>NC_056070.1:0-4800000 GCF_016772045.2 Ovis aries
AAGTCCTCGTCTCGAATGAGGGCATGCACGTGCGCTTTTCTCCAGAGCCGTAGCAGCAGTGTCACGCTACCCGTCGCGTGAATCAAGTTATCTGTGGCTTTCCTTTGAAGCTTTCCCACGAGGCTTTCCTACAGGGCTGTCCCACGTTCCACCGTGGTGGGAGTCGATCCTCAGCGTGAAAGTCGAGGCAGTGCAGGGAAAACAGGTTCCTCTGGAATGGACTGAGACATCTGGGGGTCTCTTGGAATGGTGGCACGACGCTGGCTTACCTCTCGCCTTTCCTGTGGAGAGCGCCTCCTCTTGAGATGCCACGGAAACGCCCATAATTCTTTCCCGACCAACCAGCGAAAGGATCCCTCATCACGAGCTACGAGCGGAAACGGGGCTCCTCTGGATGTGGGCGGGACCTCGTGCTTCCTCTCGAGGGGAGACGGGTATGTCGGGGAACTTCGTGAGTTGCAGGAAGGGTGTGAAGTAACTTTTGGAACTTCCAGAGCTCAGATGTGATTAGCCTTGAGAAGCCTCAGCGGAAATGGGCCTCATCTCGCCTGGAGGGCAAAACCTCATGGATTTTCTCGAGTGACGGAAGGTGCTCTCGACTTAGGACGGGGACCTTAGGAACCCGCTCTGGTGGCCCCAGGAAAGGCCAGGCCCCAAGCGAGTTGCTCGGGGGCCTCTTGGGATTCCTCTCCCTTCGATGCCGGGGCCTAGGACCTTGTGTGGAGTCGGGGAAGGAACATGAGGATTCCTCTCCAGTGCTGACATGGATCTAGGGGTACTTCTGAAGTCTCCCAGGGGAGAAAGTCCTCGTCTCGAATGAGGGCATGCACGTGCGCTTTCCTCCAGAGCTGCAGCAGCAGTGTCATGCTTCCCATCGCCTGGATCAAGGAATCTGTGGCTTTCCCTCGAGGCTTTCCCACGAGGCTTTCCCACAGGGCTGTCCCACATACCACCGTGTTGGGAGTCGATCCTCGGCGTGAAAGTCGAGGCAGTGCAGGGAAAAAAGATTCCTCTGGAATGGACTGAGACATCTGAGGGACTCTGGGAATGGTGGCAAGACCCTGGATTTCCTCTCGCCTTTCCTGTGGAGAGCACCTCCTCTTGAGAGGCGACGGGAACGCCGGGAATTCTTTCCCGACCAAGCAGGGAAAGGATCCCTCATCTTGAGCTACGAGGCGGAAACGGGGCTCCACTGGAGGTGGGCGGGACCCTCATGCTTCCTCTCTAGTGTAACCGGGAATGTCGGGGAACATCGTGAGTTGCAGGAAGGGTGTGAAGGACGTTTTTGAAGTTCCAGAGGTTAGGTGTGATTAGCTTCGAGAAGCCTCAGTGGAAATGGGTATCATCTCGCCTGGAGGGCAAAACTTCCTGGATTTTCCCGAGTTGTGGCAGGTGCTCTTGACTTACGACGGGGACCTCAGGGACCCGCTCTGGTGGCCTCAGGAAAGGCCAGTCCCCCATGCGAGTTGCTCAGGGGCCTCTCGGGGTTCCTCTCCCTTCGATGCCGGGGCCTAAGACCTTGTGTGGAGTCAGGTCCAATCTGAAGATTCCCCTCCTATGCTGCCATGGACCTTGGGGTACTTCTGGAGTCTCCCCAGGGAGTAAGTCCTCGTCTCGAATGGGGCCATGCACGTACGCTTTCCTCCAGAGCTCTAGCAGCAGTGTCACGCTTCCCATCGCCTGGATCAAGGGATCTGTGGCTTACCCTCGAGGCTTTCCCACGAGGCTTTCCCACAGGGCTGTCCCACGTGCCACCGTGGTGTGAGTCGATCCTCGGCATGAAAGTCGAGGCTCTTCAGGGAAAACAGGTTCCTCTGGAATGGACTGAGACATCTGGGGGACTCTGGGAATAGTGGCAAGACCCTGGAATTCCTCTCGCCTTTCCTGTGGAGAGCGCCTCCCCTTGAGATGCGACGGGAATGCCCAGAATTCTTTCCCAAACAAGCAGTGAAAGAATCCCTCATCTCGAGCTAGGAGGTGGAAACGGGGCTCCTCTGGATGTGGCCGGGACCCTCATGCTTCCTCTAGAGTGGAGACGGGTATGTCAGGGAACTTTCTGAGTTGCAGCAAGGGTGTGAAGGACCTTTTGGAAGTTCCAGAGTTTAGGTGTGATTAGCCTACAGAAGCCTCAGCGGAAATGGGCCTTATCTCGCCTGGAAGGCAAAACCTCCTGGATTTTCTCGAGTTGCAGCAGGTGTTCTCGATTTCCGACGGGGACCTCAGGGACCCGCTCTGGTGGCCTCAGGAAAGGCCAGTCCCCATGCGAGTTGCTCGCGGGCCACACGGGATTGCTCTCCCTTGGAGGCCGGAGCCTAAGGCTTTGTGTGGTGTCGGGCCCGAAACCTGAGGATTCCTCTCCAGTGCTGACATGGATCTTGGGGGTACTTCTGGAGTCTCCCCAGAGGAGTAAGTCCTCGTCTCGAATGGGAGCATGCACGTGCACTTTCCTCCAGAGCTGTAGCAGCAGTGTCACGCTTCCCGACCCGTGGATTAGGGGATCTGTGGCTTTCCCTCGAGGCTTTCCCACGAGGCTTTCCCTCAGGGCTGTCCCACGTGCCACCGTGGTGGGAGTCGACCCTCGGCGTGAAAGTCGTGGCAGTGCAGGCAAAACAGTTTCCTCTGGATGGACTGAGATATCTGGGGGACTCTTGGAATGGTGGCACAACGCTGGAGTTCCTCTCGCCTTTCCTGTGAAGAGCACCTCCTCTTGAGATGCGACGGGAACGCCCAGAATTCTTTCCCGACCAAGCAGGGAAAGGATCCCTCATCTCGAGCTACCAGGCAGAAAAGGGACTCCTCTGGTGTGGGCGGGACCCTCCTGCTTCCTCTAGAGTGGAGAGGGGAATGTCGGGGAACTTCCTGAGTTGCCGCAAGGGTGTGAAGGACCTTTGGAAGTTCCAGAGGTTAGATGTGATTAGCCTTGGGAAGCCTCAGCGGAAATGGGCCTCATCTCGCCTGGAGGGCAAAACCTCCTGGATTTTCTCGAGTTGGGGCAGGTGCTCTCGACTTACGACGGGGACCTCAGGGACCCGCTCTGGTGGCCTCAGGAAATTGCAGTCCCCATGCGAGTTTCTCGCGGGCCTCTCGGATACCTCTCCCCTCGATGCCGGGACCTAAGACCTTGTGTGGAGGCAGGGCCGGAACATGAGGATTCCTCTCCAGTGCTGACATGGATCTTGGGGTAATTCTGGAGTCTCCCCACGGGAGTAAGGCCTCCTATCGAATGGGGGCATGCACGTGCGCTTTTCTCCAGAGGGTTAGCAGCAATGTCACGCTTCCCGTCCCGTGGATCAAGGGATCTGTGGCTTTCCCTCGAGGCTTTACCACAGGGCTGTCCCACGTGCCACCGTGGTGGGATCGATCCTCGGCGTGAAAGTCGAGGCTCTGCAGGGAAAACAGGTTTCTGTGCAATGGAATGAGTCATCTGGGGGACCCTGGGAATGGTAGCACGACACTGGAGTTCCTCTCGCCTTTCCTGTGGAGAGCGCCTCCTCTTGAGATGCGACGGGAACGCCGGGAATTCTTTCCCGTTCAAGCAGGAAAACGATCCCTCATCTTGAGCTATGAGGCGAAATCTGGGCTCCTCTGGATGTGGGCGGGACCCTCGTGCTTCCTTTGGAGTGGAGACGGGTATATCGCGGAACTTCTTGAGTTGCAGCAAGGGTGTGAAGGACCTTCTGGAAGTTCCAGAGGTTCGGTTTGATTAGACTCGAGAAGCCTCAGGGGAAATGGGCCTCATCTCGCCTGGTGGGCAAAACCTCCTGGATTTTTTCGAGTTGCGGCAGGTGCTCTCAACTTACGACAGGGACCTCAGGGACCCGTTCTGGTGGCCTCAGGAAAGGCCAGTCCCATTGCGAGATGATCGGGGGCCTGTCGCGATTCCTCTCCCGTCGATGCCGGGGCCTAAGACCTTGTGTGGAGTCGGGCCCGGAACCTGAGGATTCCTCTCCAGTGCTGACATGGATCTTGGGGTACTTCTGGAGTCTCCCCAGGGGAGTAAGTCCTCGTCTCGAATGGGGTCATGCACGTGCGCTTTCCTCCCGAGCGGTAGCAGCAATGCACGCTTGCAGTCGCGTGGATCAAGGGATCTGTGGCTTTCCTCGAGGCTTTCCCTCGAGGCTTTCCCATGAGGCTTTCCCACAGGGCTGTCCCACGTGCCACCGTAGTGGGAGTCGATCCTTGGCGTGAAAGTCGAAGCAGTGCAGGGAAAACAGTTTCCTTTGGAATGGATTGAGACATCTGGGGGACTCTCGGAATGGTGGCACGACCCTGGAGTTCCTCTCTCCTTTCCTGTGGAGAGCGCCTCCTCTTGAGAGGCGACGGGAACGCCGGGAATTCTTTCCCGACCAAGCAGGGAAAGGATCCCTCATCTCGAGCTATGAGGCGGTATCTTGGCTCCTCTGGATGTGGGCGGGACCCTCGTGCTTTCTTTAGAGTGGAGACGGGTATGTCGGGGAACTTCTTGAGTTGCAGAAAGAGTGTGAAGGAACTTTTGGAAGTTCCAGAAGTTAGGTGTGATTAGCCTCGAGTAGCCTCAGCGGAAATGGGCCTCATCTCGCCAGGAGGGCAAAACCTCCTGGATTTTCTCGAGTTGCGACACGTGCTCTCGACATACGTCGGGGACCTCAGGGACCCGCTCTAGGGGCCTCAGGACTGGCCAGTCCCCATTCGAATTGCTCGGGGGCCTCTCGGGATTCCTCTCCCGTCGATGCCGGGGCCTAAGACCTTGTGTGGAGTCGGGGCCAGAAACTGAGGATTCCTCTCCAGTGCTGACATGTATCTTGGGGTACTTCTGGAGTCTCCCCAGGGGAGTGAGTCCTCGTCTCGAGAGGGGGCATGCACATGCGCTTTCCTCCCGAGCTGTAGCAGCAGTGTCACGCTTCCCGTCGCGTCGATCATGGGATCTGTGGCTTTCCCTCCAGGAATTCCCAGGAGGCTTTCCCACGAGGCTTTCCCACGAGGCTGTCCCACGTGCCACATTCGTGGCTGTCGATCCTCATCGTGAAAGTCGAGGCAGTGCAGGGAAAATAGGTTCCTCTGGAATGGACTGAGATATCTGGGGGACTCTTGGAATGGTGGCACGACGCTGGAGTTCCTCTCGCCTTTCCTGTGGAGAGCGCCTCCTCTTGAGATGCGACGGGAATGCCCATAATTCTTTCCTGACCAAGCAGCGAAAGAATCCCTCATCTCGATCTTCGAGACGGAAACGGGGCTCCTCTGGATGTTGGCAGGACCTCGTGCTTCCTCTATAGTAGAGACGGGTATGTCAGGGAACATCTTGAGTTGCAGCAAGGGTATGAAGGACCTTTGGTAGTTCCAGAGGTTAGGTGTCATTAGCCTAGAGAAGCCTCCGCGGAAATGGGCCTCATCTCGCCTGGAGGGCAAAACCTCCTGGATTTTCTCGAGTTGGGGCAGGTGCTCTGGACTTACGACGGGGACCTCAGGGACCCGCTCCGATGGCCTCAGGAAAGGCCAGTCCCCACGCGAGTTGCTCGGGGGCCTCTCGGGGTTCCTCTCACTTCGATGCCGGGGCCTAAAACCTTGTGTGGAGTCAGGTCCGGAACCTGAGGATTCCTCTCAAGTGCTCACATTGATCTTGGGGTACTTCTGGAGTCTCCCCACGGGAGTAAGTCCTCGTCTCGAATGGGAGCATGCACGTGCGCTTTCCTCCGGAGTGGCAGCAGCAGTGTCACGCTTCCCATCGCCTGGATCAAGGCATCTGTGGCTTTCCCACGAGGCTTTCCCACAGGGCTGTCCCACGTGCCACCGTGGTGGGAGTCGATCCTCGGCGTGAAAGTCGAGGCAGTGCAGGGAAAGCAGGTTCCTCTGGAATGGACTGAGACCTCTGGGGACTCCTGGAATGGTGGCACAACGCTGGAGTTCCTCTCGCCTGTCCCGTGGAGAGCGCCTCCTCTTGAGATGCGACGGGAATGCTCAGAATTCTTTCCCGACCAAGCAGGGAAAGGTTCCCTAATCTCGAGGTACGAGGCGGAAACGGGGCTCCTCTGGATGTGGGCGGGACCCTCGTGCTTCCTCTAGAGTGGAGACGGGATGTCGGGGAACTTCTTGAGTTGCAGCAAGGGTGTGAAGGATCTATTAGAAGTTCCAGAGGTTAGATATGATAAGCCTTGAGAAGCCTCCGCGGAAATGGGCCTCATCTCGCCTGGAGGGCAAAACCTCATGGATTTTCTCCAGTTGCGGCAGGTGCTCTGGACTTACGACGGGGACCTCAGGGACCCGCTCTTGTGGCCTCAGGAAAGGCCAGTCCTCATGCGAGTTGCTCGGGGGCCTCTCGAGTTTCCTCTCCCTTCGATGCCGGGGCCTAAGACCTTGAGTGGTGTCAGGTCCGGAACCTGAGGATTTCTCTCCAGTGCTCACATGGATCTTGGGGTACTTCTGGAGACTCCCAGGGGAGTAAGTCCTCGTCTCGAATGGGGGCATGCACGTGCGCTTTCCTCCAGAGCTGCAGCAGCAGTGTCATGCTTCCCATCGCCTGGATCAAGGAATCTGTGGCTTTCCCTCGAGGCTTTCCCACGAGGCTTTCCCACAGGGCTGTCCCACATACCACCGTGTTGGGAGTCGATCCTCGGCGTGAAAGTCAAGGCAGTGCAGGGAAAACAGGTTCCTCTGGAATGGACTGAGACATCTGAGGGACTCTGGGAATGGTGGCACGACCCTGGGTTTCCTCTCGCCTTTCCTGTGGAGAGCGCCTCCTCTTGAGAGGCGACGGGAACGCCGGGAATTCTTTCCCGACCAAGCAGGGAAAGGATCCCTCTTCTCGAGCTACGATGGCGGAAACGGGGCTCCACTGGATGTGGGCGGGACCCTCGTGCTTCCTCTCTAGTGTAAACGGGAATGTCGCTGAACTTCTTGAGTTGCAGCAAGGGTGTGAAGGACGTTTTTGAAGTTCCATAGGTTAGGTGTGATTAGCTTCGAGAAGCCTCAGTGGAAATGGGTATCATCTCGCCTGGAGGGCAAAACTTCCTGGATTTTCCCGAGTTGTGGCAGGTGCTCTTGACTTACGACGGGGACCTCAGGGACCCGCTCTGGTGGCCTCAGGAAAGGCCAGTCCCCATGCGAGTTGCTCGGGGCCTCTCGGGGTTCCTCTCCCTTCGATGCCGGGGCCTAAGACCTTGTGTGGAGTCAGGTCTGGAACCTGAAGATTCCCCTCCAATGATGCCATGGATCTTGGGGTACTTCTGGAGGCTCCCCAGGGGAGTAAGTCCTCGTCTCGAATTGGGACATGCACGTACGCTTTCCTCCAGAGCTCTAGCAGCAGTGTCACGCTTCCCATCGCCTGGATCAAGGGATCTGTGGCTTTCCTCGAGGCTTTCCCACGAGGCTTTCCCACAGGGCTGTCCCACGTGCCACCGTGGTGGGAGTCGATCCTCGGCATGAAAGTCGAGGCAGTGCAGGGAAAACAGGTTCCTCTGGAATGGACTGAGACATCTGGGGACTCTGGGAATGGTGGCAAGACCCTGGAATTCCTCTCGCCTTTCCTGTGGAGAGCGCCTCCCCTTGAGATGCGACGGGAATGCCCAGAATTCTTTCCCAAACAAGCAGTGAAAGAATCCCTCATCTCGAGCTAGGAGGCGGAAACGGGGCTCCTCTGGATGTGGCCGGGACCCTCGTGCTTCCTCTAGAGTGGAGACGGGTATGTCAGGGAACTTTCTGAGTTGCAGCAAGGGTGTGAAGGACCTTTTGGAAGTTCCAGAGTTTAGGTGTGATTAGCCTACAGAAGCCTCAGCGGAAATGGGCCTTATCTCGCCTGGAAGGCAAAACCTCCTGGATTTTCTCGAGTTGCGGCAGGTGCTCTCGATTTCCGACGGGGACCTCAGGGACCCGCTCTGGTGGCCTCAGGAAAGGCCAGTCCCCATGCGAGTTGCTCGCGGGCCACACGGGATTGCTCTCCCTTGGAGGCCGGAGCCTAAGGCTTTGTGTGGTGTCGGGCCCGAAACCTGAGGATTCCTCTCCAGTGCTGACATGGATCTTGGGGTACTTCTGGAGTCTCCCCAGAGGAGTAAGTCCTTGTCTCGAATGGGAGCATGCACGTGCGCTTTCCTCCAGAGCTGTAGCAGCAGTGTCACGCTTCCCAACCCGTGGATTAGGGGATCTGTGGCTTTCCCTCGAGGCTTTCCCACGAGGCTTTCCCTCAGGGCTGTCCCACGTGCCACCGTGGTGGGAGTCGACCCTCGGCGTGAAAGTCGTGGCAGTGCAGGCAAAACAGTTTCCTCTGGATGGACTGAGATATCTGGGGGACTCTTGGAATGGTGGCACAACGCTGGAGTTCCTCTCGCCTTTCCTGTGAAGAGCACCTCCTCTTGAGATGCGACGGGAACGCCCTGAATTCTTTCCCGACCAAGCAGGGAAAGGATCCCTCATCTCGAGCTACCAGGCAGAAAAGGGACTCCTCTGGTGTGGGCGGGACCCTCCTGCTTCCTCTAGAGTGGAGAGGGGAATGTCGGGGAACTTCCTGAGTTGCCGCAAGGGTGTGAAGGACCTTTTGGAAGTTCCAGAGGTTAGATGTGATTAGCCTTGGGAAGCCTCAGCGGAAATGGGCCTCATCTCGCCTGGAGGGCAAAACCTCCTGGATTTTCTCGAGTTGGGGCAGGTGCTCTCGACTTACGACGGGGACCTCAGGGACCCGCTCTGGTGGCCTCAGGAAATTGCAGTCCCCATGCGAGTTTCTCGCGGGCCTCTCGGATACCTCTCCCCTCGATGCCGGGACCTAAGACCTTGTGTGGAGGCAGGGCCGGAACATGAGGATTCCTCTCCAGTGCTGACATGGATCTTGGGGTAATTCTGGAGTCTCCCCACGGGAGTAAGGCCTCCTATCGAATGGGGGCATGCACGTGCGCTTTTCTCCAGAGGGTTAGCAGCAATGTCACGCTTCCCGTCCCGTGGATCAAGGGATCTGTGGCTTTCCCTCGAGGCTTTACCACAGGGCTGTCCCACGTGCCACCGTGGTGGGATCGATCCTCGGCGTGAAAGTCGAGGCTCTGCAGGGAAAACAGGTTTCTGTGCAATGGAATGAGTCATCTGGGGGACCCTGGGAATGGTAGCACGACACTGGAGTTCCTCTCGCCTTTCCTGTGGAGAGCGCCTCCTCTTGAGATGCGACGGGAACGCCGGGAATTCTTTCCCGTTCAAGCAGGAAAACGATCCCTCATCTCGAGCTATGAGGCGAAATCTGGGCTCCTCTGGATGTGGGCGGGACCCTCGTGCTTCCTTTGGAGTGGAGACGGGGATATCGCGGAACTTCTTGAGTTGCAGCAAGGGTGTGAAGGACCTTCTGGAAGTTCCAGAGGTTCGGTTTGATTAGACTCGAGAAGCCTCAGGGGAAATGGGCCTCATCTCGCCTGGTGGGCAAAACCTCCTGGAGTTTTTCGAGTTGCGGCAGGTGCTCTCAACTTACGACAGGGACCTCAGGGACCCGTTCTGGTGGCCTCAGGAAAGGCCAGTCCCATTGCGAGATGATCGGGGGCCTGTCGCGATTCCTCTCCCGTCGATGCCGGGGCCTAAGACCTTGTGTGGAGCCGGGCCCGGAACCTGAGGATTCCTCTCCAGTGCTGACATGGATCTTGGGGTACTTCTGGAGTCTCCCCAGGGAGTAAGTCCTCGTCTCGAATGGGGTCATGCACGTGCGCTTTCCTCCCGAGCGGTAGCAGCAATGCACGCTTGCAGTCGCGTGGATCAAGGGATCTGTGGCTTTCCTCGAGGCTTTCCCTCGAGGCTTTCCCATGAGGCTTTCCCACAGGGCTGTCCCACGTGCCACTGTAGTGGGAGTCGATCCTTGGCGTGAAAGTCGAAGCAGTGCAGGGAAAACTGTTTCCTTTGGAATGGATTGAGACATCTGGGGGACTCTCGGAATGGTGGCACGACCCTGGAGTTCCTCTCTCCTTTCCTGTGGAGAGCGCCTCCTCTTGAGATGCGACGGGAACGCCGGGAATTCTTTCCCGACCAAGCAGGGAAAGGATCCCTCATCTCGAGCTATGAGGCGGTATCTTGGCCCCTCTGGATGTGGGCGGGACCCTCGTGCTTCCTTTCGAGTGGAGACGGGTATGTCGGGGAACTTCTTGAGTTGCAGAAAGAGTGTGAAGGAACTTTTGGAAGTTCCAGAAGTTAGGTGTGATTAGCCTCGAGTAGCCTCAGCGGAAATGGGCCTCATCTCGCCAGGAGGGCAAAACCTCCTGGATTTTCTCGAGTTGCGACACGTGCTCTCGACATACGTCGGGGACCTCAGGGACCCGCTCTAGTGGCCTCAGGACTGGCCAGTCCCCATTCGAATTGCTCGGGGGCCTCTCGGGATTCCTCTCCCGTCGATGCCGGGGCCTAACACCTTGTGTGGAGTCGGGGCCAGAAACTGAGGATTCCTCTCCAGTGCTGACATGTATCTTGGGGTACTTCTGGAGTCTCCCCAGGGGAGTGAGTCCTCATCTCGAGAGGGGGCATGCACATGCGCTTTCCTCCCGCGCTGTAGCAGCAGTGTCACGCTTCCCGTCGCGTCGATCATGGTATCTGTGGCTTTCCCTCCAGGAATTCCCAGGAGGCTTTCCCACGAGGCTTTCCCACGAGGCTATCCCACAGGGCTGTCCCACGAGGCTTTTCCACAGGGCTGTCCCACGTGCCACATTCGTGGCTGTCGATCCTCATCGTGAAAGTCGAGGCAGTGCAGGGAAAAGAGGTTCCTCTGGAATGGACTGAGACATCTGGGGACTCTTGGAATGGTGGCACGACGCTGGTGTTCCTCTAGCCTTTCCTGTGGAGAGCGCCTCTGCTTGAAATGCGATGGGAACGCCGGGAATTCTTTCCCGACCAAGGAGGGAAAGGATCCCTCATCTGGAGCTAGGAGGCGGAAACGGGGCTCCTCTGGATGTGGGTGGGACCCTCGTGCTTCCTCTAGAGTGGAGACGGGTATGTCGGGGAACTTCTTGAGTTGCAGGAAGGGTGTGAAGGACCTTTTGGAAGTTCCAGAGGTTAGGTTTGATTAACCTGGAGAAGCCTAAGCGGAAATGGGCCTCATCCCGCCTGGAGGGCAAAACCTCCTGGATTTTCTCCAGTTGCGGCACGTGCTGTCGACTTACGACGGGGTCCTCAGTGACCCGCTCTAGTGGCCTCAGGACTGGCCAGTCCTAATTCAAATTGTTCGGGGGCCTCTCGGGATTCCTCTCCCTTGGAAGCCGGGGCCTCCTTGTGTGGGCGCGGGGCCGGAACCTGAGGATTCCTCTCCAGTGCTGACATGGATTTTGGGGTACTTCTGCAGTCTCCCCAGGGGAGTAAGTCCTCATCTCAAATGGGTGCATGCACGTGTGCTTTTCTCCCGAGCTGTAGCAGCAGTGTCACGATTCCCATCGCCTGGATCATGGGATTTGTGGCTTTTCCTCGAGGCTTTCCCATGAGGCTTTCCCACAGGGCTGTCCTACGTGCCACCGTGGTGTGAGTCGATCCTCGGCGTGAAAGTCGAGGCAGTGCAGGGAAAACAGGATCCTCTGGAATGGACTGAGACATCTGGGGAACTCTTGGAATGGTGGTACGACGCTGGAATTCCTCTCGCCTTTCCTGTGGAGAGCGCCTCCTCTTGAGATGCGACGGGAACGCCGGGAAATCTTTCCCGACCAAGCAGGGAACGTTCCCTCATCTCGAGCTGCGAGGCGGAAATGGGGCTCCTCTGGATGTGGACGGCACCCTCGTACTTCCCCTAGAGTGCAGACGGAGATTTCGGGGAACTTCTTGAATTGCAGGAAGGGTGTGAAGGACCTTTTGGAAGTTCCAGAGGTTAGGTGTGATTAGCCTCGAGAAGCCTCAGCGGAAATGCGACTCATCTGACCTGGAGGGCAAAACCTCCTGGATTTTCTCCAGTTGCGGCATGTGCTCTTGACTTACGATGGGGACCTCAGGGACCCGCTCTGGTGGCCTCACGAAAGGCCAGTCCCCATGCGAGTTGCTCGGGGGCCTCTTGGGATTCCTTTCCCTTGGATGCCGGAGCCTAAGACCTTGTGTGGAGTCGGGCCCGACACCTGAGGATTCCTTTCCCGTGCTGACATGGATCTTGGGGTACTTCTGGAGTCTCCCCAGGGGAGTAAGTCCTCATTTCGAATGGGGGCATGCACGTGCCCTTTCCTCCAGAGCTGTAGCAGCAGTGTCACGCTTCCCATCAACTGGATCAAGGGATCTGTGGTTTTCCCTGGAGGCTTGCCCACGAGGCTTTCCCACCAGGCTTTCCCACAGGGCTGTCCGACGTGCCACCGTGGTGGAGTAGATCCTCTGCGTGAAAGTCGAGGCATTGCAGGGAAAACAGTTTCCTCTGGAATGGACTGAGACATCTGGGGGACTCTTGGAATGGTGGCACGATGCAGGAGTTCCTGTCTACTTTCCTTTGGAGAGCGCCACCGCTTGAGATTCCAGGGGAACGCCGGGAATTCTTTCCCGACCAAGCAGGAAAATGATCCCTCATCTCGGCTACCAGGCAGAAACGGGGCTCCTCTGGATGTGGGCGGGACCCTCGGGCTTCCTCTAGAGTTGGAACGGGGATGTCACGGAACTTCTTGAGATGCAGCAAGGGTGTGAAGGACCTTTTGGAACTTCCACAGGTAGATGTGATTAGCCTTGAGAAGCCTCACCGGAAATGGGCCTCATCTCGCCTGGAGGGCAAAAGCTCCTGGATTATCTCGAGTGGTGACAGGTGCTCTCGACCTACGACAGGGACCTCAGGTACCCGCTCTGGTGGCCTCAGGAAAGCACGTCCCCATGCGAGTTGCTCGTGGGCCTCTTGGGATTCCTCTCCCTTCGATGCCGGGGCCTAAGACCTTGTGTGGAGGCGGGGCCGGAACCTGAGGGTACCTCTCCAATGCTCACATGGATCTTGAGCAAGTTCTGGAGTCTCCATAGGGAAGTAAGTCCTCGTCTCAAATGGGGGCATGCACGTGCGCTTTCCTCCAAAGCGGTAGCAACAGTGTCACGCTTCCCATCGCCTGGATCAAGGGATCTGTGGCTTTCCCTCGAGGCTTTCCCTCGAGGCTTTCCCACGAGGCTTTCCCACAGGGCTGTTCCACGTGCCACCGGGGTGGGAGTCGATCCTCGGCATGAAAGTCGAAGCAGTGCAGGCAAAACAGGTTCCTCTGGAATGCACTGAGACATCTGGGGGACTATTGGAATGATGGCACGACGCTGGAGTTCCTCTCGTCTTTCCTGTGGAGAGCACCTCCTCTTGAGATGCGACAGGAATGCCCAGAATTCTTTCCTGACCAAGCAGAGAAAGGATCCCTCATCTCGAGCTATGAGGGGGAAACGGGTCTCCTCTGGATGTGGCCGGGACATTCATGCTTCCTCTAGAGTGGAGACGGGTATGTCAGGAAACTTCTTGAGTTGCAGCAAGGGTGTGAAGGACCTTTTGGAAGTTCCAGAAGTTAGGTTTGATTAGCCTCGAGAAGCCTCAGTGGAAATGGGCCTCATCTAGCCTGGAAGGCAAAACCTCCTGGATTTTCTCGAGTTGGGGCAGGTTCTCTCGACTTACGACGGGGAACTCAAGGACAGGCTCTGGTGGCCACAGCAAAGGCCAGTCCCCATGCGAGTTGCTCAGGGGCCTCTCGGAATTCCTCTCCCTTCGATGCCGGGGCCTAAGACCTTGTGTGGAGTCAGGCCCGGAACCTGAGGATTCCTCTCCAGTGCTGACATGGAACTTGGGGTACATCTGGAGTCTCCCCAGGGAGTAAGTCCTCGTCTCGAATAGGGGCATGCACGTGCGCTTCCCTCCAGAGCTGTAGCAGCAGTGTCACGCTTCCCATCGCCTGGATCAAGGGATCTGTGGCTTTCCCACGAGGCTTTCCCACAGGGCTGGCCCACGTGCCACCGTGGTGGGAGTCGATCTTCGGAGTGAAAGTCGAGGCAGTGCAGGGAAAGCAGGTTCCTCTGGAATGGAATGAGACATCTGGGGGACTCTTGGAATGGTGGCACGAAGCTGGAGTTCTTCTCGCCTTTCCTGTAGAGAGCGCCTCCTCTTGAGATGGGACGGGAATGCCCTGAATTCTTTCCCGACAAAGCAGTGAAAGATCACTCATCTGGAGCTACGAGGCGGAAACGGGGCTCCTCTGGAAGTGGTAGGGACCCTCGTGCTTCCTCTAGAGTGAAGTCGGCTATGTCAGGCAACTTCTTGATTTGCAGCAAGGTAGTGAAGGACCTTTTGGAAGTTCCAGATGTTAGATGTGATTAACCTTGAGAAGCCTCAGCGGATATGGGCCTCATCTCGCCTGGAGGGCAAAACCTCCTGGATTTTCTCGAGTTGAGGCAGGTGCTCTCGACTTATGACGGGAACATCAGGGACCCGCTCTGGTGGCCTCAGGAAAGACCAGTCCCCAAGCGAGTTCCTCTCGGGCCTCTCGGGATTCCTCTCCCGATGCCGGGCCTAAGGCCTTGTGTGGAGGCAGGGCTGGAACCTGAGGATTCCTCTCCATGCTGACATGGATCTTGGGGTACTTCTGGAGTCTCCCCAGGGAGTAAGTCCTCGTCTCGAATTGGGGCATGCACGTGCGCTTTCCTCCAGAATGTCAGCAGCAGTGTCACGCTTCCCATCGCCTGAATCAAGGGATCTGTGGCTTTCCTCGAGGATTTCCCACGAGGCTTTCCCACGAGGCTTTCCCACAAGGTTGTCCCAAGTGCCAACGTGGTGGCAGTCGATCCTCAGCGTGAAAGTCGAGGAAATGCAGGGAAAACAGGTTCCTCTGGAATGGACTGAGACATATGGGGGACTCTGGGAATGGTGGCGTGACCCTGGAGTTCCTCTCGCCTTTCCTGTGGAGAGCGCCTCCTCTTGAGATGCGACAGGAACGCCAAGAATTCTTTTCTGACCAGGCGGGGAAAGGATCCCTCATCTCGAGCTACGAGGCGGAAACGGGGCTCCTCTGGATGTGTGCGGAACCCTCGTGCTTCCTCTAGAGTCGATATGGGTATTTCGGGGAACTTCTTGATTTGCAGCAAGGGTGTGAAGGACCTTTTGGTAGTTCCAGAGGTTCTGTGTAATTAGCCTCGAGAAGCCTCAGCGGAAATGGGCCTCATCTCGCCTGGAGGGCAAAACCTCCTGGATTTTCTTGAGTTGGGGCAGGTGCTCTCAACTTAGGGCAGGGACCTCAGGGACCTGCTCTGGTGGTCAGGAAAGGCAAGTCCCCATGCGAGTTGCTAGCGGGCCTCTCGGGATTCCTCTCCCTTGGATGCCGGGGCCTAAGACCTTGTGTGGAGTCGGGCCCGGAACCTGAGGATTCCTCTCCAGTGCTGACATGGATCTTGGGGTACGTCTGGAGTCTCCCCAGGAGAGGAAGTCCTCGTCTCAAATGGGGGCATGTACCTGCGCTTTCCTCCAGAGCGATAGCAGCAGTGTCACCCTTCCCTTCATGTGGATCAAGGGATCTGTGGCATTCCCTCGAGGCTTTCCCACGAAGCTTTCCCAAGAGGCGTTCCCACAGTGCTGTCCCACGTAGCACCGTGGTGGGAGTCGATCCTCGGCATGAAAGTCGAGGCAGTGGTGGGAAAAAAGTTTCCTCTGGAATGGACTGAGACATCTGGGGCACTCTGGGAATGGTGGCGCGACCCTGTAGTTCTTCTCGCCTTTTCTGTGGAGAGCGCCTCCTCTTGAGATGCTACGGGAACGCCGGGAATTCTTTCTCGACCAAGCAGGGAAAGGATACCTCATCTCGAGCTGCGAGGCGGAAAGGGGTTCCACTGGATGTGAGCGCAACCCTCGTGCTTCCTCTCCATTGGAGATGGTTACGTCGGGGAACTTCCTAAGTTGCAGCAAGGGTGTGAAAGATCTTTTGGAAGTTCCAGAGGTTAGGTGTGATTAGCCACTAGAAGCCTCAGCGGAAATAGGCCTCATCTCTCCTGGAGGGCACAACCTCCTGGATTTTCTCGAGTTGCGTCAGGTGCGCTCGTCTTACGACGGTGACCTATGGGACTGCTCTGGTGACCTCAGGACTGGTCAGTCCCCATGCGAGTTGCTCAGGGGCCTCTCGGGATTCCTCTCCCTTCGATGCCAGAGCCTAAGACCTTGTGTGGAGGCGGGGCCGGAACCAGAGAATTCCTCTCCAGTGCTGACATGGACCTTGGGATTGTTCTGGAGTCTCCCCAGGGGAGTAAGTCCTCGTCTCGAATGGGGGCATGCACGTTCGCTTTCCTCCAGAGCGATAGCAGCAGTGTCACGCTTCCCGTCGCCTGGATCAAGGGATCTGTGGCTTTCCTCGAGGCTTTCCCACGAGGCTTTCCCACAGGGCTGTCCCATGTGCCGCCGCGGTGTGAGTCGATCCTCGGCGTGAAAGTCGAGGCAGTGCAGGGAAAACAGGTTCCTCTGGAATGGACTGAGACATCTGGGGCACTCTGGGAATGGTGGCATGACCCTGGAGTTCCTCTCGCCTTTCCTGTGGAGAGCGCCTCCGCTTGAGATGCGACGGGAATGCCGGGAATTCTTTCCCGACCAAGCAGGGAAAGGATCTGTCATCTGGAGTTACGAGGGGGAAACGGGGCTCCTCTGGATGTGGGCGGGACCCTCGTGCTTCCTCTCGAGTGGAGACGGGTATGTCGGGGAACTTCTTGAGTTGCAGCAAGGGTGTGAAGGACCTTTTGAAAGTTCCAGAGGTTAGGTTTGATTAACCTCGAGAAGCCTCAGCCGAAATGGGCCTCATCACGCCTGGAGGGCAAAACCTCCTGGATTTTCTCGAATTGTTGCAGGTGCTCTCGGCTTACGATTGGGACCTCAGGGACCCGCTCTGGTGGCCTCAGCAAAGGCCAGTCCCCATGCGAGTTGCTAGGGGGCCTCTCGGCATTTCCCTCCCTTCGATGCCGGGGCCTAAGATCTTGTGTGAAGTCAGGTCTGGAACCTGAGGATTCCTCTCCAGTGCTTACATGGAACTTGGGGTACTTCTGGAGTCTCCCCAGAGGAGTTAGTCCTCGTCTCGAAGGCGGGCATGCACGTGCGCTTTCCTCCAGAGCGGTAGCAGCAGTGTCACTCTTCCCGTCGTGTGGATTAAGGGATCTGGTGCTTTCCCTCAATGCTTTCCCACGAGGCTTTCCCACAGGGCTGTCCCACATGCCACCGTGTTGTGAGTCTATCCTCGGCATGAAAGTCGAGTCAGTGCAGGGAAAACAGGTTCCTCTGGTATTTACTGAGACATCTGGCAGACTCTGGGAATGGTGGCACGACCCTGGAGTTGCTCTCGCCTTTCCTGTGGAGAGCGCCTCATCTTGAGATGCGACTGGAACGCCGGGAATTCTTTTCTGACCAAGCGGGAAAGGATCCTCATCTCGAGCTACGAGGCGGAAACGGGGCTCCTCTGGATGAGTGCGGAACCCTCGTGCTTCATCTAGAGTCGGTATGGGTATTTCGGGAACTTCTTGATTTGCAGCAAGGGTGTGAAGGACCTTTTGGTAGTTCCAGAGGTTAGGTGTAATTAGCCTCGACAAGCCTCAGCGGAAATGGGACTCATTTTGCCTCCAGTGCAATACCTCCTGGATTTTCTCGAGTTGCGGAAGGTGCTCTCGACTTACGACGGG
The DNA here is from genome assembly GCF_016772045.2 of Ovis aries. Taxonomy (NCBI): domain Eukaryota; kingdom Metazoa; phylum Chordata; class Mammalia; order Artiodactyla; family Bovidae; genus Ovis; species Ovis aries. Next base: position 17,536 of record NC_056070.1, read on the forward strand.
GACCTCAAGGACCCGCTCTGGTGGCCTCAGGACTGGCCAGTCCACATTCGAGTTGCTCGGGGGCCTCTCGGGATTCCTCTCCTGTCAACACCGGGGCCTAAGTTCTTGTGTGGAGTCGGGGCCGGAAACTGAGGATTCCTCTCCGGTGCTGACTTGGATCTTGGGATACTACTGGAGTCTCCCCAGGGGAGTCAGTCTTCTTCTCGAGAGGGGGCATGCACGTGCGCTTTCCTCCAGAGCTGTAGTAGCAGTGTAACGCTTCCCATCGCGTCGATCATGGGATCTGTGGCTATCCCTGGCCTCGAGGGTTTCCCAGGAGGCTTTCCCACAGCGCTGTCCCACGTGCCACCGTGGTGGAAGTCGATCCTCGGGGAGAAAGTCGAGGCAGTTCATGGAAAACAGGTTCCTCTGGAATGGACTGAGACATCTGGTGGACTTTGGGATGGTGGCACGACCCTCGATTTCCCCTCTCTTTTACTGTTGAGAGTGCCTCCTCTTGAGATGCGACGGGATCGCCGAGAATTGTCTCCGGAGGAAGCAGGGGAAGGATCCCTCATCTCGAGCTATGATGCGGAAACAGGGCTCCTCTGGATGTGGGCGGGACCCTCGTGCTTCCTCTCGAGTGAAGACTGGGATGTCGGGGAACTTCTTCAGTTGCAGCAAGGGTGTGAAGGACCTTTTGGACGTTCCAGAGGTTAGGTGTGATTAGCCTCGAGAAGCCTCAGCGGAAATGGGCCTCATTTCGCCTGGAGGGCAAAACCTCCTGGATTTTCTCGAGTTGGGCCAGGTGCTCTCGACTTATGACAGGGACCTCAGGGACACGCTCTGGTGGCCTCAGGAAAGGCCACTCCCCATGCGAGTTGCTCTAGGGCCTCTAGGGATTCCTCTCCCTTTGATGACAGTGCCTAAGACCTTGAGTGGTGTCAGGTCCGGAACCTGTGGATTCCTCTCCAGTGCTCACATGGATCTTGGGGTACTTCTGGGGTCTCCCCAGGGGAGTAAGTCCTCGTCTCAAATGGGGGCATGCTCGTGCGCTTTCCTCCAGAGCTGTAGCAGCAGTGCCACGCTTCCCATCGCCTGGATCAAGGGATCTGTGGCTTTCCCTCGAGGCTTTCCCACGAGGCTTTCCCACAGGGCTGTCCCACGTGCCACCGTGGTGGGAGTCGATCCTCAGCGTGAAAGTCGAGGCAGTGCAGGGAAAACAGGTTCCTCTGGAATGGACTGAGACATCTGGGGGACTCTTGGAATGGTGGCACGACGCTGGAGTTCCTCTCGCCTTCCTGTGGAGAGCGCCTCCTCTTGAGATGCGACGGGAATGGCCAGAATTCTTTCCTGACCAAGCAGCGAAAGAATCCCTCATCTCGATCTACGAGGCGGAAACGGGGATCCTCTGTATGTGGCCGGGACCATCCTGCTTCCTCTATAGTTGATTCGGGGAAGTTGAGGAACTTCTTGAGTTGCAGCAACGGTGTGAAGGACCTTTTGGAAGTTCCAGATGTTAGATGTGATTAACCTTGAGAAGCCTCAGCGGATATGGGCCTCATCTCGCCTGGAGGGCAAAACCTCCTGGATTTTCTCGAGTTGAGGCAGGTGCTCTCGACTTATGACGGGAACATCAGGGACCCGCTCTGGTGGCCTCAGGAAAGACCAGTCCCCAAGCGAGTTCCTCTCGGGCCTCTCGGGATTCCTCTGCCTTCAATGCCGGGCCTAAGGCCTTGTGTGGAGGCAGGGCTGGAACCTGAGGATTCCTCTCCATGCTGACATGGATCTTGGGGTACTTCTGGAGTCTCCCCAGGGAGTAAGTCCTCGTCTCGAATTGGGGCATGCACGTGCGCTTTCCTCCAGAATGTCAGCAGCAGTGTCACGCTTCCCATCGCCTGAATCAAGGGATCTGTGGCTTTCCCTCGAGGCTTTCCCACGAGGTTTTCCCAAAGGGCTGTCCCACATGCGACCGCGGTGGGAGTCGATCCTCGGCGTGAAAGTCGAGGCAGTGCAGGGAAAACAGGTTCCTCTGGAATGGACTGAGACATCTGGGGGACTCTTGGAATGGTGGCCGCAACGCTGGAGTTCCTCTCGCCATTCCTGTGGAGAGCGCCTCCTCTTGATGTGAGAGGGGAACGCTGGGAATTTTTTCTGGACAAAGCAGCCTAATGTCCCTCATCTCGAGCTACGAGGCGGTAACGGGGCTCCTCTGGATGTGGCCGGGACCTTCCCGCTTCCTCTAGAGTGGAGACAGGTATGTCAGGCAACTTCTTGAGTTGCAGCAAGGGTGTGAAGGACCTTTTGGAAGTTCCAGAGGTTAGATGTGATTAGCCTTGAGAAGCCTCAGCGGAAATGGGCCTCATCTCGCCTGGAGGTAAAAACTTCCTGGAGTTTCTCAAGTTGAGGCAGGTGCTCTCGACTTACGCCGGGGACCTCAGGGACACGCTCTGCTGGCCTCAGGAAAGGCCAGTCCCAATGCGACTTGCTCAGGCGCTTCTCGGGATGCCTCTCCCTTCTAGGCCAGGGCCTAACACTTCGTGTGGAGTCGGGGTCGGAACCTGAGGATTCCTCTCCATTGCTGACATGGATCTTGGGGTACTTCTGGAGTCTCCCCAGGGGAGTAAGTCCTCGTCTCGAATGGGGGCATGCACGTGCGTTTTCCTCCAGAGCAGTAGCAGCAGTGTCACGCTTCCTGTCGCGTGGATCAAGGGATCTGTGGATTTCCCTCTAGGCTTTCCCAAGAGGCTTTCACACAGGGCTCTCCCAAGTGCCACCGTTTTGGGAGTTGATCCTCGGCGAGAAAGTCGAGGCAGGGCAGGGAAAACAGGTTCCTCTGGAAAGGACTGAGACATCTTGCGGACTCTTGGAATGGTGGCACGACGCTGGAGTTCCTCTCGCCTTTCCTGTGGAGAGCGCCTCCTCTTGAGATGCGACGGGAATGGCCAGAATTCTTTCCTGACCAAGCAGTGAAAGAATCCCTCATCTCGATCTATGAGGCGGAAACGGGCCTCCTCTGTATGTGGCCGGGACCCTCGTGCTTCCTCTATAGTGGAGTAGGGGATGTTGGGGAACTTCTTGAGTTGCAGCAAGGGTTCAAGGACCTTTTGGACTTTCCAGAGGTTAGGTGTGATTAGCCTCGAGAAGCCTCAGCGGAAATGGGCCTCATTTCGCCTGTAGGGCAAAACCTCCTGGATTTTCTCGAGTTGGGGCAGGCGCTCTCGACTTACGACGGGGACCTCAGGGACACGCTCTGGTGGCCTCAGGAAAGGCCAGTCCCCATGCGAGTTTCTCTAGGGCCTCTAGGGATTCCTCTCCCTTTGATGACAGTCCCTAAGACCTTGAGTGGTGTCAGGTCTGGAACCTGAGGATTCCTCTCCAGGGCTCACATGGATCTTGGGGTACTTCTGGGGTCTTCCCAGGAGAGCAAGTCCTCGTCTCAAACGGGGGCATGCTCGTGCGCTTTCCTCCAGAGCTGTAGCAGCAGTGTCACGCTTCCCGTTGGGTCGATCATGGGATCTGTGGCTTTCCCTCGTGGATTTCCCACGAGGCTTTCCCACGAGGCTTTCGCACAGGGCTGTCCCACGTGCCACCGTGGTGGGAGTCGATCCTCGGCGTGAAAGTCCAGGAAGTGGAGGGAAAACAGGTTCCTCTAGAATGGACTGAGACATCTGGGGGACTCGGAATGGTGGCGTGACCCTGGAGTTCCTCTCGCCTTTCCTGTGGAGAACGCCTCTTCCTGAGATGCGACGGGAACTCCCAGAATTCTTTCCCGAAAAAGCAGAGAAAGTATCCCTCATCTCAAGCTTCGAGGCGGAAACGGGGCTCCTCTGGATGTGGGTGGGACACTCGTGCTTCCTCTGGAGTGGAGACGGGTATGTCAGGCAACTTCTTGTGTTGCAGCAAGGGTGTGAAGGACCTTTTCGAAGTTCCAGAGGTTAGCTGTGATTAGCCTCGAGAAGCCTCAGCGGAAATGCGCCTCATCTCGCCTGGAGGGCAAAACCTCCTGGATTTTCTCGAGTTGCGGCACGTGCTCTCGACTTACGACGGGGATCTCAGCGACCCGATCTGGTGGCCGCAGGAAAAGGCCAGTCCCCATGCGAGTTCCTGGGGGCCTCTCCGGATTCCTCTCCCGTCGATGCCGGGGCCGAAGACATTGTGTGGAGTCGGGCTCGGAACCTGAGGATTCCTCTCCAGTGCTGACATGGATACTGGGGTAATTCTGGAGTCTCCCAGGGAAGTCAGTTCTCGACTCGAGAAGGGGCATGCACGTGTGCTTTCCACCTGAGCTGTACCAGCAGTGTCACGCTTCCTGTCGCGTGAGTCATGGGATCTGTGGCTTTCCCTCGAAGATTTCACATGAGGCATTCCCACGAGGCTTTCCCACGAGGCTTTCCCAAAGGGCTGTCCCACGTGCCACCGTGGTGGGAGTCGATCCTCGGGGTAAAAGTCTAGGCAGTGCACGCAAAACAGGTTAATCTGGAATGGACTGAGGTATCTGGGGTCTCTGGGAATGGTGGCACGACCCTGGAATTCCTCTCGCCTTTACTGTAGAGAGCGCCTCCTCTTGAGATGCGACGGGAATGCCCAGAATTCTTTCCCGACAAAGCAGCGAAAGGATCCCTCATCTCGAGCTACGAGGCGGAAACGGGGCTCCTCTGGATGTGCGATGGACCCTCGTGCTTCCTCTCGAGTGGAGACGGGTATGTTGGGGAGCTTCTTGAGTTGCAGCAAGGATGTGAAGGACCTTTTGTAAGTTCCAGAGGTTAGGTGTGATTAGACTCGAGAAGCCTCAGCGGAAATGGGCCTCATCTCGCCTGGAGGGCAAAACCTCCTGGAGTTTCTCAAGGTGGGGGAGGTGCTCTCGACTTAAGACGGGGACCTCAGGGAACCGCTCTGGAGGCCTCAGGACTGGCCAGGCCCCATTCGAGTTGCTCGGGGGCCTCTCGGGATTCTTCTCCCTTTGATGCAGGGGACTAAGACCTTGTGTGGAGTCGGGCGCAGAACCTGAGGATTCCTCTCCAGTGCTGACATGGATCTTGGGGTACTTCTGGAGTCTCCCCAGGAGAGTAAGTCCTCTTCTCGAGAGGGGGCATGCACATGCCCTTTTCTCCCAAGCTGTAGCAGGAGTGTCACGCTTCCGTCGCGTCAATCATGGGTTCTGTGGCTTTCCTTCGAGGAATTCCCACGAGGCTTTCCCACGAGGCTTACCAACAGGGCTGTCCGACGTGCCACCGTGGTGTGAGTAGATCCTCGGCGTGAAAGTCGAGGCAATGCAGGGAAAACACGTTCCTCTGGAATGGACTGAGATATCTGGGGGACTCTGAGATGGTGGCACGACCCTGGAGTTCCTCTCGCCTTTCCTGTGGAGAGCACCTCCTCTTGAGATGCGACGGGAAAGCTGGGAATTCTTTCCTGAACAAGCAGTGAAAGGATCCCTCATCTCGAGCTACCATGCGGAAAACGGGCTCTTCTGGATGTGGGAGGGATCCTCGTGCTTCCTCTCGAATGGAGACGGGTATGTCGGGGAAATTCTTGAGTTGCAGCAAGGGTGTGAAGGACACTTTGGAAGTTCCAGAGGTTAGATGTTATTAGCCTCGAGACGCCTCAGAGGAAATGGGCCGCATCTAGCCTGGAGGGCAAAACCGCCTGGATTTTCTCGAGTTGCCGCAGGTCCTCTCGTATTACGACGGTGACCGAAGGGATCCGCTCTGGTGGCCTGAGGAAAGGCCAATCCCAATCGAGTTGCTCGGGAGCCTCTCGGGATTCCTTTCCCGTCGATGCTGGGGCCTAAGACCTTGTGTGGAGTCGTGGCCGGAACCTGAGGATTCCTCTCGAGAGCTCACATGGATCTTGGGGTACTTCTGGAGTCTCCCCAGGGGAGTAAGTCCTCGTCTCGAACGGGGGCGTTAATGTGTCCATTCGTCCAGAGCCTTAGCAGTAGTGTCACGCATTCCGTCGCGTGGATCCAGGGATCTGTGGTTTTCCCTCGAGGCTTTCCCACGAGGCTTTCCCAAGAGGCTTTCCTACAGGGCTCTCCCACGTGCCACCGTGGTGGGAATCGATCCTCGGCGTGAAAGTCGAGGCAGTGCAGGGAAAACAGTTTCCTCTGGAATGGACTGAGATATCTGGGGGACTCTTGGAATGGTGGAACGACGCTGGAGTTCCTCTCGCCTTTCCTGTGTAGAGCGCCTCCTCTTGAGGTGAGAGGGGAACGCCGGGAATTCTTTCCCGACAAAGCAGCGAAATGTCCCTCATCTCGAGCTACGAGGCGGAAACCGGTCTCCTCTGGATGTGGCCGGGACCGTTGTGCTTCCTCTGGATTCGAGACGGGTATGTCAGGCAACTTCTTGAGTTGCAACAAGGGTGTGAAGGACCTTTTGGAAGTTCCAGAGGTTAAGTTTGATTAGCTTCGAGAAGCCTCAGCGGAAATGGGCCTCATCTCGCCTGGAGGGCAAAACCTCCTGGATTTTCTCGAGGTGCGGCGGGTGCTCTCTATTTATGACGGGGACCTCAGGGACCCGCTCTGGTGGCCTCAGGCAATGCCAGTCCCTATGCGAGTGGCTCGGTGCCCTCTAGGGATTCCTCTCCCTTCGATGCCGGGGCCTAACCTTGTTTGGATTTGGGGCGTAACATGAGGATTCCTCTTCAGTGCTGACATGGATCTTGGGGGTACTTCTGGCGTCTCCCCAGGGGAGTAAGTCCTCGTCTCGAGAGGGGGCATGCACGTGCGCTTTCCTCCAGAACGGTAGCAGCAGTGTCAGGATCCAGGCGCATTGATCATGGGATCTGTGGCTTTCCCACGAGGATTTCCCACGAGGATTTTCCACGAGGCTTTCCCACAGGGCTGTCCCACGTGCCCCTGTGGTGGGAGTCGATCCTCGGCGTGAAAGTCAAGGCAGTGCAGGGTAAACAGGTTCCTCTGGAATGGACGAAGACATCTGGGGGACTCTTGGAATGGTCGCATGACACTGGAGTTCTTCTCGCCTTTCCTGTGGAGAGCATCTCCTCTTGAGATGCGACGGGAATGCCCAGAATTCTTTCCCGACAAAGCAGGGAAAGGATCCCTCAACTCGAGCTACGAGGCAGAAAAGGGGCTTCTCTGGATGTGGGCGGGACACTCGTGCTTCCTCTCGAGTGGAGACGGGTATGTCGGGGAACTTCTTGAGGTGCAGCAAGGGTGTGAAGAACCCTTTGGACTTTCCAGAGGTTAGATGTGATTAGCCTCGAGATGCCTCAGCGGAAATGGTCCTCATCTTGCCTGGAGGGCAAAACCTCCTGGATTTTCTCGAGTTGCAGCAGGTGCTCTCGACTTCCGACGGGGACCTCAGGGACCCCCTCTGGTGGCCTCAGGAAAGGCCAGTCCCCATGCGACTTCCTCGGGGGCCTCTCAGGATTCCTCTCCCTTCGATGCCGGGGCCTAAGACCTTCTGTGGAGTCGGGCCTGGAACCTGAGGATTCCTCTCCAGTGCTGACATGGATCTTGGGGTACTTCTGGAGTCTCCCCAGGGGAGTAAGTCATCGTCTCGAGAGGGGTCATGCACGTGCGCTTTCCTAAAGTGCTATAGCAGCAGTGTCACGCTTCCCGACGCGTCGTTCATGGGATCTGTGGCTTTCCCTCGAAGATTTCCCACTAGGCTTTCCCACGAGGCTTTCCCACAGGGCTGTCCCACGTGCCACCGTGGTGGGAGTCGATCCATGGCGTGAAAGTGGAGGCAGGGCAGGGAAAACAGTTTCCTCTGGAATGGACTGAGACATCTGGGGGACTCTTGGAATGGTGGCACGACGCTGGAATTCCTCTCGCCTTTCCTGTGGAGAGCGCCTCCTCTTGAGATGCGACGGGAACGCCGGGAATTCTTTCCTGACCAAGCAGGGAAAGGATCCCTCATCTGGAGCTACGAGGCGGAAACGGGGCTCCTCTGGATGTGGCCGGGACCCTCGTGCTTCCTCTCTCGTGTGAACGGGTATGTCGGGGAACTTCGTGAGTTGCCGCAAGGGTTTGAAGGACCTTTTTGAAGTTCCAGAGGTTAGGTGTGATTAGCTTAGAGAAGCCTCAGTGGAAATGGGCATCATCTCGCCTGGAGGGCAAAACTTCCTGGATTTTCTCCAGTTGTGGCAGGTGCTCTCGACTTATGACGGGGACCCCAGGGACCCTCTCTGGTGGCCTCAGGAAAGGCCAGTCCCTATGCGAGTTGCTCAGGGGCCTCTCGTGATTCCTGTACCATTGATGGCGGGACTCAAGACCTTGTGTGGAGTTGGGGCCTGAACCTGAGGATTCCTCTCCAGTGCTGACATTGATCTTGGGGTACTTCTGGAGTCTCTCCAGGGGAGTAGGTCCTCGTCTCGAATGGGGGAATGCACGTGAGCTTTCCTCCAGAGCGGTAGCAGCAGTGTCACACTTCCCGTCCCGGGGATCAAGGGATCTGTGGCTTTCCCTCGAGGCTTCCCCAGGAGGCTTTCCCAGAGGGTTGTCCCACGTGTCACCGTGGTGGGAGTCGATCCTCGACGTGAACGTCGAGGGAGTGCAGGGAAAACAGGTTCCTCTGGAATGGACTGAGACATCTGGGGGACTCTTGGAATGGTGGCACGACGCTGGAGTTCCTTTTGCCTTTACTGTGGAAATCGCCTCCTCCTGAGATGTGACGGGAACGCCGGGAATTCTTTCCCGACAAAGCACCGAAATGTCCCTCATCTCGAGCTACTAGGCGGAAACGGGGCTCCTCGGGATGTGGGCGGAACCCACGTGCTTTCTGTAGATTCGGTAGGGGTATGTTGGGGAACTTCTTGAGTTGCAGCCAGGGTGTGAAGGACCTTTTGGAACTTCCAGAGGTTAGGTGTGATTTGCTCGACAAGCCTCAGCGGAAATGGGCATCATCTCGCCTAGAGGACAAAACCTCCTGGATTTTCTCGAGTTGCGGCAGGTGCTCTCGACTTACGACGGGGACCTCAGGGACCCGCTCTGGTGGGCTAAGGGAAGGCCAGTCCCCATGCAAGTTGCCCGGGGGCCTCTCGGGATTCCTCTCCCTTCGGAGCCGGGGCCTAAGACCTTGTGTGGTGTCGGGGCCGGAACCTGAGGATTCCTCTCCAGTGCTGACATGGATCTTGTGGTACTTCTCGAGCCTCCCCAGGGGAGTAAGTCCTCATCTCGAATGGGGGCATGCACGTGCGCTTTCCTCCAGAGCGGTAGGAGCATTGTCACGCTTCCCGTCACGTGGATCAAGAGATCTGTGGCTTTCCTTCGAGGCTTTCCCACGAGGCTTTCCCACGAGGCTTTCCCACAGGGCTGTCCCACGTGCCACCATGGTGCGAGTCGATGTTCGGCGTGAAAGTCGAGGCAGTGCAGGGAAAACAGTTTCCTCTGGATTCCTCTGCCTTCTATACCGTGGCCGAAGACCTTGTGTGGAGTCGGGGCCGGAACCTGAAGATTCCTCTCCAGTGCTGACATGGATCTTGGGATACTTCTGGAGTCTCCCGAGGGGAGTAAGTCTTCGTCTCGAATGTAGGCATGCACGTGCGCTTTCGTCCCGAGCTGTAGCAGCAGTGTAAGGCTTCCCAACATGTGGATCAAGGGATCTGTGGATTTCCCTCGAGGCTTTCATACGAGGCTTTCCCACAGGGCTGTCCCACGTGCCACCGGGGTGGGAGTCGATCCTCGCCGTGTGGTCGAGGCAGTGCAGGGAAAACAGGTTCCTCTGAAATGGACTGAGACATCTGGGGGAATCTTGGAATGGTGGCACGGCGCTGGAGTTCCTCTCGCCTTTCCTGTGGAGAGCGCCTCCTCTTAAGATCCGACGGGAATACCCAGAATTCTTTCCCGACCAAGCAGCGAAAATCCCTCATCTCGATCTACGAGGCGGAAACGGGGCTCCTCTGGATGTTGCCGCGACCCTCGTGCTTCTTCCAGAGTGGAGACGGGTATGTCGGGGAACTTCTTGAGTTGCAGCAAGGGTGTGAAGGACCTTTTGGAAGTTCCAGAGCTTAGATGTGAATAGCCTTGAGAAGCCTCAGCGGAAATGGGCCTCATCTCGCCTGGAGGGCAAAACCTCCTGGATTTTCTCGAGTTGCGGCAGGTGCTCTCGACATACGACGGGGACCTCAGGGACCCACTCTGGTGGCCTCAGGAAAGGCCAGTCCCCATTCGAGTTTAGAGGGGGCCTCTCAGGATTCCTGTCCCGTCGATGCCGGGGCCTAAGACTTTGTGTGGAATCAGGGCTGGAACTTGAGGATTCCTCTCCAGTGCTGACATGTATCTTGGGGTACTTCTGGAGTCTCCCCAGGGGAGTGAGTCCTCGTCTCGAGAGGGGGCATGCACGTGCGCTTTCCTTCCGACCTGTAGCAGCAGTGTCAGGCTTCCCGTTGAGTCGATCATGGGATCTGTGTCTTTCCCTCGAGGCTTTCCCACGAGGCTTTCCCACGAGGCTTTCCCACAGGGCTGTCCCACGTGCCACCGTGGTGGGAATCGATTCTCGGCATCAAAGTCGAGGCAGTGCAGGGAAAACAGTTTCCTCTGGAATGGACTGAGACATCTGGGGGACTCAGAATGCTGACGCCACCCTGGAGTTCCTCTCACCTTTCCTGTGGAGAGGGCCTCCTCTTGAGATGCAACGGGAACGCCGGGAAAACTTTCCCGACCAAGCAGGGAAAGGATCCCTCATCTCCAGCTACGAGGCAGGAACAGGGCTCCCCTGGATGTGGGCGTGACCCTCATGCTTCCTCTCGAGAAGAGTCCGGTATGTCGGGAACTTCTTGAGTTGCAGCAAGGGTGTGAAGGACCTTTTGGAAGTTCCAGAGATTAGGTGTGATTAGCCTTGAGAAGACTCAGCTGAAATGGGCCTCATCTCGCCTGGAGGGCAAAACCTCCTGGATTTTCTGGAGTTGCGGCAGGTGCTCTCGACTTATGACGGTGACCAAAGCGACCCGCTCTGGTGGCCTCAGGACTGGCCAGTCTCCATTGGAGTTGCACCGGGGCCCCTCAGGATTCCTCTCCCGTCGATGCCTGGGCCTAAGACATTGTGTGGAATCGGGGCCAGAAGCTGAGGATTCCTCTCAAGTGCTGACATGGATCTTTTGGTACTTCTGCAGTCTCCGGAGGGGAGTAAGTCCTCGTCTGGAATGGGGGCATGCACGTGAGCTTTCCGCCAGAGCGGTAGGAGCAATGTCACGCATCCCGTCGCGTGGATCAAGGGATCTTTGGCTTTCCTCGAGGCTTTCCCACGAGGCTTTCCCACGAGGCTTTCACACAGGGCTGTCCCGCGTGCCACCGTGGTGGGAGTCGATCCTCAGCGTGAAAGTCGAGGCAGTGCAGGGAAAACAGGTTCCTCTGGAATGGACTGAGACATCTGGGGGACTCTGGGAATGGTGGCACGACCCTGGAGTTCCTCTCTCCTTTCCTGTGAAGAGCGCCTCCTCTTGAGATGCTACGGGAACGCCGGGAATTCTTTCCCGACCAAGCAGCAAAAGGATCCGTCATCTCGAGCTACGAGACGGAAACGGGGCTCCTCTGGATGTGGGCGGGACCTTCGTTCTTCCTCTAGAATTGAGACGGTATGTCGGGGAACTTCTTCAGTTGCAGCAAGGGTGTGAAGGAACTTTTGGAAGGCTAGGTGTGATTAGCCTCGAGAAGCCTCAGCGGAAAGGGGCCTCATCTCGCCTGGAGGGCAAAACCTCCTGGATTTTTTCGAGTTGCGGCAGGTGCTCTCGACTTACGAAGGGGACCTCAGGGACACACTCTGGTGGCCTCAGGAAAGGCCAGTCCCAATGCGAGTTGCTCAGTGGCCTCTCGGGATTCCTCTCCATTCGATTCCGGGTCCTAAGACCTAGTGTGGAGTCGGGGCCAGAACCTGAGGATTCCTCTCCAGTGCTGACATGGATCTTGGGGTATTTCTGGAGTCTCCCCAGGGGAGTCAGTCCTCGTCTCGAGTGGGGGCATGAACGTGCGCTTTCCTCCCGAGCTATAGCAGCAGTGTCATGCTTCCCGTCCCTTGGATCAAGAGATCTGTGGCTTTCTCTCCAGGGTTTCCCACGAGGCTTTCCCACGAGGCTTTCCCACAGGGCTGTCCCACGTGCCACCGTGGTGTGAGTCGATCCTCGGCATGAAAGTCGAGGCAGTGCAGGGAAAACAGGTTCCTCTGGAATGGACTGAGACATCTGGGGGTCTCTTGGAATGGTGCCACGACGCTGGAGTTCCTCTCGTCTTTCCTGTGGAGAGCGGCTCCTCTTGAGATGCGACAGGAACGCCGGGAATTCTTTCCCGACAAAGCAGGGAAAGGATCCCTCATCTCGAGCTACGAGGCGGAAACGGGGCTCCTCTGGATGTGGGCGGGACCCTCGTGCTTCCTCTAGAGTGGAGACGGGGATATCGGGGAACATCTTGAGTTGCAGGAAGGGTGTGAAGGACCTTTTGGAATTTCCAGAGCTAAGATGTGATTAGCCTTGAGAAGCCTCAGCGGAAATGGGCCTCACTCGCCTGGAGGGCAAAACCTCTTGGATTTTCTCTAGTTGCGGCAGGTGCTCTCGACTTATGACAGGGACCTCAGGGACCCGCTCTGGTGGCATCACGAAAGGCCAGTCCCCTTGCGAGTTCCTCGGGGGCCTCTCGGGATTCCTCTCCCTTTGATGCCAGGGACTAAGACCTTGTGTGGAGTCAGGCCCGGAACCTGAGGATTCCTCTCCAGTGCTGACATGCATCTTGGGGTACGTCTGGAGTCTCCCCAGGGGAGTAAGTCCTCGTCTTGAATGGGGGCATGCACGTGCGCTTTCCTCAAGAGCTGTAGCAGCAGTGTCACGTTTCCCATCGCCTGGATCAAGGGATCTGTGGCTTTCCCTTGAGGGTTTCCCACGAGGCTTTCCACGAGGCTTACCCACAGGGCTGTTCCACGTACCACCATGGTGGGAGTCGATCCTCGGCGTGAAAGTCGAGGCAGTGCAGCGAAAACAGGTTCCTCTGGAATGGACTGAGACATCTGGGGGACTCTTGGAATGGTGGCACGACGCTGGAGTTCCTCTCGCCTTTCCTGTGGAGAGGGCCTCCTCTTGAGATGAGACGGGAATGCCGGGAATTCTTTCCCGACCAGGCAGCAAAAGAATCCCTCATCTCGAGCTACAAGGCGGAAACGGGGCTCCTCTGGATGTGGGCGGGACCCTCGTGCTTCCTCTAGAGTGGAGACGGGTGTGTCAGGGAACTTCTTGAGTTGCAGGAAGGGTGTGAAGGACCTTTTGGAATTTCCAGAGGTTAGGTGTGATTACCCTCGAGAAGCCTCAGTGGAAATGAGCCTCATCTGGCCTGGAGGGCAAAACCTCCTGGATTTTCTCGAGTTGCAGCAGGTGCTCTCGTCTTACGACAGGTACCTCTGGGACCCGCTCTGGTGGCCTTAGAAAAGGCCAGTCCCTATGCAAGTTGCACGGGGGCCACTCGGAATTCCTCTATCGTCAATGCCGGGACTCAAGACCTTGTGTGGAGTTATGGCCGGAACCTGAGGATTCCTGTCCAGTGCTGACATGGATCATGGGGTACTTCTGGAGTCTCCCCAGGGGAGTCAGTACTTGTCTCCAGAGGGGGCATTCACGTGTGCTTTCCTCCCAAGCTGTAGCAGCTGTGTCACCCTTCCCGTCACGTGGATCCAGGGATCTGTGGCTTTCTCTCCAGGCTTTCCCAGGAGGCTTTCGCACAGGGCTGTCCCACGTGCCACGGTGGTGGGAGTCGATCCTCGGCGTGAAAGTCTTTGCAGTGCAGGGAAAACAGGTTCCTCTGGAATGGACTGAGACATCTGGGGCCTCTTGGAATGGTGGCACGATGCTAGAGTTCCTCTCGCCTTTCCTGTGGAGAGCGCCTGCTCTTGAGGTGAGAGGGAAATGCCGGGAATTCGTTCCCGACAAAGCAGCGAAATGTCCCTCATCTCGAGCTACGAGGCGGAAACGAGGCTTCTCTGGATGTGGGCGAGCCCCTCGTGCTTCCTCTGGAGTGGAGATGGGTATGTCGGGGAACTTCTTGAGTTGCAGCAAGGGTGTGAAGGACCTTTTGGAAGTTCCAGAGTTTAGGTGTGATTAGCCTCGAGAAGCCTCAGCGGAAATGGGACTCATCTCGCCTGGAGGGCAAAACCCCCGGGATTTTCTCGAGTTGCGGCAGGTGCTCTCGACTTACGACGGGGACCTCAAGGACCCTCTCTGGTGGCCTCAGGACTGGCCAGTCCCCATGCGAGTTGCTCGGGGGCCTCTCGGGATTCCTCTACCTTTGATGACGGGGCCTAAGACCTTGTGTGGAGTCGGGGCCAGAACATGAGGATTCCTCTCCAGTGCTGACATGGACCTTGGGGTACTACTGGGGTCCCCCAGGGGAGTAAGTCCTCGTATCGAATGGGGGCATAAACACGCGCTTTTCTCCCGAGCTGTAGCAGCAGTGTCATGCTTCCCGTCGCGTCGATCATGAGATGTGTGTCTTTCCCTCGAGGATTTCCCACGAGGCTTCCCAAGAGGCTTTCCCACAGGGCTGTCCCACGTGCCACCGTGGTGGGAGTCGATCCTCGGCGTGAAAGTCGAGGCAGTTCAGGGAAAACAGGTTCCTCTGGAATGGACTGAGACATCTGGGGGACTCTGGGAATGGTGGCACGACCGTGGAGTTCCTCTCGCCTTTCCTGTGGACAGCACCTCCTCTTGAGATGCGACTGGAACGCCGGGAATTCTTTCCCGACCAAGCAGGGAAACGATCCCTCATCTCGAGCTAGGAGGCGGAAACGGGGCTCCTCTGGATGTGGGCGGGACCCTCGTTCTTCCTCTCGAGTGGAAACGGGTGTGTCGGGAACTTCTTGAGTTGCAGCAAGGGTGTGAAGACATTTTGGAAGTTCCAGCTGTTAGGTGTGATTAGCCTCGAGAATCCTCAGCGGAAATGGGCCTCATCTCGCCTGGAGGGCAAAACCTCCTGGATTTTCTCGAGTTGCGGCAGGTGCTCTCGACTTACGAAGGGGACCTCAGGGACACACTCTGGTGGCCTCAGGAAAGGCCAGTCCCAATGCGAGTTGCTCAGTGGCCTCTCGGGATTCCTCTCCATTCGATTCCGGGTCCTAAGACCTAGTGTGGAGTCGGGGCCAGAACCTGAGGATTCCTCTCCAGTGCTGACATGGATCTTGGGGTACTTCAAGAGTCACCCCAGGGGAGTCAGTACACGTCCTGAGAGCGGGCATGAACGTGCGCTTTCCTCCCGAGCTATAGCAGCAGTGTCATGCTTCCCGTCGCTTGGATCAAGGGATCTGTGGCTTTCTCTCGAGGGTTTCCCACGAGGCTTTCCCACGAGGCTTTCCCACAAGGCTGTCTCTCGAAGCATCAGCGGAAATGGGCCTCATCTCGCCTGAGTACAAAACCTCGTGGATTTTCTCGAGTTGCCGCTGGTGCTATCGACTCACG
The DNA here is from genome assembly GCF_016772045.2 of Ovis aries. Classification (NCBI taxonomy): domain Eukaryota; kingdom Metazoa; phylum Chordata; class Mammalia; order Artiodactyla; family Bovidae; genus Ovis; species Ovis aries. The sequence continues at coordinate 32,911 of NC_056070.1, forward strand.
ACAGGCACCTCAGGGACCCCCTCTGGTAGCCTCAGGACTGGCCAGTCCCCATTCGAGTTGCACGGGGGCCTCTCGGGATTCCTCTCCCTTCGATGCCAAGGCATAAGACCTTGTGTGGAGTCGGAACGGACCATGAGAATTCCTCTCCAGTGCTGACATGTATCTTGGGGTAATTCTGGAGTCTCCCCTGGGGAGTGAGTCCTCGGCTCGAGAGGGGGCATGCCCGTGGGCTTTCCTTCCGACCTGTAGCAGCAGTGTCACGATTCCCACTGCGTCGATCATGGGATATGTGGCATTCCCTCGAGGATTTCCCCCAAGGCTTTCTCACGAGGCTTTCGCACAGGGCTGTCCCACAGACCACCGTGGTGGGAGTCGATCCTCGGCGTGAAAGTCGAGACAGTGCAGGGAAAACAGTTTCTTCAGGAATGGCCTGAGTCATATGGGGGACTCTGGGAATGGTGGCACGACCCTGGAGTTCCTCTCCCCATTCCTGTGGAGAGCGCCTAATCTTGAGATGCGACGGGACCGCCAGGAATTCTTTCCCGACCACCAGGGAAAGGATCCCTCATCTCGAGCTACGAGGCGGAATCGGGGCTCCTCTGGATGTGGATGGACCCTCGTGCTTCCTTTAGAGTGGAGACTGGTATGTCGGGGAACTTCTTGAGTTGCAGCAATGGTGTGAAGGACCTTTTGGAAGTTCCAGAGGTTAGGTGTGATTAGACATGAGAAGCCTCAACGGAAATGGGCCTCATCTCGCCTGGAGTACAAAACCTCGTGGATTTTCTCGAATTGTGGCAAGTGCTTTAACTTACGACGGGGACCTCAGGGACCCGCTCTGGTGGCCTCAGGAAAGGCCAGTCCCCATGCGAGTTGCTCGGGGGCCTCTCGGGATTCCTCTCCCGTTGATGCCGGGGCCTAAGACCTTGTGTGGAGTCGGGCTGGAACCTGAGGATTCCTCTCCAGTGCTGACATGTATCTTGGGGTAATTCTGGAGTCTCCCCTGGGGAGTGAGTCCTCGGATCCAGAGGGGGCATGCACGTGGGCTTTCCTTCCGACCTGTAGCAGCAGTGTCACGATTCCCATCACGCCGATCATGGGAACTGTGCTTTCCCTCGAGGATTTCCCCCGCGGCTTTCCCACGAGGCTTTAGCACAGGGCTGTCCCACGTGCCACCGTGGTGTGATTCGATCCTCGGCGTGAAAGTCGAGGCAGTGCAGGGAAAACAGGTTCCTCTGGAATGGGCTGAGTCATCTGGGGGACTCTGGGAATGGTGGCATGACCCTGGAGTTCCTCTCGCCTTTCCTGTGCTGAGCGCCTCCTCTTGAGATGCGACGGGAACACCGGGAATTCTTTCCCGACCAGCAGGGAAAGTATTCCCCATCTCGAGCTACGAGGCGGAGACGGGGCTATTCTGGATGTGGGCGGGACACTCGTTCTTCCTATAGAGTGGAGACGGGGATGTCGGGGAACTTCTTGAGATGCAGCAAGGGTGTGAAGGACCTTTTGGAAGTTCCAGAGCTTAGATGTGATTAGCCTTGAGAAGGGTCAGGGGAAATGGGCGTCATCTCGCCTGGAGGGCAAAACCTCCTGGATTTTCTCGAGTTGCGGCAGGTGCTCTCGAGTTACGATGGGGACCTCAGGGACCCGCTCTGGTGGCCTCAGGAAAGGCCAGTCCCCATGCGATTTGTTCGGGAGCCTCTCGGGATTCCTCTCCCTTGGATGCCGGGGCCTAAAACCTTGTGTGGATTAGGGGTGGGAACCTGAGGATTCCTGTCCAGTGCTGACATGGATCTTGGGGTATTTCTGGAGTCTCCCCAGGGGAGTACGTCATCCTCTCGAATGGGGGCATGCACGTGCGCTTTCCTCCAAAGCGGTAGTAGCAATGCCACGCTTCCCGTTGCGTGGATCTAGGGATCTGTGGCTTTCCCACGAGGCTTTCCCACGAGGCTTTCCCTCAGGGCTGTCCCACGAGCAACCGTGGTGGGAGTCGATCCTCAGCGTGAAAGTCGAGGCAGTGCATGGAAAACAGGTTCCTCTGGAATGGACTGAGACATCTGGGGGACTCTGGAAATTGTGGCACGACGCTGGAGTTCCTCTCGCCTTTCCTGTGGAGAGCGCCTCCTCTTGAGATGCGACGGGAACACCGGGAAATCTTTCCCGACCAAGCAGGGAAAGGATCCCTCATCTGGAGCTTCGAGGCGGAAACGGGGCTCCTCTGGATGTGGGCGGGACCCTCGTGCTTCCTCTAGAGTGGAGACGGGGATGTCGGGGAACTTCTTGAGTTGCAGCAAGGGTGTGAAGGACGTTTGGAAGTTCCAGAGCTTAGATGTAATTAGCCTTGAGAAGCCTCAGCGGAAATGGGCCTCATCTCGCCTGGAGGGCAAAACCTCCTGGATTTTCTCGAGTTGCGGCAGGTGCTCTCAACTTATGACCAGGACCTCAGGGACCCGCTCTGGTGGCTTCACGAAAGGCCAATCCCCATGCGAGTTGCTCGGGCGCCTCTCGGGATTCCTCTCCCTAAGATGCCGGGGCCTCAGACCTTGTGTGGAGGCATTTCCCTTTGATGCCGGGGCCTAAGACCTTGTGTGGAGGCGGGGCCGGAAACTGAGGAATCCTGTGAAGTGCTGACATGGATCTTGGGGTACTTCTGGAGTCTCCCCAGGGGAGTAAGTCCTCGTCTCGAATGGGGGCATGCACGTGCGCTTGCCTCCCGAGCTGTAGCAGCAGTGTCACGCTTCCCATCGACTGGATCAAGGGATCTGTGGCCTTCCCTCTAGGATTTCCCACAAGGCTTTCCCACGAGGCTTTCCCACAGAGCTGTCCCACGTGCCACCGTAGTGTGAGTTGATCCTCGGCGTGAAAGTCGAGGCAGTGCAGGGAAAACAGGTTCCTTTGGAATGGACTGTGAAATCTGGGCGTCTCTGGGAATGGTGGCATGACCCTGGAGTTCCTCTCGCCTTTTCTGTGGAGAGCGCCTCCTCTTGCAATGTGACGGGAATGCCCAGAATTCATTCCTGACCAAGCAGGGAAAGGATCCCTCATCTCGAGCTACGAGGTGTAACAGGGCGCCTCCTGATGTGGCCGGGACCCTCGTGCTTCCTCTAGAGTGGAGACGGGGATGTTGGGGAACTTCTTGAGTTGCAGCAAGGGTGTGAAGGACCTATTGGAAGTTCCAGATGTTAGATGTGATTAGCCTTGAGAAGCCTCAGCGGAAATGGGCCTCATCTTGCCTGGAGGGTAAACGTCCTGGATTTTCTCGAGTTGCGGCAGGTGCTCTCGACTTACGATGGCGACCTCAGGGACCCGCTCTGGTGGCCACATGAAAGGACAGTTCACATGCGAGTTGCTCGGGCACCTCTCGGGATTCCTCTCCCTAAGATGCCGGGGCCTCAGACCTTGTGTGGAGGCGGGGCCGGAAACTGAGGAATCCTGTCAAGAGCTGACATGGATCTTGAGGTACTTCTGGAGTCTCCCCAGGGGAGTAAGTCCTCGTTTAGAATGGGGGCATGCACGTGTGCTTTTCTCCCGAGCTGTAGCAACAGTGTCACGCTTCCCGTCACGTGGATCAAGGGATCTGTGGCTTTCCCTAGAGGCTTTCCCACGAGGCTTTCCCACAGGGCTGTCCCACGTGCCACCGTGGTGTGAGTCATTCCTCAGCGTGAAAGTCTTGGCAGTCCAGGTAAAACAGGTTCCTCTGTAATGGACTGAGATCTCTGGGGGAACCTTGGTATGTTGACACGACCCTGGAGTTCCTCTCGCCTTTCCTGTGGAGATGACCTCCTCTTCAAATTCGACGGAAATGCCAGGAATTCTTTCCCGACCAAGCAGGGAAAGGATCCGTCATCTCGAGCTGCGAGGCGCAAACGGGGCTCCTCTGCATGTGGGCGGGACCCTCGTGCTTCCTCTCGAGTGGAGACGTGTATGTCGGGGAACTTCTTGAGTTGTAGCAAGGGTGTGAAGTACCTTTTGGAAGTTCCAGAGGTTAGGTGTGATAAGCCTCGAGAAGCCTCAGCCGAAATGGACCTCATCACTCCTGGAGGGCAAAACCTCCTGGATTTTCTCGAATTGTTGCAGGTGCTCTCGACTTACGATTGGGCCCTCAGGGACCCGCTCTGGTGGCCTCAGGAAAGACCAGTCCCCATGCAGGTTGCACGCGCGCAACTGGGGATTCCTCTCCCTTTGATGCCGGGGCCTAGGACCTCGTGTGGAGTCGGGGACGGAACCTGAGGATTTCTCTCCAGAGCTGACATTGATCTTGGGGTACTTCTGGAGTCTCCCCAGGGGAGTAAGTCCTAGTCTCGAATGGGGGCATGCACGTGCGCTTTCCTCCAGAGCGGTAGTAGCAGTGTCACGCTTCCCATCGCGTGGATCAAGGGATCTGTGGCTTTCCCTCGAGGCTTTCCCACGAGGGTTTCCCACGAGACTTTCCCACAGAGCAGTCCCACGTGCCACCGTTGTGGGAGTCGGTCCCCGCATGAAAGTAGAGTCAGTGCAGGGAAAACAGGTTCCTCTGGAATGGACTGAGACATCTGGGGGACTCTTGGAATAGTGGCACGAGGCTGGAGTTCCTCTCGCCTTTCCTGTGGAGAGTGCCTTCCCTTGAGATGCGACGGGAACGCCCAGAATTCTTTCCCGACCAAGCAACGAAAGAATCCCTCATCTCGAGCTACGAGGCGGAAACGGGGCTCCTCTGGATGTGGTCAGGACCCTCGTGCTTCCTCTAGAGTGGAGACGGGTATGTCGGAGAACTTCTTGAGTTGCAGCAAGGGTGTGAAGGACCTTTTGGAAGTTCCAGAGGTTAGGTGTGATTAGCCTCGAGAAGCATCAGCGGAAATGGGCCTCATCTCGCCTGGAGGGCAAAACCTCCTGGATTGTCTCGAGTTGTGGCAGGTGCTCCCGACTTTGAACGGGGACATCAGGGACCCGCTCTGGTGGCCTCAGGAAAGGCCAGTCCCCATGCAAGTTGCTCGGGAGCCTCTCGGGATTCTTCTTCCTTCGATGCCAGAGACTAAGACCTTGTGTGGAGTCGGGGCCGGAACCTGAGGATTCCTCTCCAGTGCTGACATGGATCTTGGGGTACTTCTGGAGTCTCCCCAGGGGAGTAAGTCCTCATCTCGAATGGGGGCATGCACGTGCGCTTTCCTCCAGAGCGGTAGCAGGAGTGTCACGCTTCCCGTCGCGTGGATCAAGGGATCTGTGGCTTTCCCTAGAGGCTTTCCCACGAGGCTTTCCCACGAGGCTGTCCCACAGGGCTGTCCCACGTGCCACTGTGGTGGGAGGCGATCCTCAGCATGAAAGTCGAGGCAGTGCAGGGAAAACAGGTTCCTCTGGAATGGACTGAGACATCTGGGGGACCCTTGGTATGGTGGCACGACGCTGGAGTTCCTCTCTCGTATCCTGTGGAGAGCACCTCCTCCTGAGATGCGACGGGATAGCCCAGAATTCTTTCCCGAAAATGCAGAGAAAGGATCCCTCATCTCGAGCTACGAGGCGGAAACGGGGCTCCCCTGGATGTGGGCGGGAATCTCGTGCTTCCTCTAGAGTGGAGACGGGTTTGTCGGGGAACTTCTTGAGTTGGAGCAAGGGTGTGTAAGACCCTTTGGAAGGTCTAGAGGTTAGATGTCATTAGCGTCGGGACGCCTCAGCGGAAATGGGCCTCATGTAGTCTGGAGGGGAGAACCTCCTGGATTTTCTTGAGTTGTGGCAGGTGCTCTCGTCGTACGACGGTGACCTAAGGGACCCGCTCTGTTGGGCTCAGGCATGGCCAGTCCCCATTCGAGTTCCTCGGGGGCTTCTCGGGATTCCTCTCCCGTTGATGCCGGGGCCTAAGACCTTGTGTGGAGTTGGGGCCGGAACCTGAGGATTCCTATCCAGTGCTGATATGGATCTTGGGGTACTTCTGGAGTCTCCCCAGGGGAGTCAGTCCTCGTTTCGAGAGGGTGCATGCACGTGTGCTTTCCTCTCGAGCTGTAGCACCAGTGTCACGCTTCCCGTCGCGTCGATGATGGGATGTGTGGCTTTCCCTGGAGGATTTCCCATGAGGCTTTCCCACGAGGCATTCCCACAGGGCTTTCCCACGTGCCACCACGGTGTGAGTCGATCCTCGGCGTGAAAGTCGAGGCAGTGCAGGGAAAACAGGTTCCTCTGGAATGGACTTAGACACCTGGGGGACTGTGGGAATGGTGGCAAGACCCTGGAGTTCCTCTCGCCTCTCCTGTGGAGAGCGCCTCCTCTTGAGATGCGACGGGAACGCCGGGAATTCCTTCCCGTCCAAGCAGGGAAAGGATCCCTCATCTCGAGCTACGAGGTGGAAACGGGGCTTCTCTGGCTGTGGGCGGGACCCTCGTGCTTCCTCTCGAGTGGAGACGGGTATGTCTGGGAACTTCTTGAGTTACAGCAACGGTGGGAAGGACCCTTTGGAAGTTCCAGAGGTTAGATGTGATTAGCCTCGGCACGCCTCAGTGGAAATGGGCCTCATCTCGCCTGGAGGGGAAAACCTGGATTTTCTCGAGTTGCAGCAGGTGCTCTCGTCTTACGACGGTGACCTAAGGGACCCACTCTGGTGGCCTCAGGTCTGGCCAGTCCCCATTCGAGATGCTCGGGGGCCTCTTGGGATATTTCTCCTGATGATTCCGGGGCCTAAGACCTTGTATGGAGTCGGGGCCCGAACCTGAGGATTCCTCTCCAGTGCTGACATGGATCTTGGGGTACTTTGGGAGTCTCCCAATGGGGAGTCAGTCCTCGTTTCGAGAGGGTGCATGCAGGTGCGCTTTCCTCACGAGCTGTAGCAGCAGTGTCACGCTTGCCTTCGGGTCGATCATGGGATCTGTGGCTTTCCCTCCAGGATTTCACACGAGGCTTTCCCACGAGGCTTTCCCACAGGGCTGTCCCACGTGCCACCGTGGTGTGAGTCGATCCTCGGCGTGAAAGTCGAGGCAGTTCAGGGAAAACAGGTTCCTCTGAAATGGACTGAGACATCTGGGGGACTGTGGGAATGGTGGCACGACCGTGGAGTTCCTCTCGCCTTTCCTGTGGAGAGCGCCTCCTCTTGAAATTCGAACGGAACTCCGGGAATTCTTTCCCGACCAAGCAGGGAAAGGATCCCTCATCTCGAGCTCCGAGGCGGAATCTTGGCCATTCTGGATGTGGGCGGGACCATCTTGCTTCCTCTCGAGTGGAGACGGTATGCCGGGGAACTTCTTGAGTTGCAGCAAGGATGTTAAGGACCGATTGGAAGTTCCAGAGGTTAGGTGTGATTAGCCTCGAGAAGCCTCAACGGAAATGGGCCTCATCTCGCCTGCAGGGCAAAACCTCCTGGATTTTCTCGAGTTGCGGCAGGTGCTCTCGACTTTGGATGGGGACTTCAGGGACCCGCTCTGGTGGCCTCAGGAAAGGCCAGTCCCCATGCGAGTTGCTCAGGGGCCTCTCGGGATTCCTCTCCCTTCGATGCCAGAGCCTAAGACCTTGTGTGGAGTTGGAGCCGGAACCTGAGGATTCCTCTCCAGTGCTGACATGGGTCTTGCAGTACTTCTGGAGTCTCCCCAGGGGAGTAAGTCCTCGTCTCCAATGGGGGCATGCACGTGCGGTTTCCTCCAGAGCAGTAGCAGCAGTGTCACGCTTCCCATCGCCTGGATGAAGGGATCTGTGGCTTTCACTCGAGGCTTTCCCACGAGGCTTTCCCAGGAGACGTTCCCACAGAGCTGTCCCACGTGCCACCGTGGTGGGAGTCGATCCTCGGCATGATATTCGAGTCAGTGCAGGGCAAAAAGGTTCCTCTGGAAAGGACTGAGACATCTGGAGGAAACTGGGAATGGTGGCATGACCCTGGAGTTCCTCTCGCCTTTCCTGTGGAGAGCGCCTACATTTGAGATGCGACGGTAACGCCCAGAATTCTTTCCCGACCAAGCAGCGAAAGGATCCCTCATCTCGAGCTACGAGGCGGAAACAGGGCTCCTCTGGATGTGCGCAGGACTATCGTGCTTCCTCTCGAGTGGAGACGGTATGTCAGGGAACTTCTTGAGTTGCATCAAGGGTGTGAAGGACCTTTTGCAGGTTCCAGAGGTTAGGTGTGATTAGCCTCGAGAAGCCTCAGCGGAAATGGGCCTCATCTCTCCTGCAGGGCAAAACCTCCTGGATTGTCTCGAGTTGTGGCAGGTGCTCTCGACTTTGGTCGGGGACATCAGGAACCCGCTCTGGTGGCCTCAGGAAAGGCCAGTCCCCATGCGAGTTGTTCAGGAGCCTCTCGGGATTCCTCTTCCTTCAATGCCGGGGCCTAAGACCTTGTGTGGAGTCGGGGCCGGAACATGAGGATTCCTCTCCAGTGCTGACATGGATCTTGGGGTACTTCTGGAGTCTCTCCAGGGAAGTCAGTCCTCGGCTCGAGTGGGGGCATGAACGTGCACTTTCCTCCCGAGCTGTAGCAGCAGTGTCACGCTCCATCGCGTTTATCAAGGGATCTGCGGCTTTACCTCGAGGTTTTCCCTCGAGGCTTTCCCACGAGGCTTTTCCACAGGGGTGTCCCACGAGGCTTTCACCCATGGCTGTTCCACGTGCCACCGTGGTGTGAGGCGATCCTCGGCCTGAAAGTCTCGGCAGTGTAGGGAAAACACGTTCCTCTGGAATGCACTGAGACATCTGGGGGACTCTGGGAATGGTGGCACGACCCTGGATTTCCTCTCGCCTTTCCTATTGAGAGCCCTTGCTCTTGAGATGAGAAGGGAACACCGAAAAATCTTTCCAGACGAAGCAGGATAGGATCCCTCATCTCGAGCTTCCAGGCGGAAACAGGGCTCCTCTGGATGTGGGCGGGACCCTCGTGCTCCCTCTCGAGTGGAGACAGGTATGTGGGGGAACTTCTTGAGTTGCAGCAAGGGTGTGAAGGACCCTTTCGAAGTTCCAGAGTCTAGGTGTGATGAGCCTCCAGACGCCTCAGAGGAAATGGGTCTCGTCTCGCCTGGAGGGGCAAACCTCCTGGATTTTCTCGAGTTGCGGCAGGGGCTCTGGAGTTACGACTGGTACGTCAGGGACCCGCTCTGGTGGCCTCAGGAAAGGCCAGTGCCAATGGGAGTTGCCATGGGGCCTCTCGTGATTCCTCTCCCATCGATGCCGGTGCCTACGACCTTGTGTACGTTCGGGGCCTGACCCTGAGGATGCCTCTCCAGTGCTGACATGGATCTTGCCGTACTTCTGGAGTTTCGCTAGGGGAGTCAGTCCTCATCTCGTGTGGGGACATGCACGTACGATTTCCTCACGAGCTGCAGCAGCAGTGTCACGCTTGCCAACGTGTGGATCAAGGGATCTGCCGCTTTCCATCGCGGCTTTCCCACGAGGCTTCCCCACAGGGCTGTCCCACGTGCCACGGTGGTGTGAGTCGATCCTCGGCGTGAAAGTCGAGGCAGTGCAGGGAAAACAGATTCTTCTGGAATGGACTGAGACATCTGGGGGACTCTTGGAATGCTGGCAAGACCCTGGAGTTCCTCTCGTCTTTCCTGTTGAGAGCGCCTCCTCTTGAGATGCGACGGAAAGGCCGGGAATTCTTTCCCGACGACGAAGGGAAAGGATCCCTCTTCTCGAGCTACGAGACGGAAACGTTGCTACTCTGGATGTGGGCGGGACCCACGTGCTTCCTCTCGAGTGGAGACGGGTGTGTCGGAGATCATCTTGACTTGCAGCTAGGGTGTGAAGGACCCTTTCCAAGTTCCAGAGATTAGTTGTGATTTTCCTCGATATGCTTCAGCGGAAATTGGCCTCATCTCGCCTGGAGGGGAGAACCTCCTGGATTTTCTCGAGTTGCGGCAGGTGCTCTCGAGTTACGACGGAGACCTCAGGGACCCGCTCTCGTGGCCTCAGGAAAGGCCAGTCCCCATACGAATTGCTAGGGGGCCTCTCTCCTGTCGAAGCCGGGGCCTAAGACCTTATGTGGAGTCGGGGCCGGAACCTGAGGATTCCTCTCCAGTGCTGACATGGATCTTGGGGTATTTCTGAAGTCTCCCAAGGGGCGACAGTCCTCGTCTCGAGTGGGGTCATGCACGTGCGCTTTCCTCCCGAGCGGTAGCAGCAGTGTCACGGTTCCCGTCGCGTGTATCAAGGGATCTGTGGCTTTCCCACGAGGCTTTCCCACAGGGCTGTCCCACGTGCCAGCCTGGTGTGAGTCGATCCTTGGCGTGAAAGTCGAGACAGTGCAGGAAAAACAGGTTCGTCTGGAATGGACTGAGACATCTGGGGGACTCTTGGAATGGTGGCACGACCCTGGAGTTCCTCTCGCCTTTCCTGTGGAGAGCGCCTCCTCTTGAGATGCGACGGGAACGCCTGGAATTCCTTCCCGACCAAGCAGGGAAAGGATCCCTCCTGTCGAAATACGAGGCGGAAACGGGGCTCCTCTGGATGTGTGCGGGACCCTCGTGTTTCTTCTCGAGTGAGACGGGTATGTCGGGGAACTTCTTGAGTTGCAGCAAGGGTGTGAAGGACCCTTTGGAAGTTCCAGAGGTTAGGTGTGCTTAGCCTCGAGACTCCCCAGCGGAAATGGGCCTCATCTCGCCTGGAGGGTAGAACCTCCTGGATTTTCTCGATTTACGGCAGGTGCTCTCAACTTAGCGCGGGGACCTCAGGGACCCTCTCTTGTGGCCTCACGAAAGGCTAGTCCCCATGAGAGTTGCTACGGGGCCTCACAGGATTCCTCTCTCGTCAATTTTGGGGCCTAAGACCTTGCGTGGAGTATGGGACGGAACCTGAGGATTCCTCTCCAGTGCTGACATGGATCTTGGGGTACTTCTGGAGTCTCTCCAGGGAAGTCAGTCCTCGGCTCGAGTGGGGGCATGAACGTGTGCTTTCCTCCCGAGCTGTAGCAGCAGTGTCACGCTTCCCATCGTGTGTATGAAGGCTTTCCCTCGAGATTTCCCTCGAGGCTTTCCCACGAGGCTTTTCCACAGGGGTGTCCCACGAGGCTTTCACCCATGGCTGTTCCACATGCCACCGTGGTGTGAGGCGATCCTCGGCCTGAAAGTCTCGGCAGTGTAGGGAAAACACGTTCCTCTGGAATGCACTGAGTCATCTGGGGGACTCTTGGAATGGTGGCACGACCCTGGAGTTCCTCTCGCCTTTCCTATTGAGAGCCCTTGCTCTTGAGATGCGAAGGGAACACCGAAAAATCTTTCCAGACGAAGCAGGATAGGATCCCTCATCTCGAGCTTCCAGGCGGAAACAGGGCTCCTCTGGATGTGGGCGGGACCCTCGTGCTTCCTCTCGAGTGGAGACAGGTATGTGGGGGCACTTCTAGAGTTGCAGCAAGGGTGTGAAGGACCCCTTTGAAGTTCCAGAGTCTAGGTGTGATGAGCCTCCAGACGCCTCAGAGGAAATGGGCCTCATCTCGCCTGGAGGGGAGATCCACCTATATTTTCTAGAGTTGGGCAGGGGCTCTGGAGTTACAACGGGTACCTCAGGGACCCGCTCTGGTGGCCTCAGGAAAGGCCAGTGCCAATGGGAGTTGCAAGGGGGCCTCTCGGGATTCGTCTCCTGTCGATGCCGGGGCCTAAGACCTTGTATGGAGTCGGGGCTGGAACCTGTGGTTTCCTCTCCAGTGCTGACATGAATCTTGGCGTAATTCTGGAGTCTCCCCTGGGGAGTCAGTGCTCATCTCCTGTGGGGGCATGCACGTGCGCTTTCCTCCCAAGCTGTAGCAGCAGTGTCACACTTCCCGTCGCGTGGATCAAGGGATCTGAGGCTTTCCCTCGAGGCTTTCCCAAGAGGCTTTCCCACGAGGCTTCCCAACAGGGCTGTCCCACGTGCCACCGTGGTGTGAGTCGATCCTCCCCGAGAAACTCAAGAGAGTGCAGGAAAAGCAGGTTCCCCTGGAATTCACTGAGACATCTGGGAGTCTCTTGGAATGGTGGCACGACCCTGGAGTTCCTCTCGCTTTTCCTGTGGGAGCGCCTCCTCTTGAGATGCAACGGGAACAGCGGGAATTCTTTCCCGACGAAGCAGGGAAAGAATCCCTCATCTCGAGCTATGAGGTGGAAACCGGGCTCCTCTGGATGTGGTCGGGACCCTCATGCTTCCTCTCGAGTGGAGACAGGTATGTCGAGGAACTTCTTGAGTTGCAGCAAGGGTGTGAAGTACCCTTTCCAAGTAAAAGAGGTTAGGTGTGATTAGCCTCGAGACGCCTCAGCGGAAATGGGCCTCATCTCGCATGGAGGGGAGAACCTCCTGAATTTTCTCAAGTTGCGGCAGGTGCTCTCGAGTTACGAGGGGGACCTCAGGGACCCGCTCTGGTGGCCTCAGGAAAGCCCAGTCCCCATGGGAGTTGCCATGGGGCCTCTCGGGATTCCTCTCCCATCGATGCCAGTGCCTAAGACCTTGTGTACGGTCGGGGCCAAACCCTGAGGATGCCTCTCCAGTGCTGACATGGATCTTGCCGTACTTCTGGGTTCTCGCCAGGGGAGTCAGTCCTCATCTCATGTCGAGACATCCACGTGCGATTTCCTCACGAGCTGCAGCAGCAGTGTCACGCTTGCCGACGTGTGGATCAAGGGATCTGTCGCTTTCCATCGAGCCTTTCCCACGAGGCTTCCCCACAGGGCTGTCCCACGTGCCACGGTGGTGTGAGTCGATCCTCGGCGTGAAAGTCGAGGCAGTGCAGGCAAAACAGATTCTTCTGGAATGGACTGAGACATCTGGGGGACTCTTGGAATGCTGGCAAGACCCTGGAGTTCCTCTCGTCTTTCCTGTTGAGAGCGCCTCCTCTTGAGATTGGTCCGAAAGGCCGGGAATTCTTTCCCGACGACGAAGGGAAAGGATCCCTCTTCTCGAGCTACGAGGCGGAAACGTTGCTCCTCTCGATGTGGGCGGGACGCTCGTGCTTCCTCTCGAGTGGAGACGGGTGAGTCGGAGAACATCTTGACTTGCAACAATTGTGTGAAGGACACTTCCCAAGTTCCAGAGGTTAGTTGTGATTTTCCTCGAGACGCCTCAGCGGAAATTGGCCTCATCTCCCCTGAAGGGGAGAACCTCCTGGATTTTCTCGAGTTGCGGCAGGTGCTCTCGAGTTACGACGGAGACCTCAGGGACCCGCTCTCCTGGCCTCAGGAAAGGCCAGTCCCCATGCGAATTGCTAGGGGGGCCTCTCTCCTGTCGATGCCAGGGCCTAAGACCTTGTGTGGAGTCGGGGCCGGATCCTGAGGATTCCTCTCCAGTGCTGACATGGATCTTGGCGTACTTCTGAAGTCTCCCAAGGGTCGTCAGTCCTCGTCTTGAGTGGGGTCATGCACGTGCGCTTTCCTCCCGAGTGGTAGCAGCAGTGTCACGGTTCCCGTCGCGTGTATCAAGGGATCTGTGGCTTTCCCTCGAGGCTTTCCCTTGAGGCTTTCCCACAGGGCTATTCCTCGTTCCACCATGGTGTGAGTCGATCATCTGCGTGAAAGTTGAGACAGTGCAGGGAAAACAGGAATCTCCTTCCCCACAGTAGGGGGTACACTGTCCCCTTGGGCGGTTATCTCCAGGGCACTGGCACTGGGGGGTTGTCCCCGGAGGTGCGGGCCTCAAGCTCCACATGAGAAAAGCCCCAAATGGCATTAGCTGCCTGTCCAGACGCTGGCCCCTCAGGTCTCTGGCCGGAGTCTTTGGCTCCAGGCAACTGAAAGCCTCGGGGGTGGTGGTCTGGGACTGCTGTAGGGAAAGGACTCCAAGAGCCCACGGAGGAGTTGGGGAGGAGGCAGGGGGGAAACGGAGGCGAGGACAGCGAGGGATCTAGGTGGAGGCGCTGGAGAGAGCGTCCGGTGTCCCGGAATGCCTCGGAGGAGCCAGCGGGGGAAAGTCGAGGCCCAGGGACCTGTGGAATGTGAAAAGGCGGGAGACCCCAGAGCAAGGCAGGCTGGGGAAGGGGGCGTGGGCGGCCAATTCAAAGGGACCTAGGGGCGTTTCCTGGGCGGTGAGCTCCCTTGGCACTGCTGAGGGCCCCTGATTGATCCACCCGGGGTTGATCCCACCCCCCGCTGCGAGGGAGGGCCGCAAACCAAAGCCCCCGAATTGCCCGCCCACCCCAACGGGGATCTTGGCGGTCCGGGGCACAGCCGTGCCTGGGAAAAGCCCACTCGCTCCATGGGACTCCGTCCAGGGTCTCTGCTTGGAAAGAGGCCAGGGGCGGCCCCCTCCATCTACGCACCCAAACCCTATTGACGTCAATGGGGGCGGAGCCGCCTCCCGCTCTCCAGAGTCCTGAGCTGCTGGGTCCCCGCCCACTCGGCCAGCAGGCTGCAATGGGCCCATGTGCCTCTCCCACCATGGCTTTGTCCGGCTCCTCCAGCACCTCAAGCGGTACGTTTGCCCTCGGTCCCTGGGGTCGGATCACGTCTCAGGGATTTGCGGGTGGCCCGGGCAAAAGCTCTCGGCCAACGTGTCGGCCCCCCCACCCGCCCGAGAACAGTGGGGACCCATCGGCCGGGCCCGGGGTTCCCAGGCGTCAGGTGTGCCCAAAGTTGGAGGGCGTGGCATCGTTCGTTCATCTTGCTCCTTTGGCACACACATGGCTTCTCCGTTCTCTTTTCTGGGAAGACAGTGTTGTTTCAGGGGGCGCGCTGCGGGGGCGGGGGCCGCGGTTGTGGGGTGGTGGGAGCAGGTGCTGTGCTGGGATGAGGCCCTTTATCCTCACATCTTCCTGTGGGAACGGGAGTCGGGGAGCTCTGTGGCCTTGCCGCCTTCGGTGGCTTCCTCTGCACAGGGGCCTAGCGCCTTCTGACTTCTGTCAGGCGTTACGGGGTTTGGGCTTCGCTTTGGCGGCCTTGGCCTTGGCCTTGGCCTGGGCCTTGGCCTTGCCCTTGGCGTTGCCCTTGCCCTTGCCCTTGGCCTTGGGCTTGGCCTTGACCTTGACCTTACCTTGCCCTTGCCCTTGAACTTGACCTTGACCTGACCTTGAACTTGACCTTGACCAACAACGGGAGACCTCCAGATTTACTCAGAGCACCGGAGGTCCAGAGGCAGGGCCATATATCTCCCCTTCCCTTTGTGATCATTGCAAAGACATTCCTAGCTGATAGCGGGAGTGCCCATGAAGAAGCAAGCGGTGGGAGTGTGTTTGACACGACTGTGTGCCTTCCTGGCCTCAACTCCACAAGGGGCCTTTCCTCTCGAAGTAGGCCCCATGTCCCCTTGGGGAGGGTGTCATGCCTCTTTTCTCCACACTGCCAAAGGGTGGAGCAAAGCTCGCTCTGTCAGAGGTACAAAAACAGCAATTGAATGGATTTTCAAGCTCTTGCTAGGCTGCACCCTTTCAGGGCTCACTTTACTGAAACAGGTGCTCTGTGGCCCCTGGTTGGGTATGCAGGTTCACAAACAGGGTGAGATCCTGTCCAAGCCAACAATTTTCCTGAAAGACCTAGGCTCACTAGAGCTCTCCTCCAGAGCAAAGGGGATAGAGGAGATGTATGGAGGAGTCTTTGCCTTTCCCTGTGAGTGTGGGGCTACTCCCTACGGCCCCAAGCTCAGGGATAACTGCCTCTAAGAAAGGAATGGCAAGAAGCGCTATTCTTGGAGGTTGGGACAGGGAGTTCGCAGCATGTGGGGAAAGAAAGACTTCTTTGGGGAAGAAGAGGCAACCACCGGGCATGTGTTTGCAAGCCTCTATTTGGAAGGAACAGGTTTGCTTAGCAACTCAAGACCTCCAGATCAGCTCAAAGGACTGAAGGTCCAGAGACAGGGCCATGTATCTCCCCTTCCCTTTGAGATCCTTGCAGAGACATTCCTAGCAGATCGTGGGAGTGCCCATGAAGAAGCAAGCAGCGGGAGTGTGCTTGACATCACTGGCTGCCTACCTGGGCTCAGCTCCTCAAGGGGCTTTTCTCTCCTGGTAGGCCCTATGTCCCCTTTGGGAGAGGGTTGTGCCCTCTTCCCTCCACACTGCCAAAGGGAGGAGGTGGAGCAAACTCGTTCTCTCTGAGGTAAAAAAAAAAAAAAAAAGATAAATTGGATGGATTTTTAAGCTCTTGCTATGCTGCACCCCTCCAGGACCCACTCGAGCAAAACAGGTGCCCTGTGGCCCCTAGGACGGGTATGCAGGTTCACACACCAGGTGTGATCCCGTCAAAGCCAAGAATTTTCCTGACAGACCTAGGCTCACTAGAGCTCTCCTCCAGAGGAAAGGGGACAGAAAAGATGTGTGTGTGTGGAGGTGGCTCTTCCTTTCCAGGTCCCAATCTCAGGGATAACTGCCCCTAAGAAAGGAACTGCTGCTGCTGCTGCTGCTGCTGCTGCTAAGTTGCTTCAGTCGTGTTCGACTCTGTGTGACGCCATAGACAGTAGCCCACTAGGCTCCCCTGTCCCTGGGATTCTCCAGGCAAGAACAGTAAGTGGGTTGCCATTGCCTTCTCCAATGCATGAAAGTGAAAATGAAAGTGCAGTCGCTCAGTCGTGTCCGACCCTCAGCGACCCCATGGACTGCAGCCTACCAGGCTTCTCCGTCCATAGGATTTTCTGAAAGGAACTGCAAGAAGCGCTTTTCCAGGAGGCTGGGAAAGGGAGTTCGCAGGATGTGGGGAAAGAGAGCCTCCTTCGGGGAAGAATAGGCGGCCACTTGTTTTGTGTTGCAAACCTCTATTTGGAAGGAACAGCTTAGCTTCTACAAAGGGAGACCTCCAGATCTGCTCAGAGGACCGAAGTTGCAGAGGCAGGTCGGTGTATTTTCCCTTCACTTTGCGATCCTTGCAAAGACATTCCTTGCTGATAGATGACTCAGCAAGGGCCTTTGAGACTGTTGTTTTCTTTCCTAGGTTCAAAGATTCCTTCAGTTCCTAATATAGATATCCTAGAAATTATGTGACATCCGTGAAAATCTGATATGTCCTGGTCAAATGCTGTCAGTTATAATTCTAGTTATCATATTAAAGCATTTCAAGTCGCAGCAGTGACCAGATGACATTGTCAATTTCTATTTCATCAGGTTTTAACCATGTCCTCTGTGGTTTCACACTGATGCCTTTGCAGAAATACTGCTACTTCAAGATATATGGAAAATACTTTTTTTAAGCTTACCGATAATTTGTTTGTTTGTTTGTTTGTTTGTTTGTCTTCTGGTAAGCTGGTACCAGATGGAATTTAGTCTCCTCTCTAGGTTAAGAGAACAAAGTTTTCTTAGAATGCAATTTTTGAAAACAGACTATGAGTTTCTTTACCTTTCATTGATTTATAATTGTTTTCATCATCTGTTTTTTTAATTCAGTAAAGTAAATAAGCCTTATTTAAGATTTTGGTACATATAGGATGGACTAAGCTTTCCCCACTCTTGCAAGTTCCCTTAACCCTTCAGATTCTTCTCGTGGGACCAATATCTCACTTTCCTCCAGAGGGACAATCCAAGCTTTTTATCAGTTGATCTGCCCCTGACATCAGAGTCAATTTGAGCACGAGTTGGCCTATAATTTAGGCATGAAACTATGACTACATAAAGAAAAGGTGACTTTGTGATTCAGGGATGGCCATGATATGCCTTGCCCTTCAGAGAAAATGGGTTAAAATGATTTTTTTTTCTTCAAAACTGCACAGCCAGTTCTTTCAGCATATGCAATTGAAAACATCTAGTCATTAGGTCAGTTTTCATTCCAATCCCAAAGAAAGGCAATGACAAAGAATATTCAAGCTGCTGCACAATTGCACTCATCTCACACACTAATAAAGTAATGCTCAAAATTCTCCAAGTTCACATGAACTGTGAACTTCCAGATGTTCAAGAGGGATTTAAAAAATGCAGAGAAACCAGAGATCAAATTGCCAACATCCACTGGATCATTGAAAAAGCAAGAGAGTTCCAGAAAAAAAAAAATCTATTTCTGCTTTATTGACTATGCCAAAGCCTTTGACTGTGTGGATCACAATAAACTGGGAAAAATTCTGAAAGAGATGGGAATACGAGACCACCTGACCTGTCTCTTGAGAAACCTGCATGTAGGTCAGGAAGAAACAGTTCGAACTGGACATGGAACAACAGACTGGTTCTAAATAGGAAAAGGAATATGTCAAGGCTGTATATTGTCACCCTGCTTATTTAACTTCTATGCAGAGTACATCATGATAAACACTGGGCTGGAGGAAGCACACGCTGGAATCAAGATTGCTGGGAGAAATATCAATAATCTCAGATATGCAGATGACACCACCCTTATGACAGAAAGTGAAGAACTAAAGAGTCTCCTGATGAAAGTGAAAGAGGAGAGTGAAAAAGTTAGCTTAAAGCTCAGCATTCAGAAAACTACAATCATTGCATCCAGTCTCATCACTTCATGGCAAATAGATGGGAAAACATTGGAAACAGCAGCAGACTATTTTGGGGGGCTTGGAAATCACTGCAGGTGATGGCTGCCTCCATGAACTTAAAACATATTTATGACTTGGAAGAAAAGTGATGACCAAACTAGACAGCATATTAAAAAGCCGAGACGTTGCTTTGCCCACGAAGATCCATCCAGTCAAGGCTATGGTTTTTCCATATGTCATGGATGGATATGAAAGATGTACTATAAAGAAAGTGACAGCTGAAAATTTGATGCTTTTGAACTGTGGTGTTGGAGAAGATGCTTGTAGGTCGCTTAGACTACAAGGAGACGCAATCACTCCATCCTAAAGGAAATCAGGTCTGAATATACATTGGAAGGACTAATACTGAACCTGAAACTCCAATACTTTGGCCACTTGATGTGAAGAGCTGACTCACTTGGAAGTTGCTTGGATTTGCCTATGAGTGTGGGAGCCCTCCCTGGGCAAAGGGTCTCAGGGGTCATTGCCACTGAATCATGACCTCCAAGCAAGCGCATTCCAGCTGTGTGACATGCAGGAAGCAGGAGACTGGGAAAACTGTCTTCCTTAGAGGAAGGAAAGTCATCCACAGAGAGTGTGTTTTCAGGCCTCTCCTTGCAGCAAGTGTTTTGCTTCTCAGACATCAGAGCTGCAGGCTTGCTCGAACAGACACAAGCATTACAGACACATTCCTAGGTTGGAGCAGTGCTTCCCATGAGAAAGAAGCCTCGGGAGTGTGTCTGAGCGGGCTGAGTGCCATGCTAGGGTCACCTAGTCGAGGGCACCTTGCACATCCAATGGGCCCCAGGCGATTTAGCTATGGACCGGCCCCTCGGTTGAGATATCCCAAAGCAGGGAACAAAGCTAGCTCTGTCAGAAGGAGGAAAACAGCAATGGGATGGATTTTCAAGCAGTTGCTAAGTCACACCACGTGAGGGCTCCCCGGGAAAGAAATGCGAATTTTGGCCTCTAGGCCCAGTATCTAGATATGTGCACAAGATATTTTCCCCACAGGATCCAAGAATGTTCCAGACAGACCTAAGCTCACTAGCTCTCTCCTGCAGAGGAAATGAAATATTGTTGCTGAACCACGAAAAGATGCTGGGATTCTTGGCTTGTGGAGGAGAAGAGTTCAATCCAGGGCCCAAGACGAGGCTTGACTGCTCAGAGCTTTTGTGCAATCGAGTTTTATTCAAGTAGAAAGGAGATAGAGAAAGCTTCTGACAGAGACATCACAAGGGGCAGAAAGCGTACCCCCTTGCTAGTGTTAGTAACGGAGTTCTATACTCTCCAATAAGTTATTACAACGAACAAAAGAATGTCTGGAGGTTGTAAAGACTCACTAGACCTACTCCCATAATTTACATTTTAAGATAACAGGATTAGCCAGAAGGTTTTTTCCAGAGACCGTCCTCAAGAAGGATGCATGATTGTTATATAATCCTAAGGAATGTAGAGGGGGAAAAAAGTGTGTCCTTTCTTCCTCCTTGAGAATTCTAGACCCCTCTCTCCTTGGGGACCCTTGAACTTCTTATAAACCTGCCTTGGCAATGACTCTCTCAGAAACATGATTGAACAGCCGTTTGGAGCTTCCTTTGACTTTCCCTGGGAGGGAGGGAGCCCTCCCTGAGCACAGGGCCTCAGCGGCCATGGCCAATGAAAACTAATCTCCCAGCAAGTGCTTTTCAGCCCTGTGTGACTCTCAGCCCACAGGAGGCTGAGAAAACTCTCTTCCTTGGAGGAAGGAAAGGCAGCCCAAGAGTGTGTTTTCAGGCCTGTATCTTGCAGCAAGTGTTTGGCTTGTTAGACATAAGACCTGCAGGCCTGCTCCAACAGACTCCATTCCAGAATCAGGGCCTTGTGTCTCCCTGCAGTTTCCTGGCCTCGCAAATACATTCCTAGGTGAGAGCAGTCCTGCCCATGGGGAAGCAGGCTGCGGGAGTGTGTCTAAGGGGGCCGGGTGCCATGCTGGGGTCACCTGGTCGAGGGCACCTTGCACCTCCAATGGACCCCAGGCAAGGAGTTGCAGGCCACCACCTTGCTTCTGAAATCCCAAAGTGGGGAGCAAAGCTCGCTCTGTCAGAGGGAAGAAAACAGCAACAGGATGGATTTTCAAGCAGTTGCTAGGCTGTACTGCGTTAGGGCTCCAAGGAAGAAAAATGCAAATGTTAGCCCCTACGACTGGTATCCAGGTGGGCTCCCAGGATGATTTCCCCGCAGGATCCAAGAACGTTCCAGACAGACCTGGGCTCACTAGCTCCCTCCTGCAGAGGAAACATGATAGAACAGCTGTTTGGAGGTTGCTTTGACTTCCCCTGGGAGGGTAGGATCCCTCTCTGGGTGCAGGGCCTCAGGGGCCATTGCCACTGAGAAATGCCCTCTAAGCCAGACCTTTCCAGCCTTGTATGACTCAGCACGGAGGAGACTGGAAAAGCTATCTTCCTTGGAGGAAGGAAAGGCAGCCCCAGAGAGTGTGTTTTCACACCTGTATCTTGCAGCAAGTGTTTGGCGTCTCAGACGTCAGACCTCCAGGCCTGCTCCAACGGTCTCAGTTCCAGAGTCAGGGCCGTGTGTCTCCCTGCATTTTCTGAGCCTTGGGAACACATTCCTAGGTCAGAACAGTCCTGCCCATGGGGAAGGAGGCTGCGGGAGTGTGTCTGAGGGGGTCGGGTGCCATGCTGGGGTCCAATAGACCTGGTACCTCCAATAGACCCCAGGACAACAGCGGTGGGGCTCCCCCTGGCTTCCGAAATGCCAAAGCGGGAAGCAAAGCTAGCTCTATCAGAAGGAAGAAAAGAGCAATTAGATGGATGTTCAGGCTGTTTCTGGGCCGCACCACTTCAGGGTCCCCCCCGAGAGGAGCAGGCGCCCTGTGGCCCCTAGGTCCGATATGCAGGTTAACACACAGGATGTGTCCCCATAGGAGCCAAGAATTTTCCTGACAGACCTAGGCTCACTAGAGCTCTCCTACAGGGCAAAAGGGATAGAACAGACTGTGGATGTGACTCTGCCTTTCCCAGCGAGCATGGGGCCCTCCCTACGGCCCCGGGCTCCAGGGAAAATTGTCCCTGAAAAATGACCTCCAAGAAGCGCTTTTCCAGCAGGCTGGGATGCAGAGTTCACAGGATGTGGGGAAAGTGATCGTCCTTCAGGGAAGAAGAGGCAGCCACCCAGTGTGTGTTTGCAAGCCTGTATTTGGAAGAAACTGGTTAGCTTCTTCAAGGGGAGACCTCCAGGTCTGCTCAGAGGACCGAAATTCCAGAGGCAGCACCATGCATCTCCCCTGTCCTTTCTGAGCCTTGGAAAGACATTCCTAGCTTATAGCGGTATTGCTCATGAAGAAGCAGGATGCAGGAATGTGTCAGACATGACTGGGTGCCTTCCTGGGTTCAGCTCCGTGAGGGGCCTTTCCACTCAAAGTAGGTCCCATGCCTCCTTGGGGAGGAAGTGGGGCCCGTTTGCCTCCAAATTGCCAAAGGCTGGAACAAAGCTAGTTCTATCAGAGGTAAGAAAAGAGCAATTGGATGGATGTGGAAGCTGTTGCTGGGCCGCACTGCTTCAGGCCCCCCACCCCTCCGCCCTCAAGAGAAACAGGCGCCCTGTGGCCCCTAGGTCCTGTATGCAGTTTCACACATAGAATGTGTCTCCATAGGAGCTAAGAACTTTCCTGACAGACCTAGGCTCACTAGAGCTCTCCTACAGAGCAAAGGGGATGGGACAGATGTGTGGCTGTGGCTCTGCCTTTCCCTGGGAGTGTGGAGCCGCTCCCTATGGCCCTGGGCTCCAGGGGAAATTGCCCCTGAATAATGACCTCCAAGAAGCGCTTTTCCAACTGGCTGAGACGTGGAGTTCTCAGGATGCAGGGAAAGCATCCTGAGTGTCCTTCGGGGAAGCAAAGGCACTCACCTGTTATCATTACTTACTAGAATAGTAGGTACCTTCTCCGGTTGGGCAGAGGCCTTCCCTACCTGATCTGAAAAAGAAAATGAAGTAGCTCGCTGATTTGAGAAATAATTCCCAGACTTGGGTTTCCAACCAGTATAGAATCCGACAATGGCCCTGTCTTTGTAGCTGTGTTAATTAACAGGTATGTGAAGCTCTAAATATCAGTGGAAATTACATACAGCATATAGGCCCCAGTGTTCTGGAATGGTGGAAAGAAACAACCAAACTCTTGAAGAGACACTTTCAAAATGGATCATAGAGACTGACTGTACATGGATGGGCTTGCTTCTGGCAGACTGACTCATATTACGGGTAACCACACGTTCCCATAGTTGATGTCCTTATGAAATTTTCTATGGGAGACCCCCTCCCACAGTGTGGCAGGTGT
Organism: Ovis aries; assembly: GCF_016772045.2. NCBI lineage: Eukaryota > Metazoa > Chordata > Mammalia > Artiodactyla > Bovidae > Ovis > Ovis aries. Next base: position 55,517 of record NC_056070.1, read on the forward strand.
TAGCAGATTTGCCACAAGTAAGGAGGTGGGATTTCACAGCAGCTGGAACAATTAGGTAAGGTAATAAATGAGGTAACTAAGGTTGTATAAAAAAGAATATCATTCCCCCTTGAGGAACAGATTCATGAATTTGTGCTCAGTGATCAGGTGTGGCTCAATGACTGGAAACACACTTCCTTGGCCTGACATCGGAAAGGTCCTTATACTGTAGTTTTAGCCACAATTCTGAAAGACATGGGAATACCAGACCACCTAACCTGCCTCTTGAGAAATCTGTATGAAGGTCAGGAAGCAACAGTTAGAGCAGGACATGTAACAACAGACTGGTTCCAAAAAGGAAAAGGATTATGTCAAGGCTGTATACTGTCACCCTGTTTATTTAATTTATATGCAGAGTACATCATGAAAAATGCTGGGATGGAAGATACATGAGCTGGAATCAAGATTGCTGGTAGAAATATCAATAAACTTAGATATGCAGATGACACAACCATTATGGCAGAATGTGAAGAGGAACGGGTAGGTCGGGGAACTTCTTGAGTTGCAGCAAATGTGTGAAGGACCCTTTCGAAGTTCCAGAGGTTAGGTGTGGTTAGTCTCGAGATGCCTCAGCGGAAATGGGCCTCACCTCGCCTGGAATGGAGAGGATCCTGGATATTCCCGAGTTTCAGCAGGTGCTCTCGCGTTACGTCGGGAACTTCAGGAACCCGCTCTGCCGGCCTCAGGAAAGGCCAGTCATCATGCGTGTTGCTAGGGGGCCTCTTGTGATTCCTCTCTCGTCGATGCCAGGGCCTAAGACTTTGTGTGGAGTCGGGATCGGAAGCTGAGGATTCTTCTCCAGTGCTGACATGGATTTTGGGGTACTTCTGGAGTCTCCCCAGGGGAGTCAGTCCTCATCTCCAGTGGGGGCATGCACGTGCGATTGCCTTCCGAGCTGTAGCAGCAGTGTCACGCTTCCCGTCGCGTGGATCAAGGGATCTGTGGCTTTCCCTCAAGGCTTCCCCAAGAGGCTTTCCCACAGGGATGTCCCACGTGCCACCGTGCTGTCGTCGATCCTCGACGAGAAAGTCTAGGCAGTGCAGCGAAAACAGGTTCCTCAGGAATGGACGGAGACATCTGGGGGACTCTTGGAATGGTGTCACGACCCTGGAGTTCCTGTCGCCTTTCCTGTGGAGAGCGCCTCCTCTTGAGATGCGACGGGAACGCCGGGAATTCTTTCCCGACGAATCAGGGAAAGGATCCCTCATCTCGAGCTACGAGGTGGAAACCGGGCTCCTCAGATGTAGGCGGGACCCTCGTGCTTCCTCTCCAGGGGAGACGGATATGTCGGGGAACTTCTTGAGTTGCAGCAAGGGTGTGAACGACCCTTTGGAATTTTCAGAGGTTAGGTGTGATTAGCCTCGAGACGCCTCAGTGGAAATGGGCCTCATCTCGCCTGGAGGGAAGAACCTCCTGGATTTTGTCGAGTTGGGGCAGGTGCTCTCGACTTACGACGGGAACCTCAGGGGCCCGCTCTGGTGGCCTCAGGAAAGGCCAGTCCCCATGCGAGGTGCTAGGGGGCCTCTCAGGATTCCTCTCCCGTCGATGCCGGGGCCTAAGACCTTGTGTGGAGTCGGGGCCTGAACCTGAGCATTACTCTCCAGTGCTGAAATGGACCTTGGGGTACTTCTGGAGTCTCCCGAGGGGAGTCAGTCCTCGTCTCGAGTGGCGGCATGCACATGCACTTTCCTCCCGAGCTGTAGCAGCAGTGTCACGCTTCCCGTCGTGTCCATTAAGGGATCTGTGGCTTTCCCTCGAGTCTTTCCCACGAGGCTGTCCCACAGAGATGTCCCACGTGCCAGCGTGGTGTGGTCCATCCTCGACGTGAAAGTCGAGGCAGTGCAGGGAAAAAAGGTTCCTCAGGAATGGACTGAGACTTCTGGGGGACTCTTATAATGGTGGCACGACTCTGGAGTAACTCTCGCCTTTCCTGTTGCGGGCGCATCCTCTTGAGACTGGACAGGAACACCGGGAATTCTTTCCCGAAGAAGCAGGGAAAGGTTCCCTCATCTCGAGATTCGAGGCTGAAACGTGGCTCCTCTGGTTGTGGGCGGGACCCTCGGGCTTCCTCTCGAGTGGAGACGGGTATGTCGGGGAACTTCTTGATTTGCAGCAAGGGTGTGAAGGACCCTTTCGAAGTTCCAGAGGTTAGGTGTGATTAGCCTCGAGACGCCTCGTCAGAAATGGGCCTCATCTCGACTGGAGGGGAGAACATCCTGGATTTTCCCTAGTTGTAGCAGGTGCTCTCGAGTTACGACGGGGAAATCAGGGACCCGCTCTGGTGGCCTCAGAAAAGGACAGTTCCCATGCGAGCTTCTAGGGAGCCTCTCAGGATTCCTCTCCCGTCGATGCCTGGGACTAGGACCTTGTGTGGAGTTGGGGCCAGAACGTGAGGATTCCTGTCCAGGGCTGACATCGATCTTGGGGTACTTCTGGAGTCTCCCCAGGGGAGTCAGTCCTCGCCTCGTGTGGGGACATGCACAAGCGGGTTCCTCCCGAGCTGTAGCAGCAGTGTCACGCTTCCCGTCGCGTGGATCAAGGGATCTGTGTCTTTCCCTTGAGGCTTTCCCACGAGGCTTTCCCACAGGGCTGTCCCACGTGCCACCGTGGTGAGAGTCGATCCTCGGCAAGAAAGTCGAGGCAGTGCAAGGAAAACAGGTTCCTCTGGAATGGTCTGAGACATATAGGGGACTCTTGGAATGGTGGCACGATCCTGGAGTTCCTTTCGCCTTTCCTCCGGAGAGCGGCTCCTCCTGAGATGCGACCGGAAACCCGGGAATTATTTCCGGACCAAGCAGGGAAAGGATCCCTCCTCTCGAGCTACAAGGCGGAAACGGGGTTCCTCTGGATGTGGGCGGTACCCTCGTCCTTCCTCTAGAGTGGAGACGGGAATGTCGGAGAAATCTTGAGTTGCAGCAAGGGTGTGAAGGACCCTTGGGATGTTCCAGAGGTTAAATGTGATTAGCCTCGAGATGCCTCAGCGGAAATGGCCCTCATCTCGCTTGGAGGGGAGAACATCCTGGATTTTCTCGTCTTGTGGCAGGTGCTCTCGACTTACGACCGGGACCTCAGGGACCCCCTCTGGTGGCCTCAGGAAAAGCCAGTCCCCATGCGTGTTGCTATGGGGCCTCTCAGGATTCCTCTCCCATCGAGCCGAGGCCTAAGACCTTGTGTGGAGTCGGGGCCGGAAACGTAGGATTCCTCTCAAGTGCTGACATGCATCTTGGGGTACTTCTGGAGTCTCCCCAGGGGAGTCAGTCCTCGTCTCGAGTGGGTCATGCAAGTGCGCCTTCCGCACAAGCTGTAGCAACAGTGTCACGCTTCCCCTCGTGTGGATCAAGGGATCTGTGGCTTTCCCTCGAGGCTTTCCCACGAGGCTTTCCCACGAGGCTTTAGCACAGGGCTGTCCCACGTGCCACCGTGGTGTGAGTCGATCCTCGGCGTGAAAGTCGAGGCAGTGAAGGGAAAACAGGTTCCTCTGGAATGGTCTGAGACATATGGGGGACTCTTGGAATGGTGACACGACCCTGGAGTTCCTCTCCCCTTCCCTGTGGAGAGCACCTCCTCTTGAGATGCGACGGGAACATAGGGAATTATTTCGCGACCAAGCAGGTTAAGGATCCCTCTTCTAGAGCTACGAGGGTGAAACGGGGTTCCTCTGGATGTGGGCGGGACCCTCGTGCTTCCTCTCGAGTGGAGATGGGTATGTTGCGGAACTTCTTGAGTTGCAGCAAGGGTGTGAAGGACCCTTTGGAAGTTCCAGAAGTTAGGTGTGATTAGCCTCGAGATGCCTCAGAGGAAATGGGCCTCATATTGCTTGGAGGGGAGAACCTCCTGGATTTTCTCGAGTTGGGGCAGGTGCTCTCGACTTTCGACGGGGACGTCAGGGACCTGCTCTGGTGGCCTCAAGAAAGGCCAGTGCCCTTGCGAGTTGCTAGGGGACCTCACGGGATACCTCTCCTGTCGATGCCGGGGCCTAAGACCTTGTGTGGAGTCGGGGCCAGAACCTGAGGATTCCTCTCCAGGGCTGACATGGATCTTGGGGTACTTCTGGAGAATCCACAGTGGATTCAGTACTCGTCTTGAGAGGGGCATGTACTGCTCCTTCCTCCCGAGCTGTAGCAGCTGTGTTAGTCTTCCCGTCGCGTGGATCAGGGGATCTGTGGCTTTCCCACGAGGTTTTCCCACGAGGCTTTCCCACAGAGTTGTCCCACGTGTCACTGTGGTGTGAGACGATTTGGCGTGAAAGTCGAGGCAGTGCAGGAAAAACAGCTTCCTCTAGAATGGACTGAGACATCTGGGGGACTCTTGGAATGGTGGCACGACCCTGGAGTTCCTCTTGCCTTTCCTATGGAGAGTGCCTCCTCTTGAGATGCGACAGGAACGCCCGAATTCTTTCCCGACCAAGCAGGGAAAGGATCCCTCCTCTCGAGCTACGAGGCGGAAACTGGGCTCCTCTGGATGTGGGCGGGACCTCGTGCTTCCTCTCGAGTGGAGATGGGTATCTAGGGAACTTCTTGAGTTGCAGCAAGGGTGTGAAGGACCCTTTGGAAGTTCCAGAGGTTGGTGTGCTTAGCCTGTAGACGCCTCAGCCGAAATGGGCCTCATCTCGCCTGGAGGGGAGAAACTCCTGGATTTTCTCGAGTTTCGGAAGGTGTTCTCGACTTACGAGCGGACCTCAGGGACCCGCTCTGGTGGCCCCAGGAAAGGCCAGTCCCCATGCCAGTTGTTAGGGGGCCTCACGAGATTCCTCTCCGGTCCATGCAGGGGCCTAAGACCTTGTGTGGAGTCGGGGCCGGAACCTGAGGATTCCTCTCCAGTGCTGACATGGAACTTGGGGTACTTCTGGAGTCTCCCCAGGGAAGTCAGTCCTCGTCTCGAGTGGGGGCATGCACGTGCACTTTCCTCCCGAGCTGTAGCAGCAGTGTCACGCTTCCCATCGCGTGTATCAAGGGATCTGCGGCTTTCCCTTGAGGTTTTCCCTCGAGGCTTTCCCACGAGGCTTTCCCACAGAGCTGTACCATGTGTCACTGTGGTATGAGACGATCCTCGACCTGAATGTCGAGGCAGTGCAGGAAAAACAGGTTCCTCTAGAATGGACTGAGACATTTGGTGGACTCTTGGAATGGTGGCAAGACCCTGGAGTTCCTCCTGCCTTTCCTGTGGAGATGGCCTCCTCTTGAGATGCGACGGGAACATAGGGAATTATTTCTTGAACAAGCAGGGAAAGGATCCCTTCTCTCGAGCTATGAGGCGGAAACGGGGTTCCTCTGGATGTGGGCGGGACCCTCGTGCTTCCTCTCGAGTGGAGATGGGTATCTAGGGAACTTCTTGAGTTGCAGCAAGGGTGTGAAGGACCCTTTGGAAGTTCCAGAGGTTGGTATGCTTAGCCTGTAGACGCCTCAGTCGAAATGGGCCTCATCTCGCCTGGAGGGGAGAACCTCCTGGATTTTCTCGAGTTGCGGCCGGTGTTCTCCACCTGTGAAGCGGACCTCAGGGACCCGCTCTGGTGGCCCCAGGAAAGGCCAGTCCCCATGCCAGTTGTTAGGGGGCCTCACGGGATTCCTCTCCCGTCCATGCAGGGGCCTAAGACCTTGTGTGGAGTCGGGGCCGGAACCTGAGGATTCCTCTCCAGTGCTGACATGGAACTTGGGGTACTTCTGGAGTCTCCCCAGGGAAGTCAGTCCTCGTCTCGAGTGGGGGCATGCACGTGTCCCTTCCACCCACCCGAGCGGTAGCAGCAGTCTCACACTTCCCATCGCGTGGATCAAGGGATCTGTGGCTTTCCCTTGAGGCTTGCCCACGAGGCTTTCCCACAGGGCTGTCCCACGTGCCACCGTGGTGGGAGTCGATCCTCGGTGTGAAAATCGAGGCAGCGCAGGGAAAACAGGTTCCTCAGGAATGCACTGAGACATCTGGGGGACTCTTGAAATGCCTGTAGGACCCTGGAGTTCCTCTCACCTTTCCTGTGGAGAGCGCCTCCTCTTGAGATGCGTCGGAAACGCCGGGAATTTTTTCCTGACCAAGCGGAGAAAGGATCCCTCCTCTCGAGCTCCGAGGCGAAATGGGGATACTCTGGATGTGGGCGGGACCTCGTGCTTCCTCTCCAGTGGAGATGGGTATGTCGGGGAACTTCTTGAGTTGCAGCAAGGGTGTGAAGGACCCTTTGGAAGTTCCAGAGGTTAGGTGTGATTAGCCTCAAGACGCCTCAGAGGAAATCGGCCTCATATTGCTTGGAGGGGAGAACCTCCTGGATTTTCTCGATTTGCGGCAGGTGCTCTCGACCTACGTCGGGAACCTCAGGGACCCGCTCTCGTGGCCTAAGGAAAGGCCAGTCCCCTTGCGAATTGCTAGGGGGCCACATGGGATTCCTCTCCCGTCGATGCCGGGGCCTAAGACCTTGTGTGGATTTGGGGCCGGAACCTGAGGATTCCTCTCCAGGGTTGACATGGATCTTGGGGTACTTCTGAAGTCCCCCCAGGGACGTCAGACCTCGTCTCGAGTGGGGGCATGCACGTGCGCTTTCCTCCCGAGCTGTAGCAGCAGTGTCACGCTTCCCGTCGCGTGGATCAAGGAATCTGTGGCTTTCCCTTGAGGCTTTCCCACGAGGCTTTCCCACAGGGCTGTCCCACGTGCCACCGTGGTGTGAGTCGATCCTCGGTGTGAAAATCGAGGCAGTGCAGGGAAAACAGGTTCCTCAGGAATGCACTGAGACATGTGGGGGACTCTTGGAATGCTGGTAGGACCCTGGAGTTCCTCTCGCCTTTCCTGTGGAGAGCGCCTCCTCTTGAAATGCGACGGAAACGCCAGGAATTTTTTCCCAACCAAGCAGAGAAAGGATCCCTCCTCTCGAGCTCCAAGGCGAAATTGGGCTACTCTGGATGTGGGCGGGACCTCGTGCTTCCTCTCGAGTGGAGACGGGTATCTAGGGAACTTCTTGAGTGGCACCAAGGGTGTGAAGGACCCTTTGGAAGTTCCAGAGGTTGGTGTGCTTAGCCTGTAGAAGCCTCAGCCGAAATGGGCGTCATCTCGCCTGGAGGGGAGAACCTCCTGGATTTTCTCAAGTTGCGGCAGGTGTTCTCGATTATGACGCGAACCTCAGGGACCCGCTCTGGTGGCCCCAGGAAAGGCCAATCCCCATGCCAGTTGTTAGGGGGCCTCCCGGGATTCCTCTCCCGTTCATGCAGGGGCCTAAGACCTTGTGTGGAGTCGGGGCCGCAACCTGAGGATTCCTCTCCAGTGCTGACACGGAACTTGGGGTACTTCTGGAATCTCCCCAGGGAAGTCAGTCCTTGTCTCGAGTCGGGGCATGCACGTGTGCCTTCCGCCCGAGCTGTAGCAGCAATGTCATGCTTCCCATCGCGTGGATCAAGGGATCTGTGGCTTTCCCTCGAGGCTTTCCCACAGAGCTGTACCATGTGTCACTGTGGTATGAGACGATCCTTGACCTGAATGTCGAGGCAGTGCAGGAAAAACAGGTTCCTCTAGAATGGACTGAGTCATCTGGGGGACTCTTGGAATGGTGGCCCGACCCTGGAGTTCCTCTTGCCTTTCCTGTGGAGAGGGCCTCCTCTTGAGATGCGCGGGAACGCCGGGAATTATTTCTCGACAAAGCAGGTAAAGGATCCCTTCCCTCGAGCTATGAGGCAGAAACTGGGTTCCTCTGGATGTGGGCGTGACCCTCGTGCTTCCTCTCGTGTGGAGATGGGTATGTCGTGGAACTTCTTGAGTTGCAGCAAGGGTGTTAAATACCCTTTGGAAGTTCCAGAGGTTAGGTGTGATTAGCCTCAAGACGCCTCAGAGGAAATGAACCTCATATTGCTTGGAGGGGAGAACCTCCTGGATTTTCTCGAGTTGCAGCAGGTGCTCTTGACTTACGTTTGGAACCTCACGGACCCGCCCTGGTGGCCTCAGGAAAGGCCAGTCCCCATGCGAGTTGCTAGGGGGCCTCACGTTATTCCTCTCCCGTCGATGCCGGGGCCTAAGACCTTGTGTGGAGTCGGGGCCGGAACCTGAGGATTCCTCTCCAGGGCTGACATGGATCTTGGGGTACTTCTGGAGAATCCACAGGGGAGTCAGTCCTCGTCTCGAGAGGGGCATGCAATGCTCCTTCATCCCGACTGTAGCAGCAGTGTCACACTTCTCATCGCGAGGATCAAGGGATCTGTGGCTTTCACTCCAGTCTCTCCCAGGAGGCTTTCCCTCGAGGCTTTCCCAGGGGGCTGTCCCACTTGCCACCGAGGTGTGATTCGATCCTCGGCGTGAAAGTCGAGGCATTGCAGGGAAAACTGCTTCCTCAGGAATGGACTGAGACATCTGGGGGACTCTTGAAATGGTGACACGACCCTGGAGTTCCTCTCGCCTTTCCTGTGGAGAGCGCCTCCTCTTGAGATGCGAGGGGAACGTCGGGAATTATTTCGCTACCAAGGAGTGAAAGGATCCCTCCTCTCGAGCTACGAGGGTGAAACGGGGCTCCTCTGGATGTGGGTGGAACCTTTGTGCTTCCTCTGGCATGGAGACGGGTATGTTGGGGAACTTCTTGTATTGTAGAAAGGGTGTGAAGGACCCTTTGGAAGTTCCAGAGATTAGGTGTGCTTAGCCTGGAGACCCCTCAGCGAAAATGGGCCTCATCTCTCCTGGAAGGGAGAACCTCCTGGATTTTCTCGAGTTGGGGCAGCTGCTCTCATCTTACCTCGGGACCTCAGGGACCCGCTCCGGTAGCCTCAGGAAAGGCCAGTCCCCATGCGAGTTGCTAGGGGTCGTCTCGGGATTCCTCTCCCGTCGATGCCAGGGCCTAAGACCTTGTGTGGAGTCGGGGCCGGAACCTGAGGATTCCTATCCAGTGCTGACATGGATTTTGAGGTACTTCTGGAGTCTCCCCAGGGGAGTCAGTCCTCGTCCGATTGTCGGCATACACGTGCACCTTCCTCCAGAGCTGTAGCTGTAGTGTCACGCTTCCCGACGCGTGGATCAAGGGAACTGTGGCTTTCCCTCGAGGCTTTCCCACGAGACTTCCTCACAGTGCAGTTCCATGTTCCACCATGGTGTGAGTGGATCCTCAGCATGAAATCGAGTCAGTGCAGGGAAAACAGGTTCCTCTGGAATGGACTGAGACCATTGGGGGACTCTTGGAATGGTGGCACGACCCTGGAGTTCCTCTCGCCTTTCCTGTGGAGAGTGCCTCCTCTGGAGATGCGACGGGAACGCCGGGAATTCTTTCCCGACCAAGCATGGAAAGGATCCTGCCTCTCGAGCTACGAGGTGGAAACGAGGCTCCTCTGGATGTGGGCGGGACCCTCGTGCTTCCTTTTGAGAGAACACGGGTATGTCGGGGAACTTCTTGAGTTGCAGCAAGGGTGTGAAGGACCCCTGGAATTTCCAGAGGTTGGGTGTGATTAGACAGGAGATGCCTCTGCAGAAATGGGCCTCATCTCGCCTGTAGGGGAGAACCTCCTGGATATTCGCGAGTTGCGGTAGGTGCTCTGAACTTATGACGGGGACCTCAGGGACCCGCTCTGTTGGCCTCAGGAAAGGCCAGTCCCCATGCAAGTTGCTAGGGGGCCTCTCGGGATTCCTCTCCCGTCGATGCCGGGGCCTAAGACCTTGTGTGGAGTCGGGGCAGGAACCTGAGGATTCCTCTCCAGTGCTGACATGGATCTTGGGGTACTTCTGGAGTCTCCCCAGGGAAGTCAGTCCTCGTCTCGAGTGGGGGCATGAACGTGCGCCTTCCTCCCGAGCTGTAGCAGCAGTGTCAGCTTCCCGTCGCGTGGATCAAGGGATCTCTGGCTTTCTCTCGAGGCTTTCCCAGGAGGCTTTCCCACAAGGCTTTCCCACAGGGCAGTCCCACGTGCCACCGTGACGTGAGTAGATCCTCGGCGTGAAAGTCGAGGCAGTGCAGGGAAAATAGGTTCCTCTGGAATGGACTGCGAACTCTGGGGGACTCTTGAAATGGTGGCACGACCCTGGAGTACCTCTCACCTTTCCTGTGGACTGCGCCTCCTCTTGAAATGCGATAGGAACACCGGGAATTCTTTCCCCACCAAGCAGGGAAATGATCCCTCCTCTTGATCTAGGAGGTGGAAACGGGGCGCCTCTGGATGTGGGCGGGACCTCGTGCTTCCTCTCGAGTGGAGACAGGTATGTCGGGGAACATCTTGAGTTGCAGCTAGGGTGTGAAGGACCCTTTGGAAGTTCCAGAGGTTAGATGTGCTTAACCTCGAGATGTCACAGCGGAAATGGGCCTCATCTCGGCTGGAGGGGAGAACCTCCTGGATTTTCTCGAGTTGCGCCAGGTGCTCTCGACTTAGGAAGGGGACCTCAGGGACCCCCTCTGATGGCATCAGGAAAGGCCAGTCCCCATGAGAGTTGCTAGGGGGCCTCACGGAATTCCTCTCCCGTCGATGCCAGGGCCTAAGAACTTGTAGGGAGTCGGGACCGGAACCTGAGGATTCCTCTCCAATGCTGACCTGGATCTTGGGGGTACTTCTGGAGTCTGCCCAGGAGAGTCAGTCCTCGTCTCGAGTGGGGGTATGCACGTGCGCTTTCCTCCAGAGCTTTAGCAGCAGTGTCACGATTGTCGTCGCGTGGATCAAGGGATCTGTGTCTTTACCTCGAGCCTTTCCCACGAGGCTTTCTCACAGGGCTGTCTCACATGCCACCGTGGTGTGAGTCGATCCTCGGCCTGAATGTCGAGCCAGTGCAGGGAAAACAGGTTCCTCCGGAATGCACTGAGACATCTGTGGGACTCTTGGAATGGTGGCACGACCCTGGAGTTCCTCTAGACTTTCCTGTTGAGAGCGCCTCCTCTTGAAATGCGACGGGAACGCCAGGAATTCTTTCCTGAAGAAGCAAAGAAATGATCCCTCATCTCGATCTACGAGACGGAATCGGGGCTACTCTGGATGTGGGCAGGACCCTCGTGCTTCCTCTCGAGTGGAGACGGGTATGTCGGGGAACTTCTTGAGTTGCAGCAAGGGTGTGAAGGACCCTTTGGAAGTTCCGGAGTTTAGGTGTGATTAGCCTCGAGACGCCTCAACGGAAATGGGCCTCATGTCGCCTGGAGGGGAGAACCTCCTGGATTTTCTCGAGTTGTGGCAGGTGCTCTCGAGTAACGACGGGGACCACAGGTACCCGCTCTGGTGGCCTCAGGAAAGTCCAGTCCCATGAAACTTGCTAGGGGCCTCTCGGGATTCCTCTCCCGTCGATGCCGGGGCCTGAGCCCTTCTGAGGAGTCAGGGCCGAAACCTGAGGACTCCTCTCCAGTGCTGACATGGAACTTGGGGTACTTCTGGAGTCTGCACAGGGGAGTCAGTCCTCGTCTCGCGTGGAGGAATGCTCGTGCGCTTTCCTCCTGAGCTGTAGCAGCAGTGTCAGTCTTCCCATCACGTTACAATGGATCTGTGGCTTTCACTCGTGGCTTTCCCACGAGGCTTTTCCACAGGGCTGTCCCACGTGCCACAGTGGTCTGAGTCGATCCTCAGCGTGAAAGTGAAGGCAGTGCAGGGAAAACAGGTTCCTCTGGAATGGTCTGAGACATTTGCATGACTTTTGGAATGGTTGTAGGTCCCTAGATTTCCTCTCCTCTTTCCTGTTGAGAGCGCCTCCTCTTGAGTTTCGGCGGGAACGCCGGGAATTCTTTCCAGACGACCCAGGGAAAGGATCCCTCATCTCGACCTTCGAGGTGAAACCGTGGCTCCCCTTGATGTTGGACGGACCCTCGGTGTTCTTCTCAGGGAGAGACGGGTATGCGGGGGAACTTCTTGAATTGCAGTAAGGGTGTGAAGGACCCTTTTGAATTTCAAGAGTGAAGTGCTGATTTGCCTCGAGACGTCTCAGGGGAAAAGGGCCTTATCTCGCCTGGAGGGCAGAACCTCTTGGATTTTGTCGAGTTGCTGCAGGTCTCTCTTGAGTTACAAGGGGAACTTGATGGACCAGCTCTTTTGTTGAGAGCGCCTCCTCTTGAGATGCGACGGGAAATCTGGGAAACCTTTCCCAAACACACAGGGAAATGAACCCTCATCTCGAGCTCCGAGGCGAAACCTGGCTCCTCTTGATATTGGAATGACCATGGGTGTTCCTCGTTGGGGAGTCGGGTATGCCGGGGAACTTCTTGAGTTGCAGCAAGGGTGTGAAGGAACATTTCGAAGTTTAAGAGGGAAGGTGTGATTTGCCTCGAGGCACCTCAGCGAAAAAGGGCCTCATCTCGCCCGGTGGGAGAACCTCCTGTATTTTGTCGAGTTGCTGCAGGTCGCTCTCGAGTTACGACGGAGACGTCAGGGGCCCACACATGTGGCTTCAGGAGAGGCCAGTCTCCATACAGGTTGCAATGGGCCACTCGGGATTCCTCTCCAGTCGATCCCAGGGCCTAAGACCTTGTGTGGAGGCGGGGCCGGAACCTGAGGATTCCTCTCCATTGCTGACATTGATCTTGGGGTACTTCTGGAGTCTCCACAGGGGAGTCAGTCCTCGGCTCGAGAGGGTGCATGCACGTGCGCTTTCGTCCCGAGCTGTAGCAGCAGTGTCACGCTTTGCGTCGCGTTGATATAGGGATCTGTGGCTTTCCCTCGAGGCTTTCCCATGAGGCTTTCCCACAGGGCTGTCCCACGTGCCACTGTGGTGTGAGTCGATCCTCGGCGTGAAAGTCAAGGCAGTGCAGGGAAAACAGGTTCCTCTGGAATGGACTGAGACATCTGGGGGACTCTTGGAATGGTGGCACGACCCTGGAGTTCCTCTCACCTTTCCTGTTGAGACCACCTCCTCTTGAGATGCGACGGGAACACCGGGAGTTCTTTCCCGACAAAGCAGGGAAAGGATCCCTCATCTCGAGCTTCGAGGTGGAAACAGGGCTCCTGTTGATGTTGACGGGACCCTCGGTGTTCTTCTTGAGTGGAGATGGGTATGTCAGGGAACTTCTTGAGTTGCAGCAAGGGTGTGAAGGACACTTTCGAAGTTCAAGAGGAAAGGTGTGATTTGCTTTGAGACGCCTCAGCAGAAAAGGGCCTCATCTTGCCTGTAGGAGTGAACCTTCTGGATTTTCTTGATTTGCAGCATGTCCCTCTCGAATTACGATGGGGACCTCAGGGACTCGCTCTTGTGGCCTCGGGAAAGGCATCTGTCCATGCGAGTTTCTAGGCGCCTCTCGGGATTCCTCTCCAGTCTGTGCCGTGTCCTAAGACCTCGTGTGGATTCCAGGCTGGAACCTGAAGTTTCCTCTCCAGTGGTGACATGGATCTTGGGGTACTTCTGGTCTCCACAGGGGAGATAGTCCTCATCTCTAGTGGGGACATGCACGTGCACTTTCTCCCAAGCTATAGTAGCAGTGTCAGGCTTCCAGTCGCGTTGATTCTGGGATCTGTGACTTTCTGTTGAGGCTTTCCCACGAGACTTTCCCACAGGTCTGTCACACGTGCCACCATGGTGTGAGTCGATACACGGCATGAAAGTCTCGGCAGTGTAGGAAAGTTAGGTTCCTCTGGAGTGGACTGAAAGATTTGGGAGACTTTGGAATGGTGGCACGACACTTGAAGTTCCTCTCGACTTTCCTGTTGAGAGTGCCTCTTCTTGAGATGTGGCAGGAATGCCTGGAATCCTTTCCCGATGAAGCAGATAAAGGAACCCTCATCTCAAGCTACTTGCTGAAAACGGGGCTTCTCTTCAGTTTGGCGGGACCCTCGGTGTTCCTGAGTGGAGCCCGGTATGTCGGGGAACTTCTTGAGTTTCAGCAAGGGTGGGAATGTCCTTTTCGAAGTTCAAGGGGGAAGTTTTGATTTTCCTCGAGACCCCTCAGCGGAAAAGGGCCTCATCTCGCCTGGAGGGGGGAATCTCCTGGATATTCCAAGTTGCAGCAGGTTCCTTTGGAGTTACAATGGGGATCTATTGGACCCTCTCTTATGGCCTCCGGAAAGGCCAGTCTACATGCGAGTTGGGAGGGGCCTCTCGGGATTCCTCTCCAGTCGTTGCTGGGGCCTAAGACCTCCTGTGGATTCGAGGCTGGAACCTGAGGTTTCCTCTCAAGTGCTGATATGGACCTTGGGATACCTCTGGAGTGTCCTCAGTGGAGTCAGGCCTCGTCTAAAGTGGAGACTTACACATCCGCTTTCCTCCCGAGTTGTGGCGCCAGTGTCAGACTTCCCGTCGCATTGACACAGCGATCTGTGGCTTTCCCTTGAAGCTGTCCCACAGGGCCGTCACACGTGCGACCGTTGCGTGAGTCAATACTCGGCGTGAAATTTGAGGCAGTGCAGGGAAATCAGGTTCCTCTGGAGTGGACTGAGATATTTGGGGGACTTTTAAATTTTTGGCAAGAACCCTTGAGTTCCTCTCGACGTTCCTGTTGAGAGTGCCTCCTCTTGAGATGGGACGGGAACCTCGGAAGTCCTTTCCCGTCGAAGCAGGGAAAGGAATCCTCTTCTCTATCTATGAGGTAGAATCTGGCTCTTCTTGATTTTGGCAGGACTCTCGGTGTTCCTCTCGATTGGAAACAGGTATATCGGGGAACTTCTGGAGTTGCAGCATGGGTTTGAAGGACCCTTTTGAAGTTCAAGAGGAAAGGTGTGATTTTCCTCCAGACGCCTCACTGGAAAAGGGCCTCATCTCGCTTGGAGGGGAGAACCTCCTGGATTTTCTCAAGTTGCGGTAGGTTCCTCTCGAGTTACAACGGGGACCTCAGGGACCCACTCGTGTGGCCTCAGGAAATGCCAGTCTCCATGCGAATTGCGAGGGGCCTCTCGGGATTCCTCTCCCATCCTTGGCGGGTCCTAAGACCTCATGCCTTACCGAGGCCAGAACCTGAGGGTTCCTCTCCAGGGCCGACATGGATCTCTGGCTTCCTCTGATGCATCCACAGGGCAGTCAGCCTCGTCTCCTTTGGATCCATGCCAGTCAGCTCTCCTCTCGAGCCAGAAAAGCAATGTCAGGCTTCCTGTCGTGTTGGCCATAAGGATCGGTGGTTTTCTCTGGAGGCACCACAGGGCTGTCACACCTGCCATCATATTTTGAGTCGGTCCTCTGGGTGACAGTCGAGTCAGTGCAGGAAATTCAGGTGTGTCTGCAGTGCACTGGGACGTCGGAGGTCTTTTGAAATGGTGACTCGGACCCTGAAGTTACTCTCAGTAATCAAGTGAGACTGCCTCCTCTTGAGGTTGGCCAGGAACCCTGGGATTCCCTCCATGAGGAATCAGGGAAAAGGACCCTCCTCCCGGAATGAGGAGGGAGAACCGGGGTTCTACTTGAGTTGTGGTGGAACCCTCGCTGTCCTCTCGAGTGCAGATGGTGTTGTTGGGGAACTTGATACTCCTCAAGGGTGTCAAAACTCTTTTGGGGCTCAGGAGGGAAGGTGGGATTTCCCTCGAAACACTGCAGTGGAAAAGGGCCTCAGCTAGCTTTGAGGGGAGAATCTCCTGGTTTTTCTCATGTTGCGGCAAGGTTCCTCTCGAGTTACCACGGGGACCTCAGGAACCCACTCGTGGGACCTCAGGGAGGTTCAGTCTCCACGCGAGTCACGAGGGGCCCCTCGGTATTCCTCTGCAGTCGCTGCCGGGGCCGAGGTCCTCATCTGCAGTTGAGGCTGGAACCTCAGGGTTCCTCTCCAGGTCCTACATTGATCCAGGGGGTTCCTCTGGGGCGTCCACTGGGGAGTCAGGGCCTCATCTACTGAGGAGCCATTCACGTCCACTCTCCTCTCGAGCTGAAAAAGCAGTGCAGGCTTCCTGTCGGGTTGAATATAGGGATCGTTGGCTTTCACCAGAGGCATCACAGGGCTGTCACACCTGCCATCGTGTTTTCATTCGATCCTCGGAGTTACTGTCGAGTCAGTGCAGGGGAGTCAGGTGTGTCTGGAGTGCACTGGGACATCCGGGGGTCTTTTGTAATGGTGGCATGACGCCTGGAGTTCCTTTCGACCATCAAGCGGAGACCGGCTCCTCTGGAGGTGCGACGGGAACGCCAGGATTCCCTACCCGATGAAGCAGGGAAATGGACCCTACTCTCGGGATGAGGAGGGAGGTCCGGGGCTCTTCTTGAGTTGTGGTGGGAATATCGGTGTTCCTCTCGAGTGCAGACGGGGATGTCGGGAACTTCTTGAATTGCGTCAAGTGTGTCAAGGACAATTTCGCCGTCAGGAGGGAAGGTGGGTTTTCTCTCGAGACGCCTCAGTGGAAAAGGGCCTCAGCTCGTGTTGAGGGGAGAATCTCCTGTTTTTTCTGGAGTTGCGGCGGGGGTCCTCTCGAGCTAAAACGAGGACATCAGGGACCCGCTTGTGTGACCTCAGGGAATTCCAGTCTCCACGCGAGTCACAAGGGGCCCATCGTGATTCCTCTGCAGTCACTACCTGGAGCCAAGGTCCTCATCTGGAGTTGAGGCCAGAACATCAGGGTTCCTCTCCAAGGCCGACATGGATCTCGGGGTTCCTCTGCGGCGTCTACAAGGGAGTCAGGCTTCGTCTCGTGTGGAGTCATGCACGTCTGCTCACCTCTCGAGCCAGAAAAGCGGTGTCTGTGTTCCTGTCTGATTGATCGTAGGAATTGGTGGCTTTCTCTCGAGGTGCTACAGGGCTTTCACACCTTCCATCGTGTTTGAAGTCGCTCCTTGGGGTGACCGTCGAGTTATTGCAGGGGAGTCAGGTGTGTATGGAGTGCACTGAGACATCAGGGGTCTTTTGAAACGGTGGCACGACCCCTGAAGTTCCTCTCGAGCATCAATTGGAGACCGCCTCCTCTTGAGGTGTGACAGGAACGCCAGGATTCCCTCCCCGATGAAGCAGGGAAACGGACACTCCTCTCAGGATGAGAAGGGAGAACTGGGGCTCCTCTTGAGTTGTTGTGGGACCATCCGTGTTTCTCTCGTGTGCAGATGGGGATGTCAGGGAACTTCTTGAGTTGCCTCAAGGATGTTAAGACCCTTTCAGGGCTCAGGAGGGAAGGTGGGTTTTCTCTCGAGTCGGTGCAGTGGAAAAGTGACTCAGCTAGCGTTAAGGGGAGAATCCCCTGGTTTTTCTCGAGATGCGGTGGTGTCCCTCTCTAGTTACAATGGGCCAGCGAGATGCTAGGGGCCCCTCGGGATTCCTCTGCATTTGCTGCCGGGGAGGAGGTCCTCATCTGGAGTTGAGGCCGGAAACTCAGGGCTCCTCTCCAGGACCGACATGGATCTTGGGGTTCCTTTGGACGCACAGGGGAGTCAGGCCTCGTCTCATGTGGAGCCATGCAATTCCGCTCTACTCTCGAGACGGAAGAGGAGTGTTCGGCTTCCTGTCAGGTTGACCATAGGGATCGATGGCTTTCTCTCAAGGCGCCACAGGGCTGTCACACCTGCCATCTTCTTTTGAGTCGGTCCACGGGGTGACTGTCGAGTCAGTGCATGGGAGTCAGGTGTGTCTGGAGTGCACTGGGACTTCTGGGGCCTTTTGAAATGTTGGCACAACCCCTGGAGTTCCTCTCGAGCGTCAAGTGGACACTGCCTCCTCTTGAGGTGCGACAATGGCGGGATTCCCTCTCCGACGAAGCAGGAAAACAGACACTCCTCTCAGGATGAGGAGGGAGAACAGGGGCTTTTCTTGAGTTGTGGTGGGACCCTTGGTGTTCCTCTCGAGGGCAGATGGGGATGTTGGGGATCTTCTTGAGTTGCCTCACGAGTGTCAAGGACACTTTCAGGGCTCAGGAGTTAAGGTGGGATTTCTCTCGAGACGCTGCAATGGAAAAGGGCCTCAGCTCGCATTGAGGGGAGAATCTCCTGGTTTTTCTCGAGTTACGACGGGGACCTCAGGGACCCGCTCGTGGTGCCTCAGGGAAGTCCAGTCGCCACGCGAGTTGCAAAGGGCCCCTAGGGATTCCTCCGCAGTCGCTGCCTGGGCTGATGTCCTCATCTGAAGTTGAGGCAGGAAACTCAGGGTTCCTCTCCAGGGCAGACATGGACCTCGGGGTTCCTCTGGGGAGTCCACAGGGTAGTCAGAGCCTCGTCTAGTGTGGAGCCATGCAATTCCGCTCTACTCTAGAGCCAGAAAAGCAGTGTCAGGCTTCCTGCCTGGTTGACCATAGGGATCAGTGGCTTTCTCTCAATGTGCCACAGGGCTGTCACACCTGCCATCTCATTTGAGTCGGTTCTCAGGGTGACCGTCGAGTCAAGGCAGGGGAGTCATGTTAGTCAGGAGTGCGCTGGGATGTCTGTTGTCTTTTGAAATGGTGGCACGACCCCTGGAGTTCCTCTCGAGCGTCAAGTGGAGACGGCCTCCGCTTGAGGTTCGACAGGAATGCCGGGATTCCCTCCCCGATGAAGCAGGGAAAAGAACCCTCCTCTCTGGATGAGAAGGGAGAACCGAGTCTCTTCTTGAGTTGTGGCAGGACCTTCGGTGTTTCTCTTGAGTGCAGATGGGGATATCGGGGAACTTCTTGAATTGCCTCAAGGGTGTCAAGGACCCTTTTGGGGCTCAGGAGGGAAGGTGGGATTTCTCTCGAGACGTCTCATAGGAAAAGGGCCTCAGCTCGCGTGGAGGGGAGAATCTCCTGGTTTTTCTCGAGTTGCAGCAGGTTTCCTCTAGAGTTATGACAGGGAAATTAGGGACCAGCTCGTGGGGCCTCACGGAGGTCCAGTCTCACCGTGAGTCACGATGGGCCATTCAGGATTCAGCTGCAGTCGCTGCCGGGGCTATGGTCTCCATCTATAATTGAGGCTGGATCCTCAGCGTTCCATTCCAGGGCCAACATGGATTGCGGGGTTCCTCTGGGGCATCCAGAGGGGAGTCAGGGCCTCATCTC
Organism: Ovis aries; assembly: GCF_016772045.2. Taxonomy (NCBI): domain Eukaryota; kingdom Metazoa; phylum Chordata; class Mammalia; order Artiodactyla; family Bovidae; genus Ovis; species Ovis aries. The sequence continues at coordinate 74,302 of NC_056070.1, forward strand.
GTGTAGAGCCATGCACGTCCGCTCTCATCTTGAGCCAGAAAAGCAGTGTCAGGCATCCTGTCGGGTTGACGATAGGGATCGGTGGCTTTCTCTCCAAGCACCACAGGGCTGTCACACCTGACACTGTATTTTGAGTCGGTCCTCGGGGTGACCGTCGAGTCAGTGCAGGGAAGTCAGGTGTGTCTGCAGTGCACTGGGACGTCGGGGGTCCTTTGAAATGGTGACAAGACCCTTGGAGTTATTCTGGAGCATCAAGTGAGACTGCCACCTCTTGAGGTACGAAGGGAACCCTGGGATTCCCTCCATGATGAAGTATGCAAATGGACCCTCCTCCCGGAATGAGGAGGGAGAACCGGGGCTTTTCTTGAGTTGTGGCGGGACCCTCGGTGTTCCTCTTGAGTGCAGACGGGGAACATCTTGAGTTGCCTCAAGGTTGTCAAGGAGCCTTTCGGGGCTCAGGAAGGAAGGTGGGATTCCTGTCGAGACCCAACAGCAGAAAAGGGCCTCAACTCATGTTGAGGGGAGAATCTCCTGGATTTTCTCGAGTTGCTGCAGGGTTCCTCTCAAGTTAAAATGAGTACCTCGGGGACCCACTCTTGGGGCTCAAGGAGATTCAATCTCCAATCGAGTCGTGAGGGGCCCTTCAGGCTTCCACTGCAGTCGTTGCTGGAGCCGAGGTCCTCATCTGGAGTTGAGGCTGGAACCTCAGGGTTCCTCTGCAGGGCTGACATGCATCTCAGGGTTTCTCTGGGGCCACCTCTGGGGAGTCAGGACTCGTCTTGTGTGGAGCCATGCAAGTTCATTCCCCTCTCGAGTTTGAAAAGGAGTGTCCGGCCTCCAGTCGGGTTGACCTTAGGGATCAGTGGCTTTCTATCGAGGTGCCACAGGGCTGTCACACCTGCCATCGTGTTTGCAGTCACTCCTCGGGGTGACCGTAGAGTCAGTGCATGGGAGTCAGGTGTGTCTGGAGTGCACTGGGATTTCGGGGGTCTTTTAAAATGGTGGGGCGACACCTCGAGTTCATCTCGAGTGTCAAGCGGAGACCGCCTCCTCTTGAGATGCGACGGGAATGCCGGTATTCCCTCTATGGCGAAACAGGGAAACAGACCCTCCTCTCTGGATGAGGAGGGAGAACCAGGGCTCCTCTTGAGTTGTTGTGGGACCATCCATGTTCCTCTCAAGTGCAGCTGGGCATGTTGGGGAACTTCTTGAGTTGCCTCAAGGGTGTCAAGACCCTTTCGGGGCTCAGGATGGAAGGTGGGATTTCTCTCAAAACGGCGCAGCAGAAAAGTGCCTCAGCTCGCGTTAAGTGGAGAATGCCCTGGTTTTTGTCGAGTTGTGGCGGTGATCCTCTCGAGTTACAACTTGGCCCTCAAGGACCCACTCGTGGGACTTCAGGGAAGTCCAATCTCCAAGCAAGTTGCGATGGGTCCCTCGGGATTCCTCTGCAGTCGCTGCCGGGCACGAGGTCCTCATCTGCAGTTGAGGCCAGAACCCCAGGGTTCCTCGCCAGGACCAACATGGATCTCAGGGTTCCTTTGGACGCCACAGGGGGGTCAGGCCTAGTCTCATGTGGAGCCATGCAAGTCCACTCTACTCTCCAGCAGGGAAAGGAGTGTTTGGCTTCCTGTCGGGTTGACCATACGGATCGGTGGCTTTCTCTTGAGGTGCAACAGGGCTATCACACCTGCCATCGTGTTTTGAGTTGGTCCACGGGGTGACTGTCGAGTCAGTGAACGGGAGTCAGGTGTGTCTGGAGTGCAATGGGGCTTCCGGGGTCTTTTGAAATGGTGGCACGACCCCTGGAGTTGTTCTCGAGCATCAAGTGGACACCACCTCCTCTTGAGGTGTGATGTGAACGACGGGATTCCCTTTCTAACGAAGCAGGGAAACGGACCCTCCTCTCTGAATGAGGAAGGAGAACCGGGGCTCTTCTTGAGTTGTGGTGGGACCCTCGGTATTCCTCTCGAGGGCAGACAGGGATGTCGGGGAAATTCTTGAGTTTCCTCAAGGGGGTAAAGGACCCTTTTGGGGCTCATGACGGAATGTGGGATTTCTCTCGAGATGCTTCAGCAGAAAAGTGCCTCAGCTCTCGTTGAGGGGAGAATCTCCTGGTTTTTCTCCAGTTGCGGCAGGGTTCCTCTCGAGTTACGATGAGGTTCTCAGGGAACCGCTCCTGGGGCCTCAGGGACCCATTCGTGGGGCCTCTGTGAGGTACAGTCTCACCGCAAGTAGCGAGGGGCCCCTCGGGATTCCTCTGCAATTGCTGCCGGGGCCGAGGTCCTCATCTGGAGTTGAAGCCGGAAACTCAGGGTTTCTTTCCAGGGCTGTCATAGATCTTGGGGTTCCTCTGGGGTGTCCACTGGGGAGCCAGGCCTCATCTGGTGTGGAGCCATGCAAGTCCACTCTCCTCTTGAGCTGGAAAAGCAGTGGCAGGCTCCCTGTGGTGTTGATCACAGGGATAGGTGGCTTTCTCTCAAGGCACCACAGGGCTGTCAACCTGCCATCCTGTTTTGAGTCGGTGCAGTCGAGTCAGTGCAGGGGAGTCAGGTGTGTCTGGAGTGCACTGGGATATTTTGGGTCTGTTGAAGTGTGGCAAGACCCCTGGAGTTCCTCTCAAGCGTCAAGTGGAGACAGCCTCCTCTTGAGGTATGACAGGAATGACAAGACTCCCTCCCCGAGGAAGCAGGGAAATGGACCCTCCTCTCGGGACAAGGAGGGAGAACCGGGGCTCTTCTTGAGTTGTGGCGGGACCCTCAGTGTTCCACTCGAGTGCAGAAGGATATGTGCGGGAACTTCTTGAGTTGCCTCAAGGCTGTCAAGGACCCTTTCGTTGCTCAGGATGGAAGGTGGGATTTCTCTCGAGACACCACAGCAGAAAAGGTCATCAGCTAGCTTGAGGGGAGAATCTCCTGGTTTTCTCGAGTTCTGGCGTTGTTCCTCTCGAGTTACAATGGGGACCTCAGGGACCTGCTTGTGGGGACTTTGGGAGGTCCAGTCTCCATGCGAGTCGCGAGGGGCCCATCAGGATTCCTCTGCACTCGCTGCCGGGACCAAGGTCCTCATCTGGAGTTGAGGCCGGAAACTCAGGGTTCCTCTCCAGGGCCGACAGGGATCTCAGGGTTCCTCTGGGGCATCCACAGGAGAGTCAGGCCTTGTCTCTTTTGGAGCCATGCATATCAGCTCTCCTCTCGAGCCAAAAACAGTGTCAGGATTCCTGTCTGGTTGAACATAGGGATCGGTGGCTTTCTCTCGAGCTGCCACAGGGCTGTCACCCCTGCAATCATGTTTTGAGTCAGTCCTCGGGGAAATCACTGAGTCACTGCAGAGGGGTCAGGTGTGTCTGGAGTGCACTGGGATTTGGTGGTCTCCTGCAATGGTGGCACGACCCCTGGAGTTCCTCTCGAGCGTCAAGTGGAGACCACCACCTGTTGAGGTGTGACGGTAATGCCAGGATTCCCTCCCCGACGAAGCAGGGAAACGGACCCTCCTCTCGGGATGAGGAGGGAGATCCGGGGGTCTTCTTGAGTTGTGGCGGCACACTTGATTTTCCTCTCGAGTGCAGACATGGATGTTGGCGAACTTCTTGAGTTGCCTCAAGGGTGTCAAGGACCCTTTCGGGGCTCAGGAGAGAAGGTGGGATTTCTTGAAAGATGCTGCAGCAGAAAAAAAGCCTCAGCTGGCGTTGAGGGGAGAATCTCCTGGTTTTTCTCGAGTTTTGGCGGGGTTCCTCTCGAGTTATGACGGGGACCTCAGGGACCCACTTGTGGGGCCTCAGCGAGGTCCAGTCTCCACCCAAATCGCTAGGGGCCCCTCGGGATTCCTCTGCAGTCGCTGCCCGGGCCGAGGTTCTCATCTGGATTTCAGTCCGGAACCTCAGATTTCCTCTCCAATGCCAACATGGATTTTGGTGTTCCTCTGGGCATCTGGAGGTAAGTCAGGCCTCGTCTCATGTGGAACCATGCAAGTCCACTCTCCTCTCGACCCCGAAAAACAGTGTCAGTGTACCTGGCGGTTTGACCATAGGGATCGGTGGCTTTCTCTTGAGGCACCACAGGGCTGTCACACCTGCCATCATGTTTTGAGTTGGTCAACTGGGTGACCGTCGAGACAGTGCAGGGGAGTCAGGTGTGTCTGGAGTACACTGAGACATCGGGGGTCTTTTGAAATATTGGCAAGACCCCTGGAATTCCTCTCGAGCGTCATGTGGAGACAGCCTCCTCTTGAGATGTCACAGGAATGCTGGGATTCACTCCCCGACAAAGCAGGGTAAAGGAACATCCTCTCGGGATGAGGGGATGAAGAGGGATAACCAGGGCTCTTCCTGAGTTGTGGCGGGATCCTCGGTGTTCCTCTCGAGTGCAGACAGGGATGTCAGGGAACTTCTTGAGTTGCCTCAAGGGTGTAAGGACTCTTTCGGGGCTCAGGAGGGGAGGTGGGATTTCTCTCGTTATGCCGAAGCGGAAAAGAGCCTCAGTGCGCGTTGAGGTGAAAATCTCCTGGTTTTTCTTGTGTTGCAGCGGGGTTCCTCTCGAGTTATGACAGGACATCAGGGACCCGTTCAAGGGGCCTCAGGGAGGTCCAGTCTCCATGCAAGTCTCGAGGGGCCCCTCGGGATTGCTCTGAAGTCGCTGCCAGGACCGAGGTCCTCATCTGGAGTTGAGGCTGGAATCTCAGGGTTCCTCTTCAGGGCCGACATGGATCTCGGGGTTCCTCTGGGGTGTCCACAGGGGAGTCAGGCCTCGTCTCGTGTAGAGCCATGAAAGTCCGCTCTCCTCACGAGCTGGAAAAGCAGTGTCAGGCTACCTGTCAGGTTGTCCAAAGGGATCGGTGGCTTTCTCTCGAGGCGCTACAGGGCTGTCACACCTGCCATCGTGTTTTGAGTTGGTCCTCGGGGTGACCGTCGAGTCATTGCAGGGGAGTCAGGTGTGTCTGGAACGCACTGGGACAATGGTGGTCTTTTGAAATGGTGGCAAGCGCCCTGGAGTTCCTCTCGAGAGTCAAGTGGAAACGGCTTCCTCTTGAGGTGCAACGGGAATGCTGGGATTCCCTCCCCGATGAAGCAGGGAAATGGACCCTCCTCTCGGGATGAGGAGGGAGAACCGGGGCTCTTCTTGAGTTGTGGCGGGACCCTCGGTGATCCTCTGGAGTGCAGACGGGGATGTCGGGGAAATTCTTGAGTTGCCTCAAGGGTGTTAAAGACCCTTTAGGGGCTCAGGAGGGAAGGTGGGATTTTTCTCGAGACTCTTCAGAAGAAAAGGGCCTCAGCCCGCTTTGAGGGGAGAATCTCCTGGTTTTTCTCTAGTTGTGGTGGGGTTCCTCTCGTGTTATGACGGAGACCTCAGGGACCCGCTTGTGGGGCCTCAGGGAGGTCCAATCTCCACGCGAGTAGCGAGGGGCCCCTCAGGATACCTCTGCAGTCGATGCTGGGTCTGAGGTCCTCATCTGGAGTTCAGGTTTCCTCTCCAGGGCTGACATGGATCTCAGGGTTCATCTGGGGAGTCCACAGGGGAGTCAGGCCTCATCTCGTGTGGAGCCATGCAAGTCCGCTCTCCTCTTGAGCCAGAAAAACAGTGTCAGGCTTCCTGTTGGGTTGACCACAGGGATCGGTGGCTTTCTCTCAAGGCCCACAAGGCTGTCACACCAGCCATTGTATTTTGAGGCAGTCCTCGGTTTGACCGTCAACTCAGTGCAGTGGAGTCAGGTGTTTTTGGAGTGCACTGGGACTTCAGGGGTTGTTTGAAATTGTGGCACGACCCCTGGAGTTTCTCTCTAGCATCACGTGGAGACCGTCTCCTCTTGAGGTGCGACGGGAATGCTGGGATTCCCTCCCCAACTAAGCAGGGGAAAGGAATCTCGTCTCGGGATGAAGGGATGAAGAGGGAGAACGGGAGCTCTTCCTGAGTTTTGGCGGAACCCTCGGTGTTCTTCTCGGTGCAGATGGGAATGTCGGTGAACTTTATTTGCCTCAAGGGTGTCAAGGACCTTTTTGGAGCTCAGGAGGGAAGGTGGGCTTTCTCTCGAGACGCTGTAGTGGAAAAGGGCCTCAGCTCGCGTTGAGGGGAGAATCTCCTGGTTTTTCTCGAGTTGCGGCGGGGTTCCTCTCTAGATATGATGGGGACTTCAGGGATCCGCTCGTGTGGCCTCAGGGAAGTCCAGTTTCCATTCCAGTCGCGATGGGCCCCTCGGTATTCCTCTGCAGTCGCTTCTGGGGCCAATGTCCCCATCTGGATTTGAGGCCAGAACCTCAGGTTTCCTCTCCAGGGCCGACATCAATCTCGGGGTTCCTGTGGGGCATCCACAGAGGATTCAGGCCTCATCTCCTGTGGAACCATGCAAGTCCACTCTCCTCTCAATTGGGAAAAGCAGTGTTAGGCTTCCTGTCGTGTTGTCCAAAGGGACAGGTGGCTTTCTCTCGAGGTGCCACAGGGCTGTCACACCTGCCATCGTGTTTTGAGTCAGTCCTCGAGGTGACCTTCAAGCCAGTGCAGGGGAGTCAGCTGTGTCTGGAGTGCACTGGGACGTTGGGGGTCTTTTGAAATGATGGCACGACCCCTGGAGTTCCTCTCGAGCATCAAGTGGAGACAGCCTCCTCTTTAGGTGCGATGGGAAGTTCTGGATTTCCTCCCCGCCGAAGCAGGGAAACGGACCCTCCTCTCGGGATGAGGACGGAGAACCAGGGCTCTTCGTGAGTTGTGGTGGGACCCTCGGTGTTCCTCTAGAGGGAAGACGGGGATGTCGGATAACTTCTTGAATTGCCTCATGGGTGGCAAGGACCCTTTTGCGGTTCAGGAGGAAAGGTGGGATTTCTCTCGAGATGCTTCAGAGGAAAAGGGTCTCAGCTGATGTTGAAGGGAGAATCTCCTGGTTCTTCCCCTCTTGTGGTGGGGTTCCTCTCAAGTTATGACGGGGACCTCAGGGACCCGCTCTTTTGCCTCAGGGAGGTCCAGTCTCCTCGCAAGTAGCGAGGAGCCCCTCGGGATTCCTCTACAGTCGCTGTCGGGGCCATGGTCCTCATCTGGAGTTGAGGCCAGAAACTCAGGGTTCCTCTCCAGTGCCGACATTGATCTCGGGGGTCTTCTGGGGCGTCCACAGGGGAGTCAGGCCTTGTCTCATGTGGAGCCATGCAAGTCTGCTCTCCTCTCAAGCTGGAAAATCAGTGTCAGGTTTCCTGTCATGTTCACTGTAGGGATCAGTGGCTTTCTCTCGAGGAGCCACTTGGTTGTCACATCTGCCATCGTGTTTTGAGTCGGTCCTCGGGGTGACCGTCAAGTCAGTGCAGGGGACTCAGGTGTGTCTGGTGTGCACTGGGATATCGGGGCCTTTGGAAATGGTGGCATGACCCCTGGAGTTCCTCTCGAGGGTCAAGTAGAGACTGCCTCCTCTTAAGGTGCGACAGGAACATCGGGATTTCCTTTCTGACAAAGCAGGGAAACGAATCCTCCTCTCGGGATGAGGAGGGAGAACCGGTGCTCTTCTTGAGTTGTGCCGGGACCCTCGGTGTTCCTCTAGTGCATATGGGTATGTCGGGTAACTTCTTGAGTTGCCTCAAGGATGTCAAGGACCCTTAGGTGGCTTAGGAGGGAAGGAAGGATTTCTCTCAAGACGCTGCAGTGGAAAAGGGCCACATCCCACGTTTAGGGGAGAATCTCCTTGCTCTTCTCGAGTTGCGATGGTGTTCCTCTCGAGTTAAGATGAGGACCTCAGGGACCCGCTCGTGGGGCCTCAGGGAGGTCCAGTCTCCACGTGATTCGCTAGAGGCCCATGGGGATTCCTCTGAAGTCCCTGCCCGGTCCAAGGTCCTTATCTGTAGTTGAGTCTCGGGGTTCCTCAGGGGCGTCCACAGGGGAGTCAGGGCCTCGTCTCGTGTGGAGCCATGCAAGTCCGCTCTCCACTCGAGCCAGAAAAGCAGTGTCAGGCTTCCTGTCGTGTTGACCATAAGGATCAGTGACTTTCTCTCGAGGCGCCACAGGGCTATCACACCTGCCCTCGTGTTTTGAGTCAGTCCTCAGGGTGACCATCGTGTCAGTGCAGGGGAGGCAGGTGTTTCTGGATTGCACTGGGACATTGGGAGTCTTTTGAAATGGTGGCACGACCCCTGGAGTTCCTCTCGAGCATCAAATGGAGACCTCCTCTTGAGGTGTGACGGGAACGCCAGGATTCCCTCCCCACCGAAGCAGGGAAAAGGACACTCCACTCTGGATGAGGAGGGAGACCTGTGGCTATTCTTGAGTTGTTTTGGGACCCTCGGTGTTACTCTTGAGTGCAGACGGGGATGTCTGGGAACTTCTTGAGTTGCCTCAAGGGTGTCAAGGACCCTTTCTTGGCTCAGGAGAGAAGGTGGGATTTCTCTCGAGACGCTGCAGTGTTAGGGATCAGTGGCTTTTTCTCAAGATACCACAGGGCTGTCACATCTGTCATCGTGTTTTGAGTCGGTCCTCGGGGTGACCGTCAAGTCAATGCAGGGGAATCCGATGTATCTGGAGTGGACTGGGACATCAGGGTCTTTTGGAGTGGTTGCACGCCCTCTGGAGTTCCTTTGAACGTTCAAGTGGTAACCACCCCTTCTTGTGTGATGGGAATGCCGCTAATCCTTTCCCGACGGAGCAGGGAAAGGGACCTTCATCTCAGATGAGGAGGTAAAAAAGGGGCTCAACGTGAGTTGTGGCAGGACCTTCGGTGATCCTCTAGAGTGGAGACAGGAATGTCTGGGAACATCTTGAGTTGCATCAAGGGTGTCAAGGACACTTTTGAGGCTCAAGAGTTATGGTGGGATTTCTCTTGAGACGCTGCAGTGGAAAAGGGCCTCATCTCGCGTTGAGGGGTGTATCTCTTGGTGTTTCTCAAGTTGTGGCAGTAAAATTGCAGTTCCTCTAGAGTTATGATGGGGACCTCAGGGACCCGCTCGTGTGGCCTCAGGAAAGTCCAGTATCCATGCGAGTTGCAAGGGGCCTCTCAGGATTCCTCTCAAGTCGGTATCAGGTCTTAGGTGCTCATCTAGAGCTGAGGTGGCAACCTCAGGTTTCCTCTCCAGTGTTGACATGGATCTCGGCCATCCTATGGAGTTTCCACAGGAGAATAAAGCCTCATTTCGTAAGGACACATGCAAGTTCGCTTTCTGCTCGATCTGGAAAAGTAGTGCCAGGCTTTCTGCCCAGTTGACATTGGGATCTGTGGCTTTCTCTCGAGGTGCCACAGGGCTGTCACACATGCCGTCGTGTTGTGAATCAATCCTCAGTGTGACAGTCAGTGCAGGGGAATCAGGTGTATGGGGAGTGGACTGGGACATCGGGGTCTTTTGGAATTGTGGAACGACCCCTGGAGTTCCTCTCGACTTTCAAGTTGAGACCACCTCCTCTTGAGGAGCGACCAAAATGCTGTAATTCCTTTCCCGGTGAAACAGGGAAAGGGAGCCTCATCTCGAGATGAGGAGGGTAAAACGGAGCTCTTCTTGAGTTTGAGTGGACCCTCGGTGTTCCTCTCGAGTGGAGACGGTTATGTTGGGGAACTTCTTGAGTTGACACCCTCAAGGGTATCAAAGACCCTTTCAAGGCTCAAGAGTAAAAGTGGAATTTCTCTCGAGATGCCACCACGGAAAATGGCCTCATCTCGCCTTGAGGGGAGAATCTCCTAGCTTTTCTCGAGTTGCTTCAGGAAAATTGGGGTTTCCCTCGAGTTATGACGGGGACCTCAGGGACTCTCTCGTGTGGCTTCAGGAACCCAGAGTCTCCATGTGAGTTGCAAGGGGCCTCTCGAGATTCCTCTCCATTCGGTGCTTGGTCCTAGGTCCTCATCTGGAGCTGAGGCCGCAAACTCAGTTTTACTCTGCAGTGCTGACATCGATCTCAGGTTTCCTATGGAGTTTCAACAGAGGAGTTAGGCTCGTCTCGTGTGGAGACATGCAAGTCCGCTTTCCTCTTGATCTGTAACAGTAGTTTCAAGCTTCCTTTCGGGTTGACATAGGGATCTGTGGCTTTCTCTTGAGGTGCCACAGGGCTGTCACACGTGCCATCGTGTTTTCAGTCAATACTCGCGGGTGACAGTCGAATAAGTGCCGGGGAATCAGGTGCTTCTGGAGTGGATTGGGATTATGGGGTCTTTTGGAATGGTGGCACGATCCCTGGAGTTCCTCTTGACTTTCAAGTTGAGACCGCCTCCACTTGAGATGCGATGGAATGCTCCGATTTCTTTCCCGATGTAGCAGGGCAAGGGACCCTATCTCAAAATGAGGAGGGAAAAACGGGACTCTTCTTGAGTTATGGCGGGACCCTCGGTGTTCCTCTTGAGTGGAGACGGGCATTTCGGGGAACTTCTTGAGTTGCATCAAGCGTGTCAAGGACCCTTTCTAGGCTCAAGAGGGAAGGTGGGATTTCTCTTGAGACGCTGCAGTGGAAAGGGGCCTCATCTCACTTTGAGGGGAGATGGGGACTTGTTTTTCTCCAGTTGTGGCAGGAAATGTGTGGTTCCTCTCGAGTTATGACGGGGACCTCAGGAACCCACTTGTGTTACCTAAGGAAAGGCCAGTCTCCATGTGAGTTTTGAAGCCCCTCTCAGGATTCCTCTGCTTTTGGTCCTGTGTCTTAGGTCCTCATCTGGAGCTGAAGTCGGAACTTCAGTGCTGGGAGCCAGCGTGAGGAAATCCGTGCATGGCAAAAGTCATGAGGAAGGAGGCTTCGGCATATGCAAAGGAGGGATCGAGTCTCAGGATACACCCTGTTCATGAGCATCTAACCCCAAAACCAGAGTCTGCCTGCTTTACTGCTTTATGCTCTCAACTACACCTCTGACTTTACGGTGGGCAGTCCCCCACAACCTCTATCGGAGAAATATTTAACTTGCAGCACCAGTCAATAAAAATTCCTGGGCATGACAAGAGTGTTTCAACGTACAAACTCCTCTGAAGGTTCTCTAGCCTGCCTGAGCAGGTTCGTCCGGCCACATGTGATTGTTTACAGCCTCCCAACCATGAGAGGCACGAGATGCTTTAAACTTTCTAAATGCAGATTCTTTTGAGAAGTTAGAATTTATTAGTATATTGGGTTGGTGAGTAATTATATTAGTGAAGGCTTTTCATTTGTTGGGCCAATATTTGCTGCTAAGTCTCCATATTCCTCGCCTTTATACACTTTAATGAATATAACTAGCATATAAGAGAAATAAGTATTAACCTTTGGTATTAATCATGTTAAACCTTAGGCTAAGTAAATTCCTTTCTCGATTGTAACCCATTGTACCTTCACCCTATAGGAATGCAACTTTATCTGGTACCTTCAGAGCGTGGCTTCTGGTTTAAGAAAATTCGCCCCTGGAAAATAGGTTTTCTGGCTGACTGACCATTATCAGAAAGAAAGGGTCATAAAATGTCAGCAGGCCTCACGGCCAGAAGATGATGTAAAGCCACCTAAGACCTTTTGTATACATTTATATGAAGCACCTGATTTTGATAAAAGTCAGGTCTGCTAACCCCACGTGACTTTGTATTCTATCTCTATGTATAACAAAAAGTATATAAGCAAACCTGAAAAATAAAGAAAACGGACCAGTTCCTGGAAAGACTGGTTCCCCCGTGTCGTCTTTTCTCGTTCTCTTCTTTTCTGGCTGAATTTCCATCTGGAGCGGGGAGGCTCACCATGTCTACTTACTTGCCCTGGCTTCTAAGACCCACGGGAGAGGGAGCCAAAAGCGGGGTGTACTCCACTATTCAAGCAGGCGCCAGTGGCCTATGTAAATGGTTCAAATTCCTTGTCTTGGAGTTTATTGGTTTTCCACGTAAACCAAGTTATTCAGCCTCTTTTCTCCACTAGTTTTCCTACTACACTATTCTTTTCAAATCTCTCTATATATTTCAATTAAATAGATTTTTCCTAGGACGAAAACTCCATCTCTCCTTCTAATTACCCTGGATCCACCGGGGCTGGACCCCGGCACATCAGGTTCCTCTCCAGTGCTGACATAGATCTCAAGGTTCCTATGGAGTTTCAACAGGGGAGTCAGGCCTCGTCTCGTCTGGAGACATGCAAGTCCCCTTTCCTATTGAGCTGTGACAGTAGTGTCAGGCTTCCTGTCCAGTTGACATAGGGATCTGCGGCTTTCTCTCAAGGTGCCACAGGGCTGTCACACATGTCATCGTGTTTTGAGTTGATACTTGGGGTGATAAACGAGGCAGTGCAAGGGAATCAAATGTATCTGGAGTGCATTGGGACATCTGTGTCTTTTGGATTGGTGGCACGACCCTTGGGTTCCTCTAAACTTTCAAGTTGAGATCGCCCCATCCTGAGGTGCGACGGGAATGCCGGGATTCCTTTCCCAACGAAGCAGGAAAAGGGATCCTCATCTCAAGATGAGGAGGGAAAAACGGGGCTCTTCTTGAGTTGTGGTGGGATGCTCTGTGTTCCACTCCAGTGCAGACGGGTATGTCGGGGAACTTCTTGAGTTGCATTAAGGGTGTCAAGGACCCTTTCTAGGCTCAAGAGGAAAGGTGGGATTTCTCTCAAGACACTTCAGTGGAAAAGGGCCTCATCTCGCATTGAGGGGAGAATCTCCTGGTTTTGCTCGAGTTGTGGCAGGAGACTTGGGGTTCCTCTTGAGTTATGGCAGGGACCTCAGGGAACCGCTCGTGTTGCCTCATTAAAGTCCAGTCTCCATGTGAGTTGGGAGAGGACTCTCGGGATTCCTCTCCAGTCGGTACAGGGTCCTAGATCCTCATCTGGAACTGAGGCCGCAACCTCAGGATTCCTCTAAACTGCTGACATGGATCTCGAGGTTCCTATGGAGTTCCCACAGGGGTGTCAGGCCTCATCTCCAGTGGAGACTTGCAAGTCTCCTGTCCTCTCCAGCTGTAACAGTAGTGTCAGGCTTCCTATCGAGTTGACATAGGGATTGGTGGCTTCTTCTCGACGTGCCACAGGGCTGTAACACGTGCCATCATGTTTTGAGTCAGTTCTCAGGTTGACAGTAGAGTCAGTCCAGGGGAATCAGGTGTATCTGAAGAGGACTGGGTAATAGGGGTCTTTTTGAATGGTGGCACAATCCCTGGAGTTCCTTCAAGTTTCAAGTTGAGACCGCCTCCTCTTGACAGGCGATGGGAACGCCGGGATGCTTTTCCCGAAGAAGCAGGGAAAGGGACCCTCATCTAGAGATGAGGAGGAAAAAGGGTCGCTTCTTGAGTTGTGGCTGAATCATCGGTTTTCCTCTCAAGTGGAGACGGGTATGTCTTCATTGATAAAGGAATCCTGGAGTTACTGTCACTCCTCAAGAGGAGGCAGTCTCAACTTGAAACTCGAAAGGAACTCCAGGGGTCATGCCACCATTCCAAAAGACTCCGAAGTTCCAGTCCACTCCAGTTACACCTGATTCCCCTGCAATGACTGCACTGTCACCCCAAGTATTGACTCACAACACGATGGCACATCTGACAGCCCTGTGGCACCTCAAGAGAAAGCCACAGATCCCTATGTCAACTAGACAGGAAGACTGACACTACTGTTACAGCTTGAGAGGAAAGCAGACTTGCATGTCTCCACAAGAGACGATGCCAGACTCACCTGTTGAAGCACCATAGGAACCCGGAGACCATGTCAGCACTGGAGAGGAACCCTAAGGTTCCGGGCTCAGCTCCAGATGAGGACCTAGATCCTGGCACCAACTGGAGAGGAATCCCGAGAGGCCCTTCGCAACTCACATGGAGACTGGACTTTCGAGAGGCAACACGAACATGTCCCGGATGTCCCCGTCGTAACTCGAGAGGAATCCCACATTTCCTGCAGCAACTCAAGAAACACCAGAAGATTCTCCCCTCAACACGAGATGAGGCCCTTTTTCACTGTGGCATCTCGAGAGAAATCTCACCTTTCCTCTTAATCTTGAAAGGGTCCTTGACACCCTTCATGCAACTCAAGAAGTTCCCCGAAATACCCGTCTTCAATCTAGAGGAACCCCGAAGGTCCCGCCACAACTCAAGAAAAGCCCCGTTTTTCTGTCTTTAACTTGAGATAAAGTTCCATTTCACTGCTTCTTTGGGAAAGGAATCCCGGCATTACCATCACACCTCAAGAGGAGGTGATCCCTACTTGAAAGTCGAGAAAAACTCCAGAGGTCGTGCCACCATTCCAAAAGACCCCAATGTTCCAATACACTCCGGATACACCTGATTCCCCAACAATGACTCGACTGTCACCCCGAGTATTTACTCTAAATACGATAGCACCTATGATAGCCTTTGACATCTCCAGACAAAACCACAGATCCCTAAGTCAACTCGACAGGAAGCCTGACACTACTGTTACAGCTTGAGAGGGAAGCGGACTTTCATGTCTCCACACGAGACGAGGCCTGATGCCCTTTTGAAACTCCATAGGAACCCGAGATCCACGTCAACAGTGGAAAGGAAACCTGAGGTCCTGGCCTCAGCTCCAGATGAGGACCTAGGACCCGGCACTGACTGGAGAGGAATCCTGAGAGGTCCCTGCAACTTGCATGGAGACTGGAGTTTCCAGAGGCAATATGATCGGGTCTCAGAGTTCCCTGTCATAACTCGATAGAAACCCCACGTTTCCTGCCGCAACTCTATTAAAATCATAAAGTTCTCCCCTCAGCGTGAGATGAGGCCGTTTTTCACAGTGGCATCTGAAAAGAGAAATTGCACCTTCCCTCTTGAGCCTCGAAAATGTCCTTGATACCCTTGATGCAACTCAAGAAGTTCCCTGAAATACACGTCTCAACTAGAGAAACACCGAGTGTCCCACCACAACTCAAGAAGAGCCCTGTTTTTCCCTCCTCGTCTCGAGATGACATTCCATTTCCCTGCTTCGTCAGGAAAGGAATCCAAGCATTCCTGTCGCACCTCAAGTGGAGGCGGTCTCAACTTGAAACTCGAAAGGAACTCTCGGGGGTTGTGCTCCAATTCAAAAAGACCCCAATGTCCCAATCCACTCCTGATAATCCTGATTCCTCTACACTGACTCGACTGTCACCCCAAATGTCAACTCAAAACACAATGGGAGGTGTGACAGCCCTGTGACACCTCGAGAGAAAGCCACAGATCCCTATGTCAACTCGGCTAGAAACCAGAAACTACTTTTGCAGTTCAAAAGAAAAGCGGACTTGCATGTCTCCCCAGGAGATGAGGCCTGAATCCCCTGTTGAAACTCCATAGGAACCCTGAGATCCATTTCAGCCCTGGAGAGGAGACCTGAGGTTTGGCCTCAACTCGAGATAAGGACCTAGGCCCTGGAAGAAGATCCTGAGAGCCCTCTCGCAACTCTCTTGGAGACTTGACTTTCCTGAGGCAACACGAGCCGGTCCCTGAGGGCCATGTGATAAATGAGAGGAACCCCATTTTTCCTGCTGCAACTACAGAGAAAGCAGGAGATTCTCCCCTCAATGCAAGATGAGGCCCCTTTCCCCTGCGGTATCTGGAGAGGAATCTCACCTACCCTCTTGAGCCTCGAAGTGGTCCTTGACACTCTTGATGCAATTCAAGAATTTCCCCCACATACCCTCCCTCACTGGAGAGTAACACTTAGGGTCCTGCCACAACTGAAGAAGAGCCCTAGTTTCCCTCTTCATCTCGAGATAAGGGTCCATTTCCCAGCTTCGTAGGGAAAGGAATCACAGCATTCCCATCGCACTTCAAGCAGAGGCACTCTCAACTTGCAACTCGAGAGGAACTCCAGCGGTTTTCCCACAATTCAAAAAGACCCTTGGGGGGGTCCTAAGATGGCAGAGGAATAGGACGGGGAGACCACTTTTTCCCTCAAAAATTCATCAAAAGAAAATTTCAATGCTGAGTAAATTCCAAAAAACAACTTCTGAATGCTGGCAGAGCACATCAGGCACCCAGAAAAGCAGACCATTGTCTTCAAAAACAGGTAGAAAAAAATATAAAAGACGAAAAAAGAGACAAAGGAGGTAGGGAGGGAGCTCCGTCCTTGGAATGGAATCGTAAGAAGAGAGGTTTCCAAACTCCAGGAAACACTCTCACTGCCGAGTCTGTGGAGAGCCTTGGAAGCACAGAGGGCAACATAACAGAAAAGAAAAATAAATAAATAATTAAAACCAACAGATTACGAGCCCAACAGTAACTCCCCCAGCGGAGAAGCAGCGCAGACACCTGCATCAGCCACTAGCAAGTGGGGCCTGGGCAGGGAGGCGTGGGAGGCGCAGGCTGCAGTGCTTTGTAAGATTCGGGCCGGAATGCCCCATGCATAACCAGAGCGAACTAACTTGGGCTAGCAAACCAGACTGTAGGATAGCTACCAAGCGAAAAGTTCGAACGTAAGACACTGCTAAGACCGCACACAGAACAAAGGACAGAACAGAAATAGCCGGCTGCCCCTCCGGTGACAGGCAGCCAGAGCCATAAGGGCTGGGAGGGGGCAATCACAGTCCAAGAGAGGCATTATCTACCAAAATGCAAGCAGGCTTCTTTGCTAACTAAGGCTTCTTTGCTAACTAAGACTTCTGGGGTTCTGGACAGTCATCATTCTCCTGAGAAGGGACACCAGCGATACACC
The DNA here is from genome assembly GCF_016772045.2 of Ovis aries. Taxonomy (NCBI): domain Eukaryota; kingdom Metazoa; phylum Chordata; class Mammalia; order Artiodactyla; family Bovidae; genus Ovis; species Ovis aries. The sequence goes on from NC_056070.1 coordinate 90,816, forward strand.
CAGAAAACTAAGCAGCAGAGACGGGGAAGGCGATAAGTCGCAGCAACTGCGCTCACCAAACACCCGAGCTACTCGGTCCTGGGAAGGGCACAAAACACAGGCCCAACCAAATCTGCACCTCTGAGGGCTACCTGAACACCAAGCCTGAGCGGCTTAGACCGGGGAGGTGCATGCAGCCTAGGGCCGGCCTCTGACAGTTCCCTGCAGAGCAACGTAGAGCCTGAGCAGTGGGTGCCGTGAGCAGGGGCAGGCCCAGCGGGGCTGAGACACTGCACGCACACAACAGTGTTATTTGTTTGCAGCATCCCTCCCTCCACACAGCACGACTGAACAAGTGAGCCTAAAAAAAAAAAGTCTCCACCACTGCCCCCCCCCCCATGTCTTGGCAGAAATCAGACACTGAAGAGACCAAAAAACAGAAGAAGATAAACAGAGGGAAGCGCCTTGGAAGTGACCCCACATGGCCCACAACATCAGAGAAAGGGCAGGATATATCTTTAATATTTTTACAATCATTCTTGTTGTTGTTGTTGTTGTTGTTGATATTGTTGTGTGGTTGTTTTCTTTCTTTTCTTTTTCTTCTTTTTTTAACCTTTTTAAAATTTAAGTCCTCTATTTCTTCTTTAATTTTTATTTTTATAACCTACTATTACTTTTCAAAAAAAACACCCCATTTTTTTTATTGTTTTTTAGTTTTTTTATTTTTTTTAATTTTAAAATCTTTAATTCTTACATGCATTCCCAAACATGAACCCCCTCCCACCTCCCTCCCCATAACATCTCTGTGGGTCATCCCCATGCACTAGCCCCAAGCATGCTGTATCCTGCGTCAGACATAGACTGGCGATTCAATTCTTACATGATAGTATACATGTTAGAATGCCATTCTCCCAAATCATCCCACCCTCTCCCTCTCCCTCTGAGTTCAAAAGTCCATTATACATATCTGAAAACACCCCATTTTTAAAGCAAAAGCTGTATATAGTCTTTTGTGGTTGTCTTTGTTTTATAATAATTCCTATGGCTTTTTTTTCTTTTTTTTCTTCTCCTTCTTCGTCTTTTCTTTAATATTGTATTTTTGAAAATCCAACATCTACGCTAGATTTTTAATCTTTGCTTTTTTTATTTGTTGTCAGTTTTGTACATTTAAAAACCTAACATTCAGTACTCAATTTTACCTGAGAGCGAGATTACTGGCTTGACCACTCTCTCCTCCTTTGGACTCTCCTTTCCCTCCACCAGGTCACCTCTGTCTCCTTCCTCCCCTTTCTCTTCTCTACCCAACTCTGTGAATCTCTATGTGTTCCAGATGGTGGAGAACACTTAGGGAACTGGTTATTGGCTGGATCTGTCTCTCTCCTTTTCATTTACCTCTTTTATCCTCCTGGCCACTTCTGTCTACTTCCTCCTTCTCCTCTTCCCTGTACACCTCTGTGAACACCTCTGAGTAGACCAGACTGTGGAGTGCACATAAGGAAGTGATTACACACTAGCTTGCTCTCTCCTATTTTGATCCCACCTCATCTCATTCCAGTCACCTCTAACTACCCCCTCCCTCTTCTCTTCTCCATGTAACTCACTGAACCTCTCTGGGTGTCCCTCAATTTGGACAAACTTTTCATCTATAACCTAGATGTTTTATCATCAGTGCTGTATACATGGAGAAGTCTTGAGGATACTGTAAAAATAAAACTGAAAACCAGAATCAAGTGGTTTAAGTCCAAATCCTGAGAACATCAGAGAATCCTGAATCCAGGCAACATTAATCGATAGGAGCTCATCAAACACCTCCATACCTACACTGAAACCAAGCACTATCGAAGGGCCAACAAGTTCCAGAGCAAGACATACCACACAAAGTCTCCAGCAACACAGGAACACATGCCTGAGCTTCAATATACAGGCAGCTCAAAGTTACTCCAAAACCATTGACCTCTCATAACTCATTACTGGTCACTTCATTGCACTCCAGAGAGAAGAAATCCATCTCCACCCACCAGAACTCCAACACAAGCCTCCCTAATCAAGAAACCCTGACAAGCCACTGATACAACCCCACCCACAGTGAGGAAACTCCACAATAAAGAGAACTTCACAAATTCCCAGAATATAGAAAGGCCCCCAAAACGCAGTAATATAACCAAGATGAAGAGACAGAGGAATACCCAACAGGTAAAGGAACAGGAGAAATGCCCACCAAACCAAACAAAAGAGAAAGAGGGAATCTACCTGAGAAAGAATTCTGAATATTGATAGTGAAAATGATCCAAAACCTTGAAAGAAAAATGGAATCACAGATAAACAGCCTGGAGACAAGGATTGAGAAGATGCAAGAAAGGTTTAACAGAGACCTAGAAGAAATAAAAAAGAGTCAATATATAATGAATAATATAATGCAATAAATGAGATCAGAAACACTCTGGAGGCAACAAATAGTAGAATAACGAGGGCAGAAGAGAGGATTAATGAAATAGAAGATAGAATGGTAGAAATAAATGAATCAGAGAGGAAAAAAGAAAAACAAATTAAAAGAAATTAGGACAATCTCAGAGACCTCCAGGACAATATGAAACACTCCAATATTCGAATTATAGGAGTCCCAGAAGAAAAAGACAAAAAGAAAGACCATGAGAAAATACTTGAGGAGATAATAGTTGAAAACTTCACTAAATGGGGAAGGAAATAATCACCCAAGTCCAAGAAACCCAGAGAGTTCCAAATAGGATAAACCCAAGGTGAAACACCCCAAGACACATATTAATCGAATTAACAAAGATCAAACACAAAGAAAAAATATTAAAAGCAGCAAGAGAAAAACAACAAATAACACACAAAGGGATTCCCAGAAGGATAAATGCAGATCTTTCAATAGAAACTCTTCAGGCCAGGAGGGAATGGCAAGACATACTTAAAGTGATGAAAGAAAATAACCTACCGCCCAGATTACTGTACCCACCAAGGATCTCATTCAAATACAAAGGAGAAATGAAAAGCTTTACAGACAAGCAAAAGCTGAGAGAATTCAGCACCACCAAACCAGCTCTCCAACAAATGCTAAAGGATATTCTTTAAACAGGAAACAAAAAAAAGGGTGTATAAACCCAAATCCAAAACAGTAAAGTAAATAGCAACAGGATCATACTTATCAGTAATTACCTTAAACGTAAATGGGTTGAATGCCCCAACCAAAAGGCAGAGACTGGCTGAATGGATACAAAAACAAGATCACTATATATGCTGCCTACAAGAGACCCACCTCAAAACAAGGGACACATACAGACTGAAAGTGAAGGGCTGGAAAAAATATTCCACGCAAATAGAGACCAAAAGAAAGCAGGAGTAGCAATACTCATATTAGATGAAATACACTTTAAAACAAAGGCTGTGAAAAGAGACAAAGAAGGCCACTACATAATGATCAAAGGATCAATCCAAGAAGAAGATATAACAATTATAAATATATATGCATCCAACATAGGAGCATCGCACTATGTAAGACAAATACTACCAAGTATGAAAGGGGAAATTAAGAGTAACACAATAATAGTGGGAGACTTTAATACCCCACTCACACCTATGGACAGATCGACTAAACAGAAAATTAACAAAGAAACGCAAATTTTAAATGATACAATAGACCAGTTAGACCTAATTGATACCTATAGGACTTTTCACCCTAAAACAATGAATTTCACCTTTTTCTCAAGTGCGCACGGAACCTTCTCCAGGATAGATCACATCCTGGGCCATAAATCTAACCTTGATAAATTCAAAAAAATTGAAATCTTTCCAAGCATCTTTTTTCTGACCATAATACATTAACATTAGACCTCAATTACAGGAGAAAAAATATTAAAAATTCCAACATATGGAGGCTGAACAACATGCTTCTGAATAACCAACAAATCACAAAAGAAATCAAAAAAGGAATCAAAATATGCATAGAAACAAACGAAAATGAAAACACAACAACCCAAAATTGTGGGACACTATAAAAGCAGTGTTAAGAGGAAAGTTCATAGCAATACAGGCATACCTCAAGAAACAAAAAAAAAAAAGTCAAATAAATAACCTAACTCTACACCTAAAGCAACTAGAAAAGGAAGAAATGGGCAACCTAGAGTTAGTAGAGGAAAGAAATCTTAAAAATTAGGGCAGAAATAAATGCAAAAGAAACAAAAGAGACCATAGCAAAAATCAACAAAGCCAATAGCTGGTTCTTTGAAAGGATAAAGAAAATTGACAAACCATTAGCCAGACTCACCAAGAAACAAAGAGAGAAAAATCAAATCAATAAAAATAGAAATGAAAGTGGAGAGATCACAACAGACAACACAGAAATACAAAGGATCATAAGAGACTACTATCAGCAATTATATGCCAATAAAATGGACAACGTGGAAGAAATGGACAAATTCTTAGAAAAGTACAACTTTCCAAAACTGAACCAGGAAGAAATAGAAAACCTTAAGAGACCCATTACAAGCATAGAAATTGAAACTGTAATCAGAAACCTTCCAGCAAACAAAAGCCCAGATTCAGACGGCTTCACAGCTGAATTCTACCAAAAATTTCGAGAAGGGCTAACACCTATCCTACTCAAACTCTTCCAGAAAGTTGCAGAGGAAGGTAAACTTCAAAACTCATTCTATGAGGCCACCATCACCCTAATACCAAAACCTGACAAAGATGTCACAAAAAAAGAAAACTAGAGGCCGATATCACTGATGAACATAGATGCAAAAATCCTCAACAAAATTCTAGCAATCAGAATGCAACAACACATTAAAAAGATCATACACCGTGACCAAGTGGGCTTTATCCCAGGGATGCAAGGATTCTTCAATAACCGCAAATCAATCAATGTAATTCACCACATTAAGAAATTGAAAAATAAAAGCCATATGATCATCTCAATAGATGCAGAGAAGGCCTTTGACAATATTCAACATCCGTTTATGATTAAAACTCTCCAGAAAGCAGGAATAGAAGAAACATATCTCAGCATAATAAAAGCTATATATGACAAACACACAGCAAACATTATCCTCAATGGTGAAAAATTGAAAGCATTTCCCCTAAAGTCAGGAACAAGACAAGGGTGCCCACTTTCACTGCTACTATTCAACATAGTTCTGGAAGTTTTGGCCACAGCAATCAGAGCCGAAAAAGAAATAAAAGGAATCCAAATTGGAAAAGAAGAAGTAAAACTTTCCCTGTTTGCAGATGACATGATCCTCTACATAGAAAACCCTAAAGACTCCACCAGAAAATTACTAGAGCTAATCAATGAATATAGTAAAGTTGCAGGATATAAAATCAACACACAGAAATCCTTTGAATTTGTATACACTAATTATGAGAAAGTAAAAAAAGAAATTAAGGATACAATTCCATTCACCATTGCAATGAAAAGAATAAAATACTTAGGAATATATCTACCTAAAGAAACAAAAGACCTATATATAGAAAACTAAAACACTAATGAAAGAAATCAAAGAGCACACTAATAGATGGAGAAATATACCATGTTCATGGATCGGAAGAATTAATATAGTGAAAACTAGTATACTACCCAAAGCAATCTACAGATTCAATGTAATTCCTATCAAGCTACCAGTGGTATGTTTCACGAAACTAGAACAACTAATTTCAAGATTTGTGTCGAAATACAAAAAACCTCGAATAGCCAAAGCAATCTTGAGAAAGAAGAATGGAACTGGAGGAATCAACTTGCCTGACTTCAGGCTCTACTACCAAACCACAGTCATCAGTACAGTATGGTACTGGCACAAAGACAGAAATATAGATCAATGGAAAAAAATAGAAAGACAAGAGATAAATCCACACACACCTATGGACACCTTATCTTCGACAAAGGAGGCAAGAATATACAATGGAGTAAAGACAATCTCTTTATCAAGTGGTGCTGGGAAAACTGGTCAACCACTTGTAAAAGAATGAAACTAGATCACTTTCTAACACCACACACAAAAATAAACTCAAAATGGATTAAACATCTAAACATAAGACCAGAAACTATAAAACTCCTAGAGGAGAATAGAGGCAAAATACTCTCTGACATAAATCACAGCAGGATCCTCTATGATCCACCTCCCAGAATTCTGGAAATAAACGCAAAAAAAAAAAAATAGTATCTAATTAAAATTAAAAGCTTCTGCACAACAAGGAAACGATAAGCAAGGTGAAAAGACAGCCTTCTGAATGGGAGAAAATCATAGCAAATGAAACAACTGACAAACAACTAATCTCAAAAATATACAAGCAATTTATACAGCTCAATTCCAGAAAAATAAATGACCCAATCAAAAAATGGGCCAAAGATCTAAATAGACATTTCACCAAAGAAGACATATGGATGGCTAACAAACACATGAAAAGATGCTCACCATCACTCATTATCAGAGAAATGCAAATGAAGACCACAATGAGGTACCATTTCACACTAGTCAAAATGGCTGCAATCCAAAAGTCTGCAAGCAATAAATGCTGGAGAGGGTGTGGAGAAAAAGGAACCCTCTTACACTGTTGGTGGGAATGCGAACTAGTACAGCCACTATTGAGAAAAGTGTAGAGATTCCTTAAAAAATTGTAAACAGAAATGCCGTATGACCCAGCAATCCCACGCTGGGCATACACACCGAGAAACCAGAATTGAAAGAGGCACGTGTACCCCAGTGTTCACTGTAGCACTGTTTATACTAGCCAGGACATGGAAACAACCTAGGTGTCCATCAGCAGATGAATGGATAAGAAAGCTGTGGTACATATACACAATGGATTATTACTCAGCCGTTAAAAAGAATTCATTTGAATCAGTTCTGATGAGATGGATGAAACTGGAGCCGATTATACAGAGTGAAGTAAGCCAGAAAGAAAAACACCAATACAGTATACTAACACATGTATATGGAATTTAGAAAGATGGCAATGACGACCCTGTATGCAAGACAGCAAAAAGACACAAATGTGTATAACGGACTTTTGGACTCAGAGGGAGAGGGAGAGGGTGGGATGATTTGGGAGAATGGCATTCTAACATGTATACTATCATGTAAGAATCGAATCGCCAGTCTATGTCTGACGCAGGATACAGCATGCTTGGGGCTGGTGCATGGGGATGACCCAGAGAGGTGTTACGGAGTGGGAGGGGGGTTCATGTTTGGGAAGGCATGTAAGAATTAAAGATTTTAAAATTAAAAAAAAAAAATAATTATGAAGCCTTAAAATAAAATAAAATAAAAAAGTGTGCAGATTCCTTAAAAAATTGTAAATAGAAATGCCTTATGACCCAGCCATCCCACTGCTGGGCATACACACCAAGGAAACCAGAATTGAAAGAGGCATATGTACCCCAATGTTCATTGAAGCACTGTTTATAATAGCCAGGACATGGAAACAACCTAGATGTCCAACAGCAGATGAATGGATAAGAAAGCTGTGGTACATATACACAGTGGAGTATTACTCAGCCATTAAAAAGAATACATTTGAATTGGTTCTAATGAGATGGATGAAACTGGAGCCGATTATACAGAGTGAAGTAAGCCAGAAAGAAAAACACCAATACAGTATACTAACACATGTATATGGAATTTAGAAAGATGGTAAGGATAATCCTGTATGTGAGACAGCAAAAGAGACACAGATGTATAAACCGGACTTTTAGACTCTGACGGAGAGGGAGAGGGTGGGATGATTAGGGAGAATGGCATTGAAATATGTATACTATCATGTAAGAAACAAATCGCCAGTCTATGTCTGACGCAGGATACAGCATGCTTGGGGCTGGTGCACGGGGATGATCCAGAGAGACGATATGGGGTGGGAGGTAGGAGGGGGGCTCAGGATTGGAACCCATATACATCCATGGCGGATTCAAGTCAATGTATGGCATAACCAATACAGTATTGTAAAGTAAAATATAGTAAAAATAAATATTAAAAACAAAAACAAACAAAAAAAGACCCTGGTGTCCCAATCTACTCCAGATACAACTGATATCCCTGCACTGACTCGACTGTCACCCCAAAAATCAACTGAACACACGTTGGCATGTGTGACAGCCCTGTGGCGCCTCGAGAGAAACCACAGATCCCTATATCAACTCAGACGGAACCTGACACTACTTTTACAGCTCGAGAGGAAAGCGGACTTCCATGCCTCGACACAAGACGAGGCCTGACTCCTCTTTGAAACTCCATAGGAACCCCGAGATCCACGTCACCACTGGAGAGGAATCTTAGGGTCAGCCTCAACATTAAAGAGGCCATAGGCCTCTGCACCGACTGGAGAGGAATCCTGAGAGGCCCCTCGCAACTTGCATAGAGACTTGATTTTCCTGAGGAAACATGATTGGGAACCTAACGTCTCCCTTGTAACTCCAGAGGAACCCCAAGTTTCCTGCCGTAACTCAAGAAAAACCAGGAGATTCTCCCCTCCATGCGAAATGAGGCCCTTTTCTGCTACAGCATCTCAAGAGATATTCCACCTTCCCTCTTGAGCCTTGAAAGTGTCTTTGACACCCTTGATGCAACTCAAGCAGTTTCCCTACATCCCTGTCTTGAGAGGAACCCCAAGTGTCCCGCCACAACTCAAGAAGAGCCCTGTTTTTCCCTCCTCATCTTGACATGAGGGTCTGCCTTGAGCCTGCACAGGAGATCCTACCCATAACAAAGGTCACCAGGACGAGTCCTTACAGGTAAAGTTGACTAGTATTTGTGGGATCCTCTGGATATTCTCGAGCATCTACCCCAAATCCATAATCTGCCTGTCCTATTTTTCATCAACTCCTCTGTTAACAACATGGGGCTGTCCCCGACCACCTTTCCCTGAAGAAAATTATCTTAGAGCTCTAGATTATAAGTCTCCTGGGCATGTAATTGGAGTGTTTTAATTCAAACATCTCTGATAGCTTTCTAATTTGCCTGACAGGTTTATCTGGACTTTTTCAACTAAGCATGTGATTGTTTACAGCCTCCCAACTGCGAGAGGCACAGGAATCTTAAAACATTGTGGGAATGTAGAGCCTTTTGAGGAGTTAAAAATCATTAGAATAGAACTGGTTAAGGGTTTCATTGTTGAGCCAATAACTGCGGCCAAGTTTTCATATCTTTTTTTTATAGTTGGTATATTAAAACAACAACAACAACAACAACAGGTAGTAGCCCTGGTTGGCATCAGCAACATTTGATCTTTGAGTTAAGTACTTTGTTGTAACTAACTGCACCTTTGTTCTATAGGAATGTAACTTAACTTTATTAGTACTTTGAGGGTGATGCAGATTAAAGACAAAAACACTTCAAGGAAAAATGAGTTTTTTGGTTGATTAACATTCATCAAGGAAAAGAAACATAAAATGTTAACAGGCCTCTTGGCCAGAAGATAATGTAAACCACCTGAGACCTTTTGAATACGGAAAAGTATACAGAAAGAAAGCCTGGTATCGATAAGGGTCAGGACTGCTGCCCCTGCATGACTCTGCATCTTCCATTATGTAAAACTTAGGATATATAAGCTCCTTTTGAAAATAAAGCTATGGGTCTTGCACAAGCTTGGCCTCCCGGTGTTGTACTTTCTTTCTCTGTATACTTCTTTTTCAGGCTGATCCCTTGGGATGCAGGGGTCCTCCGTGTTCACTTCTCTGCCCAGGCTTCTAAGACCCACGTGAGAAGGAGCCCAAGGCGGAGCACCCTCCACTATTCAAGCGGGCGCCGGTGGCCTAGGTGAACGGTATAAATCTTGGGACTTTATTGGCTTTCTATGTAAACCAAGGAATATCAGCCTCTGTTCTCTCCTCTATTCTCTTAACTGCAAATTCTTTCCTTATCTCTCTCTGTATCTATATATCTCTCTTGCCTCACCGTCCATGCTTCGGATACCCTGGATCCAACTGGGGCTGGACCCCGGTAAGGGTCCATTTCCCTGCTTGGTCGGGAAAGGAATCCCGGCGTTCCAGTCGCAACTCAAGATAAGGAAGTCTCAACGTGAAACTCGAGAGGAACTCCAGGGGTCGTGCCACAATTCAAAAAGACCCCGAAGGCCCAATCCACTCCAGATATATTTGATTCCCCTGCACTGACACGACAGTCCCCCCGACAATTGACTAAAACAAAGTTGGCAGGAGTTACAGCCCTGGGCACCTCAAGAGAAAGCCACAGATCCCTACGTCAACTCCACAGGAAGCCTGACACTACTTTTAGAGCTTGAGAGGAAAGCGGACTTGCATGTCTCCACACAAGAAGAGGCCTGACTTTACTGTTGAATTTCAATAGGAATCCCAAGAACCATGTCAGCATTGGAGGGGAACACTTAGGCTCCTGCCGCAACTCAAGAGAAAGGTCTAGGACCTGGCACCGACTGGAGAGGAATCCTGAGAGGCCCCTCGCAACTTGCATGGAGACTGGACTTTCCTGAGGCAACACAAGAGGGTCCCTGTAGTCCCAGTCATAACCGAGACGAACCCCAAGTTTCCCGCCGCAACTCGAAAAATTCCAAGAGATTCTCCCCTCAACTCGAGATGAGACCCTTTTCTGCTGTGCTGTCTCGAGAGAAATCCCAATTTCCCTCTTGAGCCTCGAAAGGGTCCTTGACACCCTTGATGCAACTCAAGAAGTTCCCCGACATACCCGTCTCCGCTCAAGAGGAACAGCGAGGGTCCTGCCACAACTCAAAGAGCCCCGTTTTTCCCTCCTCATCTCGAGATGAGTGTCCATTTCCCTGATTCTTTTGGAAAGATATGTCAGCGTTCCCGACGCACCTCAAGAGGAGCCAGTCTCAACTTGAAACTGGAGAGGAACTCAGGAGTCGTGCTACCGGGGTGCAGCCCCGGTTGGTTCCAGGGTATCCAAAGCGTCGACGGCTAGGCCAGAGAGTTATATAGATATAGATTTATATACTTAGAGTTATAGAGGAAGTTAAGAGAGCCATTACAAAATTAAAAGAGAAAAAGAGGCTGATATTCCTTGGTTTACACAAATAGCTAATAAAGTCTCAATTCAAGAGACTTGCTCTGTTCTCGTAGGCCAAGGGGCCCACTTGAATAGCGGAGGTTGCCCCACCTTGGGCTCCCTCTCGCGTAGGTCCTAGAAGCCCGGACAGAAAAGTGAACGCATAGAGCCTCTGTCTTCCAAGGGATCGGCCTGAAAACGAGAGGGAGTGAGAGGGAGAAGGAGAGAAAGAATTGACATGAGATCAAGCTTGTGCAAAAAAACCCATAACTGTATTTTCAAAAGGTGCTTATATACCCTAAGTTTTACATAACGGAAGATGCAGAGTCATGAAGGGTCAGCAGTCCTGACCCTTATCGATATCAACCTTTCTTTCTGCATACCTTTCCGAATACAAAAGGTCTCAGATGATTTACATTATCTTCTGGCCAGGAGGCATGTTAGCATTTTATGGCACTTCTCCTTGATAAATATTAATCAACCAAAAAACTCATTTTCCCTTGAAGTGTTTTTCTTTAATCTGCGTTACCCTCAAAGTACTAAATAAAGTTGCATCCTTATAGAGTAAAGGCACAGTGGGTTACAGCAAAGAAAGTAATTAACTCAAAGATCTAATGGTGCTATTTTTTTTTCTATATACCAAGTATATTATTTAATGCACTCCCGGGTACACAACAAATAAAGAATATGAAAACTTGGCAGCAAGTATTGGCTCAACAGTGAAAACCTTAACCAGTTCCATTCTAATGATATTTTAACTCCTCAAAATGCTCTACATACTTAGAATTTTTTAAGCATCCTATGCCTCTCGCGGTTGGGCAGCTCTAAACAATCATATGCATTGTAGTAAAAGTCCGGATAACCTGTCAGGCAAGTTAGAAAGCTATCAGATGGGTCTGAATAGAAACACTCCAATTAGGCCCAGGAAACTAATAAACTAGACCTCTAAGTTAATTGTATTTAGAGAAAGGTGTTCGGAGAGAGTCCCCCGTTAATGTCAGAGGTGATGGTGAGAGACATGAAATAATAAAACAGACAGATTCTGGTTTTGGGGCCGATGCTCAGGCAGAGGACCTCTTGAGACTTGATCTGACTTGCACTGTCAGGATCTTCGGCATGAACTTGTCATGAGTGGAATCTCATGTACAGGCTCCCGGCATCATGCCACAATTCAAAAAATACCCCAATGTCCAAATCAACTCGAGATAAACCGGATTCCCATGCACTGACTCGACTGTCACTCTGAGTATCGACTCAAAACAAGATGGCATGTGTGACATCCCTGTGGCACCTCGAGAGAAAGACGCAGATCCCTATGTCAACTCGACAGGAAGTCTGACACTACTTTGACAGCTTGAGAGGAAAGCAGACTTGCAAGTCTCCACACGAGACGAGGCCTGACTCCCCTGTGGAAACTCCATAGGAACCCTGAGATCCATGTCAGCACTGGAAGGGCGTCCTGAGTTTCTGGCCTCAACTCCAGATGAATCCCTGGGCCTCGGCACGAACTGGAGAGCAATCCCTAGTGGCCCCTCGCAACTGGCATGAAGACCTGACTTCCCTGCGGAAACACGAACAGGTCCCTGAGGTCCTCGTCGTAACTCGAGAGGAGCCCCATATTTACTGCTGCAACTCGAGAAAAACCAGGAGATTCTCCTCTCAATGCGAGATGAGGCCCTTTCCCTCTGCGAGGTCGCGAGAGTAAGCCCACCTTCTTTCTTGAGCCTTGGAAAGTTCCTTCACATCCTTGATGCAACTCAAGAAGTTCCCCAAAATACCCGTCTCCACTCGAGTGGAACACCGAGTTTCCTGCCACAACTCAAGAAGAGCCCCATTTTGCCCTCCTCATCTTGACATGAGGGTCTGCTGGGAGCCAGCACGGGAGATCCCACCCATGACAAAGGTCATGAGAACGAGGCCTTAACAGAAAAGACAACTCAGAACTTGAGGGATCCTCTGGACATGCACGAACATCTTCCCCAAAACCTGAATCTGCCTGTTCTGCTATTTTTCAACAACTCCAATTAGGGGCTGTCCCTGACCACCTTTCTCTGAAAAAAAAATTAACTTAGAGTTCTACTTTATAAGTCTCCTGGGCCTGTAGTTGGAGTGTTTCAATTCAAACACCTCTGATAGCTTTCTAACTTGCCTGCCAGGTTTATCTGGACTTTTTCAACTCCGCATGTGATTGTTTACAGCCTCCCAACCATGTGAGGCACAGGAATCTAAAACATTCTATTAATGTAGAGCTTTTTGAAGAGTTAAAAATTCTTGGAATAGGACTGGTTAAGGGTTTCATTGTTGAGCCAATAGTTGCTTCCAAGTTTTCATATATTTTATTTGTTGATATAGTTGGTATATAGAAAAAACAGGTATTAGCCCTGGCATCAACATTTGATCTTTGAGTTAAGTACTTTGTTGTAACCCACTGCACCTTTGTTCTATAGTAATGTAACTTAACTTTATTAGTACTTTGAGGGTGATGCAGATTTTAAAAAAAAAAAACACCTCAGGGGAAAATGTGTTTTCTGGTTGATTAACATTCATAAAGGAAAAGGGACATAAAATATTAACAGGCCTCTTGGCCAGAAGATAATGTAAATCACCGGAGACCTTTTGCATACGGAAAAGTATGCAGAAAGAAAGCTTGGTATCGATAAAGATCAGGACTGCTGCCCCTGCATGACTGCATTTTCCATTATGTAAAACTTAGGGTATGTAAGGTCCTTTTGAAAATAAAGCTACAGGTCTTGGAGAAGCTTGGCCTCTTCGTGTCGAACTTTCTTTCTCAGTTTACTTCTTTTTCAGGCTGATCCCTTGGGATGCAGTGGTCCTCTGTGTTCACTTCTCTGCCCAGGCTTCTAGGACCCACGCAAGAAGGAGCCCAAAGAGAGGCACCCTCCGCTATTCAAACGGGCGCTGGTGGCCTACGTGAATTGTGTAAGTCCCTTGGCTTGGGATTTTATTGGCTTTCTGTGTAAATCAAGGCATATCAGCCTCTCTTCTCTCCTCTATTCTCTTAATTGCAAATTCTTTCCTTATCTCTCTCTATATATATAGCCCTTTCACCTCACCGTTCAAGCTTTGGATACCCTGGATGCAACTGGGGAAGGACCCTGGTAAGGGTCCATTTCCCTGCTTGGTTGGGAAAGGAATCCAGGCATTCCCATCGCACCTCAAAGGAAGGTGCGATCTCATGTTGAAACTTGAGAGGAACTCCAGGGATTGTGGAACAATTCAAATTCCCAATCCACTCCATTCCCCGATTCCAAATCCACTCCATTTACACCTGATTCTAATGTACTGACAGGACTGTCACCCCGAGGATTGACTCAAAACACGATGGCATGTGTGACAGCCCTGTGGCACCTCAAGAGAAAGCCACAGATCCCTATGTCAACTCGACAGGAAACCTGAAATTATTTTTACAGCTCTAGAGGAAAGTGGACTAGCATGTCTCCACACGAGATGAGGCCTGACTCACCTGTTGAAATTCCATAGGAACCCCTAGATCCATGTCAGCACTTGAGGGGAACACTGAGGTTCCAGCTGCAACTACAGATGAGGACCTAGGACCCAGAACCGACTGGAGAGGAATCCCGAGAGGCCCCTCGCAACTCGCATGGAGACTGGACTTTCCTGAGGCAACACGAGCGGGTCCCTGATGTCCCCGTTGTAACTCGAGAGGAATCCCAAGTTGCCCGCTGCAACTCAAGAAAATCCAAGAGATTCTTTCCTCAATGCGAGATGAGGCCCTTTTCCACTGTGGTGTCTCCAGAAAAATCTCACTTTCCCTCTTGAGCCTCGAAAGGGTCCTTGATACCATTGTTGCATCTAAAGAAGTTCCCCGACATACCTGTCTCCACTCAAGAGGAACACCAAGGGTCCTGCCACAACTCAAGAAGAGCCCCGTTTTTCCCTCCTCATCTCGAGATGAATGTCCATTTCCCTGATTCGTTTGGAAAGATATGCCAGCTTTCCCATCGCACCTCAAGAGGAGGCGGTCTCAACTTGAAACTGGAGAGGAACTCAGGAGTCATACTACCAGGGTCCAGCCCCGGTTGGTTCCAGGGTATCCAAAGTGTGGACGGCTAAGCCAAAGAGGTATATATAGATTTATATACTTAGAGTTATAGAGGGAGTTAAGAGAGCCATTACGAAATTAAAGGAGAGAAAGAGGCTGATATTCCTTGGTTTACACAAATAGCTAATAAAGTCTCAAGACAAGACACTTGCTCTGTTCTCGTAGGCCACAGGCGCCCACTTGAATAATGGAGTTTACCCCACCTTGGGCTCCCTCTCGCGTAGGTCCTAGAAGCCCGGACAGAAAAGTGAACGCATAGAGCCTCTGTCTTCAAAGGGAATAGCCTGAAAACGAGAGGGAGTGAGAGGGAGAAAGAGAGAAAGAATTGACATGTGGGAGGTCACGCTTGGGCAAAAAACCCCATAACTGTATTTTCAAAAGGTGCGTATATATCCTAAGTTTTACATAACGGAAGATGCAGAGTCATGAAGGGTCAGCAGTCCTGGCCTTTATCAATATTAGGCTTTCTTTCTGCATACCTTTCCTAATACAAGAGTTCTCAGGTGATTTACATTATCTTCTGGCCGGGAGGCATGTTAACATTTTATCGCATTTTTCCTTGATAAATGTTAATCAACCAAAAAACTCATTTTCCTTTGAAGTGTTTTTCTTAATCTCTGTCACCCTCAAAGTACTAAATAAGGTTACATCCTTATAGAACAAAGGTGCAGTGGGTTACAATTAAGAAAGTACTTAACTCAAAGATCTAATGTTGCTACTTGTTTTTTCTATATACCAACTATATTATTTAATGCACTCCCGGGTACACAACAAATAAAGGATATGAAAACTTGGCAGCAAGTATTGGCTCAACAATGAAACCCTTAACCAATTCTATTCTAATGATTTTTTAACTCCTCAAAACGCTCTGCATACTTAGAATTTTTTAAGCATCCTGTGCCTCTCGCGATTGGGCAGCTCTAAGAAATCATATGCGTAGTAGTAAAAGTCCTGTTAGACCTGTCAGGCAAGTTAGAAAGCTACTAGATGGGTCTGAATAAAAACACTCCAATAGGTCCAGGAGACTTATTAACTAGACCCCTAAGTTAATTTTATTTAGAGAAAGGTGCTCGGGAAGAGTCCCCCATTAATGTCAGAAGTGTTGGTGAGAGACAAGAAATAATAAAACAGACAGATTCTGGTTTGGGGGCCGATGCTCAGGCAGAGGACCTCTTGAAACCTGATCTGACTTGCACTGTCAGGATCTTTGGTATGACCTTGTCATGAGTGGAATCTCACGTACAGGCTCTGGGCATCGTGCCACAATTCAAAAAGACCCTGATGTCCAAGTAAACTTGAGATGAACTGGATTCCCCTGCACTGACTCGACTGTCACCCCGAGTATCAACTCAAAACACGATGGCAAGTGTGACAGCCCTGTGGTACCTCTGGAGAAAGTCGCAGATCACTATGACAACTGGCCAGGAAGCCTGACACAAATTTTCCAGCTCGAGAGGAGAGCGGAATTGCATGTCTCCATAGGAGATGAGACCTGACTCCCCTGTTGAAACTCTATAGGAACCCCGAGATCCATATCAGCACTGGAGAGGAAACCTGAGGTTCTGGTATCAACTCCAGATGAGGACCTCGGCCCCATCAGCGAATGGAGAGGAATCCCGAGAGGCCGCTTGGAACTGGCATGGAGACTTGACCTTCCTGATGCCCCACAAGCAGGTCCCTGAGGTCCCCATCGTAACTCGAGAGGAACCCCAAGTTTCCTGCCGCAACTTGAGGAAAACCAGAAGTTTCTCCCCTCAATGCAAGATGAGGCCCTTCTCCTCTACAGCCTCTCGAGAAATCCCACCTTCACTCTTGAGCCTCAAAAGGGTCCTAGACACCACTGATGCAACTCAAGAGGTTCCCCACATACCCATCTCCACTTGAGAGGAACACCGAGGGTCCCGCCACAACTCAAGAAAAGCCACATTTTCCCTCCTCATCTCGAGATGAGGTTCCATTTCCCTGCTTCGTCAGGAAAGGAATCCCAGCGTTCCCGTCGCACCTCAAGAGGAGGCGGTCTCAACTTGAAACTGGAGAGGAACTCCATGGGTTGCGCCACAATTCTGAAAGACCCCAATGTCCAAATCCACTCCAGATACACCGCATTCCCCTGCACTGATTCGACTGTCACCCTGATTATCCACTCCAAACAAGATGGCAGGTGTGACAGCCCTGTGGCACCTTGAGAGAAAGACACAGATCCCTATGTCAACTCGACAGGAAGTCTGACGCTACTTTGACAGCTCGAGAGGAAAGCAGACTTGCAAGTCTCCACATGAGATGAGGCCTGACTCCCATGTGGAAACTCCATAGGTACCCTGAGATCCATGTCAGCACTGGAGCGGTACCCTGAGTTTCTGGCCTCAACTCCAGATGAATTCCTAGGCTACTGCACCACCTGGAGAGCAATCCCTAATGGCCCCTCGCAACTGGCATGAAGACCTGACTTCCCTGCAGAAACACGAGCAGGTCCCTAAGATCCCCACAGTAACTCAGAAGGAGCCCCATATTTCCTGCCGCAACTCGAGAAAAACCAGAAGATTCTCCTCTCTTTGCGAGATGTGGCCCTTTTCCTTTGCAGGGTCTCAAGAGAAATCCCACCTTCCTTCTTGAGCCTCAAAAGGTTCCTTGACACCCTTGATGCAACTCACAAAATTCCCCGACATACCCGTCTCCACTTGAAAGGAACCCCAAATGTCCCGCCACTACTCAAGGAGAGCCCTGTTTTTCTGTCCTCATCTCGAGACGATGGTCCAATTCCTGTTTTTCTGTCCTCATCTCGAGACGATGGTCCAATTCCCTGCTTCGTCGGGAAAGGAATCCCTGCGTTCCTGTCACACCTCAAGAGGAGGTGATCGCAACGTGAAACTGGAGAGGAACTCCATGGGTCGTGCCACAATTCTGAAAGACCCCAATGTCCCAATCCACTCCAGATACACCTGGTTCCCCTGCACTGACTCGACTGTCATTGAGCATTGACTCAAAACACGATGGCATGTGTGACAGCCCTGTGGCTCCATGAGAGAAAGACACTTATCCCTATATCTACGCCGGATTTTTTTTCCTGAAGAAGCACGGAAATGGACCCTCATTTTGAGATGAGGAGGGAAATACTGGGCTCTTCTTGAGTTGTACCGGGACAGTCAGGGTTCTTCACGAGTGGAGACGGGAATGTTGGGAAACTTCTGGAGTTGCCTCAAGGGTGTCAAGGACCTTTCGAGGCTCAAGAGGGAAGCTGGGATTTCTCTCGAGATGCTGCAGTGGAAAAGGGCCTCATCTCGCTTTGAGGGGAGAATTTCCTGGTTTTTCTTGAGTTGGGGCAGGAAACTTGAGGTTCCTCTTGAGTTACGACAGGGACCTCAGGGACCTGCTCATGTTGCCTCAGAAAAATCCAGTCTCCATGTGAGTTTCAAGGGGCCTCTCTGGATTCCTCTCTTGTCGGTGCAGGGGCCGAGGTCCTCATCTGGAGCTGAGGCCAGAACCTCAGGGTTCCTCTCCAGTGCTGACATGGATCTTGAGCTTCCTATGGAGTTTCAACGTGGGTGTGAGGCCTCGTCTATTTCAGAGTCATGGAAGTCCGCTTTCCTTTCGAGCTTTAAAATTAGTGTCAGACTTCCTCTCGAGTTGACATAGGGATCTGTGGCTTCGTATGGAAATGCCACAGGGCTGTCACAACTCCCATCTTGTTTTGAGTTCATACTTGGGGTGACAGTCGATACAGTGAAGGGAATCATTTTGATCTGGAGTAGATTGGAGCATTGGGATCTATTTTAATTGTGGCAGACCCCTGGAGTTCCTCTCGAGTTTCAATTTGAGACAGCCTCCTCTTGAGGTGTGATGGGAACTCCGGGATACCTTTCCCGACTAAGAAGGGAAATGGACCCTCATCTCGAGATGAGGAGGGAAAAACGGGGCTCTTCTTGATTTGTGACGGGATACTCAGTTTTCCTCTCTAGTGGAGAAGGGTTTGTCATGGAACTTCTTGAGGTGCATCAGCATGTCAAGCACTCTTTTGAGGCTCAAGAGGGAAGGTTGGATTTCTCTAGAGACACTTCAGTGAAAAAGGGCCTCATCTCGCTTTGAGGGGAGCATCTCCTGTTTTTTCTCAAGTTGTAGCAGGAAACTGGGGGTTCCTCCCAAGTTACAATGGGGACCTCAGGGAACTGCTCGTGTTGCCTCAGGAAAGTCCACTCTCCATGCGAGCTCGAGGGGTCTCTGGGGATTCCTCTGCAGTTGGTGCAGGGGCCTAGGTCCTCATCTCGAGTTGAGGCAGGAACTTCAGTGTTCCTCTCCAGTGCTTCCATGGAATTCAGTGTTCCTATGGAGTTTCAACAGTGGTGTCAGGCCTCGTCCCGTGTGGAGACATGGATGTGTGCTTTCCTCTCAAGCTGTAAAAGTAGTGTCAGGCCTCCTGTCGAGTTGACATATGGATCTGAGGCTTACTCTCGAGGAGCCACAGGGCTTTCATACCTGACATCATGTTTTGAGTCGGCACGTGGGGTGACAGTCGAGTCAGTGCCAGGGAATAAGTTTTTTTCTGGAGTGGATTGGGGCAACGGGGTCTTTTTGAATTATGGCACCTCCCCTGGAGTTTCTTTCGAGGTTAAATTTTAGACCACCTCCACTTGAGATGCGATGGGAATGCCAGGTTTCCTTTCCCAATGAAGCAGGGAAATGGACTCTCATCTCGAAATGAGGAGGGAAAAACGGGGCTTTTCTTGAGTTGTAGTGGCACTCTCAGTGTTCCTCTCGAGTGGGGACGTTTATATAGGGGAATTTCTTGAGCTGCATCAAGGGTGTCAAGACCCTTTCGAGACTCAAGCGGGAAGGTGGGATTTTGTTTGAGATACCACAGAGGAAAAGGGCCTCATCTCGCGTTGAGGGGTGAATCTCCTGGTTTTTCTAGAGTTGTGTCAGCATACTTGGGTTTCCTATCAAGTTACGACGAGGACCTCAGGGACCCGCTCCTGTTGCCTCAGGAAAGTCAA
Source organism: Ovis aries (assembly GCF_016772045.2). Lineage (NCBI taxonomy): Eukaryota > Metazoa > Chordata > Mammalia > Artiodactyla > Bovidae > Ovis > Ovis aries. Next base: position 110,858 of record NC_056070.1, read on the forward strand.
TTCTCCATGTGACTTTCAAAGGGCCTCTCGGGATTCCTCTCCAGGTCTTGCAGGGGCCTAGGTCCTCATCTGTATTTGAGCCTGGAAACTCAGGGTTCCTCTCCAGTGCTAACATGGATCTCGGGGTTCCTATGGAGTTTCAATAGGGGAGTCATGCCTCATTTCTTGCGGAGACATGAAAGTCCTCTTGCCTCTCGAGCTGTCAAAATAGTGTCAGGCTTCCTTCGAGTTGACATAGGGATCTGTGGCTTTCTCTCGAGGTTCCACAGGGCTGTCACCACTCCCATCGTGTTTTGAGGTGATACTTGTGGTGACAGTACACTCAGTGCAGGGCAATCAGGTGTATCTGGCATGGACTGTGACATCAGGGTCTTTTTGAATTGTGGCACGACCCCTGGATATCCTCTTGAGGTTCAAATAGACACTGACTTCTCTTAAGGTGCAAGGGGAACGCTGGGATTCCTTTCACAACGAAGCAGGGAAATGGAGCCTGAACTCGAGATGAGGAGAGAAAACGGGGCTCTTCTTTAATTGTGGCGGGTCCCTCGATGTTCCTCTCGAGAGGGGACGGGTATATTGGGGAATGTCTTAAGTTGTATTAAAGGTGTCAAGGACCTGTTCGAGGCTCAAGAGCGAAGATGGGATTTCTCTGGAGACGATTCAGCGGAAACGGGCCTCATCTCGCTTTGAGGGGAGAATATCCTGGTTTTTCTCGAGATGCAGCAGGAAACTTGGGGTTCCTCTCAAATTACGATGGGGACCTCAGGGACCCACTTGAGTTGCCTCAGGAAATTCAAGTCTCCATGCAGGTTGTGATGGGCCTCTAGGGATTCATCTTCAGTCGGTGCAGGGGCATAGATCTTCATCTAACTAGATGCTGGAACCACAAGATTCCTCAAAGTGCTGACATGGATCTCAGGGCTCCTATGGAGTTTCAAAAGGGGAGTCATGCCTCATCTCGCGTGGAGAGAAGGAAGCCCGCTCTCCTCTCGAGCTGCAAAAGAAGTCTCAGAAGTCCTGATAATTTCCCTAACATTTTTCTAGGTCCAAGAGCCCATTCACAACTGTTTCTGCCGCATTCTGTGCTAGTTCAGCCATTTATTGAATCTTGCTTTTGGAAAGTCCCAGGGCACAAGCTCCTTGTGATACCAGCCCCAGGTTGAAAGGCATGTAGGTGCTGTAGGCTGACAGACCAAGGAAGTAGATGAGAGATTGACCCCACTCTGCAGATGGAGAGAATAGGGAAACCCTGAGGGGCATATGGATTTTCAAGGGCCACATCACAGATAAGAAGAAGGAGCCTGTCTGAAAGAGCTGTGTTTTCAGAGCTCAGGTCCTGACTGCACCCAGGCTTTCCAAAGCTGTGGGGTGAGTGGTGTGCATGTCACTGTGCCTGCACATGGCCTAAGGGGGTGGGTGAACAGACAGAAATCCAGAGGTTCGCTTGGGGAGCTTTGGTAAGAGATCTCAGCAAGGAACTTAGGAAATGATGTCACTTCCTGGCAACAGAACCAAACAGAACACGGAAACCGGATCTCCAAGCCTCACAGTGGAGAGGAGACCCCAGCAAGTTCGAGGGCAGCCAGGATATTTTGCTGTTTGCCTCGAGAGAGCTCACTGGCCAGGTGTGTGGGAACACAGTCGGTGCAGGCTCAGGAAACCCCAGAGAGGCCTCTGGCCCTTTGACCAAAGGAACAGAAAGGTAACAGGGGAGCTGCAGCCCGGGCCAGGTCCCCTCACCCATCCCACCAGAGTAACCCTGAGTCCTTTCCCTGTGTGTGTATGGGGGTTTCCTGGGGTATCTCTGCCTCATGCAAGCCCTTGCGGATGTGGCTCACAAGTCTGTGGGCTGGGTGTGTCCACACTCCAGGGGAGACCAGGCTGGGCGTAATGGGGAAAGTCCAGGCAGCACCAGCTGCCCAGGAAGACCCCACACCCTCAGGGGCGTCTACTTCGTCTAGGGTGGGCACCTGAGCAGACACATGTTTCTGCTGGCAGCAGAATTTCGAGCGGGCAGAAGCAGCCACGATACTGGTCAGGTCCAGCTCAGTAGACTCCAGGCAGGGCTCGCTGACGGTCAGTGTCATTTCAGAGCTTCCCAGTCGACGTGGCCGATGAGGGGTCAACCCATTCACCTCTCCAAGGGAGGCGTCGGATCACCAACCCCCTGCCCGTGAGGCCCAGTGCAGGCTCCAGGTGAGTGTGCCTATGGAGGGATCAGCCCAACTAGGAAAGAATAGGAAGCAGGGAAGGCCTGCTCCACACACACCACCCAGGACACACCCTTGGGCCCAGTCTCAGGCTTCCATGGAGATCAGCACACCTGGCTCTGATCCTGAGCCCCGAGAACCCCTGCCTCTGAGGCAGCAGGAGGACCTGGAGCTCAGCACGGCAGAGCAGAGAGGTTAGGAGGCTGGGGCTGTGCATCTGAATGTGTGGGGAAGGGGTGCTGATATACACAGGGATGAGTCCCCCAGAGCTGGGTCTGGGCCTGGAACAAAGGCTGGCCTCACATCACCCATCTTTCACACTGCAGTCAGAGTGCCTCCTATGCTGGGTATTCGTTGCGATTCCCTGGGAAGCTTTCTGTCCCCGTATACACACATCAAAATGCTGGCGATGGCTAACCTTCTCTTCTCTCACAGCTCTAGCACTGGCCTCTCATTACAATCAGACTCCACCTCCAAATCCTGTCCCTACAGCAGTGGGTGCTCCAGGTGCAGGATCCAGGGATCCACTGAGGGGAGATCGAGACCTGAGACTTCCCTTCCCAAAGACACCGGGCCAGCTGGGTACTGGCCACACACTGGGAATATCGGACGTCTGTGCCTACAGGACCCCCAGCCACAGGCACCGATGTCCCACCCCCTCAGCAAGAACATCCACCCCCACCCGCACCTGTACCTGCCCAGGCTTTGGCAGAAGAACCCGAGTCAGAGGATGAGTCACCACCTCTGCAGGGAGAGCCTGCCCTGGCTACTGGACAAGACCGAGATTCCCAGGATGACTGACCCATCCCTGCAGGGAGAATGGGCCCCCACTCTGGACAGAGACCCAGGGCTCTTTTGGGAAACACCTTGTCCAGGGGAGCAGTTGGCTCTGCAGCCTCCATCCCTGCCTGCTTCCTGTGGATGCCATCAACTCGATCCCCACTCAGGGCAGATTGAGTGCCCTTCCCCCGAGCTTATTTGCATCTGGTGTGTGTGTAGCTTTCTTGTGATGTTTTATTTTATTTATGGCTTTATTTATTTGTTTCTGTTAAGATTCTCTTAGTAAATTTAAATTTAATTGATGCAATTTGGGAATATTAAGGCCTTCACAGTGCTGTGTAACCATCAGCAATGTCTACATTCGCACCATCTCATTCTATCTCCCCACTTCCCAGAAAATCCATGTCAAGCACTCCCCATTCATGTCAAGCACTCCCCATTTCTTCTTCCTCCACCTGAAAACATTTAGTCTTCCTCTTTCTCCACTTCTTCCCATTCTTTGGGTGTCCACAATCAATGCCAATCACTAAAATGATAGAAAAATAGATTCTTTTTTCTTTTTTGACAGAAAAGGAATTTTATAGGTGCTTAGTCATGTTAGACTCTTTGCAGTTCCATGGTTTTTACAGTCCATGGAGTTATCTAGGTCAGAAAACTGGAATGGGTAACTTTTCCATTCTCCAGGGGATTTTTCTGACTCTCCACATATTGCAACATTCAACTTGAGAATTATCTTTTTTATTTCATTTGAACTATCCTTTCGGTAAAAGAAGGGACAGTGTAGGTACTTTCAGGATGTCATCTGCAAAACCAAGCCCTTTCGGCAAATCTGGTCAGAACGTTCCAGGTAGGCATTTCTGTTGCATATGTGACATCTCAGCCAGAAGGGAGATTCGGAGCTCTTTCTGTTCCACAAACAAATTCACAGAAGAAGCCAAAAGAGAGAGCTGAAAAATAAACACCAACGACCAAAAAGCGTTCCTCATTGGACAAAGCTAGAGAAAACCCAACATCCTATGGCCCAAAACCCTCTTGGAAATTGAGGTTCAGTAAGGAAGAGAAGAAACATCTGAGGGTGGACAGGCCATGCCCATGGCCAGAGTCGTTTCAAGATGGCCTGACCTCTCATATGAAGACACATGCCAGTGTAAACCCTTTGCAGACAGCAGCGATGGTCTTCACCGTGTAAGTGTTTAGTCTGGTGTCAACATGCCCTGGGTACCACATGAGGGAGGAGACCTGGGTCCCTTCCTCTGCCCCACATCCCACCCTCAGGAAGGCAGCTGGCTCAGCCATGAGCTGCGACCACCTCCATTTTAGACTCCAGCTTCTCTTCCCTATGCACCGTGAAACTGCAGAGTGGTCCTTCAGAACCTCAAGAACCTCACCCCATTCCCACTAGAGCCAGAAGCCTCCCCTGGCATCCAAACGCCTGTTGAGTCACTTTGGCCCAAGCCCTAGTTCTGAACCCCTGGAGCCTATTTCAGCCTTCCAGTTCGGTCCAGTTAAGTCACTCAGTTGTTCCTGACTCTTTGCGACCCCATGAATTGCAGCACGCCAGGCCTCCCTGTCCATCACCAACTCCTGGAGTTTACTCAGACTCACATCCATCAAGTCAGTGATGCCATCCAGCCATCTCATCCTCGGTCGTCCCATTCTTCTCCTGCCCCCAATCCGTCCCAGTATCAATGTCTTTTCCATTGAGTCAACACTTCGCATGAGGCAGCCAAAGTACTGGAGTTTCAGCTTTGGCTTCATTCTTTCCAACGCAATCCCAGGGTTGATCTTCAGAATGGAATGGTTGGATCTCCTTGCAGTCCAAGGGACTCTCAAGAGTCTTCTCCAACACCACAGTTCCAAAGCATCAATTCTTCGGCACTCAGCTTTCTTCACAGTCCAACTCACAACCATACAAGACAACTGGGAAAACCATAGCCTTGACTAGCCGGAACTTTGTTAGCAAAGTAATTATTGTCTCTGCTTTTGAATATGCTACCTAGGTTGTTCTTAACTTTCCTTCCAAGGAGTCAGCGTCTTTTAATTTCATGGCTGCAATCATCTGCAGTGGTTTTGGAGCCCCCTCAAAATAATGTCTGACACTGTTTCCACAATTCCCCATCTATTTGCCATGACGTAATGGGACAGAGGCCATGATCTTAGTTTTCTGAATGTTGAGCTTGAAGCCAACGTTTGCACTCTCCTCTTTCACTTTCACCAAGAGGCACTTTAGTTCCTCTTAACTTTCTGCCAGAAGGGTGTTGTCATTTGCATATCACCATGTTATTGATAGTTCTCCCGGCAATCTTGATTCCAGCTTGTGCTTCTTCCAGCCCAGACTTTCTCATGATGTTCTCTCCATATAAGTTATACAAACAGGGGGACAATATAGAGCCCTGACCTACTCATTTCCCTATTTGGAACCAGTCTGTTGTTCCATGTCAAGTTCTATCTTTTACTTCGTGACCTGCATATAGGTTTCTCAAGAGGCAGGCCAGGTGGTCTGGGATTCCCATCTCTTGAAAATTTGCCAACACTTTGTTGTGATCCACACAGTCAAAGGCTTTGGCATAGTCAATAAAGCAGAAATAGATGTTTTTTTAGAAGTCTCTTGCTTTTGCGAGGATGCAGCAGATGTTGGCAATTTGATCTCTGGTTCCTCTGCCTTTTCTAAAACCATGTTGAATATCTGGAAGTTCACGGTTCATGTATTGCTGAAGCCTCGCTTGGAGAATTTTGAGCGTTACTTTACTAGCGTGTGAGATGAGTGCAACTGTGTGGTAGTTTGAGCATTCTTTGGCCCTGGAATGAAAACTGAAATTTTCCAGTCCTATGGCCACTGCTGAGTTTTCCAAATTTGCTGGCATATCGAGTGCAGCACTTTCACAGCATCATCTTTCAGGATTTGAAAGAACTCCACTGGTGATCCACCATCTCCCCTAGTTTCTTCATAGTGATTCTAAGGCCCACTTGACTTCACATTCCAGGATGTCTGATACTAGGTCAATGATCACAGCATCGTGATTATCTGGGTGGTGAAGATTTTTCTGGCACAGCTTTTCTGTGAATTCTTGTCACTTCTTCTTAATATCTTCTGCTTCTGTTAGGTCCATAACGTTTCTGTCTTTATCGAGCCCATCTTTGCATGAAGTGACCCCATGGTATCTCTCATTTTCTTGACGAGATCTCGAGTCTTTTCCACTCTGTTGTTTCCCTTTATTTCTTTGCACTGTGTGCTCCTGAAGGCTTTCTTATCACTCCTTGCTATTCTTTGGAACGATGCTTTCAGCGGCTTATATCTTTCATTTTCTCCTTTGCTTTTCTCTTCTCTTCTGTTCACAGCTATTTGTAAGACCTCCTCAGAAAGCGATTTTGCTTTTTTGCCTTTCTTTTTCTTGGGGATGGTCTTGATCCCTGTTCCTGTACAATGTCACGAACCTCCGTCCATAGTTCATCAGGCACTCTATCAGATCTAATCTGTTAAATCTATTTCTCAATTCCATTGTATAATCATCAGGGATTTGATTTAGGTCATACCTGAATTTTCTAGTGTTTTTTTCCTACTTTCTTCAATTAAATCTAAATTTAGCAATAAGAAGTTCATCGTCTGAGCCAGTCAGCTCCCTGTCTTGTTTCTGCACACTCTATGGAGCTTCTCCAACTTTGGCTGCAAAGAATGTAATCAGTCTGATTTCAGTATTGACCATCTGATGATGTCCACGTGTAGAGTCTTCTCTTGTGTTGTGGGAAGAGGCTATTTGCTATGACCAGTGCGTTCTCTTGGCAAAATTCTATTATTTGCCCTGCTTCATTCCATACTCCAAGGCCAAATTTGCCTATTATTCCAGGTGTTTTTTCACTTCCTACGTTTGCATTCCAGTCCCCTAGGATGAAAAGGACAACTTTATTGGGTGTTAGTTCGAAAAGGTCTTGAAAGTCTTCATAGAACCGTTCAATGTCAACTTCTTCAGCATTACTGGTTGGGGCATAGGCTTGGATTACCTGATATTGAGTGGTTTGCCTTGGAGAGGAATAGAGATCATTCTGAGGTTTTTGAGAGGGCATCCTAGTACTGCATTTCCGATTCTTTTGTTGACCGTGATGGCTACTCCATTTCTTCTAAGGGATTCCTGCCCACAGTAGGAGATATCATGGTCATCTGAGTTAAATTCACCCAACTCAGTCCATTTTAGTTCGCTGATTCCTAGAATGTCAATGTTCACTCTTGCTATCCCCTGTTTGACCACTTCCACTTTGCCTTGATTCCTGAACCTAACATGCCAGGTTCCTATGTAATATTGCTGGTTACAGCATCAGACCTTGCTTGTTTCACCAGTCACATCCACAACTGGGTATTGTGTTTGGTTTGGCTCCATCCCTTCTGTCTTTCTGGAGTTATTTCTCCACTCATCTCCAGTAGCATATTGAGCACTTACCGACCTGGAATTTCCTCTTTCAATATCCTCTCATTTTGCCTTTTCATACTGTTCATGGGGTTCTCAAGGCAAGAATACTGAAGTGGTTTGCCATTCCCTTCTCCAGTGGACCACATTCTGTCAGCCCTCTCCATCATGTCCTGGCCGACTTGGATGGCCCCTCATGGCATTGCCTAGATTCATTGAGTTAAACAAGGCTGTGGTCCATGTGATCAGATTGGCTAGTTGTCTGTGATTATGGTCTCAATGTGTCTGCCCTCTGATGCCATCTCAAACACCAACCGTCTTAGTTGAATTTCTTTTTTTGTTGTTTTTTGGGTTTTTTTTTAGTTTTTTATTTTTTAAATTTTAAAATCTTTAATTCTTACATGCGTTCCCAAACATGAACCCCTCTCCCTCCTCCCTCCTCACAACATCTCTCTGAGTCATCCCCATGCACCAGCCCCAAGCATGCTGCACCCTGCGTCAGACATAGACTGGCGATTCAATTCTTACATGATAGTATACATGTTAGAATGTCATTCTCCCAAATCATCCCACCCTCTCCCTCTCCCTCTGAGTCCAAAAGTCCGTTATACACATCTGTGTCTTTTTCCTGTCTTGCATACAGGGTCGTCATTGCCATCTTTCTAAATTCCATGTATATGTGTTAGTATACTGTATTGGTGTTTTTCTTTCTGGCTCACTTCACTCTGTATAATTGGCTCCAGTTTCACCCATCTCATCAGAACTGATTCAAATGAATTCTTTTTAACGGCTGAGTAATACTCCATTGTGTATATGTACCACAGCTTTCTTATCCATTCATCTGCTGGTGGACATCTAGGTTGTTTCCATGTCCTGGCTATTATAAACAGTGCTGCAATGAACATTGGGGTACATGTGTCTCTTTCCATTCTGGTTTCCTCGGTGTGTATGCCCAGCAGTGGGATTGCTGGGTCATAAGGTAGTTCTATTTGCAGTTTTTTAAGGAATCTCCACACTTTTCTCCATTGTGGCTGTACTAGTTTGCATTCCCACCAACAGTGTAGGAGGGTTCCCTTTTCTCTTACCTTGGTCATGGGGTATCTATTCATGGCTGCTCCAGCAAAGTGCAGCCACTGCTTCTTACCTTGAATGAGGGGTATCTCATCAGGGCCACCTCTCCTGACCTTGAACATGGAGTAGCTCCTCTCGGCCCTCCTGCACCCGCACACAGTCTTTAGTGGTGTTGAAACTACAAATCTTTGTGCCAACCACTAGTAAAGTTAAGTGGCTCAGTCACGTCCGACTATTTGTGACTCCAGACTGTAGCCCACCAGGCTCCTCCATCTATGGAATTTTCTAGGCAAAATTACTGGAGTGATTGGCCATTTCCTTCTCCAGGGGATCTTCCCACCCCAGTGATAAAATCAGGATCCCACATTGCAGGCAGACGCTTTACCAACTGAGCCACCAGGGAATCAAGCTTTCACAAATCAAAAATATAGTAAACTGCACATAAGAGACGACTTGCAAGTGATGTATCTGATAAGCGGATACTATATAAAATAGACTAAGAACAAACAGCACTCAAGTCTCCAAGAAAAAACACACCACCCTTGTCCCATCCCCCAAATTCAACTCCAACCTAAACACTTGATCTCACTTTAATTTATCCCTAAAAACTATCCTTAAGCTATTAATATACATGTGCATTCAAAGGCTTCCATCCATCCACAGGAGACACAGAAAGAGAAAAAGGAAGACAGAGACAGAATTTTGAAAGGAAAAGAAAGACATGTTTAGATAGAGACACTGAACAAGAGAGAGGAAATGAGTAGATTTTACAGACCTTTTCATAAATCTATCTGGAAGTTAGAAGCAATGACAGTGCCCAATCACCACAGAAGTGGGAAAATGACCCAAATTATGAGAGTAAAGGAGTAGAATACAGGGAGCCATTATAGGCTCAGCCACCGAAAGAAGCCTAGATGGGGCACTTGAACCAGAATCTCAATGGAAAAACGACAGCCAGAAAGTTGGGTACTCTTTTAAGTAAGAGAAGGTGACCTTCCAATCTCCCTTTCAGTTCTCTATTGGGGGATATGGGGGTCCCAAAATAGGCAGCAAAGGAAGTGCTGTCGTGTTGCCTTAGGGATCTGTGGCTTTCTCTTGAGGTGCCACAGGGCTGTCACAATGGCCATCATGTTTTGAGTCGATATTCAGCGTGATAGTCGAGTGAGTGCAGGGGAATCAGGTGTATCTGGACTGGACTGAGACATCGGGGTCTTTTGGAATGGTGGCACGACCCTTGGAGTTCCTCTCGACTAACAATTTGAGAGCACCTCCTCTTGAGGTGCGACAGGTACGCCGGGATTCCTTTCCCGAAGAAGTAGGGAAAGGGACCCTCATCTCGAGGTGAGGATGGAAAAACGGGGCTGTTCTTGAGTTGTGGTGGGACCCTCGGTGTTCCTCTCGAGTGGATATGGGTTTGTTGGGGAACTTCTTGAGTTGCATCAAGGGTGTCATGGACCCTTTTGAGGCTCAAGAGGGAAGGTGAGATTTATTTGGAGATGCCATAGTGGAAAAGGGGCTCATATCGCATTGAGGGGAGAATTTCCTGGTTGTTCTCAGGTTGTGGCAGTAAAGTCGGGGTTCCTCTTGAGTTACGACGGGGACTTCAGGGACCCGGCTCATATGGCCTCAGGAATGTCCAGTCTCCATGCGAGTTGAGAGGGGCCTCTCCGGATTCCTCTCCCATCGGTGCCAGGTCCTAGGACCTCATTTGGAGCTGAGGCCACAAACTCAGGATTCCCTTCCCGTGCTGACGGATCTTGGTGTTCCTATGGAGTTCCCACAGGGGAGTCAGGCCTCGTCTCTTGTGGAGACATGGAAGTCCGCTTTCCTACCGATCTGTATCAGTAGAGTCAGGCTTCCTGTCGAATTGACATAGGGATTTGTGGCTTTCTCTCGAAGTGTCACAGGGCTGTCACACGTGCCATCGTTTTATGAGTCCATACTCGGGGTGACAGTCGAGTCAGTGCAGGGGAATCAGGTGTATCTGGAGTGGACTGCTATATTGGGGTGTTTTTGAATGGTGGCACGACCTCTGGAGTTCCTCTCGACAATCCATTTGAGAGCGCCTCCTCTTGAGGTCCAACTGGAAGGCTGGGATTCCTTTTCCTACGAAGCAGAGAAAGAGACCCACATCTGGAGATGAGGACGGAAAAGGGGGCTCTTCTTGAGTTTTGGCGGCACCCTCTGGATTCCTTATGATTGGAGACGGGTATGTCGGGAAATTTCTCGAGTTGCATCAAGGGCGTCCATGACCTTTTCGAGGCTCAAGAGGCAAGGTGGGATTTCTCTCAAGATGCCACAGTGGAAAAGGGCCTCATCTCACTTTGAGAGGAGAATCTCCTGGTTTTTCTCGAGTTGCGGCAGGAAACTTGGGGCTCCTCTCGAGTTATGACGGGAACCTCAGGGACCCGCTCTTGTGGCGCGAGTTGTGAGGGGTTTCTCAGGATTCCTCTCCAGTTGGTGCCACGTCCTAAGTCCTCATCTGGAGCTGATTCCAAAACCTCTGGTTTCCACTCCATTGCTGACATGGATCTCGGGGTTCCTATGGAGTTTCCACACGGGAGTCATGCCTTGTCTCGTGTGGAGACATACAAGTCCGCTTTCCTCCTGAGCTGTAACATTAGTGTCAGATTTCTTGTCAAGCCGACACAGGGATTTGTGGCTTTCTTTGAGGTGCCACAGAGCTGTCACACGCGCCATCGTGTTGTGAGTTGATCCTCAGTGTTACAGTCGTGTCAGTGCATGGGAATCAGGTGTATCTTGAGTGGATTTGGACATCGGGGTCTTTTGGAATGGTGGCATGACACCTGGAGTTCCTCTCGACTTTCAAGTTGAGAGCGCCTCCTCTTGAGGTGCGACGGGAATGCCGGGTTTCCTCTCCACATGAAGCAGGGAAAGGGACCCTCATCTCGAGATGAGGAGGGAAAAACGGGGCTCTTCTTGAGTTGTGTCGGGACTCTCAGTGTTCCTCTCGAGAGGAGACGGGTATATTGGGGAACTTCTTGAGTTGCATCAGGCGTCTCAAGGACCCTTTCGAGGCTCAAGAGGGAAGGTGGGATTTCTCTTGAGACACGCAGTGGAGAAGGGCCTCATCTCATGTTAAGGGGATAATCTCCTGGTTTTTCTCCAGCTGCACCAGGAAGCTTGGGGTACCTCTCCTGTTTCAACGAGGACCTCAGGGACCCACTCGTGTGGCCGCAGGAAATTCCAGTCTCCATTCGAGTTGCAAGTGGACTCTAGGAACTCCTCTCCAGTCGGTGTCGGGTCCTACGTCCTCATCTGGAGCTGAAGCCGGAACCTCAAGATTCCTCTCCAGTGCTGACAGTGTTCTCGGTGTTCCTATGGAGCTTCAACAGTGGAGTCAGGCCTCGTTTCGTGTGGAGACATGTAAGTCCGCTTTCCTCTCGAGCTGTAACAGTAGTGTCAGGCTTCCTGTAGAGTTGACATAGGGGTCTGTGGCTTTCTTTCGAGGTGCCACAGCATTGTCACACGTTCCATCATGTTTTGTGTCGATACTAGGGCTGACAGTCGAGTCAGTGCAGGGGAATCAGGTGTATGTGGAGTGGATTGGGACATAAATGGGTCTTTTGGAATGGTGGCAGGACCCCTGGAGTTCCTTTCAACTTTCAAATTGAGATCACCTCCTCTTGAGGTGTGTCAGGAATGCCAGCATTTGCCGGCAGCCAGCATGGGGAATACCACCCGTGGAAAAGGTCTTGAGGTTAAGGGTCCCACAGGCAAATGCGAGTCACACCTTAGGGGAGCCTCACTGAATTTTCTCGAACATCTACCCCAAAACCATATTCTGCCTGCCTTACTTCAGTATGCTTTCCACCTATTTTTCTGACATTACTGTGGGCCTATCCCCGACCACCTTTCTCTAGAAAAAGTTAACTTAGAACTCCAGTTAACAGTCTCCTGCATATAAAAGCAGTGTTTCAGCTCAAACACTTTGATGGCTCTCTAACTTGCCTTACCTGGACTTTTACAACTATGCATGTGATTGTTTATAGCCTCCCAACTGTGAGATGTATGGGAAGCCTAAAACATAGAGCCTTTCAAAGAGTTAAAAGTTATTAGAGTAGTGCAGGTGTAAGATTTCATTATTGGGCCAATGCTTGTTGCCAAGTTCCCATATCTTTTATCCACTGTGCACCTGGGAGTACATTTGTTAACATATTCAGAATTAACATAAACAAATGTAGCCTTGAAACTAACCACATCAAACCTTTGAGCTAATTGGTTCTTTCTTGGTTGTAACTCGCTGCACCTTTGCTTCATGAAAATGTAACTTTGATAGTTTCTGAGGCTGACATAGATTAGAAATATAAAGAAAAAACACTTCAAGGGAAAAATAAGTTTTCTCGTTGAGCAGCCTTTATCAAAAGAGGGTCTTAAAATGTTTCACAGGCCTCCAAGGCCAGAAGATAATGTACACTGCATCATTTGTGGAAAATGTATAAAAGTCATTTTGAAAATAAAGTTATTAGGCCTCACTCATCGAACCAGCTTGGTCTCCCCGTGTCTATCATTCTCTCTCTCCCTCTCACTCTTTCTCAGGCTGATCTCTTGGAGCATAGAGGCTCTATGTGATCAGTTATCTGCCCGAGTTTCTAAGACCTGAATGGAAAGACATTCTGCATCTTCACTCACTCGAGAGACTGGGAGGGAACCTGTGGCCACTGCGAACAGGGCAAACTTCTCATCTCGAAGTTTTATTGGTTCTCCATGTAAACCAAGGAATATCAGCCTCTTTCTTTCCTCCATTTTCGCATCTACAACATTCTTTCATTATGTTACTCTAAATCAATCACCGACTCCGTCTTCACATCGAATTACCCTGGATGCACAGGGGCTGGACCCGGCAGGATTACCTTTCCCAAAGAAGCAGGGAAATGGACCCTCATCTCGAGATGAGGATGGAAATACGGGGCACTTCTTGAGTTTTGACGGGACTCTCGGTGATCGTCTCGAGTGGAGACGGGTATGTCGGGAAACTTCTTGAGTTGAATCAAGGGTGTCAAGGACCCTTTTGAGGCGCAAGAGGGAAGATGGGATTTCTCTTGAGACGTTGCAGTGGAAAAGGGCCTTATCTCCGGTTGAGGGGAGAATCTCCTGATTTTTCTCGAGTTGGGGCAGGAAACTTGGGGTTCCTCTCGAGTTACGACAGGGAACTCAGGGACCCGCTTGTGTGGCCTCAGGAAAGTCCAGTCTCCATGCGAGTTGCGAGGGGCCTCTCGGGATTTCTCTCCAGTCAGTGCCGGGTCCTAGGTCCTCATCTAGAGCTGAGGTCAGAACCTCAGGCTTCCTCTCCAGTACTGACATGGAACCCGGAATTCCGCTGGAGTTTCAATAGGGTGTCAGGCCTCGTCTCATGTACAAACATGTAAGTCCTCTTTCCTCTCGAACTGTAACATTAGTGTCAGGCTTCCTGTGGATTTGACAGGGAACTGTGTCTTTCTCTTGAGGTGCCACAAGGCTGTCACACATGCCATCGTGTTGTGAGTCAATAAACGGGGTGACAATAGAGTCAATACAAGGGAATCAGTTGTATCTGCAGTGGATTGGGACATTCTGGTCTTTTGGAATGGTGGCGCGACCCCTGGCATTCCTCTCCACTTTCAATTTGAGAACTCCTCTTCTTGACTTGCGACGGGAATGCCGGGATTGACGAAGCAGGGAAATTGTTCCTCATCTCGAGATGAAGAGGGAAAAATGGAGCTATACTTGAGTTGCGGCGGGACCCTTGGTGTTTCTCTTAAGTGGAGATGGGTATGTCGGGGAACTTCTTGAATTACATCAAGATGTCAAGGACCCTTTCGAGGTTCAAGGGGGACGGTAGGATTTCTCTCGAGATGCCACAGTGGAAAAGAGCCTCATCTCACATTGAGGGGAGAATCTCCTGGTTTTTCTCGAGTTGCGGCAGGAAACGAGGGGTTCCTCTTGAGTTACTAAGGGGACCTCAGGGACCTGCTCGTGTTGCCTCAGGAAAGTCTAGTCTGCATGCGAGTTACTAGGGGCCACTCGGGATTCCTCTCCTGTCAGTGCCAGGTCTTAAGTCCTCATATGAAGCTGAGGCCGGAACCTCGGGTTTCCTCTCCAGTGCTGACATGGATCTTGGGGTTCCTATCTAGTTTCAATATGGAATCAGGCCTTGTCTCGTGTGGAGACATGCAAGTCTGCTTTCCTCTCGAGCTTTAACAGTAGTGTCAGACTTCGTGTCGAGTTGACATACGGATCTGTGGCTTTCTCTCGAAGTTCTACAGGGCTGTTGCCAGGGTCCAGCCCCGGTGGATCCAGTGAATTCAAAGCAGGGACAGAGTTGGAGTCTGGGAAAGGACTCTCTAATTAGAAATATACGAGAGATTAGGAAAAAATAGTGTAGTATTAAAATTTAACAAAGAAAAGAGGCTGAATAACTTTGTTTACGTGGAAAACTAATAAAACCTCAAGACAAGAGGTTTGCACCATCTACGTTAGGCTTTCAGAGCCCACTTGAATAGCAGAGGGTGCCCCGGCTTGTTCTCCCTCTCAGGTGGGTCTTAGACGCAAGGGCAAGTAAGTATACATGGTGAGCCTCCGTGCTCCAGATGGGAATTCAGCCTGAAAAGGAGAGGGATGGAGAAGGAGAAAGAGAGAGAGAGGAAGTCGACATGGGGGAACCAGATTTCCAAGAAACCAGTTCCAGAAGCTGGTCTGAGAAACTGGTCCATCCTTTATTGTCCGGAAAAGCTTTTTATACCTTTGGTTGTACATAGAGATCAATGGATAATCCAAAATTATGCAGCGTCAGCAGCCCTGACTTTTATCAAGACCAGGCTTTCTCTCTGCATACCTAGCTATATACACCAGTCTTAGATGATTTACATCATCTTCTAGCCAGAGGGCCAATTAACATTTTACGGCCCTCTTCTGATAAGGGTCTGTCAACCAGAAAACTTTAAAAGTGTTGTTCTTCCCAAAGTCTGGTGCCACTCTCAGAAAGCACTAAATAGAGTTACATTCTTACATAGCAAGGACACAACAATTTATAACAAAGAAAGAGGAGTGCAGTGATTTATAACAAAGAGAAAATTAATTAACTCAAAAGTCTAGTGTTGCTAACATCAAGACTACTATATTCCTTTTTCTATATCCCAATTATATTGATTAATATCATTCAGGTGCCTAAAAGATAAAAAATATGGAGGCCAGGTGGCAGTTATTGTGTCAACAGTGAAACCCATCACCAATAAAACTTTTAGCTTTTTAGACAAGGCTCTGTATCTTTAAGATGCTTTAAGCTTCGTGCCTCTCGCGGTTGGGGGCTGTAAACAATCGCACCATGACCAGAGGTCTGACAGAATGTGGTCCACTGGAGAAAGGAATGGCAAACCAATTCAGTATTTTTGCCTTGAGAACCCCATGAACAGTATGAAAAGGCAAAATAATAGGTTACTGAATGAGGAACTCCCCAGGTCTGTAGGTGTCCAATAGGCTACTGGAGATCAGTGGAGAAATAACTCCAGAAAGAAAAAAGGGATGGAGCCAAAACAAAAACAATACCCAGCTGTGGATGTGACTGGTGGTAGAAATAAAGTCCTATGCTGTAAAGAGCAATATTGCATAGGAACCTGGAATGTCAGGTCCAAGAATCAAGGGAAATTGTAAGTGGTCAAACAAGAACTGGCAAGAGTGAACATCGACATTATAGGCATCAGCGACCTAAAATGGAATGGAATGGGTGAATTTAACTCAGATGACCATTATATCTACTACTGTGGGCAGGAATCCCTCAGAAGAAATGGAGTAGCCATCATGGTCAGCAAAAGGGTCCGAAATGCAGTACTTAGATGCAATAACAAAAACAACAGTATGATCTCTGTTCGTTTCCAAGGCAAACCATTCAATATCACCGTAATCCAAGTCTATGCCCCAACCAGTAATGCTGAAGAAACTGAAGTTGAAAGGTTCTATGAAGACCTACAAGACCTTGTAGAAGTAACACCCAAAAAATATGTCCTTTTCATTATAGGGGAATGGAATGAAAAAATAGGAAGTCAAGAAACACCTGGAGTAACAGGCAACTTTAGCCTTGGAATACGGAATGAAGCAGGGCAAAGACTAATAGAGTTTTGCCAAGAAAATGCACTGGTCATAGCAAACACCCTATTCCAACAACACAAGAAAAGACTCTACACATGGACATCACCAGATGGTCAACACCGAAATCAGATTGATTATATTCTTTGCAGCCAAAGATTGAGAAGCTCTATACAGGCAGCAAAAACAAGACCGGGAGCTGACTGTGGCTCAGATCATGAACTCCTTATTGCCAAATTCACCCTTAAATTGAAGAAAGTAGGGAAAACCGCTAGACCACTTAGGTATGACCTAAATCAAAACCCTTATGATTATACAGTGGAAGTGAGAAATAGATTTAAGGGCCAAGATCTGATAGATAGAGTACCTGAAGAACTATGGAATGAGGTTTATGACATTGTACAGGAGACAGGGATCAAGACCATCCCCATGAAAAAGAAATGCTAAAAAGCAAAATTGCTGTTGGGAAGGCCTTACAAATAGCTGTGAAAAGAGGAGAAGCGAAAAGCAAAGGAGAAAAGGAAAGATATAACCATCTGAATGCAGAGTTCCAAAGAATAGCAAGAAGAGATAAGAAAGCCTTCCTCAGCGATCAATGCAAGGAAATACAGGAAAACAACAGAATGGGAAACACTAGAGATCTCTTCAAGAAAATTAGAGATACCAAGGGAAAACTTCATGCAAAAATGGGCTCGATAAAGGGCAGAAATGGAATGGACTCAACAGAAGCAGAAAATATTAAGAAGAGGTGGCAAGAATACACAGAAGAACTGTACAAAAAAGATCTTCACGACGAAGATAATCACGATGGTGTGATCACTCATATAGAACCAGACATTCTGGAATGTGAAGTCAAGTGGGCCGTAGGAAGAATCACTACAAACAAAGCTAGTGGAGGTGATGGAATTCCAGTGGAGCTATTTCAAATCCTGAAAGATGATGCTGTGACAGTGCTGCACTCAATATGCCAGCAAATTTGGAAAACCCAGCAGTGGCCAAAGGACTGGAAAAGGTCAGTTTTCATTCCAATTCCAAAGAAAGGAAATGCCAGAGAATACTAAAACTACCGAACAATTGCACTCATCTCACACACTAGTAAAATAATGCTCAAAATTTTCCAAGCTAGGCTTCAAAAATATGTGAACCGTGAACTTCCTGATGTTCAAGCTGGTTTTAGAAAAGGCAGAGGAACCAGAGATCAAATTGCCAACATCCGCTGGATCATTGAAAAGGCAAGAGAGTTCCAGAAAAAAACATCTATTTCTGCTTTATTGACTATGCCAAAGACTTTGACTGTGTGGATCACAATCAACTGTGGAAAATTCTGAGAGAGATGGGAATACCAGACAATCTGACCTGCCTCTTGAGAAATCTGTATTCAAGTCAGGAAACAACTGTTAGAATTGGACATGGAACAACAGACTGGTTCCAAATAGGAAAAGGAGTATATCAGGGCTGTATATTGTCACCCTGCTTATTTAACTTCTATGCAGAGTACATCATGAGAAACGCTGGGCTGGAAGAAGCACAAGCTGGAATCAAGATTGCAGGGAGAAATGTCAATAACCTCAGATATGCAGATGACACCACCCTTATGACAGAAAGTGAAGAGGAACATAAAGCTTCTTGATGAAAGTGAAAGGAGAGTGAAAACGTTGGCTTAAAGCTCAACATTCAGAAAACGAAGATCATGGTATCCAGTTCCATCACTTCATGGGAAATAGATGGGTAAACAATGGAAATAGTGTTAGACTTTGTTTTGTGGGCTCCAAAATTACTGCAGATGGTGACTGCAGCCATGAAATTAAAAGACGCTTATCCTTGGAAGAAAAGTTATGACCAATCTGGATAGCATATTCAAAAGCAGATACATTACTTTGCCAACTAAGGTCCGTCTAGTCAAGGCTATGGTTTTTCCAGGGATCATGTATGGAAGTGAGAGCTGGACTGTGAAGTAGGCTGAGTGCCGAAGAATTGATGCTTTGGAACTGTGGTGTTGGAGAAGACTCTTGACAGTCCCTTGGACTGCAAGGAGTTACAACCAGTCCATTCTGAAGGATATCAGCCCTGAGATTTCTTTGGAAGGAATGATGCTAAAGCTGAAACTCCAGTACTTTGGCCACCTCATGCGAAGTGTTGACTTATTGGAAAAGACTCTGATGCTTGGAGGGATTGGGGGCAGGAGGAGAAGGGGACGACAATGGATGAGATGGCAGGATGGCACCGCTGACTCGATGGACGTGAGTCTGAATGAACTCCGGGAGTTGGTGATGGACAGGGAGGCCTGGCGTGCTGCAATTCATGGGGTTGCAAAGAGTTGGACACGGCTGAGCGACTGAACTGAACTGAACTGAAACAATCACAAGTTGTATAAGTGTGGGATAACCTGTCAGGCAAGTTAGAGAGCCCTCAGAGGGATTTGAGCTGAAACATTCCTTTCACATGCAGGAGACCGGTTGGAGCTCTAAGTTAACTTTTTCCAGGGGAAGAACATGGGGGACGGCCCCTGTTAATGTCAGAAGAGTGGAAAGCACAGTACAATAAGGCTGGCAAACTCTTGTATTTGGGGGTAGATGCCCAGGAAAATCCAGAGGGAACGCCTGAAACCAGAATACGCCTTTGCATATGTCAGGCTTCCTTCCTCATAACCTGTGCCATGGATGGGATTCTTAATGCTGGCTCCCGGGAGGCAGTCACACGTGCCATCCTGTTGTGAGTCAATAATTGGGCTAACAGTCAAGTCAGTGCAGGGGAATCAGGTGTATCTGGAGTGGATTTGGACATTGGGGTCTTTTGGAATGGTGGCACGACCGCTGTAGTTCCTCTCGACTTTCACGTTGAGAGTGCCTCCTCTTGAGGTGCGACGGGAACGCCGAGATTCCTTTCCTGACTAAGCAGGGGAAGAGTTCCTCATCTCGAGATGAGGAGGGAATACCGGTGCTCTTCTTGAGTTGTGGTGGGACCCTTGGTTTTCCTCTCGAGTGGAGATGGGTATGTAGGGGAAATTCTTGAGTTGCATCAAGGGTGTCAAAGACCATTTCGAGGCGTAAGAGGGAAGGTAGGATTTCTCTCTAGCCGCCACAGTGGAAAAGGGTCTCATCTCGCATTGAGGGGAGAATCTCCTGGTTTTTCTCGAGTTGTGGCAAGAAACTTGGGGTTCCTCTCGAGTTACGAAGGGGACCTCAGGGACCCGCTCAAGTGGCCACAGGAAAGTCCAGTCTCCATGCGAGTTTCGAGGGGACTCTCGCCATCCCTCTCCATTCTGTGCTGCGTCCTAGGTCCTCATCTGGAGCTGAAAACGCAACCTCAGATTACTTCTCCAGTGCTGACATGGATCTCGGTGTTTCTATGGAGATTCCACAGGGCAATCAGGCCTCTTCTCGTATGGAGACATGCAAGTCCGCTTTCCTTCCGAGCTGTAACAGCCGAGTCGCACTTCCTGTCGAGTTGACATAGGGATCTGTGGTTTTCTCTCGAGGTGTCACAGGGCTGTCACACATGACATCATGTTTTGAGTCAATACCCGAGGTGACATTCGAGTCAGTCCAGGGAAATCAGGTGTATCTGGAATGGACTGGGATAACGAGGTCTTTTTGAATTGTGGCACGACCCCTGGAGTTCTTGTCGGCTTCCAAGTTGAGAGCGCCTCCACTTGAGATGTGATGGGAACACCGGATTTCCATTCCCGACGTAACAGGGAAAAGGACCCTCATCTCGAGATGAGGAGGGAAAAAAGGGGCTCTTCTTGAGTTGTGGCGGAACCCTCAGTGTTCCACTGGAGTGGAAATGGGTTTGTCGTGGAATTTCGACTTGCATCAAGGGTGTCAAGGACCCTTTCAAGGCTCAAGAGAGAAGGCGGGATTTCTCTCGAGACACCACAACAGAAAAGGGTCTCATCTCGTGTTGAGGTGAGAATCTCCTGGTTATTCTCGAGTTGCAGCAGGAAAATTGGGGTTCCTCTCGAGTTACGACGGGGACCTCAGTGACCCGCTCGTGTCGTCTCAGGAAATTCCAGTTTCCGTCGAGTTATGAAGGCCTCTCTGGATCCCTCTCCATTCAGTGTCGGGTCCTTGGTCCTCATCTGGAGCTGAGGCCGAAACCTCTGGTTTCCTCTCCAATGCTAACATGGATCTCGGTGTTCCTGTGGAATTTCCACAGGGGAGTCAGGGCTCGTCTCTTGTGGAGACATGCAGTCCGCTTTCCTTCTGAACTGTAACAGTCGAGTCACGCTTCCTGTCGAGTTGACATAGGGATCAGTCGCTTTCTCTTGGTGCCACAGGACTATCACACGTGCCATCGTGTTGTGAGTCGATACTCGGGGTGACAGTTGAGTCAGTTCAGGGGAAGGAGGCATATCTCGTGTGGACTGGGATTTTGGGGTCTTTTGCAATGTTGGCACGACCCTGGAGTTCCTCTTGTCTTTAAAGTTGTGACCGCCTCCTCTTGAGGTGCGACACGAACGCCAGGATTCCTTACTGAAGAAGCAGGGAAATGGACCCTCATCTTGAGATGAGGAGGGAAAAGCGGGGCTCCTCTTGAGCTGTGGCAGGACCGTCGGTGTTCCTCTCGAGTGGAGACGGGTATGTCGGGGAACTTCTTGAATTGCATCAAGTGTGTCAAGGACCCTTTTGAGGCTCAAGAGGGAAGGTGGATTTCTCTCAAGACACCACAGTAGAAAAGGGCTTCATCTCGCGTTGAGGAGAAAATCTCCTGGTTTTTCTCGAGTTGCGTCAGGAAACTAGGGGTTCTTCTTGAGTACTATGAGGACCGCAGGGTATAGCTTGTGTGGCCTCTGGAAAGTCCAGTCTCCATGTGAGTTGCGAGGGACCACTCGGGTTCCTCTCCAGTCGCTTCCGGGGCCAAGATCCTCATCTGGAGCTGAGGCTGCAACCTCAGGGTTCCTGCCAGTGCTGACATGGATCTCAGGGTTCCTATGGAGTTTCCAGAGCGGAGTCTGGCCTCGTTCGTGTGGAGACATGCAAGTCTGCTTTCCTCCAAAGCTGTAACAGTAGTGTCAGTCTTCCTGGCCAGTTGACATAGGGATCTAAGGCTTTCTCTCGAGGTGCCACATGGCTGTCACACCTGCCATCGAATTGTGAGTCTATAATCCGGATGACAGTCGAGTCAGTGCAGGGGAATCAGATAGATCTGGAGTGGACTGGGACATCAGGGTCTTTTGGAATGATGACTCGACCCCTGGAGTTCCTCTCGACTTTCAAGTTGAGATCACCTCCTGTTGAGGTGCGGCGAGAGCGCCAGGATTCCTTTCCCGACGAAGCAGGGAAATGGACCTTCATCTCGAGATGAGGAGGGAAAAACAGGGCTCTTCTTGAGTTGTGGTGGATCCTCTGTGTTCCTTTCGAGTAGTGACGGGTATATCGGGGAACTTCCTGAGTTGTATCAAGGGTCTCAAGGATCCTTTCAAGGCTCAGGAGGGAAGGTGGGATTTCTCTTGAGACGTTTCAGTGGAAAAAGGCCGCATCACACGTTGAGTGGAGAATGTTCTGATTTTTCTCATGTTGTGGCGGAAACTTGGGGTTCCTCTCGAGTTACGACGGGGACCTCAGGGACCCGCTCGTGTGGCCTCAGGAAAGTACAGTCTCGATGCGAGTTGCCAGGAGCCTCTCGGGATTCCTCTCCAGTCGCTGCCAGGGCCGAGGTCCTCATGTGGATTTGAGGCTGAAACCTCAGGGTTCCTCTCCAATGCTGACATGGATGTCAGGGTTCCTCTGGAGATTCCACAGGGTAGTCAGGCCTCATCTCGTGTGGCGACATGTAAGTCCACTCTTCTCTCAAGCTGGAAAAGCAGTGGCAGGCTTCCTGTCAAGTTGACATAGGAATCAGTGGCTTTCTCTCTAGGTGCCACAGGACTGTCACACCTGCCATCGTGTTTTGAGTCGATCTTTGGGGTGACCGTCGAGTCAGTGCAGGGGAGTCAGGTGTCTCTGGAGTGGATTGGGACATCGGGGTCTTTTGGAATGGTGACACGACCCCTGGAGTTCCTCTCAAGTGTCCATTTGAAACTGCCTCCTATTGAGGTGCGCCAGGAATGCCGGTATTGCTTTCCTGATGAAGCAGGGAAATGGACCCTCATCTTTAAATGAAGAGGGAAAAGCTGGGCTCTTCTTGAGTTGTGGTGGGCCCCTTGGTGTTCCTGTCTATTGGAGACGTGTATGTCGGGGAACTTCTTGAGTTGCCTCAAGGGTGTCAAGGACCCTTTTGGGGCTCAAGTGTGAAGGTGGGATTTCTCTCGAGACGCCGCAGTGGAAAAGGGCCTCATCTGGCGTTGAGGGGAGAATCTCCTAGTTTTTCTTGGATTGCAGCAGGAATCTTGGGGTTCCTCTCGAGTTAAGACCGAGACCTTAGGGACCAGGCCATGTGGCCTCAGGAAAGTCCAGTCTCCATGCAAGTAGCGAGGGGCCTCTCGGGATTCCTCTGCAGTCACTGCCAGTGCCGAGGTCCTCATTTGTAGTTGAGGCTGGAACCTCAGGTTTCCTGTCCAGTGCTGACATGGATCTCGGGGTTCCTCTGGAATTTCCACAGGGGAGTCAGGCCTCGTCTCATTTTCAGTTCAGTTCAGTTCAGTCGCTCAGTCGTGTCCGACTCTTTGCGACCCCATGAATCACAGCACACCAGGCCTCCCTGTCCATCAGCAAAACCCAGGGTTCACTCAGATTCATGTCCATTGAGTCCGTGATGCCATCCAGCAATCTCATCCTCGGTCGTCCACTTCTTCTCCTGACCCCAATCCCTCCCAGCATCAGAGTCTTTTCCAATGAGTCACCTTTTCACATGAGGTGGCCAAAGTACTGGAGTTTCAGCTTTAGCATCATTCCTTCCAAAGAAATCCCAGGGTTCATCTCCTTCAGAATGGACTAGTTGGATCTCCTTGCAGTCCAAGGGACTCTTAAGAGTCTTCTCCAACAGCACAGTTCAAGAGCATCAATTCTTTGGCGCTCAGCCTTCTTCACAGTCCAACTCTCACATCCATACATGACTACTGGTCCATCTAGCCTAACTAGATGGACCTCAGTCAGCAAAGTAATGTCTCTGCTTTTGAATATGCTATCTAGGTTGTTCATAACTTTTCTTCCAAGGAGTAAGCGTCTTTTAATTTCATGGCTGCAGTCACTATCTGCAGTGATTTTGGAGGCCAAAAAAATAAAGTCTGACACTGTTTCCAAAAAAAATAAAGTCTGACAGTTTCCACTGTTTCTCCGTCTATTTCCCATGGAGTGATGGGACCGGATACCATGATCTTCGCTGAGCTTTAACCCAACTTTTTCACTCTCCTCTTTTACATTCATCAGGAGGCATTTTAGTTCCTCTTCACTTTCTGCCATAACGGTGGTGTCATCTGCATATCTGAGGTTATTGATATTTCTCCTGGCAATCTTGACTCCAGCTTGTGTTTCCTCCAGTCCAAAGTTTCTTTCCTACATTTTATTTATACCCATACATAATTAGGCAAACTGTAATTAGGCAGATATATTTATATTATGTATTTATAACAATATATAAAGTTTTGTTAACTGTACTGCCTATTGATAATTAAGAAATTGAGAAATCCCTTTTCTGAGCAACTCCTATTTGAGATAGCACATCCCTCCCCCATAGGGTAAAGGGGATCAAAGGAACTACATAGAGTTAGGAAAGTTTCACAAGTAACCTCAAACTGCCAATTTAATATTTTTGCGTTTTTAAGTACTGTGGGGGCTTGAAGGCAAATGAAACAAAATTTGACCCCTGAAGTCTATCAGGGCAACTTGCCAGTCATCACTATTCTGTAAAAGACTTACAGTTGATCCTCATTGAATGGAATTGATATATTTGCTACTTCTTTTCTAAAAAGTTCCACACTTCTTTTTCTTCCTTTTAAAATTAGTTGTGCCACCAAGCTTGAATAAGATGAAACTATTTTTCTTGGGGTTGTAGATGGACCCAAGGGGCCTTCTTGTCACAAGCATCCTGTAGGTGTATGATTTGTGGCAAGAATAATTGAGTCATCTTTTGATAATATTAATCCCAATTAACTTATCATTTTAAGCCTCATTCACTTTAACAAGAGCCGACTCTGTCTCATTAGTCAACTTTCTCTTAGAACTGGGACTAGGATTGTGTTTTAAGCAATCAAACAAAAGGCCTTAAATCTGCAGTAGTTAGTTTTAAATGTGGACATATCCAATTAATATCCTCTAATAATTTTTGGAAATCATCTAAAGTTAGTAAACAATCTCTCTGCAGCTTCAAAGGGACATTATCAGTTTTCAAAACTTTTGGCAGACCTAAATATGAGAAGCAAATAAATAAGTGTTGCACAATATCTTTATAAGTTTCTCCAGTTATCCTTCCATAACCCAAATCTGGTCTATAGCTTTTTAGATGACAACAGCCATCTAATCTTTGCTTGAATACCTCCAGCAACAGGGAACTCACTACTTGACAAGGTTTTAAACTCTCCTTTACCTTTTCCTCTGCAGCATTCCCAACCTGCATATCACTTTCTCTAATCCCACCAACTCATTTTCAGTAGTATGTGTTGGCCAGGAGCTGGGCCAGTCTTTCCCAGCAACGCAAGAATCATCTGTTCTAGTGTCTAGCAGCCCCAACATTTTATATCCTTGAATTAAAAGATCTTTAAAAGGCCTAGAAGCTGTAATTCCCTGCACCCAAAAGGCTAGATCGCCTGATCCAAATCTTCTGGGACCCTTAGCTTGAGAAGTCAAGGTTTTTCTTATCTAATTAGGTAAAAGCAAAAGCTGTGTTATTCTTTAATCTTTATTAATTTGCATAGTTTTAGTAGGTGCTGAGACCAAAATTTTAATTTTTTCAGTATAATCAGAATCTACTACACCAGACACCACCGAAATTCCTTGAAAAGAAAGCAAGCTATGGCCTAGCACAAGTAATACAATGCCCTCGGGCAGGGTGTCAGCCAATCCCATTGGAATCAGAGTAACCAGCATGTCAGGGGTTAATATTGTTGCAGTGGTGGAACTGAGGTCCAGTCCTAAGCTACCTGGGGCTGATTGGCATGGCTTGCTGTTTCTGTTTAGCAGGACATTGCTGGCAAAATGTTCTATTTGGCCATAAGAGAAACATTTTTTTTATTTGTAGAATCCTTTTTATTATGATTATTTTTCTTCCTTTTTTCTTTTTCTCTTTTTTTTCTTTTTCTTTTTTTCCTTGGGTGCGTCCACACCCAGGGGGTTTTATGCAAGCAGCAGGCTCTGTTTTAAAAGCTCCTTTGTTTGAAAATATTTCCCTATCTTTTTCAACCTTAAGCAATGTTCTGGAAGGCTTTGGATGCAAAGTTGGGAGTTCTTAAGCCCTGGGGAAGCGCAAGTGGAGGTGGGGTGGTCGCCTTGAATCAGAAAGTGCTGGATAAATTTTTAAAGCTTTGAGCAGAGGGGGAGGGGACTCCCCAGGGCGCCCAGCCGCAGCGTCTTGTAAACCCTCTCCTTCCTCAGGAAGTAGAGCACAGTATCCCTCCTTTTCTTCATCAATTGCAGAAAATATGATCTGAGTAGAAGGTGGAGACCCACTACCATCCACCGCTATAGCCTCTCCCATAGGCTATCTGACAGCCTCATGACGGGGTCCAGAACATTTCTAATCATATTCCACAGAGCAAAAGCATTTACAAGCCCATGCAGAGTATAATAAGTTTTTAGCTGTTTTGCTAGCACCACCCAAGTATCTAAATTAACAGTGCCCTTTTCTGGAAGCCAATGACATTGCTCGTATACAAATTTAAAAAATAATTGAACACTAGCCTTTTTAACTTTAATTTCTCGTTTGTTTGACAGTTGCAAAAATAGTTCTATAAAGAGATTTCGATCTTTTAAAATCATTGTTACCCGTGTCAGAAATTAATATTTATAGAAAAGTCTGCATTTTCAAGGGTTTTACCTTAGCCAAGAGAGGTTTTCTGTTCCACCCATAAAAGTCTGCCTTGTCAAGGTTTCTACCCTTGCCAAGGGGGTTTTTTTTCAACCTGTCTACCCTTCACTAAGGGGAGGATTCTTGCAACCCGTCGGTTTCTTTCAACCCTTAAATACTTCCTGCTCCTTCTAACTATACCTATCTTATGCAGAGCGGTCCTACAAACAAGAGTGGCATCCCATGCGTCCTGAATTACTGAGAACTTCTGAGACCTACCTTCAAATACCCTGTTCTGGGTGCCATTTGCCAGGGTCCAGCCCCGGTGGATCCAAGGAAATCGAAGGGGAGCTGGAGTTGGTGTCTTAGAAAAAGTTATTTAATTAGAAATATAAAGATTAGGATAGAATAGTATAGCAGGAAAATTAGTGGAGAAAAGAGACTGAATAACTTGGGTTACGTGGAGAGCTAATAAAACACAAAGACAAGAGGTTTGCACCATCTAAGGAGGCCACCGGTGACGGCTTGGATAGCAGAGTGTGCCCCGCCTTCGGATCCATAATGCATGGGTCTTAGAAGCCAGGACAAGTAAGTAGACATGGTGAGGCTCCACGCCCAAGATGGGAATTCAGCCTGAAAAGAAGAGGGAGGGAAATGGAGAAAGAGAGAGAGAGAGAGTCAACACAGAGGAAACCAGTCTTTCCAGTGACTGGCCCATTTTTTGTTGTCCAGTAATGCTCTTTAACTTTTGGTTATACATAGAGATCAATGGATAATACAAAATTATGCAAGGTCAGCAGCCCTGACTCTTATCGAGACCAGGCTTTCTCTCTGCATACCTAGCTGTATACACAAGTCTTAGGTGATTTACATCATCTTCTGGTTTTTGTTGTCCAGTAATGCTCTTTAACTTTTGGTTATACATAGAGATCAATGGATAATACAAAATTATGCAATGTCAGCAGTCCTGACTCTTACCGAGACCAGGCTTTCTCTCTGCATACCTAGCTGTATACACAAGTCTTAGGTGATTTACATCATCTTCTGGCCAGAAGGCCAATTAGCATTTTATGACCCTTTTCTGATATGGGTCTGTCAACCAGAAAACTTATTTGCCTTAATAGTGTTGTTCTTCCCAAATTCTGGTGCCACTCTCAGAAAGCACTAAATAAAGTTACATTCTTACATAGCAAAGATACAACAATTTATAACAAGGAAAGAGAAGTACAGTGAATTATAACAAAGAGAAAATTCATTAACTCAAAAGACTAGTGTTGCTAACATAAAAACTACTGTATTCCTTTTTCTATATCCCAATTACATTGATTAATATCCTTCAGGTGCCTAAAAGATAAAGAATATGGAGGCCTGGCCACAGTCATTGACTCAACAGTGAAACCCATCACCAGTAAAATTTCTAGATTTTTTTTTAATTTTAGTTTTTTATTTTTTAAATTTTAAAATCTTTAATTCTTACATGCATTCCCAAACATGAACCCACCTCCCTCCCCATAACATCTTTCTGGGTCATCCCCATCCACCAGCCCCAAGCATGCTGCATCCTGCGTCAGACATAGACTGGCGATTCAATTCACATGATAGTATACATGTTAGAATGTCATTCTCCCAAATCATCCCACCCTCTCCCTCTCCCTCTGAGTCCAAAAGTCCGTTATACACATCTGTGTCTCTTTCCCTGTCTTGCATACAGGGTCGTCATTGCCATCTTCCTAAATTCCATATATATGTGTTAGTATACTGTATTGGTGTTTTTCTTTCTGGCTTACTTCACTCTGTATAATCGGCTCCAGTTTCATCCATCTCATCAGAACTGATTCAAATGAATTCTTTTTAACGGCTGAGTAATACTCCATTGTGTATATGTACCACAGCTTTCTTATCCATTCATCTGCTGATGGACATCTAGGTTGTTTCCATGTCCTGGCTATTATAAACAGTGCTGCGATGAACATTGGGGTACATGTGTCTCTTTCAATTCTGGTTTCCTCGGTGTGTATGCCCAGAAGTGGGATTGCTGGGTCATAAGGTAGTTCTATTTGCAATTTTTTAAGGAATCTCCACACTGTTCTCCATAGTGGCTGAACTAGTTTGCATTCCCACCAACAGTGTAGGAGGGTTCCCTTTTCTCCACACCCTCTCCAGGATTTATTGCTTGCAGATTTTTGGATCGCAGCCATTCTGACTGGTGTGAAGTGGTACCTCATTGTGGTTTTGATTTGCATTTCTCTAATAATGAGTGATGTTGAGCATCTTTTCATGTGTTTGTTAGCCATCCGTATGTCTTCTTTGGAGAAATGTCTATTTAGTTCTTTGGCCCATTTTTGATTGGGTCTTTTATTTTTCTGGAATTGAGCTGCATAAGTTGCTTGTATATTTTTGAGATTAGTTGTTTGTCAGTTGCTTCATTTGCTATGATTTTCTCCCATTCAGAAGGCTGTCTTTTCACCTTGCTTATACTTTCCTTTGTTGTGCAGAAGCTTTTAATTTTAATTAGATCCCATTTGTTTATTTTTGCTTTTATTTCCAGAATTCTGGGAGGTGGATCATAGAGGATCCTGCTGTGATTTATGTCTGAGAGTGTTTTGCCTATGTTCTCCTCTAGGAGTTTTATAGTTTCTGATCTTACATTTAGATCTTTAATCCATTTTGAGTTTATTTTTGTGTGCGGTGTTAGAAAGTGATCTAGTTTCATTCTTTTACAAGTGGTTGACCAGTTTTCCCAGCACCACTTGTTAAAGAGATTGTCTTTACTCCATTGTATATTCTTGCCTCCTTTGTCAAAAATAAGGTGTCCATATGTGTGTGGATTTATCTCTGGGCTTTCTATTTTGTTCCATTGATCTATATGTCTGTCTTTGTGCCAGTACCATACTGTCTTGATGACTGTGGCTTTGTAGTAGAGCCTGAAGTCAGGCAAGTTGATTCCTCCAGTTCCATTCTTCTTTCTCAAGATTGCTTTGGCTATTCGAGGTTTTTTGTATTTCCATACAAATCTTGAAATTATTTGTTCTAGTTCTGTGAAAAATGTGGCTGGTAGTTTGATAGGGATTGCATTGAATTTGTAAATTGCTTTGGGTAGTATACTCATTTTCACTATATTGATTCTTCCAATCCATGAACATGGTATATTTCTCACTGTAATCAGAAATCTTCCAGCAAACAAAATCCCAGGTCCAGATGGCTTCACAGCTGAATTCTACCAAAAATTTCGAGAAGAGCTAACACCTATCCTCCTCAAACTCTTCCAGAAAATTGCAGAGGAAGGTAAACTTCCAAACTCATTCTATGAGGCCACCATCACCCTAATACCAAAACCTGACAAAGATGTCACAAAAAAAGAAAACTACAGGTCAATATCTCTGATGAACATAGATGCAAAAATCCTCAACAAAATTCTAGCAATCAGAATCCAACAACACATTAAAAAGATCATACACCATGACCAAGTGGGCTTTATCCCAGGGATGCAAGGATTCTTCAATATCTGCAAATCAATCAATGTAATTCACCACATTAACAAATTGAAAATAAAACCATATGATTATCTCAATAGATGCAGAGAAGGCCTTTGACAAAATTCAACATCCATTTATGATAAAAACTCTCCAGAAAGCAGGAATAGAAGGAACATACCTCAACATAATAAAAGCTATCTATGACAAACCCACAGCAAACATTATCCTCAATGGTGTTGTCAGGAACAAGACAAGGGTGTCCACTTTCACCGCTACTATTCAACATAGTTCTGGAAGTTTTGGCCACAGCAATCAGAGCAGAAAAAGAAATAAAAGGAATCCAAATTGGAAAAGAAGAAGTAAAACTCTCACTGTTTGCAGATGACATGATCCTCTACATGGAAAACCCTAAAGACTCCACCAGAAAATTACTAGAGCTCATCAATGAATATAGTAAAGTTGCAGGATATAAAATCAACACACAGAAATCCCTTGCATTCCTATACACGAATAATGAGAAAGTAGAAAAGAAATTAAGGAAACAATTCCATTCACCATTGCAACGAAAAGAATAAAATACTTAGGAATATATCTACCTAAAGAAACTAAAGACCTATATATAGAAAACTATAAAACACTGATGAAAGAAATTTCTAGATTTTTAGAAAACGCTCGATAACCTTAAGGTGCTTTTAGCTGCATGCCTCTAGCGGTTGTGGGGCTGTAAACAATTCACAAGTTGTAAAAGTCCCGGGGAAACTGTCAGGCACGTTAGGGAGCCATCAGAGGGATTTGAGCTGAGACACTCCTTTCATACGCAGGAGAAGAGTTTCAACTCTAAGTTAACTTTTTCCAGAGAAAGGTGGTTGGAGATAGCCCTCTGCAATGTCAGAAGAGTATAGTATAGCAGACAGTAAACAAACAAATTTCGATTTCTGGGTAGATGCTCAGGCAGAGGACCACTTGAGACCTAACTCGCCTTGCCCCATGAGGTCTCTCCGCATGACCTTGTCATGGGTGGGATCTCCTGTGCTGGCTCCCGGCAATCGGGGTCTTTTGGAATGGTGGCACGACTCCTGGAGTTCCTCTCGAGTGTCAAGTTGAGGCTGCCTCCTCTTGAGGTGCGACAGGAACGCCAGGATTCCTTTCCCGTCGAAGCAGGGAAATGGACCCTCATCTCGAGATGAGGGAGAAAACGGGGCTCTTCATGAGTTGTGGCGGGAAACTCAGTGTTCCTCTCGAGTGGAGACGTGTATGTCAGGGAACTTCTTGAGTTGCATCCAGGATGTCAAGGACCCTTTCGAGGCTCAAGAGGGAAGGTGGCATTTCTCTCGAGATGCCACAGTAGAAAGGGGCCTCATCTTGCGTTGTGGGGAGAATCTCCAGGTTTTTCTCGAGTTGCGGAAGGAAACATGGGGTTCCTCTTGACTTATGATAGGGACATCAAGGACCCACTCATATTGCTTCAGGAAAGTCCACTATCGATGTGAGTTGTGAGGGGCCTCTCAGGATTCCTCTCCAATCAGTGCCTGGTCCTAGGTACATATCAGGAGCTGAGGTCAGAAACTCAGAGTTCCTCTCCAGTGCTGACATGGATCTTGGGGTTCCTCAGGAGTTTCCACAGGGGTGACAGGCGTCGTCTCGTTGTGGAGACATGCAAGTCCACTTTCCTCTCAAGCTGTCAAAGCAGTGTCAGGCTTCCTTTCGAGTTGACATAGGGATCGGTGGCTCTTTATCTAGGTACCACAGGGCTGTCACACCCGCCATCATGTTTTGAGTCGATCCTTGGGGTGACTATCGAGTCAGTGCAGTGGAGTCAGGTGTCTCTGGTGTGGATTGGGACATCAGGGTCTTTAGGAATGGTGGCATGACCCCTGGAGCTCCTCGAGGCTCAAATTGAGACCGCCTCCTCTTGAGATGTGAAGGGAACGCCGGGATTCCTTCCCCGACGAAGTAGGGAAATGGACCCTCCTCTAGAGATGAGGAGGGAAAACCAGGGCTCTTCTTGAGTTGTGGTGGGACCCTCGGTGTTCCTCTCAAGTGGAGACGAGTATGTAGGGGAACTTCTTGAGTTCCCTTAAGGGTGTCAAGGACCTTTTCGAGGCTCAAGAGTGAAATTGGGAGTCTTCTAGAGATGCCGCAGCAGAAAAGAGCCTCCTCTCACGTTGAGGGGAGACACTCCTGGTTTTTCTCCAGTTGCAGTCGGAAACTTGGGGTTCCTCTCGAGTTATGAAGGGGACCTCACAGACCCGCAATTGTTGCCTAGGAAAGTCCAGTCTCCACGTGAGTTGCAAGGGGATTCTTGGGATGCCTCTCCAGTCGCTGGCGGGGCCGAGGTCCATATCTGGAGTTGAGGATGGAACCTCAGGGTTCCTCTCTAGTGCTGACATGGAACTCTGGGTTCCTCTGGAGTTTCCATAGGGGAGTCAGGCCTCGTGTCATGTGGAGGCATGCAAGGCCGCTCTCCTCTCGTGCTGGAAGAGTAGTGTCAGGCTTCCTGTCAGGTTGACATAGGGATCAGTGGCTTTCTGTCGAGGTGGGACAGGGCTGTCACACCTGCCATCGTGTTTTGAGTTGATCCTTGCAGTGACCATAGAGTCAGTGAAGAGGAGTCAGGTGTATCAGGAGGTGATTGGGACATCGGGGTCTTTTGGAATTGTGGCACTACCCCTGGAGTTCCTCTGGAGTTTCAAGTTGCGACCAACTCCTCTTGAGGTGTGACAGGTATGCAGGGATTCCTTTCCCGATGAAGCAGGGAAATGGACCCTCCTCTCGAGATGAGGAGAGAAAACTGCAGCTATTCTTGAGTTGTGGCTAGACCCTCGGTGTTCCTCTCGAGTGGAGACGTGTGTGTCGTGGAACTTCCTGAGTTGCCTCAAGGGTGTCAAGGACCCTTTCGAGGCTCAAGAGGGAAGATGGGATTTCCCTCGAGACCCCACAGTGGAATAGGGCCTCATCTCGCGTTGAGGGGAGAATCTCCTGGTTTTTCTTGAGTTGCAGCAAGAAACTTGGGGTTCCTCTTGAGTTTTGAAGGGGACCTCAGGGACCTGCTTGTGTTGCCTTAGGAAAGTCAAGTCTTCATGCGAGTTGTGAGGGGTTCTCTGGATTCCTCTCTAGTCACTGCTGGGGCTTAGGTGATCTTCTGGAGATGAGGCCGGAACCTCAGGTTTCCTCTCCAGTGCTGACATGGATCTCGGGGTTCCTCTGGAGTTTCCACAGTGGGTCAGGCCTTGTCTCGTGTGGAAACATGGAAGTCCGCTTTCCTCTCGAGCTGTCAAAGCAGTGTCAGGCTTCCTGTTGAGTTGTCATAGGGATCTCTGGCTTTCTCTCTTGGTGCCACAGCGCTGTCACACCAGCCTCGTGTTTTGAGTAGATCCTCAGGGTGACCATTGAGTCAGTGCAGGAGAGTCAAGTGTATATGGCGTGGATTGGGACATTGGGGTCTTTTGGAATGGTGGTACGACCCCTGGAGTTCCCCTTGACTTTCCTGTTGAAACCACTTTTTCCTGAGTTGTGACCAGAATGCCAGTATTCCTTTCCAGATGAATCAGGAAAATGGACCCTCATCTCGAGGTAAGGAGGGAAAAATGGGGCTCTTCTTGAGTTGCGATAGGACCCACGGTATTCCTCTCCAGTGAAGATGGGTGTCGGGGAACTTCTTAAGTTTCATGAAGGTGTCAAGGACCCTTTCAGGGCTCAAGGAATGGTGGGATTTCTCTCGAGACCCTGCAGTGGAAAAGGGTCTCATCTCGGGTTGATCGGAGAATCTCCTGGTTTTTCTCGAGTTGGGGCAGAAAGCTAGGGGTTCCTCTCAAGTTACGATGGGGACCTCAGGTACCCGCTCGTGTTGCCTCAGGTAAATCCAGTCTCCATTGGAGTTGCGAGGAGGCTTTAGGGATTCCTCTCCCTTAGGTGCTGAGTCCTAGGCCTTCAGCAGGAGCTGAGGACGGGACGTCAGGTGTCCTCTCCAATGCTGACATGAATCTCGGGCATCCTGTGAAATTTTAACAGGGGAGTCAGGCCTCTTCACGTGTGGAGACATGCAAGTTTGCTCTCCACTCAAGGTGTAACAATAGTGTCAGGCTTCCTGTAGAGTTGACATTAGGATCTTTGGCTTTCTCTAGAGGTGCCACAGGGCTGTCACACGTGCCATCATGTTTTGAGTCGATCCTTGGGGTGACAGTAAAGTCAGTGCAGGGGAATCAGGTATATCTGGAGTGGATTGGGTCATCGGGGTCTTTTGGAATGGTGACACGACCCCTGGAGTTCCTCTCGACTTTCAAGTGCAGACTACCTCCCCTTGAGGTGTGACGAGAATGCCGGGATTCCTTTCCCGATGAAGCAGGGAAATGGACCCTCATTTGGGGATGAGGAGGGATAAACGGGGCTCTTCTCAAGTTGTGGCAGGACCCTCGGTGTTCCTCTTGAGTGGAGACAAGTATGCTGGGGAACTTTTTGAGTTTCATCACAGATGTCAAGGACCCTTTCAAGGCTCAAGAGGAAAGGTTGGAATTCTCTCGAGACCCCACCTCGGAAAAGGGCCTCACCTCTTGTTGCGGGGAGAATCTCCTGGTTTTTCTCAAACTGCGGCAGGAAACTTGGTGTTCCCCTCGATTTATGACAGGCATCAGGGACCCACTCGTGTTGCCTCAGGAAAGTATAGTCTCCATACAAGCTGCAAAGAGCCTCTTGTGATTCCTATCTACTCAGTGCTGGGTCCTATGTCCTCATCTGGAGCTGAGGCCCTAACCTCAGGGTTCCTCTCCAGTGCTGACATGGATCTCGGTGTTCCTATAGATTTTCAACAGGGGAGTCAGGCCTCATCTCGTTTGGAGACATGCAGGTCAGCTTTCCTCTTGAGCTGTAACAGTAGGGTCAGGTTTCTTGTCGAGTTGACACAGGGATCCGTGGCTTTCTCTCAAGGTGCCACAGGGCTGTCACACGTGCCATCATGTTGTGAGTCAATACTCGGGGTGACCATCGAGTCAGTGCAGGGAATCAGGTGTGTCTGGAGTGGATTGGGACATCGGGTCTGGGGTCCAGCCCCGGTGGATCCAAGGAATTCAAAGAGGAGACCTAGTTAGCATCTAAGAAAAAATTATTTAATTAGCAATATAAAGATTAGGTTAGAATAGTAGTAGGAAATTAGTGGAGGAAAGAGGCTGAATAACGTGGGTTACACGGAGAGCTAATAATACCCTGATACAAGTCTTTGCACCATCTACATAGCCCACCAGCACCGCTTGAATAACAGAGGGTGCCCCGCATTGGGCTGCCTCTCACATGGGTCTTAGAAGCCAGGGCAAGTAAGTATACATGGTGAGCTCCCACGACCCAGATGGGAATTCAGTCTGAAAAGGAGAGGGAAGGAGAGGGAGAAAGAGAGAGAGAAAGAGAGAGTCGACATGGAGGAAACCAGTCTTTCCAGTGACTGGCCCATTTTTTGTTGTCCGGTAAGGCTTTTTATACTTTGGTTGTACATAGAGATCAATGGATAATACAAAATTATGCAACATCAGCAGCCCTGACTCTTATCAAGACCAGGCTTTCTCTCTGCATACCTAGCTGTGTACACAAGTCTTAGGTGATTTACATCATCTTCTGGCCAGAAGGCCAATTAGCATTTTACGGCCCTTTTCTGATAAGGGTCTGTCAACCAGAAAACTTATTTGCCTTAATAGTGTTGTTCTTCCCAAAGTCTGGTGCCACTTTCAGAAAGCACTAAATAAAGTCACATTCTTACATAGCAAGGACACAACAATTTATAACAAGGAAAGAGGAGTACAGTGAATTATAACAAAGAGAAAATTCATTAACTCAAAAGACTAGTGTTGCTAACATTAAAACTACTGTATTCCTTTTTCTATATCCCAATTACATTGATTAATATCCTTCAGGTGCCTAAAAGATAAAGAATATGGAGGCCTGGCCGCAGTCATTGACTCAACAGTGAATCCCATTACCAATATAATTTCTAGCTTTTTGGAAAAGGCTCTATATCTTTAAGATGCTTTAAGCTGCATGCCTCTCGTGGTTGGGGGGCTGTAAACAATTCACAAGTTGTAAAAGTCCTGGGGAACCTGTCAGGCAAGTTAGAGAGGCATCAGAGGGATTTGAGCTAAGAAACCCCTTTTATATGCAGGAGACCAGTTGCAGCTCTAAGTTAAATTTTTCCAGACATAGGTGGTTGGGGATAGCCCCCTGTAACATCAGAAGAGTATAGTATAGCAGACAGTAAACCGACAGATTTAGTTTTGGGGTAGATGCTCAGGCCGAGGACCCCTTGAGACCTGACTCACCTTGCCCTGTCAGGTCTCTTCGCATGACCTTGTCATGGGCGGGATCTCCCTTGCTGGCTCCCAGCATCTCCCCTATTTATTTATTAAGGCAACCTTATGTAGTTCAGTTGTGAGCTTCTGAATGTTCTGTTGAAGAACCCTGACAATACAAGGAAAAATGATTATGAGAAGCAAAAGGAGAGCACCCACAGTGGCATAGCCGAAAATAGTAGACAGAATGTTCTTCTCTAAAATAAAGTTAGAGACGGTGAGGAAAAAGTCATTATCTGCTCCTGCGGCAGTAAAATCCAATTGGGAGTGTTCCATGGTCTGTATCTGATCATGAAGTTTCCCTAAATCTAAACCAATATCTGAGCTGTTCCAAACACCTAAAATATGATTTTTCAACATATTGGGTAGTATGCCCTTGTTGAGTCAATGATATTGCTGCCAAAGTAACAGTAACAGTAATAGTAACAGTAACAGTAATAGTAACAGTAGCAGTAACAGTAGCAATTGTCATTATTAAAGCTGAATCCCTAAGATTAATAAGCCCACAAACCATCCTGATTACATTAAATCTTGTAGTTGTTTTAGCACAGCAAGACCATAATTATCATACCAATAAGTAGTTACAGTTACAGGCACCATAAGATTGGGTGGACGTTTTAACACCACAAAAGAACAAACATTATATTGAGGAGTTAAACAAAATGAAACCATACATTGTTCACAAGACACTACATTAGGTCCATTTGTACATTAAGTTTTCTGGAATCATTGGTGAAAAGAAAAACATAAGGAGAGGGTAGTCAAGTCAAAACAGAATAAGTAGAATTATTTTCTGTTCGGAGTTCGCTCTGCAGCAGCTCTGTCAGTCCCGCCGGATCTCTCGATGTTTATCTTGCCTCTCCTGCCGGCGGGCACGGTGTAATGGGTCCCATCAGTCAGGCTGGCCCCACCCGCAGCTCCCGGCACACAGCTGTTTCATGCTGCAGTGGCAGCAGAGGAGTTCCCTTTTTGTTTTTTGTGGTCGTGGCAGTGGAGGAACCAGGTGCCTGGGGGACTGCGACATGACGAATCAGCCTGTCCAGGATCCAAATTGGAGAATCTACATCCTGTGGAAAAAATACAAGCACATCCTCGACTGCCAGTTAACAATGGTTCAGGACCTTTCCATTGTCCGGAGAGGAGGTCCTTCCACTTTACCAATGGCTTTGCATTTTGTTGTTCCAGATGAATCAGCATTTAAATTATCTATTACAAAGAGAGCTGTTGTAAAATCTGATGAGGGGAACAATATGTATTTATATTTGGCAATAAGTATAAACTTATTGACATATATAAATCAATATACTTGAATTAATATTTATAATTAACATATTAATTAATATATTTTGCAGCAATACAATATGCACACAACTAATACCAACCAACACAAACAAATGAACTGTAATAATATATATCACATACACACAACATAATTATACAATATATATATGTTATGACAGCACACCAATCTATACTAATCAATATCAGCCACATACATATTATATTACCACAATATATGTAATATATATATTATATAATTATACACTATATTTTAATATAGAGAGAGTATACATATTACTTTATATACGAATTAATATATATAGATTTATAAATAGAATTGGGTATATCTTTATTATATTTTATTTATACCCATACCTAATTAGGCAAACTGTAATTAGGCAGATATATTTATATTATGTATTTATAACAATATATAAAGTTTTGTTAACTGTACCGCCTATTGATAACTAAGAAATTGAGAAATCCCTTTTCTGAGCAACTCCTATTTGAGATAGCACATCCCTCCCCCATAGGGTAAAGGGGATCAAAGGAACTACATAGAGTTAGGAAAGTTTCACAGGTATCCTCAAACTGCCAATTTAATATTTTTGCGTTTTTAAGTACTGTGGGGGCTTGAAGGCAAATGAAACAATTTTGACCCCTGAAGTCTATCAGGGCAACGTGCCAATCATCACTATTTTGTAAAAGACTTGCAGTTGATCCTCATTGAATGGAATTAATGTATTTGCTACTTCTTTTCAAAAAGTTCCACACTTCTTTTTCTTCCTTTTAAAATTAATTGTGCCACCAAGCTCCGATAAGATGAAACTATTTTTCTTGGGGTCACTGGTAGATGGACCCAATGGGCCTTCTTGTCACAAGCATCCTGTAGGTGTATGTTTTATGGCAAGAAAATCGAATCTCATCTTTTGGTAATATTAATCCTAATTAACTGATCATTTTGAGCCTCATCCACTTTAACAAGAGCCGACGCTGTCTCATTAGTCAACTTTCTCTGAGAACTGGGACTAGGATTGTGTTTTAAGCAATCAAACAAAAGGCTTTAAATCTGCAGCAGACAGTTTTAAATGTGGGTGTATCCAATTAATATCCCCTAATAATTTTTGGAAATAATTTTAAAGTTAGTAAACAATCTCTCTGCAGCTTCAAAGGGACACTATTAATTTTCAAAACTTTTGGCAGACCTAAATATGAGAAGCAAATAAATAAGTGTTGCACAATAAATTTATAAGCTTCTCCAGTTATCCTTCCATAACCCAAAACTGGTCTATAGCTTTTTAGATGATAAGCAGCCATCTAATCTTTGCTTGAATACCTCCAGCAACGGGGAACTCACTACTCGCCAAGGTTTTAAACTCTCCCGTACCTTTTCCTCTGCAGCATTCCCAACCTGCATATCACTTTCTCTAATCCCACCAACTCATTTTCAATAGTATGTATTGGCCAGAAGCTGGGCCAGTCTTTCTCAGCAATGCAAGAATCGTCTGTTCCAGTGTCTAACAGCCCTGACATTTTATATCCTTGAATTAAAAGATCTTTTAAAGGCCTAGAAGCTGTAATTCCCTGCACCCAAAAAGCTAAATCACTAGATCTAAATCTTCTGGGGCCCCTAGCTTGAGAAGTCAAGGTTTTTCTTGTCTAATAACTTAGAAGCAAAAGCTGTGTTATTCTTTAATCTTTATTAATTTGCACAGTTTTAGTAGGTGATGAGGCCAAAACTTTAATTTTTTCAGTATAATCAGAATCTACTACACCAGACACCACCGAAATTCCTTGAAAAGAAAGCAAGTTATGCCCTAGCACAAGTAATACAATGCCCTCAGGCAGGGGGTCAGCCACTCCCTTTGGAATCTGAGTAACCGGCAAATCAGGGGTTAATATTGTTGCAGTGGTGGAGCTGAGGTCCAGTCCTAAGCTACCTGGGGTTGATTGGCATGGCTTGTTGTTTCTGTTTAGCAGGACATTGCTGGCAAAAATGTTCTATTTGGCCATAAGAGAAACATTTTATATTTGTAGAATCCTTTTTATTATGATTATTTTTCTTTTCTCATTTTCTCTCCTTTTTTTTTTGTTTGGGTGCCTCCCCCCCTCCCCCAGGGGGTTTTATGCAAGGAGCAGGCTCTGTTTTAAAAACTCCTTTGTTTAAAAAAATTTCCCCATCTTTTCAACCTTAAGCAATGTTCTGGAAGGATTTGGATGCAAAGTTGGGAGTTCTTAAGCCCTGGGGAGGCACAAGTGGAGGTGGGGTGGTGGCCTTAAATCAGAAAGTGTTGGATAAATTTTTAAAGGTTTTCGTAGAGGGGAAGGGGGCTCACCAGGGTGCCCGGCCGCAGTGTCCTGTAAACCCTCTCCTTCCTCAGGAAGTAGAGCATAGTATCCCTCCTTTTCTTCATCAATTGCAGAAAATATGATCTGAGTAGAAGGTGGAGACCCACTACCATCCACCGCTATAGCCTCTCCCATAGGCTATCTGACAGCCTCATGAGGGGGTCCAGAACATTTCTAATCATATTCCACAGAGCAAAAGCATTTACAAGCCCATGCAAAGTATAATAAGTTTTTAGCTGTTTTGCTAGCATCACCCAAGTATCTAAATTAACAGTGCCCTTTTCTGGAAGCCAAGGACATTGCTTTTATACAAATTTAAGAAAGAATTGAACACTAGCCTTTTTAACTTTAATTTCTCTTTTGTTTGACAATTGCAAAATTAGTTCCATAAAGAGATTTCGGTCTTTTAAATCTTTGTTACCCGTGCCAAAATATTAATATTTATAGAAATGTCTGCCTTGTCAAGGGTTTTACCTTAGCCAAGGGGGGTTTGTTTCTACCCTCGCCAAGTGGGGTTTCTTTCAACCCATCTTCTCTTCACTAAGGGGGGGGGTTCTTTCAACCCATCAGTTTCTTTCAACCCTTAAACACTTCCCACTTCTTCTAACCATACCTATCTTATGCAGGGGGATCCTAGAAACAAGAGTGGAGTCCTATCCATCCCAAATTACTGAGCACTTCTGAGACCTACCTTCAAATAGCCCGTTCCGGGCACCCCTTGCCAGGGTCCAGCCCCGGTGGATCCTGGGAATTCGAAGGGGAGACGGAGTTGACTTCTTAGAAAATATTTTTTAATTAGAAATGTAAAGATTAGGATAGAATAGTATAGTACAAAAATTAGTGGAGAAAACACGCTGAATAACTTGGGTTACGCAGAGAGCTAATAAAACCCCGAGACAAAAGGTTTGCACCATCTAGGTAGGCCACCCACGCCCACTTGAATAGCAGAGGGTGCCCCGCCTTGGGCTCCTGCTCTCGTGAGTCTTAGAAACCAGGAAAGTAAGAAGACATAGTGAGCCTCCACAAGCCAGATGGTAATTCAGCCTGAAAAACAGACGGAGGGAGAGGGATAAAGAGAAAGAGAGAGAGAGTCGACATGGGGGAAACCAGTCTTTCCAGTGACTGGCCCATTTTTTGTTGTCCGGTAATGCTCTTTAACTTTTGGTTATACATAGAGATCAATGGATAATACAAAATTATGCAACGTCAGCAGCCCTGATTCTTGTCGAGACCAGGCTTTCTCTCTGCATACCTAGCTGTATACACAAGTCTTAGGTGATTTACATCATCTTCTGGCCAGAAGGCCAATTAACATTTTATGGCCCTTTTCTGATAAGGGTCTGTCAACCAGAAAACTTAGTTGCCTTAATAGTGTTGTTCTTCCCAAAGTCTAGTACCACTCTCAGAAAGCACTAAATAAAGTTACATTCTTACATAGCAAGGACACAACAATTTATAACAAGGAAAGAGGAGTACAGTGATTTATAACAAAGGGAAAATTCATTAACTCAAAAGTCTAGCTAACATAAAAACTACTGTATTCCTTTTTCTATATCCCAATTACATTGATTAATATTCTTCAGGTGCCTAAAAGATAAAGACTATGGAGGCCTGGCTGCAGTCATTGACTCAACAGTGAAACCCATCACCAGTAAAATTTCTAGCTTTTTAGAAAAGGCTCTATATCTGTAAGATGCTTTAAACTACATGCCTTTCACTGTTGGGGAGCTGTAAACAATTCACAAATTGTAAAAATCCGGGTGAAACCGTCAGGCAAGTTAGAGAACCATCAGAGGGATTTGAGCTGAAACATCCCTTTCATATGCATGAGACCAGATGGAGTCTAAGTTGGCTTTTTCCAGAGAAAGGTGGTGGGGGACAGCCCCTGTTAATGACAGAAGAGTGAAAAGCAGAGTAAAATAAGGCAGGCAGTTTCTGTTTGGGGGAGATAGATGCTCAAGAAAATCCTTGGGGAAATTCTGAAGCCAGATCACGCCTTTGCATATGTCAGGCATCCTTCCTCATGAACTTTATCAAGGGTGGGATTACTCACGCTGGCTTCTGGCAGGCTGTCACACGTGCGACTGTGTTGTGAGTCGATACTCGAGGTGACCGTCGAGTCAGTGCAGGGGAATCAGGTGTATCTGGAGTGGATTGGGACATGGGGATCTTTTGGAATGGTGGCACGATCCCTGGAGTTCATCTCCACTTTCAAGTTGAGATCGCCTCCTCTTGAGGTTCAATGGAAACAGCAGAATTCCAACTGGACGAAGCAGGGAAATGGACCCTCATCTCGAGATGAGGAGAGACATATGGGGCACTTCTGGAGTTGGAGTTGTGGCAGTACCCTTGGTATTCCTCTCGAATGGAGAGAGGTATGTCTTGGAAGTTCTTGAGGTGCATCAAGGGTGGAAAGAACCCTTTCAAGGCTAAAAGGGAAGGTGGGATTTCTCTCAAAATGCTGCAAGCGGAAAAGGGCCTCTTCATGCCTTGAGGGGAGAATCTGGTTTTTCTTGAGTTCCGGAAGAAAACTTGGGGTTCCTCTCGATTTATGACAGGGAACTCAGGGACCTGCTCGTATTGCCTAAGGAAAGTCCAGTTTCCTTGTGTGTTGCGATGGTCACTCAGGATTCATCTCCAGTCGCTGCTGGGTACTAGGTCCTCATCTGGAGATGAGGCTGCAACCTCAGGATTCCTCTCCAGTGCTGACATGGATCTCGGGGTTACCTGGAGTTTCCACAGGGGAGTGAGGTCTCGTCTCATGTGGAGACATGCAAGTCTGCTTACCTCCCCAGCTGTAAGAGTAGAATCAGGATTCCTGTGGAGCTGACATAGGGATCTGTGACTTTCTCTCAAGGTGCCACAGGGCTGTCACACGTGCCATCGTGTTGTGAGTCAATACTTGGGGTGATAGTCGAGTCAGTGCAGGGGAATCAGGTGTATCTGGAGTGGACTGGGACATCGGGGTCTTTTGGAATGGTGGCACGACCCATGGAGTTCCTCTCAACTTTCAAGTTGAGAGTGCCTCCTCCTGAGGTGTGATGGGAACGCCGGGATTCCTTTCCCAATGAAGTATGGAAAGGGACCCTCATCTCGAGATGAGGACAGGAAAACGGGGCTTTTCTTGAGCTGTGGCTGGACCCTCGGTGTTCCTCTCGAGTAGAGACGGGTATGTTGCGGAACTTCTTGAACTGCATCAAGGGTGTGAAGGACCCATTTGAGGCTCAAGAGGGAAGGTGGGATTTCCCTCGAGACACCGCAGTGGAAAAGGGCCTCATCTCGCGTTGAGGGGAGAATCTCCTGGTTTGTCTCGAGTTGCAGCAGGAAACGTGGGGTTCCTCCCGAGTTGCGACAGGGACCTCAGGAAATGGCTCCAAGTGGCCTCAGGAAAGTCCAGTCTCCGTGAGAGTTACAAGGGGCCTCTCTGGATTCCTCTCCAGTCTGTGCTGGGTCCTAGGTCCTCATCTGAGGCTGAAGCCTCAAACTCAGGGTTCCTCTCCAGTGCTGACATGTATCTTGGGGTTCCTAGGGAGTTTCCACAGGGGAGTCAGGCCTCGTCTCGTGTGGAGACATGCAAGTCTGCTTTCCTGACGAGCTGTAACCGTAGAATCAGGCTTCCAGTCGAGTTCACATATGGATCTGTGGCTTTCTCTCGAGGTGCCACAGGGCTGTCACACGTGTCATCATGTTGTGAGTCGATACACAGGGTGACATTCGATTCAGTTCAGGGGATTCAGATGTATCGGTAGTTGACTGGCACATCAGGGTCTTTCGGAATGGTGCCACGACCCTGGGGTTCCTCTCGACTTTCAAGTTCAGACCGCCTTTACTTGACCTGCGACAGGAATGCCAGGATTCCTTTCCCAACGAAGCAGAGAAAGGGACTGTCATCTCGAGATGAGGAGGGAAATACGGGGCTCTTCTTGAGTTGTGGCCAGACCCTCGGTGTTCCTCTCGAGTGGAGACGGTTATGTCGGGGAATTTCTTGAGTTGCCTCAGGGTGTGAAGGACCCTTTTGAGGCTCAAAAGGAAGGTGGGCTTTCTCTCAAAACGTCGCAGCGGAAAAGGATCTCATCTGGAGTTGAGGGGAGAATCTCCTGTTTTTTCCCGAGTTGCAGCAGGAAACAAGGGGTTCTTTTCAAGTTACAAAGTGGACCACAAGGACTCTTTTGTGAGGCCTCAGGAAAATACAGACTCCATGGGAGTTGCAATGGCCCTCTCGAGATTGTTCTCCAATTGGATCCCAGGCCATAAGTCCTCGTTTGAAGCGGAGGCTGCAACCACAGGGTTCCCCTCCAATGCGTACATGGACCTCGGGGTTCCTCTGCACTTACCACAGGGGAGTCAGGCTTCATCTCGTGTAGAGACATGCAAGTCTACTTTCCTGCCGAGCTGTAACTGTAGAGTCAGGCTTCCTGTAGAGTTGACCTAGGGATCTCTGGCTTTCTCTTGAGGTGCCACAGACTGTCACACATGCCATCATGTTGTGAGTCGATACGCTGGATGACAGTCGAGTCAGTGCAGGGGAATCAGATGTATCTGTAGTTCACTGGGACATCAGGGTCTTTCAGAATGGTGGCACAACCCCTGGAGTTCCTCTCGACTTTCATTTTAAGAGCCACTCTTCTTGAGGTGTGACGAGAACGCCGGGATTCCTTTCCCGACGAAGCAGGGAAAGAGACCCTCATCTCGAGATGAGGAGGGAAAAGCCGGGCACTTCTTGAGCTATGGCAGGACCCTCGGTGTTCCTCTCCAGTGGTGACGGGTATGTCGGGGAATTTCCTGACTTGCGTCAAGGGTTTCAAAGACCTTTTCGAGTCTAAAGTGGGAAGTTGGGGTTTCTCTCAAGACGCCGCAGCAGAAAAGGGCCTCATCTCTCTTTGAGGGGAGAATCTTCTGGTTTTTCTCGAGTTGCAGCAGGAAATTGGTGTTCCTCTTGAGTTACAACAGAGATCTCTGGAACCCACTTGAGTGGCCTCAGGAAAGTCAAGTCACCATGTGAGTCGCGAGGGGCCTCT
Organism: Ovis aries; assembly: GCF_016772045.2. Taxonomy (NCBI): domain Eukaryota; kingdom Metazoa; phylum Chordata; class Mammalia; order Artiodactyla; family Bovidae; genus Ovis; species Ovis aries. Next base: position 155,736 of record NC_056070.1, read on the forward strand.
AGGGATTCCTCTCCAGCCGCTGCCAGGGCCAAGGTCCTCATCTGGAGTTGAGGGTGGAACCTTATGTTTCCTCTCCTATGCTGACGTGGAACTCGGGGTTCCTCTGAAGTTTCAACAGTGGAATCAGTGTTCCTCTCAGGTTGATGCATTCAAGTCACCTTTCCTCTCAAGCTGTAACAGTAGTGTCAGGCTTCCTGTCGAGTTGACCTAGGGATCTGTGGCTTTCTCTCGAGGTGCCACAGGGCTGTAACACGTGCAATCATGTTGTGAGTTGATACGCGGGGTGACAGTCAAGTCAGTGTAGGGGAATCAGCTGTATCTGGCATGGACTAGGATATTGTGGTCCTTTGGAATGATGGCATGACCCCTGCAGGTCCTTTCAACTTTCAACTTGACACCGGCTCCTCTTGAGGTGAGACCGGAATGCCAGGATTCGTTTCCTGACGAAGCAGGGTAAGGGTCCCTTATCTCGAGATGAAGATAGAAAAACGGGGCACTTCTTGACTTGTGGTGGGACCCTCGGTGTTCCTCGCCAGTGGTGACGGGTATGTCAGGGAACTTCTTGAGTTGCGTCAAGGTTGTAAAGAACCCTTTCGAGTCTCAAGTGGGAAGGTGGGGTTTCTCTCGAGATCCTACAACAGAAAAGGGCCGCATCTCGCGTTGAAGGTTGATCTCCTTGTTTTTCTCAAGGTGCGGCGGGAAACGGGGTTCTTCTCGAGTTACCATAGGGACTTCAGTTACCTGCTCGTGTGGCCTCAGGAAAGTCCAGTCTACATGCAAGTTGCGAGTGGACTCTCAGGATTCCTCTCAAGTCGGTGCTGGGTGCTAGGTCCTCAACTGGAGCTGAGGCTGCAACGTCAGGGTTCCTATCCAGTGCTGACATGGATCTCGGGGTTCCTCTGTAGTTTCAACAGTGGAATCAGTGTTCCTCTCGGGTGGATACATGCAGGTCCGCTTTCCTCCTGAGCTCTAACATTATTTTTTTTTATATATACATGACCACTGGAAAAACCATAGCCTAGACTAGATGGACCTTAGTCGGCAAAGTAATGTCTCTGCTTTTGAATATGCTATCTAGGTTGGTCATAACTTTTCTTCCAAGGAGTAAGCGTCTTTTTTTTTTTTATTATTTTTTAATCTTAAAATCTTTAATTCTTACATGCGTTCCCAAACATGAACCCCCGTCCCACCTCCCTCCCCATAACATCTCTCTGGGTAATCCCCATGCACCAGCCCCAAGCATGCTGTATCCTGCGTCAGACATAGACTGGCGATTCAATTCTTACATGATAGTATACATGTTAGAATGCCATTCTCCCAAATCATCCCACCCTCTCCCTCTCCCTCTGAGTCCAAAAGTCCGTTATACACATCTGTGTCTTTGTTCCTGTCTTGCATACAGGGTTGTCATTGCCATCTTTCTAAATTCCATATATATGTGTTAGTATACTGTATTGGTGTTTTTCTTTCTGGCTTACTTCACTCTGTATAATCGGCTGCAGTTTCATCCATCTCATCAGAACTGATTCAAATGAATTCTTTTTTACGGCTGAGTAATACTCCATTGTGTATATGTACCACAGCTTTCTTATCCATTCATCTGCTGATGGACATCTAGGTTGTTTCCATGTCCTGGCTATTATAAACAGTGCTGTGATGAACATCGGGGTACATGTGTCTCTTTCCATTCTGGTTTCCTCGGTGTGTATGCCCAGCAGTGGGATTGCTGGGTCATAAGGTAGTTCTATTTGCAATTTTTAAGGAATCTCCACACTGTTCTCCATAGTGGCTGTACTAGTTTGCATTCCCACCAACAGTGTAGGAGGGTTCCCTTTTCTCCACACCCTCTCCAGCACTTATTGCTTGCAGATTTTTGGATCGCAGCCATTCTGACTGGTGTGAAGTGGTACCTCATTGTGGTTTTGATTTGCATTTCTCTGATAATGAGTGATGTTGAGCATCTTTCATGTGTTTGTTAGCCATCCGTATGTCTTCTTTGGAGAAATGTCTATTTAGTTCTTTGGCCCATTTTTTGATTGGGTCGTTTATTTTTCTGGAATTGAGCTGCATAAGTTGCTTGTATATTTTTGAGATTAGTTGTTTGCCAGTTGCTTCATTTGCTATTATTTTCTCCCATTCAGAAGGCTGTCTTTTCACCTTGCTTATATTTTCCTTTGTTGTGCAGAAGCTTTTAATTTTAATTAGATCCCATTTGTTTATTTTTGCTTTTATTTCCAGAATACTGGGAGGTGGATCATAGAGGATCCTGCTGTGATTTATGTCTGAGAGTGTTTTTCCTATGTTCTCCTCTAGGAGTTTTATAGTTTCTGGTCTTACATTTAGATCTTTAACCCATTTTGAGTTTATTTTTGTGTGTGGTGTTAGAAAGTGATCTAGTTTCATTCTTTTACAAGTGGTTGCCCAGTTTTCCCAGCACCACTTGATAAAGAGATTGTCTTTACTCCATTGTATATTCTTGCCTCCTTTGTCAAAGATAAGGTGTCCATATGTGTGTGGATTTATCTCTGGGCTTTCTATTTTGTTCCATTGATCTATATGTCTGTCTTTGTGCCAGTACCATACTGTCTTGATGACTGTGGCTTTGTAGTAGAGCCTGAAGTCAGGCAAGTTGATTCCTGCAGTTCCATTCTTCTTTCTCAAGATTGCTTTGGCTATTCGAGGTTTTTGTATTTCCATACAAATCTTGAAATTATTTGTTCTAGTTCTGTGAAAATGTGGCTGGTAGCTTGATAAGGATTGCATTGAATTTTTAAATTGCTTTGGGTAGTATACTCATTTTCACTATATTGATTCTTCCGATCCATGAACATGGTATATTTCTCCATCTATTAGTGTCCTCTTTGATTTCTTTCATCAGTGTTTTATAGTTTTCTATATATAGGTCTTTAGTTCTTTAGGTAGATATATTCCTAAGTATTTTATTCTTTTCGTTGCAATGGTGAATGGAATTGTTTCCTTAACTTCTTTTTCTACTTTCTCATTATTCGTGTATAGGAATGCAAGGGATTTCTGTGTGTTGATTTTATATCCTGCAACTTTACTATATTCATTGATTAGTTCTAGTAATTTTCTGGTGGAGTCTTTAGGGTTTTCCATGTAGAGGATCATGTCATGTGCAAACAGTGAGAGTTTTACTTCTTCTTTTCCAATTTGGATTCCTTTTATTTCTTTTTCTGCTCTGATTGCTGTGGCCAAAACTTCCAGAACTATGTTGAATAGCAGCGGTGAAAGTGGACACCCTTGTCCTGTTCCTGACTTTAGGGAAATGCTTTCAATTTTTCACCATTGAGGATAATGTTTGCTGTGGGTTTGTCATATATAGCTTTTATTATGTTGAGGTATGTTCCTTCTATTCCTGCTTTCTGGAGAGTTTTTATCATAAATGGATGTTGAATTTTGTCAAAGGCCTTCTCTGCATCTATTGAGATAATCATATGGTTTTTATTTTTCAATTTGTTAATGTGGTGAATTGCATTGATTGATTTGCGGATATTGAAGAATCCTTGCATCCCTGGGATAAAGCCCACTTGGTCATGGTGTATGATCTTTTTAATGTGTTGTTGGATCCTGATTGCTAGAATTTTGTTGAGGATTTTTGCATCTATGTTCATCAGTGATATCGGCCTCTAGTTTTCTTTTTTTGTGACATCTTTGTCAGGTTTTGGTATTAGGGTGATGGTGGCCTCAGAGAATGAGTTTGGAAGTTTACCTTCCTCTGCAATTTTCTGGAAGAGTTTGAGTAGGATAGGTGTTAGCTCTTCTCGAAATTTTTGGTAGAATTCAGCTGGGAAGCCATCTGGACCTGGGCTTTTGTTTGCTGGAAGATTTCTGATTAGTTTCAATTTCCGTTCTTGTGGTGGGTCTGTTAAGATTTTCTATTTCTTCCTGGTTCAGTTTTGGAAAATTGTACTTTTCTAAGAATTTGTCCATTTCTTCCACGTTGTCCATTTTATTGGCATACAACTGCTGATAGTAGTCTCTTATGATCCTTTGTATTTCTGTGTTGTCTGTTGTGATCTCTCCATTTTCATTTCTAATTTTATTGATTTGATTTTTCTCTCTTTGCTTCTTGATGAGTCTGGCTAATGGTCTGTCAATTTTATTTATCCTTTCAAAGAACCAGCTTTTGGCTTTCTTGATTTTTGCTATGGTCTCTTTTGTTTCTTTTGCATTTATTTCTGCCCTAATTTTTAAGATTTCTTTCCTTCTACTAACTCTGGGGTTCTCCAATTCTTCCTTTTCTAGTTGTTTTAGGTGCAGAGTTAGGTTATTTATTTGACTTTTTCTTGTTTCTTGAGGTATGCCTGTATTGCTATGAACTCTCCTCTTAGCACTGCGTTTATAGTGTCCCGCAGGTTTTGGGTTGTTGTGTTTTCATTTTCATTAGTTTCTATGCATATTTTGATTTCTTTTTGATTTCTTCTGTGATTTGTTGGTTATTCAGAAGTGTGTTGTTCAACCTCCATATGTTGGAATTTTTAATATTTTTCTCCTGTAATTGAGATCTAATCTTAATGCATTATGGTCAGAAAAGATGCTGGGAGTGATTTCGATTTTTTTGAATTTATCAAGTTTAGATTTATGGCCCAGGATGTGATCTATCCTGGAGAAGATTCCATGAGCACTTGAAAAAAGGTGAAATTCATTTTTGGGGGGTGAAATGTCCTATAGATATCAATTAGGTCTAACTGATCTAATGTATCATTTAAAGTTTGCGTTTCTTTGTTAATTTTCTGTTTAGTTGATCTGTCCATAGGTGTGAGTGGGGTATTAAAGTCTCCCACTATTATTGTGTTATTGTTGATTTCCCTTTCATACTTGTTAGCATTTGTCTTACATATTGCAGTGCTCCTATATTGGGTGCATATATATTTATAATTGTTATATCTTCTTCTTGGATTGATCCTTTGATCATTATGTAGTGGCCTTCTTTGTCTCTTTTCACAGCCTTTGTTTTAAAGTCTATTTTATCGGATATGAGTATTGCCACTCCTGCTTTTTTTGGTCTCTATTTGCGTGGTATATCTTTTTCCAGCCCTTCACTTTCAGTCTGTATGTGTCCCTTGTTTTGAGGTGGGTCTCTTGTAAGCAGCATATAGAGGGGTCTTGTTTTTGTATCCATTCGGCCAGTCTTTGTCTTTTCGTTGGGGCGTTCAACCCATTTACGTTTAAGGTAATTATTGATAAGTATGATCCCGTTACCATTTACTTTATTGTTTGGGGTTCGGGTTTATACACCCTTTTTTGTGTTTCCTGTCTAGAGAATTGTCTTTAGCAATTGTTGGAGAGCTGGTTTGGTGGTGCTGAATTCTCTCAGCTTTTGCTTGTCTGTAAAGCTTTGATTTCTCCTTCGTATTTGAATGAGATCCTTGCTGGGTACAGTAATCTGGGCTGTAGGTTATTGTCTTTCATCACTTTAAGTATGTCTTGCCATTCCCTCCTGGCCTGAAGAGTTTCTATTGACAGATCAGCTGTTATCCTTATGGGAATCCCCTTGTGTGTTATTTGTTGTTTGTCCCTTGCTGCTTTTAATATTTGTTCTTTGTGTTTGATCTTTGTTATTTTGATTAATATGTGTCTTGGGGTGTTTCGCCTTGGGTTTATCCTATTTGGAACTCTCTGTGTTTCTTGGACTTGGGTGATTATTTCCTTCCCCATTTTAGGGAAGTTTTCAACTATTATCTCCTCAAGGATTTTCTCATGATCTTTCTTTCTGTCTTCTTCTTCTGGGACTCCTATAATTCGAATGTTGGAGCGTTTCATATTGTCCTGGAGGTCTCTGAGATTGTCCTCATTTCTTTTAATTCGTTTTTCTTGTTTCCTCTCTGATTCATTTATTTCTACCATTCTATCTTCTATTTCACTAATCCTATCTCTGCCTCCGTTATTCTACTATTTGTTGCCTCCAGAGTGTTTCTGATCTCATTTATTGCGTTATTCATTATATTTTGACTCTTTTCTACTTCTTCTAGGTCCTTGTTAAACCTTTCTTGCATCTTCTCAGTCCTTGTCTCTAGGCTATTTATCTGTGATTCCATTTTGATTTCAAGATTTTGGATCATTTTCACTATCAGTATTCGGAATTCCTTCTCCGGTAGATTCCCTACTTCTTCCTCTTTTGTTTGGTTTGGTGGGCAACTCTCCTGTTCCTTTACCTGCTGAGTATTCCTCTGTCTCTTCATCTTGGTTATATTGCTGCGTTTGGGGTGGCCTCTTTATATTCTGGTAATTTGTGGAGTTCTCTTTATTATGGAGCTTCCTCACTTTGGGTGGGGTTCTATCAGTGGCTTGTCAAGGTTTCCTGGTTAGGGAGGCTTGTGTTGGAGTTTTGGTGGGTGGAGCTGGGTTTCTTCTCTCTGCAGTGCAGTGGAGTGACCCATAATGGGTTATGAGACATCAAAGGTTTTGGGATAATTTTGAGCTGCCTGTATATTGAAGCTCAGGGGAGTGTTCCTGTGTTGCTGGAGAATTTGTGTGGTATGTCTTGTTTTGGAACTTGTTGGCCCTTGGGTGGAGCTTGGTTTTGGTGTAGGTATGAAGGCATTTGATGAGCTCCTATTGCTTAATGTTCCCTGAATTCAAGAGTTCTCTAATGTTTTCAGGCTTTGGATTTAAGCCTCCTGCTTCTGGTTTTCAGTTTTATTTTTACAGTAGCCTCTAGACTTCTCCATCTATACAGCACCGATGATAAAACATCTAGGTTAAAGATGAAAAGTTTCTCCACATTGAGGGACACTCAGAGAGGTTCACTGAGTTACAAGGAGAAGCGAAGATGGAGGGGGTAGTTAGAGGTAACTGGAATGAGATGCGGTGAGATCAAAAGAGGAGAGAGCAAGCTAGCCAGTAGTCACTTCCTTATGTGTGCTCTATAGTCTGGACCGCTCAGAGGTATTTACAGAGTTATACGGGTAAGAGGAGAGGGAGGAAGTAGACAGAGGTGACCAGGAGGATAAGAGAGAGGAATGAGTAGGAGAGAGACAAATCCTGCCCGTAACCAGTTCCTTAGGTGTTCTCCACCGTCTGGAACACTCAGAGATTCACAGAGTTGGATAGAGAAGAGATGGGGGAGAAAAGAGACAGAGGCCACCTGGTGGAGAAAAAGGAGAGTCCAGAGGAGGAGAGAGTGGTCAAGCCAGTAATCTCGCTCTCAGGTAAACTTGGGTAGTGAAGTTTGGGTTTTTAAATGTACAAAATTGACAACAAAAACCTAAGAGCAAAGATTAAAAATCTAGAGTAGAGGTTGGATTTTCAAAGATTCAATATTAAAGAAAAGCAGAAGGAAAAAGGAAGAAAGAAAAAAAAAGAATTATTAAAGAACAAACAAACAAACAAAAAAAAAACCAACAACAACAACCATCCAAAGACTATATATGGTGTTTGCCTTTAAAAAAAAGTCTTTTTTTTAAATAGTAATAATAGGTTATAGAAATAAAATTTTAGAGGAGAAATAGAAGACTTAACAATTAAAAAAAAGTTAGAAAAAAAGAAAAAAAAAACAAAAAACAAAAAAGCAAAAAAAAAAAAAGGAATGATTTTAAAAATAGTAAAAATATATCTAGCCCTTCTCTGATGTTATGGGCCGTGTGGGATCACTTCCAAGGTGGTTCCCTCTGTTTAACTTCTTCTGTTTGCTGGTTTTTTAGGCTCACTAGTTCAGTCGCGCTGTGGGGAGGGGGCATGCTGCAAACAAATAGCACTGTCGTGTGCACACAGTATCTCAGCCCCACTTGACCTGTCCTTTCTCGTGGTGCACAAACCGCTCCGGCTCTATGATGCTCAGCCGGGAACCATCTGGGGCCGGCCCTAGGCTGCGTGCACTTCCCCGGTCCAAGCCGCTCAGGTTCGGCGCTCAGGCATCCCTCAGAGGCACAAATTCGGCTGGGACTGCGCTTTGTGCCCTTCCCAGGTCCAAGTAGCTCAGGAGTTTGGCGAGCGCGATCGCCGTGGCTTGTCACCTTTTCTGCCGCTGCTGCTCAGCTTTCTGGGTGGACCACTGGTGCACCCCGTGAGGCAGATTGTGACTGTCCAGCACCCCCAGAAGTCTTAGCAAAGAAGCCTGCTTGCAGTTAGGTAAGTAAAGTCTCTCCGGGTCTGCAATTGCCCCTTTCCAGTCCTTATGGCTCTAGCTGCCTGTCCCCAGCGGGGGATGGTCTGCAGCCGGCTTTTCCATTCCGTCCTTTGTTCTGTGCTCGGTCCTGGCGGTGTCTTATGTTCGAGCTTTTCGCGTGGTAGCTATCCCACAGTCTGGGTTGCTAGCCCAAGTTAGATCGTTCTGGTTGCGCGTAGGGCGTTCCTGCCCGATTCTTACAAAGCTCTGAAGCCCGCGCCTCCTGCGCGTCCCTGCCCTGCCCCCACTTCCCAATGGCAGATGCAGGCGTCTGTGCTGCTTTTCCACTGGGGGAGTTACTGGTGGGCTTGTAATCTGTTGGTTTTAATAATTTATCTATTTTTTCCTTCCTGTTATGTTGCCCTCTGTGTTTCCAAGGCTTTCCACAGACTCGGCAGGGAGAGTGTTTCCTGGTGTTTGGAAACCTCTCTTCTTAAAACTCCCTTCCCGGAACGGGCTTCCCTTCCTGGGACGGAGCTCCCTCCCCACCTCCTTTGTCTACTTTCTCATCTTTTATATTTTTCCTACCTGTTTTTGAAGATAATGGTCTGCTTTTCTGGTTGCCTGATGTCCTCTGCCAGCCTATAGAAGTTGTTTTGTGGAGTTTGCTCAGCGTTGAAATGTTCTTTTGAGGAATTTGTGAGGGAGAAAGTGGTCTTCCCGTCCTATTCCTCCGCCATCTTTTCTATCCATCCTGAGCTCTAACATTAGAGTCAGCTTTCTTGTCGATTTTACATAAGGATCTGTGTCTTTCTCTCGAGGTGCCACAGGGCTGTAAAACATGCAATCGTGTTGTGAGTCAGTACACGGGGTGACAGTTGAGTCAGTGTAGGGGAATCAGCTATATTTGGCATGGACTGGGACATTGTGGTCCTTTGTAATGATGGCATGACCCCTGCAGTTCTTTCAACTTTCAACTTGTCACCGGCTCCTTTTGAGGGGAGACTGGAACGCCGGGATTCCTTTCCAGATGAGGCAGGGCAAGGGACCCTTATCTCGAGATGAGGATGGAAAACGGGGCACTTCTTGTGTTGTGGCAGGTCCCTAGGTGTTCTTACCCGGTGGTGACGGGTATGTCGGGGAACTTCTTGAGTTGCGTCAAGGGTATCAAGGACCCTTTCGAGGCTCAAGAGGCAAGCTGGGTTTCTCTTGAGACCCTACAGCAGAAAAGGGCCGCATCTCGCTTTGAGAGTTGATCTCCTGGTTTTTCACGAGGGGCAGCAGGAAACAGGTTCCTCTCGAATTACCATGGGGATTTCAGTTACCTGCTCGTGTGGCCTCAGGAAAGTCCGCTCTCCATGCAAGTTGCTAGTGACCTCTCGGGATTCCTCTCCAGTCGGTGCCGGGTCCTAGGTCCTCAATTGTAGCTGAGGCTGCAACGTCACGGTTCCTCTCCAGTGCTGACATGGATCTCAGGGTTGCTATGGAATTTCCACAGGGGTGTCAGGCCTCGTCTCGTGTGGGAACATTCAAGTCCGCTTTTCTCCTGAGCTCTAACGTTAGAGTCAGCTTTCTTGTCGAGTTTCTATAGGTATCTGTGACTTTCTCTCGAGGTGGCACAGGGCTGTCACCCATGCCATCGTGTTGCGAGTCGATACTTGGGGTGACAGTCAAGTCAGTGCAGGGGAATCAGGTGTATCTGGAGTGGACTGGGACATCAGGGTCTTTCGGGATGGTGGCACGACCCATGGAGTTCCTCTCAACTTTCATTTTAAGAGAGCCTCTTCTTCAGGTATGACAGCAATGCCGGGATTCTTTTCCCTTCGAAGTAGGGAAAGGGACCCTCATCTCGAGATGAGGACGGGAAACGGGGCTTTTCTTGAGTTTTGGCGGGGCCCTCGGTGATCCTCTCGAGTGGAGACGGGTATGTTGGGGAACCTTTTGGGTTGCATCAGGGGTTTCAAAGACCCAATCAAGGCTCAAAAGAGAAGGTGGGATTTCTCTCGAGATGCCGCAGCGGAAAAGGCCTCATCTCGCGTTGAGGGGAGAGTCTCCTGGTTTTTCTCGAGTTGCAGCAGGAACCCTGGGGTTCCTCTCGAGTTGCGACAGGGACCTCAGGAAATGGCTCCTGTGGCCTCAGGAAAGTCCTGTCTCCGTGCGAGTTACGAGGGGCCTCTCTGGATTCCTCTCCAGTCGGTGCCAGGTCCTAGGTCACCATCTGAGGCTGAAGCAGCAACCTCAGGGTTCCTCTCCAATGCTGACATGGATCTTGGTGTTCCTATGGAGTTTCCACAGGGAAGTCTGGCCACGTCTCTTATGGAGACATGCAAGTCCGCTCTCCTGACGAGCTGTAACAGTAGTCAGGATTCCAGTCAAGTTCACATAGGGAACTGTGTCTTTCTCTCAAGGTGACACATGGTTGTCACACGTGCCATCGTGGTGTGAGTCGATACTCGGGGAGACATTCAAGTCAGTGCAGGGGAATCAGATGTATCTGCAATTGACTGGGACATCAAGGTCTTTCAGAATGGTGGCACGACCCCTGGAGTTCCTCTCGACTTTCATTTTAAGAGCCCCTCTTCTTGAGTGCGACGGGAATGCTGGGATTCCTTTCCCGACGAAACAGGGAAAGGGACCCTCATCTCGAGATGAGAAGGGAAAAGCAGAGTACTTCTTGAGCTGTGGCGGGACCCTCGGTGTTCCTCTCCAGTGGTGACGGGTATGTCGGGGAATTTCCTGACTTGCGTCAAGGGTTTCAAAGACCTTTTCGAGTCTAAAGTGGGAAGTTGGGGGTTTCTCTCAAGACTCTGCAGCAGAAAAGGGCCTCATCTCGCTTTGAGGGGAGAATCTTCTGGTTTTTCCCGAGTTGCAGAGGGAAACTTGGTGTTGCTCTCGAGTTACGACGGGGACCTCAGGAACCCGCTCGCGTGGCCTCATGAAAATCCAGTCTCCATGTGAGTCACAAGGGGCCTCTCCAGATTCCTCTCCAGCTGCTGCCGGGGCTGAGGTCCTCATCTGGAGTTGAGGCCGGAACCTTATGTTTCCTCTCCTGTGCTGACATGGATCTCGGGGTTCCTCTGAAGTTTCAACAGTGGAATTAGTGTTCCTCTCAGGTGGACACATGCAAGTCTGCTTTCCTCTCGAGCTGTAACAGGAGTGGCAGGCTTCCTGTCGAGTTGACCTAGGGATCTGTGGCTTTCTCCTGAGGTGCCAAAGGGCTGTCAAATGTGCCGTCATGTTGTGAGTCGATACTTGGGGTGACAATCGAGTCAGTACAGGGGAATCAGGTGTATCTGGTGTGGACTGAGATATTGTGGTCCTTTGGAATGCTGGCACAACCCCTGTAGTTCCTTTTGACTTTCAACTTGACAGTGGCTCCTCTTGAGATGAGACCGGAACACCGGGATTCCTTTCCTGATGAAGCAGGGTAAGGGACCCTTATCTCGAGATAAGGATGGAAAAACGGGGCACTTCTTGAGTTGTGGTGGGACCCTCGGTGTTACTCTCCAGTAGTGACGGGTATATCAGGGAACATCTTGAGTCCCGTCAAGTGTGTAAAGTATCCTTTCGAGTCTCAAGTGGAAAGTTGGGGTTTTTCTAGAGACCCTACACAGAAAAGGGCTGCATCTCCCGTTAAAGGTCGATCTCCTGGATTTTCCCGAGGTGCGGCAGGAAACGGGGTTCTTCTCGAGTTACCATAGGGACTTCGGTTACCTGCTCGTGTGGCCTCAGGAAAGTCCACTCTCCATGCAAGTTGCTAGTGGCCTCTCGGGATTCCTCTCCAGTCGGTGCCAGGTCCTAGGTCCTCAACTGGAGCTGAGGCTGCAACTTCAGGGTTGCTCTCCAGTGCTGACATGGATCTCGGGGTTGCTATGGAGTTTCCACAGGGGTGTCAGGCCTCGTCTCATGTGGGAACATTCAAGTCCGCTTTCCTCCTGCGCTCTAACATTAGAGTCAGCTTTCTTGTCGAGTTTATATAGGGATCTGTGTCTTTCTTTCGAGGTGCCACAGGGCTGTCACACGTGCCATTGTGTTATGAGTCGATACTTGGGGTGACAGTCAAGTCAGTGCAGGGGAATCAGATGTATCTGGAGTGGACTGGGACATCAGGGTCTTTTGGAATGGTGGCACGACCCATGGAGTTCCTCTCAACTTTCATTTTAAGAGTGCGTCTTCTTGAGGTGCGACGGGAACGCTGGGATTCCTTTCCCGACGAAGCAGGGAAAGGGACCCTCATCTCAAGATGAGGAGGGAAAAACGGGGCTCTTCCTGATTTGTTGCTGGACCCTCTGTGTTCTTCTCGAGTGGAGACGGGTATGTCAGGCAATTTTTGAGTTGCATCAAGGGTGTGAAGTACCCTTTCGAGGCTCAAGAGGGAATGTGGGATTTTTCTCGAGACATCCCAGCAGAAAAGGGCCTCATCTCGCACTGAGGGGAGAATCTCTTGGTTTATCTCAAGTTGTGGCAGGAAACTAGGGGTTCCTCTCGAGTTACGATGGGGATTTCAGGGACCCGTTTGTGAGGCCCCAGGAAAATCCAGTCTCCATGCGAGTTGCGAGGGCCCTCTCTGGATTCTTCTCTAATCGGTCCCAGGTCATAAGTCCTCATCGGGAGCTGAAGCCACAACCTCAGGGTTCCTCTCCAGTGCATACATGGATCTCGGGGTTCCTCTTGAGCTTCGATAGGGGAGTTAGGCCTCATCTCATGTGGAGACATGCAAGTCTGCTTTCCTGCTGAGCTGTAACAGTAGAGTCAGGCTTCCTGTTGTGTTCACATAGGGATCTGTGGCTTTCTGTCGAGGTGCCACAAGGATGTCACATGTGCCATCATGTTGTGAGTCGATACTCAGGTTGAGAGTCGAATCAGTGCAGGGGATCAGGTGTATCTGGGGTGGATTGGTACATCAGGTGCCGAGGTCCATCTCCGTTTTCTCCAGGGCATTCGAAGGGCAAACAAATTTGACGTCTTATAATAAATTATTTAATTATTAATGTAAAGATTAGGATAGAATAGTATAGTAGGAAAATTAGTGAAGCAAAGAGGCTGAATAATTGGAGTTACATGAAGATCTAATAAAACTCTGAGACAAGAGGTTAGCATCATCTACCTAGGCCTCCAGTGCCCACTTGAATAGTGGAGGGTGCCCCACTGGGCTCTCTCTCACGTGGATCTTAGAAGCCAAGGTAAGTAGACATGGTGAGCCTTCACGTCCCAGATGCAAATTCAACCTGAAAAAGAAAGCGAGGGAGAGGGAGAAAGAGGGAGAAGGAGAGTCAACACTGGGTAAACCAGTCTTCCCAGTGACAGGCCCAGCCTTTATTGTCTGGTAAGGCTCTATATACTTTTGGTTGTACATAGAGATCAATGGATAATACAAAATTATGCAGCGTCAGCAGCCCTGGCTCTTATCGAGACCAGGCTTTCTCTCTGCATACCTAGCTGTATACACAAGTCTTAGGTGATTTGCAGCATCTTCTGGCCAGAAGGCCAATTAACATTTTACGGCCCTTTTCTGATAAGGGTCTGTCAACCCAAAAACTTATTTGCCTTAATAGTGTTGTTCTTCCCAAAGTCTGGTGCCACTCTCAGAAAACACTAAATAAAGTTACATTCTTACATAGCAAGGACACAACAATTTATAACAAGGAAAGAGGAGTATAGTGATTTATAACAAAGAGAAAATTCATTAACTCAAAAGTCTAGTGTTACTAACATTAAAACTATTGTATTCCTTTTTCTATATCCCAATTACATTGATTTTTATCTTTCAGGTGTCTAAAAGATAAAGAGTATGGAGGTCTGGCAGCAGTCATTGACTCAACAGTGAATCCCATCACCAATATAATTTCTAGCTTTTTGGAAAAGGCTCTATATCTTTAAGATGCTTTAAGCTGCATGCATCTCATGGTTGGGGGGCTGTAAACAATTCACAAGTTGTAAAAGTCCAGAGGAACCTGTCAGGCAAGTTAGAGAGCCATCAGAGGGATTTGAGCTAAGACACTCCTTTCATATGCAGGAGACCAGTTAAGTTAACTTTTCCCAGAGAAAGGTGGTTGGGGATAGCCCCCTGTAATGTCAGAAGAGTATAGTATATCAGACAGTAAACAGAAAGATTTTGGTTTGGGGTAAAATGCTCAGGCAGAGAATCACTTGAGACCTGACTCGCCTTGCCCCATCAGGTCTCTCCACATGACCTTGTCATGGGTTGGATCTCCTGCGCTGGTTCCCAGCATCTCCCCCTTTTTATTTCTTAAGACAGTCATATATTCAGTTGTGACCTTCTGAATGTTCTGTCGAAGAATCCTGAAGATACAAGGAAAAATGATTATGAGTAGCAAAAGGAGAACACCTACAGCAGCATAGTCGAAAATAGTAGACAGAATGTTCTTCTCTAAAATAAAGTTAGAGAAGGTGTGGAAAAAGTCATTAGCTGCTCCTGTGGCAGTAAAATCCAATTGGGAGTGTTCCATGGTCTGTATCTGATTATGATGTTTCCCTAAATCTAAACCAATATCTGAGCTGTTCCAAACACCTAAAATATGATTTTTCAACATTTTGAGCAGTATGAACTTGTTGAGTCAATGATATTGCTGCCACAGTAACAGTAATAGTAACAGTAACAGTAGCAGTAACGGTAGTAATTGTTGTTATTAAAGCTGAATTCCCTACGATTTGTAAGCCCACAAATTGTACTGATTGCATTAAATTTTCTAGTTGTTTTAATACAGCAAGACCATAATTATCATACCAATAAGTAGTTACAGTTACAGGCATCATAAGATAGGGTAGACGTTTTAACACCACAAAAGAACAAACATTATATTGAGGAGTTAAACAAAATGAAACCATACATTGTTCACAAGACACTACATTAGGTCCATTTGTACATTAAATTTTCTGGAATCATTGGTGAAAAGAAAAACATAAGGAGAGGGTAGTCAAGCCAAAACAGAATAAGTAGAATTATTTTCTGTTTGGAGTTCACGCTGCAGCAGCTCTGTCAGTCCCGCCAGGATCTCAATGTTTATCTTGCCTCTCCTGCCGGCGGGTGTGGCGCACTGGGTCCCATCAGTGAGGCTGGCCCACCCGCGGCTCCTGGCGCGTGGCTGTTTCGTGAGGCAACGACGGCAGAGGAGTTCCCTTTTTGTTTTTTGTGGTCGTGGCAGTGGAGGAACCAGGTGCCTGGGGGACTGCAACATGATGAACCAGCCTGTCCAAGATCCAAATTGGCGAAGCTACATCCTGCGGAAAAAATACAAGCACATCCTCGACCACCAGGTAATAATGGGTTGGTTCCTTTCCATTGTCAGGAGAGGAGGTCCTTCCACTTTACCAATGGCTTTGCATTTTGTTGTTACAGACGAATCAGCATTCAAATTATTTATTACAAACAGAGCATGTTGTAAAATCTGATGAGGGGAACTATATGTATTTATATATGGCAATAAGTATAAACTAATTTACATATATATAAATCAATATACTTGAATTAATCTTTCTAATTAGCATATTAATTAATATATATTGCAGCAATACAGTATGCACACAACTAATACCATCCAACACAACCAATGCACTGTAATAATATATGTCACACATGCACAATATAATTACACAATATATATAATATATGTTATGACAGCACACCAATCTATACCAATCAATATCAGCCACATACATATTATATTACAACAATATATATATTAAATATATAATATAATTATACAGTACATATTTAATATATAAAGTATACATATTAATTTATAAACAAATTGATTAAGTATAGATTTATAAATAGAATTAGGTATATCTTTATTATATTTTACTTATACCCATACCTATTTAGGCAAGAAGGGCTCAATAAAGGACAGAAATGGTATGGACCTAACAGAAGCAGAAGATATTAAGAAGAGGTGGCAAGAATACATGGAAGAACTGTACAAAAAAGATCTTCACGACCCAGATAATCATGATGATGTGATCACTCATCTAGAGCCAGACATCTTGGAATGTGAAGTCAAGTGGGCCTTAGAAAGCATCACTATGAACAAAGCTAGCAGAGGTGATGGAATTCCAGTTGAGCTGTTTCAAATCCTGAAAGATGATGCTGTGAAAGTGCTGCACTCAATATGCCAGCAAATTTGGAAAACTCAGTAGTGGCCCCAGGACTGGATAATGTCAGTTTTCATTCCAATCCCAAAGAAAGGCAACGCCAAAGAATGCTCAAACTACCACACAATTGCACTCATCTCACATGCTAGTAAAGTAATGCTCAAAATTCTCCAAGCCAGCTTCAGCAATACGTGAGCTTTGAACTTACTGATGTTCAAGCTGGTTTTAGAAAAGGCAGAGGAACCAGAGATCAAATTGCCAACATCCGCTGGATCATGGGAAAAGCAAGAGAGTTCCAGAAAAACATCTATTTCTGCTTTATTGACTATGCCAAAGCCTTTGACTGTGTGGATCACAATAAACTGTGGAAAATTCTGAAAGATATGGGAATACCAGACCACCTAACCTGCCTCTTGAGAAATCTGTATGCAGGTCAGGAAGCAACAGTTAGAACTGGACATGGAACAACAGACTGGTTCCAAATAGGAAAAGTTGTACGTCAAGGCTGTATATTGTCACCCTGTTTATTTAACTTCTATGGAGAGTACATCATGAGAAATGCTGGACTGGAAGAAACACAAGCTGGAATCAAAATTGCCAGGAGAAATATCAATAACCTCAGATATGCAGATGACACCACCCTTATGGAAGAAAGTGAAGAGGAGCTAATAAGCCTCTTGATGAAAGTGAAAGAGGAGAGTGAAAAATTTGGCTTAAAGCTCAACATTCAGAAAATGAAGATCATGGCATCTGGTCCCATCACTTCATGGGAGATAGACGGGGAAACAGTGGAAACAGTGTCAGACTTTATTTGGGGGGGCTCCAAAGTCACTGCAGATGGTGACTGCAGCCATGAAATTAAAAGACGCTTACTCCTTAGAAGAAAAGTTACTACGAACCTAGATAGCATATTCAAAAGCAGGGACATTACTTTGCAGACTAAGATCCGTCTAGTCAAGGCTATGGTTTTTCCTGTGGTCATGTATGGATGTGAGAGTTGGACTGTGAAGAAGGCTGAGCGGCAAAGAATTGATGCTTTTGAACTGTGGTGTTGGAGAAGACTCTTGAGAGTCCCTTGGACTGCAAGGAGATCCAACCAGTCCATTCTGAAGGAGATCGGCCCTGGGATTTCTTTGGAGGAAATGATGCTGAAGCTGAAACTCCAGTACTTTGGTCACCTCATGCAAAGAGTTTACTCATTGGAAGACTCTGATGCTGGGAGGGATTGGGGGCAGGAAGAGAAAGGGACGACCGAGAATGAGTTGGCTGGATGGCATCACGGACTCGATGGACATGAGTCTGATTGAACTCTGGGAGATGGTGATGAACAGGGAGGCCTGACGTGCTGTGATTCATGGGGTCGCAAAGAGTCGGACACGACTGAGCAACTGAACTGAACTGATTTAGGCAAACTGTAATTAGACAATATATTTCTATTATGTATTCATTACAATATATAAAATATTGTTAACTGTACTGCCTATTGATAACAAAGAAATTGAGAAATCCCTTTTCCGAGCAACTCCTATTTGAGACAGCACATCCCTCCCCCATAGGGTAAAGGGGATCAAAGGAACTACATAGAGTTAGGAAAGTTTCACAGGTATCCTCAAACTGCCAATTTAACATTTTTGCGTTTTTAAGTACTGTGGGGGCTTGAAGGCAAATGAAACAAAATTTGACCCCTGAAGTCTATCAGGGCAACTTGCCAATCATCACTATTTTGTAAAAGACTTGCAGTTGATCCTCACTGAATGGAATTAATATATTTGCTACTTCTTTTCTAAAAAGTTCCACACTTCTTTTTCTTCCTTTTAAAATTAATTGTGCCACCAAGCTCGGATAAGATGAAACTATTTTTCTTGGGGTCACTGGTAAATGGACCCAATGGGCCTTCTTGTCACAAGCATCCTGTAGGTGTATGTTTTATGGCAAGAATAATTGAATCTAATCTTTTGGTAATATTAATCCTAATTGATCATTTTAAGCCTCATCCACTTTAACAAGAGCCGACTCTGTCTCATTAGTCAACTTTCTCTTAGAACTGGGACTAGGATTGTGTTTTAAGCAATCAAACAAAAGGCTTTAAATCTGCAGTCGTTAGTTTTAAATATGGGCATATCGAATTAATATCCCCTAATAATTTTTGGAAGTAATTTTAAAGTTAGTAAACAATCTCTCTACAGCTTCAAAGGGAAATTATCAGTTTTCAAAACTTTTGGCAGACCTAAATATTAGAAGCAAATAAATAGGTGTTGCACAATATCTTTATAAGCTTCTCCAGTTATCCTTCCATAACCCAAATCTGGTCTATAGCCTTTTGGATGGCAAGCAACCATCTAATCTTTGCTTGAATACCTCCAGCAACAGGGAACTCACTACTCTCCAAGGTTTTAAACTCTCCTTTACCTTTTCCTTTGCAGCATTCCTAACCCACATATCACTTTCTCTAATCTCACCAACTCATTTTCAGTAGTATGTGTTGGCCAGAAGCTGGGCCAGTCTTTCTCAGCAATGCAAGAATCGTCTGTTCCAGTGTCTAACAGCCCTGACATTTTATATCCTTGAATTAAAAGATCTTTTAAAGGCCTAGAAGCTGTAATTCACTGCACCTAAAAAGCTAAATCACTAGATCCAAATCTTCTGGGGCCCCTAGCTTGAGAAGTCAAGGTTTCTTTTGTCTAATTAGGTAAAAGCAAAAGCTGTATTATTCTTTAATCTTCATTACTTTGCACAGTTTTAGTAGGTGGTGAGACCAAAACTTTAATTTTTTCAGTGTAATCAGAATCTACTACACCAGACACCACTGAAATTCCTTGAAAAGAAAGCAAGCTACGCCCTAGCACAAGTCTTACAATGCCCTCAGGCAGGGGGTTAGCCACTCCCATTGGAATCAGAGTAACCGGCACGTCAGGGGTTAATATTGTTGCAGTGGTGGAGCTGAGGTCCAGTCCTAAGCTACCTGGGGTTGATTGGCATGGCTTGTTGTCTCTGTTTAGCAGGACATTGCTGGCAAAAATGTTCTATTTGGCCATAAGAGAAACAATTTTTATTTGTAGAATCCTTTTTATTATGATTATTTTTATTTCTTTTTTCTTTTTCTCTCTCTCTTTTTTTTTTTGCTTGGGTGAGGCCCCCCTGAGGGGGTTTTTTGCAAGGAGCAGGCTCTGT
This sequence comes from Ovis aries, assembly GCF_016772045.2. Taxonomy (NCBI): domain Eukaryota; kingdom Metazoa; phylum Chordata; class Mammalia; order Artiodactyla; family Bovidae; genus Ovis; species Ovis aries. The sequence continues at coordinate 175,087 of NC_056070.1, forward strand.
TTTAAAAACTCCTTTGTTTAAAAATATTTCCCTATCTTTTTCAACCTTAAGAAATGTTCTGGGAGACTTTGGATGCAAAGTGGGGAGTTCTTAAGCCCTGGGGAGGCACAAGTGGAGGTGGGGTGGTGGCCTTAAATCAGAAAGTGTTGGATAAATTTTTAAAGGTTTTCGTAGAGGGGAAGGGGGCTCACCAGGGTGCCTGGCCGCAGTGTCCTGTAAACCCTCTCCTTCCTCAGGAGGTAGAGCACAGTATCCCTCCTTTTCTTCATCAATTGCAGAAAATATGATCTGAGTAGAAGGTGGAGACCCACTACCATCCACCGCTATAGCCTCTCCCATAGGCTATCTGACAGCCTCATGAGGGGGTCCAGAACATTTCTAATCATATTCCACAGAGCAAAAGCATTTACAAGCCCATGCAAAGTATAATAAGTTTTTAGCTGTTTTGCTAGCTTCACCCAAGTATCTAAATTAACAGTACACTTTTTGGAAACCAAGTACATTGCTCTTATACAAATTTAAGAAAGAATTGAACACTAGCCTTTTTAACGTTAATTTCTCTTTTGTTTAACAGTTGCAAAATTAGTTCTATAAAGAGCTGTTGCTCTTTTAACTCATTGTTACCCACGTCAGAAAATTAAGTTTTATAGAAAAGTCTGCCTTGTCAAGGGTTTTACGTTAGCCAAGGGTGGGGGGGGGTTCCTTTTCAACCCATAAAAGTCAGCCTTTTCAAGGTTTCTACCTTTCCAAAAGGGGTTTCCTTCAACCCATAGAAAGTCCGCCTTGTCAACGTTTCTACCCTCGCCAAGGAGGGTTTCTTTCAACCCATCTACCCTTCACTAAGGTGTGTGGTTCTTTTAACCCTTTGGTTTCTTTCAACCCTTAAACACTTCCCACTCCTTCTAACCGTACCTATCTTATGCAGCGGGGCCATAGGAAGCCAAGTGGCAACGTATGCATCCCGATTTACTGACCACTTCTGAGACCTACCTTCAAATAGCCTGTTCCGGGCACCACTTGCCAGGATCCAGCCCAGGTGGATCCACGGAATTCGAAGGGGAGATGGAGGTGACATCTTAGAAAAAACTATTTAATTAGAAATATAAATATTAGGATAGAATAGTATAGTAGGAAAATTAGTGGAGAAAAGATGTTGAATAACTTGGGTTATGGGGAGAGCTGATAAAAGCCCGAGACAAGAGGTTAGCACCATCTACCTAGGCCACCGGCGCCCGCTTGAATAGCGAAGCCCCGTCTTGGGCTCCCCCTCGCATTGGTCTTAGAAGCCAGGGCAAGTAAGTATACATGGTGAGCCTCCACGCCCCAGATGGGAATTCAGCCTGAAAAGGAGAGGGAGAGAGAGGGAGAAAGAGAGAGAGTCAACACGGGGGAAACCAGTCTTTCCAGTGACTGACCCAGCTTTTATTCTCCGGTAAGGCTCTTTATACTTTTGGTTGTACATAGAGATCAATGGATAATACAAAATTATGCAGCGTCAGCAGCCCTGACTCATTGAGACCAGGCTTTCTCTCTTCATACCTAACTGTATACACAAGTCTTAGGTGATTTACATCATCTTCTGGACAGAAGGCCAATTAACATTTTACGGCCCTTTTCTGATAAGGGTCTGTCAACCAGAAAACTTATTTGCCTTAATAGTGTTGTTCTTCCCAAAGTCTGGTGCCACTTTAAGAAAGCACTAAATAGTTACATTCTTACATAGCAAGGCCACAATTTATAACAAGGAAAGAGGAGTATAGTGATTTATAACAAAGAGAAAATTCATTAACTCAAAAGTCTAGTGTCACTAACATTAAAACTATTGTATTCCTTTTTCTATATCCCAATTACATTGATTTATATCCTTCAGGTGCCTAGAAGATAAAGATTAGGGAGGCCTAGAAGCAGTCATTGACTCAACAGTGAATCCCATCACCAATATAATTTCTAGCTTTTTGGAAAAGGCTCTATATCTTTAAGATGCTTTAAGCTGCATGCCTCTCGCGGTTGGGGGGCTGTAAACATTTCACAAGTTGTAAAAGTCCGGGGGAACCTGTCAGGCAACTTAGAGAGCCATCAGAGGGATTTGAGCTGAGACACTCCTTTCATATGCAGGAGACCAGCTGGAGCTCTAAGTTAACATTTTCCAGAGAAAGGTGGTTGGGGATAGCCCCCTGTAATGTCAGAAGAGTATAGTATATCAGACAGTAAACAGACAGATTTTTGTTTCAGGGTAGATGCTCAGGCAGAGGATCACTTGAGACCTGACTTGCCTTGCCCTGTCAGGTCTCTCTTCATGACCCTGACCTGGGTAGGATCTCCCTTACTGGCTCCCGGCAATCAGGGTCTTTTGGAATGGTGGCACGACCCCTCGCATTTCTCTCGACTTTCAAGTTGAGACCATTTCCTCTTGCAGTGTGATGGGAAGGCCAGAATTCCTTTCCTGACGAAGCAGGAAATGGACCCTCATCTCGAAATGAGGAAGGGAAACAGGGCTCTTCTTGAGTTGTGTCGGGACCCTCAGTATTCCTCTTGAATGGAGATAAGTATGTTGGGGAACTTTTTGAGTTGCATCCAGCATGTCAAGGACCCTTTCGAGGCTCAAGAGGGCAGGTGAGATTTCTCTCAAGATGCCGCAGTGGAAAAGGGCTTCATCTTGTGTGGAAGGGAGAATCTTTTGGTTTTTCTCGAGTTGCATCAAGAAACTTGGGGTTCCTCTCGAGTTATGATGAGGACCTCAGGGAACCGCTCATGTTGCCTCAGGGAAGTCCAGTCTCCATGCGAGTTGCGAGGGGCCCCTCCAGATTCCCCTCCAGTCTGTGCTGGGTCCTAGGTCCTCATCTGCAGCTGAGGCCAGGAGCTCAGTGTTCCTCTCCAGTGCTGACATGGATCTCGGGGTTCCTACGGAGTTTCAACAGGGGAGTCAGGCCTCATCTCCTGTGGAGACATGCAAGTCTGCAATCCTCTCGAGCTGTAACAGTAGTGTCAGGCTTCCTGTCGTGTTGACATAGGGAAAGAGAAAAGTAGAGAGAGAGAGAGAAAGAGAAAGAAAAATAATCGTAATAAGAAGGATTCTACAAATAAAAAATGTTTCTCTCGTGGCCAAATGGGAGATTTTTACCAGCAATGTCTTGCTAAACAGAGACAACAAGTTGTGCCAATTAACCCCAGGCTAGGAAAAAAGCGGAGCGAAAAGGAGACTTGGCAACAGTATTAATCCCTGGCGTGCTGGTTACTCCGATTCCAACGGGAGTGGCTAGCCCCCTGCCTGAGGACATTGTAAGACTTCTGTTAGGGCGTAGTTTGCTTTCTTTTCAAGGAATTTCAGTGTTGTCTGGTGTAGTAGATTCTGATTATACTGAGGAAAATTGAAGTGTTTTTTTTTTAGTTTTTTATTTTTTAAATGTTAAAATCTTTAATTCTTACATGCGTTCCCAAACATGAACCCCCTTCCCACCTCCCTCCCCATAACATCTCTCTGGGTCATCCCCATGCACCAGCCCCAAAGTTTTAATCTTGCCGCCTACTAAAACTGTGTAAATTAATAAAAGTTAAAGAATAGCACAGCTTTTGCTTTTACCTTATTATCAAATAAGAAAAACCTTGACTTCTCAAGCTAGGGTCCCCAGAGGATTTAGATGTAGCTTTTGGGGTGCAGAAAATTACAGCTTCTAGGTCTTTAAAAGATCTTTTAATTCAAGGAAATAAAATGTCAGGGCTGTTAGACACTAGAGCAGACGTTTCTTTCATTGCTGGGAAACACTGGCCCAGCTCCTGGCCAACACACACTACTGAAAATGAGTTGGTGGGATTAGAGAAAGTGGTATGCAGGATGGGAATGCTGTAGAGGGAAAGGTGGAGAAAGAGTTTAAAACCTTGGCGAGTAGTGAGCTCCCCGTTGCTGGAGGTATTCAATCAAAGACTAGATGGTTACTTGTCACCTAAAGAGCTATAGACCAGATTTAGGTATAGAAGGATAACTGGAAAAGCTTATAAAGACATAGTGTAACAGTTCTTAACTTGCTTCTTATATTTAGGTTTGCTGAAAGTGTTGAAAACTGATAATGCCCCATTAAAGCTGCAGGGAGATTGTTTACTAACTTTAAATGATTTCCAAAAATTATTAGGGGATATTAATTGGATATGCCCACATTTAAAACTGACTACTGCAGATTTAAAGCCTTTTGTTTGATTGCTTAAAAAACAATCCCAATCCCAGTCCTAAGAAAAAGTTAACTAGTGAGACAGAGTTGACTCTTGTTAAAATAGATGAGGCTTTAAATGATCAGTTAATTAAGATTAATATTACCAAAAGATGAGATTAAATTATTCTTGCCACAAAACAAGATACTCGTGACAAGAAGGCCCATTGGTTCCATCTACCAGTGACCGCAAGAAAAATAGTTTTATCTTATCCCAGCTTGGTGGCACAATTAATTTCAAAAAGAAGAAAATAAAGTGTTGAACTTTTTGGAAAAGAAGTAACAAATAAAGTAATTCCATTCAATAAGGATCTACTGCAAGTCTTTTACAAAATAGTGATGATTGGCAAGTTGCTCTGATAGATTTCAGGGGTCAACTTTTGTTTCATTTGCCCTCAAGTCCCCACAGTAGTTAAAAGTGCAAAAATATTAAATTGGCGTTTGAGGATACCTGTAAAACTTCCCAACTCTATGTTGTTCCTTCGCTCCCCTTTATCCTATGGGGGAGAGACGTGCTGTTTCAAATAGGAGTTGCTTGGAAAAGGGATTTCTCAATTTCTTAGTTATCAATAGGGGGTACAATTAACAATACTTCATATATTGTTATAAATACATAATATAAATATATTTGCCTAATTACAGTTTGCCTCATTGGGTATGGGAATAAATAAAATATAATAAAGGTATACCTACTAGTGTTTTAAATTACTAGTGTTTTAAAGGATTACATATAAGGTACATAAACATGGGTTATACAAATATCAATGTTACAGTAACATCCGGAAGAGACAAGCACAAATGTATAAATATCTAAACTGGAAGAAACTTGAAACCCTCATGTTAATTCTTAAATGTAATATTTGTAACTTGTGACAAGACAGATTGGTAGGCAGCCATTTTGTGTCTTAAAATAACTGGGGGCATAGTTAAAATTTTATACATAAAATGATTGCTAAGGAATGTTGCAGGTGAGATGTGGTTATTTTTATTTTATTTGAAATATCTTAAGGTGAGGGCAGGAGGGAGAGCAAATATTTAAATTTGGAAAACCCTAAACATTTTGATAAGAAATTATAATTTTCACCTATGTTACTTAAAGGATATGAAAGGTTGATAAATTGGTGTAAATTGAGCCATAACCATTGGTGACCATGGGAACTGGTAATTAAACCTGCAGGAAAAAAAATTACAATCTAAGAGTTTAAAAAAATAAGATTCTGCAGATTTTGTTAAATTGCATCAATTTCTGTATTTTATGTGCATTTATAAACTGCAGTAAGTTGAATGGGTTAATCTTGTCTAATATAAGTAAATGCGTCTGTAGACTGTGGTCTCCCTAAACTAAAATGTACAGTACTTGAAATTGTGTTCTTTATGGTTGTAGTGTTGGTAAAGCACTAATATGCAGAAAATGAAGGAATTACACTGTGCAAAAAAAAAGGGGGTATACCTAATTCTATTTATAGATCTATGCTTAATTAATTCATATATAAATTAATATGTATATTATATATACATATTGAATGTATACTGTATAATTATATATACATAATATGTATATTGCAGTAATATAGTATGCATGTGGCTAATATTAATTGGTATAGATTGGCATGCTGTGATAACATGTTATATATACTGTATAATTATATTGTGTGTGTGAGACATGTATTATTACAATACATTTGTTTGTGTTGGTTGGTATTAGTTGTGTGCATGTTGTATTGCTGCAATATATATGTTAATTAATATATTAATTATACAGATTAATTCAAGTACATTGATTTATTAAATTGTTTAGTAAAGAGCCATCAAAAATTTTAATTCCATATAACAGAGAACAACTTGATGCTTTTCAAATGTTTGATGATGATTGGCAGATTGCTATAGGAAATTATTGTGGTCAAATTTTGCATCAATTACCCTCACATGCTTTGTAAATTCAAAAATTAAAAAAAGGAGAATTTAAGTATAGTTTTCCCCCATCAGATTTTACAACATGATCTCTTTGTAATAAATTAAATGCTGATTTGTCTGGAAAGATAAAATGTAAAGCCATTGGTAAAGTGAAAAGACCTCCTTTCCAGACAATAAAAAGGTCCTGACCCAATATTAACTAGCGGTTGAGGAGGTGTTTATATTTTTTCCACAGGATGCAGATTCGCCAATTTGAATCCTGAACAGGCTGATTCGTCATGTCGCAGTCCCCTAGGCACCTGGTTCCTCTGCCGCCGCCGCCCGGAACAGCCGCACGCCGGAAGCCTCGGGCAGGACCAGCCTGACTGACGGGACCCAGTGCGTCGCACTCGCAGCTGGTAGCAGGGCCAGCATCCGTCTGCAAAACTATGGGATAGAGGGTTGATGGGGAAAGGAGATGTATGGAAACTGTATACTATTTGCTCAAATTTTTGTCTCACTTGGTCGCCGCTGAGCCCAGGCCGGTTCAGCAGAAGGTGGGGTGAGGGCCGCTGCGCCTGCCGGCAGGAGAGGCAAGATAAACATCAAGATCCCGGCAGGACTGACAGAGCTGCTACAGCTCAAACTCCGACCAGAAAATGAATCTATTTACTCTATTTTGGCTTATCTACCCTCTCTTTATGTTTTTCTTTTCATCAATGATTCCAGAAATGTACCTAATGTAGTGACTTGTGAACAATGTATGATTTTATCTTGTTTAACTCCTCAGTATAATGTTCTTTCTTTTGTGGTGTAAAACGTCCACCCTATCTTATGGTACCTGTAACTGTAACCACGTATTGGTATGATAACCATGGCCTTGCTGTACTGCAACAGCTACAAGATTTATTGCGGACATGATGGTTTGTGGGCTTACTTATTTTGGGAATATCAGCTTTGATAACTGCAATTACTTCTGTTACTTTGGCAGCAATATCATTGACTCAATAAGTGCATACTGCCCAATATGTTGATACTATGCCCAGAAATGTTTCTTTAGTGTTGGCAACACAGGAGGTTGTAGAAGGGAAGCGAGAAGTGGGGGTGGATGCCCTAGAGGAGGCGATGATGCATGTTGGGACTGAATTGTAGGTTTTGAAAGTAGAGTTAACATTGTCTTGTAGATTTGTGTGGCACCCCTGAGGGTAAACTAGATAGATTGTGGCTAGGAGGGAATTGGGAATCACATTCCGAGGGTATAGAAAGGCTCCAACATTGGTTTGGATTTGGGGAAACTTCATAATCAGATTCAGACATTAGAACACTCCCGATTAGATTTTACTGCCGCAGGGGCAGCCAACAACTTTTTACACACCTTCTCTAACTTCATTCCTGGAAAGACTATTTTGTCTACTGTCTTCAGCTATGTTGCTGTGGATGCTCTAATCTTGCTCCTCATGATCATTCTTCCTCGTATTGTCAGGATTCTTCAGCAGAGCATTCAGAATCTCACAACTGAACTACACCTGACTGTTTTTAAAAATTTTAAAAAGGGGGAGATGCCAGGAGCCAGCACAGGAGATCCCACCCATGACAAGGTCATGTGGAGAGGCCTGATGGGCAAGGCGAGTCAGATCTCAGGGGTTACCCCTGGATTTTCCTGAACATCTACCCCCAAAAAATCAGAGTCTGCCTACCTTATTGTACTGTGCTTTCCATTCTTCTGTCTCTAAAAAAAAATTAACTTAGGGCTCCAGTTAACAGGCTCCTGCATATAAAAAGAATGTCTCAGTCTGAACCCCCTTGGGATGGCTCTCTAACTTGCCTGACAGGTTCCCCTGGACTTTTTACAACTTGTGAATTGTTTACTGTCCCCCAACCGAGAGAGGCACAAAACTTAAAGCATCTTAAAGATACAGAGCCTTTTGTAAGAGCTAAAAATCAGATTGGTGATGGGTTTTCACTGTTGACTCAATGACTGCTGCCAGGCCTCCATATTCTTTATCTTTTAGACACCTGAAGGATATTAATCAATGTAACTGCAATATAGAAATAGGAATATAGTAGTTTTGATGTTAGCAACACTAGACTTTTGAGTTAATTACTTTTCCCTTTATAAATCAATGTACTCCTTTTCATTGTTATAAATTGTTGTACCTTTGCTATGTAACAATGTAACTTTATTCAGTGCTTTCTCAGAGTGACACCATACTTTGGGAAGAACAACACTGTTAGGGCAAATAAGTCTTCTGGTTGTCAACCCTTATCAGAAAAGGGCTCATACAATGTTAATTGGCCCTCTGGCCAGAAGATGATGTAAATCACCTAAGACTTGTGTATACAACTAGGTATGCAGAGAGAAAGCCTGGTCTCGATAACAGTCAAGACTGCTGACGCTACATAACTTTATATTATTCATTGATCTCTATGTACAAAAAAAGGTATAAAAGGCCTTTCTGGACAATAGAGGAGGGGCCAGTCGCTGGACTGGTTTCCCCCGAGTCTTCTCTTTACTCTATTTTCTGGCTGAATTCCCATCTGGACCGAGGAGCCTCACCATGTCTACTTACTTGCCCTGGGTTTTAAGTCCTGTGAGAGAGGGAGCCCAAGGCATGGCACCTTCCACTATTCAAATGAGTGCCGGTGGCCTAATGTAGATGGTGCAAACTTCTTGTCCTGAAGTTTTATTGGCTTTCCCCATAAACCAAGTTATTCAGCCTCTTTTCTGCACTAAATTTTCCTACTATATTATTTCTTCCTAATCTAATCTTATATTTCTAAATAAATAAGTTTTTCCTCGACACACCATCCCCTCTTTGAAATTCCCTGAATCCACTGGAGCTGGATCCAGGCAAGAGGGTTCCTCTCAAGTGCTGACATGGATCTCGGGGTTCCTATGGAGTTTCCACAGGGGAGTCAGGCCTCATCTCATGTGGAGACATGCAAGTCTGCTTTCCTCCTGCACTCTAAGAGTAGAGTCAGGTTTCCTGTCGAGTTGGCATAGGGATCGGTGGCTTTCTCTTGAGATGCCACAGGGTTGTCACACGTGCCATCAGATTGTGAGTCGATACTCGGAGTGACAATAGAGTCAGTGCAGGGGAATCAGGTGTATCTGGAGTGGACTGGGACATTGGAGTCTTTCGGAATGGTGGGACGACCCTGGAGTTCCTCTCGAGTGTCAAGTTGAGACAGCCTCCTCTTGAGGTGTGATGGGAACGCCGGGATTCCTTTCCTGATGAACAGGGAAAGGGACCCCATCTCGAGATGAGGAGGGAAAAACGGGCTCTTGTTCAGTTGCAGTGAGACCTTCAGTGTTCCTCTTGAGTAGAGATGCTTATGTCAGGGAACTTCTTGAGTTGCATCAAAAGTGTCAAGGACACTTTCGAGGCTCAAGAGGAAAGGTGGGATTTCTCTCGAGACGCCACAGCAGAAAAGTGCCTCATCATGCATTGATGGGAGAATCTCCTAATTTTTCTCTAGTTGCGGCAGGAAACTTGGGGTTCCTCTCGAGTTACGACGGGAATCTCAGGGACCCGCTCATATGGCCTCAGGAAAATCCAGTCTCCATGCTAGTGGTGAGGGGCTTCTCAGCAATTGTATCCAGATGGTGCCGGGTCTTAGGTCCTCATCTGGAACTGAGGCCGCAGGCTCAGGGTTCCTCTCCACTGCTGACATGGATCTCGGGTTCCTCAGAAGTTTCAACAGGGGAGTCAGGCCTCAACTCGTGTGGAGACATGCAAGTCCATTTTCCTCCCGAGCTGTAATAGTAGAGTCAGGCTTCCTGTCCAGTTGACATGGGGATTTGTGGCTTTTTCTCGAGGTGCCACAAGGCTTTCACTAGTGCCACCATATTGTGAGTTGATACTCAGGGTGAGAGTCGAGTCAGTGAAGGGCAATCAGGTGTATCTGGAGTTGACTGGGACATAGGGATCTTCTGAAATGGTGGAACGACCCTGGAGTTCCTCTCGACTTTCAAGTTGAGAGTGCCTCCTCTTGAGGTATGACAGGAATGCCTGGATTCCTTTCCCAACGAAGCAGGGAAAGGGGCCTTCATCTCGAGATGAGGAGGGAAAACAGAGCTCTTCTTTAGTGGTGGCGGGACCTTCGGTGTTCCTCTCGAGTGGAGACAGGTATGTCGGTGCACTTCCTGAGTTGCATCAGGGGTGTCAAGGACCTTTTTGAGGTTCAAGAGGGAAGATAGGATTTCTCTCAAGACACCACAGTGGAAAAGGGCCTCATCTCACCTTGACGGGAGAATCTCCTGGTTTTTCTAGAGTTGTGGCAGTAAACTTGGGGTTCCTCTCGAGTTATGATGGAGACCTCAGGGACATGCTCATGTAGCCTCAGGAAAGTCCACTCTCCATGGGAGTTGCAAAATGTCTCTCGGGATTCCTCTCCAGTCGGTGCTGGGTCCTAGGTCCTCATCTGGAGCTGAGTCCGCAACCTCAGTCTTCCTCTCCACTGCTGACATGGATTTCAGGGTTCCTATGGAGTTTCCACAGGGGAGTCAGGCTTCATCTCGTGTGGAGATATGCAAGTCTGCTTTCCTCTCGAGCTGTAACAGTAGTGTCAGGTTTCCTGTCTAGTTGACATAGGGTTCTCTGGCTTTCTCTCGAGGTGCCACAAGGCTGTCACATGTGCCATTGTGTTGTGAGTCGATACTCGGGGTGAAAGTCGGGTCAGTGCAGGGGAATCAGGGGTATCTGGAGTGGATTGGGACATGGGATCTTTTGAAATGTGGCACGACCCCTGGAGTTCCTCTCGACTTTCAAGTTGAGACCGCCTCCTCTTGATGATGGGAATGCCAGGATTCCTTTCCTGACGAAGCAGGGAAATGGACCCTCATCTCGAGATTTGGAGGGGAAAATGGGGTTCTTATTGAGTTGTGGTGGGACTCTTGGTGTTCCTCTCGAGTGGAGATGGGTGTGTCAGGGAAGTTCTCGAGTTACATCAAGAGTGGCAAACACCCCGAGTATCGACTCAAAACATGATGGCAAGTCTGACAGCCCTGTGGCAGCTTGAGAGAAAGCCACCAATCCCTATGTCAACCCGACAGGAAGCCTAACACTACTATTACAGCTTGAGAGGAAAGCAGACTTGCATGTCTCCACACAAGACGAGGCCTTACTCCCCTGTGAAAACTCCACTGGTACCCCGAGATCCATGTCAGCACTGGTGAGGAAATGAGGTTCCGTCCTCAGCTCCAGATGAGGACCTAGGTCGCAGCACCGACTGGAGAGGAATCCTGAGAGGCCCCTCGCAACTCGCATGGCGACTGGACTTTCCTGAGGCAATACGACCGGGTCCCTGAGGTCCCAGTCGTAATTCGAGGGGAATCCCAATTTTCTTCCTGCAACTCGAGGAAAAAAAGGAGATTCTCCCCCTCAACGTGAAATGAGGCCCTTTTCTGCTGCAGCGTCTTGAGAGATATCCCACCTTCCTTCTTGAGCCTCGAAAGGGTTCTTGACACCCTTGATGCAAATCAAGAAGTTCCCCTACATAGCCATCTCCACTCGAGAGGAACACTGAGGGTCCCACCACCGCTCAAGAAGAGCCCTGTTTTTCTCACCTTATCTCGAGATGAGGGCCTATTTCACTCTTTCATTGGGAAAGGAATCCCAGCATTCACATAGCACCTCAAGTGGTGGTGGTCTCAACCTGAAATTAGAAAGGAACGCCATGGGTCGTTCCACCATTCCAAAAGACTCCATGTTCCAATTCACTCTAGATACAACTGATTCCCATGCACTGACTCGACTGTCATCCCGAGTATTGACTCAAAACACGATGCCATGTGTGACAGCCCTGCGGAAACTCTAGAGAAATTCACAGATCCCTATGTCAACTCGTCAAGAAGCCTGACACTACTGTTACAGCTCTAGAGGAAGGCGGACTTGCATGTCTCCACACAAGACGAGGCCTGACTCCCCTGTTGAAACTCCATAGGAACCCCAAGATCCTTGTCAGCATTGGACAGGAACCCTGAGGTTCTGGCCTCAGCTCCAGATGAGGAACTAAGACACGGCACTGACTGGAGAGGACCCCTGAGAGGCCCCTCACAACTCAAATGGAGACTGGACTTTCCTGAGGCAACATGAGCGTGTCCCTGAGGTCCCCGTCGTAAGTCGGGAAGAACCCCATGTTTCCCAATGCAACTCGAGAAAAAGCAGGAGATTCTCCACTCCACGCAATATTAGGACCTTTTCTGCAGCATTGTCTCGTGAGAAATCTCACCTTCCCTCTTGAGCCTTGAAAGGGTCCTTGGCACCCCTGATGCAAAACCAGAAGTTCCCTGACATGCCCGTCTCCATTACAGAGGAACACCAGGGGTCCTGCCACAACTCAAGAAGAGCCCCGTTTTTCCCTCTGCATCTCGAGATGAGGGTCCATTTCCCTGCTTCGTCGGGAAAGGAATCCCAGCATTCCCGTCGCACCTCAAGAGGAGACGGTCTCAAACTGAAAGTCGAGAGGAACGCCAGTGGTCATGCCACCATTCCAAAAGACCCCGATTTCCAAATCCACTGCGGATACACCTGATTAACCTGCACTGACTCAGCTGTCACCCCAAATATCGACTCAAAACACAAAGGCATGTGTGACAGCCTTGTGGCACCTCGAGGTAATGCCACAGATCCCTATGTCAACTCGTCAAGAAGCCTGACACTACTGTTACAGCTCTAGAGGAAGGCGGACTTGCATGTTTCCACAAGAGATGAGGCCCAAATCCAGTGTTGAAACTCCATAGGAACCCCGAGACCCATGTCAGCACTGGAGAGGAAAACAGAGGTTCTGGCCTCAGTTCCAGATGAGGACCTAGGACCGGGCACCGACTGGAGAGGAATCCCGAGGGTCCGCTCACAACTTGCATGGAGACTGGACTTTCCTGAGGCCACAAGAGCAGGTCCCTGAGATCCCCGTCATAACCAGGGAGCAACCCCAGGTTTCTTCCCACAACTCGAGAAATATCAGGAGATTCTCGCCTCAACGCGAGATGAGGCCCTTTTCCACTGCAGCGTCTCAACAGAAATACCACCTTCCTTCTTGAGCCACAAAGGGTCCTTGGCACTTTAATGGAACTCAAGAAGTTCCCCTACATACACGTCTCCACTGTAGAGGAACACCGAGTATCCTATCACAACTCAAGAAGTTTTCCCCTCCTCACATCTAGGTGAGTGTCCATGTCCCTGCGTCGTGTGGAAAGGAACCCCTGCATTCCTGTCACACCTCAAGAGGAGGCAGTCTCAACTTGAAAGTCGAGAAGAACACCAGGGGTCACGTAACCATTCCAAAAGTCCCCAATGTCCGTATCTACTCCAGATACACCTGATTCCCCTGCACTGCCTCTACTGTCACCCCGAGTATTGACTCAAAACACGATGGTAAGTGTGACAGCCCTGTGGCATCTCCAGAGAAAGCATCAGATCCCTATGTCAACTGGACAGGAATCCTGATGCTTCTTTTACAGCTCAAGAGGAAAGCAGACTTCAATGTCTCCACACGAGACAAGGACTGACTCCCCTGTTGAAACTTCATAGGAACCCCGAGATCCATGTCAGCACTGGAGAGGAACCATGAGGTTCCAAACTCAGATCCAGATGAGGACCTAGGACCCGGCACCAACTAGAGACAAATCCTGAGAGCCCGCTTGCAACTCGCATGGAGACTGGACTTCCCTGAGGCCCCACGAGTGGGTCTCTGAGAGCCCTGATTTAACTCGAGATGAACCCCAATTTTCCCACAGCAACTCGAGAATAAACAGGAGATTCTCCTCTCAATGCAAGATGAGGACCTTTTCCTTGTCAGCGTCTCTTGAGAAATCCCACCTTCCCTCTTGAGCCTCAAAAGGGTACTTGACACCATTGATGCAACTCAAGATGTTCCCTGACATACCCCTCTCCACTCTAGAGGAACAGCGAGTGTCCCACCACAACTCAAGAAGAGTGCCATTTTCCCCTCCTCATCTCGATATGAGGGTCCATTTCCCTGCTTCGTCGGGAAAGGAATCCCAGCGTTCCTGTCGCTCCTCAAGAGGAGGTGGTGTCAACTTGAAAGTCGAGAGGAACTCCAGAGGTCATGCCACCATTCCAAAAGACCCCGATGTCCCAATCCACTCTAGATACAGCTAATTCCCCTGCACTGACTCAACTATCACCCTGAGTATCGACTCAAAACATGTTGGCACGTGTGACGCCCTGTGGCACCTGGAGAGAAAGCCACAGATCCCTGTCAACTCGACAGGAAGCCTGACACTGCTATTACAGCTCGAGAGGAATGTGGACTTTCATGTCTCCACAAGAGATGAGGCCTCTATACCCTGTTGAAACCTTATAGGAACCCCGAGATCCATGTCAGCCCTGGAGAGGAAACCTGAAGCTCCGGCCTGAGCTCCAGATGAGGACCTAACACCCATCACCCACTGGAGAGGAATCCTGAGAGCCCGCTCATAACTCGCATGGAGACTTTATTTTCCTGAGGCAACATGATTGGGTCCCTGAGGTCTCCATTGTAAGTCGATAGAAACCCCAAGTGTCCCACTGCAACTCGAGAAAAACCAGTTGATTCTCCCTTCAACACGAGATGAGGCCCTTTTCCACTGCGGCATCACAAGAGAAATCCCACCTTCCCTCTTGAGTCTCCAAAGAGTCCTTGACACCCTTGATGCAACTCAAGAAGTTCACCAACATCCCTGTCTCCACTCGAGAGGAACCCCGAGTGCCCCGCCACAACTCAAGAAGAGCCCCAGTTTTCCCTCCTCATCTCGACATAAGGGTTTGCCGGGAGCCAGCACTGGAGATCCCACCCATGATAAAGGTCATGAGGATGAGGCCTTATAGGAAAAGACAACTCAGGACTTGAGGGATCCTCTGAAACTGCTCGAGCATGTATCCCAAAACCTGAATCTGCCTGTACTGCTATTTTTCACCAACTCCTCTGTTACCAACGGGGGGTTGTCCCCAACCTCCTTTCTCTGAAGAAAATTAACTTAGAGCTCTAGTTTATAAGTCTTCTGGGCATGTAGTTGGAATGTTTCTATTCAAACACCTCTGATAGCTTTCTAACTTGCCTGACAGGTTTATATGGACTTTTTCAACTACGCATGTGATTGTTTACAGCCTCCCAACCGCAAGAGGCACAGGAAGCTTAAAACATTCTAGGAATGCAGAGCATTTTGAGGAGTTAAAGATCATTAGAATAGAACTGGTTAAGGGTTTCATTGTTGAGCCAATACTTGCTGCCAAGTTTTCATATCTTTTATTTGTTGATATAGTTGGTATATAGAAAAAACAGGTAGTAGCCTTGGCATCAGCAACATTAGATCTTTGAGTTAAGTACTTTGTTGTAACCCACTGCACCTTTGTTCTATAGGAATGTAACTTAACTTTGTTTAGTGCTTTGAGGGTGATGCAGATTAAAGAAAAAACACTTCAAGGGAAAATGAGTTTTCTGGTTGATTAACATTCATCAAGGAAAAGAGCCATAAAATGTTAACAGGCCTCTTGGTCAGAAGATAATGTAAATCACCTGAGACGTTTTGCATAGGGGAAAGTATGCAGAAAGAAAGCCTGATATCTAGAAGGGTCGGGACTGCTGCCCCTGCATGACTCTGCATCTTTCACTATGTACAACGTAGGGTATAAAAGCTCCATTTGAAAATAAAGCTATGGGTCTTGCACAAGCTTGGCCTCCCCATGTCGTACTTTCTTTCTCTCTTTACTTCCTTTTCAGGCTGATCCCTTGGGGTGCAGGGGTCCTCCGTGTTCACTTCTCTGCCCAGGCTTCTAAGACCCAGGCTGAGAGAGCCTAAGGCAGGGCACCCTCTGCTATTCAAGTGGGTGCCAGTGGCCTACATGAACTGTGTAAGTCCCTTGTCTTGGGACTTTATTGGCTTTCTCTGTAAACCAAAAAATATCAATCTCTGTTCTCTCCTCTATTCTCTTAACTGCAAATTCTTTCCTTCTCTCTCTCTTTCTCTCCTCTCTCTCTCTCTCTCTCTCTCTCTCTCTCTCTCTCTCTCTCTCTCTCTCTCTCTCTCTCTCTCTCTCTCTCCTCACTGTCCATGCTTTCAATACCTTGAATCAAACTGGGGCAGGACCCCGGTAAGGGCTCATTTCCCTGCTTCTTAGGGAAAGGAATCCCAGCGTTCCCGTCGCAACTCAAGAGGAGGTGGAACTCCAGGAGTTGCACCACAATTGAAAAAGACCCCAAAGTCCCAATCCACTCCAGATAAACCTGATTCCCCTGCACTGACTTGACTGTCAGCCTGAGTATCGACTCAAAACATGATGGCAAGTTTGACAGCCCTATGGCACCTCAAGAGAAAGCCACATATCCCTATGTCAACTCGAAAGGAAGCCTGAAACTACTTTTACAGCTCGAGAGGAAAGCGGACTTGGCTGTCTCCACAAAAGAACAAGGCCTAACTTTCCTGTTGAAACTCCAGAGAAACCCCGAGATCCATGTCAGCACTAGAGAAGAAACCTGAGGTTCTGGCCTCAACTCCAGATGAGGACCTAGCCCCTGGTACCGACAGGAGAGGAATCCTGAGAGGCCCCTGGCAACTTTCATAGAGACTTGACTTTCTTGAGACAACACAAGCAGATCCCTGAGGTCCCCATCATAACTCGAGAAGAACCTCATATTTCCTGCCGCAACTCGAAAATAACCAGGAGATTCTCCCCTCAACGCAAGATGTGGCCCTTTTCTGCTGTGGAGTCTCGAGAGAAATCCCACCTTCCCTCTTGAGCCTCAAAAGTGTCCTTGACACCCTTGATGCAACTCAAGAAGTTTCCCGACACAACCGTCTCCACTCGAGATGAACAGCGAGGGTTCCACCACAACTCAAAAAGAGCACTGTTTTTACCTCCTCATCTTGAGATGAAGGTCCATTTTCCTGCTTTGTTAGGAAAGCAATCCTGGCATTCCGGTCGCACCTCAAGAGGAGGCGGTCTCACCTTGAATGTCAAAAGGAATTCCAGTGGTCGTGCCACCATTACAAAAGACCCCGATGTCCCAATCCAAAGATACACCTGATTACCCAGCACTGTCTCGACTGTCACCCCAAGTATCGACTCACAACACAATGGTATGTGTGACAGCCGTGGGGCGCCTCGAGAGAAAGCTACAGATTCCTATGTCAACTGTACAGGAAGCCTGACACTACTGTACACCTCGAGAGAAAAGCAGACTTGCATGTCTCCACACGAGACGACGCCTGACTCCCCTGTTTAAGCTCCATAGGAGCCCTGAGACCCATGTCAGCACTGGAGAGGAACCCTGATGTTCTGGCCTCAGCTCAAGAGGAGGACCTAGGACCCAGAACCACCTGGAGAGGAATCCCAAGAGGCCCCTGGCAACTCGCATGGAGACTGGCCTTTCCTGAGGAAACATGAGCAGGTCTTTGAAGTCCACGTCTTACCTCAAGAGGAACCCCAAGTTTCCTGCTGCAACTAGAGAAAAACCAGGAGATTCTCCCCTCAAAGTGAGATGAGGCCTTTTTCTGCTGCAGTGTCTCGAGAGAAATCCCACCTTCCCATTTGAGCCTCCAAAGGGTCCTTGACACCCTGGATGCAACTCAGGAAATTCCCCGACATACCCATCTACATTCGAGAGGAACACCGAGGGTTAAGCCACAAGTCAAGAAGAGCCCCTTGTTTCCATCTTCATCTCGAGATGAGTGTCCATTTCCCTGCTTAGTCAGCAAAGGAATCCCGGAGTTCCCGTCGCACCTCAAGAGGAGGCTGTCTCAGCTTGAAACTCAAGAGGAACTCCAGGGGTCTTGCCACAATCCAAAAAGACCCCGATGTCCCAATCCACTCCAGATACACCTGAGTCCCCTACTCTGACTCGACTGTCACCCCGAGGATCGACTCAAAACACAATGGGAGGTGTGACAGTCCTGTGGGACCTAGAGAAAAAGCCTCACATCCCTATGTCAACTCGACAGTAATCCTCACACTACTTTTACAGCTCGACAGCAAAGCGGGTTTCCATGTCTCCACATGAGACGAGGCCTTACTCCCTTTTGAAACTCCAGAGGAACACCAATATCCAAGTCAGCACTGGCGAGGAACCATGAGGTTCAGGCCTCAACTAGAGATGAGGACCTCAGCCCCAGCACTGACTGGATAGGAATCCCAAGAGGCCCCTCACAACTCACATGGAGACTTGACTTTCCTGAGACAACACGAGCTGCTGGGAGCCAACATAGGAGATCCCACCCATAACAAAGATCATGAAGAAGAGGTTTCACAAGCAAAGGAGAGTCAAAAACCAAGGGACTCCCTGGACCTGCTCAAGCATCTACCCCAAAACCAAAATTCACTTGTCCTGCTATTTTTCAGAAATTCCTCTGTTACCAATGAGGGGCTATCCCCGACCACCTTTTTCTGAAGAAAATTAACATAGAACTCTAGTTATTAAGTCTCCTGGGTGTAATTGGAGTGTTTCAATTCAAACACCTCTAATAGCTTTCTAACTTGCCTGACAGCTTTATCCGGAATCTTACCACTATGCATGTTATTGTTACAGCCTCCCACAGCGCAAGACACATTCTAGAGCCTTTTGAGGAGTTAAAAATTATTAGAATAGTATTGGTGAAGGATTTCATTGTTGATCCAATACTTGTTGCCAAGTTTTCAAATCCGTTATTTGTTGTGTTCCCGGGATTGTATTAATTAATATAGTTGGTGTACAGAAAAAATAATCAGCAACATTAGATCTTTGAGTTAAGTACTTTCTCTGTTGTAACCCACTGCACCTTTGTTCTTTAAGAATGTAACTTTATTTAGTACTTTGAGGGTGATGCAGATTAAAGAAAAGACAAATCAAGTGAAAATTAGTTTTTTGGTTAATTAACATTTATCAAGGAAAAGAGCCATAAAATGTTAAGAGGCCTCCTGGCCAGAAGATAATATAAATCACCTGAGACCTTTTGTATACGGAAAGATATGCAGAAAGAAAGCCTGGTATCGAGAAGGATCAGGACTGCTGCCCCTGCATGACTCTGCATCTCCATTATGTAAAACTTAGGGTATATAAGATCCTTTTGAAAATAAAGTTATGGGTTTTGCATAAGCTTGGCTTCTACATGTCATACTTTCTTTCTCTCTTTATCTCTTTTTAAAGGCTAATTTCATGGAGCGCAGGGGCCCTCTGAGTTCACTGTCCTGCCTGGGCTTCTAAGACCCACTCGAGAAGGTGCCCAAAGTGCGGGCACCTTCCGCTATTCGTGAGGGCACCTGTGGCCTCTGTGAACAATGCAAGTCCCTTGTCTGGTGCTTTATTGGCTTTCTGCATAAACCAAGGAATATCAGCCTCTTTTCTGTCCCCTATTCTCTTAACTGAAATTTTTTTCTTTATCTCTCTCTATATCTATATATTTCTCTCACCACGCCGTTCATGCTTCGGTATCCTGGATCCAACCGGGACTGGTCCCGGGTAGCAAGCAGGACACTGAGGTCCCTGATGTAACTCAGGACAAACACCAAGTTTCCTGCCACAACTCAAGAAAAACCAGGAGATTCTCCCCTCAACGAGAGATGAGGGCTTCTTACAATGCAGCATCTCTAGAGAAATCAGACCTTCACTCTTGAGCCTCGAAAGGGTCCTTGACACCCTTGAGGCAACTCAAGAAGTTTCCCGACATCTCCGTCTCCAATTGAGAAACAACGAGTGTACAACACAAATAAGAAGAGCCCCGTTTTTCCCTCCTCATCTCGAGATGAGGGTCTATTTCCTTGCTTCATTGGGAAAGGAATCCCAGCATTCGCATCACACCTCAAGAGGAGGTGGTCTCAACTTGAAACTTGAGAGGAACTACAGGGGTCGTGCCACAATTCAGAAAGACCTCAAAGTCCCAATCCACTCCGGATACAACTGATTCCCATGGACCGATTCAACTGTCACCCTCAGTATCGACTTTAACACAATGGCAGGTGTGACAGCCCTATGGCACCTCAAGAGAAAACCCCAGATCCCTATGTCCACTCGACAGAAAGGCTGACAGTACTTTTACAGCTCGAGAGGAAAGTGGACTTGGATGTCTCCACATGAGACGAAGCCTGACTCCACTGTTGAATCTCCATAGGAACCCCGAGATCCATGTCAACACTGGAGAAGAATCCTGAGGTTCTGGCCTCAAATTCAGATAAAGACCTAGGACACTCACCAATTAGACAGGAATCCCGAGAGGCCCCTCGCATCTGGCATGGAGACTTGACTTTCCTGAGGCAACATGAGTGGGTCCCTGAGGGCCCTGTCGAAACTTGAGAGGAACCCAAAGTGTCCTTTTGCAACTTGAGAGAAACCAGGAGATTCTCCCCTCAATGTGAGATGAGGCCCTTTTCCACTGCAGCGTCTCGAAAGAAATCACTCCTTCCCTCTTGAGCCTCGAAAGGGTCCTTGACACCCTGGATGCAACTCAAGAAGTTCCCCGACATACCCATCTCCACTCGAGAGGAACGCCGAGGGTCCTGCCAAAACTCAAGAAGAGCCCCGGTTTTCCCTCCTCATCTCGAGATGAGGGTCCATTTCCCTGCACCTCAAGAGAAGGCAGTCTCAACTTGAAACTCAAGAGGAACTCCAGGGGTCTTGCCACAATTCAAAAAGACCCCGATGTCCCAGTCCACTCCAGATACACCTTATCCCGTGCACTGACTCGACTCTCACCCTGAGTATCAACTCAAAAGAAGATGGCATGTGTGACAGCCTTCCAGGAGCCAGCATGGGGAATACTGCCCGTGAGAAAGGTCATGAAGAAAGGGGCCTGACAAAACGAAAAGGTGGGATCAGCCCTCAGGTGTCCCCCTGGATTTTCTCGAGCATCTACTCCCAAAACCAGAGCCTGCCTGCTTTGCTGTCTTATGCTTTCCACCTACTCTTCTGATGGTAACTAGGGGCTGTCCCCCACCACCTTTTTCTGGAAAAAGTTAATTTAGAGATTTTAGATAATAAGTCTGCTGGACATGATAAGAGTGTTTCAATCCAAAAACCCCTCTGATGGCTTTCTAGCCTGCCTGACAGGTTTGTCCAGACCTTTACAGCTGCACATGTGACTGTTTGCAGCCTCCTGATCGCGAAAGGCACAGGAAGCTTAATAGATCCTAGGATTGTAGGGGCTTCTGAGGAGTCAAAATCATTAGAAAAGGACTGATTAAGGGATTCATTGTTGAGCCAATACTTGCTACCAAGTTTTCATATCTTTTATTTGTAGATACAGTTGGTATATAGAAAAAACAGGTAGTAGCCCTGGCATTAGTAACATTAGATCTTTGAGTTAAGTACTTTCTTTGTTATAACCCACTGTATCTTTGTTCTACAGGAATATAACTTTATTTAGTACTTTGAGGGTGATGCACATTAAGGAAAAAACACTTCAAGGGAAAATGAGTTTTCTGGTTGATAGACATTTATCTATGAAAAGAGCCATAAAAATGTTAACAGGCCCCCTGGCCAGAAGATAATGTAAAACCACCTAAAACCTTTTGTATACGGGAGGGTATGCAAAAAGAAATCCTGAGCTCAATAAGGGATAGGACTGCTGTCCCTGCATAACTCTACATATTCCATTATTTTTTATGTACAACTTCGGGTATATAAGCTGCTTTTGAAAATAAAGTTGTGGGTCTGGCACCAATGATAGGCTCCCCCATGTCGTTCTTTTCTCTCCCCATGTCGTTCTTTTCAGGCAGAATTCCCAGCTGGAGCACAGAGACTCTCTATGTCTACCTATTTACCCTGAAATCTAAGACTCATGCGACAGGGAGCCCAAGGCAGGGCACCCTCCGCTATTCAAGTGGGCGCCAGTGGCCTATGTAGATGGTGCAAGCCTGTTGTCTCGGAGCTTTATAGGTCTCCTGTGTAAACCAAGTTATTCAGCCACTTTTCTCCACTAATTTTCCTACTATACTATTCTTTCCTAATCTCTCTTTATAAATAAGTCTCTCCTCACCGACTCCATCTCTGCTTCGAATTCCTTGGATCCACCGGGGCTGGACCCAGCAACAGCCCTGTGGCACCTTGACAGAAAGCCACAGATCCCTATGTCAACTCAACAGGAAGCGTGAAACTACTTTTACAGCTCAAGAGGAAAGTGGACTTGCATGTTTCCACACAAGACGAGGCCTGACTGCCCTGTAGAAACTCCATTGGACCCCCGAGATCCATGTCAGCACAGGAAAGGAAACTTGAGTTTCCAGCCTAAACTCCAGATGAGGCCCTTGGACCCATTACTGACTGAATAGGAATCCCGAGAGGCCCCTCATAACTCGCAATGGAGACTTGACATCCCTGAGGCAACACGAGCGGGTTCCTGAGTTCCGCATCGTAACTCAAGAGGAACCCCTTGTTTCCTGTCACAACTCGAGAAAATCCAGGAGATTCTTCCCTCAAGGCGAATTGAGACCCGTTTCCACTGAGGCGTCTCAAGAGAAATCCCACCTTCCCTCTTGAGCCTCAAAAGGGTGCTTGACACTATTGATGCCACTCAGGAAGTTCCCCGACATACACGTCTCCACTAGAGGAACACCGAGGGTCCCTCCACAACTCAAGAAGAGCCCCACTTTTCCCTCCTTACCTCAAGATGAGGGTCCTTATCTCTGCTTCATCAGGAAAGGAATCCTGGCATTCCCATCACACTTCAAGAGGAGGCGGTCTCAACTTGAAACTCAAGAGGAACTCCAGGGGTCATGCCACAATTCAAAAAGACCCTGATGTCGTGATTCCACTCCAGGTAAACCTGATTCCCCTGCACTGACTCGACTGTCACCCTGAGTATCAACTCAAAAGAAGATGGCAGGTGTGACACCTTGCCCAGAGCCAGCACTGGGAATCCGCCCGAGACAAAAGTCATGAAGAAAGGGGCCTGATAAAACGCAAAGGCAGGATCAGCCTTCAGGTGTCCCCTGGGTTTTTCTCGAGCATCTACAACAAAAACCAGAGTCTGCCTGCATTAGTGTGTTATGCTTTCCACCTATTCTTCTGACAGTAACGGGGGCTGTCACCCCACCACCTTTTTCTGGAAAAAGTTAATTTAAAGCTTTTAGATAATAAGTCTGCTGGGCATAATAAGAGTGTTTTAATCCAAAAACCCCTCTGATGGCTTTCTGGCCTGCCTGACAGGTGTGTCCGGACCATTACAGCTCTGCATCTGATTGTTTGTGGCCTCCGGACCACGAGAGGCACAGGAAGCTTAATAGATCCTAGGATTGTAGGGGCTTCTGAGGAGTCAAAATCATTAGAAAGGGACTGATTAAGGGTTTCATTGTTGAGCCAATACTTTCTGCCAAGTTTTCACATCTTTTATTTGTAGATATAGTTGGTATATAGAAAAAACAGGTAGTAGCCCTGGAATTAGCCACATTAGATCTTTGAGTTAAGTACTTTCTTTGTTATAACCCACTGTATCTTTGTTCTACAGGAATATAACTTTATTTAGTACTTTGAGGGTGATGCACATTAAGGAAAAAACACTTCAAGGGAAAATGAGTTTTCTGGTTGATAGACATTTATCTATGAAAAGAGCCATAAAAATGTTAACAGGCCCCCTGGCCAGAAGATGATGTAAAACTACCTAACACCTCTTGTATATGAGAGGGTATGCAAAAAGAAAGCCTGGTTTCAATAAGGGTCAGGACTGCTGCCCCTGCATAACTCTGCATATTCCATTATTTCTTTACGCACCACTTGGGGTATATAAGTTGCTTTTGAAAATAACGTTGTGGGTCTGGCACCAATGCTAGGCTCCCCATGTCCTTATTTTCTCCCCTTTTCTGGAGGCCCTCCGTGTCTATGTATTTCCCCTGGCTTCTAAGACCCATGCAAGAGGGAACCCAAGGCAGGGCACCCTCTGCTATTCAAGTGGGCGCCAGTGGCCTACGTAGATGGTGCAAGCCCCTTGTCTCTGAGCTTTATGGGTCTCCTGTGTAAACCAAGTTATTCAGCCACTTTTCTCCACTAATTTTCCTACTACACTATTCTCTCCTAGTCTCTGTTTATAAATAAGTCTCTCTTGGCTGACTCCATCTCTGCTTCAAATTCCCTGGATCCACCGGGGCTTGACCCGGGAACAGCCCTGTGGCACCTTGAGAGAAAGCCACAGATCCCTATGTCAACTCGACAGGAAGCCTGACACTACTTTACTGCTTGCGAGGAAAGCGGACTTGCATGTCTCCACACAAGACGAAGCCTGACTGCCCTGTTGAAATTCCAGAGGAACCCTGAGATCCATGTCACCACTGGAGAGGAACACTGAGGTTCCAACACCAACTCCAGATGACGACCTAGGCCCCAGCAGCAACTGGAGAGGAATCCCGAGAGTCCCCTCGCAACTCGCATGGAGACTAGAAAGCCTGAGGCAACATGATTGGGTCCCTGAGGTCCCCGTTGTAAATCCAGAGGAACCCCAAGGTTCCAGCCACAATTCGACAAAAAGCCAGGAGATTGTTGGGTCAACGTGAGATGAGGACCTTTTCCAATGTGGATTCTCGAGAGAAATCCCACCTTCGCTTTTGAACCTTGACAGGATCCTAGACACACTTGATGCAATTCAATAAGTTCCCCGACATACACGTCTCCACTCAAGAGGAATAACGAGAGTCCTGCCACAACTCAAGAAGAGTCTCGTTCTTCCCTCCTCATCTCGACATGATGGTCCATTTCCCTGCTTCATTGGGAAAGGAATCCCAGCATTCCTGTCGCACCTCAAGAGGAGGGTGTCTCAACTTGAAACTCGAGAGGAACTCCAGGGATCGAGCCACAGTTCAAAAAGACCCTGATGTCCCAATCCACTCCAGATAAACCTGATTCCCCTGCACTGACTCGACTGTCACTCTGAGAATCAACTCCACACATGATGGCACATGTGACAGCCCTGTCGCACCTCAAGAGAAAGCCACAGATCCCTATGACAACTCGACAGGAAGCCTGACACTACTATTACAGCTCGAGAGGAAAGCAGACTTGCATATCTCCACACGAGACGAGGCTTGACTCCCCTGTTGAAACTCCATAGGAATCTCGAGATCCATGTCAGCCTTGGAGAGGAACCCTAAATTTCCGGCCTCAACTCCAGATGAGGACATAGGCCCCAGCAATAACTGGAAAGGATTCCGGAGAGGCCCCTGGCAACTCACATGGAGACTTGACTTTCCTCAGGCAACACTAGCGGGTCCCTGAGGTCCGCGTCATTCTCGAGAGGAACCCCAGGTTTCCTGCCACAACTGGAGAAAAAGCCAGGAAACTGTCCCCCTCAACGCGAGATGAGGCCCTTTCCACTGCGGTGTCACCAGAGAAATCCCACCTTGCCTCTTCAGCCTCTAATGGGTCTTTGAAACCCTTGATGTAACTCAAGAAGTTCCCGGACATACTCGTCTCCACTCGAGAGGAACACAGAGTGTCCTGCCACAACTCAAGAAGAGCCCCGTTTTTCCCTTCTCATCTCGAGATGAGGGTCCATTTCCCTGATTCGTTGGGAAAGGAATCCTGGGTTCCCGTCGCACCTCAAGAGGAGACGATCTCAGCTTGAAACTCGAGAGGCACTCTGTCGGGGTCCAGCCCCAGTAGTTCCAGGGTAATTCGAAGCCTGGCATTGTCGGCATATAGAGGGAAATTGTTTAATTAAAGATATGGAGAAAAATTAGGGAAGAATAGTGTAGTAGGAAAATTAGTGGAGAAAAGAGGGTGAATAACTTGGTTTATGTGGAGAACCAAAACAACCCAAGGACAATGGGTTTGCACTGCCTACTTATGCCACAGGCATCTTCCCGGTCTTCTGGAGGAGTGGAGACATAAAGTGCCTCCCCGTTCAGATCTTAGAAGCCCAGGCAAAATTGGTAGGCTTGGCGAGCTTCCTCGTTCCAGATGGAAATTCAGCCAGAAAAGAAGAGAGCAAGAAAACATGATTCGGGGGAAACCAATCTTTCCAGGAACTGGTCCTGTTTCTTTATTTTCCTGGTTCGCTTTTATACTTTAAGTCATACATAGAGATGAATGGGAAATACAAAGTCACCCAGGGTCAGCTGTCCTGACCCTGACTGAAACCACGTTTTCTTTCTGCATTCCTTCCGATATACAAAGTTTCAGGTGATTTACATCATCTTCTGGCCAAGAGGCCTGCTAACATTTTATGACCCTTTTTGATGATGATTAGTCAACCAGAAACCTTATTTTCTCCAAAGGTGATTTTTCTTAAGTCAGGCACCACCCTCCAAAGGCCCCAGATAAAGTTTCATTCCTACAGGGCAAAGGTGCAGTGGGCTATAATCAAGAAAAGAATTTACTTAGCCTAAGGTCTAAAGTGATTATATCAAGGTTAATATTTATTTCTCCTATATGCTAGTTATATCAATTGGTGTGTATAAGGGGCAAGGGATATGGAAGCTTAGCAGCAAATATTGACTCAACAATAAAACCCTCCACTGGTATGATTTCCACCTAACTCGCTAATACTATACTAATAATTTTCTGACTTCTTAAAAGAATTTGTCCTTAGAAAGTTTATCGAATCTCGTGCCTCTCATGGTTGGGAGGCTGTGAACAATCACATGTGGCCAGATAAACCTGTCAGGCAGTCTAGAGAGCCATCAGAGGAGCTTGCGGACTGAAACACTCTTGTTACGTCCAGGAGATTTATTAACTGTAGCTCTAAGTTAGCTCCTTTTTAGAGATAGGTGGTGGAGGATAACCCCTGTAATGTCAGAAGTATAGGTGAAAGCATAAAGCAGTAAGGTAGGCAGACTCTGGTTTTGGGGGGTAGATGCTCGAGAATGTCCAGGGGAACCCCTGAGGCCTGATGCCACCTTTGCGTATGTCAGGCCTCCTTCCTCATGACTTTTGCCATGGGTGGGATTCCTCACACTGGCTCCAGCAGAACTCCAAGCATCGTACCACAATTCAAAAAGACCCCGATGACCCAATCCACTCCAGAAACACCTGATTTCCCTGCATTGACTTGACTGTCACTCCGAGTATCGACTCAAAATACGATGGCAGGTGTCACAGCACTGTGGCACACAGAGCCCTATGTCAACTCGACAAGTAGCCTAACACTACTTTTACAGCTCGAGAGGAAAGAGGACTTCCATGTATCCACAAGAGATGAAGCCTGACTCCACTGTTGAGACTCCATAGGAACCCCGAGACCTATGTCAGCACTGGAGAGGAAACCTGAGGTTCTGGCCTCAAATCCAGATTAGGACCTAGGACCCAGCACCGACTGGAGACGAATCCCAAGAGGCCCCTCATAACTTACATGGATACTTGACTTACCTGAGGCAACACGAGTAGGTCCCTGAGGTCCCCGTTGTAACTCAAGAGGAACCCCAAGTTTCCTGCTGCAACTCGTGAAAAACTAGGAGATTCTCCCCTCAAAGTGAGATGAGGCCCTTTTCCACTGCGACATCTCAAGAGAAATCCCACCCTCCCTCTTGAGCCTCGAAAGGGTCCTTGACACCCTGGATGCAGCTCAAGGTGTTCCCCAACATACACTTCTCCATTCGAGATGATCACCGAGTGTCCCGCCTCAACTCAAGAAGAGCCCCGTTGTTCCATCCTCATCTCGAGATGAGGGTCCATTTCCCTGATTCATCGGGAAAGGAATCCCAGCATTCCCGTTGCACCTCAAGAGGAGGTGGTCTCCACTTGAAACTCGAGAGAAACTCCAAGGGTCGTGCCACAATTCAGAAAAATCCCGACTTCCCAATTCACTCCAGATAAACCTGATTCCCCTACCCTGAATCGAACATCACCACAAGTATCCACTCAAAACACAATGGCAGGTGTGACAGCCCTGTGGCACCTCGAGAGAAAGCCACCGATCCCTAGGTCAACTCAACAGGAAAACTGGCACTACTTTTACAGCTTGAGAATGAAAGCGGCCTTCCAGGTCTCCACACAAAACGAGGCCTGTCTCCCCTGTTGAAACTCTATAGGTGCTGGGAGCCAGCACGGTATATCCCACCCATGAGACAGTCATGTGGAAGTGACCTAAGAGCAAGGCATATCAGGACTCGAGGGACCCCCTGGACCTCCTCGAGCCTGTACCCTAGAACCAGAATCTGTCTGTCTTACTATTTTGTGCCTTCCACCAACTCTTCTGACATTAACAGGGAGCTATCCCCGACCACCTTTCTCTGGAGAAACTCAACTTGGGGCTCTAGCTAATAAGTCTCC
This sequence comes from Ovis aries, assembly GCF_016772045.2. Classification (NCBI taxonomy): domain Eukaryota; kingdom Metazoa; phylum Chordata; class Mammalia; order Artiodactyla; family Bovidae; genus Ovis; species Ovis aries. The sequence continues at coordinate 203,349 of NC_056070.1, forward strand.
TGGACATGAAAAGAATATTTCAATTCCTATCCCCTTTGTTGGCATTCTAGCTTGGCTGACAGGTTTATCCAGACTGTTGCAGCTACGCATGTGATTATTCACAGCCTCCCAACTGTGAGAAGCACGGGAAGCCTAAAACATTCTAAAAATATAGAGCCTTTCAAAGAGTTAAAAACTATTAGAGTAGTGCTGGTTTAGGATTTCATTGTTGAGCCAATGCTTGCGGCTAAGTTCCCATATCCCTTCTCCACTGTGCACCTGGGAGTGCAATAGTTAATGTTGTCGGAATTTAAGAACAACAAGCAATAGCCTTGGAATAAACCATACCAGACCTTTGAACTAATTGGTTCTTTCTTTGTTGTAACTCACTGCACCTTTGCTCCGTGGAAATGTACCTCTGTTTAATACTTTCTGAGGCTGACATAGATTAAAAATATAAAGAAAAAAACATTTCAAGGGAAAACAATTTTTCTGGTTGAGTTGCCTTTATCAAAAGAGGGTCATAAAATGTTTACAGGCCTCCAAGGCCAGAAGGTAATGTACACAACATTGTTTATGGGAAAGGTATGCAGAAAAAGTCCTGGTTTTGATAAAGACAAAACAGATGTAATGTTTGGGCTGACTCTGTACAACTTTGCATCTTTCGTTTCCCTCTATGTACAAGTCAAGGTATAAAAGCTTCCCTGAAAAATAAAGTTATGGGCCTCACTCACCAAAACTTGGTCAGGCAGTGTTTGTCTGTCTGTCTGTCTTTTTTTCTTTCTTTCTTTTTTCTCTTTCTTTCTCTCTCTTACTCTCTTTTTCAGGCTGATCCCTTGGAGCACAGAGACTCTCTGCATTCACTTTCCTGCCTGGACTTCTAAGACCTGAACGGGAAGGTGTTCTGCATCTTCACTCCCTCGGAAGACCAGGAGGGTGCCTACGGCCTATGTGAACAAAGCAAGTCCCTTGTCTTGGGGCTTTTTTGGCTTTCTGTGTAAACCAAGGAATATCAGCCTCTTTCTTTCCTCTATTTTCTTATCTGCAACATTCTTTCTTTATCTCTCTCTAAATCTCTTTGCCGACACCATCTCTCTTGAGGGTACCCCTGTATCCTGCGGGGGCTGGTCCCCCACAAGTTGTGCCCGAACAGGGACCCAAAAGGATTCCACTTCTCCTGTTTGGATCCCAGACAGACTGATTCGCCATGTCACAGCCCCCGAGGCATCCAGTTCTCCCATTGCTTCGACCACAAAAGAAGAAAGACACTCCTCTGCTCCTGCCTCCACCACCCACCTGAAAAGTCTAACAGACTCTAAAATGACCGACACCAGAGATCTTGGAAGAAACTTAATGTACAAATAAATTATTCTGTTGGACCTAATGTAATATCTTGTAAACAGTGTAGGCTATCATCTTATTTGACCCCTCAATGTTTGCTCCTTTGTGGTGTTACAGCGTCCACCCTATCTTATGGTGTCTATAACAGTAACTACTTATTGGTATGATAACTATGGTCTTGCTGTGCCACAACTACAAGGTTTAATGCCATCACGACGATTTGTGGGCTTACTTACCTTAAGAATGTCAGCTTTAATAGCAGCAATTCCTTCTGTTACTTCAATTACTACTGTTACTGTTACTGTTGCTATGGCAGCGATGTCATTGGCTCAACGGGTACACACTGCCCAGTATGTTGATACTATGTCGGAGAATATTTCTTTGGCGTTGGCAACACAGAAGGTTGTAGATGGGAAGCAAGAGGTGGGGGTGGATGCCCTGGAGGAGGCAGTGATGCATGTTGGCACTGAATTGTAGGCTTTGAAAGTGGAGTTGGCATTGTCCTGTCGTGCCGACTGCAGTGGATTTGTGTGGCACCCCCGAGGGTAAACTAGATGGATTGTGGCTATGAGGGAATCGGGAATCACGTTTCGGGGATATGGAATGGCTCCAGCATTGGTTTGGATATGGGAAAACTTCATGGTCAGGTAGAGACCATGGAACACTCCTGATTAGATTTTACTGCCACAGGAGTAACAAGTGACTTTTTCCATACATTTTCTAACTTTATTTCAAGAAAAAACATTCTGTGTACTATTTTTAGCTATGCTGCTGCGGCCGCTTTAATTCTGCTTGTCATAATCATTCTTCCTTGCATTGTTAAAACCCTTCAACAGAGCACTCAGAAGCCTGCGACTGAATTACATCTGGCTGTCTTAAAAAATAAAAAGGGGGGAGGTGCCGGGAGCTGGTACAGGAGATCCCACCCATGAGAAGGTCATGTGGAAGAGACCTGACGAGCAAGGCGGATAAGGACTCGAGGGACACCCTGAACCTGCTCGAGCATCTACGCCAAAACCAGAATCTGTCTGTCTTACTATTTTATGCCTTCCACCAACTCTTCTGATATTAACAGGGGGCTATCCCCAACCACCATTCTCTGGAGAAAATCAACTTAGGGCTTTAGCTAAAAAGTCTCCTGGACATGAAAGGAATCTTTCAAATTCAACCCTCCTCTGTTGGCATTCTAGCTTGTCTGACAGGTATATCCAGCCTCTTGCAGCTATGCGTGTGATTATTCATAGCCTCCCAGCTGTGAGAAGCACAGGAAGCCTAAAACATTCTAAAAATATAGAGCCTTTCAAAGAGTTAAAAGCTATTAGAGTAGTGCTGGTTTAGCATTTCATTGTTGAGCCAATGCTTGTGGCTAAGTTCCCATATATCTTCTCCACTGTGCACCTGGGAGTGCAATAGTTAATGTTGTTGGAATTTAAGAACAACAAGCAATAGCTTTGGAATAAACCATACCAGACCTTTGAACTAATTGGTTCTTTCTTTGTTGTAACTCACTGCACCTTTGCTCCATGGAAATGCAATGCTGTTTAATACTTTCTGATGCTGACAAAGATTAAAAATATAAAGAAGAAACATTGCAAAGGAAAATGAGGTTTCTGGTTGAGCAGCCTTTTATCAAAAGAGGGTCATAAAATGTTGACAGGCCTCCAAGACCAGAAGATAATGCACACAACATTGTTTATGGGAAAGGTATGCAGAAAAAATCATGATTTCGATAAAAAACAAAACAGGTGTAATGTTTGGGCTTACTCTGTATGACTTTGCATCTTTTATTTCCCTCTATGTAAAGTCAAGTTATAAAAGTTCTTTTTGAAAATAAAGTTACGAGCCTTGCTCAATGAAGCTTGGTCACCCCATGTCATATTTTCTTTCTCTCTTTATCCTCTTACTCTCTTTTTCATGCTGATCCCTTGAAGCACAAGGCTCTCTGCATTCACTTTCCTGCCTGGGCTGCTAAGACCTGAATGGGAAGGTGCTCTGTGTCTTCACTTCCTTGGGAGAATGGGAGGGCACCTGCATCCAATGTGAACAGAGCAACTCTTGCAGCTTTTTTGGCTTTCCGTGAAACCGAGGAATGTCAGCCTCTTTCTCTCCTCCATCTTCTTATTTGCAACATTTTTTTAATCTCTCTCTATCTTTCTTCGCCAATGCCTTATTTTTGAGGGTAACCCTGGATCCCGTAGAGGCTGGACCTAGGCACATAGGAACCCCGAGATCCATGTCAGCACTGGAGAAGAACCCTGACATTCTGGCTTCAACTACAGATGAGGAATTCGGCCCCAGCACTGACTGGAGAGGAATCCTGAGAGGCCCCTCTCAACACGCATGGAGACTTGACTATACAGAGGCAACACAAGCAGGTCCCTGAGGTCCGCATTGTAACTCGAGAAGAACACCAAGTTTCCTGCCGCAACTCCAGAAAAACCAGGAGATTATCCCCTCAATGCTGGATGAGGCGATTTTCCACTGCAGTGTCTGGAGAAAATCCCACCTTCCCTCTTGAGCCATGCAAGAGAAATTGACCCCCTTGATGCAACTCAAGAAGTTCCCCGAATAACCGTCACCACTCGAGAGGAACATCGAGGGTCCCACCACAACTCAAGAAAAGCCCAGTTTTCCCCCCTTCATCTCGAGATGAGGGTCCATTTCCATGCTTCTTTGGGAAAGGAATCCTGGTGTTCCCATCGCACCTCAAGAGGAGGCGGTCTCAACTTGAAACTTGAGAGGAACTCCAGGGATAGTGCCACAATTCAAAAAGACCCTGATGTCCCAATCCACTGCAGTTAAATAAGATTCCCTTGCACTGACTCGACTTTCACCTCAACTATCGACTCAAAACAGGAAGGGAGGTATGACAGCCCTGTGGAACCTCGAGAGAAAGCCTCATATCCCTATGTCAACTCGACAGGAAGCCTGACACTGCTTTTCCAGCTCAACAGGACAGCAGACTTGCATGTCTCCACATGAGACAGGGCCTGAATCCCCTGTTGGAACTCCATAGGAACCCCGAGATCCATGTCAGCACTGGAGAGGAATCCTGAGGTTCTGCCCTAACTCCAGATGAGGACATTGGCCCCGGCACCAAATGCAGAGGAGTCACGAGAGGCCTCTCCCAACTCGCATGGAGAGTTGACTTTCCTGAGGCAACATGAGCGGGTCCCTGAGGTCTCCGCTGTAACTTGAGAGGAACCCCAAGTTTCCTGCCGCAACTCGAAAAAAAACAGGAGATTCTCCCCTCAACGCGAGATAAGGCCCTTTTCCACTGCAACATCTCGAGAGAAATCCCACTTTACCTCTTGAGCCTTGAAAGGGTTCTTGACACTCTTGATGCAACTCAAGAAGTTCCCCAACATACCCGTTTCCACTCGAGAGGAACACCGAATGTCCCGCTACAACTCAGGAAGAGACCTGTTTTGCCCGTGTCCTCTTGAGACGAGGATCCATTTCCCTGCTTCGTTGGGAGAGGAATCCCAGAGTTCCCATCGCATATCAAGAGGAGGTGGTCTCAAGTTGAAAGTGGAGAGGAACACCAGGGGTCTTGCCACAGTTCCAAAAGACCTTGATGTTCCAATCCACTCCATATCAACTGATTCCGCTGCACTGACTCAACTGTCACCCCGAGGATCGACTCAAAACACGATAGCAGGTGTGACAGCCCTGTCGCACCTCGAGAGAAAGCCTCAGATCCCTATGTCAACTCGACAGGAAGCCTGACAGTACTTTGACAGCTCGAGAGGAAGGTGGACCTGCATGTTTCCACACGAGACGAGGCTTGACTCCCCCGCTGAAACTCCACAGGAACCCAAAGATCATGTCAGCACTGGAGAGGAACCCTGAGGTTCCAGCCTCAACTGCAGATGAGGACGTAAGCCCCAGCATCAACTGGAAAGGAATCCCGAGAGGCCCCTCGCAACTCGCATGGAGACTTGACTTTCCTGAGCCAATCCGCGGGGGTCCCTGAAGTCCCCTTTGTAACTTTAGAGGAACCCCAAGGTTCCTGCCGCAACTCAAGAAAAACCAGGAGATTCTCCCCCTCGATGCGAGATGAGGCCCTTTTCCACTGCAGAGTCTGGAGAGAAATCCTAACTTCCCTCTTGAGCCTCCAAAGGGTCCTTGACACCCTTGATGTAACTCAAGAGGTTCTTTGACATACCTGTCTCCACTTGAGAGAAACCCCGAGTGTCCTGACAAAACTCAAGAAGAGCCCCGTTTTTCCCTCCTCATCTTGAGATGAGGGTCTGCCTGGAGCCAGCACAGGAGATCCCACCCATGACAAAGGTCATGAGGGCGAGGCCTTACTGGCAAGGACGAGTCAGGGCTTCAGGGACCCTCTGGACCTGCTCAAGCATCTACCCCCAAACCAGAATCTGCCTATCCTGCTATTTTTCACTAACTCCTCTGTTACCAACGGGGGGTTGTCCCCGACCTCCTTTCTCTGAAGAAAATTAATGTAGAGCTCTAGTTTATAAGTCTTCTGGGCATGCAACTGGAGTGTTTCAATTCAAACACCTCTGATAACTTTCTAACTCGCCCGACAGGTTTATCTGGAGTTTTTCAACTCCGCATGTGATTGTTTACAGCCTCCCAACCACGAGAGGCACAGGAAGCTTAAAACATTCTAGGAATGTAGAGCCTTTCGAGGAGTGAACAATCATTAGAATAGAACTGGTTAAGGGTTTCATTGTTGAGCCAATACTTACTGCCAAGATTTCATATATTTTTTTTGTTGATATAGTTGGTATATAGAAAAAAAAACAAGTAGTAGCCCTGGCATCAGCAACATTAGATCTTTGAGTTAAGTACTTTGTTGTAGTCCACTGCACCTTTGTCCTATAGGAATGTAACTTTGTTTAGTACTTTGAGGGTGATGCAGATTAAAGAAAAAACACTTCAAGGGAAAATGAGTTTTCTGGTTGATTAATATTCATCAAGGAAAAGAGCCATAAAATGTTAACAGGCCTCTTGGCCGGAAGATAATGTAAATCACCTGAGATGTTTTGCATAGGGAAAAGTATGCAGAAAGAAAGCCTGGTATCTAGAAGGGTCAGGACTGCTGCCCCTGCATGACTCTGCATCTTCCATTATGTAAAACTTAGGGTATATAAGCTTCTTTTGAAATAAGGTTACATGTCTTGCACAAATTGACCTCCCTTGTCATACTTTCTTTCTCTCTTTACTTCTTTTTCAGGCTGATCCCTTGGGGTGCAGCGGTCCTCCGTGTTCACTTCTCTGCCCGGGCTTCTAAGACCCACGTGAGAGGGAGCCCAAGGCGGGACACCCTCTGCTATTCAAGCGGACTCCTGTGGCCTTGGGACATTATTGGCTTTCTGTGTAAAGCAAGGAATATCAGCCTCTTTTCTCTCCTCTATTCTCCTATCTGCAAAATCTTTCCCTATTTCTCTATATATCTCTCTCACTTTGCCATCCACGATTTGGACACCCTGGATCCAACCGGGGCTGGACCCCAATAAGGGTCCACTTCCCTGCTTCGTAGGGAAAAGAATCCCGGAGTTCCCATTGCAACTCAAGATAAGGCGGTCTCAATTTGAAACTCAAGAAGGATTCCAGGGGTCGTGCCACCATTTCAAAAGAACCTGATGCCCCAATCCACTCCAGATAAACCTGATTCCCCTGCAATGACTCGACTGTCACCATGAGTATCGACTCAAAACACAATGCAGCTGTGACAGCCCGGTGGCACCTCGAGAGTAAGCAACAGATCCCTATGTCAACTCGACAGGAAGCCTGACACTACTTTTACAGCTCGAGAGGAAAGCAGACTTGCATGTCTCCACACGAGACAAGGCCTAAGTCCACTGTGGAAACTCCAGAGGAACCCTGAGATACATGCCAGCACTGGAGAGGAACCCTGAGCTTCCGGCCTTAAATCAAGATGAGGACCAAGACCCCTGCAACGACTGGAGAGGAATCCCTAGAGGTCCCTCTCTACTCGCATGAATACTTGACTTTCCTGAGATAACACGAACTGGTCCCTGAGGTCCCCGTCATAACTCAAGAGGAACCCCAAGTTTCTTGCTGCAATTCGAGAAAAACCAGGAGATTCTCCCCTCAACGTGAGATGAGGCCCTTTTCTGCTGTGGCCTCTCGAGAGAAATCCCACCTTCCCTCTTGAGCCTCGAAAGGGTCCTTGACACCCTTAAGGCAACTCAACAAGTTTCCCGACATACCCGTCTCCACTGAAGTGGAACACAGAGGGTCCCACCACAACTCAAGAAGAGCCCCGTTTTTCCCTCCTCATCTAGAGATGAGGGTCCATTTCCCTGCTTCATCGGGAAAGGTATCCCAGCGTTCCTGTCACACCTCAAAGGAGGCGGTCTCAACTTGAAAATCGAGAGGAACTCCACGGGTCATGCCACAGTTCAAAAAAACCCCAATGTCCAAGTCCAATCCAGAGAAACCTTATTTCCCACGCTGACATGACTGTCACCCCGAGTATCGACTCAAAACACGATGGGAAGTGTGACTCGACCGCACTCCTTTTGCTGCCTATTTTGGGACTCCATCCCGTCCAATGGAGGACTGAAAGGGAGACTGGAAGGTCAACTTCTCTTATTTAAAAGAGGACCCAACTTTCTGGTCCTCTTTTTTCCATTGAGATTCTGGTTCAAGTGCCCCATCTCGGCTTCCATGGGTGGCTGAGCCTATAATGGCTCCCTTCATTCTTCTTTACTCTCATAAGCTTGGGTCATTTTCCCACTTCTGCAGTGGATGGGCACTGTCATTGCTTCTAACTTCCAGATAGATTTATGAAGAGGTCTGTAAAATCTACTCATTTCATCTCTCTTGTTCAGTGTCTCTCTCTAGACATGTCATTCTTTTCCTTTCGAAATTCTGTCTCTGTCTTCCTTTTTCTCTTTTTCTCTGTCTCTCCTGTGGATGGATGGATGCCTTTAATGCACATGGACATTGTTAGCTTAGGGTTAGATTTTAGGGATAGGTTAGACTGAGATCAAGTCTTTAGGTTGGAGTTGATGCTGGGGGATGGACAAGGCTGGTGTGTTTTTTCTTGGAGACTTGAGTGCTGTTTGTTCTTAGTCTATTTTACATAAGAACCGCTTATCAGACACATAACTTGCAAGTCGTCTCTTATGTTCAGTTTACTACCTTTTGATTTGTGAAAGCTTGATTCCCTGGTGGCTCACATAGTAAAGTGTCTGCCTGCAGTGTGGGACCCTGGTTTGATCCCTGGGACGGGAAGATCCCCTCGAGAAGGAAATGGCAACCCACTCCAGTACTCTTGCCTAGAAAATTCCATGGATGGAGGAGCCTGGTGGGCTACAGTCCATGGAGTCACAAAGATTCGGACACGACTGAGCGACTTCACTTTACTTGTGGCTGGCATTCAGATTTGAAGTTTCAACACCACTAAAGTTTGTGTGCGGATGCAGGAGGGCCGAGAGGAGCTACTCCATGTTCAAGGTCAGGAGGAGCAGCCCTGATAAGATACCCCTCGTCTAAAGAAAGGAGCAGTGGCTGCACTTTGCTGGAGCAGCGGTGAATAGATACCCCACGAACAAGGTAAGAGAAACTCAAGTAAGACAGTTGGTGTTGTGAGACGGCATCAGAGGGCAGCCACACTGAGATCATAATCACAGACAACTAGCCAATCTGATCACATGGACCACAGCCTTGTCTAACTCAATAAAACTAACCCTCGCCATGAGGGGCCACCCAAGGCAGACGAGTCATGATGGAGAGGGCTGACAGAATGAAGTCCACTGGAGAAGGGAATGGCAAACCACTTCAGTATTCTTGCCTTGAGAACCCCATGAACAGTATGAGAAGGCAAAATGAGAGGATACTGAAAGAGGAACTCCCAGGTCGGTAAGTGGCCAATATGCTACTGGAGATCAGTGGAGAAATAATGCCAGAAAGACTGAAGGGATGGACCAAAGCAAACACAACACCCAGTTGTGGATCTGACTGGTGAAACATGCAAGGCCCAATGCGGTAAAGAGCAATATTACATAGGAACCTGGAATGTTAGGTTCAGGAATCAAGGCAAAGTGGAAGTGGTCAAATGGGGGATGGCAAGAGTGAACATTACATTCTAGGAATTAGCGAACTAAAATGGACTGGGATGGGTGAATTTAAGTCAGATGACCACAATATCTACTACTGTGGGCAGAAATCCCTTAGAAGAAATGCAGTAGCCATCATGGTCAACAAAAGAATCTGAAATGCAGTACTTGGAGGCCCTCTCAAAAAAGACAGAATGATCTCAGTTCCTCTCTAAGGCAAACCACTCAATATCAGGTAATCCAAGACTATGCCCCAAAAAGTAATGCTGAAGAAGTTGACGTTGAATGGTTCTATGAAGTCTTTCAAGACCTTTTCGAACTAACACACAATAAAGATGTCCTTTCCATTCTAGGGGACTGGAATGCAAACGTAGGAAGTCAAGAAACACCTCAAATAATAGTCAAATTTGGTCTTGGAGTACGGAATGAAGCAGATAAAATAATAGAATTTTGCCAAGAGAACGCACTGGTCATAGCAAACACCCTCTTCACACCACACAAGAGAAGACTCTACACATGGACATCGTCAGATGGTCAACACTGAAATCAGACTGATTACATTCTTTGCAGCCAAAGGTGGAGAAGCTCCAGACAGTGTGCAGAAACCAGACGGGGAGCTGACTGGCACAGATCATGAACTTCTTATTGCTAAATTTAGACTTAAATTGAAGAAAGTAGGAAAAACCACTAGACAATTCAGGTATGACATAAATCAAATCCCTGATGATTATATAGTGGAAATGAGAAATAGATTTAATGGATTACATCTGATAGAGTGCCTGATGAACTATGGACGGAGGTTCATGACATTGTACAAGAACAGGGATCAAGACCATCCCCAAGAAAAAGAAAGGTGAAAAAGCAAAATGGCTGTCTGAGGAGGCCTTAAAAATAGCTGTGAACAGAAGAGAAGAGAAAAGTAAGGAGAAAAGGAAAGATATAAGTATCTGAATGCATCGTTCCAAAGAATAGCAAGGAGAGATAAGAAAGCCTTCAGGAGCGAACAATGCAAAGAAATAGAGGAAAACAACTGAGTGGAAAGAATAGAGACCTCGTCAAGAAAATTAGAGATACCAAGGGATCATTACATGCAAAGATGCACTCGATAAAGACAGAAACGGTATGGACCTAACAAAAGCAGAAAGTACTAAGAAGCAGTGGCAAGAATTCACAGAACTGCACCAGAAAGATCTTCATGACCCAGAAAATCAAGATGATGTGATCACTCACCTAGTATCAGACATTCAGGAATGTGAAATCAAGTGGGCCTTGGCATCACAGCAAAGAAACTAGTGGAGGTGATGGATTTCCAGTGGAGCTCTTTCAAATCCTGAAAGATGATGCTGTGAAAGGGCTGCACTCAATATGCCAGCAAATTGGAAAACTCAGCAGTGGCCACAGGACTGGAAAAGGTCAGTTTTCATTCCAAAGCCAAAGAATGCTCAAACTACCACACAGTTGCACTCATCTCACATGCTAGTAAAGTAATGCTCAAAATTCTCCAAGCCAGGCTTCAGCAATACATGAACCGTGAACTTCCAGATATTTAAGCTGGTTTTAGAAAAGACAGAGGAACCAGAAATCAAATTGCCAACATTGGCTGCATCCTCGAAAAAGCAAGAGAGTTCTAGAAAAACATCTATTTCTGCTTTATTGACTATGCCAAAGCCTTTGACTGTGTGGATCATAATAAAGTGCTGGAAATTTTTCAAGACATGGGAATACCACACCACCTGACCTGCCTCTTGAGAAACCTATATGCAGGTCATGAAGCAAAAGTTAGAATTTGTCACGGAACAACAGACTGGTTCAAAATAGGGAAAGGAGTACGTCAAGGCTATATATTGTCCCCCTGTTTCTATAACTTATATGCAGAGAACAACCTGAGAAAGTCTGGGTTGAAAGAAGCACAAGCTGGAATCAAGATTCCCGGTAGAAATATCAATAACCTCTGTTATGCAGATGACACAACCCTTATGGCAGAAAGTGAAGAGGAACTAAACAGCCTCTTGATGAAACTGAAAGAGGAGAGTGAAAAAGTTGGCTTAAAGCTCAACATTCAGAAAACGAAGATCATGGCATCTGTCCCATCACGTCATGGCAAATAGATGGGGAATTATGGAAACAGTGTCAGACATTATTTTGAGGAGGCTCCAAAATCACAGCAGATGGCGATTGCAGCCATGAAATTAAAAGATGCTTACTCCTTGGAAGGAAAGTTATGAACAATTTAGATAGCATATTCAAAAGCAGAGACAATTACTTTGCCAACAAAGTTGCGCCTAGTCAAGGCTATGGTTTTCCCACTTGTCATGCATGGATGTGAGAGTTGGACTGTGAAGAAAGCTGAGTGCCGAAGAATTGATGCTTTGGAACTGTGGTATTGCAGAAGACTCTTGAGAGTCCCTTGGACTGCAAGGCGATCCAACCAGCCCATTCTGAATGAGGGAAACTGCGGGATTGCTTTGAAAGGAATGCTAAAGCTGAAACTGCAGGACTTTGTCCACCTCATGCGAAGAGTTGACTCATTGGAAAAGACCCTGATGCTGGGAGGGGTTGGGGCAGGAGGAGAAGGGGACTACAGAGGATGAGATGCTTGGATGACATCACTGACTCTATGGACATGCATCTGAGTGGACTCCAGGAGTTGGTGATGGACAGGGAAGCCTGGCGTGCTGTGATTCATGGGGTCGCAGAGATGCGGACACAACTGAGTGACTAAACTGAACTGAACTGAATATGTAAAGGAAGACAGGAGGCCCATTGGGGCTATTTTGCACCCATTGGGAAAGTAACTAGTATCCCTGCCTCACAAAACACCGCCATAACAATTAAGACACATACAAAGGACAAACAATTTGAAAGGAAAACTTGACAAATTTTATAACAATTTTTGATGAGTGAATCAGTTCAGTTCAGTAGCTCAGTCGTGTCCAACTCTTTGCGACCCCATGAATTGCAGCACGCCAGGGCTCTCTGTCCATCACCATCTCCTGGAGTTCACTCAGACTCACTTCCATCGAGTCCGTGATGCCATCCAGCCATCTCATCCTCGGTCGTCCCCTTCTCCTCCTGCCCCCAATCCCTCCCAGCATCAGAGTCTTTTCCAATGAGTCAACTCTTCTCATGAGGTGGCCAAAGTACTGGAGTTTCAGCTTTAGCATCATTCCTTCCAAAGAAATCACAGGGTTGATCTCCTTCAGAATGGACTGGTTGGATCTCCTTGCAGTCCAAGGGACTCTCAAGAGTCTTCTCCAACACCACAGTTCAAAAGCATCAATTCTTCAGCACTCAGCCTTCTTCACAGTCCAACTCTCATATCCATACATGACCACAGGTAAAACCATAGCCTTGACTAGATGGACCTTAGTCGGCAATGTAATGTCTCTGCTTTTGAATATATTATCTAGGTTGGTCATAACTTTTCTTCCAAGGAGTAAGCGTCTTTTAATTTCATGGCTGCAATCACCATCTGCAGTGATTTTGGAGCCCCAAAAAATAAAGTCTGACACTGTATCCACTGTTTCCCCATCTATTTTCCACGAAGTGATGGGACCGTATGCCATGATCTTAGTTTTCCGAATGTTGAGCTTTAAGCCAACTTTTCGCTCTCCTCTTTCACTTTCATCAAGAGGCTGTTTAGCTCCTCTTCACTTTCTGCCATAAGGGTGGTGTCATCTGCATATCTTACTTTAAATCGAGGTATTATGCATTTTTAAAGATTTGTTAGTTTAAGGCATACAGCAAGGTGATTGAGGGATTCAGTGTCTCAGGGGCTTCCTTGGACAAAACTCACTCCATTTGAGGGCCCCCTGGAACATGTCTTCTACTCAGAACAGGCAAGAATCCTGAAAACCCAGAGCATCATGTGGTGGTGCTAGTGGGCATTTTTTCACTGAATCAATTATTCTACCATGACCCACAGAAAAAGCCTGGATGCTAGGATGGTGATCTCCAAGCCTATCTTCAAACAGGAGGCCTCGCTCCCTTGAATAGTGTTGAGTGAAACTACTCCTGGGAAGGGAAGAGGTGTGTCATGAAGATCTTGTCTGCAGAGAACAAAGTGCTGTGTAGAGACGTTGTGCAAGCTTGTCCAAGGACATGGAGCACAAGGACACAGTGACCTGATTCTCAGCCCTGCTCTTGGGGCATCACACTGTCTCCACCCCTGACATATGGTAAGGCCCTCACAGGTGTCCTGGAGAGTAGGGTAACACGACCTGAATCTATCCAGTCTGTGTGTTCCATCCTCCCTGGCTACCGTGATGGGCTCAGAACTTGGGCAGTGACCAATCGGGACCCAGGGCCAGAACTCAGGCTTCAATCAAGGGGAAGAGGAGCTCTGGTTCTGCTGGAAGGGGCAGCGCTGGTGAGGTCAGTCAACACAGTGGGAGAAGCATGAGTTCAGCCTGGGGCGATTGGTGACCTTTCTGCTCCCGTCAGGGCAGAGACACCGGCTTAAGAATGAGGGCGCTGCTGAGCCCAGGTTTTGAGAGCGCTGGCTCCTGCTGTGGTCCCGAAGCTCCACCTGAGGCCAGACGGAAGCCGTGTGCCTGTGAGTCCTCCTGCCTATCTGTGAGTTTGTGGAACCATGCTGGTTTTTCTGTCCAGCGGGCTATGTGGAGACCCTGCAAATACAAGTGTGTGGGTTTTGGCTGGCTTCAGGGAAGAAATGCCAGATGGCATTGAGAGACTTCAGTCTAATCTGGAGTCAGGGGATATCTCTTGAAAGTGAAGGGACAAGTCTTCTGTCATGTCCGACTCTTTGCGACCCCTTAGACTTTAGGATCCATGGAATTCTGCAGGCAAGAATACTGGAGTGGGGAGTATTTCCCTTCTCCAGGGGATCTTCCAAACCCAGGGGTGGAACCCAGGTCTCCGCATGCAGGCAGATTCTTTACCGGTTGAGCCACAGAGAGGCCCAAGATAATTGGACTGGGTACCCTGACCCTTCTGCAGCAGATCAGGATTTCCTGACACAGGAATCTAACTGGGCTCTCCTGCAATGCAGGAGGATACATCACGAGCTGAGGTATCAGGGAAGCCCAATATCTCTTAACACAAGCTACTAACTGTAGGATTACCCTAAAGAGTCTTCACAGGTTTAAGTTAGCAACCTGCTAAGGTAGCAATTGATGTCCTTATTCTAGAGGACAAAACTGGGGCTCTAAGAAGGAGGTAACTCAGCTATAGCAAGGAATTGTGTACCCAAACAAACCCCACCGTTCCTGCTGTTAGAACTCAGGGAGGCCACATGGTGAAGCTTGTCCATGTGACAGGGGCCAAGGCACCCAGCCCACACTGGGTGCTGCGGGGACCAGACTTGGTAACTGCCGTCTGGCAGCTCGGAGACTCACAAAATCAGTTTGCACTGAAGAAAGGAATGGCACCTCCCTTCATCCACTCTGCCACACCCTCTGGGTCCTCCCACACCCTACTCCCTTTCTCTTGCTTTCTGAGGAAATTAGAGTCATGCTCATGTGACCACACTGGCTGTCCAATGTTCACAAGCTACCACTTGAGCTGCTAAAAGAGAGGTCAAGAGCCTTTGGCCCTGAGCATTTCTCTTTCCTTTGCACCATCGAGGCCCTCCTCCACACTTGCACATGAGAGGCCTTTTCTGAGACATGCAGGGACCCTCCCTCAGCTTGCAACAAGTGGTATCCACTGCTCTCCTTTCAATGCCTCCCTTGAAACTCAGCTCATGTGCTCCTTTCCCTGCATGGTGGCCCAACTGGCTGCCATGGGAGGGACAGAGCTGACTGTGAATCTAAAGCTCAGATCTGACAGCTGGGCATCTGTGTATAAAGGACCTGATTATTCACACTGTAAAGGCTGAAGTAGGCTCCAGGAGTCCAGAACTAGGGCTTGGGCCAAAGTGACCCCACAGGAGTTTGGATGCCAGGGGAGGCTTTTGGCTCTAGTGGGGATGGGGTGAGTTTCTTGAGGTTCTGAAGGCCCACTGTGTGCAGTTCACAGTGCATAGAGAAGAGAAGGTGGAGTCTACCCTGGAGCTGGTTGCAGCTCATGGCTGAACCATCTGCCTTCCAGAGGGTGGGATATGGGGCAGAGGAAGAGACCCAGGTCTGCTCCCTCGTGTGGTACCCGGGGCATGTTGACTCTAGACTAAACACTCACATGGTGAGAACTATCGCTGCTGTCTGCAAAGGGTTTACACTGGCATGTGTCTTCATCTGAGAGGTCAGGCCATCTTGAAACTACACTGGCCATGGGCATGGCCTGTCCACCCTCACATGTTTCTTCTCTTCCTTACTGAACATTCATTTCCAAGAGGGTTTTGGGGCCATAGGATGTTGGGTTTTCTCTAGCTTTGTCCAATGAGGAATGTTTTTTGGTTGTTGGTGTTGTTCATTTTCCAGCTCTCTCTTTTGGCTTCTTCTGTGAATTTGTCTGTGGAACAGGAAGAGCTCCATATCTCCCTTCTGGCTGAGATGTCACATTTACAACAGCAATGCCTACCTGGAATGTTCGGACCACATTGGCCAAAAGGGCTTGGTTTTGCAGATGACATCCTGAAAGTACCTACACTGTCCTTTCAGTTACCCAAGGCTACTTCAAATGAAATAAAAACAAGAATTCTCAAGTTTAATCTTACAATATGTGGAGAGTCAGGAGAACCCCCTGGAGAATGGAAAACATACCCATTCCAGTTTTCTGTCCTAGATAACGCCATGGACTGTAAAAACCATGGGACTGCAAAGAGTCTAACAAGACTAAGAGCCTATAACGTTCCCTTTCTGTCAGGAAAAAAAAATCTATTTTTGTATCATTTCAGTGATTGGCATTGATTATGGACACCCAAATAATGGGAAGAAATGGAGAAAGAAGAAGACTAAATGTTGTCAGGTGGGGAAGGGAAGAACGGGGAGTGCTTGACATGAATCCAGCCTTTGCTGGGAAGTGGGGGGATAGAATGAGAAGGTGCGAATGTAGATACTGGTGATGGTACACATTGTTCAGGCCTTAATGTTCCCAAATTACATCAATTAAAGTAAAATTTATTAACAAAACCTTAACGGAAAAAAATATATAAAGCCATAAAAAAATAAAATATCACAAAAAAGCTACACACACACCAGCTGCAAATAAGCTCAGAGGAGGGGAACTCAATCTGCCCTGGGTGGGAAGCGAGTTGATGGCATCCACGGGAAGCAGGCAGGGACAGAGGCTGCAGAGCCAACCTGCTCCCCTGGACGAGGTGTTTCCAGAAAGGACTCCGGGTCTCTGTCCAGAATGGGGGTCCATTCTCCCTGCAGGGGTGGGTCAGTCATCATGGGCATCTGGGTCTTAGGCAGGAGGCAGGGCAGTCTCTCCCTGCAGAGGTGGTGACTCATCCCATGACTTGGGTTCTCCTGCTAAAGCCCAAGCAGGTACAGTTGCAGGTGGAGGTGGATGTTCTCGCTGAGGGTGTGGGACATCAGTGCCTGTGGCTGGGGTTCCTGCAGGCACAGAGGTTCGATATGCCCAGTGTGCTGGCCAGTACCCAGCTGGCCCAGTGTCTTTGGGAAGGGAAGTCTCAGGTCTTGATCTCCCCTCAGTGGATCCCTGGGTCCTGGACCTGTAGCACCCACTGCTGTAGGGACAGGACTTGGATGTGGAGTCTGGTTGTAATGAGAGGCCAGTGCTAGAGCTGTGAGAGAAGAGAAGGTTACCCATCGCTAGCATTTTGATGTGTGTATACGGGGACAGAAAGCTTCCCAGAGAATCGCAAAGAATACCCAGCATAGGATGCACTCTGACTGCAGTGTGGAAAATGGGTGGTGTGAGGCTAGGCTTTGTTCCAGGCCCAGACCCAGCTCTGGAGGACTCCTCCCTGTGTAGCTCAGCACCCCCTCCCCACACACTCACATGCACAACCCCAGCCTCCTCACCTCTGTGCTCTGCCATGCTGGGCTCCAGGTCCTCCTGCTGCCTCAGAGGCAGGGTTTCTCGGGGCTCAGGATCAGAGCCGGGTGTGCTGAGCTCCATGGCAGCCTGAGACTGGGCCCCGGGGTGTGTCCTGGGTGGTGTGTGTGGAGCAGGCCTTCCCCGCTTCCTCTTCATTCCCAGTTGGGGTGATCCCCCATGGGCACGCTCACCTGGAGCCTGCATTGGGCCTGACCAGCAGGGGGTGGTGATCTGACGCCTCCCTCGGGGAGGTGAACAGGGTGCCCCCGTAATCAGCCACATCGACTGAGAAGCTCTGAAATGACACTGACTGTCGGCCAGCCTTGCCTGGAGTTTACTGAGATGGGCCTGACCAGTATGGCGGCTGCTTCTGCCTGCTCAAAATTCTGCTGCCAATAGAAACATGTGTCTGTTCAGGTACTCACCCTGGACGAAGGAGACGCCCCTGAGTGCTTGGGGTCTTCCTGGGCAGCCAGTGCTGCCTGGACTCTCCCCATCCCGCCCAGCCTTCTCTCTCCTGGGGTGTGGACACACCCAGCCCACAGGCTTCTAAGCCACATCTGCAGGGGCTTGCTTGAGGCAGAGATACCCCAGGAAACCCCCATCCACACACACAGGTAAAGGACTCAGGGTTACCCTGGTAGGATGGGAGAGGGGACCTGGCCGTGGCTGGAGCTCTTGTGTTACCTTTCTGTTTCTTCAGGCAAGGGACCAGAGGCCTCTCGGGGGGATCCTTAGGCAGCACCGACTGCGTTCCCACACACCTCAGAGGCCCCGCCTCTGGGAAGGAGCAAACAGTTAAACATCCTGGCTGCCTGCGAACTGGCTGGGGGCTCCTCTCTGCTGTGAGGCCTGGAAATCCGGTTTCCGTGTTCTGTTGGGTTCTGGTGCCAGGAAGTGATGTCATTTCCTGGGTTCCTTGCTGAAGTCCCTTACACAAAGCTCTCTAAGCGAACCTCTGGATTTCTGTCTGTTCACCCACCCCCTTAGGCCATGTGCAGGCACAGTGACACCCACACTGCTCACCCCACAGCTTTGGCAGGCCTCGGTGCAGCCAGGGCCTGAGCTCTGAGGACACAGCTCTTTCAGACAGGCTCCTTCTTCTCATCTGTGATGTGGCCCTTGACAAGCCATATGCCCCTCAGGGTTTCCCTAGTTTCTTCATCTGCAGAGTGGGGTCAATCTCTCATCTACTTCCTTGTTCTGTCAGCCTACAACACCTACATGCCTTTCAACCTGGGGCTGGTATCACATGGAGCTTGTGCCCTGGGACTTCCCAAAGGCAAGATTCAATACATGGCTGACCTAGCAAAGAATGTGTCAGAAACAGGCCTGGATGGGCTCTGGGACCTAGGAAAAGGTCAGGGAAATTGTCAGAAAGTCTGACACTACTTTTGCAGCTCGAGAGGAAAGTGGTCTTCCTTGTCTCAATGCAAGGCGAGCCCTGACTCCCACCTTCCCTCTTGAGCCTCGAAAGGGTCCTTGACACCCTTAAGGCAACTCAAAAAGTTTCCCGAGATACCCGTCTCCACTGAAGAAGAACACAGAGGGTCCCACCACAACTCAAGAAGAGCCCCGTTTTTCCCTCCTCATCTCGAGATGAGGGTCCATTCCCCTGCTTGGTCGAGAAGGAAATCCCGGAGTTCCCTCACACCTCAATAGGAGGCGGTCTCTACTTGAACCTCGAGAGGATTTCCAGGGGACCTTCCACAATACAAAAAGACCACGATGTACAAATCCATTCCAGGTAAACCTTATTCCCCTGCACTGAGTCGACTGTCACCTCAAGTATCGCCTCAAAACAGGATGGGAGTTGTAACAGCCCTGTGGCACCTCGAGAGAAAGCCACAGATCCCTATGTCATCTCGAAGGAAGCCTGACACTACTCTGACAGCTCGAGAGGCAAGCGGACTTCCATGTCTCCATACGAGATGAGGCATGACTCCCCTGTTGAAAATCCATAGGAACCCCGAGATACTTGTCAGCACAGGAGAGGCACCCTGAGGTTCTGGCCTCAACTCCAGATGAGGACCTAGGCCCCTGCACCGCCTGGAGAGGAATCCCGAGAGGCCCTTCGCGCATCGCATGGAGACTTCACTTTACGGAGGCAACACAAGCGGGTCACTGAGGTCCCCATTGTTACAGGAGAGGAAGCCCAGGTTGCTGCCACAACTCGAGAAAAACCAGGATATTCTCCCCTCAACACTAAATGAGTCCCTTTTCCTCTGCGGCATCTCGAAAGAAATCCCACCTTCCCTCTTGAGCCTCGAAAAGGTCCTTGACACTCTTGATGCAAGTCAAGAAATTTCCCGATATAAACCTGCTCACTCTAGAGGAACACTGAGAGTCCTGCCACAGCTCAAGAAGAGACCCGTTTTTCCCTCCTCATCTTGAGATGAGAGTCCATTTCCTTGCTTCATAGAGAAAAGAATCTGGTCGTTCTCATCCCATCTCAAGTAGAGGCGGTCTCAACTTTAACCTCGAGAAGAACTCCAAGGATCGTGTCACAATTAAAAAAGACCCCGTTGTCCCAATCCACTCCAGATAAACCTGATTCCCTGGCACTAACTCGACTGTCACCCCAAGTTTCGACTCAAAACACGATGTCAGGTGTGAAAGCCCTATGGCTCCTCAGGAGAGAGCAACAGATCCCTATGTCAGCTCGACAGAAAGCCTGACATTACTTTTACATCTCGAGTGAAAAGCGCATTTCCTTGTCTCCACACGAGACGAGGCCTGACACCCCTGTTGAAACTCCATAGGAGCCCCGAGATCCATGTCAGCACTGGAGAGGAACCCTGATGTTCCCACCTCAACTTGAGATGAGGACCTAGGCCCTTTCACCGACTGGAGAGGAATCCTGAGAGACCCCTCAGAACTCACATGGAGACTTGCTTTTCCTGAGGTAACACAAGCGGTTCCCTGAGGTCCCTGTCATAACTCAAGAGGAAGCCCGAGTTTCCTGCCACAACACTAGAAAAAACAGGAGATTCTCCCCTCAACGAGAGATGAGGCCCTTTTACACTGCAGTGTTTCTAGAGAAATCCCACCTTCCCTCATGAGCCTCAAAAGGGTCCTTGACACCCTAGATGCAACTCAAGAAGTTCCATGACAAACCCGTCTCCACTAGAGAGGAACACCAAGTATCCCGCCACAAATCAAGAAGAGCCCCGTTTTTCCCTCCTCATCTTGAGATGAGGGTCCATTTCCCTTCTTAGTCGGGAAAGGAATCCCAGTGTTCCCATCGCACCTCAAGAGCAGGCAGTCTCAACTTGAAACTTGAGAGGAACTCCAAGGGTTGTGCCACAATTCAAAAAGAACCCGATGTCCCAATCTACTCCAGATAAAACTGATTCCCCTTCATTGTCTCGACTGTCACCCCAAGTATCGCCTCAAAACAAGATGGGAGTTGTGACAGCCCTGTGGCACCTCGATAGGAAGCCACAATCCCTATGTCAACTCGACAGGAAGCCTGACACTACTTTGACAGCTCGAGAAGCAAGAGGACTTCCATGACTCCGAGCGAGACGAGGCCTGACTCCCCTGTTGAAACTCCATAAGTACCCTGAGATCCATGTCAGCACTGGTTTCAGCCACAACTCGAGATGAGGACCTAGGCCCCTGCATTGACTGGAGAGGAATCCTGAGAGGCCCCTCGCAACTTGCATTGAGACTTGACTTCCCTGAGGCAACACGAGTGGTTCCCTGAGTTCCATGGTGTAGCTCGAGAAGAATCGCAAGCCTCTCACCACCGCCGCTACTGCTGCTGTGGCTAAGTCGCTTCAGTCGTGTCTGACTCTGTCCGACCCCCAAAAACCAGGAGATTCCCCCATCCTCGAGACATGAAGCCATTTGTTCCTGCAGCTCCTAGAGAGCAATCCCAAGTGCCCTCTACAATCTCGAAATGAGGCTTGACTCCCTTCATGCAATTAAAGGGGGCCCGGAGATCCCCGTCACACCTCGAGTGGAAACCCGAGTTTCCAGACACAATTCGAGATGAGCCCCGTGTTTCCCACCTCATGTGGAGATGAGGGCCCATTCCCTGCTTCAACTCAAGAGGAATCCCAAATTCCCCTTGCATGACCAGAGAAAGCCTGTCTCACCTATTGATCTCGAGTGGAACCCTGCAGATCCTGCTGCAGGGAAGGACACCGAGTTCCCACTCAACTCGAGATAAGTCCTGATTCCCCTGCATCGGCTACAATGGAACACCTAGGATCCCCTCACAACATGATGGGAGGCCTGACTCCCCTGCTGATCCTCTTGTAAAAGCCCAGATTCCCCGCCTGAACACGACAGGAGGCCTGAGACCCCTTTGACAACTCAAGGGGAAAGCAGAGTTCCATGCCCCGATACCAGACGGGGCCTGACTCCCTTGTTGAACCTTGAGAGGAAGCCCGAGATCCCTGTCGCTGCTGGACAGGAACACTGAGTTGACCAACAGAACTCTAGACACGGCCCTATTCCCTGGCGGCGACTGGAGAGGAATCCTGACTTGGCCCTAACAACGCAGAAAGAGACCTGACTTCTTGGAGGCAACACAAGCAGGTCTGTGAGGTCCCTGTCGCAACTCGAGAGGAACCCCAAGCTTCCCGCTGCAACTCCAGTAAAACCAGGAGGTTTTCCCTTCAATGCGAGATGAGGCCCTTTTCCAGAGCAGTGTCTAGAGAGGAATACCAGGTTCCCTCTTGAAACGCAAAAGTGTATTTGACACCTTTTATGCAACTTAGGAAGTCCACCGAGATACCTGTCCCCACTCGGGAGGAACACCGAGTTTCACACCACAACTCAAGAAGATCCACGTTTTCCCCCCTCCCCAAATGGAGATGAGGGTCGATTTCCCTGCTTCGTGGGGAAAGGAATCCCGACGTTCCTGTCGCACTTCAAGAGGAGGCCAGTCTCACCTTGAAACTCGAACGCATCCCAGGGAGTTGTGCCTCTATTTGAAAAGACCCCGATGTCGCCATCCACTCCAGATAAGCCCAATTCCCCTCCACTGACTCGAATGTTAACCCGAGTACCAGCTCAAAACAAGATGGGAGTTGTGACAGCCCTGTGGCACCTCGATAGGAAGCCACAGATCCCTATGTCAAATCGACAGGAAGTCTGACACTACTTTGACAGCTCGAGAGGAAAGCGGACTTGCATGTCTCCACACGAGACGAGGCCTGACTTCCCTTTTGGAACTTCATAGGAACACCGAGATCCATGTCAGCACCGGAGAGGAAACCTGAGGTTCTGGCCTGAACTCCGGATGAGGACCTCAGCCCCAGCACCAACTGGAGAGGAATCCTGAGAGGCCCCTAGCAACTCGCATGGAGACTAGACTTTGCTGAGGCAACACAAGTGGGTCCCTGAGGTCCCTGTCCTAACTTGAGAGGAACCCCAAGTTTCGTGTCACAAATAGAGAAAAACCAGGAGATTCTCTCCTCAACACGAGACGTGGCTCTTTTCGGCTGTGGAGTCTCGACAGAAATCCCACCTATCCTCTTGAGCCTCGAAAGGGTCCTTGACACCCTTGATGCAACTCAAGAAGTTCCCCGACATACCCGTCTCCACTCAAGAGGAACATTGAGTGTCCTGCCACAACTCAAGAAGAGCCCCGGTTTTCCCTCCTCATCTCAAGATAAGGGTCCATTTCCCTACTTCGTCGGGAAAGGAATCCCAGCATTCCCGTCACAACTCAAGAGGAGGCGGTCTCAAATTGAAACTCGAGAGGAAGTCCACGGGTCGTGCCACAATTCAAAAAGACCCCGATGTCCCAATCCACTCCAGATCAAACTGATTCCCCTGCACGGACTCGACTGTCACCCCAAGTATTGACTCCAAACATGATGGCAGGTGTGACGGCCCTGTGGCACCTGGAGAAAAGTCACAGATCCTTACGTCAACTCGACAGGAATCCTGACAGTACATTTATAGCTCAAGAAGAAAGTGGACTTCCATGTCTCCACATGAGATGAGGTGTTACTCCCCTGTGGAAACTCCATAGGAAGCCCGAGATCCAAGTCAGCACTGGAGAGGAACCCTGAGGTTCCAGCCTCAAATCCAGATGAGGACCTAGGCCCCTGTACCAACTGGAAAGGAATCCCAAGAGGCACCTCGCAACACGCATGGATACTTTACTTTCCTGAGGCAACACGAGCGGGTCCCTAGGTCTTCATGGTAACTCAAGAGGAACCCCAAGTTTCCTGCCACAACTCGAGAAAAACCAGGAGATTCTCCCCTCAACCTGAGATGATGCCCTTTTCCCCCGCAGCATCTTGAGAGAAATCCCACCTTCCATTTTGAGCCTCAAAAGGGTCCTTGACACCCTTGATGCAACTCAAGATGTTCCCCCACATACCCGTCTCCGCTCGAGAGGAACACCGAATGTCCCTCCACAACTCAAGAAGAGCCCTGTTTTTCCCTCCTCATCTCGAGATGAGGGCCCATTTCCTTGCTTCTTCAGGAAAGAAATCCCAACGTTGATATAGGGATCTGTGTCTTTCTCTCAAGGTGCCACAAGGCTGTCACACCTGCCATCGTGTTTTGAGTCAATGATCAGGGTGACAGTCGAGTCAGTGCAGGGGAATAAGGATGATCTGGAGTGGATTGGGACAGCGGGGTCTTTTAGAATTTAGGCTCGATTCCCAGGTATGTGCTAGAGTTTTGAGGTGAGACCAACCTCCTCTTGAGGTGCAATGGAAACATCGGTATTCCTTTCCCAACGAAGCAGGGGAATACACCCTCATCTCGATTTGAGGAGGGGAAACATGCTGCTCTTGTGGATTTAAGGCGTGAACCTCGGGGTTCTTGTGTTGGGACGGGTATCTTGGGAAACATGCTGAGTTGCAGAAAGGGTGTCAGGTACCCTTTCATGTTTCAGAGGGAACATGGTATTCCTCTCGAGACACTGCTCTGGAAAGGGGCCTCATCTGGTGTTGAGGAAAGAATCTCATGGTTTTTCTCCTGTTGCTGCAGGAAGCTTGGGGTTCCTCTCGAGTTGCGACGGGGACCTCAGGGACCTGCTCACTTTGCCTCCAAGAATTCAGGTCTCTTTCCGAGATTCGAGAGGGACATCAGAATTGCTCTTGAGTTGCTGCCAGAGAAGAGGGCCATGTCTAGAGTTCAGTCGGTCAACTCAGCGTTCCTGTCCAGCGGCGACAGAGATCTCAGGTTTCCTCTCAAGGTTCAACTAGGAGTCAGGCCTCATCTGGTGTCGAGGCATGGAACTCGGCTTTCCTCTCGAGTTGTCAAAGGATTTTCAGGCCTCCTGTCGAGTTCAGGCAGGAAATCGAGGCTTTTTCAAGAGGATCAGCAGGGGTGTCAGGCCTCCCATCATGTTGTGAGGGGATCCTCTGTGACGCATTGGAGCCGGTGCACAGGAATCAGGACTTATCTCGAGTTGAGGGGCAACTCGGTGTCCTTTCTCCTTGCAGCAGGAGCCGCGGGGTTCCAATCGAGGTTCAATACATGAGACAGGCCACGCCTGGTGGTGCGAGGGGAAGTTGGGATTCCTCTTGAGTTGAAGCAGGGAATGTGCCCTCATCTCCAGATGAGCTGGGAAACGTGGGGCTCTTGTCGAGTTGTGGTGGGAAATCGCTAGGGTTCCCTCTCGAGGTGTGACGGGGATCTCTGGGCCCAACTGAATTGAATGAAGGGAGTCAAGCCTCCTCTCAAGTTTGGAGAGGGCACTCGGGATTGCTCTCCAGGTGCTGCAGGAACAAAGGGCCTCATGTCACAAGGACTGGGGAATCTCCTTGTTTTCTTCAAGTTGCTGCGGGAGGCTTGGGATTCGTCTGCAGCTACCTTGGGAAACTCAGGGAGCCTCTCGTGTTGCCTCAGGGAAGTCAAGTCTCCATTCGAGTTGCAAGGGGGAGCACGGGATCGCTCTGGAGTCTTGACAGGGGAATCAGGCTTCAATTCGCATGGAAGGAGCGATCTCAACATGTTTCTCAAGTTGCGGCAGGACGTTTGGATTCCGTCGAGTTGTAACGGGGGCCTGAGGGAGCCACTAATCTTGT
This sequence comes from Ovis aries, assembly GCF_016772045.2. Classification (NCBI taxonomy): domain Eukaryota; kingdom Metazoa; phylum Chordata; class Mammalia; order Artiodactyla; family Bovidae; genus Ovis; species Ovis aries. Next base: position 228,640 of record NC_056070.1, read on the forward strand.
CTCTGGCAAGTCAGGAATGTTTTCGAGTTGTGAGAGGCCTCTCGGGATTCCTCTTGAGTGGTACAGGGGACTGGGGCCTCATCTCGGGTTGAGGAGGGAAACTCAGAGTTCCTCTCCAGTTTTGACTTGGATCTCGGGGTTCTATGGAGTTTCAACAGGGGAATCAGGCCTCTTCTAATGTGAAGACATGCAAGTCTGCTTTCCTCTCAAGCTGTCAAAGTACTGTCAGGCTTCCTGCCGAGTTGACATATGGATCTGTGGCTTTCTCTTGAGGTGACACTGGGCAGTCACACCTGCCATTGTGTAGTTGATATTCTGGGTGACAGTCGAGTCACTGCAGGGGAATCAGGTTGATCTGGTGTGGATTGGGACATCAGGGTCTTTTCAAATTGTGGCATGACCCCTGAAGTTCCTCTCGAGATTCAAGTGGAGACCGCCTCCTCTTGAGGTGAGACGGGAATGCCGGAATTCCTTTCCCAACGAAGCAGGGAAACGGATCCTCATCTTGAGATGAGGAGGGAAAAACGGGACTCTTCTTGAGTTGTGGCGGGACAATCGGGGTTTCTCTCAAGTGGAGAGAGGTATGTCGGGGAACTTCTTGAGTTGCATCAAGGGTGTCAAAGACACTTTCGAGGCTCAAGAGGGAGGGTGGGATTTCTCTCGAGACGCTGCAGCAGAAAAGGGCCTTATCTTGAGTTGAGGGGAGAATCTCCTGATTTTTCTCGAGTTGCACAAGGAAATTTGGGGTTCCTCTCGAGTTATGACAAGGACCTCAGGGACCCACACGTGTGGCCTCAGGAAAGTCCAATTTCCATGCAAGTTGAGAGGGGTTTCTTGGGATTCCTCTCCAGTCCATGCCGGGTCCTAGTTCCTCATCTGGAGCTGAGGTCAGAACCTCAGGTTTCCTCTCCAATGATGACATGAAACTCGGGGTTCCCTTGGAGTTTCAACAGGGGAGTCAGGCCTCGTCTTGTGTGGAGGCATGCAACTCCACTTTCCTCTTGAGCTGTAACAGTAGTGTCAGGCTTTCTGTCGATTTGACATAGGGACCTCTGGCTTTATCTCGAGGTGCCATAGGGATGTCACATCTACCAACGTGTTTTTAGTTGATGCTCTGGTGGATAGTCGAGTCAGTACAGGGGAATCAGGTATATCTGAAGTGGATTGGGACATCAGGTTCTTTTGGAATGGTGGCACGAACCCTGGAGTTTCTCTCGACTTCAAGTTGAGTCCGCCTCCTTTTGAGGTGCGACGGGAATGCCATTATTGCTTTCCCGACGAAGCAGGGATATGGACCCTCATCTTGTGATGAGGAGGGAAAAACTGGGAGCTTCTTAAGTTGTGGCAAGACACTCCCTGTTCCTCTCGAGTGGACAGGGGTTTGTCGGGGAACTTCTTGAGTTGCATCAAGTGCGTCAAGGACCCTTTCAAGGCTCAAGAGGGAAGATGGGATTTCTCTCGAGATGCCGTAGCTGAAAAGGGCTTCATCTTGCCTTGAGGGGAGAAACTCCTGTTTTTTCTCGAGTTGCAGCAGGAAAATTGGGATTCCTCTCGAGTTACGACAGGGACCTCAGAAACCCGCTCATATTGCCTCAGGAAATTCAAGTCTCCATGCGAGTTGCGTGGGGCCTCTTGGGATTCCTCTCCAGTCGGTGTTGGGGCCTATGTCCTCATCTGGATTTGAGGCCGGAACCTCAGGATTCCTCTCCAGGGCTGACATGCATCTCGGGGTTCCCAAGAAGTTTCAACAGGGGTGTCAGGCTTCGTCTCATGTGGAGACATGCAAGTCTGCTTTCCTCTCGAGCTGTAACAGTAGTATCAGGCTTCCTGTTGAGTAGACATAAGGATCTCTGTCTTTCTCTCGAGGTGCCACAAGGCTGTCACCCCTGCCAACGTGTTTTGAGTCAATCCTCGGGTGACGGTTGAGTCAGTGCAGGTGAATCAGGTTTATCTGGAGTGGACTGGGGCACCACATTCTTTTGGAATGGTGGCACGACCCCTGGAGTTCCTCTCTAGTTTCACGTTGAGACTGCCTACTCTTGAGTTGCGATGGGAATGCCGAGATTCCTTTCCCAAAGAAGCAGGGAAATGGACACTTACCCTGGTCCAACCCCAGTTGGATCCAGGGTATCCGAAGCATGGACAGCGAGGCGAGAGAGATATATAGTATAGAGAAAGATAAGGAAAGAATTTGCAGTTGAGAGAATAGAGGAGGGAACAGAGGCTGATATACTTTGGTTTACACAGAAAGCCAATAAAGTCCCAAGACTAGGGACTTAGACTGTTCACATAGGCCACCGGCGCCTGCTTGAATAGTGGAGGGTGCCCCGCCTTGGGCTCCTTCTCGCCTGTGTCTTAGAAGCCCGGGCAGAGAAGTGAACATGGAGGACCCCTGCACCCCAAGGGATCAGCCTGAAAAGGAAGTAAAGAGAGAAAGAAAGTATGACACGGGGGAGGCCAAGCTTCTGCAAGACCCATAGCTTTATTTTCAAAAGGAGCTTTTATACCCTACGTTGTACATAGTGAAAGATGCAGAGTCATGCAGGGGCAGCAGTCCTGACCCTTCTAGATACCAGGCTTTCTTTCTGCATACTTTTCCCTATGCAAAACTTCTCAGGTGATTTACATTATCTCCTGACCAAGAGGCCTGTTAACATTTTATGGCTCTTTTCCTTGATGAATGTTAATCAACCAGAAAACTCATTTTCCCTTGAAGTGTTTTTTCTTTAATCTGCATCGCCCTCAAAGTACTAAACAAAGTTAAGTTACATTCCTATGGAACAAAGGTGCAGTGGGTTACAACAAAGTACTTAACTCAAAGATCTAATGTTGCTGATGCCAGGGCTACTACCTGTTTTTTCTATATACCAATTATACCAACAAATAAAAGATATGAAAACTTGGCAGCAAGTATTGGCTCAACAATGAAACCCTTAACCAGTTCTATTCTAATGATTTTTAACTCCTCAAAAGGCTCCACATTCCTAGAATGTTTTAAGCTTCCTGTGCCTCTCGTGGTTGGGAGGCTGTAAACAATCACATGCGGAGTTGAAAAAGTCCAGATAAACCTGTCAGGCAAGTTAGAAAGCTATCAGAGGTGTTTGAATTGAAACACTCCAATTACATGCCCAGGAGACCTATAAACTAGAGCTCTAAGTTAACTTTCTTCAGAGAAAGGTGGTAGGGGAAAGTTGTCCATTGGTAACAGAGGTGTTGGTGAAAAGTGGCAGGACAGACAGATGCAGGTTTTGGGGTAGATGCTCTAGCAGGTCCAGAGGATTCCTCAAGTCCTGAGGCGCCTTTGCCTGTAAGGCCTCGTCCCCTTGATCTTTGTCATGGTGCAATCTCTGGTGCTGGCTCCCAGCAGACCTTCATGTCAAGAGGAGGAGGGAAAAACGAGGCTCTTCTTGAGTTGTGGTGGGAAACTCGATGTTCCTCTCAAGTGGAGACGGGTATGTCGGGGAACTTCTTGAGTTGCATCAAGGGTGTCAAGGACTCTTTCAAGGCTCAAGAGGTAAGGTGGGATTTCTCTCAAGACGCCACCGCCGAAAAGGGCCTCATCTCGTGTTGAGGGAAGAATCTCCTGGTTTTTCTCGAGTTGTGGCAAGAAACTTTAGGTTCCTATCAAGTTACGACGGGGACCTCAGGGACCCGCTCGTGTTGCCTCAGGAAAGTCCAGTCTCCACGCGAGTTGTGAAGGGTTTCTCGGGATTCTTCTCCAGTTGGTGCAGGGGCCGAGGTCCTCATCTGGAGTTTACCCCTGGAATCTCCAGGTTCCTCTCCAGTGCTGACGTGAATCTCGGTGTTCCTATGGAGTTTCAATAGGGGAGTCAGGCCTCGTCTCGTGTAGAGACATAGAAGTCCATTTTCCTCTTGAGCTGTCAAAGTAGTGTCAGGCTTCTGGTCTAGTTTGCATAGGGATCAGTGGCTTTCTTTCGAGGTGCCACAGGGCTTTCAAAACTGCCATCATGTTTTGAGTCAATACTCGGGGTGACAGTCGAGTCAGTGCAGTTGAATCAGGTTTATATGGAGTGGATTTCGTCATCAGGGTCTCTTTGTATTCTGGCATGACCGCTGGAGTTCCTCTCGAGTTTCAATGTGAGAACGCCTCCTCTTGAGGTGTGACAGGAACGCCGGGATTCCTTTCCCAATGAAGCAGGGAAATGGACCCTCTTCTCGAGATGAGGAGGGAAAAATGGGGCTCTTCTTGCGTTGTGGTGGGATCCTCGCTGTTCCTCTCGAGCGGAGGGAGTTATGTTGGGAAACTTCTTGGGTTGCATCCAGGGTGTCAAGGACCCTTTTGAGGCTCAAGAGGGAAGATGGGATTCCTCTTGAGACACCACAGTGGATAAGGGCCTCATCTCATGTTGAGGTGAGAATCTCCTGGTTTTTCGAGTTGCAGCAGGAAACTTGGAGTTCCTCTCGAGGTATGACTGGGACCTCAGGGACCCGCTCGTGTTGCCTCAGGAAATTCAAGACTCCATGTGAGTTGCCAGGGTTCTCTCGGGATTCTTGTTCAGTCAGTGCCGGGGCCGAGGTCCTCATCTGGAGTTGAGGCTGGAAACTCAGGGTTCCTCGCCATTGCTTACCTGGATCTCAGGGTTCCTATGGAGTTCCAACAGGGGAGTCAGGCCTCATCTGGTGTGGAGACATGCAAGTCCAGTTTCCTCTCGACCTGTAAAGGTAGTTTCAGGATTCCTGTCGTGTTAACATAGCGATCTGTGTCTTTCTCTCAAGGTGTCACAGCGCTGTCACACCTGCCATTGTGTTTGGAGTCGATATTAGGAATGACAGTCAAGTCAGTGCAGGGAATCAGGTGTATCTGGAGTGGATTGGGACATCGGAGTCTTTTTGAATTGTGGTACGACCCCTGGAGTTCTGCCAGGAGCCAACCTAAGGAATCTCCCCCATGACAAAGGTCATGAAGTTGGAGGCCTGACATACGCAAAGGCCAGATCAGGCCTCAGGGATCCCCCTGGACATTCTTGAGCATCTACCCCCAAAACCAGAGTCTGCCTACCTTACTGCATTATGCTTTCACCTACACTTCTGACATTACTGGGGGCTATCCCCCATCACCTCTCTCTGAAAAGGAGCTAACATAGAGCTCCAGTTAATAAATATCTCGGGTGTAACAGAGTGTTTCTGTCCACAAGCTCCTCTGATGGCTCTCTAGCCAACCTGACAGGTTTATCTGGCCACATGTGATTGTTCATAGCCTCCCAACTGTGAGAGGCACGAGATGCTATAAACTTTCTAATTACAGATTCTTTTGAAAAGTTAGAAACTTATAAGAATAGTATTAGCAAGTTAGTTAGAAATTATACTGGTGGAGGGTTTCATTGTTGAGCCAACATTTGCTGCTAAGCCTCCATATCCCTTGCCCCTTATACATACCAATTGATATAATTAGCATATAGGAGAAATAAGTATTAACCTTGATATTAATCACGTTAGACCTTCAGTTCAGTTCAGTTGCTCAGTCGTGTCCGACTCTTTGTAACCCCATGAATCGCAGCACTCCAGGCCTCCCTGTTGATCACTATCTCAGAGAGTTCACTCAGATTCACGTCCATCGAGTCCGTGATGCCATCCAGCCATCTCATCCTCGGTCGTCCCCTTCTCCTCCTGCCCCCAATCCCTTCCAGCATCAGAGTCTTTTCCAGTGAGTCAACTCTTCTCATGAGGTGGCCAAAGTACTGGAGTTTCAGCTTTAGCATCATTCCTTCCAAAGAAATCCCAGGGTTCATCACCTTCAGAATGGACTGTTTGGATCTCCTTGCAGTCCAAGGGACTCTCAAGAGTCTTCTCCAACACCACAGTTCAAAAGCATCAACTCTTCAGGGCACAACCTTCTTAACAGTCCAACTCTCACATCCATACATGACCACAGGAAAAACCATAGCATTCACTAGACAGACCTTAGTAGGCAAAGTAATGTCTCTGCTTTTGAATATACTATCTAGGTTGGTCATAACTTTTCTTCCAAGGAGTAAGTGTCTTTTAATTTCATGGCTGCAGTCACCATCTGCAGTGATTTTGGAGCCCAAAAAAATAAAGTCTGACACTGTATCCACTGTTTCCCCATCTATTTCCTATGAAGTGATGGGACCAGATGACATGATCTTCGTTTTCTGAATGTTGAGGTTTAAGCCAACTTTTTCGCTCTCCTCTTTCACTTTCATCAAGAGGCTTTTTAGCTCCTCTTCACTTTCTACCACAGGGGTGGTGTCATCTGCATATCTGAGGTTATTGATATTTCTCCCGGCAATTTTGATTCCAGCTTGTGTTTCTTCCAGTCCAGCGTTTCTCATGATGTGCTCTCCATAGAAGTTAAATTAGCTGGGTGACAATTGACAGCCTTGGCGTACTCCTTTTCCTATTTGGAACCAGTCTGTTGTTCCATGTCCATTTCTAACTGTTGCTTCCTGGCCTGCATACAGATTTCTCACGAGGCAGGTCAGGTGGTCTGATATTCCCATCTCTTTCAGAATTTTCCACAGTTTATTGTGATCCATACAGTAAAAGGCTTTGGCATAATCAATAAAGCAGAAATAGATGTTTTTCTGGAGCTCTCTTGCTTTTCTCATGATCCATTGGATGTTGGCAATTTGATCTCTGGTTCCTCTGCCTTTTCTAAAACCAGCTTGAACATCAGGGAGTTCACGGTTCACGTATTGCTGAAGCTTGGCTTGCAGAATTTTGAGCATTACTTTACTAGCATGTGAGATGAGTGCAATTGTGTGGTAGTTTGAGCATTCTTTGGCATTGCCTTTCTTTGGGATTGGAATGAAAACTGACATTATCCAGTCCTGTGGCCACTGCTGAGTTTTCCAAATTTGCTGGCATACTGAGTGCAGCACTTTCACAGCATCATCTTTCAGGATTTGAAACAGCTCAACTGGAATTCCATCACCTCCACTAGCTTTGTTCGTAGTGATGCTTTCTAAGGCCCATCTGACTTCACATTTCAAGATGTCTGGCTCTAGATGAGTGATCACATCATCATGATTATCTGGGTCGTGAAGATCTTTTTTGTACAGTTCTTCCATGTATTCTTGCCACCTCTTCTTAATATCTTCTGCTTCTGTTAGGTCCAGACCATGTCTGTCCTTTATCAAGCCCATCTTTGCATGAAATGTTCCCTTGGTATCTGTAATTTTCGGCTAAGTAAATTATTTTCTTGATTATAGCCTAGTGCACCTTTGCCCTGTAGGAATGCAACTTTATCTAGTGCCTTTGGAGGGTGGTGCCTGACTTAAGAAAAATCACCTCTGGAGAAAATAAGTTTTCTGGTTGACTAATCATCATCAGAAAGGGTCATAAAATGTTAGCAGGCCTCTTGGCCAGAAGATGATGTAAATCACCTGAGAACTTTGTATATTGGAAGGAATGCAGAAAGAAAGTGTGGTTTCATTAAGGGTCAGGAATGCTGACTCCGTGTGACTTTGTATTTCCCATTTATCTCTATGTATGTCTTAAAGTATACAAGTGGCCCTGGAAAATAAAGAAACAGGACCAGTTCCTGGAATGACTGGTTTCCCCCGTGTCATGTTTTCTCGCTCTCTTCTTTTCTGGCTGAATTCCCATCTGGAGGGTGGAAGCTCGCAGAGCCTACTAATTTTACCTGGGCTTCTAAGATCGGAACGGGGAGGCACGTCGTGTCTCCACTCCTCCGGAAGCCCAGGAAGATGCCTGTGGCCTATGTAGGTGGTGCAAACCCCTTATCCCAGGGTTTTATTGGTTCTCCGTGTAAACCAAGTTATTCAGCATCTTTTCTCCACTAATTTTCCTACTACACTATTCTTCCCTAATCTTTCTCCATATCTTTAATTAAACAATTTTCCTCTAGACACCGACTCTGTCCCTGCTTCAAATTATCCTGGTTCCACTGGGGCTGGACCCTGGCAAGTGGTGCCCAAATTGAATTAAAGTTAAGAAAGCCAATATTCAATCCCTTTTTACATTTGTATAAGAACAATATCCTTTGTTTCCAGAAGAGGGCACTGTTAATTTAGATTCTTTCAGAAGAGGGCACTGTTAATTTAGATTCTTGGATGAAGCTAGGAAAACAGCTGAAAACTTATTATACTTTGCATGGGCCTCTAGATGCTTTTGCTCTGTGGAATATAAGAAATGTTCTGGACTCCTGTCATGAGGCTGTTAGATATCCTATGGGAGAGGCTATAGCGGTGGATGATGGTGGCTCTCCACCTTCTACGCAGATCATATTTTCTTCCATTGATGAAGAAAAGGAGGGAGACTGTGCCCTACCTCCTGAGGAAGGAGAGGGCTTACAGGACACAGTGGCTGGGTGCCCTGGTGAGCCCCCCTCCCACTCTACACAAACCTTTAAAAATTTATCCACCACTTTCTGATTTAAAGTGACCACCCCAACGCCACCTCCACTTGCACCTCCCCACTTTGCCTCCAAAGCCTCCCAGAGCATTGCCTAAGGCTGAAAAAGATAAAGAGATTTTTAAAAACAAAACAAAGGAGCTTTTAAAACAGAACCTGCTCCTTGCAGAAAACCCCCTCGGGGGGGGTGGGGGGGAGCCTCACCCAAGCCAAAAAAAAAAAAGAGAGAGAGAGATAAAAAAGAAAAAAGAAAGAAAATAATCATAATAAAATGGATTTTACAAATAAAAAATGTTTCTCTTATAGCTAAATGGGTCATTTTTTCAGGCAATGTCCTGCTACACAGAGACAACAAGCCATGCCAATCAAGCTCAGGTAGATCAGGACTGGACCTCAGTTCCACCACCTCAGCAATATTAACACCAGACAGCCCCACTATTAAAATCCCTACAGGGGTTAAAAGTCCATTACCGACAGGTTTGGTGGGAATTATATTAGGCAGAAGCTCTTTAGCCATGCAAGGCCTCACAATTATCCCTGGAGTAATTGATTCAGACTATACAGGAGACATTCAGATAGTGATTTCACCCCCAACTAAAACCTTACAAACACATCAGGAACAAAGAATAGCTCAACTTTTATTTTTGCCTTACCACACTGCAATTGGGCATACAGCTACTCAGAATGAAAGGCAAGATAAAGGATTTGGGTCTAGTGACACGGTTTTTTGGGTAACAGAAATTACTCAGAAATGCCCTATGGAAACTCTTCTGGTCAGTGGCAAGTCTATTGTGAGGTTACCAGACACAGGAGCAGATGTTTCTTGTATTTCAGGAAAAGACTGGCCCAGTTCCTGGCCCACTCATGCTACTGAAAGTGAGTTGATGGAATTAGGAAGAGCCCCTGCAGTAGCTAAGAGAGCAAAAATCTTAGATTGGCAATTTGATGATATTCGTGGAACTTTCCAACCATATGTAGTTCCTTCACTCCCCTTTACCCTGTGTGGGAGGGATGTACTGTCTCAAATGGGAGTGTTACTTTTAGCCCCGATGATAAAGTGACCTCTCAAATGCTGCAAATGGGCTATGATCCATCAAAAGGAATCAGTAAACAACAGACAGGAATAATTGAGCCAATTTGCCCAACTCCTCGACAGCTACGAACTGGATTTGGCGTAGCCAAATTTATAATGGAGGCCATTGTTTTTGCTGCCAACCCCATTACATAGAAATCTCAAGACCCAGTGTGGGTGGAACAATGGCCTCTGCCTAAAGAAAAATTACTGGCAGCTAAAATGTTAATTTCTGAACAACTGGAATTGGGACATAATGACCCCTCCAATAGCCCCTGGAACACTCCTATTTTTGTTAAGAAAAAATCTGGTAAATGGCCACTTTTACAGGATTTGAGAGCAATTAATGCCACCATGGAGGATATAGAGGCCTTACAACCTGGGCTCCCTTCCCCAGTAGCCGTTCCAGAGGAATATAATATGATTGTAATTGATTTACAAGATTGTTTTTTCACCATTCCCTTAAGTACTGAGGATATAAAGCCATTTCCCTTTAGTCTGCCATCAGAAAATCTTAAACAGCCTATTTAAGGTTTCAGTGGAAAGTGTTACCTCAGGGAATGAAAAATAGCCCTACCTGATGTCAAAATTTGTCAATGTAGCTTTAGAAAATATTAGAGCTAAATATGAACAAATATATATGATTCACTATATGGATGATATTTTTGTGTGTGTGATTTTATTTTTTATTTATTTTTTTTAGCTTTTTATTTTTTAAATTTTAAAATCTTTAATTCTTACATGCGTTCCCAAACATGAACCCCCCTCCCACCTCCCTCCCCATAACATCTCTCTGGGTCATCCCCATGCACCAGCCTCAAGCATGCTGTATCCTGCGTCAGACATAGACTGGCGATTCAATTCTTACATGATAGTATACATGTTAGAATGCCATTCTCCCAAATCATCCCACCCTCTCCATCTCCCTCTGAGTCCAAAAGTCCGTTATACATATCTGTGTCTTTTTTCCTGTCTTGCATACAGGGTCGACATTGCCATCTTCCTAAATTCCATATATATGTGTTAGTACACTGTATTGGTGTTTTTCTTTCTGGCTTACTTCACTCTGTATGATCGGCTCCAGTTTCATCCATCTCATCAGAACTGATTCAAATGAATTCTTTTTAATGGCTGAGTAATACTCCATTGTGTATATGTACCACAGCTTTCTTATCCATTCATCTGCTGATGGACATCTAGGTTGTTTCCATGTCCTGGCTATTATAAACAGTGCTGCGATGAACACTGGGGTACATGTGTCTCTTTCCATTCTGGTTTCCTTGGTGTGTATGCCCAGCAGTGGGATTGCTGGGTCATAAGGTAGTTCTATTTGCAATCTTTTAAGGAATCTCCACACTGTTCTCCATAGTGGCTGTACTGGATGATATTTTAATAGCTCATCCAGATAGAGCTCATTTACAAACCATCCTCCAAGATTTAACTCAGGCATTGTCAGCTAGAGACTCAAAACTTGCTCCAGAGAAAATTCAAACTAACCCACCCATAACTTACTTAGGAAGGGTTATAAATTCAGAAACAGTGACTCATGTCCTGCTACAATTAAGAAAAGACCATCTCGTTACTTTAAATGATTATCAAAAACTTTTAGGTGATATTACTAGATTAGGCCCTATTTAAAATTAACCACTGCCAAATTAAAGCCTCTTTTTAACATTTTGTGCGGGGATCCCAATCCAACTTCAAAAAAACAATTAACTGCTTAGGCTCAGGAAACCCTAGGCAAAGTAGAAAAGGCCTTATCTGATAGCTATGTAAAAAGAATTGATTTAGCAGCAAACTGGCAATTCCTTTGCCTAGCAACCCCTACTCTACCTATGAGAGTTTTATGGCAAAACAGCCCCCTAGAATGGGTCCATCTTCCCACTCAAGCTAAAAAAGTAGTGGCTTCTTATCCAGGCTTCATAGCTACGTTGATATTAAAAGGAAGAAAGCAGAGCATTGAATTATTTGGTAAAGAGCCATCAGAAATTGTAATTCCATATAATAAGGAACAGTTTAATGCTCTTTTAATGTTTGATGAAATTTGGCAGATTGCTATAGGAAATTATTTTGGTCAAATTTTGCATCATTTACCCTCACATGTCTTGTTAAATTTTATATCTAGACACCCAGTCATTTTTCCTGTTAGATGCAAAAAGTTCCCTATTCCAGATGCTCAGATAGCTTTTACTGATGGGTCGGCTAATGGAAAAGCTTCTTATAAGGATGTAATACAACATCTCTTTACTTGTTTTTCATATTTGGGTCTGCCAAAAGCTTTAAAAACTGATAATGCTCCTGCTTACACTTCTAAGTCTTTCCAAGAATTTTGCATAAAATTTCAAATAAAACATAACACAGGCATCCCCTAAAATCCACAGGGACAAGCCAGAGTGGAAAGAGTACATCAGACAATAAAAATACAAATTCAAAAATTAAAAGAAGGGGAATTTAAATATAGCTCTCCCCATCAAATCTTGAAACATGCTTTCTTTGTAATAAATAACCTAAATGCTGATTCATCTGGAACCACTGCAATGCTTCGTCATTGGTGTCCAGAGCAACAAAATGTAAAGCCATTGGTAAAGTGGAAGGACCTCCTCTCCAGACAATGGAAAGGTCCTGACCCATTATTAACTAGCGGTCGAGGATGTGCTTGTATTTTTCCACAGGACGCAGATTCGCCAATTTGGATCCCAGACAGACTGATTCACCATGTCGCAGTCCCCCAGACATCCAGTTCCCCCATTTCTTCAATTACAAAAGAGGAAGGGCACTCCTCTTCCCCTGCCGCCACCACCGCCTCATGGAACAGTTGCATGCCAGGAGCCACGGGCGGGGCCAGCCTGGCTGCCGGGGCCCAGTGTGCCGCGCTAGCAGCCAGTGGCCCCACCAGCATCCGTCTGTGCTCCCTTGGCCGCCACTGGGCCTGAGGCCAGTTTAGCAAGGGGGCGAGGGTGGCGCCCGGGCACCCGCTGGCAAGAGAGGCAAGATAAACATCGAGATCCCTGTGGGACTGACAGAGCTGCTGCAGTCAGTGCAAACTCCAGCAAGTCCATGGGCTGGTGCCTCAGGACCTCCTCGGTTTCTCCCTCAGATGTCATATGGAACACTACAGATGATCATTCAGGGTACCCAATTTGGAAATCTTGTACTTATAATTTAAGGATTGATTACAGAATACCGGGAGGAAAAAAATAATTCTATTTACTCTATTTTTGCTTGTCTACCCTCCTCTCCTTATGTTTTTCTCTTTGCTAACAATTCTGGAAAACTTAATATACAAATGAATTATTCAGGTGGACCAAATGTAGTGACTTGTGAACAATGTATGCTTTCATCTTGTTTAACCTCTCAGTACAATGTTTGTTCTTTTGTAGTGTTGAAACGTCCACCCTGTCTCATGATATCTGTAACTGTAGCTACTCATTGGTATGATAATTATGGTCTTGCTGTGTTACAACAACTATAGGATTTGATGCAACAACAGCGATTTGTGGGCTTACTTATTTTAGGGATATCAGCTTTAATTGCCTCAATCACTTCTGTTACTCAGGCAGCAATATCATTAACTCAACAAGTGCATACTGCTCAATATGTTGATACTATGTCTAAAAATATTTCTTTAACACTGGCAACACAAGAAGCTATAGATAGAGGCTGTCCTAAGATGGGGGAGGAATAGGACAGGTAGACCACTTTCTCCCTCACAAATTCATCAAAAGAACATTTCAATGCTGAGTAAATTCCACAAAACAACTTCTGAATGCTGGCAGAGGACATCAGGCACCCAGAAAAGCAGATCATTGTCTTCAAAAACAGGTAGGAAAAAACATAAAAGATGAAAAAGGAGACAAAGGAGGTAGGGAGGGAGCTCCGTCCTGGGAAGGGAATCTTAAGAAGAGAGGTTTCCAAACACCAGGAAACACTCTCGCTGCTGAGTCTGTGGTGAGCCTTGGAAGCACAGAGGGCAACAGAACAGGAAGGAAAACTAAATAACGATTAAAACCAACAGATTACAAGCCCAACAGTAATTCCCCCAGTGAAGAAGCAGCGCAGATGCCTGCATCCACCACTAGCAAGTGGAGGCTGGGCAGGGAGGCGTGGGAGGCGCAGTCTGCAGTGCTTTGCAAGATTCGGGCCAGAACGCCCTGCACATAACCAGAGCAAACTAACTTGGGCTAGCAAACCAGACTGTGGGATAGCTACCACGCGAAAAGCTCGAACATAAGACACCACCAGGACCATGAACAGAACAAAGGATGGAACAGAAATAGCCGGCTGCAGACCATCCCCCTCCGGTCACAGTCAGCTAGAGCCATAAGGGCTGGAAGAGGGCAATCGCAGCCCAAGAGAGATATTACCTACCAAAAGGCAAGCAGGTTTCTTTGCTAACTAAGACTTCTGGGGGTTCTGGACAGTCATCATCCACCTGAGAAGGGACACCAGCAATACACGCAGAAAACTAAGCAGCAGAGACGGAAAAGGTGATAAGTCACAGTGACCGCGCTCACCAAACACCTGAGCTACTCGGACCTGGGAAGGGCACAAAACTCAGGCCCAACCGAATCTGCACCTCTGAGGGCTACCTGAGCACCAAGCCTAAGCGGCTTAGACCGGGGAGGTGCATGCAGCCTAGGGCCGGCCTTAGACGGTTCCCGGTGGAGCAACGTAGAGCCTGAACGGTGTGCACCACAAGCAGGGGCAGGCCCAACGGGGCTGAGACACTTGAGCACACGCCAGTGTTATTTGTTTGCAGCATCCCTCCCTCCCTACAGTGCAACAGAACAAGTGAGCCTTAAAAAAAAAAAAGTGTCCATCACTGCCTGCCCTGTGTCAGGGCAGAAATCAGACACTGAAGAGACCAGCAAACAGAAGAAGTTAAACAGAGGGAACCGCCTTGGAAGTGACTCCACACTGCCAACAACATCAGAGAAAGGGCAAGATATATCTTTACTATTTTTACGATTATTCTTTTTGTTGTTGTTGTTGTTGTTGATATTGTTGTGTGATTGTATTTTCTTTTATTTTTCTTCTTTTTTTAACCTTTTTAAATTTTTAAGTCCTCTATTAATCCTTTAATTTTTATTATTATAATCTACTATTACTTTTCCAAAAAAAAGACCCTATTTTTAAAGCAAATGCCCTATATAGTCTTTTTGTGGTTGCTGTTGTTGTTTAATAATTCTTGTGGCTTTGTTTTTTTTTTTTTCGCCTTCTTTTCTTTAATATTGTATTTTTGAAAATCCACAATGAGGTACCACTTCACACCAGTCAGAATGGCTGCAATCCAAAAGTCTGCAAGCAATAAATGCTGGAGAGGGTGTGGAGAAAGGGAACCCTCCTACACTGTTGGTGGGAATGCAAACTAGTACAGCCACTATGGAGAACAGTGTGGAGATTCCTTTAAAAATTGCAAATAGAACTACCTTATGACTCAGCAATCCCACTGCTGGGCATACACACCAAGGAAACCAGAATGGAAAGAGACACATGTACCCCAATGTTCATTGCAGCACTGTTTATAATAGCCAGGACATGGAAACAACCTAGATGTCCATCAGCAGATGAATGGATAAGAAAGCTGTGGTACATATACACAATGGAGTATCACTCAGCCGTTAAAAAGAATTCATTTGAATCAGTTCTGATGAGATGGATGAAACTGGAGCCGATCATACAGAGTGAAGTAAGCCAGAAAGAAAAACACCAATACAGTGTACTAACACATATATATGGAATTTAGGAAGATGGCAATGTCGACCCTGTATGCAAGACAGGAAAAAAGACACAGATATGTATAATGGACTTTTGGACTCAGAGGGAGATGGAGAGGGTGGGATGATTTGGGAGAATGGCATTCTAACATGTATACTAACATGTAAGAATTGAATCGCCAGTCTATGTCTGACGCAGGATACAGCATGCTTGGGGCTGGTGCATGGGGATGACCCAGAGAGATGTTATGGGGAGGGAGGTGGGAGGGGGGTTCATGTTTGGGAACGCATGTAAGAATTAAAGATTTTAAAATTAAAAAAATAAAAAAATTTAAAAAAGAAAATCCAATCTCTAGATTTTTAATCTTTGCTTTTTTTTATTTGTTGTCAATTTTGTACATTTAAAAACCCAATCTTCAGTACCCAATTATACCTGAGAGTGAGATTACTAACTTGACTGCTCTCTCCTCCTTTGGACTCTCTTTTTTCTCCACCAGGTGGCATCTGTCTCTTCCCTCCCCCATCTCTTCTCTACCCAACTCTGTGAATCTCTGTGTGTTCCAGATGGTGGAGAACACTTAGGGAACTGGTTACTGGCTGGATCTGTCTCTCTCCTTTTCATTTCCCTCTTTTATCCTCCTGGCCACCTCTGTCTACTTCCTCCTTCTCCTCTTCCCTGTATAACTCCGTGAACACCTCTGACCGGTCCAGACTGTGGAGTGAACATAAGGAAGTGATTACTGGCTAGCTTGGTCTCTCCTCTTTTGATCCCACCTCATCTCATTCCAGTCACCTCTAACTACCCCCTCCCTCTTCTCCTCTCCATGTAACTCAGTGAACCACTCTGGGAGTCCCTCAATGTGGAGAAACTTTTCATCTTTAACCTAGATGTGTTATCATCGGTGCTCTATAGATGGAGAAGTCTTGAGGCTACTGTAAAAATAAAACTGAAAACCAGAAGCAGGAGGCTTAAGCCCAAATCCTGAGAACATTAGAGAAATCCTGAATCCAGGGAACATTAATTGATAGGAGCTCATCAAATGCCTCCATACTTACACTGAAACCAAGCACCACCCAAGGGCCAACAAGTTCCAGAGCAAGACATACCATGCAAATTCTCCAGCAACATAGGAACACAACCCTGAGCTTCAATATACAGGCAGCTCAAAGTTACTCCAAAACCACTGATGTCTCATAACCCATTACTGGTCACTTCATTGCACTCCAGAGAGAAGAAATCCAGCTCCACCCACCAGAACTCCAACACAAGTCTCCCTAACGAAGAAAACTTGACAAGCCACTGATACAACCCCACCCACAGTGAGGAAACTCCATAATAAAGAGAACTCCACAAATTCCCAGAATATAGAAAGGCCACCCCAAATGCAGCAATATAATCAAGATGAAGAGACAGAGGAATACCCATCAGGTAAAGGAACAGGAGAAATGCCCATCAGACCAAAGAAAAGAGAAAGAGATAGGGAATCTACCTGGGAAATAATTCCAAATATTGATAGTGAAAATGATCCAAAATCTTGAAATCAAAATGGAATCACAGATAAATAGCCTGGAGACAAGGATTGAGAAGATGCAAGAAAGGTTTAACAAGGACCTAGAAGAAATAAAGAAGAGTCAATATATAATGAATAATACAATAAATGAGATCAGAAACACTCTGGAGGCAACAAATAGTAGAATAACGGAGGCAGAAGATAGGGTTAGTGAAATAGAAGATAGAATGGTAGAAGTGAATGACTCAGAGAGGAAAAAAGAAAAACGAATTAAAAGAAATGAGGACAATCTCAGAGACCTCCAAGACAATGTGAAATGCTCCAACATTCGAATTATAGGAGTCCCAGAAAAAGAAGACAAAAAGAAAGACCATGAGAAAATACTTGAGGAGATAATAGCTGAAAACTTCCCTAAAATGGGGAAGGAAATAATCACCCAAGTCCAGGAAACCCAGAGAGTTCCAAATAGGATAAACCCAAGGCGAAACACCCCAAGACACATATTAATCAAATTAACAAAGATCAAACACAAAGAACAAATATTAAAAGAAGCAAGGGAAAAACAACAAATAACACACAAGGGGATTCCCACTTATAAGGATAACTGCAGATCTTTCAATAGAAACTCTTCAGGCCAGGAGGGATTGGCAAGACATACTTAAAGTGATAAAAGAAAATAACCTACAGCCCAGATTACTGTACCCAGCAAGGATCTCATTCAAATATGAAGGAGAAATTGAAAGCTTTACAGACAAGCAAAAGCTGAGAGAATTCAGTACCACCAAACCAGCTCTGCAACAAAAGCTAAAGGATATTCTCTAGACAGGAAACACAAAAAGGGCATATAAACCCGAACCCAAAACAGTAAAGTAAATGGCAACGGGATCATACTTACCAATAACTACCTTAAACGTAAATGGGTTCAATGCCCCAACCAAAAGACAAAGACTGGCCGAATGGATACAAAAACAAGATCCCTATATATGCTGCCAACAAGAGACCCACCTCAAAACAAGGGACACATGCAGACTGAAAGTGAAGGGCTGGAAAAAGATATTCCACACAAATAGAGACCAAAAGAAAGCAGGAGTAGCAATACTCATATCCGATAAAACAGACTTTAAAACAAAGGCTGTGAAAAGAGACAAAGAAGGCCACTACAAAATGATCAAAGGATCAATCCAAGAAGAAGATATAACAATTATAAACATATATGCACCCAACATAGGAGCACCATAATATGTAAGACAAATGCTGACAAGTACAAAAGGGGAAATTAACAGTAACACAATAATAATGGGAGACTTTAATACCCTACTCACACCTATGGATAGATCAACTAAACAGAAAATTAACAAAGAAACGCAAACTTTAAATGATACAATAGACCAGTTAGACCTAATTGATATCTATAGGACATTTCACCCCAAAACAATGAATTTCACCTTTTTCTCAAGTGTGCACAGAACCTTCTCCAGGATAGATCACATCCTGGGCCATAAAGCTAGCCTTGATGAATTCAAAAAAATCAAAATCATTCCAAGCATCTTTTCTGACCATAATGCATTAAGATTAGATCTCAATTACAAGAGAAAAACGATTAAAAATTCCAACATATCGAGGCTGAACAACACGGTTCTGAATAACCAACAAATCATAGAAGAAATCAAAATATGCATAGAAATGAATGAAAATGAAAACACAACAACCCAAAACCTGTGGGACACTATAAAAGCAGTGCTAAGAGGAAAGTTCATAGCAATACAGGCATACCTCAAGAAACAAGAAAAAAAGTAAAATAAATAACCTAACTCTACACCTAAAGCAACTAGAAAAGGAAGAAGTGGAGAACCCCAGAGTTAGTAGAGGGAAAGAAATCTTAAAAATTAGGGCAGAAATAAATGCAAAAGAAACAAAAGAGACCATAGCAAAAATCAACAAAGCCAAAAGCTGGTTCTTTGAAAGGATAAATAAAATTGACAAACCATTAGCCAAACTCATCAAGAAACAAACAGAGAAAAATCAAATCAATAAAATTAGAAATGAAAATGGAGAGATCACAACAGACAACACAGAAATACAAAGGATCATAAGAGACTACTATCAGCAATTATATGCCAATAGAATGGACAACGTGGAAGAAATGGACAACTTATTAGAAAAGTACAACTTTCCAAAACTGAACCAGGAAGAAATAGAAAATCTTAACAGACTGATCACAAGCATGGAAATTGAAACTGTAATCAGAAATCTTCCAGCAAACAAAAGCCCAGGTCCAGACGGCTTCACAGCTGAATTCTATCAAAAATTTCGAGAAGAGCTAACACCTATCCTACTCAAACTCTTCCAGAAAATTGCAGAGGAAGGTAAACTTCCAAACTCATTCTATGAGGTCACCATCACTCTAATACCAAAATCTGACAAAGATGCCACAAAAAAAGAAAACTATAGGCCAATATCACTGATGAACATAGATGCAAAAATCCTCAACAAAATTCTAGCAATCAGAATCCAACAACACATTAGAAAGATCATACACCATGACCAACTGGACTTTATCCCAGGGATGCAAGAATTCTTCAATATCTGTAAATCAAACAATTTAATTCACCACATTAACAAATTGAAAAATAAAAGCCATATGATTATCTCAATAGATGAAGAGAAGGCCTTTGACAAAATTCAACATCAATTTATGATTAAAACTCTCCAGAAAGCAGGAATAGAAGGAACATACCTCAACATAATAAAAGCTATATATGATAAACCCACAGCAAACATTATCCTCAATGGTGAAAAATTGAAAGCATTTCCCCTAAAGTCAGGAACAGGACAAGGGTGCCCACTTTCACCGCTACTATTCAGCATAGTTCTGGAAGTTCTGGCCACAGCAATCAGAGCAGAAAAAGGAATAAAAGAAATCCAAACTGGAAAAGAAGTAAAATTCTCACTGTTTGCAGATGACAAGATCCTCTACATAGAAAACCCTAAAGACTCCACCAGAAAATTACTAGAGCTAATCAATGAATATAGTAAAGTTGCAGGATATAAAATCAACACACAGAAATCCCTTGCATTCCTATACACTAATAATGAGAAAGTAGAAAAAGAAATTAAGGAAACAATTCCATTCACCATTGCAACGAAAAGAATAAAATACTTAGGAATATACCTACCTAAAGAAACTAAAGACCCATATATAGAAAACTATAAAACACTGGTGAAAGAAATCAAAGAGGACACTGATAGATGGAGAAATATACCATGTTCATGGATCGGAAGAATCAATATGGTGAAAATGAGTATACCACCCAAAGCAATCTACAGCTTCAATGCAATCCCTATCAAGCTACTGGCAGTATTTTTCACAGAACTAGAATAATTTCAAGATTTGTATGGAAATACAAAAAACCTCGAGTAGCCAAAGCAATCTGGAGAAAGAAGAATGGAACTGGAGGAATCAACTTGCCTGACTTCAGGCTCTACTACAAAGCCACAGTCATTAAGACAGTATGGTACTGGCACAAAGACAGAAATATAGATCAATGGAACAAAATAGAAGGCCCAGAGATAAATCCATGCACCTATGGACACCTTATCTTCGACAAAGGAGGCAAGAATATACAATGGAGTAAAGACAATCCCTTTAACAAGTGGTGCTGGGAAAACTGGTCAACCACTTGTAAAAGAATGAAACTAGATCACTTTCTAACACCACACACAAAAATAAACCAAAAAAGGATTAAAGATCTAAACGTAAGACCAGAAACTATAAAACTCCTAGAGGAGAACATAGGCAAAACACTCTCCGACATAAATCACAGCAGGATCCTCTATGATCCACCTCCCAGAATACTGGAAATAAAAGCAAAAATAAACAAATGGGATCTAATTAAAATTAAAAGCTTCTGCACAACAAAGGAAAATATAAGCAAGGTGAAAAGACAGCCTTCTGAATGGGAGAAAATAATAGCAAATGAAGCAACTGACAAACAACTAATCTCAAAAATATACAAGCAACTCCTGCAGCTCAATTCCAGAAAAATAAATGACCCAATCAAAAAGTTGGCCAAAGAACTAAATAGACATTTCTCCAAAGAAGACATACAGATGGCTAATAAACACATGAAAAGATGCTCAACATCACTCATTATCAGAGAAATGCAAATCAAGACCACACTGAGGTACCACTTCACACCAGTCAGAATGGCTGCGATCCAAAAATCTGCAAGCAATAAGTGCTGGAGAGGGTGTGGAGAAAAGGGAACCCTCCTACACTGTTGGTGGGAATGCAAACTAGTACAGCCACTATGGAGAACAGTGTGGAGATTCCTTAAAAATTGCAAATAGAACTGCCTTATAACCCAGCAATCCCACTGCTGGGCATACACACCAAGGAAACCAGAATTAAAAGAGACACATGTACCCCAATGTTCATTGCAGCACTGTTTATAATAGCCAGGACATGGAAACAACCTAGATGTCCATCAGCAGATGAATGGATAAGAAAGCTCTGGTACATATACACAATGGAGTATTACTCAGCCATTAAAAAGAATACATTTGAATCAGTTCTAATGAGGTGGGTGAAACTGGAGCCGATTATACAGAGTGAAGTAAGCCAGAAAGAAAAACACCAATACAGTATACTAACACAAATATATGGAATTTAGAAAGATGGTAAGGATAACCCTGTATGCAAGACAGCAAAAGAGACACAGAGGTATAGAATGGACTTTTGGACTCTGAGGGAGAGGGAGAGGGTGGGATGATTTGGGAGAATGGCATTGAAACATGTATACTATCATGTAAGAAACTAATCGCCAGTCTATGTTCAATACAGGATACAGGATGCTTATGTCTGGTGCATGGGGATGATCCAGAGAGATGATATGGGATGGGAAGTGGGAGGGGGGTTCATGATTGGGAACTCATGTACACCCGTGGTGGATTCATGTCAATGTATGGCAAAACCAATACAGTATTTTAAAGTAAAAATTAAAATTAAAATAATAAATAAATATATAAAATATTTAGCCCCTAAGGAAAAAAAAGCTATAAATAGGAAGTTAGAGATGAGGGTAGGTGCCTTAGAAGAGGCAATAATGCATATTGGGACTGAACAGCAAGCCCTAAAAGTAAAAATGGCTCTGTCTTGTCACGACGACTACCAGCGGATATGGGTTACATCCTTGAAAGTAAATGAGACAGATTACTAATGGAAAAAATTAAAAATCATATTTCAGGTGTTTGGAACAGCTCTGACATTGGCCTGCATTTAGGGAAAATTCATAATCCAATACAGACCATGGAACATTCTCGACTGGATTTTACTGCCGCTGGAGCAGCTAATGACTTTTTCCACAGTTTCTCTAACTTCATTTCTGGAAAGAACATTCTGTCTACTATTTTCAGTTATGCTCCTGTGGGTGCTCTAATCTAGCTTCTCATAATCATTCTTCCTTGTATTGTCAGGATCTTTTGGCAGAGCATTCAGAAGCTCGTGACTGAACTGCATCTGGCTGTTTTAAGAAATAAAAAAGGGGGAGATGCTGGGAGCCACCGTGAGGAATTCTGCTCATGGCAAAAGTCATGAGGAAGGAGGCCTGACATACAAAAAGGCGGGATCAGGTCTCCGGGGTCCCTATGGACATTCTTGAGCATCTACCCCCCAAACCAGAGTCTGCCTACCTTACTGCATTATGCCTTCACCTACACTTCTGACATTACGGGGGGTGGGGGGGGAGCTATCCCCCACCACGTCTCTCTGAAGAGGAGATAACTTAGAGCTCCAGTTAATAAAACTCCTGAGTGTAACAAGAGTGTTTCAGTCCACAAGCTCCTCTGATGGCTCTCTAGCCTGCCTGATATTGTCCGGCCACATGTGATTGTTCACAGCCTCCCAACTGTGAGAGGCACGTGATGCAATAAACTTTCTAAATACAGATTTTTTTGAAAGTAGAAAATTATGAATATAGTATTAGCGAGTTAGTTAGAAATTATACCGGTGGATGGTTTCATTGTTGAGCCAATATTTGCTGCTAAGACTCCATATCCCTTGCCCCTTGTACAGACCTATTGATATAACTAGCATATAGGAGAAATAAGTATTAACCTTGATGTTAATCACGTTAGACCTTAGGCTAAGTAAATTCTTTTCTTGATTATAGCCTAGTGCACCTTTGCCCTGTAGGAATGCAACTTTATCTGGTGCCTTCGGAGGGTGGTGCCTGACTTAAGAAAAATCACCTTTGGGGAAAATAAGTTTTCTGGTTGACTAATCATCATCAGAAAGGGTCATAAAATTTTAGCAGGCCTCTTGGCCAGAAGATGATGTAAATCACCTGAGAACTTTGTATATCGGAAGGAATGCAGAAAGAAAGAGTGGTTTCAATAAAGGTCAGGAGTGCTGACCCTGCATGACTTTGTATTTCCCATTTATCTCTATGTATGACTTAAAGTATAGAAGCGGCCTTGGAAAACAAAGAAATGGGACCAGTTCCTGGAAAGACTGGTTTACCCGTGTCGTGTTTTCTCGCTCTCTTCTTTTCTGGCTGAATTCCCATCTGGAGTGTGGAAGCTCGCCAGAACTACTAATTTTGCCGGGGCTTCTAAGATCTGAACAGGGAGGCATTTGTGTCTCCACTCCTCCGGGAGACCGGGAAGATGCCTGCGGCCGACATAGGTGGTGCAAACCCCTTGTCCCAGGTTTTTATTGGTTCTCCACATAAACCAAGATGTTCACTCTTTTCTCCACTAATTTTCCTACTACACTATTCTTCCCTAATTTCTCGCCGTATCTTTAATTAAACAATTTTCCTGTAGACGCCGAGGCCATCCCCTCTTTGATTTACCCTGGATGCACCAGGGCTGGACCCCAGCAGAGTTTCTCTCGAGGTTCAAGTGGAGACCGCCTCCTCTTGAAGTGCGATGGGAATGCCGGGATTCTTTTCCTGTCGAAGCAGGAAATGGACCCTCACCTCAAGATGAGGAGGGAAAAACGAGGACCTTCTTGAGTTGTGGCAGGACACTCGGTGTTCCTCTCGAGTGGAGACGGGTATGTCAGGGAGCTTCTTTGAGTTGCATCAAGGGTGTCAAGGACTCTTTTGGTGCTCAAGAAGGAAGATGGGATTTCTCTCAAAATGCCACAGCGGAAAAGGGCCTCATCTCATGTTGAGGGGAGAATCTCCTGATTTTTCTCGAGTTGTGACATGAACCTCGGGTTCCTCTCACGTTATGATGGGGACCTCAGGGACCCGCTTGTGTTGCCTCAGGAAAGTCAAGTCTCCATGCGAGTTACGGGGGTCCTATCAGGATTCCTCTCCAGTTGGTGCCGGGGCCTAGCTCCTCATCTGGAGTTGAGGCCGGAATGTCAGGGTTCCTGTCCAGTGTTGATATGGATTTCGGGGTTTCTATAGAGTTTCAACAGGGGAGTCAGGCCTCATCTCTTATGGAAACATGCAAGTTCGCTTTCCTCTCCAGCTGGAGAATTAGTGTCAGGCTTCCTGTCAAGTTCACATAGGCATCTGTGGCTTTCTCTCCAAGTGCCACAGGGCTGTCACACCTGCCATTGTGTTTTGAGTCAATATTCGGGGTGACAGTCGAGTCAGTGCAGGGGAATCAAGTTTATCTCGAGTTGATTTGGACATCGGGATCTTTTTGAATTGTGGCACGATGCCAGAAGCCCATACGAGAGACCCCACTCATGACAAGGTCATATGGAAGAGCCTGACATGGCAATGCAGATCAGGTCTCAGAGATCCTCTGCCTGAGCATCTACCCAGGAACCAGAATCTATCTGTTTTATTATTTCATGTCTCTCACCAACACCTCTGATGTTAACTGGGGGGTGGGGGGGGGCCTACCTTCGACCACTTCCTCTAAAGAAAATTAACTTAGAGCTCTAGTTAATAACTCTCCTGGGCCTAATCGGAGTGTTTCAATTCAGACCTATCTGATAGCTTGCCTGAAAGGTTTATCCAGACTGTTACTACTACACATGTGATTGTTTACAGCCACCCAACCGCAAGAGGCACAGGATGCTTTAAAAAATCTAGGAATGTAGAGCCTTTTGAGGAGTTAAAAATTCATTAGACTAGAACCGGTTAAGGGTTTCATTGTTGAGCCAATACTTGCTGCCAAGTTTTCATATCTTTTATTTGTTGTGTACCCGGGAGTGCATTAATTAATATAGTTTGTATATAGAAAAAAACCAGTAGCAACATTAGATCTTTGAGTTAAGCACTTTCTTTGTGGTAACCCATTGAATCTTTGTTCTATAAGGATGTAACTTTATTTAGTACTTTGAGGGTGATGCAGATTAAAGAAAAACTCATCAAGGGAAAATGAGTTTTTTGGTTGATTAACATTTATCAAGGAAAAATGCCATAAAATGTTAAGAGGCCTCCTGGCCAGAAGATAATGTAAATCACCTGAGACCTTTTGTATTCGGAAAGGTATACAGAAAGAAAGCCTGATATCCATAAGGGCCAGGACTGTTGACCCTTCATGACTCTGCATCTTCCATTATGTAAAACTTAGGGTATATAAGCACCTTTTGAAAATAAAGTTATGGGGGTTTTGCACAAGCTAGACATCCCACATATCAATTCTTTCTCTCTTTCTCCCTCTCACTCCCTCTCTTTTTCAGGCTGATACATTCAAACACAGAAGCTCTCTGCGTTCACTTTTCTGCCCGGGCATCTAAGACCAATGCGAGAGGGAGCCTAAGGCAGGGCACCCTCCGCTATTCAAGTGGGCACCTGTGGCCTACGAGAACAGAGCAAGTCTGTTGTCTTGAGACTTTATTAGCTTTCTGTGTAAACCAAGGAATATCAGCCTCTTTCTCTCCTCTAATATCTTAACGGTTGTCTTACCTCACTCTATAACTCTAAGTCTATAAATCTATATCTATATACCTCTCTGGACTAGCCATCATGCTTCGGATACCCTGGAACCAACTGGTGCTGGACCCCGGTAGCATGCCCCCAGTTCCTCTCGAGCTTCAAGTGGAGACCGCCTCCTCTTGAGGTGCGACAGGAATGCCAGGATTCCTTTCCTGACGAAGCAGGAAATGGACCAACATCTCGAGATGAGGAGGGGAAAACGGGACTTTTCTTGAGTTGTGGTGGGACCCTCGGTGTTCCTCTCGAGTGGAGAAGGGTATGTCGGGGAACTTCTTGAGTTGCATCCAGGGCGTCAAGGACCCTTTTGAGGCTCAAGAGGAAAGGTGCAGTCTCTCTCATGACACTGCAGCAGAAAAGGGCCTCATCTCGCATTGAGGGGAGAATCTCCTGATTGTTCTCGAGTTGAGGTTGGAAACTTGGGGTTCCTCTCGAGTTATGACGGAAACCTCAGGGAACTGCTCATGGGGCCTCAGGAAAGTCCATTCTCCATGCGAGTTGCGAGGGGCCTCTCAGGATTCTGCTCCAGTCGGTGCCGGGTCCTAGGTCCTCAACAGGAGCTGAGGCCAGAACCTCAGGATTCCTCTCTAGTGCTGACATAGATCTCGGGGTTCCTATGGACTTTCAACAGGGTAGTCAGGCCTCATCACTTGTGGAGACATGCAAGTCCACTTTCCTCTCAAGCTGTAACAGCAGTGTCAGGCTTCCTGTGGAGTTGACATAGGGATCTGTGGTTTTCTCTTGAGGTGCCACAGGGCTGTCACACGTACCATTGTGCTGTGACTCGATACTCGGGGCGACAGTCGAGTCAGTGCAAGAGAATCAGGTGTATCTGGACTGGATTGGGACAACAGCCTCTTTTGGAAATGTGGCATGACCCCTTGCATTCCTCTCAACTATCAAGTGGAGAATGCCTCCTCTTGAGGTGCAACGGGAATGCCAGGATACCTCTCCTGACGAAGCAGGGAAATGGACCCTCATCTCGAGATGAGGAGGAAAAACGGGGTTCTTCTTGAGTTGTGGCGGGACCCTTGGTGTTCCTCTCGAGTGGAGACGGGTATGTCGGGTAACTTCTTGAGTTGCATCAAGGGTGTCAAGGACCCTTTTGAGGCTCAAGAGGGAAGGTGGGATTTCTCTCAAGATGCCACAGTGGGAAAGACCTCATCTCACATTGAGGGGAGAATCTCCTGGTTTTTCTCGAGTTGCAGCAGGAAACTTGGAGTTCCTCTCGAGTTAAGACAGGGACCTCAGGGACCCACTTGTGTTGCCTCAGGAAAGTCCAGTCTCCATGTGAGTTGCGAGCAGCTTCTCGGGATTCCTCTGCAGTCGGTGCCGGGTGCTAGGTCCTCATCTGTAGCTGAGGCCAGAACTTCAGGGTTCCTCTCCAGTGCTGACATGGATCTTGGGGTACCTATGGAGTTTCAACAGGGGAGTCAGGCCTCGTCTCGTGTGGAGACTTGCAAGTCCGCTTTCCTCTCAAGCTGTAACAGCAGTGTCAGGCTTCCTGTCGAGATGACATAAGGATCTGTGTCTTTTGCTCGAGGTGCCACATGGCTGTCACACCTGCCATCGTGTTGTGGGTCAATACTCGGGGTGCCAGTTGAGTCAGTTCAGGGGAATCAGGTCTATCTGGAGTGAATGAGGACATTAGGGTCTGTTGGATTGTGGCACGACCCCTGGAGTTCCTCTCGAGTTTCAAGATGAGAGAGCCTCCACTTGACATGTGACAGGAACGTTGGGATTCCTTTCTTGACGAAGCAGGGAAATGGACCCTCATCTCGAGATGAGGAGTGAGAAACGGGCCTCTTTTTGAGTTTCTGGCAGGACCCTCGGTGTTCCTCTCGAGTGGAGATGGTTATGTCGGGGAACATCTTGAGTTGCATCCAGGGTGTCATGGACCCTTGCGAGGCTCAAGAGGGAAGGTGGATTTTCTCTTGGGATGCCGCAGCGTAAAAGGGCCTCATCTCGCATTGAAGGGATAATCTCCTGGTTTTCCTCGAGTTGCGGGAGGAAACTTGGGGTTCCTCTCTAGTTCCGACTGGGACCTCAGGGAACAGCTCGTGTTGCCTCAGGAAAGTCAAGTGTCAGTGCGAGTTGCGAGGGGCCTCTCGGGATTCCTCTCCAGTCAGTTCCGGGGCATATGTTCTCATCTGGAGTTGAAGCTGGAACCTCAGGTTTCCTCTCCAGGGCTGACATGGATCTTGGGGTTCATATGGAGTTTCAACAGGGGAGTCAGGTCTCGTCTCTCGTGGAGACATGCAAGTCCATTTTCCTCTCAAGCTGTCAAAGTAGTGTCAGGCTTCCTGTTGAGTTGACATAGGATCTGTGGCTTTCTCTCGAGCTGCCACATGGCTGTCACAATTGCATCGTGTTTTCAGTCGATATTCAGGGTGACAGTCGAGTCAGTGCAGGGGAATCAGGTGTATCTGGAATGCATTGTGACATTGGGGTCTGTTGGAATTGTGGCACGACCCCTGGAGTTCCTCTCGAGTGTCAAGTTGAGAGTGCCTCCTCTTGAGGTGCGACAGGAACACCGGGATTCCTTTTCCTGACGAAGCAGCAAAATGGACCCTCAACTCGAGATGAGGAGGAAAATACAGGGATCTTCTTGAGTTGTGGCAGGACCCTCGGTGCTCCTCTCAAGTGGAGACGGGTATGTTGGGTAACTTCTTGAGTTGCATCAAGAGTGTCAAGGACCCTTTCGAGTCTCAAAGGAAGGTGGGATTTCTCTCGAGACACCTCACCTGAAAAGGGACCCATCCCGCGTTGAGACGAGAATCTCCTGGTTTTTCTCAAGGTGTGGCAGGAAACGTGATTTTCCTCTCAAGTTACAACGGGGACCTCAGAGACCCTCTCGTGTTGCCTCAGAAAAGTCCAGTCTCCATGTGAGTTGCGAGAGGCCTCTCGGGATTCCTCTCCAGTCATTGTCTGGGCCGAGACCTCATCTGAAGTTGAGGCCAGAACGTCAGGGTTCCTCTCAAGTGCTGATGTGTATCTCAGCGTGCCGAGGTCCAGCCCCGGTGGATCCACAGAATTCGAAGCAGGGACGGAGTCAGCAAGGAAAAACTTATTTATTTAGAAATATAAAGAGAGATTAGGAAAGAATAGTGTAGTAGGAAATTTAGAGGAGGAAAGAGGCTGTATTCCTTGGTTTACATAGAAAGTGTATAAAGCCCCGAAACAAGGGACTTGAACCATCTACATAGGGCCACAGGCGCCCACTTGAATAGCAGAGGGTGCCCCGCCTTGAGCTCCCTCTCACGTGGGTCTTAGAAGCCTGGGCAAATAAGTAGACACGGCTAGCCTTTATGCCCCAGATGGGAATCAGCCAGAAAATAGAGTAAGAAAGAAAAGAAGACATGGGGGAACCAGTCTTTCCGGGAACTGACCCATCCTTTATTGTTCAGGAAAGCTTTTATACTTTTGGTTGTACATAGAGATCAATGTATAATACAAAGTTATGCAGTGTCAGTGGCCCCGACTCTTAACAAGACCAGGCTTTCTCTCTGCATACCTAACTGTATACGCAAGTCTTAGGTGATTTACATCATCTTCTGGCTAGGAGGCCTATTAGCATTTTATGGCCCTTTTCAGATAAAGGTCCATCAGCCAGAAAACTTATTTGCTTTAAAAGTGTTGTTCTTACTAAAGTCTGGTGCCACTCTCAGAAAGCACTAAATAAAGTTACATTCTTACATAACAAGGACACAACTATTTATAACAAAGAAAGAGGAGTACAGTGATTTATAACAAAGAGAAAATTTATTAACTCAAAAGACTAGTGTTGCTAACATCAAAACTACTATATTCCTATTTCTGCATCCCAATTACATTGATTAATATCCCCCAGGTGCCTAGGAGAAAGAATATGGAGGCCTGGCAGCAGTCAATGACTCAACAGTGAAACCCATAACCAGTATAATTCTTAGCTCTTTAGAAAAGGCTCTATATCTTTAAGATGCTTTAAGCTTCATGCCTATCGTGGTTGAGGGGCTGTAAACAATCACAAGTTGTAAAAGTCTCTAACTGTCAGGCAACTTAGAGAGCCATCTGAGGGGTTTAAGCTGAGACACTCCTTTTATATGCAGGAGACTGTTAACTGGAGCTCTAAGTTAACTCTTTCCAGAGAAAGGTGGTCAGGGATGGCCCCCTGTTATGTCAGAAGAGTGGAAAGCACAGTACAATGAAGCAGGCAGACTCTAGATTTGGGGGTAGACACTCAAGAAAAACCAGGGGTATCCCGGAGGCTGATCTCAGCCTTTGACTTCTGCCAGGCCCCCTTCAAAATGACCTTTGCCATGGGCAGGATTCCCCATGCTGGCTCTGGGCATCAGGGTTCCTACAGAGTTTCCACAGGGTAGTCACACATCGTCTCATGTGGAGACATGAAAGTCCTCATTACTCTCGAGCTGTAAATGTAGTGTCAGGCATCCTGCTGACTTGACAAACGGATCAGTGGCTTTCTCTCGAGGTGCCACAGGGCTGTCACACCTGCCATCGTGTTTCGAGTTGATACTCAGGAGACAGTCGAGTCAGTGCAGGGGAATCAGCTTTACCTGGAGTGGATTGGGATATCGGGATATTTTGGAATTGTGTCACGACCCCTGGAGTTCCTCTCGAGTTTTAAGATGAGACCACCTCCTCTTGAGGTGTGATGGGAACATCGGGATTCCTTTCCTGACAAAGCAGGGAAATAGACCCTCATCTCGAGAGGAGGAAGGAAAACAGGGCTCTTCTTGAGTTGTGGCGAGACCCTCGGTGTTCCTCTCGAGTGGAGATGGGTACATCGGAGAACTTCTTGAGTTGCATCAAGGGTGTCAAGGACCCTTTCGAGGCTCAAGAGGGTAGGTGGGATTTCTGTCGAGACTCCACAGCCAAAAAGAGCCACGTCTCGCGTTGAGGAGAGAATCTCCTGGTTTTTCTCGATTTGCGACACGAAACTTGGGGTTCCTCTCAAGTTAGGATGGGGACCTCAGGGACCCAGTTGTGTTGCCTCAGGAAAGTCTAGTCTCCATGCGAGTTGTGAAGGGCCTCTTGGGAGTCCTCTCCAGTCAGGACCAGGGCCGAGGTCCTCATCTGGAGTTGAGGCCAGAACCTCAGGTTTCCTCTCCAGTGCTGACATGGAACTTGGGGTTTCTATGGAGTTTCCACAGGGGAGTCAGTCCTCGTCTCATGTGGAGACATGCAAGTCAACTTTCCTCTCGAGCTGTCAAAGCAGTGTCAGCCTTCTGTCAAGCTGACATAGGGATCAGTGGCTTTCTTTCATGGTGCCACAGGGCTGTCACAACTGCCATCATGTTTGGAGCCGCTACTCAGGGTGACAGTCAAGGCAGTGCAGGGAAATCAGGTTTATCTGGAGTGGATTAGGACATCGGGGTCTCTTGTAATTGTGGCATGACCTCTGGAGTTCCTTTCGAGTTTCAAGTTGAGACGGCCTCTTACTGAGATGCAATGGGAACATCGGGACTCCTTTCCTGACCAAGCAGGGAATGGGACCCTCATCTCGATATAAGGAAGCAAAATGGGGCTTTTCATGAGTTGTGATGGGACCCTCGGTGTTCCCCTCGAGTGGAGATGGGTATGTCGGGGAACTTCTTGAGTTGCCTAGAGGGTGTGAAGAACCCTTTCGAGGCTCAAGAGGGAAGGTGGGAGGAGTTGCCCATAGCTGGGTCTGGGCCTGGAACAAAGCCTGGCCTCATACCACCCATTTTCCAACACTGCAGTCAGAGTGCATCCTATGCTGGGTATTCTTTGTGAATCTCTGTGTAGATTTCTGTCCCTGTATACACACATCAAAATGCTGGTGATGGGTAACCTTCTCTTCTCTCACAGCTCTAGCACTGGCCTCTCATTACAACCAGACTCCACTTCCAAGTCCTGTCCCTACAGCAGTGGGTGCTACAGGTCCAGGACCCAGGTATTCACTGAGGGGAGATCAAGACCTGAGACTTCCCATCCCAAAGACACCAAGCCAGCTGGGTACTGGTCAGCACACTGGGCATATTGGACCTCTGTGCCTGCAGGACCCCCAGCCACAGGCACCGATGTCCCACCCCCTCAGCGAGAACATCCACTTCCACTTGCACCTGTACCTGCTTGGGTTTTGGTAGGAGATACCGAGTCAGGGGATGAGTCACCACCTCTGCAGGGAGAGACTGCCCTGCCTCCTGCCCAATACCCATATGCCCACGATGACTGACCCATCCCTTCAGGGAGAACGGGCCCCCTTTCTGGACAGAGACCCAGAGCACTTTCTGGAAACACCTCATCCAGCGGAGCGGTTGGTTCTACAGCCTCCGTCCCTGCCTGCTTCCCATGGATGCCATCAACTCCCTCCCCACCCAGGGCAGATTGAGTGCCCTTCCCCTGAGCTTATTTGCATCTGGTGTGTGTGTAGCTTTCTTGTGATGTTTTATTTTTTTATGGCCTTATGTATTTTTTTCTATTAAGTTTTTGTTAATAAATTTTACATTAATTGATGTAATTTGGGAATATTAAGGCCTTCACAATGCTGTGTAACCATCATCAATGTCTACATTCGCATCTTCTCATTCTATCCCCCTACTTCCCAGCAAAGCCTAGATTCATGTCAAGCGCTCCCCATTCCTCCCTCCCCCAGCTGACAACATTCAGTCTTCTTCTTTCTCCATTTCTTCCCATTCTTTGGGTGTCCACAATCAATGTCAATCACTGAAATGATAGAAAATTTGATTATTTTTCTGACAGAAAGAAAACGTTATGGGTGCTTAGTCTTGTTAGACACTTTGCAGTCCCATGGTTTTTACAGTCCATGGAGTTATCTAGGCCAGAATATTGGAGTGAGTAACTATTCCATTCTCCAGGGGATTTTTCTGACTCTCCACATATTCTAAGACTAAGCTTGAGAATTACTGTTTTTATTTCATTTGAAGTAGCCTTTGGGTAACTGAAGTGTAGGTACTTTCAGGATGTCATCTGCAAAACCAAGCCCCTTCAGCAAATGTAATCCGAACCTCCAGGTAGGCATTCCTGTTGTAAAGGTGACATCTCAACCAAAGGGATATGCAGAGCTCTTCCTATTCCACAAACAAATTCACAGAAGAAGCCAAAAGAGAGAGCTGGAAAATGAACAACACCAACAACCAAAAAGCATTCCTCATAGGACAAAGCTAGAGAAAACCCAACATCCTATGGCCCAAAAACCCTCTTGGAAATGAATGTTCAGTAAGGAAGAGAAGAAACATGTGAGAGTGGACAGGCCATGCCCATGGCCAGTGTAGTTTTGAGACGGCCTGACTCTCAGATGAAGACACATGCAAGTGTAAACCCTTTGCAGACAGCAGAGATGGTCATCACGGTGTAAGTGTTTAGTCTGGTGTCAGCATGCCCCGGGTACCACACGAGGGAGCAGACCTGGGTCTCTTCCTCTGCCCCACATCCCTCCCTCAGGAAGGCAGCTCAGGTGCTTTCAGGACCTGCCTGCCTGTCTTGCTCAGCCATGAGCTGCAACCACCTCCAGGGTAGACTCCACCTTCTCTTCTCTATGCACCATGAACCTGCACACAGTGGTCCTTCAGAACCTCAGAAACTCGCCCCATCCTCAATAGAGTCAGAAGCCTCCCCGGGCATCCTTAAGCCTGTGGAGTCACTTTGGCCCAAGCCCTAGTTCTGGACTCCTGGAGCCTACTTCTGCCTTTACAGTGTGAATAATCAGGTCCTCTATACACAGATGCCGAGCTGTCAGATCTGAGCTTTGGATTCACAGTCAGCTCTGTCCCATGGCCACCAGGTGGGCTGCCATGCAGGGAAGAGAACACATGAGCTGAGTCAAGGGAGGCATTGAAAGGACAGCAGTGGATACCACTTGTTGCAAAATGAGGGAGGATGCCTGCACGTCTCAGAAAAGGCCTCTGGTGTGCAAGGGTGGAGGAGGGCTTCAATGGTGCAAAGGAAAGAGATACTCAGTGGCAAAGGCTCTTGGCCTCTGTTTTAGCAGCTCCAGTGGCAGCCTGTGAACATTGGACAGGCAATGTGGTCACATGAGCATGACTCTAATTTCCTCAGAAAGCAAGAGAAAGGGAGTAGGGTGTGGGAGGACACAGAGAGTGTAGCAGAGTGGATGAAGGGAGATGCCATTCCTTTCTTCACTGCAAACTGATTTTGTGAGTCTCCGAGCTGCCAGACGGCAGTTACCAAGTCAGGTCCCCGCAGCACCCAGTGTGGGCTGGGTGCCTTAGCCCCTGTCACAGGGACAAGCTACACCATGTGGCCTCCCTGAGTTCTAACAGCAGGAATGGCGGGGTTTGTCTGGGTACACACTTCCTTGCTATAGCTGAGTTACCCCCTTCTTAGAGCCCCAGTTTTGTCCTCTAGAATAAGGCCATTGATGGCTACCTTAGCAGGTTGGTACCTTAAACCTGTGAAGATTCTTTAGGGTAATCCTACAGTTAGTAGCTGGTGTTAAGAGTTATTGGGCTTCTCTGATACCTCAGCTGGTGATGTAAACTCCTGCATTGCAGGAGAGTCCAGTTTGGTTCCAGGGTCAGGAAATCCTGATCTGCTGCAGAACGGTCAGGCTACCCAGTCCAATAATCTTGGGCCTCTTTGTGGCTCAGGCGGTAAAGAATCTGCCTGCATGTGCAGACCTGTGTTCGACCCCTGGGATTGGAAGATCCCCTGGAGATGGGAAAGGCTGCCCACTCCAGTATTCTTGTCTGCAGAATTCCATGGATCCAAAGTCTATGGGGTCGAAAAGAGTCGGACATGACAGAAGGACTTGTCCCTTCACTTTCAAGAGATATCACCTGAATCCAGATTAGACTGGAGTCTCCCAGTGCCATCTGGTGTCTCTTTCCTGAAGCCAGCCAAAACCCACACACTTGCATTTGCAGGGTCTCCACTTAGCCCCCTGGACAGAAAACCAGCGTGGTTCCACAAGCTCACAGATAAGCAGGGGGACGCACCAGCAGACAGCTTCCTTCCGGGCTCAGGTGGAGCTTCAGGACCACAGCAGGAGCCAGTGCTCTCAAAACCTGGGCTCAGTAGCGCCCTCATTCTCAAGCCAATGCCTCTGCCCTGACGGGAGCAGAAAGGTCACCAATCGCCCCAGGCTGAACTCACACTCCTCCCACTGCTGTAGACTGACCTCACCAGCCCCGCCCCTTCCAGCAGAACCAGAGCTCCTCTTCCCCTTGATTGCAGCCTGAGTCCCTGGGCCCTGGGTCCTGATTTGTCACTGCCCTAGTCCTGAGCCCATCACGGTAGCCAGGGAGGATGGAACACACAGATTGGACATTTTCGGGTCATGTGACCATACTCTTCAGGACACCTGTGAGAGCCTCACCATATGTAAGGGTAGAAACAGTGTGATGCCCCAAGAGCAGGGCTGAGAATCAGGTCACCGTGTCCTTGTGCTCCATGTCCTGGGATGAGCTTGCACAACGTCTCTACACAGCACTTTGTTCTCTGCAGACAAAATCTTCATGACACACCTCTTCCCTTCCCAGGAGTAGTTTCACGCAACACTATTCAAGGGAGCAAGGCCTCCTGTTTGAAGATAGGCTTGGAGATCACCATCCTAGCATCCAGGCTTTTTCTGTGGGTCATGGTAGAATAATTGATTCAGTGAAAAAATGCCCACTAGCACTACAACATGCTGCTCTGGGTTTTCAGGATTCTTGCCTGTTCTGAATAGAAGACATGTTCCAGGGGCCCCTCAAATGGAGTGAATTTTATCCAAGGAAGCCCCTGAGACACTGAATCCCTCAATCACCTTGCTGTATGCCTTAAACTAACAAATCTTTAAAAATACATGATACCTCGATTCTAAAGTAAGGTATTCACTCATCACAAATTATAAAATTTCTCACCTTTTCCTTTCAATTGTTAGTTTTTCGCAGGTGTCTTAATTGCTATGGTGGTGTTTTTTGTGAGGCAGGGATCCAACTTACTTTCCTAATGGGTGCAAAATAGCCCCAATGGGCCTCCTCTCTTCCTTTACATATTCAGTTCAGTTCAGTTGAGTCGCTCTGTCGTGTCCGACTCTGCGACCCTGTGAAGCAGAGTACGCCAGGCCTTGCTGTCCATCACCAACTCAGACACATGTCCATCGAGTCAGTGATGCCATCCAGCCATCTCATCCTCGGTCGTCTCCTTCTCCTCCTGCCCCCAATCCCTCCCAGCATCAGAGTCTTTTCCAATGAGTCAACACTTCGCATGAGGTGGCCAAAGTACTGGAGTTTCAGCTTTAGCATCATTCCTTCCAAAGAAATCCCAGGGCTTCCCTCCTTCAGAATGGACTGGTTGGATCTCCTTGCAGTCCAAGGGACTCTCAAGAGTCTTCTCCAACACCACAGTTCTGAAGCATCAATTCCTCAGCACTCAGATTTCTTCACAGTCCAACTCTCACATCCATGCATGACAAGTGGGAAAACCATAGCCTTGACTAGACGGAACTTTGTTGGCAAAGTAATTAATGTCTCTGATTTTGAATAGGCTATCTAGGTTGGTCATAACTTTCCTTCCAAGGAGTAAGTGTCTTTTAATTTCACGGCTGCAATCACCATCGGCAGTGATTTTGGAGCCCCCTCAAAATAATGTCTGACACTGTATCCACAATTCCCCATCTATTTGCCATGACATGATCTTAGTTTTCTGAATGTTGAGCTTGAAGACAATATTTTCACTTTCCTCTTTCACTTTCATCAAGAGGCTCTTTAGTTCCTCTTCTCTTTCTGCCATAAGGGTGGTATCATCTGCATCTCTGAGGTTATTGGTATTTCTCCTGGAAATCTTGATTCCAGCTTGTGCTTCTTCCAGCCCAGCCTTTCTCATGATGCCTCTGCATATAAGTTATAGAAGCAAGGGGACAATATACAGCCTTGATGTACTCCTTTCCCTATTTGGAACCAGTCTGTTTTTCCATGTCAAGTTCTAACTTTTGCTTCATGACCTGCATATAGGTTTCTCAAGAGGCAGGTCAGGTGGTCTGGTATTCCCATCTCTTGAAAATTTTCCCACACTTTATTGTGATCCACACAGTCAAAGGCTTTGGCATAATCAATAAAGCAGAAATAGATGTTTTTCTAGAACTCTCTTGCTTTTTTGAGGATTCAGCAGATGTTGGCAATTTGATTTCTGGTTCCTCTGCCTTTTCTAAAACCAGCTTAAATATCTGGAAGTTCACGGTTCATGTATTGCTGAAGCCTGGCTTGGAGAATTTTGAGCATTACTTTTCTAGCATGTGAGATGAGTGCAACTGTGCGGTAGTTTGAGCATTCTTTGACCTTGGAATCAAAACTGACCTTTTCCAGCCCTGTGGCCACTGCTGAGTTTTCCAAATTTGCTGGAATATCGAGTGCAGCCCTTTCACAGCATCATCTTTCAGGATTTGATAGAGCTCCACTGGAAATCCATCACCTCCACTAGTGTCTTCCTAGCGATGCTAAGGCCCACTTGACTTCACATTCCAGGATGTCTGATAATACGTGAGTGATCACACCGTCATGATTATCTGGGTCGTGAAGATCTTTCTGGTGCAGTTCTTCTGTGAATTCTTGCCACTTCTTAATATCTTCTGCTTCTGTTGGGTCCATATCATTTCTGTCTTAATCGAGCCCATCTTTGCATGAAATGATCCCTTGGTATCTCTAATTTTCTGGACGAGATCTCTAGTCTTTTCCACTCTGTTGTTTTCCTCTATTTCTTTGCATTGTTCTCTCCTGAAGCCTTTCTTATCTCTCCTTGCTATTCTTTGGAACGATGCATTCAGATACTTACATCTTTCCTTTTCTCCTTTGCTTTTCTCTTCTCTTCTGTTCACAGCTATGTGTAAGGCCTTCTCAGACAATCATTTTGCTTTTTTTGCATTTCTTTTCCATGGGGGTAGTCTTGATCCCTGTTCCTGTACAATGTCATGAACCTCCATCCATAGTTCATCAGGAAGTCTATCAGGTCTAATCTGTTAAATCTATTTCTCACTTCCACTGTATAATCATCAAGGATTTGATTTAAGTCATATGTAAATTGTCTAGTTGTTTTTCCTACTTTCTGCAAATTATGTCTAAATTTAGCAATAAGAAGTTCATGATTTGAGCCAGTCAGTTCCCCGTCTTGTTTCTGCACATTGTATGGAGCTTCTCCACCTTTGGCTGCAAAGAATGTATTCAGTCTGATTTCCGTGTTGACCATCTGATGATGTCCATGTGTACAGTCTTCTCTTGTGTTGTGGGAAGTGGGTGTTTGCTATGACCAGTGCGTTCTCTTGGCAAAATGCTATTATTTGTCCTGCTTCATTCCATACTCCAAGGCCTAGTTTGCCTATTATTTCAGGTGTTTCTTGACTTCCTACGTTTGCATACTAGTCCCCTAGAATGGAAAGGACAACTTTATTGGGTGTTAGTTCTAAAAGGTCTTGAAAGACTTCATAGAACCATTCAATGTCAACTTCTTCAGCATTACTGGTTGGGGCATAGGCTTGGATTACCTGATAAAAATATCAAAATGTACTAAAATGAAAAAGGATAAAAATTGATGAGCCCACAGGATCTGGTGACAGTAAGTAATAATCACCTTTCTGTGGCTGTTGTTATTTAGTCACTATGTTGTATCTGACTCCTTTGCAACCTAGTAACATCGGCATTCTTCAAACAAAGTAATTTAAAACAAAGAGTTATCCAAAAGACAAAATCAAGTCTTTTAGGTTTATTATGCATCGTATAAAAATATATACATACAAAGTAGAGGTTAAAGAATTCTTTTAAATGAATTAAGAAACTCGATATTGTCATAAGGTAAACTAAAAAGCAGAATCCATATTTCACAAAGCTAATAAAACTAATTTGAAATCCCTCAGCTATTACAAGATCAACCAACCAAACAAAAAGAGGTTGCATATGACATCAGTCAATATTATAAGGGAATATGAAACCTGCTATACATTCCTGCTATATATTGTTCATGATTCCCAGTCAGAATAATTGATTTTCTACCTAAGTGATGATGTGTTGATCACAAATGAATCCTCTTATTCATTTAATCTTGAATATTACCATCCTAGAACAGCACTAAGGGTTTTCTTTTTTTTTTTTAAGGGTTTTCAAAAGAAAAAGAACAACAGTACCTTTTCATCTTATCAACCGCATGTATATTCGCTTCTTTCTTTACTAAAAAATCTACCATTTGCCCTCTCCTTTCACATATCACAAGTGACAGTGGTGTCAGGTCATCCTGTAAAACAAGGAAAACCATTTCTAATGTACACAGTTAACCTATTTCTAAATTGAAATTAAAATCGTGCAATAGATTCTCTGAACTTAAGAATAAAAGTCAGAAAGTAAATGAAAGAGAACCCCCTCCTCACTGCCCTGTTCACCTTCTTTCTCTTTAATATGCTCCTCCTCTGGGCCTTCCCTGGTGGTCCAGTGGCTCAGTGTCAAGCTCCCAATGCAAGGGGTGCGGGTATCATTTAGCTACTGTATCAATTGCATATTTTAGGGACAATGCTGAGGCAGAAATATATAATACTATCTGTAGCATGCATAACCTATCCAAGGATGACCATGAGTAAACTCAAAAGGTTTACAGACATTCCAGTGGGAACATTACTCTCTACATGAACATGCAAAGAGAGAAACTTTTTTTTTTTTTTTCAAAAAATCAACTGTGGGAACCGTGTTTTACTGCTTTCTCAGAAATGTCTCCTGGAATTTAATCTTACTCATTCTCTCTTCCTTGCTTGCTCTTTCCACTGCCCTTCCTTAAGTTAGACGTTCTGGCTGAGAGGTCAGCATTAGCTAGCTGCTAACTGCATGCAGAATGAGTGCCCTCCCCACCTTATCTTCAAAGACCCTTCTTGATGACTCTCATGTGATTACCTCCAGACGACCAGGAGGAAGCTTCCAAAATCCTAGAGTTCTCGTGTTTGTCTTGTTTACTGCTCTTAGTTAAAGATTGCAGCATAAAATTACCAATAAATACATGCTCAACATTTTCTCGGGGAGTTGCTCTTCCACCAGCTCTCCCTGAGCTGTCTCTTATAATCTTGTGTGTTTGTGAGAGTTATTCAGTGGGAAACTGCCACAACCAACTTAACAATTCTAATTTGAAAAATTAAATCCCATTCTTAAGATTTTTTTAAACATGAAATCAATTATAGATTAATTAGACTGTCTTTAAAAACCTTCAAATATTTATCAAAATAAACTATCAATCAAAAAATGGAAACTCATATGCTTATGGATGGAAAGCTGATGACCTGAGTAAGTGAAAAAGCCAGGTGAAACCAGTAACCCCAAAAACACATGTCCCACACAGAAGGGGTAGCCTCTGCACGCAGACCAAACAGTAGGATGGGCTCAAGGGGGTCTAGATTTGGTCCTTGGAGCAGCCTGAACTTCTGCATGGGCCTCCTAAATTTGAAATGTTGACTCAGTGTGTGGAGGCAAACTAAACATATCCAAGGGCCATGTTTGGTCTATGGTCCACTTTTGGTTTTTTGTTTGCTGTTTCCAAACAGGTGGGTATAAAGCAAATATTTGTATGTGAAACCTTTCCTTTCTTTAGTATCATATGTTTCACAAAAAGTGTGGGTCCCAATATGTAATAAATACGGCTTTTAAGACTCATAATTCAAGTAAACATAAATTCTTTTAAAAAGATTCATAATTCACAGTCAAGAATATTTCCACTGCCTGTTGAAACTACAGTCTATCTCTAGAATTCTTCTAGATTGTTAATAAAATGGATCATGAGTTACCAAGCCTGCTGAAAATAAATGCTTAAAACAATTCTCCTCTGTGCTGTTACTAACTTCATGGGTTTTAAAGCTCTCATCTGCTTATGCCAGGGATCAGCAATTCTAACAGACACACTGCAAGAGTCTGTCCTGCAGCTGACACCAAAAAAGGCTCATGAGTTACTATTACTGCAGTCAGGAAAACCCTGTTGGTAACAAACATCCGTTGACCTAATGACCTGGACAATAAGTGAAGGTGCAAAATCCTTAAAGGGTCAGACTCTACAGACGAAGTGACTTCGCCATGAGCAA
This sequence comes from Ovis aries, assembly GCF_016772045.2. NCBI lineage: Eukaryota > Metazoa > Chordata > Mammalia > Artiodactyla > Bovidae > Ovis > Ovis aries. Next base: position 269,226 of record NC_056070.1, read on the forward strand.
ATCGCTAAAGACTCTCGGAGTGTCACTGAATGATGAGTGGTTGGAAGGAAAAGGAGTTATTGTTCAAGCCCATAGATACTGCCAAAGATATTCCTTTTAATGTCTTAAACACAGGGGCAGAGAAAAAGTCAGGCTAATATTGTTGGAAAGGAGGGAGCTGATGGAAGTAGCTAGCATTGATCAAACTCCAACACTTCAGGAGACTACTTTCTTTTGTGAAGTGTGCATTTAGAAATTACATGTATTCACTCCATAGTTATTCATCAAGGATTGGATCAGAATCTCAAGGGAATAGTTCTAAATACACACGCCCAAGCGTTCCTCAATTTACTCAGTCAAAATCTACAGCGAACAGCCTAGGCTAATACATTTTAAAAATAAGTTTTCCCAAATAACTGGTTCACCAGCAGAATATAGCTGAGAATTAGTGCAGCAACCAGTCCAGTCTCATCTCTTACTCACACGGCCAATTCTTTCTCTTATGTGAAGGTTTGAATAAAAAAGAAAAGTGTAAGAGGCAAGAGTCATCAAAACTGCAATTTTTTTTAATTTTCCTGGGTAAACAGTGGTAGAACAGGGACTAGTAAACCCAAAAGGCAACCTTATCTCATTATTTATAAACCCATTACTTCCTTCCCATCAAGACATTCTAGATGGGAGAGCAGAGTCTAGACTCTTATCTAAGTGGATGGTTCTGCCAGAATAGGGTAATATCAGGTAGCTATTTGCTCTTCTCTCTTAATTCCCACTTAATCACCACCTGTTCACTGTCAGTCTGTTTGGATCAGAGTCTTCTTAAAACTGGCACCTAGGCAAGTTTACAATTCACTCACACTCTTTTTCAAAATAACAACTATTATCCCTGAAAACTGAAAAGCATACAAGAAATATATAAACTGAAGGGAATAAAAAGCACAAAACAAAATCTTGGGACTTCCGTGGTGGTCCCGTGGCTGGGTCTCAGTGCTCCCAGGAAAGAGGGCCTGGGTTCCACCCCTGGTCAGGAAACTAGATCCTACATGCTGAAACTAAGCCCAGCTCAGCCAAATGAATAAATATTAAAATAAATAAATCCTCTTCTTGGCATTTCCCAACTGCCAAAATTCCAGCTTGGCTTGCACTTTTCACATGCTTGCTCCTTTTCTTTTCCGTTTACCCTCTTAAGACTTGGGCAATAAGAGAGAAACTGTGTTTATATAAACCATTTTTCATAAAATGGGAATTTGTGAATAGCAGCAAGATTTCTAATATGTTGTAAAATGCTTTCATTATGTTTGAATTTCAAGACAAAGTCTACTGAGGCAAATTTTGCTTTACTCTGTTATTTTAGACTGATTACCAAAAAAAAAAAAAAAAAAGAAAAACTTAAGTGGGGGAAAATATTTGGAAAATGTTTTACCTTTAACAAGTGCAGTGTTATCACGAATACCAGCCATAAACACATAAAGGAATGCTTTACTCTCTAATGCTTGAGAAATATCATGATTTCAAGTGAAATCATAGATAATTTGGTTCTTTCAAAATACTTTGACACAGGGATGGCTGGAGCTTTCAAAGACGAAAAACTGAGCCCACCTGTGAGAGTGGAGGGAGTTCCTGGTGGGGCTGCAGCTGCAGGACATCACGTGTGTCCTGGATAAAGCAAGAGGGACGGCTTCACCACCACCAGCTCCACATGCACAGCTGCAACCCCACTGAGCAGCTCCCCAGGGCTGAGTGCAGGAGACCCCGAGGTGTACATCGCGAACCAAGCAGTCACCAGCACAAGTGAACGCCCTTGCAGGGTGTCAAACATGACCTGACCCTCTTGGCTGGATCTCAGAACCAGGGTCCTGGAGGGCTCAGGGCTCTAGGCCTGCTGCCTCCCAGGCCCATTTGCACTCACCTGGCTCCCCCTCATGGGCACTAGGTCTCCTTCCTCCTCCCACCCACCTCCAGGGGCACCCATTCCCTGGGCCCCTGGAAGCAGCCACTCCTCACATCACTTCATTTCCCCCAGGCCTTCATCATTTGTGGGCTCTGAGCCAACCACCCACTCTCCGGCACGTTCTGACGGGAAATCTTCCTTCTGGGATAGACGGCTGGCTGGGAGACAGAGCTTTGCCCTCTCTGTGGGCTCCAACATTTTCCCCCACCCCCTGCAGTGGCTTTGGAGTTGTTTCCACGGTAACAGGGCTTGATGGACACTATTCAGTTTACCTATTTACATAGTTAGAAATAAAACACTTCTAGTTTAAAAAAACGCTTTGCAAATATTTTGTAAATAAAGTTAGTTGAGATATACCTTGTTCCTGGCTTCTATATTGGCGTTGCAGGAAAGCAGCTTTGCTGCGAGTGATATATTCTGGCAAAAGACAGCATAGAGGAGAGCGGTGTTCCCACTGATGTCCGTGACATTTGGGTCGGCACCATGCTCCAGCAGAAGAGTCGCACACTCCTCTTCTTGGCATTCTAAGGCCTGTCAGTGTTGCACCAAGAAACAGAGTGTAAATTCTAGGAATTCAAAGTAAACGGTCCACAAGCTTCACCGGTTTGCTATATCTAAATGAGATGCATTCACTTTAGTCTCAGTAGTTAAATCACATCCACCTCGTGTGGACACAGTTCGCTGCCCCATACCTTCATCAGCACTGTTCTGTTTTCATTGTCACAGAGGTTAAGCAGGCATTTTCTCTCCAGGAGCAGAGTTACCACCACTGAATGGCCATTGGCACAGGCCAAGTGGAGGGCAGTCCTATGAAAGAAAGAGGAGTTTTCAGGAAACTGTAGTGTTACTGTTTCAAAACAAACAATTGTTCTTGTGATTGAAAACATTCAATAGCATGCTATTCTTATCGCTCTAAAACAAATATTTCGTTTCCTTCTGGAGAAAGAACATTATATATTATCATTAGCTCTTCTTAACACAGTAATGAAAGAACAATTTACTTGAATTGAATGACCATTACCTTGAGATTCAGCTCAACTTGGGTTTGAATTTTACTTTCACTCTGTCACTTAGCTGTCGCTCAGCCTCTCTGTGCCTCAATTTCCTCAACAACAAAATGGAGAGAGAGTAGTAGTTCTCTCACAGGACAGCACTGCGATGCTTAAATGAGATCCATGCAATGAGTTTAGAACCGTTCCTGGCACAGGTAACAGCTCAGTAACTGTTAGGTAATATAATCATACTTATTATTACTACTACTCTTTTACAAGGACAACATCTCAATGAAGTCAAAGGATATCATACCTCCTTTGTAGATACATTTTGAGGATTAGAGACAACACTGTACTTCAATGATTCTAATACGTTCATTTTCTGACATTTTAATGTCTCTGACATTGGAACGAAATGTATAATTCACAATGTCTGTACAACTATAATTGGTAGCATTTTTGTTTGCTCATTTCTCATTTTTCCTGTTGATCTAATTACCATAAGGTCTTTTTGTCTAAGGTTTCTTCTTTTTAATTAAAATATAGATGGTGCACATTATATACTATTATATATTACAGGTACACAACATAGTGATTCACAATTTTTATAGGTCATACTCCATTTAAAGTTATTATATGGCACTTGCTATATTCCCGATGTTGTACAATATATCCCAGTAGCTGGCAGGATTTTAGTTCCCCCACCAGGTATCGAACCCTGGGCCCACAGCAGCAGGTCTTAACCACTGGATGACCAAGGAACTCCCTAGATTCCCTTGACTTCTGAAAAGGCTGAAAGTTGTCAGAAAATATAAATCCTCAAAAAAAAATTCTTAAAAAGATTTGAAAGTGAGAAATCATTTTTATCTGTGCCACATTCCTATTAGTGCCAAAAAGACAAGCCCTGTCTGCTAATCTGACTTGCCTATAGACAGCTTGATCTACAGAGAGTTTTAAATTGTTTGTGTTGTTAAAATGTTAAATCAACATCCAGATTTCTTTTCTTTCGTTTCTTTGTGTGTGTGTGTGCCAAAATCCAGGAAACTCCAGAATTCTTACTTCTGAAATCATTCTTAGAAAGGTCTTTGGGGTGGGAGGGAGGCTCACAAGGAAGGGATATATGTATACTTACAACTGATTTATGATGTTATGCAGCAGAACACAACACAACATTGTAAAGCAATTATTCTCCAATTAAAAAAAATTAAGGTTAAGAAACAGTAGAAATAGAAAAAACAGAATGTCTCTGTCAGCAGATAAAAAATGTATAAATAGGAATCTGAGTTTTACTCTGGTACTTTTCTCACTGTGCATATTTGAAATGTTTGCTACATACTCTACCTGAAACTTTTTGGTGAGATAAAAATTGAGTTACTTTTCTCTTTTACCAGGTTATTTCTTCACCATCTACATACAGTTTATCATTTCCCACAGAAAAGGTCATCATTTTCAAGTTCTAAAGTTTTATATACATTTGGGTGTTTGGGCATTCTGTGCCATTCATTTATCTATCTTTTCAGTCGTTAGTAAGTGAACACGTTGTGGGCACTTATAGCACATTTTGATATCTAGAAGGGCAAATCTTCCTCTACTATACAAAACTTTTAATTTCATCACAACAATTAAAGACAGCATATGTAACCCAAAATCTTTAAAACCATGAAATGTTGATTTGCTTTAAATATAGAAAGACCATACATCCTAAGAAAATGCCTTCCTATGCAAGGACACAGCCAGCTTCCAACTTCAAAGCTGTCTTCTAAGGTCCTTCATCAAAGAACACATATACCTAAGTGTACACTGATATAAAATGGATATTGAATTGTATCTGAAGAATTTTTAATCCAGAAGTTGATTTGGCATGGGAATTATTTTGCTCACTATGCAGTTTTCTGTAATATATAACCTTACAGTATAAAAAATATATACATTAAAAATAAAATATTGACAACATCAGAAATCTCTCCACTGCCATGATCCGCAATAGGCGATCCATGAAGAAGTGCTTTCATAAATCACATGAGAAAAAGTGTGAGAGCCAGAAGTTCAGAAGATTTCTTGAAGGCTATATAACTTGAGAGCTTTTACTCATGAGTACATCATGCTAACCCATGCAAATAAAAGCAGGAGGAAGAAAGGAAAAACAGATGCTATTCATGTTTCATTTCATTTCTGTGATTACCAACATGCAGTTAAATGACTTCAAAACTATCAGGAAAGCTCTATAAGAGGAATTATAAGTGGGTCCAAAACCAGCTAAGGCCTTTTGCTGCCTATAAAGTCTGTGGGATGCTGGATCCCAGGAAGGTATCCAGGAGCCTTGGAGGGGAAACTCACAGGAGGGATCTCTGCCAGGCCCTTCCACCTCGCTTACCTCTTCATCTTGTCCCTGTCGTTCAGGCCATTTTTTCCAAAGAGAACATGCTGCACTTTGGCTACGTTGCCCACAATGGCAGCTTTGTGGATCTTTCTGAGGTCTTTGTCTCGGATGTGGTACCTGGGCTGGAAGTTGATTCCATGACCACTGTCTCTCACCAGGTTGATGGAGGAGCCAAAGGGCGACACACCCTTCTTACTCCCGAAGCCAAAAATCTTCTTAATCGCAGAGCCCATGGACTCTAAACACACCTCACCTCTCCCTCAGCTCTTCACAGTCCCCTAAACCCAACACGAGCACTACAGGTAAGCCAGAGCCGTCCCACCACAACCTCCGAGCTGGGAAGCTCAACGGTTTGGAATCTTTCATCCCAGAATGATCGTTGCTAAGCAACACCTCTAAACACATTGCCCATGCGCACAGAGGCCTGGTGTGCCAGCCCAGTGCTCATATGCAAGAACTGTAAGTTCATTTCCTGAAAGAAACAAACAATATCAATAAACCCTTACCTAAACTAAGAAGGAAAGAGAGGAAACTGAAATACAGAAATGAAAGTGACATTATAACTGTATAACTGTCAAAATAACTATAGTTTCCAAAGCAATCTACAGATTCAGTGCAATTTCTGTCAAATTACCAATGGCATTTTTCACACAATTGGAACAAAAAATTTTACAGTGTGTATGGAAACAAAAGACCCCAAATAGAGAAAGCAATCTTGAGAAAGAAAAGCAAGAGCTGAAAGAATCAAGTACCCTGACTTCAGACTACTCTGCAAGCTTCAGTAATCAAAACACAGCACTAGCACAAAAACAGAAATATACTGAATGATCAATGGAACAAGACAGAAAGTCCAGAGAGAAACCTACGTACCTGTGGTCAATTAATCTAGGATAAAGGAGGCAAGACTATATATAAAGGAGAAAAGACAGCCCCTTCAATAAGTGATGCTGAGAAAACTCAACAGCTACATGTATAACATCATACACAAAAATAAACTCAAAATGTACTAAACACCTAAATATAAGACAGGTCCTGTAAAACTCAGAGGAGAATATAGGCAGAACACACTCTGACATAAATTACAGCAGGATCTTTTTTCATCCACCTCTTAGAGTAATGAAAATAAAAACAGAAATAAGCAAATGGTATCTAATTAAATTTAAAAGCTTTTCCACAGTACAGGAAATCATAAACAAGACAGACGACAACCCACAAACTATTTGCAAATGATGCAATTGACAAGGGATTAATCTCCAACATATTCAAATAGCTCAAAGAGCTCAACAGCAAAAAAACGAAGAACCTGATCAAAAAATGAGTATAAGATCTAAATACACATTTCTGTAAGGAACACCTACAGACAACCAAAAAGCACACGAGGGATGCTCAGAAAGGAAGCTCCGCATCACTAATTAATATAGAAATGCAGAAATACTATAATAAGGTATCACTTCATACCAATCAGAATAGTCACCATCAAAAAATATACAAACAATAAATGCTGGAGAGAGTGTGGAGAAAAGGGAACCCTTCTACACTGCTTATGGAATGCAACTATGTACACCCACTGTAGAAAACTCTATAAAGGTTGCTTACTGGGTGTATATCTGGAGAAAACCATAATTCAAAAAGGTATATGAACCCCAGTGTTCACTGCAGAACTATTTACAATAGCCAAGACATTGAAGCAACCTAAGTGTCCATCAATAGAAGAATGGATAAAGAAGATGTGGTACACACACACACACACACACACACACACACACACACACACACACACACCGAGAATGGAATATTACTCGGCCATACAAATAAATAATAATGCCATTAGCAGCAACACAGATGGATCTCGAAATTACAATCCTAAAGTGAAGTAACTCAGACAGAGAAAAACAAATATCACATCACTTACATGTGGAACTTAATAAAAATAAGCTTATTTACACAACAGAAACCAACTCACAAGATCTCAAAATCAAATTATAGTTATGAAAGGGGAAACATGAGGGGAAGGACAAATTAGGAGATTGGGATTAACATATATACACTATTTTCTAGTAGTCATGTATGGATATGAGTGTCGTACAATAAAGAAGACTGACTGAAAAAGAATTAATGCTTTTGAACTGTGGTGTTGGGAGTAGACTCTCGAGAGTCCTTGGACTGCAAGGACATTAAACCAGTCAATCCTAAAGGAAATCAATCCTGAATATTCATTGGAAGGACTGATGTTGAGGCTGAAGCTCCAATACTTCAACCACTTGATGTGAAGAGCTGACTCATCAGAAAAGACCATCATGCTGGGAAAGATGGAAGGCAGGAGGAGAAAGGGGACAACAGAGGACAAGAGGGTTGGATACCATCACCAACTCAATGGACATTAATTTGAGATAACCCCACAAGATAGTGGAGGACAGAGGAGTCTGGCTGGCTGCAGTCTATTGGTCGCAGAGTCGGACACGACTAAGGGACTAATACTTTCACTTTGAATATGGAAAACTTAACAGTGCTGGTTTTTAAATCACTCAAGTTAGCTGCAGAGAAAATACTTAGTATCAAAAGTACTTAGATACTACTGTCTAAAAGTAGTATTAATACTACTTAAAAGTAGTATTTTTTAAATACCATATAAATTTTCATCATACACACAAAAATATTTCCCTTTAATAAAGATTTTCTCATCATGTTTAATGAGAAACAACTAAAATGTCATGAGAACAGTCCAGAAGGGAAATTTTTACTAATTATTTTTCAGATCATTTATTTTTTCTTCAAAATCTGTACATATTCTTGTGATGTTTTCAAAAGCAGGTCCTGAGACAGATTTGACCCATCTGTAGCTCCTAGAGGAGATAATTCATAGGACTCGATTTAAATTCAGCAGCAGCTGGAAAGAAAAAGGATTACATTCTTTCTCTAAAATACTTGAGTTAACTCAGTATTAGTAAAAAAATAAATAAATAAACAAAAAAACTGAGATATTTCTAAGTGCTCTGAAAAATGAAACATATCTATAAATGACAGAAAACAAAATACAAGATTACAATTATATAATCAGCCCACGGTCCCACATGTGGCTGAGTATCAGAGCTTCTGGCTTTCTCATTCTTCATTCATTTACTCAATGACTATCTGCTAAGGTGTTGTGACAAACACTGGAATTACAAGATGAAGGTGACCCATTCACCCTGAGAAATGATAATGCCATAAACTGTAAAAATAGATGAACAGACAATTTCCATACGGAGTCATAAATACTAAGACAGGTATACAAGATGGCATGAGGAACACTCAGAAGGGACAGCCGGCTTTGTGTCAATACTGCCAGCTTTTTGGTGGAGGTGCTATGGAAGTAGCCGCCTGAAGGACAGGAAAAAGTACAAGAGTCAGAGGGGAGAAGCACGTACAAAGACCAGAGGTGAGGAAAGGAATCTGTGGGATCCTACACAGTCTGGCTGTTTAGATGCACAGCTAAGGGGCAGAGTAAGGTGGTAAAGAGATAAGGTCAACTACTTTGGAAGGACCCAAATTGATGCAGGTGTTTGGAGCTTTTCCTGAGGGCAAGAGATAAACTAGTGACAAAGTCAATGACACAGAAATTATAAAGTCACCCACCAAGTGACAGCTATGCAAACATGACTGCTTGAGTCTGGGTGTTCTAGCCTTAACCACTACCAGACACTTGAGACGTTGATGAACTCCATGCTTTCTGAGGATGGTGTCTGGGTGCAGATGGACAGTTCCACAGCGATGACAGTAGTAGAGAAAGGATACAGCCAGAAATAAATAGAAATACATAGAACTTTTGAGATTTTTTTAAATTATGGAACATGATGAATAAATGAGGAAGAAGAATATTTTTCACTATGACTGCTCATGCTTTCACATTTTTCATTAGCTATGTATAAGAAGAAAACATTTAACATAGCATCTGTTATCCAAACAATGGAAAGAGATGCCATTTATTGTTTATTTCAGAAATCAATATCTAAATTTAATTCATACATTTTGGCAACATACCTTTTCTTAGTTCTCTAGTTATACTCCTGTCCAACTCCTGCTGCATCCGAAATAAGTCAAATATTACTTATCTTTAACTTAAGCAAGGGACATTATCATAGGAATGTTATACAACTTATTAAATGTGACATTTTAATAATACTTTTAGAGACTAATTTGAAGATTACTTAAGTAGAAAAATAATCATATAAATAAAAGAAAATGTATTCCTACTTATTCCACTTATAAATAAGGAACCTATATATAGAACGTTAATCTGATAAAAAGTACATTAAATATCAGTCTATTGAGTACACATAATTTCAAAGAATTACAGAATGACCCATGATCCTAGGAGTGACCCACAAGATTACTATCTTTTCCCCCTAACAGCTCCTGCTCTAAATACACCTTTATTTTGATTTCTAGGTGAGGATCCTGTTCAAGTGGAGGCAATAGTTTGAGTTGAATGTTATTAAGGAGAACACATCTGCAGTTTTCTTTAAACTTTTCCATTTAACAAAAACACAGGACCTCTGGCCACTCCTTTGGCTAAAGGCTTTATACTTGTCTCTGTTTTATATAATATGGTTCCACACAAAAGTTTGTTTGTTTGTTTGTTTGTTTTTTAAGAAAGGCTTTTACTTTGGGGGAAAAAAAACAACTTTTTTTAAGGTATGAGAGTCATGATTTAGGCAAAGTTCATAATTCTACAAAAGAAGTAAGAAAGCCAATGACTTTCTTACTGAGTCCAGAGTCCTGTGCCAGCTACTTCCTCAGATTAAGAAAAAACACATAGATTTTTAACTATAATGCAGAGAAAATGAATATGTAAAACCTTCTTACATAGTTCAATAATGCTTGTGGCATGACATGACATAGTAGCTTTTTAACTAAATCATGTTTTAAAGCAAGAACAAGAATAAATTATTGTCAAACTCCTATATGTAGCAGTCAGTTGATATAGTTAATTTATAAAGCTTTTTAAAAAAAAAAAAAACACACACATGACAGGGAACTTGAAGGAGAAAAGTTTCAAGGTAAAGGACTCATACTCCTACCCTCCTTATGAGAAGTGAGGAGATTTACCTAACCAGTGAGTTAGGGAGAAAGAACTTCTCCCAAAGTGCTTGCTTGGTTCCAGATCCCTACTTTGAAAAGATGTATGTGCCCACAGCACTGTGAACTTGGGTGTGGAGTAGGCAGCCTGTGTCTGGGATGGGGGTCAAGCATTTGCTTCCTCCTTTAGGCCTGCATGGGGAAGTGTCTGACTTGGGATGAAGTGTTCGGAGGCCCGCTGTGACCGCACAGCTACAGCACATCCTCCAGTTTCACAGCTCTCAAGTACTAAGACCCAGTGTAGATGCAGTGCTGTGAAAGAAACCTTAATTGCTCTCCTACGATGGCAAGAAGTCAAATGAGAAAACAGGTTGAGACTGAATTTAACAAGGGTTACTTTTCCATACATCACAAATATCAGGAAAACACCATCAAAACCATAAACCTGTGTGCACTGACTGAAATGGATATTTTAATCAAAATGATTGAACAGTGAAAACTGGTTGCAATTTCAAGACTCCCCATCATTGCCATCTTAGATACCATTCATCCAGGTGATGTTAAGATAGAGATAAAGTGAGCTTCATTTATAATGTTTAAATGTTTGAATTAACTACAAATCTAGAAATATTCTACAAATGCTCAGCAAGATTGTTTTTTTAATTTTAAATAAAAATGCTATAGGTAAAATAGCAATTAAAGAAAATGACGAAAATGTGATTTTTGTAAGAAATGACAAAATTTATGTAAGAAAATGACAAAAAAATGTTAAGCTAAAACTAGAAATTAATGTTTTGTTTAGTATTTTAAGTTTATTTAATTCATAAAAAGGATTTATCTAGGATTCCTTTAAACAAAAAGCATCTATTTACGGTTAGTGTTTAGACACCAGTGATTAACTTATGCTTAGAGGCAGAAAAACTTCGTTGGGTACAGCAGAGCTTGAAAATGATTATGAACCATTGCCAACTGAAATCAATTAGAAAGGAAGTCAAACATCTGAAAGAATACTTTTGGATATTAGGCAATAAGATTTCATTTCTAAAGTAGAATTTAAATGCAGCTTCTCAAGAAATTTAATAATTTAGTAAGTATCTCTTAAAATCAAGAACTCTGAGACAAAAAAAATCATAAATTTATGTCTCCTTTATTAGCACAGCTAATTATGACTTTTACTTTGTTCAGTTCAGTTCAGTTCAGTCGCTCAGTCGTGTCTGACTCTTTGCGACCCCATGAATCGCAGCATATACCAGGCCTCCCTGTCCATCACAAACTCCCAGAGTTCACTCAGACTGATAGTTGTAACCTTGTTCTAAAGAAGTACACACGTGTCTAGGGCTCTTCAAGTAACAAGTCACAGTTGGGAGAGGAGAGAAAGGGCATCAGAGAGAAAGGGAGGTGGCCTCACAGTGACACCTGCTGCCCTCTGGGACACACCTGCCTCCAGGAAACAGTTCAGGGATGAAGAAACACCCCATCCCACAAAGCCACTTTCAAGCATTTGCTTTCACCACCTTGTATACATGTTTCACTCTTGACCTTGGAGAAATTAAGCTTTTGAAAACAAATTTTAAAAAAAAAGAAATTAAGCTTTTGGCTCTGAGGAATCGTCTAGAGTCACAATCTAGAGGGGAGGACAAGAAAGTCAATAGGTGATTGAAAAGAGCTAAAACAGCACCAGGAACAATTACAAGTATCCCCTGCTTTTCCAAAGTTCACTTTATGTTACTTTACTTCTAGGAAAGGCCTACATCAGCATCTGTTTTTGATAATTAAAAAAAAAAATTAAGAGACTTTTTGATTTCATATAAAAAGGTTCAGTGTACATTTTACAGTAAAAGGCATCATGCTCCCTAAGCAGGGAGACTGGCCCAACTGGGCTCCTTCCCTGGAAGCCACACCCCACATCTCAGTGTCAAGTCACCACAACCCCAAACCCTATGTGGGAGCACCTGTGCCTCACTTGTGCGTATTCATTTTAGGCTTGAACTAGCAGAACGTGCCCTCGGGTACCTACTTCTTTGCTGTATGCTGTTTTGGCTTATGAAAGGCTTCCTAGGAATGCTCTGCTTTCAGACAGTGGGGAAACCTGGACTAGGCACTGGAGGTGCCTTTCCATCCTCCACACCCCCCCCCCCAGTCAGGTCACCATACTATTTCTAGCCACTCTGTGAATTATCCTTTCACTCCTGTGTTATGTCAATTGCCCCCAATTTCACAAGCATGCCTTTATGCAGTATGCTGCTGCTGCTAAGTCACTTCAGTCGTTTCCAACTCTGTGTGGTAAAACTTAAAAGGACACAGTATTAATTGTTTGTCTTAGGGCGCCCTCTAGCAATGACCATCTAGTTAGCCTTCACTTCCTACTAATCTCATGAACTGCACTCTAGAAAAATTAGGCTTTAGAGACAAATTAATGAACTAAATTTACGTTCTGTGATTCTGTGTTTTGGCTTACCTGTCTAGTTTACCTTCCAATGACTTTCTAACTTCTAGTTCTACTAGGTAGAGTTGCTTATATTTTTCCAATTCTGCTTTATGAGAATCTTCTTGCAAAGTTTTCACCTTGCAGAGTTCAGATTCCAAGTCTTTATTTAATTCTGAGTTCCAGCTGACTTCTTATGGAAGCATTATTCTTCTCTTGTAACTGCTCTAAGTTCTCCTGAGAGCTGCTTGTATCTAAGGCAAATTTTAAAAGATAACATTTTTTAAATAATCAAAAAATTAAAAAATAAAAATAAAAATGATCATTAACCTAGAAAATGATATTTGCTCCCTTTAGTTTTGAGCCAGTGATTCAGAAAGCAATTTTAAAGGTTAAAAAAAAAGCAGAAGTTTAAAACAATTATCATCAATGTGAAGTGAATTACATGAGAATTATAAAATGAAAGTGGAATTATTGTTATAGTGGTGCTTATATAATCTGATAATTCAAAGAACAAGAGGATCAACTTAAAATTTTAAAAACTGAACAAGACAACTTAAAAATAATTCAAGAGGATGGTACCAGTTCTAAAGCACAATATTTTCTTTTCCTCCTAGTAGTCTTGCTTTATACTAATTGGTCTTATAAATGAAAGGATTCTCTAGTGAGAATCATTCTAATAGGTCAATTTGGTGATAACTGTGATGGAAACGGAAATATTTAAAGGGAGAAACAAGTGTCCCCTTCCTTCCAGAAAACCAGCAAACCAACTGCTCTAAGGGAAGTAGAGGAAACCCATAAGCTGTATAGATCCAAAATGTAATTTACAATGAGGTGAATTCAAGCACATGACAGATGAACAAATTAACCTGCAAAATAGGTCGACTTTCTTTAATTTCTCTACGAGATCCTGTCTCGCCCTTTCTTCAATCTCCCCTTTATACTGCTCTACTTGACTGTGTTCTATCATATTCATTTCTATATGACTTCTGAGGTTCACTACTTCTTGCTCCAACTTCTTTTTATTCTTCTCTAGTTTTTCACATTTCTTTTGCATTCCTTTCATAGATAATAACTCCTCTCGAAGAACTTGATTTTTTGCATCCAGGTGCAGACATTTTGAAGATGCAGTTTCAAGGATTATCAGTCTTCAAGAATAAAATGATACTGTTTGCTAATGAAGAAAGTGGACTGAGCACAGCCTAACTCAAACCCAGGATCAAATAGATACAATGGTATCTGTATTGTAGAATGTAGGACCAGGGATTACTCAGAGAATCAAGAAAGAAGTTCAAACCACCAAGAGGCACAAAATATATTCTTCACTGTCATCATCTTTGTCACAGAACATTTGCACTTGATTTTATACTCTTTTGTATTTTTTCCATAAAATGACTACAAGTCACCTCTTAGTAGAATATCCCTTACTCCTTCCCCCCATCTTAATGCCCCATGTTTTAAAGAAGTTTGAGGGATACTGTATTGAGTTACCTAGGGCTGAGTTAATAAATACTTCCCAAAAGAAGATTGTGAAAATAAGACTTTCATTAATAAATATTATAAATATGGATACTAATCCCATAAGTCTTTTTCTGAACTATGAATAGTTTTTGCTAATTTGAACTGCATTCCAAAGAAAAATAATTCAAAAGGTTAAAGAAATCCCATCTCCTAATAGCTTAGTGAGATGATCCATACATTTTCCTGAACAACAACAACAAATGCCTCATTTTGGTAACCATTTGTTACTTTTCACAGAACAGAACATACCAAACAAAACAACAAACAAAATTTGCAGGAATTTCAGTGACACCAAGTTGCAAAGAACTTTCCTTTAGACAGAATGATCACTCGGTAAGTCAAGGTGAGTGGAGGTGGTGGTATTGAAACTGTCTACAAATTCTTGGACACTTTTCTCTGAAATTCCCTCCCCTTAAATATGTGCTGGCCTCAGTAACTGATTTCTACTGGACAGAGTCTAGGGAAACTGACGTTTGCTCTGTGGGCAAGCCCACCCTTAGCATCAGTCACTACGCTGCAAAGAAGTCCAGACCACATACTGAGCACCTTGTCAGTGCCCCCACTGACGGCCCCCAACTAATGTCTCACCCAAAAGCCGGCTCCAACTGCCAGACATGTGCATGAACTAATCTTCAGATGACTCTGGTCCCCACCTTCACGACATCCCAGCTGATGCCAACTGGAAAAGAAACATGCTGGCCTCACTCACTGAGCCTTGCCTCAACACAAATTTGTGAACAAAGTAAATGCTGTTTTGAGCCACTAGGCTTTGACGTGGTTTATTATAAAATTTGCTGGCAATAAATACCTGGCACAGATACTGATATTAAAAGTACCATTAAAAAAGAACTAAAAGATGTGAGAATGCCTTTCAACCTGGAGGTAGGTGAGATCTGAATGGATGCAAAGAAAGAAATGAAAACCCAAAGGGCTTCATGACATGGTAAACTGAATCCTGATGGCTCTTAAAGAGGCTGCTGGTGACAGCTTCTAGGCAAGAGAAGAAAACGACACTGAAACACAGGGGAAAGGAAACTCTTGCTAAGAACCAGATGAAAGTAACATCAATGAGAGGGATAAGCTATCAAAAAAGGGGGGGGAGGATTATTAAATATAAAGGAAGAAGGCTCAATTATATTTGGGTTCAATATCTGTTATCTCCTTTACAGCATCTCCACATGTCCAGTGGTCACATGATGCTAAAAGACAGAAACAGCTTCTGGGCTAAAAATCTAGGGTGCTGCCAGGAAAACATGGTCTAAAGGTGAAGCCTGTAGACTGTAAAACCCTTCATTAAGACCCTGAAAAGACTTAAGGTGGTGCCTCAAATTCCTTTAAAGATCTTAAGGGCATAAGAATTTTAAAGGCATTATCCTACAAAGCTTCATAAGAAGCCCAAGATGCAGAGCTTCTCTCAAAAAAGATTTGTGAGGGTAGCCTCTCCAATGATGTAAATCCCAATCCAATTCACAGGACACTAAAAGCTTTAAATAGAACCTTGACAGCAAAAAACAGTGCTTGGCCTAACAGAGACCACGACATACAAACGAGAATAGGCCTTCAGGATTTTCTTTGAAGTTCAATAAAGAGGAAGCTGGCTTAAGAAACATGACTCAGCTACAGATAGAGGTCATTTCTTATGAAAAGGATGCACACAGAGCTCAGAGGGTAGAGCAAAGGAGAAGTACTCCTATGGGCAGGACCAAGTCCTCATCAAAGAGCTGGCAGCACCAAACTGAACCTCAGAGTTGCCATGGACCACGGTGCCTCCCGTTTCCTGTTTCTGGACGGGAGAGTCTAGTCATTCAGCAGAATGGTGGGGGTGTGTGTGGCAGATAACTTGTCCCTTTAGTTCTCAAGTCTTAGTACTGAGAGGGTTGTGCTCACAGGGTCACACTCTAGAAATCACACCCAGAAACCTCATCCCCATGTGCCATCTGTACCTGATGAAGATGGTAAGACCTCTACTTGAGCCTGGGCCTCACACTTAACAACTGAGATTTGTGAGGGAATGAGTAGGGAAAAGGGTATTTTTCATTGGAAGGAATATAAAAAATTGTGGCCAGTGAGTTACTGTGCTAGTTTTTAAATGTACCCATTAGTTTTTAAAACTTGATTCTGTAAAAAAGGTAGAATATAGGCCAAGTATAAGTGACTTGCTCCTATTGAACAGAAGATGATGAAAATGATGCCGTGTGAACTGCAAAGCGAGGTTAGACAAGGCGGCAGAGCTTTTTCCTGGCTCTCAACCTGGGAACCAGGCTCCATGTTGCAAGTAAGCCCAGGCTGCAAAGAGAGCCTAGGTGTTCAGGGTAGGTGTTTCACTTGTCTGCCTTCACCAAAGTCCAGCCAACCACAGATACCAACTATCAGACATGGAAATGAACACACCTTCACCCAATTCCAGTCCCCAGCCCTCGAGCTGCCCCATGTGAAGCCGAGGGGACAAGAAGCCAGCTGTCCCGGCCACCGTTTCCTAAGTGCAGATTTTGAACGAAACCAATGTTGTTTATTGAAGCCACTAAACTTAAAGCTGATTAGGAAAAAAAACAGAAAAATGGATTTTTGAAAAAGAGAAAATAAAAGCATAACTTAAATGCAGGTAGAAACTGATCTCTTATAAACTGGAATATAATAAAGGGTAAGAGTTTTAATGACAATGTTGAGGAGAAGAAGCATATAACTAGAAGAAAGACTTAAGAGCTACTCAGGAAGAAGTTTTTTTAGGGTTCCCTTCAATTACAATTTCTTACAAATAGGCAGGTGTGACTCAGAATTTCTTCTCAAGTTTGAAAACAATGAAGACTAGTAAGCAATGAGACATATGATTTGAACTATAAGAAGTAACTAGAAATAGTTTAATTACCAAAATCAGACTTTTGACCTCATCTCAATTTACTGAAATTCTAAAAGAGGTGGGCAGCTTTGAGTAGTTACTAATCTAGAACTCAATCTTCATTGTCCTCTCCTCAGAGAGAGAAATAAAACACCACGAGATGCCACTTCATACTTGCTAGGATGGCTATACTCACAGAGACAGGTAATGACTAGTGTTGACAGGAATGTATAGAAATGGGAACGTTTTACATACCTTGGAAAAAAATATAAAATGATGCCGCCATGCTGGAAAACAGTATGGCAGGTCCTCAAAAGGTTAAACAGAGTTGCTGTGTAATACAGCAATTCTATTCCTAACTGTATTCCCAAAAGAAGTCAAAAAATATGTTCACATCAAAACTTAGACATAAATGTTCACAGCAACATTACTGACATTAGCCAAAAATTAGAAACAACCCCAAAGGTCCATCAGATGATGAATGGATAAATAAAATGTGGAACGTCCATACAAAAGAATATTCAGTTCACTTCAGTTCATTTCAGTCGTGTCCGACTCTTTGCGACCCCATGAATCGCAGCACGCCAGGCCTCCCTGTCCATCACCAACTCCCGTGGTTCACCCAGACTCACGTCCATTGAGTCCGTGATGCCATCCAGCCATCTCTGTCGTCCCCTTCTCCTCCTGCCCTCCAGCATCAGAGTCTTTTCCAATGAGTAAACTCTTCGCATGAGGTGGCCAAAGTACTGGAGCTTCAGCTTTAGCATCATTCCTTCCAAAGAAATCCCAGGGTTGATCTCCTTCAGAATGGACTGGTTGGATCTCCTTGCAGTCCAAGGGACTCTCAAGAGTCTTCTCCAACACCACAGTTCAAAAGCATCAATTCTTCGGCACTCAGCCTTCTTCACAGTCCAACTCTCACATCTATATGTGACCACAGGAAAAACCATAGCCTTGACTAGACGGACCTTAGTCGGCAAAGTAATGTCTCTGCTTTTGAATAAGCTATCTAGGTTGGTCATAACTTTTCTTCCAAGGAGTAAGTGTCTTTTAATTTCATGGCTGCAGTCACCATCTGCAGTGATTTTGGAGCCCAAAAAAATAAAGTCTGACACTGTTTCCACTGTTTCCCCATCTATTTCCCATGAAGTGATGGGACCACATGCCATGATCTTCATTTTCTGAATGTTGAGCTTTAAGCCAACTTTTTCACTCTCCTCTTTCACTTTCATCAAGAGGCTGTTTAGCTCCTCTTCACTTTCTGCCATAAGGGTGGTATCATCTGCATATCTGAGGTTATTGATATTTCTCCTGGCAATCTTGATTCCAGCTTGTGTTTCTTCCAGTCCAGCGTTTCTCATGATATACTCTGCATAGAAGTTAAATAAGCAGGGTGACAATATACTGCCTTGACGTACTCCTTTTCCTATTTGGAACCAGTCTGTTGTTCCATGTCCAGTTCTAACTGTTGCTTCCTGACCTGCATACAGATTCCTCAAGAGGCAGGTTAGGTGGTCTGGTATTCCCATCTCTTTCAGAATTTCCCACAGTTTATTGTGATCCACACAGTCAAAGGCAATTATTGAGCAATAAAAGCAAGGAAATACTGATACATATTAGATGTACCTTGAAAATATTATGCTAAATGAAAGAAGGCGGTCACAAAGGATCCCATATTGAGTGATTCCACTGACATGAAATGTCCAGGAAAGGGACATCTACACAGTCAGGGAGTGGAGTCATGGTTCCCTCAGGCTGGGAAGATCAGGAAGGGAAAACTGGCACAGGGTGATTTCTTTGGAGGGTGATGAAAATGTTCTAACGTGGTAATGCCTGTATAACCCTTTAAACACAATAAAGTTACTGAACTGTACAGTTTAAATGAAAGAACTGCATGGTATGTTCATTAGATTTCAACAAACCTGTCACCAAAAACAATGGATACTTTGGGGTCATTAATGCTGTGCTGCTCAGCTTCAGATCACCAGCGAGGATACAAGACAGAGAGAGTAAGAGTGTGTCCTTTTTATCTAAAAATGATATGGGGAAAAGCTGTCTTTTTTACTGGTGTCCAACCTAAAAAATTAATAGACAAATCTGTGTTTCACTGTTCAAAGCATGGAATGATTATATTTCCCCAAATTAAGTGATTTTGGGGTTCTAAAACTGATTAAAAATTACCTTATGTTTTAGCATATTAATTTGAATATCCATTTCCGTTTGACTGGTTTTTAAATCTCCATGGAAACTAAGCTCTCCATTTTCTTATTCATTTAACTTCCTTCTTGTCATTTTTAAAAGTTTCTTAAATCTGTAGAAATGTATAGAATGAGTAAGTTCTTTAAGAGCAGATATTTAATAATTAAACAGATATATGTTCTATCAGATAAAACAAACAAATTTATAAATTATAATCCTTTCTCATTATTCAAATTTAATATTCCTTGAAAGCATAATAACAATTCTAATCTTAGATAAATACTATGAAGAAAAATTTTATCACATTTAAATATACTATGTGTGATATATGTAATATATGGGTTCTTATAATTAAGTTAACATCAATTTTTAGCATGCTAGTGTGAAATATTAATTTATTATTAAATATTAGTTATAAACCAGAGATTAGTATTCAAGCTAAAGATGAAGAGATATGATATATGAATGTTATTTGAAAAGACACAAGACACGTTTGTTCCTACTGACCACAGCCTCTACAAAAAAAAAGAAAGTAGATACAAAAAACCAACAAGAGTCTCACTCAGAATTGAAAAAAAAGAAAAGCCTTTGGAGCCTGAGTTAAGCGGGAAATAACCCAGGCTGAGAGTTTTAGAAGAAAGGAAGTCAGAAAAGAGAGTGTATCAGTCTCTTCAAGACTGTTTTAAGAGATGTAGAAATCTTGCCGAGCACATTGTTAACAAAATGCAAGGCAATGTAGAGAAAATTAAAAGAGAAAAATATTAATGAGAATCAGAGAAGAACTCTTTGCATAATCATCACTTGGCATCCACAGAGGACTGGTTCAAAAATCCCCCAACACTCAGTGGATACAAAGTCCACGGATGCTCAAGTCTCCCTAAGCACATCTTCCCTATACTTTCAGTCATCCCTAGATCTCTTACATTATCTAATACAATGCAAATACTTTGTTAATAGTTATAAATACAGTGTAAACACTATGGAAATAGTCGCCAGCTTGAGACCAATCCAAGTTTTGCTTTTTGGAACTTTCTCAAAATTTTTCCCCAGAATACTTTTTATCTTGGGTTGGCTGAATCTGTAGATGATGAGGATTAACCATACTCAGCAAGGAAAACAGAAGCAGTTTTTTATCTTACTGATCAAAACATGGTCACTAGTTTTATTATTCTTTAAGTTACACATAGATTTTTATATGTACATTTTATAACTAAAATTTGGGGGCAAAAAGAAAATATAAGCCAAATAAAGATACTTTTTAATGTTGTTCAACAATAACACAGGTAGGTTTTTAGATAATAAATTACTTGAATGATGAAGGGAAGGAACACAATTAAAAGACGGCAGGATTACCAAAAAGAACAAAGATACTTTGCAGAAGTAAAAATTCAGCATAGATGATGAGGAAGAGAGTGACATTACTATATGCAGAGGCACAATTGTTACTGTTTTAGAAATCATTACAGATAAGTATAACACTGCGGCACTGAAAAACATTTCAGATTGTGCTGACTTTCCACAGTAAACTTTGAAATAGGATAATGTGTTTAATTATGAAAATACACAAAAAATGAATTTGCGTCTAAGGTTTTAAATAAAATAAAATAATTGGGGTTATCAGAAATATTAAAATCTTACCCAGTAATCTTTTTTTCTAACTCACTGTTTTTCTTCTTTTCTTGGTACAAGCTATTTTCCAAAGATTATTTTAATTCAATGTATTACTTTAATTGTTCCTTTTCATCCTCAGACTTAGAAAAAAAAACAATTTGAGAAAATTATTTTTAAATACCTAGAGAGACTTTATATTCTTTCTTAAAAATATTATTTCTCATGCATTCACAAATATGAATTTATAGTAAACAGTTATTAAAACTGATTGATGCCAATAACAGATTTCAAAATTGATGACTTTTCTTAAAACAACTTAAAATTATTTTTCATTTCATCATTTTTCTGAAATTTAAATTGCCAACATTTATTTGTTAAAAATAGAGCCTTTTACACATAAAATACTAAATGTTAATGAAAGTTTTTTAAAAGACTGCCTATGTTTACATTTTACTTTCTAGAGATGTTCTAAAATAATTTTCATAATTGTTCAAGATATTCCAGGTTTTGTTAAGTCACACCTTACTAAAATAATCTTTGAAAACTTCCCATGCAACCTCATCTCTTAAAAAAAAAATCCAACAAATGAAAAATACATTCATTCAGAAAAATGGTTCTATACAGACATAGTATTCATTCTTTTTTATTTTACTTTACAATACCATATTGGTTTTGCCATGCTTTGACATGAATCCGCCACAGGAGTACATGAGTTCCCAACCCTGAACACCCCTCCCACCACCCTCCCCATATCATCTCTCTGGGTCATCCCAGTGCACCAGCCCCAAGCATCCTGTATCCTGTATCGAACCTAGACTGGCGATTTGTTTCTTACATTATCGTATTCATTCTTAATGAAGAGAACAAACTACAATATTTAAAATGATTAATTCTCAAAAATCTCACAGAAAGATCTGGATTACGAAAGAAACTCTTAATTCTCAATCAAATCATTACTCAAATTTCTGGACTCAAATAGATGTCTGTGTACCAATGTTCAAAGCAGCATTATTAACAATAGTCAGAAAGTGGAATTTCATCGACAGATGAATGAACAAACAAAATGTGGTCTATATAAAATATTGCTTTTGGACTGTCACAATTTTTTAAATTAAAATCTTACTATAAAAATCATTAATTTTATGAATTCAGTCGACTTCTTCTATAGAGGAACCACAGTACTAGTAGCAAGCAGTATCAATAAAAATACAATAAGCTAATCACTGAAACTTTTCACATTGTCCAAAATATCCTTATATATTACTAGTACAAAAATTAAAATCCTTTCTCAGTATGACAGAAATTAAGAGGTTGACTCACCAATCTTGTACTTAACAAGTTTTTCTGAAGCTGTTCAATTTTGCCTGCTTAATTTTTTTTAACATTAACATTTTTTTATTTTTATTTTTACTTTATTTTACTTTACAATACTGTATTGGTTTTGCCATACACTGACATGAATCCACCACGGGTGTACATGCTATCCCAAACATAAACCCTCCTCCCACCTCCCTCCCCACAACATCCCTCTGGGTCATCCCCGTGCACCAGCCCCAAGCATGCCGTATCCAGCATTGGACATAGACTGGTGATTTGATTCTTACATGATAGTATATATGTTTCAATGCCATTCTCCCTTGACTGTAGTTTGTAACTTGGCATTTTCAATTTCAAGCCTAAAATGCAGATTTAAAAATAATTATTCTCACACATAAGATTATTTTTTTAAAGATTTTTCTTGGGCATAGACCATTTTTAAAGTCTTTATTGAATTGACTGCATATTATGTTTTGGTTTTTTGGCTGTGAGGCACGTGGGGTCCTGGCTCCCCAACCAGGGATCAAACCCATACCCTCTGCCTTGGAAGGCATAGTTTTAACCCTTGGACTGTCACGGCATTCCTTCACACATAGATTTTTAAAATATCACACTGTTTTTGAACAAATATCTGCAGGTTCAATTACATAGGTTCTTAGAATTTTGCAAAGTAGATGATTTGGCAACTGTACTGTTTTTCTGTTTGTGACTAATCACCTTCCCTGGTGGCTCAGATGGTAAAGAATCTGCTGGCAACGCAGGAGACCCAGGTTCGATCCCTGTGTCAGGAAGATCCCCTGGAGAAGGGAATGGCAACCCACTCCAGGATTCTTGCCTGGAGAATTCCATGGACAAAGGAGCCTGGAAGGCTAGAGCCCATGGGGTTGCAAAGAGTCAGACATGACTGAGCGATTAAAGCTTTCACTTTTTACTTGTGGATAATGTGCAAAATATGGAAATAATGGGGGGAAATTATGCATCTCAAAAAAGCTCAAAGCTGAAATGTTACACAGCTTCATGATAATATGTTTATTATCACTGTTGATCTATTCTCATATTATACTGTTTATCTGCTTTATACTTATTTTCTACGCTGCTTTAAATCGTACTTTTGGACGTGATCCTGTGTTTTCTCAGCACGTCTCACAGCCTCTGTAAGTTGATCCTGTGTTTCTTGCAACTAAAAAAAAAAAGAAAAGAAAGAAAAAACAACTGTTTAACTACTAATAACCTAGTAAGTCCGCCATCATTGGTTTTTGTCTCTTTTGTCTGCATATTGTTAACAGCTGCTTTCCTGCCATGCAGCAGAGATGAGTTGTTACAACAGACACCTTACAGTCCACAAAGTGAAAATATTTCCTGTCTGCCCTCTACAGGTTACTGACCTCTCCTCCAGCACTCAAACACAACATCATCCATGCTTTAAATCAGATTTTCTCAAATAAACACACAAATTTATAAACTACTCAGATGGGGAAAGACAGAAAACTACCTTATGGTAAACAAATATATATATATTTTTTTATCCAGGCTCCACATAGGCCATCACTTTAAATATTCACATATGTAAATGACCACAGATCTTCCAGTAGTTATGAGAGCTAACACTGCTGTTGGTGACAACCTAGTGTGAGAGGCAGTAGCTACACAGGAGCCAGAATGCATGGGCCTCTGTCACAGTTCCATCGGATCTGAGCTGCGTGTCTAGAACAAATCACTTAACCTTTCTGTATCTCAGTTTCTCCATCCATAAAATGGAGATAATGGTAGCATCAACCTCAGTGGGATTTTTGGAAGATTATATTGTGGAGTTTACATAACGTACTTTAGAGAAGCATATGGCTCCAGTATTGCCAGAAGGAAACCCGCTCCGGTATTTTTGGCTGGAAAATCCCTTGGACAGAGGAGTCTGGTGTGCTACTGTTCATGAGGTCACAAAGAATTCGACACGACTGAGTGACTAACCACATACATAAACTATTTAGAAGAGGAAGTGGCATAGAATAAGAACTGTTTGTAATTGGCATTATTACGGTCTCTGTATTTTATCTGCAAAACAATTTGATATATCAGGCAGATGTCATGCCAACAGAAATCGTCTTCAACACAAGTCACACTGAAATCACTCTCCATACCATTGCAAATGGCAGTAAGGGTGAGCACGAGGCCCAGAACATATGCATCCAGTACTTCAAGAATGTTCACTGACTCCACTAACCAACTAGCAGTGTTCTCCACTTATAATAATTTATAACTTACTTCCTCTCTGTACTATACAGTGGACAATGACCATGGGTTAATATGCAAATAGCACCTCCTGGATGGAGTGGTACAGAACTTACATGACCATCAGAGGAAGGGTGAAGTCACTGCCATGGAAATATTACCCTACTGCTAAATCAAAGTTTTCTGAATCAGTTCATTCCCAGGAACTGTTATTGTCTAGCAAGTACTCAGATGAGAAAATTAAGGTTACAAGCTATGGATATCAGAGAAGCCAACTCCAGAACCTCACAGTTGGTGAAAGGCTAGAAATCCATAAATTCCACTTCTGGCTGCATAATGAAAGAAGAAAATTTTACATTTTTATTCCAGAGTCAGGGGGAAAAAATGAGCGTTTAATTGAACAATTCTATTCTATTAGACTATTAGAATTTAGTTTCTTAATAAAAGTTTTACTATACCAGTATCTCCAAGAAGAAATTATTGATATGGTAAAAAGTACTTAGTTGTGTCCTAATAACAGTTAAGCTAAAATATTTTCCATTTATGCAGACAAGTATTGTGCATATCAATAAGTATTCCCTGGTAAACCAATGGATCTTGTAGACAAGATCCTCCCTCATGAAAAAAAGGACAATATAAAATTAAGGGCTAAAATATTCTTCACAGACTAGATGAGAACGGCTGAAGAGAAAAGGCTTAATGAGAACTGGACCGTCAGAAAAGCTCCATGGATAAGAGACTGGGCACCAGGTCTGAATAAATGGAGGACTACCCAAGAGAAAACAAAACTGTGAACACCAAAAGGACAGTCTGAGCAAAGGCCAAGAAAAGGTGAAATCAGCCAGTTAACTCTGAGGATAAAATCCAACCACAGGAAAAGAAAAGCGTGTCCACACAGAAACTTGTAAATCAGTGTTCACCGCAGCATTATTAATAGCCTCAAAGTGGAAACAGCCCAAAGCTTCATCAACTGGTGAATGGATAAATGGCTTAGCCACATACTGTTTATTGTTTGACAATTAACAGAAATAGAAGAACTGATAACGTGCTATAACATGGATGAAACTCAAAAACATGACACCAAATGAGAAAAGCTCATCACAAAGGAGCACACACTGTGTGATTCCATTTATATGAAAGCCCGAGACAGATACTACACTGGTGTTTGCCTGGGGCTGAGGGAGATGGGGGGCCATGAGGGGCAGCTAAGGGATATGGGGTTTCCTTTTGGGGTGATGGAAAGGCTCTAAAATTGGTCACAGGTGACACCTTTCTACACTAAGAAATAGTGAACTACACATTTTCAGTGGGTGAATTATATGATACATGAATTATATTTCAATAGCTTTTAAAAAAATCCAATGGCAGGGTCTAAATAATCTTAATTCTCTATTTTGGATGTACATACTATACACCATCTGAGTACTTCCAGGCTTTTATAGTATATCTAAAATGAAAAGAAGGCTTTGCTTAACTTCAACTAACTTGTATAATACCCTTTCTGCATAAGTTATTCTGAAATCTATGAAACAAATATATATATAACTCCACAGTCACTGACATAAGTGAAGATGAAAAATGATAATTTCCTGAAACATTCCATTAAACAGTCTCTGATTTTATCTGGCTTGCCTTATCACGGCAATACAGGTATCACACCAAAATAGTATTGTTTCAAAGAAACAGTCTCTCAACTTCTGTGAAGAATGCTGCACAATTCTTAACTTTCCTAAGGGTAAATAATATAAGAAAAAATATATATAATGCAAATGGCAGAATGAAAGTCAAGTTTTAGAAATGAGTGCATTATAAAGATAATAAAATTGTAGTAAATTACTTGCAATGAAAATACAAAAGAAAGCTGTCCATGAAAACGAGTGTCCTAAAACACTTTATCCTACATATAAACAGTCAACACATTCACTTTCATACATACCTGACTTGTGAGTTGACAGAAGTTCTTCTTTAAATCCTGTGCCTCAACTTCTAAGTTGGCACGATAACGTGACAAGACCTCCAGTGACGCCTCTGATATAGACTGCTTTCTGAGGGTATCAGCCAGTTCTTGTTGAAGTTGTCTCACAACTGCCTAATAAGATGCTCTGTCACTGAATTTATCAAATCACTTTACTATTACATTATGTTAATAATAGATAACTCCAACATATGTACTTTGAAAATTATCACCACAGATAGCAACTCACCTTCTTTTTCCTCCTCACTGAGTTTGGTTACAGACACAGAAGGGACCGCCCTCCAGCCTTCCTGATATTAAGTTACTCAGACGAAAGATGCGGCCCCACTGTCCATGCCCTGCCCCTCCCAATAAATCTGCACAGCTTCACCACCTCATGTCCAGAAATGAGTGTGTAGGTGGGAAAAGTGATGGAAAATTCCACACTGTGGAAACATTTTCCTTTCCTTCTTTATTAGAAGCTTTCATTAACTCAGAGATCTTCACATATTCCAACCAGTGCTCAGATCTTTCCAATAGATTCCTACCTCAGCAGAAAAATGAAGCTATTCCCTTGTTGCTTACTCCAGTACTTTGGCCACCTCATGCGAAGAGTTGACTCATTGGAAAAGACTCTGATGCTGGGAGGGATTGGGGGCAGGAGGAGAAGGGGACGACAGAGGATGAGATGGTTGGATGGCATCACTGACTCGATGGATGTGAGTCCGAGTGAACTCCGGGAGTTGGTGATGGACAGGGAGGCATGGCGTGCTGCGATTCATGGGGTCACAAAGAGTCGGACATGACTGAGTGACTGAAATGAACTGAACTGAGTATGTCTATATTAATCCCAAACTCCTAATTTATCCCTCCTCCCCACCTTTGCCCTTGGCTAACTGTAAGGACCTACTGGAGAGCACAGGGAACTCTACTCAATATTCTGTAGTCACCTACCTGGGAAAAGGAACTGAAAAAGAATGGATATATGTGTGGGAATAACTGAATCAATTTCCTATACATCTGAAACTAACACAAAATTGTAAATCAGCCATATTCCAATATAAAAGAAAAATGAAATTTAAGAAATACGGTTGCTCCCATCGCCTTCAAGGAGCCTCGATATCCTAACCTCCACCTGCCTCCAGACCGCAGCCCCTACAACCCTCTCCCTGATTCACTCTATTCCTGCTGCTCATGAATCCTGCCATCCTTCATTTTTAGTGGACAAACTTGTATTCAAATGATACTAATTGATCCTTAAAATGAGAATTATGAGCAAACTGTAAAAATGTTCTAAGTAAATAACATAAATAGCAGTGGGAAGATTAAATCAGGAATAGTTTGGCTAAAGCTCACCACTCGAGTCCCAAATTATGATTCAATGACAAATAGATGCCTTTAAAGTGTTGAGAGGCCATAATAAAAAATGATTCAAGGCTGA
Organism: Ovis aries; assembly: GCF_016772045.2. Taxonomy (NCBI): domain Eukaryota; kingdom Metazoa; phylum Chordata; class Mammalia; order Artiodactyla; family Bovidae; genus Ovis; species Ovis aries. The sequence continues at coordinate 297,113 of NC_056070.1, forward strand.
AATTTTCCCAAGTTAATTCAAATTGATATAAATAAAATTAAAATTATACCAACAAATATGTCAAAAAGGTATGACAAGCTACTGAAGCCAAAGTACAATATATAAAATATAGCATCTGGGAAATCTGGAATTGACTGTCAAGGTAATCCATGTAACTGAAACTTAATTTTGAAATATTCATTTTAGGTTTGAGCATTTCATTTCTCTGCTTCATCATGATACTGAAATGTGGTAACATAAAGATTAAAATTCTTATCCTAAAAGAGTAAGTTACTAATACTATCTATATTAATAATTTAGAACTGAATCTCTTAACATTTCATAAGCAATATGATGTCTCTACTCAAAGTAAAGCATCTCTTGGGTCTAATTTTTATTTGCTGGATGCAAGGTGTGCTTTTAGGCTGGTGTAGAGACCATAGATTCACAGCCTACGTATTTTTTATGTTCAACTAGATTCAACATTTAGCCAGAATCAAGAATCACTGTGAACTTTCTTTCAGGAAGTCTGAGAATTTCTTCTTCTGGATACTCACGTCTCTTTCTGCTTTCTCATTTTCATACTGACACATTCTCTCTTTTAAATGAATACACTCCTTGATTAACTCCTTGTTTCTTTCCTCCAGCATCAGACCTTGTTTCTCACGTTTGGCCTTAAGTTTTCTCACGATCTGCTGAAACTGGTCTTGGACGCTAATGACCGTCTTCTCTTTACTGTCAGCTCGGTTTTGTGCATCGTCCAGTTGCTGTCAGAGCAACATATTTTCACTCTGGAGTCGAGATAATCTCTCCTCTAAGGATTCCTGCTTTCCAATATATTTATTCACTTTGCCTTGTTCATTCTGATACGTGAGTTCAATTTCCTGCTTTTGACACTCTGTTTGGCTTAGGTCTCTCTGGACAGGTTCTAATATCAAAATCTTTTCTCTGAGAGAATCTCGTGTGATGCAGCTTAATTTCTAGGTTAATGAACTTACTTTCCACTCTAGAAAATTGCTGGGAAAGCATCTCCTTGTTATCTTTCAGGTTAGCCACATCGGTCTTCATTTTGTCTTGCAAGTGTAACCACTCATCTCTTGCTCTCTGGAAGGCAAATTCCAGGTCTCTTTTTGATGTCTGACTTTGATCATGATTGTCTGAGGCAGCAGCCAGTCTAGAACGGTAGGATTCCACTTCCATTTCCAGTCTTCGTTTGCTTTCTTTTTCCTTCTCCAGCTTAGAGTTTAGCATTGTATTCTCAGCTGTCAGAGCATTAAGCTCGCTCAATATATTGGGATATAGTCTTTGTTGATGATTCTTCATTCAGTTTTATTGCCTTTTGAAGATATCATTCTTTCCTTTTATAATTTCAATGTCATCAAATATTTCTTTTCCTTTTCCCCGGTGCTGATTTTTCACTGCATCTATCTCCAGTCTTGGCATGGCAAGTTCATCCTGCAGCACGTGGTTTTTGCACAACAGGTCCTTTGCTTCTTCACAACTATCAGAAACCTAAGTGAAACAAAGGAGACTTTTAGCTAGTACTCAATACAGTGACATTCCATGATTTCCTCTCAAATGAAAAACTAACCTCTATGTTTATACAATGAAAAGACTGCACCAAGTGTGTCTCCAAATGGGAAAAATAAGGTTCGATACAAATCTCAGACTTTATACAAGCAGAAATACCCAAAAGTTCAAAAATTTAACTGAAGACAACAAATCCATGAAAGTACAAAAGAAACCCCAAGAGACTTTTCAAGAAGCTCAGAACTGGAAAGGCTTTACTTTGAATTACAACAAACTTGGGAAGGCTTAAACAAAAGATGTATAGATCAGACTACACTTAAAAATTGCATCTGACATGGTATATTTGTACAATGGAATACTGCTACTACTGCTGCTGCTAAGTCACTTCAGTCGTGTCCGACTCTGTGTGACCCCATAGATGGCAGCCCACCAGGCTCCCCGTCCCTAGGATTCTCCAGGCAAGAACACTGGAGTGGGTCAATGGAATACTGCTATGCCATATAAAAATGAAATGCTATTTGTAGCAACAGGGATGTTGGACCTAGACATTATTACACTAAGTGAAGTAAGTCAGACAAAGACAAGTATTATATCATACTGCTTACATGTAGAATCTAAAAATGAACTTATTTACAAAACAGAAAGCTTCACAGACATAGAAAACAAACTTATGGTCACCATAGGTGAAAGGGAGGTATGGGAAGGGAGAAATTAGGATGTTGGGATTAATATATACACACGAGTATATATGAAATATATGAATTGATACTTTTGAACTGTAGTGTTGGAGAAGACTATTGAGAGTCCCTTGGACTGCAAGGAGAGCCAACAAGTCCATCTTAAAGGAAATCAGTCCTGAATGTTCATTGGAAGGACTGGTGGTAAAGCTGAAACTCCAATAGTTTGGCCACCTGATGGGAAGAACTGACTCATTTGAAAAGACCCTGATGCTGGGAAAGACTGGAGGCAAGAGGAAAAGGGGACGACAGAGGATGAGATGGTTGGATGGCATCACCAACTCAATGGACATGGTTTGAGTCAACTCCAGGAGTTGGTGATGGACAGAGAGGCCTGGCATGCTGCAATCCATGGGGTCGCAAAGAGTCAGACACAACTGAACTGAAACTGAACTGATATATAAAATAACCAACAAGGATCAACATAAAGAACTACACTTAATATTCTACAAGAAAAATCTGAAGAGGAATGTGTGTGTGTGTGTGTGTGTGTGTGTGTGTGTATGTGTGTTAGTCACTCAGTCATGTCTGACTCTTTTTAACCCCCATGGACTGTAGCCCATCAGACTCCTCTGCCCATGGAATTCTCCAGGCAAGAATACTGGAGTGGGTAGTCATTTCCTTCTCCAGGGGACTTTCCCAACCCAAGGATCAAGCCCAGGTCTCCTGTATTGCAGGCGGATTCTTTACTGTATGAGCCAGCAAGGAAGCCCTATATATATATATACACATATATACATATATATACACACACACACATATACATATATTGCTGAATGACTGTGCTGAATACCTGAAACAACACAATACTGTAAATCAACTATAATTCAATAAACAGCACTACTTGCTAGCTTTAAAAACACTGCATCTGATACCTAACCTATACAGTTACCTCACAGTAAGAGCCTTAGCTCTGTATACATTTAAACAGACTAAATTTCACAAAAAAACTTTTTTGAGACTATGCTATATTTCTAACATTTTAACAGTCAATTAGAAGAATTATCCCTATTGATAACTGTACTAAGCACTTCTACAAACATCAATTAACTCATTAGCTATAATTCTGGAAAGGAAGAAGTTAAAAATATAAATAAGCTGCAGGCTTTTCACCAGGTCTTCTGACTCTAGTAGTCCTCTTACATCAAACCACAGTTACTTCTCTAGTACAAACATACAAAGTAAGCCTCTTATTTCACTCATGATACACACACTAATGGTAAATAAGGTAAAATGTAGAGAGCTCTTCTTAGAAAATCATGAGATTATTTGCTACAGCAATAACTTTCTTTTTTTTTTAATTACAAAGGAATTTATTATGTTTTCCCATTGCTTCTGGTTCTCTTAAAACAATTTTGGGTTTTGAAATTTGAAGTTAAAAAATTGTGAATATAATGAAAGGCATACTCTTTTTCAAAAAAAGATTCATAAGCTAACCCAAAATACCTGCTGTCGTTTTAGTTATCTTACCAAGATTATCTCAGGTTTTGTTTAATTTAGCTTCTCTGTTATCTCGGTTTGGGCTATAAGTAACAAAATACTTAATTGCCTTAACCAAGGTTAGCTAGTCCCATAGCGGGCTATTCAGTGGCATGGGGACAGACGGATACTGCAGTTGGGGGCTCCCCCCTCTACCATCCTTGTTGGCTTCTGTCCTGTGTATCTTTCCTAGCTGCTAGATGGGTTGACAGCAATAACTTTCATTATCTCTTCATAATGTTTAAAATAGTAACATGGGGGAAATACAATGAAAAACACAATAATCATCTCTAATATATATTATGGCATGTCTATCACTGTTTTCAAAATTCCCTGTACTGAAACAGGACACACAGAGCAGAGCGCTCATCTTCTCACAAGTAGAAGAATGACATCCAAAATGTGGCCTCAGAACTGCCTATAGACTCCTCCTTGCCATCAGGGAAGTGATTAACCTAGTGATCTTTCGAGGAAATGACATCACCACCAACAACCAGAATATCTACTGTCAGTAGCAAAATTTGTTTTCTTTAGAGGGGGAGGGGGGACTTTTATAAGTTTGTTCTATAGAAACAACTTTTTAAGCTGTTCAAAAGTGTTTTAACAAATGATGGCACAGTTTTTACAAATCGAAAACCTGTAAATGATGTGAAAAGGTCGTTGATAGGGTATTGGTTAAAGAAATGACAGTGGAGCCAAAAACGGACTCTGATTCAGACACTGAAAGTGATGACGTGCGTGGAGTGACCAACACGTTCACTCCAAAGCAGAGGGACTTGGTCGGGACTTAGTCGATGCTAGACCACACACGCTCTTCCTCGCCTAAACCTCAATCAGGGCGCCGGCTCTTCCAAGACAATTGCAAAAACTTTGAGATCGATTCCTATGGAAAGTACTAAAGGCCTCTCCTTGGATGAGGCCATCGTGTGTCACTCCCTATCTGCAGCAGACAAACGGATCTGAATGACAAATATTACTTTACCCAACAGATGGAAAATGTTTCCCTCCTCAAAACATAGATATATAGGCTTTCAAAATTCTCTACATTTTCTATGATGTATAGTGTTGGTTTTTAAAATATACACATACACAGAGACATATACACATATTTTAAAATGACTACAGAAAATACCTCAGAGTTCATTTCCTTAGTAGCCGTTTCTGTCTCTTTTTGTTTGGCAAGGTGATTGGCCAGAATTCCATCCTGTAACATTCTGCCATTCTGTTCTCGACAAAGCTGCTTCTGAGTGTCATTTCGATCTTCTATAACCTGGAGAGACATTATATGAACTTTTGGGCCTATACCATTAAAAAAAAAAATTAAAAGCTTAGGAGAAGAATTTAAAATAAAAAAAATACTGTTTAAATGAAGTAGCCTTATTCCCACATGAATAACTCAGATCTTAATTTAAATGCCTGCTAAATTTATCACAGAGCAAAAATATAGGCAGACATGGTACTGTGAAGGAAAATTTCTTTACAAAGCACTTAATTAGTTTCTTCGCACTGTCAACGCAAGTTAGCCTGTATTTTTACATTAAAAAATCAAAATTAATACATGGATTGGAATTAAGAATACTACTTTGCCTAATGTATCAAAAATGCTAACCATTACGTTAATGATTAAGCTGGATTTATGTCCATTCCTCCACTCAGAAAACATACACAGACCATCTATGAGAAGCCAAGAATGGCAAGAAATTAATAACTTAAGCTCTAAATGTCACAGTTCATACTTAAGATAACAATTTTGTTCTAAACCTAAAAATACATATTAAATTAAAGGGATGCTATACATAATATTGATGAGATAGTCTCAGAAAATTGAAAATTTCACCAAAGATTGCTCTACCTGATTCAGATCATTTCTCACAGTCTTCAGTTCCATTTCTAGTGCTCTGAGAGTGAGTTCAAGTTGCTGTTTCATTTGAACTTCTTTACTATATTGGTCTTTTTTTCTTAACTACTCCCTAATTTTTTCATACAACATATCAGCATTTCTTCTCTGCTCTTCTTCTTGCTTTAAGGTGAATCTGCAAAATTTATACAGCTCTTCTTAGAAAATCATGAGATTATCCACTGCTACAATCACTTTCATTCCCTCTACATAATGTTTCAAATAGTAAAATGGGGGGAAATATAATGAAAAACACTTAATAATCCTCAGAGTTTTTACGTGCAGTCGATGGTGGACCACACACGGTCCACACACATGAGGGTTAAGAATAAAATTGCATCCATTTTTGTTTTCTGTCTTGAGAAAAAGGACTACTGTATACATCTGTGCATGGGAATGTAAAGGAATATAAACGTCAAATATAGATCAAAGATCTTTTTTAAGTTCTTATACTTTGACCAAATAATACGATATTATTAAAGAAACTGTATTCAAAATAATGAGAAAGGTAGAAATGAATTTATAGGAAAAAATGTTTCTTGTAGTATTAAATATAAAACAGAAAAGTGAAAAACAACTGAAAGTCAATGTGCTAAATAATTAATAAGGTTTCCATTATGGTGGACTTCTGTATGGTCATGAAAATGATGATTTGGAAAAACATACATTAAGTTATTAGACGCATTCACTGTTAAGAACCTGCTATATTATTTCCAAGAACTTCACACTCCACAATACTATAACAATTTCTCCTCTGTAAAATCCTAGAGGATAAGCTAGTCCTTATAACACGTCTACATCGCTGCAGTATTAAAGGAAACAATAGTTCAAATATTTCTTTAAAAGCCAGGTGTACAGTACCTCAAGCTGCCGAGCTCTCGTTCCCACTCCACTTTCTGATGCTCTAACTGTGATTTTACTTCTTTGGTTTCTGACAGCTCTTTCTGTAGCCCACGAACCTTACTTTCCATTTTTTAATCTTTCCTCTAAGCAATTCACAGTGGCTTTTTTTTAAGTTCTACTAATCCGTCATACGAAAGAATCACATCCCAGATTTTCAATAAGCTAACAGAATCTGCATGATGAAGAAAACAAAGATTAAAAAGAAAAAAAAAGTTCATGTGAGTAATTTTTGAGTATAAAGGACTGCCTTTCATGTTCACACATCCATGCATTGAACAAATATTAAGTGTCTATAATGGGAAGACATTATTCTAAGCTCTGCAGATGAAACAGACTCCTCTGGCTCTTGTTTAGCTTGAAGTCTAGTAGAAGAGAAAGATAAATAAAATAATATGAACTCAGAAGGATACTCTAAGAAAAGAGAGTTCTATGATCACATAACAGAACTTGACATAGACTGGGTCCAGTAAAGATTTCCCTGGGGAAGAGGTGTCACACTGAGAAATGAAGGATGAGCAGGAAGTAGTAAGTAGAGAAGGAGGAACAACCCCATGGACAGTCTCCAGCTGCCATTATGTTTTTAACCAAGACGGAATGAACAGCTACTGATTTACCTTCCTGAGTGGAGCGAGCAAAAACGACACCGACAAAATACATTAAACAATGATTATCATGGCAAAGGACTTCAAGGAATGAGAGACAATGATCCTGGAAACACACGAGGTTAGCCTAAGGAACGCCCCAAATCACTGCCTTGAGAGAATTTCCAGGCTCCGACACGGGGAGAAGGAATGGAAGCTGAGTCAGCCAGACTCGCTGAAAGGAGGTGATAAAGCTGACAGTCTGGTGAAACCAAAGTGGGCAGAGATCACAGATCAGAACCACAGAGAGGAGAGAGTGGAACAGAGAGAAAAAGGACCCTGGAGATGTGAGGAGGAGCCCCTCGGGTATTCAGCAGAGGAACGAATACAGCCCATCTGGGAGAAACCACCTGAGACCAGGGAGAAACTATCCGAAAAGACTATAGGAACCTGTGACTGATGCCCACTCAGTCCCAGGAATTCTATCTATTCTCATGAGCCAGGCTGGAAAAACTCCTAGGTACCAGCAGAATGAACAGGGTAGTCAGCAAGGTCTTCCCTCCAAGACAGTAAATAACAGCCTTAGCCCCAGGGTCCCTCTGGATACACCTAACAAATCATAAGAAGCAAGAGCACAGAAGGATCTCTGGAAAACTCTCAATATTTGGAAACTAAATCACATGGATCTAAATAACCCTTGGATCAAAGAGGTAATGAAAAGAAGAATTACAAAGTATTTTGAACTGAATGAAAATGAAAATGTAAGACCAATTTTAGGAAATTGACATGCTGATGCTAAAATTCATGTGGAAAGAAAGGTAAAAAATAAAACAAGATAAAGCTAGACAACTGTGACCTTTAACCATGAAGCAAAGAGAAGTAACAGTTGGGCTTCAAGCAAGGGATAACATGATGAGATCTGAACTTTTAAAAATAGATAATAATTATAGCTGCTGTGGGGACTGAGGTTCCGGGAGGTAGAATGGCAGGGAAAGAAGTCCTGAGATTATTTCAGTTATTCGACGAGGAAAGTGATGCTAACTTGACCTTGGGTGAAGGCACAGGAAAGAAGAGGCAACAGAAGGTACAGTGAGTGAGAATGATCATAGACCTGTGGCACAGAGTATACACTCATGTTGATGTTCTTTTAATACAGAACCTACTTCTGAGATGCAGAGCACTGTAACATATCCCTGGCTCTAGAGCAGTACTAGACAAGGTGTACATGTATTACACTACACCATACACAAACAGGCATTGTGCCTGTGTCAAGTTGTTCAATTCAATTCAGTTCAGTTCAGTTCAGTCACTCAGTCCTGTCCAACTCTTTGCAACCCCATGAATCACAGTATGCCAGGCCTCCCTGTCCATCACCATCTCCCGGAGTTGACTCAGACTCACGTCCACTGAGTCCGTGATGCCATCCAGTCATCTCATCCTCTGTCGTCCCCTTCTCCTCCTGCCCCCAATCCCTCCCAGCATCAGAATCTTTTCCAATGAGTCAGCTCTTCGCATGAGGTGGCCAAAGTACTGCAGTTTCAGCTTTAGCATCATTCCTTCCTAAGAAATCCCAGGGCTGATCTCCTTCAGAATGGACTGGTTGGATCTCCTTGCAGTCCAAGGGACTCTCAAGAGTCTTCTCCAACACCACAGTTCAAAAGCATCAATTCCTTGGCGCTCAGCCTTCTACACAGTACAACTCTCACATACATACATGACCACTGCAAAAACCATAGCCTTGACTAGACGGACCTTAGTCGGCAAAGTAATGTCTCTGCTTTTGAATAAGCTATCTAGGTTGGTCATAACTTTTCTTCCAAGGAGTAAGCGTCTTAATTTCATGGCTGCAGTCACCATCTGCAGTGATTTTGGAGCCCCCCAAAATAAAGTCTGATACTGTTTCCGCTGTTTCCCCATCTATTTCCCATGAAGTGATGGGACCGGATGCCATGATCTTCGTTTTCTGAATGTTGAGCTTTAAGCCAACTTTTTCACGTTCCTCTTTCACTTTCATCAAGAGGCTTTTAGCTCCTCTTCACTCTCTGCCATAAGGGTGGTGTCATCTGCATATCTGAGGTTATTGATATTTCTCCTGGCAATCTTGATTCCAGCTTGAGTTTCTTTCAGTCCAGTGTTTCTCATGATGTACTCTGCATATAAGTTAAATAAGCAGGGTGACAATATACAGCCTTGACGTACTCCTTTTCCTATTTGGAACCAGTCTGTTGTTCCATGTCCAGTTCTAACTGTTGCTTCCTGACCTGCATACAGATTCCTCAAGAGGCAGGTTAGGTGGTCTGGTATTCCCATCTCTTTCAGAATTTCCCACAGTTTATTGTGATCCACACAGTCAAAGGCCTTGGCATAGTCAATAAAGCAGAAATAGATGTTTTTCTGGAACTCTCTTCCTTTTTCATGATCCATCGGATGTTGGCAATTTGATCTCTGGTTCCTCTGCCTTTTCTAAAACCAGCTTGAATGTCAGGGAGTTCACAGTTCACGTATTGCTGAAGTCTGGCTTGGAGAATTTTGAGCATTACTTTACTAGCATATGAGATGAGTGCAATTGTGCAGTAGTTTGAGCATTCTTTGGCATTGCCTTTCTTTGGAATTGGAATGAAAACTGACCTTTTCCAGTCGTGTGGCCACTGCTGAGTTTTCCAAATTTGCTGGCATATTGAGTGCAGCACTTTCAGAACATCATCTTTCAGGATTTGAAACAGCTCCACTGAAATTCCATCACCTCCACTAGCTTTGTTTGTAGTGATGCTTTCTAAGGCCCACTTGACTTCACATTGCAAGATGTCTGGCTCTAGATGAGTGATCACATCATCATGATTATTTGGGTCATGAAGATCTTTTTTGTATAGTTCTTCTGTGTATTCTTGCCACCTCTTCTTAATATCTTCTGCTTCTGTTAGGTCCAGACCATTTCTGTCCTTTATCGAGCCCATCTTTACATAAAATGTTCCCTTGGTATCTCTAATTTTCTTGAAGAGATCTCTAGTCTTTCCCATTCTGTTTTTTTCCTCTATTTCTTTGCACTGATCTTAGCAACATGGAATTCTCATAGTAAAGCAACTCACCATCCTTGGAAGCTGTTTCAGATGACAAAGTTAAGTCATCAAGGTCATCCACAGAATTAATTTGTTCTTTGACTTACACATAAATAACACTATTTCATAATGTCCTTAAAATATTTATATAACATGCTAATTGTACAAAGGTGATAATCATCTCTTCATTAAAGCAAAACCAGACACTTTTTAAAAGGACAGATTTTTTTATCAAAAGGATAATTTTATCAATAATGTTTCTAAATTAAGTTGGCAAAGTATATGTCTCTACAACAAAGGAAGATTTTATATTTTGCTACTATTCCTTTTACAAAGTATTTTTTACTAGGAAAATATTTTTTATAGATAACTTTTTGACTGTACCTTGTTATTTTCATTAGATGTTTTCTTTGCAGGCCTAAAAAAACAAAGGATTCTTTTCAGGTTAATATTAAATACTTAAAAATACAAATACCTAAACTTTGTTTTTTATATAAAATCTTTGCATTTGCATTGGTAAGTAATGTTTTATAAAAGGATAAAACAAGAAAGAAGAGTAACATTAAAGGACGAACAAAATACATTTGTAATACTAATAAGGCATTTAATTTAGATCAAAGAAAAGGAACAACATAATATTACTTGTATTATGTGAAGGGAATATACCAGGATTTTTTGCAGTTGTTATTTTCATCAATAGGAAATATGTTTTGCAGCAATAAAACCTATCTGGGAAGTATTACTTAAGTCCATATAAGAAAGAAACCCAGTTTTAATAACCATGATATTAGCCTTCCAAGGACGTCCTATGCAACTGCTATGCATTATTATAAGCACTTTGTATGTCTTAACGGCATTTTAATCCTCACAAACATTCTGGGAGATAGGTAACACATTAGGTCCTCTACATAGGAAGAAACAGAGCACAGAAAGGCTGAGTAAGTTGCCCAAGCCCACACAGCAGGTCACCAACAGACCCAGAGTTCAAACTCAGGAAATCTGGCTTCAACACTGTGGTTCGAAAATATGCTGAGAAAGTAATATTTAAATAAGTATACTAACACATATATATGGAATTTAGAAAGATGGTAATGATAACCCTGTATGTGAGACAGCAAAAGAGACACAGATGTATAGAATGGACTTTTGGACTCTGAGGGAGAGGGAGAGGGTGGGATGATTTGGGAGAATGGCACTGAAACATGTATACTATCATGTAAGAAACAAATTGCTAGTCTATGTTCGATGCAGGATACAGGATGCTTGGGGCTGGTGCACGAGGATGCTTCAGAGAGATGATATGGGGTGGGAGGTGGGAGGACGGTTCAGGATTGGGAACTCATGTACACCCGTGGCAGATTCATGTCAATGTATGGCAAAACCAATACAGTATTGTAAAGTAAAATAAAGTAAAAATTAAAATTAAAAAAATAAATAAATAAAAAGAGTAAAATAAAATAAAATAAATAAGTCTTAAGTAATATGATAGCAAATTAATCTTTATTATTATTCCATGTCCAGTTATAACTATAAATAATAATTTCTGAATCTTAACACGTTTCTCAAAAAATAAAAAGACTTTAGAGGTAGGCAATGCTGGAAATCTACTTTCACTAAACACGTGCTTTTGTAAAGAAATTTATCAGTAGGCATTCATTCAACCGTTCTGCTGTTTATTCATGAATCTGATATACATTTATTGAGCACAAAATACATGTTAATAAAACTCTTACTATGGGAAGCATATTTTTTCTAATTTAGAACTTTATAAACCAAAATTAATAATTTGTGAAAGATTGTTAGAAGTTTTTTTTTTTCCTGTTGAATATAAACAAAAAATTTCCCTTTTCCTTAGAATCTGCAAACAACTATGACATTGATATGATGTAATATTTCAGAGTACCTTACAAAATCATAGTTACTCAGGATGTTGCTATCACCTAGAATCATCAAGGAATGATCAAATCCTATTCAGTATAGCCTAAGTGTTTGTAAGTTCATGATTATATAATTTTTTAAAATCTATGTAGGATAGGATTAGCAGAACTAATCATCCACACGTGCAATTACATAGGAATATTACACTTCAGAACCAACAAACAAGCCCTTACCATAAAACTATATATAACAGTAGTATTATGTACAATTAGTTTGCTGTAATAATTTAAAGATAATGCCATATGATCAATAAGCTTTCTAATATTGGAAATGCAAACAAGATTAAACCAAATAAACACGTCCTCTGCTGGCTCATTTCTAACAGCATACATACTCTAAAAGCTCCCATCTTAAAACAAGAACCTCCTTTGAACTCCACATTCCTCTTCAGTTACCATCTAGTTCTCTATGGCCTGTCCCAGCAAATATTCCCTACAGGGCTGTTTACATGTATTCACTACAGTCCAGCTTTCAAGGAGACTATTTACTGAAACGATTTCTGGCCAAAGGCACTGGTCCTCACTTTAATCTTTCAGCAGTGTTTGTCCACTATAGTTGAGGAATCTCTTGTCTTGGCCTGTATACTATATTATGCTGCTTTATTTCCAGAAGAAGTATTCAGTGCTTATTTCTTCCTCTAGAAATAAAGAATTTGTAGATATTACCTGTCATCATCCTGATCCACTTCACTTAAAATGCTGTCATCATTAACATGCAGCAGACCACCAGTCAGTGAATCAGTCTTTTCAAATATTGGTGCAATCACACATTCTTCTGGTGTCCACTTGCTATTGTCCTTTTTCTTTACTTCCTTCCTATGCATGCCAGGATCGCTACTTTAAAAAAAAATCCACAAAAAAGCCAATGTTTTCTAATAATTCAACTGATAAAGAATAAGAAAGCAATTCTTGTAAAATTCCTACTCTTACCCATCTTAAATCATTGATTAATTCACAAAGTAGTTATTAAGTACCAACCATATGCAAGAAAACACAAATTCTTGCCTCAAAGACAGATATACAATTATGATTTGATGTGATATGTAAGAGTTGATAATATGAAAGTGATCAGTGAAATAAGAAAGGCTTTACAGAAGAAGTGAAGAGAGAAGGTTACAAAGAAGAAAAAAGGGAGAAAATCATTCTACTTGGAGACTAGAGTACGGAGCACAAAGATCAGGCACGTGGCATCTAGGCTGTTTACTAGGAATCTGGAAGGAAAAGTATGAAACACATGAAAGAAAGCAGGGAGGTGCATCTTTGGTAAGACATTGGGAAGAACCTCAAGGGCTACAGTGGAAACCTAGAGTTCACTGCCTAACACAATGACTCTTACCCATGGGAGTCATAATTAGATTTATATTTTATTTTCTGTTTTGCTTTTAAATACAATAATGCTTAATTTAGGGATTTCCCTGATGGTCCAGTACTTAGGAGTCTGCCTGCCAATGAGGGGGCACTGGTTTGATCCCTGGTCCAGGAAGATCCCACATGCCATGGGGCAACTAAACCCGTGCTGCACAACTGCTGAAGCCAGCACCCTAGAGCCCATGCTCAGCATCAGGAGAAGTCACCACAATGAGAAGCCGAAGCACTGCCGCTGCAAAGAACCAGCACAGTCAAACAGAAAAAAAAAAAAAAGTAACGCTTAATTTGGGTGACTTTTTAAATGACATGAGGCACATATAACATGAAAGAAAAAAATCAAGGAAATATTTGGGGTTGGTGAGGGGCGGGCGGCAAGGCAATTTACTTTTAAACCACCCACATGATGGGATGATTTCAGCATTATGGCTGAAAGACCAGTACCTCATCAGCTCCCCTGCCACCAACAACAATTTGGCTTCTATCCACGAACATACTCAAAGTGCTATGAGAAAAAAAAAAAAAAAAAAAAAAACCTGCCCACCAAGAATACTCTATCCAGAAAAATTATGTTTCAGAAATGAAGGAAAAATAAAAACTTTCCCAGAAAAGACAGAGCTGAGGGAGTTCCTCACCACTAGACCTGTTCCATAAGAAATGCTGAAAGAAGTCCTCACACTGAAGTGAAAAGATGCTAAGTAGTGACATAAAATTTATTTAAGTATACCACACACTGGTAAAGGCAAGTAGGCAGTCAAATTCAGAATACTCTAGTACTGTAATATGTGGTATGTTAAGAAATTAACTTTAGTATTATGTCTAAAGGACAAAAAAATAAAAATAACTATATCTCTAGCAAAATGTAAATTGTGATCATCACAACCATTAGCTCAGTTCAGTTCAGTTCAGTTTAGTCACTCAGTCTTATCTCTTTGTGACCCTATGGACTGCAGCACATCAGACCTCCCTGTCCATCACCAACTCCTAGAGTTTACCCAAACTCATGTCCATTGAGTCAGTGATGCCATCCAACCATTTCCTCCTCTGTCGTCCCCTTCTCCTGCCCTCAACCTTTCCAGCATCAGGGTCTTTTCCAATGACGCAGCTCTTTGCATCGGTTGGCCAAAGTATTGGAGTTTCAGCTTCAACATCAGTCCGTCCAATGAACACCCAGGACTGATCTCCTTTTGGATGGACTGGTTGGATCTCCTTGCAGTCCAAGGGACTCTCAAGAGTCTTCTCCAAGATCACAGTTCAAAAGCATCAATTCTTCCGTGCTCAGCTTTCTTTATAGTCCAACTCTCACATCCAAACTTATTTAACAGAAAAATAACAAATGACCTGCTGTTAAATAGGCTTACCTATCAGAATCTTCATTCTCCATAGCAGCAAACTCCTGCTTGTTCTTTCCCTACTGAATCAATCCACTCTCATCAGCAGTATCACATACATTGTCTGATACTTCCACTTCACTACTTTTGTGCTTCTTATTTTCTTCTTCAAACTTCAATGAAAGTTTGACAGTAAGAAATTTTGTTACTTAATTATAAACATCTTTTTTTGTTTTCATTAATTTTATTATTTGACTCAGGGTTTGGCCTGATTTTAAGTGATAAAAAAATCTTTTTGTGCTTACTTGAATTTTGTCACTAACAAGTCACTGAAATATTTGTAAATCCTACTTCTCCTTTTTTGACAAAAAAGAAACAAAATTCCCAAAATTTCAAAAAAGGCTTCCCTAAGATGATGCAATTATTCATCCCCAGTCTTCCCCATCTAACTGGCAGAGACAGAGAAATAAAAAGACAAAACACACAAAATCTGTCCTCTTCAGTCTTTACGGCCTGGATTTTCCATTAAACAGACAGATTTGGAGGATGTGACACCTTAGTGCCTCAAAAACACTAAAGCTATTCTTTCCCCACTGCCTTTTACATTTCTTTGTTCATTTGGATCCAGGATATAATGAAAAAGTAATGGTGTTCACTAAAATATATGAACCAAAGTTTACCAAAACACAAAGAGCAGAGTGAAACTGACGAGTGGTTAGTGCGGAATTCTGGAATATAAATAATGCTTCCCAATTCCACATTCAATAACCATCAAACTTTATAGCTAGAGGGTATAGAAATAATTGTCTATTGTAGCCCCATTATTTACCAGAAATAGGAGTAAAACCAAGAAAGGTTAAATGATTTTTTTGTTTTTCTTTTTTTCAAATTATTTTTTAATTGAACGAAATTGCTTTACAGAATTTTGTTGTTTTCTGTCAAACTTCAACATAAACCAGCCAGTTATACATATATCCTCTGCCTTTTGAACCTGCCTCCCATCTCCCCGCCCCCATCCCACCCCTCTAGGTTGATACAGAGCTCCTGTTTGAGTTTTCTGAGCCATACAGCAAATCCCCATTGTCTATCTTTTTACATATGGTAATGTAAGTTTCCATGTTACTCTTTCCATGCATCTCAACCTCTCTTCCCCTTGCTCCAAGTCCATAAATCTATTTTCTATGTCTGATTCTCCACTGCCGCCCTGTAAATAAATTCTTCAATACCATTTTCCTAGATTCCATATATATGTGTTAGAATACAATATTTATCTTTCTCTTTCTGACTTACTTCACTCTGTATAATAGGCTCTAGGTTCATTCACCTTATTAGAACTGACTCAATTGCATACCTTTTTATGGCTGAGTAATATTCTATTGTGTATATGAACCACAACTTCTTTATCCATTCATCTATCAGTGGACATCTAGGTTGCTTCCATGTTCTAACTATAGCAACAGTGCTGGAATGAATGATGGGATACATGAGTCTTTTTCAATTTTGGTTCCCTCAGGGTATATGCCTAGGAGTGAGATTGCTCCTGGGTCATATTGTAGTTTTATTCCTAGTTTTTTAAGGAATCTCCATACAGCCTTCCATAGTGACTGGATCAATTTACATTCCCACCAACAGTGCAAGAGTGTTCCCTTTCCTCCACACCCTCTCCAGCATTTATTGCTTGTAGACGTTTTGATGATGGCCATTCTGACTGGTGTGAGGTTATATCTCATTGTAGTTTTGATTTGTATTTCTCTAATAATGAGCGATGTTGAGCACATTTTCATGTGTTTGTTAGCCATCTGTATGTAGTCTTTGGAGAAATGTCTATTTAGGTCTTTTCCCCACTTTTTGATTGGATTGTTTTTCTGGTATTGAGTTGTATTAGCTGCTTGTATATTTTGGAAATTAATCCTTTGTCAGTTGTTTTATTTGCTATTATTTTCTCCCATTCTTAGGGTTGTCTTTTCATCTTGTTTATAGTTTCCTTTGCTGTGCAAAAGCTTCTAAGTTTAATCAGGTCCCACTTGTTTACTTTTGTTTTTATTTCCATTACTCTAGGAGGTGGGTCACAGATGATCTTGCTTTGATGTATGTCATTGAGTGTTCTGCCTATGTTTTACACTAAGAGTTTTATAGTTTCTAGTCTTGCATTTAGGTCTTTAATCCATTTTAGTCCAATCGAGCTGGAGAAATCAACCTTCTTGACTTCAGATTATACTACAAAGCTACAGTCATAAAGACAATATGGTACTGGCACAAAAACAGAAATATAGACTGATGGAACAAGTCTGAAAGCCCAGAAATAAACCCATGCACCTATGGGTACCTTAGTTTTGACAAAGGAGGCAAGAATATACAATGGGGCAAAGACAGCCTCTTCAATAAATGGTGCTGGGAAAACTGGACAGCTACATGTAAAAGAATGAAATTGGAACCCTTCTTAACATCATACACAAAGATAAGCTAAATGATTTCTTCAAAGCCCCTAAAGTGGCATTCCCTAGCATTTTATGGCACCAAAAGAGATGATTAAATTCTGTAACTTTGAATCTGATAAATTACCAAATGAATTCATCAAATGAATCAGATAAGTTTGCGTGACTTTACCCAAGTAATTTAATGCCTTAGCTGGGGATAGGGCTGATCTCCTTTTTCTTTTAAAGGAGAATACCTACAGATTTTTGTCTGTTGTTAAAACTCAAGTCAATGCACCTCTTACACAAAAGAGCAAACAAGCAAAGAAACTTAAAAATCTATTACTGGAAGGAAGAAAAATCATACAGCATCTCAAAACTCAGTTTTCTCCTTTGGAGATAATTTTTGGGGGGTGGGAGTTTATACTACCTACGTGACAAAATCACATGTGTCAGAACTTAATACATTTTAGTAAACAACATAATGGAAAAGTCTGTCTCAAAAGAAACATCTGCAAGTGATGATTAAAGAATATGTGGGAGTACATGTGAAAGTTAAAGTGAAAGCCACTCCGTTGTGTCCGACTCTTTGCAACCCTATGGACTATACAGACCAGGGAGTTCAACAGGCCAGAATACTGGAGTGGATAGTCTCTTCTTTCTCTAGGGGATCTTCCCAACCCAGAAATTGAGCCCAGGTCTCCTGCATTGCAGGCAAATTCTTTTCCAGCTGAGCCACAAGAGAAGCCTTATACATGTATTGGGAAGGGAGTACATGTATTTATTAAATTTTTTATTTTTTTTAATTTGTTTTACTGTTTGTTCTATTTTTAATTTTAGTTTTATTGTTATTAAATTTGTTATTAAATACATAAAGGGAAGGAAGCACATGTATTTGTAACTAAAAATATCCTGAGGTGTCCATGTTGGAAATCTAAAATTTATTAAAATCTAACTCTTAAACTTCTTAATCTATGCTTGCTGCTGCTGCTGCTGCTAAGTCACTTCAGTTGTGTCCGACTCTGTGTGACGCCATAGATGGCAGCCCACAAAGGTGCCCACTAGGCTCCCCCATCCCTGGGATTCTCCAGGCAAGAATACTGGAGTAGGTTGCCACATCCTCCTCCAGGGTATCTTCCCAACCCAGGGATTAAACCTAGGTCTCACACATTACAGGTGGATTCTTTACCATCTGAGCCACCAGGGAAGCCCAACAATACTGGAGTGGGTAGCCAAACCCTTCTCCAGGGGAATTTCCTGACCCAGAAAATGAACTGGGGTCTCCTTCATTGCAGGTGGATTCTTTACCAGCTGAGCTACCAAGGAAGCCCCTACATTCAGTTATATTATATTCTAATATCTACCAATGAAAGTGGAAAAAGCATTTTTAGTAATATTTATTGATTTCTCACCCCAAAAGGAGATAAATTAGAAAGTTATTCTTTGTGCCCTAACAACAAAGGTCCAATCTGGAAGCTTTGATTCTCTTAATAGGTGACCGGGTTGATTCTATGACCCCACTCTCTCCCTGAATGTACATCCCTAATCAATTACACCAAGATCACAGACAGAATGACTCTTTCATCTTGGCATCACTGACTGGCAATTTCAATGGAAAACCCTGAACCACTGGGAATGATTTCTCTCTACATGTATCTAGGCCCGGGATCATCATTGTCATATTGTTTATCATTTCAACTGTTTACTCTTACAATTCAGTATTTGATATCACCTTTATAATCATACAATGAAGTTATAAAAATGGAAGAAATAAACAATAGTCAGGAATTTTTTTTCCCTCAATTCCAAAAACAAACTATAAATATAAGAGATTCTAACAATATGTGAAGTTTAATAATTAAGATTCCATAAAAAACTATTAAATTATTATCTATTGATTCTAAAAGGCTAATTTTGAAAGGTAATTTTATTTGTCATGACCTTTGTTACACACTGTATCATGCTGTTGAAGCATAGGAAACAGTATTAAGCCAGAAATTTAAATTTGCATTTTTACATATCTGGGAATGGTTATTTTCATCTCCAACAGGTTTTTCTTCTTCTTCCTCTAATGTCATTTCTAAGTCTAGTTCTGCCGACAAATCAATTAAAGTTACTTAGAATATTTAGATAAAAGACATAATCTTTATTTAAAACATAGATTTAAAACACAGTATCGAATGACATCTTAAATCAATCTTAATCTTCAGCTGAATATTTACTTCTTTAAGACATACTTTCAACGATCTAAAATTTCAGCAAACAATTTGGAAAATACCAGATGTCACTAGGATATGAGCACACAAACAGCTCAAAGACTCATTCACAAAATCATCCAAACATCAATGAACAATCAGAAACAAAACAAAATTTCAAAATACAGGACAGACATATAAAGTCACAATACAGTCTCTTCTCTACTTCATAACAGTACCTTTTTAACAACATGCCAAGCTTCAACTGCAACATTATTCATGGTTTACAAAATTCTTCTTACTTTTTATGCTTTTATCAATTCCTTAATCTGAAATGCTACCCTGTACTCTTCCTGACAAATAACTTTTCATCTTTTAAGACTCAACCTGCTTTGTGAAGTTGTCCTTGATTACAGCTATCTTTCCTCAGATAAACAGGTATCCCTTTCCTTGTAGCGACCTTAGTACTTTATAGATTTTTCTACTGTATCTTCATCACCTGAATCGTAAATTTTTTTTTCACATGTCTATCTTCTTGGCTCCTAAACTGCACAGGACAAGCTCTTAAAAATCACTTTTTAGTCCTTATTTATTTTATTCAATAATTATTTATCAGCTTTCTGCTCTGTACTAGACTCTGGAGTTTAAAGAAAAATGTAGATAAAACATGTCAGGGAATGCTTTTCTAGAGATAATGCCTGAGAGGAGACTTACACAGTCCAAGGGAAGGAGAGGGAAGGCATGCAAGGCTGTAACAAGACGGGGAGAGAAGTACACACACAACAGGGTAAATATCTGAGAAAGTACAGAGACAGGTCAGGAGGGCATCACCAGCAATTCAGAATTCCATAGCAAACGACAGAAAGGGCAAGAGATGAAGAGTCAGGCAGAAGTCAGATTATGAAAGCCTCACATCACTTTATGATGCTTGGACATTAATGTGATTTGAAGAGTGGTTCACAGTCACACTTGCTTTTGAGAGAGGTGACTCTAAATGCTACAAGACGAATGAATTTGAAGGGCACACAAACAAATAGAGGGAGACGAATCTCAAGGCATTATTAATGGAAAAAAAAACAAAGGTGGTGCAGGCCTGAACTGGGGGAGCGTTTCCAGAAATATTTAGGATATAAACTTTTCTGAGTCCAGTACAGAATAAATATTTATGAAATGAATAAATGTACAAATCGGGGACCCTGAAGGAGTAGACTCTGCTGGTTACTTTATAAAAGGTATTGACTGAGATGAGAAATGATCTACATGAACGGTCTGAAGTTGCTTCCATTTATTTTGCACCTTTCCTATTTCACATCTTCCTCTGTTGAAGGGACTGGATAGGTTTTATCTGAACTTGCATTTCATGGACGTACCAAGCTAATGCACAAACAAAGGCAAACAAGTCACTTCTATAGATTAAAAAAAAAAAAAACACTTTGAGTTTATAGCTTGTAGTCACTATTCTAGGAAATAACTGAGAATCTTTTGTAAATGCAAAGTTAACCCTATAGGTGAGGGTAGAAAAGAAAAAAACAGGGGTGAAAAAAAGAAACAGTATATGATTTCTTACTATAGCTCTGACCATATGACTGATTAAAGGTGCTAAATTAATTGGTATTTATGGACAACACATATTAGATGTGGTTACTCAATAGATTGGGCATCCTAGTAGAATCAGAATTGACTTTCTATATACCGCTTTTAAATGATACAGCACTCCTTCAATATTGCTATCAGGTTACAGTTTGAGAAGGCAATCTCTAGATGTCCACCTAGGTCTCCCAACTAGTCCCAGAGTTCTAAAAATAATCCTGTTACCCACTCTCAGCTGTATGCTAAATACTAGGCTAAACACTTTCTCCTAACTCTCTCTGTATTTCTTGTATTACTATGGTCAGAGGGAGAATGCAAACACCTTGCTAAGAAATATTGCTTGGCTGTAGGTTGCATAAAAGGATTCAGCACAAGGTAGGTTTTGCCACAAAATCTAATTTGGAACCATCAGAATAATGGTTAGGCCATGCCCAGGTGGCCCACAGCTGCATTACCTTGTTTGCTTTTTCTGTTTTCTGGCAGCTGAAACTGGCACAGGTCATGGAGCGTGTAATTCCCCAAAAACACCACTCCAACAGTCATCTTTTTTTTTTTTAACTTTATTTTACTTTACAATGCTGTATTGGTTTTGCCATACATTGGCATGAATCCACCAAGGGTGTACATGCTTTCCCAAAAATGAACCCCCCTCCCACCTCCCTCCCCACAACATCCCTCTGGGTCATCCCCGTGCACCAGCCCCAAGCATGCTGTATCCTGCATCAGACATAGACTGGCGATTCGATTCTTACATGATAGTATACATGTTTCAATGCCATTCTCCCAAATCATCCCACCCTATCGCTCTCCCTCTGAGTCCAAAAGACCGCTATACACATTTGTGTCTTTTTTGCTGTCTTGCATACAGGGTCATCATTGCCATCTTTCTAAATTCCATATATATGTGTTAGTATACTGTATTGGTGTTTTTCTTTCTGGCTTACTTCACTCTGTATAATCGGCTCCAGTTTCATCCATCTCATCTGTACTGATTCAAATGTATTCTTTTTAATGGCAACAGTCATCTTTTATCTATTGCAGTCATCTGTCCAAATTCTGTGGGTGCTGACTGATTTTTGCTCATTGATTGTGAAACCGGTGGACACTGATCAACTCTGAAATGCCCCGCTCTTTGATAAGTCTCATTACTGAGGCTCAAACTAGAATCAGAATCTGAAAACAGTTTCCATTTATTAGAATGTCAGTAAGAATACTACTCTGACTAACTTGTACTGTCTTTCTTCAGAGAATCAGTTCCATGTCCTCCTCTCCCCTCAAACTCACTAGTCCGTCAGAGCTTATTATATCTTACACTTCACTGTGATTCATGAAGAGACATTAACTAGTGTCTCATTTTTTCTACCTGCTAATTTTCTAGTATTACTTACTCTGATTCACTCAATCTCTATTGCATATTCTGTATTCCATAAGAACTTTATTAATAATTATTTTTCCTCAACAAATAGTTTATTAACAAAATTTATGGCATTTATTTTACATTGAATTATGCATGACAATATTGTGTGTTCTAGAGACCATGGTTTTAAAAACACTTTTATTGAATGGTACTACCTTAATTAATGGTACAAACCAAGACAATGTATTAAAATGCAAAGACATCACTTTGCCGACAAAGGTCTGTACAATCAAAGCTACGGATTTTGCAGTAGTCACAAAGGGATGTGAGAGTTGGACCGTAAAGAAGGCTGAGTGCCAAAGAATTGATGCTAGAGAAGACTCTTGAGAGTCCCTGGAGAGCAGAGATTAAACCAGTCAATTCCAAGGGAAATGAACCCTGAATACACACTGGAAGGACTGATGCTGAAACTGAAGCTCCAATACTTTGGACACCTGATGTGAAAAGCCAACTCACTGGAAAAGACCCTGATGCTGGAAAAGATTGAGGGGAGGAGAGGGGGACAGCAGAGGGTGAGATGGTTGGATAGCATCACTGATTCAGTGGACATGACTAGGCTAACTTGGGGAGATGGTGAGGGACAGGGTGGACTGGCGTGTTACAGTCCATAGGGACACAAAGAGTTGGACACGATTTAGCAACTGAACAGCACCAACAACAGCTTTAATTACAATGAGACAGCCTTTTCTCAATGTATCAATATCTTCAGAAGCCATTTTTTAAGCCTTGGATAAACATCACAAACATATAAGAAATGATAGGCTTGTGTGTGACTAATTGTTTCCACATGAAAATAGGATAAGTTGAGGACCACACTGGATCCAAAGAGCACAGAGCACCATGATAAAAGAATGAATACAACACAAAAGTGTTTGCTTCAAGAAAAAAAAAAAAAGCTGTCAGGTCTAAATTTCTTAAGAGAAGTCAAAGAAACAAGCAAGAAATGTAAAAGTGAAACTTTAAACCCCGTTTCAGCTCAAGGCCCCATTTATCATTTCACATCTAACCACTTCAACAGTTTAAAACTGTGGTTCTCAAGTGTGCCCTGAGACTCCCTGAAGTCCAGAGACCATCAGGTCAGGGGGTCCAAGAGGTCAGAACTATTCTCACAACAACACTAAATGTTACTTCCATTCTCATTTTCTTTTGAATGCACAGTGGAGTTCTTCAGAGACACGATATATGATATTATAACTCTAATGACAAATGGAATTAGCCATTATGATTCTGTGTTCTTATATTTTAAGTTTTTCAGCTTTGTTTTCCAATACGGTGAACATCAATAAATACAACCAACTTAAACAAAAGTTCCATGGCATTCTAATAATTTTTAGAAGTACAAAAGGATCCTAAAGCCAAAACTTTCAGAATCACTGTTTTAAAAGATTATGTCTACCAAAAAGTCATTAAAGTATGAGTACTTCCTCTACTTCTAATAATCAAAGATACCACAAACACAACAGACACACAAAGTCTGCAAAACAAAACATCTGGTTGGCCTACATTCATCTGTGTAACAACACTAAAATGAAATAATTATAAGCTGAAATACAACTGATATATTAACAAGAGAAGCTTTACTCTAGGTAAAGGTCAAAGTTCAAATAAGCATTTTTGGACACTGGAAAAATCTTAGGATCTAATAATTTCTGAGAATCCCTAAGAAGTATACAGATTGCAAACTGAGAACTTCAGGGTATTGAAACATACAGAAACATATTGAGTTCAAGTTTACATTTTAAAAATTTCTTGTTCTTATGCTTGCACTTATCTTTTTTTCAAAACATGGATACCAATAATAACATTTGCCTTATGTATGTCAAATGCTTTAATTAAATTTGCAAAAAAAAAAAAAAAGCTAGCAGTATGAAGACTGAGAATTTCAAATACTTCAGTGTCCCTCTTTTCAGAGTTACGTGTGTATTGCAAAATTTACCTGAAGTGGATGTTTGTAGATCCTTCATTCCTACTGTTTTATTAGGAATGGAATCCCTCACTAAGACTGCAGGCTGAATGGGTTTGGAAACAAGTTGGTTAATAAATAATGTACCTTTGATACAATCCACAGTTCATAATTCAAGATAAAAACATAAATGATTTAGCCTTCATGTTAGGATATTTCTCAGGAGAAATTAAAAGGGAAAAGGGACATAGAGTTAATTACATGTAAACATGAAAGCCATCTCTACATTCATGCAGAGTTAGTACTGAGCAGAAATCCTTGTGCTCGGCCTTGGCAGTGAATACATTTGGTTTTAGTGTCTTGCTTTCAGGGGGATGTTAGGACACCAGCAAGACAGACTATGAATCCACTATACATAGTGAAGAAAAAATAGAAATAAAGGTTTAACAAAACATGCAGTTAAGACTTCAAAAGTAACATTACATTTTCAATGACTTTATAAAATATTAAAGTGCACACAGACCAGTGTGAACATGCCAACTGATGAGGAGAAAAGTGATCTTAATCAGAGGAACAAATCATGACCCCAAGAAGATAAATGTGAAAGTAGATGGTAAAATGCAACAGCATTGTCTGGAATGAAATACAGCAGTATCATTTACACCATTAAACTACAAGTATTTATTATGTTCTTCAATCCATCCAGTCATTTAAGAAGTACACAGCTGGGATGACAGTTCAACTGAATGCATAATTCATTTCTCATTAGAGAAAGAGTAATGAACTGATTAGCTGGGATACACACTTGTAGAATAATGGTTCATAAAAATATTCACTTTTTTTCCATACCCATGCGGGCTACTGGTATGCCTACATGTCTTGGCTCCTTTAGTTTAGCCATCTTAAAGTTTCTCGATCCAATCATGCAAGAAGGTATATAAGACACATCTAGAAAATAACGTATAATAAGTTCTCAATATTGAAATGCAATTATCAAAAAGGAAATAATAAATTTAACTGTCACACAATTATTAGATATTAAAAATCTTCCATGTTTCAAAATCAATGTGAAAGTGAAAGTGAAGTTGCTCAGTCATGTCCGACTCTTTGTGACCTGTGGACTGTAGCCCACCAAGCTCCTCCATCCATGGGATTCTCCAGGCAAGAATACTGGTGTGGGTTGCCATTTCCTTCTCCAGGGGATCTTCCTGACCCAGGGATTGAACCCAGGTCTCCCACATTGCAAGCAGACGCTTTACACAGAACTTCAGATCCAAGTACTAACATCAAAGATTTCAAGGGAGGAAAGGAAGCCAGGTTGAAAGAAGAAGGGGGAGGAGGCGGGGGGGGGGGGGGGGGGCAAAAGGGGTGGCTTTACAGACGTCTCCTGCCACCTACAGATACCCAGGCATTATGGGAATTTTCCCTGGGCTCCAGAGAAGGGAAGACTGGAACTCGGCCCTACCAGAAATCAGACCAGAACCAGAATTCGAGTTCTCTGCCAAGAGGAGGTAATCAGTCTCCAATCCTCAGCTCAGGCTGAGGGCCCTTCCACCAGATTCCTGCATCCAGGACTGGGGGACTAGAAAAACAGGGAAAGATAGGAAGGGTTAAGGAGAGGAAAGAGAGAGGGAAGGGGAGAGAGGTAAATAAAGTCTCTTGTTCCTTACCGGTCGGGGCACTCTGGCCAGTTGTCCGCGTCAGGAGGGGACAAAAGGGTCCCAGTTGCTGCCGCTGGGTCTGGTCCCTTGGCAGGCAAGCTGGCCCCTGAGTACCCTGAGTGGTCAGGATGTCAGTCTCAACGAAGAGGAGTCCCACTAGAGTCGCCATTTGTTGCAGGAAGGCGGACCTCTTCCAGGGCCCAAAACTGGGCTCTTGTCTAACACTCGGAAATGAATTGTCCAAGGAGACACGTGTGCTGACAAAGCAAGAGATTTTAATGGGAAAGGGCACCCGGGTGGAGGGCAATAGGGTAAGGAAACAGAGGAGAACCGTACTTATCGAAAATAATAATTCTAGCATTTAGGTAATGAACCCTATTAATCGGTTTTGTTTCAAAACTTAGTTTGGTTTGGTACACCATGCTACTACTTCAAAGGATTTCTGTGAAACAACTGTCAAAAAAAGTCAATGCCCCCCTATTCACATTAATCTAATTTGAATAACAAATACCAACACAACATATATCTTTGATGTCTGATAGGTATTTGGAGTGGCTGGAGTTTCCCCCACTTCTAGCACCCCTTCCCACCTCCAGTATTCTCTGGAGCAACAATGATCTTATCTCTTCTCAATCCAAATACACTGAAGCCATCTAGAAGGAGTTCCTTCAAGTTTCCTCAACTCCAAACTCACCTCCCTAAGGCCTTACTTTCCTCCCTTTGTGCTTTCACTAGAGCTTTCCTCTATAAAGGGTAATCTCTGGATCATGGTCTTAATTCTTCCCCCTTTACATTCTTTCTATGGATCATCCCCACCACTTCTTTTTCCCTCTTTGCTTAGCAATGGTATCTTACCCCTGTAATTGCTACTTCAACTCTTTGCTTCCCTCTGGCTACAGACACATTTAGAAAGAAAAACAAAATAATGCTTTTCCTTGATCCTGTTATGTCCTGAACTCTCCAAAGCTCTACTTCCAGATTTCTCTAAATGTAAGGCTACACTCTTGCTACTCGGAGAGCTAGTTAGAAACACAGATTCTTAGACTTCCTGCTCAGTATGTGCACTTCACACAAGGTCCCCAGGCTACTAGTTGAAATCTGAGAAACTCTGGTCTATACTGAGTCTGCTTCTACATTACTTCAACTTAATTTATTCTCCTGAAATCTTAGCCTCAACTTCCTCACTCTAACACTTCCCCCTAAAGTGAAACTGCATTACAAGTTGGAAACTTTCCAGTGGACTCTCTATCAGGCTGTAGGTTCCTTGATCTCCCTATCACGCCCCCTGCTTGCTCCTTCTTTCTAGTTCTCTTTTGTTGGCCTATGTGACACCATCCTATAAAGCAGCAATGTTTCATAAGACACCAATTTGCACACATTACAGCTGAGCACCTATGCCCACACTCCCCCACAGAGGATGACAGAGGTCCCTCTGCATGCCCAGGGACCGCAATCCTGAATGCCTTCCTAACAATGAGGAAGACAGGAAGAGGGGAAACCTTTGCTATTCTTCTCTGACATGTTTTGGTGCTGGAAGCTCACTTCAAATGCATCATCCATATCAAATACTCTCCCTTTTTCTTTTTTTTTTTTTTCTTTTTTTTTTAAAATTTATTTATTTATTTATTTATTTATTTTTTATTTTTTAAATTTTTAAATCTTTAATTCTTACATGCATTCCCAAACATGAACCCCCCTCCCACCTCCCTCCCCAGAACATCTTTCTGGGTCATCCCCATGCACCAGCCCCAAGCATGCTGCATCCTGCGTCAGACATAGACTGGCGATTCAATTCACATGATAGTATACATGTTAGAATGTCATTCTCCCAAATCATCCCACCCTCTCCCTCTCCCAACCTAGATGTCCATCAGCAGATGAATGGATAAGAAAGCTGTGGTACATATACACAATGGAGTATTACTCAGCCGTTAAAAAGAATTCATTTGAATCAGTTCTGATGAGATGGATGAAACTGGAGCCGATTATACAGAGTGAAGTAAGCCAGAAAGAAAAACACCAATACAGTATACTAACACATATATATGGAATTTAGGAAGATGGCAATGACGACCCTGTATGCAAGACAGGGAAAGAGACACAGATGTGTATAACGGACTTTTGGACTCAAATACTCTCCCTTTTTCTAAAGCGTTATCTTACTTATTGCCCCCTTCCTCCACAGACCTGTGCCTCTTTTCCTTCATTTCCTCCCTACACCCTTTGCCTCTCTAATCCCTCATTCCCTCATTCCTCTTGTTTCTTAACCTTCCTTAGGTCATAGAGTATCTTGAAACAGAATTTTTTTTTTTTTGGGCCCATGTGTCAAATGGAATCTTAGTTCCCTGAATAGGGATCAAACCAGCACCCCCTGCATTGGAGACTCTTAAAGCACAGAGTCCTAACCCCTGGACCGCCAAGGAAGTCCAGGAGCTAAATAACTTAGCTCCTTAAACTGGATTCTCAATTTAATCTGTGGCTGACACGTGATAAGATACACTATTTCCCTCCTTTTCTTGTCTCTACCTCACTACACATCTGACAGGTGACTTTCTTTGCCTATTAGAATAT
Organism: Ovis aries; assembly: GCF_016772045.2. NCBI lineage: Eukaryota > Metazoa > Chordata > Mammalia > Artiodactyla > Bovidae > Ovis > Ovis aries. The sequence goes on from NC_056070.1 coordinate 325,659, forward strand.
ATCAGCATTTCTATTTTATTTTTATTTTATTTTTTTAAGTTTTTATTTTTACTTTATTTTACTTTACAATACTGTATTGGTTTTGCCATACATTGACATGAATCCGCCACGGGTGTACATGAGTTCCCAAACATGAACCCCCCTCCTACCTCCCACCCCATATCATCTCTCTGATTTCCATTTTAAAGCAACATTCTATGGGAATGCAAACTAGTACAGCCACTATGGAGAACAGTGTGGAGATTCCTTAAAAAACTGGAAATAGAACTGCCTAATGACCCATCAATCCCACTGCTGGGCATACGCACCGAGGAAACCAGAATTGAAAGAGATACGTGTACTTCAATGTTCATCACAGCACTGTTTATAATAGCCAGGACATGGAAGCTATCCAGATGTCCATCAGCAGATGAATGGATAAGAAAGCTGTGGTACATATACACAATGGACTATTACTCAGCCATTAAAAAGAATACATTTGAATCAGTTCTAATGAGGTGGATGAAACTGGAGCCGATTATACAGAGTGAAGTAAGCCAGAAAGAAAAACACCAATACAGTATACTAACGCATATATATGGAATTTAGAAAGATGGTAACGATAATCTTGTATGTGAGACAGAAAAAGAGACACAGATGTATAGAACAGTCTTTTGGACTCTTTGGGAGGGGAAAAGGGTGGGATGATTTGGGAGAATGGCATTGAAACATGTATAATATCATATATGAAACGAATCACCAGTCCAGGTTCGATGCAAGATACAGGATGCTTGGGGCTGGTGCACTGGGATGACCCAGAAGTACAGGGAAGGAGGTGGGAGGGGAGTTCAGGATGGGGAACATGTGTACACCCCTGGAGGATTCATGTTGATGTATGGCAAAACCAATACAATATTTTAAATTAAAAAAATAAATAAATAAAAGGAAAAAAATAAATCAACATTCTGTCAAATGACTTTTCTATAAAATATAGTTCTTACCTTCTACTTGTCCATTTAACGTAATTTTTCCTCTTTGACCAGCAGCTCCAGATAAAAGATCCACATGCTTCCATGGAAGGCTCTCAGAGATACTCTGTTAAAATTAATACTGAGTTGCATGAAGATTTCCTAATTTCTTTTGAAGAAAATATCCTAGTTTTAAAAACTGCCTACATTTAACCCGGTTAAGACAGGTTTGCCAAGATCCACAGCTGCTAAGTGACAGATTCAGGACAGTGACTTCAAACACAGTGCTGTATCACCAGGCAGTGGCTACCTGCACCTAAGGGATCAGGCCCTTCTCATCTCCTTCCAAAGCTGCCGCCTTCAAACAGAGCACTGCTACTTCATGTTACTTTAAGGACGGCTGCCATAAAGGTTCTCTGAGCGTGCTGGTTAAACTATCCAAAATGGTTTGTACTTACTAAAACATCACAAAGCAAAGCTAACTGCTGTTATTATGTCACATATTTCTTACTATTCGCTATGCTTTTGCTTCTCTTGAAATGTTCCTTGCAGATTAACTTGACAATCCAAATGTAATAATACCTTCAAGTTTCAAGCACTATTTTTTCAATGTTGATGTGGTAAAAACCACAATTCAACCCGTTTCTCTCTAGCCCTCTCCAGCAGTTTTACACATGCACATGTGCCAAAGAAAAATACATTTGCTAGGGAGATTAGGGATGACACAAACACACTACACACTACAGTGTATAAAACAGATAACTAGTAAGGACCTACTGTGTAGCACAGGGAACTCCACTCAATATTCTGTACTGGCCCATGCAGGAAAAGAATCTAAAACAGAGGTGATATGCATATAGAGAGATATAACTGATTCACTTTACTGCACACCTGAACTTAACACAGTATTGTAAATCAACTGTACTCCAATAAAAAATAAAGGAAGAAAGGAAGCGAGGAAGAAAGAAAGAAAGGAACATTTTATCATAGACTCACTTGGAACAATGCTTCAGTTTTTAGGTAAATGTCATTTCAGAACACAAACAGATTCCTTATGACTTCTAAGCCTTGATTTCCATATTACACTGAGTTCATTAGGTAAACCTTGACAATTAGCTAAAGTGTACTATGTGGTAGTATTTAGCACAGAATTATCTTCTTGATTAAAAATCAATAATTAAAAATTAAAATTAAAATCAGATTAAAAATAAAAAAATTTTGATGGGCAAATGCAAAGGTGAGAAAGTCACAGCATCTTCTGCTTTTATGTTTTTACATCACTAAGTTGTTTACATTTCAAAATAATAACAGAAGACAGTACCTCAGAATCCCAAGGTGATTCTATATCTTCCTCTTCTCCCAATCCTAAGGCTCACATCATATCTGTAAAATGGAGTCACAGATACATTAATGAGAACATTTACTACTATGAATTTTAATACATATATTAATTTTAATACATATATTAATTTTACATACATTAATAATACATACATTAATTAATACATATATTAATTTTAATACATATATTTCCCACTAGTTCAATAAAATATACTAGTGGAAAAGAATTTCAGACGGTTGAAGCATTTTCAGGGAGTAAAAGTTGGTAGTACTTGGGTCACTTCTGAAGAAAGAGAGCAAAAGAAACACACTTAAAAAGAAATGGATGCCATATTTGCATCTATGCACTTTAAAGGTTTTTTACTTGTGCTTTTAAGCATAGAAAAAAATCCACAGACATTCACTTACTTACCACTTCTATTATTTCTGTGTGTTCCATCAACAGAACTCAAACGGTCATGATTTATTTGCTCTTGTGGAGCCCTTTCAATAATATCTGTATCACTTTCTTTGTCTACAATCTCTGGCTTTGTGGCTCCTTCCTATAAAAACAAGACAAAATAAAACAAAAACCAAACTTCAGAAAACATATTCATTTATTTGGTCATTCAGTCAATCAGTAAGATGACATTCACTGTTGTCTAAGAAATCATAGACACTGTCCTCAGAGAAGTTAGAAATGTAAAGAAAAGAGTGATTCTGTTCTGTGTTCTAGGCAAGGCAGAGACACGTGAAAACAAGCAAGAGGGCAGAAAAGTGTCCTTCAACAGCTCTGCAACAGAAGTGGACCAAGCACAGGAAGGGCACAAAGGAGAGAGGAGGCAGGTGAACCCATGAAGCTCAAGGAACGCTGTGACAAAGGGCTGTGTCTCAGAAGAAAGAGTACGGAGCTGGGATGTGAGGGGGATTCTGGGAAGGACAGCCCAACAAAAGGACAAAGTGTGAAACAGTGTGAATAAGTCATGTGGGAAACTAGAGCACAGTTACTGGGAACCCTACAGAGACAAAACGGAAGGACCAGGTCAAATGGCAAAAAGCAAGTATCATCTTTTTTCTGCACGTGACAGGAATCTACTACAGAAGTAAAGGGTTACATCATCACAAATATATTTTATTTTATTTGGTGCCATGCTTTTTTTCAAATGAAAGGGGAAAGACTACACTGTACCAGGGAGTAGCAAACATGACATTATTTTACAGGACAGCACTGTGAAAAAAAAAAAAAAAAAAGACACTACAAGCGATGCTCCAGAGTGGACAGGAAGCAAACTAAACACTGCCCATCACCCAGAGTTTCCATGAAACTGTAATTAAAAAGTTGAATTTGGCTTTAAAAACAGCCAAATAAAAACAGTAACAGTAAAAATCATTCTAAAACAAACTGCAAAGCCAAGAGGAATGAAAAGATTGACAAACATGTTTTAGAAAGATTACTCTGGCAGCAACATAAAGATAAACATCAGGGAAGCAAAACTTGAAAAGAATATTTCAAGATTATAGGTGAGAAAGTAGATTATGATAATAAGACATGAAAAATGATAAGCAGGTAGAAAATACTGAACCTGCTGAGTGACTGGATGCAATAATTTCAAGGAAGTTTGGAGTCCGGGATCTTTCCTGCTGCGGCATTTCAGTGATGCTGTCTTCTAAGATGGGGAAAACAGAAGACAGTGCAGCTTACAAAGAGTCAGGGATGAGGGAAGCATCAGGAACAAGGCCCTCAGTTTGCAGAGTAATGAATTAATTATGCACACAAGGGACTCAGAAGAAAGGATTTGGATAAATACCTTTGGATTAGAAATAGATAGCCTTATTCAGGAAAAGCATAGCTGTTAACATAACTATTTGTAAAATATGCTAACCTGGTATAATTAATGCAAACCTATGCAGAATTTTGAACTTTTGAAAGTAAAACAATACCAGGGGAAGAAAACTATGACATTAAAATTTTCAGTTATATATTTTAACACCTGTTTCAAGGACATAAAACATACTTTTATAAATATGTGCAAATATTCATGCCTGGGATATTACAATAATAAGCATTTTTTAGTATAATGAAAAGGTTTAATAGTAAAACACCAAAAGATTCCTTTTTAAAATTGATCTTAAAAGACAACTTTTAAATTGTAGATTAGAAATGCTTATGTGAGTATGGAATTATGAGTCATTTTAACGTACTACTATGAGCTAAATTGAAGAAAGTAGGAAAAACCGCTAGACCATTCAGGTATGACCTAAATCAAATCCCTTATGATTATACAGTGGAAGTGAGAAATAGATTTAAGGGCCTAGATCTGATAGATAGAGTGCCTGATGAACTATGGAATGAGGTTTGTGACATTGTACAGGAGACAGGGATCAAGACCATCCCCATGGAAAAGAAATGCAAAAAAGCAAAATGGCTGTCTGGGGAGGCCTTACAAATAGCTGTGAAAAGAAGAGAGGCAAAAAGCAAAGGAGAAAAGGAAAGATATAAGCATCTGAATGCAGAGTTCCAAAGAATAGCAAGAAGAGATAAGAAAGCCTTCTTCAGTGATCAATGCAAAGAAATCGAGGAAAACCACAGAATGGGAAAGACTAGAGATCTCTTCAAGAAAATTAGAAGAATGTACCAAGGGAACATTTCATGCAAAGATGGGTTCAATAAAGGACAGAAATGGTATGGACCTAACAGAATCAGAAGATATTAAGAAGAGGTGGCAAGAATACATGGAAGAACTGTACAAAAAAGATCTTCAAGACCCAGATAAATCATGACGATGTGATCACTCATCTAGAGCCAGACACCCTGGAATGTGAAGTCAAGTGGGCCTTAGAAAGCATCACTAAGAACAAAGCTAGTGGAGGTGATGGAATTCCAGTGGAGCTGTTTCAAATCCTTAAAGATGATGCTGTGAAAGTGCTGCACTCAATATGCCAACAAATTTGGAAAACAGCAGTGGCCACAGGACTGGAAAGGGTCCGTTTTCATTCCAATCCCAAAGAAAGGCAATGCCAAAGAATGCTCAAACTACTGCACAATTGCACTCATCTCACATGCTAGTAAAGTAATGTTCAAAATTCTCCAAGCCAGGCTTCAGCACTACGTGAACCGTGAACTCCCTGATGTTCAGGCTGGTTTTAGAAAAGGCAGAGGAACCAGAGATCAAATTGCCAACATCCGCTGGATCACGGAAAAAGCAAGAGAGTTCCAGAAAAACATCTACTTCTGCTTTATTGACTATGCCAAAGCCTTTGACTGTGTGGATCACAATCAACTGTGGAAAATTCTGAAAGAGATGGGAATACCAGACCACCTAACCTGCCTCTTGAGAAATCTGTATGCAGGTCAGGAAGCAACAGTTAGAACTGGACATGGAACAACAGACTGGTTCCAAATAGGAAAAGGAGTACGTCAAGGCTGTGTATTGTCACCCTGCTTATTTAACTTATATGCAGAGTACATCATGAGAAATGCTGGACTGGAAGAAACACAAGCTGGAATCAAGATTGCCGGGAGAAATATCAATAACCTCAGATATGCAGATGATACCACCCTTATGGCAGAAAGTGAAGAGGAACTAAAAAGCCTCTTGATGAAAGTGAAAGAGGAGAGCGAAAAAGTTGGCTTAAAGCTCAACATTCAAAAAATGAAGATCATGGTATCTGGTCCCATCACTTCATGGGAAATAGACGGGAAACAGTGAAAACAGTGTCAGACTTTATTTTTGGGGGCTCCAAAATCACCGCAGATGGTGACTGCAGCCATGAAATTAAAAGACGCTTACTTCTTGGAAGAAAAGTTATGACCAACCTAGATAGCATATTCAAAAGCAGGGACATTACTTTGCCGACTAAGGTCCGTCTAGTTAAGGCTATGGTTTTCCTGTGGTCATGTATGGATGTGAAAGTTGGACTGTGTAGAAGGCTGAGCACCGAAGAATTGATGCTTTTGAAGTGTGGCATTGGAGAAGACTCTTTAGAGTCCCTTGGACTGCAAGGAGATCCAACCAGTCCATTCTGAAGGAGATCAGCCCTTGGATTTCTTTGGAGGGAATGATGCTGAAGCTGAAACTCCAGTACTTTGGCCTCCTCATGCGAAGAGTTGACTCATTGGAAAGGACTCTGATGCTGGGAGGGATTGGGGTCAGTAGGAGAAAGGGGCGACCGAGGATGAGATGGCTGGATGGCATCACTGACTTGATGGACGTGAGTCTGAGTGAACTCCGGGAGATGGTGATGAACAGGGAGACCTGATGTGCTGCGACTCATGGGGTCGCAAAGAGTCGGACACAACTGAGCAACTGAACTGAACTGATGAGATAAGAAAGAAATATAAAACCCTATTTGAAAATTCACAAGGTTTTCTTCTTATTTCTGTGTAAACAGCACACTTAACAACTCTAATTTCCCATCTGTGCCTTCTGGAATAGTAGGTAAAGATTGAAGGAATGATCTTGATATTAAAAATAGTAGTAAAATTATGATTATCCTAGCTGGAGATAGAAAGGTTTTCAAATACATCTATGATGATCAAGCAGGGCTCAAATTTCGTGTCAGGAAAGAATAAACAAACTTAAAAAATCAAGTAACCACAATTTCTGAGTTTTGGATACAAAAGAATTGATATGTTAGTTTCATATGTATAACAAAGAATTGACAGGATAGTTTAACACCTATAAATACTGAAGTTAATATAAAGTTTCTAAAATAACATAGAGTATACATATGGCTAGAGATATTTTAAAAAGTAAAAAATTATCTTCCAGAGATAATTTGTAAACCCTGTTGGTAATTTTTTCCTTATGATTTTATAATAACAAGTAGTCTACATAAGAAAAAGAAATCATAAATTATAATTTCATTCATTTCCTGTAAGTGCCATTACATGTAGATATTAGGAAAAGACAAATCAGAGTCTCTTCAGCAAAAAAAAAAGTTCTACATGTTTTCTTTAAGACTATTGCACCTGAAAATTTTCTCATTGAATGAAGAGAGAGTAAGAATCTCATTTATATAATTATAACTTTTATAAAAAGACTAGATAAAATGCTTATTTATTTCCTCTTTATTTTCAAAAAGATCTAAAACACCCACCAAGATTATCCCAAACAGTAAGATAAATTAGTTAAGTACATTAAGTATTTATCAAACAGTAAGTTAGAAACCACAAGAAACAGAAAGGCCAAAAGTTCTTAAATCATGATAAATCTGCTAAGGCCTAAAACAGAAGTCACCTTGAATTGTCTATGAACTAAAGTTTTGCTATATTAAATAGAGGACATTGCTTCATTACTTTCAAAGTGAGAATTTGTTTAAAAAGACAAATCACTTCAAACTGAAATGAACTTCCAGAGGGAACTATATTCAATACAGATATATACATACATGTGTATGTGTCAGTCCCTCAGTTGTGTCCGACTCTTTGTGACCCCATGGACTGTAATCCACCAGGCTCCTCTGTCCATGGAATTCTGCAGGCAAGAATACTGGAGTGAGTTGCCATTTCCTTCTCCAAGGGATCTTCCCGACCCAGGGATTGAACCCAGGTCTCCCGCATTGCAGGCAGACTCTTTACCAACTGAGCCACCAGGGAAGCCATATATACATATATAAGTATAACCAAGACACTCTGCTGTACATCTGAAACTAACACAATATTGTAAATTGATTATACTGCAATTGAAAAAAAAAAAAAAAACAAGAACCACCATCAACCTCAAAAACAACCACCAAAAAAAGTAAGGAACAAATTTTCTTTCAGTTCTTCATCAGCTATATGTCATTCAAAAGAGTATGAGCACTGCTTTTTCGTGACCTCACTGTCGCCTCTTAAGTTGAATTTGAAATAATTCTTTTCATATTTATAATAAAGAGTTCCTCATCTGACATACCCCCACTATTTCTGTTGTGTTTGTGTAATAATCTTTCTCATCCTGACCCTCATTCCATTTCATATTCATCTTTTCCTTCTTAAATGAATTCTTCCCTTTCATCCCCCTCCCCATGTTCATATTCATCTAGCTGTTCTTCCTAATTGCTTTGTAATGTTTGTCTTTCATAAGGGCATACTTAGTATGCCAGCATTTATAAATCTGAAGCATGCACATATATTGCTCTTATTATCACACCATTTTGTATTGTGACTTTGAAAGCTTCCATTTCTGTGGTAGGATCCCTTGTGTCATATAAGGGGACATGACATGTGAATGGCATGTGAAAAAGTAGAGGGAAAAAAGAGTTACAAACAAAACAACTTGCCTTTGTGAGACCAAGGCCCGCGAGAGACTTGAGAGGTTGTGGAAGAGGTTCAGGCGATGGGAAGGCAGGATGAGAGAAGCCCCGGACTCCAGGTGATGGTTCGGGAATGGTTTCAACCACATCTTCAATTTCACCATCAGAATTATTGTCCTCAGAGAAGGCTGTACTCTCTGGACTCACAATGCCACATTTTGCTTCTACTATAGTGAAAACAAGTGAGACTACATGAGAATATCTGTAATTTCAAATCAGTGAATAAAACCAGGAGGACAGTCTTAGATAACTTACTGTTTCTCTTGGATTGCTGAGAAGCATTCATTAGCTTCATTAAGTTTGGTTTCAGGACATTCTGGAGAAGAAAATAAGAACTTTAAGAATGATAAGAGTCAAATTTAATAAAATAATTATAACACCTCCCATTCCTCTATATCTAACACAAAGAGCACAGGCTCTGGAGTCATTCAGATGTGGATTCAAATCCCAGTTCTGCCACTGACTAACCTTCTCATGGGGTAAGGATTATGACAGATGACATAGGAAGCCCCGGATGTTCCTCCCCTTATCCCTAATATACTGCTATACAAATACTATGACACCTACTAGATTACTTTCTCTACCAAAATGTTCTAGAATAAAAATTCATCCCCAATACTTTAGAGTACTATGTCTGAAAAACTAAGCTATTTAAATTAGTTGCTATGTTTTGAAATTTGTTTGCATAATTTCTATATGCATGAATTATTGCTTGGGAAGGGAAATATGAAAGTTTAGTTTTTAGCAGAACCTTATTTAGATAGGTTAGAACTGCAAATAGGAAAAGTTATTTCTATTCTGTTTGTCAAAGAGCTAAAGACAAATGATTTTTAAAATTCAGCTCATTCTAAGAAAGAGGGGAAAAAATAAGAGTAAACCTGTAGGGCAACGATCATGAGTGAAAGCCACAAACACTCTAAACAGAAAGCCATAGGCAAACATGTTAACAATAGAGGCAGAGAGAGATGCACTCAAAGAACAGACACTGAAGAAATGTATTCTGCAAGGAGAAATTAGGTTAACAGGAAATATTAAAAATGACAAAAGGTAGGGTAGGAAAAAGAAAGGAAAAAGTGAGATATGCCTAGTGAAGTACAAACTTAAGGGGGAAAAAAGAAAAGCATAACTATAATGAGGTATGTGGAAAAACATATTTATTTAGAACTTATATACAACAAATCAGTAATATATCAGTATTGCTAAGAATACACTATGAACAAAGCCTGTGCTTTATATGTTTTTATTAATATATAAATTATATATCTACACTGCTCAAGTTTTATGAAAATATCAACATAAATTATATATAAAACATATATTTAAAATAGAGGTTTTTGTTCATTGCATATCCCTAATAATAGTAATTTATATTACTTTAAAACTGTTTATAAACAATACTGTAATAAAGAGTTTATTTTTGCCAGTATAAAAAAGCCATTCAATTAGCCACACATGGTCATCTATCACTACTTGAATGCTGTCAAGTATTACTGGAGAGAGAGGAATTGATAAAGAAATATTCCTAACATTTCACTGGGAACAAGGACTGGTAGTCAGAATTCTAAGGAAACTATGCTGTTTGAAAAAAAAAATTAATGGAATACAAGATGGAGCTAGAAAGCTATTGGGTGGAAGAAGTTTGGGGTTGGCTAAAAAGTTTGTTTGGGTTTTTCCATAAGATGTTACAGAAAAACACGAACAAACTCATTGGCTAATCCAATATATGGGAGCTCTCTGCACCATCTATTCAATTTTGCTGCGAACCTAAAAGTGCTCTAAAAAATAAAGTCTATTATTTTTTTTTGAAGAAAACAGAAACAATGGTTGGATAAAATACTGAAACATGCTATAACGCTTAGGACCCCTGAGAACATTATACCAAGAGAAAGAAGCCAGTCATAAAAACCACATACAGCATGATTTCATATATGTCTAGAAGAGGCAAATCTATAGTATAGAGACAGAAAATAAATTAGTGGTTGGGCTGGGCTCATGGGGGTGGGGTGTCTGAATGAAACGGGAAATGATTGCTAATGTGGGATTCTTTTGAGATGAGGAAAATGTTCTGAAAGTTGTTGTGGCCGTGGTTGCACAACCCTGTGAATACACTAAACACCACTGAACTATACATATTAAATGGGTGAATTGATGGTATGTGAATTGTATCTCAATAAAACTGTCATTTTCTTAAGTAAAGCTGCAATTTTTAAAAAGTAACTGGTTAGAACCCATAGCATGCATACTTTAAACATTAGAATGCTGAAGAATACTGAAGAAGTCTCTAGACTTCTAGAGATAGCAGATAGACTTCTCATAGTGATAATTCAGCAGAAAGGCATGTCATAAATATCCACATGCCTAACAACAGAGCCTCAAAACAAACAAAGCAAGAACTGAAGTTACCAAAGGTAGAAACAGATGGAAATTTTAAACACCAGTTTCTTAACAGGTAATAGAAGTAGATCCAAAGTGGGGGGGGGGGGGGGGGGGGATGTAAGTAATGTACACAATACCATCAACCACCTTGTCTAAAATAAATATTTTGAGGATTGACACATGTGCACTACTGATGTATAAAAGAGATAACTAATGAGAACGTATTGTATAGCTCAGGGAACTCTATCCAATGCTCTGTGGTGACTTAAGTTGGAAAAGAAATCTAAAAAAGAGGGAATATATGTATACATATAACTGATCCACTTTGCTATATAGCAGAAACCAAAGTAAGATTGCAAAGCAACTCTATTGCAATAAAAATTAATTTTAAAATACGTTGAGTATAACAAGCAGTGGTTAAGCATTCACTTCATAATTTTTGTCTCCTTGGAACCTCTAAGGATCTTTCAGTGGTCTGAAAACTTTCTTTAAGATTTCCTGTTATCTTCTTTCCTCTTATTATTTATGTATTTACTCTGGGCTGTGCCAGGTTTCCGCAGCCACACGTGAGCCTTCTCTGGCTGCGGCAGGTGGGGGCTGATCTCTGGTTGCGGTGTGCGAGCTTCTCGGTGCAGGGGCTTCTCTGGCTGTGCAGCCCTGGCTGTAGGCTGCGGGGGCTTCAGACACTGTGGCCTGCGGGCTCTAGAGCACAGGCTCAGAGATTGTGGTACACGGGCTTCGTTGCCCTGCAGCATATGGAATATTCCTGAACCAGGGATGGAACTTGTGTCATAGGCAGATTCTTAAACACTAGATGAACCATCAAGGCGATCTTCTGAAAGGGGGTGACCAAAGTAATTTGCACAGATGCCTTTTTCCTTCTTAACATCCTTTTCAAACACAAAGACTTATTCAAAACCATCCCATTTTCCCCAAGACACAAACCCTGTATTCTTTCCTCTTAGATATTTTAATTCTCTACTCCCTGGAACCCAGGTGGTTTTGACAAGAAGCCCTGCTCCCCTGCAGAAATGTGCTGGGGGCCAATCACAAGCCATCAGCCAGAGACAGACAGCATCCAGGCGGGTGGGTCTGGAGTGCTGCAAACAACACAGCAAAGGAAATGGACCTGGGCTGCACCCCCGTTTCATCACACAGCAGTAGCACCTGGCAGGCACGTGTTCATTTCCTATCAGCAAGGAGCAAAGGCGAGGCACGAGCTGGATCCTCCTGCTTTTCCCAGGAGGTGGTTTCACTGCCAACGCCTTGCGATGCTCTCCACGGTCTTAGGTTCGTTCCATAGCACGGTTGCTTTTCAGCACTTACCTGCCAGCTTCTGACTCATGGGACCTGTACAACCTCCTTCAACAGATTGTGCTTAGTCACTCAGTTGTGTCTGAGTCCAGGCTCCTCTGTCCATGGGGATTCTCCAGGCTAAAATACTGGACTGGGTTGCCATACTTTCCTCCAGGGGATTTTCCCAACCCAAGGATCAAACCCAGGTCTCCTGCACTGAAGGCAGATTCTTTACTGTTTGAGGCACCAGGGACTATCATATAATGACATGCATAAGACCTAAAAGGACAGGCCTGTGTCAGGGCATCAGCACATCAGTCGGCCTTCCTTCACACAGAAGAGGCCACACTAGGGGCCTGTGTTTCTCCATCCTAAAGCCCAAGGGTCCCAGCGCGTGTCATTTCCCTCAAATCACTTGCAGGTAGTAACAGCACACTCTGTAGCTTTAGGACCAAGCTAGGATGGCAGTGCGCATGTGTGCTAAGTCACTTCAGTTGTGTCCGACTCTTTGTGACCCCAGGGACTGTAGCATGCCAGGCTCCTCTGTCCATGGGATTCTCCAGACAAGAATACTGGAGTAGGCTGCCATTCCCCCCTCCAGGGGATCTTCCTGACCCAGGGATTGAAGCTGGGGCTCTTATGTTTCCTGCCTTGGCAACCAGGTTCTTTACCTGGGAAGCCCAAGGATTGCAGGGGGAACATGAAAAGAGAGGAGGTGCTCAGTGTTGTTATGTACACCATGGGAGGATGTCAGGGACAACTTCTTTTTAAAAAGGAAGAAAAGCAAGTTGTAAAATGGTGTTCTTTCATCCAAGAAATATTTACTGAGGGAATCCCCTGGCAGTCCAGTGGTTAGGACTCCATGCTTTCACTGCTGAGGGCCTGGGTTCAATATCTGGTCAGGGAACTAAGATCCCACAAGCCATGCAGCAAGGTAAAAAAAAAAAATTATATATATATATATATATATATATATATACTGAGCATGCACCATTCTAGGCACTTAGGACACTGCTGCTGCTAAGTCACTTCAGTCGTGTCCAACTCTGTGCAACCCCATAGACGGCAGTCCCCCAGGCTCCCCCGTCCCTGGAATTCTCCAGGCAAGAACAATGGAGTGGGTTGCCATTTCCTTCTCCAACTGCAACTAACTAAACAGACAAACCTGGCAAATAAGCAAACCCTGTCTTAAATGGTGATAAGAAACATGAGAGAAACAGAGCAGGAGGAGGCAGGGTATCATCGACTCACAGCCTTTAAATGGGGCAGATGGGGAAGGCCTTCCTGAGAAGAGGACCTTTAGGCGTGTCTGAAGGTCGTGTATCTTGGTCTGCATATATATGCCTGGTGCTTCCCCGGTGATTCAGTGGTTAAGATCTGCCTTGCAATGCAGAGAGCAAAGGTTCGATTCCTGGTTGGGGAACTAAGATCCCACATGCCATGGAGCAACTAAGTCAACAAGCTGCAACTAGAGAGTCCACAACGAAGATCCCACGTGTGGAAACTAGGGCCCGACATAACCAAATAGATAAATAAATATTAAATATTTTTGAAAAGCCAGCCTGGCCTCAAATGATTTCAAGAGGTCCCTAAACCCCCGGGCATTCCCCTGCCTTCTTCTAAAGCCTGAAATTTCTTTAATGAGGGGGAAAAGAAACCTATTTAATTCCATTTAATTCCATTAAATTTCTATTTAATTCTGTACTATCAAAGAGAAATATCTGATGGTTTTGGAAAAGCTGGCGCACAGCGCTCCCATGTTACCAGGTGACCGTAGAAGCATATGGTTGATGTCTGGACTTTGCTCCATCACAAGGGAAGGGGAGCACAAATTTCAAGAAGATAGGTGGGTCACTGAGTCAGAAGGAGCAAAGGCGGCTATCAGACGGCACTCATCCCGGCTCAGCTGCCTCTGCCTGTTTGGCGCAGGACAGGGCAGCTGTCTGCTGTGTGGTGCGCATGTCGTGTGACTAAAACCAGGCAATTCCAGTACGCTAACCATGACATTCACACAAGGCAATTTAGCAGTGACCGGGCATCCTGGACACTCACTGATCAGCAGTGCTACGCTGAATCCTCACCTTCTGTACCATCTGCACTAAAGCGAGAAGGGAGCTCTCTAGCAGACCCACTTTGAAAGAAAGGCTAAAGGAAATTCTTCAGATTCAAAGAGAATAATACCAGAGGGAAACAAATTTCAAGAACAAAGGAAGAGCAATAGAAATGGCAAATAACTATGTAAATATGAGTCTTATGGTTTTTTGGTCTGTGCCATCCAACGTGTGGGATCTTAGTTCCCCGACCAGGGGTGGAACCCTTGCCCACTGCAGTGGGCGCTCCTAGTCTTAATCCCTGGACTGTCAGGGAGTCCCTAATTTTAAAGAAGTGGCCAAAGCAGTCAGCTTTTTCTACTTCTTATTTAAGAAATATTTATTTTTATGTATTTAGGTAGCTGTGCCAGGTCTTAGTTGTGGCACTTGGGACCTTCCATCTGCATTGCAGCAGGTGGGATCTAGTTCCCCGACCAGGGATCAAACCCAGGCCCCGTGCACTGGGAGCGCAGAGGCCTAGCCACTGGACCACCAGGGCAGTCCCGAGAATATTTTGTATGTATATATGATGTACATATGTATGACAGCAGAAAGCAAAATTTCTAACACTGTCTGAAGCACAAAGATGTAGCACTAAGTGGTGGTGTGGCTTCTATGTTCTCCTTGACATGGCACAATCTTATTTCCAAGCAGACAGAGAAAAGCTAAATATGAATACTATAAGCTCCAGAGCAACCACTAAAATTCAGAGACACATGGGGAAAAACATCAATATGGAACACTAAGAATATAATCAACAATACAGTCGATAATAATGTAGGGGAATATAGTCAGTAATCAAGTAATACCTTTCATGGTGACAGATGGTAACTAGATTTACTGCGATCATTTTGAAATGCATAGAAATGTCAAAGCACTATGCTGTGCACCGGGGAACTAACAGAGTGCTGTAGTCAATTATACTTCAAAAATAAACAAGTTCATAGAAAAAGAGATAGGATTTGTCATAACTGGAGGTACACAGAGGGGTGTTGGGAGGAGAATTGGAAGAATCTGGTCAAAGGGTACAAACTTCCAGAGCACCACCCAGTCGGGTCAGGCAGCCGGCCCAGGAGACCCCGTCCTCCCGGCCTCTGCGGCCGGACCCAGATTTAGAAGGAGCCCCGGGGCGAAACACCCTCTGCGCGCCCGCCACAAGCCCACCGGAGCCACGAGCCCGAAACACCAAGGGGTGCCCAGCGAGCCCAGCTCCCGCCGCCAGCCCGCCGGCCAGTGTCCAGGTACGTCCTCCCATCCACGGGCTCGCCGGAGACACGCGCTCCTGCAGGCGATTCGAGCGCTCCAGAAGGGCACGCGCCTGCTGCTAAGAAAGACCCCCTTCTGCCGCCTGCAACTCTCTCATCCATCCAGCCTCCCATCCCTTCCCCTGCCCCGAGAGACTATCTCCTCCTCTCCAACCTCCGAGACCAGGAGAGCTGTGTCCGCCTTCTCTAAGCTCCCTGGAGCTGACATCAGCCACCAGTTAGGACCCAAGAGTAAACACTAGGAAAGAACAAAGGTGAAGATTCAGGGAGACTCACGGAGAGAGTCTATCTTCTCTTGAGTCTCCTTTTCCTCTCCACTCCTCCCCCCATCCCGCTCCTTCACCAGCAAGAGAAATACGTGTTAAATTCTCTCGTGGTGTGGACTTCAGTTGGCAAACCCAGGCCCTGTTGGCCCTGCAAGAGGCCGCAGAAGCGTTTCTAGTTCGGCTCTTCGAGGATGCCTGTCTCCTCTCCTTAGACTCCCGCCGCGTCAGGCTCTCCTCAAAGGGTGCTCAGCTGGCCTGAGAATCAGAGGCATTCAAGGGCACAGCTGGGCTTCGGGCACCCACCCGTGTTTCTGGTGGATACCAGAACCCCTGCCCATGGCTAGGACCAGATCCACTGGGTACAAGGTGTTGCCTGCACTTGCTGTCTCTGAGTAGAGTGTGTGAGTTGGTTTCCTAGTTAGTTTTTTTGAGAAGGAGAAGACTGCATGGGTTTCCTCTCTAACAGAGGTAAAATATGAGAGAATCAAGGTATTCCAGAAATCTTGAGAATAATTTTCAGATGAAGATACTCTCCTTTGCAAATTATTCATATGACTGTTTGATGATTTGGAAAACATCAGATTTTCTAGGTTATAGGAGAAAAGGATATTTACTGATTATTTTAAATCCTCTTGTACCATTTAAATGTTTTACCATATGTATATTTACTTTTATTTAAAACATGATGGAACAAATAAGGGAAGAGCACTCCAGTCAGTTGCATGGAAGAGCCTGGTGCATCCAGGATACAAATATCTGTCCCTCAAATTGACTTCATCATTAGTGGCAGAAGCAAGTTCCTGTGTGCACTGTGCCTGTCAACAGATCCAAAATTCAATTGAGATGAAAACAGAAAATTGTTAAGGTCTGATGTTTTACCTCCTCTGGTAAACTCCTACCAAAGTCATTCAGAAATTCCAACTTGCAAACTTGATTTGATTCATCTGCAAATCATAGATGTATCATAATTTATACTTCAGAATTCTTCATTCCAGGATTTTAAAGAGCCTTTTCAATGTTTTTACAGGTGTTTTTATAACTTCCTTGTGGAGAGATAATAAAAATGATTCTTAATGAAAAAAAATTGAAGCAAAGTTACTATTATACAGAGATTGCACTGTGTTCTTTGTGTGTTAGTGCTAATTTCTTCATTTGGACACTGTTTTCCAAGAGCCACAATTTAAAGAGAATTGAGGGCCACATTTTTGTCTCCAGTGGAGTAGAGTGTGAGCTGATAAAATCCTTGCCCTTCTTTTGTAACTGAAAGCAGTTTAAGTGACTTCCAGGGAAATAGGAAGTGCCACCAAAAGACTTTTGATATTGTGTGTGATGAAAATGATTAGTGAGGGTGGATATTAATAATGATGTAGTCAACCAACTGAATTCAAACTAAATGGAAGGACCAAGTTTTGTTGTTCAATACATTTTAACCCTTTGGAAAAACCTTTTCCTGTTCTACATTAACTCATTTTTATGTAAACAATGGAATAAACCTTATCTATGAATACATTTCTTTTTAAAGGTACAAATCTCCAACTGTAAGATAAATAAGTACTAGGGACATAATCTACAACACAATAAATAAAATTAATAAACACTGTTCTATATTATATATGAGAATTGTTAAAGAGGAGAGTGAAAAGTTTGGCTTAAAGCTGAACATTCAGAAAATGAAGATCATGGCATCTGGTCCCATCACTTCATGGGAATTAGATGGGGAAACAGTGGAAACAGTGTCAGATTTTATTTTGGGGGGCTCCAAAATCACTGCAGATGGTGACTACAGCCATGAAATTAAAAGACTCTTACTCCTTGGAAGGAAAGTTATGACCAACCTAGATAGCTTATTCAAAAGCAGAGACATTACTTTGCCGACTAAGGTCCATCTAGTCAAGGCTATGGTTTTTCCTGTGGTCATGTATGGATGTGAGAGTTGGACTCTGAAGAAAGCTGAAAGCCAAAGAATTGCTGCTTTTGAACTGTGGTGTTGGAGAAGACTCTTGAGAGTCCCTTGGACTGCAAGGAGATCCAACCAGTCCATTCTGAAGGAGATCAACTTTGGGTGTTCTTTGGAAGGAATGATGCTAAAGCTGAAACTCCAGTACTTTGGCCACCTCACGCGAAGAGTTGACTCATTGGAAAAGACTGATGCTTGGAGGGATTGAGGGCAGGAGGAGAAGGGGACAACGGAGGATGAGATGGTTGGATGGCATCACTGACTCGATGGACGTGAGTTTGCATGAACTCCAGGAGTTGGTGATGGATAGGGAGGCCTGGCGTGCTGCGATTCATGGGGTCGCAAAGAGTCACACACGACTGAGCGACTGAACTGAACTGAACTGAATATTGAATAGGACCTTAAACGGCCAGAAAGACTCTGACAAAGACGAACACAGCGGGAGGCATCTTCCTCTCCGACTTCAAACTACATCATGGAGCTATAGTAACCACCACAGTGAGGAACTGGCAGGAACACAGACACATGGACTCCAGGAAAGAATAGAGAGCCCAGGAACGAATCCACATGTACGTGGTCAGTTCATGAAAATCAAACCAGTAACGAGCAAAGAGGAAAGGGCAGTCTTCTCAAGAAACAGTGACAGGAAAACTGGCCACCTACACCAAAGAACATCAGTGAAGGTCATCCTCTAGATCATCTAACAGAAATCGAACTGGAAACACGCGATCTTGCACATGGAGCCCTTTCCCCCCCCCCCCCCCCCCCCCCCCCCCGCCCGAGTCCTCTGAGATGGACCTCCAGTCAGCGCTCAGCTGGACACAGGACTTTGTCCTCATTTTTCCCTCTTGCAGCGCCTCCCTGCTGGCGGGCAGTGAGGCAACCCCACTTCTCTCAGCCTGGATGCAGCCCCGTTATCCAGGAGCCTGAGCCCTGACGGCCCTGAGGAGACAAAGCTCCCGCCAGCTGGTCACCGAGCCCAGTCTAAAGGCAAAGCGTCCTGCGCCCGCGGGGCAGAGGGGGTTTTGGCGCCCCCTGCGGCCACCCAGAGAAGAGCGGGCAGCTCCGCGCTCACAGACCTCAGAGGGCTCACCCAGAAGCAGCTCTGCTGTGAGCACTCAGACTGGAGGCCCAAAATGAATGGAGCAGAATAGCTCCATGACCCTCCTCAAAACATGGCTAAGGAAAAATCAGAGCCTGTATGGAATGCAGCCATAAAAAGGAACACATTTGAATCCATTCTAATGAAGGGGATGAACCCAGAGCATATTAAAGAGGGAAGTCAGTCAAAAAGAGAAAAACATGGAATCTAGAAGGATGGGTCTGATGAATCTGTTCACATAGCAGCAATGGAGATGCAGACATAGAGAACAGACTTGTGGATAAGGGTGGGGAACAAGAGGGAGAGGGTGAGATGAATGGAGAGAGCAGCATGGATGCATGTACACCAACATTTGTAAATAGACAACCAGGGGGAATTTGCTGTATGACTCAGGGAACTGAAACTATGGAGAACAGTGTGGAGATTCCTTAAAAAACTGGAAATAGAACTGCCTTATGACCCGGCAATCCTACTGCTGGGCATACACACCGAGGAAACCAGAATTGAAAGAGACATGTGCACCCCAATGTTCATTGCAGCACTGTTTATAATAGCCAGGACCTGGAAGCAACCTAGATATCCATCAGCAGATGAATGGATAAGAAAGCTGTGGTACATATACACAATGGAGTATTACTCAGCCATTAAAAAGAATACATTTGAATCAGTTCTAGTGAGGTGAATGAAACTGGAGCCTATTATACAGAGGGAATTAAGCCAGAAAGAAAAACACCAATCCATAAACTAATACATATATATGGAATTTAGAAAGATGGTAACAATAACCCAGTATGCAAGACAGCAAAAGAGACACAGATGTATAGAACAGTCTGCTGGACTCTGTGGGAGAGGGAGAGGGTGGGATGATTTGGGAGAATGGCATTGAAACATGTATAATATCATATATGAAATGAATCACCAGTCCAGGTTTGATGCAGGATACAGGATGCTTGGGGCTGGTGCACTGGGATGACCCAGAGGGATGCTACAGGGAGGGAGGAGGGAGGGGGGTTCAGGATGGGGAACACGTGTATACCCGTGGCAGATTCATGTTGATGTATGGCAAAATCAATACAATATTGTAACGTAATTAGCCTCCAATTAAAATAAATAAATTTATAATAAAAATAAATAAAAAGAAAAAAGTGAGGGGACACACGTACACCTATGGTTAATTCATGTGGGTGTATGACAAATCAAAGCAATATTGTAAAGCAATGATCAACCAACTAAAAATAAATAACTGTTTAAAAAAAAAGACTAAATGAACAGAAACACAAACTTTGCAACTAACACCGTAACTCAATTTTAAAAACTATAAAACTTTATTTTTTTTTAGTGTTCTTTCTTTTTTAGCTTTTTATTTTTTAAATTTTAATATCTTTAATTCTTACATGCATTCCCAAACATGAACCCCCCTCCCACCTCCCTCCCCATAACATCTCTCTGGGTCATCCCCATGCACCAGCCCCAAGCATGCTGCATCCTGCGTCAGACATAGACTGGCGATTCAATTCTTACATGATAGTATACATGTTAGAATGTCATTCTCCCAAATCATCCCACCCTCTCCCTCTCCCTCTGAGTCCAAAGGTCCATTATACACATCTTTGTCTCTTTCCCTGTCTTTCATACAGGGTCATCATTGCCATCTTCCTAAATTCCATATATGTATGGAATACATATATATATGTATATTAGTATACTGTATTGGTGTTTTTCTTTCTGGCTTACTTCACTCTGTATAATCGGCTGCAGTTTCATCCATCTCATCAGAACTGATTCAAATGAATTCTTTTTTACAGCTGAGTAATACTCCATTGTGTATATGTACCACAGCTTTCTTATCCATTCATCTGCTGATGGACATCTAGGTTGTTTCCATGTCCTGGCTATTATAAACAGTGCTGTGATGAACATTGGGGTACAAGTGTCTCTTTCAATTCTGGTTTCCTCGGCGTGTATGCCCAGCAGTGAGATTGCTGGGTCATAAGGTAGTTCTATTTGCAATATTTTAAGGAATCTCCACACTGTTCTCCATAGTGGCTGTACTAGTTTGCATTCCCACCAACAGTGTAGGAGGGTTCCCTTTTCTCCACACCCTCTCCAGCATTTATTGCTTGCAGATTTTTGGATCGCAGCCATTCTGACTGGTGTGAAGTGGTATCTCATTGTGGTTTTGATTTGCATTTCTCTAATAATGAGTGAAGTTGAGCATCTTTTCATGTGTTTGTTAGCCATCCGTATGCCTTCTTTGGAGAAATGTCTATTTAGTTCTTTGGCCCATTTTTTGATTGGGTCGTTTATTTTTCTGGAATTGAGCTGCATAAGTTGCTTGTATATTTTTGAGATTAGTTGTTTGTCAGTTGCTTCATTTGCTATTATTTTCTCCCATTCAGAAGGCTGTCTTTTCACCTTGCTTATATTTTCCTTTGTTGTGCAGAAGCTTTTAATTTTAATTATTTTTTTTAATTTATTTTTATTTATTTATTTTTTTAAAATTTTAAAATCTTTAATTCTTACATGCATGTTTGGGAATGCATGTAAGAATTAATTTTAATTAGATCCCATTTGTTTATTTTTGCTTTTTATTTCCAGAATTCTGGGAGGTGGATCATAGAGGATCCTGCTGTGATTTATGTCTGAGAGTGTTTTGCCTATGTTCTCCTCTAGGAGTTTTATAGTTTCTGATCTTACATTTAGATCTTTAATCCATTTTGAGTTTATTTTTGTGTGTGGTGTTAGAAAGTGATCTAGTTTCATTCTTTTACAAGTGGTTGACCAGTTTTCCGAGCACCACTTGTTAAAGAGATTGTCTTTACTCCATTGTATATTCTTGCCTCCTTTGTCAAAGATAAGGTGTCCATATGTGTGTGGATTTATCTCTGGGCTTTCTATTTTGTTCCATTGATCTATATGTCTGTCTTTGTGCCAGTACCATACTGTCTTGATGACTGTGGCTTTGTAGTAGAGCCTGAAGTCAGGCAAGTTGATTCCTCCAGTTCCACTCTTCTTTCTCAAGATTGCTTTGGCTATTCGAGGTTTTTTGTATTTCCATACAAATCTTGAAATTATTTGTTCTAGTTCTGTGAAAAATGTTGCTGGTAGCTTGATAGGGATTGCATTGAATTTGTAAATTGCTTTGGGTAGTATACTCATTTTCACTATATTGATTCTTCTGATCCATGAACATGGTATATTTCTCCATCTATTAGTGTCCTCTAAAAACTATAAAACTTTAGAAAACAACAAAAGATCTACATGACCTTTGGTCTGGTGATGAGTTCTAACACACAACAAAAAAGCCAACTTACCAAATTATGAATATAAATTGTTTAAAACATTGACTTTTACAATTTTATACATTTACTCTGTGAAGGACCTTATTTGAGAGAACCAAAAGACAAACTGTGAAATGAACCACTGACCACCCACCCTTGCTAGGCAACAGAGAAGAGAAAGCACTTGCAGGAGTCATCTTACAACAGGAGGTCCTGGTAAGGAATAAGGAACTAACAAGCTACCACCAACCAGGACTCTGGAGAGGTCAAAAAGAGATGGGAGACCGCAGTGCAGAGGTCCTACCAACTTCCCAGGATCCTCCTCGCTGGAATCCATCTCAGCTGAGTGATGTGTGTGCCCCCAGGAAAGATCCCAATTCAGAATGACTGGCAAGAGACAAACCAGAAACTAACCCAATGGCCAGAAAACCTGAGACTGTGAGCCATGTGGCAGAGCAGTTCTCTCCATTTCCCTCACCCTCCTCCCCTCTGCCCTGGCAGCCCTTCCCAATAAAGTCTCTCACTTGGACGGCACTCCTCTCCTCGGACAATTTACTTCCAAGTGTCAGACAAGAAGCCACTCTCAAGCCCTGGAAGGGATCCCCCTTCCTTCATCAAAACCATGATCCAGGAGAAAATATCTTCCAAATGCTACCTTGTAGAGAAGGAAATGGCACCACCTCAAGTATTCTGGCCTGAGAAATCCCAGGGACAGAGGAGTTTGGTGGGCTACAGTCCAACAGCAGGGCATTTCTGAGGAGAGGAAACAGTCCCAGGGAAGCTGAAGTGCTCACCAAAGGCCCCAGAGCTTTGGATGGCACAGCCAGACCTGTGGCTGAGGGCTCCCAGCAGCCAGGCCTCTTGATCCTGGCCTCTCTCACCAGGTACATGTGTGGAAAACTAGAATCAAAAATATGCCTGAGGGCGTCCCTGGTGGCTCCAAGGTAAAGAATCCGCCTGCCAGTGCTGGAAATGCAGGTGTGATCCCTGCTATGGTTAGATCCCATATGCTATGGAGCCAGTGAGCCACAGCTACCGAGCCTGTACTCTAGATCCTGGAAGCCACAATGCCGAGCTCACATACTGCAGCCACTGAAGCCCGTGAGCCTGTGCCCCGCAGTAGGAGGAGCCGCTGCAGTGAGAAGCCCACACACCACTAGTTATGGCCCACGCTCACCCGAACTAGGGAAAAGCCCACACACAAAGACCCAACACAGCCAAAAATACATACAATTGTTTTCCTAAAAAATGCGTATCTGACAAAGAATCTCTACTCAAATTGTCGAAGAACACTAGAGCAAACAAGCCCATTCATAATTGGTAAAGATTGAAATATACACCTGGGCACTGAGGGTATACTGATAGCAAACTATTATACAGAAACATACTCAAGATACTGGTGAAATGCATGCACAGCCCCCTTTGGAAGACAGTCTGACAGTTTTTTCAGTAACCACATGGGACAAGCACTGATTTCTATGCATGACAAGCGGTGGAAGCCAGGTGTCTTATCATTGGAATGGGAAGATACGGAGAAACAAAAGGAAAGGTTACAAGATCCAAGGAGACATCATTACAAATTACCTTTAACTGAAAATGTTCAAAGGTAAGCTCGAATGCATGTATGTATTTCCAAGTATTGTCAGCTGAGCATATTTAGCTCCTACATGTATGTTTTACATATCATTCTGTAATGAAAGGGAACAGGAAATGTCCCTGGTGGTCCGGTGGTAAAGGATCTGCCTACCAATGCAGGGAACACGGGTTCCCTCCCTGGTGCTAGAAGATTCCACATGCCCAGGGGCAACTAAGCCCTTGTACAACTATCAAAGTACTTGCATGCTCCGGAGCCCAAGTTCTGCAACCAGAGAAAGCACTGCAATGAGAAGCCATGGTATGACAACTAGAGGGCAGCCTCTGCTCACTACAACTAGACAGCTAGCAACAAAGACCCAGCATAGTCAAAAATAATTCAATGTTAAAAAAAAAAAAAAAGCAAGGACAGAAGTTCTTTGAATAAATGACTGAGGTTAGGGGTGAGGCAGTAAATATATGAGCTGGATTTTCACAAACAAGAACATCCATGCAAAGAACAAGCCTGCAGAGCTCTGTGCCCATCAGCCACAGGAAGAGACTGCCTCCTGACAGCCAGCAGCATTTACAAGTGACCTCCTAAGGCCTTCGTCAAACTACAGGGGCACCTATGGGTTTTCTGTTTCCCTCACTTTTCTGACTCTTTCCTTAAAAATACGCACATTTCTTCATAGAATGTCACAGTGGAAGGAAAACAGGCCTACAATTTTTAGACCTCAATTTGCAAAAACACTTGGAGCTTGTTTTTTTTTTTAATTAAAGCACCACATAATTTAAAATTTTTACACGTTCTAATTATTCAGTTCCAAAACACCAAACTTATTGCACAGGGTCCCCATGGAAAGGCCCCCTCTCAGCAGGACAGCCACAAATTCCACCTTGAAAGGGCAGCAAGGTGCCCTCCACCCTTCTTTTCTGCCTCGGTGGCCACCAGGTTTTTAAATCCATGCACCCTACTAAGTTTCTAGGGTGCAATTCGTGTACCCTTCCCTTTCCTATCCCAGCAGGTGGTCAAGGGCCCACCGGGCTGCAAAGTGCCAGAAGCAGGGCTGGACCAGCCAGCCAGAGTAAGAGTTATGAAGTCCCTGCAGGTGAAATCACCAGGCAGGATAAATCCCTTGGACTTCCAGCAGGCACTAGGCTGCTTGGGAAAACCGCACGGGTCTGAGCTTTATGCGAAGGGGTAAAGCGGTAAAAGGCTTGACCCCAAAGGCGAGGGCTTTCTGCGACCGCCAGGTTAGGGGGCTCCGAGACTGTGCCAACAGAGAGGGCAGAAAACGTGGTTCCCTGCTCCACCGAGTCCCAGTTCCCTTACCTGTGGTCCACACCCGTCCACTCCGCTCACTGGATGCCGATCAATGGGGACCCAGGAGCACATGAAATGGGCGTTCCCAGCCGCAATGGTGACCCCTGAGAGCACAACTGGGATGTCCCGCGCCCGATGCGCTCCCTGTGCGTCACCCGCCCCCTCACCACCACCACGCGCTCCCGGTGCGCCCCGCCCCCACGCCCACTTCCAGGAGAGCCCCACGGGCCTCGCTACTGCCGCCAGGTGGAGCACAAGGACAAGCAAATCCACCCCACAGAGACAATCCAAGCTTTTCATCAGCTCATCTGCCTATGATTCAGGGATAAAACTATGACTACAGAAAGCAAAGATGACCTGACCTAGGATGGCCATGATATTCTATAGAACCAGACAAAATTGGTTACGAGGAAACTTCTGTTTTTCTTGGAAATGGTAAAGCTGGTTCTTTTGCTTATGCAATTAAAAACAATTAGCTTGTTACAAAGGCCTGCCTAGGGCAACCCTTCAAGTTAACCCTTGCCACAGAATTCAACAACTTCCCTGGTGGCTCAGATGGTAAAGCGTCTGCCTACAGTGCGGGAGACCTGGGTCCAATCCCTGGGTCGGGAAAATCTCCTGGAGAAGGGACTGGCAACCCACTCCAGTATTCTTGCTGCCACCCGCCTCCCCTCCCCCACCTCCGCACACCCCCCCCCCCCAAAAAAAGTGGCTCAAATAAATATTTTAAATCTCAGGCGGAAAACTAGAAGATCTCTTGTCTGTCTGTCTGTATTTCTGTATGTCTTAGTGTGAGTCTTCTGTTTTTTGATAATATTGCTCAAGTTCTAAGTTCTTATTTAACTGGTCTCAAGAAAAGGAAGTCCTTACAAATCAAACAGTTGGAAATACAAGAAAACATTGACCTAAACGAATTTCAGATTCACGTGAACTGGGAAATAGTCAATATTAAATATCTAGTATTTTTTTCCCCTAGTCTACTATAGACATGTTTAGGAGTCATGAACATTAAGCACAAAATTTTCACAGTGCCTAGGTTTATTATAAGTTAAAAATTGCTATATTTTTATATCTGTCACAAGCTTATCAACAAAGAAAGTACCACTAAAAACAACAACAAAAAACTCGTAAAAAATGTAAATGTGATATGAGCTTTTAGATAAATTATTAACAATAATTATACTCTAAAATATCTGTCTATGATAGTCTCAATTGAAGGCAGAGGAGAAGGGGATGACAGAGGATAAGATGGTTGGATGGCATCACTGACTCAATGGACATGAGTTTGAGCAAGCCCCTGGAGTTGATGATGGACAGGGTAGCCTGGCATCCTGCAGTTCCTGGGGTCACAAAGAGTCAGACACGACTGAGCAGCTGAACTGAACTGAACTTACAATAGTGTCTCCAGATTTTGGTTTCTATCGTTGTGCTAAACTAAGTGACAACAGTGTATTGAATAGCTAGGTCATTTCCAAATAAATTAAGGTTGTGAAACATTCAGTACTTGAAAGGACCTCCCTCTTACACAGAAACGAAAGAGATTTTTGACTATCCATGAATAGTGTCTGGTGCCATCCTGACATGTTCAGTGTAAGAAAGCAATAATTTTTTTTTTCTTTTGTATTATCACTGATACATATGTTCACCAGTCTATAGAATGCCAATATAAAAGTCAGTTCTTGGTTGCTTAAGGGAAATGTATGACTTGTTATTAAAGAAGGTATGAGGAATGAAATTGCATTTTATGAAGGAAAACGAAGTAGTTCTGTCTTGCAGGTGGCAGTTTCAGGATGGGAGAAGCAAAGGAATGGATATAGAATGGGATAAAGAGGTTTTATGGAAAGTAGACCCCCAGAAAAGGGTTTTGTGCCTACTACACGTTTTCTTGAGATGTTGACTGCCTTTGCTAATGGATTTTAAGTTTCTTTACCTCCTGAGCAATCTGTTCTAGCTTTACCTTTGAAATCTTTTGTTAACTTCGGCTAAGTGGAGAAGTGTTGTTTCATGGTGACTTATGTGATCCTCAGTTCAGTTCAGTCGCTCAGTTATGTCCGACTCTTTGCGACCCCATGAATCGCAGCACACCAGGCCTCCCTGTCCATCACCAACTCCTGGAGTTCATTCAAACTCACGTCCATCGAGTCAGTGATGCCATCCAGCCATCTCATCCTCTGTCGTCCCCTTCTCCTCCTGCCCCCAATCCCTCCCAGCATCAGAGTCTTTTCTACTTTCTTCAATTTAAGTCTGAATTTGGCAATAAGGAGTTCATGATCTGAACCACAGTCAGCTCCCGGTCTTGTTTTTGCTGACTGTATAGAACTTCTCCATCTTTGGCTGCAAAGAATATAACCAATCAGATTTCGGTGTTGACCATCTGGTGATGTCCATGTGTACAGTCTTCTCTTGTGTTGTTGGAAGAGGGTGTTTGCTATGACCAGTGCCTTCTCTTGGCAAAACTCTATTAGTCTTTGCCCTGCTTCATTCTGCATTCCGAAGCCAAATTTGCCTGTTACTCCAGGTGTTTCTTGACTTCCTACTTTTGCATTCCAGTCCCCTAGAATGAAAAGGACATCTCTTTGGGGTGTTAGTTCTAAAAAGTCTTGTAGGTCTTCATACAGCTACCATTCAACTTCAGCTTCTTCAGCGTTACTGGTTGGGGCATAGACTTGGATGATATTGAATGGTGATATTGAATGGTTTGCCTTGGAAATGAACAGAGATCATTTTGTTGTTTTTGAGATTGCATCCAAGTACTGCATTTTGGACTCTTTTGTTGACCATGATGGCTACTCCATTTCTTCTAAGGGATTCCTGCCTGCGGTAGTAGATATAATGGTCACCTGAGTTAAATTCACCCATTCCAGTCCATTTTAGTTCACTGATTCCTAGAATGTTGACTTTCACTCTTGCCATCTCCTGTTTGACTACTTCCAATTTGCCTTGATTCATGGACCTGACATTCCAGGTTCCTATGCAATATTGCTCTTTACAGCATCGGACCTTGCTTCTATCACCAGTCACATCCACAGCTGGGTATTGTTTTGGCTTTGGCTCCATCCCTTCATTCTTTCTGGAGTTATTTCTCCACTGATCTCCAGTAGTATATTGGGCACCTACTGACCTGAGGAGTTCCTCTTTCAGTATCCTATCATTTTGCCTTTTCATACTGTTCATGGGGTTCTCAAGGCAAGAATACTGAAGTGGTTTGCCATTCCCTTCTCCAGTGGATCACTTTCTGTCAGACCTCTCCACCATGACCCGCCCGTCTTGGGTGGCCCCACAGGACATGGCTTAGTTTCACTGAGTTACACAAGGCTGTGGTCCTAGTGTGATTAGATTGACTAGATTTCTGTGAGTATGGTTTCAGTGTGTCTGCCCTCTGATGCCCTCCTGACTGTTATAAACCCTTTTTATATCTATGAACAAGCCTGCCTAAATAATTGACTTCTAGCTAACTTTGGGATGCTTCAGAGGACCCCTGAGACCTCCCCAAGAGAGATATTAAACAACCTGAGTTCATTTGGCATGTTAAACTACATGGGAAGTGCTGTCAGAAAGAGTGATGAATCTTCCCAAGTTATATTATATGGTGGATGTTACTGTAAGGTATAGTTTGAGCCGAGGCAGAAAAGAAGGAGAGAGATGGCATTTGTAGTTGGGCAGGGGCTGATAAGTCCCAGATAGATACAACCGGCCTGGAGCCTCACAACAGGACCTAAAGTTTGGTTTTGTTTTCTCCGAAGTTAGATGATTCAGCAAGGGCCTTTGAGACTGTTGTTTTCTTTTCTAGGCCCAAAGACTCCTTCAGTTACTAATATAGGTATTCTAGAAATTATGTGACATCCATGAAAATCTGATATGTTCTGGTAAAATGCTGTCAGTTATAATTCTAGTTATCATATTCATGTGTTTCAAGTCACAGAAGTTACCAGACTACTTTGTCAATTTCTGTCTAATCAGGTTTGAAACATTGCATCTATGGTTTCACACTGATGCCTTTGCCAAAATACTGCTACTTCAAATTATCTGTGGAAAAGACTTTTCTAAGCTTACCTGTAAACAATTTTGTTTGTTTGTTACCTGGTAAGCTGGTACCAGACTGGAATTTAGTCTCCTTTCTAGGTTAAGAGAACAAAGTTTCCTTAGAATGCAGCTTTCGATCACAGATGACTTTCTTTACCTTTCAGTGACTTATGTTTGTATTTATCACCTGTTTCTTACTTCGGTAAAGAAAATAAACATTATTTAAGATTATGGTACATGTAGGATGGACCAAGCTTTCCCCATTTCTGCAAATTCCCTTAAGTCCTCAGATTCTTCTCATGGGACCAAGGTCTCACTTCCCTCCAGAAAGACAGTCCAAGCTTTTGATCAGTTGATCTGCCCCTGATATCAGAGTCAATTTGAGCACGAGTTGGTCTATAATTTAGGCATGAAACTATGACTACATCAAGGAAAGATGACTTTTTGATGCAGGATGGCCATGATATTCCTTGGACTTCAGAGAAAATTGGTTAAAATAAAACTTTTTTTCTTTGGAAACTGCAAAGCCAGTTCTTTCAGCACATGCAAGTGAAAACATCTAGGTTGTTAGGTCCATTTTAATTCCAGTCCCAAAGAAAGGCAATGACAAAGCATGTTCAAACTGCCACACAATTGGACTCATCTCACACGCTAGTAATGATCAAAATTCTCCAAGCCAGGCTTCAGCAATATATCAACCGTGAACTTCCAAATATTCAAGATGGATTTAGAAAAGGCAGAGGAACCAGAGACCAAATTGCCAACATCCACTGGATCATTGAAAAAGCAAGAGAGTTACATAAAAACATTTATTTCTGCTTTATTGACTATGCCAAAGCCTTTGACTACATGTATCCCAATAATCTGGCGAAAATTCTGAAAAAGATGGGACTACCAGACCACCTGACCTGCCTCTTGAGAAATCTGTATGCGGGTCAGCAAGAAACAGCTAGAACTGGACATGGAAAAACAGATTGCTTCCAAATAGAAAAAGGAATATGTCAAGACTGTATATTGCCACCCTGCTTATTTAACTTACATGCAGAGTACATCATGAGAAACGCTGGGCTGGATTAAGCACAAGCTGGAATCAAGATTGCAGGGAGAAATATCACTCACCTCAGATACGCAGATGACACCACCCTTATGGCAGAAAGTGAAGAAGAAATAAAAAGCTTCTTCTTGAAAGTGAAAGAGGAGAGTGAAAAAGCTGGTTTAAAGCTCAACATTCAGAAAACAAAGATCATGGCATCCAGTCCCATCACTTAATGGGAAATAGATGGGGAAACAGTGGAAACAGTGTCAGACTTTATTTCGGGGGGCTCCAAAATCACTGCAGTTGGTGACTGCAGCCATGAAATTAAAAGATGCTTACTCCTTGGAAGAAAAGTTATGACCAACCTAGATAGCATATTGAAAAGCAGAGACATTACTTTGCCAGCAAAGGTCCATCTAGTCAAGGCTATGGTTTTCCCAGTGGTCATGTATGGATGTGAGAGTTGGACTGTGAAGAAGGCTGAGTGCCGAAGAATTGATGCTTTTGAAGTGTGGTGTTGGAGAAGACTCTTGAGAGTCCCTTGGACTGCAAGGAGACCCAACCAGTCCATTCTAAAGGAGATCAGTTCTGGGTGTTCATTGGAAGGACTGATATTAAAGCTGAAACTCCAGTACTTTGGCCACCTCATGCGAAGAGTTGACTCATTGGAAAAGACTCTGATGCTGGGAGGGATTGGGGGCAGGAGGAAAAGAGGAAAACAGAGGATAATATGGCTGGATGGCATCACCGACTGGACATGAGTTTGAGTCAACTCCGGGAGTTGGTGATGGACAATGAGGCCTAGCCTGCTGCAATTCATGGGGCTGCAAAGAGTCGGACACGACTGAGCAACTGAAATGAACTGAAGAATTATATAACAACAATGTATCCTGCTTATTGATATGCTTTTCCTTCTTGAGAACCTTCTAACTAATCCTGCTATCTTAAAATGTATATTATGGGAGTGGGTCTGGTAAGATCTTTCTATTGCTAGTTCTAATCCTGTCATTGTAAAATGTAAATCGTGGGAGTGGGTCTAGTAAGACCTTTGAGACAGTCTTTTGATTTATTGTAACAATTAATTTAAATGCATATGAAAAGTATATAAAAATATAAAAGCACCCTCTGTCCCCCTTCTGATGTCTGTGTCAGAAGTTTTCTCTGTCCTTTTTTATACTTTAATAAAACTCTTCTACGCAAAAGCTCTTGAGTGATCAAGACTGGCTCCTGGTCCCAAGGCGAAGTTTTCAGAGGTCATGAATCCAGCGTCGTTCACAGTGAGCTGTCAGATGTTCTGTGCCAAATATATACTCCTTAATCACAACCCAAATTCTTAGCCTGTGACTTGAATTGTAGATAGTTTTTACCCAGTTTATTATTTGTCCTAAAACTTTTGTCATGATCGCCTTACAAAAGTTTTTTCCCAAGGGGAAATTTTAATTTCTATGCAGTTAAATATATCAGGCTTTTCACTTATGGCTTCTATGCCAATCCTAAAAGTCTTAGACTTCACCTCTCTGAAATGATTGTAAAAACATAACCATTTTTTATTTCTAATATTTTAATAGTTTCATTTTAATACATTAATCTTTGAATTAGCTGGATTTAGAAGTTATGAATTTTAAGATAAAGATAATAACCTTAGTTTTTTCTTTGGTGTTTTACCCAGTGGTTTTAATATCATTTAGTGATTGAGCTAACTTTTCTGTGGTGATTTTAATTGTCACTTTTATATATTAAGGCAGTAAAGCGTCTGTCTACAATGCGGGAGACCCGGGTTCGATCCCTGGGTTGGGAAGATCCCCTGGAGAAGGAATGGCAATCCACTCCAAGACTATTGCCTGAAAAATCCCATGGACAGAGGAGCCTGGTAGGCACAGTCCATGGGGTCACAAAGAGTCAGACACGACTGAGCGACTTCACTTTCACATTTCTTTTCTTTATATACTAAATTCCCATACACACTTTGGGCTATTTCTCTACTTCCTATTCCATTTCTTTCATCTGATTATTAATGGACAGTATTTAACTGTTGCTGTTATTATAATAATGAGTCAAGTTTTCTATAGCATTAGTCCTCTCATAGATTGCCTGGACAAAAATAGACATGTTTATAGTGTCAAGACTCTGAGGACATGCCATGCCTTTTCAAGTCTTCTTTTGTAACTTTTAGTAATGTTCTTAAGTTTTCTTCAAAAGGATTTGGATTATTTAATCTTTTTTCATTGTTATTACAGATGAGGTCTGTTCTTGAATTGTATGTTCTAACTGGTACTTATCTGTATAAAGCAATGAATTTTTATGTATTAAATTTCCAGCTATCTTACTGCATGCTCCTATTTCTACTGTTTTCCAGGAATTCCAAAAGCATATTTATATACTCACAGGTAGCAAAAACATCATAAAATTTTTTTTGTGGTTGTCCAGTCACTGTAATTCTTTTCTGTTTCATTAAAGTGAATATTGATTAGAAATTATTATGGGGGGAAAAAAGACAACCATTCAAAGAGAGGGTCTGAACTAGGCAAGATGCATGAACCAAGTACCTATTATGGTCCTGTGAAAATGTCCTTCCTTAATTTATTTTTATCTATATTTTTAATAACAGTTTTTCTAGTAGGATTTTTGGCATTTTCCTGGTATTCAATCATATAATTCACCCCTAAAAGATGATGTTAAACTGCTGCACTCAATATGCCAGCAAATTTGGAAAACTCAGCAGTGGCCACAGGACTAAAAAAGGTCAGTTTTCACTCCAAAACCAAAGAAAGGCAATGCCAAAAAATGTTCAAACTACTGCACAATTGCACTCATCTAAAACACCAGCAAAGTAATGTTCAAAATTCTCCAAGTTAGGTTTCAGCAGTGCGTGAATCAAGAACTTCCAGATGTTCAAGCGGGATTCAGAAAAGACAGTGGAACCAGAGATCAAATTGCCAACATCCACTGGATCATAGAAAAAGCAAGAGAATTCCAGAAAACTATCTACTTCTGCTTCATCGACTAGGCCAAAGCCTTTTACTGTGTAGATCACAACAAACTGTGGAAAATTCTTAAAGAAATGGGAATACCAGACCACCTGACATGCCTCCTGAGAAATCTATATGTTGGTCAAGAAGAACTGGACATGGAACAATGGACTGGTTCCAAATTGGGAAAGGAGTACTTCAACACTGTATATTGTCACCTTGCTTATTTAACTTATATTCAGAGTACATCATGCAAAATTCCAGACTGGATGAAGCACAGGCTAGAATCAAGACTGCAGGGAGAAATATCAATAACCTCAGATATGCAGATGACACCACTCTTATGGTAGAAAGTGAAGGGGAACTAAAGAGCCTCTTGATGAAGATGAAAGAGGAGAGTGAAAAAATTAAAACTCAACATTCAAAAAACTAGGATCATGGTGCCTGGTCCCATCATTTCATGGCAAATAGATGGGGAAACAGTAGAAACAGTGAGAGACTTTATTTGGGGGGCTCCAAAATCATTGCAGATGGTGACTGCAGCCATAAAATCAAAAGATGCATGCTCCTTGGAAGAAAAGCTATGACCAACCTAGACACCATATTAAAAAGGAGAAACATTACTTTGCTGACGAAGATCCATCTAGTCAAAGCTATGGTTTTTCCAGTAGTCATGCATGGATGTGAGAGTTGAACCATAAATAAAGCTGAGCATCAAAGAATTGAAGCTTTTGAACTGTGGTGTTTGAGAAGGTTCTTGAGAGTCCCTTGAACTACAAGGAGATCAAACCAGTCCATTCCGAAGGAAATCAGTCCTGAATATTCATTGGAAGAACTGACGCTGAAGCTGAAACTCCAATACTTTGGCCACTTGATGTGAAGAACTGACTCATTGGAAAAGACCGTGATGCTTCGAAAGACTGAAGGAGAGGAGAAGGGGACAACAGAGGATGAGATGGTTGGATGGCATCACCGACTCAATGGACATGAGTTTGAGCAAGATCCAGGAGTTTGTGATGGACAGAGAAGACTGGCATGCTGCAGTTGATGGGGTCACAAAGAGTCAGACACGACTGAGCAACTGAACTGAACTGAACTGAATCATATAGTCTGGAAGTAATGGTAATTTTCATTGCTTTTTCCATCTATAAAGATCTATATACTTTTTCTCATCTGAATATTTTGTTGGAACCTCCAGAATGATAATGTATGGACACTGTCTTAATTCTAATGTTAATGGGAACATCTGAGGTTTTCTACTACCCTTGTCTGTTTTCTGTTGCATTCTTTTCAAAGTGAAAATGTTAAATAAGCATGTTTGACTCTTACATTGTAAATATTTTCCCCATATATTTTTAATTTTATATATGGCACCAGACATCTTCTATATCAGTGTATATCTGTATATATATACATAATATATATACATATATATATAACATTATGTGTATATATATACTTGATCCCCTGAAACTATTTCAGTGTATTATGAAATTTTTCACTCTTATAATCATTACTGCCATGATTTTACATGTCTTTGTGCACTTGTGAATAATGTAGGAAAATGGTTGTTTTGTTTTTTTTTCACTTTTAAATCTTTGTTACATCTTAAATTAATATGTTACATTCCAGTCAGGGGAGAGAAAAAGTAAGCAAGTATATTACATAATATGGAAGATGGAAAGTGCAATGGGAGGAAAACAAACAAGATGTAGGGGAAGAAAAATCTTCTCTCTTTCCCTCTTTTTTTTTTTTTTTTTTTTTTTGACTGATTTAATAATATAATGGCTATAAGGCCATTAGATGAACAGGAGAAAAAAATTTAATTGTGTACACACGGGAGCCCCATAAAAACATGACTTGTAAAGAAGTGACCAAGCAGTTAGCTACTCTTTTTAAAGAAACATTTACATTTATAAATGAAATCTCTATTTGTAAGGGTATTTCCTTCTCTGTGCCAGGACGAGGCAGATAGTTCTACATTTTATAATCTGACCAATGGAGAAGACAAAGAGCTAAATCTACATAACAATCATACTCTTGTTAGCTGTGCCTTTCCTGTAGCCTCCAATAACTGGCTTCCCCGCCCTTCAACATGTTCATTGGTCCTTTGCTAGAGGCATTTAATGTGGTGGCTTGGGGCTTCCCTTGTGGCTCAACTGGTAAAGCATCTGTCTGCATGCGGAGACCTGGGTTCAATCTCTAGGTTGGGACGATCCCCTGGAGAAGGGAAAGGCTACCCACGCCAGTATTCTGGCATGGAGAATTCCATGGAGTCCATGGGGTTGCAAAGAGTTGGACACGACCGAATGATTTTCACTCTGTGTCACTCTTGGGCCATTTGGGGATATTACTCAGTATTCCTGGGTATCTCCCATGTACACAGAAGGTATCCATGCTGATAAAATTTGGGGTTTTTTTGGTCTCCTGTTTACTGTCTTTTATTACAGTGAGTTTCCAGGAAATAACCTAATAGGGCAGAGGGAAAATTATTTTTCCTTCCCTAAACAAGGTTTAATTATTCAGAGCCTTCTTGGCTCTAAATTCCATCTGGTGATAAATATGACTTCTGCTCTCTTGGTGTTACCAGATCAGTCCTGGGTCTGCTCGCCCACCATGCTGCAAAGCCAATCTAATGATACCAGGTTGTGGTGAAGAAAGTATAGCATTTATTTCAGGTCCAAGTAAGAATAATGGGCGGCTCATGCTCAAAAGACCCCCAGACGGCTTTCAGGGAAGGGTGTTTAAAGGCAACAATTGGGATGAGGGTTGCAGGGTACATGGCTTTCTTCTGATTGTTTGGTAGTCAGGTAACCAGGTGGTTTCAAGACTCTTAATTATCAGCCTACTGGTTCCAATCAGCCTTGGTCTACATACTCATACTTAGCTTGTAGTTATCATCCTACATGTGGGTGCAGTCTTAGTTCCTGCAGAAAAACTCAAAGATATGCATCAGATTGCTATGTATGTCACTTGGGGAGGAACCAGGACATTTTTTAATCTCTGCACTATTATTTCTTGGGGCTTCCCTGGTGGCTCAGACAGCCAATAATCTGCCTGCAATGCAGAAGACCCTGGTTTGATCCCTGGGTCAGGAAGATCATCTGGAGAAGGAAATGGCAATCCTCTCCAGTACTCTTGCCTGGGAAATCCCCTGGACAGAGGAACCTGTTGGGCTACAGTCCATGGGTCACAGAGTCGGACACAACTGAGTGACTAACACTGATGATGATGGTTGTTTCTTGACTGCTTTTCGTGTCTGTATTCCCTCTCTCCACTAATTAGTAACTTCTTGTGCCTGCTCTTTGGAACGCAGGGAAGGCTTAGGAGACTAAAACCTTTTTTCTATATAAACAAGAAACAGGGGACACAGAGGGTCTTTTGAATCCAGGAGGGCCATACAGGGTCCTACTGTTTCACTGCTGAGGGGACGATACCTTTTACATGGCAGTTTTATCTCCTGCTTTCACAGAGAAAAAGGAGAGTAAGAGCTTACTTCTTTTTTTTTAAGTGACTCTTTTATGAGTGGTGGGTTTTCTCTTGTGGGTTCTTTCCTGCAGGGGTTCTTTTTTTGCTGGGCCATGCAGCATGTGGGATCTTAGTTCCCTATCCAGGGTTCAAACCCATGCCCCCTGCAGTAGAAGGTAGAGTATAAACTACTCAACTGACCACCTGGTCAGTCCCAAGAGTTTAATTTTTTGTAAGTGATTGTTTCTCGATAACTTTAGTTCAAAATAACCAATATGCCAAACTGACAATTTCGAGGGGACATACATTCAGAACTCCTACAACATAAGGGAGATAGAGGGGCTGAGTGTGAACGGGAGGCCTTAATAAACAAGAGACATGTGAACACAGACTTGAAGGAGGTAAAGTTCCATAGGAGTCGATCTTTCCGGACAGAGGGAACAGGGGTGCAAAGTCCTGAGTTGGGGATGTGTCTCACAGTCCAGAAACAACATGACTGGAGCAGAGAAAGTGAAGGAAAAGCGGAGGTGGGTGGGAGCCCTGGATGTCACTGCCAGGGACTTGGATTTTTATTGAACATTTAGGACTCCCCTGGTGGTTCAGCAGTAAAGAATCTGCCTGCAATGCAGGAGACATGGGTTCGACCCGTGGGTCAGGAAGATCCCCTGGAGAAGGGCATGGCAACCCACTCTAGTATTCTTGCCTGGAGAATCCCCTGGACAGAGGAGCCTGGCAGGCTACAGTCGATAGGGTCACAAAAAGTCAGAGGAATGAAGCAACTAAGCAGCAGGGAGACATCAGAGTTGCATTGTATACGTGTGCTTTAGCATGACCTCTTTGGCTGCTACACTAAATGTTGATGTTTGGAGTGGGGATATGTGGGGGAAGAGCATTGGTTAGAAGCTGAAAGGCCATGTAAAGAGACTATTTCAACAATCCATGTGAAGGTGATGGATTCTGGCTCTATTTTAAAGGAAAAGCCAGCAAGGTTTGCTGATAGATTCTATGGGAATGTGAGAGGAAGAGGAGTTACCCTGGTGGAGATAGAGAAGGCTGTGTTGGAGGGCTTAGTTTTGCAAAATGCCTTTCAGGCATTGCAGTGGGGATCTAGAGGAGCAGCTGGGGATATGCATCTGGAGGTCAGGGAGGACACACCTGGAAGTGGTCAGCTTGTACACTCTGCTATAGCCATGAAGTCAGCAAGAGCAAGAACTGATGGGAGACGAAAGAGGACCAGGAGACACTAACATCAAGAAAAGTAGCCTGCAAAGGAGATAGGACAGGCCAATGAAAAGGAAAATTAGGAGGTTGCAGTGTCCTGGAAGCCAGAGTAAAGAAAATCAAGTGAGGAGAGAGCAGGGAACTGAGAGGACCACGGCAGGCAGGCCGAAGAGGTATACTCAGTCCCAGGTAAGAGATATCCTACCCTTTGCCTTGATAAGAAGTTCCAGTAGAGTAGCTAGGTAAAAAGCTGGGTCAGAACAGAAAGAATGGGAAGGGATAATTTAGAGACATGTTTACTACTGTCTTCTTTAGGAAACCTAGGAAATGTCTTGAGATTTTTGTGATTTGTGATTGTTGTATATTTGAGATTTGTTTCCTCAAGAATTCAAGAGGCTGCCAGAAGGGAGTTTTGTATTCACGGCTCACAAGAGCATTTCTGATCAGGCTGTAAGACCACGAAATACTGGTATCTTCTGTAAAAAGTATGAAGCAGACATAAAGTTCATTTTCTCTGCCATTCAGTTTTCTGAATGTTTATAGGATACTGAAGCTAAATTCTTTCCATAAGTCATATTAACATTAAAATCTCCATGAGGCCTGATTTACAGAAAAAGAATTATATTCTTCAAACCAGATACTGGCTTGTTTGTCTATGCATTCACTTCCACCCTCCCTCTATCTTACTCCTCCCAACCCCACCCCAGAATGTAGGTTCCATGACAACAGAAACCATCTCTGTCTGACTGACCCCTGTTGCGAACACCTACAACATGTCCTGGTGCACACCAGCTCCCACAGAATGTAAGTATGAAATGAAATGAAATGCCTGTGTACAGACGTTACAGAATCGCAAGTCCATGCGCCCAATACACAGTAAGACCCATCAATACTTAAACAGAGTTTGGAACCGAGAAAGGTTTATTACACATTCATACAGGGAAATGGGTGGCTCATGTCCTAAGAACCCCAAAATTACTGAAAGCTTTTAGCAAGCCCCTTTAAAAGCAAAAGGTGAGGGAATGTTGTGGTGAGTTGTTGCAAACTTCTTGGTATCAGAATCTTTGTGGTCAGGTCATGGTTTGGTAACGGCTTTCCTGTAAAGCTCTACCAAACGAATGTTATTTGTTTATTGTTAACAGAATAATGTTACTCTGTCCTGACAAGAAAGGGCAAAGTTCCAAGGCACAACTTTCACCCCCTGAGGTCCCAGTCCTGGCTAAGAGGAGGCAGAGCTCAGCTACAGCTCCTCACGGCCAGGTTCCCCACTCTGCCCACCTGTCACCCCTGAGGGAGCCGGGCATCCAACCCAACTGGCCCTCAGTCTCCTCAGGCTGCCCAAGTAGGGGAGACCAGGTCTCAGACTATGACCCAGACAAACGGGCACTGCTATTAGGTCACAGACAGGTTCACTGCTGCCTCAAGGCCTGGGTCTCAGCATGGAGGGCCTGAGTGAGGGCTCTGGAGTCCAGCAGGACAGAGTGCACAGCCTGCTCCCTGAGCCTGCCAGCTTACCAGTTGGCCCAAGGCTGGGTAGGCTGGAGGGCCTCCAGGAGAAGGCCTGAATCTGCCTCTTATCTCACTCTCCACCTGATGACCACCACACCACTGACCCTGGCTGAATCGCTTCCCTAGTGGTCCCTCACTGACAATTCCTTGTGGGCAGGGCCCACTGTGGTGCTGACCAATAGCTGGGCAGGGCAACTAACAGCCGCTCATTGATGCTTGCTTGTGGGCAGGACCTACTGAGGTACCAACCAACACCTGTTGCCTAGTAACAGGGTATGGAATAATAAGGCACAGCAATGGCTGCCTGCTAAGGGCTGTGCTCATCCTGCTGTTACATGGAGACATTTTTGGTTGTTACAACTAGAGGTTGCTACAGGCATCCCAGTAGTCATACTGCTAAACACCCTATGATGCACAGGGTGAAACAAAGATTTCACCCTGTGAAAACAAAGAAACAGTCCCTGAAACAAAGATTATATAACTTAAAATGGCCATAGCACCAAGGATGGAGAAC
Organism: Ovis aries; assembly: GCF_016772045.2. NCBI lineage: Eukaryota > Metazoa > Chordata > Mammalia > Artiodactyla > Bovidae > Ovis > Ovis aries. The sequence continues at coordinate 365,495 of NC_056070.1, forward strand.
CCTGTCTTAGAGAAAAAAGGAAAAAGAATTAACTCAATTCATATAAGACCTCTGTTTGAATCTCTGGATGAAGACAAAGGCCTCCAGCAGAAGCCTGTGTGTGTGTGTATACATATACATTTGGCCTTGCTGTGCAGCTTGTGGGATCTTCATTCCTTGATCAGGGATTAAACCTGGGCTCTCAGTAGTGAAAGCACAGAGCCCTAATCATTGGATCTCCAGGGAATTCCCAAGTCTGGGTATATTAAAATTCCCTCAGGATACTCCTGGCTTTCACCCAATGTACTTTAGGGATCTATTTGTGTCAGTTCCACCAAGGCTGCAGGGACAGAATCCAGGCTGTAGTTGAAGAGTACATGGCAAAAGTACCCCAAACAAATTAGAAAATATTCCCAACAAATATAAACTGAAGACTATCCTGATATAGAAAGGAAGATCATGTTTGTTAAGAAAAAGAATATCCAAAAAAAGAAAAAGACTATCCTAGGAGAATAATAAGCAAAAGACTTACACATGTATGTCATAAAAGATTTGTAAAAGGACAAAGAATGAAAAAAAAAAGTCAACCTCATTAATATTCAAAGAAATGCAGTAAGTCATGATGCTACTGTCACTTGAAATACAATTTTCAAGTTAACAATACAGAAATACATCACAGATATAAACATAAATACACATGATAAAATGTTACTCCACCTGCCTTTGTTCATTCAGCACCATGTACTCTGCCACCCATTTTCCCATTCCACCCTGACAGTCTGATCCTCCTGAAACTAAAACCAACTGCCACTTCCTTGCCTAGAACTCTTTAGCCAGACCCATTCCAGCACAGGCCCCTTGGCCTACAGGATCAGGGTGCCCAGAATCTTGGTTGTTCCTCCTCCCAGTCCTGCCTCACACTTTGCGCTCAAGTTATACACAGCACATATGGTCATCAGTAGCTGTCACACTTCTTGTTTGCTCATGAATTTCCCTGAAATTCCTAAAGCTTTGTCCTCCCCCCTCCCCGCCAGAGAATCCTCTGACCTGGAGCCCCTATGGTATCTTGGGGCTGCTGCCATCATCTCACATAGCACAGAGCCTGGAAATCCTAGTCTTCTCCTTAGAGTGTAAGTTTTAAACTAGGACTGTATCACTAATGTTTGTATCCATGGTGCTAGCACAGTGTCTCTGGTGCATAGAATGATTAATATTTAAACTGTTTTGTTCATTCTTTTTAGAATTTCTTTTATTGTTTGAAATGTTCAGCATTCTGTTTAGAAAAGTGTGTTGGTGATTATACAGATATCTCATCAGAACTTGAGTGTTCTAACTTTTAAACTATACTTTTCTCTGTAAACCAAAGTTCATCTCATAACCTTAGAAATTGATGAGAGATACAAATTGAATTTTAAAAATGAATGAGCATTAATCACCTACCACCAGTGCTTTCCTTAAGGAAAACAGCTAAAGGCAAAAGCTCTCCAGGGCACAGAGACAAATTTCCACAGAATGCAATGGCTTTGAGACATACAAAAAGGAAGGGAAAAAGAAAAAAAGGGAGGAAGAGAAAGTCAGGAAACCTGGATTCAATTTTAACTTTAAAAATACAATTTTGGCTTTAGTTTGTGAATGCTGTCATTTTGGGGGACTCAATGGGGTTGACTGCAAGTAACAAGCAATCAATCACCTGTCCTCAACAGAAAATTCTGAGTGCTCTGAAAGGGCTGTATCTGAAGGAAAAAAACATTTGCCATTTCATAAGTATGGTATGATCCACTGAAGACATTCCTTGTCAAACAGTTATGTACAGCTCAATGATTTTTAAATCAAATATTCATTATTCAGCTAAATACAAAAAAGATTTTTAGCAGCATATGTAATCACAAATATCTCCTCTCTCATGTTAAGCATTCAACAAAGAAGTTTGCTGAGGCAGCACGGAAAGGTGCCAAAAGCAAACTGATAAATGAAAAGGGCAAAGTAGGAAAAATGGAGGAAAAAAAAATGCCATTTACACATAAAAATGCTTCACTTTATCTGAAGAATTAGATATGTTTAATATCTGTATATAAACAGTTAATACATTTTTTCCCATCATAATTTTTAAGTATAATCCAAGACTAAAAAAAAGTTCTTTTTTTCTTTCAGACAAACTTAAAGCCACAGAAGACTCCTTTTAAATCAGTGAACTTATTGATTCAGTGACAACTGGTCAATACTGAAACAGCAATCTCTCAAAGAAGGGTCAAAGTAAAGAAAGAGAAAGCCTAAAGTCTTCTCCATTTCAGCTGCTGCCAATCACAGGCCCTGCTGCTGCCACAGGCAGCACTGGTTGGCCTAACACTGGTCCAAGTAAACTTCAAATCTTACTTTTGGAGGATGGAAAACTGTAAGGTTTGGAAGGTAAATCACCTAGTGGAAAATTCTTTATAAAAACTATAAGGGCCAAGGATATCCAGTACCACAGAAGCATATAAATGCATAGGCTCCATGGAAAAAAACCACTAACCATGAGAAATGATGACTTCTCTCACCTCTATAAAAGTGGGAAAAACTCATTTGATCAAAACCCCATTTTAAGTAGGTTGTCATGTCAGACTTTCTTTACAAAAGACAAATTATCACCAGGTTTCAAGAGTATGGAAGAAGTGTTGGCCAAGGAGATGTTTAAACTACACTTTGACCTAGGATAAACCAAGTGGTTAAATAATTTCAAAACGTGCAAAAGATATATTTTCCATGAGTTATCAAGGCTCTTCAAAGTGCCTTTCAAATGATCCATGAGTCCTACTTGTTAAACAGTCATACAGGTGAAAACCAGATTCAGGTTTCCAACAGAAACTGAAGAATGTCACTTGGCAAAGCTGCAATCTCCTGGGACACCTTGTCAGGGAGTTGATCAGTCTTAAGTGACTCTGGTTCCTCTGGAATTGCTGTCAAATCCCACTTGGCTGCGAGCCGAGGTCAGAGGACGAGACGGCCAGCAGCCGCTGACTGAGGAGCGCGTTGTGCCGCTTCAAGTACCCTATGATGTCTCCCTGCTTCTCCACAAGCTCCTCCAGGCTCGAGAGAGGCCTGCACAGAACCAAGGTGGCCATGATTACACACGTTCACCAACAGTCTCTTTGCTAATGGAGCCCTACTACTTTTCAGTAAAGCATATTACATTTGTTATTTTTCTTAGACATCATAAGCCAAAGCAATATCCCCAAATGAGATTCTTTCTTTAGACTTAGTTTCACCACAGCTGAGAGGAAAGAAACAAATCAAACACAGTCATAAACATATTCTAACATATGCAGAGTCCTAAACTCCAAGCATCAGAATGGTCTCTAGATTTTTAGATGAAAAAACTTTTAATTCTCTTTCTCTACTCTTTCACTCTGCACATACCTGAATCCAGTCTCCGAGGTAACATTGTTGGAGTAAGCATAGATTTTTTCTTCTTCAAGTACATCAGGCTGTGGCTTGGCTTTATTAAATTTTTGAATTTTCACTAAAATAAGAAAGTCATTATTATCAGGTTATCCAATCACAAAAAATTTTCTAATTCCATTTATTCAAATTACATTAGGAATTGCCTATTCTTTTCAAATAAAATATTAAAAAAAAAAAGCACTTCATAAAGTGAATACACAAAAATGGGAAAAATTGACTAAAATGGAATGGAAATGCTGATGCAGAGAGGCAGTAGAATCAGGAAACAGCCATCAGTCGTCACTGCCAGGAAGTGAAGACACCTATATAGAGGAGCCAGAGTTTGATGACCTGGAGACCACTGATGAACTTGAAGCCCTAATCCCAACATGACTGTCCTTGGAGACGATACCTTTGGTGAAGTAATTAAGGTAAAAACAAATGGGATTGCTGATCTGATACATGAAGAGACACCAGGGATACACGTACACAGAGCCAAGGCCACATAAGAACACAGTGAGAGGGCAGCCACCTATATCCCAAGGGAGAGGCCTCAGGAAAGTCATCCTTGCTCACCCCCCGCCCCAATCTCAGATGTCAAGTCTCCAGAACTGAATAACTAAGTTTATGTGTCTTAGTCATCCAGTTCTAGAAGCCCCAGAAGACTAATGCCACTGGGAGAAGTCAGCTGCAAAGACAAGGCTGCTGCTCCCAACCTCAGATCTGTCTACACACCTGCATGTCTGAATAACAGCCACTGTCCAGGCACCTACTCCAACTGTATAACAACCCCGGGACATGGCTGGAATGAGTACTCCCACCAGAGATGGTACAAGGAGACAGAGGCTGAGGCAGGTCTCTGTGACAGGCAGTGACTGCCTTGAGAATTATTTCTGCAGCTCGAAATGGGTGGAGTATTCAGCATGTGTGGAGGGGAGAGGAGGTGAGTTAGGCCCTGGCACAATTTTTAAAAACTCCACAGGATTCTTTCCTTTCCCATAATAACCCTTGAGATATAATTTACATATGATGCAGTTCACATGTAATTCCTTTACTGTGTACAATTCAATGGTTCAATACATTCAAAGTGTTGTGCAACTATCTCCACCATCAATTTTAGAACATCTTACCACCCCAAAAAGAAGCTTGGGTTCCTTGAGCAGTCATTCTTCATGTAGCCCAGCCTCTAGGACTAGGCAACACTTACACATTCTCTTTCTCTATAGACGTGCCTGTTCTGGTCATTTCAAGTATTATAGAATCATATAATATTTATGACTGCTTTTCCTGTGGGCATAATGCTTTCAAGCTTCACTCCATGTACTCCTTTTTTTGTGCCTGAACACTATCCTCTGTATAGACAGACCATCATTTGTTGGTCTAGTCATCACTTTATGCCTTTGGGGTTGTTCCTACTTCTGTGTGTGTGTGTTAGTTGCTCAGTGGTATCTGACTTTTTGCAACCCCAGGGGCTGTAGCCTGCCAGGTTCTTCTGTCCATCGAATTATCCAGGCAAGAATACTGGAGTGGGTTGCCATTCCCTTCTCCAAAGGATCTTCCCAATCCATACTATAAATAATGCCACTTGGAACACAAAGTGTAGAAGTAGGCAGATACCCAGAAGTACATGTGCTGAGTCATATGTTCAATCTGTCATGGAACCACCAGAACCCACAGATGATTTTCATGTGACTCTCAGCTGAGAACAAGGCAAAAGAAGCTTAAGCAATGAAGTTAAAGAGAAATGTGGGAAGGTTAGGAGATATGCAGAGGGTTCACCAGAAAGGACCAGAAGGAAGTGAGATGCCAAAAGAACGAAGTGAGAGGATGTAACGAGAAGCCCTTGACTTTCAGGAGATGGTCAAGAGAATTAGAAATGAGAAGCCTCTCACACAAAAACAGACACATAGATCAATGCAGCAGGATAGAGAGCCCAGAAATAAACCTACACACTTATGATCAATTAATCTATGACAAAGGAGGCAAGAGAATACAATGGAGAAAAGAAAGTTTGAACTTCAATAAGATGGGCTGGGAAAACTGGACAGCTACATGTAAAAAATAAAATTATAACATTCTCTAACACCATATGCAAAAATAAACTCAAAATGGATTAAAGATCTAAATGTAAGGGTGGAAACTATAAAACTCCTAGAGGAAAACATAGGTAGCATGCTGCTAAGCTGTTAAGTCATTTCAGTTGTGTCTGACTCTGTGCGACCCCATAGACGGCAGCCCACCAGGCTTCCCCATCCCTGGGATTCTCCAAGCAAGAACAATGGAGTGGGTTGCCATTTCCTTCTCCAACGCATGAAAGTGAAAAGTGAAAGTGAAGTCACTCAGTCGTATCCAACTCCCCGAGACCCCATGGACTGCAGCCTACCAGGCTCCTCGGTCCATAGGATTTTTCAGGCAAGAGTACTGGAGTGGGGTGCCATTCACAACAATTTTGGGTGGATCTATCTCTTACAGTAATGGATATAAAAGCAAAAATAAACAAATGGAACATAATTAAACTTAAAAGCTTTTGCACAGCAAAGGAAATGATAAACAAAAAAAGAAAACCTAAAGAATGGGAGAAAATATTTCCAAACCAAACCATGACACCAACAGGGATTAATTTCAGTTCATACAGTTCAATATCAAAAAAACCAAACAACCCAAACAAAAATAGGCAAAATTCCTAAATAGACATGTCTCCAAGAAGACATCAAAATGATCAACAGACATGAAAAGATACTTAGCATCACTAATTAGAGAAATGCAAATCAAAACTATAATGAAGTATTGCCTCACCCCAGTCAGAACAGCCATCATCAAAAAGTCTACAAATAATAAATGCTGGAGAGGGTGTGGAGAAAAGGGAACCCTCTCACACCTTTGGTGGGAATGTAAATTGGTGCAGCCACTATGGGAAACAGTATGCTGCTGCTGCTGCTAAGTCGCTTCAGTTGAGTCCGAATCTGTGCAACCCCAGAGATAGCAGCCTACCAGGCTCCCCCGTCCCTGGGATTCTCCAGGCAGGAACACTGGAGTGGGTTGCCATTTCCTTCTCCAATGCATGAAAGTGAAAAGTGAAAGTGAAGTCACTCAGTTCTGTCTGACTCCTAGCGACCCCATCCATGGGGTCCTCTGTCCACAGGATTTTCCAGGCAAGAGTACTGGAGTGGGTTGCCATTGCCTTCTCCGATGGGAAACAGTATGGAAGTTTATTAAAAAACTAAAAACAGTTACCTACCACGTGACCCAAAAATCCCATTCCTAGGCATATATCTGGAAGAAAAACATGGTTTGAAAGGGTACATCCACCTCAATGTTCATTGCAGCACTGTTTACAATAGATAAGACATGGAAGCAACCTACATCTTCACTGACGGAGGAAAAGATGTGATGCATATATACAATGGAATACTGCTGCTGCTGCTGCTAAGTTGCATCAGTCATGTCCGACTCTGTGCAACCCCATAGACTGCAGCCCACCAGGCTCCTCCATCCCTGGGATTCTCCAGGCAAGAATATTGGAGTGGGTTGCCATTTCCTTCTCCAATGGAATACTAGTCAGTCATTAAAAAGAATGAAATAATGCCATTTGTGGCAACATGGATGGATCCAGTGATTATCATACTGAGTGAAATAAGTCAGAGAAAGACAAATATATGATATCACTTATATATGGAAACTAAAATATGATGCAAATGAACTTATTTACAAAACAGAAATAGACTCAGAGACACAGAAAACAAACTAGGATTTCCGAAGGGGAAATGGGGTGCAGAGGGAGGGATAAATTAGGAGTTTGGAATTAACAGATATACACTACCATACATAAAATAGATAAACAATGAAGACTTACTATATGGCATAAGGAACTATATTCAATATCTTATAATAACTTATAATGGAAAAGAATCTTAAAAAGAATATATATATATATATCTGAATCACTTTGCTGTACACCTGAAACTAACACAACATTGTGAACCACCTACACTTCAGTGGAAAAAAAAAAAAAAAAGACATGAATAGCCCCTTGGCTTCCAATGGCATAAGCACAGCACCCTCATCCAAGAGCAGATAGGGACTGAGCACTGGGTGCCACCATGAAGGCTGGGAGAGTTCAGCAAAAAGATGAGGCCACCAAGGGGGCAGGCAGGATCCCAAGAAGCCAGGGTCCCAGGGGAAGTAAAGAATACATCTCGAGGAGGGAGCAAACCACCATGTCCAGCGCCACTTTGGAGATGAAGGATGAGACCTGACTGTCCCAGGAGGTTTGCTCCTGAATTGGAGTTATGTTCATATGGCATCTCCTTATAATGTTGTCTTCCACATAAAAACTCCTAGATAAATGGAGAAACTTGGAACAAGTTTAAGTTTCTTGAACTTGGGAACAGAAATAACACTTAACAGGGTACTAAAATAAAAGTTAAGAGGCAGAAATAAAACACGTAGCTCGACAATATAAAAATGTCCAACTATCAGACTAGTCTTTGTAGGTTTTTTTTTTTCCTGAAGATGTTCCACTTTTTAAATTTAAGTTGATTTACAATGTTGTGATAGTTTCTGCTGTTTGTGGTTTTTAAAATAAGCTGCATGCAGTCAGCATTTTACAGCTCGCAGGCCAGGCAACACCATGAGTGCAATCTACATAGAACAAGAAATCTACTTTCTTTCTGCTACAGTAAGCCCAGGAGAGCTCTCACTAAACTGCAGGACATGGGACATGGGCCTGCTGCCCTTACACTCCTTTCCTCCCGAGCTGAAGCCAGAACATCAGGACTGCTAGAAGACTGGTAACTGAGTAGCATTTTTTGAAGCTTGGATTGTTTTTAAACAAATGGTGAGCCAATCAAATCACAAAGCTTTTAAGTTTCATGTTCCTAACTTTTTCCAACAGAGGCAGTCCAGTGCTCAGTGAAAAAGTCCATCTGTATTTCCAGAGATTAACTACTTTACTACAGATAAGTCAGTCAAGTTTAGGTTAGAATTAGTATATCAAAGAATTATGTCATGAAGAGTTACTATTCACATTACTAAAACTAGATATCTTTTAAATCTTTTTAATATAGGGAGGAAAAATGTATGTATCAGGAGATTAACCTTAAATTTTTTGTGATACACTTCAGTGTATCATAACAAAAGCAATATTTGCCCTAGAAGTCTCAATCAGAGGCACAAAATAGTAAAATGGAACATGAGTTTTGGTCCATGTGACTTTTCCTTCATAACTGAAGAATTATCTCTTTCAAATAGGACAGATAGGGTATTTTATTGTCACAAAACAACTGTTGATCAATAATACCAAATTAGCTGTATTACAGATTTTGGTGCATGTCAATATTGCAACAGGAATAAAATCTTGATTTCTATCAGCTTTGGATTTTTTTCTCTTCAAGAATCCTTCCACCTATTTTTCCTGTTAACATACTTGAAGCTTATTTAATTTTACCCCTCAGACTTTTGAGAGACAGCTAGCTGTACAGAGCAATCCTTAGACAATTCTAAATTTAGAAAGAAGTAGATTCTTAAATGGTTTATCAAAAACAAGTTTGGTTTAAATACAGTTTTCATGTACTAACTTATTTACTTTCATTTTTTATTACAATTTTGACCCCACCAGCACCTGGGATCTTAATTTCTGGATGAGAGATAGAACCCATGCCTCTGCAGTGGAAGTTAAAGAGTCTTAACCAGCATGACTGCCAGACAAGTCCTACATTTTGTTATTTTCTAATTTAAAGCCAGACTTACATCTCAGTTGCCTTTGAGGATGCAGAATTTATGGATTTATCATTTCTGTTTTTTAATGAAAAGCCTTCACTCTATTTAACAAGAATTTGTTGATGACATAAATCTAGAAATATGACTCACTGGTATGTTCCTAGTGGTTTGAAATTAGAGGAGTTTGGATGTGGTCAGCAATGAGAGACATGGGTGCTCAATAGGGTCTCAGCCACATAGAAAAGCTTTCATGCCAGAAAGGTAAACAGGCTGGACTTCAGGTGGGGATGGGACCTGCAGTTAAAGACCTTTCTCAGTTCTAACAGGCTCGTTGTCATGCTCACCTGTGTACACAAGCAGGCACGTCAGGGAACAGATCAGCTCCAGGGCCAGGGTGGCCAAAATGAGGTTCAGGTACCATGTGCTGGGCTCAGGGAAGGAGTGCTGCAGGCAGAGGAGAAGGAGGAGTGCCGTGCTGCCTGCAGGGAGGAGATGTACACAGGTGGGGGCACAGCCGGGATCCAAGCACCCCGGCCACCACCACAGCAGGGGCATGCACCCTCAGTTATTCGGCAAGAAGGAAGTTAGAGGATGGAAATCAAACACAAATAAACAACACTGCCAAAAGTAAATGATGTCCATAACACAAATAGAGAAGAATCTGGACTTTCTTAAAACTCAAGGAGTAAGTTTCTACAAGGACCCAGTGGCCCCTTCTGGTCATGCACCACAGTCAAGGGCAGGGCGAGGGTCCAGAAAAACCCAGGACACACTGCTGACCTTGGACAGATGATCCAACACCTCTACTTACTGTGACATATGGGATGATGGTACCTTCCTCACAGAGCTGCTGTGAGGAGTAAATAAGTCTGTGTGTGAAAAACACTTAGAATGATGCCTAGCCTGTGAGTATTCAATAAATATGAGCTGTTCCCCCCTGCTCAGATATCCATTATTTATTTTTGAAGATCATTTTAACTTCATCCTATACTTTTATTTTGAAGACTGTCAAAGAAAAGTTTGGGCTTCCCAGGTGGCTCAGTGGTAAAGAATCAGCCTGCCAATTCAGGAGCTGGAGGAGTTGTGAGTTTGATCTTCAAGTTGGGAAGATCCCCTGGTAAAGGAACTGGTAACCCACTCCAGTATTCTTGTCTGGAGGATTCTGTGGACAGAGGAGCCTGGAGGGCTGCAGTCCACGGGGGTCACAAAGAGTTGGATGTGACTGAGCATGCACATGCATCAAAGAAAAGTTTAGGGGCAGAAATCATTCTTATAGTGTTTTATCTTAGAATTTCCTAAAACTAACACATTTATCTAAATCTGATCATGGCTGGGGAGATGCTTATTTGACTTACCTTCTATTTCTTGGTACAATGCGATTATTTTGAGCCATGATTTTAAATAACCTATCAGAAGTCTCTCTACACAAAGCAATAGTCTAGCACAAATCCCTAAGGCCTCTCCTTACACTCACAAATGTTAGTGTCTTAGCATGTTGACCAAGAGCTCAATTTATAAATTAGCTTTATGTACAAGGAAAATTTAATTTTACAGCTTTAGGAAGAGGAAAAAACTAGAGGAAAACCTCTGCAGGGAAAGTGAACACAGTTTCCAAAGGATTTTTGATATCCTGAGAAGGCCTATGTCAGCAAGGTGGCAGGACATGGGGTGAACCTGCAGGCAGCAGCAGAGACTGCTGAAGTAAGACATTCTCCTGATAACAAACACTGTAGACATGAGAGCACCCCACCCACTCTGCCCATGTTTCAGTGAAGGGTTAAGTTTTCAAATCGATGAAAAAAACAACTAAACGTGCAACTTGTTATGTAGCTAGTAATATTTGAAAGAGTTCAAGATTAAGGAAGGAGAAGAGAAAAATCAGATAAATACTTTCAGCTTACTGGAAGGAAACCAAAGCCCTTTTTCCCATCTCTACAAAATAAAGTCAAATCAATTTATTTTTCTCTCTGCAGAGAAAAACAAGTGTCAAGATGAAGCTAAACAATACCCAGAAATACTATCATAGGCCAAAAAAAAAAAGAATGGTTACACCCTTCAGATTAACTGGAAGTTCTATATCCTCATAGATTTATGTTCTTTTCTTCAAATTAGAAAAAATATATATTTAAAGAAAATAGAAACAGAGTGGTGGGATGATTTGGGAGAATGACATTCTAACATGTATACTATCATGTGAATTGAATCGCCAGTCTATGTCTGACGCAGGATGCAGCATGCTTGGGGCTGGTGCATGGGGATGACCCAGAAAGATGTTATGGGGAGGGAGGTGGGAGGGGGGTTCATGTTTGGGAATGCATGTAAGAATTAAAGATTTTAAAATTTAAAAAATAAAAAACTAAAAAAAAAAAAAAAAAGAAACAGAGTAAACATCTGCCCCAATCTCTTGGATTTTCTGGTTCCTTATATAAGCAACTTGAAAGTGAAGCCTTCTGTGATTGTTTAGAAACAGGTTGTGATTAAGGGTCATACATGTAGCAATAATTTCAAAGTCAAAAGAAAGGCAAAAAATGGCTAGAAAATGGAAGCAACCTAGATGTCCGTCAGCAGATGAATGGATAAGAAAGTTGTGGTACATATACACAATGGAATATTACTCAGCTATTAAAAAGAAGGCATTTCAATCAGTTCTAATGAGGTGGATGAAACTGAAGCCTATTATACAGAGTGAAGTAAGTCAGAAAGAAAAACACCAAACAGTATATTAACACATATATATTAAATTTAGAAAGATGGTAATGATGACCCTATATGCGAGACAGCAAAAGAGACAGAGATGTAAAGAACAGACTTTTGGACTCTGCGGGAGAAGGGGAGGGTGAGATGATTTGAGAAAACAGCATTGAAACATGTATATTATCATATATGAAATAGATCACTAGTCCAAGTTTGATACATGAGACAGCTGCTCAGGGCTGGTGCACTGGGATGACCCAGAGGGATGGGATGGTGAGGGAGGAGGCAGGGGGGTTCAGGATGGGGGACATATGTGCACCCATGGCTGATTCATGTCAATGTATGGCCAAAACCACCACAATACTGTAAAGTAATTAGCCTTCAATTAAAATAAATTAATTTTAAAAAAAAGATTAGACAATCTCTTGGTGATTTCAATACTATTTCCAGACCAGCACTGGAGAAACTGAACATACAGTCAGCATACAGGTCAGTATATAGACAAGATTCCACTTTTGCTTTGTCACAGGCACAGAGTATAAGTGACATCTTCTGGCCAAAAACAAGCACTGCACACTAGCCATGAAGTGAAAGTGAAGGTCACTCAGCCCTGTCCAATTCTTTGGGACCCCATGGACTATACAATCCACGGAATTTCCAGGCCAGAATACTGGAGTGGGTAGCCTTTCCCTTCTCAAGGGGACCTTCTCCCCCAGGAATCGAATACAGGTCTCCTGCATTGCAGGCAGAATCTTTATCAGCTGAGCCACAAGGGAAGCCAAAGAATACTAGAATGGGTAGCCTATCTTCTCTTCAGGGGATCTTCCCAACCCAGGGATTGAACCAGGGTCTCCTGCATTGCAGGTGGATTCTTTACTGAGCTATCAGGGAAGCCCACACATGAGCAGTAGAAAGCAGAAACAGCTCTTCCTCTGGAGAAGGAGTTAAGGCCACCCCCTTGGAGATGTATCAGGACTAGTCATCCCACTACAATGCTTCTTTCTCTGCAATCCCTGGGCCCTCCACCCCCACTGAGAACCTCACTGAGCAGATTAACTTGCAGCCTGACTTTTAAGAAAAGGCACTACAGAATACAGAAGAAAAAAAAATTAAACTCTATAGAGCTGTTTTTCTGTGAAAAGATTAATTTCTAATTTGGCTTCAAAATGTTTAATCATTTATTCTGGACTCAAATTGAAACAGAGGGCTTTTTATTTAAAAAAAAAAAAAGGTAGAAACTTTGACAATTAGGCAAAAATACATGAGAGTTCAAATTAATTCCATTAAGCCTTTAAAATGTCTGCAGCAATAAAGAAAAGCAGGTAGGCATATGTTCAAAGTCCTCGATGGACTTTCTGATCTTGCATTAACAAATTGCTTTCCACATTTCTGTTTTAAATAATACATCTTATTATAAAACAGTCTCTCTCTTACTGCAAGAAAAGCATTATGCTGTTGTTTAGTCACGAAGTTGTGTCCGACTCTTTGTGATGCTATGGAGCCTCTGTCCATGGGCTTTCCCAGGAAAGGATATTGCAGTCGGTAAGAAAAGCATGAAGCTTCGTGTAAAATAAAATAACTCTCTCTTATCCTACAAGTATAAACTAGCATCAGCTTTATATCTCCTTGAGATAAACAAGACTGCTAGTAGCAAGAGGAATGAAGGGAGTCACATTTCACCCAGGCCTTCCTTGCTCACAATTAAGTAGACAGACAGTGCCACAGTAAAATATGCCTTTTTGTCATAAAGGTTGTTTTAAGCTGATTAGTTTTAAGAAATGGTAGACAAAGATGAAGTTCTGAAAACCAACTAGGGGTTAGCTTTTATGAGAGGCATTTACATTTATAAGGGAAATCTCCATTGATAAGGTGATATCCCTCTATATATCAGGATGAAATAAGAGAGCCTTCCTAAGTGAACAAAGCAAAGAAATAGAGGAAAATAATAGAATGGGAAGACTAGAGATCTCTTCAAGAAAATTAGAGATATCAAGGGAACATTTCATGCAAAGATGGGTACAATAAAGGATAGAAACAGTATGGACCTAAAAGAAGCAGAAGATATTAAGAAGAGGTGGGAAGAATACACAAAAGAACTATACAAAAAAGATCTTAATAACCCAGACAACCATGCTGGTGTGATCACTCACCAAGAGACAAACATCCTGGAATGCGAAGTAAAGTGGGGCTTAGAAAACATCACTACAAACAAAGCTACTGAAGGTGATGGAATTCCAGCTGAGCTATTTCAAATCCTAAAAGATTATGCTGTTAAAGTGCTGCACTCAATATGCGAGCAAATTTTGGAAAACTCAGCAGTGCCAACAAGACTGGAAAAGGTCAGTTTTCATTCTAATCCTGAAGGACAATGCTAAAGAATGCTCAAACTACTGCATAATTGCACTAATTTCACATGCTAGCAAGGTCATGCTCAAAATTCTCCAAGCTGGGCTTCAACAGTATGTGAACCAAAAACTTCCAGATGTACAAGCTGGATTTAGAAAAGGCAGTGGAACCAGAGATCAAATTGGCAACATCCACTGGATCGTAGGAAAAGCAAGAGAATTCCAGAAAAACATCTACTTCTGCTTCATTTTGTACTCTAAAGCCTTTGACTGTGTGGATCACAACTGTGGAAAATTCTTAAAAGAGATGAGGATACCAGACCACCTTACCTGCCTCCTGAGGAACCTGTATGCAGGTTAAGAGGCAACAGTTGAACCGCACATGGAACAACAGACTGGTTCCAAATCGGGAAAAGAGTATACAAGGCTGTATACCGTCACCTTGCCTATTTAATTTATATGCAGAGCACATCATATGAAATACCAGGCTGGATGAAGCACAAGCTGGAATCAAGATTGCAGGGAGAAATATCAGTAACCTCAGATATGCAGATGATACCACCATTATGGCAGAAAGTGAAGAGGAACTAAAGAGCCTCTTGATGAAGGTGAAAGAGGAAAGTGAAAAAGCTGGCTTAAAACTCAACATTCAAAAAACTAAGATCATGGTATCCGGTCCCATCACTTCATGGCAAATAGATGGGGAAAAAAATGTAAACAGTGAGAGACTTTATTTTCTTGGGCTCCAAAATCACTGCAGATGGTGACTGCAGCCATAAAATTAAAAGATGCTTGCTCCTTGGAAGTAAAGCTATGACAAACCTAGATAGTATATTAAAAAGCAGAGACATCACTTTGCCAATAAATGTCTGTATAGTCAAAGCTATGGTTCTTCCAGTAGTCACGTATGGATGTGAGAGTTGGAACATAAAGAATGCTGAGCACCAAAGAATTGATGCTTTCGAACTGTGGTGTTTGAGAAGACTCTTGAGAATCCTTTGGACAGCAGGAGATCCAACCAGTAAATCCTAAAGGAAATCAACCTTGAATATTCATTGGAAGGACTGATGCTCAAACTGAAGCTCCAATACTCTGGCCAACTGATGCGAAAAGCCGACTCATCAGAAAAGACCTTGATGCTAGAAAAGATAGTAAGTAGGCAGAGAAGGGGATAACAGAGGACAAGATGGTTAGATGGCATCACTGACTCATTGGACATGAGTTGGAGCAAGCTCTGGGAGACAGTGAAGGACAGGGAAGCCTAGTGTGCTGCAGTCCATGGGGTCGCAAAGAGTTGGACATGACTAAGGGACTGAACAATAACAAATACCACAATGACTCTAACTCTCTAGAAACTAATCATGGAAAAGGCAAGAAATCAATGGAAATCTGCTTAACAACCTTACCATTGCTTATTGCGCTTCTCCTGGTCACCTCTCAGAATTACTGCCCCCTGCAATCTTTCCCATCTTCTTTGGTCTTTAGCTGTAGATGTTATTGAAGTAGGTGGCTTAGGCCATTTTCGAGTCACTCAGTTCTCTTGGGTCTCTCTCTTGTATATTGTTGTTTAGTTGCTGTGTCTGACTCTTTTGTGACCCCATGGACTATAGCCCACCAGACTCTTCTATAAATGGGATTTCCCAGGCAATCATACTGGAATGGGTTGCCATTTCCTTCTCCAGGCGTCTTCCAACCCAAGGATTGATTACATCTCCTGCACTGGTAAACAAGTTCTTTACCACTGAGACACCAGGGAAGCATCTCCCTTGTATACAGGAAGTATAATGTTATTAAACTTGTTTTTTTTTTTTCTTTCCTTCTGTTAACCTGTCTTTTTTTGGTGGAATCTCAGCTAAAAACCTAGAAGGGAAGAGAAAATATTTTTCCTCCTCTATATAACAAATACAGATTTCTAAGGGAAATACAAGAAAAATTTCAAGACATTAAGGTGATATGAATTTTAGTGGCCACATCACTCTCACAGAAACAACAGCATATATTTGATTATAAAACCAAACTTAACACCTTATTCTGCTGTCATTTATGCCACTCAAGCAAGCTGCCAAAGGGCTGAGTGAGACAACTGAACTTACCAGTGGAGTGTATCATCAGTGGAAGTCTTTTCAGATGTCTTGTTGACCGGTAGATCTTGTTATAGCCTCGGTTTCTTACTTTGCAATGGTGATACTGGATGTATCGTTCAAGAAGGAAATACAGAATCCACAAAATAACTTTTCCAAGGATTATGACTGTCTGAACTTTCAGTGGGTTGGTATAGTTTCCTGGGCACTTGTCCTCCATTGGATTGGGGTAAGAACAAAGCACACCTGTTAAAAATGCTAAAATAACAAACACAAGCTGGTAGAAAAGAAAACAGTAGGATTAACATTCAACATTTGGATTTAAGAAACAATAAGGTCCATGCCCAGCACATACTCTTATACCTGTGACTTTCACTATCCTATTTTTTATGAATTTAAAAATGGATTTTTGCTATTTTTACAAACTTTTTAAACAGATAACCTGGAGAAAATTTTGCAGAAAATTTGAGGAAAAAACAAATTCCAAATAAGAAAATAAAAACCACCCTAAATCCCATCTGCTAGAGATGAGTACTTCAATTTTAAATGCAGTTTCCTGTCCACTTATTTTATTAAAAAGAGTAAAAACAATTAATTCAGCACCTCAAAAGTAACTAATAAACATCATGCATTAAAGTTTATTTCTAATTTCAGTTTTAAGAGAACTAAAATAATTGTCCAATTAGATTGACAAAATTTTAAAGACTGGTATCAAAATATGGGCAAACGGTCTTACAAAATGCTGACTGGTCTGGGATGTCTTGTTGAAAATAATTTGGAAATATCTTGACTGAGAAATTCTATCTTAAGACCCAGTCACTCAGAAGTAAAAGCAGAAGTAAAAGATATTTTACTTCAGTTTTCTCTGTATTTTAAAAGAAAAAAAAGTAAACTGCCCAAGTATATGTGTGTATCCAAAGCAGAATATTTGAATAAATTAAGGTATACCCACTCACATAATAGAATGTTATTCAGCTATAAAAGAATTAATTGAAGTTCTATCTATTAGTTTGGGTGGATATCTATGACATGTTAAGATTTAAAAACACTAATGTTTAAAGTAGTAGTTGAAAGTGCGGTCTCCAGACCAGTTAGAAATGCAAACTCTCAAGCCCCAAATCGACACCTCTGGGGTAGCAGCCAGCAGCCTGTGGTGTAATAAGCCTGTCAGGGGGTCTGATGTATGTTCAAGTTTGAGAAATGTTGTTTAGAAATAAATACTGTAGTACCTATTTTTTTTCCTTGGAAATGGGAGACCTCCTTTTACAATGTGGTAATCTTTTTGTATATATTTGTATGAACTTAGATCATGGCATCCGTTCCCATCACTTCATGGGAAATAGATGGGGAAACAGTGTAAACAGTGTCAGACTTTATTTTTTTCGGGTTCCCAAATCACTGCAGATGGTGACTGCAGTCATGAAATTAAAAGACGCTTACTCCTTAGAAGAAAAGTTATGACCAACCTAGATACCATATCAAAAGCAGAGACATTACTTTGCCGACTAAGGTCCATCTAGTCAAGGCTCTGGTTTTTCCAGTAGTCATGTATGGATGTGAGAGTTGGACTGTGAAGAAGGCTGAGCGCCGAAGAATGGATGCTTTTGAACTGTGGTGTTGGAGAAGACTCTTGAGAGTTCCTTGGACTGCAAGGAGATCGACCCAGTCCATTCTGAAGGAGATCAGCCCTGGGATTTCATTGGAAGGAATGATGCTAAAGCTGAAACTCCAGTACTTTGGCCACCTCATGCGAAGAGTTGACTCATTGGAAAAGACTCTGATGCTGGGAGGGATTGGGGGCAGGAGGAGAAGGGGCCAACAGAGGATGAGCTGGCTGGATGGCATCACTGACTCGATGGACGTGAGTCTGAGTGAACTCCGGGAGTTGGTGATGCACAGGGAGGCCTGGCATGCTGCAATTCATGGGGTCGCAAAGAGTCAGACATAACTGAGCGACTGAACTGAACTGAACTGAACAAAAGATACTGCAAGAAATACAACAAACTCTGAGATATATTTATTAACTCAGGGAGAAGGGGTGAAGCAGAGAAATGGGCAGAGTATATCTCGGTATACTGTGTTTTACTTGTTATAAAAGGAAGTATTATTCTGTAATATTTTGAAAAATCATATTAAAGAAAATTTTAAATGTTGTCATTAGCATCCATCACCAAGCAGGCACCTATCACCAAGCAGGGAGTCTTATCATGTAATAAATCTATTTAAAATGTATGTGATTTGTCAAGAGTAGTAATATTTGCTATATTATGCACATCCTCATAAAGCAAAAGTGGAAAAGTCAACATACTCCCTCTACTGTAATGTACTGTACATTGAACCTAACTGAACCATTTATACAAAGTAGCATATAAAGGCATTAATTTTTCTTGTTCTTTAACACAAGATTATCTTAGTCCTAAAATTAGGGCAATCAGTGCCATAATAGCAAAGGCAAGCAATTTTTTTAAGTGTTGTGTACATGTATGTGTATGTATGTATCACATACATAAAAAGTATGAATACAAAATACACAAAAAGGCACCAGGAAAGAAGTGCTTCAGCTGCTGTCTGGAAATTAGGAAGTCATGGCAGAACCAGGCCACTTGCTAGATGTATAGAGGAGCACACGCATACCTCTGTCCTCAATGCAGTCAGTTCTCTCACAGCGCACCTCACTGGAGCAGCAGCTGGGCCAGTCCTCAACCACGTCCACTCTCCTCATGAATACCCAAGAAGCGGCAAGATTTTGCCCTCTTTTGATTTTTCACATTTCAGCAAAGAGCAACTGCAGCCCCTGGTGCTTGAGACTACAGTCATCAAAATGAGGAAGAGACTTGGAACAGAGCCCCCAGCGAGCCTCCAAGACCATCCATACATGTGTCTTGTTTTTATGATGTTGAACTTTACTTATTTCTTTTTATTGAGGAACATAACTGACATAAAATGTGTTGATTTGGAAAATTCATATGTTGCAAAATGATGGCCACCATAGCTTTAGCCAATACCTGTATCATATCATATAATTACCATTTCTTTTTTGTGGTAAGAGCAATTATTTAGTCTCCGAGCAACTTTGAAATTTATAATATTATAGTGTTGACTATAATCTCTATACTATGCATTAGATCTCCAGGATTTATTTATCTTGTGGTTGACATGTTTTAAAAATCCCCAGACATTTGTAATTTTATCATATAAAACATGGGAAAACATTATACTGATTTCTCTGTTTAACATTATTTCCTAGGTGTAAATAAATTGATAAATGTCTGTCAACATATAGATTTATCTATATCTTTTTTGTTGTTTTTAGAACTGAAAAAGTAATACATGATATGGTAAAAAAAACTTTTCAAATAGTACAAAAGGTAAACATTAAAACATATTAGGTGTCCATTCCATTGAGGTGCTCAGTGCAACTAGTATTAAAAGGATGTCTGCTTCTGGAAATACTCTATTACAGAATACAGAATAAATGTTAAATGTTTCCAGTACCAATTACAAGGGGGTGGGTGAGCAGGAGGCGAGCAAGCTTTTAACACCAGCTGCATGTACTACTGCTACAGCTAAGTTGCTTTGGTCATGTCCGACTCTGTAAGACCCCATAGCCCACCAGGCTCCCCTGTCCCTGGGATTCTCCAGGCAAGAACACTGGAGTGGGTTGCCATTTCCTTCTCCAATGCATGAAAGTGAAAAGTGAAAGTGAAGTCGCTCAGTCGTGTCCGACTCTTAGCGACCCCAGGGACTGGTGCCTACCAGGCTCCTCCATCCACAGGATTTTCCAAGCAAGAGTACTGGAGTGGGGTGCCATTCAACTCAATTCTGACACTATCTACCTGGTATATCCACTATCCACCTAAAATCACTTCCACTATCCACCGAGGTATCAGATTCCCTCGGTATCGGCCCAGTCCCACAAGACTACCCCCACTTCAGATGCTAATTGCAAGTCTAGCTTGTAACCAGTGTTTCTTACCCACTGGCTACAAATCAAAGATTCCCACCAACTCCCTCTTGGGCTCAATTAGTTTGCTAAACAGGCTCACAGAACACAAGAAACCTATTTACTCTCCAGATTACCAATTTATTACAAAGGATATTAAAGGATGCACATCGACAGCCCAATGAAGAGACACACTGGGTGAGGCCCCAAAGGAGCTCCTGTCCTGGTGGAGTTCAGGGCCTGGCAGTATGGCACATCACAAGCGTTCTGGCTCACTAACCTAGAAGCTATCTGAACCCCTTCCTTTTGAGCTTTTACGGAGGCTTCACTACATAGGCCTGGTTGATTAAATCCCTGGCAGTCAGTGAATGATTCAACCTCCAGCCCCTTTCCCATCCCCAGAAGTCAGAGGGTGGGATGGTATGTTCCAACCTTCTGTCCCTGCTTAGTTTCCCTGGCTGTTGCCCCATCCTTCAGGTGCTTTTCAAAGTCAACTCATCAACATAAACAGAAATGGTGGAAAGATGCTTGCTATATCAAGACACCCAGTTCACCTTTATGACACTGAAGTGATTTTAGGAACTGAAGACAAAAGACCAAAAATTGTAACAAAAGATACTCCCATTGCTCTTATTGCTCAGGAAATTCCCAGGGTTTTTGGGAGCTGAGAGCCAGAAACCAAGGATGACGACCCAGTGCACCTGAGAACTCTACTCTGATCACCTGAATGACCAAATACGTTTCTTATAAGTCACAATATCACCCACATGTCCGAAAGCTCTCTCAACTCCCTTGCAAACATGCAAAAGGAACATTCTGTTCACACCATTGTAAACCCCATTTTTTTCCATTCAACAATGAATCGTGAAGAGTAGTTTAAATACATATACATCTACCCCAAATTTCTAAGTTTCTCTTCTAATATTACATAAGCATTCCTTCCTATGGAAAGGACATACAAAACATCTTCTGGGCAGTGGTAGTTTGCAGTTCCTTCATATTGCAGACAACACTGCTATCATAAACAATATCCTTGCGTGTGTGCAAATATGTCTACAATAAATTCTTTGAAGTAGAAGTATGAGTAAAAAAGTACGCACTCTTTAAATGCTGATAGATACAGCCAAACTGCCCTCTGCCCTCTGAGGAGGTTATAAATTTTTTTTAGAAATATCACCTCTAGAAAAACATCACCTCCAAATGGACCACTTTCCCCCAGCCAACTTACATGTATCAGCAAGAGAAGATTTGCTATGATGACAGTAGGAAGAGGGTGGAATCTGGGCCTAAAATGAGCATGTAAAGAGTGATGTGGAAGCTGCTGGGTGTCCAGAAGAGGGTCATCTTCAATACTCTGGATGAGATCCAAGGAACCCTGGGGTACAGAAAACGCCAATAAACACCACTTTCTGGATTATGTTTTCAAGAAAAACTACTAACTACAAAGCTTTAAAATTCATTATAAAAATTACAGACAAGAAACCACACTCCTTACCTAAAGCCAAATTTGAAAAAAATATCATAAACCTCTTAATAACTACTGTAAATAAATTGGTAAAAATAACAATTATTAAAAGAAGTAAAAGAAATATTGATTCTTTATCTCCAAATAAGGTAATACATAATGGGATTAAAGCAAATGATTTTCTTCAAGCCCTAAAAACGTACTGATTTTTAAAATACTTTATTCAACAGCTTTATTGAGATATAATGTATATAACATAAAATATACTAGCTTAAGTATGCTGCTGCTAAGTCACTTCAGTCGTGTCCAACTCTGTGCGACCCCGGAGACGGCAGCCCACCAGGCTCCCCCGTCCCTGGGATTCTCCAGGCAAGAACACTGGAGTGGGTTGCCATTTCCTTCTCCAACGCATGAAAGTGAAAAGTGAAAGTGAAGTCGCTCAGTCATGTCTGACCCTCAGCGACCCCATGGACTACAGCCTTCCAGGCTCCTCCATCCATGGGATTTTCCAGGCAAGCATACTGGAGTGGGGTGCCATTGCCTTCTCCAAGCTTAAGTATACAATTCAATAAATGTCTGTATATTTATAGTTATGCAACTATTACAACAATTTTAGAACACCTGCAACATGCTAATCATGCCCATTTATAATCACTCCCCATTTCTGTCCCTAGACCTAGGTAACCTATAACCTGTCTTTATAGATTGGTTCTTTTTTTTTTTTTTTGACATTTCATGTAAATGAAATCATAAAAAATGTTCTGAGTCCTGCTTCTTGTACTGAATATGTTTTAGAGTTCATCTGTGTTGTGGCATGTATCAGTAATCAGTTCATTTTTATTGATGAATATGGTATTTCATTATACGGATATATCACATTTTGTTTGACCATTATAAATTGATGTATATTAATAATAATGCTGTTTCATACAACTCAATAGCAAAAAAACAAAACCAAAAACAATTCAATTAAAACATGGGCAAAGGAACCAAATAAACATTTTTTCAAAGAGAAATACAGATGGCCAACAGATGCACAAAAAGATGCTTAGATCCCTGATCACCACGGAGACACAAATCAAAACAGCGATGAGCTATAAACTCACACTTATTAGCATGGCTTTTATCAAAAAGATGAGATAATATGTGCTAGAGAAGATATGGAGAAAAGGGAACCCTTGAGCATTGATGGTGGGAATGTAAATTGGTACAGCCACTGTGGAAAACAGTATGGAGGGGCCTCAAAACATCAAAAATAGAATTATTATATGGCCCAGCAAATCTGCTTCTGGGTGTATATCCAAAGGATACAAAATCTTATCTCAAAGTTATCTGTACTCCCATGTTCATCACAGTATTATTCATAATAGCCAAGACATGGAAACAATCTAACATATTTTTATATAACAAATTATTATTTAGTCATAAAAAAGAATGAAGCCCTGTCATTTGCAACAACATGGATGGATCTTGAAGGAATTATATCAAGTAATATAAATCAAATAGAGACAGACAATTACTGTATGATCTCACTTTTATGTGGAATCTATAAAAACTGAAGATAGATACAGAAAATAGATAGGTGGCTGCCACAGGAAGGGGATGGGAGAGTAGGAGAAATGAGTGAAAGTGGTCAAAATGTAAAAATCTGATGGCAAATAAGTCCTGGGGAAACATAATTTGTGGCCCAGTGACTACAGTTATCTGTAATGTATATATATTTGAGTGTTGTGAAGAGAGTAGACAATTTTTTTCACAATAGTAAAAGATGCTTATCAGTTCCCACATTTAATAGTCATACACACAAAAAAGATATTTACAGTTACAAGTCATAATGGAAACATGATTAACCTAACAGTATAAAATAACTACATACAATTTGGGGAGTTAAGTAGAGTGACGTGGTAAGTGGAAGTGCATACATGCATATGTTTTCATCTACTTAGCCAGTTTATGTATTTTGGTGTGCATTTAATCCATTTATATTTAAGGTAATTATCAATGTGTGATCCTATTACCATTTTCTTCATTGTTTTGGGTTAATTCTTTGTAGGTCTTTTCCTTCTCTTGTGTTTCCTGCCAAGAGAAGTTCCTTTAAAATTTATTGTAAAGCTGGTTTGGTGATGCTGAATTCTCTTAACTTTTGCTTGTCTGGAAAGCTTTTGATTTCTCCACCAAATCTGAACAAGAGTCTTGCTGAGTAGAGTATTCTTGGTTGTAGATTCTTCCCTTTCATCATTTTAAATATAGCATGCCATTCTCTTCTGTTGAAGGGAATTTCTGTTGAGTTTCTGTTGAGAAATCAGCTAAAAATCTTATGGGAATTCTCTTGTATGTTGTCATTTTCCCCATTACTTTTTAATATTTTACCTTTGTTTTTACTTTGTCAGTTTGATTACATTGTGTCTTGGTGTATTCCTCCTCAGGTTTATCCTGCCTGGGACTCTCTGCACTTCCTGGATTGGTTGACTATTTCTTTTCCCATATTAGGTAAGTTTTCAACTAAAACCATCTCTTCAAATATTTTCTCGGATCCTTTCTCTCTCTCTTCTCCTTCTGAGACCCCCATAATGCAAATGTTGGTGCACTTAACATTGTCCCAGAGGACTCAGGCTGACTTCATTTTTTTTTTTTTCATTTTTTTTTTCTATATTCTGTTTTACAGCAGCGATCTCCACATTCTGTCTTCCAGGTCACTTATCTGTTCCTCTGCCTCAGTTATTCTTCTACTTATTCCTTCTAGTGTATTGTTCATCTCTGTTTTGTTTGTTTAGTTCTTCTAGGTCTTTTGTAAACATTTCTTACATCTGCTTCATTTTTTCCCCAAGATTCTGAATCATCTACACTATCATTATTTTGAATTCTTTTCCTGGACCTAGCTCCACTTCAGTTATTTTTCTGGGGTTTTATCTTGTTCTTTCATCTGGGAGACAATTATTTGCCTTTTCATTTCAGTTAACTTTTGTGGTTGTGGTTTTCATTCAAGAGGCTTCAGGATTGTAGTTCTTCCTGCTTCTTCCTTCTGACCTCAGGTGAATGAGGCTGATGTGAGGGACTGGTGGTGGGGAAAACTGGGTCTTATTCTTGTGGGCTGGGTAAAATTTTAATCCAATTATCAGCTGATGGGACAGGTGGGGCTAGTATTTTGGCCTGGGGCAACCCAGCCTTGGAGTCTACAGGCTCTATGGTAGGTCTAATGCCTCTTCCAAGAGGGCTCACTTGCCAAGGAACACCTCCCAGGACTGCTGCTGCCAGTGCCCCTGTCCCCACAGTGAGCCACTGACAACCCACACCTCCACAGGAGACCCTCCAACACTAGCAGGTAGGTCTGGTTCTGTCTCCTATAGGGTCACTGCTCTTTTCCCCTGAGTCCTGGTGTATGCAAGAGTTTGCTTGTGCCCTCCAAGAGTGGATTATCTATTTCTTCCAGTCCTGCGGAAATCCTGTAATCAAATCCTGCTGGCCTGCAAAGTCAGATTCTCTGTGGATTCCTAGTCCCTTTCCTGGATTCCCATATTGGGAAGACTGACATAGAGCTCAGAACCCTCACAACAGAGGGAGAACTTCTTAAGTATTCTTCTTCTCCAGTTTGTGGGTCACCCATCCAGAAGGTATGGGATTTGATTTTATCACGACTGTATCCCCTTCTATTGTCTCACTGCAGCCTCTCCTTTGTCTTTGAACATGGGGTATCTTTTTTGGTGAGTTCTAGCATCCTCCTGTTAATGGCTGTACAACAGCTAGTTGTGATCTTGGTCTTCTTACAGGAGGAGATGAGCACATGTCCTTCTACTCCACCATCTTGATACTCACGTCCATCAAGTCAGTGATGCCATCCAGCCATCTCATTCTCTGTTGTCCCCTTCTCCTCCTGCCCCCAATCCCTCCCAGCATCAGAGTCTTTTCCAATGAGTCAACTCTTCGCATGAGGTGGCCAAAGTACTGGAGTTTCAGCTTTAGCATCATTCCTTCCAAAGAACACCCAGGGCTGATCTCCTTCAGAATGGACTGGTTAGATCTCCTTGCAGTCCAAGGGACTCTCAAGAGTCTTCTCCAACACCACAGTTCAAAAGCATCAATTAATTGATATGTATACATATATATATATGTATATATATATAACATACATACTGTTGTTGTTGTTTGGTCACCCAGTTGTGTCCAACTCTTGGTGACCCCGTGAACCACAATGCGCCAGGCCTCTCTGTCCCTCACTATCTCCCAAAGTTTGCCCAAGTTCATATCCATTAAATCAGTGATGCCTTCCAGCCATCTCATCCTCTGACACCCTCTTCTCCTTCTCCCCTCAATCTTTCCCAGCATCAGGGACTTTTCCAATGAATCAGCTGTTAGCATCAGCCGTTCACATATATATGTATGTATATATATATATAAATATATAGGGCTTCCCATGTGGTTCTAGTGGTAAAGAAACTACCTGCCATGCAGGACACAGAAGAGACTTAGGCTGGATCCCTGGGTCTGGAAGACCCCCTGCAGGAGGGCACGGCAACCCACTTGCCTGGAAAATCCTATGCACAGAGGAGCCTGGTGGGCTACAGTACATAGGGTCTCCAAGAGTCTGATACGACTGAAGTGACTTAGCACCAGCACCACACACACACACACACATGTGCATATATACATACATACGTGTGTGTGTGTGTGTGTGTGTGTGTGTGTGTGTGTGTGTGTGTGTGTGAGGCTTCCCAGGTAGTTCAGTGGTAAAGAATTCATCTGCCAAGCAGGAGATGCAGGTTCAATCCCTGGGTCAGCAAGATCCCCTGGTAAAGGAAACGGCAACCTACTCCAGTATTCTTGCCTGGGAAATCCCAAGGACAGAGGAGTCTG
Source organism: Ovis aries (assembly GCF_016772045.2). NCBI lineage: Eukaryota > Metazoa > Chordata > Mammalia > Artiodactyla > Bovidae > Ovis > Ovis aries. The sequence continues at coordinate 391,991 of NC_056070.1, forward strand.
GCAGGCTACAGTACATGGGGTTGTGAAGAGCTGGACATGGGTTAGTGACTTAACATATATTTACTTCCAAAGTAAATATATATATAATGTATAAATACATATATATTTAATATAATTTAATTGTAGTTATTAATTGACTGTTGTTAGTTGATATTAATATATATTTAGTATATATATATATATATATATATTAAAAGACTTCCCTGGTGGCTCAGACAGTAAAGTGTCTGTCTACAAAGTGACAGACCTGGGTTCAATCCCTGGGTTGGGAAGGTTCCCTGGAGAAGGAAATGGCAACCCACTCCAATACTCTTGCCTTGAAAATCCCATGGACGGAGGAACCTGGTGCAGGCTACTATCCATGGGGTCGCAAAAAGTCGGGCATGACTCTTACATAGATAGATATATATATAAAATATATATAACATTTATATATTATGTAATATATATATATTTACTTTGGAAGGGGTAGAGAGGGGGACAAATGGTGTAAGGGTGGGCTCTGGGCACCGAGATTATAAAGATAACACAGAAGTCTGGGACATGACCAGATCTGGGATGGGCTTCTCGATTTCCACTAGTAGGCATTCAACACTGCTACAATTTTTTTTTTTTTAATTCAATGCCTAGATAGCTTCCTGATTAGTTTGCCATAACTCAAGGAGAAATTCTGATGATATCTGTTTTCTTCATGACTTCTATTCTTCTAGCTTCCTCAGCAGCTGTCTCACCTCCCTGGGTATTCCCTTAGCTAATGTCCATGCACACCTCCAGGGGCCATTTTTCCAATCTCTGTGCCTCTTCATCCCTCCCCACCTGTCAAACGGCTGTCTTGCAAACATGCCGCCTTCCCTGATGCCTCAATGCTGTTCCCTCTGCCCTTTTTTTTCATTTTGACACTGTAGTTTTTATTTCTACAAGTTTGAGTGGGTCTATTTATATCTCTCATGTCTTTTTAACCTTTGCAACATACAGAAAAGTTACAGTAGTTTCTTTTAAATGTCCTTGTTTGCTATTTCATGCCACTTTTAATCAGTTTTAATTGATTTATTATGTCATATTTCCCTGCCTCTTTGCATGCTTGGTCATTTTTTCCACTTTATTGAGATATAATTAACACGTCACACTGTGTAAGTTTGTGTATCATTAGTTGATTTGATACACTTATATACTGCAAAATGATTACCATGATAGCATCACTTAACATCTCCATTATATCACATAATTAGCAATGCCTGGTAATTTTGGATTGGATGCCAGACACTGCAAAAAATTTTAACTCTTTGGGTGCTGGATACTTTTGTATTCCTGTAAATATTCTTGAGCTTTCTTCTGGATTCAGTTAAGTCACTGGAAACAATTTGATCTCTTTACTCTTTTAAGGTGCTTCTTAGGTGGGACCACACCATGTTTGGTCTAGTGCTAAATATTCCCTACAAGTGAAGTAAGACCTTTCCTAATACTCAACACCCTGTGATTATGAGGTTTCCAGTCTAGCTGGAAAAACAAGCACTAATCCTTGTCCTTGTGAGAGTACTGCTCCTTCTAGTCCTTCTGGGTCATTTTTTTTTTTTCCCTCAGTCGTCAGGGCATTACCTCAGAGGCATACAGAACAGGACTTAGCTGAACAGGGATTCTGCACTCTTTGGAGCTCTCCCTCTGTACAGTGCTCTGCTCTCTGGGTTCTCTGGTGAACCCAAGTTGCTTCAGTATCCCCAGATTCAGCTCCACCTCCTCAACTCAGGGTCCTACTGAAGCCCACCTGGTGCCCCTACCTCTGCCATAGCCCACAAACTCTCTTTAGGCAGTGAGCTGGCAATTACACAGCTCGTGTTGTTTCCTATCTCTCAAAGATCACTCTAGTTCATTGCTTGATGTCTATTATCTCAAAACAATGTCCCTTCATATACAGATATTTTGTTCTTCCAGGCAGAAAGAAGCACAAGGTATGAAAGTGGTTGGAACAGGTGTGCTTCACAGGGCAGGACTCTACATTATACTTTATTCTTTGTACCTTTAGTACCTGACACACAGCAGGTGCTCAATATGTGTGTAGAGTGAATGAAAGATGGCCCAACTTCTTGAACAGTTGGGATCTAGGAATTTTTTAAAAGACAGCACTGAAACCCTGACTGTAAGACAGCAGTCTACTTTATCTCTCTCTTGGTCCCTTTCATGCACTTTCTCCTCTGGTCTGCATGAGCTTTTTGGAGTGCCCACAAATACCCTCTCTTATCTTTTTCAGCATCCAACTCATCTTTCAAGGTCCAACAGAATTTCCATCCTCTATAAAACTTGTCTTGCCAAGTGTTTTCTTTCTACTTTAAAACCAAGAAAGGTATTGCATTTCATGTGCTGACTTGTATTGTTTCATTTATGTGTATGCCTTTTGTTCTCCCTCACTACACTGAAGGGGTCGGGGACAATATGGTTTCTGTCACTTATTCAATGTTCATGAAATACAATGTGTTTGGTGACTATATCAAATACACTGTCCTTTGGATCCTATAAGAAATGTAGGAGAACTATACAAACAGCATCCTGTCTCTCTCTGTAACTTGTCATCTGCAAGAGAACGGTGAAAGGAATAAGACTCTTAAAATAATCACACTGCTACCTGGAAAAGATACCTGTTGTTTGTCCACATCATCTCCTCCCTTTTTTGTCACAATTATTACTTCCCCTTTGGGGACCCAAAGTCTACCTCTGCAATCTCAAGGGGAATATCCTTCAGTGCTCTTCACCTTCCTCTGGTCTAAGGATGGTCATGAAACCAAAAAGGGTTAGGCCAATCTAACTCTCTCTTAGAGTAACAGAGCAAACAAAAGGCCATGGTTGAGATAGATCCATCCCAGAAGAGATTCTGAAAGGACTCCTGTCACTGGATCCCTTAAGCAGCCCTGGTTTGAATCCTTTCAGAGAATTAGGTGTTCATCTACCCTATATCCTTTCAAATAAATCCCTTTCTTCCTTAAAGTAGCCAAAATTGGTTTGCCCGCTTGCAAACAAAGAACCCAAACTAAAAAGTTTTTGTCTCTTAATTCATTTAGGCCTAGGACATGGCACATAGTTTTTAGCTTTCTCTTGGGTGGGAGAAATCATATCCACAAATACCAAAGGTAGGCAATTGTTCATACCTAAAGTAACCTAGCTATGTAGATATTGGTGAAACATTACTCTCCAATCTTCTGGTGAAACAAATTTCTAGGATTGTACTAATCCTAAAGCTAAAAGTTACAGATCCAAGAACCTGGAGGCAGCTTAGCACCAAGCAAGAAGCATTTACTGCACACATTTTTATGAGTCTCATTTTCCATTTAGATACTCATTTTCTCCACATATTTTCAATTCATGAATCTCACCCTTTAAAAATTCAAAAACAATCAATTTTTCTTTAAATATATGAATCTCAAATCCACTTTCAGGTGTTACAGTTAGCTTTCCACTTTCTCATAGTGTAAAAAACATGGGTTTTAGTCCTATCATTAGAAATTGTTTGGTCTTTATTTAGTCAAGATAATTGAACTATGGTCACTATTTGCACAAGAATCTAAGGTACTGTAGGGCTGGAATTGTATTTCAAGTGTCTTGCGTGATGCATCTCATTCAGCGGCAGGATCACAGTAATATGCCTATTAATTTATTAACTTAAATCAGTGCTTTAATATAACTATTAACTTTGCATTTTCTCAAGAGCAAGAATTTTGTAATTCAATGGGTAATCCAGTTAATTCTGGGCACAAATACATGCTTTTCCTAAAAATGTTTTAATACCCTCAAGCAAAGACTTTTACAGTTACGCTGCACTCTGTACACTGTAACTAGTGCAGTGGCTTCTAATAATCCTGTTTGGATCCACTTAAGATTTAAAAATCCCTTCACTCCTACCAGGCCTCCATTTAAAACATCATATTGTTTGTCTCCAATGCGGGTTTCCGTGTGATGATAGCGACAGATCTGCCCTCAGAGCCAAGGCCGGAGGCCAAGAGGAGGTGGACTCGCTCCTGCGCCCGAGGCCATGCGCGCATCGCTGGCCTCCCCAGTTCTGGGACCCGACACGCGACCGCAAGGGCTGGGCGCCCCTCCTGCTTCCTGTGACGAGAAAATAAGCCCAGGGCCAGCAAGGCGCGGACCCCGCCGGCGCCCCTGCGCCTCCTCCCACAAACCGCAGCCCGGTAACCGCGCGCAGAAGGATCCCCTCCGCCAAGTCTGTTCCCAACCCCGTCTCTGCCCAGGGCGCCCAGCATCAGAGGAGGGGTATGCGGGCCGGTGGCTCGCCACCTGCCACTGAGCACTCACGTCCTCCATACTGCCGGCCGCCGGAGGCCGCAGCCGGGCCGCCCAGCCTCCGCACCTGAGCCCGCGCCGCCTTCCGGGACACGCCCTGGGACCCACCCTTTGCTTTCAATTGGCCGAAGCGTAGAGGCGGGCCCCTCCTCCTCGCTCCAGGGCCCTGCTTCCGGCGGCAGTCCCAGGCCCGCCCCTCGCCCTCGATTGGCAGAGGGGCAGGAGTGATTGGTCCCGCCTCTTGCTTACTATTGGTAGACTCTGAGGGGGCTGATCCAATACCTCGATCCCGAATGGCCAAGGAGAAAGGGGGAGTGACCCTTCCCGAAGTCCCTCCCTGGGAGGCCGCTGGCTCTGGGAACGCTGCGGTGCCTACGGACTGCGAAACCTGCGCTAGTGTCCTAGGTTGGCCAGAGATTTGGGCGCTAATGGATGCGTTCTAAGTCCAATAATTGAACTACTTTTGGCCGTCAGCTGCTTCTTTATAAAGCATTATTTTTTCTCGGCTTTCTTTAGTTATTGTTTGCAGCGTAGACCTGTGCATAGGACCCGCGGTAGAATCCCAGGTTTTCATTGATAGCACAAAACTCCACCATCAGAGGAACACAAACAGAATAAAAACTGTTTTCGAGGACACAGTTAATGATTTCACCAGTGGGAAAGGAGGAAATAAGGGGTTTTTTTTTTTTTGGGGGGGGGGGGTTGGACTTTTTATTCCAAGTGAAATTGAACAAGAAATTTTATGGCATTTTTCTGAGACTACACTATCGTTTGTTAAAACGTGAAAGTGACGTTGTTCAGTCGTATCTGACTCTTTGCGACCCCGTGGACTGTAGCCTACCAGGCTCCTCCGACCATGGGATTCTCCAGGCAAGAATACTGGAGCGGGTTGCTGTTTCCTTCTCCAGGGGAACTCCCAGCCCAGGGATCAAACCCAGGTCTCCCGCATTGGAGGCAGACGCTTTAACCTCTGAGCTACCAGGGAAGCCTGGTTAAAGTGTTAAGAAAGTTAAAAATGTTGTCAATATCAGCCCCCATTCTATTGTTATATTGTAGTAATAAACTTTCATACTTTTTAATGCTTATTTGTACATTGTGTATGGTGTAATCTTGTTTATACCATTGTTGAAATAAAATTATTTACGTATCAGCCAAGAAAAAGATGGAAGAGCAAGCAGATCAAGCCAGTCAATCCTAAAGGAAATCAACCTGAATATTCATTGGAAAGACTGATGCTGAAGCTGAAGCTCCAACAGTTTGGTCACCTGGTGTGAAGAGCCGACTCATTAGAAAAGATTCTGTTGCTGGAAAAGATTGAGAGCAGGAGGAGAAGGGGGCAACAGAGGGTGAGATGGTTGGATGGCATCACCAACTTGATAGCTATGAGTTTGAACAAATTCAGGGATGTAGTGAAGGACAGGGTAGCCCAGCTTTCTGCTGTCCATGAGGTCACAGACAGTTGAACTTAGCAACTGAGCAACAACAAAATAAAAGATGAACTTTTGATCTTTAAAATCTCAAGGCAACTTTAAATCTGTAAAGTTTTCTGAGACACTATGAATTATATCTCAAGAGCTTTGTCTAGAAGTGCATTTCCCCTCAACATTGTATTTTAAAAGTTTTCAAACCTGGGAAACTTTGAAAAACTAGTACGGAGAACACCTATGTATCTCTCACATTGATTCAACAATGGTTAACATTATCTCAACAGTTAGTTGCTTTGTGTGAGGATTCGTGCTTATGTGTGTGTCACATGTTTTTAAATTGAACCATCTGAAAGTAGAGTCCAAAATGAAGCTGTTTCTAGATAGTTCATTGCCTAAAAGGAAGGATATTTTCATGTTAACTGCAGGTTTCCCTGGTGGCTCAGATGGTAAAGAATCCACCTGCAAGAGACCTGGTTTCCATCTCTGGTTGGGAAGATCTCCAGGAGAAGGGAATGGCAACCCACTCCACTATTCTTGCCTGGAGAATTCCATGGACAGAGGAGCCTGGCAGGCTCCAGACCATGGGGTCACAAAGAGTTGATCACAACTGAGCGACTTTCACTTTCCTTTTTAACTATAATGATATGATTATACTTAAGGAAACCAATAGTAATTCCATATTTGCAAATCCATGGCAAAAATTTCCAAATTGTCCTGCAAATGTATCTTTTGCTGCTTCCCTTCACCCAACCACATAGGATCCAATTGTCAGGAAAGAGTGTAATCTCCTCAGTTCTGTCACACCACAGCAAAGGTTTGAACAGTGGACCAGTGTTACAGCTCCATTACAGCTCAGAGTTTTATCCCTGAGGTGTACAAACAAAGGATAGTACACCCTCGAGGTGTGAGGGCAGACGGAACCCAAAGGAGAAGCCCCAGCCCATCTTAGCTCCCTCTTTATAAATGTTTTGTCTCCTCATCCTCTGAGCCTGTACTATGCAAACTAGGGCTAGCCAGGAAGGGGGTGTGTTTGTTTCACCTGAGGTTCTCATTCCAGTCTGCGTATTTTTCCTTTGTTCTCTTTGTATGGGCTTTTCCCTTTCTTTGTCTTTTTCCCACCACCACTTTAGACTCCTTTTTCCAGTTCTGCTGCTGCTGCTGCTGCTGCTGCTGCTGCTAAGTCGCTTCAGTCGTGTCCGACTCTGTGCGATCCCATGGACAGCAGCCCACCAGGCTCCCCTGACCCTGGGATTCTCCAGGCAAGAACACTGGAGTGGGTTGCCATTTCCTTCTCCAATGCAGGAAAGTGAAAAGTGAAAGTGAAGTCGCTCAGTCGTGTCCGACTCTTGTGATCCCATGGACTGCAGCCTACCAGGCTCCTCCGCCCATGGGATTTTCCAGGAAAGAGTACTGGAGTGGGGTGCCATTGCCTTCTCCTATTCTAACTACCTAAAATTCCCTCCTCAAGAGATGGGAGGCCCAATTCCTTGGGAAGAGGGGCACCGAGGTCTCTCTGGCTACTTCGTGCTAAGCTGGGTCGGCAAGGGGCATTGGACCTTCCCTCTTGCTAGTCTCAAGCCTCAGAGTCCTCGTAGTGGTATCCATCTAAGAGTGAGTGATAGATGTTTTCTGCAGTTGGTGTAGTTTTATATATCCTTATTGAACTAGCACTGCATTTTGTAGCTTGTTGACCTGATCAGAGACAAAATGAGTTAAATAACTGATACTACATGGAACAATTATAAGCAGTATCAATATGGTGCTAACAGGGGTTAGTAGGGATATTAGTCAACTCCAAATCCTCCCTCACCGGGAGAAAGATCCCCAAGGAGAGATTATAGACACCCTGAGGACTCTCCAGCTCGTTCTTTGAGATCCTGTAGAATATGAATATTTTTCTTGAGGACTGTGAGACTTTCTTCTTGTGGCAACAGTTAGCCTCTATGGTCTTTAAATTGGAGACTACTGCATATCCGGCTCTTCTTTTTCCATCTAAGACAAAGCTGCTTCTATCAATGTATCAGACTTCCTCAGGATTAGTCAGAGGATCTTCAGTTCAGTTCAGTTCAGTTGCTCAGTCGTGTCCAACTCTTTGCGACCCCATGAATTGCAGCACGCCAGGCCTCCCTGTCCATCACCAACTCCCGGAGTTCACTCAGACTCACGTCCATCGAGTCAGTGATGCCATCCAGCCAGCTCATCCTCTGTCGTCCCCTTCTCCTCCTGCCCTCAATCCCTCCCAGCATCAGGGTCTTTTCCAATGAGTCAACTCTTCGCATGAGGTGGCCAAAGTACTGGAGCTTCAGCTTTAGCATCATTCCTTCCAAAGAAATCCCAGGGCTGATCTCCTTCAGAATGGACTGGTTCGATCTCTTTGCAGTCCAAGGGACTCTCAAGAGTCTTCTCCAACACCACAGTTCAAAAGCATCATTCTTCGGCGCTCAGCCTTCTTCACAGTCCAACTCTCACATCCATACATGACCACTGGAAAAACCATGGCCTTGACTCGACGGACCTTAGTCGGCAAAGTAATGTCTCTGCTTTTGAATATGCTATCTAGGTTCAGTCAGTCCCTTTCAGGGTTTTGTCCAATGGTCCAAAGTTTCTAGGCAACAGTGAAAGGTGAGAGAGCCCTCAGGGGTAGGCAGGAAGGTAGCTGAGTTAAGAGTCTCACAAGGGGATATAGTCAGGCCTGGATTTTCATCAGCACTACTTGATATCTGAGGATCCTTTGATCGGATTTCCATAAATGGCCTTTCCCATTCAGGAGTTGTTTCACTTGGTGGCTGGTAAAAATAGTTTTCCCCCAAGAGAGAGTTTTGAAGCATCTTCTATCAGGACTGCAGTAGCTGCAAGATTTCAAAGGCATGGAGGCCAGCCTCAGTGGTTGGGTCAAACCTCTTGGATAAGTAAGCTACTTGCTGGGGCTCAGGTCCCAACCTTTGACTTAACACTTCCAAGCCTATTCCATCCTTCTCGTGGACATATAGTTGGAATGCTTTTTCTGGGTCTGGCAACCTCAAGGTGGGTGCTTGAGTTAAGGCTTATACACTAAAGTAGCCTCTACCTCCTTTTGAGGAGTTCCCCTCGTCAATGGGATTGAATCATCCAGTTCCTTTAAGCTGCCTATAAGGGCTGGGCAATAGACCATAGTTGGATATCCAGATTCTACAATATCCGGTTAGCTCACTATTGTTTTAGAGTTGTGAGGGAAGGAAACTGCAGGATTCTTTGTTCTCGGTGGGTGGACAGCCTCCTGGACCCATGCATAATCTGAACTCCCAAGTAAGTAACCCTTGTCTGGACCATCTATGCCTTAGCACAACAGACTTTATATCCCCTCTTTGCCAAAAAGTTTAGAATTTGAATCACATTTTATTGGGCATTTCCCTCATCTACAGATTAGGTCATCTACATATAGTAATATTTTCCCATTTGGTCCCAGATCCAGATCTAGGAAATCACAGCTAAGAGCCTGTGCAAACAGGTGGGGACTATCTCTGAACCGCTGATGTAATAATGTTCAGGTTATTTGTTGTTTTTCTCCTGGAGTCTCCCATTGATTTTGGTCTCTCCCTATTGGAGAGGGAGTAACGGGTTCCTCAGCAGTAACCAGAAGCTGTAGGGCTCTAGGGGCTGAAAATCTTCCCATCACAAGGGTGGTTCCCAGCTTAGTGAGTATATCTCTTCCCAATAAGGGAGTAGGACACTCAGGGACCACCAGAAACTGGTGGGAAAATATTTGTCCATCCCAGTAACAAAGAAGTGCTCACATGACTTTTTTTGTAATTGTTGTCCTGTAGCACCCAAAATGGTATAGGTTTGGGGGGAGAAGGCTCTGGAGTAGGAAGTCAGGATAGAGTGGGTAGCCTCTGTGTCAACCAAAAGAATTCTTGGATGTACCTGCCACATCCAGTTGTACCCTTGGCTCCAGCCCTGTGATGGTTATCTGTGATAGGCAGGCTGGCTTGAGTGGGCCACTTCAGTCCTGTTGAACCATCGTGAGGGAAGGCTTGGCACTCAACCTTGAGACTGTACTGCCCAGTGTCCCAATTGACAGCATTTGTAGCAAGTTGTTTTAGGAAGCTTTCCATGATTTGGACAATCTTTGGCCCAATGTCCTGCCTGTCTACAGATTAGGTATTCATATTGTGCCTTGTCCTTCAAAGACTTGGGGTTTGCCATAGCACTTCCCTGGAGGGCATCCAACACCTGGGCATGCCTAGTCTCTCTTTCTCTCCCTTTGCTGGGCCTTGGCTTCCCTCTTATGTTCTGTTATAAAAGGTATTGGTGGCCATCTGGACCATCTTGTCTAAAGTGGCAGCAAGGTTCTCCTGCTGTAGCTGTTGAAGCTTTATCCTTGTATCTGATGCATATTAGGACAAGAATTTGTCCTTTAAAATCACCTGTCTCTTGTAAGAGTGTCAGTCCAGATTGGTAAACTTTTGGAGGGCCTCTTTTAGCCTTTCCAGAAAGGCAATCAGGTTCTTGTTGGGCTCCTGAGTTGTTGCTGAGACTGGGCACAGCACCACAACTAATATGCTTCCTACTATATCCATGGGTGGACTTCCTTAGGGATGAGTCTTTCTGAAGCTTATCCTACCCAGTAATGTTGCAACCTGGGAGCTGGGCATACCTGGGTCAGAGTGCAGATCCAGGCAGGTTGAAGCACGTCAACCTCCTGGAGATCGAATCCCCGGGCAGGTCAAGGCATATCGGCCTCTGAGGGTCAACCTCTTGGGCCCCCTGGGATGGAGTTGGGTGTCTCCAACGTCTTCAGCATAACTAGTGCTGGGTAGGATTAAGAGGTTGTAATCTTAACTCATTGTCAGTTTGTCCACCATGATATAAAGCAATCTAAGCCTGTGCCCTGAGACTGGGAACCTGGCAAAACAGCCACAAGGCTAATTCTCTTAACCCTTGTGTGGGAATGTAAGTCCCTGATTCCCTCCCCTAGTCTTCCATAAGAGAAACATTTCATTGTCATAGATCCACTCTAGGTAATAACAGAAGTAATGATAAAGGAGTGGGTTATTGGCTGGGTGGAGTGATGTTGCCTACAGAAGGGGCAGGGTTGTGGTTGTAGGAGTTGAGGCAAAGTGGCCTAAGGACAAAATGACAAGAAGCAACCGACTGATTTTCAATAAAGTGGAGTGGAGATTTGATCCAGGGAGTACATTCACAGCTTGAAGAGAAGGGTGGTAAGGGTTTGGGCTCAAATGGCCTTCATGGCTAACTCCCAAAGTGACAAACATTGTCCCTGGTAGCCCAATTGCCCTTGAAGGGATGCCACCAAAAGATGGACTTCTAGTAGGCATTGTGTGCCTGTCACCCCCAACCCCAACCCCAAGTGCATCCACTGAAAGGTGCTGTTGTTGTCGCACATGTTGTAGGAAACATGGAAGATGAAGGCCTGAATCTCTACAGGGATTGCTTATTATACCATCTTTCCCACACAAGTGCCAGCTATTTTCTTTTATTTATTTTTTTTATTTTATTGAAGGATAGTTGCTTTACAGAATTTTGCTGTTTTCTGTCAAATCTCAACATGAATCAACCATCAGTTCAGTTCAGTTCAGTTCAATTCAGTCGCTCAGTCGTGTCTGACTCTTTGCGACCCCATGAATCGCAGCACGCCAGGCCTCCCTGTCCATCACCAACACCTAGAGCTCACTCAGACTCACGTCCATCGAGTCAGTGATGCCATCCAGCCATCTCATTCTCTGTTGTCCCCCTCTCCTCCTGCCCCCAATCCCTCTCAGCATTAGAGTCTTTTCCAATGAGTCAACTCTTCTCATGAGGTGGCCAAAGTACTGGAGTTTCAGCTTCAGCATCATTCCCTCCAAAGAAATCCCAGGGAAAATCCCAAAGAAATCTCCTTCAGAATGGACTGGTTGGATCTCCTTGCAGTCCAAGGAACTCTCAAGAGTCTTCTCCAACACCACAGTTCAGAAGCATCAATTCTTCAGCACTCAGCTTTCTTCACAGTCCAACTCTCACATCCATACATGACCACTGGAAAAACCATAGCCTTGACTAGACACACCTTTGTTGGCAAAGTAATGTCTCTGCTTTTCAATATGCTATCTAGGTTGGTCATAACTTTTCTTCCAAAGAGTAAGCGTCTTTTAATTTCATGGCTGCAGTCACCATCTCCAGTGATTTTGGAGCCCCAAAAAATAAAGTCTGACACTGTTTCCACTGTTTTCCCATCTTTTTCCCATGAAGTGATGGGACCAGATGCCATGATCTTTGTTTTCTGAATGTTGAGCTTTAACCCAAGTCTTTCACTCTCCAGTTTCACTTTAATCAAGAGGCTTTTAGTTCCTCTTCACTTTGTGCCATAGGGGTGGTGTCATCTGCATATCTGAGGTTATTGATATTTCTCCCAGCAATCTTGATTCCAGCTTGTGCTTCTTCCAGTCCAGCGTTTCTCATGATGTACTCTGCATAGAAGTTAAATAAGCAGGGTGACAATATACAGCCTTGACGTACTCCTTTTCCCAGGTACACATATAACCCTTCCCTTTTGGAACTCCTTATTTTTTGATTGTCCTGCCAGAAGATTGTAGAGGCAACATTGTTGTCCCAGACAGGGCTCACAAAAAGAGCATGAGACAGGAAGGAAGGGGGCCGGGCACAACTTTTGAGAGAATGACATAACCCAAGAACATAACATAAACCAATTAAATCAAATGAGTCCAAGAGGGCAGACAAGTTGACTTCAACTAAGCCTTGATCCTCAATCTTCCAGTTAAAATGACACACCCAGAGGTGCCAGGACAGTTCCAAGGCATTTATCAAAAGACAAAGAGTGGGCAGTTCCCCAATAGTTGGAATGATCTTCCCACTTATTAGCATATGAAGTTACCCAGCCCTTAAAAACTAACCACACCACATTTCACAGCCACCACACTTAGCCTCTGAGATTGCTCACACTCTGTGGAGTGTGTTTCTCTCTGATTCCGAACAAATCTACCTCTTACCTATCCCTGTGTCTCTCATCGAATTCTTTCTGCAATGAGACATCAAGAACCTGAGCTTCATTAGGCCCTGAAACCAGACACCCTGGGTTTTGGCCAGGCTGGAATCCTGGTAGGACATGACTGAGCAACTAAGCACAACACAGCACAGAGTCCCGGTCACATGGATTCAAGTGATGTGATTCCAGTCTTAGGTAAATGGTTTCAAGCAAAACTTTTGGAAATGGAAAGATGATGACCTGCCCAATACTTTGTAAACAGTGCTATAGATGAAGAGAGGAGCTGAAGGACGGGAAGAAAAAGCAGTGGGAAGAACATGCCAAAGAATCCCCTTCATAACCTGCTGGAAAAACTGCTAGATGCCTGACCTGTGCCCACAGCTTTCATTGGCCTGATCCTTGAGACAAAGGAAATTAAGGAGAGAAGAACTCTCACTTGCTTGGGCAACAGTTACTAGGGCACAGCAGATAGTGGAGCCTTCAGGACACATTGGGTTGTAGCCCCTACCAGAGTCCCACAATTGTGCCCACTGTTTGCAGAAGGTTTGAGGAAACAAGAAATGAGAGATTGTAAAAGAATTGATTTTGTTAGCCATATGTCCTTGCAGCCATAGGGGTGAAGACTTCTTACCTTAACTGGAGGTCTTCTGCAATCTGAGACTGAGCCGTATGAGCTTTCTGCTGAGTTTGTGTTTGCTGTCCTGGTTTCCAGCACGCTGGGCTTCTTGTCACTTCCCCTGCACTGGGTTTCTTTTTCTGCAGTTTCCACAGCATCAACTTTTGTCAAGTTGGGCTTCTGCTGTGCTTTGTCTCTGCCTCACTGGAGCCGAGCCAAGGTTACTTCAGCTAGATAACATCCAGGTCATAGCACCAGATATGTAGGGAGAGTGTATAATTTCCTCAGTTCTGTCTCATTGCAGCAAAGATCTGAAACAGTGGACCAGTGGTACAGCTTGGTTACAGCTCAGAGTTTTATTCCACAAGCAAAGTACACCCTCAAGGTGTGAGTGCAGGGTGACACCAAAAGAGAGCCAAGGCCCCAACCCAGCTTGACTTCCTCATTTTATACATTTAGTCTCCTCCCCTCTGAGCCTTCCCTGTGCAAATCAGGGCTAGCCAGGAAGGGGGAGTGTTTGTTTCACCTGAGGTTCTCACTCCGATCTGTGGATTTTTTCTTTGTTCCCTTTACCTGGGCTTTTCCCCTTTGTTTTTTAGCCACCACATTTTGGACTCTTTTTTCTATTCTAACTACTTAACACAATCAAGGTTCACATACAACATTTAGTTATTATGTCAATGTGTACAGTATATTGCTTTCAAGATGGTAGAGCAGAAGGACATGTGCTCATCTTCTCCCATGAGAACTCCAAAAGGGCAACTACCATCAGCAGGAAACTGAAAAACCATCAGCAGGAAAATATTGGATCCCACCAAAAAAAAGATACCTCATGCCCAAGGGGAAAGGAGAGCCCCCAACAAGATGGTAGAAGGGGTGAAATCATATTTAGATTCAAACCTCATGCTTGCCAGAGACACTCAGAGGGTGCAGACAAAACCGTGTGCACCAGGACCCAGGGACCCCACAAGAGACTGAACCAGACCTTCCTTTAAGTGTCTGAGTGTCTCCTGCAGAGGCGTGGGACAGGGGCTCTGGCTGCAGCAGACCTGGGAGGCAAGGCATGTGGCATAACGTCCTCTTGGAGGAGGTGGTCATTAGCCCCACCATAAAGCCTCTGAGCAGAATGCCCACAAACTGGAGAACAATTATACAAAGAAGTTCTTGGAATGTTGCAAAAGTTCTAGGGCCCACAATAGATTTTCCAACATGGAAATCTGGCAAAAGGACTGAGAACCCCAAGGAATTTGACCTTGAAGGCCAGTGGGATTTGATTACAGAACTTCCATAGGACTGTGGAAACAGACTCTTGAAGGGCACAAACAAAACCTTGTGAGCACCAGGACCCAGGCAAAAAAAAAAAAAAAAAAAGCAGTGACCCTACAAAAGAATGAGCCAGACTTTCCTGTGAGTGTCCAGGAGTCTGTGGCAGAGGCATGGGTGACAGTGGCCTGCCACGGGGTCAGGGGCACTGAATACAACATTCCTGAGAGCCGCACATACTGGTATAAGTCCTTTTGAAAGAGGTCACTATTATCACCATTACCCCTATCATAATTGGCCTCAGGCTAAACTACGGAGAAGGAACACAGCACCTCCCCTTCAGCAGAAAATTTGGATTAAAGGTTTACTGAGCATGGTCCCACCCATCAGAGTGAGATTCAGTTTGCCCCACAGCCAGTCTCTCCCATCAGGAAGCTTTCTCAAGCCTCTTATCCTTATCCATCAGAAGGCAGACAGAACAAAAACCACAATCATGGAAAGCTAACCAAACTGAGCTTGAGTAAGCTTCAGGAGATGATTAAGGACAAGGAAGCCTGGTGTGCTGCAGTCCATGGGATTACAAAGAGTCAGACATGACTGAGCAACTGAACAACAACAACCAAACTGAACACATGGATCACAGCCTTGTGTAACTCAATGAAACTATGAGCCATGCCATGCAGGGCCACCCAAGATGGATGGGTCATGGTGGAGAATTCTGATGAAACCTGGCCCACTGGAGAAGAGAATGGCAAACCCCTTCAGTATTGTTGACTTGAGAACCCCATGAACAGCATGAAAAGTCAAAAAGGTATGAAACTGGGTAATGAGCCTGCCAGGTTGTTAGGTGTTCATTATGTTACTGGAGAAGAGCAGAGAATTAGCTCCAGAAAGATTGAAGAGGCTGAGCCAAAGTGGAAATGATGACCAGTTGTGGATGTGTCTGGTGGTGACCGTAAATGGGGAAACAATGGAAACAGTACAGGCTTTTGTTTTCTTGGGCTCCAAAATCACTGTGGATGGTGACTGCAGCCATGAAATTAAAAGACGCTTGCTCCTTGGAAGAAAAGAAATGACAAACCTAGACAGCATATTATAAAACAGAGACATTACTTTGCCGACAAAAGTCCATATAGTCAAAGCTATGGTTCTTCCGGTAGTCACGTATGGATGTGAGAGTTGGACCATAAAGAAGGTTGAGTGCCAAAGAACTGATGCTTTTTAAATCAACCCTCTAGGGTTCAATCAATGAATATTCATTGGAAGGACCTGGGATGATGATAGTGTACTTGGTAGGCTAAAGGACTTACTTACACTTTAGGGTAGAAATCATCTGTGATTACACATCATCTTTGTCTCCCTATAATAGAGAAGAGGGTTTCCCAGGTGGCACTAGAGGTAAAGAACCTGCCTGCCAATGCAGGAGACAAATCCCAGGTTGGGAAGATCTCCTGGAGACAGGCATGGCAGTGCACTACAATATTCTTTCCTGGAGAATCCCACGGACAGAGGAGCCTGGTGGGTTGCAGAGTGGGACACAACTGAAGCAACTTACCACACATGCAATAGGAACCGTTGTATTCAACAGAAGTCAAACTTTAATGACAAGTTAGTCATTAAAATGATTTGCCTGTAAGCTCAATTATACATAATGGTCCATCCATGGGAATCCTACCTCCCAGATAATGAACATTTAGCTTTGTTTTACTCATAGGAAACATCCAGACCAGACCCACCTGTGAAAACTGCAGGAAAGAAGAAATTAACACGTCCCCTTTGAAGGCTTATTGCAACCAGGAAATGTTTGACTTTACTCCCTCTCATTTTGTTATCAAAGCCTGAATTCTAACTCAGAGAAAATGGTTCTTTGGACATTAGTCCACCATCTTCTTGGTCTGCTGGTTTTCTGAATAAAGTTGGTATTCCTTGCCCCAACCACTTGTCTCTTTATTGTCCTGTTGTGCGGTGAGCAGTACAACCTTGAACTTGGTAATACCATCAACTTTTTGTTTGAAAAAAAGAGGTGCAGGGTCAGCTCCAATGGTAGAGCTAATGGTGACCTTCTCCAAGAGGAATTAGGCCAACAAGCCATGTCTCCCCAAACTGCTGTTGCCAGTACCCCTGTTCCTGCAGCCGGCCACTGCTGACCCATGCCTCTGCAGGAGACCTTCAAACACTTATAGGCAGGTCTGGCTCAGTCTCCTGGGGGGGAGGTCACTGTTCCTTTCCCTTGGTCCTGGTTTTATTTGTGCCCTCCAAGAGACTCTGGCGGGTATGAGGTTTGATTTTAACGTGATTGTGTGCCCTTCCTACCACCTTGTTGACGCCTTTCCTTTGTCCTTGGATGTGGGGTATCTTTTTTCTTGTTGGATTTCAATATTCTCCTGTTGATGGTTGTTCAGCAGCTAGTTGCGATTTTGGTGTTCTTGCAGAAGATCAGCACATGTCCTTCTATTCTTCCATCTTACTTCCTACAGGTGCAAACAATAGGTGCCTACTTAATATTTATTATTGATTTTAAAGTGAGATCTTTTTATTCACTCTCATTCACTTTAGCTACTGATACTGGAGATTGTTTTGGGCTTCCCTGGTAGCTCAGACAATAAAGAATTTGCCTGCAATGCAGAAGACCCCAGTTTGACCCCTGGATCCAGAAGGCCCCCTGAGAAGGGAATGGCTACCCACTTTAGTATACTTGCCTGGAAAATTCCATGGGAAGAGGAGCCTGGCAGGTGGGCTACAGTCCATGGTGTCGCAAAGTGTTGGACACGACTAAGCAGCTAACACTTTTATTGATAGTTATTAAAAATTTATTTATTTTTGTCTGCATTTGGTCTTTATTGCTGTGTATGGGCTTTATTTAGTTGTGGAGAGAAGGGTCTACTCTCTAGTTACTGTGTTCTGGCTTCTCATCGTGGTGGCTTCTTTTGTTGTGGAGCACAGGTTCTAGGGCTCACAGGCTTCAGTGGTTGTTGCACATGGGCTCAGTACTTGCGGCTCCTGGGCTTAAGAGCACAGGCTCAGTAGTTGTGGTGCACGGGCTTAGTTGCTCCACAGCATGTGGACTCATTCCCGATCAGAGAATGATCCGCATTAGCAGGTGGGTTACTTACCACTGAGGCACCAGGAAAGCCAATACTGATTTCTACCTTGGCTGTAAACCAAATTTTAAATTTGACCTTTTTATAAATCTCTTAAGTTTCCCTGTACCTTTATCAGGAATGCATATATTCCAAATTCAAGCTTTGAAATAAAGCTTTGTAGCTAAATCTCTCTTAGATCCCCAGAGATGTGTCACTGAAATTTTTCCTTTCAATCAACAGTCAGAAAAAGTAAGTCAACAGTTATTTTAGTGTCAAATTATTTTTGACTCATAAACTTTTCCTAGAAAGAAATTTAAGGATATTGTAAGCAATTGGAAATATTCTGCAGTTTCTATTTATTTGTTCCATAAATGTATCTTTCAGAGCACTGTGTACCACAAATAGAATCCAACTGTAACAAAACTTTTCAAATTTGGGTGAAAGTGTTCTATTCGAGGTCCTTAGCACCTATGAAATTTCAGACTTTATCCAGCACTTTCTCCCAAGTTATTGGTTTGTGTTATCCAGGAGTTCTTGTGCCTGACATTTAAAAACACACTTGTTTTTGAAGACAGAAAAATTTTATATCGGTTTCGCTGACTAATTCAGAGTGGGAGAAAAAATTTGCTAAAACTTCCAAATATAATTTTTCCTTGGATAGACACCAAACTGTGAAGATTTAGACCAAAAGCAAAATTTCTCTGAAAGTTTAGAAAAACCATTTACAGAAACTCAGGATGAAATGAATTTTGTACACTTCATGGAAATCATGGCTGCTGCTGCTGCTAAGTCGCTTCAGTTGTGTCCGATTCTGTGCAACCCCATAGATGGCAGCTCACCAGGCTCCCCTGTCCCTGGGATTCTCCAGGCAAGAACACTGGAGTGGGTTGCCATTTCCTTCTCTCTCAGTCGTGTCCGACTCTTTGCAACCCCATAGACTGGGGCCTACCAGGCTTCTCTGTCCATGGGATTTTCTAGGCAATAGTACTGGAGTGGATTGCCATTTCCTTCTCCAGGGGATCTTCCCAACCCAGGGCTCGAACCCGCATCTCCCACACTGTAGACAGACGCTTTACCGTCTGAGCCACCAGGGAAGTCCCCCAAATCATGGCTACTACTCAGTAATTTAGAGCTGGTCTCATCTGCTCTCTGCTCCTGCCTGATTCAACTCTAAAGCTAAGTCCCAGGCCCTGAAATCCAGCCAGGTTAGTTCTTAGTATTTCCATGGAGGATTTCCTTATTTCACAAATAACCAGAAGATGGGGCTTTCATCTTTCAGCAGTGATATCTCATTTAATTACGTTCTAGGCTTTAAGAAGGAAAATTTTTCTTTTAAAATATAATTCATAATTTTGTGTGCTGAGGTTTAAAAGACATTTGAAAGTATCTTCCAACAACTTATAAAATAATTATGTTGATTTTCCAATGTTTAGAAAAGTTTGTAGTTTCAGTCTCTGAAGTTGTTTGTACAAAGGTGACATAAAACAGGACATGTGATGATTTGCTATTAATGGCATTCTTGTTAATAGAAGCTAGAGATGAATTTATTCTTTAAATAAATGAAAATTAAATTACTTAGAGTGTTATAAAGGAGAAAAAACAGAAGACACAAAGGAATAACATGTACATTTATACATGGACATGTGTATATCCTGCCTCTCTCTAAGAAGGATCCTATGTACAGCTTTTATGTGGGCGTGACAATTTACAAAGCCTTTACACATTTTTAAGCAACATTTCTATTTCGGTCTTGATAACAATCCTCAGAGTTGGGCTTGTAAAATACTATTGCTTGCATTTTACAGTTCAGAAAACTGGTAAGAGTGTTTAAATGACTTTCCCAAGATCACAGGGAAACTAGAGTTTGAGTGTATGTTTAGCACTCCCTCACTCATTCATTTATTCATTCATCAATAATTATTTACTGAAGTCCTCCAGTGTGGGACACTGATGGGAAATATGGGAAACTAAAATAAAATCACCTATGTTTCCTTGTTTCTATTCCTTTGTTGTTGTTGTTTAGCCACTCAGCCATGTCTGACTCTTTGCAACCCCATGAACTGCAGCACTCCAGACTTCCCTGAGCTTGCTTAAACTCATATCTATTGAGCCGGTGATCCCACCCAAGCATCTCATTCTCTGTTTTCCCCCTTCTCCTCCTGCCTCAATCTTTCCCAGCATCAGAATCTTTTCCAAGGAGTCAGTTCTTCACATCAGGTGGCCAAAGATTGGCGCTTCAGCTTCAGTATCAATCCTTCCAATGAATATTCCTTGTAGTCCAAGGGGCTCACAGGAGTCTTCACAGTTCAAAAGCATCAATTTTTTGGCACTCAGCCTTCCTTATGGTCCAACTCTCACATGCATACATAACTACTGGAAAAACCACAGCTTTGACTATACTGACCATTGTTGTTAGCAAAGTAATGTCTTTGCTTTTTAGTATGCTGTCTAGGTTTGTCATGGCTCTTCTTTCAAGGAGGAAGCATCTTTTAATTTCACGGCTGCAGTCACCATCCACAATAATTTTGGAGCCCAAGAAAATAAAGTCTCTCACTGTTGTAATTTTTTTCCTGTTTGCCATGAAGTGATGGGACTGGATGCCATGATCTTAGACTTCTGAATGTTGAGTTTTAATCCAGCTGTTTCACTCTCCTCTTTCACCCTCACCAAGAGGCTCTTTAGTTTCTCTTCGATTTCTGCCATAAGGGTGATGTCATCTGCATATCTGAGGTTATTGATATTTCTCCTGGCAATCTGATTCGTTTGTGCTTCTTCCAGCCTGACATTTTGCATGATATACTCTGCATATAAGTTAAATAGGCAGAGTGACAAAATACAGTCTTGATGTTCTATTCGTTGTCTCTTGACTAATCATTATAAAGTCTGCTCTAAGATTTGTCCTTAGACTCCTGTTTTTAGGCTTAATCTCTACATGCACTGAGTACACTATACTCACAAATGTCCATAACTCTCCTAATTATTTTCTTGCATGATGTTCTAGTTTCCAGCATAAGCCCAATTCTCTGGTCTCCTTTCAACCCCTTCCCATTTTCAGCTTTCTATTCTCAGCTGACAGTTGAAAATGATTCCTGGATGTTCTGATACGTGTGTTTGAAATGGAGCAGGACAAAAGACAGAAACTTTTGGAAAACTTATAAATATTTCATTATGGTTGAGGTAGCAACTGAGTTAGATTTCACAGAGAAAAGTAGAAAGAGAGGGATATTTGAATTAAAGGGAAGGAGCAAAGAACCCAAATTAGAAACCATAGTATCACACACTGGGCTGACAGTAGTTCCCTAATCTGGCTCCAATTCAGTTCTGAAGGATAAGCAGTTTTCTGTCACGAGACTCATGCTTTAGACTAAACCTTTTAAACTTTCTGGGAGTAAAAATGCCCTATTCATTTTTTAACTTGCACTTTATATTTCTTTCATAAGTACCTCCCAGTTGGTAGATTATTTAATGAGTGATGTTGGGAAAAACAGATAGTCATTTAGAAGAAAATGAAACTGATCACTCCCACGTTCCTTAAGACAGAATAAGTTCCTAAATTCTAAAGATTTAAACATAAGATAAAGCGATAAGTGCTCTAGAACAAAGAATTGTTTTTAACATATATTTATATTAGTTTTATTTTATGCTAAGTTATATAAAGAAAGACTTTCCATGTATAACCCCAAACCCAGAAGCACCAAAGGAAAAAAATGTAATGAATTTGAATACATAAAAGGTTTGAGACTACTGCATAAGGAAAAAAAAAAAAAACATAAAGTTAAAATATAAATGCCACATAATTGGAAATAACCTAAATACCCATTATTTGTGAAATGGTTAAATAAAGTATGGTATCTATAATTAAAATACTATCTAAAAATTTTTAAAATGAGTTAGATCTATACAGGTTAGACTGAAAAAAGAAGCAGCTCTATAACATGTTGCTATTGTTGTTGTTCAGTTACCCAGTCATGCCCAACTCTTTGCAATCCCATGGCCTACAGCATATCAGGCCTCCCTGTCCCACATCATTTGAAGTTTGCCCAAGATCATGAATATTGTATCAGTGATACCATCAGTCATCTCATGCTCTGACACCCTCTTTCCTTCTGCCCTCAATCTTTCCCAGCATCACAGGCTTTTCCAATGAGTTGGCTCTTCATATAACATGACCAAAATACTGGAACTTCAGCTTTAGCATCAGCCCTTCCAACGAGTATTCAGGGTTGATTTTCCTTAAGATTGACTGTTTGATCTCCTTACTGTTCCAAGAGATTTTCAGGAGTCTTCTCCAGCACCACAGTTTGAAGGCATCAATTCTTTGGTGTTCTGCCTTCTTTATGGCCCCCTCTCCCAACCGTATGTGGCCATTGGGAATATCATAGACTTGGCTATATGGACCTTTTTCGACAGAGTAGTGTCTCTGCTTTTCAACACACTATCTAAGTTTGTTATAGCTTTCCTCCCAAGAAGCAATCATCTTCTGATTTCATGGCGTGGGCACGTGATCCACTGGAGGAGGGAATGGCAAACCACTCCAGTACCCTTGCCATGAGAACCTCATGAACTGTATGAAAGGACAAAAAGATATGACACTGAAAGATAAGTCCTCCAGGTCAGAAATTGTCCAATATGTTATTGGGGAAGAGCAGAGGACAACTACTAATAGCCTGAGGAAGAATGAAGCGACTGGACCAAAGCAGAATGATGCTCAATTATGGATGTCTCTGATGATGAAAGTAAGATCTGATGCAGTAAAGAACAGTATTGCATAGGAACCTGGAATGTTAGGTCCATGAATGAAGGTAAATTGGACGTAGTCAAGCAGGAGATGGTAAGAATAAACATCGACATCTTAGGAATCAGTGAACTAAAATGGACAGAAGGGGGAATTTAATTCAGATGAGCATTATATCTATTACTGTGGGCAAGAATCCCATAGAAGAAATGGAGTAGCCCTCATAATCAACAAAAGAGTCAGAAATGCAGTACTTGGGTTGTAACCTCAAAGATAACAGAATGGTCTTGGTTCATTTCCAAGGTAAGCCATTCAGCATCACAGTAATTCAAGCATATGCCCCTACCACTGAAGCCAAAGAAACTGAAGTTTCTTTGAATTTTCTTCACAGTTCTGTGAAGACCTGGAAGACCTCACCTAGAAAAATTAACACCAAAAAAAGATGTTCTATTTGTCATTGGGAATTGGAATGCAAATTTAAGAAGTCAAGAGATACCTAGAATAACAGGCAAGTTTGGCCTTGGAGAACAAAATGAAGCAAGGGCTGACTGAATTCTGGCCACAGAATGCACTGGTCATAGCAAATACCCTTTTTCAACAACAAAGGAGATGACTTTATACATGGACATCACCAAATGTCACATCAGCAAAAAAAAAAAGAAGACCTGGAGCTGAGTGTGATTCAGATCATCAGCTTCTCATTGCAAAATCCAGGCTTAAACTAAAGAAAATGGGGGAAACCACTAGGCCAGCCAGGCACCACTTATATCAAATCCCCAGTGAATATGCAGTGGAGGTAATGAATAGACTCAAGGGATTAGATCTAGTTAACAGTGTGCTTGAAAAACTATGGACCGAGGTCAGTAATATTGTACAGAAGGCAGTGAACATTGCCACATATATACTTAAAAATCATTAATAAATGTTTCTCACAGCTTAAAAAAAAAAAAGAGGCAGTGAACAAAATCACCCCAAAGAAAGAGAAAAGCGAAAAGGCAAAGTGGTTGCCTGAGGAGGCTTTACAAGTAGCTGAAGAAAGAAGAGAAGCAAAAAGGAAGGGATAAAGGGAAAGGTATATCCAACTAAATGCAGAGTTCCAAAGAATAGCATGGAGAGACAAGAAGGCCTTCTTCAATGAACAGTGCATAAAATTAGAAGAAAATAACAGAATGTGAAAGACTAGAGATCTCTTCAGGAAAATTGGAACTATCAAGGGAATATTTCACCCAAAGATGGGCACATTAAAGGACAGAAACAGTAGGAAACTAGTACACACTGAAGAGATCAAGAAGAGATGGAAAGAATACCTGGAAGAACTGTACAAAAAGTATCTTAATAAACCAAGTTACTACAGTGTGGTCAGCCACCCAGAACCAGACTTCCTGGAGTGTGAAGTCAAGTGGGCCTTAGGAAGCCCTGTTGCTAATACAGCTAGTGGATGCAATGGAATTCCAGCAGAGCTATTCAAAACCCTAAAGGATGATGCCATCAAGGTGTTACATTCAATATGTCAGCAAAGCTGGGAGACCCAGCAGTGGCCACAGGACTGGAAAAGGTCAATCCTCATCCCAATTCCCAAGAAGGGTAGTACTAAAGAATGTGCTAACCATCAGACAATTACACTCATCTCCCATGCTAGTAAAGTCATGCTTAAAATCTTGCATCCAAACTTCAGCATTATGCAAACCAAGAACTTCCAGGTGTCCAAGCTAGATTTAGAAAATGAAAAGGAACCAGAGATCAAATTGACAACATTGGCTGCATCATAGGAAAAGCAGGAGAATTCCAGAAAAATATCCACCTCTCTTCATCAACTATGCTAAAGCCTTTGACTGTGTGTCATGAAAGCAGATAGCAAAATAATAGTCTTTTATAATTTTTTTCATAAAAAAGAGTACATAAATAATGCAAAACACAAATATTTTGATGTGTAAATATATGTTACGAATAGATACAGAGCAAGAGAAATTAGTCAAGAAAAAGAAATAAACGACATTCAAATAAAGATGAAAGAAGTAAAACCATCTCTATTCATAGAAGTCATGATATTACATCTAGAAAACCTTAGGGAATGCATAAATACACCACTTGAGCTAATAAACAGATTTAGCAAAGTCTCAGGATACACAACTACTCACAAACTCATTTGCAGTTCTAAACATTAGCAACAAGTGAGTGTTTTGTTCTGGAGTCAGAATAAAAGAAATTCCAAAAATAATTACACTTACAATAGCATCAAAAGAACAAAATACCTAGGAATAAATTTAACCAGTAAAGTGCAAGACTTGTACACTGAAAACTGAAGAACATTGCTGAAAAAAATTAAACAAGACCTAAATAAATGGGAAGACATCTTATGTTCATTGACTGCAAGACAATATTGCTGAGATGACAATACTATCCAAAGTGACAAACAGTTTCAATGCAATCACTATGAAAATCCTAACATTTTTTCAGAAATGGAAACCCTCATCCTAAACATCATATGGAACTTTAGGTGACCCAGAATAGCCAAAATAATCTTGAAAGAGAAGAACAAATTTGGAAGACTCATATTTTTCCTGATTTGAAAACTTGCTAAGCTATAGTAATCAAAATAGTATGATACCAGCATACAGATAGGCTTTAGACTAGTAAAGATAGAACTGAAATCCCAGCAATAACCCACACATTAATAATCAATTGATTTTCAACAAAGATTCCAAGATCATTCAATCAAAGAAAAAATTACAGAAAATGGATTAAAATCTAAATTTAAGAACTAAAACTGTAAAACTATTAGAAGAAAATGTAGAGTCAAACCTATATGACCTTGAATCTGGCAGTTTTTAAAAATATGATATCAAAAGCACAGAGAACAAAAGAATGAAAAGATAAACTGGACTTGATTAAAATGAAAATCTTTGTTCATCAAAAGATGATATCAAGAAAGTGAAAAGAGAGAATGAAAAATATTTGATGCTCACATATGTAATAAGGGTTTAATATCCAGAATATATAAAGAACTCCTACAACTCAACAGATCCCTGGGTTGGGAAGATCCCCTGGAGAAGGAAATGGCAACCCGCTCCAGTTTTCTTGCCTGGAGAATCCCATGGATGGAGGAACCTGGGTGACTACAGTCCATGGGGTCACAAAGAGTCAGACACGACTGAGTGACTTCACTTTCACTTTCCCAGCTCAAAAACGTTAAAAATTTAAAATAAAATGTATAAAGAATTTCAAAAGACATTTCTCTGCAGAAAACATACAAATAGACAACAGGTACATGAAAAACTGCTCAGCATCATTAGTCATCAGAGAAATGCCAGTCAAAAAACCCCAATGAAATGCCACATCATATCTATTATACTCAGAAAAAGAAAACAGCAAATAACAATGTGGGAAAATTGGAATCCCAAACATTGCTTGCGGAAATATAAAATAAAGTAGCTGAAATCAGTTTGGCAGTTCCTCAAAAAGTTAAACAGAATTACTATAAGACACAGGTATTCCTCTTGTAGGTACACAACCAAGAGGATTGAAAGCAGGCACTGAGACAGATACTTAACTGACAATGTCCACTGCAGAATTGTTCACAATAGTCAAAACGTGGAACACTCCTTTTTCTTTTTGTTTTGTTGCTGTTGTTGTTTTGCACATCTCCATGTTTATTGTGGAATTACATATAGGAAATATAAACATTATTAAATAGGATGAGTAGCATTCTGGTTAAAGGCAAAAACGGTTATACACACACACACACACACATACTGTATATATATACATATATATATACATATTGTAGTATATACAAAGCTGTATATTGTCACTCTGCTTATTTAACTTATATGCAGAGAACATCATGTGAAATGCTGGGTTGGATGAAGCCCAAGCTAGAATCAAGTTTGCCAGGAGAAATATCAATAACCTCAGATACACAGATGACACCACCCTTATGGCAGAAAGTAAAGAGGAACTAAAGAGCTCTTGATGAAAGTGAAAGAGGAGAGTGAAAAAGCTAGCTTAAAACCCAACATTCAAAAAACTAAGATCATGGCATCTGGTCCCATCACTTCATGGCAAATAGATGGGGAAACAATCGAAACAGTGTCAAGCTTTTCTTGGGCTCCTAGATCACTGCAGATGGTGACTGCAACCATGAAATTAAAAGGTGCTTGCTCTTTGGAAGAGAGGCTATGACAAACCTAGATAGCATATTAAAAAGCAGAGACATTACTTTGCTGACCAAGGTCCATCTAGTCAAAGCTGTGGTTTTTCCAGTAGTCATGTATGGATGTGAAAGTTGGACTATAAAGAAAGCTGAGCATCAAAGAATTGATGCTTTTGAACTGTGGTGTTGGAAAAGACTCCTGAGAGTTCCTTGGACTGCAAAGAGATCAAACCAGTAAACCCTAAAAGAAATTTGTCCTGAATATTCACTGGAAGGACTGATGCTGAAGCTGAAGCTCCATTACTTTGACCACCTGACGTGAAGAGCTGACTTGTTTGAAAAGATTCTGATGCTGGGAAAGAATGAAGGCAAGAAGAGAAGGGATGACAAAGAATGAGATGATTGGATGGCATCACTGACTCAAAGGACATGAGTTTTAGCAAGCTCTGGGAGTTGGTGATGGACAGGGAAGCCTGGAGAGCTGCAGTCCATGGGGTTGCAAAAAGCTGGACATGACTAAGTGACTGAACTGAACTGATACATACTGTATACATGGGCTTCCCAGGTGGTGCTATGTAAGAGACACAGGTTCAGTCCCTGGGTGGGGAAGATCCCATGGAGGAGAGCACGGCAACCCACTCCTGTATTCTTGCCTAGAAAATCCCATGGGCAGAGGAGCCTGGCAGGCTAGAGTCCATAGGGTCACAAAGAGTCAGATACAATTGAGCAATTAAGTATGCATGCATGCATACACATACATAGGATTGATATTACATATTTACATATGAAATGAGTCAGGGAACTTAAATCTCTGTAATTTGCAGTGGGAGTTATGATTTCCTGCCACTGAAATTTAAGAAAATAGACAGATGAGGCTCTAAAAGCACCACAAATGTAAACCAATGGAACCAAGAGCTTCAGAGCTGAGCTGTTCCTCACAGGCTATGGAGAGACACACAGGGAAGTCATATCATGCACATAACTGCCCACCAAGTCCACTGTTCACAACTCCATTTTTAGCAATTACTGTGCCAGTCTGTGGAGAAGGCGATGGCACCCCACTCCAGTACTCTTGCCTGGAAAATCCCATGGGCGGAGGAGCCTGGTGGGGTGCAGTCCATGGGGTCGCTAAGAGTCAGACACGACTGAGTGGCTTCATTTTCACTTTTCACTTTCATGCATTGGAGAAGGAAATGGCACCCCACTCCAGTGTTCTTGCCTGGAGAATCCCAGGGATGGGGGAGCCTGGTAAGCTGCCGTCTATGGGATCGCACAGAGTCGGACACGACTGAAACAACTTAGCAGTAGCAGCAGCAGTGCCAGTCTGGTCCATAGCAAATGGCCTGAACTCTTTGGGCATCTTGGGGTCACAAGCCTCTCTCTGCAGGGGTGAGGATGTGAAGGCCAGGCCTCTCCATTCCAGCACCTCCCTTCACTCACAACTCCAGTGTCCATCAATAGATGACTGGATAAATAAGTTTGATCTCCGTCTAGTCAAGGCTATGGTTTTTCCAGTGGTCATGTATGGATGTGAGAGTTGGACTGTGAAGAAAGCTGAGCGCTGAAGAATTGATGCTTTTGAACTATGGTGCCAGAAAAGACACTTGTGAGTCCCTTGGACTGCAAGGAGACCCAACCAGTCCATCCTAAAGGAGACCAGTCCTGGGTGTTCATTGGAAGGACTGATGCTGAGGCTGAAACTGCAATACCTTGGCCACCTCATACGAAGAATTGACTCATTGGAAAAGACTCTGATGCTGGGAGGGATTGGGGGCAGGAGGAGAAGGGGATGACAGAGGATGAGATGGCTGGATGGCATCACCGACTCGATGGACGTGAGTTTGGGTGAACGCCGGGAGTTGGTGATGGACAGGGGGGCCTGGCGTGCTGCAATTCATGGGGCTGCAAAGAGTCGGACATGACTGAGTGACTGAACTGAACTGAACTGATGAAATATTATCAAATACAATGAAATATTATCCAGCTATTTAAAGAAATAAAGTTCTGATACATGCTACAACAGGGATGAACCTTGAAACATGCTAAGTGAAATAAATCTGATTAAAAGTACAAATCATAAGATTCCACTTTTATGAAACATCTAGAATAAGCAAATTCATAGAGATAGAAAATAGATCAGAGGTTACCAGTTCAGTTCAGTTCAGTTGATCAGTCACGTCAAACTCTTTGTGACCCCATTGACACTCCAGGCTTCCCTGTCCATCACCAACTCAGAGCTTGCTCCAACTGATGTCCATAGAGTTGGTAATGGCATTCAACCATCTCATTCTCTGTCGTCCCCTTCTCCTCCTGCCTTCAATCTTTCCCAACATCAGAGTCTTTTCAAATGAGTCAGTTCTTCACATCACGTAGCTAAAGTATTGGTATTGGAGCTTTAGTTTCAGCATCAGTTCTTCTGATGATTATTCAGGACTGATTTCCTTTAGGATAGACTGGTTTGACCTCCTTGTAGTGTAAGGGGCTTTCAAGAGTCTTCTCCAACACCACAGTTCAAAAACATCGATTCTTCAGTGCTCAACTTCTTTTATAGTCCAACTTTCACATCCATACATGACTACTGGAAAAACCATAGATTTGACTAGACAGACCTTTGTTGGCAAAGTAATATCTCTGCTTTCTCATCTAGGTTTGTCATTGTTTTTCTTCCAAGGAGCAAGCATCTTTTAATTTCATGGCTGCAGTCACCATCTGCGGTGATTTTGGAGCCCAAGAAAATAAAGTCTGTCACTGTTTCCATTGTTTCCCCATCTATTTGCCATGAAGTGATGGGATCGGATGCCATGATCTTATTAGGTCAGATCAAGTTGCCATGAGGTTACCAGGGGTCTGGAGAAAGGAGGAAGTAGGGAGTTATTGTTTAATGGGTAAAATTTCTATTTTTGGAAATAAATAGTGGTGATGGTTGCATAATATTGTGAATATAATTAATTCCACTGAATTGCACACTTAAAAATGGGGGACATGGCAAATGATATGCAATAAATATTTTACCAAAATAAGAATATAGTTAATAAAAAATCTGGAATACACACACAGAGCTGTTTACTCAATTATGGATCATTGCAGGATTCTAATTTTGATTCATAATAAAAAGTTAATTTCCTTATTATACAAAGAGTGCTTCAAGTCACTGTTAAACAAATAAATTGGGAAAAAGTGGGGCATACAAATGATAATAGCAAGTGGTTCACTGAAACAGAAATACAAACAGCATAGGAAAAATATGGTCAGTTTCATCCATAATTTTTAAAATGCAAATTAAAACAAGAAATGATGTCATCTTATGTATCAGACTGATGAAGCTGAACAGTCTGGTTGAGAGTGTGGGAAATATTCACACCCTGTTAGAGACAACATGCAATACCACACCGTTCTGAGAAAAATTTGGCCAAATCTGTCTAACTTGCCAAATCAAATCCAAGTTTTAAATGTTTATCCTTTGACTCTAGGGGTTTTTCCTGATGTTATGGGAGAAAAGGTAAAAAAGATATTTGTTTATGGACATTTGTTGGAAGATTGTTTCTAAATTCTCCTCTTGATTAAAAACAGTAACAATCTGAATGTCCACCAGTAGGAGACTAGTTAAATAAAATGCTGCACTAATGAAACTTATCATTAAAAAGCATAGGGGTAGGTCTAAATCTGCTGATCTACAAATGCTCTAGAATGGTGTATCTAAGGAAAAAGTCTCCAATTTGCAATTATATATATTACATATATGTCTGTCAAGTTACTGAATTAAGAGTAAAGGTGTTGAAGAATGTTTTCTTTTCAGGTTAAATTTTTCCACAGTGTAAAATGTTTACTATATGTGACTTTTAACACTTTAACTTTTAAATGTTTCATTAATCAGGTAATCCATAACTACATCATGAGCAGTTTGTCATGTGTATTCTTGCAGATATTTTTCTGTAGACTTTTATAGCATACATTTGGGTTTGATTTTTCTATTACATATACATTTTTCATGAATGAAATGATATAATAATTATTTTTATATATTGTAGAACTGATTTTTTTGGTTAATGTATTATTATTTAAAAATTGTTGAGTAGTAATTTAATTATGACTATCATAGTCTATTTAACCTCAAATAATATATATCCTCACATAGTATATAAATTCAAATAATATATATCCTCAAATGATGGATATTTAGCTTGTTTCATTTGATATTTCAAACAATGCAAAAAGTGAATGTTTTTCTACTTCCTTCTTAAAGGACATGTGTGCCTCTTAATGAATTTTCTGGAACAGATATGTATGTTATTTTTACAATTAAAAATATTTTGAAAAGAATTATGCTTTGGAAAGCTAGAAGACACGAATTTGGAAAGTTCAGGCATAAATATCCAGCAATATAAATAGATGATATATTTAAAGGATGAAGATGTCTTTTTATGTATCATTGGAAAGTATTCAAGAGAAATAAAATGGGTGGGTGTGACTTAAAAACCTACCTCATATCTGAAAGACAGTTTGAATTAAGTATTTTGAGTCAAGGATGGAAACTGTAACCAAAGAAATTAAAAAAAAAAAACAGAAGAAGAAGAAATAATGTAACAAAAACAAACATCCACAGGAATGGGGGTAGGAGTCCTCCAGGATTACAGAGGAAGGGGAAGGAGAGTAAGATTTTCCTCAGTCAGGATCAGGTGGATTTAGGCAGAAAGATGCACTGATGCCCTTCAGCTCCTTGACGCTCCTTGATGCGTGGTTCCTCTTCTTTCTGTAACAGATTTTCTCCAGCCACTTGAAAGTAATAAACCTGAATTTATTTATTAAATGTATCCTTTTCTTACACATTATAACATATATTTTATGTTTTTCTGTATAATTGATAGCATATATTTGCATTTTATTTTCCATTATGCATTATATATATGTAATTTATATATATGTATATATAAACTGACCTTTATCCTTTAATAAGTGAGAAATTAGCAAATTTCAAGTCAGATAGTTAGAGTTTAGAGGGTTAAAAAAGAAGACCAAATCCTTTCTCATACTTTAGATCCCAGTTCACACCATGTTTCTGAATTCCATTAAGAGTTTCCTGTAATCCCTGAGTTTCATGGTTATGACCCCCGACCCCATGCCACCACCACCCTGCCCTATGCCCTGCAAACATCAGATACTCTGAAATGTGATCCACACACATAGCCCAGAACTGAATATGCAACAAATGGAGGTTGAAATGAACTCAAAGAGAAATGAGTGGAAAAAAGTAGAAAACAAATTGCAGCTGGAAGGTCAGAGTGGGAAAAATATGATCAAGAAGGATGGGTTAGAAGGAGAGTTGTGGGAAGGAGGAGGAGAGAGGGGGACAGTAGAGAAACAGAAAAGAACACTCATGGCAGCTGAGCAGAGGTGCAGTAAAGCGGTGGGGAGAGTCCTGAGGGGCGCTGACCTGGGAGCCACCACACCCCTCATTAATTAGTTCAATGTGTGGAGAAGATCTACTGAAACACCAAGGGCTGGTAGGGGCACAGGGAGATGAGTCATGTAGGTCCCAGAGGCAAGGTAAGAGAGGCACCAGCACTTGGACACTCAGTCCTCACAGTGATGGCAGACTGATACCAGGCCACAAGAGAATGGCTAGCGGTCCTGACCTGCCACTGACCGCTGCAGTTTCTTCACCGTTTCTTGGATCCTGCCATAGCCTTGCAGCCTTACTCTCAAAAGGCACCTCGATCTGTGGCAGATTGACTGTCCAGAAGCATTAAATACCAGGGGCAATCTTCAGATCTCCTAGGACACTTCTAAGACTCAGGGTCAAATAAAGTTTGACTAAATATGACCATGATGTCCTTCCACATCAAGTCAAAGGCCAAGGTAATATGTTGGGATGTATCTGTATATTTACCTGGGTCATCTGTATAGCTTCCCAGGTTTTGTTTGATCTGTCTTAGTTCTCAGAAGGAGAAGGGCTTATGGTCCTGGGTTTGTCCAAATTCTCCTCGTTTCAACTTAGAGACATACTCAAGTTGGTTTTTGTGGAGGGGGTGCTCCTGGATATGGGGGCACATTTGGATATGAGGAAGGTGCACTGGGCAATTCGGGAGCCATGGGAGGTGAGCCTTCAAGTCAGGGTTCCTTCTCTTGGTTGTCTGTGCCTAACATCATTTGCCTAGTAGGCTCACTTTTAGGGCATACAACAATCCCATACCTAAGATAAAGTTCTTTCATATCTCTTAGTAAGAAGAAAGTTTGCAAACAGGGGGTCTCTGTCTATTTCCCTTGCTTTTTACAGAATAAGTCTAGATGCAGGATGGTATTGCAATTTAAATTCCCATCCTCAGGCCAGTGGTCCTTGTCCCCCAAAGGATACTGTGGCCATGCAGTGGCACAAAAGGATCTTAAGTGACTTCTCCTTAGAGTTAGGGGATCAAACAGCTTCCAGTTATCAAGGATGCATCTCAAGGGCATCTGTCGGGAAGTGAATTGGTTATTTCCCATCTGAAAGACAGTGACAGCAGGGAGGAAAAAACAAAACTAATAGGCCCCCTATTTCCAAGGGTGGACCTCCTTAGGGCTGAGTCTTTCTGAAATTTACCCTACAGAGTACTGTTGCACGTGAGAACTGGGTGTCCCTGGGTCTAGGTGCAGATTCGCCAGGCTGTCTGAGGTATGACATCCTCCAAGAGATCGAATCCTGTGCAGGTTGAGGCATGTTGCCTTCCAGAGAATTGGGTCCCTGGACAGGTCGAGGCATGTTGACCTCCTGAGATCCATGGACTGGCGGATCACTGAGTAGATTGAGGCATGACAACCTCCCAGAGACCAGATCCTTAGGCAGGTCAAGGCAGGTTGACCTCCTGGGATCCCCAGACTGGAGTTAGCCATCCCCAAGTTCTCCAGCATGACTTGTGCTGGGTAGGATTAGAGGGTGGTAATCTTAACTCAAGTGCATCATGAGAAACACTGGACTGGAAGAAACACAAGCTGGAATCAAGATTGTCAGGAGAAATATCAATAACCTCAGATATGCAGATGACACCACCCTTATGGCAGAAAGTGAAGAGGAACTAAAAAGCCTCTTGATGAAAGTGAAAGAGGAGAGTGAAAAAGTTGGCTTAAAGCTCAACATTCAGGAAACGAAGATCATAGCATCCGGTCCCATCACTCCATGGGAAATAGATGGGGAAACAGGAGAAACAGTGTCAGACTTTATTTTTGGGGGCTCCAAAATCACTGCAGATGGTGACTGCAGCGATGAAATTAAAAGATGCTTACTCCTTGGAAGAAAAGTTATGAGCAACCTAGATGCATATTCAAAAGCGGAGACATTACTTTGCCGACTAGGGTCGTCTAGTCAAGGCTATGGTTTTTCCAGTAGTCATGTATGGATGTGAGAGTTGGACTGTGAAGAAGGCTGAGCACCGAACAATTGATGCTTTTGAAGTGTGGTGCTGGAGAAGACTCTTGAGAGTCCCTTGGACTGCAAGGAGATCCAACCAGTCCATTCTGAAGGAGATCAACCCTGGGGTTTCTTTGGAAGGACTGATGCTAAAGCTGAAATTCCAGTACTTTGGCCACCTCATGCGAAGAGTTGACTCATTGGAAAAGACTCTGATGCTGGGAGGGATTGAGGGCAAGAGGAGAAGGGGACAACAGAGGATGAGATGGCTGGATGACATCACTGACTTGATGGACGAGACTCTAAATGAACTCTGGGAGTTGGTGATGGACAGCGAGGCCTGGTGTGCTGCGATTCATGGGGTCGCAAAGAGTCGGACACGACTGAGTGACTGAACTGAACTGAACTGAACTGAATCTTAACTCGAAAGTGAAAGTCACTCCGTTGTGTCCAACTCTTTGCGACCCCATGGACTATGCTGTCCATGGAATTTTCCAGGCCAGAATACTGGAGTGGGTGGCCTTTCCCTTTTCCAGGGGGATCTTCCCAACCCAGGGATCAAATCCAGGTCTCCCGCATTGCGGGCGGATTCATTACCAGCTGAGCCACAAGGGAGTAACCATCATGGTCAACAAAAGAGTCCAAAATGCAGTACTTGGATGCAATCTCGAAAACGACAAAATGATCTCTGTTCATTTCCAAGGCAAACCATTCAATATCACAGTTATCCAAGTCTATGCCCCAACAAGTAACGCTGAAGAAACTGATTGAATGATTTATGAAGATCTATAAGACCTTTTAGAACTAACACCCAAAAAAGATGTCCTTTTCACTATAGGGGACTGGAACGCAAAAGTAGGAAGTCAAGAAACACCTGGAGTAACAGGCAAATTTGGCCTTGGAATGCGGAATGAAGCAGGGCAAAGACTAATAGAGTTTTGCCAAGAAAATGCACTGGTCATAGCAAACACCCTCTTCCAACAACACAAGAGAAGACTCTACACATGGACATCACCAGATGGTCAACACCGAAATCAGATTGATTATATTCTTTGCAACCAAAGATGGAGAAGCTCTATACAGTCCACAAAAACAAGACCAGGAGCTGACTGTGGTTCAGATCATGAACTCCTTATTACCAAATTCAGACTCATTGAAGAAAGTAGGGAAAACTGCTAGACAATTCAGGTATGACCTAAATCAAATCCCTTATGATTATACAGTGGATGTGAGAAATAGATTTAAGGGTCTAGATCTGACAGATAGAGTGCCTGATGAACTATGGAATGAGTGACATTGTACAGGAGACAGGGATCAAGACCATCCCCATGGAAAAGAAATGCAAAAAAGCAAAATGGCTCTCTGGGAGGCCTTACAAATAGCTGTGAAAAGAAGAGAGGTGAAAAGCAAAGGAGAAAAGGAAAGATATAAGCATCTGAATGCAGAGTTCCAAAGAATAGCAAGAAGAGATAAGAAAGCCTTCTTCAGCGATCAGTGCAAAGAAATAGAGGAAAACAACAGAATGGGAAAGACTAGAGATCTCGTCAAGAAAATTAGAGATACCAAGGGAACATTTCATGCAAAGATGAAGGACAGAAATGGTCTGGACCTAACAGAAGCAGAAGATATTAAGAAGAGGTGGCAAGAATACATGGAAGAACTGTACAAAAAAGATCTTCATGACCCAGATAATCATGATGATGTGATCACTAATCTAGAGCCAGACAACCTGGAATGTGAAGTCAAGTGGGCCTTAGAAAGCATCACTAAGAACAAAGCTAGTGGAGGTGATGGAATTCCAGTTGAGCTGTTTCAAATCCTGAAAGATGATGCTGTGAAAGTGCTGCACTCAATATGCCAGCAAGTTTGGAAAACTCAGCAGTGGCCACAGGACTGGAAAAGTTAGTTTTCATTCCAATCCCAAAGAAAGGCAATGCCAACGAATGCTCAAACTACCACACAATTGCACTCATCTCATATGCTAGTAAAGTAATGCTCAAAATTCTCCAAGCCAGGCTTCAGCAATATGTGAACCGTGAACTCCCTGACATTCAAGCTGCTTTCAGAAAAGGGAGAGGAACCAGACATCAAATTGCCAACATCTGCTGGATCATGGAAAAAGCAAGAGAGTTCCAGAAAAACATCGATTTCTGCTTTATTGACTATGCCAAAGCCTTTGACTGTGTAGATCACAATAAACTGTGGAAAATTCTGAGAGAGATGGGAATACAGACCACCTGACCTGCCTCTTGAGAAATCTGTATGCAGGTCAGGAAGCAACAGTTAGAACTGGACATGGAACAACAGACTGGTTCCAAATAGGAAAAGGAGTACGTCAAGGCTGTGTATTGTCACCCTGCTTATTTAACTTCTATGCAGAGTACATCATGAGAAACTCTGGACTGGAAGAAACACAAGCTGGAATCAAGATTGCTAGGAGAAATAGCAATAACCTCAGATATGCAGATGACACCACCCTTATGGCAGAAAGTGAAGAGGAGCTAAAAAGTCTCTTGATGAAAGTGAAACTGGAGAGTGAAAAAGTTGGCTTAAAGCTCAACATTCAGAAAACAAAGATCATGGCATCTGGTCCCATCACTTCATGGGAAATAGATGGGGAAACAGTGGAAACAGTGTCAGACTTTATTTTTCGGGCTCCCAAATCACTGCAGATGGTGACTGCAGCCATGAAATTAAAAGACGCTTACTCCTTGGAAGAAAAGTTATGACCAACCTAGATAGTATTTTAAAAGCAGAGACATTACTTTGCTGACTAAGGTCCGTCTAGTCAAGGCTATGGTTTTTCCAGTGGTCATGTATGGATGTGAGAGTTGGACTGTGAAGAAGGCTGAGCGCCGAAGAATTGCTGCTTTTGAACTGTGGCATTGGAGAAGACTCTTGAGAGTCCCTTGGACTGCAAGGAGATCCAACCTGTCCATTCTGAAGGAGATCAGCCCTGGGATTTCTTTGGAAGGAATGATGCTAAAGCTGAAGCTCCAGTACTTTGGCCACCTCATGCAAAGAGTTGACTCATTGGAAAAGGCTCTGATGCTGGGAGGGATTGGGGCCAGGAAGAGAAGGGGACGGCCGAGGATGAGGTGGCTGGATGGCATCACGGACTTGATGGACATGAGTCTGAGTGAGCTCCGGGAGATGGTGATGGACAGGGAGGCCTGGTGTGCTGTGATTCATGGAGTCACAGAGAGTCGAACAGGACTGAGCGAATGAACTGAACTGAACTGAACTGAACCGAATCTTAACTCATTGCTTGTTTGTCCACCATGGATGGGAATAGATACCATAATGTAAAGCAATCCAAGCCTGTGCCCTGAAACTGAGAACCTGGAGAAATAGCCTTAAAAGCCTTATCCTCTTATTGCTCTGACTTCATTTTTGGATGCTCCAAAATCACTGCAGATGATGACTGCGGCCATGAAATTAAAAGACACTTACTCCTTGGAAGAAACGTTATGATCAACCTAGACAGCATATTAAAAAGCAGACACATTACTTTGCCAACAAAGGTCCGTCCAGTCAATGCTATGGTTTTTAAAGTAATCATGTATGCATGTGAGAGTTGCACTATAAAGAAAAGTTGGCACTGAAGGACTGATGCTTTTGGACTGTGGTGTTGGAGAAGACTCTTGAGAGTTCCTTGCACTGCAAGATCCAAACCAGTCCATCCTAAAGGAAATCAGTATTGAATATTCATTGGAAAGACTGATGTTGAAGCTGAAACTCCAATACTTTGGCGTCCTGATGCAAAGAGCTGACTCATTGGAAAAGACCCTGATGCTGGGAAAGTTTAAAGGTGGCAGGAGAAGGGGATGACAGAGGATGAGATGGTTGGATGTCATCACTGACTCAATGGGCATGAGTTTGAGTAAACTCCTGGAGTTGGTGATGGACAGAGAGGCCTGGTATGCTGAAGTCCATGGGGTTTGCAAAGAGTCAGACACGACTAAGTGACTGAACTGAATTGAACTTATTGCTCTGAGATAATATAAGTCACTGATTTCCTCCCCTAATCCTCCATAAGAGTAGTTTAGGGTGTCTCCAATGGTAAATATTCCATTGTCATAGACCCATTCTAGGTAGTAATAGAAGTAATGACAAAGGAGAGGGTTATCTGGTCCTGTTAGGGGAGTTAAGAGTACTTAGTATTAGGCTGGGTAGAGCGATGTTGTCTACAGAGGGAGCAGGGTCGTGGTTGTAGGAGTTAATAAGGGGTTAAGGGAAAAAAATGATAAGGCAACAGATTCAGTCTGGGGGGGGGGGTATGTTTGCGGCTTTAGGAGAAGGTTGGGAAGGGTTTGGGCCCAAATGGCCTGCATGGCTAACTCCCAAAGTGTCCAACATTGTCCCTGGTAGTCCAATTGCCCTTGAAGGGATGCCACCAACAGATGGATTTCTAGCAGGCATTGTGTGCCTGTCACCTGCCCTAGTGCATGCACTGAGATGTGCTGTTGTCACACATGTTGTAAGAAACATGGAAGATGAAGGCCTGAATCTCTACAGCGATTATATATCATAAAGTATTTCCCTCCCAAGGGACAGGTATTTTCTGGTTGTCCTGCAAGAAGATTGCAGAGACAACATTGTGGTCCCAGATGGGGCTCATGAAAAGAGCATGAAGCAGGAGGGAAGAGTACAGGGCATAACTTTGAAAGAATGACATAGCCCAAGGGCATAACATAAACTGATTAAAATCAAATGAGTAGAAATGGCAAATTCAGGTAAACCTTGATTCTCAGTCTGCAAGCTAAATGACACACCCATGACAGTTCCAAGGAACTATCAAAAGACCAAGGAATGGGTGGCTCCCCAATTGTTGGAATGATCTGCCCACTGATTAGCATATGAAATCACCCAGCTCACAAAAACTAACCATACATTTCAGGAATTGTAAAGGATTGTAAGGAAACTGTAAAGGAATTAAGATTTTGTTAGTCATATGTCCTTCCAGCCATAGGGGCAAGGACTTCCTGGAATCTGAGACTGAGCCGTGTGAGCTTTCTGCTGAGTTTGTGTTTGCTGTCCTGGTTTCCAGCACTCTGGGCTTCCTGTCACTTCCACTGCACTGGGTTTCCTTGGTGTTCAGCTTCCACAGCATGAACTTTCGCCAAGCTGGGCTTCTGCTGTGCTTGGTCTCTGCCTCACTGAGGCCAAACCAAGGTTGCTTCAGCCAGGTTACATCAGAGTCTTGGCACCAGATATGTCCGGAGAGTGTGTAATTTCCTTGGTTCTGTCTCACTGCAGCAAAGATTTGAAATGGTGGACCAATGTTACAGTTCAGAGTCTTTTAGCCACCACCATTTTGGACCCCTTTTTCCTATTCTAACTACCTAACAGCTTCCTTCGGAGAAGGCAATGGGACCCCACTCCAGTACTCTTACCTGGAAAATCCCATGGATGGAAAAGCCTGGTAGGCTGCAGTCCATGGGGTCGCAAACAATCGTATATGACTGAGCGACTTCACTTTCACTTTTCACTTTCATGCACTGGAGAAGGAAATGGCAACCCACTCCAGTGTTCTTGCCTGGAGAATCCCAGGGACAGGGGAGCTGCCATCTCTGGGGTTGCACAGAGTCAGACACGACTGAAGTGACTTAGCAGCAGCAAAGGCTTCCTTCATGTCTCACCCTCCATCCTGGCCACTTCTCTATACTATAAATTGCTGAAGGTGGGACCAGGAGCACATAGTTCTGTCTGTGGGCATAGCAACTCCCATAATTAAGTACTTCACATATGCTTTTTGATTAAGTTTAGCAGCATCATAGCAGGTGAAAAGCACTTTGTCTATCACCTTGATTAGCTGTTTTTCTTGGGCAGAAATTCAAATGGCACCAATGCTAATTCAAAGTGTTGTTTTGGCAAGTCACATAATGATACTTCAATTCATTTCTCCCCAAGATGGGCTGATACTTCTCACACCAGTCTCACAACTTTGCTTCTATGTCACTGTGCAGTCAGATGCCTAGACTTTGAAGGCCTGCCCTTAGACCACGTAGTTATAAGATAGATAAAAAGAGGTTAAGCTGAAGTCTACTTAGACTGATGAAATTCCTTGTCTCTTGTTCATTGTCGCCACCCCTTCAAAGGTCAGGAGTGCTCCTTTGAGGTCAGGAGGGTGAGACGAGGCTTTCAGTAGCAAATCAGATGTTAGCTGGGGTCTCCTGGCCCTTCTCCCTTCACTGTTTTCTGCAAGAAACCAATTTATACCAGGTGTTTGTAGGTTGTAGAATTCTCTGAGGTTTTGAGAAGTGTGGGCTTTCTACCATCCTACTAGCTCAGCCCCTTTCCCTCATTCTTGCTCCATGTATAACCTTGCTTACATCTTCTGTTGTCCAATCAAGCTCTTAAGACCCTGCCCTCCTTCCCTAGCAGCTTCCGAACTCAGGACTCCCTAGGAGAAATTCTGTGGTGTGGAATCTTTTCTACCTCACCACTCCTCCTCCTCCTCTTTAATTCCTACCCCTCCTCTGCACTGCTCAGGTGGCTATCCCATAGCAGCAAGCAGTGAAGTTTGTGAAGGATGGAGTACTCATCTCATTGCATTAAGGACTGAACACTATCCAGAAGCTTTACTGAACTGACTTGCTTCGCAAAAGCTAAGCAATCTAGTTGTAAGTTCTCTGTCCACCCCTGTAATTAGAGATGCAGTTCTTATCCAGGCCGCTGAGCAGTGCTGCTCCTCCACTAGTAAATGGGCAATCATCCCTTAAAAATGTAATCTTTCTCATCAAATGTATAAATATTTAATGTTTCTAGCTAATTGTTGAAAGATAGATTTTGTTTCCTTTTCATGACATGCATGAAGAGGCTCTTTAGTGGGCACTAAATAAGTACAGCAAACTATTATTTGAATAGCACTTAGCATGCATCAGGCATTGTGCTAAAAGACTGACATACTAGAATATCTAAAGATAGAGTTTTTAAATGTGAGACCTTAATAACATACCTCATCTGTGATGATGATCATCATCATTTTCATTATCACTAAGGCTGGAGTCTTTAGTTCTATATTAAGCTGTTGCCATGTACTTGGATACTCTTGTCTTTGTGCAGGTGGCAGGAACATGAAACCGGATAACAGAACCAAAATTCTTTACCTGTGAGTTTTGGAAGAGGCATTCAGGTGTCTTAATCTTTTCTTCTTGAGAAGGAGAGCAGGGAAATGAGATTAATATTTATTAAATGACCACTGTACATTATGTATTATGTTGTTATTTCTATAAAATTACCTCATTAAACCTCATAACCTTATGAGGTAAGTGATATTATGCTGAGTTTTGTTGTTCAGTCACTCAGTTGTGTCTGACTCTTTGTTACTCCATGGATTGCAGCACACCAGTCTTCCCTGTCTTTCACCATCTCCTGGAGTTTGCTCAAACTCATGTCCACTGAGCCAGTGATGCCATCCAAGCATCTCATCCTCTCTCATCCCCTTCTCCTGCCTTCAATCTTTCCTAGCATCAGGGTCTTTTCCAATAAGTCAACTCTTCACATCAGGTGGCCAAAGTATTGTAGCTTCAGCTTCAACATCAGTCCTTCCAATGAATATTCAGGATTGATTTCATTTGGGATTGACTGGTTTGACCACCTTGCAGTCCAAGGAACTCTCAAGAATCTTCTCAAACACCACAGTTAAAGAGCATCAATTCTTTGGGACTCACGCTTCTTTATGGTCTAACTCACATCCACACATGACTACTGGGAAAACCATACCTTTGACTAGACGGACCTTTGTTGGGAGAGTAATGTCTCTGCTTTTTAATATGCTGTCTAGTTTTGTCATAGTTTTTTTTTCTCCAAGGAGCAAGGGTCTTTTAATTTCATGGCTGAAGTCACCATCTGCAGTGATTTTGGAGCCCAAGAAAATAAAGTCTCTCACTGTTTTCATTGTTTTTCCATCTATTTGCCATGAAGTGATAGGACCAGATGCCATGATCTTTGTTTTTAGAGTCCCAAAAGGGAGGGGATATATGTATACCTGTGGCTGATTCATGTTGAGGTTTGACAGAAAACAGCAAAATTCTGTAAAGCAATTATCCTTCAATTAAAAATAAATTAAATTGTAAAATAATGATGTCAGCTAGAGAAGAAAAGCAAACATTTGCATATTCAAATAAAAACTTGCATATTGCAAATTAAAAAAAAAAAAGATTTAAGCCAGCTTTTCCACTCACTTTTTTTACCTACATTAAGAGGCTCTTTAGTTCCTCTTCACCTTCTGCCATAAGGGTAGTGTCATTTGCATATCTGAGGTTATTGATATTTTCCTGGCAATCTTGATTTCAGCTTGCTCAGTTTACAGAAAAGAAAACCAAGGCTCAGATAAGCCAGATGACTTTGCTAAAGTCACATACCTACACCAATGCATAAACTCAAATATGTGCTATGCTGTGCTCAGTCACTTCAGTCCTGTCTGACTCTTTGCTACCAATGGACTGTAGCCTGCCAGACTCCTCTGTCCCTGGGATTCTCCAGGCAAGAATACTGGAGTGGTTTGCCATGCCCTTCTCTGGGTTATCTTCCTGATCCAGGAATCAAACCCATATCTCTGGTGCCTTCTGCACTGCAGACAAGGATTTTACCCACTGAGCCACCTGGGAAGCCCAAACTCAAATATATGTGACAGTAGAGTGATGACTTCTTAGCCTAGACATACACACTGCAACAACAAACAGAAGGCAGATATTTCTGATGGAACTCAGTGTTTTCAAATCTTTGAAATTATTTTAAAAAATTGCAGAATTAGGAAACTTAAGTTTATGTTTTCTAGAAAATCAGTGTTGTACATTCATTCTCTTTTTAAGCCATTTTCTTCAATATCGATTGCCTTTATAGAAATCTTAGATGATTGAGGATTTAAACTAAATGCAAAGCAATATAAATCTATTGCAGACTCATCAGCAGATATTATGAGGGTAGAAAGACAAGAGTGAAAAAGCTGGCTTAAAATTCAACATTCACAAAATGAAGATCATGGCATCTGGTCCCATCACTTCATGGCAAGTAGATGGGGAAGCAATGGAAACAGTGACAGGCTTTCTTTTCTTGGGCTCCAAAATCATTGCAGGTAGTGACTGCAGCCATCAAATTAAAAGACACTTGCTCCTTGGAAGAAAAGCTATGACAAACCTGTTACTAAGTCACTGCAGTCATGTCTGACTCTGTGTGACCCCATAGACAGCAGCCCACAAGGCTCCACCATCCCTGGGATTCTCCAGGCAAGAATTCTGGAGTGTGCTGCCATTTCCTTCTCCAATGCATGAAAGTGAAAAGTGAAAGGGAAGTCACTCAATAGTATCTGACTCTTAGCGACCCTGTGGACTGCAGCCCACCAGGCTCCTCCATCCGTGGGATTTTCCAGGCAAGAGTACTGGAGTGGGGTGCCATCACCTTCTCCAATGACAAACCTAGACAGCATATTAAAAAAGCAGAGACATTACTTTCCCAACAAAAGTCCATATGGTCAAAGGTATGGTTTTTTTCAGTAGTCATGTATGGATGCTGAAGCTGAATATTTTGGCCACCTGATGTGAAGAGCTAACTCATTGGAAAAGATCCTGATGCTGGAAAAGACTGAAGGCAGGAGGAGAAGGGGATTACAGAGGATGAGATGATTGGATGTCATCACCAACTCAGCGGACATGAGTTTGAGCAGGCTCCTGCTGCTGCTAAGTCAATTCAATTGTGTC
The DNA here is from genome assembly GCF_016772045.2 of Ovis aries. Classification (NCBI taxonomy): domain Eukaryota; kingdom Metazoa; phylum Chordata; class Mammalia; order Artiodactyla; family Bovidae; genus Ovis; species Ovis aries. The sequence continues at coordinate 435,622 of NC_056070.1, forward strand.
CAACTCTCTGCGACCCCATAGACAGCAGCCCACCAGGCTCCCCCATCCCTGGGATCCTCCAGGCAAGAACACTGGAGCGGGTTGCCATTTCCTTCTCCAATGCATGAAACTGAAACGTGAAAGTGAAGTCGCTCAGTCGTGTCCGACTCTTGGCGACCCCATGGACCGCAGCCTACCAGGCTCCTCCGTCCATGGGATTTTCCAGGCAAGAGTACTGGAATGGGGTACCATTGCCTTCCCCGTGAGCAGGATCCAAGAGATGCTAAAGGACAGGGAGGCCTAGCACAGTCCATGTGGTCGCAAAGAGTCATGCATAACTGACTGACTAAACAGCAGCAGCAGATATTATATTCAAATGAACTCTGTACATTTTAGGGATGTTCTTTTTTTGTTCTAGGCAGAGATTACATGACCTTTACTTTCTAATATAGCAGCCTAATAATAATACATTTGGTTCTCTGTTTTAGGGTGTCTTCAGCCTTTTAAAAGAAAGATGTATGAGTTGCCACCCACCACAGGTGCAATAAGTTTGCAAAGTTAAATCGACTATGTGCTAAAAAGGAATGGTCAACATGCTTCAGAGATATATAATGGAATCCATATTTCTACAGCATAACATCGACAATGTTTAGTAAATAATCCAAAATTACTTGATTTATAAAAAACTAGGAAAATCTGAACTATTCTCAACAGGAAGAATATCAGTAGAGGTCAACCATGAGATGAACCAACCAGATGTTAGAATTTAAAGGACTTTCAAGCAGAAAAATGGAAATATACTCAGAACAGAAACATGGAATAGGATTTGTAGATGGACGTGGAAAAGGTGGAGAAAGAGAGACAAATGACATACACAGACAAGTTTATCCCTTTCTCTGTCAGGCTCACACAAAGCATTTGATTATATTTTCACCCTTGGCAAGTGCAGTGTGTATTTTCTTGAAAAAGCCTGTATTGATAGAAAAGTTACTGTTTCAAAGTAAAGGAAAATGATTCAAAGTTGAGTCAATATTGTAGGTTGGGAGGAGAAAAATGCAAAGATGCACACACTATGGAATCTGAAGAATTAGATAAGAGTCATCATTTAATTATGTTATCTTAGGTATATCATTTAACATTTTTAAGCCTCAAATTTCCTCAGCTGCAGAATGGGGATATTAATAACACTTACTCTAAAAGGTTATTGTAGAAATCACTAAATAAATATAGCACACGTGTGAGTGTAGTTTGTAAAGTACTATATCTTCAGTCAGTCACTCAGTTCAGTCGCTCAGTCGTGTCTGACTCTTTGTGACCCCATGAACCACAGCATGCCAAGCTGCCCTGTCCATCACCAACCCCCAGAGTTCACCCAAACTCATGTCCATTGAGTCAGTGATGCCATCCAACCATCCCATCCTCTGTCGTCCCCTTCTCCTCCTGCTCTCGATCTTTCCCAGCATCAGGGTCTTTTCCAATGAGTCAGCTCTTTGCATCAGGTGGCCAAAATATAGGAGTTTCAGCTTCAACATCAGTCCTACCAATGAACACCCAAGATTGATCTCCTTTAGGATGGACTGGTTGGATCTCTTTGCAGTCCAAGGGACTCTCAAGCACCACAGTTCAAAAGCATCAATTCTTCTATGCTCAGCTTTCTTTATAGTCCAACTCTTACATCCATACATGACAACTGGAGGAACCATAGCCTTGACTAGATGGACCTTTATTAGATATGTTAAATACAGCATTCTAAATTTAGTGTAAGACATAATAAAATAAAGGTTTTTATTTTGAAGGACATTTGGAACCAACAAACAATAACACAAAAATAAAATGAATGGTTTCAGCAATGTTTTCTGTTGAACTGTTTTGGGGAAAATTTCCTTTTTTCCACCTATCAGTTCAGTTCAGTTCAGTTCAGTCGCTCAGTCGTGTCCAACTATTTGCAACCCCATGAATCGCAGCATGCCAGGCCTCCCTGTCCATCATCAACTCCCGGAGTTCACTCAGACTTAAATCCAGTTAAAGAAATTTAATTTAGCTGTTGAGAAATATGATTAATTTTAAGTGTACTTTACAAAGAAAACTTGTGTTTTATGCACCTATAAAAGACTGACTTTAAAGCATTGTTAATATGTTGAAACAAAGATGAATATTTTTAATGATAAAACAATTCACAAAGAAGATATCATAATCCATTAGACACTTAATGACAAAGAAACAAAGATATGTAAATCAAAAATCAGAAGAAGTATAAAAGAAAAAATATATATATAATCATAGTGAGAAATATTAACATTTCTCTGAGAATATTTTATCAAGTGCAGAAAAAATAAGAATAGGAGCATCTTGAATGATGTCATTAATAATTTAAATATAATAGAGTTCTATTTATATTAATCTTATATCCTACACAAATATATTTGAAATTTGTATCTCATACATTGTTATTAGATGTCTACAGGACAATTAGAAAATCTGACAAAAAGATAAACATTACTAAATTTCAAAAAGTAGACTTCTTTTTTGTGTGATTCAGTTATACATATAAACATGTATTATTTGTTAAACCATTTTCTGGTATAGGTTATTATAAGATACTGACTATAGTCCCCTGTGCTATATAGTAAACCTGCTTGTTGTATATCTGCTATTTAAAATTAGAAATCTAGAATTCTATTTATACTAAATCAAACAAGTGGAGTCAAAATGTCATAAATTTTTTAGTTAGGCAAAAATTCATGTTTTCTAAAATATATATTATACATATTATATATATTATATATATAATATGTGTTATATATATATATATATATACTTTTCTACTACACTTGATAAGGCTTGAGAAAGAACATAAAAAAAGTGAGATGGAGAAATTGGAAACCATAAACTAAATGAAATTGGAGCACTGAATATGAAATAGAAAAAGTGAAACAAGCTAGATAAAAGCAAAATATCTTCATATAGTCCAGTTGTTTTAAAACATGACTGCTCATTAGAAACATATCTGGAGCTCTGGCAAAAAAAAAAAAAAAAAAGCAATACTTGGGCATTTGCATTCTTTGAAAAATTCCAAGATAATTCTGATATACTTCTGGATTTTAAAAAATTATCAGATTTTCCTACTAAATGGTATTTTTGGTAATATAGAATTCTATTATTTTTCCATTGACCAATCATGATACAATGGTATTAAATAATAGTTACATAATTACCATAGTGAAAGAGGTTTGTCAGTTTTCACAATCAATAACCAGACAAAAGCTAAAAGATAATTACAATTGCAAGCCACAATGAGAACATGAATAGCCTAACAAAATAAAATAATTACATACAACTTGGAGGATCAAGCAAAGTGATGTGGTGAGTAGAAGTGCATACATGCACATGTTTTTACCCGCTCAACTGACACTCTATCTTTTGGTTTATGCATTTAATCCATTTGCTTTTAAGGGAATTATCAATATGTATGATCCTACTATCATTTTCTTAATTGTTTAGTGTTTATGTTCTATAGGTAGGTCTTTTCCTTCTCTTGTTTTCTGACTAGAGAAGTTTCTTAAGCATATGTTGTAAAGCTGGTTTGCTGCTGCTGCTGCTGCTAAGTCACTTCAGTCGTGTCCGACTCTGTGTGACCCCATAGACGGCAGCCCACCAGGCTCCCCAGTCCCTGGGATTCTCCAGGCAAGAACACTGGAGTGGGTTGCCATTTCCTTCTCCAGTGCATGAAAGTGAAAAGTGAAAGGGAAGTCGCTCAGTCGTTTCTGACTCTGTGCGACTCCATGGACTGTAGCCCACCAGGCTCCTCCGTCCATGGGATTTTCCAGGCAAGAGTACTAGAGTGGGGTGCCATTGCCTTCTCTGAAAGCTGGTTTGGTGGGGCTGAATTCTCTTAACTTTTGCTGGTCTGGAAAATTTTGATTTTTCCATCAAATCTGAAGGAGAGTTTTGCTGGGTAAAGTATTCTTGATTGTAGGTTCTTCCATTTCATCACTTTAAATATATCATGCCATTCCCTTCTGGCTTGCAAAGTTTTTGATGAGATATCAGTTGATGGGATTTCCCTTTTATGTTATTTGTTGCTTTTCCCCTGTTGATTTTCATATTCTATCTCTGTCTTTAATTTTTGTCAGTTTGATTACTAGGTGTCTTGGTGGGTTCCTCCTTGGGTTCATCCTGCCTGGAAATCTCTGTGCTTCCTGGACTTGGCTGATTATTTTCTTTCCCATTCTAGGGAAGTTTTCAAATATTTTCTTAGGTCCTTTCTCTCGCTGGGAAAGGGATCCTTTCCCTTCTGGGATCCCCATAATGCAAATGTTGGTGAGTTTAATATTGTCCCAGCAGTCTCTAAGGCTATCTTTATTTCTTTTCATTCTTTTCTCTTTATTCTGTTCTGAGGCAGTGATTTCCACCATTCTGTCTTCCAGGTCATTTATCTGTTCTTCAGCCTCAGTTATTCTGCTATTGATTACTTCCAGTATATTATTCATCTCTGTTTGTTTGTTCTTTAGTTCTTCTAGGTCTCTGGTAAACATTTCTTGCATCTTCTCAATCTTTGCCTCCATTTTTTTTTTTTTTTCCCTGAGATCCTGAATTATCTTCACTATCATTATTCTGAATTCTTTTTTTGGGAGGTTGCCTATCTCCACTTCATTTAGTTATTTTTCTGGGGTTATACCTCCTCCTTTCATCTGGGACATAACTTTCTGTTTTTACATGCTGATTAACTTTCTGTAATGTGGTTATTGTTTTAGTAATAGTTTTTTGGAATGAGGCAACCCAGTCCTTGGGTCTTCAGGTTCTATGGTAAGGTTAATGGTGAACTTCAAGAAGGTTTACACCAAAGACGACTTTCCCAGACTGCTGCTGCCAGTGCCCCCATCCCCGTGGTGAGCCCTTGCTGACTCATCCCTCCACAGGAGACTCTCCAACACTAGCAGGTAGTTTTGGTTGAACCAAAACTAGGGTCACTGCTCCTTTCCTCTGAAACTTGGTGCATGCAAGATTTTGTTCATGCCCTTCAAGACTAGAGTTTCTATTTCCCCTAGTCCTGTGGAAGTCTTGTAATCAAATTCCTCTGGCCTTCAAGGTCAGCTTCCCTGGGGATTCCCAGTCTCTTTGTCAGATCCACAGGCTGGGAAACCTGACATGGGGTTCAGAACCTTTACAATAGTGGGAGAATTTCTTTGGTATTGTTGTTCTTTAGCTTGTGAGTCACACCTGGTGGGTATGGACTTTTGTCATGATTGTGTCCCTCCTATCATTCACTGGGGCTTCTTCTTTGTCTTTGGATGTGGGATATCTTTTTTTGGTGGGTTCCAGCATCCTCCTGTTGATGGTTGTTCAATGACTAGTTGTGATCTTGGTGTTCTTGCAGAAGGAGATGAGCACATGTCCTACTCCACCATCTTGAACCAGAACCTTTTAGTGACCTGGTGTTGTAATTTTTGTGTCTTTATTTCCTGTTAAAGTTTCAGCCCAAAAAGATATTAATTACCTTTCTCTCTCTTCAGCAACATTAAAATACTAGTGTTATTTATTGAGCAAAATTCAGTTTATTTTAAGCACAGTTATACCAACTCTCTGTTTAATCTAAGAATATATTTAAGTCAAGAAATTTCCTTGCAAAGTGGTGAAATATCATATAGCTCATTGGCATTTCTTTTTTTTTTTCTTAGAATTTTTATTTTATTTTTTTTCTTTTATTTATTTATTTCATTTTTTAAATTTTTTTTCATTTATTTATTTATTTTTAATTTTAAAATCTTTAATTCTTACATGCGTTCCCAAACATGAACCCCCCTCCCACCTCCCTCCCCATAACATCTCTGTGGGTCATCCCCATGCACCAGCCCCAAGCATGCTGTATCCTGCGTCAGACATAGACTGGTGATTCAATTCTTACATGATAGTATACATGTTAGAATGACACTGGCATTTCTATAAGGATGTCTGCTTCATGACCATTGAGATTATCATAAGGACTGACTATAAAGTATTATAAATACATACTTATGGGGTACAGCTCAAGCAGCACTTAAATGACTTTTATTCACCCCAAATTGAAAAAAATATGAATCCCTGAAATTTTGCCACCAGAAAATGGCATAGCATTTTGTCTCTTATTGAAATTAAACAACCTCTAAAAGGAGACTGTTCAAAATACTCCAAGCCAGGCCTCAACAATACATGAACCGTGAACTTCCAGATGTTCAAGCTGGATTTACAAAAGGCAGAGGAAACAGACATTAAATTTTCAACATCTGCTGGATCATCAAAAAAGCAAGAGAGTTCTAGAAAAGTATCTATTTTTGCTTTATTGACTACGCCAAAGCCTTTGACTCTGTGGATCACAATAAACTGTGGGAAATTCTGAAAGAGATGGGAATACCAGACCACCTGACCTGCCTCTTGAGAAACCTATATGCAGGTCAGGAAGCAACAGTTAGAACTGGACATAGAACAACAGACTGGTTCCAAATAGGAAATGGAGTATGTCAAGGCTGTATATTGTCACCCTGCTTATTTAACATATATGCAGAGTACATCATGAGAAACGCTGGACTGGATGAAGCACAAGCTGGAATCAAGATTGCCAGGAGAAATATCAATAACCTCAGATATGCAGATGACACCACCTTTGTGGCAGTAAGCAAAAACAAACTAAAGAATCTCTTGATGAAAGTGAAAAGGAGAGTGAAAAAGTTGGCTTAAAGCTCAACATTCAGAAAACTAAGATCATGGCAACTGGTCCCATCACTGCATGGAAAATAGATGAGTAAACAGTGGAAACAGTGACAGACTTTATTTTGCGGGGCTCCAAAATCACTGCAGATGGTGATTGCAGCCATGAAATTAAAACACATTACTCCTTGGAAGGAAAGTTATGGCCAACCTAGACAGCACATTAAAAAGCAAAGACATTACTTTGCAAAAAATGGTCCATCTAGTCAAGGGTACGGCTTTTCCAATAGTCATTTATGGATGTGAAAGTTGAACTATAAAGAAAGCTGAGCACCGAAGAACTGATGCTTTTGAACTGTGGTGTTGGAGAAGACTCTTGAGAGTCCCTTGGACTGCAACGGGATCCAACCAGTCCATCCTAAAGGAAATCAGTCCTGGGTGTTCATTGGAAGGACTGGTACTGAAGCTGAAACTCCAATACTTTGGCCACGTGATGCAAAGAGCTGACTCTTTTGAAAAGACCCTGATGCTGGGAAAGATTGAAGGTGGGATGGGAAGGGGATGACAAAGAATGAGATGGTTGAGTAGCATTACCGACTCAATGGGCATGAGTTTGAGCAAGCTCCGGGAGTCAGTGATGGACAGGGAGGCCTACCGTGCTGCAGTCCATGGGGTTGCAAAGAGTCAGACATGACTGAGCAACTGGACTGAAAAGGAGAATGTATAAAATTTTCAGCAAAATTCATAGCTTAATATGAATTAAGTCTTTGCCTGATAACTTGCTGGGAGGAAGGGAAAAAAGTTAGGATACTTATTCTCTAAATTATAGACTAATATATTTTAAACATCTATCTCTCATTACCTCCCTACCATCTCCTAATCTAGACCATCATTACTTCTTACTTGGACTATTTCTTTTTTTAATTAATTAACTAATTTAGTTTTGGCTATGCTGGGTCTTTGTTGCTGTGCTGGCTTTGCTCTAGTTGTGGCAAGTGGAGGATACCTTCTAGTTGTGATGTGTGGGCTTCTTATTGTGGCAACTTCTCTAGTGATGGAGCACAAGCTCTAGAGTGTGTGGGCTTCACTAGTTGCACCACATGGGCTCAGTAGTTGTGATTATTGTGCTCTAGAGCACAGGCTCAATAGTTGAGGCACATGTGCTTAGTTGCTCCTTGGCTTGTGGGATCTTCCCAGACCAGAGGTGGAAACTGGGTTTCTTGCATTGGCAGACAAATTCTTTAGCACTGAGCCACCAGGAAAGCACATCACTTAAATTATTTCAATGGCTTTCAAATAGTTGTTTCAATCCTTACCCTCATCCCAGTCTTGTTTTCTACATAACAGCCAGAGTAATCTGTGAAACTGAAAATTAAATCATGACAGTTCTCTGCTCAAAATACTCAAATGGCTTGCCATCTCAATCTGATAAAATCAGAAGTCCTTGCCATGGTTTCTGGGTAAGGAGAGCAAAACATCAGTATTCACTTTATTTTAGTCTGAGAGATTCTAGATCTAAACCCACAAAATTCATACAGAATCATGAAGATCCTAGGGGATTTGGATAAGGCAATCAAGATACTGTACCACAGAACTGACATAATGAGACAAAACCCATGACCTCCAGGTTTTAACACTGGAAAGATAAATTCCTGAGAGGGAAGTAACTTACCAAACCCTCTTGCCTTCTTGAATTTTACTAAGTTTGGGATCTTTCTATACTTCATTTTATGCTGCTACAACCAGGCTGGTTCCTTAGTTTCTTCATTTTGTGAGTGGAGCTACTAAGAGTAACTATCTCATATAATTATGGTAAAACTTTGAGTTACATGGGTAAAATGCTTACAAACTTCGTACACAGTAAGGGCTCAATAACCTTTAACTATTATTATTAGAACAATCCTATCTTAATACCCAACCATAATCATGATGGTGTGATCACTCACCTAGAGCCAGACATCCTGGAATGTGAAGTCAAGTGGACCTTAGAAAGCATCACTACGAACAAAGCTAGTGGAGGTGATGGAATTCCAGTTGAGCTATTTCAAATCCTGAAAGATGATGCTGTGAAAGTGCTGCACTCAATATGCCAGCAAATTTGGAAAACTCAGCAGTGGCCACAGGACTGGAAAAGTTTAGTTTTCACTCCAATCCCAAAGAAATGCAATGCCAAGGAATGCTCAAACTACCGCACAATTGCACTCATCTCACATGCTAGTAAAGTAATGCTCAAAATTCTCCAAGCCAGGCTTCAGCAATATTTCAACTGTGAACTTCCTGATGTTCAAGCTGGTTTTAGAAAAGGCAGAGGAACCAGAGATCAAATTGCCAACATCCACTGGATCATGGAAAAAGCAAGAGAATTCCAGAAAAACATCTATTTCTGTTTTATTGACTATGCCAAAGCCTTTGACTGTGTGGATCACAATAAACTGTGGAAAATTCTGAGAGAGATGGGAACACCAGACCACCTGACCTGCCTCTTGAGAAATCTGTATGCAGGTCAGGAAGCAACAGTTAGAACTGGACATGGAACAACAGACTGGTTCCCAATAGGAAAAGGAGTACGTCAAGGCTGTGTATTGTCACCCTGCTTATTTAACTTCTATGCAGAGTACATCATGCGAAACTCTGGACTGGAAAAAACACAAACTGGAATCAAGGTTGCTGGGAGAAATATCAATAATCTCAGATATGCAGATGATACCACACTTATGGCAGAAAGTGAAGAAGAACTAAAAAGCCTCTTGATGAAAGTGAAAGAGGAGAGTGAAAAAGTTGGCTTAAAGCTCAACATTCAGAAAACGAAGATCATGGCATCTGGTCCCATCACTTCATGGGAAATAGATGGGGAAACAGTGGAAACAGTGTCAGACTTTATTTTGGGGGGCTCCAAAATCACTGCAGATGGTGACTGCAGCCATGAAATTAAAAGACACTTACTCCTTGGAAGAAAAGTTATGACCAACCTAGATAGCTTATTCAAAAGCAGAGACATTACTTTGCTGACTAAGGTCCGTCTAGTCAAGGCTATGGTTTTTCCTGTGGTCATGTATGGATGTGAGAGCTGGACTGTGAAGAAAGCTGAACACTGAAGAATTGATGCTTTTGAACTGTGGTGTTGGAGAAGACTCTTGAGAGTCCCTTGGACTGCAAGGAGATCCAACCAGTCCATTCTGAAGGAGATCAGCCCTGGGATTTCTTAGGAAGGAATGATGCTAAAGCTGAAACTCCAATACTTTGGCCACCTCATGCAAAGGGTTGACTCATTGGAAAAGGCTCTGATGCTGGGTGGGATTGGGGGTAGGAGGAGAAGGGGACGACAGAGGATGAGATGGCTGGATAGCATCACTGACTCGATGGACGTGAGTCTGAGTGAACTCCAGGAGTTGGTGATGGACAGGGAGGCCTGGCATGCTGCAGTTCATGGGGTCTCTAAGAGTCGGACACCGCTGAGTGATTAAACTGAACTGAACTGAATTGGTCCCTTTTGGTAATAACTAACTCCCTTACCTATCATGGCTCATAGGCAGTTATTCACTTGGGTAAAGACAGTGATCAGGGAAAATTTTTCCCAAAAGATTTTGATAGGAAAATAGCATGTTATTAAATTCTCTATGCACATGTATAATGTTAATCCCTCAGTCATATCTGACTCTGCAACTTCATGGACTATAGCCTGTCCAACTCCTCTGTCCATAGAATTCTCCAGGCAAGAATATTAGCTGCCTCTGCTGCTAAGTCGCTTCAGTCGTGTCCGATTCTGTGAGACCCTATAGATGGCAGCCCACCAGGCTCCCCCGTCCCTGGGATTCTCCAGGCAAGAATTCTGGAGTGGGTTGCCACTTCCTTCTCCAATGCATGAAAGTGAAAAATGAAAGTGAAGTCACTCAGTCGTGTCCGACTCTTCGAGACCCCATGGACTGCAGCCCACCAGGCTCCTCTGTCCATGGGATTTTCCAGGCAAGTGTACTGGAGTGGGGTGCCATTGCCTTCTCCAAAGAATACTAGAGTAGGTTGCATTTCCTTCTCCAGGGAATCTTCCCAACCCAGGGATTGAGCCCAAGTCTCCTTCATCTGAGGAAGATTATTCATCATCTGAGACACCAGTGAAGCTCTTTTTGAAGATTAGTAAATATTATTTCTTAAAAAATTCATTTTTTATTGTGTTCTTGTGTCTTCATTTGCAATAGGGTCTGACAGTGAAAAGCTTAATGCGTGGTTGCCTGTGTAACTTATGTACCATCACACCTCATATATAGAAACCCCATTCTGTCATTCTCTGATACTGTAAAAATTCAAAAATTGAATATACCACTCAGAGAACAAAAGGAACTATAAGCTATATAATCAGCAGTTAACAAGCAAAGGAGAATAAGCATGTTGTCAGAGAAATAAAAAGTCTATTTTGTTTCAAGGACTATTAATAATTTAAATTTCTTCTAAGATTTGTCTTTGACATCAATTTTCATAGAAAGTGCAGGGTTCTAGGATGAATAACAGGCTAGATCCACTCTGGGGTAGTTATAAGAGGGGGAAAGTGTAGCTTAAGTACCTTCCTATCCACCAAAGACTTCTGTCCTTTCTTATACTCCTCTTCTCTCTTTCTTCTTCCTGCTCCACTATCTGATCCCCTATTACTCTTACCATAGATCCCAAACATTAATGCTACCTTCTAGGGTTCAGGACCTAGAAAGACATATTCAAAGTTTATTCTTTGACCATTGCCCACCTTCTGACTACTATATCATCCCCTCATCAACTGTCCATATTGAAAAGAACATATACTTTTCCATCATATTTTCTCTCCACAGGTTCCTGATAATTACAAGTGTGAACTGCCAATAATATGTTTTAATGTAATGTTACAAATATTTAACTTATATGCAGAGTACATCATGAGAAACCCTGGGCTAGATGAAGCACAAGCTGGAATCAAGATTGCCGGGAGAAATATCAATAACCTCAGATAGGCAGATGACACCACACTTATGGCAGAAAGCGAAGAAGAACTAAGGAGCCTCTTGATGAAAGTGAAAGAGGAGAGTGAAAAAGTTGGCTTAAAGCTCAACATTCAGAAAACTAAGATCATGGCATCTGGCCCCATCACTTCATGGCAAATAGATGGGGAACCAGTGGAAACAGTGATAGACTTTATTTTGGGGGGTTCCAAAATCACTGCAGTGGTGACTGCAGTCATGAAATTAAAAGACACTTGCTCCTTGGAAGAAAAGTTATGATCAACCTAGACAGTATATTAAAAAGCAGAGATATTGCTTTGCCAACAAAGGTCAATGCTTTGGTTTTTCCAGTAGTCATGTATGGATGAGAGCTAACTATAAAGAAATCTGAGTGCCGGAGATTTGATGCTTTTGATCTGTGGTGTTCCGGAAGACTCTTGAGAATCCCTTGGACTGCAAAGAGATCCAACAAGTCCATCCTATAGGAAATCAGTGCTGAATATTCATTGGAAGGACTTATGCAGAAGCTGAAACTCCAATACTTTGGCCACCTGATGCAAAAGAACTGACTCATTTGAAAAGATCCTGATGCTTGAATATTGAAGAAAGATTGAAGGCGGGAAGAGAAGGGGATGACAGAGGAAGAGATCATTAGATGGCATCACCAACTTGATCAACATGAGTTTGAGCAAGCTCCGGGGGTTGGTGATAAACAGGGAGGCCTGGTGTGCTGCAGACCATGGGGTCACAAAGAATCGGACATGACTGAGTGACTGAACTTAACCGAACTGATTTTGGCATGGTGAGGGATTTTTTTCTGAATTACATCATCTACGAATTTAATTTTATTGCATCATGTTCTAATTTAAACCAAACACTCTAGCTATTTGTTCTTTTTATTAATGTTTATTGATATTTAATTCATAATAAATTCATATCATAAAACTGCCATTTAAAGTAGATAATTCTATGATTTTTAAAAATAGATTTACAAGGTTACCATCATCTAATTTCAGAATGGGGAATGGGGAAATATTTTTGAGCAGGAAAATTTTTCAACAAAATGCCTCAAAACCTGCTTACTTTACTTTGGAAGATTATGCTGAGAAAAATGTTAATTGAAATACACTTTGGAAGATTCAGAATTCTTTTGAGTAAGGGGAATATCCAAAGTAAGCATATAATTACATCAATCTATATTTAAATTTATTATATTTGCTAATTGATCATGAATGCTATGATAATAGTTTTCAATTATTTTGCTAAGAAAAAAGAACAGATGGAATAAGGACAGTAGGAGAGAAAATATATTGTTTCCTCACCAGTTAAAAATAACTAGCATGCTCTTTTTTCTCAGGTAGGGTGGTTTAAAAATTTTATAAAGGACTTGGGTGGTTGTATTATTAGAATTATCTCCTCTGCAAAGAGGAGAAACCAACCCTAGCACTAAGATGGAGATGGGGAGAGAGAAGAGTGGTAGGGGAGAGGGAAGGAGAGGGAGGGAAAACTTGAGAGAATTTACTATAAAGAGATCAGTTCAGTTCAGTTCAGTTCAGTTCAGTTGCTCAGTTGTTACCGACTCTTTGCAATCCCATGAATTGCAGCACACCAGGCCTCCCTGTCCATCACCAACTCCCAGAGTTCACTCAAACTCACATCCATCGAATTGGTGATGCCATCTAGCCACTGGAAATAGGATGCCTATAGCATCATAACGAACCAAAGAAATATTTGACACCATTTTTCTCTATTTACTGACTAGCTTTCTCTGTTTCCCAAGCCACATGGTAGAAAATCTAGCTGCCAAAATATCCCCAGTTTTTACTAGCCTATACATATCCAATCACCTGGTAAAAGAATTTTCTGATTCCCAAGGATTGGAACTGGCCCAGTTTGGGATAGTTGTTCATAGTAGAACAAATCTGTCAGTGATATAGATTTCAGGGGTAAGAAGAACAGGAAAGGGTTCCCAAAAGAGGAGAAATTTAGGCAATCAAATAGATTTTCACTACAGTGATCTTTGTGGTCTCCTTCATCTAAATTCTTCAAGCTAGGCTTCAGCAGTACATGAACTGAAAAATTCCAGCTGTGCAAGCTGGTTTTAGAAAAGGCAGAGGAACCAGAAATCAGATTGCCCACATCCATTGGATCATAGAAAGAGCAAGGGCATTAAAAAAAGAAAAAGTCTACTTCTGCTTCATTGACTACACTAAAGCTTTTGACTGTGTGAATCACAAAAAACTGTGGAAAATTCTTAAAGAGACGGGAGTAACAGACCACCTTACTTGTCTCCTGAGAAGTCTGTAAGCAGGTCAAGAAGCAATAGTTAGAACAAGGCATGGAGCAATGTACTAGTTCCAAATTGGGAAAGGAGTATATCAAGGATGTATATTGTCATCCTGCTTATTTAACTTTTATGCAGGCTGCATCATGCAAAATGCCAGGCTGGATGAAGCACAAGCTGGAATCAAGATTGCTGGGAGAATTATCAATAACCTCAGATATGCAGAAGACACCACTCTCACAGGAGAAAGTAAAGGGAAACTAAAGAGCCTCTTGATGAAGGTGAAAGAGGAGAGTGAAAAAACTGGTTTAAAATGCAACATTCAAAAACTAAGATCATGGCCACAAGAAAAGAACTATACTCACGGCTTTGTTTGAAAATTACATTCAACATTTCCAATGTTGAATGTCTATTTTCCAATTTGAAGAAGGAGGGGGCATTTAATCATACATAGTAGAAAGATATAGAGTCTATTCAACCTAACCTTTCAGTGAACTCCAATGAGACTGATTAGAAAATAGCATTCAGAAGATAAGAAAAACTCTGTTACTGATATACTCTCAGATATCCACAAGTTTTCCATCCTAGCATTTAAATAATGAAGTGTTGATGGGAGTTCAAGCCAAATGTTTCTGTTATCCAGCTATAGCTAGAAAGAAAACAGAACAAAGCCCTCTTGAGACTTTGCAGGAAGCATTATTTCTGGGATTCTGGTAATACTTGAAAATTGGCTTCTGTGGTCATCATTTTGCCTAGAGAGGGTCTAAAAAGCATTTTATGAAAAACAAATGACTAATAAAATTGTGTGTGTGCAACTTCATTAATAATAAAATAAATGAAAAATAAAGCAGAAATCATTGGTTCAGTGTGAAATTTGGAAATGAATTTAAGAAAATGATCATTGTTCATTATTGACTGGAATGTGTTAAACACTATCAGGTTCTGATGATAGGGTGAAAATTGGTACAAACTTTCTAGAGGTAAATTTAACTGTGTATATCAAGTGGATTTTTAAAAAATTTTTTTAAAAGAATTTACCACCCTCCCCACCCCCACCACACACACATTCATTATGACACTGTTTCAATAATAAAGATCAATGGGTAAGAAAAAATTAAAATATCAAGTATGAGAGGATTAAACGGCTAAGTAAATTAAGGTTTAGTAACACAACAGAACACTATGGAAGTGCTTCAAATGGGGCACAGATACTAGTATCACTCCAAAGTTATATTAGAGAAAATTGACAATTCTCAAATGTTCAATAAATGTAAATACTTTTTGATAAGTGTATGTCCATAAATTAGAATCTGGACAAAAGCTCTAGTATGGTGTTAGGTGAAAAACAGGATTCAGTTTGTTACTCCCATACACACATGAATATAGAAAACAAAACTAAGGAATTACTCTACTGTTTGAATAGTGGCTATCTCCCACATATGGAATTACATAATTTTTTTAGAGTTTATTATTAATTTATTTTTATTTTCTAGCTTGTATGTCAATCATATGTATTTAGCTTTATAATAAATACATTGAAGTGCTATTCAGGGGTCCACTTTGATAGCACTATTATGGCTCCTTCTAGAAAGTAACAAAGGCTGTCTATCTTTCCAGGCCTCTTCTGCCTGACTGTTGAGTTCTAAGTGTTCTTTCCTGACCCCATTCCCTCAGAACCATAGTGCTTTAGTGTCTCAGATGCAATCCAGTCCTGTATCCCACCCCAGTGCTTCTTTCCCCATGCACCTCATATTAATAATTATTGTTGTTTTTGTTGTTGTTGTTGTTGTTCAGTCGCTAAGTCATATCTGGCTCTTTGCAACCCCATGGATAATCCACGCCGGGCTCCTCTGTCCTCCATTATCTCCCAGAGTTTGCTCAAATTCATGTCCACTGAGTCAGTGATGCTATCTAACCATTTCTTACTCTGCTGCCCCATTCTCCTTTTGCCTTCAATCTTTCCCTGCATCAGGATCTTTCCCAGTGAGTCAGCTCTTCACATCAGGTGGCCAAGATATTGGAGCTTCAGTTTCAGCAACAGTCCTTCCAATGAATATTCAGGGTTTGTTTCCTTTAGGATTGACTTGTTTCATCTCCTTGCTGTCCAAGGGACTCTCAAAAGTCTTCTTCAGCACCACAATTCAAAAACATCAATTCAAAATCATTAATAATATTGGCTATTTATTGTTGATCAGTTGTTAAGTCATGTCCAACTGTTTGTGACTCCATGGACTGCAGCACCTTAGACTTCCTTGTCCTTCACTATCTCCTGGAGTTTGCTCAGACTCATGTCCATTGAGTTGGTGGTGCCATCCAATCATCTTATCCTACTTATTGAGTATTTATCAAACATCAGGCACTCGCTTTCACAGGCATTACCTCATATAATGTTTATAATAATACTATGAGATAGCTACTTATGTGGGGAATTAGAGCTCCAAAATGTTAAGCAATTTCCCTAAGGTCATACAGCTAGAGTGTGACATGACCAGCTTTCAAAACGAAGTCTGTTTTGACTACAGAGGCAAAGTGCTACTGGAAATGACCTTGTCTGCCTGAAAATTCTTCACTTTCATTATGCAAATCTCTCTAAAGACCCCTCCTCCCTCATTTTGCTGCCCTCAACTGCAGTCTTAGATTTCAGATCAGTTCAGTCGCTCAGTCATGTCCGACTCTTTGCAACCCATGGACTATAACACGCCAGGCTTCCTTGTCCATCACCAACTCCCGAAGCTTGCTTAAACTCTTACATTTACCTGTACTGTAATATGACTGGAGTTGCCAATCCCATGGACAGAGGAGTCGGGTAGGCGATGGTCCATAAGGTCGAGAAGAGTCGGATATGCCTGTAGCAACTTAGCACACATGTCAATCTTGTCACTGATTAATAATTAAACCCAGCTTTAGAGTCATACTTCTACTCTGAATTTTGTCTACCCTGGCTGCACTCCATGTTGACTCAGTATCTGAGCACCTAGCTGACAGATTGTCACTCTTTCTGCTTTTTTCCTGTTACCCTTTTGGAGACCACCTTGCTGGTGCCAAATTTTCTACCCATCCCTTACTTTCTTCTTTCTGTTTCTTCTTAAAATATTTTTTGCACATACAGGATGCTATGTATTTAACAAATGTTTCTTCAATTATATTCAAAGGTTATTCTTTTCCTATGGCTTTTCTAAGCATCTTCATCCCCAGCAATGTGGCATTCATCCTCACTAAAATTACACTTTCTCATCACCACTGATTTCCTGATTATAGAATAACTGAAACTTTTTTTGATGTGTGCTCATCCTTTTTGATATTCTAGCTCACTTAATAATACTTTAATAGCACTTTTTTCTGGTTTTGAAATTTTGCTTATTGAAGTACAATTGATTTACAGATATACAGAAAAATGATTAGGTTATACATATATATATTATTTTTCAGATTATTTTCCATTATAAGTTATTACAAGATATTGAATATAGTTCCCTGTGCTATACAGTAGGTCCTTGCTGTTTATCTATTTTATATATAGTAGTGCGTTTATGTGGAGAAGGCAATGGCACCCCACTCCAGTACTCTTGCTTGGAAAATCCCATGGACGGAGGAGCCTGGTAGGCTGCAGTCCATGCAGTCGCTAAGAGTCGGGGACGACTGATCGACTTCACTTTTGCTTTTCACTTTCATGCATTGGAGAAGGAAATGGCAACCCACTCCAGTGTTCTTGCCTGGAGAATCCCAGAGACAGTGGGCCCCCGTCTATGGGGTCGCACAGAGTCAGACACGACTGAAGTGACTTAGCAGCAGCAGTAGCAGTGTGTTTATGTTAATCCCAAATTCCTAATTATCTCTCCCCTACCCTTTAGTAACTATAAGTTTTGTTTTCTATGTCTGTGGATCTATTCCTGTTTTGTAAATAAGTTCATTTGTATCATTTTTTTCAATTCTAAGTATAAAGTGTTAGCCACTCAGTCATTTCCAACTCTTTGCGAGTCCATGGACTGTAGCCTGCCAGGCTCCTATGTACATGGAATTCTTCAGGCAAGAATATTGGAGTGGGTTGTCATTCCCTTCTGCAGGGGAAATTCCCTACCCAGAGATCAAACTCAGGTCTCCCACACTGTGGGCAGATTCTTTACCATCTGAGCCACCAGAGAAGCCATAAGTGATACAATATTTGTCTTTCTCTGGATTACTTCACTTAGTGTGATAATCTCTAGGTCCATCCATGTTTTTGCAAATGGTATTATTTCATTTTTTTCTTATGGTTGAGTAATATTCCATTATATATATCTATATATCTGTATCTATATCTATTTATATACATACCACATCTTCTTTATCCTTTCATCTGTCAGTGGGCATTTAGGTTGCTTCCATGTCTTGGCTATTTTGAACAGTGCTGCTATGAACATTGGGGTTGACATCTTTTCAAATTAAATTAACAGCATTGATATCTCTGCTTTACCTTAGCCTGAGATCTGGGCTACTATTTTTCTCTTCTTTCCTTCTCCTGATCTCTCCTCATCTCTTTCTCTTTCACTAAATTTTCTCCTGCTCCTTAATTGTGGCTTATCTCTTAAACTTTATCTTTGACTTTGACTTTTCTCCCTTTTATATAGTAGCCACCTTTAGAATGAAGTAATTTCAACACCCTGCCTTTCTCCAATAGCTTCTTCATAACCATAATGAGTGCTTTTAAGCCAAAGATTTTCCTCCTTTCAATAAGAGGTTAGCAAAAGCAAAAAGGAGGGCTGCTATGAATCCATAGTTTACCAGGCATGTTCCATGAGGCTGTATTCACAGACTTATAGATCTTGTTGGGTAGATAGTGACTCTTATTTCTTCTTTCTACTTTGGCTAATGCTCTGCTTGCTGATACCTTCACTATCAGCTGCATCCCTTCTGCCTGGCTGGAGTTTCCTTTCTGGTTACGACTAGGTGGGTGTCTTCAGTGTTTCTTATGCCCGGGCAATTCTCTATTTTCCTATTTGTCAAAATCACCTAACTATTAATAAATAAACAGCTTTCAAATACAAGGAACTAGCACTCTTTTCTCACTTTTCTCTAGATTTACATACCAAGTCCTTATAAGAGCATTTCACTTGATTATTGACACCTGAAGCTTTATATCCTGATAATTGGCTAGATCATCTTTACCCACTTGTCAGCATTCCCAACTGGTTCCTAGCAATACAACCAGTCTGGCATTGTAGTGTTTTGTTGTTCTTTTGTTGCTAAGTCATGTCTGACTCTTTGTGACCCATGGACTGTGGCCTGCCAGGCTCCTCTGTCCATGTGGTTTCCCAGACAAGAATATGGGAGTGGGTTGTCATTTCCTTCTTCAGGGGATCTTTCCACCCAGAGGTCAAACCTGCACCTCCCACATTGGCAGGTGAATCCTTGACTGCTGAGCCACTAGGGAAGCACCAGTCTGGCATACTTAGTATCAAATCTTGTGCTATATCTTTTGACTCATTCTTTACTTTTCACTCATGGTCTGAATGGCTCTTCTTTTCAGAGTCTTGAGAACCTTCCTATGCTTGATATTTCCTATTCTCATCATTTTTTACCATCCCACTCTCCTTGTTTCTTTTTCAAAATTTCTATTTGCATCAAGTGAGGGCTAATCCCTAACTGTGGTACACAGTCTTCTCGTTGCAGTGGCTTCTCTGATGCAGAGCATGGGCTCTAGGCACAAGAGCTTCAGTAGTTGTGGCTCATGAGCTCAGTAGTTGTGGATCAGGAACTCTAGGGTTCAGGCTCAGCGAAATGGTGCACTGGTTTAGATGTCCCATGGCACATAGAATCTTTCTGGACCAGGGATCAAGCCTGCTGTATCCCCTGCATTGGTGGGTCAATTCTTAACCACTGGACCACTAGTGAAGTATTTTCCTTATTTCTAATACACCATTCTCCCATTGCCTCTGAAGCTGAATTCTAAGGATAATTTCACTTAAACACAGTTTTCATCGTGGTGTTTCCCTTTTCAAGGTTATGCAGCAGCATTTGGAATGCCTAATCATAACAGAAAATAAGCCTCCAGCAAAATCAGCACTGCTAAATTCACTCCTCCTTACAAGCTCCCTCAGGCTTATTTATATTACTTTTTGTCTTAGTTCTTCAGCTCTATCCCAAACTATCAGTTTTCCTTCTTTTGTATTAATACACAGATATTTTTCAAGTGAAGATCAACTACATTAACTATCTCTGTCTGAGAGATCATTGCCAGCAACACTGGAGTTAGCAGTCATAGATCGGCCTCCCAGCTATGCTATTCACTCATGACTTTGTTGAAGTGACTCCCTTGAGCAGTTTCCCACCTATAAAATGAGATCAAAAGGACTTTGTTGTGAGAACCCCCTAAGATAATGCATGATAAAGTGTTTTATAAACCTCCAAGCAATGTGCAAGAACAAGGGCACCCAGTGATGTGAACAGCTGTTTCCAAGAAGCTGCTGCCATCTCCCCTTTGATGTGATCTGATTTTGACTAGAGAAGCATGTATCAAATAATTTTCCAATTTAAAAGTGCTAAAATTTTAAAGAACCCAAGCTTTTTAATAAAAACATCTGACTTGCAGATGTCATTCTGCTTGGTCCCTGTCTTTTACTTGAGAATCTGTTTTCTGCTCAACATCTTGGTTCATCATGACAAGCAAATCCTGATTCCTTAAAAGTTGGCAAGCAAAAGTCTTGTTTCTAAGGATATTTAAATCTTTCTTGGCTCATGATAATTTCCTCTTATGTGTTAAAATGAAATGATGTCTTCCAGTCTTTCTGAAATAGAGCTGTAAGAAAGACTTGTGATGCTCTCATTTTGACAAAATGATCTTCATAATTCACAGATGTAATGAGCTGTGGTCAAGTTAACAGTTCTTCTAGATCTCTCAGATCGCCTGCTTTGGTTTTAGATTCCAATTATTCAGAATTTTTTTTAACTCTCTTCCTTTTTTCCCAGGTATTAATTAACTGAGGATATTTCCCTAATATTATTTCTCCCCAGTGCTTGAATTTTTCCTCCTGGTAGTTCTAACAGACCATCTGTCAAAATTTTGCTAGTTTCACAGCAGCTGCATGCTTGGTTTTGTGTTTTTTTTTTTTTTTCTCTCTCTCTCTCTCATTTTAAATCTGCTCAAATAATACACAAAAAAAATTCTCATTGCAAATGGTCGAACAATACAGAAGTTTATAGAATAACACTTTGGGTTCCTATTCACCCCACTCTTATCTCTCATTCCTAATTCCCTTCTGAGGTAGCCACCACTATTATATATTGATGGGTAACTATTAGTCAGGGATCTCCAAAGAAACAGAATAATTAGTATATATATATATATATATATACATATATATATATATATATAATCTCTTTTATCTGTATCTATAGCTATAGTTATAGCCATGTGTGTGTATATACATATCCTATGTTATATAGCTATAGATGCAGATAGAGATTATATAACTATATATCTGTGTATATATAGCTATAGATACAGAGAGAAGAGATTTATCATAGGAATTGGTTCACATGGTTATAGAGGCCAAGATGTCCCACAATCTGCCATCTGCAAGCTGGAGAGCTAGGAAAGCTGGTGGGGTCATTAGGTCCAAGTCTGAAGGCCTAAGAATGGGGGGTCAGCAGATGATGGTATAAGTCCCAATCTGATTCCAAAAGCCCAAGAACAAGGAGCATGATGTCTGAAGGCAGGAGAAGATGCATGTCGCACCTGAAACAGAGGTACCAAATTCACCCTTCCCCCCACCTTTTTGTTCTATTCAAACCTTCAGTGGGTTGGATGATGTCCATGTGCATCTTCTTTACTCTGTCTACTGATTCAAATGCTAATCTCTTCCAAAGACACCCTCACAGACACACCTAGAGTTAATGTTTTACCACATATCTGGTCATTCCTTAGCCCATTCAAGTTGACACATAAAGCCATCACAGTTTCCTTCATTTCTCTTTCTGTACATTTATATTGTGAACATACACATCTTTACAAAATGGATCTATGATGCACCTTTTTAATTTTTTTTAATTGAGGTATAGTTAATGTATAATATATAAGCTTCAGGTATACAACATAGTGATTCACAAGTCTAAAGGTTATATTCCATTTATAAATATTATAAAATATTTATTATATTCCCTGTATTGTGCAGTATATCCTTGTAGCTTACTTATTTTATAGAGTGTAGCTTGCACCTCTTAATCTCCTACCACTAACTTGCCCCTCCTCCCTTCTCTCTCTCCCCACTGGTAACCTGTGGTTTGTTCTCTGTATCTGTGACTCTGTTCCTTTTTTATTATATTCACTGTGCATGTGTGCTGAGTTGCTTCAGTCATGTCTGACTCTTTGTGACCCGATGGACTGTAGCTTGACAGGCTTCTCTGTCTGTGGGATTCTTTACACAAGAATACTGGAGTGGGTTGCCATGACATCCTCCAGGGGATCTTCCCAACCCAGGGATCGAATCTTTGTCTCTGGCATCTCTTGCATTATTAGCAGGTAGGTTCTTTACCACTAGAACCACCTGGGAAGCCCTTTATATTCACTAGTCTGTTCTATTTTTTAGGTTCCACATACAAGCGATATCAAACAATACGACTTATTTCAGTCAGCATAATACTCTCCAAGGCTATCCACATTGCTGCAAATGGCAAATTTTCATTCTTTGTTATGGCTGAGTAGTATTCCAATGCATATTCATATCACATCTTCTTTATCCATTCTTCTTTTTATGTACACTTAGGTTGCTTCCATAGCTTGGCAATTGTAAGTAGTGTTGCTATAAAAATTAGGGTGCATGTATCTTTTCAGATTGGTATTTTGGCTTATTCAGATATATACCCAGGAGGGGAATTGCTGAATGATATGGCAATTCTATTTTCAGTTTTTACAGAAACCTCCATAGTGTTTTCCACAGTGTTTGTACCAATTTATATTCCCACCAACAGTGCAGAAGGGCCCCCTTTTCTCCACGTCCTCACTAACATCTGTTTTTTGTAGACTTTTTGATGATAACCATTATGACAGATATGAGGTGATATCTCACTGTGGTTATAATTTGCATTTCTCTGATCATTAATGATGGGCATCTTTTCATGTGTCCATTGGGAAAATGTCTATTCAGGTGTTCTGCCCGTTTTTTGTTTTTGTTTGTTTTTTAATACTGGTTTGTATGTTTTGTGTTATGTATTTTGGACACTAATCCCATATTGGCCATGTCATTTGCAAATGTTTTCTCTCATTCAGTAGGTTAACTGTGGTTTTTTGTTTTCTTTGCTTTGGGAGAGAGATCCAAGAATATTTCTGTAATGTATTTCAAAGAGCATTCTGCTTGTGTTTTTTATCCTAGGGGTTTTATAGTGTCATGTTTATGTATAGGTCTTTAATCTATTTTGAGTTTATTTTTGTATTTGGTATGGAAATATGTTCTAAATTCACTGTTTTACATATGGTTGTCCAGCTTTTCCAGCATTATTATTTAGGAGATTGTCTTTTCTCCATCGTATATTCTTGCCTCATTTGTTGTAGATTAATTGATCATAAGTATGTGGGTTTACTTATGGGCTCTTTATTCTGTTCCACTGATTTATAGCTGGTTTTTGATGATGCAATTCTTTTTAAATTTAGTAATTGTAAAGAATGTTTCGGTGTCAGTACACGTGTCTAATGCATTCTTTAATAGTTGCACAGCATTCTCTTCATGAATGTATCATTTCACTAACACTTAGCCATTGTTGAATATTTTTAACATAGAAAACCATTCCAGTAAAAATGGACATCACCAAATGTTCAACACTGATATCAGATTGATTATATATTTTAGCCAAAGATGGAGAAAATCTATACAGTCAGCAAAAACAAGACCAGTAGCTGACTGTGACCAGCTGCTCAGATCATGAACCCCTTATTGCCAAATTCAGACTTAAATTGAAGAATGTAGGTAAAATCACTAGACTATTCAGGTACGACCTAAATCAAATTCCTTAGAATTATACAGTGGAAGTGACAAATAGATTAAAGGGATTCGATCTGATAGATAGAGTGCCTGAAGAACTATGGATGGAGGTTCATGGCATTGTACAGGAGGCAGTGAAAAAAAAAATCCCCAAGAAGAAGAAATGCAAAAGGCAAAATGATTATCTGAGGTGGCCTTACAAATAGCTGAGAAAAGAAGAGAAGTTAAAGGCAAAGGAGAAAAGGAAAGATATACCCATCTGAATGCAGAGTTCCAAAGAATAGCAAGGAGAGGTAAGGAAGCCTTCCTAAGTGATCAGTGCAAAGAGATAGAATAAAACAATAGAATGGGAAATACTAGAGATATCTTCAAGAAAATTAGAGATACCAAGGGAGCATTTCATGCAAAAATGGGCACAATAAAGGACATAAATGTTATGGACCTAACAGAAGCAGAAGGTATTAAGAAGAGGTGGCAAGAATACACAAAAGAACTAACTATACAGAAAAGATCTTCATGACCCAGCTAACCACGATGGTGTGATCACTCACCTGGAGCCAGACATCCTGGAGTGGGAAGTCAAGTGGGCTTAGGAAGCATCACTACGAACAAAGGTAGTGGGGTTGATGGAATTCCAGTTGAGCTATTTCAAATCTTAAAAAAAAATGATGCTATTAAAGTGCTTCACTCAATATGCCAGCAAATTTGGAAAACTCAGCAATGGCCACAGGACTGAAAAAGGTCAGTTTTCACTCCAAAACCAAAGAAAGGCAATGCCAAATAATGTTCAAGCTACTGCACAATTGCACTCATCTCACATGCCATCAAAGAAATGCTCAAAATTCTCCGAGCTAGGCTTTAACAGTACATGAACTGAGGACTTCCTGATGTTCAAGCTGGATTTAGAAAATGTAGAGGAACCAAAGATCAAATTGCCAATATCCAGTGAATCACAGAATAAGCAAGAGAGTTCCAGAAAAGCATCTACTTCTGCTTCATTGACCATGCTAAATCCTTTGACTGTGTGGCTCACAACAAGCTGTGGAAAATTCTTAAAGAGATAGGAATACCAGACCACCTTATCTGCCTTCTGAAAAACCTGTATGCAGGTCAAGGAGCAACAGTTAGAACCAGACATAGAACAACAGACTATTTCCAAATTGGGGAAGAAGTGTGTCAAGGCTGTGTATTGTTACACTGCTTATTTAGCTTATATGCAGAGTACATCATGCAAAATCCTGGGTTAAATGAGGCACACACTGGCATCAAGATTGCTGGGAGAAATATCAATAACCTCAGATATGCAGATGACATCACCCTTATGGCAGAAGTGAAGAGAAACTAAAGAGCCTCTTGATGAAAGTGAAAGAGGAGTGTGAAAAGGCAGGCTTAAAACTCAACATTCAGAAAACTAAGATCATGGCGTCCAATCCCATCACTTTATGGCAAATAGATGGGGAAACAATGGAAACAGTGAGAGACTTTATTTTCTTGGGCTCCAAAATCACTGCAGATAGTGACTTCGGCCATGAAATTCAAATTTCTTGCTCCTTGGAAGAAAAAACTATGAAAAACCTGGACAGCAGAGACATTACTTTACTGACAAAGGTCCGTCTAGTCAAAGCTATGGTTTTCCAGTAGTCATGTATGGCTATGAGAGTTGGACTATAATGAAAGCTGAGCACCAAAGAATTCATGTTTTTGAACTATGGTGTTGGAGAAGACTCTTGAGAGTCCCTTAGATGGCAAAGAGATCAACCCCATCAATCCTAAAGGAAAGCAGTCCTGAATATTCATTGGAAGGAATGATTCTGAAGCTGAAACTCCAATACGTTGGCCACCTAATGCAAAGAGCCAACTCATTGGAAAAGACTGTGATGCTGGGAAAGACTGGAGGCAGGAAAAGGGGATGAAAGCAGATCAGATGGTTGGATGGCATCAGTGACTAAAAGGACATGAGTTTGAGCATGCTCCAGGAATTAGTGATGGACAGGGAAGCCTGGCATGTTGCAGTCCATGAAGTGGCAAAGAATCGTACAGGACTGAGCAACTGATCTGATGACTGAATTGTTATGCTACATTTAAGCATATATCTGTAGAATAAATCCCTAGTAGGAGAAGTACTATTTATACAGATCCATTACAATATATACTTGATGAAGTGAGATTCATTTTTCTTTATTTTAATTAATTAATTTTATTTATTTTTTAATTTATTTTAATTGGAGGCTAATTACTTTACAATATTATAGTGGTTTCTGCCATACATTGACATGAATCAGCCATGGGTGTACATGTGTTCTCCATCCTGAATCCCCCTCCCACCTCTCCTCCTCCATCCCATCCCTCATGGTCATCCCAGTACACCACCCCTGAACACCTTGTCTCATGCATCAAACCTGGACTGGCGATCTATTTCGTATATGAGAATATACATGTTTCAATGCTATTCTTTCAAATCAACCCACCCTCATCTTCTTCCACAGAGTCCAAAAGTCTATTCTTTACATCTGTGTCTCTTTTGCTATCTCGCATACGGGGTCATCATTACCATCTTTCTAAATTCCATATATATGTCATTAGAACTGATTCAAATGCATTCTTTTTAATGGCTGAATAATGCTCCATTGTGTATATGTACCACAGCTTTCTTATCCATTCATCTGCTGATGGACATCTAGGTTGTTTCCATGTCCTGGCTATTATAAACAGTGCTGCGATGAACTTTGGGGTACATGTGTCTCTTTTGATTCTGGTTTCCTCGGTGTGTATGCCCAGCAGTGGGATTGTTGGGTCATAAGGCTGTTCTATTTACAATTTTTTAAGGAATCTCCACACTGTTCTCCATAGTGGCTCTACTAGTTTGCATTCCCACCAACAGTGTAGGAGGGTTCCCTTTTCTCCACACCCTCTCCAGCATTTATTGCTTGCAGACTTTTGGATCCCAGACGTTCTGACTGGTGTGAAGTGGTACCTCATTGTGGTTTTGATTTGCATTTCTCTAATAATGAGTGATGTTGAGCATCTTTTCATATGTTTGTTAGCCATCCGTATGTCTTCTCTGGAGAAATGTCTATTTAGTTCTTTGGCCCATTTTTTGATTGGGTCATTTATTTTTCTGGAATTGAGTCCTAATGAAATGGATGAAACTGGAGCCAATTATATAGAGTGAAGTAAGCCAGAAAGAAAAACACCAATACAGTATACTAACACATACATATGGAATTTAGAAAGATGGCAATGATGGCCCTGTATGCAAGACAGCAAAAGAGACACAGATGTGTAGAGCAGACTTTTGGACTCTGAGGGAGAGGGAGAGGGTGGGATGATTTGGGAGAATGGCATTGAAACATGTATATTATCATGTAAGAAACAAATCGCCAGTCTATGTCTGATGCAGGATACAGGATGCTTGGGGCTGGTGCACGGGGATGACCCAGAGGGATGTTGTGGGGAGGGAGGTGGGAGGGGGTTCATGTTTGGGAACGCATGTACACCCGTGGTGGATTCATGTCAATGTATGGCAAAACCAATACAGTATTGTAAAGTAAAATAAAGTAAAAATAAAAAATTTTAAAAAGAAAACAGTAAAATAAATAAATAAATAAATTCCATATATATGTGTTAGTATACTGTACCGGTGTTTTTCTTTCTGACTTACTTCACTCTGTATAATAGGCTCCAGTTTCATCCACCTCATGAGAACTGATTCAAATGCATTCTTTTTAATAGCTGAGTAATAGTCCATTGTGTATGTGTACCACAGCTTTCTTATCCATTCATCTGCTGATGGACATCTAGGTTGCTTCCATGTCCTGGCTATTGTAAACAGTGCCACAATGAACATTGGGGTACATGTGTCTCTTTTGATTCTGGTTTCCTCAGTGTGTATGCCCAGCAGTGGGATTGCTGGGTCATAAGGCAGTTCTATTTCCAGTTTTTTAAGGAATCTCCACACTGTTCTCCATAGTGGCTCTACTAGTTTGCATTCCCACCAACAGTGTAGGAGGGTTCCCTTTTCTTCACTCCCTCTCCAGCATTTATTTCTTGTAGACTTTTGGATAGCAGCCATTCTGACCAGCATGAGATGGTACCTCATTTTGGTTTTGATTTGCATTTCTCTGATAATGAGCGATGTTGAGCATCTTTTCATGTGTTTGTTAGCCATTTGTATGTCTTCTCTGGAGAAATGCCTATTTAGTTCTTTGGCCCATTTTTTGATTGGGTAGTTTATTTTTCTGGAATTGAGCTGTATAAGCTGCTTGTATATTTTTGAGATTAATTCTTTGTTAGTTGCTTCATTTGCTATTATTTTCTCCCATTCTGATGGCTGCCTTTTCACTTTGCTTATAGTTTCCTTTGTTGTGCAAAAGCTTCTAAGTTTAATTAGGTCCCATTTGTTTATTTTTGCTTTTATTTCCATTACTCTGGGAGGTGGGTCATAGAGGATCCTGCTATGATTTATGTCAGAGAGTGTTTTGCCTATGTTTTACTCTAGGAGTTGTATAGTTTGTGGTCTTATGTTTAGATCTTTAATCCATTTTTAGTTTATTTTTGTGTATGGTGTTAGAAAATGTTCTAGTTTAATTCTTTTGCAAGTGGTTGACCAGTTTTCACAGCACCACTTGTTAAAAAGATTGTCTTTTCTCCATTGTATATTCTTGCCTCCTTTGTCAAAGATAAGGTGTCCATAGGTGCGTGGATTTATTTCTGGGCTATTTTGTTCCATTGATCTATATTTCTGTCTTTGTGCCAGTACCGTACTGTCTTGACTTGACTGTAGCTTTGTAGTATAGTCTGAAGTCAGGCAGTTGATTCCTCCAGTTCCATCCTTCTTTCTCAAGATTGCTTTGGCTATCCAAGGTTTTTTGTAATTCCATACAAATTTTGAAATTATTTGTTCTAATTCTCTGAAAAATACCATTGGTAGCTTGATAGGGATTTTATTGAATCTATAGATTGATTTGGGTAGTATACTCATTTTCACTATATTGATTCTTCCAATCCATGAACATGGTATATTTCTCCATCTATTTGTGTCATCTTTGATTTCTTTCATCAGTGTTTTATAGTTCTCTATACACAGGCCTTTTGTTTCTTTAGGCAAGTTTATTCTTAAGTATTTTATTCTTTTTGTTGCAATGGTTAATGAAATTGTTTCCTTAATTTCTCTTTCTGTTCTCTCATTGTTAGTGTATAAGAATGCAAGGGATTTCCGTGTGTTAATTTTATATCCTGCAGCTTCACTGTATTCATTGATTAGTTCTAGTAATTTTCTCGTGGAGTCTTTAGGGTTTTCTATGTAGAGGATCATGTCATCTGCAAACAATGAGAGTTTTACTTCTTTTCCAATCTGGATTCCTTTTATTTCTTTTTCTTCTCTGACTGCTGTGGCTAAAACTTCAGAACTATGTTGAGTAGTAGTGGTGAGAGTGAGCACCCTTGTTTTGTTACTGACTTTAGGGGAAATGCTTTCAATTTTTCACCACTGAGGATAATGTTTGCTGTGGATTTATCATGTATAGCTATTATCATGTTGGGGTATGTTCCTTCTATGCCTGCTTTTTGGAGTGTTTTTTTTTTAAATCATAAATGGATGTTGAATTTTGTCAAAGGCTTTCTCTGCATCTATTGAGATAATCATATCATTTTTATCTTTCAATTTGTTAATGTGGTGTATCACATTGATTGATTTGCGAATGTTGAAGAATCTTTGTATCTCTGGGATAAAGCCCATTTGGTCATAATTTATGATCTTTTTAATATGTTGTTGGAGTCTGTTTGCTAGAATTTTTGAGGATTTTTGTATCTATGTTCATCAGTGATATTGGCCTGTCGTTTTCTTTTTCTTTTCTTTTTTGTGGCATCTTTGTCTGGTTTTGGTATTAGGGGGCTGGTGGCCTCATAGAATGAGTTTGGATGTTTACCTTCTTCTGCAATTTTCTGGAAGATTTTGAGTAGGATAGGTGTTAGCTCTTCTCGAAATTTTTGGTAGAATTCAGCTGTGAAGCCTACTGGTCCTGGGCTTTTGTTTGTTGGAAGATTTCTGATTACAGTTTCAATTCCTGTGCTTATGATGGGTCTGTTAAGATTTTGTATTTCTTCCTGGTTCAGTTTGGGAAAGTTATACTTTTCTAAGAATTTGTCAATTTCTTCCAAGTTGTCCATTTTATTGGCATATAATTGCTGATAGTAGTCTCTTATGATCCTTTGTATTTCTGTGTTGTCTGTTGTGATCTCTCCATTTTCATTTCTAATTTTGTTGATTTGATTCTTCTCCCTTTGTTTCTTGATGAGTCTGGCTAATGGTTTGTCAATTTTATTTATCTTCTCAAAGAACCAGCTTTTTATTTTGTTTATTTTTGCTATGGTCTCTTTTGTTTCTTTTTCATTTATTTCTTCCCTAATTTTTAAGATTTCTTTCCTTCTATTAACCCTGGGGTTCTTCATTTCTTCTTTTTCTAGTTGCCTTAGGTGTAGAGTTAGGTTATTTATTTGATTTTTCCCTTGTTTCTTGAGGTAAGCTTGTATTGCTATGAACCTTCCCCTTAGCACTGCTTTTACTGAGTCCCATAGGTTTGGGATTGTTGTGTTCACATTTTCATCTGTTTCTATGCACATTTTGATTTCTCTTTTTATTTCTTTTGTGATTTGTTGATTATTCAGAAGCTTGTTGTTTAGCCTCCATATGTTTTTATTTTTAATAGTTTTTTTCCCTGTAGTTGACATCTAATCTTATCACATTGTGATCAGAAAAGATGCTTGGAATGATTTCAATTTTTTTTTTTAATTTACCAGGGCTAGATTTATGGCCCAGGTTGTGATCTATCCTGGAGAAGGTTCCATGTGCGCTTGTGAAAAAGGTGAAATTCATTGTTTTGGGGATGAAATGTCCTATAGATATCAGTTAGGTCTAACTGGTCTATTGTATCATTTAAAGTTTGTGTTTCCTTGCTAATTTTCTGTTTAGTTGGTCTATCCATAGGTGTGAGTGGGGTATTAAAGTCTCCCACTATTATTGTATTACTGTTAATTTCCCCATTCATATTTGTTAGCATTTGCCTTACATATTGCAGTGCTCCTATGTTAGGTTCATATTTATAATTGTTATATCTTCTTCTTGGATTGATCTTTTGATCATTATGTAGTGTCCTTCTTTGTCTTTTTTCATGGCCTTTATTTCAAAGCCTATTTTATCTGATATGAGTATTGCTACTCCTGCTTTCTTTTGGTCTCCATTCGCATGAAATATATTTTTCCAGCCCTTCACTTTCAGTCTGTATGTGTCCCTTGTTTTGAGGTGAGTCTCTGGTAGACAGCTTATATAGGCGTCTTGTTTTTGTATCCATTCAAGCCAGTCTTTGTCTTTTGGTTGGGACATTCAACCCATTTACATTTAAGATGATATTGATAAGTATGATCCCATTGTCATTTACTTTGCTATTTGGGGTTCAAATTTATACACCATTTCTGTGTTTCCTGTCTAGAGAATATCCTTTAGCATTTGTTGGAGAGCTGATTTGGTGGTGCTGAATTCTCTCAGCTTTTACTTGTATGTAAAACTTTTGATTTCTCCTTCATATTTGAATGAAATCCTTGCTGGGTACAGTAATCTGGGCTGTAGGTTTTTCTTTTTCATCACTTTAAGTATGTCCTGCCATTCCCTCTGGCCTGAAGAGTTACTATTGAAAGATCAGCTCTTATCCTTATGGGGATCCCTTTGTGTGTTATTTGTTGTTTTTCCTTGCTGCTTTTAATATTTGTTCTTTGTGCTTGATCTTTGTTAATTTGATTAAAATGTTTCTTGGAATGTTTTGCCTTGGGTTTATCCTGTTTGGGATTCTCTGGGTTTCTTGGACTTGGGTGGCTGTTTCCTTCCACATTTCAGGACGTTTCCAACTATTATCTCCTCAAGTATTTTCTCATGGCCTTTCTTTTTCTCTTCTTCTTCTGGAACTCTTATGATTCAAATGTTGGGACATTTGACATTGTCCCAGAGGTCTCTGAGGTTGTCATCATTTCTTTTAATTCTTTTTTCCTCTCTGCTTCATTTATTTCTACCATTCTATCTTCCACTTCACTTATCCAATCTTCTGCCTCAGTTATTCTACTGTTGGTTCCCTCTAGAGTGTTTTTGATCTCAGTTATTGCATTATTCATTATTGATTGACTCTTTTTTATTTCTTCTAGTTCCTTGTTAAAGATTTCTTGCATCATCTCAATCCTTGTCTTCAGACTATCTGTAACTCCATTTTGTTTTCAAGATTTTGGATCATTTTTATTATCATTATTCTGAATTATTTTTCAAGTAGACTCCCTATCTCCTCCTCTTTGGTTTGGTTTGGTGGGCATTTATTGTGTTTCTTTACCTGCTGAATATTGCTCTGCTTTTTCATCTTGCTTAGATTGCTGTGTTGAGGTGGCCTTTCCATGTTCTGGTAATTTGTGGTTCTTCTTTACTGTGGGGGTTCCTCCCTGTGGGTGGCGATTCATGAGTGGCTTGTCAAGGTTTCCTGGTTAGGGAAGCTTGTGTCGGTGTTCTGGTGGGTGGAGTTGGATCTCCTCTCTCTGGAGTGCAAAGAAGTGTCCAGTAGTGAGTTTTGAGGTATCTATGGGTTTGGTGTGACTTTGGCTGCCTGTATTTTAATGCTCAGGGTTATGTTCCTGCATTGTTGGAGAATTAGCTTGATATGTCTTGCTCTGCAACTTGTTGGCTCTTGGATGGAGCTTGGTTTCAGTGTAGGTATGGAGGCTTTTGGATGAGCTCTTGTCAATTAATGTTCCCTGGAGTCAGGGGTTTTCTGGAGTTATCAGTTTTAGATATAAGCCTCCTGCCTCGGCTTTCAGTCTTGTTCTTACAGTAGTCTCAAGACTTCTCCATCCAAAAAACACTGATGCTAAAACCCTTAAGTTAATGGTGAAAAGATTCTCCACAGTGAGGGACATCCAGAGAGGTTCACAGAGTTACATGGAGAAGAGAAGAGGGAGGCAAGAGATAGAGATGACCAGGAGGAGAAGAGGGGGAATCAAAAGGGGAGAGAGCAATCTAGCCAGTAATCAATCCCCTATGTCTGGAACACTCAGAGAGGTTCACAGAATTACATAGAGAAGAGAAAAGAAGAGAAGAGGGAGGGAGGAGATAGAGGTGACCAGGAGGAGAAGAGGGGGAGTCAAAAGGAGAGAGACAGATCTAGCTAGTAATCAGTTTCCTAAGTGTTCTCCACAGCCCGGAACACCCAAAAAGATTCACAGAGTTGGGTAGAGAAGAAAAGGGGGGAGGGAAGAGATAGAGGTCACCTGGGGAAGAAAAAGAAGAGTCAAAAAGGGGAAAGGGCAGTCAAGCCAGTAATCACACTCCTAAATAAAAATGGGTACTGAAGATTGGATTCTTAAAAGTACAAAATTGATAGCAAAAACCAAAAAGCAAAGATTAAAAATCTAGAGTAGAGGTTAGATTCTCAAAAATACAATATTAAAAAAAATCACAAAACATTATATATATATATATATATATATATATAATTTGCTTTAAAAATAGAGTCCCTTTCTTTTGCAAGGTAATAGTAGGTTATAAAAATGAAAATTAAATGATCAATAAATAACTTAAAATTTTAAAAAAATGATAATAGTAAAATATATCTAGAAATTTCTCTGGAGCTGTTGGGGGCAGTGTGAGGTCAGTTCATTTTCAGATAGTTTCTTGTTCCAGCTTATACTTCTTCTCAAGGTCTATTGGCCCCTTCCAATGTAGTCAGTGCTAACTTCAGTGTTTTAATCTATTGCATCTGTCACTTCCAGACAAGTTCCCTCTTCTTTGTTTATTTTGGCTTCCTCTGTTTACAAGTCTCTTCAGTGTCTAATTTCCGCCCTGACACAAGGGGTGAAGCTGGTAACTTATTACTCTAACTTGTTCAGTTGTGCTGTGGGGAAGGAGGAACACTGCAAAGAAATATTACTGGCATGTGTGTGGAGTGATCTCAGTGTCTGGGCCCTACCGGGTTTGCCCCCGCTCATAGCGTGTATGCTTTCCTTGTCTATACTGCTCAGACTCCAGGTTGCTCTGCAGGGGAACTCTCTAGAGCAGGTTGTGTGCACTTCCAAGGTCTAAGCTGCTCAGGTTCAGGTTTTTGGGTACTCCACAAAGGCACAGACTCAGTTGGGCCTGCGTTTTGTGCCCTTCCCAGGTCCGAGCAGCTTAGGCAACCAGGTACTTGGTAAATGCACTCTCCCAGCTGGGTGGTGCGTCTTATCACCTCCCTGGTCCCAGCCCATTGGTTTCCTGTGTTTGCCTCAAAAGCACCATCTCAGGTGTGCTGTGTGTCTCCTCTGGGGAGCTGACCTCTGACTGCTACACTCCTGGTAGATGTCAACCATCCAGGATCCCAGGAAGACTTTGTTAGTAACTGGGAGCCTGTTCACAGTTTGGTGGAGGATGCCATTTCTGGGTCCGAGGTTGCCCCTTGCCTTCCGGCTCTGCCTGTTGCCCACCTGCCTCTCTGCCTCCAGCATGGGTAGGAGCCAGTCCACAGCTGGCTAGCTCTCCTCAGGTATTTGCTCAATCCTTTGTTCTGTGAGCAGGATAGGCTGTACCTCAGAGCTTTTTGTGGGAAAGTTCTCTCTCTCTCTCTCT
Organism: Ovis aries; assembly: GCF_016772045.2. Taxonomy (NCBI): domain Eukaryota; kingdom Metazoa; phylum Chordata; class Mammalia; order Artiodactyla; family Bovidae; genus Ovis; species Ovis aries. Next base: position 470,113 of record NC_056070.1, read on the forward strand.
TTCTCTCTCTCTCTCTCTCTCTCTCTCTCTCTCTCTCTCTCTCCCTCTTTTTTCTCTCTGGCTATTCCCACAGTTTGGGTTGCTATCTCATGTTAGCTCCCTCAGATTGTCCTCAGGGCATTCAGCCCTAGTCTCCACCCTATGCATGCAGACCGTGCCTCCCTGTTCAACCCCTGCACACTGCTGGCAGACTCAAGCATCAAGACTACCTCTCTTCTGGAAGTCCTGGCTAGCCATGTAATTTGTGGGTGGTTTTTTTTTTTTTTTTCCTCCTGTTTATGTTGCACTCCGAGATTCCAAAATTCCCCCACAGACCCACTGGTGAGAGGGTTTCCTGGTATTTGAAAACTTCTCCTTCAGGACTCCCTCCCCCAGGCGGATCTCCATCCCTAACTCTTTAGTCTCTCTTTTTGCCTTTTATATTTTGCCCTACCTCCTTTCAAAGAGAATGGATTGCCTTTCTGGGTGCCTAGTGTCCTCTGCCACCATTCAGAAGTTGTTCTGTGGAATTTGTTCAGCGTTCAAATGATTTTTCAATGAATTTGTGGGAGAGAAAGTGGTCTCCCTGTCCTATTCCTCCACAATCTTAGGACCACTCCCAGTTAATTTATTATAATTGGAGGATAGTTACTTTGCAATATTGTGATGGTTTTTGCCATACATCAGTATGAATCGGCATGGATATATATGTGTCACCCCATCCTGATCCCCCTCCCAGATGCTTCCCCATCCTATCCCCTCTCGGTTGTCCCAGAGCACTGGGTTTGGGTGTTCTGCTTCATGCTTAGAACTTGCACTGGTCATCTATTTTAAATATGATAAGGTATATGTTTCAATGCTATTCTCTCAAATCATACCTCCCTTACCCTTCCCCACTGAGTCCAAAAGTCTGTTCTTTACATCTGTGTCTCTTTTCCTACCCTGCATGTAGAATCGTTGTTACTGTCTTTCTAAATTCCACTTATATGTGTCAATATACAGTATTTGTCTTTCTCTTTCTGATTTACTTCCCTCTGTAAAATTGGCTCCAGTTTCATCCACCTCATTAGAACTGCTTTGAATGTGTTTCTTTTATACCTGAGTAATATTCCACTGTGCATATGTACCACAATTTCCTTATCCATTCACTGAGGGCAGAAATTTAGATAGGTAAATGTGGACTATAGTAAGCACTCAAAAAAGATTTGTTAGAATGAACCAAATAGCATCTGCATTTTAATATAATAAGATCCATTATAATAAGAAATTAAGGGTGAAAAACATGTTTAACTTCATAAATGATGAAAAAGTATTTGATAAAATATAGTGCACACTCCCAATTTCATATCAAGAAGTAAAACAAAAACCTTATATACCAGGAATAAAGGGAAAGTTCTCAGTTTGATAAACAGCATATATCAGAAAGTCATAGCCAGCACCACAGTTAGTGATGAAATAGTAGAGGAGGACATGGCAGCCCACTCCAGTGGTCTTGCCTGGAGAATCCCATGGACAGAGGAGCCTGGCCTGCTACAGTCCATAGGGTCGCAAAGAGTCTGACATGGCTGAAGTGACAGTGAAACACATTCAACATTTTGCTGAATGTTCTAGCCAGTTCAATAAGACAGGAAGAATAAAGTAAGACTATTGGAAATCTGTCACTGTTTGCCAGTAATATTATTATGTCCCTAGATAATCCAAGAGAATCAACTTTAAAATAATCAGAACTAATTAGATTGTTTGGTAAGGTCATCACATATAAGAACAAATACAAAAATCAATGTTTTATACATATTAATAAACAATTAAAAATGTAAGGCTAAAAAGGATCCAAGACATTTCTAATGACTTTTTCCTCTACTTGATACCAGATGCCAATTTCCATGGTCACAATCAAGATATCAATCTCAAAAAATATCTTCACTTCTGAAATTTTGTTTTTTCAAATACTCAATTCTGCAACAACTACCTCCTTCATTTTAGCTCAGGTGGCCAAGTAACCCCCATTCTTCTATTCATGGAGACATCCAGTCCCTGGACCATACCGTTATCTCAGGTTCCTCTCACCTATCTCCCTTCTTGCTGGTTTGGCTTCCATGGTCTTACTTCCTGTCCCCCCTTCCACATCCTTTGTATTCATCTGAGTTGAGGAGAAATACAATCAGGGAATCTCTCTGGTTTTGCCACCTAAGCAGTTGGATATTTGGGGACCACACAACCCAGGTCAATATGTTCACTTTAAATTCATGAGGATTTTTCCTACCAATCACACTGATTCCTACTGACCAGTTTTCCCACTCCTTTAGGTGGGATGATTATTCTCTATAGCTTCCTCTTTTTGCAAACCTTTACACCTGCTCCTGCATACCCACACTCTAGATGATGCACTTACTTCATACTTCATTGTGAAAATCTGTTCACTGAGAAGACAGAAACCATCAGACTTCAACTTCTTCAACTTTCTGACACCAAACCCACTCATCTGCTTATTTGGATTCTTTTTTCTTTCTTTCTTTCTTTCTTCTGTCTGGTTACAATGGATTAAATGTCTTTCCTCATATCATGGAGAAAACAACAGATACAATAAAGCTGAAGAAGTTAATAATTCTTAGTTGCATGAGATTTCTCTTTATGTGCTTGTAACTAAAAAAGGAAATCAGGTTTTTCTTTTTTCTGTTTAGAAATCAAATTATTTGGGTTATTTAATTCTGCAGTGACTGAGTAATTACTATAGACTGCAGTATTGGGGTGTAGACATGGAATATGCTAATCCATTAAGAATCTGATTTGTTGCACTGGAATTTTCAATGACTATAATATGCTGAGTTAAAAAAATCTTAGGCTGCAAGTTTCTGTAGAAGAGCCAAGATGTCTGGGAATTGCATGCAATGTTATTAGAATATCTGAAAGTTATTTGAATATGAAAACAATATAATTAAACTAAGCTTTTGTTTTTTGCAAAAAGGTTCCTATGGAATACAGCAGAGTCAAGAATAAATAAAACAAAAGTTGTTCAAAATAAACTTTCCAAGAAGAGATTTCTCTTAACTATTCTATTTAATACGATTTTTCAGTGACTGTAGCTATAATTTTGTTTTATTTTCATATTTTCAATTTTTTTTTTGCCTTTTTGAGATCATGAGCATTGTGTAACACTGAGACAATAGTATCCAAGAACTTCTAAAACTGGAGTTCAGCCCTAAGACAGCCTTAAACAAATACACAAACAATGGCACAATCATGAGGGAAAAAATAAAGGAAACACTCAAAAGCAGAAGACATTGTTAACAAAACCACCAAACTTAGAGAGTCAATGATTTGCCCATCAGGTGTTATTATCTACAGTTAAGTGTTCATTCCACTCCTGAGGCTTGTGGTTGCGTTCCTAAGATGGGACTGGGTGGAGTTTCCTCATTTTAAGATAGTTGGGGCTTCTGATCATGCTGCTAATGGGTAGAGAGAGCTCTCTGAACTTACATATGTTTGAGGCATTTGCAGTATACCTGGGTTGATACACCCTCCTAAAATTAGATGAATTCTAAGAATTTGACATTTAGGGGACAATACAATATTTAAGACATATGGTTTGGTATGAAAGTATACCAAATGGCATGTTAAGGTTAACATAAAATAGAAAAACTCTAATATCTAAAACGGAAAAATAAGCTCTCTTAACAGAACAAGACAAAAAGGACTTAAAGTAGAGATAATTTGAAACCATTAACATGAACTCATCATCCGTTTTCTTAAGAGATTATTACTGTTAGCACTGTAACTGGAGAAGTATGTTCTCTGATGTCATCCTGCCACGTTCCAGCAGTCATGTAAACAGTAAGTAAAATGCCATCCGGTGCATTGCTTTTTCCTTTTTTCTCCACTATCATTCTCTTTTAAAAAGAACCATAACTTTTCAAAAGAGTCTGTGTCTTGCAGCAGGAAAAGTCAAGTTAAGTCTGCAACTTTCTTTTTCCAGAAAGCCAAGACACTTGCAGAGACACCTGCTGTTCAATGGATAAGAAGACCAGCCAGAAGAGAGGGAAGTAACTTCAGTTACCATGCATCCAAATTAGCATGTTGTTCCCTAAGATTTTGAATTCTTACAATTATTTTAACTAATTAATTTATTTATTTTTTGATCTTCATCCCAGGCATTGTGGAATTGCTTCCAACATGTGCAGGTCCAGAAGAGCTTCCCTAAGGAACAAAAACACAGATCTAACATAGGCAGCCAGGATGATGAGTAGAATCAATAATTAAAGATAATAATATCAGATAAGCAAATTATTGATTCCCCAAGTTATTTCCTTTACATGATCCTTCTGTAACCTTCTCCTTTTGAACTGATTTTTCTGCTACTGTTTGCTTAAAAGAGTTAGTCAGTCAGTCGTATCCAACTCTTTGTGACCCCATGGTCTGTAGCCGTCCAGGCTCTTCTATCCATGGAGTTCTCCAGGCAAGAATACTGGAGTGGGTTGCCATTCCTCCTCCAGGGGATCTTTCCAAACCAGAGATTGAATCCAGGTCTCCCACAATGCAGGCAGATTCTTTACCATCTGAGCCACCAAGGAAGATTATTCATCTATTTTAAGGCAGTTTTAGGGCTGAGTTAAAATTCCATAAGCTAAGTTTAATAGAAGAACCTTGATTCTCCGTTAATAGCTTAACAGATCAAAGTAACACATAGCATGCTACATTACAATGCAGTCATGTTTCCAATACTGTCTACAAAACAAGGCTGAAGATGGAACAATCCAAATTACATGAATTTTTTAACCTCTGGGTAAAACTACATAAATATGAGCTTTTTTCCTTAAGGGGATTAAAATGTTTAAAGATAAGTGCAAAAAGAGAGAATATACTATAGAAAGAGGGGCAATGCTACATGGATGGAACTGAACCAAAAACTAGCTAGGACAGTATGTACACTTATTGAAAAGGCAAAGATTGACTCTAACCATAGTAACACCAAACTCAAGATAGTTCTTAGTCAGGAAACTAAGACTCTATTAAACTGAGAAAAATATATTAGAGAATGGAAAAGTAAATCTAAGTAAAAGATAAGGAAAAAAGTTTAATGTAGATCCAAAAGAAATCCTTTTTATGAAGACAGAAAATTTAGTAATTATGTCAAATATATAAATTTAGGAATCCAACCAGTCCATTCTAAAGGAGATCAGCCCTGGGTGTTCTTTGGAAGGAATAATGCTAAAGCTGAAACTCCAGTACTTTGGCCACCTCATGTGAAGAGTTGACTCGTTGGAAAAGACTCTGATGCTGGGAGGGATTAGGGGCAGGAGGAGAAGGGGACAACAGAGGATGAGATGGCTGGATGGTATCACTGACTCAATGGACGTGAGTTTGAGTGAACTCCAGGAGATGGTGATGGACAGGGAGGCCTGGCTTGCTGCGATTCATGGGGTCGCAAACAGTCAGACACGACTGAGCGACTGAACTGAACTGAACTAAACTTAAATGATAGGAGTAAAACTGACGGTAAAACATATGCATATGAGTATAAGCAGTATATTAGAAATAAGTGAACTTAACTATTGAGAAAAAAACAGTGAGAAAACAAAAATACAATGAGCCCTACTGCAGAGAAGGCTCTAAAGCTTTCTAAGCCCTCCTAGAGCCACATTCCTGGGCCAAAGAATATCTGGTCTTGAACATGTGAATGTGATAAAAATCAGAAATACTAAAATTTTGTTTTGAAGTCTGTCTGCAGAGTGTTGACATTTAGTGTCATTCCATTTAGTGTCATGTGGAAGTAGTGGTCCATTAAAACAATTCTCCAAAATTTTCCAAATATTAAGACAATTTATTAAGTTCATGTTCAATTTAATTCAACTTTTTCCATGTAATTCTAAGCATTCTTTTCACTTTTATAACTAGTATCACACACATATTATTACATAAATATTAAATACCTAAGAAAAGTAATTTTTATAAACAATTGGTGGATGAAATCCATATTTACAATCAATCTGTGTATGACCCCCACCTTCCTCTTTGTCAATAAAGTCTTGCTTGTCCATGCTTATTTGGAGTTGAGTTTAGCCCCTCTCTCCCACTGTAAAATCCCATTGTAGTGGTACCTATATTATCACAATGGTCTGAACAAAATCTGCTTTAACATAAAAAATAGATAAACTCATTTTGTATAAATTAGTAACTACACTGTATTTTTAGAAAATACACTTTTCCTTCCAGTTATTTTTGGGGGCTTGGTTTACCGAAATAATGTTCTATGCCTCCACTCTGCCTAGTAGTCTGAGGCAGTCTGAGGCAAACTACTGAAAGCACAGTTGAAGGTAAACTTCATAGCAATTAGTAGGCTCTGTTCTCATGCGAAAGAGTACAAGCCTAACATCATTGCTCTAATTCACTGATTTCTGACTGGATTTCTTGCATAAAAAATAAGAGGGGGGCAGTCCCAAGATGGCGGAGGAATAGGATGGAAAGACCACTTTCTCCCCCACAAATTCATCAAAAGATCATTTGAATGTTGAGCAACTTCCACAAAATAACTTTTGGATGCTGGCAAAGGACACCAGGTATCTACACAGGCAACCCAATCTTTTCAAAAAGAGGTAGGACAAAATATAAAATATAAAAATAGAAACAAAAGATTTAAGGATGGAGAGCCATCCTGGGAAGGAGTTGTGAAGGGGAAGTTTCCACACAATAGGAAACCCTCTCACAGGGGTGTCTGTGGGGAGCTTTGGAATCTCAGGGGGCAAAATAATGGGAGGTGGGGGGACGGACACAGAATATGTGCCAAACTGCAACTACCGGAGGGAAAGTGGTTCAGATGCTTGTGTATGCAACCACTGAGTGGGAGCTGGGCAGGGAAGCACAGGCTGCATCATTGGTCCTTATGGTAAGGACCAGATTTGAATGCCCTGAGGACAATCTGAGGGAGCTAATGTGATACAGCAACCCAAACCATGGGATCACCAGAGAAACAAACAAACAAAAAAGACCTTTCTGTGAAAGACTCTAACACCACATGATGACCCCTGGCATGCTCACAGAAGAAAAAAAGATTATGCTCTAGCAAATACCAAAGGAGAGCAAGCCAGCTGCCATTTAGGGCCCTCCCTCCCCAGAGGCAGAGAGGCAGGTGTGTGACAGCCAGAGCCAGAAAGCAAGGATCTAGTGCAATCTTGGCCCCAGACACTGCATCTTCCACCAAACTATGAGAAGGCTGTCAGTTGATAACCATGTCTTCCTGGGATCATGATGGTTCTGCCAGGAATTTCACAGCCTGAGATTAGGTCCCCAGAGGAGACACATGGCATACCTGGGACTGTGCCCTTGCAGCATACCCAAGAACCAAGCAGCCAGAACCGGGAAGGTGCATAAGACACAGGGCCCACGTAGGACAGTGCACTCACCAAGCACCTGGTCGCCTGAGCTGCTTGGGCCTGGAAAAGGCACAAAACACACAGTCGACCTGGGTCTGTGCCCTTGCAGAGCACCTGAGAAACTGAGCAGCTTAGACCTGGAAAGTGCATGAAACGCAGGGCTCACTTGGGATACTACCCATGCAGAGCACCCTGGAGCCTGAGCAGTATGGACCTGAGAAGTACACTTTACCTTGAACTGTGGCAAACTCAGTGTTGTTCATCCACTGTGAGCATGCCCCCTTGCCAGCAGAATTTGTTTGCAGTGTTCCTCCCTTCCCCAAAACAACTGAAAAAGTGAGCCTAAATAAGTGACCATCTGCCGAAAGCCAGTGTGAGGAATCCCGCCCGTGACAAGGTCATGAGGAAGGAAGCTGACATACGCAAGGCGTGCTCAGACTTCAGGGGCCCCTCTGGAAATTCCTAAGCATGTACCCCAACAAAAATCTGCCGGCTTTTGTGCTCTGCTTTTCCACTCTTCTGACATCTTCTGGAAAAAGTCAATTCAGGGCTTTAGTCTTCTGCATTTAAAAGAGTGTTTCAATCCAAAAAACCCTCTGATGGCTTTCTAGCCTGCCTGCAGGACTCGTACAGCTGCGTGTGTGATTGTTTGAGGCCTCCTGACCGCAGGAGGCACAGGAAGCTTAAAACATCCTAGGAATGTAGGAGCTTCCAAGGAGTCAAAATCTTTTTAGGACTGATTAAAGGTTTCATTTGTTGAGTCAATATTTGCTGCCAAATTTTCACATCCTTTAGTTGTAGATATAGTTAGAATAACAAGTAGTAGACCTTGTGTTAGCAACATTAGATCTTTGAGTTAAGTACCTTCTTTGTTATATCCCACTGCATCTTTGTTCTATAGAGATGTAACTTTAATGTTAATGCTTTAAGGAGATGTAGATTAAAGAAAAACACTTCAGGGGAAACAAGATTAACATTCATTAAGGAAGAGAGCCAAAAGGTGTTAACAAGCCTCTTGGCCAGAAGATAATGTAAATCATCTGAGACCTTTTGTATACCAAATGATGTATAGAAAGAACCTGAGCTGTGAACGCTACATAATCTTGTGTTACCCATTGATCTCTGTTTTATCAAAAGTATAAAAGGCCTTCTGAACAATAAAGGATGGGGCCAGCTTCTTGGACCAGCTTCTCCAACTAGTCTCCCGGCCTGGTTTCTTGGGGCTCTGGCTCCCCCCGTGTCTCTCTCTCTCTCTCTTTCTTCCTCTCTCTCTTTCCCTCTCTCTGCTCTTTACTTTAATTTCGGGCTGAATTTCCACCTGGAGCGCGGAGGCTCGCCAGGTCTACTTACTTGCCCCGGCTGTTAAGACCCACGAGAAAGGGAGCTTAAGGCGAGGCACCCTTAGATATTCAAGCGGGCGCCAGTGGCCCAACGTAGATGGTGCAAATTCCTTGTCTGGAATTTTATTGGCCTTCCATGTAAACCAAGCTATTCAGCCCTCTTCCTCCACTTAATCTTCTTACTACACTATAGTTTCTTAATCTAATCTTTCATTAATAAATAAACAAGTCTTTCCACGCCGACGCCGTCCACCCTTCGAATTCCCTGGATCCACCGGGGCTGGACCCCGGCAACCATCTTCACCCCCTTGTGTCAGGGAAGAATTTAAACACTGAAAAGATTTGAAAACAGAGGAAGCCAAAATAAACAGAGAAGTGGAAACTGCTCTGGAAGTGACAGGTGCAACAGATTAAAACCCTTCAGTTAATGCTGAGACTGTGCATTTGAGGGGCAAGGGCTTCCCTTGTGGCTCAACTGGTTAAGAATTCACCTGCAATGTGGGAAACCTGGGTTTGATCCCTGGGTTGGGAAGATGCCCTGGAGAAGGGAAAGTCTACCCACTCCCGTATTCTGGCCTGGAGAATTCCACGGACTGTATAGTCCATGGGGTCACAAAGAGTCAGACACGACTGAGTAACCTTCACTTTTCACGCACTATAGACCTTGAGAATAAGTACAAACCACAGCAAGGTACTCTCTGACACTAACTGATCCCATACTGACCACAACAGCTCCAGAGAAATTCATAGATATATTTTTATATGATTACTTTTTAATATTTTAAAAATTTTAGTTATTACTTCTTTAATTTTCATTTTTATAGACTACTAATACCCTTTCCAAAAAAACCCCTATTTTTAAAAAATTCCATATATATGTATATATTTTTTAAAATTTTGTGATTGATTTTGTTTTGAATTTTTGTATTTTGTATTTAAATATATATAATATTTATTTATAATTTTGAGAGTCTAACCTCTATTCTAGGCTTTTAATCTTTGCTTTTTGAGATTTGTTATCAATCTGTTCCTTTAAGAATCTAATCTTCAGCATCCATTTCCACTTAGGGATTTCATTACTGCCTTGACTGCTCTCTCACCTTTTAACTCTCCCTTTTCTTCTCCTGGTCACCTCAATCTCCCTCCTACCTCTTCTATTCTCTATATAACCCTGTGAATCTCTCTGTGTGTTCCTGGTTTTGGAGAGTTGTTTCACTATTAGCCTATGGGTTTTATCTTCTGTGCTGTACGGATAGAGATTTCTTGAGGCCACTATAAGAGAAGGACTGAAACTCAGAGGCAGAAGACTTAACTTCAGGACTTTAGAACATCAGAGAACTCAAAACTACAGGGAACATTAATAGATAAGAGCTCACCCAAAAGTATCCATACCTACACTGAAACCAAGCTCCACCCAAGAGCCAATAAATTCCAGTGGAAGACACACCACTTTAATTCTGCAGCAAATAGGAACACAACTCTGAATGGGATGCCCAAAGACATGTCAACCCAATAGACAACCAAAAATTCACTACTGGACACTTAATTTGCACTCCAGAGAGAAGAGACCCAGCTCCACTCACCAGAATACAGACACAAGATCCCCCAACATTGACAAGACACTCACCCAACCCCACCTACAGGGAGCAGACACCACAATTAAGGAACAACGACCTTTCAGCCTGCAGAAAGGGCACCCCAAACACAGCCATCTAATAAAAATGAAAAAGCTGAGAAATATTCAGCAAGTGATGTGACAAAAACCCAAGAAACCAAACAAAAGAGGAGATAGGGAGTGTACCTGAAAAAGGAGTCAAAATAATGATAGTAAATATCATCCAAAATATTGAAAACAGAATGGAGTTACAGATAAACAGACTAGAGAGAAGGATAGAGAAGATTCAAGACATGTTTAACAAGGACCTAGAAGAAATAAAGGAGCCAAGCAATAATGAACAATGAAATAACTGAGATTAAAAGCACTCTGGAAGGAACCAATAGCAGAATAACTGAGGCAGAAGAGAGGATAAGTGAGGTGGAAGATAGAATGGTGGAAATAAATCAAGCATAGAGGAAAAAATAAAAAAGATTTAAAAGAAATGAGGACAACCTCAGAGACCTCTGTGACTACGTTAAATGCCCTAACATTCGAATCATAGGTGTCCCTGAAGAAGAAGACAAAAAGAAAGGGCTTGAGAAAATAGTTGAGGAGATAATAGTCGAAAACATCCCAAAATGAGGAAGAAAATAGCCATCCAAGTCCAAGAAACCCAGAGAGTTCTACACAGGATAAATCCAAGGTAATACACCCCTAGACATATATTAATCAAACTAACAAAAGTAAATACAATGAGCAAATATTAAAAGCAGCAAAGGAAAAACAACAAATAACAGTAAGGGGATCCCCATAAAGATACCAGCTGATCTTTTAATAGAAACTCTCAGGCCAGAAGGGAATGGTAGGATATACTTAAAGTGATGAAAAAGAAAAACATACAAATAAGACTACTCTACCCAGCAAGAATCTCACTCAGATATGAAGGAGAAATCAAAAGCTTTACAGACAAGCAAAAGCTGAGAGAATTCAGCACCACCAAATCAGCTCTTCAGCAAATGCTAAAGGATCTACTCTGGACAGGAAACACAAAAAAGTTTATAAAAATGAACCCAAAGCAACAAAGTAAATGGCAATGGGATCATACTTATCAATAATCACCTTAAATGTAAATGGGTTAAATGCTTTGACCAAAAGACAAACACTGGACAATTGGATACAAAAACAAAACTCCTGTATATGCTGTGTACAAGATACCCATCTCAAACCTAGGGACATATACAGACTGAAAGTGAGGGGCCAGAAAAATAAATTTCATGTAAATAGGGACCAAGAGAAAGCAGGAGTAGCAATACTCATATCAGATAAAATAGACTTTGAAATAAAGACCATGATAAGAGACAAAGAGGAAACTGCATAATGCTCAAGGGATCAATCCAGAAGAAGATATAACAATTAATATATAAGTGCCCAACAGAGGAGCACCTCAATATGTAAGGCAAACACAAACAAGTATGAAAGGGGAAATTAACAGCAACACAATAATAGTGAGGGACTTTCATACTCCATTCACATCTATGGATAGATCAAACAAACAGAAAATTAACAAGGAAACACAAACTTTAAGTGATACAATGGACCAGTTAGATGTAATTGATATCTACAGGGCATTTCATCCAAAAACAATGGATTTCACCTTTTTCTCAAATGCAAATGGCATATTCTCCAGGATACACCACATCCTGGGCCATAAATCTAGCCTTGGTAAATTTTAAAAAATGAAATTATTTCAAGCATCTTTTCTGAGCACAATGTGATAAAATTAGATATCAACTACAGGGGGAAAAAGTATAAAAAAAACTCAGATATATGGAGGCTAAACAACACAATTCAGATCACTGAAGAAATCAAAACAGCCAATAAAAATATGCATAGAAACAAATGAAAACATGACAACCCAAACCTACGGGACTCAGTGAAGTGGTGCCAAGAGGGAGGCTCACAGCAATACAGGCCTACCCCAAGAAAAAAGAGAGACACCAAACAACTCAACTGTACACCTAAAGCAACTAGGAAAAGCACAGAAGAACCCCAGAGTTAGTAGAAGGAAAAAAATCATAAAAATCAGAGCAGAAATAATTGAAAAAGAAATGAAGGAGACTATAGCAAAGATCAACAAAACTAAAACCTGGTTTTTTGAGAAGATAACTAAAATAGATAAACTGTTAGCCAGACTCATCAAGAATAAAAGGGAGAATAATCAATAAAATTACACATGAAAACAGAGAAATCACAAAAGGCAACACAAAAATACAAAAGATCATAAGAGACTACTGTGAGCAGTTATATGTCAATAAAAGGGGAAACTTGGAAGAAACAAATTCTTAGAAAATTATAACCTTTCAAAACAGAACCAGAAAGAAATAGCAAAATTAACAGACCCCATCACAAGCACAGAAATCGAAACTGTAATTTAAAATCTTACAACAAACAAAAGCCCAGGACCAGATGGCTTCACAGGTGAATTCTACCAAAAATTTATAGAAGAGCTAATACCTATTCTACTCAAATTCTTCTATAAATTTGCATAGGAAGGTCAATTCCCAAACTCATTCCATGAGGCCACCATCACCCTAATACCAAAACCAGACAAAGATGCCATCCAAAAAAGAAAATTACAGGCCAATATCACTGATGAACATAGATGTAAAAATCCTCAACAAAATTCTAGCAAACAAAATCCAATAACGTAATAAAAAAATCATATAGCATGAACAAGTGGGCTTTATTCTAGGGATGGAAGAATTCTTCAATACTCACAAATCAAACAATGTGAATCACTATATTAACAAACTGAAAGATAAAAACCATACAATTATCTCAGTAGATGCAGAGAAAGCCTTTGACAAATTTCATCACCCATTTATGATAAAATCTCTCCAGAAAGCAGGCATACAAGTAATATACCTCAACATAATAAAAGCAATATACAACAAACCCACAGCAAACAGCCACAATGGTGAAAAACTGAAAGAATTTCCTCTAAAATCAGGAATAAGACAAGGGTGCCCACTATCACCACTACTATTCAACATAGTTTTGGAAGTCCTAGCCACAGCAATTAGAGAAGAAAAAGAAGTAAAAGGAATCCATATTTGGAAAGAAGTAAAACTTTCATTCTTTGCACATGACATGATCCTCTACATAGAAACCCTAAAGACACCACCAGAAAATTACTAGAGGTAATCAATGAATATAGCAAAGTTGCAAGGTATAAAATTAATACACAGAAATCCCTTGATTTCCTATACAGTAACAATGAACAGAGAAAGAGAAATTAAGGAAATGAAAGAAAGAATAAAACACTTAGGAATAAACTTACCTAAAGAAACAAAAGACTTGTATATAGAAAACTATAAAACTCAAATGAGAGAAATGAAAGATGACACAAATAGATGGAGGAATATATTTGAGGATTGGAAGAATCAATATAGTCAAAATGAGTACACTATCCAAAGCAATCTATAAATTCAATGCAATCCCTATCAATCTACCATTGGTATTTTTCAAAGAAAACAAATAACTTCACAGTTTGTATGGAAACAAACAAACAACAACAACAACAAAAAAAAACTTGAATAGTCAAAGCAATAGCCAAAGCAATCTTGAGAAGAAGAATGGAACTGGAGGAATCAACCTTCCTGACTCCAGACTATGCTACAAAGCTACATCATCAAGACGGTATGGTACTGGCACAAGGACAGATATATAGATCAATGGAACAAAATAGAAAGCACAGAGGTAAATCTATGCACCTATGGATGCCTTATCTTTGACAAAGTAGGCAAAAATCTGCTGTGGGGAAAAGACAATCTCTTTAAAAAGCATTGCTTGGAAAATTGGTCAACCGTGTGTAAACAATGAAACTAGAACACTTTCTAACACCATACACAAAAATAAACTCAAAATGGATTCAAGATCTAAATGTAAGACAGAAACTATAAAACTCTTAGAGGAAAACATAGGCAGAACACTCTAATATAAATCATAGCAAGATCCCCTATGACCCACCACCCAGAGTAATGGAAATAAAAACAAAAGTAAAAAAATGGGACCTAATTAAAAGCTTTTACACATCAAAGTAGACTATAAGCAACGTAAAAAAGCGGCTTCAGAATGGGAGAAAATAATAGCAAATGAAGCAGCTGACAAAGAATTAATCTCCAAAATATACAAGCAGTTCATGCAGCTCAATACAGAAAAATGAACAACCCAATCAAAAAGTGGGACAAAGAACTAAATGGACATTTCTCAAAAGAAGATAGACAGTTAATAAACACATGAAAATATGCTCAATATCACTCATTATTAGAGAAATGCAAATCAAAAACACAAAAAGGTGTCATCTCACCCCAGTCAGAATGGACACCATCAAAAAGTCTACAAACAATAAATACTGGAGAGGCTATGGAGCAAAGAGAACGTTCTTCCACTGTTGGTGGGAGTGCAAACTGGTACAGCCACTATGAAGAACAATATGCAGATTCCTTAAGAAATTGGAAATAGACCTGCCATCAGTTCAGTCATTCAGTCATGTCCGACTCTTTGCAACCCCATGAATCGCAGCACGCCAGGCCTCCCTGTCCATCACCAACTCTCAGAGTTCACCCAAACTCATGTCCATCGAGTCAGTGATGCCATCCAGCCATCTCATCCTCTGTCGTCCCCTTCTCCTCCTGATCCCAATCCCTCCCAGCGTCAGGGTCTTTTTCAATGAGTCAATTCTTCACATGAGGTGGCCAAAGTATTGCAGTTTCAGCCTCAGCGTCAGTCCTTCCGATGAACACCCAGGACCGATATCCTTTAGGATGGACTGGTTGGATCTCCTTGGGGTCCAAGGGACTCTCAAGAGTCTTCTCCAACACCAGAGTTTAAAAGCATCAATTCTTCAGTGCTCAGTTTTCTTCACAGTCCAACTCTCACATGCATACATGACCACTGGAAAAACCATAGCCTTGACTAGACGGACCTTTGTTGGCAATGTCTCTGCTTTTCAATATGCTATCTAGGTTGGTCATAACTTTCCTTCCAAGGAGTAAGCGTCTTTTAATTTCATGGCTGCAATCACTATCTGCAGTGATTTTGGAGACCATCCCCTCCCCCTCAAAAAAAAAGTCTGACTCTGTTTCCACTGTTTCCCCATTTATTTCCCATGAAGTGACGGGACCAGATGCCATGATTTTAGTTTTCTGAATGTTGAGCTTTGAGCCAACTTTTCACTCTCCTCTTTCACTTGCATCAAGAGGCTTTTTAGTTCCTCTTCACTTTCTGCCATAAGGGAGGTGTCATCTGCATATCTGAGGTTATTGATATTTCTCCCAGCAATCTTGATTCCAGCTTGTGCTTCTTCCAGCACAGCGTTTCTCATGATGTACTCTGCATAGAAGTTAAATAAGCAGGGTGACAATATACAGCCTTGACGTACTCCTTTTCCTATTTGAAACTAGTCTGTTGTTCCATGTCCAGTTCTAACTGTTGCTTCCTGACCTGCATATAGGTTTCTCAAGAGATAAGTCAGGTGATCTGATATTCCCATCTCTTTCAGATTTTCCACAGTTTATTATGATCCACACAGTCAAAGGCTTCGGCATAGTCAATAAAGCAGAAATAGATGTTTTTTCTAGAACTCTCTTGCTTTTTCCATGATCCAGTGGATGTTGGCAATTTGATGTCTGGTTCCTCTGCCTTTTCCAAACCCAGCTTGAACATCTGGAAGTTCATGGTTCACGCATTGCTGAAGCCCGGCTTGGAGAATTTTGAGCATTACTTTACTAGCATGTGAGATGAGTGCAATTGTGCAGTAGTTTGAGCATTCTTTGGCATTGCCTTTCTTTGGGATTGGAATGAAAACTGACCTTTTCCAGTCCTGTGGCTACTGCTGAGTTTTCCAAACTTGCTGGCCTATTGAGTGCAACACTTTCACAATATCATCTTTCAGGGTTTGAAATAGCTCAACTGGAATGTCATCACCTCCGCTAGCTTTGTTCATAGTAATGCTTTCTAAGGCCCACTTGAGTTTACATTCCAGGATGTCTGGCTCCAGGTGAGTGATCACACCATCATGAATACTTGGGTCATGAAGCTCTTTTTTTGTACAGTTCTTCTGTGTAGTCTTGCCAACTCTTCTTAATATCTTCTGCTTCTGTTAGTTCCATCCCATTTCTGTCCTTTATCAAGCCCATCTTTGCATGAAATATTCCCTTGGTATCCCAGAAGTGGGATTTCTGGGTCATATTGCAGTTCTTATATAAAGCAAGGAGAGATAAAAACTGCATACGACCCAGAAATCCCACTGCTAGGCATACACACCAAGGAAACCAGAATTTAAAGAGACACTTGTACCCCAATGTTCATTTCAGCACTGTTTGCAATAGCTAGGATATGGAAGCAACCTAGATGTCTATTGGTAGACAAATGGATAAGGCAGCTGTGGTACTTCATGTGCACAATGGAATATTACTCAGCTGTAAAAATGAACACATTTGAGTCAGTTTTAATGAAGTGGATGAAACTGAAGCCTATTATACAGAGTGAAAAGTCAGAAAGAGAAATACAAATACAGTATATTAATGCATATATATGGAATTTAGAAAGATTGCAATGATAATCCTATATGCAAGGAAGCAAAAGAGACACAGATGTAAAGAACAGATTTTTGGACTATTTGTGAGAAGGCAAGGGTTGAATGATATGAAAGAATAGCATTGAAACATGTATATTACCATATGTAACATAGATGACCAGTGTCATCTACATATTTCCATATGTAACATAGATGACTGGTGTAAGCTCAATGCATGAAGCAGGGCACTCAAATCTGGTGCTCTGGAACAACCCAGAGAGATGGGTTGGGGAGAGAGGTCAAAGCTGGTTTCAGTATGGGGATTCAGTATGGTGGTCATCTGACCACCTACCCATGGCTGATTCATGTTGATGTATGGTAAAAACCACCACAATACTGTAAAGTAACTATCCTACAATTAAAATAGATAGATTAATTTAAAAAATAATGACAGAAGGCTATTAAACACATGAACAGACTGAGTAAAATTGTAGTATGTTAATTCTGAAAGAGAATACACCCAAATGCCATTCTCATAATTGTACTATTTCATAACATGTCTGTTCTCAAAAGGCATTGCTGATGTATGTCTTGCAGAAAAAGTAGTTTAACTGCATAAACATATGTAAACTATCTATGTATGTATAAATTTCAAGAATACAGTCATGAAACTGAGGCCCTTTATCATTCTTCTTTTAAATAGGGCATTTTTATTTTTTGTATTATTTTTGTTTGATTTTTACTGAGTAAACTCAAGAACACCTTCTAGAACTAACAACAACAAAAAAAGATATCCTTTTCATCATAGGGGACTGGAATGCAAAAGTAGGAAGTCAAGACATACCAGGAGTAACAGATAAGTTTGGCCTTGGAGTTCAAAATGAAGCAGGGCAAAGGCTAACGGAGTTTTTCCAAGAGCATCCCTGGTCGCAGAAAACACACTCTTCCAACAACACAAGAGACAACTCTGCACATGGACATCACCAGATGGTCAACACTGAAATCAGATTGATTAATTATATTCTTTGTAGCCAAAGATGGAGAAACTGTATACAGTCAGCAAAAACAAGACCAGGAGCTGACTGTGGCTTAGATCATGAACTCCTTATTGCCAAATTCAGACTAAAATTGAAGAAAGTAGGGAAAACCACTAGACAATTCAGGTTTGACCTAAATCAAATCCCTTATGATTATACAGTGGAAGTGAGAAGTAGATTCATGGGATTAGATATGATAGACAGGGTGCTTAAAGAACTATAGACAGATGTTCATGACATTGTACAGGAGGCAGTGATCAAGACCATCCCCAAGGAAAAGAAATACAAAAAGGCAAAATGGTTGTCTGAGGTGGCCTTACAAATAGCTAAGAAAAGAAGGGAAGCTAAAGCCAAAGGAGAAAAGGAAAGAGATACCCATCTGAATGCAGAGTTCCAAAGAATAGCAAGGACAGAGGGGGAAAAGCCTTTGCACTAGATCAGTGCAAATAAATAGAGGAAAACAATAGAATGGGAAAGACTAGAGATCTCTTCAAGAAAATTAGAGATATCAAGGGAACATTTCATGAGTGATGGGCACAATAAAGGACAGAAACAGTATGGACCTAACAGAAGCAGAGATATTAAGAAGAGGTGGCAAGAATACACAGAAGAACTATACAAAAAAGATCTTCATGACCCAGATAACCATGATGGTGTGTTCACTCATCTGGAGCCAGACATCTAGGAATGCAAAGTCAAGTGGGGCTTAGGAAGCATCACTATGAGCAAAGTGAGTGGAAGTGATAAAATTCCACCTGATTATTTCAAATCCTAGAAGATGGTGCTGTTAAAGTGCTCCACTCAATATGCCAGCAAATTTGGAAAATTAAGCAGTGACCACAAGGCTGGAAAAGGTCAGTTTTCATTACAATCCCAAAGAAAGGCAATGCTAAAGGATGTTGAAACTTGCACACAATTGCACTCATCTCACACACTAGCAAAGTTATGCTCAAAATTATCCAAGCCAGTGTTCAACAGTATGTGAACCAAGTACTTCCAAATGTACAAGTTGAGTTTAGAAAAAGCAAAAGAACCAGAGACCAAATTGCTTAGTGTTGGATCATTGAAAAAGCAAGAGAGTTCCAGAAAAACATCTATTGCTTTATTGACTATGCCAAAGTCTTTGTGTGGATCACAATAAACTGTAGAAAATTCTTCAAGAGACAGAAATACGAAATCACTTTACCAGTCTCTTGAAAAATTCGTATGCAGGTCAAGAAGCAACAGTTAGAACTGGACATGGAATAATAGAGAGATTCCACACTGGGAAAGGAGTACGTCAAAGCTGTATATTATCACCCTGCTTATTTAGCTTATATGCAGATTACATCATGAAAAATGCTGACTGGATGAAGCACAAGCTGGAATCAAGATTGTGGGGAGAAATATCAATAAACTCAGGTATGCAGATGACACCACGCTTGTGGTAGAAGACAAAGAGGAACTCAAGATCCTCTTGATGAAAAGTGAAAGAGGAAAGTGAAAAGTCTGGCTTAAAACTCAGCTTTCAAGACACTAAGATCATGGTGTCCGGTTACGATCCTTCATGCTGGTTACAACCCTTCATGGCAAATAGATGGGAAAACAATGGAAACAGTGAGAGACTTTACTTTCTGGGGCTCCAAAATCACTGCACATGGTGACTGCAGCAGTGAAATTAAAAGACGCTTGCTCCTTGGAAGAAAAGCTATGACCAATCTAGACAGCATATTAAAAAGCAGAGATGTTACTTTGCCAACAAAGGTCCATCTAGTCAAAGCTATGGTTTTTCCAGTAGTTGTGTATGGATGTGAGAGTTGAATCATAAAGAAAGCTGAGTGCCAAAGAGTTGATGTTTTCGTACTGTGGTGTTGGAAAAGACTCTTGAGAGTCCCTTGGACTGCAAGGAGATCAAACCTGTCAATCCTAAAGGAAATCGGTCCTGAACATTCATTGGAAGTACTGATGCTGAAGCTGAAGCTCCAATCTTTGGCCACCTGATGTGAAGAGCCGACTCATTGGAAAAGACCGTAATGCTGGGAAAGAGTGAAGGCAAGAGGAGAAGGGGATGACAGAAGATCAGATGGTTGGATGGCATCAATGACATCAATGGACATAAGTTTGAGCATGCTCCAGGTGTTGGTGATGGACAGGGAAGCCTGGCATGCTGCATTCCATGGGGACACAAAGAGTCAGACATGATTGAGTGACTGAACAACAGCAACAATACACTTCAATTTTAAATTTTGAAAATAGGAAAATCTATAAATTTAGTTGATGTTGTTTTTGCTTATCCAATCAAGATTTTAGTTTTTTAAACTAAACAGAAATATTCTTACCTCTTCCCTCTATGGGTCTACTTCATATATGTTTCCTGTTATACAACTTTTATTGAATATTGAATATTTTGCCAATACATCAGTAAAGATCTTGAAGTATATACTTTACTTGAAGCCTTTGTAGAGTAACCATGTGCTTTAATATGATTGTCAAGATTGGAATAAATCTAGCCTCCAAAAATAGAAGATTCTCTGCATGTTTATGACATTTTCTGTTTGGAAATAGATGTTGTCTGGAGACAATATATGGGGAAATTAAGAGGTAGGATAGTAAGCAGATAATGAGGTATGGTATTCTATATTTGGAAAAATGACTTTATCTTATGATAAAGTTTTGAAAGAGTGTATTGTTTTAGATAAGAACTAAAATCACCTGGAATCTGTGATGAGCTGCTATGAATAGATAATCCAAACTATTTTACTTGCCAAGTTAATGTGATTTATCTTTTCCCCAGGCTAGTTTCATACCAATTCTTTACTTTTTCTTTTTGTTTTTGGTAAAAGTAGATTTTCTACTTCAGGCATAAAACACTCAGTTTGTTTTCCTGAGAACTACCAAATATCTGGCTTATGGGGATAACAATTCAAAATTTTCATGAAGATTTTTTGATGAGGAAGTGGGAAACATTGCCCAAATATATGACAAATATTCTTGGTGAGCAAGTTACATATTTTTTATGATGTAAACATTTGACCTGACATTTCTACTCCCCAGATTCTGAGCAAGTAAAAGCATATTTAGAATGCATGAATTAAGCCTTTATAATTAGTAATAATTAACATATTTACAGTAACTGTCACTCTACTTACAAAGATCTAGGTTTTAACAACCGTTGGCCTCACCCTGCACACCCATCAGCTCTAGTCCTCCTAAGGCAGATCAAGAACCAATGGAAAATAAAATGTGACCATTCTAAGATTCTTAAAATGTAGTGCACTCTGTACTTCTAGAACACCTAAACTATCTGTTTTGATTTTCTTAATGACCTTATGATCACTAAATTCATATTTTTTAACTGCAATACAATTAAAACTGTTTATTAGAAGTGGTTATAGTTTCTCTATGGCTTTAAAATGAGATTAGACACCTCTGACTTCATTTAACTCTGCTGTTTTCAGCTTTTTCTTCCCCAAATCAGCACCACTCCCTCTTTCATACTTGCTTAACATTTATGATATGCAAAAGCTATGTAAAAGACAAATTTTTTTTTTCCGTTGGAAGAGCAACTTAAAACAATTATGTTACTTTTATCTTATTGTGGGTGTTTGGGGAGCACTTTTCTCTAACAAGTATTTGTGTATTAATATTAGCAAAAATATAGGAGCTGGTATCCATCTGAGCATGGACAATCTAACTGTGAAAGGGGTAAAGAGCAAGGGCTGTTCCTCCCAATGTCTGCAATGCCAGGCTTGAGTCTGTTAAGACAGTGGCAGAAACAAGACATAGGGAGGTCAAAGGGCCATGAAAGAAGGGGGGGATAGGGCAAAAATTGAGATCCATGTGTGAGAATGGAAAAAGCAACCCTTCACAGCTGGAAGCCAACTTGATCCTACCAGTTAGACTTTGGGTTGCCGATGCTCACAGCTGGCCCTGCTGTTCTGCTGTGCCCATGAAGGCTCCTGGAACACCTACCCTGCGTGAGGCTGCTCTGGGTCTGTGATCAAGGGAAACAGATGACAGACCACTCTGTAATCATTTCTGAGCTTGACAATAAACAAGATCACTGTGAAGTCATAAACACTGTCAAATGCTGTCTCTCCCAGGACAGTAATTACTGGTTCTTTACCAACTGTAGTTTTAGTCCTGCTTCCTTTATCTTGCCTTCTAGAGAAAAGTGATTATGATACCCAATCAGAGTGTTGCTCTGACTTCCTGACAACACCCAATTCACGGCAAATGATTGCTTTTCTCAGCCCTTCCTCAAGATGTGTCACACAAATCAAATTACCATTCAACTCCCTTCTAACTCTTTCTTGATGAGAGACCCCATAGTTCCCCCAGGTTTGCGGTCTCTATGGTTGTAATGAGCCCAGCCAATGAACCCAATTTTGTTTGACTGCAGTTGTATTACTGTTGGTTTCTGGCAACAATGCATCAACAAGAGGCAAGTTCAGATTTAAAATTTCTAAATATGTTATTTTCAAAATGTGTCAGGATCGCTTGAACCTGTTTCTAAAAAATGAAGATTCCTGGGTTCAGTTCTATATCCCCCGAGCCTCAGCTGAAGCCTAGGATCTGCATTTCACAAGTTCACCAGATGATTCTTATGTGTAAAAAAGAATGTAAATAGCTCCCTGTTTCCACAGGTGCTGAAGAAGAGTCCATCTAAGTAAAGCCAGCAGGGGACTGTGCACCTCACTCACAGTGATACCTCTCCGTGAGAGGTCACTTCCAGAGCCTTGCAAACTTAAAATTACAATTGTGTATATACAGTCAATCCTCATTACTTGCAGATTCCATATCTGTGACTTACCCTGCATGCTGAAATTAGCTTGTAACCCCAAATCCATACTTGTGGCCCTTTGAGTTCATTTGCAGATGTGTGCAGAACTTGAAAAAATATGAATGGCCAGATGCACACATTGTTCCAGCCCTTACAGTGAAAGGACCAGAGAATGGAGGTAGAGGGCAGGACTGCACACAAGGCTCAGCTCTAAGGCCAGATGGAGGGGCTTGAATTTCAGCTCTGGCCTCTGTGTCAGTGAGTCAAACCTCAGGCAAGTTACCAAGGCTTCTGAACCTCTGGTTCTCATGTCTGTCTCATGTCTCTCCAAGTTTGTGTGTGTCTCTCTCTTGACTTTTTTTTATTGTAATAATACAGAAAAAACACAAAATTTACCATTTTAACCATTTTTAAGTATACGATTCTGTGGTATTAAGTACATTCACAGTGTTCTGCAATAACTGTTGCCATTTAGTTCTAGACTTTTTTCATCACCCAAACAGAAGTTCTGTATCCATTAAGCAATAATGTCCCATCTTCTTCTGCCCCAAGCCCATGGTAACTTCCATTTTACTTTCTGTCTCTATGAATTTGCCTGTTCTAGCAAACTTATATAAGTAAAATTTAAACAACAGTTGTCATTTTGTGTCTGCTATACTTCACATAGCATAATATTTTCAAATTTCATACATGTTGCAAGAATGAGAAAATATGTACATATGTATCAGAATTTCATTCCTCATTACAGATGAATAATGTTCCATTGTTCATATGTACCACATTTTGTCTATTCATTCACATGGATATTTCAGTTGTTCTCACCTTTTGTTATTCTGAATAACTCTTACGTGAACATTCACACACAAGTATGAGTTTGAGTTTCTGTTTTCCTACACACCTATGATTTGAAATAGCTCAACTGGAATTCAATCACTTCCACTAGCTTTGTTCATAATGATGCTTTCTAAGGCCCACTTGACTTCACATTCCAGGATGTCTGGCTTTAGGTGAGTGATTACACCATTGTGATTATCTGGGTCATGAAGATCTTTTCTGTATAGTTCTTCTGTGTATTCTTGCCACCTCTTCTCAATATCTTCTGCTTCTGTTAGGTCCATACCATATCTGTCTTTTATCAAGCCCATCTTTGCATGAAATATTCCCTCAGTATCTCTAATTTTTTTGAAGATCTCTAGTCTTTCCCATTCTGTGTTTTCCTCTATTTCTTTCATTGATCACTAACGGAAGGCTTTCTTATATCTTCTTGCTATTCTTTGAAACTCTACATTCCACTAGGAATATCTTTCCTTTTCTCGTTTTCTTTTCACTTCTCTTCTTTTCAGAGTTATTTGTAAGGCCTCGTGAGACAGCCATTTTTCTTTTTTGCATTTCTTTTCCATGGGGATGATCTTAATCCCTGTCTCCTGTACAATGTTACAAACCTCCGTCATAGTTCATCAGGTACTCTGTCTATCAGATCTAGTCCCTTAAATATATTTCTCACTTCCACTGTATAATCATAAGGGATTTGATTTAGGTCATACCTGAGGCAAATTTGGAAAACTCAGCAGTGGCCACAGGACTGAAAAAGGTCAGTTTTCATTCCAATCCCAAAGAAAGGCAATGCCAAAGAATGCTCAAATTACCACACAATTGCACTCATCTCACAGGCTAGTAAAGTAATGCTCAAAATTCTCCAAGCCAGGCTTCAGCAATGCGTGAACCATGAACTTCCAGATGTCCAAGCTGGTTTTAGAAAAGGCAGAGGAACCAGAGATCAAATTGCCAACATCCGCTGGATCATGGAAAAAGCAAGCGAGTTCCAGAAAAACATCTATTTCTGCTTTATTGACTGTGTCAAAACCTTTGACTGTGTCTATCGCAATAAACTGTAAAATGGTAAAAGGGATGGGAATACCAGACCACCTGACCTACCTCTTGAGAAATATGTATGCAGGTCAGGAAGCAACAGTTAGAACTGGACATGGAACAACAGACTGGTTCCAAATAGGAAAAGAAGTACGTTAAGGGTGTATATTGTCATCCTACTTATTTAACTTCTATGCAGAGTACATCATGAGAAACACTGGGCTGGAAGAAACACAAGCTGGAATCAAGATTGCTGAGAGAAATATCAATAACCTCAGATATGCAGATGACATCACCCTTATGGCAGAAAGTGAAGAGGAGCTGAAAAGCCTCTTGATGAAAGTGAAAGAGGAGAGTGAAAAAGTTGGATTAACCTCAACATTCAGAAAACAAAGATCATGGCATCTGGTCCCATCACTTCATGGGAAATAGACGGGAAACAGTGGAAACAGTGTCAGATTTTATTTTGTTGGGCTCCCAAATCACTGCAGATGGTGATTGCAGCCATGAAATTAAAAGACGCTTACTCCTTGGAAGGAAAGTGATGACCAACCTAGATAGCATATTGAAAAGCAGAGACATTACTTTCCCAACAAAGGTCCATCTAGTCAAGGCTATGGTTTTTCCAGTGGTCATGTATGGATGTGAGAGCTGGACTGTGAAGAAGGCTGAGTGCCATAGAATTGATGCTTTTGAACTGTGGTGTTGGAGAAGACTCTTGAGAGTTCCTTGGACTGCAAGGAGATCCAACCCGTCCATCTTAAAGAGATCAGTCCTGGGTGTTCTTTGGAAGGACTGATACTGAGGCTGAAACTGCAATACTTTGGCCACCTCATGTGAAGAGTTGACTCATTGGAAAAGACCCTGATGCTGGGAGGGATTTGGGGCAGGAGGAGAAGGGGACGACAGAGGATGAGATGGCTGGATGGCATCACCAACTCAATGGCCATGAGATTAGGTGAACTCCAGGTGTTGGTGATGGACAGGGAGGCCTGGAATGCTACAATTCATGGGGTGGCAAAGAGTCTGACACTACTGAGAGACTGAACTGAACTGAACAGAACACACCTAGGATAGGAATTACTGGTTGATATCACATTTCTGTGTCTAACTTTTTTGAGGAACTGCCAAACTGTTTGCCACAGCAGTTGCAATATTTTACATTCCCACAAGCAGTGCTAGTGGGAGAGTGAAAAGCTCACTTAAAACTCAACATTCAAAAAACTAACATCATGGCAAGCAGTCTGATCACTTCATGGTAAGTAGATGGGGAAACAATGGAAACAGTGACAGACTTTATTTTCTTGGGCTCCAAAATCACTGCAGATGGTGATGGTAGCCATGAAATTAAAACACACTTGTTCCTTGGAAGAAAAGCTTTGACAAACCTAGACAGCATATTAAAAAGTAGAGACATTACTTTACCAGCAAAGGTCCATCTAGTCAAAGCTATGGTTTTTCCAGCACTCATGTATGGATGTGAGAGTTGGACCATAAAGAAAGTTGAGCACCAAAGAATTGATGCTTTTGAAGACTCTTAAAATTCCCTTGGATTACAAGATCAAGCCAGTCAATCCTAAAGGAAATCAACCTTGAATATTAATTGGAAGGACTGACACTGAAGCGGAAGTTCCAATATTTTGGCCACCTCATGCGAAGAGCTGACTCTTTAGAAAAGACCCTGATGCTGGGAAAGATTGAAGGCAGGAGGAGAAGGGGACAACAGAGGATGAGATGCATAGATGGCATCAATAACTCAATGGACATGAGTTTGAGCGAGCTCTGGGAGATGGCGAAGGACAGGGAAGCCTGGCGTGCTGCAGTCCATGGTGTTGCAAAGAGTCAGACCCGACTGAACTACTGAACTAGAACAACTAGCAGTGCACAAGGTTTCCATTTTCTCCTCATCCTCACTGACACTTATTTATCCCTCCCTTTCTTAAAAACTAATTGCCATCCTATTGAGTACAATGGAGAAGGAAATTGCAACCCTTTCCACTATTCTTGCCTGGGAAATCCCATAGACAGCGGAGCCTGCTGGGCTACAGTCTATGGGGTTGCAAAAGGGTCAGATAAGACTTAGCTACAAAGCAACAGGTGCAAATTTCTTTTCTTTTTTGCAAAATTAAATAGGATCTACTAAGGTGAGTTGAGGCTATGGTTTTTCCAGTAGTCATGTATGGATGTGAGAGTTGGACTGTGAAGAAAGCTGAGTGTGGAAGAATTGATACTTTTGAACTGTGGTGTTGGAGAAGATTCTTGAGAGTCCCTTGGACTGCAAAGAGATCCAACCAGTCCATTCTAAAGGAGATCAGTCCTGGGTGTCCCTTGGAAGGAATGATGCTAAAGCTGAAACTCCAGTACTTTGGCCTCTTCATGCAAAGAGTTGACTCATTAGAAAAGACTCTGATGCTGAGAGGGATTGAGGGCAGGAGGAGAAGGGGATGACAGAGGATGTGATGGCTGGATGGCATCACCAACTCAATGGATATGAGTTTGAGTGAATTCCAGGAGTTGGTGATGGACAGGGAGGCCTGGCATGCTACAATTCATGGAGTTGCAAAGAGTTGGACACGACTGAGCAACTGAACTGAACTGAACTGAGGGTGAGTTGTTTTTGAATCTGAGTACATGCCCCTGTGTCCTTGTCTTTGAAATAAAATGCTGACTCAAGAATTAGTATTTGGAAAATGTGAAGATATAGAAACAAGAATAGCTGTTGGGCTAAGGAACTGGTAACAATTTATAATTCTGCCACATAACTGAATCACCAAACTCTCAGTTTCCTGAAAGATATAAAGGTCTGACACACATTCCTAAATTGTTTTTACGAGAAGGAAACCCCCACCCCCACCCCGATGAAAACTGCTGAGCCCAAGAACATAGACCCTAAACTGGTTGAAACCAGAAGGTTGATGGTGCTTGAAACTTCACTTTGACACCAACCAATCCAAGAACATGTCACAAGCTGATCACGACCTGCTCCTTGAACACTGTAAAACTCACTGCCTCTTCAGTGACACACTGAGGGTGTGTCACTCAGTCTTAAGGGAATTAACTCACTGCGGCCACCTCTGCATGGCAAAGCAATAAAAGCTATTCTTTTCTGCTGCTGCTGCTGCTAAGTCGCTTCAGTCGTGTCCAATTCTGTGCGACCCCACAGATGGCAGCCCACCAGGCTCCACCGTCCCTGGGATTCTGCAGGCAAGAACACTGGAGTGGGTTGCCATTTCCTTCTCCAAT
Source organism: Ovis aries (assembly GCF_016772045.2). Lineage (NCBI taxonomy): Eukaryota > Metazoa > Chordata > Mammalia > Artiodactyla > Bovidae > Ovis > Ovis aries. The sequence continues at coordinate 497,887 of NC_056070.1, forward strand.
ACATGAAAGTGAAAAGTGAAAGTGAAGTCACTCAGTAAGCGTCCGACTCTTCGTGACCCCATGGACTACAGCCAACCAGGCTCCTCCATCTATGGGATTCTTTTCTACTTCCACCAAAACTCTGTGTTTCTATTTGGCACAGGAGAACAGAGGCTATGATTATAGCAACATTTTCAATTTGATCTTTGTAACAGGTATGATATATATAAAATAACAGGCTCCCCAGTGGCTCAACCAGGAAGAATTCCCTTGCAGTGCAGGAGATACATGTTAGATCCCTGGGTTGGGAAGATCCCCTGGAGGAGGGCAGGGCAACCCACTCCAATGTACTTGCCTGGACAATCTCATGGACTAAGGAGCCTGGCAGACACAGGTTATAGGGTCACAAAGAGTTGGATATGACTGAAGTGACACATTCACAAGTATATAAAATAATAAATGTGTGTGTGTGTGTGTGTGTGTGTGTGTGTGTGTGTGTGTGTACATGCCTCTGTGCCTCTTGCTTGGAGAGGCATACCTCTGTGTTTGTGTGCTTCTCGAGGCATATTACCCTCTTAGCACTGTAATATATTCACCAACCAAGAAGTTTTCCAATCTGCTTGTTCAAGAATTTATATAGAGTTCAGTCTATAATGCCTCCTCTCTCTCTCTCCTAGGTCTTAGGGTGGGTCTCCCCATCCTAAGTCACCTCATTAGCATTAACTCAAGAATGTTGTAAAAGGACTCCTGCTGCTGCTGCTGCTGCTGCTGCTGCTGCTGCTGCTGCTGCTAAGTCGCTTCGGTCCTGTCCGACTCTATGCGATCCCATAGATGGCAGCCCACCATGCTCCCCCATCCCTGGGATTCTCCAGGCAAGAGTACTGGAATGGGATGCCATTGCCTTCTCCAAAAGGACTCCTCAGTTCAGTTCAGTTCAGTCGCTCAGTCGTGTCCGACTCTTTGCCACCCCATGAATTGCAGCACTCCAGGCCTCCCTGTCCATCACCAACTCCCGGAGTTCACTCAGACTCACGTCCATCAAGTCAGTGATGCCATCCAGCCATCTCATCCTCTGTCGTCCCCTTCTCCTCCTGCCCCCAATCCCTCCCAGCATCAGAGTCTTTTCCAATGAGTCAACTCTTCGCATGAGGTGGCCAAAGTACTGGAATTTCAGCTTTAGCATCATTCTTTCCAAAGAAATCCCAGGGCTGATCTCCTTCAGAATGGATTGGTTGGATCTCCTTGCAGTCCAAAGGATTCTCAAGAGTCTTCTCCAACACCACAATTCAATTCTTTATCAATTCTTCTTCATCAGTTCTTCAGCGCTCAGCCTTCTTCACAGTCTAGTGAATGCCAAAATACAGTTCCATCACTCAAGAAATCCCAAGATTTTTAGGAGCTTTGTAACAGGAACCAGGGACAAAAGACCTAATGTTTCTTATCCACAACTTCAAAACTGATCCACTAACATGCTGGTGAACATTTGGGAGGTTTCCAGTTTTTCACTATCACAAGCGATGTTATAATAAATATCCTTGAACACATCTTCAGATGCACATATGTAAGAATTTCTCCAGGATAGTCTAGAGATGAAACTTAAGGGCCATCCAGATTATACACATTTTCAACTTTACTAAAAAGTTGGCAAATTATTTTCTAACATGCTGGTTGTATTTATTTGCACCCCTACCAAATGTTAGCGATTTTCAATTTTCTCTTATCCCCAATTCCTTCTTGTGTGCCTCAGTGTGTACAAAAGGATGTAGGAAAGAAGTAAAACTTACATTTATTGAGTTTTGTGCTAAGTAATTATTAAGGTTCAGGATACATTGCTTCCAAACATGGCACTTTGATATATTAAATATATTAGGCTCAAGGAGCTCAAGAAAATGGTAGAAGCAGAAGTGTCACTCTGAACCACCCCTCACGTTCTGTTCTAAAAGCAAAGGGTAAAACTCCCTTGTGAAACATACCCTCCATGTACCAGGAGAGTGGAAGGCATCCTTATCACCAGATGTTATTTAGGGCTGAGAAGCCCATGTAAACAAAGCTCTTACTTTTTCACCATTATGCTACTCCTACCAAACCTCCTTTTCTTGTCAATTCTTCACAAATTGTTTCATTTGTCTAAAGGTATAAAAGCTTCCTGCTTTGGTCACTTCTTTGAGTCTTGTATCTTTGTGGGGCTCCTGTATGTACACATGTAACTAAATTTGCTTTCTTCCCCCCATTAATCTGTCTCTTTTTTTTTTTTTCACTGAAAGGGGGTCTCAGCCAGAACCTAGAACGGTAGAGGGAAAATTATGTTTCCTCCCCTACAGTACTCACTGTTTTCATATGTGCTATTTGATTTCATTTGACCCTTCCTGTAATGTTTATTCCCTGTATCCTCATCTTCTACACCTGTTCTCCACCCTCCTCCCACATCCCTACCACATCTCTAGTGTGGTTAAGGTACGTTTTTCTGTTTGTGTGAGATTGTATGTTTTGTAGATGGTGACTGCAGCCATGAAATTAAAAGACACTTACCCCTTGGAAGGAAAGTTATGACCAACCTAGATAGCATATTGAAAAGCAGAGACATTACTTTGCCACCAAAGGTCCGTCTAGTCAAAGCTATGGTTTTTCCAGTAGTCATGTATGGATGTGAGAGTTGGACTGTGAAGAAGGCTGAGCACAGAAGAATTGATGCTTTTGAACTGTGGTGTTGGAGAAGACTCTTGAGAGTCCCTTGGACTGTAAGGAGATCCAACCAGTCCATTCTGAAGGAGATCAGTCCTGGGTGTTCTTTGGAAGGAATGATACTAACGCTGAAACTCCAGTACTTTGGCCACCTCGTGCAAAGAGTTGACTCATTGGAAAAGACCCTGATGCTGGGAGGGATTGGGGGCAGGAGGAGAAGGGGACGACAGAGGATGAGATGGCTGGATGGCATCACTGACTCGATGGACGTGAGTCTGAGTGAACTCCGGGAGTTGGTGATGGACAAGGAGGCCTGGTGTGCTGCGATTCATGGGGTGGCAAAGAGTTGGACACGACTGAGTGACTGAACTGAACTAAACTGGTTTGTTATTTACATAATAGTATGTGTGGTCCATCTCATTCTGTTTTCTGCTCTCTGCAGCCAGCACAGGTTGTTGGGATAATTCCTGCTGCTTCTTTTCCTCTGGTCCTTTACTTCTAACTGCCACACTTCAAGCTATGTATCCACCTTAGTTTGCTGATCTCTTCCTCCAGTGACAGATACTTAGATAGCTTCCAATCATCTCCAACACCATCAGTACTGCAATGAGAGCAGTTATTAATATATACATCCCTTCAGAGACCTGTGTGAGAATGTCTGGGGTATATACCTGGGGGAACTGCTGAGTCACTGATTGTGTGTGTACTTAACTAAGTACTCCAAGTACAATTCTGAAGACTGATCTTCAGAATGTGTGCAAATTTACCTTCCATTCCCAAATCACTAATAAGAAAGGAAACTCAGAATTTTTCTGTCTCGCTTTTTTATTTTCTTAACCATCTTTCTTGATGATTAAAAGTTTTAAATTATGATGAAATCCATTTATCAAATTTTTTATGGTTTGTATTTTGACTTTACCAACCTCAGGATCACAAAGATTTTCTCCTGCTTTCTTCTGGCAGTTTTAGCTTTTACATTAATTCAAGTTAATATTTGTTTATGTGTACATGGCTAATTTTTTCCCCATACAAAAGTCCAATTGTGACACTAATGTTTGTTGAAAAGACAATTATTCTTCAATCAACTGGCTTCAACCTCTTTGTTGGCAATCACTTGATCATATTTTGTATGGGTCTATTTTTAGACATTCTATTCTATTTCACTTATCTACATCTCACCTTATTTCAATATCATTCTCTCTTGATTTCTGCTAAGTCACTCAGTCATGTCCGACTCTGTGTGACCCCATAGACGGCAGCCCACCAGGATCCCCCGTCCCTGGAATTCTCCAGGCAAGAACACTGGAGTGGGTTGCCATTTCCTTCTCCAATGCATGAAAATGAAAAGTGAAAGGGAAGTCGCTCAGTCTTGTCCGACTCTTCACGACCCCATGGACCGCACCCTACCAGGCTCCTCTGTCCATGGGATTTTCCAGGCAAGAGTACTGGAGTGGGGTGCCATTGCCTTCTCCGATTCTTTCTTGATTACTGCAGCATTATAATGTTTTGAAATTACATAGTGTAAATCCTTAGCTTTGTTCTCAAACCATTAAGCTTTTATAAGTAAAAACTAATTTTTAGGTAATTTTTGAAACAGATATTCTTTCCTTTCTATGAGCCTCCAAACATCTCTGTGTTTCTCCCCCATCACTAAACTTCACTGAGTTTAGTGGGGTTATGAAGGAGTGAGGACAAGGATGATGGAGCTAATGCTGTTGACCAACCCAGGCTGAACCCCAGCCTTGACCTTCTTAGCCAGCCTCCTCCTTATAGGGTGTCCATGGGACCCACTTCTGACTAATAAGAAATGATATTTCAGCTGCCACATCTGTCAAGTGTTGCTCTTATGAGAAAATCTTGGTACTCGGTCATCCTTGAAGACATATTTTGTAACATTTTCCTTTTTGGGACACATTATCAAAATAAATGCTCTAGCTATTTCTTATTGAATTATCTGGTGGCTTAGTGGTAAAAAAAGAATCGACCTGAAATGTAGGAGACATGAGTTGAATCCCTGAGTCAGGAAGATTCCATGGAGAAGGGAGGCACCCCACTCCAGTATTCTTGCCTGGGAAATCCCATGGATGGAGGAGACTGGTGGGCTACAGTCCATGGGGTTGCAAAAAAGTTGGACATGACAGAGGACTGAACAACAACAGCAACTCCTTGTTAGATTGATTATCAGAAATTCTCTCTTTTTGTTTAAATGATAGACTCCAGGTATATTGGACTAGGACATAAAGAGCCCTCAGTTCAGTTCAGTTGCTCAGTTGTGTCCAGCTCTTTGCGACCCCATGAATCGCAGCACACCAGGCCTCCCTGTCCATCACCAACTCCCGGAGTTCACTCAGACTTACATCCATCAAGTCAGTGATGCTATCCAGCCATCACATCATCTGTCGTCCCCTTCTCCTCCTGCCCCCAATCCCTCCCAGCATCAGAGCCTTCTCCAATGAGTCAACTCTTCACATGAGGTGGCCAAAGTACTGGAGCTTCAGCTTTAGCATCATTCCTTCCAAAGAAATCCCAGGGCTGATCTCCTTCAGAATGGACTGGTTGGATCTCCTTTCAGTCCAAGGAACTCGCAAGAGTCTTCTCCAACACCATAGTTCAAAAGCATCAATTCTTTGGTGCTCAGCTCTCTTCACAGTCCGACTCTCACATCCATACATGACCACTGGGAAAACAATAGCCTTGACTAGATGGACCTTTGGTAGCAAAGTAATGTCTCTGCTTTTCAATATGCTGTCTAGGTTGGTCATAACTTTCCTTCCAAGGAGTAAGCGTCTTTTAATTTCATGGCTGCAGTTACCATCTGCAGTGATTTGAGAGCCCAACAAAATAAAGTCTGACGCTGTTTCCACTGTTTCCCCATCTATTTCCCATGAAGTGATGGGACCAGATGCCATGATCTTAGTTTTCTGAATGTTGAGCTTTAAGCCAACTTTTTCACTCTCCACTTTCACTTTCATGAAGAGGCTTTTTAGTTCCTCTTCAGTTTCTGCCATAAGGGTGGTGTCATCTGCATATCTGAGGTGATTGATATTTCTCCTGGCATATTAAGCTACTACTGGTAGTGGTAGAAGTATTAGTAGTATATCACCTACTGTTTATAAAAAACAAGTACTTTGCACATGTTTTTTATTTCTCGAAGCAGATCTTTAAGGAAGGTACCCTTCCCTAACAAATATTGGGTAATATAACCCTTTAAAATGATATTTCTAAAGCTAAATCCAAGTTTCCCAAAGATATACTGCTGAATCTACATTGATTGCAGGTGTGGGCAAACACAGGTAGAATTTTTAATTTGTGAGAATTAAAATCAGTGTAACGGCTCCCTATAGTACTATAATTTCCAAATTAGTCAGTGTTCATTATACCCTCCTAAATTCAGAATTCAGTATTAAACACAAACTTGATTACATTTTCCTAAAAGTTCCCTAGACCAGACTGTAACTGACTATGTAAAACAGCAGGACCTTTCAGACAACAGCAGAAGAGTGACTTGGGTCTCCACTGATGAGTGATGCTCATGAGTTGACATGCCCTTCCAGGGATGGTGGGGAGGACCTGGTGCCTCAGGACCATTCTGAGGTCTGGCGACAGGGACAGTAGCCTTCCCAAGAAAGGACAGAGCCTGGAGGAAATGTTCATGAATTAGAGCACCATTCTCTGACACACGTCTGACTCTCTCACTTCTCCCCTTCATTTTAACCTCGGCAGATCCTTCCCATCCCTCCCCTGCCAACCCACTCCCAGAAGATTTGTCCTTACCTTTGTTGTAATAGCAGTAAGACACAAAAAGCAGCTGGATTTATTAAAATATGTGTTCAGCTTTTATCTTCTAAAATATAAAGCCTTTGTTATCAAAATTTTAAGGATCAGGAAAATTAAACTACTGTGCAGGTCTGCAGTTGGGAGCTGGAAACCACATACAAGTTTCAGTGCGCCTTAGTCAAGACATTTAGAGGGTTCTTTGTGCCTCTTGCTCCAAAGCTTCAGTTTTGAAAAGGGGCCTTCAAAATTCCTAGGCTAACTTTTGGAAAAGAGGGGAAAATGGAGTAAATAATTGCTTCCTACTTCCGGTTTCACTTCAATACCTTTCCCTCACTCAGTTCAGTTCAGTCCAGTTCAGTTCAGTCGCTCAGTCGTGTCCAACTCTTTGCGACCCCATGAATCGCAGCACGGCAGGCCTCCCTGTCCATCACTAATTCCCAGAGTTCACTCAGACTCACGTCCATCGAGTCAGTGATGCCATCCAGCCATCTCATCCTCGGTCGTCCCCTTCTCCTCCTGCCCCCAATCCCTCCCAGCATCAAAGTCTTTTCCAATGAGTCAGCTCTTCGCATGAGGTGGCCAAAGTACTGGAGTTTCAGCTTCAGCATCATTCTACATTTCCTTTTTTAACCAACAACTTTATTGAGATGTAGTCTTCCCTGATACCTCAGTTGGTAAAGAATCCACCTGCAATGCAGGGGACCCCAGTTCGACTCATGGGTCAGGAAGATCCACTGGTGAAGGGATAGGTTACTCACTCCAGTATTCTTGGGCTTCCCTTGTGGCTCAGCTGGTAAAGAATCTGCCTGCAATGCAGGAGCCCTGGGTTCAGTCCCTGGTTTGGGAAGAGAAAGAAGGGCAAAGCTACCCACTCCAGTATTCTGGCCTGGAGAATTCCATGAACTGTACAGAGTGACTGAACAACAACATTATTTTAAACAAATTGACTTTGAATGTAGTATATGAGTATTGTTCAGTCGCTCAGTCATATCTGACTCATTGTGACCCACATGGACTGCAGCATGCCAGGTTTCCCTGTCCTTCACAATCTCCCCGAGTTTGCTCAAACTCATGTCCATTGAGTCAGTGATCCTGTCCAATCATCCCATCCTTTATAAGCCAAGTCTCAATCCTTCCCAGCAACAGGGTCTTTTCCAGTGAGTCAGCTCTTTGCCTGAGGTGGCCAAAATATTGGAATTTCAGCATCAGTCCTTCCAATGAATATTCAGGGTTTATTTTCTTTAGGATTGGCTGGTTTGATCTCCTTGCTGTCTGAGAAACTCTCAGGAGTCTCCTACAGCACCACAATTTGAAAGGATCAATTCTAAGTCACTCAGCCTTCTTTATGGTCCAACTCTTACATCCATACATGACTACTGGAAAAAACATAGCTTTGACTAAACAGACTTTTGGTGGCAAAGTCATGTCTCTGTTTTTTAATATGCTGTCTATGTTTGTCATACCTTTTGTTCCAAGGAACAAGTGTCTTTTAATTTCATGACTGCAGCCACTGTCCACAGTGATTTTGGAGCCCAAGAAAATAAAATCTGCCACTGTTTCCACTTTTTCCCCATCTATTTGCTATGAAGTGGTGGGACTAGATACCATGATCTTAGTTTTTTAAATGTTGAGTTTTAAACCAGCTTTTTCACTCTCCTCTTTCACCTTCATCAGAAGAATCCTCTTTGCTGGATTCCATTAGAGTGGTATCATCTGCATATTTGAAGTTTTTTATATTTCTCCTGGCAATCTTGATTCAAGCTTGTAATTCATCCAGTCTGGCATTTCACATGATGTACTCTCCATGCAAGTTGCATGGGCTTCCTTGATAACTCAGTTGGTGAAGAATCTGCCTGCAATGCAGGAGACCTGGATTCAATCCCTGGGTTGGGAAGATCCCCTGGAGAAGGGTAAGTTTACCCACACCAGTATATTGGCCTGAAGAGTTCCATGGACTGTAGTCCCTGGGGTGGCAGAGTCAGACACAAACTTTCACTTTTCACTCTGCATAGAAGTTAAATAAGCAAGGTGACAATAAACAGCCTTGATGTATTCCTTTCCCAATTTGGAACCAGTCTGTTGTTCCATGTCCAGTTCTGACTGTTGCTTCTTGACCTGCATACAGGTTTCTCAGGAGACAAGCAAAGTGGTCTAGTAGTCCAATCTCTTTAAGAATTTTCCAGTTTATTGTGATCCACACAGTCAAAGGTTTTAGCATAGTCAATGAAGCAGAAGTAGACGTTTTTCTGGAATTCTCTTGTTTTTCCTATGATCCAACGGATGTTGGCAATTTGATCTCAGGTTACTCTGCCTTTTCTAAATCCAGCTTGAAAGAAGTAAAAGTGTTAGTCACTCAGTCGTGCCTGATTATTGTGATCCCGTGGACTGTAGCCTGCCAGGCTCCTCTATCCATGGGATTCTCCAGGTAAGAATACTGAAGTGGGTTGACATTTCCTTCTCCAGGGGTCCTTTCCAACCCAGGAATGGAACTCGGATCTCCTGCATTGCAGGCAGATTCTTTACCTACTGAGCTATGAGGAAGGTCCATTTGGAAGTTCTCAGTTAACTTACTGTTGAAGCCTTGCTTGGAGAATTTTGAGCACTATTTTGCTAGCGTGTGAGATGAGTGCAATTGTGTGGTAGTTTGAACATTCCTTGTCATTGTCTTTCTTTGGGATTGGAATCAAAACTGACCTTTTCCAGTCCTTTGGTTACTGCCAAGTTTTCCAAATTTGCTGACATATTGAGTGCAGCACTTTAACAGTATCATCTTTTAAGATTTGAAATAGTTCAACTGGAATTCCATCACCTCCACTAGTTTTGTTTGTTGTGATGCTTCTTGAGCCCCACTTGACTTTGCACTCCAGAATCTCTGGCTCTAGGTGACTGATCACACAGTCGTGGTTATCTGGGTCATTAAGATCTCTTTTGTATAGTTCTTCTGTGTATTGTTGTCACCTCTTATTGATATCTTCTGCTTCTGTTAAGTCTATTCCATTTCTGTCCTTTATTGTGCCCATTTTGCGTGAAATGTTCCCTTGGTATCACTAATTTTCTTGAAGAGATCTCTAGTCTTTCCCATTCTATTGTTTTCCTCTATTTCTTTGCTTTGTCACTTCAGTTCAGTTCAGTAACTCAGTTGTGTCCAACTCTTTGCGACTCCATGGACTACAGCACACCAGGCTTCCCTGTCCATCACCACTCCTGGAGCTTGCTCAAACTCATGTCCATCGAGTCAGTGATGCCATCCAAACATCTCACCCTCTGTCGTCGCCTTTTTCTCCTGCCTTCAGTCTTTCCCAGCATCAGGATCTTTTCAAATGTGTCAGCTCTTTGCATCAGGTGGCCAAAGCATTGGAGCTTCAGCTTCAGCATCAGTTCTTCCAATGAATATTCAGGACTGATTTCCTTTAGGATGAATTGGTTTGAACTCATTGCAGTCCAAGGGACTCTCAAGAGTCTTCTCCAACATCACAGTTCAAAAGCATCATTTCTTTAGCGCTCAGCTTTCTTTATGGTCCAACACTCACATCCATATACGACTACTGGAAAAACCATAGAATTGACTAGATGGATCTTTGTCAGCAAAGTAACGTCTCTGCTTTTTAATATGCTGTCTAGGTTTGTCATAGATAAACTGCAGTCCATGGGGTTGCAAAGAGTCAGACACCATTGAGTGACTGAACTGAACTGAGGTTTGTCAGAGCTTTTCCTCCAAGGAGCAAGTGTCTTTTAATTTCAAGCCTGCAGTCACCATCTGCAGTGATTTCGGAGCCCAAGAAAATAAAGTCTGTCACTGTTTCCATTGTTTTCCCATCTATTTGCCATGAAGTGATGGGACTGGATGACATGATCTCAGTTTTTTGAATGTTGAGTTTTAAGCCAGCTTTTTCACTCTGTCTTTCACTGTCATCGAGATTACTTAGGAAGGTTCTCTTATCTCTCCTTGCTATTCTTTGTAACCCTGCATTCAGATGGGTATATCTTTCCTTTTCTCCTTTGCCTTTCATTTCTTTTCTCAGCTGTTTGTAAGGCCTCCTCAGACAAGGACATTGCCTTTTTTCATTTCTTTTTCTTGGGGATAGTTTTGATCACCGCCTCATGTATGGTGTTACAAACCTCCATCCATAGTTCTTCAGGCACTCTTTCTATCAGATCTAAACCTTGCATGTCCCTTGATGTCACATGTTTTCTCTGGGAATTTCTGTAAATTTTAATTTTTTCTGTATATTTTAAAATTTTTTTTGTACATCTCTATCATGTTTGAATTTTGTTCACAATGAACATGTATCATATTTTTAAAAATGTAAGCTAATGTTTCATATATTGACCATAAATGCAACTTCTTTCAGCATGGCATGCATGTGTTAGAAGTCTTCACAGGTATAGAAGCAGTGATTATATCCAAGCCGTTTCTCTTTTAAAACACTCTTAGTCTAACATACACACTACCATGTGTAAAATAGATAGCTGCCGAGAAGTTGCCGTATAACACAAGGAACCCAGCCTAGTGCTCTGTGATGACCTAGAGGGGTGAGATGGTAGGGGTGGGAGGCTCAGCAGGGAGGTGATATAGGTATAATTATGGCCAAGTTGCATTGTTGTATCGCAGTAATCAACACAACATTGTAAAGCAATTTTCTCCCAATTAAAGAATAAATTTTTAAAAACACCCTTAGTCTAAAGAAAAGTATGAAAAAGTTCACAAGGTAGAAGAGATATTGGGAGGGATTTAGTACAGAGTGGTTTGTACCAAGTCCAACTCTGTATTCAACAGCATGGCTTCAGAGAGGTCACCTAGCATCTGTGTATGCCTTTAAAATAGTCTATCACCAAAATATCACATTTATTCTCAAAAGTGACATTCACTGTTCAAATTAAATCTCTTGGATTGGTACATATTTCTGTGATGAAATATCTAAAAACAAGGTCAGGAAAAGCATCACTGCCTCTCATGAAGGAAACTTAAATTTGCAGTCAGAGGACAAAGGTATCAGAGAACAAGGAAACAGTATCAGGAAATTGTATTGGGTGAGGTCAAATACATAGCACACCATTGCTAGAAACAAGATTTGGTAATGGAAGTATCAAATATATTTCAAGAGGGCATTATGTTCCAGAGGAAATGGAATAGATTTAGAAGTAGATTTGGTTTTCCCTTCCCTGACCTGAAGCATTTCTGAGCACTAAAAGCTATTAGGTAAGATCCCCATACTATTGGGAACAATAAATGATTTATGCTTTATGGTTCACACATATTTATTTGGGAATTTTTTTTCATGTAATGATGCCAACAGGCATCCTCTAAGAAAATGTTGTGTTAAGCATCCTTGACACTATATAGATTGAGTCAAATTTTACTTTCTATTAAAATCTTGAGAAGTTCTAGGTTCTTGCTGTTTTGATTTCTACTCCAGTTTCAGCACTATTTCACTGATTAGTTTGGATATACTCTTATTTCTAGAACTTGGTCAGTCCAATTAAAAAACAAAAGAGAAAGCAAGAGAATTGCCTTACTCCACAGTTCAGTTCAGTTCAGTCGCTCAGTCGTGTCCGACTCTTTGTGACCCCATGAATTGCAGCACGCCAGGCCTCCCTATCCATCACCAACTCCCGGAGTTCACTCAGACTCACGTACACCAAGTCAGTGAGGCCATCCAGCCATTTCATCCTCAGTCATCCCCTTCTCCTCCTGCCCCCAATCCCTCCCAGCATCAGAGTCTTTTCCAATAAGTCAACTCTTCACATGAAGTGGCCAAAGTACTGGAGCTTCAGCTTTAGCTTCATTCCTTCCAAAGAAATCCCAGGGCTGATCTCCTTCAGAATGGACTGGTTGGATCTCCTTGCAGTCCAAGGGACTCTCAAGAGTCTTCTCCAATACCACAGTTCAAAAGCATCAATTCTTCGGCACTCAGCTTTCTTCACAGTCCAACTCTCACATCCATACATGACCACTGATAAAACCATAGCCTTGACTAGAGGGACCTTTGCTGGAAAAGTAATACCTCTACTCTTCAACATGCTCTCTAGTTTGGTCATAACTTTCCTTCCAAGGAGTAAGCATCTTTTAATTTCATGGCTGCAGTCACCATCTGCAGTGATTTCAGAGCCCCCAAAATAAAGTCTGACACTGTTTCCACTGTTTCCCCATGTATTTCCCATGAAGTGATGGGACCAAATGCTATGATCTTCGTTTTCTGAATGTGGAGTTTTAAGCCAACTTTTCACTCTCCTCTTTCACTTTCATCAAGAGGCTTTTAGTTCCTCTTCACTTTGTGCCATAGGGGTGGTGTCATCTGCATATCTGAGGTTATTGATATTTCTCCCAGCATTCTTGATTCCAGCTTGTGCTTCTTTCAGCCCAGCGTTTCTCATGATGTACTCTGCATAGAAATTAAATAAGCAGGGTGACAATATACAGCCTTGACGTACTCTTTTTCCTATTTGGAACCAGTTTGATGTTCCATGTCCAGTTCTAACTGTTGATTCCTGACCTGCATACAAATTTCTCAAGAGGCAGGTCAGGTGGTCTGTATTCCCATCTCTTTTAGAATTTTCCACAATTTATTTTGATCCACACAGTCAAAGGCTTTGGCATAGTCGATAAAGCAGAAATAGATGTTTTTCTGGAACTCTCTTGCTTTTTCCATGATCCATTGGATGTTGGCAGTTTGATCTCTGGTTCCTCTGCCTTTTCTAAAATCAGCTTGAACATCAGGAAGTTCACGGTTCACATACTGCTGAAGTCTGGCTTGGAGAATTTTGAGCATTACTTTACTAGCGTGTGAGATGAGTGTAATTGTGCAGTAGTTTGAGCATTCTTTGGCATTGCCTTTCTTTGGGATTGGAATGAAAACTGACCTTTTCCAGTCCTGTGGCCACTACTGAGATTTCCAAATTTGCTGGCATATTGAGTGCAGCACTTTCACAGCATCATCTTTCAGGATTTGAAACAGCTCAACTAGAATTCCATCACCTCCACTAGCTTTGCTCGTAGTGATGCTTTCTAAGGCCCACTTGACTTCACATTCTAGGATGTCTGGCTCTAAATGAATGATCACACCATCGTGATTATCTGGGTCATGAAGATCTTTTTTGTACAGTTCTTCTGTGTATTCTTGCCACCTCTTCTTAATATCTTCTGCTTCTGTTAGGTCCAGACCATTTCTGTCCAAAGATCGAGCCCATCTTTGCATGAAATGTTCCCTTGGTATCTCTAATTTTCTTGAAGAGATCTCTGCTCTTTCCCATTCTGTTGTTTTCCTCTATTTCTTGGCACTGATCGCTGAAGAAGGCTTTCTTATCTCTTCTTGCTATTCTTTGGAACTCTGCATTCAGATGCTTATATCGTTCCTTTTCTCCTTTGCTTTTCATTTCTCTTCTTTTCACAGCTATTTGTAAGGCCTCCCCAGACAGCCATTTTGCTTTTTTGCATTTCTTTTCCATGAGGATGGTCTTGATCCTTGTCTCTGGTACAATGTCACGAACCTCCATCCATAGTTCATCATGCACTCTCTCTATCAGATCTAGTCCCTTAAATCTATTTCTCACTTCCACTGTATAATCATAAGGGATATGATTTAGGTCATACATGAATGGTCTAGTGGTTTTCCCTACTTTCTTCAATTTAAGTCTGAATTTGTCAATAAGGAGTTCATGATCTAAGCCACAGTCAGCTCCTGGTCTCGTTTTTGTTGACTGAGTAGAGCTTCTCCATCTTTGGCTGCAAAATAATATAATCAATCTGATTTCGGTGTTGACCATCTGGTGATATCCATGTGTAGAGTCTTCTCTTGTGTTTTTGGAAGAGGGTGTTTGCTATGACCAGTGCATTTTCTTTCTCCACAGGGGGGCAGTAAGGGTTAATGACATAACTGATAATCATTTTTAGGAGAAAGGTAGAAAATGCTATGTATGTGCTTATTGCATATTGATAACTAAAAGGAAAAATATAGGCCCATAAACAAAAAGCCTGCGTAAACTTTAATACTTTCAATGTTTTGAATTCATAGACATATTCAATTTATATGCTTTACCAAGGAAGGTGAGAAAAGAAAAAAAAAAAATAATAATAATAACACCTCAGCTTTAGAAACACCAATGTTCCCAAGGTCACATGAATGCTAGGAAGACAACCTTACCACTTTTTTTCAATATTGCTCAGTCTTATCCATTAGTCACTAACTTCTGTGTCTCATTTTTTTAGAAATGTGTATAAGCAGTTTACTATAAAAACTGAAATGCAGAACCACATATTTTGAAAAAGGGATTGAAAATAGAAAACTCATTTAGACTAACCAAAGAGCTCTCTAAATTCCATTTTGCTCTACTGGAAACACAAGGATTATTATGAGTTGCTACTTTTTATTAGTTACAAAATTGAAAGTCATTACTGCAAGGTCCTAGTACCAACTGCAGAGCATCTAAGAAATCTGAACATTTTCCCCAGGGACCAACTAAGTTCCTAGTTTATTGCCCCAATTCTTGGTTCAATGCAGTTTGAGGTATCTACAACAATTTACTCCTTAGAATTTCGTTTCAGTTTCGGCAGATTTACTAATCAAGCTCCAGGGAGCAGCAGAGCGGCAGCAAGTGATTCTCAAAGAGGGCCATGTGGGAGGGTAGACAGTCAACCCCCACATTCTTCACTCAGAGCTGGTTGAGAAGGTTTAGGTGTATCTAAGTGGGGGGGGAAATTCAATTATAATTTTATATTTGGGGAAAATACTTCTACTTTTTAAATAAGACTAGAGAAGGTAAGACTCTGGAAAAACTAGATGTATAAATTTTAGAAATTTGAGAAGCATTATCAAATACTGAACATCATTTATTTATTTATATTTTTGACTCTGCAGGGTCTTCGTTGTGGGCTTTCTCATGAGGGCTTTCTCTAGTTGTGGTGAGCAGACGCTACTCTCTAGCTATGGTTTGAGGGCTTATTGTGGTGACTTCTCTTCTTACAGAGCCTAGGCTCTAGAGCCTGTGAGCCTGTGAGTTTCAGTAGTTGCAACATGCGGGCTCAGTAGTTGTGGTGCAGGGGCATAGTTGCCCCACAGCATGTGGAATCTTCCCAGAACAGGGATCAAACCTATGTGCACATTTGTAGGCAGTTTCATTGAACCACTACCGAAGTCCCAACAGTGAACATTATTGTCAAAGAAAGAAGGTTTTAAAAGAACTGGTCATTTAGCCAGAATCTTAAGAAAACTTTCTTGTTAGAAGAGGTGACAGAGCAATGAGGAAATCTCCAGTACCCGGCGTTCCAGTTTCCTCCGCTCCCACGCCTGTCTGCTCACAGCAAGCTGTGAATTTGGAAGGCAGAACTGCAACTTGATTAGCTTCAATCAAGGCCAAGTTCAGTTGAAATCATGGCACTGTGCTTCAAAACCGAAACACAGAAACATAACCCTTGCCAAGTGGTGATTCCAAAAGGTTGAGGGTTTTAAATATGCCTAAAGGTGGCTGGGAAAGTAAAGATGACAAAATAAGGAGAGAGAGAGGGAAGGACAGACAGAGAAAGAGAAACAAAGAGAGGCAGAGAGAGGAGGTGGGAATGGGGAGAGCTGTGTGCAACAGAACAATCAAGCTCTAGAAGAGAGGGAGAGAAAATTAAAAATTTGTATTGAATTTTACATTTATGAAGAAACAGAATCTCTAACAATAGATCATCATACAATTAAGTGTATAGTAATCAATACTGTTCACTATAATGCAAAGAACTTTAGCACTTTAAGGTAACAAGTCTACAGCTGCCAGAAACTAGAATTACAAACAGTGTTCAAAAGCATGTATTATTTGGAGACAAGCAGCAGAGCAGGCACACACACATTTTCACGCTCTAACCACAGCAATTTCTCTGAACTACTAGAGAAATACAGTCTTTGGAGAACAAACAGGGACTCTATACATATACACCATGGAGGAACACACTCTAAGAGTCACTTCTAAAAAGAAAACTCTCATATCTTTTGGGATTCTCATGACTTTTCTTTGCAGGCTATGTGGTATAGCTAGGTCACTGTACAGTGATGCCTGTTGGGGATGCTGTACAGTGATGCCTGTTGGGGATGACTTAAATAGGTTAAAATATGCTCCATTAAAAATCATCCATAGGTGGGTAAAGTTACTTACTATCAGTTCAGTTCAGTCACTCAGTCGTGTCCGACTCTTTGCGACCCCATGAATTGGAGCACGCCAGGCTTCCCTGTCCATCACCAACCTCCGGAGTTCGCTCAGACTCACGTCCATAGAATCAGTGATGCCATCCAACCATCTCATCCTCTGTCGTC
The DNA here is from genome assembly GCF_016772045.2 of Ovis aries. Classification (NCBI taxonomy): domain Eukaryota; kingdom Metazoa; phylum Chordata; class Mammalia; order Artiodactyla; family Bovidae; genus Ovis; species Ovis aries. The sequence continues at coordinate 514,614 of NC_056070.1, forward strand.
CCCTTCTCCTCCTGCCCCCAATCCCTCCCAGCCTCAAAGTCTTTTCCAATGAGTCAACTCTTCGCATGAAGTGGCCAAAGTACGGAGTTTCAGCTTTAGCATCATTCTTTCCAAAGAAACCCCAGGGCTGATCTCCTTCAGAATGGACTGGTTGGATCTCCTTGCAGTCAAGGGACTCTCAAGAGTCTTCTCCAACCCCACAGTTCAAAAGCATCAATTCTTCGGCGCTCAGCCTTCTTCACAGTCCAACTCTCACATCCATACATGACTACTGGAAAAACCATAGCCTTGACTAGACGACCCTAGTTGGCAAAGTAATGTCTCCGCTTTTGAATATGCATCTAGGTTGCTCATAACTTTTCTTCCAAGGAGTAAGCGTCTTTTAATTTCATGGCTGCAATCACCATCTGCAGTGATTTTGGAGCCCCCCAAAATAAAGTCTGACACTATTTCCACTGTTTCCCTATCTATTTCCCATGAAGTGATGGGACCAGATGCCATGATCTTCGTTTTCTGAATGTAGAGTTTTAAGCCAACTTTTTCACTCTCATCTTTCACTTTCATCAAGAGGCTTTTAGTTCCTCTTCACTTTCTGCCATAAGGGTGGTGTCATCTGCATATCTGAGGTTAGTGATATTTCTCCCGGCAATCTTGACTCCAGCTTGTGTTTCCTCCAGTCCAACGTTTCTCATGATGTACTCTGCATAGAAGTTAAATAAGCAGGGTGACAATATACAGCCTTGACGTACTCCTTTTCCTATTTGGAACCAGTCTGTTGTTCCATGTCCAGTTCTAATTGTTGTTTCCTAACCTGCATACAGATTTCTCAAGAGGCAGGTCAGGTGGTCTGGTATTCCCATCTCTTTCAGAATTTTCCACAGTTTATTGTGATCCACACAGTCAAAGGCTTTGGCATAGTCAATAGAGCAGAAATAGATGTTTTTCTGGAACTCTCTTGCTTTTTCCATGATCCATTGGATGTTAGCAGTTTGATCTCTGGTTCCTCTGCCTTTTCTAAAATCAGCTTGAACATCAGGAAGTTCATTGTTCACGTATTGCTGAAGCCTGGCTTAGAGAATTTTGAGCATTACTTTAATAGCATGTGAGATGGTTGCAATTGTGCGGTAGTTTGAGCATTCTTTGGCATTGCCCTTCTTTGGGATTGGAATGAAAACTGACCTTTTCAAGTCCTGTGGCCACTACTGAGATTTCCAAATTTGCTGGCATATTGAGTGCAGCACTTTCACAGCATCATCTTTCAGGATTTGAAACAGCTCAGCTGGAATTCCATCACCTCCACTAGCTTTGTTCGTAGTGATGCTTTCTAAGGCCCACTTGACTTCACATTCCAGGATGTCTGGCTCTAGAAGAATGATCACACCATCGTGATTATCTGAGTCATGAAGATCTTTTTTGTACAGTTCTTCTGTGTATTCCTGCCATCTCTTCTTAGTTATTCAGAAATGTCGTCTGGAAGATTCAGGTGAATCAAAGTCTGATTTACAAAGTTATTTTTGAGATCTACAAGTTTGTATTTTAAAGGTCCCCTGGAACATATGCTAATTTCCACAAAACTTCCAAGGAAGGTATTCTTAGGAAATTTTTTTAACACATAGATAAAAGTCATTTCTACTTTGCTACCATTTACATGCAAATAGCTGATGCTAAAGCTGAAACTCCAATACTTTGACCATTTTATGCAAAGAGTTGACTCACTGGAAAAAACCCTGATGCTGGGAGGGATTAGGGGCAGGAGGAAAAGGGGACAACAGAGGATGAGATGGCTGGATGGCATCACCGACTTGATGCAGATGAGTTTGGGTGAACTCCGGGAGTTGGTGATGGACAGGGAGGCCTGGCATGCTGTGATTCATAGGGTCGCAAAGAGTCAGACACGACCGAGTGACTGAACAAACTGAACTGAACATGCAAATAAGTGCTGCCACACAATATCAAGCGTGCTGCATCTTCTGAAAGAAGGCTAATAGTGCCCTCCAGAATTTTTTTCACTAATAATTTACTTAGCACACACTTTCTTCAGAAAAAGTAAAAAGGTTGTGACCTTGCCATCATCGAATTATTTCATCTTCTTTTTTTTTTACTTTAATATATTTTTTTAATTTTTATTTTTACTTTATTTTACTTTACAATACTGTATTGGTTTTGCCATACATTGACATGAATCCACCACGGGTGTACATGCATTCCCAAACATGAACCCCCCTCCCTCTTCCCTCCCCACAACATCCCTCTGGGTCATCCCCGTGCACCAGCCCCAAGCATCCTGTATCCTGCATCAGACATAGACTGGCGATTCGTTTCTTACATGATAGTATACATGTTTCAATGCCATTCTCCCAAATCATCCCACCCTCTCCCTCTCCTACAGAGTCCAAAAGTCCACTCTACACATCTGTGTCTCTTTTACTGTCTCACATACAGGGTTATCATTACCATCTTTCTAAATTCTCTATGTATATGTTAGTATACTGTACTGGTGTTTTTCTTTCTGGCTTACTTCACTCTGTATAATCAGCTCCAGTTTCATCCATCTCATTAGAACTGACTCAAATGTATTCTTTTTAATGGCTGAGTAATACTCCATTGTGTATATGTACCACAGCTTTCTTATCCATTCATCTGCTGATGGACATCTAGTTTGTTTCCATGTCCTGGCTATTATAAACAGTGCTGCGATTAACATTGAGGTACATGTGTCTCTTTCAATTCTGGTTTCCTCGGTGTGTATGCCCAACAGTGGGATTGCTGGGTCATAAGGCAGTTCTATTTGCAATTTTTTAAGGAATCTCCACACTGTTCTCCATAATGGTTGTACTTTCATCTTCTTAAACACTAGATTTCTTTAAGGAGATATTACTGGTATCCTCTTTATTACCTTTATCACACAAGAATGGTAGTTGTGTCATGTCTACAAACCTGGTGGAAAGCAGTTCAAATGGCAGTACCTTACAATTTGATTAGCTATTTCGAGAATATTCATTGAAACATTAAACAAGATTTGGGAAAACTTTGTGGGTTTATTTTGCTAATGTATATTTGCCCTTCTTCAGGGGATCTCCCAACCCAGGGATCGAACCCAGGTCTCCCACATTGCAGGCAGATTCTTTATCAGCTGAGCCACAAGGGAAGTCTTAATGAATATTTATCTGATTCTTTCTCCACATAAGCACTATATTGGGAGATGGTGTAGACAAAGGTAAGAATCCAAAACGTTCTTTGGAAGTGATGAGAACAAAGTAGATCTCAGTAAGGCTGGAGGGGGACCAGGAACCACCCAGCAAAGCACAAGCTTGAGCAACTCCCCCGACATACATTTACATAAGCTGTAATCATTTCATTATTAACGTAAAGAGGATAAATGGGAGCAAACGGAGGAAGACAAAATGTGGCATAAAATGGGAGGCAGGTGGGAAAAAGCATGGTTAGCTGTAATCTGAGGAAGAGGCAATGGCAACCCAGTCAACACTCTTGCCTGGAAAATCCCATGGACGGAGGAGCCTGGTAGGCACCAGTCCATGGGGTCGCTAAGAGTCGGACACGACTGAGCGTCTTCACTTTCACTTTTCAGTTTCATGCATTGGAGAAGGAAATGGCAACCCACTCCAGTGTTCTTGCCTGGAGAATCCCAGGGACGGGAGACCTGGTGGGCTGCCCTATGGGGTTGCACAGAGTCGGACACGACTGAAGCGGCTTAGCAGCAGCAGCAGCAACAGCCGCAGCTGTAATCTGAATGGCACACTGGAACAAAAGCTGAGCTGAGGGAAACCTTCCATACTCTCCACTCCTCATTTTTATTTTATTTACTTACTTATCATTATTTTTAAGCATTTATTTATTTACTTGACTGTCGTCGGGTCTTAGTTGCAATGTGCAGGTTCTCTAGTTGTGTCCTGCTGGTTACAGAGCACTGAGTTCGTTTGTTGTGTTTCACGGAGATTAGTTGCCTCTGCGGCATGTGGGGTATTCGTTCGCTGACCAGGGATCGAACCATGTCCCTGCACTGGAAGCCAGATTCCTTTTTTTTTTTTTTTTTTTAAGAGCTTTTTATTGAATGTGTTGCTAAAGAGCTTTAGTCAAAAAGACCAAAGCCCATGTCGTCATCAGACTCTTCAGATTCTTTCTTTGCTTCCACATTTTTCTCCTCAGCTGGGGCAGCAGTAGTGGATAGGATAGGTCCATCAGCCCCCACAATGCAGATGAGGCTTCTGATGTTGCCATAGGCCAAAGCTCTTGCAAACAAGCCTGGCAGAAAAGCTCAGCGTTTACACCAGCTGCTTTAATGAGGGTATTGATCTTATCCTCCATGACCATCACCTCATTGTTGTGCAGAATGAGGGCCGAGTAGATGCAGGCGAGCTCCAAGACCTGGACCATGGTGCGAGTGAGGGCTAGGTGGGGGCTGCCAGGTGCAGTGCTAGTCGCCAGTTGATGTGAGGACCTCGCCCCCAAATGATGGAAGCTTCCTTGGAAGGACTGAAGACCTTAGCACCAGCGGAGGAAAGCTGAAAAGTGGATTTTTCTTTACCAGTCGGCCACCAGGGAAGTGCCAGTCCTCATTTTTAAGAGTCATATATTGGATCTTGGGGAGACAAGAGCCACAAGCTCACACCACAGCAGAAGGAGATCTTTATCTCTCATCATTCATCATCTCTGAGTGGAAACCCCATCCATCCTTCAAGGCTCAATTCAAAAACCATGCCTTCCTCCTCTCTCTTTCACCTCTGAGTCTCCACAGATCACTGAACTCTGGCTCTAGAAGAGCAACAGTTTTGTGTTGCTTGTCCTGGCGTCCTGTTGTTTTTTTCCTTGTTCTGGGCTCTTCTCCCCTGAGGCCTGCTGGTGCTGGAGGAGAAAACCTTATATCTCCTTCAGGACACTACTGATATTTGTGCAGACAGGAAGGCTGTTCTACATAGAGAGCTGTCTTGCTCCAGCAAAATAATGAAACATGTCTTGGCCCCATCCCTTTTTCCTTCTTTTCAGTAAATGACCTTCATAAATGTCTCCCTATTCCTATGAAGTTGGCCAGAAGCTTAAGGTTTTCCCTCAGAGGATCAAAAAAGGGAAAAAAATAAAATGAAATCCCGGAATGTATGGGAGACCAGAAGCCAGATGCATTCAGCGCTTCTCTGGTTTCCCCTTTGAGTGACAGGCGGTCGCAGACATGTCACGACTGCTTGTGTCACAGGGCCACAGCAGTCATGTGTAGTGACTGACAGGGAATTTAAAGGTAATACAGGAGCATCTATAATTTTTTTCCTATTATTATTATGCTAAAAAGAACTCATTATGAAATCATGTTTAAATAGAAGATGGCTTATACCTAAAGGAGGAATTAACAGCTCAAAAAACGAGATGTCTTCTCTTGTCACTGAGCCTTTGTGAATTTAGAAACCTTGACAAGTGAGTCACTGAAAAGTCCTAAGAGGTAACATTGTTAATCTGCCTCTTCTCCAGAGAAATTAGACATGAGAGACTAGAAATAAAAACTCAAGTCCACCACCTATTAAATTTCTGAAGAAACTAGTGGCAGAAGTGTAGGGTAAGGAAATTAGAGAAAGTGGGGTTCAGAGAAAGAACGAGTCCAAGACCAGCACTTTACAGGAACAGATCACCTTTAATGAGGGGAGAAGAGGCAGCAGTCAGATTAGTGAGCTGCTACACTAACCCAAGAAAAGAGGAAGTATAGATGTGGAAATCTACTGTCTTAAGGGGGCCTGTTCTTCTCCACGGTTGTTTGAATTAGTTATCTCTTGAACGGCTGGGGCAAGGAATTCTGGAGATCGGCCACAGGCTGGGAGCGGCTGGGAGCTGGGCATAATCAACCTTAATGTCCATTTTTTCCTTCAAGTGAGAAAGTTCTTTGTTTTGCATTGAATGGTGGGGAGGACCCCAAGGGGAGTTTTAACTCCAGGCTATTTTCAGCTGTGTAACTTTCCTTCAAGAAAAGTGACAGACAAAAATGAAAATAAAACAAATGAGCAGATCTGACTCCAAGAAATAGTGCTTTAGTTGCTGCAAAGCCCTGGAAAGCAAAGTTGGATTATCACTTCCTTGAGGAAGAAGCTGTGTTCTGCTCACTGGTGAATTTCTTGTTTGCTAGGCAGCAGAGAGGAGGCACTCAGTAGATGTCTAATGCATCAGAATCTTTGAGGCACACTTGGTCTAGGAAAGGCTAGGACATGCCTGTGTTCTCTCCCATAGCGAGCATTTCTGAGTCTCTGCCAATCTTTTCTGTTCTGGGCACTTCACAGAAAAGCAGATGCCCTCAGTCTTTTGTACTATCTATTCTAAGCCTGGGTCTCACAGTAATTTATTTCCCTTCTTTTTCTGCAGTGAAAAAGTGACAACTTCTCTGGCAAGCAATGTCTTCATTGCCACTAATGATGACAAATCAAAAGGTCAGCAAGGCCCCTGTTTTTCAGGCTTACTATTGGGTTGACAATTTGGATTTAGTTGGTAAATTGCCTATTTAGTTGGTAAATAGTCTAACTACCATTGGTTAGACTACTATTGGTTAGAAGTGATTCTCAAGTTTAAGGGTTTTATTCTCAAACCTTGGAGCATCGGAAGTCAGGAAGAACCCTCTGATCTGAATGCTTATTCCTCCTGTTCCTGTTATGGACCTCTGCCTTTCACACCAGTAGAGCCAGGCAGCTCTGTCTAGAGAGCCTATTGCTTTTTTAAAAATAAGGTATCCATGATCAGAAAATCAACGTATTTTATTATTAATAGTGATGATAGAGAATTTTCTCATCCTGTTATCTATCCATTCACCTGAGGTCACAAAGAACACATCTTGAGATATTTAGCAGATTATGACAGGGCCTGTATTTGAAGGAAGAAAAACCTTGCGTTCAAAACAATTTTGTTTTCAAGCCTTCCAATCATTCATCTTACAGCTATGCTAACCCTCACTGAGTACTCTAGAGGATCTTTAAGTGATGATGCCCTGCACAGCCATGTGGGGCACAGCCCACCCATGTACACTTGGTATTAATCTCCCCACCTTCTGGATCCCTGGAAGCGGGTGTGTGGTGTGGGCGTGTTTCGTGTGTTTGACATCTATAAATACACTCAGAGCTGCTCGGAGCTGCTCACTGGTATTTCAGCACATTCACTATTCCCAGTTTTTACATATACCCACACCCTCATAAAAAGGAGTAAAGCAGGATTTTATTTTTACTGTGATGGCCATGACTCCAGATAAATTGCTACAAAACCAGATGTCACTTTTATTTTATTTAAAAAAAATTAATTAATTTATTTTAAGTGGAGGCTAATTACTTTACAATATTGTAGTGGTTTTTGCCATACATTCACATGAATCAGCCATGGGTATACATGTGTTCCCCATCCTGAATCCCCCTCCACGTCCCTCCCCAAAGTTGCAGGATATAAAATTAACAAACAGACATCACTTTTAAATGTACCCCTTTTGTCTGTAGAACAATGAGACACATAAAGAACATTCGGCTCTCACTCTATTCCCTTCACCTTCCTTGGTGCTGGCTTCCATTTATGCCTCCACCTGCCTCTACAGTTGGGTTTGAGGTTTGTTCTTCTCTCAGTCTGTAACACTGCTTCCATTTTTTGGCTAAAGCTTTATTCTCTCCTTTTTCTCAGGTATCCCACTTGCAAGCCCTCTGGTCATTGCAGCCCAGACCTCCATCACAGTCACACTGACCTGGAGAGTATTCCAGGCCCATCACCCCCTGGACCCACTGCCTGGTTTCTCCTCAATCTCTGGAGCTAGACTGGGTCCAGACTTTGGCCTTGCTTTCTGTATGGGGTATGCAACACGTGTTGGCTTCAGTTTCCTCATTTGAAAAATGGATATATTAACAAGACATACCTCTTGGAGTTTTTAATAAAGACTGGTAGATCACTGTTCAGTTCAGTTCAGTTCAGTTCAGTTGCTCAGTCGTGTCCGACTCTTTGTGACCCCATGAATCACAGCATGCCAGGCCTCCCTGTCCATCACCAACTCCCAGAGTCCACCCAAACTCATGTCCATTGAGTTGGTAATGCCATCCAACCATCTCATCCTCTGCCATCCCCTCCTTCCTCCTGCCCTCAATCTTTCCCAGCATGAAGGTCTTTTCCAATGAGTCAGCTCTTTGCATCAGGTGGCCAAAGTGTTGGAGTATCAGCTTCAGCATCAGTCCTTCCAATGAACACCCAGGACTGATTTCCTTAAAATGGACTGGTTGGATCTCCTTGCAGTCCAAGGGACTCTCAAGAGTCTTCTCCAACACCGCAGTTCAAAAGCATCGATTCTTGGTGCTGGTACTGCCAAACCTAGTGAGTCATGCCTCCCTGAACTCATGCCTTTGTGAGATCCCCTATGATATTGATTTGGTTTCACCACGTGGCCTCTTTGGCCAAAGACAGAAGCAGAGGCTTGATCAGTGTGTGTACATTGTGTTTTTACACTCTCTCGTTTGCTGCTTTTTTGAACTTAGCCACTGCTTGGAGAAGCCTGGGTAGACTTGCTGGTTGATGAGAGACAACTGTTCAGCTAACCCACCCCCATCCCACCTTCCCTTGGTCAACTACTAGACATGTGAATGAGGCTATTTGGAACTAGTCAGTCTGGCTAACTTGCCAAGTGATTGTAAACACATGAATGCTTCCAGGTGACCCTGTATGGAGCAGAGATGAATTTTACTGACTAAATCCAAATTGCCAACCCACAGAATCTTTAGCAATTAAGTGATGATTGAGTTATTCAGTTTTGGAGCAATTTCTTATGTAGTAATAGTTAGCTACTACAAAGATAAATGAGTTTTTCTATGGTACATAAAAGGTATTTAGAGAAGTGTGTGGGACAAGGTTTGTGCTTATGTCAGTAGTTAGCCATAATGGTGATCTTGGAGACTTGTGAATGTGCTTAGCCTTCTTATATTCCTGTGCCTTTGCACATGACTAAAACTTTCATGTCTGCATTCATTGACTGCCTACTTCCTCCTTGTCCCTTGAGCAGAGGAATATTAAGAACATTTAAGAATTGGTATGGTATGGGTAGCAAGCAATCGAATGTGAACCACTTGAATGTCAAGACTGTCTTTGAATCTCAGTTCAAACATCCTGCTGCCTGAGTTACTAGAGCACTTCATCAGATTCCCCTGTCTCTGCTGTCATGTTCCCCATCCAGTAGTTTGTTCTCAACAGAGTCATCTTTTAAAATGTAAATGATCCTTTAAAAAGATGTCAGATTATGTACCCCTCTCTCAAAACTGGGGCAATGGTTCTTGGGTCTCTCCAAGTAAAATGTAAGGTCATTAAAATGTCTAAGCCCTCTGCTCTCGACCCTTACCTCCTGACATCCTCTCATCTGCCTGCTATGCTTACACTCTGCAGCAGCTACACTGGATGCCTTCTTCAAAGCTGCCTACATTAGGGACTTTGTTTTAGCAGTTCTTTCTTCCTGGAACCACTGTCGCAAAGGAACTATGCTTGCCTCTCCCAAGTCTGCTCAAATCTTACTTTCTCAATGTAACCTAAGCTGAATCTCTTAATACTGCAACTTGCTCCTACGTATCAGGTTACACTCCCATTCACCCCTGTACCCTACCACCTTTCGTATCAGTCAGTGATCCACTAGTGGAGCAGAACCAGAAGGAGAAATATATCTAAGGAGCTGGCTTCTGCAACTGTGGGGGTTGGCTAGGCAAGTCTGAAATCCACAAGGCAGGCTGTCAGGAAGGGCAGGCTAAAACTTGTCCACATGAGCCAAAACTGCAATCCATTAGGGGAATTTCATGTTCTTAGGAACACCTCCATTCTGCTCTCGTGGTCTTTCAGCTAATTGAATCAGCCCTACCCAGATTATCTAGGAAACCATATAACTAAGGACTATACCCTAGCCAACTGTCCCATAATATTGACAAGCACACCTTCTAACACCATATATAACTTTCTAATTTTTATGTCAGTTGTCTGTCTTCTCTACTAAAAATAAATTCCATGAAGGTGAGAGGCTTTTGTTTTGCTTGCTGATGTATTCCACAGTAAGTATTCAAAAGGTATTCATTCAATGAAATAACATCACACCCTTAGGAAGTCTTCTCTGACTACCTGCTGTCCATCCCTCCAGAGACACTCACATCCCCTAAATAAGATGTGGTTTTTCTTCTCATTGATCTAAAGTTAGTTAAATCCATTCGCTTCAATCAGACCAGTCTAACCTCCATATAAGATAGAGCACCAGAAATAACTAAATATCTTATGGTTTTATTTATTTAACTTCTCTCTTTGCTCACATTGGTTTCTTATTTTCTATCTATTCCTTTACTTTCTTCTACTTCCTTTCCCTACTCTGCTTTGACAAACTGGGAAAAAATACAAAGAAGGATTGTTACAGTTAAATGTACATACATAAAGAATCCCTTGGACTTCCCTGGTGGTACTGCTGCTGCTGCTGCTGCTAAGTCACTTTAGTCGTGTCCGACTCTGTGCGACCCCATAGACAGCAACCCATCAGGCTCCGCCGCCCCTGGGATTCTCCAGGCAAGAACACTGGGGTGGGTTGCCATTTCCTTCTCCAATGCATGAAAGTGAAAAGTGAAAGTGAAATCGCTCAGTCGTGTCCGACTCTTAGCGACCCCATGGACTGGTGCTTACCAGGCTCCTCCGTCCATGGGATTTTCCAGACAAGAGTACTGGAGTGGGTTGCCATTGCCTTCTCCACCCTGGTGGTACAGTGGTTAAGAATTCACCTGCTAATGCAGGGGACATAGGTTCAGTCCTGGCCAGGGAAGATTCCACATGCTGTGGAGCAAGTAAGCCTGTGCGCCTCAACTACTGAACCAGTATGCTGCAACTACTGAAGCCCATGTTCCTAGAGCCTGTGCTCTGAAATAAGAGAAGCCACTGCAATGAGAAGCCCATGCACTGCAAGTAGAGAAAGTCCACATGCAGCAATGAAGATTCAGGGCAACCGAAAATAAATAAATGAATAAATAATTCAGGAAAAATTAAAGAACCCTACGCACAAAGCCAAAGGCAGCGTTGAGTTGTTAGACACTTTCACCTGTAGAAATAGTTAGCAGCATGCATCCATAGTTTTACCAGCACTTATTAAGCACCAAATATATCAGACATTGTATAAAATATTGAGACGACAGAGGGATAAGTCAAGGTATCTGCCTTCAAGTTGTTTACAGATTTGTTCAGAATGATGAAGCAATATCCTAGAGACTGAATCTATCCCTTATTCATTATTAGTTCAACTTACACATTGTTGGTCTATGTGGTATTTGATATTTAAATTAGTTATTAACATTGGAAAATGAGAAGGTCTCACATAAAAATAAGAATATGGGGCTTCCTTTGAAATATGAGAGGATATAGAAACATTGGCAATAGCTGCTCAGATCCAAGGAGGAACTTCTTGAGTGCTCCATCTTTAGTTCTCCATCTTTCCTACCATTGTTATTCTACATCAGGGGCAGATGCCAGGTCCTATTATCTTACCCTTGGCCTGATCTGGTCATTTAGGTTAACTTCCTAGCTGCCTACGGGCATTTGCGTTTTAGATTGCTAGACCAGTGAGTTGCATTTGATTCAGTTCAGTTCAGTCACTCAGTCGTGTCTGACTCTTTGCAACCCCACAGACTACAGCACACCAGGCCTCCTTGTCCATCACCAACTCCTGGGGTTTGCTCAAACTCATGGCTATTGAGTTGGTGATGTCATCCAACCATCTCATTCTCTGTTGTCCCCTTCTCCTCCCACCCTCAATCTTTCCCAGCATCAGGGTCTTTTCCAATAAGTCAGTTCTTTGCATCAGGTGGCCAATGTATTGGAATTTCAGCTTCAACATCAGTCCTTCCAGTGAATATTGAGGATTGATTACCTTTAGGATGAATTGGTTGAATCTCCTTGCTGTCCAATGGACTCTCAGGAGTCTTCTCCAATACCACAGTTCAAAAGCATCAGTTCTTTGATGCTCAGCTTTCTTTATAGTTCAACTCTCACATAATACTTGACTACTGGAAAAACCATAGCTTTGACTAGACGGACCTTTGTTGGCAAAGTAACATCTCTGCTTTCAATATGCTGTCTAGGTTGGTCATAATTTTTCTTCCAAGGAGCAAGCATCTTTTAATTCATGGCTGAAGTCACCATCTGCAGTGATTTTGGAGCCCAAAAAATAAAGTCTGTCATTGTTTCCATCTATTTGCCATGAATTGATGGGACCAGATGCCATGATCTTAGTTTTCTGAATGCTGAGTTTTAAGCCAACTTTTTCATTCTCCTCTTTCACTTTCATTAAGAGGCTCTTTAGTTCTTCTTCGTTTTCTGCCATTAGGGTGGTGTCATCTGCGTATGTGAGGTTATTGATAGTTCTGCCCGCAATCTTGATTCCAGCCTGTGCTTCATCCAGCCCAGTGTTTCTCATGATGTACTCTACATACAAGTTAAATAAGCAGAATGACAATATACAGCCTTGACACACTTCTTTCCCTATTTGAAACAGTCTGTTTTTCCATATCCAGTTCTAACTGTTGCTTCCTGACCTGCACACAGATTTCTCAGGAGGCAGATCAGGTGGTCTGGTATTCCCATCTCTTTCAGAATTTTCCACAGTTTGTTGTGATCCACTCAGCCAAAGGCTTTGGCATAGTCAATAAAGCAAAAGTAGATGTTTTTCTGGAAGTTTCTTGCTTTTTCAATGATCCAATGGATGTTGGCAATTTGATGTCTGGTTCCTCTGCCTTTTCTAAATCTTGCCTGAACATCTGCAAGTTCATGGTTCATGTGTTGTTGAAGCCTCGTTTGGAGAGTTTTGAGCATTACTTTATTAGCATGTGAGATGAATGAAATCATGCGGTAATTTGAGAATTCTTTGGCATTGCCTTTCTTTGGGATTGGAATGAAAACTGACCTTTTCCGGTCCTGTGGCCACTGCTGAGTTTTCCAAATCTGCTGGCATATTGAGCACTTTCACAGCATCATCTTTGAAGGTTTGAAATAGCTCAACTGGAATTCCATCACTTTGTTCATAGTGGTGCTTCCTAAACCCCACTTGACTTTGCATTCCAGGATGTTTGGCTCTAGGTTGGTGATCACACCATCATGATTATCTGGGTCGTGAAGATCTTTTTTGTATAGTTCTTGTGTATATTCTTGCCACCTCTTAATATCTTCTGCTTCTGTTAGGTCCAGACCATTTCTGTCCTTTATTGTGCCCATCTTTGCATGAAAAGTTTCCTTGGTATTTCTAGTTTTCTTGAAGAGATCTCTAGTCTTTCCTATTCTGTTGTTTTCCTCTATTTCTTTGCATTGATCATTGAGGAAGGCTTTCTTATCTCTCCTTGCTATTCTTTGGAAGTCTGCATTCAAATGGGTATATCTTTCCTTTTCTCCTTTGCCTTTCACTCTCTTCTATTCACAGCTATTTGTAAGGCCTCTCAGACAGCCATTTTGCCTTTTTGTATTTCTTTTTCTTGGGGATGGTCTTGATCCCTGCCTCCTGTATAATGTCACGAGCGTCTGTCCATAGTTCTTCAGGCACTTCATGTATCAGATCTAATCCCTTGAATCTGTTTCTCACTTCCATTGTATAATTGCAAGGGATTTGATTTAGGTCATACCTGAATGGCCTAGTGGTTTTCCCTTCTTTCTTCAGTTTTAGTCTGAATTTGGCATTTGATTATACACTATTAAACACTCTTTAACACTTCAAAATAATTCTGCTTCTAAGATATAATTTGATATTCATAATAAATCTCAGATATAGGTAGGCCAAGTATTGTTAGTTCCATTTTTCACAAGATGTAATGAAACATTGGAGAGGTTGATTTACTAGTCTGGGCTTTAGAGATGGTTCTAAAATTTAAATTTTCTGGTGAATCATCTGAGGCATTTTACAAAGGTATCCCACCCTCTCCTCAACTTTCCTCCCTACAACACTTCAGACTGAAGTCGTTGAAGGTTGGGGAAGGAAGAAGGATTAACACAAAGTTAAAATTGGAATTTTGAATATTACTTAAGACTGAGCTGTGGCTTACTAGCACTATGATTGACTGAAGGATTTTTTATTTTCTAAGAGTGATGGGCCTATTTAATGCTTCATGTTCTGGCAAGAAAAGATAATATCAATGAAAACATATTGAAAAGGACAAAAATTGCATTTTCCATATAATTAAAGTGTGTCATATTTTTTCAACTTACTCATTATGCACAGAGATGCATGCACAACACAACACACATGTGCACATTTTTCTCCCTGCACATGCCTAGAATCATTCCATACAGAATATTTTGTAACTTCCTTTTTCCTTCCAACAGTGTCGCTTTCTACAACATTAAATAGTCTTATCTTGAAACAATTTTAATAGTCCTATATAATATGGTGGTATTATAGTATTTGGCCAGTCACCCTTTGGTCAATTTAAATTTCCAATTTATTATTGTATGAAATACTGATTTAATATTCTGACAGATGACTTATTATGTGCATCTGTGATAACTTAAGAGTAGAATTGCCATCACAAGACACATCTATTTTTTAAATATTTTTGATACATGTGTAATATATATTCGACAAAGCCCTTCCTTCTAAAATCTCCCAACAAGTCTTTCCACTTCAGCTGAAAAAAAATCTCACTAAAGTAATGCTTGCATGTTTAATTCCTTGTTAAACAGCCTCAGTGTCTTTTAGCTTATTAGATCAATTTTAAAACCACCCCAACTCAGGATTTGGGAAAACACCTTGCCTTGCCTGTCCAACCTCATCTCAGTTCAGTTCAGTCGCTCAGTCGTGCCCAATTCTTTGTGACCCCATTAATCGTAGCATGCCAGGCCTCCCTGTCCATCACCAACTCCCGGAGTTCACCCAAACTCATGTCCATCGAGTCGGTGGTGCCATCCAGCCATCTTATCCTCTGTCGTACCCTTCTCCTTCTGCCCGAGCATCAGAACCTTTTCCAATGAGTCAACTCTTCGCATGAGGTGGCCAAAGTACTGGAGTTTCAGCTTTAGCATCATTCCTTCCAATGAACACCCAGGACTGATTTCCTTTAGCATGGACTGGTTGGATCTCCTTGCAGTCCAAGGGACTCTCAAGAGTCTTCTCCAACACCACAGTTCAAAACCATCAATTCTTCAGCACTCAGCTTTCTTCACAATCCAACTCTCACATCCATACATGACCACAGGAAAAACCATAGCCTTGACTAGACGGACCTTTGTTGGCAAAGTAATGTCTCTGCTTTTTGATATGCTGCTGCTGCTAAGTTGCTTCAGTTGTGTTTGACTCTATGCAACCCCATAGACGGCAGCCCACCAGGCTCCCCCGTCCCTGGCCAGGCAAGAACACTGGAGTGGGTTGCCATTTCCTTCTCCAATGTACGAAACTGAAAAGTGAAAGTGAAGTCACTCAGTCCTGTCCAACTCTTAGCAACCCCATGGACTGCAGCCTACCAGGCTCCTCCGTCCATGGGTTTTTCCAGGCAAGAGTACTGGAGTGGAATGCCATTGACTTCTCCATTTAATATGCTATCTAGATTCAGTTCCAGTTAGGGCAGATCTGTTATTTCTGCCAGATCCACCAATTGTTTTTTCTTTCCCTGTATGAGGAAACTGGGCTTCCCAGGTGGTGCTAGTGGTAAAGGACCCATCTGCCAATGCAGGAGATGGAAGAGAGATGGGTTTGATCACTGCGTTGAAAGATCCCCTGAAGTAGGAAATGGCACCCCACTCCAGTATTCCTGTCTAAACAATCCCATGGACAGAGGAGCCTGGCAGGCTACAGTCTATAGAGTCAAACACGACTGAAGTGACACAGCACATTTGGAAATTGCTTCCTTTCTTCTCCACTAATACAAATCCTATATGTCTCCCCAAACTCACATCAAGTTATACATCTTCCAGAAAGTGATTCTGGGATAATTTCACCCCAAAATTATCTTTTCACTCATGAATCATATTCCCCTATAATTTTAGGTATGCATATCTCATTTCCTCAGGGTGGGCAAGTTATTCCCAGACAGGTTATTTTTTGAATATACCCCCAAAGCAAACAGACCTATGTGCTGACTCTTAAAAAGGACTATAAAAGTATAGAATAAGTTATTGGAGAAAATTCTGAAATATTGCCTGAATGCCATTCAATTTGGTCATACTCCCATATGAAATCGGATGAATAAATCTGGTGAGTTTTCAAAATGGCTTCAGCTACCTTTTCCTAATAACATGACTATAACAAGTTTTTCAGGAAATATAAATAATTTTTAGCTAGTCATTTGAAGGACACTTTCACTTATTTGCAAAAGTTAATTGGCATTAAATTCAGTATAAGAGAAATCTCTCAATGATGATTTAATCACCACAATTACAAAGTAGTTAGTGGTGGCCATATGACATGGATTTTGAAAACCACATTAGTGAGATTCTATTGTACAAAGATGTTTTAATTCACAGATTATGATATAAAATAGAAATAATGAATTTTAAAATTACTCTAGACAGTGAACATTAAAAAAAACTTTAGTTCATTTAAAAATACATAGATTATTTTGATTCCACCTCCCCAAAGTATGGTACTTCACTGTTCCAAAAATACTACATATTCAAATAAACTGTAATTATGAACATATATAGCTCCTTACAGTTAGAATTTTAAAAGTAGATTGTGCTAAAAAAATGCAAGTTACTGCAACATTTAAATATGCTTTAAAGTAAACATTATAAATAGGCATGTTATTACTAGAGTTTTAGGGAAGTTTAATCAGGAACCAAAACACAAAAGAATAAAATTTCAGTGGCTCTTGACCAACATAAAATTTACAGATATTCACCAAATTCATCTCTTCAAGACCTTCATCACATCCCGAATTTGAAAGCAAAAGCCTTCTTTTTAGATGATGTAACTGGGATGAAAAAATATGGAGAGAAAAATTACAGATTGAAACAAAAGATGTGAAAAAAGAAATAGTGAATCTAGAAACACTAAAGATTTCTGGAAATGTAAATCTAATTTAAAAAAACTAATTTTTACTGGGGAAGTAGTGACTTTGAATCTTGCTCCCTCAGGATTAAAGTAAAAATAAGATTTCCTAAAGAGTATGTTTGCTTTGGTGAGAGAAAAGGATAAAATTATCTGTGGTACTAAGATGCAATGGAGTGTTTATCTGGCAGGGTACTATTTGATTCATCAGCCAAACTTCTGATGTTCACAATCTTCCAATTCACTGATGCTTGAAATTAGCATCAGTTAAAATCCTGGATGCACGGGCAGCTGGCAGCTCAGCTCCCCCTGCCTGGGTCCTAAAGCTACAGCAAATTGGCAGTAAGGCTTCCTTAGCAGGTGCTAACAGGCTAAATGTTACCACACAGCATGATTCCATCTATGCGAAGCAAACAAATACAAACACATGTATTTTTATATGTACCACACACGTATGTAACTGTGTTGAAAAGTGTTTGAAAAGATACATAAAATTGTTAATATGTGTAATCTCTGTTTACACAGAGGATTTGAGGAGAGGTAGATGGATACTTTCACTTTATGGTGTGAATTTTAACCATAAGAATGTAATCATGTATTATTTGCACAACTTTAAAACTTAAAAATCAAAAAGCGACACTGGGACGCCAACCTATGTAGAGACATGACTGAGTGAGAATAGTTCTCACTTTCACTTTCCTTATTTCCAGGGAGCACTGATTTTATGCTTCCAAAAGTAAAAAGAAAACTAACACATACATGTAGTTTATAGCTGTTAAAATGCACATTGCATTAACTTGAGTTAAAGTGTATATTTTTGGAGGTAAACTTTTTGGTTGGTATACACAACCATGCCAGTTTGTCCATCCAACAGTATTGCTGTGGGCATACTATTTGCAGTACTCTTCTAGGCCCTGTGGGTTTAGCAATGACTAAGAAGACAAAATCCATACTTTCATAGATATTACATTCCAAGGGAGAAGTTAGGCAATAAATGAAAAAATAAGTAGAACACATAGTTTGTCCAGTGGCAGTAACAGTTTTGGGGAAACATAAAACAAGAAAGGAATATAGGGAGTACTGTGCAGAGGTAGCTGAAGTTTAAAACATGTCATCAGTATCTCCCCTGACTTGCATAGAAAATAAGTTGATATAATACATAAGATTGCCTGAATCATTTTGCCTCAGAAAATATGACTAAGAATATTTTTTTTCTTGACTTAATTTTAGTTGGCTTTTAACAAAGACTTCAAACTGGCACCTTAGGTTCATTTTTAGTTCAATGAAGAATAGTTCTCATACACATGTAGCATGGATTCAATTCTATTCCTTGGGTTGGATCCTTACCAAAATCTTAAGAAGAAAAATGAAGAAATATGGATGCCTCAAGAACTAACTAACCACTTAGATCCTGCATTAAACATGCTTCTCTGCATCCAGAAGCTGACTAGTACCAGATTAAGAATGAGAAAGGATTTCTTGGCAAAGGATCTTTACTTGCAAAAATAATTCCAAGACTTGGGCTAAGCTCAAATTTTAGGATTTATGTGGAAACTCAAGACTTTTCTTTTCACATTACCATATGAACAAATTGAACAACAACAACAAAAAATACAAGCTCTTAGAGATTTGGTTTCAAAAGGTCTAGAGTTTAAGAAGAATATTTTTCCTCTCTCTCAGAGTGGTCCTTTATTAAACCATTCCTTTGATAATGTTATACAGAAATACCTCTATTAATGAAAAGGACATACACTTTATTGTCTAAAATGCTGTTATTGAAATAATGTAAAATGCACTGGAAAGCATTCTAGGAGGAATAAGACTAGGGGATAGGGTATAAACATATTATTTGGCTAAAATAATAGCAATATGATATGAAACAATACCAATATTACCCCCTTTGTGTTATAGTGTAATCCACTGATCATTCTAAGTGATACTAGATAACTTCGAAGTTTGATTAGGGATGAAGAGAGTCCTGCAGATGGTGAGGTCACAGGTGATAGATATATGGATGCCAAAAGGAACAAAAAAGGGAACACTGGAGAAAAGGAGAATGGCAAAAATACCCCTTATTTCACAATTTAGCTTAGGGTCCATGCTATTAACAGTTGTAAGTGATGGACAAACAGAAACTGTGGGTAGAATAGTATGTGTGTGTGTATAACTTGAGATGAATGACACCAAGCTCATAATGCTTTGCATAATTTGTCAAGCGCTTTTATTTGCTTTTTCTTCTTCCAGCATTGCTGACTGTGTAGAAAGATGTTTGTGATGTTTCAGTTCAGTTCAGTTGATCAGTTGTGTCCGACTCTTTGCAACACCATGGACTGCAGCATGCCAGGCTTCCCTGTCCATCACCAACTCCCGGAGCTTGCTCAAATTCTTATCCATCGAGTCAGAGAACCCTTCCAATCATCTCATCCTCTGTTGTCCTCTTCTCCTCCTGCCTTCAATCTTTCCCAGCATCAGGATCTATTCCAACGAGTCAGTTCTTCGCATCAGGCGACCAAAGTATTGGAGCTTCAACTTTAGCATCAGTCCTTCCAATGAATATTCAGGACTGATTTCTTTTAAGATCAGGTTTGATCTCCTTGCAGTCCAAGGGACTTGCAAGTCTTCTCCAACACCACAGTTCAAAAGCATCAATTCTTTGGTGCTCAGCTTTATTTATGGTTCAACTTCACAACCATACATGACTACTGGAAAAACCATAGTTTTGACTAGATGGACCTTTATGATGCTTAGTCCTGGGTAATTATATAATGAGGTATTACATCACCAGAATACATAAATAGATACAACTATATACAAGTAAAAATAGATTAAGCAAATTTCCTTTTCTTAAAAAAGTGCAGAGAAATTTCTTACCTGATATACATTAGTGTGAAGTCTATTTGGGGATATTTCCTCTACCAGTTCTAACAGATTTCCAATTGAACTTTACAGCAAACAATTTGCTTTCATTTTTCCAGGAATGTCTGATACAGGATAATGGGCAGGTATGTTGTGCTGGAAGTAAGATTTGTATCTTATAGATTATAAAAACAAGGAAGTAACATTTGTAGAATAAACTGGACTCATAGCAATGAAAGATTCCTTCAATTAAAGATTTTCTACTGGTCTCGAGCAGACTAACATTACCCCATTTAACACCACAAAGCCTGTAATAAATACCTTCATGTATTCAAAAATCCATTTGAAAAATAGCAAAGTCTCACAAGAATAATTTGAAATGCCTCATAATATATTCTGTACACTAAGTTGCTTCCAAATCAAAAGAATAAAAGCAAAACCCTGATTTAAAATTAGAAAAGCAACTCAAGTAATGCATTTTAGACTAATCCTTTAGGATAAAAAATAAGACTTCTTAGAACATCTCCATCTTCTTTAATATGCCTTTTGTTTGTTTGCTTCTGTCCCTGTGGCTTGGGGGATCTTGATTCCCTGACCAGGGACTAAACCCATTCCTAACCACTGGATCACCAAAGAATTTCCTATTATCAGTTTTGAATGAGTGATGCTTTTCATTTTGCTACCTTTACACTGGTATTCCTACAAGGACTCTTACTGTTTTATATTCTTTGGTGAAATTAAGTCCTTACAGGAGCAATTCTTCGCTTCCAGATTCTTGCCATGTGACGTTTTGCTTGCCAGATCATGTCTTTAGTTCCACTGAACCGTCTGATTTGACTTAGCAGCTACCGTTGCAGACTTGTTCCTCTGCATGATTGCATCTGTGGCTCAGCTGGTAAAGAATCCGCCTGCAGTGCAGGAGACCTGGGTTCGACCTCTGGGCTGGAAAGATCCCCTGGAAGGGAAGGGCTACCCACTCCAGTATTCTGACCTGGAGAATTCCATGGATTATACAGCCAGCCTATGGGGTCACAGAGTCCCACATGACTAAGCAACTTTTTCACTTTCACTTTCAGTTTAGTTCAGTTCAGTCACTCAGTCTTGTCCGACTCTTTGCCACCCCATGAATCGCAGTACGCCAGGCTTCCCTGTCCATCACCAACTCCCGAAGTTCACTCAAACTCACGTCCATCCAGTCGGTGATGCCATCCAGCCATCTTATCCTCTGTTGTCCCCTTCTCCTCCTGCCCCAATCCCTCCCAGCATCAGGATTTTTTCCAATGAGTCAACTCTTCTCATGAGGTGGCCAAAGTACTGGAGTTTCAGCTTTAGCATCATTTCTTCCAAAGAACACCAGGCCTGATCTCCTTTAGAATGGACTGGTTGGATCTCCTTGCAGTCCAAGGGACTCTCAAGAGTCTTCTCCAATACCACAGTTCAAAACCATCAATTCTTCAGCGCTCAGCTTTCTTCACAGTCCAACTCTCACATCCATACATGACCACAGGAAAAACCATAGCCTTGACTAGACGGACCTTTGTTGACAAAGTAATGTCTCTGTTTTTGAATACGCTATCTAGGTTGGTCATAACTTTCCTTCCAAGGAGTAAGCGTCTTTTAATTTCATGGCTGCAGTCACCATCTGCAGTGATTTTGGAGCCCCCAAAATAAAAGTCTGACACTGTTTCCACTGTTTCCCTATCTATTTCCCATGAAGTGATGGGACCAGATGCCATGATCTTAGTTTTCTGAATGCTGAGTTTTAAGCCAACTTTTCACTCTCCTCTTTCATTTTCATGATGAGGCTCTTTAGTTCTTCTTCGTTTTCTGCCATAAAGGTGGTGTCATCTGCATATCTGAGATTATTGATAGTTCTGCCCACAATCTTGATTCCAGCCTGTGCTCCGTCCAGCCCAGTGTTTCTCGTGATGTACTCTGCATATAAGTTAAATAAGCAGGGTGGCAATATACAGCTTTGACACACTCCTTTCCCTAGTTGGAACAGTCTGTTGTTCCATGTCCAGTTCTAACTATTGCTTCCTGACCTGCATACAGATTTCTCAGGAGGCAGGTCAGGTGGTCTGGTATTCCCACCTCTTTTAGAATTTTCCACAGTTTGTTGTGATCCACACAGTCAAAGGCTTTGGCTTAGTCAATAAAGCAGAAATAGATGTTTTTCTGTAAGTTTCTTGCTTTTTCCATGATCCAGTGGATGTTGGCAATTTGATCTCTGATTCCTCTGCCTTTTCTAAAACCAGCTTGAACATCTGGAAGTTCACGTACTGCTGAAGCCTGGCTTGGAGAATTTTGAGCATTACTTCACTAGCGTGTGAGATGAGTGAAATTGTGCGGTAGTTTGAGCATTCTTTGGCATTGCCTTTCTTTGGGATTGGAATGAAAACTGACCTCTTCCAGTCCTGTGGCCACTGCTGAGTTTTCCAAATTTGTTGGCATATTTACCAGTGGTATATTCTAATTACTTCCATTCACTTTAGGTAATGGTTACTAATACAGCACCTGTTCTATTTCAACAGTATAATAAGTGAATAGACTTCTATATTGATAAGATCTCAGCCCTCTGTCGGGGAGTCAAGAGCTCATCTAAATAAAAACTGGTAGGTGGTTGGAGCTAATAACCTGAGAAGGGAGTCAAACACTTCAGCATGTCCAATTAGTTCTTATGCCAATGGAAATGGGGATAGGAAGTCTTTGGTGGTCTTGGCCTTTTTTAAAAAAAATAAATTTTATGTTTTTATTGAAGCATAATTGGTTTACAATTTTGTTTTCTGTCAAATCTCAATATGAATCAGCCATAGGTATACATGTCCCCTCCCTTTTGAGCCTCACTCCCATCTCCCTCCCCATGCTGCCCCTCTAGGTTGATACAGAGCCCCTGTTTGAGTTCCCTGAGACATGCAGCAAATTCCCGTTGGCTATCTATTTTACTTATGGTAATGTAGGTTTCCATGTTACTCTTTCCATACATCTCACTCTCTCCTCCCCTCTCCCCATGTCCATAAGTCTATTCTCTATGTCTGTTTCTCCATTGCTGCCCTAAAAATAATTCTTCGGTACCATCTTTCTAGATTCTATGTATATGTGTTAGTATATGATATTTATCTTTCTCTTTCTGACTTACTTCACTCTGTATAATAGGCTCTAGGTTCATCCACCTCATTAGAACTGACTCCTTTTTATGGCTGAGTAATATTCCGCTGTGTATGCGTACCACAACTTCCTTATCCACTCATCTGTCAATAGACATCTAGGTTGCGTCCATGTTCTAGCTATTGTAACTAGTCCTGAAATGAACATTGGGGTGCAAGTGTCTCTTTCAATTCTGGTTTCCTCAAGGTATATGCCTAGGAGTGGGGTTGCTGGGTCATATGGTGCTTTTATTTCTAGTTTTCTAAGGAATATCCATACTGTCTTCCGTAGTGGCTGTGTCAGCTTACATTCCCACCAACAGTGCAAGAAGTTTCCCTTTCCTCCACACCCTCTCCAGCATTAATCATTTGTAGACTTTTTGGGGATGGCCATTCTCACTGGTGTGAGGTAATAGATCATTGTAGTTTTTATTTGCATTTCTCTAATAATAAGCAATGTTGAGCATCTTTTTATGTGTTTGTTAGCCATCTGTATGTCTTCTTTGGAGGAATGACTATTTAGGTCTTTTTCCCACTTTTTGATTGGGTTGTTTTTCTGGTATTGAGTTATATGAGCTGCTTGTATATTTTAGAAATTAATCCTTTGTCAGTTGTTTCATTTGCTATCATTTTCTCCCATTCTGAGGGTTTTCACCTTGTTTGTAGTTTCCTTTGCTGCACAAAAGTTTTACGTTTAATTAGGTCCCACTTGTTTACTTTTGTTTTTATTTCCATTACTCTAGGAAGTTGATCATAGAGGATCTTGCTTTGATTTATGTCATCAAGTATTCTGCCTATGTTTTCCTCTAAGAGTTTTATAGTTTCTTCCAAAGCATTTGGAAGTCTTTGGTGGCCTCATAATCTTTTACTTCAGAAAATGGTGAAACTGACATATAATGGAAGACATAATAAAAGTCTCCCCCCGACCCGCAACAGATGGATTTGTGCCCATCTTGCCAAGGTTTGTTTGTTTTTCTTGTGTTTGGTGAGATGAGGTTAACTGTTGAGACTGTATCTGTCCAAGGACCAGTTTTGTGCAGCTATTTGCCCATACAAAGATGAAAATGGAAACTGGGCTCATAAATTGCTACTTCTCTTAAACATGTATGCTTATGTCTGAAAGTCAAAGGTCCTACCACTTTTGTCTTTTCAGAAAACAACAAAGGTTCGGTATAAACTAACAAATTTTTAAATTGCTTCAAGACTCACAGATGAGATATTGAGCTGTGGACCTGGTTCTTGCTCTTCTCTGCAGGGAGTGGAGTCAGGGCAGAGAATTGAATTAGGAAAATGGACCATCTACAAATGCACAATGACCATCACACTAGGAATACTAGAGCATGTGGGCTGATATTTAACTCTTAGCAAGCTTAAGAATAAAAAGAAAATACTTTCTTAGGCCTATGAATTTAGGGATGGGTTTGAAAGAGAAAAGGTTTGAGTAGACATTTCACATGCTAGCTGAATTGGATCCTTAAGAAGCAGAAAATTGTACTGGAAAAAACAGAATTGTACCAGACATAATTCAGGGGAGGATGTGAAACTGGCTATGGTTTGGAGTTGTGTGCTCACTTGTCAGATAGATATAGCCTCACTTTTCAGTATTTACTTGTACCTATAACATTATTTTGGTGGGAAGACACACAAGCATTAGAAGAATTTTGTTTTTGTTTTGTCCTGAGAGAGCTCCTAAAATGGCTGATTAAACAGTCCTGTTCACTCTGCTTGCATGTAGAAGAAGAAAGTCAGACCAAAGGTTTGATCAAATCTAAGTTAGTATGTATCTCTTGGGTCTAGCACTTAACCTCAGTTCCCAAATGAATTAAGTATAACTGATAGTAATATAAATGTGTAGAAATAATGATAGCAATGATAGCCAAAGAATGTTCAAACTAATACACAACTGCACTCATATCACACACCAGCAAAGTAATGCTGAAAATTCTCCAAGATAGGCTTCAACAGTATATGAACTGAGAAATTCCAGATGTTCAGGCTGGATTTGGAAAAGGCAGAGGAACCAGACATCAAATTGCCAACATTTACTGGATCATAGAAAAAGCAAGTGAATTTCAGAAAAACATCTACTTCTGCTTTATTGATTAGGCCAAAGCCTTTGACTGTGTGGATCACAACAAACTGTGGAACATTCTTAAAGAGATGGGGATACCAAACCACCTCACCTGCCTCTTGAGAAATCTGTATGCAGGTCAGGAAGCAATAGTTAGAACTGGACATGGAACAACAGACTGGTTCCAAATTGGGAAAGGAGTATTTCAAGGCTGTATATTGTCACCCTGCTTATTTAACTTATATGCAGAGTATGTCATGTGAAATGCTGGCTGGCTGAAGCACAAGCTGGAATCAAGATTGCCGGGAGAAATATCAATAACTTCAGATGTGCAGATGACACCACCCTTATGGTAGAGAGTGAAGAGGAACTAAAAAGCCTCTTGATGAAAGTGAAAGAGGAAAGTGAAAAAGCTGGCTTAAAACTCAATATTCAGAAAATTAAGATCATGTCATTTGGTCCCATTACTTCATGGCAAACAGATGGGGAAACAATGGAAACAGTGACAGACATTATTTTCTTGGGGTCCAAAATCACTGCAGATGGTGACTGCAGCCTTGAAATTAGATGATGCTTGCTCTTTGAAAGAAAAGCTATGACAAACCTAGACAGCGTATTTAATAGCAGAGACATTACTTTGCTGACATAGGTTCGTATAGTCAAGGCTATGGTTTTTCCAGTAGTCATGTATGGATGTGAGAGTTGGACCGTAAAGAAAGCTGAATAATGAAAAACTGATGCTTTTGAACTGTGGTGTTGGAAAAGACTCTTGAGAGTCCCTTGGACTGCAAGGAGATCCAACCAGTCCATCCTAAATCAGTCCTGAATATTCATTGGAACGACTGGTGCTAAAGCTGAAGCTCCAGTGATTTGGCCGCCTGATGTGAAGAACTGACTCCTTAGAAAAGACCATGATGCTGGGAAAGACTGAAGGTCGGAGAGAAGGGGACGACAGAGGATGAGATGGTTGGATGGCATCACCAACTCAATGGACGTGAGTTTGAGCAAGCTCCGGGAATTGGTGACGGACAGGGAAGCCTGGCGTGCTGCAATACATGGGCTCCCAAAGAGTCAGATAGGACTGAGCAACTGAACTGAACTGAATGATAGCAATGAAGATTTATGAAATGATTCCATTATACACAGTGCCATATACTTATAATAGATTTTAATTCTTACAATGACCTTATAAAGCAGGAAGTTTTTTTTGTTGTCGTTTTAATTTTTTTTACTTTACAGTATTGTATTGATTTTGCCATACATCAACATGAATCCGCCACGGGTGTACATGTGTCCCCAATCCTGAACCCCTCTCCCACCTCCCTCCCCATACCATCTCTCTGGGTCATCCCAGTGCACCAGCCCCAAGTATCCTGTATTGAACCTAGACTGGCCATTTGTTTCTTATAGTATACATGTTTCAATGCCATTCTCCCAAATAATCCCACCCTCTCTCTCTCCCACAGAGTCCAAAAGACTGTTCTATACATCTGTGTCTCTTTTGCTGTCTCGCATACAGGGTTACCGTTACCATCTTTCTAAATTCCATATATATGCGTTAGTATACTGTACTGGTGTTTTTCTTTCTGGCTTAGTTCACTCCAGATATCTAAATGTCTACACCTATCCACACATGGATACTTAACGGACACCTCAGATTTAACTATGTTTAAATCAGAACTGACAAATACTCCCCTCTCCACATAAAATCTGTTTCTTCTTTATTTTCTCAATCTCAGTAAATGTCTATTCCACTCTCCTAAGAGCCCAGAACAAAACTTGAGATCATCTTTCACTCTGGTCTCTTATACTCATGTTTAATCTATCAGTAATTCTGATCTGCTTTATATTTTCCGAAAAAACAGAATCTATAAACTTCTATCACTTTGATCATCCCAGCAGGCAATTTTTTGTTTGCTTTCTTGGATCTGTGGCTCATATAGCAACAGAAGAATCAGCTTACACATAAATGACTAACCCTGTGCACTTATCACTCAGTAACAAAAATTAACATTTTTGCCATCTTCTTTCTTCCATTCCCTACCCTCCCTTTTTTGGTGGAGGATTTTAAAACAAATCCCAGCAAAGTCATCCTTTTAGTGATCAGATCACCTTGCTCACAGCATTTGTTTTTCTTTTCAATAAAAGCTGAAATCTTTTCAAAGGCCTACCAGGGGGACTACACGCGGGACACCATCTCCTTCCACTGTCTCCTGTCCTGACTGCTCAGATGCCAGAGAGGTCCTTAAACCTTAGTATCCTCTGGAAGGCTTGTCACAGCACAGGCTGCTGGGCTTCATTCTCAGAACTTCTGATTCAGATCTGAAATAGGCCTCGAGAATTTGCCTTTCTAACAAGTTCCCAGATCCTACCACTGCCCAGCGGCATACTTGGGGGACCATCAGCTGCACTGTACTCTTTCATTTCTTCAAGGTCCAGGAGTCTTTGCACTGCTCTCCCCTCTGCCCTGAGCACTCTGATTTACTCAAGATTCGCTTTCTTCCATCTCTTCTATATGACATATTTTGAGAGGCCTTTCCCTAGTGGCTCAGAAGGTAAAGCGTCTGCCTGCAATGCAGGAGACCTGGGTTCGATCCCTGGGTCAGGAATGATCCCCTGGAGAAGGAAATGGCAACCCACGCCAGTACTCTTGCCTGGAAAATCCCATGGACACAGAAGCTTGGTAGACTACAGTCCATGGGATCACAAAGAGTCGGACACGACTGAGCGACTTCAATCCTTGACCACCATTTAGCTTCCGGTCTCACCTGACTATTCGGTATTTTCATGGCAGGCAGGTACGCGGGCAAGGATACCTAATTTTTCTCTGCATCCCATTACAGTGCTGTAGATCTCTCCCAGTAAGTGCAACGAGGGGATCACAGCCTGAGAAGTGAGGCTCCAGTTCCTGCTTGGGACTCTGGACAGGCGAGCCATTTCTTCTTGCCTCAGTTTCACTATCTGTAAAGGAAGGATCGGCTACGCCCACTCCTCCCGCCTACCTGGCGGTAAACTGCGAGAGGACAAAACAAAGGCGCCTGTGGAGTGGAGCAGTCAGGGAACGCCAAACGCCGGGACCACGCGCTTTCCGGCCGGACCCCGCCCTCACGTCTCCCGCTCAAGGGTTCGGGCAGGAGAACCCACCCTGGGAGCCCACTCGGCAGCGGCAGGAAGAGGCGGGGCGGGGTCTTGAGGGCGCGTCACACCCGGAAGTGCCCTCCTGCCGCTCCGCCCCCAGCATCGCCGGCAGGCGGAGAGCGCCCGTGAAGTGCGGCTGCAGAGCTGGGCCGGCAAGCGGGGCCGCTTCTGGAGCGGGTGCCGGTGCAGGCGCGGGTGCGGGGCGGCGGTGGGCTGGCGCCCGGGCGGATGGGACGCGGCGCGACGGGCGGGCGGGGCAGGCGTCCGCAGCTGGAATGGTGCTGGCGGCGGCGGGCGCCGTAGAGCTGAAGCCCGAGAGGAGCCGCCATGGAGACGCCGCCGCGGCCTCCCGCGTGAGTGAGCGGACGGGCAGCGGGCGGGGCCGTAGCGGCCGGGCCGGGCGGCAGGCGGAACCCAGCTGACCCGCGGGCGGGGCGTCGCCGCGCGGGGCTGTAGGGAGGGTCCTCTGCTGGCTAGCTGGAGCCCAGGGAGGGCCGAGCATCGGCGGGATGGAGACACAGGATGCGCGCGAGGCCGTCGGAAAAGGAAGCTGCAAAGTACAGACACCGGTGCCGAGAGGAATTCCTCTCAGCTTGCCTGTTTCTCCGAATTCCTAGCAAAATTCTGTCCGAGGAGCTTGCCACATTGCTCGGAAAAAGCTGAACCGTGGCTGTACAGGTCATGTGACCTCTTTTACCTGGCACAGCAGAAAATCGTGTCCAGAAATCACAGCATCTTCTGTTTCTCTGGCACCTTGGGCGAATTAGTAGCGTACGACCTGCCAGGCACAGGTGTCTTTTCCTTGGTACCCAAGTACATTCAAGACCTGCAACAAAATTGCTTCCAAAATAAGCTGAACAGTTACTTGGGAGACATTGAAGAAACTGCATTATTCAATACAAGATTTTTCTTTAGCATTTTGTTAAAAGTGGACTATTAATCCGCAGGAATTTTGAACATTTCAAGTTTGATTTACTTTCTTTAGTTTAATCTTTATAAAGGGACAAGAGCCCTTTGAATCTGAGGTTTCAAACCGCCAGCAAATTTCTTCTGAGGAACCATGTATCTTTTTATGACCGCTTATTCTTGGAGCTTTATCACTTTTCATTTAGATTTGGCCAGCTTCACTTCAGGGCAGTTGTACAACAGCAACCTTTTATAGCTATTTGGCAGAATGCCAGCTAAATTTGTTTTGGGCTGAAAGTTTGTTTGATGTTGAGTCCTTTTAGGAGAGCTAATAGAATTCTGAAACTACAGTTTCTAAAAATGCCTTACAGAATTTTTAGCTTGAGTAGAACCAGGTCATGGGGATTAAGGAGTACCTGAGACTCTTGAATTCCTGGACTGGTAGGAACAAGAGCTCAGTTGCTTGATGATGGTTGTGGCTTTGAGGACTTTGTGATATGTTCATGTTGTTCAGCAGGTTTGGGAACACTCCTGAACCTCTAGGAAACATGATGATGGTTGTTAGCATCAACAATGTGAGCATAGCGTCAGCACATGGGTTGTGCTCAGGCTCAGGGGCATAAAAGGAATTGCTACCTGACTGTAGACAACACATGGTATAAAGGATATCTTAGGTAGGGTATTATTTGCCATAAACCTGCCCTGTTTATATCAGTTCCCTGCAGACCCTGTTTTGCTTTGGCAGCAAAGTGAACTAAAGGAAAGAAAAAGGGTACCTTAGAATGCAGATGAGAAAAAGCTTTGGGAAAGCAGGCTCTGAAGGGAGGAAAAGAACATTACACGTCATTTAAATATAAGTAATGAAAAATGAAATAAATGTGTGCATGCAAATACTGATAAACTGAATCTAATACAGATCAACTAAGCAGAATTTTGGGTGTCCAGCATAGTTCTTTGCTATTAAGGCTTCATCAGTAGAGCTGCAACAATGAGAGGCTGAGATGTAATGGAAAACCAGGGGTGAAACAAAGTTAAAACCAAAAAACTCCTTTCAGTCATTAGTGGCTTAAGTTGGTATACTTTTATTTCTGTTCATTTAATGATAAATAGAAATAGGTTTTATTTTCATTTGGTCTATCTAGGAATACTATAATTCCAGAACTGGAGTGTTTTTTACCTTTCTGTACATCAAAAATAGTTTTTCTTCCCACTCCTTGGCCTCTTTGCCTCCGCTCCCAATAACTTTGTTTTTTCCTTCGACACTGACTCATGGCTGCTGGATTTGAGAAATGACAGTTCTTAGGGAAGGAACTTTGCTGGGCCTCGCTGTGCTAGAACTGGGCTAGGAGGCCAGTGTCGGTTATTGAGAGGGCTCAGCTTTTCATAAGGTTAGATTTTTAGCCTGAGCTTAAATGCAAAGAAAGTTGGTTGATGGGGACCTACGTGCTTTGAATGATGTGGTTGGAAGCGGGGACTCACATCCTCTTTGTATGAATGTCTTTTTATTTGTGCAAATATTTGTTTCTCCAAATATTTGAAATGCCTGTCTCTACCTGGTACTGAGTATTATACTTTTGCTTGTGAGTTTTTTTAGCAACCGGTTTTGCATCATTTTCAAATCCCACCTTGCTCCTTCTCAGTCTGTTACGTCTGGGAAGGTTGGAGGCGACTGTGTCCAGGTCTCTGGTTCCTTTAGATGGGCTTGTTGAGATTAGGGTTTTTTTCCCTTCTCCTCTTTCTACTCCTTGCCTTCAAGCTCTTCTCATCCTTTTTGATTCTCATGTTGATTGTCATGGACTTTATATCTCTATTTGTTGTTTTCTGCATCCTTGAGTATATGTATCTTTTAGATTCTGTTATATTTTTGGGTCTGGGCAATATTAAAACCATGGGATATTTGCCTCTGATTGAACCTGAAAAGTGTTCAACTGAAATTTATATAGGTTAGCAAATGAGTCGTCTTAAGCAGTACTGAGATGTGTGAAAGGAAGTGTAAGCTGATCACCCCTGACCTCATGAGTGTTTTATACATTTCTAGCCTTTATAGTTATTTTTGTGAAGATTTTTATAATTACTGAAGACTATGAGTATAGCACAGAATGCATCCCTTTGAACTGAAAAGTTTTCTTGGCCTTCCTTTCTCTACTGACCCTCTTTCACAAGTTGGCTTTTTCCCTACAGGCTTTGGTTTTTTGCTTGTTCTTAATGAAGCTAAGTAAACATGCCTCAGATATACAACTGTACCTTTTTTCAGTTGATTCCACATCACTGAGAGCTCTTGAACATTAGAGATGTTCAGCATAGGCAGACTAACATCTTGTTGACTGTATTATGAGGGATTTGGGAAGCCAGAAAATTAGTTGAATTAGAGCAGAGGTTCTCATATTTTTGGACTTCACTGACTGAAATTTCTCAGATCCTAAAAGCAGATGATGTAAAAGTGCTGCATTCAATATGCCAGCAAATTTGGAAAACGCAGCAGTGGCCACAGGACTGGAAAAAGTCAGTTTTCATTCCAGTCCTCAAAGAAAGGCAATGTCAAAGAATGCTCAACTACTGCACAATTGCACTTGTCTCACACGCTAGTAAAGTAATGCTCAAAATTCTCTAAGCCAGGTTTCTATAGTACGTGAACCATGAACTTCCAGTTGTTCAAGCTGGATTTAGAAAAGGCAGAGGAACCAGACATCAAATTGCCAACATCAGTTGGATCATTGAAAAACAAGAGAGTTCCAGAAAAACATCTACTACTGCTATTGACTATGCCAAAGCCTTTGTGTGGATCACAACAGACTGTGGAACATTCTTTAAGAGATGGGAATACCGGACCACCTTACCTACCTCCTGAGAAATCTTTATACAGGTCAGGAAGCAACAGTTAGAACTGGACATGGAACAACAGACTGATTCCAAATTGGGAAAGGAGTATGTCAAGGCTGTATATTGTCACCCTGCTTATTTAACTTATATGCAGAGTACATCATGAGAAATACTGCACTGGATGAAGCAAAAGCCGGAATCAAGATTGCTGGGAGAAATATCAATAACCTCACATATGCAGATGACACCACCTCTGTGGCAGAGAGTGAAGAAGAACAAAGAGGCTCTTGATGAAAGTGAAGAAGGAGAGTGAAAAAATTGGCTTAAAACTCAACATTCAGAAAACTAAGATCGTGGCATCTGATCCCATCGCTTCACATCATGGCAAATAGATGGGAAGCAGTGACAGAGTTTAATTTTGGGGGCTCAAATGTCACTGCAGATGGTTACTGCAGCCATAAAATGCTCCTTGGAAGAAAAGTTATGACCAACCTAGACAGCATATTAAAACGCATAGATGTTACTTTGCCAATAAAGGTCCATCAATCAAAGCTATTGTTTTTCCAGTAGTAATGTATGTATGTGACAGTTGGACTATAAAGAAAGATGATGCTTTTGAACTGGGGTGTTGGAGAAGACTCTTGAGAGTCCCTTGGACTGCAAGGAGATCTAACCAGTCCATCCTAAAGGAAATCGGTCCTGAATATTCACTGGAAGGACTGATGCTGAAGCTGAAACTCCAGTACTTTGGCCACCTGATGTGAAGACCTGGCTAGTTGAAAAAGACCCTGATGCTGGGAAACATTGAGAGTGGGAGGAGAAGGGATCGACAGAGGATGAGATGGTTGGATGGCATCACCAGCTCAATGGACATGAGTTTGAGTAAACTCCGGGAGTTGGTGATAGACAGGGAGGTCTGGTGTGCTGCAGTCCATGGGGTCATAAAGAAAGAGTCAGACATGACCGAGCAACTGAACTGACTGAGAAATTAAAAAAAAAAAATTGGAGTCTGACATAGAATTGCTAAGTTTTTTGGTTTGTCAAGTTAAAAAAAAAGTTACAATTATCAACTATCATCTTTTTGTAAAAGAAAGGACATTTTAGCACCTCTCCCCAAAGATAAAGGAGGGAGGACATAATCTCAGACTAAAGGATACCTCTTAAATTGAATACATGTAGTTTTATGACGCTTCCCTGGTGGCTCAGCGGTAAAGAATCCACCTGCCAATGGAGGTTTGATCCTTGGGTCGGGAAGACCCTCTGGAGAAGGAAATGTCAACCTCCTCCAGCATTCTTGCCTGGGAAATCCCACGGGCAGAGGAGCCTGGTGGGCTACCATCCATTGGGTTGCAAAGTCAAACATGACTTAGCGGCTAAACTACAACAACTTGAGGGAGGTTTGTTTGTTTGTTTGTTTGTTTTTCATATTTATTGGATGCCTTTGGTGACCAAGCACCCAGTAAATATTCCCAAAGAAATATCTCAGAAAACAAAAGTCTTTTTCCTCATGGTTGAAACTGACAGTAAACAAATATATGATACAGTTACTCCAGAGGGGGTGTCTGAGTACTTTGTGTTATATGCTTTTCTCTCTCACATTGCAGGCTGTGGACATTTGCTACAGTATTGTTTTGACCACTGATCCTGTCTTAAAAAACAGGCCCTTGCTCCCTCTGACACTGCTTTTTCTTGGTTTCCTGCTCTTGTTTTTAGGTTGTTAAATGAGATTTACTTAATTTTATTACTTTATTTCATTTAATCTTGTCAGTAGCCTACCTTATTAAGTGTGGAAGTGAAGTGGAAGTGAAAGGTGCTCGGTCGTGGCCAACTCTTTGCGACCCCATGGACTATACAGCCCATGGAATTCTACAGGATAGAGTACTGGAGTGGGTAGCCTTTCCCTTCTCCAGGGGATCTTCCCAATCCAGGGGATGAACCCAGGTCTCCCACATTGCAGGAGGATTTTTTACTAAGTAGATCTCGTTACTTTTCAGGGGTTAAATTACATTCCTAAGCTTATCAAATAGAGGAGAGACTGTGACTCTTAATTTCTCTCTCATCACTTTTTTGGCTTACAAGGCTTCTGTTCATTGGCAGTAACTGTTTCTCACAGATACAGACCTTGGCCAGTTCTTCTTTTCAATCAACTGTTTATCACTAAGTTGTGGCTCTTTCTGTGTCTTAAGCCTGATCTATAGATCTGTGCCTCAGTTTTGAATTTTGAGCTTCTTCCTGTACACTTACGCTTAGCGCATACATCAGATTCAGCACATCTGAAACTGAGTTTTCATAATCTTTTTCTCAAATTGACTTCCCTTTATAACATCTCCACTTACTCAATGGAATAATCATTCTTTTGGTCCTGGATACCCAAAGCCTTGAAACGGTCTTTGATTTCTCTTTCTTTAATTATCCTCCACATTTTATCACCTCCCAGGAACTGAACATTATTGGTTTCAAGTGTCCATTCTGATTGCTTATACTCTGATGATACTCAGGGTTTCATCCCTTGATACCTGGATTATCTCTCATCTCCTTTGAGTTCACCTACTGTTTTGACTGCCTAACATCTAGAGTCAAGTCAAAGACTTTACAAAACCAGGTATTGTAAAGACTTGAGGTATTGTAAAGACTGAGGCCAGGAAGTCTCAGCCCTCCAACATTTTGGCTTATCTTATATATTCAAAATCATTTTGTGCCTTAACCTCCTAGAGTAAACTCTGCCTTATCATAGGCCAGAAGTTTGCAGCA
Source organism: Ovis aries (assembly GCF_016772045.2). Classification (NCBI taxonomy): domain Eukaryota; kingdom Metazoa; phylum Chordata; class Mammalia; order Artiodactyla; family Bovidae; genus Ovis; species Ovis aries. Next base: position 549,280 of record NC_056070.1, read on the forward strand.
TTTTCCTTAGAAAAGCAACTTAGAAATCCTCTAAGTTGGGTGAACTCTGGTAGTTGGTGATGGACAGGGAGGCCTGGCATGCTGTGATTCATGGGGTCCCAAAGAGTCGGACACGACTGAGCGACTGAACTGAACTGAATCTTGTGCTTGTGTACTGACATCGTGCTGTTCCCTGGTGGTTTCTGAAGTGCCTCCTGGAGAAGGCATCTGTGTTTGGCATCTTTTGTATTCCTCACTCTGCCTAGTATAGGGCATTAGTGGGTGTCTAGGCAGTGCTTCCCTACTCGATTTATTAACACTGGTGGTGTGGTTTGGAGTATTGTCAGTAAGTTTTAATTTACTGTTACAATTAAGAATGAGGAAGGCCAAGAAAATTCTTAAAAATATATCTCATGCTTAGTTTAGCTTCTAACCCCAACATTTTTTGTAACTATGTGTTTATTTTCACATAGTATTTAGTGTTTATAAGGCTCCCTGAGGCTTGTAGGTGAGGTATTACTATCTTCGACTTCCATATGATGTTTATTAGACAGATTTGTAGAATATCAAAACCTTATTTTTTAAGTACACAGTCTAAAGCCCAGAGAGGCTAAATGACTAATCCAAGGTCACTTGGTTAGTATCTGGCACAGGCCAGGACTGTGGTTCATGTTTTCTAGCTGATGTTGCGCCTCTTCTAGTGCCTTTTCAGTCAAATGTTGGAAAATGTAGCCCAGTCAACTGAATTGCCAAGTCATATTGCTGCCCTCTTACCAACCAAATGATGGTAATGGGAAAAATTGCAAAAGATAGGTCAGAAATATGAGTGATTAAAGACATGGAAATATTTGAAATGGATCATCAAACTCCTCCCAATTTTAGTATCTCACATATATCCCACTCTGACAGTAACTTTGTTAGTTGTTTTTAATACATTATTTAAAGTAAGACTGATCTTGCAGAAGGCAGGGGGTTTTACCCTGGTCACTTTTCTGATAGTAGTCACTGTCAGGGACAGAAAGTGCTTGCTTGTTCTTTTGTTTGTCATGTAGGTAACAGAAAGTGGGAGAGGGAGCAAGGTTGAACTGACTGAAGCAGAGCACTTTACAGCTCTTATTGTCGTTTGATCTGAGAGCTTCCTTCACCTCTCCACCTAAGAGTCCGATTCACATCCTGTGGGTGTTCTGCACACCATATCCTGGGGGAGTACAGGGCAGTATGTAAGCCTCCATTCTGTCCTCCAGGAAGGTCAGCACTTTGCTTTAAGTGGTAAGCCGTTTTAGTAAAATTGGGCATTGTCAACTTTTCTGGACTTTCTCTTTCTCGGTCTGGGAAATTGGAAACATAACTTAGCAATGTATCTACTATGCTAATGTATTCAGTGCCTTTGTTATGATACCTGTAAGGTGTTCTGTGACTGCATGGGAGGTGTTTTTTAATCACATGATGCTTTATAATCAGTTCTAAAGGTCTCCGTCCTGAAGGTCTATCTCGAGTTCTTAGATGTCTGTAGGGCAGATGTTAACATTATTTGGTAATGTGAGGATATGTTCATAGATTACGGATAGTCTGCTGAGTGTGTACCTAATAAAAGTTTAAATTCTAAGCACTTGAAGGAAATTTGCAGAGTATGTTTTTTTGCCTGTACCTAATTGCGAAAACTGAAAGCACAACTCTACCACAAACCAAAATGTTTCCGGAGGAGAAAGCCTTCTTCCACTTTCACAGCCTCTAAGTAACATGGTGGTTATTTGGGTGAGGTGAAGGATGTGAGGGTATTTTGTTGGGAAACTATAGGTGGCATAACATATGTTAAAATGAGAGTTATGGTTGCGTCTCTACTTCTCATATGCTGGACTTGTCATGGGAGCAGTGTTCTTATGGTAATCAGCTTCTGAATGCAAGTGTACTTAGAAGACAGAGAAAATAGAAGAGCTATAAAGTAACGGACAAACTTCATAGCAGTACAGCATGGATGGTGACTTTGAAAACAACAGCTTCTGATGTGAACTTGGCAGAAATTTGTGAGTAATGGTGGGTGACATTGCAGGCAGGGGAATCTTGCAGCTTTTGAGGCGAACAGGCAAAGAAAAGAGCAAAGATAGTGGCCACCTAGGAGCTGAGTGTTTGTCTTGAATGTGAAAATGTTTGGTCCACTGGTAAATTTTTCAGCTGCATCACTCACGTGACTTACAGCATTATTTCCACCAAAAAAACCTTGAAAGCGTAAACAACCACTGTTTCCTAATGTGTTTGTTCTCAATCTGAGATGATTGACCTGTGGTGGGAGGTAAGTGGGTGGTGGCGCATATTACATCACTCCCCCCCACTTTTTTTTAATTATACACAGCTGCCTTTCACCTCTATTCCTGGAGATGCTGTCATTCTGGTATACTTAGACCTGTAAAAGGGACTTGCCTGAATCTTCACAGGAAGAAGGATGATTATGTGTAGTTTAGAAAAATTGCTTGGGTCATGTAGTCCTTCTGTCCCCTCCATCCTCCATTGGAAAATGCTGCTGCTGCCACTAAGTTGCTTCAGTCATGTCTGATTCTGTGCGACCCTATGGACAAGAGCCCACCAGGCTCATCTGTCCATGGGATTTTCCAGGCAAAAATAGTGGAGTGGGTTGCCATTTCCTTCTCCCTGGAAAGTGCTATTCCAGAACAAATAAAATGCATCCAAGGAAACTATGCTATTTCACAGATTTCCTCAAAATTTTTACAGTAGACTTAAACCTTTGCTTGATTGTGGAATCCTGATTGTTTGAAGGAGACAACCCATATAAAAGTCTTTGTTGGCCTCCTCTCTGAGAATCAGTTATTGGCAGTAGTATGTTTTTAAGCAGAGTTAGAAAGGTGGTCTGAAAAAAAAGAAAGAAAGAAAGGTGGTCTGAGAAGCCAAGCTTGCCTACAACTGGGAGTTTGTAGAAGAGTTAGTCGTGGAAGGAAGGCTTCAGGATTGTCTGTTAGAAGTGTTCTGGGATCCAAACCCTTGAGAACTCAACAGTTGTAGAGTATGTATTGTAACAACAGGCTGCTGGGTAATTTTAACACTGGTTATGGGATGTAGATTTGGGGGAAAGTCTTAAAAGTGAAAGAACTTTGGAAAAGTATCTCCTTTAGATACTTTAAAGGTTTTCATAGTGAGGAGCTTTTCTGGAAAAGGTTAGCACTTTGCTTCTCAAGGGAAGCAGGGAGAGGTGTAACTGCACTTCTGTGTGTGTGTGCTCAGTTGTGTCCGATTCTTTGTGATCCCATTGACTTTATTTTTTGGGGCTCCAAAATCACTGCAGATGGTGACTTCAGCCATGAAAGACGGTTACTCCTTGGGAGAAAAGTTATGACCAACCTAGATAGCATATTCAAAAGCAGAGACATTACTTTGCCAACAAAGGTCCGTCTAGTCAAGGCTATGGTTTTTCCTGTGGTCATGTATGGATGTGAGAGTTGGACTGTGAAGAAAGCTGAGCGCCGAAGAATTGATGCTTTTAAAATTGTGGTGTTGGAGAAGACTCTTGAGAGTCCCTTGGACTGCAAGGAGATCCAACCAGTCCATTCTGAAGGAGATCAGCCCTGGGATTTCTTTGGAAGGAATGATGCTAAAGCTGAAACTCCAGTACTTTGGCCACCTCATGTGAAGAGTTGACTCATTGGGAAAGACTCTGATGCTGGGAGGGATTGGGGGCAGGAGGAGAAGGGGACGACAGAGGATGAGATGGCTGGATGGCATCACTGACTCGATGGACGTGAGTTTGAGTGAACTCCGGGAGTTGGTGATGGACAGGGAGGCCTGGCGTGCTGCGATTCATGAGGTGGCAAAGAGTCGGATACGACTGGGCGACTGAACTGAACTGACTGTAGCCTGCCAGGCTCCTCTGTCGATGGAAATTTTCCAGGCAAGAATACTGGAGTAGGTTGCTATTTCCTACTTCAACTGCACTTATAATGTAACTTAAAAGGTAAACCTTTCCCTCCTATTTGACTGCTTCCTAGTGGGTGTTCCTCTTCTATATTTGTAGTTTTAGACATGTTGTGTTGTTTTCTGTTACTCAGTTCTGCTTCTGAACCAGAGACCATGTGACACAAAATCGAATAGGAATTAGAAAATTGTGGACAGTTTAGTGTCAGAAATGTAGACCTCTGGCAGGGTTCTGCATTTGAAAGAGACTTCCAATGCAGACAACACTTAAAGGAAGCAGTGTTATTCCTTATTTATTCCTTTAAGCTTTTGAACAGAATCTTTTCTTTGCAGAGTTTCTGGAGTACATTAGAAAAGCAAGAGCTAAAAATAGCTTTAAGAAAGCAGCAATATAGACATTGGTTGTTGAATGGTATCTGTCTTAAAGTGAATTCTTAAATGCAGTAAGTTTTAATTCCAGTTTCTTAGCACATGTAAATACTAATGACTCAATGATATTCTTTATAGGGCAGAGTTGCTTTTGTTTCCATTGTGAGCATTGAAAGGCCTTATGTGATAGTTTTGCCAGTCCTCAATATTGTATTTTCCCTCTGTTGTAAGCTTAAGTAATTAAATTTGAAGCATATATAAATATCGTCAACTTGCTACATATGTGGGTATTCAGTGTTACATGGTAAGAAAGTTTGTGTAGGTTGGATGTATCTACATTATTTTCCCTTTTCCTACTGTTTTCTTAATAAAGTAGTGGTAGAAATGGCATTATGAGAATATGTCTCATACTATTAGGAGTGTCCCCACTTTCCTCTGTCAGATCTAGATATTCTTTCTCTCTTGGCTTCTAGCCTTACTAGCTCTTTCTCTTAGGCCAGATATAATTCGTCCTTCTGTGTGTTGACGCACATACATGAGACCTCAGAGTAGATACACACACACACACACATATACGAGGCCTTGGAGTAGACACACAATCGGCGCTCCATTCTCCAGCCCTGCTCTCACATCCTGGAACATGTGAGGTGCATAGTGGCCTTTTTGCTCTAGTTATTTCTTCCATCTTGGCCATTTCCCACCTCCTGGTCCTTGTTCTAATCTCAGTTCTCAATTCAGCCTGCCCTGATCACCCTGTTTAATACTATAAGTTCCATCACGCCCATATTCCTGACTCTCTTTACCCGACACATTTTCTTTTTTCCATAGTTCTTATTTTCTAGCATGCTGTTCACTGGTCTGTTGTGTATATCATTACCAACACCCCCCCCCCCCGCCCCCAACTACAAATTCCATGAAGACAGGAATTTTTGTTTTGTTTTTTGAAATGTTCCTAGGGCCTAGTGCCTAAAATAGTGCTTGGTACATAATGCCAAAAATTAGATGCTGAAATAATAATATTTAAAGAATGGATTATCGTTAGGAAAGGAAGTGGCATGAAGAGAAATGGTGAAATACTAATGATGTTTGCCTTTTGTTCTGTGTGTGATGTATATACAAGAATGCATTTTGGGGGGCTTAATTTAGTATCCTAATATTTTTATTTAATAGCTTTATTAAGGTATAATTTGCATACCATAAAATTCAGCCATTATAATTGTCAGTAAATTTCTAGAACTGTGCAACCATCTCAAAAAGTTCCTTGTGTCTACCCATATGTGGTTAACCCTTCCCACAATGACATCCTGATTTGATTTGTTAATTTTTTGGTTCCCAGATCTTGAAATAATAATTTACACAGCCATACTAATAGCTTTGTACTCTTAACAAATTCCATATAACTATGGAATTAACTATCCCCTGCGTAATGCAGGAAATGGTATCTAACATTAGTGAAAAGAATGGACTTGAGAGTCAAACTGGCCACACTGTTATCCAGCTCTACCATTTATCAAGTTGCCCAGATTATTTTCTGCCTCAGTCTCTTTATGTTTTTTGGTGATAGTAATTAGCGTACAGAGTTATGAGGATTTAAGAAACAATGAAAAAATATATAGTACAGAGGCTGCCCATACGTTAATACTCAGTAAAGAATTAAAGTAGGTCTGAAATATATGTTGTAAATAACCTTGCAATAGAGAACAAAGTTCAGTTCAGATTCTAAGCTTCTGAAGTATGTACAAAATATGAACCAGTTCCTGTCTTGGTTTGTAAATAGGCCTACTGCAGAATGTAAAAAGCAGGTTAATTTCCAACAGGGAAGATCCTTTCTCAGCATTTCTTTTGAAGGTATCTGGAGAAGGCAATGGCACCCCACTCCAGTACTCTTGCCTGGAAAATCCCATGGACAGAGGAGCCTGGTAGGCTGCAGTCCATGAGGTCGCTAAGAGTCAGACATGACTGAGCGACTTCACTTTCACTTTTCACTTTCATGCATTGGAGAAGAAAATGGCAACCCACTCCAGTGTTCTTGCCTAGAAAATCTCAAGGATGGGGGAGCCTGGTGGGCTGCCGTCTATGGGATCACACAGAGTCGGACACGACTGAAGCGACTTAGCTTAGCTGAACCATTTTACTGAATTTTCTGTGCTCATCTTTGAGAGAGTTTTGACACCAGGGAGGTAATTACGTACTTTTTTTGTTAAAATCACAGTGACCATCAGAAAGTGTTCTGAATTGTCGTTTAGTCCTATGTTGGAATATACTGTGAGACTTCCTCTAAGTAAGTGGGGAAGAGATGTGTTCATTGTATCTCTTGTAACCTGATAGGTCTGAACTAAACTGTCTTTAATAAGATCTTTTTCTCTGTTTTGTTATTTTCTCTTATGTACAGATGCACAAATCAGGGTCATCAGAAGCCTCTCGATTCAAAAGATGATAATACTGAAAAACACTGCCCGGTGACAGTGAATCCTTGGCATATGAAGAAAGCTTTTAAAGTCATGAATGAACTAAGAAGGTACTATTACTTTAACATATTTTTATTTTTCAGATGTGTATAGGGGTACCCAGGTGGTGTTAGTAGTAAAGAACCTGACTGCCATTGCAGGAGACTTAAGAGATGTGGGTTCAGTTCCTGGGTCAGGAAGATCCCCTGAATAAGGAAATGGCAGCCCACTCCAGTATTCTCGTCTGGAGAATCCCATGGACAGATGAGCCTGGCAGTCTGCAGCTCATAGGATTGCACAGAATCAGACTGACTGAAGCGACTTAGCATATTGCACATGGTGAATATATTCCCTGTCCCTCATTATTGCTTTGTTTGCTACAGAGAACATTTAAAGCTTTTTCTGCAAGTTTTTAAAGGAAGGAAAAGAGCAAGTAATTTATCAGAAGTGTGAATGGTATAAGGCTGCTCTGTCCAATATGGTAGCCACTAGTCATATTTGGCTAGTCTGAGATGCTCTGTAAATGGAAAATACATAATGGATTTTCAAGACTTATTACCAAAAAAATGTTAAATATAAGTTTTTAAAATATTACATTTAGAAATGATTTTTATTATTCTATAATATTGGATATTTTGGGTTAAATAGAATTCTATCTACTTAATTCTATTAAATTAATTTCAGTTGTTTATTTTTAAATGGGATTACTAGAAAATTCTGACTTGTATTACATTTCTGTTGGACTGGCTAGTCTAGGGTTTCTAACTAATCATTGCAAAGCATATGAAAAGAAAACTTTAATTAAAAATTTTAAATTGAATGGTTAATTTATAATATGTTATTAGTTTCAGGTGTACAACATAGAGACTCAACAGTTTATAGTTTATACTCCATTTAAAGTCTGCAGAGTAATAACTATATTTCCCTGTGCTGTACAATATGTAGGCTAGCCATTTTATACATACTAGTTTGTATTTCTCATCCCCTACCTCAGTCCCTTCTCTCCCCTCCTTTTCCCCACTGGTAACCACCAGTTTGTTCTCTATACCTGAGTCTGTTTTTGTTTTGCTATGTTCACTAGTTTGTTTTCTTTTTTAGATTCCACATATAAGTTCAGTTCAGTTCAGTTGCCCAGTCGTGTCCAGCTCTTTGCGACCCCATGAATTGCAGCACGCCAGGCCTCCCTGTCCATTACCAACTCCAGAGTTCACTCAGACTCACGTCCATCGAGTCGGTGATGCCATCCAGCCATCTCATCCTCTGTCATCCCCTTCTCCTCCTGTCCCCAATCCCTCCCAGCATCAGAGTCTTTTTCCAACCATGTAGAATATTTTTCTTTGTCTGACTTACTTCCCTTAGCTTATATAATACCCTCTAGGTCCATCCATGTTTTTGTCAATGGCAGAATCTCATTGTTTTGTATGACTGAGTAGTATTCCATTGTGGGGTCTTCCCTGGCGGCTCAGTAGTAAAGATTCGCCTGCAATGCAAAAGACATGGTTTGATCCCTGGGTTGGGAAGATCCCTGGAGGAGGAAATGGCAACCCTCTCCAGGATTCTTGCTGGGAAAATCCCATGGACGGAGGAGCCTGGTGGGCTACAAAGAGGGTTGCAAAGAGTTGAACGTGACTGAGCACAGACATATATATCACCACCATCCAGTATTCCATTGTATAGATAAAACACATCTTCTTTATTCATTCAACTGTTACGGACACTTTATTTGCTTCTGTGTCTTGGTTATTATGAGTAATACTGCTGTGAACATTCAAATGCATGCATTTTCAAATTAGTGTTTTCATTTTCTTCAGATGTGTACCCAGGAGTGGACTTGCTGGTAGTTCTATTTTCAAGTTTTTGAGAAACTTCCGTATTGTTTTCTATAGTGACTGTATTAAGTTATATTCCTACCAACAGTGTAGGAATGTTTCCTTTTTTCCACATCTTTGCCAACAATTGTTATTTGTGGACTTTTTGGTGGTAACTATTTTTACAGATGTGAAATGATATCTCATTGTGGTTTTGCTTTGCTTTTCTATGAAAATTACAGATGTTTAGCATCTTTTCATGTGTCTTTTGACCATCTGTATATTGTCTTTGGAAAATGTCTACTCAGACTTTCTGCTCATTTTTCAATCAGGTTTTTGATATTGTATGAGCTGTTTATGTATTTATGTAAATGATAGCAGCTTATCATTTGCAAATATGTTCTCCCATTCAGTAGGTTGTCTTATCATTATGTCAATGATTTCTTTTGCTGTGCAGAAGTTTTTAAGTAAAATTAGATCCCATTTGTTTATTTTTGCTTTTGTTTCCTTTCCTTAGAAAACAGATCCAAAAAATATTTTTACAATTTGTGTCAGAGCCTATGTTTTTTCCTAGGAGTTTTATGGTTTGAGGTCTCTATTTTTTAGTTTATTTCTGTGTGAAGTGTGAGAAACTGTTCTAATCTCATTCTCTTACATGTTAACTGTTCAATTTTCCCAGCACCACTTGTGGAAAAGACTGGTTTTTATACTTTGTGTATTCCTCCCTCCTTTGTTGTAGATTGACCACAGATGCACAACTTTATTTCTGGACTCTTTATTCTGTTCCATTGATCTATGTGTCTGATTTTGTACCAGTACCATGCTGTTTTGATGATGATAGGCTTTTAGTCAGGGAGTGTGACACTTCCCGTTTTGTTCTTTTTTTTTTCCTCAAGAGTGCTTTGGCTGTGCAGGGTCTTTTGTGGTTCCATGTAAATTTTAGGATTATATGCTCTAGTTCTATGAAAAACGTCATGAGTATTTTGATAGGGATTGAATTAAACTTATAGATTGCTTTTGATGATGTGAACATTTTAATAATATTAATTCTTCAAAACTTATGTACATGGGATATCTTTTATTTCTTTGTATCATCTATTTCTTTTTGTTTTGTCAGTATTTTATAATTTTCAGAGTATAACCTTTTCACCTCCTTAGTTAAGTTTATTCTTAGGCATTTTGTATTTTTGGTGTGATTTTATTTAATTAGTTTATTTTTACCTTTAAAAATAAAGATAATTGCTTTACAATCTTGAGGTGGTTGTGGTACATCAACAAGATTTAGTCATATATATATATATATATATATATACACACACACACACATATATATATATACATATATATTCACATACACACACACACATATATATGTGTACCCTCCCTCTTGAGCCTCTCTCAAACCTTCAGTCCAGCCTTCTAGATTGTCATAGAGCACCAACCAGGCTGGGCTGTCTCTTTAATACAGCAGCTTCCCACTAGTTGTCTATTTTATGCGTACTACTGTATATATGTCAGTGCTGCTTTGCCAATTTGCCCTCTCTCCTCCCACTGTGTCCACCAGTCTGTTCTCTATATCTGCATCTCCTTTTCTTCTCTGTAAATAGGTTCTTCATCAGTACTGTTTTTCTAGATTCCATATATATGTGTTGATATATGATATTTTTGTTTTTTTCTTTCTGATGTAATTCACTCTGTATAACAGGCTCTAGGTTCATCCATCTCACTATGGCTGACTCAAATTTGTTTTTTTTATGGCTGAATACTGTTCCATTAAATATATGTACTGTGTCTTATCTAGGTTGCTTCCATGTCTTGGCTACTGTAGATAGTGCTGCAGTGAACATTGGGGCACATGTGTCTTTTTGAATTATGATTTTCTGAGGGTATATGCCCAGTAGTGGTATTGATGGGTCATATGGTAGTTTTATTCCTAGGTTTACAGGAATCTTCATATTGCTCTCCATAGTGGCTGTGTCGATTTGCATTCCCACCAACAGTTCAAGAGACTTCCGTTTTCTCCACATCCTCTGCAGCATTTATTGTTTCTAGTTTTTTTTGATGATGGTCATTCAGATTGGTATAAGGTAATGTAACCTCATTGTAGTTTTTGATTTGCATTTTTCCAATAATGAGTGATGTTGAGCATCTTTTCAAGTGTTTATTGGCCATATATATGTCTTCTTTGTGAGATGGCTGGATGGCATCACTGACTCGATGGATGCGAGTCTGAGTGAACTCCGGGAGTTGGTGATGGACAGGGAGGCCTGGAGTGCTGGGATTCATGGGCTCGCAAAGAGTCGGACACGACTGAGCGACTGAACTCAACTGAACTGACTGATGTCTTCTTTGGAGAAATGTCTGTTTAGGCCTTCTGCCCACTTTTTGATTGGGCTGTTTGTTTTTCTGATAATGAGCTATATGAGCTGCTTATATATTTTAGAGATTAATCTTTTGTCAGTTGCTTCATTTGTAATTATTCTCTCCCATTCTGAGGGTTAATTTTAATCTTTTTTATTGTTTCCTTGGCTGTGCAAAAGCTTTTAAGTTTAATTAGGTCCCATTTGTTTATTTTTGTTTTTATTTCCATTACCCTAGGAGGTGGGTCAAAGAAGATATTGCTATAATTTATGTCAAAGCATGCACTGCCTATGTTTTCCTCTAAGAACTGTATAGTTTTTGACCTTACATTTAAGTCTTTAATCCATTTTGAGTTTATTTTTGTATATGGTATTAGGAAGTGTTCTAATTTTATATGTAGCTGTTCAGTTTTCTCAGTGCCACTTATTGAAGAAACTTTTAATTCATTGTTGTATTAATGCCATTTTTATCAAAGATTAGGTGCCTATAGGTGTGTAGCTTTATCTCTGGGCTTACTATCTTGTTCCATTAGTTTGTATTTCTGTTTTTGTGCTAGTACCATACTGTCTTCATGGCTGTATCTTTGTAGTATAGGCTGAAGTCAGGAAGCTTGATTCCTCCAGCTCCATTTTTCTTTGGCAAGATTGCTCTGGCAATTTGGGGTCTTCTGTGTTCCATGTAAGTTGTGAAGTTTTTTGCTTTAGTTCTGTGAAAAATACCATTGGCATTTTCATAGACATTGCAGTGAATCTGGATTGCTTTAAGAAGTACAGTCATTTTCATAATATTGATTCTTCCAATCCAACAACATGATATATCTCTCCATCTGTTTGTATTATCTTTGATTTATTTCATCAGTGTCTTACAGTTTTCTGTATACAGATCTTTTGTCTCTTTAGGTAGGTTTATTCCTAGATAGTTTACTCTTTTGTTGCAGTGGTGAATGGAATTGTTTCCTTAATTTCTCTTTCTGATTTTTCATTGTTAGTGTACAGAAATGCAAGGGATTTCTCTGTATTAGTTTTATATCCTGAGACTTTACTGTATTCATTGATTAGCTCTGGTAGTTTTCTGTTTGCAAACCTGGGGTTTTTCTATGTATAGTGTCATGTCACATGCAAACAATGAGATTTTTACTTCTTTTCCAATACAGATTCCCTTTATTTCTTTTTCCTCTCTGATTGCTGTGTCTAGGACTTTTCAAAACTATATTGAATAACACTGGTGAGAGTGGGCACCGTTGTCTTGTTCCTAATCTTAGAGGAAATGCTTTCAGTTTTTCACCAGTGAGAATAATGTTTTTGTGGATTTGCTTTATATGGTCTTTATTATATTGAGGTAGGTTCCTTCTGTGCCAAGTTTCTGAAGATTTTTTTTTTAATCATAAATGCTGGTTGAATTTTGTCAAAAGCTTTTTCGACATGTATTGAGATGATCATGTGTTTTTTATCTTTCGGTTTGTTCATATGGTGTATCACATTGATTGATTTGTGTATATTGACAAATCCTTGGATGCATGGGATAAACTCCACTTGATCATGTTGTATGATCCTTTTAACATGTTGTTGGATTCTGTTTGGAGGAATTTTGTTGAGGGTTTTTGCACCTATGTTCATCAGTGATGCTAGCCTATGATATTTTTATGGTATCTTTGTCTGGTTTTGGTCATCAGGATGATGGTGGCCTCATAGAATGAGTTTGGGAGTTTTCCTTCCTCTGTTATTTTCTGGGACAGTTTGAGCACGGTACATGTTAGTTGTTTTCTAAATATTTGATGGACTTCACCTGTGAAGCCGTCTGGCCCTGGGCTTTTGTTTGTTGGAAGATTTTTGATCATAGATTCAATTTCAGTGCTTGTGATTCATCTTTTCATATTTTCTATTTCTTCCTGATTCAGTCTGGAGAAGGAAATGGCAACCCACTCCATTATTCTTGGCCTGGAGAATCCCATGGAAAGAGGAACCTGGCAGGCTACTGTCCATGGGGTTGCAAGAGTCGTACAAGACTTAGCTGCTAAACCACCACTACCACCTGATTCAGTCTTGGAGGAATATACTTTTCTGATAATATGTCCATTTCTTCCATGTTGTCCATTTTATTGCTTGTAGTAGTCTCTTATGAGCTTTTGTATTTCTGTGTTGTCTGTTGTAACTTCTTTTTAATTTTTAATTTTATTGATTTGAGTCTTCTCCCTTTTTATTTTAATGAGTCTGGATAATAGATTGTCAGTTTTGTTTATTTTCTGAAAGAATCACATTTTAGTTTTAGTGACCTTTGGTATTGTCTCTTTCGTTTCTTTTTCATTTATTTCTGCTCTGATGTTTATGATTTTTCCCCTTCTATTAAAAGGGAGTTTTTTATTTTTCTTGTTCCTGTAGGTGCGAGGCTAGGTGGTCTATTTGACATTTCTCTTGTTTCTTGAAGTAGGCCTATATTGCTGTGAACGTCCCTCTCAGCACTGCCTTGATTCACGTGTTTTCAGTTGTTACAGTTTCACGGTCATTTGTTTCCAGGTACTCTTTGATTTCCTCTGATGTCTTCAGTGATCTCTTGGTTATTCAGAAGTGTATTGTTTAGCCTCCATGTGTTTGTGTTTTACAGTTTATTTACTCTAGCTGATATTTAACCCTATAGCATTGTAGTCAGAAAAAATGCTGGATATAATTTCAGTTTTTTAAAATTTAGCCAGACTTGATTTGTGATCCAAGATGTAATCTGTTCTGGAGAATGCTCCATGTGCACTTGAGAATAAAGTGAATTCTATTATTCTCAGATGAAATTCTTGTAGATGTCAATTCAGTCTAACTGGTCCAATGTGTCATTTAATGTTTGTGTTCCCTTATTGATTTCCTGTCTGGATAATCTCCATTGGTGTTAGTGGGGCATTAAAGTCCCCTAGTATTACTGTGTTACTGTCTTACTTCCCCTTTTATAGTTGTTAGCATTTGCCTTAATGCATTGTGGTGCTCCTATTTCTTCTTTGCTTGATTGCTTGATGATTATGTAGTGTCCTTCCTTGTCTCTTGTAATGATCTTTGTTTACCTATTTTATTTGATGCACGTATTGATGCTGCATTGTCTTTTGTTTTCCTTTTGCATGGAATCTTTTCAGTCCCTCACTTTCAGTCTGTATGTGACCCCACCAGCTCTGAAGTGGGTCTCTTGTAGACAGCATATAGTTCTTGTTTCTGTTTCCATTCAGCCAGTCTGTCATTTGGTTGGAACATTTAATCTGTTTAAATTTAAGGTAATGATATATATGATCCTTTTACCTTTCACTATTGTTTTGGGTTGGTTTTCGTATTTTTTTTTCTTGTGTTTCCTCTCTAGAGAAGTTCCTTTAGCATTTGCTTTAAAGCTGGTGTGGTGGTGCTGAATTTTCTTAACTTCTGGTTATCTGTAAAACTTCTGATTTGTTCATCTAATCTTCATGAGATCATCGTTGGGTACAGTAATCTTGGCTGTAGATTTTTTTTTCCCTCATCACTTTAAGTATATCCTATCACTCCATTTTGGCCTGCAGAGTTTGGTTGAAATATCTGCTGTCTCTTTTTTTTTTTTTTTTAATTTTAAAATCTTTAATTCTTACATGCATTCATGGGGATATCCTTATATGTTATTTATTGCTTTTACTTTTCTGCTTTAATATTTTTTCTTTGTGTTTAGTTTTTGTGAGTTTGATTAATATATATCTTGGCGTGTTTCTCTTTGGGTTTATCCTGTATGGGACTCTGAGCTTCTTGGACTTGGGTGGCTATTTTCCTTTCCCATGTTAGGGAACTTTTAGACTATTATCTCCTCAGATATATTTTTTCATTCTCTTTCTTTTCCTCTTCTTCTGGTATCCCTCTAGTTCACATGTTGGTGCATGTAATGTTGTCCTAGAGGTTTCTGAGACTGTCCTCCTTTCTTTTCATTTGGTTTTCTTTATTCTGCTATGCTTCAGTTATTTACACTATTCTGTCTCCCAGATCACTTACTCATTCATTCACTTATTCATTCTTCTTCCTCACTTATTCTGCTTTTGTGAAAGTTGCCTGGTTGAGTGAACTAGTTCCTATGTTCTAGTGCTTTGAGCTGGATACTGTCTCTCTGAAGGGCAGTGCTGTTTCCATTGTTGTGTTTTGGGGTATCTGTGGGCTTGGTATGTCTGTGGGAAGCCTATCTGCTAATGGGCAGGGTTGTGTTCCTGTTTTGGTAATGATTTGATGTGAGGCACCTGGCTTTGGAGCTTGCTGGCTGTTGGGTGGGCCATGGTCTTAGTGTTGAGATGGAAACCTTTGGGAGAGCTCTTGCCAATTAATATTCCACAGGGTTGGGAGTTCTCTCGTGGTCCAACATCCTGGATTTGGGTCTCTCACTTTCGACATCCAGACCCAACGCCTTACTGTAGCACCAAGACTCTGCAAGCTGCACAGCACAGAAGAGAAGAAGAAAGGGACTTAAAAAGAGAAAAAAAAGAAGAAAAAAAGAAAAGGAAGTCAAAATCATACAAGGAACAGACAAACAAAACCCTGTGAGAAATGGTCAAAGAAATAGCTAAATAAACTCACACACTCATAAACACACACTCACAAGGAGAACAGGGGAGAGAGAGAAAAAAAAGAATGGAAACAGGAACCAAAAAATGAAAGAGAACAGTTAAGTCAATAAATCCATAAGTGAAAACAAATACTTAGAATTAGACTAGCGAAAATACCAAACCAAAAACATGGGTAAAAATGCAATATCATGAGAGTACTGTAAAAATAGAAACAAAATGATTTTAAAATAGACACATTTAAAAGAGGAATAAGTAAAACCAAAATTAAAGGAATAATGAAAAAGAAGTAACAATGGAACAGTGTAAAGAAGAAAAATTAATTATGTATACAGAGAGAGAGTGGTAGTAAGAAAAATGTCCTCCATTGTCTTCTTCACACAGTGAGTTCCCTCCAATCTGCCGGCTCAGGAAGTCTCCAGTGTTTCTAGGAAGTTCTCTGGACCTGCTGTAGGTGCTGTGGGGTCACCTCAGACTCAGATCTGGTCTTATGGCAGCTTGTAGTTGCTTCCAAAGTCTGCAGTTGGCCCCAAAGTCCACAGGCTCAAACTAATCGTGGGGATTTAATCTGCTGTACCTGTGGCTTCAGGAAGGAATTCCTTTCCTCTTAGATCACACAGCCCCTGGTGCTCAGCTTTGATTTTGGACCCGCCTCTGCTTGTAGGCTGCCCTCCTCTGTTTCCTGCACATATGAGAAGGGCTGAAAGTTGCTACTTACTAGGGTTCAGTTGTTTACTTGGGCTGAGGAGATGGAGGGGTGCAAGACACACATTTGGGGTTTGTGGGGTGTGCCTGCTGTCGCTGATTCCTGAGGGAATTTGCCAGTCTGAGGCAGGTCATGCGCTCCCTCAGGGCAATTGGCCCTGTGTCGTGGGTCCCTTGGCAGAGCATATCTGCATAGGCTCCCAGGAATGTGTGGATAATGACCTGTGCCTGCTCATAGCTTGGCGGTTTGGGACTGCAGTGGTGTCTTTTCCATTGGCCCTGGTACTCTTGGTGGTGGCCAGGTGGCCTGCATTCCTCCTCTGGATTACAAATTGAAGTCATGGCTAGTCCTGCCTCTGGTGCTCGTTCCCTTCTTTCGTGGCAGCTAGTCAACATATGTTAACATCTTAATGCCCAGTACTTCAGAATGTGTTTGTTTAGAAACAGATATTGGGGTAGGAAGGACCAGTCATTCAGTATAACTGGTGTCCTTATTAAATGGAGACTGGTGTGATTTTAAATGAGTTTATTTTCTTACTTTCTCTGTCTGATAGTTCATTATTAGTGTATAGAAAAGCAGTAGAGATATCTTCTTTCCTGCAACTTGACTGAATTCATTTATTAGTTCTAATGTTTTATTGGTATTGAGATGTTAGGTTTTTCTATGTATAGTATCATGTCACCTGCAAGTAGTAACAGTTTTACCTCTTTCCTTCCAATTTAGAGTCTTTTTATTTCTCTTTATTTTCTAATTTCTGTGACTAGGATTTACAGTACTATGTTAAATAGAAGTAGCAAGAGTGAACATTCTTGTCACTAATTTTAGAGAAGTTTTCAGCTTTAATCATTGGCTAAAGATTTATCATTAATGGCCTTAATTATGTTGAGATATGTTTTTTTACCCACTTTGCTGAGTTTATTTTTTATATTGAATGGATGTTGCATTTTGTCAAATACATTTTTTTTGCATCTATTGAGGTGATCATGTAAATTTTATCCTTCCTTTTGTTAATGTAGTATATCGCATTGACTTATGGATATTAAACCATCCTTGCATCCCTGGAATAAATTCCACTTAATCATGGTGTGTGATCCTATTTTTATTGTTGAATTTGATTTGCTAATACTTTGTGAGGATATTTTGCATCTATATTCATCAGAGATATTAGCTTATAATTTTCTTTTTTTGTAGTGTCTTTTTCTGGTTTTGTTATCAGGGTAATGGTGTCCTCATAGATTCAATTTGGGAGTGTTCCATTCTTTCCACTTTTTTGGAATAATTTGAGAAGGATAGGTGTTAGCTTTTTCTTCTTGCTATATTTGGTAGAATTCTTCTGTGAAGCCATCATGTCTTGAATTTTTTTTTTTGCTGAAATTCTTTTTTTTTTTTTTTTTTTTTTTACAGATTCAGTTTCACTGTTGATATTGTCTGATTTTTCTTAATTCAGTCTTTGAAGGTTGTATGTTTCTAGAAATTTGTCCATTCTACTGGGTTATCTAATTTGTTAGTATATAACTACTTTTAGTATTCTGTTAAGATCTTCTGGTATCTCTGTGTTATGGATTGTTATTTCTCCTCTTTAATTTTTTATTTGGATTCTCTCTTGGTAGTGAGCCTGGCTGGAAGTTTATCAATTTTATTTTCCTTTAACCAAAAAAAAACAAAAAACAAAAAAACCCAAAACCAGCTTTTGGTTTCATTGGTTTGTGTGTGTGTGTGTGTGTGTTTGTCTCTGTTTTACTCAATATTTTCTCTGATCTTTACTATTTCTTTCCTTATGACTTTTGGCTTTGTAATTCTTTTTTTAATTCCTTTATGTGTAGATCAGGTTGTTTTTTTGAGTAAGGCCTGTATCACTATAAACTTCTTAAAACTGCTTTTACTGCCTTCTATAGATTTTGGGCCTGGCATGCTGCGAATCGTGGGGTCTCAAAGAGTCGGACACGACTGAGCAACTGAACTGAACTGATAGATTTTGGGGAGTTGTGTTGTGTTGGTTTCTGCCAAACATCAACATGAATCAGCCATAGATTTACCCATGTCCCCTCCCACTTGAATATACCTCCTACCTCCTTCCCCATGTATTTGATTTCTTGTGTCTCACTATTCTGGTCAGAAAAATTGCTTGGTTGGGTTTGTATCTTGTCAGTTTTAAGACTTGTTTTGTGGCCTAGCATGTGATCTATCCTAGAGAACATTCTGAAAGCACTAAGAAGAATGTGCAATTTGGTGTTTTGGATGGGATGTCTTTCAGATACCGATTACGTCCAATGTGGTATTTGAGACTGCTGTTCCCTTATTGATTTTTTGGTCTGGATGATCTGTCCACTGATGTCAATCGGGTGTTACTGTATATTATCATATCTCCCTTTGTGTCTGTTAATATTTGCTTTATATATTTAAGTGCTCCTGTATTAGGTGCATATATGTTAATGAGTATTACATCCTTTTCTTATAGTGATCTCCTCATTATTATATAATGCCATCCTTTGTCTTTTATTATAGACTTTGTTCTGAAGTCTATTTTGTCTGATATCAGTCTTTCTACCCCTGCTTACTTGTTTCCATTGCATGAAATATGGAAAAGTTTCTAGACAGAGAAAAATATAACTCTCTCGTTAATGATGGTCGTGGTAGTGTTAGTGATTTTAGGCAGTAGTGACCTGCCCATTGCTAAAGTATTTTCAAATACTTGAGTTGCTACAATGAAAAGAGTGACTTTAAGTGTTGAATGAAAAATGAGTAGCTTTTTTAATTAGAAGACTGAAGTATGAATGAACCATCTTGGTATTATTTTCCTATCATTTTGTGAAAGGTATATATTTTCCCATCATTTCCTTTGTGAAAGCACCTATATTTGAAAGCTTGGGCTAAGAAGGGAGTGACTTAAACTTTCCTTTAATCTATGTGCTGTGTTTTGAAAGGCAGTCCTTTCTTTTGTTCCATCATTTGTTTGCTTCTTCTTTAACTAAGTTCATGATTCAATGAATATTCATCTGCTGGGTGTTGGAGATAACAGTGGTGAGCCAAAACAGACATGGCTGCTGCCTTCATGGGGCTTATGATTGATTATAAGCAGCAGGCATTAATGAAACAATCATACAGATAATTTACTGCAAATTTTAATGGCAATAACTGTTACAGTGAGGGCTGTGAAGATAGATAACAGTTGTCAGGGAAATATTCCCTGAGAGGATAAGAATAATTGTGCTGTGATCAGAAGGAAAAGAGAAATAAGGAAATGAAGTTAGGCATGCTAATTCATTTTAGTCGCGTCTAACTCTGCGACCCCATAGACGGCAGCCCAACAGGCTCCCCCCATCCCTGGGATTCTCCAGGCAAGAACACTGGAGTGGGTTGCCATTTCCTTCTCCAGTGCATGAAAGTGAAAAGTGAAAGTGAAGTCGCTCAGTCATGTCCGACACTTTGCGACCGCATGGACTGCAGCCCACCAGGCTCCTCTGTTCATGGGATTTTCCAGGCAAGAGTACTGGAGTGGGGTGCCACCACCTTCTCAGGAAGTTAGGCATAGGGAATGGCAATATCCAAGTCTTGTGGAGGGAGAGAGCCAGGCTCCTGTGGGGCTAATGGGTAGCTGGAGTCAAATAGGTGGGGTATCGTGGCAAGAGAGGAGGCTGGGTGGGTTCGTGAAGGCCAGCATTCTTAGAGCTTTCTGCATTTCTGTCTTTATCAGGAGTTGCCATGGGAAGAGCCATTGTAGAGTTTTAAGCAGGGATGTGGCATAATCAGATTTGTATTTTGAACAAAACACAGTGGCTGCTAGGTGGAGAGTGGATTGGAGAGAGAAAGAGGAGGGAAAGTTATTGTATATTTGATTTGTTTCCTAGTGCTGCTCTGACGTCAGTTTCAGTCAGTAAGTTTTCATTTAGTTTTAGGGTGAAAACATAGTTGGAATAATCCAGCAGGTCTGGCCCTGCTGTTCCAGTCAGTCTGGTTGGGAAAATAGTTATTGGGATATAAAATGTGGTAGTTATTAAGTGACATTGAAGTAAAAGTAAGAAAAATAGTGTGGTTATGTTGAGACATTTTTTTCTTTGAAAAGTCTATAAAGGTTGACTTTTAATAGGCCTATCCCTCTTACCTTTCCCCCAGCTCCTATGGAATTGGTAGCCTGGTTTTTCACTTACGTGTGCGTAGGCCCCTGTTGACGAAGGTCTGACTCACTTAACTACAGGGAAGGCCACACCTAGCTCACCTTCCCCTGAGGAAAATGACCCAAGTTTTGGGACAGTCTTTGGCCTTGCCAGTTGTTTTACCTCTTTGAGCCGTAACTATATGAGGGGAGTGGATGGAATGTAGTCTCAGTTTCATTGCTTCCCTGACATTTTCTTACCCTGTGAGGTTTTTCTCCTGTTTCCCTGCAGGTTGTATGGTGCCCTTGTCTTGTTCAAGGATTGTTTAGCTTTACCCTTCATTCAGTTGTTTGTCCCATTTTGGCAGTGAACTGTGTGGCTGTGGACAGTATGCTTGTGTTCTTTGTGTTGTACCATTTCAGTAGCTAGCATATAAGTAGGGTCATAATTGGTACTGGTTTTCAGAAAGATAAGCTTTGAATAGCTGAATTTGACTGCCAGGTCCACAACAAGGATTGTTTAGATGAAATCACTGACCACTAGTGTTTTAAAAAATGAACTCTCTTTGCGGCTCATTAGAAATTTTTTTTTTAATGTCTTTCCCTTTTCTTTTACCCCTTATTGCCAATTTTATATAATTCTTTAAAAATTCAAGAGGTCTATTGCTTGTACAGCTGAAAATCTTTAGTTATTTCCTATTCTTGCATCAACTTCCTGCTGCCAGAAATGGGTAGCTGAGAGTAGTTTCCTGACTTCTGGGAAGGGAGAGCTTCTTGTTCTCACCATTCTGCTTTTGGGCTGTCACTTCTAATAGGTAGAATATCAGCTGTACACTGGGGTGTTTCTATGAACATTTGACTGATGAAAGTGAAGTTTTAGAAGTAAAAGTCACCTCACTATTCTTCCAGTTATCCTTGGTGTAAGGTATGGTTGTAGAAATAGGAGGACCAGGAGTAAGTTATAGAATTTTAATTTAAGTTTAAGTTAATAATTATAATTTAAGCTTATAAAAGTGAACTGTTAACCTTTTCTTTAAACTAGTTTTTCATTTCTTTTACTTCAGAGGCCCAGATAGAGCCTTATGTCCTATCTCAATATGAGCTTGAATAACTCAAAATTATTTCGTTTAAAAACCCTGTGGTCACTTCTAAACAGTGTATTCAATAAGTACTTATAGATATCTAGTTCTCCTTTGAAGTCAGCTAGCATGCCTGGAAGGCTTTGTGGGAGCCAGAAGAGCCAGTGTCTGACATTGCCCATGCCCTTTGTGCAGGAGATACAGAGAAGAGAAGGAGGTGGTGGAAGATTGTGTGCAAAATGTGGGTTCTGAAGAGGGTTCTCACGAGAAATTCGCAGAAGTGATGTAGGCTGGGCCTGATAGGGGTGCAGTAGGATTCATAAAAAGGACTGGAGAGGAAAGGCAGTTCCTGGTCTAGATAATTGCACAAACTAGGGTCGGGCCAAATGTATCTTTTTTGGTAAAATGCATCAAAAAGAGTTCATGCTGGGGAGTCTATAGAAAAGGTCAAAATTATGGCAGGCTTAAATGGTGATTTATTGGGACTTGATTCCAAGGGCAGTGGGAATCAGTGAAGGCTTCTGAGAAAGGGTGTAGCATTGTAAAGCTAGTGATGTCAGAGGAACAGCCTCTCAGTGTAGTGAAAGATGAGTCTGGTACAGTAACACATCTCTGGTGGGGAAGTCAGCTCTGTACATTTCTAGGATGTGGCTTGGCAATGGGAGGAGTTTTTCAAAGCATTAACACACTAACATTTTCAAAAGCAAAGCAGTAAACCTTTACAGAGTGCTTAACATATGCAGCAGAGTGTATTGGGCCTACAGAGTAGACAGAGTAACAAGCTGTATCCCCAGTGTACCTTTACTTGAGGACATTACACTGTGAGCTTTTTGAGGTAACCAGAAGAGAACTCTTGGATTTAATGTTTTGCATTTAAAAAAAAGAAAGCAAAAATGACTGTCTTCTGCTGCTGCTGCTGCTAAGTCGCTTCAGTCGTGTCCGACTCTGTGCAGCCCCATAGGTGGCAGCCTACCAGGCTCCCACGTCTCTGGGATTCTCCAGGCAAGAACAGTGGAGTGGGTTGCCATTTCCTTCTCCAATGCATGAAAGTGAAAAGTGAAAATGAAGCCGCTCAGTCATGTCTGACTCTTAGCGACCCCGTGGACTGCAGCCTACCAGGCTCCTCCATCCATGGGATTTTCCAGGCAAGAGTACTGGAGTGGACTGCCATTGCCTTCTCCTGACTGTCTTCTAGGACATGGGATTAGACTGGACTTGCATTTTAAAAGTTTCAAAGAGTATTAGTGGGAGCCAACCTATTACTGAGAAGGAAGCTAATATCCTTGGGCCTCTGTGGTGGCTCACTGGTAAAGAATCTGCCTGCTAAGCAGGAGATGTGTGTTTGATCCTTGAATCAAGAAGATCCATTGGAGGAGGAAATGGTAATATACTACAGTATTCTTGCCTGGGAAATCTCACGGACAGAAGAATCAGGCGAGCTATAGTCCTTGGGGTCTCAAAAGAGTTGGACATGACTTGGCGACTAAATAACAGCAACAAATATTGATCCTTAAGTTACATTTAGGAGTTGAAACTTTTTAGTAAATCACTGAAGCAGTTTGAATGTTTGCCTGTATATCACACAGAAGTTGTAAATATTTAATTGTTCAGTTATAATAGCAGTTTACATTCTAGAAGATAGGATAAACATTAAGAGCCTGAGGTCTCTCTTAAGGGATTGGTTATTGTAGTTTTCCCTTAGGACGTTAGACATCCTGGACACAGATCACTACTAAGATTGTGTCTGTTTTGCTTCTATGGATACACTGAGTTGTGGCTCTTCTTTGGTTATTTGTACTTTGTTTCTTAGGTCACAAGTGAATTAAACAGTAAACTGAAATGAGGCTGGCTTTCTCTCGCTTCATAGCTTTATATTGTATATTACTGTTTTTTAAAAGGTTTTAGGAAATTGCACAGAGTGTGAATTTTTTTTTTATTCCTAACTTATATGTGTGTGTATATGTGTATATATGTATATATATATATATATGTTTCTATAGTAAAACATTATCAGCTTCTTTTCTTTTCTTGTTGTACTAAAGTAGAATATAAAACACTCCTTAAAGGATAGAGTAGTTGGGAAGAGCCCTAACTCAAGCAAACTCATTTATTTAAGAAAATTTAACAGACATTTTGAAGCTAACAGTCTCAAGTTAGCTTATAATCTTCTACAATGTATCTTAAGCACATATGATAGATTTCCTATTAGGTGGTATTTATTGACCATGATAGAATCATTAAACAATTCAAAGATGTGAAGAATGTATGGTAGTGAGTGAATTTGCTTTTGTTTTTGTCTTCTTTTTTGTGGCATTGCTGATTGCACACCAGCATGCTTCAGGGTTTGCCTTCAGATTCCCCTCCTAAGTCAGAAAACTGGAAGATCTTACCTTGATTGTTTCTCATTTGAATTATAGCTAAGAGTATCACCCCTTAGTGAAAGAGGAGAGTGAAAAAGTTGGCTTAAAACTCAACATTCAGAAAAACGAAGATCATGGCATCTGGTCCCATCACTTCATGGGAAATAGATAGGGAAACAGTGGAAACAGTGTCAGACTTTGTTTTTTGGGGGCTCCAAAATCACTGCAGATGGTGACTGCAGCCATGAAATTAAAAGACGCTTACTCCTTGGAAGGAAAGTTACAACCAACCTAGATAGCATATTCAAAAGCAGAGACATTACTTTGTCAACAAAGGTCCGTCTAGTCAAGGCTATGGTTTTTCCAGTAGTCATGTATGGATGTGAGAGTTGGACTGTGAAGAAAGCTGTGTGCTGAAGAATGGATGCTTTTGAACTGTGGTGTTGGAGAAGACTCTTGAGAGTCCCTTGGACTGCAAGGAGATCCAACCAGTCCATTCGGAAGGAGATCAGCCCTGGGATTTCTTTGGAAGGAATGATGCTAAAGCTGAAACTCCAGTACTTTGGCCACCTCATGTGAAGAGTTGACTCATTGGAAAAGACTCTGATGCTGGGAGGGATTGGGGGCAGGAGGAGAAGGGGATGACAGAGGATGAGAAGACTAGATGTCATCACTGACTCGATGGACTTGAGTTTGAGTGAACTCCGGGAGTTGGTGATGGACAGGGAGGCCTGGCGTGCTGCGATTCATGGAGTCATAAAGAGTTGGACAGGACTGAGCAACTGAACTGAACTGATCACCCCTTCATGGATCACAACTTTGTTGTGGTGAAGGGGCTTAGGTAACTCAGAGAAGCTATGAGTCATGCTGTGCAGGGCTGCTACTGCTATTGCTGCTAAGTCGCTTCAGTCATGTCTGACTCTTTGCGACCCCATAGACGGCAGCCCACCAGGCTCCCCCCTCCCTGGGATTCTCCTGGCAAGAACACTGGAGTGGATTGCCATTCCCTTCTCCAATGCATGAAAGTGAAAAGTGAAAGTAAAGTTGCTCAGTCATGTCCGACTTGTAATGACCCCATGGACTGCAGCCCACCAGGCTGCTCCATCCATGGGATTTTCCAGGCAAGAGTACTGAAGTGGGGTGCCAGGCTCCCTAAGATAAACGGGTCACAGTGAAGAGTTCTGACAAATCATGGTCCACTGGAGGAGGTAGTAGCAAAACACTCTTGTATTCTTACCAGGAGAACCCCATGAACAGTATGAAAAGACAAAAAGATATGACAATGGAAGATGAGCCTCCCCAGGTCAGAAGGTGTGTGGTATGAGGAGGAAGGAAATGTCATGAAATGATGGGCCCAGATATGATGATCTTAGTTTTTTGAATGCTGAGCTTCAAGCCAGCTTTTTCACTCTCCTTTTGTCCTTCATCAAGAGGTTCTTTAGTTTCGCTTCACTTTCTCCTTTTAGAGTGGTATCATCTGCCTATCTGAGGTTGTTGATATTTCTCCTGGCAAACTTGATTCCAACTTATGCTTCTTCCAGTCTGGGATTTCATGTAATGCATTCTGCATATAAGTTAAATAAGCAGGGTGACAATATACAGTCTTCTCATACTCCTTTCCCGATTTTAAATCAGTCAGTGGTTCCACGTCTAGTTCCAACTGTTATTTTTTGTCCTACTACAGGTTTCTCGGGAGACAGGTAATTTGGTCTGGTACTCCTATCTCTTTAAGAATGTCACACAGTTTGTTGTGATCCACACAGTCAAAGGCTTTGGCATAGTCAGTAAAGCAGAAGCAGATGTTTTTCTGAAATTCCCTTGATTTCTCCATGATTCAACAGTTGTTGGCAGTTTAATCTCTAGTTCCTCTGCCTTTTCTAAACCCAGCTTGTTCATCTGGAATTTCTCATTTCAAGTACTGTTGAAGCTTAGCTTGAAAGATTTTGAACATAACCTTGCTAGCATGTGAAATGAGCACAGTTATACAGTAGTTGGAATATTCTTTGCCATTGTCCTTCTTTGTGATTGAAATGAAAACTGAACTTTTTCAGCCCTGAGGCCACTGCTGAGCCTTCTAAACCTGCTGCTATACTGAGTACAGCACTTTAGCAGTATCAACTTGGGATTTTAAATAGCTCAGCTGGAATTCTGTCACCTCCACTAGCTTTATAGTAATGCTTCCTAAGGCCCAACTTGACTTCATACTCCAGGATGTCCAGCTCTAGGTGAGTGACCACACCATAGTGGTTACCCATGTCATTAAGACATTTTTTGTCTAGTTCTTCTGTGTATTCATCACCACTTCTTATTCTTTTCTGCTTGATAGTTCCCTTACTGTTTCTATCCTTTATTGTGCCCATTCTTATATGAATGTTCCCTTGATATTTCCAGTTTTAAGAGATCTGTTGTCTTCCGCACTCTGTTGTTTTCCTCTGTTTCTTTGCATTGTTTGGTAAGGTCTTTTTATTTTTCCTTGCTTTTCTCTAGAATTCTGCATTCAGTTAGGAATATCCTTCCCTTTCTCCTTGACTTTCATTTTTTTTCTCAGCTATGTGTAAAGACTTCTCAGACAACCACTCTGCCTTCTTGCATTTCTTTTTCTTTGGGATGGTTTTGGACACTGCCTCCTGTACAATTATGAACCTCTGTCCACACTTCTTCAGGCACTCTGTCTACCAGATCTAATCCCTTGAATCTATTCATTAACTCTACTGTATAGTCCTAAGGGATTTGATTTAGGTCATATTTGAATACCCAAGTGGTTTTCCCAACTTTCTTCAACTGAAATCTGAATTTTGCAATAAGGAGCTCACGATCCGAGCCACAGTCAGCCCCAGGTCTTCTTTTTGCAGACTGTATAGAGGTTCTCCATCTTCAGCTGCAAAGAGTAGAGTCAATCTGATTTCAGTATTAACCATCTGGTAATGTCCATGTGTAGTCATCTCTTGAGTTGTTGGAAGAAGGTATTTTCTATGACCAACATGTTCTCTTAACAAAACTGTGTTAGCTTTTGCTTTGCTTCATTTTGTACTCTGAGGTCAAACTTGCCTGTTCTGGTTATCTCTTGACTTCCTACTTTTGTATACCAATCCCCTAAGATGAAAAGCACATATTTTTTGGTGTGAGTTCTAGAAGGCATTGTAGATCTTCATAGAACCAGTCAACTTCAGCTTCTTTGGTATCAGTGGTTGGGACACAGACTTGTATTACTATGATGCTGAATGATTGCCTTGGAAATGAACCAAGGTAATTCTGTCATTTTTGAGAGTGCACTCAAGTACTGCATTTCATACTCTCCTGTTGACTCCAAGGGCTACTCCATTTCTTGCTCCCAGTAGTAGATACAGTGGTCACTGAATTAAATTTGCCTTTTCCCATCCATTTCAGTTCACTGATTTCTAAGATGTCAATGTTCACTCTTGCCATTTCCTGTTTGACCATGTCCAATTTATGGACCTTGATTCATGGACCTAACATTCCAGGTTCTTATACAATATTGTTCTTTATAGCATCAACTTTCCTTTCACCACCAGGCCCATCCACAGCTGAGCATTATTTCTGCTTTGGCCCAGCTGCTTCATCTTTTCGGGAGCTATTACTAATTGTTCTTTGCTCCCCCTTTTCTGGAGCTATTACAAATTGCTCTTCACTCCTCATTTTCCAATGAGGTGTACTCATTGGAAAAGACCCTGATGCTGGGGAATGTTGAAGGCAAAAGGAAAGGGGCAGCAGAGAATGGGAAGTTTAGATAGCATCACTGACTCAGTGAACAGGAATTTGAGCAAACTCCCAGAAATAATGGAGGATAGAGGAGCCTGGAGTGCTACAGTCTATGGGGTTGCAAAGAGTTGGGTACAGCTTAGTGACTGCATAGCAGCAACAGTAACAGCAGGAATATCTAGCTCATATTTTATTTCATCAGATTTTTAAAATAATTTTTAATGAAGATGTTTTCCTTGTACATATTTTCCTTTTTCTGCACGTAGTTTTTTCATCACACATGTTCAGAACTCACTTCTACCATTACTGTTTCATCTCTGTAAAATCCTCATGTTTCCACTTTGCTTCATCCCTTTTATCTTTTTCCTGTTGCTCATATCTTCTTTCATTTTATTTCCAATTAGTGGTGTTTTTTTTTCCCCACTCTTGACTGTGACCAAGTATTCTTAGAAGTCCTTAAATCTGGATTCTTTACCTTCCCTTCTCTACAAATACTCAGTAATATGCTTCTTGCCACATCTTCTTGTGACTCTGTTTTATCTCTTTTCCCTGTCATTCTGCTCTCATGTTTCTCTGTGATACTCTCTATTCTGGGATCCTTTTCTTGTTTAAGGCACTTTCTAAATCACTGACCGTAGTTGGCCATCGCCCTTTCTTATTTTGCTTTGAAATCTCAGCAGGTACAATCTCTGCTGTTTTTCAGGCCTCTGAATGTGGTGGTGAACCAGAAGCTAGGTTTTCCTTGTGCATCATTGCTACAGAAATTCCCACTCTAACCATCGTTGTTTTAAGGAGAAAAAGTTGATGGTGGTACCACTTGTTACAGAGTTGTGTTGCTCTTTAAAATTATTGACATTTTCGCTAGGTTGCATCTTGCTTGTCTGTTGAACCACAGTTATAGGAGGTTTGGTTAAATATGACTAATTTAATTAAAACAGCTTGTTTTTCTATCTCACCTCCCCTCATGCTGAGCAGCCAGCATTTGATGAAGCAGCTGACCAGCTCTGAGTCTGGCTCATCCTGTGCACCTGAGAGAGAGAGGTGGACAAATGCTATGTAATCTCTCCACCATCCCCACCTCCAGTAGAAAGTAAATTCTTGTTTCCTGAAACTACCAGTTATTTTAGATACCTCAGAGCCTAATGGCACATTCTGACTTTTAAGAAAATACACATTCAGTTCCGTTCAGTTCAGTCGCTCAGTCGTGTTCGACTCTTTGCAACCCCATGAATCGCAGCACGCCAGGCCTCCCTGTCCATCACCATCTCCCGGAGTTCACTCAGACTCACTTCCATCGAGTCCGTGATGCCATCCAGCCATCTCATCCTCTGTTGTCCCCTTCTCCTCCTGCCCCCAATCCCTCCCAGCATCTAAGTCTTTTCCAATGAGTCAACTCTTCACATGAGGTGGCCACAGTACTGGAGTTTCAGCTTTAGCATCATTCCTTCCAAAGAAATCCCAGGGCTGATCTCCTTCAGAATGAACTGGTTGGATCTCCTTGCAATCCAAGGGACTCTCAAGAGTCTTCTCCAGCATCACATTTCAAAAGCATCAATTCTTTGGTGCTCAGCTTTCTTCACAGTCCAACTCTCACATCTGTTCATGACCACGGGAAAAACCATAGCCTTGACTAGACGGACCTTAGTTGGCAAAATAATGTCTCTGCTTTTCAATATGCTTTCTAGGTTGGTTATAACTTTTCTTCCAAGGAGTAAGATACACATTAGTCCACTCTTATCCAAGGTTTCGGTTACCATGGTCAAACTGTTCTGGTAGTGTGATGGTATTGTCCTGCCTGCTCCAGCTTGAGATGAGACTCACCCCTCTGCCCAGTGTGTCTCAGCCATTCGTCACTCAGCAGCTCTCTTGGTTGTTAGGTTGACTGTTGCAGTGCTTGTGTTCAAGTGACCCTTATTTTACTTCATAATGGCCCCAAGTGCAGAAGTGATGCTGGCAATTCAGAAATGCCAAATATAAGCTGTAAAGTACTTCCTTTAAGTGAAAAGTGTAAATGTTCTTGATTTAAGAGAAGAAAAAAACATCATATGCTGAGGTTGCTAAGATCTGTGGTAAGAATGAATCTTCCATCTGTGAAATTGTGAAAAATGAAAAAGAAATTTGTGCTAATTTTGCTGTCACACCTCAAACTGTGAAAGTTATAGCCACAGGGCATGATAATTGTTCAGTTAAGATGGAAAACACACTAACTTTGTATAGTAAGGTATTTTGAGAGAGCTAGAGTACATTCACATAACTGTTATCACAGTATAGTTATTGTTTTATTATCACTTGTTAATCTCTTACTATGCTTAATTTGTCAATTAAACTTTATCATGGGTATGTATGTATGTATGAGAAATAACAGTACATACAGGTTTCAGTGCTATCTGTGGTTTTAGGGATCCATTGGAGGTCTTGGAATGCTTTCCCAATGGTTAGGGAAGGCTTCTGTATATACAGAAATAATAGGGTTTTCTAGTCTTAGGAATTCACTCCTTTGATACCTGAAAACCAAAACGTGTGTTGATATATTTGGGTATGATTTATTTTCAAAGGATTTTTTTCCCCGAGAAGGACCATTTGTTACGATGTTTCACTTGGGAGATGAGTATCTATCTTTTTTCTGTGTCATTTGAGTTTTATATGAGGCCTGTGTAACCCCTGTTCTTCTCCAGACTTGAGCTTAGAAGTTATTCTCTTTCCAAAGCTTTCCTGGGCTTGGCTTGTGTTAGGGCTTGGCTTGTGTGCTGTGTACTCCGACCTCCCACACTTGCCCTAGTAGCTGTCAGTTCATTTTGTAAGTGTTTGTTAGCTTGTCTCTTTCCCATCTTCCAGGGTAGATTCCTTACTGTCATGGGCATTGTCTTATTTATTGTGGTAAACGTGTGGTAAATATGTTATTGCTGGAATTGAATACTAAAACTAAGCATGTCTTTGATCTATAATGTGGCATTACACTCCAGGTGACCTATCCCAGGTTGTGACTTCATACTGGTTTGCCTTTGTTTTTATCTTATTAGTTAATTAACTGACATTGTCCTTGGTGCCCTGTATGCACTTTAGATATTTGATGAATGAGTGAATAAATGCAGATTTTACTGATTAGCGACTTTATTTATACCTTCATTCTGAAAGACTTTAATTTTTATAGTCAATCGCCTCATTAGATTTCACATAGTAGAAATATAAACTCACCATGTATGCTTTGGGTATGGACGGCTAAAACAAATTTTTGTTATTTTTATTGCTGGATTTTATTTGTAGCTCTCTTCTCCTCATCCAAAGTCATTCAACTTCTTGTGAGCATGCACACTTGAAAGGAAAAGGTAAGGGCCACGTTCAGTAGACACAAACTGGCTGAATGATAGGAAGATTGGTCAAATCTCTCTTGTCTGCAAGTACTATTTTAAAAATATGTTATTGCTGGAATTGAATACTAAAACTAAGCATGTTCCATGTGACCTATCCCAGGGTGTGACTTCATACTGGTTTGCCTTTGTTTTTATCTTATTAGTTAATTAACATCAGCTAATAAGCTACTATTATACCTTGGTGGCTCTGATGGTAATGTATCTGCCCGCCATGCAGGAGACTCGGTTTGATCCCTGGGTCAGGAAGATCCCCTGGAAAAGGGAATGGCTATCCACTGCAGTATTTTTTCCTGAAGAATTCCATGGACAGGGGATCCTGGTGGGCTATACTCCATTGGGTTGAAAAGTTGGACACAACTGAGCAACTAACTGATATTAATTACCTTACCAATAGCCAGTAAGGCCGAGATAATTATGTGATAAAAGGTTTGGATCAATGAATAATTATAATTGAAGCTGAATGTAATTATGTGATTTTGAGGTGTTCAGTGTAATTCCATTTAAGTTCCATCTTGAAACTAGAGCACTAGGAAGGATTATTGACAAAAGGAAAAGAGACATAAAGATGAAGTTGACTCACGTTTGAGCTGTGTGCAGATGGTCATGGTGGGAAACCTGGATGGCTCTGCTCACCCCAGCATCACTCTTCTTCTCACATGCTCTTTTTGTGCCACACTCCCCGTGGTACTTTGCTACTTCAGGTCTCCGTCCAGTAGCATCTGCTCTTCTCTCTGTGTGAGATTCTCTTGCTTCTCTCCATCCGGGTAACACTTATCTGTGATTAGAACTCAGCTAAGTGCAGTAGCTGCAGGGTGCCTTTCCTCACCCCAAGTCTGATTTAGATGGCTCCCCTGTTCTAGTGTCTTCACTCTGGCACTTTCTACTTTGTTCTGTAATCCTTGCATTGTCAGACCTTTCTGCTAGTCTCCTTAAGGGCAGAGAAGATCTTGCAGTGCTCTGTTGAATTTGATTTCTAACTATTTTTGTAATGGTAGTGCTAAAAACCTACTAAAACTGGGCCTTTTGTGAACTATATATTGAATTCTGCATCGTATCTGGTGTACAGTATATCTAATAAAAAATGGCTCTTTATATTTTCTATTCCTTGTTTTATTCAAGCTTTAACAAGTCTTAAAATCACATAGCTGATTTTGTAAACCAGACTCCTTAGATTTGAATCCTGGCATTGTCACTAATGGTGACTTTAGACTGCTTATTCACCTTTACCTTGGTTTCCCCAGCTATACATTTTAAGGGTAGAAATTACAATAACATGGCTCTCATAAGATATTGATCGGAGAAGGCAATGGCAGCCCGCTCCAGTACTCTTGCCTGGAAAATCCCATGGACAGAGGAGCCTGGTAGGCTGCAGTCCATGGGGTTGCTAAGAGTTGGATGCAACTTAGCAGCAGCAGCAGCATAAGATATTGATAGGGTCTAAGTGAAATTATACATGTGGATGGAGCTCCTGCATAACATCTTCCTGAAAAACCACTGACTTCCTCCTGCTTACTTGAGAAGCCATGGAATTCATAGACTTGCAGAGTAGTTTCAACTGCTCAGAGTGTACTGTGGACTTTGTCAGTTTTCCACATTGATCTGGAGGAATTTCAGAGAGTGATGTGCCACCTCTGGAGCCTAACAGGCAACTTGCCTTGTGTCTCATTATAACCCATGCTTCAGTTTACAGGGCACAGTGAGCTTATCACTGGGATGCTGTCCTCACTGGGGCTGGGTTGGCCCCTTTTCTTACAGTTTCTTCTGTACTTGGAGGGAATGTGAGTACCGGTAGGATCTTCAGAAGTTTTGATGTGAACTCGACAGAAATAGGGCTTCCCAGGTGTCTCAGTGGTAAAGAACCCACCTGCCAATTCAGGAACCGCAGGAGATGCAGGTTAGATCCCTGGATTGAAAAGATCCCCTGGAGGAGGAAATGGCAACCCACTCCACTGTTCTTGCTGAGATAATCCCATGGACAGAGGAGCCTGGTAGCCTACAGTCCATAGGGTTGCAAAGAGTTGAAAACGACTGAATCAACTGAGCTCACACAGCACAGCACAGAAAGAAGTTTGAAAGTGGTGTGGAAATGGATCACTCAAAGACTGGGTTAAGCTCTTGTGAAAATGTTTCTTGTAAGCTATCAGAAATTGCAGAAGCTGGCAGGTACCCTTGTGGGGAATGGGGATAATTGAGCAGGAGGCCCAGTGTCACCTAGGTACACTATACTCATGAATTCAGTGTCAGGATATTTGAGGTGCAGAAAGGACTTCGGGCTCATCACACCTTGTTTCAGTCGTCAACAACGTGATTGCCAGTAAGGTTGGTGGAGTCCTCTTCTTTTTTCTGAAATCAATGCCAGCATAGATTTTTCTCAAAAAGATATTCTGTGATATTCTTATTTAGCTGGAGCATTTCATCTAGCAGCTTATATAGCTTGTGAAAAATGTTTACTGCATGTTTTTGAATGCATTAGAATGCACATCCATTAAAATGGATGTTTTAGAACTGGAAGTGTAATTATATGTACTGAATAACTTTTAAGATAACAAAATGCATTTTAATTTTATGTGTGGTAATATTTTCTGACTTTGAAGAATGAGATGTTTTGTACTGGAAAATGTTCTGATTAAGTTAACCTTCGAATGCTCAAATGGCTTTGATGCAGCAAGTAGTTGAATATAACTTGACCTTTGCTTCATGACCCAGGACATTTCCTGTGTCTGTATAGTTTTGGTACTTTGACCCAGTTTAGTTTCTATGTGTGTTTTATTTTGTCTTGTCTTAGTGTCATACCACCATCTGCCACTTCTGTTGATGCAGTTCTTAATATAAACAACTTTCCCTTCATACTCCATTGATAATTTGCTGCCAGTAACTTTCATTAGGTTGAGATAACAAAAGCAAAATTCTGAGTGAGGGCAAAGGCATGTTGGTCTGTGTCATGGCTGTTTTATTTGTGCTTCATGTTTGGGAACTCATTTTTAAGGATGGCAGTTTTTAGTTAAGTCTTCAGAAAATTGGGCTTTCACTGTAAAAGTTTTGCATAGGATGTTCAATACATTTACTGTTGTTATCATTTAAATTTTTTCTCTCTCTCTTGTAAACAGTCAGAATTTGCTGTGTGATGTCACAATTGTGGCCGAAGACATGGAAATTTCTGCTCATAGAGTGGTGCTGGCTGCCTGTAGTCCTTACTTTCACGCCATGTTTACAGGTATGAAATGTTTTGGTTATGGACGTTTATAAAATGTATACAGATTTGGGCTTTTCTTTCCACATTTTCTTTTTTCACTTATTTTTGGCTGCACGCAGTCTTCCTTGCTTCATGAGGGCTTTCTCTGGTTGTGGTGAGAAGGGGCTGCTCTCATTGCAGTGACGGGCAACTCATTGTGATGGCTTCTCTGGTTGCAAAGCACAGGCTCTAGGCACGCGGGCTTCTGTAATCGCGGCACACAGGCTCAGTGGGTGCAGCTCGCAGGCTTTAGAGCATAGGCTCAGTAGTTGTGGCACATGAACTTAGCTGCTCCATAACATGTGTAATCTTCCCGCACCAGGGATCAAACCCTTGTCCTCTGCATTGACAGGCAGATTCTTAGCACTATGCCACCAGGGAAGTCCCAGATTTTATTTTCTTATTAACATTTTATTGTTATGAAATTAATTATTGTAGTAGAAGAAAATGGTATTGTTTTGTTTTAAATTCCTCTTCATCTTTGTTTTATATTATTATCATGTTGTGTACATACGTGTGTGCATTACATACAAGTACAATTTTATGCTCAGCCTCCCCCTTTTGCATTTATATTTGCATATATTGGCTAAGTTTGCCTCCTTGCAGTTTATAAGAGCTTTTAGCACTTTCCTATTTTGACAAAAGTAAATTGCTTTTACTGTTCTGCATTTCTTCAAAGGATTTTCACATTTGCCTCACCACTGTTTATAGTGAACAAATAAATGTTTAGTAAATGCCTTTTGATTCAGCAATACAAGAAAATAGAGTGGATACTTAGTTACAAAAATACATAGAATAATTTTAGTATTTCGGACAAAAAAAAAGTAGTTTACTCATGCCACACTCGAAGCTGTTAAATTCATTTTTCTGTCTTCAAACCCTTTAAAAAAATACAGTTGATGTACAATATTTTGTTTTAAGAGCACTGTTTAATGATTTGGCATTTGCATGCTTTATGAAATGGTCAGATGGTCACTATATGAGCCCTTTAGTCACATATCCCCACACAGAATCACTATAGTATCACTGTCTTTATGTTGTGTATTACATCCCCATGACTTTATTCTTTTCATAATTATAGGTTTATATCACTTAACTATTCACCTAATTCTCCCCCTTTCCACCGTACTCACCTGTGTCAGTCTCCCATTTGTTCTCTGTGTTTGTTGATTCTGTTTTCACTTTATTTTGTTTGTTTTGTTATCTTTGATTTCACATGAAATCATGTAGTATTTGTAGTCTCTGTTTGACTTATTTCGCTTACATGATATCCTCTAGGTATATCCATGTTGTTGCAAATGGTAAGATTTCATTCTTTTTTATGCCTATTCATATTTCATTGTATGTATACCATATATTCTTTATCCTTTTATCTATCAGTGGACAAAGGTTGCTTTTATATGGTGGCTATTGTAAGCAGTGCTGCAATGAATGTAGAGGTGGACATATTTTTCCAGTTACTGTTTTTGTTTTCTTCAGGTGTGAAGAAGGTGGAATTGGTGAATCATATGGTAGTTGTATTTTTAATTTTTTGAGGCACCTCCATACTGTTTTCCATAGTGGTTGTACTAGTTTACAATCCTGCACAGTGCACAAAGGTTTTTCTTTACATCTTCACCAATATTTCTTATTTGTTAACTTCTTCAGAATAGCCATTCTGACAGGTATGATATAGATCTTATTCTGATTTTGATTTGCATTTCCCTGGTTATTAGTGATGCTGACTACCTTTTCATATGTCTGTTGGCCATCTGTATGTCTTCTTTGGAGCCATGGCTATACAAGTACTCTGCCCATTTCTATTTTTATTTTTGATGTTCAGTTGTATGACTTTTTTGTTTATTTTGGATGGAAACTCCTTATTGGATGGTTCATTTGGAAATACTTTCTTTCACTTGGTAGGCTGCCTTCCTAGTTGTTGATAGTTTTCGCTGTGCAAAAGCTTCTTAGTTTCGTGTAGTCCCATGTGTTAATCTTTGCTTTTGTTGCCCTTCCCTGAGGAGAGAAATCCAATAAATATTGCTTTAATCATACTGTCTTGCTTTCCTCTAGGAATTTTATGGTTTCAGGTCTTACATTAAGTCTTTAATCCATTTTGAGTTTATTTTTGTGCATGATATTAGAAAGCAATCCAGTTGGATTCTTTTGTATGTAGCTGTCCACTTTTCCCAGCATCATTTATTGAACAGACTGTCTACTCCCCATTGCCTTCTTTGTTGGAGATTAACTGACCATTTAAGTTTTGATTTATTTCTGTACTCTCTATTTAGTTACATTGACCCATGTATTTTTCCTTTTTTTGTTCTAATACCAGACTATTTTGATTATTGTAACTTTGTAATAGAATTTAAAGTCAGGGAACATGATACCTCCCTCTTTGTTCTCCCCTCTTAAGATTGTTTTGGCTATTTGGGGTGTTTCCAGACAAATTTTAGATTTGTTCTGGTTCGGTGAAAAGTATCATGGGTATTTTGATAGGGATTGCATTGAATCTATAGATTACTTTAGGATTTATGATCATTTTAACCATATTAATTCTTCAAACCCATGAGCATAGTATTCTTTCCATTTGCTTTTGTTGTCTTTAGTTTCTTTCATCCATGTCTTATAGCTTTCAAAGTACAAGTTTTTTGCCTCTTTGGTTGTGTTTATTCCAAGGTATTTTATTCTTTTGGATGAAATTGTAAATGTGATCAATTTCTCTTTCTGATAGTTTGTTATTAGTGTATAGAAACACAGCATGTTTCTGAATGTTACATTTTTATTCTAGATCTTTACTGAGTTTATGTATTAAATTAATTCTGATAGTTTTGGGTGGCATTATTAGCATTTTCTATATATGGTCATGTCCTCTGCAAACATTGACAGTTTTACTTCTTCTTTTCCAATTTAGATTCCTTTTATTTATTTTTCTTCTCTGTTTGCTGTGGGTAGAACTTCCAAAACTATGTTGGATAAAAGTGGCAAGAGTGGACATCATTGTCTTGTTCCTGATTTTAGAAGATATGCTCTCAGCTTTTCACCATTGAGTATGATAACTGTGGGCTTGTCATATATGGCCTTATTATATTGAGGTAGGTTCATGGATATTGAATTTTATCAATAGCTTTTTGTGCATCTGTTGATATGATCATATCATTTTTATTCAGTCTATTTAAGTGGTATATCTCATTGATTGGTTTGTGGAGTATTAAATCATCTTTAATCATATGTCTCTAGGATAAAGTCCACTTGATACAGTGTATGATTCTTTTGGTGCATTGTTGATTTCAGTTTACTAATATTTTGAGAGTTTTTGCACCTGTGTTCATCAGTGGTACTGGGCTGTAATTTTATTTTTGGGATGGTGTTTTTGCCTGTTTTGGTAGGGTGATGCTGATCTTACAGAATGCATTCCAAAGTATTCCTTTGTCTTCAGTTTTATGGCATAGTTTGAGTTGGTATTAACTCTTTAAGTGTTTGATAGAATATCACCTATTGGTCCTGGATTTTTTGTTGGTAATTTTCACAATTCTTGGTTCAGTTTCATTACTGGTAACCAGTCTTCATATTTTATGTGTCTTCCTGATTGTCTTTGGAGATTGTATATTGCTTGGAATACATCTATTTTAAATTGCCCATTTTGTTGGTTCACAGTAATATCTAATGATCTTTTGTATTTTTGTGGTTTCACCTGTAATTTCTCAATTGTTTATTTGGGCCCTGTCTTATGAGTCTGGCTAAAGAGTTATTAATTTTGTGTATCTTTTCGAAGAACTAGCTCTTCCATTGATCTTTTCTGGTTTTTAGTCTTTATTTATTTTTGCTCTGAAATTATTTCTTTCCTTCTACTAACTTTAGGTTTTGTTTATTTTAATTTTTCCAGTTCCTTTGGGTATAAGGTTAGATTGCTTTGAGATTTTTCTTATTTCCTGAAGTAGGCTTGTATGACTGCAAACTTTCCTCTTAGAACTGCTTTTGCTGTGTTCCATAGACTTTGGATTATTGTGTCATGTTTGGATTGTGTTTCATTTTAATTTGTCTCCAGATTTTTATTTCCTTTTGACTTCTTCAGTGTCCTGTTGGTTGTTCAGTGGCATATTGTTTAGGCTGCATGTATTTGTGCTTTTTCATTTTTTTTCGTATTGATTTTTCTTCTCGTAATACTGATATGATTTCTGTCATCTCAAATTTATTCAGATTTGTTTTGTGGCAACATATCCTGAAGAATGTTCTTTGTGCACTTGAATGAGTATTCTGCTGCCTTTTGCTTATGTTCTGATTGAGCCCAGGTCTCCTGTGTTATAGGCAGATTCTTCACCATCTGAGCTACCAGGGAAGCCCATATTCTGTATATACATAGAAAATTTATCTAGTTGAATGTGTTATTTAAGGCTAGTGTTTCCTTACTGATATTTTTTCTGGATGATCTGTCTGTAGATATAAATGGGGTGTTAAAAGTCCCCTACTATTATTGTAATCCTGTTGGCTTAATTTATTTAGGTACTCCTGTGTTGGGTTTCCCAGGTGGCACTAGTGGTAAAGAAGCCAGTGCAGGAGATATTAGAGATGCACGTTCAATCCCTGGGTTGGGAAGATCCCCTGGAGCAGGGCGTGGCAACCCACTCCAGTATTCTTACCTGGAGAATCCCAGGAACAAAGGAGCCTGGTGGGCTACAGTGTATAAGCTTGCACTGAGTCAAACACAACTGAAGTGACTTAGCATGCAGGCACGCATGTTGGGTGTGTATACATTTACAGTTACTATATCTTCTTGGGATTGATCCCTTGATTGTTAGGTAATGCCTGTCTTTGTGTCTCGATAACATCTTTGTTTTAAAGTCTGTCCTGTCTGATATACATCTGCCACCCCAGCTTTCTTTTCATTTGCATTTATGTGGAATATTTTTTCCATCTCTTCACTGTTAGTCTGGGTGTATCTTTAGATCTGAATTAAGTCTCTTGTAGGTAGTATATGTGTGTGGTAAGTTGCTTTAGTTGTGTCTGACTCTGTATGACCCTGTGGACTGCAGACTTCTTGGCT
This sequence comes from Ovis aries, assembly GCF_016772045.2. Lineage (NCBI taxonomy): Eukaryota > Metazoa > Chordata > Mammalia > Artiodactyla > Bovidae > Ovis > Ovis aries. The sequence continues at coordinate 588,289 of NC_056070.1, forward strand.
CCTCTGTCCATGGGGATTCTCCAGGCCAGAATACTGGAGTGAGTTGCCATGTCCTCCCCCAGGGGATCTTCCTGACCCAGGGATTGGACCCGCATCTCATGTCTCCTGCATTGGCAGGCAGGTTCTTTACCACTAGCATCACCTGGGAAACATACAGATAGGTTTTATTTTTTTAATCTATTCAGCCATTCTGTCTTTTGATTGGAGCAGTTTGTTTATTTTCATTTAAACTATTGATGTATATGTAGTTCTTGCCATTTTATTAATTGTTTTCTGGTCATTTTTATGGTTCTCTTTTGTTCCTTTTTCTTTAATATTCCTATTAAAAATATCTAATTTAATTAATTTTAAAATTTTATTTATTTGTTTGTTTCTTTGTTTTGGCTGTGGTTGGTCTTTTCTGCTGTGTGTACTTTTCTCTTGTTGCAGCGAGTGAGGTCTGCTCTTAATTACTGTGAGAGGTCTTCTTGGTTTCTCTTGTTGCAGGGCACGGGCTTTAGGGCATGAAGGATTCAGGTGTTGTGGCAAGTGGGCTTAGCAGTTGTGGCTCATGTGGGGTGGTTTTACAGCATATGAGGTCTCTTCCTGGCCCAGAGATCAAACCCATGTCTCCTTCATTGGCAGGCAGGCTCTTTGCCACTAAGCCACCAGGAAATCCCTGATGATTCTCTTTTGTTATTACCATAAGGTTCATATATAACAACCTGTGTGTGTATATATGTGATTATTTTAAATTGAAGATCTCTGCAGTTCTAATGCATTGTAACTGCCCTGCATTTTTATTTCTACCTCCCTTTATTTAATGTTTTTTATGTCATATTTTACATCTTTTTGTTTGTATATCCCTTAACTATTTATTGTAGCTATAAATTATTTTACTATTTTTGCCTTTTTACCTTCCTTCTAGCTTTTAAGTTGATTATCTACTACTTTTACTATTTGTTTGCCTTTACATGTGAGAATTTTCATGTTTCTGTTTGGAGTCTTTCTTTTTCACTTAGAGAAATTCCTTGAATTCATTTCTTATAAAGTTGGTTTGGTGGTACTGAGCTCTCTTAGCTTTTGCTCATTTGGAATACTCCTCCTCTTCCCCTTCAAATCTGAATGAGAGCCTTGCAGGTAGAACATTTGTGGTATAGATTTTACTGTTTCATTACTTGGAATATCATGGCACTCCTGGCCTGCTAAAGTTCCTGCTGAAGAGTCAGCTGACAGTCTGGGGTGTTCTCTTGCTGCTTTTTAAGATTTTCTCTTTCTCTTTAATTTTTGCCATTTTAATTACAATGTGTTGTGGTGTGGACCTTTTTTAAGTTCCTCTTGTTTGGGATTCTTTGCTTCCTCTCACTGAATGTTTATTTCCTTCCCTAGGTTAAGTAAGTTTCACCTGTTATTTCTTCAAGTAACTTCTCTGCCCTTTTCTGTCTTTCCGGTATCCCATAATACGAATGTTAGTATGCTTGATGTTGTCCCAGAAGTCTCTTAAACTACTCTCATTTTTTTCAAATTCTTTTTTTTTTTTTTCCTGTTCACCTTGGATGATTTCCACTACTCTGTCTTCCATGTTACTATTATACTTCTCTGTATCATCTAAAATACTTTTCCTTCCGGTTTCTTTTTTCTGGGTATTTTATCTTCACGTCTGTTTGGTTTATTTTTATATTTTCTAACTCTCTTAAAATTCTCACTGTGTTCATCTAATTATTCTCCCACATTCATGGAGCATCTTAATGATCATTAATGAGAACTCTTTATCAGGTAGGTTGCCTGCCTCCATTTCTTTTAGTTCTTTTTCTGAAGTTTTGTCTTATTCCTTTGTGTAGAGCATATTTTGCTCTCTCCTCATTTTGCCCAATTTTTTGTATTTATCAGGTAAGTTGGTTATATTTCTGGATCTTGGAGAAGTGGCCTTATATAATTGACATCCTATAGGGCCCAGTAGCTTGCTCCCCTCCTATTTCAGAGCTGTATGTTCTTAGGGTGCCCCCTATATGGACCATGTGACTCCTCCTGTTGTGGTGAGAAGAGTACTGTGAGCAGTCTGGTAGGCAAATTCCTGGTTCCTGGCCTGGTTGGCTGCAAGACTGTGCCCTGCATAGTGGCTGTAGTCAGGCTGGAGGTTGGGATCAGCTTCCCATGAGGCTGTCTGCATGACCCTGGTTGGGCCACAGGGCTGCTGCCAGCTTGCTCGTGTGCAGATAAGCCCCTGGAGCAAATAGTCTATAGGGTGAATCCCAAAATGGCATTGCCAGCACCAGTGTCGTTGTGGTAGAATGACATCCCCAGAATGGTTGCCACCAGCATTGGTGCCCTCAGGGTGATCTCTTGCCTCTTGGGAGCCTCTCTAAGATCAGTATATAGGTCTAGCCCAGGCTTCTTTCAAACTACTGCCTCTGTCCTGGGTCTCTGAGTGTATGAGATTCTGCACATCCCTGAAGCAGCTGAGTCTGTTTCCTATAGCCTTCTTGCTCTCCTGTATTAAGGCCCTTCTGGCCTTCAAAACAGGATATTATAGAGGCTTGTCTTCTTGGTGTAGGATTCCTGAGCTGGTGACCCTGATGTGGGGCTTGGAACCCTTGCTCTTTGGGGAAAACCTCTGTAATTGTGATTATACTCTTGTTTGTGGGTTGATTATTCAGGTGAGTTAGATCTTGACTAGGTCTTGTCACTGTCCCTTCTGCCCTTCTCATTGTGGTTCCTTCTCTATGTCTTTATGTGGGAGATATCTGCTAGTCTTCAGGTCATTGTCATTTATAGCTGCTCTGTGAGTAGTTGTAATTTGGTGTGTCTGTAGGAGCTGGTGAGCTCCAGGTCTTCCTACTCTGCCACCTGGCCACATCCTCCCTTAACTTTATTCTTAAGAAAATAAAAGCTAAACATCCAGTATAGTACTGTTCAAGAAAATGAAGTTATTATCTTTTCCAACAATTAGCTTATAATCTTAGATTATTAATAGAACAAAGAAATGCTTATAAATACATAGTTACACAAAAAAGCACAAATGTAAATCTATTCATACTTTAGAAACTTAAATATTTCCTATGTATAACATTTTGCTAGATACTTCAAGGGGTAATAAACAAAATTAGCACACTTTTTGTACTGGTAATTTATTAATATCATTGGAGAAATAAGTTGTATACACTTTATTTTTATGTTTTTTTGTTTTTTTGTCAAAGGGTGGTTTATTAGAATGGTCAAGGTGCAAGCGTTGAACAATACAAGCAGACTAACAGCATGACATGTATTAACAGATGTGCACACTTTAAATACATAATAGTTTGTGGAAGATCTGTTCAGAGCAGTAATAATAGATAGTCAAGACTGTGATGAACAGCATTGAGAGATGGGGATCTGGCATTTCCTGAAATGTAATGAGTACAAAGGGTTTATATGAATTAAAAAAAGTGCAGAGGCAATGTGGAGAGAATAGGCTTGGTGTTTTGAGAGTAGTGAGGACTCTGGAGACCACCTCACTTTTCAGCCTGTTAGATTTTGTTGTTCCTGAACTGAGTTAAATAATCAAGAATGTAAGAAAGGGGACTTCCCTGGTGGCCCGGTGGTTAAGATCTGCCTGCCAGTTCAGGGAACACGGATTTGATCCCTGGTCTGGAAAGATTCTGTATGCTGCAGTGGTGCCTCAGCACCACAGCTCCCGAGCCCACACTCTAGGGCTCATGTGTGGCAGCGGCTGAGCCCATGCGCTGTGACTACTGAAGCCCACACACCTAGAGCCTGCGCTCTGCAACAAGAGGAGCCATCGCAACAAAGACCCAGTCCAGCCAAAATAAATAAATGAATAAAATGAACTAATTATAAAAGAGACAAACGTAGGAAAGACAGTAGAGGGGTTGTAAGCCATATTGGGCAAGTGATTGGGGATGGTGCCTTTAACTGAGGCTGATTAGAAAAGTTAGAGAGGGACTAGTCACATTTTTATGTCCTAATTTCACTTCAGTGACCATCTTATTTATTACTCCTGGAGACTTTTTCCAAACAGAATTTCTAGGTTTGTAAAAGGAGTATTTGATCTGCACTGTGTTGGCCTAATTTAGGAGTTCCCTAGTAAAGTGCCTTCCTTCAAGTCCTTGTTAGAATTACTGAATCTGGGATCATTAGTCTCTTCTTCAGTTTTGGCCTCAATTTTCCCTTTTGGAAAATGAGGATAATAATATTACTTCCTAGGATTCTTATAAAGATTATATGAGATCATGCATGTTTGTCCTTTATTTGGCACATAGAAAATATTCAATTAAGATCGGCATTTTCATGGTTATCATTATTATTTTTTACCCTCAATTCCTAAAGGTTGTTGTAAGGGTAAAAGATTGAAAATGTCTTAAAGTAGATGTCTTTTAATAAAGATTTTATTTTCCAGTTACAAAATGTAATGATTAATTTAAGGTTACAAGATCAGAGTTAGTTAGTTTCCTTTCCCTTCAAAAGATGACATTTAAGAGTCTCCAAACTCCCTGAGCCTTTTGACATCCAGAGACATGGATGCTAGTGATGGGAGATCTCATTATGTCTCTGTTTTTCTTCCCTGTTTACTTTTTAATCTAAACTACATTTCAGCTTCCCTCATTTCTTTCTTTCTTTCATCCTTCCTTTTTTTTTAACCTGATGATTCTCACCTCTTCATATTTTAGTTGACATGTAATTTTTGAGTTTTGCCTAATGATGAGGATGGGACCCTGAAGATGTTTTGATTCTATAAGTATTCCTAATGTCTGTCTCAGTTAACTGGTAGCTGGGTATTTCCTGCAGTTCAGCCTGTTTCTGCCTGAGAATACTTGGTCAAATCTTAGATTGCTATGCCAAGGTACAAAATGGGAATACTATGTTAATTTCTGGCACATATAAAATAGGAATTGAGTACCTTGATGGTGACTTTTACAATTTTATTGAGGCATATTTTACATTGTAATTTTCAGTGATTTTTAATAAATTTACTCAATAGTACTGCCATCACCATAAATCAACTTTATAGCTTTTTAGTCCCTACCTAATATTTTTGAGGCTCATCCATGTCATAGTATATATATCATCAGATTGTTCCTTTTTATTGCTAAGTAGATTCCATTGTATGAAAACAACACATTTTGACTATATATTTACCAGCTGATGGACATTTAGATTGTTTCCAGTTTCTAGCAATTATGGCTCATGCTGCTATGAACATTCACGTGTAGTTCTTTGGGTGGACACAAATTTTTATTTCTCATGGTGGTAGATATATATGTGTGGAATGGCTGGTTATGTGGTAAATTTATATTTAACTTTTTAAAAATTGCTATATTATTTCCCCAAGTGACTGCATCATTTTACATTCCTACATTATGTATAAGTGTTTCCATTATTCCACTTCCTTACCAACATTTGTTACTCTTTTTTTTTTTTTTTTTTCCAGTTGTGGTCATTCTAATGGATGTCAAGTGGCATCTCTTATAGTTTCATTTGCACTTCCCTGATGACTAATGATGTTGAGCATCTTTTCATGTACTTGGTAGGCTAGAATTTAATGGTTCTTTGGTAGTAGATATTATTTACCTTTCTGGCAATCTTTGTTTATTTTCTTCTTTTAAATCCACTAAATAGCAGTTTGGCAGAGATTAGGTAAAATAAGACATGGAGATTTGGTCTGAGGGGTTTAGTGTACATATATTTAAGATTTGCTAGACTATGAACCCATTGTTGGTCTATTTTCCTGTATGAAGTCTCACTGTATTTATATTATCTTCCATAAAAAATATGAGGAGGCCCACAAGTAGACCTTGGCCTGCTTCCATGCTGTTACGTGCTGTGATGTTTGACTCCTCTGGTTGAGTGATCCGCTATACACAGACATGTCTGCAGTGGCACAGGGCTACCCTGTACTCCTCTTGTTCCTTGTGATTTGCCTGTTTGGAGATGGGGACTCTGCAGATACTCTTTTTGGCCCTTGTTTTTCATCTCCCTTAAACTCTCAGTAAAATTTTCATTCAAATTATATCACCTAAAAAAGAATTCTGTTGCTCTTCGTAGTTCCAAGTATTCTTAATTGTTACTTGAAAAAGAATATATCAAATTGATTTCTTGTGTTTTTATTCATTTATGTATCTTTTTTTGCTTGTTTTGTTTTGGTTGATGGTGGCATGCAGGATCTTTATTCCATGACCAGGGATCGAACCCATGCCCACTGTAGTGAAAGTGAAGTCTTAACCACTAGACCACCAGGGAAATCCTGGGTTCTTGTGTTTTAAAATTAAACTAGCTTGTGTACAGATGTGGCATTTAGAATGCCCTTTTCCTTAACACATATATTTGAGGCTTCTTTTGTGCCACAGGCTAAAATATCTGAAATCTAGTGGGAAATAGGAAATTATTTTCATTCTTCTTTATAGGGGAGTGCTTTTTGATCATTTCTTTTGTCACATTGAACATCATTTAGTAAGGTAAATTAGAATAGGAAGAGAGATTATCATTTGTGTAAGATGTGAGTTTTTTTAAAAGTTGCAAGCATGTTATACTTGTCTTAAGATTTGTGCTTTCCTTCATCAGTTCAGTTCAGTTGAGTCGCTCAGTCGTGTCCAACAGTTTGTGACCCCATGAATCGCAGCACGCCAGGCCTTCCTGTCCATCACCATCTCCCGCAGTTCACTCAGACTCACGTCCATTCAGTCTGTGATGCCATCCAGCCATCTCATCCTCTCTCGTCCCCTCCTCCTCCTGCCCCCAATCCCTCCCAGCATCAGAGTATTTTCCAATGAGTCATCTCTTCGCATGAGGTGGCCAAAGTACTGGAGTTTCAGCTTTAGCATCATTCCTTCCAAAGAAATCCCAGGGCTGATCTTTAGAATGGACTGATTGGATCTCCTTGCAGTCCAAGGGACTCTCAAAAGTCTTCTGCAACACCACAGTTCAAAAGCATCAATTCTTCAGTGCTCAGCCTTCTTCACAGTCCAACTCTCACATCCATACATGACCACTGCAAAAACCATAGCCTTGACTAGAGGGACCTTAGTCGGCAAAAAATATCTCTGCTTTTGAATATGCTCTCTAGGTTTGTCATTGCTTTTCTTTCAAAAGATGAAGCGTCTTTTAATTTCAAGGCTGTGGTCACCATCTGCAGTGATTTTGGAGCCCAAGAAAATAAAGTCTTTCACTGTTTCCATTGTTTCCCCATCTATTTGCCATGAAGTGATGGGACCTGATGCCATGATCTTAGTTTTCTGAGTGTTGAGTTTTAAGCCAGCTTTTCTCACTCTTCTCTTTCACTTTCATCAGGAAGCTCTTCAGTTCCTCTTGCTTTCTGCCATGAGGGTGGTGTCATCTGTATATCTGAGGTTATTGATATTTCTCCCGGCAATCTTGATTCCAGCTGTGCTTCATTCAGTCTGGCATTTCATATGATGTACTCTGCATGTAAGTTAAATAAGCAAGGTGACAATTACAGCCTTGACATACTCCTTTCCCAATTTTGAACCAGTCTGTTCATGTCTGGTTCTAACTGTTGCTTCTCGACCTGCATACAAGTTTCTCAGGAGATAGGTCAGGTGGTCTGGTATTCCCATCTCTTTAAGAATTTTCCACAGTTTGTTTTGGTCTGTACAGTCAAAGGCTTTAGCATAGTCAATGAAGTAGAAGTATGTTTTTCTAGAATTTTCTTGCTTTTTCTATGATCCAGCGGATATTTGTAATTTGATCTCTGGTTCTTCTGCCTTTTCTAAACCCCGTTTGTACATCTGGAAGTTCTTGGTTCAAATACTTTTGAAAGATTTTGAACATTACTCTGCTAGCATATGTAATAAGTGCAATTGTGTAACAGTTTGAACATTCTTTGGCATTACCTTTCTTTGGGATTGGAATGAAAACTGACCTTTTCCAGTCCTGTGCTCACTGCTGAGTTTTCCAAATTTGCTGGCATATTGAGTGCAACACTTTAACAGCATCATCTTTTAGGATTTGAAATAGCTCAGCTGGAATTCCATTACCTCCACTAGCTTTGTTTGTACTGATGCTTCCTATGGCCCACTTGACTTTGCATTCCAGGGTGTCTGGCTCTAAGTGAGTGTTCACACCGTCATGGTTATCCAGGCCATCAAGATCTTTTTTGTATAGTTCTTCTGTGTATTCTTCCCACCTCTTCTTAATATCTTCTGCTTCTGTTAGGTTGATACTGTTTTTGTTCTTTATTGTGTTTACCTTTTCATGAAATGTTCTCTTGGTTGGTATTTCTAATTTTCTTAAAGATAGCTCTAGTCTTTGCCATTCTTGTGTTTTCATCTATTTCTTTGCATTTTTTGCTTAAAAAGGCTTTCTTATCTCTCCTTGATAGTCTCTGGAACTCTTTGTTCCATTATCCTCTGCCATTTCTCAATTTCATAATTCCATCTTCAGGAAACTCTATCTTTTTGAGTGAAGAACTGTTCCAGATGCCTTTTACAGTCTTCCAGGGAATTGAAATTTTTTAATTAAGAGTATTTTGTAAAGACTAAAATAAATGGACATCTGAAGATGCAATATCTGATGAATATGGCAGATGAATCAGAAATTCTCAGCCAAGCTGTAACAGTTTTTGCCTGGTCATCAAAGAAACACACGCTTATGTATTATTATCCTAGTGGGATATTATGCATTTTCTGTTGACTAATTCCAAATGCTTTTCTTCAGGTGTTGCTTTCACTTTCCCATCTAGTTGGAAACAGTGCTTGTTGGAATTAATCATTTGGTTTTCTCCAAGGAGCTCATAATAGAGGATTCTCTTTCTATCCTACCGTATACACAGCATCACCTTCTTTGGATGAACATTGGCCTTTGGGTAGGTTAGTAGTGGTTCATTTCTCTTGCCCTATGATCTCTTCCATTCCACATTCTTGTACAGTATCCACTTTTCATCACTCATCACAATTTGTTTTATTTTTATTTATTTTTTTTTTTTTAGTTTTTAATTTTTTTTAATTTTAAAATCTTTAATTCTTACATGCGTTCCCAAACATGAACCCCCTTCCCACCTCCCTCCCCATAACATCTCTCTGGATCATCCCCATGCACCAACCCCAAGCATGCTGTATCCTGCGTCAGACATAAGACTGGCGATTAGATTCTTACATGATAGTATACATGTTAGAATGCCATTCTCCCAAATCATCCCACCCTCTCCCTCTCCCTCTGAGTCCAAAAGTCCGTTATACACATCTGTGTCTTTTTTGCTGTCTTGCATACAGGGTCGTCATTGCCATCTTCCTAAATTCCATATATATGTGTTAGTGTACTGTATTGGTGTTTTTCTTTCTGGCTTACTTCACTCTGTATAATTGGCTCCAGTTTCATCCATCTCATCAGAACTGATTCAAATGAATTCTTTTTAATGGCTGAGTAATACTCCATTGTGTATATGTACCACAGCTTTCTTATCCATTCATCTGCTGATGGACATCTAGGTTGTTTCCATGTCCTGGCTATTATAAACAGTGCTGCGATGAACATTGGGGTACATGTGTCTCTTTCCATTCTGGTTTCCTCGGTGTGTATGCCCAGCGTGGGATTGCTGGGTCATAAGGCAGCTCTATTTGCAATTTTTTAAGGAATCTCCACACTGTTCTCCATAGTGGCTGTACTAGTTTGCATTCCCACCAACAGTGTAGGAGGGTTCCCTTTTCTCCACACCCTCTCCAGCATTTATTGCTTGCAGATTTTTGGGTCGCAGCCATTCTGACTGGTGTGAAGTGGTACCTCATTGTGGTTTTGATTTGCATTTCTCTAATAATGAGTGATGTTGAGCATCTTTTCATGTGTTTGTTAGCCATCCGTATGTCTTCTTTGGAGAAATGTCTATTTAGTTCTTTGGCCCATTTTTTGATTGGGTCATTTGTTTTTCTGGACTTGAGCTGCATAAGTTGCTTATATATTTTTGAGATTAGTTGTTTGTCAGTTGCTTCATTTGCTATTATTTTCTCCCATTCAGAAGGCTGTCTTTTCACCTTGCTTATATTTTCCTTTGTTGTGCAGAAGTTTTTAATTTTAATCAGATCCCATTTGTTTATTTTTGCTTCTATTTCCAGAATTCTGGGAGGTGGATCATAGAGGATCCTGCTGTGATTTATGTCTGAGAGTGTTTTGCCTATGTTCTCCTCTAGGAGTTTTATAGTTTCTGGTCTTACATTTAGATCTTTAATCCATTTTGAGTTTATTTTTGTGTACGGTGTTAGAAAGTGATCTAGTTTCATTCTTTTACAAGTGGTTGACCAGTTTTCCCAGCACCACTTGGTAAAGAGATTGTCTTTACTCCATTGTATATTCTTGCCTCCTTTGTCAAAGATAAGGTGTCCATAGGTGTGTGGATTTATCTCTGGGCTTTCTATTTTGTTCCATTGATCTATATGTCTGTCTTTGTGCCAGTACTATACTGTCTTGGTGACTGTGGCTTTGTAGTAGAGCCTGAAGTCAGGCAAGTTGATTCCTCCAGTTCCATTCTTCTTTCTCAAGATTGCTTTGGCTATTCGAGGTTTTTTGTATTTCCATACAAATCTTGAAATTATTTGTTCTAGTTCTGTGAAAAATACGGCTGGTAGCGTGATAGGGATTGCATTGAATTTGTAAACTGCTTTCGGTAGTATACTCATTTTCACTATATTGATTCTTCCGATCCATGAACATGGTATATTTCTCCATCTATTAGTGTCCTCTTTGATTTCTTTCCTCAGTGTTTTATAGTTTTCTATATATAGGTCTTTAGTTTCTTTAGGTAGATATATTCCTAAGTAGTTTATTCTTTTCGTTGCAATGGTGAATGGAATTGTTTCCTTAATTTTTTTTTTCTACTTTCTCATTGTTAGTGTATAGGAATGCAAAGGATTTCTGTGTGTTGATTTTATATCCTGCAACTTTACTATATTCATTGATGAGCTCTAGTAATTTTCTGGTGGAGTCTTTAGGGTTTTCCATGTAGAGGATCATGTCATCTGCAAACAGTGAGAGTTTTACTTCTTCTTTTCCAATTTGGATTCCTTTTATTTCTTTTTCTGCTCTGATTGCTGTGGCCAAAACTTCCAGAACTATGTTGAATAGTAGCGGTGAAAGTGGACACCCTTGTCTTGTTCCTGACTTTAGGGGAAATGCTTTCAATTTTTCACCATTGAGGATAATGTTTGCTGTGGGTTTGTCATATATAGCTTTTATTATGTTGAGGTATGTTCCTTCTATTCCTGCTTTCTGGAGAGTTTGTATCATAAATGGATGTTGAATTTTGTCAAAGGCCTTCTCTGCATCTATTGAGATAATCATATGGTTTTTATTTTCAACTTGTTAATGTGGTGAATTACATTGATTGATTTGTGGATATTGAAGAATCCTTGCATCCCTATTCCAAGCATCTTTTCTGACCATAATGCATTAATATTAGATCTCAATTACAGGAGAAAAACTATTAAAAATTCCAACATATGGAGGTTGAACAACATACTTCTGAATAACCAAAAAATCACAGAAGAAATCAAAAAAGAAATCAAAATATGCATAGAAACTAATGAAAATGAAAACACAACAACCCCAAACCTGTGGGACACTATAAAAGCAGTGCCAAGAGGAAAGTTCATAGCAATACAGGCATACCTCAAGAAACAAGAAAAAAGTCAAATAAATAACCTAACTCTACAACTAAATCAACTAGAAAAGGAAGAAATGAAGAACCCCAGAGTTAGTAGAAGGAAAGAAATCTTAAAAATTAGGGCAGAAATAAATGCAAAAGAAACAAAAGAGACCATAGCAAAAATCAACAAAGCCAAAAGCTGGTTCTTTGAAAGGATAAATAAAATTGACAAACCATTAGCCAGTCTCATCAAGAAGCAAAGAGAGAAAAATCAAATCAATAAAATTAGAAATGAAAATGGAGAGATCACCACAGACAGAAATACAAAGGATCATAAGAGACTACTATCAGCAGTTGTATGCCAATAAAATGGACAACGTGGAAGAAATGGACAAATTCTTAGAAAAGTACAATTTTCCAAAACTGAACCAGGAAGAAATAGAAAATCTTAACAGACCCATCACAAGCACGGAAATTGAAACTATAATCAGGAATCTTCCAGCAAACAAAAGCCCAGGTCCAGACGGCTTCACAGCTGAATTCTACCAAAAATTTCGAGAAGAGCTAACACCTATCCTACTCAAACTCTTCCAGAAAATTGCAGAGGAAGGTAAACTTCCAAACTCACTCTATGAGGCCACCATCACCCTAATACCAAAACCTGACAAAGATGCCACAAAAAAAGAAAACTACAGGCCAATATCACTGATGAACATACATGCAAAAATCCTCAACAAAATTCTACCAATCAGAATCCAACAACACACTAAAAAGATCATACACAATTTGTTTTAAAATTGGAACGTTTTTGTTACATTTCAGTAAGAGAATTACAGTGGAAATATTGCCAAGAAGGGTTTTTTTTTCCACTTAACTATGTGGGACCCAGACATCAAAAAATTAATATAATGAAGCTGATGCAAATGGTTTTCAGTGCTTAGGTTGGATATTTTTGAGAATATTGATTATCTCCCATGTGATGTAACATTGATTATATTCAGTTAATGTCTCGATCAATTTCAACTGGTCTGCCCAACTGTGAGACATAGTCCAGCAAGCAATCTCCAGCACAAAACTTCACGAATCACTTTTGATAAACTTGGTGAGTCATAACACCTTCTCTATACATTGCAGAAATCTTTCTTTTTTTTAGTTGAATTTCAGTTGCAATAATATGCTGAAAGTGTTCCTTTTTTCAGTATTAAAATGGCTATACAATAATTCACCAATTTTAATGTTTTTTAAAATGCATGCTGTTATGATAGCACATATATAATACACAATACTATACTATACTGTATGTGCTTAGTCATGTCTGACTTTTTCACCCCTGTAGACTGTAACCTGCCAGGCTCCTCTGTCCATGGGATTCTCCAGGCAAGAATACTGGAGTGGGTCACAATAGACAATACAAGCTAACAAAATTTTTCAAATGAAATTAAAGACAACTAAGTGCTACTAGAGCCAGCTTACTGAAAAAACTGGACAAACTTTTAGGCCAACCCAGTGCTAATTGTGTTGAAAGGTGCTACACTTCAAATTGGCACTTGTTTTACTTTTCACTTTTCTAGTCATTTATTTATCCAACCATTATTTATTGGATATCTACCATAGGTCAGGTATTGTGGGATACAGAGGTAAGAAAGATATTATCTGTACTCTCAAGAGGCTTAAGAATCCAGGTGGGGAGAAGCAGATATTAGTATGACAGTGGATTTGTAGGAGGTAGCCTAGGGTAAGAGCCTAACCTAGCCTTGGGTCATCAGCGGATAAGCCTACATGGAGAGGTTCCAGCTGAGTCTTGAAGACTCTGTGGGAGTTAGCCTGGGGAATGAGGGCATAGGGGAATGGATGATGAAGCTTGACAAAGACAGTAAGGTAGGAAGTTGCTGGATGTGTGTAGAGAACTATACAGAGTTCCTTCCTTATATAAATTAAGACTGGAAGTGGCAGAGAGAAGACTAGATGGTGAGGCAGGGGTGGAACGTGGACAGGGCCTCCATGGTTTAAACGGGAGGAGCTGGAGGCTTTGAGCATCACAGTCAGTGGTGTGGGGTGCGTCTTACAGCAACACCTTAAAAACTATAACATGAAAAATAGCTTGGCAGAGAACTGATAATTTTTTAGTCATACATATAAATTAAAGTCAAATTGGCTTTTCTCTCAATTGGGCCCAAGTTCTGAGAAATGAATTTACTCCTTGAGGACTAGACACGGCTTTATGCTTCTGTGACTCCAGGCCTTGTGGGCTTTTGCACGTCACCGGGGCCATAGAGGTGAATTAAGAGTGGCCTTTTGTTAAAGTCCAGGTAGGAATTAGGAAAGTATTCTCATGTTTGTCACAAAAGAACTTTTAGATGACACAAATCCTGTCTAGCTACAAGGTCCACAGAGAGTAGGACAAAGGAAGGTGCCTTATATGTAAGGTAAGAATTATGTTTCCGTATTCTTTGCTTTCCCCCTTTTCTGGAAAGGAAAAAGAAGTGCTGAGGCAGAGACACATAGCCCAATACCTTGTCTTCCTGCCATTTAGCATATAACAGAAGCATATCATTAACTTTCTCTCTTCCCTTATAATACCAGTGGATGTTTCACCTCAGGAGGTAGCATAGTAGTTTTTCAGATATTTTAGCTCTTAGGAGAATAGCTATTTTTTGAGATCTTGTGAAAGATAATCTCCAAGGAAGCAGGTAGTTAAATATGTATACTGTGCTCAGTTGTGTCTGACACTTTGCGACCCTGTGGACTGTAGTCCGCCAGGCGTCTCTGTCTGTGAAATTTTCAAGACAGCAACACTGAAGTGGGTTGCCATTTCCTCCTCCAGAGGATCTTCCTGACCCACAAATGGAACCTGAGTCTCCTGTGTCTCCTGCACTGGCAGGTGGATTCTTTACTACTGAGCCACCTGTCTCTTTCCAGTGTTTTAAGTCTGCAAAAGAATTTTGTATAATTACGGATTTCTCTAGGCTTTTATGATAGTTTATGGTACAGTATAAGCTCAGTTCAGTTTCTCAGTTGTGTCCAACTCTTTGCAACTCCATGGACTGCAGCACGCCAGGCTTTTCTGTCCGTCACCAACTCCTGGAGTTTACTCAAACTCATGTCCATTGAGTCGGTGATGCCATCCAACCATCTGATCCTCTGTTGTCCTCTTCTCCTACCTTCAATCTTTCCCAGCAATAAGGTCTTTTCAAATGAGTGAGTTCTTCACATCACATCAAGTATTGGAGTTTCATCTTCAGCATCAGTCCCTCCAATGAATATTCAGGACTGTTATCATTTAGGATGGACTGGTTAGATCTCCTTGCAGTCCAAGGGACGCTCAGAGTCTTCTCTAACACCACAGTTCAAAAGCATCAATTCATCGGCGCTCAGCTTTTTTTACAGTCCAACTCTCACATCCATACAAGAGAACTGGAAAAACTATAGCTTTGAGTAGATGTAGGCAAAGATAGTACAGTATACTGTACCTGAAAAAGAAACAAATTTTCAAGAAATCTGGAAACCATTGTGTTGTTTTTCTAACAGGCAAGGGATGATGGCACTGTTTTCATACTTCTTTTATCTTTGATGCTGAAAGCTTGGCTTCTCTGTACAGAGGTGCCAAATCAAATGTCAGAGACAGAGTTTTGGGTGAAGTAGAGAAGAACTGCTTTATTGCTTTGCCAGCAAAGGATGACACAGTGGCCTCATGCCCGCAAAACCACGTGTCGCTTCCTGGGAAAGAGAGAAATTCTGTAATAACTGTTCAAAGAGGGCATTATCAGTCCATGGACATTCTGATGGGTTGGTAGTGAGATTAGTAGGAGTCAGCATCATCAAACTTCAGGTTCAACTGGTCTGGGATCTACATGCTTGTGGGCGGCATACCATCATTAATCATCTACTTCTCCCACCTGAAGGGAATTTCAGTATCTGCAAAATAGCTCAAAAATATTGTTGTGTGTATCCTTTGATGTGGAAACAGGACCTTGCCCCAAGGCTGCTCTTGACTGTTTGACCTCCCTTCCATAATTAACAACTGCTTGAATCTGACCATTGGAACTCAGGGAAAGTCATGGAGGCTGAATAAAGGCTGTTTCTATAATGAAAGAAATGGGGAACAAAAAGGCCTTGTGACCAGGAGCCCCACAGGACCCTGCACGGTATCAAAACCTGATGAATGTAGAACTAAACGTTTTTGCCAAGGTGTCCCCTAGCGCTCAACACTATTTTTATTTTTTAAAATTTTTTTAATTTTTTTATTTTTTAAGATTTCTAAAGAATACTTTTATTCCTGCCACCTCATTTTTTAAACCCCAGAGGTTATATTTTCAGGGTTAATATAATAAGTTATTATTATTGAAAACAAATCACTGAAAGTTAGCAAAAACTTGGAGGAAAAAAAAATACATATGGACAACAAAACCATTATATGATAAAGTAACTAATGTAGCAAAACCAAGCCAGATACTTGCTCATAAACCTCAAAACTAATACAATTTTTAAGAGAGTGAACGCTCAGTAAATGATGCCTGACACTGCTCAGAGAATAAATGTACAAGAGGTCTTCACTTAAGACCAAACCCTAACCAGCTAACTGGAGGCCTCCACTTTCATTAAGATCTTGGTGAGCCTCGGGAGAGGGTCCCTATTAAGCCACTTAATTCTTTATCCTTAACAAAATTTCCATGTGTGATTAAATGTAGGGATGATGAGTTAAACTGGAATTGAAGTAATCAGTTGATTTCTAAAGCCCAGGAATTATTAAAAAAAGATCAACACTATTTTTAGACTGTCTCGTTTTTGACTGAGTTTTCTTTCACCACTGCTTATGTCTTCCTATTCTTGGGCCGTTATATGTCCATGCATGTGTGCCCAAGCCTACTTCTAGCTCTTCATAAGTCCCCTGGGTTTAGAAGCAACCCCTTCTCTTTTCTCCTACTCCATTTCTTTCCATAAGAGAGCAACTTATTTATGATCCCTAAATGCTTAGCTAGTTCAGTGGGTAGTAGGAAGGAGGTCTTGTACTAAGTCTTTAGTGCAGTGATGTAGAAGGCATCTGGCTTTAGTAATAAATTGTTATTGTTCAGTTGCTCAGTCATGTCCAACTCTATAACCCCATGGATGGCAGCATGCCAGGCTTCCCCGTCCTTCACCATCTCCTGGAGCTGCTCACACTCATGTCCATCAAGTCGGTGATGCCATCCAAGCACCTCGTCTTCTGTGGTCCTCTTCTCCTGCCCTCAGTCTTTCCCAGCATCAGGGTCTTTTCCAGTGAGTCAGCTCTTTGCATCACGTGGCTAGTGTATTGGAGCCTCAGCTTGAGCATCCAGTGAATTCACTTCCGGTGAATATTCAGGCCTGATCTCCTTTAGGATGGACTGGTTGGACCTCCTTGCTGTCCAAGGGACTCTCAAGAGTCTTCTCCAACACCACAATTCAAAAGCATCAATTCTTCAGTCCTCAGCCTTCTTTATGGTCCAGCTATCACATCCATACATGACAACTAGAAAAACCATAGCCTTGACTAGATAGACTTTTGTTGGCACAGTAATGTCTCTGCTTTTTATTATGCTTTCTAGGTTTCTTCCAGGGAGCAAGTGTCTTAATTTCATGGCTGCAGTTACCATCTGCAGTGATTTTGGAGCCCAAGAAAATAAAGTCTGTCACTATTTCCATTGTTTCCCCATCTATTTGCCATGAACTGATGGGACTGGGTACCATGCTCTTAGTTTTCTGAATGTTGAGCTTTAAGCCGGCTCTTTAATTCATGTTCGCTTTCTGCCATGAGGGTAATGTCATGTGCATATCTGAGGTTATTGATATTTCTCCTGTCAGTCTTGATTCCAGCTTGTGCTTCATCCAGCCCAGCATTTCAGATGATGTACTCTGCATAGATTTTAAATAATCAGGGTGACAGTATAACACCCTTGACATACTCCTTTCCCAACTTTGAACCAGTCTGTTGTTCCATGTCTGGTTCTAACTATTATTTCTTGACCCGCATACAGGTTTCTCAGGAGGCAGGTAAGGTGGTCTGGTATTCTATATCTTTAAGAATTTTCCACAGTTGTGAGATCCACACAGTCAAGGTGGTATGGAAATTACCTCAGGATTAAGTTGCTACATATGACAAGCAGGGATGGATTTTGGGCTGGAATGCCCTTTGACAGTTGCCTTGGTTGACTCACCTCTTTAAAAATCCCTCTTTTGCTTGCATTTCCTTGGCATTTTGTATAATTTGTGTTCTGATTGTTTCCTGCCTGAGAGGTGTGTCCTTCCTGAGGGCAGGGGCAGGCCCTGGAGTGCTTGTGAGTGAGTGCTATGAACCTGGCGGTTAGCCTCAAGGGGTAACACTGTGTTCTAGTCATGAGTCGAAATTCAAAAGGGAAAGAAACTGCTTTAAAGCATTGCCAACTAAAAAAATGCACACATTAGAAGTTGAAGATTATGTTTTATTCATTGGACTTTTGGAGGACTTTTGAAGCCCAGGGAGTAGCCTCTCAGATTTTTCTGCGGGAATGATCTGAAGAAATAAGAGAGGAGCCAGGATATGGAGGAGTTTTTGCAAAAATAAAAAATAAAAGAAACAGGTAGTTGGAACACCTAAAGATGAAAAACCAGACAAGTCAATTTAGTGCTTTTCTATGTATGGGAAGATACACGAGTCTGGGCTCATTGAAATAATTCCTTTATTATATATTAGTTTGCCTGTTTTTGTTTTTTTTTCCCCTCATTCTGAATTCCCTCATGGTGTACAGTCTGGGGTGGCCTGCAGTGACTGATGGCTGCAACATTCTTTGTTGACTGATACGGCAGATGACATTCTTTATCCACAGCATGGACCGAAAAATGGCATGGGCAGATCAGGCTGTGAATCTATAATGCCACAGGTGTTAAGAGTTCATGCAGTTGGACACGTGGCATGTTCATCACCATGATATAATTTTCAGGTATAAGTGGTTAACAGAGGTACCTTGTATGGTTTGTTCAGGTAAGCTTTTACGGGAGGTTAGGGAATGTTGTAGGTTTGCTGAAGGGGCTGGCCATTTTGCCTACTGAATACAGTGAGTGGCTGGCCATCTGCCTGGCCTTGGTCTTCCTGCTGGGTGTCTGGTGCAGTGTCAACAATGCTCCTTATGTTTTAGGTGAGATGAGTGAGAGCCGAGCAAAGAGAGTTCGCATCAAGGAGGTGGACGGCTGGACCCTGAGGATGCTGATTGATTATGTTTACACGGCAGAGATTCAGGTGACAGAAGAGAATGTACAGGTAAGGGTGACAGCTCATACCATTTGGTTCTTCACACATGCCAGTTTTGTAATGCAAAAGAGCATACCTATACATAGATACTTTGTATTGTGAAGTGGAATGTCTCCTGCCATATCAATAAACAAAGTCCCACAGCTATCTGAGATTCTGGCACTCTAATGTGAATTTCTAAGCGATTCTGGCAAGCAGCAGCCGTGAATTCCTGAGCTTCCTGATAAGCGGCCCCCACTCCCTGCACAAGGAATTTAAGGATGTCAGTCATCAGCAGTTACAGCCCTCCTGGGGGAACCAGAAGGCCCCAAGGAAATTCAAGAGAGAGAGAAAAAGATCTCGGTAAATATGCTGGATGCTGACCCCAGATAGCTGAGATGCATATGAAAGGCAAGACTTCAATAATCCCAGACTCTTACACCTTCCCTACATAGAAGAATGCTAAATTCCTTAACTTGATATCTGGTTTTTCTTACTTACCAATAATCTTTGATGTTCTGACTGCCTGCCCCTTTGTGGCAAACTTATAGATAGCCTGACTCTTTCCCTCCTGCCTCCTTGGAGCAGTCTCTCAGGGCTACTGAGACGCTGCCTCCTGTATTCCAAGTCCTAAATATTCCCACCAAATAAAATAACTCACTTTGAGGTTCTGACTATATTTTGTAGTCAGCAGTACCAAAGTAATAGAATTTGTTGTTATAACTGTATTTTTTAAGAGAATGATTATAGCTTTTTAATAATGTTTCTAATTTCAGTATCTTTACTTAAAGTTCTAAGACACGAAGCCTTTAGTTCACTGAATGATGCTTGTTCTTTTATGAAAACATGACATGTTCATTCATAAGTACTGGTCAGTGCTGCCCACATTTTCCATTATTTCCTGGAAGGTTAAGTCTGTAAAGAGTGTTTCTGATGCCCAAGAGCCTTCTTACTTCTTTGACAATTTCAGCATCCTCTGTTAGTGATGCTAGAATTCAGCTAAAATTTGACGTTGCATCTCTCTTACTTTCTATAAAGAATGAATATTTTGTATGTATGATGCAAATGTTTAATACAGGTGTGTGTGGAGTAGAAAGTAAAAATCCCTATTTAAAACTATACTTCTCTTTGTACTTACCCATCCCACGCTCTGTGATTTACTTTCTTTCCCTAAAGGTTAGGCTCTGTTTGCTGTTTATCTTTAAGACTGTTTCCTGTGCAGTTACACACACACGCATATATAGGTTTCTTGACAAAAGTATATTTTTACTATACCTGCTGTTCTGAAACTTGCTCTTTCACTGAGCAAACTGTCTTGAAATTCTTTGTGTCAATACATATGGGTCCAGCTCCTTTCTTTTGTGGGGTGTCCCATGTGTTAGTTAGCATACATGGTTTTTCACCTTTACAAAAAATGTTGCAGTGAATGAGCATTTTAATATTTGCATTAAATTTCATGGGATAGATTCTTCAACATATAATTGCTGGATCAAAAGTACATGCATATTTTGATTTCTGATAGATGTGCCAGACTGCCATCTAAAAGTTTGTATTTATTTATGCTCCTTCCAATAGATTGACTGTGTTTTGAGGATAGCAAAAACAACTAGGGCTAACTTCTTAAGAAATAATCTCTATAAATTCTACTTGCACAAATAGGAAATCTTTTGTTCCTTGTAATTATGTCCCTATGTAATTATGGCATAAGAAATATGCCACAGAATATTTTAGTTGGGAAACTGAAAACTTTGCACTTTAACTTGTTAGGACATGGTGTTATTAAATTTTAAATATTGGCAGTGGTAAGGCCTCCTGGTAATCCTTCCTAGATAGCCTCAGTAAACCTCTGCTTGGAAGTCCCAGTCATAAGGTAAAGCATTTGAAAAGCCTTGGTTGAGCCTGAAGTCATATATAAAGGTGGGAATCAGGTGCTCTGTCAACATTTTTTTAAACATGGAGGAAATGTTTGGTACGTGTTATCTCATTCTGATCTTTTCTGTACCAGTAATGCTGTTTGCTGGATTCTGGGGCATTATTTCAACAAGAACCCTGATCTTGGGTTTCTTTTGTCCCTTCTTTTATTAGTTTGAGTGCGGAGTCTCATTGTGCCCTGTATCTGGCCTTCAGTAAATGAGTTACTGATTGGTTTCTTTGATTCACATAATGTGTCACCTGGGTAAAATTTACAAAAGATGGTTTAGGCCTAGAAGACTGGACTGTGTGAATTCAGCCCTGAATGCTATTTGTAGTAATTCTTGCAGTAAAGACATTGGCGTGTGAGGAACTGGGAACACCTTTCATGTTTCTTTTAATAGCTGTCACGTTCCAGTCCTGAAGTGTTAGTCATCACACCTCTCAGAAAACCTCTTGTCCTGCTAATTTGCCTTTGTGTGTATTGCTGACTCTTAAAGGAATACGTTCAAAGAGTTGTATTTGTTGTATTGTTTTGTTGTTTTTTGGAAGAGGGATATAGGGGTATCTTGGTACATAAAGCCTTATTTTACGTTCCATTGAAAAATACTTGTTTTGGAAAAGTCAGTTTGGAAATAAAGTTGGTTAAAATAAGCTACCTTTTCCGTAACAAGTATTTTTAAAAATAAAGTACAAAGTAAGGGCTTAACTATTGAGATATGCTAAACTGCTGTTTCCTCTATTTTGTGTATTTTTGTCTGTCTGCACTTTGGAGATCTTTCTTCTAAATGCTTTTCACCTTAAGGAAAGAAACAATTTTGGGGAGGTATATGGTGTTCCTATTAATGTGAAGCTGGAGTTTTCAATGGGCCTAACTAGAAGCTCTGCTCTGAGTATATCTGCCTTGAAAGTGCTGGCAATGGGGATAGAACTTTCTGTAATTCAAAGATTTACTGTTGTGGATAGATTTTCTCATGAGACCTAGAATCATATCTTTTGTCAGGTAGGTAGGTACACTTCCTTTTGTACATTTTTCTTTTAGTAATAAAGTATAGTCTTAGGATAGAAGGTATCTTAGTATTCTACTTTGGGATTGCATGTTTCATATAGAATCATACCTAGTGCCATAGAATGCTGAGCAACTGACTCTTTACAGCTATCTTTATAGAGTCTGCTGGTGACAGGGCAGGACCATAACCCTGGTTTCCCTGATTCCTACTTAAGGGTCACTTCTGTAATACCATACAGTCTCCTTATTACGCAAATTTAAAATATAAAAAAAACTGTTTGAAGTGAAGGTTGTTAACTTTGAGTTGGAATGAGGAAATTAAGTAGTTTGAAAAACTAATTCTAAGTGAGGAATAAATGTCACTTTATTATATAAGTTTTAATAATAGGGTTTTAAATTTTGACTGTTTAAGGTTTCCTGATTTTTTTTTTTTTTTGGTATTGCTGTTACTTTTTGTTTAAGTTTTCAAATTTTGATTTTGACTTTGAGTAGTTGCTTTTGATTATTTTACTAATTTTAGTCAAGTGAATTTTTTTAAGAGAAATAAAAGGAGAATATTTTACCATGACCACAGTTTTAGTTGAACTTTTATTTGCTGTTGTTGCTGTTGAATAATTTAAATTACTTGTGTCTAGAGTATCCAATCAAATTTTATAAACTTTATAAATCTGGGAACAGAGAAAATGCAGCCAAAGGCTTTTAAACATTTTTGGGGTCATGGAATCTTTGAGAAGCTGATGAAAAACTGTGAACTTTTTCCCAAGTAAAGTTTACTAAAGCATATATGCACAGAGTTTTGCATACATGTTCAGAGAATTCTTGTACTTTGTCTCCCCTTATCTCCTCCACTGAAAATACTTGACTCTGTATATATGTGTGTGTGTGTGTATGAAGCGTTTTTACATGGGTTTATTTTCAGTTGTATGCTAGGCATTTTACATATGTCTTTGTGGATATTCATCAGCATAGTAGATAGGTATTACTACTCCATTTGTCAAATGAAGCTCAGGAGGGTTAAGTAATTAGTTCAGCATCACACAACACCTATTAAGTTGCCATTAACTACTAGTGTTACTTAAAAAAGTTTGTGAATTCAAAAATAAAAGCACATTTATAACTGAAAAAAACCTTTTTGTATCCCCCAAATTATTGAAGGTTTTGTATTCTTCATTTGATGTGTTGATTAACATGTTGAAGAATCCTAAAGGATACTGACGTTTTAAAAGCATTCACTTCATTGCTAAATTTTTGGTTTTGTTACATGCATTTTTACTTCTCAGCTTTTGGGTATTTGTTTTGACTTGCTAAAGGTAGATAAGAGTTTTTCACTTGATTTAAGTGTGAAAAACAAAGGTAAGGCTCTTAATAGACAGTGCCAATGTAAGTAAATGATTTTGTTCCCAAATTAATATTATGAGAGTTTGTCTGCATGTTTTGTCTACAATAAAACTTTTATCATACCAGAATTTAAGAAGCATCTGATATAATTTTGAATGGATTGATTTTAAACAGTTCATGAAACTTGTGTATTGCATAAACTGAAATTATTTGAGATAGAAAAGCTCATCCCTTTTCAAAAGGAACAGAATTTAAGCAAGAGTTTTTCAAGAGAAACACATTGGAATGTTTAACACAACCTCAATACAATAGAGGGAGAAGGCAATGTCAACCTACTCCAGTATTCTCCCCTGGAAAATCCCATGGATGAAGGAGCCTGGTAGGCTGCAATCCATGGGGTCACTAAGAGTTGGGCACGACTGAACAACTTCACTTTCGCTTTTCCTTTCATGCATTGGAGAAGGAAATGGCTACCCACTCCAGTGTTCTTGCCTAGAGAATCCCAGGGACGGGAATTCCTGGTGGGTTGATGTCTATGGGGTCACACAGAGTCAGACACGACTGAAGCAACTTAGCAGCAGCAGAAGCAGCAGCCGCAGTACGATAGAAAATTGAACGTGGTTGTGTCCATTTTCTTGGTAGTGTAGACTAGGATGTCTGTTTGAGATCAGAAGTGTCAGTGGTGTGTCATTATCGAGCCTTTTACTTGAGGGAGGGAGCCTTTTACTTCAGCCTGTTACTGAAAGGAGGGAATTACAGGAAGGGCTTCCACAGTAGGTAGGATGCCTGTTGATACAGTTGAGCACTTAATCAAAAAAAGGCTGTTGAAGTAGAGAAATTATTAAAGAGCACTTGTTTACCCTAAATATTGAACCCCAAACATGTTACTATGCAAATTATGCCAGTATTTTGTTGTAAAATTAAGTACAGCCAGCTGCTTGGAGAGACACACGCTTGTTCTTAAAGTACAGCAAGAACTGGGAAACCTAAGGCCTTCCCTGGTGGTCCACTGGTTAAGAATCTGCCTGCCAGTGCAGGGACACAGGTTCCATCCCAGGCCCGAGAAGATTCCACATACCATGAGGCAACTAAGCCCATGTACCGCAACTACTGACCCTGCAGTCCAGAGCCTGTGAGCTGCAACTGCTGAGCCCGCCTGCTGCAGTTACCAAAGCCCTCTCGCCCTCGAGCTTATGCCCTGCAACAGGATGTTGTTGTTGTCCAGTCGCTCAGTCGTGTCTGACTCTTTGTGACCCCATGGACTGTAGCTTATCAGGCTCCTCTGTCCATGGGATTTTCCAGGCAAGAGTGCTGGAGTGCATTGCCATTTCCTTCTCCAGGGGATCTTCCTGACCCAGGAATCAAACCCAAGTCTCCCGCATTGCAGGCAGACAGTTTACCATCTGAGCCACTAGGGGATCCCTCATTCTCTACTGCAAGGCCAAATTTGCCTGTTGCTCCAGGTATTTCTTGACTCCCTAGTTTTGCATTCCAGTCCCCTATAATTAAAAGAACATCTTTTTTGGGTGTTAGTTCTAGAAGGTCTTCTAGGTCTTCATAGAACCATTCAGCTTCAGCTTCTTCAGCATTACTGGTTGGGGCATAGACTTAGATTACCGTGATATTGAATGATTTGTCTTGGAAATGAACAAAGATTATTCTGTCGTTCTTGAGATTGCATCCAAGTACTGCATTTCAGACTCTTTTGTTGACTATGATGGCTACTCAATTTCTTCTAAGGGATTTTTGCCCACAGTAGTAGATGTAGTGGTCATCTGAGTTAAATTCACCCATTTCAGTCCATTTTAGTACACTGATTCCTAAAGTGTTGATGTTCATTCTTGCCATTCCCTGTTTGACCACTTCCAATTTGCCTTGATTCAAGGACCTTACATTCCAGGTTCCTATGCAGTATTGCTGTTTACAGCATTGGACTTTACTTCTATCACCAGTCATATCCACAACTGGGTGTTGTTTTTGTTTTGGCTCCATCTCTTCATTCTTTCTGGAGTTATCTCTCCACTGATCTCCAGCAGTATATTGGGCACCTACCGACCTGGGGAGTTCCTCTTTCAGTGTCCTATCTTTTGCCTTTTCATACTGTTCATATGCCTTATGTCAAAATAATTTATAAAATAATTTGCTCTGAGAGAGACTGTAACTATACTCATAACCATGGTGTAAGCTTGGTTACAGTCATATTTGAGATCTGCCCTTAGTTATTTTGATTGAATGATCATTTTTCATTCTCAGCCCCGCATGTGGAAGTTGCCCAAATACTAAAGGAGTTTAGTAAAGGAAAGCTCATCTCCAAGGTGAAAAAACATCTACTGAATAGTTTACCAGATGTTAACAGTGGCATTTTAGCATAAAATTATTTAGGGAGTATATAATACTGCATATTTAAAATATCGTTGAACAACTTAGAAGATAATAAGGAACCTGTAGATTGACTCTCTGCTGGAAACTTCATGGGTCAATGGACTCTTGATAGTTTTCCTATTAGAATTCAAAGCTGAAATCTTGAACTCACTATCGACTTCAATAATGGCTTTAAGTAAGACGTTATGTTTTTGGTCTGATGTACAGCTATTAAATGAGGCTAATAATGATTCACTACCTCATAGAAATGCTGTAAAATGTCACAGCTAACACTTCTGAAAATACTAAGATGCTCCATGTTAGTCAGGCTTCCTAGGTGGCTCAGTGGTAAAGAATCTGCTTGTTAATGTAGGAGATATGGTTTGGGAAGGTCTCGTGCTAAAGTAAATGGCAACCCACTGCAGTATTCTTGCCTGAGAAATCCCATGGACAGAGGAGCCTGACAGGCTACATACTTGACGTCTCAAAAGAGTCAGATAAGACTTAGTGACTAAACAACAATAATGGATGTTAGCCAGAAAATTCAACAGCAGTAAAAGGACTTGAGTCCTTGAGGAGAAACTCATTTGAGATTGTTTGGGATCACTGTATAAAAAGTGCTCATGTCATCTTTCCCTTACTCTTTATATTTCCACTCTTTATAATCAGCATATATTTGTGATCCCCTGAAATAAAGAGTCATAATTTACTATTGATTCCTCTCCACCCAACAAGTCTTGTATATTTGGATTAGTGTGGAGATAGCACTCTGGGGTGATTGCGGTACTGTTTTCTATCTTTGGTTTATAACAGCCTTTTCCATTGGTTTAACTGTGGTGGCTGGAGTTACTTATAGCAGAATCTATGGAATGCTTGCTGTTTTTCCATTCAAATTCTGTTTCTCTTAGGAAATAGAGAGTAAGTGCCTTGTGTCTAAAAGGATTTTTGGTAGATGATATGCTTGGAAAACATGATTAACACTTAAAAAATAGTAAAAATGTTTTGAATCAAACCTTTAGGGTTAGTGGTTGTTTATGGTATAGCAATGGAAGTCTTATTGGAGTGAATTTATCTGACATTCTAATACCTAGATATCTGTTAACTTAGTATTTTATCACTTTACTGGAATAGTGATACTTTTAGTTTATTGTTATTATATAGAGGCAAAACATGGTGAATTTCTTTAACATTAAAAATTACTGTAAGGAATCTGCACACCGTTCTCCATAGTGGCTGTACTAGTTTGCATTCCCACCAACAGTGTAAGAGGGTTCCCTTTCCTCCACACCCTCTCCAGCATTTATTGCTTGTAGACTTTTGAATCGCAGCCATTCTGACTGGTGTGAAATGGTACCTCATTGTGGTCTTGAGTTGCATTTCTCTGATAATGAGTGATGTTGAGCATCTTTTCATGTGTTTGTTAGCCATCTGTATGTCGTCTTTGGAGAAATGTCTATTTAGTTCTTTGGCTATTTTTTATTGGGTCATTTATTTTTCTGGAATTGAGCTGCATAAGTTGCTTGTATATTTTTGAGATTAGTTGTTTGTCAGTTGCTTCATTTGCTATTATTTTCTCCCATTCCAAAGGCCGTCTTTTCACCTTGCTTATAGTTTCCTTCTGCTGGGCATACACACCGAGGAAACCAGAATTGAAAGAGACATGTATACCCCAGTGTTCATCGCAGCACTGTTTATAATAGCCAGGACATAGAAGCAATCTAGATGTCCATCAGCAGATGAATGGATAAGAAAGCTGTGGTACATATACACAATGGAGTATTACTCAGCCATTAAAAAAGAATACATTTGAATCAGTTCTAATGAGATGGATGTAACTGGAGCCGATTATACAGAGTGAAGTAAGCCAGAAAGAAAAACACCAATACAGTATACTAACACATATATATGGAATTTAGAAAGATGGTAATGATAACCCTGTATGCGAGATAGCAAAAGAGACACAGATGTAGAGAACAGACTTTTGGACTCAGAGGGAGAGGGAGAGGGTGGGATGATTTGGGAGAATGGCATTGAAACATGTATACTATCATGTAAGAAACGAATCACCAGTCTGTGTTCGATACAGGATGCTTGAGGCTGGTGTACTGGGATGACCCAGAGAGATGATATGGAGAAGGTGGTGGGAGGGGGAGTTCAGGATTGGGAACTCATGTACATCCATGGTGGATTCATGTCAATGTATGGCAAAACCAATACAGTATTGTAAAGTAAAAAATAAATAAATAAATAAAAATAAAAATTACTGTAAAATTTTAAATTACTTACAGTTGAGTTTTGAGCTTATGTATTAGTTGCGTCCAACTCTTTGCATCCCCATGGACTGTAGCCCACCAGGCTCCTCCATCCATGGGATGTTTTCAGGCATGAATACTGGAGCAGGTTGCCATTTCCTTCTCCAGGGGATCTTCCCAACCCAGGGATCGAACTCAGGTCTTCTGCATTGCAGGCAGACTCTTTACCATCTGAGTCACCAGGGAAGCTTGAGTCTGATCTTAGTTGCATTTTGTTGTGTTTTTAGTTAGAACTCCATAAGCCTCATAATTTTAATCAAAATATTTGACTAGTGAGAACATCCAGTTTTTAGTTATGCCAGCTAAATTATGTTTTACTCTATATACATTAAGATACAGAACAGATAAAGAACTTTTTCAAAATTTAATATGGAAAAAATCACTGGGGTCAGCTAGCTTGAGAAAATCTAGAAGCTTTATTATAAGAACATCCTATAGAACTAGAGGGATATCACACTTGAAGTGGTTTGTTAAGTTCTTGTTTGGAGAAAAGCTAGTTACTCCAGAAGCATTAGTAATTATGTTATTTATTATAGCTTCATATCATTGAAATATATAATCTTTGAAGATTGTCAAAACAGTTGAATCATTTTGAAGATGTCAGAACAGTTGAATCATTTTGCAGTTCATGTTTCAAGAAGCTTCATGTGGTATATACGAGGTATATATCTTCATGAATAAAAAATAAGTCTACCCTGATTATGATTTAGCATCTTATAAACAATATTGAATAATTTGAGCAGGGATGAGATAAATTAGAAATAAGTCAAAATCCTTATCATGTGGGTTTTTTTTCCCTTGACCTTTGGCTCTTGTTTAGGTATGGAGCCTGCATGGGAGATAGCATGTTTGCATCAGGCATGTGGCAAGTGTGAGGGTCTGTCTCACCAAATCAGTTTAGGTGCTTAGTCTGGAGTTCTTAATTTATCTGTGTTTCTGGCATATTTGGTTTGAGATAAGCCAAAGGTTTTATAAACCCTAGCATTATTTACATAAAATTTTTTTACCTTTTGAACCTTGTTAGTAAAATTAATGTGCTTCTCTAGTTTAAGTGTACTTGTGCCGTCCCCTAGGATGTATAAGTTACAGTTATTTTACTTTGTGTCACTAACATGTATTTATAAGCTGCTGTTTTAAATTAACTTTATAATAACTAGTGTAGAAATTTGGTCATGTAAATATGTTTGATTTTTGGAGAGGGGTTACATTCTTATTTTAGATTCTATCAGATAGGATTATTATTTTCCATTAAAAAATGTGTTTTATAATTTATAAAAACCTTCCATTGACCTTTGGTTAATCTCAGCATTTGCTTTAAGCAATCATTTTCCACCACTTTATGGGCTATAGCTTACATTCCATGGATTTTAACTTTTCAGTTTGCTAAGTTTTAACAAATGCATATGCCACACCCAGATCAAGATATTGAGCATTTATAATTTCAAGCCTCTTCCCTGTAAATCCCTCACCCCAAATCTAGGGTGATATGATTTCTATTATAACTGATTAGTTTTGCCTATTGAACTTCATATAAATAGAGTCACACAGAATGTACTCTTTTGAGGGTGACATTTTTGGCACAACATAACGTTTGTGACAGTCACTTAATTAGCACACATTCCAGTAGTTTGTTTCTCTTTATAAATATGCCGAGTATTCTATTGTGTGTATTTATCACAGTTTTCCATGTATACAGGTAAGGGCTTCCCTGGTGGTTCAGATGAAGAATCCACTTGCAGTGCAGGAGACCTGGGTTCCATCCCTTGGTCAGGAAGATCCCCTGCAGAAGAGAATGGCTACCCAGTGTAGTGTTCTTGCCTGGAGAATTCCATGGACTGAGGAGCCTGGTGAGCTACATACAGTCCATGGGGTTCCAAAGAGTTGAACATGACTGTGCAAGTAACACTTTTACTTTCACCATGTTGATGAACATATGTTTAAAGTTTTTTGGCTGTTATGAAGAAAACTTAAAGCACTCTGATAAGGAACATTAACAATAATGCTACAATTTAAGTGCTGTTTGGGGTCAGGTAGAAACTATGATTAAGATGGATGGTGTTACTTAGTTGCCTATTAAATATGTTTTTTTTTTTCCTTTGGTTTGCTTCACATGTGCTTTCTTATCATGTATTTTCTCCCTTTTCCTTTTCTAACAGTGATTTAATTTTATTTTAGAATCTCTTCTTATGTCTAGGCTTTGAGAAACAAAGTTGAGATATGATGTATGAATATTGATTGCAGACAGAGTTGAGAAGAGAGAGTATAGAATAATTTCTGATGAAAAATAACATGTACCTGAAAAGAGTTATTTATTTAAGGATTAAGAGTATATTATGTGAGAGAGAGTTTTGATTTAGCATTATATTTAGCAAAAAAAAAAAAAATCTTTAATTAGCAATCTCTTCAGTGTTGAAAAAAAATCCCATTGAAATAAATTTGGTAATTTGTGGATGTTCTGAATAATGTAAAACAATTTAGAAAGATGATGGAAAAAATAATAGGCATAGACAAAAGGAGCAAGAAGGAGAGGAAGAGGAGGGTGTAGTATATAAGTGAGTCATGCTGTGCCATCACATGACCCCGTTGTTTTTCTTTTAAGACAGAGATCTTGCTTAAGGCCTTATTTTATTACACATGTGAAATTGTTCCCCATTAACTATTTTGTGGAACCTACTGAACAGTAATGGTTGGATAAAATACTTTCCCATTTTAATCAACATTACAGATTTTGGAACAAGGAAGAAATATTTGTTGGTAGAAAAATAATGAACCCTTGGTAAAGGACTTCTCAAATGGATCATATTGAGATTTTCATTTTTCACTTAAAATTTCCCGATTTTCAAGCACATTTGAGTGAAAGTTTAACCCAATCCTGTATTTATAATGCTTTGGATGATTGTTTGTTTGTAGGCCAGATGACTGACACACAAAAGAGACAATGAATATAAACCGTTTTGACAGTTATATTTGGTAGTTAATTTGGTGATTATCGTTCATAGTTGTAAATATATGCAGCATCTTTGAAAAGTCAGAATTGTCCTTAGTCCCCGATGTTAAGAGATAGTCTGTTCTTTGAGTTAACTGATAATCTTGGCCTTTTAAACTTGTTTCTATTTAATTAAAAAAAATTTTTTTTGAGGCCAGTGGGCACTTGTCAATTCCTGTTTTCTTGTTTAGGTAGTGACTTGAGGCCTCAACCTCACAGCCATGATTTAACCAGCTCAAGTTCTGATTTTGAAGGTAATTATTTGTAAAATTCTAAGGTTGTTGAAAGGAAGAATCTTGGAGGATCTGATGGAGATACAGAAGAGAATTTTGACCTATAGGAGTAAAACATACGTTCAGTTTTTCGAGAGATCAGCAGTCATGTTTTTTTGTTTGTGTTGATTTTAGAGAGGAGAGACTAAAGGAGAGGAGATTAAAGTGGATTAATTCTGAGTAATGATACGAAAACTGGAATGAAATACCCATTTTGGAAGAGGGGGTTACCTGCCTTCTGTGTTCCAGTTACTTTGCTAAATGCTGAAATGCTGACCTCATTTAGTTTTTGTAACATCCTGGACAGAGGGTTGTTTTTTTCTTTTTTTACACATCAAATAATTGCAACTTTGGTTTGACTTTCTAGGGTGACACAGTGAGTATGTTGCTCATACACCCTTCAAGGCCAGAGTTCTCTGACTCTGGAGCTTGTGAGTAGTTTCCATTCTCCATTCTTTTCATATAACTCCATTCTGCCCCTGAAGCTGTACAGGAACTCAGTAACAGATTGGGGATTAATATCTATGGCTCCTAAGTGCTGTCATACCTGTGAACTTTAGACTGTGAGATCCAGAGACCACTGTGAAGGGCAGAAGAACTTGAGTGATGAAAACTCCACATGCCCCTTCTAAATGTAAGCACTCCCTTTTAGAATCCAGGTTCTAGGGTGGCTGATCACTTCCCAATCCCTGGAACTTAGACTAGTGATTGGTATTAATTAGAAGCTTGATAAACAATCATCAGATGAATAATGAGGGAACACCTGTAAGATAGGCTGGCCCTGTGTGATAAATAGAGGCTGAGACAAGCAAGAAGTCCTGGCAGGACAGGAGGAAGGTATCTAGGAACAACCATTCTGTATCTTCTGAGCACGATTTTAGTTTCTTGGAGAAGTAGTCAGTGCATCGTATTGTAGGGTCCACTGGAATAACAGCCCTAGATAGAGGCATCTAGGCATCACGTGAGCTAGAACTGGGTCTGGACAGCGGAGCATCAGTGTCCAGGGCCACATCAGTGTGGGCAGAAATAAATGTCCAGTGGATTGAGCTGCTTAATTAGAGCTAAGACTTTCTCTGTGCTTAGAGATAAGATTAGATTCAGATCCAAAGCTGCCAATTTTGCAAATGATGGATGCAAGGGCAGGAAGGCAAGCTGGCATTGGAAGGCCCTCTTTATTCCACTGTGTGTCAGGAAAAATGAATCATGTGGGAATGTTCAGTGTTTTGTTTGTTCAACACTGTCTTATGTTCCCTTGAGATCAAAGCAAATGTAATTGATGTCCATTAAACTCTTTCTAATGTGACGGTAGGTTAAAGCTGTATATTCATTTACTTTTATAATAAGATTGTGAAAGTGAAGTCGCTCAGTTGTGTCTGACTCTTTGCGACCCTGTGGACTGTAGCCCACCAGGCTCCTCCGTCCATGGGATTCTCCAGGCAAGAATACTGGAATGGGTTGCCATTTCTTTCTCCAGGGGATCTTCCCCTGGACCCAGAGAGCGAACCCCGGGTCTCCCTCATTGCAGGCAGACGCTTTAACCTCTGAGCCACCAGGGAAGCCCATAATATGATTGTATCTTATTGCAAATATTTTAGAAATATTAGTGTGTTCAACCATTATTATCTTCATTGTCATTGATTATAATATTTCATTACGTGAGTGTAGCCTAATTTAGCAAATTGCCGTACTGTTAAACCTTTAGTTTTCCCCCCCATACTCTAATAAGCAATGCTAAAGTAGAATTCATGGATATAGAGCCTATTTCTTTTTTTGAACTGTTTTCTCAAGGTAGAATCCCAGAACATACTTTCAGGGCCAAAGACTTTAAACTTTTATTTTTTGGTAACTCTTGATAATTGTTCCCTATTTCCTTTCTAAAAGAACTGACTGGTTTACAGTGACAGCAGAAATGAGCTAAGGGCCAAGGCTTACTATACTTTAACTTGAATGTTTGATGTTAATCGTCTTTAATCAATAGTCATGAAATACTTTCATTTTAATTTATATTTATTTGATGGCTAGTGAGGTATCAAATATATTTCCTATTTTTGTATATTGTGTTGCTTTTTTCCAAATTGTCCCTGATTATATCTTTTACTTTTAGAATATTTGATATGAAAAGAAAGCAATTTTATGTCTATTGTGAATGAGCTGGCATAGAATGTCATCTTGTGAGGGAGAATAAATTGTAGCATTTCATTGTAATGGGACTGAATGTTCAAAGAACAGAAGCCTTGAATCAGCGCTAA
Organism: Ovis aries; assembly: GCF_016772045.2. Taxonomy (NCBI): domain Eukaryota; kingdom Metazoa; phylum Chordata; class Mammalia; order Artiodactyla; family Bovidae; genus Ovis; species Ovis aries. Next base: position 621,515 of record NC_056070.1, read on the forward strand.
TGTGCTTCTCCGGTCCGGTCGTGTCAAGCAGTGTTGAATGGTTGACCAGTTTTTTAAATTTTTTCAATAACTCTGCAGGCAGATGCTATCTTCGTTGTAAATTTGAGCCAGCAGCCGTGAAAAGGGTAGTATAAGAGGGACTTTCATTCTGTCTGAAAGCTGTATTGTTCCCATATTTTTTTTTGTGTGTGTGCTCCCTTTGCCTTTCCCCCTCATTTATAATATCATTGGAAATGACATCAGTTGCAAATATGTTCTGCATAAGAGTCAGCTGCTTGTGAAACTTTTACCTCTGGAAGAAATTTTTCCTGGAAGGTGATATGTTATTAACTCTAAGTAGGAATTAATAATAAGATGTTTTTTCTTTTGACCCTGCTGGCAGTAGCTCTCCCAAGGGATGAAGCTTGGGTATGGGATGTACTGGGAGGTGAAGTAGGTGTATTTAGAGAATGAAATGAAACACTTAGCAGGAAAGACAGATTGGGGTGTAAAATCTTAGCTGGGTGCACAGAGCAGAGAGCTGGCTGCCTGTGACCCAGCTTTAGGGCTTTGAGACATAGCAGTGCATGTGAGGGGAAGCCCTGGTGGCTCAGTGGTAAAGAATCCACCTGCCCATGTAGGAGACGTAGGAGACGTGTGTTCGATCGCTGAGTGGGGAAGAACCCCTGGAGAAGGACATGGCAACCCACTCCAGTATTCTTGCCTAGAGAATCTCATGGACAAAGGAGCCTGGTGGGTTTCTGTCCATTGGGTCGCAAAGAGTTGGACACGACTGAGTTACTGAACACACACACAGCACAGTGCGAATGAGGTGGCAGGATGCCAGAGACAAACATTTCCTATTTCAAAACTGTCCCCAGCCAGGCCTACATCCCACAAAGAGGAAGGAAACTTTCTTCTTCCTTCATTGCACCTACTGCCCCCTGAGGTCATAGCCATCAAGAAGTAATGTTCATTGCTGTTGTGGTTTGTAACTGTTTTTAATACTGTTTCTGCGAATAAATGTGCAAGGTGTATCACATAGCCAATTACAAAAATAAAGTTGTGGCATATGACTTACTTGTAACTTGGGGACTAAAGGGAGATTTTAATTGTTATTTTTTAAAAAAATTCTAGTATTAATTTTTCAGCTGTGCTGAGTCTTCATTTCTGCACATGGGCTTTCTCTTATTGCAGCCAGTGGGGTTTACTTTGTTACAATGCACAGGCTTCTCATTGTGGTGGCTTTTCTTGTTGCCGAGCATGGGCTCAAGGGCTCTAGGGTGCATGGGCTTCAGTAGTTGTACCTCCTGGACTCTAGAGCACAGAATCAGTAGTTGCGGTGCTGCATGTGGAATCTCCCCAGACCGGGGATGGGACCCATGTCTATGGTATTGGCAAGCAGACTCTTAACCACTGGAAAGAAAGTAAAAGTGAAGTTGCTCAGTTGCGTCCAACTCTTTGTGACCCCATGGACTGTAGCCAACTAGGCTTTTTGGTCCATGGAATTTTCCAGGCAAGAGTACTGGAGTGGGTTGCCATTTCCTTCTTCAGGGGATCTTCCCGACCCAGCGATCAAACCCGGGTCTCCCGCATTGCAGGCACACAGACGCTTTACCATCTGAGCCTCCAGGGGAACTACCTTAACCACTACCTTAACTACTGGACAACCAGGGAAATCCCAGATTTTAGAAGAGGTATGCTAAGGAAAGTTATAGGTTATATTTCTTAATGAGGCTTTTTTAGTCTAACAACATACAGCTTCTTTAACTTTGGGGATAGTTTCTACTCTCTGCTTATGCCCTTTGGATAGCTGTTTTCCTTGTTTTCACATTATTCCTGGCATACAAGGTTCATCTGATATGGTTATAAGATAGTTGCAAAATTAATAAAAATTTGCTTTTTGGAAGTGCACTAACTGTAATGTTAACAGTGACTGAGCTGTGAGCATCATATAAGCATCATTCTCAGACATCTGGAAATCTTACATCTATGGAATAATCAGACCCTGTGATAGTGTCTTCTAAATATCATCCCTTAAAGGCTCAGGATAAAAGATTTACTACATAAATTATTTCACTCTATAGAGTAGGTGCCCAAGCCAAAAATAAACTGCATATCCTAATAGCCAAGCAGAAGGCGTGTACTTGTCTAAGCAAGACATCTTATATGTAATTTGGCTTGTCAGATAATGTGAAGTAGGATGGAAGCTTCTTACTTTAAAATGTGCAGCTGGTGTAAGATGTCATATGGGTGCTAACTGTTTGGCTTGAGTGTGTTTCGTGTCTGATGTTCCACTTGTCTGCAGGAATCAGTGGTAGCTTTCCCCCTACTTTTGTTCGTTACAGAAAACATCTCCACAGTATAAGATGTTTAGGCTTTATGTGTCTCCATATATTGGAAATCAATATATCTAGATGGAAAATTTTTTTTCTGCTTAACAAAATGATAACATATGAAGTTAAGTTTATTTAATCAGCTATCCTGTTCCTCTGAGCACTTATAGAGATGCTATTCATATGAACAAGAAGAGGAACGTGTAGAACCTCTTAAGGCTCTACAAAACACTAGCTTGAGAAAGACTAAAGGTCTTTTAACCTCACAGTACTCAGAGGACAGGCCAAACTGTGGTAGTCCCTAGTGAGTGTGGTAGTCACTAAATAAACAGCTCCCCTTACAATTGTGAGATTGGCTAGAATTCTAGAGATCCAGGAAGGCATTTCTTTCTTTGGCTGCATTGGGTCTTAGTCGTGGCAGGTAGGATCTTCATTACTGTGTACAGGATTCTCTAGTTGCGACACGCAGGCATTTCTCTAGTTGTGACTCGCAGGCTCAGTTATTGCTACGTGGTGTGTGGGACCTTAGTTCCCAGACCTGGGATTGAACTCATACCCTCTGCATTGGAAGGTGGATTCTTAACCACTGGACCACCAGGAAAGTTCCCAGAAAGGCATTTCTTTACTTGCTTCTCCCTGACTTTCATTAGAATGTGACTGTTTAAATGGTACAGATTTACTATTGAAATTTTAGAAAATAGAAATCAAAAGAAGAAAATAGAAAAGCCTCCATACTACTGTTAACCAGAGGTAATCCCAAATAACCGTTGTGGACTATTCCTCTAGTACTGTCTTTGTGATCATGTATATGTGTGCTTACAAAAAGGGGACTGTTTAAAAATTAGATTTTTTTACACTAAATATATTAGGAACAAATGTCCTAGTCATTAGCTATTCATCTCTTTTAATTCAGTGAGCCCTCCATATCTTCAGGTTCCACATCTGCTGATTCAACCAACAAGTTAAAAATTTGAAAAAAAAAAAAACACAACAAAACCAATTTCAGGAAGTTCTAAGAAGCTTTCTGCTGGCAGCTACTCACATAGCATTTCAGTGAGATGTTGTTGGCCTTTCAAGTGCCTGACATAGTAATTACTCAGTAAATGGAAGCAACTGCAAGAATGCAATTGAAGTGATTGTCATCTTTATTATTGTTGTGGTTGTGTCCTATACTTTTGCAGCACCGTGGACTATAGTCTGCCAGGCTTCCCTGTCCATGGGATTTCCCAGGCAAGAATAATAGAATACGTTGCCATTTCCTTCTCCAGGGGATTTTCCCAGTCCAAGGATCAAACCCACGTCCCCTGCATTGGCAGGCAGATTCTTTACCACTGAGCTACCAGGGAAGCCCTTCGTCTTTATTTTACAAAAAAATGCAGTATTGCAGATTTAGAAATTAGACAAGCACTTCATACTTACAGATGGGTATGAATGTAGTGGAAAGAACACTAGACCAAAGAGTTAGTGAATTTGAATATATCCCTATTCCCAGATGGCGCAGAGGTAGAGACCCTGTCTGCCAATGCAGGAGATGCAAGTTCAATTCCTGAGGTGGGAAGATCCCCTGTAGGAGGAAATGGCAACTCACTCCAGTATTTTTGCCTGGAAAATCCCATTGACAAAGAAGACTGGCTGGCTACAGTCCATGGGATTACAAAGAGACAAGATTTGGCGACTAAGCAATTACAGCATGCACTAGCTGTCTTCTGACAGGCTGTGGAACTTGGTCAGATCTTTTGGCCTCTCTAGGATTAAGATTCTTCATCAGACAAATTAGGAGAGTTGATTTGACTTGATCCCAAAGCATCCAGCTCAGAGACAGTCAGCTGTTTGATTCCCATTGTGGGTTATGGCATCTGTAAGTTGAGTGTGTTTTGTTTGGTTGGTTTTTTAGCTGGTCACTTTTCCTGTTTTCATCATAAGTGACTGATGGTCACCATGGATCATGTTAGTAAACCTGAGCCAGTTGTTATTAATAATTGTTTTTGAAGCTGTATATGATTAATTTAATAATTATGAGCTATTGAAGTTTTAGTTGTCCAACTCTTTGCGACCCCATGAACTATAGCACCCCAGGCCTTCCTGTCCATCACCAACTCCCAGAGTCCGCTCAAACTCATGTCCATTGAGTCGATGATGCCATGCAACCATCTCATCCTCTGTCGTCCCCTTCCCTTCCCGCCTTCAGTCTTTCCCAGCATCAGGGTCTTTTCGAAAGAGTTGGCTCTTCGCATCAGATGCAGAAAGTATTGGAGTTTCAGGTTCAGCATCAGTCCTTCAAATGAATATTCATGACTGATTACCTTTAGGATGAACTGGTTGGATCTCTTTGCTGTCCAGCGGATTCTCAAGAGTCTTCTCCAAAACCATAGTTCAAAAGCATCAATTCATCAGCACTCAGCTTTCTTTATAGTCCAACTCTCACATCCAAACATGACTACTGGAAAAACCATAGCCTTGACTAGATGGACCTTTGTTGGCAAAGTAATGTCCCTGCTTTTTAATATGCTGTCTAGGTTTGTCATAACTTTCCTTCCAAGAAGTAAGCGTCTTTTAATTTCACGGCTGCAGTCACCATCTGCAGTGATTTGGAGCCCCCCCAAAATAAAGTCGTGTCATTGTTTCCATTGTTTCCCCATCTATTTGCCATGAAGTGATGGAACCAAATGCCATGATCTTAGTTTTCTGAATGTAGAGCTTTAAGCCAACTTGTTCATTCTCCTCTTTCACTTTCATCAAGAGGCTCTTTAGTTCTTCACTTTTGCCATAAGGGTGGTATCATCTGCATATCTGAGGTTATTGATATTTCTCCCGGCAATCTTGATTCCAGCTTGTGCTTCATCCAGCCCAGCATTTCTCATGATGTACTCTGCATATAAGGTAAATAAGCAGGGTGACAGTATATAGCCTTGACATACTCCTTTTCTTATTTGGAACCAGTCTGTTGTTCCATGTCCAGTTCTAACTGTTGCTTCCTGTCCTGCATACAGGTTTCTCAAGAGGCAGGTCAGGTGGTCTGGTATTCCCATCTCTCTCAGAATTTTCCACAGTTTTTTGTGATCCACACGTCAAGTTTGACATAGTCAATAAAGCAGAAGTAAATATTTTTCTGGAACTCTCTTGCTTTTTTGATGATCCAGCAGATGTTGGCAATTTGGTCTCTGGTTCCTGCCTTTTCTAAAACCAGCTTGAACATCAGGAAGTTCACGGTTCATGTACTGTTGAAGCCTGGCTTGGAGAATCTTGAGCATTACTTTACTAGCATGTGAGATGAGTGCAATTGTGCAGTAGTTTGAGCATTCTTTGGCATTGCCTTTCTTTGGGGTTGGAATAAAAACTGACCTTTTCCAGTCCTATGGCCATTGCTGAGTTTTCCAAATTTGCTGGCATATTGAGTGCAGCACTTTGATAGCATCATCTTTTAGGATTTGAAATAGCTCAACTGGAATGCCATCACCTCCACTAGCTTTGTTTGTAGTGATGCTTCCTAAGGCCCACCTGACTTCACATTCCAGGATGTCTGGCTCTAGGTGAGTGATCATACCATTGTAATTATCTTGGTCGTGAAGATCTTTCTTGTACAGTTCTTCTGTATATTCTTGCCACCTCTTCTTAATATCTTCTGCTTCTGTTAGGTCCATAGCATTTCTGTCCTGTTTCGAGCCCATCTTTGCATGAAATGTTCCCTTGGTATCTCTGATTTTCTTGAAGAGATCTCTAGTCTTTCCCATTCTGTTGTTTTCCTCAATTTCTTTGCATTGATCGATGAGGAAGGCATTCCTCATTGCTATTCTTTGAAATTCTGCATTCAAATGGCTATATCTTTCCTTTTCTGCTTTGATTTTTGCTTCTCTATCGAAGTTTAGTCCTAGTAAAATTGTATCATAAAACTGAGGTAGTTTGAAGGATTTATTGATAAAAGGAAAATACATAAATTTATTTTCTACATTTTACTAACATTTATGGTGTGTATTGCCACCATAATAACTCCAAGTGAATTTCTAGCCATGTGGGCAACAATTAAGGTAACTTTTATATCCCTGGCCTACATGACATTATATCCTTTCCAGATCTGGAATTCAACAGTTTTATTAGTTTCAGTCTCCTGTTGGATAGGTCTAGACTTGGTAGTCATGAAGTTGAAATTAGGGAAGCAAAATAAGTTTTTAAAAGTCTACTATAGCTGCTTTTTTTATATAGATAAATGTATAAATGTGAGTGAATATGTATAGGTTACCGTGTATGTTTGTGTGTTCAATTGCATCTGACTCTTTGCAATCCCATGGACTATAGCCTGCCAGGCTCCTCTCAGCATGGAATTTTCCCAGCAAGAATACTGGAGTGGATTGCCATTTCCTCTTCCAAGGGATCTTCCCAACCCAGGGATCCAGCCTGCATCTCCTGCATTTGCAGCTGGATTCTTTACCACTGAGCCACCTGGGAAACATGTATGTTAGCATAATATCCACCAGTTGCTGATTTTTTTTCATGTAAGAATATATCTGAGAAATTGTCCTATTCATATAGCTTTCTCATTATTGTATACAGAGTATTCCATCGAATGGATGAACACCAGTGTTTAACCAATCTCCTTATGGTGGGTATTTAGGCTTTTTTATAACTTCTGCTATTACCCATAATAATACTGTAATGAATGTTGTGTGTATGTGTGAGCTTTTGTGCTTATGTTAGTGGTTAGTGTATCTGTGCTTCCCTGGTGGCTCAGATGGTAAAGTGTCTCTCTGCATTGTGGGAGACCCGGGTTCGATCCCTGGGTCAGGAAGATCCCTGGAGAAGGAAATGACAACCCAATCCAGTACTCTTGCCTGGAAAATTCCATGGACAGAGGAGCCTGGTGGGCTATAGTCCACGGGGTCGCAAAGAGTCGGACACGACTGAGCAACTTCACTTTCTTTCTTCAGTGTATCTGTAGGTTAAATTGCTGTATTGGAGGATATGTGCATTTGTAATTTTGATTAAATATACAGATTGCTCTTCATGGAAATTGAACCAGTGTACACACTCACCAATAATGTGTGGGTGAACTTGCTTCTGCTTGCCTGCTCTCCCCCTCAAGGATTCCTATCTTCTGTATTACAAACCAGTTTGCATTATACTATATTACCCTATGTTGTCTCTGGGAAAATGCTGATTAGATGGGTGATCATTACCATTTTTACAAGTTTCACAGAGATTGAATTTTACACAGAAGACCACTTTCTTAATATATGTATTTGCTGAATTAAATGGCTGTGCAGTTAAGCATCATGTAATGTACTTTACGTTGCTTCAGAGCATAATTATACCAGTGTAGAAAAACTCCAGTTTGCAAATTGTCAGCCTTCCATGGAGATTTATTCCCATAACATAATGAAGCACACTATCCATATTATGGAAAAGATTTGAGTATAAACAGAGTTTTTGTACTTTATTTCTCCTATTCAGAAAGAAAAGGCATTATCACCAGATACTGTTCTCATAATTTTCAGAGAAAAGTTATTTAGTTGGTGGAGTTGAATTGAAAAACACAAAAAGTCGTCCTCTTCATCCTTAATTCATGACTATTTGACTGTATATGTGGACACACACACAGTTTTTAGCTCGGAGAGTTAAAGCTGCTATGGTTCCTTTAAGAAAATAAAGCAGTTTGTATTACAGAAAGACAGGGATGCACTTTTTCTCTTCTACATTTAGGACTTACTGCGTACATTTAGGAAAATTTTGAAGGATATTTAAAACTGCTCTCTTTTCTCATTTTCTTTTTGGGCTGCAGCTTGGAATATGTGAAAATCAGTTCCTGAAGGAACTTAGAACTTACTTAATTTTTATGCTAATATGCCCAGGTTACCTTTTCTAAAATTGACTGTTGTTGTAATAGTGCCCCCCCCCAACCTTTTTGGCTTTTATAGAAGGATTTGCCAGCTTCTTTTTTATAAAGTTTTCCAATTTGACTTTCCAATATGGTCCTTTACATAGCATTGTACTAATTTATGTACAAGTAAAAATATTTCCATTATTGGCCTATTTGAAAAGTAATTGTGTTGGATATCATATTTATAGTGAAGACACTGGCTAAATCCCAAAGAATAACCTAATTAATAGAGTCTTATAGAGATACTGAAATAAAAATATTAATTAAAACGTTATTAGATAATGACTCCTTTTGTTTTCTTTTTTAACACATATATTTCAGAGAAGTTGCTTACATTTAGCCTGTTGAGTTTTAAATTGTTCTACCCCACTAAGAAAAGTAGTTTGTGGTGTTACTTAGTGGAATAACAAAAAGATGAAGCTTTGGTGTGGGCTTTCCTTGTGGCTCAGACAGTAAAGAATCTGCCTGCAATGTGGGAGATCTGGGTTCAATCCCTGGGTTAGGAAGACCCCCTGGAGGAGGACATGGCAAGCCACTCCATTATTATTACGCTGTGCTCACCCCTTCACAAATCACTGAATCTCATGACTACTCTAAGGGAAGAAAATCATTTTCATGGAACCATAGGCACCCCCTGCTGCTAAGTCACTTCAGTCGTGTCCAACTCTGTGCGACCCCATAGACGGCAGCCCACCAGGCTCCACCGTCCCTGGGATTCTCCAGGCAAGAACACTGGATTGGGTTGCCATTTTCTTCTCCAATGCATGAAAGTGAAAAGTGAAAGTGAAGTCGCTCAGTCGTGTCCGACTCTTAGCGACCCCATGGACTGCAGCCTACCAGGCTCCTCCATCCATGGGATTTTCCAAGCAAGAGTACTGGAGTGGGGTACTGTTGCCTTCTCCATAGCATCCCCTAGCAGCCTAATAATTTATGTTTTTAAAATTCAAAGGAACATTTGTTTAGATCTGTGAAAAGAATTGTTAATCTAATATAATCTGATGTCTTTTATGTTCTTGTGACCAAGAAGAGACCTTGAAAGATTCCTTAGAAATTATGGGGATTGGAAGGAGGCATCATCCTTTTTGCAAATAATGGTTACATTACTTGTCTATGGGATGCTGGGGTCTGGGCGCAGATATTGAGCTGTGGCTGAATCCCTGAGCTCTCTGTAGACACAATGAAGAGTAAACTTCTAGCCAGTCAGCTAAGCATGCTCACTTGTGTTACAGGTACTTCTCCCAGCAGCTGGTCTGTTACAGTTACAGGATGTGAAGAAGACTTGCTGTGAATTTTTGGAATCTCAGCTTCACCCTGTCAACTGCTTAGGAATCCGGGCTTTCGCTGATATGCACGCATGCACAGACCTCCTAAACAAGGCCAACACCTATGCAGGCAAGTGGAATAAATCTTGACTGAATTTGAGACAGGAAGAATCTGAAACTCTTGATTTCTAATATGATTCTATAGTGATTTCTGGAAATTTGTCTCATGTTTTTGGATCTGCACATTAAAAAAATACATTTAAAATCTTTTACTGGTATTATAGCACTGCATAATTGAAGCATACTCATAGAGTTCTGAATTTTAAAGACGAACAAACTGTACATGATATTAGGCCTAAATGATAGAGTAGATAATTTAATGCAAATATTGAATCCCTATGTTTTTCTTTCACACTGTCAAATTAATAGGGTTATAAAAAAGTATTTACATATGAAATTAAGTCATTTAATTCCCATTTTATCCCTGCTTTTTGCAAAGGATCCAAGAAAACAACTTGTGGCTTTTCTTGTATCCAGGAAAACAACTTGTGGCTTTAGTTCAGTTCAGTTCAGTTGCTCAGTCATGTCTGACTCTTTGTGACCCCACGAACCGCAGCATGCCAGGCCTCCCTGTCCATGACCAATACCCGGAGTTCACTTAAACTCACATCCATCGAGTTGGTGATGCCATCTAGCCATGTCATCCTCTGTCGTCCCCTTCTCCTCCTGCTCCCAATCCCTCCCAGCATCAGAGTCTTTTCCAGTGAGTCAACTCTTCACATAAGGTGGCCAAAGTATTGGAGTTTCAGCTTCAGCATCATTCCTTCCAAAGAACACCCAGGCCTGATCTCCTTTAGAATGGACTGGTTGGATCTCCTTGCAGTCCAAGGGACTCTCAAGAGTCTTCTCCAACACCACAGTTCAAACGCATCAATTCTTCGGCACTCAGCTTTCTTCACAGTCCAACTCTCATCCATACACGACTATTGGAAAAACCATAGCCTTGACTAGATGGACCTTTGTTGGCAAAATAATGTCTCTGCTTTTGAATATGCTATCTAGGTTCGTCATAACTTTCCCTCCAAGGAGTAAGCGTCTTTTAACTTCATGGCTGCAATCACCATCTGCAGTGATTTTGGCTTAAACATTTTCAAAGCAATGAAATCTACTTGACTGTGAGTAGAGGAGAAATGCTGACTCCAACTAGAGGCAGCCCTCTGCTTAGATTAAATGCTGGTTTTCAGGACCTCCTGGTGGCATCCCCTCCCTATAGTGGGCGGAGGCCTGTGGCTGTCCAGTCACAGAGCAGATTATTGCCACAGCTTTGGGTGTAGCTAAAGTACATAGGAGTAACCTATAATTTATTTAGCTCTGAGTTTATAAACATTTTAAAAATTCATATTAAAAATTATTATTGTTTCTAATTAAAAAAACAAAACAAAACATTTTTAGATGATAAACCTGGTGAAAGATACAGTCCACATCTCCACTCTGTATCTGTGAGACACAGTAGGAGCAAGTTACTAAAGAACCTTCCAAGACTGCTGCCCCTTAGTAAACTGTAGGGCCCCAACTTCCTGTACCCTTCAAATGCAAAAGCCCCTCATCTAAACTCTACTCCACTCTGCCTACTCTGATAACTAAGGAACATAGACACAGGCAAAGCAGAGTATCTGACAGGAGCTTTATTTTTAGAATCCCTATTGCATTTATCAAAGAAATAGTAGTACAGAGTGGTTAGTTGGGGAAAAAAAAATTCTGCAGTAAACCATACCAGGTCCAGTAATTTTGAAATTTATAGAGTTCTCTGGTGTGGCCTGATTGGCTTAACTACCCTTTGTAAAATTGTTTCAGTGGGAAAATATGATCTGAGTCCCAGAATCCTTAATTACAGATAAACTTTTAGAATATAAATTCTGTAAGTTGGAGAATACATATAACATGTAGCAATATTCATATAGTTCTTTTGAGTGGGATGAGGTATTTTAAGAAAATCAAACACAAATTTATATTTATTGATGTGTTCTCCAGTGCAGCCAATTCTGTTCTTCAGCTAAATAGAAATCCATTAGACCTGTTAATTGCTAGACATAATACACCTGTTCTAAGTGATTTATACTATGAAAGCCAAGGAGGCTTTGTGCATTTTTTTTTTGGATAGTTTTTTCTACATAAAGCAATCTCTAGTTAATATCTTTCTTGGACTGCTAGTTGTCCTTCATACTTGATAAATGTTATTGAGTTTTAAGAGATAGAAGGAATAAAGTAAGATTAATGCAAAAAATTTCCATACATAGTTCTCATGCTGTGGTAGAACTCTTAGTTTTACTCACATCAGAACCAACTCACTTAACTGTTTTAGAAGACAATAATATTTTATTATTTCTTTTCTCTTCTTTACAGTTTTAAATTTATTGTATGTAATTTATGACAGAATGTCAACAATTTTCTATTAGAATTACAACACCTCTACATCTTAGTATACAGACTCTTTCTATATAATTATACCAAGAATTTTTTATGAAAAAGTTATCACTTTCAACAAAATTACAAATAAAATTTGATTTATCATATTTACACACTATAATTTTAATCAGTCATATTTTAAAAGATGTACTGATTTTCATACCATGCATCTGAATCTTAAAATTGCACAAGTTTCTAAGTAACATTTTACAGCATCTTTTATGAAAAGTTGCAACCATGCAAAAATAGAATAGTACTCACTACCCAACACAGAGTTGTCAATTCATGAATAATTTTATTTTAACTACACGCTTCTTGACTTCTCTCTCCTATGTTATTATCTTTTATGTAAACTTTTTAGTGCAGACAAGTAAACATGTAAAGTATGCAAATTAGACATCTACAGCTTAATGAATTTTTGAATCCTTGTATTATTTTGGAGCAATTCAGTCATATTATTTCATCTACATATTTCTTACACTTTAAAAAAAATAAAATTGCAGTGACCAATTTCATAAGGCAGAGGAACCAGAGATCAAATTGCCAATATCCGCTGATCATGGAAAAAGCAAGAGAGTTCCAGAAAAACATCTATTTCTGCTTTATTGACTATGCCAAAGCCTTTGACTGTGTGGATCACAAGAAACTGTGGAAAATTCTGAAAGAGATGGGGATACCAGACCACCTAACCTGCCTCTTGGGAAATCTGTATGCAGGTCAGGAAGCAACAGTTAGAACTGGACATGGAACAACAGACTGGTTCCAAATAGGAAAAGGTGTACGTCAAGGCTGTGTATTGTCACCCTGCTTATTTAACTTATATGCAGAGTACATCATGAGAAACGCTGGACTGGAAGAAACACAAGCTGGAATCAAGATTGCCGAGAGGATTATCAATAACCTCAGATATGCAGATGACACCACCCTTATGGCAGAAAGTAAAGAGGAGCTAAAAAGCCTCTTGATGACAGTGAAAGAGGAGAGTGAAAAAGTTGGCTTAAAGCTCAACATTCAGAAAACGAAGATCATGGCATCGGGTCCCATCACTTCATGGGAAATAGATGGGGAAACAGTGGAAACAGTGTCAGACTTTATTTTTTGGGGCTCCAGAATCACTGCAGATGGTGACTGCAGCCATGAAATTAAAAGACGCTTACTCCTTGGAAGAAAAGTTATGACCAACCTAGATAGCATATTCAAAAGCAGGGACATTACTTTGCCGACTAAGGCCCGTTTATTCAAGACTATGGTTTTTCCAGTAGTCATGTATGGATGTGAGAGTTGGGCTATGAAAAAGGCTGAGCGCCGATCTGTGGTGTTGGAGAAGACTCTTGAGAGTCCCTTGGACTGCAAGGAGATCCAACCAGTCCATTCTAAAGGAGATCAGCCCTGGGATTTCTTTGAAAGGAATGATGCTAAAGCTGAAACTCCAGTACTTTGGCCACCTCATGCGAAGAGTTGACTCATTGGAAAAGACTCTGAGGCTGGGAGGGATTGGGGGTAGGAGGAGAAGGGGACGACCGAGGATGAGATGGCTGGATGGCATCACGGACTCGATCGACGCGAGTCTGAGTGAACTCCAGGAGATGGTGATGAACAGCGTGGCCTGGCGTGCTGCGATTCATGGGGTCGCAAAGAGTTGGATACGACTGAGTGACGGAACTGAACTGACCAATTTCCTATAGTCAGGCTGTTTCCATAATTTTGGTGTTTTGATAACTAGCTGCAGGAAACTTTCTAAAATAAATGTGCATGCATACTCAGTCACTTCTGTCATGGCCAACTCTTTGCAACCCTGTGGACTATAGTCCATCAGGTTCCTCTGTCCATGGGATTCTCCAGGAAAGAATACTGGAATGGGTTGCCATGCCTTTCTCCAGGGGATCTTTCCAACCCAAAGATCGAATCTATGTCTTCTGCATTGCAGGCAGAATTCTTTACTCACTGAGCCACCCAGGATGCTCTTTCTAAAATAAATAATCCAGTATAATACTAAACTGAAGTAATTGTTCTTCATAGTGAAAAATCTGAATGTTGTTTTTATCTTAAGCAAACAGAAGGTAAAGAGTTAACACAGGAAAATACCTGGAGTTCTCTTTTTCTGCCATAGTAATTGTTTTTCAATCCCTTTGTCATTTATTTTTACAATTCAAGTACTTATGTGTCCAGAAGGCCTACCCAGACACCTAAATTGCTTTCAGGTTCAAATTAGAACATGTGACTAGATCTAGGAGAGTGAAGGTATTTCCATAATAATGGTAATAGATGGAAGTTAAAAAGTTAACTTTTTTCCTCCTCTCCTAGGCTTTTAAGTAGGGTCTGAGACATACAGGCAAGAAAGAAGGAAAGGAAGAAATAAAGAGCAATAGCAAGTTAATGCATATAGAAGTCCATACACACATGGAAAGAAGGAGGGGGCAAAAAGAAGGTTGAGAGAGAGGGTGGGAAAGTGAAGAAAGTTGCTTGACCTCAGGCTACTTTCTGATCCAAGGTATCACTGTGTGTTGAGACTGAAGTATCCTTATCCTCTGAAAATTCACTAGGGCTCTGGGCACAAGATCTGCATCATTCCTTTCTGTTGGAGATTGGGAATGAGCTCTGTTGTATTCATTATAGTTAAATTGTGCAGGTATAATAGAAGAGTGAAGATATTCTATGAGAATCTCTGTGAATGGTGCTTGTTTTTCTTAGTATCAGCATCTTTAGAAAAAGGAAAAATGTGGGAAACCAGGTGGAAAAGGTAGGAGGTCTGAGCAGTGCAGGAGAGTCTCCTCTGCCCAGCCTGGTACCCATCTCCCTTGGTTTCAGTCCCAGCCCCACGCCCTGGCCCATGCTATTTTCTAGGGTTATGAACAGCTTCAAACCATGAACAATCAAGGGTCACCAGACCAGCCAGGCAAAATGACCTGCATATTGAAGCCTGGTGTTCTGGACTGTAATCAACCTTTGTTATGTTCTTGAGTGGTTGTTTTCTTAGCTAAAAAGCTGCATGAAATTATTTTTGCTGTATACCTAACAATGAAAACTTTCACATCTCCTTTAAGAGTGTGGACTTGTTTGGAGAATGCTGGTTTGTGGACTCTTATTTCTGATGTGTTTTGAGTGATGTCTATATTTAATTTATTCCCAAATCATTAAGACTTTGAACTTTTTTGCTGGACTGAAAATACAGAGGAGACAAAAACTGAACTTACAACTTCAGGTGCATTTTAATAGTCTCAGTAAAAGATGGTTTTGGAAGTTGGATTTTACTTTGAAATACAAATTTTATTCAGCCTTCATTGCTGATAAACAAAAGTTACCAGTGGTTGAATTGTGAGAATTTCTAACAAATTTAAGGGAAGCAATAAATTCCAGATTCTTAGTCATTCCAACATCTCAACACTCACCACACTAAAAATCTGAGAAGCTGCTCAATATAGATTCTAACTGACCTTTGGGGAAGTATTTTCTATCATTTTCAAACCAGCTGAAACTCTGAGGAACCTGGCATTCCTCTGTAACAAAGCTGTCTGTGAAGAAGTCCCTTTCCCCTGTCTCTGACATGCTTTCAGTTTATTTCTCATTCTCCTTGCACTTAACCCTGTTGTCTGTTTGTATATCCTAGGCCTGTCTATGAACCCCATACTGCCTTGCTTTAGCCTTCCCACTGTGCTTGTGTGATGATCAAACATTTTTATATGCCAGCTGTTTTCATGTGTGCCCTCTCTCCCGTTATCTTAAATGAAGCTTTGCTTTTTCCCATACCTGTATATTGGGGGCAAACTTCTTTAAGTGGCACTTCCCCTTAAAGAGAGTGACTCACCAGGAAAGTGGGTAGGAGGGTGGACTTTCCAGACTGTTCCTCTCTCACTGTCACCATCCTCAGTTCTGCACTGGCTCGCTGTCAGTCTGCAGCACTCTCTCTGCAGCCTGTTTTCTCTCTATGCCTTCAGGCCTCCATTGTTTCTTCCCTCTGCACTTCATTTCTCTTGCTGCCAGCAACTTCAAAATCTGAACTATTATCTCTACTGAGACTCCCTCTTCCTACCTCCTTGTGAATACTGTCTTTCTTCCATAAACCCATTTGCCACGCAACTCTAGGGCATTTTGAACCTTGTTCCCATTTGGAGCTCCAGGGTATCAGCCTTTGTGGTGACCATAAACTCTGACCGACGCTGACCATTTCCTGCCCTCATGCTCTTGCATTTCTTTATAAATCTGTGTTCTCTGGACCCAATTCTTACAGTCATGTCTTGGCTGCTGAGCTTAGACCCAGTAGTCAGTCCTTTCAAAACTACCATCTGTGTGCCTGGTATTGCCTGGACTGCTGTGGATGATAACAGGTTCAGTGTGATTTAACCCCTGATTCCAAGGAGTTTATTGGCCAGTAATAGTCAACTCACACCCAACTTTAGTATATCCAGATTATGCTGTATTCTCTGTGAGAGCTGATCCTGTGACATTTTCGTCTGCTGTCAGTTTCCATTAGTCATTTTTCCATTTCTGTAATTTAGGCTAGGAATCACTACTTGGGTAAACATCGGTCAAAATAAACTCATGATTTTGGAAACAGCCCTCTTGAAAGAAACTTGAGAGAGTGGTTCTAATAATGGTGTCACCAGCCTTGACTTTGTGATATGCATAATAAAGAGTAGATGCTGATTATTGAGAGTCTATTGCTATGTTAATGTAATCCTTGGAAGAAAAGTTATGACCAACTTGGATAGCATATTCAAAAACAGAGATATTATTTTGCCGACTAAGGTCCGTAGAGTCAAGGCTGTGGTTTTTCCACTAGTCATGTATGGATGTGAGAGTTGGTCTGTGGAGAAGGCTGAGCACTGAAGAATTGATGCATTTGAACTGTGGTGTTGGAGAAAACTCTTGAGAGTCCCTTAGACTGCAAGGAGATCCAACCAGTCCATTCTAAAGGAGATCAGCCCTGGGATTTCTTTGGAAGGAATGATGCTAAAGCTGAAACTCCAGTACTTTGGCCACCTCATGAGAAGAGTTGACTCATTGGAAAAGACTCTGATGCTGGGAGGGATTGGGAGCAGGAGGAGAAGGGGACGACCGAGGATGAGATGGCTGGATGGCATCACTGACTCGATGGTCGTGAGTCTGAGTGAACTCAGGGAGTTGGTGAGGGACAGGGAGGCCTGGCGTGCTGCAATTCATGGGGTCGCAAAGAGTCAGACATGACTGAGCAACTGAACTGAACTGAACTGAACTGAACTGAAAGAAAATTCTTCCTTTGGAAGATAATGAAAGCATTTGATGTTTACCACTGCTTGATTGTTTGCTGACTTAAATGACAGCTCTTAAAAGAATTAATCATTTTTATATTCTTAAATTCATTATAGTCCTCATTTATGTCCTAGTTAACTACATGCAGTCTGTTTTGCTTTGTTGACAGTTTTTCTAGCTGAGATGAGTTAGTTGTTCTCAGGTTTCACCAAATTGTGTGTTAATGGGAACTGCTGGAGATACATATATGGACTTTTTTCCCCCTAGAAACTAATAGTATTCAGAATGAAAGACTCATGGAGCGCTATCACTAGTTGGGAACTTAGCAGTTATCTAGTCTAACACTTTAATTGTATTAATTAAGAAAATGAAAACTAGAGATATCTTTATTTTCCCCAGAACACTTTCTCAGAGGTAAGCTGTATGTGGACTTAAAATACTGTTGTTATCCAGGCACTTAACCTCATTTTTCAGATAGGATTCTGCCCTAGGTGGAATATAGAAGAATTATACGAACCCCTCATGGCATTTAATTTTGATCAAAAAGGTTCTTGTTGTGTAGAAATCAGGTATGAAGACTACTTTATTTCTTATCAGAGGGTACAAAACAAAAAGAACTTTGGGCTTGTATTGTAGACTTCATCAGCTTAATTTGGGATGAGAGCCTTTTAGATCTGGTGTGATAAATCCTAGTGACTATCTTCTCTCATTTCTTGACAAACTTATTTTATTTGTAGGAGGGAATCAAACTGGAAAGTTCAGTTGCTCTATAGAGTGAAGAGATTTTTTATATATAAGGAAGAATGCTTGTGTACATTAGATATGTATAATATATATGTTTAATATATATTGTGTGGCTATAGCATAATTAATACTGCTGGGAATCATGCTCTTTTGAGAGAAAAGGAACTGATCATCAAATGGCAGTGTGATTACTGGTTGGCTTTACTCAGTGGCAGAGGAAACTAGTAGAGGCAAATCACTAATACCACAATAAAAGCTCTGTGCTATAAACAGAATAATCTGTTAACATATGGGTGGGAAGACTGGAAAGAGTCAGTGAGGTTGGTAACAGAATTAGGGTAGTGAAGATAGAAGATTGTGGATCTTGGAACTGATCCTGGATATGAGTACAGGAAATAGACTAGACTCTGAAATGTTCTGCCCCTCAGCTTTACATTTTAGGTAAAGCTTTGTAGATACATTTTAGTGTGTGCATATGTATTGCCAATGTGCAGTAGCTGCTCAATTTTACTATACCTTACTGAGATACAGAAATCTGAATAACAGTTCACTTAGTGAAAAAGAAGAATCTCTTACTTCAGCTTTATGACAAGTAAGTAAGGAGGGAAGTGAAGTTGCTCAGTTGTGTCTAACTCTTTGTGACCTCATGGACTGTAGTCAGCAAAGCTCCTCCATCCATGGGATTCTCCAGGCAAGAATACTAGAGTTGGTTGCCATTTCCTTCTCCAGGGGAACTTCCTGACCAGGGATCGAATGTGGGTCTCTGGGTTTGTAGATTTCATGGTAAAGAGTTTGCAGGCAGACTCTTTACAATCTGAGCCACCAGGGAACCCCTTGTGACAAGTACTTGGCTTGTATTGGCCAAACCAATCCAAAGATATTAGGGTTTTTATTGATCATGGATTCAATAGCAATCACAATAGCAATAGCAATAGTAATGTAATTTATCTATAAAGATGTAAGGTGGTTATCTCATTCTCTTCCAACCAGGTCAGATCATATCTATGAAATTGAGCTCATTTTCAGTTGCATGTTTTAAGAGAGAGTGATGAACTGAAGCACTGAATTCAGAGCCAGGATGATGTTGAAGACCTGAAATTATGTTTTACAAGGAGTAGTCAAAAGAATTTGTAAAATTCTGGAGAATATAATGTTCTCTGTAAAAGTTTGAGGGAATTTCATGAGAGAAAGAGCTTAACCTTGTTCTATGGTAAGTATAAGTAGAAACAGTGTTAAAAATTAAGGAGAAAGATTTTAGTGCAACATAAAGAAGCTTGTAATGAGTGCTCAAGGGTGATGTGGCTGCTTTGCTCTCTGCTGATGTCTGCAAACGATAGCCAGATAGCCATTGAATGTGAACATTTTAGAGATTACTCTTTCATACGGAAGTTGTGGTCAGGTCCCTTGTGTCACTAAGTCTTAAGGCATGACTTTCCAGAGTCACTATTGAGGATTCCCAGGATTTGAGAAGCAATTTATTTTAGAGGTTATAGAGAGGAAGGGATGGAGGAACAGGAAGAGAATACTGGGTACACAGTTTTAGATTTTACAGTGTGAGCATACATAACACTGCTGAACTATATACATACTTAAAAATGGGTAAGTATGACTATACAGTCAGCAAAAACAAGACCAGGAGCTGACTGTGGCTCAAAAAATGAACACCTTATTGGCAAATTCAGACTTAAATTGAAAAAAGTGGGAAAAACCACTAGACCATTCAGGTATGACCTAAATCAAATCCCTTATAATTATAAAATGGAAGTGAGAACTAGATTTAAGGGACTAGATCTGATAGACAGAGTGCCTGATGAACTATGGACGGAGGTTCGTGACATTGTACAGGAAACAGGGATCCCCAAGAAAGAAATGCAAGAAAGCAAAATGGCTGTCTGAGGAGGCCTTACAAATAGCTGTCAAAAGAAGAGAAGTGAAAAGCAAAGGGCAAAAGGAAAGATAAACCCATTTGAATGCAGAGTTCCACAGAATAGTAAGGAGAGACAAGAAAGCCTTCTTCAGTGATCAATGCAAAGAAATTGAGGAAAACAACAGAATGGAAAAGACTAGAGATCTCTTCAAGAAAATCAGAGATACCAAGGGAACATTTCATGCAAAGATGGGTTCAATAAAGGACAGAAATGGTATAGGCCTAACAGAAGCAGAAGACATTAAGAAGAGGTGGCAAGAATACAGAGAAGAACTGTACAAAAAAGATCTTCATAACCCAGATAATCACGATGGTGTGATCATTCACCTAGAGCCAGACATCCTGGAATGTGAAGTCAAGTGGGCCTTAGGAAGCATTGCTACGAATAAAGCTAGTGGAGGTGATGGCATTCCAGTTGAGCTATTTCAAATTCTAAAAGATGATGCTGTGAAAGTGCTACACTCAATATGCCAGCAAATTTGGAAAACTCAGCAATGGCCAACAGACTGAAAAAGGTCAGTTTTTATTCCAATCCCAAAGAAAGGCAATGCCAAAGAATAATCAAACTACCACACAATCGTATTCCTCACACGCTAGTAAAGTAATGCTCAAAATTCTCCAAGCCAGGCTTCAACAGTACATGAGCTGTGAACTTCCAGATGTTCAAGCTGGTTTTAGAAAAGGCAGAGGAACCAGAGATCAAATTGCCAACATCTGCTGGATCATCAAAAAAGCAAGAGAGTTTATGGACTATGCCAAAGCCTTTGACTGTGTGGATCACAACAAACTGTGGAAAATGCTGAAAGAGATGGAAATACCAGACCACCTGACCTGCCTCTTGAGAAACCTGTATGCAGGACAGGAAGCAACAGTTAGAACTGGACATGGAACAGCAAACTGGTTCCAGATAGGAAAAGGAGTACGTCAAGGCTGTATATTGTCACCCTGCTTATTTAACTTATATGCAGGGTACATCATGAGACGCTAGACTGGATGAAGCACAAGCTGGAATCAAGATTGCCAGGAGAAATATCAATAACCTCAATATGCAGATGGCACCACCCTTATGGCAGAAAGTGAAGAACTAAAGAGCCTCTTGATAAAAGTTGGCTTAAAGCTCAACTTTCAGAAAACAAAGATCATGGCATGCAGTCCCATCAATTCATGACAAATAGATGGGGAAACAATGGCAGACTTTATTTTGGGGGCTCCAAAATCACTGCAGATGGTGATTGCAGCCATGAAATTAAAAGACGCTTACTCCTTGGAAGGAAAGTTATGACCAACCTAGGTAGCAGTTCATAGGGTTGCAAAGAGTCAGACACAACTGAGCAACTGGACTGGTCTGAACTGAAAAATGGTTAAGGTGGTAAATTATCTTATGTTTTTACTACAATATAAAGAGGAGGGACTAGTGAGGAATCAACTGTGACTGAGACTATTTAGCCTTGGAGTCAGTGTGGGTAACAGAGCCATTGCTACCCAAAAGAAACACGAGAGGTCAGGTAGGTGTCTGGAGGAAGGTGTAGATGGGTTTTAGTCTTGATTGCTCAAGGGCCAACCAGCAGTGAAATGTGTTATCAATTTAGAGGTTCTCACACTTGGCAAGATTATTAGCAGTAGCCAAAGACAGCTTGGCCAGCAGAAGACCTTGATTTGTTTTGAGGGAGACAAATCAGTAGATTCAGCCAGAACATCTTTGTTGAGCTTCAAGCCAAGAAGTGAAGCAGTGCCATCAATGGAAAGATGCATAATGATTAAAAAACACCACAGAACTCAAAACAGATGAAAATAAGTGATCTAAGGCAGTGAATAATGTGACTCTTACAAAACTGCGTTTATATGTTGCAGGTGCATGGTATAGGGGTGGATCTATTTGTTTAAAAGAGCCATGACGGTTAGACAGATCATATAGAGACTAAAGATAGCTGGAAATTCATTTATCAGGGTTTGGGAGAGAGGTTGAGTCTGGGAACAACCATACTGGGATGACAGTTGACAATAACTGGGACACACACAAATGTGGATGGAATGATTAAAGGAGATTGAACAGAGAATGAAAAGGGATGTCAGGGCAGGCAGGACCATAGGTAACATCTAGTTTTAGGGAACTGTTAGAGACAGACTGAGTAGTTAGAAAGCGTTATAGAATCCAGGCTAGGAGAGAGAGTTCTTAGGGTGAAACACTGCATAGGGGTTGAGACAGATTATACTGATCTCAATAAAAGAACTTCCAAAGAACAATTGGATGGGAAAGGGGGCCAGAGGTCGTATTACCACAGACAAAGGTGTGCATGCATCAGTATGTAGAGGCGTCAGTACTAAGGTCTGCCTTAAAGAATTTTGGTGTGAAGGCCAGCAAGGTAGGGCAGTGGCCCAAGTAGGGGAGGATAGGAAATGTTTGTTCACTGAAGTGAACACAATAAAATGCGTTAATTCTCTGTACCAACACTTTTCTTTCTCACTGGGCACAGAAAGTAGTTAGGCTTACTTAGGTGACTTTTTTTTTTTCCTTTTGTTTTAAAAATTTCAATCAAAAATATTTTCACATGGTTAAAAACATTTTTTCAGTCATGAACATAACACATCCCTCATTCTTGTCTTCCCTCTCTATGCACCAAATATCCTGTATCCATCCACAAATGAAAATGTTTTTGTGGCAGCTGTGGGATCCATCACCATATATTAAGGGACCCAGAAGGAGCCTTTCCCACTGTGCATTAGGCAGTAGGAAGGCAGACCTTGGTCCTGGCTGTGGCTTTCAAGTGATCTGTGAATCAGTTTTAGCCCCTCTTGACTGCAGTCTGGGAGCACCCAGAGAACACTGACCTAGACTGTTCCCCACAGATGAGGGAGCTTCTGTGGAAGCCTAGGTTTCCAGAGGAGACAATTTAGCATTCCAATGGAGCAAAAACAATATCAACACACGTTTGGACATACTGAAGAGGCTGAAAAAGGCAGTTTGACTTCACCTGTGTCCCCTCACCGATGTGGCAGCACAGCTTAGTGCCAGGAGAAACCTTCCTTCTTTAGTCCATGATTCACAAATGAAGAGAGATAAAGATTTTCTCAGACACAGAGGCTGAGGGAGTTCATCACCACTGGTTCTGCCATAAAAGAAGTGTTGAAAGGAGTTCTTAAAGCTGAAACAAGAGGATGCTAATTAATAAAATGAAAATGCATGAAAATATACATACAACTAACATAACATGAAATAACATGAAAATATATAAAAGTATAAATACAACACACTGGTAAAGGTAAGGATATAATCAAGTTAAAAATACTCTAGTTCTTTAAAATGATGGTATAAGATTAAAGAACAAGTGTATTAAAATTAACTGTAGCTACAATAATTTGTTAATGAATATAAAATATAAAAACAGGTAAACCATACATCAAAATACATTAAAGGTAGATGGGAGTAAAAGGATACTATTGGTATCTGATTAAATTTGTCATTAGCATAAAGTAGATTGTTACATCAATAAGGTGTTTTATGTAAGCCTGGAAACCACAAAGCAAAACAAAAACCTAAAGTAGATACACAAAAGATGCACCACTACAGAAAACCATCAGTTTACTAAGGAAGACAGTGAGAGAACAAAGCAACTGTAAAAACAGCCAGAAAACTGTAAGATGGAATTTGTAATATCTTATCTATCAATAATTTTGCTAAATATAAATGGATTGAATTCTCCAGTCAAATGGCATAGAGTGGTGGGATGGATTTAAAAAATAAACAAACAAAAAGTAATATATGGTACTTACCAGAGACTGACTTCAGCTTTGAGGACACACACATGGGCTCAAAGTGAAGAGATGAAAAAGATACTTCATACAAGTGAAAGCCAAAAGAGTACAGGGGTACCTATACTGAAGTCAGATAAAATCGATGTTAAGCCAAAAATGGTAATTAGAGACAGAAAAGGTCATTATATAATGATAAAGGGTTCAATTCATTGAGAAGATATAACAGTCATAAATAAATGTATACCCAACTTTGGAGCACCGAAATGTATTAAATGCTAAAAGGTCTGGAAAGAAACAGACAACAATAAAATAATCTTAAGGGACATCTTTACCCCACCTTCAACAGTGGGTAATATCTAGATTATCAACAAGGAAACTAGACTTCAACCAAGCTTTAAACCAAATGGACCTAAAAGATATATTCTTCTCAAGCACACACAGAATGTTCTCCAGGATGGACCATAGGCTAGATCATAAAGCGAGTCTTAACAGATTTAAGAAAATTAAAATCATACAAGTATTCTTTTTGACCATAGTGGTATAATACTAGAAGTCAGTAACAGAAGGAAATTGAAAAATTCACAAATATGTGGAAATTAAACAACACAGTCCTGAACAACCAGTAGATCAAAAAAAGGAAATTTAAAGAAAACAGCTAAAGAAGGAGAAATCAAAAAGAAAATTGAAGAATATCTTGAAGCAAACAAAAATGAAAATGTACCATACCAAACTATCATTTCAGTTCAGTGGCTTGTGTCCGACTCATTGTGACCCCATGGACTGCAGCTCACTGGGATTCCCTGTCCATCACCAACTCCTGGACCTTGCTCAAACTTATGTCCATTGAGTCAGTGATGCCATCTAACCATCTTTTCCTCCATCGACCCCTTTGCCTACCTTCAGTCTTTCCCAGCATCAGGGTCTTTTCCAATGAGTCAGTTCTTTGCATCAGGTGGCCGAAGTATTAGAGCTTCAGCTTCAATATCAGTCCTTCCAATGAATATTCAGGACTGATTTCTTTTATGATTGACTGGTTTGATTTCCTTGTAGTCTAAGGAACTCTCAAGACTCTTCTCTAACACCAATTCAGCAGCCTCAGTTCTTTGGCTCTCAGCTTTCTTTATAGTCCTATTCTTACATCCATACATGACTACTGGAAAAACCATAACTTTGACTAGATGGACCTTTGCAGGCAAAGTAATGTCTTTACTTTTTAATATGCTGTCTAGGCTTGTCATAGCATTTCTCCCAAGGAGCAAGCATCTTTTAATTTCATGGCTGCAGTCACCATCTGTAGTGATTTTGGAGCCCAAGAAAATAAAGTCTCTCACTGTTTCCATTGTTTCCCTATCAATTTGCCATGAAGGATTTGGTTTTTCCAGTGGTCATATATGGATGTGAGAGTTGGACTGTGAAGAAAGCGGAGCACTGAAGAATTGATGCTTTTGAATTGTGGTGTTGGAGAAGACAGTTGAGAGTCCCTTGGACTGCAAGGAGATCCAACCAGTCCATCCTAAAGGAGATCAGTCCTGGGTGTTCATTGGAAGGAGTGATGTTGAAGCTGAAACTCCAGTACTTTGGCCACCTCATGCAAAGAGTTGACTCATTGGAAAAGACCCTGATGCTGGGAGGGATTGGAGACAGGAGGAGAAGGGGACGACAGAGGATGAGATGGCTGGATGGCATCACTGACTCGATGGACATGAGTTTGAGTGAACTCTGGGAGTTGATGATGGACAGGGCAGGGAGGCCTGGCATGCTGTGTTTCATGGGGTTACAAAGAGTCAGACACGACTGAGTGACTGAACTGAACTGATGGTACTGGATGCCATATTAGGTTTTTGAATCTTGAGTTTTAAGCCGCCTTTTTCACTGTTCTTTCACTTTCATCAAGAGGCTCTTTAGTTCCTCTTCACTTTGCCATAAGGGTGGTGTCATCTGCTTATCTGAGGTTATTGATATTTCTCCCGGCAATCTTGAATCTAGCTTGTACTTCATCCAGCCCGGCATTTCTCATCATGTACTCTGCAGGGTGACAATATACAGCCTTGACATACTCCTTTCCCAATTTGAAACCAGTCCATTGTTCTGTGTCCAGTTCTAACTGTTTTTTCTTGATCTGCATACGGGTTTCTTAGGCAGCAGGTAAGGTGCCTAATTCCCATCTCTTTTAAGAATTTTCCACAGTTTATTGTGATCCACACAGTCAAAGGCTTTAGCGTAGTCAATAAAGCAGAAGTAGATGTTTTTATGGAAGTCTCATGCTTTTTCCATGATCCATTGGATCTTGGCAATTTGATCTCTGGTTCCTCTGCCTTTTCTAAAACCAGCTTGAAAATCTGGAAGTTCTCAGTTCAGGTACTCTTGAAGCCTAGCTTGGATAATTTTGAGCATTTCTTTGCTGGCACATGAAATGAGTGCAATTGTGCCGTTGTTTGAACATTCTTTGGCATTGCCTTTCTTTGGGATTGGAATGAAAACTGACCTTTTCCTGTCCTGTGGCCACTGCTGAGTTTTCCAAATTTGCTGGCATATTGAGTACAGCACTCTAACAGGGTGATAGTGGCATAAATATAGACACATGAACCAATGGAACAGAATCGAGCACTTGGCAATAACTCCCTCATATATAGCCAACCAGTATTTGGCAAGGAAGGTGAGAATATTCAATGAGGGATATAACATGTCTTCAGTAAATGGTGTTGGAAGAATTGTATACTTAAAAGAATGAAATTGGACCCCTATCTTACATTACTTAAGGAAATTAAGTTAAATAGGTTATAGACTTATACATAAGACCTGAAACTGTAAAGCTCCTAGATGAAAACAGAGAGTTTTTGTGAAACACATTGATGTTGATAGTGATGTTGGTTACTACGAGTGAAATGACACAGAACATACAAGACACACAAGAGACAGACAGGACACCACTCTGGCCAGAGGAACAGAACTGGGCAAACTAATTGCCGTTTATTATTATAAAGCCCTCCTTAGGCAGAATTCCAGACTGTAAGAGTAAGCCTTTTCAGTACAGTGCAGGTGCATACATGTTATCGTACAGCAAAGGGGAATGAAATTTCTGTCTACTGCAGAGTCTGCACAAAGCCCTCATCTCCCTCTTATCTCAAGAAGGGAATGCTCCCTCGTTTGCAAGGGACCATTAAACTCAAGGCTGTATCCAGACTCTTTGGCAGAATGCCTCGTACGCAAGGACGCTCAGCCTGAGCAGAGAGACCCGTTTGCAGGCACATCTCTGCTACCCTATTAACCCTTCATAGTGATTTTTCAGATATGGCAAAAAAAAGGAAAAAATTACTACATAGGACTTTATAAAAACCAAAAAGCTTCTGCACAACAGAAACAATTAGCAAAATGAAAAAGCAACCTACAAAGTAGGAGGAAGTATTTCCAAATCATGTATCTGTAAGGGATTGATATCTAAAATATATGATGATCATACAGTCCAGTAACAAAACATAATTACTGTTGCCTTTTGAGTACATGAGATTTATTCTGTTAGCAGTTTTCAACTGTGTAATGTCTTGTTGTTAATGGTAATCACCATTCTATATGTTAGATCCCCAGAACTTATTCACCTTATAGCTAGAAGGTTGTCCCCTTTGACCTAACCCCTTCAAGCCCTGTTAACTGCTCCAATCTACTGTGTTTATATTGCTTTGACTGTCTTAGCTTACACATATAAGTGATATTTGTCTTCATGAGACTTATTTCACTTAGCATGATGCCCACAAGGTCCATCCAAGTTGTTACAAATGGCACAGTTTTCTTCTTTCTTCATAAGTAGTGTGTGTGTGTCTGTGTGAGTGTGTGTGTGTGTATTACATCCTTTTTCATTCATTTGCTAATGGACTCTTCAGTTGTTTCCGTATTCATTGGAAGGCTGATGCTGAAGCTGAAGCTCCAGTACTTTGGCTACCTGATGCGATGAGCCAACTCATTGGAAAAGATCCTGATGCAGGAAGGATTGAGGGTAGGAGAAGGGGACAACAGAGAATGAACTGGTTGGATGGCATCACTGACTTGATGGACATGAGTTTGAGCAAACTGGGAGACAGGATAGGTCAGGGAAGCTTGGCCTACTGCAATCCATGGTGTTGCAAAGAGTTGGACACGACTGAGCAACAACAGTATGTTTGCTGTTGTGAATAACACCGCAGTGAACATGATAATATAGATATCTCTTCAAGTAGTGATTTCATTTCCTTCAAATATATACCAGCAGTGGGTTTGCTAGATCATACGGTAGTTCTATTGTTAATGTTTTAAGGAACCTCCATAGTGTTTTCCACAGTGGCTGTACCAGTTTACCATTTCCATCAGCAGTGCAGGAGGGTTCCCTTTTCTCCACATCTTCACCAGTACTTGTCTTTTTGATAGTAGTCATTCTAACAGTTGTCAAGTGATATCTCATTGTGGTTTTGATTTACATTTTCTGATTATTAATGATGTTGAGCATCTTTTCCTTTGCTTGTTCACCTTTTGTATATCTTCTTTGCAGAAACATCTGTGCAGATCCTCTGCCTATTTTTTAATCAAATTTTTGGGTTTTTTGCTGTTCAGTTGTAGGAGTTATTTTTATATTCTTAATATATTACACCTAATCAGATGTATGATCTGCAAGTATTTTTTCCTATTCCAGTAGGTTGCTTTTGCACGCTGATTATTGTGTCTTGATGCACAACATTTTTATGTTCAATATAGTCCCATTTGTCTAGTTTTGTTTTGGTTTCCTGTTCTTTTGTTGTCATATCTAAGAAAAAATTGCTAAATTAAACATCATAAGGTTTTCACCTGTGTTCTGTTTTAGAGTTTTATAGTTTTGGGTCTTTAGGTTTAGGAACTTAATCCATTTTCAATTAATTTTGGGGTATGTTATAAGATGAGAGCCCACTCTCTTTCTTTTGCATGTGAGTATCCAGTTTTTCCCAACACTATTTCTGAAGAAACTGTTGTTTCTTCTTTCAGTGGTCTTGGTATCCTTATCAAAGATCATTTGGCAGTATACACAAGGGTATTGAAAGGTATACATTGAAGAGTACACTATGGAGGTTCCTTAAAAAATTAAAAATAGAACTACCATATGATCTAGCAATCCCACTGCTGTCACCCTTGTCTGTCATCACCTTCACCCCCATCCTCTTATAGAGGTAATTACTTAGTATTAGTTTTTGAATTTTATGTTCTGTTTTGTGGAGGTGAGGGAGGTTAGAAAATCTATGTACATTGTTCGTATAACAATACAGCACACACCTTTCTTGCTCCCTGGCCATCTTGATGGCTGCTCTTGGTTGGGGGCTTCCTGCTCCTAAGGTAGAAAGATGGAGGCCACAAAGAAGATGTAAAAGTCACTGGAGTCAATCAGTGCTATGCTCCAGTTGGTTATGAAAAGTGGAATGTATGTAGTTGGGTACAAGCCGACTCTGAAAATGTACAGACAAGGCAAAGCAAAACTGGTCATCGTTGCCAACAACTGCCCAGCCTTGAGGAAATCTGAAATAAAGTACTATGCCATGTTGGCCAAAACTGGTGTCCATTACTGCAGTGGCTGCCTCTTGAGAAACCTGTATGCAGGTCAGGAAGCAACAGGTAGAAGTGGACATGGAAAAACAGACTGGTTCCAAATAGGAGAAGGAGTACGTCAAGGCTGTATATTGTCACCCTGCTTATTTAACTTCTATGCAGAGTACACCATGAGAAGTGCTGGGCTGGAAGCAACACAAGCTGGAATCAAGATTGCTGGGAGAAATAGCAATAACCTCAAATATGCAGATGACACCACCCTTATGGCAGAAAGTGAAGAGGAGCTAAAAGCCTCTTGATGAAAGTGAAAGTGGAGAGTGAAAAAGTTGGCTTAAAGCTCAACATTCAGAAAACTAAGATCATGGCATCCGGTCCCATCACTTCATGGGAAATAGATGGGCAAGCAGTGAAAACAGTGTCAGACTTTACTTTTTTGGGCTCCAAAATCACTGCAGATGGTGACTGCAGCCATGAAATTAAAAGACACTGACTCCTTGGAAGAAAAGTTATGACCAACCTAGATAGCATGTTGAAGAGCAGAGACATTACTTTGCCAACAAAGGTCCGTCTAGTCAAGGCTATGGTTTTTCCTGTGGTCATGTATGGATGTGAGAGTTGGACTGTGAAGAAAACTGAGCACCAAAGAATTGCTGCTTTTGAACTGTGGTGTCAGAGAAGACTCTTGAGAGTCCCTTGGACTGCAGGGAGATCCAACCAGTCCATTCTGAAGGAGATCAGCCCTAGAATTTCTTTGGAAGGAATGATGCTAAACCTGAAACTCCAGTATTTTAGCCACCTCATGCAAAGAGTTGACTCATTGGAAAAGACTCAGATGCTGGGAGGGATTAGGGGCAGGAGGAGAAAGGGATAACCGAGGATGAGATGGCTGGATGGCATCACGGACTCGATGGACATGAGTCTGAGTGATCTCCGGGAATTGGTGATGGACAGGGAGGCCTGGTGTGCTGCGATTCATGGGGTCACAAAGAGTCGGATACGACTGAGCGACTGAACTGAA
Source organism: Ovis aries (assembly GCF_016772045.2). Taxonomy (NCBI): domain Eukaryota; kingdom Metazoa; phylum Chordata; class Mammalia; order Artiodactyla; family Bovidae; genus Ovis; species Ovis aries. Next base: position 651,642 of record NC_056070.1, read on the forward strand.
CTGAATAATATTGAATTGGGCACAGCATGTGGAAATTACACTGTATGTACACTGACTGTCATTGATCCAGGTGACTGAAATCATTGGAAGCATGCCAGAAAAGACTGGTGAAAAATAAATTGTGTACAATTTTTCTTTAACTGGCTGGAGATTGTTTTGTTTTGTTTTTAATACAGTGTACAAAGCTATCCATTGAAAGAATGTTTCCACATCTGCCCTCTCTTTCCCTCCTCATTAGGTATGCCCTTCTCTGTAGGTTACTGGTTTTGTTAGTTCTTTTTATAGTTTTCCAACGTATGTTAATCTATAGTATTACCCTTCCCCTTTCTTACACAAAAGGTAGCTGATATACTATATACTCTCTTCAGTACCATTTCCCTGCCTCAAGTTGGCAGTGTTTTGTAAAGCTCTTTTCATAGCATGAGCTTTCCTATGCCTGTTTTTATAGATGAAGAATAGTCCATTGTGTAATTTTACTATTTTTAATCAGTGCCAACCAATGAACTCTTTTGCAGTTGTTAAAAACAATGTTACAGTGAGAAACTTGGCATATGTTATTTCATAATTAGTCAAGTGTGTTTGTAGAATGAGATTTCATTATTGTTGTCTGTAGTGAAGTAAAGTCCCTCAGTCGTGTCTGACTCTGTGCAGCCCGTGGACTGTAGCATGCATCAGGCTTCTCTGCCCATGGAATTCTCCAGGCAAGAATACTGGAGTGGGTTGCCATTTCCTTCTCCAGGGAATCTTCCTGACCCAGGGATTGAACCCACATCTCACGCATTTCAGGCAGACGCTTTACCGTCTGAGCCATCAGGGAAGCTGTCTGTAGAGCCTGTACTAATAAATTACCTGTCTGTAGAGCCTGTACTAATAAATTACAGAGTTTGGGTGAACTCTGGGAGTTGGTGATGGACAGGGAGGCCTGGCGTGCTGCAATTTATGGGGTTGCAAAGAGTCAGACACAACTGAGCAACTGAACTGAACTGAATTAAAGTCACCCATTCCAGTCCATTTTAGTTTGCTGATTCCTAAAATGTCAGCATTCACTCTTACCATCTCCTGTTTGACCACTTCCAATTTGCCTTGATTCGTGGACCTAACATTACAGGTTCCTATGCAATATTTCTCTTTGTAGCATTGGAGCTTGCTTCCATCACCAGTCACATCCACCGCTGGGTGTTGATTTTGCTTTGGCTCTCTCTCTTCATTCTTTCTGGAGTTATTTCTCCATTGATCTTCAGTAGCATATTGGGCACCTACCGACCGGGGGAGTTCATTTTTTAGTGTCCTGTCTTTTTGCCTTTTCATACTATTCATGGGGTTCTCAAGGCAAGAATACCGAAGTGGTTTGCCATTCCCTTCTCCAGTGGACCACATTTTGTTAGAGCTCTCTACCATGACCCATCTGTCTTGGGTGGCCCTACATGACATGGCTCATAGTTTCATTGAGTTAGACAAGGCTGTGGACCCATGGTTTTAGAAAAGGCAGAGGAACCAGAGATCAAATTGCCAACATCTGCTGGATCATGGAAAAAGCAAGAGTGTTCCAGAAAAACATCTATTTCTGCTTTATTGACTATGCCAAAGCCTTTGATTGTGTGGATCACAAGAAACTGTAGAAAATTCTGAAAGAGATGGGAATACCAGACCATCTGACCTGCCTCTTGAGAAATCTGTATGCAGGTCAGGAAACAACAGGTAGAACTGGACATGGAACAACAGACTGGTTTCAAATAGGAAAAGGAGTACGTCAAGGCTGTATATTGTCACCCTGCTTATTTAACTTCTATGCAGAGTACATCATGAGAAACACTGAACTGGAAGAAACACGAGCTGGAATCAAGATTGCTGGGAGAAATAGCAATAACCTCAGATATGCAGATGACACCACCCTTATGGCAGAAAGTGAAGAGGAACTAAAAAACCTCTTGATGAAAGTGAAAGTGGAGAGTGAAAAAGTTGGCTTAAAGCTTAGTATTCAGAAAATGAAGATCATGGCATCTGGTCCCATCACTTCATGGGAAATAGATGGGAAACAGTGTCAGACTTTATTTTTTTGGGCTCCGGAATCACTGCAGATGGTGACTGCAGCCATGAAATTAAAAGACGCGTACTCCTTGGAAGGAAAGTTATGACCAACCTAGATAGCATATTCAAAAGCAGAGACATTACTTTGCCGACTAAGGTCCGTCTAGTCAAGGTTATGGTTTTTCCTATAGTCGTGTATGGATGTGAGAGTTGGACTGTGAAGAAGGCTGAGTGCCGAAGTATTGATGCTTTTGAACTGTGGTGTTGGAGAAGACTCTTGAGAGTCCCTTGGACTGCAAGAAGATCCAACCAATCCATTCTGAAGGAGATCAGCCCTGGAATTTCTTTAGAAGGAATGATGCTAAAGCTGAAACTCCAGTACTTTGACCACCTCATGTGAAGAGTTAGCTCATTGGAAAAGACTCTGATGCTGAGAGGGATTGGGGGCAGGAGGAGACAGAGGATGAGATGGCTGGATGGCATCACTGACTCGATGGACGTGAATCTGAGTGAACTCCGGCAGTTGGTGATGGACAGGGAGGCCTGGCGTGCTGCGATTCATGGGGTCGCAAAGAGTCAGTCACAACTGAGCAACTGAACTGAACTGAACTGTGGACCATGTGATTAGATTGGTTAGTTTTGTGTGATTGTGGTTTTCAGTCTATCTGTTGCAGAGAAGGATAAGACACTTATGGAAGCTTCAAGATGGGAGAGACTGACTGAGGGGGAAACTGTTCTGATGGGCGGGGCCATGCTTAGTAAATCTTTAATCCAATTTTCTGTTATATAGTTTAAGATTAGTGGTTTTGTTTTGTAATTATCAGTTCTGGTCTTAAGGAAAGTTAGTCTTAAAGATTGTTGTCACTATAACTTAGAGTTCAAGAAAAACTCATGTGATTAAGGGAAAGCAGTGTAGGAAAAAAAAAAAAAAAGGTTTTGCCCTTTCTCCATCTTGAGAGCCCTGGACCCCTACCTCCTTGAGGGCCCCAGATTCTTTATCAGCCTACCTAACAATTAGCTGTCAGCATAGCTGACTAATATTTGTGATTGTCTCACCCAAAGCTCTTCCTTTTGAGATGGCCAGGAGACTCCCTTTATAAGTGTGGTTTGGATTTTATATGTTATTGTAACAACTTTGTAAAGCTGCTTTTTCTCTTTCAAGTGTGACAACAGGGTTTTTTGTTTTTGTTTTTTTCTTCAGCAGATACAGAATTAAACTTTTCTATTCAAATAACAAGGCTTGCTTTAGTTTAGTTCAAGGTAATTGGTTATAGGTACTTTAAAACAAACTACTCTCGATTCTTCTTACTCTAAAGCATTTTGAGGCATAAAACTGAATTGCGGTGAAGTGTGGCTGGCTAACAGGGCTCAGATGGTAAAGAATCTGCCTGCAGTGCAGGAGACCCAGGTTCAATCCCTGGGTCAGGAATATTCCCTGGAAAAGGCTAATGAACCCATTGTGGTATGCATATGTCTGTGCACCTGGACAGATGTGCCATTTTTCTGCACATCTTTTGCATGTGATAATACTACTTTATATATAGTTGCCCTAACCCACAATCAAAAAGAAGGATGGTTTCATGGCAACAGTGGAACTATCATCTTGAGCATAAAGTTTGTGAATGATGGTGGATATAGTGGTAAAGAGCCTGCTTGCTAATGCAGGAACTGTAAGAGACTTAGGTTCAATCCCTGGGTCTTGAAGATCCCCTGGAAGAGGGCATGGCAGTCCACTCCAGTATTCTTGCCTGAAGAATCCCATGGACAGAGGAGCCTGGCAGGCTGCAGCCCACAGGGTCACAAAGAGTTGAACATGACTGAAGCCACTTTATACACAAACACACACACTTAAACACACACACACACACACACATAGTATAGGTAGTAGATTAAAGCACACCCTAATGTAATTTAGAGAAGAGTTTATTTGTACATTATTTAGATGTGCTGTATGTGTTCTCTTGGCCATTCATTAATACTCTCATTAACTGAGTAATAATTAATTCCCTCCTCTGTTCTCAGTTTCCAGTCATACTTTGTCAGAAGCTTTAATCACCAAACTGTTTTTCATGAAAAAAAATTTTTTTTATAGTGCAAGGGTTGCAAAGAAGTAAAGAGACATGTTACATGCTTTTGAAAATAATATAATAGGCTCAGATACTGCTTTTTTTGTAGATATTTAAAATTATTGAAATACGATTCCTTCATACTGTTGTGTTAGTTTCTTCTTTACAATGAAGTAAATAAGCTGTATGTTTACATTTATCTCTTTCCTCTTGAACCTCCCACTCCCCCACTCACCCCTCCCAGGTCCTTGTAGAGCACCCAGTTGGAGCTTTCTGTGCTTTATAGCAGCTTCCCACTCACTGTTTACATATCAGTTCAGTTCAGTCGCTCAGTCGTGTCTGACTCTTTGTGACCCCATGAATCACAGCACGCCAGGCCTCCCTGTTCATCACCATCTCCCGGAGTTCACTGAGACTCACGTCCGTCGAGTCCATGATGCCATCCAGCCATCTCATCCTCTGTCGTCCCCTTCTCCTCCTGCCCCCAATCCCTCCCAGCATCACAGTTTTTTTCAGTGAGTCAACTCTTCTCATGAGGTGGCCAAAGTACTGGAGTTTCAGCTTTAGCATCATTCCTTTCAAAGAAATCCCAGGGTTGATCTTCAGAATGGACTGGTTGGATCTCCTTGCAGTCCAGGGGACTCTCAAGAATCTTCTCTAACACCACAGTTCAAAAGCATCAGTTCTTCGGCGCTCAGCCTTCTTCACAGTCCAACTCTCACATCCATACATGACTATAGGAAAAACCATAGCCTTGACTAGACAGACCTTAGTTGGCAAAGTAATGTCTCTGCTTTTGAGTATGCTATCTAGGTTGGTCATAACTTTCCTTCCAAGGAGTACGCGTCTTTTAATTTCATGGCTGCAGTCACCATCTGCAGTGATTTTGGAGCCCCCAAAAATAAAGTCTGACACTGTTTCCACTGTTTCCCCATTTATTTCCCATGAAGTGATGGGACCCAATGCCATGATCTTCGTTTTCTGAATGTTGAGATTTAATCCAACTTTTTCACTCTCCACTTTCACTTTCATCAAGAGGCTTTTTAGTTCCTCTTTACTTTCTGCCATAAGGGTGGTGTCATCTGCATATCTGAGGTTATTGCTATTTCTCCCGGCAATCTTGATTCCAGCTTGTGTTTCTTCCAGTCCAGCGTTTCTCATGATGTACTCTGCATATAAGTTAAATAAGCAGGGTGACAATATACAGCCTTGACGTACTCCTTCTCCTATTTGGAACCAGTCTGTTTTTCCATGTCCACTTCTACCTGTTGCTTCCTGACCTGCATACAGATTTCTCAAGAGGCAGGTCAGGTGGTCTGGTATTCCCATCTCTTTCAGAATTTTCTACAGTTTCTTGTGATCCACACAGTCAAAGGCTTTGGCATAGTCAATAAAGCAGAATAGGTGTTTTTCTGGAACTTTCTTGCTTTTTCCATGATCCAGCAGATGTTGGCAATTTGATCTCTGTTTCCTCTACCTTTTCTAAAACCAGCTTGAACATCAGGGAGTTCACAGTTCACGTATTGCTGAAGCCTGGCTTGGAGAATTTTGAACATTAGTAGCATGTGAGATGAGTGCAATTGTGTGGTAGTTTGGACATTCTTTGGCATTGCTTTTCTTTGGGATTGGAATGAAAACTGACCTTTTCCAGTCCTGTGGCCACTGCTGAGTTTTCCAAACTTGCTGGCATATTGAGTGCAGCACTTTCACAGCATCATATTTCAAGATTTGAAACAGCTCAATTGGAATTCCATCACCTCCACTAGCTTTGTTCATAGTGATGCTTTCTAAGGCCCACTTGACTTAACATTCCAAGATGTCTGGCTCTAGGTTAGTGATCGCATCATCATGACTATCTGGGTCGTTAAGATCTTTTTTGTATGGTTCTTCTGTGTATTTTTGCCACCTCTTCTTAATATCTTCTGCTTCTGTTAGGTCCATACCATTTCTGTCCTTTATCAAGCCCATCTTTTCATGAAATGTTCCCTTGGTATCTCTAATTTTCTTGAAGAGATCTCTAGTCTTTCCCAATCTGTTGTTTACATATGGTGATGTGTATATGTCAATCCCAACCTCCCAATTTGTCCTACTCTACCCTCCCTCCCCTAACCACATGTCATTTCTCTAGGTCTGTGTCTCTATTCCTGCCTTGGAAATAGGTTCATCTATTCCATTTTTCTAGATTCTATGTGTAAATGTTAGGTGCTCAGTTGTGTCTGACTGTGGCCCCATGGGCTTAGCCCACCAGGCTTCTCTGTCCATGGGATTCTCTAGTCAAGAATACTGGAGTGGATTGCCATTCTCTTCTTCAGGAGATCTTCCTCACCCAGGGATTGAACCTGGGTCTTCCACATTGCAGGCAAATTCTTTACTGTCTGAGCCACCAGGGAATATATATCCATTAATATATGATATTTGTTTTTCTTTTTCTGGCTTACTTCACTCTGTATGACAGACTCTAGGTCCATTTATGTCTCTACAAATGACCCTATTTCTTTCCTTTGGTGGCTGAGTAATAGGCCATTGTGTTTATGTACCACAGTGTCTTTATCCATTTGTCTGTCATTGGACACTTAGGTAACTTCCATTTCTTGGCTATTGTAAATAGTGCTGCAGTGATTGGGGTACATGTGTCCTTTTGAATTATTTTCTTGGGGTATATACCCATTAGTTGGATTGCTGGATCATAGGGTAGTTCTGTGTTCAGTTTTTTAAGGAACCTCCATACTGTTCACAGTAGCTATATCAGTTTGCCTTCTCATCAGTGGTGTAAGAGCATTCCCTTTTCTTCACACCCTCTACACCATTTATTGTTTGTAGACTTTTTGATGATGGCCATTCTGATCCATGTGAGGTGATACCTCATTGTAGTTTTGATTTGCATTTCTCTTATAATTTTTGATGTTGAGCATCTTTTCATATGTTTGTTGGTCATCTGTAAGTCTTCTTTGGAGAGATGTCTATTTAGGTCTTCTGCCCATTCTTTGACTGAGATAATTATTTTCTTGATGTTGAGCTCCATGAGCTATTTGTATATTTTAAAGATTAATCCTTTGTTTGTTGCTTTCTTTGCAAATATTTTCTCCCATTCTGAGGATTGTCTTTTCATCTTGTTTGTGTAGAGCTTGTGTGGGGAGCCTAATTCCTCCAGCTTTAGTTTTCTTTCTCAAGGTTACTTTGGCTATTTGGTGTCGTTTGTGTTTCCATACAAATTTTAAAATTATTTATTTTTAATTGAATGAAAGATTCTTTAAATTCTGTCATGCTTTATAGTTTTCAGAAGTTTCCCTTCCATAACAAAGTACTGTAGACTGGGTGACTTAAGCAATAGAAATTTTCTTCCTCGTAGTTCTGTAGACTAGGAGTCAAAGATCAAGCTTCCAGTAGGGTTGGTTTCTGGTAAGACCTCTCATCCCAGCTTATAGATAGTCGCCTTCTCACTGTGTCCCCACATAGCATTTTCTCTGTGCATGTCCCTCTTTTTATAGCAACACCAGTCCTCTTCATTTAAGCCTCCCTTGTTACCTCATTTAAATTTAATTACCTCCTTGAAGGATATATCTCCAAATTTGAGGGGGGGACACAGTTCATTTCACAGGAACAATCCATAATGTTCAACAATGAGCCAAGAGATATCCTAAAGTGATGGCAAATGAGTAGTTAGAGGGAAGACTGATTCAGTTAACCATCAGCTAAGTTTATTAAGTACAAATAGAGGTAGATCAAAGAAGTTGGTATAGAAATACAAAAATGTGTGTAGTGGCTTTATAAGATGGGCTTTTTACTGTTGTTATATGTCATATAAATGCTATACTGAAAGTAGATTTCCAGACAAATATATTTTGCTCTGAAAGAGCCTTGGGTAAAGGCCAGGTACAGCTTGTGTAGTAAAGATTTGAACCTCAGACAGAAATGTCTTTCTTTGCCTCAGTTTCTAGGAGGTAATCTCTAGACCCTTGGAATGTTATGCTGATAGGAATGTCTTTGTTTACTCCAGGGCCTTGTGATAGTAATTATGTAATTAGATAGTCAGATAGTAATTTTGTGATTTTGCCTGAGGCCTCAGAGCCACACCCACAACTTAATGAAGGGTGTAGGTTTTCAGTCCTGCAGCTTGATTTCCTCAGGGTTGGAAGCTGAGATGGTCAAATCAGCCCCCATGGGCAGGCAACTATGCATGCAAGATATTTAACGATATTGACACCAAGGCTTGGTTGGGTTTCCTGTTTGGCAACAGTTCATGCTTTTTTCATACATCATTACCAGGAGAATCATGCTGTCTTGATTCTATGAAAAAGACAGTTGGAAACTCTGAATTTTTAGCTTTCTGGACTCTTCCCTATATGCTTTTTCCTTTGGCTGATGTTAATCTCTATCCTAAAACTATAAGTAACACACATGTGCACATTTACACACACATACAAAAAGTTTCCCACAAATGTTTTTATATAATAACCTTTTTCTCCCTACCCTTCCCCCGTTCTCTCTCCCCTCTGATAACCACTAGTTCTCTAAATCTGTGAGTCTGTTCCTTTTTGTTTTATTCACTAGTTCGTTGTATGTTTTAGATTCCACATATAAGTGATACCATACAAGATTTATCTTCCTTTGACTTACTTTACTAAGCATAATGCCTTTCAGGTCTATTCATTTTTCTGCAAATGGAAAATTTTCGTTCTTTTTTATAACTGAGTAAATTCCATTGTGTGTGTGTGTGTATACATACAAATATATAGATATATATGTACACACCCCACATCTTCATCCACTCCTCTGTTGATGGACACTTAGGTCACTTCCATACCTTGGCAGTTGTAAATAATGCACTCTTGAACATTGGGGTGCATAGATCTTTTCAAATGAGTGTTCTTGAGGTTTGTTTGTTTGTTTGTTTGTTTTTGGATATTTACCCAGGAGCAGAATTGCTAGGTCATATGGTAGTTCTATTTTTAATTTTTTGCAAAACCTCCATACTGTTTTTCACAGTGGCTGCACCAATATACAGTTTACATTCCACCAACAGTGAGCAAGGATTCCTTTATCTCTACATCTTTGCCAACATTTGTTATTTGTGTTCTTTTTTAATGATACTCTTTCTGACTAGTGTGAGCTGATACTTCACTGTGGTTTTGATTTGCATTTCCGAATGATTAGCAATGTTGGGTATTTTTAATGTGTTTATTGGCCATCTGTATGTGTTTTTTGGAACAAAGTTCAGTTTTTATGCCCCTTTTTAATTGGATTTGTCTTTTTGATGTTGACTTGTATCAACTGTTTATATATGTTGGATATTAACCCCTTATTGATCATATTATTTGCAAGTGTTTTCTCCTACTCAGAAGGTTGTTTTTAGTTTGTTGATGGTCTCATTTGCTGTCCAGAAGCTTTCAAGTTTAATTACGTCCCTTTTGTTTTTGCTTTTGCTTCCTTTGCTTTAGGAGATAGATCAAAAAAGAAATATTGCTGCCATTTATGTCAAAGTGTAATCTGCCTATTTTGTTTTAGTAGTTTTATAGTGTCATTTCTTACATTTAGATCTTTAATCTATTTTGAGTTTATTTTTGTATGTGGTGTTAGAGAGTGTTAATTTTATTCTTTTACACGTAGCTGTCTAATTTTCCCAGAACCACTTATTGAAGAGACGTTTTCTCCATTATTTATTCCTACCTCTGTCATAGATTAATTGACCATCAGTGTGTGGGTTTCTATGCTCTCTCTTCTGTTCCATTGATCTCTATGTGTTGTTGTGCTGTAGCATACCATTTTGATTGATATAGCTTTGTAGTGTAGTCTGAAACCAGGGAACATTATTCTTCCAGTTCTGTTCTTCTTTCTCAAGATGGTTTTGGCTATTTGGGGGTCTTTTGTGTTTCTATAGAAATTTTAAAATTATTTATTCTAGTTCTGTGAAAAATGCCCTTTTGCTTTGATAGGGATTACATTGAATCTGTGGACTGCCTTGGGTAGTATGGTCATTTTAGCACTATTCTTCCAATTCATGATCATGGCATATCTTTCATCTGTTTGTGTTGCCTTTCATTTATTTCATCTGTGTCTTATAGTTTTCCAAGTACAGATCTTTTATCTCCTTATCTTTTCTGACCTCAATACTATGATATTAGAAGTTAACTACAAGGGAAAAAACTGTAAAAAAAATGCAGACAGATGGAGGCTAAATGGTAAGCTGCTAAACAATCAGTGGATCAGTGAAGAACTCAAAGATGAAATTAAAAAAATATATATCTGAAGATAAATGAAAATGAACACACAGTGATCCAGGACCTGTGGGAAACAGAAAAAGCAATTCTGAAGGAAAGTTTATAGCAATACAAGCTTACCCAGGAAACAAGAAAAGTTTCAAATAAGCAATCCAATCTTACACCTAAAGGAACTAGAAAAAGAAAAAGACAAAATCCAAAGTTAGTAGAAGGAAAGAAATCATAAAGGGTAGAGCAGAAATAAATAAAATAGAGGCTAAAGGAAAAAAATAGAAAAGATCAATGAAACTAAAGCTGGTTCTTTGAAAAAGCAAGCAAAACTGATAAATCTTTAGCCAGACTCATCAAGAGAAAAAGAGAAAGGACCCAGATCAATAAAATCAGACATGAAAAAGGAGAAATTACAACCAGCACCACAGAAATGCAAAAAAATCATTATGAGGCTACCTCAAGGAACTATATGACAGTACAGTGGATAATCTAGGAGAAATGTGGAAATTCTTAGAAAAGTATAATCTCTCAAGACTGAACAAGGGAAAAATAGAAGATATGAACAGATCAATTACAAGTAATGACATTGAATTTTTAAAACTTCTAGAAAACAAAAGTCCAGGACCATATGGCTTTATAGGTGAATTCTGTAAAACACTTAGAGAAGAGTTAGCACCTGTCCTTCTCAAGCTGTTCCAAAAAATTGCAGAGGAAGGAACACTTCTAAAGTCATCCTGTGAGGGCACCTGAAACCAAAACCAGACAAAGATATCACACACAAAAAAGAGAATTACAGACCAAAATCACTGATGAACATAGATGTAAAAATCCTCAGCAAAATACTACCCAACCAACTCCGATAGTACATTTGTAGTTGTTCAGTTATGTCTGACTCTGCGACCCCGTGGACTACAGCACACAAGGTTTCCCTGTCCCTCACCATCTCCTGAAGCTTGCTAAAACTCATATCCTTTGAGTTGGTGATACCATCCAGCCATCTCATCCTCTGTCGTCCCCTTCTCCCCCTGCCTTCAATCTTTCCCAGGATTAGGGTCTTTTCCAATGAATCGGTTCTTCACATCAGATGGCTGATGTATTGGAGTTTCACTTTCAGCTGAAGTCCTTATTAATACCATCACATCATAAAGAATGGATGCTTTCAACGTTTTTAGCTTGATACTGAATAAATTGGTTAAACTTTAAGGTTGGTAGGATCATCCAGAGCAAACACAGGCTGATATAGAAACAATATGAAGATTCCCTGGCACCTCAGTAATAAAGAATCCGCCTGTCAGTGCAGGAGACACAGGTTCAGTCCCTAGTCCAGGAAGATCCTGTGCTTCAGAGATCTAAGCCTGTGTGTCACAGCTATTGAGTCTGTGCTCTCGAGCACAGGAGCCATACCTACTGAACCCCACACACCCTAGAGCCTGACCATGAGAAGTCTGTGCACTGCAACTAGAGAGTGGCCCCCACTCCTTGCAACTAGAGAAAAGCCTTCACAGAAACAAAGACCCAACACAGCCAAAAATAAGCAAATATTTAAAAAAAAAAAAAAAGACTTTAAAGCACAAATGAGGAACAACAAAAAAATCCCAATAGGAACTGGAGACCAAGGCTTCAGAATATATAAAGTAGCAGATTGTTGGCAATGTCAAGTATAAGCTGTTTTGGAAACAGTTTAGTGAAGATTCTGTCAGGGATAGTGGCCCTAGGATATCCCCAAGTCCTGTTGGCCTGTGGGATGATCAGGGCAGACAAATTGTGTAAATTGCTGTGGGTAGGTAAGTGGAATCTTCAGGTTTAGTGGGAAAGATCAGTAAATGCTCACGTTCAGTTCAATTCAGTTCAGTCGCTCAGTTGTGTCTGACTCTTTGCGACCCCATGAATCGCGGCACACCAGGCCTCCGTGTCCATCACCAACTCCTGGAGTTCACTGAGACTCACGTCCATCGAGTCAGTGATGCCATCCAGCCATCTCATCCTCTGTCATCCTCTTCTCCTCCTGCCCCCCATCCCTCCCAGCATCAGAGTCTTTTCCAATGAGTCAACTCTTCACATGAGGTGGCCAAAGTACTGGAGTTTCAGCTTTAGCATCATTCCTTCCATGAACAGTATGAAAAGGCAAAATGATAGGATACTGAAAGAGGAACTCCCCAGGTCAGTAGGTGCCCAATATGCTACTGGAGATCAGTGGAAAAATAACTCCAGAAAGAATGAAGGGATGAAGCCGAAGCAAAAACAATACCCAGCTGTGGATGTGACTGGTGATAGAAGCAAGATCCGATGCTATAAAGAGCAATATTGCATAGGAACCTGGAATGTCAGGTCCATGAATCAAGGCAAATTGGAAGTAGTCAAACGAGATGGCAAGAGTGAATGTCGACATTCTAGGAATCAGCGAACTAAAATGGACTGGAATGGGTGACTGCTCACGTTAGGTGACATTAAATTAAAAATATTTTTCACAGGACAAACTTTTCTAATCAAAGACATTTAAAGTGTCCCAGAGTGCCTTTCAGTGACTAAGCCAGAATTCTAGTGTTTCTGGGCACATGTGTATTACAGAAAGAGTTCTGTCATGCTGCCTGTCAATTAATACAGCAGAACATTTGAAGATTGATACTGTTCAATAGAGTTCAGTTCAGTCGCTCAGTCATGTCCAGCTCTTTGTGACCCCATGAACCACAGCATGCCAGGCCTCCCTGTCCATCACCAACTCCCGGAGTCCACCCAAACCCATGTCCATTGTGTCGGTGATGCCATCCAACCATCTCATCATCTGTCGTCCCCTTCTCCTCCTGCCCTCAATCTTTCCCAGCATCAGGGTCTCTTCAGATGAGTCAGCTCTCCACACCAGGTGGCCAAAGTATTGGAGTTTCAGCTTCAACGTCAGTTCCTCCAATGAACACCCAGGACTGATTTCCTTTAGGATGGACTAACTGGATCTCCTGGCAGTCCAGGGGACTCTCAAGAGTCTTCTCCAACACCACAATTCAAAACTTGCTCAAATTCGTGTCCATTGAGTCCATGATGCTGTCTAACCATCTAATCCTCTTGCCTTTGATCTTGCTCAGCATCAGAATATTTTCCAGTGAGTCAGCTCTTTGCATCTGGTGGCCAGAGTATTGGAGCTTCAGCTTTAGCATCAGTCCTTCCAATGAATATTCAGGGTTGATTTCCTTTAGGATTGACTGGTTTGACCTCCTTGCAGTCCGAGGGACTCTCAAGAATCTTCTCCAAAACCATAGTTCAAAAGCATCAGTTCTTTGGTGCTCATCCTTTATGGTCCAACTCACATCTCTACATGACTACTGGAAAAACCATAGCTTTGACTATACAGACATTTGTTGGTAAAGTAATGTTTCTGCCTCTTAATACACTCCTAGGTTTGTCATAGCTTTCCATCCAAGGGGCAAGCATCTTTTAATTTCTTGGCTGTAGTCACTGTTCACAGTGATTTTGGAGTCCAAGAAAATAAAATCTGTCACTGTTTCCACTCTTTTCCATTCTCTTGCCATGAAGTGATGGGACCAATGCCATGATCTTCATTTTTTGAATGTTGAATTTTAAGCCAGCTTTTCACTCTCATCAAGAAGCTCTTTAGTTCCTCTTCACCTTTTGTCATTAGATTGATATCATCTGCATGTTGAAGTTTTTGATATTTCTCCTGGCATTCTTGATTCCAGTTTGTGATTCATCCAACCTGTGGCTTTTCATGATGTACTCTGCATATAAATTAATAAGCAAGGTGATGATACACAGCCTTGTCATTCTCCTTTCCCAATTTTGAACAAATCCACTGTTCCATGTCCAGTCCTAACTGTTGCTTTTTGACTCACATATAGGTTTCTCAGGAGACAGGTCAGGTGGTCTGGTATTCCCATCTCTTTAAGAATTTTCCACAGTTTGTTGTGATCCACACGGTCAAAGGCTTTAGTGTACTCAGTGAAGCAGAGGTAGATGTTTTTTCTGGAATTCTCTTACTTTCTCCATGATCACATGAATGTTGTCAATTTGATCATCCCTGTTTCTTCCAAACCCTGCTTGTACATCTGGAAGTTCTCGGTTTGCATACTGCTGAAGCCTAGCTTGAAGGATTTTGAGCATAATCTTGCTAGCATCTGAAATGAGCACAATTGTATGGCAGTTGGAACATTCTTTGGCATTGGCCTTCTTTAGGATTGGAATGAAAATTGACCTTTTCTAGTCCTGTAGCCACTGCTGCATTTTCCAAATTTGCTAGGATATTGAGTTCAGCCCTTTAACTACATCTTCTTTTAGGATTTTTAATAGTTCAGCTAGAATTCCATCAGCTCCACTAGCTTTGTTCCTTCCTAGTAAAGCTTTCTGAGGCCCATGACTTCACATTCCAAGATGACCAGCTCTAGGTGAGTGACCACAGCATTGTGGTTATCCAGCTCATTAAGACATTTCTTGTATAGTTCATCTGTGTATTCTTGCCACCTCTTCTGCTTCTGTTAATGTCCTTTCCATTTCTATCCTTTATTGTGCACATCCTTGCATGAAATGTTCCCTTGATATCTCCAGTTTTCTTGAAGAGATCTCTAGTCTTCTCATTCTACTGTTTTCCTCTATTTTTTGCCCTGTTTATTTAAAAAGGCCTTCTTATCCCTTCTTGCTATTATCTGGAACTCTGCATTCAGTTGGGTATATCTTTCCCCTTCTCCTTTGCATTTCGCTTCTTTTGTTTCTCCTCCCTTGCCTTTCACTTCTTTTCTTTTCTCAGCTATTGGTAGAGCCTTCTCAGACATCCGCTCTGCCTTCTTGCATTTCTTTTTCTTTGGTCACCGCCTCCTGTACAGTGTCATGAACCTCTATGCATAGTTCTTCAGGCACTCTGTCTGTCAGATCTAGTCCCTTGAATCTGTTTGTCACCTCCACTGTATAATCATAGGGGATCTGACTTAGCTCCTACCTGAATGCCCTGATGGTTTTCCCTACTTTCTTCAATTTAGGCCTGAATTTTGCAATAAGGAGGTCATGATCTGACCCCAGTCAGCTATTTTTGCTGAGCTTCTCCATCTTTGGCAGCAAAGAACATGATCAGTCTGATTTCACTATTGACCATCTGGTGATATCCATGTGTAGAGTCATCTCTTTGGTTGTTCCAAAAGGTTGTTTACTATGAAAAGTGTGTTCTCTTGACAGAACTCTTGTTAGCCTTTGCCCTGCTTAATTTTGTACTCCGAGGCCAAACTTGCATGTTGTGGGTATCTCTTGATTTCCTACTTTTGTAGGAATCTTTTGATGAATCTTTTTTGGTGTTCTAGTATGTGTTGTACGTCTTCATAAAACTGGTCAGGTTCAGCTTCTCTGGCATCAGTGGTTAGGACATAGACCCATTTCAGTATTCTTGCCTAGAGAATTCTATGGACAGAGGAGCTTGGCAGGGTATAGTTTATAGTGTCAAAAAGACTTGACTGAAGTGGCTTAATACACATTGTGTTGAATGGTTTGCCTTGCGAACGGGGGTTGCAGCCGAATACTGCATTTCTGACTCTTGTTGACTATGGGGGCTACTCCATTTCTTCTAAGAGATTCTTACCCACAATAATAGATATAATGGTCATCTGAATTATTATAAAAGTTGCCCATTCCTGTCCTTAGTTCACTGATTCCTAAGATGTTGATGTTCATTCATCTCCTGCTTGACCACAGCCAATTTACTGTGATTCATGGACCTAACATTCTAGGTTCTTATGTAGTTTTGTTTTTTATGACATCAGACTTTACTTTCACCAGCAGATACATCCACAACTGACTGTTGTTTCTGCTTTGGCCCAGCCATTTCATGCTTACTTGAGCTGTTAGTAATTGCCTTCCAGTGGCATATTGGACACCTTCCAACCAGGGTGGGGAGACTCATATTGCAATGAAATATCTTTTTGCCTTTTCATAGTGTCCATGGGGTTCTCGGTGTAAGAATGTTAGGTTGGGCTGCCATTTCCTTCTCCAGTGGACCACATTTTGTCAGAACTCTTCACTATGACCAGACCGTTGTGGGTACTACTAATGAAGAGTACATGATGAGTTTAGAGCCCAAACTTGACTTTGGATAGGTTACTAATGCCCTTGCTTCAAAGTTTATTAATGAATAGTTATTTATTTTTAAAAAGTCACCCAGTTTATTTTTTAGCAAGTCCATTGTTTTGATTGATGAGGCAGAGGCTAGAGTAACCCATACAGTCATGATTTGGAAAAGTAATATATTTGTTACTATTAGGGATTTTTTCCCATGTGAAAAGTATGTAGAGGTAACCTCTTTCTTTGATTCGGATTTTAAAATTATAAAAGGAACTTGGTGTAAAATCACTGCAGACCTATATTTGGAAGTGAAATATTTTATGATTAGGAAGTAAAGAGGTTTATATCCACTTGCCTTTTATTTAGTAGCTGTTATACATTTATCTTTGAACTTCCAATTTGTTATCACAAGCATTTTAAAGTTTATATGCTGTTTGCCAGATTTTTGCTAAAATGAATTTATTTGGGAACTTTAAATACAAAGGATCTCTTTGTGCTTTTTTTATGTTCCTTTGAAACACAGATCCAATCACTGAAAAAAGGTTTTCCTTATTTCTTTATAAAGGAAAGTATAAAAACTTCTGAAATAATTTTTTTGTGTCAACTTATTTCGAGATCATGAAAATTAGGATTTTATTTTAGGTGTAGAAATGATCTTTGTAATTAATCATGATCTATAGAAAATCTATAATCCTATTAAATATTTCATGCTAGGTTTTGAAGTACTGTTGTGAAGTAATATGCTATAGAGACTAGGTATGTCTTAAAATTGGTTATTTAAGTTTAATCTCTAGTTTGTAGTCTTTCAAATACCAATTTTACTTTTCTTCCATTGACTTTTGATTTATTACAGATTCAGTTACAAAGTATTCATTTCTGTTTTTCTTTATTAGTACACTCTTTTTTCAGTAAAATTTGTTAGAGCAGTTGTAGGTTTATAGACGAAGAGAGGGGCAAAGCAGAGTTCTTCCTGTGTCCTCTCTCTTCTTTCAGCCTCTGCTATTTTCAACATCTTACATTAGTGTGGTATATTTGTTATAGATTTTGAGCCAGTATTAATACATTATTATTAACTGAAGACCATAGTATTTATTATGGTTTGCTCTTTGTGTTGTATATTCTGTGGGTTTTGACAATGTATAATGACAGGTATCCACCATTATCCTTAAAGGCAGAGGTTCTTTTCTCAGCCCTGTCTAGTCTACTAATAAGCTCATCAAGGACATTCTTCATTTTTCTTACAGTGTTTTTGTTTTCTAGCATTTCTTTTTGATTTTTTTTCTTAGGCATTTCTGTCTCTCTGTTTACATTACATATCTATTCTTTAATGCTGTCTACTTTATCCAGTAGAGCCCTGAGCATATTTATCATGATAGTGAAAGTTAAAGTGTTAGTCACTCAGTCATGTCCAGCTCTTGAGACTCCATGGACTGTAGCTCGCCAGGCTCCTCTGTCCATTGAATTGTCCAGGCAAGAATACTAGCGTGGGTTGCCATTTCCTTCTCCAGGTGATCTTCCCAACCCAGGGATTGAACCCAGGTCTCTTGCATTGCAGGCAGACTGTTTACCATCTGAGCCACCAGGGAAACCCTGAATTTATCATAGTTGTTAAATTGTGTTTTAAGTTCCCAGTTTGATAAATGCAGCATCCCTGCCATATCTGGTTCTGATGCTTGGTCTGTCTCTTCAAGTTGTGTCTTTTGCCTTTTGGAATGCCTCATAATTCTTTTCCTGATAGCCATATGTGATAACACCCAGTGAACTGCTATAAACAGGCCTTTAGAGATCTGGCAGTGAGATGTGGGGAAAGAACCCTTCTATATATGACTAGAAGGGTTTGTTAGTGAGCTTATGGCTCTGGACTGAGCTTCACAAATGTTTTTCTGGTTTCTTTCTCCCTCCTAGGTGGAACTGGTTGGACAGAGTAGGCTGGAGTTGGGTGTTTCTCTAACTTCAATCAGTTAGGCTCTGGTTAACTAGATACTCCTGAGGGCAGATCTTGTTAATGTAACACATCAGAATGAGCACAGGCCTTAGCAGGCAGCCATTACTGTGCATCATTATTCCCCACCCTGTTACTAGGCAACAAGTCTTACTCAGCCATTGGTTGGTGCTGCCTCACTGCCCCCTCCCCACCCCAAGCAACCAACTATCCTGCCCAGCTATTGGTCAGCACCACAGTGGGCCCTGCCCACAAGGAACTGTCAGTGAGGGACCATTAGGGAAGCGATTCAGCCAGGGTCAATGGTGTGATGGTCATCAGGTGGAGAGTGAGGTAAGAGGAAGATTCAGGCCTTCTCCTGGAGGCCCTCCAGCCTACCCAGCCTTGGGCCAACTGGTGAGCTGGCGGGCCCAGGGAGCAGGCTGGACACTCTGTCTTGCAGGGCTCCAGAGCCCTCACTCAAGCCCTCCATGCTGAGGCCCAGGCCTTGAGGCAGCAGTGAACCTGTCTGTGACCTAATAGCAGTGCCCGTTTGTCTGGGTCACAGTCTGTGAGACCTGGTCTCCCCTACTTGGGCAGCCTGAGGAGACTGAGGGCCAGTTGGGTTGGATGCCCGGCTCCCTCAGGGGTGACAGGTGGGCAGAGTGTGGGGAACCTGGCCGTGAGGACCTATAGCTGAGCTCTGTCTGCCTCCTCTTAGCCAGGACTGGGACCTCGGAGGGTGAAAGTTGTGCCTTGGGACTTTGCCCTTTCTTGTCAGGACAGAGTAACATTATTCTGTTAACAATAAACAAATAACATTCATTTGGTAGAGATTTACAGGAAAATCGTTACCGGACCATGACCTGACCTCAAGAGCAAAGGATCTGACACCAGGAATTTTGCAACAACTAACTTCCTATCCCTCAATTTTTGCTTTTAAAGAGGCTTGCTAAAAGCTTTCAATAACTTTGTGGTTCTTAGGGTGTGAGCCACCCATCTCCCTGTATGAATCTGTAATAAACCTTTCTTAGTTCCAGACTCTTAATGTTTTATTATTGATAGGTCTCTCTGTGCATCAGACACACAGACTTGGCGATTTGGTAACATTAAGAACACAGTTCAGTTCAGTCGCTCAGTCGTCTCTGACTTTGCGACCCCATGAATCGCAGCACACCAGGCCTCCCTGTCCATCACCAACTCCCGGAGTTCACTCAGACTCATGTCCATCGAGTCAGTGATACCATCCAGCCATCTCATCCTCTGTCATCCCCTTCTCCTCCTGCCCCCAGTCCCTCCCAGCATCAATATATTTGGGTATTTCAAAATTGTTTCGTTTCTCCTCGCCCTACAGAAGCTGCAGGGGGTTCTTGTCGCATATTTACTGTGGAAACATGTTTGAGCTTCTGGAGGAAATCTCCCAGGATTGTAGAATACCACTGTGACTGGGTCCCCATGGAGTTTTTAACACTTGAATCTCCACACTGAGATTTTCCTACACTTGCACCAGTTCCCATACGGTTTCCACTTGTGAGTCTCTGCTCCAATCAACTGCATTTCCCTGTATTCTCCTTTTGATGTCTTCAGTCTTGGGGACATGGTTTGCCTTGTGTTTTCTACAAGGGAGCCAACTATTCATTTTTATAGTATGTTAAAACATGTACTTGAATCTTTAAAAAAAAAAAAAAAACCTTTGAAATAAATTGCTAGTAGAATACAATTAATTGTAAAGACCTAGAAAATACCTACAATTCCTGGCAGATTTTTACTTTAGAACATAGGTATCACAATATAGTGTAATTGAATCTTTACCGTTTACCATGTGCATGTGTGCATGCTCACTTGTTATCTGACTCTTTGCTATCCCTTTGACTGTGTGTTTCCCAGCCAGGCTCCTCTGTCCATGGAATTGTCCAGGCAAGAATACTGGAGTGGGTTGCCATTTCTTTTATAGATGCTTATTTATAAGCTATTAAGGTATTTAATTCTCACAGGAGTCTTTCTTATGTAAGGTATTTTTATTATCCCCATTTTACAGTTGAGGAAGCCAAGATTTAGAGAAATTACAAAACATGCCCAGGGTTTTACAAGCTAGCACATGGCAGAGCTGGGATTTGAAAACCACATTTCCTTGTGAATTCACACTTTAAAATGAGAGCTGGGTATGGAGGAAGGGATACTTTGTAAATGATTGTTCATTTATTTATTTACTTTTAAGTTTTTAAGTTAGTGATTGTATTAATAGTCCTCTCTTCCTCTTTGGAGGAATGAGTATATTTGTGAAATCAGAGAAAGGTGTTTTTTTGTTTGGGTTTGTTTTTTGTTTGTTTGTTTGTTTGTTAGATTTTTAAAGAATTGTTAATCTCACTGGTTTCTGGAAGGGAGTTGAGGGTATAAAATAGTATATAACTTGATCCCCAAATAAGTTGCTTACATAGTATTCAGAGCTATCTATGAAAGTAAAAGAGAAAGTGTTAATCACTCTGTTTTTTGGGGGGTTTTTTGCTTATTGTAAATAGCTTGTTTTTTTTTGTTTTTGTTTTTTTAAATTTTACTTTACAATACTGTATTGGTTTTGCCATACATTGACATGAATCCACCACAGGTGTACATGAGTTCCCAATCCTGAACCCCCCCTCCCACTACCCTCCCCATATCATCTCTCTGGGTCATCCCAATGCACCAGTCCCAAGCATGCTGTATCCTGTATCAAACCTAGGCTGGTGATAGTATGCATGTTTCAATGCCATTCTCCCAAATCATCCCACCCTCTCCCTCTCCTACAGAGTCCAAAAGTCTGTTCTCTACGTCTGTGTCTCTTTTGCTGTCTTGCATACAGGGTTATCATTATGATCTTTCCAACTTCCATATATATGTGTCAGTATACTGTATTGGTGTTTTTCTTTCTGGCTTACTTCACTCTGTATAATCAGCTCCAGTTTCATCCACCTCATTAGAACTGATTCAAATGTATTCTTTTTAATGGCTGAGTAATACTCCATTGTGTATATGTACCACAGCTTTCTTATCCATTCATCTGCTGATGGACATCTAGATTGCTTCTATGTCCTGGCTATTATAAACAATGCTGTGATGAACACTGGGGTACACGTGTCTCTTTCAATTCTGGTTTCCTTGGTGTGTATGCCCAGCAGTGGGATTGCTGGGTCAGGCCAATATCACTGATGAACATAGATGCAAAAATCCTTAACAAAATTCTAACAATCAGAATCCAACAACACATTAACAAGATCATACACCATCACCAAGTGGGCTTTATCCCAGGGATGCAAGGATTCTTCAGTATCTGCAAATCAATCAATGTAATTTACCACATTACAAACTGAAAAAGTAAAAGCCATCTGATTATCTCAATAGATGCAGAGAAGGCCTTTGACAAAATTCAACATCTATTTATGATTAAAAACTCTCTAGAAAGCAGGAATAGAAGGAACATACCTCAACATAATAAAAGCTAAATATGACAAACCCTCAGCAAACATTATCCTCAATGGTGAAAAATTGAAAGCATTTCCCCTAAAGTCAGGAACAAGACTAGGGTGCCCACTTTCACCGCTACTATTCAACATAGTTCTGGAAGTCTTGGCCATAGCAATCAGAGCAGAAAAAGAAATAAAAGGAATCCAAATAGGAAAAGAAGAAGTAAAACTCTCATTGTTTGCAGATGACATGATCCTCTACATAGAAAACCCTGAAGACTCCACCAGAAAATTACTAGAGCTAAGCAATGAATATAGTAAAGTTGCAGGATATAAAATCAACACACAGAAATCCCTTGCATTCCTATACACGAATAATGAGAAAGTAGAAAAGAAATTAAGGAAACAATTCCATTCACCATTGCAACAAAAAAGAATAAACTACTTAGGAATATATCTACCTAAAGAAACTAAAGACCTATATATAGAAAACTATAAAACACTGGTGAAAGAAATCAAAGAGGACACTAATAGATGGAGAAATATATCGTGTTCATGGGTCGGAAGAATCAATATAGTGAAAATGAGTATACTACCCAAAGCAATCTACAGATTCAATGCAATCCCTATCAAGCTACCAGCGGTATTTTCACAGAGCTAGAACAAATAATTTCACAATTTGTATGGAAATACAAAAAACCTCGAATAGCCACAGCAATCTTGAGAAAGAAGAATGGAACTGGAGGAATCAACCTGCCTGACTTCAGGCTCTACTACAAAGCCACAGTCATCAAGACAGTATGGTACTGGCACAAAGAGAGAAGTATGGATCAGTGGAACAAAATAGAAAGCCCAGAGATAAATCCACACAGCTATGGACACCTTATCTTTGACAAAGGAGGCAAGAATATACAATGGATTAAAGACAATCTCTTTAACAAGTGGTGCTTGGAAAACTGGCCAACCACTTGTAAAAGAATGAAACTAGAACACTTTTTAACACCATACACAAAAATAAACCAAAATGGATTAAAGATCTAAATGTAAGACCAGAAACTATAAAACTCCTAGAGGAGAACATAGGCAAAACACTCTCAGACATAAATCACAGCAGGATCCTCTATGATCCACCTCCCAGAATACTGGAAATAAAAGCAAAAATAAACAAATGGGATCTAATTAAAATTAAAAACTTCTGTACAACAAAGGAAACTAGTCACTCTGTTTTATCTGACTCTTTCAACCCCATAGACTGTAGCCTGCCAGGCTCCTCTGTCCATGGGATTCTCTAGGCAAGAATACTGGAATGGCTTGCCATGCCCTTCTCCAGGGGGATCTTCCCAACCCAGGAATCTAACCTGGGTCCCTTGCATTGCAGTCAGACTCTTCACCATCTGAGTCACCAGGATAGCCCAGAGCTATCTATATCATAAACCAATTCTGTTTTTTTAAATAATGCTCATATATTCAGACTGATCAGCTTTTAAGATATGTTTGTTTAGTTTAGTCTTCAGTTTTTAAATAAAGCAGCTTCCTCTCCTTACATCATTATGTTCTGAAGCCCTCTGATATTTTACATAATACATTCAAATGTGTAATACATCATGCTGTTTATCTGATTTTACAGAATGTTTTACAAATTCAATACTGATAGTCTTATTAACACATAAGGAATAGATGTTTAACTCTAAAATACCCCCTAATAAAATAGAAGTAGTCCATCTGAGTGTACAGTCAGGTAGACTTCCTACCTGGGCTGCCACTGAGTTTGTTTGAGTCGTTACTAATTACTAGTCCTCACTTACAAAATATACTTGGTTTTCCCATTCATAGGTTAGATTAAGAAAACCCTCTTCTTTTCTAAGTAGTTTGAAACTATGATAATAGAATCGATTCTCTTTGTAACCTCCAAACAGAACAACATTTTGCAGATGTCGTCCTCAGTGAAGAATTTCTCAACCTTGGCATTGAACAAGTGTGCAGCCTAATCTCAAGTGACAAACTTACCATTTCTTCAGAAGAGAAGGTACGTGTATTTTTCTTTTTCTGGTGTACAGTGATATACTGTTTTTCCTTTTATTTTTTATTTTTTGCTTTGTTTTGTGACAGCCAGTTATCTTTGATCAGAAGTTAAGAAACTCAGTTAATTGACTTGTTGGTTGTGTAAATGACTGTCTTCTCATTCCATAGGAGCTTCCCTAACTGTTTAGACACTGAAGTTTTGTACTGGACACAACAGTAAGAGCTTGCACACATTAAACTGTCTGAAACAAAGGACATTTTGGGAACTGGATTTCTTCTCACAGCTTAGATAGATACCTGGAAGAATTGTGATCTAAAACATAATATTCTTAAATCAAACTGATTTCATCATCTGTGAGTTGGAAGATACCCAGATGGCAAAGCTTAACTGGTTCTACACTGAGCTTCTTCCTTTAGACTGGGCCCTGCAGTTTACACAATATTCTCCCTGTGTTTTCCTCCCCCACTTCCAGAGCCATGTGCAGTTCCTTTGTCTGTGTATAGCCTGTCTCTTCAAATTTGAAGTTGCCTCTGTCAGCCACCTGCACCTTTCATATCAGTGGAGAGAGAAGCTTCTCAGTGGCTTTGATTCTTTGGATAGATTTTATACCTTGTGCAAATCAGGGCACAAAAGTTTATGCACAGGCTGTGTTTAGAAGAAGTGAAACTTTAGTTTTTCTTTTTTATGCTTTGTTGTATAAACTTTAGTTCTCTTCCTCAAGGATATTCATCCTGCTTGGGGGCAAGACACATTTCTCATAATAGTTACCAAATGAAAAAATACGTGAATGTCATGAAATGTATAATCTTTTAACATCCCAGAAGTATAGAGGAAGACACTACTATTCATGTTTAATAGATGTGTGTTGAGTTTCTCCTGTGTACCAGATATTGCTGTGGAATTCTGGATATAAGAAGGTTGACAACATAAAATCTTTAGTTATGACCAGCAGAACAACCAGTGAGGTAATAAATGATCACAGAATGCTGTAGAGGATCCAATAGGAGCATGTAATCATTCCTTGGATAGAGATTGGCATTTAGCATGACTCCAGTGTATGATCCAAGTTTTTTTAAAGTGAGTATGAGTTTTCCAGGGAAACAGGATGGGTAGGAGTGAAAAGGGCAGCCCAGGTAGAGGGAACAGAATATGTAAATATAAAGAGATGTGAAAGAATGATTGCATTTGGTTGGTTTTTAAGACTAGAGTTTATCGTGTATCTTTATAGTTTATACTGTAGTGCCTATACTGGAGAAGGCGATGGCACCCCACTCCAGTACTCTTGCCTGGGAAATCTCATGGATGTAGGAGCCTGGTGGGCTGCAAAGAGTTGGACACGACTGAGCGACTTCACTTTCACTTTTCACTTTCATGCATTGGAGAAGGAAATGGCAACCCACTCCATTGTTCTTGCCTAGAGAATCCCAGGGACTGGAGAGCCTGTGGGCTGCCATCTCTGGGGTCGCACAGGGTCAGATACGACTGAAGCAACTTAGCAGCATCAGCAGCATAGTGCACATGCAATACAGAGTATGTGTGTGTAGGCACAGAGAGTGTGTGTGTGGGCACAGAGTTTGTATGTGTGTGTGGGCACAGAGTGTGTGTGTGTGTGTGTAGGCACGTGTGGGCACAGATTTTGTGTGTGTGTGTCGGCACAGAGAGTGTGCGTGTAGGCACAGAGAGTGTGTGTGTGTGTGTGTGTGTGTGTGTGTGTGTGTGTGTGTAGCACAGTGGCTGGAGACAAGATGGGAAACGACATAAAATACTTCCTGAGACTTGTTAAAGAAAATTGACTTTATCCTGGTGATAAAGAACATCTGAAGAGTTCTTAGCAGTAGGAGAATACCATAATACCTACCCTGTAGACAAGTCATCGGAGAAGGAGATGGCAACCCACTCCAGTACTCTCACCTGGAAAATCCCATAGGCGGAAGAGCCTGGTAGATTGCACTCCATGGAGTTGCAAAGAGTCAGACACCACTGAGTGACTTCACTTTGACTTTTCACTTTGATACATTGAAGAAGGAAATGGCAACCCACTCCAGCGTTCTTGCCTGGAAAATCCCACGGACGGGGGAGCCTGGTGGGCTGCCGTCTATGGGGTCGCACAGAGTCGGACACAACTGAAGCAACTTAGCAGCAGACATGTCATGGATACTATTCTGGTTTTCTACTACTACATAACAACCTCACCAACCATTTTCTTAGGCTCACGATCTGCGAACAGAATTCATCCAGGGCACATGGGGACAGTTTGTCTGTGCTCTTCAGGGCCTGGGGCTTCAGCTGGATTGGCTTGACAGGTGGCATGGTTCTAACTGGAGCCACGTACCTGAGGCTTCAGTCCCTTTGCACATGGCATCTTGTGTGTCTGGAACACCCAGGATAGTTCCTTCACTCACTTGTCTGGCTCTTGGGCCAATTGTTGGCTGGTTTTATCCCACCCACTTATTCTTTGTAAGTGGCTTGGGTCTCTCATGGCATCTCACCACCAGCATCTGGCTTCCCCTTAACAGGAGCATTTCAAGACACCAGAACAAATATGACTCCATAATACTGCCTCCACAACCTTCCCTGTTGGTTTCTCAGGGCCAACTTAGATTCCTGTGTGTGAGGTTACTATATAAGGTGTGGATTCTAGAGAAATGGTTTTACTAGGGACCATTTTTAGAGACTAGCTCTAAAATGGTGATATGCATAATACATCAGAAGTTGGGTGAGGATCACATGGGAGGATGCTGAAGTTACCAGTGTGCAGTAAGATCTGGTTGGCGTAAGGTTGTAGAAAGAGAGGTGGAGAAGAGAGAGCAGAACCAAGAAATAGCAATAAAATTGGCAGAACCCTCTTAATCTCTAGCATCTGGCACATAAAGGTTCTTGTGGACTGAATGAATTGAAGAGGCATGTTAATTGTAGTGTAGATTATTTTTAGTGTCTTGCTCTGTACTTGCAGTACAATAACCTAATTTTTGCTCCCCAGTTATTAATTTGCTGCTGCTGCTGCTGCTAAGTCGCCTCAGTCATGTCCGACTCTGTACAACCCCATAGACGGCAGCCCACCAGGCTCCCCCATCCCTGGGATTCTCCAGGCAAGAACACTGGAGTGGATTGCCATTTCCTTCTCCAGTGCATGAGAGTGAAAAATAAAAGTGAAGTCGCTCAGTCGTGTCCGACTCCTAGCGACCCCATGGACTGCAGCCTACCAGGCTCCTCTGTCCATGGGATTTTCCAGGCAAGAGTGCTGGAGTGGGGTGCCATTGCCTTCTCTGAGTTATTCATTTACATATCATCAAACATTTTCTATAACCCTTTAAAGATTATTGGGTTATATTCTCATCAATCTGGAAGGAAATTATGTGGTTAAATACCATCTTCTTAATAGCTCATTAACTTTCTCATAGGTATATGTTTAATGTCCTTATTATTTAGATTTTTAAGATTTTAAATATCACATTTAATATATTCTAGTATTATGATGAAAGAAAGTTAATCTGTTCTGCAGATTATTTGGAAGTATGTGGTCCAGCATTTTGCAAACCCAGAGTAAAAGCCAAAAATGCTAAGAGTAGATGATTGTTATTCCAGGTATCACTTTGCTTTATTATTTTGGGTGCTTTATTCAAAAGGGACTTTAGATTTTAATCTAGTAGAACCAAGTTCAGTTTGGAAAGGTTGTCAACAATGAATTAGATCATATATCTTCAAATTTTCACTTCTGTCACTGAAGTTCAAGAAGATTAGATAATGTACTTGGTGAAATACATAGTAAATACCCAGCAAAAAGTACTCACTAAATATGTAAAAGTACTAAACATACTTATTAAAGTACATATTTAATTAAAAGTAGATCTACCATATGATCTAGCTGCCCCACTTCTGAGTGTATATCCAAAGGAAATGAAAACAGTTTTGGAATATCTACATTCCCCTTTGCCTGTAGCATTTTTTACTATAACCAAGACGTGGAAACAACTTGAATGTCCATCAGTGGCTGCGTGGATAGAGTGGTGCTAGAGTGAAAAAGCTGGCTTAAAACTCAGCATTCATAAAACTAAAATCATGGCATCCATTCCCATCATTTCATGGGAAACAGATGGGGAAGAAGAGAAAACAGTGACATTTCATTTTCTTGGGCTCCAAAATCACTGCAGACAGTGACTGCAAACATGAAATTAAAAGATGCTTGCTCCTTGGAAGGAAAGCTATGATAAACCTAGACAGCGTATTAAAAAGCAGAGATACTACTATGTGGACAAAGGTCCATCTAGACAAGGCTATGGTTTTTTCAGCAGTCATGTATGGATGTGAGAGTTGGACCATAAGGAAAGCTGAGCACCAAGGAAGTGATACTTTCTAATTGTGGTGTTGGAGAAGATTTAAGAGTCCCTTGGAGCGCAAGGAGATCAAACCATTCAATCCTAAAGGAAATCAACCCTGAATATTCCATTGGAAGGACTGATACTGAAGCACCAGTATTTTGGCCATCCACCTGATGTGAAGAGCCAGCTCACTGGAAAAGATCCTGATACTGGGAAAGATTGAAGGCAGGAGAAGAAGAGGATGACAGAGAATGAGATGGTTGGATGGCATCACCGACTCAATGGACGTGAGTTTGAGCAAAGTTTAACAGGTTCCACACTGAACTTCTTCGCCTAGACTGGCCCTGCAGCTTACACCTGGGGAGATGGCAAAGGACGTGCTGCAGTCCATGGGTTCACGAAGAGTTGGACACAACTGAGTAGCTGGAAACAACAGCATAGTCGTGATTTGAAAAACTTCAACCGTGGATAAAACTTGGGTGTCTTAGCATGAGTGTTATATAAAATGTAATCTCCTTGTATTTTATTCAGATACCTTGGTATATAACTCATTACTTTTCTTTCCCTCATATTCTCTGCAAGGTATTTGAAGCAGTAATAGCTTGGGTGAATCATGACAAGGATGTGAGGCAAGAATTTATGGCTCGACTGATGGAACATGTACGGTTACCTTTGCTTCCTCGGGAATATTTAGTTCAGGTAAAAGTATTTGCAGAACACATAAGTATGCACTAGCACCATGTCACTGGGGCAACAGTGTGTAGATTCTCGTTACAGAGTGGTGACCGGGCATAGGGCAGTAAATATACCTCATGTCCTCGGCAACTGCTACCTCTTGGGCTACTTCCCAGTCTTAAAGTTTGCTTCTCCCCAGTGTCTGATTTGCATAAGCAGGTACTGGAACTTGTGAAAGCATTGTTTGTGGTGATGTAAGTACATGAAGAAACCGCATCTGTAGTTCTGTGTCATTTCTGCATCTGTTTTGCCTTCCTTCTGTTAGCCTTCTCTAATTAGTGAATGGAATGGAATAGAATGGAATTCTAAGCTGAAGAAAACCGGGTTATTTGAAACAAATAGCAATAAATGGATTTTTAGTAGTCTCTGAACAATTTTAAATTTACTGTTTTATTATTAGCATTCCTTTATACTAGGATCATTTCAACATTTTATTTTTTTAAATTTTTTTCTCAGTTATTAAGCTACTTTTTTTTTTCTCTTTATTTTTTATTTATTTTTTTATTTTTTTACTTTACAATACTGTATTGGTTTTGCCATACGTTGACATGAATCCGCCACAGGTGTACATGAGTTCCCAATCCTGAACCCCCCCTCCCACCACCCTACCCATATCATCTCTCTGGGTCATCCCAATGCACCAGCCCCAAGCATGCTGTATCCTGTATTGAACCTAGGCTGGTGATTCGTTTCTTACATGATAGTATGCATGTTTCAATGCCATTCTCCCAAATCATCCCACCCTCTCCCTCTCCCACAGAGTCCAAAAGTCTGTTCTCTACATCTGTGTCTCTTTTGCTGTCTCGCATACAGGGTTATCATTATCATCTTTCTAAATTCCATATATATGTGTTAGTACACTGTATTGGTGTTTTTCTTTCTGGCTTACGTCACTCTGTATAATCGGCTCCAGTTTCATCCACCTCATTAGAACATTTTAATTTATAATTGAAGCCATCCAGTGAAACTTTTTTTTTAATTATTTGTTTTTAACTGGAGGATAATTGCTTTACAGTGTTGTGTTGGTTTCTGCTATTTATCAATATGAAGAAACATTTCTTTATTTGCATTAGATCTGAACATTTAAGAATTGTTTGAAGCTTGTTTACTTGTTGTCATATATCACTTGTACTCCACCTTTAAGAAAATGAACAGAAAAAAAAACAAGAAACCTATCCTGCATTTGAGGATAGGGATAGGAGGGACAAGATTTATTTGTGGTATAGGCACATTGTTATAAAGTATTTTGAATCACTTTACTGGATATTTTATTTCAAGATTTAAAAGCTTGTCTTTATAATATTACCTCCCCTGCTTAGAGGACTCATTATCTCAATTTTCTAATTTTTCTTACTGTGTGGCTTAAACTATTTCTTAATTTGGCTTAAAGATAACAAATAGATGAATATAATACTACTAAAGATTATTCTGTAACTGACATTGAAGTATATGATTTTCATTGCAGTTCTTTATTATTTATATGTTTTTCTCTGCAGACCAGATAGTCAAGCATTTTTTTTTAGTGATATTTATAAACTTGCCTCTGTAACTTTTAGATTGAACCAGAAAATAGTTATTCTTTTTTCTTCTTCTTTACTTGTTTCTTTGTCATTTTCACGTGAATTAGCTATCCCCTCATAGGGTGAGTCTGATTTCTTCTTTCAGAGGGTTGAGGAAGAAGCACTGGTGAAGAACAGCAGTGCTTGCAAAGATTACCTCATTGAAGCTATGAAGTACCATCTGCTACCAACAGAGCAGCGTATATTAATGAAGAGTGTCCGGACCCGACTGAGGACACCCATGAACCTTCCCAAAGTAGGATCTGCTGTTCATACCTGTTACTACCTCATCTGAAAGGCCCATAATGAGGCTCTTAATTTATTTTACTCATCTGAATTTCCATGTACCCAGGAATTCATTGTAGTATATGTAATTCAACTTCTTTTTTGATTTTGTCTGTGGAGGGTGGGCATTTTTTGACTCATTTAATCTTTATAAACCACATGATATTGCTCTTCTGGAATAGAGGCAACTGGTATTTATCCCTTCTGAGTTTCTTCAGCTCTAGCTAACAGCAGAGAGGATAATCAGAATATGTAGATCTAAAGATTTCTTTGTAAGCTACATGTTTGTGTGATAAGTGAAAACTGAGTAGTTTCACAGAATTGCTTACAACTAAGGATGCTAGCTTGTTCCTTTTGTTGCCTCCTATTGTCTGTTGTGTACAAATAGTACACAGTTTGATGGTTCACTCACACATCATACATAGCCATTTCAGTGTAGATTTCCCAGATGTCTTCCCAGATCTCCAGTGTTCCTAAATTTCCTGTGTGAAAGTTTGTATTCTATCTTTATCTTTTTAGTTGAAGCCATTCATTTCTTACTGATTAAATTTTCTTTACAAATAACCCCTCATTTCTGTCTTTCTGTTTGCAGTTTCTTCTGCTCTGCGTGCATCTTTATAGTACTAGGAGGCCAGCACTTTAAGCACCATTTTGTGTATGGTCTGATCAAAATGATCCATACATAATATAATACTTTTATTTATGTATTGATTTCTAGCTCTCATGTGTTTGGGGGCAATGATGGATTAAGAAATAAGAATTAATCTGTTACCTATTGTTTTCTTACATCATCTTTAGTTATTTTTATAATTCCATTAAATTATATCTTTTATATTCTTTCACTTTAATAATTTTATTTAGTATTTTTTCAAAGTTTTTATTTTTTGAGTCTACATTTTAGTTGCTTCAAATCCGTATTAGTAGTGTTTTTCTGTTTTGCCCAGTGTTAAGAGTTCTCAATTTAGAACTGATTATATTTTGCCAATGTGCTACTCCCTCCTTTTTTTCTAAATTATTAGTAAATATTTTAATTTAAAATGGACTTCCTGGTGATTCCTCATTAGAAATACCTACTTACCAATATAGTCCATTTATAGGAAGTGTCAGTCCACATTATTGTATTTATTATCTAAACCAAAAACAAGTAATTTGGCAAATAGCATCTGATGAGATCTAGGATCATATAGATTCAAATTTAGCATGATTTTTTTTTTTTTAATGTCCCTCTGTGTGTTACTCATCATTTCATAGGCTCCTAGAAATTTGAATGCTTTTCTCAAAATATTCTAAAGTTTTAGTAAAAATTATTGTCACTTAAAAGATATTTGCAAGGCACTCACTTCCTACCCTATTTTGAAAATTGGTATTTGCCGTTTTTAAATTTTCTGATCTCTCCTCAGTTCTCCAAGATTTTTCAAAAATAATTGTAAGTGGCTCAGTAAGTACATTAGCTAGTTCCCTTAATACCTTAGTATGCATGCCATCTGGGTCTGCTGATTTTATAAGTGTTTACATTTTCCAAATACCTTTTACCTCCTTTTATAAGAAGTCATCTCTATTAAGTCTTCATTACTTCATATCTGTCCATATTGTTTGGTGTCAGTTTTTGTTCTTACCAAAAAATACAGATTTATAAAAGCCATCTATAGCCTTAGCCCATTTGAATTATTATTTCTTTTATGCTGGTCTTTTTAACTTCCTTCTAAAAGGTTTGTCTTATCTTTAATACTTTTTAAACATTTCATTTTTTTAAAAGGTCTCTTCTTAACCTGTATATTTCCTTAGCTGGCATCTTTAGCTTCGCTGTCCTTAGCTATGCGTTAACCTTTAGAGTGAAAACTAATTCTGTTCTAATTTCTGTAATAAGCATGCTACTTTTAAAAACATTCTAAAGAGTTCTTGGTGAAATCCTGTCAATTATTTTCTCTTTTGTGATCATCTATTCAGTTGACACTGTCTCTAGGCTCTTCTCTGCCAATGGGTTTGGATGGCCCTCCCGACTGTATTAAACTTTGGATTTCTCAGTTCTTTAGCTTTGATTTCATGGTGGGTATGCTGATCCATGAAGGTTCTATTCTGCTCTCTCAGGGTGACTGGAGAGTAGGGCGGCACACCTAACAGGTAGCAGGGAGATATACTGCTGCTAGTTTTGTATTTGCATAGTCTCTCCTGAAAGTTTATTTATCTGCACATATTTTTGAAAAGTGCTTCTACTGGATGCTTTTACAATAACACTGTTTGTCATTTTAGAGGGGCTATATTCAAGATTAATTCTAACTAGATAGTTAAGAATGAGGCAACATGATTAACAGTAATGATGCATTTTATTATAATCACAATAAGACACATCAGACAAAATGTGGTGGCAGTCCTGGAATAATAGATAATATGTCTACCATGACAGTGACTTATTAGTCTCTGATTCTGTGGACTCATACTTATTTGCATAAGATAAATCTTTTTATAGCTCAGACATTAGTTCTGTATCTTCAGTAAACCGTCTTGGGAATGTGTAAGGCACTCTTGGATTTGGACAGTATAATGAAAAACTGTGTATGTTTTGCTACTATATGTTATTGTTTAGTTCAGTCTCTCAGTTGTGTCCGATTCTTTGTTACTCCATGGACTGCAGCATGCCAGGCCTCCCTGTCCATCACCAACTACCAGAGTTTACTCAAGCTCATGTCCATTGAGTCGGTGATGCCATCTAACCATCTCATCCTCTGTCGTCCCCTTCTCCTCCTGCCTTCAATCTTTCCCAGCGTCAGGGTCTTTTCAGATAAGTCAGTTCTTCGCATCAGATGGCCAAAGTATTGGAGTTTCAGCTTCAGCATCAGTCCTTCCAATGAATATTCAGGACTGATTTCCTTTAGGATGGACTGGTTGGATCTCCTTGCAGTCCAAGGGATTCTCAAGAGTTTTGTCCAACACCACATTTCAAAAGCATCAATTCTTTGGCACTCAGGTGTCTTTATAGTCCACTCTCACATCCATATATGACCACTGGAAAAACCATAGCCTTTACAAGACGGACCTTTGTTGGCAAAGTAATGTCTCTGCTTCTTAATATGCTGTTGAGGTAGGTCATAACTTTTCTTCCAAGGAGCAAGCGTCTTTTAATTTCATGGCTGCGGTCAGTATCTACAATAATTTTGGAGCCCCCCAAAATAAGTCTGTCACTGTTTCCACTGTTTGTCAATAGTTGTGTTGTGCGGGCTTAGTTGCTTCTCAGCATGTGGGACTTTAGTTCCCTGACCAGAGATCAAACCCACATCCCCTGGATTGCAATGAAGATTCTTAACCACTGAACCACCAGGGTTAACAGTAACCATTGGACCACCAGAGTTAACAGTAACACCACATGTTATTGTTAGCTTCTTTTTTTATTTGGAACCTGTATTCTTGTAAATGCTATCATATTATTTCTGTTTTTCTTTATTTTACCCAGGATATCTAAATTTGATATTTTAGGAGGCAATTTAAACTAATATTTAATAGGTGAAGAAAATGAAAGAACAAAGTTTAATTGATGTACATTTCAAGATGCTCACTTGATTTTGTGTAACTAACTCCCTACTTAAATATGTCATATTTAACTTTTCCATACACATGTCTTTGTAGTTTTCTATTCCTTTATATTAGCATAATAAGTATGATGTTTCTCATGTGAAACCATCTGTCTTTTACAAACAGTTGGGATGTCAGAATCATGACACACTTTTGATGGTAGTAACACTGTCTCTTGATCTCATACAAATATCCCTGCTGTCGTCTTCCCTTTATACATTCTTCCTTTCCTGGCTATCTCTGATTTTCGGAGTTCCAAATCCTCAACCCATTTTACTTCTCTTGAGTGAGTAAAGGACAGATATTACTACCTTTCTCTGTAATCAGTAGCACATTTTCCCTTCCCATTTTTGATCTACAAGAAGTGAACTGTTGCATGGAAATCATAAGATTCATAGTTGTGAATCATGAAATCTATTCAACTAGTTTGTTTCTCAAGGATTTTTTGAAAAGTATTCCCTTTAGAGATTTTTTTTTTTAACTGTAACCAAGCCTCTTCTAGCTATTGTGTAACTGGTGGGCAGAGTTTAAAAGTTTAAGCACAGATAGATCTTGTATAGATCCCTAGATACAGGATTGATCTTACTGTCTGTTGCACCTCTGTGATTTCACAACTTTTCCCCCTCCGTTTTTTCCCTTTAGAAATAGTAAGGAAGGGTAATGCAGATTTTCTTTGTTAATTCTGCCTTTTATTTATTTGCATTCAACACTAGGGGAATGACAGGTCTAAAAAAACTTATATAATTGTGCTGTATCTGATCTTTTTAAGACCTTTAAAATTCTTTCTCCTTTCCTGTAAATTACTAGAATAAGCTTCTTTTTGGAAATAGGACTTACTTCGATTTCTATGTACCCATCTTTCTATAGTTTTAAGTACAAGTAGGTCATTGTTCAGTCAAGGTGCAAACTTCCCCTTTTTGTGTCTATGAATCATTCCATCTTCTGTTTGAGTTTTTGTTTCTTTTGAATATTCTTTTTCCTGTGGTTATCTAACTTTTTGCTTGAAAAGTCCCTGCCGTTCTTACAGTGTTCTACTTGTGCCATCATTAACTTTTACATTCTTCTGAATTGACAGCTATCCAAAGTGTGCTCATTTATATTCATTAAAAGGCAAACACATTGATTGCTAAATCCCGTCTATCCAAAGGTTCTCCCCACTCCAGGAAGTTTTCACTAAATTATGGCTACATTTCATTTTCTGATCAGGAATAGCAATTAATGTCTATAATCATATATAATTGTATATTATTCTTGAACTACTTTAGAATCTTGTCTCCCTAGTGAAATCTATAAGCTCTTAGGGATAGAGACCATGTCTTATATTTCTTATATAGAACACCTTAGCACAGTTCTGATTAAACACAGATGATAGACACTTAATAAACAGTTGGTGAATTGAGTTGACCTCACTTATTCTCTGCTCATTCATTTGTTATGATTTCTAGTATCTCCATTATCTAGCCTCTTGTTTGTTTTATTTGTGGGACATCCATGGAGATCTCTTTACTTGATATCTAGGAATCTGTACTCTCTCGTGAACTTAAATTTAATTAGTGCTCCTTTTTCAGTAGTGTTTTTTTTTCTTCTTCCATCTTTCTTTTAATACCATACTGTCCTCTTCACCTCATCTACCCACTAACATAAATTTCATTTTGTCTGCTCTCCTAGGTTGTGGAGATCTAATCCCTGGTCATTACAAAGCGGGGATCTAGTTTATAGCAAGCCCTATGACATACTGCAGCCTTGCCAGTGCTGATTGCCTGCTGTTTTTGGCTTAAATACTGCTTCTGCTTGAAGGATCAGAAACTTATTTTAGTTTCTGATATCCTTATTTTTGACTAAATGTGCTAGAAAATAGAATTGTAGTTCTAACATATGTGTGCCCCCTTGGTGATGTTTATTAAATGTTTATTAGGTGGTTGTTTTCCCTCAGCTCACCCTACCATCTTCATCCTAATACTCTCCATGTCATTGTCTTTGTATCGGTAAGACATTTTAAATCCCTGAGTATGCAGTAGTTGTTTGTTCAAGTGCTTATACTTCTGCCCTTCCAGTTAATGGTGGTGGTTGGGGGCCAAGCACCAAAGGCTATTCGAAGTGTGGAATGCTATGACTTCAAAGAAGAGCGATGGCATCAAGTAGCAGAATTGCCTTCTAGGAGATGTAGAGCAGGTAAGCATGATGCATTGTGATCATTTCCCTGTTGCTGGGTCATTGGGAGTTTCCTCTCAGGTCTTATCTTACTAACTAGAAGAATCTATTGGAAAAACTTTGATTAAAATAGCTATATGATTAAACAGTGATTCAGGAGCCTCATACAACTCACAAGACATTGGTGGAGTTAGCAGCTTCTTTCTTTAATTTACATATTTTTCTGATTCTAATGTAAGGTGGAGTATTAGCAATTTGCTGGATATTTTCCTAGTTACCTTTGTTGAAGTATTGAGAAGCAGTTCTTTAGCTTGGGACACTTATTGCTAAGAAATTCCTAACTTGGCTATAATCCACAGTTGCTTTCTTCCAAGCTTCTGCTTTTCAAGCTTTTGTTGAAATGGACCTTAATTTAGCCAACACTGCAATCAGAAAAAGACGTTTGCAATTGCTAAGATTTCTTTCTGAGACTCAAACCTGATCTGCACATTCGTGTCTCCCAGTGCAAAATGAGTTGTAAGCATAACAGAACATTTCTATTGTGGTAGTCCTTTAACAGTACATCCTGGAGCTTGTTATGTAAGAGCATAGATTTAACTCATTCCTTTATAGCTGCCTAGTATGTTGGAGAGGGGGTTCTGGATGAGTATAATTTTTACTAGTTTTTAATTGAACATTAAAGTTGTTTTTAATCTTTCTTTATGAACAGTGCTGCAATTCCTTATACATATATCATTATGTATGTGTGCTAATAGATTTTAGTTGGATAAAACTCTAGAAATGGAATAATTATTAAAAGGGTCTCTTAAGATATACTAATTATTATTTCCACTAACAGTAAATATGAAGGTACTAATTTCCCTACATACCCTATGAAAGTGAAAGTCCTCAGTCCTGTCCAACTCTTTGCAACCCCATGGACTATATAGTTCATGGAATTCTCCAGGCTTCCCAACCCAGGGATTGAACCCAGGTCTCCCACATTGCAGGCAGATTCTTTACCAGCTGAGCCACAAGGGAAGCCCAAGAATTCTAGAGTGGGTAGCCTATCCCTTCTCCAGGGGATCTTCCCAACCCACAAATCAAAATGGGGTCTCCTGCATTGCAGGTGGATTCTTTACTAACTGAGCTATCAGGGGAGCCCCTATAATACCTTATAATTAAATGTTTGAGTTTTGCAAGCTGGTAGGTGAAAAATTCTTTCACATCTAGTCTGCACTTCTATTTTGAGGAAAGTTAAACATCTTTCTAAATGGTCAGTTCATGGTTTCATGATTTTTGCCATTGTTTTATTATTGATTTGATATGTTAAGGAGAATAGCCCTTTTTTCCTGTCAGTTGTGGTGTGAATATCTATTTGTATTAATCTTTTGACTTTATTTGCATTATTTTTGTGTTATTTTTGCCATGTAACACTATTACTTTCTATATGTTCCTATACCATCAGAATTTTGTCCTTGTACTTATGGATTTCTTTCTTATATAGAAAAGCCTTACTTAAAAATTATTTGTGTGTATAATTCATAGTATTAATATCTTATATAGCTGTGATAGTTCTCAAAACTTAAGAAATCAGTATTGGTATATTACTATTACCTAAGCTACAGGCTTACTGTATTTTAGTTTTTTCTGTTAATGTCCCTGTTCTGTTTCAAGACCTCACATTGCATGCATGCATGTATTTATAATTGAAGTAAATGTAGTTGATTTACAATATTGTGTTAGTTTCAGGTATACAGCAAAATGATTCACTTACGTTTATCTTAAGACTATTTTCCATTATACATTATTTCAAGATATTGAATATAGTTCTCTGTGCTATACAGTAAATCCTTGTTGCTTATCTACCTTATGTGTAGTAGTATGTGTGTGTTAATGCCACACTTCTAATTATCCCTTTCCCTGTTTCCCCTTTGGTAGCCATAAGTTTGTTTTCTGTGTCTGTGAGTCTGTTTTGTATGTAGATTTGTTTGTATCATGTTTTAGACTCCACGTATGTGATGTCATACAGTGTTTGTCTTATGACTTACCTCTGTGTGATATTCTCTAGGTTCATCCATGTTGCTGCAAATGGTAGTATTTTGTTCTTTGTTATGACGGAGTAGTATTCCTCTGTATATGTGACACATATTAAACCAATCATCTGTTGATGGACACTTGGTTTGTTTCCATGTCTTTGCTATTGTAAATAGTGCTACTCTGAACATTGAGGTGCATGTATCTTTACAAATCACAATTTTCATCTTTTCCAGATGTATGCCCAGGAGGGGGATTGCTGGATCATATTGTAGTTTGCATTTTTAGCTTTTTAAAGAAAACTCCATACCATTTTCCACAGTGGCTACACCAGTGTACATTCCCACCAATAGTGTAGGAAGGTTCCCTTTTCTTCACATCCTTTTCAGCATTTATCATTTGTAGATTTTTTGATGAAGCCATCTGACCAGTGTGACATAACACTTCACTGTGGTTCTGATTTGCACATCTCATAACCTCAGATGTTGAACATCTTTTCATGTGCCTGTTTGGACATCTATTTATCTTCTTTGAAGAAATGTCTATTTAGGTCTTCTGCCCATTTTCTGATTGGGTTGATTTTTTTTCTTTTTGTATTGACTTGTATGAGTGGTTTGTATATTTGGGATATTAACCCCTTGTCAGTTGCACCATTTGGAAATGTTTTCTCCCATTCCATAGGTTGCCTTTTCATTTTGTTGATGGATTTCTTTGCTGTGATTGTGTTTGTGATGGTTTCCTTTGATTCCTTAAAAATCAAAATTTTTAAGTTTTGGCCACCTCATGCAGAGTTGACTCATTGGAAAAGACCCTGATACTGGGAGGGACTGGGGGCAGGAGGAGAAGGGACGACAGAGAATGAGATGGCTGGATGGCATCACTGACTTGATGGACATGAGGTTGAGCGAACTCCGGGAGTTGGTGATGGACAGGGAGGCCTGGCATGCTGCAATTCATGGGGTCGCAAAAAGTCGGACACGACTGAGTGACTGAACTGAACCAAACTGAGGTCCTGTTGTTGATATTTGCTCTTACTTCTTTTGCCTTGGGAGACTGCTCTAAGAAAATATTGCTGTGATTTATTTCCAAGAATGTTTTGCCTGGTTTTTCTTCCAGGCATAGCATGCCTTACATTTTGGTTTTTAAACCATTTGTGTTTATTTTTGTAGGTGGTATGAGGGAGTATTCTAATTTCATTGATTTACATGCAGCTGTTAAGCTTTCCCAACACTACTTGTTGAAGAGACTCTCTCTTTTCTATTGCTTAGTGCTGTCTCCTTTGTTGGATTAATTGACCATAGGTATGTGGCTTTATTTCTGGGCTCTCTGTTCTCTTCCATTGATATATATGTCTGTTTTTTTACCATTACCATAGTGTTTTGTTTACTGTAGCTTTGTAGTTTTGTGTGATGTCTAGAAGAGTTATACCTCCAGCTTTATTCTTTTTCCTCAGTATTTCTTTGGCATTTCTGGGTCATTTATGGTTCCATATAAGTTTTAGTATTGTTTGTTCTAGTTCTCTGAAAACTGTACTGAGTATTACAGATTGCATTTAATGTGTAAACTGTATGGTCATTTTAGCAATATTATTTTTGTAAGAGCAAGAGATTTCTTTCCAGTTCTGAATCATCTCCAGTTTCCTTCATTGTTGTTTTATAGTTTTCAGCATATAGATCTTCTGCCTCCTTGGTTACACTTATTCCTAGGTTGTTGGAATTTCAAATGGGACTTCTTTTTTAAACTTTGTTTTTCTGATATTTCATTGTTTGTGTAAAGGAATGCAACAGATTTCTGTGTATTAATCTTGTATCCTGCCATGTTGTTGAGTTTATTTAATAGTTCTAATAGTTGTTTGTGGAATCTTAAGGGTTCTCTATAGAGAATGTCACATCATGTGCAAATAATGACAGTTCTTACCTCTTCTCTTCCTATTTGGATACATTTTATTTCTTGTCAGACTGATAAGACTAGGACTTCCAATACAGTATTGAGCAGAAGCGGTAAAAGTGGGCATCCTTGTCTTCTTCCTGAATTTAGCAGGAAGTTTTCCAGCTTTTCACTGTTGAGTATTATGTTTGCTATGGATTTGTCATAAAGGACTTTTATTTTGTTGAGATATGTTCCCTTTATACCCACGTTAATGAGATTTTCTGTCGTGAGTAGATGTTGAATTTTATTAAATACTTTCTCTGTGTCTATTGATATGATCATCTATTTTTTTGTTGTTCCTTTTGTTAAATGGTGTATCATATTGATTGATTTACTTACCTTAAACCATCCTTTTTAACCTGGAATGAATGCAACATCAATATGATCCTTTCTCTGTGTTGCTGGATTTGTTTGCTAATATTCTGTTGAATAATTTTGTATCGATATTCTTCAGAGATACTGGTCTGTAATTTTCTCTTTTTTGTAGTATCTTTGTCTAGTTTTGGTATCAGGATGATGGTGCCCCATAAGATAACTTTGGAAGTATTCCTGTCTTTGGAATAGTTTGAGGAACATAGATAAGCTGTATGGTCCTGGACTTTTGCTTGCAGGGAGTTGTTTTTATTACAGATTCTATTATTATCTGTTCCTTCAGTTTTGGCTGAGCTTTTCAGGTGGCTCAATGGTAAAGAATCTGCCTGTAATGCAGGAGACGTGGGTTCAGTCCTTGTATTGGGAAGATCCCCTAGAGAAGGAAATGACAGCCCACTCCAGTATTCTTGCTTGGGATATTTCATGGACAGAGGAACCTGGTGGACTACATATAGTCCATGGGATCACCAGAGTTGGACATGACTTACCGACTAAATAGCAACGTGTTTCTTGAAACTTTTTCATTTCTTCTTGGCTGTCCAGTTTGTCATTATGTAAGTGTTCACAGTATTCTAATGATT
Organism: Ovis aries; assembly: GCF_016772045.2. Lineage (NCBI taxonomy): Eukaryota > Metazoa > Chordata > Mammalia > Artiodactyla > Bovidae > Ovis > Ovis aries. Next base: position 692,891 of record NC_056070.1, read on the forward strand.
TTATTTTTTTGTATTTCTGTGGTTGTTATTTCTCTTCTTTTACTTCTTTGTTTGTTTGTTTATTTGGATTTGCTCTCTTCTTGTTGAACCTAACTAGAGATTTGTTGATTTTTGCTTATCTTTTCTAAAAATCAGCTCTTGGCTTTATTGATCTTTTCTGTTGTTTTTCTTTTTAATCTTCATTTTCTTTATTTCCTCTCTAATCTTTGTTATTTTTCTTTCTACTAACCTTGAGTTTTATTTATTCTTCTTGTCCTAATTATTATAGTTGGTAGGTTAGGTTGTTTGAATTTTTCCTTGAGGAACTGCTTTTACTTCATCCCATAGGATGTAAGGTTGTGTTTTCATTGTCCTTTGAGTCAAGGCATTTTCTGATTTCTTATTTGAGTCTGTCATTGACCCATTGGTTTTTTAGTAGTATGTTGTTTCATCTCCATATGTTCATTTTTTCCTCTGTTTTCGTTCTGTAGTTGATTCCTAGTTTTACACTACTGCAGTCAGAAAAGATACATGCAATAATTTCTGCCCTCTTAAATTTGTTGAGACTGGTTTTGTGACCTAGCGTGTGGTGTATCCTAGAGAATGGTCTGTGCATACTTCAAAAAAATGTAACGTATGTCTTGGGTATTTTTGGATGTAGTGTCCTATAGATATCAGTTAAATCCAACTAATATGTTGTATCATTTATGATCCCTCTTTCCTTATTGATTTTTTTTGTCTGGAATGTCTGTCCATTGATAGCAATGGGGTATTAAATTTTCCTACTATTATTATATTCCTGTCAATTTCTTCCTTTATGCCTGTATTTTTTTTATTTTTTTTATTTTATATTGGGTACATGTATCCTCAGAATTTTTCCACAGTTTATTGTGATCCACACAGTCAAAGGCTTTGGCATAGTCAATAAAGCAGAAATAGATGTTTTTCTGGAAACATCTTTGACTGTGTGGATCACAATAAACTGTGGAAAATTCTGAAAGAGATGGGGATACCTGACCACCTAACCTCCCTCTTGAGAAATCTGTATGCAGGTCAGGAAGCAACAGTTAGAACTGGACGTGGAACAACAGACTGGTTCCAAATAGGAAAAGGAGTATGTCAAGGCTGTATATTGTCACCCTGCCTGTTTAACTTCTATGCAGAGTACATCATGAGAAACGCTGGACTGGAAGAAACACAAGCTGGAATCAAGATTGCCAGGAGAAATAGCAATAACCTCAGATATGCAGATGACACCACCCTTATGGCAGAAAGTGAAGAGGAACTAAAAAGCCTCTTGATGAAACTGAAAGAGGAGAGCGAAAAGTTGGCTTAAAGCTCAGCATTCAGAAAACGAAGATCATGGCATCTGGTCCCATCACTTCATGGGAAATAGATGGGGAAACAGTGGAAACAGTGTCAGACTTCATTTTTTTGGGCTCCAAAATCACTGCAGATGGTGACTGCAGCCATGAAATTAAAAGATGCTTACTCCTTGGAAGAAAAGTTATGACCAATCTAGATAGTATATTCAAAAGCAGAGACATTACTTTGCCGACTAGGGTCCGTCTAGTCAAGGCTACGGTTTTTCCTGTGGTCATGTATGGATGTGAGAGTTGGGCTGTGAAGAAGGCTGAGCGCCAAAGAATTGCTGGTTTTGAACTGTGGTGTTGGAGAAAACTCTTCAGAGTCCCTTGGACTGCAAGGAGATCCAACCAGTCCATTCTGAAGGAGATCAACCCTGGGATTTCTTTGGAAAGAATGATGCTAAAGCTGAAGCTCCAGTACTTTGGCCACCTCATGCGAAGAGTTGACTCATTGGAAAAGACTCTGATGCTGGGAGGGATTGGGGGCAGGAGGAGAAGGGGACAACCGAGGATGAGATGGCTGGATGGCATCATGGACTTGATGGACATGAGTCTGAGTGAACTCCAGGAGATGGTGATGGACAGGGAGGCCTGGTGTGCTGCAATTCATGGGGTCACAAAGAGTCGGACACAACTGAGTGACTGAACTGAACTGAACTGAACATGTATTCTCTTTCAGTATTGATCCCTTTATTATTAAATAATGTCCTTCTGTGTCTTTCGTTAGGACTTTTAAAGTCTATTTTGTCTTATATGAGTATTACAGCCTCTCCATTCTCATCATTTACATTTGCATGAAGTATCTTTTTTCATCTTTTCACTTTAAATCTCTATGTCTCTCACACTGAAGTGAGTCTCTTTGTAGACAACACAGTGTAGTTTCTTGTCATATTTTTCATTGTTGTTCATTCTCCCAATCTATATGTCTTTTGATTAGTCCATTGACATTTGAAGTAATTATTGATAGGTATGTACTTGTTAGGACTTCCCCAGTGGCTCAGCAGTAAAGAATCTGCCTGCAATGCAGGAGACTCAGGTTCAGTCCCTGGCTTGAGAATATCCCCTAAAAGAGGAAATGGCAATCCATTCCAGGATTCTTGCTGGGAAAATCCCATGGACAAAGGAACCTGGTGGGCTATAATCTGTGGAGTCACTAAGAGTTGAATGCAATGAAGCACGTACACAGAGAGCTGTCAAATCCCTGTGTAGACTGTGTAAGTCCAGTATTTTTGGTGTGAGGGCTGTTTCTGGTCTGTATGCCAGCCACATCTCTCCTCAGAATGTGCTATCTGTTAACCCTTGATAAGGGGGTGTGATTGGAGTTGTTGTGTCCAGAACCTGCTCTGGATGTTGAGTGGGGCCTCCTCTTTTCTTCTTGGCTGTCACAGCCTTGTCAGGGGCAGGATCTGCCCCCAGTTGTTTGAGTAGAAGCACTGAGTCTCAGGCTCAATATGGTGCCATTGCCCTTGCTCTGTCCCAAAAGAAGTGAGCTCTAGAAGCAAGTGAGGACCATATGGTCACAGTGTGAACCCCTGTGCAGTCATTTGTGGTTCTGCCTAGAAACAGCCCATGGTCATGTCCCTTTCTCCATGGCGTTCATCCCAGATCTATTGCTAGGCTATGGTGTGTGGTGTGGAGTGGGCTGGTGCTAGGGGCCAGGGTGCTGTAGCTGCAGGAATCAAGATGACTGTGCTGCTGCTGATACTTGGGCTGCCTCTGTGACAGGCCTCTCCCAGGAACTATCTGCATTAGATCTGGCTCCAAGCTTCAGTGTCAGATGGGCAGAACCAGAGTGCTCCATCCAGAAAAGGAACCCCTGTGTATTACCCAGGGGCTGTTTCTATGTTTGTGTTTCATATGTTTCCGTGGTGTCACCCAGTGTATACACCAAGACTGTCTGCTGCCCTCATGGTGTGAGTGCTGACAGTGGGCTCTGAGATTCGATAAGACCATACACAAGGCCCTCCAAGCTGTCTCTGTGCAGATAGACTGAGTCCTCAACCTGGGCCCATCTGCCCGAGATTCAGCATCTAGCTGCTGTGCGTACTAGCATCCCCACCCATTGTGCATTTTAATTTAGACAGGGAAGCATGGTGAGGTTGCGGCGATCAGCTCCAGGGGGTGTCTCTGCTCTGATTGCTAGTAAACCAGCACCCGTACACTCCTCAAGAGCAAAGACCAGGCCCCTTTGAGACAGGCTGGGACCTGGAATATGGCATCCTTTACTGTAGTGCTTGTATCTGGAAACAGCTTTAGCAGCAGAATATAAAGAAACTCTGATGGTAGTTTAGTTGCTAAGTCACGTCCAACTCTTGCGACTCCATGGACTGAAGCCTGACAGGCTCCTCTGTCCATAGGATTCTCAAGGAAAGAATATTGAAATGGGTTGCATTTTCTTCTGCAGGGGATGTTCCTGACCCAGGAATAGAACCCAGGTCTCCTGCATTGCAGGCAGATTCTTTACTCACTGAGCTATGAGGGAAGCCCACTTCACACATGCATAGTCAGGGCACTTATGAACAAGGCTAAAACACAACTGCCACTTCCGACATGCTTGGAGCAAAAGCAGAGTCCTGCACACAACACTACCAAGGGGTGGGCAGACCATCTAAGTTACATGCCCTGTGCACCCCACCTATCCCCTCTCACCTTCACACCATTTAAGAAATCAGCTCTCATCTCTTCAGGGAGTGAGCAAGGGAACCTGTTACTTGTTTTTGCCCCCTTTTGTTAAGCACATATCCCAGTAAAGGCCTGCCTGAATTCCTGATCTGGCCTCTTATCAATTGCTATTTCTCAGGGAGTCCAGGAGCCCACATCTGTAACACCTTCAGCCCCTCTATCTGTCCTATCAGACCTTGCAGCAAGCAAGGGGGGCTCCCCAAGACAAGGTCCTGCCCATGTGAACCTTTCCTTCTTTACAGCTCCCTCTCAGGTGTGCTAGGCCTGTCCTAAATGCCTTTTTTCCCCCATCCTCCTTGGTTACATGGATATTTTCCTTGCAGCTTTGGTTGTAAGAGATCTCTTGCCAGTTTCCAGTCAGTTTTCTGTGAGAGTTGTTCCACATGTAGATGCATGTTTGATGCATTTGTGGGTGAGATGAGCTCCATTTCCTCCTGCTCTGCCATTTTGATGCTTGTAATATTGCATTTAGTTGGCATGTTTTCTTAATCTCTTCAGACTTGTAACAGTTCCATCGTCTATATTTTCATGCCCTTGATTCTTTTGAAGAGCACTTGATCAGATATTTTGAAGAATGTTTTACAATGATACTGCAAAGTGTGTAAGATTTATTAACCTTGAAATAGATGTTATTTACTCTAGTGGTTCGGGAGTTAGTCATAATCCCTTCAGGATTAGTGGTTTGGGGAAGGCCTCATAGCAAATATGGAACTTTCATTGGGTTTTCCGACTTGAAGAGGAGCTTCTCAGAACAGGACAGCAGCACGAAAAAGTTTGGGTAGGTGAAGAAGAGGTAAAATCCAGAGTCTGCAATTTAGTTTCTCCACCTAGGGACCCCCTAGCATCTCACTAGCCCAGGGGCTAGCAAACTTTTTCTTAAAGGACCAGAGAGTAGTTATTTGTGGCTTTGTGGGTTATATAATCTTTGTCACAACTGATCAGGTGCCATCATAGTTGAAAGCAGCATGATGAATATCTGGAGCTATGTTCCAATAAAACTTTATTTATGGATACTGAAATTTTAATTTTATGTAACTTTTCATGTATCATGAAATATTCTTTTCTTCTTGACTGCTTTTCAACCATTTAAAAGTGTAAAAATCATTCTCAGCTCAGTGAGCTTCTACTGAAATAGCCTGCTGGCTATAATTTGCTAACCGCAGATTTAGCCCACTAACATGATAAACTAGAAGCACATTATGCAAATTAAATATAAACATGTTCAGGTAGTTGGAAAATTCTTGCTCGTTGTTTAAGTCTGTGTATATCTTTGAAAAAGTCAGGAGTCAAAGTAATACCTCAACCCATGCCATTGCATTTTTTCATAGCAGAAAGGAGCACGATATAGTTGTTCTGTATTCTCACTAACGAATAGTGTTTCTTAGGACCTATTCAGCCAAGCTTCTCCTTAGGGAAACTTAAAACCTGACAACAGTTTTAGACTGTTTGGAATGCAGTCTTTAGGTGGTGGCAGTGTTCTTGCCTGGAGAATCCCAGGGATGGGGGAGCTTGGTGGGCTGCCGTCCATGGGGTCGCACAAAGTCAGACACGACTGCAGTGACTTGGCGGCGGCAGCAGCAGTTGGGTTGCACACTCACTATTAACTGCTGTATTTCTTTTGCAGGGATGGTTTACATGGCTGGACTCGTTTTTGCTGTTGGTGGCTTTAATGGTTCCTTGAGGGTCCGCACTGTGGATTCTTATGACCCTGTGAAAGATCAGTGGACCAGCGTTGCTAACATGCGAGACCGGAGAAGCACTCTGGGGGCTGCTGTGTTGAATGGACTGTTATATGCGGTGGGAGGCTTTGACGGGAGTACAGGCAATTTTCTTTCATCTTTTCTAAATTACTGTTAGAAATGAACATATCAATCATATTTATGGAACAAGGCCTGGCATAATTAGGAGTCAATTGAGTGTTTTACTAGGTATTATAAATGTAAGTTTAAAATTTCCATCCAGAATGCCTTTAAATGATGTTAAGAGTGCTGAGTATATGTTTTTCTCATGCTTCAGTATCAGTCATCTTGTCAAGTTTAAAGAGCCAATGAATGTCAGTAGCTTGTATAGATGTTCTTTAGAAAAGAAATTATTTCTCTTCATCATATAATTGGATGTTAGCTCATTTTAAATATAACAACTGAAGTATTTCCCTAATGTATATATAAGGAACCTGAGGAGGAGATGAAGCACATTGTGCTTTGTTCATTACAGGGCTGTCCTCTGTGGAAGCATACAACATCAAGTCTAATGAATGGTTCCATGTGGCTCCCATGAACACGAGGAGGAGCAGTGTGGGTGTCGGTGTTGTTGGAGGTGCGGGCAATCTTCTGGTGGTTAAGAGTGTTTCTTCCAGTAACCCAGACCCCAGTTGTCTAAATGAGCAAGCAAATGATTTTAAAAGGGAAACATACAGTGGTTATTATGAAATGTTAGTCGTCCTTTTTTGCCTGCCCCCTGGCCTCTCTCTGTCCTCCCTCCCTCTTTTTCTCATCTCTTTGTATAACGTATATAAAATTATTAACTGATCTTAGTATAATCATTTGGGAAGCAAACCAGATGGCATGAATATGAAGTTTTACATCTAGAGAAGGACTGTTTAACTTTTAAGTGATGGGTTGCCACTGTTATTTGTGTACATAATACTTTGTTCCCCCAAAGAATTAACACAGTAAGTATGAATTTTTTTATTCATTGTGCAGATTTGTGGCTTCCCACCTACCTCTCCATGGTGGGTATAATTCTCTGCACTGACTTTTTTTTTAAACCAGATTTATTGTATTTTAATTCACATACAATACATTTTACTCATTAAAGTGTACAATTTGGTGTGCACCTGTCATAACAGTTAATTTTAGAACATTTTTATTACCCCCAAAGCAACCCTATTGCCCTCGGTTATTACCCACATCCCGCCAGCCCTTGGCAAACACTACCCTACATTCCTGTCTCTGTATAAATTTTCTACTTATGGATATTTTCATATTAATGAAATTATAGAGTATGTTGTCCTTTTGCAGCTGGCTTCTTTGGCTTGGCATAATGTTCAAGGTTCATTTGTGCTGTAATATTTACCAAGGCAATGGCACCCCACTCCAGTACTCTTGCCTGGAAAATCCCATGGATGGAGGAGCCTGGTGGGCTGCAAAGAGTCGGACACGACTGAGCGACTTCACTTTCACTTTTCACTTTCATGCATTGGAGAAGGACATGGCAACCCACTCCAGTATTCTTGCCTGGAGAATCCCAGGGATGGGGGAGCCTGGTGGGCTGCCGTCTATGGGGTCGCACAGAGTCGGACACGACTGAAGTGACTTAGCAGCAGTAGCAGCTTTTCTTTTTATTAGCAAATAATATTTCATTGTATACTGTACTGACTCTTAATATTACATTTTTAAAATGGCAACCCACTCCAGTATTCTTGCCTGGGAAATCCCATGGACAGAGGAGCTTGACGGGCTATAGTCCATGAGGTTGTAAGAGTCGGACACAACTGAGCACACACACACACATACAAGATAACTTTGCTATTTAATTTGGTTTTTTAAGATATTGTTCACTTAGCACTTAGTGTTATCCAAAGAGATAATAAATGTACTTTCTTTTGTCAGATTATTGATGAAAGTGTTAAATTAATATCATATATATTGTACAGATCTTTATAATGTGATTTGGTAACTCCACCTATCACCATTAGGCAAGATTTTAAATAGTTCATAAAAATCAATAATACTTTAAAGGTCAACTCTGCTATCATGGAGGAAAATTCAACATTTCATGACTTGGAAAAATAGCTGTTTATGAATTTGACTTTCTTTGTGATTCCATGTTTAGGTCTGCTCTATGCTGTTGGGGGTTATGATGGAGCTTCACGTCAGTGTCTCAGCACAGTAGAATGCTACAGTGCCACAGCAAATGAGTGGACCTATATAGCGGAAATGAGCACTAGGCGGAGTGGAGCAGGTGAATAGGAACCTCACTCAGCAATTGAAACACAAAAATGATGGAAAAGAATTAAACAAGTGAAATAATGACATCTCTTTATATTATCAGAAAATATATACTAATTCTAGTGACACTGTTAAAATGTCTTTTGCATTATACAGGTGGAGTGGTAGGTAGATGCACTTAAATTCACTTTCTAAAATTTCTCACGTGCTTCTTCTGTTTCACTTAATTATTCATATTGTTTGGCATTACTTTTAGGTTTTTGTTTTTGGTGCTTATTGGAGAACTTGCTTAATAATCAACTCCCTTCATATCCGTTTCTTACAAATTTAATACTCTTAATACTGATTTCCTTTTACCATGAAAGTTGTTTTCAAAAGGGTTATGTTGTAAAGGACTTCCCTCTCTGTTTTCACCTACACATTATTTTTATTGTATTTGACAATAACAATAGTTCTTACTAAGATTCTCATTTGTAATTATTTTCATTTCCATTTTCTATGTTGAATGCTTTTAATATTGATTTTTAATATGAATAATTTCAGAATTTTTATTTACAAGTCATTTGAATAAACCCTAAAATGTTACAAATTTCCTGTCCCTTTTACTCTACTATAGGTTGGTTTTTTATGTTTTATAGGTGTTGGTGTGTTAAACAACTTATTGTATGCTGTAGGGGGTCATGATGGCCCTTTAGTACGAAAAAGTGTTGAAGTGTATGATCCTGCCACCAACACATGGAGACAGGTAGCAGATATGAACATGTGCAGAAGAAATGCAGGTATCTGGCTAATTTAAGATTATGAAATTTGTATTGAATTGTATTCGGAGTTTTACTGGTATCACTGTGTATTTCCGTTGTTCTTCTACTGATCTGAGTTCCTAATAGATTTGCCCTGTAAAGGCAGAAACTCACAATGATCCTAGGCAGTAAATGCCAAGCATGATGTGGGGCATGCAGTTTAATGTCATCCTTCCATCAGAGCTTACTTTTTGGTGATGACCATAAATACTAAGTTAGAAAAAGAACTCTATGTATTACTCAGATTAATTCTTTTGTACCACAGACATTTTTGAATGTCTGCCTGTATCATATTTTGGAGTTCAGTTTTCAGGGACTTCAGTCTAGTTAAGTAAATACTTTTACCAGATTAAAAAGCTGGTTGTTTATCTGAATCTGGAGGGGAACCTAACGAAGGCAACCACAATTTAATACAGTTCAGGGTTTCTAGAGAATGGAAAAGCTAAAACAACAACAACAGCAATTTTAAGAAACCTGAGGTCTTCAAGACCAGGGAAGTACTACCTTAAAAAGAAAATCCATGGAAGGGAAATAGAAATGGACAATAGATTCAGGATAACTAGATAGTCTTTTGGGGAAATGCTCATCTTCTTAAAAATGGCATTGTCTTCATGCCAGGTCCTATAATCAAAATAAACCTGATGATTCTCAGAAACGGTGTACCATTGATTGATGTTGCAAGATACACCTTCCATCACCCCAGAAATGCTCTTCCTATTTCTGTTTACTTTAAATGGGATCACTAAGGAAGATAAGTATATGGGACTCCAAGAACTCACTCAGCAGAACAAAATATATAATTCACTTGACCTTGTACCTCATCCAATCAGTTGTACTAGGTGAAGTACTAAAGCTCTCTCAGCTATGGATAGTCCAAAACTAGTAAAACCCCACAAATCTGGGCCCCAGCACATGTGAAGTTAGAAAAGTATATGTGTTTGTGCTTCTGGATTAGGAAATTTATTAGCAACAAGAGCAAGAAAGCTGAAAATAACTTTAAAAATCTATCAGTAAAAGACAAATGAATTACGGTAGTATCATACATGAAATACTGTGCAGCCATTAAAAATAATATAAATCTGTATTTATTAACTTGTAGAAATATCCAGGTATATATTGTTTGCTGTGAGTGTGTAAAAAATAGTTTATGTAGCATTAGCTACTTTGGGGTTAAAAAAGAGTCTGAGAATATATGCATAGAAAAGAGCCAAAATTTCAGTACTTGGGATTCTAAGTGGTATAGGATTAGTAGTGGTCTTTTCTTCTTTGTACTTTTCTACGGTTTTGAATTTTTCCAAAAAATAAAAAAAACATAGTATTCTCATAATAATTAAATAAATAATACTGTTCTCCCTTTAAAGGAGATAAAATAATTAGCTAGTCAGTATAATAAAATTCAGAATCATTTTTACCTTCTACAAATATATATATTTATTATTTTCTCTTTTTCCTTAAGATTTCCTTAGAAGCTGACTTTGGGAGAATTACTAAACTTCTTTGACTTTTAAGTTTTCTACTATTTTTAATAAAGTGGGAAATAAAATAGTTTCTAGCATATAAAGTAAGGTTATTGTGAAGATTAAATGAAATAATGCACATATAGAGCAACTGCTATATAAGTAACTTGAGTAGAAGCTGACAGTTGATACTAGAGAAATTCCTCACATAAAGGAATTCTTTTCAGCTTTCCCCATCTTCTCTTCCTGCCTCTTACGCAGAAGTAATTGTATCTGGATCACTTGACCAGACACGTTCAGAGCCATTTATAGTCATCCAAATTTTTAAAATAATTGTTTTCTCTCTGTTTAATTTTTTTAAAGGAGTTTGTGCAGTTAATGGTCTGTTATACGTAGTTGGAGGGGATGATGGTTCCTGTAACTTGGCATCAGTAGAATATTATAACCCAACAACTGATAAATGGACAGTTGTATCATCTTGTATGAGCACAGGGAGAAGTTATGCAGGTAATGATTGTTCAGTTTTCTTACAGTCTTCTATTATAATACAAAATCATTATGACTTTTCCATTAAGAATGTTTTTCTCATATAAGAAGAAAGTCTTTTCTCAAAGTATATCTTCTTATTCTCAAGATAATTAATGTCAGATATGTATGTTCTAAAATAAGGTACTAGTATTCTTTTGTCATTCTGTAGTCATTTGTATTCAAAATTACAAATGTTTCCATTGTAGAAGGGAATTCACTATGTAGCAAGGCTTTAATTACTCAGATATCTTAAAGATATGGGGGCTTCCCCAATAGCTCACTGAGTAAAGAATCTGTCTGCAATGTAGGAAACACAGTTTCGATCCCTGGGTTGGGAAAATCCCCCTGGAGGAGGACATGGCAAGCCACTTCAGTATTATTGTCTGAAAAATCCCATGGACAGAGGAGCCTGATAGGCTATAGTCCAAAGGGTCTCAAAGGGTCAAGACGCGACTGAGCAACTCTTCACGCATACTAAAAGAAATCTCCCTTGGCAGGGCTCCATGTGATGGTAATATGGTGAGGCTACAGAGTAATTTTTTTTAAGCACAGCACTGATTGAATTATAAAATACTCATTTTGGTCCATTCTCTTCATAAGAAAAATGGTAATACTCTTTAATAATATGAGTCTTTGAAAATGCTGCATATGAATTTTCTGATATCTATATTTATATTGCTTTAAATATTAGAATGTTTCAGTAACATTCTAATATTGATTTACTACTGGAGAAAAAAGAAATTTATACTAATTAACCATCACTGTTATTTATGTATCATCCAAAACAACATGTAATAGAACTATATACAGTAAGCTTCCAGGATAGCATTTGTCAAAATTATGTAAAATTTCTTAAAACAGCTTTAGTGAAATATAACTGACAGAGAATAAATAGCTTATATTTAAAGTATACAGTTTTATTAGTTTTTACATATATATGAAACTGTCACCACAATCAAGATAATGAATATTCATCACTCTCACAAGTTTCTTTGTATCCTTTTTAGTATTAGGTGGACCTTAGTATTTCTTGAGTAAAGTTGTTTTCCCTTCATTATATAACTGTGAAGAGCAAAAGATGACTTCTGGATTAAATAGTCTGACATAGTTTTGGTACATAATTTTTAAACAAAGATTTCATTGTCATTTAGATTAAAATGATAGTAATATTAAAGTTTCTTGGAGATTTTGAAACATCATGATCTGTTCAGTCCTTGTCACTTAAGTTATAATATAAAAAAATTCAAGATTTTCTCAGAGATACAGAATGCTTCCTGTGACTTCAGTTTTATTTCTTTGTTTCTTTGTTCAGGGGTCACAGTTATTGATAAACCATTATGAGCCTAAAGGACATTTTCGGCACATTTACACATGAGAAGCAGACTTCAACAAGTACTTCTGAAGTGACTGAGAGTCTAGCACTTCTCCACTTGTAGCTGCACGTTAAGTCTCTGCAGAGGATAAGATCATCTGCCTCTCTAGGCCGCAGATACTGAAGATTATTTTTGGTAGATGCACCGTGTAGGCTTTTTCTGCAGTGAGCAGCAGCTGACTGAATTTTAATAAGAAACTTGGATTGCAGTATTATTCTGTAGTCTTTGGACAACAGTTGCTTTCACAAACAGTAGTTATCAACCTTGAATAACTATGGATTATTTTGTGAAGGGGGATAAAGTAATGTGTTCTTGTAAAATTAAATTTCATCTTTATTCCTTCTCCTGAAAAATCTGTATGCACAGGAACTGAAAATCTTTGAACAGGTATTAAACTCTGTATAAGTATATAAACTAGTTGAGGGATAAAACCATTTGCTTTTATAAAATATGTTTGATTACATGAGTATAATAAATTGTATGCATATAAATGTGTGTCTATATGCTTTCCTTTAAATATGTTTGAAAAGATGTTTGCAACTTTATTATACTATTTATAATTGGCACAGTACTTTGAATTATGCCAGTACTACATTGTAAAACAGAGTTGTATTTTTTGATATTTAACAATGCTTAACACTTTAAAATGCCACTTCTGAGGAATGAACATGGTGTAACACACTTGAATACTTGTGTGATGCCAAACTTTTTAAAATAAAATATAAATTATGCTTATTTATTATTTTCTTTGGTTTAATATTGGTCATGTTTTGTCGTGAATTTCAATTTTTTTTTCTTAACACTTCGGCATGAACATTATTGCAGGTTTTTGATGAATATAATGAATGTATGGAATTCAACTGAATTTGCATGCTCTTAATAATTTTTTCTGTGTGTATAAATTTAGCTGCTATTAACAGAAGAGAGAACTTTCTGTGAGTAGCCATATACATTGATCAGATAGTTTTTCTGAGATCGTCAATTAATCTCACCTTAAAAATGACCAAAATATGTCTTTATCAAATTAACTTTGAATAAAAGTTTGTATATTATTTGTTTCACGTTGTCCTTGATTTTTATCTAGTTTGTTATTTAAAAAGTTGCCTGTTCACTTCTTGTATTATTTTATAAAATTTGCATTTTCTACTTCTTAAATCAGTATTTAAAATTTGTTGCAAAGAAACATACAAGGCAAGTCAGTTAAGTCACTGAAAACTGTTCTCCAAGAAAAAGCTACCTTAATTATCAAGGAAAACATCTCCCAAGAATTGGGAAAACTTAAACATTCATAGTGTTCTCTCCCTAATATGGGCAGGACACAAGATAAAAGTAAAAGAAATAGCATTGAATCAAAAGGAAGTCAAAGAAAAAATAGCTACTCTGACACAACTGAGAAAAAAATTGTTGTTTTGATACCAAATAGAAGGAATTGAGGAAATGGACATAGGGAAGTGGGGTGGATACCTGAGGGGCTGAACACAGGAGGAAGAGATGGGATGAGGTCATGGGATATGATGGCTGTTCCTCAGGGATTTAGAAGGTAGTAAGCCTGAGCTTTTGCCAGAATAGTCAATAAGAGGAGAGAACTATACCTGTGATGAAAGTTCTGTTTAGTTAATAGAGTCACATTTAAACATAGAACCACCTTTATTACCAACTTAGTTGAATTTTCCATTGTAAGTGGAATTTAAACAATTAGGAAAAGCAAAAGCCTGTGCTCACCTTATGAAAATAAATTTCTGCATTAGTGTTGCTCCAAGCACGTCCATAGTCAACAAACATGTTGAGGATCTAATGAACTTGGAACACTGTTAACGATTTCAGACAGTGGCACCAAAAAAAGAGTCATTATGTCTCCTGATCACTTCCAAACACTAATATTCCATGAATTAGTCAATTAATGATTTATCTAAAAATTTTTAAAGCTTTTCTTAAAATATAATCTACTAAGTGACAAAGTTCTAAATACTTAGCATGTCAGATACCTCTTTATCTTTTCTCCTTTAAAGATTTAATAAGCTCTACAGTTCAGTCAGTTCAGTTCAGTTCAGTTGCTCAGTCGTGTCTGACTGCGACCCCATGAATCGCAGCACGCCAGGCCTCCCTGTCCATCACCATCTCCCAGACTTCACTCAGACTCAAGTCCATCGAGTCCGTGATGCCATCCAGCCACCTTATCCTCGGTCGACCCCTTCTTCCCCTGCCCCCAATCCCTCCCAGCATCAGAAACTTCCAATAAGTCAACTCTTTGCATGAGGTGGCCAAAGTACTGGAGCTTCAGCTTTAGCATCATTCCTTCCAAAGAAATCACAGGGTTGATCTCCTTCAGAATGGACTGGTTGGATCTCCTTGCAGTCCAAGGGACTCTGAAGAGTCTTCTCCAACACCACAGTTTAAAAGCATCAATTCTTCGGCGCTCAGCCTTCACAGTCCAACTCTCACATCCATACATGACCACAGGAAAACCATAGCCTTGACTAGACGGACCCTAGTCGGCAAAGTAATGTCTCTGCTTTTGAATATGCTATCTAGGTAGGTCATAACTTTTCTTCCAAGGAGTAAGCGTCTTTTAATTTCATGGCTGCAGTCACCATCTGCAGTGATTTTGGAGCCCCAAAAAATAAAGTCTGACACTGTTTCTACTGTTTCCCCAACTATTTCCCATGAAGTGATGGGACCAGATGCCATGATCTTCGTTTTCTGAATGCTGAGCTTTAAGCCAACTATTTTGCTCTCCTCTTTCAGTTTCATCAAGAGGCTTTTTAGCTCCTCTTCACTTTCTGCCATAAGGGTGGTGTCATCTGCATATCTGAGGTTATTGCTATTTCTCCTGGCAATCTTGATTCCAGCTTGTGTTTCTTCCAGTCCAGTGTTTCTCATGATGTACTCTGCATAGAAGTTAAATAAGCAGGGTGACAATATACAGCCTTGACATACTCCTTTTCCTATTTGGAACCAGTTTGTTGTTCCATGTCCAATTCTAACTTGCTTCCTCGCCTGCATACAGATTTCTCAAGAGGGAGGTCAGGTGGTCTGGTATTCACATCTCTTTCAGAATTTTCCACAGTTTATTGTGATCCACACAGTCAAAGGCTTTGGCATAGTCAATAAAGCAGAAATCGATGTTTTTCTAGAACTCTTGCTTTTTCCATGATCCAGTGGATGTTGGCAATTTGATCTCTGGTTCCTCTGCCTTTTCTAAACCCAGCTTGAACATCTGGAAGTTCACAGTTCACCAATTGCTGAAGCCTGGCTTGGAGAATTTTGAGCATTACTTTACTAGCATGTGAGATGAGTGCAATTGTGCAGTAGTTTGAGCATTCTTTTGCATTGCCTTTCTTTGGAATTGGAATGAAAACTGACCTTTTCCAGTCCTGTGGCCACTGCTGAGTTTTCCAAACTTGCTGGCATATTGAGTGCAGCACTTTCATAGCATCATCTTTCAGGATTTGAAATAGCTCAACTGGAATTCCATCACCTCCACTAGCTTTGTTCATAGTGATGCTTTCTAAGGCCCATTTGACTTCACATTCCAAGATGTCTGGTTCTAGATTAGTGATCACATCATCATGATTATCTGGGTCGTGAAGATCTTTTTTGTATAGTTCTTCTGTGTATTCTTGCCACCTCTTCTTAATATCTTCTGCTTCTGTTAGATCCAGACCATTTTTGTCCTTTATCGAGCCCATCTTTGCATGAAATGTTCTCTTGGTATCTCTAATTTTCTTGAAGAGATCTCTAGTCTTTCCCATTCTGTTGTTTTCCTCTATTTCTTTGCATTGATCACTGAGGAAGGCTTTTTTATCTCTTCTTGCTATTCTATGGAACTCTGCATTCAGATGCTTATATCTTTCCTTTTCTGCTTTGCTTTTTGCCTCTCTTTTCACAGCTATTTGTAAGGCCTTCCCAGACAGCCATTTTGCTTTTTTGCATTTCTTTTCCATGGGGATGGTCTTGATCCCTGTCTCCTGTACAATGTTACCAACCTCATTCCATGGTTCATCAGGCACTCTATCAGATCTAGGCCCTTAAATCTATTTCTCACTTCCACTGTATAATCATAAAGGATTTGATTTAGGTCATACCTGAATGGTCTAGAGGTTTTCCCTATTTTCTTCAGTTTGAGTCTGAATTTGGTAATAAGGAGTTCATGATCTGAGCCACAGTCAGCTCCTGGTCTTGTTTTTGTTGACTGTATAGAGCTTCTCCATCTTTGGCTGCAAAGAATATAATCAATCTGCTTTCGGTGTTGACCAGCTGGTGATGTCCATGTGTAGAGTCTTCTCTTGTGTCGTTGGAAGAGGGTGTTTGCTATGACCAGTGCATTTTCTTGGTAAAACTCTTATTAGTCTTTGCGCTGCTTCATTCCGCATTCCAAAGCCAAGTTTTCCTATTACTCCAGGTGTTCCTTCACTTCCTACTTTTGCATTCCAGTCCCCTATAAGGAAAAGGACATCTTTTTTGGGTGTCTGTTCTAAAAGGTCTTGTAGGTCTTCATAAAACCGTTCAATTTCAGTTTTTTCAGCGTTACTGGTTGGGGCATAGACTTGAATAACTGTGATATTGAATGTTTTGCCTTGGAAATGAACAGAGATCATTCTATCATTTTTGAGATTGCATCCAAGTACTGCATTTCGGACTCTCTTGTTGCCTATGATGGCTACTCCATTTCTTTTGAGGGATTCCTGCCCGCAGTAGTAGATATAATGGTCATCTGAGTTAAATTCACCCATTCCAGTCCACTTTAGTTTGCTGATTCCTGGAATGTCGACGTTCACTCTTGCCATCTCTTGTTTGACCACTTCCAGTTTGCCTTGATTCATGGATCTGACATTCCAGGTTCCTATGCAATATTGCTCTTTACAGCATCGGATCTTGCTTCTATCACCAGCCACATCCACAACTGGGTATTGTTTTTGCTTTGGCTCCATCCCTTCATTCTTTCTGGAGTTATTTCTCCACTGATCTCCAGTAGCATATTGGGCACCTAATGACCTGGGGAGTTCCTCTTTCGGTATCCTATCATTTTATCTTTTCATACTGTTCATGGGGTTCTCAAGGCAAGAATACTGAAGTGGCTTG
Organism: Ovis aries; assembly: GCF_016772045.2. Taxonomy (NCBI): domain Eukaryota; kingdom Metazoa; phylum Chordata; class Mammalia; order Artiodactyla; family Bovidae; genus Ovis; species Ovis aries. The sequence goes on from NC_056070.1 coordinate 710,109, forward strand.
CCATTCCCTTCTCCAGTGGACCACATTCTGTCAGACCTCTCCACCATGACCCACCCATCTTGAGTTGCCCCGCAGGCATAGCTTGGTTTCATTGAGTTAGACAAGGCTGTGGTCCTAGTGGGATTAGATTGACTAGTTTTCTGTGAGTATGGTTTCAGTGTGTCTGCCCTCTGATGCCCTCTTGCAACACCTACCATCTTACTTGGGTTTCTCTTACCTTGGTTGTGGTGTATCTCTTTTTGGCTGCTCTAGCAAAGCATAGCTGCTGCTCCTTACCTTGTATGAGGGGGGTATCTCCTTACCACTGCCGTCCCTGACCTTCAACATGGGATAGCTCCTCTAGGCCCTCCTGTGCCTGCTCAGCCACTGTTCCTTGGGTGGCTCCTCCTGGCTGCCGGCCCTGGCCTCGGGCTCGCGGTGGCTCCTCAGGGTCACCGCCCTGGCCTTGGGTGCGAGGTGGCTTCTCTCGGCAGCCCCTGACCTCAGACATCGGGTGTCTCCTCCCGGCCGCCACTGGCCTTGGATGTTGGGTAGCTCCTCCTGGCCGCCACTATACCATAAGACAGTTTGCCAAGGTTCAGTAACTAGATTCATAACTCTTGATTTCAAAGGATTTGAATTTATTCCCCTCCCCTCCATGCCAGTCTTTATGTCTCCAGTTTGAAACATCTTGTTTTCTTCTCTTCAAGCTTATTAATGTGTTCCTGGCTTGTTCGATTTTGTCCAGAAAAGAGGTCAGAAGTCTTATCCTGCCAGAGGAACCACGAGGTATGAGCAGAGCTCAAGGCTAGTTCCACGAAAATATATTTTAAAGCAACTCGGCTCCTTGTTCCACTTGACTCTGCACCTTCATAACTAAAAGCAGTGATGATTTGGGTTTAGGTAAATGATGTGTATACTTTCACTTCCCTTCCCATTAACTCTGCTATATGATTCCTTGTTTTTATTACCATCCTTATAGATAGCATGAGGACCCATGTATTTATCATCTCAGCTGTTGATGAGTTGATGAGTTAGCATAGTACATAGTGATATAATGGATTAGCCTGCCTCTTGTTTCAGTTTGTTGAACAGATTCCCTCCTACTGGCTTATATGGCTGGCTGTGTCTGATTTCAGAGAGAAGGCTAGATGGGACTGTGGAATCACACTCTGAATCAAGTTTCTGGCATTCTAATTCTGGCGTCACAATTCTAAAGGGAAAAAAAAAAAAAAACAGTGTAAGTGTTGCAGGGCTTATGGGCATAGGAATCAGATGGCTCTGAGTTTGCATCCCCTTCTCTCAGTTACCGGTTCTTCTGGTGGCTCAAGCAGTAAAGAAACTGCCTGCAATGCAGGAGACCTGGATTCAGTCCCTGGGTGGGGAAGATCCCCTACAGAAGGAATGGCAACCCACTCCAGTGTTCTTACCTGGAAAATTCCATGGACAGAGGAGCCTGGCAGGCTGTAGTCTGTGGGGTCACAAAAGAGTCCCACCAGCTGAGCAATTAACTTTTCTGTCAGTTGCTAATTGTAAGTTTAAACACATTTCTTAACCTCTGACTCTTAGTTTGTGTTCTCTAAAATGGCAACATAAGTATCTGTATCTTAGTTTTTTTTTTTTTTTTTTAATGTTGAGTTTCAGACTAGCTTCTTCACTGTCCTCTTTCACCCTCAAGAGGCTCTGTAGTTCTTCACTTTCTGCCATAAGAGTGGTATCATCTGCATATCTTGAGGTGGTTGATATTTCTTCCAGCAGTCTTGATTCCAGATTGTGATTCATCCAGCCTGGCATTTCGCATGGTGGACTCTGCATATAAGTTAAATAAGCAGAGTGATAATATACAGCCATGTTGTACTCTCCCAGTTTTGAACCAGTCTGTTCCATGTCTGGTTCTAACTATTGCCTCTTAATCCGCATACAGGTTTCTCAGGAGACAGGTAAGGTGGACTGGTACTCCTATCTCTTTTAAGAATTTTCCACAGTTTATTGTGATGCACACAGTCAAAAGTTTTAGTGTAGACAGTGAAGCAGATGTTTTTCTGGAATCCCCTTGCTTTCTCCATGATCCAAAGAAGTGGACACAACTTAATAATAACAACAACAACAACAACAAAAAAAAAAAATGAAAGTGTATCCCTTACAAGGTTATTGTGGAGTTTGAAAGAAATGATGTATAGTAGTGTGCTTGAAATACCAAAGACCCTCAATGTTGTTGTTCAGTAGTTAAATTGTATCTGACTCTTTGAGACCCCCTGGACTGCAGCACACCAGGCTTTTCTGTATCAGCACTCCTCCACCACCATCTCTTGGAATTAGCTCAAACTCATCCACTCCAGTGTTCTTACCTGGAGAATCCCAGGGATAGGGGAGCCTGGTGGGCTACCGTCTCGGGTCGCAGAGTCAGACATGACTGAAGCGACATAGCAGCAGCAGCAGCATGTCCATTGAGTCAGTGATGCCATCCAACCATCTCATCCTTTGTCGTCCCCTTCTGCTTTCAATCTTTACAGCATCAGAGTCTTTTCCAATGAGTCAGTTCTTCACATCAAGTGGCCAAAGTTGAGCTTCAGCATCAGCCCTTCCAATGAATATTCAGGGTTGCTTTCCTGCCAGGAGCCACCACGGGAGATCCCACCCATGACAATGTCGTGTGGAAGAGAACTGTTAAGCAAGGCTTCAGAACTCAATGGGCTCCCTAGGCTTTCTCAAGCATCTACCCCAAAACCAGAATCTGTCTGTTTTACTATTTCATGACTTTCACCAACTCCTCTGACATTAACAGGGGTCTATTCCTGACCATCTTTCTCTGGAGAAAATCAACTTAGGGCTATAGCTAATAAGTCTCCGGGACATGAGAGAAATATTTCAAATCAAATCCCCTCTGTTAGCATTTTAGCTTGCTTGGAAGGTATATCCAGACTCTTGCAGCTACGCATATGATTATTTACCTCCTCCCAACTGTAAGAGTCATGGAAAGCCTAAAACATAGAGCCTGTTAAAGAGTTAAAAGTTATTAGACTAGTGCTAATGTAGGATTTCATTATTGGGCCAATGCTTGTTGCTAAGTTCCCATATCTCTTATCCACTGTGCACCTGGGAGTGCATTAGTTAACATAGTTGAAAAGTGAAAAAAACAAGTGTAGCCTTGAAATTAACCACATCAGACTTTTGAGCTAATTGGTTCTTTCTTGTAACTCACTGCACCTTTGCTTCCTGAGAATGTAACTTTGTTTAATACTTTTTGAGGTTGACACAGATTAGAAATATAAGAAAAAACATTTCAAGGGAAAATAAGTTTTCTGGTTGAACAGCCTTTATCTAAAGAGGGTCATAAAATGTTCACAGGCCTCCAAGGCCGGAAGATAATGTACACAATATTGTTTATGGGAAAAGTTTGCAGAAAAATCCTGATTTCCATAAAGACAAAACAGATGTAATGTTTGGGCTGACTCTGTATGACTTTGCATCTTTCATTTCCCTCTATGTATAAGACAAGGTATAAAAGTACCTTTTAATAATAAAGCTATTGGGCCTCGCTTGAAGAAGCTTGGTCACCCCGTTTTTCCTTTTTCTCTTTTTTTTCTCTCTTTCTTTTTCAGGCTGATCCCTTGGAGCATAAAGGCTCCCTGCGTTCACTTATCTGCCTGGGTTTCTAAGACCTGAACCGGAAGACGTTCTGCATCTTCACTCCCTCAGGAGACCGGGAAGGCACCTGTGGCCTCCGTGAACAGGGCGAACTTCCTGTCTCAAAGTTTTATCGGCTTTCTATTTAAACCAAGAACTATCAGCCTCTTTCTCTCCTCTATTTTCTTATCTACAATATTCTTTCCTTATCTCTCTCTAAATCATCCGCCGACGCCGTTTTTCCTTCAGGTTCCCCTGGATCCTGCAGGGGCTGGACCCCGGCAGTTTCCTTTAGGATTGATTGGTTTGATCTCCTTACAGTCCAAGGGACTCTCAAGAGTCTTCCCCAACACCACAATTCGAAAGCATCAATTCTTCCGCACTCAACCTTCTTTATGGTCCAAGTCTGACATCTGTACATGACTGCTGGGAAAACCAAAGCTTTGACTATATGGAACTTTGTCAGCAAAGGGATGTGTTTCAATAAATTACCGCTGTTGTTGAAGTTCTCTAAACCACCCATTTCTTCTTTTTTTTTTTTAATTTATTTTTTCACTGAAGGATAATTGCCTTACAGAATTTTGTTGCTTTCTTTCAAACCTTAACATGCATCAGCCATAGTTATACATATATCCCCTCCCTTTTGGACCTCCCTCCCATCTCCCTCCTCATCTCACCCCTCTAGGTTGATACAGAGGCCCTGTTTGAGCTAACCTGTTTGAAGAAGCCTCCCATTTCTTCACTGGAAGGAACTGAGATGAGCATATTTCTGTTCTGTTTTGTTCTTTGGAGTTATATCTATGTTTCAGTTCGAAATCTCCAAGATTTAAAATAATCATTTGACCCTTTCACATACTTGCATCTTCTCTAATATTAAAAATAATATATCTTTAGTAAGCAGGACTCTAAGTCAGGGATAATAACCGACTTAGTATTACTGAGCACTTCCTGTATTCCAGATACTGTGCAAAGGGCTTACATACAAGTCACATTTATTGTCATAAAAAACTATTATAATACCCACTTTAATAAGTACTGGTTAAAATTTTGAGAAGTAAATTATCTAAGAGCACACTGCTAATGAGTGGCAAAGCTTGGTAGGTCTGACCCCATGGCATATGCTCTTAATCCTCCCTTAACAGAGTGCAGCATGTTTAGGCAGAGGGAAAAGTAGGCAGCATCCCAGTCACACCCACAACCTCAGTCAATGGGACAGCAGGTGGTGGGGTCTGGAGCTAAGCGGGCCAATCAAAGAAATCCTAAATTGGGTTGCGAGTCTGGGCCATTATACTTCCCCTGGGAAGAAAAATGCTTCATGGGAAAATGGCTTTACCCATTCTCGGTTACTGACGGCCTGCTTCAGTCCTGAAGAGACCTAGGCTGTGCAACACAGCATCTACCCCAGGATACAACAGGCCTCCTGAAGACAGAGCTCTGAGCACTCAAGGGACAGATCCCATTTCTATCCATTTGATATGACTTTTCTGTCATGATACTTTACAAAGGACGTGGGTGTCAAATACATGGGATAGTTAGATGAATGGGTTGAGGGATTTCCTAAAGCAGATGGCACCTGGCCTGTTAGGCACGAGAACCAGTCTGATCACAGCCATGAGAAGCGACAGCGTCCCGTTTGCACAGTCCTGCATAGAAAGTGCCTTCAACGAGAGCGAGTAGTGCCCTTGTGCAAATTTTAAAAGGCTCTCTTAAGCGAAAGCTTAATTTCGTGGATTACCCCCATCCGTGCACACCTCTGCATCCCCGTAGGGGCGGGAGGCGGCCGACCTTGGCAGCAAAACCAACTGCTGCGCCTCGTCTCTTCTAAACCTTCGACTCTTGGCTTCCCGTCCTCAAACAGGAATCGCGCTGCATTTGGAGTTCCCCATTTCCCACGTACATACAGGTGTTATCTAAAGACACTGGGGTTGGGACGAGAAAGAGGTCTAAACTTCAGGCGCAACAGAGTTAAAGCGGCGCCAGTGAATACAGCGCATAGTAAAGATTTCAGGGCCGGCGCGCCTGCAAACTCCCCGAGTGCGCATGCTCTTGGAAGGGGCGCGAGTGCTGGGCGGGGCTGAGGTTGCTAGGCGACGTCTCACGGCCTCGCGTCAGCCTAGGCTGGCTGGCGGACCAGCTACTGGCCTGACGCCTAGCTCTCACGATCCTCACTCCATCTGAGCAGCCAATGGCCGCGCTTCCAGTGCCGCGTTCGCTCGAGTCACACGATGCCGGCAGCTGCGTAGGCCAATCACGGCTCTCAGAAGGCGGGGCGGAGCCCACGCAAGCCAATAACGGCGGAGGAGCCCGTCGACTCTCGAGTGGTAGCGCCTAGCGCAGCTCTGGAGGCGGCGGCTGCAGACTGGGTGGCGCGCAAGGTGAGGGACTGGGGTGGAGGGTCCTCGGTTGGCTCCCGCGTACAGAGGCCGGGACGGACGGCCTGGCGGCAGGTATTGGTGAAAACGAGTGAAATCTCTTAATGTCGGAACCAGGCAGTGGTCACAGCCCAGAGTGACAGAGTGACCAGAGTTCTACAAAAGGAAGAAGCAAGATCTGTTTGTATGCGCGGCGGGGCGCGCGGGTGGGAAGGGCGTCCTGGAAGGGTTCTAAAGGGTGAATAGCAACTGGGCAGAGGGCTATACCGGCAAGAGATGCTGTTTCGTGGCCAGAGAGGCCCGAAGCGGAGGACAGTCAGAGACCTTGGTGTATCAGTACGGAGTGTGGGGGCGAAAAGCTGAGAGTAAAGGAGAGCAGAGGCCCAGGTGTTTCATCTGTGGGGAGGCACTCCCTGAAACTTTAAGGGTCTGCCGAAGGGCTGAACCCCGTCTGCTGTTTGCATGAATGCTGGCGTCGTGTTTTAGAGGGAGGGTTTAAGAAGGGCACACTTGGAGGTGCCAGGCGTCCGGGCCGGGCAAAGGCCAACAGGCAGTGCTTGCAGGTCTCAGAGACAGGGAAACTTCAAAGTTTCTGGGTGGGTGTGTGGGGGGGGGAGCCACAGACAACTACATTTCTTTTTTTCTGAGTCTGTAGCAGACCTCAAGTCAATCCAATTGTGCAAGGATGAAAAAGAGAAATAAAATTCACTTGTTATTTCCCCTCTCCTCTCTTCCTTAATACCTATTTTTTGCTTTTGTTCAGTTGGCAGTAGTGTATCCTTTTCCCTCCCTTAAATCTAGAGAGTAAACTCCTGAATGTTAATTAAACCAGTTGTTTCTAAATTGGGAAGTGTTTGAAGACTTAATCCAGGCAGCAGAGATAGAGATCTGGAAAATTCTGTCCTAGATGACTAAGTAGATAGTGGCATCAGTTCACCAAGTTAAGTACGTAGGGAGGGAGTATGTGGGAAGGGTTGCAAGGAGTAGTGGCCGAATTTTGGGACATGTTGACTTTGCCATGCCTCCAAACTGCCTAAATTGGAGATGGCCAATGTACTTTGGATAATCAGAACCTGGGGTTTTAGAGAGAGAGAGAGGATATCAGCATATTCTCACAACAGGGAACAGATATGATCACTCCTGACACTGTAGAATAGTTGGAAGGAGTAAATCAAGCATCTCTGGGAAACTGTTCAGCCTCAATTGTTGAGCCTTTCTTTCTCAAAAGCTGTACCACAGACATACTAAATGGGAAAGTGCTGTATCCTTTCTTATCTCCTGGTTGAGTCTCTAGAACTGATATTTCTTCTGCTCAAAACCACCCATCGACCCCATCCCACCCTCTTTACTCTCTTTTAATCTAGTTAAATTAGATTTAACTGCCTTCCCTCCAGACTCCAGGTTTGAGTTTACATGCTTCTTTCTCTAGTATCTGTTCCCTGGGCCTCTGTGTTTTATATTTCCAACCTTTTATTGCTCTTATCACAGATGTTGTGACAGTGTTGTTACTTCTTTGTATTCCTCCCTAGATTTTGTGATTTGAAGAAATCATATTTATTTATCAAGGGTGAGAGCAGCAGGAAGCACAGTGGCTGCAAATAGTACCACAGGTTAAATCAGAGTGAATACATGTGAATCCCAAGAAGCGAGAAAGGCGGGTATATCAAGGTGAGAAGTATCAAATTTTCCTTAAGGGCCAGATAAAATAAACTCCAAAATATTTTTGTTGGATCTGGCAGCTGGGAAACAGTGATTTTATTAAGAGTAAATTTAGTGCATTGATTAGAATACAAAACTGATTTTAATTGCTAGAGAGTGGATGTGAAATCTGAAAATGAAGACAGCCTGTATGGAATACTCTTTCAGGAGGCTTGGGTGAACTTTGAGAATTATTCCTCTCTTACTATACCATTTATTGTGTGCTTTATTATTTAGGATCACAGTATGATATGGATGAGAGCACAGACTCCTCCACTTAGTGTTTTTGTAATTTGGGAAAATTAATCTTTCTAAACCTCAGTTTTTATCTGTAAAATGAAAATAATAAAAGTGCCTACCTTGACGCTATGGTAAGGAGTAAAGTCTATAATATAGAGAGAGCATGTGACACTGTTAGAAGTTACTGGTGTATATAAAGCGCTTAATAATTGTTAGCTTTTTTTAGCTTATGTGTCACCTCAACATAAGTACTTCACATGTATCATTTCTTGGAGTCTTTAGAAGAACTATATTGTTATTCCTTATTTTTTCAACTTTATTGAGGTTCTGTTAGCAAAATGTACATTGTGGTTTGATATACATGTACATCATGAAAAGATTCCCATCATCTAGTTATTGTTATTATTTATATTTTGCAAATAATAAAACTGAGGCTTAGAGAAGTTACTTAACTTGCTCAAGGTCGCACAGCTAGTAAGTGGTGTTGATTCAACATTATTAGATTTGGAATCTGCCCGCAATGGAGGAGACCCAGGTTTGATCCCTGGGTTGGGAAGATCCCCTAGAGAAGGGAATGATTGCCCACTCCAGGGTTCTTGCTTAGAGAATTCCATGGACAGAGGAGCCTGGCACACTACAGTCCATGGGGTCACAAAGAGTCAGACACGACTGAGAGACTAACACTTTGACAGTTTCATGTATTATGCATTCAAGACATACCTAACTTTATTTTATTTTTTTATATTTCTAGGCTATGCAGTTCACCTGTGAGTTTTTTTTCAAATTGTCACAAATCTCCCCAAGTTTTTCCAATTTGTTTTTTGAAAAAAAAAAAAACTAAGTCTAAGTGGACCTGCCTGCACAGTTCAAAGCTGTGTTATTGAAGGGTTAGCCATAGTTGAGTGGGTTATGGGGTGGTGCTCTAAGACAAAGGAGCATTTTAAACAATATTAAGAATGCTTTTGAGGTTTAATATATTTATTTTTAGAGTGGCCCATCATAATTTATAAACAAGGGACATCAGTGAACATTTTTAGGAAAGTGACATTCTTTATAAGTTTCTCTGTTTTTTGATTTGGTGGCCTATTAAGCTTATTTATAAGTGAACATACTCATGAAAAAATTAAAATTATAAGAGGTATAAAATGGAAGGTAAATTTTTTCTCCTCTTCATAACCCCTCCCTACCATGTATGCATAGGCATTTTCTATTTGTGTGTTTCTCCTATTTATATATGTGTAAAGTGCATAGATAAAGACATAACCTTTTCACAGAAACATAGGTAAGGCTCTTCCTATACATTCTGCAACTTGCTATTTCACTTAGATGTCTTTCTATGTAGAATATGTAAATCTTCCTCCTCAGTCTTTGGAAGGACCTGATAGAATTTATTTAATTCATTTCTTGTTGATGGCCCTAACATCTTGCTGTATTTTTCTTTGTTTTTGCTATTGTGAGCAATGCTTCCTTCAGTCTTAGTGTGCTCATCTTTGTGTACTTAAGTGAGAAAATTGCTGGCTCAAAAGGTGTATTCGTTTTGAATTGTAATAAATACTGTGGTTTTTTTCCTTAAAGAATAAACTAATCCTCCCATCAACAATGTACAGTGATGCCGGTTTCCCCAAAGTGTTACTGCTAGGCGCTCTGTGAAACTAAGTTTTTGTTTTAGGATGCATTTCCTATTTGAGTCAAACTGAGCTGTTTATTTGCTTAGTATTTGTATTTATTTTTCTGTGAATAGTCTGTCATTTTTCTGTTGGGTTTTTAGGCTTTTTCTAAAGGACTCATTGTAGCCCTTTGTCATCTTTGACTTTATTGTTGTCTTTTTATTCCCAATTATAAATATTTAGTATTTATGTAGTCATATTTGGCAGACTTTTTCTAAATAGGTTCTTAAGTGATACTTTTAAACCCAGCTATTGCTCTTTGAAATTACAAGTTTTTCCTGGGAGATACTTTTAAACCCAGCTATTGCTCTTTGAAATTACAAGTTTTTCCTGGGAGACCACACTGATAAGTCTCCTTAAAGATGGCTTGAAATTTCGTATCCACTATTTTTTAGATATTTCTCTTGAACTTTAACATGTGGCTTTTAAATCCTATCTACAAATGGAGGTGGTGATGACATCCTGTAGACTGGTGTTTTTAATCATGGGTTTAGGACCTGAGAGACTGGCACTCCTTTAGCAATTTAAAAATTAATCAGAAGCATTTTAAAACCTGTTATCTCATAATTTTGTTGTTTAGCTTGCTTATTTACTTATTTATTTATATTTACAGAATAATAAGGCTGTCTGCAAAGATTTGAAAAATGGCAACAAATGAAAGTATCAGCATCTTTAGTTCAGCATCCTTGGCTGTGGAATATGTAGATTCACTTTTGCCTGAGAATCCTCTGCAGGAACCATTTAAAAATGCTTGGAACTATATGTTGAATAATTATACAAAGTTCCAGATTGCAACGTGGGGATCTCTCATCGTTCATGAGGTCCTTTATTTCTTGTTCTGTTTACCTGGATTTTTGTTTCAATTTATACCTTACATGAAAAAGTACAAAATTCAAAAGGTGAGTATAATGGACTTGTACTGGAGTATTATCATTAGTCTTGTTGAATATTTTTTTAAAGTAAATATAATTTGTAACTGAAAATAGACTGTACATCAGGGCTGTCCAACAGACATGTAATGAAGCCGCATACATAATTTCCTACTAGAATATATTAAAAATAACAAAAGGGGGGGAATAATGTTCACAATGTATTTAGTTTAATCCAGTAAATCTCAATTATATTTCAGTAAGTAATCAAAATTAAAAAGTATTTAATGGGATATATTGTGTTCTTATTCTTACAATAAGTGTTCAAAATTTAGTGTATATTTTACACTAATTTCAACTCATCTTAGTTAAGACTAAGTGTATTTAAAATGTTCAATAGCCACATTTCTAGTTGCTACCATATTACACAGCACAACCCTAGATCATTACTGATAAGGTTTCAGAAAGAATTTGTTGAATTGTGCCTTCAATAGATGTGATGTTTATCTAATTTGAGTTTATAAGTTTTAATTAAAAAAAGTTTTTATTGAGTTATAGTTGATATACAATAAATTAGTTTCAGATGTTAGTTTCAATGCTGAATCACAGCATTGTGATTCGGAATTTTTGTACATTATGCTCCACCTTACATTATTATGAAATACTGGCTATATTCCCTATGCTATCCTTGTTTTGCTGTGCTTAGTCACTCACTCGTGTCCAACTCTTTGCAACCCCATGGACTGTAGCCTTTGAGGCTCCTCTGTCCATGAGTATTCTCCAGGCAAGAATACTGGAATGGGTTGCCATGCCCTCTTTCAGGGGATCCTCCCAACCCAGGGATCAAACCCAGGTCTCCCATATTAGAGGTGGATCCTTTACCGTCTGAGCCACCGGGGAAGCTAACAAGGGAAATAACAAGTAACAGGGAAGTAACAAGGAAGTAAGAGCCTTGTTACTTAACTATTTTATATGTAGTAGTTTGTACTTCTTTTTTTTTTAATCTCCTACCTCTATCTCACTCCTTCCCTCTTTCTCCCTGCTGGTTGTAACCTCTAGTTTGTTCTCTAGATCTGAATCTATGTCTTGTTTTATTCATTCGTTCGGGTTTTTTTCTCACATCTAAGTGATAACATACATCTTTGTCTTTCTCTGACTTATTTCACTTAGTATAATACCTTCCAGGTCTATCCACGTTGTTGCACTGGCAAAATTTCATTCTTTTTAATGGCTGAGTAGTCTATTGTGTGTATATACCCCGTCTTCTTCCACCATTCATCTGTTGATGGACACTTAGATTGCTTCCATATCTTGGCCATTGTAAAGAATGCTGGTGTGAATGTATGGTATGCTTGTATCTTTTCTAATTAGTTTTTTTTGTTTTTTCAGGTATATACTCAGGAGTGGAATCAATGGGTCATAAGATAATTCTATTTTTAGTCTTTTGAGGAACCTCCATACTGTCCACAGTGTCTGCACCAGTTTACATTTGTGCCAACTGTGTACCGAGGTTCCCTTTTCTTTACATCCTCACCAACATTTGTATTTGTAGTCTTTTTTGATTAATAGCCATTCTTACATGTGTGAGGTGATATCTCATTGGGATTTTTATTTGCATTTCCTTAATGATTTGTGATGTTGAGTATTTTTTCATGTGTGTATTGACCATCTGTATGTCTTTGGGAAAATGTCTGTTCAAGTCTTATGCTCATTTTTATATCAAATTATATGAGCCCTAATCATATGTTTTAGATATCAATCCCTAATCAGTCTTGCAAATTAAATAACTTGCAAATATTTTGTCCCGTTCAATAGTTGCCTGTGGTGTCAGGAGTTTCCTTTGCTATGAGAAACATACTTCAAAGTTTAGGTCCCATTTGTTCGTTTTTGCTTTTGTTTCCTTTGCTCTAGGAGACAGATCTAAAAAGGTATTATTGTGATGTGTTGTCTTCTATGAGTTTTATGGTGTTCCCATACAAATACTAAAATTATTTGTTCCAGTTCTAAAAAAAATGCCAGTGGTGTTTTGATAGGGATTGTATTGACTCTACAGATTACCTTGGGTAGTGTGGTCATTTTAATAATAATTCAATTCAGTAGAATAGTTCTTCCAATCTAAGAACATGATGTATCTTTCCGTTTGTGTTATCCATTTGTGTTTCTTTCATCTGTGTCCTAAGAGTTTTTTGAGTACAGATCAATTATCTCTTTAGGTAGGTTTATTACTAGGTATGGTATTCTTTTTGCTGAAATGGTAAATGGGATTGTTTCCTTAATTTCATTGTTAGTGTATAAAAATCTGTTGATCGAGTTTTATATATTAATTTTGTATCCAACAACTTTACCAAATTCATTGGTAAACTCTAGTAGTTTTCTGGTGGTGTTTCTAGGGTTTTTCATGTCATCTGCAGACAGTGACAGTTTTACTTCTTCCTTTCCAATTTGGATTCCTTTTGTTTCTTTTCCTTGTCCTATTGTTGTGTCTAAGACTTCCAATACTGTGTTGAATAAAAGTGGGCATCCTTATCTTATTCCTGATCTTAGAGGAAATGTTTTCAGGTTCTCACCGTTGACTGTGTTAGCTGTGGGCTTACCATCTGTGGCCTTTATTATGTTAAGATATGCTCCCTTTGTACTCACTTTATGGAGAAGTTTTATCATATATAAATTGTAATTTTTGAATTAGCTAGAAGGGAATCTTGTTCCTTCATGAGTATTATTTTGCAATTCACTATAATCCTTAATGTCTCAACTCTTCAGTGTTGTTAATATGCTAAGACTTTGATCAAGAGTGTTAAAATTTTGTTTTATTCTAAATATAACATGGTTTTTCTGCAGCATTCATGTCATCTTCCAAAAAATGTTGATGTTCCTAACTTCTCAGTATTTGCTTCAGTACACTAAGTGTTTCTTGAGAGCTTGTGTACATGGTACGTCTTCTCAGGTTTAAACATAGGGAAAATAATGAACTCTTGTAACTAAAGAGTTTGACACAGTTCTCAGGAAGGAGTCTGTACCATATTGTTAAAGAAAGAAAGAATTTATCAACACTTAGTAAACCTATAATAGTTTCTAATGCTTACTATTAGCTTTTTTCAAAAAGTCATGCCAAACTCAGACTCGGGCACACAGTCTTGATGTAAAGTAGGCCTTTTGGGAATGTTCATCTAAAGGTTGCACTCACTGAGTTCATGTCTGGTGGCAGTCAGCACACATCCTCTGTAATCAGTCTCTTCACTTTGTAGCCTCTCCTGGTGAGTCTCACGTTAAGCAACTATTAACATTGATCCTTTTTGGGGATACTGCATGGGGCCAGCTGCTTGTGGACTCCAGGTCAAAGGAGGGAAGAACAAAGAGTAAAGGGAGAAGGAATTAAAAGGGCTGTGGCCTAAAGGAGAGTATCCTGTTACTGTAAATAAAGGACACAATATTTCCAAAATGTTTTTTTATAAAAAGGCCTGCTTTGAAAGGCAGAATTGTGTTTGAGTGTCTTAAGTTCTCATGCATGTTTGGAATTCTGACTGCAATGGGTCACCCACTGCATTATTTATGGGGCTGATTGGTTGGTTGTATGACTATCCAGGCCACACTATCCCTCTCTGCCTTCTGCCCTCTACAGTTGACTCACTGGCAGAGGTGATAACTTTTTCAGAGAGAAAGTTAAGATTTTATGAAGACTGTTTCAGTTAAGATTTTATGAAGACTCCAGAGAAAAATGTGGCAAAAGAAAGGACAAGCAATAATCTAGTTTACAACTAGTTACTTATAAACAGATTGAAAGCCTTCAAGTCTGTGCTTAGCATGTGTTTCTTGAGTTTCACAACCATTAAAGTCCCTGCTTTGAGATTTTTTGATAATAAAATTAACTGAAGATTAATCAATACAAGTTTTCACAATATAAAGGGATTTTAAAAACAAGCCAATAAGTCAGTATAAGTTAATTACAGATTTATGCATTTTGAAGGCAGATACCCTAAAACACTGACACTGATGGAGCAACACCAAAAATTCTGCTTTGAAACAGAATAGACAGTTAATGTACATGCTTGCTAGGGGGAAGGGTGATATTCACTTCTGTGAAAGTAAAGAAATAGACCTTGCAGGATTTTTTTTTTCTTTATGTCATACATCTCAATAATTCTCTAGGAATTTTCCTCAAAGATTTATACATTAAAAACATTCTTTCTGAAATCTGTGACCCTCATAAATGTAAATCGTGATTTTTTTTAAGTTATAACTGATTTCTTTTTCTGTTAATTTCTACAGCTACATCAGTGTTAGATTCTAGCCAAGATATCACCAGTTAGTTAAACATAGTTCTTTGGAGAAAAGAGTGGCTTTTCCCACCCAAGCCAGAATCTTTCATTTATTTTGTCCCCAGTCACAGACTGGAAGTTCAGAGGAGCAAGGTCAGATCATGCTCAGAGCAGAAATAGAAAATTGTAAAGTAATCTTGCCTAATTCCTTCATTTTATTGTTGAGACTGAGATGTGAGATTCACAGAGACCCTGAGGTTAGAACCAACTCTGACTGATTACCAGTTGAACTCTCCCTTTTTTGTCAGGGAAGGAAGCTCTTCTAAAGAATTTCAGGAACAATACTGGAACCCTAGATTTTAGTTAGTCCCAAGTTCTGCTAATAACTGCCTATGTGTTCCTGGGCAAGATGGTTGACCTCTGGGCCTCTGCTGAGGTCAGTGGTTTCCATTGCAGATTTCTGAATTTAGGGGTAAGGGCATTTAAAAGAGCAAAAACTATTATTTGCTATCTTTTTGTAAAACCAAAAGCACTTCTTAACTAAGTACAGCCGTTTGAATTGAATACATATTCACTTTTCTTTATGGCTTGCTGAGCAAGTTGATAATCCTGATGGGGCTTTGTGAACATTTCTCTGCACTGATCACTTGCTCATTTGATTTTAATCTGTGAACTTCATCTGTGGCCAGTAGCTCTCCATTCTTTGGGAACCACGGGACACATTTGTTTCTGGAGTTCTTTCAGCTCAGAGTTTCTAATTCTGTCAATGTGTATGAAGAAAAATGCACTAATTTCTGGGAGTGAAAACCACTGAATGGTGTTGCCTGCCTGTATAGTAAGGCTTTCAATGCTGTGTGTATAGCTCCCTCAGCAATTGGGAGAACTCAGCTGTGATTGTAGCATGACACATGTCTTCACCTCTGGAATTCCTGATAAAAGTAAATGATCCGTGGGCAGCAAACACAGGACTTACTTATTCTCTAGTGTTGCTTTGGTTTGCTCTGTAGTGTTGCTTAAAGATCATTTGGACCATTATGCCTGAACCTGAGTTTTGACAATTTCTTCATCTGTTTATAGTAGTGATAATAGTTGTCAAGAATTTAGAATGTTGAGGGTGAGTGTTACAGTTCCTGGGCCTTAGTTACTGTAACTTAGCAATTATAATACAGAATCTACATAACATAGGATTAATTAAATAACAAATTTCAGGTTCCATATAGACATTAGAGAAAAAGCTAAGAATTTACTTTTAGTTTTCAGGTGAAACTTCTGATAGCAGAGGCTAATACTAAATGTTTTAATTTTTTTCTCCATAGGATAAACCAGAAACATGGGAAAACCAATGGAAATGTTTTAAAGTGCTTCTCTTTAATCACTTTTGTATCCAGCTTCCGTTGATTTGTGGAACTTATTATTTTACAGAGTATTTCAGTATTCCCTATGATTGGGAAACAATGCCAAGATGGTATGTAGATAAAGATATGATTTTTATACTCAGTTATGGTTTATCATTCAATTAAAATATCTTTAGTATTATGTTCTTTCTTCATTTGGTTAATGTTTGTTCTTAACTTGGAAGTAAATATAGAAAACTATAGTAGAAACTTAAAATGTTCCCATTTTTATGTGTTTCTATATTTTAATATCTTTATTGGAGAGTGAGTTTCTTACATTAGAAGTTTCTTATAACAGAAGTTATATGATTATGTATAGGATACGGAGGCTTATACCAAGAAAAAATATATTTTAAGTCTAAAATGAAAAAAATGAGTGTAAAGTTTATAAAAATTTTGTCCATATAGACACACACGTATATATATATAATATGAGCATAAGTATTTATGTTCAGATAATTTTTGTATTCTAGCTTTTTGTTCTGACTAAACCTGAATAGATGTACAATATATAGATATGTGCTTATCCTATTACTGTATATGCAACATATAAGAGAATTTGTGTATTTGTTCCTATATAAATAAAATATTTTTGCCCATTGCACTTACATGCTTCTCTTTGGCAGAAGAAAGTGATTGTACTGTTAAGAGTAGTAAGTCCTTTATCAGGGTTGCTCTTTGCCTAGAAATTTTGAGTTTTGTTTCTTAGCTCTGATTTTATAACTTATTATTTTTTAATTTAATTAGAATTGATATGGTGGTCAGCCTCTTTAACCCTTCTTCAGGTGGTATCATATATCTAGCTTGTATCTATATGTATTGTTTTGATAATTTTTTGATCAATATAACCAGTTAAATCAAGATAATATTTGATTTTATGCAGTGTCCAGCAGTGATCCTAGGTAAAAGTCTAGATTGTTTTAGTAAGTTATTTTATCCTCATTACGGTATTTTCATCTTAAAGGTACATGCTTTTGGCAAGATGTTTTGGCTGTGCAGTGATCGAGGATACTTGGCACTATTTCTTACATAGGCTTTTACATCACAAAAGAATATATAAATATATTCATAAAATTCATCATGAGTTTCAGGTATGTTAGAATTATCTTTAATATATTTTTTACTCTTTGAGCCAAAAATGTTATTTTTTTAAAGAATCTGAACTTAAAAAAAATTGTCAGTGATGTCTTTATTTCATTTTCCTTTGGCATAATTGTTTAGAATACATACACACATAAACATGAACACAAAGCTAGTTCTACAGATTTTTTCTAGTATCCTAATTTCATGGTAAATTGAGGCCTGAAAGAAAAATTTTCATTTTTGTGTTTTGATTCAGAGCACTGTACTCACACAGCTGGGTACCTGGCAGTTTGATGGAGGCTCTAATGCTGTTATGATCATTTAAGTGAGACCCCAAAACAACAAACCTTGAATCATTAAGTTTTTCAAACAGTTTTCAACTTAGCTTTAATGCTTTTCCACCTCATTGCTAACTTCTTCCCACAAAACAGGGATTTTTTTTTTTTTTTTTTTAATCAGAAGTGCTTTGTAGTTAGCTTTGTCAGATTTGTTTCATTGGTATGTTCTGCACTGATCCTGATTACCTGATATGATAAATCAAATATCCCTTTCTTGGCAGAACAAATTCAGGTGCATAAATGACATGTAGAATTCAAGCCAGTTGTTTTGATGCCTTTATCTCAAACCATTAAAATAGATCATATTAAGGACATCCCTAAGCCTTCTAATATTTGGTAAAAACAGATATCTTTATTGAGAATTACTGTTAATGTTTATATAGGTATGACTAGATATACAGTTCACCCGTAATATCCATGGGTTCTGAATCCATGAATTCAACCAACTGAATGAATATGCACATCCTCTGGAAACCCTCATTGAAAATATTGGGGAAAAAAGTTTCAGAAAGTTCCTAAAGGCAAAACTTGAATTTGCCTTGAATGAACAACTATTTACATAACATTTAAATTGTGTTCACAACAATTACACAATTACATAGCATTTATATTGTATTAGGTCTTATAAGTAATCTGTAGATGATGTATATGGGAGGATGTGCATAGGTTATGTGCAAATACTGCCTTTTTATTAAAGTTTGGTGTCCATGGGGGTCCTTGAACCAATCCCTTTAGAATACTGAGGGATGACTGTATTTTCATAACATATAGAAGGGATATAGTTTTATAAAATGATATGCACAAATAAATTTAGAAAGATGGTAATGGTAACCCTGTATGCCAGACAGCAAAAGAGACACAAATGTAAAGAACAGACTTTTGGACTCTGTGGGAAAGGGAGAAGGTGGGATGATTTGGGAGAATGTATACTATCATGTAAGAAATGGGGAAAAAAAAAGAATATTAAAGAAAATTAATAAAATACGTGTATATATTAGTCAGGGTTCTTCCAAGAATCAATAGGAGATACATACACACAGATTTATTTTAAGGAACTGGCTCATGCAGTTGTGGGGGCTGGCAAATCTGAAATCTATAGGGCATCTAACTGGAAATGCAGGAGAGACTTGATGTTGCAGGCCTGAATCTGAATTCCTATGGGCAACAGGCTGGAAAGCACACAGGTTTTCTGTACTGTAGTCGTGAGTGTTCCTTCTTTCC
Organism: Ovis aries; assembly: GCF_016772045.2. Classification (NCBI taxonomy): domain Eukaryota; kingdom Metazoa; phylum Chordata; class Mammalia; order Artiodactyla; family Bovidae; genus Ovis; species Ovis aries. The sequence continues at coordinate 728,853 of NC_056070.1, forward strand.
TTGGGAAGCCTCAGTCTTTGCTTTTAAAGCCCTTAGCTGATTGAATGGAGCCCACCTGCATTATAGAGGATCCTCTTTACTGATTTAAATATTAAATATTGATCACATCTAAAATAGACCTTCACACCAAATCTAGACTGGTGTTTGACCAAGCAACTGGACACCATGGCCTAGATAAGTTCATATATAAAATTAACCATTATAATATATTAAGCAATTCTTACTTATTTTAGGCTCCATTTGGAATGGAAGCTGAATATGCACATCCTCTGGAAACCATAATTCTTGGAACTGGATTTTTCATTGGAATCATGCTTTTATGTGACCATGTTATTCTCCTTTGGGCCTGGGTGACTGTTCGTTTGATAGAGACTATTGATGTCCATAGGTAAGGTTTGTTTTCTATTCAGGTAGAAGGTATCATAAAATATCCTTTCTTCATGGTCATAGATTATCTTTCTTATTTTTTTAAATTGAGATGTAATTGACATATTGTGTTTTAGGTATACAGTGTAATGGTTTGATATATATATTGCTGATCCATCTTTATACATTGTTACAATTTTTTGTGTGTGTGTAATGAGAACTTTTAAGATTTACTCTCTTTGCAACTTTCAAATTCACAGGACTGTTGACTTCAGCCTCTATGCTATTCATTACATGCCCAAGGCTTAGTCATCTTACAATTGGAAGTTCATACCTTTGACCACTTTCACCCATTTTACACACTCGTAGTCATTGTCATAGATTATCTTTTCTAAGTAGACTAATAGTAGGAGAAGTTAAACCTTGTTAATGTTACTGTTTTTAAGAAAACAGGAGAATATAATCATTGGGGAAAAGTTCAAATAATAGACTTATTTTTTGCATTCTTATCTATAACTGTTGTCATTTTTATGATGAGAATATATTCATGTATTATTTGGGAAGACGAAACGAAATTTTGGAAGTGCTGCAAAACTGCCCTCCAAAGGGCCCCTCTTTACATGCCCAGCAGGAGCCGGCAAGAATGCTTTCCCTGCTTCTGATACCTTTTCCAGCCTGGACATGACAATATCATTAATCTTGGTTATTAGGAGAGCAGAGAACCTTCAGGGTTGTGATCTGCATTCCCCAGGGACTGGTGAGGCTGCACACCTGTATGCTTGTTGACAACAGTTAATTTTTTCTTTGAATTAGCATTTTATATCACTTGCCTACTTTTTGTTAGGTTATATGTTTTATAACCTATTATGAAAAAGTGAAAGTATTAGTAACTTTGTTGTGTCCTAGTCTTTGTGATCCCATGCTGTGTAGCCCATCAGTCTCCTTGGTCCATGAAATTCTCCAGGCAAGAATACTGAGGGATGGAGTAGGTAGCCATTCCCTTTTCCAGGGAATCTTCTCAACACAGAGATTTAACCCAGGTCTCTCCTGCATTGCAGGCAGATTCTTTACTGCCTGAGCCACCAGGGAGACTTATAACATTTTGGTTCATGTGTAAACTTTGTTCAGTTCAGTTCAGTTTGGTCTCTCAGTCATGTCTGACTCTTTGCAACCCCATGGACTACAGCACGCCAGGCTTCCCTGTCCATCACCAACTCCCGGAGCTTGCTCAAACTCATGTCCATCATGCCATCTAACCATCTCATCCTCTGTCATCCCCTTCTCCTACCTTCAATCTTTCCTAGCATCAGGGTCTTTTCTACGGAGTCGGTTCTTGAATCAGGTGGCCAAAGTATTGGAGCTTCAGCATCAGTCCTTCCATTAAATATTCAGGACTGATTTCTTTTAGGATTGACTGGTTTCATCTCCTTGTAGTCTAAGGGATTCTCAAGAGTCTTCTCCAAAACCTCAGTTCAAAAGCATCAGTTCTTCAGCGCTCAGCTTTCTTTACGGTCCAACACTCATATCCATACATGACTACTAGAAAAATCATAGCTTTGACTAGGTGGACCTTAGTTGGCAAAGTAATGTCTCTGCTTTTTAATATGCTGTCTAGGTTTGTCATAGCTTTTCTTCCAGGGAGCAAGCATCTTTTAATTTCATGGTTGTTACATGAAATTACAAAGTAGGTAACTTTGTTATATATGTTGTAAATATTTTCTGTCCCATCTGTCATTTCAGTTTTAATTCTTGATGGTTCTTTTGCAGTACTGAAGCTTTAAATTTTAATATAGTAAAATCTATCTGTTTTATTTTTTTTCTGGCTTTTGGATTTCATGCCTTGCTTGAAAAGCAAGTTTAATGTTCCTGAAACACTGTTGAAAGAAATATATTTGTGGTTTTAATTAAAAAATTGGTTAAATAGTGTAATTCAGGCCAGCAATTATTTTATTCTTCTGTAATGACCCTAAAGCTAACCTTTACTTGAAAAAAAATACTGAAACATCCAGCCTTCACCAAATAGAACACTTCTGTACATTTCTGCCCACCACTGACAAATATTATGTGCATATTTCACATGCTTCCTTTGTATTGATTAGAAGGCATTTTTTGGTAAATTATTTCTATCTAATTCCTTTTCAAATGCCTAATACAATACCCTAATTGATTATTTAAACATGATTATATATTTTTTGAATTTTGGGGGGAGCTTTTATTTCATCTGTGAAAGCAGAATATGAAATTCTAGAAATTATTTCTGAATCATTAAAATAGCAAAATTAATGCTTCTAATCTTAGGCAGAGAAGTGGTAGATGATGTGTCCTTCTTTCTTTCTTTCCATTGCTCCTTTCTATTTCCTTCCTTCTCAGCCTGCTCAAGGGAGGGAAGGATTGGGGTGGTTCAGACTGGTATAATTGTAGATACCAGATTTTAGACTTGTAGTTAGAAATAAAGAAGTTGCAAAACAGTAATCCTCAGATTTAACCTTTGTAATGCTTGGTACTAATTTTGTATAACTTTCCTAAAAGACATACGTAGTAGTATGGGTGTTACAAACTTTGGTAAGCAAATTCCTCTAAAACAGAAAAAATTCATGAAAATCTGTGTCTAAGAATTCATTACTATAATCCTTCCTTCATCTCCTGATTGTAATATTAATATTAAATTCTATAAATTGTTCAAGTTTTTCTTTAATTACTGAAAGTGGTTTCTAGAGTATGTACCATTTGCTGTGAACTTTTGTTTTAAACATGTCAGAAATAAGTGACTTAAGTACAGTGGAATGTTATTTGAATGGTTAACAAGCATATTATGGTCAGTGAACAAGTTGATTATTGATGGTGTGTTTACTTCCTTAATAATCTTTATCATTTTCATTTTAGTGGTTATGACATTCCTCTCAACCCTTTGAATCTCATTCCTTTTTATGCTGGTTCTCGGCATCACGATTTCCACCACATGAACTTCATTGGAAACTATGCTTCAACATTTACATGGTGGGACAGAATTTTTGGAACAGACTCTCAATTTAATGCCTACAATGAAAAGATGAAGAAAGTTGAGAAAAAGACTGAATAAGCATCTCATATAAACCTTCCGGAAAATATGCATTTCCTGAATTGAAGCTAGTAGCTAACATTGCTTCTGGGGAGCAGAAATATACATATGACTTGGCCACTAAGTGATTTAAAAGAATAGTAACAACTTTTAATTAATTTCCTAGTGGGAGCTTTCATATATTTAAATAGTTTTCCTGAGGAAGTTTTAAGGGCCATTTTGCTAACTTACAAAAAGGATTTAAGTAATGGAAGGAGTATTAATTGTCCAACATTGTACCATAGGCGTGAAGCCAAAATTGGTCTTTAAACCTTTTAAATATATAGTGGCCATTTCAGGAACTCTTGGTAGTGGTGTTGGCCTCCTGTTGAACTTTAAATACCTTTTTGGAATTTGCATAAAAATCAAATGCCATGGATTGAACTATACCAGTCTGTACAGTATGAGTGAGTGCCGAATCCAGAATAGCCAGTGCCAGGAATTTCTTCTTATCTGGAGCTGACCAGTTTGAAGTGACTCTTTGGGAAGTCCTTTTTGATTACAATGTACCACTGTTATCTATAAATTAAGGCATTTATGAATTGATGTAAGACTATTTTAGTCTAAAGGTTTTCAAGTTACTTGAACTTTTTTAAAAAATTGAGCTTTATTTCTGCTATTTACCCTTTCATTTTTGTATATCAAGTTTTCTTTGTACTTAAAGCAGTGTCCTGAAACTGTGTACTGGCTTGCTGTATTTGCACTTGGAGCTATTGAAATAAATGTGATTTTGTTTGATTATTCCATTTCCAATTTAAAACATCGTTTGTCACCTTTTATTTATTCTTATCAGGAAAAGTATAAAAATCACTAAATTATTGTTTTGTAACAAAAGGAATAGTTTTATCTTTTTAAATGCTTCATTTCTTAAACTTTTTGACAGTTTCAACATGTATTTATCAGGCTATTGTGGGAAATTCTGTTGACCTAATAAAATGGAGGATATCAAAACAGCTCTTTACTTCACTTAGAAAAAATACAGATGGAAGAATAGAGACAAACTTTATAGGGCAGACTTAATTTCAAGTAGGTAGCCCAGTGGAAAAAAATCCACCTGCCAGTGCAGGAGACATGGGTTCAATCCCTGGGTTGGAGACATCCCCAGGAAAAGGAAATGGCAGTGCATTCCAGTACTCTTGCCTGGGAAATCCCATGGACAGAATAGTGAGGTGGGTTACAGTCCATGGGGTCACAAAGAGTCACATGACTGAGCACACATGCACCGTTTTTTTTGTTTTTATATACTTATACAGTAAAGAGGTTTAAATAAGGACTGAGAAAGTTGCAGCTGAGACTCTGGCTGTTGTTTGGTTGCTACGTCATGTCCCACTCAACACCATGGACTGCAGCATGCCAGGCTTCCCTGACCTTCATTATCTCATGGAGTTTGCTCAAATCATGTCCATTGAGTAAATGATGCCATCCAACCATCTCATCCTCTGTTGTTCCCTTCTCCCGCCTTCAGTCTTTTCCAGCATCAAGGTCTTTTCCAATGAGTCGGCTCTTCACATCAGGTGGCCAAAGTATTGGAGCTTCAGCATCAGTCCTTCTGATGAATATTCAGGGTTGGTTTCCTTTAGGGTTGACTAGTTTGACCCCCTTGCTGTTCAAGAGATTCACAAGAGTCTTCAACACCACAGTTCAAAAGCATCATTTCTTTAGTACTCAGCCTTCTTTATGGTTCAACTCTCACATCCATACATAACTACTGGAAAAACCATAGCCTTGACTAGATGGACCTTTGTCCACAAAGTAATGTCTCTGCTTTCTAATATGCTGTCTTGGTGTATCATAACTTTTCTACCAGAGAACAAGTGTCTTAATTTCATGACTACAGTCACCGTCCAAAGTGACTTTGAAACCCAAGAAAATAAAAGTGTCACTGTTTCCATTGTTTCCCTTTGTATTTGCCGTGAAGTTGTGGGACTCGATGCCATACTCTTAGTTTTTTGAATGTTGAGTTTTAAGCCAGCCTTTTCACTCAGCTCTTTCATCTTCATCAGGAGGCTCTTTAGTTTCTCTTCACTTTCTGCCATTGAATTGGTATTATCTACATATCTGAGATTGTTGATATTTCTCCCAGAAATCTTGATGCTAGCTTGTGATTCATCCAGCCTGGCATTGCACATGATGTACTCTGCGTGTAAGTTAAACAATAAGTAGAGTAGCAATATACAACCTAATGTACTCCTTTCCCAACTTTGAACCAGTTGGTTGTTTCATGTCCAGTTCTGTTGCTTCTTGACCTGCCTACAGATTTCTCAGGAGGCAGGTCAGGTGGTCTGGTATTCCCACATCTTGAAGAATTTTCCATGGTTTGTTGTGATCCACAGAAGCTTTGGCATAGTCAATGAAATGGAAGTAGATGTTTTTCTGGAATTCTCTTGCTTTTTCTATGATCCAACAGTTGACAATTTTATCTCTGGTTCTTCCACCTTTTCTAAAGCCAGTTTGTACATCTAGAAGTTTTTGTTTCATGTACTGTTGAAGCCTAGCTTGAAGGATTTTGAGCTTTATCTTCCTTGAATGTGAAATGAGTGCAATTGTATGGTACTTTGAACAATCTTTGGCATTGCCCTTTGAGACTGTAATGAAAACTGACCTTTTCCAGTCCTGTGACCACTGCTGAGTTTTCCAGATTTACTGACATATTGAGTGCAACACTTTAAGAGCAACATCTTAGGATTTGAAATAGCTCAGCTGGAATTCAGTCACCCACACTAGCTTTGTTGGTAGTAATGCCCACTTGACTTCACATTCCAGGATGTCCAGCTCTAGATTTGTAACCACACAATAGCGGTTATCTGGATCATTAAGACCTTTTTTGTACACTTTGGTGTATTCTTGCCACCTCTTCTTAATCTCTTCTGCTTCTGTTAGGTCCTTAGCATTTCTGCCTTTATCATGCCCATCTTTGCATGAAATGTTCCCTTGGTATCTCAAATTTTCCTGAGCTCTCTCCTCTTTCCCATTCTATTGTTTTCTTCTGTTTCTTTGCATTGTTCACTTAAGAAGGCTTTCTTATCTCTTCTTGGTATTCTCTGGAACTCTGCATTCAGTTGGGTCCATCTTTCCCTTTCTCCTTTGCCTTTCACATCTTTTCCCAGCTATTTGTAACGCTTACTCAGACAACCATTTTGTTTTCTTGCATTTCTTTTTCTTGGGATGGATCTGGTCAACACCTCCTGTACAGTATTACTAACCTCCATGCATAGTTCTTCAGGCAGTCTCAGATCTAATCCCTTGAATCTTTTTGTCACTTCCACTGTATAATCATAAAGGATTTGATGTAGGTCATACCTGAATGGCCTAGTGGATTTCCATATGTTCTTTAAGTCTGAATTTTGCAATAGAGAGTTTATGGTCTGAGCCACAGTCAGCACCAGGTCTTGTTTTTGCCCACTGTGTAGAACATTTCCATCTTCAGCTGCAAAGAGTATAATCAATCTGATTTCAATATTGACCCGTCTGGTGATGCCCATGTGTACAGCCATCTCTTGTGTTGTTTGAAGAGGGTGTTTTCTATGACCTGTGTGTTCTCTGGGCAAAACTCCTGTTAGTCTTTGCCCTGCTTCATTTTTGTACTCCAAGGCCAAACTTGCCTGTTACTCCAGGTATCCCTTGACTGTCTACTTTTACATTTCAATTGCCTATGATGAAAAGAACATCTTTTGGTGTTAGTACTAGAAGGCCTTGTAGGTCTTCATAGAACTGTTTGACTTCAGCTTCTTTGGCATTAGTTGTTGGGGCATAGACTTGGATTACTATGATATTTGAATGGTTTGACTTGGAAATGAACCAAGATCATGCTGTCGTTTTTGAGACTGTACCTAAGTAATGCATTTCAGACTCTTTTTTTTAACTATGAGAGCTACTTCATCCCTTTTAAGGGATTCTTGCCAACAGTAGTAAATATAATGCTCATCTGAATTAAATTAGCCCATTCCCATCCATTTTAGTTCACTGATTCCTAAAATGTTGATGTTCACCCTTGTCATCTGCTTGACCACGTCCAGTTTACCTTGATTCATGGCCCTAACATTCCAGGTTCCTATGGAATAATCTTTTTTACGGCATTGGACTTTACTTTTTCTTTTCATCAGACTTTACTTTCACCACCAGACAGGGTATCTTTTCTGCTTTGGCTCAGCCTCTTCATGCTTTCTGGAGCTATTTATCCACTCCTCCTCAGTAGCATGGTGGATGCCTACAGACCTGGGGGGGGTCACTTTCCAACCCTCCCCCAACGTGTGTGTGTGTGTGTTTAATAAGTTTGTTCTTAACTCTCAAACAACAATTTTGAGGCTGTACCTCAAACTATGCTGTTTAGTTGTAAGGTATCTAAGGGAATTGTTTTATCATCTACTTTCATTCCCTAATACTCTTGGAACACAGGGGTCTGAACTAAGAATAGAGTGACACCTACTGTTGAAAATGGTGCTAAATACTTTTAAACAACTTGTTATGTTCTAATTCTCTTTTTATACTAGATAACTTTTACTGTGAATTGTGGTTGATCTCACTTATTGCTCTGCAATGTAGATGCCTTTTTTTTTTTTCTATTTATATGTGAACGAATTGTCTCAGAGGTGAAGTTAATCCGGATGTATGGGGCCAGACTTTCGACTTTAGAAACCATGATTGTGGCCACCATATGCCCACACTGCAGACTTGCATCTTCTAGAAAATCTCAGAAAATGCTTCCCAGAATTTCCCCCTTATGCACAAATTTTTTGAGAAGACAGATGCTTTGAAAGGAAAGAAAAAGTTCTAAGCCAGTAGCCATCCAGAAACAAAGACTCATTAATAGGCACTTCAGTACAAATAAATTTTTATATGATTTACTGACCAGACTTCTTTTAAGATTACCTGAATTAAGCTATATTTTTTTAGCACTTGACAGTGGGATAGAAACAAATAAATATGAAGACTGCCAAGTCACTTCAGTCGTGTCCGACTCTGTGCGACCCCATAGACGGCAGCCCACCAGGCTCCCCCGTCCCTGGGATTCTCCAGGCAAGAACACTGGAGTGGGTTGCCATTTCCTTCTCCAATGCATGAAAGTGAAAAGTGAAAGTGAAGTCGCTCAGTCATGTCCAACCCTTAGCTACCTCATGGACTGCAGCCTACCAGGCTTCTCCATCCATGGGATTTTCCAGGCAAGAGTACTGGAGTGGGGTGCCATTGCCTTCTCCGAATATGAAGACTAGAGTACAAAAACAATATATAGATCTGTCTAGAAAACAAGGGATTCTTTGTTTCTTAGATTATCTATTTTTAATTTTGCTGAAGTAGTAATTTGAAAGCTTAAAATTAATATAATTAAAATGAGGGTGTAGGATATGCTTAGAGTTAATATCTCTAATGTTATAATTAATTAATATTTTGAGCTTCCCTGCTAGGTCAGTGATAAAGGATCTGCCTCCAACACAGGAAACCCAGGTTTAATTCCTGGGTAGGGAAGATCCCCTGGAGGAGTACAGGGCAACCCACTCCAGTATTCTTGCCTGGAGAATCCCATGGGCAGAGGATCCTGGTGGGCTACAGTCCATAGGGTTGCAAAGAGTCAGACAACACTGAAGTGACTGAGCATGCATGCAATTAGTATTTTACTCTTTTCTATATAATCTGGCTAAAGACATTTTAACCTTTGGAAAAGCTTGGATCTGCAATACTTAAATTCCTAGCTCAACTTCTAACTAAACTCTCACATAAAGCCTAGGGCTTTTAAATTTCCCAAGTTGGAGAAAGACTCTGTTCAAAGTCTTCATGCATGAATGCACAGAAGGCTGTATATTTGTCTCTGAGGATTTAATCCCAATCTATTATTTGAAAAGATCAAAATCTTCCAGCTAATTATCAGAAGAGTGAGCTATGCCTTTGGTCAAATAGATGCTGTGGCAAGTGATTGTCAAATGCTGATGTTCTCCCATAAAATCACCAGAGGACTGTGGTAAAACGTCTTAGGACACACTGAGTACTGTTGTGCTCCACATGTTGAAAGGAAGAGGATGTAAGAGGGTAGAACCCACTATACAAAATGCTACTTTCAAACTATTGAAAAAATAAACCTCGGGAAGGGTGGAGCTCACTGTGCAATTAGAGGCTCAGAGCCTAGGCTATCTTCCCAGTAGACTTGCTCACAGGAGAATGAACCCAGCACCAGGCAGGACTGAGCCGTGGCCTTGTCCCTTTGCTTCAAGTAACTGGTCCACTTCCTGGAAAACCTTTCCCTCTCCTGCTACTCTACAGCAATTTCCTCATCCTGAAATGAGGATGGTAACGTTTCATAGGCAGTTTGTGAGAATTGATTAAAATGTTTCATGTGAAGTACATGTTGCTGTGTGCAATAAATGTTAGCTATTGTGTTATCAGTTTCTGCCATGCTTTCTAATTGAACCAGCTCCAGCCCTCTCCCACCAGCCCTGACTCCCTCACTGAGGTCTTGTGCTGCTTCAGAGAAGGGCAGCCTCCCACCTTTCTCCCGCCTCCCCATTCTGGATCTCTAACCTCTGTCTCTCATGCCTCAGCACATTCTGCCTTGGGTTGCTACCTCTTTTAATCCAGAGATTTCTATGTACTTTCATTCTCCTGTAACATTGTTCCTGCTAATCTCTTTCTGAGCCTTTAAGAGGTTCAGTGAGGGTTATTAATAAGGTCAAAGTCATGCAGGTCATGAGTGACTGCAGAGCTGGAACCTTGCTATTCTCCATCTTTCCTCCCATATCCTCTGTACACCTGGCATGATACCTTGTACATGATAGGAGATCAAGAAATGTTTTATTAATTAAAAAAGGGGGAGACTATTGTAATAGGAACTTAATATAGGATTTGCCAATTATATTGCCATTTAAACAATTCAGTGTTTTAAGTAATAAGAGCCAGTAGTGGGGGTACAGGAGGGGTGTGAGGGATGTTTGAAGTGCATAACAAAACCAGAGCTAGGTGTAGGACTGCTTGGGCCAGCTGAAGTCTTTGTGCTAATTCTTCAGGATCCTAAAGTTTGATATCACTGGTACAAATTCTCATGGAGTATGCAGTTTGATGTGCTCTTTTAGGGAACAAGTTACAGATTAGAGGGCATATGTGTGTGTATTTAACTTGACAAAAAACCCTACCTAACTAAGATCATGGTATCTGGTCCTATCACTTCATAGGAATAGAGGGGAAACAGTGGAAACAGTGTCAGACTTTATTTGGTGGGGGGCTCCAAAATCACTGCAGATGGTGATTGCAGCCATGGAATTAAAAGACACTTACTCCTTGAAAGAAAAGTTATGACCAACCTAGATAGCATATTCAAAAGCAGAGACATTACTTTGCCAACAAAGGTCAAGGCTATGTTGTTTCCAATAGTCGTGTATGGATGAGAGTTGGACTGTGAAGAAAGCTGAGTGCTGAAGAATTGATGCTTTTAAACTGTGGTGTTGGAGAAGACTCTTGAGAGTCCCTTGGACTGCAAGGAGATCCAACCAGTCCATTCTAAAGGAGATCAGTCCTGGGTGTTCTTTGGAAGGAATGATGCTAAAGCTGAAACTCCAGTACTTTGGCCACCTCATGCAAAGAATTGACACACTGGAAAAGACTCTGATGCTGGGAGGGATTGTGGGCAGGAGGAGAAGGGGACGACAGAGGATGAGATGTCTGAATGGCATCACCAACTTGATGGACATGAGTTTGAGTGAACTCCGGAAGTTGATGATGGACAGGGAGGCCTGGCATGCTGCAATTCATGGGGTCGCCAAGAGTCGGACACGACTGAGTGACTGAACTGAACAAGAAAAATGTAGGGGGGGTGGTCCCAAGATGGCAGAGGAATAGGATGGGGAGACCACTTTCTCCCCCACAAATTTATCAAAAGATGAGTTGAATGTTAAGCAACTTCCACAAAATGACTTCTGAACACTGGCAGAGGACACCAGGTACCCAGAAAGGCAGCCCAATCTCTTCAAAAGGAGGTGGGACAAAATATAAAAGATGAAAACAGAGACAAAAGATTTAAGGATGGACACCCATCTAGGGGAGGGAGCTGTGAAGGAGGAGAAGTTTCCACACAGTAGGAAATACTTTTACAGGTGTGTCTGTGGGGAGTTTGCAAATCTCAGAGGGCAACATAACTGGGAGGGGAAAAAAAACCCCCCACAGAATATGCACCTAACCATAACCACTAGTGAAGTCAGAGAAGTGACACAGATGCTCGCATCCACCACCAGCAAGTGGGGGCTGGGCAGGGAGGCACAGGTAGCATCATTGGTCCTTAGCTTAAGGACCGGGCTTGAACGCCCTGAGACTATCTGAGGAAGCTAATGTGAGATAGCAACCCAAACTGTGGGATCGCCACAGAGACAGAAAAAAAAAAAAAAAAAAGACCTTTGTGAGAAAGGCTGTCATGCCGCACAGTGACCCCTGGCACATTCACAGAACAAAGGAGTGAGCAAATACCCAAAGAGAGCAAGCTGGCTGCCATAGAGGGAGGGTCCTCCCTCCCCAGAGGCAGAAAGGCAGGCGTGTGACAGCCTGAGCCAGAAAGCAAGAGGCTACTGCAATCTTGGCCCCAGAGACTGCATCTTCCACCAAACTCTGAGCAGGCTGCCAGTTGCTAACCACATCTTCCTGGATACTAGTCGGTTCACATCTGCCAGGAGTGTCACAGTATGAGATCAGCTCCCCAGAGGAGACACACGGCACACCTGGGACTGTGCTCTCGTGGTGTACCTGGGAACTGAGCAGCTGGGACCGGGGAGGTATATATGATGCACAAACCACTTGCTCAACAAGCACCCAGTCGCCTGAGCTGCGTGCACCTGGGAAGAGCACAAAATGCACAGCCCATCGGGGTCTGTGCCCTTGCAGAGCACCTGAGAACCTGAGCAGCTTAGAGCTGGTAAGTGCACAAGACACAGGGTCCACTTGGGACAGTGCCCTTGCAGAGCAGGCTGGAGCCTGAGCAGTGTGGACCTGGGAAGTACATGCTGCCTTGGGCTGTGGCAAACCCAGTGTGGTCCATCCACTGTAAGCACTCCCCACAGGTGTCAGCAGTATTTGTCTGCAGTGTCCCTCCCTCCCCACAACCCAACTGAACAAGTGAACCTAAATAAGTGGCCATGCTTGCTCCCTCGTATCAGGGAAGAAATTAGACACTGAAGAGACCTGCAAACAGAGGAAGCCAAGATAAGCAAAGAAGGCGGAACCACTTTGGAAGTGACAGATGCAACAGAGGAAAACCCTGCAGTTAATGCTGAGACTGTGCATTTGATGGACACCTATAGACCTTGAGAACAAGTACAAGCCAGAACAAAGGACTGTCTGGCACTGAACCAACCCCACACTGCCCACCACAGCTCCAGAGAAATTCCTAGATATATTTTTACTATTATCACTTTTTGGTGTTTTAGAAAAAATTTAGTTCTTTATTACTCCTCTAACTTTCATTCTTATAACCTACTATTACCTTTCCAAAAAAAAAATTCTGTTTTTTAAAACAAATTCCGTATATTTTTTTTTAATTTTTGTGATTGATTTTGCTTTGTATTTTTATATTGTATTTTTGAGAGTCTAACCTCTATTCTAGGTTTTTAATCTTTGCTTTTTGAGATTTGTTATCAGTTTTGTACCTTAAGAACCTAATCTTCAGTATCCATTTTCACTTAGGGATTTGATTACTGTCTTGATTGCTATCTCCCCTTTTGACTCACCCCTTTCTCCTCCAGGTCACCTCTATCTCCTTCCTCCCTCTTCTCTTCTCTGTATAACTCTGTGAATTTCTCTGAGTGTTCCAGGCTGTGGAGAGCCCTTAAGGATTTGATCACTGGCTAGATTGCTCTCCCCTCTTTTGATTCTCCCTTTTTTCCTCCTGGTCACCTCTATCTCCCTTCTCCCTGTTCTCTATATAATTCTGTAAATATCTCTGTGTGTTACTGGCTGTGGAGAATTGTTTCACCATTAACATAGTGGTCTTATATTCTTTGCTGTATGGATGGAAAAGTCTTGAGTCTACTGTAAGAGAAGGACTGAGCCAGAGGCAGGAGGCTTAACTCCAGAACTTTAGAACATCAGAGAACTCCCGACTCCAGGGAACATTAATAGACAAGAGCTCACCCAAAAGTCTCCATACCTACACTGAAATCAAGCTCCACACAGAAGCCAACAAGTCCCCGTGAATCACACACCAAACTAATTATCCAGCAAAACAGGAACACAATCATGAACATTAAAAGATGGACTGCCCAAAGCTATGCCAAACACATGGATCCCCCCAAAACTTGCTACTGGATGCTTCACTGCACTCCAGAGAGACAAGATCCAGCTCCACCCAGCAGAACACAGACACAAGTTCCCACAACCAAGGAACTGTGACAAGCCACTGGTCCAGCCCCACCCACAGGGAGCAGACTCCACAATTAAGAGGAACCACAAAGTTCCAGCCTGCAGAAAGGGCACCCCAAACACAGCATCTAAGAAAAGGCTGAGAAATATTCAGCATGTGATAAAACCCACTAAACCAAACAAAAGAGGAGGAGATAGGGAGTCTACCTGAAAAAGTATTCAGAACAATGATGGTAAAGATGATCCAAAATCTTGAAAACAAAATGGAGTTACAGATAAATAGACTAGAGACAAAGATTCAGAAGATGCCAGACATGTTTAACAAGGACCTAAAAGAAATAAAGAAGAGTCAATCAATAATGAACAATGCATTAACTGAGATTAAAAGCACTCTGGAAGGAACCAACAGTAGAATAGCTGAGGCAGAAAAGAGGATAAGTGAGGTGGAAGATAGAATGGTGGAAATAAATGAAGCAGAGAGGATAAAAGAAAAAAAGAATTAGAAGAAATGAGGACAACCTCAGAGACCTCAGGGACAATGTAAAATGCCCCAACATTTGAATCATAGGAGTCCCAGTAAAAGAAGACAATAAGAAAGGGCACGAGAAAATACTTGATGAGATAATAGTCAAAAGCTTCCCTAAAATGGGGAAGGAAATAGCCACTCAAGTCCAAGAAACCCAGAGAGTCTCAAACAGGAGAAACCCAAGGTGAAACACCCCAAGACACATATTAATCAAACTAACAAAGATCAAACACAAAGAGCAAATATTAAAAGCAGCAAGGGAAAAGCAACAAATAACACACAAGGGGATCCCCATAAAGACAGCAGCTGATCTTTCAATAGATATTGTTCAGGCCAGAAGGGAATGGCAGGATATACTTAAAGTGATGAAAGAGAAAAATTAAAACCAAGATTACTCTGCCCAGCAAGGATCTCATTTAGATATGGAGGAGAAATCAAAAGCTTTACAGATAAGCAAAAGCTGAGAGAACTCAGCACCACCAAACCAGCTCTTCAACAAATGCTAAAGGATCTTCTCTATACAGGAAACACAGAAAAGGTTTATAAAAATGAACCCCAAACAACAAAGTAAATGGTAACAGGATCATACTTATCAATAGTTACCTTAAATGTAAATGGATTAAAGGCTCCAACCAAAAGACAAAGACTGGCCAAATGGATACAAAAACAAGACCCCTATATATGCTGTCTACAAGAGACTACCTCGAACCTAGTGACACATACAGACTGAAAGTGAGGGGCTGGAAAAAGATATTTCATGAAAATGGAGACCAAAAGAAAGCAGGAGTAGCAATACTCATATCAGATAAAATAGACTTAGAAATAAAGACTGTGATAAGGACACTACATAATGCCCAAGGCATCAATCCAAGAAGAAGATATAACATTTATAAATATATATATGCACCCAGCATAGGAGCACTGCAATGTGGAAGGCAAATGCTAACAAGTATCAAAGGGGAAACTAATAGCAATGCAATAGTGAGGGACTTTAATACCCTACTCCCACCAATAGCTCAACCAAACAGAAAATTAGTGAGGAAACACAAGCTTTAAATGATACAATGGACCAGTTAGAGTTAATTGATATCTATGGGCATCTCACCCCAAAACAGTAGATTTCGCCTTTTTTCTCAAGTGCACACAGAGCATTTTCCAGGACAGATCACATCCTGGGCCATACCTAGCCTTGGTAAATTTCTAAAAATTGAAATCATTTCAAGCATCTTTTTGATCAAAATATGGTAAGATTAGATGTCCAAAATCACTGCAGCCATTAAATTAAAAGATGCTTGCTCCTTGGAAGAAAAGCTATAACCAACCTAGACAGCATATTAAAAAGCAGAAACATTGTCAACAAAGGTCTGTCTAGTCAAATCTATGGTTTTTTAAGTAGTCATGTATGGATGTGAGGGTTGGACCGTAAAGAAAGCTGAGCACTGAAGAATTGATGCTTTTGAACTGTGGTGTTGGAGAAGACTCTTGAGAGTCCCATGGACTGCAAGGAGATCCAACCAGTCCATCCTAAAGGAAATCAGTCCTGATATTCATTGGAAGGACTGATGTTGAAACTCCAATACTTTGGCCACCTGATGTGAAGAACTGACTCACTGGAAAAGATTGAAGGCAGGAAGAGAAGGGGACGACAGAGGATGAGATAATTGGATGGCATCACTGACTTGATGGCCATGAGTTTGAGCAAGCTCCTGGAGTTGGACAGGGAGGCTTGGCGTGCTGCAGTCCATGAGGTCCCAAGGCGTTGTACACAACTGAGCGGCTGAACTGAACAGGAGAAAAAACTATTAAAAATATAAACATATGGAAGCTAAACAACAAACTTCTGGATAACCAACAGATCATGGAAGAAATAGAAAAGGAAATCAAAATATGCACAGAAACAAATGAAAATTAAAGAACAACAACCCAAAATGTACGGGATTCAATAAAAGCAGTGCTATGAGAGAGGTTCATAGCAATAGAGCCTACCTCGAGAAACATCAAATAAACAACCCAACTTTACATCTAAAGCAACTAGAAAAAGAATAACAGAAGAACCCCAAAGTTAGTAGAAGGAAAGAAACCATAAAAATCAGAGCAGAAACAAGTGAAAAAGAAATGGAGGAGACTATAGCAAAGATCAACAAAACTAAAAGCTGGTTCTCTGAGAAGGTATCTAAAATAGACAAACCATTAGCCAGACTCATCAAGAAAAAAAGTGAGAAGAATAACATCAATAAAATTAGTCATGAAAATGGTAAATCACAACAGTCAACACAGTAATATGAAAGATCATAAGAGACTACTGTGAGCAACTATATGCCAATAAAATGGACAACTTGGAAGAAATGGACAAATTCTTAGAAAAGTATAACTTTCCAATATTGAACCAGGAAGCAACATAAAATCTTAACAGACCCATCACAAGCACAGAAATTGAAGCTGTAATAAAAAATATTTCAACAAACAAAAGCCCGGGACCAGATGGCTTCACAGGTGAATTCTACCAAAAATTTAGAGAGGAGCTAACACCTATCCTACTCAAGCTCTTCCTGAAAATTGCAGAGGATGGTCAACTCCCAAACTCATTCTAAGTGGCCATCATCACCCTGTTACCAAAATCAAACAGTTCAGTTCAGTTCAGTTCAGTTCAGTCGATCAGTCGTGTCTGACTCTTTGCGACCCCATGAATTGAAGCATGCCAGGCCTCCCTGTCCATCACCAACTCATTGGAGTTCACTCAAACTCATGTCCATCAAACAGAGATGCCACAAAAAAAGAAAATTACAGGCCAATATCACTAATGAACATTGATGCATAGATCCTCAACAAAATTCTAGCAAACGGAGTCCAACAACATTAAAAAGATCATTCTTCATTACCAAGAGGGCTTTATTCCAGGGTTTGAAGGATTCTTCATTATTCACAAATCAATCAATGTGATACACAATATTAAAAAATTGAAAGATAAAAAGCATATGTTTATCTCAATAGATGCAGAAAGTCTTTGACAAAATCCAACACCCATTTGTGATAAAAGTTCCAGAAAGCAGGCAAAGAAGTAACATACCTCAATGTAACAAAAGCCATATATGACATACCCACAGCATACATTATCCTCAAAGGCAAAAAATTGAAAGAATTTCCCCTAAAGTCAGGAATAAGGCAAGGATGCCCTCTCTCACCACTACTCTTCAACATAGTTTTGGAAGTTTTGGCCACAACAGTCAGAGAAGAAAAAGACATAAAAGGAACCCAAATTGGAAAAGAAGACGTAAACTCTCACTGTTTGCAGATGACATGATCCTCTGCATAGAAAACCCTAAAGACCCCACCAGAAAATTACTCGAGCTAATTGATGGATATAGTAAAGTTGCAGGATATAAAATTAATATACAAAAATCCCTTGCATTCCTATACACTAACAATGAAAAAAAAAAAGACATATTAAGGAAACAATCCCATTCACCATTGCAATGAAAAGAATAAAATACTTAGGAATAAGATTTATCTAAAGAATCAAAAGATGAAAACTATAAAACACTGGTGAAATAATCAGATATGACACAAATAGATGGAGAAATATGCCATGTTTGTGGGTTGGGAGAATCGATATAGTGAAAATTAGTAAACTACCCAAAGCAATCGATAGATTCAATGCAATCCCTATCAAGCTATCAACGGTATTTTTCACAGAACTGAAACAAGTAATTTCACAATTTATATGTGAAAGACAAAAAACCTCAAATAGCCAAAACAATTGTGAGAAAGAAGAATGGAACTGTAAGAATCAACTTTGCTGACTTCAGACTATACTACAAAGCTACAGTCATCAAGACAGTATGGAACTGGCACAAAGACAGAAATATAAATCAATGGAACAAAATAGAAAGCCCAGAGATAAATCCATGCACCTATGGACACCTCATCTTTGACAAAGGAGGCAAAAATACACAATGGAGAAAAGACAACCTCTTTAACAAGTGTTGCTGGGAAAACTGATCAACCATGTGTAAAAAAATGAAACTAGAACACTAACACCATACACAAGAATGGATTAAACTTAAAGTGGATTAAAGATCTAAGTATAAGACCAGAAGCTCTAAAACTCTTAGAGGGAAACATAGACAGAGCACTCTCTGAGATAAATCCCAGCAAGATCCTCTATGACCCATCTCTCAGAGTAATGGAAATAAAAACAAAAATAAACAAATGGGACCTAATTAAACTTAAAAGCTTTTGCACAACAAAGGAAACTATAAGCCAGGTGAAAAGGCAGCCTTCAGAATGGGAGAAAATAATAGCAAATGAAACAACTGAGAAAGAATTAATCTCCAAAACATACAAGCAGCTCGTGCAGCTCAATACCAGAAAAATAAATGACCCAATAAAAAAGTGGGCTAAAGAACTAAACACATTTCTCCAAAGAAGACATACAGATGGCTAACAAATACATGAAAAGATGCTCAGCATCACTCATTTTCAGAGAAATGCAATGAAGCACCATCTCACACAGGTCAGAATAGATGCCATCAAAAAGTCTACAAACAATACTAAAACCTAACATACAGAGTGAAGTGAGTCACAAAGAGAAAGATAGATACCATATTCTAACACACATACACGGAATCTAGAAAAATGGTACTAAAGAATTTATGTACAGGGCAGCAACGGAGAAACAGACATAGAGAATAGACTTATGGACATGGGGAGAAGGGAAGAGAGGGTGAGATGTAAGGAAAGAGTAACATGGGAACTTACATTACCATATGTAAAATAGATAGCCAACAGGAATTTGCTGTATGGCTCAGGAAATTCAAACAGGGGCTCTGTATCAACCTGGGGGGGGTGGGATGGGGAGGGAGATGCGAGGGAGGTTCAAAAGGGAGGGGATATATGAATACTTATGGCTGATTCATGCTGAGGTTTGACAGAAAACAGCAAAATTCTGTAAAGCAAATATTCAATAAAATAATAAATTATTTTTTTAAAGTCTATAAACAATAGACACTGGAGAGGATGTGGAGAATAGGGAACCCTCTTCCGCTGTTGGTTGGAATGCAAACTAGTTCAGCCACTATGGAGAACAGTGTGGAAATTCCTTTAAAAATTGGAAATAGAACTGCCATACAACCTAGCAATCCCATTGCAGGCCATACACACCAAGGAAACCAAAATTGAAAGATATATATATACCCCAATATTCATTGCAGCACTGCTTATAATAGCTAGGACATAGAAGCAACCTAGATGTCTGTCAGCAGACGAATGGATAAGCAAGTTATGGTACATATACGCAATGGAATATTACTCAGCTTAAGAAAGAATGCATTTGAGTCAGTTCTAATGAGGTCAATGAAACTGGAGCCTATTATACAAAGTGAAGTAAGTCAGAAAGAGAAACACCAGTATAGTATACTAATGCATATATATGGAATTTAGAAAGACAATAACAACGTGAAACAGCAAGAGACACAGAAGTAAAGAACAGACTTTCTCTCACTATGTGAGAGAAGGTGAGGGTTGGATGATTTGAGAGAATAGCATTGAAACATGTATATAACCATATGTAAAATAGATGATCAGTGCAAATTCAATGCATGAAGCAGGGCACTTGGGATGGGGTTGGGAAGTAGGTGAGAGGGGGGTTCAGGTTGGGGGTACACATGTGCACCCATGGCTAATTCTGTCAATGTGTGGCAAAAACCACCACAATACTGTAAAAATTAGCCTCCAATTAAAGTAACTTAAAAAAAAGAAAAATATAAAACTCTGTTTCATCTTTTGGCAGATTTAAGCAAGACTTCTTGTATTCCATGAAGAGTCTCTGAGCTTTCTCTTGCTAGAAAATAACTCATCTGCTAGTAATAGAAGAAGGTAAAGAGGAAGCCATGAGAATAAGGCAGGGGCTACTCCTGAGGAATAGGTGGAACACCATTAATATCTAGGGGGCTTCAGAACCACTCAATGCTTACTCTTCTTCATCAAGGTAAATCCATGTACAAGGTGGGAAATGAATCAAATAGCCCTGCTGAAAGGGAATTGAATCCCAATATAGATGAGGAGATATTTCATTAAGTGTGTAATAGCTTTAAATGAACTATGAAATTACCAGCTTCAAATGAGTTACATTTCTGAGAAGGGGAAGGATTTGCAAACATGATTCTAAAACCACTTTAGATGATCAGGCCGCACTCTGTTTTTTCAGATTTTGTCTCTTTCTTTAGGTTGAATTCAGTTTCTCCAGAGAAGAGTCTCCTAATCTCTGCATTGGGAAGAATATGCCCCAATGTCATCCTTTTGAGGATCAGCTATGGAAAAGGGACTTAGAATCCCTGAGTTCAGCAAAATGCCTCTGTTCTCAGCTGTATGCCCACCTTACATGAGGCCTCTCCAGTTCAATTTCTATTCAATTTCTCCAGAGAATAATCTGCTCCCTTTGAGGGATGTCTGTGGGGAGCTAGGGGAAGAAGCCTGTGACATAAAGCCTTTGTGAACAGAGCTCTGAATAGAGATTGCAATGCTGTTGTCACTATTTTTCAATACTGTGTTAGAGGGTTTTAACTGAAATACATCATGCAAACAAAAACCCACAGCTTGATAAGTGATCACATTCATGCAGTCACTACCCAGATCAAGAACCTGACTAGCTCATTATCACTTTTGACCAGGAATATAGTTAGATTCTTATGGGCTTCCCTGGTAGCTCAGCAATAAACAATCTGCCTGCAATGCAGGAGCCACAGGAGATGCAGGTTTGATCCCTGGGTCCAGAATATCCCCTGGAGAAGGGCATGGTAACCCACTCCAATGTTCTTGCCTGGAGAATCTCGTGGACAGAGGAGCCTGACAGGCTACAGTCCATAGGGTTGCAAAGAGTTGGACACAACTGAAGCGACTTAGCATGCACACGTAGTTAGATTTTTACCTGGTTTAACAACAAAATACAAATTATCTTGATTAGTGAAAGTTTCTGTGCTGTGACAGGAAACTTTGCAGTGGTCTTTTCCTGTTAAACTCATATATCGTTCATTTGGATAATACCATTGAAGGCGAACTTATCAAATTATTGATCAAGACAAAGGCAAAAAGAAATGGTAACACTTTGTTTTACATGACAGACTCAAGAACCAATAATTTTTTTGCTTTTAAGTTCAGCTGTTCAAATGGAAGCTTAGAGTTACAGACTTAGATAAATAGCAATATATATCTGAAGAACTTACAGAGTTTTAGTAGAGTACAAGCACTAACCTACTCCAATGTTAAGAAAATCTTAAACTGAATTATTGGCAAGCCCGAACTTCAGAGAGAATAATCAGTCATCTCATTGACTGCTTGGTTGACAGCACCTGGAACAGTATATCATGATTACTATGGAACATTTTGATTCCAAATGATAACCAGGAAGGGCTTAAGACCCAGCAATAATGACACCAAAATAGTGTGAGTGAATGTAGAGACCTAGTCTAGAGCTGCTTTATCAAGTATGAAAGTGACTGGCTACATATAGCTACTGATGCAGTTGACAGCATAAATTATAGAATATGTTCATCATTACATTATTCTTTTAGAAAGCACTGATTGATTACAAAAGGACTAAATACAAATTTCTCTATAGAAGAGGCTTAGGCATTCTTTATTGCTTCAGAGAGAAGAACTTTACTAAGAAATAAAGTTATAGAATTCTTTTTTAATAGCTCAAACTTTGAAAGTACTTTATAGCCATCAGAGTTTGTTGCTTGCTTCTTCCTTGACAGTTCAGGCAGCTGCTGCTGCTGCTGCTAAGTCACTTCAGTTGTGTCCGACTCTGTGCGACCCCATACATAGCAGCCCATCAGGCTCCTCTATCCCTGGGATTCTCCAGGCAAGAACACTGGAGTGGGTTGCCATTTCCTTCTCCAATCATGCATGTATGCTAAGTCGCTTCAGTTGTGTCCGACTCTGTGCAATCCTATGGACAGCAGCCCACCAGGTTCCTCTGTCCATGGGATTCTCCAGGCAAGAATACTGCAGTGGGTTATCATTTCCTTCTCCAAGACAGCAGCTATAGGATCATTAATCAGTATTTCACAGAAGAAATCCCTGAGATGAGGGAAAATTTGTACAGGGTTGTTTCCAATGATACTTCCAGCTCTGCCCATGATTCTAATGGATATATTTTAACTTATTGTTATAATCATTTTTATATGGTTACAGGGTTTTATCTCAGTTGATCCTACTTGTACCATTCCAATCAGGTCCATACCAAGCTGCTCAGCCCTGCAAAGAACCTTATGCTCTCTTGCCTCTTGGCACTTTCATTTTCTCTTCTTGATGCCTAGAACAGTCTTTCATCTCCCAGAACTTTGGTCCTCTTCACCTGGCTAATTCCCATGCGTTCTATCTCAGATCAGGCATTTCTGATGATCATTTTCTGATCTCTTCTTTCCAAGTCTGATATGGGTACTTTTCTGATGTACTCGACACTGTTCTTTCCCTACCATTCCACTAAGCATATTGCATTGCAAAGGCCAATTTGCTTGTCGGTAAAGTTTCCCTCAGTGACTGTTGTAGTGGTTATTTTACTCACAGTAGCCTTCTCAGTTCCTACACAGTGTCTGGGGGTACTAGGAAAGCTAAATAAAATGAAAATATGACTATTTTCACTGAAACCAGAATAGATTGACAAAAGTGCTTAGAAGAAAACGGATTTCAATGTAAATATTAAGTGGATGAATATTTAGTCATTGTTGAACAAAATGACACCACCCTTATGGCAGAAAGTGAAGAAGAACTAAAGAACCTTTTGATGAAATTGAAAGAGGAGAGTGAAAAAGTTGGTTTAAAGCTCAACATTCAGAAAACTAAAATCATGGCATTGGGTCCCATCATTTCATGGCAAGTAGATGGGGAAACAGTGGAAACAGTGGCTGACTTTATTTTTGGGGGCTCCAAAATCACTGCAGATGGTGACTGCAGCCATGAAATTAAAAGAGGCTTACTCCTTGGAAGAAAAGTTATGACCAACCTAGACAACATATTAAAAAGCAGAGACATTACTTTGCCAACAAATGTCTCTCTAGTCAAGGCTATGGCTTTTCCAGTAGTCATGTATGGATGTGAGAGTTGGACTATAAAGAAAGCTGAGTGCCAAAGAATTGATGCTTTTGAACTGTGGTGTTGGAGAAGACTCTTGAGAGTCCCTTGGACTGCAAGGAGATTCAACCAGTCCATCCTAAAGGAAATCAGTCCTGGGTGTTCATTGGAAGGACTGATGTTGAAGCTGTAACTCCAATACTTTGGCCACCTGATGTAAAGAACTGACTCATTGGAAAAGACCCTGATGCTGGGAAAGATTGAGGGCAGGAGGAGAAGGGGATGACAAAGGATGAGGTGGTTAGAAGGCATCACTGACTCAAAGGATATGAGTTTGAGTAAACTCTAGGAGTTGGTGATGGACAGAGAGGCCTGGCGTGCTGCAGTCCATGGTGTCGCAAAGAGTTGGACATGACTGAGAGACTGAACTGAACTGAACTGGTATTTTTGGGAGAAATCCTCTTCAGTTCAGTTCAGTTGCTCAGTTGTGTCCAACTCTTTGCGACACCAAAGACTATAGCATGTCAGGCTTCCTTGTTCATCACCAACTTCAGGAGCTTGCTCAAACTCATGTCCATCAAGTCGGTAATTCAATCCAACAATCTTATCCTCTGTCGTCCCCTTCTCTTCCCACCTTCAATCTTTTCCAGTGACTCAGGTCTTCACATCAAGTGGCCAAAGTATTGAAGTTTCAGCTTCAGCATCAGTCCTTCCAATGAATATTCAGGATTGATTTCCTTTAGGATGGACTGGTTGGATATCCTGGCAGTCCAAGGGACTCTCAAGTGTCTTCTCCAACACCACAGTTCAAAAGCATCAATTATTTGGTGCTCAGCTTTCTTTATGTTCCAACTCTCACATACAAACATGACTACTGGAAAAACCATAAATTTGATGAGATGGACCTCTGTTGGCAAAGTAATGTCTCTGCTTTTTAATATGGTATCTGGGTTGGTCATAGCTTTTCTTTCAAGGAGCAAGCATCTTTTGATTTCATGGCTGCAGTCACCATCTGCAGTGATTTTGGAGCCCCCCAAAATAAAGTCTCTCACTGTCTCCATTGTTTCCCCATCTATTTACCATGAAGTGATGAGACCAGATGCCATGATCTTTTTTTTTTTTTTTTGAATATTGAGTTTTAAGCTAGCTTTTTCACTCTCCTCTTTCATCAAGAGGCTCTTCAGTTCCACTTTGCTTTCTACCATAAGGGTGGTGTCATCTGCATATCTGAGGTTATTGATTTTTCTCCCAGCAATCTTGAGTCCAGCTTGTGTTTCATCCAGCCCAGCATTTCACATGATGTACTCTACAGATAAGTTAAATAAGCAGGGTGACAATATACAGTCTTGACATCTTCCTTTCCCAGTTTGGAACCAGTCTGTTGTTCTACATCTGGTTCTAACTGTTGCTTCTTGACCTGCATACAGATTTCTCAAGAGGCAGGTCAGGTGGTCTGGTATTTCCATCTCTTTCAGATTTTTCCACAGTTGCTCCACAACTGTCAAAGGGTTTGGTGTAGTCAATAAAGCAGAATTAGATGTTTTTTTCTGGAACTCTCTTGCTTTTTCTATGATCCAATGGATATTGGTAATTTGATCTCTGGTTTCTCTGCCTTTTCTAAATACAGCTTGAACATGTGGAAGTTCTTGGTTCACATTCTGTTGAAGCCTGGCCTGAAGAATTTTGAGCATTACTTTGCTAGAGTGTGAGATGAGTGCAATTGTGCAGTAGTTTGAGCATTCTTTGGCATTGCTTTTCTTTGGGCTTGGACTGAAAACTGACCTATTCTAATCCTGGGGCCACTGCTGAGTTTTCCAAATTTGCTGGCATATTGACTGAAACACTTTAACAGCATCATATTTTAGGATTTGAAATAGCTCAGCTGGAGTTTCATCACCTCCATTAGCTTTGTTTGTAGTGATATTTCCTAAGGCCCACTTGACTTCAGACTCCAGGATGTCTGGCTCTAGGTGAGTGATCACACCATCATGGTTATCTGGATCGTGAAGATCTTTTTTTTTGTATAGTTCTTCTGTGTATTCTTGCCACCTTTTCTTAATATCTTCTACCTCTGTTAGGTCCATACCATTTCTGTCCTTTATTGAGCCCATCTTTGCATGAAATGTTCACTTGGTATCTCTGATTTCTTGAAGAGATCTCTAGTCTTTCCCATTCTATTGTTTTCCATAATTTCTTTGCAATGATCCCTGAGGAAGGCTTTCTTATCTCTTCTTGCTATTCTTTGGAACTCTGCATTCAGATGGGTATATTTTTACTTTTATCTTTTGCATTTAGCTTCTCTTTTCTCAGCTACTTGTAAGGCCTTCTCAGACAGCCACTTGGCACATCCCAGAAATATAAAGGTTAGTTTAACACTCCCAAGCCAATAAACATCATGCTAATAGAATAAAAGAATAAAAACCATCTCAACGGGTGGAGGAAAAGTTATTCTACAAAAATCCAACAGTATCATGATGAAAACACTCAACAAACTGGCACTAGAAGAGAAATACCTCAACCTGATAAAGGGCATCAACACAAACCCTACCAAACATCTACCACAGCTAGTGTATTAATAATGAAATACTGATGGCTTTCCCTGTAAGATCAGAAACAGAAAAAGGATGTCTGCTCTTGTCATTTCTATTTGTCATAGTAATGGAGGCTCTGGACAGGCTAATTGAGAAAGAAAAAAAATAAAAGTTATCTAGATTGGAAAAGAAGATGTAAATTTACCATCATTTGCAGATGGCATAATCTTTTATTTTAAAAAGTCCTCAACTAAAACTAGTTAGGATAACTAATTAATTATAACTAATAATTATAACTATTAGTCAATTGAAAGTAATCAGAATAATGATCCCATGGACTGTAGTCTGCCAGGATCCTCTATCCACGGAATTCTCCAGGCAAGAATACTAGAGTGGGTAACCACTCCCTTCTCCAGGGGATCTTCTTAACCCAGGGATCAAAAATGGGTCTCCTGCATTGCAGACCGCTTCTTTACCATCTAAGCCATCAGCGAAACCCTTTAATAATAACAAAATGGGTTTATCTAGGATGCAGAGTACAAGAAAAATATACAGAAATAAATTATCTTTCTACACACTAATGAAATCAAGCAGGACCCTCAGGGGCCCTCCCATGTACAAAAGCCCTTCTTTGTTCCCTGTTTCTTGTTTGCAGAGAAAGGTTTTAGTCTCCCAGGGGGATCCCTCAAGCCACAAAAGTATAGCTCAAGAATTAATGATTGCCATTCTCCCAAATCCAATACAATATTGTAAAATAATTAGCCTCTAATTAAAATAAATAAATTTAAATTTAAAAAAAGAATTATGATTGAAAAGATACAGACATATATGACAAAAATAGCATTTAGGCCAAGAGAACTGCTAACAATTTAAACAGTGAATCAGTCATATGACTATCACAGAATCTTTAGTTTTCCCACTGAAAGACGTAGACAACACTGTCAGATAGATACACATTCCTAAGCTGTTTTGCACAGTTCAAGAGGCTAGAAGCTGAGATCAGGTATTGCCAAAGTTGATTTCTTCTGAAGTCTGTTCCATGAGCAACATTCTGAGGGAAAGTCTGTTTCACTCCTGTCTCCCAGGTTGTGGGGGTATTCCAGTCTCTGGTGTTCTGTGATGTATATTGATAGATGCATCCTCAGATCTATGCTTTCACATTCACACAGTGTTTTGTGTGTGTGTGTTCACATCTATCTTTTTGTCTAAATTTCCCCTTTTTATAAGGATACCAATCCTACTGGATTAGGAAAGTGAAAGCAAAAGTGAAAGTGATAGTGTGGCTCAGTTCTGTCTAACTGCTTGGGACCCCATGGACTGTAGCCCACCAGGCTCCTCTGTCCATGGAATTCTCCAGGCAAGAGTACTGGAGTGAGTAACCATTCCCTTTTCCAGAGGATCTTCCTAGGAATCAAATCCAGGTCTCCTGCATTGCAGACAGATTCTTTACCATCTGAGCCACCAGGGAAGCCACTGGACTAGAGCCTTACCCTAATAACCTCATCTTAACCTGATCTTCTTCAAATACCCTATTTCCGACTAAGGTCACATTCACAGATCCTGGTGGTTAGAACTCCAAATTCTTTTGTTGGGGGGGAGCATTACAATGCAGTAAGAAACAACTAAGACATTATTATTTTCTTTCTTTTTCTATTTCTTCTAAATAGAGGCCAAGATGTAAGAATCTTGTTTCCTTCTAAAAAAAACTCACTGAATTCTCCTTTTAAGACTTTAAGACTGTAACACAGAGAGAAGATATTCTCCTTTTTAACTTCCTGTTAGCTTGAATATTTACTTAGAAGAAGCAGAACTTTTGCAGATGAAATTTCAGAATGTTTCTGTGTCCTTCAGTGACCTTAAAAGCAATTTAATTTAGTCACCTTTTCTAGACTTGAATTTCCTTTATGTAATGATAGACATGAAACAGGGCTTGGAACTGGGACCATCGTATTCCAAGAGCAATTCAAGTAGCTCCCTTTCAAACTGGTGACAGTATTTTGCTTGAAGCCCTGCAGTCTGAGGAAAGGGCATAAGAACTGCAGTGTTCCCTGGTTTAGAGCCAGTTTATTGTGCGGTCTGTCTGTGTGACCTTGGGTGGTTGCTTAACTGAGTCTTTGTTTCTTTGTGTATAAAATGAGACTATTATTGCTTACCTTGCACAGTTCAGTTCAGTTCAGTTCAGTCACTCAGTCCTGTCTGACTCTTTGCGACCCCACGGATCGCAGCACGCCAGGCCTCCCTGTCATTCACCAACTCCCGGAGTTCACTCAGACTCACGTCCATTGAGTCTGTGATGCCATCCAGCCATCTCAGCCTCTGTCGTCCCCTTCTCCTCCTGCCCCCAATCCCTCCCAGCATCTAAGTCTTTTCCAATGAGTCAACTCTTCTCATGAGGTGGCCAAGGTACTGGAGTTTCAGCTTTAGCATCATTCCTTCCAAAGAAATTCCAGGGTTGATCCCATCCCACTTAAGGTAAATACTATAGGCTTTGCAGAAATATTACACTTGGTTGCAGTGTTATACGACAGAAGTCATACTATGTTGTCTCCTTAAAAGAATAATCAAAGGTCTAAGTTCTGACACACTACTCTCTATGAGAATTAGAAGTTATGTGCTAACATATTTAAAGTTGGCACTATGATAATCTCCATTTTTATAGAAAAAGATACTGTAACAGGTCAATAATGAAATATTTAACAAAAAGGGCTATATTAAAGTCTGCAATCTTCTGGTTGGAAAATTTGACGGAAAAAATTAAATATCTCTTCCTTTATTGTTTTTAATTGGAGGAAAATTGCTTTACAATGTTGTGTTGGTTTCTGCATACAAGAAAACATGTCAGCCATAATTATACATATACCCTCTTCCTCGTGAGCCTCCCTCCCCTCCCCATATTATACCCCTCTAGATCATCACAGAGTGCCAATCTCGGCTTCCTGTGGTATACAGGAACTTCTCACAAGCTATCTAATTTACACACTATTCAGTTCAGTTCAGTCGCTCAGTCGTGTTCGACTTTGTGACCCCATGAATTGCAGCATGCCAGGCCTCCCTGTCCATCACCATCTCCCAGAGTTCACTCAGACTCACGTCCATCGAGTCAGTGATGCTATACAGCCATCTCATCCTCTGTCATCCCCTTCTCCTTCTGCCCCCAACCCCTCCCAGCATCAGAGTCTTTTCCAATGAGTCAACTCTTCGCATGAGGTGGCCAAAGTACTGGAGCTTCAGCTTTAGCATCATTCCTTCCAAAGAAATCCCAGGGTTGATCTCCTTCAGAATGGACTGGTTGGATCTCCTTGCAGTCCAAGGGACTCTCAAGGGTCTTCTCCAACACCACAGTTCAAAAGCATCAATTCTTCAGCGCTCAGCCTTCTTCACAGTCCAACTCTCACATCCATACATGACCACTGGAAAAACCATAGCCTTGACTAGACGGACCTTAGTCGGCAAAGTAATGTCTCTACTTTTGAAAGGACTATCTAGGTTGGTCATAACTTTTCTTCCAAGGAGTAAGTGTCTTTTAATTTCATGGCTGCAGTCACCATCTGCAGTGATTTTGGAGCCCCCCAAAATAAAGTCTGACACTGTTTCTATTGTTTCTCCATCTATTTCCCATGAAGTGATGGGACCGGATGCCATGATCTTCATTTTCTGAATGTTGAGCTTTAAGCCAACTATTTCTCTCTCCTCTTTCACTTTCATGAAGAGGCTTTTTAGCTCCTCTTCACTTTCTGCCATAAGGGTGGTGTCATCTGCATATCTGAGGTGATTGCTATTTCTGCCAGCAATCTTGATTTCAGCTTGTGCTTCTTCCCACACAGTGTTTCTCATGATGTACTCTGCATATAGGTTAAATAAGCCAGGTGACAATATACAGCCTTGACATACTCCTTTTTCTATTTGGAACCAGTCTGTTATTCCATGTCCAGTTCTAGCTGTTGCTTCCTGGCCTGCATACAGATTTCTCAAGAGGCAGGTCAGGTGGTCTGGTATTCCCATCTCTCTCAGAATTTTCCACAGTTTCTTGTGATCCACATAGTCAAAGGCTTTGGCATAGTCAATAAAGCAGAAATTGATGTTTTTCTGGAACTCTCTTGCTTTTTCCATGATCCAGCAGATGTTGGCAATTTGATCTCTGGTTCCTCTGCCTTTTCTAAAATCAGCTTGAACATCAGGAAGTTCACAGTTGAAGTATTGCTGAAGCCTGGCTTGGAGAATTTTGAGCATCACTTTACTAGCATGTGAAATGAGTGCAATCGTGTGGTAGTTTGAGCATTCATTGGCATTGTCTTTCTTTAGGATTGGAATGAAAACTGACTTTTCCAGTCCTGTGGCCACTGCTGAGTTTTCCACATTTGCTCTCATATTGAGTGCAGCACTTTCACAGCATCATCTTTCAGGATTTGAAATAGCTCAACTGAAATTCCATCACCTCCACTAGCTTTGTTTGTAGTGATGCTTTCTAAGGTCCACTTGACTTCACATTCCAAGATGCCTGGCTCTAGATGAGTGATCACACCATTGTGATTTTCTGGGTCGTTAAGATCTATTTTGTACAGTTCTTCTGTGTATTCTTGCCACCTCTTCTTAATATCTTCTGCTTCTGTTAGGTCCATACCATTTCTGTCCTTTATCGAGCCCATCTTTGCATGAAATGTTCCCTTGGTATCTCTAATTGTGTTGAAGAGATCTCTAGTCCTTCACATTCTGTTGTTTTCCTCTATTTCTTTGCATTGATCACTGAAGAAGGCTTTCTTATCTCTTCTTGCTATTCTTTGGAACTCTGCATTCAGATGGCAAGAGATGGCAAGAATGAACGTCGACATTCTAGGAATCAGCATACTAAAATGGACTGGAATGGGTGAATTTAACTCAGATGACCATTATATCTACTACTGCAGGCAGAGATCCCTTAGAAGAAATGGAGTAGCCATTATGGTCAACCAAAGAGTCCAAAATGCAGTGCTTGGATGCAATATCATAAACAACAGAATGATCTCTGTTCATTTCCAAGGCAAACCATTCAATATCACTGTAATCCAAGTCTATGCCCCAACCAGTAACGCTGAAGAAGCTGAAGTTGAATGGTTCTACCTTGCACAGTTAGCTAAAAAAAAAAAAAAAAAAAAAAAAAGCTTTTTTTAAATAGCAAAGTACCCAATACGAAACAGAAACAAGACCAACAAAAAGCTGCAAATTAAACAAAGCAACTGAGATTTGGTTTTCTAAATTAATTGACCAATGTTTCTCAAATGCATCATCAAGGAAATGAAAAGTTTGGAACCAATACTTATCCTTTTCATTGCAAGTTCTGTTTTCCCATAGACACACCAACTGAGCTTTTTTTTTTTTTTCTGTAAAGTGGTGGGTAGATATACTCACTAAATTAAATAGATGTAAGTATAAAGTGCACATTTAAAGTAAAAAATAATTATTAGTTCACAATACTATAACTAAGCAGATTTATTAAAAATAAAACCCTGAAAAATTTGTCTTCAACTCTTTTTTACTTCCTTTTCCCACTGCTTTGGTCTTGCTGTGCAGCACATGAGATCTTTGTTCTCTGATCAGGGATTGAACCTGAGTCCCCTGCAATGGAAGCAAGGATATCTAACCACTGAACTTCCAAGAAATTCCTGATATTTCTTCAATTTGATTGGAAATTTTATGTTGCAAAAATGTTTTTCAGCCATTTTGTCAGTTTTTCTTATTTTAGTCCAAAGAAATCATGTTTTATTTTTCAGGATCTCTTATAACACTGCTAAAATGAAAGTGATGTTCCTTCTTTGCTGAATTGAAGGCATAAAATAAGTCTGGAACTAAATGGTCTAGGTGGCTATTCCCCCAGATGATTATGCTGACAAAAATGAATAGTCTTCTTAAATTGTGTTCATTCTATTCCACTTTATTTTTACCTTCCCTCCCTCCTTTCTTCTTTCCCTTCCTTTCTATTTACTTTTGCTGCTTTTAATTCAGCATATTTAAGTTGCAACAAAGGGGGAACTGATCAGTTCACCTACTCAGGACCTTCTAGTCAGTGGACTACATTCCAGATTCCCTTTGGTTTCAGGTGTATTTCTACACAAACTGACTGAAGTAATAGTGAGAAAGGGGTCCTTTCTCAAGCTCAGAACACTATTCCTCTTGGATCTGCATCCATTTATAACCATGAGCTTCTTCCTGTGGTAATGTGTTACAGCTTAGTGAACATAGATTTTGAGCAAGTTGATTTTAAATTGATAAGGCTTAACTTCACTGGTGGTATCTGTTATCAACTAAGACACAGAGCTTGATGTTTAAGAATTTATATATTCTTTCAGGAAATTTTTACTTAGTTTTAATTATATATCAAACTCTGCTAGGCACTAGGATACTCTAGGAGGCATGAGAGAGTGATTCCTGTCTTCATAAAATGTATAGTAAAAGGAAGATTAAGGTTGATTAAACAAGTTTTAATAGTTATGAAAGAGCTCTGAAAAGGAAGAGAGGCACAGGGAACTTTGGGGACACAGAGTAGCAGGATCTTTCTTGCCTGATGAAGGCTGTTAGAAAAGGTTTCCATAGAAAGTCATGTTTACCTGAGACCTGAATGAATGATGGCAAGTTACCCAGGAAGAGTGGGGAGGCAGGGCAGGAGGGGATGAGTCATCCAAATCAGGGGGCCTTGTGCTAAGATCTGGTGGTGAGACTGTGGATTACATTGCCATCCACTGTGAGAAGGATGGAAGTAGTAGGTGAAGGTCAGAGAGAAAAACCTCGTTTGTGCTTGCGAGGTGTTTTAGGCAAAGGAGCTTGCCCGTCCCTGAAGCCAGTAACTAGAAGTCAGTTGAGTGGAAAGATAATCAAGGGATGTGCAGTTCATGTTTCATCAGAGCACCTGTTACCATCACTGATTCCCTCTTTTCTCTCCTATGTAATCCCATCAGTTCAAGGTACCATTTATTTGGTGCTGTTGCCCAGAGCCCATTGGCTTGCCCAGCTGAGCCTGGGCCAGTCGTAGACATCCAGGGGTAGATGTTAAATGGTTAACTAAATAGCAGAGACTGGGAGGCAGCCTGAACAACATAAGGAGATAAAAAATAGCTTCTATGAGCTCTGTGTTAATCAGTTTTGTATTCTTCACTGACCACATTCCACCAAGTAACTACCAAGCACATGGTTCTAAATAAAATTTTGTCCAGTGAATAAATGAATTTAAAGCCCTACAGTACTGCATGGAAATAAAGCCATGTTTCTTTACCATCCTGCTTTTATCACTTCCTATACATATAAACTTGTACTAATTATTTATGTTCTCTACACCTTTGGAGAAGGAAATGGCAACCCACTCCAGTATTCTTGCCTGGAAAATTCCATGGACAAAGGAGCCTGGTGGGCTACAGTCCCTGAGTCACAAAGAGTCGGACACGACTGAGCACTTGTCAGCAGCAAACCTTAGTCTTCTTATTTGTAAAATGCAATAAAATGATGAAAGATTAAAGCCAACAATTAGTACAGTGTTTAGTTCAAAGATTTTATATATTGAGACTACTAGAAATGATATTCTTCTTTTACAGGTAAATTGGTTATTTCCCTGAAATCTTTAAAGTCTAAAAGACATAAAGTTTTTGTAGAATTAATTTAAAATGTTAGGACATGTCTCACTTTTCAGTAAATATTTATCATCTTCTTTATGGATTAGATTTTAGCCTGCCATCAAGACGCTCACCTTCTCAAGGGCAAAGAAGCAACTCAAGTAAAAAACGTCAACTTTTGCTGAGTGTGAAGAGAGAAATGAGCCCAAAGCCTGACAAGTGGTAATAGGGGTGCCTGGGAGATCTAGGAGAGGAGATTGTAGGGAGAAGATAGGGGAAGGAAAGGAGAGAGGGGAGGGAGAGGTAATGGGGGAGGGAAGACACAGGAGGGATGTGCTGTCCACATCTGTGCATTTTTGATTTCTGAGCAACTTAGCTCACACCATAAAGATCTTATTTATTTACAAGACTGATTAATTAAAAATATTCAAAAATTTATAAGATGGCCAACTTATAAGTGCTGCACTCAATATGCCAGCAAGTTTGGAAAACTCAGCAGTGGCCACAGGACTGGAAAAGGTCAGTTTTCATTCCAATCCCAAAGAAAGGCAATGCCAAGGAATGCTCAAACTACCACACAATTGCACCCATCTCACATGCTAGCAAAGTAATGCTCAAAATTCTCCAAGCCAGGCTTCAGCAATATGTGAATCAAGAACTTCCAGATATTCAAGCTAGATTTTAAAAAGGCAGAGGAACCAGAGATCAAATTGCCAGCATCCATTGGATCATTGAAAAAGCAAGAGAGTTCCAGGAAAACATCTATTTCTGCTTTACTGACTATGCCAAGGCCTTTGGCGATGTGGATCACAACAAACTCTGGAAAACTCTTAAAGAGATGGAAATACCAGACCACCTGACCTGCCTCTTGAGAAATCTGTATGCAGGTCAAGAAGCAACAGTTAGAACTGGATATGGAATGATGGAATGGTTCCAAATTGGGAAAGGAGTATGTCAAGGCTGTATATTGTCACTCTGCTTATTTAACCTATATGCAGAGTACATCATGAGAAACACTGGGCTGGATGAAGCACAAGATGGAATCAAGATTGCCAGGAGAAACATCAGTAACCTCAGATATGCATATGACACCACCCTTATGGCAGAAAGTGAAGAGGAACTAAAAGCCTCTTCATGAAAGTGAAAGAGGAGAGTGAAAAAGCTGACTTAAAACTCAACATTGAGAAAACAAAGATCATGGCTTCTGGTCCCATCACTTCATGGGAAGTAGATGGAGAAACAGTGGAAACAGTGTCATACTTTATTT
Source organism: Ovis aries (assembly GCF_016772045.2). NCBI lineage: Eukaryota > Metazoa > Chordata > Mammalia > Artiodactyla > Bovidae > Ovis > Ovis aries. The sequence continues at coordinate 763,615 of NC_056070.1, forward strand.
TTGGGGGCTCCAAAATCACTGCAGATGGTGACTGCAGCCATGAAATTAAAGGGTGCTTACTCCTTAGAAGAAAAGTTATGACTAACCTAGACAGCATATTCAAAAGCAGAGACATTACTTTGCCAACAAAAGTTTGTTTAGTCAATCTATGGTTTTTCCAGTAGTCATGTATGGATGTGAGAGTTGGACTATAAAGAAAGCTGAGCACCAAAGAATTGATGCTTCTTAACTGTAGTGCTGCAGAAGACTTTTGAGAGTCCCTTGGACTGCAAGGAGATCCAACCAGTCCATCCTAAAGGAAATCAGTCCTGAATATTCATTGGAAGGACTGATGCTGAAGCTGAAACTCCAGTACTTTGGCCACCACATGCGAAGAACTGACTTACTTGAAAAGATCCTGATGCTTGGAAAGATTGAAGGCAAGAGAAGGGGATGACAGAGGATGAGATGCTGGATGGCATCACCGACTCAATGGACATGAATTTGAGTAAACTCCAGGAGTTGGTGATGGACGGGGAGGTCTGGCATGCTGCAATCCATGGGGCTGCAAAGAGCTGGACATGAGTGAGAGACTGAACTGAATATGGTCAACTTCTCATAGCTAAAGAGAAAACCAGTCATCTTTTATGATACTTGTCTGATGAGAATGTGGCATTTGATCTTTTTTTTTTAGTAATGTCATTCTCAAACATAATGGATGTAAAAAATTAGTGGAAAAATTAAGACCTATAGAGCAAAGCATTCCTCTAGCTACTAGAGTCTAGCATAATATTTTATGTTTTTGTTATCTTTTTTAGTGTATTTTTGGAATGCTGTTTAAAATAGCAGAGTATATCATTTTAAGTTAAAGGTGGTGGTGGTGAACACCATTACCACATTTTATAGTTATTAAAGACATATCACAATTTATTGTTGACAAAGACCAAGGAACAATTTCTTCATGGATGGAGAGGAGTAGGCAGAAAGAAAATTCATTCTTAGCTCCAGTAACATATTAAGCCTCTAGATTTATAGTATGTTTTTCTAAAATATAATAATTCAGATCCAAAAGACTAAATGAAGGAGTAACTGTAAAATATATCTTTGAGTTATAATAATTCTGTTTGACCCAGTGTCCCCTTGCTTTGGAATTTATCCTCCATAAATTTAGGTGACTGGTCGCTAAAATGTTGATAATGAAATGAGGTCATTGTGAGAATTAGCAAGTTAGAAAATGCAGGGGAAACACTTTGTAAATGTTACAGATTTTATTTGTTGTTGTTGTTATGCAACTGTGTATCTCAAATAAGATATATGAAGAGATTCTTCAGTTTGATTTAGGATTAATCTTCCAAATTTCCCACACTTATCACAAAGTAGATGAAGTTTATTAAACTTCTAAGACCCTTGAATAGAGAAATTACCAGATTTTCAACTGCCTTACTTTTTCTTGTTTTCATCCCCCCTTCCTCTTATTTTTTCATTCTCCCCCTTACCCTCCTCTCTCTCTCACTGTTTCTCTCCTCCGACCCCAATCTTTCTCTCTTACACAGATCCCATCTAGGTTCTCAGCTACACTCTTTTCCTTTCTCCATGGGATTTCCCCTAAAGGGGGCAGTCTACTAAGGCACTCATAAGAAGGCATGACTGGCCAGCAGAGCCTTCTGGGCAGCCACCACTCCAGACTTCTTGGCCTCTCATCTCCTAGTGTATTAGTCTGCCCTCTTCCTCTCTGGATGCAGAGTCATGGAGTAAATCATGCAACTGAGAGAGGAACAAGCCAAACCGTTTTCTTCTTTAACTTGGAGCAAGGCTCAACTTATGAGTTACTTTTCAACAAAAAGGCCAACCCCAGTCCTATGTATGGGGTGTAGGAGAAGTCTGACTTAACTTCAAAGACTAATCAGTCCACACTGAGGTGCACAATAACAGTGACTGCAACCGTACCGTGTTAAAGTCATAGATGTCTATGAACAGTGTCTGAGCATCCACTTGACAAATGTGCTATGCTTTTTTTCTTTCCCAAATAATGATGTGACTGACTGCTCACCAACCCACAGGATGACGTAAGTCATTCCTTCAGTGGGTTTGTTGTCATCCACAAAGCTTCTTTGAAATTAAAGGTACAGTCCTGGTTATGAGTGAGAAGTTTGCTTGTTGACTTTCTTGTTTTCCTCTCTGTATCAGAGTCATCAGTCAGCCTCAATTTCAATCTCATTAGCACCTTGGTCTGTCCCTCTAGAAGCAGAAGCTTCCAAATGTTGGCCAAGGCAGAAGACACCTTAACTTATATGTGTGAGTGCAACATATATTTACTTATATTAATAATTTTGAGTTTACAGGAAAATGGGCAGCTTCCACATAGAAGAGACTGTTTCACTTTGACATTTCATATGTTCTATAAGGGTATTTCCCTTGTGGTTCAGAAGGTAAAGACTCCACCTGTGATGCAGGAGATCCAGATTCGATCCCGGTGTCAGGAAGATCCCCTGGAGAAGGGAATGACTGCCCACTCCTGTATTCTTGCCTGGAAAATTCCATGAACAGAGGAGTCTGGTGGGCTATAGTCCATGGGGTGGTAAAACTAAGAGGTGAACAACTTTCTTTCTTGGACATTTGAGATTTAAAAAGGTACAAGAAATATTATGTAGTAGATAAGGCATGTTTATTGTTTGTAATGAGGAGTTTCAGTTTCATGATCTACATAATGTTTAATATTTCTGAACTCCATAAAGTTGGTATCTTGTGTATGAAGTTGTCATGAATTATTCATGTTGATTGGCTTCCAGCAGTTGAAGGGAAAACCAATCATTCTTTGAGAGGTTTACATGATGGAAAATGACAATTTGATTTTCATTTCAGTAATTCGGTTTCCAAAGGTAAGAACATCATAGAAAAATCCACCTTTCTCTTCTGCATATTATATGTGTGATGCGGTTGACTTAAACTGACCACATGAACAACAATGTTGATGGAGATAGGAACTACATTGAAGAATTAGACAGATAAAATGAGATCACTGGCAAATGTCTTGTTACTTGCAAGCAACTTAGTGCATGTGGTTGATGAGTGAAGAGGAAACTGGTTGTGTCAAACCAAGGAAGGGAACCTGTAGAAGAATGAAAGAGCCCAGGAATTCACTGAGTAATCAGAACGTTAAAAACCCAGGTATTAGTCTCATTGCCAAAAGTAGAAGGCACCTGGAAGCAAGTTAGCAGTTTATCCACTGCCTGCAACCGTGTTTTGTCCCGTTGGCCGTGGCTCTCTCTGTGCTGGGCTGTGGAGGCAAATGCGCAAGCCAGGCCAGTCTCTGTCTCTCAGTGGGAGGGAATGGGTAAAGGACTCAACCTTAGGAGTGACAAACGGACAAACTGATACCATGAGCAAGGATAAGGTCACCCAGATGGAGCATGCGAAGAGGGAGCAGGACAGTGCTCCCAAGTGCGGGCCTGAGGAAGCCCAGGCAAGGCCAGGGGATGTTCAGTCTGGGTGAGGGGCAGAACCCACAGAGGAGAATTCACGTGGGAGAGAGGATGTGCTGTGAGAAAGTTGAGGTGTTTGGATAACTAATGGGGAAAGTAAAAAGTGAGAATTTCAGTGCTTTCTAGAGGAGAGAAGAGAGTTGCTCTCTCTTTGCAAGGATAGCAGACAGCTGCAATTTCAGGAGAGAGGAAGAGTGCTTGGTGGGGAAGTGAGGGCAGGCATAGATTAGTGGATTGAGGCTGGACTAGGGAGGAGAAAGGGACAGCACAGGGGTAAGGAGAGTAGACGTAAATGTGTTGTGGCTTGAAGGGTGATGGTGCAGGAATTTGAGAGAGAAAATGTGCTAGTGAAAGAAGCAGGAGGAGGCACAAAAAGTGAGCTCTCTAAGGAAATTCTCTGAGGAAGAGGATCACAGCTTTGGCATTGATCAACTGGGTGATGGACAGGACAGGATGGTGGATGGCATAATCCAGGTGAATGAGGAAAAAAGGTGGTTTTGGCAGCAAGATTAGAAACTGGGGTTAATAGCTGATGAGAGGAATAATCTTCAGGGGAGGATGTTGCCATAGTCCAGGCAAGGAATAACCAGAGCCTGTGCTAAGGCATTATCTGGGAAGATAAAGCAGAAGGAATAATTTTAGAAGATAGGAATATAAGAACAGCAGGATAGATCACCTGTCCAACATAGCTGTCACCAGCCACTTGTGAGCTGTGAGCTCAGGAAATATGGGTAGTCTAAATTGTGCTGAGGTGCTATAATGTGAATTACACAAGCGATTTTGAAGACTTAGAATAAAAAAATTCATTAATAATTTATGCTATTTTCAAGTTGAAATGATAGTATTTGGAATATATTGGGTTAAAATTAATTTCCCCTCTTTCCTTTTTAAGAAATATGGCTACTAACAAGTTCAAAATTACATATATGACTCATAATATGTTTGTGTTGAGTTGTGCTGCTGGGAAATCAAAAATACTGGGGTGGCCTCTGGGATACAGAGAAATTGGTATAGGTAGAGCTGTAGAAGGGGCTTCTCTGGTGGGTCAGTTGTAAAGAATCCACCTGCCAATGCAGGAGACATATGAGATGCAGGTTCGATCCCTGAGTCAGGAAGAACCCCTGGAGAAGGACATGGCAACTCACTCCAGCATTCTTGCCTGGAGAATCCTACGGACAGAGGAGCCTGATGGGCTACAGTGCATGGGGTTGTAAAGAGTCTGACACGACTGAAGCGACTGAGCACTAGAGCTGTAGAATGCTTCCCAGGTGGTGCCTGCCAAAGCAGGAGATGCAAGAGACAAGAGCTTGATCTCTGGTCTGGAAGATCCCCTGGAGGAGGGCATGGCAACCCACTCCAGTATTCTTGCCTGGAGAATTCCATGGATAGAGGAGCCTGGCAGGCTACAGTCCATAAGATCTCCAAGAGTCAGACAGGACTGAAGCAACTTAGTGCCCGCACATAGATCTGTACAATAACACTGATAAACCCTTTGGATTATATTTAATTTAAGCTGGTTATTAGGTTTTAGGCTGTGATATCTGTAAACAGGAGTTTTATCTTGCTGATTCACGTGGTGGGTTCAGAGTGCCCTGGCTGTTACCTGTATGGGTAGTGCATCCACCCACTAAGGTGATACAACTGGAATATGCAGTGGGTATTTAATGAAAGAATCAGTTAAAGAGGAGAGTCATTTTTTTAAAAAGAAAGCACACTTTAACTTATTTGAGCTTAAAACATAAGTATCCAGTTACTCACCTGTTGGTTTTGTTTGTTGGGATGAGAACTCCTTCCCATAATGTGTTTTCTACCACTATAGTTTTGGTGTTAGATTTTTGAACAAATCTAAAAGCAGTATCTTTTGATATTTTTTTATCTTTTCCTCAGTCCTTCACTGTTTTCTTATTCATACCTTTTCATACATTTAAATTCCATTTTTAAACTTCAAGTGCTTCCAAGGCATTCAACTTTTTTCTACTCTTGTATTTATCAGTTTACTCAGTTTTGTTTTATTTTATTAATTACACAGTGACAAGTAAAAGTGGCATGAATATTTTGGTGACTGATGCTTGGTTTGCACACAACCCAATAATGAGAGAAATGAGAAATGGGAAAAATGGGAGAACTATGAGACCAGCTGCAGCCCTGGTCAAGTCAGGGACACAGGCTTCATGGTGTGGATGGAGAGAAAGTCAAGCAGCGTTTGATCAGAGAATTTCTCCAGGGCTTGCCAGGAAAGCCCTGCAGTGTGTTGGGAGTTCACAGGAAGGAGCAAGGATTCTGAAGCAGGATGACTGAATGGTGCTGCCAGGCCAGTGAGAGTACTGGCCACTGACCATTACTGGAGGCTGTCCTAGCAGGGAGGGAAGGAGCTCAGAAGGCTTCTTTACTGAGCACTCCTCTTGTGCCCACCAGCTGGGAGGCAGGGGAGTGAAGTGAAGTTACTCAGTCGTGTCTGACTCTTTGCTACTCCTGGAGTATAGCCCTCCAGGCTCCTCTGTCCATGTGACTTTCCAGGCAAGAATAATGGAGTGGGTTTCCATTTCCTTCTCCAGGGGATCTTCCCAACCCAGGGATCGAACCCAGCTCTCCTGCACTGCAGGCACATGTTTTAACATCTGAGCTACGGAGGATGGCTATAAAGATGGAGCTCAGCTCTGTGGACCAGAAGCTGAGCTCACTGCAGTCTCTGCTGGCCCAGAGGACCTTCCCTGAGGCACTGTCTGGTCTGGGCGCTGTCGAGCTGCATGAGGATGAGTGTGGGGACCTGAAACCTGCTGCCCTCCTGATTCATGCCCATCCATGGGGCATCCACATGCATTCTGTTTCAGAAAGAGAACGGTGTGGTTGTTGAGATTTTTTACAGAAAATGAAGTGAGTTTACATGGAGATAAATTCTTATTTATTCATCATGGAAGCTGGGGGAGAAAAAGGCTTAGTTCCTTTTCCATCTTCTAGTGCCTGCCCACATTCCTTGGTTTGGTGGCCTTTTCCTCCATCTTCCAAGCCAGCAGCATAGCCTCTTCTCTCTTTGACTCTGCCTCCCTCTGCTTGCATTATTATGAGTTCATGGAATGCTGTGTCCCTTATTTTAGGGTGAAGTCATGGAGCAGCTTCTAGGAATAAGCAGACCTGGGATTAGAATGCTGTCTGTCAAACCTCAACACTAGTCTCCTTAACCGGACAGTATTCCTCTAATCCTATTATGCACCAAAGTTCCCCTGAGAGAATGGGGGTGGGGTGAGCTTGCTCAAGTGCTGACTTCTAAGCACCAGCCCCAGAAAATTGTATTCAACTGGTCCAGAATGTGGCCATGCTCACCAGGTGATTCTGATGTGGAAAGTTCATGAACCCTGAAGTTCAATACAACCTTGCCTCTATGGGGAACCACAGAGGAGGGCCAGGCTGAAAGGCGTCCTGTTGAGTGAGGAGTGGGGCTGGAGAGGGAAGAGTGGAGCCATCCTGTGTGGAGGGAAAATCAAACACAGTAGGCACTGCTAGAGGTGCTCTGAAACAAAGCCTCAAGGCCACCAAGCAAGTGATTCTGGATGGAATCTGACATTTTAACCACTTACTGTCTTAACTTGAGCATCCAGAGCATCTGCCCAATGTCCCAGAAACTCAAGATGCTTATTGGACCCTTACCCTAAATGATGCAGACATCCTATCCTTTAAGGAAAAATATCTCCTTCTTGCATCAAAGTCCATCATGATTTTTGCCAGAACTTTAACAACCTTGTGGCTTTTGCCTTTATACGCCCCTGACTCCTTCTCTTCCTTTGAACTCTCGGTTTTACCTGAATCTGTGTCTCCAGTATTGCATTTTCTAGGACCTCCAAATAACGCTTTACTTATTTGCAACTCCTGGGTTTCTTGGTTGACACCTGCAAGAGGCGATGGTAAAACTGAAGGAATCTTATGACTCACTTGTTAAATACAGTCATTATTTATTAAAAAGTAAATTATATAAAGTTACAATTAAATAAATTATATGAAAAACTTACAGATGTACAAGCTGGCTTTAGGAAAGGCAAAGGAACCAGAGATCAAATTGCCAATATCAGTGGGATCATAGAAAAAACAAGGAAACTCCAGAAAAACATCTACTTCAACTTCGTTGATTATGCTAAAGCCTTTTGACTGTGTGAACCATAACAAACTGTGGAAAATTCTTAACGTGATGGGAATATGAGACCACATTACCTGCCTCCTGAGAAATCTGTATGCAGGTCAAGAAGCAACAGTTAGAACTGGACATGGAACAATGGACTGGTTCCAAATTGGGAAAGGAGTACTTCAAAGCTGTATATTGTCACCGTGCTTATTTAACTTACATGCAGAGTACATCATGTGAAATGCCAGGCTGGATAAAGCACAAGCTGGAATCAAGATTGTTGGGAGAAATATCAGTAACCTTAGATATGCAGATGATACCATCCTTATGACAGAAAGTGAAAAGGAACTACTAAAGAGCTTCTTGATGAAGGTGAAAGAGGACAGTGAAAAAGCTGGCTTAAAACTCAACATTCAAAAAAATTAGGTCATGGCATCTGGTCCCATCACTTCACAGAAAATAGATGGGGAAACAATGGAAACAGTGACATACTTTGCTTGGGCTCCAAGATCACTGCAGATGGTGACTGCAGCCATAAAATCAAAAGATGCTTGCTCCTTGGAAGAAAAACTATGACCAACCTAGACAGCATATTAAGCAGCAGAGATGTTACTTTGCCAACAAAGGTCTCTATAATCAAATCTATGGTTGTTCCAGTAGTCATGTATGGATGTGAGAGTTGGACCATAAAGAAAGCTGAGCACCGAAGAACTGATGCTTTCGAATTGTAGTGTTGGAGAAGACTCTTGAGAGTCCCTTGGACTTCAAGGAGATCAAACCAGTCAATCCTAAAGGAAATCAACCCTGAATATTCATTGGAAGGACTGATGTTGAAGCTGAAGCTCTAATATTTTGGCCACCCGATGCAAAGAGCTGGCTCATTGGAAAAGACCCTGATGCTGGGAAAGATTGAGGGCAGGAGGAGAAGGGGACAACAGAGAATGAGATGGCTGGATGGCATCACTGACTCAATGGACATGAGTTTGAGCAAACTCTGGGAGATACTGAAGGACAAGGGAAGCCTGGTGTGCTGTGGTCCATGGGGTCACAAGGAGTTGGACATGACAGTGACTGAACAACAATGAAGAACAAAGGCAATACGTAATGAAAATCCATCACTTCTTCATATTCTGCCATATTTTATTATCCTCTGTGTGCTCAAGGTTGTTTATGTCTCTTGTATCAACATGGGGGATACTGTTTATGTATTGCACGTGTGTGCTCAGTCGCTCCGTCATGTCCCACTCTTTGTGAGCCTCCTGGACTGTAGCCCAACAGGCTTCTCTGTCCATGGGAGTTTTCAGGCAAGAATACTGGAGGGGGTTGCCATTCCCTTCTCCATGGGATCTTCCTGATCCAGATATCAAACCCTTGTCTCTTATGTCTCCTGCTGGGGCAGGCGTGTTCTTTACCACTAGCACCACCTGTAGATATATCCTATCACTTCTGCTATATCACATTCATCAGAAGCAAGTCACTACTTCCTACACTCAAGTAGAAAGGAATTAAGCCCTCCCTCTTGAAAGGGAGGAGATAAAGAACTTGCATGAAAGTATGGTACTACATACCTCTTCTCAAGGCTGTGTCCAGTCATGTCACATCGGCAACTTGAAATCAGCCATGGAGGAATATTTACACGATGGAAATCAGGAAACACTCTAAATCAGGTTTTATATCCCAAGGAAAGTTGAGTGTCAACATTTACCACCGGATAGATATAAAGCTATGCGTTTACAGAACCTTTCTGGAGTAGATGACTAGACAGGGCTTTGGAAAGAAGTAATACATGGAACAACAGACTGGTTCCAAATAGGAAAAGGAGAACGTCAAGGCTGTATATTGTCACCCTGCTTATTTAACTTATATGCAGAGTACATCATGAGAAACGCTGGGCTGGAGGAAGCACAAGCTGGAATCAAGATTGCCGGGAGAAATATCAATAACCTCAGACATGCAGATGACAGTCTTATGGCAGAAAGTGAAGAGGAACTAAAGAGCCTCTTGATGAAGGTGAAAGAAGAGAGTGAAAAAGTTGGCTTAAAGCTCAACATTCAGAAAACTAAGATCATGGCATCGGGTCCCATCACTTCATGGGAAATAGATGGGGAAACAGTGGAAAGGGTGGCTGACTATTTTATTGGACTCCAAAATCACTGCAGATGGTGATTGCAGCCATGAAATTAAAAGACGCTTACTCCTTCGAAGGAAAGTTATGACCAACCTAGACAGCATATTAAACAGCAGAGACATTACGTTGTTCACAAAGGTCCATCTAGTCAAAGCTATGGTTTTTCCAGTAGTAATGTGTGGATGTGAGAGTTGGACTATAAATAAAGCTGAGTGCAGAAGAATTGATGCTTTTGAACTGTGGTGTTGGAGAAGACTCTTGAGAGTCCCTTGGACTGCAAGGAGATCCAACCAGTCCATCCTAAAGGAGATCAGTCCTGGGTGTTCATTGGAAGGACTGATGTTGAAGCTGAAACTCCAATACTTTGGCCACCTGATGTGAAGAGCTGACTCATTTGAAAAGACCCTGATGATGAGAAAGATTGAAGGCAGGAGGAGAAGGGGACAACAGAGGATGAGATGGTTGGATGGCATCACCCACTCAATGGACACCTGTTTGAGTAAACTCTGGGAGTTGGTGATGGACAGGGAGGCCTGGCATGCTGCAGTTCATGGGGTCGCAAAGAGTTAGACATGACTGAACGACTGAACTGAACTGAATACAAGGTTTGGGATATAGGAAGAAACAGCTTCTGGATTTGAAAATAATAGAAGTGATGCAGGAAGTGAAGCTTCAGGGGGCTTAAATATGCTCATATAGATGTTCAGAAGTGACACAAAAAACAGATCTTTCTTCCTTGTGTGTGTGTGCATATATATGAATAATTTAAAATGTGCCTTCATACTAGATTTACCTATGAATGCACAAGGTCAAATATATTAAATGTTTAGCATGCAAGATTTTCTATCTAGCAATCAGGATGGGTATATAACCTTTTACATAATTGCCTATGAAACTACAAAAAATAATTACACTCCAGTGAAGCTGACCTACACCTAAAATTGCCCAGAAATTCAAAAACAAAGTTTTAATTCCTGTGAATTGATTTATTGGTTTGTGGTGTGCCTCTGTGTTCTGGTGAACAGGAACTTTTCTCAAAAAGAAAACTTCCAGAGTTGCAGTATTTGAGATTTTTGAAGCATGTTCATCAATCAAACAGCAAAATAAAAAATACCTGGGTTCTTATTAAAACCTGGAACCTTGTTAATTCCTGAATCCCATCTCTGTATTGGTGGGTGTTTAGGAATCTGCGCATTTTACAAATTCTCTAGATGACCCTGCTGCACTTGAATGAATCAAAATACTTCATTTTAATAGATAAAGAAAACAAACTTCTAAGGTTCTTCCAAGAGATTCCTTTCAAGTGAGACCACATTGCTGGCAGGATCTCGCCTGTTTACAAAAAAGCAAAAAAAAAAAAAAAAACAAACACAAAAAACAAAAAAACAAAAACCAAAAACACCATAAAACTGAAATTTGGGAGAAAATAGAAAACACACCCTTTTTTGAAGAGAAACTTAAGGGCAACACAGGACTTCACCAAACCATATGCTGTTTACATGTGTTGTCACTAGTATATGACCCATCTTGCCACAAATTAGTGTGGTTACCATAAATTGCTAACCTGAAAATCTTAACCTTCCACTGCTGAAGTGATTGGTTTTAGCTACACTGTTTTCTTTTTCTAGATTTACAAGGTTGTTCTTTTGGGCATGATTTTAGAAAGCTAATTATAACTCTGGTTGCAAACTTTTGAACCATGTAATCAAACTGAGATTGGTCACTGAGAAAAATACAGGGTTCTTAGCTTTGCCTAAATTGACAAGGTACATGGCCAGGTCCAAATTCAACTGAGTGGCATGTCTTTACAGTGGCAGTTCATCCCCCAAAATTCAAAAAAGATCCATGCTGCTTTCAGAAAGTTTTGAAACCAGCACCATTTTTTCTTTTTTTTTAATGAATCCATTCCCAGGAGAGAGTTTTTATTCAGTGCACTGCACTGTTAGGGGGAAAAGGAATGAGTTAAAACAAACAAATGTCTAACATAAAAAATTACCCATATGATGTGTATTTTTCCTGCTTGGTTGAAATACCCAGTGGATTACTTACTTAGATTTGTGCTATTATTGAATCCAAAAGGCAACCTCTTCAGAATAACATTTGCTCTACTACAAATTCTGTGTAAAGGCTGGGTATCTAAAGCTATAAATGATTTTATATTTTTGCAATAATTATGGGAGGGGAATGGAGATAGTATCTTTCATGATCAGAGTTTTCTTTCTGTAACAGTTTTGATCTTTAACTTTTTTTTTCTTGGAAGAAGATTCTCTAGCCCCAGTCAAGCCTTCAGATGACTGCAGTCCTGGCAGCATCTTAGTTACAACCAGGTAAGAGACTGAGCCTGAACCTCCCGGAAAAGCGGTTTTGGAAAGATTTAACCTTAATACCCAACTAAATCCCTTGACCAGCGCTTGAGCTGTACTCTGCTTTCTCCATAGGAATTACAGAAGGGGGTTGGCACAGGCACTGGCAGATGACATTGTCTTACTCTTTTCCTTCCCCTCGGGAAGAACCCAGGTATGTGCATAAACACAATTAAAGACACTATCTGCAAATCGATAGAACGCATTTTCAGTTTCTTAAACCTCTAAATCCAAGTGCCCAGTGTTCTGTTTTTCAGACAGACCATGCAATCAATTAACAGCCAACTGGTGGGTTTGTGTTTGAACTATCAATACAATTATTAAAGACACATCACGGGCAGAAGGCAAGTGACTGCCTTTGTGTTTCTTTCTCTTTTTTTTTCTGGAATATTATCTAGTCTTGGGAGCATCAAGATGAAAACCTGGTCCGCTTGGAACAGATGGCACGTTTAAAAGACTAACAATCTCAGAGTGTTTTCCCCCACCTCCCAACAGGCACTGTCACAGGTCTCTCAATGATGACAGCAAAGTGCCCACATCCGACCTTAGCTGTCATCTCACCTGGGTCCTAGCGGCGCCATTTGATTCTGACGTGGCTCCAAGTCCGCAAATAGCATAGCGGCCCCCGGTTAGCCGCGAATCCGGCGGGCGGCGCCGTCCTCCCCGCCCCGCCCTTGCGCCTCGCCGGGCTCCGCGCCGCCTCCCTTGCGTCCCACACTCGGCGGCGGTGCGTCCTGCGCTCCTCTCCTGCTTCGCGGTCCCTGCTTAGATCTTCGCTGCCCTCCCCGCTCCAGGCCGCCGGGAGGCGAGTCGAGGGGACCCACAGGCCGTGCACCCCGAGGTTGCGGGCCCAGAGGAGGCCGCACAGAAGACGCGGGACGCGATGGCCCGGCGAGGGGGCTGCGCGCTGCTGGCGCTGTGCGGCTCGCTGGCCGCCTGTGCCTGGCTCCTGGGCGCCGAGGCCCGGGGGGCTGGGGGCCCTGTGGCGGGCGCGAGGCGGCGCCGGCGGCCGCAGGAGGACGGCATCTCCTTTGAGTACCACCGCTACCCAGAGCTTCGTGAGGCGCTCGTGTCCGTGTGGCTGCAGTGCGCCGCGGTCAGCAGGATCTACACGGTGGGGCGCAGCTTCGAGGGCCGCGAGCTGCTGGTGCTCGAGCTGTCCGACAGCCCCGGCGTCCACGAGCCGGGTAAGGGAGCCGCGCGGGGTGGCCCGGCGGTGGGAGAGGAGGGCGAGAGGCACCCGGGGTGGAAAGTGTACGTGGGGGGAGGGCTGGGGCTGGGATTTGCCAAGCCCTGTCGGCTGGCTGTCCTCCCCAGCCTTGCACACCCCTCCCCCTGGGTAAGCCCAGGCCCGAGGGGCTGCGGCGGATGGAGGTGGGAGCGCGGCAAGCAAATCTGCGCCCCCGCAAACCCGCTGTCACCCCCCACTTCGCTGTGCCTAAGACCGTAGGGAATAACTGTGAGGCCTCAGGAAGGAGGTCGTCCTTCCTTGCAAGCTGGAGTAGAACGATAAGGTGCAGAAGGCAGGGTCTGAGGAAATGAGGAAAAGTCATTTATCATTTGTTTCCTGATTTCCAGAGGACCAGTTTATTGGCCTTGGAGGCTCTAGGTGTCCATCTCTACCTGTATGTGCGTATTAGGTAACGCGCACTGCTGGGATGTTAAGGATCTTGGTAACGCTGGCGGGTAGAGGGTGATAAAGCCGCCTATGGCAGGCATTCGGATCTCAAAACTGCACACAGTCTTTCTGAGGAAAAAGGAATATTCCTTTTTTTTTTTTTTTTCTGTTCTAGCCTTGGAGATGAGTAGTTTGCGATCAGGATTTTATTACAACGGATGTTTCCATATGACCATCTTATTCATCTTCCTCTTGAGTGTGTTAGGGCACGTTTTAATTTATGTTAAATGTTACGCAATTGGTATTAATAAAGAGATATCTTGAAAAATGTTTTTGGTTCTTCTTTTTCTTTGCTCTTTGAAAATAACAAGTTTTAAGGCCTGGTCTTCTGACTATAAAGGTTAATCTGGGCTAATTGCATCAGCATGGTATGCTTTTTTTTTTTTCTTTTTTAATGACAAAGAAAGCAAGAAAACAGGTAAAAACTCTGAAATGTAGGGCCAGAATAGTTTTATAATGATATTTAAGGACCAAATTGGGATGGGATTAAAATATGTGATCCATGGAGACACTTTGATCTTCAAGTGGAAGGAGTATGGTCTGATCAATAGTAAATTTTTAGTAAAATGGGAAACATTTCTTACCTTCAAATAATGTAAATGGAAAGGTTTGTATAATTTTGCCATCAAAACCCTAAAACTAGATCCTGGAAAACATTTTCAGTAATGCTGTCTGATGCTAGGAACGATTGAAGGTGGGAGAAGAAGGGGAGGACAGAGGATGAGACGGTTGGATGGCATCACCAATGCGATGGACATGAGTTTGAGTAGGTTTCAGGAGTTGGTGATGGACAGGGAGGCCTGGCATGCTGCAGTCCATGGGGTTGCAAAGAGTCGGACATGACTGAGTGACTTAACTGAACTGAATGCTTTCTAGCAGGATTCAGCATGTAGAATCAGAAATTTAGAAAGTTAGTTTCATATTTGTATCTGAAGATAAAGAAAAATTTTATATGTGAAAACTCATCTTCAGTTATTTTAGATAATTGAAGTCAAGACATCTTAGGTTTAAGGAGAATCTAAATATTTGTGATTCTCCTGCCTATTTAATTGGAACCTTTAGTTATTCTATCATAGACTGCTCCTCAGATTTTGTTATTTCTTCAAAGACATCATATGAAAGCAAATGTTAACTATTTGTTGTCTTCAAGTTTAGAAACAAAATTGTAAAGTGATATTACTGTTAAAATGTGATATGCTTTTGAAAATGAAAACCATAATTCTTTTGTTTAAATATCTGAAATGTATAGTCTGTCAAGATCTGCAGGTCTCTTTCTCCAGCTTTAGGCTCCTTGGGGTAGAGCTGTGTCTCCAGCACCCAGGGCAGGTCTTGCACACAGCAGGCACTCAGGTCACATTAGGGAAAAAGATGAGTCAGTCATTTGCTGAATAACACAATGCCTTCTATGTTTTGTTCCTTTTAAACACAAAATACAGCAACTTAACTCATTTTAAGAAGGCAAAGAAAGAAATATTTACATTACCTGCTTTACTGCTTGTTAAATGAAGGAAACTAAGTTCATGGTATTGCTTAATAAATAGAATACAAAATGTCTACCAATTGTATTTTTAAAGGTTGCAATAAACTGTTATGTGCCAGCATGAAAAACACGGGGTGATTTCCCCCTCTACCATCTTTTAAGAAGAGATGAACAGGTTGGAAATCTTCAGGGAACTAATTTAAAAAAAAAATCAACTGAGTAAATTGTAAAGATCTTGTTGACTGTTTGGTTATTCACTAATTGAACATCATTCAATCTAGCAGATAGAAAGATGTTCCTAAGATTTATACAAAATGAAAGGCTTATAGGTAGATGGGAGCTGGAACAAGGAAGTTACACTAGGCAAAAAATGGATTGCTTATTGCAGTTACTCCCTTTTACAGGATGTTGTACTGATCACAGGATTCCTAATTGGTTGGGTTAAGATTTCATTTCTGAAAGAGCCAAAACTGTAAGTTAGTCTTGGTTTGGTTTTGTGAGGCTTTAGCATGAGCAACTCCATGTAGCGCCTATTGTCTTTTCTTAAAAAATTATTTATATATTTGGCTGCATCTGGTCTTAGTTGGTCAGGTGTGAGTTTTTGCTTTGGCACACGGACTTTCCAGTTGTTGTGTGTGGGCTCCAGTAGCTGCAGCACGCAAGTTCTTTAGTTGAGGCACGTGAGCTCAGTTACCCCATGGCATGGGGGATTTTAGTTTCCCGACAAGGGTTTCACCCATGTCCCCTGCATTGCAAGGCAAATTCTTAAAAACTGGGCCACCAGGAAAGCCCTGTCTTTTTTTTTGTTGGTTTTCAGTTATTTAATTGGAGGATAATTACTTTACAATATCATGATAGTTTTTGCCATGCATCAACATAAATTGGCCACAGGTGTACATGTGTCCCCCTATCCTGAGTTACCACATTTCCCTCCCCACCATGCCCCCTACCACTCTGGGTTGTCCTAGAGCACTGGCTTTGGGTGCGGAGATCTGATCAGTATATGAGCTTAACAGCGCTTGAGGGAATTAACTTTTAGGAAGTTTTGAATGAAGGGATGTAGTCACCATTCTTAAACGGCCATCATATTCCTTTTTAGATTAAAATATTTTAAGGAATGAAAAGGAATTTTCATACTTATTTTGAGATAGAAATGGGTTAATTTAGTGTGTTTTGAACACCATACACTAAGTGAGCAAACTTACATGGGTTGTATAGTAATACACAGGATGGTCCTCGCCCTGTGGGAGATTGAGAGTTGGGAGGTTGCAGGACAGTTTAAAGGTCGTCAGGGCTGTAAGAAGGGAGTGGGAGGCCCAGAGAAAGGAGACTATGGACATTAGGTCAGGGGCATTTGGTTATTGAAGAATGGATGATGAGAAGGCAGGGATATACTGATTACTGAAATTTACCAATTCCAATGTACCTCAACTCTTTTCATATTATAAGTGTTTTGGGGAGAGATGAAATAATGTTTCTGATGAAGCTACCCAGAAATAATGTTTAGCTTAACAAATTTGTTTACTTGACTTAAACATTGATGAAGTTGCCCATATTCATTTTATCTTCCAAAATGAGCAAGGTGTCACATGTCTTCTTAATCTAAATTATTTTTCTGAACTTTAAAAAATTGTAGATCATGACCAAATATTTACTATCATCATAGAAAAACTCTCCCCGAACAAGACAACATCAAGCCTTTCTTTGTGGTAGAAGTTGACGTGATTAGATTTGCAGTTATGGACAAAAGGTGTTCCTTGATCCCACCACCTCCCTTCCTAAGTGGAAAAAAATGATCATCAGACTTGTTTGGCACCAGACCATGGGCTGAATTTGAACTGATCTCCTGAAAATGATCTATTCTCTCAGGTATTCTGCATTTGAATTCATCAAAAGGGAAAGAAAATTCTATTTGGAACTGGTGAGGGAGGAATATCAACATCTATTCTGCCCAGCTGGATGCTGGATCTCAGTTATCGTTTTTATTACTTTGGAGGACTGAACAAATCTGCTGGAGGAGGGTGATGGGTCTAGCCATTCTCAGAAGACCTGTGCATGGTCTTGGCCCCAGTCTCATCTCCTCACACGTCGTGAATCTGGACTCCAGATCTAGGACTGGGATAGAGGCTCAGCTAAGATTTAGGCTCAGCTAAGATTTAGACTCTGCACTCAGATGTGTTCCCTTGAGATATTCCTGCCAAACCTGTTCTTGTTTCCCATTTTTCCTTCTGTTTGCTTATATTTTATACATTTAAAATATTTCTACATATGGGGCTCATATGCTTGAACCCAAACATATGCTTTCCTAGGCATATATATTCATCATTGCAGTACTTATAAAAGAAACCATTATCAATTTATGTCTAAGCAATGGAATCTGTTTTCCCAGACTACTTCTCTCAGGGCTAAACATGAGTTAAGATTAGTTTGTTTAAAGCTCTTAATTCTTTTACATGTAGTTTAAAATTGCTCTTGGGGAGTAAATCTGATTTATAGCTAAAATGTTATCTTAGAAATGTTCTTTAGGGCATAGACTTTCCCCTCTCAAAGTTTGGAATGATTATTTTGGACTTGTTCCTTCCCAAATCTGTTCAGATTTAAAGTGTATGAATGCCAGTGTGCATTTGCCAAATATTGTGATGGAATATTAAATGCTGGCAAAATTTCTATACAACTCAAAAAAAAAAAAAAGAAGTGGGGATTTTGGTTATTTTGTATGGCCTCTTTTAATACTAGATTAGTGTGAATTAGTGGGAAATGCTCACAGCTGAGTAACACCTTACAACTAGTGAATATTGATGTTAGATTCTGGAGAGGGATCTAAATGTACTACATGTGGCCAAGAGTTATTTTTTAGACCCAAGTGAGTCAATGTAGCTCTTGTTGGAAATAATGTATTTGATTGATTTGTGATTGGCTAAAGGAAGAGAGGAAATTGAGCTGGCCCCTAACCTTGTATCAGATAAAATAAGTGTCTTTCTGTGAAACTGACTTGAGAGGCAGCAAAGGAATCATCTGCCAGCATCTCCCTCATTGTGTAGCACAGAGGATATTCCAATACTCACCTTTATAGTTCTTTAGAAAAGCTATTTTTGACAAATACAAAAACAGCTCCAGAAGAAGAAGTGACACATGACAGGCTTTTCCCAAAGTGTACTTAATGGAATATTAGTTAGCTTGGTTTGAAAAGGATTAGGTAAACAAAGATTAATAGGTTTGGGTGTGGCAAGACTTGAAATATGATAATGTGTGTTTCAAACCTCCAGCTGTATACCCTACAGCATTTTCACCATGGAACTTCTTTTTGTCCCCAAGGAGCTTATCTTGTTCCTGGTATTTCACTAGTTTGAAAAGTGTAGCACTCAGTCAGTCAGTCAGTTCAGTCCCTCAGTCGTGTCTGACTCTTTGTGACCCTATGAACTGCAGCCCGCCAGGCCTCCCCAGCCTGGAGTCCACCCAAACTCATGTCCATTGAGTCAGTGATGCCATCCAACCATCTCACCCTCTGTCATTTCCTTCTCCTCCTGCTTTCAATCTTTCCCAACATCAGGGTCTTTTTAAGTGAGTCAGCTCTTCGCATCAGGTAGCCAAAATATTGGAGTTACAGCTTCAACATCACTCCTTTCAGTGAACACCCAGGACTGATTTCCTTTATGATGGACTGGTTGGATCTCCTTGCAGTCCTTATTATTATTCATTTTTGTATTTTGAGGGATTTATTTGGTAATTCTTTAGCAGAGACACTCAAATAAGGAGTTCCTCAGGGATGTGGAGCATAAGTTTTCCATTTTTTTTTTTTTTTGCCCATAAATAGCTAACTTAATGACTTATATAATCTCTTAAGATGTGCTTATTGAATTGAGAACATGATTTTGAGGACACATACTTTTGACTGGAAAGATTAAAGTGACAAATGCATTCCAATTCTTTTATTGTTAAGTAGCTTCATGCTTTAACTTCTGTTTACCTCCTTTTCTTGTCAATAAAATCGTTGTTGTTTATTTGCTAAGTCATGTCTGACTCTTTTGCGATTCCGTGGACTATAGCCTGCTAGGCTCCCTCTGTCCATGGGATTTCCCAGACAAGAATACTGACATGGGTTGCCATAGAAATACTTTAAGAACTCAAACTTCACAGGGCTGCTGTGAGACCAGAGTAATATAGAAAATAATTTAATGAATTTGTTTTCATGGAGTTATTAAGAACATGGGCTCATTTGTTAAAATGTGTCTTCATGATTGCAAATTGGTCTAGCCTTTGTTCATTGGCTTTCCCCATTGGAAGGGGCCTCCTTGGCTTGTCATCACAGGGGCCCTTGGATGTTACAGTGGAAGCCCATCTGCATAAGCCCAGCAGGAGACTCTGAGGGACTTCTTCCCGTTATCTGGGTATCCTTGTTAACAAGTGTTTGTCTTCTCTCAATTTTTAAAATGTAGGCCATTTCTTCTTTGCTTCAGTTTGACATCTTATTTTGCTTCATTAATTAGAAACAGTGAAAGTGTTCATCATTATTTGAGAATGTCTTTAGGACTGTATCTTCAGGT
This sequence comes from Ovis aries, assembly GCF_016772045.2. Lineage (NCBI taxonomy): Eukaryota > Metazoa > Chordata > Mammalia > Artiodactyla > Bovidae > Ovis > Ovis aries. The sequence continues at coordinate 783,383 of NC_056070.1, forward strand.
AGCTAAATAAACCTAGGGCAACTCCAGGATTTACTTTGGCAAACTAACTTATTTTTCTGAAGAATTTATAATGAAAATGCTCAGGTCCTGATTGCTTTATTCCTTTACTGACTCAGTATAAGTGGAAGATCTTCGAATCCTTTCTCACCCCTGCCTAATTTTCTTACCCGCACCGGGATCTTTTCTTTGTGTTTCCACAATTCTTTGAAGAGCGATAGCATAAAGATTTGGAGCTTCCCTGGTGGCTCAGTGGTAAAGAATCTGCGTACAATGCAGGAGAACCAGGTTTGATCCATGGCTCAGGAAGATCCCCTGAAGGAGGGCCTGGCAACCCACTCCAGTATTCCTGCCTGGAGAAGCCCATGGACAGAGGAGCCTGGCAGGCTACAGTCCATATGGCTATAGATTGCACAGAGTTAGACACGACTGAAGCAACTAAGCATGTTACTTATGAGAATTGCTGCTAATCCTTTGCTGTCTGAATGTTTCTGTTTCTTTTGAAATTCAGGGTGAAGTTTTCCTAGGCCTTCTAGCAGCCAGTTCTTTCTAATACAATATGGCCTTGAAGAAGGGACTGTTTGTGTTGTCAGTGTCTCTTAATAAGTCAAATGATTTATCTTCGACTTTGTTCACAGTTAGTAAATTTGAGGGTAGCTTTTGTACAGAGTTACAGAGTTGATTCTTAAACAAAACAAAAATAAGTAACTTAATTATGATAGTAAACCCCGAAACAACTTTCTACTACCAGTAAATATTTTGTTTTTTAAATAGAGATCTGTTTACCTATGAAATCACTCTGACACCATAGTTCAATAATAATAATGCTGCTGATATTAAAGGTACTTGATTTCAAATAGAAATTTTAATATTTAAAAAGTGGATACAGATTACTTATTATTTAAATAGGACTTCTATGGATTCTAAAAAAAATCCCTTGCTGTGGTAATTCATGTCAAGGTAATTAGGAAAGACAACAATTATCTCATGTATTTGCACATGCAGGCAGCTACTCAAATGTGTAAGTCCTACATGTGATGCTGCCAGAGTGGACCTGCCTGACTTCCCTCCTCTATAGCCTAAAGTATTAAAAAAAACAGAAAATTTCCCTTCATTGCCATGCTGTAATTTTTGTCCCCCAAGAAATGTCTTGTTTCTAGTGCTCAGTTCAGCAGATTGAACAAATCATAAGCTTTGACCATGAGTTCAGAGTAGGATAACTTGAATATACAGGTTGAACCGTCACCTCCCTGATCAGTGTCCTAAATACTTCGTATGTTTCCCTTCCTGGCCAAGGGGTGATTTTTAAAACAACCTTTTCTCATAACCATTATAAAAATTTCTATGTAGCATTCTAAGCTGGAATCAACTTTGCAAGATGAAAAGAAACTATAGGCTTTTGTTAATATAGTTTGTACTGTCAATTTAATTTCGGGAATAGTTACTGAATATTCATGATGTACATGCTATTTTCCTCTATCTGCCAGTCACCCTTTCAGGCAGTTCCTTAGTGTACTGAAATGTGTATTTGGGTATTGGTCTTGGATTCACTCTTTCACGAATGTTGAGCTTAATGGACATGTTGTATAGCCAGTGGATGGACTCCCGAGGTGACGCTAGTGGTAAAGAACCCACCTGCCAACGCAGGAGACGTAAGAGACATCGGTTCAAGCCCTGGGTAGGGAAAATCCCCCCCCTGGAGGAGGGCATGGCCTGGAGAATCCCATGGATCGAGGAGCCTGGTGGGCTATAGTCCATAGGGTCGCAAATAATTGGAAATGATTGAAGCGACTTAGTATGCACAGTCAGTCAGTCAGTCAGTCAGTTCACTTGCTCAGTCGTGTCCGACTCTTTGTGACCCCATGAATTGCAGCACGACAGGCTCCCTGTCCATCACCAACTCCTGGAGTTCACTCAGACTCATGTCCATCGAGTCCGTAATGCCATCTAGCCATCTCATCCTGGGTCGTCCCCTTCTCCTCCTGCCCCCAATCTCTCCCAGCATCAGGGTCTTTTCCAATGAGTCAACTCTTCGCATGAGGTGGCCAAAGTACTGGAGCTTCAGCTTTAGCATCATTCCTTCCAAAGAAATCCCAGGGTTGATCTCCTTCAGAATGGACTGGTTGGATCTCCTTGCAGTCCAAGGGACTCTCAAGAGTCTTCTCCAACACCACAATTCAAAAGCATCAATTCTTCAGTGCTCAGCCTTCTTCACAGTCCAACTCTCATATTTATACATGACCACTGGAAAACGATAGCCTTGACTAGATGGACCTTTGCTGGCAAAGTAATGTCTCTGCTTTTGAATATACTATCTAGGTTGGTCATAAGTTTTCTTCCAAGGAGCAAGCGTCTTTTAATTTCATGGCTGCAGTCACCATCTGCAGTGATTTCGGAGCCCCCAAAAATAAAGTCTGACACTGTTTCCACTGTTTCCCCATCTATTTCACATGAAGTGATGGGACCAGATGCTATGATCTTCGTTTTCTGAATGTTGAGCTTTAAGCCAACTTTTCCACTCTCTACTTTCACTTTCATCAAGAGGCTTTTTAGCTCCTCTTCATTTTCTGCCATAAGGGTGGTGTCATCTGCATATCTGAGGTTATTGATATTTCTCCCAGCAATCTTGATTCCAGCTTGTGTTTCTTCCAGTCCAGCATTTCTCATGATGTACTCTGCATATAAGTTAAATAAGCAGGGTGACAATATACAGCCTTGACGTACTCCTTTTCCTATTTGGAACCAGTCTGTTGTTCCATGTACAGTTCTAACTGTTGCTTCCTGACCTGCATACAGATTTCTCAAGAGGCAGGCCAGGTGGTCTGGTATTCCCATCTCTCTCAGAATTTTCCACAGTTTCTTGTGATCCACATAGTCAAAGGCTTTGGCATAGTCAATAAAGCAGAAATTGATGTTTTTCTGGAACTCTCTTGCTTTTTCCATGATCCAGCAGATGTTGGCAATTTGATCTCTGGTTCCTCTGCCTTTTCTAAAACCAGCTTGAACGTCAGGGAGTCCACGGGTCACGTATTGCTGAAGCCTGGCTTGGAGAATTTTGAGCATTACTTTACTAGCGTGTGAGATGAGTGCAATTGTGTGGTACTTTGAGCATTCTTTGGCATTGCCTGTCTTTGGGATTGGAATGAAAACTGACCTTTTCCAGTCCTGTGGCCACTGTTGAGTTTTCCACATTTGCTGGCATATTGAGTGCAGCACTTTCATAGCATCATCTTTCAGGATTTGAAATAGCTCACCTGGAATTCCATCACCTCCACTAGCTTTATTTGTAGTGATGCTTTCTAAGGCCCACTTGACTTCACATTCCAGGATGTCTGGCTCTAGATTAGTGATCACACCATCGTGATTATCCGGGTCGTGAAGATCTTTTTTGTACAGTTCTTCCGTGTATTCCTGCCACCTCTTCTTAATATCTTCTGCTACTGTTAGGTCCAGATCATTTCTGTCCTTTATTGAGCCCATCTTTGCATGAAATGTTCCCTTGGTATCTCTAATTTTCTCATAGAGATCTCTAGTCTTTCCCATTCTGTTGTTTTCCTCTATTTCTTTGCATTGATCGCTGAGGAAGGCTTTCTTATCTCTTCTTGCTGTTCTTGGAACTCTGCATTCAGATGCTTATATCTTTGCTTTTCTCCTTTGCTTTTCACCTCTCTTCTTTCCACAGCTATTTTTAAGGCCTCCCCAGACAGTATTTTGCTTTTTTTGCATTACTTATCCATGTGGATGGTCTTGATCCCTGTCTCCTGTACAATGTCACATGTATATAACTAGTGGACACATCCCTTAATTCTGCAAAATGTATTCTGCACATAGATTCAAGGGTCAAATAGTTCCTTATACTATTCTTAATGCAGTGGATATAAAGACAGTATCTGCAAGTGAAACTACTGGAAATCTTAGACATTTACAAAATAAAATGGTTTTTGCCCTTTTGTGTTAGGTGTGGCACTGGACATCTGCTTTTAAAGTATGATAGTTCTATTGAAATAGCTCCATTTGTCTCAAGTTGTGATGTTGTTCAGCACAATTTTAAAAATTTTATTAGAGAAAACCAGTCTTATTCACTGTGGATCTCAGTATATTATGTTAGGCCATATTCGGCACATAATCAGTATCATGAAAATTAAGTTAACCTACTTTGGGAAACAGCACTAACTCTACAAAATCAGCAGGACCTATATAATGAAGTATACAGAGACAATTCTGCTTGTTAAATATATTCTCTCAAGAGTCAAATTCAGTTTTTGGAAGATGCTAATGCAGTGCAAAATATGGATATTTCTCATGTAACTATTTTATAGATGTATAGTGACTAATCGGAGAAGGCAATGGCACCCCACTCCAGTACTCCTGCCTGGAAAATCCCATGGACAGAGGACCCCATGGATGGGGTCGCGAAGAGTCAGACACAACTGAACGACTTCACTTTCACTTTCATGGACTGGAACAGGAAATGGCAACCCACTCCAGCGTTCTTGCTTGGAGAACCCCAGGGATGGGGGAGCCTGGTGGGCTGCAGTCTACGGAGTTGCACAGAGTCGGACACGACTGAAGCGACTTAGCATCAGCATTAGCAGCAGTGACTAATGCTTTATTGACACGTAGACTAAAATATCATATAGACATGTAGGTTTTGTCTAAGTCTTGATGACGGCGGGATAATCATGAGTGTGGCAGTCATTTTGCATTATTTTAAATTTCACTTGCATCTATAGAATGCCTTCATTTTAATTGTTTTTACTTTATCTGTAGCTTTTATCAGAAATTAAAGAATTTTCTCTTTTATCTAAGTGGCTTATATGAAAAATCATTTCTCAAAATTTTTTTCTCAAAAATTTTCTTGGGCTATTATTTTTCTCTTTAAATATGGTCATATATTCCACCAGGATTTTAAATATTTGGCCACATTGTCTGTCCTTTCATGAGGATTCTGCCTAAGTACCCTCTGAGATGAGTTTGGAGACCATAATAGATGGATGTAGCCTTTCCTGTTCTACTCCTCACCCTCTGCTTCCTCCTCTTCTGTGGGTATTAGAATAAGAAAGGGTCATCATCTGGATGTCATCTGAAAGGCTTCCTCTGATAAATGTGGGACTTCCTTGGTGGCACAGATGGTAAAGAACCTGCCTGCAAATGTGAGAGACCTGGGTTTGATCCCTGGGTCAGGATCCTTCTGGGGGAGGGCCTGAAAACCCACTCCAGTGTTCTTGCCTGGAGAGTCTCAGGGACAGAGGGGCCTGATGGGCTGCAGTCCACAGGGTCACACAGTTGGACACAACTGAAGCGACCTAGCATGCACAAACCCACGTTGTCCTGGCTCATTTACTTCATGGCTCCCCATAAATAGTCTCTAGTTTGGTCTTAAATAAACAGCTTTTTCATACCTATCACAAGTGAGGAATTAGATAATATTTATCTTTATGGGGACTTAAAGAGCCATGCCTGTGGGGCAACCCAAGACGGGTGGGTCGTGGTGGAGATGTCTGACAGAATGTGGTCCACTGGAGAAGGGAATGGCAAGCCACTTCAGTATTCTTGCCTTGAGAACCCCATGAACAGTAGGAAAAGGCAAAATGATAGGATACCGAAAGAGGAACTCCCCAGGTCATTAGGTGCCCAATATGCTACTGGAGATCAGTGGAGAAATAACTCTAGAAAGAATGAAGGGATAGATCCAAAGCAAAAACAATACCTAGTTGTGGATGTGACTAGTGATAGATGCAAGATCTGATGCTGTAAAGAGCAATATTGCATAGGAACCTGGAATGTCAGGTCCATGAATCAAGGCAAATTGGAAGTGGTCAAACAAGAGATGGCAAGGGTGAACGTCGACATTGTAGGAATCACTGAACTAAAATGGACTGGAATGGGTGAATTTAACTCAGATGACAATTATATCTACTACTGCGGGCAGGAATCCCCCAGAAGAAATGGCGTAGCCATCATGGTCAACAAAAGAGTCCGAAATGCAGTACTTGGATGCAATCTCAGAAACGACAGAATGATCTCTGTTCATTTCCAAGGCAAACCATTCAATATCACAGTTATCCAAGTCTATGCCCCAACGAGTAACGCTGAAGAAGCTGAAGTTGAACGGATTTATGAAGACCTACAAGAACTTTTAGAACTAACACTCAAAAAAGATGTTCTTTTCATTCTATGGGACTGGAATGCAAAAGTAGGAAGTCAAGAAACACCTGGAGTAACAGGCAAATTTGGCCTTGGAATGCAGAATGAAGCAGGGCAAAGACTAATAGAGTTTTGCCAAGAAAATGCACTGGTCATAGCAAACACTCTCTTCCAACAACTCAAGAGAAGACTCTACACATGGACATCACCAGCTGGTCAACACCGAAATCAGATTGATTATATTCTTTGCAGCCAAAGATGGAGAAGCTCTATAGAGTCAACAAAAACAAGACCAGGAGCTGACTGTGGCTCAGATCATGAACTCCTTATTACCAAATTCAGACTCAAATTGAAGAAAATAGGGAAAACCTCTAGACCATTCAGGTATGACCTAAATCAAATCCCTTATGATTACACAGTGGAAGTGAGAAATAGATTTAAGGGCCTAGATCTGATAGATAGAGTGCCTGATGAACTATGGAATGAAGTTCGTGACATTGTACAGGAGACAGGGATCAAGACCATCCCCATGGAAAAGAAATGCAAAAAAGCACAATGGCTGTTTGGGGAGGCCTTACAAATAGCTGTGAAAAGAAGAGAGGTGAAAAGCAAAGGAGAAAAGCAAATATATAAGCATCTGAATGCAGAGTTCCAAGAACAGCAAGAAGAGATAAGAAAGCCTTCCTCAGCGATCAATGCAAAGAAATAGAGGAAAACAACAGAATGGGAAGGAGTAGAGATCTCTTTGAGAAAATTAGAGATACCAAGGGAACATTTCGTGCAAAGATGGGCTCGATAAAGGATAGAAATGGTGTGGACCTAACAGAAGCCGAAGATATTAAGAAGAGGTGGCAAGAATGCACAGAAGAACTGTACAAAAAAGATCTTCACGACCCAGATAATCACGATGATGTGATCACTAATCTAGAGCCAGACATCCTGGAATGTGAAGTCAAGTGGGCCTTAGAAAGCATCACTACGAACAAAGCTAGTGGAGGTGATGGAATTCCAGGTGAGCTATTTCAAATCCTGAAAGATGATGCTATGAAAGTGCTGCACTCAATATGCCAGCAAATGTGGAAAACTCAACAGTGGCCACAGGACTGGAAAAGGTCAGTTTTCATTCCAATCCCAAAGACAGGCAATGCCAAAGAATGCTCAAAGTACCACACAATTGCACTCATCTCACACGCTAGTAAAGTAATGCTCAAAATTCTCCAAGCCAGGCTTCAGCAATACGTGACCCGTGGACTCCCTGACGTTCAAGCTGGTTTTAGAAAAGGCAGAGGAACCAGAGATCAAATTGCCAATATCTGCTGGATCATGGAAAAAGCAAGAGAGTTCCAGAAAAACATTGATTTCTGCTTTATTGACTATGCCAAAGCCTTTGACTGTGAGGATCACAAGAAACTGTGGAAAATTCTGATAGATGGGAATACCAGACCACCTGACCTGCCTCTTGAGAAATCTGTATGCAGGTCAGGAAGCAACAGTTAGAACTGGACGTGGAACAACAGACTGATTCCAAATAGGAAAAGGAGTACATCAAGGCCGTATATTTTCACTCTGCTTATTTAACTTATATGCAGAGTACATCATGAGAAACGCTGGACTGGAAGAAACACAAGCTGGAATCAAGATTGCTGGGAGAAATATCAATAACCTCAGATATGCAGATGACACCACCCTTATGGCAGAAAATGAAGAGGAGCTAAAAAGCCTCTTGATGAAAGTGAAAGTAGAGAGCGAAAAAATTGGCTTAAAGCTCAACATTCAGAAAACGAAGATCATGGCATCCGGTCCCATCACTTCATGGGAAATAGATTGGGAAACAGTGGAAACAATGTCAGACTTTATCTTTTTAGGCTCCAAAATCACTGCAGATGGTGACTGCAACCATGAAATTAAAAGACGCTTACTCCTTGGAAGAAAACTTATGACCAACCTAGATAGTATATTCAAAAGCAGAGACATTACTTTGCCAACTAAGGTCTATCTAGTCAAGGCTATGGTTTTTCCTGTGGTCATTTATGGATGTGAGAGTTGGATTGTGAAGAAGGCTGAGTGCCGAAGTATTGATGCTTTTGAATTGTGGTGTTGGAGAAGACTCTTGAGAGTCCCTCGGACTGCAAGGAGATTCATCCAGTCCATTCTGAAGATCAATCCTGGGATTTCTTTGGAAGGAATGATGCTAAAGCTGAAGCTCCAGTACTTTGGCCACCTCATGTGAAGTGTTGACTCATTGGAAAAACCCTGATGCTGGGAGGGATTGGGGGCAGGCGGAGAAGGGGATGACCGAGGATGAGATGGCTGGATGGCATCATGGACTCGATGGACGTGAGTCGAGTGAACTCAGGGAGATGGTGATGGACAGGGAAGCCTGTCGTGCTGCAATTCATGGAGTCGCAAAGAGTCAGACACGACTGAGCGACTGAACTGAACTGAACTGAACTGAAAGATCCAAGGATGGTTTGCCTGTTGTTGAAAAGAGGTATTTAAGAGAAAAATTAGAAATGTGGACTATCTTGTTTTTTAGAGACCTTGTCACAATGATCTTAATTCCGTGTTAAAAGGCACATAAATTGCTGTTACTTTTGAAAAATCTTAGTGAATATATTAAGAACAGTTACACTGTAAAAAAGACAGGTAACTTCAGGTGTTCAGTTTTTAAGGAAGTTATTTTAAACAGCTGTAGAAGGAACAGTTTGAATCTTAAAATATTGCACATTTTGTTAAGTCTGTGCAGTCATCCTTCAGTATCCATGGGGAATTGGTTCATATGTGTATTTTACACATTCTCACGTACTTTTCAAACCCACCTTAGTGCCTAATTTGTCATTCTTCACTGTTACCTGTGGACGACCTGGAGAAATCTCATTGACAGAATTAATTTCACTCTGGTGTCTACATGAGGTGCTGTATGTTGAGGACAGCTCTAGGTCTTGAACTAATGATAAAAGCCATGAAATATGTGATAAATGTCTTTAATATTTCTGAGACATCTTTTACATTATTTCTAGATCTTTTGGTGTGCTTTTCATAGTTGATTCAAATGGCTGGATGGCACCTTGTATTATTCTAACAAATATTTTCTCTTCTCTTTGGACTCTGTTTTAGTTTGCAAAAAGTATATTTTTAAAAATAACACATAACTTTCAGGAACATCAAGCATTTTTCCTGAATAGTTTTAAAACTTGTATTGTTGCTGTTGTTTTTCTAACATTGAGGCTGAATCGTTGGCTGCAGTAATTCTATGCCATGTTTGCACAAGGTGAGGGAATGAATGAAAACGTGTTTCTGAAATGAATCTACAGAGGGTGAGGCTGAATGGTATTTCCCCCAAAATTTATAGAATAAAGATGATGTGTTTATAGCTTCTATAAAGACAGTAGCATAAGTAAAACATTCATACCCTTACCAGCATTTTGAAGAGGCCAAAAAGGCTTTCCTTTGTAGCTAGTTCATACCAGACTTTCCATGATGTCCTGTTTGCAGAACAAGGTAGTAACACTTTAGTATTTTTATATCATATTAACCTTGCAGGTATCAGTTCAGTTCAGTTCAGTCCCTCAGTCATGTCCGACTCTTTGTGACCCCATGAATCGCAGCATGCCAGGCCTCCCTGTCCATCACCAACTCCCGGAGTTCACTCAGACTCACGTCCATCAAGTCAGTGATGATGCCATCCAGCCATCTCATCCTCTGTCGTCCCCTTTTCCTCTTGCCCTCAATCCCTCCCAGCATCAGAGTCTTTTCTAATGAGTCAACTCTTTGCATGAGGTGGCCAAAGTATTGGAGTTTGAGCTTTAACATCAGTCCTTCCAATGAACACCCAGGCCTGATCTCCTTTAGAATGGACTGGTTGGATCTCCTTGCAGTCCATGGGACTCTCAAGAGTCTTCTCCAACACTACAATTCAAAAGCATCAATTCTTCGGCGTTCAGTTTTCTTCACAGTCCAACTCTCACATCCATACATGACCACTGGAAAACCATAGCCTTGACTAGACGGACATTTGTTGGCAAAGTAATGTCTCTCTGCTTTTGATTATGCTATCTAGTTTGTTCATAACTTTTCTTCCAAGGAGTAAGCGTCTTTCAATTTCATGGCTGCAGTCACCATCTGCAGTGATTTTGGAACCCCCTCAAAATAAAGTCTGACACTGTTTCCACTGTTTCCCCATCTATTTCCCATGAAGTGATGGGACCAGATGCCATGATCTTAGTTTTCTTAATGTTGCAGGTATAAATCACCCTAATTGTACAAATTACCAAGAAAACTGAAGGCATTCATTCACTAGACATTTGGAAATACCAGATAGAAATGCTTTTAAACCATCTCAAACTCTTGAATAGCGCAGGGCAGAATGAAGCACATCTTTCATTACTGTGTGTGCTATTATATTTGTATCTGTAATGTACTTCACAAGAATAGCCAAGTGCCTGCTGTTTTAGTGACATTCTGAACATTGAAGAGATACTTACAAAAGGAACAGCACACAGCAGTTTTACAGGGTACTTAATATGAAGGTATAATTCAATTTCTATGGTAAAGTTGACAGATCATCAAAGGAAGGGGTTCAGAAGGAGGTGGGGATTTGAGCAGGTCTTAAAGGACGAATCACATCTGGAAAGAAGATTAGAGGACTTCATTCTGTGCCAGTATAAGATCATTGATGCATCTTTTGTCTCTTTCTCCACTATCCCAATGGTGGTGTCATAGCTATATTCAGTTAGCATTGTGACATATAATTATATTCCATTATTGTGAAATAATGACACATTCCATTAAATTGAAATTTCCACCTTGTTAGAGATAACATAGTTTTTGGGATGTTGTCCTTTAGAGTTGATTTCTCTCATCATGAGGGTAAAACTATTTGAGATGGAGGTTATGATATATATATGCTTTTGAACTATGGTGTTAGAGCAGACTCTTGAGAGTCCTTTGGACAGATACGTATATATCTTTTTGCCTTTTTATACAGTTCATGGGGTTCTCATGGCAAGTATACTAGAGTGGTTTGCCGTTCCCTTCTCCAGTGGATCGCATTTTGTCTGAACTATGTCTTATCTGTCTTGGGGAGCCCTGCATGGCATGGCTCACAGCTTCATTGAGTTATGTAACCCTTCACCATGACAAGGCAGTGATTCATGAAAGGGATAAGGGTGAAAGAGGAGAGTGAAACAGTTGGTTTGAAACTCAATATTTAAAAAAACTAAAATCATGGCATCTGGTCCCATTCAGTTCAGTTCAGTTCAGTTGCTCAGTCGTGTCCGACTCTTTGCAACCCCATGAATCTCAGCACGCCAGGCCTCCCTGTCGATCACCAACTCCTGGAGTTCACTCAGATTCATGTCCATCAACTCAGTGATGCCATCCAGCCATCTCATCCTCTGTCGTCCCCTTCTCCTCCTGCCTCCAATCCCTCCCAGCATCAGAGTCTTTTCCAGGGAGTCAGCTCTTCGCATGAGGTAGCCAAAGTATTGGAGTTTCAGCTTTAGCATCAGTCCTTCCAGTGAACACCCATGGCAAATAGAAGGGGATAAGGTGGAAACAGTGACGGATTTCCTCTTCTTGAACTCTAAAATCACTACAGATGTTGACTGCAGCCATGAAATTAGAAGATGATTGCTTCTTGGAAAGAAAGCTATGACAAACCTAGACAGTGTATTAAAAAGCAAAGACATCACTTTGCCAAGAAAGGTCATATAGTCAAGGCTATGGTCTTTCTAGTAGTCACGTATGCATGTGAGAGCTAGACCATAAGGAAGGCAGAGCACTGAAGAATTGATGCTTTTGAACTGTGGTGTTGGAGAAGACTCTTAAGAGTACCTTGGACAGCAAGGAGATCAAGCCAGTCAGTTTTAGAGGAAATCAGCCCTTAGCTGTTCCAATACTTGTTGGAACAACCGATGACTGAAGCTTTGCCCACCTGATGTGAAGAGCCAACTCATTGAAAAAGACTCTAATTCTGGGAAAGATTGAAGGCAGAAGGAGAAGAGGGTAACAGAGGATGCGGTGGTTGGATGACATCACTGATTCAATAGACATGATCTTGGGCAAACTCCAGGAGATGGTGAGGGACAGGGATCCCTTGCAGTCCAAGGGGTCGCAAAGAGTCAGACATGACTTGGTGACTGAACAACAACAACAGATATGTATATATATATGTATAATGATATGGTTATCATGTAAGTATAATTATATTAAGCATATGATATGTATTACATTGTAGTAGGTCATGATTCCTTTTGCCTCAAGATAGAGAAACAATTCCTTTCCCCTCAGGGTTAGTTGCTCAGTTATGTCTGCCTCTTTTCAACCCCACAGACTGTAGCCTGCCAGGCCCCCCTGTCCATGGGATTCTCTAGGCAAGAATACTAGAGAGGGTTGCCATTTCCAGGGGATCTTCCCAACCCAGGGATCAAACCTGGGTCTCCTGCATTGCAGGCAGATTCCTTACCATCTGAGCCACCAGGGAAGCCCCTCAAGGTATCTATTATTTTCCCTCAAGGTAGCTATTACTGAACACTCTCTTAAAGGCACAGAGTAAAAAGATGTCAAGTAATTTTGGTTTTATTAGGCCAGTTTCCAGCAGGTACATACAACCCATTTATGCATTTCACAAACTATTTAACAACAAAATAAGAACCACAACAAGAAAAGTGCTATAGTCTGAGTTATTGAAGGAAGATGCAACCCAGTTTTTCTTCATGTACTGCAGCCCCTCTAGAACATCATCTAGCTACTCTTTTCTAACACTTAAATATGATTTTGTAGTTTGTTGAATGCTTTTGGGGAGAAAATTTCACTATTAAGATTTATTATTTACAATTTATAATTATACATTTTTGATTAGGTTAAATTTATTTTTAATTACTCCTTATGTTAATCCCAATCTTCATTAATGTTACGTAGAATTGTGAAACACTGAATTATAGGTTTTTCCCTTAGCTGAAAGGAATACTCATTTTAAAAATGAATAAATTGTTTCAGAGAGATTTTTAAACAATGTGCTCAAGTTTATTATATAGCCTTGAAAGCTAGAACCCATTTCCTGATATAGGAGGTTGGGCATTATTGTCAAAATATTCCCCACAGCAATGTATACAGATGGGGGATAAATATAACTATTTATTCTGTGGCCAATAAGGGTCATGAATCATTATTATTATTTTTAAATATGAATTTATTTATTTTAATTGGAGGTTAATTACTTTACAATATTGTATTGGTTTTGCCATACATCAACATGAATCCACCACAGGTATACACGTGTTCCCCATCCTGAACCCCCCTCCCTCCTCCCTCCCTGTACCATCCCTCTGGGTCGTCTCAGTGCAGCAGCCCCAGGCATCCAGTATCATGTGTCAAACCTGTACTGGTGATTCATTTCATATATGGTATTACACATGTTTCAATGCCAAGAGTTATGAATTATTTATGTGGACTGCAGTCTGTGCTGGTGTGTACGGTAATATAACAGTGTATTTTCAATTCTTTAGTGCAGTTTCCTGATCTATAATCTGTAAATGGGTCTGTGTTTCCAGGTAGAATAATAGGACATGGGCGGTGGGAAAGTATGTTGAGAGGCAAGAAATCCAGAAAGGATTGAGGTTAAATCACTTTGGCATACTGTATAGTGTCACCCTGCTTATTTAACTTAAGTGCACAGTACATCATGAGAAATGCTGGACTGGAAGAAGCACAAGCTGGAATCAAGATTGCTGGGAGAAATCTCAATAACCTCAGATATGCAGATGACACCACCCTCATGGCAGAAAGTAAAGAGGAACTAAAAAGCCTCTTGATGAAAGGGAAAGAAGAGAGTTAAAAAGTTGGCTTAAAGCTCAACTTTCAGAAAATAGGAGAAGGCAATGGCACCCCACTCAAGTACTCTTGCCTGGAAAATCCCATGGATGGAGGAGCCTGGTGGGCTGCAGTCCATGGGGTCGCTAGGAGTCGGACACGACTGAGTGACTTTACTTTCACTTTTCACTTTCATGCATTGGAAAAGGAAATGGCAACCCACTCCAGTGTTCTTGCCTGGAGAATCCCGGGGACGAGGGAGCCTGGTTGGCTGCTGTCTATGGGGTCGCACAGAGTCGGGCACGACTGAAGCGACTTAGCAGCAGCAGCAGCAGCAACAGCAGCATTCAGAAAATGAAGATCATGGCATTGGGTCCGATCACTTCATGGGAAATAGATGAGGAAACAGTGGAAACAGTGTCAGACTTTATTTTTTGGGGCTCCAAAATCACTGCAGATGGTGATTGTAGTCATGAAATTAAAAGATGCTTACTCCTTGGAAGGAAAGTTATGACCAACCTAGATAGCATATTGAAAAGCAGAGACATTACTTTGCCAACAAATGTCCGTCTAGTCAAGGCTATGGTTTTTCCAGTGGTCATGTATGGATGTGAGAGTTGGACTGTGAAGAAAGCTGAGTGCCAAAGAATTGATGCTTTTAAATTGTGGCACTGGAGAAGACTCTTGAGAGTTCCTTTATTTCCAGTATTTCAATTTGCCCCTCCTTCTCTTTCCCCCATGGTGCCTATAAGTCTATCCCCTATGTCTGCATCTCCAGTATCATTTTTCTAGATTTCATATATATGCATTAATATGGACTGCAAGGAGATCCAACCAGTCCATCCTAAAGATCAGTCCTGGGTGTTCATTGGAAGGACCGATGCTAAAGCTAAACTCCAATACTTTGGCTACCTCATGCGAAGAGTTGACTCATTGGAAAAGACTCTGATGCTGGGGGGGATTGGGGGCAGGAGGAGAAGGGGGCAACAGAGGATGAGATGGTTGGATGGCATCACCGACTCGATGGATATGAGTCTGAGTAAACTCCAGGAGTTGGAGATGGACAGGGAGGCCTGGCGTGCTGCGATTCATGGGGTCGCAAAGAGTCGGACACGACTGAGTGACTAAACTGAACTGAACTGATGATATTTATTTTTCTCTTTCGGACTTACTTCACTCTGTATGACAGACTCTATGTTCATCCACATCACTACAAATAACCCAATTTTGTTCCTTTTATGGCTGAGTAATAGTCTATTGTATATTTGTACCACATCTTCTTTATTCATTCATCTGTTGATGGACGATTAAGTTGCTTCCATGTCCTGGCTGTTGTAAATAGTGCTGCAGTGAATATTCAGATACATATGTCTTTTTGCATTATGCTTTTCTCAGAGTATATGCCCAGTAGTGGGATTTCTGGGTCATATGGTAGTTTTATTTATAGTTTTTTAAGGAACATCTATTCTGTTCATACTGGTTGCATCAATTTACATTCCCACCAACAGTGCAAGAGGGTTTTCTTTTCTTTTTGGCATTAGATAGCTATTGGAAAACTGTTGTGTAGCACAGGGAAGTAAGCTCAGTTCTCTGTGATGACCTAGATGGGTTGGATGGGGAAGGGTGGAAGGGAGGCCTAAGAGGAAGGGGATTTATGTAGACATATAGATGATTCACATTGTTGTACAGCAGAAACTAACGCAACATTGTAAAGCAATTATAGTCCAATTAAAAATAAAAATAACTTTATATCCATATTTGTGAATCTTTTATAACATATTACAATGGTGTAAGAATTATTGATATTATGTTGCATATCTAACAAATAGCCTATAGTAAAAGAATAAATATATATAAGAACTATGCTTGGAGTAAAGTGTGTCCTTAAATTATTATTCAGGGAATAGTGGAATTCATTATTGCAGGAATTTAAGAATATAAAATATAGTTGAAATTTTTTGTTTTGTTTCTTACCATTTGAGAAACTCTACCGAGATGAGTAGATGATAAAAATTCTGTTGGTAATTTGTAATCAGGACATGGACAAACAAAAAACATGCCTATATCTTCAGGCTGATGTTTGTATGAGAGGTTGTATTTTCATGAGCAGGAAGGGGGCTAATAACACAGTGAAATGACAAGGTAGTTTCAGTTAATTTGGGGTAAATAACTTACCTTTTGATGACCATGTTATTTCAGGTGAAAGTGTTTGGTCTGAATGATGCAGTTAATTACTTAAATCTTCTTTTGGTCTGTGTACAGTCATAGCTGTTGGGCATTAGGAGAGTGGGAGCCCAGAACCTAATCAGGTGCAAGGCCAGGAAGAAGGTTGGGGAGCGAGAGTTCTGTGTGTAGTAGGGGTCAGTAAGTAATGCTGGGATCCTTTGGGCAGTTTTATTAGCAGCCATTTCTTTTTGTCAGACTAATAAACAGTGACTTATTACCATCATTTTCAAGTCCTTTTCTGTAAATGGATTAGAATAAAGAGAAGACTGTCAATCAGCTTTCGTTTTTTTCTTGCTTTCTGTTAAGTATATATTCAGTTTAGAGGCTAAATAGACACTTAGGATACACCTTGAAATCATAAATGCTGTGCATTCTATGTAGTTCAAAGGTATTAGCTATTGTTTCCTATGTAGGGAATTGTACAGGACTCTTGGGAAATGTTAATTCTAGAAGGTGCTAATCCATTACGTGCAGGACCCATGGGTGCCTGGAGTACTTCAGAAGCAGGATGGGGTGACCCAGTCATGCATGCATGGGCCAGAGGGCCTGGCTAATTCTGAGATGTGGAATTCTGGCCTTCTCTTAAGTATGATAAATAAAAAATTATATTGACCTCTATCCAGTCAGTTGTTCTAAGACCATTGCAATGTTTTTCTCCCCACAAAAAGGAGGCACCTCAAAGATGTTCCATTGCCTTTGCTCTTTTCTCCTCCCTTCAGAGGGAAAGTGTGTGTGTGTGTGTGCGTGTGTGTGCGCATACATATGTGCTCTTATGCAGAAATTTCAAATACAACAGGCTTCATGAAAGAAACTTTTCAGACCAGCAGCTGTATTTTTTTTGCATGGTGAGGTTTTTGTTTCCTGGGATGAGTTCCTGAAGTCATCTTTAATTAGGGGGAGGTGACAGAGGTGATGTAGGAGCTATCAGTGTCACAACCATGGTTTGTGGCCTGGTGTCAGTCTGTCTGTTGTAACTCCTACAACTTGGCTTTGAGGTATCTCCTAGGAAGTGAGCCATCAAATACAGGAAATCTCAGATAGGAAGTTAAGATAGTAAAAGATGGCTAAAAAGATTAAGACAGACTGAAATATGAGGCAAACATAGAAAAAAAAATTAGGAAACAGTAAAAGTAAGAAAAAAATCAAATTTAAAGATGAAATAGAAAGATTAAACAGAAAATTTAAATGTTGAAAAATGTACAATTGAATATACTTTTCCCCCCTCATAGTTAAGTAATGCTCAGTACATATCAAGTACTATTTAAAAGCTTAACTCATCTAATCCTCAACCCCTGTGGAGTTGGTACTATTATTATCCCTATTCTATAAATTAGGAAGCTAAAGCACAGGGAGATAAGTGATTTATTCCCTTACCTGAGAGATCACAGGCTTATAAGTGGCAAAACAAGATATGAAAAATATATTTATATATAACTACATTGTTAGCTAAATATAAAAATAAGTACATTAGACACCATTTGCTTCTTCCCCTTTCCTTCTGAATTATCTCCTTTCTTCTCGCCTTTCTTTCCTTTTGGAGAATTCTTCTTACCATGTGCTTTGAGTGGGAGTTGCTGCCATGTTCTAAGATACTCTGTGTCCTTGCTTCCAAAATAAGGCTCCTCTCCACCTCATCATCGTATCTTGATTCTACAATATATTTCCAAACATTATTTCAGATTCTCTGCATTTTCATGAGGTAAAATAAGATCATTTTCCTTGGGCAAATTATCATTTCAACTTAAATATAAAGCTGTTTTAAAAATAAGATTTAATTGTTACTTTGAATGTTCATATTAGTTATCTTAAGTAATAATAAGAATATCATTCAGTCTTACCACATTATTTATTTCTTTGCTTATTCTCTTTAATCAGATATAATAGACTGATAAGAGTATGTACCAGTGAAAATTTTCTAAGGCAGTAACATTTGTCATTATATTTACAACTATTAGCCTGCAAGTATGTGCACATAAATATATATAAACAAAAACATCTTTAAATGGGATGTGTTTATCTAGGAAGTCAATAAAGTTAGAAACTGAGTGTAAATAAATATTTTTAAGTGAAAGGGCAAATGAGTAGGTCTGATTTGAGATGAGTGAGAAAATCTAGGCAGTTCTTTTAGCTGAAGTATGATCATCATAAGCTTGAAGGATACTGAAATTTTAAGATGGGTGGCCCTTTAAACTTAAAAATCCAATATTTTTTTCTGAACTAGAGGTTGCCATGGTGACAGGGTGGCTTAGCAACTGAAGACTAATTTCATTGGTTGAGTGTCTGCAGACTTGTTTGCTGAGTAGCATTAATATGTTGCCTCCTGCTGTTTTTTATTGAGGAGACCATCTGGCATTAGCTGTTTCAAAAGGTACAGTTCTGTTGGATAATGAATATGGGATGACACACTGAGGTGTTAGAAACAGGTTTTGTTGGCATTAGTTGTTTTAAGAAATAAGTGACTAAGAAATTCTCCTTCAAATCACTGCCTATTATAGCCAATTAGTAATTCATAATTCTTGGCTATGAGACTAGAAATTAAAAAGCTTTATTTTTGAGCTTTACATATACTACATAAATAACATATGTTACATAAATTTAATTCCCTAAATACACACCTTCACGTGGTCACATTAATTTTTATGTACCTAAAAATGTACCTATTCAATAAAACATCCTCTCACACTGTGTTTTTTAAAATAATGATTGCTTAGGATGATTAATAGGTTAGAGCATGAATAGTTGGAAGTGGAGGAAGTATTCCACTACAACACTAACCTTTTTGTTACCCATCAATCAAACCGAAGTTCTTGAAAGGCTAGTCTTCATCACACTTTCCTTCTGAACGTACAACAGTGTGGCTTGCACTGCTTCTCTCTATTGAAACTGTTTGCATGAAGGGGACTGGTGACCCCTTAACAGGGTGTCCTTATGTCCTGGCTTGCACGGGACAATATTCCTGAGGTATTTGCTACTGGAACTCTCTTTCACTCTCAAAACTGTCCAGGTTTGGATGACAAGTTTTGAGTCACCCTAGGTCTTAACTAAAAATTTCAGTGAGCAGTTTTCATTTTTTATCTTACTTGACCTTATTTAATTTTTTTGCTTTATGAGTTGATCATGATCTTTTACTGTGACTTGAAATTTCTTTTCTTTGACTTGTGCTGAGTAACTCTCCTGGTTCTCCTCATATATTCTCAGTCACTTCCCAGGTCCCCCCTTCTTCTCTTCAGCCTTCAAGTGGTACTATTTCTCAGAGTTCTGTTCTTGTTTTTTCCTTCTTTCTATTATACACTTTCTCTGTGGATATGCTCATTCTTAGAGATAGGTACAGCTAACCTAAGTCAATGACTGCAAGATATTGATCTGACTTCTCTTCTTAAAATTTAAGATTTATATATTCATCTGCCTAATGGACACTTTCACTGTAAGTGAAATTCAACACATGGTAGAGAATTTGAGTGTTGGAGTAAGGGAGACATAGATTGCCAGCTGTCTCATTTAATAGTTTAGAAACCTTGCCGAAGATATTTAAACTCTATGTGACTCAGTGTTCATTCTGTAAAACCAACAAACCTCTCAAGCATGATTTATGTGGGGAGAGAATGAGATAGCACATGTAATATACTAATAATGGCTCATGGCACACGATAATCTTTAATAAGTAATGGGAATTACTATTATTCCTCAAACCTTATTCTCCTCCCATATTTCCCATCTTGATGAGATGCAGAACACCTGCCTAAGTGGAGGCAGGTTCATATTCAGGGGAACCCAGAGCTGAGCAGAGAACCTTAGAGATGATGGTGGGTAACAGGGGCATCTGTAAGCTTTTTAAGTATAAGGGTGACTCTATGAAAAGTGGTGTTTCAGTAAAATTCGTTATTTTATTATCAAGCCAGATGTATTAAAAATGAAGGCAGGGAAAATAGCCAAGAAGCCATTGAAATAATAGTGGCATAATTTGATGAGGACTTAGAAGAGGGTGGTGACAGTGGGATAAAGAGGAAAAGATAGGTAGGGCGAGGTGGTAAATCTGTAGATTGTTTTTCATATCTGTTCTTCAGAAGACTATAACTTCATTTTCATTGATAAGATATATTTATTAAAGATTTAGTAAAACTTTATCACGACTATTTTGAGCCATTCTGTATGTGAGAAAGGAGAATGTATAATAATGATGGAAAACATCTTCAGCTTGATTCACCCACTGTTTGCTGCTGCTGCTGCTAAGTCGCTTCAGTCGTGTCCGACTCTGTGCGACCCCATAGACGGCAGCCCACCAGGCTCCCCCGTCCCTGGGATTCTCCAGGCAAGAATACTGGACTGGGTTACCATTTCCTTCTCCAGTGCATGAAAGTAAAAAGTGAAAGTGAAGTCACTCAGTCGTGTCCGACCCTTCGTGACCCCATGGACTGCAGCCTACCAGGCTCCTCCGTCCATGGGATTTTCCAGGCAAGAGTACTGGAGTGGGTTGCCATTGCCTTCTCCCACCCACTGTTTACTTAGATATTAATTTACCTCTTCAGATTTTGCATGATTTTTGTAAATGACTGGCCCCAGTTGTGATGCCTTTATTATTCTCATAGTTATGGAGACTTTTGGAAAAGGAAATGGCAACCCACTGTAGTATTCTTGCCTGGAGAATCCCATGAACAGAGGAGCCTGGAGGGCTACATTCCATGGGGTCGCCAAGAGTCAGACATGACTGAGTGACTAAGCACAGCACATGGAAACTTCTCCTAATACATAATTCACTGTCGAAGGATGTTTGTACCTCAGGTGATTCTAGCTTGTTATACGATACCACATGAAGTAAGATACAGACTTTCAAAAATATATCACAAAAAGATTTATTTCCACTGAAGAGAAAAGATTAGATATGGAATTAGAATAAATTTGGCAAGTTGAAAATGGAAAGGGGAAAACTATCTATGTCTTTAAATACTTGTAAATTTTCGGAATAATTTATACTTTGAACTATGGAATGTAAATTGCAAGACTTCCTCCTTTTTTCAAGATTGGAACAAATATTGGGAAATAGTTGGTCTTGAAGTGTAGACACACCAAATTTGAGCTCAGATTTTAAATGTGAGTTGTTAAAGCTCAGACATTAAATTTTTTAGAAGTCCAGCACTGGGAAAGAACTAAAAATTAATGGCAATTATGAAGAGCGCTTAGATGGCCACTTGATTCTTTTCTAGCTCTGTATAACTACCTAGAAAATGTATTAAAAGGAAAAAAGCTGAAAGGTTTATGATGTATGTATATCACCAAAGGAAACCATCACCACCTACCATTATAGCAAATATTCAAGTGAACTAAGCTTGAAAAGAAGGTAATATGAAAAATTTAAGACAAAAGAAACTTCAAACTTGAGACCATTGAAACACATGTTCCAGAAGACAACTTATTAGAACTGCATTAAGTAAAAGCTAATGTTTGTATATTGGTGAGGAGGCAGTGTGGAGTGATATGAAAAATGTTAGAGAAGTTTATTTTTGTAAAAAGCACAAGTTGAAATAGACAATCACTAGGGCTCCAGCTCTGAAATGTTGTCATTATTATTAATGTGACAATGATTTAATTTTTGAAAATTTAAATTGCATATATACCACAGGGATGTATTTTCTGACTTGCTAATGACATAAAAAGATAAAGTCAATGGTCCCTTAAACTCACATTTCTAATCTTATTTTCATCTTTTTAAAAATTTCCTTTGATACACTGTAATTAAGAAGAATACAATTGAACTGACATCACAGATTTTGTCCCTGAGATTTCAGTCATACTGTTCTCAAGCTCTATGCTAAAACTTGCTTCTTTTATTTTAATGGCTGAAGCCTTACTGTTATTATTATTTTTACTATAGTATACTTATTACAGTAAGTTTTGTTTATTGAGAAAGATATCACACACCAAACAATTCACACAGTGTATTCACAGTTCTGTGCAGCCATCACCACAGGCAATTTTAGAGCATTTTTATTTCCCTAATGAGGAACCCTGTACCCATTAGCAATCATTCTCCATTTCCTCATTTCCTGTAGCCCTTGGCAATCACTAATCTACTTTTTGTCTCTATGGATTTGCCTTTTCTAAGTATTTCATATATATAGAATCATACAATGTGTGGTCTTTTGTTAATCGGCTTCTTTCATTTAGCATAATATTTTTAAGATTCATCCATGTTGTAGCATGTATTAGTACCTAATTCATTTTTACTGCCAAATAATATTTATCTATGAATATTCCACAGTTTAGCCATTCACCAGCTGATAGATATTTGGATTGCTTTCTACTTTTTGATGATATAAACAATGCTGCTATGAACATTCATGTACAAGTTTTTGTGGGGACATATGTTGTCATTTTTTAAGATACAGTCCTAGCAATGAAATTGCTGGGTCATATTGTAACTTTTAGTTTAACATGTTTAGGAAATGCCTGACTGTTTTCTAAAGTGGCTGCACCATTTTACATTCCTCCCATCAATACATGAAGGTTCTGATTTTCCTATATCAATACCTGGTTATTTTATGTCATTTTGACATAGTCATTCTACTAGGTGTGAAGTAGTATCTCATTGTTACTTGATTTGCATTTCTCTAACAATTAATGATGCTAAGCATCTTTTCATGTGCCTTTTGTATGTCTCTTTTTCCCTTCATGGATCACAGCCTTGTTGTGGCGAAGGGGCTTGAGCAACTCAATAAAGCTTTGAGCCATGCCAAGTGTTATGCCCAAGTCGTGAAATCTCCCAATGACCACCAGGGAGCCGATATCCTATGCAAAAGCAAGAGAGTTTTTATTACCAAGCTCGAGCTGGGGCTCCCACCTGATACTGATGTAGCGGCTATAGGGAGGAGCCACGAGTTCTGGGTTACATTGCTTATATAGGGTATTCTCGCACGAGAAATTTGAAAAACGGGAGTTTCTGGGTTGGGAGACATCTAATTGGTTACCTTCTGTGGAAGGGTTAGGTGTTGGTTTCTGATTGATTCTTATTTTCCCCGGGCTGGCCCCGGGTTCTGATTGGTTCCCATTACCTAGGTAGACTACGTTAAGTCAGGAGATTTTGGTCTGGGGTCTGATTAGCTCGAGGGTGGTGGGGTGAGGTCAGGGGATTTTCAAAGGCTCTTGGATTTTTAAAGGCTCTTTTCCTGGACCCTTACAAAATGGAGTTTTTTTGTTAACAAAATGGAGTAGCTTAGGTCCTTCACAAGCAGGGGCACCCAAATAGTTCTTAGTGAAGAGTTATGACAAAATGTGATCCACTAGACATAGAAATGGCAACCCACTCCAGTATTCTTGCCTAGAGAACCTCGTACAGTATGAAAAGGCATAAGATTCAACACCAGATGATGAGCCCTGCCCAGGTTGGAAGGCGTACAATATGCTTCTGGGGAAGTGCATGTGCATGCCGTTGCTTCAGTCATGTCTGACTCTGTGAGACGCTATGGACTGTAGCCCACCAGACTCCTCTGTCCATGGAATTTCCCAGGCAAGAATACTGTAATGGGTTGCCATTTCCTGCTCCAGGGTTTATTTACTATAAAGTTGGCCGCAATGTTTGGGGTTTTCATAACATTTTATGGAAACTCAAATGAACTTTTGGGCCAACCAGTATATTTCCAGGAAGTGACACATGCTATTCACAAAATGACCTGAACTAGCTGAGAATTTCATCCCTCACTGCCATGGCATCACTTTTCCCAGGAGCTAACTGCATCACATTTAGTACCTCTTTCATATTGTACAGCAGTTTGTAAAAAGTGAGAAAGCCTTACTCTTTTTTTTCTCAGGAACCTGTCAGGATGCATTAATGACTATCTCCCTCACTGTGATCCTTACCTGAGCACATCTGATCGGCAGGAGAGGATAGCACTTGGCTGAGTCTTCCTAGAGACTGCCACGCAAACCAGCTTTCATTCCACCCTTGAAAGCAACTCTTAATTCACACTTTCATCTTTGCTTCATTCAAATACTGGGAATATTAAAGATGGGAGAGTATATTTCAGGGCAAACCTAATGCTACCTGCTAAAATGATTCTTATGCTCAAATGAGGGAGCTTCTTATTGCAAAATTCATCCTTAAAGTGAAGAAAGTAGCGAAAACAACTAGACCTTTCAGGTTTAACTTAAATCAAATCCCTTATGATTATACAGTGGAGGTGATGACTAGATTCATGAGATTAGATTTGGTAGAGAGAGTGCCTGAAGAACTATGGACAGAGGTCTATAACATTATATAGGGGGCAGTGACCAAAACCATCCCAAAGAAAAGGAAATGAAAGAAGGCAAAGTGGTTGTCTGAGGAAGTTTTACAAAGAGCTGAGGAAAGAAGAGTGAAAGGCAAGAGAGAAAGGGAAAGATATACTCAACTGAATCAGAGTTTTAGAGAACAGCAAGGAGAGATAAGAAAGCCTTAAATGAACAATGTAAAGAAACAGAGGAAAACAATAGAATGGGAACGATGAGAGATCTCTTCAAGAAAATTGGAGATATCAAGGGAACATTTCATGCAAGGATGGGCATGATAAAGGACAGAACTGTAAGGACCTAACAGATATAGAAGAGATTAAGAAGAAGTGGCAAGAATACACAGAAAAACTATACAAAAGAGTATTAATGACCTGGATAACTACGATGGTGTGGTCACAAACCTAGAGCTGGACATCCTGGAGTGTGAAGTCAAGTGAGCCTTAGGAAGCATTACTACGAACAAAGCTAGTGAAGGTGGTGGAATTCCAGTTAAACTATTTAAAATCTTAAAAGATGATGCTGTTAACAAGCTGCAGTCAGTATGTCAGCAAATTTGTGGCCACTCAGCAGTGGTCACAGGATTAGAAACAGTCAGTTTGCATTCCAGTCCCAAAGAAAGGCAATACCAAAGAAGGTTCAAATTACCATACAGTTGTAGTCATTTCACACGCTAGCAAGATAAGATTCAAAATCCTTCAAGCTAGGCTTTAACAGTATGTGAAATGTGAACTTCCAGATATGCAAGCTGGATTTAAATTGTCAATATTCATTGGATTATGTAGAAATCAAGGGAGTTCCAGGAAAACATCTACTTCTGCTTCACTGTCTATGCTAAAGCTTTCGACGGTGTGGATCACAACAAATTGTGGAAAATTCTGGAATACCAGATGGCCTTACCAGTCTCTTGAGAAATGTATGAGGGTCAAGAAGCAACAGTTAGAATGGGACAGGAATCGGTTCAACATTGGGAAAGGAATATGACAAGGGTATATATTGTCACCCTGCTTATTTAACATATGCAGAGTACACCATGTGAAGGCTGGATGAGTCACAATCTGGAATCAAGATTGCCAGGAGAAATATCAATAATCTCAGATATGCAGATGATACTGCTCTAATGGCAGGAAGTGAAGAGGAACTGCGCTTACCTGATGGGTCGGTCATCGGTAAAGAATCTGCTTGCAGTGCAGGAGATGCAGGAAACTTGAGTTCGATTCCTGGGTCGGGAAGATCCCCTGGAGCAGTGCATGGCAATTCACTCCAGTATTCTTCCCTAGAGAATCCCATGAACAGAAGAGCCTGGCGAGCTGCAGTCCATGGGGTCGCAGAGAGTCAGACATGACTGAAGCTACTGAGCATGACTGAGCATGCACACATGTGCAAAAAGGAACTAAAGAGCCTCTTGATGAGAATGAAAAGGCTGAGTTGAAATTCAACATTATGAAAACTAGGATCATGACATTTGTTCCATCACGTCATGGCAGAAGGATGGGGAAGTGGTAGAAGCAATGACAGATTTTTTTTTCATGGGCTCCAGATTTTATTTTATAAACCACTGCACATGGTGAGTGCAGCCATGAAATTAAGAGACACTTGCTCCTTGGAAGGAAAGCTATGACAAATCTAGATGGTTTGTCTAGGTTTACTAATTAATGTATTAATAATTATTAATAAAAAGCAGAGACATCACTTTGCTGACAAAGATCTGTATAGTCAAAGCTTTGGTTTTTCCAGTAGTCATGAACTGATGTGAAAGTTGGACCATAAAGAAGACTGAGTGCTGAAGAATTGGTACTTTTGAATTGTGGTGCTGGAGAAGACTCTTGAGTGGTCCTTAGATTGCAAGGAGATCAAACTAGTCAATCCTAAGGGAAATCAAGCCTGAATATTCATTGGAAGGACTGATGCTGAAGCTGAAGTTCCAGTACTTTGGCCACCTGATGGGAAGAGCTGACTCATTGGAAAAGACCCTGATGCTGGGAGAGATTGAGGACAGGAGAAGGGGGGGAACAGATGATGAGATGCTTGGATGGCATCACTGACTTCCCTGGTAGCTCAGACAGTAAAGCGTCTGCCTACAGTGTGGGAGACCCCGGTTCAATTCCTGGGTCGGGAACATCTCCTAGAGAAGGAAATGGCAACCCACTTCTGTATTCTTGCCTGGAAAATCCCATGGACGGAGGAGCCTGGTAAGCTACAGTCCATGCTGTCGCAAAGAGTTGGACACGACTGAGCAACTTCACTTCACTTCACCGACTCAATGGACATGAGTTTTGAGCAAACTCGGGGAGATAGTGAAGGACAAGAAAGCCTGGCATGCTGCAGTCCATGGAGTCAGAAAGAGTTGGACGTGATTTAGTGACTGAACAATGATAACATGGTGTTAGAAAGTGTTCTCATTTCATTCTTTCACACGTAGCTGTCCGGTTTTCTCAGCACCACTTATATTCAGGCAAGCATACTGCAGTGGGTAGCTGTTTCCTTTGCCAGGCGATCTTCCCAACCCTGGGATTGAACCTGGGTCTTCTGCGTTGCAGGCTGACTCTTTACTGTCTGAGCCTCCAGGGAAGCCCACTTATTGAAGAGACTCTTTCTCCATTGTATTTTCTTGCCTCCTTGACTCTGCAATTCCATTCTTGGGCACATAATCAGAGATAACTGTAATTAAAAAATATACATGCACCCCAGTGTTAATTGCAGCACTGAATGGATAAAAGGATGTGGTGTACAAATACAAGGAATTATTACTCAGCCATGAAAACAATCAAATAATGCCATTTACAGCAACATTGATGGACCTACAGATTATAATAAGTGAAGTAAGTTAGGGAAAGACATATCATATGATATGGTCTATATGTGGACTCTAGAAAGAATACTGATGAAATTATTTACAAAATAGAAATAGACTCAAGTACATAGAAAACAAACTTATGGTTACATAGGAGTAGGATAAATTAGGAGTTTGGGATTAAAATATACATATGGCAACCCACTCTAGTACCCTGGAAAATTGCATGGACAGAGGAGCCTGGTGGGCTACAGTCCATGGGGTTGCAAAGAGCAACTGAGTGAGTTCACTTCACTGCTATATATAAAATAGATAACTAAGGAAGTCTACTAAATATCTTATAATAATCTACAATGGCAGAGTATTAAAAAATATATATATATACATATGTATAACTGAATCACTTTACTGTACACCTGAAATGGATGCAGCATTGTAAATCAACTATATAGCAATAAATTAAAAAAAAAAAAGTAAAAAAGAAACCTACCTCAAGTCTTTGCTTCCAACTGCTGAAGTCACAGAGCAGAAATGTATTTTCTTACATTTGTTTTGTCACAACTTTTCCTACAGCAGCTGAGCTGCTGAGTGCATAGGCAGTCTCATTGTGGAGTGGGTGGTGGTTCAGGAGCAGTTGGTGGAAGAAGTGTAGAGAGAGCAGCTAGACTGTGAATCTGATTCAGGAAAGTAATGTGAGTGAGGCTGGTTAGAATCTTCTAACCCACAGTCAGTTTCAGTGAATTGATGCCATTTGTATGAGACACTAAAATTAAATAATGGACTTAATTTGATGATTCTCTTTGGCTTTAAGTCCTTCAAAGTACAAATGAAATCTTGATAAAGAAAATATAAAAAAAGAAGCTTTTCTAAGAAGTTGTGTTTTTTTTTGGGGGGGGGGTTATTCTTTTTTTTTTAAATTTATTGTTTTTTATTGAAGGATAATTGCTTTATAGAATTTTGTTGTTTTCTGTCAAACCTCAACATGAATCAGCCATAGGTATACATGTATCCCCTCCCTTTTGAACCTCCCTACCATCTCCCACCCTATCCCACCCCTCTAGATTGATACAGAGCCTCTATTTGAGTTTCCTGAGCCATACAACAAATTCCCATTGGCTATATTTTACAAATGGTAATGCAAGTTTCCATGTTACTCTTTCCACACATCTCACCCTCTCCTCCCCTCTCCCCATGTCCGTAAGTCTATTCTCTATGTCTGTTTCTCCTCTGCTGCCCTGTAAATAAATTCTTCAGGACCACTTTTCTAGATTCCATATATATGCGTTAAATACAATATTTATCTTTCTCTTTCTGACTCACTTCACTCTGTATAATAGGTTCTAGGTTCATCCACCCCATCAGGACTGACTCAAATGTGTTCCTTTTCTAAGAAACTTTGAAATACTATGATAACCTCATCCTGCAGTAAACATGAATGGACTAGTCTTTATTGCTTTACACTATAGTTTATTTAGATTTTATGCTCACCTAGTAATCTTTGTATTGCTGAGTTCTGTAAATTCATTGCAGAAGCAATATTAATGGAATTCATATAATCTCAGGATTGTGTACTGATCGCCTCTGTATCTATCAACCATACAAGGCTTTTTAAAATTAATTAATTAAAAAAATCAGGGATCTTAGTAGATCAGTCTTGAGCTGTATGAATGATCTACTGAGAAGGACAATTTGATCAAAAAAATGATCATTGAAGCCAAGAGCTTTGAACTGATTCCTTTTTGATGCAGGCTGATTATTAATGGTCCTATTCACAGTTGTGCCCAAAGAAATCACAGCCTTTCTGGGGAGTTAATTAAAGAGACCAGTAACTCTGTCAGCTGCCAAAGACCCCGCTATTAATGGAATTCATTTTTTTAGTATACATTTGAATGGATTTTTGTCATCCCAAAAAGTGCTGAAATAGAATCTCAGTACTATTTAAGAGGCAGAAGTTTTATAAGTTGGTAGCTATTGAAAGAAAAGAAAAGATAACTAAAGGAAGTGAATCAAATTTGTTTTCACATTTATTCCTTCCCCAGATGAAGGGTGGAATAATTTATTAGCAGGTATTTGAAAGGCTTAACTAAAAACCTGGGCTTCCCTAGTAGCTCAGATAGTAAACCATTTACTTGCAATGGTTTGATACCCGGGTTGGGAAGATCCCCTGGAATAGGAAATTGCAGCCCACTCCAGTATTCTTGCCTGGAGAATTCCATGGACAGAGGAGCCTGGTGGGCTACAGTCCATGGGACTGCAAAGAGTTGGACAAGACTGAGCGACTAACACACAAAATTAACCTGGGATTACTTTAGAGAATGAGAAAATCTTGCTCTAAATTTTTTTTCATTCATGGTGCTACCTTGCCTCTTAGGTACATTGTGTGTGTGTGTGTTGGCATTCTCTTTCTGTGGATGCTACTGGATTTGAGGCTAAAGAACAACAGTTCAGCAGGAAGTCTGGTTTGGGGGATGTCAAAGGTAATTTCCTGACTGTACAAGGAGATGAATCCAGGACCAAAGAGTATGTGAATGGAAGCCATTATAGTCTTTCAGACGTGAAAGATATAGGGAAGTGATTATTTCAGTATTATTGTACAGGATCTTGACCACACTATCACTTAAGATAAAAATCTAACTCATTGTTTCTGAGAATTGGCCTTTTTCTTCTCTGGAGGAAATATTACCCCCCGCCCCTTTTTTCTGTCTTCTGTGAAAATAAATTAAAACAACTGTTATTAGAAAGGAAGCTTTTTCAGCCACATAAGAGAGGCACTGCCAGTGCTTGTTTATTTAAAAAATGACTTTGCCAACTCTGCTTCTTTTCCTCCATCTTTCCC
Organism: Ovis aries; assembly: GCF_016772045.2. Classification (NCBI taxonomy): domain Eukaryota; kingdom Metazoa; phylum Chordata; class Mammalia; order Artiodactyla; family Bovidae; genus Ovis; species Ovis aries. Next base: position 813,454 of record NC_056070.1, read on the forward strand.
ATCTTCCTCTCCTTTCCCACTTTCTCCCTCCCTTTCCTCCTTTCCCTCTCGCTTCCTCCTAACTCCTTGCTACTTTTCCCCCTCAACTTCCTGTGACCCCTTATTTCATTGTTTATCTCATTCTGGAGTTCACAGTCAACCCTCTAGTAGAATCCACTTGACATTCCATACAGTTGGCCAGTCAGTACCACAGAAATTGCTAAATGATTGGGCAACAGTGGCTTCCTTAGTCTCTTTTGAATGAAGATGAACACCAGTGTTCTCCTCTTGTTTAGGTATGGCCACTTGAATTCTAACTCTTTATGGTACACAGTGGAAACCTTGTAATGTGCTTGAAGCCACTTTCTCATGGGTAGGGCCTGTCAGGGGATAGGGTACATGGCAAACACATTTTGTTTAATGATCAAATGATTTTTTCAATAATTGTATTCATAGTGAAGAATTTGCTCTTAGTAGTGTCTTATGAGTTGTTCCGTGGATTCTGGCCCTGCTGGATGAAGCACTACACCTGTTACTGATGATTGAAGGAGAAAACCTTTCTTTACTGGAAGGAGTGCAGAAAGCAAGTGTGCAGAACAGTAGGGTCTGAGTGTCTAAATTCCTCCATGAGAATGAATCCCTCTCTTCAAATATGAAAGTATTTTCTGTCTACGATGGAACCATCTTTTTTGTACTCATTCACAACTTTTGGCACAGCAAGCAGCTGCCATCATGTGAGCTAGTATGTCTCACCCAAGGGACAGCTGTTCTGGTGAAACAATATCTGTCCACGAGCACAGCAGGTGTAGGTGATGCTGGAGGGCATTTGGGTCTGAGCCAGCCTGAAACTGAGGGTTTACAAATACATTCAACAGATGGGGTTTTGTTTGAAAGAATAGAGCACATAATGGAAAAGTTAAGAAAGAAACAAGAGAAGGATGTAAACTTCCTTTTTATGTTTAACAGAATAGATGTGCTATTAACAAAGATTGTGGATTTTTTTTTTTTTTTAGTATAGTGTTAGTGGGGGAAATTGGAGACATTAAATACATTTTGTAGTTACAGTGATTCCTCACAATTACATATGAGTGCTCAGTGATTCAGTTGTGTCTGACTCTTTGTGACCCTATGGACTGCAGCCTGCCAGGCTCCTCGGTCCATGGGATTCTCCAGGTAAGAATACTGGAATGGGTTTCCATTTCCTCCTCCAGGGGCTATTCCTGACCAGTGGATCTCACCTGTGTTTCCTGAATTGACAGGCAGATTCTTTACCACTGAGCCATCTGGGAAGCTCTCAGCCAAAATTATCTTGTAAAAGAAGAGGAACTCATTACAATTACATAGTCCTTTATAATTTTCAAATTAATTTTAACATTAATGAGCACTTACTAAATACCAGGCACAATTATAGATGCTAGAAATAAGGCCATAAATAAAACAGATATTCTTTCATTAAATCCTCTCAACAAACTGTGAATTAGGCACCAGTATTACCTTTATTTCACATATTAGGAAACAGAGGCACAGAGAGGTGACATAACTTGCCCAAAGTTTCACAGAGGAAGCAGAGAAGACTGTGTTGGCACCCAGACTTTCTTACCCCAAAGTCTGTGCTCCCATGTGCCCCATACCCAGGTCATGCAGTCAGCTCTGGCACTGTGTGCTGTCTTAGCCATAACAATAGCCCATGAGGCAAGCAGGGCAAGTATTTTTCTTCACATTGAAAACATATGAAAAGATAAAAAAATTGGAAAGTGCTGTATTTGAATTGCTACATCAAGGAGAAGTTCTGGGGCCTGCTCCTCTATCTCTAGCTTGGTTAATGCCCCAGGCTCCTTGTTGGCTTATCAGCCTCCAATCAGCATGTCCTCCTTCCCCATTCTCCCCACTGTTGAAGAGTGTTTTCTGCCAAACATAGATCTCAACCTCCTCTGCTCAAAACCCTCCAGTGATCTGCCTGTACTCTGGTCAGACTCAAACTTCTTAGCAGGCTCTCTATTTCTCAATCTCTCTTTTAATTGAAATTTAATTGACATATAACATATAATGAAGAGTCTGAGGGACTTTGTAATCAGATGTCTCTTAATTGAATCCTGGCTTTATCACTTACTACTTTTGAGACTTTAAGCCAGTTACTTAACCTTTCTGAGCTTGTTTTCTCAAATGAAAAAGCAAGGATGACAAAAATGGCTTGGAAACTTTTCTGTGGGAAACTGACTTGTTAACAGATAATTATGGCACATAATGCATATTATGGGATACTGCTGTGGGAACACAGAGGAGCAGCAACCAGTGCAGCCCAGAGTCCAGGAAGCTGCCACTAAAGTCTTCATCTTCCTTAGAGCATCTGGCATAGACATGCCTAGAGATACTAAACATTTATTTTTCTGAAAAGTGCAGTCCAAGGTCTTTCTGAGCATTGGGATAGGGCAAGTGATCTTCCACTCATGCATATTTATGATTCTAAGTTAAATTATTAATAGCACTTGGAGAATACTGTTTCTAATATGGGTAGGAAGAATGCTCAGTTTGAAACATTTTCTGAACTTGCTTATAGCTTACTGGGAAAAAAAGTCTTAGCTTTATTATTTCTTGGAAGATTTGTTTACTTTTCCTAGAATAGAATAGTAAAATCAATGAAGGATTTAGAATTTTTAAAAGTATGTAATTTTTATTTTAAGCTTTTACTCTTTCATTGGTCCTCCTAAAATAACTTGAGGAATTTTTCCTTGAAGAGGCTTTATGTATCAAATTGGTCAGATGAACATATTTTGAAAATAGTTCTGCCTTTTTGGGTAATATATATTTTATTCCAAAGAAAGTTTTTTTATTATAAATAAAAGCAAAGTTATAAATTTTAAAGAGTCTTGTAGTGAATAGGATGACCTGCCTTAAAGAAAGGTGAAAAATATTAAGTGTAGCTGTACACAACCTAAAGCCAGATGTTCTTATTTGAAAACCAAAATTTGTTAGGCTTCTAAGAATAGCTTTTATGTAAGAAAAATAACAACAGTAATGCAGTCAGGAAGGTAAGAATACTTTTTCTGAATAAGTTGTGTGTGTATTAAAGAGCTGAACAGTGTTCCTTTGAAGGCTGCCTGGCTCCATCGTTACAGGGATGACCCTGTTGTCCCCTTCTCCTCCCACCTTCAATATTTCCCAGCATGAGAGTCTTTTCAAATGAGTCAGTTTTTTGAATCAGGTGGCCAAAATATTGGTGTTTCAGCTTCAGCATCAGTCCTTCCAGTGAATATTCAGAACTGATTTCCTTTAGGATGGACTGGTTGGAACTCTTTGCTGTCTAACGGACTCTCAAGAGTCTTCTCCAACATCTCAGTTCAAAAGCATCATTTCTTCAACTCTCAGCTTTCTTTATAGTCCAAATCTCACATCCATACATGACTACTGGAAAAAACATAGCTTTGACTAGATGGACCTTTGTTGGCAAAGTAATGTCTCTGTTTTTTAATATACTGTAATGTCTCTGTTTTTTAATATGCTGTCTAGTTTGGTGATAAAATTTCTTCCAAGTAGCAAGCGTCTTTTAATTTCATGGCTGCAGTCACCATCTGCAGTGATTTTGGAACCCCAAAATAAAATCTGTCACTGTTTCTACTGTTTCCCCATCTATTTGCCAAAAGTGATGGGACCAGATGCCACGATCTTAGTTTTCTGAATGTTGAGTTTTAAGCCAACTTTTTCACTCTCTTTTTTCACTTTCATCAAGAGGCTCTTTAGTTCTTCTTTGCTTTCTGCCATAAGGATGGTATCATCTGCATATCTGAGGTTATTGATATTTCTCCCAGCAATTTTGATTCCAGCTTGTGCTTCATCCAGTCCAGCATTTCTCATGATGTACTCTGCGTATAAGTTAAATAAGCAGGGTGACAATATAGAGCCTTGAGGTACTCCTTTCCTAATTTGGAACCAGTCTATTGTTCCATGTCCAGTTCTAATGTTGCTCCTTGACCTGCATACAGATTTCTCAAGAGGCAGGTCAGGTGGTCTGGTATTCCCATCTTTTTAAGAATTTTCCACAGTTTGTGGTGATCCACATAGTCAAAGGCTTTGGCATACTCAATAAAGCAGAAATAGATGTTTTTCTGGAACTCTCTTGCTTTTTCCATGATCCAGCAGATGTTAGCAATTTGATCTCTGGTTCCTCTGCCTTTTCTAAATCCAGCTTGAACATCTGGAAGTTCACGGTTCATGTATTGTTGAAGCCTGGCTTGGAGAATTTTGAACATTACTTTACTAGCGTGTGAAATGGGTGCAATTGTGTGGTAGTTTGAGCATTCTTTGGCATTGCCCTTCTTGGGGATTGGAATGAAAACTGACCCTTTCCAGTCCTGTGGCCACTGCTGAGTTTTCCAAATTTGCTGACATATTGAGTGCAGCACTTTGACAGCATCATCTTTTAGGATTTGAAATAGCTCAACTGGAATTCCATCACTCCACTAGCTTTGTTTGTAGTGATGCTTCCCACTTGACTTTGCATTCCAGGATGTCTGGCTCTAGGTGAGTGATCATACCATAGTGATTATCTGGATTGTGAAGGTCTTTTTTGTATAGTTCTTCTGTGTATTCTATCTGGGACCCTCACATTTAGAGGTCAAGAAAATCAAGAAGAGACAATATAAGAAGTTGTGAAGGAATGGAACATGAATCAGGTAGGGGGAAAACCAAAAGAGCATTTTTGCCCTTTTCCAAGGTTATCGTGTAATACTATGTCTTGTCAAAAAGTCGAGTAACTACTATATGGTCTTTTTCTCCCATCCTTTTACAAAAGCTTTCAGTACTTAGAGTTGCTAGAACATATCAATACAAAATACAAATCCTTTTGTTTAACTCTCCAATCTTCAGTCCATGGGGTTGCAAAGAGTAAGTGCCAGATTGGAAGGACAGGAAGCCAATTTTTGTAGCAATGTTAACACTAAGATGAGTTTTCCAGTTATTACCTTCGTGTTATAAGTTAACTCCAAATTAATATGTTTGAAGAAAACATTGGTCTAGAATCTTTGTTACATCCTTAGCCTTACTGATCACAAATCTTTATCAGCTAAAATCAGTGAAAAAGTTAATAGTGCCAAACCTGAAAGTTTTTCTGCATCATTGACTTCCTGACTGGGAAAACCTTCGTAGAAAGTTTTTAACAGGTTTCTGTGGTGGTGAGCTAATCTGCTTCTTCTGATGTGGGGGTAACAGATAGGATTGTATAAGTTGTTCTCCGCTGCTGCTGCTGCTAAGTCGCTACAGTCATGTCTGACTCTGTGCGACCCCATAGACGGCAGCCCACCAGGCTCCCCCATCCCTGGGATTCTCCAGGAAAGAATACTGGAGTGGGTTGCCATTTCCTTCTCCAATGCATCAAAGTGAAAAGTGAAAGTGAAGTCGCTCAGTCGTGCCCAACTCTTAGCGACCTCATGGACTGCAGCCTACCAGGCTCCTCCATCCATGGGATTTTCCAGTCAAGAGTATTGGAGTGAGGTGCCATTGCCTTCTCCAAGTTGTTCTTTAGGGAATGATTATGTAAGAACTGACTTGTTCAGTTCAGTTCAGTCGCTTAGTTGTGTCCGACTCTTTGTGACCCCATGAACTGCAGCACGCCAGGCCTCCCTGTCCATCACTGGCTTGAGTTGTCTTTTAAAACTACCCTGCTACCCGGAAGGTAATTTTAATAAATTATTTTACTGCATGAATTAAATATAGCAAAATGAAAGCATCATTATTTAGGGTAGCTGTCACCACAGTCTTTAATATTTTCTCAGCGTTATTTTCCTTGAAGATATGTTTTGAGGTAATTAACAATAATAATACTTAAATTTTCAGAAGTACAAACTTTTGGGTGAACATTTATATTCTGTGTCTGTCTCTGGTCCCCTGCCCTGTGCTGTGTTTACTTGCTCAGTCATATCCAACTCTTTGTGACCCCATGGACTGTAGCCCACCAGGCTCCTCTTTCCATGGGGATTCTCCAGGGAAAAATACTGTAGTGTGTTGCCATGTCTTCCTCCAGGGGATCTTCCCAATCAAGGGACTGAGCCCAGGTCTTCTGCATTGCACTGCAGAGTTTTTACCATCTGAGCCTCCAGGGAAGCCTTCTGGTCCCCCAGCATCATCTAATTATTTCATAACTTGAAAGTGCATAATTTCAGTTTTGTAGATAATAATGTTGCATAGATCAAAATTGTCATGAATAAGTCCTTTGTCTGGTAAGTAGAATGGGAGAAATGAACTAAATTTCATTAAAAAGTGAAAATGAAAGTGAGAGTTGCTCAGTGGTGTACAACTCTTTGCAACCCCATAGACTATATAGTCCATGAAATTCTCCAGGCCAGAATACTGGAGTGGTTAGCTGTTCCCTTTGCCAGGGGATCTTCTCAACCTGGGGATCAAACCTAGGTCTCCTGCTTTGTGGGTGGATTCTTTACCAGCTGAGCTACAAAGGAAGCCCTAGAATACTGGAGTGAATAGGAGTGGGTAGCCTATCCCTTCTCCAGCAGATCTTCCCCGCCCAGGAATTGAACCAGGGTCTCCTGCATTGTAGCCAGATTCTTTACCAACTGAGCTATCAGGGAAGACTAGATAAATTTCACCACGCTATCATATATAAGCCCTCAAAGAAGACAGGCTCTTTGGTTGAGTGTGTAGTTTAGTTTTTTTTTTTTTTTAAGGATCTAGATCCACTAGATTTAAACAGTAGATGTAAAATAGAGAGAATATGAACTTGGCTTGAGTTCTCTAGTTCTATGCACGGCATTCGTGCTCTTTTGGGGACTTAGGTGCGGGTCCAGGTAAGCACATTCTCATCTGCATTTCCTTCCAGCTTGGCCACCATCCATACTCCTGTGTTAGCTCAGCTATGACTTTAATTGAGACCAAGTCAGTGCCTTCCGGTTCAGTGCAGGGAAACTCTGGCCTTTTTAGTACAACTCAGCCTGATCTTCCATGCTGGATGATGGAGGGAGAAGTGTATCCATGGAAGGTGTAACCAAGCCTGGTCCTGACTCTGCCTGCCTCCCTCCACTTTCCTCCCCTCGCGGCTGTCTGCAGTCCAGCTGCCATCACAGGCCTGGTTCTGGGGGCTTGCTCTCCTCGCGCTCGCTTCCACGTGAGGACACAGAAAACTTTTTCCAGTTTTCATTAGCACAGCTCATGGCATGGTGAAGCACTCACACATGGGAAGTTAGAGGCTTTGGGGTAACAGATTGGAAACCAGCAAGGGAAGGAAATGCAATAGGCAGTTTAAGCCCTTCCATATAACTTTATCTGCACAGCCCCCAAACACTCCAGTTCCAGGCTTTGCACATGCTATTTCCCTCTTCTCAGTCTACTCTTCCAATCTGTGTCTGACTAGCTTCTTCTTACTCTTTAGATTTCAGAGTAGGTAAGATTCCCCCAGTTCCCAAGGTCTGGTTTAGATTGGCCATATAGACTCTAGTAAACCCACAGCTGCCTGTTCATCACCCTGTTTTGCAGTCACACATCATGTTAGGCCTTCTGCTTGCAGAGGTAGGCATTTTGTCTGTCTTTTCCAGCACTGTGTCCTCAGCACCCAGAACCGTGCTTGATGCACAGTGGGCACTTAATAAATAATTTATGGTAGACAAGAAAAGTCAGAGCTGTCAATCGTTTTCTGTTCATTATTAACGAAGTCTGACTTTTTTAAAAAAGTCTGAGTGAGTCAAAGCGAATGGGAGTTCAGAAAAAAAGAGCTGAAACTCTGCCATCCAGTTTCCTTTGACCTTATTGGATGATGCTTTCTTCATTGTAATGTTTCAGGATAGGGATTGGATTTTATTTGGAAAGCTGGTAGGTTTCTTGTAAAAGGTGTAAATTGACCACTGAATTCAAGAGGCAGAGAGATAGGGCATTTTCTCAGACTTGAAGATAATATGGAATGGGGTAGCTGGTACAGGCTGAGTGGCAGTTGTGGTGTTGATGATTATGGAAATTGGAAAACTGTCCATTCTGTTTAATTTGAACTTTTAAAAAAATGAGTGAATTTCCTAAAAGGCATACGTAGCCATAGGAAAATGTTTGGACTCAGTGAAATATGGTTCTCGATATTATTGGATGACATTTGATTTAGAGACAGCTATATTATCTTTTTTCTTATTTTTAAAATTTATTTTTAATTGGAGGGTAATTGCTTTACAATATTGTGTTGGTTTCTGCTATATATCAACATGAATCAGCTATAGGTATATATGAAAGAAAAGAAAGTGAAGTCGCTCAGTTGTGTCCAACTCTTTGCGATCCCATGGACTGTAGCCTACTAGGTTCCTCCGTCCATGGGATTTTCCAGGCAAGAATACTGGAGTGGGCTGCATTTCCTTCTCCAGGAGATCTTACCGACCCAGGGACTGAACCCAGGTCTCTCACACTGTAGGCAGATGCTTTACCATCTGAGCCACCAGGGATAGGTATATATAGAACTATGTTATTGAGCAACATTTACGGGCTGGGACTTTATGTGAATTATTACCTTCTTTAACACAGTAATCTATTGAGGTGCGAATTTTACTTTAGAGGTAAGAAGACAAGCTCAGAGGGACTAATTAGCTTTAGAGTTGCAAAACTATGAACAATAGAGCTGGGAGCTATTCACTTATTCAGTCATAAAAAAATATTTATTGGCAATTAGAGTTTTTCATCACTGGCTTTGTGTTTTTTAATGGCAACAAGTACATTAAATTTAGAACCTCCTAGATTTTATTCCAGAAAGAGCCATGTAGAAAAGAGCACTAACATAAGTAGATAATGTCAGTATAAGGGAGAAATGTCACCATTTAACTCATTCAAAAGTGTCTAGGGCTGTAAGTTCTGTAACTTCTGTTATAACTTTAATGTGTTGTCTCTTTAATAATAACTTTAATATGTTGATTCTTCAGCCCCTAGAATAATGCCTGGAACATGGTGGACACTTAATAAGTAATTTATGGTGGATGAGAAAAGTCAAGTCAGGCCCATAAATTATTTTTTACTCAGTATTAATAACAAAGTGTGATATTTCCCCCCATGGTTCTGTGTAAGGTATTTCACTGAATGTAAGTTATGAAGGACTTTAAGGATCAAATTCATGATACGGTTACACTTGGGTTTCCCAGGCGGTGTTAGTGGTAAAGAACCCACCTATTCTTATGCAGGGGACATAAGACTTGGGTTTGATCCCTGGGTTGGGATGATCCCCCAGAGGAGGGCATGGCAAAACCACTCCATTATTCTTGCTGGAAGAATCCCATGGACAGAGGAGCCTGATAGGCTACAGTCTACAGGTTTGCAATGAGTCAGACATGACTGGAGCGACTTAGCATACACACACGTTGTTATACTCACTGTTGAATAAAATTCTGAGGGGAACTAAGTTTCTTGTTGTCTACATCTTTAAGACAGAAGATACAGATGCAACAGTTGTTTAGAATAATAGATACAGGAAGTAATAAATATGTTGGCTTAAAACACAAGTATCATCAGCTGGCAGCAAGGCAAACGCATTTTATGTGAATGAGAACTTCGCCCATTGATTGACATTCAAAATCCACTGGTAAAACCAGGAACACATGAGTGGGAAGAGCTGAGAATCGATCAGATTGGAGCAGCTCTCCAAAAATACAGAAGGCCAGGAGGTGGTGAGAAAAATGCCAGACAACAGATTGCAGAAAGGAAGCAAGCCAAGAAATGTTCTATTTGGCCTTAACAGAGGCATATGGTGACAGGAAGTATTCAGTGAGGGGTAATTGTGCTAAAAATCACAGACTATAAAATTATTCATCTATATTTTGAGGTTTGGGGAAAAAATTAAAACTTTGGCTAGTGTTTATTAAAAGAAACAGTAATAGTGCTGAAACAGAGGATTAAGTGTGTATTTATGTCAGGATAACAGAAATGTGATATGGGTTATTCCATTAGAGGTTTTGTTTACTTAGAGACTGTGACCAAAATTATTTTAAAAGTTTTGTTTTTTACATTTTGATGTAATAAACAATTCCCCTAAGAATGGCAATAGGATGGCAATTTTAATTTTTTAACCAAAAGAAAGTACAAAACATTTTTGGATTTTTTTCTATATCCCATACCAAAGGCCATTAGAAAGACCTTTGGTATGGTATATAGAAAAGGAGAAATAAAAATGTTGAGGCTTAAGGTACAGAAGTTTAATTAGAAAGTTGAGGGGAAAATATAGCAGGGAGAATGGATCATTTGGAATGGTATTGGGAGAATTTGAAAAAAATTCATTCAATGTTTTAAGGTAGATACAGTCAAACACTTAGAATTGGGAATAGGTTTCAAGTAAAGGACTTAATTGTCTGTGCTTAAATGTTTTAAATTGAAATGTAGTTGATGTATAATATTATTTCAGGTATACTACATAATGATTTGACATCTAAGTACATTATGAAATGATCACTGTGATAAGTTCATTAGCCATCTGTCCTCATACAAATTTATTAAAATGTTATTGACTATTTACTTATGCTCTATATTCCATTTTAGGATTTATTTATTATGTAACTGGAGGTTTATACTCTTAATCCCCTTTATGAATTTCCTCCACCCACTCCCACTGCCTTCCCGTTTGGCAACCACATTTGTTCTCTGGATCTATGAGTCTGTTTTCATGTTGTTTTGTTTCCTAGATTTCACATGTAAGTGAGATCATACAGTATCTGTCTTTCTCTGACTTATTTCACTTAACATAATACTCTCTAAATCCATCCATGTTGTCACAAATGGCAAATTTAATTTTTTATGACTGATTAATATTTAATTGTATATATATATATACCACATCTTTATCTATTGATGGACAATTAGGTTGCTTCTGTATCTTGGCTATTATAAATAATGCTGCGTTCTACATAGGGGTGCATATATCTCTGAATTAATTAATGTTTTTGCTTTCTTCAGAAAAAGGGCAATTACTAAATTGTGTCATAGTTCTTAATTTTAATTTTTAAATAAAATTTTCGTTAAAATAGTTTTTAATTTTTTGAGGAAACTCCATGCTATTTTCCATAGTAAACTGCTGTACCAGTTTACATTCCCACCAGGAGTTATTAGGGTTCCTCCCGCCCCCCCTTTTTTTTTTTGCATTTTCACCAGCGCTTGTTATTTGTTGTCCTTGAAGAGAGATGTCAAGTGACATTCTGACAAGTGTGAGATGGTATTTTGTGGTTTTGATTTGTATTTCCTTGTTGGTTAGTGATGTTGAGGTTTTTTTAATGTGCCTGTTGATGATCTGTATGTCTTCTTTGAAAAGTGTCTATTTGGATCCTCTGCCCATTTTCAAATCAGATTGGTTGTTTTTTGACATCGAGTTGTAAGTTCTTTGTATGTTTTGGATACTAGTCCTTTATCAGGCATATAATTGGCAAATATCTTCTCCCATATACTAGGCTGAGTTTTCATTCTGTTGGTACTTTCCTTCACTGTGTAGAAGTTTTTTAGTTTGTTGTGTTTCCATTTGTTTATTTTTGCTTTTGTTTCCCTTGCCTCAGGAGAAAAATCCAAAAAGAATATTTTAAAACCAGTGTCAAAGAGTGTACTACCTATGTTTTCTTCTAGGATTTTTAATCATTTTAGGTCTTACATTTAAGTCTTTAATCCATATTTGAGTTTATTTTTGTACATGGTGTGAGGAAGTAATCTGGTTTGATTCTTTTACAATTAGCTGTCCAGTTTTCCCAGTACTGTTTATTGAAGAAGCTGTCTTTTCCCTTTTGTACATTCTTGCTTGCTTTTTTACAGATGAATTGACCATATACATGTGGATTTGTTTCTGGGCTATTCTATTCCATTGATCTATGTGTCTGTTTTTGTGCCAGTACCATAATGGCTTGATTACAATACCGCTGTAGTATAGTTTGAAATCAGAAGTTTAATACCTTCAGCCTGTTTTCATTTCCTAAGGTTACTTGGACATTTGGGATCTTTTGTATTTCCATACAAATTTTAGAATTATTTGTTCTAGTTATGTGAAAAATGACTTAGGTATTTAGACAGGGATTGCATTCAATCTGTAGATTGTGTTGATTAGTATGACCATTTTATTTTAATTCTCCCAATCTACAAACACAGTATATCTTTCAATTTGTTTGTGTTGTCTTAAGTTTCTGTCATTAGTCTTAGTTTTCTGAGTATGTGTCTTTTACCTCATCAGCTAAATTTATTCCTAGATATTTTATTCTTTTTTATGTAATTGTAAATGTAATTGTTTTCTTAATTTCTCTTTCTGATAGCTCATTCTTAATGTATAAAAATGCAATAGACTTCTATATATGGTATATATATTATTATATTATATATAATACAATACTGTTATTATATTATATACAATATAATACTGTAAATATTATATATAATATAATATATACTGTAATATATATACAGTGTATATATTACTATATAGTATATATATTATTACTATATAATATATAAAACTATATATATTATAGGAGAAGGCAATGGCACCCCACTCCAGTACCCTTGCCTGGAAAATCCCATGGATGGAGGAGCCTGGTAGGCTGCAGTCCATGGGGTCGCTAAGAGTCGGACACGACTGAGCGACTTCACTTTCACTTTTCACTTTCATTCATTGGAGAAGGAAATGGCAACCCACTCCAATGTTCTTGCCTGGAGAATCCCAGGGATGGGGAAGCCTGGTGGGCTGCCATCTATGGGGTCGCACAGAGTCGGACACAATTGAAGTGACTTAGCAGAATATATATTATATACAGTATATATATTATTAGTATATATATTAGTACTTCTAATTCTATATCCTGCAACTTTACTGAATTTACTGATAAGTTCTAAGTTTTTTGGTAATGCTTTTAGGATTTTCTATATATAGTATTGGTCATGTGCAAACAGTGACAGTTTTACTTCTTTCCAATTTGGATTGTTTTTATTTCTTTTTCTTCTCTGAATTATGACTTCTAATACTATACTAAATAGAAATGGCAAGAATGGGCATCTGTATTCTTGTTCCTTATCTTTGAAGAAGTGCTTTCAGCTTTTTACCATTGACTGTGATGTTGGCTATAGAATCATTTTATCATGTAACAAAAATATCCCCTTTTATACCGACTGAAAATGTGTCAAAGAATGAATCTGGGAAAAATGAAAATAATGTATCTCTTTTGTTTCTCAGAAAATTCTGACAGTTTATTAATATAGGTAATATACTTTTATTATAGTCGTTCCTATATAAACAATGCTTTTATTGCTGCTGTGGATGAATTGCCTTTCAATAGTATTTTATAGTTGTTATTGCTGGAGTATAAGAACTGTTCAGTTTTTATATATGTATCTTGTTTTTGGCCATTTTGCTTACCTCTCAAATAACAGTTCAGTTGATCCTTTCATTTTTTTCTGAATATACAATATAATTTGTATATAATGTTTGCATTTTCTTTTTCAGAGTTTACATATCTTAATTTATTCACACGTGTATAGTAAAAGTTAATAATTTCTAGTATATTGTTACATAACAATACCATTAGGTATCTCTTCCCTCTGACTTTTAAGGGAATGGCTCTGTATCACTGCATGATGGTCCATGTGCCTACTTGAGCATGTAAATGACTATATTCTACACTTGCAGATTCAATATGTTAAGCCTTAATTAGCCTTTAATTAGTTTTATCAAATGTTGTTTTGACTTGAAATAATTTTTTATTTAAAAGATATTGCAAAAAACTCTGGGGCAGATTGTTCTAATATATTCTGTTTTCTGATGTTTCACTTAGATTTTTATGTCTCTTTTCATAAAGGAGATTGGCTTTATCAATGAAAAATGTTGCCTGCCATATCAGTTGCAAATGGTGTTGCAACCTTCAAGCCATCACATTACAGCTGCCCTAACAGTGAGCCTTAAGAGAACTCAGGATAGAAACAAGATGCCCCACCATCTAGCAGTCAGACACTGGAGTCATCCTCCTTCTCACTTGTGTATCTGATGGGATTCGGGATGGAGAAAAGCAGGATACTGACCCTAGAGAGCTAAGATATGTATCAAAGGAATAATTTAATAAACCCTGATTCTTGCATCTTCCCATACATAGAAAAAGGTCTTCCCTGGTGGCTCAGTGGTAAAGAATCCACCTGCCAAGGCAGGAGACACAGGGGACATAAGTTCAATCCTTGTGTAGGGAAGATACCCTGGGTAAGGAAATGGCAACCCACTCCAGTATTTTTATCTGGAAATCCCCACCAACAGGGGAGCCAGGCGGCCCACAGTCCATAGGGTTGCAAAGAGAAGGACACGACTTAAGTGACTGAGCATAAGTACGATAACATAGAAAAGTGTTAAATTCATTAACTTGAGATGTCTGATTATCTTTAATTAATAGTAATCTTTTGATGTTCTGATTACCTGGTCTTGGTTGCAAAAACTCCTATGTATCCTGGCTCCTCCCTTCCCTCTTCAGAGCTGTCTCTCAGAGCTACTGAGAGCCTGTATCCCTGGCTTAAGTACTCATATTGTCCCCAATAATTCTCAGCTTTTAGATTGTGCATTTTTTTCAGTTGGCTTTTCTATTTTTTATAATTTTTGTCAGATTTGGAATTAGAGTTGTAATTTATTTTCAGAAAATCATTTAAGGAGATCAACATATTTATTAATGTAATAGTAAATATATTTAGGTCTGTATCATAGGAAAATTACATTTCTTAACACTGTGTGATTATCTGCTCTTTTCCTTTAATTGCCTAAGACTGGCCAAATTAAGCATGGCAAACACTTAAGTGTTGTAGTAAAGTAAAAAGTATTTTACCATCTAAATCTGTTTTTTTTTCTGCTCCCCTCATAGTTGGATCTGCAGACTTTTCATTGCTGTGCTCTGTAGGCTAATGGTTTCTTTGGGGAAGAAAATAATAGATATATTGAAGGGTTTACTTTCAGGATGTGCATTACTGACTTCTTGTCCTCCAGTGTGCAGAGAAGGGACTGAATCTTAATGTTTATGTCCCTTGTGTGACTGATCAGCAAATAACCTCTGCCCCATTCCATTTCCTGGACTTGGCAATTTAAAGTTCCTGTCCCTGTGTCTCACTGAAGTAGGGATCATTCCCAATGGGTGAATTCCCTTTTCTTCTCCAAGTTTGCCCAAAGAATCCCTAACATTTGCCTAACAAATCCCCTATCCTTCTCACTTTTAAAAGAGAAACACTTGAAATTTCTTTGTCTCCCTTCAAATAGCCTATCTTTTCAGCAGGAGAAAGGACAATTTGAATTATAGTTATAGATCCTCACTTAAAATTTGATTTAGGCTAAATATTTTGTGCTTACATTTTCATCCATCTTATAATCCTAATTAATATCACATCCTGATTTAAAACAAAAGTTAAAATGAAAAGGTAGTGTTTTCTCATTGTGTTCTCCCATTTTAATTAATGTGTGACTGTGCATAGCATTCCATTTTAGCACATTTTTCTCTATATATTATTTCTATTTTTTGAATTTATTATTTCTGCTTTTTTCATTAGCAGGTTTGCTACAAGTTTGTCTAGTACAGGATTTTGCAAGCTGTCCTCAGAATATTAAAAAAGAGGGCAAATAAGCTTGGTAAATTGTAGTAAATACCCTCCTTGAGGATTCAAAGTACATATTAACATAAGAAAAGATCTAAGAAGTTTTAAAGTAAAAGAGAAAACTCCTGGTCTATTTAATGTTTTAAAGAACTTAAAAATAAAGAACTTATTTGTGTAGAGGAAGAGTTTCTTGGCACAGTTACTGACTTTTTCTTAACACTAGTTTGGAAAGCGTTAGTCTATTTTATCCCTTGAGAAGGGAATGGCAACCTACTCCAGTATTCTTGCCTGAAAAATCCCATGGACGGAAGAGCCTGGTGGGCCCCAATCCATGGGGTCACAAAGAGTCAGACACAGCTGAACGACTAACACACAGTCTATTTTATCAACATTATTATTTCTTCAAAAAAGGGGCTTTGGAATTTGTTTATTCAATTCAGTTTTTCCATCTTATTTGTTTACTTTTACTTATTTTTAAAGAAAATTTCCATCTTTTTAAATTTTTAAGTAGGGTTTTCCATTTATTTTAATATGTAAATATGAAAAAATAATGATAATATCTCTGAATACATATACATTTGACCAATCCTAACTCACTAAATCCTGAGTGAAAGTCGCTCTGTCCTGTCAGATTCTTTGCAATCTCATAGATTTTAGCCTGTCAGGCTCCTCTGTCCGTGGAATTCTCCAGGCCAGTATACTGGAGTTGGGTAGCTGTTCCCTTCTCCAGGGAATCTTCGCAACCAAAGGATTGAACCCAGATTTCCCACATTGCAGGAGGATTTTTTAACCATCTGAGCCACCAGGGAAGCCCCAAAATACTGGAGTTGGTAGCCTATCTCTTCTCCAGGGAACTTCTTGGCCCAGGAATCGAACTGGGGGTCTCCTGTATTGCGGGTGGATTCTTTCACCAGCTGAGCTAACAGGGAAGCCCTAAAGGGACAAATCCTAAAGGTTTTGGTAAAGCAAACTCATTATTGCTATTTAATTTTTATTTTTTTCTTTTAAAAAATTGCATAATTTTTTAGGAAAAAAGTTTTAAACTTTCTAATTTTATTTGTTGTTGTTCAGTTGCTCAGTCTTGTCCGACTTTGTGACCCCCATGGACTGCAGCATGCCAGGCTTCCCTGTCCTTCATTATCTCCTGGAGTTTACATAAACTTCTCCATTGAGTTTGTGATGCCATCCAACCATTTCATCCTCTGCGTCCTCCTCTCTTCCTGCCCTCAATCTTTCCCAGCAGGGTCTTTTCCAGTGAATCAGCTCTTTGCATCAGGTGGCCAAAGTATTGGAGTTTCAGCTTCAGCCTTGGTCTTTTCAATGACTATTCAGAGTTGATTTCCTTTAGGATTGACTGGTTTGATATCCTTGCTGTCCAAAGGACTCTCAAGAGTCTTCTCCAGCACCATAATTTGAAAGCATCAGTTCTTTAGCACTCAGCCTTCGTTATGGTCCAGCTCTCACATCCATGAATGACTACTGAAAAAAAACGTAGCTTTCACTATACAGACCTTTGTCAGCAAAGTGATGTTTCTGTTTTTCTTTTTTAAAAAATTGTTATTTATTTTAATTTGAGGCTAATGACTTTACAATATTGTGGTGGTTTTTGCCATATTGACATGAATCAGCCATAGGAGATGCCTCTGCTTCTTAATACACTGTCTAGGTTTGTCACAGCTTTTCTTCCAATGCGCAGTGTCTATTAATTTCATGGTTGCAGTCACCATCCGCAGTAATTTTGGAGCTCAAGAAAATAAAGTCTGTCACTGTTTTAATTTTTTTTTTTTCCTATTTGCCATGAAGTGGCAAGGGGACTGGATGCCATGATCTTAGATTTTTGAATGTTGAATTTTAAGCCAGCTTTTTCACTCTCTTCTTTCACTTTCAGCAAGAGGCTCTTTAGTTCATCTTTGCTTTCTGTCATTAGGATGTTGTCATATGCATATCTGAGGTTATTAATATTTCTCCTGGCAATCTTGATTCCAGCTTGAGCTTCATCCAGTCTATTTCAAGTGATGTATTCTATATATAAGTTAAAAATAAGCAGGTGACAAGCCTCTTTTCAAACTTTTTATTAATTACAAGTTTTGTTGTATGGTTATTAGAGAATGTGATCTATAGTTTTATTTATACAACTTTGCCTTTTATTTATTTTTTTAAATATAAATTTATTTATTTAATTTTATTTTTTTCCTAGGCTTTTTTTTTTTTTACTTTATTTTACTTTAAAATACTGTTTTGGTTTTGCCATACATCAATATGAATCTGCCACAGGTATACATGTGTTCCCAGTCCGGAACCCCTCTCCCACCTCATTCCCCATACCATCTCTCTGGGTCATCCCAGTGCACCAGCCCCAAACATCCTGTATCCTGCATCGAACCTAGACTGGTGATTTGTTTCTTATATGATACTATTCATGTTTCAATGTCATTCTCCCAAATCATCCTACCCTCTCCCTCTCCCACAGAGTCCAAAATACTGTTCTATACATCTGTGTCTCTTTTGCTATCTCACATACAGGGTTATCGTTACCATCTTTCTAAATTCCATATATATGCATTAGTATACTGTATTGGTGTTTTTCTTTCTAGCTTACTTCACTCTGTATAATTGGCTCCAGTTTCATCCACTTCATTAGAACTGATTCAAGTGTATTCTTTTTAATGACTGAGTAATACTCCATTGTGTGTATGTACCACAGCTTTCTTATGCATTCATCTGCTGATGGACATCTAGGTTGCTTCCATGTCCTGGCTATTATAAACAGTGCTGTGATGAACATTGGGGTACACGTGTCTCTTTCAATTCTGGTTTCCTTGGTGTGTATGCCCAGCAGTGGGGTTGCTGGGTCATAAGGCAGTTCTATTTGCAGTTTTTTAAGGAATCTCCACACTGTTCTCCATAGTGGCTGTACTAGTTTGCATTCCCACCAACAGTATAAGAGGGTTCCCTTTTCTCCACACCCTCTCCAGCACTTATTGCTTGTACACTTTTGGGTTGCAGCCATTCTGACTGGCGTGAAGTGGTACCTCATTGTGTTTTGTTTTGCATTTCTCTGATAATGAGTGATGTTGAGCATATTTTCATGTGTTTGTTAGCCATCTGTATGTCTTTTTTGGAGAAATGTCTATTTAGTTATTTGGCCCATTTTTTTGATTGGGTTATTTTTCTGGAATGGAGCTGCAGGAGTTGCTTGTATATTTTTGAAATTAGTTGTTTGTCAGTGGCTTCATTTGCTATTGTTTTCTCCCATTCAGAAGGCTGTCTTTTCACCTTGCTTATAGTTTCCTTTGTTGTGCAGAAGCTTTTAAGTTTAATTAGGTCCCATTTGTTTATTTCTGCTTTTATTTCCAGTATTCTGGGAGGTGGGTCATAGAGGATCCTGCTGTGATGTATGTCGGAGAGTGTTTTGCCTATGTTCTCCTCTAGGAGTTTTATAGTTTCTGGTCTTATATTTAGATCTTTAATCGATTTTGAGTTTATTTTTGTGTATGGTGTTAAAAAGTGTTCTAGTTTCATTCTTTTACGAGTGGTTGACCAGTTTTCCCAGCACCGCTTGTTACAGAGACTTTTTCTCCATTGCATATTCTTGCCTCCTTTGTCAAAGATAAGGTGTCCATAGGTGCATGGATTTATCTCTGTGCTTTCTATTTGCTTCCATTGATCTATATTTCTGTCTTTGTGCCAGTACCATTCTGTCTTGATGACTGTGGCTTTGTAGTAGAGCCTGAAGTCAGGCAGGTTGATTCCTCCAGTTCCATTCTTCTTTCTCAGGATTGCTTTGGCTATTTGAGGTCTTTTGTATTTCCCTACAAATTGTGAAATTATTTGTTCTAGCTCTGTGAAAAATACCGCTGGTAGCTTGATAGGGATTGCATTGAATCTATAGATTGCTTTGTGTAATATACTCATTTTCACTATATTGATTCTTCTGATCCATGGACATGGTATATTTCTCCATCTATTAGTGTCCTATTTGATTTCTTTCACCAGTGTTTTATAGTTTTCTATATATAGGTCTTTAGTTTCTTTAGGTGGGTATATTCCTAAGTATTTTATTCTTTTTGTTGCAATGGTGAATGGAATTGTTTCCTTAATTTCTCTTTCTATTTTCTCATTATTAGTGTATAGGAATGCAAGGGATTTCTGTGTGTTGATTTTATATCCTGCAACTTTACTATATTCATTGATTAACTCTAGTAATTTTCTGGTGGAGTCTTTAGGGTTTTCTATGTAGAGGATCATGTCATCTGCAAACAGTGAGAGTTTTACTTCTTCTTTTCTAATTTGGATTCTTTTTATTTCTTTTTCTACTCTGATTGCTGTGGCCAAAACTTCCAAAACTATGTTGAATAGTAGTGGTGAAAGTGGGCACCCTTGTCTTGTTCCTGACTTTAAGGGAAATGCTTTCAATTTTTCACCATTGAGGATAATGTTTGCTGTGGGTTTGTCATATATAGGTTTTATTATATTGAAGTATGTTCCTTCTATTCCTGCTTTCTGGAGAGTTTTTTATCATTAAATGGATGTTAAGTTTTGTCAAAGGCTTTCTCTGCATCTATTGAGATAATCATATAGTATTTATTTTTCAATTTGTTAATGTGGTGTATTACATTGATTGATTTGCAGATATTGAAGAATGCTTGCATCCCTGTGATAAAATTACTCAGAAATTTGTCTATGATCAGTATGTAACTAGTCATTATGTTACATTTGTATGCTTAGAAGATGAAGTCCTCATTTCTAGATTATCAAGTTGAATATGTTTTGATTAATGTTTATCTTTCTTTTTTAAAAATCTCTGCTATTCTTCTTTTTGTCTGCTTGACCTACTGAAAATTGATTAAAGTTGGTTGGTCTCTTATGTAATTGTCCTTTGACAGTTTTCTGCTTATATCTCCAAAGGTGTTTTTGTATGTACTTTTCTTGATGCATTAATCAGACTTATATGTACTCAGTAATATTGTAACTTCAAAATATGTCTTCGTTTTAGAAAAAGTTAAAGGCAACTCTGCAAATTAGCTTACTTTTTTATTTTTTGACTTGTTTTATATGCATCATACATATTCTTTTTTTTTCAGAAGGAAGAAAAATGTATGTATTGAACAAAATTACTTTGGTGGAATGCTCTTGTAAAACTCCTGGTGACTCAGAAAACATTGTCTGAATTAGCACATAGTTCTCAGTTGGTGGAGATGAAGCACTGATCTTTAAAAAAAGTATTTCCATGTCATTTTATTTTAGATATATTTATCAGAAGTTGTAGAGTTAGTTATTTCTCATCACATATTAGGCTTTTTATCATTTTGATATTAAAATATAAGAGATTCATGTTGATTGTCATAATTATAATGTTTAATCTTGTCATTCTTTTATTTTCTATTACTCTTTGCTTTCTATTCTGCATTTTGCAACAAAGGTCATCATCTTTTAATTTCTATAATGATTTAAAAAGTAGAAATGTCTTTTAATTCCACTATTGCTGACTATAAAGATAATATAGATTTACAATCTTTTTATTAATATAAAAATATAAATTCTCTTTTAATATTTATTGGTTCTTTGTATTTAACTTATGTTTTTACTTTGATTTTTCAGCGTCCATACTTTTATCTTGTTAAGAAACTGCTACAGTTTCTTTTTTCTTACTGTATTTTGTGGTTCTTGAGTTAATTTCAAGTCTAAGGTATTTATAAAACTCTGTTCAAGCAATAGTTTGAATTAATACTCCCTTTATATGCCTACAGAGAGAGACAGGGTGAAAACTTTGCCTGATTCTTGTTTAGGAAAATTTTTAGTAGAAAATTCAACCTGCCTGTTTCTTGGATAAAGATGAGCCATAATTGAAAGATAATCTGTCAGAGTTGTTAAGATATTGACAATGTACTTAAAATAATGCAAAGATTGCTCAAAGTCAGATACTTTTAAAAGTAAAATATTTTCCTAAAAAGTTACTTAATACCAATAAGTCCAAGTAGATATTTTAAATTAGTGGTTTTCAAGGGGAGATTGCTCCCCAGGGATTGTTTATGAATGTCTGGAGATATTTTTGGTTGTCACAAATCTGGGAAGTTTTACTGGCATCTGTTGTTCAGAGGTCATCAGTTCAGTTCAGTTCATTTCAGTCACTCAGTCGTGTCCGACCCTTTGCAACCCATGAATTGCAGCACGCCAGGCCTCCCTGTCCACCACCAACTCACGGAGTTCACCCATCTCATGTCCATCGAGTCGGTGATGCCATCCAGCCATCTCATCATCTGTCGTCCCCTTCTCCTCCTGCCCCCAATCCCTCCCAGCATCAAAGTCTTCCCATGAGTCAACTCTTCGCATGAGGTGGCCAAAGTATTGGAGTTTCAGCTTCAATGTCAGTCCTTCCAAAGAACACCCAGGACTGATCTCCTTTAGAATGGACTGGTTGGATCTCCTTGCAGTCAAAAGGACTCTCAAGAGTCTTCTCCAACACCACAGCTCAAAAGCATCAATTCTTTGGCGCTCAGCTTTCTTCACAGTCCAGCTCTCACATCCATACATGACCACTGGAAAAACCATAGCCTTGACTAGATGGACCTTAGTTGGCAAAGTAATGTCTCTGCTTTTAAATATGCTATCTAGGTTGATCATAACTTTTCTTCCAAGGAGTAAGCGTCTTTTAATTTCATGGCTGCATCACTATTTGCAGTGATTTTGGAGCCCCCCAAAATAAAGTCTGACACTGTTTCCACTGTTTCCCCATCTATTTCCTATGAAGTGATGGGACCAGATGCCATGATCTTCGTTTTCTGAATGTTGAGCTTTAAGCCAACTTTTTCACTCTCCTCTTTCACTTTCCTCAAGAGGCTATTTAGTTCCTCTTCAACTTCTGCCATAAGGGTGGTGTCATCTGCATATCTGAGGTTATTGATATTTCTCCCAGCGATCTTGATTCCAGCCTGTGCTTCTTCCAGCCCAGCGTTTCTCATGATGTACTCTGCATATAAGTTAAATAAGCAGGGTGACAATATACGGCCTTGACGTACTCCTTTTCCTATTTGAACCAGTCTGTTGTTCCATGTCCAGTTCTAACTGTTGCTTCCTGACCTGCATACAGACTTCTCAAGAGGGAGGCCAGGTGGTCTGGCATTCCCATGTCTTTCAGAATTTTCCACAGTTTATTGTGATTCACACAGTCAAAGCGTTTGGCATAGTCAAGAAAGCAGAAATAGATGTTTTTCTGGAACTCTCTTGGTTTTTTGATGATCCAGCAGATGTTGGCAATTTTATCTCTGGTTCCTCTGCCTTCTAAAACCAGCTTGAACATCTGGAAGTTCACGGTTCACCAATTGCTGAAGCCTGGCTTGGAGAATTTTGAGCATTACTTTACTAGCATGTGAGATGAGTGCAATTGTGCAGTAGTTTGAGCATTCTTTGGCATTGCCTTTCTTTGGGATTGGAATGAAAACTGACCCTTTCCAGTCCTGTGGCCACTGCTGAGTTTTCCACATTTGCTGGCATATTGAGTGCAACACTTTCACAGCATCATCTTTCAGGATTTGAAACAGCTCAACTGGAACTCCATCGCCTCCACTAGCTTTGTTTGTAGTGATGCTTTCTAAGGCCCACTTGACTTCACATTCCAGGATGTCTGGCTCTAGATGAGTGATCACACTATCGTGATTATCTGGGTCTGAAGATCTTTTTGTACAGTTCTTCTTTGTATTCTTGCCACCTTTCTTAATATCTTCTGCTTCTGTTAGGTCCCTACCATTTCTGTCCTTTATTGAGCCCATCTTTGCATGAAATGTTCCCTTGGTTTCTTTAGTTTTCTCGAAGAGATCTCTAGTCCTTCCCATTCTGTTGTTTTCCTCTATTTCTTTGCATTGATCGCTGAGGAAGGCTTTATCTCTTCTTGCTATTCTTTGGAACTCTGCATTCAGATGCTTATATCTTTCCTTTTCTCCTTTGCTTTTTGCTTCTCTTCTTTTCACAGCTATTTGTAAGGCCTCCGCAGACAGCCCTTTTGCTTTTTTTGCATTTCTTTTCCATGGGGATGGTCTTGATCCCTGTCTCCTGTACAATGTCACAAACCTCCGTCCGTAGTTCATCAGTCACTGTATCTATCAGACCTAGCACCTTAAATCTATTTCTCACTTCCACTGTATAATCATAAGCAATTTGATTTAGGTCATACCTGAATGGCCTAGTGGTTTCCCCTTATTTCTTCAATTTAAGTCTGAATTTGGCAATAAGGTATTCATGATCTGAGCCACAATCAGCTCCTGGTCTTGTTTTTGCTGATTGTATAGAGCTTCTCCATCTTTGGCTGCAAAGAAGATAATCAACCTGATTTTGGTGTTGACCATCTGGTGATGTCCATATGCCAAGTTTGCCTGTTACCCCAGGTGTTTCTTGACTTTCTCCTTTTTCATTCCAGTCCCCTATAATGAAGAGGACATCTTATTTGGGTGTTATTTCTAAAAGGTCTTGGAGTTCTTCATAGAACCATTCCACTTCGGCTTCTTCAGCGTTACTGGTTGGTGCATAGACTTAGTTTACTACGATATTGAATGGTTTGCTTTGGAAACGAAGAGAGATCATTCTGTCATTTTTGAGATTGCATCCAAGTACTGCACTTTGGCCCCTTTTGTTGACCATGATGGCTACTCCATTTCTTCTAAGGGATTCCTGCCTACAGTAGTAGATATAATGGTCATTCGAGTTAAATTCACCCATTCCAGTCCATTTTAGTTCGCTGATTTCTAGAATGTTGACGTTCAGTCTTGCCATCTCCTGTTTGACTACTTCCAATTTGCATTCCTATCATTCCAGGTTCCTATGCAGTATTGCTCTTTACAGCATCAGACCTTGCTTCTATCACCAGTCACATCCACAACTAGGTATTGTTTTTTTCTGGCTCCATCCCTTCATTCTTTTTGGAGTTATTTCTCCACTGATCTCCAGTAGCATATTGGGCACCTACTGACCTGGGAAGTTCCGCTTTTAGTATCCTATCATTTTGCCTTTTCATACTGTTCATGGAGTTCTCAAGGCAAGAATACTGAAATGGTTTGCCATTCCCTTCTCCAGTAGACCGTCACATTCTGTCAGACCTCTCCACCATGACCTGCCCATCTTGGATGACCCCACACAGCATGGCTTAGTTTCATTGAGTTAGACAAGGCTGTGGTCCATGTGATTAGACTGAGTAGTTTTCTGTGATTATGGTTTCAGTGTGTCTGCCCTCTGATGCCCTCTCACAACACCTGCCATCTTACCTTGGATGTGGGGTATCTCTTCACGCCTACTCCAGCAAAGCGTAGCCGCTGCTCCTTACCTTGGATGAGGGGTATCTCCTCACAGACACCCCTCCTGACCTTGAACGTGGAGTAGCTCCTTTCGGCCCTCCTGCGCCCGCCTTGTAAATCCATAAATACTGTTTTTTCAAGAAGCATGTGCAGCAAACCTGTATTTTTTTTTTTTTTTAATTTAAGGCCAGGTTTTGGAGAAATTTTTTTTTACTAAACTACAGTTTCCAAAGTGAGCCTTTGTTATGTATGGTGATTCATTCTGTTTAAACAAGTGGGAAAAATGCTAAATCCAGCATTCAGTTATACTGAGTATGTCATCTCAGGTGCTCTACGCCACCTGCTCCCTGTTTCTTTCCTTGCTCTCTGGAGTGTGGTGCCCATTCCGCCCTCTCTACCAGCAGCATTGGCAACACCTGCTTTAGAAGTTCAGTCTCTCAGGTTCCAGACAGACTCACTGGATCAATGTCTCTGAGTTAACAAAGTCCCAGGTGATTTCTATGCACAGTAAAGTTTGAGACACCTCTTTTGTTGGTTTTGGTTCTATTTTCAATTTCAGTTGTCTGGTTTATGTCAGAGGCTTTCCTGGTGGCTCGGTGGTAAAGAATCTGCCTGCAAATGTAGAGGATGAGGGTTTGATCCCTGGGTAAGCAAGATCCCCTGGAGAAGGAAATGGCAATCACTCTGCCTGGGAAATCCCATGGACACAGGAGCCTGGTGGCCTGCAGTCCATGGAGTAGCAGAAGAGTCAGGCATGACTTAACTAAACAAAAACAACAGCAGGTCATGTAATGTTAAGTTGTGTAAAGTGAAAATGTTAGTCACTTAGTCATGTCTGACTCTGCGACCCCATGGACTGTAGCCCACCAGACTCCTTTGTCCATGGAATTCTTCCGACAAGAATACTGGAGTGAAGATTCCCTTCTCTGGAGATCTTCCCGACCCAGGGATTGAATCCAGGTCTCCTGCATTGCAGGTGGATCCTTTACTGTTGGAGCCACCATGGAAGCCTCTTAATTTCTGTAAGCTGCCTCAAATACTTTTAGATATAGGAAGAAGTAAAAATCTGTGTCCATCTTAGGTTGACCATTTCTGGTTTATAAAAGAAACATGCACACAGTTGGGAAAATGAAAAACATAAATAATCACAGCAGTGCTTTGGCATTACTCCTTTTTTGCCCTCTTTCCATGCATATGTGTATATAGATATTATAGTTTTGTCTTGCTTTTTTAAAGCATTTTACCAGAAACATCTCCTTAACCATTTCCTACAGGGATTTGGAAGACATATTAATGGTTGCATAATATTCCATTTTGTGGATGTAGAATAATTTATTTGTTTTGTGGAGAATACTTTCTGAATTAAAAAAAATTATATGGACATTGGGTAAGAACCTACAAAATTTTTTGATTCTTTGTTTCTGAATATTAGATCCTTTGAAGTAGACCCTGCCTTCTACAATGTGGACAGAACTCCCTACTGATGATGCTTCATCTCTCTAAAACTCTGTCAGGAGTGTCCATTGTCCCTGTCATGTGAATGCACGTGAATATAAGTCATCTTGGTATTGTTCATGAAATTTCCTCTAGCAGTAGGGGATAGTGATTTAGAATCTCCAACAGTCTCAGGGTACACTCTTAAGCACCCATATCTTGATATAAATATCAATAAATTTGATATTTATTTTAGGTTTAATTTTCTTCAAAAATTCATATGAATTTATATTGCATTCTATAAATAAAAATAGTGTTTTTATTGCCTACTAGTTAAATGAACTCTTTCCTTCAGATTTTATGCTTTATGCTGTACTTTCTTACTTGTTGGCTAGTTTGAAGTATTCCAGTGTGAAAACACTCAAAGAATGACCTACTGCTCGACAAAAAAAGGTCTGTCTGTAATGGGAGATAATATTTTCTTTGACATCACACATAAAGACAGCTGGTTTCCCATATACATTCATTACCCATTGTATTAGTTTCCTGTGGGTTATGTAACAAATTTGGTGGTTTAAAACAACAGAAATTTCTTCTCTACAGTTTTGGAGGCTAGAATTTTGAGATTAGTATTATTGAGCCATAATAAAGGTGTTGGCAGGGCCAGTGCTCCCTCCAGAAGCTCTAGGGGCGAGCCCCTTCCTTTTCTGTTCCAGCATGTGGTTGCTGCCAGCATTCCTTGGCTGTGGCCACCTCACTGTAGTCTCTGCCTCTGTAGTCACATTGCTTTCTCCTCTTTTGTATGTGGTATCTCTTCTTATAGCATATGGAATCACTTATGCTGAGCCCCACATCACCAAACCAGACTTAATTATAGTTTCAGGTCTCTTGAAATCTCTTTTTTAATTCTCTTTTTTAAAAATAATTTTTAATTGAAGGATAATTGCTTTACAGTATTGTGTTGGTTTCTGCCAAACATCAACATGAATCAGCCATAGGTATACATACGTACCCTCCTTCTTGAACCGCCTTCTCACCCCTTTAGGTTGTTTCAGAGCTCTGGTTTGAGTACCCTGGGTCATACAGCAAATTTGGAAATGAAATCTTCACCAGTCAATTAGGAAGCACCTGTCAGCACTAGTAGGTAATCTGCCCAATAGATCTCTGCCATTCACTGAAGGAAAGTAATTTTGCAATAAGCGACCTGCATTTTTTTTTTTTTTTGGCCTTGTATAACTTCCTTTTTGTGCTCCCTTCTGCCTGTAGAAGTTTGCCATTTTGTACACTTCATGAAGCTCCTTTCTATTTGCTAGATTGGATACTACCTGATTTGAATCAAATTTTGCTGAAATAAATTCTAAAAAAATTTAGTGTATTTCAATTTATCTTTTAATAACATCAGTCTTCTTTGTTTCTCTTAACCAGTCCTGTCACGCTTCTCTCCTGTATTAGTTTGTTATCTATTGCTACATAACAAACCACCCTCAAAACTTAGTGGCTTTAAAACAGTCATCTGATTTTCTTCATAAATCTGTGGGTCAGCAATTTGGGCTAGGTTCAGCTGGGCAGTTCTCAGTTTGCCTGATTTCATATAGAAGCTGGTGGATTCATAACTACACTTATGTCTGCCTGTGCAGGCTGTGGGTTAACAGCAGGCCAGAGGGGATGACAGAGGATGTGAACTCAGAGTTGTGATTTTTTAAAGGTCACTGATTTAACAGTTTTTAGTAATACCCTGCATCTCCCCTATTTGAAATGTTTAGAAATCCAAACCTGTAAGAAAGCATTCCCAAAGTAAGCATATTGAGAAGATTCTTTGTTCTTTTACACACACTTTAAAAATTATTAAGCTTCTGTCACATTACCAACACTTAAAATTTATAAGAATGGTTAAATATACATACATATAATATTAGAAAAATAAAACCACTAAGACAAACTGTAAGGGATTATGAATTCTTGTTTATGCTGGACTTATGTTTTTAGATTATTTTTCATGCTGTATATATGACTGCTGCTGCTGCTACTGCTGCTAAGTCTCTTCAGTCGTGTCCGACTCTGTGCGACCCCATAGACGGCAGCCTACCAGGCTCCTCCATCCATGGGATTTTCCAGGCAAGAGTACTGGAGTGGGGTGCTATCGAGAGAGTACTGGAGTATAGTGGCTGATAAAAAAGATAATGCTTAGCTTTTAATCCCTGGGGAAGTCATAACCTCAGTTAGCATGAGTTCATCCAGGATTCTCTTGGGAATGATTCTTCTGTTTGCAAGCTGATTGCAAATATCAAAGAAAAATAGAAATAATATCATTTATTGATACCATGCTTTTTAAAATGGATTGATTTTAGTCTTTTTATTTATTTTTGTATCAGGTCACAAAAGAGTCGGATATGACTTAGCAACTAAACAGGGACAACAACAGTTTATATAATGTTAAATTGTGTAAGCTGCCTCAAATTCTTCTAGAAGTAAGAGGAAGTAAAAATCTCCTTTGTCTATCTGAAATGGACTATTTCTGGTGTATAAAAGAAAGACATGGACATAGCTGGGAAAATTAAAAATATAAATAATCACAGTAGTGCTTTTGGCATTAGTCTTTTTTTGCCCTCTTTCCATGTATATGTGTATGTAAATATATATGAGGGATAGTTTTTATTTAAAAAATTAACTGCTTAATAAGTTAATTTTTAACTTATTTTTGGAATTTTTAAACTTACTTTGGAAAATTTAACTTCAATTTTGGGAAGAAGTAATCTTAGTTATATTTGCTACAAGACTTCTGTTGAGAAAATGTCACACTGCTAAGTTTGCACAAAAATTTTTAAAGCAGTGCAAAACAATGTTTGACAAAATAACATAAAAACTATCATGGGGGCCTGGTTTTAAACCTAAGTGCTTGTGTGGGATTTCAGAATGATGTTTATAGATATATTCTGCAGGATCCCATTGCAATGACATTTTGAAGGTAACGGACTAAAATTGTTGTCAACTAATATTAAGTATCATTTTTAGCACAAGTCCCAAAAGGAGGGTGATAAGGGCTCTCTGGAACTCAAATTATGATTGATAATTGAAACTGTGTGCTAGTAAAATATATAGTTTTCATTTCATGTTGGAGTTTGAAAAAAATGTAGATCTATGTGAAAATCATAGATCTATATGCTTTATAAAAGAAATGTAAAAAGGAATTTAAGGATATAAACTTCTCAGGGTTATTAAGGGAGAGTGAAATTTAGAGTGAGCAAGTTGTACTTCAGAAGTGAAAAGAACAATCAGAAAATGATTTATGTTGAATATTTGGATTTATGTTGAAGGATGCTGGCACAGTCTGGAGGAGGCATAGTCTCCTGTTACTGATGCAGAGCCTGCCCTACCAGAGGAAACTTTGGATTTGATGGTTGCTCATGAGCAGCCCTGTGCTCTGGCCTTTTCCAGTAAACTTACCTCCAAAGACAGCCATCCCTTCAGCTCTTGACCTCAGCCCGCTACTGCAGCTGCTCACTCTGGAAAGATGGAGCTCCAGCCCCATTTCTTAGTGAGTCTGCATGTTCCTGCCTTTCCCCAGCCTCCCAGTTTTTTATTTTCTTTTTGCCTTAGATATTCTTGTATTGATATATGGGCCATATTCCTGTGATCTCAGGAGCTTTGATGTTGAGTGGGCTCCATACCCATCAGATCCTTCTCTGGTAGGGCTCTCTTATCCTGAACGGGCACTGCTGTTGCTCACTGTCCATGCCTACATTATATCACCCAGGTTAGTATTAGCATTTGTTTTTGTATCAACTCCATACCACTCTGGCTGTGGTTTAGGCATATTGATACTACCAAATTACCCTTGTTAAAAAGGGCAAAGGACTAACAGAACTGATTCTTTCTGGGTAAGAGAAGGAAGGGAAAGGGGAGAAGGGAAAGATAACTTGGGGGTGCTTTCTATATGGAATCTTTGTGTTTAATTCCCTTAGGTCTCTATGAAGTAGGTGTTCATAGCCCCATTACATCAGGACACATAGTTGATAATAAGGGCAAAAAACCATACTTTTCCCACCACAACATGCTGCTGCCTTACAAGTTTGAAACATTTAAAATGAAAATCTTCTGCTTTTTCTGTATAACATACAATGGTGATAGCTGAAATTAAGTACCTGAAGGACTTGGAGTTTTGGACATAGACTTGGGAAAGCTGATTTTTAGATTATTTGAATATGAAGGCACTAAAGTGTGGTAAAGGATAATAAAGATCCCAGAGAGTAATAAGCATGGTTAAATATATGAGAAAAGATCTAAAGGGAAGGGCACATATTGAGGATTTCACAGAATAGATATTCCCATCAATTGCAGGGGCCAATAGAGAACCTAAGTAAAAAAGGCAAGAGAGAAGAATGTGGTAGATAGAAAAACAGAACAAAACATATACTCCATCTCTCCTACTCACCATCCACTCCCCCAAACAAAACAAAAACAACCATTGTAAAACAATGTAAGACTATCAAAGGGAAAAGAGGGTCTGGATACTCAAAAAATGAGAATGTGATTGGTTTGGGAAGATTTGTTTGCCCTGCCTTCCTTCACCTGATGTTCTGTGAGTACAGCTATATTCTAGCCATGGTGTTGGGTGCAGATGATAGATTCACCAGTGACTGTCATTCACCAGTGACTCCATCATCCAGATGTGAAGTGAAGTGAAAGTCACTCATTTGTGTCCGACTCTTTGCGACCCAATGGACTATACAGTCCTTGGAATTCTCCAGGCCAGAAGAATTCTCCAGCCTTTCCCTTCTCCAGGGGATCTTCCCAACCCAGGGATCTAACCCAGGTCTCCAGCATTGTAGGCAGATTCTTTACCAACTGAGCTATCAGGGAAGCCAGATGGATTACTCTTGTTTGTCTTGGAAGTTCAGGAACAGTTCCTAATCTGCTCTCTTGAACCCATTTATTCTTTGTTTCCTAATTGCATAAGTGATACCACCACCCCCAGCTGCCTCTCTGCCCTCCCAAGCCCATAAGCTATCCCTGTTGGTTCTTTCTCAAGTCTGTCCACTGCTGTTCATGACTTCCGCCGCCGTCTAGTTCCAGTCCTGCTTGGGCCAGTACAGTGCTTCCTAACTTCTTTCCTTTTACATTATTGGCTCCTCCAATTCATTCCCCACATCAGGAGTCAATAAACTTTTCTGTAAAGGTCCAATAATAGATACAATTTCCAGCTTTCCAGCCATACCATCTCTGTCTCAGCTATTTAATCTGTCATTGAAGGGATAAACAAAATGGTATTGGTATTCTAATAAAAATTTATTTACATAGAGATAGCAACAGGGTTTCAGAGAAGGCAATAGCAACCCACTCCAGTACTCTTGCCTGGAAAATCCCATGGGCGGAGGAGCGTGGTGGGCTGCCATCCATGGTGTCACGAAGAGTCGGACACGACTGAGCAACTTCACTTTGACTTTTCACTTTCATGCATTGGAGAAGGCCATAGCAACCCACTCCAGTGTTCTTGCGTGGAGAATCCTAGGGACGGGGGACCCTGGTGGGCTGCCATCTATGGTGTTGCACAGAGTCAGACACGACTGAAATGACTTAGCAGCAGCAGCAGCAACAGGGTTTAGTGTCCTAGCTATAGTTTGCTGAGAATCCTTCTCAATTAGAAAATCCTCCTCAATCCTCCTCTGGCTTATGATGCTTAAATGCTAAGTGAATGGTATCTGACTCCTGCCTAATGCTTTCACAGCTCACGGAAGTAAACTGGAAATGCCTGTGTCTTTGATCTGCTTGTGACCCCTTCTTTCTTGATCATTTAAAGCCAGTCCTTTTGGCCTTATGTCAGTGAGATCCTTGAAAGCTCCAAGCTCCTTCCTGACTTGTGATCTTTACAATTTGATTTACAGTCTTTACAAGTTGTTTTCCTTTCCATGGAAAACTTCACTTTCTTAACTCCCACTCAACCTTCTGCTCTCAGCTTAGGGAAATTGTCCCTATCCCCCCAGACTAATGTAGGTTCTTTATGCTATTTTAAAAATACTTTAAAAAAATGGTTTTCAGTTGTAGCTTTAATGAAACAAACACTTGTGTCATTGTTTGTCTAACATTTAGCCTCTTACTATATAGTGAAACCTGAGGGTCATAAAACATGTCTGGAGTTTCAGCTATGAATTCTCAGCATCAAATCTTGTGCCTTTAGATTAGGCAGTTAGCAAATATTTGCTAAATAAATAAATGTACAATTGTTATCTGTAAATGTGAAAATTGATATTAGAAAAACTGTTTCTAGTATGAAGATGAAACGATATGTAGCCATGAGGACACACAGATTTTTACAACAAAAACATTTTTTTGCAGAGGCTGAACTGTATGAAACTGCCTACACGTGACTATTCTTGACCTACAAAAAAGGCAGTTTCTTGTGTCTCAACCTAATGTGCCCTCTTTCTTATAGTTCTCTACTTTCAGCACCTATAGATCTCATTGGAACCAACAAACACCAGCATGGGATCACAGTGCCCACCTGGACTATGTTGCCATGAACATTGGGTTTAATGAGCTCCTGATGGAGATGAAGCTCTGGAAGTAAGAATGAGGGAATCTGCTAGTAGGGGGTGAGCAGGTAGAAGAGCTGTAGCAACACTTGGTAATTGATGTGTGCTAACAAAAGATCTTTGTAGCTAGTTAGTCAAAACTGTAGGAAAAAATATGGAAAAGTTATAGTCTCAAATAATCTATCTATATAGCCTCTGTGAAATGAAAAGGACCATGATTTTGCACATTATGACTTTCTGGGTGTTGTGCTGA
This sequence comes from Ovis aries, assembly GCF_016772045.2. Lineage (NCBI taxonomy): Eukaryota > Metazoa > Chordata > Mammalia > Artiodactyla > Bovidae > Ovis > Ovis aries. The sequence continues at coordinate 846,471 of NC_056070.1, forward strand.
AAGTTTTACTTCCATTTTAGGTTTGAAGAATTTGTTAACAGAGCAGAAGAAACCACTTGTTACACACATAAACAATTTCAATTTTTTATAGAAGATTTTTTTGACCTAATTTCAATATACAATCATTAAAAGAAAAGAAAAAATAGAGAGAAGTAACAATGTACATATCATCAAATTGGGCTTATCTTCAGACTCAAAAACAGTGTTGAGAAGTCCCTTCCTTAACCACAATCTGGAGTCCCACTTGGGAAAGGGTCCCAGGTAGTGCATCCACCCCCTGGGTGAGACTTCAAATTGCAGTTTCGGGGACTCCTGATTATAATCCTAAGCCTCAAACTGATATTATCATCAGTTTGCACACAGAAGTTTCAGCTCTGGGTTTACTTTAACCTTTTTAAGAGGCTGTTTGTTTCACCTGGTGAGTCATAGGATTTTGTTAGACTTTGGGTATTGGTCAGAACTTCAGGAGATTAAGAATTCCAGGACTCACTCTCTTCTTATCTAAAGTGCCACCTGACTTGTTGTGCTTGCAGGCAGACATGGAATCCAGGCAGTGTCCAGGCAGGTCAGAGGCCTGCTCTTCTGCATCTGAAGCCTGAAAAAAGCCCCCATTTTAATTTCCCAACCTCTGGGAGAATTGAAATGCTAATGCTTTTGGGGCTGTAGAAGAGAATACAACTTGGAAAATAATTCAGAGATACAAAGGAAGAAAGGATGAAAGCTTGAACTTGGGTTTTTACAAAGACATATATAGTTAATTCATTAATGGAATAGGTCATGGGTTGTTTAGTCATAGAAAATGATTATACCTATGATGCAAAATATTAAAAATTACCTAAAGTTTTGGAAATATGAGTACTGTTACCTCTTGTGTGCCCTCTTAGCTTTATGATTCATAAAATGTATAGAAGGGGAGAGAAAAATAATATATATAATAATACATTTGAACACATTGTATATGCCATTATCGATGCCATGTGTACTGACATTTTTTCCCTTCATTGGTGTCATGCCCCTCACATATTTTGGATATCAATCTATGCTATTTTACTGGAAGACCTTTGTGTTGGAGTCTTCACTTTCCTTCCCGTTGAATAAATTACAGTTAAGTTTTTTCTCCTTCAACTCCACTGAAGTTTACTATCTCTGTGACTGTGAGACTGTCAGGACCCACGTTGCTGATACAGTAGTAATTGGATTAGTAGCCACTCTTGCTAGTCATTTCTTCCTTCTTAAAACAAATACTTTTTGACTTGGTTTCTTAGTTCTCCTCTTTTCTCATTGGCTGATTCTTCTCTATTTGCTTTATAGTTCCTTCAACTACCCAAACTCAAATATTTAGAGTATCTGGGACTTTGTCCTTGAGCCTTTTCCTCTCTCTGTATACATTTCTTTGTTCAGTGACTTTGAAACTCATTTTGATTCATATGTAGTAAAAAAAGTTACATTTCATGATATTCCTGAGCATGCACGCTCACACACACAAACACACACACACCTCGTCAACGTTCTCCAAACACAATGCACTTTGATGTATTCTTTTCTCTTCTCTAATTCATTAAACATTGTCTTCACATCCACTAAATTCATTGCAGTACAGACTTATGAGTCACAACTTGCAGTTGATAAAACATTTTTTTAAGTATGTCTCTCACAGTGTCACAGCTTTAGATTGAACTTTTGTGCTAATGATACCTAAGTACATAGGCAGTTTTCACTTTGCATAGCAATGTAGGATCATAAAAATGAGTGACCATAAAGAGCAGTCTTAATGAATAATGGGAAAAGTTACAATCTTTAAAAATTTTTGTTAAAACTTTAAAAACTCTTACTCCTGAAATATATAAGGAAATGAAAAAATAGTAAGCTTACTATTATTTTAGTGCAAAGACTGGGCAGAGGCAGAGATGCTTGGACTGACTTCCATTGTGAAGACTAGTCCCTTTCACAATGGGTGATTTGGCACAAAGCAGTTCTGACTAATGTGTCCTGGTATTTTAAAAGAGTAAGTGTATTTTTCAAACGTGTCTGATTTGCAGCCAGGAAGAGACTTAAACCTTCAGAGAATCTGGCTCTAAAATTCTGACACAGACAAAAAGAATATTGAGAAAGCATTTCATTTGCTTGTTTCACTAAAGATGTTTTTGGGTCTAGTTTCACATTTCTAAAAAAACCAACCAAGAAACCAACCCAATTAATAACCACCACCAAAAATCCCCCACCTCCAAATAACAAAATGTAAAAACTGGCTGTCTAGTAATTGCCATTGGATTATTGAAAAAGGAAGAGAGTTCCAGAAAAACATCTACTTCTGCTTTATTGACTATACCAAAGCCTTTGACTGTGTGGATAGCAAGAAACTGGAGAATTCTTCAAGAGATGGGAATACCAGCCCACCTGATGTGCCTCTTGAGAAACCTGTATGCAGGTCAGGAAGCAACAGTTAGAACTGGACATGGAACAACAGACTGGTTCCAAATAGGAAAAGGAGTATGTCAAGGCTGTATATTGTCACCCTGCTTATTTCACTTATATGCAGAGTACATCATGAGAAATGCTGGGCTGGATGAAGCACAAGCTGGAATCAAGATTGCTGGGAGAAATATCAATAACCTCAGATATGCAGATGACACCACCCTTATGGCAGAAAGCAACATTTACATTTTTTTGCAATGTAAATAAACTCAGCATACAGGGAATTAATAATAATAATAAAAAAGCCAAATTCAGTTTCCAGATTGTTATAAACAAACAAAAATATTCTTCCATATGTGTTCAATATTGTGTTCTTCAATATGGTAGCCACATACAGCTTTTAAAATTAAGTATAATTAAAAATTCAGTTCTCAGTTGCACTAGCCACATTTTGGGTGCCCTCGTGTTACTATAGTGGACAACACAGATATAGGAAATTGTCACCAGTACAGAAAGTTCTACTGGACTGAGATAACAGAGGAATAGGCAGATTTTGTATAAACACTCCTTTTATTCTCCAGTGAAAATTTAGTTGAGTCAACCTACAGTTGTATATTCAGATCTGATTCTGTGCTAGTGAGTCAGAGCTCTAGGAGAAGCCTTTATGTTACTTTGAGGAAGAGCAATGAAACCTAAGAGTGATCCCAGAATTTAAAACCCAAGGTCTAAGAGACTTGAAATTTCATGACGGCAAGGTCTACATCTGCTTTGTTTTCCACTGTGACCCCAGGGCCTGGCTCATAGCAGAAAATCAAAATGCTTAGCAAAGACCAATTAAAGCAGTTCTAAGTACAAAGATTTGGGCATCTCTTGAGGTTTGGATCACTGTGAAGTTTCTCTAGGAATTCTGAGAAGGAGCATGTTAAGAGTCATTGGAAGTGCCTTCCACATAGAAGTCAGGATAAAGAATTTAGCAAGCAGCATTTTTCTGAGTGCTTTCTCCTCTTCCTCTCTCTCCTACTCCCCTCTCTCCTCCCTCCTCTCCACCATCATCACCATTATCAAATAGTTAATATTCTGAGGCATTTATTACATGCAAGCCTCTATCCTAGGTGCTTTTAATAGATTTTAAAATTTAATCCTCCCAATAACGCTATGAAGTAGGTTTTATTGTTATTTCAGTGTCTGAGTTGAGGAAACAGAGGTACAGAGGATAAATACCTTACCCAAAGTCTGTTGCTGCTGCTGCTGCTAAGTCGCTTCAGTCGTGTCTGACTCTGTGCCACCCCACAGATGGCAGCCCACTAGGTTCCTCTGTCCCTGGGATTCTCCAGGCAAGAATACCGGACTGGGTTGCCATTTCCTTCTGCAATGCATGAAGGTGAAAAGTGAAAGTGAAGTCGTTCATTCGTGCCCGACTCTTAGTGACCCCATGGACTGCAGCCTACCAGGCTTCTCCGTCCATGGAATTATCCAGGCAAGGGTACTGGAGTGAGTTGCCATTGCCTTCTCCTACCCAAAGTCTCCCAGCTGGTAAATGATGAAACACAGAAATCTAGCCTGTTAACCTCCAGAACTTGCATTTTGACATTGTCTTCTTAAGTTGACAGTCCATTTGGGTTTGAAACGTATTAGGCAAAGAAATAGCTTTTAATTGAGGTGGAGGTTTGGGGATGATGATGGCCAAGTGGGGAAAAGAGTTCACAGGTTTGATGTAATCCCACTTGTTTCCTTTCTCTTTTGTTGCCTTTTTTTTTTTTTTTTTGCTAGTAAGAATAAAAGTGATTTTAACTTTGTCTACATTTGTGTTATTTTTTCCCTTTCTTTTAATAGTATGTAAATTTATTTTACTTTTTTTTTTCTCTTTTCAGGCTCAACAAAACTTATTTAATTAATATTTCCTATTGTATCGGTTAATTTTTGCTTATAGCTTTGAAAATTTCCCACCTTCTTTTGTTGATTTTAGTATTTTCTTTGCATTTGAAAAAATAAAGAGAATAACAAAAAGGCAACAGTTTTTTAAAAATAGCAGCAATAATAAGTTAGATAGAATAGTGGAAAATATACTCCTTTCATCATTATATATCCAGGAATATATTTAACAAGAAGGGTGCAGCTTCTATGTGAGGAAGGATGTACAACATTATTGATAAGAGTTCGATAAATGAAAACTGAATTCACAGGAAGACTTAAAATCATGAAAATAGTAATTCTTCCAAATGAATGTGCATTTTTAATGAAATTCCAACTACAGTCTTATGTTTCCAAAATGAAGGAAATTATTTTCACTTTTATATGAAAGAATGAATGTATCACAGTTCTAGAGAATGTCTTAGAAAATGAAAATTATACTGTATTACCAGCTGTTAAAATATACTTTTAAGATTATATGATCAAATCAGCATTATATGAAATCCAGAAACTAGTAGAAAAGAAAAACATCCAGAAATAGATTTAAATTATATATGGAAATAGAATTTGTGATAAATGTCTAATTTAAATGCAGAGGGAAAATGTTATAAGCCTCCAATTATGGTCTCCATCTGGAATAAGATAAAGTTAAAAGCTATTTCACATCATATATATATATATATATATATATATTTGAGGTAGAATAAAGATCTAAATTCAAAGATTAAAATGATAAACAGAAGAAACTTTAGAATTACAATTATTTAATTTTCCTTAAAAGAGAGGAAAAATCCAGATGCCACTTAAAAAGAGTTGAAAATTTTTTGACTAACAAAATTAGGAATTTCTGTGTGGGAAATATATGACAAAAAGTAAAAAAGATAAGTCTAAACTGAGAAAATATTTGCAAGACTGCATGATAAACAAGCAACTTGTACTTAATGTGTGATGAGCTCCTATAAAACAATAAGAAAAATGGAAATATGATTTAACAAATAGGCAAAGCCTGCAATTAAACAAGGTATTTAAGATGGAAGGCAGATGGCCAGTACAAATGTATGAAATACATAAAAGAGGTTCAACTTCTATAATAAAAGAAATTAAAATTTAATCAAAAGTATTATTAAAATTAAAAATAGACAATAAGCTCCATTGCTGGCAATGGTATGGGTAAACAAATACTGTCATATATTGCTGATGGGTGTGTGAATTACTGTAACTCTTTGGAAGAAGCTATTGAAATATGCATATTTATCTATGTGAATAGAGCTGTACAAGTTTTTGGTTGTTTTTGATTTCGTGCAGTTTCATGAGCATTTTTTCTGTTTGTTTTTAGTTACTTAATTCTGTTCCCAGAAAACACATTCTTTTCTCTTGTTGGGCTTGGGATGTAATTATTTTTCTTTTTCTGAGCTGTTAAGCAGTTAGAAAATCTTTTTAGATAGAAACTTTTGATACACATGATGATTCTTATCATTAAACTTGAAAACAGACAACTGTTTATTTTGTTCACTAAGAAATGTTCCCATAAGAATGTTTTGACAAGATATCTCAAACTATCCAAATATGCAATCTTAAATAGCTTTAAAAGAATCATGAACAAAACCAATGATAGCAAAAGTAATGACGAGGTTCAATATAAAATTTTATGTTGATATTTTGGGATTCTTGATATGGTTTATTTGTGATCACATGAAATTAAAAGTAATTAGCTAATACTTAAGACATTATTTCTTCATTATCTTTTAACTGAAGCCAGGTAACTCATAAAAAACATTTCAATATATATATATATATTTTACTTTTGAATGCTTGTAGAACAATTATTTAAATTAACATTAAAGAATCCCTAAGGGAAGGAAAAGGTAAAGTACTAACACAAACATATAATATGAAGTATTATATAAGATCAGAAATCTCTAGTCTTTGGTGGGGTGCATGTGAATTTGTTTAGTTGTCTACTTGTCCTTATATGATTTTGTCCTTTATTTTACTAACCTTTTTTCTTCATTGCAAAAAAATTTTTTTTCTATAGGTCTTAGTCTCTGAGGAAATACAAAGAGTAACAGAAAATGGGTGAGATAGAATGGGAAGTAAAATTAGAATAGTTTCAATCAGTGAAAATCATGAAAATACTTAATGAGAAAACTATAAACAAAATAAAATATGATAGCACATGTCCTGAAGACTCTACTCACAATTTATTCACAACTTTATTAAAAATATATCTCTGTACAAAGACAGACGCATAGATCAATGGAACAAAACAGAAAGCCCAGAGATAAACCCACACACATATGGACACCTTATCTTTGACAAAGGAGGCAAGAATATACAATGGAGTAAAGACAATCTCTTTAACAAGTGGTGCTGGGAAAACTGGGCAACCACTTGTAAAAGAATGAAACTAGATCACTTTCTAACACTGTACACAAAAATAAACTCAAAATGGATTAAAGATCTAAATGTAAGATCAGAAACTATAAAACTCCTAGAGGAGAACATAGGCAAAACACTCTCAGACATAAATCACAGCAGGATCCTCTATGATCCACCTCCCAGAATTCTGGAAATAAAAGCAAAAATAAACAAATGGGATCTAATTAAAATGAAAAGCTTCTGCACAACAAAGGAAAATATAAGCAAGGTGAAAAGACAGCCTTCTGAATGGGAGAAAATAATAGCAAATGAAGCAACTGACAAACAACTAATCTCAAAAATATACAAGCAACTTATGCAGCTCAATTCCAGAAAAATAAACGACCCAATCAAAAAATGGGCCAAAGAACTAAATAGACATTTCTCCAAAGAAGACATACGGATGGCTAACAAACACATGAAAAGATGCTCAACATCACTCATTATTAGAAAAATGCAAATCAAAACCACAATGAGGTACCACTTCACACCAGTCAGAATGGCTGCGATCCAAAAATCTGCAAGCAATAAATGCTGGAGAGGGTGTGGAGAAAAGGGAACCCTCCTACACTGTTGGTGGGAATGCAAACTAGTACAGCCACTATGGAGAACAGTGTGGAGATTCCTTAAAAATTGCAAATAGAACTACCTTATGACCCAGCAATCCCCCTGCTGGGCATACACACCGAGGAAACCAGAATTGAAAGAGACACATGTACCCCAATGTTCATCGCAGCACTGTTTATAATAGCCAGGACATGGAAACAACCTAGATGTCCATCAGCAGATGAATGGATAAGAAAGCTGTGGTACATATACACAATGGAGTATTACTCAGCCGTTAAAAAGAATTCATTTGAATCAGTTCTGATGAGATGGATGAAACTGGAGCCAATTATACAGAGTGAAGTAAGCCAGAAAGAAAAACACCAATACAGTATACTAACACATATATATGGAATTTAGGAAGATGGCAATGATGACCCTGTATGCAAGACAGGAAAAAAGACACAGATGTGTATAACGGACTTTTGGACTCAGAGGGAGAGGGAGAGGGTGGGATGATTTGGGAGAATGGGAATTCTAACATGTATACTATCATGTAAGAATTGAATCACCAGTCCATGTCTGACACAGGGTGCAGCATGCTTGGGGCTGGTGCATGGGGATGACCCAGAGAGATGTTGTGGGGAGGGAGGTGGGAGGGGGGGTCATGTTTGGGAACGCATGTAAGAATTAAAGATTTTAAAATTAAAAAAAAAATAAAAAATATAAAAAAAAGAAAAAAAAAGAAAAAAAAAGTTAAACATTGAACTTAGAATTGAGAAGAGCTGTCTGCTTTCCTATGATCTGAATAGTTTCAGAGTGTTTAGGGTTATTTCAGGAAACCCTGTAATAGTCTACCACCTTTCTGCATCTAACTTGGGTTCAGAATACACCAACAGATAGTTTTTTAGTCACACAGTTTAGCATTTATAGTGAATCTTAGACCCAAGGCTGCCTCATGGCCTCCAGAATTATGCTGCATGCCTTTGGGGTGGTAGGCACTCAGGTTGATTGGAGTAAGCCAACAATAAGAGAAAGCACTCAAGTTTCTAAAGAGTTATTATTATTTAAAAATCAGTCTCTCTTATTATCTCCTTCTCTCCCCTATTCTTGATTTTAGAGGTTTCAGATAGTCTTTCCTCATTGAAAGAGTGGTCCACAGACTAACAGCATGGTATCAACAGGGAGATTATTAGAGCTTCAGGCTCTCATGCCCCACTGCATAAGTACTGAATTGGAATCTACATTTTAACATGATCTCCAGGCCATTAAAATGCATATCCAGGCTCAAAGAGCCTGCTATATGGGATAGGTTGATGTAGGCTGAAATTATCTACATTCCTGGAAGGATTGGTTAGTTTTCCAAATCCACTTTGGTTCCACAGTTCTTTGAAAGATCCAAGCACAACCTCTTATTCCTGTTGGAAGCTTCTAGCCTCTATATGTTTTGGGTAGGGAAGATTACTCATATCATAGCAATGTTTGTAATGGGTAATGTTACTTCCATTTATTAGTTACCTATTATTCACTTGGGATGATGCAAAATATCTATATATTTTCTTATTTAACCCTCTCAATGAGTCAATGAAAGAGGTTTTAATACAATTTACAGAAAAGAACACTAGGGCTCAGAGAAGGTGCAGAAGTTTAGATATGTTAGAGCTGAAATTCAAACCCAAGTTTGTCTTACCCAAGTGCATGCTCCCCACTTTCCCAACTTATTTTATTTTATTTTACTTTACAATACTGTATTGGTTTTGCCATACATCAACATGAATCCGCCATGGGTGTACATGTGTTCTGTGTTCTATTTGCAGGAAGGAAGTATACATAATAGTCTCCTGTTTGTTTAGAAGGGAAAACAAGCCTGTGTAAGAGATTAATATTTATGGTGGCTATGCATTTCCCTCTTTCCTGACATGTAATTCCCTCTTTCCATACATTGCTTAGTATACAATTCCTTATGTGTGTAAGATCTTTACATAGTTTTGTGGATTGCTTTCTTGCAAATGTGAGGAAAAAGAATTCATAGTGTTGTTTTAAATCAACTTCTCAAAAAAAGTTTATGATCCATAAAGTGTTAAGAACTATCATCCTCAGTTCAATTCAGTTCAATCGCTCAGCCGTGTCTGACTCTTTGCAGCCCCATGAATCGCAGCATGCCAGGCCTCCCTGTCCATCACCATCTCCTGGAGTTCACTCAGACTCACGTCCATCGAGTCTGTGATGCCATGCAGCCATCTCATCCTCGGTCGTCCCCTTCTCCTCCTGCCCCCAGTCCCTCCCAGCATCAGAGTCTTTTCCAATGAGTCAACTCTTCTCATGAGGTGTCCAAAGTACTGGAGCTTCAGCTTTAGCATCATTCCTTCCAAAGAAATCACAGGGTTGATCTCCTTCAGAATGGACTGGTTGGATCTCCTTGAAGTCCAAGGGACCTTCAAAAGTCTTCTCCAACACCGCAGTTCAAACACATCAATTCTTCAGGGCTCAGCCAACTCTCACATCCATAGATGACCACAGGAAAACCATAGCCTTGACTAGGCGGACCTTAGTCGGCGAAGTAATGTCTCTGCTTTTCAATATACTATCTAGGTTGGTCATAACTTTTCTTCCAAGGAGTAAGTGTCTTTTAATTTCATGGCTGCAGTCACCATCTCCAGTGATTTTGGAGCCCCCCAAAATAAAGTCTGACACTGTTTCTACTGTTTCCCCATCTATTTCCCATGAAGTGATGGGACCAGATGCCATGATCTCCGTTTTCTGAATGTTGAGCTTTAAGCCAACTTTTTCACTCTCCTCTTTCACTTTCATCAAGAGGCTTTTGAGTTCCTCTTCACTTTCTGCCACAAGGGTGGTGTCATCTGCATATCTGAGGTTATTGATATTTCTCCCGGCAATCTTGATTCCAGCTTGTGTTTCTTCCAGTCCAGCATGTCTCATGATGTACTCTGCATATAAGTTAAATAAGCAGGGTGACAATATACAGCCGTGACGTACTCCTTTTCCTACTCAGGTTATATTCTGATGGAATTAGCTGTTGGAAATCCCACCTGTTTGGTGTCATTATTGACCTCCTCCCACCTGTAGACTTTCCCTGTACCTGCCTCCTTAACCACTCCTTCTCAATCCTGGAAATGCATCAGAGTCGCCTCTAGGTCCTTCGAAAAATACATGTATTCAGCCTCTTCCTCAGATCTTTTGAAGTATGATCTATGATAATGGAGCTCAGAAATCTGTTTGTATAGGAAGCCCATAAGTGATTCTGACCTACAGAGCTGTTATGTCAGCATGCTTTTCTTTAAAGACTTTGAAAAAAAAAGAAGATACTTCATGCATGCCCTGATATGGAATAATCTGGAGGGAGACCTGGAGTAGACCCAGCCCTCCCACAGGTGAGCCATAACTGGCTAGGTGCTGGCTTCAGTGCTGAGACAGCAGAGAGACCCAGGCTCCATTTGATCCTTTACTCATCTTTAAAGATTCTACTGTATTGTTCATTTCTTCTGAGACTAGTATATGTTCAGCATTGCAAGTCTTTAGTTATGATGTTGAAAAAAAACAGCATCTTAAAGATGTTTTGACAGTTAAATTTGACTTTTGAGGGTTTTTTCCCTGAGAGAATTGAAAAGAAATTTCCAAGGAGTTTCTGGTGAGGGACAGATCAACTAAGCTTTTACGTTGCTGATTTTGTTTTAGGTAGTGCACATGCTTGTGCTACCACTTTATCTGCTTATTAGCAAATTGAGGGTTTTCTTCATCATTCATCCATGTCTGCTAGAAATGCTTGGCATTTTCCACCCACACAGATTTTATTCACCCTTTATAATAATCATTTTTGAGATAAGATGAACTCTTTATTCATGGGCATTGGTGGAAATAGACTCATGTTTTTTCCTTACGTTTTGTGACCATGTCTTAGTTCACTATGATGATTCATCATTTTCTCTTTCAGAGAACTATCAAAATTGTCAACTATCATGTATTGAGGGCTGTGATTTGTATAGTACAAGTTTAGATGCTTGAATACCAATAGCTTGTCAAAGGTCCTATTTCAATGGAATCATAGGATGATGTTTCAGAGACCATCCAGTCCAACCTCTATACCATGTCTTTGAGATAGCTTTGTGCCTTCCAGAGGAATGAATGACTTCATCCTAGCCATTCTATCTTCCAACAGCTCTAGCTGAAAGATTTGTTCTTCACCTGTGTTAATGCTCCCTGTTGGAACCTTCTAATTTCAATTCTAGTTTTGTCCTCTGGACTTTTGCAGGATCAATTAAATCCTTCCCTGCATAACAACTTTAGGAAACTTAAATTTCAATCTTCAGAAACTTGATGCTACATCTAATCTTCTCAAGATACAAAGTGAATTCTTCATGAGCCTTGTTTTTCCAATAGACATACCAATCACAGCCAGATATGTTAGAGAGAGAGTAGGCAAAGACTGAATCATAATCACTTGTCTGAAACTAGGTCCTTTCCTGTTTCTTTTCTTCTCTTCTAGTGCCAGTTCTTTTAATTCTATTCTGTTCCTGGCCTGTTAGAGAAATTTTTCTTATAGTTTATTTTATTTGATAAGAATACTGGTGAGACAGCAGAATCTTCTGAATTATCTAAAATAACTAGAAATTGATACTTTTAAAGGATGCTTTAAGATCCAAAAGCCATTTTTAGTAAATGAATGCACAAACACATCCTACCAAGCTTTTGAGTAGATCCATAATTGTTGTGGTGCTTTAAAGCAATTCTCTGATTATAGAAAGATTATCTTTCATGAGACTACATCATTAAAACAATATCTGCCTTATCTCATTTCTGTATTAAAAGTCTCTTTGTTCACTTCAAGATGTTTTTAAGTCAAAGATTTTTCTGAATATAAAGGTTTTTGTGGGCAGTCTCTCCTCAGTAATTATAAAATGTTTCACATTACTAATTTTAAATACTGATTTCTGTGAGTGGGCACAGAAATTATATTGCCTTTTCCATTGTAAAGATAGCCTTGTAGTTCAAGACTGTAAGAAGAACAGAGGAACTTTGAAGACATGAAATTGCTGATAAATATCTAGGTTAAAGTTAAATTTTTTTCATTAATTTATTTTGGCCAAATTTAGAGCAAAGGGTCCAGTGAATTAGTAACTGCTAGGATAATTAACTCAGCCCCAAAATATTCCCCACTTCTCTCTACCTTTCCTTCCTCCTAGAATAAATGAACAATGGTGCAATGCTTTGGAAAACAGGTCTATTTCAATATAAGAAAAAAAGAATCTGAGCCTCTCTCAATTCTTCCTGTTTATGAAACATAAAGACAGTAGAGTAGAAGCTAATCTGGTTATATTTCTTATCATGTATTTGAAAAGCCTTCAGATTTTCTAGGCCTCAGATTCCCCCCTGGAAAACTTATGAAGAAACTGAGAGTCATACATCCCAAATAATTGCTCTCCATATGCAGTGGTATGCTGGAATATGTTTGTACTGGTTTATGAGAGCTATTTTTTACTATTCAGTAAATTTGTGGGCAAATTGATCTCAGATATATAGCTTCAAATTGGCTATGGTGGGAGTATTTACAGCATGGAAGTTAGCAAATGTTACAGATAAGAGCTGGCTATGAAATATTTACCAGCTTCTCATTATAATCTAGCATTCTCATGTGAAAACAAATATTTTAATTAAAATATTTCTTTTTCCCTTCTTTCCTTCTTTGCTTCTCATCACTTCTGTAGAAGAGGAATCTAATTTTATAACCATAGTCATTCTCTTCCATTGTTTATTTGCATTTCTTTTAGGAATTTGCTCAGCATTTTAGGTTGCTAAGATGTGCTAACACAGGAGACAATTAATGACTATTATTTGTCCACAAGTTCTAGGAAACTTGCAGGGTTCATTCTGTAAGAATGATTTACAGGCTATAATATGTTAGGATGTCAAACAATTGGAAATCATTACTAACACTAATGTCTTAATCTTAGGTTTACCACTGAGGGAGGAAAGTCATTGATTAAAAGGCCATCTGTTCCAAAGGTGTGTCTGACTTGCTTACGCAGTGAATCAAGTCAGTTCAGTGACTGTGCTGCTTGTGTAACTGTTTATCTGTTTCTCAAAATCATTGATTATGTTCTCATTTTAACATGATATCTTTGAGAAATGGGGTTTTAGTTTTGGATGCTATAGGTATTCAGCAGTGTGTTTAATATATTACACGTACCAGGCAACATGTATTTGGAATTGTCCCTAGCTCTAAGAACTGTGTAATCAGTGAGTTAAGTATATGGAGGTATTTGAGTGTTCCCCTGGTGGGGGCTTCCTTGCTGACTCAGATGGTAAAGAATCTTCATGCAGTGTAGGAGACCTGAGATTGATCCCTGGGTCAGGAAGATCCCCTGGAGAAGAGAATGGCTATCTACTCCAATGTTCTTGCCCAGAGAATTTATATGGAGTAGAACATGGCAACTCACTCCAGTATTCTTGCCTGAAAAATCCCATGGACAGAGGAGCCTCGTGGGGCTACAGTTCATGGGGTCCCAAAGAGTCAGACACAACTAAACATGTATATTTACTTCAAATGAGTTAGTGAAATTATATTTTGGCAATAATTTGATGTTGGAGGATTAATCTTGGTATGAGTTCCATTTCTATTTTCAGGATGAAAGAGAAGGGTTTGTTACTATCATCAAGTTCTTTCTTAAAGTATCCTTAGTCTGCATATTTTTTCTATATAGTGATGCTGCTGCTGCTGCTGCTGCTGCTGCTGCTGCTGCTGCTGCTGCTGCTGCTGCTGCTGCTGCTGCTGCTGCTGCTAAGTCGCTTCAGTCGTGTCTGACTCTGTGCGACCCCATAGACGGCAGCCCACCAGGCTCCCCCATCCCTGGGATTCTCCAGGCAAGAACACTGGACTGGGTTGCCATTTCCTTCTCCAGTGCACGAAAGTGAAAATTGAAAGTGAATTTGCTCAGTCGTGTCCGACTCTTAGCGACCCCATGGACTGAAGCCTACCAGGCTCCTCTGTCCATGGGATTTTCCAGGCAAGAGTACTGGAGTGGGGTGCCATTGCCCTATGCCTCTTAAATAGAACTTCACAATTTACCACCCACTTTCACATTTATCTCATTTTCCACTAGATATTTTCCCTCTGCAGGTTTCTTCCCATAAAGTCATTAAATAACTGACTCTAAGATTTAAAGGGGAAATATTTGATCAATTATTCTACCCATAGTTGGCCTGTCTATCAGTTATTTCCAGGAGGAAAACATATTAGAGGGACTAATTGGGTCAAATAAGGAGGTGAAAGTTTTTATTTTTATTTTTTGTGGGAAAGGCAGGCAGTATTATTTTTTACTTTTACCTATTTATTTGGTGATTTTGTTTCAGGCTTAGCTGATTGAATATGGATTCTGCTTCATGGTCTCTCTGGCCATTAATTACTCCTATTTGGGGATTTGACATTCTGCTGTCAGCTGCAAACTTCACTCAAATGCTGAGCCTAAAGATGTGGGGTTCTGGGGTAGAAAATACTTACGTTTTATTTTAAAAACAATAGAAATTCCTTCCTCCCTTTCCCCTCTCCTTTCTTTCTGATTTATTTATTCAAATCATATCAATACATGTGGGAAAAATTAAGAGTTTAAAATCATTTGTTTGCTCCAGTTTAGTATTTATTATTTCTGACTTCAATAAAAGTTTGACTCTTAGGTTTAAAAATTCTTGTAAGTTATTCTTATCTTTTTCTGATGAAAATACAGATCCACTCAGGTGCATTCTGAAACGCAAATGAGAAAGACAGAAACAGCTGACACAGACTGAATGTGGTTTGTGAGTTGACTGTCTTTTAATGCTGGCCTAATTGAGGATTGTGTGCCTGGAAAACTGGAAAACTGATAGTACACAAAATTGAGGAAAAATTGATGCCACAGGGAAACTGTGCTTCCTGAGCCAGTGTGATGCAGCCTGTGCAAGTGTGATTCCTCACCTGCAGAATCACTTAACAGGGTAACTACTTCATAAAAAGATATTGAGTAAAGCAAGATGAAAGTAAAAACAATCATCCCCAAGTGTACTGGGAAGCGTGGCTGCTGCCTTTTCTTCTTGTTGCCAGGAGAGAGAGAAGCCCGCGCCCAGGTACACATGCGTCACCAGTTATATCCATGAGGAATGACGTCCATGTTAAACCTTGGATCTGGTAAACAGGAATGCATATGTCATCCTGTTGTAAACTCCATCTGTATAGCAACAGAAAACAAAACTGCTGAGGAAAAGCTGTCACTCTTTTGTTAAACAAATTGAAAGTAAATTGACACAGAGAAGTTTATTCCAAGTCTAAATGTTTCCATTTTATCTCTATTTCTGGATTAAAGATTATGAAGGCAAAGTCTCTTCAGAATCCTTTGTTTGGACTTTACAGCAAAAACATCCTTAGGGAGCTGCTTGCCTGGAGAGTTTTTGTGTTTCTCTGTGATCATGGAGATTAATCTTCTTCCTAGGAGATCAGCTATTCACAACACTGTTGCCTTCAGTTGCAAAGAATTTCCATTCCTGCCTGAGAATGTGAGATAGGGCAACAGGTGCTGAGGCCTCAGGTGTGACTTCCCTGACACTGCCTCAGGCCCCTTCAGTTATTCAGTTATTCCTCTCACTATTCCAGAAAGGAACATCTCAAGGGCAAGTTTAGAAGGCAATGGCAACCCACTCCAGTGTTCTTGCCTGGAGAATCCCAGGGATGGGGAAGCCCGGTGGGCTGCCATCTCTGGGGCTGCACAGAGTCGGACATGACTGAAGCAACTTAGCAGCAGCAGCATGTTGCTGGGATCATAGGATTTAGAAGAACACTATTCCTTTATTTACTTAATAATGAATTTATTCTCTCACTGTGTCTCAGACTCAATGCCAGGCACAGGTGATAAACATGTAAGCTGACATGGACACCATCCCACTACATACAGTATGGGGCGGGGATTAAACATATAACCACTCTGATTAATGTACATTTTCAACTGAGGTACTAAAGATAACAAAGGAACTGAACTGTGACAAAAATGCTCTAAGGAAATCATAGTTACCATGATCATAGAGATGAGAGAGCAAAATGAGTGTGAGGAGTAAAGAGCATCACAGGAAGAGCCCTGTGCTGAAGAAAGTATGGCTGGAAGATGGGAGAGGAGATGGTGCTCAGGAGACACCAGAGTCCTCAGACCAGACCCCTCATTCAGAAATGAGACAGGGAAATCAAGAAAGTAAAGTGAGGATTTATTTAAGTAAGAATATGCTCTCAGAGGGAGAGCTGGCAGACAAGTGAGTAGCTGGGTTCCTTTGGCAAGCTGGTTATGAGGGGCATACAAATGAATGGGTGGAATATTCATTAGGGAAGAAGTTTGGAAGGTCTTCTTCCTTGATTTTCATCCCACCTCCACCTTCCCAAGGGGAGGAGTGATTTTTGTCCTTATTTAGCTTAGATTAGAATTGTTATGGCATCAATGCATGGTGGGTACTTCTTAGCTTCTAGGCTAATTTTATTGTAATAATAACATAATGAGCAACAGGTTACATTTGGACATTGGGGATTCTCACCTCTTCCTACCTTTCTTTGTCTGCCTCAAAATGTATGGTTTCCTATCAGTCTGAAGGTTCCTCCTTTTCTTTATCTGTCCATGGATGTACACTGTTTACAAGATGCATGATGTCTTGCCACCTGGCTCATGCTCCCCTTTTTCTGCTCATATCCAGCTACCTGCCTACTGTAACACTATGGAGAACTTTGGTGTTTATGGTATAGTCCAGTGGGAAGTTAACTGATGGATTTTCATGTAGAGGGAACCAGATAAGGACTGTATTTTTAAAAGTGTCAACTTAAAAATGCTCACAACTTAAAAGTTGAGAGTTATATTTTATTCAGTGTGAATTTTTAGAACTCCAAGCCCAGAAGATGGCATCTTAAGTAACCCTGAGAGAACTGCCCCAAGGAGGCACAAGGAGGAACCAGGTTATTTAGAAGTTTTGCAACAAAGGGCAGGTAGTCTGAACATCAAAAGATTATAGTTAATTAAAGAAAACCATGGACGGATGTTCTGACATTGTACAGGAGACAGGGAGCAAGACCATCCCCAAGGAAAAAAATGCAAAAAAGCTATTTGAAGAGGCCTTACAAATAGCTGAGGAAAGAAGAGAAGTGAAAAGCAAAGGAGAAAAGAAAAGATGTACCCATTTGAATGCAGAGTTCCAAAGAATAGAAAGGAGAGATAAGAAAGGCTTCCTCAGTGATCAGTGCAAAGAAATAGAGGAAAACAATAGAATGGGAAAGACTAGAGATGTCTTCAAGAAAATTAGAGATACCAAGGGGATATTTCATGCAAAGATGGGCACAATAAAGAACTGAAATGGTATGCACCTAACAGAGAAAGAATATATTATGAAGGTGGCAAGAACACACAGAACTATATAAAAAAGATCTTCATGACCCAGATAACCACAATGGTATGATCACTCTCCTAGAGCCAGACATCCTGGAATGTGAAGTCAAGTGGGCCTTAGGAAGCATCACTATGAACAAAGCTAGTGGAAGTGATGGAATTCCAGTTGAGCTACTTGAAATCCTGGAAGATGATGCTGTGAAAGTGCTGCACTTAATATAACAACAAATTTGGAAAACTCAGCAGTAGCCACAGGACTGGAAAAGGTCAGTTTTTGTTGCAGTCCCAAAGAAAGGCAATGCCAAACAATGCTCAAGCTACCGCAAATTGTATTCTACTCACATGCTAGCAAAGTAATGCTCAAAATTCTCCAAGCCAGGCTTCAACAAGCTCAATAAGTTCATACGTGAACTATGAAATTCCAGATGTTCAACCTGGTTTTAGAAAAGGCAGAGGAACCAGAGATGAAATTGCCAACATCCAGTGGATCACCAAAAAAGCAAGAGAGTTCCAGAAAAAACATCTATTTCTGCTTTATTGACTATGCCAAAGCCTTTGACTGTGTGGATCACAATAAACTGTGGAAAATTCTGAAAGAAATGGGAATACCAGACCACCTGACCTGCCTCCTGAGAAATCTGTATGCAGGCCAGGAAGCAACAGTTAGAACTCAACGTGGAACAACAGATTGGTTCCAAATTGGGAAAGGAGTACGTCAAGGCTGTATATTGTCACCCTGTTTATTTAACTTATACGCAGAGTACATCATGAGAAACGCTGGGCTGGATGAAGCACAAGCTGGAATCAAGATAGCCAGGAGAAATATCAATAACCTCAGATATGCAGATAATACCACCCTTATGGCAGAAATTGAAGAGAAACTAAAGAGCCTCTTGATGAAAGTGAAAGAGGAGAGTGAAAAAGTTGGCATAAAGCTCAACATTCAGAAAACAAAGATCATGGCACGCAGTCCCATCACTTCATGGGAAATAGATGGGGAAACAGTGGAAATAGTGTCAGATTTTATTTTTTTGGGCTCCAAAATCACTGCAGATGGTGACTGCAGCCATGAAATTAAAAGACATTTACTCCTTGGAAGAAAACCTAGACAGCATGTTAAAAAGCAGAGACATTACTTTGCCAACAAACGTCTGTCTAGTCAAGGCTATGGTTTTTCTAGGAGTCATGTATGGATGTAAGAGTGGGACTATAAAGAAAGCTGAGCGCAGAAGAATTGATACTTTTGAACTGTGGTGTTGGAGAAGACTCTTGAAAGTCCTTTGGACTGCAAGGAGATCCAACCAGTCCATCCTAAAGGAAATCAGTCCTGAATGTTCATTGAAAGGACTGATGTTAAAGCTGAAGCTCCAATACTTTGGCCACCTGATGATAAGAGCTGACTCATTGGGAAAGACCCTGATGCTGGGAAAGATTGAAGAAAAGAGGAGAAGGGAATGACAGAGGATGAGATGGTTGGATGGCGTCACCGATTCATAGGACATGAGTTTGAGTAAACTCCAGGAATTGGTGATGAACAGGGAGGCCTGGCATGCTGCAGTCCATGGGGTTGCAAAGAGCTGGACACAACTGAGTGAATGAACTGAACTGAACTGAAAGAAAACCAGGCATTCCCAATTAAAGAATTTAGCACTTCTCTATATATGGGAAGGTGCAAGAGTCTGGGCTCAGTGAAATCATTCCTTTCAAATGTACTTCACCTATCTGGGGCCAGTATATTATGTTTTTCACATCCTGAGCTCCCTTGGGGTCCATCGTATGGGGTGGCTGCAGTCTGATGAGTGGTAGATCACAAGTATTTTTCTTCTTCCTGAGAGCCCTTAGGGCTCACCAGCTGACAATGGAGGGCTGTAACCACTGCTGAGCGACATCTTTGTTTACTGATATGGTGAAAAATATTTCATTTTTCAAAAAATAGATCTGGCCTTGGGAGGGAAAAGGGCTAGAGGGAGGCCAGAGCGGTGGTGGCAACATTTCATCTTGGGGACTTGAAGCTGGTTGATTATGGATCCAACATTTCTTTCTTCATGGTTGCCTCCTCCCTCCTGACTGCTGTCTGCATGTCTGCACTCTCGTCCAGACCCTGCATTCCTTGAGTTTAAGAGTGCTGCTTTACTTGCTTTGGGTGCCCCTTACTGTCTGAAACTGGGATTTGCATATTTGCATACATTCAACAAATGCTGTATTTGAACTGCGACGCTTCCTTGTCTCATAAGACAGTAGACTTAAAAGATCATGTGCCATGCTGTGCTGTGCTTACTCGCTCAGTTGTGTCTGACTCTTTGTGACCACATGGAGTGTAGCCCCCCAGGCTCCTCTGTCCATGGGGATTCTCCAGGCAAGCATACTAGAGTGGCTTGCCATGCCCTTCTCCAGGGGATCTTTCCAACCTAGGGATTGAACCCAGGTCTTCCACATTGTGGGCAAATCCTTTACCGTCTGAGCCACAAGGGAAGCACTAAAAGATATAGCCCTTCTATATTTTGGTGGTAGCATTATCTAGCAATCAACTTTATTCCTGAAGACCAAAGAAGTATATAAAAATACACTTTATTTTATTTGCTAACTCATATATGCCTTGTACTTTATTTCCATATATGAATATCTTCTATAAAATGACCTTTACAATCCTACCTTTATGTCAGCCTAAAGCATTGCTGTTGTCATTACTACCTTCTTAAAAATATAATAAGCATATTGGGAGAGATTTGTTTCTGAGATTTTCTCCATAGTTAAAGAAGCAAAACCACACTGGAAATTTTTTGACTCTGGAAACAAATAAAGCAGTGATATGGTATGGCACCACCTGTAGCAGACTGGAAACTGCACGCTCCGTGCCAGAGCATTCAAATTCAAACACAAGTTTAGGCTCTGGCAGCCAAATTTGGCTAAGTGACTGAGTTTGCTATTTCTCCTTTAAGTCATTAAAGAATTTTTGTTTTTTAATCCAGAAGAGTAATAGAAAATTTCAATGTGTTCATTATGGGTTGTGGGCCAAGCTCTTTTGAGCGACTGAAGCTTCAAGCTGTACTGGGGTAAAGCAACGTGACCAGAAAGTCTCCAACATTGCAATCTCCTCAAATACTCTGGGGAGGCAGGTTTCTAAGACCCCCTGGCATCCTGGTCTCTGTTTTCTCTTGGTCCAGTCTCAGTGGACTGTGGCAGCTTCCCCTGCACCTCAGTCCCACCAACACACACACTGAGAGGGTGGGCTTGATGGAAAGATACAAGATTATTATGATTTGAATATTATGACTATGAAATATTATGACTTCAATAGTCATAATATTATGACTATGAAATCAGAAGGAAAGAAAACTTGTTTCCCACATACATACCTTCTGGACGAGACCCTGAGTGTAGTTTTATGGAGACTTTATAAATATACCTCTGACTGCTCCCTCCTGATCCCTAGGTTAGGATTAGCTTCAGCTCAGGCTGAGAAGTCACAAGGGACAGGGTTTCTAAAGTTAGTGGTCACTCAAATCACACAGAAAATATTTAGATAATGTATTTCTGAGAGAAGAATAATTCCAACTTCTTCTTTTTTTTTTAATGGGAAGAGCTTTCCCATTGCAGAAATTGGGCCTGTTAGATGGGTGAAGCAGAAAGAATCAGAACAACAGATTAATTCAGATTATTTTGCAGCCATGCTCTGCAGTTTTATTACTCCTTATAAAATGCAAGGGAATGGGCAGCATGATTTATGTTTGAATTCTGGGCCCTTCAACAAAACTTATCTTCTTTCCCCACGTTTTTTTGATAATGATAATGAGTGTCATCAGTATTTTATTGAGCTTTTGCAGGGAGAAAACTAGATTATGTGAGGTAAATCTTCTCACAATGACAAGATAATGTGATATGATAATGATATTTAAATGACCCAGGACTCTGGGTCACATGGACACTCGGACACTTGTGGACACAATGGACGCTTGTTTTCTCACAGCTCTAGAAGCTGGGATTCCAAGGTCAAGGTATATGCAGTGTTGGTTCCTAGTGAGGCCCCTCTTCCTGACTTTTAGGTTGCTGCCTGTCCGCAGTGTCTTCACACTGCCTTTTCTTCATGCATCTGAAGAGAGAGGGTGGGTAGGGAGGAATTCTTTGGTGTCTCTTCCTCTTCTTCTTCTTCTTTTTTCTTTTTTTTTAAGCTTTTAATTTTATATTGGAGTATAGCCAATTAGCAAAGTTGTGGTAGTTTCATGTGGACAGCAAAAGGAACTCAGTCATATATATATATATGTATATCCAGTCTCCCCAAACTCCCTTCTCATCTAGGCTGCCACATAACTCTGAGTACAGTTCCCTGTGCCATACTTAGGTCCTTATTTTGTTATCTATGATATATATATATAGCAGTGTGTACATGTTGATCCCAAACTATCTAACAATCCCTTCCCCATCTTTCCTCCCCAACCCCGGTAATCATAATTTTGTTCTCTATGTATGTGAGCCTGTTTCTATTTTGTAGATAAGTTCATTTGTTTCATTTCTTTTTAGATTCTGCATATAAGGGATATCATGATGTTTCTCTTTATCTGTCTGACTTACTTCACTCAGTATGACAATATCTGCGTCCATCATGTTGCTGCAAATAGCATTATTTCATTCTTTTTCTTGGCTATTGTAAATAGTGCTGTGATGATGCTTGGGGAGCTTGTATCCTTTAGAACCATGTTTTTCTCTGGATATATTCCAGGAGGAGAGTTGCAGGGTCATAGTGTAGCTCTACTTTTAGTTTGTTAAAAAATCTCCATACTGTTCTCCATAGTGGCTGTACCAACTTCCATGCCCACCAAGAGTTTAGGAAGGTTCCCTTCTCTCCACACCTCTCTAGCATTTATTGTTTATGGATTTTTTTATGATAGCCATTCTGACTTGTGTGATATTCATTGTAGTTTTGCATTTCTCTAATAATTAGTGATGTTGAAACTATTTTCATGTGGCTCTTGGTCATAGTATGTCTTTGGAGAAATGTCTATTTAGGTCTTCTGCCCAGTTTTTGATTGGTTGGTTGTTTTGATGATATAAAGCTTTATGAGCTATTTGTAAATTTTGGAGACTAATGCATTGTGGGTCACATCATTTGCCAATATTTTCTCCCAATCCATTGGTGGTCTTTTTATTTTGCTTATTGTTTTCTTGTTGTGCAAAAGCTTTTGAGTTTAAGTAGGTCCCATTTGTTTATTTTTACTTTTATTTCCATTATTCTGGGAGATAGACTGAAAAAGATATTGCTCTGATTTATGTTAGAGAGTGTTCTGCCTATGTTTTCCTCTAGGAGTTTAATAGTGTCTAGACTCTGATGCTGCGAGGGATTGGGGGCAGGAGGAAAAGGGGACGACAGAGGATGAGATGGCTGGATGGCATCACGGACTTGATGGACACGAGTTTGAGTGAACTCCGGGAGTTGGTGATGGACAGGGAGGCCTGGCATGCTGCAATTCTTGGGGTCGCAAAGAGTCGGACATGACTGAGCAACTAAACTGAACTGAACTGAAGTCTCACATTTAGGTCTTTTATCCATTTTGAACTTATTTTTTGTGTGTGTGGCTTAAAAGTATGATCTAGTTTCATTTTCTTACATGTAGCTGTCCAGTTTTCCCAGCACCATTTATTAAAGAGACTGTCTTTCCACTATTCTTTAGTTTTGCCTCCTTTGTCATAGATTTATTGACCACAGGTGCATGGGTTTATCTCTGGGCTTTCTATCCTATTCCATGATACCTTACTGCTTTGATGGCTATAGCTTTTATAGTCTGAAGTCAGGGAGCTTGATTCTTCCAGCTCCATTTTTCTTTCTCAAAATTGCTTTGACTATTAGAGGTCTTTTATGTCTCCATACAAATTTTAAGATTTTTGTTTTAGTTCTGTGAAAAAATGTGATTGGTAATTAGATAAGAATTGCACTGAATCTTGTAGATTGCCTTGGGTATGACAGTCATTTTGATGATATTGATTCTTCCAATCCACAAACATGGTATATCTTTCATTTGCTTGTGTATTCTTCAATTTCTTTCATCAGCATCTTATAGTTTTCAGAGTACAGTCTTTTTCTCATTAGATAGGTGTATTCCTAGGTATCTTATTCTTTTTGGTGCAGTGGTAAATGGGATTGTTTCTTGAATTTTTCTTTCTGAACTTTCATTGTTAGTGTATAGAAATGCAAAAGATTTCTGTGTATGAATTTTGTAATCTATAATTTTACTAGGTTCCTGGATGAGCTTCAGTAGTTTCCTGGTAGCATTTTTAGGATTTTCTATGTATAGTATTATGTTATCTGCAGACAATGACAGTTTAACTTCTTCTTTTCCAACTTGTATTCCTTTATTTCTTTTTCTTCTCTGATTTTTGTACCCAGGACTTCCAAAACTATGTTGAATAAAGGTTGTGAGAGTGGATATCCTTATCTTGCCCCTGATCTTAGAGGAAATGCTTTCAGCTTTTCACAACTGAGTATGATGTTAGCTGCAGGTTTGTTGTATATGGGCTTTATTATGTTGAGGTATGTTCCTTGTATGACAACTTTCTGGAGAGATTTTATCATAAATAGCTGTTGAATTTTATCAAAAACTTCCCCCACATCTACTGAGATGATCATATGGTTTTTATTCTTCAATTTGTTGATGTGCTATATCATACTGATTGATTTGCTGATATTGAAAAATCCTTGTATCTCTGGGATAAATTCTACTTAATCACGGTACATGATCCTTTTTAATTGATTGTGGATTCAGAATTCTAATATTTGTTAAGGATTTTTGCATCTATGTTCACCAGTGATATGCATGTATGCTTAGTTGCTCAGTTGTGTCTGACCCTTTGCAACCCCATGGACTCTAGCTTGCCATACTCCTCTGTCCTTGGGGATTCTCCAGGTGAGAATACTGGAGTGGGTTGCCATGCCCTTCTTCAAGCGATATCCCCAACCCAGGGATCAAACCCACGTCTCTTACCTTGTAGGCAGATTCTTTACAGTGATATTGGCTTGTAATTTTCTTTTTTGTGATATTTTTATCTGGTTTTGGTGTCAGCATGACCGTGGCCTCACAGAATGAGTTTGGGAATTGTTCTGCCTTTGCAGTTGTTCTGGAACATTTTCAGAAGTGAAAGGCTCTGGCTGCAAGCTGTGAATGAAACCAGGATTCATGGCCTCTGGAGGAGAGGATTTTGATCCACAGACAGTGATGAGGCTTAATCACTCAGAACTTTTGTGTAGCAAAGTTTTATTAAGGTATAAAAGAGATAGAGAAAGCTTCTGACATAGACATCAGAAAGGGACAGAAAGAGTGCCCCCTTGCGAGCTCTTCAGTTCAGTTCAGTTCAGTCGCTCAGTCGTGTCCGACTCTTAGTGACTCCATGAATTGCAGCACTCCAGGCCTCTCTGTCCATCACCAACTCCTGGAGTTCACTGAAACTCACGTCCATTGAGTCCGTGATGCCATCCAGCCATCTCATCCTCTGTCGTCCCCTTTTCCTCCTGCCCCCAATCCCTCCCAGCATCACAGTCTTTTCCAATGAGTCAACTCTTTGGATGAGCTCTTAGCAAAGCATTGTATACCTGTTAGCATTAAGCATTAGTTGCTCAGTCGTGTCCGACTCTTTGTGACCCCATGGACTGCAGCCCACCAGGTTCCTCTGTCCACGAGATTTTCCAAGCAAGGATACTGGAGTGGGTTGCCATTTCTTTCTCCAAGGGATCTTCCCAACCCAGGGATCGAACCCAGGTCTCCTACACTGCAGCTGCTAATCAGATAAAAGAAATATCTCAAGACTGAGAGAGTTGCACATGGCCCCCTCACCTACAACATGCATTTTGAGATAGCACTGGCACAAAGGGAGTAGTCCTGGGCCATAAAACAATTGACATGAATCTTGAAGAAAGGCAGATTTCCAAGCAAATACATAGTTCATTAACATCCCTTAAGAAAAACATTTCCATGAGAAAAACACATGGGTTAGCTCAAGGTTTGAGAAAAGTTAAGTTCAGGCAGAACCAGATGACATCATTACAGCACAGAATTAGAAGAGAAAAAAATGTCTGCCACTTGCAGTTTATTTCCTCCTGCTTCTTGGGGAACCCTGGCCTTCCTACATGACTGTTAATCCTCTTAGAAGGATACATAGTAAGTCTTCTCTAAATGTTTGATAGAGTTCAACTATGAAGCCAGCTGGTCCTGGAAAATTTTAAAACACAGTTTCAATTTCAGTATTGTGATTAGTCTGTTTCTTCCTGATTCAGTCTTGGGAGACTTTATCTTTCTAAGAATTTGTCCATCTTTCTTTCAGGTTATCCATTTAATTGGCATACAGTTGCTGGTAGTAGTCTCTTGTGATCCTTTGTATTTCTGTGGTGTCAATTGTAACTTCTTTTTCTTTTCTAACTTTATTGATATGAGCCCTCTCCCTTTTTTCTTGAAGAGTCTGGCTAAAGGTTTATCAATCTTTTTTATCTTCTCAAAGAACCAGCTTCAAGTTTCATCGATCTTTGTTGTTTTTTTGGTCTCTGTTTCATCTATTTCTGCTCTGATCTTTATGATTTATTTGCTTCTACTAATTTAAAGTTTTACTTATTCTTCTTTCTCTAGTTGTTTTAGATGTACGTTAGTTGTTTCCTTGAAACTTTTCTTGTTTCCAGAGGTAAGATTGTATTGTAGTAAACTTCCCTCTTAGGACTGCTTTTGCTGCATTCCATAGGTTTTGAATCAGTGTGCTTTCACCTTCATTTGTCTTTAGGTATTTTTTTTATTTATTCAGTGATCCATTGGTTGTTTAGTAGAATATTGTTGAGCCCCTATTGTTTGTGTTTTTTAAATTTTTTTTTCCTATAGTTTATTTCTAATCTCATAGTGTTGTGATCAGGAAAGATGCTTGATATGATTGCAGTTTTCTTAAATTTTAAGGCTTGCTTTGTGGTCTAGCATGTGGTCAATCCTGGAGAATGTTCCATGTGCATTTGAAAATAATGTGTAATCTGCTGGTTTTGGATGGAATGCTCTATAAATATCAATTAGGTCCATCTGGTCTAATTTGTTATTTAAAGCCTGTGTTTTCTTATTGATTTTCTGTTTGGATGATCTGCCCATTGTTGAAAATTGGGTGCTGACTTCCCTCACTATTACTGTGTTACTGTTAATTTCTCCTTTTATGGCTGTTCTTATTTGCCTTATATATCGAGGTGCTCCTATGATGTGTGCATGTATACTTACAATTGTTAAATCTTCTTAGATTGATCCCTTGATCATTATGTAGTGTCCCTTTTTGTCTCTTGTAACAGTTTTGTTTTGAAGTCTATTTTCTCTGCTATGAATATTGATTTTCCAGCTTTCATTTGATATCCATTTACATGGAATACCTTCTTCCATCCCCTCATGTTCAGTCTGTATGTGTCCCTAGGTTTGAGGTAGGTCTTTTTTAGAAAGCGTATATAAAGACATTGTTTTTTAAATCCACACAACCAGTCTATGTCTTCTGGTTGGTGCATTTAGTACATTTATATTTAAGGCAATTATTGAGATGTGTATTCTTATTGCCATTTGCTTAATATTTTGGATTTGTTTTTGTTGGTCTTTTTTTTTTCTTCTCCTTTTGTTCTCATCTCTTGTGGTTCGATTACCATCTTTATTTTGTGTTTGCATTGCTTTTTCTTTTGTGTGCGTATATCTTTTGTAGCTTTGGGGTTTTCTATTCCCATGAGGTTTTGATATAATAGTTTGAATGTGTAGAACCTCTGTCCATAGTTCTTCAGGCACTCTGTATATAAAATCTAATCCCTTCAATCTATTTGTTACTTCCACTGTATAATTGTAAGGGATTTGATTTAGGTCATACCTGAATGACCTAATGGTTTTCCCCACTTTCTTCAATTTAAGTTTGAATTTTGCAATAAGGAGTTCATGATCTGAGCGACAGTCAGCACCCAGTCTTGTTTTTGCTGACTGTATAGAGCTTCTCCATCTTTGGCTCCAAAGAATATAATCAATCTGATTTCAATATTGACTGTCTGGTGAAGTCCAATGATAAAGTCATCTCTTGCTATGACCAGTGCTTTCTCTTGTCAAAATTATGTTAGCCTTTTCCCTGCTTCATTTAGTACTCCAAGGCCAAACTTGCCTGTTACTCCAGGTATTTCTTGATTTCTTACTTTTGTATTCTAGTCCCCTATGATGAAAAAGACATGTTTTTTTCTTGGTGTTAGTTCTAGAAGGTCTTATAGGTCATCATAGAACTGATCAACATGGAAACAGTCAGATTTCCAAATAGCAAGGAGAGATAAGAAAGCCTTCCTCAGTGGTCCGTGCAAAGAAATAGAGGAAAACGATAGAATGGGAAAGACTAGAGATCTCTTCAAGAAAATTAGAGATACCAAGGGAATATTTCATGTACAGATGGGCACAATAAAGGACAGAAACTATATGGACCTAATAGAAGCAGAAGAGATTAAGAACAGGTGGCAAGAATACACCAAAGAACTATACAAAAAAGATCTTCATGACCCAGATAACTATGATGGTGTGATTACTCACCTAGAGCCAGACATCCTGGAATGCAAGCAAGTGGGCCTTAGGAAGCATCACTACAAACAAAGCTACTGGAGGTGATGGAATTCCAGTTGAACTATTTAAAACCCTCAAAGATGATGCTGGGAAAGTGCCACACTCAATATGCCAGCAAATTTGGAAAACTCAGCAGTGGTCACAGGACTGGAAAAGGTTAATTTTCCTTCCAATCCCAAAGAAAGGTAATGCCAAAGAATGTTCCAACTACCATACAGATGTACTCTTCTCACACACTAGCAAAGTAATGCTCAAAATTCTCCAAGCTAGGGTTCAACAGTATGTGAGCTGAGAACTTCCAGATGTTGAAGCTGGATTTAGAAAAGACAGAGGAACCAGAGATCAAATTGCCAACATCATTTGGACCATAGACAAAGCAAGAGAGTTCCAGAAAAACATATACTTCTGCTTTATTGATTATATCAAAGCCTTTGACTGTGTGGATTATGACAAACTGTAGAAAATTCTTCAAGAGATGGGAATACAGACCATTTTACCTGCCTCCTGAGAAATTTGTATGCCAGTCAAGAAGCAACAGTTAAAATGGGACATGGAACAACAGACTGGTTCCAAATTGAGAAAGGAGTATTTTGAGGCTGTATATTATCATCCTGCTTACTTAACTTGTATGTAGAATGCATCCTGCGAAATACTGGGCTGGATGAAGCACACCTTGGAATTAAAATTGCTGGGAGAAATATCAATAACCTCAGATATGCAGATGACACCAATCTCATGGTAGAAAGCAAGAGGAACTAAAGAGCCTCTTGATGAAAATGAAAGAGGAGCGTGAAAAAAGCTGGCTTAAAACTCAACATTCAAAAACAAACATCATGTCATCTGGTCCTATCACTTTATGGCAAATAGGGAAACAATGGAAACAGTGAGAGGCTTTATTTTCTTGGGCTCCAAAATCACTGCAGATGGTGACTGCAGCGATGAAATTGAAAGATGCTTGCTCCTTTGTGGAGAAAAGGGAACCCTCCTACACTGTTGGTGGGAATGCGAACTAGTACAGCCACTATGGAGAACAGTGTGGAGATTACTTAAAAAATTGCAAATAGAACTACCTTATGACCCAGCAATCCCACTGCTGGGCATACATACCGAGGAAACCGGAATTGAAAGAGACACATGTACCCCAATGTTCATCGCAGCACTGTTTATAATAGCCAGGACATGGAAACAACCTAGATGTCCATCAGCAGATGAATGGATAAGAAAGCTGTGGTACATATACACAATAGAGTATTACTCAGCCATTAAAAAGAATTCATTTGAATCAGTTCTGATGAGATGGATGAAACTGGAGCCAATTATACAGAGTGAAGTAAGCCAGAAAGAAAAACACCAATACAGTATACTAACATATATATGGAATTTAGGAAGATGGCAATGATGACCCTGTATGCAAGACAGGAAAAAAGACACAGATGTGTATAACGGACTTTTGGACTCAGAGGGAGAGGGAGAGGGTGGGATGATTTGGGAGAATGGGAATTCTAACATGTATATTATCATGTAAGAATTGAATTGCCAGTCCATGTCTGACGTAGGGTGCAGCATGCTTGGGGCTGGTGCATGGGGATGACCCAGAGAGATGTTGTGGGGAGGGAGGTGGGAGGGGGGTTCATGTTTGGGAACGCATGTAAGAATTAAAGATTTTAAAATTTAAAAAATAAAAATAAAAAAAGAAAAGCTATGACAAACCTAGACAGCATATTAAAAAAGCAAAGACATTACTTCCAACAAAGGTCCATCTAGTCAAAGCTATGGTTTTTCCGTTAGTCACATATGGATGTGAGAGTTGGACCATAAAGAAAGCATGAGTGCCAAAAAAATTGATGCTTTTGAGCTGTGACACTGTAGAAGACTCTTGAGAGTCCCTTGGACTACAAGAAGATCAAACCAGTCAAACGTAAAGGGAATCAGCCCTGAATATTCATCAGAAAGACTGATGCTGAAGCTGAAGCTCCAATACTTTGACCACTTCATGTGAAGAGCCGACTCAATGGAAAAGACCTTGATCCTGGAAAAGATTGAAGACAGGAAGAGGAGGGGACAACAGAGGATGAGATGGTTGGATGGCATCATCAACTTGATGGACATGAGTTTGAGCATGTTCTGGGAGGTGCTGAAGGACAAGGAAGCCTGGTGTTCTGCAGTCTGTGGAGTCACAAAGAATTGGACATGACAGAGTGAACTGTGCTGAACTGAATGTGTAGAATAATTTTTCCTTAGAATTGCTATTCTCTTTTCTGCCTAGATGAGTCCTTTAGCATTTGTTGTAAAATTGGCCTGGTGATGCTGAGTTCTCTTAGCTTTTAGTTATGTGTAAAGCTTTTTATGTCTCCATCAAATCTGAATGAGATTCTCACTGGGTCGAGTTTTCTTGGTTATATATTCTTCCCTTTCACACCTTTACATATATCACGACACTCCTTTCAGCTTGCATTGTTTCTGCTGAGAAATTATCTGATGGTCTTCTGGGAGTTCTCTCGTGAGTTATTTTTCATTTTCCCTTGTTACTTTTAATATTTTTTCTTTGTCTTAGTTTTTGTCAATTTTATTAGTATGTGTCAATATGTTTCTCCTTTTGTTTATCCTGTGTGGGATTCTCTGTGCTTGCTGGACTTGGTTGACTGCTTCCTTTTCCATATTAGGGAAGTTTTCAGCTATCATGACTTCAAATATTTTCTCATGTCCTCTCTCTTTCTCCTTCTGGGACCCCTATAATGTGAATGTTGGTGCATTTAATGTTGTCCCAGAGGTCTCTTAAGCTATCTTCATTTCTTTTCATTCTTTTTTCTTTATTCTGGTCTTCAGTGTGATTTCCACCATTCTTTCTTCCAGGTCACTTATCTGCTCATTTGTCTCAGTTACTCTGCTATTGATTCCTTCTAGTATATTTTTCATTTCAGTTATTGTATTGTTCATCTCTGTTTGTTCTTTAGTTCTTCTAGGTCTCTGTTAACCTTTTCTTGCATCTTCTCAGTCTTTGCCTCCATTCTTTTTCTGAGATCCTGGATCATGTTCACTATAATTATTCTGAAAAAAAAAATTTTTTTTTAACAAGTTTGCCTGTCTCCACTTCATTTAGTTGCTTTTTTCTGGGGATTTTATCTTGTTCCTTCATCTAGGACATAATCCTCTGCATTTGCATTTTTTCTAAATTTCTGTGATTGTTGCTTTAATTTCGCAGGCTCAAGGACTGTAGCTCTTTTTGCTTCTGCTATCTCTCTCTTCATTTTCTTATAAGGGCAGTAGTCCTTCTGGGTTATGACCTCATTTAACCTTAATTACCTCATTAAGGGTCATATCTCCAGATACAATTACATTCAAACTTAGGATTTAGGCTTATGATTTTGGGGGTCAAAATTCAGGGTACAGTAAGTGGGAGACTTGGAAGACAGAACTCAAAAGATGGAAGGGAAATGTTAAGTATTTTATGCTTACATTAGATTTCTTAGACATCAACTGTGGAGGGCAAAGAAGTTATAACCTTTGTGTAATAAGTTAGTAACTGTACAACTTTTTTTTACACTGTGTGTTATTTGCCTTCTCTCTGGTATGATAGAAAAAGTCTCTATACTATTTATTTTTGGGCTTTTAGGTGAGCCTGAATTTAAATACATTGGGAATATGCATGGCAATGAAGCTGTCGGACGGGAGCTGCTCATTTTTCTGGCCCAGTACCTGTGCAATGAGTACCAAAAAGGGAATGAGACAATTGTCCAGCTGATCCATAACACCCGAATCCACATCATGCCTTCCCTGAACCCTGATGGCTTTGAAAAGGCAGCATCTCAGGTGGGTGTGGGTCAGATCACAGCAGAGCATGAATTTTTTTTTTAAGGTTTGTACATATATACTTATAGACAAGGAATATATGCTCACATGAAGCTTACAGAGAGTGAGTGCAGGGCTGAGTATAAGTGAAATGGTATTCAGTTTCTGGGTAATGAAAAAGTTCAGAAGGTAAGGAATGATGGGTGAGGGTTTCGTCCACAGAAATTCCAAATGAGAAAATTTATAAGTCAATATTTAATTGTTTGGTTATTGTTGCTTAATCAATCATATTTATTCATTCATGTTTGTCACTAGGTTACTTTCTTTCTAAAAATCCAGAAGATTGACAGCTATCTACTCCCATGTATTGAAGAGTGAGGACATTGCTGTTTCTAAATGAGATGATATCATATTGCCATCTACTGAAATCAAGAAATAAGGATATTTGGCTAGATAATATTTTATGGATGCTTAATCCTAGTCTTATCTATTGATATACATTATCCATAAAGTAAAAAAGAAACAAATAAACAGAACAAAACCTTCGTAACATAAATAAAAAACAAATTTAGTAAATTTTAACTGTTACAGAAACTGAGTAGTAATTACATTTTCAGAATTAAGTTTTTGGACAGGGATGCAGGACATTTTATTTGTTGTTTTCTACAGTTTGAAATAATTTTTGTGTTTAATGGAAACGTATTGAAGTATATATTTAGTATATTTATCTATAGCTAAGAATTTGTTTTGTACATTAAAAATAAAAGATCCAATTACCATTTGACCTTGTAAAAAACCCAAACAGTGAATTTCTGTAAGTACAATGTTGATATAATTTCTAAAGTTATGAAGAGAAAAATTCTAGTATATTCTAGTACATAGAGAATTAAATTATTGACTATTTTAAAGTGATATTCAGGAATATCAGGATGGACAAAAAACTGTCATTGCTATTTTTTGCCTCATAGATTTCAATTCCTCACAGTCTAAGCTATCTGAACTTACATGACTTTAACAATATGGACATTATCTCTGTATTAGAGATTTAGTACTAATAGTAAAACAAAAAATGGAATATAAATGAATATTCTAGAAATTTATTAAGTTTCTGGATTATATCATTAGCGAAATGAAGTGTTTAGAATTAAGCAGAAAATTTTCAATTTACAAAGTTGAAACAGAAGTTACAGAGCTCACACTTTTTCATTAAGAATATAAGAGAGAGGTAACATGTAAATAATTCACATTAAACTCATTTTAAGTGCCCAACCTTATTTAGTAATTTATTCTTTCAAATATTTGTAAATAGATTGCTGTGGTTTTCAGAGAGTGAGTATTTTACTTAAACCAAGTAAAGAGTAGTGTGCTGTGAGACATTCCATCTACATTAATAGCTAACATATATGCAGTTTGTGAGACGTGCCATCTACATTAGCAGCTAACATATATGCAGTTTGATGTTGAATACCTTGTATATATAATTAACATTTAAAATATTGTTCATTGAGAATGTTTTGAAAATATCCATAAAAAATGCTTTAAACCTGATACTTTCATGTGTGTATCAGTTAGATAATGAAGTGCCACTGTAGGAGGATACTGTTGAAATGAATAGTCTTAAAAATTATTTTAAAAGCCGTTAATGAAGACTTTAAATAAATAACTGATGAGTTTCCTCTGATTTTTTTTTCCAGCTTGGTGAGCTGAAGGACTGGTTCGTGGGTCGAAGCAATGCCCAGGGAATAGATCTGAACCGGAACTTTCCAGACCTGGACAGAATAGTTTATGTTAATGAGAAAGAAGGTGGTCCAAATAATCATCTATTGAAAAATCTGAAGAAAATTGTGGATCAAAACACAAAGGTAGAGAACATGTATGGTTTTCTTGCGTTCTGTTCCTCCAGTCTGAGGAAATACATCTACTATCTTCATAACAATGAAGTATGCAGAAGTGTCATGAATGCCTCTATGGGATACTTCCCTGTGGCTGTGAAAGTCAAGGCTGGGAGCCTGGGGCCTGGAAACTAGTCCTGCGACTAGAATTGGTCATGAATTTATGACATTGAATGTAACAGTAGGGGCAGGAGGGAGGAACCCAGTTGTTTAGAAAGTATTTTTGGCCTATTTAGGGGCCCTTTATCAGCACGTTTGATTTGCTTCTCCTACAGGATTTTACACTGTTGACATTTTCTTCTTTTCCAGAACTTTCTCCTGCTTTGCACAACTCTACTTTCTTCTACCTCTTCTAATACCTTTTAAATCACTTCTGAGTTTCTTTCCCTGCTTCTTCTGCCTTGGCTTAAACACTGGCCTTTAAGGTCCCATCTGCTACCCTTATTTCTCTCCCTGGGTTTCTATCCTCTTCTGTACCTTCAGTATGTTGTTGATTATACAGATTCTCCCAGATCTCTTTACTAACTCACTCAGTCCCTTTATGTGGTGACATCTAGGGCCTCAAACTTAGCATGGCCAGAAATAAATCTTTTCCTAAGAAACACTATTCTCTCATTTACTCGATCATTAAGACCTTGAATTTTCTCTCTGTCACTACTCCCCACACATGTTACCAGATCTTGATGACACCCTCAGCCTCTCTCTCCTCTGAAAACTCAGGCCCTATGGTCTTCTGTCCTCATGAGGAAGGTAGCCGCCATCCTTGTTTTGGGTTCAGCCTCTTCCAACTCCTTTTAGTCTTCTCAAATTCCTCCAGAGTGATCTTCATACAGAAATAAATGCTCTATTGCTTAAAATCTCTAAACTTGTCAGGTCTCCACTGCTCCAAAGAATAAAGTAAAAACTCAAAATGTGAAACCACTGTGATAGTTTAGTGTGAAGATTCTGGAGGCAGCCACCTTGGTTCAAATGTTGGTTCTGTTCTTGCTGTATGAGTTTTGCAAAGTTATTTAACAACTGTGTGCTTCTTTATCTTCATTTGAAATATGGAGATGATTGTAGTATCTATTACATAGAGTGGTTGTGAGGATTGAGTGAGTTAGTACATATAAAGAGCTTGAGGCCAGGGTCTAGAATTCTTACTACTGTGTCGGCATTGTTTCTCAGTGCTTTATTATGGACCACAGGGTCAAATGGACACACACCCACCCACTAAACATTGAGTTTGAAGCTTATACTGTTTGAACGTTGTTTTTAGTTCCATGTAGGGGAGGTGAGCCCATTATGGAGGAATGGTGAGGACTGCTGGTTCCTCTGCCTCTTGTGTCTTTCCTGGCATTTCCACTCTTACTTATCAACTTCTTCTACTACCTTTCTAAGTGAGAGATTGGAAAGGACAGTGTCTCCATTTTATTATAGCTCCAGGACCATTCAAATTTCCCTTGGCCCCTAGCAGCTGCCAGCTCAGCCACTCCTTAATCTGGCTTTGATATGCCATGTACTTCTTAAGTGTATCATCTTCTAATAACTTTATATCTTTATATGTGTGCTTATTCCAGCTGTTCACAGTGCTTTTCACTTTCCTTCCCTATCACCTCCTCTGTGAAGCCTTTCTCTGCTCTTCCAGACATTCTGTTAAGCCTGCCTTTATGTTCTTTATATATACTTCCAGCCTGGTGCTTATAGTTGCATAGAACTTTGTATATGTCATATTACTATTTGTTTATACAGCTGTTTTTCTTTTTGATTTTAGATTTCAGTCCCCTGATTACAGGAATTAGAATTCCTATTTGAATCTAACATATAGTAGGCTTGAAGCCTATTATAAATGAGTTCAATCCAGCCTGCCAAGAAGATCACAACATCTGAAAACCAGCTGCTGGAGCTCCAGACATGCACTCAGCACATGGCTGAGACACTTGTTAGAAGATCCAGGAGAAAGGGAGTCTCAGATTATTGGTCTAAAATTCTTAAAATTTTCCTGTCTATATTTAGAATTCATCCCAGAAACCTGGGCTGAGTCTATAAATGGGGATCAGTCTGTGAAAGGGCTGTCTGGGGCCAAGGATTTTGGCAGAACTTGATAAATGGGTGAATTAAACACACTTGTTTCTGAGTCACAGATCTTCATTTTTTCTGCTCCTAAATCATCTTTCCTGGGAGAAGGGAGGGCTAGAAAAGAAAAGGGCAGGGGTAATCAAAAGGGAAAAGAGGATAGTCCTGTGTGATGTGGCATAAGACAGAAATGAAAAATTGTTCTGAAAGCTTAGTGTGGCTATCTTCCCAAATTTTCCCCATTGCCCATGCTGTCTGTTACAATTAAGAAATGAGAGCATCTCCTTCTGTGAGAGCACCAAAATCACAACTAGCTGTTGAATGACCATCAATAGGAGGACACTGGAACCCACCACAAAAAGATACTCCACATCTAAAGACAAAGAAGAGACCACAGAGAAATGATAAGAGGGGTGCAATCATGATAAAATAAAATTCCATACTTGCTGGTGGGTGACCTGCAAACTGGAGAACAATAATACCAAATACGTTCTCTCACTGTTGTGAAGATTCTGAACCCCACATCAGGCTTCCCTGCCTGGGGATCCAAGAAAGGGACTAGGAATTCCCAAGGAACTTGACCTTGAGGACCAGTATGATTTGACTATAGGACTTCTACAGGACTGGGGGAAACAGAGAATCCAGTCTTGGAGGGCACAAACAAAAATCTTGTGTACACCAAGACCCAGAGGAAAGGAACAGTGACTCCACAGAAGACTGAACCAAAATGAAGGGTTTCCTGTTGAGGTGTGGGTCAGCAGGGGCTCACCACAGGGACTGGGACACTGGAAGCAGCAGTCTGGGATGGTCATCCTTGATGAAAGCCCTCTTGGAGGTCACCATTAACTCTACCATAGAGCCCACAGACCCCAGGGCTGGGTTGCTCAGGCCAAACAACTACCAGGGAGGGAGTGCAACCACATCTATAAGCAGATAATTGGATTAAAGCTTTACTGAGCAAGGCCCTGCCCACCAGAGCAAGGTCCAGTTTTTCCCACTAGCAGTTCCTCCCATCAGGAAGCATACACAAGCCTTTTAGCCTCTTACATCAGAGGGCATACAGAAGAAGCAAGAAGAACCACAGTCCCATAGCAGTTAAAACAAAAACCACATTACAGAAAGCTAATATGATAGAAAAGGAAGAGGAACGAGAGATCAAATTGCCAACATCCGCTGGATCATCAAAAAACCAAGCGAGTTCCAGAAAAACATCTATTTCTGCTTTATTGACTATGCCAAATGCTTTGACTGTGTGGATCACAATCAACTGTGGAAAATTCTGAAAGAGATGGGAATACAGATCACCTGACCTGCCTCTTGAGAAACCTATATGCAGGTCAGGAAGCAACAGTTAGAACTGGACATGGAACAACAGACTGGTTCCAAATAGGAAAAGGAGTACGTCAAGGCTGTATATTGTCACCCTGCTCATTTAACTTATATGCAGAGAACATCATGAGAAATGCTGGGCTGGAAGAAGCACAGGCTGGAATCAAGATTGCCAGGAGAAATATCAATAACCTCAGATATGCAGGTGACACCACCCTTATGGCATAAAGTGAAGAGGAACCAAAAGCCTCTTGATGAAAGTGAAAGAGGAGAGTGAAAAAGTTGGCTTAAAGCTCAACATTCAGAAAACGAAGATCATGACATCTGGTCCCATTGCTTCATGGGAAATAGATGGGGAAACAGTGGAAAGAGTGTCAGACTATTTTTTTGGGCTCCAAAATCACTGGAGATGGTGACTGCAGCCATGAAATTAAAAGACACTTACTCCTTGGAAGAAAAGGTATGACCAACCTAGGTAGCATATTGAAAAGCAGAGACATTACTTTGCCAACAAAGGTCTGTCTAGTCAAGGCTAAGGTTTTCCCAGTGGTGTATGGATGTGAGAGTTGGACTTTGAAGAAAGCTAAGCACCGAATAATTGATGCTTTTGAACTGTGGTGTTGGAGAAGACTCTTGAGAGTCCCTTGGACGGCAAGGATATCCAACCAGTCCATTCTGAAGATCAGCCCTGGGATTTCTTTGGAAGGAATGATGCTGAAGCTGAAACTCCAGTACTTAGGCCATGCAAAGAGTTGACTCATTGGAAAAGACTCTGATGCTGGGAGGGATTGGGGGCAGGAGGAGAAGGGGACAACAGAGGATGAGATAGCTGGATGGCATCACTGAGTCAATGGACGTGAGTCTGAGTGAACTCTGGGAGTTGATGGACAGGGAGGCCTGGTGTGCTGCGATTCATGGGGTCGCAAAGAGTCGGACACGACTGATCAACTGAACTGAACTGAACTGAACTGAATCATGACGAAAAAGCAGAAAGTTATGTCCCAGATGAAGGGACAAGATAAAACCCCAGAAAAACAACTAAATGAAGTGGGGACAGGCAACCTTCCAGAAAAACAATCCAGAGTAATGAATAGTGAAGATGATCTAGGATCTTGAGAAAACAATGGAGAAGATGTGAAGAAATCAATAGCAGAATAACTGAGGCAGAAAGATAAATGACCTGGAGGACAAAATGGTGGACATCACTGCCACAGAACAGAATATAGAAAAAAGAATGAAAAGAAATCAAGACAGCCTGAGAGACCTCTGGGACAATATTAAATGCAGCAATATTTGCATTATAGAAGTCCCAGAGGAGAAGAGAGAGAGAAAGGTCCTGAGAAGATATTTGAAGACAATAATAACTGAAAACTTCCCTACCGTAGGAAAGAAACTAGTCAACCAAGTCCAGGAAACACAGAGAGTCCCACGCAGGATAAACCCATGGAGGAACACATCAAAGCACATAGTGATCAAATTGACAAAAATTAAAGACAAAGATAAAATATTGAAAGCAACAAAGGAAAAACAACAAATAACATAAAGGAACTCACATCAGGCTGATTTCTCAACAGAAACTCTACAAGCCGGAGGGAATGGCATGATACATTTAAAGTGATGAAAGGGAACTCCTACAACCAAGAATACTCTACCCAGCAAAACTCTGCTTCAGAGTTGATGGAGAAATCAAAAGCTTTCCAGACAAGCAAAGGTTAAGAGAATTAGGCACCCCCAGACCAGCTTGAAAACAAATGCTAAAGGAACTTCTTTAGGCAGGAAACACAAGAGAAGGAAAAGACCTACAGAGAATAAACCCCAAACAGTTAGTAAAATGGTAAAAGTATCATGCATATTAATAATTACTTTAAATGTAAATGGGTTAAATGCACCAATCAAAAAACATAGATTGACTGGGTGGATGAAAACATGTGCATATATGCACTTCCACTTACCACATCACTCTATTTGACCCCCAACTTGTATGTAATTATTTCACATTGTTAAGTTAATCATGTTACTATTATGGGCTGCAATTGTAATTATCTTTTACTCTTTGTCTATTACTTATGAAAACTGATAAACATCTTATAGTATTGTGTAGGAAAAAAGAAACTAAGCAACGAGAAAAAGAATTCTTGTTACCAATCATGGAAAAAAGCATGAAATAAACTCAGGTTGACAGGCTATTAGATTAACAGTTTTAGTGAAAATACTGTCATTTTCAGCCAGCACTACTATCCTTTTCCCCAATGGAACCTATATAATATTTCTATAAGCTTTATATTAGATATTTTCATATATCTAGTTTAAGCAATATTTTAAAAAAGATGCATGTCATGAAACTTAAAAAAAAATAGAGCTTTTATTTTAAAAAGTCTCAATGCCAATACCTTTCCTGGGTATTATAAAGGTAATAAAAAGAGAAATATATAAAAGTTAAGTTTTGAACTCTTTTCAGGAAGAGAAGCAAGATTTGTTTACATTTTACTAAATCTTCAGTAAATCTGCTTAAATCATGGATGATATTGCCCATGTCTGCCTCATCTCCTTTTTCCATCTTTGTCAGCACTTTCACAGCATCCTCTTTTAGGATTTGAAATAGCTCAAATGTAGGTATGTAGGTACTGTGTTTATATATATCTATAGATATAGATAGGTATAGACAGATACATACCTATAGATATAATTAATTTATAATGTTATTTAATTTGAAGCATACAACACATTGATTTGATATTTGTATATATTGTGAGATGATTGGATAATAAGTCTAGTTAACATTTATCAGCATACATAGTTACATTTTTTTTCTTGATTGTGATGAGAACTTTTAAGATATTTTCTCTTAGCAACTTTCAAGTATACAATACAGTATTGTTATTATTTTAAAATATAATTTATTTATTTTAATTGGATGTTAATGACTTTACAATATTGTATTGATTTTGCCATACATCAACATGAATCTGCCACAGGTATACACGTGTTCCCCATCCTGAACCCCCCTCCCTCCTCCCTCCATGTACCATCCCTCTGGGTCGTCCCAGTGCACCAGCCCCAAGCATCCAGTATCATGCATCGAACCTAGACTGGCAATTCGTTTCATATATATTATGTATGTTTCATTGCCATTCTCCCAAATCTATTAACTATATTAACTATAGTCTCTATGCTATACATTACATGTCTAGGATTTATTTTATAATCCAAAGTTTGTAATTTGCCTCTGGCAACCATCAATCTCTTCTCTGTATCATTAGAAAGTGAAAGTTGCTTAGTCGTGTCTCACTATTTGCAACCCCATGGACTATACAGCCCATGGAATTCTCCAGGTCAGAATACTGGAGTGGGTAGACTTTCCTTTCCCCAGGGGATTGTCTCAACCCAGGGATTGAATCCAGATCTCCTACATTGCAGGCAGATTCTTTACCAGCTGAACCACAAAGGAGGCCCAAGAATACTGCAGTTGGTAGCCTATCCCTTCTCCAGCAAATCTTCCCTACCCATGAATTGAACCATGGTCTCAGGCGGATTCTTTGCCAACTGAGCTATGAGGGAATATGCTGTATCATTAGTGTGGTTTAAAATCTATAGAGTTATAGGAATGAAGGATTAAAAAGGCAGATTCCTTATTTACAATAGGCAAGATATGGAAGCAACAGATGACTAGATAAAGAAGCACACACACATACACACATAATGGAAAGCTACTCAGCCATAAAAAAAGAGTAAAATGTTGCCATTTACAACAACATGGATGGATATGGAGGGTATTAAGTGGACTAAATCAGACATAGATAGATAAATACTGTATGGTATCACCTATATGTGAAATCTGAAATATAAAACAGAGTAGTGAATATAACAAAAAAGAAGCAGACTCACAGATATAGAGAACTAGTGGTTACAGTGGGGAGGGGGAAAGGGAAGAGATAGATAGGGGTTGGGGATTAAGTGGGTCAAACTACCATGAATAAAATAAATAAGCTGCAAGGACATATTGTACATCACAGGGAATATAGCCAGTATTTTATAATAACTATAAATGGAATATAACCTTTAAAAATTGAAAATCACTATGCTGTATACCTGAAACTCCTGTAATGTTGTACATCAGTTCAGTTCAGTTCAGTTCAGTTGATCAGTCATGTCTGAATCTTTGCGACCCCATGAATCGCAGCACACCAGGCCTCCCTGTCCATCACCAACTCCCGGAGTTCACTCAGACTCACGTCCATCCAGTCAGTGATGCCATCCAGCCATCTCATCCTCGGTTGTCCCCTTCTCCTCCTGCCCCCAATCCCTCCCAGCATCAGAGTCTTTTCCAATGAGTTAACTCTTCACATGAGGTGGTCAAAGTACTGGAGCTTCAGCTTTAGCATCATTCCTTCCAAAGAAATCCCAGGGCTGATCTCCTTCAGAATGGACTGGTTGGATCTCCTTGCCGTCCTAGGGACTCTCAAAAGTCTTCTCCAACACCACAGTTCGAACACATCAGTTCTTTGGCGCTCAGCCTTCTTCACAGTCCAACTGTCACATCCATACATGACCTCAGGAAAAACCACAGCCTTGACTAGATGGACCTTAGTCGGCAAAGTAATATCTCTGCTTTTGAATATGCTATCTAGGTTGGTCATAACTTTCATTCCAAGGAGTAAGCGTCTTTTAATTTCATGGCTGCAGTCACCATCTGCAGTGATTTTGGAGCCCCCCAAAATAAAGTCTGACACTGTTTCCACTGTTTCCCCATCTATTTCCCATGAAGTGATGGGACCAGATGCCATGATCTTCATTTTCTGAATGTTGAGCTTTAAGCCAACTTTTTCACTCTCCTCTTTCACTTTCATCAAGAGGCTTTTTAGTTCCTCTCCAGTCTAGCGTTTCTCATGAGTTGTACATCAACTATATGTCAATTTAAAAAATTCAGATTCCTGTGAATGCTGAATCAGGAAGTCTGGGGTGTGTATGCAATGGGGTTGAGTGATGGAAAGGAACATACATTTTTACCAAGTCCTCCAGATGATCTCTTTGCTCTTCTGAACCTCTCTGAGCACAGGATCATTCTGTTCCCTGGAGTTCTTCCTGCTGAATCATTTCTCATCTGCTCTCGAGGTCTTCAGTCTGGTTATGTCCACCATTGTCTGGGCTCAGTATATGGGCCTTGGCTTGAATCCAAACAATGATTACATCAAATAATTATATTAAATACTTGTCTTTAGTGGCTAGAGTTGTGAAGAATATAGAATAAACATGGCTTTGATATTTTTAAAAGCCAAGCTATATAATTATAGAGCATAACATTTGAACTATACTTATAATCTCTCAATGAAAGTTTAAAAAATAGGTTATATTTGGCTCTAGATTCTGTTAAGGACTGGCTTAACCAGCCCCATTTAGGGGTGCTCCAAAGCCGCCTCTATGGGTTAGTTAAATATGTGATTACAGTACTGAGGATATTTCAGCATTTAGTCAGCCTAGAAGACTCTATAATAGTCAAAGAGAAATTAAGTTTAAGTGATAAAATTGTGGAGTTTGCTTGTTTTTGAACATTTAGTAGCATGAACAGTGTATGCAATATATGTAAGAAATAGACTCTGTATAGGAACTAACAGTAGGCAAAAATCCAATAGTCATATACTACTTTGTGTACTCAGGACTGTATTATTTTTTCTTTTCCTCTTTTTAAAAAGCAGGTTTATTAATATATGATTTACATAACATAGAACTCA
This sequence comes from Ovis aries, assembly GCF_016772045.2. Classification (NCBI taxonomy): domain Eukaryota; kingdom Metazoa; phylum Chordata; class Mammalia; order Artiodactyla; family Bovidae; genus Ovis; species Ovis aries. Next base: position 889,529 of record NC_056070.1, read on the forward strand.
CCCATGTGAAGAATACAATCCAGTGGTTTTTAGATATTCTGTCCCTAAGAACAATGTGAACCACATCTCCAGTGGGGGTGGGGTGGGGTGAGGAATTAAAATCGAAAGGTAATTGGGATTTTGAGAGTCTTCCTAGTTGCTGTTAAAAACACATCACATGAAAGTGTCAAGCTTTTGGCTCAGATTAATTCTTTGGTATAGATTTCTTTCCTCCTTGTTTTGCTTCGGTAAGAGGGGCTGTGAATCTTTCAAAAGACCACAGGAATTCCTAAAACTTTTGCTGTTGTTTTAAAATTTGAGATGATCATCCCGAAGTACATTATTTGGTGGTAAAATCTGAAAAAGACCAAATTTAATTTTTTTTATAGGAAAAATGTTGAAGTGGTTGAAGGGAATTGGAGAAATAGTAAACAAAACTTGGAAAGAAAATCTACCACCTTTCTTGAATTGAACCACCATAAAGAAGAACCTTGTTCGGCTTAGCTATTTTCTTTTCTCCTTGTCTTATCATTATTATTAACAGGTTCAGATGGAGATGTACCCATATTTGTAAATGATTTCTATGCTGTCATACAAAGAAAGAAAACTGGTAGCTTTTAAATAGAACTTTTAAGGAAATAGAAATATTTTTTATTGTAAGTCTGAGAAAGATAGAGATGGGGAATGCTCCTCTTTTCTTTTTTCTATGAAAACAATCACAGAGTGCTTGGAATATGACAAAATTTCAGTTGATATTGTTCTTACCTTTTATGTCTTTTCTGTCAAGTGACCCACCAATGAATGCCACATTTAGAATCCTTTTAACCTCTAATCTTATACAGCTTGCTCCTGAGACGAAGGCTGTCATTCATTGGATTATGGATATTCCTTTTGTGCTCTCTGCCAATCTTCATGGAGGAGATCTTGTGGCCAATTATCCATATGATGAGACGCGGAGTGGTAGGTGTTCTTCCTGTTTCTCTAATTAATTCAAGGTTTACAATTACTTTACAAGGGTTTATTGAATGATTTCTGTGGTATTCTTTTAAGGAACTGATTGTTCAGTGATTTTGCCTATATAAATACATCTGCTGAACTGGAATATCCTCTGTTTCATGTGGCACTGCCATATATCTGGCAAAAAAAGACTGTAATTTAAAAAAATTAAATGAAGAGAAACATAATCACTTAGGTAAGAGAAAGGGAAAAAACAGAAGTTGTGAACTTGGGTAACTCTTGGATTCCAGTAAATGGAGGAATAATGGATCTATGTAGCTTTATGTACAAGACAGCTTAAAACTGAAGGCAAACTTTTAGAACTCCATCAGGGGCCCATGAATATCTCTGCGTGTGCATTCACACTTATTATGCATTCACACTTCTACAATTGGAAGTGTTTCTTGGTGGTGTCAGGGAGAAGAAGTGATGCTTTGATTTTATTTAACTAATTTTAGCTGCACTCAATATGCCAGCAAATTTGGAAAACTCAGCAGTGGCCACAAGACCGGAAAAGGTCAGCTTTCATTGCAATCCCAAAGAAAGGCAATGCCAAAGAATGCTCAAACTACTGCCACAGTTGCACTCATCTCACATGCTAGTAAAGTAATGCTCAAAATTCTCCAACTCAGGCTTCAGCAATATGTGAACCGTGAACTTCCAGATGTTCAAGCTGGTTTTAGAAAAGGCAGAGGAACCAGAGATCAAATTACCATCATCTGCTGGATCATGGGAAAAGCAAGAGAATTCCAGAAAAACATCTATTTATGCTTTATTGACTATGCCAAAGCCTTTGACTGTGTGGATCACAATAAACTGTGGAAAATTCTGAAAGAATTGGGAATACCAGACCACCTGACCTGCCTCTTGAGAAATCTGTATGCAGTTAGAACTGGACATGGAACAACAGACTGGTTCCAAATAGGAAAAGGAGTACGTCAAGGCTGTATATTGTCACCCTGCTTATTTAACTTATATGCAGAGTACATCATGAGAAACGCTGGACTGGAAGAAACACAAGCTGGAATCAAGATTGTCGGGAGAAATATCAATAACCTCAGATATGCAGATGACACCAGTCTTATGGCAGAAAGTGAAGAGGAACTAAAAAGCCTCTTGACGAAAGTGAAAGAGGAGAGTGGAAAAGTTGGCTTAAAGCTCAACATTCAGAAAATGAAGATCATGGCATCTGGTCCCATCACTTCATGGGAAATAGATGGGGAAACAGTGGAAACAGTGTCAGACTTTATTTTTGGGGGCTCCAAAATCACTGCAGATGGTGATTGCAGCCATGAAATTAAAAGACGCTTACTCCTTGGAATGAAAGTTATGACCAACCTAGATAGCATATTCAAAAGCAAAGATATTACTTTGCCAACTAAGTTCCATCTAGTCAAGGCTATGGTTTTTCCAGTAGTCATGTATGGGTGTGAGAGTTGGACTGCGAAGAAGGCTGAACACCGAAGATTTGATGTGTTTGAACTGTGGTGTTGGAGAAGATTCTTGAGACTGCAAGGAGATCCAACCAGTCCATTATGAAGGAGATCAACCCTGGGATTTCTTTGGAAGGAATGATGCTAAAGCTGAAACTCCAGTACTTTGACCACCTCATGTGAAGTGTTGACTCATTGGAAAAGACTCTGATGCTGGGAGGGATTGGGGGCAGGCGGAGAAGGGGACGACTGAGGATGAGATGGCTGGATGGCATCACTAACTCGATGAATGTGAATCTGAGTCAACTCCAGGAGTTGGTGATGGACAGGGAGGCCTGGTGTGCTGCGATTCATGGGGTCGCAAAGAGTCGGACACTACTGAGCGACTGGACTGAACTGAACTAGTTATAGCTAATCTTTAGACACAGCAAACTTTAGCCAGATAGATATTCTCAGCTTAATTTTTGTTGTTTCAAGAAATTACCTACTTTGAATCAATTTTCAGGAGACTTTGAAGAGTTAGGTCTTTGTAATACAGGATATTGTTGTTCAGCCTCTAAGTCATGTCTGATTCTTTGTGACCCTATGGACTGCAGCATGCCAGGTTTCCCTGTCCTTCACTGTTTCCCGGGAGTTTGCTCAAATTCATATCCATTGAGTTGGAGATACCATCCAACCATCTCATCCTGTGTCATCCCCTACTCCTCCTGGCCTCAGTCTTTCTTAGCACCAGAGTCTTTTCTAGTGAGTCAGCTCTTCGCATCAGGTAGCCAAAGTATTGGAGCTTCAGCTTCAGCATCAGTGTTTCCAATGAATATTTAGTGTTGATTTCCTTTAGGATTCACTGGGTTGACCTTCTTGCTGTCCAAGGAACTCTTGAGAGTCTTCTCCAGCACCACAATTTGAAAGCACCAACACAGGAAACTTGAAATTTAGACTTAATGGTTTGTCAATAGCTGGGAAATTTAACGACTGGCATATTTGATAATACAGAATAAGAATACAGTGTACCAAAATAGATGCTATTTATTTCAGTAGTAGGAGGTGTTTAAAAACTGTAAATTCAGATACTGAAAAATATGTATGACAGTGGTTCACAGTGCCTAGTGGATTTGTACAGGTGCAATTTATAAATTAAAAATTTTAACAATGGAATCTCCTTACTGTCTTCCCAAGTCCACTTTACTAGGTGCTTATCTCTTTTCTTGTGAAGCTTTCAATTCACTAGAAGAAAGTACATTCTACTCAATTTTTACTTTGCAGTATCAGCAGTGGGCCTTATAAAACCTGAAAGAAAACTAAGTGTAACTGTTGAGTACTTAAGCCTTCACTCCTTTCCCATAGTGATGTAGCTAAAAATGCATCAGCAGGAGATCAACACTGAATCAGTCTTCAGAAAACATGCAGTACTAGTTGGTTTGTGTCAGTTTCCTTAGTGTTGTGGCTTTATTTTCCAGGTAGTGCTCACGAATACAGCTTCTGCCCAGATGATGACGTCTTCCAAAGCTTAGCTCGGGCATACTCATCCTTCAACCCCCCTATGTCGGACCCAGATCGGCCCCCATGTCGCAAGAATGATGATGACAGCAGCTTTGTAGAAGGAACGACCAATGGTGCTGCATGGTACAGCGTGCCTGGAGGTGAGTTTCCCTTTCACTCTTCATGTGAATAGTGACTTTTAAAAAATAATTACCATTTATATTTAGCTTTTGAACTGTGGTGTGGGAGAAGACTCTTGAGAGTCTCTTGGATTGCAAGGAGATCCAACCAGTCAACCCTAAAGGAAATCAGTCTTGAATACTTATTAGAAGGAAACTGAAGCTGAAACTCCAATAATTTGGCCACGTGATGAGAAGAACCGACTCATTGGAAAAGACCCTGATGCTGGGAAAGATTGAAGGCAGGAGGAGAAGGGAACGACAGAGGATGAGATTGTTGAATTTGAGATGTAGAAGAGATGTAGGAAAGGAACTGAAGATATCCACTGGGAAAATTCAAATTGAACACTGTTAATTACCCTAGTTTTCAAATTCTGGCCTTATTAAACAAGATATCATCATGATTATATGTTAGTCATGCTTTGCCATATGTAAATGTATATTTTAGAGGGCTGGCTTTGGCCTTTAGTATATCTTGGTTCATATACCTTTTGTTTTTATTTAGTAAGTTCCACTTCATATAGGATGTTTATTTTGTATTCATTAATGCAGTAAGTACTATTATCAGTTCAGAAAGCGCTACACAGTTTATTGAGTCTGGGCATGGAAAAACTCACCTCAGCACAGCTGGAAGAAGCAGTTCTAGACATCAAGGCAGCTCTTATGGCTCTCTGCTCGAGTGTAAACTTTGAAGAGCTCTCACTTTTCTGGCTACCTCGATCACTCACAGTTGTGTAGCATCACCTTTACCAAGGACAAAGAGTGAAATGTAAAGATACTGCTTTTTTCCTCAGCCTAAGAACAATTTTCTGTGGCCCACCTGAAAAGAAAAGTGAAAAGAGAATTAGGACAGTAGCAGTAGTGGCTAACTATAGGACTTGGTTTGTTTAATATGCTTTTTTTTTGGGTTGAATTATGCCCTGATAAATATATTCTTTCAGATATTTTTCTTTCTTATATGTGTTTATCTTGTTTTATTTAAAATTGAGGTAGTTGATTTAAAGTATTATGTAAGTTACAGGTGTACAACATAGTGATTCAGAAGTTTTAAAGGTTGTACTCAATTTCTTTGTGTTCAATTGCTCAGTTATATCTAACTATGTGTGACACCATGGACTGTAGCCCGCCAGGCTCTTCTATCCATATGATTTTTTCAGGCAGGGATATTGGAGTGGGTCGCCATATAAAATATTGGCTATCTTCCCTATGCTATATATCCTTGTAGCTTATTTATTTTATATGTAATAATTTGTACCTCTGCTGCACTCAATAAGTTAAATAATGACGGTGACAATATACAGCCTAGACGTACTCCTTTTCCTATTTGGAACCAGTCTGTTGTCCCATGTCCAGTTCTAATTGTTGCTTCCTGACCAGCATATAGGTTTCTCAAGAGGCAGGTCAGGTGGTCTGGTATTCCCATCTCTCTCAGAATTTTCCACAGTTTATTGTGATCCACACACTCAAAGGCTTTGGCATAGTCAATAAAGCAGAAATAGATGTTTTTCTAGAACTCTCTTGCTTTTTTGATGATTCAGTGGATGTTGGCAATTTGATCTCTGGTTCCTCTGCAATTTCAAAAATCAGCTTGAACATCTGGAAGTTCATGGTTCATGTATTACTGAAGCCTGGGTTGGAGAATTCTGAGCAATGATGCAGAGTATATCATGAGACATGCTGGACTGGAAGAAGCACAAGCTGGAATCAAGATTGCCAGGAGAAATATCAATAACCTCATATATGCAGATAATACCTCTCTTATGGCAGAAAGTGAAGAGGGACTAAAAAGCCTCTTGATGAAAGTGAAAGAGGAGAGTGAAAAAGTTGGCTTAAAACTCAACATTCAGAAAATGAAGCTCATGGCATCTGGTCACATCACTTCATGGGAAATAGATGGGGAAACAGTGGAAGCAGTGTCAAACTTTTATTTTTTCACTTGAATTTGCTTTTTGTCTAACATCATTTCTATAGTCTAAAATAAACATAAAATAAAGAGCAAGTAATGTCATTAGCAAAAAACATAAAGCTAGATATTGTGCAGTAAAATGATGTATAACACAACCACATTTATTTAAGAATGTATTCCAGTATCAAATAACAAAGTTCAACAATGCAAAACCACACTTTTGCACTAATCTAATACTTTTGGTATCATGGCCCCCAAATTTAGTTAAGACCAATGTTGGGAGCTTTTTTCTCTGTTTCCTTCTAGGAGCTTTACAGTTCAAAGTCTTGAATTTAATCCTTTAACCCATTTTAAATTAATTTTTGTATAAGATAAAAGTCCCATTTGTTGCTTTTATAGGTATGTATCAAGTTTTCCCAAAACTTTTTATTAAAGAGACTATCTTATTTCCTTGAGCATTCTTGGCTCTGTTGTCAAATATTCAGTTCATTTCAGTTCGGTCGCTCAGTCATGTCCGACTGTTTGCGACCCCATGAATTGCGGCACGCCAGGCCTCCCTGTCAATCACCAGCTCCCGGAGTTCACCCAAACTCATGTACATGGAGTCGGTGATGCCATCCAGCCATCTCATCCTCTGTCATCCCCTTCTCCTCCTGCCCTGAATCCCTCCCAGCATCAGTCTTTTCCAATGAGTCAACTCTTCGCATGAGGTGGCCAAAGTATTGGAGTTTCAGCTTTAGCATCAGTCCTTCCAAAGAACACCCAGGACTGATCTCCTTAGTTGGCTGTATACATCAGGGTTTATTTCTGGGCTCAGTCTTGATTTTGTTTAGTATATGTGTCTGTTTTTATGCTGATACCAAACTGCTTTGTTTATTATAGTTTGGTAGTATGTTTTGCAGTGCAGGCAGCCTGGGTTCGATCACTGGGTTGGGAAGATCCCCTGGAGTAGGAAATGGCTACCCACTCCAGTATTCTTGCCTGGAGAATTCCATGGACAGAGGAACCTGGTTGGCTACAGTCCATGGGGTTGTAGAGTTGGACATGACTGAGTGACTAACACTTTCACTTGTCACTTGAAATAAGGAAGTTCTTATTTTTCATTTGTTCTTTTTTTTTCAAGGTTGTTTTGGCTATTCAGTATCTTTTGTGTTTCTATATGCATTTTAGGATTTTTTCCCACTAGCTTTGTGAAAAACGTCATTGGGATTTTGATAGGAATTGTATTCAATCTATAGATAGTTTGAGTGCTATGGAGATTTTAACAGTATTAAATTTACGAACATGGGATATCTTTCCATTATCATTGTACGTTCTTTCATTTCTTTCTTTCTTTTTTTTTAATCATTGTCTTATAGTTTTCTTTGTTTAGCTCTTTCATCTCCTTGGTTAAAGTTGTTCCTAAGTATTTTATTGTTTTTGTTGCTATTGTAAGTGAGATTGATTTCTTTATATGTATGTTGGATAGTTTTTTGTTAGCAGATAGAAATGTAACTTATCTTTGTATGTTGATTTGGTATCCTGAGACTTTAATGAATTATTTTATTAGTCCAAATAGTTGTGTGTGTGTGTGTGTGTGTGTGTGTGTGTGTGTGTGTGTGTGTGTGTGTGCTTGGTAGTCTCTAGGGTTTTCTATATATAAAGTCATATCATTACAGACAGATAATTTTACTTCTTCCTTTCTAACGTGTGTCTCTTATTTATTATTTTTGCCTCATTTCTCTGGATAGGACTTCTAACACTATATTGAATAGGAATGGTGAGAGTAGGCTTCCTTGTCTTGTTCTTGATCTTAAAGGAGAAGCTTTAAATCTTTCAACACTGAGTATGTTAGTTGTGGAATTGTCATATATGGACTTTACTATGTTAAGGTATGTTCCTTTTCTACCCAACCTGTTAAGAGTTTTTATCATTAAAACATGCTGAATTTTTTCAGGTGATTTTTCTTCATATTTTGAAATGATCATTTAACTTTTATCTTTCACTCTATTAATGCAGTATATTTGTTGATTAGTCTTTGTTGAACCATCCTTGCATCCTAGGGATAAATTTCACTTGGTCATGGTGTATGATGTTTTTTATGTGCTGTTGAATTCAATTTGCTAATTTTTGTTGAGAATTTTTGCATCTTTATTCATCATGATAATTAGCCAGCCTGTAATTTCTTTTTCTGTAGTATCCTTATCTAGCTTTGAAATCAGCATTATGCTGGACTTGTAAAAAAAAGTTTGAGAGTGTTCCCTTCTCTTCAGTTTTTTTGGAAAATTTTGATGAGGATTGATGTGAATTCTTCTTTAAATGTTTGGTAGAATTCACCAGTGAAACCTTCTGGTTCTGGGCTTTTCTTTTTGGAAAGTTTTTGATTACTGATTCAATTTCCCTACTAGTAATTGATTTGTTTTGATTTTCTGTTTCTTCCTGGTTCAGTCTGGTAAGTTGTATGATTCTGGGAATGTATCCATTTCTTCTAGGTTGTCCAGTTGTTGGCTTATAATTGTTCACAGTCTTTTATGATCCTTTGCATTTCTATAGTATCAGTTGAAATTTTTCCCCTTTCTTTTATTCTTGGTAAGTCTAACTAAAGCTTTGTCTGTTTTATCTTTTCAAAAACCAGTCATGTGTACCCATGGCTGATTCATGTCGATGTGTGGCAAAAAAAAATCACAATATTGTAAAGTAATTATTCTCCAATTAAAATAAATAAATAAATCTAAAAATAAATAAAACCATAAGAAAAAAAAACAGTCCTTAGATTTATATTTTCTATTGTTATCCCTGCCTCTATTTCGTTTATTTCTGCTTTGATCCTTATTATTCCCATCCTCCTGCAACTTTGTGCTTGATTTGTTCATTTTCTAGTTTTTTAAAGTGTAAGAGCAAATAATTTATTTTACATATTTCTTTTTTCTTTAAATGTGAGCATTTGTCATAATGAGCTTCTTTCTTAGGATTGCTTTTGCTACATCTCATAAGTTTTGGTAGGTTGTGTTACTGTTTTCATTTGTTCAAGATATTTTGGTTTCCCTTTGACTTGTTCAAGAGTGTGTTGTTTACTTTTCTACATGTTTGTGAATTTTCTAGTTTTTCTCTTGTTATGATTTCTAGTTCTGTACCATTGTGATTGGAAAAGATAGTTGGCATAATTTCAGCCTACTTTAGTCTGCTGAGATTTGTTTTGTGACCTATGATATGATCTCTCCTAGAGAATGTTCCATGTATGCTTGAGAAGAATGTTTATTCTGCAGCTGTTGAATGGTTTGTTCTGTATGGCTATTCAGTTCAGTTCAGTTCAGTTCAGTCACTCAGTCGTGTCCGACTCTTTGCGACCCCATGAATCGCAGCACGCCAGGCCTCCCTGTCCGTCACCAACTCCCGGAGTTCACTCAGACTCACGTCCATCGAGTCAGTGATGCCATCCAGCCATCTCATCCTCGGTTGTCCCCTTCTCCTCCCACCCTCAATCCCTCCCAGCATCAGAGTCTTTTCCAATGAGTCAACTCTTCGCATGAGGTGGCCAAAGTACTGGAGCTTCAGCTTTAGCATCATTCCTTCCAAAGAAATCCCAGGGTTGATCTCCTTCCGAATGGACTGGTTGAATCTCCTTGCAGTCCAAGGGACTCTCAAGAGTCTTCTCCAACACCACAGTTCAAAACCGTCAATTCTTTGGTGCTCAGCCTTCTTCACAGTAATATAAAGTATAGTTCAAGGCCAGTTTTTCCTTGCTGAGACTGTATGGATGATCTAGTTATCCATTATTGGAAGTAGGATACTGAAGTCCCCTACTGTTATAGTACCATAATCATTCCTCTCTTCAGGCCTATTAGTATTTGCTTAATATATTTAGATACTCCAATGTTGAGTGTTTGTGTATTTTTGATAGTTGTATCATCCTTTGATGAATTGACCCATTTATCAAAATATAATGGTATTTGTCTCTTATTACAGTTTTTGGCTTTAACTGTATTTTGTCTGAGAAAAGTACTGCTACCTCTTCTCTCTTCTGGTTTTCATAAGCACTGAATATCTTTTGTCATCTCTTCACTTTGAGCTTATGTGTGTTCTTAAACCTGAAGTGAGTTTCTTGTAGGCACCACATAGTTGGGTCTTGTTTTTTTAAATCTATTCAGCTACTCTATGTCTTTTGATTAAAGAATTTAATTTATTTATATTTAAAATAATTATTATTTTTATTTTTTTAATTTTAAAATCTTTAATTCTTACATGTGTTCCCAAACATGAACCCCCCTCCCACCTTCCTCCCCATAACATCTCTCTGGGTCATCCCCATGCATAAAATAATTATTGATAGATAAGGCCTTGCCATATTGTTTTTCTGTTTTGAAGTTACCTTGTTCCTTTCTTCTTCTCTTGCTCTCTTTCTTTGTGAATTGATGATTTTCTACAATGATATGCTTTGATTCTTTTCTCTTTACTGTTTCTGAATAGGTTTTTGCTTTGTGGTTACCATGTGGCTTACATAAAACATCTTATAGTGTAATAGTCCATTTTAGGCTGTCAACAACTTAACTTTGATTGCAAGCAAAAACTTTATCCCACATTTTATGTTTTGATGTCACAATTTACATCTTTCCATTTTGTGTATCTATGAACAGATTATTGTAGCTATACTTATTTTTAATATTTAAAAACTTTATAGTAAAGTGAATAATACACTTTCATATTACAGTACTAGAATATTGTGAATCTGACTATATACTTACCTTTACCAATGTGTTGTATGTTTTTATATGTTTTCATATTACTAATTAAGTCTCTTTGGCACTAAGCTATGTCACCTTAGGGAAGGAGGTAATACAGGTAAAGTGAAACTGTTCCTCTTCCTCACTTCAACGTGTCCAGTCTTGAATCTTTTTCTCCAATAGTGTGCTTTAACTTTTCCATTAGATTCCTGAACTTCCACAAACACATTCTATTCATGGGTAATTGTTAAAATTTGTATTTGGGGGGGGAGGGAAGATAGTAGAAAATTCCTGCTTCACCTTTTTGATGATGTCACTCTCCTGTTGTCTTTGAAGTTGATTCCAGCACTGTGGAATGTGGCTGATACTTGCTTTAGGACTATACAACAGCAATGTATTACACTAAATGACTGTTTAAGAACCTGAGAGAATTTGTGCTTGTGTAGTGGTAACTATCCCCCAAGTATGTTGTTCCTTCTCATATAGTAGATGATTTCATTGGCAATTTTCCACAGTCTCCTCAAGATGCATGGATTGGTACAGTTTTTACCTAGCTGTCAGCAGAACAGTTGGTGTGGGTTCTAGTCACCACATGCATATTTTAACTTTTCATTTGGTGTTTTGGCAGGAATGCAAGATTTCAATTACCTCAGCAGCAACTGCTTTGAGATTACTGTGGAGCTTAGCTGTGAAAAGTTTCCACCTGAAGAGACTTTGAAGAACTACTGGGAGGATAACAAAAACTCCCTCATTAGCTACATTCATCAGGTAAACCCAGTCTCCAGCATAAAATGGGAGATCTAAGTGCATAATAGTAACCTGGTGCACAATAGTCTCCTAAGAGGATCCCAGACTATATGAATCCACCTGACCCAGAGTGAGAATGCTACATTTGGAAAATGCATCAGTCGTGATTCAAATAGTCTTTCATTTGTAATTGTTTTTTTAGTTCATGAATATTCGCTGAGAACTGATTAAACTGAAATTATGGAAAGGTAGAGTGACACCCTCTCTTCTTTCATATTGCATTAATCAAGGGCAATCCTAGGATACTCCTCTACCCTGATCACCTTGGGTTTGTCAGACATTCCAGGCAGGACCAAAACTAGAATGAGGTAAATGAGGCACCCAGGATACAAAATTTAATGAGCCATTCACTCCCAGGGTTATGCAGGTGTAGGATCAGCACCTAGGAGTGAAAGTCTCCTTATGCCTCACTTGTCACAGCCCAGACTCAACTGGAGAGGAGGTAATGGCAATGATGGGTAAGTTACATATACTGGGCATTAACTCTTTCCCAGGCATTATTCTAAATGCCTTAATGTAGTAATTGATTAATTTAATTGTCACAACTCCATGAGGAAAGTTATATCATCATCAACATCATCTTTTATTCCACCACCATTATCACCCATGAACTAAAAATAAGAAATCAGAAGCACAGAGAAGTTAAACAACTTGTCTGAGTTATTCTGCCAGAATCCAGGCTGTCTAGTTCCAGAATCACCATGCTGTGTTGCCTCTCATGACATAAATTTAGATCTTTAGCAGAGAGTCACTGTACAGAATTTTGGAGAATCTCACCACGGGTCAGAATAAAATATCTACCTGTTCAGACTTGATCCAGGCCAGTTCCCTGTTAACCGCATCCCTCTGTACTAGGTAGAGACCGACACCAGGGGCAGTACTGTTGGGAAAGACCTAAGGACTCTGTTCTTTGCTTGCAGTGCCTTGACAGTTTCACTTTCCATTCTGTATGTGGCCATTTACATCCAAAGTCAGGGAGAGTAATGTTAGTTTCATATATTGGCAGGTAGTATAGACTGATTTTTAAACTAATTTGATATAAACAAATGCTATTGTATAGATAAGTAGCTATTTGCACATACATGTACATATAAAAGGGCTTCCCAGGTGGCATTAGTGGTAAAGAACCTGCTCGCCAATGCAGGAGACATAAGAAATGAAAGTTTGATCCCTGGATCAGGAAGATTCTCTGGAGAAGGGAATGGTGACCCACTCCAGTGTTCTTGCTTGGGAAATTCCAAGGACAGAGGAACCTGGTGGGCTACAGTCCACAGGGTTGCAAAGAATAGGACACTACTGAAGTGACTTAGCTCACACCCACAGGTACATAGAGACATATACACGTGAACCCAATGCCTTAAAAATGTGAAATCAGCTTAAGAATTCTTTTACACTTGTCAAGTATCCATGCTGCTGCTGTTAGGTCGCTTCAGTTGTGTCCGACTCTGTGCAACCCCATAGATGGCAGCCCACCAGGCTCCCCCATCACTGGGATTCTCCAGGCAAGAACAATGGAGTGGGTTGCCGTTTCCTTCTCCAATGCATGAAAATGAAAAGTCAAAGTGAAGTTGCTCAGTTGTGTCCGACTCTTGGCGACCCCATGGACTGCAGCCTACCAAGCGTCTCTGTCCATGGGATTTTCCAGGCAAGAGTACTGGAGTGGGTTGCCATTGCCTTCTCCACAAGTATCCATGTACCTTACCAAAAGGTATTATCATGGAATAGATACAGTGATGACAGTGATTAAAAAACATCCATTGTACAGGATTTGTATCAGTCAATGGAATTAACATAAAAGTGCATGTTAACACAAAAAGATATTTTCAACAACAAAGCTAAAGATAATTAGCTATGTTGATTCTGAAAAAATCTTAGTGGGCACCCTTGTGGAATGTCGTTTGAGGAGAGCTATATTTGGATGGATATTTTAAGAGCAAAATTTAAAAGTAAAGTTGTAGGCTGAGTAAGTAAGATGGGGCTATTTGGTGTGTTCTTTGCTTAGATATCAAAGAATGCTTCCTTAATTCAATACTTTTCATTTTATTTATTTATTTTTACAGCAAAAATTTATTAAGCTTTTATGTCCTAGGCACTCTGGAGAGAGTGTGTTTCATCTTAAGTTCAGATATCAATACCTAACTACAAGAGAGGATGATAAATGTTAACATAAAGAGCAATAGCAGTACACAGAAGGGTCCTTAAGCCAGTGCTGCCAGTTCAGAAAAGGCTTCTTGGAGCTATGTTCTAGGATTCCCTACAGTTGATGTCAGTAAAATTATTATCCTGTCAAGAATTAAAAGAAAAAGTTCAGCTGCTATTTAAGTTCTCAGTTGTAATTTATTTATTGTTGACTGTGCTGAATCTTCATTGATGCACATGAACCTTCATTGCCTCACATGAACTTATTCTAGTTGCAGTGAGTGGGGGCTACTCTCTAGTTGTGGTGTGCAAACTTCTTATTGTGGTGTATTCTCTGGTTGCAGAGCATGGGTTCTAAAGTGTGCAAGCTCAGTAGTTGTGGCTCATGGGCTCTAGAGCACAGGCTTAGTAGTTGTGTTGCCCAGGCTCAGTTGCTGTGGTGCATGGTTATGGCATGTGGAATCTTCCTGGACCAGGGGTTGAACCTATGTTCCCTGGATTGGCAGGTGGATTCTTAACCACTAAACTACCAAGGAAGTCCTATCTTAGTGCTTGAGAAAAAATGCACTATAAAACAAAACCCAAATGTGTGCCATCAGAAAGAGTAGAGTGATTGGCATATTTATGGTGGCAGGTGCATTAATTAATCTAAAAGCTGTATCAGTTTACATAAGAATCAGCTCAAAAGAAGAGGGATCAGATGATACAGTCCTGTTTTATGCCTCTTGTAATGAAAATTTGATCTGTCGACAGATCCCTGTGACCCATCCTGGTGTAACATCACTATTATTGTACAGAATGTATGGAAGCAGTAAGATTGGTATTTGCAGTGAACACACACCAGCTTGCCTCAAAGGACACTCCAGATTAGGGAATCAAAGGCTGGTGGAATATCGGTGAAGGCTTCCAGAAGTTCTGTGTTGAAATTGTTTCATGACAGTGGAACAATATGGTGGTGATTAATACTTGAACACTTGGGCCTAAAATCTAATCATTGACTAGTTTTATAACAGATGGAAAATAGGTGATTCCATTCATTTCATTCAGTCACTCAGTCGTGTCTGACTCTTTGTGACCCCAGGGACCGCAGCATGCCAGGTCTCCCTGTCCACCACCAACTCCCGAGGGCTACCCAAACTCATGTCCATTGAGTTGGTGATGCCATCCAAACATCTCATCCTCTGTCATCCCCTTCTCCTCCTGCTATCAATCTTTTCCAGCATCAGGGTCTTTTCAAACGAGTCAGCTCTTTGCATCAGGTGGCCAAAATATCGGAGTTTCAGCTTCAGCATCAGTCCTTCCAATGTATACTCAGGATTGATCTCCTTTAGGGTGGACTGGTTGGATCTCCTTGCAGTCCAAGGGACTTTCAAGAGTCTTCTCCAACACCACAGTTCAAAAGCATCAATTCTTCAGTGCTCAGCTTTCTTTATAGTCCAACTCTCACATCCATACTTGACTACTGAAAAAACCATAGCCTTGACTAGATGGACATTTGTTGGCAAAGTAATGTCTCTGCTTTTTAATATGCTGTCTAGGTTGATCATAACTTTCCTTCCAAGGAGCAAGCATCTTTTAATTTCATGGCTGCGATCACCATCTGCATGATTTTGGAGCTAAAATAAAATAAAATAAAATAAAATAAATAAAGTCAGCCACTGTTTCCCATCTATTTCGCATGAAGTGATGGGACCGGATGCCATGATCTTTCTTTTCTGAATGTTGAGCTTTAAGCCAACTTTTTCACTATCTTCTTTCACTTTCATCAAGAAGCACTTTACTTCTTCTTCACTTTCTGCCATAAGGGTGGCGTCATCTGCATATCAGGTTATTGGTATTTCTCCCTGCAATCTTGGTTACAGCCTGTGCTTCATCCAGCCCAGGGTTTCTCATGATGTACTCTGCATAGAAGTTAAATAAGCAGGGTGACAATATACAGCCTTGACATACTCCTTTTCCTATTTGGAACCAATCTGTTTTTCCATGTCCAGTTCTAACTGTTGCTTCCTGACCTGCATACAGGTTTCTCAAGAGGCACATCAGGTAGTGCCTGATTTTCCACTGTTTTCCACTGTTTATTGTCATCCACACAGTCAAAGGCTTTGGCATAGTCAAGAAAGCAGAAATAGATGTTTTTCTGGAACTCTCTTGCGTTTTCCATGATCCAGCAGATGTTGGCAATTTGATCTCTGGTTCTTCTGCCTTTTCTAAAACCAGCTTGAACATGTGAATGTTCACGGTTCATCTATTGCTGAAGCCTGGCTTGGAGAATTTTGAGCATTACTTTACCAGCATGTAAGATGTGTGCAGTTGTGTAGTAGTTTGAGCATTCTTTGGCATTCCCTTTCTTTGGGATTGGGATGAAAACTGACCTTTTCCAGTCCTGTGGCCACTGCTGAGTTTTCCACATTTGCTGGCATATTGAGTGCAGCACTTTCACAGCATCATCTTTCAGGATTTGAAATAGCTCACCTGGAATTCCATTGATGATTTCTAAGGCCCACTTGACTTCACATTCCAGGATGTCTGGCTCTAGGTGAGTGATCACACCATCGTGATCATTTGAATCATGAAAATCTCTTTTGTACAGTTCCTCTATGTATTCTTGCCACCTCTTCTTAATATCTTCTGCTTCTGTTAGGTCCATACCATTTCTGTCCTTTTACGAGCCCATCTTTGCATGAAACGTTCCCTTGTTATCTCTAATTTTCTTGAAGCGATCTCTAGTCTTTCCCATTTGTTGTTTTCCTCTATTTCTTTGCACTGATCACTGAGGAAGGCTTTCTTATCTCTCCTTGCTCTTCTTTGTAACTCTGCATTCAAATGGGTATATCTTTACTTTTCCCCTTTGCTTTTTGCTTCTCTTCATTTCACAGCTATTTATAAGGCCTCCTCAGGCAGCCATTTTGTTTTTTTGCATTTCTTTTCCATGGGGATGGTCTTGATCCCTGTCTCCTGTACAATGTCACGAACCTCCATCTATAGTTCATCAGCACTCTGTCTATCAGATCTAGTCCCTCAAATCTATTTCTAACATCCACTGTATAATTGTAAGGGATTTGATTTAGGTCATACCTGAATGGTCTAGTGGTTTTCCCTACTTTCTCCTATTTAAGTTTGAATACAGCATAAGGAGTTCATGATCTGAACCACAGTCACCTCTGGTCTTGTTTTTGCTGACTGTATAGAGCTTCTCAATCTTTGGCTGCAAAGAATATAATCTATCTGATTTCGGTGTTGGCTATCTGGTGATGTCCATATGTAGTCTTCTTTTCTTGTTGGAAGAGGGTATTTGCTATGACCAGTGAGTTCTCTTGGCAAAACTCTATTGGTAATTAGGAGATCCAATTCAATGATTGGTTGAGAAGAAATCTCTTGCCGAAACTTAAAAGGATGTTTCTAGGACCTGGAGTTGTAAAGTTAATCAACATAAATAGTTTGCTAAAAGGAGCTCCTATGAAATAACCATGGAACTGTCTAGTTCTCAGAATTTCCAAAGAATTTTTCAAAGAATGGTTCATGAGCACTTGCCTCAGACTCATCTAGATTATTGTTAAAAATGAGTTTTCAGTCCAACACAGTCCCCTTGAAGAGCAGGAGTATTTGAAGATTTAAGGGTTATTGACATTAAACAATTCTAGCAACAATGAAGATTTAATTTTTTTGTTTTTTAGCCTTGCTTGACTGAAATGTTTGGAATCTTGGGAGGGAGAATTATAGGAATAACAGTGTAGTAAAATAACTTCCCCAGATATGAGTGAAATTTATTAACAAACTTCTGGGATTTCTTTTGCAAACACCATAAAATGACTGTGTTTTCCAGTCTGCATTCCTGTGGAGTCCTGGTAGCCCATAACATTTCCATTGAGGTTTACTCCTATAGTGGAAAATTTCAAACAGAAAAATAATGCTCCATAATTGGTATATCAGACATTTATTTATTTAACCATCATCTCTTTAAGAAAATTTGAGATACCAAGGGAACATTTCATGCAAAAATGGGCTCGATAAAGGACAGAAATGGTATGGACCTAACAGAAGCAGAAGATATTAAGAAGAGGTGGCAAGAATACACAGAAGAACTGTACAAAGAAGATCTTGACGACCTGGATAATCACGATGGTGTGATCACTTATCTAGAGCCACACATCCTGGAATGTGAAGTCAAGTGGGCCTTAGAAAGCATCACTACGAAAAAAGCTAGTGGAGGTGATGGAATTCCAGCTGAGCTATTTCAAATCCTGAAAGATGATGCTGTGAAAGTGCAATACACCAGCAAATGTGGAAAACTCAGCAGTGGCCACAGGACTGGAAAAGGTCTGTTTTCATTGCGATCCCAAAGAAAGGGAATGCCAAAGAATGCTCAAGCTACTACACAACTGCACTCATCTTACATGCTGGTAAAGTAATGCTCAAAATTCTCCAAGCCAGGCTTCAGCAATATGTGAACCGTGAACATCCTGATGTTCAAGCTGATTTTAGAAAAGGCAGAGGAACCAGAGATCAAATTGCCAACATCTACTAGATCATGGAAAAAGCAAGAGAGTTCCAGAAAAACATCTCTTTCTGCTTTATTGACTATGCCAAAGCCTTTGACTGTGTGGATCACAATAAACTATGGAAAAGTCTGAAAGAGATGGGAATACCAGACCATCTGACCTGCCTCTTGAGAAATCTGTATGCAGGTCAGGAAGCAACAGTTAGAACTGGACATGGAACAACAGACTGGTTTCAAATAGGAAAAGGAGTACGTCAAGGCTGTATATTGTCACCCTGCTTATTTAACTTCTATGCAGAGTACATCATGAGAAACGCTGGGCTGGAAGAAACACAAACTGGAATCAAGATTGCTGGGAGAAATATCAATAACCTCAGATATGCAGATGACACCACCCTTATGGCAGAAAGTGAAGAGGAACTAAAAAGCCTCTTGATGAAAGTGAAAGAGGAGAGTGAAATAGTTGGCTTAAAGCTCAACATGCAGAAAACAAAGATCATGGCATCTGATCCCATCACTTCATGTGAAATAGATGGGGAAACAATGGAAACAGTGTCAGACTTTATTTTTTTGGGCTCCCAAATCACTGCAGATGGTGACTGCAGCCATAAATTAAAAGACGCTTGCTCCTTGGAAGAAAACTTATGACCAACCTAGACAGCATATTCAAAAGCAGAGACACTACTTTGCCAGCAAATGTCCATCTAGTCAAGGCTATGGTTTTTCCAGTAGTCATGTATGGATGTGAGCGTTGGACTGTGAAGAAGGCTGAGCACCACAGATTTGATGCATTTGAACTGTGGTGTTGGAGAAGACTCTTGAGAGTCCCTTGGACTGCAAGGAGATCCAAGCAGTCCATTCTGAAGGAGATCAGCCCTGGGATTTCTTTGGAAAGAATGATGCTAAAGCTGAAACTCCAATATTTTGGCCACCTCATGCGAAGAGTTGACTCATTGGAAAAGACTCTGATGCTGGGAGGGATTGGGGGCAGGAGGAGAAGGGGATGACCGAGGATGAGATGACTGGATGGCATCACTGACTCGATGGACGTGAGTCTGAGTGTACTCCGGGAGTTGGTGATGGACAGGGAGGCCTGGCGTGCTGCAATTCATGGGGTCGCAAAGAATCGGACACGACTGAGTGACTGAACTGAACTGAAGAAGTTGGTTTATTTGTCACCCTCGATTCTTGTCTCATAGCAACGAAGATTTAGAATGATGGACTAAAGGGTTTGAAACAACAGACAAGTTACAGTCCAGTTATAGCTCAAGCAGACAGAACTTTTATTAAAGAGACGTGGCAGTAGGCCAATCCCAAAGGAGTCATAACAATCCCTCTTGGCTTATCCTGTTATACTTCCTGTCTCTTCCTCTTGGTTCGGTCCTGTGCAAAATAGGACCTGTACTCACCACCTATCAGGAAAGGGCATACAGTCAAGGCCAATTGACACTTGCAAGTTACACAGCAACAGTCTCTGCTGTGCATGTCTTTCCCATCATTCAGTTTGTACAATCAAATATATGTATATATGAACACATACATATTTATGACTATGTAAGAATCCATAAATCCATACATATTATGAGTATTTATGAGTCCTTAATGGGCTCCTAGCTGTTTAAGATTACTCAAAGAAGCCCCTGTGGTTAGTTTGTATTCACTGTGTGCCTAGGGTGCATGTGCAGAAGTTGGAAAAATCACTGCGGTTATTTTTGTAGCATATCTGTGATCTCTCCTGGGTGTGTTTAGGCTGGGGTTTAGAGATCAGCTTGCATCCTTTTCAGCTAGGCCACCGCTTGTTGCTCATGCCTAATTTCCTACCTAACCTAACTATTTGTTAATCACATACTGTAATTTAAGTGTTGGGTTGCAGAGGCAGAAAAACGTACAATTATGAATATTAATGTGTGTATTTATACCTAATGTAGGTGAATTATATGTTTTTGAAGTGATTGATTTATTTTTGCAATGACAAGGAAATTTTAAACTTATATATCAGGATTATAATGCCCCAAGATGAATAAATTGATCTTTACAATTTTTCTAATACTTTTACCATGTGAATTTCATTCAGAAAGCTAACTTCTCTTGTTTCCAGTAGCTAAATTTCAGTCTCATTCAATTTGGCTGGCTAATCCATAGGTGAGTCTTGGGGAAAAGATTAAAAATATCTTTTTGTTTTAAAAATGTGTTTACTCTCTTCTCACTTTACTGATTGCCATTAAAATTATTATTATTACTGCAAATGTATCACTTAAAAATGTTTATTTATTTGGCTGCATTGGATCTTAGTTTTAGCACATAGGATTTTCAATCTTCGGCATGCAGGATTTTTTAGTTGTGGCATGTGGGATCTAGTTCTCTGACCAGGGATCAAACTCAGGCCTCCTGCATTGAGAGCACACAGTCTTAGCCACTGAACCACCCAGAAAGTCCCTGTATCACTTTTTTATCATGAGTAAATTGCGTTTGGAGAAAAGAATTATGTGTTATAAAGAGTTTTATTGTTATTTTTTTAAATAACAAATTCAAAAAATTTTATTAGTATACAAAGGGTATCTCTTTGATAAAACATTGTACCACTGCCATATTTACTCTCCAATGAGAAAGGGACACATGAGATTTATTCTACTTTCTGTAGGAAAATATGTAAATACCATCAATAGCAAAAGAAAATTCATTTTCTGGGGTCATATGAGTGAAGAACAACTGGGGTAGGGTGGATGGTGTTTTGCTAAATTATCAAAATTGATAGATTATCATTTGATATTCCAGAAGCAGTACTTTCTCAAAGACCTTAAGTGACCCTCCTTTACTTCAAATACATGTTGACTTAGTTGAATTATCATTTAGAAATAAAGTTGTTTTGATGACAGCAACTTAATTCAATAGCTTGTTCTCGACATAAAATCTTTTTTATTAATAAACCCAGTTTTCAGTTAGTAAGTTCACTGACTTTTCATGCAGTGATTTTCAACCAAAATAATATTATTAGTGGGTTTAATGCAAAAATATTCACAGTATATATATCCTTTTATCTATAAGGAACAAGTATTGAAGGGCTATAATGTGATAACTTTTTAACTGATACATGACATATAAAGTATACATAATTAACCAAATTTAAAATAGAAAGCAATGGAATATGTTCAGACCAGAACTGTTTTACACATTGACAGGTTTTTGTTTGTTTATTTGTTTTGGTGGTTTGGAAGGTACTTCAAAGTCTTATTTGACTCAGAATAAGATATCAATTTTCCAGGGGTTACTTCTCATTTGTCTACTTGAGAAAAAGCAGAGTAAAGAATGTTCACAAAATTCAGTGACTTTTTAAGCTTGTTTTGATTCCTAAACAATAGGAATCTGCAGTATTTTGCTAGAAAATAAGGAGATGTTTGATATGAAGCATGTTTTTATGTTGTTTCTAATACAATTTTTTTTGTTGTTGTTATTCTTGACCATCACAGATACACCGAGGGGTTAAAGGATTTGTCCGAGATCTTCAGGGTAACCCAATTGCTAACGCCACCATCTCTGTGGAAGGAATAGACCATGATGTCACATCTGGTGGGTGTTCTTCGCTGTGATCAGAGGCTCTAGTATTGCATATGAGACCGTGGCTACTTCTTAGCCTAGATACATTCTTATACTGTTCTATGCAAAGCAATTAAATGCCTCATGTCTCTTTACACTGTCTCTCTTCAGCTTTGATCTAGTTAAATTTTTATCTGGGGAACAAGTCAGGCAGTTACTTAGGAGGGCTGTGAGGCAGGGCTGTCTGTGAGACTCTTTGCAGTTGTCAAGGCAAAGGAAGGTGAACCAGCTGGAATTGAAATGCTGTCTCTTAATAATCTCTCCTAAGAAGAGATTCTAAAGGGCTGTTAATTGGTGAAACTCAGGAAGGAGCAGAAGAGTAGGAAGGAGGGTAACTGCCTGTGTTTTTTTGTCCAGGATGTCCCATCCATTTCTTCATTTAATCTGTACCATAAAGCTGGATATATCCAAGGCTGAAAAGGACCTTACAGGATTGAAGTTGATGTTAATTATTTCAAGGTTTAAAGCCTTCTTTCCATTTTCCTAGTTTGGGGGAAATGATGTGTTTTTCTGGCAAACCTATCTACTCCTGTTAATAAACATCTCTCCAACTCATTTTAGTGTAATTCTCATTTGTTTGTATCTTATCAAAAACAACAATATCTTTTTAGCTATAAACTCTACATGTTTCAAGACCTTAGCATTAGTTAACCTTTAAATTAGTTCCCAAACATCCTATACCATTAACTCTTATTTAACCTCACATTTATAATTTGTATTTTTTAATCTTGAATATTTGTTTTCTAAAAATCCATTTATTTATTCAAACAGCAATGCTTATCAACACCTGGTGAAGCGCCAGCCTACCTTCTGGACCAATATGCCAGAACCTGTGCCAAATTTTTGCTCCTTTCACCCCCGGGGCGGGACTTCTTGAAGGACCTAGGCCGTGCACCCTATGGCCACAAGCAACTGCTTTTGTTAATCTTAGTAACATATAAACATTATTTTCTCTGCATTCCAGATGTGAAAATTTTAGGAAAATCTCACGTTGGCAGTATAAATAGGTAGAAAGGAATGAAATCTGAGGAGCAGGTTCTGGGACTTTAGCTTTTTTTTCAAAATTAATTTATTTTTTATTGAAGGATAATTGCTTTACAGAATTTTGCTGTTTTCTGTCAAACCTCAACATGAATCAGCCATAGGAATACATATATCCCCTCCGTTTTGAAACTCCCTCCCACCTCCCTCCCCATCCCACCCTTCGAGGATGATACAGAGCCCCTGTTTGAGTTTCCTGAGCCATACAGAAAATTCCCATAGACTATTTTACATATGGTAATGTAAGTTCTATGTTACTCTTAACATACATCTCACCCTCTTCTCCCCTGTCCCCATGTCCATAAGTCTATTCTCTATGTCTGTTTCTCCATTGTTGCCCTGTAAATAAATTCTTCAGTACCATTTTTCTAGATTCCATATATATGCATTAATATAAGGTATTCATCTTTCTCTTTCTAACTCACTTCATTCTGTATATGTTCTAGGTTCATCCACCTCATTAGAACTGACTCAAATGCATTCCTTTTTATGACTGAGTAATATTCCATTGTGTATATGTACCACAACTTCTTTATCCATTCATCTGTTGATGGACATCTAGGTTGCTTCCATGTTCTAGCTATTGTAAATAGTGCTGCAATGAATGATGAGATACATGTTTCTCTTTCAATTTTGGTTTCCTCAGGACATATGCCTAGAAGTGGGATTGCTGGGTCATATGGTGGTTTTACTCCTAGTTTATTTTAAGGAATCTCCATACCATCTTCCATAGTGGCTGTATCAATTTACATTCCCAGCAAAAGTACAAGAGCGTTCCCTTTTCTCCACACTCTCTCCAGCATTTATTGTTTGTAGGCTTTTTGTGAGGTGATATCTCATTGTAGTTTTGATTTGCATTTCTCTAATAATAAGCAATATTGAGCATCTTTTCATGTGTTTGTTAGCCATCTGTATGTCTTCTTTGGAGAAATGTCTGTTTAGGTCTTTTTCCCACTTTTTGATTGGGTTGTTTGTTTTTCTGGCATTGAGTTGTATGAGCTGCTTGTATATTTTGGAAATTAATCCTTTGTCAGTTGTTTCACTTGCTATTGTTTTCTCCCATTCTGAGTGTTGTCTTTTCACCTTGCTTATAGTTTCCTTTGCTGTATAAAAGCTTTTAAGTTTAATCAGGTCCCACTTGTTTACTATTGTTTTTATTTCTGTTACTCTAGGAAGTGGGTCATACAGGATCTTGCTTTGATTTATGTCATTGAGTATTCTGCCTATGTTTTCCTCTAAGAGTTCTATAGTTTCTGGTCTTACATTAATGTCTTAAATCCATTTTGAGTTTATCTTTGTGTATGGTGTTTGGAAGTGTTCTAATTTCATTCTTTTATATGCAGCTGTCCAGTTTTCCCAGCACCATTTATTGAAGAGGCTGTCTTTGCCCCATTGTATATTCTTGCTTCCTTTGTCAAAAATAAGGTACCCTTAGGTGCATAGGTTTTTTTCTGGGCTCTCTATTTTGACCACAGTCTACAGGGTCACAAAGAGTCGGACATGACCGAAGTGACCCTGTGCACATAAATGCAAGACTATTTTTTTTGCCTGTGGCATCTCTTCCCCTGTGAGAGCTGAGCATGAACATGGTGCAGTTGCTTGGGTTTCGGGGACCCTGGCAGCGCCAAGTGTGCAGGAACACAGACTGCTTCCGCTGCAGGAGATATGGCCCTATCAGAGTCTTTTTTGAGCCTCTTGTAGCTGGTGATCAGAAGGCCTCTTTGGCCAGTCTTTCTTCACAGCTCCACCCATTCGAGCACTTAGAGGGCTCCTTTGCCTGGGGCCCTTCTCTGTTGTTTGGCGTGTCAAGCACATAGAAGGGCCCCCCCGACTGGGGTCGTACTCTGTAGACTGGCACATGGGACACTTAAAGGGGCACCTGGGTGGGTCCCTACTCTGTAGTTTGGCGCATCAGTCACTGAAAGGAGTACCCTGTGTGGGGTCCTACTCTGTAGTTCAGTGCGGTCAGGCATTTGATGGGCCAGCCACTCTGTTGTTTAGCTGCCAATCCTGGCATGCAGGGAGAGAGAGGCTATGATGATGGCTCCACCCCGGACGCATGACTCAGCAGTATCGCCTTGCTTCCATGGCTGCTTGGCTTTCTTCTACTGGCATTTCCCACCACTATCTCCTCCCTCACATCCCCTCAATCTATCTCTTTGCAGTCAACAGCAGCCCTTACCCTGGGATTGCTCCACAGTCCCTAAACTCCAGCTCCCAGCAGCTGCCCCTTCCAGGAGACCAGCATTCCTGCCCGGGGTATGAATGGCTGTGGCAAGGACTGTCTGATTCTCATTCCATTTAGGCTGCCACAGATCAGCGGTTTCACTCTTCAGCCTTAAATGTTTCTCCTCTGACTCAGACAATTGCCCCAATGTGGGGATTGGACCCCTGCTTCAGTTCCCCCACCCACCAAAAGCAGGTCCAGTCCTACTAACATTCCTGTTTTCTCCCCTAGTTCCTTCATCCTCTCGAGTTTTGTGGTTCTATATATTCTTTTCCACTGGTCAGGTACTCCTGTCCACTCTCAGCTGGTGTTCTAGATGCACTTCTGTGTCTGAAGGTGTATTCCTGATGTATCCATGAAAAGAGATGTACTCCAAGTCCATCTACTCCTCTGCCATCTTGTTCTCCCTTGACACAGCAGTTTTTCAAGGGCAGTATAGGGTAGTAAGGAGAAACAAGCAATGGGGCAGTGGAGTCAAAGGTGGAGAGAAAATGTAGTGCCTTGTCTGGGAAACCTGAAAGCATTTCAGGAGAGATGAAATGTGAAGTGTAAGGAAAGATGCACCTTTGAATGAGGCAGTGTGGAGTCTTGATGGGTCTATTTCAGTGGACTGTGGAGGAGGAGGAAAGGGCCTGAAATGGAGAGTATTGACAAGTCTTTCTAGAACTTTTGCTGTAAAGTGAAGAAGAGAAATGAGACACTAGGTTAAAGGAAATGTAGAGTTCATAAAGGAGAAGAGATGGTGATGGGAGTTTGTTTTTTTCTGATGGTTTCCATATTCACAGTGAAATATTAATACAATGTGAAGCATCAACTAAGAGTGAGGATGAAGGGGATGCAGTACAGGTGTTAGGAAAAGGGAAAATTCCACTTGGACCTTGCTATTCAGTGTGGCCCCTACCAAGACCGAATTCAGCAATCACCTGGAACTAGCTAGAAATGCAGAATCTCAGGCCTCATCCCAGATCTAGGGAATTAGGATTTGCTCCTTACTGTCTCTCAGGTGATTGATGTGCACTAATCTAAGAAACAGGAAAGTGAAAGGACTTGGGAGGAAAACAGGGCAGGACCAGGGCCTTGTGTTTATAGACAGGGGACAGCTCATCATCGGTGTGTGGTTTCCCCAGCCCCTTGCAGCCACAGAGGCAGGCAGAGAGTAGAGGGGTGGGTGTTTTCCAGTGCTGACGGCTTGCCAGGCATATAAGCAGGTGGGGAACAGCACATCAGTTGAAGGAGACATGTGAGTGGATGACTAGGGGATCTGGGAACCTAAGCTGCTCAAAAAGAGGATGGAGGTACAGGAACACAACTCTGCTTAGAAATCCTCTGGAAAGTTGGTTGAAAATGCAATCCTAGAAAGCATGCCAGCTGTTTTGTCTTTTGAAATCTAAATTCTAACACATCCCTCAGGATTTCCAAAGAGGTGCCATCAGGTCACACTTCATGAGATACTGACCTAGACTCTCAGATCTTCAGATCTTCACAGCAAGAATCAAATTATGGTGCCAGCAGCTTGGGGACTTGAGAATATCCATTAATCTGTGTTATTTCTCATGTGAATATGATGATTCATTATATTAGAAGATTCATTAAATAACATTATTATCTGTAAAACTGCTATAAGAAATGATGCCTTCTAGAGAGTGTCATACTCTTCTTAATGGAATTTCATTAAATTCTATAAATATCTAAAGACAGAGAATAAAAAATGAATTTAGGTGGCATAACTATGAATTTCTCATATGTGCCTGTGACTTGATATTCTGTTCCCCACAGCAAAGGATGGTGATTACTGGAGATTGCTCGTTCCTGGAAACTATAAACTTACAGCCTCAGCGCCAGGCTATCTGGCAATAGCAAAGAAAGTGGCAGTTCCTTATAGCCCTGCTGTCAGGGTAAGTGATCATGATAATAGCTAAAATTTATTAAACACTTACCATGGGTCAAGCATATTTAAATCATTATATTTAGCTTTCATAATAACTCTACTATTACCCTGTTGTCCCTCTGTTAAAAGATGAGAAAACTGAGGCCTTGAAAAGTTAAGTGACTTGCCCAAAGGCTCAGTGTTTAATTTAATACCACTCAATGTGAAACTCTGTTACCATTTCTCAATTTCTGAAGAGATCCACAAAAAATTAAATAAAACGAAAAAATTAAAGTTTTATTTGCTGATCTTGATTTGTATCTAAATAATGTTCTGTTTGATTTATCTTTTTATCCCTAACAGCTAGTATCATACCTTACTCAATAAGTATTTTGAAAAATAAATTAGGCCTGCAATGTAATTTTAGGTACTAACTAAACATCTATTAAGCACATACTATTAGCAAAGTCAGGTCCTCTATGATAAGAACTATAAAAAGTGATACTTATTTAAGTAGATGACATTTTTTGATATTTAACTACTAAGGGTGATGGTGATGAGACCAAAAATCTCATAGAGCATGATTTTACTATTATCCTTGTAATATATTACTATGGAATGGCCTACAGGATTTCCAATTAAAAGCCTTACTTGAAAAGAATCTGTTGTATTTTTGGTTATATACCCAAAGATTGGAGTATAAATGCTTGGTTTTGCAAGCCAAATATCTTGGGTTTTCAAGTGATCCTTTGGTTTTGATTGTATGTGTTTATTAGGCTGGATATGTATTAAAATCAGGAGGTAAATTTGAACAAATAAATCCTGGAAAAATGTTTGTTTCAGAGTCAGGTTATAAAAGATTTCAACTATTTTGACCCTTGGCCTTTCTGCTATGTGTTAATTCAAAGAGGTTTTGAGTAGTCACATTCTTAAATAACCATAGGCTTGAGTAGCCAAATCAAAGAGCTCTTAGCTCCATGTGGAATGGAGCATGGCTATCTCATGGGCCCAAATAGCTTGCATATTTTAAATAGTCCTTTGTGGAAAAATGTATGAATTCTCCATAGACCTGATGAGGATGCCCAGTCTATAGGCGAATTGAGTTCCTGGGTTACTGATCTTCATGGTGGTTGGAGGTGTATGTATTTCCATCAGTTCTTTCACAGATGCAAGATTCTGGAAAACAGATCCCTGTAAAAGCTATGTGGTTTTTTTTTTAATTTTTATTTTTAATTAGAGGATAATTACTTTACAATATTGTGATGGTTTCTGCCATACATCAGTATTAATCAGCCATAGACAGAGTGAAGTAAGTTAAAAAGAGAAAGACAATATATACTAATGCACATACATGGAATCTAGAACAGAGAAGGCAATAGCACCCCACTCCACTACTCTTGCCTGGAAAATCCTATGGATGGAGGAGCCTGGTGGACTGCAGTCCATGGAGTCACTAAGAGTCAGACACGACTGAGCAACTTCACTCGCACTTTTCACTTTCATGCATTGGAGAAGGAAATGGCAACCTACTCCAGTGTTCTTGCCTGGAGAATCCCAGGGACTGGGGAGCCTGGTGGGCTGCCGTCGCAGAGTCAGACATGACTGAAGCGACTTAGCAGCAGCAGTGTGGAATCTAGAAAGATAGAACTGATGATCCTACTTGCAGGGCAGCAAAGGAGACAGGCATAAAGAACTGACTTTTGGATGCGGTGAGGGAGGAGAGGGTGGGTTAATTTGAAAGAAGTTACATCTTTTTATGGAGGGAAAGACTGCCTTTAAATAATCTGCCCATAAATAATCTGCTTTCCAATAATACTGAGCATGTGCATGTGCTAAACTGCTTCAGTCATGTCTGATTCTTTGAGACCTTATTAGATCAAAGCACATTTCAAACATAATGACTTTTGATATTCTTTTTCCCTAAAAGTATCTTTTTGGTTATCATGAGACATTTTTTAGGGTTTACTTTAATTCAGATTGCTAGATTGAGATTATTCTAATAAACTTTAAACCTGTTCATTTTTAATTTTAGTTTTTAAAAGTATATAATCAATTTGATAATAATATATTCTTATTTTCTCCTTTAGGTTGATTTTGAACTGGAGTCATTTTCTGAAAGGAAAGAAGAAGAGAAGGAAGAATTAATGGAATGGTGGAAGATGATGTCAGAAACTTTAAACTTTTAAGAAAGCTTCTAATTAATTGCTTTTAATCTATATAATGTATGTAGTATGATGTAATGTGGCCATTTTCTTTTAGATTTTGTGCAGTTAATATTTAACATTGATTTATTTTTGATCATTTAAATATTAATAGATATTACTTAAAATAGACTCTTAGGTTAAAATATAAGAACTTGGTCTATAGCATTCATTTTCCTATATATGTGATACAGAGGACTGTAGAAGAGATTTGAGTGATTTTGCCATTTTAGGCTTAGAGACAATATTCCATATGTTATTTACAATATAGAACTTTTTGAGTAATTCTAGGTTTTAAAAATTAGTGAATCCACTTATGGTTGCCATAGGGGAAGAAGAGATAGGGAGTCTGGGATCAGCATGTAGACACTGCTATATTTAAAATAGATAACCAGTAAGGTCCTACTGTATAGTACAGAGAACTCTGCTTAGTGTTATCTGGCAGCCTGGAGGGGAGGGATATTTGGGAGAGAATGGATATATATATATATATATATATATATATATATATATACACACACGATTGAGTCCCTTTGCCATACACCCAAAACTATCACAACATTGTTGATCAGCTATACTCTAATATAAAGTAAAAATTTCTTTAAATCCTAAAAAAAGAAAGGAAAATGTATTTGAAAAAGCATCTGTGCAATGGATAGAAGGGGAGAGTAAACAAGGGGTACTTTGACAGGATAAAAGCTAAAAGTGAAAAAAAAAGAAAAAATAGAGTCCTTTTAATTAATGTAACTGGTGACAGTGTCACATAATGAAGCCATTGGAAAAGTCAACAGCTACAGGTTGAGTTGTCAGCACTATACTACAAAACTTAAACAGTCCTGTATTAATCATCATTGTGTAGTATGCTGTCTAGCTATAGAAGTATGATCTTGTTAACACATTCTTGATGGGAAAGTGAAAGTGAAGTCGTTCAGTTGTGTCCAACTCTTTGTGACCCCATGGACTGTAGCCTACCAGGCTCCTCTGTCCATGGGATTCTCCAGGCAAGAGTACTGGAGTGGGTTGCCATTTCCTTCTCCAGGAGATCTTCCCAACCCAGGGATTGAACTCGGGTCTTCTGCACTGTAGGCAGATGCTTTGCCCTCTGAGCCACCAGGGTAAGTCTACTTGATGGGAGTAAAATGTAAATGTTTAGTGAGAAGTTTTATGAAAAGAGTGGAAATTGATTTCTTGCTTGTATACATTGGCACAATAGTGTTATATTATTCAGTGTGCTAACACTACTTCAAAATGTAGGGTTTTTCTTGGTTGTAGATTGTCCCAGAATTGCATTCTAAATGAATAAAAATTTTAAAAAATCCCTATGATATGTATTTAATTCTGTATTATTTTTGGTCTACAGTTTTGATCACGTGATAAAAAATGTATTCCCTTGAGAGCAGCCTCTCATTGATTCATCTTCTATAATTTTAAATTTGTTAAGTGACTGCTGTATGCCAAGCACAGTGCAAGCACTGCATGTACTGTGTATATTATTTTGGTGGTCAAAATGTGATTCCATGGATCAGGTGTGGACATAAACTTTAAATACATATACACGAAAATGAACATGTAATTAAGCATTGTGATGAGTAAAGTGATAGGAAGGACTAGTGTGTGGATAAAGAGAAATGTCAGAGCAACTTGCTTTAGACTAGATTCGGGGATGGCCTCTTAATGCAAGTTAAACCCATACTTAGACTATGAGTTCAGTTCAGTCAGTTCACTCTCAGTCGTGTCTGACTCTTTGCGACCCCATGGACTGCAGCATGCCAGGCCTCCCTGTCCATCACCAACTCCCAGAGTTTACTCAAAGTCAGTCCATTGAGTCGGTGATACCATCCAACCATCTCCTCCTCTGTCATCCCCTTTACCTCCCGCACTCAGTCTTTCCCAGCATCAGGATCTTTTCAAATGAGTCAGCTGTTCACATCAGATGGCCGAAGTACTGGAGTTTCAGCTCCAGCATTAGTCCTTCCAATGAATATTCAGGACTGATTTCCTTTAGGATGGACTGGTTGGATCTCCTTGCAGACCAAGGGAGTCTCAAGAATCCTCTCCAACACCACAATTCAAAAGCATCAGTTCTTTGGCACTCAGCTTTCTTTATAGTCCAACTCTCACATCCATACATAACTACAGGAAAAACCATAGCTCTGACTAGATGGACCTTTGTTGGCAAAGTAATGACTCTGCTTTTTAATATGCTGTCTAGGTTGGTCATAACTTTTCTTCCAAGGAGAAAGTGTCTTTTAATTTCATGGTTGTAGTCACCATCTGCAGTGATTTTGGAGCCCCCCCAAATAAAGTCCATCACTGTTTCCACTGTTTCCCCATCTATTTGCCATGAAGTGATGGGACCAGATGTCATGATCTTAGTTTTCTGAATGTTGAGTTTTAACCCAGCTTTTTCACTCTCCTCTTTCACTTTCATCAAGAGGGTCTTTAGTTCTTCACTTTCTGTCATAACAGTGGTGTCATCTGCATATCTGGAGAAGGCAATGGCAACCCACTCCAGTACTCTTGCCTGGCGAATCCCATGGACAGAAGAGCCTGGTAGGCTGTAGTCCATGGTGTCGCTAGGAATTGGACATGACTGAGCAACTTCACTCACTTTTCACCTTCATGCATTGGAGAAGGAAATGGCAACCCATTCCAGTATTTTTGCCTGGAGGATCCCAGGGACAGGGGGGCCTGGTGGGCTGCTGTCTATGGGGTTTCACAGAGTAGGACACGACTGAAGGGACTTAGCAGCAGCAGCATCTGCATATCTGAGGTTATTGATATTTCTCCCAGCAATCTTGATTCATCCAGTCCAGCGTTTCTCATGATGTACTCTGCACATAAGTTAAATAAGCAGGGTGACAACATACAGCATTGACGTATTTCTTTTCCTATTTGGAGCCTGTCTGTTGTTCCATGTCCAGTTCTAACTGTTTCTTCCTGACCTGCATACACATTTCTCAAGAGGCAGGTCAGGTGGTCTGTATTCCCATCTCTTTAAGAATGTTCCACAGTTTGTTGTTATCCAAACAATCAAAGGCTTTGGTGTAGTCAATAAAGCAGGAGTAGATGTTTTTCTGGAAATCTCTTTTTTTGATGATCCAATAGATGTCAATTTGATCTCTGGTTCCTCTACCTTTTCTAAATCCAGCTTGAACATGTGGAAATTTACAGTTCATGTATTGCTGAAGCCTGGCTTGGAGAATTTTGAGCATTACTTTTCTAGCATGTGCTGCTGCTGCTGCTAAGTCACTTCAGTCATGTCTGACTCTGTGCGACCCCAGAGACGGCAGCCCGCCAGGCTCCCTCGTCCCTGGGATTCTCCAGGCAAGAACACTGGAGTGGGTTACCATTTCCTTCTCCAATGCAGGAAAGTGAAAAGTGAAAGAGAAGTCGCTCACTCATGTCCGACTCTTAGCGACCCCATAGACTAGAGCCTACCAGGCTCCTTTGTCCATGGGATTTTCCAGGAAAGAGTACTGGAGTGGGTTGCCATTGCCTTCTCCTGCTAGCATGTGAGATGAATACAATTATGCAGCAGTTTCAGCATTCTTTGACATTGCCTATCTTTGGGATTGGAATGAAACTGACCTTTTCCAGTCCTGTGGCCATTGCTGAGTTTTCCAAATTTGCTAGCATATTGAGTGCAGCATCATATTTGACGATTTGTAATAGCTTAACTGGAATTCCATCACCACCACTAGCTTTGTTTGTAGTGATTCTTTTTAAGACCCACTTGATCTCCAGGATGTCTGGCTTTAGGTGAGTGATCACACCATCGTGATCATCTGGATCATGAAGATCTTTTTGTGTAGTTCTGTGTATTCTTGTCACCTCTTCTCAATATTTGCTGCTTCTGTTAAGTCCATACCATTTCTGTCCTTTAATGTGCCCATCATTGCTTGAAAATTTCCGTTGGTATCTCTAATTTTCTTGAAGAGATCTCTAGTCTTTCCCATTCTATTGTTTTCCTCTATTGCTTTGCATTGATAACAGAGGAAGGCTTTCTTATATCTCCTTACTCTTCTTTGGAACTCTGCATTCCAATGGATATATCTTTCCTTTTTTCCTTTGCCTTTCACTTCTCTCTTTTTTGTTTCTTTTAATGACCAATTTAATTCTATCTATTATTCAACATGTTATATAGAGAAGTGGTTCACACTGAGGGGTATGGGAAACTCCTTTTTAGTTTTACATGTAAAATAGTCATGTAATACAAGTAATACTTTGTGAACCTGTTTTACTATGCACTTCCTTTCAGTTTTTTTTTTTAGTTTTTTATTTTTTTAATTTTAAAATCTTTAATTCTTACATGTGTTCCCAAACATGAACCCCCCTCCCACCTCCCTCCCCATAACATCTCTGTGGGTCATCCCCATGCACCAGCCCCAAGCATGCTGTATCCTACATCAGACATAGACTGGCGATTCAATTCTTACATGATAGTATACATGTTAGAATGCCATTCTCCCAAATCATCCCACCCTCTCCCTCTCCCTCTGAGTCCAAAAGTCCGTTATACACAGCTGTGTCTTTTTTCCTGTCTTGCATACAGGGTCGTCATTGCCATCTTTCTAAATTCCATATATATGTGTTAATATACTGTATTGGTGTTTTTCTTTCTGGCTTACTTCACTCTGTATAATCGGCTCCAGTTTCATCCATCTTCTTTTCATATCAGTTTGTAAGACCTCCTCAGACAACCATTTTGCTTTTGCATTTCTTTTTCTTGGGGATGTTCTTGATCCCTGCCTCCTGTACAATGTCACAAACCTCTGTCCAGAGTTCTTCAGGCACTCTGTTTATCAGATCTAATACCTTGAATCTATTTGTCACTTCCACTGTATAGTCATAAGGGATTTGATTTAGGTCATACCTGAATGGTCTAGTGGTTTCCCCTACTTTCTTCTATTTAAGTCTGAATTTTACAATAAGGAGTTCATGATCTGAGCCACAGTCAGGTCGAAATCTTGTTTTTGCTGACTGTATAGAGCTTCTCCATCTTTCACTGCAAAGAATATAATCAATCTGCTTTCGGTGTTGACCATCTGGTGATGTCCATGTGTAGAGTCTTCTCTTGTGTTGTTGGAAGAGGGTGTTTGCTATGACCAGTGCATTTTCTTGGCAAAACTCTGTTAGTCTTTGCCCTGCTTCATTCTGCATTCCAAGGCCAAATTTGCCTGTTACTCCAGGTGTTTCTTGACTTCCTACTTTTGCATTCCAGTCCCTTATAATGAAAAGGACATCTTTTTGAATATTAGTTCTAAAAGGTCTTCTAGGTCTTCATGGAACCGTTCAACTTCAGCTTCTTCAGCATTACTGGTTGGGGCATAGACTTGGATTACTGTGATATTGAATGGTTTGCCTTGGAGATGAACAGAGATCATTCTGTGGTTTTTGAGATTGCATCCAAGTACTGCATTTCGGACTCTTTTTTTGACCATGATGGCTACTCCATTTCTTCTGAGGGATTCCTGCCCACAGTAGTAGATGTAATGGTCATCTGAGTTAAATTCACCCATTCCAGTCCATTTTAGTTCACTGATTCCTCGAATGTTGACGTTCACTCTTGCCATCTCTTGTTTGACCACTTCCAATTTGCCTTGATTCATGGACCTGACATTCCAGGTTCCTATGCAATATTGCTCTTTACAGCATTGGACCTTGCTTCTATCACAAGTCACATCCACAGCTGGATATTGTTTTTGCTTTGGCTCTATCCCTTCATTCTTTCTGGAGTTATTTCTCCACTGATCTCCAGTAGCATATTGGGCACGAAGGGGAAAAAAAAAAATCTGACACTTGTAGTTTGTTTTCTCCTGCCACTTAAGAGAGAGAGAAAAAAAGTCTGACACTTGCAGCCTGTTTTCTCCACTTGGGGACCCCTAGCCTTCCTGCCTGTTACCTTCTCATCTGCCCTTGCAATGAAACAGTCTGCAAGCAGCTGGCCACAGTCATTTGCCCATAGCTATCCTTCACTCCAGAAACATACCTGCAGCTTTTCCTCTGTGTTTATTTTAAACTTTAAGTTTGAAGAGCAAGATGGTGAGGGAAAACGTTGAGCCTGACCAGGAGGGCTCTGTGCAGTTACTACCCTGGCTCATCTGATCATGTGAAATGTGGCTGTGGAATTTGGGGTCTGGCCCCTGGCGAAAGGCATGGCAACTTACTCTAGTATTCTTGCCTGGAGAATTCCATGGACAGAGAAGCCTGGCAGATTGCAGTCCACAGGGTTGCAAAGAGTCAGATATGACTGAAGTGACTTAGCATGCTGGCATGCATGCAGAGAAGATTAGAGCAGCGGTGGTTCGGCATTCTTCACTTTAAACCTGAAAGGTTGTTGCTGACCCATGAAAGGATGCCAGGATTCTTGGCCTCTGGAGGAGAAGAATTCAATCAGGTCCAGAGACAAGGCTTGAACACTCAGAGCTTTTGTGTAATAAAGTTTTATTAAAGTATAAAGGAGATAGAGAAAGCTTCTGACATAGGCATCAGAAGGGGGCAGAAAGAGTACCCCCCCCCCACTAGTCTTCAGCTGGATGTTATATAGTCATTAGCAGTCTGTTAATGAAAGAAAGGGATGTCTTAAAACTCAGAATGGCACCAGGCCCCTCATCCATAAGATGTATTTTGGGATAATCTTGGCACCAAGTGATTCATCCTCGGCCATAAAGCAATTGACTTGAATCTTGTAGAAGAGCAGGTTACCATACAAATAGTTTCAATTACATAGATTAGGGGAACAATATCTGAGTATAACATAATGGTTTGTCAAGTAGGTTCTGAGTCATTAGGGGGAACCTACTTGAAGACAGAGTCTGGGGTAAATGCATAATACATTAACATAGCTTAAGACAAATATTTCCATAAGAAGAATACATAGGTTAACTCAAGGTTTGAGCATAGTTAACTTCAGGTGGAACTAGGTGTTATTATGGCAACACACTATTTTAAAAGAAACCTCCTTTTAAATTTGTAGAAGGGGGAAAAGAGGAAAATTTGAGAAGGGGGAAATATATATATCACTAGTTTGTTTCCTCCTGCCTCTTAAGAGAGAGATAAAAATGTCTGTCACTTGTAGCCTATTTCCTCCGTTTGGAGACCCCTGGCCTTCTTGCCTGTTACCCTCTCATACCTAAAATATATTTCCCTGTTCACTAAATATACAGAGGTATTTTAAAGCCAAGTACATATGTGTGTACTTGGTATGTTCAAAGTAGCCAAGATGGTGTGTTCAGGCTCTCTCGCCCCACGTTTTGTAAATAATGACTATGTAACAGCTGAGATCACATAGTGCTGCACATGCATGCCATGAGGTACTTGCTTGGTCATGAGCTGCTTTGTGCTGTAGGGATATATGAACTTCACCCAAGAAAGAAGCGGCATTTTTTTTTTTTTTTTTGCTGTGTCATGGCTGTGTCTGTTGGGTCAGCCATGAGAGGAGAGAATATAGTGTATTTACTGCTATGGCTGCTGCATCAACCAGGAGAGGATACTGTTGTGGCTGCTGTGTCAGCCAGAAGAGAGGCTGTGTGCAGTTAGGTTGTGTTATGTTATGTCTGCTGCTGTGGCTGCTGTGCCAGCCAGGAGAGAGGCTGTGTGCAGTTAGGTTGCGTTATGTTATGTCTGCTGCTGTGGCTGCTGTGCCAGCCAGAAGAAAATAAATGTGACTGAGTTCCTACAGCTCCTTGTATCTTCTTCCGGCCTCTTAGCTCACACCTTGCCTAACCTGGGTTCAGTGAACGGTGCAGACAGTGTGAACAGCAAGACAATTGGCACTGTGAACAGGATGAAGAATGATACAGTATGTAAATAAAGTAAGAAAGCACCAGCTGTGTGTGTCCACTTCAAGATCCAGCCACAGGATCCAGTCAAGATCCTGTGCAGCAAACAGGCAGAACTGACAGGAAGATGTGAAAAAGGATTAGGTGCTAGAGTTTGGCTGAGTCCTTTGTAAGTGAAAAGTCTACTTGGTCATATTATCTTTTCTGCCTTTTACTATGCACATACAAATGTAAGAATATGACCCTTTGCCCATCAGAGAATGAGATAACGTAGACTCTAGCTTTTTGTGTCTGGGTAACCTGCGATTCTCCTTAAGCTATATGTGGCCGACACTGACAAATTCTTTGAGGGTGTATCTAAACGAAGAAATGGAAAAGCAGAAAGTCATTTTTCCCCCCACTTTGGAGTCACTTCAAACCTGATATTATTTTTGAGTTTTCACAACAGAAAACATTTACCCATTTCTCTTGCATTTCTTTTCTACTTTTCTGTTTTCCTGATCACCTCTGTCTCAGGCATATTTTATCTGTCAGGACTTTCCTGACAGAAACTATAAGTTTCCTTCTCCCATGTCTTTCCATCTCTTTTGCCTCCCCTATCCCCTGGCATTTCTGTGCCACATTCCCTAGCCCCCCACCCCGTTCACCCCCCCCCCATCTTCCCCTCTCCCTCTGTCCCTCTGACCCTCTCTGCATCATGACTACATTTAGTCAGAAAAGAGGCTGAGGTCAAGCAGCCTAGGCACTCCTTCCCCCTCATTACTGTGGACCTTCCATCTAGAAGGGGCCTCCCTCAGCCTCAGTTTTCTTTCTGGAAATTTGCCATCAAGAGGATCCCCTGGGCCTTCTCCACAACCTCTAGCCATACCCTAGCCCAACACTGACCTTGGAAGTGCAGATCCTAATTTTGGAGTGTCTGGCTTATCTGAAATCTTCTCCTGTGAGAACTCCAAAATTACAATTCACTGCTGAACAATCATTGGCAGGATAATCTTGTATCCCCACCCCCCAACACACAAAAAAATACCCCACATCCAAGGGCAAAGGAGAAGCCCCAGCAAGATGGCAGGAGGGGTGACATCACATTTAGAATTAAACCCCATACCCACTGGAGACACTCAGAGGACTTAAACCAAACCTTGTGAGCACCAGGACTCAGAGACCACACAGAGATTGAGCCAGATATGTGTTTGAGTCTCCAGTGGAGGTATGGGTCAGCAATAGTCTGCTTCAGGGTCAGGGGCTCAGGGTGCAGATACCTGGGTCACACAGCATAAGCCTTGGAGGAAGTCGTCACTAACCCCACCACAGAGCTGCTGAGCAGATGACCCACAAACTCCAGAACAATTATACAAAAGAATTTCTTGCAATGTTAAGAAAATTCTATGGCTTACAACAGATTTTTCAACCTGAGGATCTGGCAAAAGGACTGAGAACCCCCAGGGAATTTGACTTTAGAGGCAAGTGGGATTTGATTACAGAACTTCCACAGGACTGGGGAAACAGACTCTTGGAGGGCACAAACAAAACCTTGTGTGCACCAGGATCCAGGAGAAAGGAGCAGTGGCACCACAAGAGACTGAGCCAGATTTGTCTGTGAGAGCATAGGAGTCTCTGGTAGAGGGGTGGGTAGGCAGTGGTGTGCTGAGAGCTTGGGGACATGGAGTGTGGCATGCCTGTAGGGGACATTTTGAAGGAGATTGCCATTCTCTTCATTGCCTCCACCATAGTTTGGTCTTAGGCCAAACAACAGGGAGAGAAGAAAGTCCCACCTATCAACAGAAAGTCGGATTAAAGATTTGCTGAACAAGGCCCCACACATCAGAAAAAAAATCCCAGTTTTCCCCACAGTCAGTCTCTCCCATCAGGAAGCTTACATAAGCTTCTTATTTTATCTGTCAGAGGGCAGAGAGATGAAAACCACAATCACAGAAAACTAATCAAGCTGATTACATGGACCACAGCCTTGTCTAACTCAATGAAACTATGAGCCATGCTGTGTAGGGCCACCCAAGATGGACAGGTCATGGTGGAGCGTTCTGATAAAACATGGTCCACTGGAGAAGGGAATGGCAAACCACCTCAGTATTCTTGCCTTGAGAACCCCATGAAAAGCCAAAAGGATATGACACCAAAAGATGAAATCCCCAGGTTGGTAGGTGCCCAATATGCTACTGGAGAAGAGTGAGTGGAGAAATAACTCCAGAAAAAAATGAAGAGACAGAGCCAAAGCAAAAACAATGACCAGCTGTGGATGCGACTGGTGATGGAAGTATAGTCCGATGCTGTTAAGAGCAAAATTGCATAGGAACCTGGAATGTTAGGTCCATGAATCAAGGCAAATTGGAAGTGGTCAAGCAGGAGTTAGCAAGAGTGAATATCAATATTTTAGGAAGCAATGGACAAAAGTGGACTGGAATGAGCAAATTTAATTCAGATGACCATTATATCTCCTACTGTGGGCAAGAATTCCATAGAAGAAATGGAATAGCCCTCTTAGTCAAAAAGAGTCTGAGATGCAGTACTTGGATGCAATCTAAAAAATGACAGAATGGTCTCTGTTCAATTCCAAGGCAAACCATTCAATATCACAGTAATTCAAGTTTACCAGTAATGCTCAAGAAGCTGAAGCTGAACGGTTTTATGGAGACCTACAAGACGTTTTAGAACTAACACCCCCAAAAGATGTCATTTTCATAATAATGGACTGGAATGCAAAAGTAGAAAGTCAAGGGATACCTTGAGAAACAGGCAAAATTGGCCCTGGAGTACAAAATGAAGCAAGGTAAAAGCTAGAAGAATTCTGTCAAGAGAATGCCCTGGTCATAGCAAACACCCTCTTCCAAAAACACAAGTGAAGACTCTACACATGGACATCACCAGATGGCCAACACCAAAATCAGATTGATTATATTCTCTGCTGCCAAAGAAGGAGAAGCTCTACACAGTCAGCAAAACCAATACCAGGAGTTGACTGTGGCTCAGATCATGAACTCCTTATTGCAAAATTCAGACTTAAATTGAAGAAAGTAGGGGAAACCACTAGACCATTCCAGTATGACTGAAATAAAATCTCTTATGATTATACAGTGGAAGTGAGAAATAGATTCAAGGTATTAGACCTGATAGACAGAGTATCTGAAGAACTCTGGACAGAGGTTCGTGACATTGTACAGGAGGCAGGGATCAAGACCATCCTGAAGAAAAATAAATACAAAAAGGCAAAAAGGTTGTCTGAGGAGGCCTTACAAATAGCTGAGAAAAGAAGAGAAGCTAAAGGAAAAGGAGCAGAGGAAAGATATACTCATTTGAATTCAGAGTTCCAAAGAATAGCAAAGATAGGTAAGAAAGCCTTCCTCAGTAATCAGTGCAGAGAAAGAGGAAAACAATAGAATAGGAAAGACTAGAGATCTCTTCAAGAAAATTAGAGATACTAAGGGAACACTTCATGCATAGATGGGCACAATAAAGGACAGAAATGTTATGGACCTAACAGAGGCAGAAGATATTAAGAAAAGGTGGTAAGAATACACAGAAGAACTATACAAAAAAGATCTTCGTAACCCAGGTAACCACGATGGTGTGATCACTCTGAGCCAGATCCTAGAGCCAGACATCTTGGAATGCGAAGTCAAGTGGGTCTTAGGTAGCATCACTGCAAACAA
This sequence comes from Ovis aries, assembly GCF_016772045.2. NCBI lineage: Eukaryota > Metazoa > Chordata > Mammalia > Artiodactyla > Bovidae > Ovis > Ovis aries. The sequence continues at coordinate 930,024 of NC_056070.1, forward strand.
AGCTAGTGGAGGTGATGGAATTCCAGTTACGCTATTAGAAATTCTCAAATATGATGCTGTTAAAGTGCTGCAGTCAACATGCTAGCAAATTTGGAAAACTCAACAGTGGTGACAGGACTGGAAAAGGTCAGTTTTCCTTCCAATCCCAAAGAAGGGCAATGCCAAAGAATGTTCAAATTACCGCACAATTGTAGTCATCTCACATGCTAGCAAAGTAATGTTCAAAATTCTCCAATGCAGGCTTCAACAGCACATGTACCATGAAACATTGTGATGTTCAAGATGGATTTAGAAAACACAGAGGAACTGGAAATCAAATTGCCAACATCCATTGCATCATAGGAAAAGCAAGACAGTTCCAGAAAATTATCTACTTCTGCTTTATTGATTATGCCAAAGCATTTGACTGTATAGATAGCAAGCTGTGGAAAATTCTTAGAGAGAAGGAAATACCAGACCACCTTACTTGCCTCCTGAGAAATCTGTATGCAGGTCAAGAATCAGTAGTTAGAACTGGATATGGAACAATGGACTGGTTCCAAATTGGGAAAGGAGCACGTGAAGTCTGTATCTTGTCATCCTGCTTATTTAAATTACATGCAGAGTACATCATGTGAAATGTGGGGCTGGATGAAGAAAAAGCTAGAATCAAGATTGTTGAGAGAAATATCAATAGCTTCAAATATGCAGATGACACTACCTTAATGGCAGAAAGTGAAGAGAAACTAAAGAGCCTCTTGATGAAAGAGAGAGAGGAGAGTGAAAAAGTTGGCTTAAAACTCAACAGTCAGAAAACTAAGATCATGGCATCTGGCCCCATCACTTCATGGCAAATAGACTGGAAATAATGGAAACATTGACACTTTATTTTTTTGGGCTCCAAAATCACTGCAGATGGTGACTGCAGCCACGAAATTAAAAGATACTTGTTCCTTGGAAGAAAAGCTTTGATCAACCCAGAGAGCATACTAAAAAGCAGAGACTTTTCCAAAAAAAGGTCCATCTAGTCAAAGCTATGGTTTTTCCAGTTGTCATTAATGAATGAGAGTTGGACTATAAAGAAAGCTGTGTGCAGATTATTTAATACTTTTGAACTGTGATGTTGGAGAAGACTCTTCAGAGTCCTTTAGACTGCAAGGAGATGAAGCCAGTCCATCGTAAAGGAAGTCAGTCCTGAATATTCATTGGAAGGACTGATGCTGAAGCTGAAACTCCAATACTATGGCCACCTGATGAGAAGAACTGACTCACCAGAAAAGACCCTGATGCTGGGAAAGATTGAAGGTAGGAGGAGAAGGGGTTGACAGAGGATGAGATGGTTGAATGGCATCATCGACTTGATTGATATGGGTTTGAGCAAGCTCTGCGTTTGGTCATGGACAGGGAAGCCTGGCATGCTGCAGTCCATGGGGTTGCAAAGAGTTGGACATGTGAGTGACTGAACTGACTGACCAGCTATCTAAAGTCCCCAAGTAAAACAAATTTATTAAAGAATTAAGTTTCTTTTCATATTGTCAAATATTAGAAACTGCAGCAAAACTACTCTAACATTAGAAAAATGAGCTTGAAAGATCAGGCATCATGGCTTTGCAGAGAAAGCCCTGGGCCCTGCTCAGAGGACTTTGCTGAGTGATAGTTGCAGTGGACTTGGCACCTTCCAGAAGCTCAGTCTTCTCTTATTAACTAGGAGAAAGGATGATTATTATTAAGATATTTATTAAAGTTCTTTATTTGATAATCCCATATGCCTACAAATAGGAAATTCTCTATAGAAAGTAAGGGAAGATCAAAATGGAAGGCTTATTAAAATCTTTACATTTTGGTGTTGAGTATGTTTTAGTTAAATTGTACCATGGTTCAGAAAAAGCTTTGTGCAATCTTGAGAAAGGAGAATGGAGCTGGAGAAATCAACCTGCCTGACTTGAGACTATACTACAAAGCTGCAGCCATCAAGACAGTATGGTACTGGTCCAGAAATAGAAATATAGAGCAATGGAACAAGATAGAAAGCCCTGAGATAAACTGAAACATCTTATAGACACCTTTTCTTTGACAAAGGAGGCAATACTATATGGTGGAGAAAAGACAGTCTTTTCAATAAGTGGTGCTGGGAAAACTGGACAGCTATGTGTAAAATAATGAAATTAGAACACTTTCTAACACTGTACACAAAAATAAGGTCAAAATGGATTAAAGACCTAAATGTAAGACCAGAAACTACAAAACTCTTAGAGGGAAACATACTCTATGACCCACCTCCTAGAGTAATGGAAATAAAAACAAAAATAAACAAATGGGGCCCAATTAAATGAAATGCATTTACACACCAAAGGAAACTCTAAATAAAGTGAAAAGGCAGTCCTCAAAATGAGAGAAAATAATGAAAAAATGAAACAACTAGCAAAGGATTAATCTCCAAAATATACAAGCAGCTCATGCAGCTCAATATTAGAAAAATAAACAACCCAATCAAAGAGTGGACAGAATACCTAAACAGACATTTCTTTAAAGAAGACATATGGGTTACCAATAAACATGTGAAAAAATGTTTACTGCTCATTATTGTTCATTGCTCATTACTACAGAAATACAAATCAAAACTACCATGAGGTATCATCTCACACCTATCAGAATGGCCAACACCAAAAAACTACAAACAGAAATACTGGAGAGGGTGTGGAGGAAAGGGAACCCTGTTGAATTATTGGTGAGAATGCAAATTGATACGGCCACTATAAGAATAGCATGGAGATTCCTTTAAAAATTAGGAATAAAACTACTATATGATTTAGCAGTCTCACTACTGGGCATATACTCAGAGAAAACCATAACTGAAAAAGACATTTTCCCCAATGTTCACTGCAGCACTATTTACAAGAGCTAGGATATGGAAGCAACCTAAATGTCCATCAACAGATGAATGGATAAACAAATTGTGGTACATATACACAATGGAGTATTACTTAGCCATAAAAAGGAATGCATTTGACTCAGTTCTAATGAAGCAGATAAACCTAGAGACTGGTATATAGAGTGAAGTAAGTAAAAAAGAGAAAAACACATTATTACATTAATATACTATGCACATATACGGGCAGACATTGAGAACAGACTTGTGGGCACGATTGGGGTGCTGCGGGGGTGAGGCTGGAGAGGAGAGGCAGTGGGATGAAGTGAGAGAGCGGTATTGAAACATACATAAGCACAAACCACATGTAAAATTAGATAGCCAGTGCAAGGTGGCTGTATGATGCAGAGAGCTCAAATCCAGTGCTCCGTGACAACCTAGAGAGGTCAGATGGGGTGGGAGGTGGGAGGGAGGTTCAAGAAGGAGGGAACATATGGAGTTCTAGTATCTGAGAGCTTGACCATACTTTTGATAAAGTTTGCTTAAAAACATTTTCACATATATATGAAATCTACCTGTGAGGTAGACCTTGCAGGCATGATATCTTCATTTTTCAGATGAGAAACCTGAGGCTTACAGAAGTTAAATGACTTGCCCTAGATCATGCAGCTGATGAGGGCTGGAGCCAGCTCTTCTACCAGTGCTTGACCCAGTGGGCTTTCTACTGTGGTGGACTAGTTCTCCTGACAATAGAGACTGTCTGCTCTTGAGGATGTTGTACAATGAGAATTATCAAAGAACTCTTTGGAATGTGGGTTTGGAGGCAGGAACTACTTAAAATATTTGAGCCAGACACAGAAACTACTCTAATTAAGCAGAAATCTCAAAGGATTCTCTAAAGTGGGACTTTTTGAATCTAGAAAATTGTTTCATGTTTTATGACTTAAGGCCTAAAAATCATAAGGTCAACATGATTATTCTCATTTAGATGAGAAAACTGAGTCTCAGAGATATTAAGTAATGTGTAGTAAAGATTTTAGACTTGCCCAGAGAGAGCACTGACCTTTGCCCCTGATTTCTGGGAGTTGCCTCTATATTACACTGGTAGAATGTCTTTGTTTATGGTGGTGGCTGAACACACCTGACGGTCTTAACATGGGAGTTGCCAATACCAAAGGGACAAACCACGTGATTTAGGGTGGGGAGCAAAGTATTAGTTGACCTGGATGCTGAGTTCAGCCACAAAGGCAATTAATCAATCAGTCCTGGCTAAGTAATAGAGTCCCAATAACAACTCTGAAGTGGAGACTTGCCGGAGCCTCCCTGATTGGCAATACTCTGTGTATATCATCACACATGGATACTGAGAGGAGAGCAATGCCATGAGGGTGATGGAAACTTCACTTTTGTAATACTTCCAGACTCTGTCCTTTGCATCAATTCACTTTCTGATTTTAATATGCATCCTTGTCTTGTAATAAACCATAATCATGAATATAACAGCTTTCATTTCTGAGTCCTTCTCCTGACTATCATACTTGAGGGTGGTTTGGGAATTCTCTGAACTTGCAGTTGCTGTCAAAAGTAAGGGTGGTTTTCTGTGGACTTTCCCCTCCAACTTTGCAGATGGTGTCAGAGGTCTTGGGAGCCTAGAGGACTATGTCCTTGAACTTTGCAGTTTTACTAACTCCAGGTAAGTGACCTGTTCAAAGTCACCAGAGCCAGAAATGGATCTCAGATACTTATAATACAAGTATGCTCCTACCTCCATGGGATTCTCCAGGCAAGAGTACTGGAGTGGGTTGCCATTTCCTTCTCCAGGGGTATTCCTGACCCAGGGATTGAACCCGGGTCTCCCATATTCCAGGCAGACGCGTTAGCCTCTGAGCCATCAGGGAAGCCCCACAAGTACATATAACTACATATGTAAGCCAAAATGCTGCTAATCACTTACTATATTGTATCCTACCAGGAATATCCCTAATAGGGCAGAAATTGCAAAAGCATCTTGTAATCAGAGTATCTAGAAAGTGGAGGAATACAGAAAAATCAGTCCATCAGGGCATGAAACAACACGCAAAGGGAGTAGTTTGAGAGATCTTGGAGTTGGATCAAATGGCACATGGCGGCAGGTACAGTGAACAAGTTAACCGCTTCATAGGTTTTCTGGGAAACTCCTAGCTGTACTATGTAGTGCTTCCTTCCATCAAAGGCAGAGGTTGCTAAGCCTCTATAGCATTTCATCCCAAGAGTTGATGGGCCCAGATATGGTAGTCAGAGACTTTGGTTTTAGATTTTAAGTCTGATTGCTACAGGCTTCTAGGCTATACTAAGCCCTTGCAGTGAGTTATGAGATGAAATTATCACACATACATTTTCCTCCATGGATCCTAAATTATTGCTGTTTCCTGAAATTTCAAAATTTCCAGAGAAGTACAGCTGCAATTACAGAGTTCTCACCTTGCAGTTAATGTTGGCTGTACTATAGCACAGCAAAGCAGTCCCCTCAACAAGTCTCCTACTGAAAAGTGTCCAGCAGCACCAGAGATTGAGGGTGTCAGTCACCCACTCTTTCTCTTCAAAGATAAAGCAGAAAGAGTCATAATCCTCCAAAAAGTCTGTTGTAATACTTGCCTTAACTTTAAGGCCTTTTTATTTATTCCCCCAGAAAGCAACCAGTTTAACATTTTGACTAAATGAGACAGTTCAGTCCAATGGTCTGGTTCTATTAAAAGCAAACTTTATAGTTTAATTTTACTGAGGTTAACAGTGATTTATAACATTATATAAGTTTACATGTACAACACTGTATTTCTACTTCTGTGTACTTTACATCATCATCAAAACATTTGCTTTTCATGCAGTTAATGTCCTCCACCCATTTTGCCCTAATTCCCATCTCTCCTTGCTCTGGTAACCACTACTTTCTTCTCTGGACCTACATGTTTCTAGTTTTAAAGACTGAAGAATAGTTGATTTACAATATTATATTATTTTCAGGTATATAATACGTTATGGTTATAGATTATACAATAGGGTTATTACAAAACAATGTCTGTATTTCCCTACACTATACAATATATGCATACATGTATGCTAACGTGCTAAGTCACTTCAGTTGTGTCTGATGCTCTGCGATCCTATGGACTGTATATCACCAGGCTCCTCTGTCCATGGGATTCTCCAGGCAAGAACACTGGAGTGAGTTGCTGTGCCCTCCTCCAGGGATACAATATATACTTATAGCTTATTTATTTTTACATAGTTGGCTGTTCCTATTAATCCCCTACCTTCTCTCCACCTCTCCACTTCTTTATCCCCATTGGTAACCACTAGTTCATTCTCTGTATCTCTGAGTCTGTTTCTGCTACATTTTTATTCACTTGTTCTATTTTTTAGATTCACATAAAATATTCATCTTCCTTTGTCTGACTTATGTCACCAGACATATTGCCTCTATGTCCATCTATGTCATTGTAAATGGCATAATTTCATTTTTTATGGTTAAATCATATTCCACTTTATACATGCATATTGTCCATATCTTTATTCATCTGTTGATGGACAGACACTTAGGTTGCTTCCATATCTTGCCACTAAGTCACTTCAGTCGTGTCCGACTCTGTGCGACCCCATAGACGGCAGCCCACCAGGCTCCCCTGTCCCTGGGATTCTCCAGTCAAGAACACTGGAGTGGGTTGCCATTTCCTTCTCCAACGCATGAAAGTGAAAAGTGAAAGGGAAGTCGCTCAGTCATGTCCGACCCTTAGCATGGACTGCAGCCTACCAGGCTCCTCCATCCATGGGATTTTCCAGGCAAGAGAACTGGAGTGGGGTGCCATTGCCTTCTTCATTCCATATCTTAGCTACTGTAAATAATGGGCTGTGAACTTTGGTGTGAGTGCATCTTTTCAAATTAGTGTTTTCATTTTCTTAAGTTATATAGCCAGGAGTGAAGTTGCTGAATCATATAGTAATTCAATTTCAGTTGTTTTTTATTTTTTAATTGGAGGAAAATTGCTTTGCAATGTTGTGTTGGTGTTTGCCATACAACAATGCAGATCAGCAGGTACATCTTTCACCCTTCAACCCATCCTACCCCTCTGCAGTGGGAACCTTCTACAGGTAATTACAGAGTGCCAAGCTGTGCTCCCCATGTAGTACAGTAGCTTCTCATCAACTATTTGTTTTCCATATGGTGGTGTATATATGTCAGTGCTGCTTTTTCCATTTGTCCCAATCTTTCCTTCCCTCACTGTGTCCACAAGGCTGTTCTCTATCTGCATCTCCATTCCGTCCCTGCAAATAGATTAATCAATATCACCTTTCTGGTTTCCATATATACACATTAATATGCAATAATTGTCTTTCTTTTTCTGATTTACTTCACTCTGTGTAACAGACTCTAGGTTCATCCACCTCACTAGAATGGACAAAAATTTGTTCTTTTTTATGGTTGAGTAATGTCCCATGGTACATATGCACCATGACTTTTTTAATCATCTGTTGATGGACATCTAGGTTGCTTCTATGTCCTAGGTATTGTAAATAGTGTTGCAATGAACTTTGGGGTACAAATGTCTTTTTCAGTCATGGTTTTCTCAGGGTATATGCCCTGTAGTGGAATTGTTGGGTCATATAGCAGCACTCTTACCTGGAAAATCCCATGGACGGAGGAGCCTGGTGGGCCGCAGTCCATGGGGTCGGTAAGAGTCGGACACGACTGAGTGACAATACTTTCACTTTTCACTTTCATGCATTGGAGAAGGAAATGGTAACCCAATCCAGTGTTCTTGCCTGGAGAACCCCGGGGACAGGGGAGCCTCATGGGCTGCCGTCTATGGGGTCCCACAGAGTTGGACATGACTGAAGTGACTTAGCAGCAGCATGGTAGTATTACTTATAGTTTTATAGGAATCCCAATGCTGCTCTCCATACTGGCTGTAGCAGTTTGCACTCCCACCAACAGTTCAAGAGGGCTCCCTTTTCTCTGTATTCTCTCCAGCATTTATTTTTTGTAGATTTTTTTGTGAAAGCCATTCTTATAAGTGTGAGGTGATACCTCATTATAGTTTTGATTTGCATTTCTCTAATAATGAGTGATAGTGAGCATCTTTTCAGGTATTTATTGGCCACCTGTAGGTCTTCTTCGAAGAAGTGTCTGTTTAGGTCTTCTGCCCATTTTTTGATTGGACTTTGTTTTTCTAATATTGAGCTGTAAGAACTGCTTATACACTTTAGAGATGAATCCTTTGCCAGTTGCTTCATTTGTAATTATTATCTCCCATTCTAAGAGTTGCCTTTTAATCATTTATTGTTTCCTTTGCTGTGAAAAAGCTTTTAAGTTTAATTAGGTATCATTTGTTTATTTTTCTTTTTATTTCCATTCCTCTAGGAGGTGGGTCAAAGAGAATCTTGCCATGATTTATGTCAAAGAATGTACTGCCTATATTTTGCTATAAGAAATTTATATTTCTGGCCGTCCATTTAAGTCTTTAATCCATTTTGAGTTTATTTTTGTGTATGGTGTGTATGGTGTTAGAAAGTGTTCTAATTTCATTCTTTTACTTATAGCTATCCAGTTTTCCAACACCAATGATTGAAGAGGTTATGTTTTCTCCATTGTGTATTCTTGCCTCCTTTGTCAAAGATAAGGTGCCCATAGGTGTGTGGGTTTATCTCTGGGCTTTCTATCCTATTCCACTGATCTATATTTCCATTTTTGGGGGGCAAGCACCATGCGTCTTGATGACTATAGCTTTGTAGAATAGTCTGAAGGTAGGGAGGTTGATTTCTCCAGTGTGATTCTTCTTTCTCAAGATTGCTTTGGCTATTTGGGGTCTTTTTGTTTCTTTTGGTGAAATTTTTGTTCTAGTTCTGTGAAAAATATTGCTAGTATTTTGAAAGGAATTGCATTAAATCTGTACTTTGGATAGTATAGTTATTTTCACAATATTGATTCTTCCAATCCAAGAACAGGTATATCTCTCCATCTTTTTGTGTTGCCTTTGACTTCTTTCATTAGTGATTTAGTTTTCTGCATACAGTCTCTTTAGGTAGGTTTATTATTAGATATTTTATTTTGTTGCTGCAGTGGTGAATAGGATTGTTTCCATAATTTCTCTGTCTGAATTTTAATTGTTAGTGTATAGGATGTAAGGGATTTCTGAATATTAATTTTATATCCTTCCACTTTGCTAAATTCACTGATTAGCTTTAAGTAATTTTCTGATAGCATCTTCAGGATTTTCTATGTATGTTATTATGTCATCTGCAAACAGTGAGAGTTTTACTTTTTTTTCAATCTGTATTCTTTTATTTCTTTTTCTTTTCTGATTTGCTGTGGCTAGGACTTTCAAAACTATGTTGAATAATTGTGATGAGAGTGGGCACCCTTGTCTTGTTCCTGATCTTAGGAAATGTTTTCAGCTTTTGACCACTGAGGATAATGTTTGCTGTGGATTTTTGGTATATGGTCTGTATTATGCTTCCCCTGTGGCTCAGCTGGTAAAGAATCCACCTACAATGTGGAAGACCTGGACTCAATTCCTGGGTTGGGAAGATCCCCAGGAGAAGGGAAAGTCTACCCACTCCAGTATTCTGGCCTGGAAAATTCCACGGAGTTGTCCATGGGGTCACAAAGAGTCAGACACAACTGAGCAACTTTCACTTTCACAATGTTCAAGTATGTTCCTTCTATGCTTACTTTCTGGAGAGTTTTTTTTTTTCTTTTATAATAAATGGGTATTAAATTTTGTCAAAACCTTTCTCTGCATCTATTGAGGACTGTATAGTTTTTTTTTTTTTTCCGCTTCACTTTTATTTATTTATTTATTTATTTTAATTTATTTATTTTTATTTATTTTTTTTAAAATTTTAAAATCTTTAATTCTTACATGCATTCCCAAACATGAACCCCCCTCCCACCTCCCTCCCCATAACATCTTTCTGGGTCATCCCCATGCACCAGCCCCAAGCATGCTGCATCCTGCGTCAGACATAGACTGGCGATTCAATTCACATGATAGTATACATGTTAGAATGGCATTCTCCCAAATCATCCCACCCTCTCCCTCTCCCTCTGAGTCCAAAAGTCCGTTATACACATCTGTGTCTCTTTCCCTGTCTTGCATACAGGGTCGTCATTGCCATCTTCCTAAATTCCATATATATGTGTTAGTATACTGTATTGGTGTTTTTCTTTCTGGCTTACTTCACTCTGTATAATCGGCTCCAGTTTCATCCATCTCATCAGAACTGATTCAAATGAATTCTTTTAACGGCTGAGTAATACTCCATTGTGTATATGTACCACAGCTTTCTTATCCATTCATCTGCTGATGGACATCTAGGTTGTTTCCATGTCCTGGCTATTATCAACAGTGCTGCGATGAACATTGGGGTACATGTGTCTCTTTCAATTCTGGTTTCCTCAGTGTGTATGCCCAGAAGTGGGATTGCTGGGTCATAAGGTAGTTCTATTTGCAATTTTTAAGGAATCTCCACACTGTTCTCCATAGTGGCTGTACTAGTTTGCATTCCCACCAACAGTGTAGGAGGGTTCCCTTTCTCCACACCCTCTCCAGCATTTATTGCTTGCAGATTTTTGGATCGCAGCCATTCTGACTGGTGTGAAGTGGTACCTCATTGTGGTTTTGATTTGCATTTCTCTAATAATGAGTGATGTTGAGCATCTTTTCATGTGTTTGTTAGCCATCCGTATGTCTTCTTTGGAGAAATGTCTATTTAGTTCTTTGGCCCATTTTTTGATAGGGTCGTTTATTTTTCTGGAGTTGAGCTGCATAAGTTGCTTGTATATTTTTGAGATTAGTTGTTTGTCAGTTGCTTCATTTGCTATTATTTTCTCCCATTCAGAAGGCTGTCTTTTCACCTTGCTTATATTTTCCTTTGTTGTGCAGAAGCTTTTCATTTTAATTAGATCCCATTTGTTTATTTTTGCTTTTATTTCCAGAATTCTGGGAGGTGGATCATAGAGGATCCTGCTGTGATTTATGTCTGAGAGTGTTTTGCCTATGTTCTCCTCTAGGAGTTTTATAGTTTCTGATCTTACATTTAGATCTTTAATCCATTTTGAGTTTATTTTTGTGTGCGGTGTTAGAAAGTGATCTAGTTTCATTCTTTTACAAGTGGTTGACCATATGATTATCTCAATAGATGCAGAGAAGGCCTTTGACAAAATTCAACATCCATTTATGATAAAAACTCTCCAGAAAGCAGGAATAGAAGGAACATACCTCAACATAATAAAAGCTATCTATGACAAACCCACAGCAAACATTATCCTCAACGGTGAAAAATTGAAAGCATTTCCCCTAAAGTCAGGAACAAGACAAGGGTGTCCACTTTCACCGCTACTATTCAACATAGTTCTGGAAGTTTTGGCCACAGCAATCAGAGCAGAAAAAGAAATAAAAGGAATCCAAATTGGAAAAGAAGAAGTAAAACTCTCACTGTTTGCAGATGACATGATCCTCTACATGGAAAACCCTAAAGACTCCACCAGAAAATTACTAGAGCTCATCAATGAATATAGTAAAGTTGCAGGATATAAAATCAACACACAGAAATCCCTTGCATTCCTATACACTAATAATGAGAAAGTAGAAAAAGAAATTAAGGAAACAATTCCATTCACCATTGCAACGAAAAGAATAAAATACTTAGGAATATATCTTCCTAAAGAAACTAAAGACCTATATATAGAAAACTATAAAACACTGATGAAAGAAATCAAAGAGGACACTAATAGATGGAGAAATATACCATGTTCATGGATTGGAAGAATCAATATAGTGAAAATGAGTATACTACCCAAAGCAATTTACAAATTCAATGCAATCCCTATCAAGCTACCAGCCACATTTTTCACAGAACTAGAACAAATAATTTCAAGATTTTTATGGAAATACAAAAAACCTCGAATAGCCAAAGCAATCTTGAGAAAGAAGAATGGAACTGGAGGAATCAACTTGCCTGACTTCAGGCTCTACTACAAAGCCACAGTCATCAAGACAGTATGGTACTGGCACAAAGACAGACATATAGATCAATGGAACAAAATAGAAAGCCCAGAGATAAATCCACACACATATGGACACCTTATCTTTGACAAAGGAGGCAAGAATATACAATGGAGTAAAGACAATCTCTTATTGAGGACTGTATAGTTTTTATCTTTCAACTTGTTAATATGGTTTTTTCGCAGGGATTGATTTGCATATATCAAAGAATCCTTGCATCCTAGGGATAAAGCCCACTTGATCATGGATTCTGTTTGCTAGAATTTTGTTGAAGATTTTTGCATCTATGTTCATCAGTGACATTGGCCTGTAATTTTTTTTTTTGTGTGTGATATATTTGTCTGATTTCTGTGTCAGGGTGATGTTGGCCTCATATAATGAGTTTGGAAGTATTCCTTCCTCTGCAATTTTCTGGAAGAGTTTGAGAAAGATAGGTATTAGCTCTTTTGCTAGAAATCATCTGTGAAGTCATCTGACTGTGGGCTTTTGTTTGTTGGAAGGTTTTTGATCACAGGTTTGATCAGGTTTGATGTTCATGTTTGGATTCAAATTTTCAATTTCTTTCTCATTCAGTTTTAAAAGGTTATGCTTTCCTAAGAATTTTTCCAGTTCTTCCAGGTCATCGATTTTATTGGCATAGTTGCTCTTAGTAGTCTCTTATGCTGCTGCTGCTGCTGCTAAGTTGCTTCAGTTCATGTCCAACTCTGTGCGATCCCATAAACAGCAGCCCACCAGGCTCCCCCTTCCCTGGGATTCTCAAGGCAAGAACACTGGAGTGGATTGCCATTTCCTTCCTCAATGCATGAAAGTGTAAAGTGGAGGGTGGTGGAAATGGAGATGTGGATGGATCCACCAGTGTGCTGAAGAACAGCCCCCACCTCCACCAGTGCCCCATAGTTCCCAGATGCTGCCTCGCCATGACAGAACTGCTTAGTGGTTTCCCCAGAAATATTGACTTGAGGTTGGATAATATTGAAAGGCTCCTGACCACTCTTTCATTACCAAAACCTTGCGGCTGAGGCCACACCCATGAGCCCACCTCAGTAAATCCATCAGATCTCTCTGATAGCCATAAAAGACCCTTTTGAGTTGATTTTGACCACATATTTGTCCGCACTTTATGGAAGATGAAAATATCAAACCAAATCAACATTGCTGCTGATTCAAGAATCTTAGAAGCAGAAAATTAAACATTGCAACATTTGTGAGTGTATGAAGAATTCTAATAGGACATCGATTTTTTTTTTTTAAACAAAACACTTTTTTTTTTTAGGGTATTCAGAACCCTGTGGAAGTTGTGTGCAGTCTTCAGACTCAACACCTCTGTCTTCACTTCCCCCGGGGAAAGCCCAGGTACCGTTACATGGTAGGCGGTTTCCTTCCAGTCTGAATATGAGTGCCCAGACGTCCCCAGCAGAGAAGGGCCTGAATCCAGGGCTGCTGTGCCAGGAAAGTTACACCTGCAGTGGGACTGACAAAGCTGTCTTCGAGTGTGATGAGTATTGCAGCCTGTAGTGTTTCCATTGTGAGGAGGAACTCCATCGTCAGGAGCACCTGAGAGACCATGAGCGGATCAGACTCAAAGCTGGCCATGTCCCTTACTGTGACCCCTGAAAGGGCCCCAATGGGCACTCTCCAGGTGTGAAGCAGAGGGCAGTGGTGAGGTGCCAGACCTGTAAAATCAGTTTGTGCCTGGAGTGCCAGAAGAGGACTCATTCTGGGGGTAACAAAAGGAGGCACCCCGTTACTGTGTACCATGTCACTAAGGTCCAGGAGTTGCTGAAAGAAGAAGGGATGGATGAGGAGACCAAGAGGAAGAAGATGATTGAGAAGGTTGTGAGTTTCCTGCTAGTAGATGAAAATGAAGAAATTCAGGTAATGAATGAAGAGGACTTCATTAGGAAATTGGACTGCAAACCTGATCAGTATCTGAAAGTGGTTTCCATCTTTGGAAATACTGGGGATGGGAAGTCTCATACCCTCAACCACACTTTCTTTTATGGCCAAGAAGTCTTCAAAGCCTCCCCTACCCAGGAGTCCTGCACTGCGGGAGTGTGGGCAGCATGTGACCCAACCACAGAGTAGCTGTGATAGACATCGAAGGGTTCTTGGGAGCTACAGTGAATCTAAGCCAGAGAACAGGGCTGCTGCTTAAGGTCCTGGCCATCTCAGACCTCGTCATCTATTGAACTCATGTAGACTGACTGCACAACGACCTCTTCAAGTTCCTTGGAGATGCCTCAGAAGCTTATTTGAAACATTTCACTAAGGGGCTCAAGGCTACCACTGCCCGCTGTGGCCTGGACATCCCCTTGTCCACCTTGGGCCCTACTGTTATCATTTTCCATGAGACTGTGCACACCCAGCTGCTGGGCTCTGATCACCCCTCCGAGGTGCCAGAGAAGCTCATCCAGGACCGGTTCTGAAAGCTGGGATGCTTCCCAGAAGCTTTCAGTTCTATTCACCACATGGGGACGAGGGCCTACAACTTTCCCACTGACTTTTCTGGGCTTGGGGGTGCTCTGGAGAAGCAACCGGAGAACAATACCACCCGTTCTCCCCGGCACCTGGGCATCGTCTTCAAAGACCTGAAGGCTCTGAGTGACCGCTTCAGTGGTGAGATCCCTGATGACCAGATGGCACACAGCTCCTTTTTTCCAGACGAGTACTCCACCTGCTCCTCCCTGTGTCTCAGCTGCAGGGCTGGATGTAAGAATAGCATGAATCATGGGAAAGAAGGGGTACCTCATGAAGCCAAGAGCCACTGCAGATATTCCCACCAGTATGACAACTGGGTTTTCACCTGCAAGGCCTGCTACGAGAGAGGCAGTGAAGTCAGTGTGGTGCCCAAGAGGGCTGCTTCCACTGACTCCCCCTGGATGGGTCTTGCAAAATATGCCTGGTCTGGGTACTTGATCGAATGTCCCAACTGCAGTGTGGTCTATCGTAGCCGGCAGTACTGGTTTGGGGACCAAGATCCTGTGGATACGGTGGTGGGGACAGAGATTGTGCACATGTGGCCTGGAACCAATGGATTTCTGAAAGACAATAACAACGCTGCCCAGCGCCTCTTGGACAGAATGAACTTCATGGCTCAGTTGGTGTCTGAGCTTAGCCTTGGGCCCACCAAGGCTGTGACATCCTGGCTGACAGACCAGATTACCTCTCCCTACTGGAAGCCCAACTTCCAGATCCTGAGCTGCAGCAAACGTGCTACATCCTTTAAAGATAATGACACCAAGCATCACTGCCGGGCCTGTGGGGAGGGCTTCTGTGACAGCTGTTCATCCAAGACCTGGCTGGTGCCTGAGTGGGGCTGTGCCCCTGAGCCCATGCAGGTGTGTGACAACTGCTATGAAGCCAGGAATTCCCAGTTAGATGTCACTGAGGCACAGGGGGACGACAAAAGTGGAACACTGATCGCTCGGAAAGTGGGTGAGGCCGTGCAGAACACTTTAGGAGCCGTAGTGACAGCCACTGATATACCACTAGGTCTGGTGAAGGATACGGCCAGGCCGGGTACTGGGTCCTGGACCACGAGATCCTGCACTGCCAAAGCTGCTGGAAGGAGTTCAGCGTCAAGCTCTCGAAGCATCACTACCAGGCCTGTGGACAGGGCTTCTGTGATGAGTGTTCCCACGACCGCCAGGCTGTCCCCTTGCGAGGCTGGGACCATCCCGTCTGAGTCTGCTTTAAAGCCGGTGACTTTTAACTGCCCCCCCCCACCCCGAAAAAAAAAGGACAGTGTAAAGTGAAAGTGAAGTCGCCCAGTCATGTCCGACTCTTAGCGACCCCATGGACTGCAGCCTACCAGGCTCCTCTGCCCATGGGAGTTTCCAAGCAAGAGTGCTGGAGTGGGTTGCCATTGCCTTCTCCGAGTCTCTTATGATCCTTTGCATTTCTGAATTGTCTGTTGTCTTTTCTCCTTTTTGTTTTCTAATTTTGTTGATTTGAGTCTTCTCAGTTTTTTTCTGGATGAGTCTGGCTAATGGTTTGTCAAATTTGCTTATTTTCTCAAAGAATAAGCTTTTAGTTTTATTGATCTTTGCTATTGTCTTCATTTCATTTACTTCTGCTCTGATCTTTAGGATTCCTTTCCTTCTACTAATTTTGGAATTTTGGGTTCTTCTTTTTCTACTTGCTTTTATTTGATATTTCTTTTGTTTCTTGAAGTTGGCTTGCATTGCTATAAACTTCCCTCTTACCACTACTTTTATTACATCCTATAGGTTTTTAGTTGTGTTTTCATTGTCAATTGTTTATAGGTATTTTTTTAAAATTTCTTCTTTGATTTCTTCAGTGACCCTTTGGATATTCAGAGCATATTGTTTAGCCTCCATGTGTTTGTGTTTTTTACAGGCATTTTCTTGTATTTGACATCGAATTCTATAGCAATGTGGTCAGAAAAGATGATTGAAATAATTTCAATTAAAAAAAAATTTACCAAGACTTTATTTGTGACCCAAAATGTGACCAATCCTGGAGGATGTTCCATGTGTACTTGGAAAAAAGTGAAATGAACTCTTTGGATGAAATGCTCTGCAGATATCAGTTAGGTACAACTATTCTTGCATATCTTTTAAGGTTGTGTTTCTTATTAATTTGTCTGTCTGTCTGGATGACCTGTCCATTGATGTGAGTGGAGTGTTAAATCCCTCACCATTATTGTGCTACTTCTGAGTCACCTTTAAGAACTGTTGACATTTGCCTTATGTATTGAGATGCTCCTATGTTGGGCACATATATATTTATAATTGTTATATCTTCTTCTTGGATTGATCTCTTCATTGTTATGTAGTGTCCTTCACTGTGTCTTGTAATGGTCTTTATTTTAGAGTCTATTTTATCTGATATGAGTATTGCTACCCCTGCTTTCTTTTGATTTCAATTTGCATGGAATATCTTTATCCATCCCCTCACTTTCAATCTGTATATATTTATAGCTATGAAGTAGGTCTCTTGTAGACAGCAAATATAGGGGTCTTGTTTTCATGTCCTTTCACGCAATCTACTTCTTTTGATTGGATCTTTTAATCCATTTACATTTATGTAAATGATATATATTGATATGTATGATTGTATTATCATTTACTTTATTATTTTGGGTTTGTTTCTGTAGGCCTTTTCTTTCTCTTATGTTTCCTTTTCTAGAGAAGTTTCTTTAGTATTTGTTATAAAGCTGGTTTGATTGTGCTGAATTCTCCTGACTTTTGTTTATCTGTAAAATTTTTTATTTCTCCTTTGAATCTGAATGAGATCCTTGCTGGATAGAGCAATCTTGATTGCAGGTTTTTCCCCTTTTATCACTTTAAGTATACCCTGTTACCCCCTTCTGGCCTGACAAATTTCTGTTGAAAGATCAGCTGTTAGTCTTATGTGGATCTCCCTGAATGTTATTTGTTTCTTTTTCTTTGCTCTTTTTAATATTTTTCTTTGTGTTTAATCTTTGTTAGTTTGATTAATATGTTCCTGAATAATATGTTTCAATTAATATGTTTGATTGGGCTTATTTGTTGTTGGGTTTATTTTCTATGGGTCTCTTTGTCTGTCTGGACTTGGGTGGCTATTTCCTTTCCCATGTTAGGGAATTTTTTGACTATAATCTCAACAAGTATTTTTGCAAGCCCTTTCTTTTTCCCTTCTTCTGGAACCCTTTCACTCTTTGTAAGTGTGTAAGTTTCTTTGGCTAATCTTGGCTGCTAAGTGTTGCTTTTACCATTAGTCTTGGAGTCTTGTCTTCTGTGCTGTGTAGCCTATGAAATGTTGGTGCTACAGTAAGGAGTTGGGCCTGAACTTCCAAAGAGGGGGACCTGAGTCCAGGACTTTGTACCACCAGAGACCAGATGTTGGTGCATTTAATGTAGTCCCAAGGGCCTCTGAGGCTGTCCTCATTTTTTTTTCACCCTTTTTTCTTTATTCTGCTTTGCTTCAGCTATTTCCACCCCAGCTCATGTATCTGTTTTTCTGCTTCAGTTATTATGTTACTGGTTTCCTCCAGTGTATCCTTTGTCTCATTCTGTTGTTTATTGCTGACTGTCTGTTCTTTGTTTATTCTAGGTCCTTGTTAAATATTTCTTGTATCTTCTTGATCCATGCCTTCATTCCCTTTGTGTCTCTCTTTTACTTCCAAGATTTTAGATCATCTTTCCTACTTTTACTCTGAATTATTTTTAAGGTGGGCTGCCTGCTTCTTCTTCATTTGTTTATCTTGTGGGTGTTACCATGTTCCTTCATCTATTGCATGTTTCTTTGTCTTTTTATTTTGTTTAATTTACTATGTTTGTCATCTCCTTTCTGCTGGCTGAAAGACTGTAGTTCCTCTTATTTGTGGTGTCTTCCCCCCATGTGTGGAGTTGGACCTTGCTAAGCTTCCTTGGTTGGGGGGAATTGTGCCTGTGTTCTTGTGGATGGAGCTATATCTTGTCTTTCTGAAGGGCAGTGCCATGTCTGGTAGTGTGTTTGGGGGTTTCTGGGGGCTTGGTATGCTTTTGGGTAGACTGTCTAACAGGATTTTGTGCTTGTTTCACTGAAGGTTTGACATGAGGCATCTAGCACTGGTGCTTGCTGTTCTTTGGGTTGAACTTGGTCTTAGAATTGTGATGGAAGCCTTTGTGAAAGCTCTCACTGATTAATGCTCCATGGGGCAGGAGGTCTCTGGTGGTACAGAGACCTTGACTCAGGTCTCCCTCTTTGGAAGTTTAGGCCCAACTCCTTACTGTAGCACCAACATTTCATAGGCCACACAGCACAGAAGACAAGACTCCAAGACTAATAGTAAAAGCAACACTTAACAGCCAAGATTAGCCAAAGAAACTTACACACTTACAAAGTGTAAAAAGAGAAAAAGAAAGAATTAAAAACAAGAATCAAAAAAAGAGAGCAATCAAGTCAATAAACTAACCCATAAGTGAAAATGAATACTAAAAACTAGATTAGCAAAAATACAAAATCAAAAACATGGAAAAAATGCAATATAACAAAAGAGTACTTAAAAAAAATTAGGGGGAGTTCTTTTTTTAATATAAATTTATTTATTTCAATTGGAGGTTAATTGAAATTCAGCATTCAGAAGGTGTTCTGTAGGAGTTGTTCCACATGCAGATATATTTCTGATGTATTTGTGTGGAGGAAGTTTATCTCCCCATCTTGTTCCTCTGCCATCTTCCCATCGACTCTATTTTTAGCTTTTTGAGGAACATCCGTACTATTTTCCAAAGCAGCCTCATCAATTTACATTTCCACTAATAGTGTACAAGTGTTCCTTTTTCTCCACCTCCTCATTAACACTTGCTATTTTTTATCTTTTTGGTGACAGTTATTCTGAGAAGTGTAAGGTGATATCTCATTGTGGTTTTAATTTGCATTTTCCTAATAGTTAGTGATGTGAGAACACTTTTTCATGTGCCAGTTGGCCATCTTTATGTCTTCTTTGGAAAGTTGTCTATCAGATCTTCTGATGACTTTTTGTTCTTTGGTTGTATGGGTTCTGGGGTTGTATGAATTCTTTATGTATTTTCTATATAAATTTCTATAGTAATATATATTATATGTATAAATATATATTTTATATACTCACACATCAAATATATCACTTGCAAATATCTTCTCCCATTTGGTAGGCTGTCTTTTTTTTAAATTGACGGTTTCCTTTGCTGTGCAAAAGCTTTTTAGTTTGATGGAGTCCCATTAGTTTATTTTGGTTTTATTTCCCTTGCCTATTTCTCCTATAGGAGTGCTCTTAGTATCGTTCAAGATATTTCTCCTATAGGAGAAAGATGCTAAAAGTACCCATGGCGGATTCATGTTGGTGTATGGCAAAACCAATACAATATTGTAAAGTAATTAGCCTCCAATTAAAATAAGTAAATTTAAATTAAAAAAAGAAAGTGAAAAAAAATAAAAGCAAATATTTGAATGAGTTATTTGCTTGTATTATCAAGTAGAGAGCATCTTAAACTTATCAAAAGGTCTGAGTATGGAGTCATGGGAATTAAGGAAACGATAGAGAAAAATATATTGCTGGGTATCCACTACTCACTGGCCACTTTCCCTACTTTTCCAGAGTTTGTCATGATCCACACAGTCAAAGGCTTTGGCGTAGTTAATAAAGAAGAAGTAGATGTTTTTCTGGAACTCTCTTGCTTTTTTGATGATCCAGTGGATGTTGGCAATTTGGTCTCTTGTTCCTCTGCCCTTTCTAAATCCAGCTTGAACATCTGGAAGTTCTCTGTTCACGTACTGTTGAAGCTTCATTAGAGAATTTTGAGCATTACTTTGCTAGCGTGTGAGATGATTGCAATTGTGCAGTAGTATGAACATTCTTTGGCATTGCCTTTCTTTGGGGTTGGAATGAAAACTGACCTTTTTCAGTCCTGTGGCAAGTGCTGAGTACCAGAACACCTTACCCGCCTCCTGAGAAACATGTGTGCAGGTCAAGAAGCAACAGTTAGAACCGGACATGGAACAACAGACTGGTTCCAAATTGGGAAAGGAGTATGACAAGGCTGTATATTGTCACCCTGCTTATTTAGCTTATATGAAGAGTACTTCATGAGAAATGTTGGGCTAGATGAAGCACAAGCTGGAATCAAGATTGCTAGGAGAAATATCAATAACCTCAAATATGCAGATGACACCACCCATATGGCAGAAAGTGAAGAGGAACTAAAGAACCTCTTGATGAAAGTGAAAGAGGAGAATGAAAGTGGCTTAAAACTCAACTTTCAAAAAACTAAGATCATAGGATCTGGTCCCATCATTTCATGGCAAACAGATGAGGAAACAATGGAAACAGTGAGAGACTTTCTTTTCTTGGGCTCCAAAATCACTGCAGATGGTGACTGCAGCTGTGAAATTAAAAGACACTTGTTCCTTGAAAGCAAAGCTATGCCCAACCTAGACAGCATATTAAAAAGCAGAGACATTACTTTGCTGACAAATGTCCATCTAGTCAAAGCTATGGTTTTTCGAGTAGTCATATATGGACATGAGAGTTGGACCATAAAGAAAGCTGAGTGCTAAAGAATTGATGCTTTTGTACTGTGATGTTGGAGAAGACTCTTGAGAGAAGACTCCTGACCCTTGGACTGCAAGAAGATCAAACTAGTCCATCATAAAGGAAATCAGTCTTGAATATTCATTGGAAGGGCTGATGCTGAAGGTGAAACTCCAATACTTCAGCCACATTATGCAAAGAACTGACTCACTGGAAAAGACCCTGATGTTGGGAAAGATTGAAGGCAGGAGGAGAAGAGGACAACAGAGGATGAGATGATTGGATGGCATCACCAACTCTATGGACATGAGTTTGAGCCAGATCCAGGAGTTGGTGATGGACGGGGAAGACTGGCATGCTGCAGTGCATGAGATCGCAAAGAGTGGGACATGACTGAGGACTGAACTGACCTGAAGTTCCCTACTTTATCCTCACAGTGAGGTGCTGAAACTTGTAAATTTCCCTGTTTTACAAAGGACAAACTAAGGCTCAGTAACTTGCCAAAGGTTAGAAAAAATGGCAGAGATGGCGCTGAAACATAATCCTTTACTACCAAGTCTCGATCTTCCCATTACTTCACAGTATCTACTTGTTACAAACACAAATGTAATTTAGAAATATATTGCACTGATGGGTCATCCCAGGGGACAATTCTTTGAGGATTTTAAGTAAGAAATTCTGAGGTACGAACTGAATTATTTTCCTGATTCGTGGTTTGTTTGTGTGTATGTATCTCCTTGTCCCAATGTTGCCCAAATGTTAAAATTCGGATAAGTTCAACACATATCTATTAAATATTAATTTGTCCAACTGTATTTTCTTCTTTTCATAGGAATGAGTAGTTTCAATTTATAAATAGCAGTAACAGGTTAGTTCACTTATATTTTCTTCGTTATATGGTTTATACCCAGAATTGTGTTGGTACTATTTCTTGAATATAAATATATTATACTTTATTTTAAAATGATTTACATTTTATGATGTATGTGTTAAGTATTAATAATAGGTAGCCTGGAGAGGCATGATAGGTTATGTTACTTTAAAATAAAAAAAATAATTGATTTAATGTTTTTCCTTGCTCCTATGGCTGGAGGAACATGCCTAATGAAATCTTAATTCCTTTACAATCTCTCATTTCTTGTTCCCTCAAACCTCCTGTGAACAAGCGGTTGGCAGGGAGCACAATTGAGGGACTCTGGAGAGGCTACTCCTCAGCATGTCCCAAAGGTGCTATCTGCGGAGCCCCAGTAGCTGTTACATAAGCCGGTGGGGGTTCTTCTGTTCTTTGTCTTCTCTGTGCCAAGGATCAGACCAATGAAATTGTGAGCACCTGTCAGATATTTAGCAAATTTTCTGGCGGGCTATGAAGGGGATTCCTTGGTACGTTTCTCCCACTGCTTTTTCCTCCTGTCCTTCAGCTCTCTCCTGGGACTCAAGCTTGGCCAAAACTAATGAAATTCAGGCCCTGATGTCTCATTGCAAAAATTCACTGAAGGACAAAGCGATAAGAGGTGGATTTGTTAGGATCCAGAGAGAAGCCACTCTTCAGGGTGTGAACCATTGCCAAGGGCAAGGGCTGGAGCCACGGAATTAGGCCTGGCTAGGTTTTGGAGAAGGCAACGGCAACCCACTCCAGTACTATTGCTTAGAAAATCCCATGGACGGAGGAGTCTGGTGGGCTGCAGTCCATGGGGTCGCTAAGAGTAGGACATGACTGAGCGATTTCACTTTAACTTTTCACTTTCATGCACTGAAGAAGGAAATGGCAGCCCACTCCAGTGTTCTTGCCTGGAGAATCCCAGGGAAGGGGGAGCCTTGTGGGCTGCCATCTACGGGGTCGCACAGAGTCGGACACGACTGAAGTGACTTAGCAGTAGCAGTAGTTTTCAAGTTAGATTTGTAGGCTAGGATGAAGTTGGAAAGAAGGTTTTTTTTGTTTGTTTGTTTGTTTGTTTTTCCCTAAGTACAGTGCTCAGTTATTCTGAGGTAGTAAGGTGAAAAAAATTCGGTGTATCTTAGCAGGGCAATGGCAGCTTTTTATGGCTAGGATGACATAAGAAAACTGCCTTTACCACATGATCAGATGGATTTGATGCCGACAAACTCACACCTGCATATTTCTGGGGCATTCATAATTAAGATTTTAAGATTGCTTAAAATTTTTGGCCTGATCTCTTAAAAGACTAACTTCTGGTCTATCGTTTATCTCTTGTGGGTTATGGTTTTTTTCATGAATGATGCAAAGGTGTGTTCTGTTTTTCTTTCTAGGGAGGAAATTTCACCAAGGGTCTACAACTTGGAGAAAGAATGAAATAACTGTGTATCTTTTCAAGTACATCTCAGTATGTATGGTTTTTGTAATAAGATCTATAGCACTATTTTTCGGTGAGAAATAAGTATACATCAGTCTGAAGAAATAATAAATAGAGAATCCCTTGTATCTGTTTATAAAATTGAAATATCTTCGTAACTCATCATTCTTGCTTCTGTGTCATGCCTACTTTGTTCAAGGGAGTCTATTGTCCTGCCCATGGTGTAAGTTCATATGCAAAATTTCAAAGTCAGTATTTTTATCATATTTTAAGCTATATTCATTACCTTTTTGTTAATTCACTTAATAAGATATGGCATATAAATGATAAGAAAAAGCATACTTTTTAGAAAGTAAAATAAATGTGTTCTAAAACTTTTGAGTTTCAATTCTCACTGATTTTGGATTCACCGTGGCACCCCCTTGGCTTCCAAAATAACTGCAGGCCAAACTTGCCTTGCAAGTTGGCACCAAGAGGTCTCTGAAAGGCTAACAACACATTTACATTGAGCTGTTCTTTCTCTTAAATACATGTATTTTTCATGTGTGGAAACACGTGTTAGTGTCCACAGTCTTGAAATTCTGTGAGGCCAGCCCTACTTTTTTCCTCTTTACTTCCTGAATTACTCAACATTTTTGTGCTCTCGCAATCTTGTAACTCTTTCATTGAATGTATCACACTTCATTAAATTTTTGTTTATTTTGTTATGCCCAGTGTAAGCTTAATACAGACACCATGCCCTCATTTTTTAATTGAAAAAATGTAGCATAATAGTTTCTCAAGAAATATTTGATTAACTGATGTGCATGGTATATTATTATTTGCTGGAGGCAGTAGTGCAGTAGTTAGAAGTCACAAGTCTTTGGGACTTCAGTGTTGGTTCTGGATCTTTATTCATTAGCTGGTCTTGCATTTTTTTTTTAAACCTGATATATAAAATATGAGTTTGCCACTTGCTGAGACAAAGTTTGCTATATCAGTGTATTCTCTTGGCAAAACTCGGTTAGTCTTTGCCTGCCTCATTTTATATTGGAAGGCCAAATCTGCCTGTTACTCCAGATATCTCTTGACTTCCTACTGTCGCATTCCAGCCCCATACTATCTTCACTTTCTCTTTCTTTTCACTTTCTGCCCTAAAGAAAAGGAAAGTGAAGTCGCTCAGTAGTGTCTGACTCTTTGCGACCCCATGGACTGTAGCCTACCACACTCCTCTCTCCATGGGATTTTCCAGGCAAGAGTACTGGGTTGTGTTGCCATTTCCTTCTCCAGAGGATCTTCCTGACCCAAGGATCGAACCCGCGTCTCCCGCACTGTAGGCAGACGCTTTATCGTCTGAGCCACTTTGTCCCTATCAGTTCAAATATATAGCACAACTTCAGTTAGTGAGTCACTATTATTTACTAAATGTTTATGGTATCAGTTCAGTTCAGTTGCTCAGTCATATCCGACTTTTTGCAACCCCGTGGACTGCAGTACACCAGGCTTCACTGTAGATCCCCAATTCCTGGAGTTTTCTCAAACTCATGTGCATCAAGTTGGTGATGCCATTTATCCATCTCATCTTCTGTCATCCCCTTCTTCTCTTGCCTTCAATCTTACCCAGCATCAGAGTCTTTTCCAATTAGTCAGTTTTTTAATCAGGTGGCCAAAGTATCGGACCTTCAGCTTCAGCATCAGTCCTTCCCATGAATATTCAGGACCGATTTCCTTTACAATGGACTGGTTTGATCTTCTTGCAGTCCCAGGGACTCTCAAGAGTCTTCTCCAACACCACAATTCAAAAGCATAAATTCTTTGGCACTCAGCTTTCTTTATGGTCCAACTCTCACGTTTATACATGACTACTAGACAAACCAGAGCTTTGACTAGAAGGGCCTTTGTTGGCAAAGTATTGTCTCTGCTTTTTAATATGCTGTCTTGGTTGGGCATAGCTTTTCTTCCATGGAGCAAGCGCCTTTTAATTTCAGGGCTGCAATCATGATCTGCAGTGATTTTGGAGCCCAAGAAAAAAAAAGTCTCTCACTGTTTCCTTTGTTTCCCCATCTATTTGCCATGAAGTGATGGGACCAGATGCCATGATCTTAGTTTTCTGAATGTTGAGCTTTAAGCCAACTTTTTCACTCTCCCACTTTTATCAAGAGGTGCTCTAGTTCTTCTTCACCTTCTGCCATAAGGGTGATGTCATCTGAAGTTATTGATATTTCTCCTTTACAGTTTTGATTCCAGCTTGTGCTTCATCCAGCCCAGTGTTTCTCATGATGTACTCTGTATATAAGCTAAATAAGCAGGGTGACAATATGCAGCCTTGTCGTACTCCTTTCACAATTTAGAACCGGTTTGTACCATGTCTGGTTCTAATTGTTGCTTCTTGGCCTGCATTCAAATTTCTCAGGAGGCAAGTAAGGTGGTCTGGCATTTTCATCTCTTGAAGAATTTTCTACTGTTTGATGTGATGCACACAGTCAAAGACTTTGTCATAATGAATAAAGCAGAAGTAGATATTTTTCTGTGATGCAACAGATGTTAGCAATTTGATCTCTGGTTCTTTTGCCTTTTCTACATCCAGTTTGAACATCTGAAAGTTCTCGATTCACATACTGCTGAAACCTGGCTTGGAGAATTATGAGCATTACTTTGCTAGCATGTGAGATGAGTGCAGTTGTATTTGAGCATCCTTTGGCAGTGCCTTTCTTTGGTATTTAAATGAAAACTGACCTTTTCCAATCCTGTGACCACGGATGTGTTTTCCAAATTTGCTGGTATATTGAGTACAGCACTTTCACAGCATCATTTTTAAGGATTTGTAATAGCTCAATTTGAATTTGATCACCTCCACTAGTTTTGTTTGTAGTGATGCTTGCTAAGGCTCACTTGACTTCAAATACCAGGATGCCTGACTCTAGGTCAGTCATCACACCATCGTCATTATCTGGGTCGTGAAGATCTTTTTTGTATAGTTCTTCTGTGTATTCTTGCCACCTCTTCTTAACATCTCCTGCTTCTGTTAGGTCCATACCATTTCTTTCCTTTATCGTGCCCATCCTTGCATGAAATATTTCCTTGGGATCGTTAATATTCTTGAAGAGATCTCTAGGCTTTCCCATTCTACTGCTTTCCTCTATTGCTTTGCACTGATCACTGAGGAAGGCTTTTTTTTTTTTTTTTAAATCTCTCCTTGCTATTCTTTGGAACTCTGCATTCAAATGTGTATATCTTTCCTTTTCCCCTTTGCCTTTAGCATCTCTTCTTTTCTTGGCCATTTTAAGGCCTCCTCAGACAACTATTTTGCCTTTTAGCTTTTCTTTTTTGGGGGGGATGGTTTTGATCCCTGCCTCTGGTACAGTGGCACAAACCTCTGTCCATAGTTCTTCAGACACTCTGTCTATCAGATCTAAACCCTTGAATCCATTTTTCACTTCCCCTGTATAATCATAAGGGATTTGATTTAGGTCGTACCTGTATGGTCCAGTGGTTTCCCTACTTTCTTCAATTTATGTCTGAATTTTGCTATAAAGAGTTCATGTTCTGAGCCACAGTCAGCTCATGGTCTTGCTTTAATTGACTGTATAGACCTTCTCCATCTTTGGCTGGAAAAATAATAATTAATCTGATTCAGTATTGGTCATTGGTGATGTTCATGTGTAGAGTTTTCTGTTGTGTTGTTAGAAGAGGGTGTTTGCTATGACCAGTGCGTTCTCTTGGCAAAATTCTGGTAGCCTTTTCCCTGATTCATTTTGTACTCCAAGGCCAAATTTGCCTGTTTATCCATGTAACTCTTAACTTCCTCCTTTTGCATTCCAGTCCCCTATGATGAAAAGGACATCTTTTTTTTTTGGTGTTAGTTCTAGAAAGTCTTGCAGGTCTTCATAGAACCATTCAACTTCAGCTTCTTCAGCATTACTGGTTGGGACATGGACTTGGATTACTGTGATATTGAATGGTTTGCCTTGGAAATGAACAGAGATCATGCTCTCATTTTTGAGGCTGCACCCAAGTACTGCATTTTGGACTCCTTTGTTGACTATGATGGCTATTTCATTCCTTATAAGGAATTCTTGCCCACAGTAGTAGTTGTACCTCCCCAGGAGACACTCAAACTCTCACAGGCAGGTCTGGCTCAGTCTCTGTAGGGTGTCTGGGTCCTCGTGTGCACTAGGTTTTGTTTGAACCCTCTGAGGCTCTCTGGTGGATATGGGGTTTGATTCTAAATGTGATTTCTTTTTTTCGCAGGTGGGAGAGGGGGTTCATGTTTGGGAACGCATGTACACCCGTGGTGGATTCATGTCAATGTATGGCAAAACCAATACAGTATTGTAAAGTAAAATAAAGTAAAATAAAAATTAAAAAAAAATAAAATAAATGTGATTTCACCCCTCCTCCATTCAGTCATTTGAATTAAATTCATCCATTCCAGTCCATTTTATTTCACTGATTCCTAAAATGTTGATGTTCACTCTTGCCATCTCATGTTTGGCCACTTCTAGTTTACCTTGATTCATGGACCTAACATTCCGGGTTCCTATGCAACATTGTTCTTACAGCATCAGACTTTAATTCAATCTCCAGTCATATCTACACCTGGGCATTGTTTTTACTTTAGCTCTATCTCTTCATTCTTTCTGGAATTACCTACCAACCTGGGGAGTTCTTCTTTCAGTGTCATGCATTTTTACATTTTTGTACTGTTCATGGGGTTCTCAAGGCAAGAAGATTGAAGTGGTTTGCCATTTCCTTCTCCAGTGGACCACGTTTTGTCAGAACTCTCCACCATAGCCTGTCTATCTTTGTTGACCATACATGGCATGGCTCACAGTTTCACTGAGTTAGACAAGGCCATGGTCAGTGTGATTAGTTTGGTTAGTTTTCTGTGATTGTAGTTTTCATTCTGTTTGCCCTCTGATGGATAAGGATAAGAGGCTTAGGTAAGCTTCCTGTTGGGAGAGACTGACTCTGGGGGAAACTGGATCCTGCTCTGTTGGGCAGGGCCATGCAATGGCACCCCACTCCAGCATTCTTGCCTGGAAAATCCCATGGACAGAGGAGCCTGGTAGGCTGCAGTCCATGGGGTCGCTGAGAGTTGGACACGACTCAGTGACTTCACTTTCACTTTTCACTTTCATGCATTGGAGAAGGAAATGGCAACCCACTCCAGTGTTCTTGCCTGGAGAATCCCAGGGACGGGGGGAGCCTGGTGGGCTGGCGTCTATGGGGTCGCACAGAGTTGGACACTACCGAAGAGACTTAGCAGTAGCAGCAGCATGCTCAGTAAATCTTTAATTCAATTTTCTGCTGATGGGCAGGGCTGTTTTCCCTCCCTGTTGTTTGACCTGATACCAAACTGTGGTGGAGGCAATGAAGATAATGGGATCTCCTTCCAAAGGTCCCATGCACTCACTGCTGCTTTCAGTGCCCCCAACCCTGCAGCAGGCCATGGCAGACCCATGCCTCTGCCGGAGACTCCTGGACACTCGCAGGCAAATCTGGGTCAGTTTCTTGTAGGGTCACTGCTCCTTTCTCCTGGATCCTAGTGCACACAAGGTTTTGTTTGTGCCCTGCAAGAGCTTGTTTCCCCAGTCCTGTGGAAGTTCTGTAATCAAATCCCACTTGCCTCCAAAGTCAGTTTCCCTGGGAGTTCTCAGTACCTTTTCCAGATCCCCCTGTTGGAAAATCTGTTGTTGTTCCTAGAACTTTCTTAACAGTGTAAGAATTTATTTGGTATAATTTTCCTGCAGTTTGTCGGTTGTCTGCTTGGTGGTTCCATGGTAGGGTTAATGGCAACCCCTTCCAAAAGGGCTTATGCCATATGCTGTGTGGCCCAGGTCTGTTGCACCCAGAGTCCCTGACCCTCTGGCAGGCCACTGCTGACCCGTACCTCCTCAGGAGACACTCCAACTCTCACAGGCAGGTCTGGCTCAGTCTCTGTAGGGTGTCTGGGTCCTCGTGTGCACTAGGTTTTGTTTGAACCCTCTGAGGCTCTCTGGTGGATATGGGGTTTGATTCTAAATGTGATTTTACCCCTCCTACCATCTTGCTGGGGCTTCTCCTTTGCCCTTAGA
The DNA here is from genome assembly GCF_016772045.2 of Ovis aries. Taxonomy (NCBI): domain Eukaryota; kingdom Metazoa; phylum Chordata; class Mammalia; order Artiodactyla; family Bovidae; genus Ovis; species Ovis aries. The sequence goes on from NC_056070.1 coordinate 959,276, forward strand.
TGTGGGGTATCCTTTTTTGGTGGGATTCAACATTCTCCTGTCAATGGTTGTTCAGCAGTGAGTTGTAATTTTGGAGTTCTTGCAGCAGATAAGAACATGTCCTTCTACTTAGCCATCTTGTTTGTAGCTTGTCTGTAGTTTATGGTATATCAGACACCTTTCTTAGCTTTATTTTAAAATTTTTCTACCAAGACAAGGCAAAATAAAATCAGTTAATTACTCATTATCTACTAATGAGCTATTTAAGTAGATAATATTCAGTTTCTGCTTTGGGAGTGTCAATAAACCCCTTAACTTACTGTCCTTTCTTATAAGAATATGCTGTTTACATGAGCTATAGACCTAATGTTTGTGTCCCTCCCCACAAAATTCATATGTTAAATCCCAATGCCCATTGTAATGGTATTTGGAGGTGGGGCCTTTGTGGGGTGATGAGGTCACAAGGATGTAGCAGTTATGAATGGATTGGTGCCCTTATAAAGAGACCCCAGATAGCTCCCTTATCTCTTCTGCATTGTGAGAACACAGCAAGAAAAAAGCCATGTATGAACCAGAAAGTGGGCAAGAGCCCAGATGCTGAACCTGCTTGTGTCTTGACCTCCAGCTCCCAGAACTTTGAGAAATAAATGTCTGTTGTTTATAAATGCAAGTTTATGATATTTTGTTATAGTAACTGAGTGGACTGAGGTAGCACGCAGTATCCATAACTGTAACAATCTTTCCCGTGAGAAACACATTTAACTCCCTTGAATAAAAATGAAGGATGTCCTTGTTTTTCACAGTGGCAATAAATCAATAGATTACAAGGCCTGTACCACCACCTCTGTTTCATTTTGTAAACATGCTTCCATCTCTCTGGGGACGTCCTTGTACTCTAAATATATCCATACCAGATGTTAACCAGACAAGATGATCTTATAAGTGTATACCAACCCATTTTTGTTCATATAAGAGCAACCAAGTGAATGCATTCTAATTTCTGCATCACATTTTTCTTTATATGTTATGTTTAGAAATGTAGACATTATTAAGAAAAAGATAAGCCAACTAAAATATTATTATAAAATTATTAAATGCATTTGTTATATAAAGTAAGTGTGGTGAGAGATGAAAGGCAAATAAACTAGCAGTTTAGGCTTATTAGCCAGAAAAATTATTCATAAAAGCTGGTAATTTCCAGGGGCTTAAGTGTCAGTTGAGTGCAATAATGTAAATTTATTAGAAGGTGAATAAATTTATGTAATATGAGTATTTTGTAATTATCATTGATCCCCAAAATATGCATAAATATTTGTGTTCACATATATCTAAATGGAACTACACTGGTCTCTAAAGTTTCTCTGCTTTGAAGTGGATAGAAAAGTGTTTCAGGTCCCTGACCAAAGCATCCCTTGATTGCCATGAAGCCAGAAGAGACATTAATGAATTACATGTCCCAAATAGGGTGTTTTCTTCATGAGTACCATTAAAGTGATTTATGAATCATGCAAAAGCTGTCAACTTGGTACAGAAAAAAGTGAAAGTGAAAATCACGTCTGTTTCTTTCAGACCATATAGTCCATGGGATTCTCCAGGCCAGAATACTGGAGTAGCTAGCTGTTCCCTTCTCCAGGGGATCTTCCCAACTCATGGATCGAACCCAGGTCTCCTCCATTGCAGGCAGATTCTTTACCAGCTTAGCCACCATGGAAGCCCAAGAATACTGGAGTGGGTAAAGCCTATCCCTGCTCCAGAGGATCTTCCCAGTCCAGGAATTGAACCAGGGTCTTCTGTATTGCAGGTGGATTCTTTACCAGCTGAGCTACCAGGGAAGCCTTTTTTATTTGGTACAGGGAAGTTATCAAATACAGAAATCATTTTCCATGCTTGGACATTTCAGGGGCAAGCTTTAGTCAGGAAGAGGTTCTAACTCAGCAGATTGTCTGGAAGGGATGTCCAAGGCAAAGCTTGATGAGCTGGATGTGTAGTTTTTTTTAAAATTAATTTTTATTGAAGTATAGTTGATTTACAATGTTGTATTAGTTTGTGCTGTACAGTTAAGTTACTCAGTTATATGTATACCCTCTCCTTTTTAGGTTCTTTTCCCATACAGATCATTATGGAGTTTTGATACCATACAGATCATTATAGACCTACTGTGCTATAGAGTAGGTCCTTATTATTGATAGTTATCTATTTTACATATAGTAGTGACAGAGTTAATTCTTAGGTAGTCTGTGGTCTCTGAGGAGAAGGGGTCTGGGGCTCTGGAGGGGAAAATGACAAACCTTTTTTGTTTAATTCCAGAGTTAATGACACAACAAAACAACTCCTCTTGCTCAAGGGTGATTTTCCTTAAGCTCTGAGAAGGAAATGACAACCCACTCCAGTATTCTTGCCTGGAGAATCCCATAGACAAAGGAGCCTGGTGGGCTACAGTCCATGGGGTCTCAAAGACATGACCGAGCGACTAACACACATACTGTATCAATGATTGTATAACAACGATGTATTCTGCTTGAGGACATGTTTCTCCTTAAGAAACTTATGACTAATCCTGTCATTTTAAAGTGTACTTTGTGGGATTGGGTCTGGTAAGATCTTTCTATTGTTAATTCTAATCCTGTTATCTTAAAATGTAAGTTGTGGGAGTGGGTCTGGTAAGAAGTGTACAACCTAGAGATATTCTTTTGATTTACAGTAATAACCAATTGAAAAAGCATATACTTCCCTTGCTAAGACTAGTGAGTGGGCACTCTCTGTCCTTCTGATGTCTATGTCAGAATCTCTGTCTGTCCTTTTTCACTGTAATAAAACTTCCGCCACCCAAAAGTTCTGAGTGATCAAGCCTGGTTCTGAGTGATCCTGAAGCTAAATCTTCTTTGGAGATCAGGTTTCTGACATTGTTCTATCACTAGTGTGTATACATCAATCGCAGTCTCCTAATTTATCCCTCCCTGCTTTGTCCCTCAGTAACCATAGATTTGTTTTCTACATCTCTGACTATTTCTGTCTTGTAAGTAAGTCCATTTGTATCCTTTTCTACATTCCACATAGCTTTTTGAACTTATTTACATTCCCACAAGCGGTGTAAGAGGGTTCCCTTTCCTCCACACCCTCCCCAGCATTAATTGTTTGTAGATTTTTCGATGATGGCCATTCTGACCAGTGTGAGTGTTCATTCTATATGCATTTCTCTAATAAGTAGTAATGTCGAGAATCTTTTCATGAGCCTTTTTGGTCGTTTGTATATCTTCTTTGGAGAAATAGCTATTTAGAACTTTTGTCCATTTTGATTTTGTTTTCTTCTTTTGATAGTGAGCTACATGTGCTGCTTATTTTGAGATTAAGCCCTTGTCAGTAACTTCATTTGCAAACATTTTCTCCCATTCTGTGATTGTCTTTTTGTTTTGTTTATGGTTTCCTTTGCCGTGCAAATCTTTAAGTTTAATTAGGTACCATTTGTATATATTAGCTTTAGAACTACCATATGATCCAGCAATCCCACTCTTGACCATATGTCTGGAAAAAAACATAATTTGAAAAGACACATATACCCCAATATTCGTTGCAATACTATTTACAATAGCCAGGACATGGAAGGAGCCTAAATGACCATCAACAGAGGAATGGATAAAGTACAATGGGATATTACTCAGCCATAAAAAAGAATGAAATAATGCCATTTGCAGTGACATATGGATGAGCCTAGAGATTGAAGTAAAGTCAGTGAAGCAAGTCAGACAAAGAAAAATATACAATATCACTTATGTGCAGTGCAATGGTTTCAGACTTAGTCCACTGGGGTCCTCTGTCCATGGAATTCTCCAGGTAAGAATACTGAAGTGAGTTGCCAGCCCTCCTCCAGGAGATCTTCCCAACCCAGGGGTCAAAGCTGTGTCTCTTAAGTCTCCTGCGCTGGCAGGTGGGTTCTTTGCCACCAGCACCACCTGGAAGCTCTATATGTGCACTTATATGCGGGATCTAATAAAAGGGGACAAATGAACTTATTTATAAAACAGAATCACAGATGTAGAAAACACTTATGGATACCAGGAGATACGGGAGAGGGAATGATATGTACACAATACCATATATAAAATAGATAACTATTAAGAACCTACTGTATAGCACAGGAAACCCTGCTTAACACTCTATAATGACTTGTATGGGAAAAGAATCTAAAAATGAATGGATATATGTATATGTATAGCTAATTCATTTTTTCTGTACATATAAAACTAACATAACATTGTAAATCAGCCACACTCCAGTAAAATTTTATTTTATTTTATTTTATTTATTTATTTATTTTTACTTTATAATACTGTATTGGTTTTGCCATACATTGACATGAATCCACCACAGGTGTACATGAGTTCCCAACCCTGAACCTCCCTCCCACCATCCTCCCCATATCATCTCTCTGGGTCATCCCAGTCAGTGCACCAGCCCCAAGCATCCTGTATCCTGTATCGAACATAGACTAGCGATTCATTTCTTACGTGATAGTATATATGTTTCAACGTCATTCTCCCAAATCATCCCACCCTCTCCCTCTCCCACAGAGTCCAAAAGTCTGTTGTCTACATCTCTGTCTCTTTTGCTGTCTCACATATAGGGTTATCATTACCATCTGTATATAGAGTGAAGTAAGCCAGAAAGAAAAAATCCAGTAAAATTTTAGAGAGTAAAGGAAAGGAAAAGCCATGTGGAGATTTTACTTTGCCTTTTAGCTGTGTGCTAGTCATATAGTTTTTCATCACTAGATGGCAATATAACACCAACAAAAAGCTAACAAAATTTATTTTCCCCAATTTCAAAGCAAGTTTAACATCTACTATCACAGTTTAAAGACGAAGCAACTGACAAACAACTAATCTCAAAAATATACAAGCAACTTATGCAGCTCAATTCCAGAAAAATAAACAACCCAATAAAAAAATGGGCCAAAGAACTAAACAGACATTTCTCCAAAGAAGATATATGGATGGCTAACAAACACATGAAAAGATGCTCAGCATCACTCATTATTAGAGAAATGCAAATCAAAACCACAATGAGGTACCACGTCACACCAGTCAGAATGTCTGCGATCCAAAAGTCTACAAGCAATAAATGCTGGAGAGGGTGTGGAGAAAAGGGAACCCTCCTACACTGTTGGTGGGAATGCAAACTGTACAGCCACTATGGAGAACAGTGTGGAGATTCCTTTAAAAATTGCAAATAGAACTGCCTTATGACCCAGCAATCCCACTGCTGGGCATACACACCGAGGAAACCAGGATTGAAGGAGACACATGCACCCCAATGTTCATCATAGCACTGTTTATAATAGCCAGGACATGGAAACAACCTAGATGTCCATCAGCAGATGAATGGATAAGAAAGCTGTGGTACATATACACAATGGAGTATTACTCAGCCATTAAAAAGAATTCATTTGAATCAGTTCTAATGAGGTGGATGAAACTGGAGCCAATTATACAGAGTGAAGTAAGCCAGAAAGAAAAACACCAGTACAGTATACTAACACATATATATGGAATTTAGAAAGATGGTAATGATGACCCTGTATGCAAGACAGCAAAAGAGACACAGATGTGTAGAGTGGACTTTTGGACTCAGAGGGAGAGGGAGAGGGTGGGATGATTTAGGAGAATGGCATTGAAACATGTATACTATCATGTAAGAAATGAATTGCCAGTCTATGTCTGATGCAGGATACAGGATGCTTGGGGCTGGTGCACGGGGAGGACCCAGAGAGATGTTATGGGGAGGGAGGTGGGAGGGGGGTTCATGTTTGGGAACGCATGTACACCCATGGTGGATTCATGTCAATGTATGGCAAAACCAATACAGTATTGTAAAGTAAAATAAAGTAAAAAAAAAAAAAAAAGACAACTGTCTTGAGAGGGGTAATTGTGTACTAGGAGTAAAAACAAAACAAAAACACAGAAACATGTCAAAAGCACATTGATTTTTTTTTTAAGTGCAAATTCAGCTTGCTCTTAGGAGCAAAAAATTTTCTAACCTCTTTTCTTTCAGGCTTCGGATAATTCAGGCTTGTAACTTGATTTTTCTGTTTAGAATATGCTGAAATAATCCTATAACATTCTTCTTTTTTATCCTCAGAAAAAATTTCTTATTCTTGGAAGATACCTCCCAGATTCAAGCAAGCTTTTGAAGAAAGATTTCCATATTAAATTCTTTTGATTTATTTCTTTAGTGATACAGACAAACAAAAGAAGCTAATTTTGTAGTATATTGCTTCCAATATAAGTGCTATGGAGAAGTATAAAACTGTGAAAGGAGAAAAACAGCACAGAGCAAGAATCTGCAATTTTTAATGGTGCAGTGAGAAAGGGCCTTTTTGAGAGGGTGAAGTGTGCCTGAAAACTTGAAAGAAATGAGGGAAAGAGCTGTGGTCAGAGAGGAGCAAGTTCAAACTCCTGGAGCAAGCAGGAACACATCTGGTGAGTTCAAGGAGCTGCGTGGAAGCCAATGTGGCTGGAAGGAATAGAGAGATTTAGGGGACTTGTCAGAGAGGCAGTGAGTGGCAGACCACTTAGGGCCTTGTAGGCCTTTGCAACACTATTTTAGCCAGAGCCAGGAGCTATGAATGTTCTGAATAGAGACATCATCTTACTTATAAGAGGATCACTCTGGCTGTTGTGATGAAAGTTTTAAAGGATCAAAGAGGGAAGCCAAGATACCCAAAATTCAGAGAAATATTATAGTAGTATGGATGTTGATGGTATTGAGAATTGGTAAAATTCAGGCTAGTCTTTGAAGGTACAGCTAATAGAATTTCCTGAAAGATTGGATGGAAATTAAAAAAAAAATTTTTTTAATTGGTGGAAAATTGCTTTACAATTTTGTGTTGGTTTCTGCCATGCAGCAATGTGATCCAGTCATAATGATATGCATATCCCTTCCTTCCTGAGCCTCCATTCCTTCCCCTTATCCCATCCCTCTAAGTCATCACAGAGCACCAGACTGGGCTCCCTGTGCTATTTAGCAACTTCCCACTAACTATTTCTAAGTGATAGAGCATATATGTAAATACTACTTTCTCAATTCACCCCATCCTCACCTTACCCTGCTGTGTCCATAAGCCCATTCTCTACTAGGTTCATCAAGTGCCATTTTTTCTAGTTTTGGATGGACATTTTTAAAGAGAGGAGGAGATAAAGAGAGGAGGCACAATCATTTGTCTATTGGACAGACATTTGGTTTGACCAACTTAAAAGTAGAGAAGCCACTAATTGAAATGAGACAGACTGAGGATGGGGCAGGTTTTGAGGTTAAGGACCAGGAATTCAGTTTAGGACATGTCAAGATTGAAGTGTGTGTTGATCATGCAGAGGTCAATACCTTGTCTTAGTTGGAGGTATAAATTTAGGAATTGACATCATTACTGTTTCATGGTATTGAAAGTTACAAGCTGGATAAGTGAGTAGCTTAAGTCTGTGAAGGGGAATGGAAGTTTCCTCTGAAGAAGTGACATTCCAGAGAGCATCTGAAGGATGAAGAAATTAGCTGGTGGACAGTGATAGGAATAACTCTCCCCTCAATGGCATCACTAATCTACTAATCCACCAATGAAGTGAAAAATGGAGAAACAGACTAATGATAGGCTTTCCTTGTTAGATATCAGACAAGATTCTGGTGAAGGAAATGGCAACGCACTCCAATATTCTTGCTTGGAGAATTCCATGGACAGAGGAGCCTGGTGGGCTAAAGTCTATGGGGTTGCAAAAAGTTGGATATGCTAACACAACACACAGACAAGAATCTTGGAGTCAGAAGGTAGCTTTCCTTTAATAGGCATATAAACGTTCAATGCAGTATTGAAGCAGGTGAAATCCTAGCACTTTTCCTGATAGTTCTTAAAGAATTTCATATGAAAATGAGGTGTGAGCTTTATCATTGAAAATGACTTTGTACATGTGTGTGTGATAGCAGGAGAGATCTGAGGGTAGTTGCTATCAAGTGATGGCAGCACACACTGTCTCTCTCACTGGGAACGAAAGTATTCTGGGAACTGAATGTGTATTCATCATTGTAGGTAATAGTTTCTGAGAGTATGGGCCCTTCAGTCAGACTACTTGGGGTTGAGTTTCAGGGCCGCCACTTATAAGCTGTGTAACTATAAGCAGATTGTTTAAGTTTTTGTGCTTTATTGCCTGCTTTAGCAAAAAGAGACATAAAGCTAGTTTTACCATGAGAATCAGATGAGGATATGAAAAGTTATTCAAAGGACTTGCATGATAAATAGTTAAGGCTTCAGTGGTAGGGCTTCCAGGTGGCTCAGTGGTAAAGAACAAGCGTGCCAATTTCGGAAACATGACATATGGGTTTGATCTGTGGGTTGGGAAGATTACCTGGAGAAGGGCATTGCAACCCACTCCAGTATTCGTGCCTGGAGAAGAGCCTGGTGGGCTGCATTCCATGGGTTCACAAAGAGCAACTGAAATGACTTAGCACACACAAGACTTTGATGGTTGTAATCACACAGTGATTTTATTGCTTTGCATCACCAGGGAATTAAATTTTATGATGAATATGGAAGCAGTCAGACACATTTCTGCTTGAGAAAAATAGACTGTATTAGATACTAAAATATGTATTTACTATCTATCATTACATACTATCAATCCCATAGCTGGCATGCAGCAGTCCATGGGATTGCAAAGAGTTGGTCTCGACTGAGTGACTGGACAACAGCATGGTTTTACCTAGACTCTCAAATAAAAAGATTGAAAAATAAAGTCAGACTTACTACAAGTAAAGCACTGTACATGCATTATCTTATTTTATCTTTACAATACTGTATGGTAGGTATAATTTATCCCATTTTTTAATTAGGAAACTGAAGCTTGGAGTCTTAACTAAAGTTACAACCTAGTGAGTGGCCAATCCATGATATGAAAGAAGTCATCTTTCAAGCTCTTCAGACCATTATTCCAGCTTTCTCCTTCTGCAGAAACTATTTGCTTCAGGAGATCACATCTGAAGTATATTGCTCATAACTGAAGGCTTTAAGATTGCAATTCACATTTCAGGAGTAGGAAGAAGAAAACCACATGAGAACATGCTTGTTATTTCAAATGATAATATAGACAAATACATTCCCTGACACCCCCACCCCGGCTTTTTGAAGGACCCAAGGTAATTATGTTTTTAAATTTGCTTCCAAGAATATTTTGAAACTTGGCAATTCTTTCATATCCACTTAAAATTTCCAAACAGAGTCAAACCTCTAAGTCATGGTTAGCCCAGTGATGCCTGGAAAAGCTAGAGAGTCACATTCTTCCTTCTCTGCTTCACTTATTATTAGTTCAGTCATTTGAGTACCATAATACCTTTGAACAATAACAAGATGACCCTTTCACTGCCTTTATGTTTCCAGAGAAACTCATTTGTGATTTAATCTATATATAAGTCCATAGAATTTTCATGTTTTTATTTTCTACAAATGCCTTTAGCCCCCTTCTGAAAATAGCCAAAATCTGTACCACTCAGCCCTCCTTGGCCTGGCTTAAAATAAGCTCTGCTAATGTCACTACTGCATGGGAGTGAAATGTTGTCTGTACATCATTTAGTTGTTTCCTTTTGCTTTGGAATCACTCCCAGTGCTTAAAGCTTACAGAATTTACAGCAACAATTTTTGGTAGGGCATTTTGTTTCTAATGTAAAGGTTCTCATATAAAATATCAAATTGCTTATTGCCTGAGACATTAGAAATTCTAGGTAGATATTTATTGGTTAACTCCACGAGTTCTCCAGACATTACTCTCCTTATGCTGTCTTCTAGAATTACATGATTTGGGGTCCAAGAAGGCCACTTTTTGGACTATATTCAAATCCCATGCACATGTTCCTTTTTTGATCAAAATTTCTCCAACACAAATCAAACTTAGAGGCTTCCTATAGGGAAGTTCTAAAACAATTCATTGGATGTGTATCATTCATTCTTTTCCTAAAGGAAATCAACCCTGAATATTTATTGGAAGAACTGATGCTGGAGCTGAAGCTCCAATACTTTGACCACCGGATGTGAAGAACTGACTCATTGGAAAAGACCATAATGCTGGGAAAGACTCAGGGTAGAAGGAAAAGAGGACCACAGAGGATGAGATGGTTGGATGACATCACCTGCTCAATGGACATGAGTTTGAGCAGACTCCAAGAGACAGTGAAGGACAGGGAGGACGGCAGGCATGTTGCAGTCCATGGAGTTGCAAAGAGTCAAACATGACTGAGCAAATGAACAAAAACAGTATTTCCAGATGATCAGAATCTGAACATATTAAATTACCATTTCCCACTGGATTTCATGTCAATGGGGTATGCTGCCCAAATAACATTTACTTTCTCCGTAGTAAGTTTTGGTTTCTGCACCTTGCCTATTGCCATTATTAAAGGGAAATCAAAATGTTCAGTTTGTTTACAGAGTTCATTTCTTCAGTTAGTTTATAGCATTCAAATGGAGAAGCAGAAAAAGTTCTTTATTTTTAAAAATTAGCACAGAAAGTACAGTACAGAAATTTGACTTACAATAATGTGTTAGTTTCCAGTGTACAGAAAAGTGGTATATATATATATATATATATATATATATATATATATATATACACACACACATAATTTATATACATCCATTGTAGGTTATCACAAAATATTGACTATAATTCCCTGCATTATATAGTAAATCTTGTTGCTTATCTATTTTATATATAGTTGTTAGTATCTGTTTTAAGCCAAATTTTTCACTCTCCTCTTTCACTTTCATCAAGAGGCTCTTTAGTTCTTCTTTGTTTCTGCCATAAAGGTGGTGTCATCTGCATATTTGAGGTTATTGATGTTTCTCCTGGCAAACTTGATTCCAGCTTGTGCTTGATTCCAACTCATCTAGCCCAGCATTTTGCATGCTTTATTCTGCAAATAAGTTAAATAAGCAGAGTGACAATATAGAGCCCTAAGGTACTCCTTTCCCAATTTTGAACCAGTACATTGTTCCATCTGGTTCTAGCTGTTGCTTCTTGACCTTCATACAGATTTCTCAGGAGGCAGGTAAAGTGGTCTGGTAGTCCCATCTCTTGAAGAATTTTCCACAGTTTGATGTGATGCACACAGTGAGTAAATAAGAAGTAAATGTTTTTCTGGAATTCTCTTGCTTTGTTTATGACCCAATGGATGTTGGCAATTTAGTCTCTGTTTCCTCTGCCTTTTCTAAATCCAGGTTAAACATCTGGAAGTTCTTGCTTCATGCACTGTTGAAGCCTGGCCTGGAGAATTTTGAGCATTATTTTCCTAGTGTGTGAGATGAGTGCAATTGTGTGGTAGTTTGAACACTATTTGGCCTTGCCTTTTTTTGGGATTGGAATGAAAACTTTTTCCAGTCTTGTGACCATTGCTGAGTTTTCAAATTTGCTGGCATATTGATTGGAGCATTTTAACAGCATCATCTTTAAGGATTTGTAATAGCTCAACTGGAATTCCATCACTTCTACTAGCTTTGTTTGTAGTGATGCCTCCTAAGGCCTACTTGACTTCACATTCCAGGATGTCTGGCTCTAGGTGAGTGATCTCACCATCGTGGTTATCTGAGTCATGAAGGTCTTTTTTGTATAGTTCTTCTTTATGTTCTTGCCACCTCTTCTTAATATCTTCTGCTTCTGTTAGGTCCATACCATTTCAGTCCTGTATTGTGCCTATCTTTGCATGAAATATTCCCTTGGTATCTCTAATTTTCTTAAAGAAATCTCCAGTCTTTTTCATTCTATTGTTTTCCTCTATTTATTTTGCATTGACCACTGAGTAAAGTTTTCCTATCTCTCCTTGATAGTCTTTGGAATTCTGCATTCAGATGGGTATAGCTTTCCTTTTCTCCTTTGCCTTTCACTTTCTTCTTTTCTCAGCTATTTGTAAGGCCTCCTCAGACAACCATTTTGCCTTTTAACATCCCCCTGCCTCCACCTTGGGGATGGTCTTGATCACTGCCTCCTATACAGTGTCACAAACCTCTGCCCATAGTTCTTCAGGCAATCTGTCTATTGGATCTAACCCCTAATCTGTCACTTCCACTTTATAATCATAAGAGAGTTGATTTCAGTCATACCTGAATGGTCTAGTGGTTTTCCCTGCTTTCTTCAATTTAAGTCTGAATTTTGCAACAAAGAGCTCATGATCTGATCTACTAAAAGAAACTAAGATCATGGCATCTGATCCCATCACTTCATGGCAAATAGATGGGGAAACAATGGAAACATTGACAGACTTTATTTTCTTGGGCTCCAAAATCACTGCAGATGGTGACTGCAGCCATGAAATTAAAAGACGCTTGCTCCTTGGAGGAAAAGCTTTGACCCAATCTAGACAGAATATTAAAAAGCAGAGACATTACTTTGCCAACAAAGGTCAGTCTAGTTAAAGCTTGGTTTTTCCAGTAGTCATGTATAAATGTAAGAGTTGGACCATAAAGACAGCCGAGCACTGAAAAATTGATGCTTTTGAACTATGGTGTTGGAGAAGACTGTTGTGAGTCCTCTAGACTGCAAGGAGATCAAACTAGTCCATCCTAAAGGAAATCAGTCCTGAATATTCATTGAAAAGACTGATGCTGAAACTCCAATACTTTTGCCACCTAATGTGAAGAACTGACTCATTGGAAAAGACCCTGATGTTGGGAAAGATTGAAGGCAGGAGGAGAAGGGGACAACAGAGGATGAAATGATTGAATGGCATCACTGAATAGATAGACATGAGTTTGAGAAAGCTCCAGGATTTGGTAATGGATAGGGAAGCTTGGCAAGCTGCAATCCATGGGTTGGAAAGAGTTGGACAGGACTGAGCAACTGAACTGAACTAGTATCTATTAATCCCATACTCCTAATTTATCCTCCTCTCACCCTTTTCCTCTTTGGTAGCCATAAGTTTGTTTTCTGCCTGTGATTCTATTTCTGTTTTCTTTATAGATTCATTTTTATTACTTTTTAGATTCCACATATAAATGATATAATACTTGAGTTTCTCTGTCTGACTTACTTCACTTAGTATGATTTTCTCTAGGTCCATAGATTTACTGCAAAAGGCAATCTCCATTATATATAGCTTCTTATATTAATTGTCCAGTGATGGACAGTGAGGTTGTCTCCATGTCTTGGCTATTGTAAATAGTTCTTTTATGAACACTGGGGTACATATATCTTTCTCAAGTTAGAATTTCACCTTTTCTGGATATATGCCCAAGAGCTGAATTGCTGGACCATTTGTTAGCTCTATTTTAGTTTTTAAGGAGTCTTTATACTATTTTCCATAGTGTCTGTACCACTTTACATTCCTATCAAGAGTGTCAGAGTCTACACCCTCTCTAGCATTTATTATTTGAAGACTTTTTGAGGATAACCTTTATGACTGGTGTGAACTTTCTTTTTAAAAACTACACATGAAACTATTAGAACTGATAAATTAAGCAAGGTATCAGGATACAAGATTTGCATACAGAAATCTGTTGCATTTTTTTACACTACCATGAAATATGAGAAAGAGAGAGTAAAATAAAATCTTATTTAAAATTGCATCAAAAAATATCTGGGAATAAACCAAGGAAGTGAAAGACATATATACTAAAAACTATAAAACACTGATAAAGGAAACTGAAGATGATTCAAAGAAATGGAAAGATAGCCCATGCTCTTGGGTTAGGAAGAATTAATATTGTTAAAATCGCCATATTACCTAAAGCAATCTACAGATTGTAATCCCTGTCAAAATACCCATGTTAGTTCAGTCATGTCTGTCTCTTTGTGGAGATTACCTATGACATTTTCATAAAATATGCAAGGAAAATGCCCATGATGTTTTCATAAAACTAGAACAAATAATCCTAAATTTTATACAGAACCACAAAATATCCAGAATTACCAAAGCAATTCTGAGTAAACTTTTAGTTTGATTTGTTTATTTTTGCTTTTGTTACACTTGTGTGAAGAGATAGATTGAAAAAAAATACTGCTAGGACAGATGTCAAAATCCTTTACTACCTATGTATTAATTAAGGAGTTTTATGGTTTTAGATATGACATTTACAGCTTTAATCAATTTTGAGTTTATTTATTTATTTTTGTATGGTGTGTGAAAGTAAAAGTAATCCACTGTACATAATCTATTGCACATAGCTGTCCAGTTTTCCCACCATTGTTTATTGAAGAAGCTGTCTTTCCCCCATTGTATAGTCTTGTCTCTATTGACTATATAGGTGTATATTTCTTTCCAGGTTGTTTATTCTATTGATCTATATATATCTATCTTTGTTCCAGTACCATACTGTTTGTTTTTTCATTTTTTGGTAAATATAATTAAATTTATTTATTTTTAATTGAAGGATATTTTCTCTACAATGTTGTGTTGGTTTCTGCCAAACTTAACATGAATCAGCCATAGGTATGCATATGTCCCCTCCCGTACTATTTTGATTACTGTAGATTTGCACATTTCAAACTGAAGTTTGAAATCTGAAAGCATAATACCTCTTCCTTTGTTCTTCTTTCTCAATATTATTTTAACTTTTTTTAAATTTCCATACACATTTTAGCATTTTTTGTTCTAGCTCTGTGATAAATGCCAGTGGAATTTAGACAGAGGTTGCATTGAATATATAGATTATGTTACCACCTAATCTACTTTTTATTCTTTCCAGTGTATTTTGAAATTTCAGTTATTGTAATCCTCAACTCTGTTTGGTTCTTCTTTGTATTTTCCAACACTTTGTTCTCTCTGTGTTCATCTACTGTTCTCCTGAGTTTATTGAGCAACTTGATGATCATTACCTTGAATTCTTTACTAGGTAGATTGCTTATCTCCACTTTGTTTAGTTTTTCCTGTAAAGTGTTGCTTTGTTTCTTTATTTAGAATGTACTTCTTTGTCTCCCTATTTTGCCTAATCATCTGTATTTATTTATATGTGTTAGGCAGGTCAGGCAAATTCGCAGATCTTGGAGAAATGGTCTTATGTATATGATGCCTTATGTGGCCCAGTAGCACTCTCTCTTATCACCAGAGCTATATGCTCGAGGTGCCGCCCTGTGTCCTGTGTTGGCCTTCCTGTTGTGGTGGGGTTATTATGAGAATGGTAATGGGGCACTTACCTTTGGCTTGGTTGGCTACTAGCCCACTAGTGGGTGGGGCTTGGATTCAGCACAGCTGGCTGTGTGGGCAGGAGCCTAGCTCTTCAGTGTGTGGGACTGGGTCCCTGTATGGCTGGCAGTTTGGCCCAGGGTGTCCCAGGACTAGTGTTAACTTACTTGTGTGTGAATACGCCTCTGACGCTAATAGTTAGAAGGACACCAAAATGGTGCTTGCCAGCACTAGTGGCCTCATTGTAGAATGAGATTCTCAAAATACCTGCCACATGTGTCTCTGTCACCAGAGAGAGTTTCAGTTGTCTCTCCAGGAAGCTCTCAAAGATCAGCAAGCAAGTGGGTCTGACAGACTCTTAATTATTGCCTCTGCACTGGGAGACTTGGAGTGTGTGAGATTTTGAGTGTGCCTGTTAAGGGCAAAGTCTCTGCTTACTATAGCCCTACATCTTTGCCCCATGTAAGCCCCACTGGCCTTCAAAACCAGACATCCTGGGGCCTTGACGTTCTGGTGCACAACCTCTGGGTTGCAGTCCTGATGTGGGGCTTGGATCCATCACTCCTTGGTGAGAACCTCTGCAATTGTGATTGATTATCTTCCTCTTTGTGGGTCATGGACCAGGGATATGGGTCTAGACTAGACTGGGACTCTGCCCCTCCAACTTATCTCAGTGTAGTTCCTTCTTCATATATTTTGTTGCAGAGAATCTTTTCTACTATTAGTTTTCAGGACATTCTGATTGGTAGTTGCTCTGCAAATAGTTGTAATTTTTTTTTGGTGACAGAAGGAAGATGTGAGGTCAGGGTCTTCTTACTTTGCCATTTTGCCCACCTCTCCAAAATAGCTATTATTTTAAAAGTTATTCTTTCTCTTCTTTCTTTTATTCTGAGTCAAAGTGTGTGAGCACAGATTTTGATAGTCAATAATGTTCCACATATTTATGTAGCGTACAGAGTATTTATTGAAAAGACCTTGATGCTGGGGAATATAGAAGGGGATGACAGAGAATGAGATGGTTGGATGGCATCACCGACTCAATGGACATGAGTTTGAGCAAGCTCCAGGAGTTGATGATGAATAGGGAAGTCTGGCTGGCTACAGCCCATGGGGTCACAAGGAGTCAGACACAAATGAGTGACTGAATTGAACTGATTGAACTCTGTTAGGTATTATGAGAGATGTAGAAAATGACCAGATTATATTTGACCCTCTAGCAATGTATAGCTTTGTATGGACGCAGACATGTTCAGTTCAGAATATACTACTACCAGTGTGTGTTACAAAGAATTAAAAAATTATTTGAAGGAAGAGATTAAAATGAGTGTGAACAAATGTTTTCCTCTATATCTTGAATGTGCTTCTTACACAGTTACAGATAATTCCAATACAATTTTTCATAAAAATAAAAGTAAAAACCCATAATATATGATAAAATGTCATATATTTTCATAGAATTTTATAGAATTTTGAACAAAATACTCAGGTTTCTCTGGTGGCTCAGTGGTAGAGTATTCACCTGCCAATGTAAGAGATGTGGGTTCTATCCCTGGGTTAGGGAGATCCCCTGGAGAAGGAAATGGCAACCAACTCTAATATTCTTGTCTGGGAAATCCCATGAACAGAGGAGCCTGGAAGGCTACAGTCCCTGGGGTTGCAGAAGGGTTGAAAATAGCTTCTTAACTAAACAACAACAAACAAAATATGCAGTTGGAGTAAGGATAGAAAATTAATTTTGGGTGGTCTTTGTAAAGGCAACTCGACTTGATTGGGTTTTGATGGGTGGAGACGGGAGAAAAATTTCCACAGGCAGACAGGAAAGCACTCTTGGAGAAATGAATGGCACATGGGATGTGGCAGGGATTGAAGTTTGGCTGAAGAACAAAGTACGTGAAAGCAGAAGACTGAGAGGCTGACAGGTGGGTACAGCTTTGTCCTGGAAGCCCTTCAAAATCAAGTGAAGGAACTGAGATTGTATTTCCTATTTCAGCAGTTCCCTAAGTCACATCTGCAATGTACTTGTCCAAGGAGATGCACTGAATGTGAGATTCACATATCTGAAGATTCATCATTGACACTAAAATATTTAATTGTAATTAGAATTCATACAGTCAAGATTCTCACTTTACTTAATTTAATCTGGCATTTTCTAAAGGCTTGTGAAGTGGGAGGGGGGTTCAGGATTGGGAACAGGTATACACCTGTGGTGGATTCATGTTGATGTGTGACAAAACCAATACAATACTGTAAAGTAAAATAATAATAATTAAAAAATAATATTATGAAAGGAAGTAACTTAAACCTACATAAAACTACCAGTGATACGTAACTATGTGCTGGGCACACAGTCTTTTGTGAGATACATGCATTTGCCCATTTAATCCTTTTGACACTTTGTGCGGTAGGTACTGTTATTATTTATCTTCTTTTCAAAAATTGGAGAAGGAAATGGCAACCCACTTCAGTATTCTTGCTTGAAAAATTCCATGGATGGAGGAGCCTGGTAAGCTACACTCCATGAGGTCGCAAAGAATCAGACATGACTGAGTGACTTCACTTTTCTTTTCACATATGTGGAATTTGAGGCACAGAGAGGTTAAGAAATGTGTCCATTTCACAAGATAACAAGTAATAACTCTAGGACTTGAACTTAAGTGGTCTGACCACAGGGCCCATGTATATCATCAGTGTTATTAATAAACAGTGTCTCCAATGCTACAAGGTGATTTTGGAGTTCCTGAAGTTTTCTAAGCAAGAGAGTGACATTATCATTAGTTTTAAAGAAGACAATTATAGTTGCTTTGCAAAAACTTAGAGGATGAGTAGGTTGAATCCATTAAGGAGTTATTTTTCCTTATTTTGCTATAAAATTTTCAAACACAGAAAAGCTGAAAGATAAGCACATTGAAAACCTCTAGGTTCTATTCTTAACATTTTACTGTATTTGCTTTCTGTAGTTTTTCCTCCTGATCTATTTGAAGGTATGTTTCAGGCATCTTATACATGTTTCAAAGCCATTCTCCCAAATCATCCCACCCTCTCCCTCTGAGTCCGAAAGTCCACTCTACACATCTGTGTCTCTTTTGCTGTCTTGCATACAGGGTCATCATTGCCATCTTTCTAAATTCCAACACTGAATTCTAAAAATAAGGACATCCTATCATGCTGAAGTCCAAGTGAGAGGAACTAAACACCTAAGCTAGGGCAGTAAAATGACAAAGAAAGGCTGAAGTAAGTGTGACTTACACATACTTTGTAATTATAAAAAGTAAGTGTGACTTACAGTTACTTTTACATTTGAAAATTACATTCAGAAGATAATTCACTTAAGAGCTGGTACATTTTGCCTCATATATGTCAATGTAAACTCCAAGAAGACAAGTTAATTTCTTAATAAGCTTAAGCAAAATACAATTTGAACAGTAAAGTTAGTGTCAAAATACAATTCACATAATCTGTGTCAATATTTGATAAAAATTTACCTTGATTAATGGATGTAACATTCCAGGTTCCAATGCAGTATTGTTCTTTACAGCATTGGACTTTATTTCCATCACCAGTCACATCCACAACTGGGCATTGTGGATACTCAGATATGCAGATGACACCACCCTTATGGCAGACAGTGAAGAAGAACTAACGAGCTTCTTGATAGTGAAAGAGGAGAGTGAAAAATTTGGCTCAAAATCTTAACATTCAGAAAGCTAAGATCATGGTATCCAATCCCATCACTTCATGGCAAATAGATGGGAAACAATGGAAACATTGAGAGACTTTGTTTTGGGAGGCTCCAAAATCACTGCAGATGGTGACTGCAGCCATGAAATTAAAAGATGCTTGCTCCGCAGAGAAAAGCTATGACCAACCTAGACAGCATATTAAAAAGCAGTGACATTACTTTGCCAACAAGTGCCCATCTAGTGAAAGCTATGATTTTTCCAATAGTCATGTATGGATGTGAGAGTTGGACGATAAAGAAAGCTGAGTACTGAAGAATTGATGCTTTTGAGCTGTGGTGTTGGAGAAGATTCTTTTTAAAAAATTTTTTTAATTTTTACTTTATTTTACTTTATAATACTGTATTGGTTTTGCCATACATTGACATGAATCCACCATGGGTGTACATGCATTCCCAAACATGAACCCCCCTCCCACCTCCCTCCCCATAACATCTCTCTGGGTCATCCCCATGCACCAGCCCCAAGCATCCTATATCCTGCATCGGACATAGACTGGCAATTCGTTTCTTACATGATAGTATACATGTTTCAATGCCATTCTCCTAAATCATCCCACCCTCTCCCTCTCCCTCTGAGTCCAAAAGTCCACTCTACACATCTGTGTCTTTTTTGCTGTCTTGCATACAGGGTCATCATTGCCATCTTTCTAAATTCCGTATATATGTGATAGTATACTGTATTGGTGTTTTTCTTTCTGGCTTACTTCACTCTGTATAATAGGCTCCAGTTTCATCCATCTTATTAGAACTGATTCAAATGTATTCTTCTTAATGGCTGAGTAATACTCCATTGTGTATACGTACCACAGCTTTCTTATCCATTCATCTGCTGATGGACATCTAGGTTGTTTCCATGTCCTGGCTATTATAAACAGTGCTGCGATGAACATTGGGGTACATGTGTCTCTTTCAATTCTGGTTTCCTCAGTGTGTATGCCCAGAAGTGGGATTGCTGGGTCATAAGGCAGTTCTATTTGCAATTTTTTAAAGGAATCTCCACGCTGTTCTCCATAGTGGCTGTACTAGTTTGCATTCCCACCAACAGTGTAGGAGGGTTCCCTTTTCTCCACACCCTCTCCAGCATTTATTGCTTGCAGACTTCTGGATCACAGACATCTTGAGAGTCCCTTGGACTGCAAAGAGATCAAACTAGTCAATCTTAGCAAATCAGTCCTGAATATTAATTTGAAAAACTGATGCTAAAGCTGAAGCTCCAATACTTTGGTTACCTGATGTGAAGAACTGACTCATTGGAAAAGACCCTCATGCTGGGAAAGATTGAAGGCAGGAGGAGAAGGGGATAACAGAGAATGAAATGGTTGGATGGCATCCCTGAATCAATGGACATGAGTTTGAGCAAGCTCTGGGAGTTTGTGATGAACAGGGAAGCCTGGTGTCCTGCAGTCCATGGGGTTGCAAGGAGTCGGACATGATTGAGTGACTGAACTGAACTGATCTGATGCAAATTCACTGATTCACATTATTATTAAGGCATAAGTTCTAGCACTATATTAGATCTGGGTAGATGATACAACGACTCCACCCTTGTATGTATTGTAAAATGATCACCAAGTCTTTGGTCAATTTCTTGATTGGGTCATTTATTTTTCTGGTGTTGAGCTGCATGTATTGCTTGTATATTTTGGTGATTCTTTGTCAGTTGCTTCATTCACTATTATTTTCTCTCATTCCAAAGGCTACCTTTTCATCTTGCTTATAGTTTGCTTCATTGTGCAAAAGCTTTAAGTTTAATTAAGTACAATTTGTTTATTTTTCTTTTTATTTCCTTTACTCTGGGAGGTGAATCGTAGAGGATTGTGCTGTAATTTATGTCAGAAAGTGTTCTGCCTATGTTTTCCTATAAAAGTTTTACAGTTTCTAGTCTTACATCTAGATCTTTAATCCATTTTGAATTTATTTTTGTGTATGGTGTTAGAAAGTGTTCTAGTTTCATTCTTTTACAGGTGGTTGACCAGTTTACCCAGCACCACTTGTTAAAGAGATTGTCTATTCTCCATTGAATATTTCTGCCTCCTTTGTCAAAGATGAGGTATGCATAGATGTGCGGATTTATCTCTGGGCTTTCTATTTTGTTCCTTTGGTCTATATTCCTGTCTTTGTGCCTGTACCATACTGTCTTGATGACTGTAGCTTTGTAGTATAGTCTGAAGTCAGGCAGGTTGATTCTTCCAGTTCCATTCTTCTTTCTCAACATCATTTGGCTGTTTGAGGCTTTTTGTATTTCCATACAAATTGTGAAATTATTTATTCTAGTTCTGTGAAAAATACCATTGGTAACTTGATAGGGATTGCATTGAATCTATAGGTTGCTTTGGGTAGTAGACTCATTTTCCTTATATTGATTCTTACAATCAAAGAACATGGTATATTTCTCCATCTATTTGTGTCAATTTGATTCCATCAGTGTTTTATAGTTTTCTGTATAAGGGTCTTTTGTTTCTATGGGTATATTTATTCCTAAGTGTTTTATTCTTTTCATTTTAATGCTGAATCGGATAGTTTCCTCTTTTCTCATTGTTAGTGGGTAGGAATGCAAGTTATATCTGTGTATTAATTTTACATCCTGCAAATTTATTATATTCACTGAAAAGCTCTAGTAATTTTCTCATGGAGTCTTTAAGGTTTTCTATGTAGAGGATGACAAAGTCAATTTCTAGGCAGGTTGATAAGAAGTCCGGGGTCCCTGGGGAGAAGAAAAGGGTCTGGGGCTCCCGAGGAGGAGAGAGGGGTCTGGGGTTCCTGAAGAGGAGATAGGGGTCTGGAATTCTCAAGGAGGAAGGAAGAACAAATGTCTTTTTCTTCGCCTTTACATTCCTTAGTCTTAGTCACATAAAACTTCTTTTTTTTTTTTAGTCAACTGATGATTACACAACAAACAACTTAGTTTAAACTCTGTTCTAAGGATGATATAAAACAATGTATCCTGTTTGAGGACAATTTCTCCTTCCTTTTCATTATAGGGGACTGGAATGCAAAAGTAGGAAGTAAAGAAACACCTGGAGTAACAGGCAAATTTGGCCTTGGAATACGGAATGAAGCAGGGCAAAAACTAATAGTTTTGCCAAGAAAATGCACTGGTCATAGCAAACACCCTCTTCCAACAACACAAGAGAAGACTCTACACATGAACATCACTATATAGTCAACACCAAAATCAGATTGATTATATTCTTTGTAGCCAAAGATGGAGAAGCACTATACAGTAAGCAAAAACAAGACCAGGAGCTGACTGTGGCTCAGATCATGAACTCCTTATTGCCAAATTCAGACTTCAATTGAAGAAAGTAGGGAAAACCACTAGACCATTCAGGTATGACCTAAATCAAATCCCTTATGATTATACAGTGGAAGTGAGGAATAGATTTAAGGGACTAGATCTGATAGAGTGCCTGATGAACTATGGAATGAGGTTGGTGACATTGTACAAGAGACAGGGATCAAGACCATCCCTATGGAAAAGAAATGCAAAAAAGCAAAATGGCTGTCTGGGAAGGCCTTACAAATAGCTATGAAAAGAAGAGAAGCAAAAAGCAAAGGAGAAAAGGAAAGATATAAGCATCCGGATGCAGAGTTCCAAAGAATAGCAAGAAGAGATAAGAAAGCCTTCTTCAGCGATCAATGCAAAGAAATAGAGGGAAACAACAGAATGGGAAAAGCTAGAGCTCTCTTCAAGAAAATTAGAGATACCAAGGGAACATTTCATGCAAATCTGATCCCATCAATTCATGGGAAATAGATGGGGAAACAGTGGAAACAGTGTCAGACTTTATTTGTTTTGGGCTCCAAAATCACTGCAGATGGTGATTGCAGCCATAAAATTAAAAGACACTTACTCCTTGGAAGGAAAGTTACGACCAACCTAGATAGTATATTCAAAAGCAGAGACATTACTTTGTCAACAAAAGTCCATCTAGTCAAGGCTATGGTTTTTCCAGTGGTCATGTATGGATGTGAGAGTTAGACTGTGAAGAAAGCTGAGCGCCAAAGAATTGATGTTCTTGAACTGTGGTGTTGGAGAAGACTCTTGAGAATCCCTCAGACTGCAAGGAGATCCAACCAACCCATTCTAAAGGAGATCAGTCCTGGGTGTTCTTTGGAAGGAATGATGCTAAAGCTGAAACTCCAGTACTTAGGCCACCTCATGCGAAGAGTTGACTTATTGGAAAAGACTCTGAAGCTGGGAGGGATTGGGGGCAGGAGGAGAAGGGGACGACAGAGGATGAGATGGCTGGATGGCATCACCACCACGATGGACATGAGTTTGAGCAAACTTCAGGAGTTGGTGATGGACAGGGAGGCCTGGCGTGCTGTGATTCATGGAGTCGCAAAGAGTCGGACATGACTGAGTGACTGAACTGAGGACTTTTGTTCTCTGAGTTGATTATGTTTAGTACTCTTAAAATATATGAGCTGGGTGTGAATGCTGGCACAAACCTCAATGGGCTGCATTTCTGGTAGTGCATGACCGATCTGTCAAAACCGGCACAACGCAATTATACTGTCATCAGGTAAACCGACCTGATATATCTGTTTTCCCCTAATTCCTACAGCTTATTTTTAAAACATAGGCTTTAAAAAAGTGTCAGTTGTCCTTGGTATGTCATCTATGATGTGCCTGCAGGATTTCATGTCTAAGAATCCATAAAAGTGAAAGTGAAAGCCGCTCAGTCGTGTCCGACTCTGCAACGCCTTGGACTATGTAGTCCATGGAATTCTCTAAGCCAGAATACTGGAGTGGGTAGCTTTTCCCTTCTGCAGGAAATCTTCCCAACCCAGGGACTGAATCCAGGTCTCCCGATTTGCAGGCGGATTCTTTACTAGCTGAGCCACAAGGGAAGCTCAAGAACCCATAAATGTCTGGCTTTAGTTTTCTTGCAGCAAGAAGCAAACTCAGTCAGTGATTTACCCAGGAGTGTTATTAGCTGGTTGACTACTGCTTTTTCTAGAAGAGTCTGGCATCCATGTTGTAAAAAGGCCCTAATTAAAAACAAGTTTTGGTGGAAAATGCTCATGATGCTTTGTTTAAAAAGTGGAATGACTCAAAGCCGATTTTTTTGTCTGGATAAAATCAGAGACATTGTCCTAGTGCATATTAACCTAGTAGGACTCACAGCCATGGCTTTATCAAGCTGTTAGGAATTAAAGTCTGGAATCAATGACAGCAGCATGATCTATGATTAGCTTCAAGATGACATGTTTCGCAGGTTCATGTGCCAATACAGAGTGACATTATTTATGGGTATTTATAATAGTGAGATTTTAAGAGCACAGGAAAAAATATCAATTGCTATTGTCTAAGTTCATGAAACGTAAACCCCAATTCATATACAACTAGCATTGGCAAGCATGTACTGCTCACAGGTAATAAAGGCAGTGACAGCTATGCGTGCTGAGGCAGAGGATTCTGTTCTTCCTTATTAGGGGTACTAAAGGCAATAAATGGTCATAAATACACTGTCAAAACACAATTATTGACTGTTATAAGTTAATGTAGTTTTTCAGAATTTTTTTTGCTGTATCAGAATGCAGTTGAAAAATTGTCATTGATATTTATTATTTGAAGAATACAGGGGAATAAACTACTGAGAGAGCTGGTCTGTATCACATAATTTTATTCTTCAAAGTATATTGTAAAGTCAATATAGTACCATTTACTATTTTGTGCCTTTCTACTCTATCCACTTTTCTATCTTTTGTATTTACCATAAAGCGCGGTATATTACTTTATACTTTCATTTTGCCTGTTAATTTCTTTAACAAGCAATCGTTGAACACTTACTGTGTGCAACACGATGATTGATGGACAGGGTGCCTGCCTTAAATAAGATTGGAAGAACATGCAGGCAAAATAGGCAGCCATAGTGGTGTGCACCGAAGGTTCAGGAGTGGGGATGAGAGAATTACAGTGGGTATGCAAGAGATTAGCAAAGACTCTTTGAAGGAAATTATATCCAACTTGAAGTCACAGGGTTAAGAAGACATGTAGTGAAGAAGATTTGGGGGAAAGGGAGCAGCATGTAATGCCTAAAGGCTTGAGAGACTGAATTTTGAGCCCAATGAGTTCTATGTTGAGAATAGTATGACATGAGACATGAGAGGTTCTTTGTTGGATTTTTCTTCACTGAAAACACCGACGTTAACATTGATGTGACATAAAGGAAAGTATCATTCAACATGCTCATTTGATTTAACCATTGTTATCTTTAAAATATTACAGTTTGAATGCATATTTGAAGTACTCATGGATTTTTACTCATATTTGGTAGGATAGAATTTTTGGTGATGGTAAAATTAAATTTTATCTTGACTGCACACTTTATTTTTGTGCTTAAGCCTACAAATTAAGTCATGTGAATAAATCTCAGTATTTTTAAAAGGGTACAATATGACCAAGTTATAGGGCATATCAATACAAGAGATTAATCATGAGGAATCAGGCTGGAGAGTTAGATAGGAGACAAATAATGCAAGCTTTTACCTTGAAGAGTTCAAACCTTATTCAGGAAGATTGTTACACTGATTTCTTTTGTTGTTGTTTTAGAAAGATCACCCTAGCAGCAGTTGGAAAATGGAGAGGAGGGGGAAAGATTGGTGGCAGGAAAAGTGCAGGGTATTGTTATATATGAGACATGAGGAAAGTCCAAATTAAGGGTGTCAGGGTGGGAAATGAGGACAAGAAAAACAGGAGATCTATCAGGCAGATAGAATTGAACATGTAAGGTGAGCAAAAGAGAGGGGTCAGTTAAAACTCGAGATTCTCACCTGGGAGACAAGTGACTAACAAAGACATTAAAGCTGGAATAAAGAGGAGGAGGACGGAATGGCAAACCACCCCAGTCTACTTGTCGTGAGAACTTCATGAATAAAAAGTCTTTGTGTATAAAAAGACACAAAGATATGACCCTGAAAGATGAGCCCCCTCCTCTTACCATGTTGGTAGGTGTACAACATGCTACTGGGAAAGAGTGAAGGATAACTGCTAATAGCTCCAGAAAGAATGAAGCAGCTGGGCCAAAGTAGAATTGATGGTCAATTGTGGATGTGTCTAGTGGCAAAAGTAAAATCTGATGCTGCAAAAACAGTATTGCATAGGAACATGGAGTATTAGGTGCATGAATCAAGGTGAATTAGATGTGTTCAAGCAGGAGATGGTAAGACTAAACTTTGACATTTTTGGAATCAATGAACTAAAATGGATGGGAATGGGTGAATTTAATTCAGATAACTGTTATATCTGTTACTGTGGGCAAGAATCCCTTAGAAGAAATGGAGTAGCCCTCATAATCAACGAAAGAATCCAAAATGCAGCACTTGGATGCATCCCAAATGCAGCACTTGTCGAAAATGAAAGAATGATCTTGGTTCATTTCCAAGGCAAGCCGTTCAGCATCATAGGAATTCAAATCTATGCCCCTACCACCAATGCTGAAGAAGCTGATTAGTTCTATGAAGACCTAGAAGACCACCTAGAACTAACACCAAAAGAGATGTTCTATTCATCACTGGGAATTGAAATGCAAAGTAGGAAGTCAAGAGATACTTGGAGTAACAGGCAAGTTTGGCCTTGGAGTACAAAACAAAGTAGGGAAAAGGCTAACTGAATTCTGCCAAGAGAATGCAGTGGTCATAGAAAATACCCCCTTTTCACAACACAAGAGATGACTTTACACGTGGACATCACCGAATGATCAATACCAAAATCAAATTGATTATATTCTTTGTAGTCAAAGATGGAGTCAGCAAAAACAAGACCTGGAGCTGACTGTCTCAGATCATCAGCTTCATATAGCAAAATTCAGGCTTAACCTAAAGAAAGCAGGTAAAACTACTAGGCCAGCCAGGTACAACTTAAATCCCTTATGAATTACGGTGAATTTGGTGGAGGTGATGAATAGATTCAAGAGAATAGACATAGGAAACAGTGGACAGAGGTCTGTAATATTGTACAGAAGGCAGCAAATAAAACCATCCCAAAGAAAAAGAAAAGCAAGAAGGCAAAGTGGTTATCTGAGGAGGCTTTACAAATAGCTGAAGAAAGAAGAGAAACAAAAAGAAAGGGAGAAAGGGAAAGGTACACCCAACTAAATGCAGAGTTTCAAAGAATAAGAAGGAGATACAAGAAGGCTTTCTTCAACGAACAATGCTTAAAAATAGAGGAAAACAACAGAAGGGAAAAGACTAGAGATCTCTTCAGGAAAACTGGAAATATCAAGGGAACATTTCATCCAAAGAAGGACAGACTAAAGGACAGAAATGGTAGAAGCAGAAGAGATCAAGAAGAGATGGAAAGAAGAAACAGAAGAACTGCACAAAAAAAGATCTTAATGAACTAGATAACCTCAATGGTGTGATCAGTCACCCAGAGCCAGACATTCTGGAGTGTGAAGTCAGGTGGGTCTTAGGAAGGGCTGCTGTTGATAAAGGTAGTGAATATGATGGAATTCTAGTAGAGCTATTCAAAACCCTAAAAGATGATGCTATCAAAGTGTTGCACTCAATATGTCAAAAATTCTGAAGACCCAGCAGTGCCACAGGACTGGAAAAGGTCAATCCTCATCCCAATTCCAGAGAAGGGCAGTACTAAAGAATGTTCAGACAATCAGATAATTGCACTCATCTCCTGTGCTAGTAAGGTCATGCTTAATATCTTGCATGCTAGGCTTCAGAATTACACAAACCAAGAACTTCCAAACATTCAAGCTGGGTTTAGAAGAGGTAGAGGAACCAGAGATCAAATTGGCAACATTCACTGGGTCGTAGAGAATGAAAAGGAATTCCAGAAAAAACAGCTAACCTCTGTTTCATTGATTATGCTACAGCCTTTGACTGTGGGGATCATAACAAACTGTGGAAAGTTCTTAAGGGATGGGAATACCAGGCCATCTTACTTGTGTCCTGAGAAACCTGTATTTGGGTCAAGAAGCAGCAGAACCCTGTATGGAACAACTGATTGGTTCAGGATTGAGAAAGGAGTATGACAGGGCTGTCTGTTGTCACTCTATTTATTTAATTTATATACTGAACACATCATGAGAAATGCTGGGCCAGATGAGTTACAAGCTGGAATTAAGATAGGCAGGAGAATATCAACAAACTCAGATATGTGGATCATATCATTCTAATGGCAGAAAGCAAAGAAGAAAGAACCTCTTGGTGAGGTTAAAAGAGGAGGATGGAAAAGCCAACTTAATTATAAATATTAAACTAAGATTATGGCATCTGACCCCATTACTTTATGGCAGATAGAAGGGGAAAAAGTGGAAGCAGTGGCACACTTTCATTTCTTGAGCTCTAAGATCCCTGAAGATGTTGATTGTAAAATCAGAATATGATTGCTTCTTGGCAGGAAAGCTATGACAAACCTGGACAATGTGTTGAAAAGCAGACACATCACTTTGCTGACAAGGTCCATACAGTCAAGTTTATGGTCTTCCCAGTGGTTATGTACGGTTGTGAGAGTGAACTGTAGAGAAGGCAGAACGCCAAAGAATTGATGCCTTTGAACTGTGGTGCTATAGAAGACTCCTGAGAGTCCCCTGGACATCGAGGAGATCAAACCCATCAAAATTAAAGGAAATCAACCCTGAATACTCATTGGAAAGACTGATGTTGAAGCTAAAACTCTAGTATTTTCGTCATCTGATGCAAATAGCCAGCTCATTGGAAAAGTCCCTGATGCCGGGAAAGACTGAGTAACAGAAGCAGAAGAGGGTGTCAGAGGATGAGATGGCTGAATGGCATCACCAGTGCAATGGACATGAATTTGGGCAAACTTTGGGAGATGATGAGGGGGAGGGAGGTTTGGTGTCCTGCAGTCTATGGGGTCACAAATAGTAGGACACACTGAGAGACTGAACAACAGCAACAATAAGAAAGATCATGGCCAGGGTATAGATATGAACTCCATTTTGGACAGTGGTTGGGCAGAGCTATCCCAGAAATGTGTCTGCAGTTGTGTCATTAGATGAGAGATGGAATTAAAAGGAGTGGATTGAGAATGCAGGACAAGGACTAGAATTTGGGTGCAGGTTAATGCTGGGACTTTAGCCAGCGAATAGGTTACATTCCTTTTCCTTTGCTGTTTAAAAAAAAAAAAACAAACAAACAAACATGAGCTAGACACAAAAAGCAGACAGTTAACAATGGAAACATTACCCTGATTACTGACAAAAATTGATTAGAGAACATTTCTGAGGTGAAAAAGTATTGCTAGAATTTCACCTAATAGACATTTTTACTTGTCCTTAGCTTTGGAAAGGAGAGTTAATCAGAAAACACGTTTCTGCATGAAAGCAGACTGAAAAAAATGAGCGTCCCTTTCTGAAGCTCAGAAACCTGATAAGCTACTCCTTCTTCATTGAGAAGCACAAGAAAGAGACTGGAAGGGTTGTTATAGATGAAGTTCCTTCATGTGACTTGAAGTCAGAATGAATTGTCTCCTGCTGCTGCTAAGTCACTTCAGTCGTGTCTGACTCTGTGCGACCCCATAGACGGCAGCCCACCAGGCTCCCCCGTCCCTGGAATTCTCCAGGCAAGGACAATGGAGTGACTTTATTTAACAGGAGGTCAGAGAAACATAATATAAAAGAATAATATGATGATGATGTTGACTAAAATGGCTAACATATATTGAGTACTTCTTATGTGCCTGGCACCCTTCCAAGTTCTTTATAATCATTAACCTTTTTTTTTAAAAAAATGGAATTTTCTTACTTTATCAAGCATTTCAAATGATATTTAATTAGAGGTATTTAAATTAGAGATATTTAATTTAGAGGTAGTTTAAAAATTCTTCCAGTTTTATAGAAATATAACTAATGTACTGACTCAATGGACATGAATTTGAGCAAACTCCAGGAGACAGTGAACAGAGGAGCCTGCTGTGCTACAGTCCATGGAGTTCTAAAGAGTCAGACATAACTTAGTGACTGAAAAACAACAACAAAACTAACTTACAACACTGTAATAAGTTTAAGGTGTATACTATGATTTGACTTACATACATGATGAAATAATTACCCCAATAAATTTAGTGACCATTCACCATCTCATATAGATGATGAGAAAAAATAATGAGAGAAAAAAGAAAAAAAAAAACTATTAATTTTCTTTCTCATGATGAGGACTCTTAGGATTTACTCTCTTAATAACTTCATAAATAATATATAGAAGTTAATATATTTATCATGTTTAAATTATATCTTTAATAGTTATTTCTTATGACTAGAAAATTTTACCTTTTGACCACCTTGATCCAATTCACCTTCCTCCATTACACCTGCCTCTGGTAACCACAAATCTAATCTCTTTTTCTATGAGGAATTTCTTTGTTTTTTGAAGTATAATTGTCATACACAGAGTTAGTTACTGGTGTATAACATGAAGATTTGATATTTCTATGCATTGCAAAATTATCACCAGTATGTCTCTTACCCTCTATTCTCATAGAAAGATATTACATTTTTTCTTGACTATATTCCCCATATTACACACCTTATACCCATGACTTTTTTATTTTATAACTGGAAGCTTGTATCTCACCTATTTCACTCATCCACCTATCTTGTTCTCTTTTGGAAAACACTTGTTTGTTCTCTGTTCGGTGACTCTGTTTTTGTTTTTATGTTTGCTCATTTGTTTTATTTTAAAATTTCCACATAAAAGCCAAATCATATAGCATTTGTCTTTCTCTGTCTGACATTTCGTTTATCATAGTACCCTCTATGCCCATCTATGTTGTAATAAATGCCAAGGTTTCATTCTTTCTTATGGTGATGTAACCTCTCATTATATACTAGTTGCTGCTATTTAGTCACTAAGTCGTGTCCAACTCTTTTGTAATCCCATCGACTGTAGCCCACCAGGCTCCTCTGTCCATGCAATTTCCCAGCCAATAATACTAGAGTGGGTTGCCATTTCCTTCTCCAAGGTATGTTCGCAATTCCAAGATCGAGCCCACATCTACACTGACAGTGGATTCTTTATCACTGAGCTACCAGGGAAACCCCACTCAATATATATACATATACATACATACATGTATACACATACACATATGCTGCATTGTTAGCCATTTATTATCAGTGAGCACTCTTAGGTTGCTCCCATATCTTACCTATTGTGAGGTATGTTAAAAAGAACATAGAGTTGCAATACCTTTTCAAATCAGTGTTTTTGTTTTATTTGGAAAAATACCCAGAAGTTGAATTGCTGGATTTTGGATAAATTTATTTTTAACTTTTTGAGGAACCTCCATATTTTTCTACATAGTGACTGCATCAATTTACATTCCCACCAATGGTGACCAAGTGTTCTCATCTCTCCACATCCTAGCCAACCCTTGCTGTTCATTCTCCTTTTGACAATTATTCTGACAGGTGTAAAGTGATATCTCATTGCAATTATAAATGGGATTGTATTCTTAATATCTCTTTCTGATAGTTCATTGTTAATGCAGAGAAAAAACCAAATTTCTGTATATTAATTTTGTATCCTGAAACTTTATGGAATTAATTTATTAAATTTTACAGTTTTGATGGTATCTTTACGATTATATGAAAAACAGAGACATTACTTTGCCAACAAAGATCCATCTATTCAAGTCTATGGTTTTCCAGTGGTCATGTATGGATGTGAGAGTTGGACTGTGAAGAAGGCTGAGTGCCGAAGAATTGATGCTTTTGAGCTGTGGTATTGGAGAAAACACTCGAGAGTCCCTTGGACTGCAAGGAGATCCAACCAGTCCATTCTGAAAGAGATCAGCCCTGGGATTTCTTTGGAAGGAATGATGCTGAAGCTTAAAATCCAGTACTTTGGCCACCTCATGCGAAGAGTTGACTCATTGGAAAAGACTCTGATGCTGGGAGGGATTGGGGGCAGGAGGAGAAGGGGACGACAGAGGATGAGATGGCTGGATGGCATCACTGACTCGATGGATGTGAGTTTGAGTGAACTTCGGGAGTTGGTGATGGACAGGGAGGCCTGGCATGCTGCAATTCATGGGGTCGCAAAGAGTTGGACATGACTGAGTGACTGAACTGACTGACTGACAAATATATATATTTGTCCCATTCTTTTCTCCCCACTGTGTCCACAAGGTTGTTCTGTATGTCTAAGTGTTCATTGCTGCCCTAAAATAAGTTCATCAGTATCATCTTTCTAGATTCCATATGTGCATGTGTGCAAGCTGTCATTTCAGTTGTGTTAGACTCTTTGCAATGCAATGCACTGTAGCCTGCCAGACTTCTCTGTCCATGGGATTCTCCAGGCAAGAATACTAGAGTGGGTTGCTATGCCCTCCTCCAGATGATCTTCTCCACCCAGGGATGGAATCTGCATCTCTTATGTCTCCTTCATTGGCAGGCAGCTTTTTACCACCAGCAACACTGGGAAAGCCCCAGATTACACATATATGTATTAATATACAACATTTGTTTTTCTTTTTCTGACTCTAGCCTCTAGGTTCATCCACCTCATTAGAACTGACACAAATGCGTTCCTTTTTTGTGGCTGAGTAAATTCCACTGAATACATGTACCATAATCTTTTATCCATTCATCTGTTGAAGGACATCTAGGTTGCTTCCATGTCCTAGTTATTATAAATAATGCGTCGATGAAACATTGGGTCACATGTGTCGTTTTCAATTATGGTTTTCTCAGAGTATATGCCTGGGAGTGGGATTGTTAGGTCATATGATAGTTTTATTTCTAATTTTTAAAGGAATCTCTATACTGTGTTTCATGTTGTCTGTATCAGTTTACATTCCATCAACAGTGCAAGAAGGTTCCTTTTTCTCTACACCCTCTCCAGAGTTTATCATTTGTATATTTTATAGATGGTGGCCATTCAGATCAGATGGGCATCACCAACTCGATGGATATGAGTTTGACCAAGCTCTGGGAGTTGGTGATGGACAGGGAAAACTGGCGTGCTGCAGTCTATGGGGTCACAAAGAATTGGACACGACTGAGAAACTGAACTGAACTGATTCTAATTAGTGGTGATCGTTCATTGAAGTTTTGATTTGCATTTCTCTAATAATGAGCTTTCTTGAGCATTTTTTCTTGTGTTTATTAGCCGTCTGTAAGTCTTCTTTGAAAAACAATGTCTATTTTGGTCTTCTTTCTCCCAATTTTTGATTGCGTTGTTTGTTTTTCTCACAATGAGCTGCAGGAACTGCTTGTATATTATGGAGATGAACCCATTGTCAGTTGTTTCATTTGCTCTTATATTTTCCCATTCTGAGAGTTGCCTTTTCAAGTTGTTTATAGTTTCCTTAAAGCTGTGCAAAAGTGTTTAAGTTTAACTAGGTCCCATTTGTTTATATTTGATTTTATTTCCATTATTCTAAGAGGTAAGTTGGACATGGAACAACAGACTGGTTCCAAATAAGAAAAGGAGTACGTCAAGGCTGTATATTGTCACTCTGCTTATTTAACTTCTATGCAGAGTACATCATGAGAAATGCTGGGCTGGGAGAAGCACAAGCTGGAATCAAGATTGCTGGGAGAAATATCAATAACCTCAGATATGCAGGTAACACCACCCTTATGGCAGAAAGTGAAGAGGAACTAAAAGCTTCTTGATGAAAGTGAAAGAGGAGAGTGAAAAAGTTGGCTTAAAGCTCAACATTCAGAAAACGAAGATCATGGCATCTGGTCCCATCACTTCATGGGAAAAAGATGGGAAAATAGTGGAAACAGTGTCAGACTTTATTTTTGGGGGCTCCAAAATCATTGCAGATGGTTACTGCAGCCATGAAATTAAAAGACGCTTACTCCTTGGAAGGAAAGTTATGACCAACCTAGATAGCATATTCAAAAGCAGAGACATTACTTTGCCAACAAAGCTCTGTCTAGTCTAGGCTAGGCTATGGTTTTTCCAGTGGTCATGTATGGATGTGAGAATTGAACTGTGAAGAAAGCTGAGCGCTGAAGAATTGATGCTTTTGAACTGTGGTGTTGGAGAAGGCTCTTGAGAGTCCCTTGGACTGCAAGGAGATCCAACCAGTCCGTTCTGAAGGAGATCAGCCCTGGGATTTCTTTGGAGGGAATGATGCTGAAGCTGAAACTCCAGTACTTTGGCCACCTCATGTGAAGAGTTGGCTCATTGGAAAAGACTCTGATGCTGGGAGGGATTGGGGGCAGGAGGAGAAGGGGACGACAGAGGATGAGATGGCTGGATGACATCACTGACTCGGTGGACGTGAGTCTGAGTGAACCCCGGGGGTTGGTGATGGACAGGGAGGCCTGGCGTGCTGCGATTCATGGGGTCGCAGAGTCAGACACGACTGAGAGACTGAACTGAACTGAAGAGGTAAGTCACAGAGGATCTTCCTGTGATTTATGTCAGTGTTCTGCCTATGTTTTTTCCTAAGATGTTATAGTTTCTGGTCTCACATTTAGGTCTTTAATCCATTTTAAGTTTCCCTTTGAGCATGGTGTTAGGAAATCTTCTAATTTAATTCTTTTACACATACTGGTTCAGTTTTCCCAACACCACTTGTTGAAGAGACTACCTTTTCTCCACTCTATATTCTTGCCTTCTTTGTCAGGATAAGATGCCCATATGTGCTTGGGTTTATCTCTGGACTTTCTATCTTGTTTCATTAGCCTATATTTCTCTTTTTGTGCCAGTACATTACTGTTTTGATGACTGTAGCTTTGTAGTATAGTCTGAAGTCAGGAAGGTAGATTCCATCCAGCACCATACTTTTTTCTCAAAATTGCTTTAGCTATTTGGGGTCTTTGTGTATCCATATGAATTGTGAGTTTTTTTTAAATGTTCTGGTTCTATGGAAAATGCCATTGATAATTTGATGGGGATCACATTGAATCTGTAGATTGCATTTGGTAATATACTCATTTTGCAACTCAAGAACATTGAAGAACGTTGTCTTTGATTTGTTTTATCTGTGTTTTATAGTTCTATGTATATTGCTCTTTTGTGTTATTAGGTAAAGTTTATTCTTTTCTTACAATGGTAGATGTGATTGAGTCCTTAATGTCTATTTCTGATTTTTCATTGTTAGTGAATAAGAATGCAAGTGATTTCTGTGTATTGATTTTATGTCCTGTGACATTACTGAATTCACTGATTAGCTCTAGTAATTTTCTGATAGAATCTTTTAAGTTTTCTATGTATGACATCATATTTGGAGGAGAATGGATACATGTATATGTAAGGCGAGTCTCTTTGCTCTTCACCTGAAACTATCACAACATTGTTAATCAGCTGTACTGCAATACAAAAATGTTTTTGGCATTAAAAAATAACAATAGATTAGAAAATAAACAAGTCAAATCATAAAGAAATAACCTAACTTTACACCTAAAGTTACTAGAGGAAGAAGGGGAAACAAAACCCAAATTTGCAGAATGGAAGACATTGTAAGGATCAGAGGAGAAATGAAACTGACATGAAGAAAAACAGCAAAGATCAGTGAAACTAAAAGCTGGTTCTTTGAGAAGTTAAACAAAATTGATAAACCTTTTGCCAGATTAATCAAGAAAGAAAGGGAGAAGTTTCAAATTAGTAAAATTAGAGGTGAAAAAGAAGTTAGAACTGACAGCAGGATCATAAGAAACTACTAAGATCAACTACATGTCAATAAAGGACAACCTGGAAGAAATGGACTAATTCTAATAAATATACAATCTTCCAAGACTGAACCAGGGAGAAATGGAAAATATGAAATGACCAATCACAAGTAATGAAATTGAAGCAGTGTTTAAAAATCTTCCACAAAAGTGCAGAACTACATGGCTTCACAGGTTGTTGTTGTTAAATCGCTCAGTTGTGTCCAACTCTCTGTGACCCCACAGACTGCAGCACACCAAGCCTCCCTGTCTTTCATTATCTCCAAGTTTGCCCAAGTTCTTAGTGATGCCATCCAAATATTTCATCCTCTGTCACTCTTTTATCCTTCTGCCGTCAATCTTTCCCAACATCAGGGTCTTTTCCAATGAGTCAGTTGTTCCCAACAGGGGGCCAGTATTGGAGCTCCCAGTATTGAAGCTTTAGCTTCAGCATCAGTCCTTCCAATGAATATTCAGGGTTGATTTCCTTTAAGATTGATTGTTTGACCTATTTGCTATCCAAGGGACTCGAGTTTTCTCCAGCACCACAACCATCTTTATGGTCCAACTCTCACATCCGTATGTGGCTACTGGAAAAACCATAGCTCTGAAAATATGATCATTGTCTGACTATATGATCTTTGTCTGACTATATGATTTTTGTCTGACTATATGATCTTTGTCTCTGCTTTGAAAACAGGGCATGGAAACAGTGACAGACTTTATTTTTGGGGGCTCCAAAATCACTGAGGACAGTGACTGAAGCCATAAATTAAAAGATGCTTACTCTTGGAGGAAAAGCTATGACAAACCTAGACACTATATTAAAAAGGAGACATCACTTTGCTGACAAAAGCTTCACAGGTGAATTCCACCTAACTTTTAGAAAAGAACTAACATCTATTCTTCTCAAACCATTTTAAAAAAATTGCATAGGAAGGAACACCCCCAAGGTAATTCTATGTGGCCACAATCACCCTGATACCAAAATCAGACAAAAATATCACACAGAAAAGAAAATTTCAGGTCAACATCACTGATGAACATAGATCCAAAAATCCTCAACAAAATACTAGCAAACAGAATCTACCAACACATTAAAAGGGTCAAACACCACGAACAAGAGAGATTTATCCAAGGGATGCAAATATTCATCAACATATGCAAATCACTCAATATAATATACCACAGTAACAAACCAAACAGAAAAAAAAAATGACCATCTTATTAGATGGAGAAAAACCTTTTGACAAAGTTCAACACCTATTTATTATAGAAACTGTCCAAAAAGTCAGCACTGAGGAAACATATCTCAAGATAATTAAGGCCATATATGACACATCCGTAGCTAAGATCATTCTCGATGGAGAAAGCTGAAAGCATTTCCTTTAAGGCCAGGAATAAAAAAAAGGATGTCCACTCTCACCGCTATCATTCAACATAGTTCTGAAAGTCCTAAACACAACAATTAGAAAAAGAAACGAAATAAAATGAGCTCAAATTGGAAAAGCAGAAGCGAAACTTCCACTGTTTGCAGATGACATGATACTATACATTAAAAGTCCTTAACATGCTATGAGAAAACCACTGGAGTTAAACAGTAAATTTGTTATAGCTGCAGGATACAAAATTAACACACATAAATTTCCTGTACACTAACAATGAAAGATCAGAAAGAAACAGTCCCATTTAGTATCACAACAAAAATAATAAAATCCTAGGTATACAACTCCCTAGGAAGGTAAAAACATGTACTCAGAAAAATATAAGATACTGATGAAGGAAATCAAAGTTGACAGAAATAGGTGTAGAGATATACCATGTTATCAGTATTGTGAAAGAATCAGTATTGTGAAAATAATTATATTATTCAAAGTAATTTACAGATTGAAAGCATTCCTTATCAAATTACCAATTGTATTTTCCCACACTATTAGAACAAATATTTTGCAATTTTTATGGAAGCAAAAAAAAAAAAAAAGGCAATCTTGAGAAAGAAGAGGAGAGCTAGAGGGATCAGGTTCCCTGAATTCAGACTATACTACAAAGATACAGTAATCAAGTAATCAAGATAGTATGGCATTGGCGCAATAGTAGAAATATAGATCAGTGGAGCAGGATAGACACCCCAGAAGTAAAGGTCATCTAATCTATGGCAAAGGAGGAAAGGATGCACAATAGAGAAAAGACAACCTTTTCCATAAGTGGAGCTGGAAAAACTGGGCAGCTCCATGTAAAAGAATAAAATTAGACCACTTCATAACAGCATACACAAATATAAACTCAGAATGGATTAAAGATGTAAGGGTAAAGCCTGATACTATAAAACTCTTAGAAGAAAACATAAGTAGAACACTCTTTGATATAAATCACAGCAAGATCTTTTTTATCCACCTCCTAGAGTAGTGAAAATAAAAACAAAAGTAAATGGAACCTAGGTAAGCATAAAAATTTTGCACAGCAAAAGAAATCATAAACAAGGTCGAAGGGATATTTGCATTTGTATTTAATACCTTCTTGTACTTTTGCTATCATGGTGTATATCTGTTCAAAAAATATATTTCTTTTAAACATTTAAAAAAAAAAAACAAAACAAAAAATCTCAACCCTGATATTGAGAGAAAATATTTGCAAGGAAGTGACCAACAGGGGATTAATCTCCAATATATACAAATAGCTTATGCAGCTCAATAAAAAACAACAACAACAAAACAAAAATAGAACCAATACAAAACGGAGGGAAGGATATAAATAAGCGTTATGGGAATACCAGATCACCTGACCTGCCTCTTGAGAAACCTATATGCAGGTCAGAAAGAAACAGTTAGAACTGGACATGGAACAACAGACTGGTTCCAAATAAGAAAAGGAGTATATCAAGGCTGTATATTGTCACCCTGCTTATTTAACTTCTATGCAGAGTACATCATGAGAAATGCTGGACTGGAAGAAGCACAATCTGGAATCAAGTTTGCCAAGAGAAATATCAATAACCTCAGATATGCAGATGACACCATCCTATGGCAGAAAGTGAAGAGGAACTAAAAAGCCTCTTGATGGAAGTGAAAGAGGAGAGTGAAAAAGTTGGCTTAAAGCTCAATATTCAGAAAATGAAGATCATGACATCTGGTCCCATTACTTCATGGGAAATAGATGGCGAAACAGTGGAAACAGTGTCAGAGTTTATCTTTTTGGGCTCCGAAATCACTGCAGATGGTGATTGCAACCATGAAATTAAAAGATGCTTACTCCTTGGAAGGAAAGTTATGACCAACCTAGAGAGCATATTCAAAAGCAGAGACATTACTTTGCCAACAAAGGTCGGTTTTGTCAAGGCTATGGTTTTTCCAGTGGTCATGTATGGATGTGAGAGTTGGACTGTGAAGAAGGCTGAGCACCGAAGAATTGATGCTTTTGAACTGTGGTGTTGGAGAAGACTCTTGAGAATCCCTTGGACTGCAAGGAGATCCAACCAGTCCATTCTAAACGATAACAGCCCTGGGTGGTCTTTGGAAGGAATGATGCTGAAGCTGAAACTCCAGTACTTTGGCCACCTCATGCGAAGAGTTGACTCATTGGAAAAGA
This sequence comes from Ovis aries, assembly GCF_016772045.2. Classification (NCBI taxonomy): domain Eukaryota; kingdom Metazoa; phylum Chordata; class Mammalia; order Artiodactyla; family Bovidae; genus Ovis; species Ovis aries. Next base: position 998,324 of record NC_056070.1, read on the forward strand.
CTTTGATGCTGGGAGGGATTCGGGGCAGGAGAAGAAGGGGACGACAGAGGATGAGATGGCTGGATGGCATCACTGACTCAATGGACGTGAGTTTGAGTGAACTCTGGGAGTTGGTGATGGACAGGGAGGCCTGGCATACTGCGATTCATGGGGTCGCAAAGAGTCGAACACGACTGAGCAACTGAACTGAACTGAACTGAACTCCAAATAAGATGGAAAAAGAAAAAGAAACATGAAAAGATGCTCAACATCAATAATTATTAGAGAAATGTAAATAAAAACTACAATGAGCTATCACCTAACACTGCTGAGCATGGCCATCATCAAAAAATTCTATAAACAATACATCCTGGAGAAGGTATGGAAAAAAGGGATCCTCTTACTCTTGTGATGGAAATGTAGACTGGTACAATCACTGTGGAGAACAGTATGGAGGTTCCTTAAAAACTAAAGATAGAACTACTATATGACCTTGGAATCCCACTCTTGGGCATTTATCTGGAGAAAACCATAATGTAAAGACATACATGCACCCCAATGTTCATTGCAGCACAATTTATAATAGCCAAGACATGGAAGCAGTTAAATGTTCATTAACAGAGGAATGGATAAGTAAGATATGGTACATAAATACAATAGAACACTATTTGGCAATAAAAAGTACAATATAATGTATATGCAGTGACATGGATGGACCTAGAGATTGTCATACCTAGTGAAGTAAGTCAGATAAATGCAAATATCATGTGATATATAACAAATGATACAAATGAACCTGTTTACTGAACAGAAATTGAGCAATGGATGTAGCAAACAAACTTATGGATACCAGGGGGGATAAATTAGGGATTGGAGCTGACACATACACACTACTATATATAAGCTATATAATTAATAATAACCTACTTATTGCACAGGGAATTGTATTCAGTACTCTGTAATGTCCTATATGGAAATAGAATCCAAAAAAAAAAAAGAGTGGATATATGCATATGTATAAGTGACTCACTTTGCTGTACAGCAGAAACTAACATTATAAATCAACTATACTTTAATAAAAAAGAAATAAATTAAAAATTCATTAAGCTACTCTCTTTTGATTGAGTGTTTCAGTCTATTACCACTTAATTATTTATTGGTGTGTACTTATTGCCATTTTGATGATTGTTTTCTGATTGTTTTATAGCTCTGTTTTTCTTCCTCCTCTTTTGTTCTCTTCCCTTGTGATTTGATCATTGTCTTTACTGTTATGTTTGTATTACTTTCTTTTTTAAATATGTATATCAATTAGAGATTTCTGCCCCGTATTTGTCATTTGTGGGTGTCTACCTGGGTTGTGGATTTGAATATACTGTGTCTCTGCCTCTTTTCCCTTTCTTGTTGAGGTTCCTTCTTGATATCTTTAGAAGTGGAAAATCTCTTCTGATAATCTTTATTACTTTCTCATTGGTAGTTGCTGTACAAATGGCTGTAATGCAGGTGAGTTCAAGTTCTTTCTACTCTGTTATCTTGGCCTCTATGGGCTATAGTCATTGATGTATTTAATCCTTGCAACAAGCATGAGGTGCATGTAAGGAAACAGAGACACCTGTAGGCTTCCAATCTAGGATTTGAATCCAGGCAATTTGGTTCAGAAATCTCCTGAATAATATTCAGAGATAGCACAGGAGGAGAATAACTAGTAGAAGAGCATGGTGGTGTGAGATGGAAACAGGAGGGGTTTTGTGGTCAGCATAAACTGCAGCAAGAATCTAACTATATATATTCAGCTCCAAGCTGTGATTTGTATATTGTTGACACTATAAGATTCAAAATATAAAGAAAAAAACAAAGCTAATAAAAGTTGTTCATCCTAAGATTTCAACATGAAGAACAAGCTAACTGGAGTATTACAGTTAACACCTTGAGATCTAAAATCATTCAATTTCTTATGTTTTAGGTTTTTATTATTAAAGTCCAAATATAGTGTATTCATCTGTGCAGACCTAACATTTAACACTTAATTTTTCCTGGATGATATTAAGACATTTAAGTAAACAAATCTAATTTGTTGTCCACAGAGATCAAATTAGCTGTATAACCCATATTTCCACTGTACTTTTTATAATCAATTTAATAATGTGAATTGAGACTTAGATTTCAAAAGGTTGAGCTTTGTGTGCTGTCTTTGCCTTAAAGAATTAAATAACATTCCTAACCCCTAGTTCTATAATGGGGCAGATTATATATACTTTTCACATGATGCCTGCAGTGATATGAATTCACTGCTGTGAATCAAGAACCTTTGAACCACATTTGGAAGATCTCTGAATCTCTTTATTATCATTGTCAGCTGGGGATGCCAGTGAAAACACCATCTCATGAACTAGGTTTCTTGGATATTTCTGCTGTCAGAAATTGGGAAATCAATCAGATGTTTTATTCCTTATGTGAAATATCTGTTTTGAAGATCCTTGATGCTTAAATTACAGGCTTCAAGGGAAGAATAAGATATGTTTGCTCTGAACTGTGTGCCACACACACAGTTGAAACACAACATGTTTCAACTAAACAAGATGAAATCTTTGACTTATTGAAAACACAGTTTCAAATTATACTCAGTGAAGTAATGATTTCCTTCCTAGAGATGCAGTGTGTGCTGCTTTTTAGGGTGTTGTACCTGGACCATCTATCTGCAGTTTCCTCAGCTACACTCACCTGGAAATTTCAAAATGGTATGCATCTCCTTAATTTTCCATTGACAGACAAATTGAAATATAGTAGGCTCTGATCTGTCAGACTAATCAAAAACAGTTTTGCGGGTATTTACAATTTACAGCATCCCATGTCTTTGAAAATCTTTGATACAAATGTCTGTAAATTTTGAAACTTTGGCAATTTCTTTCATCTGCCAGGTTTTAATTCAAAGATAATAGATGCTCTGACTATATAGAAATCTAGCAGCAGTATACAATTTAACTTTTATAATGCTAGTAAAAGTATTGATGGCTGTGGTAAGAAAATCGGAATTAAAAATTTCTTACTTACTTGTTTCATGTGGTTTCTAACATTCTGTGTTCCCAAGAAAGCACAATAGAGTACTTAGCTTTTATTTTATACTATTTCATTTGTCATTAAAATATAATATCATTGAGCGTTCATCCATTAGTCAATATAATCCAAATGCAATAGCTTTCATGAACAAGCAATAGTACTCAATCACATGTATATTTACAAACACACATTGTTTCTGAATATGAAGATTCCTTAAGAAAGTATAATTTCAAGTTTTAATAGACCCAATGTAAGAAAAAAAATCATTGTGATGGCATATGATAATGATGGGCCTTCTTCTGGCTCCTAAGTCCAGAAGGACATTTGCATCTACATATAAATCCTTCACCTTCCACCCCACATAGTTGTCTAATCTGACCCAGAGGCAGATGCTCTGGATAGACAGGTCAGAGGTCACAGAGCTTTGTCCCATAAAATAAGTTGTGCTTCTTGCTTTCAGGAGTTATGAGAGGGGCTGAAGATAAACCAGAAGTGTCCCTCTAGGTGAAATTCCCTCACAAGGAAACATGAGGCCTGAACAAGCATCCCTTTCAACAACCAACACTTAAGAGCAGAGCAGAGGAAGCACAGGTAGAGTAGATATTACGACCATATACACTGTAGGGCGCTTATTCAAACAGAGGAACAGACAAGGGTTTACCTAGTTCCTCTGTTCTCCCCTTTCTGAGCCTACCCTCTGCTTGGTGAAGTCATCAGAGTAGTCTTCTCACAGACTTTTAGGCATCAGAATCATAAACATTACCTTGGTGTCTCCATCATCCCTTGGAAACTTTAATCCAAAATTGGAAGAAGGGAGAAGACCCTGTACTAATGTCTTAACCCTTTCTAGCTGTTCTATAGCATCTTTACCTGATCCAAGAAGGGCTTCTTCTCCTTCATGGTGGAGTGGGGGGGGGGGCGGTAAAATGCAATTTTACATTACCCAGCACCCTTCCATGTGTGCTGATTAACTTTTATATACATTCTGGTCCTTTACCTTGGCTCCTTGTATTACACAAATTCTTTTCTTTTGGAGCATAGCTTAGTTCTCCCAAGTGAAAGCCTTGTCTCCAAACTGGACTTTTAGAGCTTGTTTTGTAAGTGTAAAAATGAACATTTCTCCTTTGTTTCTGAGTTCTGCTTTCCTCAGATGATGGACATCACATTCCTATTGAGGGGAGGGCTGTCTATTAGCAAGAATTACCACATATGATATCATTAGTGTATACCTGAAAAACTATATGGAAAACATTCTCTCCTTCCTACTCTTTATATAGGAATTAGTAGTTCTATTATTTCCTAGATCACATTCCTGCATTGTTACTTCCTCCCAGCTCTAATGATCACTCTAGTCCCTGTTAAGCAGTGTGTGCTCAAATGATCTCAAACTCTGCAGCTCCAGGGAGAAAAGTGTTCCTTGTCTTATACACTAAACTAAAGGAAGCTCAGAAGCTTCATGCTCTGTGTTAATTTCTGTTCTGGTTCCTCTGTCTCAATCATGTCAAGTATTCAAGGCTCTTGACACATCTTCAGAAGAATAAAGGATCATTTCTTCATTATTTAGGCCCATCTTCACCAGTGCCTATAGTACTGAAGAGAGTACGCCCAAGACCAGCCACTTAGCAAAGCCCAAAGGCTTACTTATGAAATTATTAAAGATGAAATTCTCCAATTCAAAGGGGCTTTATAGAATGTCCGATTTTCAGAAGCTTCTGAGATCACTTCCTGGTTCTATGACCAGCACTTATGAGTATAATGAATTCTTCTGGCAAGGAATTAGCAGAAGTGTTCTTACAGCCAAAATCCACCTCAGGGAAAGGAATTTAGGAATGAAACACATGAAATGTCCTGCAGAACAGGCTTTCCTTTTGCCCTTCTGGACATACACCTGTCAGCTGTAAACCTAGGCTCTGTGCCAGTTTAAAATTCTGGATCACAGATCTACTGGGCCCAGACAGGGACCTTCCAAACCCAAAGGCATTCATCCATTTTCTGTTCAGTCTTTTCTGAGAAGCTGGGGAGGCAAAACCATTTTTGTTTAGTTGTTAGCAAAACTTTGATCTTTATAGACTGCATTTCTAATGTACCTATTTGTCTTTGGCCTGCCCATTCGCTTATAATTGTCCCCCAGAACTCCAGAATGGTGCCCCAGCTGTATATTCTGATATTATCCTATATGTGTCTTCACAGATTTTAGTTGTTTATAAGTGTTTGTCTCATTCTCTCCCTCAGCTCATGAACTCCGTGGAGGAGTCACCTTAATATCCCTAGTCCCTAGTCCAGTTCCTGGCATCATATGCATTTGTGGCTGAGAAGATAATGGGCTTTTCCTTTTCTTAACACTCTTGGAAATGACTCTTTATCACAGCTCACGGGAACTGGATATTAAACTGGGTGAAAGTTTAATATCCAGTTCTGTCTAGCTGGATATGACTTTGGGTGTCATTTAGCTTTAGTTTCTTAACTCATAAGAATATTTAAGATATCTTTTGACTTTGATTGCTTAACATTCTAAACATCTAACATGTCCTTCCATATATTCCAATATTAGCATTGGAACTTGGTCCCCAGTGAATTTAGTAGGACAAAACACATTTATCTTTATAGTGCTTTATTATTATTTATTTTTTTAATTTTACTTTACAATACTGTATTTGTTTTGCTATACATCAACATGAATCTGCCATGGGTGTACATGTGTTCCCAACCCTGAACCCCCCTCCCACCTCCCACCCCATACCATCTCTCTGGGTCATCCCAGTGCACCAGCCCCAAGCATCCTGTATCCTGCATCGAACCTAGACTGGAGATTTATTTCTTATATGATATTATACATGTTTCAATGACATTCTTCCCATATCATCCCACCCTCTTCCTCTCCCACAGAGTCCAGAAGACTGTTCTATATATCTGTGTCACTTTTGCTGTCTCGCATACAGGGTTATCATTGCCATCTTTCTAAATTCCATATATGTGTGTTAGTATACTGTATTGGTGTTTTTCTTTCTGGCTTACTTCACTCTGTATAATCAGCTCCAGTTTCATCCACCTCATTAGAACTGATTCAAATGTATTCTTTTTAGTGGCTGAGTAATAATCCATTGTGTTTATGTACCACAGCTTTCTTATCCATTCATCTGCTGATGGACATCTAGGTTGCTTCCATGTCCTGGCTATCATAAACAGTGCTGTGATGAACACTGGGGTACACATGTCTCTTTCATGTGTATGCCCAGCAGTGGGATTGCTGGGTCATAAGGCAGTTCTATTTCCAGTTTTTTAAGGAATCTCCACACTGTTCTCCATAGTGGCTGTACTAGTTTGGACTCCCACCAACAGTGTAAGAGGGTTCCCTTTCTCCACACCCTGTCCAGCATTTATTGCTTGTAGAGTTTTGGATTGCAGCCATTCTGACTGGTGTGAAATGGTATCTCATTGTGGTTTTGATTTGATTTATAGCGCTTTAGGAGGAAATAAATTAACATCTTTTGTAGTACTTACGTTTTTAGGAAACGAAGTGATAATTTTACTTCATGGGCTCAGCAGTTTATAGTTATCAATAAAGTTAATGACTATAGCAAAAACCAGGGTCTTCCCAGGTGGTGCTAGCGGTAAAGAACCTGCTTGCCAATGCAGGAGACATAAGAGATGTGGGTACAATTCCTGGATTGAGAAGATCCCCTGGAAGAGGGCATGGCAAACCACTCCAGTATTTCTGCCTGGAGAATCCCCATGGGCAGAGGAGCCTGGTGGGCTACAGTCCATAGGGTAGCAAAGAGTTGGACAGGACTGAAGCGACTTAGGGTGCATGCACATAGCAAGAACACTCTCAAACGTTCTTTAGTAAAGGATTTTCTTACATAATTCTCTCCATTGGCATCTCAGAGAATTATCCACTCAGTCCTACAGCATGGATCTTATTTTGCTGAATCTGTTCCTGGGTAGTTCTTTTCTTTTCTTGCCTTCATCTTCTTCTTTCCCTTCCCTTTCTCATTTTCCTTCTGTATTCATTAAGTCAAAGGCCTTTTTTTTCTTTCACTCATTGCAAAGTCACACTTTAGCTACTTTTTACCACACTCTGGGCTGTTAGCAGCCTTGCTAATATTTCTCTCTTTTCATTTGTAAGCATATTATCCTTTGTCCTTTACAGAAGGCTTCTTTGCCTGCAGAAACCTCATATCCATAATTCTAGGAGACTTTTACTTCCCTGGGTATTTCTGACCTGAATTTTGGCCAGTTGTGTCTTACAAAGTCAGCAAGTTTCCTCCAAATATTATCATTAAGTGTTTCCTGTGTGAAATCCTGTCCTTTCCAGTGTACTTGGAAGAAGGAAGTAGAAAAAACAATGTGGGTATTTTTATAGGCTTTTTTATCCTTGCAACCAACTGCTTGCAAATCCTTAGATAATTTTAGTGAGAGTAGAGTAAACTGCTGATAGGGACTAGGCAAATAGAAGTTAAGATGGTTGAAGTATTTTCCAATGTTCTGTAGGGGATAATCAGGCTTGTGTGATTTTAGCAGAGCTGTTTGAGTTAATTCCCTTTATGTCAGGGCATCTGAGTATTTCTCTAGAATTGAAGGTATTACTCTACGCTTTGTAGAGTGGAGAAGTATGAAGCACACAGATCAATCCTAGATCTAAGAAATTCTGTAGAGTAGTTTAGTCTTAGGAAGGATCAACACTAATGACTGATTTTTACTTTTCAGATATTAGGTATCTGAAATGGGAGGGTGGGGTAGTTCTGGAGCATAAGCAATAATATTTAAGTGTGTATGATTGGTAAGGAAATGATGAAGAAAATCTTGAATAGAAACTTTGGATTAAAATTATTTTTAGAGAATATAAATATTGAATGTGAGTTATAAAAGTAATGTTGAACCTTGTTGAAACTTAACTCTTAGAAGACTTAAGAAAAAAATCTTTGTGTTTATTGTATTTCTGTGAAAATATTACATAATTTTCTTTTGCTCCTTGTTCCTTCCTTTTTTCCTCCCATCAACCACTTATGGGGCCTTGGAAAAGCGCCAGGTTTATACTATGCATTACTGATTTCCCTTTTCTGGGCCAGCACTTCCACCTTTTTTTAAGTCATAAATCTAATACTGCTTCTATGACTTCTGTTCTATGAAAACATTTGATAAACTAGTCAGCAGTAAAGTGATACTAACAATATTTTACTTCTTTCAGAAATATTTATATTTAAAATAAATCCAGGAAAGGTCTAATGCTAAAATCAAAGAATGGAAGCTAGTAGGAAACTTTCAGGCTTCTTGAGTTGATTGAATGAAGAATTTAGACACTGATTTTTCTCTCAAGGCTCAGCATACATGAACTTACTGAGATGGACCATGAAGTACCTACAAAATGACTATTATCTACTCTAAACCCCAGGAATTCCCATTAATTCAAAAGTTTTCCATAAAATGGAAGGTATTTGGCCATTTGTACTCAGGAGTAGCTCAGTTTTTGCCAGCTGACCAGGAACAGGTGCCAAATGTGAAGAAGGGGAATGAAAAGATTTGCTCAGAAGGCAGAACTAGCTCTGGTCTTTATCACAGAGGTCTGCAGTGCATTTCATAGAAGGTATTGGCAAGGCTGTCTATTGCTGCCTCCTTGCAGAGAAGCTGAAATCAAAGTCATCAATCTACCAGTGAGTGAAGGGAGGTGAGTGGGTTGGGATATTTTGGGGACATATCATTAGATATCTTTAGCTGTTTCCTAAATAAAGCCTGGAGAAATTTCTGGCAGTGTGAATCACATTTCATTTTCACAAAGTGTAAGTCTATGTTTGTTGTTTGGCCTAGGTTGACTGTGAAAAATGAATCTCAGCCTCAATTATGGCAATTATGAGTATAGTGAGCAAAGTAGAAAGAATAAAACAGGTTGTTAAAATGAATATTTGTGGTACTGAAGGTGTAAGCAGGTGTTTTATTTAGAATGAATGGAATTTGCAGTTTATAATTACAAAGAATTAACGTATTACGGAAAAAGGACAAAGAAGTCATAGCTTGTATTATAACATTCATAGGCAAAATAACTATTAAGCAGATAGTATATTGCAAAAGAAAGTACATTCTTTTCATGAAAGTTATATATTACATAATTAGCACAGCTTTAGGACAGTGTGGCCTAGAAAAGTGATTTTGTGCATGAACTTTGGGGTCAAAAAGTCCTGGATTTAGATTATGTTTCAAGTTGTTACTGGCTGAGTGATCTTAGGCAGTCATTTAAATTCTTTCTGAGACACTCTTATCTGCAAAAATAGGGGTAAAAAATGATTATTATGAAGTATCGCTTAGACTCAGATTTTAATTATACCATTGACGGGGGAATCATGAGACATTCAGAAGAAAATCTTCCACTCTATTCTGTTTGCATTCAGATTAGAGGGCTGGGTCCAATATGGTCTGTTCCCTTATCACACACACACAGGCATGCATATTTCATGGATTAAAGAAGTTAAAGTATTTCCAGAGAAGTGAATTCATAAATGAATAATATTGATAAGTGGTAAAGAGGAATAGGAAGTATTGTAGAAAAAGAGAGGTTATCATTTTAAATAGTGGCATTTGAAAAATTCCTGAAGAAGATAAAAGAGATAAGCTGTGTTAATCATTGGGGAAAAGGAATTGCAAATACAAGGCTTCTGCCTGGCTAGTTTCAGCAACAATGAGGAGACCAGTATGTTGGAATGAAGTGAACAAGATAGACTGAGGACATAGGAAGATATGAAATCAGAGTGGTAGAAAGGGTCATGTCCCTTAAATCCCTGTAGGCTATTCTAAGGATTGTGGTTTTTCCCTACACTGAAATGGGATGCTATTGGAGGGTTTTGATGGGATCTGTTATGTTTTAACAGGGTCACTCTGGCTGCTGCATTGAGAAAAACCTGTAATGTGGCAAAGATAAGGGCAAGGAGACCTGTTATGTGGCTACTGCAGTAATCTACACAGGTAATTTGTAGAGAAACAGGAAGCCTAGTTGTTTGTACTCAGGTGGTACCTGCATAGTGTGCTGACAAATTGGATGTGCAGTATGAGAGAAAGAAAGATTTCAGCCTACGGTCCTGGAAAAATGGAGTTAAAATGGGGAAGACTTTAGAGGTGAAAGCTTGAGAAGGAAGATCAAAGCTCAAATTTGGACATTTTCAGTTTTAAATAGCTTTTAGACATTTAGATGTTATTTAAGGTTATTGAGAAGGTGCTTGGGTTTGTGAATCTGGAGTTCAGGGTTATAAATTAGGGAATTATTAGTATATGCATGATATATGTGGTAAAGAAATTGCCTTAAATGCAGGAGACATGGGTTCGATCCCTGGGTTGGGAAGATCCCCTGAAGAAGGAAATGGAAGCGCACTCCAGTTTTCTTGTCTGGAGAATACCATGACAGAGGAGCCTGGTGGGATACAGTCTATAGGGTAATGGCAGGCTATAGTCTATAGGGTGATCTGGACATGACTTAGTGACTAAACCACCACCACATTCTATATAAAGCCATGTATCTGGGTGAGATCATCAAAGGAAGAAGACTGGAAAGAGAGGAGAAATGGTATGAGGACTCAACCTTCGAGTACATCAACAGTAATAGATTGGGGAAAAGATAAAGAGCCAGCAATGTAGACTGAGAAAGAACGGTTAATGAGATAGAAGGTAAAGCAAGTGAGTATGGGATGCCAGACATTATTGAATGAAGTGCTAACAAGGCAGGGGGAGTAAAGTAAAGAATGGTAAAGAACTGTTTCAAATACTGTTGCAAGTCACATAAAAGATAGCTTGGAAACATAGTGCATTGGGTTTCAACAACTTTGAGGTGAACTAGGTAAAAGAAGTTTTGTGGGAGTGGTAGTTTTGAAATAACAGAAACTGTATCTATTGGTCTCTGCCTACAGTTCCTCAGAGAAGGCAATGGCAACCTACTCTAGCACTCTTGCCTGGAAAATCCCATGGATGAAGGAGCCTGGTAGGCTGCAGTCCATGGGGTCACGAAGAGCCAGAGGACTGAGAGACTTCACTTTCACTTTTCACTTTCATTCATTGGAGAAGGAAGTGGCAACCCACTTCAGTGTTCTTGCTTGGAGAATCCCAGGGATGGTGGAGCCTGGTGGGCTGTGGTCTATGGGGTCGCACAGAGTTGGATACGACTGAAGTGACTTAGCAGCAGCAGCAGCTACAGTTCCTGGTACAGGGGTCCTGAGTGTTCTGTAATTTCATGAATGATAAGAGAACTAGGAGCATCCTTTGTTCTAATACTTGTTCTTTGATTCTGGTTCCTGACACAGAGCCCCCAAATCTCTTGGAATTTCCTAGGTGATAGGAGAGGCTTTGTTCTAATGATGTGACTTTGGGTGAGCTCCTTCTGGATGGGGCCCTGTTCTCTGAAAGACCAAGCTATGAGGTGAAGCTTGAAAGTTTCAGTACTGCCACTGCCTACCTCCTCTAGAGAGGGGAGAGGAGCTAGAAGTGGAGTTAATAGCTCATCATGCCTATATGATGAAGTGCCCATATAAATCCCCCAAATACAGGGTTCAGAGAGCTTCTGAGTTGGTGAAAACATCTAAATGCTGGGAAGTGGTGCACTCCAACTACATGGGGCAGAGCTTCTGCATTTGAGGTCCTTCTAGACCTCCCCCCTCAGTGTTGCTTTATCTGGCTGTTTGTTGTTGTTTAGTTGCTAAGTCATGTCTGACTCTTTTGTGATCCCACAGATTCCTCGGTTCATGGGATTTCCCAGTCAAGAATACTGGGGTGGGCTGCCGTTTCCTTCTCCAAGGAATCTTCCTAATCCAGGGATAGAATTTGCATCTCCTTCATTTGCAGGTGTATTCTTTATGATAGAGCCACCAGGGAAGCCTTCTCTGACTGTTCACTTGTATTTTGTCTTTTATTATATCCTTTAATAAACTAGTAAACATAAATAGGTGTTTCCTTGAGTTCTGTAAGCCCTTCTACAAAATGGTCCAATCCAGAAAGAGGGCTATGGAAAAGTTGACTTATAGCTGGTTGGCAGAATTAGGGGTGAAGACTAATTGACATCTATAAGGAGGAGGGGGATTATTGTGGGACTGAGTCCTATGGGATCTGATGCCATCTCCAGATAGATAGTGTCAGAAGTGAGTTAAATTTGGGACACTCAGCTGGTATCAGAGTATTGCTTGATTGGGGAAAACCCCCACATATCTGGCATCAGAAGTGTTGTGAATGTGGTACAGTGTGAAAGCAAAGGAGACCCACAGGAGGAGTGTATGTTTCCAATTCAGTAGTTAAAGGACAGTTAGAGTGGGCTCAAGGAAAGGGGAGAGGAATACTGACAACAATGAACTCTTCTGAGGTGTTTTATTGTAGAAAGAAAAAGTAGAAATAGAGCAGAAATAGAGGAGCATATGAAATAAAGCAAAACTTTTAACATGGGAGAAAGTATACTGTTATGTGCTTTTGGATAAGATTTAGTGCAGAAGGAAAATTTTAAGATATTGGAAAGAAATGTGAAAGGTATGAGGCAATGTGTTCACGTGGATGAGAAGAAATAATATATTAAGCATAAATGGAGTGTTTGGGCTTTGCTAGGACAACAGAAGATTATATGCAAAAAACTGGTTATAATTATTGGTCAATTGTGCAATTTTTCAAAGAAGTGGATGAGAAGATGATGGAGGTGAAGGACTGTGAAAGATGATAGGGTCTTTGGCTTTGTAGACTATGGCGGGTCAAGAAGTTGCAGAGTTGGAAACTAGACGGCATCAGCAAGAATTAGAGAGTAACAGTGACTTAAATACTTGATATGGATATCAGGTTAAGGATTCTGGACTTTGTTATTAACTAGAAAGAAGAGGAATGGCAAGATCTGATTCCATCTTCTCCTCTTCCTTTCCTCTTTCTCCTAGCTGTTCTGTGAAGAATGGCTGGGTTATAGTTGGGACTGGAGAATATGAGAAACAGTATTGAAAGCTGGAGACATTTAAATTGTATTTTTTTCAATTTAAATTATGAAAGGATGATAAAAATTTATAGGAGACTTTAAAATATAGAACAAAGTTACATATAGTTCCACTATATATTATAGCTATATTCTTAAGTAGATAAATTAAAATGTCTAGTTAGAATTTCAACATCAAATTCTCAAAAATTAATAGAATGGCTAGACAGAAAAATAGAAGGATATAGTAGACATGAAAATCACTATGAACCAATTCAATGTAATTAAGATTTATGCATTTTTCACACAGTAGCAGGGTACAAATTCTATTCAAGTTCTCATAGACTATAAACCAGGAGATACTGGAACATATCCGTGGACATATACAAAGACATATAACTTTACAGTCTAAAGGTATTGAAATCACACAAAATTTGTTCTCATTGCTGTGGAATTGTGTTAGAAATCATTATCAAAAGATATTTGAAAATAACCACATATTTTCAAATGCAATGCAATATTTACCCAAAGAGACAATTGACTTAGCAATTGAAAGCCTCAAGAAGGTTAAAAGACTAAAACAAAACAAAACAAAACACAAAGGGTGATTTCAGATAAGAAAGTATTTAAATTAAAAAAATGTATTTATTTTAGTTGGAGGCTAATTGCTTTATAATATTGTAGTGGTTTTTGCCATGCATTGATATGAATCAGCCATGGGTGTACATGTGTCCCCATCCTGAACCCCCCTCTCACATCCCTCCCCATCCCATCCCTTTGGGTCATCCCAGTGTACCAGCCCTGAGCACCCTGTCTCATGCATCAAACCTGGACTGGCTATCTGTTTTATATATGATAATATACATGTTTCAATGCTATTCTCTCTAAATTTAAATGAGAAATTAATATCAATGATACTTATAAAAGGCTCCCCCGGTGGCTCAGTGGGTAAAGAATACACCTTCATTGCAGGAGTCTCAGGGGTCACAGGTTCGATTCCTGGGTTGGAAAGAGCCCCTGGTGGAGGGCAAGGCAACTCACTCTGGTATTCTTTCCTGGAGAATCCCAAGGACAGAAGATCCTGGTAGTTCATGGGATTGCGAAGAGCCAGGTCTGATTAAAGTAACTGAGCACATATGCATGCATGCCTACTTAAAAAAAAACCAAAACCAAAAACAAAATATGTATTTGGAAATTAAATTTCCATTTTCAAATGATGATTACATCTAAGAAGCCATAAACAAGAAAAATTAGAAATATTTGTAACAGAATAAAAATATTTATAACAATTTATCAGAATTTGTTGTATGCAGCTGAAGCTGCTCAAAGTAACTAAATAAAATGTGGAATTTTGAGACAGGTATGAAAACAAAAAAACCTGTATTTTAGTTATGAATACTGTGTGGCTTAGTCATTCAGTTGTGTCTGACTCTTTGCACCCCATGGACTGTAGCCCCCCAGGCTCCTCTGTCCATGAGGTTTTCCAGGCAAGAATACTGGAGTGGGTTGCCATTTTCCTCTCCAGGAGATCTTCCTGACCCAGGGATCAAAACCTGGGTCTTCTGCATTGCAGGCGGATTCTTTATACTTATCACATGTTAATTTTCTGTTATTATTTTTTTTGCAACAAGTATTTCTTTATATTTTCAGAATTGGATTAGAACATTTAAGTCTCAACCAAAAAACTTTTTTTCTTTACTTTACAATACTGTATTTGTTTTGCCCTACTTCAACATGAATCTGCCACGGGTGTATAAGTGTTCCCAATCCTGAACCCTCCTCCCACCTCCCTCCCCATACTATCCCTCTGGGTCATCCCAGTGCACCAGCCCCAAGCATCCTGTATTTTGCATCAAACCTAGACTGGTGATTCGTTTCTTATATGGTATTATAAAATTTTTTAAAGTCACTAAAATAAACTTTCTAGACTTTTAGCAGTAATACTAGATGCCAGAATAAATAGAACTATATCAAAGCTTTGAGTGAATATAAATTAGGAAACTAACATTCTGTTTATATTTAGTCAAGCAAGTAGAAACAAAAGCTAAGCAAAAATTCACAAGTTTAAAAAAATATATATATAATATACTCATTATACATATGTATGTATGTATACAAAAACTTTTCTACTGCACTTGATAAAGGCTTGATAAAGAACAATAAAAAAGGAGATGGAGAAATTGAAAAACACAAATTAATGAAGTGGGAGCCCTGAATATGAAATAGAAATGTGGAACAAACTAGATAAAGTCAAAGATCATCATATATTCAAGTTTTTTAAAAACATGGCTGCTCATTAGAATCACATCTTCAGCTTTGGAGAAAAAAAAAATTGGGGCATCTGTATTTTTCAAAAAATTCCAAGATAATTCCAATGTGCATCTGGATTTTAAAAAGTGATTACAGGTTTTTCTATTAAGTGGTAGTTTTAGTGATATAGGATTCTAATTTTTCTGTTGACCAATCATGGTACAGCGGTATTAAAATGAATACTAGTTGCATAATCACAATAGTAAAATATGTTTATCCTTTTTCACAATTAATAGCCAGAAAAAAGATTAAAGATAATTACAATTGTAAGCCATAATGGAAACATGATTAACCTAACAGTATTAAATAATGACATACAATTTGGGGGTTTAAGTAGAGTGATGTGATAAGTGGAAATGTATACATGCACATGTCTTCATCCACCCAGATAGTCTATGTCTTTTTGTTGGTGCATTTAATCCATTTACATTTAAAGTAGTTATCGATAGGTATGATTGTATTACCTTTTTCTTAATTGTTTAGGGTTTAATTTTTGTAGATCTCTTCTTTCTCTTGTATTTTCTGCATAGTGTGGACGTTCTGTGGTAGGCGTAAAGCTGTCCTCCAAGAGGGCTCACTTGCCAAGGAGCACCTCCCAGAACTTCTGCTGCCAGTGCCCCTGTCCACACAGTGAGCCACTGCTGACCCATACCTCCACAGGAGACCCTCCAAAACTAACAGTTAGGTCTGATTCCTTTCCCCTGAGTCCTGGTGCAAATAATATTTTGTTTGTGCCCTACAAGAATGGAATCTCTGTTTCCCCCAGTCTAATGGAAGTCCTATAATCAAATCTCACTGGCCTTCAAAGTCAGATTCCTCAGGAATTCCTGGTCCCTTTGGTGGATCCCCAGGCTAGGGAGACTGAGATAGGGCTCAGAACCTTCAGAACAGTGGGAGAACTTCTTTGGTATTATTCTTCTCCAGTTTGTAGGTCACTCATCCAGTATGGGATTTCATTTCAAAGTGATTATGCCTCTTCTACCATCTCATTGTGGCTTCTTCTTTGTCTTCAGACTTGGGGTATCTTTTTAGTGTGTTCCAGAGTCTTCCAGCTGGTTGTTCGACAGCTAGTTTTGGTTTTGGTGCTCGCACTGGGAGAGATGAGGGTACATCCTTCTACTCTGCCATGCTGATTTGATCTTCCCTGGAGTGTATTTTAAAATGAAGTTGACAGAACTTGCTAATGAATTTGGTGTGGGTATAAGCAAAATAGAGAATTAACTATTATTCCTAATTTTTAGATGAACTGACAACTGGTGCTGTAATGCTGAGGTTAAAAAGGAGCATATCCTATAGGAGGGAAGCAGGAGCACTCTTTTGAAGATATTCAGTTTGAGATAGTAGTACCCAAGAAGAAATATCGAATAGCATGAATGTAATTCTAAAGCAAGAGACAGAGGTCAGGATTGCAGTCTGAGGGTGAGCAAGAGGATGGCGTTAAAATTGGTGAGTGTGTGGGAGCTGATTCAGGGAGTGACACTAGGAAGAGAGTACACACTATGTATTTATCAGTGAGCACAGAGACAAACATAAAGAAGCGTGAGTATGTTCAACCAAATAAAATCAAGGTTAATAAGAAATGAATTTGACTTTCAAGGAAGACATAAAATCTCTTCTTTAATTCCTCTAGGAAGAGAAAGCAAAACCACCTTCCAGGATGTTGGGCAGCTGTAAAAAAACTACCTTTGCTCCTCCACAGGTTCCTCTACACCTCTACACAACATTTGCTTTAACCAGGTCAGACCATCACCAGAATCACTAAGGAACATATTTTCCTTCTACAGTTTTTGTAATAGAACAGTCATTGAATGCTCCCAACATATTCTAATATCTGATGAGTCAGCTGACACTTATTTTCATATTTATGTGTTTAGTGCCAGGCTGACCTCGTAGAACCATGAAGACAAATACTAAAGTCTTAGATCTTTAAAATAATAATTTATAAGTAGTGATATTAGGATAGTAAGGCAATTTTAACTTTTTACTTATGATTGAAGAACACCTTCATTAATGAATACTATTTCACATGGAAACTGAGAAATCTTTAGCTTGTCTAGAATTGTTTACTGACTGACAGGTTTTTCATATAAATGTATTGCTCCTTTCCGCATGGAAAATTCACAGCTTCAAATTTTTGATTGTTCCTTTGGTAACAGCCCACAAGTACACCAATCAAATGTTCTTTTGTGGTTTGATAATAATTTTACCCCAAAGAGCTCTAATTATTTTAGGAATACAAATATCTGATCCCCATTTGGTGCAAAACAAGAATAGGGGTCCTGAGAGATAGGATGAATTTTGTAATGTTCCAACATGAATTAAAGGCTAAATAAAAAAAAAAATCTCAGAATCTAAGGAACCATGGCTAAAAATGTGTATTCGTTTTGAGGGATCATTTTCCCTTCCTTTCCTATCTTCCTCTTATCCCTCTTGCCATACCGTCCTTTTATTTTTTCCATCCTTTCCTTTCCTTTTATTTTTGTCTTAAATTTTCCTAATCAGAAACATCTATGGGTGGAATCAGTAATGATCATTTCCTCTCTTCTTTGAAGAGAGACTTCCTTTTGTTTCACGGTTTTAGCTACACAGAGAATTCAATTCAATAAGTATCCACTGTGCACTTAGAATTAGGTATTGTGCATGTTCTACTATGGAGGAAAACATATGACCTTGTATGGTAAATTTTTTAACTGAAGAATAAGGGATTTATATTACAAAGTTTAAGGGTGTGAACTTTGGAGCAAGACTGCATGGTACTAATGTAGGATATTGGGCAAGTTACTTAACCTCTGTGTGCCTTATTTTCCTACTTAATAAAACAGGAATGTTAGTAGTACTTATGTCATAGATATATACTTGGACTGTACCCAGCATGTAGTAAGCATTTTATAAGTGTAACTTTTATTTATAATTAAATATATATGAAAATTTGCAAAATTATAGTGTTTCATAAGTTGCTTCCCGTTCCCCTTATATTACCAACATATTGGAAATAGTAAGTCATAAAAATTCCTCCTTCCCTAGTTTCTTAGACTTTTTTCTTTTCTTTCGTCATCTACTTGACTATCCCTTTCCTTTGTTCTATGCCTCTACATGTTCTCGGTGTCTAATTGTCATTCTTCTGTCGTCATTTTTTCTCATTCTAAATATTGTTTATGAGCAATCTTACCATTCTCAAGGCTTGTATAATAAGCCATATACAACTGATCCCAATTTGATTTCTAATGTCTGGGCTTACGTTCTTATCACTAACCTCCATCTCCAACCATCTACTGAACTATGGAAAATATTGGGTAGACTATGGCACTCTTGGCGAAGGCAATGGCACCCCACTCCAGTACTCTTGCCTGGAAAATCCCATGGACAGGGGAGCCTGGTAGGCTGCAGTCCATGGGGTCGCTAAGAGTCGGACACGACTGAATATCTTCACTTTCACTTTTCACTTTAATCACTGGAGAAGGGAATGGCAACCCACTCCAGTGTTCTTGCCTGGAGAATCCCAGGGACGGGGGAGCCTGGTGGGCTGCCATCTATGGGGTCGCACAGAGTTGGACACGACTGAAGCGACTTAGCAGCAGCAGCAGCAGCAGCATAGCAGTGTCACCTTACCACTTTTCACCTATCCTCTAAAGCTGCTCCCTGCCTTGGATTTCCATTCTAATTAATGGTACAACCATTACCCAGTAACCCAACTTGAAAGCCTGGAAGTCAGCCATGACTACATTCAATCAGTTACTTCAGCTCTGCCAATTCTACCTTTCAAGGATACCCCAGCTCTATCTACCTTTCCTTCTGTTGTATAACTCACATTCTCTCCTCAGTTATTAGATCTACCATAATGTTCCCCTATCTGGTTCTTTTACCTCCAGAGTCACCCTACCTCCCTTCATATCAGCCTTCACATTGTCACTAGATACCTTCTACAATGAAAATCAACTCATACTTTCCTGAGGAGTTTCTGAAGGGAAATATAGAGAAGCCCTCATCCCTTCATTAAAATCACCCAGGATTTCTTTTAGAAGTGAAAATTGCTTGACCCTGATTAGAAAACTGGAGGTTGAGCACAAGTTTAGGAATTTGTCCTTTTAAAAGCTCTTCAGGGTTGATTTTACTCAAACTAAAGCTTGAAAATCATTGTCCTACAGTGTAAATTCTAGACACCGAAGCCATTCCTGATTCTGTTTCACCCTTACCATTCCTTCTTTGCACTTTTTTTTAAAAAATCTACAGAATTGTTAGATTTTCCAAGCACAAAACAAAATGTTCTACCTAGGTAGTATGTCTTACCTTCCAATTCTTTTCCTACATCCAATTTTTCATGAGTGCTCTTTTTCTCCTTTGTATAACTATTAATAATATAATTGATCACAAATGAATCCCCACCTTTTTTATCACCTTCTTAAGATTTACCACACAAAATATCACTAAATCACTAAAAGAGTGTAGGTTTATCTTCTTGATCCTTCATACTCCTTGCTTCACCATCATTCTTCAATCGAGTTAAAAATAAAGACCAGAGTCCCAAATATGGCCCAGGACTGCATGAGCTGCCTCCTGCTCCTGCTGTACCTCCTCCTATTTCATCTCCCCTCCCTGTAGTGTTTCATAATTGGCCTTTTTTCAGTTCTCACATGTGCCATTTTTCTTGCTAACTCAAGGCATTCATATCTGCTGTTATCTCTGCCTATAATTCCATTTCTACTCTGCTCTTTCAGTAAATTAGTATAAATTCTTCAGAGGTCAGTTTAAAGGACGTTTCCATGATCCTGTAGATGGGGTCAGGGTTTCCTAACAGTGTCACTATGACATTGTGGAAAAGATAATTGTTGAGGGAGAGCTGCCTTGTGCATTGTAGGATGTTTAGCAGCATCTGCTGGTAGTTCTCCCAAGTTGCAACAATAAAACATGTCTTCAGATGTTGTCACATGTCCCCTGGGAGGCAAAATTACTTCCATTTGCACTAGATTTATTATCCTAACTCTATGCTGTCATACTTTTTATTCTCCAAGTTGTGCCTGTAATTAAAGAATCATGTTTAATTGCTATTTTCCTACTAAAATGAAAGTGCTATGAGAAAAGGGACCATTCTTATTAAATTTTCATCCCCAGAATTGAGCACAGTGCCAATTACTAAGTGTTATGGGCTAATTTGTGTCCTTTCAAGATGCATATGTTGAAGTCCTAATCCCAAGTATCTCATAAAGTGACTCTACTTGGACACAGGGCCTTTAAAGAGGCAATTAAGGTAAATGGCAATCATATGGGTGGGCTCTAATCCAATATGACAGATGTCTTGATAAGAAGAGGAAACTTGGGCACAGACATGTATGCACATAGAAGGAAGACCATGTGGACGGACACACTAGAAGGAGATGACATCTACAGGCCAAGGAGAGAGACCTTGAAAGAAAACATCTTACTCATAGATTTCTAGCCTCCAGAACTGTGAGAAAATAAATTTCTGTTTTAAATCACCCAATATGTGGTATTTGTTATGGTAGCCTGTGGGGGATTCTTTTTTCATGTCACACTTTAATATGCCATGCAGTTAATATCCTGAGTAAATCAATTTGGCTATATGTAGGCAAATCAGCTCAATGACCAACTGTTGGGAGATAGGTATTTCTAGGTTTGGTTAATTCACTGGTCCAACATGTCATCAAGCATTCACTTTGTTTTCTAGCTTTCCACTGTGTTAGGTTCGAGTTAGTTGGGACCTTAGGCTTCTCCCAACAAGGGTCTTAAGATATCCCTTTCTAGTCAATGCAACAGATAGAGCAAGTTGAACAGAGGAGGCAATGTTGCTTTCTTGTGTGTTAGTTGAAAACTTTTAAAAACTTCTCTCCTGATTCCTTTTAAGTCTGTTTCATTATTCCAAACTGGATTACGTATCTGTCTATAAACCTGCCATTTGTGAAATAATGGGATAACTACAGTTGGTTTGGGCTAACCAGAATTTACCTGTGGTTTGGGGATAAGAATACCTTTCTCAGGGGTGGAAATGTGAGTAAAATAGCTGTTCTGTTTTAAAGGAAGGAGGGGACAACAGGTGTTGAGTGTACAATCAAAATATCTGCTGTACCATGGAATAGACATGAGTAATCTCATGTAGAATATTAAATGATCAGTTTCCAGTTTCTGAATTCCAATTTGTCTTCAGTTCCTTTTCAAGGATTAAAAATGTCTTTGAATATAAGTTCACTTTGTGTATACAATCAGGAATCTACTTCTATTTTAGAGGAATATGTGTCTCTCTTAATTCCTACTGTTAAGTCTACTCCACTCTAATTGTAACAGCTTTGCATGTTGTTCAGTTTGGATATTTCACCCTCCCACTTGTCTTTGTTTCAGATCCAAGCACTAGACTTTCAGGCAACAGTCTTTCTTGTGTGTGTGCTGTGTGTTTACTTGCTCAGTCATGTCCAACCCTTTGTCACCCCATGGACTGTCATCCACCAGGCTCCTCTGCCCATGGGGATCCTCCAGGCAAGAATAATGGAGTGGGTTGCCATCCCCTCCTCTAGGGGATCTTCCCAACCCAGGAATCAAACCCAGGTCTCCTGCATTGCAGGCGGATTCTTTACTGTCTGAGCTACCAGGGAAGCAAAGTGAAAGCCGCTCAGTCGTGTCTGACTCCTTGCAAACCCAGGGACTGTAGCCTGCCAGGCTCTTCTGTCCATGGAATTCTCCAGGCAAGAATACTGTAGTGCATAGCCATTCCCTTCCTCCAGGGGATCTTCCCAATACAGAGATCAAACCCACGTCTCCCATATTGTAGGTGGATTCTTTACCATCTGAGCCACCAGAGAAGACCTTCTTGTAATCAAATTCAAATGTTGCTGACTAAATCTTCCCCTAATTATATCTTTCTATTGATATTCTTCCACCATACCATTTCCTCTGTGTCCATTAAAATCCATGCTCCTTGACACTTTGATGCTTTGCACAACACTCTAAGTTCATTTCATAAGTGATGTCTACCTTTGATTTCCGTAAGAAGTCTTCTTGATAGAGTCTTCTCTTGTCCCTAATTTCAACGTGTAATGAATCAGGAAGTGGGAGCAGCCATTTTCTTAGTTGCCTAGTGCTGTTTCTAAGACATTACACTTAACTCTTGTTCTAAATTACTCCTTTGTAGGATTTGAGTATTCCAAATAGATAAACTTCTATTTTTCCTTCCAATAAATGAGTCATTGAATAATTTATCAAGAACATTAAGCATCCACATCATGTTCTTCCTTTCCATTCCTTATTCTGACCATGTATGATTGTTCTGGCCTCATAGTTTCTTTATTCCATCCTGTCTGTCCCCCTCCCTGCATATCTCTCTCTCTTCCTTTACTTATCCCTCTCTATTATCCTCTCCTTCTCCCTCACTACTTTCCTCTCCCTCTCCCTCACTTTCCCCTTATTGCTCCCTTTTTCTTCCTCTTCCCTCTTTCCTTTATCTTTTTTCTTTCTTTTCAGCTTTATTGAGGTTTAACTGATAGGCAGTTTAATAACTGCACATATGTTTAAAAGGTACAATCTGATAAGCGTATGAGTTATCTATTACTTTATGATAAATTACCTTAAAACTTAGTGATTTAAAACAACAAAAATTCCTTATTTCCTCATTTTTGTGGACTGGGAATCTGGAAACTGCTGAGTTGAGTACTCTGGCTGAAATGAAAGTGTTGGCCAGAGTTACTCATCTCAGTGTGGAACAAAGTGTGAATCTTCTTTGAAACTCACTCCCATGACTATTGGCAGGCCTAAGAGATCCATTTCCAAGTTCACTCATGTGGCTTGTTGGCTGGATATATCAACTCTTGCTATTGTGAACCTCTTCAGGGCAGCTTGTTCCCCTCAGAGCAAAGTATATATACATCGAGAGAGAGAGAGAGAGAGAGAGAGAGAGAGAGAGAGAGAGAGAGAGAGAGAGAGAGAGAGAGAGAGAGAGAGAGAGAAAGTGTCCCAGGCTGAAGCCATAGTTGTTTCTTTGTAATCTAATCTTGAAGTGACAATGCATCACTTCTATCACATTTTATTCACTAAAAGTGAGTTGTGCATTTGTGCTAAGTCACTTCAGTCATGTCTGACTCTTTGATACCCTAGGGACTGTAGCCGATGAGGCTCCTCTGTCCATGGGGATTCTCCAGGCAAGAATACTGGAGTGGGTTGCCGTGCCCTCCACCAGGGGGTCTTTCCAACCCAGGGATCAAACCTCATCTCTTACATCTCCTACATTGTCAGGCTGACTCTTTATCACTCAGTTCAGTCAGTTCAGTCTCTCAGTCTTGTCTGACTCTTTGCGACCCCATGAATTGCAGCCCGCCAGGCCTCCCTGTCCATCACCAACTCCTGGAGTTTACTCATATTCATGTCCATTAAGTCAGTGATACCATCCAGCCACCTCATCCTCTGTCGTCCCCTCCTCCTCCTGCCTCCAACCCCTCCCAGAATCAGGGTCTTTTCAAATGAGTCAACTCTTCGCATGAGGTGGCCAAAGTATTGAAGTTTCAGCTTTAGCATCAGTCCTTCCAATGAACACCCAGGACTGATCTCCTTTAGAATGGACTTCTCCAACATCATAGTTCAAAGCATTAATTCTTCAGCACTCAGCTTTCTTCACGGGCACCACCTAAATAATATGTTATGTGTCAACTATGCCTAGATTACAAAGAAGTGAGCTACTAAATGAAACTTACTCTTAATCAAAGGGGATTCCACAAGGGCATGACTCCCAGGAAGTGGGGATTGTTGGGGCCTTCTTAGGAGTGTCTACCATATGAATGATGACATATGTACACAATGAAACTATTGACACATCCAAAACAAAGCCATTTCCATCACTCGTACCCCCAAAACTTTTCTCACCTCTCTTTGTAATTCATTCATCCTCCCATCTTCTTTTCCTGGCACATACACCTCTTTTTTTTTTTTTTTTCCTTTTCTGTAACTATAGATTGAATTTTCTGGAATTTGATTAAATGGAATCATACAATGTGTATTCTGGTTTGGTTTTTCATTCAGCATAATGATTTTGAGAGTCCTTATTGTTGCTTACATTTTATTAGGGAGTGATATTTCATTGAATGGACATATTATAATTTGTCTGTCTGTTAATCTGATGATGGACATTTTGAATTGTTTCTATGTTGGAATCCTTATGAATAAAGCTGATACGAACATTTGTGTACAAATCTTTATGTAGAGGCGATGGTTAATTTTTTGTGTGCCCTTGGCTATGGTGCCCAGTTATTTAGTCAAACACCAGTTTAGATGTAGCTGTGAAAATATTTTTTAGATGTAATTAACATTTAAATCAATAGCTTTTAAGTAAACTGGATTACATTCCCCAATGTGCTGGGCCTCATCCATTCAGTTGAAGGCCTCAAGAGCAAAGACAGGTTTCTAGAAGAAGGAATGCTCAAATTTGCAACATAGAAACCTTGCCTGATTTTCCAGGCCTATGCTCCATGAAATTCATACCCTAGACTACAACATCAACTGTTACATGAATTTCTAGCCTGATATCCTGCCATACAGATCTCAAACTTTCTGGCTCCTACAATTGTATAAAACAATTCCTTAAAATCTCTCCCTTTCTTGATACTGAAAGAGGTTATAGAGGTGTGGAATCTTAAGGATGAGTTTTCTGAATTGGTTCTCAGACTTCAGGAATTGATTCTCTAACCTTATTAGACGTAAAGGCATTGATGACTATATATCTAGTAGTAAAAGGAGCACTGCCAATATAGGTCATGATCTAGTAATGGAGATAGATAAAAATCACCATTAGATACTATTAACCAAATCAGCTAGGGCTGCCATAACAAAATACCATAAACTGGGTTGTTTAAAGAACAGGAATTTATTTTTCATAGTACTGAAGATTGGAGGTCAAAGTTCAAACTGCCAGCAGGATTTGTGTCTGGTGAGAACTCTTTCCTTGAGTTGCTGTATCCTCACACAGCCTTTCCTCAGTGCATGTAAGTGAAAATAAAAAGAGAAAGCACTCTCTCTATTAGAACACTAACTCCATCAGACCAGGTCCCTCCCTCATGATCTCAGATCACCCTGATTATTTCCCAAAGACCCCATCTCCAAATACTGTTTATGGAGAGAGAGCAAATTAGCCAAGATGGCATGTTCAGGCTCTCTTGCCCCCACATTTCCTAAATAATGACTAGGTAACAGCTGAGATCAAATACAGTACTGCATATGCACATCATGAGCTATCCATTTGATCATGGGTTACTTTGTGTGGTACGCCTGTATGAGCTTCACCTGGAAAAGTCCTGAAGGGTTGTGTGTGGTTATGTTGTGATGTTATGTTTGCGGCTATGGCTGCTGCACCAGCCAGGAGAGAATCAATGTGTCTACAGTTTCTATGGATCCTCACATCTTCTTCCAGCCTGTTAGCTCACGCTTTGGCTACACTGGGTTCAATGGAGTGTGCACAGTGTGAATGGCAAGACAGTTGGCACTGTGAGCAGGATTAGTAATGCTATTACCTTAGGGCTAAGGTTTCAGAACAAATGTTGGGAAGGACACAGACTTTCAGTCCATAACAGTATGTTAAAACACTTTTGTCAAACCAATGTGCAAAATGAGTTTGGATGGTTACTTCTAATTATGCTGGGCAAAATCTTTAAAAAATAATTAATTATTTTATTTTAATTGGAGGTGACCATTTACACTATTATAGTAGTTTTGCCATACATTGACATAAATAAGCCATGGTGTACATGTTTCCCCCCATCCTGAATCCCCCTCTCACCTCCCTCCCCAACCTATCCCTCTGGGGTGTCCCAGAGCACCAGCTTTGAGTGCCCTGCTTCATGCATCAAACTTGCACTGGTCATCTATTTTACATATGGTAATATACATGTTTCAGTGCTATTCTCTCATATCATCCCACCCTTGCCTTCTCCCACATAGTCGAAAATTCTGTTCTTTACCTCTGTGTCTTTTTTGTTTTCTTGCATATAGGGTTGTTGTTACCGCCTTTCTAAGTTCCGTTTATATATGTTAACATACTGTATTGGTGTTTCTTTTTCTGGTTTACTTCACTCTGTATAATAGGCTCTAGTTTCATCCACTTCATTAGAACTGACTTAAATGTGTTCTTTTTATAGCTGAGTAATATTCCATTGTGTATATGTACCACAACTTTCTTATCCATTTGTCTGCTGATGGACATCTAAGTTGCTTCCATGTCCTAGCTATTGCAAACGGTGATGCAATGAACATTGGGATACATGTATCTCTTTCATTTTTGGTTTCCTTGGTGTGTTTGCCCAGCAGTGGAATTTCTGGGTAGTATGGCAGTTCTATTTTCAGTTTTTAAGGAATCTCCACACTCTTCTCCATAGTGGCTGTACTAGTTTGCATCCCACCAGCAGTGTAAGAGGGTTGTCTTTCTCCACACCCTCTCCAGCATTTATTGTTTGTAGGCTTTTTGATGACAGCCATTCTGGCCAGTGTGAGATGGTATTTCATTGTGGTTTTGATTTGCATTTCTTTGATAATGAGTGATGTTAAACATCTTTTCATGTATTTATTAGCCATCTGTATGTCTTCTTTGGAGAAATATCTGTTTAGCTCTTTGTCCCACTTTTAGATTGGGTCGTTTATTTTTCTAGTACTGAACTGTATAAACTGCTTGTATATTTTGGAGATTAATTCTTTGTTAGTAGCTTTCCCCATTCTAAAAGCTGCCTTTATACCTTGCTTATAGTTTCTTTTGTTGTGCAAAAGCTTTTAAGTTTAATTAGGTCCCATTTGTTTATTTTTATTTCCATTACTTTGGGAGGTGGGTCATAGAGGATCTTGCTGTGATTTAAGTCAGAGAGTATTCTGCCTGTTTTCCTCTAAGAGTTTTATAGTTTCTGGTCTCACATTACATCTTTAATTCATTTTGAGTTTATTTTTGTGTATGGTGTTAGAAAGTGTTCTAGTTTCATTCTTTTACATGTTGTTGACCAGTTTTTCCAGCACCATTTGTAAAAGAGTTTGTCTATTCTTCACTGTATATTTTTGCCTGCCTTTGTCAAAGATAAGGCATCCATAGATTTATCTCTGGGCTTTCTATTTTGTTCCACTGATCTATATTTCATCTTTGTGCCAGTACCATACTGTCTTGATGACTTTAACTTTATAGTATAGTCTGATATCAGGAAATTTGATTCCTCCAGGTCCATTCTTCTTTCTCAAGATTGGTTTGGCTATTTGAGTTTTTTTGTGTGTTTCCATACAAATTGTGAAATTATTTGGTCTAGATCTGTGAAAAAGACCATTGGTAGCTTGATAGGGGTTGTGTTGAATCTATAGATTTCTTTATGTAGAATACTAATTTTCACTATATTGATTCTTCCAATCCATGCACATAGTATATTTCTCAGGATTTATTTGTGTCACCTTTGATTTCTTTCATCAGTGTTTTATAGTTTTTTGTATAGGTCTTTTGTTTCTTTAGGTACATTTATTCCTAAGTACTTTATCCTTTTCATTGAAACGCTGAATGGGATTTTTCCTTAATGTCTCTTTCTGTTTTTCATTGTTAGTGTGTAGGAATGCAAGGGATTTCTGTATTAATTTTTAATATAAATTTATTTTAACTGGAGGTTAATTATTTACAATATTGTATTGATTTTTCCATACATCAGCATGAATCTGCCACAGGTATACACATGTTCCCCATCTTGAACCCCTCTCCCTCCTCCCTCCCTGTACCATCCCTCTGGGTCATCTCAGTGCACCAACCCCGAGCATCCAGTATCATGCATCAAACCTGGACTGGTGATTCGTTTCATATATGATATTATACATGTTTCAATGCCATTAGTAATAGCAAATGAAGGCACTGACAAACAATTAATCTCAAAAATATATAAGCAACTCCTGTATTAATTTTGTATCCTGCAAATTTGCTATATTCATTGATTAGTTCTAGTAATTTTTTTTTTTTTTTTTTTGGTCTTTAGGGTTTTCCATGCAGAGGATCACGTCATCTGCAAACAGTGAGTTTTACTTCTTCTTTTCCAATCTGGATTCCATTTATTTCTTTTTCTTCTCTGATTGTAGTGGCTCAGTTCAGTTCAGTTCAGTCGCTCAGTTGTGTCCGACTCTTTGCGACCCCATGAATTGCAGCACACCAGGCCTCCCTGTCCACAATCAATACATAGAAGAACTGTACCAAAAAAAAAAAAAAAAAGATTGTAGTGGCTAGGCCTTCCATAACTATGTTAACAATAGTGGTGAGAGTGGGCACCCTTGCCTTGTTCCAGACTTTAGAGGAAAGGCTTTTAATTTTTCTCCATTGGGGATAATGTTTGCTATGTGTTTGATATATATGGCTTTTATTTAGTTAAGGTATGTTGCTTCTATGCTTGCTTTCTGGAGAGTTTTTATAATAAATGGGTGTTGAATTTTGCCTAAGGCTTTCTCTACATCTATTGAGATAATCATATGGTTTTTATCCTTCAATTTGTTAATATGGTGTATCACATTGATTGATTTGTGAATATTGAAAAATCCTTGCATCCCTGGGATATCCCACTTGGTCATGATGTATAAACTTTTTAATATGTTATTGGATTCTGTTTGCTAGGATTTTGTTGAGGATTTTTGCATCCACATTTATCAGTGATATTTGCTGGTAGCTTTCTTTTTTTGTTGCATTTTTGTCTGGTTTTGGTTTTAGGGTGATGGTGGCCTCGTAGAGTGAATTTGGGAGTTGACCTTCCCCTGCAATTTTCTGGAAGAGTTTGAGTAGGATAGCCGTTAGCTCTTCTCTAAGAGCTAATTCTTTTGGGTAGAATTCACCTGTGAAGCCATCTGGTCCTGGGCTTTTGTTTGTTGGAATTTTTAATTACAGTTTCAATTTCCGTGCTTGTGATGGGTCTTGTTAGAACTTTCTATTTCTTCTTGGTTAACCTTTGAAAGGTTATACTTTCTAAGAATTTTATACTTCTCTAAGAATTTTTCCATTTCTTCCAAGTTGTCCATTTTATTAGCCATGTGATTACTTTAGTAGTCTCTTATAATCTTTTGCATTTCTATGCTGTTTATTGTAATTTTTGCATTTTTGTTGGTAATTTTATTGATTTGCTTCTTCTCTCCTTTTTTTCTTGATGAGTCTGGCTAACAGTTTGCCTATTTTATCTTTCTTTTCAAAGAACTAATGTGGATAAAGTCTTAAGGGTCTTAAAATATATTAGGAATTTTTTCTTTTTTATTATCTTTATTTTCCTCTTTGCTTGGATTTTATTCCTCATGGTTGACTTCATTATCAGGCTGGCTCTTCTCTTTTTTATTATCTTTATTTTCCTCTTTGCTTGGATTTTATTCCTCATGGTTGACTTCTTATCAGGCTGGCTTTTCTCTTCTGCAGAGAGAAACCTTATGCTGAAAGCTTGCTTGCTTCTGTTATGTAGCATTTTAAAAAGAGAAAATGGCTCTGTCTTGATACTTAACAGTTAAATAACATTCTGTGAAGGATTTTGGCTTAGACTGGGTCACATGTCCATCCCCTAGTCACTGAAGGATAGGTTATTCTGATTGGCTGGCCCAAGGTTGTATACTTATCCTGCAGCTGGAAATCTTGGTCAGTCTTTTAAACCATGTGGACTTTGTCGAGTGAGAAGATTCTGCAAAAGAATGACAAAAGTTCATTTAATGAGAAGAGGTAAAATGGATGTACAGCATCTTCTATAACTCTCCCAGGAAACCTTTGCTTCCTCTCCTATTTTTATTACAATTGGTACATGCCTTAATTAAAGTCATTACTGCATAATAATTTTCTGTTAGTCCTAGATGATTCCCCTTGTGAATATAGATTCTGTGGGGACAGAAATAGTGTATTTTTATCTTCATATCTCCATTGCTTAGCATAGTTTTCAGTTCATAATAGTGCTAAACAAATATTAATGACTGGATTTTATGTTTAATTTTATATATAATTGATCTCTTGCTGGAGGTCTCATGATTCCTGAACACTAGGCTTTGTCTCATCAAGTATATTTTTCTCAGGTAGCTTTTAATTCATTATTCACCTTTCACCAAACAGTCTCTCTTTTAAAATTTCCCTTTCAATTTTCTTGAAATAGGACTTGACTCTCTGCCTTCTGTTTTCTGCCACCCACTGATTAAGCCCTTATTTTTCTCTTCATTGTCACGTTGCCCTATGTAAAAGCTATCAGTCATTTAGTCCTTCTTAACCATGCCACAGCCTCTGGAATTGATTTTTCTTTGGTTTTCACTGTTCTGTATATGTTCCTAACTTACTTCTAAATCTTTGCTTATTAGCAAACCATTTTCTAGTCTTTATACAGTATAAGGTGCTGGGTACCTTGAATAAAAATAGTAATGATGATGCCATCAGAGCTTTTAAACCAGTTGCTCACTTCCCATTTCAAACAAAACTTATACCTATATTGTTAGAATATTCTATTAACTGAATTTTGTATCTGCAGTTATCTTCACTAGTCAATTCAAAACACTTGAAAATTTATCATACTAAATTTGCTCCTTTGCTTAGGAGCTTTCTCTTGCCTTGATTAATGATTCAACTGCCTTGGAGAGTTGACCTTCTTTATTCAGTTCAGTTCAGTTCAGTCGCTCAGTCGTGTCCAACTCTTTGCGACGCCATGAATCACAGCACGCCAGGCCTCCCTGTCCATCACCATCTCCCGGAGTTCACTCAGACTCACGTCCATCGAGTCCGTGATACCATCCATCCATCTCATCCTGGGTCGTCCCCTTCTCCTCCTGCCCCCAATACCTCCCAGCATCAGAGGGTTTTCCAATGAGTCAACTCTTCACATGAGGTGGCCAAAGTACTGGAGTTTCAGCTTTAGCATCATTCCTTCCAAAGAAATCCCAGGGCTGATCTCCTTCAGAACGGACTGGTTGGATCTTCTTGCAGTCCAAGGGACTCTCAAGAGTCTTCTCCAACACCACAGTTCAAAAGCATCAATTCTTCGGTGCTCAGCCTTCTTCACAGTCCAACTCTCACATCCATACATGACCACAGGAAAAACCATAGCTTTGACTAGACGGACCTTAGTCGGCAAAGTAATGTCTCTGCTTTTGAATATGCTATCTAGTTTGTTCATAACTTTTCTTCCAAGGAGTAAGCGTCTTTTAATTTCATGGCTGCAGTCACCATCTGCAGTGATTTTGGAGCCCCCAAAAATAAAGTCTGACACTGTTTCCACTGTTTTCCCATCTATTTCCCATGAAGTGATGGGACCAGATGCCATGATCTTAGTTTTCTGAATGTTGAACTTTAAGCCAACTTTTTCACTCTCCTCTTTCACTTTCATCAAGAGGCTTTTTAGCTCCTCTTCATTTTCTGCCATAAGGGTGGTGTCATCTGCATTTCTGAAGTTATTGATATTTCTCCCGGCAATCTTGATTCCAGCTTGTGTTTCTTCCAGTCCAGCGTTTTTCATGATGTACTCTGCATATAAGTTAAATAAGCAGGGTGACAATATACAGCCTAGGCCCTGCCTATTTTCACAGTGGAATCTCTTCTGCTTTCCTTGCAGTATACAGCTTTCTAGGCAACCTTGAATGGCTCCTACCTACTCACTTATTTCTGTAACATTACACTTAAGATTTTTGCCTTCATTCTGCCTTCACAGAAGGCATTTGCCTTCATTAATTTCCTTCACAACTTTGCCTTTTGAGGCACTTCCAACCAATTTCAACTAAGTTCTTCCATGATGCCTTCCTGGACTTCCCATTTAGAAGTGGCTACTCCTGCCTCTAAATGTCAGTAGGATTTAGGTTATGCTAATCTTTAGTTTTCAGAGGAGTTTCATTTAGGATTTTTTTTAAAAATATAAATTTATTTATTTTAATTGGAGGTTAATTACTTTACAATATTATATTTGTTTTGCCATAAATCAACATGAATCCACCACAGGTATACACATGTTTCCCATCCTGAACCCCCCACCATCCTCCCTCCCTGTACCATCCCTCTGGGTCATCTCAGGGCACCAGCCCCAAGCATCCAGTATCATGCATCGAACATGGACTGGCTATCGTTTCATATATGATATTATACATGTTTCCATGGCATTATCCAAAATCATCTCACCCTCTCCCTCTCCCACAGAGTCCAAAAGACTGTTCTATACATCTGTGTCTCTTTTGCTATCTCACATACAGGGTTATCATTACCATCTTTCTAAATTCCATATATATGCAAGATGGCATCACTGACTCAATGGATGTGAATTTGAGTGAACCCCGGAAGTTGGTGATAGACAGGGAGGCCTGAAGTGCTGCATGCATGGGGTCTCAAAGAGTCGGACACGACTGAGCTACTGAACTGAAGTGAACTGAATTGATACTGTATTGAAGATTTTTTTTGGCTTACTTCACTCTGTATAATAGGTTCCAGTTTCATCCACCTCATTAGAACTGATTCAAATGTAGTCTTTTTAATGGCTGAGTAATACTCCATTGTGTTTATGTACCACAGCTTTCTTATCCATTCATCTGCTGATGGACATCTAGGTTGTTTCCATGTCCTGGCTATTATAAACAGTGCTGTAATGAACATTGGGGTACACGTGCCACTTTCAATTCTGGTTTCCTCAGTGTGTATGCCCAGCAGTGAGGTTGCTGGGTCATAAGGCAGTTCTAATTCCAGTTTTTAAAGGAATCTCCACATTGTTTTCCATAGTGGCTGTACTAGTTTGGATTCCCACCAACAGTGTAAGAGGGTTCCCTTTTCTCCACACCATCTCCAGCATTTATTGCTTGTAGAGTTTTTGATCGCAGCCATTCTGACTGGTGTGAAATGGTACCTCATTGTGGTTTTGATTTGCATTTCTCTGATAATGAGTGATGTTGAGCATCTTTTCATGTGTTTGTTAGCTATCTGTATGTCTTTTTGGAGAAATGGCTATTTAGTTCTTTGGCTCATTTTTTGATTGGGTCATTTATTTTCCTGGAATTGAGCTGCATAAGTTGCTTGTATATTTTTGAGATTAGTTGTTTGTCAGTTGCTTCATTTGCTATTATTTTCTCCCATTCTGAAGGCTCTCTTTTCACCTTGCTTATAGTTTCCTTTGTTGTGCAGAGGCTTTTAAGTTTAATTAAGTCCCATTTGTTTATTTCTGCTTTTATTTCCAGTATTCTGGGAGGTGGATCATAGAGGATCCTGCTATGATGTATGTCAGAGAGTGTTTTGCTTTTGTTCTCCTCTAGGAGTTTTATAGTTTCTGGTCTTACATTTAGATCTTTAATCCATTTTGAGTTTATTTTTGTGTATGGTGTCAGAAAGTGTTCTAGTTTCATTCTTTTGCAAGTGGTTGACCAGTTTTCCCAGCACCACTTGTTAAAGAGATTGTGTTTAATCCATTGTATATTTTTGCCTCCTTTGTCAAAGATAAGGTGTCCATAGGTGTGTGGATTTATCTCTGGGCTTTCTATTTTGTTCCATTGATCTATATTTCTGTCTTTGTGCCAGTACCATACTGTCTTGATGACTGCGGCTTTGTAGTAGAGCCTGAAGTCAGGCAGGTTGATTCCTCCAGTTCCATTCTTCTTTCTCAAGATTGCTTTGGCTATTCGAGGCTTTTTGTATTTCCATACAAATTGTGAAATTATTTGTTCTAGCTCTGTGAAAAATACCACTGGTAGCTTGATAGGGGTTGCATTGAATCTATAGATTACTTAGGGTAGTATACTCATTTTCACTATATTGATTCTTCTGATCCATGAACATGGTATATTTCTCCATTTATTAGTGTCCTATTTGATTTCTTTCACCAGTGTTTTATAGTTTCTCTATATAGGTCTTTAGTTTCTTTAGGTAGATATATTCCTAAGTATTTTATTCTTTCCATTGCAATGGTGAATGGAATTGTTTACTTAATTTATCTTTCTATTTTCTAATTATTAGTGTATAGGAATGCAAGGAATTTCTGTGTGTTGATTTTATATCCTGCAACTTTACTATATTCACTGATTAGCTCTAGTAATTTTCTGATGGAGTCTTTAGGGTTTTCTACGTAGAGGATCATGTCATCTGCAGAGTGAGAGTTTTTCTTCTTCTTTCTCAATTTGGATTCCATTTGTTTCTTTTACCGCTCTGATTTCTGTGGCCAAAACTTCTAGAACTATGTTGAATAGTAGTGGTGAAAGTGGGCACCCTTGTCTTGTTCCTGACTTTAGGGGAAATGCTTCCAATTTTTCACCATTGAGGATAGTGTTTGCTGTGGGTTTGTCATATACAGCTTTTATTATGTTGAGGTATGTTCCTTCTATTCCTGCTTTCTGGAGAGATTTTATCATAAATGGATGTTGAATTTTGTCAAAGGCTTTCTCTGCGTCTATTGAGATAATCATATGGTATTTATTTTTCAATTTGTTAATGTGGTGTATTACATTGATTGATTTGCGGATATTGAAGAATCCTTGCATCCCTGGGATAAAGCCCACTTCGTCATGGTGTATGATCTTTTTAATGTTTTGTTAGATTCTGATTGCTAGAATTTTGTTAAGGATTTTTCCATCTATGTTCATCAGTGATATTGGCCTGTAGTTTTCTTTCTTTGTGGCATCTTTCTCGGGTTTTGGTATTAGGGTGATGGTGGCCTCATAGAATGAGTTTGGAAGTTTATCTTCCTCTGCAATTTTCTGGAAGAGTTTGAGTAGGATAGGTGTTAGCTCTTCTCTAAATTTTTGGTAGAATTCAGCTGTGAAGCCGTCTGGACCTGGCCTTTTTTTTTGCTGGAAGATTTCTGATTACAGTTTCAATTTCCGTGCTTGTGATGGGTCTGTTAAGATTTTCTATATCTTCCTGGTTCAGTCTTGGAAAGTTGTATTTTTCTAAGAATTTGTCCATTTCTTCCACGTTGTCCATTTTATTGGCATATAATTGCTGATAGTAGTCTCTTATGATCCTTTGAATTTCTGATTTTTTTTTCTTGTGATCTCTCCATTTTCATTTCTAATTTTATTGATTTGATTTTCCTCCCTTTGTTTCCTGATGAGTCTGGCTAATGGTTTGTCTATTTTCTTTATCCTTTCAAAGAACCAGCTTTTGGCTTTGTTAATTTTTGCTATGGTCTCTTTTGTTTCTTTTGCATTTATTTCTGCCCTAATTTTTGAGATTTCTTTCTTTCTACTAACCCTGGGGTTTTTCGTTTCTTCCTTTTCTAGTTGCTTTAGGTGTAGAGTTATTTATTTGACTTTTTTCTTGTTTCTTGAAGTATGCCTGTATTGCTATGAACTTTCCCCTTAGCACTGCTTTTACAGTGTCTCACAGGTTTTGGGTTGTTGTGTTTTCATTTTCATTCCTTTCTATGCATATTTTGATTTCTTTTTTGATTTCGCCTGTGATTTGTTGGTTATTCAGCAGCGTGTTGTTCAGCTTCCGTATGTTGGAATTTTTAATAGTTTTTCTCCTGTAATTGAGGTCTAATCTTACTGCATTGTGGTCAGAAAAGATGATTGGAATGATTTCATTTTTTTTTTTAAATTTACCAAAGCTAGATTTATGGCCCAGGATTTGACCTATACTGCAGAAGGTTCCGTGTGCACTTGAGAAAAAGTTGAAATTCATTGTTTTGGAGTGAAATGTTCTATAGATATCAATTAGGTCTAACTGGTCTATTGTATCATTTAAAGTTTGTGTTTCCTTGTTAATTTTCTGTTTAGTTGATCTATCCATAGGTGTGAGTGGGGTATTAAAGTCTCCCACTATTATTGTGTTATTGTTAATTTCCCCTTTCATACTTGCTAGCATTTGTCTTACATATTGCCGTGCTCCAATGTTGGGTGCATTTATATTTATAATTGTTATATCTTCTTCTTGGATTGATCCTTTGATCATTATGTAGTGTCCCTTTTGTCTCTTTTCACAGCCTTTGTTTTAAAGTCTATTTTATCTGATATGAGTATCAAATTACTGCTGCTTTTCCTTTGGTCTCTACTTGCATGGAAAATCTTTTTCCAGCCCTTCACTTTCAGTCTGTATGTGTCTCTTGTTTTGAGGTGGGTCTCTTGTTAGACAACATATATAAGGATCTTGTTTTTGTATCCATTCATCCAGTCTTTGTCTTTTGGTTGGGGCATTCAACCCATTTATATTTAAGGTAATTATTGATAAGGATGATCCCATTGCCATTTACTTTATTGTTTTGGGTTCGAGTTTATACACCCTTTTTGTGTTTCCTATCTAGAGAACATACTTTAGCATTTGTTGGAGAGCTGGTTTGGTGGTGCCAAATTCTCTCAGCTTTTGCTTGTCTGTAAAGCTTTCAATTTCTCCTTCATATTTGAATGAGATCCTTGCTGGGTACAGCAATCTGGGCTGTAGGTTATTTTCTTTCATCACTTTTAGTATATCTTGCCATTCCCTCCTGGCTTAGAGAGTTTCTATTGAAAGATCCACTGTTATCCTTATGGGAATCCCCTTGTGTGTTATTTGTTGTTCTTCCTTTGCTGCTTTTAATATTTGTTCTTTGTGTTTAATCTTTGTTAATTTGATTAATATGTGTCTTGGAGTGTTTTGCCTTGGGTTTATCTCGTTTGGGACTCTCTGGGTTTCTTGGACTTGGGTGATTATTTCCTTCCCCATTTTAGGGAAGTTTTCAACTATTATCTCCTCAAGTATTTTCTCATGGTCATTCTTTTTGTCTTCTTCTTCTGGGACTATGATTCGAATGTTGGGGCATTTAACACTGTCCTGAAGGTCTCTGAGATTGTCCTCATTTCTTTTAATTCATTGTTATTTTTTGCTCTCTGATTCATTTATTTCTACCATTCTATCTTCTACTCCACTGATCCTATCTTCTGCTTCCATTATTCTACTATTTGTTGCCTCCAGAGTGTTTTTGATCTCACTTATTGCATTATTCATTATATATTGACTCTTTCTTATTTCTTCTAAGTCCTTGTTAAACCTTTCTTGCATCTTCTTAATCCTTGTCTCTGGGTTATTTATCTGTGATTCCATTTTTATTTCAAGATTTTGCATCATTTTCACCATCATTATTTGGAATTCTTTCTCAGGTAGATTCCCTATCTCTTCCTCTTTTGTTTGGTTTGGCGGGCATTTCTCCTGTTCCTTTACCTGCTGGGTATTCCTCTGTCTCTTCATCTTGGTTATATTGCTGCGTTTGGGGTGGCCTTTCTGTATTCTGGCAGTTTGTGGAGTTCTCTTTATTGTGGAGTTTCCTTGCTGTGGGTGGGGTTCTACAGGTAGCTTGTCAATGTTTCTTGGTCAGGGAAGCTTGTGTCAGTGTTCTGGCGGATGGAGCTGGATTTCTTCTCTTTGGAGGGCAATGAAGTGTCCAGTAATGAGTTATGAGATGTCAATGGTTTTGGAGTAACTTTGTGCAGCCTGTATATTGGAGCTCAGGGCTGTGTTCCTGTGTTACTGGAGAAATTGCGTGGTATGTCTTGCTCTGGATCTTGTTGGCCCTTGGGTGGTGCTTGGTTTCAGTGTAGGTATGGAGGGGTTTGATGAGCTCCTGTCAATTTATATTCCCTGGAGTCAGGAGTTCTCTGGTGTTCTCAGGGTTTGGACTTAAGCCTCCTGCTTCTGGTTTTCTGTCTTATTTTTACAGTAGTCTCAAGCCTTCTCCTTCTATACAGCACCATTGATAAAACATCACTTAGGCTGCTGCTGGACCTCAGGCTCCTTCCACAGAGACACTGCAGCATATCCACTCCTTTCTACAAAGAAAGCTTCAGAATCTTCTGCATTTAGAATTTAATCCAGATCCCAGATGGGCAGGGAAAACTGCTTATTATCTGCCAGATTACAGGTTTTAACTAGTAAATTTGAGATGATAGAATGAATAAATAACTGCTGTGAAAGAAGCCCTGCAGGAGTATAAAATATTAGCCCAAGAATTCTTCCATTGGCTGTGTAGAACCCAGTATGGAATTTTCCCACTGGGTTCTGAGCATTATGCCAGAAATAATAAATAATTTGTCAGCTACTGCTGAATAATTCCTGACCATCTAAAACAGAGTAGATGAGGGAGATCTGGTGCAGAGTGAACTAGGAATAACCAAATGAGTTCCACCTCTCTGAGTGTTTGAGAATTCATTACCTTCCACAGAAGGGAGGTTATCAAATGAAAAAAAAAATACTGTCAGGAAACCATCCATTCTGGGTTACTGGTTATATCGTATCTGTTCTTTTATCTCTAATTATTAGGAAAGGAAATAATTGAATTAATTGAAGTGGTGTTGTTACCTGCTGGCATCATTTTCATCAACAATCTACCTAAGGACTTTTATTTCAGATGCTAGATTGATTAGAGATTTTTTGTGATACTTTGATTAAAAGTGATCATTTGATAATCAAACTGACAATAAATTTTATAAAGTATAAGAATAAATTAGAAGCAAATATAGAAGTGTTAGTTTAGTTTTAATTCACAAATCCCTTCTCATAAGGGTATTTATCATAGTTCTCTACCTCCTATTATTGGAATAATAAACCCCAATGGCTATATCAGTATTTCAAAATTGCCTTTGTGATCTGTGCATCTTTATTTATTGTTACTTCCATGTCAGAGAGTGCTTTCAGGCTCTTTTGGAGGTTTATTCAATTTCTATTCAACATCAGTTCCTTTAATAAGTCTTCATTGTCTTTACTAACTCCTCATACATTCATGACCCCTTTGTCTTGTATTCTTTATTTGTGGTTGACTTTTTTTTTTCTTCTTTAGAATTCACTCTTTTTTACAGTCATGCCCTGTTTCCTGCATTACAATAAAATCTCTGCACATTTCCTTCCCTAGAGACTCCCCTTCCTAAGCTTGGCACTACACACTGTTGCCTTTTTATTTTCTCAAAACTCTGTCTTTCTGATATTATTATTATTATTATTATTATTATTATTATGGTATTTCTAACGACACAATTTATGCTGACAGCATTCACATGGAAGCTTATACTCCACACAGCTCTATTATCCTTCAGTTTATTCCTGACTCTCTGCTGTTGAAAAGATTTGCATCTTTTCCCCAAGGAAACCCTGTTTTTTGGGAAGCAAGAGTGGTATTTGACAGAAGCCTCAAGGATTTAATGCTCCTGGTAGACAAATGAATAAATAAACAACGAGCACATACAAACATTTAAAGTTTCTTCTTTTCCTTTAATTGCAGCACTCCAGGCTTTCAGCAAAAGCTTTATCAGCATATACAACAAAAAGCTGTGGAGCTCCTGCCTCTGGAGTTTGCAAGCTTCCTTTTAAGCTCTTCTCTTTAAGTTCCCTTTAAGAATCATAATATTCTCCCAATAGCATAATACTCAAGTAAAAATGTGACATAAGGTTGTAAGATCATTTACACTCAATTTTGTTGTGTACAATATAGGTAATACTTATTCCTTGATAATGTTTTAAAATGCACACAACTTTTGTTTTCAGCAAACCATTCACCTGTGCAGTTTTATAGTTGCTGCTGCTAAGGCACTTCAGTTGTGTCCATCTCTCTGTGACCCCATAGACAGCAGCCCATCAGGCTCCACTGTCCCTGGGATTTTCCAGGCAAGAACACTGGAGTGTGTTGCCATTTCTTTCTCCAATGCATGAAAGTGAAACGTGAGAGTGAAGTCGCTTAGCCGAGTCCGACTCTTAGTGACCCCATGGGCTGCAGACTACCAGCTTCCTCCATCCATGGGGTTTTCCAGGCAAGAGTACTGGAGTGGGCCATCATTGCCTTCTCCATTTTGTATTTAGACCTATCAATTTAGAGTTATTGTGAATCAAGTAATGGCTTTCAACATTTATGTAGGAAAAAAATGGTACCTTTTTATCAGGAACATGAAATACTCAGATTCTTCCTGGTCAAAGGCCATTTGAAACTTTTCTCTGATATGGTGAATAAATGAATAAATGTTAAAACACACGGAATAAAGCTGTCAGTGTGTTTCATTCTGACCTTTGGAGTAATTTAGAATTTATTTTTTTTCTTTTAATAAAAAACGTACCTCAAATTCAACTAGTTCAGTTCAGTTCAGTCGCTCAGCTGTGTCCTACTCTTTGCAACCCCATGAGTCGCAGCGCTCCAGGCCTCCCTGTTCATCACCATCTCCCAGGTTCACTCAGACTCACATCCATTGAGTCCGTGATGCCATCCAGCCATCTCATCCTTGGTCTTCCCCTTCTCCTCCTGCCCCCAATCCGTCCAAGCATCAGAGTCTTTTCCAATGAGTCAACTCTTCGCATGAGGTGTCCAAAGTACTGGAGTTTCAGCTTTAGCATCATTCCTTCCAAAGAAATCCCAGGGTTGATCTCCTTCAGAATGGACTGGATGGATCTCCTTGCAGTCCAAGGGACTCTTAAGAGTCTTCTCCAACACCACAGTTCAAAAGCAACAATTCTTTGGTGCTCAGCCTTCTTCACAGTCCAACTCTCACATCCATTCATGACCACAGGAAAAACCATAGCCTTGACTAGACAGACCTTAGTCGGCAAAGTAATGTCTCTGCTTTTGAATATGCTGTCTAGGTTGGTCATAACTTTTCTTCCAAGGAGTAAGCATCTTTTAATTTCATGGCTGCAATCACCTTCTGCAGTGATTTTGGAGCTCCCCCCCGCCCCCCCCCCCAAAAAAAAAAGTCTGACACTGTTTCCACTGTTTCCCCATCTATTTCCCATGAAGTGTCATTAGGAGTCCAATATGCTACTGGAGATCAGTGGAGAAATAACTCCAGAAAGAATGAAGGGATTGAGCCAGAGCAAAAACAATACCCAGTTGTCGATGTGACTGGTGATAGAAGCAAGATCCGATGCTGTAAAGAGCAATATTGCATAGGAACCTGGAATGTCAGGTCCATGAATCAAGGCAAATTGGAAGTGATCAAACAAGTGATGGCAAGGGTGAACATTGGCATTCTAGGAATCAGCAAACTAAAATGGACTGGAATGGGTGAATTTAACCCAGATGACCATTATATCTACTACTGCGGGCAGGAATCTCTCAGAAGAAATGGAGTAGCCATCATGGTCAACAAAAGAGTCCAAAATGCAGTACTTGGATACAATCTCAAAAACGACAGAATGATCTCTGTTTGTCTCCAAGGCAAAGCATTCAGTATTACAGTTATCCAAGTCTATGCCCCAACCAGTAACTCTGAAGAAGCTGAAGTTGAACGGTTTTATGAAGACCTACAAGACCTTTTAGAATGAACACCCCCAAAAGATGTCCTTTTCATTATAGGGGACTGGAATGCAAAAGTAGGAAGTAAAGAAACACCTGGAGTAACAAGCAAATTTTGCCTTGGAATGCGGAATGAAGCAGGGCAAAGACTAATAGAGTTTTGCCAAGAAAATGCACTGGTCAGAGCAAACACCCTGTTCCAACAACACAAGAGAAGACTCAACACATGGACATCACCAGATGGTCAAAACCAAAATCAGATTAATTATATTCTTTGCAGCCAAAGGTGGAGAAGCTCTATAGAGTCAACAAAAACAAGACCAGAAGCTGACTGTGGCTCAGATCATGAACTCCTATTGCCAAATTCAGACTTAAATTGAAGAAAGTAGGGAAAACCGCTAGACCATTCAGGTATGACCGAAATCAAATCCCTTATGATTATACAGTGAAAGTGAGAAATAGATTTAAGGGCCTAGATCTGATAGATAGAGTGTCTGATAAACTATGGAATGAGGTTCGTGACATTGTACAGGAGACAGGGATCAAGACCATCCCCATGGAAAAGAAATGCAAAAAAGCAAAATGGCTGTCTGGGAGGCCTTATAAATAGCTGTGAAAAGAAGAGAGGCAAAAAGCAAAGGAGGAAAGGAAAGATATAAACATTTGAATGTAGAGTTCCAAAGAATAGCAAGAAGAGATAAGAAAGCCTTCTTCAGCGATCAATGCAAAGAAATAGAGGAAAACAGTGAATGGGAAAGACTAGAGATCTCTTCAAGAAAATTAGAGATACCAAGGGAACATTTCATGCAAAGATGGGCTAGATAAAGGACAGAAATGGTGTGGACCTAACAGAAGCAGAGGATATTAAGAAGAGGTGGCAAGAATACAGGGAAGAACTGTACAAAAAAGATCTTCACGACCCAGATAATCATGATGATGTGATCACTAATCCAGAGCCAGACATCTTGGAATGTGAAGTCAAGTGGGCCTTAGAAAGCATCACTAAGAACAAAGCTAGTGGAGGTGATGGAATTCCAGTTGAGCTGTTTCAAATCCTGAAAGATGATGCTGTGAAAGTGCTGCACTCAATATGCCAGCAAGTTTGGAAAACTCAGCAGTGGCCACAGGACTGGAAAAAGTCAGTTTTCATTCCAATCCCAAAGAAAGGCAATGCCAAAGAGTGCTCAAACTACCACACAATTGCACTCATCTCACATGCTAGTAAAGTAATGCTCAAAATTCTCGAAGCAAATTTGAATAAACAATGGTTAAAGTATATAAAAAACCACCAGACATTTATGTGAAACTACAAGACATCTTTTCATTAGCTATCTCAATTTGAGACTTGAGTTCAGACTCATCAAAGAAAAAAATCTATTAACACATTACACATTCTCTAAAGAAAAAAATCAGAAATTCAAATGGTTAAAAGGGTTTTAATCCTTTTGTGGACCAGGAAGGGAGACATACTATACCAAAAAGATTGTGTAGACCATTATAATAGAAACCACAGAGTATGTAGCCTCAGTTCCATCAGATCAGAGACTAGTAGCAGCTTGTCTGTTACTTTCCTTTCAGTCTGGATTATTTCTCATACGTTTTACAGAAACAGGAAGGCTAAACCCGTTTCTGAGCAGGTGCATTCTTGAGACATGTGCCATTTTATTAGAGAAGATTTAGTCACTATACGGAGAGAGTGATGTATTGGTTTAAGCAGATTGAAAAATGGAAAAAGAATAATGAACCTTACATTAGTTAAGTTAGTTAGTTAGTTAGTTAGTTAGTGGCTGTAAGCAGATGGGCATGATGCTTAAGAAGAGCCACTTTTTTTGTGTATGGTGTGCTACATTGCGCTTAATGTTTATAATACTAAGCAAATATATGTTTTAATAAATATCCTTTTATGTTCACATGAAATGTAGAAAGCATTCAACTATTTGTTGAATGAAAATAACAATATATTATGTATAAAGAAAACTTCAGTCTAAAACGTAAGAAACAGAATTTGTCAACTAGTAGTTTTGACCTTTTGGACAAGATGGATCTTACTGTGAAGGGCTGCCTGTGTACTGTAGGGTGTTTAGCAGCATCCTTTGCTTCCAGACACACTAGATGCCAGCAGCTGTGACAAAATATTCCCCAATGTCTCCAAATGTCCCCTAGATGTCTTATCTCCTCTGATTAAGAACTACTGATGGGAAGGGAAGTTACAATTAGCATGATTGATTGAATTTTATTTACATAGTTTTCTATGCTTTCTATTTTCAAGGCTAGTTTATGATTGAGTAGGGAGGACGAGTTCACTTTCCTTTTAACTACTAGTAAATTAATAGTACATATTTGTTTGGTAAAGCTGCTGTAACAAAGTTCTACAAATTGGGTGGCTTAAACAGCAGAAATGTACTATCTCAAAATCCCAGAAGCTAGAAGACTGAAATCAGGGTGTTGGCAGGGTCGATTCCTTCTGAGGGAGGGGTGTGGGATAAAATCTGCTCGAGATATCTTCCCCAGTTTCTGGTGGCCTCAGGCATCCTTTGGCTTGTAGATAGCAATCTCTTGGTGTCTTCAGATGCTCTTCTCCTTGTCCACCTCAGTCAAATCAGTGTGAAAATTTCTTCTTTTTATGAAGACACAAGCAATATAGGATTAGGATCCACACTAATGAACTCATTTTAATTTCATTACTCTGTAAAGAATCTATCTCCAAATAAGAGAACATTCTGAGATACTAGGGCTTGAAAATCAAACATATCTGTATAATATATATATATATATATATATATATATATATATATATATATATATATTGTATTATACATATATTAAACTTTTAAATTTTGTATTGGGGTATAGCCAGTTAACAATTTTGGGATAATTTCTGGTGAATAGCAAAAGGATTAAGTCATACACATACATGAATCCATTCTGTACTCATAATACATCCAGGCTGCA
This sequence comes from Ovis aries, assembly GCF_016772045.2. Classification (NCBI taxonomy): domain Eukaryota; kingdom Metazoa; phylum Chordata; class Mammalia; order Artiodactyla; family Bovidae; genus Ovis; species Ovis aries. The sequence goes on from NC_056070.1 coordinate 1,042,667, forward strand.
ACATAACATTGAGCAGAGTTCCATGTGCTATACAGCAAATCCTTATTGGTTATTCATTTTAAATATAGCAATGTGTACATGCCCATCCCAAACTCCCTAACTGTTCCTTACCCCATCCTTCCACCTGGTAACCTTAAGCTCCTTCTCAAAAGCTGTGTCTGTTTCTGTTTTGTAACTAAGTTCATTTGTATCATTTCTTTTATATCCCACCTACAATGTGTGTCATGATATTTCTCCTGCTTTGTTTGACTTACTTTGCTCAGTATGACACGCTCTAGTTCCATAAATGTTGCTGCAAATGGCATTATTTAATTCCTTTTAGTGGCTGTATATATGCATATTCCATTATATATGTGTACCACATCTTTATCCATTCATCAACCTAAATCCTGCAGATTTAGGTTGCTTCCATGTCTTGGCCATTATAAACAGTGCTATAATGAATGTTGGGATGCATGCATCTTTTCAGACCATGTTTTTCTCCAAATATATGTGCAGGAATGGGATTACAGGGTCATACGGTAACTCTTGGAGAAGTAAATGACAACCCCTCTAGTATTCTTACCTGGAAAATCCCATGGACAATCCTATGGAAGAGCCTGGCAGGCTACAAAGTGGATAGCAAAGAGTCAGACATGACTGATTGACTGAGCATTCATGCACACACATGGTAGCTCTATTTTTAGTCTTTTAAGGAATCTCCATAACATGCTCTATAGTGGCTGTACCAGTTTACATTCCCATCAACAGTGTAGGAGGGTTCCCTTCTCTCCACACTCTCTCCAGGATTTACTATTTGTGGATTTTTTGATGATAACCATCTGGTGTAAGGCCATTCTGACTGGGGTAAGGTAATATTTCATTGTAGTTTTGATTTGAATTTCTGACCAACCTAGATAGCATATTGAAAAGCAGAGATGTTACTTTGTTAACAAAGGTCTGTCTAGTCAAGGCTATGGTTTTTCCAGTAGTCATGTATAGATGTGAGAGTTGGACTATGAAGAAGGCTGAGTGCCGAAGAATTGATGCTTTTGAACTGTGGTGTTGGAGAAGATTCTTGAGAGTCCCTTGGACTGCAAGGAGATCCATCCAGTCCATTCTGAAGGAGATCAGCCCTGGGATTTCTTTGGAAAGAATGATTCTAAAGCTGAAACTCCAGCACTTTGGCCACCTCATGCGAAGAGTTGACTCATTGGAAAAGACTCTGATGCTGGGAGGGATTGGGGGCAGGAGGAGAAGGGGAAGACGGAGGATAAGATGGCTGGATGGCATCACTGACTTGATGGAGTCAGAGTGGACTCTGGGAGTTGGTGATGGACAGGGAGGCCTGGCGTGCTGCGATTCATGGGGTTGCAAAGAGTCGGACACGACTGAGCGACTGAACTGAACTGAACATCTTTTCACCTGCCTATTGGCCATCTGTATGTCTCCTTTGGCAAATTGCCTATTTAGGTCTTCTGCTCACTTTTTGAGAGGGCTGTTTGTTTTGATCTGTTAAGTGTCATGAAAGAAAGTGAAAGTGAATGTCACTCAGTCGTGTCCGACTGTTTGCAATCCCGTGGAATATACAGTCCATGGAATTATCCAGGCCCAAATACTGGAGTGGGTAGCCTTTCTTCTCCAGGGGATTTTCCCAACCCAGGGATCAAACCCAGGCCTACCACATTGCAGATGGATTCTTTATCAGCTGAGCCACAAGGGAAGCCCTAAGTGTCATGAGCTGTTGGTAAATTTTTAGACTGCCCTTTTGTCGGTCACATCACTTGCAAATATTTTCTCCTAATCTGTGGAATTTTTTGTTGAGCTTATTGTATTCTTTTCTGTGCAAAAGCTTTTGAGTTTAAATAGGTCCCATTTGCTTATTTTTGATTATGTTTCCATTATTCTGTAGATGGATTGAAAAAGATATTGCTGTGATTTATGTCAGAGAATATTCTGCCTATGTTCTCCTCTAAGGTTTTTATAGAGTCTGTTCTCACTTTGAGGTCTTTAACCCATTTGGAGCTTAGTTTTTTATATGGAGTTAAATAAGGATCTAATTTTATTTTTTAACATGTAGCTGGCCAGGTTTCCCAGCACCATTTGTTGAGGAGATGATCTTTCCAACATTATGTAGACTTGCCTCCTTTGTTATATATTAATTGTCCATAGGCTTATTATGTTCCATTGATCTATATTCCTTTTTTTTTTTTTGTCAATACCATACTATTTTTGAGGAAGCCTTATTCCTCCAGCCCTGCTTTTCTTTTTCAAGGTTGCTTTGACTATTCAGGGTCTTTTGTGTCACCATATACATTCTGAGATTTTTTAGTTCTAGTTCCATGAAAAATACAATTGGTAATTTGATAGCCATTGTACTGAATCTGTAGATTGCCTTGGGTAATGTAGTGATTTTAACAATATTGATTCTTCCAATCTACGAACATAGTATATCTTTCCATCAGTTTATGTGTTCTTTGATGTATTTCATCAGGATCTTATAGTTTTTGGAATATAGGTCTTTCATCTCCATAAGTATGTTTATTCCTTGGTATCTTATTCTTTTTGATGCAATAATAATGGAATTCTTTCTTGAATTTTTCTTTTTGATTTTTTTTTTAGTGTGTAGATATGCAACAAATTTCTGTGTATTAATTCTGTAACCTGCAACTTTACCAAATTCATTGATGAGGTTCAGTATTTTTCTGGTAGCATCTTTAGGATCTTCTATGTATAGTATCACGTCATCTGGAAATAGTGGTAGATTAATTTTTTCTTTTCTAATTTGGATTCCTTTTACTTATTTTTCTTCCCTAATTGCTGTAGCTAAGACTTCCAAAACTATGTTGAATAAAAGTGGTAACAGTGGACATCCTAGCCTTGTTCCTAATTTTATTGTGTTTCTGTAAACTTCCCTTTTTATGAGTGTTAGTATGAGGTACTCTATGTTGGATGGATATATATTTATAATCATTATATCTTCTTCTTGGATTGAATCCTAGATCATGTAGTGTCCTTATTTGTAGAGACAAAACAAGCTTATTAACAATCTTTATTTTTAAAATCTATTTTGTATGATATAAGTATTGCTTCTCCAGCTTTGTTTTGGTTTCCATTTGTGTGAAATACTTCTCCAATCCCCTTTCTTTCAGTCTGTAAGTATTCCTAGGTCTGGGGTGGGTCTCATATAGACTGCATAAAAACAGTCATGTTTTTGTATTCACCCAGCCAGTCTATGTCTTTTGGTTGGTGCATTTAACCCGTTTACCTTTAAGGTAATTATTGATATGTATAATCCTACTACCATTTTCCTAAATTTTTGAGGTTTATTTTTTGTATGTCTCTTCCAAGAGAAGTTCCTTTAGTACTTGTAAAGCTGGTTTGGTGGTGCTGAATTCTCTTAACTTATGCTTCTCTGAAAAACTTTTGATTTCCTTGTCAAATCTGAATAAGAGTCTTGCTGGGTAGGGTATTTTTGGTTGCAAGTTTTTCCATTTAATCACTTTGACTTTATCTTGCTATTCTTTTCTGGCTTGTAGAGTTTATGTTGAGAAATTAGATGATAACCTTATAGGAGTTCCCCTGTATATTGTTTGTCATTTTTCCTTTGCTGGTTTTAATATTTTATCTTTACCTTTAATTTTTGTCAGTTTGATTAGTTTGTGTCTTGGAGGAGGGTGTTCCTCCTTGGGTTTAACCTACTTGGGACTCTAAGTTCCTGGACTATGTTGACTATTTCCTTTTCCACATTAGACAAATTTTTAGCTATTATCTCTTCAAATATTTTCTTACATCCTTTCTCTCTTCTCCTTCTGGGACTACTATAATGAGAATGTTGGTGCATTTAATGTTATCCCAGAGGTCTCTTATGCTGTCTTTCTTTTTTTTCTTTCTTTTTTTTTCTTTGCAGAAGTTATTTCCACCATTCTGTATTCCAAGTCATTTGTCCATTTCTAGCCTCAGTAACTCTGTTGTAGGTTCCCTCTAGTGTGTTGTTCATCTCTGTTCATTTGTCCTTTAGTTCTTCTAGGTCTTTGGTAAACCTTTTTCACCTCTTCTCCATTCTTATTCCAAATTCCTGGATCATCTTCATTTTCATTATTCTGGATTCTTCTTCTGAAATGTTGCCTATCTTGACTTCATTTAGTTATTTTTCTGGAGAATTATCTTGTTCCTTCATCTGGGCCATCAGTCTATGCCTTTTCATTTTGATTAGCTTTCTGTGACTGTGGCTTTCATTCTGGAGACTGCAGGATCATATCCCTTTTTGCTTTTATGTCTACCATCTAGTTCACTTCAGTTCAGTTCAGCCGCTCAGTGGTGTCCGACTCTTTGCAACCGCATGAAGTGCAGCACGCCAGGCCTCTCTGTCCATCACCAACTCCCAGAGTTCACCCAAACTCATGTCCATCAGTCGGTGATGCCATCCAGCAATCCCATCCTCTGTCGTTCCCTTCTCCTCCTGCCCTCAATCCCTCCCAGCCTCAGAGTCTTTTCCAATGAGTCAACTCTTCTCATGAGATAGCCAAAGTATTGGAGTTTCAGCTTTAGCATCATTCCTTCCAATGTACACCCAGGACTGATCTCCTTTAGGATGGACTGGATGGATCTCCTTGCAGTCCAAGAGACTCTCAAGAGTCCTCTAACACCACAGTTCAAATGTATCAATTCTTTGGCACTCAGCTTTCTTCACAGTCCAACTCTCACATCCATACATGACTACTGGAAAACCATAGCCTTTACTAGTCGTACATTAGTTGGCAAAGTAATGTCTCTGCTTTTGAATATGCTATCTATGTTGGTCATAAGTTTTCTTCCAAGGAGCAAGCGTCTTTTAATTTCACGGCTGCAGTCACCATCTGCAGTGATTTGGGAGGCCCCCAAAATAAAGTCTGACACTGTTTCCACTGTTTCCCTGTCTATTTCACATGAAGTGATGGGACCAGATGCCATGATCTTCATTTTCTGAATGTTGAGCTTTAGGCCAACTATTTCACTCTCCTCTTTCACTTTCATCAAGAGGCTTTTAGCTCCTCTTCACTTTCTGCCATAAGGGTGGTGTCTTCTGCATATCTGAAGTTATTGATATTTCTCCTGGCAATCTTGATTCCAGCTTGTGTTTCTTCCAGCCCAGTATTTCTTATGATGTACTCTGCACAGAAGTTAAATAAGCAGGGTGACAATATACAGCCTTGACATACTCCTTTTGCTATTTGGAACCTGTCTGTTGTTCCATGTCCAGTTCTAACTGTTGCTTCCTGACCTGTATATAGGTTTCTCAAGGGACAGGTCAGGTGGTCTGATATTCCCATCTCTTTCAGAATTTTCCACAGTTTATTATGATCCACAGAGTCAACGGCTTGGCATAGTCAATAAAGAAGAAATAGATGTTTTTCTGGAACTCTCTTGCTTTTTCCATGATCCAGCGGATGTTGGCAATGTGATCTCTGCTTCCTCTGCCTTTTCTAAAACCAGCTTGAACATCTGGAAGTTCACGGTTCGTGTATTGCTGAGACCTGGCTTGGAGAATTTTGAGCATTATTTTACTAGCTTGTGAGATGAGTGAAATTGTGTGGTAGTTTGAGCATTCTTTGGCATTGTCTTTCTTTGGGATTGGAATGAAAACTGACTTTTCCAGTCCTGAGGCCACTGCTGAATTTTCCACATTTGCTGGCATATTGAGTGCAGCACTTTCACAGCATCATCTTTTAGGATTTGAAATAGCTCCACTGAGATTCCATCACCTCCACTAGCTTTGTTTGTAGTGGTGCTTTCTAAGGCCCACTTGACTTCACATTCCAGAATGTCTGGCTCTAGGTTAGTGATCACAGCATCGTGATTATCTGGGTTGTGAAGATCCTTTTTGTACGGTTCTTCTGTGTATTCTTGCCATCTCTTCTTAATACCTTGTGCTTCTGTTAGATCCATACCATTTTTGTCCTTTATTGAGACCATCTTTGCATGAAATGTTCCCTTGGTATCTCTAATTTTCTTGAAGAGATCTCTAGTCTTTCCCATTCTGTTGTTTTCCTCAATTTTCTTGCATTGATCACTGAGGAAGGCTTTCTTATCTCTCCTTTCTATTCTTTGGAACTCTGCATTCAGATGCTTATATCTTGCCTTTTCTCTTTTGTTTTTTGCTTCTCTTCATTTCACAGCTATTTATAAGGCCTCCTCAGATAGCCATTTTGCTTTTTGCATTTCTTTTTCTTGGGTATGGTCTTGATGCCTGTTTCCTGCACAATGTCACCAACCTCTGTCCATAATTCATCAGGCACTCTGTCTATAAGATCTACTCCCATAAATCTATTTCACACTGCTACTCTATAATCATAAGGAATTTGATTTAGGTCATACCTGAATGTTCTAGTGGTTTTCCCTACTTTCTTCAATTGAAGTCTAAATTTGGCAATAAGGAGTTCATGATCTGAGCCACAGTCAGCTCCCTGTCTTGTTTTTGTTGACTGTATAGAGCTTCTCCATCTTTGGATGCAAATAATATGATCACTCTGATTTCGATTTTGACCATATGATGATGTCCAAGTGTAGAGTCTTCTCTTGTGTTGTTGGAAGAGCGTGTTTGCTACAACCAGTAGTTCTATTGGCAAAACTCTTAGCCTTTGCCCTGCTTCATTCTGTACTCAAAGGGCAAATTTGCCTGTTACTCCAGGTGTTTCTTAACTTCCTACTTTTGCATTCCAGTCCCCTATAATGAAAAGGACATCTTTTGGGGATTTTAGTTCTAAAAGGTCTTGTAGGTCTTCATAGAACCGTTAAACTTTAGCTTCTTCAGAGTTACTGGTTGGGGCATAGACTTGGATTACCGTGATACTGAATGGTTTCCCTTGGAAACGAAGAGAGATCATTCTGTCATTTTTGAGATTGCATCCAAGTACTGTATTTCAGACTCTTTTGTTGACCATGATGGCTATTCCATTTCTTCTAAGGGATTCCTGCCCGCAGTAGTAGATATAATGGTCATCTGAGTTAAATTCACCCTTTCCAGTTTATTTTAGTTCACAGAACACCCTTGCCATCTCCTGTTTGACCACTTCCAATTTTCCTTGATTCACGGACCTAACATTCCAGGTTCCTATGCAATATTGGTCTTTACAGCATCGGACCTTGCTTCTATAACCAGTCACATCCACAACTGGTATTGTTTTTCCTTTGGCTCAATCTCTTCATTCTTTCTGAAGTTATTTCTCCACTGATCTCCAGTAGCATATTGGGCACTTACTGACCTGGGGAGTTCCTCTTTCAGTATCCTATCATTTTGCCTTTTCATACTGTTCATGGGGTTCTCTAGGCAAGAATAGTGAAATGATTTGCCATTCCCTTCTCCAGTGGACCACATTCTGTCACATACTATCATTTAGCAGATGAGATTAAAATGCTTGTGAAGACTTCCTGATAGGAAGAGCTGGCAACCTCTCATAGAAAACTGTGTCTCACTCTGTTGGGCATGATCAGGTCCGGTAAAGCTTTAATCCAATTGTCTGCTGATGGGTGGGGGTAGGTTCCTTCCCTGTTAGTTATTTGACCTGAGGCACACCAATCTGGGAATCTGCAGCCTATATGGTGGTGCTAATAGCAACACCTTAGAACTAACACCCAAAAAAGATGTCCTTTTCATTATAGGGGACTGGAATGCAAAAGTAGGAAGTCAAGAAACACCTGGAGTAACAGGCAAATTTTGCCTTGGAATGCGGAATGAAGCAGGGCAAAAACTAATAGTTTTGCCAAGAAAATGCACTGGTCAGAGCAAACACCCTGTTCCAACAACACAAGAGAAGACTCTACGCATGGACATCACCAGATGGTCAACACTGAAATCAGATTGATTATATTCTTTGCAGCCAAAGGTGGAGAAGCTCTATACAGTCAACAAAAACAAGACCAGGAGCTGACTGTGGCTCAGATCATATGAACTCCTTATTACCAAATTCAGACTTAAATTGAAGAAAGTAGGGAAAACCGCTAGACCATTCAGGTATGACCTAAATCAACTCCCTTATGATTATACAGTGGAAGTGAGAAATAGATTTAAGGGCCTAGATCTGATAGATAGAGTGCTGATGAACTATGGAATGAGATTCGTGACATTGTACAGGAGACATGGATCAAGACCATCCCCATGGAAAAGAAATGCAAAAAAGCAAAATGGCTGTCTGGGGAGGCCTTACAAATAGCTGTGAAAAGAAGAGAGGTGAGAAGCAAAAGAGAAAAGGAAAGATATAGCATCCGAATGCAGAGTTCCAGAGAATAACAAGAAGAGATAAGAAAGCCTTCAGTAATCAATGCAAAGAAATAGAGGAAAACAACAGAATGGGAAAGACTAGAGATCTCTGCAAGAAAATTAGAGATACCAAGGGAACATTTCATGCAAAGATGGGCTCAATAAAGGACAGAAATGGTATGGACCTAACAGAAGCAGAAGATATTAAGAAGAGGTGGCAAGAATACACAGAAGAACTGTACAGAAAAGATATTCATGATTCAGATAATCATGATGGTGTGATCACTCATCTAAAGCCAGACATCCTGGAATGTGAAGTCAAGTGAGCCTTAGAAAGCATTACTACAAACAAAGCTAGTAGAGGTGATGGAATCCCAGTTGAGCTATTTCAGATCCTAAAAGATGATTCTATGAAAGTGCTGTACTCAATATGCCAACAAATTTGGAAAGCTCAGCAGTGGCCACAGGACTGTAAAATGTCAGTTTTCATTCCAATTCCAAAGAAAGGCAATGCCAAAGAATGCTCAAACTACCTCACAATTGCATTCATCTCACAAGCTAGTAAAGTAATGCTCAAAATTCTCCAAGCCAGGCTTCAGCAATACGTGAACTGTGAACTTCCTAATGTTCAAGCTGGTTTTAGAAAAGGCAGAGGAACCAGAGATCAAATTGCCAACATCTGCTGGATCATGGAAAAAGCAAGATAGTTCCAGCAAAACATCTATTTCTGCTTTATTGACTATGCCAAAGCCTTCGACTGTGTGGGTCACAATAAACTGTGGAAATTCTGAGAGAGATGGGAATACAAGACCATCTGACCTGCCTCTTGAGAAATCTGTATGCAGGTCAGGAAGCAATGGTTAGAACTAGAAATGTAATAACAGACTGGTTGCAAATAGGAAAAGGAGTACGTCAAGGCTGTATATCATCACCCTGCTTATTTAACTTCTGTGCAGAGAACATCATGAGAAACACTGGGCCGGAAGAATCACAAGCTGGAATCAAGATAGCTGGGAGAAATATCAATAACTTCAGATATGCAGATGACACCACCCGTATGGCAGAAAGTGAAAAGGAACTAAAAAGCCTCTTGATGAAAGTGAAAGAGGAGAGTGAAATAGTTGGCTTAAAGCTCAACATTCAGAAAACGAAGATCATGGCATCTGGTCCCATCACTTCATGGGAAATAGATGGGGAAACGTGGAAGCAGTGTCAGACTTCATTTTGGGGGGCTCCAAAATCACTGCAGATGGTGACTGCAGCCATGAAATTAAAAGACACTTACTCCTTGGAAGAAAAGTTATGACCAACTGAAACTGTATATTCAAAAGCAGAGACATTATTTTGCCGACTAAAATCCGTCTAGTCAAGGCTATGGTTTTTCCTGTGGTCATGAATGGATGTGAAAGTTGGACTGTGAAGAAGGCTGAGTGCCAAAGAATTGATGCTTTTGAACTGTGTTGTTGGAGAAGACTCTTGAGAGTTCCTTGGACTGCAAGGAGATCCAACCAGTCCATCCTGAAGGAGATCAGCCCTGGGATTTCTTTGGAAGGAATGATACTAAAGCTGAAACTCCAGTACTTTGGCCACCTCATGTGAAGAGTTGACTCATTGTAAAAGACTCTGATGCTGGGAGGGATTGGGGGCAGGAGGAGAAGGGGATGGCAAAGTATGAGGTGGGTGGATGGAATCACCGACTCGATGGCCGTGAGTCTGAGTGAACTCCGGGAGTCGGTGATGGACAGGGAGGCCTGGCATGCTGCAATTCATGGGGTCACAAAGAGTCGGACACGACTGAGCAACTGAACTGAATAGCAATCTCCGAGAGGGCTTACACCAAAGTGCACCTCTAGGGATTGCTGCTGCCATTGCCTCTATTCCATGATGAGCCATCCCTCCAGAGGAGACCCCCTACCCCTGCAATACTTGCAGGTAGATCTGGCTCAGTCACCTTTAGGGTTACTGCTCCTTTTCTGTAGGGCCTGATGCACACAAGATTTTTTTTTTTTTTGGTTATTTTGTTCCAATAGTGGAGGTTTTATGTCTTCCAGTCCTGTGGAAGTCCTATGATCCAATCCCACTAGTCTTAAAAGTCAGATTCCCTGGGATTCCTAATCACTTTGCTGGATCTTCAGAGTGGGAAGCTTGATGTGGGACTCAGAAGTTTCCAACAGTGTGAGAATTTCTGTTATTTATTGTTCTCTCATTTGTGGCTTACCCACCTAGTAGATATGTGATTTGATTTTATCATGATTATTGCTCTTCCTTGGTAGCTCAGATGGTAAAGCATCTCCCTGCAATGTGGAAGACCTGGGTTTGATCCCTGGGTCAGGAAAATCCTAGAGTTGGGAAGATCCTCTGAAGAAAGAACTGGCAACCCATTCCAATATTCTTGCCTGGAAAATCCCATGGATGGTGGAGGCTGGGGGGCTAAATTCAATGGAGTTGCAAAGAGATTGACACAACTGAGTGACTAACACTTTGTGCCCTATCATTTCATTATAGCTTTTCCTTTGTTGTTGGATGTGGGTATCATTTTTTGGTGGGTTCCAGCATTCTACTGTCAATGGTTGTTCAAGATCTAGTTGCAATTTAGATGCTTTCACAGGAGAAGATGACTACACATCCTTCTACTCTGCCATCTTGAAACAATCTTCTGCATATATATATTTTTGAATTCTAAGACACCTCTTCTTCTCCTTAAAATGTGTAAAACATTTTTTTTATTTTAAATTAATTTATCTGAATTGGAGGATAATTGTTTTACAATATTGTGGTGGATTTTGCCATACATCAACATGAATCAGCCAGGTGCACACGTGTCCCCCTATCCTGAACCCCTCTCCCACCACCCTACCCTATCCCTCTGGGTTGTCCCCAGAGCACTGGCTTTGAGTTTCCTGCTTCATGCATTGAACTTGCACTGGTCATCTATTTTAATATGGCAATATACATGTTTCAATGCTATTCTCTCATATCATCTCACCCTCGCCTTCTTCCATGTAGCCAAAATGTCTGTTCTTTACCTCTGTGTCTCTTTTGCTGCCTTGCATATAATATCATCATTACCATCTTTCTAAATTCCTTATATATACATTAATATACTGTATTGGGGTTTCTCTTTCAGGCTTACTTCACTCTATAATAAGCTCCAGTTTAATCCAACTCATTAGAACTGACTCAAATGCTATAGTTTTTATAGCTGAGTAATATTCCATTCCTTATCCATTGTCTGCCGATGGACATCTGTGTTGTTTCCATGTTCTAGTTATTGTAAACATTGCTGCAATGAACACTGGGATACGTGTTTCTCTTTCAGTTCTGGTGTCCTTAGTGTGTATGCCCTACAGTGGGATTGCTGGATCATAGGGCAGTTCTATTTCCAGTTTTTTAAGGTATCTCCATATTGTTCTGCATAGTGGCTGTACTAGTTTGCTTTCCCACCAGCAGTGTAAGAGGGTTCTCTTTTCTCCATGTCCTCTCCAGCATTTATTGTTTGTAGACATTTTGATGGCAGCCATTCTGACTGGTGTGAGATGATATCACATTGTGGTTTTGATTTGCATTTCTTTGATAATGAGTGATGTTGAGCATTTTTTTCATGTGTTTATTAGCCACCTGTATGTCTTCTTTGGAGAAATGTCTGTTTAGTTCTTTGGCCCACTTTTTGATTGTGTTGCTTGTTTTCCTGGTATTGAGCTCCTTGAGCCACTGTATATTTTGGAGATTAATTCTTTGACAGTTGTTTTGTTTGCTAATGTTTTCTCCCTTCTGAAGGCTGCCTTTTCACCTTGCTTATAGTTTCCTTCATTCTGCAAAAGCTTTCAATTTAATTAGGTCCCATTTTTTTTTCCCTTACTCTTGAAGATTTATCATAGAGGATCTTGCTGTGATTTATATCATAGAGTGTTCTGCTCATGTTTTTCTCTAAGACTTTTATAGTTTCTGGCCTTACATTTAGATCTTTAATCCATTTTGAGTTTATTTCTGTGTATGGTGTTAGAAAGTGTTCTAGTTTCACTCTTTCACATATGTTGGCCAGTTTCCCCAGCATCATTTGTAAAAAAGATTGACTTTTCTCCATTTTATATTTTGTCCCGTTTGTCAAAGATAAGGTGTCCACAGGTGCATAGATCTACCTCTGGGCTTTCTATTTTGTTTCATTGATCTATATTTCTGTCTTTGTACCAGTACCATATTGTCTTGATTACTGTAGTTTTGTAGTGTAGTTTGAAGTCAAGAAGGTTGATTTCTCAGTTCCATTCTTCTTTCTCAAGACTGCTTTGGCTATTTGAGTTTTTTTGTGTTTCCATACAAATTGTGAAGTATTTTGTTTTAGTTCTGTGGAAAATACCACTGGTAGTTTGACAGAAATTGCACTGAATCTATTGATTGATTTGTGTAGTATACTCATTTTCACTGTATTGATTCTTCCAATCCATGGGCATGGTATATTTCTCCATTTATTTGTGTCATCTTTGATTTCTTTCATCAGTCTCTTATAGTTTTATATCTTAGGTTTTGTTTCTTTAGGTAGATTTATTCCTATGTAATTTATTCTTTTCATTACAATGGTGAATGACATTGTTTTCTTAATTAATTTTTCTGTTTTTTTCATTGTTCTTGTATAGGAATGCAAGGGATATCTGTGTATTAATTTTACATCCAGCAAATTTACTATATTCATTGGTTAGTTCTAGTAACTTTCTGGCATCTTTAGGGTTTTCTATATAAAGGATCATGTCATCTGAAAACAGTGATGTTTATTTCTTCTGTTCCAATTTGGATTCCTTTTTTTCATTTTCTCATTGCTGTGGATAGGACTTTCAAAACTATGTTGAATAGTGGCTGTGAGAAAGGGCACCCTTGTCTTGCTCCTGATTTTAGAGGAAAGGCTTTCTGTTTTTCAACATTGAAGATAATGTTTGATGTGATTTGTCATATATGGCTCTTATTAAGTTGAGGTATGTTGCTTCTATGCTTGCTTTCTCAAGAGTTTATATCATAAATGGGTATTAAATTTTGTCAAAGGCTTTCTCTGCATCTATTGAGATAATCATATGGTTTATCTTTCAATTTGTTAATATGGTCTATCACACTGATTGGTTTGTGGATACTGAGGAATCCTTGCACCTCTGAAATAAAGCCCACTTGGTCATGATGTGTGATCTATTTAATATGTTGTTGGATTCTCTTTGGTAGGATTTTGTTGAGTATTTTTGCATTTATGTTCATCAGTGATATTGGCCTGTAGTTTTCCTTTTTTGTGGCATCTTTGTCTGGTTTTGGTATCAGGGTGATGGTGGCCTCATAGAATGAGTTTGGGAGTTGACCTTTCTCTGCAATTTTTGAGTAGGATAGGCGCTAGCTCTTCTCTAAAGTTTTGGTAGAATTCCCCTGTGATCCCATCTGCTGCTGCTACTGCTGCTAAGTCGCTTCAGTCGTGTCTGACTCTGTGCCACCCCATAGAAGGCAGCCCACTAGGCTCTCCCGTCCCTGGGATTCTCCAGGCAAGAACACTGGAGTGGGTTGCCATTTCCTTCTCCAATGCATAACAGTGAAAAGTGAAAGTGAAGTTGCTCAGTCATTACCAACTCTTAGTGACCCCATAGACTGCAGCCTACCAGGCTCCTCCGGCCATGAGATTTTCCAGGCAAGAGTACTGGAGTGGGTTACCATTGCCTTCTCTGTGATGCCATCTAGTCCTGGGCTTTTGTTGGAAGATTTTTGATTACAGTTTAGATTTCCATACTTGTGATGGATCTGTTCAGATTTTCTATTTCTTCCTGGTTCAGCTTTGGAAGCTTATACTTTTCTGAGAGTTTGTCCATTTCTTCCAAGTTGTCCATTTTATTGGCATAGAGTTGCTTTCTGCAGTCTCTTATGATCTTTTGCATTTCTGTGTTGTCTGTTGTGATTTCTCCATTTTCTTTTCTAATTTTGTTGATTTTATTTTTCTCCCTTTGTTTCTTGATGAGTCTGGCTAACAGTTTGTCTATTTTATTTATCTTCTCAAAGAACCAGCTTTTAGCTTGGATGATCTTTGCTATAGTCTGTTTCATTTCTTTTCAATTATTTCTGCTCTGGTTTTTATGATTTTTTTTTTCTTTCTACTTACTTTGGTGTTGTTCTGTTCTTCTTTTTTGTGTTGCTTTAGATGTAAACTTAGGTTGTTTATTTGATGTTTCTCTTGTTTCTTGAGGTAGGCTTGTATTGCTGTGAACCTCCCTCTAAGCACTGCTTTTACTTAGTCCCATAGGTTTGGGGTCGTTATGCTTTTATTTTCATTTTTTTTCTATGCATATTTTGATTATATTTTCGATTTCTTTCATGATCCATTGTTTATTCACAAGTTTGTTGTTTAACCTCCATAGGTTTGTGTTTTTTATAGTTTTTTTTTCCTGTAGTTGATATTCAGTGTTACCCTATTGTGATCAGAAAAGATGTTTGAAATGATTTCAAATTTTAAAAATTTACCATGTTTAGGTTTGTGGCCCAGGATGTGACCTATTCTTGAGAATGTTCCATGTGCACTTAAGAAAAAAGTGAAATCCATTGTTTTTGGATGAAATGCCCCGTAGATAACAATTATGTCTAACTGGTCCATTATATCATTTAAAGCTTTTGTTTCCTTGCTAATTTTGTGTTTCATTGGTCTATCCATAGCAGTGAGTTGGGTATTTAAGGCCTCCACTATTACTGTGTTACTGGTAATTTCCCCTTTCATACTTGTTAGCATTTGCCTTGTGTATTGAGGTACTCCTATGTTGAGTGTATATATATATTCATAACTGTTATGTCTTCTTCTTGGATTGATCCCTTGAGCATTATGTAGGGTCCTTCTTTGTCTCTTGTCATAGTCTTTATTTCAATGTCTTTTTGTCTCATATGAGTATCACTAATCCTGCTTTCTTTAGGTTTCCTTTTGCAGAAAATATTTTTTTCAGCCCCGCACTTTCAGTCTGTATGTGTCTCTAGGTTTGAGGTGGGTCTCTTGTAGACAGCATATGTAGGGGTTTTGTTTTTGAATCCATTCAGCCAGTCTTTGCCTTTTTGTCAGGGCATTTAATCCATTTACATTTAAGGTAATTGTTGATAAGTATGATCCGGTTACCATTTACTTTGTTGTTTTGGGTTCTTTTTTATAAGCATTTTCTGTGTTTCCTGTCTAGAGAAGATCCTTTAGCATTTGTTGAGGATCTGGTTTGTGGTGAATTCTCTCAGCTTTTGTTTCTCTGTAAAGCTTTTGATTTTTCCTTCATATCTGAATGAGATCCTTGCTGAAAGAGTAATCTTGGTTGTAGATTTTTCATCCCCTTCTGACCTCAAGAGTTCCTATTGAAAGATCAGCTGTTGTCTTTATGGGGACCCCTTTGTGTGTTATTTGTTGCTTTTCCCTTGCTTCTTTTAATATTTGCTCTTTGTGTTTAATTTTTGTTAGTTTGATTATTATGTGTCTTGGGGTGTTTTGCCTTGGGGTGATCCTGTTTGGGACTCTGGGTTTCTTGATGTAGGTGGCTATTTTCTTTCTCATTTAGGGAAGTTTTTGACTATTATCTTCTCAAGTAATTTCACTTGCCTTCTTTTTGTCTTCTGGAACACATATAGTTTTAATGATGGAGCATTTAACATTGTCCCGGAGTTATCTGAGTTTTTCCTCATTTCTTTTAATTATTTTTTCTTTTTTCCTCTCTGCTTCATTTCTTTCCACCATTCTATCTTCCATCTCACTTATCCTCTCTTCTGCCTCCATTATTCTACTGTTGATTCCTTCCAGAGTGTTTTTAATATGAGTTATTACATGGTTCATTATTGTTTCAATAATGATTGACTCTTCTTTATTTCTTCTAGGTCCTTGTTAAACATTTTTTGCATCTTCTCAATCCTTGTCTCTAGTTTATTTATCTGTAATTCCGTTTTGTTTTCAAGATTTTGAATCATCTTCACTATCATTATTCTGAAATCTTTTTCAAGTAAACTCCCTATCTCCTCCTTTTTTTTTTTTTTTGTTTGTTTGTTTGTTGGTTGGTTGGTTTTGGTTTGGTGGGTTTTTATCTTTATCATTTTCCTTCACCTGTTGAATATTTTTCTGCCTTTTCATTTGGTTAAGATTGCTGTATTTGCATGCCCTTTCTGCAGGCTGGAATGTCATGGTTTCTCTTAATTGTGGAGTCTTCTTCCTGTGGGTAGAGTTAGACCAGTGGCTTGTCAATGTTTCCTGGATGTGGGAACTTGTGTCTGTGCTCTGTTGGGTGGAACTGAATCTCTTCTCTGGAGTGCCATGAAATTTCCAGTAGTGAGTTTTGGGGTGTCTATGGGTTTGATATGGCTTTGGGCAGCCTTTCTTTTTATGTTCAGGATTGTGTTTCTGCTTTGCTGGAGAATTAGCATGGTTTACCTTGCACTGGAACTTGTTGGCTCTTGGGTGGAGCTTCATTTCAGTGAAGGTATGGAGACTTTTGGATGGGCTCTTGTGTATTAATGTTCCCTGGAGTCAGGAGTTCTCTGGTGTTTTAAACTTCTGGAGGTGAGACTCCTGACTCTGGGTTTCAGTCCTCTTCTTACAGTAGCCTCAAGATATCTCCATCCATACAACACAGAAGATAAAACCCCTAGGTTAATTGTGAAACAACTCTTCACAGCCAGGGATACCCAGAGAGATTCACAGAGATATATAGAGAAGAGGGAGGAGGAAGATAGAAGTGACCAGGAGGAGAAAAGTGACAGTGAAAAGGCAAGACAGCTATCAAACCAATGATCAAATCCCTAAGTGAAAATGGTTATGAAGATTAGATTCTTAAAGGTACAAAATTGATAACAAATATCAAGAAGCAAAGACTAAAAACCTAGAATAGAGGTTAGTCTCAAAAATACAATATGAAAACACAAAACAAAATCGATCTCAATAATTGAAGAAATACATATGGAATTTGTTTTCAAAAAATAGACTTTTTTTAAAAAGGTGATAGTAAGCTATAAAACTGAAAGAGTAATACAGAATTAATTTTTTTAAATTAAAAGTTGTAATAGTAAAAAGATATCTAGAATTTTTTCTTCAGCAGTTGTGGGCCATGTGGGTTAGCTTATTGTTAGAAAGTCCCTTTTTCTTGCTTGTACTTGTTCTCAAGGTGTATAGTTACCCCTCAAAAGCACAGTCTCAGCATTAGCTTCAAGGTTTTAAACTCTTGCTCCTGTCATTTCCAGGATGGTTCCCCTTCTTTGTTTATTTTAGTTTACTCTGTTTGCAAGTCTTTTCAGTGTCTAATTTTCACCCTGACATGGTGGTGCCAAGGTGGCCACTGATTTAGGCTAACTGGTTCAGTTGTGCTGTGGGGAGGGAGGGACACTGAAAACAAATACAGCTGGCATGTGTGGGGAGTGTTCACCGTGGATGGACTACACTGGTTTGCCACAGCCCAAGGTGGTATGTACTTCCTGGGTCCACACTGCTCAGGCTCCAGGCTGCTCTGCAATGGTACTGTCCCAAATGGACCCTGTGTTGCATGAACTTCCCAGGTCTCAGCCACTCAGGTTCTTAGGTGCTCTGCAAGGGCACAGATCTAGATAGGCTGTGGGATTTTTGCTCTTCCCAGGTCCAGGCTACTCAAGCGACTGGGTGCTTGGTGGGCAAATGGTCCTATGTGGTCTGTGCATCTCATGCACCTCCCTGGTTCCTGCCACTCGATATCCTGTGTGTGCTATGAGGGCACAGTCCCAGGTGTTCCATTTGTCTCCTCTGGGGAGCTGATCTCAGGCTGTGACCCTGCTGGTGGATGCAAACTATCCAGGATCCCAGGAAGACATGGTTAGCAACTGGCAGCCTGCTCAGAGTTTGGTGGAAGATGCGATCTCTGGGGCTGAAATTTGGTAGCCCCTTGCCTTCTGGCTCTGGTTGTTGAACACCTGCCTCTCTACCTCTGGGGAGAGAGGGTCTTAAATGGCAGCCAACTTGCTCTCCTTTGGTTCAGTAGGGCACAATCCTTTGTTCTGTGAGGACACCAGGGCTCACTGTGCAGTGTTACAGCCTTTTGTGGGAAATGTTCCTTTAGTCTCTCTGGTGATCCTAAGGTTTGGGTTGCTATGTCATATCAGTCCCCTCAGATTAATCTCAGGGCATTCAAGCCAGTCCTTGCCCTAAGAAACAATGATGCAGCCCACACCTCCCTGTCCAGTCCCCAGTCACTGCTGATAGATGGGAGTGTCTGAGCAGCTTCTCCACTTGTAGTTGTGGTTAGGCATGTATTGTATGTGTGTGTGTGTGTGTTTCCTGTTCTATTGCCCTCTGAGATTCCAAAGCTCCCCAGTATCACACCTAAGAGAGGGCTTCCTATCATGTGGAAACTTCCCCTTCACGACTCCCTCCCCAGGATGGCTTTGTGCCTAAATCCTTTGTCTCTCTTTTCATCTTTTTTATTTTGTTATACCTCCATTTGAAGAGATTGGTGGGTGCCTGGGTGGGTGCCTGGTGTCCTCTGCCAGCGTTCAGAAGTTGTTTTGTGGATGTTGTGCAACATTCAAATGATCTTTTGTTGAATTTGCTCTCAAAAGAGAAAGTGGTCTCCCCCATCCTATTCCTCTACCATCTTGGGGCCACCAGTAATAAATTTTTAAAAATTTAAAAATTTCAATTAAAAACAAAGAAGAAAAATGAAAACCCTAAAAACATTGAAAAAGCATTAGAGTTCCAGAAAAGCATCTATTTCTGCTTTCTTGACTATGCCAAAGCCTTTGACTGTGTGGATCACAATAAACTGTGGAAAATTCTGAAAGAAATGGGAATACAGACCACCTGACCTGCCTCTTGAGAAACCTATATGCAGGTCAGGAAGCAACAGTTAGAACTGAACATAGAACAACAGACTAGTTCCAAATAGGAAAAGGAGTACATCAAGGCTGTATATTGTCACCCTGCTTATTTAACTTATATGCAGAGTACATCATGAGAAACGCTGGACTGGAAGAAACACAAGCTGGAATCAAAATTGCCGGGAGAAATATCAATAACCTTAGATATGCAGATGACACCACCCTTATGGCAGAAAGTGAAGAGGAACTAAAGAGCCTCTTGTTGAAAGTGAAAGGGGAGAGTGAAAAAATTGGCTTAAAGTACAACATTCAGAAAACTAAGATCATGGCATTTGGTCCCATAATTTCATGGAAAATAGATGGGGAAATAGTGGAAACAGTGTCAGACTTTATTTTGGGGGGGGCTCCAAAATCACTGCAGATTGTGATTGCAGCCATGAAATTAGAAGACTCTTACTCCTTGGAAGGAAAGTTATGACCAAGCTAGATAGTATATTCAAAAGCAGAGACATTACTTTGCCAACTAAGGTCGGTCTAGTCAAGGCTATGATTTTTCCAGTGGTCATGTACGGATGTGAGAGTTGAACTGTGAAGAACAATGAGTGCCAAAGAATTGATGCTTTTGAACTGTAGTGTTGGAGAAGACTCTTGAGAGTCTCTTGGACTGCAAGGAGATCCAACCAGTCCATTCTAAAGGAGATCAGCCCTGGGATTTCTTTGGAAGGAATGATGCTAAAGCTGAGACTCCAGTACTTTGGCCACCTCATGAGAAGAGTTGACTCATTGGGAAAGACCCTGATGCTGGGAGGGATTGGAGGCAGGTGGAGAGGAGGGCTACAAAGAATGTGATTGCTGGATGGCATCACTGACTAAATGGACATGGGTTTGAGTTGACTCCGGGAGTTGGTGATGGACAGGGAGGCCTGGCGTGCTGCGATTCATGGGGTCTCAAAGAGTCGGACACGACTGAGCGAATGAAATGAACTGAACTGAACTGAAAAACTACAAAAGACTAACTAGAGTAAAAAATATATAACAGAAATAAAAAGTGTGATTTAAAAAAAAAATTCCAAAAATTCAGTTAGAGTTAATAGCACTGATAAAATCGACAACTACAGTAATGGAGGAAAAGTAGGGGAAAAAATTGAAAAATGTTCAGAATCAACTACAGAACAATCTAAATATAAGAATAATAAAGGTTTTCTTGAGTTTCTTCTGTCAGTGTCCTTTCCTTCTCTGGGAGTAACAGTCCACCTTCCTTCCCTTGGATGCCCTCCAGCAATGGACTGGTCTCTGGACCTGCTGTGAGGGCAGCTGAGACTGTAATCTGGTTGTACTCCTATGTGTTCTTGTCTCCAATGTCCACAGCTGTCAGACCTAGTGCATTTTCTTCTGTGAGAACTCTCATTGTCCTTTTATATATTCCATAGATACAGAGTCTGCCTAGTTGATTGTGTAGATTTAATATGCAGCTTATACAGCTTGTGGGAAAATTTTAGGTCCTCTTTCTTAGCCAATTGCCCTTAGTTTCAATTGTGGTTTTATCTCCACCTCTGCATGTGGGTTGTCCACTAGGGTTTACTCCTGAGGCTGCCCTGGAGGACTTGGATCTGCAACAGTGAGGGCCAGGTGTGGAGGTGGCACATTTGCTTAGGTCACAGGGGCCCTGGCAGCACTAGGTGCTCAAGGGGGTTGGTGTCTAATGCAGAAGGAAATAAATGGCAACCCAGTCCAATATTCTTGCCTGGAGAATCCCATGGACAGAGAACATGGCAGGTCATGATCCATGTGGTCGCAGAGAGTTGGACACAACTGAAGTGACTGAGCATGCACGCAGAAGGAAATATGGTGGTCTACAAGGGTATGGTAACCCACTCCAGTATTCTCGCCTGGAGAGTTCCCTGGACAGAGAAGCCTGGCAGCCCACAACCCACAGGGTTGCCAGGAGTCAGACACAACAAAAGCGACACTGCATGCTCAGACCCAGGACTTTTCCTAGCCTCTGGCAGCTCTGTCCCAGTGGGAATCATGTATGGATGTTGGGTGGTTGCTTGGATCATGGGGACCCTGGCAATGCCGGCTATGCTGGAGCACCAGAGGCTATTGTCACAGGAGATATGGTGCTGTTGGTTTTTTTCTAGCCTGTGGCAGCTCTGCCCAGTGAGGATTGTGCATGGAGCTGCTTGTGTCACAGGGACCCTGGTGGCACCAAGTGTGCAGGGACATGGACTGCCTCAGTTGCCAGAGCTTTGGCCCTATCAGTCTTTCCTAGGCTCTGGCAGCTGGCACTCAGAATGCCACTTTGGCTAGTTAGTCCTTCTCCATTTCTCAGCCTGTTCAGGCACTTAGAGAGCTCCACTAACTGGGGTCCTTCTCTGTCATTTGGCATATCAGGCTTTTAGAGGGCTCCCCTGGCTGGGGTTCTACTCTGTTTGGCATGTCAGGCACTTGAAGGGCCAGCGTCTCTATTGTTCAGCTACTGGTGTGGGCATGGGGGAGAGAGTGGCCTCCATGAAGGCTCTATCCTCTACATATGACTGTCTTGCTTCCATGGCTGCCTGCTTTTCCTTCACAGGCAGTTCCCACCACAGTCTCCTCCCTCACATCCCCTTGGGCCAGCTCCCTCCGGTCAATAGCAGACCTCATCCTGGGATTGCTCCACCATCTAGCTCCCAGCTCCCAGCCACTGTTTTTTCCTAGAGGACTTACATATGGCTGCTGCAACTTTGTCTGTGTGATTCTTATTCCATTCGGACTGTCACAGATTAGCTGCTTCACTCTCAGCCTCAAATATTTCTCCTCCTCAAATTGTCCTGATGTGGGGATCAGACCCCTGCTTCAGTTCCCTCATCTGCTGAGAGCAATTTCAGTCCTACTAACTCTCCTCTTTCCCCCCCTACTTCCTTCATCCTAATGAGTTTTGAGTGTTTCTACGTATTCTTTTCTGGTTGTCAGATACTCTTGCCTGCTCTCAGCTAGTATTCTGCAAGCACTTCTCTGTCTGGAGGTGTAGTCCTGATGTATCCGTGGAGAGAGATGTACTCCATGTCTACTTATGCCTATGCCATTTTGTTCTAATCATAGAATATTGAGCATAGTTCCCTGAACAATACAGTAAGACCTTGTTGTTTATTCATCCTATATATACTAATTTGCATCTGCTAATCTCAAACTCTCAATCATTCCCTCTCCAAGTCTCCCTCACTTTTGGCAGCCACAAATTTACTCTCTTTGGCCGTGAGTCTATTTCTGTTTCATAGATATTTTCATTTGTGTCATATTTTAGATTTCACATGTAAGTGATACAATGGAATAATACTCAGCCATGAAAAGAATGAAATAATGCCATTTGCAGCAACATAGATGGATCCAGAAATTGCCATACTAAGTGAATAAGTTAGAAAGAGCAAACCAAATACCATACGATATAACTTATATGTGAAATATAAAATATACATTTCTTTATTTCTGCAATGGCCTTTTATATTTTCCACTCTTCTTGTGCTCCTTACATGGAGTGTGTGTGGCATCACATATCTTATTGACTAAATCAAATGAAATTCCTCTCAGGAACCTACTTTCCTGACTTAGTGGGAAATGTCTCAA
This sequence comes from Ovis aries, assembly GCF_016772045.2. Taxonomy (NCBI): domain Eukaryota; kingdom Metazoa; phylum Chordata; class Mammalia; order Artiodactyla; family Bovidae; genus Ovis; species Ovis aries. The sequence continues at coordinate 1,065,297 of NC_056070.1, forward strand.
AACTCCCTTCCTCTTTTAAACCATTAAGCTAGATAGGTATAAGAGTTAGTTATAAAATAAATTTGTTGATTGTAGAAACTAAAAAATTTAGAAAAATAAAAAAAGTCAAGTTAATTTTTAATATTTAGGTATATATCTTTCTAGACTATATGTATATACTTATAGAAATAAATGTAAACACAGAAATAGGCTAAGACAGTAATATGTATTTATTGTTGTTGTTTAGTGGCTAAAGTGAAAGTTGCTCAATCATGTCTGTTGGCAACCCCATGGACTGTAGCCTGCTAGGTTCCTCTGTCCATGGAATTCTCCAGGCCAGAACACTGGACTGGGTATCCATTCCCTTCTCCAGGGGATCACAAATTGTGTCCAACTCTTTTGTGACCCCATAGACTGCAGACTGTCAGGCTCCTCTGTCCATGTGATTTCCCAGGCAAGAATACTACAGTGAGTTGCCATTTCCTTCCCCAGGGGATCTTCCCAACCCAGGAATCAAATCCATGTCCCCTGTATCACAGGTGGATTCTTTGCCACAGAGCCACCAGTGAAGGCCGATATATATTTATGTATATAATTAGCATCATGCTATATTAAGAATTGTATGCTCATTGTAATTACATTTCTATAAGAAGAAATTTTCTGTCATTAAATATTATTTATAAATGATTTTAATGTTTATTCCTAATTTAATTTTTTTCTTTTACTGTTAACCATTTGGGTTACTTGAGAATATTTTGAAAATTGTAGATCAAGTATGTAAATAAGAATTATCCTGATTACACTGTAACAGTCCCAGGAAGATTATAGTGCAACTTGAGTGTTGTCCTTTGTGGTGAAAAGATGGCCACAGTTTACATTAATATAAGAGTAAATTAACTAAGAAGAAAGAATAATTTATTTGAAAATAGTGCTTTGACACCTAAACAAGTCAGTTAACTTTTCTTAAAAGCCTGTTACAGGATAGCTATAGAATAACTACCCACTTTTTTCTAATGAATTTTTCTAAATGGTTTGTCCTGTCTAACTTTATCAGCCTAATAAGAATCTATCCTTCAACTTCCTCACTTCTTTAGGTAGAAGTTCCTGTGAACATGTCAAATGCATGAGTGAATGGACAAATTGGCATAGTGGGAAAGCACACACACAAAAGTGAGATGATGGCTGACTGATTTCCCTGATTACTGAAGTTTTAATGAAGTGGTAAAGCCCTTACTAAGGATTTTCTAAGTTTTATTAGAAGTCAATACTCTCTTTCTATTTGCAAAATAAGGGCAGCCCAAACTAATTCATAAAAGGGCAGTGTCATACTCAGTTTACAGTTGATGGTCGCTGTTAGTGCCAAATGAAGCAATAATGCACAGCACTGCTGAACATGCAAACAAAGCAAAGCAAAGCAAAACCAAACTAAACAAAACATTTTCAAAAGGGGAAGTGATCTCACATGGCAAGCATGACAAAACAGTGAGACTGAAGCCAAAATAACTGAATTTCATTACTTCTTTAAAATTGTAGCCCTGAGTCTTCACTCATCTGGGCAACTAATCTATAAAAAATGACTGAATTATGTTAAGTTTCTTCTAATTTATGTCACAACCTATCTTTCCAACCAGCATAGATATGAAGAATAATCTCTTTTCTTACTAAAGTACTTGTGTTTCACTTAAATTAATCCAGTTGACATCTTTTGTTCATTATGTCCACCTTACTGTTACTATAATGTTACTTAATATTTACATATTAATATTAAATATATACACATTATCTCTAAACTTTAATTCCTATGATTTCCTCTTGCAGGATGCTCTTACATAGCTACACAACTGTGGATAGTTTTCAGCTATTTCTGAAATCCTTTTCCCTGCAAATCAATGAAATAAGAACAAAGAGGAAAATCAGGAAGAAAGTGACATGAGTCCTTTATTTCCCATGTTTCAGAATAACTCTTCGGTGACACAGGGTACCTAATGGTTTCTACTCTAGATACATCAGAGTATTGCAGTTTACTTCTCTGCCCTGTAGAAAAAATGTGGACAATTATAAATGCTCAAGAAAATTGCATAGTCTCTACTGTGCTACTAGTCCCAGAATTTCTACTCTGCTTAAGAAAATTGCATAGTCTGCTACTCTTGCTACATTTGGTAACTAGATTGTAAACGGCAGAGTCATTTGACATGAAGGTACATTAAATGACTTTTCATAGTCATTATCCCCAAGGAGCCAATTTCTATCTTAATCAACACAAAGTAGGTTGCTGTTTTATCAACTGCATAAATTATTTCCAATCTTTTAAAAGAACTCAGGGGAAAAAGGCCTTCATTATATCTTGTAAAGGATTTATTTCAAAATTTACTAACAATATGGTATTTAGTGAGTGTCATTTTTTAACAATCATGAAATGCATATTTGATTTCTTATAACTAATTAAAAATATATTTGATACTTTTGAAATGCTGGGTTTTGCAGGAGGTTCATTCAGTGAGTGTTCCTGCTCTCAGAAATATATTTTTGGGAGTGGCCTTGGTGATCATGCTTGTTCAGGCAACATTAATGTTATTATCCCCAGGCCAATTAACGTTGCCTGAACAAGCATGATCAACAAGCAGACTCAATCAGGGATAGGCACATGACTTAGATTCTCTTCCACAGGAATTAGTAATTTTGATGAAAAGAAAATAGTTTCCTTAGTTTGCAGGCAGAACTAGTATTTACACTTAGGAGGTATGGCATAGTCATGTTTGCAGGGAAAATTGTGACACACAGAGCTTCGAGACATACAGAAGGAAATTGAGACACAAGGCCATTTGGTCACAGAGAGGCTGATACAATAGCTGCCATAGTTTCTGACAACTTTTCAGTTTTTACTGAAAATCCTTCATGGTATGATTAACTCCTAGATCCTTATATATCTTTTTCTTTTTACTATCCACTTAGAAGATATTGTGTGGTTTATTTAGAACCTGAAGGAAACTAAATTTTACAGATGTAGAAATGATGGTATTTTTTCATATTATATATATATTTCAGTTAAAATTTTTCCATTTGATTCCTTTGTTTTGGCTATTCTTGTGCAACTTAGATTTAATGAACTCTTCTTTGCAATTTCTCCTCCAGGGTAAATTTTCCAGGCAATCCAGCTGCTTCACTAACCCAAACTCTGATTTCTGCTACATCAGGTCAGCAAGACCACTGTGCTCAAGGTGGCTTTCCCCTATTTGGATGAGAAATTGCCTTTAAACAGAAAGCCAGAGACATCCAAGGCCAAATTTGCCTGTTACTCCAGGTGTTTCTTGACTTCCTACTTTTGCATTCCAGTCCCCTATAATGAAAAGGACATCTGTTCTGGGTGTTCTAAAAGATCTTGTAGGTCTTCATAAAACCGTTCAACTTCAGTTTCTTCAGCGTTACTGGTGGGAACATACACCTGGATAACTGTGATATTGAATGGTTTGCCTTGGAGACGAACATTGCCTTGGAGATGAACAGAGATCATTCTGTCATTTTGAGATTGCATCCAAGTACTGCATTTCGAACTCTTTTGTTGACCATGATGGCTACTCCATTTCTTCTGAGGGATTCCTGCCTGCAGTAGTAGATGTAATGGTCATCTGAGCTAAATTCACCCATTCCAGTCCGTTTTAGTTTCCTGATTCCTAGAATGTTGACGTTCACACTTGCCATCTCTTGTTTGACAACTTCCAATTTGCCTTGATTCATGGACCTGACATTACAGGTTCCTATGCAATATTGCTCTTTACAGCATCAGATCTTGCTTCTATCACCAGTCACATCCATAACTGGGTATTGTTTTTGCTTTGGCTCCAACCCTACATTCTTTCTGGAGTTATTTCTCCACTGATCTCCAGTAGCATATTGGGCACCTAATGACCTGGGGAGTTCCTCTTTTGATATCTTATCATTTTGCCTTTTCATACTATTCATGGGGTTCTCAAGGAAAGAATACTGAAGTGGCTTGCCATTCCCTTCTCCAGTGGACCACATTCTGTCAGGCCTCTCCACCATGACCCACCCTAGCTGACTGTGGCTCAGATCATGAACTCCTTATTGCGAAATTCAAACTTAAATTGAAGAAAGTAGGGTAAACCGCTAGACCATTCAGGTATGACCTAAATCAACTCCCTTATGATTATACAGTGGAAGTTAGAAGTAGATTTAAGGGTCTAGATCTGATAGATAGAGTGCCTGATGAACTCTGGAATGAGGTTCTTGACATTGTACAGGAGACAGGGATCAAGACCATCCCCATGGAAAAGAAATGCAAAAAAGCAAAATGGCTGTCTGGGAGGCCTTACAAATAGCTGTGAAAAGAAGAGAGGTGAAAAGCAAAGCAGAAAAGCAAAGATATAAGAATCTGAATGCAGAGTTCTAAAGAATACCAAGAAGAGATAAGAAAGCCTTCATCAGCAATCAATGCAAAGAAATAGAGGAAAACAACAGAATGGGACTAGAGATCTCTTCAAGAAAACTAGAGATACCAAGGGAACATTTCATGCAAAGATGGGCTCGATAAAGGACAGAAATGGTGTGGACCTAACAGAAGCAGAAGATATTAAGAAGAGGTGGCAAGAATACATGGAAGAACTGTATAAAAAAGACCTTCACGACCCAGATAATCATGATGATGTGATCACTAATCTAGAGCCAGACATCGTGGAAAGTGAAGTCAAGTGGGCCTTAGAAAGCATCACTACAAACAAAGCTAGTGGAGGTGATGCAATTCCAGTTGAGCTGTTTCAAATCCTGAAAGATGATGCTGTGAAAGTGCTGCACTCAATATGCCAGCAAATTTGGAAAACTCAGCAGTGGCCGCAGGACTGGAAAAGGTCAGTTTTCATTCCAATTCCAAAGAAAGGCAATGCTAAAGAATGCTCAAACTACCACACAATTGCACTCGTCTCATATGCTAGTAAAGTAATGCTCAAAATTCTCCAAGCCAGGCTTCAGCAATACGTGAACCGTGAACTCCCTGATGCTCAAGTTGGTTTTAGGAAAGGCAGAGGAACCAGAGATCAAATTGCTAACATCCACTGGATCCTGGAAAAAGCAAGAGAGTTCCAGAAAACATCTATTTCTGCTTTATAGACTATGCCAAAGCCTTTGACTGTGTGGATCACAATCAACTGTGGAAAATTCTGAGAGAGATGGGAATATCAGACCACCTAACCTGCCTCTTGAGAAATCTGTATGCAGGTCAGGAAGCAACAGTGAGAACTGGACATGGAACAACAGACTGGTTCCAAATAGGAAAAGGAGTACGTCAAGGCTGTATATTGTCACCCTGCTTATCTAACTTATATGCAGAGTACATCATGAGAAACGCTGGACTAGATGAAACACAAGCTGGAATCGAGATTGCCGGGAGAAATACCAATAACCTCAGATATACAGATGACACCACCCTTATGGCAGAAAGTGAAGACGAACTAAAAAGCCTCTTGATGAAAGTGAAAGAGGAGAGTGAAAAAGTTGGCTTAAAGCTCAACATTCATAAAACGAAGATGATGGCATCTGGTCCCATCACTTCATGGGAAATAGATGGGGAAACAGTAGAAACAGTGTCAGACTTTATTTTTTTTGGGCTCCAAAATCACCGCAGATGGTGACTGCAGCCATGAAACTAAAAACCGCTTGCTCCTTGGAAGTAAAGTTATGACCAACCTAGATAGTATATTCAAAAGCAGAGACATTACTTGGCCAACTAAGGTCCGTCTAGTCAAGGCTATGGTTTTTCCTGTGTTCATGTATGGATGTGAGAGTTGGACTGTGAAGAAGGCTGAGCGCCGAAGAATTGATGCTTTTGAAGTGTGGTGTTGGAGAAGACTCTTGAGAGTCCCTTGGACTGCAAGGAGATCCAACCAGTCCATTCTGAAGGAGATCAGCCCTGGGATTTCTTTGGAAGGAATGATGCTAAAGCTGAAGCTCCAGTATTTTGGCCACCTCATGTGAAGAGTTGAGTCTTTGGAAAAGACTGATGCTGGGAGGGATTGGGAGCAGGAGGAGAAGGGGGCGACCGAGGATGAGATGGCTGAATGGCATCACGGATTCAATGGACGTGAGTCTGAGTGAACTCCGGGAGTTGGTGATGGAAAGGGAGGCCGGACGTGCTGTGATTCATGGGGTCGCAAAGAGTCGGACATGACTGAGCCACTGAACTGAACTGAACTGATATTATGTACTTAGTCTGGGACCACTTAGCTTTTTATGTAAAACATCTAGACATGGTTATTGTAAACTGTTCCTTAACTTTTTCTGAAATAAACTCATGTATTGATTATATTTTTCATTTAATATCTTGCTTAATATTAGGTTTCTTCAAACACTTTTAGAATTACTTTAATAGGCTAATGTAAGTCAAAGGTATTTGTATTACATTGGTCTCACTTTTGTTTCCTCTGTGCTGCTTTTACCCAACCCATGGGCTGCCTTTCCAGTACTAGCTATTGAAATGATATTTTGCGCTATCTGTCCTGTCATGATATCTCAGATCTAGATACGAAGCATGTGGTCACTTAGGCTCATTCATGATTGCAAAGGTCTCTGTACGTTCTTATAAGCCTCCATTTCAGAATTATAACAGTGTGTAAAGCGCTTATCACTGACCCCACAAATACCTTGGTCTCCTTTACAGTAAAATTTACAATAGAACTCGTTTGCAGTAGAACTCAAAGCTACTACTACATGCTTGTGGATCTGACGCCCAATAGATAAACCCCTCCCATTATTGTTCAGCAATAAGATTTTTCTAGTTTCTGGTTAACTACTTTATACTTTATCTACTATTCTTATGTATTTGGAGCTAGTTCACTACAGTTCAGTCGTTCAGTCGTGTCTGACTCTTGGCAACCTCATAGACTGCAGCACGCCAGGCCTCCCTATCCATCACCAACTCCCGGAGTTTACTCAAACTCATGTCCATTGAGTTGGTGATGCCATCTAACGATCTCATCCTCTGTTGTTCCCTTTTCCTGCTTATAATCTTTTCCAAAATGAGGATCTTTTTCAATGAGTCAGCTCTTCGAATCAAAGTAATAGAGTTTCATCTTCAGTATCAGTCTTTCCAATGAACACTCGGGACTGATTTCCTTTAGGATGGGCTGGTTGGATCTCCTTGCAGTCCAAGGGACTCTCAAGAGTCTTCTCCAGCACTACAGTAAAATGCATCAATTCTTCAGTGCTCAGCTTTCTTTATAGTCCAACTCTCACATCCATACATGACTACTGGAAAAACCATAGCCTTGGCTAGATGGACCTTTGTTGGCAAAGTCATGTCTCTGCTTTTCAACATGCTGTCTAAGTTGGTCATAACTTTCCATCTAAGGAGCAAATGTCTTTTAATTTCATGGCTGCAGTTACCATCTGCAGTGATTTTGGAGGCCCCCCCCCCAAAAAAAATTTAAGTCTGTCACTGTTTCCACTGTTTACCTGTTCACCATGAAGTGATGGGACTGGATGCCATGATTTTAGTTTTCTGAATGTTGAGTTTTAGGCCAACTTTTTCACTCTCCTCTTTCACTTTCATCAAGAGGCTCTTTAGTTCTTCACCACTTTCTGTCATAAGGGTGATGTCATGTGCATAGCGGAGGTTATTTCTTCTGGCAATCTTGATTCCAGCTTGTACTTCATCCAGTGCAGTATTTCTCATGATGTACTCTGAATATAAGTTAAGTAAGCATGGTGACAATATGCATCCAAGGTGATGCATTCCTTTCCCTATTTGGAACCAGTTTGTTCCATGTTCACTTCTAACTGTTGCTTCTTGACCTGCAGATTTCTTGACCTGCAGATGCTTCTTGACCTCAGATTTCTCAAGAGGCAGGGCAGATGGTCTGGTATTCCAATCTTTTCAGAATTTTCCACAGTTTGTTTTAATCCACACAGTCAAAAGCTTTGGCATAGTCAATAAATCAGAAATAGATTTTTTTTCTGGGACTTTCTTGCCTTTTCATTGATCCAGCAGATGTTGGCAATGTGATCTCTGGTTCCTCTGCCTTTTCTAAAACCAGCTTTAAAATCTGGAAGTTCAAGGTTCACGTACTGTTGAAGTCTGGCTTGAAGAATTTTGAGCATTACTTTGATAGCACGTGAGATGAGTGCAATTGTGTGGTAGTATGAGTATTTTTGGCATTGCCTTTCTTTGGGATTGGAATGAAAACTGACATTTTCCAGTCCTGCTGAGTTTTCCAAATTTGCTGGCATATTGAGTGCAGCACTTTCACAGCATCATTTCTCAGGATTTGAAATAGCTCAACTGGAATTCCATCACCTCCACTAGCTTTTTTCGTAGTGATGTTTCCTAAGGGCCCACTTGACTTTGCATTCCAGGATGTCTGGCTCTAGGTAACTGATTACAGCATTGATTATCTGGGTCATGAAAATCTTTTTTGTATTGTTCTTCTGTGTATTCTTACCACCTCTTCTTAATATCTTCTGCTTCTGTTAAGTCCATACTATTTCTGTCCTTTATTGTGCCCATCTTTGCATGAAAATTTCTTTGAGCTAAGCATGAAATAACTGAGGCACCATGACTAGAATACATTTCCAACTACCAGTCAGACATTTTTTCTCTGAAATTTACATAATTTAAATATGGGGTAAACTAAAATTTTCCATTTTTATATAGTTAAAGCAGAAAAAAAACTTTAGATAGCATATCCTCATTAAAAAGTATTACTTTGTATTTTTAAAAGAAATAAAGTTTTATGAAAGTGGGTATAGAGGGAACACATCTTAGCACAATAAAAGCTGTTTATAACAAATCCATAGGAATACAATACTAAAGTGTGAAAAGATGAAAGCTGGGACAACTCAAGGATGCCCACTCTCACCAATTCTCTTTAATATAGTATTGGGAGTTTGAGCCACAGCAATCAGCTAATAAAAAGAATTCAAAGGTATTCAAATTGGTAAGGAAAAGTTAAAACTGTCAGTATATATGATGAAATGATACTATATGTATGTAGAAATTCCTAAAAATCCCTGGAAAAAACTACAAGAACTGATAAATGAAGTTAGCAAGGTAGAAGAATATAAGATTAACATACAGAAACAAGTTGCATTTTTTACACTAACAATGAAAAGTCAGAAATAATCTCTTTTAAAATTACATCAAAAAATAAAATTCCAGAGGAAACGTTACCAAGGAATTGGAAGATTTATATGCTGAGAACTTACATTTATAGTTGAGAAAGCATTAAAAAAGAAATTAAAGATGATTCAAAGAAATGGAAAGATATTCCATGCTCTTGTATTGGAAGAACATTGTAAAAATCATAGAACTACTCAAAGCAATATAGAGATTTAAGTTCAGTTCAGTTCAGTTGCTCAGTCGTGTCCGACTCTTTGTGACCCCATGAATCGCAGCACGCCAGGCCTCCCTGTCCGTTACCAACTCCCAGAGTTCACTCATATTCATGTCCATCGAGTCAGTAATGCCATCCAGCCATCTCATCCTTGGTCGTCCCCCTCCCCTCCTGCCCCCAATCCCTCCCAGCATCAAAGTCTTTTCCAATGAGTCAACTCTTTGCATGAGGTGGCCAAAGTACTGGAATTTCAGTTTTAGTATCATCTCCTTCCAAAGAAATCCCAGGGCTGATCTCCTTCAGAGTGGATTGGTTGGATCTCCTTGCAGTCCAAGGGACTCTCAAGAGTCTTCTCCAACACCACAGTTCAAAAGCATCAATTTTTCAGCACTCAGCCTTCTTCAGAGTCGAACTCTCACATCCATATATGACTACTGGAAAAACCAGTGATCCCTATCAAATTACTCAGGACACTTTTCATAGAACTAGAACAAGTAATCCTAAAATTCATGTGAAACCAAAAAGACCCAGAATTGCCAAGGCAATCCTGAGGAAAAAGATCAAGTCAGAAGGCATAACTTTCCCAGATTTCAGACGCAGTAATCAAAAGCTACAGTTATCAAATCAGTGCAGTACTGGCACAAAAACAGACTTATAGATCAATGGAACAGAATAGAGAACCCAGAAAGAAACCCGCACACTTATGATTAATTAGGAGGCAATAATGTAAATTGAGAAACAGTCTCTTCAGCAAGTGGTTTTGGGAAGTTGGGCTTCTGCAGGTAAATCAATCACGTTAGAACACACACTCATATCATGAACAAAAGTAAACGCAAAATGGCTTAAGGACTTCACCATAAGACATGACACCATAAAACTCCTTGTTGTTCTGTCGTTCAGTTGTGTCTGATTGTTTGTGACCCCATGGACTGCAGCACTCTAGGCTTCCATGTCCTTCACTATCTTCCATAATTTGCTGAAACTCACATCCATTGAGTTGATTATGCCATCTAACCATCTCATTCGCTGTTGCCCTTTCCTCCTCCTGCCCTCAATATTTCCCAGCATTAAAGATGTTTTCAATGAGTCAGCTCTTCCCAGCAGGTGGTCAAGTATTGGAGCTTCAGTATCAGTCCTTCCAATGAATATTCAGGGTTGATTTACTTTAAGATAGACTGGTTTGATCTCCTCTCCAAGGAACTCTCAAGAGTCTTCTCTAGCACCACATTTCAAAAGCAATTCTTCAGTGCTCAGCCATCTTTATGGTCAAACTCTCACATCTATATGTGACTACTGGAAAAACCGTAACTTGACGAGACAGAGCTTCATTGTCAAAGTAATGTCTCTGCTTTTTAATACGCTGTCTAGGTTGTCATAGCTATTCTTCCAAGGAGTAAGTGTCTTTTAATTTCATGGCTACAGTCACTCTCACAGTTATTTTGGAGGCCAAGAAAATAAAGTCTGTCACTGTTTGTGTTTTTCCCCATCTATTTGCCATGAAATTTGGGGATCATATGCCATTATCTTAGACTTTTGAATGTTGGGTTTTAAGTAAGCTTTTTCACTCTCCTCTTTCACCCTCATAAAGAGGCTCTTTAGTTCCTCTATGCTTCCTGGCATTTGGTTGGTGTCAGCTGCATATCTGAGGTTATTGATGTTCCTCCCAGCCATCTTGATTCCAGCTTGGGCTTCATCCAGCCCAGTGTTTTGCATGATGTACTCTGCATGTAGGGCTTACTGTGTAGCTCAGCTGGTAAAGAATCTGCCTGCAATGCAGGAGACCCTGGTTTGATTCCTGGGTTGGGAAATTCCTCTGGAGAAGGGATAGGCTACCCAGTCAAGTATTCTTGGGCTTCCCGGGTGGTTCAGATGGTGAAGAATCTGCCTTTAATGAGGGAAACCTGGGTTCAATCCCTGGGTTGGGAAGATCCCCTGGAGGAGGGCATTGTGACCCAGTCCAGTTTTCTTGCCTGGACAATACCCATGGACAGAAGAGCCTGGTGGACTACAGTCCATGGGGTTGCAAAGAATTGGACATAACTGAGTAACTAAGCACAGCACACACCACACTCTGCATGCAAGTTAAATAAGCAGGATGACAATAAACAGCCTTGTTATACTCCTTTCCAAACTTTGAACCAGTCCATGGTTCCATGTCTGATTCTAACTGTTGCTTCTTAACCTGCATACATGTTTCTCAGGAGGCAGTTTAGATTGTCTGGTTTTCCATGTCTAAGAATTTTCCACAGTTTGTTGTGATAGCATAGTCAATGAAGGAGAAGTAGATGTTTTCCTGGAATTGCCTTGTTTTTCCTATGTTCCAGTGGATATTGGCAATTTGACCTCTGGTTCCTCTGCCTTTTCTAAACCCAGCTTGAACATACGGAATTTGTCAGTTCACATACCACTGAAGCCTAGCTTGAAGGATTTTGAGTAAAATCTTACTAGCATATGAAATGAGTTCAATTTTATGGTAGTTTGAACATTCTTTGGCCTTGTGCTTCTTTTGTATTAGAATGAAAACTGGATCTTTTCCAGTCCTGTGGCCACTGCTGAATTTTCCAAATTTGCTAACATATTTAGTATAGCACTTTCACAGCATCATCGTTTAAGATTTGAAATAGCTCAGCTAGAATTCTGTTACCTCCACTAGCTTTGTTTGCAGTATTGCTTCTTAAAGGCCCACTTGACTTCACACAGCAGGATGTCTGGTTCACACCATCGTGGTTATCCAGGTCATTAAGACCTTTGCTGTAGCAATCATAGGCAAAACATCTTCTGACACAGTTGCACCAGTGTTTTCTTAGGTCAGTCTCCCAAGGTAATAGAAATAAAAATGAAAATGAACAAATAGTATCTAATCAAACTTATACTTTTGCACAACAAAGGAAACCATAAACAAAATGAAAAGACAACCTTCAGAATGGGAGAAAATAGTTGCAAAAATGAAGTTGACAAGGGCTTATACAACTCAACAACAACAACAGCAAAACAACAACAAATACAACCCAAACAAAAAAGGAGAAGAAGACATAAATAGACATTTCTCCATAAAAGACATGCAGATGGCCAATAAGCACATGAAAAGATGCTCAACATTGCTAATTATTAAACAAATGCAAGTAAAAACTGTAGTGAGTTAGGACACTCTACATATGTACACCCATGGCTGGTTCATGTCAATGTATGGCAAAAATTACTACAATATTATAAAGTAATTAGCCTTTGATTAAAATAAATTAATTAATTTTTAAAAAAGTACAGTGAAGTACCACCTCAGACCAGTCAGAATGGCCATCATTAAAACATCACCAAGTAGCAAATGCTGTAGAGAGTGTGGAGAAAAGGGAATACTCTTATCTTGTTGCTGAGAATGTACATTGATGAAGCCACCTTGGAAAACAGTGTTGATATTCCTCAAAAACCTAAAAATGGAGTGGCCATATGATATAGCAATCTCACTCCTGGGCATATACCCAGAAAAAAACTATAATTCAGAAGGATACAGGCACATTTATGTTCCCAGCAGCACTATTTACAATAGCTAAGAAAGACATGAAAACAACCTAAATACCTAAATGTTTATCAACAGAATAGATACAGAAGATACGGTGTGTGTGTGTGTGTGTGTGTGTGTGTGTGTGTATGAGTAATATTTCATGAGATATTACTAAGCCATCAGAAAGAATTAAATAATGCCATTTTATATGAAGTAAGTCATAAGGAGAAAGACATATACTGTATGATATTACTTATATGTGGAATCTAAGATAGACCACAGATCAATATATCTACAAAATAAAAATAGTCACAGATTTAGAGAACAGACTTGTGGTTGCCAAGAAGGAAGGGGTTGGAGTGATGGAATGCGACTCAAGGATTAACAGGGGCAAATAATTACATATATTTGGGACACATATATGTATAACTGAGTCATTTTGCTGTATATAAGAAATTAATACAACATTGTAAATCAACTATTCTTGAATAAAAATTTTCAAAAAAAAGGAAGATAATCATTTTATGTAATGTAACTAAAAAGTTTTTAAACCCCAGAACATAATCACTTTTGTTTTATTAAATTTGTCTCCTTCCTTTCTGTACTCACAATGAAATAATATCAGAAAAGAATTGAAGTTTTGTTGAAATTGCTATCATATAACTTATGCTTTGAAATTGGTAAGCATAAACTTTATTTTTATTTTTTAAAAAGGTATAGATAAATCAGAAGATAGTCATGACTTGTTAGTAAAGAAAGATACATTATATAGCATTTTTAGCAATTAAAAATCAGCAGGTGTATACATGTGCGTAAACATGTGTATGTATACTTTTTAATATACATATATATTTACTTTAAATAAATTTATATAACAAAAATATGCATAAATCTGCTAACAGTGTTTGACTGTGGATAGTGGCATTATTACTCTTCCCTTTCATGTATCACTGCTTTGTCATGGTAAAGGGGCTTGCATAATTCAATGAAGCTATGAACCATGCCATGCAGGATAACCCAAGATGCATGGATCATATTGAAGAGTTCTGACAAAATGTGGTCCACAGGAGAAATAATGACAACCTACTCCAGTATTCTTACCTGGAAAACTCCATGGACAATAAGTATGAAAAGGCAAAAAGATATGATTCTGGGAGATGAGCCCCCTTAGGTTAGAAGATGTCCAGTATGCTACTAGGGAAGAGCAGAGGGCAGTTACTAATAGCTCTGGAAAGAATGAAGTGGCTGGGCCAAAGCAGAAACGATGCTCTGTTGTAGGTGTGTCTAGTGGTAAAAGTAAAGTTCAATACTGTAAAGAGTAATATTGCATAGGCACCTGGAATGTTGGGCTTCCCAGGTGGTGCTAGTGGTAAAGAACCTGCCTGCCAATTTAGGAGATATAAGATACATGGGTTCTATCCCTATGTTGGGAGAATCCCCTGGAGAAGGGCATGGCAACCCACTTCAGTATTCTTGCCTGTAGAATCCCAATGGACAGAGGAATCTGATGGGCTACATTCCATAGGATCATACAGAGTTGAACATGATTGAAGTAACTTAGCATGGCACATCACCTGGAATGTTAGGTCCATGAATCAAGGTAAATTGGATATGATCAAGCAGGAGATGGAAAGATTGAACATTGACATCATGAGACTCAGTGAACTAAAATGGATGGGAAAGGGCAAATTTAATTTAGATGACCAGTATATGAACTACTATGAGCAAGAATCCCTTAAAAAATGGAATAGCCCTCATAGTCAACAAGAGACCAAAATGCACTGCTGCTGCTGCTGCTGCTGCTAAGTCGCGCCAGTTGTGTCCAACTCTGTGCGACCCCATAGACGGAAACCCACCAGGTTCCTCTGTCCCTGGGATTCTCCAGGCAAGAACACTGGAGTGGGTTGCCATTTCCTTCTCCACCAAAATGTACTATTGGGGTGCAATCTCAAAAATGACAGAATGTCTTTCATTCATTTCCAAGGCAAACCATTCAACATCACAGTAATCCAAGTCTATGGCGAACCACTGATGCCAAAGAAGCTGACGTTGACCAGTTCTATAAAAGCCTACAACACTTTCTAGAATGAACACTGGAAAAAAAGAGAGAGAGAGAGAGGGAGGGAGAGAGAGAGAGAGAGAGAGAGAGAGAGAGAGAGAGAGAGAGAGAGAGAGAGAGAGAGAGAGAGAGAGAGAGAGAGAGAGATGTCTTTCTCATCATACAGGATTAGAATGCAAAAGTATAGACCCAAGAGATACCTATAATAACACGCAAGTTTGGCCGTGGAGTACAGAATAAAGCAGGGAAACTCCAGATATGTTTCTAATAAGCAGGCATGTTTAAAAAACAATTGGACTGTATGAGGATCCTTTACTTTCATCCTGTTTCACTTTTTCTATTTCATATTCACTGCTCCCACTTTGATTGAGTCTATGTTTTTCCAATTTCTCCATCTCTCTCTCTCTTTAAACATAAATTAATTTATTTTAATTGGAGGTTAATTACTTTACAATATTGTATTGGTTTTGCCATACATCAACATGAATCCACCATGGGTGTACATGTGTTCCCCCTCCTGAACCCCCCTCCCAGTTCCCTCCCCATACCATCCCTCTGGGTCATCCCAGTGCACCAGGCCTGAGCATCCTGTATCATGCATTGAACCTGGACTGGCGATTCATTTCACATATGATATTACACATGTTTAAATGTCATTCTCCCAAATCATCCCACCCTCTCCCTCTCCCACAGAGTCCAAAAGACTGTTCTATGTATCTGTGTCTCTTTTCCTATCTCGCATACAGGGTTATCATTACCATCTTTCCAAATTCCATATATATGCATTAGTATACTGCATTGGTGTTTTTCTTTCTGGCTTACTTCACTCTGTATAATAGGCTCCAGTTTCATCCACCTCATTAGAACTGATTCAAATGTATTCTTTTTAATGGCTGAGTAATACTCCATTGTGTATATGTACCACAGCTTTCTTATCCATTAGTCCGCTGATGGACATCTAGGTTGCTTCCATGTCCTGGCTAGTATAAACAGTGCTGCAATGAACATTGGGGTACATGTGTCTCTTTCAATTCTGGTTTTCTTAGTGTGTATGCCCAGCAGCGGGATTGCTGGGTCATAAGGCAGTTCTATTTCCAGTTTTTTAAGGAGTCTCCACACTGTTCTCTATAGTGGCTGTACTAGTTTGCATTACCTCCAACAGTATAAGAGGATTCCCTTTTCTCCACACCCTCTCCAGCATTTATTGCTTGTAGACTTTTGGATTGCAGCCATTCTGACTTGTGTGAAATGGTATCTCATTGTGGTTTTGATTTGCATTTCTCTGATAATGAGTGATGTTGAGCATCTTTTCATGTTTTTGTTAGCCATCTGTACGTCTTCTTTGGAGAAATGTCTATTTAGTTCTTTGGCCCATTTTTTGATTGGGTGGTTTATTTTTCTGGAATTGAGCTGCAGGAGTTGCTTGTATGTTTTTGAGATTAATTCTTTGTCAGTTGCTTCATTTGCTATTATTTTCTCCCATTCTGAAGGCTCTCTTTTCACTTTGCTTATAGTTTCCTTTGTTGTGCAGAAGCTTTTAATTTTAATTAGGTCTCACTTGTTTATTTTCGCTTTTATTTCCAGTATTCTGGGAGGTGGTTCATAGAGTATCCTGCTGTGATGTATGTCGGAGAGTGTTTTGCCTATGTTCTCCTCTAGGAGTTTTCTAATTTCTGGTCTTACATTTAGATCTTTAATCCATTTTTAATTTATTTTTGTGTATGGTGTTAGAAAGTGTTCTAGTTTCATTCTTTTACAAGTGGTTGATCAGTTTTCCCAGCACCACTTGTAAAGAGATTGTCTTTTCTGCATTGTATATTCATACCTCCTTTGTCAAAGCATCTGCCTGCAATGCCAGAGACCCGGGTTCGATCCCTGGGTCGGGAAGATCCCTGGAGAAAGAAATGACAACCCACTCCAGTACTCTTGCCTGGAGAATCCCATGGAGGGAGGAGCCTGGTAGGCTAAAGTCCACGGGGTCACAAAGAGTGGACACAGCTTCCCTGGTGGCTCAGAGGGTAAAGTGTCTGCCTGCAATGCAGGAGACCTGGGTTTGATCCCTGGGTCAGGAAGATTCCCTGGAGAAGGAAATGGCAACCCACTCCAGTACTCTTGCCTGGAAAACCCCATGGACAGAGAAGCCTGGTGGGTTACAGTCCATGATCGCAAAGAGTCGGACACGACTGAGCGATTTCACTTTCACTTGTCAAAGATAAGGTGTCCATAGGTGCTTCAATTTATCTCTGGGCTTTCTATTTTGTTCCATTGATCTATATTTCTGTCTTTGTGCCAGTACCATACTGTCTTGATAACTGTGGCTTTGTACTAGAGACTGAAGTCAGGCAAGTTGATTCCTCCAGTTCCATTCTTCTTTCTCAAGATTGCTTTGGCTATTCGAGGTTTTTTGTACTTGCATACAAATTGTGAAATTATTTGTTCTAGCTCTATGAAAAGTACCGTTGGTAGTTTGATAGGGATTGCATTAAATCTATAGATTGCTTTGGGTAGTACACTCATTTTCACTCTATTGATTCTTCTGATCCATGAACACGATATATTTCTCCATCTATTAGTGTCCTCTTTGATTTCTTTCACCAGTGTTTTAAGTTTTCTATATATAGGTCTTTAGTTTCTTTAGGTAGATATATTCTTAAGTATTTTATTCTTTTTGTTGCAATGGTGAATGGAATTTTTTGCTTAATTTCTCTTTCTGTTTTCTCATTATTAGTGTATAGGAATGCAAGGAATTTCTGTGTGTTTTTATATCCTGGAACTTTACTGTATTCATTGATTAGCTCTAGTAATTTTCTGGTGGAGTCTTTAGGGTTTCCTATGTATAGGATCATGTCATCTGCAAAGAGTGAGAGTTTTACTTCTTTTCCAATTTGGATTTCTTTTATTTCTTTTTCTGCTCTGATTGCTGTGGCCAAAACTTCCAAACCTATGTTGAATAGTAATGGTGAAAGTGGGCACCCTTGTCTTGTTCCTGACTTTAGGGGAAATGCTTCCAGTTTTTCACCATTGAGGATAATGTTTGCTGTGGGGTTGTCATATATAGCTTTTATTATGTTGATATGTGTTCCTTCAATTCCTGCTTTCTGGAGAGTTTTTATCATAAATGGATGTTGAATTTTGTCACAGGCTTTCTCTCCATCTGTTGAGATAATCATATGGCTTTTATTTTTCAATTTGTTAATGGGGTGAATTACATTGGTTGATTTGCGGATATTGAAGAATCTTTGAATCCCTGGGATAAAGCCCGCTTGGTCATGGTGTATGATTTTTTTTAATGTGTTGCTGGATTCCGTTTGCTAGAATTTTGTTAAAGATATTTGCCTCTATGTTCATCAGTGATATTGGCCTGTAGTTTTCTATTTTGGTGGCATCTTTGTCAGGTTTTGGTATTAGGGTGATGGTGGCCTCATAGAATGAGTTTGGAAGTTTACCTTCCTCTGCAATTTTCTGGAAGAGTTCGAGTAGGATAGGTGTTAGCTCTTCTCGAAATTTTTGGTAGAATTCAGCTGTGAAGCCGTCTGGACCTGGGCTTTTGTTTGCTGGAAGATTTCTGATTACAGTTTCAATTTCCATGCTTGTGGTGGGTCTGCTAAGATTTTCTATATCTTCCTGGTTCAGTTTTGGAAAGTTGTACTTTTCTAAGAATTTGTCCATTTCTTCCACATTGTCCATTTTATTGGCATATAATTGCTGATAGTAGTCTCTTATGATCCTTTGTATTTCTGTGTTGTCTGTTGTGATCTCTCCATTTTAATTTCTAATTTTATTGATTTGATTTTTCTCCCTTTGTTTCCTGATGAGTCTGGCTAATGGCTTGTCAATTTTATTTATCCTTTCAAAGAACCAGCTTTTGGCTTTGTTGATTTTTGCTATGGTCTCTTTTGTTTCTTTTGCATTTATTTCTGCCCTAATTTTTAAGATTTCTTTCCTTCTACTAACCCTGGGGTTCTTCATTTCTTCCTTTTCTAGTTGCTTTAGGTGTAGAGTTAGGTTATTTATTTGACTTTTTTCTTGTTTCTTGAGGTATGCCTGTATTGCTATGAACTTTCCCCTCAGCACTGCTTTTACAGTGTCCCAGGTTTGGGGTTGTTTTGTTTTCATTTTATTCATTTATATGCATATTTTGATTTCTTTCTTTTTTTTTGATTTCTCCTGTGATTTGTTGGTTATTCAGCAGCGTGTTGTTCAGCCTCCATATGTTGGAATTTTTAATAGTTTTTCTCCTGTAATTGAGATCTAATCTTAATGTGTTATGGTCAGAAAAGATGCTTGGAATGACTTCAATTTTTTCTGAATTTGCCAAGGCTAGATTTATGGCCCAGGATGTGATCTATCCTGGAGAAGGTCCGTGTGTGCTTGAGAAAAAGGTGAAATTCAATGTTTTGGGGTGAAATGTCCTATAGATATCAATTAAGGCTAACTGGTCTATTGTATCATTTAAAGTTTGTGTTTCCTTGTTAATTTTCTGTTTAGTTGATCTATCCATAGGTGTGAGTGGGGTATTAAAGTCTCTGACTATTATTGTGTTATTGTTAATTTCCCCTTTCATACTTGTTAGCATTTGTCTTACATATTGTGGTGCTCCTATGTTGGGTGCATATATTTATTTATTTTTTTATTTTTTATTTTTTAGTTTTTTATTTTTTAAATTTTAAAATCTTTAATTCTTACATGCATTCCCAAACATGAACCCCCCTCCCACCTCCCTCCCCAAAACATCTCTCTGGGTCATCCCCATGCACCAGCCCCAAGCATGCTGCATCCTGCGTCAGACATAGACTGGAGATTCAATTCACATGATAGTATACATGTTAGAATGTCATTCTCCCAAATCATCCCACCCTCTCCCTCTCCCTCTGAGTCCAAAAGTCCGTTATACACATCTGTGTCTCTTTCCCTGTCTTGCATACAGGGTCGTCATTGCCATCTTCCTAAATTCCATATATATGTGTTAGTATACTGTATTGGTGTTTTTCTTTCTGGCTTACTTCACTCTGTATAATCGGCTCCAGTTTCATCCATCTCATCAGAACTGATTCAAATGAATTCTTTTTAACAGCTGAGTAATACTCCATTGTGTATATGTACCACAGCTTTCTTATCCATTCATCTGCTGATGGACATCTAGGTTGTTTCCATGTCCTGGCTATTATAAACAGTGCTGCGATGAACATTGGGGTACATGTGTCTCTTTCAATTCTGGTTTCCTCGGTGTGTATGCCCCACAGTGGGATTGCTGGGTCATAAGGTAGTTCTATTTGCAATTTTTTAAGGAATCTCCACACTGTTCTCCATAGTGGCTTTACTAGTTTGCATTCCCACCAACAGTGTAGGAGGGTTCCCTTTTCTCCACACCCTCTCCAGCATTTATTGCTTGCAGATTTTTGGATCGCAGCCATTCTGACTGGTGTGAAGTGGTACCTCATTGTGGTTTTGATTTGCATTTCTCTAATAATGAGTGATGTTGAGCATCTTTTCATGTGTTTGTTAGCCATCCGTATGTCTTCTTTGGAGAAATGTCTATTTAGTTCTTTGGCCCATTTTTGGATTGGGTCGTTTATTTTTCTGGAGTTGAGCTGCAGAAGTTGCTTGTATATTTTTGAGATTAGTTGTTTGTCAGTTGCTTCATTGGCTATTATTTTCTCCCATTCAGAAGGCTGTCTTTTCACCTTGCTTATATTTTCCTTTGTTGTGCAGAAGCTTTTAATTTTAATTAGATCCCATTTGTTTATTTTTGCTTTTATTTCCAGAATTCTGGGAGGTGGATCATAGAGGATCCTGCTGTGATTTATGTCTGAGAGTGTTTTGCCTATGTTCTCCTCTAGGAGTTTTATAGTTTCTGATTAAAGAAATCAAAGAGGACACTAATAGATGGAGAAATATACCATGTTCATGGATTGGAAGAATCAATATAGTGAAAATGAGTATACTACCCAAAGCAATTTACAAATTCAATGCAATCCCTATCAAGCTACCAGCCACATTTTTCACAGAACTAGAACAAATAATTTCAAGATTTGTATGGAAATACAAAAAACCTCGAATAGCCAAAGCAATCTTGAGAAAGAAGAATGGAACTGGAGGAATCAACTTGCCTGACTTCAGGCTCTACTACAAAGCCACAGTCATCAAGACAGTATGGTACTGGCACAAAGACAGACATATAGATCAATGGAACAAAATAGAAAGCCCAGAGATAAATCCACACACATATGGACACCTTATCTTTGACAAAGGAGGCAAGAATATACAATGGAGTAAAGACAATCTCTTTAACAAGTGGTGCTGGGAAAACTGGTCAACCACTTGTAAAAGAATGAAACTAGATCACTTTCTAACACCGCACACAAAAGTAAACTCAAAATGGATTAAAGATCTAAATGTAAGATCAGAAACTATAAAACTCCTAGAGGAGAACATAGGCAAAACACTCTCAGACATAAATCACAGCAGGGTGCATATATTTAAAGTTGTTATATCTTCTTCTTGGATTGATCCTTTGATCATTGTGTAGTGTCCTTCTTTGTCTCTTTTCACCGCCTTTGTTTTAAAGGCTATTTTATCTGATATGAGTATTGCTACTGCTAATTTCTTTTGGTCTCTATTTGCATGGAGAATCTTTTTCCAGCCCTTCACTTTCAGTCTGTATGTGTCCCTTGTTTTGAGGTGGGTCTCTTGTAGGCAACATATATAGGGATCTTGTTTTTTTGTATCCATTCAGCCAGTCTTTGTCTTTTGGTTGGGGCATTCAACCCATTTACATTTAAGGTAATTATTGATAAGGATGATCCCATTGCCATTTACTTTATTGTTTTGGGTTCAGTTTTATACATCCTTTTTGTGTTTCCTGCTTAGAGAAGATCCTTTAGCATTTGTTGGAGAGCTGGTTTGGTGGTGCTGAATTCTCTCAGCTTTTGCTTGTCTGTAAAGCTTTTGAATACTCCTTCATATTTGAATGAGATCCTTGCTGGGTACAGTAACCTGGGCTGTAGGTTATTTTCTTTCATCACTTTTAGTATGTCTCGCCATTCCCTCCTGGCCTGAAGAGTTTTTATTGAAAGATCCACTGTTATCCTTATGGGAATCCCCTTGTGTGTTTTTGTTGTTTTTCCCTTGCTGCTTTTAATATTTGTTCCTTGTGTTTGATCTTTGTTAATTTGATTAATATGTGTCTTGGGGTGTTTTGCCTTGGTTTTTATCCTGTTTGGGACTCTCTGTGTTTCTTGGACTTGGGAGATTATTTCCTTCCCCATTTTAGGGAAGTTTTCAACTATTATCTCCTCCAGTATTTTCTCATGGCCTTTCTTTTGTCTTCTTCTTCTGGGACTCCTATGATTCGAATGTTGGAGCATTTCATATTGTACTGGAGGTCTCTGAGATTGTCCTCATTTCTTTTAATTCATTTTTCTTTTTTCCTCTCTGATTCATTTATTTCTGCCATTCTATTTTCTACTCCACTAATCCTATCTTCTGCCTCCCTTATTCTACTATTCGTTGCCTCCAGAGTGTTTTTGATCTCATTTATTGCATTATTCATTATATATTGACTTTTTTTTTTCTTCTAGGTCCTTGTTAAACGTTTCTTGCATCTTCTCAGTCCTTGCCTCCAGCCTATTTATCTGTGATTCCATTTTTATTTCAAGATTTTGCATCATTTTCACTATCATTATTTGGAATTCTTTATCAGGTAGACTCCCTATGTCTTCCTCTTTTGTTTGGTTTGGTGGGCATTTATCATGTTTCTTTACCTGATGGGTATTCCTCTGTCTCTTTATCTTGTTTATTTTGCTGCATTTGAGATGGCCTTTCTGTATTCTGGCAATGTGGAGTTCTCTGTATTGTGGAGTTTCCTAGCTGTGGGTGGGGTTCTACAGGTGGCTTGTCATTGTTTCTTGGTCAGGGAAGCTTGTGTCAGTGTTCTGGTGGGTGGAGCTGGATTTCTTCTCTCTGAGGGCAATGAAGTGTCCAGTAATGAGTTATGAGATGTCAATGGTTTTAGAGTAACTTTGTGCAGCCTGTATATTGGAGCTCAGGGCTATGTTCCTGTATTGCTGGAGAGTTTGCATGGTATGTTTTGCTGTGGAACTTATTGGCCTTGGGTGGTGCTTGGTTTCAGGACTATGGTTTTTCCTGTGGTCATGTATGAATGTGAGAGTTGGACTGCGAAGAAGGCTGAGCGCCAAAGAATTGATGCGTTTGAACTGTGGTGTTGGAGAAGACTCTTGAGGGTCCCTTGGACTGCAAGGAGATCCAACCAGTTCATTCTGAAGGAGGTCAACCCTGGGATTTCTTTGTAAGGAATGATGCTAAAGCTGAAACTCCAGTACTTTGGACACCTCATGCGAAGAGTTGACTCATTGGAAAAGACTCTGATGCTGGTAGGGATTGGGGGCAGGAAGAGAAGCGGACGACTCAGGATGAGATGGCTGGATGGCATCATGGCCTCGATGGACGTGAGTCTGAATGAACTCTGGGAGATGGTGATGAACAGGGAGGCCTGGTGTGCTGTGATTCATGGGGTCGCAAAGAGTTGGACATGACTGAGCGACTGAACTGAACTGAACTGAACTGATGGAGGCGTTTGATGAGCTCCTATCACTATCATCACTTCCTTATGTGTGTTCCACAATCTGGACTGCTCAGAGATGTTCACAGAGTTATACAGAGAAGAGAATAGGGAAGAAGGAGACCGAGGTGGCCAGGGGGATAAAGCGGAATCAAAAGGAGAGAGACAGATCCAGCCAGTAATCAGTTCCCTACGTGTTCTCCACCGTCTGAAACACACAGAGATTCACAGGGTTGGGCAGAGAATAGAAGGGGGAGGGAGGAGATAGAGGCGACCTGGTGGGGAAAAAGGAGTGTCCAAAGGGGGAGAGAGCAGTCAAGCCAGTAATCTCACTCCCAAGTAAAAATGGGTACTGAAGATTGGATTTTTAAAGGTACAAAATTGATAACAAATACCAAAAAGCAAAGATTAAAAATCTAGAGTAAAGGTTGGATTTTTAAAAATACAATATTAAAGAAAAGAAGAAGGAAAAGAAAGTCACAAAATTTAAAAAATTATATATATATATATATGAAGTTTGCTTTAAAAAATAGGGTCTTTTTTTGAAAAGTAATAGTAGATTATAAAATTGAAAATTAAAGGAGTAATAGAGGACTTAAAAATTAAAGACAAGTTAAAAAGAAAGAAAAAATGATTGTAAAAATAGTAAAGATATATCTAGGACTGTCTCTGGTGTTGTTGTGGGCAGTATGGGGTCAGTTTATTTTCAGCTAGTTCCTTCATCCGACTTATATTTCTCAAGATCTATAGGTCCCTTCCTATGTCAGTTCAGTTCAGTCGCTCAGTCGTGTCCAACTCTTTGCAACCCCGTGAATTGCACCACTCCAGGCCTCCATGCCATCACAAACTCCGGGAGTTCACTCAGACTCGCGTCCATTGAGTCAGTGATGCCATCCAGCCATCTCATCCTGGGTCGTCCCCTTCTTCTCCTGCCCCCAATCCCTCCCAGCATCAGAGTCTTTTCTAGTGAGTCAACACTTCGCATGAGGTGTCCAAAGTACTGGAGTTTCAGCTTTAGCATCATTCCTTCCAAAGAAATCTCAGGGTTGACCTCCTTCAGAATGGACTGGTTGGATCTCCTTGCAGTCCAAGGGATTCTCAAGAGTCTTCTCCAACACCACAGTTCAAAAGCATCAATTCTTCGGCGCTCAGCCTTCTTCACAGTCCAACTCTCACATCCATACATGACTACTGGGAAAACCATAGCCTTGACTAGACGGACCTTAGTCGGCAAAGTAATGGCTCTGCTTTTGAATATGCTATCTAGGCTGGTCATAACTTTTCTTCTAAGGAGTAAGCGTCTTTTAATTTCATGGCTGCAGTCACCATCTGCAGTGATTTTGGAGCCCCAGAAAATAAAGTCTGACACTGTTTCCACTGTTTCTCCATCTATTTCCCATGGAGTGATGGGACTGTATGCCATGATCTTCGTTTTCTGATTGTTGAGCTTTAAGCCAACTTTTTCACTCTCCTCTTTTACTTTCATCAAGAGGCTTTTTAGTTCATCTTCACTTTCTGCCATAAGGGTGGTGTCATCTGCATGTCCTAGGTTATTGCTATTTCTCCCGGCAATCTTGATTCCAGCTTGTGTTTCTTCCAGTCCAGCGTTTCTTGTCGGTACTAACTACAGGGTTTTAGTCTATTGCACCTGTCACTTCCAAGGTGATTCCCTTTGTTTCAGCTTCTTCTGTTTGCTGGTCTCTTCATTGTCTGATTTCCGCCCTGACACAAGGGGACGGTGGTGAACACGTTTTTAGGTTCACTTGTTCAGTCGTGCTTTTCATTCCAACCCAAAAGAAAGGCAATGCCTTGAAATGCTCAAACTACCGCACAATTGCACTCATCCCACATGCTAGTAAAGGAATGCTCAGAATTCTCCAAGCCAGGCGTCAGCAATACATGAACCGTGAACTTCCTGATGTTCAAGCTGGTTTTAGAAAAGGCAGAGGAACCAGAGATCAAATTGCTAACATCCACTGGATCCTGGAAAAAGCAAGAGAGTTCCAGAAAAACATCTATTTCTGCTTTATAGACTATGCCAAAGCCTTTGACTGTGTGGATCACAATAAACTGTGGAAAATTCTGAGAGAGATGGGAATACCAGACCACTTCACCTGCCTCCTGAGAAATCTGTATGCAGGTCAGGAAGCAACAGTGAGAACTGGACATGGAACAACAGACTGGTTCCAAATAGGAAAAGGAGCACGTCAACGCTATATATTGTCACCTTGATTATTTAAATTATATGCAGAGTACATCATGAGAAATGCTGGACTGGAAGAAGCACAAGCTGGAATCAAGATTGCCGGGAGAAATATCAGTAACCTCAGACATCCAGATGACACCACCCTTATGGCAGAAAGTGAAGACGAAATAAAATGCCTCTTGATGAAAGTGAAAGAGGAAAGCGAAAAAGTTGGCTTAAAACTCAACATTCAGAAAACAAAGATCATGGCATCCGGTCCCATCACTCCATGGGAAATAGATGGGGAAACAGTGGAAACAGTGTCAGACTTTATTTTCTGGGGCTCCAAAGTCACTGAAGATGGTGACTGCAGCCATGAAATTAAAAGACACTTACTCCTTGGAAGAAAAGTTATGACCAACCTAGATAGCATATTCAAAAGCAGAGCCATTAGTTTGCCGACTAACGTCCGTCTAGTCAAGGCTATGGTTTTTCCTGTGGTCATGAATGGATGTGAGAGTTGGACTGTGAAGAAGGCTAAGCACTGAAGAATTGATGCTTTTGAACTGTGGTGTTGGAGAAGACTCTTGAAAATCCCTTGGACTGCAAGAAGATCCAACCAGTCCATTCTCAAGGAGATCAGCCCTGGGTGTTCTTTGGAAAGAATGATGCTAAAGCTGAAACTCCAGTTCTTTGGCCAGCTCATGTGAAGAGTTGACTCATTGGAAAAGACTCTGATGCTGGGAGGGATTGGGGGCAGGAGGAGAACGGGACGATTAGGATGAGATGGCTGTATGGCATCACTGACTCAATGGCCATGAGTCTGAGTGAACTCCAGGAGTTGGTGATGGACAAGGAGGCCTGGAGTGCTGTGATTCACGGAGTCACAAAGAGTTGGACACGACTGAGTGACTGAACTGAACTGAACTGAGTCAGTCTTATTTTGTGTGAGCAGGCCTGGAGGTGTCTTAGGTTAAGGCTTTTCGCCTACTAGCTATCCCACAGTCTGGTTTGCTAGCCCAAGTTAGTTCCTTCACATTGCCCTCGGGGCATTCAGACTTGGTCCTTACTCTAAGCAATGCAGCCCATGCCTCCCTGCCCAGACCCTGCTTGCTAGTTGTGGATGCAGACATCTGTGCTGCTTCTCAACTGGGGGAGTTACTGTTGGGCACATAATCTGTGGCTTTTAATTATTTTGTTTAATTTTTCCTCCCGGTAATATTGCCCTATCTGGTTCCAAAGCTTTCCACACACTCGGCAGTGAGAGTGTTTCCTGGGGTTTGGAAACTTCTCTTTTTTAAGACTCCCTTCCTGGAACAGAGGTTCGTCCTACCTCTTTTGTGTCTCTTTTTGTCTTTTATAATTTTTCCTACCTCCTTTCGAAGATAATGGGCTGCTTTTCTGGGTGCCTGATGTCCTCTGCCAGCATTCAGAAGTTGTTTTGTGGAATTTACTCAGCGTTCAAATGTTCTTTTGATGAATTTGTCAGGGAGAAAGTGATCTCCCCGTACTATTCCTCGACCATCTTAGGACCGCCTCCTCTCTCTTTTTTTTGATGTTCTTTTTCAAGCCTTTATCAAGCATGGTAGAAAAACTTTCATATACATATATAAAAATAATACAGATCATGTATATATTTTAGAAAAATTATGATTTTTGCTTAACTAAAAATTCTATGACATTTTGATTCCACATATTTGACTTTGTGTTAATAGAATTCTAGTTTTCTAATTTTAAAAAATATATTTGCATCCTGCAACTTTACTATATTCATTGATTAGCTCTAGTAATTTTCTGGTGGAGTCTTTAGGGTTTTCCATGCAGGATATAAAATCAACACACAGAAATCCCTTGCATTCCTATACATGAATAATGAGAAAGTAGAAAAAGAAATTAAGAAAACAATTCCATTCACCATTGCAACGAAAAGAATAAAATACTTAGGAATATATCTACCTAAAGAAACTAAAGACCTATATATAGAAAACTATAAAACACTGGTGAAAGAAATCAAAGAGGACACTAATAGATGGAGAAATATACCGTGTTCATGGATTGGAAGAATCAATATAGTGAAAATGAGTATACTACCCAAAGCAATTTACAAATTCAATGCAATCCCTATCAAGCTACCAGCAACATTTTTCACAGAACTAGAACAAATAATTTCAAGATTTGTATGGAAATACAAAAAACCTCGAATAGCCAAAGCAATCTTGAGAAAGAAGAATGGAACTGGAGGAATCAACTTGCCTGACTTCAGGCTCTACTACAAAGCCACAGTCATCAAGACAGTATGGTACTGGCACAAAGACAGACATATAGATCAATGGAACAAAATAGAAAGCCCAGAGATAAATCCACACACATATGGACACCTTATCTTTGACAAAGGAGGCAAGAATATACAATGGAGTAAAGACAATCTCTTTAACAAGTGGTGCTGGGAAAACTGGTCAACCACTTGTAAAAGAATGAAACTAGATCACTTTCTAACACCGCACACAAAAATAAACTCAAAATGGATTAAAGATCTAAATGTAAGATCAGAAACTATAAAACTCCTAGAGGAGAACATAGGCAAAACACTCTCAGACATAAATCACAGCAGGATCCTCTATGATCCACCTCCCAGAATGCTGGAAATAAAAGCAAAAATAAACAAATGGGATCTAATTAAAATTAAAAGCTTCTGCACAACAAAGGAAAATATAAGCAAGGTGAAAAGACAGCCTTCTGAATGGGAGAAAATAATAGCCAATGAAGCAACTGACAAACAACTAATCTCAAAAATATACAAGCAACTTATGCAGCTCAACTCCAGAAAAATAAACGACCCAATCAAAAAATGGGCCAAAGAACTAAATAGACATTTCTCCAAAGAAGACATACGGATGGCTAACAAACACATGAAAAGATGCTCAACATCACTCATTATTAGAGAAATGCAAATCAAAACCACAATGAGGTACCACTTCACACCAGTCAGAATGGCTGCGATCCAAAAATCTGCAAGCAATAAATGCTGGAGAGGGTGTGGAGAAAGGGAACCCTCCTACACTGTTGGTGGGAATGCAAACTAGTACAACCACTATGGAGAACAGTGTGGAGATTCCTTAAAAAATTGCAAATAGAACTACCTTATGACCCAGCAATCCCACTTCTGGGCATACACACCGAGGAAACCAGAATGGAAAGAGACACATGTACCCCAATGTTCATCGCAGCACTGTTTATAATAGCCAGGACATGGAAACAACCTAGATGTCCATCAGCAGATGAATGGATAAGAAAGCTGTGGTACATATACACAATGGAGTATTACTCAGCCGTAAAAAGAATTCATTTGAATCAGTTCTGATGAGATGGATGAAACTGGAGCCGATTATACAGAGTGAAGTAAGCCAGAAAGAAAAACACCAATACAGTATACTAACACATATATATGGAATTTAGGAAGATGGCAATGACGACCCTGTATGCAAGACAGGGAAAGAGACACAGATGTGTATAACGGACTTTTGGACTCAGAGGGAGAGGGAGAGGGTGGGATGATTTGGGAGAATGACATTCTAACATGTATACTATCATGTGAACTCAATCGCCAGTCTATGTCTGACGCAGGATGCAGCATGCTTGGGGCTGGTGCATGGGGATGACCCAGAAAGATGTTATGGGGAGGGACGTGGGAGGGGGGTTCATGTTTGGGAATGCATGTAAGAATTAAAGATTTTAAAATTTAAAAAATAAAAAACTAAAAAAAAAATATATATATATATATATATTTGCAACAAGAAACTACAATAGTTTGGCCACCTGATGTGAACAGCTGACTAATTGGAAAAGACCTCAATACTGGGAAAGAATTGAATGGAAAAGGAGAATGGGTGACAGGATGAGATGGTTGATAGCATCACCAACTCAATGGACATGAATTTTTAAAATTAATTAATTAATTTTAATTGGAGGTTACTTTACAATATTATGGTGATTTTTGCCATACATCAACATGAATCAGCCACAATTGTACATGTGTCCCCCTAACCTGAACCCCTCTCACTTCCCTACCCACCCCATCCCTCTGGGTCACCCCAGAGCACTTGCACTCTCATCTGTTTTACATATGGTCGTATACATGTTTCAATGCTATTCTCTCAGATCATCCCACTGTCACCTTCTCCCACACAGTCCAATAGATTTTTTAGCAAACTCTCAGAGACAGTGAAGGACAAATGACTATGGCATGGGGTCACAAAGAATTGGACATGACTTACTGACCGAATAGCAACAAAATGATCATATCTGACTCTTCATGACCCCATGGACTATACAGTCCATGGAATTCTACAGACCAGAACACTGGTGTGGGGACCTTTCTGTTCTCCAGGGGATCTTCCCAATCCAGGGATCAAACCTAGGTCTCCTGCATTTCAGGCAGATTCTTTACCAGCTGAGCCACAAAGGAAGCCCAAGAATACTAGAGTGGATAGCCTATCCCTTCTCCAGCAGATCTTTCTGACCTGCATTGCAGGTAGATTCTTTACAACTGAGCTATCAGGGAAGACTAGTAAGTGCTGAAAAATAAACATAACTTGAAATTTCCCTTATGTTTTGCTAAAACTATAATTATATTAGTAATTATAACTTTAATTTAAAAATCAATAACATTTACTACACACATGCAAGTTGTGCAGCTTTAGCAACCACATTTGAATGAGGAGCAGTGACAAAACTTTTCTTCTATAACACAGAGAGCTCAACCTGGTGCTTTGTGACAACCTAGGAGCATGAGTTGGAAAATTGGAAAATTCAGCCATGGCCACAGGACTGGAAAAGGTCAGTTTTCAGTCCAATCCCAAAGAGAGGCCATGCCAAAAAATGCTCAAACTACTGCACAATTGCACTCATCTCACTCGCTACTAAAGTAATGCTCAAAATCCTCCAAGCCAGGCCTCAACAATACATGAACTATGTATTTCCAGATGTTCAAGCTGGGTTTAGAAAAGGCAGAGGAACCGGAGATCAAATTGCCAGTATCTGATAGATCATTGAAAAAGCCAGAGGGTTCCAGAATAACATCTATTTCTGCTTTATTGACTATGCCAAAGCCTTTGACTGTGTGGATCACAATAAACTGTGGAAAATTCTGAAAAGATGGGAATACCAGACCACCTGACCTGCCTTTTGAGAAATCTGTATGCATGTCAGGAAGCAACAGTTAGAACTGGACATGGAAAAACAAACTGGTTCTAAATAGGAAAAGGAGTACATTAAGGCTGAATATTGTTATCCTGCTTATTTGACTGATATACAGAGTACATCATGAGAAACACTGGGCTGGATGACACAAGCTGGAATCAAGATTGCAGGGAGAAATATTAATAACCTCAGATATGCAGATGACGCCACCCTTATGGTAGAAAGTGAGGAAAAACTACAGAACCTCTTGATGAAAATGAAAGAGGAGAGTGAAAAAGCTGGCTTCATTGAAACATATATAATATCCTATAAGAAACGAATCACCAGTCTAGGTTCAATGCAGGATACAGGATGCTTGGGGCTGGTGCACTGGGATGTCCCAGAGGGATGGTATGGAGACGTAGGTGTAGTGGGGTTCAGGATTGGGAACACGTGCACACCCATGGTGGATTCATGTTGATGTATGGCAAAACCAATACAATATTGTAAAGTAAAAAAGTAAAATAATAATAATAATAAAATAAAAAAGAAAACTAAGATCATGGCATCTGGTCCCATCACTTCTTGGCAAACAGATGGGGAAACAGTGGAAACAGTGGCACACTTTATTTTGGAGGGCTCCCAAATCAAGGCAGATGGTAACTGCAGCCATGAAATGAAAAAACGCTATTACTTGGAAGGAAAGTTATGACCAACCTAGACAGCATATTAAAAAGCAGATGACTTTGTCAACAAACGTCCATCTAGTCAAGGCTATGGTTTTTTTCCAGTGGTCATGTATGAATGTGAGAGTTGGACTATAAAGAAAGCTGAGCACTAAAGAATTGCTGCTTTTGAACTGTGGTGTTGGAGAAAACTCTTGAGAGTCCTTCGGATGCAAGGAGATCCAGCCAGTCCATCCTAAAGGAAATCAGTCCTGAATATTCATTGGAAGGACTGATGTTGAATTGAAACTCCAATACTTTGGCCACCTGGTGCAAAAGCTGACTCATTTGAAAAGACCCTGATGCTGAGAAAGACTGAAGGTGGGAGGAGAAGGCAATAACAGAGGATGAGATGGTTGGATGGCATCACTGACTCAATGGACACGAGTTTGGGTAAACTCCGGGAGTCAGTGATGGACAGGGAGGCCTGGCCTGCTGCAGTCCATGGGGTTGCAAAGAGTTGGACACGATTGAGCAACTGAACTGGACTGAACTGACTGAAAGGGGTGGGATGCAGTGGGGAGTGGGAGGGAGATTCGAGACGGAGGGGACTTATGTATGCTTATGGCTGATCCATCCATGTTGTTGTTTGACAGAAGCCAACATGGCATTGTAAGGCCATTACCCTCCAACTTAAAATAAATTAAAACAAAAAACAAAAAACTTATTCTACTAAACATACGTAAAATGATTTCAATGAGAAAATCTTTATCATTCAGAAAAATTAACAAATTATATTCAAATATATATCATGAAGCAAAACTAGTCATGGATCTATGAAAACATTATTCAGCAAAAATAGTAAGAATTTCTAGATGAAAACAGACATGATATATGAAATATGTAATGAAGGAGGAGCTAGCTGATTGTCACCAAAATGGTAGTATAGGAGCCCCCAGACTGCACCCTTCTCGAAAGACCAAAAATTAAAGAGTTTTCCACAACAAAAACAACAATGGGAAGAGCTCTAGAGTCCCTTTAAGAAGTTTCAGGCTCAAAAATCTCAGAATAACTCAACTAGAAGAAAAAGCAGACAGCTTCATTCCATTCCTCAAGCCAGCACTGCTCTAAGCCAAAAGGAAACTTCCCAGCTACAGAAGATTTTTCCTCATGGGAATGGTGGAGTGAGCAACTACCTCCCCCGCCTTTCATAGCACTATGTGAAGGACCCCCTTACTTTCACCCAACCCAGACTGGCAAAGCTGAGGTGTATAGAAACAGCTAGAAACAAGGGAAAAAAACAGGGGCTACTAGTAGCAGTAACTCAGAAAGAGTGATCACATTTCACAGTGACCTGTTCTGCAAACAAACCCAGCGGCTTTCACCACTGAAGGAACCAACCCTGAAGATTTCACCAGCTTTGACCCCACAAGTATTAACATTTGCCATCTGAGTACATTCCTACTTCCTGCTCCCCAGCCTCACTGGGGTCCAGAAACTGTATCAGCTGTCAGCTCAAGCCTCTGGACCTGTACAAGTACAAGACACTACTCTAGACCACTGTGGGTGACATTCAGTACCATAGACATACTCAGAGCTACCCCTCCAGCTGTGCACTGGCATGCCACTTACCTGACACTTGTCTCCACTTTGCGGTGGAGTGTATGCCTCTGTAGGGAGACTGTGCAGCCGTAGGAGAACATGCCAATAGCCAAAGTCCCAAATCTGTCGTGGGCCTGGATCAGGCCTGTGTCTGTCACTGGGCTGTACCATTGTAGCTAGGACCTCCAGCAACTGTCGCCCCCAGCCTTCTGTCTCCCAACAACCCCCCAGTGCCATGCTCCCATGGCAATGTTACAAAACATTGCCAAGTCCATGTGCCCAATGCACAATAAGGCCAAACAATAATAAAACATTGGAGTTTGAAACAGAGAAAGGTTTATTAAAAGGCCATGCAAGGAGATGAGTGGCTCATGTCTTAAGAGCCCCAGAGTTACTGAAGGCTTTCAGCAAGCCTTTTATTTCATTTTATTTTTTTATATAATAATTTTTATTTTTACTTTATTTTAATTTACAATACTTATTGGTTTTGCCATACATTGACATGAATCTGCCACGGGTGTACATGAGTTCCCAAACATGAACCCCCCTCCCACCTCCCACCCCATATCATCTCTCTGGATCATACCAGTGCACCAGCCCCAAGCATCCTGTATCCTGTATCGAACATAGACTGGCGATTAGTTTCTTACATGATACAATGTAAGTATACATTGTTTCAATGCCATTCTCCCAAATCATTACACCCTCTCCCTCTCCCATGGAGTCCAAAAATCTGCTCTACACATCTGTGTCTCTTTTGCTGTCTTGCATACAGGGTCATCATTACCATCTTTCTAAATTCCATATATATGTGTTAGTATACTGTATTGAGTTTTTCTTTCTGGCTTACTTCACTCTGTATAATCGGCTCCAGTTTCATCCACCTTATTAGAACTGATTCAAATGTATTCTTTTTAATAGCTGAGTAATACTCCATTGTGTATATGTATCACAGCTTTCTTATCCATTCATCTCCTGATGGACATCTTGGTTGTTTCCATGTCCTGGCTAGTATAAACAGTGGTGCGATGAACATTGGGGTACATGTGTCTCTTTCAATTCTGGTTTCCTCGGAGTGTACGCCCAGCAGCGGGATTGCTGGGTCATAAGACAGTTCTATTTCCAGTTTTTAAAGGAATCTCCACACTGTTCTCCATAGTGGCTGTACTAGCTTGCATTCCCACCAACAGTGTAAGCGGGTTCCCTTTTCTCCACACCATGTCCAGAATTTATTGCTTGTAGAGTTTTTGATCACAGCCATTCTGACTGGTGTGAGGTGGTACCTCATCGTGGTCTTGATTTACATTTCTCTAATAATAATGAGTGATGCTGAGCATCTTTTCATGTGTTTGTTAGCCATCCGTATGTCTTCTTTGGAGAAATGTCCATTTAGTTCTTTAGCCAATTTTTGGATTGGGTCATTTATTTTCCTGGAATTGAGCTGCATAAGTTGCTTGTATATTTTTGAGATTAGTTTGTCAGTTGCTTCATTTGCTATTATTTTCTTCCATTCCAAAGGCTGTCTTTTCACCTTGCTTATAGTTTCCTTTGTTGTGCAGAAGCTTTTAATTTTAATTAGATCCCATTTGTTTATTTTTGCTTTTATTTCCAGTATTCTGGGAGGTGGATCATAGAGGATCCTGCTGTGATGTATGTTGGACAGTGTTTTGCCTACGTTCTCCTCTAGGAGTTTTATAGTTTCTGGTCTTATGTTTAGATCTTTAATCCATTTTGAGTTTATTTTTGTGTATGATGTTTGAAAGTGTTCTAATTTCCTTCTTTTACAAGTGGTTGACCAGTTTTCCCAGCACCACTAATCCATTGTATATTCTTGCCTCCTTTGTCAAAGATAAGGTGTCCATATGTGTGTGGATTTATCTCTGGGCTTTCTATTTTGTTCCATTGATCTATATTTCTGTCTTTGTGCCAGTACCATACTGTCTTGATGACTGTGGCTTTGTAGTAGAGCCTGAAGTCAGGCAAGTTGATTCCTCCAGTTCCATTCTTTCTCAAGATTGCTTTGGCTACTCGAGGTTTTTTGTATTTCCATACAAATCTTGAAATTATTTGTTCTAGTTCTGTGAAAAATACCACTGGTAGCTTGATAGGGATTGCATTGAATCTGTAGATTGCTTTTGGTAGTATACTCATTTTCATTCTATTGATTCTTCCGATCCATGAACATGGTATATTTCTCCATCTATTAGTGTCCTCTTTGATTTCTTTCACCAGTGTTTTATAGTTTTCTATATATAGGTCTTTAGTTTCTTTAGGTAGATATATTCCTAAGTATTTTATTCTTTTCATTGCAATGGTGAATGGAATTGCTTCCTTAATTTCTTTTTCTACTATCTCATTATTAGTGTATGTGGATGCAAGGGATTTCTATGTGTTGATTTCATATCCTAAAACTTTACTATATTCATTGATTAGCTCTAGTAATTTTCTGGTGGAGTCTTAAGGGTTTTCTATGTAGAGGATCATGTCATCTGTAAACAGTGAGAGTTTTACTTCTTCTTTTCCAATTGGGATTTCTTTTATTTCTTTTTCTGCTCTGAAGTGCACACAGAACCTTCTCCAGGATAGATCACATCCTGGGCCATAAATCTAAACTTGATAAATTCAAAAAAATCGAAATCATTCCAAGCATCTTTTCTGACCATAATGCATTAAGATTAGATCTCAATTACAGGAGAAAAACTATTAAAAATTCCAACATATGGAGGCTGAACAACACACTGCTGAATAACCAACAAATCATAGAAGAAATCAAAAAAGAAATCAAAATATGCATAGAAATGAATGAAAATGAAAGCACAACAACCCAAAACCTGTGGGACACTATAAAAGCAGTGCTAAGTGGAAAGTTCATAGCAATATAGGCATACCTCAAGAAACAAGAAAAAAGTCAAATAAAAACCTAACTCTACACCTAAAGCAACTAGAAAAGGAAGAAATGGAGAACCCCAGAGTTAGTAGAAGGAAAGAAATCTCAAAAATTAGGGCAGAAATAAATGCAAAAGAAACAAAAGAGACCATAGCAAAAATCAACAAAACAAAAAGCTGGTTCTTTGAAAGGATAAATAAAATTGACAAGCCATTAGCCAGACTCATCAGGAAACAAAGGGAGAAAAATCAAATCAATAAAATTAGAAATTAAAATGGAGAGATCACAACAGACAACACAGAAATACAAAGGATCATAAGAGACTACTATCAGCAATTATATGCCAATAAAATGGACAACGTGGAAGAAATGGACAAATTCTTAGAAAAGTACAACTTTCCAAAACTGAACCAGGAAGAAATAGAAAATCTTAGCAGACCCATCACAAGCATGGAAATTGAAACTGTAATCAGAAATCTTCCAGCAAACAAAAGCCCAGGTCCAGACGGCTTCACAGCTAAATTCTACCAAAAATTTAGAGAAGAACCAACACCTATCCTACTCAAACTCTTCCAGAAAATTGCAGAGGAAGGTAAACTTCCAAACTCATTCTATGAGGCCACCATCACCCTAATACCAAAACCTGACAAAGATGCCACAAAGAAAGAAAACTACAGGCCAATATCACTGATGACCATAGATGCAAAAATCCTTAACAAAATTCTAGCAATCAGAATCCAACAACACATTAAAAGGATCATACACCATGATCAAGTGGGCTTTATCCCAGGGATGCCAGGTTTCTTCAATATCCACAAATCAATCAATGTAATTCACCCCATTAACAAATTGAAAAATAAATACCATATGATTATCTCCATAGATGCAGAGAAGGCCTTTGACAAAATTCAACATTCACTTATGAAAGAAACTCTCCAGAAAGCAGGAATAGAAGGAACATACCTCAACATAATAAAAGCTATATATGACAAACCCACAGCAAACATTATCCTCAAAGGTGAAAAATTGGAAGCATTTCCCCTAAAGTCAGGAACAAGACAAGGGTGCCCACTTTCACCACTACTATTCAACATAGTTCTGGAAGTTTTGGCCATAGCAATCAGAGCAAAGCCCTTTTAAAAGCAAAATGGGGAGAAAGGAGCATGGTTAGTTGCAAATTTCCTGGTGTCAGATCATTTGTTCTTGAAGTCAGGTCATGGTCAATCATGTTTCTATAAATTTTTGCCAAAATTTTAATTTTTTTAAATTTTAATAATTTTACCAAAATTATTATCTGTCCTGACAAGAAAGGGCAAAGTTCCAGGGTATAACTTTCACCCTCCAAGGTCCTGCGCCTCGCTAAGAGGAGGCAGAGCTCAGTCAGCAGCTCCCTCAGGACCAAGTCCCCAGACTCTGCTCAACTGACATCCCTGAGAGAGCCAGGCATCCAACCCAACTTCAGACTCCTCAAGCCACCCAAAGTGGGCAGACTAAGTCCCACAGGCTACAACCCAGGCAGACTGCCACTGTTATTACATCGCAGAGACCAGGATAGGGGAGAGGTTAACCATTGCCTCAAGGCCTGGGCCAAGGTTAGTGGGTGACCTTTGTGAAGGCTCTGAAGCCCTTGCAGGACACACCTCCAAGCCTGTTCTCTGGGTCCCCAAGCTCACCCACTAACCCAAGTCTGGGTGAGCTGGAGGGCCTCAGGAAGAAGGACAGCATCCACCTCTTACCTCACTCTCCACCTCAGGATCACCACTCCACTGTTGTCTGAATCCTCTCATTAACTGTCCTTTCTTAACTGTTAGTTGCTTGTGGGCAGGGCCCACTTCTGTGCAGTCCAATGGCTGAATAGGACTGCTAATGGTCCCATGGCAACCATTGCCTGGTAACAAGGTGCAGTGGGGTGGGAAGTGTAGTAATGATCCACAGCAATGGCCCTGTGTTAAGAACTGGGTTCTGTCATGCTCTATTACACTTGGATCTGGTGCCACTACACACCTTTGCACCTGACACGTTGTACCATTAGACTCAGAGTCTCAGCATGTTCAAACATGCCTCTGCCCACAGATAAATGTCTTCTCTTATTAGCTTATAAAGTCTGGAAGATGTGGCTGCTTCTTCAAATGTGAAAATACCTATGCAAATCCATAGGGATCACAAACAGTCAGGGAACATGACTCCACCAAATAAATACAAAGAAATGGGGATTCAGAAATTGCCTGAAAAGGAGTTCAAAACATTTGTTCTGAAGATGCTCAGAGATCTTTAAGAGAATGCAAATACAAATTAAAAAAAAAAAAACAACTGTAAAAATCTAAGGAGAAAAATATGAGAGTGAAATGGGTTTATCTAAGAGATAAAAGTATGAAGAAGAACCAAAAAGAAGTTTTGGAGGTAAAGAATGAAAGGACTGAGCTAAAAAATTCAACAGAGAGTTTGAATAGCAGACTTGATTAAACAGAAGAAAGAATCAGTGATTTCAAGGACAGATCAATTAAAATTACCCAATCAGAGGTGCAAAAAGAAAAAAAAATGGAATGAAGAATGAAAAGCAATGAAGAAAGCCTACATGACTTACAGGACTGCATTAGGAGAAGAAATTTTTTACATCATTGGTGGCTCAGAAGAGAAGGTGGAAGGATAGGATGCTTGAATAAAGAAACCGTGACAGAGAACTTCCCAAATCTGGGGATAGAATTGGACACCCAGGTTAGTGAAGCTAATAGATCATCCCCAAATTTCAATACAAAATGACCTTCTGTAAAACATTATAATAAATTTTAAAGAAAGAAACTATCTAAAATCAAAGATGAAAAAATAAAGTTTTGAAAGAACCAAAAGAAGAAGAAGAAGAAGAAGAAAAAAAAAACCCTCTCATGAAAGGAGACCCCCATAACACTATCTGATGAATTCTCAGTAGTGGTCAGGAGAGAGTGGGATGATATTTTCAAAATGTAGAAAAAGAAAACTATGTA
The DNA here is from genome assembly GCF_016772045.2 of Ovis aries. NCBI lineage: Eukaryota > Metazoa > Chordata > Mammalia > Artiodactyla > Bovidae > Ovis > Ovis aries. The sequence continues at coordinate 1,104,251 of NC_056070.1, forward strand.
TCAAGAATACTTGACCCCAAAAAAGTTGCCTTTCAGAAATGAAGGTGTGATAAAGATTCTTCCTAACAGCTCATCACCACTAGAACTGCCTTACAGAAAATTCAAAAAGGAGTTCTTCAAACTGAGATGAAAGTACATTACTTTAATATAAAAACATATAGAAACATATAACACAGGCATGGACTCAAACTCATAATTCTCTAATATGATGATGTGTTAAAGCACTTAATCCTCATATAAAGGTTAATGGACAAAAGTATTAAAAATAGCTATAGCAACAAAAGATATAAAATATAAAAAAATCTAAGTTGTGACTTAAAAAACATAAAAGGAAGATTGGAGAAAGGCAGAACTTTATATAATTGAAGTTAAATCACTATCAACGTAAAAAAGACTACTGTGTCTATGAGTTATTTTTTGTAAGCCTCATGATAATCACAAAGAAATAACTTACAGTAAATTTGCAAAACATAAAGAAAAAGGAATCTAAGTAAACCACTATAGGAAATAATATATTCACAAAGGAAGGAATCAAGGGAGGAAGAACAAGAGAACTACAAGACAACCAAAAACAATAAGATACATTACTAAGTCTTCACTAATAAAACACTGCTCTAGTGGTAAATAGATCAAAATTTTCAATCAAAAGACACAGAGTGACTGTATTGATTAAAGCCAAACAAACCAAAAACCAGACTCAACAGTATCATATTGACAGTGTCAATAATAGAAATTCTCAAGGAAATAAAAATGAATTGAATAAAATGAGACAAAATCAGGACCTGAAAGAATAATAAGATCATTCAGTAATAAGAGCTTTAAAATCAAGCATAAAAAATATGGAATTTAAATAAAAAAGTAAAATTTTATGTTTAATATGACTATATTTTATTATTATTGTAGAGTTGTATAATGATCATTGAATTGACACTGAACCTCTTCAGAAATGAGAAGATGGTCATTTAGAGGAGAAATATCATTGTTAATAGATATAATTATCAAATATTTTGTATTAAAATGAAGTAAAAAAAAGAGTACAGAATGTTGTTAGATTCATATATGCGAAAAGTGTCAGGATGAACAATAGCAACAAAAACTAAAGGCAAAATAAAGTACATGATTTCTTAATTTCTCTATTTCTATTTATGGAGTCCCTATTAGTGCTAAGAGTTCCTTCAATTTAAAAATTAAATTGTCATATATACATAGAGCTCAAAATGATTCTGGATTAAAGACAATCTCTTTAACAAGTGGTGCTAGGAAAACTGGTCAACCACTTGTAAAAGAATGAAACTAGAACACTTTCTAACATCATTCACAAAAATAAACTCAAAATGGATTAAAGATCTAAACGTAAGACCAGAAACTATAAAACTCCTAGAGGAGAACATAAGCAAAACACTGTCCGACATACATCACAGCAGGATCCTCTATGATCCACCTCCCAGAATACTGGAAATAAAAGCAAAAATAAACAAATGGGATCTAATTAAAATTAAAAGCTTCTGCACAACAAAGGAAACTATAAGCAAGGTGAAAAGACAGCCTTCAGAATGGGGAGAAAATAATAGCAAATGAAGCAACTGACAAACAACTAATCTCAAAAATATACAAGCAACTTATGCAGCTCAATTCCAGGAAAATAAACGACCCAATCAAAAAATGGGCCAAAGAACTAAATGGACATTTCTCCAAAGTAGACATACGGATGGCTAACAAACACATGAAAAGATGCTCAGCATCACTCATTGTCAGAGAAATGCAAATCAAGACCACGATGAGGTACCATTTCACACAAGTCAGAATGGCTGCTATCAAAAACTCTACAAGCAATAAATGCTGGACAGTGTGTGGAGAAAAGGGAACCCGCTTACACTGTTGGTGGGAATGCAAACTAGTACAACCACTATGGAGAACAGTGTGGAGATTCCTTAAAAACTGGAAATAGAACTGTCTTATGACCCAGCAATCCCGCTGCTGGGCGTACACTCCGAGGAAACCAGAATTGAAAGAGACGCGTGCATCCCAATGTTCATCACAGCACTGTTTATAATAGCCAGGACATGGAAACAACCAAGATGTCCATCAGCAGATGAATGGATAAGAAAGCTGTGATACATATACACAATGGAGTATTAATCAGTCATTAAAAAGAATACATTTGAATCAGTTCTAATGAGGTGGATGAAACTGGAGCCGATTATACAGAGTGAAATAAGCCAGAAAGAAAAACACCAATACAGGATACTAACGCATATATATGGAATTTAGAAAGATGGTAATGATAACCCTGTGTGCAAGACAGCAAAAGAGACACAGATATAAAGAACACTGTGGGAGAGGGAGAGGGTGTGATGATTTGGGAGAATGGCATTGAAACATGTACACTATCATGTAAGAAACGAATCGCTAGTCTAGGTTCGATGCAGGATACAGGATGCTTGGGGCTGGTGCACTGGGATGACCCAGAGAGATGATATGGGGAGGGAGGTGGGAGGGAATTCAGGGTTGGGAACTCATGTACACCTGTGGTAGATTCATGTCAATGTATGGCAAAACCAATACAGTATTGTAAAGGAAAAAAATAAAATAATATAAAAATAATAAAAACAAAATGATTGAAGAATATTTGTTGAAGTATCACATGTTATTATTGTGTTAAATTTGCGAATCATTACCTATTTCTTTAATTAACCATTTATGGAATGTCAAGAGGTTGATCCAAGTTTCTTTTTGTGAGAAATTTTAACTTAAAAAAATTAACTCCAAAATCATCAAAAATGCAAAAAGCATAAAATTCGAGTTATTACTTAATACACCTCTACATTACTTTTCCCTACTTTTATCTGATGTTTTTGATCATTCTTCATAGAACATTTTTTGTTTGTTTTCTTTATTCATTTTTTAAATTTACATACAGTAATGAACTGTAAGCGCATTGCACTGAATGAAAGTGGCCAGGCTCACAAGACATTGTTCTGTATGATTCTACTTTTTGGAAAAGGTAAAATAATAGGAAGATAAAATATGTCAGTGATTTTGAGGAACTGGTTGTGTAAGGTATTCTGGGAGGTGATGGAGCTATTCCAGATATTGATTGTTTTATGTCAAATTCAAGAACTGTACATTCTGAAGCAGGAAAAGTCCAGTTAAACCTGGAATATCTTTTTCAGAAAATAAGAAAATTCTCCAAGAATGATGTAAACATATCAAAAAACTTATGACCTGCCTGAAAAGGGATCCTATTAGCAAAATTTAGCACAAATTGAATTTCAAAAACAAAAATAGTTATAATGAAGCATCAGTTCAATTCAGTTCAGCTGTGCAATCATGTCTGACTCTTTGCGACCCCATGGACTGCAGCATGCCAGGCTTCCCTGTCCATAACTAACTCCCAAATCTTGGTCAAACATATGTCCATTGAGTCGGTGATGCCATCCAATCATCTCATCCTCTGTCATCCCCTTTCCTCCTGCCTTCAGTCTTTTCAGGTGGCCAAACTGGAGCTTCAGCATCAGTCCTTCCAATGAATATTCAGGGTTGATTTTCTTCAGGATTGACTGGTTTGATCTCCTTGCTCTCCAAGGGACTGTCAAGAGTCTTCTCCAACACCACAGTTCAAAAGCATCAGTTATTCAGCACTCAGTCTTCTTCAGGGTCCAATCCTCACTCATATCTGTACATAACTACTGGAAAAAACCATAGCTTCGATTATACAGACCTTTGTTGGCAAAGTGATGTCTGCTTTTTAATACACTGTCTAGGCTTTTCATAGCTTTACTTTCAAGTAGCAAGTGTCCTTTAATTTCATGGCTGCAGTTACTATCTGCAGTGATTTTGGAGCACGAGAAAATAAAATCTGCCACTGTTTCCATTGTTTCCCCATCTATTTGCCATGAAGTGATGGAGCAGGATGCATAATCATTGTTTCTGAATGTTGAGTTTTAAACCAGCTTTTTCTCTCTTTTCTCTAACCTTCATCAAGAGGCTGTTCGGTTCCTCTTTGCTTTCTGCCGTTAGAGTGGTATCATCTGCTTATCTGAAACTGTTAATATTTCTCCCAGCAAACTTACTTCCAGTGTGCTTCTTCCAGCCCAGCATTTCAAATGATGTACTCTGCATATAAGTTAAATAAGCAAGATGATAATATACAGCCTTAACATATTCCTTTCCCAATTTTGAAACAATTCACTGTCCCATGTCTGATTCTAACTGTTGCTTCTTGACCTGCATTCAGGTTTCTCAGGAACCAGGTAAGGTGGTCTGGTATTCCCATCTCTTTAAAAATTTTCCACAGTTTTTTTGTGATCCCCAAAGTCATTGAGGCTTTAGTGTACTCAATGAAGAAGTGGATGTTTCTCTGGAGTTCCCTTAGTTTTCCTATGATCCAGCAGTTATCAGCAATTTGAGTTCTGGTTCTTCTGCCTTTTCTAAATCAGGCTTATATACCTTGCTAGCATGTGAAACGAGCTTTTTTTTGGGGTATAAATTGGTGCTTATTTTTTGTGTGAAGTACAATGTATGAGTCAAGATACCTTTCTTTGCCCTATGAATTTTTAATTATTTCAGCACCATTTGTTGAAAAAACTGTCTTGCCTTACACCTTTTAAAAACAAATATTTCACCATATCACTGTTGGTGTGGGGCTTCCCTCATAGGTCATTTGGAAAATAATCTGCCTGTAGTATTCTGGCCTGGGGAATTCCATGGACTGTATAGTCTGTGGGGTCACAAAGAGTCAGACATGAATGAGCAACTTTCACTTACACTTTCTGTTGGTCTATTTGTGGATTCTATTCTGGTTATGTTCTCTAAGGGTCTATCCTTTCACCAATATCACACAGATTTCTGTAACTTAATAGTCTTGAAAATTTCCAGCATTTTCTTCACATTTAAAGCTGTGTTGGCTATTCAAGTCAATTTCCATATAAATTTCAGAATCACATTGTCACTATCTACAAATAGTTTTTTAGATTTTGATCAAGACTACTTCAAATCTATAAATCACATAGAAAACAGTAATTAGTCTTCAATCCATGAATATAAGGTAAGTAGAAAGATACTACTTATTTAGGTCTTCTTTTTTTCACCAGTCTTTGTAATTTTCAGCATATAGATCTAGCAAATATGTTTATAGGCTTATACCTAAGTATTTATTTTTGATGTATTATATTTATTTCCATTTCAATTAATCATTGCTGATATACAGAAACATAATTTTTTGCATAGTAATACATTATTTTGCATAATAATCATGTATCCTGTGACCTTCTTAAACTCACTTGCTAGGGGAACATTTTTTAACAGATTGTTTAGAATTAAATATATAATTGTTCACTTACTGAGTTATAACTGACTCTTTGCAACTCCATGGACTGTAACATGCCAGGCCCCATGGGGTTCTCCAGGCAAGAGAATGGGTTGCCATTTCCTTTTCTAATGTACATAATTATGTGGTGTGTAGAGACCATGTCATCACTTCTCTTTTTCCACTCCATATACTACTTACTTATTTTTCTTCTATTATTAAACTACTTTGGACCTTCACTGTGAATTTGGATAGTAGTGGTGAAGGAGGATATCCTGGCCTTGTTCTAAATCTTCAGTTCAGTTCAGTCACTCAATCGTGTCCAACTCTTTGTGACCCCATGAATCGCAGCACCCCAGGCTTCTCTGTCCATCACCAACTCCTGGAGTTTACTCAAACTCATGTCCATCGAGTTGGTGATGCCATCCAGCTACCTCATCCTCTGTAGTCCCCTTCTCCTCCTGCCCCCAATCCCTCCCAGTATCAGAGTCTTTTCCAATGAGTCAACTCTTCGCATGAGGTGGCCAAAGTACTGGAGTTTCAGCTTTAGCATACAAATCTTAGTGGATAATAATTCAATCTTTTACCATTAAATATGATGTTAGCAATTGGATTTTTATTTTGTGGATATCAATATTAGTTTGCTAGGGCTTCCAAACAAAATATAACAGACTAAGTGACTTAAACAGCATAAATTTATTTCTTATAGGGTTCAAGGGAAGAAATCAAAGATCACCAGGATGTCAACAGGCTTGATTTCTTCTGGGGCCTCTGTCCTTGGCTTTCAGATGGCTGCTTTCTTGATGTATCTCCTCATGGCCTTTTCTCTGTTTGCCCACATCCCCAGTGTCTCTCTGTGTGTCCAAACTTCCTCTTCCTATCATAAGGTTCTTTATCAAGTGAAGGAAGTTTATTACTAGTTTCCAAACTAGTCTCAAGCTTTCTAAGTGATTTTTTTCATGAATAGATGTCAACTTTTATCAATTGTTTTTCTGCATTTATTGAAAATAATTGTATGATTTTTCTTCTTTGATTCTTAATGTTTAGCCAATCCTGCATTCTTGAGGATGCTGTATCATTATATTGGATTGGCTAAAGAGTTCCATTGGTTTTTAAGTAAAAATAAAAGATACAGTTTTCAGTTTCATCAAGAACTTTATTGAACAACATATTCACCATTTTGTTCCACTACCTTCTATCATTTTTCAGACAACTTCATAATTCTATATTCTCAAAATTTTTATCTTTTTGAGCAAAGAGCTGTTCTGGGTGCCTTTTATAGTCTTCCAGGGAGTTGCAATTTTTTTTTTCCCATTAAGAGAATTTTGTGAAGGCCAAAATAATTGGAAATCTAAGTTGCAATGCCTGGTGAATATGGCAGTTGAGTCAGAATTTCCCAGCCAAACTGTAACAATTTTTTGCTTGGTCATCAAAGAAACAAGCATTATCCTGATGGAAGATTATGCATTTTCTGTTGACTGATTCTGGACCATTTTTTATCAAGTGTTGCTTTCAGTTGGTCTAATTGAGAGCAGTACTTGTTGGAATTAACCATTTGGTTTTCCAAAAAGAGCTCATAATTAGAAGATTCCCTTCCAATCCCGCCACATATATATCACCTTCTTTGGATGAAGAATGGCCTTTGGTGTGGTTGGTGGTGGTTCATTTCACTTGTCTCATGAACTCACCCATTCCACATTATTATAAAGTATCCACTTTTTATCACCCATCACAATTTGTTTTAAAAACAGAAAGTATTTGTTATGTTTAAGTAGAGAATTTCATGCAGAAGTCAAGAAGTTTTTTTTTAATTTTAACGTATACAGTACCCAAACGTCAAAGTGATCAACATAAACCTGCATCTTCCACATTGCAGGCAGATTCTTTACCATCTGAGCAACAGGAAACATCACCAAACTGGTACAAGTTATTTTCAACTCTCAATTTGGATATTTTGAATATGTCTTCCATTTCCTGTAGTATATAACATTGAATGTTCTTGACTAATATCTTGATTTGATCAACTTCAGCTGGTCTACCCAACCATGGAGCATTGTCCAGCAAGAGATTTCCAGCACAAAAGTTTGCAAACCACTTTTGACACATTCAATCAGTCACAGCGCCTTCTCCACGCACTGCACAAACTCTTTCTTTGCATTTCACTTGTGTTTTTAACCTTGAAATAATAAAGATTTTTTCTTCCATATTCAATATTAAAATGGCTACACAAAAATTCACCAATTTCAATGTTTTGAATGAAATCAAAGAAAACTAACCCATACTAGGGGGCTTCCATGGTGGCTCAGATGGTAAAGAATCTGCCTGCAATGCAGGTTACCCAGACTCAATTCCTGGGTTGGGGAGATCCCCTGGAGAAGGAATGGAAGAGGAGCTTGGCAGCCTACCATCCATGGGGCTGCAAAGAGTCAGACACAACTGAGGAACTAATGAAAGCCCTTCTAGAGCCATCTTATGGGAAAAAATGAACTTTTTGACCAACTCAATCTTTTCAGTTGTTTGATTTGATTTGGTAATATTTTGCCAAAGATATTTGCATATATGATCATGAAAGATATTGGTCTTTCATTTTCCTTTTCTTGCAATATATTTGCTTTTAGAATCAGGTTAGTGTTAAGCTCATAAAATGAGTTGATTCTCATATGTTTTAGATGACATTGTGCATGATTGTAATTATTTCTTCTTTAAAATATTACATAAACTTTGCATTGCAGCCATCTATGCCTGAAGATTTCTTCATTGGTGGTGTTTGTGAATTCAATCCCTTTGATATAGAATTCTTCTGGCATTGCAATAATTTTTACTATCATTTTCCATAGAGAGAAGAGAAAAATATTCAATCTTCCCTCCAGCATGGTTGATGGGTATCGGTTGTTTTATTAGTGATAGGATCCATAAAATATGAACCTGTCACACTGACATATGCACTATTTGTAAAATACAGGTTTTTCTCCCCAACACAAGAGGTCTGATTATATACAATTTTAAAACAATTCCCACAGAAAAAGAAGATGCATGGTCTTTTTATAAATACAACTTTTATTATTATATACTTTATTAAGTATACACTCTATATATTTATGGAACAATATGCTTCATACTTATGCTGTAATCCACGTATTCTGTATATATATATATACAGTATACTATATATAAGTATATATACATATACAGTATACTATATATAAGTATATATACATATACAGAATATACATAAGTATATATATATAAGTATATATATATATAGTATACTTATATACGTTATATTATGTAATTCTGTTGGAATAATACTTTTTTTTTTTACTAGATATAAAATAAGAATATATTCCTCCATTCACAATTTTCATGTCTCATGTTTGGAAGATTCTTCCACAGATTAGCTTCTGGGTTCATAGTTTACAAACTGGCTTCTGGCTTTATAGATTATTTCTTTTGTATACTTAGAGCTCCCTTAATCACAGAATGTCACACATTAGACCAAACATAATGATGAGAAGTGTAAACTTCTAAGTCCTAACACAAAAAGGCTAAGGTTTCAGAGAGGCTAAAAAAAAATTGAAACAGTATTCTGACTATAAGACAAATAAATACTACAAACAAGAGTTGGTGTAAGACTAAATAAGCATTGAATAAGAAAAAAACATAGCATTATAACTATCAAAAATATTACAAAAGATAGAACCACTGTATAATTGTAGAAGGCATGGTTAATAATGAAGAAGAATACATGGAAAATAACTTGCGGTAAACAGAATGGAAACTATTAATCAAAATCTATTAAACTACAAGGAAAATATACAGAGATTTAGCTAAAAGTTTGACCATAATTGACACTTCAAAAACAACAACAACGACAACAACAACAACAACACACAGATGTATAGAATAGTCTTTTGGACTTTGTAGGAGAGGGCGAGGGTGGGATGATTTGGGAGAATGACATTGAAACATATAATATCATATATGAAATGAATCCCCAGTTCAGGTTCGATGCATGATACTGGATACTTGGGGCTTGTGCACTGAGATGACCCAGAGGGATGGTATGGGGAGGGAAGAGGGAGGGGGTTTCAGGATGGGGAACACGTGGATACCTGTGGCAGATTCATGTTGATGTATGGCAAAACCAATGCAATATTGTAAAGCAATTAACCTCCAATTTAAATAAATAAATGTATATTTTAAAAACTATCATAAATAAAATTAATTAATAAAATAAGTAGGCATAGTAAAAATCAACCTGAAACAATAAATGTATCTCATTTTATAGCATATGCCATATTCATATGAACATTTACTTAGGCACTCACAAAAAGAAACTTAACTAAATATAAACATAGAAGTATTAATTCCTACTTTTACTATATTGACTACAATATATTAATTTATAAATTAAAAGTAAAATACTTGTGAGTAGAAATAATAAAATAAAATAAATAATAACATAATCTTAATAAAATAACAAATTGAAGAAAAAAGAATATATTTCAAAAGATGAAAATAATGAATATAAATACAGTGTATACAGCTAAAACATTTCTACTAGAAAATAAAAATAATAATTTTCATATTTCATTATGAATAGACAAAATTAAGCAGAGTTATGAAAAAGTTTATGGTTTCAAATTTAAAGAATATGAATATAAGTATAATAAACTTGAAAATCAAGATAAGAATGATAAGTATATATTTTTTTATTTTTATTTATTTTTTTATTTTTTTTACATTTATTTATTTTTTTTATTTTTATTTTTTTCTTTTTTTTTTAATTTTAAAATCTTTAATTCTTACATGCATTCCCAAACATGAACCCCCCTCCCACCTCCCTCCCCAAAACATCTCTCTGGGTCATCTCCATGCACCAGCTTTAATATGAAATCCACAGAACTAAACTGGAAAATTCACAGAGAACTATTTCAGTAGCAAATTGGAAAAAAACATCCAAGAGCTACTCTCAACCACAGCTGGGGAAGGAAATCAGTTAAATTTGACAGCTCTTTAGAGAAATATTTTAAGCTTTAAAATTTATGATGTTAAAAAGCTTAAAAAATTCTGAAATTGTTATTTCATAACACAAATGTGTTTATTTACTCAAATTCATTTAATGCCAAACAGTCTATCTCAATTATGAACATAAGTGTGAAAAATTTGTTTTTAAAATGATATATTTACATACAGAATTTAGTTTTACAATATAAAATATGCCACTATGGCTAAACAAATTTCTTGAGAAATCTGTGTATAGCTAAACAGATTTCCTGAGAAGTCTGTATGCAGGTCAAGAAGGAACAGTTAGAACTGGATATGGAATAACAGACTGGTTCCAAATCGGGAAAGGAGTATGTCAAGGCTGTATTTTTCACCCTGCTTATTTACTGATATGCAGAGTACATTATGTGAAATGCTGGGCTGGATGAAGCACAAGCTGGAATCAAGATTGCCAGCAGAAATATCAATAACCTCAGACATGCACCACACTTATGGCAGAAAGGAAAGAAGAACTAAAGAGGCTCTTGATGAAAGTGAAAGAGGAGAGTGAAAAAATTGGCCTAAAACTCAACATTCAGAAAGCTAAGATCATGGCATCTGGTCCCATCACTTCATGGCAAATAGATGGGGAAACAGTGGAAAGTGAGAAACTAGTTTTTGGAGCTCCAAAATCACTGCAGATGGTGACTACAGCCATGAAATGAAAAGACGCTTACTCCTTAAAAGGAAAGTTATGACCAACCTAGACAGCATATTCAAAAACAGAGACATTACTTTACCAACAAAGGTCCATCTAGTCAAAACTAGTTTTTCTAGTAGTCATGTATGGATGTGATAGTTGGACTATAAAGAAAGCTGAGCACTAAAGAATTGATGCTTTTGAACTGTGGTGTTGGAGAAGATTCTTGAGAGTCCCTTGGACTGCAAGGAAACCCAAGCTGTCTATCCCAAAGGAAATCAGTCCTGAATATTCACTGGAAGGATTGAAGCTGAAGATGAAACTCCAATACTTTGATGCAAAGAGCTGACTCATGGAAAAGACCCTGATGCTGGAAAAAACTGAAGGCAGAAGAAGGGGATGACAGACGATGAGATGGTTGGATGGCATCATCGAATCAATAGACTTGAGTTTGAGCAAGCTCAGGGATTTGGTGATGGACAGGGAAGCCTGGCATGCTGCAGTCCATGGGGGTCACAAAGAGTTGGACATGACTGAGTGAAGCAGGGTGACAATATACAACCTTGACATATTTCTGTCCCAATTTTAAATCAGTCTGCTGTATACATGTCTGGTTTTAACTGTTGCTCTTTGACTTGTAAACAGGTTTCTCAGGAGGCAGGCAGGTATGGTAGTCTTGTATTCCCCTCTCTTTCAGAATTTCCCATGATTTGTAGTTGTCCACAGAGTCAACGGCTTTAGCATAGCCAATGAAGCAGAGGTAGATGTTTTTCTCGAATTCTCTTGATTTTTCTATGATACAATGTTGTTGGCAATTTGATTTCTGGTTCCTCTACCTTTTCTAAATCTAGCTTGAACATCTGGAATTTCAGTTCTTGTACTGTCGAAGCCTGGCATGCAGTACTAGTTCAATGAAATCAAGTGAAAACAATACATGAGTGAGAAGATAGAACTGAATGAGAAAGAAAACTCTTAGATCAGAGATTATTGACCTAATAAAAATCTAAATGACAATTACAGGAGGCACTGAAATTACTGACATTCCTCTTTGAAGAACAGACTCATGGATTTATGTTCTATGTACTACATTTATAAAAATAAAGGATTATAAAGTATTTTTCTAATATCAGCATAAGAAAATATTGATGAGCTATCCAAACTGTATTATTGAATAAAAATAATATATAAGAACCTACAAATGGTTGTATCTACTTTGATCATTGTATTGAAAAACATCAGATAGACACATGAAAGAAACTAAAATTTGCATTGGGTCCTTCTTTCTATTATATCTACTATAATACAGGGAAAGGCTACAAACATCTGTTTCAAATTCTCCCATTAAAAATTTTACATGAATATTCAGTAAAAATTCAATAGAAAGGATAATATGCACATGTAATTTCATTAGGAATAAATTTTGATCTAATTTTAGAATTCTGGGGCATCTGTTGATATGCTTGTTTCTAATGTTTATAATATTTACACTTAACACTAATCTTTCTTCTGAGCCCAGGAATCCCTTAAATATGATGGGATAAACATTTTTTAAGTAGTGACCTAGAATCCTGAAAGATGAGAGAACTCCAAAAGATTATAACTTATCTTTTGACAGATTCAGTGTAGTGGGTTGCATGGAGCATCTCCCTCACTCCACCCACCAAATTCTTGTCTATCCAAGAATTTCAGAATCTGATCTTATTTGGAAATGAGAGCTTTGCAGATGTAATTATTTAAGGATAAAGATGAACTCATGGGCTTCCCAGGTGGCACTAGTGGTAAAGAACCTGCCTGCCAATGAAGGAGATGCAAGAGATGAGGGTTTGACCCCTGGATTGAGACTACCCCCTGGAGGAGGGCATAGCAACCCACTCCAGTATTCTTGCCTAGAGAATCCCTTGGACTGAGTAGCCTCCCGGAATACAATCTATAGTGTCCCAAAGAGTTGGACACGAGAGAAGCCACTTAGCACACACCCATGCAAGGTGAACTCATGCTGGTTTAGGGTTGGCCCTAAATCCAATGAAAAAGACATGAATAGGCAGTGGGGAGAAGGCCATTTGAAGACAGAGGCAGAGATTAGAGTGATGCGGCCAAGGACCCACAAAGAGCTGGAAGAGGCAATGAAACATTTTCCCTAGTACCTTTAGAGGTAGTGTGACTCTGCCAATACCTTGACTTCTGTCCTCCAGAACCATGAAAGAATAAATCCCTGTTAAGTTTGCAGCAATTTGTTTCAGCAGCCACAAGAAACTAATACAATGGGCATGATCTACTCCAATGCTTCAGAGTCGCAAATTTAATCTGTAGGCAGGTGTTTATGTCCATTGAATTGGTGATGTGATCCAACCATCTCATCCTCTGTTGTCCTTTTCCCCTCCAATCTACAATCTTTTATAACATCAGAGTCTTTTCCAATGAGTTGACTGTTCACATCTGGTGGTCAAAGTATTGAAGCTTCAGTGTCAGCATCAGTCCTTCCAATGAGTATTCAGGGTTTATTTCCTTTAAGATTGATTGTTTGATCTCATTGTTGTCCAAGGGGCTCTCAAGAGTCTTCTCCAGCACCACAGTATGAAAGCATCAATCCTTCAGCCCTCTGTCTTCCTTATTGTCCAGCTCTCACATCCATACTTGACTACTAGAAAGACCATAGCCTTGACTATGAGGATATTGTAGGCAAAGTAATGTCTTTGCTTTTTAGCATACTGGCTAGTTTGCCAAAGCTTTTCTGCCAAGAAGCAATTGTCTTCTTATTTCATGGCTACAGTCACCATCCACAGTGATGTTGGAGGCCAAGAAGGGGAAATCTGTCACTACTTCCACCTTTTCCTCTTCTATTTGCCATTAAATGATGGGACTGGATGCCATGATCTTAGTTTTTTTCAATACTGAGTTTTGAGCCAGCTTTTTCACTCTTCTTCACCCTCATTAAGAGGTTCTTTAGTTCTTCTTCGCTTTCTGCCATTAGAGTGATATCATTCCCATATCTGAGGTTGTTGATATTTCTCTGGGCAGTCTTGATTCCAGCTTGTCATTCATCCAGCCTGGTATTTCATATGACATGATCTGTGTATAAGTTAAATAAACAGGGTGACAATAAACAGCCTTGTTGTACTCCTTTCTCAATCCTGAACCAGTCAGTTGTCCCATATAAGGTTCTAACTGTTTCTTCTTGAACAACATACAGGTTTTTCAGGAGACAGGTAAGATGTTCTGGCTTTCTCATCTCTTTAAGAGTTTCCCAGTGTACACCCATGGCGGATTCAGGTTGGTGTATGGCAAAACGAATACAGTATTGTAAAGTAAAATAAAAATAAAAATAAAATAAAATGGAAAAAAAGAGAAAAAAATGTAATTATAGTATGTAAGCTCTAAGAGGCCTAGAAATTTTGTTTCTTTTGTTCAGTGTTGTACCTAGAACAGAACAAGGACTTCACATGTATCTGTTTAGTAAATAAATTTTTTTTTTTAAAAAGAGTTCTCCACAGTTTGTTATGATCCACACAGTCAAAGGCTTTAGAGTATTCAATGGAACAGAGGGGTTTTTTGGAAATCCCTTGCTTTTTCTATGATTCAGCAAATGTTGGAAATTTGATGTCTGTTTCCTCTTCCTTTTCTAAACCAAGCTTGAACATCTGGAAGTTCTCAGGTGATGCTGAGAACCTAGCTTGGAGGATTTTGAGCATAACCTTACTAGTATGGGAGATGAGTGCAATTGTCCAGTGGTTTAAACATTCTTTAGTACTGCCCTTCTTGGGAATTTGAATGAGGATTGATCTTTTCCAGTCCTGTGGCCACTTCTGGGTTTTCCATATTTGCTGACATATTGAGTGCAGCACTTTAACACCACCATCTCTTAGGATTTTAAATAGCTCTATTGGAATTATATCACCTCCACTATCTTTATTGGCAACAGTGCTTCCTAAGACCCACCTGACTTCATACTCCAGAATGTCTGGCTCTAAGTGAGTGACCACACCACTGTGGTTATTCGGGCTATTAAGATATTTTATGTAGGGTTCTTCTTTGTATTCTTGCCATCTCTTCTTCTTCTTCTTCTTTTTTTTTTTTTTTTTTGTAGAAAATTCCTTTATTATAGTGCAAATAACTTTCAGCAGTGACATCATAACGCTAAAACACATTTAGCAACATTTTACACCACGCAGTAAATAAGAAAGTGTTTCTTTGAAAATATGTCATCATAGGAACATTATTTCTACATTAACAATGTAGCTGGAAAATGCCAAGGGTGTTTCTCTCAAGGCAAAAGTTCTCCCGCCCTCTTTTTGGATATTTTCTTATTACAAATGAAAGGATTTGCCATTTTAACAAGTCATCAACAATTCTAAGAATGATCCTTCTGGGGGTTTTTAACTAAGGTTGGCATGATTTGAAATGGGGTTTCAAGTTTTTTTAAAAATTAAGACAATTCTGGGATAGCCCAGAAAGGAGAAGTCACTCCTATTAACTTTTAAGTAGATATATACATTCAATCCAAATTTGATGCAGAAATGAACAGATTGTCTAAAGCCTGCCTATTATTCCCCCAGAGCCTGATATTTATGTTCCTTGGTTTTGGTCATATTGCAGAATTAGGGCTCTGGACAGGAATAACACTTTACACACCCAAATGCTTTCCTGTGAAGCTTAAAATTGCACTTTTCATCCTGAATTCCCACCTTAGACCACACATGCTGATGAGAGGATGTGAACAGTTTCCAGTTTACAGCTAATGATTAATACAGCTGGACTAGCCCCCTGCTAACTTAATTACACCTGAATCAAATCATCACATCATTTTGATAAATTTCAATAAGCTTAACCAAGAGGTTCTCACTGACCCCACAGAACAATGAAGGGTTAACAGTGTATCTTTACACTAAGCTGCCTAAGGTCTTGGCTGCTAACCAGTTAGCTGATACGTAGAGAGAACAGTGTCAGTTCCAACAGTTATACCCCCAACTCCTCCAGTTTCTGCTGAATTATGCAGTGGGTGGGAATGGATGCCCACTCAAAGAAAACCTCCTGTTGGGGGGGGGTCTTCTACCACAATGAGACTCAAAACCCCTACCAATATATTTCAGGGTGTCCTCTAGGTCTCTCTACAAATACTTGACAAAATCTAGTGGCTGCACAAGGTTAGTCACGGGCTCCAAAATACGGAGCCAGAGCACAGCCCTCCTGGGGTTATGGCTGGTTAAGTCAGCAGGGACATAAAGCTTCTCAATGCTCAGACAGTCTTATTGGATAAAGCATCTTCTTACATAATACAATGGAACTGTGCTAAACAGTTTCAAAGCTGAGGAGAATCCAAATATATCACCTATAAAAAAAATTCACGATTTTAGTTTGCTTTTTCTTAAACTTTGGTACTGAAACACTGTCTACATTCTTGACACGTGAAAATGACGTGGTCACTTCAGTGCCTCTGTATGTTGTGTAAAAAAACTCAAAAGCAAAGCAGGACAAGGACGTGTCATAACAAGATGCAGTATGCTGTACAAATAAAACCTAAATTGTATATAAATACAACCCCACCCCAGCACCACCTTCCCCCCCCCCCCCCCCCCCCCCAGCCCCCCCCCCCCCCCACCGCCAACTAGCTGACCAGAGCAATGCCAAGGGTCCTTCTCTCCAAGGCCAATGCAGTTTATGAAATCCAGCACCCAGGACTCCAACCATCCCTTGCCTTCCAGTGACATGTGTATCACTGCAGGCTTTTCCTGGAGACTACCTACTGTCTAATCAGTTCCACAAGTACAGGGAAACTGCCAAAGCTTCATTGGAGCATTCATACTATTGGCTGGACTCAAAGACCTAGAGTAGTGGGAGTTAACTTTTCAGATAAACTGGATCATTTCCTATGTTGGATCTTTTCTTATCGTACTATCTTAGCAGAGTCCACACAGTAGGAAGCATCTTCTACTCTGAAGCTCCAAAGGCATTGCTTAGGGATTGGTGAGGGTCACATAATAAAAGTGACACAATGAGCTAACAGCTTAAGTTGATATAAATTATTTCCAAGTAAGTTATTTGGGGCCATTTGCTTCTGCTTTCCATTGCATTCCCAAATCATTTTCACACTATACCTTTAAAAATGTATATAATAGTCCATTTTTAAAACTATTGATGCAATCACCTCTTAATGTGTTTTCAGCTAGCTTAATAACAACTTGATGAGCTATTATGTAGATCCAGTGAAAAGTAGTTAATTAGTCTTAAGGACACCAATACTGTGCTAATTTCGCATTATGGACAGAAAGCAATGTTAAGTAGAATTTTACATAATCATTAATAACTTGAAAAGCAGTGTTACTGAACTGTTGCAAAGTTTTCCCAAAAGCACTTACAGCAATTTATATCAAGAGATCCTAAGTTTAGGGGTAGGAGGATAAGACTCAGCTCTTTAAGGTAGAAACTCATCTTTCTCATGACTACAATAGGTAATTTCCCCACTCAGACCTAAGATAATTGTACATTCAAAAGTTCATAACAAGCTGTTCTTGAGACATTAATCATCTCTAACACATACACTGAGTAGAAATAACTACAAGAAAGCTTAAAAAATCTGAGTTAACATTATGCTGTGCAAAAAGGAAAAAACAACAACAACAAAACAAACAGACAAAAAAACACCTTGAACCACCTACATGCTATGTTAAATACCCTGACTAAAATGTTGGTTGTGCTATACAATTCCACTTCAGTGCAGAAATGAGTTGATTTCTGTGTACCGTCTTTGTTGTTGTTAAGTCTTTACCACTTTTGTTCGAAATATCAGCTTGCTTTGAAAAGAGGAATAACTTATTACCAAATCACAAATTGTCACAGATCCTTCTCAGTTTAGTCTGAATAAAATCCAGCATAAATATATTACTTTGTTCTGGGAATAATGGCTTGGTGTCTTAGTTCTGATAGCTTCCTAAGGGCAAACCACCGATGAAGTCATTTTGGGTTTAAACTGCACAGAAAGAAGAGACAGTGAAGTCTGCCTTTTTGTTTTCTTTTTAAGTCTTTAGACCTTGCTAGGACACTTCTTCCAGATCAACAGTCAGGCAGTTGTGGCACCTGTTGCTCTTTGAAACAGACGTGGTTTAAACATCAGCCAAGCTTAGTGATCTGGAGGTCTCTGTTGATCTTTATGGCGTCAATTGCAGATAATGTTTGAATGCGGTCGTAAAAATCAAAAAGTTGGTGTCCATCCACAAACACTCTAAAACGTGGATGCTCACAAAGGATTTCCACCCTGAATGGCTGGTCTGGGATGAGTGGGAAGTAAGGGATTGCTGACTGTTCTTCACCCCTTTCCCCAGATATACCAGAATTTCTGAGTGGCTACTGGTCTGTGAACACTGCTTTGAGTTCAGTTGCCACGTCAGCGGGAGGATCTTCTGAATCACCACAGGTCAAGCTGATTGCAAAGCTTTCTGGGTTGAGGTCTACAATGCCCATCACTAAAACCTTCTTGCCTGGTCTCAAGCCACCTTTAATGTGCCCACAAAATGGCACGATCAGTCGTGGGAAGTACACGTCGGCTTGAACTGGAGAGCCCAAGGAGTTGTTTAAATGTACATCATCTAGTTTCACCACTGCATCACTGTCGGCCACTGACCCCGCCATCCTCTCACGCAGCGCCGCGGGGTGAGCGGCTGGCGGCCGGGCAGCGTGGGACGTGGGACGTGGCGCGGGCGGGGATCCCTGGGCGGTCCTGTGCCCGGTGGAGGCACGGGTCTTGCCATCTCTTCTTGATTTCTTCTGCTTTTGTTAGGTCTTTACTGTTTCTGTCATTTATTGGGACCTTTTTTGGATGAAATGTTCCTTTGATATTTCCAATTTTCTTGAAGAGATCTCTGCTGCTGCTAAGTCGATTCAGTCGTGTCCGACTCTGTGCAACCCCATAGACGGCAGCCTACCAGGCTCAGCCCCTGGGATTCTCCAGGCAAGAACACTGGAGTGGGTTGCCATTTCCTTCTCCAATGTATGAAAGCGAAAAGTGAAAGTGAAGTCGCTCAGTCGTATCCGACTCCTCTCGACCCCACAGACTGCAGCCTTCCAGGCTCCTCCGTCCATGGGATTTTCCAGGCTCTAGTCTTTCCCTTTTATTGTATTCCTCTATTTCTTTGCATTGTTTATTGAAGAAGGCCTTTTTGTCTCTCCTGGTTATTCTCGAGAACTCTGCATTTAGTTTCGGTGTACCTTTCCCTCTCTCTCTTGCTTTTAACTTCTCTTTCCTTGGCTATTTGTAAAGGCTCCTCAGACAACCGCTTTGCCTTCTTGAATTTCTTTTTCTTTGGGATGGCTTTGTTCTGCCTCCTGTACAATATTACAAACCTCTGTCCATAGTACTGCAGGCACTCTGTTTACAGATCTGATACCTTCAACCTACTTATCACCTCCACTTATATTCACAGGAGATTTGATTTAAGTCACCTGATTGGCTTAGTGTTTTTCCCCACTCTCTTTAGTTTAAGCCTAAAGTTTGCTATGAGGAGCTGATGATCTGAGACACAGTCAGCCCCAGGTCTTGTTTTGCTGACTGTACATGTCTTCTCCATCATTAGCGACAAAGAATGTAATCAATTTGATTTCAATACTGACTATTTGGTGATGTCTATGTGTTGTCATCTCTTGTGCTGTTGAAAACAGGTGTTTGTTATGACCAGTGAATTCTCCTGGCAGAATTCTGTTAGCCTTTGCCCTTCCTCATTTTGTACTTCAAGGCCAAACTTGCCTATTACTCCAGGTATCTCTTGAATTCCTTCTTTCGCATTCCAATCCCCTATTGGAATGAAACAGAACTTTTTTTTTTTTCCGGGGGGGGGGGGTGGTGTTAGTTCTAGAAGGTCTTATAGGTCTTCATAAAACTGATTAACTTCAGCTTCTTCAGCATGGGTGGCTGAGGCATAGACTTGGATTACTGTGATGTTGAGTGGCTTGCCTTGGAAATGAACTGAGATCATTCTGTTGTTTTTGAGATTGCAACCAAGTACTGCATTTTACACTCATTGATTTTGAGGGCTACTCCATTTCTTCTATGGGATTCTTGCCCACAGTAGTAGATATAAGGGTCATCTGAATTAGATTCATCTATTCCTGTCTATTTTAATTCACTGATTCCTAAGTTGTTGGTGTTTACTCTTGCCATCCCCTGCTTGACCATATCCAATTCACTTTGATTCATGGACCTAACAGTCTATGTTACTATGCAATATTGTTCTTACAGCATCAGATTTTACTTTCATCACCAGACACATCCACAACTGAGTGTCGTTTCCACTTTGGCCCTGCCGCTTCATTCTTTCTGGAGCTATTAGTCGTTGTCCTCTGCTCTTCCCCAGTAGCATATAGAACATCTACCAGCCTCAGGGGCTCATCTTTCAGTGTCATAGCTTTGTGCTTTTCTATACAGTTCATGGGGTTCTCACCTCAAGTATACTGGAGTGGTTTGCCATTCCCTTCTCCAGTGTATCACATTTTGCCAGAACTCTTCCCTATGACCCTTCTGTCTTGGGTAGCCCTACACAGCATGGCTCATAGTTTCACTGAGTTATGCAAGCCCCTTCACCATGACCAGGCAGTGATCAATGAAGGGGATTTAATACATCACTGAATCAATTGTAAATCATGTGTAATAATGGTGCTAAAATTTTAATTCTTCTTAAGGTACGTATTTTGGGGGGAAAGTTAATTCAATAATTCAAACCTCTAATTTCTTCAGATCTTCTTCCTTTTAAATATTTTTAAAGTTAATTTTAAAGTTTACAATTAAAAGTTTAAGTTTAAAGTTTAAAATTAAACTTCAAATTTAATTTGTCAAACCAGAGACTCCCCTGGTGGCTCAGTGGTAAAGAATCTACCTGCAATGCAGGAGACACAGGTTCAATACCTATATCAGGAAGATCCCTTGGAGGAAGGCATGGCAATCCATTCCCATTCTTGTTAGGAAAATCCCATGGACAAAGGAGCTGAACAGGCGACTGTCCATGTGTAGCAAAGAGTTAGACATGACTGAATCGACTGAGCATGCACACACAGACTTTATAGATTAACTTTTTTTCAAAATGTGTTTTATTAATATCAATTTAGCCTTCACATTTTATAAGATGCTATAACCGAAGTACTTTAAAAAATTTACATAAATGGTATTTTACTTTCTCTTGAAATCCATCAAAGAATAAAGAGCAAATTTAACCCTCCATATGCAACCCACCATAGGCAAGGTGATCTCTGCTGTCTCTTTACATATTGTATCCAAGAGTGACTTTATTTATTCCTTCCTAATATTTTCTATTATATATGAAATGACTTATTCACACTTTGCCATGCTTGCATTCTTTCCCTGCCCAAGGACCAGTAGTGTTGGCTCCATCTGAGCTTCCTTGGGATTTCCCACATGGTCTATATGTTAAGCTCAGAAGGTTTCCAGTATCACTCAACCTTTCTGGGCTATTTTCCCCACCAACATATTGTATTAAGTTGACATCTAAAGGGTATGTAAGATTTATGGCTAATTCAATGGTCCAAAGCCCTAGTAGCAGAAATCTGTTAAGAAACGATCATAAAGGAAACTATCTGGTCATGATTTGCTACCTTCAAAACCTACTAGACCAGATTAAAAATCCTGTGAAAATTAAAACCAAAGTGACACTGATTACCAACCTCTTCAGATTGATATAAACAAAAGAGATATATGCCATTTAGAATACTGAAAGCCAGAGAAATGTCTTTTTTTTTTTCTTTAAAACTGACACGTCAACATTTTCAGAAGGTATTCATATTGTTATTCTTACGGTTGTTTGGTGGTTTAGTCGCTAAGTTGTATCCAATTCTTGTGACCCCATGGACTGTAGCCTGCCAGGCTATGTCTGTGGGGATTCTCCAGGCAAGAATACTGGAGTGGGCTGCCATTCCCTTTTCTAGGGGATCTTCCCGACCCAGGAATTGAACCCAGGTTTCCCGCATTACAGGCAGCTTCTTTACTGACTGAGCTACAAGGGAAGTCCATTATTCTTATCTATGAGTCCAAAACAAAAAAGGACAACTTATCATTTTCATTTTTTTCATCATATGATGATAGAGAAATTTGTCATTGTTCCAGGGAGGAGGCCATTTTATCAGTGAACCTCTGAGTTGTCAGTGATTGAGCCCATATGTATGTGTTGACAAGCGCACATCCAAGGGAAACTGCAAAGTAAAAATGCCCCTGCCTTAGGCTCCTAGAACACACAATGCAGAATAAAGACGAGAGGACAGGATACTGTGCAGAACAAGTGTGCACTTCACAACACAATCACCATCTCTCAAGAATCTGAGGGTTTATTTTATGAGTAGGAACAACTGCTGGACCCTGTCCCATCAAATATCAGATATATGCCTGGAAAGATAATGTAACAGCAGAATTAAATAGTTCCCCATGGGTTCCTGGTATCCAGCATAAATATATTTTTAATCAATTGATTTTCTTTTTTGTTACTCTAAGACTTGGTGGCAATGCAAATTACTACTATGTTTTAGGATGTTTATGAGCTCTAACTTACCCGTGGCAGATTCATGCTGATGTATGGCAAAACCAATACAGTACTGTAAAGTAAAAAAAAAAAAAAAAAAAAAAGATGTTTGGATCATAATCAAATTCCTTAAAGTTCTTTTGAGATTCTTCATAATTTGGCCACTTTTTACAGCTTTCCTGACTCCTCACCTGACTTCAAGTTCTAGTAAATCTGAAACACTTTCAGCTAGGAAAAGCTGTGCTGGGTTAGCCAGACACCATTCCTGTCTTCAAGAAAATCAATGAGGATTATAATAAGTATAATAAAAGCTACATATATACAAGCACAGACCTAATTCAGTCTTGGGAGCATAGAAGACTTTAGGGAAAATGTCTAAATATAGGAAAATAGTTAAATATTAGGGAATTGAGTTTGTGTGGACAAGTAGTTTTTACAAAGGAAATAGCCTGTGCAGATCCCTGGAGATCAGAAGTTCCTACAAACATTCTTTAGCTTATTCCGAGTTTCAATTTGTTCACATTGTCTAAAGTGCTAATTATCACTGGTATATGTGAGATGAGTTCTCAGTATAAGTTTTTCTCCTAGGTTCTAAGGTTCACAAGTTTACTATGCCCATACTAATTACAGAAAAATAAGAAACAAGTCTACAAAAATTAAGAATGGAATGATATATGAATCATTTTACAAACTGCTATTCCCTAAGTACAGTATTCTTCCCTAAACTATAATGCCTGTTAATTGTTTTATTTCACTCACTGTTAAATTATTCTCCATCTTCATTAGACTGAAGGCAGGTGGTCTCCATGAAAGATAAGTCTTAAAATTAAACTTGGCTTTGAGCAGCTGTTTCTCTTTTGTAATCTTTTACATTTCATACAATTCAGGCTCACTGCTCTTCCTGACAATATCCTCATTCAAAAACACAAAAGCAAAACAGGAAGAATGTTATAAACTGTGTGCTCTTAAAGCATGATATTTCTCCACCTTCATTTCAGCCTGACCCCTCTCATTTGTCATCCCTGGCCTCATTACCAAGTTCTTCCAGTCACCCCTTATGCCACTAGAAAAATACATTGGATGAGAACTTGGCAAAATGTAGCTCCTCTTTAGCTAAATATACAGTGTGATACACAAATATGTTCAGCAAAGAAGTACGGTGAATGAACTTCACAGGTACCACAGTGGCACATCTGTTCTCCACAAATTTCAATTGAGAAGAATTAGCTTGGAGCTGGTCCAGCAACTAAAAGCTTTTGTGTTCAATTACTGTTACTTTCTTTTGATTCACAATGAGATGTGTCACAAATATCTTACCCTTTTGTAACTCAGTTTTCCTCTTCTGTTGAACAGATATGAAGCCTCCTGGTCTCCATTCTCCTACTGCTTGTGGTTCCTAATTTTTGTGTATAGTTTTCACTGACTTCAGTTTGTCCACTTAGGAAAGGAACTACACACAGGTGAAGAAGAAAAAAAAAGAGTTTTTTTCTGGTTTGCAGGACAACTTGACTGGTCAGAATTTGAGGTACAGATATAATCTTTGTAAGTCTCTCTTGAATGCCAAGTTTTGATGTTGAAATATGTCCACATTTTTACCTATCACAGTGGCATTTATGTTTTACTCCAAAAGATAAAATACCATGTTATAATTCTAGAGGTTTTGATAGGAAATATTAACATCCTTCAGTTTAGTTTTCTAACACATTTTCTTTGCTGAGACTCCAAACACACACACACACACACACACACACAAAATCAATTCTTCTTTTTTTTTTTTAGTTTCAACAGTAAATAACTTTTGATTCTAATTACCTTTGTGTGCTGCCTAATTGTGCTGCCTGATGTTTAAAAATAAAAGTAAAAATTTTGATGAAAATGAATCTGTGGCAATGCTCTTCTTCTGAAGATCACAAATAAATCTATACTTTTTCAACCAATTTTGATTTTCTAATTTGAAATAATACATCATGTGAGAATTACAGACAATTGTTTCTTATGAAATTACTTCCCATATGAAGTTTAGTATCAGCTCTTACAAGTCATTTCCTATGATTTCTGAATCATTTGGAGAAGAATTACACATCTGTACATAGTTAAGTGACCTAAATTACTTTAGCTTCTGATTCATCATGCCTCCACCCTATTTTTATATTTAGCTCTATCTTTCCCCAAACTTCACTGTTAACATAGAGCAAGTTCATACATAGTCTCCAAACCTATAGCTTTCTTGTTTGCTTCATCAAAGAGATTTTTGCATCTTTTCTCCTCCTAGCTGTTTCTTATTCAAGTTCTAAATATACAATCATGGCAAACAAATATAGAGCATCTTAAAGCTGGAAAGATATATCAAAGTTGACTAGTTGCAACCTCATAAATAATGCAGAAGTAGCTTTCTTAAATTCCCTGGCAAGTAATGCAGACTCTGAACAGTACAAGGACAGAGAGTCCACTAAATCACAAAGATACTGATTTCTCATATTTCCAAATTAAGATGCTTTACTTACTCTTCCAATGGGAGATTTTACTTGCTCTGATGGAAACAATCTCACTCCAAGGCTTTGCATAACTTGCTTCCAAAATAATTTGTCCACTTTTAATGTCAACTCTGCAAGACTTGTAGTCATTCTTATTCTCTTATCCATCTTATTTTTTTTCACAATTCTTATTGCTACCTGACTTTATACTATAGATGTATTTGTTTACTTGTAGATGATGCAAAGAATATAAACTTCAAGAAAGGAGGGACTATATTTTATTACCATGGAATCCCCAGTCCCTAGAATAATGCCTGGTATATAGTAGGTACCAGAAATATTTGTAGATAATTGAATATTGAACTTAAATGAGCATCCCTATAATTTTACCTATTAATCCAAGCTCTGCTTTTTGGAATCAAAAAAGAGCAAACATTCTCCATGTAAATTGGTACAGCCACTATGGAGAACAGTATGATGATTACCTAAAAAACTAAAAATAGAGCTACCATATGATTCAGCAATCCCACTCCTGGGTATATTTAAGAAATAAACATACTTCAAAAAGATATATGAGCACTCTAGTGCTCAAAGCAGCTCTATACAGTGGACAAGACATGGGACAACCTAAATGCCCATCAATAGATGAATGGATAAATAAGATGTTGTGCACATATACAATGGAATACTACACAGCCATAAAAAAGAATGAAATAGTGCCTTTTGCAGCCACATGGATGGACCTAGAGATTATCATACTAAGTGAAGTAAGTCAGACAAAAAGTATATAGCTTATTCCACTTATATATGGAATCTAAAAAATGAACTTATTAACAAAACAGAACTGAGCTAGGGAACTTTAAAGGTAATAGAAAGGAGGATATTGAGTATCCGTGAAGAACCCATTTAGAGGTATGGAATTAGACTAGGTAGACATCTTACAGATTGGGGACTTTCTCTACTAATGTTATGCGGACCAAAAGGAGGTGAGGGGAAGACATAGTGTTAATGGCCCAGGTCTAAGGCTGGGCAAGGTGGGTGCCTGACCTTTTAATGTAATTATGAGGGTGATATTCTGTTCATATGATACATGTTGAAAGGTAAATAGAGAAATTAAACAAAGAAAATAAATTTTTGACACAGAAAACATTTTAAGAAGTTGAAATATGCCCAGTAACTATTTACAATGATGGATACATTAATATACATTCTTTACTCCTTTTCTCTATTCTTTATTACCAGTCTTGGCTTTCAAAGTATCTTAAAAACTTGCTCTACATTAAAATTATTTCTAAAATCTTACAGTTCTTTGAGGTGTCCTGACTTTTTGGTTCTACTTCTTAGCATCTTTCCATGTGGAAAATTCTCTTTATTTCATATTTGAGTATAAATAAAATGTTACCAAAATGACTAAAATTGGCTATTGCATACTATCTTGCATACCTGGTATACCCCAGTTTATTTACAATCTTGTCCAAGTATCTTTCTTATTAAATGAGTATATACCAAATCGCTTCAGTCATATCTGACTCTTTGCGACCCTATGGATCATAGCCTGCCAGGTTCCTCTGTCCATGGAATTCTGCAGGCAAGAATAATGGAGTAAGTTGCCGTGCCTCCTCCAGAGACTTTTTCTGACCCAGGACTGAACCCATGTGTTATGTCTCCTGCGTTGGCAATTGGGTTCTTTACCATAGTGCCATCTGGGAAACCCAAATGTGTAAAACTAATCCTGAATAACTGATAAAAATGGAGGATGATCGTAATGTGAATAAATTCTCTCCACAAACCTGATTTTATTTTATTTTATTTTTTTCTTAATGCTGATTTTATTATTTTTTTTAAATTTTTTAAATTTTAAAATCTTTAATTCTTACATGCATTCCCAAACATGACCCCCCCTCCCACCTCCCTCCCCACAACATCTCTCTGGGTCATCCCCATGCACCAGCCCCAAGCATGCTGCACCCTACGTCAGACATGGACTGGCGATTCATGGTTTCAACTACCTTGTCAACAAATATTTTGTAAATATTCCTAATTAGAAGAACTATTTGGATTTCAGTCTCATCTGCTTACCAAAAAGGTAAGCTCATCCCAAAGAGCCCAGGACAAAGCATAATAACACACAAGGGCACACTTGCTGGTTCTGTCAGGCTTCCTCCCCCCAAAATCAAGTATAGAAACATCTTTAGGTCTTGGTGATTGAGAAAATCATCTTCCTTAAGAGTTGCTTGACAGATACATCTTCCCCATTATTTCATCCTCAACATGAAGTCTTCCTTTTCTTAATCTCCAAGTCTTTCTTTTCTATCAAATGCAACTTACAGTAAAGTCAGAAATAACCTCTGGTAATTCACTTAGACATCTCTCAAATAGATGACTGTCAGTGTCCGGCTTTGCAAGTACTTGTTTATATTACTGTGCTTTAGACATTCAACTTTGTATTTCTCTAGATAAAGTGATAAAATGCATCCAATAACATTTTCCAGAAACAAGAGTTAATTTTAGGTATTCTTTCTGACAGTGTCCTAAAATGTTTATAATATAACCTGGGCAATTTTTAGGATCCATGATAGAACTTGGATTCCTAAGTAAGGATCCTTTGGTTACTCTTCCATTGCTATGTAGTTACATTATCATAGTATCACAAACTTTGATTTTGTTGTTCTCCAGTCACTCAGTCATGTCCAACACTGTGACCTCATGAACTGCAGCATGCCAGGCTTCCTTGTCCTTCACCATCTCCTGGGGCTTGCTCAAACTCATGTCAATTGAGTCAGTGATGCCATCTAACCATCTTATCCTCTGTCGTTCCCTTCTCCTCCTGTTTTCAATCCTTCCCAGCATCAGGGTATTTTCTAATAAATTGGTTCTTCACATCAGGTGGTCAAAATATTGGAGCTTCAACTTCAGTATCAGTCCTTCTAGTGAATATTCAGGACTGATTTCCTTTAGAATTGACAGGTTTGATCTCCTTGCACTCCAAGGGACTCTGAAGAGTTTTCTTCAACACTGCAGTTCAAAAGCATTAATTCTTCAGTGCTCAGTCTTCTTCATGGTCCAATTCTCACATCCTTATGTGACTACTGGAAAACCATAACTTTGACTAAACAGACCTTTGTTGCTAAAGTAATGTCTCTGCTTTTTAATATGCTGTCTAGGTTTGTCATAGATTTTCTTCCAAGGAGCAAGTGTCTTTTAATTTTGTGGCTGTGGTAACAATTTGCAGTGATTTTTGAGCCCAAGAAAAGAAAGTCTGTCACTGTCTTCATTGTTTCCCCATTTATTTACCATGAAGAAATAGGACCAGATGCCATGACATTTGTTTTTTGAATTTTGATCTTAAGCCAGCATTTTCACTCTCCTCTTTCATGAACTTAACAGCTTAAAACAAGATGAATTTATTAATTCAGTTTCCAAGTGTTGGGACTCCAGCAAAGCTTGCTGGTTCCTCTGCTTACAGTCTCACAAAGCTATAAAGTTCTAGCTATGGTTATGATTTCAACTGAGGCTTAAGGTCTTCTTCTAGGCTTCTTAGCTGTTGGTAGAATTCAGCTCCTTCGATTATAGGGCTGAAATACTATCTTTCTTTCTGGCTACTACTTGAGGCCCATCAACTTTAAGGAAGATGTTTATTTTCAATCACCAGGACCTGGGGATGTCTGGATGGTCAAATTCTAGAAGAGGAGGCCAGACAGAGCCATTCTCAGCTCCTTGAGGCTATCCATGGTTCTGTCATGGGGTCCTCTATACAATGTGGCAGCTTATTTTTTTTCAAGGCCAGCAGGACAGCACTTCTTTTGCTTTTAATCTCCCCTTCTAGTCTGTTAAGACAAAATCTATAAAACAATAAAATCACAGGAAGGACTAGCCTATCATATTCACAGGTCCCACAACTATCAAGCAAGGTTGATTGTACTACAACAAATGATGGGAGCATGGTCCCAATATGGTGGAGGAATAGGATGGGAGACCACTTTCTCCCCTACAAATTCATGAAAAGATCATTTTAATGTCGAGAAACTTCCACAAAACAGCTTCTGAATTCTGGCAGAGGACACCAGGCACCGAGAAAGGCAGCCCAATCTTTTCAAAAGAGGTAGAACAAAACATAAAAGATAAAAACAAACACAAAAGAATTAGGGAGGGAGACCCACTCTGGGGAGGGAGTCATGAAAGAGGAGAAGTTTCCACATAATAGGAAACCCTCACAGGCATGTCAGTTGGGAGCTTTGGAATCTCAGAGGGCACTAAAACAGGACAAAAAAATCAGAATACGCACCTAAGTGTAACTACCAGTGGAGAAGCTGCTCAGACTCTCCTGTCCACCATCAGTGAGTGGGGGCTAGTCAGGGAGATGTGGGCTGAATTATTGGCCCTTAGGGTAAGGACTGGCTTGAATGTCCTGAGAAACATCTGAGGGAGCTAATGTGACATAGCAGCCCAAATCTTTGATAGCCAGAGAAACAAAAAGGAAAAGAACCTTTCTTGCAATAGGCTCTAACACTGCACAGTGACCCCAGGTGTGCTCACTGAATAAAGGATTGTGCCCTAGTGAATACCAAAGGAGAGCAAGCCAGCTTCCATTTAGGGACTTCCCTCCCTAGAGGCAGAGAGGCAGGTGTGTGACAGCCAGAGCCCAAAAGGAAGGGGCTACTGCAGTCTCAGCACTAGCACCAAACTGTGAGCAGGGTGCCAGTTGCTAACACATTTTCCTGGGATGGTTCACATTGAGAGAATCAATTCCTAGGCAGATTGATAAGAAGTCCAGCGTCCGCAAGGAGGAGAAAGGGGTCTGAGGCTCTCGAAGTGGAGATTGGGGGTCTGGAATTCTCAAGGAAGAGAAAAGGACAAACTTTTTTTTTTTCCTCTACATTCCTTAGTCTTAGTTACACAACTCAGTTTAAACTTGTTGGGACCTGACCTGAGCCATGACAGGCTCAACAGTGCATACTAGGCCTAAGCCTCAGGTTCTTGTAAGCATGAGTCATAATTCTGGGAAACCCCACCATGGTCCCCGATGACACCAAGGTCCTCCCTGATGACACCAAGGTTAAATCAGTCACCACGATGATTCAAGGTTGAGTCAATCACCACACACCAACTACACTATTGCTGAGACAAAAGACTGCCTGTATATAAGCAGCTGTGATTCAGAGCTCGGGGCCCTCGTCAAGACTCCACTGTGCTGGCTGAGATTTGGGCCCTAGCTCGAGCTAGCAATAAACCCCTTTATGCTTTTGCATTACTGTGGACGTCCTATTCTCTCAGTTTTGGGGACTCGGACACGGGGCATAACAAACTCTGTACTAGGGATTGTACAACAACAATGTATCTGGCTGGAGGACAGTTTCTCCTTCCTGAAAACCTACTGACTAATCCTGATATCTTAGAATGTATATTGTGGTAGTGGGTCTAGGGTCTTTCTATTGTTAAATTCTAATCTTGTTATCCTAAAATGCAAATTGTGAGAGTGGGTCTGGTAAAATTTTCACAAACTTGAGACATTTTTTTTTAAATTCATTGTAACAACTAATTAAAAGGTATATAGCTCCATTGCTAACACTAGCAAGGGGGTACTCTTTCTGCCCTCTTCTGATGCTTATGTCAGAAGCTTTCCCGATCCCTTTTATACTTCAATAAAACTCTATTGCACAAAAGCGCTGAGCAATCAAGCCTCATCTCTAGCCCCAGATTGAATTCTTCTCTTCTGGAGGCCAAGAATCCCGGAGTCTTTTCTTGGGTCAGCAACAACCTTTCATCTTGGGGGCTCATCTCGGATTGTTCAGGACAAGGTAAGGATGCTTGGAGCCCTAGTTCTTTGTTCTCCTAGCAAACACGTTTTCTGCTGTACTTTACTAATTCTACGCTGTGCTTGTGTGAATGAATGACACGCTCTGCTCTGTGCTTCCATGGTGACCTCATACGGCTTATGGCAGAAACCTGTAGGAGGTTTATACCGACCTACCAGTGCCAAGAGGCACCCAATGTCTCCTTCAGGGACCAGCCAGAAATGGGCAAAGTATGTGGACTCCTTTCTCGGTCAAACTTTTTGGTCTCTTTGACCATTTCATAACTCCTTGGGAATTAGAAGTACTAACCTAATCTGTTGGATCATAGACTTTCAAGGGACTTGTGATCTATGCTGTTACTGTGTACTGTGACTTAGGTCCCAAACTTGGATTGGTAGTCAGGAAGCATCTAGCCTCGCTAGGAATCAGAAGTTCGGAAGCTAGATGGAGCTCTAGCTCCAAGAGCATCTCTGAGGTAAAAGGTTACTCAGATTGGAACCACAATGTTTTTTTTTTTTTTTTTTTTTTCCTTTGGTAACGCTAGCTCTTAGAGGACCAGAGGAGGCTCTTATACTGGTATGGCGATGCTTGGAAGGAACATCTCAGGTTTATGTCCATACCGGTTTTATTGTGGTCAAGAATATACTCAGGGTCGTGCACAGGCACTCAGATGACAAATATTTCCCCCAGCGGTCTTAGCTTGGGAGGCATTCTGGAAGGTTATTCTGATTGCACCCTGGGTGGCATCAGAGGCAAGGAAGGTTTTAATGTTGAGGAGCTGGACATCAGACTGGGATGCCATCAGGTCTACCCCAGGTGCACCCCCACCCTGTCTCGGTGGTAAAACCAGGAGGGAAGAGTACGGTGCCTGCATTGGTAAGGGACAGACTAGGTCTGACCAGGAAAGAAAAGCTTTGGTGTTAAGTCTGTCTACACCCCCATCTAGAACAGGAAGGGATGTCTCCGGTAGAAAGATGGCACTGGTTGCTTCTTTTCTCTCTTACAGATGGGAGCTAACAATTCCAACCTCACTTGTTTGAACTATATCCTGAAAAACTGGGATAGATTTGATCCCCAGAGCTTAAAGAAGACACATCTGGTTTTCCTATGTGATACTGCATGGCCATGGTATCCATTGGAGGATGGTGAACGGTGACCGGTTGGAGGATCTCTTAATTATAATACAGTTTTACAATTAGACCGGTTCTGTAGAAAACAAGGGAAATGGGTAGAAGTAGCAGTGGCAATCCACTCCAGTACTCTTGCCTGGAAAATCCCATGGACGGTGGAGCCTGGTAGGCTGTAGTCCATGGGGTTGCTAAGAGGTGGGCACGACTGAGTGACTTCACTTTCACTTTTCATTTTCATGCATTGGAGAAAGAAATGGCAACCCACTCCAGTATTCTTGCCTGGAGAATCCCAGGGACGAGGGAGCCTCATGGGCTGCCGTCTATGGGGTTGCACAGAGTCGGACCTGACTGAAATGACTTAGCAGCAACTTAGCAGCAGCAGCATATGTATTGCCCTTTTTCTCTGCAAAATATGCCAGACTTGTGTCCTAAGGGTATAGATTTGGGTGTGAAACTTTCAGCTCCCTCCTGTCCTCCTACTTTGTCCCCATACCCGGGGCTCCAAACTGAGCAAAGTCAGAGAACCCTCCCCCTTACCTCCCCAAGAAGGGTTGCCTTTGTCTCAGTAAAAACCCGAACTGAGATTCAAACTGCCCAAGTAGAGGTCCAAACAACATGATCTCAGACTACTCTGGTTTCAATAGAAACTCAGACCATCGAAGTAAGAGATGAGATGGAGGACAGGAAACAAAGAGAAAAAGAAAAGAAGGTTTCTCCAATCTATCCCTGGGGTCACATGCTCAGAACAGCCAGAAAGCCTGAGAAACAGCCACACAAGCTGTTGCCTCGTCACGAAGCACCCACAGGTAGAAATAATCAGTCTATGAGAGTTAATAAGCCCCTTCCTTATCAAGAAATATAAAGAATCAAGGAAGATCTGGGAGACTATTTAGAGGACCCAGAAAAATTGGACTTCTCTGGTGGCTCAGACGGTAAAGCGTCTGTCTACAATGTGGGAGACCTGGGTTCGAGCCCTGGGTTGGGAAGATCCCCTGGAGAAGGAAATGGCAATCCACTCCAGGACTATTGCCTGGAAAATCCCATGGACAGAGGAGCCTGGTAGGCTACAGTCCATGGGGTCGCAAAGAATTGGACGCGACTGAGCAACTTCACTATTCTCTAGAAAAATATATTAAAGCTTTTAAAGGTGTTACTCTGCTTTATGACCTTACTTGGAAGTATGTGATGTATATCTTGGGACAAACGCTGACTCCTGACTCAAAGACTCGAGCTTTGGAAAAAGCGGTTGCTTATGGAAATGAATGGTTTGGTAATGAGTCAGTAGGGAAGAGGGAGGATGAGATAACCGCCCTCCCCACTGGGAATCAGGTGGTGCCAACTACAGAACCAGACCGGGATTACAACACAGCTAAAGGAAGATGGGATCAGAGTCATTTTGTCAGATATATTCTTGAAGGACTCAGGCAGGCACATGCTAACCCTTTAAACTATGGCAAATTGGCAAACAGAACAGGAGAAGAAGGAAGCTCCTGGTAAATTCCTAGATAGACTGAGAGAAGCCCTTGGCAGATTCACTGAGATTGATCCCAAAATTGAAGAGGGAAGAGTGATCTTAAAAGATAGGTTTCTCACTCAGTCAGCTCCAGATATCCGCTGTAAGCTACTGAAATAGGCGTATGGACCAAACAGGCTTTAGATAATCTGTTACAACTGGCTCAAACAGTCTATAATGGTAGGGAACATGAGGAATAGAAAGAAAGGCAGAAAGACAAAGGAACAGGCAGTAGTCCTCATAATGGCTGTAAGAACCATTCTTAAACAACCTGAGAAAAATGCCCAGAGGGACCCAGGTGAAAAGGGATGGGCTCGCTATTACTGTGAAAGGGAGGGACACCTCAAGCGGGATTGCCCTCAGGCATCCAAGTTGCACCCCGCTCCATGTCTGGTCTGCAAGGGACCACATTGGAGGAGAGACTGCCCCCACAGGTGTAAGTTCCAGGGGTCAGACTCTCAAGACAATCAGGATTGAAGGTGCCCAGGGGTCCCCACACAAGCTTCCATCCTAATTACACCTGAGGAACCCCGGATATTAATAATTGTAGGGGGCCAATCCTTTTGGATACTGGGGCAACTTTTGGTGTGCTTACTGAAGCCCCTGGCCCACTTTCTTCTCGATCCGTTTCCATAATGGGGGTGTCTGGACGAGCCAAAGGTGTTACTTCTGTTGTTCTGTAACTGGGACTCTGTGCTATTTTCACAAGAGTTTCTGATCATGCCAGTCTCCCTCACCCCTTTTGGGAAGGGATATACTGAGCAAGGTCCATGCCTCTGTTTTCATGAATATGGAACCCTCCCTTTCTCTCCCTTTAATTGAACAAAATGTAAACCCTAGAGTGTGGGATGATGGAAAATCTGTGGGTCGAGCAAAAAAATGCTATTCCTGTAGTTGTCAGGCTCAAAGACCCACACTTATTTCCACATAAGAAGCAGTATCCACTGAAACCTGAGGTGAAGGAAGGGTTAAAACTCATCATTGAGAACTTAAAGGAGCAAGGGCTATTAATTCCCTGTTACAGTCCATGCAACACTCCTATTTTGGGTATAAAGAAATCAAATGGTAAATGGGGACTAGTTCAAGATTTATGTATAATAAATGAGGCTGTAGTTCCTTGACACCCCATGATGCCTAATCCTTATACTCTATTATCTGAAATTCCTGAATGAGCCAAATATTTCTCAGTAATTGATTTAAAAGGTGCCTTCTATTCAGTCCCTTTGGAGGAGGAAAGTCAATTTCTATTTGCCTTTGAAGACCCTATCAGACAGCTTCTCAGTTAACCTGGCCAATTTTGCCCCAGGGATTTCATGACAGTCCTCACTTATTCAGACAAAGTTTGTCATGGGATCTACAAAACTTTAATAGCTCCAAAGCAGTGGTGCTACAGTATGTAGATGATATTATGCTCTGTGCTGAGACAGAGGAAGCTTGTTCACAAACCTCAGAAGATTTCTTAAACTTTCTGGCAGGCTGCGGTTACAAGGCATCAAGAGAAAAGGCTCAGCTTTGTCAACAATCGGTTAGATATCTGGGCCTAATTATATCAAAAGGGACTAGGGCCGTAGGCCCTGAGAGAATTAAACCTATACTAAATCATCCCCTACCTATGACTTTAAGACAATTGAGAAGATTTTTCGAATCACAGGCTACTATCACATTTGGATTCCGGGTTATGGGGAACTTGCCTAACCTTTACATAAATTTATAGCTGAAACTCAGTAGGCCCAAACGGACAAACTGGTTTCGTCTTCAGATACTCAAAAGGCTTTTAAGGTTCTTCAGACTGCTCTCCTGCAAGCTCCCACTTTGAGCTTACCCACAGAGTCAGAATTTAATTTGTTTGTCACTGAAAGAAAAGGTATGGCATTGGGAGTTTTGACACAACTCCGAGGGCCGCACCAACAACCTATTGCTTATGTAAGCAGAGAAGTAGACATAATTTCACACGGGTGGCCCCACTGTCTAAGAGTAATTGGGGCAACACTTTATTAACAGCTGAAGCTTTATAAATAATTTATGGATGAAATCATACTGTATTGACTTCTCATGATGTGAGTGGAATATTAAATTCTAAGATTAATATTTGGATGACAGACAGTTGGCTTCTTAAATATTAGTCACTGTTGTTAGAAGGAGTAGTAACTAAGCTTAAAGTTTGTGGAAAATTAAATCCTGTCACTTTCCTTCCTGAGAAGGAAAATGAAACATCTGATCATGATTGTTCCCAATCTCTAACTGTAAACTATACAGCTTGGGAAGATCTAATGGATACCCCATTAGACAATCCTGACATGGAAATATTTACAGATGGCAGTTCTTTTGTTCAGGATGGAAAGTGTAACGCAGGTTACCCCATGGTGACTGCTGAACAGGATTTAGAAGCAAAATCTCTCCCCCAGGAAACTAGTGCTCAATTAGCAGAGCTTGCGGCTCTGACTCAAGCTCTGGAGTTAAGCAAAGGGCATTGAGTAAATATCTACATTGATTTTAAGTATGCTTATTTGACTTTACATGCTCATGCTGCAATATGGAAAGAAAGACAGTTTAAAACAGCAAAAGGAGAACCTATTAAGCATTTTAGAGAGATCTAGATACTTTTAACTGCTATATATTGTCCTAAAGAAGTAGCTGTTTTGCATTGCAAAGAGCACAGCAGGGATGGGAGTAAAGTAGCTGAAGGTAATCAGCTGGCTGACAGTCAAGCCAGAAAAGCAGCACTTTTACAAGACCCCTTCACTACAGACACCTAGGATCTGGACAGGTCCTGTGGAACAGGACAAACCACAATACACTGAGGAAGTATTAGAAAGATATGAGAAGAGGAGCAAAGATTACTGATAAAGGATGGTTATAGTCTGAGGATGGACAATTAATAATTCCTGAAAATGCTCAATGGAAAATTCTTAAGGGTTTACAACAGAGTTTTCATTTAAGTGTAGAAAGTTCTTACCAGATGGCTTCTTATTTATTTGAAGGTAAAAATGTAATGAAAACTTTAAAGAATATTATAAAAAGATCTGAGGTTTGTCAGAAAAATAACCCAAAGACTGAAAAGATAGCAAAATCTGGGTTACAAAGAAGTGGAAAGTATCCTGTAGAGGACTGGGAAATTGATTTTACTCATATGCCAAAAGCTAGTGGCTATTCTTGATTACAAGTTTGGGTGGATACTTTTACTGGATGGATTGAGGCTTTTTCCTGTCATAGTGAACAGGCTAAGGAGGTTAGAGAGATTCTAATCCATGAAATTATCCCTAGGTTTGGGCTGCCACGGAGCCCTCAGAGTGACAATGGCTCCACCTTTAAAGCTGCTGTAACTCAGGGCATATCTAAAGCCCTAGAAATAGAATGTCACTTACACTGTTCCTGGAGACCCCAATCCTCAGGAAAGGTGGAAAAGGCTAATGACATTATCAAATCAAAAGATATCTGTGCAAATTAACTCAAGAGAGGCAGGACAATTGGATTAAAGTTCTACCCATAGCTTTAATGAGGGCTCGGCCTGCCCCCCCAAAAGGAGGGACTGTCCTCCTTTGAATGTGTTTATGGAAGGTCTTTCTTATGCACAGACATTTTTATAGACCCTGAAGCCTTGGAATTAACTAATTATGCAACTCAGCTCTCAGCTTTTCAACAAGCATTAACAGAACTCCAGGAGATGACTCCTGACCCAGCCTCTGAGTCAAGCAAGCCTCTGTTTGAACCAGGAACGGAGGTTTTGATAAAAACTTTGGGATCTGGGGGCCAATACCTCAATCTGCTCTGGGAAGGCCCTTACCAGGTGATTCTTTCTTCTCCCACAGCTGTCAAAAGTGTCAGGAATCGGTTCGTGGGTTCATCGCACTTGAGTTAAGAGATGGTACC
Organism: Ovis aries; assembly: GCF_016772045.2. Lineage (NCBI taxonomy): Eukaryota > Metazoa > Chordata > Mammalia > Artiodactyla > Bovidae > Ovis > Ovis aries. The sequence continues at coordinate 1,141,537 of NC_056070.1, forward strand.
CTGACCAGAACTAAGTGGTATCATTTTATGTCTTTACTTTCTATGCTCTGACTTTGTACTTTTCAGATGGGCCTGGTAATCCATGTGAGCCTACTTCTGCTGACTCCAAAAATCCGAAGTCTGCCATTTGACCCTCAAGACAGTGACTTCCTGTCCTGGGCTCATTCCTATGCTGCATTCCACAATCGGTCTTATTGCTGGGTCTGCAGAGCACTCCCCTCCTCATCAAATGAAGAATCCCCATGGTGGATTTCTCCACTTAATCGAAAGGGCTTTCTTCAACTCTGTGATGACACCTAACAATCCTAAGATGGATTGATGTAACTATGGAGATGAGTGAAAGTTGCTCAGTTGTGTCCGACACTCTGTGACCCTGTAGACTATACAGTCCATGGAATTCTCCAGGCCAGAATACTGGAGTGGGTAGCCTTTCCCTTCTCCAGGGGATCTTCCCAACCCAGGGATCGAACCCAGGTCTCGAGCATTGCAGGCGGATTCTTTACCAGCTGAGCTATGAAGATAATGTAACTTTTAATTTTGATTAGATTTTAACTTGGTTTAATGACTATTTTGACTTACATCTGTAACTGTAAAACAGGGTTTGTTTCTAACCATCTGAAAGCTTTTAAGTTACAAATGGTTGTCCAAGCTCCTACTGTTGTAGCCACGCGTTTTGGGAAACTCACTCAGAAGGACAATGCAGATAGTGGAGTGCAGTTTATTACACCGGTGGGCCCAAGGCAGAGTCTCCTCTTAGCCAAGGACCCCAACCAGCATTTTTGAAAATCTTTTATACCCCATGTTTACGTGTCTGAACCCACCACTCCAAATTCCTTGAGACTAACATAAACCAAGGAAAATACAATCCCAAAAACCCCATCATTCACGTGCTATGTGCTCATATGCTCAAACAGTCAAACAATTAGCCAATAATCAAACCTGAGGTTATACTCCGATAGATACAGAAAAATTTATGGCCTGTCTGGAGGAAGGGCTGATTAGTGTATGTTTTCTCTTAGGCGATGAGTAACCTAGATATGATCTTCAAGGTTCCCTGGTCTGGAGGGGGCCTTACCCTTCTTTTGTTTTCATAGGCACTAAACACAGAGTTCAGAGTCCATTGGAAAGGTGGCTGAGCATGATCAACATGAACAGGCCTAAGATGGAGTCCAGGCCCTATGAATTCTTTCTTCACTACGAGTACCACAGCCTCCTCCAAATATTACTTGGGGCCCCTGGATCAGAAACCCTCAATATGAGAATATTCCCTTCAATAGGAGAATATGTTGTCTCACAAATTTAGGGACAACACCCTTTATCAGCTCAGAAGCAATTGTGGAATGAGAACGATGCCCTTTTTCCTAGGCAACATAATTCTCCTAAAAGAAAAAGGGGGTATGAGAGAGTCAATTCCTAGGCAGATTGATAAGAAGTCCAGGGTCCCCAAGGAGGAGAAAGGGATCTGGGGCTCTCAAAGTGGAGACTGGGAGTCTGGTGTTCTCAAGGAGGAGAAAAGGACAAACTTTTTTTTTTTCCCCTCTACATTCCTTAGTGTTAGTCAGTTACATAACTCAGTTTAAACTCTGTACTAGGGATTATACAACAACAATGTATCTGGCTGGAGGACAGCTTCTCCTTCCTGAAAATCTACTGATTAATCCTGATATCTTAAAATGTATATTGTGGTAGTGGGTCTGGAGGGTCTTTCTATTGTTAAATTCTAATCTTGTTATCCTAAAATGTAAATTGTGAGAGTGGGTCTGGTAAAATTTTCACAACCTTAAGACATTCATTTGATTCATTGTAATAACTAATTAAAAGGTACATAGCTCCATCGCTAACACTAGCAAGGGGGTACTCTTTCTGCCCTCTTCTGATGCTTATGTCAGAAGCTTTCCCTATCCCTTTTATACTTTAATAAAACTCTATTGCACAAAAGCTCTGAGCAATCAAGCCTCGTCTCTGGCCCCAGATTGAATTCTCTTCCAGAGGCCAAGAATCCCAGCATCTTTTCATGAGTCAGCAACAACTTTTCAACATCCACCAGGAGGGTCACAGTCTGAGATCACCTTCACAGAGGAGATACATGACAACACTTGGAACTGTGCCCTTGCAACATACCTGGGGAAAAGGTGGCAGGGACTGGGGAGGTGCATAAGATTCATGGGCAACCTGGGACAGTGAGCTTACCAAGCACCTGATCACCTTAGTGGCTTGGACCCAGAAAGGGTAAAAACCGCACAGCCCATCTGGGTCTGTTCCCTTGTGGAGCACCAGAGACCCTGAGCACATAGACATGGGAAGTGCATGCAATGCAGGGCTCACTTGGGGCAGTTCCTTTGCAGAGTGGGCTGGAGTCTGTGCAGTGTGGACCCATGAAGTACATGCTGCCTTGGGTTGAGGAAAACCCAGTGTGGTACATCCACTGTAAGCACTCCCCACACAGCCAGCAGTATTTGTTTGCAGTGTCCCTCCCTCCCCACAGCACAGCTGAACAAGTGAGGCTAAATAAGTGCTCACCTTTTCACCCTCATGTCAGGGAAGAAATTAGACACTGAAGAGAGAAGAGATTTGTAAATAAAGGAAGAAAAAATAAACAAAGAAGGGGGAACCGTTCCCAAAGTGACAGGCACAACAGATTAAAACCCTGCAGTTAAGGCTGAAACTGCATTTGAGGGGCAACTATAGACCTTGAGAAAAAGTGCAAGCCAGAAGTGACTATCTGATGTTGAACTGACCCCACACTGTCCACAACAGCACCAAAGAAAGTCCTAGATATGTTTTTACTTTTATCACTTATCAATGAAAAAAAATAATTCCATATTACTCTAACTTTCATTTTTGTATCCTACTGATACCTTTAAAAAATATTGTTTTTAAAAGACAAATCCCATATATATATTTTCAATTATTGTGATCAATTTAGTTTTGTACTTTTATATTGTATCTTTGAGACCCTAACCTGTATTCTAGGTTTTTAGTCTCTGTTTTTTGATATTTGTTATCAATTTTGTACCTTTAAGAATCTAATCTTCACTATCCATTTTCACTTAGGGATTTGATGACTGGTATGATTGCTGTTGAGTAACAAGCAAATTTAGAGCAATAAGGAACAAAGCAGGGCAAAGACTAACAGAGTTTTGCCAAGAAAATGCACTGGTCAGAGTAAACACCCTCTTTCAACAACACAAGAGAAGACTTTACACATGGACATCACCAGACAGTCAACACCAAAATCAGACTGATTATATTCTTTGCAGCCAAAGATGGAGAAGCTTTACACAGTCAACAAAAAAAAAAGACCAGGAGCTGACTGTGGCTCAGATCATGAACTCCTTATTACCAAATTCAGACTTAAATTGAAGAAAGTAGGGAAAACCGCTAGACCATTCAGGTATGACCTAAATCAAATCCCTTATGATTATACAGTGGAAGTGAGAAATAGATTTAAGGGACTTGATCTGATAGAGAGAGTGTCTGATGATCTATGGAATGAGGTTCGTGACATTGTACAGGAGACAGGGATCAAGACCATCTCCATGGAAAAGAAATGCAAAAAAGCAAAATGGCTGTCTGGGGAGGCCTTACAAATAGCTGTGAAAAGAAGAGAGTGAAAAGCAAAGGAGTAAAGGAAAGATATAAGCATCTGAATGCAGAGTTCCAAAGAACAGCAAGGAGAGATAAGAAAGCCTTCCTCAGTGATCAATGCAAAGAAATAGAGGAAAAGAACAGAATGGGAAGGACTAGAGATCTCTTCAAGAAAATTAGAGATACCAAGGGAACATTTCATGCAAAGATGGGCTCCATAAAGGACAGAAATGGTCTGAGCCTAACAGAAGCAGAAGATATTAAGAAGAGGTGGCAAGAATACACAGAAGAACTGTACAAAAAAGATCTTCATGACCAAGATAACCATGATGGTGTGATCACTCATCTAGAGCCAGACATCCTGGAATGTGAAGTCAAGTGGGCCTTAGAAAGCATCACTACAAACAAAACTAGTGGAGGTGATGGAATTCCAGTTAAGCAATTTCAAATTCTGAAAGATGATGCTTTCAAAGTGCTGCACTCAATATGCCAGCAAATTTGGAAAACTCAGCAGTGGCCACAGGACTGGAAAAGGTCAGTTTTCATTCCAATCCCAAAGAAAGGCAATGTCAAAGAATGCTCAAACTACCACATAATTGCACTCATCTCACACGCTAGTAAAGTAATGCTCAAAATTCTCCGAGCCAGGCTTCAGCAATATGCGAACCATGAGCTTCCAGATGTTCAAGCTGGTTTTACAAAAGGCAGAGAAAGCAGAGATCAAATTGCCAACATCTGCTGGATCATGGAAAAAGCAAGAGAGTTCCAGAAAATATCTATCTCTGCTTTATTGACTATGCCAAAGCCTTTGACTGTGTGGATCACAATCAACTGTGGAAAATTCTGAAAGACATGGGAATACCAGACCACCTGACCTGCCTCTTGAGAAATCTGTATGCAGGTCAGGAAGCAATAGTTAGAAATGGACATGGAACAAAAGACTGGTTCCAAATAGCAAAAGGAGTATGTCAAGACTGTATATTGTCACCCTGCTTATTTAACTTATATGCAGAGTACATCATGAGAAACGTTGGGCTGGAAGAAGTACAAGCTGGAATCAAGATTGAAGGGAGAAATATCAATAACCTCAGATATACAGATGACACCACCCTTATGGCAGAAAGTGAAGAGGAACTAAAAAGCCTCTTGATGAAAGTGAAAGTGGAGAGGGAAAAAGTTGGCTTAAAGCTCAACATTCAGAAAACGAAGATGATGGCATCTGGTCCCATCACTTCATGGGAAATAGATGGGGAAACAGTGGAAACATTGTCAGACTTTATTTTTGGGGGACTCCAAAATCACTGCAGATAATGACTGCAGCCATGAATTTAAAAGACACTTGCTCCTTGGAAGAAAAGTTATAACCAACCTAGATAGCATATTGAAAAGCAGAGACAAAGGTCTCTGCCAACAAAGGTCCGTCTAGTCAAGGTTATGGTTTTTCCAGTGGTCATGCATGGATGTGAAAGTTGGACTGTGTAGAAAGCTGAGCACTGAAGAATTGATGCTTGTGAACTGTGGTGTTGGAGAAGACTCTTGAGAGTCCCTTGGACTGCAAGGAGATCAATGATTTCTTTCTGAAGGAGATCAGTCCTGGGATTTCTTTGGAGGGAGTGATGCTAAAGGTGAAACTCCAGTACTTTAGCCACTTCCTGTGAAGAGTTGACTCATTGGAAAAGGCTCTGATGCTGGGAGGGATTGGGGGCGGGAGGAGAAGGGGACGACAGAGGATGAGATGGCTGGATGACATCACTGACTCAATGGACATGAGTCTGAGTGAACTCTGGGAGTTGATGATGGACAAGGAAGCCTGATGTGCTGTTATTCACAGGGTCACAAAGAGTCAGACAAGACTGAGCAACCAAACTGAACTGAACTTGATTGCTGTCTCCCCTTTTGACTGTCCCTTTTCTCCTCCTGGTCACCTCTGACTCCTTCCTTCCTCTTTTCGATATAACTCTGTGAATGTCTCTGGGGGCTCCTTGCTGTGAAGAGTTGTTTCACCACTAACTTAGGGGTTTTATCTTCTGTGCACTATGGATAGAGAAATCTTGATACTATTATAAGAGGAAGACTGAAACCCAGAGGCAGGAGGCTCACCTTCAGAAGGTTATAACATCAGAGAACTCCTAACTCCAGTGAACATTAATAGACAAGGCCCCACCCAGAAGTCTCCATACCTACACTGAAGCGAAGGTCCACACAAGAGCAAATAACTTCCACTGAAAAACATATCATGATAATTCTCCAGCAAAACAGGAACACAATCCTTAACTTTAAAAGACAGGCTGCCCAAAGCCATACCAAATCCATAGACACCACAAAACTCACTACTGGACCCTTTATAACACTCCAGAGAAAAGATATCAAGCTCCACCCACCAAAGCACAGATACAAGTTTCCCCATCCAAGAAACCTTGACAAGACACTGGTAAAACCCCATCCACAGAGAGAAGACTCCACAATTAAGGGGTACCATGATATTCTAGCCTTCAGAGAAGGCATCCCAAACACAGCAATGTAAACAAAACGAAAAGGCAGGAAAAAGTTCCCCAGGTGAAGGAACATGATAAAAATCAAACAAAAGAGGAGGAGATAAGGCGTCTACCTGAAAAAGAATTCAGAATAATGATAGTAAAGATGATCCAAAATCTTGAACACCAAATGGAGTTAAAGATAAATAAACTAGAGACAAAGATTTAAATGATGTAAGAAATGTTTAACAAGGAGCTAGAAGAAATGAAGAAGAGTCATCAATAATGAACCGTTTTTTAACTCATATTAATAACACTCTGGAGGGAATCAGCTGTATAGTAACAGAGGCAGAAGAGAGAGGATAAGTGAGGTGGAAGATAGAATGGTGGAAAAAAATGAAACAGAGAGACATAAAAGGAAAAAGAATAAAAAGAAATAAGGACCACCTCAGAGACCTCTGGGACAATGTTAAATGTCCCAACATTAAAACCATATGTGTCCCAGAAGAAGAAGACAAAAAGAAAGGGCATGAGAAATTACTGAGGAGATAATAGCCCAAAACTTTCCTAAAATGGGAAAGATAATAGCCACCCACGTCCAAGAAACCCAGAGAGTCCCCCAAAAGATCAGCCTAAGGCAAAACATGCCAAGACAAAACTAGCAAAAATTAAACACAGTGAGCAAATATTAAAAGCAGCAAGGGAAAAACAACAAATAACACACAAGGAGATCCTCATAAAGATAATAGCTGATCTTATAGAAAGTCTTTAGGTCAGAAGGGATTGGCAGGATATACTTAAAGTGATGAAAGAGAAAAACCTACAACCAAGATTAGTCTACCCAGCAAGGATCTCTTTCAGATATGAAGGCGAAATCAAAAGCTTAACAGACTAGTAAAAGCTGACATAATTCAGCACCACCAAACCAGCTCTTCAACAAATGCTCAAGGACCTTCTCCAGACAGGAAACACAGGAAAGGTTTATAAAAATGAATTCAAAACAACAAAATAAATGATAATGGGATCATACTTATCAATAATTGCCTTAAATGTAAGCGGGTTAAATGCTCTGACCAAAAGACAAAGACTAGCCAAATCAACACAAAAACAAAACCTCTATAAGAGGTTCAGTTCAGTTCAGTCGCTCAGTCATGTCTGACTCTTTGCGACCCTATGAATCGCAGCACACCAGGCCTCCCTGTCCATCACCATCTCCCAGAGTTCACTCAGATTCACGACCATCGAGTCGGTAATGCCATCCAGCCATCTCATCCTCGGTCGTCCCTTTCTCCTACTGCCCCCAATACCTCCCAGCATCAGAGTCTTTTCCAATGAGTCAACTTTTCCCATGAGGTGGCCAAAATACTGGAGTTTCAGCTTTAGCATCATTCCTTCCAAAGAAATCCCAGGGTTGATCTCCTTCAGAATGGACTGGTTGCATCTCCTTGCAGTCCAAGGGACTCGAAAAATAAATTACTTAGGAATAAATTTACCTAAAGAAACAAAAGACCTAAATATAGTAAACTAAAAGACAGTGATGAAAGAAATCAAAGATGACATAAATACATAGAGAAACATACCATGCCTATGTATTAGAAGAATCAATGTAGCAAAAATGAGTTTACTACACAAAGCAATCTATAGATTCAATGAAATCCCTATCAAGCTACCAATAGTATTTTTCACAGAACTAGAGCAAATAATTTCACTATTAACATGAAAACACAGAAAACTTCAAATAGTCAAAAGCAGTCTTGAGAAAGAAGAATGGAACTGGCAGAATCATCCTGCCTGAATTCAGACCATATTACAAAGCTACAGTCATCAAGACAGTATGGCACTGGCACAAAGACAGAAATATAGATCAGTTAAACAAAATGGAAAGTCCAGAGATAAATCCACAAACCTATGGACAACTTATCTTGGACAAAGGAGGCAAAAATATACAATGGAGAAAAGACAATCTCTTTAACAAGTGGTGCTGGGAAAATTGGTGAGTCATGTGTAAAAGAATGAAACCATAATACTTTCTAACACCATATACAAAAATAAACTCAAAATGTATTAAAGATCTAAGTGTGAGACCAGAAACTATAAAACTCTTAGAGAAAAACATAGGTAGAACATTCTCTGACATAAATCACAGCAAGATCCTCTATGATCCATCTCCCAGAGTAATAGAAATGAAAATAAACAAATGGGAGCTATATAAGCTTAAAAGCTTTTGTACAATGAAGGGAATTATAAGCAAGGTGAAAAGGCAGCCTTCAGAATGGGAGGAAATAATAGTAAATGGAGCAACTGACAAAGGATTAATCTCCACAATGTACAAGCAACACACGCAGCTCAATACAAGAAAAATGAACAATACAATCTAAAATTGGGCCATACATTGACATGAATCAGCAATGGGTGCACATGTGTCCTTTCATCCTGAACCTCCCTCCCACCACCAAAATCAGTTTAGTTCAGTCGATCAGTCATAACCGACTCTTTATGTCCCCATGAATTGCAGCACTCCAGGCATCCCTGCCCATCATCAACTCCCGGAGTTCATTCAAACTCATGTCCATCGAGTTGGTGATGCCATCCAGCCAGCTCATTCTCTGTCATTCCCTTCTCCTCCCGCCCCCAATTCCTCCCAGCATCAGAGTTTTTTCCAGTGAGTCAACTCTTCGCATGAGGTGGCCAAAGTACTGGAGTTTCAGCTTCAGCATCAGTCCTTCCAGTGAACATCCAGGACTGATCTTCTTTAGGAGGGACTTGTTGGATCTCCTTGCAGTCCAAGGGACTCTCAAGAGTCTTCTCCAACATCACAGTTCACAAGCATCAATTCTTTGACACTCAGCTTTCTTCACAGTCCAACTCTCACATTCACACATGATCACTGGAAAAACCATAGGCTTGACTAGACTGACCTTTGTTGGCAAAGTAATGTCTCCGCTTTTCAATATGCTATCTAGGTTGGTCATAACTTTCCTTCCAAGGAGTAAGCATCTTTTAGTTTCATGGCTGCAGTCATTATCTGCAGTGATTTTGGAGCCCCAAAAAATAAAGTTTGACACTGTGTCCGCTGTTTCCCCATCTCTTTCCCATGAAGTGATGGGACCAGATGCCATGATCTTTGTTTTCTGAATGTTGAGTTTTAAGCTACCTTTTTCAGTCTCTTCTTTCACTTTCATCAAGAGGCTTTTTTTCTGCCATAAGGGTGGTGTCATCTGCATATCTGAGGTTATTGATATTTCTCCCGGCAACCTTGATTCTAGCTTGTGCTTCTTGCAGCCCAGTGTTTCTCATGATGTACTCTGCATATAAGTTAAATATGCAGAGTGACAATATACATCCTTGACATACTCCTTTTGCTATTTGGAACCAGTCTGTTGTTCCATGTTCAGTTCTAACTGTTGCTTCCTGACCTGCATATAGGTTTCTCAAGAAACAGGTCAGGTCTGGTATTTCCATCTTTTTCAGAATTTCCCACAGTTTATTGTGATCCACACAGTCAAAGGTTTGGCATAGTCAATAAAGCAGAAATAGATGTTTTTCTGGAACTCTCTCGCTTTTTCCATGATCCAGCAGATGTTGGCAATTTGATCTCTGGTTCCTGTGCCTTTTGTAAAACCAGCTTGAACATCTGGAAGTTCACAATTCACATATTGCTGAAGCCTGACTTGGAGAATTTTGAGCATTACTTTCCTAGCATGTGAGATGAGTGCAATTGTGTGGTAGTTTGAGCTTTCTTTTGCATTGCCTATCTTTGGGATTGGAATAAAAACAGACCTTTTCCAGTCCTGTGGCCACTGCTGAGTTTTCCAACTTTGCTGGCATATGGAGTGCAGCACTTTGACAGCATCATCTTTCAGGATTTGAAACAGCTCAACTGGAATGCCATCACCTCCACTAGCTCTATTCATAGTGATGCTTTCTAAGGCCCACTTGACTTCACATTCCAGGATGTCTGGCTCTAGATAAGTGATCACACCATCATGATTATCTTGATCATAAAGCTCTTTTTTTTGTTGTTTTTTTTACAGTTCTTCTGTGTATTCTTGCCACCTCTTCTTAATATCTTTTGCTTCTGTTAGATGCATGCCATTTCTGTCCTTTATCAAGCTCATCTTTGTATGAAATGTTCCCTTGGTATCTCTAATTTTCTTGAAGAGATCTCTAGTCTTCCACCATAATGTTGTAATGTAATTATTCTCCAATTAAAATAAATTAACTAATTTTGAAAGTGGGCCAAGGAACTAAGCAGACATTTCTTCAAACAAGACATACAGATGGCTATGAACACATTGAAAGATGGTCAACCTCACTCAATATTGGTGTAATGCAAATCAGATCCACATAGAAATACCATCTCACACTGGTCAGAACTACTGCCATCCAAAAGTCTACAAAGAATAAATTTTGGAGAGTGTGTGGAGAAAAGAACCCTCTAACACTGTTGGTGCAAATGCAAACTGGTACAGCTATTATAAAGAACAGGAATCTGTTCTTGTAAAGATCAGATTCCTGTTCTTTATAATAATAAAAACAAAAGTTTAAAATAAAACTTAAAATACAATGTGGAGATTCCTTAAAAAATTGGATATAGAACTGCCATGTGACCCAGCATTCCCACTGCTGGGCATAAACACTTAGGAAACCAGAAATGAAAGCGATACATGTCCAATGTTCATTGCAGCACTGTTTATAATAGCTAGGACATGGAAGCAACCTAGATGTCTATCAGCAGACGAATGGATAAGGAACTTGTAGTACATATACACAATGGACTATTACTCAGCTATACAAAGGAAGACACCTGAGTCAGTTCTAATGAGGTGGATTAAACCGGAGCCCATTATACAGAGTGAAGTAAGTCAGAAAGAGAAACACCAATACAGTATATTAAGGCATATATATGGAGTTTAAAAAGACAGTAACAATGGTTCTGTATGCTAGGCAGCAAAAGAGACAGAGATGTAAAAACAGACTGTTGGACTATGTGAGAGAGATGAGGGTGGTATGATTTGAAAGAATAGCATTGAAATCTGTTATTACTGTATGTAAAATAGATGACCAATGCAAGTTTGATACCTGAAGCAGGGCACTTAACCCAGAGGGATGGGGTGGGGAGGGAGGTGGGATGAGTTCCAGGATGGAGGGGGGACACATACATGCCCATGTCTGATCCATATCAATGTATGGGAAAAGCCACCAAAGTATCATAGAACAATTATCCTCCAAATAAAATAATTTAAATAAATGACTAAATAAAAGTGTATTATTATTATTTGTACATTTATTCCTTTTTTTGCTTTTCTACTTTTCTTTTCCTATTGCAATTAATCTTTAATATATATATATATCTTCTTTATCTACCCCTATTTAACTTTGCATTTCTATTCTTTCTTTTTCTAACCATATTTGTTAGATTATTTTGTTTTAATTGTTTTATTCCCCAGTTGACACTTTGCCTAGCTTTGTTTTCCAGTTTGTGCTTTAATTAGTTTTGTTCTTAACTGTTGGATATCATTTTTGGTGTCCTTTGTTTGCTGGCTTTCTCCATTGTATTTTGTTTATTGGGCTGTTTTGGTTTTGCTTATGGGTGTATATGTATGTGCATATATTACATGACTTTACTTATTTGCCTGATTTTGTAATTGGCATTTGTCGGGGGGGCGTGCCTTCTGTATCTCACTTTTGTGAATTTGCTTCAATCCTGTTTTATTCCATATCAAACCACCTGTGGATCTCTTTTCTTGGCCAGAGATCAAGCAACGAGCCTTTGGAGTGGGAACACTGACTCCAATATCCTACACTAACAGAGAACTCCTAAACCTAGGGAGTACCAAATAGTGAGAACTCCCACAAAGGCAATGACTTGTATACAAGGCCTGGCATTACACAACTGTCAGCAGAACCCTGTGCAGGATGCCCCATCCAAAAAACGAGCAAGATGAAAATAGAAACCTAATCATCAGCAGACAAGATTACCACCTAACTGAACCCTGCCCAGCAGAGGAAGAAAACACAACAACTCACCTCCTCCCACCAGAGTGCAAACACAAATCACACCTTACGTGGAGCTTATACCAAACACTGTACTGATCTTATGAGGGCAGAAACCAACAGGAAGAAAGAATTTGACTATGAAGCCTGGGAAGAGGAGGCTTTAACAATAAGTTTTTAAATAATAATAATAATAAAGAGAGAAATACTGCACAAAGGAACAACTTAGAGACACACAAGGCCAAATAAATGAAGAGGAAATAGGTAAACTACCTGAAAAAGAGTTCAGAATAATAAAAGCAAAAATGATCCAAAACGTCAAAAATAGAAGAGAGAAAATGCAAGAATCAATTAGCAAAGACCTAGAAGAAATAAAGAATAAACACAGAGAGACAAACAACACAATTACTGAAGCTAAAAATACTCCAGAAGGAATCAACAGCAGAATATCTGAGGCAGAAGAATGAATAAGTGAGCTGGAAGATAGAATAGTGGAAATAACTGCTGAAGAGCAGAATAAAGTAAAAAGAATGAAAAGAACTGAGGATAGTCTCAGAGACCATTGAGACAATATTGAATGCACCAATATTTGAATTATAGGGTTCCCAGAAGGAGAAAATAAGAAAAAAAAATGAGAAAAAAATTTAAAAGATTATAGTTGAAAATTTCCACAATCAAGTCCAAGAAGAGCAGAATCCTGTACTGGATAAACCCAAGGAGAAACATGCCATGACACATATTAATCAAACTAACAAAGATTAAACACACAGAAAGAATATTAAAACCATCAAGAGAAAAGCAAGAAGTAACATACAAGGGAAACCCCATATGTTTAATAGCTGATTTTTCAGCAGAAACTCTGCAGGCCAGAAGGGAATGGAATGATATATTTAAAGTACTGAGAGGGAAACATCTACAATCAAGATTACCCTACCTTCAAAGATCTCATTCAAAATTGATGAAGAAGTCAAAAGCTTAACAGAGAAGCAAAAGATAAGAGAATTTAGTACCACCAAACCAGCTTTACAACAAATGGTAAAGGGATTGATGTGGTCAGGAAATAGAAGGAAAAGATCTACAGAAATAAACCACAAATAATAAAGGTAAAGACCATATATATACATATATATATCTCAATAAATATTTTAAATGTAAACAAATTAAATGTTCCAACCAAAAGACACAGATTGGCTGAATGGATATAAAAGCAAAACCCAAATATATGCTGTTTACAAGAAACCCACTTCAGACATCAAAACACATATAGACTGAAAGTGAGAGGATGGAAAACCAGGAGTAGCAATCCTGATATCAGACAAAATAGGCCTTAAAATAAAGAATATTACAAGAGACCATGAATGACACTTCATAATGATCAAGGGATCAGTCCAAGAGGAAGACATAACAATTGTAAATATCTATGCACCCAACATAGGAGCATGTCAGTACTTAGGACAAACACTAACAGACATAAAATGAGAAACAGATAGTAACACAATAATAGTAGAAGAGTTTGACATCCTACTTACACATATGGGCAAATCATCAAAACAGAAAGTTAACAAGGAAATACAAGCCTTAAATGACACATTAGGCCCGCTGGAACTCACTGATTACTTCAGGACATTCCATCCAAATGCAGAATACACTTTCTTCTCAAGTGTACATGGAACATTCTCCAGGATAGAGTGCATCTTGGGTCACAAGTAAAGCCTCAGTAAATTTAAGAAAATTGAAATCATATCGAGCATCTTTTCTGACAACAACACTATGAGACTAGATATCAATTACAAAAACAACAACAACAACAAAACAAACCTTGTAATAAAACCACAAGCACATGCAGATTAAACAATACATTTCTAAATGGACAAGTTACTGAAGAAGTCAAAAGGGAATTTAAAAAATACCTAAAAAAAAAAATGACAAATGAAAACAAAACAACTCAAAACCTATGGGATGCAGCAAAAGCAATTCTAAAAGGGACGTTTAGAGCAATACAATCCTTCCTCAAGAAATAAGAGAAACATTGACTAGACAACTGAAATTTACACTTAAAACTATTGAAAAAAGAAGAACAAAAAACCCACCAAAGTTAGCAGAAGGAAAGAAATCATAAAGTTCAGAGCAGAAATAATTGAAAAAGAAATGAAAGAAACAATAGTAAAGATTAATAAAGCTGAAAGCTGGTTCTTTGAGAAGATAAAATTAACAAAACTTTTAGTCAGACTCATCAAGAAAAAAAGAAAGAAGAATCAAATCAACATAATTAGAAACGAAAATGTAGAGGTTACAACAGATAATGCAGAAATACAAAGGATTATAGTAGACTATTATTAGCAACTATATAGCAAGAAAATGGACAACCTGAAAGAAATGGGCAGATTCTTAGAAAAGTTCAATCTTCCAAGACGGAACCAGGAAGAAATAGCTATCACAAACAATTCAATTACAAGCACTAAAATTGAGACTGTTATCAAAAATCTTCCCCAAAACAAAAGCCCAGGACCAGATGGATTCACAGGGGAATTTTATCAAATGTTTAGAGAAGAGTTAATGCCTATCCTTCTAAAATTCTTTCAAAATGTTGTAGAGGAAGGTAACATCCAAACTCATTCTATGAGGCTACCATCACCCTGATACTGAAGCCATGCAAAGACAACACAGGAAACACAATTACAGGTAAATATCACTGATGAACATTGATGCAAATATCCTCAACAAAATTCTAGCAAACATAATCCAACAGTACATTAAACAGCCCATACACCATGATCAAATCATGTTTATTCAAAGCGTGCAAGGATTCTTTGATATATACAAATATCATTCATTGTGATACACTATATTAACAAATTGAAAGATAAAAATCATATGATAATTTCAATAGGTGCAGGAAAATCCTTTGACAAAATTCAGCACCTATGAATGATAAAAATCTTAAAAAAATGGGCATAGAAGAAACCTGTCTCAACACAGTAAAGGCCATATATAATAATCCCACAGTAAACATTATTCTCAATGGGGAAAAATAGAAAGCATTCCCTCTAAGATCAGAACAAGACAAGGGTGTCCACTCTCACCACTATTAATCAACATAGGTTTGGAAGTCCTAACTGTGGCAATAGGAGAAGAAAAAGAAATAAAAGGAATACATATTGGAAAAGAAGTAAAACTCTCACTGTTTGCAGATGATATACTATACAAAGAAAACCCTAAAGATACTATCAGAAAATTACTAGAGCTAATTAGTGAATTTAGTAAAGTCACAGGATACAAAATCAATACACAGAAATCACTTGCATTCCTATATACTAACAACAAAAAATCAGAAGGAAAAATTAAGGAATCAATCCTATTCACCATTACAACAAAAAGAATAAAATATCTAGGAATAAACCCACCTAATGAGACAAAAGAACTGTATACAGAAAAGTATAAAACACTGATGAAAGAAATCAAAAGTGACATGAACAGAAGGAGAGATATTACATGTTCCTGGGTTCAAAAAATCATTATTGTGGAAATGTCTCTACTACTAAATATAATGTACAGATTCATCTTGCTGCTGCTACTAAGTCGCTTCAGTCGTGTCCAACTCTGTGGCCCCATAAACAGCAGCCCAACAGGCTCCCCCGTCCCTGGGATTCTCCAGGCAAGAACACTGGAGTGGGTTGCCATTTCCTTCTCCACTGCATGAAAGTGAAAAGTGAAAGTGAAGTTGCTCAGTCGTGTCCGACTCTTCATGATCCCATAGAGTGCAGCCTATCAGGCTCCTCTGTCCATCGGATTTTCCAGGCAAGAGTACTGGAGTGGGGTGCCATTGCCTTCTCAGACAGATTCATCTTAATCCCTATCAAACTACCAATGGGGGTAATTTTTCACAGAATTAGAGCAAAAAATCTAACAGTTTATATGGAAAGACCAGAGACTCTGAATAGATAAATCAGTCTTGAGAAAGAACAATGGAACTGGAGGAATCAACCTTCCCTGACTTCAGATTATACTACAAAGCTGCAGTTATCAAGACAGTATGGTATTGACACAAAGACAGAAATATAGACCAATGGAACAAGATAGAAAACCCACAAATAAACCCATGCACCTACGGGTACCTTATTTTTGCCAAAGAGGCAAGAATATACAATGGGGCAAAGACAGCCTCTTCAATAAAAGGTGCTGGGAAAACTGGACAGCTACATGTAAAAGAATGAAATTAGAACACCTCCTAACACCACACACAAAGATAAACTCAAAATGGGTTAAAGACTTAAATGTAAGACCAGAAACTATAAAACTCTTAGAGGAAACCATAGGCAGAACACTTGATGACATAAATCAAAGCAAGATCTTCTATGACCACCCCCTAGATTAACAGAAATTAAAAAAAAAGTAAACAAATGGGGCCTGATTAAACTTAAAAGCTTTGCACAGCAAAGTAAAATATAAGCAAGGTGAAAAGACAACCCCCAACATGGGAGAAAATAATAGCAAATGAAACAACTGACAAAAGATTCATTTCCAAAATATACAAGCAGCTCATAAAATTCAATGCCAGAAAAGCAAATAACCCAATTAAAAAGTGGGAAAAAGTCCTACACAGACATTTCTCCAAAGAAGATATACAGATGGCTAACAAACACATGAAAAGATGCTCAACATTGTTCATTATTAGAGAAATGCAAATCAAATCCACCATGAGACGTCACCTCACACCTGTCAGAATGGCCATCATCAAAAAGTCTACAAACAATAAATGCTGGAGAGGGTGTGGAGAAAAGGGAATGCTCTTTCACTGTTGGTTGGAATGTAAATTGATACAGCCACTATGGAAGACGATATGGAGATTCCTTTAAAAACTAGGAATAAAACCACCATATGACCCAGCAATCCCACTCCTAGGCATATACCCTAAGGAAACCAAAATTGAAAAAGACACATGTATCCCATTGTTCATTGTAGCACTGTTTACAAAAACTAGAACATGGAAGCACCCCACTCCAGTACTCTTGCTGGAAAATCCCATGGACGGAGGAGCCTTGTGGGCTGCAGTTCATGGGGTCGCTAAGAGTTGGACACAACTGAAGTGACTTAGCAGGAGCAGCAGCAGCAGAACTTGGAAGCAACCTAGATGCTTCCAAGATGCTATCATCCATGGACAGATGAATGATAAAGAAGTTGTGGTACATATACACAATGGAATATTACTCAGCCTTAAAAAAGGACACATTTTTGTTAGTTCTGATGAGGTGGATGAACCTAGACCCTTTTATACAGAGTGAAGTGAGTAAGAAAGAAAAAGATAAATATCTATCTAATGCACGTATATGGAATCTAGGGAAATGGGACTGAAGAATTTATTTACAGGGAAGCAGTGGAGAAACAAACATACAGAATAGACTTATGGACATGGGGAGAGGAGAGGAAAGATATGGAAACAGTAACGTGGAAACTTACATTACCATATGTAAAATACATAGCCAAGGTAAATTTGCTGTATGGCTCAGGCAACTCAAACTGGGGCTCTGTATCAACCTAGAGGGATGGGATGGGGAGGGAGATGTGAGTGAGTTTCAAAAGGGAGGGGATATATGTATACCTATGGCTGATTTCATGTTGAGGTTTGACAGAAAACAACAAAATTCTGTAAAGCAATTATCCTTCAATAAGAAAATAAATTAAAAAAAAAACATAAAGGGAAAAAAAAACTCTCTGGGACATTCTAATCATATTTCTTTTTGATAGCTGACTGTTCATATTTTGATGCTCCACCAAATCTTCATTCTCAAAAAGTCAAAAAGCAAGACCATAATCAAAGCCCCAAACCTGATTTCTTTTAATATTGGGTTGGCCAAAATGTTCATTCGGATTGTAAGAACTTTTGGCCAGCCCAGGAATTACTGTTCCTATTTTCAGTGTTGAAACTTCAGAGTTATTTTTGTGTCTTTCTACATCACTCTGTGCATTGAACTATTCAATAAGCATTATCAATTTTTCCATTACAATGTTTCTCACATAGGACTCCAGAAACCTAGTTCAATATTTCATAACACATTTATGAACTATTAAAAGTATCTCCTAATTGTTTCCTTCAAGTAATATTTGCTCTAGTGCAGTCATTTCCATATAGAAATAAAATAACTCTAAGTATTCAAAGTACTCAAAATGATCCTCTAGATTTCAAGACAGAAAATCATAGATTTGTTTTACATTAATTTGATGTCTTAAAAATCAGAAAGAAGCTTATTTTTTACCAATATTTAACATATATGTTGATGCTGGCTTCCAACTCAATTTATAAGTTTATGATTATTTGACAGGGGCTTCCCTGGTGGCTCAGAGGTTAAAGCATCTGCCTCCAGTGTGGGAGACCCGGGTTTGATCCCTGGGTCGGGAAGATCCTCTGGAGAAGGAAATGGTAACCCACTCCAGTATTCTTGCCTGGAGAATCCCATGGACAGAGGAGACTGGCGGGCTACAGTCCATGGGGTCATGAAGAGTCGGACACGACTGAGCTACTTCCCATATAGAAATAAAATAACTCTAAGTACTCAAAGTACTCAGAATGGTCCTCTAGATTTCAAGACACAAAATCATAGATTTGTTTTACATTAATTTGATGTCTTAAAAATTAGAAAGAAGCTTATTGTTACCAATATTTGACAATAATGGGAGACATGTTATCTTGAAGAAAGAGAGGAAGGGCCATAATATGGAGGAGTTGGATCTTTCACTCTTCATTTTTCTTCAGTTTGCATTAGATATTGTTGTTTATTCATTCCAGTTCAGTTGATTTAAAGACTATATTGTCTATTTTTAAGGAAATGAATGACCAATATTGACCAAAGTCCCTAAAAATGTTAGATGTTGACTTAAAAATATTCACAATCTAAAAGTAGAGAGTGTTTTATTCTGTAAGAAATTTTAGGACTTCAAGTCCGGGAGATAGCACCTAAAATAACCCTGAAAGAATTGCTCTGAGGAGGCAGAGGGAAGAGGAAGCTTATATAGAAGTTTTTCAACAAAGAGTAGCTAGTCTGAATGTCAATTTTTCTGTAAATTAAAGAAAATCAGATATCCCAAGTTAATCTATATATGGGGAGATGTAAGAGTCTGGGCTTAATTAAATCATTCCTTTGATATGCACCTCAGCTATCCTGGGCCAGTATCCTGTTTTCATATCCTGAGTTCCTCAGAACTCACAGTAGGGAGTGGCTAGAGTATGATTACTGCTAGATAGCAGATATTCTTCTTGCTGAGTTCTCTAAAGGCTCACCTGGTCATATTGGAGGGCTGCAATTGCTGATGACTGTGACATTTTTGTTTACTGATATGGCAGGAAATATTTCATTTCTCTAAAGATGGAAAATTATATTAATATTGCAAATACAAATGGATTTTATGAAAATTCAGCATACACTTCTAAAAATAGCACTTCTTCAGTTTATCACAAGATAAAAATGACATTAGATCAGATGTAAGAAATTTTTGAAATGTTGCTAACATTAGCAAAAATACTTAAATATATATTTATATCCACTACTATTAATGATGATGATGTATATGTGCTTTGAGATAATGGCTAGTGCTAATGCAAAGTATCACAATAAGAAATACATCGTAAAATAATATTTATGTCATTTAAATTTCATCCTTCTTAAATTTTTATCTTTGAATATACTTTATAATATGCATATTTAGCACAACAGGAAATGTATATACTTTCAACCAAATAATTATCTGTATATTAGAAAGTATATAATCAAATAGTTTTTATTGAGTGTGTGATCACAAAAGACACCACTGTTCTAGTACATCTTTTGTATCATGTTGATTATGCTTTATGAAATACTATATAAGTCCTGCCACTTCCATGTTAAAAGTCTCCATAACTTTCCCATTGTTACTGAATAAAGTATAACACTTTAGCAAGGCTTCTAGTGTGTAGTTCCCGCTAACGTTTCTACCTTTTCTTTTATTTTTTTTTTTGCCATTTTCCATCAATTGTTTGCATGTTGGAAATCTCCAATTATTAAGCTAGTTCTGCCCCCCAAGACTTTGATAATTTGATGTGCAAGATATTAAATTACATAAGATTATTTAACTTATTTATCCCATTACCAAAAAGTCATATTTCTCAGAAACATCTGAATTTTCAGTTTGTTTTAAATATCAAAAGATGTGCCAACACTCGGCTTTTACTCTTGAATGGCAACAAGAAGATAGAGCTGATATTCCTTTTGAACTAAACATGTATTCTCCAGGTCATCACATTTTCAGTCTCTCTCTTTTGTCTCTGTCATTCTAAGGCCAAATGTCAACTGATATTTTTCACCAGTTTTGGCTGTGGTAAAACAAAATACACAAGGATTGTAATGTATTTTAAGAGAAATGGAAGAGTATGCATATGTATATGGAAGAGAAGCATTTCCTTTCATCTAGGCACTTGTATCTCTTAACACCTACTTCTTCTATAAGAAAAACTTATATAACTCAGAATTACATGAAGCACATTTAGACTTATTCTTGTGGTTTTATTCACACTGTTTTCTCTACTTGAGAAATTTCTTCTTTATCCTTTATAACTAAAACAATTCATGTAACACCTCTCTTTTTTTTATTATAGATACTTAGAGTCTTCAAGTGACCATTCAGTTCTTCAACAACTAAAACTTTGCAAGATATTTGTTATGAAACATTGAAGGTCTCACAAAAGGTATAGAAGGTCCCAAGTAGTCTTCAGTTCAGTTCAGTTCAGTCACTTAGTCGTGTCTGACTCTGCAACCCCATGAACCACAGCATGCCAGGCGTCCCTGTTCATCACCAACTCCCAGAGTCCACCCAAACCCATGTCCATTGAGTCAGTGATGGCATCCAACCATCTCATCCTCTGTTGCCCCCTTCTCCTCCTGCCCTCAATCTTTCCCAGCCTCAGGGTCTTTACACTTAAAGGAAAAAAAGAAAAAAGAAAAAGGAGATCAGTTAAGGAAACAATAGAAACTGTGGTCCAGCTAAATTTAAAACCAAAAAAAAAAAAAAAAAGATGCGGAAGGATCATAGATGCCTGAGGTAGAGTTGCTATCTGAAAATTGATCTCTAGGCCACATGGTAAAGTACATTTGGCCTTAAGCTCTGAAGTGAGACCCTATAGGGAATGCTTATTGATTCTAGCTCAATGGTCTAGATAACTGCTAGAAATGGAAGAAGTAAATCATTTTTGCAAGAATGGTTCCCCATTCCCATTTAAAATTCCAAACAATTAACAGGTAGTAAAGTTCTATCCATCAAAGATCATAACATTTAAAAAAAAAAGCCATTATTACAAAAAGTAATAGTTTTGGCAATTTGAACCAGAGATCAAATTGCAAACATCTGTTGGATGATTGAAAAAGGAATAGAGTTCCAGAAAAACATCTAGTTCTTTTTTATTGATCACACTAAAGACTTTGACTGTTGGCTTCACAATAAACTGTGGAAAATTCTTCAAGAGATGGGAAGAATCTCTTGAATTGCCTCCTGACCTGCCTCCTGAGAAATCTGTATGCAGGTCAAGAAGCATCAGTTAGAATTGGATATGGAACAATAGACTGGTTCCAAATCAGGAAAGGAGTATGTCAAGGCTGCATACTGTCACCCTGCTTATTTAACTTATGTGCAGAGTACATCATGAGAAATTCTGGGCTGGATGAAGCACAAGCTAGAATAAAGATTCCTGGGAGAAATATAAATAACCTCAGCTATGCAGATGACACCATCCTTATGGCAGAAAGCAAAGAAGAACTAAAGAGGCTCTTGATGAAAGTGAAAGAGGTAAGTGAAAAAGTTGGCTTAAAACTCAATATTCAGAAAACTAAGATCATGGCTTCCAGTCCCATCACTTCACGGCAAATAGATGGAGAAAGAAAGGAAACAGTGAGAGACTTTATTTTGGGGGGCTCCAAAATCACTGCAGATGGTGACTGCAGCCATGAAATTAAAACGCACTTGCTCCTTGGAAGAAAAGCTATGACCAACCTATAGAGCATATTAAAAGCAGAGATATTACTTTGCCAACAAAATTCTGTCTAGTCAAAACTATGGTTTTTCAGTAGTCATTTATGGATGTGAGAGTTGGACAATAAAGAAGGCTGAGCACTGAAGAATTGATGCTTTTGAATCGTGGTGTTGAAGAAGACTTTTGAGAGTCCTTTGGACTGCAAGGAGATACAACGAGTTAATCCCAAAGGAAATCAGTCCGAATATTCATTAGAAGGGCTGATGCTAAGGCTGAAGCTCCAATACTTTGGCCACCTGATGTGAAGAACTGACTCACTGGGAAAGACCATGATGGTTGGAAAAATTGGAGGCAGGAGGAGAAGGGGATGACAGAGGATGAGATGGTTGGATAGCATCACTAACTAGATGGACACGAGTTTGAGTAAGTTCCGCGAGTTGGTGATGGACAGGGAAGCCTTGCGTGCTACAGTCCATGGGGTTGCAAAGAGTCAGGCACGACTGAACGACTGAACTGAACTGGACTAAACTGAATTACAGAAAGTAAGTAGAGGGGGACAAAAGCTAATAGATTTAGAGCTCTAAGGGATTCAGTTATTGTATTATTCAGATATAGAATATAGAACAGCACCCCACTCCAGTACTCTTGCCTGGAAAACCTCATGGACGGAGGAGCCAAGTAGCCTGCAGTCCGTGGTTTCGTTGAGTGTCGGACACGACTGAGCGACTTCACATTCACTTTTCACTTTCATGCATTGGAGAAGGAAATGGCAACCCACTCCAGTATTCTTGCCTGGAAAATCCCACGGATGGAGGAGCCTGGTGGGCTGCAGTCTATGGGGTCGCACAGAGTCGGACACGACTGAAGCGACTTAGCAGTAGCAGCAGCATACATATAATGGTTAAAAAATAAAGGACATCATCACGAAAGTCATCCATCAAGTCTAGCATATTGGAAATTGACATACAACTTCAAAACACAAGTGGAACTTCTAAATATGAAAAATAATACAATTACTCAAACACATACACACACACACTCTCACATTTAAGAAGAAAAATAGCAGGATAGATAACTAAAAATAGAATTAATGAAGTGGAAGATGCACCAGTAGAAATGACCAAAATAGCAGCTCAGAAATGTAAAGATATTGAAATTAAAAAAAATTATGTGAAAATATATGGAGATTTTAATTTAAACGTCTTGCATAAGTCTAACAAAAATCACAAAAAGAGAATAAAGGTAATTGAAGGAGAAGCAGTTTTCAAGGAGATAATGACTGAAAAATTTTCTAGAACTCTTAAAAACAATAATGTACAGGTGAAGAAACCATACCCAAGCATCTGGAAAGAAGGCCAGAACATTTAAAAAGAAACAATAATTATAATTACAGCACCTTAGAATACAGTAAAACCAGGCCTTCAAAGTTCTGAGACAAAATAATCTGGATTACCATATGATGTTAGATTTTCACTAACTGTTCTAAGTAAGTTTTTTCTACTTTTAACCATGTTCTTATATAGTCCTCCCCCACATTAACTCTAAGGTTGTTCTTGTGCTTTGATTAATATGATATTATCAAATTTGAAGCTTAAAAGCCCTTGGGAATTGAAGCATAGCTTCCTGCTTCTGGGAACTCAACCTCTATAATATGAAGAAGTCTAGGATAGCTCACTGAAGGATGAAAGTATGTGAACTCACTCCAAGTGAGATCCTCCCAGGTCAACTGTGGCAAAATAATACACTTACAACCCTACCAAAGATGTTCACATCCTAATCTATGGGATATGCGGGTATATTACCTTACTAAGCAAAAGGAACCTTGCATTCAGATGTGATTAAATTAAAAGCCTTGAAATGGAGATGTTATCCTGGACTATTTGAGTGAGCCTAATGTCATCACAGGATCTTTAAAAGAGTCAAAGTAAGTCTAGTTCAGTTAAGTCACTCAGTAGTGTCCAACTCTTTGTTACTCAATGGACTGTAGCATGATAGGCCTTCCTGTCCATTGCCAATTCCTGAAGATTACTCAAACTCATATCCATTGAGTCAGTGGTGCCATCCAACCATCTCATCCTCTGTCATCTCCTTCTCCTCCTGCCTTCAATCTTTCCCACCATCAGGGTCTTTTCCAATGAGTCAGTTATTCACATCAGGTGGCCAAAATATTGGAGCTTCAGCTTCAGCATCAGTCCTTTCAATGAATATTCAGGACTGAGTTCCTTTAGGAGGGACTGATTTGATATCCTTGCAGTCCAAGGGACTCTCAAGAGTCTTCTCCAAAACCACAGTTCAAAAGCATCAATTCTTTGGCACTCAGCTGTCTTTATGGTCCAACTCTCACATCCATACATGACTGCTGAAAAAACCATAGCTTTGACTAGACAGAATTTTGTTGGCAAAGTAATGTCTCTGCTTTTGAATATGCTGTCTAGGTTAGTCATAACTTTCCTTCCAAGGAGTGAGCGTCTTTTAATATCGTGGCTCCAGACACCAGCTGCAGTGATTTTGGAGCCCCCAAAATAAATTCTGTCACTGTTTCCACTGTTTTCCCATCTATTTCCCATGAAGTGATGGGACCAGAGGCCATGATCTTTGTTTTCTGAATGTTGAGTTTTAAACCAACTTTTTCACTCTCCTCTTTCACTTTCATCAAGAGGCTCTTTAGTTCTTCTTCACTTTCTGCCACAAGGGTGATGTCATCTGCATATCTGAGATTATTGATATTTCTCCTGGCAATCTTGTTCTCAGCTTGTGCTTCATCCAGCCCAGCATTTCTCATGATGTACTCTTCATATAAGTTAAATAAGCAGGGTGACAATATACAACCTTGACATACTCCTTTTCCTATTTGGAACCAGTCTGTCGTTCCATGACTAGTACTAACTGTTGCTTCTTGACCTACATACAGACTTCTCAGAAGGCAGGTCAGGTGGTCTGTTATTCCTATTTCTATCAGAAATTTCCACATTTTATTGTGCTCCACACAGTCAAAGGCTTTGTCATAATCAATAAATCAGAAATTTAGATGCTATCTGGATTATCTGAGTGAGCCTAATGTCATCACAGGATCTTTAGAAGAGTCAAAGCAAGAGATGACAACAAAAGAAGAAATGAGAGAGAGAGACATAAAGGGGGTGAGGAGAAGAGATTTGAAGATACTACACTGCCATACTGCTGGCTTTGAAAAGAGGAAAGAGCCGCAAGCCAAGGAATGCATTCAACATCTAGAAGCTGGAAAAAGTAAAGAAATAGATTGTTCCCTAGAGCCTCCAGAAGGATTTCATCTCTACTAACACATTGATTTTGTATAATACATTCCTTTTGGAATTGTTATGAGATAATAAATTGGGGTTATTTACAATTACTGCTTGTATTGTTTTTTCCAGCTACAATGGAAAACTAGTACATAAGTGTGTCCCAACCATAGAGAGACAATTTTTCTTCCTAGGGGACATCTATCGGGAGATATTTTGCTTGTCACAGTTTTGGGTGTTCTGATGTCATTAAAAAGATAGAAACAATCAGTTCAGTTCAGTTCAGTTGCTCAGTCGTGTCAGACTCATTGTGACCCCATGAATCGCAGCACGCCAGGCCTCCCTGTCCATCACCAACTCCCGGAGTTCACTCAGACTCACGTCCATCGAGTCACTGATGCCATCCAGCCATCTCATCCTCTGTTGTCCCCTTCTCCTCCTGCCCCCAATCTCTCCCAGCATCAGAGTCTTTTCCAATGAGTCAACTCTTCGCATGAGGTGGCCAAAGTACTGGAGTTTCAGCTTTAGCATCATTCCTTCCAAAAGAAATCCCAGGGCTGATCTCCTTCAGAATGAACTGGTTGGATCTCCTTGCAGTCCAAGGGACTCTCAAGAGTCTTCCCCAACACCACAGTTCAAAAGCATGAATTCTTCGGCACTCAGCTTTCTTCACAGTCCAACTCTCACATCCATACATGACCCCTGGAAAAACCATAGCCTTGACTAGACGGACCTTAGTCGGCAAAGTAATGTCTCTGCTTTTGAATATGCTATCTAGGTTGGTCATAACTTTTCTTCCAAGGAGTAAGCATCTTTTAATTTTATGGCTGCAATCACCATCTGTAGTGATTTTGGAGCCCAGAAAAATGAAGTCTGACACTGTTTCCACTGTTTCCCAATCTATTTCCCATGAAGTGATGGGACCAAATGCTATGATCTTCGTTTTCTGAATGTTGAGCTTTAAGCCAACTATTTCATTCTCCTCTTTCACTTTCATCAAGAGGCTTTTTAGCTCCTCTTCACTTTCTGCCATAAGGGTGATGTCATCTTCATATTTGAGGCTATTGATATTTCTGCAGGCAATCTTGATTCCAGCTTGTGTTTCTTCCAGTCCAGTGTTTCTTATGATGTACTCTGCATATAAGTTAAATAAGCAGGGTGACATTATACAGCCTTGATGTACTCCTTTTCCTATTTGGAACCAGTCTGTTGTTCCATGTCCGGTTCTAACTGCTGCTTCCTGACCTGCATACAGATTTCTCAAGAGGCAGGTCAGATTGTCTGGTATTCCCATGTCTTTCAGAGTTTTCCACAGTTGATTGTGATCCACACATTCAAAGGCTTTGGCATAGTCAAGAAAGCAGAAATAGATGTTTTTTTGGAACTCTCTTGCTTTTTCCATGGTCCAGCGGATGTGGCAATTTGATCTCTGGTTCCTCTGTCTTTTCTAAAACCAGCTTGAACATCAGGAAGTTCACAGTTTATGTATTGCTGAAGCCTGACTTGGAGAATTAATCGATACTGCTTAATATCATATAATACATAGAAGAGCCCCATGAAACATAATATTGTTAAGGTTTGTTACCTCTACCCTAGACTAACAAGCTCATGTTGATACACAAACTGAATGAACCCCGAATAAGACCAGCAGAAGAGCCATCCAACTGAACACAGACTAAAGTGAAGACTCAAAATCAACACCAAATAAAATAAATTGTGTTCTGCTACATAGCAGTATATAACTGATACGCACAGCCAGAAAAATCAATGTATGAAAAATTAGACCAGAAAAAAGACACTTTCAGATGAGTCAGTTCAGTTCAGTTCCATTGCTCAGTTGCATCTGACTCTTTGTGATGCTATCTGATCCTCAAATATCTGCATCCTGATTCACATGCTACTTTTGTTTATGATTTTATTTCTGTTGTTCTAGCACCATATATTATATGTTATTTTTATTAATTCATAAAGAAATTTACAGAGAGAGATATATATACCCCTTTAACATTTTACTTATTTGCTTACTATTATGTATCTCAGACTCTTCTTATGACATCATTTGTTCATTCTTAAGAAGTTAATTTGGCATAGGTCTCATTGTTAATCTCACCTTTTATTTATCTGAATTTAAAAGACATTTGCTCCTTGGCTAAAAGCTATGACAAACCTACACAGTGTATTGAAAAGCAGAGACATTACTTTGCCAACAAAAGTCTGTCTAGTCAAAGCTACGTTCTTTCTATTAGTCATGTATGGATGTAAGAGTTGGATCATAAAGAAAGCTGAGCACTGAAGAAATGATGCTTTTGAACATCATTGTTCAAAAAGAGCCTTTGGAGAAGGCTCTTGAGGGTCCATTGGACTGCAAGGAAATCAAACCAGTCAGTCCTAAAAGAAATGAATCCTGAATGTTCATTAAAAGGACAAAAATATATAAATGGGATGAAATTAAATTTAAAGGATTTTGCACATCAAAGGAAACTATAAACAAGGTGAAAAGATAACCCTCAGAATCAGAGATTATAATAGCAAATGAAAAAAATGACCAAGAATTCATTTCCAAAATAAACAAACAGCTCATACAACTCAATACCAGAAAAGATAAGCAACCCAATCAAGAAGTGGGAAAGAGACCTAAACAGACATTTCTCCAAAGAAGACATACAAATGGCTAACAGACACATGAAAATATACCCAACATTTCTCATTATTTGAGAGATGAAAATCAAAACTACAATGAGATATCACCTCATACTGGTCAGAATGGCCATCATCAAAATATCTACAAACAATAAACCCTGGAGAGGACGTATAAAAAGGGGAATCCTCTTGCAGCGTTGGTAGGAATTTAAATTGATACAGCTTCTATGGAAGATAGTATGGAGACTCCTTAATAAACTAGGACTAAAACCATCATATGACCCAGCAATCCCACTACTAGGCATATACCCAGAGGAAACCAACATTTAAAAAGATACTTACACCCCAATGTTTATTACAGTACTATTTACAATAGCTAATAGAGGTGGCAAGAATACACAGAAGAATGGTACAAAAAAGATCTTCATGACCCAGATAATCATGATGATGTGATCACTAATTTAGAGCCAGACATCCTGGAATGTGAAGTCAAGTGGGCCTTGGAAAGCATCACTAAAGACAAAGCTAGTGGAGGTGATGGAATTCCAGTTGAGCTGTTTCAAATCCTGAAATATGATGCGGTCAAAGTGCTGCACTCAATATGCCAGCAAATTTGGAAAACTCAGCAGTGGCCACAGGACTGGAAAAGGTCAGTTTTCATTCCAATTCCAAAGAAAGGCAATGCAAAAGAAAGCTCAAACTACCACACAATTGCACTCATCTCACATGCTAGTAAAGTAATGCTCAAAATTCTCCAAGCCAGGCTTCAACAATACATGAACTGTGAACTTCCTGATGTTCAAGCTGGTTTTAGAAAAGACAGAGGAATCAGAGATCAAATTGCCAACATCCACTGGATCATGAATAAAGCAAGAAAGTTCCAAAACAAAAACAAAAAACAAAAAACAAAAAACCCCCCACATCTATTTCTGCCTTATTGACTATGCCAAAGCCTTTGACTGTGTGGATCACAATCAACTGTGGAAAATTCTGAAAGAGATGGGAATATCAGACCACCTGACCTGCCTCTTGAGAAATCTGTATGCAGGTCAGGAAGCAGCAGTTAGAACTGGACATGGAACAACAGACTGGTTCCAAATAGCAAAAAGAGTATGTCAAGGCTGTATAATGTCACCCTGCTTATTTAACTTATATGCAGAGTACATCATGAGAAATGCTTGACTGGAAGAAACACAAGCTGGAATCAAGATTGCCTGCAGAAATATCAATAATGTCAGATGTGCAGATGACACCACCCTTATGGCAGAAAGTGAAGAGGAACTAAAAAGCCTCTTGATGAAAGTGAAATTGGAGAGTGAAATAGTTGGCCTAAAGCTCAACATTCAGAAAACGAAGATCATAGCATTTGGTCCCATCGCTTCATGGGAAATTGATAGGGAAACAGTGGAAACAGTGTCAGACTTTATTTTTCTGGGCTCCAAAATCACTGCAGATGGTGATTGCAGCCATGAAATTAAAAGATGCTTACTCCTTGGAAGAAAAGTGATGACCAACCTAGATAGCATATTCAAAAGCAGAGACATTACTTTGCCGACTAAGGTCCATCTAGTCAAGGCTATGGTTTTTCCAGGGGTCATGTATGGATGTGAGAGTTGGACTGTGAAGAAGGCTGAGCCCTGAAGAATTGATGCTTTTGAACTGTGGTGTTGGGGAAGACTCTTGAGAGTCCCTTGGACTGCAAGAAGATCCAATCAGTCCATTGTGAAGGAGATCAGCCCTGGGATTTCTTTGGAAGAAATGATGCTAAAGCTGAAACTCCAGTACTTTGGCCACCTCATGCTTAGAGTTGACTCATTGGAAAAGACTCTGATGCTGGGAGAGATTGGGGGCAGGAGGAGAAGGGGACGACAGAGGATGAGATGTCTGAATGGCATCACAGACTCGATGGACGTGAGTCTGAGTGAACTCCGGGAGTTGGTGATGGACAGGGAGGCCTGGTGTGCTGCGATTCACAGGGTCACAAAGAGTCAGACACGACTGAGTGGCTGAACTGAACTATGCAGATAAACCATTAAAGAAAATGTAGTACATATATACGATGGAATATTACTCAGCCATAAAAAGGATTGCATTTGAGTTAGTTCTGATGAGGTGGATGAACCTAGAATCTGTTATACAGAGTGAAGTAACTCAGAAAGAGAAATATAATATTTAACACATATATATGGAATCTAGAAAGATGACACCAATGAATTTATTTTAAAGGCAGCAATGGAGAAACAGACATAGAGAAAAGATTTATCGACATGGAGTTGGGAAGAGGAAGGTAAGGTTGAAATTTATGGAGAGAGTAACATGGAAACTTACATTATCATTTGTAAAATAGATAATCAATGGAATTTATGATTCAGGGAACTCAAACAGGGGCTCTGTAACAACCAGATGGTCCAGATGTATAGAAAGATTTGAGGAGGTTCATGAGGGAGGGGACATACATATGGCTATGGCTGATTCATGTTGATATTTGGCAGAAAACAACAAAATTCTGTAATTATCCTTTAATTAAAAAAATCCCTAATAAAGTGTATGAAAAAGAATATATATGTTGTATAATAACTGAGGCACTTTGCTGTAGAATAGAAATTAACACACTGTAAATCAACTAAACTTCAATAAAATTAATAAAATAAAATAGAGAACCAACAAGGAACTGTTGAATAACATGGGGAAGTATACTGAAAATTTTGTAATAACTTATAAGGGAAAGACTCTGTATATATTATTATTTATTAATATATATTAATTAATATAACTAAATCACTTTTCCACTTTGCTGTACACCTGATACTAACACATTGTTCTAAATCAACCATACTTTAATAATTTTAAAAAGAATCAGGAAACATCATTAGGATGGTACTTTGGGTCATTTCTAACCTTAGTTCCCTTCACAGGAATATCAACTGGCAACTATCTATAGATAAAGCATCACTGTGAAAATACCAGAACCTAAGAGTCAGGCTGAGTCACCCTTCTGGAGCAATGAGACTGATGAAGAACTTGTTAGAAGGGTAAATGAAGCAATTTCACTGTGACCATATTGTCCTTCCTCATGACTGGCACAGCATTTCACCAACAGGGTGGTCCTGGGTCTATAGTTTCTCTGGTAGGAAGCGAACCTGAGGTGGATATTTAGCTGAAGGATGCTCTTGGGCCCTCCCTTAGGGATTACTTGTGGGGATTACTGGGGGTATCTGTATAACTTGACCACTGGGGATAAAAGAGAAATGGAGAAGTGGGCCAGGGCTCACCTGAACTGGTACTGACATCCTGACAGACCAAGTTCTTACAGTGCTATCTGAGTAGAGATCCCAGGCAGCAGCTCAGGCCATCTGAAGAGCCAAACTGCTGAGAGCTGCCAGAGAGCTCAGCTGGAAGCACTTTCTGATTTAGTTCCCAACCAATGGCCATATCAGCTATGGAGTCCATTCTGAGTCCCTACCTGGGCAGAGAAGCAAATTTAAAGCTATACCCAACAGCCTAACGAAGTCCCAAACTTTGGAAAATATGGTCACAGACATCCAGTACCCATAGAGCACATCTAACAGCCTACTTGATCTTGAAGACCAGACTGCAGCCCGGCTCAACTTTGGGGCATAGCTGGTGTTTTGCCTGATACCAGAGGCTCCACCCATCTGAACATAGAGTATAGCCAAAAACACTATCTAGTTGGAGAACACAGATTGAGGCCACACCAAACCAGGAATGATTGCAGAACCCTGCTACCAGGGATATTGCCCTGCCAGGGAGCACAGCCTGCAAAACAAGAGATGATTGCAGAAATTGAAGATGTCACAAATAAATGGAAATTGTTCATATACTGGAATGATTAGTATTGCTAAAATGTCCAAAATGACGTAAAGCAATCTAGATTCAATGTGAAAAGTGAAAGTGTTAGTTGCACAGTCATATTCAGCTCTGCACAATCCCATGAACTGTAGTCTGCCAGGATCGTCTACAGAATTCTCCAGGCAAGAGTGGGTTGCCATTCCCTTCTCCAGGGGATCTTCCCAACCCAGGGATTGAACCAGGGTCTCTTGAATTGCAGGCAGAGTCTTTATTGTCTGAACCACCTGGTAAGCCCAGATTCAATGTAATACCTATCAAAATTTCAATGGCATTTTTTTTTTTACAGAAATAGCAAAACATGCTAAAATTTGTATGAAACCAAAAAGACCCCAAATAGTCAATCTTGAGAAAGAAGAACAAAACTGGAGGCATCACACTTCTTGATTTCAAACTTTATAATAATCAAACTGTATGGTATTGCAAGCAAATAAAAGACAAACAAAAAAAAATTACAACAGACACATAGACCAATGAAATAGAACAGAGCCCAGGAATAAATTCATATATATATGGTCAACAAATGTTTGACAATTATTCACAATATTCAAAAGGGAAAAGACAATTTGCTTAATATATGGTGCTAGGGAAATTGAAAATGGTCATGCAAAAGAATAAAACTAGACCTCTATCTTAAACCACTAAGACCTGAAAACTGTATAATTCCTAGAAGAAATGTCCTTGACATTGATCTTGGCAATTATCTTTTGGATATGACATAGCAATAAAAGCAAATATAAAGTGGGATTATATAAAACTAAAAAGTTTCTGTCCAGCAAAAGAAACAATTAATAAGTGAAAACTCACCAGGAAGTGGAAGAAATAATTTACAAACCATATATCCTCTAAGGGATTAATATTCAAAATATATAAGGAACTCACCCAACTCAATAGCACAAAAATAATTTAAATTGGGCAGAGGACCTGAAGGGATGTTTTTCCAAAGAAGACATACAAAGGGGCCAGTTACATGAAAGGGTGCTCACCATCAATAATTATCAGAGAAATACAAATTAAAATCACAATGGGATATTATATGTGGAAGGCAAAAAAGCTAAACTCACAAAACAGACAATAGATTTGTGGTCAACAGAGATAAAGATTAGGGAAAATGATTCAAAGTAGTCACAAAGTACAAACTCCTCTTATAAGAGAAATAAATTCTGGGGAGTACTGTAAAGAATGGCAACCACAATTAATAATGTGTGTGTGTGTTTAGTCAGTAAATCGTGTCCAGCTCTTCTGTGATCTCATGGACTGTAGCCTGCCAATTTCCTCTGTCCATGGGGTTTCCCAGACAAGAACACTGGAGTGGGTTGCCATTTCCTTCTTCAGGAAATCTTCCTAACCCAGGGATTGAACCTACATCTCCTGCACTACAGGCAGATTCTTTACCACTGAACAACCAGGGAAGACTACAGTTAGCAATACTGGATTGTACAGTTTGAAAATTGCTAAGAGAGTGGACCATAATGTTTCTCAACTCACATGCCTATACATAATGTTAAGTTACGGATGAGTTAACTAAACTTATTATGTCATTATTTCACAACATTTATTTATATCAAGTCATGGTATATATCTTAAACTTATACAATATTATGTCAATTTTATTTCAGTAAACCTGAAAAAAAGAAGAGAGTCTTAGAAAGGTAAGCTGGACCCCAATGTTGAGTAATGTGAGGACTGCTTAAAACTTTGTCTTTACTGATTAGAACAAGTAGTCTCCTTTTATTTTTTTTACCAATAATTGGCTCTTAGATTAAAATGAACACTATCTAATCTTTTGGATTTGGCAAATGCTGAGTTCTTTCTCCTCCTAACTGATATTATGTGGACTGCTGGCTTTGAGAAACATTGGTAATTGAAATTTGGAAGATGTTGCTTAAAATTCAATCATATTATAAAATTCTAATTATTTAAAACAACAACAACAACAACAACAACCAGGTACAATAATTTTGAGTAGGAAGACCCAAATTGAGCATTATTGATCAGGAGGATTGTCATGTAGCATGAATTTGGATGATGAGAGTAAGGGAACCCAGATTCCAGTAGAGATATGGAAGCATTTTATGTTCAGCTGTGAAATCCCTTGGTACTTTTTCCCCCTGAACCCTAGAATCCTTATCCATAGTGTTATTTGACAATGTTCTGACTCAGAACTGTTTTTGACTTATAAAGATACAACATTATTTCTGAATAAGCTAGATATATACTTCCAACTTGATGCCCAATCAGCTCTACAAAATTGAGGTATTCTTCAATTCATTAAGGATATCATTGTATCACTTGAATTTAAGAGTGGCTCAAAGAAAATTTAATATATGTTAAAGTGCATTAAATTCAACTATTCCAAAATCAGAATTATAATTTGTAAGAGCTACCCTTCAACATTTACTTGGGATGTATCTGGTAGTTCTATACATCAAATTCATCCTGAGACCAAAATATTTGAGAACTCCTGCTTGAGTTAAGTGCATTTACAGTGTGCTCATAGCACCCAGTAAAGAGCTATGTACTTGCACCACACCTTTTTTTAAAAAAATATAAATTTATTTATTTTAATTGGAGGTTAATTACTTCACAATTTTTTATTCTTTTTGCCATACATCAACATGAAAAAGTTGGTTGTATTAAACTGCAACTCAACATTATAATCCTATGTTGGCCTGTGCTAAGAATATGACAATAAACAGTCCTCTGAAATTAATCATTTTATGGATTCAAACAAGTAGTTGGAAAGATTTGATGATTTTTATTCAAAGTGTACACTGTTCGAGGTCCACTAGAGAAATTTCTCTGACAGTACAGTATCATAAAAAATTTGATCTCACCTCAGTAAAGGATTTGTCATTTTAGATAACACTAGTTATGCAGTTTATCCTCTTTCTCTCTCTTTTTACTTTAATGTCTTGAAATCTTACTATCTTTCAACCAAATGTTCACCTCCTCTTCTAGCCACCATTTTGCTTAATCTTTTGGCATGGATTTTCACATATTGATCATCTGGCTTTTTCTGACTTTTGTACTTTTATTTTGTCCCAATTTCTACATGTATTTCCCACACATTTATACACATACATTTTTTAAAGACAGGGAGTAAATGCATATGCACATAGACAAGTTTGAATACACTTCAATTTGACTCTTATAGTTTTAGGAGAGGATCACAGTTAGAGTAGTCCCTGGTTTGCTGATAAGGAAACGGAGTGCTGATTGATTTAACCAAGGCCAGTTCAGTTCAGTTCAGTCGCTCAAATCACAGCACGTCAGGCCTCCCTGTCCATCACCAACTCCGGGAGTTCATTCAGATTCACGTCCATCGAGTCCGTGATGCCATCAAGCCATCTCATCCTCGGTTGTACCCTGCTCCTCCTTCCCCCAATCCCTCCCAGCATCAGAGTCTTTTCCAATGAGTCAACTCTTCACATGAGGTGGCCAAAGTACTGAAGTTTCAGCTTTAGCATCATTCCTTAAAGAAATCCCAGGGTTGATCTCCTTCAGAATGAACTGGTTGGATCTCCTTGCAGTCCAAGGGACTCTCAAGAGTCTTCTCCAACACCACACTTCAAAAGCATCAATTCTTCGGCGCTCAGCCTTCTTCACAGTCCAACTGTCACATCCATTCATGACTACTGGGAAAACCATAGCCTTGACAAGACGGACCTTAGTCGGCAAATTAATGTCTCTGCTTTTGAATATGGTATCTAGGTTGGTCATAACTTTGCTTCCATGGAGTAAGCATCTTTTAATTTCATGGCTGCAATCACCATCTGCAGTGATTTTGGAGCCCCCCACCCCACCCCCCAAAAAAAGTCTGACACTGTTTCTACTGTTTCCCCATCTATTTCCCATGAAGTGATGGGACCAAATGCCATGATCTTCATTTTCTGAATGTTGAGCTTTAAGCCAACTTTTTCACTCTCCTCTTTCACTTTCATCAAGAGGCTTTTAGCTCCTCTTCACTTTCTGCCATAAGGGTGGTGTCATCTGCATATCTGAGGTTATTGATATTTCTCCCTGAAATCTTGATTCCAGCTTGTGTTTCTTCCAGTCCAGCATTTCTCGTGATGTACTCTGCATATAAGTTAAATAAGCAGGGTGACAATATACAGCCTTGATGTACTCCTTTTCCTATTTGGAACCAGTCTGTTGTTCCATGTCCAGTTCTAACTGTTGCTTCCTGACCTGCATACAGATTTCTCAAGAGGCAGGTCAGGTGGTCTGATATTCCCATGTCTTTCAGAATTTTCCACAGTTTATTGTGATCCACACAGTCAAAGGCTTTGACATAGTCAATAAAGCAGAAATAGATGTTTTGCTAAAATTCTCTTGCTTTTTGCACGACCCAGCGGATGTTGTCAATTTGATCTCTGGTTCCTCTGCCTTTTCTAACACCAGCTTGAACATCAGGGAATTCACGATTCACGTATCGCTGAAGCCTGGCTTGGAGAATTTTGAGCATTACTTTACTAGCATGTGAGATGAGTGCAATTGTGCGGTAGTTTGAGCATTCTTTTGCATTCCCTTTCTTTGGAATTGAATGAAAACGGACCTTTTCCAGTCCTGTGGCCACTGCTGAGTTTTCCAAATTTGCTGGCATATTGAGTGCAGCACTTTCACAGCATCATCTTTTAGGATTTGAAATAGCTCAACTGGAATTCCATCACCTCCACTAGCTTTGTTCGTAGTGATGCTTTCTAAGGCCCACTTGACTTCACTTTCCAAAATGTCTGGCTCTAGATTAGCGATCACATCATCATGATTATCTGGGTTGTGAAGATCTTTTTGTACAGTTCTTCCATGTATCTTTGCCACCTTTTCTTAATATCTTCTGCTTCTATTAGGTCCAGACCATTTCTGTCCTTTATCGAGCCCATCTTTGCATGAAATGTTCCCTCGCTATCTCTAATTTTCTTGAAGTGATCTCTAGTCTTTCCCATTCTGTTGTTTTCCTCTATTTCTTTGCATTGATCGCTGAAGAAGGCTTTCTTATCTCTTCTTGCTATTCTTTGGAACTCTGCATTCAGACGCTTATATCTTTCCTTTTCTCCTTTGCTTTTCACTTCTGTTCTTTTCACAGCTATTTGTAAGGCCTCCCCAGACAGCCATTTTGCTTTTTTGCATTTCTTTTCCATTGGGATGGTCTTGATCCATTTCTTCTGTACAATGTCACGAACCTCATTCCATAGTTCATCAGGCACTCTATCTATCAGATCTAGACCCTTAAATCTATTTCTCACTTCCACTGTAAAATCATAAGGGATTTGATTTAGGTCATACCTGAATGGTCTAGCGGTTTTCCCTACTTTCTCCAATTTAAGTCTGAATTTGGTAATAAGGAGTTCATGATCTGAGCCACAGTCAGCTCCTGTTCTTGTTTTTGTTGACTGTATAGAGCTTCTCCATCTTTGGCTGCAGAGAATATAATCAATCTGATTTTGGTGTTGAGTATCAGGTGATGTCCATGTGTAGAGTCTTCTCTTGTGTTGTTGGAAGAGGGTGTTTGCTATGACCAGTGCATTTTCTTGGCAAAACTCTTATTAGTCTTTGCCCTGCCATCCTGCATTCCAAGGCCGAATTTGCCTGTTACTCCAGGTGTTTCTTGACTTTGTACTTTTGCATTCCAGTTTTTATAATGAAAAGGACATCTTTTTGGGGTGTTAGTTCTAAAAGTTCTTCTATGTCTTCATAGAATTGTTCAACTTCAGCTTCTTCTGCGTTACTGGTTGGGACATAAACTTAGATTACTGTGATATTGAATGGTTTGTCTTGGAGACTAACAGAGATCATTTTGTCATTTTTGAGATTGTATCCAAGTACTGCATTTCAGACTCTTTTGTTGACCATGATGGCTACTCCATTTCTTCTGAGGGATCCTGCCCACAGTACTAGATATAATGGTCATTTGAGTTAAATTCACTCATTACAGTCCATTTTAGTTCACTGATTCCTAGAATATTGAAGTTCACTCTTGCCATCTTTTGTTTGACCACTTCCAATTCGCCTTGATCCATGGACATAACATTCCAGGTACCTATGCAATATTGCTCTTTACAGCATCGGATCTTGCTTCTGTCACCAGTCACATCCACAGCTGGGTATTGTTTTTGCTTTG
This sequence comes from Ovis aries, assembly GCF_016772045.2. Lineage (NCBI taxonomy): Eukaryota > Metazoa > Chordata > Mammalia > Artiodactyla > Bovidae > Ovis > Ovis aries. Next base: position 1,179,475 of record NC_056070.1, read on the forward strand.
GCTCCATCCCTTCATTCTTTCTGGAGTTATTTCTGCAGTGATCTCCAGTAGCATACTGGTCACCTACCGACCTGGCGAGTTCCTCTTTCAGTATCTTATCATTTTGCCTTTTCATACTGTTCATGGGGTTCACAAGGCAAGAATACTGAAGTGCTTTACCATTCCCTTCCTCCAGTGGATCACATTCTGTCAGACCTCTCCACCACGACCCACCCATCTTGGATTGCTCCACGGGCATGGCTTAGTTTCATTGAGTTAGACAAGGCTGTGGTCCTAGTGTGATTAGATTGACTAGTTTTCTGTGAGTATGGTTTCAGTGTGTCTGCTCTCTGATGCCCTCTTGCAACACTTACCATCTTACTTGGGTTTCTCTCACCTTGGGTGTTGGGTATCTCTTAATGGCTGCTCCAGCAAAGCACAGCTGCTGCTCCTTACCTTGGATGAGGAGCATATCCTCACCGCCACCCTTCCTGACCTTCAACGTGGGATGGCTCCTCTAGGCCCTCCTGCACCCGCGCAGGCACCGACCTTGGACATGGGGTTTCTCCTCCCGGCCACTGTTCCTGGCTTCGGGTGCAGGGTGGCTCCTCCTGGCTGCCCCCCTGGCCTCAGATGCGGGGTAGCTCCTCTCGGCCATTCCTGCGCCGTCACAGCCAGCACTTTGGCCACTGCCCCTGACCTCGGATGTGGGGGAAGTCCTCTTGGCCGCTGCCCTTTGGGCATGGGGTCCTCCCTGCTTCTGCCTCTGACCTCAGCCGTGGAGTAGCTCCTCTCAGCCATGCTTAGTGTACCTGTCGCAGCCGCCTGTGCATAGTGCACAGGTCACCTCCTCGTAAAAATTTCTAGATCTTTGAACTTCAATTTCACATTCTTAAAATCACCACATTTCTGGAGCTAACTTTTGAAGAAACCATCCTATTGAAGCCTCTTAACCCTTTAAGATGATCAAGTGGGTTCTCTGTTGTGAAATGAATCTTGCTGGCTCAATCCAGTTCCTTAAATTGCCAAAATTTGAGGAATGGGTAATTCCAACATTTTATGGTTCACATTATTATAATTGCATCTGATCATGATTAGAAAAATCCTAAATTATATGTTTATTTTGAAGTCATATAAATGATGGCATACAAACTGTTGAAAATTTTCTTGGTGACTATAATTCTCCAGTAGCATAGTTATTACTACTATAGTAAACTACTTTCATTATCTCAATATGTCTCATAACAATTTATTGCTTGCTGTCTGGCAGATTAATACACAGGGTCTAAGATATGTTTTCATGGTGAAAAAATGTAAAGTAGGCAATTTGTTGCTTTCTTTTATTTAGAATACATAGTTAAGATAAAAAAATCATTTCTTTACCAATTACTTTTTATTTGACATGAGCTAGGAGAAGGCAATGGCACCCCACTCCAGTACTCTTGCCTGGAAAATCCCATGGACAGAGGAGCCTGGTGGGTTGCAGTCTACGGGGTCGTTAAGAGTCGGACAAGGCTTCACTTTCACTTTTCACTTTCTTGCATCTGAGAAGGAAATGGCAACCCACTCCAGTATTCTTGCCTGGAGAAACCCAGGGACGGAGGAGCCTGGTGGACTGCCGTCTCTGGGGTCTCACAGAGTCAGACACGACTGAAACAACTTAGCAGCAGCAGCAGCAGCAGCAGCAGCAGCAGCAGCAGCAGCAGCAGCAGCAGCAGCAGCAGCATATCTGCTAAGATTACTTTTTCATATGCTATAGCTTTCTAAAACCCATTGTAAACATTACTAAGACTCTTCCCTATTGGTAGCAACAAATGGAAAAAAGAGAAGAGTGAGGCACTCTGAAATTGAATTAGCAAAGAGAAGGAAAGGGACTCACTGCAGAAAACCATGTGGTAGCTTTTCTGCTCTCATTTGGTAGGTGGTCTGATAGCTTTCCTAAAATAGTAATACATTACAGCTTTTCCTAGAACTCCTAATAATATTCACTGAAAAAATAGTTTAATTTATTTTCTTTGAGGGAGTCTGGACTGTATTTAACCTTCATGAGGAATTCATAATTCTTATGACTGAGTATGTGAATGACTCAGTTTGAATTCTATATATCATGTGTAGGTGGTGGGACTTCCCTCATGGTGCAATGGTTAAGAATCTGCCTTGCAATACAGGCAACATGGGTTTGATCCCTGATCATGGAACTAAGATCCCACATGCTCTGGGGCCTCCAGGCTACAGGTAGAGAGTCTGTGTGCCTCATGGAAGATCCTGCATCCTGCAGTTGAGATCCAATGCAATCAAATAAATAAATAATTTTTGGCTTCCCTGGTGAGCAGGATATAAACCTTCTATTTGAGTTTGGATGCCCACTGATAAATTTGTGCCCAAAGAGTCAGTAAAATACATCCAAGTCTGACTATATTTGGTTAAATTGCAGAAATGTACTATGACGTTTGGAGACCAAATCACTACAAGGTTAGTTGGGCTTCCCAGCACATAACATTTTCCTTATTTGCACTGTTTTGGCTTTGTCACTTTGGGTATTGGCATGGGAACCTGTTCTTTGTTGTTTCAGACTTTTTAGTTGCCTTTTTTTTTTTTTCTCAACTTGAGTAATAATCCTCTTTTGCTGATAGCTCTTTAGCTACTGTAAAAATAATTGTGTTATCATAAACAAAATTTTAGAATTTCAGATATGGGTAGTGTATAATTAGAAAGTGTTAATTTTGTTTTGTTTTGTTTTGTTTCCACCCAAACACACCCATGTAAGTAGTTACAAAAGACTCAGGGAAACACAGAAGTAGAATTATTTTCCCTGTTCTACTTTTGAAAGTTTCTTAGTGGAATCAGATGCTTTTAATACATGTTTGAAAAGAGTCTTTCATTTAACCTCTAAAACAAACCGCAATTCTGCTCCCCATTTTTTTTTTTCAATTTAATAAATTGTTCCAATTTTCCTACCTTTGAAATCAGATGATTCAGCTCTCTCTTTTCTGGCTTGAAAATTTGGCTTGATTCAAATTTCTGAAGCTAATGCTTCATTCCTCAGTTTTCCTTATTTTTAAGTCATTATAGTCTTAAATAATGTTTTCTATCTAGTTTCTTTTATGATTTGAATCTCTTTAAGCTAGTAAAGTAATGCTCAAAATTCTCTAAGCCAGGCTTCAGCAATATGTAATCTGTGAAATTCCTGATGTTCAAGCTGGTTTTAGAAAAGGCAGAGGAAACAGAGATCAAATTGCCAACATCTGCTGCATCATGGAAAAAGGAGGAGAGTTCCAGAAAAACATCTATTTCTGCTTTCTTGACTATGCCAAAGCCTTTGACTGTGTGGATCACAATAAACTGTGGAAAATTCTGAAAGAGATGGGAATACCAGACCACCTGACCTGCCTCTTGAGAAATCTGTATGCAGGTCAGGAAGCAACAGTTAGACCTGGACATGGAACAACAGACTGGTTCCAAATAGGAAAAGGAGTACATCAAGGCTGTATATTGTCACCCTGCTTATTTAACTTATATGCAGAGTACATCATGAGAAACGCTGGACTGGAAGAAACACAAGCTGGAATCAAGATTGCCAGAAGAAATATCAATAACCTCAGATATGCAGATGAAACCACCCTTATGGCAGAAAAAGAAGAAGAACTTAAAAGCTTCTTGATGAAAGTGAGAGGAGAGGGAAAAAGTTGGCTTAAAGCTCAACATTCAGAAAACAAAGATCATGGCATCCCATCCCATCACTTCATGGGAAATAGATGAGGAAACAGTGCGAACTGTGTCAGACTTTATTTTTTTGGGGTTTCCAAAATCACTGCAGATGGTGATTGCAGCTATGAAATTAAAAGACGCTTATTCCTTGGAAGAAAAGTTATGACCAACCTAGATAATATATTCAAAAGCAGAGATATTACTTTGCTGACTAAGGTCCGTCTAGTCAAGGCTATGGTTTTTCCTGTGGTCATGTGTGAATGTGAGAGTTGGACTGTGAAGAAGGCTGAGCGCTGAAGAATTGATGCTTTTGAAGTGTGGTGTTGGAGAAGACTCTTGAGAGTCCCTTGGACTGCAAGGAGATCCAACCAGTCCATTCTGAAGGAGATCAGTCCCAGGATTTCTTTGGAAAGAGTTATGCTAAAGCTGAAGCTCCAGTACTTTGGCTACCTCATGCGAAGTGTTGACTCACTGGAAAAGACTTGGATGCTGGGAGGGATTGGGGGCAAGAGGAGAAGGGGATGACCGGAGGATGAGATGGCTGGATGGCATCACTGACTCGATGGCCATGAGTCTGAGTGAACTCCGAGATTTGATGATGGACAGGGAGGCCTGGTGTGCTGCGATTCATGGGGTCGCAAAGAGTCGCACACGACTGATCGACTGAACTGAACTGAACTGAACTGAAGTTTCCATTAGACCCATTCTCTGTTCTGTCCGTTTTCTTTTTTAGTATAAATCTCACTCTCCATTCTTGTCCTGAGGATATGAACCTTCTTTCTGATGAGTTCATATCCCCTTTCTAACATCCACCCCTTGTGTTCCATTTTATACTTCTAAGTCAGTAATGAGATCTTACTTAAAGCATAGCTCAGATCTCATATTTTAAAAGCACTTCTTCACCTAAGCTGGACTCTGACTCTGCTCTGGTGATATCTGGTTATTTCCATTCTAATCTACCTGCTTGAGTTGCTTCCTTCCTCCTCTGTCTGATTTGCAGTTTCCCAATATAGTGCAGCCAACAGAAAATGAGTTCCATACCTCTATGAATCTGAAGCTCAGTTCTGCCAGAGCTGTATGGCCTTAAGCAAATTACTTGGCATCTGAATTTTCTTCCCTGCAAAATGGGGATGATAATAACTATATCACAATATTTTTTGGAATGATTAAATGAGAGCATACAATATAACTGCAGTTTTAGTCTACAGAACAATCTGGCAATGGTTTGTTGATGAAAATAGAAGTAGAAAATTAGAGTTTTATAATAAATTGCCAGTTTCCAACAGAAAATGCTCCTGGTAGCATGTCTTCTTCCTCCCCCACCCCTTTCATGCACATCCATTCTTTTTTTAAAAAGGTAAAATCATGAAATACTTCAACAGATTCAATTCCAGGGATGGACTCAGACCAGTTGATTGCTCACCCTGGGACCTCAGTGAGTTTGGGGTCTGTTCTTCTGTATGATGTCATATTGCTCCAACTAGAAACAACATAGGGAAGTCACACAATGTCCTGATACCTGGGCCTTGGACTTCTCTAGTGATGACTCCATTTATTAGTAACTCTGGATGATATTTATAATTCTTTAAGAACTTTCTCCTTAAGGGATGCTAAGTTACTAAAAATGCATGCAAATTAGCTTGTATCTAGCTGTTTAGAAAATGTTTAATAAATGACTCATGGATTTTGTATTAAAGGACTTTAAATCTGACACAGTTCACTGCCTAGTGGTTTTAGTCACTAAGTCGTGTCCAACTCTTGTGACTCCCTGGACTATAGCATGCCAGTCTCCTCTGTCCATGGGATTTTCCAGGCAAGAATACTGGAGTATGTTGCCATTTCCTTCTCCATATTGAAATGTATAAATGTGATTCTCTACATCAATTTTCCCTCACTTTATTTGCAATAAATTAAGAGTAACCTAGACCCAGACACCTAGAGAAGGAAATGACAACCCACTCCAGTATTCTTGCTTGGAGAATCTCATGGACGGAGAAGCCTGGTAGGCTACAGTCCATGGGGCCGCAAAGAGTCAGACACGACTGAGAGTGTCACTTCACTTCAGATCCAGACAACCTGGAATATAAAGTCAAGTGGGCCTTAGAAAACGTCACTATGAACAAAGCTAGTGGAGGTGATGGAATTCCAGTAGAGCTATTTTAAATCCTGAAAGATGATGCTGTGAAAGTGCTGCACTCAACATGCCAGCAAATTTGGAAAACTCAGCAGTGGCTACAGGACTGGAAAAGGTCAGTTTTCATTCCAATCCTAAAGAAAGGCAATGAAAAAGAATGCTCAAACTACCGCATAATTGCGCTCATCTCATGCTAGTAAAGTAATGCTTAAAATTCCCCAAACCAGGCTTCAGCAATACGTGAACTGTGATCTTCCAGATATTCAAGCTGGTTTTAGAAAAGACAGAGGAACCAGAGATCAAATTGCCAACATCTGGTGGATCATCAAAAAAGCAAGAGAGTTCCAGAAAAACATCTATTTCTGCTTTATTGACTATGCCAAAGCCCTTGACTGTGCGGGTCACAAACAACTGTGGAAAATTCTGAGAGAGATGGGAACACCAGACCACCTGACCTGCCTCTTGAGAAATCTGTATGCAGGTCAGGAAGCAACAGTTCGAACTGGACATGGAACAACAGACTGGTTTCAAATAGGAAAAGGAGTACATCAAGGCTGTATATTGTCACCCTGCTTATTTAACTTATATGTAGAGTACGTCATGAGTACTGGGCTGGAAGAAGCACAGCTGGAATCAAGATTGCTGGGAGAAATGTCAATAACCTCAGATATGCAGATGAAACGACCCTTATGGCAGAAAGTGAAGAGAAACGACAATACATCTTGATGAAATTAAAAGAGAGAGTGAAAAAGTTGGCTTAAAGCTCAACATTCAGAAAACTAAGGTCAGGGCATTTGGTCCCATCACTTCATGGGTTCATGGAAAATAGATGAGGAAACGGTGGGAACAGTGTTAGACTTTTTTTTTGGGGGGGGGGTTCCACAATCACTTCAGATGGTGATTTCAGCCATAAAATTAAAAGACTCTTACTCCTTGGAAAAAAAGTTATGACCAACCTAGATAGCATATTCAAAAGCAGAGACATTACTTTGCTAACAAATGTCTGTCTAGTCAAGGCCATGGTTTTTCCAGTAGTCATGTATGAATGTGAAAGTTGGACTGTGAAGAAATCTGAGCACCAAAGAAATGGTGCATTTGAACTGTGGTGTTGTAGAAGACTCTTGAGAGTCCCTTGGACTGCAAGGAGATCCAACCAGTCCATTCTAAAGAAGATCAGCCCTGGGATTTCTTTGGAAAGAATGATGCTAAAGCTGAAACTCCAGTATTTTGGCCACCTCATGCAAAGAGTTGACTCACTGGAAAAGACTCTGATGCTGGGAGGGGTTGGGGGCAGGAGGAGAAGGGGACGACAGAGGATGAGATGGCTGGATGGCATCACGGACTTGATGGATGTGAGTTTAAGTGAACTCCGGGAGTTGGTGTTGGACAGGGAGGCCTGGTGTGCTGCAATTCATGGGGTCAGAGAGTCAGACACGACTGAGTGTCTGAACTGAACTGAACTGAACTGAACTGAACTGAAGAGTAAATAATAGTACCATTTTTATTGTGTTTGCAGGCCACATAACCCTTTACATGTCTTTACTGAGCAAGTAGTAGTTGAAATTAATTTTTTTTTGAAATTGAATTACACCCACATAGTAACTCTAAGTGGTAATAATCCCCCATCTTTTACAGTTTTTATTCAACATAGTCAAGATTAGATATAAGTACATAAACGTCCAAAGGAGGGCATGACAATCCACTCTAGTATTCTTGCCTGGAGAATCCCATGGACAGAGGAGCCTGGCAGACTATAGTCCATGAGGTCACACAGAGTTGGACATGACTAAAGCGACTTAACAACATGCACAAAAGTCCCAGGTTAGTTCTTCAAATAGATCTCAATAATTTTAGGTCAGCAGTTGAACAATTGGGGAAAAATGGTAAAAAAAAAAAAAAAAGAAGAAGAAGAAGAAAAGAAAAGAAACCATTTTAAACAGAAGGGTCAGTCCAGTTCATAAGTTAGAAATGGATTTAGAAAGAGCCTGGGATAGAATTGATTATTAATCTGATAAAAAGAATACTTAGAATTTTGTCCCTAGAGTTTTTTTCTTATAGATTTGGACCAAATATAAATAACTTTCTCATGGAATTGAAGATTTTCATGTGAGTGTAAAATGTCATTTAATAAGAATTTTAAAAATTTAGATATAATTGACATATAATGTTCTAAAACATAATGATTTTATATTTGTATATATTGCAAGCTGATCAGAATAAGTCTAGTTAACATCTGCTCGTCATACATAGTTACAAGTTTTTCCCTGTGATGAAAATTTTTAAGGTCTATTCTCCCGCAACTATAAAATATACAATGCAGTATTATTAATTATGGGGCTACCCAGGTGGCTCAGTGGTAAAGAGTCTGCCTGTCAGGGAGGAGGTGTGGGTTCAGTCCCTGGATTGGGACTGTCCCTTGGAGAAGGAAATGGCAACCCATTCCAGTATTCTTGCCTGAGAAATCACACAGATAGAGGAGCCTGGTGGGCTACAGTCCACAAGGTCACAAAAGAGTCACACATGACTAAGCGACAACAAAATGTTGTATATAACAACAACAAAATGTTATATACCCCTATGAATTACTTATTTTATAGCTGTAACTATGTACTTTTTAACTTAAAAATGTCATTTAATAAAGATTTGGTTTTGATCAACGGTTTGGTTATAGACTGTTACTTAGTTATATTTCATTTCCAACCCCCCCCCCCCCCCCCCCCCCCCGCCGCTCCCAGCCATCAACCCTACTATACATTTAGAACGGAGAAGGCAATGGCAACCCACTCCAGTACTCTTGCCTGGAAAATCCCATGGACACAGGAACCTGGTAGGCTGCAGTCTATGGGGTCACGAAGAGTTGGACACGACTGAGCGACTTCAGTTTCACTTCACTTTCATGCATTGGAGAAGGACATGGCAACTCACTCCAGTGTTCTTGCCTGGAGAATCTCAGGGACAGGGGAGCCTGGTGGGCTGCCGTCTATGGGGTCGCACAGAGTCGGACACGACTGACTTAGCAGCATACATTTAGAAATTAGGTTTAAAAATCTCATTTTTTGGCAGGAAGGGGTGACTCTTTGGAAAATGTCAAAGTGAGCTTAAATATACATTTTTAATTATTCATTAGTTCAGTTAAGTCTAGGTTGGTCATAGCTTTTCTTCCAAGGAGTAAGCATCTTTTAATTTCATGGCTGTAGTCATCACCTGTAGTGATTTTGGAGCCCAAGAAAATAAAGTCTGTCACTGTTTCCATCGTTTCCCCGTCTATCTGACATGAAGTGATGATATCAGATGCCATGATCTTAGTTGTTCATTATTCATTTTTAGAACTGTTTAACTATGAAGAATCTTTCATGGCTTTATATTTTTCCTATTTATAAATGGTGATGAGTGAAAAACTTGATAATCAAAATTATAGCAACAATTACAGCAACACAATTATAAAGATTGCCATTTACTTACTAATTTAATAAATTATTGGCTTTTTAAATCTATGGGTGATAGCTGGTGAGTATGGCTATAGAGGACTATCATTTTTGTTTTTGATGACAAACAATTTATGCAACAATAAGTAATGTTTTCAGAAACATTACTGGTCCTTGGTTCTGGAAAAGGAGTTGTATTTTATGTAAGCACCACAACAAATTATTTCATCATGTAGAATTTGCTTTATAATTAAAATGCCCTGAATCTTTACTTGTTTAAAGAGAGAGAAGGAAGGGTGTAAGAAAAAGATGACAATATTACCTTCTTGTGTTCGAAATTAGGTGATAATAATAAGAATAACAATTGAAAAATGTATACTGAATATGACCATATGGCAGATACTGTGCTAGTATCTAAGTGTTCTATATGTATATACAGGACTGTAATTTCTGGCCTATGATTCTAACACTCAAAAAGTTTGTTTTAAGCTCAATTAGCAGGGAGATGAGATCTGAACTCATTTAGTGGCAAAAACCATCCTGAATGGACAGTGTTTAATTTATATTCTTAACTCATCCCACTTAGTTCAGTTCAATTCAATTGCTCAGTCGTGTCCGACTCTTTGCGATCCCATGAATCGCAGCACGCCAGGCCTCCCTGTCCATCACCAACTCCTGGAGTTCCCTCAGATTCACGTCCATTGAGTCCGTGATGCCATCCAGCCATCTCATCCTTGGTCGTCCCCTACTCCTCTTGTCCCCAATCCCTCCCAGCATCAGAGTCTTTTCCAACGAGTCAACTCTTCGCATGAGGTGGCCAAAGTACTGGAGCTTCAGCTTTAGCATCACTCTTTCCAAAGAAATCCTGGGACTGATCTCCTTTAGAATGGACTGGTTGGATCTCCTTGCAGTCCAAGGGACTCTCAAGAGTCTTCTCCAACACCACAGTTCCAAAGCATCAATTCTTTGGTGCTCAGCCTTCTTCACAGTCCAACTCTCACATCCATACATGACCACAGGAAAAACTGTAGCCTTGACTAGACAGACCTTAGTCGACAAAGTAATGTCTCTGCTTTTGAATATGCTGTCTAGGTTGGTCATACTTTTCTTCTAAGGAGTAAGCGTCTTTTAATTTCATGGCTGCAGGCACCATCTGCAGTGATTTTTGGAGCCCCCCAAAATAAAGTCTGACACTGTTTCTACTGTTTCTCCATCTGTTTGCCATAAAGTGATGGGACCAGATGCCATGATCTTCGTTTTCTGAATGTTGAGCTTTAAGCCAACTTTTTCACTCTCCTCTTTCAATTTCATCAAGAAGCTTTTTAGCTCCTCTTCACTTTCTGCCATAAGGGTGGTGTCATCTGCATATATGAGGTTATTGATATTTCTCCCTGAAATCTTGATTCCAGCTTGTGTTTCTTCCAGTCCAGCATTTCTCGTGATGTACTCTGCATATAAGTTAAATAAGCAGGGTGACAATATACAGCCTTGACGTACTCCTTTTCCTATTTGGAACCAGTCTGTTGTTCCATGTCCAGTTCTAACTGCTACTTCCTGACCTGCATACAGATTTCTCAAGAAGCAGGTCAGGTGGTCTGTATTCCCATCTCTTTCAGAATTTTCCACAGTTTATTGTGATCCACACAGTCAAAGGCTTTGGCATAGTCAAGAAAGCAGAAAGAGATGTTTTCTGGAACTCTCTTGCTTTTTCCATGACCCAGCAGATGTTGGCAATTAGATCTCTGGGTCCTCTGCCTTTTCTAATACCAGCTTGAACATCAGGGAGTTCACAGTTCACGTATTGCTGAAGCCTGGCATGGAGAATTTTGAGCATTACTTTACTACCATGTGAGATGAGTGCAATTGAGTGGTAATTTGAGCATTCTTTTTCATTGCCTTTCTTTGGAATTGAATGAAAACGGACCTTTTCCAGTCCTGTGGCCACTGCTGAGTTTTCCAAATTTGCTGGCATACTGAGTGCAGCACTTTCACAGCATCATCGTTTAGAGGTTGAAACAGCTCAACTGGAATTCCATCACCTCCACTAGCTTTGTTCGTAGTGATGCTTTCTTAAGGCCCACTTGACTTCACATTCCAAGATGTCTGGCTCTAGATTAGTGATCACATCATCATGATTATCTGGGTCTTGAAGATCTTTTTTGTACAGTTCTTCCGTGTATTATTGCCACCTCTTCTTATAGTGTATATATATTAATGCTATTTTTCCATTTCTCCCACTCTCTCCTTCCCATCCTGTGTCCACAAGTCTGTTCCCTATATCTGCATCTCCATTTCTTTCTTACAAATAGGTTCATCAATAGCATTTTCTAGATTCCATATATGTTAATATACAATATCTTTTTTTCTTTTTCTGACTTACTTCACTCTGTGTAACAGGCTCTAGGTTCATCCATCTCACTAGAACTGACTTAAATTGTTTATTTTCTATGGCTGAGCAATATTTTATTCTATATATGTACCACATTTTCTTTATCCATTATCTGTTGATGAACATCTAGGATGCTTTCATGTCCTAGCTATTGTAAATAGTACTGTGATAAAACTTGGAGGTATATGTGTCATTTTCAATTGTGGTCTCCTCAGGGTACATGCCCAGTAGTGGGATCCCTAGGTAGTATAGTAGATTTATTTCTAGTTTTTAAGGTATCTCCATATTGTTCTCCATAATGGCTGTATAAGTTTACATTCTCACTAGCAGTGTAAGAGTTTCCTTTTCTCCACATCTTCTCCAGCATTTGTTGTTCATAGATATTTTGATGATGGGCATTCTGACTGGTCAGAATTCTCCACCATGACCTGTCCCTCTTGGGTGGCCCTACACTATGTGGAGCACAAAAAACTGAGGAAAATTCTCAAAGAGATGGGACTACCCGACCTCTTGACCTGCCTCCTGAGAAATCTGTATGCAGGTCAAGAAACAAGTTAGAACTGGACATGGAATAACAGACTGGTTCCAAATTGGGAAAGGAGTATACCAAGGCTATATATTGTCACACTGCTTATTTAGCTTATATGCAGGGTACATCATGAGAAATGCTGGACTGGATGAAGCACAAGCTTGAATCAGACTTGCCAGGAGAAATATCAATAATTTCAAATATGCAGATGACACTACACTTATGACAGAAAGCGAAAAAGAACTAAAGAACCTCTTGATGAAAGTGAAAAAGGAGAGTGAAAAAGTTGGTTTAAAACTCAACATTCAGAAAACTAAGATCATGGCATCTGGCCCCATCACTTCATGGCAAATAGATGGGGAAACAATGGAAACAGTGAGAGATTTTTATTTTTTTTTTTTGGGGGGGGAGGCTCCAAAATCTCTGCAAGTGGTGACTGCAGCCATGAAATTAAAAGACCCTTGCTCCTTGGAAGAAAAGTTATGACCAACCTAGACAGCATATTCAAAAGCAGAGATTTTGCCAACATAGGTCCGTCTAGTCAGATTTATGGTTGATATACAGCAGTCATGTATGGATGTGAGAGTTGGACTATAAAGAAAGCTGAGTGCCAAGAATTAATGCCTTTAAGTATGGTTTTGGAGAAGACTCTTGAGAGTCGCTTGGACTGCAAGGAGATCCACAGTCCATCCTAAAGTAAATCAGTCCTGAGTGTTCATTGGAAGGACTGATGCTGAAGCTAAAACTCCAATATTTTGGCCATCTGATGGGAAGAACTGACATATTTGAAAAGACCCTGATGCTGGGACAGATTGAAGGCAGGAGGAGAAGGGAACGACAGAGGATGAGATGGCTGGGTGGCATCACCAACTCAATGGACACGATTTTGAGTAAGCTCTGGGAGTTGATGATGGACAGGGAAGCCTGGCATGCTGCAGTGCTTGGAGTCACAGAGTCGGACATGACTGAGGAACTGAACTGAACTGAACTGATTCTGACTGGTGTGAGGTGATACCTTATTGTACTTTTGATTTGCAGTTCTCTAACAATATGTTTATTGGCCATCTGAACGTCTTCTTTGGAGAAATGTCTGTTTAGGTCATTTACCCAATTTTTGATTGGGCTGTTTGTTTTTCTGACATTGAGCTGTATAAAGGGCTTATATATTTTAGAGATTAATCATTTGTCTGTTGTTTTGCTGGCAATTATTTTCTCCCATTCTTAGGCTTGTCTTTTCTCTTGTTTATTGTTTTCTTTGTCTGCAAAATCTTTAAGTTTAATTAGGTCTATTCGTTCATTTTTTGTTTTATTTCCATTACTTTAGGAAATGGGTCAATAAGGATCTTGCTGTGATTTCTGTCGAAGAGTGTACTGCCTACATTTTTTTCAGAGTTTTACTGTTTCTGGCCTTAAATTTAAGTCTTTAATCCATTTTGATTTTAGTTTTGTGTATGGTGTTAGGATGGGCTGGATGAAGCACAAACTGGAATCAAGATTGCCAGGAGAAATATCAATAACCTCAGATATACAGATGACACCTCCCTTATGACAGAAAGTAAAGAAGAAATAAAGAGCCTCTTGGTGAAAGTGAAAGAGTGAAGTCGCTCAGTCGTGTCTGACTCTTTGAAACCCCATGGACTGTAGCCTACCAGATTCCTTCATCCATGGGATTTTCCAGGTAAGATACTGAAGTGGGTTGCCATTTCCTTCTCCAGGAGATCTTCCTAGCCCAGGGACTGAACCCAGGTCTCCCGCATTGGAGGCAGACGCTTTACCATCTGAGCCACCAAGGCAGGGCTCAGTGAAAAAGGAGAGTGAAAAACTTAGCTTAAAACTCAACATTCAGAAAACTAAGATCATTGCATCATGTCTCATCACTTCATGGCAAATAGATGGGAAAATAGTGGAAACAATGACAGACTTTATTTTTTGAGAGGTTCTAAAATCACTGCACATGGTGATTGCACACATGAAATTAAAAAACGCTTGCTCCTTGGAAGAAAAATTATGACCAACTTAGACAGCATATTAAAAAGCAGAGACATTACTTTGCCAACAAAGTTCTGTCTAGTCAAAGCTATGGTTTTTCCAGTTGTCATGTACGGATGTGAAAGTTGGGCTGTGAAGAAAACTCAGCACCAAAGAATTGATGCTTTTGACCTGTGGTGTTGGAGAAGACTCTTGAGAGTCCCTTGGACTGCAAGGAGATCCAAGCAGTCCATCCTAAAGGAAATCAGTCCTGAATATTCATTGGAAGGACTTATGCTGAAATTCCAATATTTTGCCCACCTGATGTGAAGAACTGACTCCTTTGAAAAGACCCTGATGCTGGAAAAGATTGAAGGCAGGAGGAGAAGGGGATGACAGAAGATGAGATGGTTGGATGGCATCACCAACTCAATGGACATGAGTTTGAGAAAACTTCAGGAGTTGGTGATGGATAGGGAGGCCTGTCATGCTGCAGTCCACCGGGTCCCAAAGAGTCAGACACGACTGAGTGACTGAACTGGACTGAACTGATGGTGTTAGGAAGTCCTGTAGTTTCATCCTTTCATTCAAATTTTATACATGTAGCTGTCGAGGTTTCATAGCACCACTTATTGAAGAGACTGTCTTTGTCTCCTTTGTCAAAGATAAGATGCCCATAGGTGTATGGGTTTGTCTCTGGGCTTTCTATCTTCTTCCATTAGTCTATCTTTCTTTCTTTCTTATTTATTTATTTTCCAGAACTGTACTGTATACTGTTTTGTTGACTGGTAGCTTTGTGGTACAGCCTGAAGTCAGGAAGATTGATTCCTCAAGCTCTGATTTTCTTTCTCAAGATTGCTTTGGCTATTTGGGGACTTTTGTGTTTCCATAGTAATTGTGAAATTTTTTGTTGTAGTTCTGTGAAAAATGCCATTGGTAATTTGATAGGGAATACATTGACTCTGTAAATTGTTTCGGGTAGTACAGTTATTTTCAAAATATTGATTCTTCTAATCCAAACATGGAATATATTTCCCTTTGTTGGTGTCATTTTTTATTTCTTTCATCAGTGTCTTGTAGTTTTCTTCATACAAGTCTTTTGTCCCTTGAGGTAGAATTATTCCTAGGCATTTTACCATTTTAGTTGCAATGATGAATGGTATTGATTCCTTAATTTTTCTTTCTGATTTTTAATTGTTAACATACAGGAAGGTAAAGGATTCAGTACAGTTCAGTGGCTCAGTCGTGTCCAACTCTTTGCAACCCCATGGACTATAGCACGCCAGGCCTCCCTGTCCATCACCAACTCCTGGAGTCTACCCAAACCCATGTTCATTGAGTCAGTGATGTCATCCAACCATCTCATCCTCTGTCATCCCCTTCTCTTCCTGCCCTCAATCTTTCCCAGCATCAGGGTCTTTTCCAATGAGTCAGCGCTTCGCATCAGGTGGCCAAAGTATTGGAATTTCAGTTTCAACATCAGTCCTTCCAATGAACACCCAGGACTGATCTCCTTTAGGATGGACTGTTTGGATTTCCTTGCAGTCCAAGGGACTCAATCTTTTCATGTGTTTGTTAGCCATCTGTATGTCTTCTTTGGAGAAATGTCTATTTAGTTCTTTGGCCGACTTTTTGATTGGGTCATTTATTTTTCTGGAATTGAGCTGCAGGAGTTGCTTGTATATTTTTGAGATTAGTTGTTTGTCAATTGCTTCATTTGCTATTATTTTCTCCCTTTCTGAAGGCTGTCTTTTCACCTTGCTTATAGTTTCCTTTGTTGTGCAGAAGCTTTTAATTTTAATTAGATCCCATTTGTTTATTTTTGCTTTTATTTCCAGTATTCTGGGAGGTGGGTCATAGAGGATCCTGCTGTGATTTATGTCAGAGAGTGTTTTGCCTATGGACTCCTCTAGGAGTTTTATAGTTTCTGGTCTTACATTTAGATCTTTAATCCATTTTAAGTTTATTTTTGTATATGGTGTTAGAAAGTGTTTGATTTCATTATTTTACAAGTGGTTGACCAGTTTTCCCAGCACCACTTGTTAAAGAGATTGTCTTTAATCCATTGTATACCCTTGCCTCCTTTGTCAAAGATAAGGTGTCCATAGGTGTGGATTTATCTCTGGGTTTTCTACTTTGTTCCATTGATCTATATTTCTGTCTTTGTGCCAGTACCATGCTGCCTTGATGACGGTAAAAACTATTCAGTTCAGTTCAGTTCATTTCAGTTGCTCAGTCGTGTCCGACTCTTTGGGACCCCATAAATAGCAGCACGCCAGGCCTCCCTGTCCATCACCATCTCCCGGAGTTCACTCAGACTCACGTCCATCAAACCCATGATGCCATCCAGCCATCTCATCCTCTGTCGTCCCCTTCTCCTCCTGCTCCCAATCCCTCCCAGCATCACAGTCTTTTCCAATGAGTCAACTCTTCGCATGAGGTGGCCAAAGTACTGGAGCTTCAGCTTTAGCATTATTTGTTACAAAGCAATCCCAGGGCTGAACTCCTTCAGAATGGACTGGTTGGATGGACAGAAAGAATGGACAGAAAAAGCCCCAAGACAAATGGTGAAAGTAATACTCAACAGACAAGAACACCCAAAGAAATTCACACACTTAGAGAAAAGAAGAGAGTAAAAAGAGAAAAATAAGTTAGCCTCTAATTAAAATAAATAAAATAAAAAAAAAAAAACTGGAACCAAAAAGAAAAACATCAATCGAGCCAATTAAAAAAACCCACGCGTGAAAATGAATACTAAAAACTAGACTAACAAAAATAAAACGTTGAGAATATGAAAAAATGCAATATAACTAAAGAACACTGTAAAAATAGAATAAATCATTTGCAAATAAAATCTTTTAAAAAAGGAAAAAGTAAATTGTAAAAGTAAAAATTAAAGGAATAATAAAGCAGAATATTAGAATAATATGCTATATATATATATATATACACACACACACACACTTTAGCTGCAAAGAATATAATCAATCTGATTTCGGTGTTGGCCGTCTGGTCCATGTGTAGAATCTTCTCTTGTGTTGTTGAAAGAGGGTGCTTTATGACCAGTACATTCTCTTGGCAGAATTCTAATAGCCTTTGCCTTGCTTCATTATGTACTCCAAGGCCAAATTTACGTTATTCCAGGTGTTTCTTAGGGATTCCCTGGTGGCTCAGATGGTATAGCATCTGCCTGCAATGTGGAAGACAAGGGTTCGATCCCCAGGTCGGGAAGATCCCATGGAGAAGGCAATGGCAACCCACTCCAGTACTCTTGCCTAGAAAACTCCATGGATGGAGGAGCCTGGTGGGCTACAGTCCATGGGGTCGCAAAGAGTTGGACACAACTGAGCGACTTCACCTTGCCAGGTGTTTCTTGACTTCCTACATTGCAGTCCCCTATAATGAAAAGAACATCTTTTTTGGGTGTTAGTTCTAGAAGGTCTTTTAGGTCTTCATAGAACCATTCAACTTCAGCTTCTTCAGCATTACTGGTTGGGGCATAGACTTATATACTCCCTTAGATGTATGTTTAATGAACTTTCACAAAGTGAACACAGACAACCACTACACAGATCAGGAATAAAAAATCAAGAATAGTCCAAAAGCCACCTTCATGCTCTTTTTGGTTACTAACTCCCATAGGTAACATGCCTGACCAAAACACGATTGGATTATCCATTCTATTCATTTTTCCCTTTTTAAGTTGAATATTAACTTCAAGTGTACAACATACTAGCTGAATATTTTATACATTATATTTCATTTTAAGGTTATTATAAAATATTGGCTACATTCCTTAGCCAATATATCCCTATAGCTTATTTATTTTATACATAATAGTTTATGTCCCGTAACCTCCCTAACTTACCCCTGTCTGCTTTCGTCTCCTCACTGATAACCCTTAGTTTGTTCTCTGTATCTATGAATCTATTTGTACTTTGTTATATTCATCATTTGTTTTATTTTTTCAAATTCCACATATAAGTGATAACATACAGTATTTATTATCTGACTTCATTTACTAAGCATAATACCCTCCAGGTCACCCACGTTGTTGCAAATCACAAAATTTCTTTCTATAGCTGAGTAGTATTCCACTGTATATATGACACATCTTTTCCATTCATCTGCTAATGAACACTTGGGCTGCTTCCTTATCTTGACAATTGTAAATAATGCTGCTTTGGACCCTGGTGAGTATGTATCTTTTTTCTAATTAGTGTTTCTTTTCTCTCTCTCTCTCTCTCTCTCTCTCTCTCTCTCTCTATATATATATATATATATATATATACCCAAGAGTGGAATTTCTGGACCATATGGTAGTTCTGTTTTTAGTTATTTGAGTAGTCTCCATAATGTTGTCCATAGTTATTGTACCAATTTTCATTGCTACCAACAGTGTAAAGGGTTTCCTTTTCTCTACATCTTTACCAAGATTTGTTATTTGAGGTATGTTTGGTGATAGCATTCTGACAGATGTGAGGTGCTATCTCATTGTAGTTTCAATGTGTTTTTCTCTGATGATTTATGATTTTGAACATCTCTTCATGTATATGCTGGCCCTGTATGTTTTAGGAAAAATGTCTATTCAGGTCTTTTGCCCACTGATAATTGAGTTCTTTGTTCTTTTGATATTGAATTTTATGAGTTGTTTATATATTTTGGTTTTGAACCCCTAAATAATCATATCATTTGCAAATATTTTCTCCAGTTCAGTAGGCAGTCTTTTTGTTTCATTAATGGTTTCCTTTGCTGTGCAAAACTTTTAAATTTAATTAGATCCCATTTGTGAACTTGTGCTTTAGTTCCCTTTGCCTGAAAATGTACTAATATACACACATACAGACATACATACATATATACATAGATATATATAGATGCAAACATTCTCAACAAAATATTAGCAAGTTGAATTTAATAATAAATAAAAAATAACATATATCATTATTAAATGGGACTTATTCCAGTGTTATAAGGGAAATTCAGTATCCAAAAAAATGGAGGATAAAAATCACATGAATATTTCAATAGATGCAGAAAAACTTTGGAGAAAATTTAGCATCCATTTATGATTTAAAACTCCCATCAAAATTGATATATAGAGAATGTATCTCAGCATAATAAAGTCCACTTATCACAAAACCATAGCTAACATCATGCTCAATGGTGAAAAGCAGAAACCTTTTATCTAAAATCAGGAACAAGACAAAATACCCACTCTAACAACTTCTATTTAATGTTGAATTGAAAGTGTTAGCCACAGCAATCAGACAAGAAAAATAAACAAAAGGAAGGGAAGAAATCAAACTCACTACTTGCAGATGGCATGATACTTTATTTACAAAACCCTAAAGTCTCTAGGTAAAAACTATTCAGTTCAGTTCAATTCATTTCAGTTGCTCAGTCGTGTCCGACTCTTTGCGACCCCATAAATAGCAGCACGCCAGGCCTCCCTGTTCATCACCATCTCCCGGAGTTCACTCAGACTCACGTCCATTGAGCCCGTGATGCCATCCAGCCATCTCATCCTCTGTCGTCCCCTTCTCCTCCTGCTCCCAATCTCTCCCAGCATCACAGTCTTTTCCAATGAGTCAACTCTTCACATGAGGTGGCCAAAGTACTGGAGTTTCAGCTTTAGTATTATTTGTTACAAAGCAATCCCAGGGCTGATCTCCTTCAGAATGGACTGGTTGGATCTCCTTGCAGTCCAAGGGACTCTCAAGAGTCTTCTCCAATACCACAGTTCAAAAGCATCAATTCTTCGGCGCTCAGCCTTCTTCACAGTCCAACTCTCACATTCATACATGACCACAGGAAAAACCATAGCCTTGACTAGATGGACCTTAGTCAGCAAAGTAATGTCTCTGCTTTTGAATATACTATCTAGTTTGGTCATAACTTTTTTTCCAAGGAGTAAGCGTCTTTTAATTTCATGGCTTCAGTCACCATCTGCAGTGATTTTGGAGCCTAAAAAGATAAAGTCTGACATTGTTTCCACTGTTTCCCCATCTATTTCCCATGAAGTGATGGGACCAGATGCCATGATCTTCATTCTCTGAATGTTGAGCTTTAGCCAACATTTTCACTCTCCTCTTTCACTTTCATCAAGAGGCTGTTTAGCTCCTCTTCACTTTCTGCCACAAGGGTGGTGTCATCTGCATGTCTGAGGTTATTGATATTTCTCCCTGAAATCTTGATTCCAGCTTGTGTTTCTTCCAGTCCAGTGTTTCTCATGATGTACTCTGCATCGAAGTTAAATAGGCAGGGTGACAGCTATACAGCCTTGACGTACTCCTTTTCCTATTTGGAACCAGTCTGTTGTTCCATGTCTGGTTCTAACTGTTGCTTCCTGACCTGCATACAGATTTCTCAAGAGACAGGTTAGGTGGTCTGGTATTCCCAGCTCTCTCAGAATTTTCCACAGTTTATTGTGATCCACACAGTCAAAGGCTTTGGCATGGTCAATAAAGCAGAAATAGATGTTTTTCTGGAATTATCTTGCTTTTTCCATGATCCAGCAGATGTTGGCAATTTGATCTCTGGTTCCTCTGCCTTTTCTAAAACCATCTTGAACATCAGAGAGTTCACAGTTCACATATTGCTGAAGCTTGGCATGGAGAATTTTGAGCATTACTTTACTATTAGAACTAATAAATTAAATCATCAACGTTTCAGGATTTAAGACTATTATACAGAAATCTGTTGCTTTTTGTATACTAATAATGAACTTTAATAAGGAGACAGCAAGAAAACTACTCTATTTAAAATCAAAACAAAAAGAATAAAACACCTGGGAATAAACTTAACCAAGTTTATTAACAAACTTTAAGTTAATAAACAAAATAATTTAAAAGTTGTTAAATAACTTAACTTTTAACTTAACCAAAAGTTAAGTTCAAAAACTTAAATGACTTAAAAGTTAATAAACTTAAAGCAAGGAGGTGAAAGAGTGATACTCTGAAAACTATAAAACACCGATGAAGAAAATTGACGGTGATACAAAGAAAATGGAAAGATATCCTGTGTTTCTGGTTTTAAAGAATTAACCTTGTTATGTCAAAAAATCTGTAGATTTTAAGCAATTTAAAATAATCCATAAAAAATAAGTGGTTTGGTGGTTCAGTCATTAAGTCGTGTCTGACTCTTGTGATCCCATTGACTGTAGCCTGCCAGGCTCCTCTGTCCATGGGATTCTCCAGGCAAGAATACTGGAGTGGTTGTCATTCCCTTCTCCAGGGAATCTTCCCAACCCAAGAATCAAACCCAGGTCTCCTGCCTTGCAGGCAGATTCTTTACCAACTGAGCTACAAGGGAAGCCCCTTAAAAAAAAAAAAAAAAAAAAACAAAAAACAAAAAAAAAAAAACCTCTTGATGAAACTTTGTGTGAGTCCTTTAGCTGTGTTTTCCTTCTTTAAGGTTGTCTTGGCTATTGGGGAGTTTGTGTGTTTATTATTGCATTTCTGTGTATAAATTTGGAATCATGTGTTGAAGAACTATAGGAAAAAGAAGAAGAAATCTGCTAGGATTTTGATTGGGATTGTCTTACATTTATAGATCAATATATATATAGATGACGTCTTTAAAATATTGAAATCTGAGTTGAAATTTGATTCTATTGTGAATGCACCCCTCCTACCATCTCACTCTGGCTGTTTCTTTGTCTTTGAAAGTAGGTTCCAGTCTTCTTTGTCAATTGTTATACAGCAGTTGTGATTTTTGGCACAAGTGAAAGAGGAGAGTGAAAAAGTTGGCCTAAAACTCAATATTTAGAAAACAAAGATCATGGCATCTTGTCCCATCACTTCATGGCAAATAGGGTAATGTGTGGAAACAGTGCAAACTTTATTTTGGGGGGCTCAAAAATCACTGCAGATGGTGACTTCAGCCATGAAATTAAAAGACACTTACTCCTGGGAGAAAAGTTATGACCAACCTAGACAGCATATTAAAAAGCAGAGACATTATTTTGCCAACAAAGGTCCATCTAGCCAAGGCTATGGTTTTTCCAGGTAGTCATGTATGGATGTGAGAGTTGGACTATAAAGAAAGCTGAGAGCCAAAGAATCGATGCTTTTGAACTGTGGTGTTGCAGAAGACTCTTGAGAGTCCCTTGGATTGCAAGGAGAACCAACCAGTCCATCATAAAGGAAATCAGTCTTGAATGTTCATTGGAAGGACTGATATCGAAGATGAAACTCCAATACTTTGGCCACCTGATGCAAAGAGCTGACTCATTTGAAAAGACCCTGATGCTGGGAACAATTGAAGGCAGGAGGAGAAGGGGATGACAGAAGATGAGATGGTTGGATGGCATCACTGATTCAATAGACATGAGTTTGAGTAAACTCTAGGAGTTGGTGATGGACAGGGAGGCCTGGCATGCTGCAGTCCATGGGGTCGCAAAGAGTCGAACACGACTGAGTGACTGAATTGAGCTGAATACACACACACACACACACACACACACAGATAGAGAGAGGTAGCAAGAAGAATGTTCTCTGAATGCTCCGTTTTCTTCACCCATATGGTGAACACCAACAAATCTGCCTGTTCAGGAAGTCTTCCAATATTTCTAGGAAGGGCTCTGGACCTGTTGTGGGCACTATAGGGTCAGCTCAGACTCAAATTTGCCCTTATTCCAATCTGTACTTTCTTCCAAAGTCAATAATTGCCCTCAAAGTCCACAGTCTCAAGCTAGCTGCTGGGATTTAATTTGCAGGAGTGAATTTCTCTTCTCTTCTTTGGTCACACTGTCTCTAGAGCTCAGCTTTTGTTTTGTACCTATTTCTGCTTTTACGCTACACTCTGGTGTTTTTTCTCTTCCCAGACATGAAGGGGTAAAAGTAAAAGCTTTTAAGGCTCACTTTCTTAGTTGGGCTGGAAGAGGGGAGATATACAGCAGGCACAGTTGGGGTGTGTGGGGAGGGCTTCTTGTAGCCAAGACCTGCAGGAAGTCACCAGAGTCTAAGAGAGGTCGTATGCTTCCCCAGAGGAGTTGGCCTCAGGTTGTGGGTCCCTTGGCAGAGCCAAGTTGCACAGGTTCCCAGGAAGGTATGGGCAGTGATCCATGCCCATTCGCAGCTTGGCCACAGCTGTGACCCCTAGAGTGGAGACCACAGTGAACCCCTGTCCTCCACCCATGACACCCAATGGTGGCCCATATTCCCCGTTCTAGTTCACAAACTGTACTCATGGATAGTCCTGCCTCTGACACTTGCAGCAGCTTTAGCATATATACCTCTGGGGTCACAGTCCACAACTGTGGCTTGTCCAGCTTGGACTCAGGCTTTTTCTGGAGTCCCTCAGGTGTCCTACTAGCCCCCTCAAAATATCTTCATGGTAGTCAACCTCAGTGTTCTCATTGGGGTTTGACCCCTGAAGCATGAGCTCAGCACCCAATCCCAATTCTCCACAGCAAGCATACAAACAGCATCTCAACTGAGCAGTGTTAGTCAGCAATGATCTCTGTGGTGAATTCTCTCTGTTTTGCCGTCCAAGCTTCTGTTGCTTTACTCATTTCTGAGGTTTCAGAGCTCCCCCCACCCCCTCATCTCTGCCTAAGATGGAGTTTCTGAGTGTGTGGAAATTTCTCCTCCTTCACAACACCCTCCCTGAGACTTAGGTCCTTATTCTAAGTCCTTTGTCTCTTTAATTGCCTATATCTTTGCACTACTTCATTATGTGGAGAATACTTGCCTTTTTGAAACTCTAGGGTCTTCCTCTAGCATTCAGAATGTGTTCTGAAGGAGTTGTTCCACAAGCAGATGTATTTTTTGATATAACTGTGGTGAAGAGGGTTATCTCCCCATCTTACTCCTCTGCCATCTTGAAAGTTTCCAGAAAAAAATTTTAAACTGTCATCAGTCTTCATGATATCTTGTAGATTCATCAGAGGAAAAGGAGGTTTACCATGTAAGTACATGTTAAAACTTCAGGCTTTATTACAATCCCGCTGTTTCTAGGAAGTTTCAAATGGGTTAAATACAAATTTAGAAATCTGCTTCTTTTGAGTGACTCCTACTGCCAAAGTATGATGGTTCTCTGCCATGAGGAGCTCCATAATATAGTCATAGAATAGACAGCTCACACTGGAATCATTTCACTGACATCTAGATTTATTTTTGCTATGTATCCAGTAGCTATTATGAACTTTTAAATGTAGGTATTTATTGAAATTTGTTTAAATTATAATATAGTCATGTTTTTAGATCCATTTCAAATATCTTTCTGAGTGTAATGAACACCATATTTAATGGCTTTCCCAAGTTTCTTTCAGAGTTCAAAGTTTGTGTTTAAATAAACGTAACTCAGTGATTAATTTCCCATATACTCATGACTTTTACATGACTTGTTGATCTTTGTATACTGATATATTTCATAGATAACAGCATTGTACTCATAATTGTTTTGAAGAGAAACTATCGAAATCAACATAGGCTGATCCTTGTCAAAGTTGTTGCCTTTGGCTCTTTTGCTAATTGTAAATGCAGTAGGAAATTTCCTTTGCCTTCAGAGGATGTCCATATAAAGGTTAATGCAGAACATCTTACCAATTGTTGCAGAGAGTAGTCTCAAATCACACTGCTGCATGGGAAGAAGTAAACTGCCAAGTTGAAGGGTGATGCTATCTATAATGCACATGGATTTTATTGTGTTAAGCTTCTCAGGAATGTGTGGAGGATAATGTAGTTTAATTCAGATTGCTTTGGAAAGTTGTAATTTTCCCTTGGCTGTTGTTGGTATTTAACATGTTTTGATTTGTGAAAAAAAATTAGAAGCAAAGACTTCAGTTAAATAGTGTTGGGAGACCAGAAGGGGGATGTCTCACATCTTGTGATGATAGATGAGCCCACAGGAAGAAGAATGACTCATATTCTTTCCTGGCAATGACCCAGCCAATGAAAATCCATGCACTCTGCTCACTACATCCCTCCTGACTTCCTTTTCCTCTCTACAAAAGAGTTTTTTTTATCTCTTGTCATGTAGGAACTTGCACATAGCTCATCACACTTGCAGACCCAAAACTGCAAGTCTCTGCTGATCCCAAATCAGTCTTTGCTGAAGTGTATTTGATTCAGGTAAACAGATTGAATTATTTTAGATCCATCTAAAAACTGCCAATGATTTGAGAAAATTTTCTGACCTACTGCAATTGTTTGGCCCACATTTTGAGTGTAGATGCCAACTTCCTTCCTATCTGCCTACATTTTGAAATCGTCACATTGTCATAATAGGTTCACATTCACATACATGTAAGGAATAGGAATCTCTGTCTTTCCCTTCTCTCCCTCAATTCTGTCTCCTGTGTGTGCATGTACACAGGTACACACACGTCCACACAAGCTTCACTTTTTTTTTTAATAATATGCAGGATTCTTCTTTTATTAAGTGCTGTTTTTTGATACTTTTCCTTATATTTTGCAGAGAAAATTATTTTATCCTTAAAAATATATTTATTTAAATTTTCTATCTAACTTGGGCAAGAACATGAGGCTAAAGGAAGCCATTAACTTTCAATGTCAATTAGGGTTGCTAAGCTCTCATAACGTGTGTTAAAAAATATGAAGAAATCACATGTGAAAAACAGCTGCTTGTGTAGTGAGAGATTATTAATTTAGAAATTTATTGTTTTATTTTTTAATTAATTTAATTGGAGGTTAATTACTTTAAAATATTTTGGTGGTTTCTGCCATACATTTACACGAATAACACATGTACATGGGTATACATGTATCCCACAATCCTGAAACAGCTCCCACCTCCCTCCTCACCCCATCCCTCTGGGTTGTCCCAGAACACCAGCTTTGAGTGTCTGCTTCGTGCATAGAACTTAGATAAAATTCATGTCCAGTTCAAGGTCTATGCATGAAGCAGATACTCAAAGCTGGTGTTCTGGGACAACCCAGAGGGATGTTTCAATGCTATTCTTTCATATCGCCCCATGCTCTCCTTCTCCCACACCATCCAAAAATCTGTTTTTTTAACCTCTGTGTCTCTTTTGCTGTCTTGCATATAAGGTCATCATTACTGTCTTTCTAAGTTTCATTTCATTTCAGTTCAGTTCAGTTGCTCAGTCGTGTCTGACTCTTTGTGACTCCATGAACTGCAGCATGCCAGGCCTCCCTGTCCATCACCAACTCCTGGAGTCCACCCAAACCCATGTCCACTGAGTCAGTGATGCCATCCAACCATCTCATCCTCTGTCATCCCCTTCTCCTCCTGCCCTCAATCTTTCCCAGGGTCTTTTCTAATATATCAGCTCTTTGGATCAGGTGGCCCAAATATTGGAATTTCAGCTTCAACATCAGTCTTTCCAATGAACACCCAGGACTGATCTCCTTTAGGATGGACTGGTTGGATCTCCTTGCAGTCCAAGGGACTCTCAAGAGTCTTCTCCAACACCACAGGTCAAAAGCATCAATTCTGTGCTCAGCTTTCTTTATAGTCCAATTCTCACATCCATACATGACCACTGGAAAAACTATAGCCTTGACTAGACCGACATTTGTTGGCAAAGTAATGTCCCTGCTTTTTAATATGCTGTCTAGATTGGTCATAACTTTCCTTCCAAGGAGTAAGTGTCTTTTAATTTCATGACTGTAATCACTATTTGCAGTGATTTTGGAACCCAGGGGAAAAAAAAGTCAGCCACTGTTTCCACTGTTTCCCCATCTATATGCATTAAAATACTGCATTGGTGTTTCTCTTACTGGCTTACTTCACTCTGTATAATAGGTTCTGATTTCATCAACCTCATTAGAACTAACTCAACTGCATTCTTTTCTATAGCTGAGTAACATAACATTGTGTATATGTACCACAGCTTTCTTATTCATTTTTCTGCCTATGGACATCTAGGTAGCTTCCATGACCTAGTTACTGTAAACAGTGCAACATTGGTGAACATGTGTCTCTTTCAATTCTGGTTTCCTTGGTGTATATGCCCAGCAGTGGGATTCCTGGGTGGTACGACAGTTCTATTTCCAGTTTATTTTTTAAATACAAATTTATTTATTTCCAGCTTTTAAAGGAATCTCCACACTGTTCTCCATAGTGGCTGTACTAGTTTGCATTCGCACCAACAATATAAGAGGGTTCCCTTTTCTCCACACCCTCTCCAGCATTTATTGTTTGTAGACTTTTGGATGGCAGCCATTCTGACTGGTGTGAGATGGTACTTCATTGTTTGGATTTGCATTTCTCTGACAGTGAGTGATATTGAGCATCTTTTCATGTATTTATTAGCCATCTGTATGTCTTCTTTGGAGAAATGTCTATTTAGTTCTTTGGCTCATTTTTTTTTGATTGAGTAGTTTATTTTTCTGGTATTGAACTGCATGAACTGCTTGTATATGTTGGAGATTAATTCTTTGTCAGTTGCTTCATTTAGTATTATTTCCTCTCATTCTGAAGGCTAC
This sequence comes from Ovis aries, assembly GCF_016772045.2. Taxonomy (NCBI): domain Eukaryota; kingdom Metazoa; phylum Chordata; class Mammalia; order Artiodactyla; family Bovidae; genus Ovis; species Ovis aries. The sequence goes on from NC_056070.1 coordinate 1,207,025, forward strand.
CTTTTTGCCTTGCTTATAGTTTCCTTCATTGTGCAAAAACTTTTAAGTTTAATTAGGTTCCATTTGTTTATTTTTGGTTTTATTTCCATTGCTCTGGGAGTTGGATCATAGAGGATCTTGCTGTGATTTATGTCAGAAGTGTTCTGCCTATGTTTTCCTCTAAGAATTTTATAGTTTCTGGTCTTATGTTTAGATCTTTAATCCATTTTGAGTTTATTTTTGTGTATGGTGTTAGAAAGTGTTCTGATTTCATTCTTTTACACATGATTCACCAATTTTCTTAGGAACCACTTGTTAAAGAGATTGTCTTTACTCCATTGTATATTTTTGCTTCCTTTGTAAAAGATGAAGTATCCATTGGTGGGTGGGTTTATCTCTGAGCTTTCTGTTTTGTTTCATTGATCTATATTTCTGTCTTTGTCCCAGTACCATACTGTCTTGATGACTGTAGTTTTGTAGTATAGTCTGAAGTCAGGCAGGTTGATTCCTTCAGTTCCATTCTTCTTTCACAAGATTGCTTTGGTTATTTGAGGTTTTCTGTGTTTCTATGCTAATTGTGAAATTATTTATTCTAGTTTTATGAAAAATACTATTTGTAGCTTGACAGGGATTGCATTGACTGTAAAATTGCTTTGGGTAGAATACTCATTTTCACTATGTTGGTTCTTCCAATCCAGAGCATGGTATATTTCTCCATCTATTTGTGTCACCTGTGATTTTTTTCAACAATGTTTTATAGTTTTCTATATATAGGCCTTTGTTTCTTTAGATAAATTTATTCATATTTTATTCTTTTCATTGCAGTGGTGAATGAGGTTGTTTCCTTAATTTCTCTTTTTTCATTTTTTTTTTTTTTAGGAATGCAAGGGATCTCTGTGTATTAGCTTTATATCCTGCAACTTTACTATATTCATTTGTTGGTGCTATTAATTTTCTGGTGTTGTCTTTAGGGTTTGTGTAGAGGATCATGTCATCTACAAACAGTGAGAGTTTTACTTCTTTTCCAATCTGGATTTCTCATATTTCGTTTTCTTCTCTGCTTGCTGTGGCTTTGACTTCCAAAACTATGTTGAATAGTAGGGTGAGAGTGGGCACCCTTGTCTTTTTTTTTTTTTTTCTTTCTTTTTTTAATTACTATTTAGATTTTATTTTATTTTATTTTTTTAAATCTTTAATTCTTACATGCATTCCCAAACATGAACCTCCCTCCCACCTCCCTCCCCATAACATCTTTCTGGGTCATCCCCATGCACCAGCCCCAAGCATGCTGCATCCTGCGTCAGACATAGACTGGCGATTCAATTCACATGATAGTATACATGTTAGAATGTCATTCTCCCAAATCATCCCACCCTCTCCCTCTCCCTCTGAGTCCAAAAGTCCGTTATACACATCTGTGTCTCTTTCCCTGTCTTGCCTACAGGGTCGTCATTGCCATCTTCCTAAATTCCATATATATGTGTTAGTATACTGTATTGGTGTTTTTCTTTCTGGCTTACTTCACTCTGTATAATCGGCTCCAGTTTCATCCATCTCATCAGAACTGATTCAAATGAATTCTTTTTAACGGCTGAGTAATACTCCATTGTGTATATGTGCCACAGCTTTCTTATCCATTCATCTGCTGATGGACATCTAGGTTGTTTCCATGTCCTGGCTATTATAAACAGTGCTGCGATGAACATTGGGGTACATGTGTCTCTTTCAATTCTGGTTTCCTCAGTGTGTATGCCCAGAAGTGGGATTGCTGGGTCATAAGGTAGTTCTATTTGCAATTTTTTAAGGAATCTCCACACTGTTCTCCATAGTGGCTGTACTAGTTTGCATTCCCACCAACAGTGTAGGAGGGTTCCCTTTTCTCCACAGCCTCTCCAGCATTTATTGCTTGCAGATTTTTGGATCGCAGCCATTCTGACTGGTGTGAAGTGGTACCTCATTGTGGTTTTGATTTGCCTGACTTCAGGCTCTACTACAAAGCCACAGTCATCAAGACAGTATGGTACTGGCACGAAGACAGACATATAGATCAATGGAACAAAATAGAAAGCCCAGAGATAAATCCACACACATATGGACACCTTATCTTTGACAAAGGAGGCAAGAATATACAATGGAGTAAAGACAATCTCTTTAACAAGTGGTGCTGGGAAAACTGGTCAACCACTTGTAAAAGAATGAAACTAGATCACTTTCTAACACCGCACACAAAAATAAACTCAAAATGGATTAAAGATCTAAATGTAAGATCAGCAACTATAAAACTCCTAGAGGAGAACATAGGCAAAACACTCTCAGACATAAATCATAGCAGGATCCTCTATGATCCACCTCCCAGAATTCTGGAAATAAAAGCAAAAATAAACAAATGGGATCTAATTAAAATTAAAAGCTTCTGCACAACAAAGGAAAATATAAGCAAGGTGAAAAGACAGCCTTCTGAATGGGAGAAAATAATAGCAAATGAAGCAACTGACAAACAACTAATCTCAAAAATATACAAGCAACTTATGCAGCTCAATTCCAGAAAAATAAACGACCCAATCAAAAAATGGGCCAAAGAACTAAATAGACATTTCTCCAAAGAAGACATACGGATGGCTAACAGGCACCCTTGTCTTATTTCTGATTTTAAAGGAAAGGCTTTCAACTTTTTTGCTTTGAGGATAATGCTTGCTGTGGGTTTGTCATATATGGCTTTTATTATGTTGAGGTATGTACCTTCTATGCCTGCTTTCTGGAGAGTTTTATCATAAATAGGTGTTAAATTTTGTCAAAGGCTTTCTCTGCATCTATTGAGATAATCATATAGTTTTTATCTTTCAATTTTTGAATATAGTACATCATGCTGATTCATTGGCAAGTATTGAAGAATCCTTGTATCCCTGGGATAAAGTCCACTTGCTCATGTGAATGATCTTTTTAATATGTTTTTGGATTCTGTTTGCTAGAACTTTGTTGAGGATTTTTGCATCTATGTTCATCAGTGATTTTGGCCTGTAGTTTTATTTTTGTGTGTGCCACCTTTGTGTGGTTTTGGTATGAGGGTGATTGTGGTTTCATAGAATGAGTCTGGGATTTTGCCTTCCTCTGCCATTTTCTGGAAGAGTAGGATATGTGTTAGCTCTTCTCTAAATTTTTGGTAGAATTCATCTGTGAAGCAGTCTGGTCCTGGGCTTTTGCTTGTTGGAAGATTTTTTATTACAGCTTCTATTTCCATGTTTGTGATAGGTCTGCTCAGGTTTTCTGTTTCTTCCTGGTTCAGTTTTGGAAGGTAATACTTTTCTAATCATTTGTCCATTTCCTCCAAGTTGTCCATTTTTTTTTTTTTTGGCATATAATTACTCATAGTAGTCTCTTATGATCTTTTGTATTTCTGTGTTGTCTGTTGTGATTTTTTCATTTTCATTTCTAATTTTATTGATTTTATTCTTCTCCCTTTTTTCTTTTCCTGGTTAATGGTTTCTCTATTTTATTTTTCTTCTGAAAGAACCAGGTTAACATTTGTTGATCTTTGCTATAGTCCCCTTCATTTCTTTCTTTTCTGATTTTTATTAATTCTTTCCTTCTGCTTACTTTGGGGTTCTTCTTTTTCTAGTTGATTTAGATGTAAATTTAGGTTGTTTATTTGATGTTTCTCTTGTTTCTTGAGGTAGGTTTGTATTGCTATGAATGTCTCTCAGCACTGAATCCCATAGATTTTGGGCTGTGTTTTCATTTTCATCTGTTTCTATGCATATTTTGATTTCCTATTTTATTTCTTCTGTGATCTGTTGGTTATTCAGAAGCATGCTGTTTAGCCTACATATGTTTGTATTTTTGACATTTTTTCCCCCTGTAGTTGACATCAAAACTTAGTGCATTGTGATTAGAAAAGGTGCTTGAAATGATTTCAGTTGTTTTCAATTTACAAAGACTAGATTTATCACCCAGGATGTGATCTAACCTGGAGTTGCGTGTGCATTTGAGAAAAAGGTGAATTCTGTTGTTTTTGGGTGAAATGCCCTATAGATTAGTTCTAACTGCTCCATTGCATCATTTGGAGCTTGTGTTTCCTTGCTGATTTTCTGTTTGGTTGGTCTATCCATAGGTGTAAGTGGGGTATAAAATTCCCCACTATTATTGTGTTACTGTTAATTTTCCCTTTCATATTCTTTAGCATTTGCCTTACATATTGAGGTGCTCCTATGTTGGGTGCATCCATATTTATAATTGTTTTTATCTTCTTCTTGGGTTGATCTCTTGATCATTATGTAGTGTCCCTCTTTGTCTCTTACCACAGTCTTTATTTTAACATCTATTTTATCTAATATGAGCATTGCTACTCCTGCTTTCTTTTGGTCCCCATTTGCATGAAATATCTTTTCCAGCCCTTCAGTTTCAATCTTTATGTGTCCCCAGGTTTGAAGTGAGTCTCTTGTAGACAGCATATATATGGACTTGTTTTTGTATCCCTTTGGCCAGTCTTTTTCTTTTGGTTAGAGCATTCAACCTATTTACATTTAAGGTAATTATGGATAAATATGATCCCATTACCATTTACTTTGTTGTTTTGGGTTAGTTTTTATAAACCTTTACTGTGTTTCCTGTCTAGAGGAGATCCTTTAGCATTTGTTGAAGAGCTGGTTTGCTGGTGCTGAATTCTCTCAGCTTTTGCTTGTCTGGAAAGCTTTTGATATCTCCTTCATATCTGAGTGAGATCCTTGCTGGGTAGAGTAATCTTGGTTGCAGGTTTTTCTCTTTCTTCACTTTAAGTATGCCTGAAGAATTTCTATTGAAAGATGAGCTGTTATCCCTATAGGAATCCCCTTGTGTGTTATTTGTTGCTTTTAATATTTGCTCTTTATTTTTGACCTTTGTTAGTTTGATTAATATACATCTTGGGGTGTTTTGCCTTGGTTTATCCTGTTTGGGACTCTTTCAGCTTCTTGTGCTTGGGTGACTATTTCCTTCCCCACATTAGCTAAACTTTCAACAGTTATCTCAAGTATTTTCTTAAAGCCTTTCTTTTTTTTTTTTTTGCTTCTGGAACACTTATGATTCAAATGTTGGTGCATTTAACATTATCCCAGAGGTCTCTGATGGTGCCCTCAATTCTTTTTATTCTTTTTTTCTCTTTTACTCTTTGCTTCATTTCTTTCGACTGTTTCCACCTCACCTACCCTCTCTTTTGCCTCAGTTATTCTACTGTTCCCCTCCCCCGAGTGTTTTTTATCTTTGTTATTATATTATTTATTATTGATTGATTCTTCTTTATTTCTTCTAAGTCCTTGTTAAACATTTCTTGAATATTCTGAATCCTTGTCTCTAGTGTATTTATCTGCAGCTGCATTTTGTCCTGAAGGCTTTGGATCATCTTTGCTATCATTTCCATCATGACTTCATAATTATGACTTTATCATTGCATAGCATTTTTCAGGTAGACTCTCTCCTCCTCCTCCTTTGTTGGTTGTGGGGTTTTATCATGTTCCTTCACCTTTTGAATATTTCTCTGCTTTTTCATTTTGTTTAGATTGCTGTGTTTGGTGTGCCGGTTCTGCAGGCTAGAAGTTCATGCTTTCTCTTAATTGTGGAGTCTGATCCCTGTGACTGGGGTTAGACTAATGGCTTGTCACGTTTTCCTGGTTGGGGGAGCTTGAGTCTGTGTTCTGGTGGGTGTAACTGGATCTCTTCTCTCTGGAGTGCAATGAAGTGTCCAGTAGTGAGTTTTGGGGTGTCTGGGTTTAACTTTCCTTTGGGCAGCCTGTCTTTTAATGTTCAGGGTTTTATTCCTGTTTTGCTGGAGAATTATTGTGGTGTGTCTTGCACTGAACATTTTTGGATCTTGGGTGGAGCTTGATTTCAGTGTAGGTGTGGAGGCTTTCGGATGAACTTTTGTCTATTAATGTTCCCTTGAGTCAAGAGTTATCTGATGTTCTGAAGTTTTGGAGTTAAGCCTTCCACCTCTGGCTTTCAGTCCTTCTCTTATAGTAGCCTCAAGTCTTCCCCACCCATACCATATAGAATATAAAACCCCTAGGTTTATTGGTGAAAGAATTCTCCACAGCCAGGAACAGCTAGAGATTCACAAAGTTACATAGAGAAGAGAAGATGGAGGAGAGTGACAGAGGTGACCAGGTGGAGAAAAAGTGGAGTCAAAAGGGGAGAGTGTGTTTTAGTCAGTAATCTAATTCCTAATTACTCTCCATAGCTTAGAACACCCAGAGAGATTCATGGAGTTATGTAGAAAAAAGAAGAGGGAGGAAGGAGATAGAAGTGACGTGGAGGAGAAAAGGGAGAGTCAAAAAGGGAAACAGTAATCAAGACAATAATCAAATCCCTAAGTGAAAGTGGACACTGAGCATTAGATTCTTAGAAGTATAAAATTGTTAACAAATCTCAAAAATCAAATGTTTAAAATCTAAAATAGAAGTTAGATGGTCAAAAATACAATATAAGAAAATACAAAACATAATCACAATAATTTTAAAAAATATTGAATTTTTAATAGTTTTTTTTGGGGAAGGTAATAATAAGCTATAAAAATGAAAGCTAAGGAGTAATAAAGAACTAATTTTTTAAAAAAAAATTAAAAAATGATAATAGTAAAGATATATCTAGGAATTTCTCTGGAGCTGTGTCAGATAGTCCCTTTTTCCAGCTTTTACTTGTTCTCATGGTTTATAGGTGCCCCCCTCAAATGTCCCCAGTGTTAAATGCAGAGTTTTAATCTATTGAACCTGTTACTTCCAGAACAGTCCCCCCGTCTTTGTTTGTTTTGGCTTCCTCTGTTTGCGGGTCTTTTCAGTGTCTAATTTCCACCCTGACACAAGGGGGCAAACGTGGCCACTTATTTAGGGTCACTTGTTCAGTTGTGTTGTGGGGAGGGAGGGACACTGCAAACAAATACCACTGGCATGTGTGGGGAGTGCTCACAGTGGATGGACCACACTGGGTTTGCCACAATCCAGGGTGGCATATAGGTACCGGGTGTACACTGCTCAGTCTCCAGAGTGCTCTGAAATAGCACTGTCCCAAGTGGCCCTGCATTTCATGCACTTCCCAGATCTAAACCACTCAGGTTCGTGGGTGCTCTGCAAGGGCACAGACCTGGGTTGGCTGTGCATTTTGTGCCCTTCCCAGGTCTGAACATCTCAGGTGACCAGTGATTGGCAAGCACACTGTCCCATGTGGACTGTGCATCTTGTTCATCTGCCCAGCCCCGCCTTTTAGTTACCTAGGTGCACCACGACAGCACAGTCCCAGGTGTGCTGTGTGTTTCATCTGGGATGCTGACCTCAGGCTGTGACAATCCTTGCAGATGTCAACCGTCCAGGATCCCAGGAAGGGAGGTTAGCAAATGGGAGCCTACTCACAGTTTGGTGGAAGACATGGTCTCTGGGGTTGAGACTGCAGCAGCAGCCCCTTGCCTTCAGGCTCTGGCTGTCTTTTGCCTGCCTCATTGCCTCTGCAGAGGGAGGGCCCTATACAGCAGCTGGCTTGCTCTCCTTTGGTATTCACTCAGTCCGTTGTTCTGTGAGGGCAACTGTGGTCACTGTGTTGCAATAAATCCTTTCATGGGAAAAGTCTTTTTTTTTTTTTTTTTGGTTTTGGTCTCTCTGGTGATCCTGTGGTTTGGGCTGGTATCTCAAATAAGCTCCCTCAGATGGTCCTCAGAGCATTCAGGCCCAGTCCTTACCCTAAGGATGAATGATGCACCTCTCTGCCCAGCCCCCACTCACTGGAAGCGGATGCAAGTGTCTGGGCCACTTCTCGGTGGGCAGTTGTGGTTAGGCACATATTCTGTGAGTTTTTTCTTTTTTTATCCTGGTTATGTTTGTCCTCTGAGATTCCAACACTCCCCACAGACACACGTGTGAGAGGGTTTCCTACTGTATGGAGATTTCTCCTCCTTCCCATCTCCTTCCCAACTCCCTCCCCAGGGTAGGTCTCCATCTTTAAATATTTTGTCTCAGTTTCTGACTTTTATATTTTGTGCTATCCCCTTTTGAAGAGATTGGACTGCCTTTCTAGGTGCCTGGTATCCTTTGCCAGCATTCAGAAATCATTTTGTGAAAGTTGCTCAGCATTCAAATGGTCTTTAGATGAATTTGTAGGGGAGAAAGTGGTCTCCTCATCCTATTCCTCCACCATCTTGGGACTGCTTCCCAATTTAGAAATTCCTTGATTAAGGATAGTTATTGAAGTTTTCTTCAGTGAAGGAATGTATTCAGAATGGAGAAAATATTCTGTACCTGTTTCTTCAGCTTTTCCTCTGGGGAAAATTGAGAACTATTGATTGTGAACTTAAAAGGATTAGTACAACTTTTTAAAAATATAAATTTTTGGTGAAAAATTGAAATCATTTCCCCTAAAGTCAGGAACAAGACAAGGGTGCCCACTTTCACCACTACTATTCAACATAGTTTTGGAAGTTTTGGCCACAGAAATCAGAGCAGAAAAAGAAATAAAAGGAATCCAAATTGGAAAAGAAGAAGTAAAACTCTCACTGTTTGCAGATGACATGATCCTCTACATAGAAAACCCTAAAGACTCCAGCAGAAAATTACTAGAGCTAATCAATGAATATAGTAAAGTTGCAGGATATAAAATCAACACACAGAAATCCCTTGCATTTCTATACACTAATAATTAGAAAATAGAAAGAGAAATTAAGGAAACAATCCCATTCACCATTGCAACGAAAAGAATAAAATACTTAGGAATATATCTACCTAAAGAAACTAAAGACCTATATATAGAAAACTATAAAACACTGGTGAAAGAAATCAAAGAGGACACTAATAGATGGAGAAATATACCATGTTCATGGATCAGAAGAATCAATAGAGTGAAAATGAGTATACTACCCAAAGCAATCTATAGATTCAATGCAATCCCTATCAAGCTACCAGCGGTATTTTTCACAGAACTAGAACAAATAATTTCAAGATTTCTATGGAAATACAAAAACCTTGAATAGCCAAAGCAATCTTGAGAAAGAAGAAGGAACTGGAGGAATCAACCTGCCTGACTTCAGGCTCTACTACAAAGCTACAGTCATCAAGAGAGTATGGTACTGGCACAAAGACAGAAATATAGATCAATGGAACTAAATAGGAAGCCCAGAGATAAACCCACACACTTTTGAACACCTTATCTTTGGCAAAGGAGGCAAGAATATACAATGGAGAAAAGACAATCTCTTTAAACAGTGATGCTGGAAAAACTGGTCAACCACTTGTAAAAGAATGAAATCAGAACACTTTCTAACACCATACACAAAAATAAACTCAAAATGGATTAAAGATCTAAACGTAAGACCAAAAACTATAAAACTCTTAGAGGTGAACATAGATAAAACACTCTCTGACATAAATCACAGCAGGATCCTCTATGACCCACCTCCCAGAATACTGGAAATAAAAGTAAAAATAAACAAATGGGACCTAATTAAAATTAAAAGCTTCTGCACAACAAAAGAAACTATAAGCAAGGTGAAAAGACAGCCTTCAGAATGGGAGAAAATAATAGCAAATGAAGCAACTGACAACTAATCTCAAAAATATACAAGCAACTCCTGAAGCTCAATTCCAGAAAATTAAATGACCCAATCAAAAAATGGGCCAAAGAACTAAATAGAAATTTCTCCAAAGAAGACATACAGATGGCTAACAAACACATGAAAAGATGCTCAACATCGCTCAGTATCAGAGAAATGCAAATCCAAATCACAATGAGGTACCATTTCATGCCAGTCAGAATGGCTGTGATGCAAAAGTCTATAAGCAATGAATGCTGGAGAGGGTGTGGAGAAAAGGGAACCCTCTTACACTGTTGGTGGGACTGCAAACTAGTACAGCCACTATGGAAAATGGCATGGAGATTTCTTAAAATACTGGAAATAGAACTGCCTTGTGACCCAGCAATCCCACTGCTGGGCATGCACACAGAGGATACCAGAGTTGAAAGAGACACGTGTACCCCATTTTTCATTGCATCACTGTTTATAATAGCCAGGACATGGACGCAACCTAGATGTCCATCAGCAGATGAATGGATAAGAAAGCTGTGGTACGTATACACAATGCAGTATTACTCAGCCATTAAAAAGAACACATTTGAATCAGTTCTAATGAGATGGATGAAACTGGAGCGTATTATACAGAGTGAAGTAAGCCAGAAAGAAAAACACCAATACAGTATACTAACGCATATATATGGAATTTAGAAAGATGGTAACAATAACCCTGTATGTGAGATAGCAAAAGAGACACAGATGTATAGAACAGATTTTGGACTCTGTGGGAGAGAGAGAGGGTGGGATGATTTGGGAGAATGGCATTGAAACATGTATAATATCATATAAGAAATGAATCGCCAGTCTAGGTTCGATGCAGGATACAGGATGCTTGGGGCTGGTGCGTTGGGATGACCCAGAGAGATAGTATGGGTAGGGAGGTGGGAGGGGGGTTCAGGATTGGGAACACGTGTACACTTGTGTCGGATTCATGTTGATGTATGACAAAAGCAATACAATATTGTAAAGTAATTAGCCTCCAATTAAAGTAAATAAATTAAAAAAAGAAAATAATAAATTGTGTATAGTCAACTGAGGCTCTTCCACTGAAGAAGAAAGAGGGTGAAACAGATAGTAGCTAAGAAAACAGTGGGTTCTTTTTTCTTTGTCTCGAATCAAAAATCAAAATCAAGTTTATTTTTTCTTAAACTCGAAGCAACGGTCCTTTCAAGATTGAGCAGAGATAGACACATTTAAAATGCAAATTTCCAATGTTGTTTGACTAAATTGGGATGACAGAGTAGATATTAGATTGGAGTACTAGATTTGCTCCAAAACCATGGCTTCTGAACTATGTGCTGAGGCATCCTAGGTGCTGAAAAAATTCCTATGAATACTGTAGGATATTTTAACTTTTCAAAGGAAACACAGGAATACTCCGTACCATTTGATCAGTGTGTGATGCTTAATGTAGTTCACAGTTTCAACATTGGATCATGCTACTCTCCTTTCGTTGATGTCATGTCTTATGAAACTGGAGTTTCAGTGACTCCTACCTTGTTAAAAATGCAATTATTAGGCATTTATTTTGGTCTAGAGAGTGCCACAAAAAAGTTACTGAAACACTAATGATGTCATAAACAGAGAAAGTTTGGGAACTTTGCCTTCGTTCTTTCTCTGTATGTATAAGTATGCATGAATATATACATATACACACAAATATAATACAAATATGTTAATAATATTTAATATTTTATATTTATTCTCATATGTATTTCATAGAACATTATTAATTATTTGGGATATTAAATTGTATTCTCCTTGAATCTGTAAATCATGTTTATAGAAAAAGTGAAGTGGCTCAGTCATGTCTGACTCTTTGCAACCCCATGGACATAGCCCACTAGGCTCCACCCATGGGATTTTCCAGGCAATATTGCAATAGGTTGCCATTTTCTTCTCCAGGGGTTCTTCCTGATCCAGGCTTGGACCTGGGTCTCCCATGCTGCAGGCAGACTCTTTACCATCTGAGCCATCAGGAAGCCTTGTTTTTAGAAAGTCTTCTGTTAACATAGAGATTGTAAGAACTAAGTCTAAGCATTACTATTCACTTAGTGCACTTAACCAAACTACCCATCTACTGCTTTGAAAGGAAATTACAAAATCTTTTCAACTAACATGGCTCTGAAGTTAGACCATATCTGTATTCCTTTGATTTTCTCATTTAGTTCTTGGGATTGAAAGAAGCTTAAACTTATTCAGTTGAGTAAATTTTGTTTTGCATTTTCAGGAATTCACATTTAAAGACTGCTCTACTTCAAGATATCATGTTTTGACTTTTTTAGGTTATAGATGAGTGTCAGGTTAGTGGCTGAAATACAAATACTCTTCTTTGGATGAACAGAGTCTGAAAGCAATAGATTGGTGTCATAAGATTTTGTTTGCTCAGGGTATTGCTTTGGTAATTCTTTTCCAAAATTCCCAAGTCCTAGTGGCCTGTGATTGAGTGGACAATTCCACATATTGTAAGCTAATTAAAGTATCTTGTTTGCCCCAAATATATCAATTCCTTTGATATATAAACTTTCTCTATAGAGAAAATTTGTATCATAAATTCTATTTCTTTATAGCCTATGTTATGGTAGATCTGCCAAAATTATAATAGCAGTTTCAGTCACTGAATCAGAAGGATTTTTGAAACTTGATTTATACCTATAAGTTTCACATAACTCTCAATGAGAATAATCTCTAAAAACCTGTTTAGTTCTCCCTCTATCTACATGGCCCATTACCCTATTCTCAGCACTCCCTTTGGCTTCTCAGTTTTGGCTTTCATCGGTGATCTGACCACTGCTGAAAAGCTGAAGCCTTTGCTCCATGATGCCTGTTAAAATCTGATAGGGGAATGGGGAGCAGCTTTGGAAACTTTAAGATAGACTACTTCTCAGAAACCAGTTTTTGTCTTGACACTGCTAGTATCTGTTTCATAGCAGTGTCATTTCTTGACTCTCTAGGATTCTCTACTAAGACATTAGACAAAGGTCTTCTTCACTTTACACTTGAGGCCTCTGTCTCTCTGAATTTAAAACATACATATAATCTCAAGTGTTAGATGTTTCTTAGTCAAGTAATTTAGAGCAGTGGTTTCCCAATATTTCAGTGTAGACTAGTTTTTAAATAAGTTTTTACATAGTTCATGCATATAAAGTAGAAAAAATCAGAATTAGGTTGTTTCAAGTCATAGCATAACCATTCATGCTCATTTTCTTCTCCAGAAATATTATCTCTCCTTCTCCATGTAAGGAACATAGTCCTTAAAGGGACATCTTTTGGAAAGAATATAATAAGACATGTTGTTGGTAAATTCAGAGAAAGAATTCATCTGATTTTAAGGAAAATTTGTATTTATTGAATATACAAACCATCTCTCTCATAGAAACTTACATGGCAATTCAGTTTGGCAAAGATCAGGAGTTGGCAAACAACAATCTGTGGGCCAAATCTGGCCCATCACCTGATTGTTCAAATAAAAATTTACTGGGATATACACATTTTTGTGTCATCTATGGATGGTCCCACACACCCTGGCAGAGTTCAGAAGAGACTGGGTATTCCACAGAGTCCAAAATATTTACCTGGCCATTTAAATTTTTTAAAATGCCATGAATATATTCCTTGGGAGCCATACATTTATCAGTCTATAAGTAAATAGTATATTAACCTATACTTATGAATTACAAATAAACTATAACAGCATATGTTAACCTATTACTTATGAGTTACAAATAATTAAGTAAGTAAAGATACTCAAGGAGCTGTTATGGTTTAAATTCAATTTTCACTATTTACACTTTAGAATACATTTAAAGTTGACATTAACTTTCATTTTAATTTTATTCCTTTTGTGTTCTGATATTTTTTTTTTTTTTTACATTTCTGGTTTATATCTCAAAAATGTGTGAAAAGTTTCCACTGACATTCTCAATTTATGAATGGCTTTGTATTAATATGTTATGAAAGTTACTTTGTAACAAGGAAGGAAATTCTCTCTTACATAATCCAGTCTTTGAATAATTCTGGATCAATGTGTGTATGCAATGTCCTTGCTTTTATCTAATATGAAGAAAGCTGATGGCCTCTGAAAGGCTTTCCAAGTTGGCCCAAGATGAAATAAATTCTCCTTAAAGTAAAATAAATGGTACCCTACAATACTATTGATATAATACATGCTACCAACAATGTCTTTCCATTTTTAATTATACATAATAGCAGAGGTCAACAGAAAAATTAGCTTTTACTACTGAGAGAGATCCGAAAGAGATTTTCCTTCATCTCTTTCTCTTTAATGGAAAGCTCCCTCTAAGCCCTATTCTTTTAAAAAATGCCAATAATAGATAATCTAAGTAAAGGTGAAATCGTTTGCTGACTTCCTTCAAAGAAAAGTGCTTCTTTAGTTGATTTAGCAAAATATTTCAAATTGACTAAAGGCTTGAACAAATATTTGATTGTTTTGGATCAATGATAATTTCTATTCTGTGAGCTTTAGCATGTAAAATCATGTCAAGTCACAAAATACTGTGAATATTTGGATTAATTGATTTTCAACATTATATGGCCTAGGAGAAGCTACTGTGGACAGTAAAAAATTAGAAGGGGAGAAAATAAAACAATGTCAAAGAAGGAGAAAACAGGTTACCACCTGGATAGGTATGACTAGAGGAAATCTTAGCATTATATTGTGTTGGTCAGTCAGCTAGGCCTATTGGATAAACAACTCTATGTAGTACTCTGTTAAGTTACATTAGGACAACACTATGAGACCTGTGTGCATGCACACGTGTGGGTGTGTGTGTATAGGTGTATGTGTGAACTGAGACTTGTAATATATGATAATCACATATTTGACACACTCAATGAGCATTGCCACAGTCATGTAATTAATTTCAAGCTATTTGGATGTTTTATATATATGTGAGAGACTAGCATTATTGCAGTAATCAGCTGAAAATGTTCTAATATATCTTCCCTGTGTTTGTTGGTAGGAACTTTTTCTGTTGTAACTGATAGAACACTAACCCCAAATGGAATGTTGTGGTGGCAAGCAGAAAGCACAGATTTGTTTCCAACTTCTCTACTTTGAACTATTGTCCAAAATAAAATGTTTGTGGCACTCCTAGTGTTGTGATCATAACACATCAATTTGTCTTGATAACACAACTGAGGATAGCTATTTGAGTGAGCTATAAAACTAGTGAAAGACAGTTCCTGCCCACAAGTCTTGGTCAATTCTTAGAACTAGTCTCTAGGTTATTCACATTCTTCTGTAGTTAGTTAGAAATGTCAAAGAGGGAAATAATTCAGGTCACACATGGAATCTAATAACTTATGTCTTGAACTGCAATATCTCAATTTCAGGGTGTTCTTATGTGATATTAATAAGTACAGACTTTTTATGAAGACTGAAGAAATCACTAAATTTGATATTTTCCTTTCTCTATACTTTCTAAACTACTAGACAATTAGAGTATAATTTTGATGGAAGACATTGCATTAGAGATGTGATTTAGTGGAAGTTTCTTACAAAATATCATACCATTGAATTAAGTGCTTCCGAGCATATGAAACAGAATTAGTCTGTAATGACTCAAAAGAAGTATCCCAAGACCTTTTATATAATGTATACACATATTTAAATGAATATGATATATACTATAAAATTTACATCCATATAAAATACAGTTATCTGGAAACTGTAAACTTAAAGATCTATACTTTTGTAAGAAAAAAAAAGTAATTAAATTATTTATTAGACAAAAGCTTCCAAATTATTCCAATCAATTATAAATTATTCTTCCAAATATTTTTACCTATTTACAGCAGCAATGGAGTCACAGACATAAAGAACAGACTTGTGGACACAGTGGGAGAAGGGGTGGGACAAATTAAGGGTAGCATTGAAACATTTCAGCCAGTTTAATATTACCGTATTAAAATAGCCAGTGTGAATTTGCTATATGATGCAGGAAACTAAAATATGGTACTCTGTGACAACCTAGAAGGGTGGGATGGGTGGGAGGTGGGGGGTAGTTCAAGAAGCAGGGGACACCTATGTACACCTATGGCTGATTCATGCTGATGTATGTCGGAAATCAATACAGTATTGTAAAACAATTATGCTCCAATTAAAAATAAATATTTTTTTCATCCCAGTGCACCAGCCCCAAGCATCCTGTATCCTGCATCGAACCTGGACTGACAATTAGTTTCTTATATGATATTATACATGTTTCAATGCCATTCTTCCAAATCATCCCACCCTCTCCCTCTCCCACAGAGTCCAAAACACTGTTCTATACACCTGTGTCTCTTTTGCTGTATTATTTTAAACATGGGGGTCTCCCTGCAAAAATAAATAAATAAATAAATGAAAATAAAATAAAATATTTAGACTTTGAAAAATATAAAAATAAATAAATTTTTCAAAAAGCAATTAAATTATTCTATTAAATCAAGACTTCTAAATTATTCTGATCATGCATTTATTTAAATAAAAGTATTATGAATATGCATCTCAATATATAATTTTTAATTTATGATATACTACTCTATATTTTAAATATAAATAAAGCTTGATTTTTTCTTCAAGATTAAAATAAGCATAGATAGATTTTTTTTTTTTGCCCTAATAGATACTCTTGCATACCCTGCTTTAAAAACCACTGATTTGAACAACTAGGAAATAAGAGAAACCTACATTATACATTTTGTTCTATTTGAAATCCTGTTAAATTGGCCACACAGTACATTTTCTTTTGTTGGATGAATTATAGATTTTCATGAGATGACTTGATTTCTGGTCCACATAGTTACTTTGTGGAGTTGACCTTCAAAACCTTGTTAGTATCTGTAATACAGGGTATAACATTGTGTGGGCATATACATGCCTGTGCTTTTTCTCCTTTTAGTTTTTCCTAATTTTAACCTTAAAATTCAATATTTTTTTGAGGTAATCCTTTGAGAACCTCACCAGCAGACATATTTTCAAATGTTCCAAAAGGTGGAGAGCAAGTTCCAGAGATGAACCTGGAAATGCCTTGAATTAGCAGTTAATCTCAGTTTCTTGCATTTTGGATTCCTCTTCTCATCCTCAATTGTGTTCCTCACTTGAATCTCTTCACTGATGGCTCTTTAAGTCAGTTTTCAATCAATGGAGCATTTAGGAACTAGAGCTCACCTCTCAGGTTTGTTGTTGTTGTTCAGTCATTCAGTAGTGTCCAACTCTTTGCGACCCATGGACTGCAGCAAGTCAGACTTCCCCGACCTTCATCATTTCCCAGAGCTTGCTCAAACTCATGTCCATTGAGTCGGTGATGCCACCCAACCATTTTATCCTCTATCATCCCCTTCTTCTGCCTTCCATCGTTCTCAGGATCAGGGTCTTTACTAATGAGACAGTTCTTCGCATCAGGTAGCCAAAGTATTGGAATTTCAGCTTCATGATCAGTCCTTCCAGTGAATATTCAGGACTGATTTCCTTTTGGATGGACTGGTTGTATCTCCTTACAGTCGAAGGGACTCTCAAGAGTCTTCTCCAACACCACAGTTCAAAAGCATCAGTTTTTAGTGCTCAGCCTTCTATATGGTCCAACTGTCGCATCCATACATGACTACTGGAAAAACCATAGCTTGGCTGTACTGGTTACATGGGCTTAAAATATGAACTCTAGAACACCAAAGTCACTTAAAGATTCAAAGACAATAGTAGTGAGAACTGAAAAATTTCACTACACTTCCCTCCTTCGTTTCCTTAAATTTCCACTAGAAGGAAGTCCTTCAGAAAACGTAGGGATTTTTCAAACTTTGAGATGGGGAGTAAGAGAAAGATTTGGCACAGACACAGAAAGGACAAAATATCCACTTTATGACCTTGTTTTTGCACAGTATGTCTTTTAAATTTTCTACCTAAATCTGACCTGTATAACTTAATGATTTGAGAAGATTGCTAAATAAATATAAATTCAAGATATAAACTGACCCATCTTTGATATTCATATCCTTTAATAAAACACTAAATAATAAATCATTGTGCAAAATTAAGTACAAAGATATATTGTTGTCTTTCAAATAAAATATTTTGTGAATTTAAATTTTTGAAATAGAGTATCTTCTTTTTATTTTAGCCATGATAGATTGTCTTAGCTGTTTTTCATTTATTTTCAGTGATGATTTTTAACATTTACTTATTTTCAAATGAAGGATAATTGCTTTGCAACATTGTTCTGGTTTCTAGTAAACATCAGCATGAATCAGCTATAGGTTTACCTATGTCCCCTCCCGCTTGAGCATGCCTTCCACCTGTCTCCCCATAACACCCTCTAGGTTGTTACCAAGCCCTAGTTTGAGTTCTTGAATTTTACACCAAATTTCCACTGGCTATCTACTTTGAAAAGTAAAAGTGAAAGTGAAGTTGCTCCATCGTGTCCGATTCTTTGCGACCCCATGGACTCTAGCTTACCAGGCTCCTCCATCCATGGGATTTTCCAGGCAAGAGTAATGGAGTGGGTTGCCATTTCCTTCTCCAGGGGATCTTCCTGACACAGGGATCGAACCCAGGTCTCCCGCATTGCAGGCAGACGCTTTACCATCTAAGCCACCAGGGAAGTCAGTTTACATGTAGTAGTTTATGTTTCTGGAGAAGGCAATGGCACCCCACTCCAGTACTCTTGCCTGGAGAATCCCATGGACAGAGGAGCCTGGTAGGCTGCAGTCCATGGGGTCGCGAAGAGTTGGACACGACTGAGTGACTTCACTTTCACTTTTCACTTTCATGCATTGGAGAAGGAAATGGCAATCCACTCCGGTGTTCTTGCCTGGAGAATCCCAGGGACGGGGGAGCCTGGTGGGCTGCTGTCTATGGGGTCGCACAGAGTCGGACACGACTGAAGTGACTTAGCAGCAGCAGCAGTTTATGTTTCCATGTTATTCTTTGCACAGATCACAACGCCTCTTTCCACCCCCACCCCAAGCGAGTCCATGAGTCTGTTCTCTATGTCTGTGTCTCCATTGCTGCTCTGCAAATAGGTTCATCATTTCTACATTCCATAGAAATGCATTAGTATATAATATTTGTTTTTTTTTTTTTTCTTTCTGACTTACTTCACTCTGTATAATAGGCTCTAGGTTCATCCACCTCATTAGACTGATTCAAATGTGTTCCTTTTTATGGCTGAGTAGTATTCCATTGTGCATATGTACACAGCTTCTTTATTCATTCATCTGTCAGTGGACATCCAGGTTGTTTCCAGGTCCTAGATGTTGTAAACAGCACTGCAGTGAACATTGTGATACATGTCCCTTTTTCAATTTTAGTTTCCTCAGGGTATATGCCTAGTAGTGGGATTACTGGGTCATATGGTAGTTTTATTCCTAGGTTTTAAGGACTCTCCATACTCCTTTCCATAGTGGCTATGTCAATTTACATTCCAACCAACAATGCAAGAGGGTTCCCTTTTCTCCAAACCCTCTCCAGCATTTATTATTTGTAGCTTTTTTGATGATGGCCATTTTGACCATTGTGAGTTGATGTCATTGTAGTTTTGATTTGCATTTCTCTAAAATGAGCACTGTTGAGCACATTTTCATGTGCTTATTAGCCATCTGTATGTCTTCTTTGAAGAAATATCTATTTAGGGTTTTTTCCCAATTTCTGTTGGGTTGTTTGTTTTTCTGGTACTGATTTGTATAAGCTGCTTATGTATTTTGGAAATTAATCCTTTGTCAGTTCTTTCATTTGCTATTAGAGTCTCCCATTCTGAAGGTTGTCTTTTCGCCTTGTTTATTGTTTCCTTTCCTTTAAGTTTAATTTGGTCCCACTTGTTTTTTTTTCTTTGTTTTTATTCCCATTACTCTAGGAGACGGGTCATAGAGGATCTTGCTGTGATTTATGTTGTAGAGTGTTCTGCTTATGTTTCTATGAGTTTTATAGTTTCTGGTCTTACATTTAGGGCTTTAATCCATTTTGAATTTATCTTTGTGTATGGTGTAAGGAAGTGTTCTAATTTCATTCTTATACATGTAGCTGTCCAGTTTTCCCAGCACCACTTATTGAAGAAACTATTTGCCCCATTGTATATTCTTCCCTCCTTTGTCAAAAATAAGGAACCCATAGATGTGTCAGTTTATCTCTGAGCTCTTTATCTTGCTCCATTGGCCTATATTTCTGTTTTTGTGCCTGTACCATATTTTCTTGATGACTAGAGCTTTATAATATAGTATGAAGTCAGGAAGGTTGATTCCTCCAGTTCTATTCTTCTTTCTCAAGATTACTTTGGCTATTCAGGGTCTTTTGTGTCTCATTATGAATTATGAGATTTTTTTTGTTCTAAATCTATGAAAACATCATTGGTAATTTGAAAGGGATTGCATTGAATTTGTAGATTTAGTATAGTCATTTTTGCAATATTGATTCTTTCAACTTAGGAACGTGGAATATCTCTCCGTTTATGTCATCTTTGATTTTTTTAATCAGTGTCTAATATTATTCTGTATAGGGTTCTTTTGTCCCCTTAGGCAGGTTTATTCCTAGGTATTTTATTCTTTTGTTGCAATGGTAAATGGGATTGGTTTCTTAGCATCTTGTTCTGATATTTCATTGTTAGTGTAAAGAAATGCATCTGATTTCTGTGTATTGATTATGTATCCTGCAACTTTGCTAAATTCATTGATTAGCTGTAGTAATTTTCTGATGGTATCTTTAGGGTGTTCTATGTACAGTATCATGTTGTCTGCAATCAGTGAGAGTTTTGTTTCTTATTTTCCAGTCTGAATTCCTTTTATTTCTTTTTCTTCTCCTATTGCCATAGCTAGGACTTCCAAAGCTATGTTGAATAAAAATGGTGAGAGTGGACATCCTTTTCTTCTTCTTGATCTTAGGGGGAATGTTTTCTTTTTTTCGCCATTGAGAATAATGATTGCTGTGGGTTTATCATATATGACCTTTATTATGATGAGTTAAGTTCCTTCTATGCTCATTTTTTGAAAAGTTTTTTTTTAACCATAAATGGGTGTTGAATTTTGCCAAAACTTTTGTATGTTTGTTGAGATTATCACATGGTTTTTAATCTTTCAGTTTGTTAATATGATGTATCACATTGATTGATTTGCATATATTGAAGAATCTTTACATCCCTGGGATAAACACAACTTGATCAAGGTATTCGATTTTTTAATGTGTTGTTGCATTCTGCTTGCTGAAATTTTGTTGAGGATTTTTGCATCTATGTTCATCAGTGATATTGGCCTGTAATGTTCTTCTTTGGGTGTTGTCATTGGCTGATTTTGGTATCAGGGTGATGGGGCCTCATAGAATGAGTTTGGAAGTTTTCCTTCCTCTGCAATCTTTTGGGAAGAGTTTTAGAAGGATAGGGATTACCTTCTCCAAATGTTTAATAGAATTCACCTACGAGCCATCTGGCCCTGGACTTTTGCTTTTGGAGAGATTTGTTATTGTAGTTTTGATATCAGTGCTTGTAATTGGCTTGTTCATAATTTCTATTTCTTCCTGGTTCAGTCTTGGAAGATTGAACTTTTCTAGGAATCTGTCCATTTCTTCCAGGTTGTCCATTTTATTTGCATATAGTGGCTCATAATTGTCTCTTATGAGCCTTTGTATTTCTGCATTGTCTGTTGTGAAAGTCACTCAGTCGTGCCTGACTCTTTGTGACCCCATGAACTATAGAGTCCATGGAATTGTCCAGGCCAGAATACCGTAGTGGATAGCTGTTCCCTTCTCCAATGAATCTTCCCAACCAAAGGATGGAACCCAGTTCTCCCCCATTGCAGGTGGATTCTTTACTAGCTGAGCCACAAGGGAAGCCAAGAATACTGGAGTGGGTAGCCTGTTCCATCTCCAGGGGATCTTCCCTACCCAGGAATCAAACTGGGGTTTTCTGCATTGCAGGCGGATTCTTTACCAACTGAGCTATCAGGGAAATTATTGTCTAGTGTAGCTTCTCCTTCATTTTTAATTTTGTTGATTGCTGTTTCTCCCTTTCTTTTCTGATGAGTCTGACTAATGGTTTGTCAGTTTTGTTTTTCCTCTCAAAGGACCAGCTTTTAGTTTTACTAATCTTTGCAATTGTTTGTTTCATTTCTTTTTCATTAAAAGGAAATAAAACTAAAAGCATAAATACATCTCTGATTTTTATGAATTCTTTCTTTCTAATAACTCTGGAGTTTTTTTGTTCTTCTTTCTCCAGTTGTTTTAAATGTAAAGTTAGGTTGTCTAGTTTACATTTTTCTTGTTTATTGAGGAGGGATGTATTTCTTAAACAAATTTATTTATTTAACTGGAGGCTAATTCAGTTCAGTTCAATTCAGTTCCGTCGCTCAGGCATGTCCGACTCTTTGTGACCCCATGAACCACAGCATGCCAGGCCTCCCTGTCCATCACCAACTCCCAGAGTCAACCCAAACCCATGTTCATTGAGTCAGTGATGCCATCCAGCCATCTCATCCTCTGTCGTCCCTTTCTCCTCCTGCCCTCATTCTTTCCCAGCATCAGGGTCTTTTCCAATGAGTCAGCTCTTCACATCAGGTGGCCAAAGTATTGGAGTTTCAGCTTCAAAATCAGTCCTACCAATGAACATCTAGGACTGATCTGCTTCAGAATGGACTTGTTGGATCTCCTTGCAGTCCAAGGGACTCTCAAGAGTCTTCTCCAACACCACAGTTCAAAAGCATCAATCCTTTAGCGCTCAGCTTTCTTTACAGTCCGACTCTCACATCCATATATAACTATTGGAAAAACCATAGCCTTGACTAGATGGACACTTGTTGGCAAAGTAATGTCTCTTTTTTAATATGCTGTCTACGTTGGTCATAAATTTCCTTCCAAGGAATAAGCATCTTTTCATTTCATGGTTGCGATCACCATCTGCACTGATTTTGCAGCCCAGAAAAATAAAGTCAGCCACTGTTTCCCCATCTATTTGCCATGAAGTGATGGGTCCAGATGTCATGATCTTCGTTTTCTGAATGTTGAGCTTTAAGCCAACTTTTCCACTCTCCTCTTTCACTTTCATTAAGAGGCTCTTTAGTTCTTCTTCACTTTCTGCCATAAGAGTGGTGTTATCTGCATATCTGAGGCTATTGATATTTCTTCTGGCAATCTTGATTCCAGCTTGTGCTTCCTCCAGCCCAGCATTTCTCATGATGTATGTTGCATATAAGTTAAATAAGTAGGGTGACAATATACAGCCTTGATGTACTCCTTTTCCTATTTGGAACCAGTCTGTTCCATGTCCAGTTCTAACTGTTGCTCCCTGACCTGCATACAAGTTTCTCAAGAGGCAGATCAGGTGGTCTGGTATTCCCATCTCTTTCAGAATTGTCCACAGTTTATTGTGATCCACACAGTCAAAGGTTTGGCATAGTCGATAAAGAAGAAATAGATATTTTTCTGGAACTCTCTTGCTCTTTTGATGATCCAGCAGATGTTGGCAATTTGATCTCTGTTTCCTCTGCCTTTTCTAAAACCAGCTTGAACATCAGGAAGTTCACAGTTCATGTATTGCTGAAGCTTGGCTTGGAGAATTTTGAGCATTACCTTACTAATGTGTGAGATGACTGCAATTGTGCAGTATTTAGAGCATTCTTTGGCATTGCCTTTCTTTGGGATTGGAATGGAAACTGATCTTCTCCAGTCTGGTGGTCACTGCTGACTTACTCCAAATTTGCTGGCATATTGAGTTCAGAACTTTCACAGCATCATCATCCAGGAGGCTAATTACTTTATAATACTGTTGTAGTTTTTGCCATACATTGACATGAATCAGCCATGGGTGTGAATGTATACTTGCTATAAACTTCCCTCTTAAAATGTGTTTAGCTGCATCCTGTAGGTTTTGAGTTGTGTTCTCTAGGATTTTTAGAGATTTTTGATTTCTTCAGTAACCTGTCCATTATTTAGAAACGTATTGTTTAATCTCCATGTGTTTTTGTTTTTAACAGTTTTTTTTTTTCCTAAGCCCCCATAATTGATATGTAGTCTCATAAAATTGTGGTCAGAAAAGATGCTTGATGTAATTTCAACTGTTTTTTGAATTTACTGAGGTTTGATTTCTGACCCAAGATGTGGTCCTGGAGAATGTTCCATGTGCACTTGAGAAGAAGGTGTATTCTTCTGCATTTGGATGGAAAGTCCTAAAGACATCAATTAGTTCCATTTGGTTTAATGTTTCGTTTGTGTTTCCTTATTAATTTTCTGTTTTGATGACCTGCGCATTGGTGTAAGTGTGATGTTAAAGTTCCTTACTATTACTATGTTGATATCAATTTCCCCTTTTATGTCTGTTAGTATTTGTTTTATGTATTGAGGTGCTCCTATGTTGGGTTCATAAATATTTAGTTATGTCTTCTTCTCAGACTGATCCCTTGATCATTATGTAGTATCCTTCTTTATCTGTTGTGATATTCTTTATTTTAAAGTCTATTTTGTCTGAAATGAGGATTGCCACTCTAGCTTTCTTTGATTTCCATTTGCATAGAAAATATTTTCCCATCCCTTTCCTTTCAATCTGTCTGTGTCTCTAGGTCTGAAGTTGGTTTCTTGTAGATAACATATATATGGGTCTTGTTTTTGTACCCATTCAGACAGTCTGTGTCTTTTGATTGGAGCAATTAATCCATTTACATTTGAAGTAATTATTGATATATATGTTCCTATTGGCATTTTCTTAATTGTTTTGAGTTTGTTTCGTAGATCTTTCCTTTCTCATGTTTACTGCTTATATAAGTTCCCTTAAGATTTGTTGTAAAGCTGGTTTAAGGGGACAACAGAGGATGAGATTGCTGTATGGTATCACTGACTTGATGGACGTGAATTTGAGTGACCTCGGGGAATTGGTGATGGACAAGAAAGCCTGGTGTGCTGCGGTCATTGCTGCAGTCCATGGGGAAATGGCATGCTGCAGTCCATGCCTGCACTCAAACAGTTGGACACGACTGGGTGATTGAACTGACAGACTGAAAGCTGGTTTGCTGTGTTAAATCTCTTAACGTGCTTGTCTCTAAAGCTTTTGAGTTCTCCATCAACTTTAAAGGTGATCCTTGCCAGGTAGAGTGATCTTGGTTGTAGATTTTTCCTTTTAGTACTTTAAATATATGCTGCCATTGCCATCTGACCTGCAGAGTTTCCAGTGAAAAGTCAGCTGTTAATCACATGAGTTTTCCCCTATATGTCACTTGCTGGTATTAATATTATTTCTTTGTGTTTAATCTTTGTTAGTTTGATTAGTAATCTCAGTTAGAATCTCTCAAGATGTTTCTCCTTGGGTTCATTCTATATGGAACTCTGCACTTTTGGGACTTGATTATTTCCTTTCTTGCACTGGGGAAATTTTCAACTATAATCTCTTCCAGTTTTTTCTCAATGCCTTTCATTTTCTCTTCTCCCTCTGGGACCCCTATTACTCAATTGTGGTGCATGTAATATTGTCCCAGAGGTCTCTGAGGTTATCCTCAATTCTTTTCCTTCTTTTTCCTTTATTCTGCTTTAAACTGTTCTCTAACTAGTGGGAGTTCTCACTAGTTAATTCTCCCTGGGGTTAGGGATTTCCTGACAGCTAAGAGTCTTGTTGTCAGTGCTTCCATTACAAAGGCTTAGGGCCCGATCTCTAGCCAGGAAAGTGAGATACCACAGGTGGTTTGTTATGGCATTAAAGGGTATTAAAACAAACACACTAAAACATGAAACAAAAAGCAAACCCCAGACAAATGACAAATTCAAAATCAACAAATATTAACAGACAAACAAACAAACAAACAAAAAACGGAGTATATGCACACACATACACACACAAACAAAACCAACAAATCAGAAAAACAAAGGAAATAGAAGAGATTGACCCAGCGAGCAAAGGAAAGCAAAAATGATATCAACCACCTAAAAACAAAACTAACTAAAGCATAAACTGGAAAATAAAATCAAAGCAATGTGCCAACTGGGAAATAAAGCAAAAAAAGCAAAACAGACTAATAAACATGGTGAGTAAAAGAGAGAAAAAGAAGAAAAGAAAGAATAGAAAAGCAAAGTTAAATAGAGGTAGATGAAGATTTATATACATTAAAGAATAAATGCAACAGGAAAAGAATAAGAAAAGCAAGCTAAAGAATATATGTAGAAAAATAATAATAAATTTTAAATAAAATTTAAAAATTAAAAAAGGAAAAAAAAAACCCCTCAAAACTGTGAAAACAACAGGGTCAGAAGTATTTAAATGAAAAAAATTGTGATTAAAATTATTATTAAAAGCATAAATAGATTTAACAGTACTTATAAAATCAACAACTATAGCAATAGAGGAGAAAAAAAGAAAAAAGAAATAAAATTCAGAAACAACTGTCAAAGAAGTTAAAATATAAGAATAATAAATGTTTTGCTTGGATTTCAGCTGTCAGCGTCCTTTCCCTCACTGTGAGTCACAGTCCACCTCGCCTTTCTAGGATGCCCTCCGAATATTGGGCTGGTCTTTGGACCTGCTGCTCTAGGAGCAGCTCAGACTCTAATCTGGTCCAACTTCTATATGTTCTTGCCTCAGTGTCCACATCTGCAGTGCAAGTGTATTTTCTTTTGTGGGAACTCTCATTGTCCTTTTATATATTCCATAGACACAAAGTCTGCCTAGCTGATTGTGTGGATTGAATCTGCAGCTTGTGCAGCTGGTGGGAAGGTTTTGGGTTCTCTTCCTTAGCCACTCTGTCATTGGGTTTCGGCTGTGGTTTTATCTGCACCCCAGCGTGTGAGTTATCTACAGGTTTTGCTCCTGAGGCTGCCCTGGAGGACTTGGGTCTGCCTCAGGGGAGACCAGGTGTAGAGGTGGTGCAGTTGCTTGGATCGCAGGGGCCCTGGCAGCACCAGGTACTTAGAGGAGCTGGTGGCTAGGACAGCAGGAAGGATGGTGCTCTGAGGGTTTTTTCTAGCCTCTGGCTATAGGGGATAGAGCCTGGAAGTGGCACAGGAGCTTAGATCACGGGGAGCCTGGCAGTACTAGATACTCAGGATACCAGCGGCTCTCGTCACAGGCAGAATGGCATTTTTAGGGTTTTCTTCTATCTTCTGGAAGCTTTGCCCCAGTAAGGGTTGAGCATGAAGGTGGTGCTGCTGCTTAGACAGTGGGAACTCTGGCAGAACTAAGTGTACAGGGACATCAAATGCCTCAGCCACGGCAGTTATGGTCCTGTTAGAGTATTTTTCTAGTCTCTAGCTGTTGGTGACCAGAGGGCCTCCTTGGCTGGTCCCTATCTGTTACTTGGCCCATTTTGGCAGTTATAAGGCCCCTGGGTTGGGATCCTTCTGTTATTTGGGGCATCAGGCACTGAAAGTGCCACCCTGGCTGGGATCCTTCTCTATGGCCCAGTGTGTCAAGTGCTTTAAAGGGCCACCTTCTTTGGGGCCTTTCAGTTGCCTGGCTGACATGTGGGGAGAGAGAGGCTATAGTGATGACTCCACTCCCTGTGTGTGACTCAGCAGTATCGCCCTACCTCTATGTTTGCCTGGCTTTCTTTCATATGCATTTCCCACTGAGATCTTCTCCCTCAAGTCCCTGTGGGACATAGCTCCACATTCAACAGCAGAGCTTTCCCTGAGTGGCTCTCCAATCTCAATGCTCAAGTCTGCAGCTGCTGTACTCTCTAGAGGACTTGTGTCCCTGTCTGGGGTACATATGGCTTTGGTAAGGATTATCTGTGTGATTCTCATTCCATTTAGACTGTCACAGATCAGCTGCTTCATTCTCTAACAGCCTCAAATGCTAACCTCTGTCCCAAACAGTTGCCCCAATGTGGGGATCTGACCCCTGCTTCAGTTTCCCCACCCCCCTCAGGACCAAATCCAGTCCTACTCAGTCTCCTCTTTTTTGTCCTCCTTCCTTTGTCCTACAGAGTTTTGCATGGTTCTATACATTCTTTATAGGCCCTCTGATCACCAACTGCCAGAGACTAGAAAAAGACTCTACTAGGACCATAGATCCTGCAGCTGAAGCTGTTGATGTCCCTGCACACTTAGTGCTGCCAGAGTTCCCACTATCTAAGTAGGAGGAGAAGGGGACAACAGAGGATGAGATGGAAGGATGGCATCACTGACTCAATGGACATGAGTTTAAGCAAGCTCTGTGAGTTGGTGATGGATAATGAAGCCTGGCTTGCTGCAACCAAGGGGTCACAGAGAGCTGGACACGACTGAGTGATTGAACTGACTGACCGATATTTTCTTTTCCAGTGGTCATGTAATCTCGCATGCTCTCAGCTGGTGTTCTGCAAGATCTTCTGTGTCTGGCAATGTATTCCTGATGTATCCATGGAGAGAGATGTACTGCACATCCACCTACTCCTTGCCATCTTGGGTATCCTCATTTGCAGCCACGGTTTTAGAAACACAAACTCTGACATGATTATAAAATTATAGACTAGAAATGATTAGAAATGGCCTTAAAGAGTAAGTTTACTCCATTCCAGACAAGAATATACCCAAATAATTTCAGACAGAGTAACATCTACTCTGCTTTTAAATTCTGTCTCCTCATAGAGGATCCTGCTGTGATTTATGTTGGAGAGTGTTTTGCCTATGTTATCTGCTAGGAGTCTTATATTTTCTGGTCTTATGTTTAGATCTTTAACCCATTTTGAGTTTATTTTTGTGTATGGTGTTAAAAAGTGTTCTAGTTTCATTCTTTTACAAGTGGTTGACCAGTTTTCCCAGCACCGCTTGTTAAAGAGATTATCTTTTCTCCATTGTATATTCTTGCCTCCTTTGTCAAAGATAAGGTGTCCATAGGTGCGTGGGTTTATGTTTATCTCTGGGCTTTCTATTTTGTTCCATTGATCTATATTTCTGTCTTTGTGCTGGTACCATACTGTCTTGATGACTGTGTTTTGTTTTTTTTTTTTTTTTTGTCTACCAACTCAGTTCAGTTCAGTTCAGTCACAGTCGTGTCCGACTCTTTGCAGCCCCATGAATCTGGACCTCTATTAGTGTAATGCCTCTCTTTTTTGTTCTAAGAACAAAGAAAGGGAAATTAGAAAATAAAAACTTGGTTTAAGCTCTCTAAATATTACATCTAAATATTAAATATTACATTTATTTTCCCTTGATTTGTTTTCTGTTTTCTAAATCTAAGCTGACTTTTTCTTCATTGTTGTATTATACTCAATACTAATCACAAACCTGCATTTTCCATTTCTCTTAAAAATATTAGTTACCTAAAAGATTATTCAATCCCGGCTTCCAAATTTCAAATTGTAGTATAAATAAGAATCACTGGTGTATTATTACAAAATGCAGATTGTTTATTCATTGACTTTGATGTGAGACCAGTATTCTTTAATCAACTCATAACTCTAATGCTGGATATTTGTGTGTCACACTTTGGGAAACATGCTCTTGTACATCCTGGCTCATCTGATGACAGTGAGCTCTAGTGAAAAACAGAAGTATCCAGGCATTATGTTTCAATTATAATTCAAATTCCATTTTTCCTGAAACTATTTTCTATAATATTAAACCTAATGCTTTTTTCTTTGACTCTGAGAATGAATGTTTATATATAGTTTTCCAGGCTCCTCAGCAGGTTGTTCTGTCTGCTTTACGGTTTTATTCATTTTCCTTATTAGAGATTTAGGGGGAGTGGATAGGCTTGCCCCTCCCCAACCCCAACTCTCCTTATGATGTACACACCCCTTCCATCCACTCCCCTCCTCACCCCAGCACCTCCCAGTGGTGGGGCATACGATCATTCTTCCAAATCAAGATTTGGCATGTGAAAAATTACAAATAATTAACCAGATTGATAGTGAGCATGTTTACTATTTTTAGTTCAACGTGCAGGAATCAGATGATAGGTGATTGTATCTAGAATCTTATTTACTTTTTTATTCTCAGTGTTCTATGGATACCTCTGGCAAAGAGCAGGTTTATAGATTCACTAGTTAATGACAACCCACTCCAGTGTTCTTGCCTGGATTATCCCAGGGAAGAGGGAGCCTGGTGGGCTGCCATCTATGGGGTCGCACAGAGTTGGACACAACTGAAGTGACTTAGCAGCAGCAGCAGCTACAATTTCTTGACTTAAAATTTCTTGACTCTTATTGGAAATCATGAACTCCATTTTGATTTTAGATTTTTAAATGAAGATTAAATTTTTATTTAGATGCACTTGGAGATATTGTTTCATTTAGCTGGCTAATATCTGACTGTTTTCTTAGCACATGTTGAAACCAGAATTTCTAGCATTGGGCAGTTTGTTCCAGGAACAAAAAGTGTTGGTTATTTATCATTTTAATTTTCTCTGGCTCTTGAGAATAATCACTGCTTCGAAGTGCAAACTTAAAGGAAAAATTAAATTATAGCTGAGATAGTACAAAATGTTGATATTTTTGATTGTTGTCTCCTGAGTTCATCCTAAAATGATTGCTTTTCAGAAGATCATAAAATAAAGACCAAGTTAGTTCATTTTTATTATATAGACTACAGTTAGTCATTTGTGTTTCAAAAATTTCCACTTTATTGGAATGTCTTGGAATCATCACTTGATCTTGAAGTTTCCTTAAAGATTATGGGTTAATAAATTTTTCATTCATTTATTCATTAATGTACTCTCCTACTTCATCAAAAGAAGATTTGATAAACTTGATCCAAAAGAGATTTAGTATGATGGCAGAAGTGGGATAGGGTGGTGGGCTTTGTGCTCAGAACCTGACTCTTTCACATATTTATTTCATGTGAATTAGTTAAATTTCTAAGCCCAATTTTTTATCTGCTAATGGAAGTTTAATAACTGTACCTGCTTCACTGAGTTGCTGTGAAGACTCAATGTATGTTGGGAAATTAATAAATAATTCATGTTAATCATTAGTATGAGTTGTCAGGTTTTAATTACTTATTGTAGCAGGAAGAGGAAATGTCAGACATTAACTATATATGGGAAGGCACTCCCCAGCCCTAGGCTTCCACTAGCCAACTTTCTGTTCCTATGGAGTTGACTATGTAGACATTTCATATAAATGAAATCACACAATTATATATATATGTATATATATGTGTGTGTGTGTGTGTGTGTGTATGTATATATGTAATATGAGGATGACAGCAAGCCTCAACACCTATTTGGTGGAGAGGGATCTATTAAAGTTCATTTTGTTCATTCAAAGGAAATCTGAGAGGCTAGACCACATTCTCAAAGAAAACAAGTTTGAAATCCCAAGAATGAGTGAAGATCATGGCTTTCTGACAGCCAGAGGTAGTGGAGAGAGAACTACCCAAGCAACTGGTGCAAGAGAGGAAAACAGCAGAAAAGAAGTCCAGGAATTTTTCCCTCTTCCCATATATTGATATATCTGAACTTCATAAAAGAATTTCAGCAGGTACTCACATTAATGCTACAATGAGGAAAGAAAAGATGATCCCAGTAAAGTAGAGAACACGAGAACATTAAATTGTATTACTATATATAAGGAACAAAATAACAAAAATGATAAATAATTTATTCAACAAATATTTATTGAGATCTTAATCTATTGTAGTTTTTGGAGATAATTCTGTAAAAGAAGATTACAAAAGGAAGAAAATTTCTTCTTTATAACATTTACATTCTAGTGAGCAGATATGGAAATGGTAAAAACATCATAGGCAGTTAATGCATGTCAGAAGAGTGATGAAGGACAAATCTGAAGGTTGTAAGAGTGAGCTATGAGAAGATTAGGGGACACTGCATTTTGGGTGGAAGAGAAGAGTAAGTTCACAAGACCTGAGCTATGATTATGTCAATGTGGGTGAGTGGAGTAAGATGTTAAGGATGTGGAGGAAATTAGTTCAAAGAGGCAGACTAAGGCATCAGAGGAAGAAAAGAAAAAATAAGGGTAAGAACAGAAATTGAAGTGAGGAATGGAGCTTTATACATAATTAACATTTAAATAAGTGGGACAGACTAGAATCTATGAACTCTTGAACAATAGTTTGTAGGTGTTTTGAAGATGAGAGTCACCAGAAGGATATCATCAGTGGAAATGGAGATGAAGTAATGAATCTGAAATTATTCAAGAGAAGAATAGAAGGTTTGGTAAATTGCACAATGAAACTAGAAGATGAATAAGAGAGGGCTGACCCAAAGACCATCTTAAAGTTTTTCAATTGGGAGAGCTCTGTGGTTGTATCATTGATAGAAAACAAAGCTGATTAGAAGATAAAAAGCATCAGTATTGAAATGCTTAAGGATGAACTGGTGCTTAAGGATGAATATTCCAGAGGAAATTTCTAATTAAAATGTTGGCCATTCACCAATACCCTCCTGGACCCCAGCAGTGGTCACAGGCCCTGCATACTGTGCCCCAGAAATGGTACAGTCACTTGCTGCTGACTCCCTTCCAGATGATAGGAGTGGTCATGATTCCCCACCAACTCACATTTGGACTCTGGGACTGGTCTTGGGCCCTAGTCAACACCTATCCAAACTCCAGGAGCACTTGTTAGCTGTCTCTACACCCATCATGTGCCCAGGAGTTGCAGTTGAGTCACCCACTGGCAAGAGCCTTAAGACCAAGGACCAGCCACTGCATCTGCACATCCCCTACCAAGGGGATAGCAAGCAATCAGTACATGCTGAGGAAAGAGGCAACAGGCGATCAAACTAAAAACAGCCTTCTATGCTATTATTGTATTAATATAAAACATTTTATTACAAAATTATTGTAATATGAAATTATAATTATATAATTTTATATTTATATTGAATTATATAATTTTAATTATATTATATGATATAATTATATTGCATATAATTATTGCATATATAATTATATTACAATAAAATATAATAATTGCATATCAATATATATATAATTATATATAGTCATATATATAATTATTATATATCAGTTCAGTTCAGTCACTCAATGATGTCTGACTCTTTGTAACCCCTTGAACCACAGCATGCCAGGCCTCCCTGTCCATCACCAACTCCCAGAGTGCACCCAAACCCATCTCCATTGAGTTCGTGATGCCATCCAACCATCTCATCTTTTGTCGTCCCCTTCTCCTCCTGCCCTCAATCATATATATAAAATATATAATAAATAAATATATAATTATATATAAAATATATAATGTAAATAAATTAATATATAATATATTAATCCCACACAAGCACAGGGATGCCCTTCACATACAAATAGCCCTCTAAGACCATAGTAGATAACTATTTCTCATAAACTCATAGAGCAAGAGAAATATAAGTAAAATGATGAAACAAAGGAATCACTCCCAGTTAAAAAACCAAGAGCATTTCCCTAAAAGAACAAACCATGAGGCAGACTTCTTCAATTTAACTGATATAAAATTAAAAAGGAAATAATAAAAATATGGAAAGAAGTAAGAAAGACCATTGACAGAAATGCAGAGTACTATAAAAAGGAATTAGAAAGTATACAATATAATACATACAAGGAAACTATACAAAAAAAAAGAAAAGAAAACAATCAGAAAAATTATTTGCAGAAATGAAAGCTGAGCTAAAGTTAATAGCAGATTGAATAACGCAGAAGAATGAATAAACAGCCTGGAAGATAGATAACGGAAATCACCTGATCAGGATATCAGACAGAAAACAAAATGAGAAAAAGAATTGGCATAGTATAAAGTGTTCCAGTCTACACACAATAGGGACTTCAAAAGGGCAACAAAGAGAAAAGGAGACTGAATATGTATTTGAAGATATTATGAAAACTTACCAAATCTAAGGCAGGAAACAGATATCCAGGAATGAGAAATACAAAGGGTCCCAAACAAGGTAAACCCAAAAGACTGCACAAAAATCATATTGTAAAAAATAGCAAAATTTAAAAAAAGATTCTAAAGGCAAGAGAAAAGCAAGTGTTTGTTACAAGGGAACCTATATAAGGGTATAAACTGATTTCTCTACAAAAACATTGCAAGCCAGAATGGATTGGGAAGATATATTCGGAGTCCTGAAAGGGAAAAAATTGCAACCTAGGCTACTCTGCCCATCAAGACTTTTAGATTATAAAGAGAGAGAAAATTTTTTCAGACAAGCAAAAACTAAAAGAATACAACAAAACTAGATATATCCAAAAGTAAATATTGAAGGGTATTCTCTAGATAGGCAATTAATAAGTATCTATAGGAAAGGGAAAAACACAATTGACAAATAAATCACTCAAATAAGCCAGTACAGAGATTTAAAAAAAAAAAAAACAAAAAATCAGAAATGATAACAATCACAATGAACAGCAAAGGATGAACCCGAAGTAAAAGAGGACATCAAAATAATAAAATGTGGGAAAGGAGAGTAAGAAAATGTAGACCACCTTCCCCCACCTCCCTGAAAGTGCTTGAGCATATATAACTGCTTGTCTAAAGCAAGTAGGTAAAAAAGGGGTGGGTGTTAACATACTTGGAAAACAAGGTAAGAACAAATAGAAAATGCACAATAGATTTACAAAGAAACAAAAAAAAATGTCATGGAAGAAAATCTTAAATCATAAAAGGAAAGGGACAAAGAAGAAATATAAGACCAATAAGAAAATAAGGTTTAAAATTTCAGTAAATACATATCCATCAATAGCTGCCTTAAATGTCAGTGGATTAAATGCTCTAATCAAAAGACAAAGAGTGGGAGAGTGGATGAGAAAACAAGAACCTATGATATGCTGCTTACAAGAGACCCACTTTAGGACAAAGGACATACATATTGAGGGGGTGGAAAAAGAGATTGCATGCAAATGAAAGTGACACAGTGGGGGTTGTAAGACTCATATTGGACAAAGGAGATTTTAAAACAAAGGCCATAAAGAAAGGTAAAGAAGGACATTAGATACTGGTTAAAAGGATCAACACAAGAAAAGGATTTTATACTCATAAAAATTTATGTCCCTAATGAAGGAGCCCCTAAATACAGAAAGCAAATACTAACAGATACAAAGCGAGAAATTTTCAGGAACACGGTAATAGTAGGACACTTTAACGCCCCACTCACATTAATGGATATATCTTCCAGATAGGGAATTGGTAAGGCAACAGAAGTACTAAATTATGCAATAGAAGAGTTAGACTTGATATTTTCGGGACATTAGATTAAAAACAAAAAGTGGAATACATATTCTTTTCAAGTGCACATGGAAGATCCTTTAGGATTGACCACATGCTAGGGCACACAGGAAGCAGAAACAAAAAATAAGGATATCGAAATTGTTCTAAGCATGTTTTCTGATCACAATATGAAAGTTGAAATTAGCCACATGAAAAGAAATGAGAAAAAGAGTGATTACATGGAGGCTAAACAACATGTTACTAAAAAACCAATAAGTCAACAATGAAATCAAAGAGGAAATAAAAAATTAAGTTGAGACAAATGACAATGAAAACAGAATCGTACAAAATCTATGGAATGCAGCAAAAGCAGTTATTAGAGGAAAGTTCCTAGTAATACAAGCTTTCCTAAAAAATGAGAAAAATCTGAAATAAACAATCTAACTTACAACTTAAAAGAATAAAAAAAGAGAACAAACAAAATCTAAAGTCAGCATAAGAAAGAAAATAATAAATATCAGAAAGGAAATAAATAAAATAGAAATTTAAGAAACAAGTACTGTAAAAACAAGAGCTTCTTTCTTGAAAGGATAGACAAACTTGACAAACATCTGGCCAGGTTAACCACAAACAAAAGAGAGAACACAAACACAATAAGAAATGGAAAAGGAGAAATAACTACTAATACCACAGAAAAATAAAATAATAAAATAAAAAGGGGGAGGATACTCCCCAAGTCTCTCAGTGGTAAAGAATCTGACAGCCAGTGCAGGAGATCTGGGTTAGAAATATCTCCTGGAGGAGGAAATGGCAATTCACTCCAGTATTCTTGCTTGGGAAATTCCATGCACAGAGGAGCCTGGCAGGCTACAGCCCATGGGGTCGCAAAGAGTTAGACACCACTAAATAACAATCACAACAACAATAAATGAACAATTATATGCCAAAAAATTTATCAATGTAAGACACACTGACAAGTTTCTAGAAATATGCAGTCCATCAAAATGAGTCAAAAAGAAACAGTTTGATCAGAGAAAGAACCTGTAACTTAAAAAAAAGCTTTCTACAAACAAAAATCCAGTATCAGATGGCTTCACATACAAAGTCTACCCAACATACAAAGGACTTATGCAGATCCTTCTCAAATTCCTTTTTAAAATTATTATTTATTCTTTTAACTTTTATCTCTATATTGAGGTATAGCCAATTAACAATGTTGCAATAGTTTCAGATAAACAGCAAAAGGATTCAGCCATACATACTTATATATCTATTCTCCCCTAACTCCCCTTCCTTCAAGGCTGCCACATACCATTGAACAGATTTTCATGTGCTATAAAGTAGGTCCTTGTTGGTTATCAATTTTAAATATAGGAATGCCTACATGTCCATTCCAAATTTCTCAAACTCTTAAAAGATTGAAGCAGAGGAAAAACTCCAATGGACATTGTATAAGGCCACCATTCAGTTTAGTTCAGTTATTTAGTCGTGTCTGACTCTTTGCAACCCCATGGACTCCAGCACAGCAGGCTTCCCTGTCCATCACCAACTCCTGGAGCTTGCTCAAACTCACATCCATCGAGTCAGTGATGCCATCTAACCATCTTACCCTCTGTCGTCCCCTTCTCCTCCTGCCTTCAATCTTTCCAAGCAACACGGTCATTTCCAATGAGTATTTCTTCACATTAGGTGGCCAAAGTATTGGAGCTTCAGTTTCAGCCATTCCCATGAATATTCAGGGTTGATTTCTTTTAGGATTAACTAGTTTGATCTCCTTGCAGTCCAAGGGACTCTCAAGAATCTTCTCCAACACCACAGTTCAAAAGCATCAATTCTTTGGCTCTCAGCTTTCTTTATAGTCCAACGCTCACATCCATAAGGCTTCCCTGGTAGCTCAGAGGTTGAAGCATCTGCCTGCAATGCGTAAGACCAGGGTTTTATCCCTGGGTTAGGAAGATCCCCTGGAGAAAGAAATGGCAACCCACTCCAGTACTCTTGCCTGGAAAATGGCATGGACAGAGGAGCCTGGTAGGCTACAGTCCATGGGGTCGCAAAGAGTTGGACATGACTGAGCAACCTCACTTTCATTTCACTCACATCCATACATGACTACTGGGAAAACCATAGTTTTCACTAGATGGACCTTTGTTGGCAAAGTAATGTCTCTGCTTTTTAATATCCTGTCTAGGTTAGTCATAGCTTTTCTTCCAAGGAGCAAGTGTCTTTTAATTTTATGGCTGCAGTCACCATCTGCAATGATTTTAGGCCGTTCCTTAAGTAAATCCTGTCACTGTCTCTATTGTCTTTCCATCTATTTGCCATAAAGTGGTGGGACCAGATTCCATGATCTTAGTGTTTTGAATGTTGAATTTTAAGCCAGCTTTTTCACTCTTTTCTTTCACTTTCATCAAGAGGCCCTAAAGTTCTTCTTCGCTTTCTGCCATAAGTGAAATGGTGTCATGATATGATGTCATCTGCATATCTGTGATTGTTGATATTTCTCCTGTCAATCTTGATTCCTGCTTGTGTTTCATCCAGCCTGGATTTCACATGATGTACTGTGCATATAAATTAAATAGGCAGGTTGAAAACATACAGCCTTTATGTACCACTTTCCCAATTTGGAACCAGTCTGTTGTTGAAGCCACCATTACCCTGATGCCAAAACCAGACAAAGACATCGCCAAAAAGAGAATTACACATCAATATCTTTTAGAAGTATAAATGCAAATATTCTCAACAAAATATTAGCATACTGAATACAACAGCACATAAAAAAAGTTCATACACAATGACTATGGGATTCATTTGAAGTTCACCAGGTGAGTTCACCATGTGCAAATAAATCAATGTGCTACACCACATAAACAAAAGACAAAAACTACATGATTCTCTCAAAAGAAACAGAAAAAGCTTCCCTCAAAGTTCAACATCCATTCATGGTAAAAAATTTTACCACAGTGCGTGTTCATGGAACATATCTCAAAATAGAGAAAGCTGTTATTGTCAAACCTATAGCCAATATAATATTCAATGGTGAAAAGTTGAAAGCCAATTCAGCCAAAATCTGAAACAAGAAAAAGAAACCCATTCTCATCACTTCTCTTCAACATAATATTAGAAGTACTAGCCATAGCAATCAGACAAGAAAAATAAGTAAAAATCATCCGAATTGGATGGGAACAGGTAAGATTGTAATGATATGTGCATGATGTAATACTATATATAAAAAACCCTAAAGAATCCACACAAAATCTGCTAGAACTGATAAACAAATTCAGAAACATAGTGGGATACAGAAGTTTGTTGTATTTCTTTCTACCAACAAGAAAATATCAGAAAGGGAATGTAGCTTTTAAAATACCTTTTAAAGCCACAATCCAAAAAAATAAAATACTTGACATACCTCACCAAAGAGGTGAAAGTCTTACATGTGAGAAGTATGTGTGCTAAATTGCTTTAGTCGTTTCCGACTCTGTGCAACCCCATGGACTATAACTCAAGGTTCTTCTGTCCATGGGATTCTCCAGGCAAGAACTGGAGTGTGTTTCCATTTCCTCCACCAGCTGAGAAGTATAAAACAATAATAAATGAAATTAAAGAGGATTTAAAAATTTGGAAAGATATCCCATGTTCTTGGGTTGGAAGAAATTGTATTGTTAAAATGGCTATGCTTCTCAAAGCAATCTGCATGTTTAATGCCATCCCTATCAAATTATCCATGATCTTCCACACAGAACTACAACAAATAATCCTAAAATTCAAAAGGTAACATAAAAGACCAGAATTCCCAAAGCAATTGTGAAGGAAAAGAACAAAAGAGGAGGCATAACCATCCCAGACTTCAGATAACATTACAAACCTCTAGTAATGGTATTGGCACAAAAAAGACATTCAGCAATGGAAGAAAATAGAGAAACCAGAAACTCAAACAGTTATAGCCAATTAATTTTTGACAAAAAAAAAACAAGAATATACACTGAGAAAAAAACAGTTTCCTCAGTAAGTGGTATTGGGAAAGTTGGGCAACTGCATGCAAATCAGTCTAATGATGTTAGAACAAATCCTCTCAACAATATATAAAAAAAAACTCAAAATGACTTTAAGTCTTAAACCTAAGAAATGACACTGCAAAATTCCTAGAAGAGAACACAGAAAAAATATTTTCTGACACAAACTGTGCCAACATTTTCTTAGATCTATCTCTTCTTCCAAAGCAGTAAAATTAAAAATGAAAATAAACAAATGGGAGCTAACCAAACGTACAAGCTTTGGACGGCAAAAGAAACCATAAAAAATAAGACAGAGAACAAGGTGGCAGAGGAGTAGGTAGACATGGAGTATATCTCTTTCCAACGATACATCAGGAACACACCTTCAGACACAGAAGTGAATGCAGAACATAAGCTGAGCGCAGACAAGAGTACCTGACCAGCTGAAAAGAATATATATACCCATGTAAAACTTGGCAGGATGAAGGGACTAGGGGGTAAAGCAGGAGTGTTAGTAGGATTGGACCTGCCCTTTGCAGGTGGGGGAACTGAAGCAGGGGTCCGATCCCCACACTGGGGCAATTGAGTCAGAGGAGAAACATTTAAGGCTGAGAGCAAAATAGCTGATCTGTGGCATTACTAAATGGAATGAGAATCAGATAGTCCTTGCAGCAGCCATACGTACCCCAGACAGCACAGTGGCTGGGAGTTGGAGTTTAGGAACTGTGGAGTAATTCCTGGATGAGGGCTGCTGTTGACTGCAGACAGACAGATCGAGGGGATGTGAGGGAGGAGACTGTGCTGGGAAATGCCTTTGGAGGAAAGCTGGGCAGCCATGAAAGCAAGGCTATATTGCTGAGTCATGTGCAGGGGTGGAGCCATCACCATAGCCTCTCTCCCCCACACACCAGCGTTGGCAGCTGAATAATAGAGAGGCTGGACAGCAAACACCTGACACAGTGAACTGCTGAGCAGGATTCCACCCAGGGTGCTCCTTTGAGTGTCTGATGTGCCAAACAACAGAGAAGAACCCCAGGCAAGGAAGTCTTTAAAGTGCCTGAAAGGGCAGAGCTACGAAGAAAGAGCTACTGACCAAAGAGGCCCTCTGATTGGCAACTACAAGAGGCTCGAAAAAAGATTCTGATAGGGCCATAACACTTGCAGTCGGAGGGAGTCCATGCCCCTGCACACTTGGCACTGCCAGGGTCCCCACAAGCCAAGCAGCTATGAAACCTTTGCTCAACTTTCACTGGGGCAGAGCAGCAACAGGCAAAAAAAGAGTCTTGTACCTATGCACACAGGGTCACTTCAGTAGTACCCTACTCTTTGTGACCCTGTAGACTGTGGCCTGCCTGGGGTCTCTATTGGTGGGTGTGGGGGTGGGGAGGCATTCTCCAGGCAAGAATACTGGAACATATTGACCAATACTGGTTGCCATCCCTTCTAGAGCACTATATTTCCTACTTCCCTAGCTGCTAATTCCCCTGAGTACCTCATGCTGCCAGAACTCCCGTGACCCAAGCAGCTGCACTACCTCCACACCTGGCCCTCACAGAGGAAGACCCAAGGTCTCCAGGGCAGCCTCAGGAGCAAACCCCAGTGGACGACCCACATGCAGAGGTGGAAATAAAACCACAATTGAAACCTAGGGGCAGTGTGACTAAGGAAGAAGACCCAAAACCCTCCCATGAGCCATACAGCTGCAGATTAAATCCAGATGATCAACTAGGCAGACTCTGTATCTATGGAAAAGGTCATTGAGATCTCCCACAAAAGAAAATGCACTAGTTCTGATAGCTATAGACATTGGAGGCAAGAACACATTGGATTTGGTCCAGATTAGAATCTGAGCTACCCCCACAGCAGGTCCAGAGCTCAGCACAGAGTCAGAGGGCATCCTAAGGAGGTGAGGTGGACTGTGACTCCTAGGAAGGGAAAGGACTCTGACAGAAGTGACTCAAGTAAAACATTTATTATTCTTATGCTTTGACTTGTTCTGTAGATTATTTTGGATTTTTTCTCCCTCCCCCCCCGCCCCTGTAGTTGTTGACTTTATTGGCACTATGTGATCTAATTAAGGTTTGAGCTTTTTTTCTCCTTTTATTCTCAGTCACATTTTTTTATTGTTATAAATCTGTTCTTCTATGTTGGGCTTTTGCAGTTCTGAGGAGTTTTCCTTTATTTATTTATTTGTTTTTCTTTTTTTAATTTTAATGTTTAATTTTTTAAACCTATTACTATTTTTCTACATTTATTCTTTCATTTGTTTTTCCTACTGCTCTTTTCCCCTTGCAGTTAATCTTTAATATATATAAATAAAAAAGCTGTGGTACATATACACAATCGAATATTACTCAGCTATTAAAAATAATGCACTTGAATCAGTTTTAATGAGGTAGATAAAACTGAAGTGTATTATACAGAGCGAAGTAAGTCACAAAGAAAAACACCAATACAGTATATTAATGCCTATATACAGAATTTAGAAAAATGGTAACAATGACCCTATACGTGAGACAGCACAAGAGACACAGATGTAAAGAACAGACTTTTGGACTCTGTGGGAGAAGGTGAGGGTGGGATGATTTGGGAGAATAGCACTGAAACATGTATATTATCATATGTGAAATAGATCGCCAGTCCAGGTTCACGCATGAGACAGGGTACCCAGGGCTGGTGCACTGGGATGACCCTAAAGGATGGGATGGGAATAGGGGGGAGGTTCAGGATTGGAAACACATGTACACCCATAGCTGATTCATGTGAATGTATGTTAAAAACCACCACAATATTGTAAAGTAATTAGCCTCCAATTAAAATATATAAATAAATTAAAAAAATCTTCTTTATCTACCTCTATTTAACTTTGCATATTTATTCTTTCTTTCTTTTCTTTCTTTCCTTTTCTCTCAACATATTTGTTAGTTTTATTTTCATTGCTTTATTTCCCAATTCCCCTTGCTTTAGTTTTGTTTTCCAGTTTGTGTATGAGTTAGTTTTGTTCTGGTAGATATCATTTTTGGTTGCCTTTGTTTGCTGGTCAAGCTATTGTACTTTACTTTTGTTGGACTGTTTTGATTTTGCTTATGGGTGTTTATGTATATGTGTATATTCAGTCACACTTTTTATAGCTGTTATAAACCTCTGTCTCTACACTGGAATTTTGCAGTTCTGTGGAGTTTTCCTTTTTTTCTTCTTCCATTTTTTTCCCCTCTTTTTTATAGTTTTAATTTTTTTAACCTATTATATTTTTCTACATTTATTCCTTTGCTTACCTTTCTTGCTGTCTTTTCCCCTTGCAGTTAATCTTTAATGTATATAAATCTTCTTCATCTACTTCTATGTAACTTTGCATACCATTCTTTCTTTCTTTTCTTTCCTTCCTTTCCTCTCAACATATTTGTTAGTTTCATTTTCACTGCTTTATTCTCCACTTGGCACTTTGCTTTAGTTTTGCTTTCCAGTTTGTGCTTTAGTTAGTTTTGTTCTTAACTGGTAAATATAATTTTTGATTTCCTTTGTTTGCTGGGTCAAACTAATGTATTTTAATTATGTTGGACTGTTTTGACTTTGCTTATGAGTGTATATGTATATGTGTATATTCCATTATTTTAATTACTATTGGCCTGATTTTGTAACTGATGTTTATCTGGGGTTCATCTTTTGTTTCTCTTTTTGGATATTTGTTTTATGCTCACTTAATGCCATAAAAAGCCACTTGTGGAATCTTAATTCCTGACAGAGATCAAGCCCTGAGCCTTTGGAATGGGAGGACTGACTCCAAGACCTTAGACTACCAGAGAACTAACCCTAGGGGGTTTCAAATAGTGAGAACACACACAACAGAAACCACTGGAATTAAAGACCTGGCATCACACAACCACCAGTAGCATACTGTGTAGGATGCCTCAACTAAACAACAAATAAAACAAAAACAAAAATCCAATCATCAGCAGACAGGATTACCACTTAACTCAGGCTTGCCCATCAGAGGACAAAGAAACTAACAAAAACTCAAATCTCAAAAACTAACGGAAATACAAAACACTATTCAAACCTTACACAAACTACTGGACCAACCTTAAGAGGGAAGAAACCAAAAGGAAGAAAGAATTCAACCTTAAAGCTTGGGGAAAGGAGACCTCAAACGCAATAAGTTAAAAAAAAAAAAAAAGGCAGAGATATACTACACAAATGAAGGAACAAACTAGAAACACAGAAGTCAAAACAAATGAAGAGGAAATAGGCAAACTATCTGAAAAAGAATTCAGAATAACGATAGTAAAGATGATTAATAGCCTTGAAAACAAAATGGAAAAAATGCAAGAATCAATTAACAAAGACCTAGAAGAATTAAAGAATAAACATACAGTGATGAACAACACAATTACTGAAATTAAAAATATTCTAAAAGGAATCACTAGCAGAATGTCTGAAGCAGAAGAACGAATCAGTGGGCTGGAAGATAAAATAGTGGAAATAAATTCTGAAGAGCATAATAAAGTAAAAGGAATGAAAAGAACTGAAGACAGTCTCAGAGACCACTGGGACAATATCAAATGCACCAGCATTTAAATTATAGGGGTCTCAGAGGAAGAGAAGAAAAGAAAGGGTATGAGAAAATTTTTGAAGAGATTATAGTTGAAAAGTTCCCCAACATGGAAAATAAAATATTTAATCAATCCAAGCATCATAAAGAGTCCTATACAGGGTAAACCCAAGGAGAAACACACCAAGATACATACTAATCAAACTAACAAAGACTAAAAACAAAGAAAATATTAAAAGCAGAAAGGGAGAAGGAACAAGTAACGTACAAGGAAAACCCCATATGCTTAACAGCTAACCTTTCGGCAGAGACCCTGCAGGCTAGAAGGGAGTGGCAGGATATATTTAAAGTACTGAAGGGGAAAACTCTACTGTACCCGGCAAGGATCTCATTCAAAATTGATGGAGAAATAAAAAGCTTTTCAGACAAGCAAAAGTTAAGAGAATTCAGTACCACCAAACTAGTTTTACAACAAGTGTTAAACAGACTTAGACTGTTTAACAGTTTAAGTTAAACAGACTAAATGTTAGACAGACTTAACAGAATTTCTTGTTAAACAGTTAAGAAATACAAAAGAAGAAAAAAGATCTACAAAATTAAACCCAAACAATTAAGAAAATGGCAACACGAACATTCATATCAACACTTACTTTAAATGTAAATGGATTAATAGTCCAACCAAAAGACAAAGATTGATTGAATGGATACAAAACAAGACTCATATATATGCTGTCTACAAGGAACACACTTCAAACCTAAAGACACATATGAGAAGTTGGAAAAAAATCTTCTATGCAAATGGGAAGCAAAAGAAAACTGGAGTAGCAATCCTCATATCAGACAAAATAGACCTTAAAATAAAGATTACAAGAGATAAGGATGGACACTACATAATGACCAAGGGATCAATACAAGAGGAGGACACAATTGTAAACATCTATGCACCTGACATAGGAGCACCTTAATACATAAGACAAACACTAACAGACATAAAAAGAGAAATTGACAATAACACAATGATAGTAGGAGACTTTAAAATACCACTCACAAAAGGAAAGATCATCAAAACAGAAAATTAAGAAGGAAACACAAGTCTTAAATGATACATTAGATGAGATGGATCTCATTGATATCTTCAGGACATCCCACCCAAATGCAGAAGAATACACCTTCTTCTCAAGTGCATATGGAACATTCTCCAGGATAAACCACATCTTGGGTCACAAATTTAAGATATTTGAAATCATATTAAGTATCTTCTCTGACCACATCACTATGAGACTAGATATCAATTACAGGAAAAAAATTGCAAGAAACACAAATACATGGAGATTAAACACGTTTCTAAGTAACCAATAAGTTACTGAAGAAATGAAATAGGAAATCAAACATTTCTAGAAACAAATGACAATGAAAACACAACTCAAATCCTATGGGATGCAGCAAAAGCAGTCCTAAGAGGGAAGTTTATAGCAATACAATCCTACCTCAAGAAACAAGGAAAACATTGAACAGACAACATAACTTTACACCTGAAACAACTGGAAAAAAAACCCCACAAAATTAGTAGAAGGAAAGAAATCATAAAGATTGGAGCAGAAATATATGAAACAATATTAAAGATAAATAAAACTAAAAGCTGGTTCTTTAAGAAGATAAAATTGCCAAACCTTTAGCCAGTCTTATCAAGAAAAGAGGAATAATAATAATAAAAATTAGATATGAAAAAGGAGACATTACAACAGACAATGCAGAAATACAAAGGATTATAAGAGACTATTATGAACAACTATATGGCAATTAAATTGATAACCTGGAAGAAATGGAAAGATTCTTGAAAACGTTCAATCTCCCAAGACTGAA
This sequence comes from Ovis aries, assembly GCF_016772045.2. NCBI lineage: Eukaryota > Metazoa > Chordata > Mammalia > Artiodactyla > Bovidae > Ovis > Ovis aries. The sequence goes on from NC_056070.1 coordinate 1,252,021, forward strand.
ACAAAAAGAAATAGGAACTATGAACAACCCAATTACAAGCACTGAGATTGAAGCTGTGATAAAATATCTCCCCCCAAAACAGCCCAGGACCAGATGGCTTCACAGGAGAATTCTATCAAACATTTAGAGAAGAGCTAATGCTTATCCTTCTAAAACTCTTTCAAAAACTTGCAGAGGAACAAACACTTCCAAACTCATTCTATGAGGTCACTATCACCCTGATACCAAAACCAGACAAAGACAACACACAAAAATAAAACTACAGTCCATTATCACTGATGAACATAGATGCAAAAATCTTCAACAAAATTTTAGAAAACAGAATTCAGCAACACATCAAAAACACATCAACACCATGATCAAGTTGGGTTTATCCCAGGAATGCAAGGATTCTTCAGTATACACAAATCAATCAATGAGATACACCATATTAACAAACTTAAAGATAAAAAGCATATGATAATCTCAATAGATGCAGAAAAAGCCTTTAACAAAATTCAGCATCCATTTATGATTAAAGCTCTTCAAAAAATGGGCATAGAAAGAACCTACCTCCACATAGTAAAGGCCATATATGATAAGCCTACAGCAAATATTATTCTCAATGGTGAAAAGCTGAAAGCATTCCCCCTAAGATCAGGAACAAGACAAAGATGTCCACTTTACCACTATTATTCAGTATAGTCTGGAAATCTTAGCTACAATAATCAGAAAAGAAAAAGAACTAAAAGGAATCCAGCTTGGAAAAGAAGAAGTAATGATTTCTGTGTTTTCAGATGATGTGAGACTGTACATAGAAAACCTTGAAGATAGTATCAGAAAATTACTAGAGATAATCAGTGAATTTAGCAAAGTTTCATGATACAAAATCAATACTCAGAAATCATTTGCATTTCTATATACTAACAATGAAACATCAGAAAGAGAATCAGAAAGGAATCAATCTCATTCACAATTGCCAAAAAATAAATAAATAAATAAATAGATAGATATCTAGGAAAAGAATTGTACACAGAAAATTAGAAGACACTAATGAAAGAAATCAAAGATGACATAAACAGATGGAGACATATTCCATGTTCCTGGGTAGGAAGCATCAATATTGTGAAAATGACAGTGCTACCAAATGTAATCTACAGATTCAGTGAGATCCCTATCAAATTACCAACTGCAGTTTTCACAGAACTAGAACCAAATATTTTACAATTAATATGGAAACACAAAAGACCCCGAATAGCCAAAGTTTTCTTGAAAAAGAAGAATGGAGCTGGATGAATCAACCTTCCTGACTTCAGATTATACTGCAAAGCTGTAGTCATCAAGACAGTATAGTACTGGCACAAAAACAGAAAAATAGACCAATGGAACAAGATAGAAAGCCCAGAAAAATATCCATGCACCTGTGGTTACTTATTTTTGACAAAGGAGGTAAGAATATGCAGTGGGGCAAAGACAGCCTCTTCAATAAATGGTGCTGGGAAAACTGGACAGCTACATGTAAAGAATGAAATTAGAGCAGTTCCTAACACCATACACAAAAATAAACTCAAAATGGATCCAAAACCTAAATGTAAGACCAGAAAATATAAAATTCTTAGAGGAAAACTTAGGTAGAACACTCGATGACATAAATCAAAGCAAGATTCTCTATGACCCACCTCCGAAGTAATGGAAATAAAAACAAAAGTAAACAAGTGGGACCTGATTAAACTTAAAAGCTTTAGCACAGCAAAGGAAACTACAAGCAAAGTGAAAAGACAACCCTCAGAATGGGAGAAAATAATAGCAAATAAAACAACTGACAAAGGATTAACTTACAAAATATACAAGCAACACATATAACTCAATGCCAGAAAAACAAACAACTTAATAAAAAAGTGGGAAAAAGACCTAAACAGAATTTTCTCCAAAGAAGACACACAAGGGGCTAACAAACACTTGACAAGATGTTCAACATCTCTCATTATTAGAGAATTGCAAATCAAAACCACAATGAGATACCACCTCACACTGGTCAGAATGGCCAACATCAAAAAGTCTACAAACAAAATGCTCGAGAGGGTGTGGAGAAAATGGAACACACTTGCACTGTTGGTGGCTGGGGATGTAAATTGATACAGTCACTATGGAAGACAGTATGGAGATTCCTTAAAAAACTAGGAATAAAACCACCATATGACCCCAAAATCTCACCCTTAGGCGGATATCCTGAGAAAACCAAAATTGAAAAAGACACATGTCTCCCATTGTTCATTGCAGAAGCAACCTAGATGTCCATTGACAGATAAATGGATAAAGTTGAAGTACATATACTCAATGGAATATTACTCAGCCATAAAAGTGGACACATCTGAGTCGGTTCTGATGAGGCAGATGAACCTAGAACCTATTATAGGGAGTGAAGCGAGTCAGAAAGAGAAAGATAAACATTGTATTCTAACATACATATTCTTGCCTTGAGAATCACAGGGATGGGGGAGCCTGGTGGGCTGCCATCTATGGGGTGGCACAGAGTTGGACACGACTGAAGTGGCTTAGCAGCAGCAGCAGCAGCAGCAGTCTTTATCTTGGAGAAGGAATTGGCAACCTATTCCAGTATTCTTGCCTGGAGAATCCCAGGAATGGAGGAGCCTGGTTGGCTGCCTTCTATGGGGTCGCATACAGTCCGACATGACTGAAGCAACTTAGCAGCAACATACATATATGGAATCTAGGAAAATGGTACTGAAGAATTTATTTACAGGGCAGAGTGGAGAAACAGACATAGAGAACAGACTTATGGACATAGGGAGAGGGGAGGAGAGGGTGAGATATGTGGAAAGTGTTACATGGAAGCTTACATTACCATATGTAAAATAGATAGCCAATGGGAATTTGCTGTATGGCTCAGGAAACCCAAATAGGAGCTCTGTATCAACCTAGAGGGATGGAATGGGGAGGGAGATGGGAGGGAGATTCAAAAGGGAGGGGATATATATATATATACCTATGGCTGATTCATGTTGGAATTTGACAGAAAACAACAAAATTCTGTAAAGCAGAATTATCCTCAATAAAAAATATATTAAAAAAAAAGAAAAAGGCAGCCTATAGAATGGGAATAAAATATTTGCAAACAATGTGACTGACAAGGGCTTACTTTTTAAAATATTCAAACAGCTCATTAAACTAACAACAACAGCAATAACCCAAATATCCAATTAGAAAATGAGCATGAGATCTGAAGAGACATATCTCCAAAGAGGAAATACAGATGGTCAACAGACATATGAAAAGATGCTCAGCATTGCTAACTATTAGAGAAATGTAGATCAAAACTACAATGATGTACTACCTGACACCAGTCAGAATGGCCATCATTAAAATGTCTACAAATAACAAATTTTGGAGAGGTTGTGGAGAAAACAGATGCATCCTACACTGTTGGTGGGAATTTAAGTTTGTACAGACATTGTGGAAGACAGTATGGAAGTTTCTCAGAAAACTTAAAATAGAAATGCCATGTAATCCAGCAATTCTACTCCTGAACATATATCCAGACAAAACTATAATTTAAAAAGATACATGTACCCTTATGTTCATAGCAGCACTATTAACATTAGCCATGACATGGCAACAACATATATAGCCATAGACAGATGAGTGAATAAAGAAGTGGTACATACATAAAATGGAATACTACTCAGCCACAATAAAGAAGGGAATAATGCCATCTGCAGCAATATAAATACAACTGAAGATTGTCATACTAAGAAAGTCAGAAAGAGAACGACAAATACCATATGATATCTTAGATGTGAAATCTAAAAGGTTATACAAATGAACTTATCAATGAAACAGAAATAGAATCAGGGACATAGAGAACAGTGTAATGGTTACCAGTGGAGAGGATGGTGGGAGAGGGTTGGATTGGGAATTTGTGATTGGCATATATAAACTGGCATATATAGAATGGATTAAGAACAAGGTCCTATTGCATACCACAGATAAATCATATTCAGTATTGTGTGATAAACTGTAATAGAAATGAATGTGAAAATGTATTCATGTGTATAGCTGAGTCACTTTGCTGTACAGCAGTAAGTATGACTTTGCAATTCAAGTGTACTTAAAAAAAATAAAACTCTAGGTCATTTTTTTTTTATTCTGACAATAAAATAATGGAGAGAGAAAGAACACTGTACTTAAAAGTTTCACAAAATGGGCCCATAGAAAAGAGCTATTGGAGATGGATAAATGTAGAGCAATATCTTTTGGAAACTGGATAAGAACAAAATTCAGAATTCTGTGCTGTGAATGAATGGGTAGATTATAGGAGTTTAAATAAGATTAATTAAAATAAAATTAATTTAAATAAGATTAATTTTGTTAATAGGATCTGGGTTTTCTAGATGTATTCATTCTTATGAATAGTTGACACACACAAATCTAGGATCACAAATTTCTTTGAATTTAATTTCAGGGACTCAGAATAGAACTGTAGTTTGTTGATAATCAGGTATATTCCTACAAACATAAATCAGAGGATGAATGATTTTATAAAACCAAACTGAAAGAAGAGATTGATGAGAAGACTGAAGTGATATAGAGAAGGTAAAGCAGATCGCAGGCTACATGAGGCTCTATGAGCTTCTGAGACACAACTTCATTTATCTCTTTATTCAACAAATATTTACTATTTGTTAATCACCTATTATATGGTGGTCAGTGTACTATTTCTGATGATAGTGAAAAGAAGCAGAGAAATATGGCCTTGCTGTCAATGAAGTTTAGTCTAAAACAGGACGATGTTATACAAATAGTTATATAATTAATACTAAACATGTAGAACATAACAAGAGTAACCAATGTGCTGTTTCATAACTTTTTCTACATAAGCATGACAGTGATCTCCTGAGTAAGGAAATTTTTCTAACAATCAAGACTGATTATAGAAGATATTGCCAGGGGAAAGAATTACTATTTTAACCAAAGTGAGCTGCTGTATTAAATATTAAAATGGATACTATGCATGCATTGTATGTATGTGTGTGTGTATATATATATATATATATATACACACACACATATTTCTCCTATAAGAAATACAGCTTCATCAGGAAAAGATAATTGAGCTGAGCAATCTTTTCTACCTCGAATTTTAATATCCTTGAATGTTCCAAAGTTACTTTGTTTTTTTAAAGCCAAAGAGTCCTTCTTAGAGATTGTGATCACTAATCTCACTTGAGATAGTGGAAATACTGAGACAAAACACAGTTCAAACCATATCCTAGTTATAATCTGTTCACTTTGTTTCTGCCTAAAATAAAGCAGAACCTATGGCTAAAAGGCCCAACAGTTCATTCTTAAGAAATTAATTTACAAAACAATTTAAAAAAATGTCTTCCTTGGCCACCACAGAAAGATCATCTTAGATAGCTGAGATCAGTTCAGTTCAGTCGCTCAGTCGTGTACGATTCTTTGTGACCCCATGAATCGCAGCACGCCAGGCCTCCCTATCCATCACCAACTCGTGGAGTTCACTCAGATTCACGTCCATCGAGTCAGTGATGCCATCCAGCCATGTCCTCCTCGGTCGTCCCTTTCTCCTCCTGCCCCCAATCCCTCCCAGCATCAGAGTCTTTTCCAACGAGTCAACTCTTCGCATGAGCTGGCCAAAGTACTGGAGTTTCAGCTTCAGCATCATTCCTTCCAAAGACATCCCAGGGCTGATCTCCTTCAGAGTGGGTTGGTTGGATCTCCTTGAAGTCTAAAAGCATATTTAAAAAACAAGGAAAACTGATTTTGCCCAGAAGGAGAAGGATAACAAGGCAGAATTCTAGCCTCTATAAATATTACATAATCCTTTTAATTGAAAAGAATAAAAATTCACTTGGGATAAAATATTTGGATGCTTGTTTCAGTTATTCTGTTAGTATAAACCTGGTCTCCTCCGTGTAGCAAGAAGAATTGGCGGCAAATTAAATGGTGCTGTTCACTCAGTGTAAGGTGTTGTTCTTTCTACCTTGGGGAGGAGGAGATGGGGAGTAGAAGACACTGAAGCCAGGGGCTCTGATTTAAAATGGAGCATCTGACTCTTGAATATCCCCCAGCACTTGTCAGAGATGTAAGCTGGATTTCAGTTAAGATAATTACATTTTGCTTGTCTAATGCCCCTAGCAATTTCAAGTGGGACCTTCATTTTCCACCAGAAATTAAACACGTGATGCTGTGTTTAACTAAACAGCTTCCAGTGTGGTAGTACACAGGTGGTGGTGTTTCTGAGGTCAGTAATATGATTTCACTAGACGCCCATGCCCACATTACCCAGGCTCATATTCTTGCCAGGGAAGTTTCTAATCTGAGATCTTCAGTAGAGAAAATAAATCTATCTTTAAGAAAGAAAGATGAATTTAGAAATGTAAGAAGACAGAGGGGGTTTTATTGGGGTTTTGTCTTTGTTTTAACAGGCTGAATTTCAAGGTAGCTCCTCAGTATGTATTCCAGGGAACCAATTTAGTCTGGATTGTCTATTCTTGCTCCTTAAAAAAAAATATTATTTATGTATTTATTTTACTTTACAATATTGTATTGCTTTTGCCATACATTGACTTGAATCCACCATGGGTGTACATGTGTTCCCCATCGTGAACCCCTCTTCCACCTCTCTCACCATCCCATCCCTCTGGGTCATCCCAGTGCACCAGCTCTGAGCACCCTGTATCATGCATCGAGCAAAGCAATCTTGAGAAAGAAGCATGGAACTGGAGCAATCAACCTGTCTGACTCCAGTCTCTACTATGCTTGCTCTTTTTACAGGAACCTTGGAATCAGTATTGGTCTTGGTACAACAATGTCAATGACGGGAAGCATTCCAGGGATTTGGAAGAACTTGAACAATTAAATGGTCAGAGAATCCTCAGACACATTTTCTTTATTTATGGTTACTGAAAATATTCTCACTTAAACAATTTAATTGAATAGAAATAAGGTTAAAAATCTAGATATAAACCACCCAAGGTAAAAATTGCTGTACTGAACTCAATGTCACTGAGTTAATATGTCACCCCAAAATTTATATTATTCTTTTGAATGGATTCAAATAAGAATTTTAACAATAGGTATAATTCTGCCTCAGAAAATTTTCTAATTAAAAAAAATAAAAATCACTTCATATTTTGAATCTAACATAAATAGAATGAGGCGTTTTGACAGAATATATTCTGATCAGTACAATATATTGTATGTATATGAAAATGCAAGCTTTTTATAAACTACAAAGAGGATAAGATTATAAGCTAAAGTTGCAGAGAGGATATTATGATTGTCAAAAAAGTAGAATATTAAAAATTTTATTGTTGCCTATTTAAGAAATTAGATAAGAGAGAGAATAATATGGTAAAATTTGGAGCTAATTTCTCTATTGGTCCACTTAGATAAACTATCTTTTAATGATTTTAATGGTAATACTTCAGAGTATATTGAAATAAAAAGTCCTTCATCATTGGTTATTTGTGTGGTCCTCATTTGTTGTAATAACAATATTGGCAATTACAGTAATCTTTATAATTTCACATTATTGGTGATCTCAAAATATTAAACGAATACAAAACGGTATCATTGAACTGGTCAGAAAATGAATCATTTTCTTATGCAGGAGAAAAGGTGCATTGTTTGGTTTGCTAGAGATTGATAAAGGAAGGAAAAAGACCAACACTTCTGCAATTTTTTTCTGCAATTTTATTTATTTTTTTAAAGAGAAGAGTAATGCAAGTATCCACTGGCATACTAAGCTATGAAATATAATCTAATACATTTCCAGGTTTAAGAAAAAAAGAGAAAACTGTTTAGTCACTCTGTTTTGAACAATGAAGGAAAAACTCAGAAAACAGCAGGAACTTGTTCCCTTATCAACTTTCCCTCATCCTTATCACTGAGCTCCATTTTTTTTAATTTTCTAGACAATTTCAGTGTCCTATCTTTTTGCCTTTTCATACTGTTCATGGGGTTCTCAAGGCAAGAATACTGAAGTGGTTTTCCATTCCCTTCTCCAGTGAACCACATTTTGTCCGAATGTGGTCTCCACCATCCTGGGTGGCCTTACATGGCATCTCATAGTTTCATTGAGTTAGACAAGGCTGTGGTCTAAGATCATGGCTACTTGTCACACAACTTCATGGAAAATAGATGGGGAAACAGTGACAGATTTTATTTTTGGGGGCTCCAAAATCACTGCAGATGATGACTGCAGCCATGAAATTAAAAGAAGTTTGTTCCTTGGGAGAAAAATTATGACCAACTTAGACAGCTTATTCAAAAGCAGAGATATGACTTTGCCAACAGAGATCCCTCTAGTCAAAGCTATGATTTTTCCAGTGGTCATGTACGGATGTGAGAGTTGGACTATAAAGAAAGCTGAGCACTGAAGAATTGATGATTTTTAACTGTGGTGTTGGAGAAGACTCTCGAGAGTCCCTTGGACTGAAAGGAGATCCAACCAGCCCATCCTAAAGGAAATCAGTCCTGAATATTCATTGGACGGACTGATGTTGAAGCTGAAATTCCAATACTTTGGCCACCTGATGTGAAAAACTGACTCATTTGAAATGACCCTGCTGTTGGGAAAGATTGAAGGTGGGAGGGGAAGGGGATGACAGAGGATGAGATGTTTGGATGGTTACTAAGGCCCACTTGACTTCACAATCCATGATGTCTGGCTCTAGGTGAGTGATCACACCATCATGATCATCTGGGTCATGAAGATCTTTTTTGTATAGATCTCTGTATTCTTGCCGCCTATTCTTAATATTTTCTGCTTCTGTTTATTGAGCCCATCTCTGCATGAAATTATCCCTTGTTATCACTAATTTTCTTGAAGAGATCTCTAGTCTTTAACACTCTATGTTTTCCTCTGTTTCTTTGCAGTGATCCTTGAGGATTTGATTTAGCTCAAACTTGAATGGTCTCGTGGTTTTCCCTACTTTTTTTTTTTTTAATTTTAAAATCTTTAATTCTTACATGCATTCCCAAACATGAACCCCCCTCCCACCTCCCTCCCCATAACATCTCTCTGGGTCATCCCCATGCACCAGCCCCAAGCATGCTGCATCCTGTGTCAGACATAGACTGGCGATTCAATTCACATGATAGTATACATGTTAGAATGTCTTTCTCCCAAATCATCCCACCCTCTCCCTCTCCCTTTGGCAACAAGGAGTTCATGATATGAGCCATAGTCAGCTCCTGGTCTTATTTTTGCTGACTGTATAGAGTTTCTCCATCTTTCGCTGCAAAGAATATAATCAATCTGATTTTGGTGTTGGCCACCTGGTGATGTCCATGTGTAGTATCTGCTCTTGTGTTTTCGGAGGAGGGTGTTTTCTATGATCACCCTTTTGGCAAAACTCTATTAGGCCTTGCCCTGCTTCATTCTGTACTCCAAGTCCAAGTTTGCCTGTTACTCCAGGTGTTTCTTGACTTCCTACTTTTGCATTCCAGTTCCCTGTAATGAAAGGACATCTTTTTTGGGTGTTAGTTCCAAAAGGTCTTGTAGGTCTTCATAGAACCATTCCACTTCAGCTTCTTCAGCATTACTGTTCAGGGCATAGAATTAGATTACCATCATATTGAATATTTTGCCTTGGAAACGAACAGAGATCATTCTGTCGTTTTTGAGACTGCATCCAAGTACTGCATTTCAGACTCTTTTGTTGACTATGAGGGCTACTCCATCTCTTCTAAGGGATTCCTGCTCATAGTGATAGATATAATGGTCATCTGAATTAAATTCACCAATTCCAGTCAATCTTAGTTAGCTGATTCCTAGAATGTCAGTGTTCACTCTTGCCATCTCCTGTTTGACCACTTCCAATTTGCCTTGATTCATGGACCTAAAATTGAAGGTTCTTATGCAACATTGCTCTTTACAGCACCAGACCTTGCTTCTATCACCAGTCACATCTGTAACAGGGTGTTGTTTCTCTTTGACTTGATTCCTTCATTCTTTCTGGAGTTATTTCTCCACTGATCTCCAGTAGCATATTGGGCACCTACCAACCTGGGAAGTTCATCTTTCAGTGTCCTGTCTTTTAGCCTTTAATACTGTTCATGGGGTTCTTGATCTGATAGAGCACCTGATGAATTATGGATGGAGGTTCATGACATTGTACAGGAGACAGGAGCAAGACCATCCCCCAGAAAAAGAGGTTCAAAAAGCAAAATGGTTGTCTGAGGAGGCCTTACAAATAGCTGTGAAAAGAGAAGTGAAAAGCAAAGGAGAAAAGGAAAGATATACTCATTTTAATGCAGAGTTCCAAAGAATAGCAAGGAGAGATAAGAAAGGCTTCCTCAGTGATCAGTGCAAAGAAATAGAGGAAAACAATAGAATGGGAAAGACTAGAGATGTCTTCAAGAAACTTAGAGAAAGGAAACATTTCATGCAAAGATGGGCTCAATAAAGGACAGAAATGGTATGGATCTAACAGAAGCAGAAGATACTAAGAAGAGGTGGCAAGAATACACAGAACTGTATGAAAAAGATCATGACCCAGATAATCATGATGATGTGATCACTCACCTAGAGCCAGACATCCAGGAATGTGAAGTCAAGTGGGCCTGAGGAAACATCATGAAGAACAAAGCTAGTGGAGGTGATGGAATTCCAGTTGAGCTATTCAGTTCAGTTCAGTTCAGTTCAGTCGCTCAGTCATGTCCAACTCATTGCGACCCCATGAATCGCAGCACGCCAGGCCTCCCTGTCCATCACCAACTCCTGGAGTTCACCCAGACTCACGTCCATCGAGTCCATGATGCCATCTAGCCATCTTATTCTCTGTTGTCCCCTTCTCCTCCTGCCCCCAATCCTTCGCAGCATCAGAGTCTTTTCCAATGAGTCAACTCTTTGCATGAGGTGGCCAAAGTACTGGAGTTTCAGCTTTAGCATCATTCCTTCCAAAGAACATCCAGGGCTGATATCCTTCAGAATGGACTGGTTGGATCTCCTTGCAGGGCAAGGGACTCTCAAGAGTCTTCTCCAACACCACAGTTCAAAAGCACCAGCTATTACAAATCCTCAAATATGATGCTGTTAAAGTGCTATACTTAATATGTCAGCAAATTTGGAAAACTCAGCAGTGGCCACAGGACAGGAAAAGATCAGTTTTCATTCCAATCTCAAAGAAAGGCAATGCCAAAGAATGCTCTAACTACTGCATAATTGCACTCATCTCAAACGCTAGTAAAGTAATGCTCAAAATTCTCCAAGCCAGGCTTCAGCAATATGTGAACTGTGAACTTCTAGATGTTCAAGCTGGATTTAGAAAAGGCAGAGGAACCAGAAATCAAATTGCCAACATTCGTTGCATCATGGAAAAAGCAAGAGAGTTCCAGAAAACATCTATTTCTGCTTTATGGATTATGCCAAATCCATTGACTGTGTGGATCACAATAAACTGTGGAAAATTCTGAAAGAGAGGGGAAAACCAGACCACCTGACCTGCCTCTTGAGAAACCTATAGGCAAGTCAGGAAGCAACAGTTAGAACTGGACATGGGACAACAGACTGGTTCCAAATAGGAAAAGGATTATGTCAAAGCTGTATATTATCATCTTCCTTATTTAACTTATACCCAGCATACATCATGAGAAATGCTGGGCTGGAAGAAACACAAGCTGGAATCAAGATTGCCAGAAGATATATCAATAACTTCAGATAGGCAGATGACAACACCCTTATGGCAGAAAGTGAAGAAGAACTAAAGAGCCTCTTGATGAAATTTAAAGAGGAGAGTGAAAAAGTTGGCTTAAAGTTCAACATTCAGAAAACTAAGATCATGGCATCTGGTCCCATCACTTTATGGCAAGTAGATGGGAAACAGTGGAAACAGTGCTTGACTTTATTGTTTGGAACTCCCGAATCTCCGCAGATGGTGATTGTAGCCATGAAATTAAAAGCTGCTTACTCCTTGCAAGGAAAGTTATGACCAACCTAGACAGCATATTAGAAAGCAGAGACATTACTTTACCTACAAGGGTCCATCTAGTCAAGGCTGTGGTTTTTCCAGTAGTTATGTATGGATGTGAGAGTTAGACTATAAAGAAAGCTGAGTGCCAAAGAAATGATGCTTTTAGACTGTGGTGTTGGAGATCTTGAGAGTCCCTTGGACTGCAAGGTGATCCAACCAGTCCATCCTAAAAGAGATCAGTCCTGGGTATCCTTTGGAAGTACTGTTGTTGAAGTGAAACTCCAATACTGTGGCCACCTGATGTGAAGAGCTGATTCATTTGAAAAGACCCTGATGTTGGGAAGGATTGCCAGAAGGACGAGAAGGGGATGACAGAGGATGAGGTGATTGGATGGCATCACTGACCCAATAGACATGAGTTTGAGTAAACTCCAGGAGTTGGTGATGGACAGGGAGGCCTGGCCTGCTGCAGCACATGGGGTGGCAAAACGTCAGACAAGACTGAGTGACTGAACTGACTGACTGAAATAACTGAACTAACTGACTGACTAACTGTTCCTTGAGGAAGGCTTTCTTATCTTTCCTTGTTATTCTTTGGAACTCTGCATTCTGATGGGTATATCTTTCCTTTTCTCCTTTGTTTTTCACTTCTCTTCTTTTCACAGCTATTTGAAAGGCCTCCTCAGAGAGCCATTTTGCTTTTTTGCATTGCTTTTTCTTGGGGATGGTCTTAATCCCTGTCTCTGGTACAATGTCAGGAACCTCTGTCAATAATTCTTCAGGGACTCTGTCTATCAACTCTAGTCCCTTAAATCTATTTCTCACTTTCACTGTATAATCATAAGGGATTTAATTTAGGTCATACCTGAATGGTCTAGTGGTTTCCCCTACTTTCTACAATTTAAGTCTGAATTTGGCAATAAGGAGTTCATGATCTGAGCCACAGTCAGCTCAGTTTGCAGACTGTATAGAGCTTCTCCATCTTTGGCTGCAAAGAATATAATCAATCTGATTTTGGTATTAACCATCATCATTTGGTGATGTCTATGTGTAGTGTCTTTTCTTGTGTTGTTGGAAGAGGGTATTTGCTATGATCAGTGTATTCCCTTGGCAAAACTCTACGAGCCTTTCCCCTGCTTCATTCTGTACTCAAAAGCCAAATTTGCCTGTTACTCCATGTGTTTCTTAGAAACTCAATTATTGTTAGTAATGAACTGACAGTGATTTCTGCCATGAGTCTTTATGAAGAAGACATAGAAATGTGGCAAGTAGTATCCTTCCTGCATCCTTACCTGATATGGAAATCAGTTCAGTTCAGTTCAATTCATTTCAGTCGCTCAGTCTTGTCTGACTCTTTGCGACCTCATGAATCGCAGCACTCCAGGCCTCCCTGTCCATCACCAACTACTGGAGATCACTCAGATTCACGTCCATTGAGTCAGTGATGCCATCCAGCACTCCAGGCCTCCCTGTCCATCACCAACTACTGGAGATCACTCAGATTCACGTCCATTGAGTCAGTGATGCCATCCAGTCCTCTGTCATTCCCTTCTCCTCCTGCTCCCAATCCCTCCCAGCATCGGAGTCTTTTCTAATGAGTCAACTCTTCGCAAGAGGTGGCCAAAGTACTGGAGTTTCAGCTTCAGCATCATTCCTTCCAAAGACATCCCAAGGTTGATCTCCTTCCGAATAGACTGGTTGGATCTCCTTGCAGTCCAAGGGACTCTCAAGAGTCTTCTCCAACACCACAGTTCAAAAGCGTCAATTCTTTGGCACTCAGCCTTCTTCACAGTCCAACTCTCACATCCATACATGAATACTGGAAAAACCATAGCCTTGACTAGACAGACCTTAGTTGGCGAAGTAATGTCTCTGCTTTTGAATATGCTATCTAGGTTGAACATAACTTTTCTTCCAAGGAGTAAGCGTCTTTTAATTTCATGGTTGCAGTCACCATCTGCAGTGATTTTGGAGCCCCCCAAAATAAAGTCTGACACTGTTACTACTGTTTCCCCATCTATTTCCCATGAAGAGATGGGACCAGATGCCACGATCTTCTTTTCCTGAATATTGAGCTTTAAGCCAACTTTTTCACTCTCCACTTTCACTTTCATCAAGAGGCTTTTTAGTTCCTCTTCACTTTCTGCCATAAGGGTGGTGTCATCTGCATATCTGAGGTTATTGATATTTCTCCTGGCAATCTTGATTCCAGATTGTATTTCTTCCAGTCCAGCGTTTCTCATGATGTACTCTGCATATAAGTTAATAATGAAGTATAATTATGATTTGTCAAGCTCTATACTTGAATGGCTATCTATGTGACCTCAGGAATCTTACTTAAACTTAATTTCTAAGTCCCACTTTTCACATTTTGTAGAGTGTCCTCCTCATACACTGAGGTGAAGATTAATTGAGATGGTCCATATAATGTGGTATACCTAATAAGTATTAGCTTTTCCTAAGCTGTGGCTACTTGGGGATTCAGAGGTACTTACTTCAGTGTTAAGTAGCTCTGGTTATAAGTAATATACAACTTATAGTTTATAACTTCACATTTTATACTAATGTGAAGATTTGCAGTCTCAATTACATGTTTTATGATTTGGGAAAATGGCATTGAAACTTGTATAATATCATATATGAAACAAATCGCCAGTCCAGGTTTGATGCATGATACAGGATTCTTGGGATGGTGCAATGGGATGACCCAGAGGGATGATATGGGGAAGGAAGTAAAAGGGGGGTTCAGGATGGGGAACCTGTGTATTCCCATGGCAGATTCATGTTGATGTATGGCAAAACCAATACAATATTGTAAAGTAAAAGATAAATAAATGAATAAACCACACACAGAGAATTTTCATTTTTATCTTTTTTTTTTTTTTTGAAACTTTCTACACAGAATGTATTCTAAGCATCTGTCATATTTTGCAGAAAGTTTAGTGTTTATTTTTTTTCCAACTCGCAGGCTGGTTATGAGAACAAAAATTTGCAAAATAGCTGGTTTTGTCAAGTGCTGAGAAGGGAACAAGTGTTCCCTGAGAAGGGAATTGAGGAGTTCCCAAAGTCAGCAAAGATGTGAATTAGGAGATAATTCAGGTCAGCTAGGTAGACAATAAATGAATCCTTTTATTGTTTTTTTCTTCCTTTTCTGCAAATCATTTCCTCATTTTAAGTAAAGAAGGAAATAGAAGGCTGAGAACTTTGGCTGGAAATGGCTTTTTCAAAGCATTTTTCATAAGTGAGGAAAGGAACTGGGGGTTGCCAGCTTCTGTAGGAAGATCTGTGTGTCCACTACCACACAGAGATGAAAGAACCACATTTTCCTAAGTATTTTTCTGTGATTGGAATTACAAAGAGTGATGAATTTAAAAGGTCAGCAGTTGATGCTTGTTTTTTAGTGTAGTTCTGGCTGGAAAAGGGTAAGTTCAGAGACTGGAACTTAACAAGTGAATTCTATGTCTTACACAGAAATAACTTCAGTAAGAGCAAAGAATTTAGATGAGCCATCGAATTTACTGAATAATCAATTTTCTGTAACAAAATCTGCTAATCCATTTGACACTCCCTTAAATAGACTATATTTTAACTCCTGAAACAATCTATATATTAATATATAATATAACTTTCTTAATTTTCTTTATTTTCTCAGAGTATGAAGTAGCATAAAATTAGTCCCTTTATCTTGCTCATAACAAAAGTTACTTACTTTTGTTGTATCCCTTATAACTCCTTTCTATAGAACATAACTTTTTGCTCTAGAAGGATCCTATCCCATCTTTCCTTCCTCTGTTCTAAAGGAGAGAAAGTGATATATGAAAAGACTAACTGAGTGAGGCAACCTTAGATTCTTATTCTAACTATGCCACTGGCTAATAGTATGACATCATTCAAATAATTTATCTTTAATTTTTTTCATATTTAAATTCTAGATAAATTAATGATTGTACTTTTAAAACGCAAAAACATTCCTTAATGTAGAAGTATTCCTTGCAGTAAAAATTTTCTTTATAAACTCGATATGTAAATTAGATAAAACCTGAATCCTCTTGTTGAAATGAGGTATCTTCTGTTCTACCAGCCACTATTCCTCCTGCCTTTTGTTGCATTCCCTAGAGTATCTACAATGAACCCCTAGAGAAAAGTTTCTCAAAGAACAGTCCATGAAACACTGGTGGCCCCTGATGGTCTTTGGGCAGTTCATAGGAGTTTGGGTGATTTAGGAAAATAAAATGAAATGTTTGCATACATACATTTCATAAATTTGAAATTTAAAATAATAATGTATAATATAGCATAATGCACAATACAAATACATAATACAGAAATGTCTTCATGTTCTGAATAACTATATTTCAAGGATTGTCTACATGGTATGACTCTACATCAATCTGTTTATATAACTTCTGCTCACATCATTTATGTATTATTTTTATTTATTGCTAACCATATTTTGTTGTTGTGATCATGAGTTTTATATATTCTGAATTCACACAGTGGATCAATGATTTAACTATACTGAAGCATTCAGTTAATGATAATAGTATCAAGGATATAATTCAAAATAGCTCTATAATCATTAAGAATGAAGAACACTCCAGTTTCATGAATGTGAATCTTTTGCTTCTGGGACAAGTGAAACTGTAAGTGTGATTATTTTATAAGAATAGCCAGAGCAAAAGCTTGGCTAGAAAACATTTTCATGAATATTTGGAAATCAGATTTATTTAGATCAATGAGCCATTTAACCCTAGTTCCTAGTGTGTTGTCTTTTATGGGACTTTTCCAAATAGTAGGAGGGAGTCATGGAAGGTTTCATGTAATCTCCAAAATCATATAGTGAAATCTCTGACAAATGAATTAAGCATATCTATGGGAAAAAATACAAATATTAGTGTAGTGTCACCAAAATGAAGAAAAGCTAAAAGTAGATTTAAAATTTTAGTCCTTATGCTAAAAACATGTAAAGATACATTCCAGTTGAAAAGTTTATGAAACCATATGCAGAATTAGTGACAATATCATACTTGGAAAGAAAGCATAATAAACATTTTACAATATTATTTTATCATGTGTCAGTGGCATACCCTGAAAGAGAAATTAATACTATATATCATGAGACAAGAATTTGTCTTAATTAGATGTGGTAAATAACATACAGATGACGAATCAGTTTTGAGGTGTGTGTGTGTGTGTGTGTGTGTGTGTGTGTGTGTGTATGACACTTGTGTATGAGAGAGAAGTGTTTGCCAATTCTTTTATGCTTACAATTTAAACTTCTTTGTGATACTTAATGTTATGTATCAACTTGATTGGGCTACCAGGCACCCAAATATTTGGTCAAACATTACTTGGGTGTATCTGTGAGGGAATTTTTTGGATATTAACATTTAAATCAATAGAGGAGTGTTACCAAGATGGTAGAGTAAGAGGACATGGAACTCACCTCCCTGCCATGAACACATCAAAGATACATCTACATGTGGAAAATTCTTATTGGAAACTAACTGGAGACTGACAGAAAGTCTCTTATACAACCAAAGCTGTAAGAAAGATTCACATAAAACTAAGCAGAAAGGAAAGAGAAGTGACCAGGCCAGGACCTGTGCCCCTGATGGGGGATTGAGAAGAAAGGGGAGATTACATGGACAGAGTACCTCCCCGGGAAGTGAGCAATTCCAATCACATATTGTACAACACAGGGAAGTAGAGCCCCCTTGGCTGGTTGGACTAACAGGACTGCTGAAGGAAGCCTGGACACTGTTCATGCCTGCATGCTGACCAGAACCCAAGGTGGGGCAGAGAGAGCAGACTGAAGACAGCACAAGTTCCTGAGTGGCTGCCTACGTTCTCAGGAGCACCCCGATGTGTACTCCAGCCTGAGATAAATGAATTCTCCAACCCCATTTACCTCACATTACAGCTCCACACTGGAGCAAAGGCTGCCAAGACCGAGGAAAGATTTTGGCCATGGAATGGAGAGGAGGCTTAGACAGAAGGTGGCATCAGAGAAAGATAGGGGCAACAATTACTGGAACTTACAGAGGGGACACATTAGGAGCAGTTCAAATCTCTGACAGCAGCTGGACTACACAGTCCAATCCCAACACACATCTAGACACCATGGGAGCCCCACTTGCCCTGTGGTGCAGTTCCACCCTAGGGCAGAGGTAGCAGAGGCTGAGGGTCTGTGAGGGACAAAAGAGACATACCAAAATTGGAGATGGAGCAGGATAGGAGCAACCATAGCTGGCACATACAAAAGCACCATGTCAGAAGAAGCCAGGATCTCTGTCTATGGCATGACCAGAGAAGTCTGCATCTTATCACAAGCAAAAAGCCTGCACAGCCCCTCTTGTTCTAGTACTGCTACCTGCTGGAGTGAGAATGCTGGAACTTTGAGAAAGGAGAGCACACATTAAAAGGGAACTGAGCCAGCTCAGACCTAAACCTTCGGTCTTCTGCTCCAACAACTTTGGATATGATCCCCACTTCAGTAGGGTGGTAATGACCACTGAGCAGAGGGGAAGCCCTATCTCAAACTGGCTCTGGCTCTAGTCCCTCCATTTCCAGTCTCACCTCCTACCATGATGATAGCTGCCAGCACTCCCTGGGGAAAGATTTGGCTTGTATTCATGTCAAATTCAGTTCTCCCATCAAAGCCACTGGGCACACACAGACTATATAGAGATCCTCTCACACAAGGACGCACTTTCAAAATCATAATAGGTAACTGTTTCACTTAATTTCATAGAGAGAGTAGTAGGCAAAATTAGATGACAGAGGGATTTGTTTCAATGAAAGAACCAGAGAAAACCCATAGAAAACAACTAATGAAACAGAAATAAAAAACTGACCAAAGAGTTCAAAGCATTGGTAATAAGAATGCTAACTGAATCCAATACAAAAATAGATGAACACAGTGAGAATTTTAGCATGAAACTTAGAAAATAATAAAAAAAAGAATCACAGTGGAACTAAAGAATATAACTACTGAAATGAAGAAGATTAGAAGGAATTAATTGTAGACTAAAAACAATGCATTAGTGATCTAAAAATTAAAGGGAAATCACTCAATCACAATAGAAAAAGTAAAAACAAATAAAAAGATGAGAACAATTTACAAACACACCAACATTCACATGATAAGATCTTAGAAGGAGAAGTGGGAGAAAATGAGATAGAAAATATATTTCATGAAATTATGGGTCAAAAATCCTCAAACCTGGAGAAGGAAAGAAGCACAAAATGTTCCAAACAAGATGAACCCAAGCAGACCACACTAAGACATATCATAACTGAAATGGTAAAAGTTAAATAATTCCAAAGATAACAAAAGGAAAATGGTCATGTATAAGTGAACTCCCATAAGGCTATAAGCTGATTTTTCTGAAAAATCAAAGGGATGAAGATAAAGATGCTAAAGAGGAGATAAAAATCATAAAATGTGGGGGAGGAGAGTAAGAAAAATGTAGATTTCTTCACCTAGAATGCATTTGAGTCTATAGGACTACCAGTCTTAAGGGAGTAGTTATACAAAAGTGTTAACATATTTGAAAATCAGAGTAACCACAAATCAAAAGTGTATAATATATTTATAAAAATAAAAAAGAGCATAAGCATTATACAGAAGAAAATCAAGATGTAAAAGGAAAAGCAAAAAGAAAAACAAAGGACAAAGAAGAAATATGCAGTCAATTGGAAAACAAGGTTTAAAATGGCAATAAACACATATTTATCATTTATATTTATTAATATTTGTTTTGTATATTTAGCTACTCAAGAATATTAACAAATAAAAAGGGAAAATTGATTCTTAAACCAATTTTGGTTAGCTATATGTTTCTAGAAACTTGTCCATTTCCTCTAGGTTGTAGAATTTCCTCTATGCATATAATTGTGCATAGTTTTCTTTTATGTTTTTTTTGTATTTCTGTGCTATCAGTTGTTATGTCTCCTTTTTCATTTCTTATTTTGTTTATTTATGTTCTCTTTTCTTTTTGGTGAGCCTGGATAGCAGTTTCTCAATCTTGTGTATTATATATGGATATAAGTGTAACAGTTTCTTCTTGTGTTAACCCCTTTATCTTTATAGAACCCCTGTCTTTGTGTTTTGTTATAGCCTTTGCTTTAAACTCTATTTCATCTCAAAGGAGTATTGATGGCCCCACTTTCTTTACATTTCTGTTTGCATGAACTATCTTTATCCATTCGCTTATTTCAATGTGTGTGTCTTTCCTGAAATGTCTATTATAGAGATTTTCTCTTTCTTTTTAATCCAATTTGCCACTCTATGTCTTTTGATTGGACCATTTAGTCTGCTGACATTTAAAATAATGATCGAAGGGAGGGGATTCAGGAGTGTGGAGTAGGAAGATGTGGAGCTTACTCTCCCCCAAAACATATCACAAATACATATACATAGGAAACAATTCTCTTGGAAAATTAACTGAAAACTGGCAAGGTTTTATAGTTTCATAGGGAAGTTCTACCAAACATATAAAGAAGAGCTATTATTCATTCATCTCAAACTATTCCAAAAATTGAAGAGGAGTGTACACTCCTAATTGGCACAATTACCCTGACAAAGATGCAACCAAAAAAAGAAGATAACTGGCCAATATTGCTGATGATCATAGATGTAAAAATCCCAAGGAAATATTAGCAAACTGAATTCAACATAAATTTAAAGAATGATATAACATGATCATGGGATTTATTCAAGGATGATTCAGCAGGTGCATATCAATCAATGTGACACACTACATTAATAAAAGTGAAAAATAAAAATCATATCATTTTAGTAATCACAGAGAAGACTTTTGGCAAAATTATAAATCATCCATTCATGATTAAAAATAAACTCTTATCAAAGTTGGTATAGAAAGAATATATCTTAGCAATATAAAGTTTACTTATTTATGACAAAGTCACAACTAACATCTTGATTGCAAAAAGATGAAGGCTTTTCTCTAAAATCAGGAATGAGATGAGAATACCCACTTTCATCACATCTATTTAACATAGTGTTGGAAGTTCTTTCCACAGCACTCAGACAAGAAAAAGAAATGAAATGCATCCAATTTGGAAGGGGAAAAACAAAAAACAAAAAACACCTGTCACTATTTGCAGATTTTATTATACTATATACAGGAAATCTTAAAATTTTCACTAAAATACTATTTGAATCAGTAAATGTATTCACCAAGTTTGCAGGATATAAGATTAATTCACAAACATCTGCTACTTTTGTATTCACTAATGATAAGCTATCAGAAAGGTGAATTTGTTTAAAAATCCTATTTTAAATTGCATCAAAAAGAAATATCCAGGAATAAATTTAATCAAGGAAATAAAAAACCTATATGCTGAAAACTATAAAAATATTGAAGACTCTACCAAGAAACAATAAAATATCCTATGCTCTTTGATTGTAAGAATTTATATTGTTAAAATGACCACACTTCTTAAAGCAATCAATAGAGTTAATGTAGTTCCTATCCAAACACCCATTACATATCCCACTGAACTAGAGCAAATAATCCTAAAGCTTATATGGAATCAAAAAGACCCACCATTTCCAAAGCAATCCTGAGGGAAAAAAAGGACAAAGCTGAAGTTATAAACCTTCCAGACTTCGGACTACATTTCAAAGCTATAAGAATCAAAACATCATGGCACTGACACAAAATGGACATATACATCAATGGGACAGAACAAAGAGCCCAGAAATAAACCCATAGATCTATCATCAATCTTTGACAAAGTAGGCAAGAATATATTCTACAACCTCTCTTCAATAAGTCATATTGGGAAAGTTGGAGCCAAAACATTCCCTCACACCATATACAAAAATAATCTTAAAATGAATTAAAAAACTAAATATAAGACTAGAAACCAAAATTCCTAGAAGATAACATAAGTAAAACATTCTTTGGTATAAATCATAGTGATATTCTGGGAGGGGGTTCTGTCTTCTAAAGCAAAAATAAATGGGAACTGATTAAAGTTAAAACTTTTGCATAGCAAGCAAAACCAACAACAACCTACTGAATGGGAGAAAATGTTTGCAAATGATATGACCAACAGGGGATAATAGTTAAAATGTAAACAACTCATGCGACTCAATATAGAAAAAATAAAATTAAAATGGACTAAAGACATAAATAGACATTTTTCCAAAGAAGACATCCTGATTGTCCACATCACATGACAAGATACTCAAAGATAGTCAATATTTCTCTGTTTATTAGAGAAATGCAAGGCAAAATCATAATGAGATGTCATTTCACACTTGTCTGAATGGTTATCATTAGAAAGTCTACAAATAACAAATGTTGGTGAGAAAGTGTAAAAAACAAAACCCTGGTACACTGTTGGTGGGAATGCAAATAATGCAGCCACTATGGAGAACAGTATGGAGTTTCCTTAATAAACAAAAAAAAAAATAGAGTTACCATATGATCTAGCAATGTCACTCAGGGGTATATATCTGAATGAAACAAAAAAACACTAAGCCTAAAAGATTCATGCACTCTGATCTTCACAGCAATATTGTTTACAATAGCCAGAATATGAAACCAACAATGGAACCACTTATCCATTAACAGATGAATGGATAAGGAAAATGTATATATACAATGAAACATCACTCAGCCACAGGAACATAAAAAATTCCAATGTTTGCAATAATGTGGATGAACCTAGAGAATATTATGCATAGTGAAATAAGTCAAGCAGAAAAAGAAAACTAGAGTATATTATAAGTTCTATGTGGACTGTAAAAAATAGAAGAAATGAATTAATATACCAAAAATAAACAGAATTAGAGATATAGAGAACAAATTAGTGTTTACCAATAGAGAGAAGGATAGGGAAGCTGCAAGATATGTGTATGGACTGAGAGATATAAGCTACTATTTATAAAATAAACAAGCAACAAATACATATTGTGCTGCAGGAAAATATAAAGACCTCTCTTGCTAAAGTTGCCTTGGAAAACAACACTGGGAACCCACTCCTCGCCATTTATAACTACACTACGGTCATGGCAGGAGCCTAAAAGTGAGGTACAAAGTATGTTCTGTGAGAAGTACATTATACTCCAAAGGACTACTTGAGTTTTCTAATTTATAGATAGAAATATGGGGAACATATGTAGGAATGGATATTAAGAATGTTAAATAAAGGTTGATAGAAGATAAGGTTGAATCAAGCCCAATTGATTGATACAATATCACTAAGTACACTTTCCACATTTAATGTTTCAGTTTGAGGGATTTGAAAAGACTCAAAAATTTGTTTCATTGATTGACTATAACATGGGCCAAAAGTAGGATCACAAACATGGGCCAAAAGTAGAAATGCTATGCCTGCCTTTGTTTAACGTAAAGGAAGAGATTCAAAGGTTCAGGAAGATCAGAATATTAAAATAGGTTTGTCCTTTAAGACATACTTGTCCACCCTGGGAGAGTTCAGAAGACAAACTTTTTTCCAAGACTGTGAGAAATAAATTTGTGAGGGGTGGTCTAGCATCCAGTGTAAGCTACGGGATTGCTCTTCTTCTCAGGACAGACCTTACATGGGAGCTGAAGACACTGAATCAGGAAGCCTAAATGCATTGGAAGAAATTGGACCCCCGAGTGATAGAGGTTAAGTGGTGGTGCTCAGCCACCAAAGGTAAGGTGGATGTGGCTGCTGTGATGGACAGCAGAGCTAAGGCAGCATTCAGAAAGGTAAGGTGGATGTGGCTGCTGTGATGGACAGCAGAGCTAAGGCAGCATTCAGAAAGGTAAGGTGGATGTGGCTGCTGTGATGGACAGCAGAGCTAAGGCAGCATTCAGAAAGGTAAGGTGGATGTGGCTGCTGTGATGGACAGCAGAGCTAAAGCAGCATTCAGAAAGGTAAGGTGGATGTGGCTGCTGTGATGGACAGCAGAGCTAAAGCAGCATTCAGAAAGGTAAGGTGGATGTGGCTGCTGTGATGGACAGCAGAGCTAAAGCAGCATTCAGAACAGTCTGAATAGACCTATGTGTTGGTCTGACCATGGTGTTCTAAGAAGTGAAATAGATGAGAAACTTACTAAATTCTTACTTGATCTATACAAGCAGAAATTCTTATACAAGCAGAAAATTTCTAGTTAAAGTGTTCACGATTCTAACCTGAATCATGAAAACAGAGTCATGTCTTCTCAGTCAATTTCTAGACTTGAGCCACTTTATAGACTTGGAATGCCTTGAATGAACAGAGGCCAGATCTCCTTGAGGAAAGGCTCTGGAACACTGCTAAAATTTATGCTGTTGCTCTTCTTTAGTTTTCCCTAAATAGACCTATAGCTTTTTACCAAGGCAGTATTATTTTGGGGTAAAGGAAATAGACCTTTTAGAGACTATTAGACGTAGGCTCCATAAATGACAGAAATGGTATGGACCTAACAGAAGCAGAAGATATTAAGAAGAGGTGGCAAGAATACACAGAACAACTGTACAAAAAAGATCTTCATGACCCAGATAATCATGACGGTGTAATCACTCATCTAGAGCCACACATCCTGGAATGTGAAGTCAAGTGGGCCTTAGAAAGCATCACTACGAACAAAGCTAGTGGAGGTGATGGAATTCCAGTTGAGCTGTTTCAAATCCTGAAAGATGATGCTGTGAAAGTGCTGCACTCAATATGTCAGCAAATTTGGAAAACTCAGCAGTGGCCACAGGACTGGAAAAGGTCAGTCTTCATTCCAATTCCAAAGAGAGGCAATGCCAAAGAATGCTCAAACTACTGCACAATTGCACTCATCTCACATGCTAGTAGAGTAATGCTCAAAATTCTCCAAGCTAGGCTTCAGCAATATGTGAACTGTGAACTTCCTGATGTTCAAGCTGGTTTTGGAAAAGACAGAGGAACCAGAGATCAAATTGCCAACATCCACTGGATCATGGAAAAAGCGAGAGTTCCAAAAAAAACACATCTATTTCTGCTTTATTGACTACGCCAAAGCCTTTGACCGTGTGGATCACAATAAACTGTGGAAAATTCTGAAAGAGATGGGAATACCAGACCACCTGACCTGCCTCTTGAGAAATCTGTATGCAGGTCAGGAAGCAACAGTTAGAACTGGACATGGAACAACAGATTGATTGCAAATAGGAAAAGGAGTATGCCAAGGCTGCATATTGTCACCCTGCTTATTTAACTTCTGTGCAGAGTACATCATGAGAAACGCTGGACTGGAAGAAACTCAAGCTGGAATCAAGATTGCCTGGAGAAATATCAATAACCACAGATATGCAGGTGACACCACCCTTATGGCAGAAAGTGAAGAGGAACTAAAAAGCCTCTTGATGAAAGTGAAAGAGGAGAGTGAAAAAGTTGGCTTAAAGCTCAACATTCAGAAAATGAAGATCATGGCATCCGGTCTCATCACTTCATGGGAAATAGATGGGGAAACAGTGGAAACAGTGTCAGACTTTATTTTTTTGAGCTCCAAAATCACTGCAGATGGTGACTGCAGCCATGAAATTAAAAGACGCTTACTCCTTGGAAGAAAAGTTATGACCAACCTAGATAGTATATTCAAAAGCTGAGACATTATTTTGCCAACTAAGGTCCATCTAGTCAAGGCTATGTTTTTTCCAGTAGTCATGTATGGATGTGAGAGTTGGACTGTGAAGAAGGCTGAGTGCCAAAGAATTGATGCTTTTGAACTGTGGTGTTGGAGAAGACTCTTGAGAGTTCTTTGGACTGCAAGGAGATCCAACCAGTCCATCCTAAAGGAGATCAGCCCTGGGATTTCTTTGGAAAGAATGATGCTGAAGCTGAAACTCCAGTACTTTGGCCACCTCATGTGAAGAGTTGACTCATTGGAAAAGACTCTGATGCTGGGAAGGATTGAGGGCAGGAGGAGAAGGGGACGACAGAGGATGAGATGGCTGGATGGCATCACTGACTCGATGGACGTGAGTCTGAGTGAACTCAGGGAGTTGGTGATGGACAGGGAAGCCTGGTGTGCTGCGATTTATGGGGTCGTAAAGAGTCGGACACGACTGAGCCACTGAACTGAACTGAACTGAGACATGGGCTTTGAATTGACATCAGTCCCAAGGGACTCAAAACATCACTGCAATCAGTCAGCTAGTGGGGACTTTTGGAGACTAGGGGTCAGTACAGTTTTAGTTCAGTTACATCTCAAAGTAAGTCAAGTGGGTTCCTGAACCCATCCTGTAGTTATTCTCCCAATTCCATAAGGCATAATTGCCATATGAATTATTAACAGCTGACAGAATCCCCAGTTAGCTCTCTGACCTGTTGGATGATGTCTGATAGGAAAGGCCACATGGAATCAATTAGAACTGCTTCTATCTTCAAAAGAGTAAACAAAAAGTAGAACAGCACCCCTGAGGGATTGCAGAGATTAGTGCTACAATCAAGGTCTGTAAAGATGTGAGAGTGGTGATTATACCTGCATTCCCATTCAATTTGTCTATTTGGTATGTGCAAAAGACAGATTAATTTCCAGTGACAGTGGATTATCATAAATTTAACCATGTGTGACTCCAATTACAGCTGCTGAATCAAGTGTAATTTCACTGCTTGAGCAAATTAACATACCTCTTGGCACCTGATATACAGATATTGAGCTAGTAAATTCTTTTTCTTTTTTTTTCTCCTTAGAGATTGATAAAGACAACTAGAAGCAGTTTTCTTCTTTTTTAAAATTAATTTATTTTTAGTTGGAGGATAATTACCTTACAATTTTGTGTTGGTTTCTGCCATGCATCAACATGAATCAGCTGGCAAGGCCAAACTACTACTTCACTGTCCTACCTCAGGGGTATACCAATCCTCTAGCCCTACAATCATAATTTAGTTCTCAGGGGTCTTGACCACCTTTCCTTCCCATAAGGAATCACACTGGTCAGTTACATTGATGACATTAAATGGATTAGACCTACTGTGTAAGAAGTAGCAACTACTCTATAGACTTATTGGTAAGACATTTGCGTGTGGGAAAGGTTGAAAAATAAACCTGACAAAAATTAAGGGATCTTTTACTTCTAGGGGTTCACTGGTGTGGGGCATGTTGAGATATCCTTTTTAAGGTAAAGGATGAGTTGTTACATCTGGCCCTCTTAAGAGCTCTAAAGGTATAATGCCTCATGAGCCTCTTTGGATTTTGGAGGTAACATTTTCTTCATTTGGTGGTGTTACTCCAGCCCATTTACCAGGGAATTTGAAAAACACTTCTAATCTTGAGTTGGGTCCAGGATAAAATAAGGCTCTGCAACAGATCTATACTCTTCCACTTGGGCCATGTAATCCAAGAGATCTGATTGTGCTTAGTGTCAGTGGGGTATAGGGCTGCTATTTGGAGCCCCTATAGGTGAATTGTAGCATGGGCTCTTAGGAACTTAGAACCAAGCCCTGCCAGCCTTCACAGATACTATCCTTTTGAGAAACAACTCTGGGACTGTTATTGGGTCTTTAGCAGAGACTGCAATGGAGAAGGCAATGGCAACCCACTCCAGTGCTCTTGCCTGGAAAATCCTATGGACAGAGGGGCCTGGTGGGCTGCAGTCCATGGGGTCGCTAGGAGTCGGACACGACTGATTGACCTCACTTTCACTTTCACCTTCATGCATTGGAGAAGGAAATGGAAACCCACTCCAGTGTTCTTGCCTGGAGAATCCCAGGGATGGAGGAGCCTGGTGGGCTGCCATCTATGCAGTCACACAGAGTCAGACACAACTGAAGAGACTTAGCAGCAGCAGCAGCAGAGACTGAAAACCAAGCGTTGAGCAAGTTACCATGTGACCTGAGATGCCGATTATGAACTGGGTATTATCTGACCCAACAAGCTACAAAGTTGAATGAGCACATCAGTGGTCCAAAATCTAATAGAAGTGGTTTAAACATGAGTAGAACTGAGCAGGCCCTGAAGGCACAAGTAAGTTACATGAAGAAATGGCCCAAATGTTGAGGATTCCCCTTCTTGCTACTCTGCCTTCTCTCAGCCTGCACTTGTTGGGCTCATGGGGAGCTCTACCAACCCAACCTTGTCATCACCCAAAGGGATCATGGACAAAGAGTGTCCATGGTGGCAGGAATGGAGGTGACGTGTGCTCAATCACATGGACTTCCACTCACCCAGGCTGACCTGGCTACAGTCACTGCTGAGCGCCCAACCTGCCAGTTACAGAGACCAAGCCCCTGTACGGCACCATTTATCATGGTGATCATCTAGCTATCTTGTGGTGAGTTTATTACACTCGACTGCTTCCATCATGAAGGAGCAGTACTTTTTTTTTTTTTTAAACTGGAAGAAAACTCTTACTCTGGATACAGGTTTGCCATCCTTGCTTGCAATACTTCTGCCAAAACTACTATTTGTAGTCTTATACTATGCCTTATCTACTGTTATGTATTCACATAGCATATCTTCTGACCTAGGAACTTTGCTGTTGTTGAGTAGCTAAGTCATGTCCAGCTCTTTGCAACTCCATGGACTGCAGCATGCCAGCTCCTCTGTTCTCTGCTGTCTCTCAGAGTTGCTCAAATTCATGTCCATTGATGCTATCTAACCATCTCATCCTCAGATGCCCCCTTCTCCATTTGTCTTCAATCTTTCCCAGCACCAGGGTATTTTCCAGTGAGTTGGGTCTTCACATCAGGTGGCTTCGGTTTCAGTATCAGTCCTTCCAGTGACTATTCAGGATTGATTTCCCTTAGGATTGACTGGTTTGATCTCCCTCACTATCCAAGGAACTCACAAGAGTCTTCTACAACACCACAATTCAAAAGAATCACTTCTTCAGCACTCAGTCTTCTTTAGGGTCCAAAACTCACTTCTGTACATGACTACTGGAAAAACCATATCTTTCACTATACAGACTTTTTCAGCAAAGTGATGTCTCTGCTTTTCAATATGCTGTCTAGGTTTGTCATAGCTTTCTCTCAAGAAGCAAGTGTATTCTAATTTCATCGCTTCAATCACCATCCACAGTGACTTTGGAGCCTCCCAAAATAAAATTTGTCACTGCTTCCACGTTTCCCCCTTCTATTTGCCATGAATTGATGGGATTGTATGCCATGATCTTAGTTTTTTGATGAATTTTAAGCCAGTTTTTCACTCTCCTCTTTCACCCTCATCAAGAGTCTCTTTAGTTCCTCTTGGCTTTATGGTACTAGAATAGTATCATCTACATATGTGAGGTTGATATTTCTCCTGGCAACCTTAAATCCAGCTTGTGTTTCAAGCAGCCCAGAAATTTATGTGATGTACTCTACATGTAAATTAAATAAGCAGGATGACAATGAACAGCTTTGTTGTACTGCTTTCCCAGTTTTGAACCAGTCCATTGTTTCATGTTCAGTTCTAATTGTTGCTTCTTGACCCACATACAGGTTTCTCAGGAGTCTGGTACTCCCATCTCTTTTAAGATTTTTCCACAGTTTGTTGCGATCCATACAATCAAAGGCTTTAATGTAGTTAGTGAAGCAGAAGTAGATGTTTTTTCTGGAATTATCTTCATTCCTCCCTGATCAAACAAATGTTGGCAGTTTGATGTCTGGTTCCTCTGCCTTTTCTAAACTCAGCTTGTACTGTACATCTGGAAGTTCTCAGTTCATGTACTACTAAAGCTTAGCTTGAAGGATTTTGAGCATAACTTTGCTAGCATGTGATATGAGCACAATTGTACAGTAGCTTGAACATTCTTTGGCAATGCTCTTCTTTGGGAATGTAATAAACACTAACTTTTTTCCACTCCTATGGCCGCTGCTGAGTTTTCCAAATTTGCTGGCATATTGAGTCAGCACATTAACAGCACAATTTTTTAGGATTTTAAATAGCTCATCTGAAATTTCGTTATCTCCATTAGATTTGTTTGTAGTGATGATTCCTAAGACCCACTTGACTTCACACTCCAGGATATATGTCTCTAGGTGTATGACCACACCATCGTGATTATCCAGGTCATTAAGACCTTTTTTTATATAGCTTTTCAGTGTGTTCTTGCAATCTCTTCTTAATCTCTTCTGCTTCTGTGAGGTCTTTGCTCTTTCTGTCCTTTATCATGCCCTTCCTTACAGGAATTTTTCCCTTGATATCTTCAGTTCCCTTGAGGAGTTCTTTCATCTTTTCCATTCTATTGTTTTTCTCCATTTCTTTTTGCATTGTTCATTTACAAAGGCTTTCTTATCTCTCCTTGCTCTTCTCTGGAACTCTGCATTCAGTTGGGCATATATTTTCCTTTCTCCCTTGCATTTTGCTTTTCTTCTTTCCTCAGTTATTTGTAAGGCCTCCTCAGACAACCATTTTGTCTTCTTGCATATTTTTTTTCCTTTGAGATCAAGAAACTTACTTCATAGCAAATGTACTGGGCATATCTTTATGGAACTCACTGATCTTACCTTGCCTTTATCATCCTCACAGCAATTGGCTTGATAGAATAGTGGAATGGTTTTTTTTTTGTGTGTGTGTGTGAGTATACTTGATTTATAATGTTGTGTTCATTTCCAGTGCATAGCAAAGTGAGTCAGTTATACATATACATATATCCACTCTTTAAATTCTCTTCCAAGT
The DNA here is from genome assembly GCF_016772045.2 of Ovis aries. NCBI lineage: Eukaryota > Metazoa > Chordata > Mammalia > Artiodactyla > Bovidae > Ovis > Ovis aries. Next base: position 1,282,543 of record NC_056070.1, read on the forward strand.
ATGCCATTACACAGTAGATTTCCCTGGGCTAAAGCAGAGACATTACTTTGCCAACAAATGTCCATCTAGTAAAAGCTATGATTTTTCTACTAGTCATGTATGGATGTGAGAGTTGGACTGTAAAGCAAGCTGAGCACAGAAGAATTGGTGCTTTTGAACCAGGGTGTTGGAGAAGACTCTTGAGAATCCCTTGGACTGCAAGAAGATCCAACCAGTCTACCCTAAAGGAAATCAGTCCTGAGTGTTCATTGGAAGGACTGATGCTGAAGCTGAAACTCCAATACTTTGGCCACCTTATGCAAAGAACTGACTCATTGGAAAAGACCCTGATGCTGGGAAAGATTGAAGGTGGGAGAAGAAGGGGACAACAGAGGATGAGATGGTTGGATGGCATCACCGACTCAATGGACATGAGTTTGAGTAAATTCTCGGAGTTGGTGTAAGATAGGGAGGCTTGGCGTTCTGCAGTCCATGGGGTGGTAAAGAGTTGGACAGGACTGAGCAACTGAACTGAAAAACTGAACTAATACAATAGGTCCTTTCTAATTACTTGTTTTATATACAATAGTGTGTGTAAGTAAGTGTTAGCCCCTTCAGTCATGTCCATCTCTTTGAGACCCCATGGACTGTAGCCCACCAGGCTCCTCTGTCCATGGAACTCTTCAGACAAGAATACTGGAGTGGGTTGCTGTTTCCTACTCCAGGACATCTTCCTGACCCAAGAATCGAATCCAAGTCTCCTGCATTTCTGGCAGATTCTTTACCATCTGCACCACCTGGGAAGAGCAACAGTGTGTGTATGTTAATCCTAATCTCCTAATTTATCTCTTCCCATACTTTCCTCCTGTTAATCATAAGTTTGTTTTCTATATCTGTGACACTATTTGTTTTGTAAATAAGTTTGTTTGTACCATGTTTTTTAGATTCCACACATAAGCATCCTATGATGTTTGTCTTTCTCTGTCTACCATACTTCACTCAGTGGTCCATCCATATTGCTGCAAATGACATTGTTTCATTACTTTTATTGCAGAATAATATTTCATGGTATATACATAAGATATATCTATATATATATGTATATATATATATATATATATATATACACCACAACTTCATCTTGTGTAACCTTTCTAAGACTCTGTTATAATGCCAACTTTACAGCAATAACTTGCAGGCCTGAGACAACATTTTCTAGAAGGCCATTTTTTTCCTAAACCAGTGTCTGGTATATGGTGCTGTTTCTCCCATATCCAGGATTCATTGGTTCAGGAAACTTGAGGTGGAAATGGGAGTAGCACCACTTACTGTTACTTATAGTCACCCAATGGCAAAATTCTGCTTCCTGTTCCCATGACCTTATACTCTGCTGGCCTAGAAGTCTTAGTTTCAGAGTAAAGAATACTTCCACCAGGAGACATAAAGTAAAGATTGCCACTTGGCTACTTGGGGATCTTCAGTTCTATAGGCAAATAAAGCAGTTAACTGTGCTGGCCGAGGTGACTAATCCTGATTAGCAAGGAGAAATTGGACAACTACTTCACAAGGAGGTGAGGAACAACATGTCTGGAATATAAGAGACACCTGAGGTCATCTCTTAGTATTATACCCTATGGTTAATTTCAGTAAAAAACTATGACAATCTAATCCAGGCAGGACTACTAATAGCCCAGAAGCTTCAGGAATGAAGGGCTGAGTCACCCCATCAGGTAAATAACCATGTCCAGCTGAGAGACTTGTTGAAGACAAAGGGAATACAGAATAGATAGTGCGAGAAAGTACATACCAGCTATGATGATATCACCAGTTATAAAAATGATGTAATTGTCATGAATATTTTCTCCTTATTTTAGCATGAACAAAGATCATCTCCTTTCTAACGGGAGGAAGACCAACACCATCAATTAATTCTGGCTGATTAAAACATGAGGAAGCAGAACTAGCATGCAGAAAAGTGTATTAATCTGACTGTGACATTCTTAGGAGGAGCTGGGCCTGGTGGAAAGGGCCAATGTCTTGAGCTCCTGTGCCTGGATCAGTGGATGAACATGCCCTTTAATCAACAACTAGGAGTCCCTTGGCAAAGCCATGCATCCATGACCTGCTGTAGGTGATTGTGACCAGGATTGTCTGATCCCTGAAAGGAAAGATCTGTCAGTTGCTAAAGTCCTTGGGTTTCCAATGCACTTTTGTTGACTTTGTTTCTGTCTGAATGAAATTGGAATCGTCTGCCCATGTACCAACACCAGCTGGGTTCCCTTTGTCTTAAAGTAGTGGAAAATGGTACCTAGAGCCAGGCCTAGTATTGCCAGGCTTGCCCACCATGAATGGCCCATTATCACCACTCAACAGCATTTTGATTTCTTGGTTTGTCTGTGAAAAATAAAGTCAAGGCACTACTCCCCTTCTTTACCCTACCCATTCCTGTCCCTCAGTATCCAGTGAGATGGCAAATTCTCCTAACTTTAAGTGGAAAACTATCTTTAGCTGAGAAGTGGTTATTAAATATTCACTAGAGCTCTAGCTGTTCTGAAAAGAAAGGTATCATATGTGGTGTTTAATCTTATGTGTCAACTTGACTAGGTCCTTGTGTATCCACTATGTGGAGACCATGCCTCAAACCACAGTGCTCCTTTCATGTTACATATCTGGCTGAAAATGAGACTACCTTCTGCACTGTGTCAATGAAGATTCGTCTGCTAAGCATCTGTGCTGCTGGAGAGACTAGTTGGAACACATGGCCAGGAATAGCTGAAGGATACTGCCACAGGGAAAACAGGCCTATGAGCTGAATGACCCTGGATGTGGGAATGAAATTCTCATCCGTGGAGGAGCCACGGAAGCCTGAAAGCATACCACACAAGATAGTGGAGTAGAAGGAAGTGTGCCCATCTCCTGTGAGAGCTCCAAAATTACAACTCGCTGCTGAACAACCATCAACAGGAGAGTGTTGAATCCCACCTAAAAAGATACACCACTTCCAAGGGCAAAGGAGAAGCCCCAGTAAGATGGTAGGAGGGGCAAAATCGCATTTATAATCAAACCCCACACCTGCCAGAGATGCTCAGAGGGCTCAAACAAACCTTGTGCACATAAGGACCCAGAGACCCCACAGAGACTAAGCCAGGACTGTTTGAGTGTCTCCTGAGGCAGTATGGGTCAGCAGTGGCCTGCTGCAGAGGCAGGCACTCTGGGTGCAGTAGACCTGGGTATGGTATAAGTCCTCTTGGAGGTCACCATTAACCTCACCTAGAGCCGCCAGAACTTACACAGCACTGGGGAAACAGACTCTTGGAGGGCACATACAAAACCTGTGCTCAACAGGACCCAGGAGAAAGGAGCAGTGACCCCACAAGAGAGGGACCCAGAGTTGCCCATGAGTGTCCAGGAGTCTCCGGCAGAAGCGTGGACTGGTGGTGGCCTGCTGCAGAGTTGGGGGCACTGAGTGCAGCAGTGCATGCATGGGAACTTTTGAAGGAGGTCTCCATTACCTCCATCATAGTTAGGCCTCAGATCAAACAACAGGGAGGGAACACAGCCCCAGTGATCAACAGAAAATTGGATTAAAGATTTACTGAGCATGGCTCCACCCCTCAGAACAAAATTCAGTTTCCCCAACAGTCAATCTCTCCCATCAGGAAGCTTCCATAAGCCTCTAATCCTTATCCATCAGAGGGCAGACAGAATGAAAACAACAATCACAGAAAACTAAACAAACTGATCACATGGGCAGGAGAACTGTCTAACCCAGTGAAACTATGAGCCATGCCATGTATGGCTACCTAGGATAGACGAGCCATAGTGGAGAGTTCTGACAAAACGTGGTCCACTGGAGAAGGGAATGGCAAACCACTTCTGTATGCTTGCCTTGAGAACCCCATGAACAGTATGAAAAAGGCAAAAGATAGGACACTGAAAGATGAATTCATCAAGTCGATAGGAGCCCAATATGCAACTGGAGATCAGTGGAAAAACAACTCCAGAAAGAATGAAGAGTTGGAGCCAAAATAAAAGCAACACCCAGTTGTGAATGTGACTAGTGATGAAAGTAAACTCTGATGCTGCAAAGAGCCATATTGCATAGGAACCTGGAATGTTAGCTCCGTGAATCAAGACAAATTCAGTTCAGTTCAGTTCAGTCACTCAGTCGTGTCTGACTCTTTGTGACCCCATGAATCGCAGCATGCCAGGCCTCCCTGTCCATCACCAACTCCTGGAGTACACACAAACCCATGTGCATCAAGTCGGTGATACCATCCAGGCATCTCATCCTCTGTCGTCCCCTTCTCCTCCTGCCCCCAATTCCTCCCAGCATCAAGGTCTTTTCCAATGAGTCACCTCTTCACATGAGGTAGCCAAAGTATTGCAGTTTCAGCCTCAGCATCAGTTATTCCAATGAGCACCCGGGACTGGTCTCCTTTAGGATGGACTGGTTGGATCTCCTTGCAGTGCAAGGGACTCTCAAGAGTCTTCTCCAACACCACAGTTCAAAAGCATCAATCCTTCGGTGCTCAGCTTTCTTCACAGTCCAACTCTCACATCCATACATGATCACTGGAAAAAGCATAGCTTTGACTAGACGGACTTTGTTGTCAAAGTAATACCTGTGCTTTATAATATGCTATCTTGGTTGGTCATAACTTTCCTTCTAAGGAGTAAGCGTCTTTTAATTTCATGGTTTCAATCACCATCTGCAGTGATTTTGGAGCCCCAAAAAATAAAGTCTGACACTGTTTCCAGTTTCCCCATCTATTTGCCATGAAGTGATGGGACCAGATGCCATAATCTTCGTTTTCTGAATGTTGAGCTTTAAGCCAACTTTTCACTCTCCTCTTTCCCTTTCATCAAGAGGCTTTTTAGTTCCTCTTCACTTTCTGCTATAAGGGTGCTGTCAAGACAAATTGGAAGTGGTCAAACAGGATATGGCAAGAGTTAAAATTGACATATTAGGAATTTCTGATATAAAATGGACTGGAATGGGTGAATTTAACTCAGATGACCATTATATTTACTACTGTGGGCAAGAATCCCTTAGAAGAAATGGAGTTAGCCATCATAGTCAACAAAAGATCTGAAATGCAGTACTACGATGCGATATCAAAAACAACAGAGTAATCTCTATTCATTTCCATGGCAAACCATTCAATATCACAGTAACCTAAGTCTATGCCCCGGCCAGTAAGCTGAAGAAGCTTAAATTGAATGGTTCTATGAAGACACACAAGGCCTTCTAGAACTAGCACCCAAAATGCATGTTTTATTCATTATGGGGGACTGGAATGCAAAAGGAGGAAGTCAAGAGATACCTTGAGTAACAGGCAAATTTGGTCTTGGAGTACAAAACAAAGCAGGGCAAAGGCTAACAGAGTTTTGCAAAGAGAAACGCACTGGTCATAGAAAACACCCTCTTCCAAAAACACAAGAGAAGACTCTACACATGGACATCGCCAGATGGTCAACACCAAAATCAGATTGATTATATTCTTTGCCGCCAAAGGTGGAGAAGCTCTATACAGTCAGCAGAAGCAAGATGGGGAGCTGACTGTGGCTCAGATCATGAGCTCCTTATTGCCAAATTCAGACTTAAATTGAAGAAAGTACGGAAAACCACTGGACCATTCAGGTATGGCCTAAATCAAATCTCTTATGATTATACAGTTGAAGTGACAAATAGATTCAAGGGATTAGATATGATAAAAAAAAAAAAAGAGTGCCTGAAGAACTATGGACAGAGCTTGGTGACATTGTACAGGACAGTGATCAACACCATCCTGCAGATAAATAAATACAAAAAAGGCAAAAATGGTTGTCTGAGGAGGCATTACAATGCACTGAGAAAAGAAGAGAACTGGAAGGCAAAGGGGGGAAGGAAAGATATACCCATCTAAATGCAGAGTTACAAAGAATATCAAAGAGAGATAAGAAAGCATAACTCAATGATCAATGCAAAGAAGTAAAGGAAAACAGTAAAATGGGGAAGACTAGACATTGCTTCAAGAAAATTAGAGATACCAAGGGAATATTTCGTGCAAAGATGGGCACAATACAGGAATGAAATGGTACAGACCTAACAAAAGTAGAAGATATTAAGAAGAGGTGGCAAGAACACACAGAAGAACTATACAAAAAAGATCTTCATGACCCAGATAACCACGATGGTGTGATCACCCACATAGAGCCAGACATCCTGGAATGCAAAGTCAAGTGGGCCTTAGGAAGCATCACTACGAACAAAGCTAGTGGAGGTGATGGAATTCTAGCTGAGCTATTTCAATCCTAAAAGATGATGCTGTAAAAGTGCTGCACTTAATATGCCAGCAACTTTGCAAAACTCAGCAGTGGCCATGGGACTGGAAAAGGTCAGTTTTCATTCCAATCCCAAAGAAAGGCAGTGCCAAATAATGTTCAAACTGCTGCACAACTGCACTCATCTCACATGCCATCAAAGTAACACTCCAAATTCTTCAAGCTGGGCTTCAACAGTTCATGAAGCATGAAATTCCAGATATTCAAGCTGCATTTAGAAGAGACAGAGGAATCAGAGATCAAATTGCTAACATCCATTGGCTCACTAAAAAAGCAGGAGAGTTCCAGAAAAACATCGACTTCTGCTTTATTGACTATGCCAAAGCCTTTGACTGTTTGGATCACAAAAACTGTGGAAAATTCTTAAAGAGATAGGAATACCAGACCACCTTACATGTCTCCTAAGAAATATGTATGCAGATCATGAAACAACAGTGAGAACTGGACATGGAAAAACAAACTGGTTCCAAATTAGGAAAGGAATACGTCAAGGCTATATATTGTCACCCTGCTTATTTAACTTATATGCAGAGTATATCATGCAAAATGCAGGGCTGGATGAACCACAAGCTGGAATCAAGAGTTCCAAGAGAAATATCAATAACCTCAGATATGCAGATGATACCACCCTTATGGCAGAAAGTAAAAAAATCTAAAGAGCCTCTTGATGAAAGTGAAAGAGGAGAGTGAAAAAGTTGGTTTAAAACTCAACATTCAGAAAACAAAGATCATGGCCTCTGGTCCCATCACATGGCAAATAGATCTGAAACAATGGAAATAGTGAAATGGAAATAGTGAGAGATTTTATTTTTCTCGGCTCCAAAATTCCTACAGATGGGGACTGCAGCCATAAAATTAAAGACGTTGATCCTTGGAAGGAAAGCTATGACCACTTGGACAGGATATTAAGAACATAGACTACTTTGCCAAAGTAGTCTAAGGTCCATCTAGTCAAAGCTATGGTTTTTCCAGTAGTCATGTATATATGTGAGAGTTGGACCATAAAGAAAGCTGAGCACCAAGGAATTGATGCTTTGAACTGTGGTGTTGGAGAAGACTTTTAGTCCCTTGGACTGCAATGAAACCCAACCAGTCAATCCTAAAGGAAATCTGTCATAAATATTCATCATTGGAAGGAGTGATTTTGAAGTTGAATCTCCAATATTTTGGCCACTTGATGTGAAGAACTAACTCATTGGAAAAGACTGATGCTGGGAAATATTGAAGGCAGGAGAAGGAGATGACAGGATAAGATGTTCGGATGGCATTGCTGACTCAATTAACATGAGTTTGAGGTAGCTCTGGGAGTTGGTGATGGACTGGGAAGCCTGTGTTCTGCAGTCCATTGGGGTCTCAAAGTGTTGGACACGACTGAGTGACTGAACTGAACTGAACTGAACTGATTAGGTTCAGGGTGCCTAGACATTTAGTCAAACATTATTCTAGATGTTTGTGAGAGATTTTTTGGATAAGATTTACATTTAGATTGTCAGACTGAGTAAGGCAGAACACTCTGCCTAATGTGACTGGGCTTCAATCAATTAATTGAAGCTTTGATTTGAAGAAAAGGGCTGACCCTCCCTGTAGCAGGGGACGATCCTCTCTGCCTGAGTGTCTTTGAACTGGGATACTGGCTTTTTTCTTGCCTTTGGACACAGACTGAAATTTTGGCTCTTTCTGAGTCTCCAACATGCCAACTCACTGTAAATCTTGGGACTTGCCAGACTGTGTAATCAGGCATATAAACATGTCCTATTGATTCTGTTTTTCAGGAGGACCCTGAACCGTACACTCTTGTTACACAAAAAACATTTTTTTTAATGATTAGTTAGCAGTTATTTTATGAGCTGCTTTCATCATACCAGCATTTTTCTGTTCGTGGAGCTCTTGACTCCTTCATTCTCTTCCTAACTCAGCATTGGAGAAGTCCTCTTGTATATAATTCAGATTGTGGCATCTATTGCTCAAAGCCTCCAAATGCTCCCATTTCACAGTGAAAACCAAAGTCCTTTTTGTCATTACAAGGCTCTATAAAGCCTTTTTGCAACCTGGTCTGTTGTCTCTCCTGCCTCACTTTCTCCTATGTTCTTGACCTCCTGCTCCACCATGTTTTAGCCTCTCAGACTCATCTATTGGCCCTTAAACTGGTTGGACATCCTTCCACCTCAGCACCTTCATTCATCTTTTCTCTACTTAGAGTGATCTTCCTTAAATTTTCATGGTTTCCTTCCTACTTTTTTGTTTTTATCTTTTTACTCATGTATCTCCTGCCTAGGAAATTGCTCCTTACTGTTCTATCTAAAAATCACAGAAAACTTATGTCTTCCCTGCTTTGCCTCTTAATCATTTACCACTATCAGATATGTCTTCATTTATCTTGTTTAAGATCTAGCTCTCCTAGATACACTTTCTTCTCAAATGCACATAGAACATTCTCCAGGATAGGTCATATCTTGGGTCACAAATCAAGCCTCAGTTCAGTTCAGTTCAGTCACTCAGTCGTGTCAAACACTTTGGGACCCTATGAATTGCAGAATGCCAGGCCTCCCTGTCCATCACCAACTCCCAGAGTTCGCTCAACTCACGTCCATTGAGTCGGTGATGCCATCCAGCAATCTCATCCTCTGTTGTCCCCTCCTCCTCCTGCCCTCAATCCCTCCCAGCATAAGAGTCTTTTCCAATGAGTCAACTCTTCGCATGAGGTGTCCAAAGTACTGGAGTTTCAGCTTCAGCATCATTCCTTCCAAAGAACACCCAGGACTGATCTCTTTTAGAATGGACTGGTTGGATCTCCTTGCAGGGCAAGGGACTCTCAAGAGTCTTCTCCAACACCACAGTTCAAAAGCATCAATTCTTCGGTGCTCAGCTTTCTTTACAGTCCAACTCTCTTATCCATATATGACCACTGGAAAAACGATAGCCTTGACCAAATGGACCTTTGTTGGCAAAGTAATGTCTCTGTTTTGAATATGCTATCTAGGTTGGTCAAAATTTCATGGCTGCAATCACCATCTGCAGTGATTTTTGAGCCCAAAAAAATAAAGTCTGACACTGTTTTCACTGTTTCCCCGTCTATATCCCATGAACTGAGGGGACCAGATGCTATGATCTTCGTTTTCTGAATGTTGAGCTTTAAGCCAACTTTTTCACTCTCCTCTTTCACTTTCATCAAGAGGTTTTTTAGTTCCTCTTCACTTTCTGTCATAAGGGTGGTGCCATCTGCATATCTGAGGTTATTGATATTTTTCCTGGCAATCTTGATTCCAGCTTGCTTCTTCCAGTCCAGCGTTTCTCATGATGTACTCTCTGTAGAATTTAAATAAGCAGGGTGACAATATACAGCCTTGACATACTCTTTTTCCTATTTGCAACCAGTCTGTTGTTCCATGTCCAGTTCTAACTGTTGCTTCCTGTCCTGCATATAGGTTTCTCAAGAGGCTGGTCAGGTGGTCTGGTATTCTCATTTCTTTCAGAATTTTCCACAGTTTGTTGTGATCCACACAGCCAAAGGTAAGAGTAACCCAAGTAAGATGGTAAGTGTTGTGAGAGGGCATCAGAGGGCAGACACTCTGAAAGCATAATCACAGAAAGCTAGTCAATCTGATCACATGGACCACAGCTTGATCTAACTCAATGAAACTAAGCCATGCCCTGTGGGGCCACCTAAGACTGGCGGGTCATGATGGAGAAGTCTGGCAGAATGTGGTCCACTGGAGAAAGGAACGGCTAACCACTTTAGTATTCTTGCCTTGAGAACCCCATGAACAGTATGAAAAGGCAAAATGATAGGATATGAAAGAGGAACTCCCCAGGTCAGTAGGTGCCCAATATGCTACTGGAGATCAGTGGAGAAATAACTCCAGAAAGAATGAAAGGATGGAGCCAAAGCAAAAACAATACCCAGTTGTGGATGTGACTCGTGATAGAAGCAAGGTCCAATGCTGTAAAGAGCAATATTGCATAGGAACCTGGAATGTTAGGTCCATGAATCAAGGCAAATTGGAAGTGGTCAAACAGGAGATGGCAAGAGTGAATGTCAACATTCTAGGAATCAGTGAACTAAAATGGACTAGAATGGGTGAATTTAATTCAGATGACCATTATATCTACTACTGTGGGCAGGAATCCCTTAGAAGAACTGGAGTAGCTATCATGATCAAACAAAGAGTCTGAAATGCAGTACTTGGATGCAATCTCAAAAATGACAGAGTGATCTCTGTTCATTTCCAAGGCAAACCATTCAGTATCACAGTAATCCAAGTCTATGCCCCAACCAGTAACACTGAAGAAGCTGAAGTTGAACAGTTCTATGAAGACCTACAAGACCTTTTAGAACTAACACCCCAAAAAGATGTCCTTTTCATTTTAGGGGACTGGAATGCAAAAATAGGAAGTCAAGAAACACCTGGAGTAACAGGCAAATTTGACCTTGGAATATGGAATGAAGCAGGGCAAAGGCTAATAGAATTTTACCAAGAGAATGCACTGGGTATAGCAAACACCCTCTTCCAACAACACAAGAGAAGACTCTACACATGGACATTACCAGATGGTCAACACTGAAATCAGATTGATTATATTCCTTGCAGCCAAAGATGGAGAAGCTCTTACAGTCCACAAAAACAAGACTGGGAGCTGAGTGCGGCTCAGATCATGAACTCATTATTGGAAAATTCAGACTTCAGTTGAAGAAAGTAGGGAAAACCACTAGGCCATTCAGGTATGACCTAAATCAAATCCCTTTTGATGTACAGTGGAAGTGAGAAATAGATTTAAAGGACTAGATCTGATAGAGTGCCTGATGAACTATGGATGGAAGTTAATGACATTATACAGGAGACAGAGATCAAGACCATCCCCATGAAAAAGAAATGCAAAAAAAAAAAAAAAAAAAGCAAGCCTCAGTAAGATTAAGAAAATTTGAACTCATGTCAAGCATCTTGTCCAACTACATGCTATTGGATTTGAAATCAATTATGGGGGAAAAAAAACACTGTAAAAACACAAACACATAAAGGGTAAACAGTATGTTACTAGACAGCCAATGGATCACTGAGGAAATCAAAGAGGAAATGTTGAAACATCTAGAGACAAATGACAATGAAAACATGATGATCCAAAAACTTTAGGAAGCAGTTCAAAGAGGGAAGTTTATAGCAATTTAATCTTAACTCAGGACACAAGAAAAATATCAAATTAATAACCTACACTTACACCCAAAGCAACTAGAGATAAAGGAACAAACAAAACCCAAACTTACTGGAAGGAAAGAAATCACAAAAATCGGAGAAGAAATAAATGAAATAGAGATGAAGAAAACTTAAGCAAAAATCAATGAAACTAAAAGCTGTTTCTTTGAGAAGATAAAGAAAATAGGTAAGCTTTTAATAAAACCCACCAAGAAAAAACAGGAAGAAGGCTCCAATCTATAAAATTAGAAGTGAAAAGGAAGTTATAATGAACATCACAAAAATACAAAGGATGATAAGAAGCTATTTCTATGTGCCAATAAAATGGATAATTTAGAAGAAATGTACAAATTCTTACAAAGCTACAACCTTCCAGGACTTAAACAGTAAGAAATAGAACAATATGAAGAGAACATTCACAAGTACTGAAATTGAGCCAGTGATTAAAAAGCTTCCAATAGACAGAAGTCCAGAACCAGAGGACTTCACAGGTGAATTCTATCAAACATTTAGAGAGGAGCTATCACCTATCCTTCTGAAACTCTTTCAAAAATTGCATAGATAGGAACACTCCCAAGCTCATTTTGTGAGAGCACAATTATTACCCTGATATCAAATCCAGGCAAAGATATCACACACACGAAATAGAAAATTACAGGCCAATATCACTGATGAACATAGATCTAAAAATCCTCAGCAAAATACTATCAAGCCAATTCCAACCATACATTGAAAGGATCATACATCATGATAGAGTGGGATTTATCCCAGCGATGCATTTATTCTACAATATCTGCAAATCAATCAATGTGATATACCACATTAACAAATTGAAGAATGAAACAATATGATCATCTTTACAGATGCAGAAAAAGCTTTTGACATTTATGATAAAAGCTTTCCTGAAAATAGGAACAGAGGGAACCTACCTCAGTATTAAAAGGCCATATATAACAAATCCATAGCTAACTAAATGGTGAAAAACTGAAAGCATTCCCTCTATGATCAAGAACAAGGATGCCCATTGTCACCACTTTTATTCAACAGAGTTTTAGAAGTCATAGTCACAGCAATCAGAGAAAGAAAAGAAATAAAACCAAATTAGAAAAGAAGTAAAACTGTTACTGTGTGCAGATGACATGAGACTATACACAGAAAATTCCAAAGATGCTACCAGAAAACTTCTAGAGATCATTCATAAATTTGGTAAAGTTACAGGATTTATAATTAATACACAGGAATCAGTTCCATTTCTATACATTAACAACAAAAGATCAGAAAGAGAAATCAAGGAAATAACCCCTTTTACTATGACCTCCAAAAATATATACACTTAACAATAAACATACCTAAGGAGATAAATGACCTCTACTCTGAAAACTATAAGATTCTGATGAAAGAAATCAGAGATGAAACAAATAGATGGAAGGATACATCATGTTCTTATATTGGAAGAAATGACATTTCCAAAATGACTCTACTCGCCATGTTCAGTTCAGTCAAGATCAGTTCAGTTGCTCAGTCGTGTCCGACTCTTTGTGACCCTATGGACTGCAGTATGCCAGGCCTCTCTGTCTATCCCCAACTCCTGGAGTTTGCTCAAGCTCATGTCCATTGAGTTAGTGATGCCATTCAACCATGTCATCCTCTGTTTTCCATTCAACCATGTCATCCTTTGTCGTCCCCTTCTCCTCCTGCCTTCAATCTTTCCCAGCATCAGGGTCTTTCCCAGTGAGTCAGTTCTTCTCATCAGGTAGCCAAAGTATTGATGTTTCAGCTTCAGCATCAGTCCTTCCAATTAATATTCAGGACTAATTTCCTTTAGCATGGACTGGTTGGATCTCCTTGCAGTCCAAGGAACTCTCAAGAGTCTTCTCCAACACCACAGTTCAAAAGTGTCAATTTTTTGGCACTCAGCTTTCTTTATAGTCCAACTCTTGCATCTATACATGACTACTGCAAAAACCATAGCTTCGACTATACAGACCTTTGTTGGCAAAGTAATGTCTCTGGTTTTTAATATAAATTTGATACAATCCCTATAAAATTACCAATGGTATTTTTCAAGGGACTAGAGCAAAAAATTCTAAAATTTATAGGGAAACACAAAAATCCCCCAAAAGGCAAAGCAATCTTGAGAAAGAAAAATGGAGGAGTCAGGCTCCCTAACATCAGACTATACTATAAAGCTACCAGTCACCAAAACAGTATGATACTGGCACAATAACAAAAATATAGACAAATGGAACAGGATAGAAAGCCAGAAATAAATTCACACACCTATGGTCAACTAATCTACAACAAATAATGCAAGAATATGCAATTAAGAAAAGACAGCCCCTTTAATAAGTGGTGCTGAGAAAATTGGAAACGTGCATGCAAACAAAACAAAACAAAACAAAACACTCTCTACCACCATCTAAAAATATAAACTCAAAATGGGTCAAAAATCTAAATGTAAGACAGGATAGTACAAAGCAGAGGTAAATAGGTAAAACACTCTTTGACACAAATCTCAGCAATATATTTTCTTTTTTTTTTTAATCCACATCCCAGGATAATGAAAATAAAAAGAAAAATAAACAAATGAAAATGTTCTGCACAGCTAGGAAACTGTGAACAAAATAAAAAGACAATCCACAGACTGGGGGAAATAATTGCAAACTATACCACTGACATGGAATTAACTTCCAAAATATACAAATGATTCATGCAACACTATGCCAAAAAAAAGGCAAAAAAATGAGCAAAGATCTAAATATGTAATTCCTCAAAGAAAACAAAGAGATGTCCAAAAAGCACATGAAAAGATGCTCTAATTATCTGAGAAATGTAAATCAAATGTACAATGAAGTATCACCTCATACCAGTCAGAATGGCCATCACCAAAATGTGTACAAAAAATAAACGCTGGACAAGGTGTGGAGAAAAGGGAATCCTTCTACACTGTTGGTGGGAATGTAAATTGATACAACCACTATTGAGAATGGTATGGAGTTTCCTCAAAAAAAAAAAAAAAAGAAGAAGCAAACAACTAAAAATAGAGTTGCCACATGATTCAGCAATCATATTTCTGGGTATGTATCCATAGGGATACATACACCCTTGCAATTTTCTTTGCAGCACTGTTTATAATAGCCAAGACATGGAAACAACTTAAATATCCATCAACAGATGATTGGATAAAGAAGATGTGGTATATATATATATATATATATATATATATATATATATATATATATATATGTATATATGTCTGTGTATATTAATCATTCAGTTGTGTCTGACTCTTTGTGACCCCATGGACTATAGCCACCAGGTTGCTCTGTCTATGGAACTCTCCAGGCAAGAATACTGGAGTGGGTAGCCTTCCCCTTCTCCAGGGGGTCTCCCTGACCCAGGGTTTGAATCCAGGTCTCCAGCATTGCAGGCAAATTCTTTACCTTCTGAGCCACTGCTGCTGCTACTGCTGCTAAGTCACTTCAGTCATGTCTGGCTCTGTGCGACCCCAGAGACAGCAGCCCACCAAACTGCCCCATCCCTGGGATTCTCCAGGCAAGAACACTGGAGTGGATTGCCATTTCCTTCTCCAATGCATGCAAGTAAAAAGTGAAAGTAAAGTCACTCAGTCGTGTCTGACTCTTAGCGACCCCATGGACTGCAGCCAACCAGCCTCCTCTGTCCATGGGATTCTCCAGGCAAGAGTACTGGAGTGGGGTGCCAATACTTTCTCTATTTGAGCCACTAGGGAAGTCCATATATATCTTCCCTAGTGACTCAAATGCATATACATATGTATATGAAGTCCATATATGTATATATATATATGAAGCCTATATATATATGTACACACACACATATATATAAGGGAATAATACTCAGCCATAAAAAATGAAATATTGTCATTTGCAACAGCATGGATGAACATAATGAAATAAGTCAAGCAGAAAAATAAATGATATTACTGATAAGCAAAATCTTAAAAAGAAAATGTAAAAGAACTTATTTACAAAACAAATAGTCATAGATGTAGAAGACAAACTTATGGTTAGCAGGGTGGAAAGTGGAGGGAGAGATAAATTGGGAGATATGGATTGACACATATAAATTACTATATATAAAATTGGTAAGTAATAAGTATCTACTATATAGCACAGGGAATCTGTTCAATACTCTGTAATGACCTATGTGGGTATAAAGTCTAAAAAAAGAGTAGATATATGTGTATGTATAACTTATTCAGTTTGCTTATGGCAGAAGCTAATACAACATCGTAAATCAACTATATTGCAATAAAAATTAATTTTCCAAAGTCTTTTACTGTTTATAATTTTAGTAAAGTCTATCTTATATATGAATATTAATATATATTTCTTTCATGAAATGTACATGTGGGATTATACCTAAAAACTCATTTCTAGTTGCTTCTCAGGAAGGTCATTCTCAAGTTGATCTGTGATGACCCAGGACATGAACCTCAGTTTACCAGTCTCAGCAATCTGGTTCTCAGGTCTCTGAGTGCGGATTTGCCTCTCAAGGATAGACTTAAACTATGAACTCAAAACCTGGTGTATAAACAGAATGACAAATTTATTAACCTACAGCTAGCTATATTTTAGCTCCTTGTAGGCAAATTACCTAGAGAATACAGGTCTCAGTTCAGTTCAGTTCAGTTCAGCCGCTCAGTTGTGTCCAGCTCTTTGTGACCCCACGAATCACAGTACGCCAGGCCTCCCTGTCCATCACCATCTCTAGGAGTTCACTCAAACTCACGTCCACCGAGTCGGTGATGCCATCCAACCATCTCATCCTCTGTCATCCCCTTCTCCTCCTGCCCCTAATCCCTCCAGCATCAGAGTCTTTTCCAATGAGTCAACTCTTCTCATGAGGTGGCCAAAGTACTGGAGTTTCAGTTTTAGCATCAGTCCTTCCAAAGAACACCCAGGGCTGATTTCCTTTAGAATGGACTAGTTGGATCTCCTTGCAGGGCAAGGGACTCTCAAGAGTCTTCTCCAACACCATAGTTCAAAAGCATCAATTCTTCGGTGCTCAGCTTTCTTCACAGTCCAACTCTTACATCTGTACATGACCACTGGAAAAACTGTAGCCTTGACTAGATGGACCTTTGTCAGCAAAGTAATGTCTCTGTTTTTCAATATGCTATCTAGGTTGGTCATAACTTTTCTTCCAAGGAGTAAACATCTTTTACTTTAAACAGGTCTACATAGGGGTTTGTAATTGTGAATACAAACAGCCAGCTGTACTTAGTGAGTAACTGTGGAGTCAGATTCATGATTTAAATGTTTCAAGATGCCAACTAAGGGAGCCTAATGCACCTGATATCCACTGACTCAGCAGGTTGAGACTTTAAGGATAATGGATTGTTTCAGTTGCATATGCACCACTGAGTACAACTTTTGTCTTTGCAAACTTCTTTTATTCTTTCCTGCATAGCTCATATTTTCTTTCTTTAGATGTGTTATACATCCCCTTAAATGATCTTGCACTACTTCAATCATTATGGATTGAATTGAACAATTATATCCCATTGGACAGTAGCATTCCCTTCATTTTCTAGTTCTTGTAAATAGAGTGCATGAAGCTATAAGGAATCAATATTTTCCACTGTATATATTTTTTAAGAGAAAGATAAGCTGATAAATTTGTCTTCCTACTATTAACTGATTTACTCAGCCTAGTAGCCTTAAGGGTTTTAGATATGTTGCCTTTTAGATGTTTCTGTTTTGGGTTCCTGAAAAACTTACTTGTTTTCTAATGGATCGCAGATGACTATGCTGCTATTTGAAACTATATTTTTTTTGCAGGTAGGTTGAGAGAAGATGTAGCTGTACACTTTTAAGATGCACACTATTAAAATAGCTCCAGAATAGCTACATGTACTGTTTTGTGGCTCTCCTGTGATTTATTGAATACTAACTACACCTAGCATCCCAGTGCTAATTGCTTATGTTGCAACCAAATGCCAGTTCCCTGAACTTCCTCAAGTCTCAGCCTGTAGAGGATGTGTGATCCCTTGATATTGAAATAAAAATGACTTTAACTCTCAATGTGTCCCCTACAAAACTGACAGGAATTTCTCCTAGTCACCTTTTCCTCTAATTTTTTAAATCAAGTTTTTATTTTTCTTGTGTCTTACCACTACCAACTGTGGCCTCCTTTCTTCTCCATCTCACTGAAGTGTCATGTCATATCATTTTTTATTTCCTCAAATACTTCCATGTGATGTAGTAAGAGGTATAATTTTGATGATTTGTAGGTCCTTTACAAGCTGGAGGAGCTATAATAATAATAACAACAGTTATTTCCTTAGTTAAATTATCCAGCATAGCCCAACATTTAAAAAAAAACAGTAAATATTAAACATCCTCATTTCTAAAATTTTATCCGCCACTGATTTTCCAGGTGCACTGCTCTCCTCTTGGATCCTTGCCCTGCCTTCACCCTCTGTTGGTCTGCTTTGTCCCCCATCCTCTCCCTTCTCCAGTTCTCTGTCTCGTCCCTATTCCTGCTCCTAATCTCTTCCATCTTGAGTTACTGTTGGAAATCCAGATTTGTTTTTATGGAGTAAAATTTACTTATCTTTTCTCAGTCTTCAACCATCCTGACTATGTGTACAGAGAGTAGTCTATTTACAACCAAGCCAGAATCTAGTTGATATGCTTATAAAAGATAGTTCTCTTTCAGAGGAATTCTGCTCTCAGTTCTTATGCTTTGTGCTTTTGTGTGCCTGAACCACACAATAAGGTGGCAAAACACCTGTTTTATTTGTTATTGAACCCCTCTGTGGTGGCCCCGGATGTGTCTTAACTCTTATGCTCTTGCATACGTGGAATCTTAAAACTGAACAAACATATTCTCCCCAGACATCTTGATAAACACATGCAAAGAGTTACACTTTTTTCCTTTGTTACAGTCCAATAGCATGTAATGTATTTATTTCCATGTGGTGTGATCCGTATAGGGATTTTCATGTGCTTGTAGCAATAGAAAAATCAGAAAATAGCTGAAAATAGCTGTTTGTTCATATTCTTTAATGCCTGTAATAGTGGTGATGTTATCCCCTGATAATTTTTTGGCCCTATTTTATGCCAAGAAAGAAAATAAGCTTGAGCAATAAAAAGTCTTAAGTATGTCATGATTGCCATAATAATATAGTGGATAGTGCAGCCGAATCTCTTTTCCACATCCAAAGGGTCTAGAAACCCATTCTGGCTTGGGAAAAAGGAGAAATATTCCACTTCTGGTTTTCTGTGCTGTGGCAAACTGAAGAAAGGAAGCGCTGCTCCCTAAGGCTGGATTGTTGGAGCTGACAACATATGCATTTCATTATGGAGCCTGGTAGTTGTGCAGAGTAGCAGGGGTTGCTAGTTACCCTACACAGGTTAGAGACACTCTACTCTCATATTTCTGGGAGGTAGACTGTGAGTCTCAGGGAGGTAAGGGGTTAGGACACTGTAGTCATGATGGGGGAAATAGACACCATTAAATCATAATGAAAAGTACCTCAAGATGGGTGAACTTGCCCATATTATGAGAAGAAACGATATAGATTCCAAGGAAAGGATCTAGGGAGAAATTAAGGCTTTATTTTGGGCAATCTCATGTCACATCTCCCTGTATGCATTCAGATATTTGCCTCCTGGAGCCACTTAGATAGCCAGGGGGTTGGAACAGGAAAAGTAATTTCAACATTAGCAACCAAAGGGATTTACTTTTTGCTGTTGAATCTTGGCTGTAATTTGGGGGGCATTTCAGGGGCCTCTATAATGAATCAAAATATAAGACTTTTAGAGAAATGTTTGCAAAATAGTTTTTAGAAAGATTGAGGTGTTCTTTTCCAAGAGAATATTTTCTCTAAATTTCAATAATGTACATTCACTTCACTGGCATACCATGAGTTAAATTACTACCAGTTTTTATTAAAAACTAATTTTCAGACTTTTATCAATCCAGCATCTGGGGAACATTGTTTGTTTTAACTTGCATTTTTATGTAGGTAGGTAACCCAATTATGATAATTACATTATGGGAAATTTATTACCTTCTCCTTTGCTACTCATAATTTATTTTACCTGGTTTTGTAGCTTAGGGTAAATTGTTGAGAGTCAGAGAGCAGTAAGAATGCATTTTGCAATCTCATTGCTATGTGAGATATATTAAATCTGATACTTTTTTGAATACAAAGATGACAAACCAAATTCTATAAAGGTATTATTAAAATGAAAAAAACCCATTATATTGATACTTAAAATGAAAAACTCAAGAAAGAGGATTTTTTGGTATCTATTTCTCTGTTATCCTTTATTGTTATGGTCAACTTAAGTTCCTTCCTCTAATTTGACTTAAAAGTGAGTTATTAGTAAGTTAAGAAAGTAAAAAATTGAGGCATAAACTGTGTTCAGATATAGCATAGTCTATGAAGGAAAGTGAAAATTTACTACTCTCTAGGTTTAAAAAAAAATTGTCAGGGTTGTAGAACTATGGAATGTTAAATGTCCTCAGATGAATTCACAGCATTCAGGAACAGTGAATTTATTAATCTGTTTCATCTTTAAGAGAATTATTTTGTTCCGTATTTTGAATTGCTTCATTACATGAAATTAAACTAATTTGGGGGGATTAGTCACAGTTAGTTGTGATGCTTAGAGGAAACCAAACTATTAAAGCAGTTCTACTCTCAGTTTTACTATCATCTGATGAGTTTCCTAAACATGTAAAAATCTTAAGACCTTAAAACTAAAATTAAGACTTATAGTGACTCATTATTGAGAAAATTACTTCGGGTGCATACGGTTGGTGTCCAGGAGCCCTTCACACTTCCTAAGGTTAAGGCTCATGGTGACTAGCTGGGCATAAAATTGTGGAAAACACAATTTCACAATAAACTCAGCACAGGAAACACCCACATAAATGGGAGAGAGAATTTCTTTCACTCAGCACCAAATACTGCATTATTAGTTCACTGATAAATAGTTGTTCTGACTTCCCTGGTGACTCAGATGGTAAACAATCTGCCTGCAATACAGGAGACCTGGGTTCAATCCCTGAGCCAGGAAGATTCCCTGGAGGAGGAAACAGCAACCCACTCCAGTATCTTCCCTGGAGAATTCCATGAACAGAGGAGCCTGGCAGGCTACAGCCCATAGGGTCGCAAAGAGTTGAACACGACTGAGTGACTAACACTTTCATTTTTCAACATTTTTTTGTTGTTATTTGTGAATAATTTCTTCACATATCTGTATGTATTCATTTTCTCCCTATATAGTTAGATATGTTAATTCTCCATATCTATATCATACATATATTCATTATACATATTTGGAACAGTGTTTCCCTCACTCTTTAACATTTAAAATATTTCACAAACTTACAAAAGACTATTGCACAACAATGAGAAAATTACATTAAATTACAATGGTTCATTTACTAAATTTACTTTTAATAGTGGGAGGCATGTAAGTTACTCAGTTCGTTTTGAGCATGATCAATTTATTCATACCCTAAATGGATACAGAGCAGGACATTATGGGCTTTCCTCTCCCTCCCTGAGTTATGATTTATACCTTACTGACAAATTTATTTGAAAAATGATTGAATGACTTCATCCTATATTTAAATATAGGTAATAAATCATCTTTGAAAGATACTTAGAATACTGGAGAATTGGTTTTCACAAAGTGACAGAATTCACTTTTTTTGTTGTTTTTTTTTAGTTTTTTATTTTTTAAATTTTAAAATCTTTAATTCTTACATGCATTCCCAAACATGAACCCCTTCCCACCTCCCTCCCCATAACATCTCTCTGGGTCATCCCCATGCACCAGCCCCAAGCATGCTGTATCCTGCGTCAGACATAGACTGGCGATTCAATTCTTACATGATAGTATACATGTTAGAATGCCATTCTCCCAAATCATCCCAGCCTCTCCCTCTCCCTCTGAGTCCAAAAGTCCGTTATACCCATCTATGTCTTTTTTCCTGTCTTGCATACAGGGTCGTCATTACCATCTTCCTAAATTCCATATATATGTGTTAGTATACTGTATTGGTGTTTTTCTTTCTGGCTTACTTCACTCTGTATAATCGGCTCCAGTTTCATCCATCTCATCAGAACTGATTCAAATGAATTCTTTTTAATGGCTGAGTAATACTCCATTGTGTATATGTACCACAGCTTTCTTATCCATTCATCTGCTGATGGACATCTAGGTTGTTTCCATGTCCTGGTTATTATAAACAGTGCTGCGATGAACATTGGGGTACATGTGTCTCTTTCCATTCTGGTTTCCTTGGTGTGTATGCCCAGAAGTGGGATTGCTGGGTCATAAGGCAGTTCTATTTGCAATTTTTTAAGGAATCTCCACACTGTTCTCCATAGTGGCTGTACTAGTTTGCATTCCCACCAACAGTGTAGGAGGGTTCCCTTTTCTCCACACCCTCTCTAGCATTTATTGCTTGCAGATTTTTGGATCGTAGACATTCTGACTGGTGTGAAGTGGTACCTCATTGTGGTTTTGATTTGCATTTCTCTAATAATGAGTGATGTTGAGCATCTTTTCATGTGTTTGTTAGCCATTCGTATGTCTTCTTTGATCACTTTCTAACACCACACACAAAAATAAACTCAAAATGGATTAAAGATCTAAATGTAAGTTCAGAAACTATAAAACTCCTAGAGGAGAACATAGGCAAAACACTCTCAGACATAAATCACAGCAGGATCCTCTATGATCCACCTCCCAGAATTCTGGAAATAAAAGCAAAAATAAACAAATGGGATCTAATTAAAATTAAAAGCTTCTGCACAACAAAATAAGCAAGGTGAAAAGACAGCCTTCTGAATGGGAGAAAATAATAGCAAATGAAGCAACTGACTAACAACTAATCTCAAAAATATACAAGCAACTTATGCAGCTCAATTCCAGAAAAATAAACAACCCAATCAAAAAATGGGCCAAAGAACTAAATAGACATTTCTCCAAAGAAGACATAGGAATGGCTAAGAATTCACTTTTAAGTGGCTTCATCCAGCACTGTGGTGACCCTGTAGAAGAGATTGATCGTTACTCATAATGTTTTAATAGCGTGTAATTGTACCACTGGCCCTCATATTTCAACATTCAGTTACAAGCTAGAGATTGATGTATGGCAAAACCAATACAATATTGTAAAGTAATTAACCTCCAATTAAAATAAATAAATTTATATTTTTTAAAAAAACCATAATTCTCAAATGTTACTTGTTTCTCCGTACCTTCGATTCAGGAAGAAAATGACATGGACCTAAAATCTGACATCTCAATGTGAATGCTTCAGAATCATGGGCTATAGCCCACAGAGTTCATTAAAAAATGTGTTGCATAGTGGTACAAATGAAATCTGTCTTTTTATGAGTAGATGGAAAAATTTCCTGGGGGATCACAGGGGAAAGGGCTTATAAAGAAAAGAGGTTTTCTAACATGTCTAAAGGATTCTAAGTAGTGATAAATACTAAAGAGATATTTGATCTTCACAGTTTTTGGAGAGCAAAGGAAATGCTAGAATCAATGTGCAGGGAAACAGACTCCGTGTTGTCGTTAATACCTTGTAGAGCTATCTACACTGTTTAATGTCAAAACCGGGAAATGTTAGCATAGTGCTAAGAAGTGAAAGTGAATTGAAATGGAAGTTCAAAACATTAATAATTCTGGAAAACATGAAAACTTTAAACTTTTTTTTACTTTTCTTTTTTCATAGTGAGTGCATGCAGTCCTCAGCTGATATGTTCCTTTCAGTTTTAATCTTAAGGTGTTGCCTTGCAAGAACTTAAGACTGAAAACTCTTTGCTAAGAATAATAACAGACCAGCAGTTATCCCAGTACTTTCACCATGATTCTAAGGAAAGTTTGATTTATGCCTTCAGTTCTATTGTTGGAGAGAGGCCTTAGCCCATTTGAAGCCTCCAGAGCTGTGGGAGAGGGGAGGGGCTGTGATCCACCTGTGCTTGGGGAGTTCCAAAGTCTAGTCTGCTTTTGGCCAAATTCAAATGTTAACAGTTTGTTAGGCTAAGAAACTAGATATGAATTCTAAATGATGTCTCTATGAGTTAAGACTGTATAAATAGTCAGACTTTCTTTAAAACTTTGCCAGTCACATGTGACCATTTTGTGTAATAAGTCAATTATAGCATTCCTCATTTTGCTCCTTTTAGAGCACCTTTACAGTATCATTGGAAAATTGAGCAAAATGTAAAGCTAGATTGATCAAACTTTATTTTTAGGTGAGATAATTTTATGACTATTTGGGCAAGGCTATTTCAGTTTACTCTGCAGTCCTGGCATAGTTTTTAATAGGGCTCCTTTGAGTCTCAAATGTGTGCAAGTTTAGACACAAAGTACTGTAGTTATCCTACTTGTAAGTATATTGTTACCTTTTGGTGTATAGTTAGGCATAATGTCTTAAAGTGGTGTTACATAGAAAATAAGTTAGTATTTTTAAAAGGTGTAGAAATTAGCTTTTTAAAACTCCTCCCACCCAATGAAAGCATTCCTAATACCTCCAAAGAAGCTCACCCCAAGTTCATCCCAGAATGTCCACATTTCTAAGAACTAATTCATGGCACAAAAAATATTTCAGTTAAATTCCCGTGTTCTTACACATCTTTTATTTTTAATAAATTATTTCAATGGCAATGTTTGAAAACATTTTTTATAAGTTCAGGACAAGAGCATTTAAATTTTGTATATAGATTCCATTCACATATGAATAAGGAGAACTTCCTGGAAGAAGGGCTACTAAGTATGAATTAAGAGGTTTTTTCCCACCTCATGAAATCTAGTGGTAGTTGAAATATGAGATGGGAATGGATATTTGGTAGAAGAGGTGAGACTGAAACTTCCATAGGAGACCTGATTTGTGGGTGTCATTTTTATTATACTTGTCTCAGAACCAAAACTACTTTATCATTTAATCTTCATACAAATTTTGAATTTTACTTTCTAGATCTCACTGTTAATTTTTAGTTTAAAAGTAATTATAGCAATTGTGAACCTATAGGTGTATGCCTGCCTGCTCAGTCCCTCAGTTGTCTCTGATTCTTTTGCAGCCACATAGACTGAAATACACAGACTCCTCTGTTCATGAGATTTTCCAGGCCAGAATACTGGAGTGGGTTGCCATTTCCACCCTCAGTGGATCTTCTGACCCAGGGATCAAACCTGTTTTTGCTGCATTGGCAGGCGGACTCTTTACCACTGAGCCACCTGGGAAGCCTCCCACTATTTGAAGGTGTGTATGTACCTTCAAATAAGAGTAAATTCTCAGTTACTGTGGAGTGTAGCTGCATGAAACCCATGGTAATCTAACAATTAAGCTAAACTATGGTTATACTCATTTTTAATTATATAATCTAAGATCAAATTACACTATTGCAGAAAGGTGGACTTTTATTGGTCTGTGATAGGCACTACAGTATTGTCTGCCGAGCTTGCTGTCTTTCCATCTCTGGGCTCCCACTTTGTTTCTGCAGCTCGAGGGGGACCTGCACCCCCTGAAGCATGATGCTCTTTTTGTCACAACTGTTTATTTCAAGAGTAGATGATGACCTAAGCTAAGCTACTCTGGGACTTTCCATGGAGTGTCTCATATTATAATTGAGAATGAATCAGCATCTTTTGGGGTGAGATTTGTAAGATATAAAATGTGTGGGGTGCAACTGTCACATGGAAGCAGTTGTCTATAGTGCTAGAGAATGAAGCTGGAACTGACAGAGAAAACTAAGAGAGAAACTAAGAGGAGGAAAGGAAGCTCCCAGAATTTTATCCCTGGTTTCATGATTTTCTGAAGAACAGTTGTCTCCCTGTTTTTAATACTTTCTTAGTCTTTAGCCCTCTCTTGTTCTTAGTGATCCAATGAAGCTCCTCCTCTTGCCCTAACCATTTTGAGTTAGAATCTTGATTATTTAAGTACCTTCCTGAACCGAGCTACAGTTTGCATGATGTAAAAAAATACTCAGTTTAAGACAACTTAGTGGCAGAAGTGTATTTTTGTCACAGTAAGGACTGATAACTGAAGAAAAGTTGATTCTGTGTTCTATTGAAAAGTAGGAGAATGAATTAAGAGAGAAGGAAGGAAAACCCAGAAATAGTCCTTGTTACCAGGAAAAGAGCAAAGGATGGATGATTCTTGGTTTTATGCTGAAAAGAAATCTCTTTAACAGTGAATGAGGGTAATGGATTCATTTGAAAAGTAGAGGGAACGTTAAGGAATTAGAGAGGAAATTTAAAAATTTGTTTATGTGAATTAATGATAATTAATGTTTATATAGGCTGCATTTTAGATGTGTGCCAGAATTGGGGCCCATTAAGGTTTTAGGTGTTCGAAATAGCCCAAGCTGGGTTATGTCAGTCTATGGTGATACACAATTAAATATCTGAGATGTGACACAAGCAACAATAAGTCCTTGCTGCCACAGAGTGGCTCACTGTAGCACACAAATGTGAACACGTGCTGGGAGGATAGGGCCAGATTTTTGCTTTGACAATTAAATGCTTTTGCCACGATATAAGCGACTTAGCATGCCAGAATATAGAATCATTTTCACCCGTGTTTCTTTGATCAGACAAACAAGTTACATGGCCTTGTTAAGCTATGAAAAGTGAATTAAAAATGTAATCCTTCCATATCCTTGAAAAAAATAAGCTGAAAATGTCTTTGAGTAGCAGTAATATACTGCAGATGGTGACTGCAGCCATGAAATTAAAAAACACTTACTCCTTGGAAGAAAAGTTATGACCAACCTAGATAGCATATTCAAAAGCAGAGACATTACTTTGCCGACTAAGGTCTGTCTAGTCAAGGCTATGGTTTTTCCAGTGGTCATGTATGGATGTGAGAATTGGACTGAGCACCGAAGAATTGATGCTTTTGAACTGTGATGTTGGAGAAGACTCTTGAGAGTCCCTTGGACTGCAAGGAGATCCAATCAGTCCATTCTAAAGGAGATCAGCCCTGGGTGTTCTTTGGAAGGAATGATGCTAAAGCTGAAACTCCAGTACTTTGGCCACCTCATGTGAAGAGTTGACTCATTGGAAAAAACTCTGATGCTGGGAGGGATTGGGGGCAGGAGGAGAAGGGGACGACCGAGG
Organism: Ovis aries; assembly: GCF_016772045.2. Classification (NCBI taxonomy): domain Eukaryota; kingdom Metazoa; phylum Chordata; class Mammalia; order Artiodactyla; family Bovidae; genus Ovis; species Ovis aries. Next base: position 1,309,184 of record NC_056070.1, read on the forward strand.
ATGAGATGGCTGGATGGCATTACTGACTCGATGGACATGAGTCTGAGTGATCTCCGGGAGTTGGTGATGGACAGGGAGGCCTGGCGTGCTGCGATTCATGGGGTCGCAAAGAGTCGACACTACTGAGCGACTGAACTGAACTGAACTGAATATCTACCTCAATACAATTATGAACAGAAAATCTGGAACCCTAGGTCAGAATCTCAATTTTTCCACATCATAGCTCAGTCCACTGGTCTTCCTACTCAGAAACTTTTGCTTTCATTTGCTTTGATTTTATCTTACTTCCTAGCTACATGGATTCTTTAAGCTCAGTCTGCATAAAGGATATAATAATGCTTCCCAGGTATTATTCTAAGGATTAAATGCAAGCAATAGTATATAAAAAAAAAACTTTGGAAACTTGGAAGGACTTTTCAAATATGTTAAAAAAAAAAAAAGAATACATACCATAAAAAAAGAAATATGTAGTAGTCATAATACCTGGTTTTTTATCCTCTAATTTTTTCATGAAACACTATTTATGTAATTCATTATTCATATGATGCTACTTTTAAATATGTAAATCCCTTGATATAAGAGAATATGTTCTATATATTAAGAAGTAATAAATGACCTTAAACTACATTTAAAACCATAAACTTTATTAGTCATGATCCTTTATATCAAAATCTATTTTTCTTCTCATTCAAACAGCTTAGAATTGTGACCCTCTTTGTATACTCAAGTTTTAAACAAGTTTCACTTCCATTAATTACAGAGCATGAAATATGTTGTCAGAAAAAATGTGCCCTGTGTTTTTTTTTTTTTCTATATGCACACAATTCTTCAACCCCACTTTTTCAGTAACAGAAAAAGTTAGTTCAATCTTTTAGAAAGATTATTGACTAGTTTCCTAAAGAAACATTAAGTGCACATTCCTTTAGCTCCACAAATGTCAGAAGTATAGGATAAAAGTATTGCTTACCTAAAATGTATTTTAATCTTAAACTGTTCTTTCAAAGTTTGTCTTGTTTAGGATAGAGATGCAAATGAGGCAAGCTATTATGTCTTTCTTTGAATTCCCAACAGGAAACTTTTGCTTAGTTTCAGGTGGTTATATTTTGCTATGAATCACAGAAAATTTCCACTGATCTGTGACATAATATTTTAATTCCATGGAGCTTTACAACTGCAACTTATAATGTTTAGGTTAAAAGACTGATTTCAACAGAGCATCAAAATTGCATATAGATATTCTGTTAAATTTAAAAAAAAATACAAACTTATGTCAAGCATTTTGTATATACAAGAGAAATTATGTAGGGGAAATGACTTTCCTGTAGATTATTTAGATATATGCAGAGAAATTGTAGATCACAGACTCTAAAAATATTTCTTCTCCTCCCCAGAGTATTTCTTTTTCTAGCATTTCCACTTTATAACTTACTTTTGAAACTTACCTAAAGTATAGTTTTTATTGCTACTTTTCTTTTGTTTGCTAACTCACATTTATCTAGCTTATTGATTTTGCTTCTCCTTTAGTGGTCTTTCCCCCTACTCCTGATCACTTATCCTGTCTTCCTTACTTCTTCATTATCAATGAGTATATTTTCCTCCCTCAAAAAGCTATGAAAGGTAGACTTCCTAAGGCAGTTTCAATTTATTTTTTACCTTATTTAAGGTATTTTTTTTGAAAATTAAAAGAATTACATTCTTCAACATTTAAAATTATATAATGTAGCCAGTGGTGCTTTAGTTATTTTTCTAGGTCTCCATCATCTTAATAGTATTTATATCTAATTTAAATACAATTTTTGGCATTTCATAATTGTTCAGCTGGAGCTACCTGAACATCATTTGAAATTTGTGTAGTGCAACTGAAGAACTGAATTTTAAACTAAATTTAATTTTAATTAATTTGAATATGAAAAGCCACATGTGGCTTGTAGCTACCATAATGGACAGTGAAGTTAAAAGATTAACAAGGACCTTTCTAGCTTAGTTTAATTATACCTCTATGAAGGAATGTTGACCTGTTTTCTAACACTGCATTATATTGATGAAGCCTATAATCTGCATTTATCTACCTTTACCTGAGATTTCCAGAACAACCTGGAAAAGAATGTTAAAACATTTATTAATAAATCAACCAGTAAATTTGCATATTTAGGAAATGCTGATTCCTCCATAAGGCCATCTCTGACCTTTCTCATATTGTTCTCCTTTGGCTCAGCTCAGTGGTTCCTTCCCTTTTTTCAACTCATACAGCAATGTATACCTCTTTCACAATCCTTATCAGAGTCTGTTAAGTCTGTTAAGTCTGTTAAGTATTGCTGTTATTTATGTACCTGTTTTATCTCCTCTTCTAGGCATGATTAGGGTAAGAATCAAAACAGAAATCTGGTTGATCTCATGTCTCAGAGCACCTAGCAGAGTAATTTCTACAATCAATACTGCTCAATTGCTAGATGTATGCAATCTCTGTCTTCCTGTGGAGGCAACAATCTTATTGTGACCATCATTTGGAGGTCTCCAGGGGTCTCCACTGTGTGGTCAGTGCTTGGATGAGGGACATGACCTCAGTCTGGAAACTGGACTGCTGTTCACAAGTGGTTCTGTTGGCTCTGACCTCACACTCATTTGACATTTCTGTTCTCTGTATCCAGTTTGAATGATTCCTCTGCATTGTTCTATTTCCCCTTTTGCCATTTTTGTCTCTAAAATTCACAGAACTGTGGCCAGCCCTGGGATTCTGAAGCAGATTACTTTTGGTGGGATAGCTGTTGTCTTCAAATTTATTTCTACAGAGGGTTATAGTAAACTGGTAGCGACCACAAGGACCCACTATAGGAAACTAAAGGAAACCCCACTACATTCTCTTTACTATTAAACCTTCAGCTAATTCTTTTTCAAACTAATACTTTAGTGTCTATTAAGGAATCTGTAGCAGTCATAAATTATATCACACTTGGTAGTGTGATGTAATTAGGAAAACAACCACACAGTGAATATAAAAGTTGCAGGCGGGGTGAACATTGTTTAATGGCTTCTCTGTTGTGAATAGCCATAGTATAGTAAGATTACAGATGCAGCGATATTTCCATGTTCTAAATTGTCTCTGTGGAACATCTGGTGCTTAGAATTATCCATGCTCTGTTCCTCTGACCTGTTTCATTTGATCTGCTCTAATGGGAATTTTTTTAGCCACTAAATCTAAGTTCAGGGTGTGAATCACAGCAGGGTGATGATAGGTAATTGGACAGGGAACTTACCAGGAGCATGAGAGCATCAGAAAGCCCATGTTCTCAAAGGAAATCAGTTTTTTAAAAAGAGAAAGTAATATTGGGAAGGAGATTTTTTTTCCTGGAGAGTGTAAGTAGATTTTTCAAAGAAATTCTCTTTTAAAAATGAATCAAATATTTTAACAAAATGCTTAAGATTATGGAACCAAATAGTAAATCTTAGTATTTTCTTAACACTTATATTAATAAGCCTTTTAAAATTACATATTAGGGAATTGAATGTGTGAAGGCTATGCCTGTCTTCCACCATGGGACACATTCTTATGATGGAAATCACAGCACTCAGTAGCTACATTCTTACATGTGTAATGGCTCAGTACAATTTTATTTTATTTTAATATCAGTACAATTTTAGAAAATAAAATTGATTAAACTGAAATTTTCCAATATTGTGGCACTGTCTTTTGGAAATGTTACTTTTAGGTTTATAACTGAAATATGTAATCTCTTGATTGTGAAAAGCAGAAACAATGATTTTCTTTTTTTCTTCTTTGGCCCAACTGCAGAAAAGACTTTTTTTCCCACCCATATTATCAAAGTTCATGTATTAAAGAACATGCTTAAAGTAAAAACACGAGTAGCTCAGTCAGTAAAGAATCTGCCTGAAATTCAGGGGACCCAGGTTTGATCCTTGGGTCAGGAAGATCTCCTGGAGTAGGAAATGGAAACCCACTCTGGTAGTCTTGCCTGGAGAATTCCATGGACAGAGTAGCCCGGTGGGGTCGCTAAGTTAGCACAACTGTGGGACTAACACTTTCACTTTAAAGTAAAATGTGTATTTGTCCCGCTAAGAGCACACTCCAAGCATGGTGAGACATGAATGGTTTTTTACAGTGTGCTGATGAAATTTTTACAGCAGAGTGGACAGAAAGTACTCTCTTAGATTCATTCAACAACTTGTTCAGCCTTGGCCCTGGTCCTGATATAGCAATATTGAATCCAGCAAAATAAACAGTATATTGGAAGATATTAGAGTGCTTCACATGTGTTTCAGTTTTATTTAGTAAATATTTGTGTAACTATTTGCAATTAAAACTTCTGATAAAGATTATTTAAAAAATAAACATTTTTAGCACTGTTAGCTATAGATTTATGATACGTATTGTAATGTCAGTTAGAACTCAAAATATTTTACATAATACCATCTTACTCAACTTCATGATGTTTCCAAATGGGAAAAAATAAACTGCCTTAAAAATAGGGAATTTCAAATGGAAATATATTTCTCTGAAATTTGCTGAATCTTGTCTAGACTAGTTAATTCCTTTCCAGTTCTTTAACCTCCTTTCTTGTTACTAGGAGAAATAATTAACATATGGCTTAAGGGCAGAGTTTGGTAAAATAATGACCTAAAGGGTTTCATTTGGCCCAACATTTAAAATGAGTCAACAGTGTGACACAGATGTTGGAAAAAAAATGAATCTTACATAGCATTAACAGAAGTATCATCTCCAGATGTTCTCACAGTACTATACTATGGAAACACTAAAAGGGCATTGACAAAATGATGTTTGTACAAGAGGAGTGACCAAGAGGGTGGGATATTTCTGTGCCTTATTATATGAACAATATTTGATGGAACAGGACATATAAAACTCAGAAAAGCATAAATGTAAGTGGTTATAACTATGTATTCCAAATATGTTATCTATACAATATCTATACCTACATCTATATCATATCTACATCTATGTCTTATGAATGGGAGAGTAGACTTACTCAACTTGGCTCCAACACAGAGAACAGGATCAGTGATTGGGAGACAGGTGTTTCAGCTGCATAGCTAGGGTTCTGTTACCCATTAGAGGTAGTAAATGAAAAGAAGCTCTTTAACTAGAAGTGAACTGCTGTTATGTTAGTGTCCTGGAAGAAACTTAGAAATTACCAGTTAGTTCCTTTATAGGAGGTATTCATATATTGGAAAACAGGTCGTACTTGATGGTCTCTACTCTATCAATTCTAAGATTTTACTAGGTTCTTTAATAATATTATATTCATTATTTATTTCAGGTAAGTCTATTTCATTCATTTTATTAACCTAAGAAAAAGAAAATATCTAGACAATCATTATTTATAATAGAGACTGAATATTTAGTAAAACAATTCAGAACAACTGAAAACATTCTAAATTTGATGTGTTTGTGTCTTTAAGTGTTTTTACTTCAAATCATGCCACTAAAGATTCACTTTATAGAACTATTTTTATCTCTGAGCCATTTTAGGTTTTTGTACCAGAACTCTGAATGACTCTAAATTGGAGGTCTGTGTTGCTGCTACTGCTGCTAAGTCGCCTCAGTCATGTCCGACTCTGTGAGGCCCCATAGACCGCAGACCACCAGGCTCCCCCATCCCTAGAATTCTCCAGGCGGGAACACTGGACTAGGCTGTCATTTCCTTTTCCAATGCATGAAAGTGAAAAGCGAAAGTGAAGTCACTCAGTCATATCCGACCCCTAGCGACCCCATGGACTGCAGCCCACCAGGCTCCTCCCTCCATGGGATTTTCTAGACAAGAGTACTGGAGTGGGGTGCCATTGCCTTCTCCGAGGTCTGGGTTAAGAGGTTACAAATGAGAGAGCAGGAGTGGGGAGGTCAGGTATTCTGACCAGGTGTGGTCTGGTTAGAATCCTGGAATCAAAGTTAGGCAGGCAAGCAATAGACTGAGCAAAATCACCAGAGAACAGGTACAAGGGCAGAGTCCCAGAGTCCTAAATCAGGAAGGAATCCTTTTATCTCCATGAAAAAATTTCCTTGTTGGAACCCACAAGTGCAAGCAGGAAGTGCAGGAGCAGAGGCAACAACCCTGGGAGCTACCAGCCCGTCCTTCCTCCAGCAGTGCTGGCTGCCAGGTATTTGACAAATTATTTAAAACCAGGAATTCACAGGACTACATCTTTATTCAAACAATTCACAGTACCAAAGTCCTGCTGCTTTTTCGACAAGCAGCCTGACCGCCCATGGTTTTCTGTGACACAGTGTTTCTCTTCAAGCATCCCAAATTGCTGTTAACAGCAGGTCTTGAGCAAAAACATTGTAGACAACTGGTATGCCAATGTGCTAAACGTTTTTAAACACTTCTAAACATGTCTAATTCTTTTACTTGAACCTTGGGTAACTTTATCTTACATTTTATCAATAGAGTCAATCCTGGATATCTACAGATCTGCATCTGTGGATACAACCAAAAGCAAATCAAAGATTTGGTTGAGTCCACAGATGCAGAACCTGAAGGCATGGAGGGCTGACTGTATGTAGAACCAGAGAGAAAACAGAAATCATGGGCTCAAGATGAAAGGAGATTAAGACCTCATTTGACCCTTATTAATCACTTTTATTCATTGATCTAATTTAGAATTAATCAATACTTTTTGTATAGTATGCATTTTCTTTAGGTACCTATAGAGCTGTTTCCTATTTCCTTTTTCAGTCCATCCTTTGCCTTACAATTAAAGTTAATATTTTAAAGGACCGATATAACTATGCCACTCTTTTGCTAAAAATTATCCATGGTTCCTCACTGCTTGGAGTCAAAGAAGCAACACTTTCCCCCACTTATCCCATGCTTCATGTCATCTAGATTTTACTCTTGTTACACAAATACAGCATGTAGGTTAACAACCCTGTGTTTATTTTGTTCATGCTATTTTCTAGTCTTGGAATACCTTTTCCCTCTGGCTTTCTTCCCCATATCTTTCTATTCCACCTTTCTGCAGGATGACATATCTTATCCTTGTTAACTGAACAAAAATTGGCCTTCTCTAAGAATCCAGAACTGACTTTGAAAGATTAATTATTACCTCCTTCCTGTGCCTATGTCTGTTTGTCTATCAGTGAGCATGGTCATATTTTACTGTAATTTTTTCTCCTGTGAATCTTTCTTCCTCCCAGACTGTGAAATCCCTAAAAGTAGGGATAATGACATTTACTTTTTTAGTTTCAGGGTCTGGCACATAATACACAAAGTAACTTTTGAATGCTTACAACTTTTCAATTGTATCTCAATATTACCATCTCTTTGGTCCCCTTTGACTATAAAATTCTGTGGTTTTCATTAGTACTTTGGAGATATAAATATTATTATACATAGGTTTCAGATGGAATTTGTACCAATGAATGAAGTCTTATATATAAATGGCAAGTTAAATTGCCTTGTGGCTTGCAAAATAGGAAAAGCCAAGTCTGGAAACTACATGATTCTGGGTCAGTTTAACATTGACTGGCTGCCAGAGTCTATGTGGCTTTTGTTAACAGGAGCTACCAGTCTTGTCCTTCTATGTAGGATCAGCTATGGCCTTTGTGGAGATATTTTGATAGAAATAACCCCTAGGGCATATAAGGAGAATGGATGTACATTGTTTTGTGTGTGAGATTTTCCTCCTTGTTGCCTCCCTACCACATACTAGTGATACAAAAGCTGAGTATAAGCATGGAAGTTATAGGAGGTCATTTGTCCTTTTTAGCAAAATAAATTCACTACGAGTGGATATAGTGTCACAGCATATGAATGAGCTTGGTTAATGTTGGCAAATGTCTGTCTGATGTTTCATAATTTCATATATTTATTAGTATTAAGAAAAATTCTTGACACTAGAATAACTCTGGATAGCAGCCTGGAAATGAACATCACCATTAAAGTAAACATCAGAAAAAGATCATCTTGTGGCAGCTGGGAGTAGCCAGGGAAAATAAGAATCATTCTGACAGTCAGCATATGTACATCAAGTCTCACACACACAGGTATTTACTCTTTCCTGCATCCACGTTCTCTCAAAACAATAGCAAGGCCATATCTGACATCAAGTGTTTCCTCTTAGTTTTTGCTTAAGCTCCAACTTATTATTTCTGGCACTTCTCTCAGTGCCCAGTGGTTACTAGAGCATGGTTTGGCCAACAGTGACTCTGGCCAATGGGTGTAGCTGGAATCAGGCACATAGGAAAGGGTTCATTTGTTTATCACAGTAGCACCCAGCAGTAGAGCTGTTAACATTTCCTTTCAAAACTGTCTTGCTGAGAGTTTTGAGGTTTGATCTTTTCAATTTTCACTGGTTTAAAATTTGTCACCAGAGTTTTTTTTTTTTTTTTTTTCTAATGCAGACTTGTCCAATGGAGAGGGCAATAGCAACCCACTCCAGTAATCTTGCCTCGAAAATCCCATGGACAGAGGAGCCTGGTGGGCTGCAGTCCATGGGGTCGCTAGGGGTCGGATATGACTAAGCAATTTCACTTTCGCTTTTCACTTTCATGCATTGGAGAAGGAAATGGCAACCCACTCCAGCGTTCCTGCCTGGAGAGTCCTAGGGACAGGGGAGCCTGGTGGGCTGCTGTCTTTGGGGTCTCACAGAGTCAGACATGACTGAAATGACTTAGTAGCAGCACACTTGTCCAAACTTTCAGAAACACTGTTTGGTAAATGATTCTTCAGTTGAGGTTTCAGGTAGGAAAAAGAAATAAGATTTACTTAGACCTCATTTTTCTCTTTTGTGTGATTAAGATTATTACATTTATAAACATTCTGTCATTTTGTTACTTGGAAGGAATGAGTAGTGACCTAAGAAGAAGGTCAATTTTCTTAAAAGTTTATACCAAAGCCATCCTACATTCTGCTGGATAAAAGCTTTAAAATATATTCCTTGGTTATAATCTTGAGTGTATAACCCTTAATTGACAACAGATCTGTTTCTTATTGCCTAAGAACCAGCACTTTTATGAGGCTTACTATTCTCATTGATATTTAAAAAAAAGGATTTATAATGGTATTTCTCATTAAATTCTACAGGAATTTGACAGGTATTTTACACTTTTACATGAGTCTAAGAGTAAATCCTGGTGTGTTCATTTACAACAGGGTTCATCAGTGTGGCTTTTGTTCTATGAAGAGAATATAAGATTCAGAAATAAACAGCCCAGGTTCCAAAGTGAAAGCGTTAGTCCTCAGTCATGTCTGACTCTTTGCGCCCCCTTGGACTGTAGCCCACCAGGCTCCTCTGTCCATGGAATTCTCCAGATAAGAATACTGGAGTGGGTAACTGTTCCCTTCTTCAGGTGAATCTTCCTGACCCAGGGATCAAACCCAGGTCTCCTGCATTGCAAGCAGATTCTTTGCTGTCTGAGCCACCATAGAAGCTCTCTAGATTCCAAACATCCACCAAAGAGTTCCTGTGTCTCACTGAGTCCCCAAATCCTACATTTCTTCTGTTAAGAATGGCCTACTTGCGCACCTTATTTTATGAAATGGAAACATTCCTAAAACAGTTAATTTAAATTTTAAAAGCAAGAGCTACCATTTATTGAGCACACTCACATGCATGGCATGGTACTAGACATTCCCTTTTATTACTTTATTTCATCCGCATAATGCCCTGTAAGATGTGGATATTATCCACATTTAGCAAATAAGTAATGTGAGAGGCCCAGAAACTACTGATGTGACTCAAGGTCACGGAGGGAATAAAATGAAGTCCTAAAATCAGAATCTCAGTGTGCTTGACTCCAAGTCCTGTGCTTCATCTTCCATAGCCACTGCACATTGTAATATTTCAAATATGCCTGAGAAATTGACCATTTTTCATAAAGCCTAGCCCATTGTTCCTGAATAATAACCAAAAGATTTTTGTATTAAAATGTTGCTTATCTTTTTAAATCATTAAAATGTTGTTCACTATCACTTCATGGCAAATAGATGGGGGAAAAGTGGAAACAGTGACAGATTTTATTTTCTTGGGTTCCAAAATCACTGCAGATGGTGACTGCAGCCATGAAATTAAAAGACATTTGCTCCCTGGAAGGAAAGCTATGATAAACCTAGTCAGAGTATTAAAAAGCAGAGACATCATTTTCCCAACAAAGGTCCATGTCCAAAGCTATGGTTGTTCCAGTAGTCATGCGAGGATGTGAGAGTTGGACTATAAAAAAACTGAGCACCAAATAATTGATGCTTTAAAATTTGGTGCTGGAGAAGACTCTTGAAAGTCCCTTGAACTACAAGGAGATCAAACCAGTTAATCCTAAGGGAAATCAATCCTGCATATTCATTGGAAGGACTGATGCTGAAGCTGAAGCTCCAACACTTTGGCCACCTGATATGAAGTGCCAACTTACTGGAAAAGACCCTGATGCTGGGAAAGACTGAGGGCAAGAGAAGAAGGAGTCGACAGAGGGAGAGATGGCTGGATAGCATGCATCTCAATGGGCCTGAGTTTGAGCAAACTTCAGGAGACGGTGAAGGACAGGGAAGCCTGGTGTCCTGCAGTCCATGGGGTCCCAAAGAGTCAGACATGACTTAGCAGCTGAACAACAATATGTTCTAACAGATAATATGTCTCCAGTATTCCTACTGTGCTTCCAAAAGAGTTTCTTAACTGGAGATGGATGGGCTTCATAGAAAAATAACATCTTCTGCAGTTGAAGGTACACTTTACATGTATTTGCAGAAATATATTTTCTTACGAGGACAAATGCCCACCTTTCATCATATTCCTTGAGAAAACAAGTTTAAGTGTTATTGCTCTAAATAATTAGAAAATCCACTACTTAATGAAATAAGTAGTGAAGATAGATACTTCAGGAAGATTTACACTACTTCAGAGTATCCCTTTTCCCATTGAAACAGATGGGGATTTGGGAAAGAGAAAAGAGAAACTAATAGAAGATGTGGAAGGACTTTTAAGATTACAATAGATGATGAGACCACCAAATTTAACCTGTAAGTTCTAGACATTTGGCTTTGTTACTGTGACCAACAAAGTTAAATTTGTGTATTCTTATTTGTTCATTAGAAAGTTAGTTCCATACTTCGTATAGAGGCAGACCTGGGTAAGCAGTAAACACTTAATAAAAGTGCTGTGTGCAACACTCACACTCAAGAATAAGTGAGGTTCTTTACTGCCTGTAAAGAAAGAACTGGAAGGGGGGTGGCTCAGCTGTGGGCTGTAGTTCAGATCAGGGCCATTCCGGTTCTACGATTCTATCGAGTGTACAGGAAGAAGGTCTCAGAGTCATGAGAGCATCAATAGTGTTATGGATGTCAATCTCTAAGACTTCAGTTTCCATATTTGATCATTCCTAATATGAATGAAGATTCAGTCTGAAGATTCACCTTCTAAGGAGACTCTCCTTTCTCATCTCCCTTTTCAAACTTGTCTTTTCTACACTTTACCAAAAAGGAAGAGAGGACACAGTTTTCACTTATTGTTGCCATGGTGCTCTGCCTTGGAATGGGGAAACCTTCATAAAGAAAGAAAGAAACAGAAATATTGCAGTTGATAGTGAGAAAAGGAATGACCAACTATTATGGAGAATTTCTTTAAATTTCATTGTTTCCCAAGTATGTGCTTTCAATACAACTTAAGGAGAAGCTAACTCAATTATACGTTACATCAAATAATTATATTTAATAATTAAGTCATCCTGATATCTTTTTGGCCTGTAACGGAGAAGAAATTTAGAGAATTGAAGAGTTCTACTACAGCATTATTTTCAGCCCTGCTTTTTTTTTTTTTTTTTACTTTACAATACTGTATTGGTTTTGCCATACATTGGCATGAATCCACCACGGGTATACATGAGTTCCCAAACATGAACCCCCCTCCCACCTCCCACCCCATATAATCTCTCTGGATCATCCCCATGCACCAGCCCCAAGCATCCTGTATCCTGCATCAAACATAGACTGGTGATTCGTTTCTTACATGACAGTATACATGTTTCAATACCATTCTCCCAAGTCATCCCACACTCTCCCTCAGAGTCCAAAAGTCTGCTCTATACACCTGTGTCTCTTTTGCTGTCTCGTATACAGGGTCATCATTACCATCTTTCTAAATTCCATATATATGTGTTAGTATACTGTATTGGTGTTTTTCTTTCTGGCTTACTTCACTCTGTATAATCGGCTCCAGTTTCATCCATCTCATTAGAACTGATTCAAATGTATTCTTTTTAATGGCTGAGTAATACTCCATTGTGTATATGTACCACAGCTTTCTTATTCATTCATCTGCTGATGGACATCTAGGTTGTTTCCATATCCTGGCTATTATAAACAGTGCTGCGATGAACTTTGGGGTACATGTGTCTTTTTCTGTTCTGGTTTCCTCGGTGTGTATGCTCAGCAGTGGAATTGCTGGGTCATAAGGCAGTTCTATTTCCAGTTTTTTAAGGAATTTCCACACTGTTCTCCATACTGGCTGTACTAGTTTGCATTCCCACCAACAGTGCAAGAGGGTTCCCTTTTCTCCACACACTCTCCAGTATTTATTGCTTGCAGACTTTTGGATCGCAGCCATTCTGACTGGTGTGAAGTGGTACCTCATTGTGGTCTTGATTTGCATTTCTCTAATAATGAGTGATGTTGAGCATCTTTTCATGTGTTTGTTAGCCATCCGTATGTCTTCTTTGGAGAAATGTCTATTTAGTTCTTTGGCCCTTTTTTTTTTTTTAGTTTTTTATTTTTTAAATTTTAAAATCTTTAATTCTTACATGCTTTCCCAAACATGAACCCCCTCCCACCTCCCTCCCCATAACATCTCTCTGGGTCATCCCCATTCACCAGCCCCAAGCATGCTGTATCCTGCGTCAGACATAGACTGGCGATTTAATTCTTACATGATAGTATACATGTTAGAATGCCATTCTCCCAAATCATCCCACCCTCTCCCACTCCCTCAGAGTCCAAAAGTCCGTTATACACATCTATGTCTTTTTTCCTGTCTTGCATTACAGGGTCGTCATTGCCATCTTCCTAAATTCCATATATATGTGTTAGTATACTGTATTGGTGTTTTTCTTTCTGGCTTACTTCACTCTGTATAATCGGCTCCAGTTTCATCCATCTCATCAGAACTGATTCAAATGAATTCTTTTTTACGGCTGAGTAATACTCCATTGTGTATATGTACCACAGCTTTCTTATCCATTCATCTGCTGATGGACATCTAGGTTGTTTCCATGTCCTGGCTATTATAAACAGTGCTGCGATGAACATTGGGGTACATGTGTCTCTTTCAATTCTGGTTTCCTCGGTGTGTATGCCCAGCAGTGGGATTGCTGGGTCATAAGGCAGTTCTATTTGCAATTTTTTAAGGAATCTCCACACTGTTCTCCATAGTGGCTGTACTAGTTTGCATTCCCACCAACAGTGTAGGAGGGTTCCCTTTTCTCCACACCCTCTGTAGCATTTATTGCTTGCAGATTTTTGGATCGCAGCCATTCTGACTGGTGTGAAGTGGTACCTCTGGCCCATTTTTTGATTGGGTGGTTTATTTTTCTGGAATTGAGCTGCATAAGTTGCTTGTATATTTTTGAGATTAGTTGTTTGTCTGTTGCTTCATTTGCTATTACTTTCTCCCATTCTGAAGGCTGTCTTTTCACCTTGCTTATAGTTTCTTTTGTTGTGCAGAAGCTTTTAATTTTAATTAGATCCCATTTGTTTATTTTTGCTTTTATTTCCAGAATTCTGGGAGGTGGATCATAGAGGATCCTGCTGTGATTTATGTCTGAGAGTGTTTTGCCTATGTTCTCCTCTAGGAGTTTTATAGTTTCTGGTCTTACGTTTAGATCTCTAATCCATTTTGAGTTTATTTTTCTGTGTGATGTTAGAAAGTGATCTAGTTTCACTCTTTTACAAGTGGTTGACCAGTTTTCCCAGCACCACTTGTTAAAGAGATTGTCTTTACTCAATTGTATATTCTTGCCTCCGTTGTCAAAGATAAGGTGTCCATATGTGTGTGGATTTATCTCTGGGCTTTCTATTTTGTTCCAGTGATCTATATGTCTGTCTTTGTGCCAGTACCATACTGTCTTGATGACTGTGGCTTTGTAGTAGAGCCTGAAGTCAGGCAAGTTGATTCCTCCAGTTCCATTCTTCTTTCTCAAGATTGCTTTGGCTATTTGATGTTTTTTGTATTTCCATACAAATCTTGAAATTATTTGTTCTAGTTCTGTGAAAAATATCGCTGGTAGCTTGATAGGGATTGCATTGAATCTGTAGATTACTTTGGGTAGTATACTCATTTTCACTATATTGATTCTTCTGATCCATGAACATGATATATTTCTCCATCTGTTAGTGTCCTCTTTGATTTCTTTCATCAGGGTTTTATAGTTTTCTATATATAGGTCTTTAGTTTCTTTAGGTAGATATATTGCTAAGTATTTTATTCTTTTCATTGCAATGGTGAATGGAATTGTTTCCTTAATTTCTTTTTCTACTTTCTCATTATTAGTGTATAGGAATGCAAGGGATTTCTGTGTGTTGATTTTATATCCTGCAACTTTACTATATTCATTGATTAGCTCTGTAATTTCTGGTGGAGTCTTTAGGGTTTCCTATGTAGAGGATCATGTCATCTGCAAACAGTGAGAGTTTTACTTCTTCTTTTCCAATTTGGATTCCTTTTATTTCTTTTTCTGCTCTGATTGCTGTGGCCAAAACTTCCAGAACTATGTTGAATAGTAACGGTGAAAGTGGGCACCCTTGTCTTGTTCCTGACTTTATGAGAAATGCTTTGAATTTTTCACCATTGAGGATAATGTTTGCTGTGGGTTTGTCATATATAGGTTTTATTATGTTGAGGTATGTTCCTTCTATTCCTGCTTTCTGGAGAGTTTTTTTCATAAATGGATGTTGAATTTAGTCAAAGGCCTTCTCTGCATCTATTGAGATAATCATATGGCTTTTATTTTTCAATTTGTTAATGTGGTGAATCACATTGATTGATTTTTGGATATTGAAGAATCCTTGCATCCCTGGGATAAAGCCCACTTGGTCACGGTGTATGATCTTTTTAATGTGTTGTTGGATTCCTATCTGTTTTTTAAACAAACTTTTTACCCCAGTGTTTCTATTAAATAAAGGAAAAAAAGTAATAAAGTTCAGGCTGGGGTCAGTCCCATTCTAGCTGTAAATAATATTTATCCTTGAACATATAAACTAATCTTAGCAGCCCAATCTATTGTATAAAAAGTTGCATTTCTGAATCATACATGTTTTGCATCAAAAGATGTTGTTTATAAATGATAATTATTTATATGTGTTATTTTGATCAACTGCCAACTACAAATAATAGTAGTGATAATTCAACCCAGAAAAAAAAATCATTTAAAACTTAGAACCTTAAGATAATAGGAAAAAAATAGATCTATAATTTTAATTTTGTATATATTCTAGGACAGAAAAAATGTGATAGAATGAATATAAATAGATTTCAAGCTTAAAACATTATATTTGAATAAAATTCTCTGATGATATCAAATAAAATATGAGTTCAGGAAAAAATGGGATAATGTAAAACCTTTGTGTTTTAAAGAAGAGATTTTCTTGCATTTTTCAAGTGGTTAATAGTTGATGGGTATCAATACTCTTGGTATAAGATTTAATTAAATGAAACAGTATTGTATACAATGTTTATGTTTATAATACATTATTTCTTCCATTCTCTACAGTCAGTGGGTAGTTGGTAAATTGGCAGCAAGTCTCCTAGAGGAGAAAAATACCCTGATTTGTAGCATTTTTTCAAATTCCATAGTGTAAATTCTTCTCACATACAATACAGTTTGATACAATGCAGGCTACAATACACGTGGGTTCAATCCCTGGGTCAAGGAGATTCCCTGTAGAAGGAAATGGCAACCCTCTCCAGTATTCTTGCCTGGAAAATCCCATGGACAGAGGAGCCTGGTGGGCTACAGTCCATAGGGTCGCAAGGACCCAGGTCTCCTGCATTGCAGGCGGATTCTTTACCAGCTGAGCCACAAGGCAAGCCCCAAAATACTGGAGTGGGTAGCCTATCCCTTCTCTAGGGGATCTTCCCCACCCAGAAATCAAATTGGACCCTCCTGTATCATAGGCGGATTCTTTATCAACTGAGCTATAAGGGAAGCTCAAGAGTCAGAAACTCCTTAGAAAATAGCAACAACAACAACAAAAATACCCATAGAACTTTAAAAATAACTAGATTCTAGGGCTCTAACTCACCCTCTAAAGTTAGAATCCCCAGTGATAGAGTCAGCCACCTTTGCTTCAGTAAGCACCATGGGTGACCCTGAGGCAGCCTGTCCAGTACTCTCACTCCACCAGGAAGTACTGGCCAACATTGTTTAGCTGCTAAGTCATGTTCACCTCTTTTGTGACCCCATGGACTCTAGCCCCATCAGGCTCCTCTGTCCATAGAATTTCCCAGGCAAGAATACTGGAGTGGGTTGCCATTTCCTTCTCGGGGGAATCATCCCAATCTAGACCCAGGGATCAAACCTGCGTCTCCTGCATTGGCAGGAGGATTCTTTACAGGGAAGTCTGTGGCTGCCCAATAGGATCAGGATAAGGGGGAAAGGAACTGACATGGAAGTCTTCTCTCAATTTAAATGTACAGCAGTCAGAAAACTTCAATGAAGCGAACTGTATGCTTCTCTTAATAGAGAATTGGGAAAAGTAATGGCCCCTTTATTACTTTCCCCACTGCACACAGCCAGTCACATTCAGTTCAGTTCAGTCGCTCAGTCATGTCCAACTCTTTGCAGTCCAAGGGATTCTCAGGAGTTTTCTCCAACACCTTAGGTAGCTATAAAAATTAAATGAAATCACATACCTGAAAGAGGTGCATAAAAGAACTGTATTTTACGTTATAAAAAGAACAGGGTGTTATTTCAAAATGAGATCAAAGAGGAACAGTAAATGTTCAAGCGTACATGTGTGCTGTGAGTTCCAGGCCTGGCTATCTCTGGGACCATGCTGTGGTCATTAGCTGATTGTCAAGAGCAGAGCTGTTCTAAAGGACTATGAGGTTGAAGGGTTGTTGTTGAATCTGGTTCTATAGTTGGGACCATCTGATTTTCAGTGGGGAGGATGGTTATCTCATCTTCTCTCTTTCCTACTGATTTATTACCAAGCCATTTACCTCTATCAGTTCAGTTCACTTCAGTCGCTCAGTTCAGTGCAGTTCAGTTCAGTTGCTCAGGCATGTCCGACTCTTTGCGACCCCATGAATCGCAGCACGCCAGACCTCCCTGTCCATCACTATCTCCTGGAGTTCACTCAGACTCACGTCCATCGAGTCTGTGATGCCATCCAGACATCTCATTCTGTGTTGTCCCCTTCTCCTCCTGCCCCCAATCCCTCCCAGCATCAGAGTCTTTTCCAATGAGTCAACTCTTCGCATGAGGTGGCCAAAATAATGGAGCTTCAGCTTTAGCATCATTCCTTCCAAAGAAATCCCAGGACTGATCTCCGCCAGAATGGACAGGTTGGATCTCCTTGCAGTCCAAGGGACTCTCAAGAGTCTTCTCCAACACCACACTTCAAAAGCATCACTTCTTTGGCGCTCAGCCTTCTTCACAGTCCAACTCTCACATCCATACGTGACCACAGGAAAACCATAGCCTTGACTAGACGGACCTTAGTCGGCAAAGTAATGTCTCTGTTTTTGAATATACTATCTAGGTTGGTCATAACTTTTTTTCCAAGGAGTAAGCATCTTTTAATTTCATGGCTGCAGTCACCATCTGCAGTGATTTTGGAGCCCCAAAATATAGTCTGACACTGTCTCCCCATCTATTTCCCATGAAGTGATGGGACTGGATGCCATGATCTTCGTTTTCTGAATGTTGAGCTTTAAGCCAACTTTTTCATTCTCCTCTTTCACTTTCATCAAGAGGCTTTTTAGCTCCTATTCACTTTCTGCCATAAGGGTAGTGTCATATGCATATCTGAGGTTATTGATATTTCTCCCAGCATTCTTGATTCCAGCTTGTGTTTCTTCCAGTCCAGTGTTTCTCATGATGTATTCTGCATAGAAGTTAAATAAGCAGGGTGACAATATACAGCCTTGACGTACTCCTTTCCTATTTGGAACCAGTCTGTTTTTCCATGTCCAGTTCTAACTGCTACTTCCTGACCTGCATACAGATTTCTCAAGAGGCAGGTTAGGTGGTCTGGTATTCCCATCTCTTGAAGAATTTTCCACAGTTTATTGTGGTCCACACAGTCAAAGACTTTGGCATAGTCAAGAAAGCAGAGATAAATGTTTTTCTGGAACTCTCTTGCTTTTTCCATGATCCAGCGGATGTTGGCAATTTGATCTCTGGTTCCTCTGCCTTTTCTAAAACCAGCTTGAACATCAAGGAGTTCACGGTTCATGTATTGCTGAAGCCTGGCTTGGAGAATTTTGAGCGTTACTTTACTAGCATGTGAGATGAGTGCAATTGTGTGGTAGTTTGAGCATTCTTTGGCATTGCCTTTCTTTGGGATTGGAATGAAGACTGACCTTTCCCAGTCCTGTGGCCACTCTGAGTTTTCCAAATTTGCTGGCATATTGAGGGCAGCACTTTCACAGCATCATCTTTCAGGATTTGAAACAGCTCAACTGGAATTCCATCACCTCCACTAGCTTTGTTCATAGTGATGCTTTCTAAGGCCCAGTTGATTTCACATTCCAAGATGTCTGGGTCTAGATTAGTGATCACATCATCATGATTATCTGGGTCGTGAAGATCTTTTTTGTACAGTTCTTCAGTGTATTCTTGCCACCTCTTCTTAATATCTTCTGCTTCTGTTAGGTCCATACCATTTCTGTCCTTTATTGAGCCCATCTTTGCATGAAATATTCCCTTGGTATCTCTAATTTTCTTGAAGAGATCTCGTCTTTCCCATTCTCTTCTTTTCCTCTATTTTTTTGCATTTATCACTGAAGAAGGCTTTCTTATCTCTTCTTGCTATTCTTTGAAACTCTGCATTCCTTTCCTCCTTTGCTTTTCACCTCTCTTCTTTTCACAGCTATTTGTAAGGCCTTCCCAGACAGCCATTTTGCTTTTTCGCATTTCTTTTCCATGGGGATGGTCTTGATCCCTGTGTCCTGTACAATGTCATGAACCTCATCCCATAGTTCATCAGGCACTCTATCTATCAGATCTAGACCCTTAAATCTATTTCTCACTTCCACTGTATAATCATAAGGGATTTGATTTAGATCATACCTGAATGGTCTAGCGGTTTTCCCTATTTTCTTCAATTTGAGTCTGAATTTGGTAATAAGGAGTTCATGATCTGAGCCACGGTCAGCTCCTGGTCTTGTTTTTGTTGACTGTATAGAGCTTCTCCATCTTTGGCTGCAAAGAATATAATCAATCTGATTTCGGTGTTGACCATCTGGTGATGTCCATGTGTAGAGTCTTCTCTTGTGTTGTTGGAAGAGGGTGTTTCCTATGACCAGTGCTTTTTCTTGGCAAAACTCTATTAGTCTTTGCCCTGCTTCATTCCCCATCCCAAGGCCAAATTTGCCTGTTACTCCAGGTGTTTCTTGACTTCCTACTTTTGCTTTCCAGTCCCCTATAATATAAAGGACAACTTTTATGGGTGTTAGTTCTAAAAGGTCTTGTAGGTCTTCATAAAACAGTTCAACTTCGGTTTCTTCAGTGTTACTGGTTGGGACATAGACTTGGATAACTGTGATACTGAATGGTTTGCCTTGGAGACGAACAGAGATCATTCTGTCATCTGAGAATGCATCCAAGTACTGCATTTTGGACTCTTTTGTTGACCATGATGGCATTACTTCTGAGGGATTCCTGCCTGCGGCAGTAGATATAATGGTTGCGACCCCATGAATCACAGCATGCCAGGCCTCCCTGTCCATCACCAACTCCCAGAGTTCACTCAAACTCACTTCCATCAAGTTGGTGAATCCATCCAGCCTTCTCATCCTCTGTTGTCCCCTTGTCCTCCTTCCCTCAATCCCTCTCAGCATCAGAGTCTTTTCCAATGAGTCATCTCTTCACATGTGGTGTCCTAAGTACTGGAGTTTCAGCTTTAGCATCAGTCCTTCCAAAGAACACCCAGGACTGATCTCCTTTAGAATGGACTGGTTGGATCTCCGTGCAGTCCAAGGGACTCTCAAGAGTCTTCTCCAACACCACAGTTCAAAAGCATCAATTCTTCAATGCTCAGCTTTCTTTACAGTCCAACACTCACATCCATACATGACCACTGGAAAAACCATAGCCTTGACCAGATGGACCTTTGTTGGCAAAGTAACGTCTCTGCTTTTCAATATGCTGTCTAGTTTGGTCATAACTTTCCTTCCAAGGAGTAAGTGTAAGCAACTGCTTTTTCCAAAACTCGAGTCTTTGAGTCGGGAGTCAGCATTTGTACTAAGATATACATCACATCCTTCCAAGTAAGGTCATAAAGCAGAGTAACACCTTTAAAAGCTCTAACATATTTTTGGGGGTATTCTAAATAGTCTCTCAGATCCTCCGAGATTTTTTTGTATTTCTTGATAAGTAAAAGGCTTATTAACTCTCATAGACTGATTATTTTTCCCGGTGGGTGTTTTATGAAGAGGCAATAGCTTGTGAGGCAACAGTCTTTTTGGCTGTTCTGTGCATATGATCTCAGGGGTAGATTGGATAAACCTGTTTTGTTTGTTTGTTTGTTTTTTAAATCTCTTTGTTTTTTATCTTTCAGTGGGTACTGCGACAACGTAGTATCACATAGGAAGATCAGGTGTGTCTTCTTTAAGCCATGGGTATCAAATCTATCTCAGTTTTCCAGGATACAGTTCAAAGGAGCGCGGCTGAAATTGTTAGCTCCCAGGAGAAAAAAAGTGACCAGCACCATCTTTTTACCAGAGGTGTCCCTCTCTGCTCTAGATGGGGGTGTAGACAGACTTTACAACAAAAGCTTTTCTTTCCTGGTTGGATTTGGTCTGTCCCTTACCGACACAGGCGTCATACTCGTCCCTCTCAGTTCTACCACCAAGACGGGGTAAGGATACACCAGGTGTAGACCTGATGACATCCCAGTCTGATGTCCAGCTCTTCACCATTAAAACCTTGCTTGTCTCTGATGCCACCCGTGGTGCAATCAGAGTAACCTTCCGGAATGTCTCCCAAGCTAAGACCGCTGGGGGAAACATTCGTCATCTGAGTGCCTGTGCATGACCCTGAGTATATTCCTGACCACAGTAAGACTGATACGAACATAAAACTGAGATGTTCCTTCTAACCATCACCACACCAGTATAAGAGTCTCCTCCGGTCCACTAAGAGCCAGCGTTACCAAAGGAAAGAAACCATTGTAGTTCCAATCTGAGTAACCTTTTACCTCAGAGATGCTCTTGGAGCTAGAGCTCTATCTAGCTTCTGAACTTCTGATTCCTAGTGAGGCTAGGTGCTTCCTGACTACCAATCAAAGTTACACAGTAACAGCATAGATCACAAGTCCCTTGAAAGTCTATGATCCAACAGATTAGGTTAGTACTTCTAATTCCCAAGGAGTTATGAAATGGTCAAAGAGACCAAAAAGTTTGACTGAGAAAGGAGAGTTCAGTCCACATTCTTTGCCTATTTCTAGTCGGTCTCCAAAGGAGACATTGGGTGCCTCTTGGCATTGGAAGGTCGGTATAAACTCCTGATAGGTTTCTGCCATAAGCCATAGGAGATCACTGCAGAACCACAGAGCAGGGCTCCTCACTTGCTTTGCGCAGGACATTTCATTCATTCACACAAGCACACTGTAGAGTTAGTAAAGTACAGCAGAACACTTGTTCACTAGGAGAACAAAGAACTAGAGCTCCAAACATCTTTACCTTGTCCTGAAGGATCCTGGGACGAGCCCCCAAGATGAAAGGTTGTTGCTGAATGAAAAGACGCCGGGATTCTTGGACTCCACAGAAGAATTCAATCTGAGGCCAGAGACAAGGCTTGATCACTCAGAGCTTTTGTGTAATAAAGTTTTATTAAAGTACAAAGGAGATAGAGAAAGCTTCTGACATAGGCATCAGAAGTGGGCAGTAAGAGTACCCCCCGCTAGTCTTCAGCTGGATGTTATATAGTCACTAGCAGTCTGTTAATGAAAGAAAGGAATGTCTTAAAACTCAGAATGGCACCAGGCCCCTCATCCATAAGGTGTATTTTAGGATAATCTCGGCACCAGGCAATTCATCCCAGGCTGTAAAATGATTGACTTAAATCTTATGGAAGAGCAGGTTACCATACAAATAGTTTTGTTTACATAGATTAGGGGAACAATATCTGAGTATAACATAATGGCTTGTCAAGTAGGTTCTGAGCCATTAAGGGGAATTGACTTAAAGACAGAGTCTGGGGTAAATGCAAAGTACATTAACATAGCTTAAGACAAACATTTCCATAATAAAAATGTATTGGTTAACTCAAGGTTTGAGAATAGTTAACTTCAGGTGAGACCAGATGTCATTATGGCAACACAGTATTTTAAGAGAAACCTTCTTTTAAATTTGTATAGAGAAGGGGAAAAAATATATATTGCTAGTTTGTTTCCTCCTGCTGCTTAAGAGAGATAAAAATGTCTGACACTTGTAGCCTATTTCCTCCGTTTGGAGACCTCTGGCCTTCCTGCCCGTTACCTTCTCAAGGTCCTTGGGGTTTATTTTCCATGGGTTATGTGCAACTCATTTAAAAGTCTGATCCTGGACTATCCTGGGCTTTACTGGATATCCGTGTTGTTCGCTCACCATTTGGGACCTTAGTTTTGTGCCCTCAGTTATAATCTGTATCAAGTTATAATCTAGTCATGATGATGACTCCATTTCATTTACTATATTGTTGGAAGAGAAACATTAAATTTCAAAGAAAACCCTGCTCTCTCATTCTACCACTTTCTTCACTTATCTCTGATCCCTAGAGTAGGTTTCTAAACATATAGTTCTATTAATTAACCCAAATACAGGATGAAAAACTCTAAATTGTTCCTGAGAGCATGAGAATGGTTCCTCCAAGACTTACGCAGAGTGACCACAGCCTTAGAGAAAGGGAACCTGACAAATGGATGGGGCGTTCCACTCAAATTTCTTTCCTCACTCCCAGGAGGTTCTTGAAATATAAAATGCTCACTCATAATCACCATAGGATGTTATATCATTATTTCAATCAGTTCAGTTCAGTTCAGTCGCTCAGTCATGTCTGACTCTTTGCGACCTCATGAATCACAGCACACCAGGCCTCCCTGTCCATCACCAACTCCCGGAGTTCACTCAGACTCACGTCCATCGAGTCAGTGATGCCATCCAGCCATCTCATCCTCTGTCATCCCCTTTTCCTCCTGCCCCCAATCCCTCCCAGCATCAGAGTCTTTTCCAATGAGTCAACTCTTCTCATGAGGTAGCCTAAGTACTGGAGTTTCAGCTTTAGCATCACTCTTTCCAAAGAAATCCTGGGACTGATGTCCTTTAGAATGGACTGGTTGGATCTCCTTGCAGTCCAAGAGACTCTCAAGAGTCTTCTCCAACACCACACTTCAAAAGCAGCAATTCTTCGGCACTCAGCTTTCTTCACAGTCCAACTCTCATATCCATACATGAACACTGGAAAAACCATAGCCTTGACTAGACGGACCTTAGTCAGCAAAGTAACATCTCTGCTTTTCAGTAAGCTATCTAGGTTGGTCATAACTTTTCTTCCAAGGAGTAAGCATCTTTTAATTTCATGGCTGCAGTCACCATCTGCAGTGATTTTGGAGCCCCCAAAAATAAAGTCTGACACTGTTTCCACTGTTTCCCTATCTATTTCCCATGAAGTGATGGGAGAGTGCACATTAAAACATTTGTGTGAGCAATTACTATTATTTATTTCCTGCTGAGATGTTCCCAGGTGCTTAAGAAGTTGACTTGTTTGCTGTGAGAAAATATAATGTTCATTTTAATGTTTAGTGTCTTTTGTCTTAACTCAGTGTCTCACAGCATAATATAGACATACACAAAAGCACAGCCAATAACATAATACCCATATGTTTGTGGATACAATAAAATATTACAGATTTTATTGAAGATATGATTTCACTTCTCACCCCCTCAGAGGGAGCAACTCTCATGAAGTTGGTTCTTCCTTATGTATGCTTCTATATTTTCACTATATGCATATATTTCTATAAATAATATTATGAAGTGGGAGGGATTGGGGGCAGGAGGAGAAGGGGACAACAGAGGATGAGATGGCTGGATGGCATCACTGACTCAATGGACATGAATCTGAATGAACTCTGTGAGTTGGTGATGGACAGGGAGGCCTGGCATGCTGCGATTCATGGGGTTGCAAAGAGTCGGACATGACTGAGTGACTGAACTGAACTGAATGAATGATTTAAAGCTTTATATGCATGAATTGAGTACACCAATATGAATTTTTTCATGATACTGTTTAAAACATCTGTAAGTAACTGGTTATATGTAGTTTAATGTTATTTTTCTTTTTAGTTTTTTTTTTCTTTTTTTCATATAGGTATGTATATATTTCAATGTATTTATTTTCAATTTTTTCCCAAGTTTTTCACTACTACAAGAGTTTGTAAAATGAATATTTTTGTACACATTTCCTTGTGTACATACATGCAGATTCTTCTAAGTTTCATACCTAGAAATGATATTCCTTGATGCAGTCAACTCTACTGTATCAAAAAGCTCTTTCAATATGTTACTTTGTTACTTTCTAAAAGCCTTACAGTTCCCTTGGCACTCTGACTTTTAATCGATCTAAAATTAATTTTCAGTGTTGTGTGAGGCAAGGACCGTTATTTGTTCAACTCAGAAAATAATTTGTCCTTGAAAAATGTGTTAACTAGTTTGTCTCTTCCCCACTGATTCTACCCTGGGTTTGTAGTATAATGGATTTCCACATTTCTGGATTCTCTGCTCTATCCCATTGGTGGTCCACTTCTGTGCCAGCACCATGTGGTATTGCTTATTCTACTTTTGTATGAATCTTGACAATTGATAGGCAGCTCATTCTTCTTCAAAATCATCTGAGCTATTCTTTGTCTTTTATTCTTCTATATGAATTTTATCACCAATTTTTGAAGTTTTGTGTTTATTGCTACCAGGATTTTTATTAAAATTGTGTTAAATTGTAGAACAATTTTAGGGGAAACAAAACCTTCATGTAAATTTTCTACTTGTGTAGCACTATTTTTATATCCTTCAAAATTATTTTACTACATATTTATAATAAATTTTATATTTATATTATAATATATTTTATGATTTGTGAAGTAGATGTTTGTATGTATTCCTGTGAATCTCAAGGTTATTTTGTTATTGTCATTGTCGTTTCCTCCACCGTCAAAATTTATTTTACTTTTCAGCATCTGATAAACTTTTTCAATCTGATTCTTGTGCCTTAATTTAAACTAGATCAATTTTTTTTTTACTATTCCTGTTTTTGTTTGTTTCTTTTATTTTGGTTCTATCTTTCTGAATTTTCTTTAGACAGAGGCTGAACTTACATTCTTTCTCCATCACCCTTAGTTCTTAGAGTTCTTTGTTTATTTTTCACTATGTTTTAGAAGATTTTCTTGAATTTATCTTCAAGATAATTAATCTAGTCTTGAGAGATGACTATTATAAAATTTAATCAGTGGATGAACTGAATATTTTATTTCTGTAATCATTTATTTATTTTCCAAGAAGCTGTTCTCCTTCTATAACTGATATTTTTATTAGCAGACTATTTTTTCTTTTATAGATTAAGTATTATCTTATAATCCCTGAGGGTACTATTAAGAATATTTAAACATTTTCTCTGTATTCTCTATATATTTTTCCTTCATGGATGGATATTCTGTTTGTTGTTCTTTGCTTTTCCCTTTGATTTTTCTCAGGTATCTGGTATCCCTTATTTGCTGTATTTTTGCATGAAGAATTAGGCTGATTGGGGTAGGTAGAGGGTATGAATTTTCTCAGCTATTTTGAATGTATAACTGGACAAAACATTAGCTCATACAATTATTAAAATAAAAAGGTTCATTCAGTACAGAATCTCATGCACTTCCTTCATGGTTTTAGCTGTTTTGCCTTTTTCCCCTTCTTCAATTGCTGTCAAGACATAGAGTTGGATATTGACTAGACATGTAGAGCTTTGCAACTACCTGAACTTGTATGAAAATTCTACCATGAATTAGCTGTGTGACCCCAAGTTCACTTGATCTCTCTGTTTCTTATTGAAATGGGGAAAGTAGCAGAATCTACCTTGTAAAGTTATGGTGAATATTAAATGATCCAGTACATAGAACAGGGCCTGGCACATAGTAATGTTTTATTAGTGTTAGGAGTTTTTGGTAATTATATCATTATCTCGATGTTAACATAAATTAGACCCTGATAGTCTTTTTATTGAGGTATAATTGACACACAATATATTTGTTTTAGGTATATAATACAATGATTCAGTGTTTGTATACATCATGAAATAATTTCCATAAATAAGCTCAGTTAACATCATCACTGCACATAGTTGCACATTTCTTTTTTCTTGTGATGAGACCCATTATTCCTGAGAAATTAAATGGATTTTTGGAACTAGGGGTTGGAATAGGAGCTTGCTCTGTCCACTTCATGCATCAACCTGGTATTGCAGTACTTCCAGGAATGTTGCACCTCCTTTAGGGGAAAAATACTGTTTTAAAAATAAGACTGAGTATTGACGTTTCTATGGGTAAGCTTGGAGAAGGAAATGGCAACCCACCCAGTATTCTTGCCTGGAGAATCCCATGAATAAAGAAGCCTGGTGGGCTACGGTCCATAGGGTCTCAAAGAGTCGGACACGACTGAGTGACTGAGCGTGTGCGTGTGTGCGCGTGTGCACACACACAGACACACAGACACACACTCCTGAGAAAATTAGCTTCATGTTTTAGAGAGCAGCTCTCAGGGATTCACCTGTATGTAAACAGTGCTGATTTGCTTAGTGGGAGAGGAGGAGGGACAACAGAGAGAAAGCTGTTAGAACACCTTTTCAATTATTTACTTTGAGATATCATTGAAATCTCTAGTAGTTTTTCTGTGTAGATTTTGACCCTTATTTCTTTATATCTGTTATTTTTCTGTTCCACCAATTTGCTCTTAACTTTTCAGAAATTTTTCAAATTTTCCAATTTATTTTACCCTTTCTCATTTCTTAATTGGAGAAGGAGATGGCAACCCATTCCAATACTCTTGCCTGGAAAATTCCATGGACAGAGGAGCCTGGTAGGCTACAGTCCATGCGGTTGCAAAGAGTTGGACATGACTGAGCCATTTCACTTTCACTTTTTCTTTTTCATTTCTTAATGAAGGTGTAGAGTTATCCTTTATGAAATGTTTTTATGTCATCTCAAGAATTACCTTGCAGGAAGGGAGTGAGAAAAGTGTTTGTTCCATAACCTTAACCCAAATGCTGTTCTTCGGATTTTGCAAGAAAAATTGTGTGACCTTGGCTAGAGCATGTTTAATGAATCGATGGAAGGGATGAAGATTTTAAAATGTTCACAGGTGAGTAGTGGATGCAGAAGTCACAGGGCAAGTATAGATGATTGCCTACACAGTGGTAACATTTCAAAATTAGATTATCATTTGCTATTTGACATGTGGCATGCATACCTGTACAATAGATGCAACAGAAATATTACACAATATTTCAGAGGAGTTGATAACATAAAGGGCAGCATGTGCTTCTTAATGCTGGAAGTATAGATCTTGAGCACAGAGTATAGATCTCAAGAGGCCAGAGGCTCTTGTTCCAACAGCTGTACAAGCACAGGTTTGTTAAATCACTTTGAGTCAATTAGTTTAGTTTTTCCAGAGTATTATTTCCTGTCCCCTACCCATCTCATAATTGCTCTGTGAGGATTCGTAAGCAAAGCACTTAAGGCTTTTTAGCTTATATGTGTATGCCTATATACACATATGAGCTAAAAGGCTATACATTGATAGGTCTCTAATTGCTCAGTTACCCTTTGAGAATACATTCTCTAAGTCAAGGTTTCTGAGACATCCATGGCCTACCTACATTAAAATTACTTTATTTCATTATTTAAAAGATTCTTAGTAGCAGCCCAAGCCTGCTGAACCAGAATTTCTTTTTTTAAAAATTGTATTTATTTATTTTTTAAAACTTTTATTTTTACTTTATTTTATTTTACAATACTGTGTTGGTTTTGCCATACATTGACATGAATCTGCCACGAGAGGGTGGGATGAACCAGAATTTTTATGGATAAGCCTGATAATCAGCATTGTTCCAGTCCTTTTATGAGTCTTTCCCAGGCCAAAGTTAGCAACTAAAGATATGGTTAATGTAAAATAAGTTACAGCTATTTTTATGTGCAAAGACAACCGCAGTTTAAAATATTTATAATTTTTAAATCAGCATCATCTTAATTGATACTTTATAATTTTTAAATCAACATCATCTTAATTGATGTTCTTAAGTGATAGTAAACTTTTAAGGAAAAAATTGAATTGGAAGCATGCATTTTGGATGAAAATAAAAAATCTGCAAGACTGTCATACCTTCCTCTCATCATCATTTTGGACTGTATTGCTACTACCTCAAATACAGTTTCTGAGGTAAAATTGGATAGTTATAGGAGTCATACATGAGTCCTCTTTTCCCTTTGGATCCACTCTGCAGGAGGTCGGGTAAGAAGGAAGTGAAGTCTCCAGGTCCTTCCATCTGTCACTGTAGACAAATGATAGGAAAGAGGGAAACTACTCCAGCCAAACAAAACTTGTAAAAGAGGCCCAGCCTTAGAAATCTCTGTGGTGATGGCCAACTGTTCTTATTCATTGTAAGAAGCCTGGAGACTGGGACTCTGCAGACACGCAGAGGAAATCCTGTTTACCGTCCTGGGGTCATTCCCTGGAGCCAGGTCTCTAAGAGCTTTCCACTGCAGTCTACACCCAGAGTCGACTTGGGTACTTGCTTCCCTGAGTGGTGGTCAGAGCCACAGAAGTCCCTCTGCCTGGCTGGCTCCCTCACTGGCTGCCAGGAGGCTCTACATAGTTGGAAGCAGTAAATTGAGTATCCATATCCTTTGCTAAATATTTTCTCTGTCATATTCATTATAATTTTGGTTCTAACACAATTGATTCCATGATAGCAAACAACTGCAAAAAGCTCTCTCTCTCTCTCTCTCTCTCTCTCTCTCTCTCTTTTTTTAACTGAAAAGGAAGTTTCTTTAAAATAATTATATTTAATTTGTTGTTTTTATACCTTTTGAAATCCCTCATAGGAACAGTTTTACTTAATTTTCCTTTCTGTTTCTGTAATCAAGAGGATTAATACCATCTTGAAAGAAAAACCTTAGTCTAGCCTTGTCTCTTTAGCTCTCTGTCAAAATCTTTTCAAATATGCTAATGAGGCCATTGGTATTTTTTAAATCACTATTTAATTCTGAACCAAAGGTAAACTCTACCATATATGAAAGTACTGGAGCTGCTGAAAGTGTCAGTGAGCCAGTGTACAAACAAAAGTTAAGAGTAATTCTTAGCCATCTGGGAGCATCTACATTTAGCCTTTTCCTGAGAACACATCATTGGAACCTCTAAATACTTAAATGTTTATTAAGTGTCAACTCTGATTTTAATATTTAGGACTACTCTTATCTAATCAGAGACTTTATTTCAACATTTTCCCCAGGAATTATTTAGAAGTACTAATGAAGAAAGCAGATATTTTAATTCAAAGTAAAGCAGAGAGTTGAAGAGACTTAATATTTCAAAAGAACTTCCCCAGTGGCTCAGTGGGTAAAGAATCCACCTGCAATGCACGAGACACAGGAGACTCAAAGTGGATCCTTAGCTTAGGAAGATCCACTGGAGGAAGAAATGGGGACCCACTCCAATGTTCTTGCCTGGAAAATCCATGGACAGAGGAGCCTGGTGTTCTACAGTTCAAAGGGTCACAAAGAGTTGGATGACTGAAAGATTAAGCACACACAATAATTCAAAAAGAGTTGGTTATTTCAATGCTGAATACTAGCTTGTAACAATTAGCAAAATTTAATATCTGAATAAATCAATCACATCTTTATTCTCATTTTCAGTAAAGGCAATAGACCTTAATGAGTATAAATAGATTAATTTTTTTTCCCCAGCCTTCACTCCTCTCCAAACATTCATTAATGGTCTAGGTTTTATCTTTTTTCAGATAATGGACAACTAATAGGGGGAAAAGGTACAAAATCAAATTATCAGGATGCTTGCTGAATCATAAAAATTTTTCATCTATTTTTGTTACAAATTGCATTATGTATTTGATAATAATACTATTAGCATTTTAATTCTATATGTTAAAGAATCTGCCTGCCAATGCAGGAGACACAGGAAATGTGGGTTCAATCCCTGGGTTGGAAATATTCCCTGGAGGAGGAAATGGCACTCACTCCAGTATTCTTGCCTGGAAAATTCCACGGGAAGAGGATTCTGGTGGGCTACATTCCATACTGCTGCTGCTAAGTCACTTCAGTCGTGTCTGACTCTATGCAACCCCATAGATGGCAGTCCACCAGACTCCCCCATCCCTGGGTTTCTCCAGGCAAGAATACTGGAGTGGGTTGCCATTTCCTTCTCCAACGCATTAAAGTGAAAAGTGAAAGTGAAGTTGCTCAGTTGTGTCCGACTCCTAGCGACCCCATGGACTGCAGCCTACCAGGCTCCTCCGTCCATGGGATTTTCCAGGCAAGAGTACTGGAATGGGGTGCCATTGCCTTCTCTGGCTACAGTCCATGGGGGTCACACAAAATTGGACACGACTGAGCACACACAAATGAAATGTGAGCTCCTTCAGTGCACAAACCAAATTATATTTCTTCACTCTCTTCATACAGACTTGCTTTTTGCCCAACCTGGGGAGAAGAACTCATGTCCAGAGACCAACTCTAAAGATTCTGCTCTGCCATGACAGTTTTTAAAGGGAAAAAAGGAAGTGGAGGGAAGAATCTCAGTGAATCATTGAGGCAGGAGGTAAGATTCTGCATATTTCTCCATCACTGACTTGTTCTTCAGATATTATCTTGCCTACACGACCTGTCTGCAGGATTGCTAAGAGGGCTGTTTGGAGAGAAAGCTAGTCATTTTTTTAACAGTTTAATTCTGCATTCTTCTTCTCATATGGAAACAGAATGAACAGGTTAGACAATGGTGTGCATTTAGAGAGCATGTCAGGAATTAATTTCAGTTACTTTGTGATCCCATTGTTACAATTAGGTCCTTTTAAATTTAGAGGGGAGCAGAAATGGGGCAAAAGAGCTGCTTTTATAGGTGCTGCAGAAGAGGGTGGATGGAGCCTTTGAGGAACAAGAATTTCAAAGTGAGTTTTCTTCTCAACACAGAGTTCATGGTTAGTTCCTGGAGATTAAAGGAGTCTTACCTTTGAATGACTTGGCATGCTAAATTAGAAAAAGTAGAGGATTAATATTAATAAATCTAAAAATCTACAGAACCCATCTGGGGGTTGGGAGCCAAGATGCTTGAGAGAAACGATGCACAGATAACAGGTGTTTCCTTGAATAACAAAATATTTTTTTATTAGGAAAATTTTTCATGAAAGTCTAGAGTTTTAACTTCTCTTAGACTTCAATAGATTTGTCAACCATCGATAGTAAATTCTTTGGAGCTGGTATGAGGTTACTTTCTTGTTTCAACCTCCGTTCTCCAGTCTAATATGCTAACCTGTAGTGTTTTATTTTCTTTAGATACTTAGGTTTGTAACCCCTCCCCTACTATAGACACTTAAAATTTAAAGTTAACCAGAACAAGTTGGGTATTCTTGGCATTTAACAACATTTGCAAAGAGTTTTTGGTGAATTAAACTTGTTCTTTGTTGCTACATGCACCAGGAACCTCAGGCCTATCTTGAGATCCCAACCAACACCCACCCCCAACAGAAATTCAAATATCACTCAGGAGCATCCGGTAAATAATCACCTTGACAATGAGTCCCAACACTTTGTGAAAATATTGGGGTTCAACTTCTAATCATTTGTAGCTTCAAAGATATGATCCATAGTGTCAATGATATCATGAGGGTTATTGGTGAAGTGTGATGAGGTGGAGATGATGTCTTTTACTGCCCTGATCCACAGCAAGACTGTTGGCTTTATATCCCATATTCAAGTAATTTTTTAAAAATCAGAAAAATCATTTTATGCATTATTTATTGTGGATTTAACATTTTAACATAGTTTTTGAGTGATACTAAAGATTCACAAAATATAGTTATTTATAATTATGTGGAGGCTAGACTTTGAAGACTGATAGGAGCCATAAAGGCCATATACACTCATATCACCATGTAGTACTGTTGTCCCATTTTTCTTTTTATGAATGTGCTTTATGATATATATCTTCACAACCAAGATAATCACGATGGTATGATCACTCATCTAGAGCCAGACATCCCGGAATGTGAAGTCAAGTGGGCCTTAGAAAGCATCACTATGAACAAAGCTAGTGGAGGTGATGGAATTCCAGTTGAGCTCTTTCAAATCCTGAAAGATGATGCTGTCAAAGTGCTGCACTCAATATGTCAGCAAATTTGGAAAACTCAGCAGTAGCCACAGGATTGGAAAAGTCAGTTTTCATTCCAATCTCAAAGAAAGGCAATGCCAAAGCATGCTCAAACTACCACATAATTGCACTCATCTCACACGCTAGTAGAGTAATGCTCAAAATTCTCCAAGCCAGGTTTCAGCAATATGTGAACCGTGAACTTGCAAATGTTCCAGCTAGTTTTAGAAAAGGCAGAGGAACCAGAGATCAAATTGCCAACATCTGCTGGATCACTGAAAAAGCAAGAGAGTTCCAGAAAAACATCTATTTCTGCTTTATTGACTATGCCACAGCCTTTGACTGTGTGGATCACAGTAAACTGTGGAAAATTCTGAAAGACATGGGAATACCAGATGACCTGACCTGCCTCTTGCGAAACCTATTTGCAGGTCAGGAAGCAACAGTTAGAACTGGACATGGAACAACAGACTGGTTCCAAATAGGAAAAGGAGTAAAACAAGGCTGTATATTGTCACCCTGCCTATTTATATTCTATGAAGAGTACATCATGAGAAATGCTGGACTGGAAGAAGCACAAGTTGGAATCAAGATTGCCAGGAGAAATATCAATAACCTCAGATATACATATGACACCACCCTTGTGGCAGAAAGTGAAGAGGAACTAAAAAGCCTCTTGATGAGAGTGAAAGAGGAGAGTGAAAAAGTTGGCTTAAAGCTCAACATTCAGAAAACGAAGATCATGGCATCTGGTCCCCTCAGTTCACGGCAAATGGATGGGGGAACAGTGGAAATAGTGTCAGACTTTATTTTTTGGGGCTCCAAAATCACTGCAGATGGTGACTGCAGCCATGAAATTAAAAGACACTTAATCCTTGGAAGGAAAGTTATGACCAACCTAGATAGCATTTTCAAAAGCAGAGACAATACTTTGCCGACTAAGGTCCATCTAGTCAAGGCTATGGTTTTTCCAGTGGCCATGTATGGATGTGAGAGTTGGACTGTGAAGAAAGCTGAGTGCCAAAGAATTGATGCTTTTGAACTGCGGTGTTGGAGAAGACTGTTGAGAGTCCCTTGGACTGCAAGGAGATCCAACCAGTCCATTCTAAAGGAGATCAGCCCTGGGTGTTCTTTGGAAGGAGTGATGCTAAAGCTGAAGCTCCATTACTTTGGCTACCACATGTGAAGAGTTGACCCATTGGAAAAGACTCTGATGCTGGAAGGGATTGGGGATGGGAGGAGAAGGGGATGACAGAGGATGAGATGCCTGGATGGCATCACCGACTCGATGCACATGAGTTTGAGTGAACTCCGGGAGTTGGTGTTGGCCAGGAGGCCTGGCATGCTGCAGTTCATGGGATTGCAAAGAGTCAGACACAACTGAGCAACTAAACTGAACTGATTGTATAATAGTATAGTTGTCTCAAAATAGGAAAAAGTCATGGGCTGACTCTGATAATGACTAACAATTTAAATAGGTCTTCAGTTTACCTCAGGTGTAGATTTTAAATATTTTTCCAGATTTGGGAACTATTTCCAGTAATAAATCATAAACCATGTTGGCAGAAACATTCTCTAGACTTTCTTTAATTTTGGCTATTACTAGTATATTTATTTCCATCCTGCACAGGCTTTTTTCTCTAAGGTTAGTACAATTTTTATGCAGAGTCATGATAACTCAGTGATATGTGTAAACTAAGAAGCTGGCTTATCTTCCAAATGCTAAGAAAAGTGCTTCATGCCAAACTAGTTAATAAGTGTTTCAGAGGATAACTCATTTTATTTTTTCATTAAGGTACACTGCCAAAGTTTAAATATCAGTACCTTTATAATCAGGAATCATGACTTTGAGTCTCAAAGCATAAGATCTAAAATTAATAATAAGCTACATGTTTACTGGTGGGTGGAAGATCTATTGATAAAGGGAAGAAAAATTTAATGTTCAACACACAGACCCACTTTTCCATTAGCAAAAGGGTTATTACATAAACTTATTTTCACTGTGTAGGTATTTGGATGGCAATTATTTGAGGGGGAAAAGTAAAGTAGGTCAAACAAAGCAGAAGAGACCGAACAAGCATCAGAGCAGAAATACCTCAAAGGTTTTGTAAACAACTGATTCTAAGAAGTCCCTGACTAACTTGAACTGCAAGGAGATTGAACCAGTCCATTCTAAAGGAGATCAGTCCTGGGTGTTCATTGGAAGGACTGATGTTGAAGCTGAAACTCCAATACTTTGGCCACCTGATGCGAAGAGCTGACTCATTTGAAAAGACCCTGATGCTGGGAAAGATTAAGGGCAGGAGGAGAAGGGGATGACAGAGGATGAGATGGTTGGATGGCGTCACCAACTCAGTGGACAGGGGTTTGGGTAAACTCTGGGAGTTGATGATGGACAAGGAGGCCTGGTGTGCTGAGGTTCATGGGGTCACAAAGAGTCAGACATGACTGATAGACTGAACTGACTGAAACAACTGATTCTAAGAAGTCACTGACTAACAAGCTGAGCAAGGCCAGAAGGCCTAAGTCCTTGAGGAGCAGTATCCACCATGGGGCCCTGGGAACGGGGACTTCAAGGGCAAGTGACAGAATCAAAGCATCTCCAAACAGTATTGAAAGTGGGACAAATGATTTGCAATGGTTCATTTTCCCAGCCCCACTCTCTCAAAAGTGCTGGTTGATCAGCTGTGTCTGATTATTTGCAACTCTGTGGGCTGACTGGACTCTGTTCATAGAATTCTCTAAACAAGAATACTGGAGTGAGTTGACATTTCTTTCTCCATGGGATCTTCCCTCTCAGGTTAGTGTCAGTTCTGATTTGGCAGCGAGACTACAGGTGAAGCTAAGGAAAACCAACTGAGCAGTAATGGGAGAAAATCATATTCTTGGAGGCATTTTTCTAAAAATTCAAAGGAGGAAATACACACTTAGTGTCATTTGTAATTCCTCCCTTAAGTCATGCTTATTTCCAGTCTAGGAAGTAACTTATTTCTGTACTTTGTGATCAATAGCCAAGAATCTTATAAAGAAAATAATCAGAGATCAAATGGAGAATGGAAAAATGTTGTGGGGCCAGAAAACCTTAATCATGCCCACTAAACCATTCCCAGTGTTCCACCCCATTCCCAAAGTGTAACCTTCCATGATCCCAGATCCCATGGGACTGTGGCTCCACATGAAAGCATGTCTTTGGGAAGAATGAATTTCCTTTCTTTCACACAACTCTGGTTATAATCCAATCCTTTCTCTTGCTCTCCTCATTCCCTTTAGATTTTTAGCTTTTTCTGCTATCTCGATCAAACATAAATTAAGCTTAGCATCTTCGTTTTTAAAGGGTCAGCATTGATCCTTCACAAGAATATTACTAAGAATGATGCTGCTCTCCTCCATTCACTCAATTCTGACCTGTCATCTCATATTCCCCTGAGATACTAGTAGAAATTGAATGTGCTGTTTTTTAACAGTGTCTAATCCAAATATAGAGCTAATTCCAAAGATTATCTCTTATGCGTTAATTACTGTTGTATAGCAAAGTGATTCAGTTAAATATACACATGTTCTTTTTCATATTCTATTCAATTATGGTTTACCGCAGGTTATTGAACATAGCTCCCTGTGCTATACAGTAGGAACTTGTTCTTTATCCATTCTATACACATCAGTTTGCATCTGCTAATCCAAAATGCCGAATCCAACCCTGTCCAATCTCACTTCCCCTTGGCAACCACCCGTCTATGTCTATGTCCATGATACTGTTTCTGTTTCATATATAGATATATTTAGTTATCTTTTAGATTCCACATATGAGATATCATATGGTATTTGTCTTTTTCTGATTTCCTTCACTTAGTATGAGACTTTCTAGTTGCATCCATGTTACTGTAAATGGTATTGATTTGTTCTTTTCTATGACTGAGTAGTATTCCATTTTATATATGGTTTTGATATCATATTCATGTGCAGGTGATTTCCTACCTATATTTATGTTTGCCTTTACTGGCCAGCTTCTCCATTGATAATTTTCTTGTTTCTAGTAGCGGCAATTTTTTACTGCTTAGAGAAATTCCTTTGCCAAATCTGGTCTGATGGTGCTGAGTTTTCTTAGCTTTTACTTGTCTGTAAAGCTTTTGATTTCTCTATCAAATATGAATAAGAGTCTCACTGAGTAGAGTATTCTTGATTGTAGGTTGCTCCCTTTCATCACTTTAAATATACCCTGCCCTCTGACTTGCAAAGTTTCTACTGAGAAATCAGCTTATAGTCTAATGGCAGTTCCCTTACATATTTGTTGCTTTTGCTTTGCTGTTTTTAACATTTTTTGTCTTTAATTTTTGTCAATTTGATTACTATATGCCTTTGTGTGTTTTTCCTTGGTTTTATCCTGCCTAGGACTCTGTGCTTCCTGGTCTTAAGAGACTATTTCCTTTGCCATGCTAGAAAGTTTTCAGCTATCATCTCTTCAGATAGAATTTTTTAGGTTCTTTCTCTCTCTCTTTCTCTCTTTCTTCTGGGACACCTATTCTGTGAATGGTGGTGCATTTAATGTTTTCTCAGATACCTCTTAGATTGTCTTCTTTCATTTTTATTCTTTTTTCTTTATTTTGTTCCATGGCAGTGCTTTCCACCATTCTGTCTTTCAGGTCACTTCTCTGTTCTTCCTGTTACTCTGTTACTGATTCCTTCTAGCGTATTTTTCACTTCAATTATTGCATTGCTCATCTCTCTTTATTTGTTCATTAGTTCTTCTAGGGCTTTGTTAAACATTTCTTGTATCTTCTCAATTTATGCTTTCATTCTTTTTTTCCAAGATATTAAGTCATTTCACTGTCATTGTTTTGAATTCTTTCTGATAGATTGCCAATCTCCACTTCATTTAGTTGTTCCTCTGGAGTTTTATGTTGTTCCTTCATCTGGGACATATTCCTCTGCCATCTCATGTTGTCTAACTTACCGTGATTTCAGTGCTGTTCCATATGCTGCAAGATTCTAGTTCTGGCTTCTGATTTCTTCCCTCGAGTGGGTGAGGCTGTCTAAGAGGCTTGTATATGCTTCTTGAAGTCAAGGAGTGGCTCCTGTCTAATATGTATAGCTGATTCTTTTCCCTCTGGTGGACAGGACCATGCTCAGGAACACTTTAAGCAGCCTGTCTGCTGATGAGTTGGTCTGTGTTCCCACTCTTTTGGCTATTTGGCCTGAGGTATCCCAGCTTCGAAGCCTATAGGTTTTTGGTTGCAGTTAGGTCTCAGTGGGAAATAGTATCCTCCATGAAGACTCATATCAATCATCTGAGGTGCCACTGCAAATGTCCTTGTCTCTGAAGTGAGGCATAGCCACTCCTTGCCTCTGCAGGAGATCCTCTAATACTAGCAGGTAGATTCTGGTCCAGTCTCTTATTAGGTCACTGCTTTTTTCTCTGGGTCTTGGTGTGCATTAGATCTTGTGTAAACTCTCCAAGAGTGGAGTGTTTTTTTTTTTTTTTGTTTCCCACAGTCTTGTAGAATTCCTGTGACAAACTCCTCTGGTTTTCAAAGAAATGTTCCTAGGGTCTTCTGTTACAGTTGCCAGGCCCTTAAGCTGGGATGCCTGATGTGGGGCTTATGACTTTCACATCTGTGAAAGAACTGTGATATAACTGTTTTTCAGTTTGTGGTTCACCCACCTGGCAGGTATGTGACTGGATTTTATCAAAATTGCATCCCTCCTACCACCTCATTGTAGTTTCATCTTTGTCTTTGGGTGTAGGGTAGCTTTTTGGTAGTTTCCAGTGGGGTTTTGTTTGTTTGTTTGTTTGGTTGATTGTTGTTCAGCAGTTAATTGTGACTTTGGTGTTTTTGAAAGAAGAGGTGAGCTTATGTCCATCTACTCTGCCATCTTTCCAGCAAGTCCTTTACATTCTCTCTCTGATATTTCATTATTGATATAAAGGAATGCAATCAGTTTCTGTATGTTGATCTTGTATCCTGCTATTTTACTGAATATCAGTTCCATTAGTTTTTGTGTGGAGTCTTTAGGGTTTTCTATACATAGTATCATATCATCTTCATGTAATGACAACTTTATCTATTTCCTTCCAATTTGGATAATTTTTATTTATTTTTTTTTTGTCTGACTGCTATAAGTAGGATTTCTAACACTATGTTGAAGAGAAATGGTGAGAATGGGCATCCTTGTCTTGTTCCAGATTTTAGCAGGAAAGATTTCAACTTTTCTCCATTCAGTATTATATTGCAATGCATTTACCATAAATAGCTTTCACTATTTTGAGATCTATGCCCTGTATATCACTTTGGTAAGAGTTTTTATTATGAATGTATGCTGAATTTTTCAAATGCATTTTCTGCATCTATTGAGATGTCTTTTCTTTTGTTTATGTGGTGTAACATTTTGATTGGTTTGTGTATGTTGTACTGCTTTTGTGAACTTGGAATGAATCCCACTTTGTCATGGTGTATGATCTTTTTCATGTGCTGTTAGATTTAGTTTATTAATATTTGGCTGAGAATTTTTGCATCTATATTCATACTGGCCTGCAGTTTTCTTTTTTAGTGTTGTCTTTTGTCTAGTTTTGGTATCTGGATCATGGTAGCTTCACAGAATGTCCTTGGGAGTGTTTCTTCCTCTTCAGTTTTTTGGAAGAGCTATTTTTTTTTCTTCTTGATTCAGTTTTGGTGAATTCTATGTTTCTGTCCATTTCTTCTAGGCTGTCAAATATGTTGATATATATTTGTTCATAGAATTTCCTTATAGCCTTTTTATGTCTGTGGTGTCAATTGTTATGTCTCCTTTTTCATTTCTTATTTTGTTTATTTGTGTTCTTTTTAGTGAGCCTGGTCAGATGGTTGTCAAACTTGTTTATTCTCTAAGTGAAGTAGCTCTTGATTTTATTGAGTTTTTCTACTGTTTCTTAAAACTCTATTTTCTTTGTTATTTCCTTCCTTCTTCTGACTTTAGGTTTTGTTTGTTCTGCTTTTTCTATTTCATTTTAAAAGGCAGATAATAATTTTTATTTGAGATTTATTTTCTTTTGTTTCTTGAGGAAGGTCCATTTACTAAAACTTCCTGCTAATAATTGGTTTTGCTACATCTCATTTTTTTTTTTTGAAATTCTGTTTTCATTGTCATTTGTCTCAACTTATTTTTAATTTCTTCTTTGATTTCATTGTTTACCATTGGTTTTTCAGTAGCATGTTGTTTAGTCTCCATGTAATCTCCCCCCCACCCCTTATTTCTTTTTCTAGTTTCTAGTTTCATGCCTCATTAGTCTGAAAAAATGCTTGAGATAATATCGATACTCTTCAATTTGTTGAGACTTGTTTTGTGTCCTAGTATGTAATTAATCCTGGACAATGCTGCATGTATACTTGAAAAGGTAATGTATTTTTTTTTTGAGGGGGGGGGGGATGTAATATCCTTAAAATATAAATAAAATTTAATTCTTCTTTTGCATCATTTAGCATCTCTGTTGCTTTGTTGATTCTTTGGAAGATCTACCCATTGATGTTAGTGGGATATTAAACTTTCCTATTATTGTTTCCTGCCAATTTCACCCTTTGTGTCTGTTAGTATTTGTTATATATATTTGGGAGCTCCTATGTTAGGTGCATACATGTTGACAAGTGTAAAATCTTCTCATATTGATCTTTGCAACAGTATATAAATAAAGGTGTCCTTCACCTTTATTTATGGCCTTTGTTTTAAAGTATGCTTTCTAATATAAGCATTGCAGCATCCACTTTCTTGTCACTTTTGCTTGCATAGAGTATATTTTTCCATTCCTTTACTTTCAATCCTTTGCCCCGAAGTGGTTCTCTTTCAGGCAGGATAAGTTAGGTTCCTGTTTTTCTTTTGATTTTTAATCTAATTTTCCACCCTATGTCTTTTGGTTGGAGTATTTTGTTCAACAATATTTAAGATAATTATTGATAAAGATGTAGTTACTATTATGTTAAACCTTGGTTTCCAATTCAATTTTATATTTCTTCTTTTCTTTTTCTTATTTTCCTTTTGTGGCTTGATGAACATTTTTTGTATATACTTATATTCTCGTCTTTTGGATTTATAAATAAATTCTATTTTTTAATTTGTAGGGACCTTGTTTTTTGAGTACATTAAAGCCTTCTTATATTTACTATCATTTAAACTGTTAGTCTTATAGGCTCAAACAGATTCTAAGGGAAAATTTACATATTGTCTTACTTTCCTACCCCACATTTTATGATTTTTATGTCCAGTTTTACATCTTCATCTTCATCCCAGTGGTTTTAATTATGATCATTATTAAATTTACAATTTTTTTTTAAATCTGTGTACTATGTGATTTATTTTCCAAATGTAATTTTTTTCTCTTCTATGGATTTTTTCTTCTTTTCTATTTAGAGAAGAGTTTTCAATCATTTTTGTGGTTGTTGTAATTCACTTGCTAGGTCATGTATGACTGCCACCTCATGGACTGCAGCACCAAGGTTCCTTGTCCTTCACTATCTCTCAGAGTTTAGCCAACTCATTCCATTGAGTTGGTGATGCCATCCAACCACCTTATACTCTGTTGTTCCCTTCCCCTCTTGCGTTCAATCTTTTCCAGCATCAAGGTCTTTTCCAATGAGTTGGCTCTTGCATCACATGGCCAAAGTACTGGAATTTCAGCTTCTGCATCAGTCCTTTCAATGAATATTCAAGATTGATTTCTTTGAGAATTGAATGGTTTGATCTCCTGGCTGTCCAAAGGACTGTCAAAACTCTTGTCTGAAACACAATTCAAAAGCATCTATTTTTTGGTGGTCAGCTGTCTTTATCATCCAGCTCTCACATACATATATGACTACTAGAAAAACTACAGCTTTGACTATACAGACAGTTATTGGCAAAGTGATATCTCTGCTTTCAATACTTTGTCTAGGTTTGTCATTGCTTCCTTCCAAAGAGCAAGTATCTCTTAATTTCATGACTACAGTGACCATCTGCAGTGATTTTGGAGCATAAGAAAATAAAACCTGCCACTGTTTCCACTTTTCCCTCATCTTTTTGACATGAAGTAATGGGCTCAGATGCCATGATTTTAGTTTGCTGACTCTTGACTTTTAAATCAGCTTCTTAACTCTCCTCTTCCACCTGCTTTAAAAAGCTCTTTAGTTCCTCTTTACTTTCTGCCATTAGAGTGGTATCATCTGGTTATCTGAGGTTGTTGATATTCTTGCCATGAATCTAGATTCCAGTTTGTGATTTATCCAGCCAAGAATTTCACATTTAATATTCTGTATATAAATTAAATAAGCAGAGTACAATATACAGCCTTGATGTACTTTTTTTCACATTTTTGAGCCAGTACATTGTTCCAGAGATCAACTTGTGAACATCTATTGGATCATAGAAAAAAAAAAAAGAGAGTTTCAGAAAAACATCTATCTCTGCTTTATTGACTATGCCAAAGCCTTTGACTGTGTGGATCACAAGAAACTGAGAAAATTCCTAAAGAGATGGGAATACCAGACCACTTTACCTGCCTCCTGAGAAATCTGTAAACAACAGTTAGAACTGAACATGGAACAATGGACTGGTTCCAAATTGGGAAAGGAGTATGTCAAGGCTGTCTATTGTCACCCTGATTATCTAACTTATATGCAGAGTACATCATGAGAAATGCTGGGCTGGAAGAAGCACAAGCTAGAATCAAGATTGCCAGGAGAAATATCAATAACCTCAGATATGCAGATGACACCACCTTAATGGCAGAAAGCAAAAAAAAAAAAAAAAAAACTAAAGAGCCTCTTGATAAAAGTGAAGGAAGGGAATGAAACACCTGGCTTAAAATTCAACATTTGAAAAATGAAGATCATGGCATCCGATCCCATCACTTCAGGGCAAATAGATGGGGAAACAATGGAAACAGTGACAAACTTTATTTTCTTGGCCTCCAAAATCACTGAAAATGGTCAGTGCAGCCATGAAATTAAAAGATGCTTGCTCCTTGGAAGAAAAACCATGGCAAACCTAGATAGCTTATTAAAAAGCAGAGACATTACTTTGCTGACAAAGGTCCATCTAATCAATGCTATGGTTTTTTCCAGTAGTCATGTATGGATGTGAGAGTTGGATCATAAAGAAAGCTGAGAGCCAATGAATTGTGGTGTTACAGAAGACTCTTGGGAGTCCCTTGGACTGCAAAGAAATCAGATCATTCAATCCTAAAGGAAATAAGTGCTGAATATTCATTGGAAGGATTAATGCTGAAGCTGAAGCTCCAGTACTTTGGCCACCTGATGTGAAAAACTAAATCCTTGGAAAAAACTCTGATGTTGGGAAAGATTGAAGGGAGGAGGAGAAGGGGCTGACAAAGGATGAGATGGTTGGATGGCATCACCAACTCCCTGGACATGAGTTTGAGCAAACTCTGGATGTTGGTGATGGACAGGGAAGCCTGAAGTGCTGTAGTCCATGGGGTAAAAAAGAGTCAGACACGACTGAGAGACTGAACTGAAATTAACTGATTGTTCCATTTCTGGTTCTACCTCTTGCTTCTTGTCCTGCATACAGGTTTCTCAGGAGACAGTTAAGGTGTTCTGGTATTCCTGTCTCTTTAAGAATTTCCCACAATTTATTGTGACCCCACATAGTCAATTGCTTTAGCATACTCAATGAAGTAGAAGTAGACGTTTGCCTGAAATGTCCTTGTTTCCTCTATTATCCAAAGGATGTTGGCAATTTGATCTCTTGTTCCTCTGCCATTTCTAAATCAAGCTTAAACGTCTGGAAGTTTTTGATTCATATACTATTAAAGTCTAGCTTAAAGGATTTTGAGCGTTAACTTGCTAGTATGTGAAATCAGTATAATTGTGCAGTAGTTTTAGTGCTCTTTGACATTGCCTGTCTGAGATTGGAATGAAAACTGAGGTTTTCCAATCCTGCAGCCGCTGCTGAGTTTTCCTAATTTGCTGACATATTGCCTGCAGCACTTTAACAGCATCATCTTTTAGGCTTGAAATGCCTCAGCTGGAATTCCATCCCCTCCACTACATTTGTTCATAGTAATGCTTCCTAATACCTTTCTATTTTATACTCCAGGATGTCCGGCTCTATGTTAGTGACCACACCATCATGATTATCCAAGTCATTAAGACCTTTTTTGTAAAGTTCTTCTATGTATTCTTGCCATCTCTTCTTTATCTCTTCTGCTTCTCTTATGTCCTTGCCATTTCTCTCCTTAATTCTGCCCATCTTTGCATAAAATTTTCCCTTAATATCTCCAATATTCTTGAAGAATTTTCTCTTACATTGTTAGAAGAGGGTGTTTGCTTTGGCCAGAGCATTGTTTTCACAAAGCTCTGTTAATTTCCCTTGCTTCATTTTGTACTCAAAGGCCAAAGTTACCTATTACTCCACGTATCTCTTAGCTTTCTACTTTTGTATTGCAGTCCCCTATGATGGAAAGGACCTCCTTTTTTGGCTAATTCTAGAAAGTCTTGTAGGTCTTCATAGAACTATTTGACTTCAGCTTCTTTGGCATTAGTGTTTGGGACATAGACTTGGATTACTGTTATGTAGAATGGTTTGTCTAAAAAAAACTGACATCATTTCTTTGTTTTTAAGATTGCACCAAAATACTGCATTTGGACTCTTTTGGTGATTATGAGGGGGTACTCCTTTCCTTCTAAGGGATTCTTGCCCACAGTAGTAGATATAATAGTCAGCTGAATTAAATTTACCCATTCTCATCCATATTAGTTTAATAGTTCCAAAGATGTCAATGTTCACACTTGCCATCTCCTACTTGAAGGTCTCAGTTCAGTTCAGTCACTCAGTCATGTCCATCTCTTTGCAACCCCATAATCACAGCACCCCAGGCTTCCCTGTCCACCACCAACTCCTGGAGTCTACTCAAAGTCATGTCCCTAGAGTCAGTGATGCCATCCAGCCATCTCATCCTCTGTCATCCCCTTCTCCTCCCGCCCCCAATCCCTCCCAGCATCAGGGTCTTTTCCAATGAGTCAACTCTTCGCACGAGGTGGCCAAAGTATTGGAGTTTCAGCTTTAGCATCAGTCCTTCCAAAGAACACCCAGGACTGATCTCCTTTAGGATGGACTGGTTGGACCTCCTTGCAGTCCAAGGGACTCTCAAGAGTCTTCTCCAACACTACAGTTCAAAAGCATCAATTCTTCAACACCCAGCTTTCAACACCATCCAAATCTCACATTCATACATGACCACTGGAAAAACCAGAGCCTTGACTAGATGGAACCTTGTTGGCAAAGTAATGACTCTGCTTTTTAATATGCTGTCTAGGTTGATCATAACTTTCCTTCCAAGGAGTAAGCGTCTTTTAGTGTCATGGCTGCAGTCACCATCT
Source organism: Ovis aries (assembly GCF_016772045.2). Lineage (NCBI taxonomy): Eukaryota > Metazoa > Chordata > Mammalia > Artiodactyla > Bovidae > Ovis > Ovis aries. Next base: position 1,354,096 of record NC_056070.1, read on the forward strand.
GCAGTGATTTTAGAGCCCAAAATATAAAGTCTGACACTGTTTCCACTGTTTCCCCATCTATTTCCCATGATCTAATGGGACAAGATGCCATGATCTTAGTTGTCTGAATGTTGAGCTTTAAGCCAACTTTTTCACTCTCCTCTTTCACTTTCATCAAGAGGCTGTTTAGTTCCTCTTCAGTTTCTGCCATAAGGATTGTGTCATCTGCATATCTAAGGTTCTTGATATTTCTCCAGGCAATCTTGATTCCAGCTTGTGTTTCTTCCAGCCCAGCGTTTCTCATGATGTATTCTGCATATAAGTTAAATAAGCAGGATGACAATATACAGCTTTGACGTACTCCTTTTCCTGTTTGGAACCAGTCTGTTGTTCCATGTCCAGTTCTAGCTGTTACTTTCTGATCTGCATATAGGTTTCTCAAGAGGAAGGTCAGGTGCTCTGGTAAACCCATCTCTTTCAGAATTTTCCGCAGCTTATTGTGATCTACACAGTCAAAGGCTTTGGCATTATCAATAAAGCAGAAGTAGATGTTTTTCTGGAACTCTCTTGCCTTTTCCATGATCCAGTGGATGTTGGTAATTTGATGTCTGGTTCCTCTCCTTTTCTAAAATTAACTTGAACATCAGGAAGTTCATGGTTCATGTATTGTTGAAGCCTGGCTTGGAGAATTTTGAGCATTATTTTACTAGCATGTGAGATGAATGCAATTGTGCAGTAGCTTGAGCATTCTTTGGCATTGCCTTTCTTTGAGATTGGAATGAAAACTGACCTTTTCCAGTCCTGTGGCCACTGCTGAGTTTCCAAATTTGCTGGCATATTGAGTGCAACATTTTCACAGCATCATCTTTCAGGATTTGAAATAGCTCAACTGGAATTCCATCACCTCCACTAGCTTTCTTCGTAGTGATGCTTTCAAAGGCCCATTTGACTTCACATTCCAGGATATTTGGCTCTAGGTGAGTGATCACACCATCGTTATTATCTGGGTCATGAAGATCTTTTTTGTACAGTACTTCTGTGTATTCTTGCCACCTCTTCTTAATATCTTCTGCTTCTGTTAGGTCCATACCATTTCTGTCCTTTATCAAGCCCATCTTTGCATGAAATGTTCCCTTGGTATCTCTAATTTTCTTGAAGAGATCTCTAGTCTTTTTCATTCTGTTGTTTTTCTCTATTTCTTTGCATTGATCACTGAGGAAGACTTTCTTATCTCTCCTTGCTATTCTTTGGAACTCTGCATTCAAGTGGGAGTATATTTCCTTTTCTCCTTTGCTTTTCACTTTACTTCATTTCAGAGCTATTTGTAAGCCCTCGTCAGACAGCCATTTTGCTTTTTTTTGCATGTGTTTTCCATTGGGATGGTCTTCTATTTCTCACTTCCACTGTATATCATAAGGGATATTATTTAGGTCATACCTGAATCATCTAGTGGTTTTCCTTACTTTCTTCAATTTAAGTCTAAATTTGGCAATAAGGAATTCATGATCTGATCCACATTCTCAGTCTTGTTTTTGCTGACTGTATAGAGCTTCTCCATCTTTGGCTTCAAAGAATATTATCAATCTGATTTCAGTGTTGACCATCTGCTGACATCCATGTGTCGAGTCTTCTCTTGTGTTGTTGTAAGAGGTTGTTTGCTATAACCAGTGCTTTCTATTGGCAAAACTCTATTAGCCTTTGCCCTGCTTCATTCTGAACTCCAAGGCCAAATTTGCCTGCCACTCCAGGTGTTTCTTTACTTCCTACTTTGGCATTCCAGTCCCATATAATGAAAAGGACATCTTTTGGGGGTGTTAGTTCTAAAAGATCCTGTAGGTCTTCATAGAACCATTCAATTTCAGCTTCTTCAGCATTACTGGTTGGAGCATAGGCTTGAATTACCGTGATATTGAATGGTTTGCCTTGGAAACAAACAGAGATTATTCTGTTGTTTTTGAGATTGCATCCAAGTACTGCATTTTGGACTCTTTTGTTGACCCTGATGGCTACTCCATTTCTTCTAAGGGATTCCTGCCCACAGTAGTAGATAGAATGGTCATCTGAGTTAAATTTACCCATTCCAGTCCATCTTAGTTCGCTGATTCCTAGAAGATCGACATCCGCTCTTGCTATTTCCTGTTTGACCAGTTCCTATGAAATATTGCTCTTTACAGCATCGAACCTTGCTCCTATCACCAGTCACATCCACAACTGGGTATTGTTTTTGCTTTGGCTCCATCCTTTTTTTCTTTCTGGAGCTATTTCTCCACTGATCTCCAGTAGCATATTGGGCACCTACTGACCCTGAGAGTTCCTCTTTCAGTATCCTATCATTTTGCCTTTTCATACTGTTCATGGGATTCTCAAGCCAAGGATACTGAAGTGGTTTGCCATTCTCTTCTCCAGTGGACCACATTCTGTCAGACCTCTCCTCCATGACCTGTCCATCTTGAGTGGCCTCACATGGTATAACTTAGTTTCATTGAGTTAGACAGGCTGTGGTCAGTGTGATCTGATTGGCTAATTTCTATATTACCTTGATTCATGGACTTAACATTCCAGGTTCCTATGCAATATTATTTGTTACAGCATATGACTTTACTTTTGCCACCAGACACATCCACAAGTTGACATCATTTCTGCTTTGGTCCAGCCCTTCATGCTTTCTAGAGCCATTTCTCTGCTTTTCCACAATAACATATTGGACACCTACTGACTTGGGAGCTCATCTTTCAATTTCATATCTGTTTATCTTTTCATACTGTTTACAGGGTTCTTGAGGTAAGAATACTGAAGTGGTTTTCCGTTCACTTCTCCAATTTTCTTTTAGGATGAGTTTATTTTTTCTGTATTCTTTTAGTTTTTATTTTCTGAGAAATTCTTTACTTCTGTCTCTATTCTAAATGATAATCTTACTGGTTAGAGTATCCTAAGTTGCAATTTTTCCCTTTCAGGACTTTGAATATATCTTGTCATTCCCTTCTGGGTTACATCTTTTCTTTAGAGATATGAACTGATAGTGTTACCTGGGGTTTCCTTGTAATTAACTCTGTTTTTCCCTTCTTTTCTTTAGAATCCTCTCTTCATTTTAACTTTAATAATTTTTTTTTTTATAGTATGTCTTGATGCAAGTGCATTTAGGCTCAATTTATTTGGGACCCTCTCTGCTTCCTGTTCCTGAATATCTATTTCCTTCTTTAGGTTTGGTAAATTTTCAACCATTATTTCTTCAAATACATTTTTTATCTCCTTTTCTCTTTTTTCACCTTCCAAAATCCCTCTTATATGTAGGTTGGCATGTTTTTATTGCATTTGTTACAATACTGCTTCTGTTTTATGTTTTAGTTTTTTGACCATGAGTCCTATGGGATCTTAGCTCCCCGACCTCACCCTCCTCATTGAAGCCTCACCCACTGCATTTGAAGGCCAAGTCCTGACCACTGGGCCACCAGGAAAGTCTCTGGTGTGCTTTATATTATTCCATGTATCTCTTATATTGCTTTCATTTTTTTCATTTGAGTTTCTCTCTGCTGTCACGGTTGGGTGATTTACATTCTATCTTCCAGATCACATATTTGTCCTGTATTATTCATTCTGCTATTCATTGCCTTTAGCCAAATTTCATCTCTGCAAGTAAGTTTTCTAATTTTTATTAGTTCCTCTTTATAGCTTACAGTTCATTTTTCTTTTAGTATTCTGAATTTCTGTTAATTGACTTAATTTCTTCAGTATTTTCATTATCTCTGTATTGAAACCAGTGTCAATTAGACGGAAGAGGTCTGCTTCATTTTATTTTCTTCCAGGAGAATGCATTTAGTTTTTTTTTAACTGGGAGCAATTTCTCTGACTCTTCATTTCACTTGTATTTCTCTTACTCTAAGAATATAGGAAAAACAATTATCTACTGTCATCTTAGAGAGTTATTTATATGGGGGGTCTTCCCTGTGTGACTTTTGTGGGTTTAATATGTTCAATGCAAGAGTTATTTTTAGTAAGGATGCTTGTTACCTTTTTCCTTAGCATGTGCTGGTTGTTATCTTCTTTATAGGAGGTGTGCAGATATGGTGGCTACTGCCTGGTCTTGGAGTTCTTGGCAGTGATAAGCAGCTCAACTTTGCCTCCAGAGTATGCAGTGGGAGTGGAAGAAGCTTGCAATCTTTCCTGTAGTTTTGGTGGGTGACAGTGGGTGCCTGAGACCACTTCTGATATCAGGGAGGAAGGTAGCAGGTGATAGCAACCACACCTGGGATCCAAGAGTGAGGTGGCACTGGCCTGTGATCTCCCCTAGAGCGCATGCATGCAGTGTCCTCCCCTCTGCGAGAAGACACACAAGGAGAAAGGCTACAGTCTATGCCCTGTCCCTCCCTTCAAACAATGGTGACTAGAATCTAAGGCAGCCCAGGCTTCTTCCACATACACCTCCAGCCACAGTTGCACTGAATTCCAGCATCCCCACCCCACCCCCACCCAAATCTATCTCCACACAGCGAACCCTCCTTTCCTTGTTTCTAATCTCTGAAACTCAGGTTCCAGCATCCAGTTCCTGGCAGCACCAGTGGATGCTTGTGTCAGGCTGGACTGTGCATGTTGGCAGCACTGATCATCTGTGCAGTTTTTCCTCTTCTCTGGCTGTTGTGAACCGGCTGCTGCATTCTCCTCTGAGGTTCTGAAGCTCCATTTCTTTACCAGCCAATTCCTCACTGGTGAGAGGGCTTCCCAGGGTGCAGGAACATTTCTTCTTTCATAGCTCCTGCCCAGCGGTGCAAGTCCCATCCCAAGTACTTGCTCATTTTTTTTTTCTTTTATCCTATAATTATTTGATGATTTTCTTGCCTTTTCAGCAGTCTGAGGTCTTCTGCCAGAGTTCAGTAGATGTTCTGTGAGAATTCTTCCACATATAGATGTATTTCTGTTGTAGGTGTTGAAGAGGGTGAGCCTCACACCTTACTACTTTGCCACCTTGATCGCTCTCATCAATATAAAGTTATTAATTAAATATCTTAAATTATTATTTTTTGTGTGTTCTAAGTTTTCCAAATCCATTATGTGTTTTATACTTACAGCATCTTTCTATTTGGACCACCTATATTCCAAGTGTTTAATGATCCCTTATGCCTGGAAGTTAATGTGTTGAACTGAGCAGCTGTGGCCTTAAACAGAGGGCCTGGGAGGAAGAGTTTCTCTTCCTCAGATTTGTTGGGATTCCTCTGAGCCACATAGGTATTTGAAACAAAACAATTATATAAATCTTATACAATTTTTCTTTATGACTTAAAATATGCACTAAAGATAACTCTGAGACACTTTTTGAAACATTGATTGTGATTCTGATTTTAATTTGCTTTTTACCAAGTGGGCCTCTACCCTATTCATCACCCACCCTTCCCCACTCCCACCCCTACATTTATCGAGAGAACTTTCCACAAATTGTAAAGGGGTTTGTGTTTTTTTTTGGCTTTTTTTTTTTTTTTAACCATTTTTTTGGTGCTAAGGTTTGCCCTAGATAACTCATTAGGTTTTCCTCAACTTGACCTACAAACAGAGAAATGAGAAAATATACACTGTATTCTTTCCTTTTCACTGAATCTTGCTACTACATTGCTGTGTTCATACTGATTTTCCTTTTAAACAGCAGCTAATCTTTTAAGTGGTAGATGAACTGTATCTATTTTCACTTAGAGGGAAAAAAAAAAGTTTGCTGAGGCTGTGTAACATGTGGACCAATTTCCCATGAAGATGTTGGTGGCTGGCTGGCTGCTCAGGTTTTAATCACTCCAGTAACATGTAAATTAAGGTGTTAGTTTACTTTGGTTATTTGTTTATTCTTTTCTTTAAAAAATTTATTTTACTTTATTTTACTTTACAATACTGTATTGGTTTGCTGTACATTGACATGAATCCACCACAGGTGTCATCTTGTTTAGGAAAAACTATTAATTAATTATCTGTACAGTTCTCTATATAATTTTCTTCCTGAGAAGGAAATGGCAACCCACTCCAGTACTCTTGCTTGGAAAATCCCATGGACGGAGGAGCCTGGTAAGCTACAGTCCATGGGGTCGCAAAGAGCCAAACATGACTGAGCGACTTCACTTATACAAATTTAATGTAAATAAATATATATTTTAAAATACTTATTGATGACTATCATTTAATCTGCAGTATTTCGGAAAAATTGCGTTCTTTTCCCAACATATTTTTCTGAATTCTAGGTCTTGAATGGGGTGCCTTCGTTCTGAGCTTTCTGGCTACTGATAGACAAGAGCAAACAGAAAGCTGTTATGTGTGCAAATGCCCTATCTTTACAACTGAGGAGAATGAGTATCAACAGAATTAAAATTCTTGTCTTTAAACAGGAAATGTTTCATTTCAGAGAAGTCTCCCAATGAACCCCCAGGATCCCTCCTGGGTGGAAAAGGCCTGAAGCTTTCTGTGGTGGGTGGAGGCATCCTGAGTCAGAGGGTTTAGAGGAAGCGTCCTATTGGCTCAGAGAAGATGAGTATCCTCTTCTCTGGTCATGAGAAGGCACCTTACAGTACGCTTGGAAAAAGTTGAATATTTTTAAGGACGCTCTCCTTTCCCCCATTAGTGCAATTTCTGCAGAGAATGATAGTATCTGCAGACTATGATAGTATCAGTTCAGTTCAGTTCAGGGGCTCAGTCATGTTCAACTCTTTGTGACCCCATGAATTGCAGAACACCAGACCTCCCTGTCCATCACCAACTCCCGGAGTTCACTCAAACTCACATCCATTGAGTCGGTGATGCCATCCAGCCATCTCATCCTGTGTCGTTCCCTTTTCCTTCTGCCCCCAATCCCTCCTAGCATCAGAGTCTTTTCCAATGAGTCGAATCAACTCTTCGCATGAGGTGGCCAAAGTATTGGAGTTTCAGCTTCAGCATCAGTCCTTCCAATGAACACCCAAGACTGATCTCCTTTAGAATGGACTGGTTGGATCTCCTAGCACTCCAAGGGACTCTCAAGAGTCTTCTCCAACACCACAGTTCAAAAGCATCAATTCTTCAGTGCTCAGCTTTCTTCACAGTCCAACTCTCACATCCATACATGACCACTGGAAAACCAGAGCCTTGACTAGATGGAGCTTTGTTGGCAAAGTAATGTCTCTGCTTTTCAATATGCTATCTAGTTTGGTCATAACTTTTCTTCCAAGGAGTAAGCGTCTTTTAATTTCATGGCTGCAATCTCCATCTGCAGTGATTTTGGAGCCCAGAAAAATAAAGTCTGACACTGTTTCCACTGTTTCCCCATCTATTTGCCATGATCTGATGGGACCAGATGCCATGGTCTTCGTTTTCTGAATGTTGAGCTTTAAACCGCTTTTTCACTCTCCTCTTTCACTCTCAAGAGGCTTTTTCGTTCCTCTTCAGTTTCTGCCATAAGGGTGGTTCATCTGCATATCAGAGGTTCTTGATATTTCTCCCGGCAATCTTGATTCCAACTTGTGCTTCTTCCAGCCCAGCATTTCTCATGATTTATTCTGTATATAAATTAAATAAGCAGGATGATGATATACAGCTTTGACGTACTCCTTTTCCTGTTTGGAACCAGTCTGTTGTTCCATGTCCAGTTCTAACTGTTACTTCCTGACCTGCATATAGGTTTCTCAAGAGGCAGGTCAGGTGCTCTGGTATTCTCATCTCTTTCAGAATTTTCCACAGTTTATTGTGATCCATACAGTCAAAGGCTTTGGCATAGTCAATAAAGCAGAAATAGATGTTTTTTCTGGAACGCTCTTGCTTTTTTGATGATCCAGCGGATGTTGGCAATTTGATCTCTGGTTCCTCTCCTTTTCTAAAACTAGCTGGAACATCTGGAATTTCATGGTTCACGTATTGCTGAAGCCTGGCTTGGAGAATTTTGAGTATTACTTTACTAGCATGTGAAATGAGTGCAATTGTGCAGTAGTTTGAGCATTCTTTGGCATTGCCTTTCTTTGGGATTGGAATGAAAACTGACTTTTTCCAGTCCTGTGGCCACTGCTGAGTTTTCCAAATTTGCTGGCATATTGAGTGCAGCACTTTCACAGCATCATCTTTCGAGATTTGAAAGAGCTCAACTGGAATTCCATCACCTCCACTAGCTTTGTTCGTAGTGATGCTTTCTAAGACCCACCTGACTTCACATTCCAGGATATTTGGCTCTAGGTGAGTGATCATACCATCGTGATTATCTTGATCATGAAGATCTTTTTATACAGTTCTTCTGTGTGTTCTTGCCACCTCTTCTTAATTTCTTCTGCTTCTGTTAGGTCCATACAATTTCTGTCCTTTATTGAGCCCATCTTTGCATGAAATGTTTCCTTGGTATCTCTAATTTTCTTGAAGAGATCTCTAGTCTTTCCCATTCTCTTCTTTTCCTCTATTTCTTTGCATTGATCACTGAAGAACACTTTCTTACCTCTTCTTGCTATTCTTTGGAACTCTGCATTCAGATGCTTATATCTTTCCTTTTCTCCTTTGCTTTTCACTTCTCTTCTTTTCACAGCTATTTGTAAGGCCTCCCCAGACAGCCATTTTGCTTTTTATTTTCCATGAGGATGGTCTTGATCCCTGTCTCCAGTACAATGTCACGAACCTCATTCCGTAGTTCATTAGGCACTCTATCTATCAGATCTAGTATATAATATATAGAGAAGTCTATTATAGTCTTCTTTTCCTCTGGCCCTAGCCCTGCACCTATGATATCCCCAAATATTTCTTTTTTTAATTGGTAAGCTGTATTGCTGATTTTGCTCATTGTGCCAACTGCATCACTGTTCACACTGTTCACTGAACTCATGGTAGGCAAGGCACGAGCTAAGAGCCTGAATATTCCCTTGGCAAGTAACACTTAACCTTGGATTAACATCTTGCAACAGCAGTAGCTATGACAACAATAAACCCTATGCCTCACTCACTAGAAGAGCCACTCTTCTCATGTGTAATGCCATTATCGTCCATGGCCAAATCCAGTCCACAGTCCGTCCTTGTGAGATTGCAGGAAGGCCTCCACAGGGGCAACTCCATCCCTGTGGAGTTTCTCCTTGAGAACCCACAAAAATCCCCTACAGGCACCAGGCCCACCCTTTTAAAGGGGGAATTTCTGTAGCATTCACAACCCATCAATGTGATTTCAAATGTTTTCTAAGTATGCAAGAGAATCAAAGGGTAGTATCACATCATAGGACAGCCATCATACACTGCTACTAAATCTACATCACAGGACAGGCCTTTACAGAGTACCTTCACACAGATCAGCCCTTATTTGCATCCATGTAACCCAGATGGGACCCTGGCAAGTTTGGGCTCCCTTTGGGGTAATCTTCAAACTTTCAAAATGGTGTCTTGCATGCCATCCTTCTACTTCTCTCAGTAAGGACCCACAAAAACCCCACAGGTGCTGGGCCCACCCCTGTGTCCCAGAATTGCAAAAGCCAAGCTAGCAAGGGTCCCCCTTGCATTTGCTGAAACTGCTTACCCAAGTCAATCAACTCCATCTGAGTATATGGTTGCTATGTCATGAACTCAGTCATGTTGAGTCCTTTGAGGATGTCCCTCCTGGCCCAAAGGTTGCTCATGCTTCACTTTCTGCTGCACAATGGACCTTGCTGCCAAGAAGGGACCCACAGTGTTATAATGTTCATCATCACTGTCACTTACTGTCTTGCTGTCAGAGAATCTGGGTTCTTCAGGGCCACAGGGCTCTTGCTCTAACGTCATTACACATTGCTCTAGTTCTTCCAAGCATCTCTTCACATTGCACCCCAGTGTAGCATCTCATAGAGCACTAACCTATATTCACCTTCAGGGCAGTCAGGAAAATCTGCCCCATGGTGCCAGTGGCAGTCTATGCCAATCTGTTCATCAAATGGGAACTCACCATATGAAATGCCTTTTCAATGCTATCGGTGACCTGTCCATCACCTCCCAGTCTTCTGCCAGAGCCTGCGTGGAGAGGATGGCAGCCACGTGGTATCACATGCTATATAGTAGCCACTGGCTTCCTTTATTCAGTGGATCCTCAGACTCCTCTACCGGTTGGATATCCTGCCAACTATGCCAATTGTATTTCTTCTCATTCTGTTTGTGACAGCAGTGATGCCACCACTTTTTTCAAGTGGAGCTGATACAGGCGCACTGCACACAATAACCCAGGATCAAGAAACTACCTTGTGATGTACATGCACAGTACTATAAATAATATCAGCTGTTACATAGTCATTATTTACAAAATGTGATGGCAAGAGAGCCTGAAAATGCCACCTTGGCTAATTTGCTGTCTGCCTACATAAGCAAAATATCCAAATTATGTAAATTTCCATTGTGTGTACCACGAGAATAATGTTGAAAGATACATTTCCAGTTAATACAGGGTGGGGAATTCACTGGCCCACCTAAAGAGTTATTAGCTGAACAATTGTAAAATTATTGCAATATTTTTTAAAAAGTTTGGAAACAAGCTCCCTTGCTTCCACTGCTCCAGTCCCTCCCCCATCATTCACCCTCCCAGATGCATTCATTTAAGAATGAAGAACAGGCCCAGCAGGAGGTCTGTACTAGCCATTTCTTCTAAATGGGCAGGTCTGGCCAGCAGTACCTGGACCAACATATTCTGAGTATACTCCTCAAGTGTGTATGGGGCCGGGGTGGGGGGAGGGGTTGGGGGGGTGGGAGAAAACCTTGGAAAGACATATGATGTGAAGTATCTTATGATATATTTATTAATGTTTTTAAGATTTTGTTGTTTTCATAAGATTCAAGAGTACATTGTGAAAGAAAATAACTGAAAATAGGACTATCTGTGAAAATAAATTCAATTCTAAGTTACTATGTGCTTTCTAAAAGTTCATATTTTCCTGTGTTGTTACAAGGTTTTCTATATGAATCTGGCATTGCATTAGTAGTATGTTTCAAACAGTATGAGAAAAACAAATTATCAGATTTTATCAGAGGTGGGGAATATTTACAAATCCTTAATTAAATTTGCAGTTGTTTGTTACATGGAGACAAAAACATGAAATGCCTGAGAAAAATATTTGAGACAAGGAGAAAAAAATGAAAACTGTTAGTTATGGGCACTTTTGATGCATTTTGTACAGATGTGACTTCCTATACTACACTGTATTATTAATGATCTTGAAGTTTAAATCTTAACTTCTATTTTGTGTTTGGGAGGATGAAGAATGGACAAATTAGGAACAAGCTTAATAAGTCAACAAAAGAAGGAAGATACTCGAAGAATACTTAGAACCTGATTATGTAGTTTTGAGCTCTCTTTGAAGTATTGATAAAACTAAATGAATATAATTTTAAATCCTATTTTACACCATTGGTAAGAACTTATTTTATTGCAGAGTATTTCTTTTATAGAATGAAGCTTCAATATGTAACAGAGCACTGAATTTTTTTAGGCAGCTAAGACGATAAAAAGAACATATGAGGTTATTTTTAGAGGATTGGGTGATGGAGTTCTTGTGAAGGTTTTATTAGCAACTGTCAGCTGAACGTGACAAATAATTTTGGCTAAACATAGTAGGAAACTAGCATGTTTTATCACAGGCAAAATGCTTTCAATAAAAGTATCAGAGTACAAACAAATATGTACATCCAGAACTGTTTTGCCTTGGGACAGGTCCAACCTTATTACTATTAGTATTATGAATTTCAATCCTTCAAAATGAGCTTATAAAAGCACAAAAGATAAATTTAAAAAGTAGGGCACTTACTAAAGGTATGAAACTTTGTGGGGTCCTTATCATGTTGATTAAATGTGTTAGAAAAATCAGGCTCTTTTTGTAGGCATGATTTCTTAGACTCAGTCTGTGTTTTACCAAATGTTTTCTCCATTTGCTACATTTTTTTTTCTCCAAATCTTGTTCTTTCTCTCTCTCTTCAAAATCTTTCTTAGATGTTTTATTAAAAAATTATTTCTATTAAAAATCAGTGTTAATCATGCAATAGATTCTTAAAGATAACAAAAATTGTTGGAAGTCTAAATATATTCCACCATTAACAGTGACCCAGAGGGATGGTATGGGGAGGGAGATGGGAGGGATGTTCAGGATGGGGAACACGTGTACACCTGTGGTGGATTCATGTTGATGTATGGCAAAACCAATACAATATTGTAAATTAATTAGCCTCCAATTAAAATAAATACATTTATATTAAAAAAAAGAAAGATGGTAACAATAACCCTGTATGCGAGACAGCAAAAGAGACACAGATGTATAGAAGAGTATTTTGGACTCTGTGGGAGAGGGAGAGGGTGGGATGATTTGGGAGAATGACATTGAAACATGTATAATATCATATATGGAATGAATCGCCAGTCCAGGTTCGACGCATGATGCTGGATGCTTGGGGCTGGTGCACTGGGACGACCCAGAGGGATGGTATGGGGAGGGAGGAGGGGGGGGTGGTGGTTCAGGATGGGGAACACGTATGTACCTGTGGTGGATTCATGTTGATGTATGGTAAAACCAATACAATATTGTAAAGTAATTAATCGCCAATTAAAATAAATACATTTATATAAGAAAAACAGTGGAACTTTATTTTCTTTTTAACTATCTATTTTTTACCATATTTAGAGAGCATAATTTGAGAAAGATATTTTGGAAGTAATTACAAAACAAATTTCCATATCAAGGATGAAGATGTATGCTAGTAAATGCATTCTTCTTATTTCAAAACTACTGTGCAATGAGCCATAAAATAATTAAAATTTCACCTTTAAGAGTTGCAGTGGAAGGAGGTACCTTAATTATTAGAATTGGAAAAGATTTTAGAAATCATCTAGTCTATGCTCCTCATTTTATAAATGTGGAAACTGAAGCACAGAGAGGATCAATGACTACTGTAACAGCATGAAGCTGGTTGATGGCAAAACTAAAATATTTACCAAGGATTCCTGGCCCCAACTCCACCATATTACACCATGTTGCTTCTTTTATATCAGCAAGAATGTAAGTATCATTATGGAACAACATATGTGCATACAAAATCACTCCCCCTGTGTACATCCATCCTTACAAAAGAGTATTTCTTAGAACATAGCAATTAATAATGTGTAGATTTTTCAGATAATTTTTCTTTAGGTAGTCTCCATCTCTTTAGAAAAACATAAATATTTTGATGAAAACTTTTGACTTTGGGAGAAAAATCACCTGATGACTAATCCCAAATAAATATTTAAAGGAAAATAAGCTTTTGATAATGAGTAAAGCAAAGATTATATAAACTCTCTGAAGAATAGATTGCAACTTTGATCACACTCAGACTTGTCAGAGGAAATAGTAGCTTCTTTGCACCCTTACAGGCTGGTTCTTTTTCTACTGGTATAACATATCTTCATGTTAAATACTGATTTGGATGTGAAGGACCATCTTAAAGCCAATCAAGTATAACCTTGTGCTTTTCTACTGCAGACAGATAAACTCTTTCATCTCTTCTAGCTTTCCCATCAAACCCTTCTGAAAATTCCTCATGTTATTACTCTGCAAAACTCAAATCTTGTATATTAGACATATGACAGTAACATATACTTTATTTTCCAGATGGAGAAAGTCTTTGTCATAAATATATATATAACAGAGAAAGAGAATATATATGCTAGCAGTAATTTGGAAATGATTCAAAGGAAAAACAAAGCTCTTTTCACCCTGAGTAAATCCAAGTGAATCATAACATTTTCATTGGTGTTTGGATCAAAATATATAATTTACCTTCAGTTAATTGAAGTCACATAGAAGTGTAAGGTAACTTTACTATTTGAAAGTTCGTAAAATATTTTATATTGTTATGTATTCAGTTCAGTTCAGTTCAGTCTCTCAGTCGTGTCTGACTCTTTGTGACCCCATGGACCGCAGCATGCCAGGCCTCCCTGTCCATCACCAATTCCCATAATTTACTAGACTCATGTTCATTGAGTTGTTGATGCCACCCAACCATCTCAACCTCTGTCATCCCCTTCTCCTCCTGCCTTCAATCTTTCCCAGCAAAAGAGTCTTTCCAAATGAGTCATTTCTTTGCATCAGGTGGCCAAAGTATTGGAGTTTCAGCTTCATCACAAGTCCTTCCAATGAATATTCAAGCTTGATTTCATTTAGGATTGACTGGTTGGATCTCCTTGCAGTCCAAGGGACTCAAGAGTCTTCTCCAACACCACAGTTCAAAAGCATCAATTCTTCAGTGCTCAGCTCTCTTTATAGTCCAACTCTCACATCCATACATGACAATTGGAAAAACCATAGCCTTGACTAAACTGATCTTTGTTGGCAAAGTAATGTCTCTGCTTTTTAATATGCTGTCTATGTTGGTCATGACTTTTCTTCCAAGGAGAAAGCATGTTTTAATATGCCGTCACCATCTGCAGTGATTTTGAAGCCTCCAAATGTAAAGTCTCTCACTTGTTATGTGTTGCCTAAGCTTATATTTCTATGTAGAACTAAAATGGTCACGTTGTATTTTTTAATCTAGTTACATATTCAGAAAAACATTTCTCTCCAAATATCAATAGCCAAGTATGTTAATTTCAGTATCTTAAACTTGAAAATATATTAAGGCATTTAGTGGCTCTATTTAACTCTCTAGGTGAGTGATCCATCATCTGTTGGATTATAGAAAAAACAGGAGAATTCCAGAAAAACATCTACTTCTTCTTTATTGACTATACCAAAGCCTTTGTGTGGATCACAGCAAACTGTGGAAAATACTTCAACAGATGGGAATACCAGACCGCCTAACCTGCCTCCTGAGAAATCTGTATGCTGGTCAAGAAGCAAGAGTTAAAACTGGACATAGAACAACAGACTGGTTCCAAATGGGGAAAGGAGTATGTCAAGGCTGTTATTGTCACCCTGCTTATTTGACTTGTATGCAGAATACATCATGCAAAATGCCAGGCTGGATGAAGCCCAAGCTGTAATCAAGATTGCCAGGAGAAATACCAATAACCACAGATATGCAGATGACATAGCCTTTATGGCAGAAAGCAAAGAAGAAGTGAAGAACATTTTGATAAAAGTGAAAGAGGAAAGTGAAAAAGCTGGCTTAAACTCAATATTCAGAAAATGAAGATCATGGCATCTGGTCCCATCACTTCATGGCAAATAGATGGGGAAACAATGGCAGACTTTATTTACTTGGGCTCCAAAACCAGTTTAGATGGTGACTGCCATCATGAAATTAAAAGACGTTTGCTCCCTGGAAGAAAAGCTATAACCAACCTAGAGAGCATATTAAAAGCAGACATTACTTTGCCAACAAAGGTTCATCTAGTCAAAGTCATGTATGGATAAGAGACTGGGATTATAAAGAAAACTGAGCACTGAGGAATTCATGCCTTTGAACTGTGGTGTTGGAGAAGACTCTTGAGAGCCCCTTGGGCTGACTGCAAGGAGATCCAACCAGTCAGTCTTAAAGGATTCAATCCTGAATATTCATTGGAAGTACTGATGCTGAAGCTGAAGCTCCAATACTTTGGCCACCTTGTGAAGAACTGACTCATTAGAAAAGACTCTGATGCTGGAAAAGACTGAATCAGGAGGAGAAGGGAATAACAGAGAATTAGATGGTTGTATGGCATCACTCACTCTATGGACATGAGTTTGAGCAAACCCTGAGAGTTGGTGATGGTCAGGGGGGCCTGGCATGCTGCAATCCATGGGGTCACAAAGAGTCGAACATGGCTAAGAAACTGAACTGAATTCATTTAACTCTCATGTCAAGCTAACATATGTTTAAAGTGTTTTTATATTTTAGGTCACAACTTTGACTTCTTAAAATCTAAAAAGAATAGCATTTAAAAATCCAATAGAAAGATTTCTGGGAAATAATTTCAGATAAAGATAAAATATTCTAAGAAGATAAAATATTCTAAGCCATTCAGATATACAGGAAAGGATATTTCAGTGCTTGGATTAAGAGTTGATTTAAAAATACAAATTTTAATATATAAAAACTATTTTGGAATGTTATTCAGTTTGATTATATAATAACATTGCTTTCAAAGCAAAACCAATTAATTGTTTCATTATTTACTGTGCAAAAATATTAAAACAGTATAAACAAAATATTTAATGAAATAAAATATATAAGTGTTGGCTGATTTGTTTCTTCCAGTCTTTTAGCTATTTCAGATGGCTTACAGTTTAATAATTTAGCTTAAAAGTAACAATTAAACTCTTTCTGTATGTATCCAGTTTCTTTCTGACCAGTCACTTCTTGTGTTCGCTTAGATACCAGTTAACAAGACAAACCAGTGGAGAAACTGTGAGTCTCCACACTGCAAAAGGAAAAATACTCTAGAACATCTGCTTTGGGTAAAGCAACTTAATTGCAAAGCTCACTGTACTATTTTCAAAATTTGTTTAAGAGAAGAATAAGAAGCAAAAGAGGGCAGTGCGAACTCCTGACAATGTCCTTCCTTATGAAATTTTATCATCAGCAATGAAGGCGCCAAGGAAATTCTATCCTCTTTTTTTTTTTTTCCTTTGTATCAGTTTCCTCTTCTGAAAAAGGAAGTCTACAGTGCACTGGCTTTTGAAATTATACGCATGTACATACATATATAGATATAGACATAGATTTCCTGGCTGTCCAGTGGTTAGGACTCCATGCTCTCACTGCTGGGGGCCTGGATTCAATCCCTTAGTTGGGGAACAAAGATCTTGTAATGTAATAGAGAAAAACAAGCATCCTCAAATCTGCTCTCCTCTGAATTTAAAAAAAAAAAAAAAAAAAAAGAAGGGCTTCCCTGGTTAAGACTCTATAACTCTGAGGCCCACTCACTCCCACTGCATGGGGCACAGGTTTAATCTCTGGTGTGCCAACAGAGTGCTGCCACAACCAGGATTTTTTGGAAGAGTCTGCTTGGTTAAAAAAAAAAAAAAAACTTGAAAATATTTCAACCAAGATGCAGCTTTAAAGGAAAGTTCAGTTGCAGAACGTGTTTCTATGCTTTCCTTTAAAAAGGTTAACCTGGTGGCATTATAAGTGTCCCACATATGCATTGCTATATTTATCTAAATGACAATTAGAAAATGAAAGGAGGCCTGTTAATTTCATTAACAGTTAGTTAATGAAAGGAGGAGAAAGAAAAGTATCAACTCCATTTGGGCTCTTAATTTGACCTATTTCTCCTATTCTGCATGAGTGTCTGATTCTATGAGTCTGACTCTGTGCAACTCCATGGACTATAGTCCGCCAGGTCTCCTCTGTCCATGGGATTTGTCAGGCAAGTATATGGAGTGGATTGCTGTTTCCTACTCTAGGGATCTTTCTGACTGAGGGATTGAACCTGCTCTCCTGCATCTCCTGTGCTGGCAGGCAGATTCTTTACCACTAGCACCACCTTGAAATCCAACTCAGCCCATGTGCTCAGTTGTTTTGACTCTTTGCAACCCCATGGACTGTAGCTGGCCAGGGTCCTCTGTCCATGGGATTTCTCAGGCAAGATTACTGAAGTGGGTTGCCATTTCCTACTCCAGGGGATCTTCCCAACCCTGAGATTGAACTGCATCTCTTGCATCTCCTGCATTGGCTGGTGGATTCTTTACCACTGTGTCACCTGCGAAGCCAATAAAATTTTAATTAATATACTTGTCTGTTTCTTGTTTTCCATGTATTTCTACCATAGGGGATATATATATATGTATGTATATATATATATATATATATACACACATACATACACATATATACATATACCTAATGTATTTACATATTAGATATAATATATACATGTATATTAACATAGATACATAGATATATACATAATAAGCATACATTCCAGTTTCAGGTATATTTACATATATTCTCTGAATTACAGTGGTGGTGGTTTAGTCACCCGGTTGTGTGTGACTCTTGCAACCCCCTGGACTATAGCCCACTAAGCTCCTCTGTCCTTGGGATTCTTCTTGCCTGTTCAGGCAAGAATAATGGAGTGGGTTGCCATTTCCTTCTCCATCTCTGAATTATAGAAGCTGCCAATTTGACTTTTTCAAGCCTATATCAATTTACAGAATGACCAAGCATCATCATTATGAATGTCTAGGCTCAGGATCAGTGGTTCAGCTATATGTCTCTAAGGCCAACAATGAAAAGCCTTCCAAATAAGGCTTATGTTGAGCCATGGCTGATTGAGGAAGTAACACAGAATAGATTGTGATTTATGAAGAAATGGTAATTTATGTTAAAAATGTACACGTGAAATCAACTGTTTTACATCAGTTTAGATACTCAGCATTACTAAATCTTTGAGAGAATAATGTTTACTGTGTGGCTAGCTCATGAACATATTTATTTAGCGATGGTGTTTGAAATACTAAATATTATGAACTGAGGGCACTGGCCATACTCACTGGGGCAGGCAGATAGGAACATGCAGTGGTGTCATAGCCTCCAGCAAGTCCCCAGAGCTGCCCGGGTTGACCCTTCTCTTTCTCTATGCCCTCCTCCTTTCCTTTAAGATCCAGATATGAAACAAGAACAATGTTTTAAGTCAGAGATGAAGAAGCAAGGGAAATTTTATGATACCATCTTGAGCAAAATTAAAACAGTAGACTATATGACAAGTCAAGCACATTCAAAACATGGATTAACAGTGAGTCACACGTAGAGGATATTTCTCAACATGTATTCGAAGACTCAGCTAAAGAGTTTTGAAGTCCATCTGAAGGGTTAAAAGGGGTTAAAATGTATCCAGACATTCAAGTTGCTTCTTTTGTTCTTATATGTCTGAAAGTCCTTGGACTTTTTTTATATACTTTTTTTGTATAACTGAAGGTTACTTACTTAAACTGCTTTAAAAAAATTATTTAGTTTTGGCTGACCTGGATCTTCTAAAGTTGCTGCACAAGGCTTTCTCTAGTTGTGGTGAGGGTCTACTCTTTGTTGTGGTGCGTGGGCTTCTCGTTGAGGTGGCTTCTCTCGTTTTAGAGCACAGGTTATAGGAATGCAGGCTTCAGTAGTTGTGGCATATGGGCTCAGTAGCTGTGGTGCATGGGTTTCGTTGTTCTGCAGCATGTGGGATCTTTCCAAACTAGGGACTGAACCTGTGTCTTCTGCATTGACAGGAGGACTCTTAATCACTAGACCACCAGGCAACTCTGAAAATGCATTTTTGATAGTTGCTAACATTTGGTGAGAATAAAATTAGCAAGATGCTAAAGTTTGTTGCACACTTTAAATTCATAATCTTAATAGAATTCCAGTGACTCAGTAATATTTAAAGCTCTTCCTGTACACTAGAGTTATTAAGTGGTGAAAGTTACGATTTGAAAATATCTCTCACACTAGTAGAATGCCGTATAGTTCATTTAGCTGAATGGTGGAATCACAGAACAAAGTTTCAAATACCTCAAAGTCTGGAACAAGAGATTAAATTTAAGAAGAGGACATTTACTTAAGAGTAAAAATTGCATGATGTTAGACATAATTTTTAAATGCCATCTGTAAAATTTAGAATTAGATAGTTTTTGCTTTATACATACTCATGAGAAACAACATCAAACTTTAGGAGGAACACTGATGAAGTTGAGTTTATGAAGGCAAGGGTGAAAGGTCTGAGAAACATGTAGTGTTAAAAAAAGTAGTAATGTGCAGCTTAGTGGAGAAAGGCATTTAGGTTAAATGAAATAGTTGTCAGAGGAAGTCTGCATTCTGTAGAGTTCTGTGACTTCGTTGTTAGACAGTTACATAAAAGAGTCTTCTGCATCTCAGTTTCATAGTCTGAAAGAGGATATAATAATGATCTTTGTTCCAGGTACAATGAGGAAACTAATTAGCATCTGAAATTTCTGAAAAATGCAGTGGGTGCTGGGATGTACTTCCTAGATCCCTCTTTTGAACAAAGAACCAATTTTCTTAGCTGCTGGGGATACTGCTAACAGTTTCCATCTTTTGTGAGGTTGTAAAAATGGTACATCTGGGAATCGGCACTTGTAGGCCTAGGAGACACAAGGAAGTTGCACCAGCAGGTAGCCTAGAAATCTGGGAACCTAATGTCAACTACAACTGGTGTCCCAGGCCTCTCCCTCCACTCACTTCTATAGGCATGTGAGGGAGACCCTCTTAAGAGCAAAGGAAGTGAGGCAGCAGGCATGTGACCATGAGATCTAGTGACTGTATCCTATCCTATACCCCCAGAAGTTATCAGGCTGAGAGAGTAATCAGACTTGTTAAAGACATAGCAGGTTGGTATCCCTCTAACCTAATCATTTTGAATGCAGTATACATACTAAATCAATGATTGTTATATGGTGGTGTGTCCTCTGTGAACAGAATTCAGGCCTAGTCCAAGAAACTAACGTCTTTCACCTGATACTGCCTCTACCTTGTCTCTTTGCATCTACTCCTAGGTGCTACATATTCCACTACATAAAGAGCTAGAGTGAATTTTTAATAACAGAAGTCAATCATGTTATTTCTCTGCTGAAATGTCTTCAGAGATTTCCCATTGTCCCCATGGTCCCAAGCTATACAGACCTCATCTCCTTCTACAATCCCCGATGCTGCCCCCTGTGGCCAACCATAGTGGCTTCACTCTCGCTTGAGCACGTCAAACTCTTCCTCATATCAGCTTGCTTTACCCTGTTGTCCCTTATGCTTGGAATGTACTTTCTCTTGATCTTCATATGACTGGGAGTTTCACTTCCTTTACGGCCCTGTATGGATGCCATTTTTTCTGTGAGGTCTTTCTGGACAACTCTATTGAAAATACCCCGACTCCATCCATCACAACCTAATTAGTTTGCTTTAATTATTTTAATGTACATGAAACATTGTAAATAAACATTATATGTGTAACAATTTAACATGAGATTTACTTAAATGCTAATTTGCTATTTAGATATTAATTGCTATTTAGGTATTATTATCAGAATCTACTCCATATAAGATCCATGTGGATAAGTGCTTTTCCTCTCTCACCTATCTTTACATCTCTAACACCTAGAACATGACTTGGCATGTGTTAATTGCTCAGTAATTATTTGAAATGTTAATGAATGGTGCAACATGTATTAAATAATAACCAACTGATGGCTTCAGTGAATCTGTTGCCTTCTTTTGCAGAGGATTTTGTTTCTTTTTCTAAGAATATCAAAATAGGAACAATTGTTAAAACTACTGTGAATGAAAGGTCATTATATTCATCCTATTTTTTTTTAAAAGTGCTTTTTATATGGGTAAGTTATACAATCTTTTGCTTTGAATAAAACTTCTGCTGTCAAACTGACTTTGGTAAGAGTGTTTGATATGCCTGACCCAGATTTTAATTATGAACTTCCAGACGAGTCATTATTTCATTGGGAACATTTATCCTGCCCGTTTCCACCACTTCCTCTGGGGAGTTTAATCTAAATTCTGATAATACCAAAAAGGGCAGAACTTGTTTTGTTCTTATTATTAGTTAGCTTAAATGAGTTCCTTTAAAGGTTTTCTTTTATTTGAAACACAGTAATTCTGACTTTTAAAATTAAAGTAAGCTGTCAATACATAATTCAGTATTGATATCACAGTTCTTTTTCAATGGTACAAAGCACTGCTATTAACAGTGAAGTTCATGAGCATCCAAGCCTAACTATATGTGACTATAGACACTGTCCTGCCTATTTCTTTCTTTTTTGATATTCTTATGTTTTTCATATTCTTATGTTTTTTGTTTATTTTCCTATTTCAAATCAGAAAAGTAAAAGAATAGCCAATTAAAAGAATAAAGAAAGTCCATGAGACTTACAGGATAAAACAAATTGATATATGCATCATGGGACTTCTAGTAAAAGAAGTGAGAAAAGGGCAATAAAACTGACTTAAACAAATAATGTTGCAACCTTCTCAATTCTGGGGAGGGAAAAGGACATCCAGATTCATGAAGCCCATAAGATACAAACAGGAAGAAACTTAAGAACTTTAAAAAGTCTATACTGAGACACATTATAATCAAACTGTCAAAAGTCAAAGACAAAGAGAGAATTTTGAGAGCTGCAGGGGTAAAATAACTCATCAGTTACAACAGGAGTCTTTACCACATAAGACTATCAGAAGATTTCTTAACAATAACCTATCTGGCAGGACAGAAGGGAGAGGGATGATATATTAAAAGTGAGGAAAGAAAATAAAAGCCAATCAAAAATAATGTACTCAGCCAAACTCTCCTTCAAAATGATGACAAGATACATTCCCAGACAAACAAAAGCTGAGAAAATATGTAACCACTAGATCTTGTTTGCAATAATGCCATAGGGAATCTTTCAAGCTGAAATGAAAGAATACTAAAACAGAATTATTAAGAATGTTTGTTAATGTATTCATATTATAAATTTGTTAATGGATTCACAATACAAAAATATAAATTTTGTTATCAATAACATGAAGTATATGGGGAAAGAAATAAAAGTAAAGAGTTTGTATTTGTGATTGCCGCTAAAGTTTTATCAGTTTAAAATAGACTATTATAACTATACTAC
Organism: Ovis aries; assembly: GCF_016772045.2. Taxonomy (NCBI): domain Eukaryota; kingdom Metazoa; phylum Chordata; class Mammalia; order Artiodactyla; family Bovidae; genus Ovis; species Ovis aries. Next base: position 1,376,547 of record NC_056070.1, read on the forward strand.
CTTTTATGTAATCCTCATGGTATGTGAGGTATCCTTGATGTGTCAGATGGTAAAGAATCTGTCTGCAATGTAGGAGACCTGGTTCAGTCCCTGGGTCAGGAAAACCCTTTGGAGAAGGAAATAGAAACCCACACCAGTATTCATGCCTGGAGAATTCCATGGACAAGGAGCCTGGTGGGCTATAGTCCATGGGATCACAAAGAGTCAGGCATGATTGAGCAACTAACACACTTTCATGATATATATGTGCTCAATCACTCAGTTGTGCCTGATTCTTTTCAACCCCAGGGACTGCCAGTCTCCTCTGTCCATAGAATTTTCCAGGCAAGAACACTGGAATTGGTTGCCATTTCTCCTCTAGGTTATCTTCCCCACCCAAGGATTGAATCTGTGTCTCTTGCATCTCTTGCATTGGCAGGTAGATTCTGTACTTTTGAGGCACCTGAGAAGCCCCTTAATACTCATGGTAGCCACCATATAAATGATACAAAGAACATTGCCAGAAAAAACTTAACAAAGCACATAGGAAGACAAACGAGGAAAAGAGGAGCAAAAGAACTACAATACGGACAGAGAACAATTAAAAATATGGCAATAGTAAATCTTTTCCAATCAATACTTACTTTAAACATAAATGAACCAAACTATTCAATCAAAAGTCATAGGGTCATTCACTTCATTTTGCAGCAGAAATTAATACAATATTGTAAAGCAATTATACTTCAATAATTTAAAAAGCATTAAGAAACAATGTGGATAGATGAATAATAAGATAAGACCACATTATATGCTGTCTATAAGAGATTCACTTTAAAGTTAAGGACATATATGCATTGAAAGTGGATGGACAGAAAAATATTTTCCATGTAAATGGTAACCAAAAGATTGTGGGATTGGCTATATTTATAAAAAACAAAATAGACTTTAAGTCTAACATTGTCACATGAGACAATAAAGAATATTACATAATGATAAAATATATAAAATATATATATATATCTTCCAGTTCATCAGAAAGATATAACAATTATAAATGTATGTATGCTTTGATGTATGTACCCAACATCAAAGCACACAAATATACAAAGTAAATATTAACAAAACTGACAAAACTGAAAGAAATAGCAATACAATAATAGCAGGTTACTTCAATACCCCAATTTAAACAATGGATAGAATACCCAGACAGAAAAATCAATATGGAAACACCATATCTGAACAACACTATAAACCAATTGGCCTAACAGACAAATACAGAACATTCCACTCAACAGCAACAGAGTACATGTTTTCCCCAAGTACAAATAGGATATTTTCCAGAATAGACACATGTCAGGCCACAAAACAACCATTATCAAATCTAAAGTTGAAATCATACCTAATTTTTTTTTTTCTGATTGCAATGGTATGAAACTATAAGTCAATAACAGAAGGAAAATTGGAAAACTAATAAATATGTGGAAGCTAAGCAACATACTCTAAACAACCAATGGATCTAAGAAGAAATCAAAAGGAAAATCAGAAAATGTCTTGAGAGAAATGAAAATAAAATCATAATAAATAAAAACTTATGGGATTTGGGAAAAGCAGTGCTAAGAGGGAAATTTATAGCAATAAATGATTACATTAAAAAAAAAATAGGAACTTCCCTGGTGATTCAGCAGTTAAGAATCCAATTTTCAATGCAGGGGATGAAGGTTTGATCCCTGGTCAGGGAAATGCAATCACACAGGCTAACAAAGAAGCTCATGCACCGCAATTACAGAGCCCAAGGTGTGGATCCCACATGCACTGTAACTAATGAGCCCACATGCTCTGGGGCCTGCACAGCATGACTAGAGAGAAGCTTGTGCACCGCAATAAAAGGTCTTGTGGCACTGCAAGGAAGACCCCGTGTGCAGCAACTAAGACCCAAAACAGTAACAAATAAGTAAATGTTTTTTAAAAGAAAATGTATCTCAAATTAACAACCTAAACTCATACCTCAAGGAACTAGAAAAGAGCAAAATAAGCTCAAAGTTAGCATAAATAAATAAATAATAAAGATAAGAGTAGAAATAAAACAGAGACTAAGAAAACAATAGGAAAAGACAATATAACTAAGACTGTTTTTTGAAAAGATTGAACAATGGACAAACTTTCAGTTAGACTAAGAAAAACAAAAAGGAGATTCAAATTAATAAAATCAGAAATGAAATAGGAGACAGAAAAACCGAGGCACAGAAATTTTAAAATGATGTTAAGAAACCACATGATTAATTAGAACCCCAAATTGAATTACCTAGAAGAAATGGGTAAATTCCTAAATACATCCAACTTATCAAGACTGAATCATGAAGAAATAAAAACTCTGAAAAGAGTAAGGAGATGAAGTTAGGAATCCCAACAAAAGAAAGTTCAAGACCAGATGGCTTCACTAGTGACTAAGGGTTTAAAGAAGAATTTATGTCACTCCAACTCTGCTGCTGTTAAATTTCTTCAGTCGTGTCCAATTCTTTGTGACCCCATAGACTGTAGCCTGTGTCAAGTACAAATTGGCACTTACCAAGAGCATTGCCAACGACAGAGCAACAATGGCATTTGCCATCTGCCTCTAATGGAGATTGAACCCTGTGCTGCTATAGCTGTTGAGCTTCAACTACCCCTGAGGGAGCTCAGGGTGGAGTGAGACACTCTGTGTTCCAGCAGATCTGGTGGGACAAGTCTTTAGATAGTTGGATGTTGTTAGGAACAGATTTTATGATCTCAAACCTTGCATCTCCTTATATTCAGAGAAGCACTAAATCCCTTCATGGTGACATCAGATCTTCATGACTAACAAGAAACCTTTCATAAAAAGAGTGTTTAATAGTACTGAACTTCCCCGTCACCAAAACCTTATATATTGATCTTCCCCCTCGTCACTTTGGAGCAGTCTCTCAGAGATATCTGAGATGCTGTCTCCCAGGCTGCAGGCCCCATTTTGCCCCAAATAAAACTTAATTCTCAGCTCTCAAGTTATGCAAATTTTCAGTCTTCATCTGCCGTGCTCCTCTGTCCATGGATTCCTCAGGCAGGAATATCAGAGTGCGTTGCCATTTCCTCCTCCAGGGGATCTTCCCAAGCCAGGAGTCAAACCTGCATCTCCTGCATTGCAGGCAGTCATTACTGCTGAGTCACCAGGGAAGCCTGTCAATCCTACTCAAACTCCTCCAAATAATTGAAGAGGAGGGGACAGGTTAAGCTCATTGTATGAGGCCAGCATTGCCCTGATGCAAATTCCAGACAGAGACATTATAGGAAAAATATTATAGGCCAGTATATCCCTGATGAATGTAGATGGCAAAGTTCTCAAAACAAAAATTAGTAAACTGAACTCTACAGCACATATACCATGATCAAACAGGATAAATTCCTGGAATGTAAGGACAGTTTAACATTAAAATTCAATATATGTACTACACCAAAAGACAGAATGGTGGGGAAAAAATCATATGATCATCTCGATAGATGCAGAAAAAGCATTGACAAAATTTGGCATACTTTTGAGAGAAATATCTCAACAAATTATGTATAGAAAAAATGTACCACAACATAATAAAGGACATATACTTTAAGCCCATAGTTGACATCATACTCAATAATTAGAAGCTGAAAACTTTTTCATTAAGATTAGGGATAAGGTTAAGGATACCCTCTCTTGCCACTTCTATTCAGTATAGTACTGTGAAACCAAGCCAAAATAGTAAAAATAAGTAAAAGGCATCCAAGTCTAAAGGAAAGTGCAAATGATCTGTATGCACATGACATGATCCTATGTGTAGATAACCCTAAAGTAGTTTTTTATGGAGACAAAAAGCCAACTGTTAGAATTAACAAGCAAATTCATAAATTTTATAGACTATAAATAATCAATGTACAGAAACCAGTTGTATTTCCATACAGCAACAGTGAATCATGCAAAAAGGAAAATTTTTAAGAAACCAATCTTATTTACAATAGCACCAAAAGGAAAAATTTTTAGGAACAAAGCTAATCAAAGAAGTGAAAGACTTGGACACTGAAAACTGCAAAACGTTGATGAAAGAAATTAAATAAGACACAGGCAAATGTAAAGACACGCCCTGTTCATGGGTTGGAAGACATAATATTATTAAAATGCCCACATGACTAAAGCCATCTATAGACTTAGAGCAATTTTCATCAGCTTCCAAATGTCATTAAAACAGAAATAGAGAAAAAATTCCTAAAACTTATACAGAATCGCAAAAACAACCTTGAGAAAGAACAAAGTTAGAGATGTCCCACTTCCTAACTGCAAAATGGATTACAAAGCTACACTATTTAGAACAGTATAGCGCTGGCATAAAGGCATACATAATAGATCAATAGAACAGAGAGCCCAGAAATCAATCCCCACACATACAGTCAACTGATTTTTGACAAGGGTGCCAAGAATACACAATGGAGAAGGGATAATCTCTTCAACAACTGGTGTTACAAAAACTGGATATTCCCATTGCAAAGCAATAACTTGGATTTTTATTTTATACCATACATAAAAATCAGCTGAAAATGGATTAAACACTTATATTTAACATCTAAAACTATAAATTGCCTAAAAGAAAACAGGTGAAAACTTTGACATTGACCTCAACAATGACTTCTTGTATATGACACCAAACGCACAGAAAATAAAAGACAAAATAGAAAAGTGGGACCACATCAAACTGAACGGCTTATGTCACAACAAAGGAAGCAATCAACAGAGTGAAAAGGTGGAAGCAGCATGGCAGAAAATATTTTTGTATCAAGTATCTGATACAGGATTAGTTTTTAAGTATATAAGGAACTAGTACAATTCAGTAAAAAAAAAAAAAAAAAACCTGTTCGATGCATGATACCGGATGCTTGGGGCTGGTGCACGGAGACGACCCAGAGGGATGGTAGGGGGAGGGGGAGGAGGGAAAGGGGTTCAGGATGGGGAACACATGTATACCTGTGGCAGATTCATGTTGATGCATGGCAAAACCAATACAATATTGTAAAGTAATTAACCTCCAATTAAAATAAACAAATTTGTAAAAAAAAAAAAAATAACCTGATTACAAAATGGGCAATGGACCTGAACATATTTCTTTTTTTAAGAAAACATACAAATGGTCAAAAAATGCTCAACATCACTAATTTTTAGGGAAATACAAATAAAAACAATGAGTTATTACACACCTGTTAGGATGGCTATTATGAAAATAAAAGATAACAAGAGTTGGCAAAGATATAGAGAAATTGGAACCCTTGTGCACTCTTCCTGGAAATGTCTGATGAAATAGTACAACAGTTGTGGAAATAGTATGGACATTCCTCAAAAAATTAAAATTAGAATTACCATGTGATCTGGAAATTCCACGTCTGTTATATCTAAAGAATTGAAATAAGGATATTGAATAGATGTCTGCATGTCCACGTTTATAGCAGCATTATTTACAAAAAACCAAGATATGGAAATGACCCAGTTGTCTATTCACATATGAATAGGCAAAGAAAATAGTATATATATACAAATGAAAGAATATTGTTCAACCTTTAAAAAGAAGAAATTTCTGCTGTTTGTGACAGGATGAATGGACCTGGAGGACATTAACCTAAGTGAAAAAACCTGCTTAGAGAATGATAATTCATGACTTCATATGTATAAGTTTTCTAAAGTAGTCAGATTCATAGTAGTAGAGCAATTGCCAAGACTGCAAGTGGAAGAAATGAGTTGTTCAATGGGCATAAACTTTCAGTTATACTAAGTGAAAAAATTCTAGTGATCTGCTTTGCAACATAACACCAAGAGCTAACAATACAGTATTGTGCCCTAAAAAAAAAAAAAAGTGTTGAGAGTAAAACTCAAATTAAGTGTTTTTACCACCAAAACCAAACACGGGGTCAGATAAAACTTTGGGAAATGTTGGATATGTCTATTATCCTCATTGTGGTGATGCATGGGTGTTTGCCTATGTCCAAACTCATAAAATTGAACACATTGAATATGAACAATCCTCTGTATCTCAATCATATTTCAATAAAAATGTTAAAAAAAGAAATTCTATCTAAAATAATGAAATGTTTAACAGTGGAAATGTATACAAAAGTAGTTGTGATATTTCTTTAAATTTAATGCTGACCACAATACTTTGTAATTTTCCTTTCAAAAACTGGATTTTCCCAGCATGACACTCAGTACTGGCATCAGTAACAGACACTTGAAAACACTCATGCCAAGGAGTTAACAGGAAATATCTTGGCAAATTCAGAGTCAAAAGGAAAGCAGAGAATTGTCAGAACACATATCGTGTTTCTCAGAATTATCTGTGTCATGTTGGAAGTTTTTATACGGAAGTGTGTGTTGACACTAATGATTAAGGCCAGGATTCCTACAATTGACAGGAAAATGACCTATAAATAATGACTTGTGATGGACTTGTCATACAGTCATTAAGTGAAATATTCTAGTACCAGTTTCCTCCCTTTGGTATCCCAGTTTCCGGCTTCTGTGAAGTACTTTTCCTTTGTAAAGATCACTCATTTTATCTGAGACCATCAAGTTTTCTTTGGGCTTTATCAAATGATAATTTCATTCTCTCTTTTAGTAGATAACAATGTCAAATGGAGTTTCTTGAGCCTTTTTGGAACACATTTTGCTTGCACAGAAATTTTCTCTGGAGAGCTTCTTATTTCTCTGTTTATAAAAAGCAAAATAAATTCTTGAAATGTTGAAAGTTTATTTTTTTTAAGTTTAAGATAAAAGCTAATTGTTATGCATTATTAAGCAATCAGTTTGCCAATTATTTCATATAACACAAATATTTTTCTAATAAATTCAGTGTAACTTCTTAGAAAATGGTATTCAGTAATTATTTCACTGTTAAAATTCCATCATTTTACCATGTATCTTGCACTGTGTGTTTGTGTGTTAATGAAATATAAATTTCTGGAAAAATCATTTTATTACATAAACACTAGGTCAGAGTTTCTCCAACTGAGGACTGCAACTGTCAAGGGTCATAGGGCAGTAACATTAGGGAGATGAAGGAAGATGTCATTCTCTTTGAGTCCCTAGGAAGTGCAACAGACTTCTCCTCTCCTTTGTCATTGCTCCTTTTCATCCCAAAAGACACTTTTGTGGACCAGTGGCCTCCTCTTTTTTCTTCCTTCTTTCCTTCCTCCTTCACCCTTTTCTTCCTTCCCTGTTTTCATGTTTATGTTTGGGGGATTAAGTGGAAAACTAAGTGGTAAGCACTATCTTCTAAGTCCACAAGCAAGATGCTATGTATTTAGACATGGGGAAAAAATGAGGAATTTGAAATCATCTCACTATGACCACATTATGTTAATTCAGTATATGATGTGATAAAAAGTGATGTGTAATTAAGCCTGAGAAATGCTTACAGAAATTACTCTAACACCAGAGAATTAATAGCCTGTAAATTCTACATTCAATAATTTGTTCATTCTAAATGATAATGTTGAGATAATTCCCTTTTAAAAAACACAAAATGAACAGTTTTAAGACTCCTTTTTGAAAAGGAAAAGTGAAAGTCATTCATTCGTGTCTGACTCTTTATGATCCCATGGAATTCTCCAGGCCAGAATGCTGGAGTGAGTAGTCTTTCCCTTCTTCAGGGGATCTTCCCAACCCAGGGATTGAACCCAGGTCTCCCACATTGCAGGAGGATTCTTTACCAGCTGAGCCACAAGGGAAGCTCCCTCTGTAAATAACCTCATATTAAGTGATATCTAACAAAGAAACAACATACTGGTTTCGAGTCAGTATTTAGAAGTTCAGACATTAAAATCACCTTAGAAACATTTCATAATCAGTGAAATTTGTGAGAGTGAATTTGAGAGAGTTTAAGGCAAATAAGACTTGACTATGTTTGCATGGCCAAAACTAAAACTAATCTCTAAATGAGTGAGGTTCTGATGCAACATGTATGTCCCATAAGACAATATGAATGATGAGATTAGGGTTGATATTTCCCTGGCATTGGCCATTTCTGTTCTCTTTCTGCCATCTCTCTACATTCTCTTTGTACTACTTGTATATCGATGGATATTGCTGGGTGATTTAGCTTAGAGGCTGGAAAATATGAAAAGAGGAATAAGTCATAGCCCATGATTTTAAAAAATACAGTTATGATGAAGAGACAACATGAGTGAACAAGAAAAAGAAGGCAAAACACCAGATGGTGAAGTCCAGTCCCTTCCAGCTGAGTCCCAATTGGTGTCTCTCTCTCCTATATCTTTATGTCTTGAACCATTATCATCGAGGTTGCATAAAAAACATATAGAACACCTCTTTGAACTATACTCTTTCACTACTTAAAATTATCAATACATATCTCTTCAGAAAGAGTCTAGAAGCACTTAGTCAGGTAAGCAGCACTAAACTAAAGTATGAGACTTCCCTTTGCCCATCCTCCAAATTTGTTTTCCAGCTTTATGTCTCACTGTTCAGCTATATTCAGCTAAACTACATGGCCCACTACTGCCTGAACATGATTATTTTTAAAAATTTGCCTCATGCTCCTCATTATGAAATGTTATGCTGGATGACTTCTCTTTATCTCTGTCTATAAAAATTTTGCCATGAACCACAATGTAGGTTGAATGGTGCCCTTTTTATAAAGCTTTATTGTTAAGTCGGGAGTGATCTTATGGTGCCCAGAACATCCTTAGAATTATAGGTACATATTTTGAAGCACTTGGCATATTTCTCTCTTAACTAGATTTCTTTTATTTCTCCTAAGAACTAGAAATATCGACCACTCATTCACTCATATTATTTGGAAAAATACCTAGTATAGGTTTCATCATAGAAAACTTGGAAACTAATTTTAAAAATATTAGTTAGGAAGTTAATACTTATCTGGTCAAACTTCTTATTCAATAAATTCAGTAAAAAAAAAAAGCAAGAGGATAGTCGGTTTCCTTTTTGAGCAGTTATAATCAAAGAAAATATGTAGATAAATAGCATTAGGTAAGCAAAAATTTTTCAGAATGAAAAAATGAAACATGAGCCATACAAAAATTTTTTTTACAGTTGGTTTTCATATCTCTTTTTAAAATTAATCTATTCTTTTATTGAAGGATAATTGCTTTACAGAATTTTACTGTTTTCTGTCAAACCTCAACATGAATCATCCATAGGCATACATGTATTTTTAGTTGGATATAATTTTTAAAAAAAAATTACTCTGCAAAGGAGCAAATGAAATGTCAAGGTACAGCCTGGGAGGTGGTCCTAAGATGGTGGAGAAATAGGACAGAGAGACCACATTCTCACCCATAAATTCATTGAAATATCATTTGAACACTGAGCAAATTCCACAAAACAACTTCTGAACACTGGTGGAGGACACCAGACACCCAGAAAGGCAGCCTGTTGCCTTCAAAAGGAGGTTGTCTTTGAAAATATAAAAGATAAAAAGAGAGACAAAAGAATTAGGGATGGAGATCCACCCTGGGGAGGGAGTCGTGAAAGAGGAGAAGTTTCCAAACACCAGGAAACCCTCTCACCGGCGGGTCTGTGGGGAGTTTTGGAATCTCAGAGGGCAACATAACTGGGAGCAAAAAATAAATAAAACCCACAGATTACACGCCTAACCACAACTCCCAGCTAAAAAGTAACCCAGATGCTTGCTTATGCCACCAGCAAGTGGGGGCTGATCAGGGAGGCATGGGCTGCATTGCTCAGGGTAAGGACCAGGCCTGAATGCCCTGAGGACAATCTGAGGGAGCTAACTTGAGTTAGCAACCCAAACCGTGGGATAGCCAGAGGGGAAAAAAAAAAAAAAGGAAGAGAGAGAGACAGAGAACTTTCCTTCGAAAAGCACTAACCTAAGGCACTGCCAGGCCCGTTCACAGAACAAAGGACTGAACAATACCAGAGGAGAGCTAGCCAGCTGTGGACCGGCCCATCCCCCGCTGGAGACAGGGAGGCAGATGGGCGATAGCCAAAGCCAGTGAGAGGCATCCTCTACCAAACTGCAAGCAGGCTCCCAGTTGCTAACCAAGTCTTCCTGGGATCCTGGATGGTTGACATCTGCCAGGAGAGTTGCAGTCAGAGATCGGCTCCCCAGAGGAGACATATGGCACACCTGAGATGGTGCTTCCGCTGCATATCCAGAAAACGGAGTGGCTGGGACCAGGGAGGTGATAAGATGCACTGCATCTAAGGAGAGCATGCTCACCAAACACCTGGTCGCCTAACCGGATCGGACCTGCAAAAGGCACAAAGAGCAGGCCCAACCAACTGTGCCTTTGTGGAGTACCCAAGAACATGAACCTGAGTGGCTTAGATCTGGGAAGTGCATGCAACCCAGGGCCCACTGTAGACAGTTCTCCTGCAGAGCAACCTGGAGCTTGAGCAGTGTAGACTGGGAAAGCACATATGCTGTGAGTGGGGACAAACCCAGTGTGGCACAGACACTGTGAGCACTCCCTACACATACCAGTGATATTTGTTTAAAGTGTTCTTCCCCACAGGACAACTGAACAACTGAGCCTAAATAAGTGACCACCTCCACCCCTTTTTGTCAGGGCAGAAATTAGACACTGAAGAGACTTGCAAACAGAAGAAGCCAAAATAAACAGAGGGAACTGCTTGGGAAGTGACAGGTGCAAAAGATTTAAAACCTGTAGTTAGTTCTTTGGAAGGGGCCTATAGACCTCGAGAAGTATAAGCTGGAACAAGGAACTATCTGAAACAACTGACCCACACTGCATGCAACAGCTCCAGAGAAATTCCTAGATATATTTTACTATCATCATTTTTAAGCTCCTTATTACTCCATTAATTTTCATTTTTGTAACCTACTATTACCTTGTGAAAAAAAAAAACTTCATTTTTAAAGCAAATTTCATATATAGCTTTCATATTTTTGTGATTTTTTTTATTATTGTATTTTTGAGAGTCTAACCTCTACTCCAGATTTTTAATATTGAATTTTGGTATTTGTTGTCAATTTTGTACCTTTAAGAATCCAATCTTCAGTACCAATTTTTACTTAGGAGTGTGATTACTGGCTTGATTGCCCTCTCCCCCTTTTGACTTTCCTTTTTCTCCCTCAGGTCACCTCTATCTCCTCCCTCCCCCTTTTCTTCTCTACCCAATTGTGTGAATCTCTTTGGGTATTTTGGGCTGTGGGAAACACTTAGGGAACTGATTACTAGCTAGATCTGTCTCTCTCTGTTTTACTTCCCCTCTTCTCCTCCTGGTCACCCCTATCTTCTTCCTCTGTCTTCTCTTCTCCATGTAACTCTGTGAACCTCTCTGGGTGTTCCAGGCTGTGGAGAGTACATAGGGAATTGATTACTGGCTAGATTGATCTCTCCCCTTTTGATTCCCCCTCTTCTCCTCTTCATCACCTCTATTTCCTGCCTCCCTCTTCTCTTCTCTATGTAACTCTGTGAACCTCTCTGGGTGTCCCTCACTGTGGAGAGTCTTTTCTCATTAACCTAGAGGTTTTATCATCAGTGCCGTATGGATGGAGAAGTCTTGAGGCTACTGTAAGAATAAGACTGAAAACCAGAGACAGGAGGCTTAAATACAAAACTTGAGAACACCGGAACACTTCTGACTCTAGAGAACATTAATTAACAAGAGCTCATCCAAAAGCCTACATACCTACACTGAAACCAAGCTCCACCCAAGAGCCAACAAGTTCCAGAGCAAGACATACCATGTTAATTCTCCAGCAGTGTTGGAACGTAGTCCTGAACATTAATACACAGGCTGCCCAAAGTCACACCGAACCCATAGACACCTCAAAACTCACTACTGGACACTTCATTGCACTACAGAGAGAAGAGATCCAACTCCACCCACCAGAATATTGACACAAGCTTCCCTAACCAGGAAACCTTGACAAGCCAAACTTGTAACCCAACCCACAGGGAGGAACCTCCACAATAAAGAGGAACCACAAACTTCCAGCATACAGTAAAGTCATCCCAAACATGGCAACCAAAACAAAATGAAAAGACAGAAATATTCATCAGGTAAAGGAATATGATAAATGCCCACCAAGCCAAACAAAAGAGGAGGAGATAGGGAGTCTATCTGAAAAATAATTCAGAATAATGATAGTAAAAATGATCCAAAATCTTGAAAACAAAATGGAGTTACAGATAAATAATCTGGAGACAAGAATTGAGATGATGCAAGAAATGTTTGACAAAGACCTAGAAGAAATTGAAAAATGAGTGAATCAATAATGAATAATGCAATAACTGAGATTAAAAACTCTGGAGGGAACCAACAGTAGAATAACTGAGGCAGAAAATAGGATAAGCGAGGTGGATGATAGAATGGAGGAAATAAATGAAGCAGAGAGGAAGAAAGAAAAATAGAATTAAAAGAAATGAGGACAACTTCAGAGACCTGTGGGACAATGTCAAACGCCCTAACATTCGAATTATAGGAGTCCCAGAAGAAGACGACAAAAAGAACGACTGTGAAAAAATACTTGAGGAGATAATAGTTGAAAACTTCCCTAAAATGGGGAAGGAAATAGCCACCCAAGTCCAAGAAACCCAGAGAGTCCCAAACAAGATAAACCCCAGGCAAAATACACCAAGATACATTTTAATCAAATTAATGTAGATCAAACACAAAGAAAAAAATATTAAAAGCAGCAAGGAAAAAACAACAAATAACACACAAGAGGATTCCCATAAAGATAACAGCTGATCTTTCAGCTGAAACTCTTCAGGCCAGAAGAGAATGGCAAGACATATTTAAGTGAAGAAAGAGAAAAAGCTACAGCCCTGATTATTGTATCCAGCAAGGATCTCGTTCAAATATGAAGGAGTATTCAAAAGCTTTACAGACAAGCAAAAGCTGAGAGAATTCAGCACCACCAAATCAACACTTCAACAAATGCTAAAAGATCTTCTCTAGACAGGAAACACAGAAAAGGTGTATAAACTCGAACCCAAAACAACAAAGTAAATGGCAAGGGGATCATACTTATCAATAATCACCTAGAATGTAAATGGGTTGAATGACCCAACCAAAAGACAAAGACTGACTGAATGGATATGAAAACAAGACCCCTATATATGTTGTCTATAAGAGACCCACCTCAAAACAAGAGACACAAACAGACTGAAAGTGAAGGGCTGGAAAAGATATTTCATGCAAATGGAAACCAAAAGAAGGCAGGAGTAGCAATACTCATATCAGATAAAATAGACTCTGAAATAAAGGCTGTGAAAAGAGACAAAGGACACTACATAATGATCAAAGGGTCAATACAAGAAGAAGATATAACAATTATAAATATATATGCACTCAACATAGGAGCACCACAATATGTAAGGCAAATGCTAACAAGTATGAAAGGGGAAATTAACAGTAACGCAATAATAGTGGGAGACTTTAATACCCCATTCACACCTATGGATAGATCAACTAAATAGGAAATTAGCAAGGAAACACAAACTTTAAATGATACAATGGACCAGTTAGACCTAATTGGTATCTATAGGACATTTTACCCAAAACAATGAATTTCACCTTTTTCTCAAGTGCACATGGAACCTTCTCCAGGATAGATCATATCGTAGGCCATAAATCTAGCCTTGGTAAATTAAAAAAAAAAAAAAAAGTTGAAATCATTCCAAGCATCTTTTCTGATCACAGTGCTGTGATTAGATGTCAACAGGAAAAAAGCTATTAAAAATACAAACAATTGGAGGCTAAACTGCAAGCTTCTGAATAACCAACAAATCACAGAAGAAATCAAAATATGCATAGAAATGAATGAAAATGAAAACACAACAACCCAAAACCATTGGAACTCAGTAAAAGCAGTGCTAAGGGGAAGGTTCATAACAATACAAGCTTACCTCAAGAAACAAGAGAAAAGTCAAATAAATAACCTAACTCTACACCTAAAGCAACTAAAAAAGAAGAAATGAAAAACCCCAGGGTTGGTAGAAGGAAAGAAATCATAAAAATTAGGGCAGAAATAAATGAAAAAGAAACAAAGGAGACCATAGCAAAAATCAACAAAGCTAAAAGCTGGTTCTTTGGGAAGAGAAATAAAATAGACAAACCATTAGCCAGACTCACCAAGAAACAAAAGGAGAAGAATCAAATCAACAAAATTAGAAAAAAAAAAAATGGAGAAATCACAACAGACAACACAGAAATACAAAGGATCATGAGACTACTATCAGCAACTATATGCCAATAAAATGGACAACTTGGAAGAAAAGGACAAATTCTTAGAAGAGTATAAATTTCCAAAACTGAACCAGGAAGAAATAAAAATCTTAACAGACCCATCGCAAACACAGAAATCTAAACTGTAATCAGAAATCTTCTAGCAAACCAAAGCCCAGGACCAGATGGCTTCACAGATAAACTACCAAAAATTTAGAGAAGAGCTAACACCTATCCTACTCAAACTCTTCCAGAAAATTGCATAGGAAGGTAAACTTCCAAACTCATTCTATGAGGCCACCATCCCCCCAAACCAGACAAAGATGTCACAGGAAAAAAAAAAAAAGAAAACTACAGGCCAATATCACTGATGAACATAGATGCAAAAATCCTTAACAAAATCCTAGCAAGCAGAATCCAACAATGTATGATTAAAAAGATCATACATCATACCAAGTAGGCTTATTCCCAGGGATGTAAGGATTCTTTAATATTCACAAATCAATGAATGTGATACACCACATTAACAAATTGAAAGATAAAAACCATATGATTATCTCAATAGATTCAGAGAAAGCCTTTGACAAAATTCAACATCCATTTATGATAAAAACCCTCTAGAAAGCAGGCAGAAAAGGAACATATCTCAACATAATAAAAGCCGTATATGATAAACCCACAGCAAACATTATCCTCAATGGTGAAAAATTGAAAGCGTTTCTGCCAAAGTCGGGAATAAGACAAGGGTGCCCACTCTCACCACTGCTATTCAAGTTTAGCCACAGCAATCAGAGAAGGAAAAGAAATACAAAGAATCCAAATTGGAAAAGAAGTAAAACTCTCACTCTTTGCAGATGACATGATCCTCTACATAGAAAACCATAATGACTCCACCAGAAAATTACTAGAGCTTATCAATGAAAATAGTAAAGTTTCAGGATATAAAATTATCACACAGAAATCCCTTGCATTCCTATACACTAACAATGAGAAAACAGAAAGAGAAATTAAGGAAACAATTCCATTCACCATTGCAATGAAATGAATAAAATACTTAGGAATAAATCTACCTAAAGAAACAAAAGACTTATATATAGAAAACTATAAAAAACTGACCAAAGAAATCAAAGAGGACACAAATAGATGGAGAAATATACCATGTTCATAGATCAGAAGAATCAATATGTGAAAATGATTATACTACCCAAAGCAATCTATAGATTCAATAAAATCTCTATCAAGCTACCAATGGAATTTTTCAGAGAACTAGAGCAAATAATTTCATAATTTGTATGGAAATACAAAAAACCTTGAATAGCCAAACAATCTTGAGAAAGAATGGAACTGGAGTAATCAACCTGCCTGACTTCAGGCAGGTTATACTACAAAGCTTATAGTTTATACTATACTACAAAACTACAGTCATCAAGACAGTCATCAAGACAGTATGGTACTGGCACAAAGACAGAAATATAGATCACTGCAACAAAATAGAAAGCCCAGAGATAATCCATGCACCTATGGACACCTTAGCTTTGACAAAGGAGGCAAGAATAAACAATGGTGAAAAGACAATCTATTTAACAAGTGGTGCTGGGAAAACTGGTCAACCACTTGTAAAAGAATGAAACTAGAACACTTTCTAACACCATACACACACACACACACACACACACACACACACACACACACACACAACTCAAAATGGATTAAATGATCTAAACGTAAGACCAGAAACTATAAAACTCCTAGAGGAGAACATAGGCAAAACACTCTCTGACATAAATCACAGCAGGATCCTCTATGACCCACCTCACAGAGCAATGGAAATGAAAGCAAAAATAAACAAATAGAACTTAATTAAACCTAAAAGCTTTTGCACAACAAAGGAAACTCTAAGCAAGGTGAAAAGACAGCTTTCAGAATGGGAGAAAATAATAGCAAATGAAGCAACTGACAAAGAATTAATCTCAAAAAATATACAAGCAGCACCTGCACCTCAATTCCAGAAAAATAAATGACCCAGTCAACAAACGAGCCAAAGAACTAAATAGACATTTCTCCAAAGAAGACATACAGATGGCTAACAAACACATGAAAAGATGCTCAACATCACTCATTATCAGAGAAATGCAAATCAAAACTACAATGAGGTACCATCTCACGCCTGTCAGAATGGTTGTTATCAAAAAGTCTACAAACAATAAATGCTGGAGAGGGTGCTGAGAAAAAGGAACCCTATTACACTGTTGGTGGGAATGCAAACTAGTACAGCCACTATGGAGAAGAGTGTGGAGATTCCTTAAAAAACTGGAAATAGAACTGCCTTATGACCCAGAAATACCACTGCTGGGCATACACACCGAGGAAACCAGAATTGAAAGAGACACATGTACCCCAATGTTCATCGCAGTACTGTTTATAACAGCCAGGACATGTAAGCAACCTAGATATCCATAAGGAGACGAATGGATAAGAAAGCTGTGGTACATATACACAATGGAGTATTACTCAGCCATTAAAAAGAATTTATTTGTTTATTTGAATCAGTTCTAATGAGGTGGATGAAACTGGAGCCTATTATACAGAGTGAAGTAAGTCAGAAAGAAAAACACCAATACAGTATACTAATGCATATATATGGAATTTAGAAAGATGGTAATGATGACCCTATATACAAGGCAGCAAAAAGAGACACAGATGTAAAGAACAGTCTTTTCGACTCTGTGGAAGAAGTTGAGGGTGTGATGATTTGAGAGGGTAGTGCTGAAACGTGTATATTATCATATGTGAAGTGGATTGCCAGCCCAGGTTCGATGCATGAGACAAGATGCTCGTGGCTGGTGCACTGGGATGACCCTGGGGAATGGGATGGGGAAGGGAGGTGGGAGGGGGGTTCTGGGTGGGGAACAGATGTGTGCCCCTGGCTGATTCATTTCAATGTATGGATAAAGCCACTACAATATTGTAATTAGCCTCCAATTAAAATAAATAAATAAAATTTTTTTAAAGCTGCATCCTGAAAGAAACTTTCACAGCACACATCTGATAAAAGGCTTGAATCCACAATATAGTAAGAACTCTCACAATTCAGCAAGATCACCCCAAAAAAGGAGAAAGGGATATTTGAACAAACATCTCACAAGTAGCTAATATCCTCAGTGACAGATGTTAAACTTCATTAGTCATCAGGAAAATGCAAATTAGAATCACTTCAGATACTACTGCATACCTGATTATTGTTGTTCATGTGCACAGTCCTGTCCCACTCTGCAACTCATGGACTGCAATATACCAGACTTCTCTGTTCTTAACAACCTCCTGGAGTTTTCTTAATGTCATCCAACTATCTCATCCTCTGTTGTCCTCTTCTCCTCCTGCCTTCAATCTTTCCCAGCATTAGGGTCTTTTCAAATGAGTCAGCTTTTCACATCACGTGGCCAAAATGTTGAAGATTCAGCTTCAGCTTCAGCATCAGTCCTTCTAATGAATATTCAAGGTTGATTTCCTTTAGGATTGATTGATTTGATCTCCTTGCTGTCCAAGAGACTCTCAGGAGTCTTCTCCAACACCACAGTTTGAAGGCATCAATTCTTCAATGCTCAGTCTTTTTTATTGTCCAGCTCTCACATCCATACACGACTACTGGAAAAACCACAGCTTTGACTATTTTGACACTTGTAGACAAAGTAATGTCTCTGCTTTTGAATATGCTGTATAGGTTTGTCATAGCTTTTCTTCCAAGGAGCAAGCATCTGTTAATTTCATGGCTTCAGTTACTGGCCATAGTGATTTTGGAGCCTGAGAAAATAGTCTATCATGTCTCCATTGTTTCCCCATCTATTTGCCATGAAGTGATAGGACTGGATACCATGATCTTAGTTCTCTGAATGTCAGGTTTTAAGCCATCTTTTTCACTCTCCTCTTTCACCTTCATCAAGAGGCTCTTTAATTCCATTTTGCTTTCTGCCATAGCGGTGGTGTCATAGGCATATCTGAGATTATCGATATCTTTCCCCACAATCTTGATTTCAGGTTGTGCTTCATCCAGCCCAGCATTTTGTATGATGTACACTGCATAGCAGTTAAATAGGAAGGGTGACAATATATAGCCTTAATGGACTGCTTTCCCAATTTTGAACCAGCTAGACAAGCTAAAATTACTTAAAAGACAAAACAAAAGCTTAACAATACCATGTGTGTTGAGTATGTGGAGCCATCAGAACTTTCATATACTATTTGTGGGAGTCTAAATTGGTAAACTACTTTAAAAAACAGTTTGGCAGTTTCTTATAGTTAAATGTATACTTTCTGCTTGGGCTCATTTATGTAGCTTCTAGATATTTACTCAAAAAAAGATGGAAATATATACCTAGAAAAATAATTGTACACCAATGTTTACAGAAAATTTACTCATCATAGCCCAATGTGAAAAGTAACCAAGTTCCCATAAACAGGGAAATAGATAAACTGTGAAATATTCATATAATGGCATATTACTCAACAATTTAAAAAACTAATAGATGCAACTTCTTACTAATACATGTAAGAAGTAGGGCAAATCCCCAAATAATGAACCTGAGTGAAAGAAACCAGAAAGAAAACACACATCACATAATTCTATTCTGTTGTATCAGAAATGGTTATCATTCTGAGGCATAAAGGGGATCAATGGCCAAAGGGCCTGAAGAAACTTTCTGGTGTGATGGGACTGCTCTTCATTTTTATTGTTGAACTCTTATGACTTTACAGTATAAAAGACCACATTTGCCCCCACAAAGGGTAAATGCTCTTTCCTTGAAGTCTAATTATTTCTATGTAAATAAATAAATAATTAAATGTCTCATTACTTCTAGTTAATTTTAAATATATTGAAACAGTGAAAATTTACTATATAAACTGAGGATAGCTTTGGTATAACTGCAACAGTACTGAACATGAAAGAGAAATACATAGTTTCAGAGCTCATTTTCTAAAACTCTTTGAATAGGTGTACTTGGTATTCAGAAATTTTAGGATAAGAATGTGATGCATGTACCATATATTACACAGCAGCTGCATTATCCCTTTAATTAAAGTATTAACTTTTCTGTAGTGAAATATGAAAATTCATAGAAAGCAACTTAAAAACTATATATAGCCTCATTTCAATTCAGGTTTGCTTTTAACCCAAAATCAGTTTTAGTATGATGAAATTTCAGTTTCTAAGGATTTTTGGATTTTGATGCTGTAAACAAGATACTGTGTACCTGTAGTTCAATTTACCTATAATTATTAAAATGACTTAACAAAGAACATGCCTGCTGTTTCTCCAGGTTTTATAAGTGGTTGTAATGAACTGGTGGTACTTTTGTCACCTATAGGAATCTTGGCCAACATTAAATTTCTGGCACTTTTCTTTGAGCGGGGAATTAAAATCCCAGTCAAAAATAAAGGTTTTGTTTTTAGTGGCTTTACTATGAGGATGAAGTAACATTTTTTACTTAAATATAATATCCTTCTGCTATTAATTTTCTTCTTTATATTTGTACCTATTTCACAAAACTGCAGATAAATGAAGAATCTTTCTGCAGAAAATACAGCTTTCTTCGCTAAAATGAACAAACAAAAAGTTCAACATAAATTGAAGGCAAAAAAAAATTTAAAATTTTCATTAGAATCATTTCTAAGTTCCCATTCAACTGGGTCTGATTTCTTCTATATTCTGCCCAGTGCTTACTGCCATGTGTGTGTTTGTGTGTGGGTATGTATACACATTTGACTTCCATCCCCAAGGAAACACTGGCAAATATGATATTGTACAGAGGTAATGTGGTATAGTACCAAGAGCATGGGGATGGGATTTAGTAAAACTGCTCTTGTATTCCAGGTGCTTCTTTAAAACCTTGTAGCAGAAGAAAATTTAGCTTTTTTGAATCTAGGTTTTATTATCTATAATCTGAGAGGTGTAAATCAAACTTCAGGATTATTTTTAGGATAACATGAGATACACTGTCAATCAACCAATTAATAATAAGTGGTAACTATAATAATAAGTTGACTACTTTATTATTAAAAGCTTGACAGAGAAATCTATATTTGATTGAAAAGGGAAGTATAATTGTGTTAGAGATAAGCTTAAAACCTTACCTTATGAAAATGTTACTCTGCTCTTCTTTACAAGACTATTATATTGTTTTTGCCACTAGAATTTGGCAAGAGCTTATTTGATAATGTTTGATGAAACCATACTCTCTCTACTATTTTACAATATCTACTACAAAGCCTATGGTCAGGAATTACAATTCTACTAGTGTAAAAAATGTTCAGAATTCTAAAGGGACAGAAGAAAATTTTCTCAGTAGGAAAGAAGTAAATTGCAAATGGAGGTCATTAAAAATTAAGGCTCTGATTGAACTTTGGCCTAGAGAATGAAATTTAACTTCTAAGAAAGTTTGGCTATATTATCTGACAATGCAGATGAGGAAGGGTACCTTATATCAAAATATCAACTATCTACAATCAACTAGAGTCCATTAAGCCATTTATTATTTAAATAATTATTTCAGATTGATTACTTAAGTATCAAGGGCAGTTAAGCAATAGACAATTCTCTTTTACTTAGTATTTTTTTTTTTTCCACTACTCAGTTCTTATGGGAAATCCTATCCAGGTCATCAAATCACAATTGAAAACAACTGATAATGAAAAGAATGCTAATTGGTTTCCTCTCTCTTATCACTGATTCATACACAAACTATTATTTCCACATTCTTCCTCTTGTTTGTACTCAACTTCTATATCTAGACTTTAAAGTTTTTTGGAGTAATTAGGAACTAGCATAACATTGGTAAACTATATTGAGTCTTAGACAGGATGATGAATGTGATCTAGAAATAATGTATTTAAAGCTGCTGCTGCTGCTAAGTCGCTTCAGTCGTGTCCGACTCTGTGCGACCCCATAGACGGCAGCCCACCAGGCTCCCCTGTCCCTGGGATTCTCCAGGCAAGAACACTGGAGTGGGTTGCCATTTCCTTCTCCAGTATTTAAGGCTACTGATCAAATATTTACTTAACAACCATTGAACTAAGTGCTAATGACAAAAAGACAAGTTTCAGTTTTTGCCCTTTGGAAACTCAGAGTTTAGTAGAGGAGATTTGTAAACAAACAAATTCAACAGAGAATGATATGTTCAATAACAGATTGTAGCCAAAGTAATAAACATTTAGACAAATAATAAACATGTTGGTCAGCAGAAAGGGGGACATTACATCAAAGTCCCGTGTTCTGCTCTGAACCTTCTGAGGCCAAAGCAACATTGCCCCAAATTGGGTGGTGAGCCAAGAATTATAGGTCAGTCTTTCAACTCGACTTCCTTCAAAGAGAATGTCAGGACCAAATTCATGAATTTTCAGGCTTTTACTTTCTGTTTAATTCAGCCAATATCTAAAGTCTCAGTGCCCTCTTTAAAAAATAACATCAGTTCAGTTCAGTCACTCAGTCATGTCTGACTCATGGACTGCAGCACGCCAGGCCTCCCTGTCTATCACCAACTCCCAGAGTTTACTCAAACTCACGTCCATTGAGTCGGTGATGCCGTCCAAATATCTCATCCTCTGTCATCCCCTTCTCCCCCTGCCTTCAATCTTTCCCAGCATCAGGGTCTTTTCCAGTGAGTCAGTTCTTCTCATCAGGTGGCCAAAGTATTAGAGTTTCAGCTTCAACATCAATCCTTCCAATGAACATTCAGGACTGACTTCCTTTAGGATGGACTGGTTGGATATCCTTGCAGTCCAAGGGACTCCAAAGTACTTGAGTTTCAGCTTCAGCATCATTCCTTCCAAAGAAATCCCAAAGTTGATCTCCTTCAGAATGGACTAGTTGGATCTCCTTGCAGTCCAAGGGGCTCTCAAGAGTCTTTTCCAACACCACAGTTCAGAAGCATCAATTCTTTGCCACTCAGCTTTCTTTATAGTCCAACTCTCACATCCATAAATGACTACTGGGGGGAAAAAATAGCATAATTTATTGAAAAAAATCTACTTTCTATTGCATTATGCTGTTCACCTTCCTGAGACAACTCCCAGCACCTCTTCCTTCACCTTTCTTCCCACTTACATCACAGTGTTCCCTAAAAGTGAACATAACATAAGAATTCCTCTATACCATCAACTTCTATTCAGGACATTTTGCCTGTCTCTGCCTCAATTGAACCCTAACTTTCTTGAGAGCTTAGTTTTACCTCTGGCCTTAGCATGTGGCTTTTATTTTCTGTCACCTATGAGCAGGTTTCACATATTTCTTTCCCATTGTCCACTGAGCACTCCCACTGTTGGGAAGCTTGCTGCTCAGTCCAGTCACTCACTCCCATCCCTTATGAGTGGCAGATACCAACCACTCACTAACTTCACCTCATTCCCTGAGCATCTTGACACTTGAGTCACAGATAGGCCTTCTCTTCAGCCAAGATTCCTGCTGCTGCTGCTGCTGCTGCTGCTGCTGCTGCTGCTGCTGCTAAGTCACTTCAGTCACATCCCACTCTGTGCGACCTCATAGACGGCAGCCCACCAGGCTCCCCCATCCCTGGGATTCTCCAGGCAAGAACACTTGAGTGGGTTTTATAGGATTTCAATCATCTTATATATCCAAGTCCATAATTTTCCAGTCCTATTCAAGACTCTAACCACTTGTTTCCAATGTTTTCCTCTGTTTCATTCTGATACATATTCTTAAACAGATAATATGGACTGGCCATAATCTGAAGTGAATAAAGTTGAAATCATTTTTCAGATTTTTCAGTTAATCTTACGTTGACTACGCTGCAACTTTTTCTTTATCCCTTCCACACTCTACCTTTACTCTAACCCTAATATTGACCTAACCATAACCATAATCAAGACTGTAAACATAAACACAATCATAATCCTTCTTTCCTGCCTTCCTGTCCAATATAGATTTCACAGCTCATTTTTTTTTCCTTATAAACTCCAATTTCTTCTGTTATTTCATTGCATTCATTTAACAAAATCAAATTCTGAAGGAATCCATTTTCTATGTCTTGGGCAATGAATTATACTGGAAAAAATAGCAAACAGAGCAACGTAACACTATAAATTTATCATCACTGACCTCATGTAGATAATTAGCAAATCTATCACTGGCATCAATATTTCACATCATCTATATTTTTCAAGCTTCCCTGATAGCTTAGTTGGTAAAGAATCCCCCTGCAATGTGGGAGACCTCGGTTTGATCCCTGGGTTGGGAAGATTCCCTGGAGAAGGGAAAGGCTATCCACTCCAGTATTCTGGCTTAGAGAATTCTGTGGACTGTATAGTCCATGGGGTCGCAAACAGTCGGACACAACTGAAAAAATTTCATGTTCACTGTACTTTTCTTGACATCTATTTATACCACACCAAACCCAAAATTTTTCAGACCCATTATTTCCTAAAAGAGAAAAATAGAAGCTGTCATATGTGGTTTAGCTTAGACGCTGTCTTATCTGACTCTTTGCAACCCCAGGGATTGCAGCCTGCCAGGCTCCTCTGTCCATGGCATTTTCTGGTCAAGGATACTTGAACACCCCTAACTTCCAGACACCCATTTTTCTTCTCACCATACTCTGGTAAGCCTCATGTTCTGCTGCTCCAAAACAGCTCTCATTATCATCAACAATAGCCTCCATATCACTAATCAAAAAACCTATTTCATGGCTTACTTTTCTCTGAGTGGTGCTGACCACCTGTGGTTAGAAATTAGTATAAAGTAGTCACTGAAACTGTGGGCTCTGGAGTCAGACAGCCTGGGATAGATTCCTGGATCTGCCAGTTACTAGCTGGGACCTAAAGCAATTGATTGAAAATATCTCTATGCCTCAATTTCCTTCTCTATAAAATAGAGGTAAAAGTAGTATTATCATAGAAATGTAAAAATAAGGTAAATACATATTTTTACAGTTCTTGGGCTTCCCTGGTGACTCAGAGGTTAAAGCATCTGCCTGGAATGCGGGAGACCCGGGTTCGATCCTTGAGTCGGGAAGATCCGCTGGAGAAGGAAATGGCAACCCACTCCAGTACTCTTGCCTGAAGAATCCCATGGAGGGAGGAGCCTGGTAGACTACAGTCCATGGGGCTGCAAAGAGTCAGACACGACTGAGCAACTTCACACATACACCTGGAGAAGGAAATGGCAACCCACTCCAGTATTCTTGCCTGGAAATAACATGGATGAAGGAGGCTTGTACGCTACAGTCCATGGGATGGTAAAGAGTTACACAGGACTGAGCAACTTCACAGTTCTTAGAGCATAACCTGACACCTAGTAAGCTCTTAATAATGTTACTATTAATTCTATTAACTACTCTTTCCTTCTTGAATATAAACTCTTTTTGACTCCTAAACTTCATACTCTTTTGGTTTTGGTAGAAGGGCTATTTACGTCTGTCCTGGAGACCATAGTTAGTAGTAGTAGCTTTGTCACTCAGTCGTGTCCGACTCTTTGTGACCCCATGGACTGTAGCCTACCAGGCTCCTCCCTCTATGGGATTCTCCAGGCAAGAGTACTGGAGTGGGTTGCCATTTCCTTCTCCAGGGGATCTTCCCAACCCAGGGATCGAGCCCAAGTCTCCCGCATTCCAGGCAGACACTTTAACCTCTGAGCCACCAGGGAAGCCTCACCTGGAGACCATACAAAAGGAAAATAACATGATCAGGAATTTAACAATTTCAACTGAAATTCTTGTCATCCCCCCAAAAAATCTTACTTTTGTATATTCATATTTATTTTTATCTGTTTGAGGGAGGGTAGAAGTGGTTGAAATTAAAATGTTTTAATACTTATATTTAAATTATAGATATTTATATATTTAAATATTATAGAATAAAAATATAAGGCCTTTTCACAGACTATTCAAATATCCTTAAGTGGAAACGAAGGCATTGATTAGGAGGAGTGAGGATATTTGGGAAGACATGAATAAAGATGAAATTTTTGAATCTACTTTAAGCCTTCCTTCAATGATTCTCCTCAAGATTTATCTCTATCCCTATCACCTACTTATCCTTATCACCTATAACTAGAAAGTTCTAAATATATCCCAACAGAGATAAGTAAAAATTCAACCTAGGAAGAAATAGGCTACACTCCAAAAGATTACAATATATTCTAAGTTATACTGGCATAAACCAAAGGGCTATATGTGAGAGTATATTATTTCAGTTTTAGACAAAGGGGATGAAATATTGGATCAGGACAAATTAATCAACATGAGCGTACTTATTCCTGAATTAATATATGGTAGGTTGAACAAATAAAATTGCTCTCTTTGTGCTTAATTTTTTTTTTCTATATGTCTCAAGGCTCAGTTCTGTTTCCTAATAGTTCTCCAGATGATATTATCAATGCTGCTAAGTTGCTTCAGTTGTGTCCGATTCTGTGCAATCCCATAGACAGCAGCCCACGAGGCTCCCCCGTCCTTGGGATTTTCCAGGCAAGAACACTGGAATGGGTTGCCATTTCCTTCTCCAATGCATGAAAGTGGAAAGTGAAAAGTGAAAGTGAAGTCGCTTAGTCGTGTCCGACACTTAGTGACCCCATGGACTATAGCCTACCAGTCTCCTCCATCCATAGGATTTTCTAGGTAAGAGTACTGGAGTGGGTTGCCATTGCCCTCTCCAGATATTAACAATACATGGTTTTAAATACTGCTTATTTTCTTATGAGTCTCAAATATGCATTTCATATCTGTTTTTTTCTCTGAGAACCTTATATTCCAAACAATCACCTCATAATGTCCATTTGGATACTTGAGAGAGAAAAATTTTGAACTGTACATATCTAAAACTAAACTCTTATCTCCTAAAGATATTTATTATAAAATGTTTATCTAATATAGATGGCTAGATTATTCATTCACTTGCACAAGTGAGAAACCTGGGATTGACTCTTGACACCTATTTAAACTCCATTGCCAGTAGCCAATCATCAAGTCTTATCTTTTTACCCTCTAAAGAGCTTTCCAAATCATCCACTGCTCTTATTTTCACATTTCCTCATTCCTTAAAATATTTCAGCACCTGACTCATTGTTACTCTTTAACATTCCAATATCTATGTAGATCACCCGTCAATATGGTGACTGAATTCCTTAACTCTTTCCTCAAAGATCTTTTTTGCTCCCTATCTCAGATATTTACTTTCAGGATCCTGCTCTTATCTTTGCAAATGGTGGCACTGAAATACAACCATAATTTTCATTTCAATTTTCATTTCATCATATTCTCCAACCAGCACTTCCTATCGTGGCAACTCTAATAATCCTTTCACCATTCTGGCACATCAGCACATCAACTCTCACATCTTTGCTCTCCCTTTGTGCCCTTTCTCCTTATCCAGTTTAAATTCATGGTCAGTCATAATCATTCCTCACATACATTCTGAATTCCTTTGATCTTCCTTCACTTTAGTGGTACTGTTGCAAAATGACAACCCCAATTAAACTCTTTGTTTAGTCTCTGCTTACTTTGATAGGTCAGGTCTTTCCCTTTCAAAGAAACTGGCTAACAGTTCACCAAACCTATTTTCCTTCCCCCCAGCACAAAGCTAGACAATATTCTCAGTCTTTGCTGATTTAAAGTGTAACTATGGGTTTGAATTTTAGCTAATAAATGTGAGTAGAAATGATTCATATCAATTCTAAGACTGGCATATATAAAATTTTGAGATCTTCCATTGTCTCCATTCTCTAACTTTCTAGCTGTGTATCAAAGTCCAGGATAATCTTGGAAAACCTGTGCTGAGATTCTATTCACCAGGAGCACTGAAAGATACAGATGTATACCCTTGGATTTTCACCTCTACTGCTATGTCCCACTATCAACAAGACTTCAGGTTACTAATATATAAATTTCTACTGTGTTAGGCACTAAGATTTGATGGTTAATCTGTCACAGCAGCTAGCATTGTGTTCAAATCACTATAGAAACGTGCCTGTAGAAAACACACAGCTACACCAACAGATTTCACTTTTAAATTCATGATCTTTAACCTTGTCATCTAACATTAACACGTGTACAACTCTTTGTGATCCCATGGACTGTATAACCTAGCAGGTTCCTCCATCCATGGAATTTTCCAGGCAAGAGGACTGGAGTGGGGTGCCATTTCTTTCTCCAGGGGATTTTCCCGATCCAGGGATCAAACCCAGCTCTCCGCATTGCAGGCAGATGCTTTACCTTCTGCACCACCAGGGAAGTCCAACATTAACACTAGACTTCCCTACTCTATTCAGTATCCTACTTTCCTAGATAATAATTCAAACTTTTCCTCAAAACTCATACCTGGTCTATCTGCAATCTCATTACTAATACCTTCAAAATACATGCAGAATTTAACACTTCTTGGTCCAAGCTCTCTATTTCTACTAAGAGGTCTCTAATGGCAGGAGCCAGAGGTATGGCACTGGGAGGGAGGTGGGAGGGGTGTTCAGGATGGGGAACACGTATGCACCCGTGGCGGATTCATTTTGATGTATGACAAAACCAATACAATGTAGTAAAGTAGTTAGCTTCCAATTAAAATAAATAAATTTAAATTTAAAAAATGCAAAGCGAATTATTCCAGACCTCAAAACCCTGCAATGGCTTCGTATTTTTAGGGTATAGTCAAGAAAATAGAAACTATATTGGATATTTCAAATTGAGGGTCTTCTTACATAGGTTCTGGATGACTTTAAAGAGCAAAGGGGACTGTGGGCAAGAATATCAGCACTGGATCGGAGAGCAAAAGGGAAAATGTAGGTTACCAGAACCTGGGAGCTTAGAAGAAGGAGTCCACCAGGCTAGTTTTAATGCTTCTGAGAGAGGAGCCGGAGTGCTGCTTTCCTCTGAGATTGTGCCCCAGAGCTATGCTGGAAATATCATAAAACACTAGAGGTTAGACCTAACTGCTGCTTCTGAGCAGTTGACAAAGAAGAGGAAAATAGAAGAATGTCTCTTTCTCTGCCTTCTTCCTATGTATCCTGCAGGTAGAATCTACAAAGAAGCCAGCTGGTGAATGGAACTGGAAATGTAATTTGTCAACTCTAAGCCTCAGTCTCATCATCATAAAGCCACCAGCTTTGGCTACTCAGCACTCATAAAACTCCTCTACACATATTTTTACTTCCACGGAAGAATATTAACAAGCATCCTTCTACACAGCAGGGTCTGACTCTCTCTCTTATCCAAATGAAATCACTCTCACACTTTTTCCCTATAAAGCAGACTCAAAGTTCTAACATTTACCAAATCCCATCTCTAGAGGATGTTAAATCTTGTTCAGTCACAATTTAACTAAAATTGTTAGACAAAGTAATATGGATAAAAGAAAAGATGCAGTAAGTTAGAAATTCCTCTGGGCTCAGATGGATTTACTCATCTGTCTGTGGTCAGTTGCTGGGATGGTTGTGCTGGTCTTTGGACTCTCTTATGTATCTGAGGCTTTAGCTATAATGCTTTGTCTCTGTTCCATGTGCTTTTTCATCTTCCAGATGGCAATGACAGGCTCTTTTATGTAGCAGTTGAAGGCTTCCAAAAGAAAGAACAGAAGGATAAAAAGTTTCTTGAGACCTGGGCTTAGGATTCACTCAATATTACTTCTGCCCTATTTTACTGGCTAAAGCAAATCACAAGGGCAGCTCATTTCAATACATGGAAAAATAGATTTACTTCTTGAAGGGAGGAGCTGCAAGAATTGCTAGTTTGCAATACACGACATAAGAATGAAAGGAAACACAAAGCTCTCTTTTTCCCCCCACTACAAATCCCCCTTTAACTGACCCACTGTGACATGGATTTTCTAATTTAAATGCATTTCTGATTTAAATCCATTTTGCCTGGGCTCCCCAAGTGGCACACTGGTAAAGAATCCACCTGCCTATGTAAGAGATATGG
Organism: Ovis aries; assembly: GCF_016772045.2. Taxonomy (NCBI): domain Eukaryota; kingdom Metazoa; phylum Chordata; class Mammalia; order Artiodactyla; family Bovidae; genus Ovis; species Ovis aries. Next base: position 1,405,659 of record NC_056070.1, read on the forward strand.
GTTTGAGCCCTGTGTTGGGAAGATTCCCTGGAGCAGAAACGACAACCCACTCCAGTATTCTTGCCTGGGAAATGCCATGGAGAGAGGAGGCTGGTGGGCTACAGTCCATGCGATCACAGTCAGACATGACTGAGCACGCATGCACCCATTTTGACCAGTAGCCCAAAGTGATTTTTTAGTTTCTAGGATTAGAATCAACTCAAATCTAGTATGCAGATGTTTGCAAGCAGGTCTCAGGAAGACTTAGAAAAGTTTTGCAGTACAAATTGTGGCGATTTACAAAGTCATTTCTCAAAGATATATAGCTTCCGTTTAAAAACATTTATTTAACATGTTTTATTTATTTACTTTTGGCTATATTGGATCATCATTGCTGCTCAGACCTTTCCCTAGCTGTGGAGAGCAGGGGCTACTCTCTAGCTGAGGTATGCAGGCTTCTCAATGTGATGGTCCCTCTTGTTGCAGAGCACTGGGCTCTAGGGCAAGTGGACTTTAGTAGTTGTGGCATTTGGGTGGCTCCTTGAGTTGTTGTGGCTCCTGGGCTCCACAGCACTGACTCAGTAGCTTTGGTGCAACAGCTTAATTGCTCCATGGCCTGTAGGATGTTCCCAGAACAGAGATTGAATCCATGTCTCCTGCATCGGTGGGTGGATTCTAGACCACTGAGCCACCAGAGAAGCCCTGGCCTACTTTTAAATCAAAGAACTCCAAGTCAGTGAACTGGCTTAGGTTCATAGAAGTTGGATAACAAACAATACTCAAGTCAGATGTTTGCCCACCACACTTAGAGTTTTCTTATTATATTGACTAAGCAACACTTCAGAAATCTGCTCATATATTTCACACCTAAGATATTTCACTCTTAGAAATCAAGCAACCATAGTCTAAGATTCTGGCAAGGCAGGATATTCTGATCACCGACCCTTCCTTGCCATCCATTACAGCAATTGTACAAATCTTGGTTCTTGAGTTTAGTGTTGCTACTTCCGCTATTCTGTGATTCCATGATATTTATTGAGATTAAGGATTCCTTTTCAATGACATCATCTCTCATTACCAACTTTGGACTTCAGAGGACAGCTACTACAGAGCTTTACAAAGATACTGGTACATGCCTCAGGGAAAGGTATGCCCTCTGGGCCTTCTAAAGAGATGTAGTAGTGGCGGTGCATACGCAAGTTTCACGAGTTAAATTCACTCTTACATCCCTGTATCCTTAAGCTTTTCCTTTAGACTAGATTAGAAATTCTCATCAATTCTCACTGAAAGAGGGCCACCACTGGATCCAGTCGACCAAGAAAACTGTTAGAACAACTTTCATCTGCTCAGTCTACCATATTAACTCTGGAATAAGAATCCCTATGTTATTGTTACCATCTTTCTAAATTCCATATATATGTGTTAGTATACTGTATCGGTGTTTTCCTTTCTGGCTTACTTCACTCTGTATAATTGGCTCCAGTTTCATCCACCTCATTAGAACTGATTCAAATGTATTCTTTTTAATGGCTGAGTAATATTCCATTGTGGGAGAGGGAGAGGGTGGGATGATTTGGGAGAATGGCATTTAAACATGTATAATATCATATATGAAATGAATTGCCTGTCCAGATTAGATGCATGATACAGTATGCTTGGGGCTGGTGCACTGAGATGACCCAGAGGGATGGTATGGGGAGGAAAGAGGGAGGGGGGTTCAGGATGGGGAACACGTGTAACACAGGAATACCTGTGGTGGATTCGTGTTGATGTAGGCAAAACCAATACAATATTGTAAAGTAATTAGCCTCCAATTAAAATAAATAAATTTATATTTTAAAAAAGAATCCCTATGTTGATTGCATTGTCTTGATTAAATATTATATTTCATCCTCCTTGGTCAAATATCCTTATAACATATTCCCACTTCTATCCCTAAATTCATGCCAGCATAATTTAGAAATGCATTGTAATTCATTTGGTGTAAAACCTGTTTTTCCTGGGCTGGGTTTTCACTTGTTGATGGAATGCACTCAGAATTTTCTAGCTATAGGACTAGATAAAATAGGAGTGGGAGCTCTTGAGAAGCAACTCACTGAGAGGGAGGCTCAGAGTAGATTTCTGTTTTTAGCTTCATTTATATCCACCCAGATATCCCTCCTCCTTCTGAATCAATGTCCTAGTTTTCACTTAGGACACTTGGGACACCTATGAATACACATTCATTTCAATTTCATAACTAACCCAAACATTTAAATGTTGAGTTTAATTTTCAGTCATATCTGCCCTGCTGTATACAAACTAAAATAAATACATTCATGCAAAAATATGAGAGTCTTTTGGTGTTACCAGAGAAGTCTTGAGGTTATTAAATCCCTGAGCACATTTTCCTTTTTTATGGTCTCCAATGTAGTCAGAAATAGCTATTCTACCACGTAGTCATCAGGGTTAGTATTACCACCATACCTGACAACTGCAGCAGCCACTTGGTCCTATAAGATATTGATTACAGTAAGCACATTATCTCAAGCAATTGCAGGTAGTAATTTAGTTAAATATTGCTTGCCATGGCAATATCATTATCTTAGTTTCTACTGATAAGGAATTTAACATTACTTAAGTTCAAGGTAAAGGATATATTTAAAGTAATTCCATAATCCTATCTTTTAGTTTACTTGGAATCACTCTTGGTCCCTGGCACTGTAACCATCAAAAAAACAGAAATCATACTAGGCATTTTGAGTAAAGGATATTTAAACAGAGAATTGGTAAATGGGTATTTGAAGGTGATGAAACAAAAAAGAAACATTGCAGCAACCAAGTTACTAATAATTCAGGAGGAAGCTCCCAGCCCTAGTCCTAAGGACTGAGGGTAGGTGATAAAACTATAAGGACCTACAAGGTTAAAGGAGGAGCCCCATCATTGCTCTTTAGACCTCAGAAAAGAGGATCCCAAATGACTGCTTCTGAAACCTGTAAGGAGGTATCAGATGGCTGGTTCAGGGTGTGCCCTAAGATGAAGATTCAAGAAATCAGCTTCAAAGAGAAATAGAAGAACAAAAAGATGTCTTTTTTTTTTTTCTTCTTCCTTTACTTTATGATCTCCTTCTATTGACTTCTGTTGGTAAAACTGAGCAGGAAGCCATTTGACTAAGTGAGAAATATAATTTACAGACTCTCTGCCCCAGTATCATATATAGGTGAATATTTTAGGGGGCCTTGAGAACCAAAAGAAAATAGGTAAATCACTGACACAGTCTTTTCTTTCATCCTGAATAACTACTGATATGCATAACATAGTTTCTTGTTATCTCCTGCTTCATTTTGTTAGGTAGTTAGAATAGGAAAAAGGAGTCCAGAATGGCAGTGGCTAAAAGACAAGGAAGGGAAAAGCCTGCAAAAATAGAACAAAGGAAGGTCCGAGGACCATAGCGAGGATCTCAGGTAGAACAAACAGCAATCCTGGCTAGCCCGGTTTACATAGAGCAGGCCCGGTGGGGGCGGGAGAAACAAACATCAAAGGAGGAGCCAAAGGGCCTAGGGATCTCTCTCTGTTTCTCTCTCTTCTCTTTGTGTCTTTTGGGTTGGCATGCCCTCACATCTCAAGGATGTATTTTCCTTTATTTTCTAAATAAAACTGAAGTGTAACACGGAGCCATGACACTGGCCTCTCCGAAGGCTGTAACACTGGTCTGTTGCTTCAAATTACTGTTGTGATAAGACAGAACTGAGGAAATTACACACTCCCCTGATAGTTTCCTACTCTTCTCCCCCTACTCTTCTGCCATATTACAGACTCCATGCCCAGTCATGTTCTTGTCTTACAGCCTCACATTTGCAGCTCACTGTTCATGAAATGTTCTCCTTAAGATAGGTCCTCATGGATAGCTCCCTCATTTCTATCTACTTGTTATTTTCTTGGAGAGGCTTTCCCCGGATTTTCCACCTAAAAAACTCATAGTGACATTCAAAGTTCTCTTCCTTAATTTCTTTGATTCCTACCCATTCATCACTCTGTAAAACACTATGTATTTTCCATCTTTATCTTATTTTAAGTCTTCTCCAGTGGAATTTTATTTCCATTGGGCTGTGACTTTTGTTTGATTGCTCATAAATGGATCCTCAGTGCAAGAATAGTGTCTGGCATTATTTAATATTCAATAAGTTATTTCTAGGGCTTCCCTAGTGGCTCAGAGTTTAAAGCGTCTGCCTGCAATGCGGGAGACCTGGGTTCAATCCCTGGGTCAGGAAGATCTGCTTAATTTATGAGTTAATGAATATCCACTAACCTAGTCCTAGTATTCCCTGGTGGCTCAGATGGTAAAGCATCTGCCTGCAATGTAGGAGACCTGGGTTCAATCCCTGGGTTGGGAAGATCCTCTGGAGAAGGAAATAGCAACCCACTCTAGTATTTTTGCCTGGAGAATTCCAGGTACACAGAGGAGCCTGGCAGGCTACAGTGCATGAGGTTGCAAAGAGGTGGACATGACTGAGTGACTAACACACACAACCTAGTCTTAGTTAACTCAAGGAAATATCCAATATTCTAACTGCTATCTCTTCATCCATTCTTAACCTCTGTTAATTCACTGTCAACAGTGCTGCTACTGTAATTTTTCAAAATTAGTTGTATGCTTGACTACATTACAACAACTGGAGGATGAGTCCTGTACTATTTATAATTCCTTCTGTTTATAATTACACCTACCCCAATCCCTATATCTAAAATTCGCTGACCTAGGTAAACTTTTGTCATCGGAATACCTTTATTCATTTAGATGATGCATATTTCTACAAATGGCAGCTTTATCAATAATTTTTCACTTGACATTTGTTCTTAACAATCTTATTTATGTCTTTGCAAAATCATTATACCTAACTTGACTTTTCATACCACAGAAACTAATTAGACCATTCTTAATATGATCTTTGTTACATAGACACAGGATAGGAACATGTATACCTTATGAAACACAAAAGTTATGACTGTGAAATGTTATCTGCTGCTGCTAAGTCACTTCAGTCGTGTCCGACTCTGTGTGACCCCATAGATGGCAGCCCATCAGGCTCCCCTGTCCCTGGGATTCCCCAAGCAAGAACACAGGAGTGGGCTGCCATTTCCTTCTCCAATGCATGAACGAACAAACTTTAGGTTTTTACTTCAAAAAAGTTTATAATAAACTTAATATGCATTCTTTTGGAAAGTTCTTTGGTAACGAGACATAACAAATATCTCACTTAAGATAAACACCTATGTAAAAGACAAAAGTGCTCTAAGTCACAAGTATGAATATACATATGTCTTTTGGCATAGTTGTTTAAAGGTGTAAAGGTGCTAATCATTTAACAGAAGGTCTATCAACTTTGCTCTTGTTTCTAAAACAGAGCATGCCCTTTTTGTATTGTCCAAACTCTATTTTTGTGCTCTCTGTAAAAGCTGAACACTTAGAAATGAACAAGTTGAGCTAGTTTGAAGGAATGATAAGATACAATGGGGACCTGGGTTCAGCATAACCACCTAATTGTTTCTCTTTATCTAAATTACTGAATCCTTTGAGCTTTGCTTGCACCACTCTGGTCGTTGCCTGTGTATGCCTTCTTTTCATGGACTGCAAAGGCCTGGAGGCTGTCTTATTCATTTCCTATTCCACAGAAGTCTTTACAGGGTAGGTACTGAAATTGGGTGATATAATCAATTAAAAAATCAGACACAGAAAGAAGTAAATTTAGTAACTCTATACAACATCAATGGAACTTATAAACCTAATATATGTTTTTAGATTCAATTCAAAGAAAAAAATGCCCAGTTGTATCAGTTATGTGAAATTTGGTGTTCTATGCAATGAAAAAGGATATTAGCTCTTGTGAGTGAATGAGTGTATATTTAACAGTTTAAGTTAAGTTGAAAAGAGGGTTTTGATAATTTTCAAAACAATGCTGGCTTATTTTCTTATTTTATTTTTTTAACAAATACAAATTGATGTTCTGCTTGAACTACTATGTCTGAATAAAAATGCATGCATGTTCATTCCTACCCGTGTCTTGCTCTCTGCAGATCTTAGTCTTAGGACTTTGTAGAGCTGTCTTTCCTGTGGGCTAATGTTTCTCCCTTGCTTTCATTGGAACACATGCTATACAACATCTTAAAAAGCAAATTCTGTGTTTTGGTAAGAGTGATTTATTTATGTGACTGTCTTAATCTCCAAGGAAAATGCAGAGTCATACAAAAATATAGGCAAACAGTTGGAGTACAGGTTGACATCAATGAAACAGATTTTTTTTTTAATACTGAAAACTGTGAGTGGAGTTACCTTTTATAAAACTTCCTTGCTGTAAACACAGCACAGTATGCAGCCTGATGAGACTGCATAAGCTATATTTTCACACAGACTATTGTTAAAATGAGCGAGTCTAATCTTTACAAAATAACAATGCCTCTAATGCAAAAAATAAATCCTCACTATCTAATGGTAGAGTTGCAAAAAATTACCAGAGGGAATTTGTTTGAAATTCCGTGCTGTCAAAAAAAAAAAAAAAAAAAACAAACTGGAAATAGAACATCCCTATGACCCAGCAATCCCACTGCTGGGCATACACACTGAGGAAACCAGAATTGAAAGAGACACATGTACCCCAATATTCATCACAGCACTGTTTATAATAGCCAGCAGATGAATGGATAAGAAAGCTGTGGTACATATACACAATGGAGTATTACTCAGCCGTTAAAAAGAATACATTTGAATCAGTTCTAATGAGGTGGATGAAACTGGAGCCTATTATACAGAGTGAAGTAAGCCAGAAAGAAAAACACCAATACAGTATACGAACACATATATATGGAATTTAGAAAGATGGTAATGATAACTCTGTATGTGAGACAGCAAAAGAGACATAGATGTATAGAACAGTCTTTTGGACTCTGTGGGAGAGGGAGAGGGTGGGATGATTTAGGAGAATGTCATTGAAACATGTATAATATCATATATGAAATGAATTGCCAGTCCAGGTTTGATGCATGATACTGGATGCTTGGGGTTGGTGCAATGAGACGACCCAGAGGGATGGTACGGGTAGGGAGGCGGGAGGGGGGTTCAGGATGGGGAACACGTGTATATCTGTGGTGTATTCATGTTGATGTATGGCAAAACCAATACAATATTGTAAAGTAATTAGCCTCCAATTAAAATAAATAAGTTTATTTTTTTTAAAGAATATACTTACTTCTTGTCTCAAAATTACTTTCATTGATTTATCTTTACTGTAATTATTTTTTATTCCCATTGTTTAACTTTGACTTTTGCAAGATCTATTTGGTTGGACAGCAGCAAATATTTTTATGTTCCTTTAAAGTTTGCTGAGCCCTTAGATATATATTTTCTTACAAAGTAGGTACTCCTCTTATTCCCATTTCACAAATGTTTGATGATTGCTTTTGCAGATGTTGCAAAGATGTTAAGATAAAATCTAAAAATCTTAGAATATCTAAGGGTGGTTTTAAATTAACAATTAGATGTTTGTATAATAAAATAAACATATTCAAATTTATTAGTGTAAACCAGCTAAAGAAGGAGAAATAATAAATCTAATTTGTCTGTCACATGTAAAATCACTATTTCATCATTGAAGAGATGTGGTTAAGAGTTATATTTGCCTACTAGTGGTAATAGTTTAAACAAGAGACATTGAGCTCTGTTTCATGTTAAAGGAATCTGAAGCTAGAAAACAATGTGGTTGAGGGAAATATATGAATGTATGTATGTATGTATATGTCTATCTGTATGCAATATATATATATATATATATCCCTGTATACAGGGAACTATGTTCCTTCTGCTTTGCTGTACTCAGCACATGTTCTCTGTTTTCATGGGCACGGGTTGGTTTCTGGAGCTCCAACCATCATATCGCTGTTTCTGTTGGGCTACAGGAGAAAGAGAAAGAACCAAAAAAAGGCCTTTCCAAAAGTCCCACCAACCAGTCATCCTAGTTGCCAGAGGGCATGGAAAAGGTGGAGTCTTGGTCAGCTCATCACTACAGGCATAAAACTAAAATATGTTACTAAAAAGAAAGAGAGAAAGGATTACAGCACATTCTTTCTGTTTTTGTTATTCATAGATAAAATAACATAGTTTTCCTACTTTTAAGGATGATATATTTCAATCACTCCACATGTAAAATAAATGCTCCACTAATGGGTTAAAAGGGTCCTTAATAATTCAATCCTCTGATCAGATCCAATTCTTTGTAATCAGAGGAAACAAATTGAGTTTAGTAAGTGAAGGTGACAGTTGAAAATGGAAAATTATCTACACTGGTTCAAAGGATTACATGATGGCAGTAAAAAAATTAACTACAAATAGGAAATGTGAAATTATTAGCCATCATGGGTGCATGCTGATTTACATGTAAGTTCCAGTACTCTTGCCTAGCAAATCCCATGGATGGAGGAGCCTGGTAGGCTGCAGTCCCTGGGGTCACTAAGAGTCGGACACGACTGAACTACTTCACTTTCACTTTTCACTTTTGAGCAGTGGAGAAGGAAATGGCAACCCACTCCAGTGTTCTTGCCTGGAAAATCCCAGGGACAGGGGAGCCTGGTGGGCTGCCATCTATGGGTTGCACAGAGTTGGACACGACTGAAACGACTTAGCAGCAGCAGTAGTAGCAGCCTGGTGAAGAACAGTTTTGTTAAATGCAATTTTCTCTATTAAGAGTTTGCAGTACTATTAACAATAGCTGATCCAATGAAAAACATATTATTTTTAAAGAAAATAAATAGCTATAACTTGAAGCTCATTAATAAACTATTTTTTTAAAAAAAACTATACTATTTTTCACTATATTTCCTGAAAGTATCTTGGGACCATTAAGGAACTATATTTAAATTACACCTTTTTTTTTTTTTTCCTGGAATTCTAAAAGCTAGAAAAAGTAACATCACTTCCTAGAGCCTTATTTAAGACTTAAATTGAAGAAAGCAGGGAAAGCCACAAGACCATTCAAGAATGATATAAATAAAATTCCTTATGATTATACAGAGGAAGTGACAAACAGATTCAAGGAATGAGCTCTCATACACAGTGCCTGAAGAACTATGGATAGAGGTTTGTGAATTTTTACAGGAGATAGTGATCAAGACCATCCCCAAGACAAAGAAATGCAAAAAAGCAAAATGATTGAGGAGGCCTTACAAATAGCTGAGGAAAGAGAAGTGAAAGGCAAAGGAGAAAAGGAAAGATATACCCATTTGAATGCACAGTTTCAAAGAATAGCAACGAGAGATAAGAAAGCCTTCTTCAGTGATCAATACAAAGAAACAGAGGAAAATAATAGAATGAGAAAGACCAGAGATCTCTTCAAGAAAATTAGAGATACCAAGGGAACATTTCATGCAAAGATAGTCACAATAAAGTCCAGAAATGGTATGTACCTTAAGGAAGCAGAAGATATTAAGAAGAGGTGGCAAGAATACACAGAAGAACTATACAAAAAAGATCTTAATGACCCAGATAACCATGATGGTGTGATCACTCACCTAGAGCCAGACATCTAGAATGTGAAGTCAAGTGGGCCTTAGGAAGTATCACTATGAACAAAGCTAGTGGAGGTGATGGAATTCCAGTTGAGCTGCTTCAAATCCCAAAAGATGATGCTGTGAAAGTGCTGCATTCAATATGCCAGCAAATTTGGAAAACTCAGCAGTGGCCACAGGACTGGAAAAGGTCAGTTTTCATTCCAATCCCAAAGAAAGAAAATGCCAAGGAATATTCAAACTACTGCACATTTGCACTCCTCTCAGTTCAGTTCAGTTCAGTTCAGTCACTCAGTTGTGTCCGACTCTTTGTGACCCCATGAATCACAGCACGCTAGGCCTCCCTGTCCATCACCAACTCCCGGAGTTCACTCACACTCATGTCCATCGAGTCAGTGATGCCATCCAGCTATCCCATCCTCTGTTGTTCCCTTCTCCTCCTGCCCTCAACCCCTTCCAGCATCAGGGTCTTTTCTAATGAGTCAACTCTTCACATGAGGTGGCAAAAGTATTGGAGTTTCAGCTTCAACATCAGTCCTTCCAATGAACATCCAGGAATGATCTCCTTTAGGATGGACTGGCTGGATCTCCTTGCAGTTCAAGGGATTCTCAAGAGTCTTCTCCAACATCACAGTACAAAAGCATCAATTCTTCGGTGCTCAGCTTTCTTCACAGTCCAACTCTCACATCCATACATGACCACTCATCTCACATGCTAGCAAAGTAATGCTCAAAATTCTCCAAGCCAGGTTTGGAACCAGAAAAGGCAGAGGAACCAGAAATCAAATTGCCAACATCCGCTGGATCATCAAGAAAGCAAAAGAGTTCCAGAAAAACATCTACTTCTGCTTATTGACTAAGCCAAAGCCTTTGACTGTGTGGATCACCAGAAACTGTGGAAAATTTTTAAAGAGATGGGAATACCAGATCTGATCTGCTTCCTGAGAGATCTGTACGCGGGTCAAGAATCAACAGTGAGAACTGGACGTGGAACAACAGACTGGTTCCAAATTGGGAAATGAGTACATCAAGGCTGTATTTTGTCACCCTGCTTATTTGACTTATATGCAGGGTACATCATGAGAAATGCTGTACTGGATGAAGCACAAGCTGAAATAAAGATTACTGGGAGAAAGATTAGTAGCCTCAGATATGCAGATGACACCACCCTTATGGCAGAAAATAAAAAACAAAACAGCCTCTTGATGAAAGTGAAAGATGACAGTGAAAAAGTTGGCTTAAAACTCAACATTCAGAAAACGAAGATCATGGCATCTGGTCCCACCACTTAATTGCAAATAGATGGAGAAAGAATGGAAACAGTGACAGATTTTATTTTATTTTCTTGGGCTCCAAATTCACTGCAGATGGTGACTGCAGCCATGAAATTAAAAGACACTGCTCTTTGGAAGAAAAGCTATGACTAACCTAGACAGCATATTAAAAAGCAGGGACATTACTTTTCCAACAAAGGTCCATCTAGTCAAAGCTATCATTTTTCCAGTAGTCATGTATGAATGTGAGAGTTGGACCATAAAGAAAGCCGAGCACTGAAGAACTGATGCTTTTGAACTGTGGTGTTGGAGAAGACTCTTGAGAGTCCCTTGGACTGCAAGGAGATCCAACCAGTCAATCTTAAAGGAAATCAGTCCTGAATATTCATTAGAAGGATTGATGCTGAAGCTGAAGCTCCAAAACTTTGGCCACCTGATATGAAGAACTGACTCATTGGAAAAGACCCTGATTTGGGGAAAGATTGAAGGTGGGAGGAGTAGGGGATGACAGTATGAGATGGTTTGCTGGCATCACTGAATCGATGGACATGAATTTGAGTAATCTCCCAGAGTTGGTGATAGACAGTGAAGCCTGATGTGCTGCAGTCCATGGGGTCACAAAGAGTTGGACAGAACTGAGTGACTGAACTGAACTGAGAGTCTTTCTCATTCCTTTCATGAACATGATTTAAAATACAAAATCCTTTAGACTACTGACATAAGACATTTAGAAAAATAGTAAATTACTGAAAATAACATTAACTCACAACCTCAAAATTTATGTAAGAGACATGAAAACATGCTTGGCCACACTGGCAATATAGTACCAGCAGGTTAAACAACACATTTTACCAAGAACTGGTTAGCAGAAGAATATCAACATTCTCTTTCATTACTTGAAGAATAATTGACAAAATCTTTTGAAAAGATATGTATACATTCACATATATGCATTTTAGCCACATATGAATGAGTATAAATATGCACAGAGAGTACTAAAATGACCATATTTAGCATAATTACATTTCTGTAAGTCTATCTTAAAGAAATAATCCTAAATACTGAAGAAGAAAAACATTTCATCCACAATCTTCATGACATCAGTGTTTAGAAGTGAGAAAATTTAGCTAGTACATCTCACTCTCTCCTCCCCTCTCCCCATGTCCATAAGTCTATTCTCTATGTCTGTTTCTCAATTGTTGCCCTGTAATTAAATTCTTCAGTATCATTTTTCGAGATTCCGTATATATGTGTTAGAATATGGTATTTTTCTTTCTCTTTCTGACTTGTTTCACTCTGTATAACAGGTTCTAGGTCCATCCACCTTATTAGAACTGACTCAAATGTATTCCTTTTTATGGCTGAGTAATAGCTGACTCATTTGAAAAGACCCTGATACTGGGAAAGGATGAGGGCAGGAGGAGAAGGGGACGACAGAAGATGAGCTGGTTGGATGGCATCACTGACTCAATGGACATGGGTTTGGGTGAACTCTGGGAGTTGGTGATGGACAGGGAGGCCTGGCTTGCTGCAGTTCATGGGGTCACAAAGAGTCAGACATGACTGAGCAACTGAACTGAACTGAACTGAACTGGTTATTCCATTGTGTACATATACTACAGCTTCTACATCCATTCATCTGTCAGTGGGCATCTAGGTTGCTTCCATATTTTAGCTGTTGTAAACAGTGCTGCAGTGACAATGGGATACATGAGTGTCTTTCAATTTTGGTTTCCTCAGGGTATATGCCTAGGAGTGGGATTTCCGTGTCATATGGTGGTTTTCAGGCTGATGCTTTTGAGGTGGAACATTTTTCTTAATTGACCCTCCACTCTTCCTAAGGCTCCCCTCTTGACAGACGGTAACAGCGTTCTCACATGCAGGAGGGCATCAGTTTTCTTTGCCTATCTCCATGGGCACTTAGCAGTTTCTAGGGCTCCTTGCTTCCATAAAATGGAGAGCAAGATGGGGTGGGGTAAACTCGTGGTGCTCCCAGTCTGAAGAACTGAATAGGAGCCTGTGACAACCACAGCTATCAGGTTCTACCTTGCATACTACCTCAGACAGCAAGTACTCAGGGCCGGATGCAGAGGGATGCACGTGCACCCCACCAACACAAAACTCAGTACAGCAGGGTGATTTGGAGATGAGAAATGGGACCCTAATAATTGGCACACTCTTTGTTTATTGCTTGTTTTTCCATCAGGAAATAAACTCTTAAAGGATGAGGCAGTTCCAGTTCTTACAACTGTGCCTGGCCAGGACAGGTGCTCTGTAAATAGTACTGAATTAATTCTGAATTATTGAAGAAAGGGGAAAGATGAGAAAAAAATTATCTATATCTCTGCCTTTTAGATTTTCCTGGTCCAAAAATTGCCCCTGCAAATGAAAGATATACACCAAGGGAGCACCACCTTTCTCAGTCACCATATTCCATCTCTTTTTAATCACATGTGATTTCTCTAGGAAGTTACTTAACTTTAGGAACTCCATTTACATTATCTTAAAAGTAGAAACAACACTTATTTTAAAATGTCCTTTTAAGGACTGATGCTGATCTAAAAAGGGTACACATTTGTCCAGTCAGTTCTATTATTGAAGCCACAATATACATTTCTACACCCTGCACCTTTTAACCGCTGTTCATCTGCCACCATTTACAGGTTAGTATAGTTTCTGAATAATGATATAAACTAACATGGAACATTTATATTTGTGACATACACTAGTATAAATGTTTTGCCTGTATTAACTTCAATGCTTCCAACAACTGAACAGTTCAGGTCAGTTCAGTGATTCAGTCGTGTCTGGCTCTTCACAACCACACGGTCTGCAGCATGCCAGGTTTCCCTGTCCATCACCAACTCCTGGAGCCTGTTCAAACTCATGTTCATCGCATCAGTGATGCCATCCAGCCATCTCATCCTGTTGTCCCCTTCCCTTCCCGCCTTCAAGCTTTCCCAGCATCAAGGTCTTTTCTAATGAATCAGTTCTTTGAATCAGGTGGTCAAAATATTGGAGCTTCAGCATCAGTCCTTCCAGTTAATATTCAGAACTTATTTCCTTTAAAATTGACTTGTTTGATATCCTTGCAGTCCAAGGGACTCTCAAGAGTCTTCTCCACACCAGAGTTCAAAAGCATCAATTCTTTGGTGCTCAGCTTTCTTCACAGTCCAACTCTCACATCCATACATGACCACTGGAAAAACCATAGCCTTGACTAGACGGACCTTTGTTGGCAAAGTAATGTGTCTGCTTTTTAACATGCTGTCTAGGTTGGTCATAGCTTTTCTTCCAAGGAGCAAGCAACTTAATTTCATGGCTTCAGTCACCATCTTCAGTGATTTTGGAACCCAAGAAAATAAAATAAAACCTGGCATTATTTCCATTGTTTCCCCATCTATTTGCCATGAAGTGATGGAATCAGATGCCATGATCTTCATTTTTTGAATATTGCATTTTAAGTCAGATTTTTCACTCTCCTGTTTCAATTTCATCAAGAAGCTCTTTAATTCGTCTTTGCTTTCTGCCATAATGGTGGTGTCATCTGCATATATGAGGTTGGTGATATTTATCCCAGCAATCTTGATTCCAGGTTGTGCTTCATCCAGTCCCGCATTTCTCATGATGTACTCTGCATTTAAGTTAAATCAGCAGGTTGACAATATACAGCCTTGATGTACTCCTTTCCCAATTAGGAACCAGTCCATTGTTCCATTTCTGGTTCTAACTGATGCATCTCCCATCCAAGTACTAACAAGATCCGACCCTGCTTAGCTTCTGGATCAGGCATGTTAAAGGTGGTATGGCCACAGACTAACTGCTGCTTCTTGACTTGCATACAGATTTCTCAGTTAAGGTGATCTGTTGTGAACCACAAAGTGAAAGGCTTTAGCATAGTCAATGAAGCAGAAGTAGATAATTTTTTTTTTAATTCTTCTGCTTTTTCTATAATCCAATAGATGCTGGCAATTTGATCTCTGGTTCTTCTGCCTTTTCTGATTCCAGCTTGAACATTTGGAACTTCTCGGTTCATGTACTCTTGAGGCCTCATTTGGAGAATTTGAAGCACTACTTTTAGAGCATGTAAGATGACTTCAAGTATGTGGTAGTTTGAGTATTGTTTGGCATTGCCTTTTTTGGGGATTGAAATGAAAACTGAATTTTTTCAGGTATGACACCAAAAGATGAACTCCCCAGGTTGGTAGGTGCCCAATATGCTACTGGAAAAAAGTGGGGAAATAACTTCAGAAATAAGGAAAAGATGGAGCCAAAGCAAAAACAACATCCGGTTGTGGATGTGACTGGTGATGGAAGTAAAATTTGATGTTGTAAAGAAAAGTTTTGCATAGGAGCCTGGACTGTTAGGTCCATGAATCAAGATAAATTGAAAGTGGCCAAACAGGAGATGGCAAGAGTGAACACTGACATTTTAGCAATCAGTGAACTAAAATATACGGGAATGGGCAAATTTAATTCAAATGACCATTGTATCTACTGCTGTGGGCAAGAATCCCTTAGAAGAAATGGAATAGCCCTCATAGTCAGCAAAAGAGTCTGATATGCAATACTTCAGTGCAATCTCAAGAATGACAGAATGATCTCTGTTCATTTTCAAAGCAAATTATTCAGTATCACAGTAATCCAATTCTATGCCTCAACCACTAATGCCAAAGAAGCTGAATAGTTCTATGATGAGCTACAAGACCTTCTAGAACTATCACCAATAAAAAATGTCCTTTTCATCATAGGTGACTAGAATGCAAATGTAGGAATTCTAGAGTTACCTGAAGTAACAGGCAAGTTTGGTTTTGGAGTACAAAATTAAGCAGGGCAAAGGCTAACACAGTTTTACCAAGAGAATGCACTGGTCATAGCAAACACCCTCTTCCAACAACAACACAAGGGAAGACTCTACACTTGGACAATACTGAAATCAGACTGATTATATTTTTTGCAACCAAAGATAGAGAAGCTCTACACAGTCAGCAAAAAAAAAAAAAAAAAAAAAAAAAAGACCAGGAGCTGACTGTGGCTCAGATCATGAACTCCTTATTGCAAAATTCAGACTTAAATTGAAGAAAGTAGGGAAAACCACTAGACCATTCAGGTATGACATAAATCAAATCCCTTAAGATTATACAGTAGAAGGACAATAGATTGAAGGGATTAGATCTGACAAATAGAATGCCTGAAGAGCTATGTACAGAGGTTTTTAACCTCAGGAGGCTGTTATCAAAACCACCCCCCAAGAAAAAGAAATGCAAACTGGCAAAATGGTTGTCTGAGGCGATCTTAAAAATAGCTGAGAAAAGAAGATAATTGAAAGGCAAAGAAGAAATGGAAAGATATATCCATCTGAATGCCAAGTTCCAAAGAATAGCAAGGAGAGATAAGAAAACCTTCCTCAGTGATCAATGCAAAGAAATAAAGGAAAACAATAGAATGGGAAAGACTAGAGATCTCTTCAAGAAAGCTAGAGATACCCAGAGAACATTAAATGAAAGATGGGCAAGATAAAGGACAGAAACAGTATGGGCCTAACAGAAGCAGAAGGTATTAAGAAGAGGTGGCATGAATACACAGAAGAACTATACAAAAAAGATCTTAATAACTCAGACAATCACGATCACTCACCTAGTGCCAGACATCCTGGAATGTCCAGTCAACTGGGCCTTAGGAAGCATCACTATGAACAAAGGTAATGGAGTTGATGGAATTCCAGCTGAGTTATTTCAAGTCCTGAAAGATGGTTCTGTGAATATGCTGCACTCAATATGTCAACAAACTGACAGCTCAGCATTTTCCACAGGAGTGGAAAAGGTCAGTTTTCATTCCAATGCCAAAGAAAGGCAATGTTAAAGAATTTTCAAACTATGACACAATTTAAGAAGTAGATATTTTTATTTTTCCAATTTTACTGAAGAGGAAATTAAGACACATAAAGTTAAATGATTGATTCTAGAAGGGTTTCCCTGGTCTCTCAGCTGGTAAAGAATCCACCTGCCATACAAAGACCTGGGTTCAATCTCTGGGTTGGGAAGATTCCCCTGGAGAAGGGAAAGTCTACCCACTCCAGTGTTCTGACCTGGAGAATTCCAAGAACTGTATAGTCAGTGGGGTTGAAAAGAATCAGATACGACTGGGCAACTTTCACTTTCACTTTATATAGCTAGAAAATGGCTATGTAACTAGCCACTTTGGATTTGAATCCAAATAATCTGGATTTGAATCCAGATACTCTGGCTCTAGAGACCATCTGCTTAGCCACTGTATTTCTTAAATTAGATTGCTAATTTTATTCTTAATGCTAATTCTGGGTGTTTGCATGTTTGTCTTTTGTGATTATTAATAGGAACTTCACCTATTCAGTTAAAATTCCTTAGGAGAATCTTTGGCTTACTAAAATCACACGTTAATGAAATGAAGACACCAAGAATAGGGAGAAGTGTCTTCTTTTATCAGACTGTCTGGGCAAAGCTTAAATTCAGTCAGCCTAATTGTAAACTGTTATCACTCTGTTATGAAAAAAAAAACCTTGTAATTGGATATAGGAAAGTCCTATGTGAAAGCTTGTTCTTAGGGCAGGTTTTACCACTGGTCTCAGAAGCCCAATTAAAATTGATCAAAACTGTGTAAAAAAGAAGATATAGCTTTTAAAAAAAGATTGAAGGGAAATACATTAATGCAGTGGCCTTTGGATGATAATACAATGCTTTTTGTTGTTTGTTTTCTGTTTATTTAAAAAAATTTTTTTCTAAAATTTTCTAAATAAAAAATATTATTCTAAAAAGAATGTTTATTTTTAAGTTTGAGAAGAAACAGTAAAAGCAGAAAACTTAGATAAACAAAAAGAATTAAAACCATACTGCTATATGTTAAATTTTTGCCATTTTCTTCTGAATAAATACACACATATGTCATACTTTACAATATATTTACTTGTGTTAACATATTATAATTTTTAACCTTTCCTCTATTGTTTGATATTTAGATGGGCTCTATTTTATATTTTATTTAACTAATATAGCCCCAAACTTATGCATTTGTTTTTTCTTACAATCTGTCTTATTAAAACCTCAGAATAAATTCCAAAAATTTAAATACTGGGTTAGTGAATATATACTCTTTTGGTGAATAATGACTGATTGTCCTCCAGAAAGGTGGCTTCAGACAATTCTTTTACCCAGTGGTATGTTAGAATACATACCTGTTTCCTTACAGACACGCGATATTCCTTGGCATCTTTCTCAGCAAGATAAGCCAGACAAAATCAATAGATATTGTTTATTTCTTTGATAACTGCTAAGATTCATTTGCACTTGTCATTTGTGTTTCTTCTTATATGAATTGCCTGTCTTTGTCCTTTGCCTATTTTATTACTGAATTGCTATTTTTTTTTAAATTTCATTTTGTTTTGATTTTTATTTACTGATTTATAAGAGTTATCTTTATTTCATATCTTGCCAAAGCTTTTATTGGTTGGTAAATTAATGTATGAAAATTCCAATTCACATGTATTTTGTACATTGCATTTTAAAGAAAAGAAAAAATGCATAACTGAAAGACTCCTGGGGTATACTAGATGCCATGGAGAAATGAGGGCATGAAGAGACTCTCCCAGCTTAGCACCAAAGTTACAGGAAGAGTCCTAGTCTCATGATAGACTCTCAGGAATGAAAGTCTAGAATTCATTCTGGGTGAGAACTATTCCCTCAGCCACAGGGAAATTTCTCGCCACCCAGTTTCTTCATGAAATGAAACTAGATCAAGCTTCCTAGCATATGCTTTCCAGCTCCTCTCTGCTGGTCAGGGTTATTCACCTCCCAGACCTCAGCTCAAGCACCACTTCCTTAAGGAAGTTTTTTCTGACCTTGCCCCCTAGGTCAAACTTCCCTTTTTATGTTCACAAGACAGTATACTATTTTACGGCTTTTCACATGGTTGTAATTTTATCTGATTTTAGTTACCTGATTATTTGATTCATGTCTCTGTCACTAGCATGCATACTCCCTGAGGGAAGAAACTGTCTAATTTTGCAAACTTTCATTTCTGTCCACTTACTTAGCTTGCCACACAGGAGATGCATGACTAAGATTTGTTGGGTAAATTGCATATAAATATGCATTGTAAAGTATAATTCACATCCCTAGAGAGTGAATACTTTGACATTTTCACGAAGTATTGACTGTAAGAGACACTCCAGATATTATTAAATAGAAAAATATAAACTGGGGAGATCAAATTTACCAGCAAAATGTACATTCTGATGCCCTAACTAAGCAAAACAATTTTTTTCTCTATATAGTTCTTATGTAAACAAGGTTATTTTACATAGAATGCGTGTGTGTGTGCTCAATTGCTAAGTCGTGTTGGACTGTTTGCCACCCCATGGGCCATAGCTTCTCTGTCCATAGGATTTCCCAGGTAAGAATACAGGAGTGGGTTAAGTAGGATGACTTTCCATTAAATTCACTGTAACTTTTGTAAAAGGCCATAGATTAGCCACACAGAGGTGTAAGGTTTAAGGAAAAAAATATCTGTATCTATGCAGTCCAATATGATAATCACCAGCTACGTATGACTATTGAACAGTTTAAAGACAGCTAGTCAAAGTTGAGGCTCTATGTGCAAACTATCCACAGGATTTCAGAGACTTGGTATGAATAAAACAGTGAAAAAATTTAAATAATTTTATATATTGAAATTGTATTTTAGATATATTGGCTTATATAAAACATATTATTAAAATTGATTTCTTTTTAATGAATTAGGTCTACTTTTATTCTGTCTAGTAAGAGATTTACAGTTAAGCATGTGGCACAATATATTTCCATTGGATGGTGCTATTCTTTACTATAAATCACAGATACAAAACAACTTGAGCTAACTAAAGTAAGCTTTACACTTATTTACTACTTATTTGGGCTTCCTTTGTGGCTCAGCTGGTAAAGAATCCACCTGCAATGCAGGATACCTGGGTTAACTACATATAATAATGGAGAAATTAGAATTCTACAAAAAGATGTTTGAGTAATAGAATCTGTTTTAAAAATTGAAGACTAAAATTTGCTCAATGAAAATCTTCAAATTTCCACCCAATATTTTGTTGTCTCTTATTTTACCCACAATTTTTAATAAATACAAAGGGGTTGTATTCCCTTTCTGAGGTCAAAGAAATAATCTAGTGTTGAGAAAGGTAACCAATAGCAAGCATATTTTTTTTGTAACAATTCAAACTCTTACTCCTTCACATTTTGTTAGGCTGCAATCTGTTAACAATGACTGTAATATATATATATATATATATATATATATATATATATATACATACATAAAAATACTATGAAAAGCAGATAGATCTCAAACCTACATTGTGGGGGAGCCACATAGTGTGCTTTGTGCAGGAACAAGTGTTATACCCTCTATAATCTCTGAGGAGTTTCTAATATAGCTCAGTATAGTTATTGATGCTAGGAAATGTTCAATGGGCATGCTGCATTTAAGAAAATACAGGATGAGTTCTATCCAAAATCATGAAAATAAAATGTGAAATTTTGGTGATTTTCTCTACTAAGAACAGCTATTCTCTAAGACAAAAGGAAAAATAACAAATGGAGAAAAGTAGCAGAGATGAGAAGAAAAGGGGTTGTATTCTGGTTAGTCCAAGTTTTATTATAAAGGAAATTTCTTTTAAAATTTGCCATCTTTTATTACATAACATAAGAAACTTTAGGACAAATACGTGTTGGGTAAACAGAATGTTGTGAAACACCACCATAATATTGATATCAGTTACTGTAACCAAACTATTAGGAAAATGTTCTGCCTTTCCTCCTGTGCCAAATGCCATCTTCTGTGTACTTTTATGACAAGACTTTAATGGCACCTTTGGATTATTATACGCTTTGGCCTAAGCTGGTGAATGACTGTTAGGTCCGTTCACTGACTTCAAATCACATGTTATCAGTGAAACCTTCACTGCTGAGTTTCCTTTCATTGTATCTCCAGGCTGACCATTTCCTGTCAATGTCCCTTAGAACAGAGAATATACTGAAAACTGAGGTCAGCCACTGTGCTGCTAACTCTACACTTCTGGCTTAGGAAGATAAAGCAGTTTTTATTTTGTTTTGTTTCAAAATATTATTTCTTTCTTTTTTTTGAAAAATAGATTTTTTTTGTGATTTGTTTCTTGTTAAAAAACAACAAGGTATGTTTTTAAAAGTATATGGTAATGTTCAAAGATTCACTCACTGCAAAATGAATTAATTCCTTTTGTGCACATTATGTTTCATTCAGGGATTTGTATGCTGTGTCCAGCTCACAGCCTTTGAGACTGTACAGTAGGAACAATTAATATCTGAATATACACTTGTAATACGGGACCTCATGAAAACCTAGCAAAAAATCTATAATGATAAACTCATGGAAATCAGCTTTTTCTTAAAGCTCAGTATATATTGTTAGAACTGCAATGAATATCTTTCAGATATCCATCTAAAACTTTGTGTTCCAATCTTGTGCTCTTTAAGAATAAATTTCACAGGCTACTTTTCTTATTTCTTCACCATTTTATCTTTGAAAATATAATCAAATCATTATTTTGACCATGTTGAGGGAAAATGAGCACATCAAAATATAAAAGGTAAGTAACCCCCCAAATATAAATATCAGAATAAAAGGATTTTATGGTGCCAGGTGACCAGAGGACAATTAGTACAGCTGCTTGGAAGTGTGACAATGACCCTTGCCCTTTGGATTTTTCACATTATTATTAGACTGGCTAATGACCAAGGTGTGAGGCCTTAGTAACGAGCAACATGTAACATATTTTGACTGAAATGGCAGAGGGAGGTGGAAGCCACTCCTGTGTAGGTAG
The DNA here is from genome assembly GCF_016772045.2 of Ovis aries. NCBI lineage: Eukaryota > Metazoa > Chordata > Mammalia > Artiodactyla > Bovidae > Ovis > Ovis aries. The sequence goes on from NC_056070.1 coordinate 1,427,326, forward strand.
AAATAAGATGGGGTAGGTAGTTAATTGCATATTCCTGAAAAGGCTAATTACTGTGCTATTCTCACTGTTGCTATTTGAGTTTCTTGTCAGCCCCAGACCATGTCTCCGCAGCACAGAGCTATCCCTATGAACAGTAAAATCAACTGCTAGTTGTATAAAGGGAAAAGAAATCGCTTGCATCAAGAGGTTAAAATATTTAATAATTTTGTGTAGTCACAGGACAAAAGATATCCTTAGTCAATATCTTCAATGTAATTGTTTGGCAAAAATCAGGGCTGGGTTCTCACATGGATAGGATAATGTAATTTCGACAGATATAAGGGAGGGCTGTCCCCTGGAGAGAAGGCCTTGACAGGAAAGGTAAGTCTCACCCAAGGGAACGGTGTACTTACAATAAAGGAAGAGAGAAGAGGATAACAGTCAGTGAGGACCTGAAGAAAAGATGTCTTGTGGTTTGTTTTAGTTTTGATTAAACCTTTGAGCAGGAGTGAGATAGCGAGGAAAATATATCAGTGAGTAGTTATCTTCAAATTGTTTTTTGATATTAGTATTTTTTCATTTTGTTTGTTCACTATTTTTTTTTGTTGTTTGATGTTTTACACTAAGCCATGACTCAGCTTCCTCACTGGTTGAATGCCAGTTGAAACACTTTTAGCTTCTAAATGGAAAGTTCTGATTTTCTTTCAAATATTCACAGTAGTGTGATTTCTCTTTCTTTTTTGCAAGTCCCAGGGACAGATTGCAATGAAAGATGCCACTTGTCTGACATAAGACACCACCTGGTTGGTGCTGTGCTGGGAAACAGTGGCTGTCCCCAAGGAAGCCTTAACTGTTACATCACTGGAGATTCCAGCACTTGATAGTGCTTTGTTTTGTTGTTGATTATGTACTGTCTTATATTTTTATATTTGATGTATATGTCTCTACAAACTGTTAACCCCTAGAGGACAAAGACAGTGCTTTTATAACTTCCAAATAACAAGAAACACAGGAGAATTAAACAAATATTTGATAAATTAAATTCAACACTGGACAGGAGCTATAACAGGTTGAGCAAAACGTGTTACAAGGACAGAGGGTTTTTATTTTTCCTTCGAATTTAAAGTATAAAATGCTAAAACCATATGCTGTGAATTTCACAAAGGATAATATGAGTTGACCAGAAAATAGAAGCACAAAACAAAACACAGGGAGGTGTCTAGTCCTTCCACCCTTTGGTGAGACAATTGGGAATTGTGAATGGGTTTGTGGAATGGTCACATATATCATGGGTCTAAAGATTTAAAAGCATAACTCAGTCTATCTGAATTTCTCTGACTGCCAGTATTTTTGACCACGGGCCAATGAGATAGAGGAAGCCCTCTGAGAGGATACGCCTTCAGGGGACCTCCGCAGCACATCTTCAGAGCAGTTTTTCCACTCCATTCCTCACGCCCTTCGCTGCAGCCTCAACCTCAGCTAACAAGACAATTCATGATTTTTTAAAATTAATTTATTCATCTACTGAATATTTGCAAAGCACTTAACTACATGTCAGGAACTGTGTTAAGCATTGGAGATATAATGGTGAACAACATGGTCATAGCCTTGGCGTCTGGAACACTGGACTCACACAAGGCTCACAAGTTTCATCCACAACCTGTTACACACATGATCTCTTCTGTTCTCTTTACATACACGCTGAATTCAAAGTTAGGTGTCTTGCTTAGGCATTCTTGTATCTCCTGCTTGGCACATGGCATGTTCATTAATATTTGCTGAATGACTGGATGAATGAATGGTCATCATATGTTCTTCTTTTCCTTGAGGGGGCTTGCTATTTTTCAGGATGTATCCATTGCTCCTCTAATTCACGTTCATGTCCTGTATTTTAAGACCACTTGCTGGAAAACCATAGTTTCCTATGCCATAAGGTTGCTTTGACTACTCATAATCTTCTTTACCATTGTCTGGTACTGCAAGTTCCCAGCATTCTGATTCAAGACAGCTTTATTAAAGTCAGAAAAAATACACAGAAGGAACAGCTTCCCTACATTTCTTAAGATATATATTTTTTCATCTCTCTCTCTCTGCCCACTATTTGTAACTATAGTTACTTTTATCACTCCTCCATGGTACATAATAAAGTTGTTAAGAGAGTAGATCCTAAGAGTTATCATCACAGGGGGAAATAAGTAGATCCTAAGAGTTTTTCTTTTTCTTATATCTGTATAAGATGATATAAGTTAACTAAACCTATTGTGGTAATCATTGAACAATATATGTAAATTAATCCATCATGCTACACACCTTTAACTTATACAGGGATTTATGCCAATTATTTCTCAATAAAACTGAAATTAAAATTCCTTTTAACCTACAAGTTTACAACTTAGGTCTCCTATCACAATTATTTTCATTAATAGAAAGATAACAGTTAGATGAATATGCCTTTAAAATTTTTCAATCTTTCTTTTCTGAAGGCCATCAAGCCAGTATGGGATACTTTTTCTTCATCTTGAGAAGCAATTAGAACCAATTAATTGATCTGGAGAGTTTTCAATTTTAAAAGTTCTGATTCTATTATCCCCTCTAAGATTCCAAAGACTATCCTATGAAATGCCTGAAATATTTTTCTTTTAAACATGCTTTTCAAGCTAATCTACAAATCTGACTTTCTGAAATAGTTTGTGAATACACTTCTTTTTGCTTCCAGTTAGTAACAAAACAAGATAAAATAATTTATCTTGGAGTAGCTTTGAGAACTTTCACAAAATTACAACATAGGTTGCAACTTGACTTCGGTCCCATCTTTCTGACTAATCCATCTGTTTGGTCCCAGCCCTCTAGGCCCATCTGGAGCCCTAACATCTTATTTTGAGCTATTATTAAGTAGCTGGAAAAAGTGTTGGCTGGTAACTTAAATTCTATGGTGCCCAATAATATATTTTATCACAAGATTTTATAAACATAATATCCTTGAATATGGAGCAGAATTATTGCTGGTGATGGTGCTTCTTGGGGCAATATTTTAAAGTCAATTATGGTGGCCACATGTTCCAGTCAGACACATGAACAGACAGTTTAAGGACTGTACTGTTAGGATTGGATAGATTTTGTAACAAAAGAAGGCACAAAGCAGGTAAAATCAGATAAATTTCTTTGTTATTTCCCCCAAAGTTTTTTTTTTTTTTTTAAACAAAAACGTCCCCTGCAAATTGCCCATACATATGCCTCAAGATCTTTAGAGGGTTTGTTGTTGTTGTTCAGTTGCTTAGTCCTGTCTGACTCTTTGTGATCCCATGGACTGCAGCACTCCAGGCTTCCCTGACCTTCACCATCTCCTGGAGATTGCTCAAACTCATGTCCATTAAGTCAGTTGACACCATCCAACCATCTCATCCTCTGTCATTCCCTTCTCCTCCTGCCTTCAATCTTTCCCAGCATCAAGGTCTTTTCTAATGAGTTCTTTGAATCAGGTGGTTAAAGTATCTGAGCTTCAGCATCAGTCCTTCTAATGAACATTCAGGACTGATTTCTTTAGGGTTGACTGGTTTGATCTACTTGCAGTCCAAGGGACTCTCAAGAGTCTTCTCTACTGACACAGCTCAAAAGTATCTATTCTTTGGCATTCAGACTTCTTTATGGTCCAAATCTCATACTCATACATGACTACTGGAAAAACCATAGCTTTGACTATATAGACCTTTGTTGGTAAAGTAATGTCTCTACTTTTTAATATGCTGTCTAGGTTTGTCATAGCTTTTCTTTCAAGGAGAAAATGTGTTTTAATTTCATGGTTGAAATCACCATCTGCAGTGATTTTGGAGCCCAAGAAAATAAAGTCTGTCACTGTTTCCATTGTTTCCCCATCTATTTGCCATCAAGTGATGGCACTGGATGCGATGATTTTCATTTTTTGAATGTTGAGTTTTAAGCCCACTTTTTCACTCTCCTCTATCACATTCATCAAGTGGCTCTTTAATTCCTCTTTGCTTTCTGTCATTAGGGTGGTGCTTTCTGCATATCTGAGGTTATTGACATTTATTCCAGCAATCTTGATTCCAGGTTGTGCTTCATCCAGCCTGGCATTTTGCATGATGTACTCTGCATATAAGTTAAATAAAAGCAGAGTGACAATATACAGCCTTGATGTACTCCTTTCCCAATTTGGAATCAGTCCATTGTTTTGTGGCTGGTTTTAGCTGTTGCCTCTTGACCTGCATACAGATTTCTCAGGAGACAGGTCAGGTGGTCTGGTATTTCCATCTCCTTAATAATTTTCCACAGTTTATTGTGATCCACACAGTCAAAGGCTTTAGTGTAATCAATGAAGCAGAAGTAGATGTTTTTCTGGAATTCTTTTGCTTTTTTGGTGATCCAATGGATGTTGGCAATGTAATATGTCATTCCTCTGACTTTTCTAAATCCAGTTTGAAGATCTGGAACTTCTTAGTTCATGTACTGTTGAAGCTTAGTTTGGAGAATTTTGAGCATTACTTTGCTAGCATTTGAAAAGGGTGGTTGTGTACATAAATAGTATAGGTTATAAAACCACCCTTCAGAGGGTGGCTATGTATATAAATAGAGTAGGTGGGTTATAAAAGAAGCAAAAATAAGAAAGGGTTTGCTGATATGTGTCCAATAACAGTGAAAACAACTACCAGACTGTAGAAGTTCAATCAGTATTCTGATGGAGAGATTTCATGTGGCAAGGTACCTAAACATTTTATAAGTCTACAGTTTACTGACTCACCAGCTGTAGAATGATGTCTTGGACCAAATGATCTAGACTTTACATTTCAAGTCTTCAACTTTTCTAGTTGAAAATTGAAGAGTGCCTTTGTAATTTTTAAATATTTTTATCATATTATAAGAGGTAGTTTTCTAAAACATTTTTTTTATTTTTTATTTTTTTTAATTTTAAAATCTTTAATTCTTACATGCGTTCCCAAACATGACCCCCCCTCCCACCTCCCTCTCCACAACATCTCTCTGGGTCATCCCCATGCACCAGCCCCAAGCATGCTGCACCCTATGTCAGACATGGACTGGCGATTCAATTCTTACGTGATAGTATACATGTTAGAATTCCCATTCTCCCAAATCATCCCACCCTCTCCCTCTCCCTCTGAGTCCAAAAGTCCGTTATACACATCTGTGTCTTTTTCCTGTCTTGCATACAGGGTCGTCATTGCCATCTTCCTAAATTCCATATATATGTGTTAGTATACTGTATTGGTGTTTTTCTTTCTGGCTTACTTCACTCTGTATAATTGGCTCCAGTTTCATCCATCTCATCAGAACTGATTCAAATGAATTCTTTTAACGGCTGAGTAATACTCCATTGTGTATATGTACCACAGCTTTCTTATCCATTCATCTGCTGATGGACATCTAGGTTGTTTCCATGTCCTGGCTATTATAAACAGTGCTGCGATGAACATTGGGGTACATGTGTCTCTTTCAATTCTGGTTTCCTTGGTGTGTATGCCCAGAAGTGGGATTGCTGGGTCATAAGGTAGTTCTATTTGCAATTTTTAAGGAATCTCCACTGTTCTCCATAGTGGCTGTACTAGTTTGCATTCCCACCAACAGTGTAGGAGGGTTCCCTTTTCTCCACACCCCTCCAGCATTTATTGCTTGCAGATTTTTGGATCGCAGCCATTCTGACTGGTGTGAAGTGGTATATTTTACTAATACAGTTACTCTTAATTTGTGTGCTTGCACATTTGCAACTTTCATGTGTACTCATTATGATTACTGCCTTTTTAATCGTAAAAGTTTTAAAACACTTCATATATATATATATATATATATATATATATATATATATATATTTCATAGATCACAGCCTTGTCTTGCTGAAGGGGCTTGCATAACTCAATAAAGCAATGAGCCGTGCCATGCAGGGCCACCCAAGATAGATGCGTCATAGTGAAGAGTTCTGAAAAACTGTAATCCACAGGAGAAGTAAATGGCAACTCATTTCAGAATACTTGCTTGGAGAACCTCACTGACTGTATCAAAAGGCAAAAGTATATGACACCAGAAGATGAGCCCCTCCAGGTCAGAAAATGTCCAATATGCTCCTGGGGAAGAGCAGAGGGCAACAACTATATAACTCCAGCGAGAATGAAGCAGTTAGGCCAAAGCTTAAATGGCACTCATCTGTGGATGTGTCTGGTGGTGAAAGTAAAGTATGATGCTGTCAAAACAATATTGCATAGGTACCTGGAATATTAGGTCTATGAATCAGGGTAAATTGGACATGGTGAAGGAGAAGATGGCAAGATTAACATTGGCGTCTTAGGAATCAGTGAAGTAAAAATTATCAGAAATGTGTGACCATTATATTTACTAGTATGGGCAAGAATCCCTTAGAATAAGTGACGTAGTCCTCATAGTCAACAAAACACTATAAAATACAGTACTTAGGTGCAATCTCAAATTAACAGAATAATTTAGGTTTGTTTCCAAGGCACACTGTTCAATATCAGTTCAGTTCAGTCACTCAGTAGTGTCTGACTCTTTGCGACCCCATGAATCGCAGCACGCCAGGCCTCTCTGTCCATCATCAACTCCCGGGGTTCACTCAAACTCACATTCATTGAGTCAATGATTCCATCCAGCCATCTCATCCTCTGTCATCTCCTTCTCCTCCTGCCCCCAATCCCTCCCAGCATGAGAGTCTCTTCCAATGAGTCAACACTTTGCGTGAGGTGGCCAAAGTATTGGAGTTTCAGCTATAGCATCAGTCCTTCCAATGAACACCCAGGACTGATCTCCTTTAGAACGGACTGGTTGAATCTTCTTGCAGCCCAAGGGATGCTCAAGAGCCTTCTGCAACACCACAGTTCAAAAGTATCAATCCTTCGGTGCTCAGCCTTCTTCACAGTCCAACTCTCACATCCATACATGACCACAGGAAAAACCATAGCCCTGACTAGACAGACCTTTGTTGGCAAAGTAATGTCTCTGCTTTTGAATATGCTCTCTAGGTTGGTCATAACTTTCCTTCCAAGGAGTAAGCATCTTTTAATTTCATGGCTGCAGTCTCCATCTGATGTTGGAGCCTCAAAAAATAAACTCTGACACTGTTTCCACTATTTCCCCATCTATTTCCCATGAAGTGATGGGACCAGATGCCATGATCTTTGTTTTCTGAATGTTGAGCTTTAAGCCAACTTTTCACTCTCCACTTTCACTTTCAATCAAGAGTCTTTTTAGTTCCTCTTCAGTTTCTTCCATAAGGGTGGTGTCACCTGCATATCAGAGGTTAGTGATATTTCTCCTGGCAATCTTGATTCCAGCTTGTGCTTCTTCCAGCCAAGCGTTTCTCATGATGTACTCTGCATGTAAGTTAAATAAGCAGGGTGACAGTATACAGCCTTGACATACTCCTTTTCCTATTTGGAACCAGTCTGTTTTTCCATGTCCAGTTCTAACTGTTGCCTCCTGACCTGCATATAGGTTTTTCAAGAGGCAGGTCAGGTGGTCTGGTATTCCCATCTCTTTTAGAATTTTCCACAGTTTATTGTGATCCACACAGACAAAGGCTTTGGCATAGTCAATAAATCAGAAATAGATATTTTTCTGGAACTCTCTTGCTTTTTTGATGATCCACCGGATGTTGGCAATTTGATCTCTGGTTCCTCTGCTTTTTCTAAAACCAGCTTGATCATCTGGAAGTTCACAGTTCATGTATTGCTGAAGTCTGGCTTGGAATATTTTGAGCATTACTTTACTAGCATGTGAGATGAGTGCAATTGTGCGGTAGTTTCAGCATTCTTTGGCATTGCCTTTCTTTGGGATTGAAATGAAAACTGACCTTTCCAGTCCTGTGGCCACTGCTGAGTTTTCCAAATTTGCTGGCATTTTGAGTGCAGCACTTTCACAGCATCATCTTTCAGGATTTGAAATAGCTCAACTGGAATTCCATCACCTCCACTAGCTTTTTTCATAGTGATGCTTTCTAAGGCCCACTTGACTTCACATTCCAGGATGTCTGGCTCTAGGTGAGCAATCACACCGTCATGATTATCTGGGTCGTGAAGATCTTTTTTGTACAGTTCTTCCATGTATTCTTGCCACCACTTCTTAATCTCTTCTGCTTCTGTTAGGTCCATACCATTTCTGTCTTGTTTCGAGCCCATTTTGCATGAAATGTTCCCTTGGTATGTCTAATTTTCTTGAAGAGATCTCTAGTCTTTCCCATTCTGCTGTTTTCCTCGATTTATTTGCGTTGATTGCTGAAGAAGGCTTTCTTATCTCTTCTTGCTATTTTTTGGAACTCTGCATTCAGATGCTTATATCTTTCATTTTCTCCTTTGCTTTTCACCTCTCTTCTTTTCAGAGCTATTTGTAAGGCCTCCCCAGACAGCCATTTTGCTTTTTTGCATTTCTTTTCCATGGGGATGGTCTTGATCCCTGTCTCCTGTATAATGTCACGAACCTCATTCCATAGTTCATCAGGCACTCTATCAGATCTAGACCCTTAAATCTATTTCTCACTTCCACTGTATAATCAAAAAATATCTTCACGACCCAGATAATCATGATGATGTGATCACTAATCTAGAGCCAGACATCTTGGAGTGTGAAGCCAAGTGGGCCTTAGAAAACATCACTACAAACAAAGCTAGTGGAGGTGATGGAATTCCAGTTGAGCTGTTTCAAATCCTGAAAGATGATGTGGTGAAAGTGCTGCACTCAATATGCCAGCAAATTTGGAAAACTCAGGAGTGGCCACAGGACTGGAAAAGGTCAGTTTTCATTCCAATCCCAAAGAAAGGCAATGCCAAAGAATGCTCAAACTACCGCACAATTGCACTCATCTCACATGCTAGTTAAGTAATGCTCAAAATTCTCCAAGACAGACTTTAGAAATACATGAACCGTGAACTCCCTGATGTTCAAGCTGGTTTTAGAAAAGGCAGAGGAACCAGAGATCAAATTGCCAACATCTGCTGGATCATGGAAAAAGCAAGAGAGTTCCAGAAAAATATCTATTTCTGCTTTCTTGACTATGCCAAAGCCTTTGACTGTGTGGATCACAATAAACTGTGGTAAATTCTGAAAGAGATGAGAATACCAGACCACCTAACCTGCCTCTTGAGAAATCTGTATGCAGGCCAGGAAGCAACAGTTAGAACTGGACATGGAACAACAGACTGGTTCCAAATAGGAAAAGGAGTATATCAAGGCTGTATATTGTCACCCTGCTTATTTAACTTATATGCAGAGTACATCATGAGAAATGCTGGGCTGGAAGAAGCACAAACTGGAATCAAGATTGCTGGGAGAAATATCAGTAACCTCAGATATGCAGATGACACCACCCTTATGGCAGAAAGTGAAGAGGAGCTAAGAAGCCTCTTGATGAAAGTGAAAGAGGAGAGTGAAAAAGTTGACTTAAAGCTCAACATTCAGAAAATGAAGATCATGGCATCTGGTCCCATCACTTCATGGGAAATAGATGGGAAACACTGGAAACAGTGTCAGAGTTTATTTTCTGAGGCTCCAAAATCACTGCAGATGGTGACTGCAGCCGTGAAATTAAAAGACGCTTACTCCTTGGAAGAAAATTTATGACCAACCTAGATAGTACATTCAAAAGCAGAGACATTACTTTGCCGACTAAGGTCCGTCTAGTCAAGGCTATGGTTTTCCTGTGGTCATGTATGGATGTGAGAGTTGGACTGTGAAGAAGGCTGAGTGCTGAAGAATTGATGCTTTTGAACTATGGTGTTGGAGAAGACTCTTGAGAGTCCCTTGGACTGCAAGGAGATCCAACCGGTCCATTCTGAAGGAGATCAACCCTGGGATTTCTTTAGAAGGACTGATGCTAAAGCTGAAGCTCCAGTACTTTGGCCACCTCATGCGAAGAGTTGACTCATTGGAAAAGACTCTGATGCTGGGAGGGATTGAGGGCAGGAGGGGAAGGGGATGACCGAGGATGAGATGGCTGGATGGCATCATGGATTCGATGGACGTGAGTCTGAGTGAACTCTGGGAGTTGGTGATGGACAGGGAGTCCTGGCATGCTGTCATTCATGGGGTCGCAAAGAGTCGGACATGACTGAGTGACTGAACTGATCTGAACTGAACTGAACCTGGAATGGTAGGTCCATGAATCAAGGCAAATTAGAAGTGGTCAAATTGGAGATGGCAAGAGTGAATGTCGACATTCTAGGAATCAGTGAACTAAAATGGACCTGAATGGTTGAATTTACCTCAGATGACCATTATATCAGTACTGTGGGCAGGAATCCCTTAGAAGAAATGGAGTAGCCATCATGGTCAATGAAAGAGTCCAAAATGCAGTACTTGGATGCAATCTCAAAAACGACAGAATGATCTCTGTTCGTTTCCAAGGCGTAGCATTCAATATCACAATAATCCAAGCCTATGTCCCGACCAGTAACACTGAAGAAGCTGAAGTTGAACAGTTCTATGAAGACCTACAAGACTTTTAGAACTAACACCCCAAAAAATGTCCTTTTCATTATAGGGGACTGGAATGCAAAAGTAGGAAGTCAAGAAACACCTGGAGTAATAGGCAAATTTGCTCTTGGAGTACAAAACAAAGCAGATCAAAGGATAGCAGAGTTTTGCCAAGAGAACATGCTGGTCATAGCAAACACTCTCTTCCAAAAACAAAAAAGAAGACTTTACACATGGACATCACCAGATGGTCAACACCAAAATCATATTTATTATATTCTTTTTAGCCAAAGATGGAGAAGCTCTATACAGTCAGCAAAAATAAGACTGGGAGCTGACTGTGTCTCAGATCATGAACTCTTTATTGCCAAATTCAGATTTAAATTGAAGAAAGTAGGGACCATTCAGGTATGCCTTAAATCAAATCCTTTATGAATATACAGTGGAAGTGAGAAATAAATTTAAGGGAATAGATCTGATAGATAGAGTGCCTGATGAACTATGGATGGAGGTTCTAGGCCATTCAGGTATAACCTAAATAAAATCTCTTATGATTATACAGAATACATTCAAGTGGTTAGACCTGGTAGACAGAGACACTGACAGGAAAGATTAGTGACATTTTCAGAAGGCAGTGATCAAAACCATCCCAAAGACAAAGAAAAGGAAGAAGGCAAATTTGTTGTCTGAGGAGGCTTTACAAATAGCTGGGGAAAAAAGAGAAGTGAAAGGCATTGGAAAAAAGGAAGATATACCCACCTGAGAACAGAGTTTTAGACAATAGCAGGGAGAGATAAGAAGACTTTCTTAAATAAACAATGCAAAGAAACAGAGAAAAATAATAGCATGGGGAATATGAGAGATATCTTCAAGAAAACTGGAACTATAGAAGGAATATTTCATGCAAGGATGGACACGATACAGGAGAGAAACATGAAAGACCTAACAGAAGAAGAGGTAGCAAGAATACACAGAAGAACTATACAAAAAAGACCTTAAGTATCCAGCTAACCACAATGATGTGGTCACTCATCTAGAGCTGGACATCCTGGAGTGTGAAATCAAGTAGGTTTTAGAAAACATTACTATGAACAAAACTAGTGAAGGTAATGGAATTCCACCTATTTAAAATCCTAAAAGATGATGCTTTGAAAGTGATGCACTCAATATGTCAGCAAATTTTAAAAACTCAGCAAGTCTGAAAAAGATTAGTTTTCATTTCAATCCCAAAGAAGGGTAATGCCAAAGAATGATTCAACTAATGTACAATTGTGCTCACTTTACATGCTAACAAAATTATGTTTAAAAACCTTCAAGTTAGGCTTCAACAGAGTGTGAAACAAGAACCTCCAGATGTACAATCTGGGTTTAGAAAAGGCAGAATAACTAGAGATCAAATTGCCAACATCTTCTGCTTCATTAACTACATAAAAACCTTTGACTGTGTGGATCACGATAAGCTGTGGAAAATTCCCACAGCTAGGAGTCCCAGACACTCTTATCTGTTTCCTGAGAAACCTGTATGTGTGTCAAGAAGCAACAGTTAGAACCTGACATGAAACAATAGACTGGATCAAAATCAGGAAAGTAGTACAAGGCTGTGTATTGTCACCTTGCTTATTTAACTTAAATCCGGAGTACATCATCTGAAACATCAGTTCTTGTGACTCATGAGCTGGAATCAAGATTACCAGAAAAAAAATATCAACATCCCCAGGTACACAGATAATACAATTCTAATGGCAGAAAGTGAAAAGGAACTAAAGAGCCTCTTGATAAGGATGAAAGAGGAGAGTGAAAAAGTTGGCTTGAAACTCAACATCAAAAAACTAAGGTCATGACATCCAGCCCCATCACTTCATAGTAAATAGAAGGGGAAAAAGTGGAAGCAATGATGGATTTTCTTATTTGGGCTACAAAATCAGAAGGAAATCTATGACAAACCTAAACAAAGAAATAAATAGCAGACACATCACTTTGCCAATTAAGTATACTCACAGCTATGGCTTTTCCAATAGTCTTGTATGGATGTGATAATTGAACCCTGAAGAAGGCTAAGCACTAAAGAATTGATGCTTTTGAGTGTTAGTGCTAGAGAAGACACTTGGGAGTCCCATGGACTGAAACGAGACCAAATCAGTTGATCCTAGAGGAAATTAACCCTGAGTATTCATTGGAAGGACTCTTGCCAAAGCTGAAACTGCAGTACTTCAGGTATCTGATTTGAAGCGCTGACTCACTGGAAAAGACTCTGATGCTAAAAGATTGAAGGCAAAAAGAGCAACAACATCTATGTATACTTGTATCTGTACACATAAATATATATACTAAAGAAAATATTAATAAGTATATATAGTAAATACAAGTTCTATGCAAGTTTTGTTGTTGCTTAGTAGCTAAGTTGTGTCCAACTTTTTGGGACCCCAAGGACTGCAATGCCAGGCTTCCCTGTCCTTTACTAACTTCCAGAGTTTGCTAAAACTCATATCCAAGGAGTTGGTGATGCTATTGAACATCTCATCCTCTCTGGCCTCCTTCTCTTCCTGCCTTACATCTTTCCCAACATCAGGTCTTTGCCAGTGAGTCAACTCTTCACATCAGGTGGTCAAAATATTGGAGCTAAGCTTCAGTTCTTCTAATGAATACTCAGGGCTGATTTCCTTTAGGGCAGACTGATTTTATTTCCACACAATCCAAGGAACTCTCACCAGTCTTCTCTAGCAACACAATTTGAAAATATCAATTCTTCGGTGCTCAGCCTTCTTTATGGTCCAACTTGCCCATCCATACCTGACTACTGGAAAAAACATAGGTCTGACTGACTCTATGGACCTTTGTCAGCAAAGTGATGCTTCTGTTTCTTAATATGCCGTCTGGGTGAATGGCATCACTAACTCAATGGACATGAGTCTGAGCAAACTCCAGGAGACAGTGAAGAACAGGGAAGCCTGGCATGCTGCAGTACATGGAGTCATAGTGTCAGACATGACTAAGTAACTGAACAACAAACAGCAACTGGGTTTGTCATGAGGTTTCCTTCCAAGAAGGAAATGTCTTTTAACTTCATGGCTACAATCACCATCTGCAGTAATTTTGGAGCCCAAGAAAATCTCTCACTGTTTCCACTTTTTCACCATCTATTTGCTATAAATTGATGGGACCAGATGCTATGATCTTAGTTTTTTAATGTTGAGCTTTTAAAAATTTTACTTATTTATTTTTATTGGAAGATAATTACAGTAGTGCACCCATAGCTGATTCATGTTGATACATGGCAAAATCCATCATAATATTATAATGTTGAGTCTTAAGCCAGCGTTTTCATGCTCCTCTTTCATCTTCATCAAGAGGCTCTTTAATTTCTTTGCTTTTTGCCATTAGAGTGATATCATCTGCATATCTGAGGTTGTTGATGTTTCTCTCTGCAATCTTGTTTCCAGCTTGTGATTCAGCCAGTTTTTGCATGATGTACTTTGCATATAAGTTAAACAAGCAGAGTGACAATATACAGCCTTGTCATACTCCTTTTCCAATTCTGAACCAGTCAGTTGTTCCATGTCCAGTTCTGTTGCTTCTTGACCCACATGGAGGTTTCTCAAGAGACAGGTAAGGTGATGTTATTCCCATCTCCTTAAGAACTTTTCACAGTTTGTTGTGATCCACACAGTCAAAGACTATATCATAGTCAGTGAAGCAAAATAAGATATTTTTTCTGGAATTCCCTTGCTTTCTCTATGATTCAGTAACTTGTTGGCAATTTGATTTCTTTCCTCTGCTTTTTATAAATCCAGCTTGTACATCTGGAAGTTCTGGGTTCATGTTCTGCTGAAGCTTGAAAGATTTTAAACATTACCTTGCTAGCATATGAAATGAGTAGAATTGTATGGTAGTCTCAACATTCTTTGAAATTGCCCTTCTTTGGGATTGGAAAGAAAATGGAACTTTTCCAGCCCTTTGGCCTCTGCTGAGTTTAAATTTGTTGACATATTGAGTGCACTACTTTAACAGCATCATCGTTTAGGATTTTAAATAGCTCAGCTGGAATTCCATCACCTTCACTAGTATTTTTGATAGTAATTATTCTTAAGGGCTGCTTGACTTCACACTCCAGGATGTCTGGCTCTAGGTGAGTGACCACATCCTCATGATTATTCAGGTCATTAAGTTCTTATGTGTATTTTTTCCTTAATATATATACATTTTATTGAAATGTTGTTGACTTACAATGTTTCAGATGCACAGCAAGGTGATTCAGTTGTACATATACACATATATTATTTTTGAAATTATTTTCCATTTTATTACAAGATATTGACTATAGTTCCCTGTGTTATATGGTAAAGCTTTGTTGCCTACTTATATTTTTAAAGTAGAAATCTAGCATTCTATTCATACTAACTCAAACAAGCAGAATCAAAATGTCATAAATTTTTTAGTTAAACAAAGATTCATAAGTTTTCTAAAATATGCTTTTTATACATATATATATAATATATACACATAAAAGCTTTTCTACTACACTTGGTAAAGGCTTGAGAAAGAACTTTACAAAAAGACCAGATGGAGAAATTTGAAAACATAAACTAAATGAAATGGGAGCACTGAATGTGAAATAGAAAAAAGAGAAACAAACTAGATAAAAGTAAAAAATCATCATATAGTCCAGTTGTCTTAAAACGTCTTTCAAAGCTTCTCATTAGACACAATTTTATTTTTCAAAAAATTCCAAAATAATTCTGAAATGCATCTGAAATTTAAAAGCAGTTACAAGCTTTTTGTTTTTATTTTTTATTAAATGGTTGTTTTGGTGATATAGAATTCTATAATTTTTCTGTTGACCTATATTGATACAATGGTATTAAGTGAGTAATAGTTACATAATCACAATAGTAAAAGATGTCGATCAGTTTTCACAGATAATAGCTAGACAAAAAAAAAAAAAAGATAATTACAGTTGCAAGGGAACATGATTGCTATGTGTCTCGGTGTGTTCAGGTAGAGTGATATGATAACTGGAAATGCATACATGCGCATGTTTTCATCCACCCAGCCAGTCCATGTCTTTTGGTTGGTGCATTTAATCCATTTACATTTGAGGTAATTATGTGGCTCAGACCGTAAAGAATCTGCTTGCAATGCTGGAGACCTGGATTCGACCCCTGGGTTGGGAAGATCCCCTAGAGGCGGTCATGGCAACCCACTCCAGTATTCTTGCCTGGAGAATCCCCACGAACAGAGGAGCTTTGTGGGCTACAATCCACAGGTCGCAAAGAGTTGGACATGACTGAGTTACTAAGCACAGATCAGCACATGATCCTCTTAACCATTTTCTTAATGGTTTTGGGTTTATTTTCTGTAGGTCTTTTCCTTATCTTGAGT
The DNA here is from genome assembly GCF_016772045.2 of Ovis aries. Taxonomy (NCBI): domain Eukaryota; kingdom Metazoa; phylum Chordata; class Mammalia; order Artiodactyla; family Bovidae; genus Ovis; species Ovis aries. The sequence continues at coordinate 1,443,130 of NC_056070.1, forward strand.
TCCCTGCTTAGAAAATTTCCTTTAGCATTTATTATGAAGTAGGTTTGGAGGTGTTGAATTCTCTTAACTTTTGCTTGTCTAGATTTTATTTCTCCATAAAATCAGAATGAGAGTCTTGTTAGGTAGAGTATTCTTGGTTGTAGATTCTTCCCTCGCATCACTTTAAGTTTATCATGCTGTTCCCTTCTGGCTTGTAGAGTTTCTGTTGAGAAATCAGGCGATAACCTGATGGGACTTCCTTTGTAGGTTGTTTGTCACTTTTCCCTTGTCGCTTTTAATATTTTATCTTTGTCTTTAATTTTTGTCAGTTTGGTTGCTATGTGTCTCAGTGTGTTCTTCTTTGGGTTTATCCTGCCTTGGACTCTCTGTGTTTCCTGGACTTGATTGAGTTTTCAGCTATTATCTCTTCAATATTTTCTCAGGTCCTCTCTTCTTCTGGTATCACTAGAAGGTGAATGATGGTGCAATTAATGTTGTCCCAGAGATCTCTTAGGCTGTCTCTTTTTTTCATTCATTTTCTACATTCTGTTCTGCACTAGTGATTCCACCATTATGTCCTCCAGATCATTTATTTGTTCTTCTGCCTCAGTTATTCTGCTATTGATTTCTTTCAGTATATTATTCATCTCTGTTTGTTCTTTAGTTTTTCTAGGGTCTTTGATAAACATTTCTTGGATCTTGTCCATTGTTTTCCTGGATCGTCCTCACCATCTTTATTCTGAATTCTTTTTTTCTGGAATGTCTGGAATATCTCCACTTCATTTAGTTATTGTCATGGGGTTTTATCTTGTCCCTTCATCAGAGATATAAGTTTCTGTTTTTTTCATTCTGATAAGCTTTCTGTAATGTGGTTTTTGTTCTAGCTGCTGTGAGGCTGTTGTTCTTCTTGCTTCTTGAGGCTAAAAGGCTTGAGTAACCTTCCTGATGGGAGGCACTAGCAGTGGGAAAAACTGAATGTTGCTCTGTTGAACAGGATCTTGTTCAGCAAAGCTTCAATCCAATTATCTGCTGATGGGTGGGGTTGCACTCCCTCTGCTAATTGTTTGGCCTGAGGCAATTCAGCCCTGTGGTCCTAAGGGCTCTATGGTGGGGTTAATGGTAAACTCTGAGTGGGTTTGTGCCAAAGGGGACCTTCCAGGACTGCTGCTGCCAGTCCCCCATCCCTGTGGTGAACGTCTGCTGACCCACACCTCCACAGGAAGCCTTCCAACATTAGTAGGTAGTTTTGGTTCAGTCTCTTGTGGGGTCACTACTCCTTTCCTCTAGGTCTTGGTGCATTAATATTTTGTTTGTGCCCTCCAAGACTGGAGTCTCTGTTCCTCCCAGTCCTGCAGAAGTCCTATAATCAAATCCCACAGCTATCAGAGTAAGATTCCATGGGGATTCCCAGTCCACTTTTTGGATCCCCAGGCTGGGAAGCCTGTCATGGGATTCAGAACCTTCACAACAGTGGGAGAACTTTGAAATTATTGTTCTCCAGTTTGTGGGTCACTGACCCAGCAGGTGTAGGATTTGATTTTATCATGATTGCACCCCCCCACCACCACCATCTCACTTCCCTGGTGGCTCAGACAGTAAAGCGTTTGCCTACCATGTGGGTTCAATCCCTGGGTTGGGAAGAGCTCCTGTAGAAGGAAATGGCAACCCACTCCAGTACTCTTGCCTGGAAAATCCCATGGATGGAGGAGCTTGGTAGGCTACAGTACATGGGGTCGCAAAAAGTCAGACACGACTGAATGACTTCACTTTCACTTTCACTTTACCATCTCACTGTAGCTTCTTCTTTGTCTTGGACATGGGGTATCTTTTTCCGGTGGCTTCAATGTCCTCCTGTTGAAGGCTGTTCAACAGTTAGTTGGGATTTTGGTGCTCTCACAGAAGGAGATGAGCATACATCCTGCTCCTCTGCTATATTGAACTGTAAGCCCTCTTCTGTGTATTCTTGTCACCTCTTCTAAATCTCTTCTGTTTCTGTTAGTTATTTAGTGGTTCTGTCCTTTATTGTGCCCATCCTTGCATGAAATGTTCCCTTGATATCACCAGCTTTCTTGAGGAGATCTTTAGTGTTTCCCATTCTATTGTATTCTTCTGTTTCCCTGCATTGTTCACTTAAGAAAAATTTCTTATCTCTCCTTGCTATTCTCTGGAACTCTGCATTCAGGTGGATGTATCTTTCCCTTTCTCCCTTGCATATTACTTCTTTTCCTTTCTTAGCTATTTGTAAAGCTTCCTCAGACAACCACTGTGCCTTCTAACATCTTTCTTTTCTTTGGGATGATTTTGGTCACTGCCTTTTGTACAATGTTACAAACCTCTGTCCATGGTTCTTCAGGCACGTTGACTACCATTTCTAATCCCTTGACTGCATTCCTCACCTCTACTGTATAACCACAAGGGATTTGATTTAAGTCATACCTGACAGACCTAGTGGTTTTCCCTATATTCATAGACTTAAGGCTGAATTTTGCAATAAGGAGCCAATGGTCTGAGCCACAGTCAGCTCCAGGCCTTGTTTTTAACTGACTGTATAAAGCTTTTCTTCCTCAAAGAAAATAATCAATATGATTTTGGCATTGACCATCTGGAGAGGTGGAGTGGTGTCTTGTGTTGTTGGAAGAGAGTGCCGTGTCCAGCATGTTCTAGTGCAAAGCTTTGCTAACCTTTGCTGTCCTCATTTTGTACTACAAGGCCAACCTTGCTTGCTTCTCCAGATATCTGTTGACTTCCTATTTTTGCATTCCAGTCCCCTTTGAGGAAAAGAAGATCTTTTTCAACATGCAAGTTAAAAATACCTAATATTTAGAAATCTAGGTTATAATGTAAATAAATAATGACATCTCCGTGTGTTTTCCCTACATTCAGTGAAAATACTCATTGTTGTTGATCAGTTGTTCAATTGTGCCTGACTTTTTGTGATCCCATAGACTGCAGCATTCCTGGCTTCCCTGTCCTTCACTATCTCCCAGGGCTTGCTCAAATTCATATCCATTGAGTCAGTGATGCCATCCAACCATCTCACCCTCTGCCATCCCCTTCTCTGTCTGCCTTCAAGCCTTCCCTGACTCAAGGTCTTTTCTAATTAGTCCATTCTTCACAACAGGTGGCCAAAGTATTGGAGCTTCAGCATCAGTTCTTCTAATGAATATTCAGGAGTGATTTCTTTAGGATTGACTGGTTTGATCTCCTTGCGGTCCAAGTGATTCTAGAGTCTTCTCCAACACCACAGTTTGAAAGCATAAGTTCTTCCACACTCAGCTTTCTTTACGGTCCAACTCTCACATCTATACATGACTACTGGAAAAACCACCACTTTGACTAGATGGACCTTTGTTGGCAAAGTAATGTCTCTGCTTTTTAATATGCTGTCTAGGTTGGTCATAGCTTTGCTTCCAAGGAGCAAGCATCTTTTAATTTTATGGATACACTCACCATCTGCAGTGATTTTGGAGCCCAAGAAAATAAAGTCTATTGTTTCCACTGTTTCCCCATCTATTTGCCATGAAGTGATGGGACCAGATGTTATGATCTTCATTTTTTGAATGTTGAGTTTTAAGCCAGCTTTTTCATTTTCCTCTTTCACCTTCAACAAGAATCTCTTTAGTTTGTCTTTGCTTTCTGCCATAAGAGTGGTGTCATCTGCATATTGAGGTTATTGATGTTTCTCCTGGCAGTCTTGATTCCAGCTTGTGTTTCATCCTGCCTGACATTTTACATGATGTACTCTGCATATAAGTTAAATAAGCAGAGTAACAATATACAGTCTTGAAATACTCCTTTCCCAATTTGGAACCAGTCCGTTGTTCCATGTCCCGTAAAATCTCAAAATACTCATGAAATTCCAAAATAGAAAAGCAAAGACTCAAAATTATTCCTGTCCTCTCAGGTTTAAATTCTGCCTTTTCATCCACTTAAGTAACTCTTACTACATTTTTTTTTTCTTTTTCATCTTGAAATGGTCTGGACCTTACAGAAGCAGAATATATTAAGAAGAGGTGGCAAGAATACATGGAAGAACTGTACAAAAGAGATCTTCACGACCCAGATAATCATGATGATGTGATCAATCATCTAGAGCCAGACATCTTGGAATGTGAAGTCAAGTGGGCCTTAGAAAACATCACTACGAACAAAGCTAGTGGAGGTGATGCAATTCCAGTTGAGCTCTTTCAAATCCTGAAAGATGATGCTGTGAAAGTGTTCCACTCAATATGCCAGCAAGTTTGGAAAACTCAGCAGTGGCCACAGGACTGGAAAAGGTCAGTTTTCATTCCAATCCCAAAGAAAACAATGTCAAAGGATGCTCAAACTACCACACAGTTGCACTCATCTCACATGCTAGTAAAGTAATGCTCAAAATTCTCCAAGCCAGACTTCAGCAATACATGAACCGTGAACTCCCTGATGTTCAAGCTGGTTTTAGAAAAGGCAGAGGAACCAGAGATCAAATTGCCAACATCCGCTGGATCATGGAAAAGCAAGAGAGTTCCAGAAAAACATCTATTTCTGCTTTCTTGACTATGCCAAAGCCTTTGACTGTGTGGATCACAATAAACTGTGGAAAATTCTGAAAGACATGGGAATACCAGACCACTTAACCTGCCTCTTGAGAAATCTGTTTGTAGGTCAGGAAGCAACAGTTAGAACTGACATGGAACAACAGACTGGTTCCAAATAGGAAAAGGAGTACGTCAAGGCTGTATATTGTCACCCTGCTTATTTAACTTATATGCAGAGTACATCATGAGAAATGCTGGGCTGGAAGAAGCACAAGCTAGAATCAAGATTGCTGGGAGAAATATCAGTAACCTCAGATATGCAGATGACACCACCCTTATGGCAGAAAGTGAAGAGGAGCTAAAAGCCTCTTGATGAAAGTGAAAGAGGAGAGTGAAAAAGTTGGCTTAAAGCTCAACATTCAGAAAACAAAGATCATGGCATCTGGTCCCATCACTTCATGGAAAATAGATGAGGAGAAATGGCAACCCACTCCAGTATTCTTGCCTGGAGAATCCCATGGACAGAGGAGCTTGATAGGCTACAGTCCATGGGGTCACAAAAAGTCGGACACGACTGAGTGACTTCACTCACTTACTTACTTACTTACAGTGGAAACAGTGACTGACTTTATTTTTTGGGCTCCAAAATCACTGCAGATGGTGATTGCAGCCATTAAATTAAAAGATGCTTACTCCTTGGAAGGAAAGTTATGACCAACCTAGACAGCGTATTAAAAAGCAGAGACATTACTTTGTCTATTCAAGGCTATGTTTTTTCCAGTGGTCATGTATGGATGTGAGAGTTGGACTATAAAGAAAGCTGAGCACCAAAGAATTGATGCTTTCAAACTGTGGTGTTGAAGACTCTTGAGGGTCCCTTGGTCTCCAAGGAGATCCAACCAGTCCATTCTAAGGGAGATTGGTCCTGGGAGGACTGATGCTGAAGCTGAAACTCCAATACTTTGGCCACCTGATACGAAGTGCTGACTCATTTGAAAAGACCCTGATGCTGGGAAAGATTGAGGGCAGGAGGAGAAGGTGACAACAGAGGGTGAGATTGTTGGATGGCCTCACTGACTCAATGGACATGAGTTTGGATAGGCTCCAAGAGTTGGTAATGGACAGGCCTGGCATGCTGCAGTCCATGGGGTCACAAAGAGTCGGGCACGATTGAGAGACTGAACTGAACTGAGTGTATTGAACATCTTCAGTTCAATAGAAAATGCTAATTATTCATTAATTTTACTATTTAAAATGATAAAATTAACATTAATTTTCTAAGTCTCTTACTTTATATGGTGTTATGATTATTTGGTATCATCATACTTCATAATATTTTCCAACTTAATAAAAAAGAATATAACTATGTTCTTAATTTGCATTTCTCTGATCATTAATGATATTGATTTTTTTCGTGTGGCATCCCAGGTAGCTCAGTGGTAAGAACCTGCCTGCCAAGCAGGAGACACAGGAGATGCAATTTCGATTATAGAGTTTGGAAGATCCTCCGGAGGAGGAAATGGCAACCCACTCCAATATTCTTGCCTGAAAAATAATACAGACAGAAGAGCCTAGCTGGATACAGTCCATGGGCTCACAAAAAGTCAGACATGACTGAGCACACACACATCTTTTCACTATTCTTGTTTCTGTTCTAAAAAAATGCTAGTAGATATTGTTTCCTATTTTTTAATTGCATTATCTATATTTTGCTGATTTATAGATTTCCTTACATATTTTACATACTGTTTATTAGTTGTGTGTTACAAATGCATTCTTATAAAATGTGGCTTGTTTTCCACTTTATTTATGGTGTTTTCTTATGAATGCAAATTTTTAAATTTTAATGTAGCATATGTTATCAGTCTTTACTTTTGTAGTAGCACTTTTTCTAGCCTCTCGAAGAAATACTTCACTAAGATGATCGAATTTTCCCACAGTGAAATTTACCTATGTTTGCTCTAAAAGTTTTAAGTTTGTCTTTCACAATTAAATCCTAATATAATCTACCTGATAATTATTTTCATATGTATTGTGATATTGAGATCCAATTTCATTTTCTCTCCATATGGATGCCTAACTGTCCCAGCACCATTTATGGACTATCTTTCAACAGTTATTAAAAATGCTCCTTGTACTGTATAGCAAATGTCCAAATAAGCTTGTGTATGGTAATGAGTTACCTAGTATTTCACTGGTTAGTGTTTATACTCCTGTGTCACATGATAGTTTTTATTTATTTATTTATTTATTTATTTATTTATTTATTTTTAATTTTTTTATTTTTGCTCTGTTTTTTTTTAATTTTAGTTTTTTATTTTTTAAATTTTAAAATCTTTCATTCTTACATGCGTAGCTTAAGAGTAAATCTGAGTAATCATAATGCAGAGGCCCCATATTATTTTTATGCTCAGGACTGTTTTTCTTGTTATTTGTTTTTATGCATAAATTTTAGAATCATCCTGTCAAATTCTACAGAAAACTCTAAGGATGTTGATGATATTAAGATTAAATTATCAATAAATTTGACTAATAATATAAATTTCATGATATTGAATTCCACTGGCAATAAAAATGTTTATTTCCCATTTGTTTAGATCTACTTTAAATCCTTCCCTAATGTTTCATAATTTTCTTGATAAAATATTTTCACAACTTATATTAGAATTATTCTCAGGTATACAATATATTTTCCTGCTGTATATTGTAGTAGTCTTAAAGTTTTGTTTTCTTAATATGTAAAGAAATATAATGATATTTTATTATTGATCACATTTCCAACCAGCTTACTAAATTTGTGTTTCTAATAGCCTGTAAATTTGTGGGTAAGTTTTGTAAACAATTATAATTTGAGAAAAATAATTTCATTTCTTCAAGTGTGGACACTTTTTATTTTTTCTTCTTGTATTACAATGTTAGCAAAGACTGCCAATACCATGTTTAATAGTGTAGCAAGATTATATGTTCTTAACTTGTTCATGATTTTAAAAGGAAATTTCCAACTGTTTCACCATGCTTCCTTTAGCCTTTTGGTGGAAACCTCTTATCAGATTAGAGGATACCCCTTTTAGTTTGCTAATTTTTTAAAGTCTTTTCAGTGCTTCATTTTGTCAAATTTTCTTTTGCAAGTAGCTAATATTTGATGCAGTGAATGATCTTTTGGGATTTTAACATGTTAAACCACTTTTGGATTCCTGGGATAGCTACAATTTGATCATTTGTTGATTTTTTATCCACTGCTGTGTATTAATTCCAGAGAAGGCACTGGTGACCCATTCCAGTACTCTTGCCTGAAAAATCTCATGGATGGAGGAACCTGGTAGGCTGCAGTCCATGGGATCGCTAAGAGTCGGACACGACTAAGCGACTTCACTTTCACTTTTAACTTCCATGAATTGGAGAAGGTAATGGCAACCCACTCCAGCGTTTTTGCCTGGAGAATCCCAAGGACTGGGGAGCCTGGTGGGCTGCCATCTATTGGGTTGCACAGAATCAGACAAGACTGACTCAACTTAGCAACCGCAGCAGCAGTGTATTAATTTAGGCCTATTGAATTTTTTTTGTTACTGAAACTGGCCTGTGATTTTCCTTTCTAATATAAACCTGATTCTGTCATCAAGGTTGTTTTGACTTCAAAAGAGGAATTGGAAAGTGTTTTTTCCTCTTGAACTATTTAAAACCATGTATATAAGATCAAAACATTTGGTATCTTGAATGTTTTGTGAAACTACTAATGGCCCATGTTTATTATATGCATATTTTAACTACTGATTCAATGATTAGCATATGTTTAGATTATTTCTCTTTTTCAAATCAGTTTTATAAGTGTTATTTTTCTCAGGATCTGCTCATTTTAGATATATTTTTAATAACATTGTTTTTCTTGGTATTTCTTACAGTATTTTAATCTTTGCGGTAACTCTAGTCTTTTTAATTCCTATGATTGGTTGTTTGTGTTTTCTTTCCTTTTTCTTTTTTTTTTAAGTCTTATTCAAAGAAAGTAGATTGTATTAAAAAATGGTTAGTCAAATATTCCCATTATGCTATCAATATCACCCTCCTCCCAACACAAAATTGCTTTCAAAGACAGACAGAAAATAAAAGGTACATATTATTAAGAATAAATCCATCTATATGCAGAACACTTTTCTTTATCATAATAGCATCCTTTCAAGGTTTGCCCTTGTTATTTTACAATCTTCAGAAAATTTCCTGTGAACAATGAAAATCTAGTTTTTATTAGACATTTTCTCCCTGAGGCTATTTCTCTAGGTCTATAATAGAACAGCAGGTAAGGAAATCTCAAATTCCATGATTCAGTACAACTCTTTTACTGTCTGTCCAACATGATTGGGAAAACGTACACACCCCTGTTGATGGATTTAAACTTAAATTTATGACTGCTAACTTCTGTGATCCAGGAGTGCTCCATTCAGTTTTATTATATTTATCCAGTCTTTTGACATGCTCCCATACTTTTTTTGCCCTTAATTAGATCATTTCTATCATTATTAAAGTATGCTGTGGCTGCAATTTAAATACCCTCTCATTACCATAGAAGATGTGGAAACAGTGGGAACAGTGTCAGATTTAATTTTGGGGGGCTCCAAAATCACTGCAGATGGTAATTACAGCCATGAAATTAAAAGACGCTTACTCCTTGGAAGGAAAGTTATGACCAACCTAGATAGCATATTCAAAAGCAGAGACATTACTTTGCCAACAAAGGTGCGTCTAGTCAAGGCTATGGTTTTTCCTGTGGTCATGTATGGATGTGAGAGTTGGACTGTGAAGAAGGCTGAGCACCGAAGAATTGATGCTTTTGAACTGTGGTGTTGGAGAATACTCTTGAGAGTCCCTTGGACTGCAAGGAGATGAAATCAGTCCATTCTAAAGGAGATCAGTCCTGGGTGTTTATTGGAAGGACTGATGCTAAAGCTGAAACTCCAATACTTTGGCCACCTTATGCAAAGAGTTGACTCACTGGAAAAGACTCTAATGCTGGGAGGGATTGAGGGCAGGAGGAGAAGGGGATTACAGAGGATGATATGGCTGGATGGCATCACTGACTCGATGGACGTGAGTCTGAGTGAACTCCGGGAGTTGGTGATGGACAGGGAGGCCTGGCGTGCTGCAATTCATGGGGTCGCAAAGAGTTGGACACGACTGAACGACTGAACTGAACTGAACCATAGAAGACTTATCTTGTTGTTGTTCAATCACCCAGTTGTGTCCTGACCCTGTGGACTCCAGCACACCAGGCCTCCCTCTCTCAGCATCTCCCTAAGTTTGGCAAGTTCAAGTCCAATGCATACAATCCAGCCATCTCATCCTTGGACACCCTCTTCTTAATGCCCTCAATCTTTCCAAGCATCAGGGATTTTTCCAATGAGTCAGCTGTTTGCATAATATTACCAAAATACTGAAGCTTCAGCTTCAGCATCAGTCCTTCCAACGAGTATTCTATTACCACAGACTTTTCTAGGTATTGCTTAATATCACTATTCTTTTTACAGCAAAACCTATTATAAGAATTGTCAATGTTTGTCTTCATTTGATTTCTTTCTATTTTCTAACCAAATGCAACAAAATTTACTCTCTGTTAATTCTCTCTTCCAGGTCACTCATTTTGACTGTGAAAACCAAAGGTAATTTTTAGCCTCCTTACTCTATCAGCATTTGATAGAGTTCATTATGCCTTGTTAGATGGTTTCTTCTCATGGTCTCCGGAGTCACTCTCTCCTAATCCTCTTCTTACATTGCTGGCCTCACTCACCTGAATTTCATAGGTCAAAGAAGACCAGGGCTCAGTCCTGGATTCCTATCCTAGTCAACTCACTGTAAACAACCTCTATGTCTCATGATTTTATATTCCATCTATTTCTGAGGATGAAAAATTAACAGATTGAGTTTTGATTTAAAACTTAACATACAAACATCTTCAAAGACCACTGGGTTTCTAAGCAGTATTCAAAAATTCACATGTAAAATGCACAAAAGCAACTACTTGGTTTGGATTCCCACTGATCCAGAAAGTAGCTGCTTTGTTTGTCTTCCCCATCTCCATAAACAGAAACTTTGTTCTGCCATTTGCCTTGACAAAATTGTTTACAATGCCCTGATTCTTATTTTTTTTTTAATTTTTGTTGGTCTGCAGTTGATTTAAAATGTTGTATTAGAGTCTGCTATCCAGCAAAGTGAATCAGTTATACATATACATACATACACTCTCTTTAAAATTCTTTTCTAATATAGGTTATGAGAGAGTATTGAGAACAGATCCCTGTGCTAAACAGTAGATACTTATTAGCTATGTATTTTATCTATAGTAGAGTGTTTATTTCAACCCCAGTCTCCCAGTCTATCCCTTCCCAACATTCAACCCTGGTAATCGTAAGTTTATGTTCTACATCTGTGACTCTATTTCTGTTTTGTAAATAATATACTATGTTTTTAGATTCCACATATAAGTGATATCATGTATTTTCTTTCTGACTTACTTTACCCGTATGATAATCTCTAGGTCCATCAGTGTTGCTGCAAATGACATTATTTCATAATTTTTTAAATAGCTGAATAATATCCCCTTGTATATATGTGCCACTTCTTTATCCATTCCTCTGTTGATTGACATTTATGTTACTTATATTTCCTAGCTATTATAAATAGTGCTGCAATGAACATTGGGGTGCAGAATATTTTTTTTTCAAAATATGGTTTTCTCTGGATAGATGCCCAAGAATGGGATTGCAGGATCATATAACAGCTCTATGTTTAGTTTTTCGGAGGAACCTCCATACTGTTCTCCATAGTGGCTGTATCAATTTACATTCCCACTAACATTGTAAGGGTTTCCATTTTCTCCACACTCTCTCTAGCATTTATTCTTCGTAGATTTTTTGATGATGGATATTCTAATCAGTGTGAGGTAATGCCTAATTGTATTTCTGATTTTCATTTCTCTGATAATTTATGATGTTGAGAATCTTTTCATGTATTTTTTGGTCATCTGTATGTCTTCTTTGCAGAAATGTCTATTTATGTTTGCCCATTTTTATTGATTTTTATTTTTGTTATTGAAATGAACTGTTTGTATATTCTGAAGATTAATCCCTTGTTGGTCACTTCATTTGCCAATATTTTCTCCAATTCTATGGACTGTCTTTTTGTTTTGTTTCTGGCTTCTATTATTGTACAAAAAGCCTTTGAGTCTCTAGAAAGTGGATCAAAAAAGATCTTCCACTATTTACAGCAGAGACTGATCTGTTTATACTTCCCCCTTAAGAATTTTAGTGTCTAACTTTGTATGTAGCAATTTAATCCATTTTTAAAGTTTTATTTTAATCTATTTTCAGTTTATTTTTTGTATGGTGTTAGAGAATGTTCTAATTAGAGAATGTTCTAATTATATTTTTTTTTACAAGTAGCTGAAGAGTTTACCCAGAACTGCTTATTAAAGAGACTGTCTTTTCTCCATTGTCAGTTTTTGCCTACTTTGTCATAGATTAAGTGACAGTAGGTGCTTGGATTTATCTCTGGATTTTCTAACCTGTTGCATTTATCTGTGTTGCTGTTTCTGTGCTTGTACCACCGTGTTTTGAAGATTATAGATTTCTAGTATAGTCTGAAGTTAGAGAATCTGACTCCTTCAGTTCATTTTCTTTTCTCAAGATCTCTTCATATATTTGGGATTTTTGTGTGAATTCAAATTATAAATTTTTTGTTCTCATTGTGTGAAAAAATTCCTTTGGTTATTTGATAGGGAATGCATTAAATCTGTAGATTGCTTGGAGTAGTATAGCCATTTTCATAGTTTTGATTCTCACAATCCAAGAACATGGTATATCTCTCCATCTGTTTTGTCATCATTGATTTCTTTCTTCAGTATCTTACATTTTTTGCAGTAAAGATCTTTTTCCTCTTTAGGTAGGTTTATCCCTATATAATTTTAAATTGTTGATGTCATGGTAAATGGGGTTATTTCCTTAATTTCTGTTTCTGATCTTTCATTGTTAGTGTACAGGAATGCAACAGATTTCTATGTAATAATTTTGCATCCTGCAACTTTACCAAAATTATGATAAATTCTAGTAACTTTATGGTAACATGTTTAGGATTTTCTATGTATACGTATTATGTCATCTGCAAAAAAAGTGACAACTTTACCTCTTTTCCAATCTAAATTCTTTTTATTTCATATTCTTCTCTGATTGTCATGGCAAGTCATAGTTTTTGACTTCAAAAACTATGTTGAATAAAAGTGGTGAGAGTGGACACCCTTGTTGTGTTCCTGGTCTTAGAAAAAATGTTTTCAGATTTTCACCAGTGAGAGTGATGTTTGCTATGGATTTGTCATATATGGCCTTTAATATGTTGAGGTTTCCTCTATATCCACTTTCTTGAGTTTTTTTTTATATTTTTTTTATCATAAATGGATGTTGAATTTTGTCAAGAGTTTTTTCTGCAGAGATGATCATTTGCTTTTATTCTTCAGTTTTTCAATATGGTGTATAACATCAATTGATTTGCATTTACTGAAGAATCCTTGCATCCCTAGAATAAATCCTTCTTTCTCAGGGTATATAATCCTTTTAATGTGGCGTTGGATTCTGTTTACTAGAGTTTTGTTCATATTTTTTGTATGTCTGTTCATTCCTGATATTTGTCTGTAATTTTGTTTTTTTCTGTGTGATCTCTTTGTCTGGTTTTGGTATCAGGATGATAGTGGCCTTGTACAATGAACTTAGGAACGTTTCTTCCTTTGCAATTATTTGGAAGAGTTTCAGAAGCAGCACTGTTAACTCTATGAATGTTTGATAGAATTTGTCTTTGAAACCATCTGGTCCTGAACTTTTGCTTGCTTGGCTTTTTTCAAATCACAGTTTCAATCTCATTACTTGTGATTTGTCTGTTCATATTCTCTTTTTCTTCCTGGTTCAGTCTTTAAAAGTTGTAGCTTTAAAAAAAATTTGATCCTTTGTATTTCTGTAATTTATGTTGTAACTGCTTCTTTTTAATTTATAATTTTATTGACATGAATTTTCTCTGTTTTTTCCTTGATGAGTCTAGCTAAAGGATTAACAATTTTGTTTATCTTCTCAGAGAATTAGCTTTTTGTTTCATTGTTCTCTGCTATTGTCTTTTTCAGCTCTATTTTATTTATTTTTTTCTCTGATTTTTATAATTTCATTCCTTTTATTGACTTTGGGTTTTCCTTGTTCTTCTTTTTATAGTCTTTCTCTGGTTGCTTTAGATGTATGGTTAGGTTGGTTATTTGAGATTTTTCTTGTGTCCTGAGATAAGATTATAATGCTATAAAGTTCCCTCTTAGAACTATTTTTGCTGTATCCCATATTTTTGTTGTCATTTATTTCCAGATATTTTTTGGTTTCCTCTTTGATTCCTTCTGTAATCCATTGATTGTTTAGTAACATTGTTTAGTCTTCATGTGTCTGGTTTAAAAAAAAATTTTTTTTTAATTTTTACTTTATTTTACTTTACAATACTGTATTGGTTTTGCCATATATTGACATGAATCCACCATGGGTGTATACAAGCTCCCAATCCTGAATCCCCTCCCACCTCCCACCCCATATCATCTCTCTGGATCATCCCCATGCAGCAGCCCCAAGCATCCTGTATCCTGTATCAAACCTAGACTGGCACTTCGTTTCTTACATGATAGTATACATGTTTCAATGCCATTCTCCCAAATCATCCCACTCTCTCCCTCTCCCTCTGAGTCCAAAAGTCCGTTATATACATCTGTGTCTCTTTTGCTGTCTCACATACAGGGTCATCATTACCATCTTTCTAAATTCCATATATATGTGTCAGTATACTGTATTTGTGTTTTTCTTTCTGGCTTACTTCACTCTGTATAATCGGCTCCAGTTTCATCCATCTCATCAGAACTGATTCAAATGTATTCTTTTTAATGACTGAGTAATACTCCATTGTGTATATGTACCACAGCTTTCTTATCCATTCATCTGCTGATGGACATCTAGGTTGCTTCCGTGTCCTGGCTATTATAAACATTGCTGCAATGAACATTGGGGTACATGTGTCTCTTTCAGTTCTGGTTTCCTCAGTGTGTATGCCCAGCAGTGGGATTGCTGGGTCATAATGCAGCTCTATTTGCAATTTTTTAAGAAATCTCCACACTGTTTTCCATAGTGGCTGTACTAGTTTGCATTCCCACCAATACTGTAACAGGGTTCCCTTTTCTCCACATCCTCTCCAGCATTTATTGCTTGCAGACTTTTGGATCGCAGCCATTCTGACTGGTGTGAAATGGTAGCTCATTGTGGTCTTGATTTGCATTTATCTGATAATGAGTGATGTTGAGCATCTTTTCATGTGTTTGTTAGCCATCTGTATGTCTTCTTTGGAGAAATGTCTGTTTAGTTCTTTGGCCCATTTTTTGATTGGGTAGTTTATTTTTCTGGAATTGAGCTGCATAAGTTGCTTGTATATTTTTGAGATTAGTTGTTTGTCAGTTGCTTCATTTGCTATTGTTTTCTCTCATTCAGAAGGCTGTCTTTTCACCTTACTTATAGTTTCCTTTGTTGTGCAGAAGCTTTTAATTTTAATTAGATCCCATTAAAACTCCTAGAGGAGAACATAGGCAAACACTCTCCGACATAAATCACAGCAGGATCCTCTATGATCCACCTCCCAGAATACTGGAAATAAAAGCAAAAATAAACAAATGAGATCTAATTTTTTAAATATTTTTTTCTTCATAATTGATTTCTAATCTCACAGCCTTGTGGTTGGGAAAATGCTTGATATGATTTCAATTTTCTTTAACTTACCAAGGCTTGATTGTGGCAATATGTGATCTATCCTTTAAAATGTTCTTTGTACACTTGAGAAGAATATGTGTTCTGTTGTTGTGAGATGAAATATTTTTAAAGTGAATTATGACTATGGGTTCTCGTGTCACTTAAGGTTTATGTTTCCTTATTAATTTTCTGTCTAGATCATCTGCCCCTTGGTGTAAATAGAGTTTTAAGATCTGCCACTATTATTGTGTTAATGTTCATTTCCCTTTTTTATGGCTATTAACATTTAGCTTATATATTAAAGCATTCCTATTTTGGCAGCATATATATTTACAATTGTTTTATCTTCTTGGGGTCATCCTGTCATTATTATGTATTGTCCTTCTTTGTCTATTATAAGTCTCTACTTTAAAGTTTATTGTCTGATATGAGTATTGCTAGCCTAGTTTTCCTTTGATTCTCATTTTAATGGAATAATTTTTTCCATCCCCTTATGTTCAACCTGTATATTTCCCTATATCTGAAGTAGGTCTCTATGGCCTGCATATGTGCAGATCTTTGTTTTGTATCCATTCAGGTAGTCTATGACTTTTGGTTGGATCATTTAATCCATTTACATTTAAGGTAATTATTAACTTTTTTTTTCGTATTGTAATTTCCTTAATTGTCTTGTGTTTACTTTTCTAGGTCTTTTTTTTTTTGTTTCCTTGCTCTTTTTGTTTTTTCTCTTTTCCTGTGGTTTGACTATCATTTCTAGTGTTTTCATTTTTTATTTGTATCTATTATAGGTTTTTATTTTTATGTTTTTTTGCATTTCCTATGAAATTTGATATAGCAGTCTAGATATATATATAAGATTTTATAAAAAAAAAAAAACTTGGTCTTTTAATTTTAAGCACAATTTCCATTTCTTACATTTGTACTCTCCTCTTCTCAAGGTTGCTGGTTTTGATATCATATTGGTGGTTAATAATTTCCTACATTAACTCTTTTTTTTTTTTTTTTTTTGCCTTTAAAAGTGAGGTTTTCCATTTGTTAATTTCTTGTTTCTAGTTGTGGCCTCTTTTTTACCTTGGAATAGAGAATTTCTTTTACATTTGTTATAAAGCTGGTTTGTTTGTAATGAATTATCTTTTCTTGTCTGTAAAGCTTTTCATTTCATCAAATATGAATGAGAGTCTTTCTGGGTAAAGCAGACATGGTTGTAGATGTTTCACTTTCATTACTTTAAATATACTGTGCCACTCCCTTCTGGCCTGCATAATTTCTGCTGAAAAATCAGTTGATAACCTTATGGGTATTCCCTTGTATGTTGTTTTGCTTTACCCTTGTTGTTTTTATTATTTTGTCTTTGTATTTAATTTGTGTTATTAATATGTGTCTCTTGTGTTCCTCCTTCAGTTCACTTCAGTTCCTTAGTCCTGTTCGAATCTTTGCAACCTGTTGCCTGCAGCACATCAGACTTCTGGGTTCATCACAAATTCCCAGAGCTTGCTCAAACTCATGTCCATTGAGTTGGTAATGCCATCCAACCATCTACTCCTCTCCTAGCCCCCTTCTCCTCCTGCCTTCAATCTTTCACAGCATCAGGGTCTTTTCCAATGAGTTAGCTCTTTGCATGAGAGGGCCAAAGTATTGGAGCTTCAGCTTCAGCATCAGTCCTTCCAGTGAATATTCAGGACTGATTTCTTTTTGGATGGACTGGTTAGATCTCCTTCCAGTCCAAGGGACTCTCAAAAGTCGTCTCCAACACCACAGTTCAAAAGCATCAATTCTTCAGTGCTCAGTTTTCTTTATAGTCCAACTCTCACGTCCATACATGACTGCTGGAAAAACTGAAGCTTTGACTAGAAGGACCTTTGTTGGCAAAGTAACATGTCTGCTTTTTAATATGCTCTCTAGGTTTGCCATAGCTTTTCTTCCATGGAGGAAATGTGTTTTAATTCCATGACTAAACTCACCATCTGCAGTGATTTTGGAGCCCCCCAAAATAAAATCTCACTGTTTCTGTTGTTCTCCCATCTATTTGTCATGAACTGATAGGACCGGATGCCATGATCTTAGTTTTTGAATGCTAAGTTTTAAGCCAGCTTTTTCACTCTCCTCTTTCACTTTTTAAAGAGGCTGTTCAGTTCCTCTTTGCTTTCTGCCATAAAGATGGTGTCATTTGCATATCTCAGGTTATTGATATTTCTCCCAGCAATTTTGATTTCAGCTTGTGCTTCATCCTCCCAGGTTTTTCCCATGATGCACTTTGCATATAATTTAATTAAGCAGGATGACAATACACAGCCTTAATGCACTCCTTTCCCAATTTTAAACTGTTGTTCTGTGTTCGGGTCTTATTGTTGCTTCTTGACCTGCATACAGATTTCTCAGGAGGCAGATAAGGTGATCTGGTATTCCCATCTCTTGAAGAATTTTCCACAGTTTGTGTTGATACACACAGCCAAAAGCTTCAGAGTAGGCAACAAAGCAAAAGTAGATGTTTTTCTGGAATTCTTGTGCTTTTTTGATGATTCAACCAATGTTGCCAATTTCATCTCTGATTCCTCAGTTCAGTCACTCATTCATGTCTGACTTTTTTGCAACCCCTTGGACTGCAGTACGCCAGACCTCCAATTCCTCTGCCTTTTCTAAATACAGCTTGTGGGAGAGGGAGAAGGTGGGATAATTTGGGAGAATGGCATTGAAACATGTATAACATCATATAAGAAATGAATCGCCAGTCCAGGTTCGATGTAGGATATAGGATGCTTGGGCTGGTACACTGGGATGACCCAGAGGGATGGTATGGGGAGGCAGGTGGAAGGGAATTTCAGGATTGGGAACACGTGTACACCCGTGGCAGATTCATGTTGATGTATGGCAAAACCAATACAATATTGTAAAGTAAAACAATAATAATAATAATAAAATTTTAAAAATAAATACAGCTTGAACATCTCGAAGTTCTCGGTTCATGTACTACTGAAGCCTGGCTTGAAGAATTTTGAGCATTACTTTGCTAGCCTATGAGATTACTACAAACGTGTGGTAGTTTGAACATTGTTTGGCATTAGCTTTCTTTGGGATTGGAATGAAAATAGACTTTTTACAGTCCTGTGGAAACTGCTGAGTTTTCCAAATTTGCTGGTATGTTGAGTGCAGCACTTTCAGAACATCATCTGAATTTGAGTCAGAAATTGGATTTGAAATAGCTCAACTGGAATTCCATCACCTCTACTAGCTTTGTTCGTACTGATGCTTCCTAAGGCCCACTTGACTTCTAACTCCAAAATGTCTGACTTTAGGTGAGTGATCACACCATTGTGATTGTCTGGGTCATTAAGTTGTTTTTTTTTTTTTTTGCATAGTTCTTCTGTGTATTTGGCCAACTCTTCTTAATATCTTCTGCTTCTGTTAGGCCCATACTGTTTCTGTTCTTTATTGTGCCCATCTTTGCATGAAATGTTCCCTTGGTATCTCTAATTTTCTTGAAGAGATATCTAGTCTTCCCCCTTTTATTGTTTTGTATGTCTCTTTGCATTGATCATTGAGGAAGGCTTTCTTATCTCTCCTTGCTATTCTTTGTGACTCTCCATCAAATTGGTTTCTTTGCTTTTCTCCTTTGCCTTTCACTTCTCTTCTTAAATATTACAAAATGATCACCACAATAAGTCTAATTACCTTCTGTCACCATACAAAGCTATTTTATAATTGTTTGTACCTCGTAATATACCTCACCAATTTCATTAATTCCTGGCTCCCTTCCCTCTGGCAAGCACCAGTTTGTTCTCTGTATCTTTCTCTGTTGTGTGTTATGTTTATTCATTTGCTTTGTATTTTAGATTCCACATATAAGTGAAATCATAGAACATTTGTCTTTCTCTGCTTGAATTGCTTCATTTAGTATAGTATTTTCAAGGTCATCCATGTTGCTGCAAATGGCAATATTTTATCTTTTATGGCTAAGTAATATTCCATCAATGTGTATCTTTATTCATTTATTTACTGATGCTTAGGTTGCTTCTGTATCTTGGCTATTGCAAATAATACTGAAATGAACTGAAGGTTCATAGACCTCTTAAAATTAGTATTTTTGTTTTCCTTTGACAAATAGCCAAAAATATAAGTAATGGATTTTACTGTAGTTCTATTTTTAATTTTTTGAGGAATCTCAATATTGTTTTCACTATTGAATATATCTATTTACAATTCCACTCACAAGGCATGAGGATTCCTTTTTCTTCAGCCCTCCTAATAATTTTTGTTGTTGTTGTCTTGTTTGATAACAGCCATTCTGACAGGTGATAGGTGACATCTCACTGTGGGCTGATTTGCATTTCCCTGACGATTAGGAATGTTGAGGGTCTTTTCAGGTATTTGTTTGCCATCTGTATGTCTTCTTTGGAAAACTGTCTTTTCAGGACTTCTCTGTTAATTAACCAGGTTGTTTGTGGGGTTTTTTTATTGGTTCTTGTTTGTTTTGGGTGTTGAATTGTATGAGTTCTTTATATATATTAATCCCTTATTGGATGTACAATTTGTAAATATCTTTTATTCAGTAGGCTGCCTTTTTGTTTTACTGATAGTTTCCTTCACTCTGTGAAAGCTTTTTAGTTCTATGTAGTCCCATTTGTTTATTTTTGCTATTGTTTTCTTAGCTTGAGAAGATTTTTTTTAAAAGTGCTTAGAATGTCAGAGAACATGTCTATGTTTTCTTCTAGGAGTTTTCTGGTTTCGTGTTTTATATTTAGGTCTTTAATCTATTTGACATTTATTTTTGCACATACTGTAAAAAGATATTCTAAATTGATTCTTTTGCCTTCCCAATACCATTTACTGAAGAGATGACTCCTTTGTCCTAGATGAATTGACCACATAAGTGTTGGTTTATTTCTGGATCTTTTTTACTATTCCATTGTTCTGTGTCTCTGTGATGACCTTAAGCTGATGATCTCTTAAGTTGAACTCATTCTAACAGCCCTGCAATTTCATTTCCCATTGCCACATATAGTTTTTGATGTGTTTTAGATCTTTTTGTATCTCTTAATTACCTATTGTTGGTATAGATAATTTTACTACCTTTGTCTTTTAAATTTCTTTACTAGTTTTACAAGAGGTTGATCATCTACCTTTATTATGTGCTTGCCATTACCATTTGAGACATTTTCTCTTGTAATTTACATATTTCTAGTCACGATCTTTTCTACTTTGAGAAGTTCTGTTATTGTTTCTTATAAGGTCAGGATAGTGGTGCTGAACTCTTGCCACTCTTACTTGTGTGTCAGTTCAGTTCTGTCATTCCGTCATGTCCAATCCTTTGTGACCTTATGGGCTGTAGCACACCAGGCTTCCCTGTCCATCACCAACTTCCAAGGCTTGCTCAGACTCATGTCCATCAAGTCAGTGATGCCATCCAACCATCTCATCCTCTGTTGTCCCCTTCTTCTCCTGCCTTCAAACTTTCCCAGCATCACGGTCTTTTCCAATGATGATTTTTGCATCAAGGCCTAAGTATCGGAATTTCAGCTTCAGCATCAGCCTTTCCAATGAATATTCAGGACTGATTATCTTTAGGATTCTTAGTTTGATTTCTTTGCCATCCAAGGAACTCTCAAGAGTCTTCTTCAACACCATAGTTCAAAAGCATCAATCCTTTGGTGCTCTGCTTTTTTTATACTCCAAATTTCATATGCATACATGACTACTGGAAAAACCATAGCTTTGACTAAATGGACCTTTGTTGGAGTAATATCTCTGCTTTTTAATATACTCGTGTATAAAACTATTTCTTCTTCAAATGTGAGAACCTCATGGGTAAAGTATTCCTTTTTTTTTTTAAATGGTATGTTTTATTTATTTCTTGATTTGAGTACAACATTTAGCCTCTATTCTTCATGGTTCAAGTAGTCTTCATTTGTAGGTTTTTACTTTCATCACTTAAAATGTGTTATGTAAGTCCCTTCAGACCTATAAAGTCTCTGCTAAAAAGTCGGCTGATAATCTTAGGAGATTTCCATTGCATATACCTGTTGCTTTTCTCTGACTGCTTTAAAAAGTCTTCCTTTATATTTAATTTAATTTTATTTTTTTGTTACACTATGTCTTTGTGTGGACCTCTGTGCATTCAACATGTTTGAAAATTTCTTTCCTTTCTGAACTAGGATATCTGTCTCCTTTCCCAATTTTTAGGGAGAATTTCAACTATTTTGTCTTCAAGTAAGTTCTCTGCCTCTTTTCTATCTGACTCCTCCTCCTGGTATCCCTATAATGTGAATGCCTGTTGTGATTCAGAGTTTTCTTAAACATACTTTTTTTTTTCATTATTATTTCTATTTTCTGCTCAGCTTGAGTATTTTCCACAACATTGTCTTCCAATTTGTGGATTCATTCCTGTATATAAGCTAGTCTACTCTTGATTCCTTCTAATGTATGTATATATATTTTTCAGCTATTGTATTCTTCAATTCTGTTTGGTTCTTCTTTGTGTGTTCTAACTCTTTGCTAAAATTCTCCCTGTGTTCACCCATTCTTTTCCCAAGTTTGTTGAGCATCTTTACGATCATTTTTTTTACTCCTTATCAAGTAGATGGCTTATCTCCACTTCGTTTTGTTCTTCTAAAGTTCTGTCTTATTCTTGTGTTTAGAACATATTCCTCTATGTCCACACTTTCCCTAATTCTCTGTGTTTATTTCAATGCATTGGGTAGTTTGATTATATCATTCAAACTTGGAGAAGAGATATTATATATTAGGAGATAGTCTATGGGGCCCAGCAGCACACCACCCTCTTGTCAGCAGGATTAAATGCTTTAGGCATGCCCCCTATATGGGCTGTGTGGGTTCTTCTGTTATGACAGGGCTGATAAGTGCTGTGAGTCTGGCCCCTGGCCTTGTAAGCATGTGAGGTTTCTGCATGAACCCCTTAGGAGCAGTATCTCTGCTTCGCATAGTGTTATGGCTTCTCATAAACAACCCTTCTGGCCTTTAAAGCCAGATGTTCTGTAGGCCCATCTTCCTCGCACAGGACCCCATGGCTGGAGAGCTCATTGCAGGTCTCACACCCCTCACTCCTTATGACTATCCTTCTGCTTGTGGATTTCCCACATGGGATAGTGGGCATCTCCACCCTTCCTATTCATTTTCTTTTATTTCCTCTTTCACACCTTTAAGTTGTGGAAATTTTTCTCTCCTACTATTTATCCTATATCTTCTCTATTCTTAGACATAGTTGTTTTCTAAATAGTTTTAATTTTGGTATGCTTATGGCAGGAGGTGAGCTCAGGGTCTTCCTACTCTTCTATCTATAGAGTATCAAAGGTTACACTTGTCTTTTGAAGCCAGGCATTAGCCTCTCTTCTCTAGCTATGAAAATCATAGGTGGCATCTTCTTCTAACATAAAAAAAAAGTTTTATCTATATAAAAAAATTGTTTTGTGTAGCCACCTTCATTTGTATCTGAAATAGGTCTGGATAGCAGATCTATTGCAGTTTCTATATCAGCAATTGCTTCTTCATCTTGTACTTCTTTGTTTTAAAGGTGGTTCCTTTCCTTAAGCCTCCTGAGTCAAATTCTACAAGGTTCATTTTTTGGGGGGCAGGAGGGTGGTCGAAATTTCATCACCTCACTAAACCTTCATGGAACTGAAGGCAGTTAGGGCATTGTTTTGGATTAGACTTTGACTTAAGAGAATGTTGTGCCTGGTTTCATCTTCTACTCAGAGCACTCAAACTTTATATCAGCAATAAGGTATTTTGCTTTCTTATCATTCATGTAGTAGTACTTTTAATTTCCATTAAGAACTTTTATTTTGCATTCATGACTTGACTAACTGACATAAGAGGTCTAGCTTTTAGCCTATTAAGTCTGTTAAGTCACCTCAGTTGTCTCCGACTCTGTGCAGTCCCATAGACGGCAGCCCACCAGGCTCCCCCGTCCCTGGGATTCTCCAGGCAAGAACACTGGAGTGGGTTGCCATTTCCTTCTCCAATGCAAGAAAGTGAAAAGTGAAAGGGAAGTCGCTTAGTTGTGTTCGACCCTCAGCGACCCCATGGACTGCAGCCTTCCAGGCTCCTCCATCCTTGGGATTTTCCAGGCAAGAGTACTGGAGTGTGGTGCCATTGCCTTCTCCGAGCTTTTAACCTAGCTCAGCTTTAAACATGCCTTCCTCACCACACTTACCCTTTTCTAGTTTTTGAGTTAAAGTAAAAAGATGTGCTACTCTTTCTTTCTATAATAGCCTTTTATAAAGGCTATTATAGAGTTTTTAATTGGGCTTATTTCAATATTGTTGTGTCCCACAAAATAGAGTGGACTGAGCAGAAGGAGAGAGACAGGGAACAACTGATTGGTGGAACAGTCAGAATGCACACAACATTTACTGATTAAATTCACCTTATTATATGGGCCTATAATAGCTCAGTTGGTAAAGAATCCGCCTGAAATGTGGGAGATCTGGGTTCAGTCCCTGGGTTGGGAAGATTCTCCAGAGAAGGGAAACGTTAGCTACTCCAGTATTTTGGCCTGGAGAATTCCATGGACTGTATAGTCCATGGGGTCTCAAAGAGTCAGACACAGACATGACTGAGTGACTTTCACGTTCACTTCATTATATGGGCAGGGTTCTTGGCAACCCAAAACAGTTCCAACATGCATGCTTAATTGCATGCTCAGTCATGTCTGACTGTAGACCACCAGGATCTTCTGTCCATAGGATTTTTTCAGGCAAGAATACTGGAGTGGGTTGCTATTTTCTTCTCCAGAGGATCTTCCTGATTCAGGGATAGTGCTCACATCTCCTGTGCCTCCTGCATTTCAGACAGATTGTTTACCAGCTGAGCCATCAGAGAAGCCCCTAAAAAATTATAGCAGTGACATCAAAGATCACTTATTACAGATCACCATATAGTAACTGGAACATTTAAAATATTGGGAAATTATCAAAATGTGGCACAGAGACATAAATTGAGCAAAAGCTGTTGGAAAATGACCCTACTTCCTCAATTTTGGTTTTCCACAAACCTTCAATTTGTAAAAAATGAAATATCTGCAAAACATGATAAAGTAAGGTATGGCTGTATTTAGGAATGTGTGTTTGGATTGCAAGCGTACATTTTTATTGTTGCTTTTAAATCATGTTTTAGTTTCAGTGTCTAGAGTACATGGTCTCATAAAATGATTTTTAAAATTTCCTTGTGCGGTGGTGGTTTAGTCACTAAGTTATGTCAGGCTGTTGCAACCCCATGGACTGTAGCCCACCAGGCTCCTCTATCCATGGGATTTTCCAGGCAATAATATTAGCGTGGGTTGTCATTTCCTTCTCCAGGGTGTCTTCCTGACCCAGGAACTGAAGCCACATTTCCTGCACTGCAGGCAGATTCTTTACCACTGAGCCTCCAGGGAAGCCCAAAATTACTTTAGACTGGACTTTTGCTTAATATATGCTTAATTCTCCCTTCTTCTAAACTTTGTTAAAATATTTTCAAGATAATTTCATTGTTTAATGAAATCATTGAAGCAAAACTAGACTTTGCTGCAGTAAACCAGAAATAGGTTTTTCACATGAGTCTGGTTAATTCTTATAAAATCTTTATGTATACATTAGATAATGAGTATTCTCTAATTGTTGTACACAGAAACAAACCTCCATTGCTGTCCTATAAATAAATTCTTCAGTATCATTTTTCTAGATTCTATATATATGTATTAGAATACAATATTTCTCTTTCTCTTTCTGACTTACTTCAGTCTGTATAATAGTCTCTAGGTTCACTCATCTCATTAGAACTGACTCAAATGTGTTCCTTTTTATGGTTGAGTAATATTCCCTCATGTATATGTACCACAACTTCTTTATTCATTCATCTGTCAATGGACATCTATGTTGCTTCCATGTTTTAGCTATTGTAAGTGGTGCTGCAATGAACAGTGAGATAAATGTGTCTTTTTCAATTTTGGTTTCCTCAAAATATATGCCTAGGAGTGGGATTGCTGGGTCTTATAATGGTTTTATTACTTTTTTTAAGGAATCTCCATACAGTCTTCAATAGTGGCTGTATCAATTTAGACTCCCACCAACATTGCAAGAGTGTTCTCTTTTCTCCACACCCTCTCCAGTGTTTATTGTTTGTAGACTTTTTGATGATAGCCATTCTGACTGATGTGAGGTGACATCTCATTGTAGTTTTCATCTGCATTTCTCTAATAAGGAGTAATCCTGAGCATCTTTTCACATGTTTGCTAGCCATCTGTATGTCTTCTTTTGAGAAATGTCTATTTAGGTCTTTTCCCACCTTTTGATTGGGTTGTTTGCTTTTCTAGTATTGAGTAGTATGAGCTACTTATATATTTTGGAAATTAATCCTTTGTCGGTTGTTTCATTTGCTATTATTTTCTCCCATTCTGAAGGTTGTCTTTTCACCTTGCTTATAGTTTCCTTTACTGTGCAAAAACTTTTAAGTTTAATCAGGTCCCACTTGTTTACTTTTGTTTTTATTTCTGTTCCTCCCAGAGGTGGATCATAGAGGATCTTGCTTTGATTTATGTCACTGAGTGTTCTGCCTATGTTTTCCTCTAAGAGTTTTATATTTTCCAATCTTACATTTATGTCTTTAATCCATTTTGAGTTTATCTTTGTGTATGGTGGTAGGAAGTGTTCTAATTTCATTCTTTTATATAGCTGTCCAGTTTTCCCAGCACCATTTATTTAAGAGGCTGTCTTTGCCCCTATTGTATATTCTTGTCTCCTTTGTCAAAAATAAGGTACCCATAGGTACATGAGTTTATTTCTGGGCTTTCTATCTTGTTCCATTGGTCTATATTTCTGTTTTTGTGCCAGTACCATACTGGTACTGCCTTGATGAATGTAGCTTTGTAGTATAATCTGAAGACAGGGAAGGTTGATTCCTCCAGCTCCATTCTTCTTTCTCAAGACTGCTTTGGCTGTTGAGGGTCTTCTGTGTTTCCACATGAACTGTGAAACTTTTTGTTCTAGTTTTGTGAAAAATGACATTAGTAATTTGATAGGGATCACATTGAATTGTTACATTTCACTTGGTAGTATAGTCATTTTTACAATATTGACTCTTCCAACTCAGGAACATGGAATAGCTCTCCATCTGTTTATGTCATCTTTGATTTCTCTCATTGGTGTCTTATAATTTTCTGTGTATAGTTCTTTTGTCTCCTAGGTAAGTTTATTCCTATTTATTCTTTTTGTTGCAATGGTGAATGGAATTGATTCCTTAAATTCTCTTTCTGATGTTTCATTGTTAGTATATAGAATGGCAAGTGATTTCTGTGTGTCAATCTTGTATCCTGTAACTTTGCTAAATTCACTGATTAGCTGTAGCAATTTTCTGATGCTCTCTTTAGGGCTTTCTATGTACAGTATCATGTCATCTGCAAACAGTGAGAGCTTTAATTCTTCTTTTCTTATCTGATTTCCTTTTATTTCTTCTTCTTTTCTGATTGCTGTAGCTAGGACTTCCAAAATTATGTGGAGTAATAGTGGTGAAAGTGGACACCCTGGTCTTGTTCCTGATATTAGAGGGAATGCTTTTAGTTTTTCACCACTGAGAATAATGTTTGCTGTAGGCTTATCATATATGGCCTTTACTATGTAGATTCCTTTTATACCCATTTTCTGACGTTTTCATCATAAATGGGTGCTGAATTTTGTCAAAGGCTTTTTCTGCATCTATTGAGATTATCATATGCTTTTTATCTTTCAATTTGTTAGTATGGTGTATCACGTTAATTGATTTGTGTGTATTGAAGAATCCTTGCATCCCTGGAATAAACCCAACTTGATCATGGTGTATGAGCTTTTTGACGTGTTGTTGAATTCTGTTTGCTTAAATTTTGTTGAGGATTTTTGCATCTGTGTTCATCAGTGATAGTAGCCTGTAGTTTTCTTTTTCAGTGCTTTCTTTCTCTGGATTTGGTATTAGGTTGATGGTGGCCTCATAGAATGCATTTGGAAGTGTTCCTTCCTCTGAAATTATTTGAAAAAGTTTTAGAAGGGTAGGCATTAGCTCTTCTCTAAACGTTTGATATAAATCTTCTGTGGAGCCATCTGGTCCTGGGCTTTTGTTTTTTAGGAGATTTTTTTTTTTTTTAAATCACAGTTTCAATTTCAGTGCTTCTAATTGGGTTGTTCATAATTTCTATTTCTTCCTGGTTCAGTCTCAGAAGATTGAACTTTTCTATGAATCTGCTCAGTCCTTCCAGGTTATCCATTTTATTACCATACACTACTACTACTAAGTTGCTTCAGTCATGTCTGACTCTGTGCGACTCCATAAACGGCAGCCCACCAGGCTCCCCCGTCCCTGGGATTCTCCAGGCAAGAACACTGGAGTGGGTTGCCATTTCCTTCTCCAGTTTATTACCATATAGTTGTTCATAATAGTCATAATCCTTTGGATTTCTTCATTGTCTGTTGTAACTTCTCCTTTTTCATTTTTAATTTTGTTTATTTGACTCTTCTCTCTTTTCTTTTTTTTTTTTTGGAAATTCAATTGTATTTATTTTTCTTATACAGAATCAGAGAAGTAAAAACCAGTACCAAACTCCGGGTAAAATAGTTTGATCTGATTGATTTTTCTGCATATTCTCTATATGCATAGCAATTTGAATTAAAAATAAACACACATATATCATATTACAAAATGTAGAAATAATTTTTTTAAAAGTTAAAATACGAACACATAAATGATGTAGTGTGTTAGGGAAACAGTCTCTGTTGATCACCTACTTTCCCAATTAAATTAATCTACAATTTCCTTTCAACAGCTTTTGTTTGTCATAAAAGTTGCACTTCTGGAAGTTGCTTTCTGTTATGAGAACATCACTTGTCATTAGTAAAACTCTCTCACTCCTGATCACCTTCTTCTCCAGAGAGATTTTCTGCCAAGCTGGAGTCAGTAACACCCCCAGCACACTAACTGTTTTACTCTGTTTTTACTTATATTGTATAATCAGCAAAAGAAAGGCATATCACATCCTAAATTCTATGGTGAAACACTAATAATTACTTATATTTAACAGAATTGCAAATAGGTCTTGACAATGTATTGGCTTCAAGGAAATGTGTTTTATCAGGGAAAGAAAATACCTTAAAAGAAAGATTTCTGAAATTATTTTTCCATTTTTAACCTGGATGAAATGTTGAAATCTACTGATTGATTTAGGACTAAAAAGACACGATATTTGGCAGTCATTTTATAATAAGAAATATAGTATAAATAGCACCTTATCATGAATTCTGCAGGGGTTTTAACACTTACAATAATAGGAAAGAACCTTTAAAAAGTTGTTTCTAGATTTCTTCTTGATGAGTCTCACTAAAGATTTGTCAATTTTATCTTCTCAAAGAACCAGCTTTTAGTTTTATTAATTTTTACTGTTGCTTCTTTCATTTATTTTTCATTTACTTCTGATCAGATCTTTATGATTTCTTTCCTTCTAATTTCTTTTGTTGTTGTTGTTGTTATTGTTGTTCTTCTTATTTCTTTTCCAGCTGTTTTAGGTGTAAGGCTAAGTTGTCTATTTGATGTTTTCCTTGTTTGTTGAGGTAGGATTTTATTGCTATAAACTTCCCTCTTAGAACTGCTTTTGCTGCATCCCATAGTTTTTGAGTTGTCATGTTTTCATTGTCATTTGTTTCTAGAAAATTTTGTATTTCCCTTTTGGTTTTTTCAGTAATTTGTTGGTTATTTATAAAACGTATTGTTTAATCTTCATGTCTTTGTGTTTTTTACAGGATTTTTTCCCCTTGTAATTGGTATCTAGTCTCACAGTGTTGTGGTAAGAGAAAATGCTTGATAGGATTTCAATTTTCTTAAATTTACTTAGGTTTGATTTGTGGCATAAGATGGGATCTCTCCTGGTGAATGTTCCTTGTGCACTTGAGAAGGTTTATTCTTCTGCATTTGGATGGAATATCCTGAAGGAATCAATGAGATCCATCTCATTCAATGTATCATTTAAGATTTGTGTTTTCTTATTAATTTTCTATTTTGATGATCTGTCTATTGGTTGTGAGTGGGGTGTTAACATCTCCTACTATTATTGTGTTAATACCAATTTTTCCTTCTTTGTCTGTTAGTGTTGGTCTTATGTATTGAGTCCTATCTTGGGTACATAGATATTTACAATTGTTATGTATTCTTCTTGGATTGATCCCTTGATCATTATGTAGTGTTCTTCTTTATCTCTTGTATTCTCTTTATTTTAAGGTCTATTTTGTCTGATATGAAGATTGCTACTCCAGCTTTCTTTTGCTTTCCATTTGCATGGAATATATTTTTCCATCCTCTCACAGTCAGTCTATATGTGTCTTTAGGTCTGAAGTGGGTTTCTTGTAGACAACGCATATATATGGGTGTTGTTTTTGTATCCATTCAGCCAGTCTATGTCCTTTTGGTTTCTGCCCTTTAAGGTTGGTCCAGGGGTTTGTGTAAGCTTTGTATAGGGTGAAATTTGTGCTGAGTTTTGTTGTTGTTGTTGTTTGATTGTTTCTGTTTTTCTTTTTTCTGGTCTGTTTTTATTTTTATTTGTTGTTTTTAAATATTTACATGTTGTGTTGGTTTCTGCCATACAATAATAGAAATCAGCCATAATTATGCATACATTGTGTCCCTCCTGAGCGTCCCCCATCCCATCCCCCCAGGTCACCACAGAGCACAAAACTGGACTCCCTGTGCTAAACAGCCACTTCTCACCAGCTCTCCATCTTACACCTGATAGAGTATATATGCTGATGCTACTTTCTCCATATGTCCCACTCTCTCCCTACTCGACTGTGTCTTTAAGTCCATTCTCTACATCTGTGTCTCCACTCCTTCTCTGCAAATAGGTTCATCAATATCATGGTGTCTTTGATGATTATCTTTAATGGAGTGTAAATTATCTGTTGCTTGCTCCATAGTTTGTGTATTTGGTGCTCTGTTTCAAAGTCTTTGCTTTGAAAAAAAAAAGAAAAACAAAAACAATCAAACAACAACAACAACAAAAAACTCAGCACAAATTTCACCCTATACAAAGCTTACACAAACCTCCACAAGTAACCAGATATCTTCCTCTATTATCTTCAGAAGCTTTGTTGTTTAGATTAAATCTGTAATCATTCTCAGAAGTATGTTTGTGAGGCACAGTGCATATTGTATTATCTATCTGTATAGGTGAGAGTCTACTATGTGAATCTCTATTCTACTGTGTGTTTGTGTATCCCTGTAAAAATGTTAGCATGCTTAATTTTTATTGCGTTGTAAAATGTCTTGATGTCTGGAATAGTCTTTCTGCTTTGACATTTTAAAATATTAATTAATGTTTGATTACACTCGATCTTTGTTCATGGGCTTTCTGTAGTTGCAGTGAGCAGGGGCGACTCTCTGTTGTGGTGGTTTTGTTTTTCTTCTGATAGGCAAGGCTGAGTGAGATGGTAATTCTGTCTGTTGATGATTGGGTTTGTATTTTTGTTTTGTTTATGGTTTAGATGGGGCATCCTGCACAGTGTGCTACTGGTGGTTGGATGATGCTGGCTCTTGTATTCAAGTGGTCTCCTTTGTTTGAAATCTCACCATTTGATACTCCCTGGGTTAGTTCTTTGATCGTCTAGGGTCTTGGAATCAGTGCTCTTACTCCCAAGGCTCAGGGCTTGATCTCTGGTCAGGAACAAAGATTCCACAAGTGGTTTTTAACAGCATTAAGTGAGATTAAAACAAATACCCTCAAACAAGAAACCGAAGATGCACCCCCAGACAAATGGCAGTTACAAAATCAGGCAAATATTAACTAAAATAATGGAATATACACATATACATATACACCCATAAGCAAGATGAAAATAGTCCAACAAAAATTAAGTACAGCAGATTGACAAGGTGGACGAAGGAAATAAAAAATTATATCTACCAGTTAAGAATAAAACTAACTAAAGCACAAACTAAAACCCAAAGTTTTGTTTTGATCACAGCACTGTTTATAATAGCCAGGACATGGAAGCAACCTAGATGTCCATCAGCAGATGAAAGGATAAGAAATCTGTGGTACATATACACAATGGAGAATTACTCAACCATTAAAAAGAATACATCTGAATCAGTTCTAATAAGGTAGATGAAACTGGAAACAATTATACAGAGTGAAGTAAGCCAGAAAGAAAAACACCAATACAGTATACTAACACATATATATAGAATTTAGAAAGATGGTAATGATAACCCTGTATGCGAGACAGCAAAAGAGACACAGATGTATAGAACAGACTTATGGACTCTGTGGGAGAGGGAGAGGGTGGAATGATTTGGGAGAATTGCATTGAAACATATATAATATCATGTAAGAAACGAATCACCAGTCTAGGTTCAATGTAGGATACAGGATGCTTGGGGCTGGTGCACTGGGATGACCCAGATGGTATGGGGAGGGAGGTGGGATGGGGGTCCAGGATGGGGAACTCATGTATATCTGTGGTGGATTCATGTTGATGTATGGCAAAACCAATACAGTATTATAAAGTAAAATAAAATAAAAGAAAAAAAATAAAAAAAATAAAACAAGGTGTCAAGTGGGGATTAAAGCAATGAAAATAAAACCAACTAATATGTTCAGAGGAAAAGAAAGAAAGAATAGATATGCAAAGTTAAATAGAGGTAGATAAAGAAGATTTATATGCAGTAAAGATTAACTGCTAGGGGAAAAGAACAGTAGGA
Source organism: Ovis aries (assembly GCF_016772045.2). Lineage (NCBI taxonomy): Eukaryota > Metazoa > Chordata > Mammalia > Artiodactyla > Bovidae > Ovis > Ovis aries. Next base: position 1,475,120 of record NC_056070.1, read on the forward strand.
AAACCAAACAAATGAATAAAGGTAGAAAAATAATAATAAGCCTTTAAAATTAAAATTTAAAAAGAGAAAAGAAAAAAGAAAGAAGGAAGGAAGAAGAAAGAGAAAAATAAAAGGAAAACTCCACAGAATTGCAAAAGCCCAACATCTGGTGATGGACATCCAGGTTGCTTCCATGTCCTGGCTATTATAAACAGTTCTGCAATCAAAACAAAACTTTGGGCTTTAGTTTGTGCTTTAGTTAGTTTTGTTCTTAACTGGTAGATATAATTTTTTATTTCCTTTGTCCACCTTGTCAATCTACTGTACTTAACTTTTGTTGGACTGTTTTGATCTTGCTTATGGGTGTATATGTATATGTGCATACATATACATAGAAGCAGGGGTTTATAAATTGTGACAGAAATACACATATACATATACACCCATAAGCAAAATCAAAACAGTCCAACAAAAATAAAGTATAATAGACTCACCTGGCAAACAAAGCAAGCCAAAAATTATATCTACCAGTTAAGAACAAAACTAACTAAAGCACAAACTGGAAAACAAAACTAAAGCAAGGTGGGAAGTGGGAAATAAAACAATAAAAACAAAACTAAGAAATATTTTAAGAGGAAAGGAAAGAAAGAATGGATATACAAAGTCAAATAGAGGTAGATAAAGAAGATTTATATACATTAAAAATTAACTGCAAGGGAAAATAACAGTAGGAAAGGCAAACAAAGGAAAAAATGTAGAAAAAATAATAGGTTTAAAAAAATTAGAAATTAAAGCATTTTAAAAAGAGAATAAAATTAAGAAGGAAAAAAAAGGAAAATTCCACAGAACTGCAAAAGCCCAACACAGAGGCAGAGATTTATAACAACAATAAAAAATGTGACAGAAAAAAATAATAAAGCTCAAAAGCTTAATTAAATTTCATAGTGCCAATAAAATCAAGAACTACAATGGGGTGTTGGGGATGGGGAGAGGAATAAAGAAAGAAGTAAAAAAAAAAAAAAACCATTCAAAATAATCTACAGAACAAGTCAAAGTATAAGAATAACAAATGTTTTTCCTGAGTCACTTCTGTCAGAGTCCTTTCCCTTGTTGAGAGTCACAGTCCATCTCACCTCCCTAGGATGCCCTCCAACACTGTGCTGGTCTCTGGACCTGCTGTGAGGGCAGCTCAGATTCTAATCTGATCCTACTCCTGTGTGTCCTTGCCTCCAATGTCCACAGCTATCAGAACTAGTGTGTTTTCTTTTGTGGGAGCTCTCAATGTCTTCCTAGTTGATAGTGAGGATTTAATCTGCCGCTTGTACAGCTGGTAGGAGGGTTTTAAGTCTTCTTCCTTAGCCATCTGCCCTTGGGGTTCAATTGTGGTTTTGTTTCCACCTCTGCGTGTGGGTCGTTCACTGGGGTTTGCTGCTGAGGCTGCCTTGGAGGACTTGGGTCTGCCCCAGTGAGGGCCAGGTGTAGAGATGGTGCAACTGCTTGGGTCGCAGCTGTTCTGGAGGTACCAGGTACGCAAGGGAGTTTGTGGCTAGGGCAGCAGGAAATATACTGCTCTGGAAGGGTATGGTAAGCAGTATTGGTCAATACACTCCAGTATTCTTGCCTGGAGAATTCCCCTCCCTGACAGAGAAGCCTGGCAGGCTAAAGTCCACATGGTCGCAAAAAGTTGGACATGACCAAAGCAACCCTGTGTGCATGGGTACAAGACATTTTTGTCTGTGGCAGCTCTGCCCCAGTGACGATTGAGTGTGAAAGTGTCTTAGCTGCTTGGCTTGCGGGGACTTTGGTGGCCCCAAGTGTGCAGGGACATGGACTGCCTCCACTGCAGGAGTTATGGCCCTCTCAGAGGTTTGTTTGTTTGTTTATTTGTTTGTTTTAGCCTCTTGTACCTGGTGATCGGAAGGCCTCTTTGGCCAATTTTCTCTGTTGGGAAACCCATTCAGGTATTTAGAGGGCTCCATTGCCTGGAGACCTTTTCTGTTGTTTGGCACATCAAGCACATAGAGGGTCCTCCCTGGCTGGGGTCCTACTCTGAACTTCAGTGCTTCAGGCACTTGATAGGCCAGCCTCTCTAATGTTCAGCTTCCAATGTTCGCCTGTGGGAAGAGAGAGGCTATATGGTGATTGCTCCACTTCCTACACATGACTCAGCAGTATCGCCTTGCTTCCATGACTGCCTGGCTTTCCTCCATAGGCATTTCCCGCCACAATCTCCTCCCTCACATCACCTTGATCCTTCTCTCCACAGTCAACAGCAGCCCTCACCCTAAGATTGCTCCACAGTCCCTAAACAGCAGTTCCCAGCTGCTGCACCTTCTAGGGGACCTGCATTCTTGTCTGGGCTGCAGCAAGGACTGTCTGATTCTCACTCCATTCAGGTTGCCACAGATCACTTCTTTCACTCTTAGCCTTAAATGTTTCTCCTCTGACTCAGACAGTTGTCCTGATGTGGGGACTGGAGCCCTGCTTCAGTTCCCCCCCTGCTGAGGGCAGGTCAAGTCCTACTAACACTCCTGGTTTTCACCCTAGTCCCTTTATCCTACCGAGTTTTGCATGGGTCTATATAATTTTTTCTGCTCGTCAGGTACTCCTGTCTGTTCTTAGCTGGTGTTCTGCATGCACTTCTGTGTCTGAAGGTGTGTTCCTGATGTACCTGTGGAGAGAGATGTACGCCACATCCACCTACTCCTCCACCATCTTGTTCTTGATCTTTTTCTCATCCTTAATGATTTTGTTTTAAAGTCAATTTTTTTCTGATATAAACATGGATAGCCTCATTCTTCTTTTGACTGTATTCCTTGGATATATCTTTGCTGTAACCAGCTTTCACAATGCCCCTCAATGGTCCCTGTTGTCTAGTAATCATATCCTTGAATAGTTCCCTCTCATAATAAATAGGGCTAAACTGCATAATCACCAGGATGTTGCCTAAATGGCTCTGTGTTGCTTCAGACCCAGGTTACAAAAGGCACCATGGCTTCTTGGATCAGCTATACTGAAAGAAGCTAGATACATTGTTAGGGTACCAGGACTACAAGAGGTCCCTCAGCCTCAAACAGGCCTTGAGGTGACTGGGGTTCTAGCCTACATCTTGACTGAAATCTCTTGGGAAACCCTCAGTCAGAAAGGCAGTTAAGCACTTCTAAATTTCTGATCTATTAAAAAAAATGAAATAATGATTGTTCACTATAAGCCATTAAATTTTGAGGGAATTTTCTATGTAGCAATAAATGCATATTGATAGATACATAGAGAGATAATAGATAGATAGTACAAAATAAGTGTATCATTTAAATTAGCTTTCCTATGGTCTTGTACTAGGGATAAATAGTGCATAGAAATATTTAAAAATTCAATCCTTTGTTCTCTTTTTAATTAGGAAGTTTATTGATTTACTATGATTATTATTTATACCATTTGGTTTTTAAAAAAATATCCCACTTTTTAATGCTCCTTTTCTTTTTCCTCCATTTTAAATAATTGGCTAAGGTTTTTCTTCTTTCATTTTTCTTTCTATAGTGTTCAGTTCAGTTCAGTCACTCGGTTGTGTCTGACTTTTTGCGACCCCATGAATCGCAGCACGCCAGGCCTCCCTGTCTATCACCAAATGCCAGAGTTCACTAAGACTCACGTCCATCGAATCAGTGATGCCATCCAGCCATCTCATCCTCTGTCATCCCCTTCTCCTCCTGCCCCCAATGCCTCCCAGCATCAGAGTATTTTCTAGTGAGTCAACTCTTCCCATGAGGTGGCCAAAGTACTGGAGTTTCAGCTTTAGCATCATTCCTATCAAAGAAATCCCCCGGCTGATCTCCTTCAGAATGGACTGGTTGGATCTCCTTGCAGTTCAAGGGACTCTCAAGAGTCTTCTCCAGCACCACAGTTCAAAAGCATCAGTTCTTCGCCACTCAGCTTTCTTCACAGTCCAACTCTCACATCCATACATGACCACAGGAAAAACCATAGCCTTGACTAGATGGACCTTAGTCGGCAGAGTAATGTCTCTGCTTTTGAATATGCTCTCTAGGTTGGTCATAACTTTTCTTCCAAAGAGTAAGCGTCTTTTAATTTCATGGCTGCAATCACCATCTGCAGTGATTTTGGAGCCCCCCAAAATAAAGTCTGACATGTTTCCACTGTTTCCCCATCTATTTGCCATGAAGTGATGGGACCAGGTGCCATGATCTTTGTTTTCTGAATGTTGAGCTTTAAGCCAACTTTTTCACTCTCCTCTTTCACTTTCATCAAGAGGCTTCTTAGCTTCTCTTCAGTTTCTGCCAGAAGGGTTGTGTCATCTGCATATCTGAGGTTATTGATATTTCTCCTGGCAATCTTGATTCCAGCTTGTGCTTCTTCCATCCCAGCGTTTCTCATGATGTACTCTGCATAGAAGTTAAACAGGCAGGGTGACAATATACAGCCTTGACATACTCCTTTTCCAATTTGGAACCAGTCTGTTGTTCCATGTCCAGTTCTAACTGTTGCTTCCTGACCTGCATACAGATTTCTCAAGAGGCAGGTTAGGTGGTCTGGTATTTCCATCTCTTTCAGAATTTTCCACAGTTGATTGTGATCCACGCAGTCAAAAGCTTTGGCATAGTCAATAAAGCAGAAATAGATGTTTTTTTGGAACTCTCTTGCTTTTTCCATGATCCAGCGGATGTTGGCAATTTGAGCTCTGGTTCCTCTGCCTTTTCTAAAACCAGCTTGAACATCAGGGAGTTCATGATTCACATATTGCTGAAGCCTGGCTTGGAGAATTCTGAGCATTACTTAACTAGCATGTGAGATGAGTTCAATTGTGCGGTAGTTTGAGCATTCTTTGGCATTGCCTTTCTTTTGATTGGAATGAAAACTGACCTTTTCCAGTCCTGTAGCCACTGCTGAGTTTCCAAATTTGCTGGCATATTGAGGGCAGCACTTTCACAGCATCATCTTTCAGGATTTGAAACAGCTCAACTGGAATTCCATCACCTCCACTAGCTTTGTTCGTAGTGATGCTTTCTAAGGCCTGCTTGACTTCACATTCCAAGATGACTGACTCTAGATTAGTGTTCACATCATCATGATTATCTGGGTCGTGAAGATCTTTTTTGTACAGTTCTTCTGTGTATTCTTGCCACCTCTTCTTAATATCTTCTGCTTCTGTTAGGTCCAGAAAATTTCTGTCCTTTATCGAGCCCATCTTTGCATATGTTCCCTTGGTATCTCTAATTTTCTTGAAGAGATCTCTAGTCTTTCCCATTATGTTGTTTTCCTCTATTTCTTTGCATTGATCGCTGAAGAAGGCTTTCTTATTTCTTCTTGCTATTCTCTGGAACTCTGCATTCAGATGCTTATAGCTTTCATTTTCTCCTTTGCTTTTCACCTCTCTTCTTTTCACAGCTATTTGTAAGGCCTTCCCAGACAGCCATTTTGCTTTCTTGCATTTCTTTTCCATGGGGATGGTCTGGATCCCTGTCTCCTGTACAATGTCATGAACCTCATTCCATAGTTCATCAGGCACTCTATCTATCAGATCTAGGCCCTTAAATCTATTTCTCACTCCCACTGTATAATCATAAGGGATTTGATTTAGGTCATACCTGAATGGTCTAGCGGTTTTCCCTACTTTCTTCAATTTGAGTCTGAATTTGGTAATAAGGAGTTCATGATCTGAGCCACGGTCAGCTCCTGGTCTTGTTTTTGTTTACTGCATAAAGATTCTCCATCTTTGACTGCAAAGAATATAATCAATCTGATTTTGGTGTTGACCATCTGGTGATGTCCATGTGTAGAGTCTTCTCTTGTGTTGTTGGAAGAGAGTGTTTGCTATGACCAGTGCATCTTCTTGGCAAAACTATGAGTCTTTGCCCTGCTTCATTGCACATTCCAAGGCCAAATATGCCTGTTACGCCAGGTATTTCTTGACTTCCTACTTTTGCATTCCAGTCCCATAGAATGAAAAGAACATCTTTTTGGGGTGTTAGTTCTAAAAGGTCTTGTAGGTCTTCATAAAACCGTTCAACTTCAGCTTCTTCAGTGTTACTGATTGGGGCATAGACGTGGATAACTGTGATATTGAATGGTTTGCCTTGGAGATGAACAGAGATCATTCTGTCGTTTTTGAGATTGCATCCAAGTACTGCATTTCGGACTCTTTTGTTGACCATGATGGCTACTCCATTTCTTCTGAGGGATTCCTGCCCGCAGTAGTAGATATATTGGTCATCTGAGTTAAATTCACCCATTCCAGTCCATTTTAGTTCACTGATTCCTAGAATGTCCACGTTCACCCTTGCCATCTCTTGTTTGACCGCTTCCAATTTGCCTTGATTCATGGACCTGACATTCCAGGTTCCCATGCAATATTGCTCTTTACAGCATCAGATCTTGCTTCTATCACCAGTCACATCCACAGCTGGATATTGTTTTTGCTTTGGCTCTACCCCTTCATTCTTTCTGGAGTTATTTCTCCACTGATCTCCAGTAGCATATAGGGCACCTAATGACTTGGGGAGTTCCTCTTTTGGTATCCTGTCACTTTGCCTTTTCATACTGTTCATGCGGTTCTCAAGGCAAGAATATTGAAGTGGCTTGCCATTCCCTTCTCCAGTGGATACTTGGATGCAGTCTCACAATGACAGTATGATCTCTATTCGTTTCCAAAGCAAATCATTCAATATGACAATAATCTAAGTCTATGCCCAAACCAGTAATTCTGAAGAAGCTAAAGTTGAACAGTTCTATGAAGACCTGAAACTCATGCTAGAATGAACACTCCTAAAAATTGTCTGTCTCATTATAATGGGACTAGAATACAAAAGTAAGAAGTGAAGAAATACCCACAGTAATCAGGAAATTTGGCCTTGGGGTACAGAATGAAGCAGCGAAAAGGCTCATAGAGTTTTGCCAAGAGAACGTGCTGGTCATAACAAACACCCTCTGCCAATAACACAGGAGAAGACTCTACACTTGGACATCACCATATGGTCAATACCAAAAACAGGTTAACCATGTTTTTTGCAGCCAAAGATGGAGAAGCTCTCTGCAGCCAGCAAAAACAAGACTAGGTATTGACTGTTGACTCAGATCGTGAACTTCTTATTGCAAAATTCAGACTTAAATTGAAGAAATTTTGGGAAAACCACTAGACTATTCAGGTATGACCTAAATCAAATCCCTTACGATTATATAGTGGAATTGAGAAATAGATTCAAGGGATTAGATCTGATAGACAGAGTCGCTGAAGAAACTATGAATGGAGATTAATGACATTGTACAGGAGGCAGGGATCAAGATGATCCCCAAGAAAAAGAAATGCAAAAAGGCAAAACGGTTGTCTGAGGAGACCTTACAAATAGCTGTGAAAAGAAGAGATGCAAAGGCAAAGGAGTAAACGAAAGATATATGCACTTGAATGCAGAGTTCCAACGAATAGCAAGGAGAGACAAGAATGCCTTCCTCAGTGATCAATGCAAAGAAAGAGAGGACAACAAAAGAATGGGAAAGACTAGAGATCTCTTCAGGAAAACTAGAGATACCAAGGGAATATTTCAGGCAAAGATGGGCACAATAAAAGGAAAAAAAAAAATGGTATGGACCTAACAGAAGCAGAAGATATTAAGAAGAGGTGGCAAGAATACACAGAAGGACTGTACAGAAAAGATCTTCATGACCCAGATAATCATGATGGTATGATCACTCACTTAGAGCCAGATATCCCAGAAAGCAGAGTTAAATGGGCCTTAGGAAGCATCACTATGAACAAAGCTAGTGGAGATTATGGAATTCCAGTTGAGCTATTTCAAATCCTTAAAGATGATGCTATGAAAGTGCCACACTCAATATGCCAGGAAATTTAGAAAACTCAGTGGTGGCTACAGGACTGGAAAAGGTCAGTTTTCATTGCAATCCCAAAGAAGGGCAATGCCAAAGAATGTTCAAACTACTGCAATTGCCCTCATCTCACACACTATCAAAGTAATACTCATTCTCCAAGCCAGGCTTTAACAGTATGTTAACCATGAACTTCTAGATGTTCAAGCTGGATTTAGAAAAGGCAGAGGAACCAGAGATCAAATAGCCAACTCCATTAAATCATCAAAAAAGCAAAAGAGTTACAGAAAAAAACATCTACTTCTGTTTTATTGACTACGCCAAATCCTTTGACTGTGTGCATCACAACAACCTATGGAAAATTCTTAAAGAGATGGGAATACAAGACCACCTGACCTGCCTCTTGAGAAATCTGTATGCAGGTCAGGAAGCAACAGTTAGAACTGGACATGGAACAACAGACTGGCTCCAAATTGGAAAGAGTACATCAAGGCTGTATATTGTTATCTGCTTGTTTAACTTCTATGCAAAGTACACATCATGAGAGACACTGGGCTAGATGAAACACAAGCCAAAATTAAAAATGCTGGGAGAAATATCATTAACCTCAGATATGCATGCAGATGACATCACCCTTATGGCAGAAAGTGAAGAACTGAAGAGCCTCTTGAGGAAAATGAAAGAGGAGAGTGAAAAATTTGACTTAAAGCTCAACATTCAGAAAACTAAGATCATGGCATTTGGTCCTATCACTTCATGGCGAATAGATGGGGAAAGAGTGGAAACTGTGAAAGACTTTATTTTGGGGACTCCAAAATCACTGCATATGGTGACTGCAGCCATGAAATTAAAAGATGCTTACTCCTTGGAAGAAAAGTTATGACCAACCTAGACATCATATTGAAAAGCAGAGACATTACTTTGCCAACTGAGGTCTGAATAGTCAAAGCTATGGTTTCTCTGTAGTCATATATGGATGTGAGAGTTGGACTATAAAGAAAGCTGAGCATTAAAGAGTTGATGGTTTTGAACTGTGGTGTTGGAGAAGACTCTTGAGAGTCCCTTGGCCTACAAGGAAATCCAACCAGTCCATCCTAAAAGAAATCAATCCTGAATACTCTCTGGAAGGACTGATGCTGACATTGAAACTCCAATATTTTGGCCACCTGATGTGAAGAACTGACTCATTAGAAAAGAACCTGGTGTTGGGAAGCTGAAGGCAGGAAGAGAAGGGGATGACAGAGGATGGGATGGTTGGATGGCATCACTGACTCAATGGACATGAGTTTAAATAAACTCTGGGGGTTTGTGATGGACAGGGAGTCCTGGAGTCACAAAGAGTTGGACACGACTGAGAGACTGAACTAAACTGAACAGGGGAAAGTGGAATTTAAAATGCAGATGCAGTTAAAATTGCTAATCAGCAGATAGGGAAATTATCCTGATTATGTGAGCTCAATATTATCACAAGGATCACCAAATGTGGGAAAGAGAGGCAGGAAAAATTGTCAAGAGAAAGAGATGTGGCAATAAAAGCAGGATCAGAGACCTGCGACATGATTGAAAGACGATCATGATCTAAGGAATTTAACTGGTCTCTAGAAGCTGGAAAGGAAACATGTAGATTCACTTCTTGAAGTCCCAGAAAGGAAGAGCCTTGCCAATGCCCTAATTTTATGACACCTAGACTCTCGGAGTTTGTGTTGTTTCAAGATACTAGTTTTGTGGTTATTTGTTATGGCAGCATTAGAAAACTAACACATAACTATTTATTAATATATTCCATATCTGACTATTTCAATAATTGAAGTCCCTAAAAATGAGACAATTGTTTTCCATATATGACCTTATTCTTGATGATACTTATGTTTTCAATTACATTTTAAATATTAATTTGCATGAATTCTCTGGATCTCAATGAAAATGTTTTCCTCTACTTCTACCAGAGATCTAGGGGCAATAAAGTCCAGGAAATAAATTTAATTTTTCAGGATAAGTGATTTTTTTATGTACAGATGCAGTTATCAAATATTTCTTTAAAGGAAAAACAGTATATTAAACATGTACATCATTTGAAAAAAAAATTTTTTTAACTCCCTGTTCCAGTTTCCATATTAAAAGGGTCAGGGGTAAAATTGAAAACAAAAAATATTTGTTTCTCTTCAATTGTAAGCTTCAATGCAAGCAAGATTAAGGACTGTAATATTTATCTATAACATGTTTACATATGCCAAAAGGAAAACTTGATTGAATTGAAAATCAGAGTAAATTGACCCTGTATATATTATTTACTTCAAGGCTTTTTTGTGTCCTTATATTTCTTTCTTAGTTAGGACTTAATTCTGTAAGACTTGGTTGTATAAACTATAGATACCAATTTATTCAACTTTAGCCAGTTGTTTTCATTTATACTTCCATGAGATTTAGAGAGTAGAAAGTAAAACTTGAAAAGCAATATGAATAGATAAGTTTTGCCATGACAGTCAAAACCATCTGCAAGAAAAAAATGAAAAAAGGCCAGACGGTTGTCTGTGGAGGCCTTACAAACAGCTGAGAAAAGAAAAGCAAAAGGCAAAGGAAAAAAAGAAAGATATACCCATCTAAATGGAGAGGTCTAAAGAATAGCAAGGAGAGATGAGAAAGCCTTCCTAAGTGATCAATGCAAAGAAATAGAGGAAAGCAATAGAATGGGAAAAACTAGAGATCTCTTCAAGAAATCAGAGAAACCAAAGGGAGATTTCATGCAAAGATGGGCACAATAAAGGACAGAAATGGTATGGACCTAACAGAAGCAGAAGATATTAAGAAGAGTTGGCAAAAATACATAAAAAACTATACAAAACATCTTAATGACCCAGATTACTGCAATGGTGTGATCACTCACCTAACGCCAGATATCCTGGAGTGTGAAGTCAAGTAGGTCTTTGGAAATGTCACTATGAATAAAGCTAGTGGAGGTGATGGAATTCCAGTTGAGTTATTTCAAATCCTAAAAGATGATGCTGTGAAAACACTTCAGTCAATATGCCAGCAAAGTTGGAAAACTCAGCAATGGCCACAGGACTGGAAAAGGTGAGTTTTCATTTCAATCCCAAAGAAAGGCAATACCAAAAAATGTTAAAACTACCACATAATTGCACTCAGTTCACAAACTAGCAAAGTAATTCTCAAAATTCTCCAAGCTAGAATTCAACAGTACAAGACATGAGAACTTCCAGATGTTCAAGCTGTATTTAGAAAAGGCAGAGGAACCAGAGATCAAATTGTCAACATTCATTGGATCATAGAAAAAGCAAGCTAATTCCAGAGAAACAGCTTCTTTGATTTTGCCTTTGACTGTGTGAATCACAACAAGCTGTGGAAAATTCTTCAAGAGATGGAAATAGCAGACCACCCCACCAGCCTCCTGAGAAACCTATATGCATGTCAAGAAGTAACAGAACCAGACTTGGAACTGTGGATTGGTTCCAAATTCAGAAAGGAGTACATGAAGGCTGTATGCTGAACTGAACTGAACCGTAAACTTGGATAAAACACCTGAAAGGAAGAATTTTAATTTCAATGATGTACATCAGATTATATTATCTCTGGTTTTCACCAATCCAAGTTATTCATGTACCTTTTCTTCACAAATAAGTAGAAATATTTGCATTTCATATCAACTGATCTTCTAACTCTGTTTAATTGCCCCAAGGGAAACACATTAAAATTGTCAAGACTATCTCTTTTGTTTAGACTATGAGTTCAAATTGTGGGAATCTCTCAGAAATAATTTGCAAGTGCGTAAGATAGGACTTATTTATTTTAAAGTACATGAATTGATTCTATTATAAGGTCAACATTAGTCTCCTCACCAGTGACTAATTCAGTAATGGCCAGTTTAACTCTATCTTGCCAATAAGACAGGAAGGCTTAGGAGAAAGTCACACGAAAAGCCATCTGACATTTTCCTTTTCAGCAGAGATACTTGGAATTGCTGCAGGCCCTTTTCCAGAACATTATGGTGAAGTTAAGAGTCAAGATATCAGAACCAAGAATTGAAAAAGCTGTGATCTTTGATGACCTTTGTTGTTGCTCAGTAACTAAGTTATGTTCAACTCTTTACAGCCAACTTCATCTTCTTGATTTTTCTTAGCTCTTGACTAAGATGTGCATCCCTGTCTTTCCTGAAACTTTCCTTCGGTCTGTTCATGGGGCAGTGTGTTTTTTGTTTTGTTTGTTTGTTTGTTTTCACTCCTTACACTGCTGAGATTGCTCATTTCTGTTCAGTTGGAATTTCCTGATCTTTCCTTCTCCTACAGACATGGATGCCCTAAGTCCTCTCTTTATCCCTCTATTGTCTTAATTTTCTGACAGTATCTTCTTTGTCACACACATTCTTTTATTTCAGAGATGTATAGAGAAACAAGCAATACATCTGTGAGTCTTTGATTTATTTCCTGGGAAATAGTGGCAATGGCTATTGATACATGAATCCTTCAGAAGACTGTATTACATCCCTGAGGCTAACATATAATTACACTAGAGGAGTTAAACCTATCTAAATTCATTAGTGAACACTATTCTGATGGATGGAATTTTCTAAAAACCTAAACTATCACATGATAGTCTTAAAATCTAATTTTATTTTCTGGGACATTTTCTGGTATGATGCATGACCCAGTCAGTTCAGTCACTCAGTCATGTCTGACTCTTTGTGACCAATGGGACTGCAGCATGCCAGGTTTCCCTGTCCATCACCAACTCCTAGACCATACTCAAACTCATCTCTATCAATTAAGTGATGTCATCCAACCATCTCATCCTCTGTCATCCCCTTCTCCTCCTGCCTTCAATCTTTCCCAGCATCAAGGTCTTTTCCAATGCATCAGCTGTTAACATCAGGTGGCCAAAGTATTGGAGTTTCAGTTTCAGCATCAATCCTTCCAATGAATATTCAGGACTGATTTCCTTTAGGATTGACTGCTTTGATCTCCTTGCAGTCCAAGGGACTATCAAGAATCTTCTCCAACACCACAGTTCAAAAGCACCAATTTTGGGGGTCTCAGCTTTCTTTATAGTCCAACTCTCACATGCATACATGACTACTGGAAAATAACATAGCTTTGACTAGATGGACCTTTGTTGGCAAAGTAATGTCTCTTCTTTTTAATGTGCTATCTAGGTTGGTCATAGATTTTCTTCCAAGGAGCAAGCATCTTTTAATTTCCTAGTTTCAGTCACCATCTTCAGTGATTTTTGAGCCTACAAAAATAAAGTCTCTCACTGTTTCAACTGTTTCCACATATATTTGCCATCAAGTGATGGGACCAGATGCCATGATCTTAGTTTTCATTGAATGTTGAGTTTTGGGCCAACTTTTTTACTATCCTCTTTCATTTTCATCAAGAGGATCCTTAGTTCTTCTTCGCTTTCTGCCATAAGGGTGGTGTCACCTGTGTGTCCGAGGTTATTGATATTTCTCCCAACAATCTTGTTGGCTTCCCTTGTACCTCAGTTGGTAAAAAAATCTCCCTGCAATGCAAGAAACCCAGGTTTGATTCCTGGGTTGAGAAGATTCCCTGGAGAAGAAAATGGCAACATGCTCCAGTATTCTTGCATGGAGAATCCCATGGGCAGAGAAGCATCGCAGGCTATAGTTGGTGGGGTCGCAAGAGTCAGACACGATTTAGCGACAAAACCACCACAACCACTGACTCACTTGATTTCAGCTTGTGCTTTATCCAGTCCAGCATTTCGCATGATATTCTCTACATACAACTTAAATAAGCAGGGTGACAATATGTATCCTTGACATTCTCCTTTCCCAATTTGGAACCAGTCTGTTATACCATGTCCAGTACTATGTGTTGATTCTTGACCTGTATGTAGATTTCCCAGGAGGCAGGTAAGGTGGTCTGGTATTCTCATCTCAAGGAGAAACTACCACAGTTTGTTGTGATCCACACAGTCAAAGGCTTTGACATAGACAATAAATCAGAAATAGATGTTTTTCTGAAGCTCTTGTCCTTTTTTGATGATCCAATAGATGTTGGTAATTTGATCTCTGGTTCCTCTGCCTTTTCTAAGCCCAAGTTGAACATCTGGAAGTTCATGATTAACATACTGTTGAAGCCTGGCTTGAAGAAATTTGAGCATTACTTTGATAGTGTGTGAGATGAGTGCAATTGTGTGGTAGTTTGAACATTCTTTGGCAATGCCTCTGTTTGGGATTGGAATGAAACCTGATCTTTTCCGGTCCTGTGGCCACTGCTGACTTTTCCAAGTTTCCTGGCATACTGAGTGTGGCACTCTTACAGCAACGTCTTTTAGGATTTGAAATAGCTCAACTGGAATTCCATAATCTCCACTAGCTTTGTTCATAGAGATGCTTCCTAAGGCCCACTTGATTTCGCTTTCCAGGATGTCTGGCTCTAGGAGGGTGACCACACCATCGTGGTTATCTGGGTCATGAAGATCTTTTTTGTATAGCTCTTCTGTTTATTTTTGCCACCTCTTCTTAATATCCTCTGCTTCTGTTATGTCCATACCATTTTTTTTCCTTTATTGTGCCCATCTTTGCATGAAATGTTCCCTTGGTATCTCTAGTTTTCTTGAAGAGATCTCTAGTCTTTCCCATTCTGTTCTTTTCCTCTGTTTCTTTGCCCTGTTCACTGAGGAAACATTTCTTGTCTCTCATTGCTATTCTTTGGAACTCTGCATTCAAATGGGTATATCTTTCATTCATTCCTTTACCTTTTGCTTTTCTTCCTTTCCCAGCTGTTTGTAAGGTCTCTTCAGACAATTGTTTTGCCTTTTTGCATTTCTTTTTCTTGGGAGTGATCTTGATCCCTGCCTCCTGAACAATGTCACCAACCTCCGTCCAAAGTTCTTCAGGGACTCTGTCAGATCTAATCCCTTGAATCTATTTTCATTTCCACTCTACAATCATAAGGGATTTTTATTTAGGTCATAACTGAATTGTCTATTGGCTTTCCCTACTTTCTTTAAGTCTGAATTTTGCAATAAGTAGCTCATGATCTGATCCACAGTCAGCTCCTGGTCTTGTTTTTGCTTACGGTACAGAGCTTCTCCATTTTTTTGGCAAAGAATATAATCAATCTGATTTTGATATTGATCATCTGATGATGTCCATGTGTAGAGTCTTCTCTTGTGTTGTTGGAAGCGGCTCTTGGCTATGACCAGTACATTCTCTTGGAAAATTCTATTAGCCTTTGCCCTGCTTCATTTTGTACTCCAAGGTCATATTTGCCTGTTACTCCAGGTATCTCTTTACTTCTTACTTTTGCATTCCAGTCCCCTATAATGAAATGGATATCTTTTTTGGGTGTTAGTTCTAGAAGGTCTTATAGGTCTTCATGGAACTGTTCAACTTCAGCTTCTTCAACATTACTGTTCAAAGCATAGACTTGGACAGACTTAGATTATTGTCATATTGAATGGTTTGCTTCAGAAATGAACAGAGATCATACTGTCTTTTTTGAGATTGCATCCAAGTATATATTTCAGACTCTTTTTCTAACTATGAGGGCTACTCCATTTCTTCTAAGGGATTCTTGCCCACAGTAGTATATAATAGTCTTGTGAGTTAAATTCACCATTCTAGTCCATTTTAGCTCACAGATTACTAAAATATTGATATTTACTCTTGCCATGGCCTGTTTAACCACTTCTAATTTGCCTTGATTCATGGACCTAGCATTCTAGTTTCCTATGCAGTATTTTTCTTTACAGCACCAGACTTCACTTCCATCACCAGTCACATCAACAACTGAGTGTTGTTTTTGCTTTGGCTCTGTCTCATCATTCTTTCTGGAGTTATTTCTCAACCTGGGGAGTTCATCTTTCAGTGCCATATCTTTTTGCCTTTTCATACTGTTCATGGGCTTCTCAAGGCAAGAACACTGAAGTGGTTTGCCATTCCCTTCTGCAGCGGACCACATTGTGTCAGAACTCTCCACCATGACCCCCGTCCATCTTGGCTGGCCCTATGTGGCATGGCTCATAGTTTCCTGAGTTAGACAAGGCTGTGGCTATGTGATCAGTGTCATTAGTTCTATGTGGTTGTGATTTTATCCCTCTGATGGATACGGATAAGAGGCTTATGGAAGCTTCCTGATGGGAAAGGCTTTCTGTGGAGAAACGGTCTTTTTTCACTTCTCTGGTAGCTCTGTTGGTGTGATACATGATTAGTAATTTTTATAAACATTATATTCAACAGTAAGAAATAGTATTGATATTGGCAAAATTTAATATGTACTATTTTAGTACTTTGAGATCTAAACATACTGTTCTATGTTTGAGATTAGATATGAATCCAGGGACTATTAGGTTTAGGTAGAAAAGGAACCAAAATCTAAGTTAACAATTTTATAGTGCTTGCAGCAACAACATGCATCCTGGGAGACAATGAAAGCTTCTATAAAACTTTGCTTGTTTTCTGTTTCTCTATTGGAATCCAATTAACATTTTTTAAAAAATATTAAGTATTTTAGATGAAGTAAAATCCTACTCATGGAACATTTTCTATTTTTTGAAATCACTTATTGTGATTCACCATATTCACACACACACTGTCCAGACAAGATGATCTTTTAAAGAGCCCCTAGAGAAAAATGCTTTAGAACTTACTTTTGGTGACTTATTCCCCACAGGAAATAATTTCTCATCTAATCTGAACATTTCATACTAGGCTTAAACGTTCTATTTCACTCTGTCTTCACTGACAATATCTATAAAGGAACATGCAAAACCATTTTCTTAAAATTATTCCTTGACAAGTTTATTTATTCTAACTCATCTTTTAAAAATTGATCATAAATCATTCCTGAGATACTGAAATGTTTTCCAATTTAGGTTCACTTTCATCTAAATTTTTAAAATTATATTATATGGAATTCACTTTTACTAGTATACAGTTCAGAACATCCTATATTGTATTTATTTAAATATACATGATTATGAAATATATGCATTTAATTACACTAACAAAAAGTACTTTTTGAGCATACCCTCCATCAAATTTACACTAGTAACAACAACAAAAAAAGATTGTCTACATTTTTTTCTTTCAATTTTTTTTTTTTTTTTAGTTCTTTTCAACTTCCTGACTTTTGTGGCTGTTGCAACTCTTAAGCAAGATTATCACAGTGTAACATAAATAAGAGATTAACTTTACAATCACCCTCCATTCACCATAAAACTCCTTGGCCTACTTAAGTCCAGTAGGGTCAGCGTTTTCTTTGGACAGCTTGAGTCTTTGGCTGTAGTAACATGGGGCTCACGCCATGGAATACTGTCAGCACAAGGGATATCCTTTGGAAAACAAGGCAAACTAACCCTCCTTTTTGCATACAAAAGTAGGGAAACTATCATTCCTTAATTTATTAGTGTCAAAGAGTCTAAAGAATTTGTAAGGACCCAGCTAATTAACCATTGTGTTGTAATCATAATCAAGATTTCCAAAGTACTTTTTGTGCCAGGTAGTACATAGGTTTCACAAAAGACAATTTCTGCTGACAAATTTTCTTCCAGCCCTGTGTCTCAGGTCTCAACAGTTGATCTCTTTGTGCCAAAGACTTCTGATTAATTAGGAAAATTCAACAAGTCGTTATGAAAATAACTCTCCAAGTCATTTAGCTACAAGGTAGTGTTTTCCTGTTATATTTCAAGTAAACAAAAGGATATTGGTTGATTGTTGGAAGGGAGTTGATTATAACCTTTTGGCTTTAAATAATGAGCCTGTATCTTAATTCCATTTAGTGGTTTGGAATTCCAACTATAGAGTTCATTAGGGAAGCAGAGGAAGTAAACACATGAAAAATAGGGAAGGAGGCCCACTGAATCTCTATCCACTTCCTTTCCCTAACATTAACTTGCAGGTGGACTAAATCCATAGCCACTTCTAAATAGCACAAACTAACTTTTAGATGTCCCCATGCTACTTTTTAGCAAAGAAGCTGGCTATGCATGTGCTTAAATAAATTGACAAGGGGAGCAGTGCTGAGAGATTTTGGACTACACATGAGTAGAATTACCAAGAAGTTGATAGAGATGGATGTTTTCAGTTACAGTTTTAACTGGACATAATGGCTCCCCCACAGGAAAGCTCATGGATCCATAAACCTAGCCCTTCTCCCTTACAGGAAAAGAACTGTTTATTACTGCAGCTCATGCCACCTGCTCAGTCATCAAATGTACATTTGTTCTCTTGGGAACAGCAGGGTGGGGTAGTTACTAGAAACAGGGCTAAGAGCCAGCAGTATCCCACTTCCAAATTCTGGCTGACTCCTCTAGCGAACTCTGTCTAGTCCCCTCAATAAAGAAACTGCTGCTTGTTTAAAACCAGAGCCAGATATGCTGTGCCTTAGGAAATAGCCACACCTCACTGGGATTTCTTTGGCACAGGATGCATTCAAAATTGCCCCATCACCAGCAACTATTTATTGGACATTTTCTATTAATGCATAATAAATGAGTCAAAGAGCTTAGAGTACACCTGGCTTTATATGATGTGCTTCTGAAAGCCAAGTGTGTAATAAAAGGTATTACTTTATACATGGTTTTATAAAGCACTGAATTTAAAAATATAGAATTCTTGTAAGTTTATCCATCTAAGATTTCTATCAATTGAATCAGCTCTGCAGCAGCTGATTGTTAGATGTTATCCTAACTACATAAAATTAATTTTAAAGATAACCATCTGTGACAAAACAGAGCACAAATTTCCCCACTCAAAAAATCAGAATACTAATATATAGAATAAATTATTTTGTTGTTTTTAGATTAGAATTAAAAAAAAAAAAACTTGCTCTCCTTGGGACTATACATTTGTACAACAAGAATATAATGACAAAATATTCTTTCTGCCCTCTAACGTAGGTGACAACTCCTGATACCCCATAAACAGCCCAAGTGACAGAATATCTGTAGCAGTAGAATTCACTGGCAGCTGACCAACTTGAAAATTTTTGTACTATCCTTGACTGCTATAGTTGACCAAGAGAGAAGAAAAAGTTCCAGAAATTTGGGATGTTGAAAGGATATCTAGAAATGGAAGATGAGGGAAGAGAAATACTTCTCTCACAATCTACTAAGCATTGGAAACAATTTAGTGATTACTCCACAGATCCCAAATGTTTCAGAACTACAAAAGCTAGCAAAATCTTGAATGCATGTAAGAATTAAAGATTTTAAAATTAAAAAAATAAAAAACTAAAAAAAAATTAAAAAAAATAATAGAATGCAGACCACTTAGCATAGTCTCTTTTTGAGAACTTTGGTGTTACTTTACAGTATTAGAAAAACAAATGGCAATTGTCACAGTGAAATACACTTAAAATTTCATGAAAAGGTCACTCATGAAAAGAACCTGGGTACTGCTAAGGTAGCTCTGGACAGTAGGACACAGCCAAGCATCTACCTACTGCTATTGAAGATCTTTTTTTCCCCCAAAATTTTTATGAAATTATTTAGCTGGAATCGAAGGTGAAAGAAAACAAAGAAGTAGAAGCACAAGACATTAGGATCTTGGATTCTGAGCGTCTAGTTTTTCTGTAACTCAATAACCCTTTTGAGAACAAGACCACCATATATATACATTTACAGTACACTTGTGTTATATATATGTAATATTTTATATTTATACATTATAAACATTTATATATTATACAAATATTTATATATTATATATAAGCAAAATGTTAAGCAATTTATATACATATATATATATCGTGTATATATGCTTCCCTGGTGGCTCAGATGGTAAAGAATCCCCTGCAGTGTGGGAGACCTGGGTTCGATCCCTGGATTGGGAAGATCCCCTGGAGGAGGGCATGGCTCCCCACTCCAGTATTCTTGCCTGGAGAATCCCCATGGACCCAGGAGCCTGGTGGACTACAGCCCATGGGGTCTTAAAGAGTCAGACATGACCTAGTCACTAAGCACACAATACACAGATATATATGTGTATATCAATTCAGTTCAATACATATGTATATAAATACACACTATTTATTTATCACAGATAACTTGCTATTGATATTCTTGGCCTTCTTTCCCAATTTGGGTTACTTGTTGTTGTTTTTTTTTTTTTTCTTCTCAGATATCCATGGGTAGGATTTCCAAAGTTGTGTTGAATAAAAGATGCAAGGGTGAACATTCTTGGCTTGTTCTTGATCTTAGAGGAAATGCTTTCCTTTTTTTTTACCATTGAGAATAATATTTGTTGTGGGGTTTGTCATATATGGCATTTATTATATTGAGGTTGGTTCCCTATAAGCTCAATTTCTGGTAGGCTTAAATTTGAAGAGTTTTTTTTACCATAAATGAATGTTGAATTTTGTGCATCTATTGAGATGATCATATAGTTTGTTTTCCTGTTTCTTAATGTATTATATCACATTGGTTGATTTATGCATATTGAAGAGTTCTTGCATCCCTGGGTTAAATCTCACTTGATCATGGTATATGATTATTTTAATGAGTTGTTGGATTGTTTGTTAGCATTTTGTTGAGGATTTTTGTGTCTATGTTCATAAGAAATATTAGCCTGTAATTTTTTTTGTGTGTGATAACTTTATCTGATTTTGGTATCAGGGTGATGGAGGCCTCACAGAATGAGTTTGAGAGTACTCCCTCCTCTGAAAGTTTTTGGAATAGTTTCAAAAGACCCAGAGGGATGGTACAGGGAGGGAGGAGGGAGGGGGGTTCAGGATGGGAACACGTGTATACCTGTGGCGGATTCATGTTGATGTATGGCAAAACCAATACAACATTGTAAAATAATTAACCTCCAATTCAAATAAATAAATTTATATTTTAAAAAAAGCATAGCTATCAACTCTTCTCTAAATGTCTGCTTAATCTTAAAGTCCATCTGGTCCTGGACTTTACTTTGTCAGAAGATGTTTAATAAGAGTTTCAATCTTACTACTTGTGATTGGTCTGTCAATACTTTCTATTTCTTCTTTGTTCAGTATAGGAAGTTTGTATCTAAGAACTTTTCCATATTTTTGTAGGTTGTCCGTTTTATTGGCATATAGTTTCTTGTAGCAGTTTTTTAAGATTCCTTCTGTATCTGTGGTGTCCTTTTGTAACTTACCTATTTTCATTTCTAGTTTTATTATTTGAATTTAATCCCTCTTTTCTTGATGAGTCTGACTAAATGTTTATCAATTCTATCTTCTCAAGGACAAGCTTTGATTTCACTCATATTTGCTATTGTTTTCTGCATTCTTATTTTATTTTATTCCTACTCTTATCTTTATGATTTCTTTCCTTCTTATAACTTTGGGTTTTGCTTATCCTTCTTTCTCTAGCTGCTTTAGGTTGTTTATTTGAGATTTTTCGTGTTTCTTGAGGTAGAATTATACTGCTGCAAACTTCCCTCTTAGAAGTGTTTTGCTGTGTCCCATAGGTTTTGGATCATCATGCTTCTGTTGTCATTTTTCTCTATGCATATTTTATTTCCTCTTTGATTTCATCAGTGATCCATTGATTATTTAGTGGCACATTGTTTACAGAGTTTGTGTTTTTTACACATTTTTTTGCTGCAATTGATTTTTTATCTCATAGATGTTTGATATTATTTCAATTTTTTAAATTAACAATCCTTAATTTGTGACACAAGATGTGGGCTATCCTGGAAAATGTTCTCTATGCACTTGAGAGAAGAAGGAAATGGCAACCCACTCCAGTATTCTTGCCTGGAATTCAGTATTCTTTCTTTGTCCCCTATGTTGTTGTTGTTTAGTTGCTGAAATGTGTCCAACTCTTTTACAAACCCGTGTACTATAGCCTGCCAGACTTCTCTGTCCATGGGATTTTCCAGGCAAGAATATTGGAGTGAGTTGCCATTTCCTTTTTCAGGGGATCTTCTTGACCAAGGAATTAAGCCATGTTTCCTGCATTGCACAAGGGCTTCCCTTGTAGCTCAGTTGGCAAAGAATCTGCCTGCAGTGCAGGAGACCTGGGTCCTATCCCTGGGTTGTGAAGATCCCCTGGAGAAGGAAATGGCAACCCATTACAGTATCCTTGCCTGGAAAATCTCATGGACAGAGGAGCCTGGTGGGCTGCAGTCCATTGGGGTCACAAAGAGTCGGGCACAACTGAACGACTAACACTTACTTACCTACTTCTTGCATTGCAGGTGGATTCTTTACCACTGAGCCACGCCACTTGGAAAACCATGAATGTCCTATAAATACCAATTAAGTCTATCTGGTTTAATGTGTCATTTAAGGCTTGTGTTTTCTTATTAATTTTCTGTTTGGCTGATCTATCCTTTGGTATAACTGAGTGTTAAAGTCCCCCACTATTATTATGGTACTGTTGATTTCCCCTTTTGAAACCATTAACATTTGTCTTATACATTGAAGTGCATCTATGTTGAGTGCATATATATTTACAGCTTTACATATTCTTCTTGGATTGATCCACTGATCATTATGTAAGTGTTCTTCCTTGTCTCTTCTAGCAGTTTTTATTTTAAACTCTATAAACTCTGTTTTGTTTGATATGAATGCTGCTACTAGAGCTTTTTTTTCTTTTTTAATATAAATTTATTTATTTTAATTGGAGGTTAATTACCTTACAATATTGTATTGGTTTTGCCATACATCAACATGAATCTGCCACAGGTATAATTAATTTATTTATTGTAATTGGAAACTAGTCACTTTACAATATTGTAGTGGTTTTTGCCATACGTTAACATGAATGGCAATGCACATGTGTCCCCTTGTCCCCAACCCCCCCCCCCCACAACCTCCCTCCTCGTTCCATCTTTCTCGGTTGTTCCAGTGCACCAGCTTTGAGTGCCCTGTTTCATGCTTTGAACTTGGACTGGTCATCTGTTTCATTTATGGTAATATACATATTTCAATGCTATTCTCTCAAATCATCCCACCCTCGCCCTCTCTCACAGAGTTCAAAAGTCTCTATTTTGCTGTCTCACATATAGGATCATTGTTACCATCTTTCTAAATTCCATATACATGCGTTAATATACTGTATTGGTAATTTTTCTTTCTGACTTGCCTCACTCTGTATAGTAGGATCCAGTTTCATCCATCTTATTAGAACTGATTCAAATGCAGATTTCTGTTTGCATGGAATATGTTTTTCCTTCTCTTGTTTTCAGTCTGTTTGTGTCTTTAGGTCTGAAGTGGGTATCTTGTAGACAGCATATCCATAGGTCTTATTTTTGTATCCATTCAGCCAATTTGCGTCTTTTGTTTGGAGCATTTAATCTGTTTACATTTAAGGTAATTATCCATATGTATGTTTCCTGTTGCCATTTTATTAACTTCTTTGGGTTTGTTTCTGTAGGCCTTTTGTTTTTTATTCTTATGTTTTTCCCCTAGAGAAGTTCCTCTAGCATGTGTTATAAAGCTGGTTTGATGGTGCTGAATTCTTCAAGTTTTGTCTTGTCGGTCAAGCTTTTCATTTCTCTGACAAATCTGAAAGAAATCCTTGCTGAATAGAGTAATCTTCATTGTAGATTTTTTTTCTCCCTTTCATCACTTTAAATATATCCTGACATTCCTTTCTGGCATGCTGACTTTTTGCTGAAAAATAAGCTAATAACTTCCCTTGTGTGCTATTTGTTACTTTCCCTTTGCTGCTTTTAACACTTTGTATTTAATTTTTGTTAGTTTGATTAATATGTGTCTTGGTATTTTTCTCTTTAGATTTATCCTGTATGGGACTTTTTGTGCTTCCTGAACTTTGGTGGTTGTTTTCTTTCCCATCTTAATGAAATTTTCATCAATAATCTCTTCAAATATTTCTCAGGCCCTTTCTTTTCTTCTCAGACTACTATATTTCAAATGTTGCTCTATTTGACGTTTTCCCAAAAGTCTGAGAGTGTTCTCATTTTCTTTTCATTCTTATTTTCCTTTCTGTTCCATAACACTTACTTCCACCTTGAATCTTCCAGCTCACTTACCCATTCTCCTGCATCAGTTATTCTGTTTTTTATTCTTTCTAGAGTAAAAAATACTTTTAATACCTTATTTTTAGTATTTTATATTCACTATTTTCTTTCAATCATTTTATTTTTTTTATCACTATTTGCTTTGTTTAGTTCTGTAAATCTTTGTTAAACATTTCTTGTATCTTCTCAGTTTAAGCCTCCTTTCCATTTCCAGTATCTTGGATCGCATTTATTGTCATTACTCTGAATTGTTTATCAGATAGATTGCCTGTTTGTCAGTGGGCAGCATAGAGCTAGCAATTGATGCAATGCTGATACTGTTGCCAAAAATCACATGTAAAATCACATGTTTAGGATGATGCATTGCCTTAGTGTTTGCTTGCAAGTGTAAGTGGTTTTCAGAAATAAATCTATTTTTGGTCACATTGACTTTAGAGTATCACAAATCTTATAAGCAAAGCAGTAGAAGATTTACTGTGATTATTTTTAAGTTACTATTCCCCCTACAGCTTTTGACATTTATAAGAAACTCAATTCTTTCCTAAACATGATTTTCTAGGTTTGACATTGCACTACTTCTTGGCACAGCATCATGCCACTATTTTTTAAAATGAACATGATAAGGTAGATATGGATATGGGAGCTTAGAACCAAATCAAAATTCAGAATCAACTGGAGAACCAATAGGCTGACAGGGAAGCTTGGCATGCTGCAGTCCAGAGGGTCGCAAAGAGTTGGACAGAAATAAGCAACTGAACTGAACTGAACTGAACAGGCTGGCATTCAAATATTAATGGATCCCTTATTCACATTTTCTCATTGCAATATTTATTTTTAAAATCTAAGTTACTGTCACATTAAGCAATCTCAGTTTAATTTCCATTCAGGAAACATTCATAAATACTTACATTTTAATTTTACTTACCTCCTAATAACTTTATCCTTGAATATATCCTTTAAAATGTTATTCAAATACTTATCTCCACTCATCCTTCCTCTTCATAAAAAAATTTAAGGCCAGGAGAGACTGTACAACTGTTAGGTATCATTACATAAAGTTAACAAAAATATTTTAATTCCTAAGTTGCTCTTTCATTTATATCTTTAATTCATTTTGAGCTTATTTTTGTGTATGGTGTTAGAAAGTGTTCTAGTTTCATTCTTTTACAAATGGTTTACCAGTTTTCCCAGCACTACTGGTTAAAGAGATTGTCTTTTCTCCATTGTATATTCTTGCCTCCTTTGTCAAAGATAAGGTGTCCATAGGTGCATGGATTTTTCTCTGGGCTTTCTACTCTGTTTCAGTGATCTATGTTTCTGTTTTTGTGCCAGTACCATACTGTCTTGATGACTGTTGCTTTGTAATATAGCCAGAATTCAGGCAGGTTGATTCCTCCAGTTCCATTCTTCTTTCTCTAGACTGCTTTGGTTATTCAAGGTTTTTGTATTTCCATACAAATTGTGAAAGTGTTTGCTCTAGCTCTGTGAAAAATACCATTGGTAGCTTGATAGCTACCATTGAATCTATAGATTGCTTTTGGTAGTATACTCATTTTCACTATATTAATTCTTCCAATCCATGAACATGGTGTATTTTTCCATCTATTTGTGTCATCTTTCTTTCATCAGTGTTTTATAGGTTTCTATGTATAGGTCTTTAGTTTCTTTAGGTAGATTTATTCCTAAGTATTTTATTTTCGCTTCAATGGTGAATGGAATTGTTTCCTTAACTTCTCTTTCTCCTAGAGGAAAACATAGACAAAACAGTCTCTGACATGAATCATAGCAGGATCCTCTATGACCCACCTCCCAGACTAATGAAAATAAAAACAAAAATAAACAAATGGGACCTAATTAAACTTAAAATCTTTTTCACAATGAAGGAAACTATAAGCAAGGTAAAAAGATAGCCTTCGGAATGGGAGAAAATAATAGCAAATGAAGCAACTGACAAAGAATTAATCTCAAAAATATACAAGCAACTGCTGCAGTTCAATTCCAGAAAAATAAATGACCCAGTCAAAAATGAGCCAAAGAACTAAACAGGCATTTCTCCAAAGAAGACATACAAATGGCTAACAAACACATGAAAAGATGCTCAACATCACTCATTATCAGAGAAATGCAAATCAAAACCACAATGAGGTACCATCTCACGCCAGTCAGAATGGCTGCTATCAAAAAGTCTACAAGCAATAAATGCTGGAGATGGTGCAGAGAAAAAGGAACTCTCTTACACTATTGGTGGGAATGCAAACTAGTACAGCCACTATGGAGAACAGTGTCGAGATTCCTTAAAAATCTGGAAATAAAACTACCATACTACCCAGCAATCCCACTTCTGGGCATACACACAAAGAAAACCAGAATTGAAAGAGACATGTGTACCTCAATGTTCATCACAGCACTGTTTACAATAGCCAGGACATGGAAGCAACCAAAATGTCCACCTGCAGAGGAATGGATAAGAAAGCTGTGGTACATATACACAATGGAACATTACTCAGCTATTGGAAAGAATGCATTTGAATCAGTTCTAGTGAGGTGAATGAAACCGGAGCCTATTATACAGAGCGAAGTAAGTCAGAAACGAAAACACCAATTCAGTATATTAACGCATATAAATGGAATTTAGAGGGCTTCCCTGGTGGCTCAGATGGTAAAGCATCTGCCTGCAATATGGGAGACCCAGGTTTGACCCCTGGGTCGGGAAGATCCCCTGGAGATGGAAATGGCAATCCACTCCAGCACTCTTGCCTGGAAAATCCCATGGATAGGGAAGCCTGATAGGCTACAGTCCATGGGGTCGGAAAGAGTCGGACACGACTGAGCGACTTCACTTTCACTTTCATGGAATTTAGAATGATGGTAATGATGACCCCATATGCAAGACAGCAAAAGAAACAAAGATGTAAAGAAAAGACTTTTGGACTCTGTGGTAGAAGACGAGGGTGGGATGATTTGAGAGAATAGCATTTAAATATGTATATTATCATATGTGAAACAGATTGGCAGTCTAGGTTTGATTCATGAGACAGGGTGCCCAGGGCTAGTGCACTGGGATGACCCAGAGGGATGGGATGGGGAAGGAGGTGGGAAGGAGCATAAAGATGGGGAACACATATTTGATTTTTCTCAAGCTAAACTACTTATTCCATCCAAGTGGAACAGTTCTTTTAACATGTAACTGGAAAACTGTTCTGATCAGGTTTGCAGGAAAAGACATAAACTCAGACAACTTAAATCGATCCCAATCGTTAGCTAATCTAGGACTCTTTTCATTGCATCATAGTACATCTTTCCTGAAACAGGGTACTTAAAATTTCACGTTGACAAAGATCATCAACAATATGTGGATATTTATATTTGTTTCTTACACCTAGCCTTTTGTGTTGTGACACTAATAATTGAAAACACAAGTTACTCCTAACAAATGCAGAGATTTTAGTTTTTAAGCAGGGATTATTTTGTAAAGGAAGACGTTTGGTTTTCCTTAACACCCAGAGGGAGGCCTAGATTTGAAGAATCAGGTACCATCCCCATTAACCCTCCCTGACATACTCACACTGGAAATGAGGAAAGCACATGCTGAGTCCTGTTTCATTCAGTTCATGCATGGCAAGGAGGATGACATGGGAACAATCACCTCTACACAGAAGACACACAGTTTTTCAAGTAATTTTTCATGAATAGTGTGATAATTCATTTTATTCAGTACTTTACACAGTTTCAGCAATTTAACAACCCATGACCGTTTTCATCCAGAAATTGAGTAAATTGCCGTATATCATACAATGATTGAAGATAGGAATCAGAAATTAAAACCCAAGAAGGTCACTTTCTGAGCACAAGTGTTTAAATCTTACTCTACTTTTTGTCTCCTACTCCAGAATTGGTGATATCAAGGGTCATGTTCTCAGTGACTTTGTTTAATATCTTTTATGTTTTAACATCTCTATATATTTTCTATATATTTATATCATAATTATGACAACATATTTTAAAATAAACCAACTATTTCTTTTATAAATTTATGGAATTTAGGCAAATAAATTAATTGCAATCTTCCATTAATAACACATTAGAATTATTGGTTGATGTTTTTGTTATTCAGTCATTCTTTCAAGTCCAACTCTTTGTGACCCCGTGGTCTACAGCAGGCCAGGTTCCCCTGTTCTCCATTATATCTGGGCATCGCTCAAATTCATGTTCATTGAGTCAGTGATGTTTCCTAACTATTTCATTCTCTTCTACCTCATTCCCCTTTTCCCTTCAATCTTTCCCTGCATCAGTGTCTTTTCCAATGAGTTGGCTCTTTGTATCATGTGGCTAAAGTATTGAAGCTTCAGCATCAGCATCAGTCTTTCCAATTAATATTCAGGGTTGATTTACTTTAGGATTGATTTTATCTCCTTACCATCCAAGGAACTCTCAAGAGTCTTCTTCAGCACCATAATTCAAAAGCACCAGTTCTTCCGTGCTCAGCCTTATTGATGGTATAACTCTCACATCGGTACATAACTACTGGAAAAAACATAGATTTGACTATAAGGACCTTTGTCAGGAAAGTGATGTCTCTGCTTTGAAATACTCTGTCTAGGTTTTTCAAAGTTTTACTGTCATCACTGCAGCCATCATCTGCAGTGATTTTGAAGCCCAAGAAAATAAAATCTGCTTCTCCTCCCTCTATATGCAATGAAGTGATGGAACCAGATGCCATTATCTTTAGTTTTTAGTGTTGAGTTTCAAGTTTCACTCTTCTCTTTCACTATCATTAAGAGGCTCTTTAGTTCCTCTTCACTTTCTTCCGTTAGAGTTGTGTCACCTGCATAGCTGAGGTTGCTGATATTTCTCCTGGCAGTCTTGATTCTAACTTGTGATTCATTCATCCCTGCATGTTACATAAATGAAATAAGCAGGTTCTGCTAAGTCACTTCAGTCATGTCCGACTCTCTGTGACCCCATAGACGGCAGCCCACCAGGCTCCCCTGTCCCTGGGATTCTCCAGGCAAGAACACTGGAGTGGGTTGCCATTTCCATCTCCAATGCATAAAAGTGGAAAGTGAAAATTGAAAGCAGGGTGACAGTCTTATTGTATGCCTTTCCCAATTTTGAGCCAGTCAGTTGTTCCATGTCTGTTTCTAACTGTTGCTTCTTGACCTGCATACAGGTTTCTCAGGAGACAGGTAAGGTGGTCTGGTATTCCCATCTCTTTAAGAATTGTCCGCAGTTTGTTGTGATTCACATTGTCAAAGGTTTTAGCTTAGTCGATGAAGTAGAAGTAGGTGTTTTTTTCCTGGAATTCTCTTGCTTTCTCTGTGACCCCATGGATGCTGACAATTTGATCACTGATTCCTCTGCCTTTTCTAAACCCAGCTTGTACATCTGTAAGTTCTTGGTTTGTATACTGCTGAAGGCTAGCTTGAAGGATTTTTGAGCATAAACTTACTAGCATGTGAAATGAGCACAATTGTATGGTAGCTGGAACATGCCTTGGCATTGCCCTTCTTTGGGATTGGAATGAAAACGTACTTTTTCCAATTCTATGGCCACTGCTGAGCTTCCAAATCTGCTGACACGCTGAGTGCAGCACTTTCACAGTATCATCTTTTAGGATTTTAAATGGCTCAGATAGAATTTCATCACCTCCTCTAGGTTTGTTCGTATAATGAACAGGCCCACTTGACTTCTCACTCCAGAAATATCTGACTCTAGGTCAATGACCACACGTTGTGGTTATCTGGGTCACTAAGCCTTTTCTTTGTATAATTCTCAGTATTCTTGTCACCTCTTTTAATCTCTTCTGCTTTGTTAGGTCCTTACCACTCTGTCCTTTATTGTGCCCATTTTTGCATGAAATATTCCATTGATATCTCCAATATTTTGAAGATATCTCTAGTCTTTCCCATTCTATCATTGTCCTCTAGTTCTTTGTAATGTTTGTTTAAGAAGACCTTCTTATCCCTCCTAGCTATTCTCCGGAATTCTGCATTTTCTTGGGGTATACCTTTCCCTTTCTCACTTGCTTTTTGCTCTTTTCTTTCCTCAACTATTTATAAAGCCAACTCAAACAGCCACTTTGCCTTCTTTGGTGTAGGGCTCTTTTTTGCACATGTTATGTAGTAACAAATTGTTTTTCTTTACAATAAATTAATATGTATTAAATGTGCTAATCTTGTGAGAAATCTTTATAGATTTTCTAAAATTTAACTAACTTTTCATTCTAGGTATATTAATTTGTGTTATGTTATATGCAGTTATATAAATCTAGGTTTATTATCTCCCTTCCCCCTTGCTGGTTCCAGATTACTATTATTTTCTTAAGCTTTTTTCAAACAATTTTTGTGAGTAAAATGGGCTTGCAAATTTCCTTTTTATTTCTTACCCTATCAAATGCATAGGAAAGTATTCCTAGTTTGGTCTTTAGACAGTTTACATAAGATTAGGATAATTTGTTCCTTGAAAGGTTAATAAAATCGTCTTATAAAGTATTTTGATCCTTGTGCTTTTTTTATATATCAGTCAGTTCAGTTCAGTGGCTCAGTCGTGTCCGACTCTCTGCGACCCCATGAATCACAGCACGCCAGGCCTCCCTGTCCATCACCAACTCCCGGAGCTCACTCAGACTCATGTCCATTGAGTCAGTGATGCCATCCAGCCATCTCATCCTCTGTCGTCCCCTTCTCCTCCTGACCCTAATCCCTCCCAGCATCAGAGGCTCTTCCAATGAGTCAACTCTTCACATGAGCTGGCCAAAATATTGGAATTTCAGCTTTAGCATCATTCCTTCCAAAGAAATCCCAGGGCTGATCTCCTTCAGAATGGGTTGGATGGATCTCCTTGCAGTCCAAGGGATTCTCAAGAGTCTTCTCCAACACCACAGTTCAAAAGCATCAATTCTTCAGTGCTCAACCTTCTTCACAGTCCAATAGAAAGGTTTTAATTACTGCCACAAGTTCATTAATAATTATAGCAATATTCAAATTTATTATCTTTTATTGTCAATTTTTGTTTTTTTTATTTTTCTGTAAATTTACTCATTTAGTCTAAGCTTTCCAATTTATTTGCCAAGTTATTGACTATATCCTAATATTGTCTTTTTATTCTCTTGTATCTGTATGCCCCTCTTTTAACTGTAATCTTACTCATTTGTACTTTTGGTCTAGAGCTTAGCTAAGCTATTCCATGGTACTCATTTTTTGTGGTCAAGTAGACTACAGGGTCCTTAAACTGATACCAGTCCCTCATGCAAATGAAGCACATGTCCTGGATAGCAATGCAATTTCACAAGCAAATGGAAATTCTTGACATGACTCCCCAACTGTCCTTGTCATCAACAGTCTCCCTGCCTCCTGGGGCTTGTTTACCTTATGCACTTCTTAAATATGACCCCTTGGGACTTAACAAAACCAGGCTCTTTTTTCAACTGATCAAATCATAATAAAGGCATGCACCCTAGGTCCTGTCTTTCTGTCTGCATCCTGTTTAACTTCCCTATACGTCCCCTTCAGGGATGTCTGGACTTCCTCCAAGACCCATTAGTAATAGACTTCTGTTTTGGATCTTCTCATGATCTATTGTTGAACCCTGGCTTCCCATCCATCACACTGTGCTCCACTTAACAGGTGTTGAGTTAACAAAGTCCTAACTCCTTCTTAAAATTTTTTCTTCCTAGTCTTACAAAGATTTAATTTTTTAAAAAATAAATATATTCATCTTTTGTTGATCTAGGTACTCCTGTTTTTTTCTTCTATTAATTTCATATAATATATCTATTTCATTCCTTCAAATTCCATTGGATTTTTTCCATGGCTTTTCTCCCCTAACTTAAATTGGACACTTCATTAATTTTCAGTCTTTTTTTTTTAATTTAAGTACTTAAGGCTATAATTTTCCTTTATATCATAAATTTCACTGCCCTCCAAACATTTACATATACATATAGTCTCTTTTTGCAGTTATAAGTATGTTTAACTATCTATTATATTTTCTTTAACAGGTGGGTTAAACATATATTTTTTAATTTTTAGGAATTTTGAGGTAAACAAGATATTTTATTTACTTTTTTTATTTGTTCTTTCAACAGTGTATTACAATTTTCTGCATACAATTCTTTTGTCTGTTTATGTAGGCTTACAGCTATTTATTTTAATCTTTTTGTTGCATGGGTGAATGAGATTTTTTTCCTTAATTTCTCTTCTGATTTTTCATTATTAATGTATAGAAATGCTGAGGATTTCCATGTATTAATTTTATATCTTCTGACTTTACTGTATTCGTTGATTACCTCTAGGAATTTTCTGGTGGCATCTCTAGGGTTTTCAATGTATGTTGTCTGCAAACAGTGAGAGCTTTACTTCTTTTCTAATCTAGATTCCTTTCATTTCTTTTTGTCCTCTAATTATTACTGCTAGGACTTCAAAAACTACTGAATAATAGTGGCAAGAGTGGACACACTTGTCTTGTTCCTGATCTTAGAGGCGATTCTTTCAGTTTTTCACTGCTGTCAATGTTTGTTGTGGATTTGTCATATATGGCCTTTATTATGTTAACATATGTTTTTCTATGCTTACTTCCTGGAGAGTTTTTACCATAAATGGGTATCAGATTTTGTCAAAATCTTTTTCTCCATCTATTCACATGATTTTATGTTTCAATTGCTAGCATGCTGTGTCACATTGATTGATTACATATTTTGAATAAATGTGGAATCCCTATGATAAACCTCACTTGATTATGGTGCATTATCCTTTAAATGTGTTGCTGGATTCTGTTTGCTAGAAGTTTGTTGAAGAATTTGTGTCTATTTTCATCAGAGACATTGGCCTGTACTTTTCTTTTTTTGTGATATATTCATGTGGTTTTGGTATCAGAGTGATAGTGGCCTCATGAAATCAGTTTGGGAATTTTCCTTCCATTGTGATTTTCTGAAAGTTTGAGCAAGATAGGTGTTATTTCTTCTGTAAACATTTGTTAGTATTCACCTGTAAAGCCATTTGACCCTGGGATTTTGTTTTCTGAAAGAATTTTGGTCACAGTTTCTAATTTAATTTTGGTTCAATTGAAAGGCTATACTTTTTCAAAGAATTTATCTATTTCTTCCAGGTTGTCCAGTTTTTAAAGCTGTTTTTAGCAGTCTCTTTTATTTCTGTGTCATCTATTGTAACTTCTCCATTCTCATTTCTAATTCTTCTGATTTGAGTCTTCTCCCTTTTGTTTTTGATGAGCTGATATAGGTCAATTTTGCTTATCTTCTCAAATAACCAGCTTTTAATTTTATTTATCTTTGTTCTTCTCTCCTTCGGAGAAAGCAATGGCACTCCACTCCAGTACTCTTGCCTGGAAAATCCTATGGACAGAGGAGCCTGGTAGGCTGCAGTCCATGGGGTTACTAAGAGTCGGACACGACTAAACGACTTCACTTTCATTTTTCACTTTCATGCATTGGAGAAGAAAATGGCAACCCACTCCAGTGTTCTCGCCTGGAGAATCCCAGGGACAGGGGAGCCTGGTGGGCTGCCATCTATGGGGTCGCACAGAGTCGTACACAACTGAAGTGACTTAGCAGCAGTAGCAGCTTCTCTCCTTCATTTCTTTTACACTTATTTCTGCTCTGATTCTTATGATTTCTTCTACTAATGTTGAATATTTTTTTAATCTTTTTAATTGTTTCAGATGTAGGGTTAGGTTGCTTATTTGATGTTCTCCTTGTTTTTTGAAGTAGGATTTTATTGCTATAAACTTAGTTCTTGCAACTGCTTTTATGGCATCTCATATGTTTTGAGTTGTCATGTTTTCATTGTCATTTGTTTTCAGGTGCTTTTTGATTTCCTCTTCAATTTCTTCAGTGATTTCTTGATTATTCTGAAGCATATTGGTGAGCCTCCATGTGTTTGTGTTTTTTACAGGTTTTTTTTTTCTTCTATAAAAATGCTTAATACAATTTCAATTTATAAAATCTGCCAAGTTTTGGTTTGTGACCCAATATGTCATCTGTTCTCAAGAATATCTCATGTGCATTAAAAAAAAAAAAAAAAAAAACAAAAAAAACTGGATTCCATTGTTTTTGGATGAAATGTCCTGCATATATTCATTAGGTGCATTGGGTCCAATTTAAGGCCTGTGTTTCCTTATTAATTTTCTGTCTGGATGATCTGTGATCTATCCATTGGGGTGAAGTGAGTGGAGTGTTTACATTTCTCACTATTATTATGCTACTGTCAATTTCTCCTTTTATAGATTTTAGCATTTGGCTTATGTATTTAGGTGCTCTTATGTTGGGTACATATATATTTATAATTGTTATGTCTTCTTCTTGGATTGATTCCTTGATCATTATAGAGTGTCCTTCCTTGTCTCTTGTAACCATCTTTATGTTAAACTCTATTTTATCTGATATGAATATTGCTTCTCCTGCTTTCTTTTGATTTTCAATTGCATGGAATATCTTTACATAGCCTCTTACTCTCAGTCTGTATGTATCCCTACATTTGAAATGGGTTTCTTGTAGACAGCATATAGAGGGGTATGTTTTTGGATCCATTTTACCAGCCTCTCTCTTTTGGTTGGAGATTTTAATCTGTTCACATTTGCTGCAATTGTATGATTCTACTACAATTTACTATATTGTTCTGGACTTGTTTTTGTAGGTTTTCTCTTTCAAGTTTTCAGTTCAGTTCAGTCGCTCAGTTGTGTCTGACTCTTTGCGACCCCATGAATTGCAGCACACCAGGCCTCCCTGTCCATCACCAATGCCTGGAGTTCACTCAGACTCACGTCCATTGAGTTGGTGATGCCAACCAGCCATCTCATCCTCTGTCGTCCCCTTCTCCTCCTGCCCCCAGTCCCTCCCAGCATCAGAGTCTTTTCCAATGAGTCAACTCTTCGCATGAGGTGGCCAAAGAACTGAAGTTTCACCTTTAACATCATCCCTTCCAAAAAACACCCAGGACTGATCTCCTTTAGAATGGACTGGCTGGATCTTCTTTCAGTTCAAGGAATTCTCAAGAATCTTCTCCAACACCACAGTTCAAAAGCATCAATTCTTCAGCACTCAGCTTTCTTCACAGTCCAAATCTCACATCCATACATGACCACTGGAAAAACCATAGCCTTGACTAGAAGACCTTAGTCAGCAAAGTAATGTCTCTGCTTTTGAATATGCTGTCTAGGTTGGTCAAAACTTTTCTTCCAAGGAGTAAGTGTCTTTTAATTTCAGGGCTGCAATCACCATCTGCAGTGATTTTGGAGCCCCCCAAAATAAAGTCTGACACTTTTTCCACTGTTTCCTCATCCCTTTGCCATGAAGTGATGGGACCAGATGCCATGATCTTCGCTTTCTGAATGTTGAGCTTTAAGCCAACTTTTTCACTCTCCTCTTTCATTTTCATCAAGAGGCTTTTAGTTCCTCTTCACTTTCTGCCATAAGGGTGATGTCATCTGCATATCTGAGGTTATTGATATTTCTCCTGGCAATCGTGATTCTAGCTTGTGCTTCTTCCAGCCCAGCGTTTCTCATTTAAATGATTTATTTTTAATTTTTATTGAGGTATAGTTGATAATATGTTTCAGATATACAACATGGTGATTCACAATTTTTAATAAATGTATTTCATTTATAATCATTATAAAATATTGGTTGCATTTCTGTGTGTTATCCTTGTATTCATTTTATACATAGTAGTTTATACCTCTTAGTCATCTACCACTATATTTCCCCTCCTCTCCCCCTCCCCATTGATAACCACTAGTTTGTTCTCCATATCTGTGAATCTGTTTCCTTTTTGCTACATTCATTAGCTTGTGTTATTTTTAGATTCCATATTAAGTGACATTATACATAATTTTCCCCCTGACTTATTTCACTGAGCATAGTACCCTCCAAATCTATCCATACTGTTGCAAATGGCCTAATCTCATTTTTTTGTGTGGTTTAGTAGTATTCTTTTGTATATCTACACCACATTTTCATTATCCATTCATCAGCTGATGGACACTTCTGTTCAGTTCAGTTCAGTCACTCAGTCATGTCCAATTCTTTGCGACCCCATGAATCGCAGCACCCCAGGCCTCCCTGTCCATCACCAACTCCTGGAGTTTACTCAAACTCATGTCTATCGAGTCGGTGATGCCATCCAGTCATCTCATCCCCTGTTGTCCCCTTCTCCTCCTGCCCCCAATCCCTCCCAGCATCAGAGTCTTTTCCAATGAGTCAACTCTTCGCATGAGGTGGCCAGACTTAGGTTGCTTCTATATTTTAGCAATTGTAAATAATTGCTATGAACATTGTAGTGCAGATATCTTTTGAATTGCTGTTTTCTTTGGGGAGGGTATATATATCCAGGAGTGGAATTGTTCAGTCATATGATAGTCCTATTTTTAATTTTTTGAGAAACCTCCATGCTGTTTCAAAAGTGATGTATAAGGGTTTCCTCTTCTCCACGTATTGACATCACTTTTATTTGTGGTCTTTTTAATGATAGCTGTTCTGACAGGTATGATATGATATCTCATTGTGGGTTTGATTTGTGTTTCTGTGATGGTTAGCTATGTTGCACATCTTTTCATGTGTCTATTGATCATCTATATGTCTTTGCAGAAATGTCTATTCAGGTTCTCTGCATCTCTGCCTATTTTTCAATTGAGAAATTTGGTTTTTATGTTGTTTTATAAGTCCTTTGGATATTTAAAATATTAAGCCCTTATTACCTATATTTTTGCAAATATCTTCTCCTTATTCACTGAGTGGCCATTCTGTTTTGTTGAAGGATTCTCTTGCTGTCCCAAAGCATTTTAGTTTGGTGTAGCTCCCTTTGTTTATTTTTGTTTTTGTTACCCACTTCTTGAGGAGAAGATACAGAAACATTTTTGCTGAGATAAATGTTCTCAGCAAAAATGTTTCTGAATTGTCTCCTCAATGAACTTATCATATTTGTTTTCTTCTAGGAGTTTTATATGATTTCAGGAATTATTTTTAAGCTTTTAATCCACTTGGACTTTGTTTCTGTACATGGTGTGAGAAAGTAGTCTAGTTTGATTTTTTTTGACATGTGGCTCTCCAGTTTTCCAAATGCCATTTCTTGAAAAGCTGTCTTGTCCACATTGTATATTCTTGCCTTCTATGTTGTAGATGAACTGATAACATAAGTGTGAGCGTATTCCTGGTTTCTCTTCATTGATCCATTGTTCTGTGTGTCTGATTGTGCTAGTATCATACTGTTTTGATTATTGTAGGTTTGATTCCTTGAAACCAAGGAATGGCATAATTACAGCTTTGTTCTTTCCCATGATTGTTTGATTATTCAGATTCTTTTGTGTTGCTAAGCAAATTTTAAATGATTTGTTCTAATTCTGTGAAAAATGCCATTGTAATTTTTATTGAAATTGAATTGAATTTGTGGATTGCCTTGAATACTATGGTTTTTAACAATAAAATTTTTCAAGGTTAGCTTTATTTCTAGATATTTTATTCTTTTTGATGCAACTTTGGGTGGAATTTTTACTTACTTTCTCTTTCTGATAGTTACTTTAGAGTGTATAAAACTTCACAGATTTCTGTATGCTAATTTTGTATCCAGCAGCTTTACTAATTCATTTTTTACTATGATAGTATTTTGGTGGTTTTAGGATTTTCTGTATATATTATGTCATCTGCAAACAGTTTTACTTCTTCCTTTCTAATTTGAATGTGTTTCATTTGACTTGTCTGGCTGGGATGCCCCATACTATGCTGAATAACAAGGGCAAGAAAGGGCATTCTTATCTTGTTCCTGACTTCAGAAGAAGTGCTTAGTGTGGTTTGGGCTGTAAGATTGTCACTTATGACATTATTATATTGAGAAATGTTCC
The DNA here is from genome assembly GCF_016772045.2 of Ovis aries. Lineage (NCBI taxonomy): Eukaryota > Metazoa > Chordata > Mammalia > Artiodactyla > Bovidae > Ovis > Ovis aries. The sequence continues at coordinate 1,512,720 of NC_056070.1, forward strand.
TTCAATACCTATATTTTGGGAGTTTTATCAATAAAAGGATGCTGCATTTTATCTAAAGCTTTTCCCACAGTGTTTTCTTATTGAATTTCTGTCTGGATGATCTATCCACTGTTGTAATTGGGATGTTTAAGTCCCCTGCTAGTATTATATTACTGTCAATTTCTTCTATTAAGTTTGTTAATACTTTTATTTGAATTTAGGATGCATCTGTATTACAGTGTTATAACTTTTTCTAAGATTCATCCTTTTATCATTATGTTGTCTCTTGTTACAGTCCATTTTTAAATTTATTTTTGTCTAATATTAAAAGAAATCTGGGGTAAAAATACCCCAGATTTCCATTTTCATGAACTACATTTTCCCCTCCTCTTGCTTTTAATCTCTATGTGTCTTTAGATTAAGATTGGAAGTCTGTTATAGACAACATGTAGATGGATCATGTCTTTTTATCATTCATCTACTATTTGTCTTTTGACTGGAGCATTTAAGACTTTACATTTTTATTAAGTTTTTATTAATAGGTATGTATTGTCATTTTGTTCATTATTTTTAGATTGTTTATATAGTTCTCTTCATTTTAAGTTGATGATCTCTTGTTTGAACACAATCTAAAATCCCTATATATTTACTTACTTCCATGACATTTAATATTTTTGATATCATATTTTGCATATTTTGGTTAGTGTATCTCTTAACTACTTATTGTGAATATAGATGATTTTTTACTTCATTTGCCTTTTCATCTTCCTTTTAGTTTTATAAGTGCTTGATAGTTACTTTTCTGTGTACTTTCTTTCCCAATGGGATTTTTTCTTTTGTGATTTTCATATTTCTAATTGTGGTCCTTTCTTTTTCTCTCAGAGAAATTTATTTAACATTTCTTGAAAGGCTGTTTTAGTGGTACTGAATTCTTTTACCTTTTACTTATCTATAAAACTATCTCTCCTTCAAATCTGAATGATGAATTTGTGGGTTGGGCATTCTTGATTTTCTTGGTTCTAAGTTGTTTTTTGTTTGTTTGTTTGTTTGTTTGTTTGTTTTTTCCTCTAATCACTTTAAATATATTGTGCTACTTCCTTCTGGTCTGCAATTTTTGCTGAGAAGTCAGGTAATAGTATTATGGTACTCCATTGCACATAACTGTCACTTTTCTCTTACTGCCTTCAGGATCATGCTTTTATGTTTAATTTTTACTTTTTAATACAGTGTGTCTTTGCATGGACCTCTTTGTGTTTAGCTTGTTTGGAAACTCTATGCTTCCTGGACTTGAATGTCTGTCTCCTTTGCCAATTTTTAGGGAAGTTTTCAGCTATTAATTCTTCAAATAAGTTCTCTGCTCTTCTGTCTTCTTCTTTTGGGACTCTTACAATGCAAATGTTGGTAAGCTTGTTGTTATCTAAGAGATCTCTTAAACTATAGTCATTTTTTTAAGGTGTTTTTTTTTTTCTTTCACGTCCAGCTTGGGTAATCTCTAATACCTTGTCTTCCAGTTAACTAATCCATTTCTCTCTATCATCTAATCTACTATTGATTCTGTCTAGTGTATATTTTAGTTATTGCTTTCTTGAATTTTTTCCGGTGCTTCTTTATATTTTCTAACTCTTTGCTAAAATGTTCCATATGAATGCTTTTCGTGTGTTCATTGAGCATCTTTATGATCATTATCTTGAACTCTTTACCAACTAGATTGCGTATCTCCATTTCATTTAGTTCTTTTTCTGAGGTTTTGTCTTGTTCCATGCTTTAAAATATGTTTTTCTTGCCTCCTCATTTTGCTTAATTCTCTGATTATTTCTATGTATTGGATAGGTCAGTTATGGTTCCTGATCTTGGAAAAGTAACCTTATTATGGAGGGTCTCTCTGGGATGCTCTCCAATATCAGTAACTGGGTCTGACCTAGGCTCATTTCAAATTACTGCCTCTGCACTGGGTCTCAGAGCATGTGAGGTTTTTTATGTGTGTGTGCCCCTTAAGAGTGGAGTCTCTGTTTCATACAGACCTCTGGTCTGCATAACAATAATAATGCAAGCCCCTCTGGTTTTCAAAGCCAGGGGTTTGTCTTCCTAGTGTAAGACCCCAGGCTGGGGAGTTCAAGGTTAGGCTTGGATCCTTCACTCTTTGAGGAAAACCTCTGCAATAGTAATTATTGTCCCATTTGATGATCACATACCTGGGGGTGTGGGTCTTGACTATACTGTCTCTACCCGTCTTCCTGTCTTGCCATGATTCCCTTTTTCCCTTTTATATCTTTCAGTTCAGTTGCTCAGTCATGTCTAACTCTTTGCGACCCCATGGACTGTAGCATGTCAGGCCTCCCTATCCATCACCAATGCCTGGAGTTTACTCAAACTCAAGTCCAGTGAGTTGGTGATGCCATCTAACCTTCTCAGCCTCTGTTGTCTCCTTCTCCTCCTGCCTTCAATCTTTCCCAGGAACAAGGTCTTTTCAAATGAGGCAGTTCCTCCCATCAGGTGGCCAAAGTTTTGGAGTTTCAGCTTCAACATCAGTCCTTCCAATGAATATTCAGGACTGATTTCCTCTCCTTGTAGTCCAAGGGACTCTCAAGAGTGGTCTTCAACACTACAGTTCAAAAGCTCAATTCTTTGGCACTCACCTTTTAGTCCAGCTCTCACATCCATACATGATTACTGAAAAAGCCATAGCCTTGACTAGATGTACCTTTGTTGGCAAAGTAATGTCATATTTTCCGAGGCCAAAAAAATTAAAGTCTGTCACTGTTTCCCCATCTATTTGGCATGAAGTGATGGGACCAGATGCTATGATCAGAGTTCTTGAAATACACATTTCTCAAGAGGCAAGTCAGGTGGTCTGGTATTCCCATCTCTTTAAGAATTTTCCACAGTTTGTGGTGATCCACAGTCAAAAGATTTGGCATGCTCAATAAAGCAAAAATAGATGTTTTTCTGGAACTCTCTTCCTTTTTCAATAATCCAACAGATGTTTACAATTTGATCTCTGGTTCCTCTGCTTTTTCTAAATACAGCTTGAACATCATGAAGTTCACAGTTCACATACTGTTGAAGTCTGGCTTGGAGAATTTTGAGCATTACTTTACTAGTGTGTGAGATGAGTGCAATTGTGCGGTAGTTTGAGCATTTTTTGGCATTGCTTTTCTTTGGCATTGGAATGAAAACTGACCTTTTCCAGTCCTGTGGCCACTGCTGAGTTTTTCATTACTGGCATATTGAGTGCACCACTTTAACAACATCATCTTTTAGGATTTGAAATAGCTCAGGTGGAATTCCATCACCTCCAGTAGCTTTGTTTGTAGTGATGCTTCCTAAGGCCCACTTGACTTCACATTCCAGGATGTTTGGCTCTAGGTGAGTGATCCCTCCATCGTGATCATCTGGGATTATCTGTGAAGATCTTTTTTGTATAGTTATTCTGTGTATTCTTGCAACCTCTTCCTAATATCTTCTGTGTCTGTTAGGTCCATACCATTTCTGTCCTTTATTGAGCCGATCTTTGCATGAAATGTTCCCTTAGTATCTCTGATTTTCTTGAAGAGATCTCTAGTCTTTCCTATTCTATTGTTTTCCTCTATTTCTTTGCCCTGATCACTAAGGAAGGCTTTCTTAACTCTCCTTGCTATTTGTCGGAACTCTGCATTCAATTGGGTATATCTTTCCTTTTCTTTTCACAGCTATTTATAAGTCCTCCTCTGACAGCCATTTTTCTTTTTTGCATTTCTTTCTCTTGAGGTTGGTCTTGATTCCTGTCTCCTGTACAATGTCATGAACCTCCATCCATAGTTCATCAGGCACTCTGATATTCAGAGTGCTCAAACAAACATCGTGCCCACCAGTACCCAGGGACCCCACAGAGACTGAGAGAGTACTGTGTTTGAGCATCTCCTGTGGAAGTACGGGTCAGCAGTAGAGTGTCACAGGGATAGGCTCTGGGTGCAGCAGACTTGGTTATGGCATAAGCTCTTCTGGAGGAGGTTGCCCTTAACCCCACCAAAGAGCTGCCAGAACTTACACAAGACTGGGAATTAGACTGTTGGGGGGCACAAACAGAGCCTAGTACACACCAGGACCCAGAAGAAGGAGCAATGACCCCACAAGAGACTGACCCAGACTTGCCTGGTTGTGTCCAGAGTCTCCAGTGGAGGCATGGGTTGGTGGTGGCCTGCTGCAGGGTTGAGGGCAGTCAGTGTAGCAGTACATTCATGGGATCTTTTGAAGGAGGTTGCCATTATCTTCATTATCTCCACCATAGTTTGGCCCCAGGTAAATAGTGGGGAGGGAACATAGCTCCTCCCATCAACAGAAAATTGAATTAAAGATTTAATGAACAGGGCCCTGCCCATCAGAACAAGACCCAGTTTTCCCCTCAGTCAGTCTCTCCCATCAGGAAGCTTCCATAAGCCTCTTATCCTTCTCCATCAGAGAGCAGACACACTGGAAACTACAATCACAGAAAACTAACCAATCTGATTACATGTACCACAGCCTTGTCTAACTCAATGAAATGATGAGCCATGCTGTGTAGGGCCACCCAAGGCGAATGTGTCATGGTGGAGATGTCTGACAAAATCTGGTCCACTGGAGAAGGGAATGGCAAACCACTTCAGTATTCTTGTCTTGAGAACCCCATGAACAGTATGAAAAAGCAAAAAAGATAGCACATTGAAAGATGAACTCCCCAGGTTTGTAGGTTCCCAATATGCTAATGGAGATCAGTGGAGAACTAACTCCAGAAAGAATGAAGAGATGGAGCCACGCAGAAACAATTCACAGTTGTTGATGTGACTGGTGATGGAAGTAAAGTCTGATGATGTACAGAGAAATATTTCACAGGAACCTGGAATGTTAGGTCCATGGATCAAGGCAAATTGGAAGTGGTCAAACAGGAGATGGCAAAAGTGAATCTCAACATTTTAGGAATCAGCAAAATAAAATGGAGAGGAATGAGTGAATTTAACTCAGGTGACCATTATATCTACTAGTATGGGCAAGAATCCTTTAGAAGAAATGGAGTAGCCCTCATAGTCAACAGGAGTCTGAAATGCAGTACTTGGATGCAATCTCAAAAACGACAGAATGATCTCTTTTCCTTTCTAAGGCAAACCATTCACATATCACGATAATCCAAGTCTGTACCCCGACCAGTAATGCTGAAGAAGCTGAAGTTGAATGGTTCTATGAAGACCTACAAGACCTTGTAGAACTAACACCCAGAATAGATGTTCTTTTCATTATAGGGAACTGGAATGTAAAAGTAAGACTTCAAGAAACACCTGGAGTAATGGGCAAATTTGGCCTTGGAATACAGAATGAAACAGGGCAAAGGCTAATAGAGTTTTCCCAAGAGAACTCACTAGTCATAGGAAACACCCTCTTCCAAAAACACAAGAGAAGACTCTACACATGGACATTACCAGATGGTCAATACCAAAATCAGATTGATCATATTCTTTACATCCAAAGGTGAAGAAGCTCTATACAGTCAGCAAAAACAAGACTAGGAGCTGACTGTGGCTCAGATCATGAACTCCTTATTGTCAAATTCAGACTTAAATTGAAGAAAGTAGGCAAAACCACTAGACCATTCAGGTATGACCTAAATCAAATCCTTTATGATTATACAGTGGAAGTGACAAATAGATTCATGGGATTCACTCTGATAGACAGCTACTGCTGCTGCTAAGTTGCTTCAGTCGTGTCCGACTCTGTGCAACCCCATAGATGGCAGCCCACCAGGTTCCACCGTCCTTGCAATTCTCCAGGCAAGAACACTGGACTGGGTTGTCATTTCCTTCTCCAATGCATGAAAGTGAAAAGTCAAAGTGAAGTCGCTCAGTCGTGTCCGACTCTTAGCGACCCCATGGACTGCAGCCTACCCGGCTCCTCCGTCCATGGGATTTTCCAGGCAAGAGTATGGAGTGGATTGCCATTTCCTTCTCCAATGAACTGTGGGGCCATGCTCAATAAATCTTTAGTCCAATTTTCTGTTGATTGGCAGGGCTGTGTTCCCTCTCTGTTGTTTGACCTGAGGCCAAACTCTGGTGGAGGTGATGAAGATAATGGTGACCTCCTTCAGCAGTGCATGAACTACTGCACTCAGTGTCACCCAATCCTGAAGCAAGCCACCTCCTACCGATGTTTCCACTAGAGACTCCAAGACGGTCATGGGCAAGTCTGGGTCAGTCTCCTGTGGGATCACTGCTCCTTTCTCCTCGGTCCTGGTGCACACAAGGTTCTGTTTGTGCCTTCTCAGAGTCTGTTTCCCCAGTCCTGTGTAAGTTCTGGTGGCTCTATGGTGGGTTAATGGTGACCTCCTTCAGGAGGGCTTATGCCATATCCAAGTCTACTGCACCCAGAGCCCCTGCTCCCGCAGCAGTCCACTGCTGACCTGTACCTCCTTAGGAGACACCCAAACACAGTTATGTCTCAGTCTCTGTGGTATCTCTGGGTCCTGGTATCAAGGGTGGTGTTAAGATATGGTTGAACCCTCTGAGCATCACTGGAGGGTATGGGATTTGATTCTAAATGAGATTTCTCCCCTCCTACCATGTTGCTTAGGCTTCTTCTTTGCCCTTGGATGTGGGATATCTCCTCAAAATCACTCCAGCACTGTGTAGCCACCACTCCAACACCATGCAGCTGCCACTTCAGCGCCTATTTTCTTGCTGGAGGGCTTCTCTGCCCTTGGGCATGGGGTATCTCCTCACAGTCACTCAAGCACTGCACATCTATATTTCTTTAGATACTCTTTATATCATAGGGATATTAGCCCTGTGTGTCTATTATAATCTGCAAACATTTCTGTGTATCATTTGTCATTTTATTTTGCTTATTTTTTGCCATGCACAGGTTTTAAGAAGTCTTCTAGGTAATCAAATTACACACTTTTTCTTTATTGCTTCTAGATTTGGGGTCTAGAAGTCAGGAAAATTCGACTCACTCTGAGATGATTGTGGAGCATAACCGTGCTTCCTCTGGGATTTGTGTGCCTTTTCCTTTCTCATTTATTGCTCTGATTGACTTGGAATTCATTCGGGTGTATTCTTTAAAGAATTTTGTCATTTTCCTCATGGTTATCTGTTTAGTTTAATAGTTTCACATGTCATATTTAGTAGGTCATCTTACATTTACTTCCATTAAAAATAGTTTCCTGAAATACTTTCTCTTTGTAATGCCCATCTGATAGGCTTTAATTTGCTTTTACTGTCTATTTTACTTACAGTTCTTTGTCACCTGTCCACTTTCTGTTTTCTTTTCATCCTATAATTTTTTTTTTTGGTCATATCAGCCTTTCCTCATCTTTTATTATTCTCCTATCTCAAGACTGCATCTTCTTGCATTGTCTGAAGTTGCCTAACAGTTGACTAAAATTTTTGATGTATAAAAGTTATTTTCATATGTATGTTTTTTATTTGAGTTTCATAACACAATTTCTTTTCCTTCTTTTGGCTGTTTCTCAGTACCATTTCATAGGTTCTAAGGAGTTTCACTGGTGATGGACAGGGAAGCCTGGCATGCAGTCCATGAGGTCACAAAGAATCAGACACCTCTGAACTGAACTGAAAGAGTTTTTATCTGTATTCTAAGGTTAATTTTATACAGCTTAAGTATTCTTCAGCAGTCAGAGATGTGAATTATGATTAGTTTTTATGACATCCAAAATCCCTCCTCAAATCTTTAACTGGAGAAGGGCCCTATGTGCATAGTTCTCGGTGTAGACATTAGTCATTGCTATGAATATATACAATCTGCTATGTTTTGCTGGTCTCATTATACTGCAGTATGTTCCTCTGACTGTTCAAACAAAGCTATATGTAAACCACTGGGACCCCCAGCATGCATTTCCAGGGTTCTTTCTATCTCCTGCGTGTGTGTGCTTAGATATGTCCAACTCTCTGTGACCCTTTGGATCATAACCCACCAGGCTACTCTCTCCATGGGATTTTTCAGCCAAGAATACTATGCTGCTGCTGCTGCTGCTGCTAAGTTGCTTCAGTCGTGTCTGACTCTGTGCGACCCCATAGACAGCAGCCCACCAGGCTCCCTCATCCCTGGGATTCTCTAGGCAAGAATACTGGAGTGGGTTGCCATTTCCTTCTCCAATGCATGAAAGTGAAAATTCAAAGTGAAGTCGCTCAGTCGTGTCCAACTCTTTGCGACCCCATGGACTGCAGCCTACCAGGCTCCTCTGTCCATGGGATTTTCCAGGCAAGATTACTGGAGTGGGTGCCATAGTGGGTTACTATTTCCTCCTTCAGGGGACCTTCCAGACCCAGGGATCAAACTGGCATCTCCTGTATCTCCTGCACTGCAGGCAGATTCTTTCCCTGCTGAGCAATCAAGGAAGCCTTATCTCCTACCTCACAGAAATTATCTCCCTACTAATACCATACTTCTCCAGAAGTAAAGTGTCCAAAATGGACTGTTCTGTTCAGAACCTTTACTGGAGTTGTTCACATTGTGCACAAGTGCAAAACTGAAGCAGAGAAGTGGAAATAAAATAGGTAGGTTATGAGACAATTTTCTAGCTGCCTCAGAATTTAGTTCTTACAGAGTAGAGAAACAGACATGGTATTCTGTGATGGAAGATGTGTCATATTTTCATGAATTAAAATGTAGGTGATCTAAGAGGTAAAATCTGGGAAATATTTTCTTAATTCAACTCTATTTACTGTATTATTGGGTTGGTCAAAAAGTTTGTTTGGGTTTTTCCAGTTGATGTTGAAAAACCTGAACGAACTTTTTGGCCAACCCATTAGATTATGAATCTAATTTTGAATGTTGCTCTAAATTCCTTTTTCCCTCTACTTTGCTTGACATTTATGGTACTAGTATTTCCAGCTATATACAACTGAAAATGAAAACCTCCTTTTTCGGAAAGATGTGTAAAAGCAATGTTCACTTTTTTCTCCTAAAATTGGCCAAGACTATATAGCCAAGCTATGACATGTTTCCCCAAGTGCAAAAATCAGGTGAGATGCTGTAAGAGCTTTTGCAGTTTTGATTGAAAGCAGTTAACTTAAGCCAATATGTCTGAGAAAATTCCTATTTGGAGCGAGTAGCAACACATTCATGTTAATTTGTACCAAGAGGATATTGGAAGGTTGAAAATTTGTACCAAGAGGATATTGGAAGGTCATGTTAATTTGTACCAAGAGGATATTGGAAGGTATAAGTTTCTACATAGACTCATTCAAACAATCGTTACTCAATTCTAGGTGTAATGTTGAAAAGAATTCATAGGCATTTTTAAATTTCATTATGCATAGCTTTCATTGTACATTTGAATTAATTATGACTTTATAATCTAATAAACATCCTCTTATTCTTAAACCTTTATTCAAATACTATGTTGTTTTGTTGTTGATGCTAATGTTATTACTTCTTTGTCTGAACCTTCAATGTGGAGAAAACATCAATGTAAATCAAATGATAAATAAATGTGCTTGGCCTCATTTGAGAGGCTATAAAACCATGTTTTCTGAAGATCAGATATTATGAAAAAGGCAGCTGGAAGATAGTAGAGTTTTGTGAAAGAGAGGACACAGTTAACTTCCAACTCTGATACTAGCTGCATGACTTAGCCTTAATTGTCCTCATTTGCAAAGCACTTTGAGTGTTGTCTTGACAATCATGGGAGAAAATTCATAGAAAATGATCAACACTTTACCAGAACATAGTAAGTACTCAACAAAGCACCTCTGTATAACTGAGAGATGGAGGTAGCTTAGAATTAGTATTATCTTAAAGAACAAACATCAGTCAAACCTTGCCTCTCATAAATTAACAATTTTCTGAAATAATTATAAAAAGTACTGTAGGTCTTTGTTCATACATTATCTATTTTGGAATAATTAGGCATTTAGTTCTAGAGATGAGGTGCAGAAGAAAGAAAAGAAAGAAGTAAGAGTCTGAAATAGCCTGAGAGGTAAATTATATTGGGGGAGAACAGTACCTAGCATAGTATGAATCACAGTTATGAAGTGACTCAGAAGACAATAAGTTGACTCTGTGAGATAACCAGACATATGGCACCCACAGTGTAACAGCTGCCAACTTATTGTCTGAATCATTTCAAGGTGACCAGGCTATATGATATCTAATGTGATTTGGGTGTTTTCAAATATTTTTCTTACCATGTAATTTATAGAGATTACTGTTATTATTCTGCAGTTAATTCTATCCCACAATATTTCATCAGTTCCTCATGCCACCAAAACTTTATCATCTCTACTGCAGACTGCCCATGAGACAAGCATCAGAGTGATTTGTCTAGAGTTCTAAATAGAAGTGATCTGTTGCTTTCTTCTAAAGTGTTTGGATCATTGGAACAGAGCCCAATAAACCAAGCCACAGAGGTTAGACTTTGAGGTCAAAATTTAGCATGTATTTACTAAACCTCAAGTTCTTTTGGCATTTAAGGATACAATAATATAATTAATAATATACAAAATGGTTGTAAGATATGTGAGTTCAAAATGGTCAGTTAATTGAAGATGCAAAGTTTTTATTAAAAGTAGACGTTTAATAAGGTTATAAAACATGATCATGAAATCTGAAGGCCAACTTTCATTATCTCAATGCTATTCATGTTAATTTCTGAGATATGGGATATTTAATGTTTGGGATATGGAAATTTAAATGGCAAATATCTGCCTGGCATGCTGCTATTCATGGGGTCACGGAGAGTCAGACACGACTGAGTGACTGAACTGAACTGAACTGATATATTAGTTTAAAATATGGAATTTTTAATGTTAATAATCAACACAACAATGTATTCATAAAACTTAGAATAACAGAATTTTAGAATTCATTTACAACACTGATTCCCAAAATACATCTCTTAGGACTTTAACAGATACAATGTTTCACTGTCAAATAAAATTCAGAAATACTGAGTTATGTGGTTTCTTTACTGTTGGATCTCTAAAAGTCTTCCAAATGCAAATTTCTTCACGAATTGCTGAATGTGACAGAATTACAATATTTATGTTTCTTGAACTTATATGATCATGAAACTCTTCACTATGGATCTTGAAGTGCTAGGAAATATACATTGAACTCTTTATTTTATGTGACAGAACTAAAATCCATGGTAATTATGTGGCTAGGTAATGGCAGAGACAGTATTAGAAATAGTAGATTTCTTGTCCAGTGACTTTTTCTTTTTTAAAAAAAAAAACTAATATTTTATATAATAGAATGACAAACAAGTTTTCTTCTAATTTTGTCACCACACTTTTCTAACTCACCAATTATTAGTGGCATAGGTAGAAGATTATTAACTCTTATGTTACTTGGAGTAAAGTCTTCCCTACCCCCAACACATACAAGAGCAAAATATAACTTGATTTCATTTATTTAGCATTAATTAGCTTATCCTAAGGAAGGAAAATGGGATTTCTCTGATGATCCAAAATTTCAGAACACAACTCATTGCATCACATTTTATTTTTAAACATACTTGAAATTGCTGCTGAAAAGTCCAGAATGCCCATTGACATGGAAATAGATTACACATGACAGTGCACATGACCATCTGCCCAGGCAAAGTTGCCCTTTTTGTTGAGTTGAGTGGAAAGGTTAATTTCAACTTAGCTCTGTGTGTGGTTGGGCAGTTCCCAAGTGAAAACCAAAACACATTTTTAAAATGTTTATTTAAAAAGAAAGAGTACTCAGTGTGTGAGTGTGTGTGTGTGTGTGGCCAGTGTGTGCTGAAGTAAGTTCCCATAAGAGTGAATTCTCCACATGGATAGGCTCAGGTGGCTGGGAGATAAGTGGGACTCCCTCTTAGGTTTATAGAGGGATCCTTAATAAGAAATAATTCATTGTTTACACACTAGGGAAAGTTAACAAAGGAATAGTGAACAGTTTGCAATGAAAAACAATGAGACATTTCATCTGCTATGGAAGTTAATCTAAACTGAAATCCAACTGAGATAACTGAGAATAGTCAGTCTATATACTTGAGTGTTTCATCTCTAAGGTAAATTAACAAGATAATCTTAAAGAGAGATGTCAGATAGAACAGTGTAACAATTTCAACTATATATAAAGAAAACCAATCTGGATACTGACAGCATCAGAAATTAGTATGTCCTTAAATAGTTTATTTTTGTCAGTGGAAACACAGGCCATGGCATTAAATGTCTACAGAAAATTCGTATGGCATTTGCTAGCCTGCTAGTAAAAAACATCATTTAAAACCAAAGCTAAACTTCTAACAGTTTTTAGAAAGAAATGAGAATTTCACAGTCTGGTTGTAGATATAGAACATGGAATTATGGCATCTGTTCAAGTAACAATATTCACTATTTGTTTATTTTTAGTTTAAGAAAAAGCATACAATGCATATGTCTCTGGGCACATGTTCAATAATAAAAATGTTTTGCAATGAATTAGGAAAGATATGAGCTTTGCATGACTTGATGTGAAAACTTGATTAAGATAAACACTTTTCAATGCACCCTAAGTACATAATTCACATACTATAAAGGAAAACAAAAAATACATTGTTCTAAGAATGCCTAACTTCCATGTCAAAAGAGTGAAAGAAACCTTTTTCTAAAGAATGTTTGATTTTTCAGCTTACAAACAGATCAGACAACACAAATTTTTACTAAATGTTCACAATTCTGGGTGCTGATTGACAGTCAGTACAGCTAGTCAGTAGTACAAGGATATAAAGAATAGTAACAGCAAAGACATAGACAAAGTAAAATGAGATGTTGTTTTTTACATACAGCCTTATAGTTTCCATCACATCATTCTAAATGCAAAGTAATTGCAATTACCTGTTACAAGAGATATGCAACTATAACTTTTATTGATTTGAGAAAGACTAAAGAGATATACGAAAGGAAGAGGAAGATCTGAGGGCTTGGTGCTGTGCAAAATACCCTAGATTAGTGGTTTCAATGGCTGGTCTGGTAAGATTTCAAGAATATTTTATGACCTCCATTATCTTGTACCTTGTGTGGAGTACATCTTGATATTGTATAAGTCAACTGTAAAACTTCGAACAGGTGTAGAGAATGTTTATTTTTTAATGTAGCTGAAGAAAGTAAAGAAAAACAGTGAAATAATATAGTGTTTAAAGGAGACGTCAGGATTTTCAGATATATTACAAATACAGAGTAGCACCTTTATGTATCTTTCTCTAGAAAATCAAGTTAATACAGGATGGTATTACTGTGACTATCAAATGAAATAGTACAAGAATATGCCTAAATATAGTTATATAACATAATATAGCATAAATAATAATATACAATATACATAATTCATATATGTATATATTGTAAACTCTGTATATATATGTACTATTTTGTGTATAATAGTATAACATTTATATATACAATATATGTATAACATATATATCATATATAATGTGTTTATATTTTATGTACACTGTATAGTATCTCTGTGTAATATGTATAACTTATTCAAGCTGACAGTGAATTAACGCATATTTTTACTTTACATTAATTTTTTAGTGCTTAAGCAAATATTAAAATAAATTATCAACATGGGTTCATTACATTGTTTCATCTGCAGAGCAGACTTATTAAATAAAACCTAAAATCAAATAAAAAAGGCCTATGGAATTCTCTGAGTGTGCGTGCTAAGTCGCTTCAGTCGTGTCCGACTCTTTGCGACCCCATGGACTGTAGCCCACAAGGCTCCTTTGTCCATGGGATTCTCCATGCAAGAATACTGAAGTAGGTAGTCATTTCTTTCTCCAGGGGTTCTTTCCAACTCAGGGATGGAACCCAGGTCTCTCGCATTGCAGGCAGATTCTCTACCAGCTGAGCCACCTGGGATGCCCTGGTATTATCTACTGGATCTTAGTATATTCAATAAAGTTTTCATTATTTTCATTCTTTCATTTAACAATATTTTAAGTACCTACTTTTTGCCAAGTTTGTGTTGGTTACACCCTATTTCAGGGAAATTAAATGCAGTATACAAAAAGGTGATTTTGTAAATATTGAAGCCCTGTTTTAAGTCGCCAATGAAAAGGGGTACTACACAAAGTTAGAAGAGGATTATATTACTAGATTTCTTAGTTTTCTTTTACTAATGATAATTCAGCCTTCCAAAATGATTTTTTAAATAATAAGGAAACACCTCATGTTAGACACCATTAGAAACAACTAAAACATTGTAGATCTTGAGTTTTACAAATGGTTTAAAATACTATTTGTTTAACAAAGGTGACATTCTTTTAGAGAATGAAAAAATACACAAATAAACATTATGAAATGGGTTATCCAACTGCTTGAACATCACACAATTCTTAGTTAGAAAAAACTTTATTGAGTTAATTGTAAATGAGTCAGAAACATATGGATTAGATTTTCTTTGAACTGTATATGGGTCTAAAATTTAAATAGAAAAAGTCCTTGACAAATGCATTTTAGATGTTACTTTACTAGAAATGGTTGAATAATGTTTAAAGATGTTTAATAAAATCAAAACACAGCTGGGTTCCTCTATCATTAGTAATTAGATAATTACTGGGCATGAGATGAAACCATATCCTTAGCAAGCATTCACCAAATACCCAATGAAAATACAAATACTCAGATAATAGCTAGATTAATAAAATTTTAGTGAAAACTGCATTACTTTCATGTTTAAAGTAACATGAAATCAAACTAATTTCAAAATATTTGGGAAACTTAGTTAAGGTATTATATTTTATTTTTATGCAATAATGTATTCAAATTGACCCAATGTTTATAAAACTTATAACAATTAAACTTTATTAAGTTCTATTAATTTTAGTGAAAACTTTGAGAAAATGAAGCCACTATGGCCTCTCTTCCATGAAATCCTGTTCATACTTCAAAACAAACATTTCAGTTTCTGGGGAAAAGATTCTCTGTTATTGATATGCTGGACACTAGTTTTGTTTGAAACATATCCACTTTTCTAAAAGTTTTCATGTTATTATCCTGAATTATTCCTAAATTAGTATTATAAAGTCACAGAAAACAAGATTTTGGCTAGGATTACTTACCTTTCATTAAGTATCCAAATACCCAGTGGACATAAATTCCCTTACTTTTGTATCCTTCACATACTTAAGCACAGAGAAATTGCTTAGATTATATAATTGCTTAGACAACACTTTCCAGTAGAAATATAATGTGAGAAGCAATGTAATTTAAAAGTTCCTACTATTAGCATTTAAAATAGCATTCAAAATCAGATGAAATTAGGGTTTACAAGATGGCAAATATGAAAACTCAGAGATCACTTTTAACCAGCATACCAAAATCACAACTATTTACAGTGTAATTATCTATGAGAACAAACTGAATATTGGGAGAAAACATTTTCACAACTAAAGATTTTGCTCCGTGGATTACCACAAATTGTGGAAAATTCTTAAAGAGGTGGGAATACCAGACCACCTGACCTGCCTCTTGAGAAATCTGTATGCAGGTCAGAAAGCAACAGTTAGAACTAGACATGGAACAACAGACAGGTTCCAAATAGGGAAAAGAATATGACAAGGCTGCATATTGTCACCCTACTTGTTTAACTTCTATGAAGAGTACATCATAAGAAATGCTAGGTTGGATGAAGCACAAGCTGGAATTAAGATTGCCAGGTGAAATATCAATAACCTCAGATAAGCAGATGACACCACCATTGTGGCAGAAAGTGAAGAACTAAAGAGCCTCTTGATGAAAGTGAAAGAAGAAAGTGAAAAAGTTGGTTTAAAGCTCAAAATTCAGAAAACTAAGATCATGGCATCTGGTCCCATCACTTCATGGCAAATAGATGGGAAATAGTGACAGACTTTATTTTTGGGGCTCCAAAATCACTGCAGATGGTGACTGCCACCATGAAATAATTTACTATTATATTTCTATTTTACTAAACAAAAAAATGCTTACTCCTTGAAAGAAAAGTTATGAACAACCTAGGCAACATATTAAAATGCAGAGACATTACTTTGCCAACAAAGGTCCATCTAGTCAAGGCTATGGTTTTTCCAGTAGTCATGCATGGGTATGAGAGTAGGACTACAAGATAGTTGAGTGCTGAAGAATTGATGCTTTTGAACTGTGGTGTTGGAGATGACTCTAGAGAGTCTTGAGAGTCCCTTGGACTTCAAGTCCATCCTAAAGGAAATCAGTCCTGAATATTCATTGGAAGGACCGATGTTGAAGCTGAATCTCTAATACTTTTGCCACCTGATGGGAAGAGCTAACTCATTTGAAAACACCCTGATGCTGGGAAAGATTGAAAGCAGGAAGAGAAGGGGACAACAGAAGATGAGATGGTTGGATGACGTCACCGACTGAATGGACGTGAGTTTGAATAAACTCTGTGAGTTGGTAATGGACAGGGAGTCTTGGAGTGCTACAGCCCATGGGGTAGCAAACAGTGAGTGACTGAGCATCTGAACTGAACTGAAATGAGCATTGCTCCACCTATCAGAACAAGACCCAGTTTCCCCTCTGTCAGTCTCTTCAATATGGAAGCTTCCATAAACCTCTTATCTTTCTCCACCAGAGGGTAGACAGACTGAAAATCACAATCACAGAAAACTAACTTAAATACAGTCTTGTCTAACTCAATGAAACTATGAGCCATGCCTTGTAGGGCCACACAAGACAGATGGGTCATGGTGGAGACTTCTGACAAAATGTGGCCCAAGTGGAGAAGGGAATGGCAAACCACGTCAGTATTCTTGCCTTGAGAACCCCATGAACAGTATAAAAAGGCAAAAATATAGGACACTGAAGTATGAAATCCCCAAGTCGATAGGAGATCTCCAGTATGCTATGGAGATCAGTGCAAAACTAACTTCAGAAAGAATTCAGAACAGAGCCAAAGAAAAAACAAAACCCAACTGTGGACGTGACTGGTGATGGAAGTAAAGTGCGATGCTGTAAAGAGAAATATTGCACAGGAACCTGGAATATTAGGTCCATGAATCAAGGCAAATTGGAAGTGGTCAAACAGGAGATAGCAAGAATGATTGTTGACATTTTAGGAATCAGCGAAATAAAATGGACAGCAATGGGTGAATTTAACTCAGATGACCATTATATCTACTACTGTAAGCAAGAATCCCTTAGAAGAAATGGAGTAGCCATCATAGTAAACAAAAGAGTCTAAAATGCAGTATTTGGATACAATCTCAAAAACGACAAAATGAACTCTGTTCCTTTCCAAGGCAAATCATTCAATATCATGGTAATCCAAGTCTATATTCTAACCAATTATGCTGACAAAGCTGAAGTTGAATGGTTCTATGAAGACGTAGAAGAACTTCTAGAACTAACACCCAGAATAGATGCTATTTTCATTATAGGAGAATGGAATGCAAAAATAGGACGTCAAGAAATACCTGGAGTAACAGGCAAATTTGGCCTTGGAATACAGAAAGAAGCAGGAAAAAGACTAATAGAGTTTTGTCAAGAGAATCTACTGGTCATAGGAAACACCCTCTTCCAACAACAGAAGAGAAGGCGCTACACATAGACATCACCAGATGGTCAATACCAAAATCAGTTGCTTATATTCTTTGCAGGCAAAGATGGAGAAGTTCTACACAGTCAGCAAAAACAAGACCAGGAGCTGACTATGGCTCAGATCATGAACTCCTTATTACCAAATTCAGACTTCAGTTGAAGAAAGTAGGGAAAAACACTAGACCATTCAGGTATGACCTAAATCAAATCCTTTACGACTATACAGTGGAAGTGACAAATAGATTCACGGGGTTAGATCTGATAGACAGAGTGCCTGAAGATCTATGGACAGAGGTTCGTGAAATTGTACATGATGGAATGATCAAGACTACGCCAAAGGAAAAGAAATGCAAAAAGGCAAAATGATTGTCTGAGGAGGCCTAACAAACGGCTATGAAAAGAAGAGAAGCAAAAGGCAAAGGAGAAAAGGAAAGATGTACCCATTTGAATGCAGAGTTCCAACGAGTAGCAAGGAGAGTTAAGAAAGCATCCTTCAGTGATCAATGCAAAGAAATCGAAGAAAACAATAGAATGGGAAAGACTGGAGATCTCTTCAAGAAAATTAAAGATACCAAGGGAAATTTTCATGCAAAAATGACCTCAATAAAGGACAGAAATGGTGTGAACCTAACAGAAGCAGAAGGTATTAAGAAGAATTGGCAAAAATACACACAAGAACTATATAAAAAAAGATCTTCAAGAACCAGATAATCACAATGGTGTGATCTCTCATCTAGAGCCAGACATCCTGCTATGTGAAGTCAAGTGGGCCTTAGAAAGCATCACTACAAACAAAGCTAGTGGAGTTGATGGAATTCGACCTGAGCTATTTCAAATCCTAAGAGATGATGCTGTGAAAATGTTTCACTCAATATGCCAGCGAATTTGGAAAACTCAGCAGTGTCCACAGGACTGGAAAAGGTCAGTTTTCATTCTAATCCCAAAGAAAGGTAATGCCAAACAATGTTGAAACTACCGCACAATTGCACACATCTCACATGCTAGCAAAGTAATGCTCAAAATTCTGCAAGCCAGGCTTCAACAGAATGTTAACTATGAACTTCCAGATGTTCAAGCTGGATTTAGAAAAAGCAGAGGATTCAGACATCGAATTGCCAACATCTGTTGGATCATAAAAAACAAGAGAGTTTCAGAAAAACATCAATTTCTGCTTTATTGACTATATCAATGGCTTTGACTGGGTGGATCACAACAGACTGTGGTAAAATTCTTAAAGAGATGGGAATATCAGACCACCTTCAGTTCAGTTCAGTTCAGTTCAGTCGCTCAGTCATGTCTGACTGTTTGCAACCCCATGAATTGCAGCACACCAGGCCTCCCTGTCCATCACCAACTCCCAGAGTTCACTCAAACTCACTTCCATCGAGTTAGTGATGCCATCCAGCCATCTCATCTTCTGTCGTCCCCTTTTCCTCCTGCCCCCAATCCCTCCCAGCATCAGAGTCTTTTCCAATGAGTCAACTCTTCTCATGAGATGGCCAAAGTATTGGAGTTTCAGCTTTAGCATGATTCCTTCCAAAGAAATCCCAGGGCTGATCTTATTCAGAATGGACTGGTTGGACCTCCTTGCAGTCCAAGGGACTCTCAAGAGTCTTCTCCAACACCACAGTTTAAAAGCATCAATTCTTTGGCGCTCAGCCTTCTTCACAGTCCAACTCTCACATCCATACATGACCACTGGAAAAACCATAGCCTTGACTAGACAGACCTTAGTCAGCAAAATAATGTCTCTGCTTTTGAATATGCTATCTAGGTTGGTCAAAACGTTCCTTCCAAAGAGTAAGCATCTTTTAATTTCATGGCTGCAGTCACCATCTGCAGTGATTTGGGAGCCCCCCCCCCCCAAAAAAAAAATAAAATCTGACACTGTTTTCACTGTTTCCCCATCGATTTCCCATGAAGTGATGGGACCGGATGCCATGATCTTCGTTTTCTGAATGTTGAGCTTTAAGCCAATTTTTTCACTCTCCACTTTCACTCGCATCAAGAGGCTGTTTAGTTCCTCTTCACTTTCTGCCATAAGGGTGGTGTCATCTGCATATCTGAGGTTATTGATATTTCTCCTGGGAATCTTAATTCCAGCTTTTGTTTCTTTCAGTCCAGCGTTTCTCATGATGTACTCTGCATGTAAGTTAAATAAGCATGGTGACAATATGCAGCCTTGACATACTCCTTTTCCTATTTGGAACCAGTCTGTTGTTCCATGTCCAGTTCTAACTGTTGCTTCCTGACCTGCATACAGATTTCTCAAGAAGCAGGTCAGGTGGTCTGGTATTCCCATCTCTTTCAGAATTTTTCAGTTTCTTGTGATCCACACAGTCAGAGGCTTTGGTATAGTCAATAAAGCAGAAATAGATGGTTTTCTGGAACTCTCCTGCTTTTTCCATGATCCAGCAGATGTTGGCAATTTGATCTCTGGTTCCTCTGCCTTTTCTAAAACCAGCTTGAACATCTGGAAGTTCACAGTTCACATATTGCTGAAGCCTGGCTTGGAGAATTTTGAGCATTACTTTACTAGCATGTGAGATGAGTGCAATTGTGTGCTAGTTTGAGTATTCTTTGGCATTTTCTTTCTTTGGAATTGGAATGAAAACTAACCATTTCCAGTCCTGTGGAGTTTTTTCCAGTCCTGCTGAGTTTTCCAAATTTGCTGGCATATTGAGGGCAGCACTTTCACAGCATCATCTTTCAGGATTTGAAATAGCTCAACTGGAATTCCATCACCTCCAATAGCTTTATTTGTAGTGATGCTTTCTAAGGCCTACTTGACTTCACATTCCAGGATGTCTGGCTCTAGAGGAGTGATCACAACATCGTGATTATCTGGGTCGTGAAGTTCTTTTTTGTACAGTTCTTCCGTGTATTCTTGGCAGCTCTTCTTAATATCTTCTGCTTCTCTTAGGTCCATACCATTTCTATCCTTTATTGAGCCCATCTTTCCATGAAATGTTCCCTTGGTATCTCTAATTTTCTTGAAGAGATCTCTAGTCTTTCCCATTCTGTTGTTTTCCTCTATTTCTTTGCATTGATTGCTGAAGAAGGCTTTTTTATCTTTTCTTGCTATTCTCTGGAACTCTGCATTCAGATGCTTATATCTTTCCTTTTCTCCTTTACTTTTCCCTTCTCTTCTTTTCACACCTATATGTAAGGCCTCCCCAGACAGCCATTTTGCTTTTTTGCATTTCTTTTCCATGTGGATGGTCTTGATCCCTGTCTCCTGTACAACGTCATGAACCTCATTCCATAGATCATCAGGCAATCTATCTATCAGATTTAGACCCATAAATCTGTTTCTCACTTCCATTGTATAATCATAAGGGATTTGATTTAGGTCATACCTGAATGGTCTAGGGGTTTTCCCTATTTTCTTCAATTTAAGTCTGAATTTGGTAATAAGGAGTTCATGATCTGAGCCACAGTCAGCTCCTAGTCTTGTTTTTGTTGAATGTATAGAGCTTCTCTATTTGGCTGCAAAGAATATAATCAATCTGATTTCGGTGTTGACCATCTGGTGATGTCCATGTGTAGAGTCTTCTCTTGTGTTGTTGGAAGAGGGTGTTTGCTATGACCAGTGCATTTTCTTGGCAAAACTCTATTAGTCTTTGCCCTGCTTCATTGTGCATTCCAAGGCCTAATTTGCCTGTTACTCCAGGTGTTTTCTGACTTCCTACTTTTGCATTCCAGTCTCGTAGAATGAAAAGTACATCTTTTTTGGGTGTTAGTTCTAAAAGGTCTTGTAGGTCTTCTTAGAACCGTTCAACTTCAGTTTCTTCAGTGTTACTGGTTGGGGCATAGATGTGGATTACTGTGATATAGAATTGTTTGCCTTGGAGACAAACAGAGATCATTCTGTCGTTTTTGAGACTGCATCCAAGTACTGCATTCGGACTCTTTTGTTGACCATGATGGCTACTCCATTTCTTCTGAGGGATTCCTGCCCGCAGTAGTATATATAATGGTCGTCTGAGTTAAATTCACTCATACCAGTCCATTTTCATTTGCTGATTCCTGGAATGTTGACCTTCACTCTTTCCATCTCTTATTTGACCACTTCCAATTTGCCTTGATTCATGGACCTGACATTCCAGGTTCCTATGCAATATTGCTCTTTACAGCATCAGGCCTTTCTTCTATCACCAGTCACATCCACAGCTGGATATTGTTTTTGTTTTGGCTCCATCCCTTTCTTCTTTCTGGAGTTATTTCTCCACTGATCTCCAGTAGCATATTGGGCACCTACTGGCCTGGGGAGTTCCTCATTCAGTATCCTATCATTTTGCCTTTTCATACTGTTCATGGGGTTCTCAAGGCAGGAATACTGAAGTGGTTTGCCATTCCCTTCTCCAGTGGACCATATTCTGTCAGACCTCTCCACCATGACCCACCCATCTTGGGTTGCCCCGCGGGAGTGGCTTAGTTTCATTGAATTACACAAGGTTGTGGTCCTAGTGTGATTGGATTGACTAGTTTTCTGTGAGTATGGTTTCAGTGTGTCTGCCCTCTGATGCCCTCTTGCAACACCTACCATCTTACTTGCGTCTCTCTTACCTTGGGCATGGGGCTGCTCCAGCAAAGTGCAGCTGCTGCTCCTTACCTTGGATGAGGGATATCTCCTCTCTACCGCCTCCCTTCCTGACCTTCAACGTGGGATAGCTCCTCTAGGCTCTCCTGTGCCCCAGCAGCCACCACTCCTGGGATGTCGGGTTACTCCTCAGAGCTGCCGCCTCTGGCCTCAGACACTGGGTAGCTCCTCTCGGCCATTCCTGTGTTGTCCCAGCCTGGCATTCTCAGCTGCTGCCCCTGACCTCAGACGTGGTGTAATTCCTCTTGGCCGCCACCCTTTGGGGAAGGGGTCCTCTGGGCTTTTATCCCTGACCTCAGACGTGGGGTAGCTCCTCTCAGCTGTGCTTACCTCACCTTACCTTCCTGAAATCTGTATGCAGGTCAAGAAACAACAGAACTGGACATGGAACAAAAGACTGGTTCCAAATAGGAAAAGGAGTACGTCAAGGCTGTATATTGTCACCCTGCTTATTTAACTTATATGCAGAGTACATCACTAGAAACTCTGGACTGGAAGAAACACAAGCTGGAATCAAGATTTCAGGGAGAAATATCAATAACCTCAGATATGCAGAGATACCACCCTTATGGCAGAAAGTGAAGAGGAGCTAAAAAGCCTCTTGATGAAAGTGAAAGAAGAAAATGAAAAAGTTGGCTTAAAAGTCAACATTCAGAAAACTAAGATCATGGCATCTGGTCCCATCACTTCATGGTGAATAGATGGGGAAACAGACAGACTTTAATTTTTTGGGCTCCAAAATCACTGCAGATGGTGATTGCAGCCATGAAATTAAAAGATGCTTGCTCCTTGGAAGAAAAGTTATCACCTACCTAGACAGGCTATTAAAAAGCAGAGACATTTCTTTGACAACAAAGGTCTGCCTAGTTAAGGCTATGGGTTTTCCAGTAGTCATTAATGGATGTGAGAGTTGGACTATAAAGAAAGCTGAACACTGAAGAATTGACACTTTTGAGCTTTGATGTTGGAGACAACTCTTGAGAGTCCCTTGGACTGCAGGGAGATGCAACCAGTCCATCCTTAAGGAAATCAGTCTTGAATATTCATTGAAAAGACTAATGGTGAAGCTCAGTCTCCAATACTTTGGCCAGCTGATGGGAAGAGCTGACTCATTTGAAAACACCCTGATGTTAGGAAAGGTTGAAGCCAAGAAGAAAAAGGGACAACAGAGGATTAGATGGTTGAATGGCATTACTGACTGAATGGACTTGAGCTTGAGTAAACTCCAGGAGTTTACTGGCAGGCCTGCATGTAACAGGCCTGCGATGGACAGGCAGGCCTGGCATGCTGCATTCCATGGGATCCCAAAGAGTCAGACACAACTGAGTGAACTAAGTTGAAATGAAAAAGTTACTTATTATTGTAAATTTTGGTGAAGGAATTCTATTACCTTTCAGGTTTGACTCTAAATTAAGTGTTATGAATGCACACTATGGGGCACTATGCAGCTCTTAACATGAGTGAAGACTATCTCTGTACATTGCTCTGGCATGAAGTCCAGAAAATATGGTTATACGAAGAGAGGTTATAAGTGGTAATAAGGGAGAGAGGAAAAGCAAGATGGTGAAAGTGAATGCAGTGTGTTAACATTTATCTAAATAAAAACATATACTTTTGCTTTCCTGAAAGAAAAAACAGTTAGCAAATAAATTATTTTTGTATAAATGTTATCATTTTGATGGAGAAAAGTGATACAACTTTAGACTTCCTTGAATATGCTTGTTGTCTATATTTGACTACAGAAACAAATATTTTTCATAAGTATACAATAAAACAAAAAATTTAACTTTGAAAATTAAAAGTAAAATAAAAATATGGCTTAAAATTGTACTTATGTAGTACTTTATTTGTACTTTAGTATTTTATTTGTACTTTATTTAGTAGTATTTTCACACAAAGATTAAATCATTCCAAGTGATCTTAAAACATAGTACTGTTGGTTCTCTCTCTAGTATGATATTTACATATATATATAATGTATATAATATTATATATATGTATATAATATATATATCTATAGAACAAAAAATGTACAAAATATTTTCGATAATTTGGTGATTACATTTTTCCAGGTATTATTGGTATTGGTGTTCTAATAGTGTTGTATTTACATTGTAAATTGAATCAAATGAATCATGCTTGTGTCTTTGAAATAAATCAAGATTTGGGGCTTGGTTAAAGCTAATCTCATGTGAGCATGTGCTAAGTTACTTTAGTCGTGCCTGATTCTCTGTCACCAGACTGGCAGGACTGTAGCCTGCCAGTCTTCTCTGTCCATGGGATTCTCCAGGCAAGACTACTGAAATAGGTCTTCATACCCTCCTCCAGAGGATTTTCCTGACCCAGGGATCAAACCTGCATCTCTTAAGTCTCCTGCATTGGCAGATGGGTTCTTTAACACCAGTGCTATCCTTAGAAGACCTAAACTAATCACACATCACATTAATAACATTATGTTGTACCTGGTTTAAACTGAATTGAGTTGGAAGTATCAGTACAAACTCGTGATACATTTTTGTCTCACACAGAAAACCTAGAAACAATGACTAGACAACTATTTATGAGCAAAACTAGCAGCCATATTTTGGTTTGCAACTATTTTTCTTGAAAAAGAGCTAAGCCACTTAAGAAGAGACTTATTCCAAGTGCTGGGCAGAAGCAAGAAGAAGAAAGGAAGCTATCAACTACTACTAATATCATATCAAAAAGATACAAGAGTTGATTTGAATAAGCTGATTGAAACAAACTGATTGAACATATTCCATAATAATGCTAAAAAAATAAAATCTCCTTGGTATTGAGGGATGCTAAGGAAACAATTAATTATAGTAAAAATTGTGGACTTTTCTATGCAAGCAATACCTTAGTTTAGCAAAATAGTTGATTTGTGGATGTATTTTTCATCCTAGGTATATCCCAGCTCCCAAAGAAGGAATAATAGAAGAAGCATAGTATGTTTCAGAAAGGGAAGAGGAGCTTAATAGACTCTTTGATGAGGGTGAAGCAGGAGAGTGAAAAAGCTGGTTTAAAACTCAGTATTCAAAAAACTAACATCATGACATCTGGTCCTATCACTCATAGCAAACAGATGGAGAAAAAGTAAAAACGGGCAAATTTTCTTCAGCTCCAAAATCACTGAAGATGGTGACTGCAGCCATGAAATTAAAACATGTTTGCTCCTTGGAAGGAAAGCTGTGACAAATATAGACAGGACAGCATATTAAAAAGCAGAGATATCACTTTGCCAACAAAGGTCCATGGAGGCAAATCTATGGTTTTCCCAGTGATCATGCACAGATATCAGAGTTGCATCATAAAGAAGGCTGCGTATTGAATAATCGATGCTTTCAAGTTGCAGTGCTAGAGAAGACCCTTGAGAGTCCCTTGGACTACTAGAAGATCAAACCTATCAATACCAAAGGAAATCAACCCTGAATATTCATTGGAAGGACTGATGCCAAAGCTGAAGCTCCAATACTTTGGCTACCTTATGTGAAGAGCTGACTTATTAAAAAAGACCTTGATCCTGGAAAAGACTGAGGGCAGAAGAAGGAGGCAACAGAGGATGAGATGGTTGGAGGGCTTTACCAACACAATGGACAAGAGTTTGAGCACACTCTGGGAGATAGTGAAAGACAGGGAAGCTGAAATGCTGCAGTCCATGGGGTCTCAAAGAGTTGGACACAATTTAGCTGATGAACAACAGCAATCATGTTGCAATCCCTCATGAGTTTAGTGATCCAAGGTACACTGATAAAGGGCTGACATCACAAATAAGAGACAAACAGACATTTGGACCTTCTGATGAACAACTCTGAAGAGGTTTCACCAAACAAACAGACAAAATTATAAAGCCATGATTCTTAATCCAGTTGAATTCTCTAGGTATAATTACTGATTAACAGGACATATAAGGAACAAATGATCTTGTTTAATGACAACACAGCTTATAATCTTCAAAATCATGTGATCTATTTCCTTAAAAGAAAAAACACAAAAGGCACAATGGAAAAATATGTAATAGATTTTGAGATTTATTTAGAAACTGATGCAAACTGCTTTAAAAACAAGTTTGGAAATACAAATCTTGATTAGACATTTTAGTTAAACAAATTGCTATTGTATTTTATAGCATAATAATAACTGTGGTTATAATGTAAGGAAACGATTTCTCACAGAAATATACATTAAAATATTTACAGATAAAATGATGAAAAGAGTAGTATTAGCATCAAAATAATCCTGGGGTAGCAGTGAGCAAGTAAATAGATGAAAATAATTGAACATGAACTGATCATAGCTGAAGCTGGTTAATAGATCTTCAAGTTCATTATACAATTCTCTTCACAATTGTATGCATTTGAACATTGCATATGGTATGAATTTAAAATGGCATTATGGTTAAATAACCTTAGGGGAAAACAGAAACCTTTATTATACAATAAGAAATCTATAGACAAGTTAAGCATTTGAATAAAGCATGTGGAAAAGAACATAAACATCAAACATGTGTTTCCAAGCATGGAAGGAGGAAGTAGCTATTAATAAAATTATGTCAATTTAATTTTAAAAATTATACCTAGAATTAATTTTTTGAGATCAATAATGTGTTTTAAAATTCTACAACAAGTCAAACAATAAGCAAAAAATTAGCTTAGAGAATTAAGAATAATAAGGAACATATAAACAAAGGGCTTTAGAATTTTTTCTGAAAATTATACAACACTAAACTAACACATATGAAAACCTTATACAAATATATATTTCTGAATTTAACTTTAAAATGTTAGAAATTTGAATAGTGCTCATGAAAAGTATATAAAATTAGTAAGAAAACAAAAAACTCTCCAAATAGAAAGCTAATAAAGGGCTATACTTTATCTTGTTTTGAAATGTATCATAAGAGAGGATTAAATAAAAATGTATTATATAAGAAAAGAAAGAGATCAATAGGAACTGAACACAAAATTCAGATAGACGTATGTTTTAACGTGTTTTTTTTCAGTTAACGTTTATTGGAGTACATAGTTGCGTTACGATGTTGTGCTAGTTTCAGCTGTACAGCAAAGTGAATCAGCTATTTGTTGTTGTTTTTGTTTTCCAGTCACTCAGTCATCTCCGACTATTTGCAACTTCATGGACTGCAGCATGCCAGCCTTCCCTATCCTTTACTATCTTCCAGAGTTTGCTCAAACTCATGTCCATTGAGTTGGTGATGCCATCCAACCATCTCATCCTCTGTCACCCTCTTCTCCTCCTGTCTTCAATATTTCCCAGCATCAATGTCTTTCCCAATGAGTCTGCTGTTTGCATCAGGTGGCCAAAGTATTGCAGCCTCAGCTTTAGCATCAGTCCTTCCAATGAACATTCTGGGTTAGTTTTCTTTAAGATTGATTGGTTTGATTTCCTTGCAGTTCAAGGGACTCTCAGTGGTCTTCTCCAGCACCACAAACTGAAAGCATCAATTCTTCAGTGCTCAGACTTCTTTATGGACCAACTCTTACATCCATACGTGACTACTGGAGGAAATACAACAGCTTTGACTACACAGGACTTTATCAACAAAGAATCAGCTATATGTGTACATGTATCCCCTCTTATTTAGCCTTCCTGTTTAGGTCACCACACAGCACTGAGTAGAGTTCCCTGTGCTATACACACTGGGTACCTACTTTATACATAATAGTGCATATCGTCATTCCCAATGTCACAATCCATCGCACCCTCTCTTTCACACTTGATCGCCATGCTTTCATTCTCCACATCATGCCTCCACATAGGCAAGATGTTCATCTGCACCATTTTTTAAAGATTATACATATAGGTGATATTATTCATTTCTTTTTCTCCCTTTCTGACTTCCTTCACTGTAAGACAGGCTCTGGGTCCATCCACATCTCTGAAAATGGCACAACATAGCACTTTTTATGGTTAAGCAACATTAAATTATATTGACATCTATATAGCATATTGATATTCAATCCACTGTTGATGGACATTGGGGTTGCTTCCATCCTGGCTATTGTAAATAGTGTTGCAGTGAACATGGGATGCATGTATCTCTTTGAATTGTCATTTTCTCAGGATATATGCCCAGGAGTTGAATTGCTGGGCCATATGATAGTTTTATTTTTAGTTTCTTGAGGATCCTGCATACACTTCTCCACTGTGGTTATATCAGTCTACATTCCTAACAACAGTGTAAGATAGGTCCCTTTACACTCTCTCCAGAATTTATCATTTGTAACTTTTTATGATGACCATTCAGAATGATATGAGGTGATACTTCACTACAGTTTGATTTGCCATTATCTAATAATTAGTAATGGTGGAGAGTTCTCACAAAATGCAGTCCTCAGGAGAAGAGAATGGCAAACCACTTCATTATTTTTGCCCAGAGAACCCCAGAAACAGCATGAAAGGCAAAAAGATATGACTCTGAATGATGAACCCCTCAGGTCTTTAGGTGCCCAATATGCTACTGGAGAAGACTGGAGAAATAAATCCAAAAAGAATGAAGAGACAGAGGAAAGGAAAAGCAATGCCCTGTTGTGGATGTGACTCGTGATGAAGGTAAAATCGGATGCTCTTAAGATCAATACTGAACAGGAACCTAGAGTATCAGGTTCATGAATCAAGGTAAATTCAGTTCGTTCAGTTGCTCAGTGATGTCTGACTCTTTGTAACCCCAAGGACTCTAGGGCGCCAGGATTACCTGTCCATCACCAACTCCTGGAACTTGCTCAAACTCATGTCCATCTATTCCGTGATATCATCCAATCATCTCACCCTCTGTTGTCCCTTTCTCCTCTTGCCTTCAATTGTACCCAGCATCAGGGTCTTTCCAAAAGAGCCAATTCTTTGAATCAGGTGACCAAAGTATTGGAACTTCAGTTTCAACATCAGTACTTTCAATGAATATTCATGACTGATTTTTCTTAGGATTGACTGGTTAGATCTCCTTGCAGCCCAAGGGACTCTCAAGAGTCTTCTCCAACACCACAGTTCACAACCACCGATTCTTTGGTGCTCAGCTTTCTTTATAGTCCAACTCTCACATCCATATATGACCACTGGAAAACCAAAGGTTTGACTGGACAGAACTTTGTAGACAAAGTAATGTCTATGCTTTTTAATATGCTGTCTAGATTGGGCATAGCTTTTCATCCAAGGAGCAAGCGTCTTTTCCTTTCATGCCTACAGTCACCATCTGGAGTGATTTTGGAGCCCAGAAAAATAAAATATCTTACTGTTTCCATTGTTTCCCCATCTATTTGCCATGAAGTGATGGGACAGAATACCATGATCTTAGTTTTCTGAATGTTGAGTGTTAAGCCAACTTTTTCATTCTCCTCTTTCACTTTTATCAAGAGGCTCTTTAGTTCTTCTTTGTTTTGTACCATAAGGGTGGTGTCATCTGCATATCTGAGGCTATTGATATTTCTCCCAGCAATCTTGATTCCAGTTTGTGCTTCATCTAGCCAGGCATTTTGCATGATGTGCTCTGAGAATAAGTTAAATAAGCAGGGTAATAATATACAGCCTTGATGTACTCCTTTCTCAATTTGGAACCAGTCTGTTTCTTCATGTCCAGGTCTAAGCAAATTGGAAGTGGTCAAACAGGATTGGCAAGAGTGAACATTGACATTTCAGGAATCGTGAACTAAAATGGACTAGAATGGGCAAATTTAATTCAGATGATCACTATATCTACTACAGCAGTCAAGAATCTAAGGGATTCTTCCCTTCTAAGGGAATAAATGGAGTAGCCTTCATAGTCACAAAAAGAGTCTGAAATGCAGTACTTGGGTGCAATCTCAAAAATGGCAGAATGATCTCTATTTGTTTCCAAGGCAAACCATTTAGTATCACAATAATCCAAGTCTATGCCACAACCACTAATTCCAAAGAAGTTGAATGGGTCTGTGAAGACCTACAAGACTTCCTAAAGCTAACATACACACACACACACACACAAATTATGTCCTTTTCATCATAGAGGACTGAGATGCAAAAGTAGGAAGTCAAGAGAGATCTGGAGTAACAGGAAAGTTTGGCCTTGGAGTACAAAATGAAGCAGGACAAAGGCTATCACAGTTTTGCCAAGAGATCGAACTGGTCATAGCAAACACCCTCTTCCAACAACACAAGAGAAGACTCGACACATGGACGTCACCATATGGTCAATACTGAAAGCAGATTATAGTTTTTCCAGCCAAAGATGGAGAAGCTCTATACAGTCAGCAAAAACAAGAATGAGAGCTGACTGTGGCTCATGAACTCCTTATTGCCAAATTCACTTAAATTGAAGAAAGTAGGGAAAACCACTAGACCATTCAGGCATGACGTAAATCAAATCCCTATGACAATGCAGTGGAAGTGACAATTAGATTCATGGGATTGGATCTGATAGAGTGCCTGAAGAACTAAGGATGGAGGTTCATGACATTGTACAGGAGGCAGTGTTCAAGACCATCCCAAAGAAGAAGAAAGACAAAAAGCTTGTCCAAGGAGGCCTGACAAACAGCTATGAAAAGAAGAGAAGCAAAAGGCCAAGGAGGAAAGAAAAGATATACCCATTTGAATGCAGAGTTCCAACGAATAGCAGGGAGAGATAAGAAAGCCTTCCTCAGTGACCAGTGCAAAGAAATAGAGGAAAACAACAGAGTGGGAAAGACGAGAGGTCTCTTCAAGAAAATTAAAGATACCAAGGGAACATTCCATGCAAAGTTGGGCTCGATAAAGAACAGAAATGATATGGACCTACCAGAAGCAGAAGATATTAAAAGGAGGTGGCAAAAATACACAGAAGACCTATACAAAAAAGTTATTAATGACCCAAATAAACGCAATTGTATGATCACTCACCTAAAGCCAGACATCCTGAAATGTAAAATCAAGTGGGCCTTAGAAAGCATCACTATGAACAAAGCTAGTGGAAGTGATGTAACTCCAGTCGAGCTATATCAAATCCTGAAAGATGATGTTGTGAAAGCACTACACTCAATACGCCAGCAAATTTGGAAAACTCAGCAGTGGCCATAGGACTGGAAGAAGTCAGTTTTCATTCCAATCCCAAAGAAAGACAATGCCAAAGAATGCTCAAACTATCGCACAATTGCATTCATTTCACACACTACTAAAATAATGCTCAAAATTCTCCAAACCAGGCTTCAACAGTACCTGAAACATGAAATTCTAGATATTCAAGCTGTATTTAGAAAAGGCAGAGGAACTAGAGACAAATTTCCAATGTTCTAATGGATCATAGATAAATAATAGAGTTCCAGAAAAATATCTGCTTCTTCTTTAGTGACTATGCCAAAGTCTTAGACTGTGTGGATCCCAAAAAACCTGTGGAAAATTCTTAAGTGATGGGAATACCAAACTACCTTACCTGCCTCCTGAGAAATCTGTATGCAGGTCAAGAAGCAACAGTTAGAACTGGGCATGGAACATTGGACTGGTTCCAAATCGGGAAAGGAGCAATTCAAAGATGCATATTGTCACCCTGTTTAGTTAACATATATGTAGAGTCAGTCAGTCAGTTCAGTCGCTCAGTCATGTCTGACTCTTTGTGACCCCATGAATTGCAGTATGCAAGGACTCCTTGTCCATCACCAACTCCAGGAGTTCACTCAAACTCATGTCCATCAAGTCGGTGATGCCATCTAGCCATCTCATCCTCTGTCATCCCCTTCTCCTCCTGCCCCCAATCCCTTCCAGCATCAGCGTCTTTTCCAATGGGTCAACTCTTCACATGAGGTGGCCAAAGTATTGGAGTTTCAGCTTTAGCATCAGTCCTTCCAGTGAACACCCAGGACTGATCTCTTTTAGGATGGACTTGTTGGATCTCCTTGCAGTCCAAGGGACTCTCAAGAGTGTTCTCCAACACCACAGTTTCTTCACAGTCCAACTCTCACATCCATACATGACTACTGGAAAAACCATATCCTTGACTAGATGGACCTTTGTTAGCAAAGTAATGTCTCTGCTTTTGAATATGCTATCTAGGTTGGTCATAATTTTCCTTTTAAGGAGTAAGTGTCTTTTAACTTCATGGCTGCAATCACCATCTGCAGTGATTTTGGAGCCCCAAGAAACTAAATCTGACACTGTTTCCACTGTTTCCCCATCTATTTGCCATGAAGTGATGGGACCAGATGCCATGATCTTAGTTTTCTGAATGTTGAGCTTTAAGCCAACTTTTTCCACTCTCATGTTCCTTTTCACTTTCTGCCATAAGGGTGGTGACGTTTGCATATCTGAGGTGCCGGGAGCCACCATGGGAGATCCCACCCATGACAAGGTCATGTGGAAGAGAACTGTTAAGCAAGGCTTCAGAACTCAAGGGGCTCCCTAGGCTTTCTCAAGCATCTACCCCAAAACCAGAATGTCTGTTTCACTATTTCATGACTTTCACCAACTCCTCTGATATTAACAGGGGGCTAACCCTGACCACCTTTCTCTGGAGAAAATCAACTTAGGGCTATAGCTAATAAGTCTCCTGGACATGAGAGGAATATTTCAAATCAAACCCCTTCTGTTAGCATTCTAGCTTGCTCGGCAGGTATATCCAGTATTTTACAGCTACACATGTGATTATTTACAGCCTCCCAACTGTGAGAGGCACGGAAAGCCTAAAACATAGAGCCTTTGGAAGAGTTAAAAGTTATTAGAGTAGTGCTGGTGTAGGATTTCATTATTGGGCCAATGCTTGTTGCTAAGTTCCCATATCTCTTATCCACTGTGCACCTGGGAATGCATTTGTTAATATAGTGAGAATGTAAGAAAAACAAGTGTAGCCTTGAATTTAACCACATTAGATCTTTGAGCTAATTGGTTCTTTCCTGTAACTCACTGCACCTTTACTTTGTGAGAAATGTAACTTTGTTTAGCATTTTCTGAGGCTGACATAGATTAGAAATATAAAGAAAAAACACTTTGAGGGAAAATAAGTTTTCTGGTTGAGCAGCCTTTATCAAAAGAGGGTCATAAAATGTTCACAGGCCTCCAAGGCCAAGATACTGTACACAACATCATTTGTGGGGAAGGTATGCAGAAAAATCCTGGTTTTGATAAGGGCAAAACTGCTGGAATGTTTGGGCTGACTCTGTATGACCTTGCATCTTTCATTTCCCTCTATGTATAAGGCAAGGTATAAAAGTACCTTTTAAAATAAAGCTATTGTGCCTCACTCACCGACGCAGCTTTGTCTCCCCATGTCAATCATTCTCTCTCTCCCTCTCACTCTCTTTTTCAGGCTGATCCCTTGGAGCATAGAGGCTCCCTGTGTTCACTTATCTGCCCGGGTTTCTAAGACCTGAATGGGAAGACATTCTGCGTCTTCACTCCCTCAGGAGACCGGGAGGGCATCTGTGGCCTCCGTGAACAGGGCAAACTTCTTGTCTCAGAGTTTTATTGGCTTTCTATGTAAACCAAGGAATATCAGCTTCTTTCTCTCCTCTATTTTCTTATCTTCAACATTCTTTCTTTATCTCTCTCTAAATCAATCACCGATGCCTTTTCTCCTTCGGGTTTCCCTGGATCCTGCAGGGGCTGGACCCTGGCGCTGAGGTTATTGATATCTCTCCCAGCAATCTTGATTCCAGCTTGTGCTTCTTCCATCCCAGCGTTTCTCATGATGTACTCTGCATAGAAGTTAAATAAGCAGGGTGACAATATACAGCCTTGATGTGCTGCTTTTCCTATTTGGAACCAGTCTATTGTTCTACGTCCAGTCCTAACTGTTGCTTCCTGACCTGCATATAGGTTTCTCAAGAGGCGGGTAAGGTGAGTACATCATGTGAAATGCTGGTCTAAATGAAGCATAAGCTGGAATCAAGATTGCTGTGAGAATAACCTCAGATATGCAGATGACACCACTCTTCAGGCAGAAAATGAAGAAGAACTAAACAGCCTCTTTATTTAGGATCCAAAATCACTGCAGATGGTGACTGAAGCCATGAAATGAAAAGACATTTTTCCTTGGAAGCAAAGCTATGCCCAATCTAGACAGCATATTAACAAGGAGAGACATTACTTTGCTGACAAATGTCCATCTATTCAAAGCTATGAGTGTTCCAGCAGTCATGTATGGATGTGAGAGTATATATATCTATATAAAGACAGCTGAGTGCTGAAGAATTGAGTTTTGAACTGTGGTGTTGGAGAAGACTCTTAAGAGTCCCTTGAACTGCAAAGAAATCAAACTAGTCAATCCTAAAGGAAATCAGTCCTGAATATTCATTGAAAGTACTGACGCTGAAGCTGAAACTCCAATATTTTGGCCACCTGTTGCTAAAATCGGACTCATTTGAAAGGACCCTGATGCTGGGGATGATTGAAAAGGCAGGAGAGAGGAGCACAGAGAATGAGATTGTTGGCTGGCATCACTGACTTGATGGACATGAGTTTGAGCAAGCTCCAGGAGTTGGTGATAGACAGGGGACCCTGATATGCTGCATTCCATTTGGTAAAAAAAGAGGGGGACACGATTGTGGGATTGAACGGAAGTGAATAATGAGTTATATTATGAATCTTTTCATCTGGTTTTTAGCCATTTGTATGGTTTCTTTAGCAGAAAGTCTATTTAGATTGTCTACTCATTTTTGTTTGAGTTTCTTTCTTTTTTTTTTTTTTTAATTGAAGTACAAGAGCTGTTTGTATATTTTGGAGATTAATCCCTTGTTGATCACCTTTTATGTAAATATTTCTCCCATTTTGAAGGTTGTCTGTTCATCTTGTTTATGGATTTCTTCACTGTGCAAAAGCTCTTAAATTTAATTAAGTCCAATTTGCTTATTTTTCCCTGTTTTTATTACTCTAGGAAGTGGGTTCAAAAAGAGCTTGCTGTGATTTATGTCAAAGAGTTTTCTGCCTATGTTTTCCTCTAAGAGTTTTATAGTGTCTGGCCTTACAGTTAGATTGTTAAGCCATTTTGAGTTTATTCTGTGTGTGTATTAGGATGTGTTCTAATTTCCATGGAGCTCTCTAGTTTACCAGCACTATTTACTGGATAGACTGTTTCTCCTCCATATTATATTTTTGCCTCCTTTGTGGTGTATCAGGCAACTTTGGGGTTTGAGTTATCTCTGGGCTTTCTTTCACATATCCATTTCTGTTTTTGTGCAAGTACCATACTATCTTGATAACTGTAGCTTTATAATAGAGTCTAAAAACAAGAAGCACTATTCCTCCAATTCTGCTTTTCTTCTCAAGATTGGTTTGGCTATTTAGGTTCTTTTGTGTCCCTAAATGAATTTTAAGATTTCTTTGTTCTAATTCAGTGAAAAAATGCCATTGGTAGTTTGACAGGAATTGCATTAAATCTGTAGATGCTTTGGGTACTATAGTCATTTACACAATATTAATTCTTCCAATCCAAGAACATGGTATATCTCTCCATGTGTTTGTGTCATCTATAATTTCTTTCATTACTATCTTATACTTTCCTGAGTTCATGTTTTTTGCCTTCTTAGGTAAATTCATTCCTAGGTATTTTACTCTTTTTGTTGCTGTGGAAAATGGGATTGTTTCCTTAATTTCTCCTTATCTTTCATTTTTAGTGTGTAGAAATGCAGAAGATAGTGAATTAACTTTGAATCCTGCAAGTTTACCAAATTCATTGATTAGTTCTAACACTTTTCTGGTGATAAGTTTGGAATTTTCAATGTATAGTATCATGTCATCTGCAAACAGTAACAATTTTACATCATTTCTGATTTGGAATACTTTTTTTTTTTTTCTACTCTGATTTTCATGTTAAGACTTCAAAAACGAAATTGAATAATAGTGGCAGGAATGCACATTTTTTCTGATTCTACATTTATTCCTGATTTCACATTTATTCCTGATTCTACAGGAAATGCTTAAATTTATTTTTTTCACCATTGAGAATGCTGTTTGCTGTGCATTTGCTGTATATGGTATCTATTGTGTTGAGACAGATTTCCTCTATGCCCATTCTCTGGAGAGTTTTTGTCATAAGTGGGTATTGAATTTTGTCAAATGCTGTTTTTGCATCTATCGAGGTGATCATATTGTTTTGTTCTTTAGTATGTTAATGTGGTATATCACATTGATTGATTTGTATATACTGTAGAATTTTTTCATCATTGGGGCAAACACCACTTGATTCTTTTGATGGGTTGTTGGATTCATAGGAAGTAACAAATTGACTCAAGGGCTTAGGTCTGATAGACAGAGTCCTACATAGCTATGAACGGAGATTCATAACATGGTACAGGAAGTAACATGAAATGAAAGTTTCTAAGTCATGTTTGACTCTTTGTGACCTCACAGACTGTATAGTCCATGGAATTCTCCAGGCCAGAATACTGGAGTGGGTAGCCTTTCCCCTCTCCAGGGGATCTTCCCATCCCAGAAATCAAACCCAGGTGGTCTCACACATTGCAGGCAGACTCCTTACCAGCTGAGCCACAAGGGAAGCACAAGAATACTGGGTGGGTAGCCTATTCATTCCCCAGCAGATCTTCCTGACACAGAAATTGAACTACGGTCTCCTGCATTGCAGGTAGATTCTTTACCAACTGAGGTATCGGGGAAGCACTATGGCATAGGAGGCAGATGGTACAAAACCATCCACAAGAAAAAGAAATACAAAAAGGCAAAATGGTTTTCTGAGGAGGCCTTACAAATAGCTGAGAAAAAAAGAGAAGCAAAAGTCAAAGAGGAAAAGGAAAGGTATACCCATCTAAATGCAGAGTTCCAAGAATATCATGATGGGAATACCAGACCATCTTACCTGCCTCCTGAGAAGCCTATATGCACGTCAAGAAGCAACACATAGAACTGGACATGGAATAACAGACTGGCTAAATTGGGAAAGGAGTATATTAAGGCTGTATATTTTCATCCTGCTTATTTAACTTATATGCAGAGTACATCATGTGAAATGCCAGGCTGGATGAAGCACAAGCTGGAATCAAGATTGCCAGGGGAAATATAAATAATTTCAGATATGCAGATGACACTACCTTTATGGCAGAAAGTGAAGAGGAACTTAAAGAGCCTCTTGATGAAAGTGAAAGAGGAGAGTGGAAAAGTTGGCTTTCCCATCACTTCATGGCAAATAGATGGGGAAACATTGGTAGATTTTATTTTCTTGGGCTCCAAAATCACTGCATATGGTGACTGCAGCCATGAAATTAAGAGACATTTGCTCCTTGGAAGAAAAGCTATGACCAACCTAGATAGCATATTCAAAAGCAGAGATATTACTTTGCTGAAAAAGTCTGTCTAGTGAAAGCTGTGATTTTTCCAGTAGTCATGTGAGAGTTGGACCATAAAGAATAGCATCCTCTTTCACTTCCAATACTTTGACCACCTGATGCAAAGGGCTGACTCATTAGAAAAGATTGAAGGCAGGAGGAGAAGGGGATGACAAAGGATGAGATATTTGGATCACATTACCGACTTGGTGGACATTAGTTTGAGCAAATTCTGGGAGTTGGTGATGAACAGGTAAGCCTGCACCAGTTTGGTCGCAAAGAGTCAGAGACGACTGATTGACTGAATTGAACTGAACTACAAAAAAAGAATATATCACAAATGGGACAGTTCTTACCGAGCACCTACTGAACACTAGCAGAGGACCACACATACTTAAAAGGGCAAGAAAAATGCCTACCCCACTGAGTAAGATGAAAGAAATGAAGAAAAAAGGGGAAACAGGGTAGGACCTACACCTCTAGTGGGGAGATGTAACAGAGGAGAGGTCTCAGCACTCAGTGAAGCCCCCTCACAGGTGGAGAGAACAGCTAGCATAGAAAGGGAGCTTAGGGCCATGGAAGGGAGTGCAACCGATTTGTGAAAGGCAAAAGGTGATGGTCCACACTTCAGCCCTGTATGTCCCAGCCTGAGATGTATGTCTTTTGGTACTGAGGGGCTGGGTGCTGGAACATAGGGTCTGGAGAGCAGACCCAGAGAAACAACAGCTGATGGCTGCAAAGAGACTACCTGAAGGAATGGGAATGAGGAGCTCCACAAGTGGGAAAATTTGTGAAAGAACTCTGGACCACCATCAAAGCAGCCCACCATTGTTAAGTGGTGCAGAAGGGGCAGGACCACCATTGCAGACTCATTCCCCATGTACTAGTACCTGCCTCGATGGGCCTAAGAGTGATGCCCACCTGAATAGGCTCACCCACCCCTCCTACCCAGGCCTGCAACAGTCCCACCAACCTTGGTAGGCTTTCTTGCCCTTCCTGCCAGTCCTGCCAAACTGCATCATGTTCATCACCACATCTGTCCCTGCCCACCAAAGTGGAAATATGTCCTCTGGGGCAGCCTTGAAAGCAGATACAGGTGGGAAAAATACACACAAAGATGGTGCTGAAATCACAGTGGTTGGCTGTTCAACTAAGGAAGAAAAGACGAAAGCTCTCCCTGTGACTGCAGGAACCTTGAGTTCAAACCTCATTCTGCAGGCTTTGTAAACTCAATGCCTGTGGAAAATTTGAAACAATGTGCTCCTGCAGCTGACATGGGTCTACTTTAGCAGCTGTGGACTCTGTGGAAATCACACACAGGTAGTGGACCAAGTAAGAATCTGAGCTGCCTCCATAGTTACCACAGTAGGTCCAGTATATGATTACTGCAGTCCTGAGACTTGACTTTGTTGGATCTGTGCTGGTAGCCTTGTGAAAACAGTGCTTGGGAGATACCAGGGCCTACTGCTGGCATACCCATTATTACGGTGGTGGGTGCCAAGTGCATTTCCAAGAAGAGTGTAATTTGTGAGCCAGCACGATGGGTAAAAAGTGACACAGCAAATTACACTCACAGATGAACAATTCCAGAAGTAGAAAAGGTCGTGGCTTCTCACCTAGTGGGAATGATCCAATCCTGCCTATCTCACAGCTCAGAAACAGATTCAGAAGTGTCTACTCCAATAACTAGGGGAAAAAACCCTGCCCCTGACAGGGCAATAAGAAGCACAGAACAAAGGGGAGACCCTGCTCAATATCCAGGCATGCGCATGTCATCACAATACCAATCAATTTCGCTATCAAGATGATAACAATCAGCATACATTGAGGAAAGATGTGGCAGACATTCATACTAAAAACATCCTTGCACCAAAAAACATTAAACATAGAGAAATTACACAAGGACATTCCCACATAAAAATAGTCTTTCAAGACAGTCTGAGGGTCAGCCACTGGGAGGAAGAGTCCTTAGAGCATTTGGCTTTAAAGTCCAGTGGGGCCTGAGTTCAGAGTCTTCACAAGGCATGGAGAAAAAGAGACTCCACTTTTGGAAGATGCACAAAAGACATCACATGCTTTGGGACCCAGAACAAAGCTGACCTCCATAAAAACTTAACTTGGGGTTCAGGAGAGTATTGTGGGGAGGCAGAGATTAGCTGTAGCTCACTGTATGGGCAAGGGCACTGGTGGCAGAGGACCCATAGAATGTTGATCAGTGTGAGCTCTCCTGGAGGCTCCCTATTTCAGCACCTAGACCTGGCCACACCCAAAAGTGTACAGTCACCAGATTTGGCACACATAGGAAGAACAACCTGCAAGCTGGGAATATAGCCCCACTCTTCAGCAGACAGGTTACCTAAAGTTGTATTGTACTCATTGTTTCCTCAAAACACATCTTTTGATATTAGAGGGACAAGATCCACCTACACCTACCAGAGGGTAGGCACCCTCCCACAAGGAAGCCTTCAAGAACCCCAAGATCAACCACTCACACTAAGGCAGACATCTTGTAGGCAAGTGAGTGAAGTGAAGTCGCTCAGTTGTGTCCAACTCTTTGTGACCCCGTGGACTGTAGCCCACCAGGCTCCTCTGTCCATGGGATTCTCCAGGCAAAAATACTGGAGTGGGTTGCCATTTCCTTCTCCAGGGGATCTTCCTGACCCAGGGATTGAACCCAGGTCTCCCACATTGCAGGCAGATGCTTTAACCTCTGAGCCACCAGGGAAGCCTCTTATAGGCAAGAGGGCCTACAATCTTGCAGCCTCTGGAAAGAAGACCAAAAATGCACAAAGGTAGACAAGAGGAAATGATATAGAAATATGTTATACGTGAAGGAACAAGATAAAAATTACAAGAACAACTAAATCAAGTGGAGATAGGCAATCTATCTGAAAAATAATTCAGAGTAATAATAGTAAAGATGATCTAAATTCTCAGAAAATGAATAGAGACAAAGATTGAGATGATATAAGAAACATTTAACAAGGAGCTAGAAGATTTAAAGAACAGAGTTGAACAATGAAATAATTGAAATTAAAAATACACTAGAAACAATCAATAGTAGAAGAACTGAAGCAGAGGAGCAAATAACTGAGCTGGGAAGAAAGAATGGTGGAAATCATTGCCACAGAACAGAATAAAGAAAAAAGAAACAAGAAATGAGGACAGTTTCAGACCCATCTGGGGACAACATTAAGTTCACCAACATTTGAATTACGGGGGATCCAGAAAAAGAAGAAAAACAGGAAAAAAAAGAAAAAGCCAAAAACATTTCTAACTTGAGAAAGAAAATAGTCACTCAAGTACAGGAAGTGCAGAGAATTCCACAGAAGATTGAATACGAGGAGGAATATGCAGAGACTAATATTAATCAAACTAACAAAAACTAAATACAAAGAAAAAATACTAAAAACATTAAGGGAAAAAGCAACAAGAAATATATATGGGCATCCTCGTAAGGTTATCAGTTGATTTTTCAGCAGAAATTCTGCAGGCCACGTGAGTACCATGATATATTTAAAGTGATGAAAGGGGAAAACCTGCAATCAAAAAATACAGAGAAAGGCTTTAATAGAGATGCTAGGGAGATGTCAGAAGCTTTAAGACATGTAAAAGCTAAGAGAATTCAGCATCAGGAAACCAGATTTACATGAACTGTTAAAGGAACTTGCATGAAAGAGAAAAAACCAGCAAGTGAAAACAGTGTTGTACACATATAGACTACTCAGTTCAGTTCAGTTGCTCAGTAGTGTTGGACTCTTTGCAAGCCCATGGACTGCAGCACTGCAGGCTTTCCTGTCCATCATCAACTCCCGGAACTTGCTCAAACTCATGTCCATCAAGTCAGTGATGCCATCCAACCATCTCATCCTCTGTTGTCCCCTTCTATCCCTGCCTTCAATCTTACCCAGCATCAGGGTCTTTTCCAATAAGTCAGTCCTTAGCATCAGATGGCCAAAGTATTGGAGCCTCAGCTTCAGCAACCATGAAGTGAAGTGAAGTCGCTCAGTCGTGTCCGACTCTTTGCGACTTCATGGACCATAGCCTACCAGGCTCCGTGGTCTATGGGATTTTCCAGGCAAGAATACTGGAGTGGGCTGCCATTTCCTTCTCCAGAGGATCTTTGCAACCCAGGGATCAAACCCACCCGGGTCTCCTGCATTGCAGACAGATGCTTTACCGTCTGAGCCACCAGGGAAACCATCCTTCTAATGAATATTCAAGAATGATTTCCTTTAAGATTGCCTTGTTGGATCTCCTTTCAGTCCAAGAGACTCTCAAGAGTCTTCTCCAAAAACGCAGTTCAAAAACATCAATTCTTTGGCACTCAGTTTTCTTTATGGTCCAACTCTATGCTCCAATTTCCATACATGACTATTGGAAAAACCATAACAATGACTAGATGGGCCTTTGTTGGCAAAGTGATGTCTCTGCTTTCTAATATGTTCTCTAGGTTGATCATAGCTTTTCTTCCAAGGAGCATGCATCTTTTCATTTCATGGCTGCAGTCACCATCTCCAGTTATTTTAGAGCCCCGGAAAATAAAGTGTGTCACTGTTTTCCGTTGTTTCCCCGTCTATTTATCATGAAGTGATGGGACCAGATCCCATGATCTTAGTTTTTTGAATGTTGAGTTTTAAGCCAGCTTTTTCACTATCCTCTTTCTGTTTCATAAAGAGGCTCTTTAGTTCCTCCTTGCTTCCTGACATAAGGGTGGTGTCATCTGCATATCTGAGGTTATTGATAATTCTCCTGGCAATCTTGACTCCACCTTGTGCTTCATCCAGCCCAGCATTTCACATGACATACTCTGCATATAAATTAAATAAACAGGGTGACAATATACAGCCTTGACATACTTCTTTCCCAATTTGGAACCAGTCTGTTGTTCCATGTCCAGTTCTAACTGTTACTTCTTGACCTGAATAAAGATTTCTCATGAGGCAGGTAAGGTGGTCTCATATTCTCATCTCTTGAATAATTTCCCACACTTCATTATCATTCACACAGTCAAAGGCTTTGGAGTACTCAATAAAGCAGAAGTAGATGTTTTTCTGGAACTCTCTTGCTTTTTTGATGATCCAGCTGATGTTGGCAATTTAACCTCTGGCTCTTCTGCCTTTTCTAAATCCAGCTTGAACATCTGGAAGCTCTCGGTTAATGTACTATTGAAACCTCACTTGAAGAATTTTGAACATTGCTTTGCTAGCTTGTGAGATGAGTGTAAATATGCAGTAGTTTGAACATTCTTTGGTATTGCCAATCTTTGGGATTGGAATGAAAACTGACCTTTTCCAGTCCTGTGGCCACTGCTGAGTTTTCCAAACTTGTTGGCATATTGAGTGTAGTGCTTTCACAGCATCATCTTTTAGGATTTGAAATAGCTCAGCTGGAATTCCATCACCTCCATTAGTTTTGTTTGTAGTGATGCTTTCTAAAGCCCATCTGACTTTGGACTCCAGGATGTCTGGCTCTAGGTTAGTAATCACATCATCATGGTTATCTGGGTCATTAAGATCTTTCTTGTATAGTTCTGTATATTCTTGCCACCTCTTCTTAATATCTTCTTCTTTTATTGGTCCATATTGGTTTTGTCCTTTATTGTGCATATCTTTGCATTTAATGTTCCCTTGCTTCTCGGCCTTTTGGCTGAGGTCGCAGACGGCTGAGGTGGCAGACAGTAAAGCATCTGTCTATGATGTGGGAGACTCGGGTTCGACCCCTGGGTCAGGAAGATTCCTTGAAGAAGGAAATGGCAATCCACTCCAGTACTTTTGCCTGGAAAATCTCATGAACAGAGGAGCCTGGTAGGCTAAAGTCCATGGGGTCACAAAGAGTCAGACACGACTGAGCGACTTCATGTTCGTTATGTTCTGGCATCTCTAATTTTCTTGAAGAGATCTCTAGTCTTTCCCATTCTGTTGTTTTCTTCTATTTCTTTGCATTGATCACTGAAGAAGGCTTTCTTACCTCTCCTTGGTAATCTTGGATCTCTGCTTTCAGATGGGTATATCTTTCCTTTTCCCCTTTGCCTTTCAATTATCTTCTTTTCTTAGCTCTTTGTAAGCCCTCCTCAGACAGCTATTTTGGCTTTTAGCACTTCTTTTGCTTGAGAATGGTCTTG
The DNA here is from genome assembly GCF_016772045.2 of Ovis aries. NCBI lineage: Eukaryota > Metazoa > Chordata > Mammalia > Artiodactyla > Bovidae > Ovis > Ovis aries. The sequence goes on from NC_056070.1 coordinate 1,556,175, forward strand.
ATCACTCCCTTTGCTCAATTTCTTAAACTTCCATCCATAGTTCTTCAGGCAATCTGTCTGTCAGATCAAATCCCTTGAATCTATTTGTCACTTCCACTGTATAATCATAAGGGATTTAATTTGGGCCATACCTGAAAGGTCTATTGGTTTTCCCTATTTTCTTCAATTTAAGTGTGAATTTTGCCATGAGACATTCATGATCTGAGCCACAGTCACTCCCAGTCTTGTTTTTGCTCACTGTATAGAGCTTCTTAATTTTTGGCTGCAAAGTATATAATCAGTCTGATTTCATTTGGTATTGACTATCTGGTGATGTCCGTGTGTAGAGTCTTCTCTTGTGTTGTTAGAAGAGGGTGTTTGCTATGACCAGTGGGATTTCTTTGCAAAGCTGTTAGCCTTTGCCCTACTTCAAGGCCAAACTTGCTTGATACTCCAGCTATCTCTCAAAGTCCTACTTTTGTATTCCAATCCCCTATGATGAAAAGGACTTCTATTCTTTTGGTGTTAGTTCTAGGAGGTCATATAGGTCATCATAAAACTGTTCAACTTCAGTTTCTTTGGCTTTAGAGTTTGAGTCATAGACTTGGATTACTGTGATTTGCTTTGGAAACAAAGATCATTCTATCATTTTGGAGATTGCACCCAAGTATTGCATTTCAGACTCTTTTGTTGATATAGACTACTAGTGGGTATAGACCTCAAGTAGTTGATATAGACTACTATTTCATTGGAAATACAAACCAAAAAACTACAATATATACACACACAAACAGATAAAACAGTTCAAACACAACACCAAAGATAGTCATCAAATTACAAGAGAACAAAAGTAGATTTAAAAAATTTTTTAAGCAAATCCAAAACAATTTTTAAAAATGTCCATAGGAACATACATATCAATAATCACCTTAAATATAAATGGATTTAATGCTTAAACCAAAAGAAATAGACTGCTTGAATGAATATAAAAATAATACCCAAATATATGCTATCTACAAGAGACCCACTTCAGATCTAGGTACATGTACTGAACGTGACAGAATGGAAAAAGCTATTCCATGTGAATGGAATCTAAAATAAAGCTGGAGTAGCAATACTCAAACCAGAAAAAGAAAAATAAGAAGAAAAAAAAAACGTTAAAATAAAGACTGTTATAAGAGTGAAGGAAGAACACTACATAATGATAATGAGCAATGGATCAATTCAAAACTGGAAATATAATGTACCCAACACAGGAATACTACATATATAACTCAACTGCTAACAGCTTTAATAGAAGAAATCAACAGTAACACATAAGTATTGGAGGTGTTAAATATTCCATGTACTCCAATAGATAAATCATACAGAAAGAAAATTAATACAGAAACACATGGCTTAAATGATGCATCAGACCAGATAGACTTAATTGATATTCATAAAGCATTCCATCCAAAAGCAGCCGAATACACTTTCTTCTCAAGTGCATACAGGATATCATCAAGGAGAGATGACTTCTTGGGCCACAAATCAAGCCTCAATACCTTTAAAAACATTTAAATGACATCAAGCAAACTTTTCTTACTACAACATTACCAGATTAGAAATCAATTACAGGAGAAACCCTGTTAAAAAAGAAAAAACACAAACACATAGATGCTAAACAATGTGTTCTTAAAAGACCAAGAATCACTGAAGAAATAAAAGAAGAAATTTTAAAACAATTAGAAACCTAGAGGAAAACAACAACAACAAAAACAACAGTTCACAACCCATAAGATTCACTGAAAAGAATTCTAAAAGGAAAGTTTATAGCAATATGAACTTATCTCAGATAACAAACAAAAGAATCTCAAATTAAAAAACTATCCTTATACCTAAAACAACTAGAGAAAGAACAAACAAAACTCAACGTTAGTAAAAGGAAAAAAATCAGAAAGATCAAAGCAGAAATAAATGAAACAGAGGCAAAGAAAATGATAGCAAACATTAATGAAACTAAAAGCTGGTTCTTTGTGAACATAAACAAAATTGATAAATCTTCAGCCAGACTAAGCAAGAAAAAAATAGGGACTGAGTTCAAATCAATGAAATTACAAATTAAAAAAGGAGAGGTTACAATGGACTCCACAGTAATACAAAGGACCATAAGATGCTACTAAAAGAAACTACACACCAATAAAAAGGAAAACTTGGAAGAAATGGAAAGATTGTTAGAAAGATACAAGCTTCCAAGACCAAACCAGAAGGAAATAGAAAATACTAACAGAACAATCACAAGTAATGAAATCTAAACTCTTATTAAACATCTTTCAGCAAACAAAGTCCAGGACCAGATGGATTCACAGGTGAATTCCATTAAGTATTTAGAGAAAAGTTAAGAATAATCTTTCTGAAACTTTCCAGAAAATTGCAGAGGAAGAAACACTTTCAAGTTCATTCTAAAAGGCCATCATCACACTGATAACAAAGCCAGACAAAGATATTACAAAAAAAGAAAATTATAGATCAATATTGCTGATGAACACAGATGCAAAAATCCTCAACAAAATACTAGCAAACCAAAGATAACAACTCATTAAAAGAATCGCACACAATGATCAAGTGGTGTTCATCCCAATAAATTCTTCCGTATAAGCAAGTCAATCAATGTGATACATGATACTAACAAATTGAAGAAGAAAAACAATATGATCATCTCAATAGATGCAGAAAAAGCTCTTAACAAACTTTAACACCAATTTATGATAATTCTCCATAAAATGGATGTAGAGTGCAGCTACCTCAACATAACAAAGACTATATATGACAAACCAACAGCTAAGATCATTCTCAATGTTGGAAAACTGAAAATATTTTCTCTAAAATCAGGAACAAGACTATGATTTCCACTCTTACCACTTTTATTCAACATAGGTTTGGAAGTCCTATCCATGGCAATCAGAAAAGAAAAAGAAATCCAAATTTGAAAATAAGACATAAAACCCTCTGCTTGCAAACAGCAGTACACATTGAAAATTCTAAAAACTCTATCAGAAAACTATTCAATACTGAAGTTTATGAATTAATCTGGTAAAGTTTCAGGATACAAAATTAATACACAGAGATCTCTTGCATTCCTATACACTAACAACAAAAGATCAGAAAGAGAGATTAAGGAAACAATCACATTACATCAAAAATAATAAAATACCTAGGAATAAACCCCTACCTAAGGGGGAAATGCTTGCGCTCAGAAAACTTTAAGATGCTGATGAACAGAATCAAAGATGATACAAACAGATAGAGAGCTATACCAGTTCTTAGATTGGAAGAATCAGTATTATTAAAATGACTATACTATGCAATGCAATCTACAGTTTCAAATTACTATCAAATTACCAGTGGTATTTTTCACAAAATTAGAAAAAAAAATCATAATTTTTATGGAAACACAAAAGACCACAAATAGCTAATGCAATCTTGAGAAAGAAGAATAGCTGGAGAAATCAATTTCCCTAACTTCAGACTACACCACAAAGTTACAGTAATCAGGACAGTATAGTACTGGCACAAAAACAGAAATATAGATAAATAGAATAGGATAGAAGCCCAGAGATAAATCCACACAACTACTGTCACCTACTCTATGACAAAGAAGGCAAGGATATACAGTGGAAGAAACACATAAGTGGTGCTTGGAAAACTGAACAGCTACATGTAAAAGAATTAAATTGGAACATTCCCTAACACTATACACAAAAATAAACTAAAAATAGATTAAGACCTACATGTAAGGCCAGACACTATAAAACTCTTAGAGGAAAACATATGAAGAATATTTTCTGACATAAATCACAGCAAAATCTTTTCTGACTCATCTCCTAGAGCAATGAAAATAAAAACAAGAATAAGCAAATGAGAACTAATTAAACTTAAAAGCTTTTGCACAGCAAAGGAAATCATAACAAAACAAAAAGAGAACCCACAGAATGAGAGAAAATATTTGCAAATGAAGCAACTGACAAGGAATTAATTTCCAAAATATACAAGCAGCTCATGCAACTCAAGAACAGCAACAACTAATTAACAACCCAATCAATAAATGAGCAGACTGTCTAAATAGACATTTCACTGAAGAAACCATACAGTTGGCTATAAAGCACATGAAAAGGTATTCAGCACCACTAATTATTAGTGAAATACAAATCAAATCTACAATGAGTTATCACCTCATGTGATTCAGAATGACCGTCACTAAAGGAGAGGACTTAGGTATACCTATGGCTGATTCATATTGATATTTGGTAGAAACCAACACAATATTGTAAAGCAATTATCCTTCAATTAAAATTAAATAAACTCAATTTTTAAAATCTACAAACAATAAATGTTGGAGAGGGTGTGTAGAAAACGGAACACTTCTATACTGTTGGTGGGAATGTAAATTGAGACACATACATAGTGTCTCCATTATAGACACTATGGAGGACAGTATGAATGTTCCTTAAAAAATAAAATAAAATGAAATTAGCATATATATGTCCCAGCAATCCTTCTCTTGGGCATATATCTGGAGGAAGAGCATAATTCTAAAAGCTACATGCATCTCAGTGTTCATTGTGGCACTATTTACAATAGCCAGGACATGTAAGCAGTCATGATGTCCATCAATAGAGGAATGGATATTCCTTTATTGGAATGGATATTCCAATAATAGTGGAATATTATTCAGCCATTAAAAAAGAATGAAATAATGCCATATGCAGCAACATGGATGGATCTAGAGATTGCCATACTAAGTGAAGTCAGATAGAGAATGGAACATGTCATATGATATTGCTTATATTTAGAATATAAAAAAGAGGTACAAATGACATTGTTTACAAAACAGGTTACAGATCTAGAAAACAGTCTTATAATTAATATGAGGAAAAGGGAGAGGGAGAATAAACTGGGATATTGGGATTGACATATTCACACTATTATATATATAATAGACAACTAATAAGGACAGACAGCCTACTCTCTAACACAGTAGTGGATATATGTCTATGTATAACTAAATCACTTTTCTGTATACCTAAATTAACACAACATTGCAAATCAACTATACTTCAATAAAAATTGAAACAACTCCCCCAAATCACTTTTCTCTTACTTTTTCTCTTCTCTATTCACTTTATGGCTTTTTAATCTACATTTCATATTTCATAATTCTTTGCCTCTCCATTTCACATTTTAAATAATTTCTTCATATTTATCTTCTAGTTTGCAATCCATCTTTTTACGAGTGTGTAATCTGCTTTTAAAGCAAGGGGTAATTAAGTTTTTTAGTTATTATATAATTTTGCTTTTAAAAGTCTGATAAGTTCTTTTCCATAAATGTTTTCTTCATTTTTATAGTTTTCCTCTGAGGCCTATATATAATTTCAATATCTTATTTACTTAAACATAGTAGATATTATTATCTTGTATTCTTATCTGGTTACTCCAGTACTTAAAGTTTCTAAAACAATGTGTTCAATCTTTTGTTTCTATTGCTTTTTTAGGTATTTTGTAATATTTCACTGTGCACTCATATGTTTTGAAAATTTGTCTCTGGCACTTAAAAATTTGGCTGAAAGAAAAGTTTGTCCTGAGAAGATTGTATTTATTTATACCAGGTGTTGAGGGCACTTTCAACTTAAGTCTGACAAAATTCTCAAATTGAAGCTTTGAAGACTTGCTACTGATTTCTGGCCTCAAACGCAGGCAAAACTGTTTATAGCTTTTAACTATCAGAATTTTTTTTTTTTTTTTTTTGCTCAGACGACACAGGCATATTTTCTTGCTGTATATTTCTGTTCTTAGCTTTATTGGGGGGTTTTCTTTATACTAAGGGCATGAATTTTTACATTCCTCACTTTTGTTAAGTATTTCTATTGGCCTTCCTGCCACCTGGGAAAGCCTGTAGATTTTGCTTTCTTAGCTTCTGACATATTCAGACTGACTGAAAAAATTGAAAATTTGATGAATGCCCTCATGTTAGAAGCTACCTTCAGCACTAACTTACCTCTCTGTATTTCTGCTTTTATCACATTTTTGTCCTCTTAAATTTCCTTTCTGTTAGCTCCACAATGAATTAAAAACATTTAAACGTACTTAATAACAAGCCTAACTTAAACAAGAAAAAAGGAAGAAAGAAAATGAAAGGGAAATACTAGAGGCAAATTTCCATTCCAAAGAAGAATTTACCCAGAGAAGGCAAATGAGAAAGTACCGAGGGAGAGAAAATATGTTTGGTTACCATTGCTATGATTTTACCTATGGCACTTCAGTACTTGTGTTCTGTAATCTGTCTCACTTCACAGTGAAGGAATATTCTTCAGAAGAGTGGCATTGATCTGCTTCTCCTAGCATTCTTTTTTTCCACCCATAACACTCGCACGGTTATCTGTCACTGCTTTCCTACTTGTACCTGGGACACATCTCTAGCAGCCATGACAATGCCTGTATCCCTTCTACCACCCCTCCATTCCCACCTACCTAGTCAGCCATGTACCAGTGGATCTGCCAAGGTAGAGGAAGGATGGTGAGGGTAGGGGTGGAGATGGAGATGCTAATACAGGAGAAAACAGTTTCATGGAAATTTTAAGCCTCTGTACTGTGTTTATAACATTAATCTTCTCCTACCTACCCTCACCCCATATACTCTCAAATGTGTAGCTCCAAGAATTACTCTCTTGCCTAGATTTCAATTTAAACCCATTTTACCAGATCTAGTCCAGCTGGAAGAATTCAGGCTGCTTAAAACAAACAAAGAAACAAAAAAAAACTATCACAGTCTTTGTTTCTGTTTTCCATGATATTTTATAACTTTGTAGTTGCAATTTATAATGAAACAGGAAAGGAATACAGTGACATCTGTACCAGTTTACATTACCTCTATACTTCTTTTCTATTTTCAGTTTTATTTCTATAGATATGCACTGTTTAACAAATGGCTTCTCAGGTGGCACTAGTGGTAAAGAACCCACCTGCCATTGCAGGAGACATAAGAGAACTGGTTCGATCCCTGGACATCAGGGAGATTTCCTGGAGAAGAGAATGGCAACCCACTCCAGTATTCTTGCCTGGAAGATCTCATAGACAGAGGAGCTAAGTGGGCTACAGCCCATGGGGCCACAAAGAGTTGGACACAACTGAAGTGACTTAGCATGTACCCTTTAACAAATATATGAACCATATTTATTGCTTTAAAAAAATTCTAGTTGTTAATTTTAGTTGTTTTGCTGACAAGATTTGCAGGAATTCTAATTCTGCCTATTGTGAAAATCAAAGGTCTCTTCTAAGATTTTCTCAAAGTAATAGTTTTGATCTCCCTAAAGAATTGCCTCCCCCAAATGTGGTTTTGATAAACAACTTGATTTATATTTATAAGGAGCCTGCTGCTGCTGCTGCTGCTAAGTTACTTTGGTCGTGTCCAACTCTGTGCGACCCCATAGACAGCAGCCCACTAGGCTCCTCTGTCCCTAGGATTCTCCAGGCAAGAGTACTGGAGTGGGTTGCCATTTCCTTCTCCAATGCATGAAAATGGAAAGTGAAAGTGAATTCATTCAGTTGTGTCCGACTCTTCCCGACCCCATGGACTGCAGCCCACCAGGCTCCTCCATCTATGGGATTCTCCAGGCAAGAGTACTGGAGTGGGGTGCCATCTCCTTCTCCGTACAAGGAGCCTGCTGCTGTTGCTAAGTCGTTTCAGTCGTGTCCAACTGTGTGCGACCCGTAGACAGCAGCCCACCAGGCTCTCCTGTCCCTGGGATTGTCCAGGCAAGAACACTGGAGTGGGTTGCCATTTCCTTCTCCAATGCTGGAAAGTGAAAAGTGAAAGAGAAGTCGCTCAGTCGTGTCCGACTCTTAGTGACCCCATGGACTGCCGCCCACCAGGCTCCTCTGTCCATGGGATTTTTCAGGCAAGAGTACTGCCTAGCAGTTGACAAATAATAAAGATATCACTCCTGAAAACACTGATTCAGACAATTTAACTTGGCATTTTTTCTAATTACTTGGCCATTGATCATGACTTAGAAAAGCCCATGATAGGTCCAGTCCTATGAAGTCTCACTGTATATCTGAGTTTCCCATTAGAAACAAGAATACCCTGAAACCAGTGGGGAGTTCTGAGGAGGCAGAACTGTATAATGACAAAAATAGTGGGCTAGGAAGCGGAGAAAGTTAAAAATCAGTTTACCTTGGCTTCTTCATTTGTATCACAGATTTGTTACAGGGACCAAACAAAAGAATAGATTAATAGCACACTGGGCAGGGGAAAAGTGACACAGATATGCAAAATTTGTTAGAACTGCAAGTGGGAACCCTTTGTTGTAGAAAAATTTGGGGCACAAGAAGATGGTTGTGTGCCAGGCGTGCAGTGAGTTCCTGGGGCAGGCTGCCAAATGTGGATCCTCAGCTTGGCACAGGAAAAAATTTAAAAGTGAGCTATAGTGAAGAGAAATCAGGTTTACTAGAGAGATAAACATTCCAGAGACAGAATAAAGAGCTCAGTTGTGTCTGATTCTGTGACCCCATGGACTGTAGCCCACCAGGCTCCTCTGTCCATGGAATCCTCCAGGCCAGAATACTAGAGTGGATAGCCTTTTCCTTCTCCAGGGATCTTCCCAACCCAGGGATCAAACCCAGTTCTCCCTCATTGCAGGCAGATTCTTTACCAGATGAGCCACAAGGGAAGCCCAAGAATACTGAAGTCGGTAGCCTACTCATTGTCCAGTGGATCTTCTTGACCCAACAATCGAACTGGGGTCTCCTGCATTGCAGGCAGATTCTCTACCACCTGAGCTATGTAGTTTCTAACTGATATTTGTCATATCCTATCCTCTAAGGTTGTGTCCCTCTTTTAATCATTGTGTCCTGCCCCTTTCTTTCCTGTCTCACCTTGAGACTATTCTTTTTCCAGCTTCATTGTCCTTGAATTATGTAAGTCATTGTAGGTACCTGAAGAATTTGACTAGCACTAGAGTAACTGGGAGCTTAGCTAGGGCAATAGTTCCCCTCCGCAGTCTCCAGTGCTTCCAGTCTCCCTTCTTTTTGTTTGTTGTTGTTATTGTTGCCTTTTCTGGTGAACTGGAAATGTTAGGCTGAATAACTTTGAGTAAATTCCTAAAAATGGTAAAAACAAAGTAATGACTACTGTTTATTCTTCAACAAATGGAATGGTGCCATTTAATGTCTTTTTTCTCCATTCTTTTCCCATGATTGTCCAAGATGGCCCTCTAACAAGAACAATTTCAGGGCACATCCCAGAAGATGCACTTGTGTGACAATTGCCATTTAATGATTCTAGATTTAAAAAAAAAAAAAAAACTGTGATTTTTGAAAACATTCAACTAGCCAATAGTCCTGTTTATATTCAGTTACTGTGTGTATGGATATAGAAAGAAGAAGAAAAAACATGGACTGAAGAAGGGAATGCTTTCCTAATAGTGAGGAAATTGCCAATAATTCACAAAGGTGGAGCCACAAAACGTTGAAGAGGTCACTCTCCCAGCTGTGACAACAGTAGATATTTGTTTTATATAGGACTTATGCTTATTGTTATCTGTTTTATGCTATCTGTATGTCATTTTAATCTGTGTTACTTCTTAAAGAAAATTATTTATTTTACACTCATTTCCTATCATGATGTCATCAATGTTTATATTTTTTATTATGTTAAAATTCCAGTGCAATTTTAATAGACCACTTTTGAAACTAGAATTTTTACTTGTGATATTCTGATATGATATATGAATCTTAAGGCAATGTTGAAAGTTTTGTGAAACCAGATTTTAAGAGTAGGGAAATTTAACTCTTATATGAATCAAACAGAAGTAGCAACTTTCCATTGTAGTTATTGTTAAAGTATTAAATTATTAATTCAATTATGATTTAAACTCATAAAAGAAGCACAGTGGAATTTAACACCAAAAAAAGCCTTAAATATCATGTCTGGCAAAAAGTCACTTATTGTGAAACAGAATTCTTTATTATGTGATGGTATCTATAAAGAGTTTTTATTAATTTAGAAACTTTCTGATTTGGGGAGGGTCAAATAGCCCTTTGACAAACAGTGTTTAATATGTAGATATGATTATTTTCATTACCAAAAAGTGAAACTGAGAAAGAATACAAATGTATTCTTTTTAATGGCTGAGTAATACTCCATTGTATATATGTAAAAATTAAAATAAATAAATTTAAAAAAAAAAGAAAAAGAATACAAGACAGCTGTAACTCTCCTATAATAAGTATTCTCTCTGGATGGGATCCATAAACCTTTCTAGTGCATCGTGAATAAAACAGGTGTCAGAAGGGCCACTTGACCAGGATTTACCACAATACACGCTCAGGCAGAGTTTCCCTGGTGGCTCAGAGGGTAAAGTATCTGCCTGTGATGCAGGAGACCCAGGTTTGATCCCTGGGTCGGGAAGATCCCCTGGAGAAGGAAATGGCAACCCACTCCAGTATTCTTGCCTGGAAAATCCCATGGACGGAGGAGCCTGGTAGGCTACAGTCCATGAGGCCGCAAAGAGTCAGATACGACTGAGCAACTTCACTTCACTTCACAATAAGGCAAGTACAAACACATTTCCTTTCTGGAAGTAGCAAGGTATTGCCTCAGTTGCTTCTTTCAGAAACAGCTGATAGAAATTAGGTAGTCTCTTCATATGTTTTAAGAATAAATAAATCATAGGTAATGTTTTGTTATTCGTACCATCTGTCTATTTCTGCCTTTTCTCCACCTTCTTCTTCTTTGTATGTCAATTAAGCTATTCTTCTGTCTCTCACTGTGAATAATATTTCTCCAACAAATATTCTGACCAAGTGCCACATTATTTGGCATCCTCTGACAAAGCATTTGAAAATGCTTTCAGAGCTATCGATTCTTCTGAGTTGAATTAATTAGAATTATTGTTTAAATGCTCACTTTTATTTTTTTCTTTGATAGAGCAGTCACAACATATTGTTCACTAGACCATAAGTGAAAAATCATGTGATTTCTATAATTATATAATTATAATTATGATTTTTTTCACATACTATGTTTAATGGAAACAGCAACAGACTTTATTTTCTTGGACTCCAAAATCACTGCAGCCATGAAATTAAAAGACGCTTGCTCCTTGGAAGAAAAGCTATAACCAAACTAGACAGCAAATTAAAAAGCAGAGACATTACTTTGCAGACAAAGGTCCATCTAGTCAAAGCTATGGTTTTTCCAGTAATCATGTATGGATGTGAAAGTTGGACTATACAGAGAGCTGAGTGCCAAAGAATTGATGATTTTGAATTGTGGTGTTGAAGAATACTCTTGAGAGTCCCTTGGACTACAAGAAGATCCAACCAGTTCATCTTAAAGGAAACAAGTCCTGAATATTCATTGGAAGGACTGATACTGAAGCTGAAACTCTCTGGCCACCTGATTGGAAGAACTGACTCATTTGAAAAGACCTTGATGCTGGAAAAGATTGAAGGCAGGAGGAGAAGGGGATGCCAGAGGATGAGATGCTTGGATGGCATCACCAACTTGAGCAAGCTCTAGGAATTGGTGATGGACAGGGAAGCCTGGTGTGCTGCAGTCTATGGGGTCACAAAGAGTCGGACATGACTGAGTGACTGAACTGAATCTGATGTTCAATGTTGTTTAAGGTGTACAAATCAAGTGGTACAGCTCCAAAAACTTTTTTTTTTCTTTCTTACCTTATTATATCTCAAAACCTTCTTCCAAGCATACTATGAATATGCTGAAAATTTGGCCAAGTTTTAATAACATCCAGTGATAATAAGGTAATATGATAATTATTATAGTTCTTTTCTGTATGTTTTGAAATCCCTTGCCTTTATAAGTAGATTCTATTACAAAGTTTACAACATGTATGTATATATATGAGTAGATATATGTGCTAGAGAAAGAACTGAAGAGAAATGCTAGTACCATTTATTATTTTTTTTTGCTAGTACCATTTAAATACTCACTCTTTGAATTAAATCAATACAAGACCCCCTAATAAGTCTGAGGTAAAAATAAGAAAAATAATCTATTATAATGTTTTAACAGAATCTCTATTTACTTGTTAAAAATTAGTATTTACTTACTAAAAATGAGTAATTATCACCTATCTTTGTCCTTCTTCATTGGCTTTATTTAGTTTACTATGTCCAAGCAAAATTTATACAAGCAACTTGAAGTAAATTTGTTAGACAAAAAAATACCAGAAGAAAGAAATTTGAATTACTGATTAGATGCTATCAGCCAAAACTAAATCTAACAATATAAGTAATTGTTTCTGTTGGTATTATTTGCTCCAGGTCAGTTTGTGAGGCCAGACAAAACAGAAATGAAATATTTATTGGTAATAATAATAAAGTGTGTATCTGAAAAGCAGAAGCAAATGGAAGACTAAAAAGAGCACTTTATTTCAAGTGACTGGATTATCAGACCAAGTTACACTGCTGTGCTGCGATCCGCAAGAAGATAAGGTCCCCACCATCTGTTCTCTGGAGGTTCTGAGTTTAAATCTCAGTGGGAGACTACTGAAGGATATCAGGGGAAAGAGAAAGGTAATTTGTAAATTGTTCCTTACTTATTCCAATGAAATAATGATTCTGCATATATTTGTTGTTGAGAAGGGATAGCATTTCACCCATACACTAATATTATAGTGACTACCATCAAATAAAAAATCAAAATCAAAATCCTTTTCCACTTACCCTATATATTTCAACTTTAGATTATAATGCTTGGGACATAGGATACAAATAAAAAAGTTGTCAACAATATTACCTACTGTTTAGTTTGTCTAACCATTACTGCTGTTGGATTTCAACATTGCTTAAATTGAAGTTGGCTGATGAAATTTAGAAGTATTTAGAAGTTCCATCAAATATAAGCCTGTATTTTTACCTAATTCTGGAAATACAGTAAGTTAAAAGTTTACTTCAGGTTGAAGTTGCTATAGTATTGAGATGAAACAAAACAAGCATACTTTTAGATGTATGCTTGCATGTTTGAAGGGCTTCCCTGGTGGCTCAGAGGTTAAAGCGTCTGCCTCCAATGCAAGGAAACCCAGGTTTGATCCCTGAGTCGGGAAGGTCCCCTGGAGAAGGAAATGGTAACCCACCAAGTATTCTTGCCTGGAGAATCCCATGGGTGGAGAAGCCTGGTTCACTACAGTCCACGAGGTTGCAAAGAGTCAGACAAAACTGAGCGACTTCACTTTCTTTACTTTCTTTCTTTCTTTGCATGTTTGAAAACAATGCAGGAGATATTGGCAACTGGTGCTAACTAAACTGGACCATAATACAGCTGAAGATAACCAGCTGACCAGTTGTTATAGATACTCAAAAGAAGAAGGGTCATTCATGTCTACAAATATATCAGAGTTTTTGTATCATCTCTATTTCAGTTTAGTTCAGTTCAGTCGCTCAGTCGTGTCTGACTCTTTGCGACCCCATGAATCGCAGCACGCCAGGCCTCCCTGTCCATCACCAACTCCCGGAGTTCACTCAAACTCACATCCATCGAGTCTGTGATGCCATCCAGCCATCTCATCCTCTGTCGTCCCCTTCTCCTCCTGCCCCCCATCCCTCCCAGCATCAGAGTCTTTTCCAATGAGTCAACTCTTCGCATGAGGTAGCCAAAGTACTGGTGTTTCAGCTTTAGCATCATTCCTTCTAAGGAAATCCCAGGGCTGACCTCCTTCCGAATGGACTGGTTGGATCTCCTTGCAGTCCAAGGGACTCTCAAGAGCCGTCTCCAACACCACAGTTCAAAAGCATCAATTCTTCAGCACTTAGTCTTATTTCAGTTTCCTGTAATTTCTCCTGATCTCCCAGACAGACAATAACTATAACTCAAAAAATCTTTAACATTGAAACCAAAACATTTATACAAAATATAACTTTTTTTTCTTAAAACAGCTTATGTCCAAAGATACAAAAGCTACTTTTTCCATTTCTTTCCTTTTCCTGCTCACATCCACCCACATGTTATTCTCTTTTCTCCATGTTACACGTAGTAAAGGAATTATCTCCAGAAAAAAAAAAAAAAAACACATTGGGTATTTTAAAGAAAGTATTTATTGTCTGTATAATCTAACACACAATTTCACTCCTTACTTAAGGACTGTAAAGGAAAGGTCTGATCTTTACTTTCTTCTGGATGCTACAGCCAAAACAGCCTTGATATCACTCTAGTATATGACTCCCTTGGTCAGAGACTTCCTTGCCCACTGCCTGCCTGAGGAAGTACAGACATTCTTGGCTTCTATTTCTTTTCTTCTTTCTTTTCTTGATTTTTTCATATACTTCCCTTCATCTAACCACCCATTATTATTGTACAAAATTATGCCTTTTCCTGGCTTAGTGTTTTTGTTCAGATTTGTTCTTCCAAGAACATTTTTGGAACCTTTCTATGGTTCTGTTAATTGCTTTTCTAACCATTTTTTAAATTCCCTAGGCCAAATATCTCGTCATTCATGAAGACTTTCTAGATACAACCAGTAAGAACTAATTTCTCTCTTCTCAGCATTTTGTAACTATCTTTTAACAAACACTTTATTTTAATGATATTGATGAAAACTATGCATAACTAATTACATTAAAGTCGAAGCTATGTCATCCATCTTAACAAACTGTTTTCTCCAAATTATCTTGCATACTCTCTGAAAGTACCCAATAAGTACTGAACTGAATTTGGTATATGCCAAAAAGATGTTGCTTAATGAAGATCTAAATTCTAAAGTTGTATAGAATAGTCCTGGTTGTTTCTTATCCTGGTTTTTACTCAAGTATTCATCTAGTAAGTGTGTATCTAGTGCCTGTCTGCCACTTTGTAAAGTGATATGGATGTAAGAAGTAACAAAACAGAGAGGTGATTTCTCTCTCATGAGTCACTCTCTGGATTTATGGTGTTTATGAGATTTTAACTTTCTTATTTCTAAAATGAAATGTTTGTGTGTAGGGGGCATAGGGGAGTGTTGTTTAATCACTCAGTCGTGTCTGACTCTTTGGGACCCTATGGACTGTAGGCCACCAGGCTCCTCTGTCTATGGGATTTTTTCCAGGCAAGAATACTGAAGTGGGTTGCCATTTTAATCCTCCAGAGACTCTTTCCAACAGGGATGGAACCCATGTCTCCTGTGTCTTCTACACTGTGGGTAGATTCTTTACCACTGAGCCATTGGGAAGCCCCATATAATCTCATAACCTCCTTCCAAATTTAAAACTATGAAGATTTATAAGCAGAATATGCATGTAATTTTTAAATTTTTATTTTACATTGTTGTACAGTTGATTTACAATGTTGTGTTATTTCAGGTGTACAGGAAAGTGATTCAGTTATACAAATATCCATTCTTTTTCAGATTTTTCCCCAATTTATTTTATTACAATATACTGAGTAGAGCTCCCTGTGCTATACATTAGGTTCTTATTATCTATTTTATATATAGTAGTATATATATGTTAATCCCAAACTACTAATTTATCCTCTACACCTCACACCTTTTGTCTCTGGTAACATTAAGTTTGTTTTCAAAGTCTGTAATTCTGTGTCTGCTTTCTAAATAAATTCACTCATGTTGTTGTTTTAGATTCCACATGTAAGTGATATCATATGATATTTGTCTTTGTCTAATTACTTCACTTAGTATGATAATCTCTAGGTCCATCCATATTGCTGCAAATGGCATTATTTTATTTTTTATGTATATGCACTATATATTTTATAAGATTAAATATCTACTTTAGAAACATGAACAAACATGCATTATATATTTATAAATAGAATCCATATTTTTTTCATGGATCCTATGTCATAAAAACATGACAGTCATATTATAAAAAGTTGGATTTGGGGGAGGGAGAAAACTAATTATTTCTACTAATTGTTTCACTTGTTAATTAGATGTGATAATCAAAGAAGTTATCAGACAATTCCTCCAAATTTTTGAGATTTTAGATAAAAATATTGTCCTTCCTCATTTTAGGAATAAGGAATTAAAATGATGTTAGGAGACATGGATATTTGTATATTATATACATTTTTTTGTCAGATATTTGTAACCTTTCTACATATCAAATTTATCCATACTAAATTCTCACCTTTTCTAATATGTATTTTACAAGTAGCCCTGGAAATATTTCTGATAGAAAATATGGCAATATACTTGACATAAAGGGGTCTGGCTGAATTAGTTCTTAAATCATGTATTTTAGTTACATATGCAACCAAGTCTTTAATCTGAGGAAATTATAAATTTTCTTCAGATGCTCTTTTACAGGAAATAGTGACTACCATGAACATGGTTAGAAATAGCTTTGCAGCAATGAGATGTTCTTTCACCAATTAAATCTGACTGCATAATATAATGACAGTTAATCCTTTTAAATCTTTTAAAGCACTAATGAAAAGACAGTGCATTTCCAACTATGTACAAATGCTGATTATCCCTGTTGTTCAAAACTTTTAGATGATTCCATTATGTAAAATGTCACTCAGTCGTGTCAGACTCTTTGTGACCCCATGGACTATAGCCTACCAGGTTCCTCGGTCCATGGGATTTTCCAGGCAAGAATAGCAGAGTGGGTTGCCATTTCCTTCTCCAGGACATCTTCCCAACCCAGGGATCGAACCCAGGTCTCCCACGTTGTAGGCAGACGCTTTACCATCTGAGCCACTGAAAATGAGTAAAATACTCTTTTGTGAGGTCTGTATTCTTTGGGCCAGGTAAGATGAAGAGCTAAAGTCCAGAAATATGATATCCTGAACATTTGATCCTGTACTAGGGGATATCTTTGGGGAAAACTATGTTTGCTTTTGATGGGATAATCTGGACACAGCACATTCTCAGTAAAAGGGATAAAGTGAGCAGAGCAGAAAAGTGGAAAGGGTAAGGTGGAGGAATTACTCAAAATCAAATAAGATCAAGATAATAATTACATTGTTTTCATTTAAACATAACCTTTATTCTATCATGAGAAACTATTAGACTCAGTGTAAGAGGTGAATCTATGTATTTACAGATGTGAAGCTGATGTCCGGGCTCATTATTCCATCATGATTTGGTTAAATCATATTCTCAAAGGAGAGTGATTTGTGTACTTGTGAACAGGTGGCAGCTTCAGAGACCAATTATGTAAAGCAGCATGAAAATAGCCAGGGTGCCAATGCTGACAGAGAGAGAGGCTGGAGAGACAGGAAAGAGCAAATTTGCAGCATGTTAAAAAGGAATGGTTTCACATGATCAAGGGAGTTATTTCCCTGGATAATTAAAAACAAATAAGCAAACAAAAGCCCTTTCTTGCTAAAAAAAAAAAAAAAATTAATCCTTATTCCTTTTTGAAAGTGAGAGCGACTAACACTTTCACTTTCAAAAAGGAATAAAGATTAAAAATTTTTTTTAACTAGGAAGGGCTTTTGTTTGCTTATTTGTTTTTAATTATCCAGGGAAAAAAACTCCCTGGATCATATGAAATCCATCTGGATACTTCGTATTGATTCTTTTAGTGCATGTAGTAAGAACAAAACTTACCTCTATTATAACATATTTCAATGGTATTTTGCTTTAGAATATGCTGGATAGGCAGACTAAATGTTAGAATTTGAAAAATATTGAAAAATTTGAAAAATACCACAACCCCAGAGAGCTGGTTGCAGATACCATCCTTTTGAGTTAAAACATTGCCTACCAAGTCTACTATAAACATGCAAATATATCTGTTCAGTACAGATCTGCTTATTGAATTAACTAGTTATCTCCTGGAAATGTAGAGAGAAGATCTTTAAAGAAATGGGGAATGTTTGGTTAATTTTGAAAAAGGTTAAATGAACATAAAAGTTGTTGGAAGATTGAAAGTTTCTAGAAACCAGAGATAGCATGAATGAGCAGGACTCCTAGGGAGTAAAGCTGCCTCTAGGAGGAAATAGAAGCCAATTGTTTTTCAGAGTTACCAGTGACTGCGCCTGCCAACAATTTTAAAAATGTTTTTCTCCAATACTTCTTGGTAATGACCTTCTGTACTAAAGCTTCCAAGTTTTGGTGGGGGGATTAATTTATTTTATTGCTCAATGGCAATTCTCACAAGCCCAAGATGAGTTGAGGAAAACCCATTATTCCTTAAGCCTAGAAGTGACTTAGATGATGGTAAGCATGTTAGGAATGTAAATGTTTTTAGATAATTGAGATTTAATCACATTTTTTGCTTTACGTATGGTGAAGTTTGTGTTCAAGAAATGAAAATATTATAATTAATAAAAAATGCTGTATTGGTTGTGGGCATTAGGGAAATAATGAAATCTCTGCTTCAAAATAAGAATTTTCTTCAATATTTATTTGGAATTCAACTCTTTTGCTAAATATATTGATTTGGTAGAATAAGCATCACTAGATTTTGGCCAACCAGATACAAGTATGTGGGATATTTAAAATGTATTAGGAACCACTCTGACTGAGCTCATCTTGACTTTATAACTATTATTTGAATAGTGAATATCTTAGGTTTGGGGAAAATTGAGCTTCTAAAGATTTTCTTGTGAAATATTGTAAAGTCCTCTCAGATGGCATGCTGTTTCTTTTGTTGTTTGGGAATGTGACACAGCTAAGAATAGGAATAAACATCCAGCAGCACCTATCTAAATACATAATTATTCCACCTGAGAGGCCTTTTCAGTGTAATCAGCATTAGATGGTTGTTTTGGGTTTATAGATGATGTTGACTCTCTTGTTAATGTCTTATGTAAATTTAAGCTTAGGCTAATAAGTAACTAATAAAAGTTCCACTACTGTACAGATGTTTACACATAATTTAGATTACAGCCTATAGCTAGGTATAATATATATCTTTCCAAATGAATCAAAATTTCTATTTATAGTTGGGTTTAACTTAGATAAATTTTTGTATCTTCCTTTGTTTTAGATGTGTTTGTTTTTCCATAGTGCTCTGATTTGGCTATTTCTACATAATGGGATGAATTCCCAAGATCTATTAGAGATATGGGTGAGTAAATCTACAGAATTGAGAATGTAGTGGGAATAAAATGTTTCTCAGTTTTTAGAAATTTGTTCAGTCAAATATGAATGATTAAAATAACCCCTTTAATCTGTCTGCAGCGTGAGTTGGAGAGGTAAAGTAGCAGCAAACCTTGAGAATTTAAACACTTATTAATTTTTTTATAACTATTATTATGTTGTATATCTTTTTAGCTAGATTTAAGTAAAATTAGGTTGTTCTGATTCCTCTGGCCACAACTAATTATGCTTCATGTTTCATTCCTTCCCCTAAGTCTTTCATTCTGGTTTTATCCCATCATTGATATTCTAAACAATTTGCCTTCATTTTTTCCCAACTTTCTTCATCTTCTCATTGAGTGTAATTTTAAATAATTAATGCTAGTCTCCAGTCTTTCAGTTTGTTATTATAATATGTGAGCCATTCATCTTAATTCTGTTCACAATAGAAAATGATTCTGAATGTGAAAAAAACTAGAAAAAATACATGTTAGAGATATTTTGTGTCTGTAATATCAGAGCAAAAGACTTATGCTTCTGTAGAATATTTTTAAAGCAAAATTGTCACAAGTATTAAAATATTTTAAATATTTTGTTTCTATTAGCTGCTAACTTTTCTTTTGCAGATAATTTGTCTGTGTGGATGAGCATTGTATGTAAAGGGGAAAGAAGAGGAAATCTTTTAGATACAACTATCCTTCCTGAATCTGGCTGACCCATTGAACTGTTTTAGTGTCTCTCGAAGTGTGTTCAAGGCCCCTGTACAACTTAGCTCAGTTTCTAATAGTTGGGGTCTGTGATGGGCGTAACTGCTTAGATTTAACTTTTTTTTTTTTCAGTAAATACAGAGAATGGTAACAGGCATGCTAATAAATGAAACACCTGCTTAGCTTTTCGTGCACATTCATGATTGGATGGAGAGTTTTTCAAACATTTTTAATTATCTTCAAATAAAATTACACATACACATGACATTTTCCTAGAATTCCCTAAATGAGAAGGATTTCTTTCCTAATGTCATGATTCCTTTTCTCTATAAGAGTTACATAATGGCATGGAAAGCTTGTGAGCATGTTTGTTACTTATTTCATATGAATGGAATATAAAAACATATATAGAATTTTATATTAGGACAATTTCTACATTGGAAAACAACAAACTGAAGAATCTCAGTTATCAAACAACACAGAATCAAATCAACCATGAACTAAATATAGAGATGTCTACATATTCAGTAATTAAATCTACCTAGACTGAAGCAACTTAGCAGCAGCAGCAGCAGCAGCAGAAATATGTAGTATTTAAAATAACATTCTAGATGACATCTAGGATCATCCAGCACACCATAACTTCATAAAGATATGGACTAAAGTTCACTTTACTATTCAATCTCACATGTAAGCTATCTTTCAAGTAGAAAGACTACCTGAGTTTCATCATTAACTCACTCCTAATTATTCATATCTGCAGATATGGCACAGCACTATTTCCAAAGTCTTATTTTCAGCAATTCATGTTTAGTCTATTCTTCAACTTCCATCTTTCCAGCAAAAACAACTAGTATTGTGGTTGCTGTTATTCAGTTGTGAAGTCATGTCTGACTTTGGCAACCCATGGACTGTAGCCCACCAGGCTCCTCTCTCCATTTGGTTTTTGAGGCAAAAACACTGCCTACTGGAGTGGGTTTCCACTTCCATCTCCAGGGGATCTTCCCAATCCAGGGATCAAACCTGTGTCTCCCTGTCTCCTGAATTAGCAGGCTGATTCTTTAGCACTGAACCACCAGGGAAGCCCAAAATAGTGGAATATATTGATATATATGTGTATGTGCGCCTATACATACACACCCCCAATACATGCACAGTGTTCTAGGGTGCTTCTACTCAGTTTGCGTGTGTGTGTATTTTTTGCCCCCTTTTTCAATAGACATCTAAAACTCTCCAGAAAACAAAATCTGATTAACAACTTACTATTTACTGTACACTGGAGAACCATCGCGTATGAAACCCACTTTCAGTTCCTTTAAATGAGAAAATTCCTTTACTCAGTCTGGAGAGGATGTACTATAATGGCAGGCAGCCAGTTGATTCTGCCAGAGAATTCTGTCTCTACAGCCATTGGAAATTTCTCACATAGTGGTACTAGTATCTCTAGTGAGGACAATGATGACCTGGCCTTTAAAAAATGCTATCAATGATCAGTCAGATTTGGAATATATCAAGCTGTTTACAAATTGTTCTACTAATACATCTTCCATGAGTATAATTGGGAAGGAAGTTACGCAGGTTAATAGAAGTTTTCAGGATTTCCCTGTTCTCTTTGTTTGGCATAAACCTCCATATTTATTTTTCTTTTGTTGCTCTGACACCTGCTTAGATTTCTTTTAAAGTTTATTTTTAAATTCTCAGTTTAAAAATACTAAATTGATAGATTTGCCTCTATTCACTTTTCTACATCAAGTTAAATTATATTTCACTGTATTTATGAAGTCTATTTCATTATCAACTTAGAATTTATCCTCATACAGTCTTCTGTAGTTTAAGATGATTTTATTTCTGATTTCCAAATTCTGCCACTTTTTTTGTCCCAAATATAGGTTTTTTTCTTAAACTGCTCATGAAATACTCACTAATCCTTTAATATTATCACATTACTTTATATTATATCACATTTATATTTCTGGAATATTTTTTTAAACAGTGATTCTTTACCTCTGCAGCCTTCAGCATTTCCTTTTCTTTTGCTGGCTCCCTTCTACATTTTTCTTGCACTGACTTTTCCTGATACGATTCTATATTTGGACTTGGTTCTTTCCCAATCATTTCATTTCAATTGTGAGGCCTTTTCGCCTCATAATTCCCTAAGCATTATCTGAGAGTCAGGAGTAAATCTGAGAGTGCACAAGGCCCTCATTACAGGTTTGCTCTGAGATGAAAATGTAATTGGGAGCTAGGAGATTAGTCATAATGAGTGTTTTTGTTAGTAGAGGGCAAGAACACATACTCCCTCAGTCATGTATATTAGCATTTTCACAATAACTGTCTGGAGTTCTTACTGGGATACATAACAAAAAATAATAGCTTGATATTTGATTTATCTGCTTGGCAAACCAAAATTTTATTCCATTAAAAATGTTTGTTATATATGAATCTTCTCTGTTTGACAAAGAATGGGAATGAGGTGAAGAGAGGGGAGATATATTCACTTTGCTAAATTTCTCTCTAAACCTGATGTGAAATTCAACTTGGCATACTTTCTAAAATTTGGCCTGAGCAGCACATAGAATGATACACAGTGTATACAGGAAACAACATTCAACAGAGTACCTTTGGCTACCACCCATGCTTACACAAAAGAGGAAGTGAGCCATTATCCCACTCTCTACTTGCTGAACTTTGGCTACCATTGCTTTTAGGACAATATTTATCTTCATCTCACTTCATTCAAACTACTGTATTGTTTTCAAGGCTCAGTATGAGGCAACAGGAAAAAAAATTTGAGCAAAACAAATTCTTACCTAACGTAGCCAGACAGCTAATAAGTTAGAGAAAATAACTTTACAAAATCGGGTAGATAAAGTTAGTGATATTTGGATATGTTAGTTTGTAGTGTAGGAGTGGGTAAAATACCAAGATTTACTCTCTTGAGGGCCTTTAAAATTCTTGAAATCATAGAATTTATAAGTGGAAGGGACATTAGGGGCTGTTTAATTCATAGAAAATTACCAGGTTTTTTTTTTGAAAGATATTTATTTTTGAAGGGTGTTTTTATTGAAGGATAATTGCTTTACATAATTTTGTTGTTTTCTGTCAAAA
This sequence comes from Ovis aries, assembly GCF_016772045.2. Lineage (NCBI taxonomy): Eukaryota > Metazoa > Chordata > Mammalia > Artiodactyla > Bovidae > Ovis > Ovis aries. Next base: position 1,578,997 of record NC_056070.1, read on the forward strand.
CTCAACATGAATCAGCCATAGGTATGCATATATCCCTCCCTTTTGTTCCAGTTTTCCAGATGTTCAAAATAAAGATATACGAAAGTTCAAAATCAAAAGGAATAAACTCATTACTCAGTGTGAAATAGCTAATAAGAGATAGTTTGAAGGCATCAGTTCTTTATGGTCCATCTCTCACAACCTCACTTGACCACTGGGAAAACCCATAGACTTGAATATACGGACTTTTATTGGTAGAGTAATGTCTCTTCTTTTCAACTCACTCTCTAGGTTTGTCATAGCTTTCCTGCCCTGGTGGTTGAGAAAATAAGGACAGTATATGATATTAGTGTGCAAATAATAATATAATATTAGTATTTTATTATAATATTATTTCAAAACTTTCAAAATAAAAGGCCTCTTGAAAAGGGTGAAAGAGGAGAGTGAAAAAGTTGGCTTAAAACTCAACATTCAAAAATCTAAGATCATGGCATCTGGTCCCATTATTTCATGGTTAACAGAGGGAAAAAGTAAAAACAGTAGCAGATTATATTTTCTTTGGCTCCAAAATCACTGTGGCTAGTGACTGAAGCCCCAAAATTAAAAGATGCTTGCTCCTTGAAAGAAAAGCTGTGTCAAACCTAGACATCATATTAAAAAGTAGAGACATAAGTTTGATGACAAAGGTCCAAAGAGTCAAAATACTTGACAAAGTACGTTTTCCAGTAGTCCTGTATGGATGTGCCAGTTGGTCCATAAAAAAGCCTGAGCACTGAAGAATTGATGCTTTCAATTTGCGGTGCTGGAGAAGACTCTTGAGAGTCTCTTGGAAAGCAAGGAGATCAAGCCAGTCAATCCTAAAGGAAATCAAGCCAATCAATCCTAAAGGAAATCAATCCTGAACATTCATTGGAAGGACTGATGCTGAAGCTGAAGCTCCAATACTTTGGCCACCTGCTGCAAAGAGCTGACTCATTGAAAAAGACTCTGATGCTCTGAAAAATTAAATGCAAAAGGAGAAGGACCAACAGAGAATGAAATTGTTGGATGGCATCACTAACTCTATGGACATGAGGTTGAACAAACTCCAGGAGAGAGTGAAGAATAGGGAAACCTGTAGTGCTGCAGGCCATGGGGTCACAAAGAGTCAGACACAACTTATCAACTGAACATCACTATTACTTCACTGTAACTAAATGCTATAATTATTGTACCCCTTCAAACAAAGTACAGAGGGATTATTTCTATTTGGAGAAATTAGGGAAGCTCTCCGGAGAAGGCAATGGCACCCCACTCCAGTACTCTTGCCTGGAAAATCCCATGGACAGAGGAGCCTTGTAGGCTGCAGTCCATGGGGTGGCGAAGAGTCAGACCCGACTGAGCTACTTCCCTTTCACTTTTCACTTTCATGCATTGGAGAAGGAAATGGCAACCCACTCCAGTGTTCTTGCCTGGAGAATCCCAGGGGCGGGGGAGCCTGGTGGGCTGCCATCTATGGGGTCACACAAAGTCAGACACGACTGAAGGGACTTAGCAGTAGCAGCAGCAGGAAAGCTCTCACAGAGTGCTTTTAGCTCAGGATTCAAGAAGTGAAGAAGTTTACTAGAATAGGAAAGAAGGAAGCAAGGCTTGAGTCAATAGTTTGTGTGCTTAGCACCTAGGACAATGTCTGGTTCATTGGAGGTGTTAAATGGGAAAAGGCACCTTTGTAAAAACCTAACTCACTGGAGAGACTGAGAGAGGAAAAAGAGGGAAATGGAGGAGATAGAGATAGGGAAATAGACATAGAAGTGAAAGGGAGAGTAGAGAGATGAAGAAGTGGGGGTGGGAGGGAGAAGAAGAAAGAGGAGGAAAAGGTAGAGAGAAGGGGAAGGAGGAAGAAAGGGAGAGAGAAACAGAAAAGGAAATAAAAAGAAAACCCAGAATACTGTGACAGAAGGAAGGAAAAAACTATTTAAATAATTGATGACAGAGTAATTCTTAGTGAGAAAATCTCCCTGTTTGTTAGTATATTTGTGTATTATTTAACATGTTTTTGTTTTAAATTTTTTGTTGTTGTTGGAGTATAGTTTCTTTACAATGTTCTCTTAGTTTCTGCTGTACAACAAAGTGAATCAGTTTTATGTAAACATATATCCCTTCTTTTTGGTACTTCCTTCCCATTTAGATAACCACAGTAAAGTTCCCTGAGCTCTACAAAAATTTCTCATTAGTTATCTGTTTTATAAATAGTAGTATATACGTGTCAATCCTAATTTCTCAATTCATCCCATGCTTCCTTTTCCCCCTTGGTGTTCACAAGTCTGTTCCCGCTGTCTGTGTCTGTATTTCTGCTTTGCATATATGTTCATCTGTACCATGTCTCTAGAATCTACAAATAGGCATACTTCACTCTGTATGAAAGTCTCTCTAGGTCCGTCTATATCTCTGCAAATCTCTCAATCTCATTCCTTTTTATGGCTGACTAATATTCGATTGTATAAATGTACCACATCATCATTATCCATTCCTCAGATGATGAATATTTAGGTTGCTTCCATGTCCTGGCTATTGTAAATAGGCCTGCAATGAACAATGTGTTGCATGTATATTTTGATATGGTTTCTTCCAGTTATATGCCCAGGAGTTGGATTGCTAGGTCATATAGTAATTCTATTTTTGTTTTGCAAGGAACTTCCATATTGTTTTCCGCAGTGGCTACCTCGATTTACTTTCCTACCAACAGCATAAGAGGATTAAATTTTCTCCACACCCTGTCCATAATTTATTGTTTATAGATTTTTGATGAAGGCTATTATGACTGGTGTGAAGTGATACCTCATTGTAGTTTTTATCTGCATTTCTCTAGTAATTGGGGATGTTGACTATCTTTTCGTGTGCTATTTGGCCATATACATGTCTTCTTTCGAGAAACATCTATTTAGGACATCTGTCCAATTTGTGATTAGGTTTTTTTGTTTGTTTGTTTTTCTTTTTTGTTTTGTTTTGATATTTAGTTGCAGAAGCTGTTTATATATTTTGGAGATCAGTTTACCTTTTTCGTCCCTTCACTTGAAAATATTTCTTCCCATTCTGAAGGTTGTCTTTTCATCTTGCTTATGGTTTCCTTTGCTGTGCAAAATCTTTTAGGTTTGTTTGAATCTCAATTGTTTATTTTTGTTTTTATTTTCATTACTATAGGTAAAAAAAAAAAAAAAGATCTTGCTGTGATTCATGTCAAAGCTGTTCTCTCTGTGTTTCCTTCTAAGAGTTTTATAGTGTCTAGCCTTATACTTAGGTCTTTAATCCATTTTAAGTTTATTTTTGTGTAAAGTGTTAGAGAGTGTTCTAATTTCTTTTACATGTAGTTTTCTAATTGTCTCAGCATCATTCATTTAAGGATTATCTTTTATCCATTGTATATCCATGCCTTCTTTGTCATAGATTAGGTGACAATTGGTGACTAGATTTGTCTCTGGACTTTGTAACCTGTTCCATTAATCTATATTTGTTTTTATGTGCATGTACCATACTGCCTTGATTACTGTAGCTTTGTAGTGGAATCAAAAGTCATGGAACATGATTCCTCTGGCTCCACTTTTCTTTCTCAAGGTTGCTATGGCTATTTGTGGTCTTTTGTGATTCCCTAAAACTTTAAGATTTCTTATTCTAATTCTGTAAAGAATGTCATTGGTAATTTTATAGGGATTGCATTGAATCTGTAGATTGCTTTGGGTAGTACAGTCATTGTCACAGTATTGATTCTTTCAATCAAGTTCAGTTCAGTCCTTTAGTCATGTCCAAATCTTTGTGACCCCATGGACTGTGGCACGCCACTTCCCTGTCCAACACGAATTCCTGGAGCCTACCAAAAATCCTGTCCATCACAACAGTGATGCCATCCAACCATCTCATCCTCTGTCATCACCTCCTCTTGCCTTCAATCTTGCCCAATATCAGGGTCTATTCCAATGCGTTAGTGCTTAGCAACAAGTGGCCAAAGTATTGGAGTTTCAGATGTAGCATCAGCCCTTCCAGTGAATATTCAGGACTGATTTCCTTTAGGATGGACTGATTGCATCTCCTTGAAGTCCAAGAGACTTTCAAAAGTCTTCTTCAGCACCACAGTTCAAAAGCATCAATTCTTTGGTGTTCAGCTTTCTTTATAGTCCAACTCTCACATCCATACATGAGTACTGGAAAAACCATAACTTTGACAAGATGGAACTTTGTTGATAATTTCTCTGCTTTTAAATAGCTGTTTAGTTTGGTCATAGCTTTTCTCCCAAGGAGAAAGCATCTTTTAATTTCATGGCTGCAGTCACCATCAGCATTGATTTTGGAGCCTCCAAATATAAAGTCTCTCACTATTTCCATTATTTCCTCATCTATTTGCCATGAAGTGATGGGGCCAGATGCCATAATCTTGGTTTTCTGAATGTTGAGCTTTAAGTCAACTTTTTCACTCTTCATTTTCAATTTCATCAAGATGCTCCTTAGTCTTCTTCACTTTATGCCATAAGTGTGGTGTCATCTGCATATTTGATGTTATGGATATTTATCCTGGCAATTTTTATTCCACCTTGTTCTTCACACAATCCAGCATTTCACAACATGTACTCTGCATGTTAAGATAAATAAACAGGGTGACAATATACAGCCGTGACAAACTCCTGTCCTGGAATGGAGCCAGTCTATTGTTTCATGTCCAGTTCTAAATGTTGCTTCTTGACCTGCATACAGATTTCTTAGGAGGTAGGTCAGGTAGTCTGGTGTTCCTATCTCTATGAATTTTCCACAGTTTATTGTTATCCACACAGTCAAAAGCTTTGATGTAGTCAATAAAGCAGAAGTAGATGTTTTTCTGGGACACTCTTGCTTTTTCAATGATCCAGCAGATGTTGACAATTTGATCTCTGGTTCCTCTGTCTTTCCTAAATCCACCTTGAAAATCTGGAAGTACATGGTTCACATACTGTTGAAGCCTGACACGAGTATTACTTTGCTAGTGTGGAAGATGAGTGCAATTGTGTGATACTTTGAATATTCTTTTGCATTGCCTTTCTTTGGGATTGGAATGAAAACAGAACTTTCCCACCTCTGTGGCCACTGCTGAGTTTTCCAAATTTGCTGGCATATTGAGTGCAGCACTTCCACAGCATCATCTTTTAGGATTTGAAATAGCTCAACTGGAATTCCATCACCTCCACTAGCTTTTTTCGTAGTGATGCCCACTTGATTTCAAATTCCAGTATTTCTGTCTGTAGGTAGGTGATCATACCATCATGGTTATCTGGGTCATGAAGATCTTTTTTGTATAGTTTTTCTGTGTATTCTTGCCACCTCTTCTTAATATTTTCTGCTTCTGTTAAGTCTATACCTTTTTTGTCCTCTATTGTGGTCATCTTTGCCTGAAATTTTCCCTTGGTATCTCTAATTTTCTTGAAGATATCTCTAGTCTGTCTCATTCTATTGTTTTCCACTTTTTCCTTGCATCGATTGCTGTGAAAGGCTTTCTTATCTCTCCTTGAAATTCTTTGAAACTCTGCATTAAATGGGTATATCTCTCCTTTTCTACTGTGTCTTTAGCTTCCCTTCTTTTCTCAGCAATTTTAAGGGCTCCTCAGCCAGCTCTTTTTCTCTTTTGTCTTTCTTTTTCTTTGTGATGGTCTTGATCACTTGATACAATGTCATGAACCTCCATCCATAGATCTTCAGGCACTCTGTCTATCAGATCTAATCCCTTGAATCTATCTGTCACTTCCATTGTCTAGCCATAAGGGATTTGCTTTAGGTCATACCAGAGTGACCTAGTGGTTTTCCCTACTTTCTTCAATTTAAGTCTGAATTTGGTAATAAGGTGTTCATGATCTGAGCCACAGTCAGTTCCCAGTCTTGTTTTTGCTGACTGTGTAGAGCTTCTGCATCTTTGCCTGCAAAGAATATAATCAATTTGATATCAGTAGTAACCATCTGGTGATGTCCATGTGTACAGTCTTCTCTTGTGTTGTTGGAAGAGAGTGTTTGCTATGACCAGTGTGTTCTCTTGGCAAAACTCTTTTATCCTTTGACCTGCTTTGTTCTGTACTCCAAGAGCAAATTTTCCTGTTACTCCAGGTGTTTCTTGATTTCCTACTTTTTCATTCCAGTCCCCTATAATGAAGAGGACATATTTTGAGTATTAGTTCTACAAGGTGTTTTAGGTCTTCATAGAACTGTTCAACTTCAGCTTCTTCAGCATTACTGGTTAGGGCATAGATTTGGATTACTGTGATATTGAATGGATTGCCAATCCAAGAACATGGGTCTATCTCTCCATCCATTCTGTCTTGTTTTGATTTCTTTCATTTGTATCTTATTGTTTTCTTAGTACAGGTATTTTCCCTCCTAGGAAGTTTTATTCATAGGTATTTTATACTTTCTGTTGCAATGATCATTAGTGTATACAAGAGATTTTTGTGTATAAATTTTAAATTCTGCAACTGTATCAAATTCATTCATTAGGACAAATCATTTTCTGCTGAAATCTTAATTCTAGCTGAGCTATTTAAAATTCTAAATGATGATACTGTTATAGTACTACATTCAATGTGCCAAACAAATTGGAAAACCCAGCAGTGGCCAGAGGACTGGAAATAGCTTTTATTCCAATCCCAAAGAAAAGCAACACCAAAGAAAGATCAAACTACTGCACAATTGCACTCATTTAACATATGAGCAAGATCAGAATCAAAATCCTCCAAGATAGGCTTCAACAGTACATGAACCGAGAACAACCAGATTGTTGGGAGCTGCTTCAGACATTACTGACAAAATGTCACACCTCTGACCTAATGCTTTTGTAAAAGTATAAAAGAAAATCTTAAACTTGAAATAAAGAGGCAGTTCAAAAAAAAACTGAGAGGCTGTCTCATTGCCGACACCGTTCATCTCTTCAAGTTGAATCCCTGGCTGCTGGAGTTGGACTCTGGCAAGTGGCGCCCAGAACAGGGGACACTGAAGAGTAAGTAATTTGAGATTGTAATGCGGGACGGTTAGGATTGTACCTGTGGGTGGCCTGCACCCCTCTGCAGTTTAGTCAGGGTGAGGAGGGTACAGAATTAATAAGAATATTCTCTAGAAGAATGGATTTCTCTGCATCTAAGAATAGACAAATGTTTATTGAAATATTACTTCATATGTTAGCCCATAGAGGTGTTAAAGTAAGCACAGGAAGACTGTCTAAATTCCTAAGTTTGTTTTATACTTTGCATGGGCCAGAAAAGTTTCCTGTAGATGCTTTTGCTCTGTGGAATATGATTAGAAATGTCCTGGACACCCGTCATGAGGCTGTTAGATAGCCTGTGGGGGAGACTATAGCGGTGGATGGTGGGTCTCCACCTTCTGCGCAGATCATTTTTTCTGCCATTGATGAAGGAAAGGAGGGAGACTGTGCTCTACCTCCTGAGGAAGGAGAGGGCTTACAGGACCCTGTGGCCAGGCACCCTGGTGAGGCCCCTCCCCCTCTACGCAAACCTTTAAAATTTATCCACCACTTTCTGATTTAAGGCGACCACCGCCACCTTCGCCACCTTCGCTTGAGCCTCCCAGGGCCCAGGAGTTCCCCACTTTGCCTCCAAAGCCTTCCAGAGAATTACCTAAGGCTGAGAAAGATAAAGAGGGTTTTTTTGTTTTTTGAAACAAAGGAGCTTTTAAAGCAGAAGCATGCACAATATACAGAGCCTGCTCCTTGGAGAAAAACCCCCCAGGGGGGCCTCACCCAAGCTAAAAAAAAAAAAAAAAAAAAAAAGATTAATCCTAGTGGAAATGATTCTACAAATAAAAAGTGTTTCTCTTGTGGCCAAATGGGGCATTTTTGCTGACAATGTCCTGCCAAGCAGGGACAACAAGCCGTGACAATACAGACTAATACCAACCTCCCCAAAGGGACTTTGCCCCCGATGCCAGAAAGGGAGGGTATCATTTGGCAAAAGACTGTAGATCTAAATTTCATAAGGATGGGACTACGCTCACCCCCCAAGTACAGCGAGGTAATTTTTCCCAGCTTCAGGGAAATGGGCAGCAGGGGCAGCCCTGGCCCCAGACAACAATACGGGCAGCCACATTGCAGAACTCCTCAGAGGAACCCCAGGTAGTACAGGACTGGAACTCAGTTCCACCACCGCAACAATATTAACTCCTGATGTGCCAGTTACTCCGATTCCAATGGGAGTTTCTGGCCCCCTGCCTGAGGGCATTGTAGGACTTGTGCTAGGGCATAGCTTACTTTCCCTTCAAGGAATTTCGGTGGTGCCTGGTGTAGTAGATTCTGATTATACTGGGGAAATTAAAGTTTTGGTCTCGCCACCTACTAAAACTGTGCAAATTAATAAAGGTCAAAGAATAGCACAGCTTTTGCTTTCACCTTATCATCAGACAGGAAAAACCTTGACTTCTCAAGCTAGGGGCCCCAGAGGATTTGGATCCAGTGATCTAGCTTTTTGGGTGCAGGAAATTACAGCTTCTAGGCCCTTGAAAGATCATTTAATTCAAGGGAATAAAATGTTAGTGCTATTAGATACTGGAGCAGATATCTCTTGTATTGCTGGAAAAGGTTGGCTCTCATCCTGGCTGACACGCTTGACCAGTGCCAGCCTGGTAGGAATAGGGTCAGTGCCCTCAGTTGCTAAGAGCTCACAAATTTTGACATGGTCAGATGAGAAGGGGGCACAAGGCACTTTTTGTCTATATGTGGTTCCTTCACTACTTTTTTCTTTATGGGGGAGAAATATATTATCTCAGATGGGAATGCTTTATTAGTAACCAGATGAAAAGGTTACTAATAAAATGCTGCAAATGAGGTATAATCCTGATAAGGGGCTTGGTAAAGATCAGCAGAAAATTGTTCCTCCATTAAAGGTGGTTCCTAACAAAAATACAGAAGGTCTGGGATATTCAAATTTATCCTAGAGGCTGTTGCTCTTGCTGCTGGCCCGATTACCTGGAAATCTGATGAGCCTGTATGGGTGGAGCAATGGCCTTTAATGGCTGAAAAGCTACAGGCAGTTGAGCATTTAGTTATGGAAAAACTGACAGCCAGCCATATAGAGCCTTCTAATAGCCCCTGTAATATACCTATTTTTGTTATTAATGGGAAAAAAAAAATGGAGATTGTTACAGGATTTGAGGGCTATAAATGCAACTATGGAAGACATGGGGCCCTCCAGACGGGCCTCCCTTCCCCAGTGGCTGTGCCTTTTCAGTATAATGTGAGAGTTATAGATCTACAGGATTGTTTCTTTACCATCCCCCTGGCTGTCCAGGATTGTAAACGGTTTGCCTTCAGTCTCCCTTCAGCTAATTTTAAACAGCCCTATAGAAGGTTTCAATAAAAAGTTTTGCCTCAGGGAATGAAAAATAGCCCCACTTTGTGTCAGAAATTTGTAGACCAAGCTGTGCAAAATGTTAGAGGAAAGTATAAAGATCTATATTTGATATATTATATGGGTGATATTTTGGCAGCTCATAAGGACAGGGCCTTGTTGCAACAAATTTTATCTGAATTGATTGAGGTCTTGGAAAGCTGGGGTTTAAAGATAGCTCCATATAAGATACAAGTAAATCTTCCTTTTTCTTATTTAGGGAGGGTATTAAACACCCATACCATGAGTCATGTCCCTTTGCAGCTGTGGAGAGATCGTTTACTAACTTTAAATGATTTTCAGAAATTATTAGGGGATATCAGTTGGATATGCCTACATTTAAAACTGACCACTGCAGATTTAAAGCCTCTGTTTGTTTGCTTAAAAGATGATCCTAATCCCAGTTCTAAGAGAGAATTGACTAGTGAGGCCAAATTGGCTCTTGTTAAAATGGATGAGGCTTTAAATGATCAGTTAATTAGGATTCATATTACCAGAGGATGGGATTTAATTATTCTCGCCACAGAGCATACACCTACAGGATGCTTGTGGCAAGAAGGCCCATTGGAATGGCTCCATCTACCAGTGACCCTAAGAAAAATAGTTTTATCTTATACCAGCTTGGTGGCACAATTAATTATAAAAGGTAGAAAAACAAGTGTGGAACTTTTTGGAAAAGAAGTAGCAAATATAGTGATTCCATTCAATAAGGATCAACTGCAATTTATTTTACAAAATAGTGATGATTGGCAAGTTGCCCTGATAGATTTCAGGGGTAAAATTTGGTTTCATTTTCCTTCAAGCCCCCTATTGCATTTTTTGAAAACACATCCAGTGATTTTTCCGAAGAAATTTTCTATTCAACCTTTGGAAGGGGCAATTTTAGTTTTCACAGATGGTTCTTCTAATGGTAAAGCAGTCACAATTATTGATGGAAAATCCCATGTTCAGGTAACTGAAGAGACATCAGCCCAGAGAGGTGAGTTGAGGGCGGTTATTTGGGCTTTTCAACATTTGAGAGACCGTATCTTCAATCTTTTGACTGACTCTCGATATATTGTAGGATTTTTTCCTCATATTGAGACTGCTAATATTCCAGAAAATAAAACTACCATCTTCTCTTTGTTATTTGATTTACAGAAGGAGATTAAGCATAGAGATAAAAAATATTTTGTGGGACATATTAGAGCCCATTCTGGCTTGCCTGGCCCTTTACAAAAAGGAAATGCTTTGGCAGATGCATTAACTAAAGTAATTGCTTTAAACTTACATGAAAAGATTGACAAGGCCAAAAATTCTCACAAAATTCATCATCAAAATGCAGCTAGTTGAAGGTATGAATTTCATATCCATAGGGGAAGCAGCTAGACAAATATTTAAGTCCAAATTGCCCAATATTTAATCCATCTCCACCATTAGGAATAAATTCTCAAGGCCTTAGGCCTAATGCTCTCTGGCAAATGGACATAACTCATATCCCAGCCTTTGGAAAATTGTCCTTTGTACATGTTACCATGGATACCTTTTCTCATATTATCATAGCCTCTGCTAGATCAGTTGAAGCAGCAAGAGATGTAATTCAGCACTTGTTTCAATGCTTTTCCCAAATAGGACTCCCCGAACAGATAAAAACAGATAATGCCCCAGCTTATACTTCTGCTGCTTTTAAGAGATTTTGTCAACAATGTTCCATAGTACATTCAACAGGAATACCTTATAATCCCCAAGGCCAAGCCACAGTGGAAAGGGCGCACCAGACTTTAAAAAGTCAGATAGCTAAATTAAGACGGGAGAATTTAAATATTCCTCTCCACGTCATGTTTTACAGCATGCTTTGTTTGTAATTAATCATTTAAACGTGGACACACAGGGGCAGACTGCAATGAGGAGACACTGGACTCTTGAAGGGACTACGACTTAGCCTCTGGTTAAGTGAAAAGACCTCCTTACAGGAGAGTAGAAAGGGCCAGATATACTGCTAACTTGTGGGAGAGGCTATGCTTGTGTGTTTCCACAGGATTCCACTTCCCTGAGGTTACTAAAATCCCTGAAGTCCTGGAGTCCAGGATCGAAAAAAGATGGGGAGACCAGAAGCTCGTCCTGAGGGAGCCAAGGAAATGCCAAAGGGCGAGTGACACTTCACCTGAGGCTTCACCGCTGGTACATTGCTTCAGGCATCTGGCGCTTCAGGAGAGACATGCTGATCAAGTTCAACTGTATTCTGCCCCACCTCGTCGCCATCATAGTACTTAAACAACCACCTCCAGCACGGTACCAACTTGGGGCCAGCTAAAATATCTCGCTCAGCGGGCTGAAGAATTAATAGAAAGGGGGAGATATGAGGCCACTCCTATGGTAATGTTTGTGGCTATGCTTGCTGAATTGGCTTGTCAGCCGAGGCCCTCCAGGGCAGGAAAAGTTCATTGGGCCTATTTGCCTAACCCACCTTCTTTCCAGCCTGTTGATTGGATGAATGACCCCATTCATGTTTTTGTTAATGATACTCTTCTTTTGGGCGGGGCTTCTATCTATCCTGCTGCTGCTGCTGCTGCTGCTGCTGCTGCTGCTGCTGCTGCTGCTGCTGCTGCTGCTAAGTCGCTTCAGTCGTGTCCGACTCTGTGCGACTCCATGGACTGTAGCCCCGCAGGCTCCTCTGTCCATGGGATTTTCCAGGCAAGAGTACTAGAGTGGGGTGCCATTGCCTTCTCCGTCTATCTATCCTAATAATGTTAAAACAGTGGTCAACACTCCCTTCAATTTTTCAGGCATGTCTGTTTATCAACCTATTTGCTTTGCCATACCTTCCTCTTTACGAGGAGCAGCTCCAGTTTTGAATGGATGCATTAGCACTTCCTTGAAAGGCATGCTTAATGATTCTCTGAGAAGCAACGGCAAGAGTGACTTTTGGTCTTCACGACTGCTGATGCCGGGGGCGCAAGAAAGACTATTTGATGCCTTAAAAAGGGCAGCCCCTCATTTAAGGGACTATCTGAGCTGTGCACTCCCCACTTCGGACTCTGATGAACAAGGACTACAGGACTGGGAACGCATAAGCAGAATTTCTGGCTTTCCTCGTTGGAAAGAATGCATGTACGCCATAAAGTTATCTATTCCCATTGCTGCCACCAGACATTTTTTGACCGAATGGGGGTGCCCCTATCTTTTGAATCAATGACGGGGCTTGATTTATGTAGAACCTTTTAGGTCCACATGGAATAATTCTTTTCTCCCTATCCCTTTAGTAATTACTAGGTGGCATGCTAATAGATGGGTTCCTCCTTAAGTGAGCTTCAGTGGAATGGGTCCCATGCAGCCTGAGTTATGGAAAGCGTTGGCTGCTATGGAGCCTGTGATTTTACATAGACCTTTAAATGAACAAAGATACATTGTACGGGCCTGCGTACATTCTCCCTATGCCTTTTTGTTGGCCAGAAATCAGAGTGATTTGGAAGTTTCTGAAGGAGAAACTGTTTACAATGTTATATGTGTGAATTGTTTTATATCAAATTGTGTTGATGGGAATGATTATAATAATTATAAGGCTGTGATTATTGTAAAGCAACCACCATATTGGATGGTTCCTGTAAAATTAGAGGGACAATGGTTTGATGATTATGCATTGAAAGTTTTATATGAACTTAATGGCTTAATTTCTTGACCTAAGAGATTCATTGCAGCTCTGGTTGTGGGAATAACTGCCTTGATGGCCATAACTGCATCAGTTACGGTTTCTGCTGTTGCCCTGCCAAAAGAAGTGCATACTGCCTTGCTTGTAGATCAGCTGTCAAAAAATGTCTCCGTAGTTCTTACTACACAGGAAATTATAGATAAGAAAATAAAAAATAAGGTCAATGATTTAGAAGAAGCAGTTCTGCTTATGGGGCAAGAAATTAAAAATTTAAAAATTTAATTGTCTTTAAGGTGTCATGCTGAATTTAATTGGATGTGTGTTACCCCTCTACAAGTGAATGAATTTATGCACTCTTGGGAACACATTAAGAATCATATTTTAGGTGTCTGGAATCATTCAGATTTTAGTACTGATATTTCTAAGTTACATCAGGATATTCAGAATTTGAAGCAGGCAGAGTATGACTTTTCCTCTCAATGGCTTTCTAATTCCCTCTTTGAAAATCTGGAGGGGTATTTTTCCCATGGATCCTTTTCTACAATCATGATTAATGTGGCCATGTGCTTATGCCTGTTAGTTCTGATTTGTGTAATGACCCTATGCCTTTTCAGAATACTCAACTAAAGTGTATCTGCTCTATCTACTGAGTTTCATACCTATGCTCTAAAAAATAAAAAAGGGGGAGATATCGGGAGCCACATTAGGCATTACTGACAAAATGGAGGCATGGCCCCAGACCCCTCTCATCATTCTGCAGGCACGGTCCTGGGATGAAGGAGTTAGGCCTTGTAATTCTAACTTGCCTTTTCCTCTCTTCGGCTGAGTTGACTGAAAAGGAATATTAAGGTGCGTATTGTTCTTGAGAGGAGCATGATAAGGCACAAAGCCTTCTGCAGCTGTGCTCAGAGAATAATTCAGAAAGTTAATCATTAACATTTGTTTAAGGACTTTTATAAAAGAGTGTTCCAGGATGAGCACATAGGGCACGGCTTGAGGCCATGGGAGGGATTGCTATCTGAAGCCTATTTGTGAGGAGAATGTTTATAGCAAAGGAGTTTACTGAATTTAGGGCTTAGAAATAATTTAAATAGTTAGAAGTTAAAGATTTAAGGAATGTTGTAAAGTTAGCATATTTTACTATAGCTTATAGAAGTTAGGAATTTTTAGAGACACTATAGCTAGAAGCCTTTTTAAGAGATAGTGAGCTCAGGATTTTAGGGGAAAACAGGATTTAGGAAGATAAGTAATAAACAGAGGAATGTAGTATGAGTTACAATGTAATCACAAGTTAACTATAGGACACATTAGAAGAAGTATATAATAGATGTTAAGGCTGATTCCAAGAGAATCACTAAAGTAGGAGCTCTGTTTGAAGAGCAACAGTGATTTATAGAGATAATAAATCTGGGTGAGGGGGAACTGAAAATATCAAACCTCTGACCTAATGCTTTTATAAAAGTATAAAAGAGAATCATAAGCTTGAAATGAAGAGCCAGTCCAAAAGAAAAACTGAGAGGCTGTCTCATTCGCCGACACCGTCACCTCTTCAGGTTGAACCCCTGGCTGCTGGAGCTGGACTCCAGCAGGACATGAGTTGGATAAACTCTGGGAGTTAGTGATGGACAGGGAGGCCTGGCAGCTGCAATCCATGAGACTGCAAAGATTCAGACACGACTGAGCAACTGAACTGATCTGAACTGAACATAGGTCTTTTGATTATGGCATTAGAGGGGATTAAAACATAATAACAACAACATACAAAAATATAAAACAAAACAAGTAACAAAAGACAAACCCCAGACAAATGATAAATACTAAATCAGACAAATAATAACAACAAAAAAGAGTATACACAAATATGCACACTAATAACCAAAATATTCCAAAGAATACAAAGCACAAGACAGTGACCCAGAAAGCAAAGGAGGCCAAAAATGATACTGATCAATTAAAAACAAAGCTAACTAAAACACAAACAGTTAAAGAAAATCATCACAGAGTGCCAACAGGGGAATAAAGAAAAGAAAACAAAACAAACTAGCAAACATGGTGAAATAAAGAAAGAAAAGGAAGACAAGAAAAACAAAATAGAAAAGCAAAGTTACATAGAAGCATATTAAAAATTATATATGTTGAATGGTAAGTACAATAGGATAAGAACAAAAAGAAAAAAAAATCAGAAAATCAAATAAAAAGAAAACCACAGAACCACAAAAAGCCAATGTAGATGTAGAAGTATACAAAGGAAATAAAAACTATGGTAAAAAATTTCTCAAAAGCTTAAATAGAGTTAATAGTAATAATAAAATCAACAGCCACAGTAACAAGAAAAAATAAAAATCCAGAACCAACTACAGAACAAATCAAAATATAAGAATAATAATAAACGTTTTTCTCAGATCTCAGCTGTCAGCTTCCTTTCCCTAGCTGAGAGTCACAGTCCACCTCTGACTCCCTAGGATGCCCTCAAATACTGGGTTGGTCTCTGGACTTTCTGTGAGGACAGGTCAGACTCTGATTTGGCCCTACTCCTGAATGTTCTTGTCTCCAGTGCACACAGCTGCCTGAGCTAGTACCTTTTGTGGGAACTCTCATTGTCCCTTGATGTATTTAATACACCCAGAATCTTTCTAGTTGTGTGAATTTAATCTGCAGCTTGTACAGCTGGTGAGAAGTTTTTTGATCCTCTTCCTTAGGCATATTGCCCCTGGGTTACAATTGTGGTTTTATCCCCACCTCTTCATGTATGTCATCCACAGGAATTTGCCCCTGAGGCTGCCCTCTAGGACTTGGGTCTGCTCCAGTGAGGACCAGGTACAGAGGTGGTACAGCTCCTTGGGTCACAGGGACCCTGGTAGCATCAGATATGCAGGGGAATCGGTGGCCACTGGGGCAGGAGATATGATGCTCTTATGGATTTTTCCTAGCCTCTGGCAGTTCTGCCCCAGCAGGGATCATGCATGGAAGTGGCACAGCTGCTTGGATTATGGGATTGGATTGGAGAGCCAGGTACATAGAGGAACCAGCTGTCATAGCCACAGGAGATATGGCGCCATTAGGGTTTTTTCTAGCCTCTGGCATTTTTGCTTTAGTGAGGATCATGCATGCAGTTGGCACTGCTATTTGGATCACAGGCACCCTGGTGGCATCAAGTGTGAAGGGATGTTGGTAGCCTCAGACACAAGAAAACTGGCACTGCTAGAGTCCTGCATTGCAAGTGGATTCTTTACCAGCTGAACTATCAGGGAATCTGAGAGTCTTTTTCTAGCCTCTGGCAACTGACATGGAAAGGGCTTCCACGACTGGTCCTTCTCTTGCTCCGTGCAGCAGACATTCAAAGGCGCCTTCAGCTGGGGTCTATCGCTCCGTGCATCATGCACTTAAAGGGCCACTCTCTCTGGAGTCTCACTATTGATCTATTGCCTGTGCCATTGTGTGGTTAGAGAAGCTACATTGATGGCTTCACCCCCAACACATGACTCAGTAGTGTCACCTTGCCTCCATGGCTGCCAAGCTTTTCTCCAAAGGCATTCCCCACTGCAGTCTCCTCCCTCACATCTCCGTGTGTCATCTTCCCATAGTCAACAGCAGACCTCACCTTGGGATTGTTTTCTAATCCCTTCACTCCAGCTCCCAGGCACCGCATGTTGCAGGGGACTTGTGTCCCTGTAGAGTACATAGGCTTGTGGCAAGGATTGTCTGTGTGGCTCTCACTCAATTCACACTCTCACAGATCAGCTGTTGCACGCTCCAATAGCCTCAAATGCTTCCCCTCTGTCCAAATAATTGCCCCAATGTAGGGATCAGTAGCAGCTCCTGTCCTGCTCACTCTCCTCTTTTTCCCTTCCTTCCCTCTGCTACTGAATGTTGTATGGATCTATATATTCTTTTCTGATGGTCAGAGACTCCTGCCCGCTCTCAGCTGATGTTCTGTGAGATCTTCTGCATCTGAAGTTGTGTTCCTGATGCATCCATGGAGAGATATGTATTCCGCTTCCACCTACTCCTCTGCCATTTTGTCTCTCTGTTTCTTTTTTAATCTTCTCACTCTCATCTTTGAACTTAGGGATGCTAGATCTCAACATTATTTTTTAAGCTGTGAAATCCTACAGGCTCATATCCTCATTTCATCTCTAATTTTCACTTATTCATGTGGTCGCTAGTGTTTGACATTTGCTCTAACTGGACAGAGAGTTGGTATTTTGCTTATAACACAGTTTTAATTATGAGGAATTTAATTTTGTGATATTTCCAATTGAACTCTGAAAGCTTGCGGGCCTTTAAATAATCCTTTTGGGTTGAATTAACTTGGTACCAGTTAAATGAAATGTTTCAATTTTTGAATTTTTTTAACATAAAAAATTACTCTTTGATTTTTTTTTTCTTAGCTAAGGATATATACCAAAAGTATTGCTATCTGTTACTTTAACAATTGAACTGGATTAATTTCCTCTGTCATAAGCTTTCTGTCTTCCAGCTTCACAGGGAATTTTTTTCCTTTTAAATCATTCTTGCCTGTGAGCTGCCATGGTAGTTAAGTTAGCAAGAACCATTCCAGAGAGATGAATGTGGCTAAAAACTGCTTTTTCTTTCTCTCCCTTTCCCATATGCGTATAACCACACACAGCCACAAACTAAACACACCCACCACATATCACACACACACACACACACACACAGAGAAAAACACTATTAATCTGTAATAATTCAAGGGAATTCTCAGTGTAAGGGTCTTTGTTTTGCCCATAGAAAAATGAATTTTTCTTCATGATCTTTTGTGCCAGGACTACTGTAAGTCCTAAAATGTGCAATGCCTCTTTGCCAGAACTCAGCAAGTTAATAAGAGTACCAGAAATATTACCAGAAATCATATAATATACAGGAGCAATAAAGATTTCATTTTTTCTTTCCTAAATTAAGAGTAAACCAGTTTGTGATTGTGTAAGTGATATAAATTATTTTTAACCATCAACCTTGATTATCTCAAAACCACAAGTTAAATAATTCAAGATTGATTATAAGCTCAAAGAAAGTGATATGTAAAATTAAAATTTATTAATTTTTAAATATTCCTAACACAGAGGCTAATGCAGACAAAGTATTCTATCTCTGTACTGTCTGAAGACTCTGGCCAAAATTTGAAAGCTCTTTCAGCTCCAAACCTTCTTAGGTGCTCTTTTATGACAAGAAAAAGGAGGAAGCAGGACCACTATGTTTTGTGTGATTCAAGAAGGTTAGAAATAATGGCGTATAGATTTTTAGATAGAGTTACAACTTTTTAGAGAGAAAAGATAAGGATTCTTAGCAACATTGACCTTCCAGATATGACAGTTGTTAAGGCAAAATTGAGGCCTTGTGGAGCAAATAACATGCTAACCCTCAAAACAGCTTCTTGTGACCATGAAAAATATGGAGCAATTGGACAGAGGACACGAGGGATTTAGTTTTAATTATAGCAGCAAATTCAGGTTAACATACCAAACTCTAAGCAGTTTCCCCAATATTTTATCTTTTCTGTATAATTGAAGGAGAGTTTACTGTAGTTATTTTGCTTGTATCATTGCAATAGTAAGCATAAAAAATTGTCACCTAAACTAAGATAGTTTTGAAAGTGACAGGAATACTATTACTCTTTGGAGCTACAGGCAAAAACTAGGACTGAGTGGGAGAAAGAAGGATATGAGAATACATGGTCACCCTAGGAATATATTTGCGGTGGAGAAGAGATTTTAATTGTCAAAGAATATGCACTATGTGCACCTTTTAGAAACTTAATAGTAGCTTCTAGTTATTTGTGACAATATCTAAAAAGAAAGTAATTCAATTTGTGAAATTTGGTCAGCAATGAGATTTGTTAGCAGGAAGAAAATGTGATAGAGTTTCACCTAAATTTTAAACACAACATTTTAAAAGATGCATTCAAAACACTATAATATTATGGAGTGGTAAATATCAGAAATAAAGTCTAATGAATGAATTGCAAATATGATAATGTTGTTATAATTGTTCTATCAATGGAATATTCCTAAGATATAGTTTTAGATTTAAGTACCTGTAGAATAATAGGGAAATACAAATAAAAATACATGTATGGCTCATCAGACAGAAATTCCAATATGTTCTATTTTATGAAAGGATGTTTATAATTAACATCTAGTCTGCAGACTAGAGTAGTCACAACTAGTAATACTGAGAAATTCATAGTATGACAATACACATAGTACAAAGGATTAGACTATTTATTTCCCTCAATTGGTGGTGTTGTTTAGTCACTAAGTCATGTCCAACTCTTTAAAACTCCAGAAACTGCAGCACACTAGGCTTCCCTTTCCTTCACTATCTCCCAGAGTTTGCTTAAATTCATGTCCATTGAGTCAGTGATTTCTCATCTCTGACTATCTCTGGTGTCTCATATCTAACCATCTCATCCACTTCTGACCCCATCTCTCCTGCCCTCAATCTTTCCCAGTATCAGGGTCCTTTCCAATGAGTCAGCTCTTCGCATCAGGTGGCCAAAGTACTGGAAATTCAGCTTCAGCATCAGTGTTTCCACTGAATATTCAGAGTTGATTTCCTTTAAGATTGACTGGTTTGATCTCTTTGCTGTCCAAGGGACTCTCAAGTGTTTTCTCCGGAGCCACAACTCAAAAGCATCAATTCCTTGGCACTCAGGTTTCTTGATGGTCCAACTCACATCTGTACATGACTACTGAAAAAATCATAGCTTTAACTATATGGACCCTTGTTTGCAAACTGGTGTCTCTAATTTTTAACACACTGTTTAGTTTTGTCATAGCTTTTCTTCCAAGGAGCAAGCATCTTCTTATTCTGTGGTTGTAATCACTGTCCACAGTGATTTTGTAGCCCAAGAAAATAAAAGCTGTCACTGTTTCCACTTTTTACTCATCTATTTGCCATGAAATGATGGGATCGGATGCCTTGATCTTTTGAGTTTTAAGCCAGCTTTTTCACTCTCTCTTTTCACCTTCATCAAGAGGCTCTTTAGTTCCTCCTCTCTTTCTGCCACTAGAGTAATATCATCTGGATATCTGAGGTTGTTGGTATTTCTCCAAGCAAACTTGATTCCAGCTTGTAATTCATCTAGCCAGGCTTTTCACACTATGTACCCTGTATGTAAGTTAAATAAGCAGGGTGACAATATACTGCCTAGATGTAGCCCTTTCCCAATTTGGAACCAGTCAGTTGTTCCATGTCCATTTCTAATTGTTGCTTCTTGGCCTGCATGTAGGTTTCTCAGGAGACAGGTAGGGTGGTCTGGAATTCCCATCTCTTTAAGAATTTTCCAATGTTTCCTGTGATCCTAGGACTTCTCTGGTATATCCGCTGGTGAAGAACCCATGTGCCAATGCAAGAGACACAAGAGACCACAGATTTGAATCCTGGGTTGGGAAGATCCCCTAAAGAAGAAAAAGATAACCTGCTTCAGTATTCTTGCCTAGAAAATCCTATGGACAGAGAAGCCTGGTGGGCTACAGTCCATGGAGTCTCAAAGAGTTGGACATGACTGAGCATGCACACACACACACACACACACACACACACACACACACACACACACACACAGAGTCAAAGGCTTTAACATAGTCAGTGAAACAGAAGTAGATTTTTTTTTTTTTCTAATTCCCTTGGTTTTTCAATGATCCAGTAGATATTGGCAATTTAATCTCTGGCTCCTCTGCCTTTTCTAAACACAGCTTGTACATCTGGAGGGTCTCAGTTCATGTTCTGCTAAGGCCTAGCTAAAAGGATTTTGAACATAAGCTTACAAGCATGAGAAAGGAGTTCAATCATCCAATGTTTGAATATTCTTTGGCATTGTCTTTCTTTGGGATTGGAGCGAAAACTGACCTTTTACCATCTTGTGGCCACGTCTGAGTTTCCCAAATGTGCTGACATATGGAGTACAGCACTTTAACGGCATCATGTTTTAGGATTTGAAATAGCTCAGCTAGAAGTCCATCACCTCCACTAGCTTTGTTCCTTGTAATGCTTCTTAAGATCCACTTGACTTCACATTCTAGGATGTCTGGGTCTAGGTGAGTGATCACACAATTGTGGTTATCTGAGTCATTAAGATCTTTTTTTTTTTTTTTTTTTTGGTATAGTTCTGTGTATTCTTGCCAGCTCTTCTTAACCTCTTCTGCTTCTCTTAGGTCCTTGCTGTTTCTGTCCTTTATTATGGCCATCTTTATATCAAATATTCCCTTGGTATCTCCAACTTTCTTGTAGAGATCTCTAGTTTCCCCATGCTATTGTTTTCCTCTGTTTCTTTGCATTGTTCACTTAAGAAGGCTTTCTTATCTCTCCTTGCTATTCTCTGGAACTCTGCATTCGGATGGGTGTATCTTTCCTTTTCTCCTTTGCCTTTCACTTCTTTTCTTTACTCCGTAAGACCTCCTCAGATAAATCATTTTACCTTTTTTTCATTTATTCTTCTTGGGGATGGTTTTGATTATTGCCTCCTGTACAATGTTGCAAACCTCTGTCCATAGTTCTTCAGTCACTCAGTCTACTAGATCTAATCCCTTGAATCTATTGGTCACCTCAACTGTATAATCATAAGGGATTTGATTTAGGCCATACTTGAATGGTCCAGTAGTGTTCCCTACTTTGTTCAATATAAGTCTGAATTTGGCAATAAGAAGTTCATGATCTAAGCTAAAGTCAGCTCTGGTCTTGTTTTTGCTGTGTAGAGCCTCTCCATCTTCAGCTGCAAATAATATTAATCAACCTGATTTCAGTATTGACCATATGGTGATATCCATGTGTATACTGGTCTCTTATGTTGTTGGAAGAGGGCCTCTTGGCAAAACTCTGTTAGCTTTTGTCCTGCTTTTGTACTCCAAGGCCAAACTTGCCTGTTACTCCGGGATCTTTTGACTTTCTAGTTTTGCATTCCAATCTCCCATGATGAAAAGGACATCTCTTTTTTGGTATTAATTCTAGAATGTAATCATAGAATTGTTCAATTTTAACTTCTTCAGCATTAGTGGTGGGGGCATAGGCTTGGATTACTGTCATGTTGAATGGTTTGCCTTGGAAACAAACAGATCATTCTGCTGTTTTTGAGATTACATCCAAGCTATGCATTTCAAACTCTTTTGTTGACTCTAGTCCATTGTTTCTAAGGATTATTGCCCACAGTAGTAGATATAATGTCACCTGAATTAATTTCTCCCATTCTCATATATTTTAGTTCACTGATTCCTGAAATGTTGTTCACTCTTGCCGTCTCTGGCTTAACCATGTCAGCTTACCCTGATTCATGGACCTAACATTCCAAGTTCCTATGCAGTATATTGCTCTTTACAGCACTGGACTTTACCTTGACCACCAGGCACATTCACAACTAAGCACTGTTTCTGCTTTGGTCCAGGCTTTTTATTCTTCCTGAAGTTATTTCTCACTTGTCTTCAGTGACGTATTGAATGCCTACTGACCCCAAGGGTTCCTCTTCCATTGACATATCTTTTCACCCTTTCATACTGTTCATGAGGTTTTCAAGGCAAGAATGCTGAAGTGGTTTGCCATTCTCTTATCCAGAGGACCACGTTTTGTCAGAACTCGCCACCATGACTCATCTGTATTGGGTGGCTCTCCACAGTATGGCTCATAGCTCCATTGAGTTACAGAAGGCTGTGATACATGTTATCATTTTGGTTATATTTCTGGGATTGTGGTTTTCATTTTGGAGATTGTGAGTCTTCTGCATTGGCCCATGGTAAAGTAGTGACAAAGTACACGTAGGATAAAAACCTGCCATTCCAGTCATTTTGAAGTGCACACCTCAGTGGCCCAAAGGGGACTCTGGCCCTCTTTGGAAAACAACACTGCTTGGCTCCACAGGATGAGCCACCCTCAGCTCTCCTGCTATGGTGCACCCATCCTTTCCCTCAACTGGCCACCTTAATTTTTAAGGCTGCTTTTATGTGAAATTATGGTATTTGACTGAGCAACTTCACTTTCACTTTTCACTATCATGCATTGGAGAAGAAAATGGCAACCCACTCCAGTGTTCTTGCCTGGAGAACCCCAGGGATGGGGGAGCCTAGTGGGCTGCTGTCTATGGGGTCACACAGAGTCAGACACGACTGGAGCGATTTAGCAGCAGCAGCATGGTATTTGAATTAAATGTAAAATTTTTCAAAGTCAGCTTATTTTACCTAGGACAACTATATTTATATAATAAAAAAATATTTATTTTGAATTTTAATTGAATAAGTTCATTTAAAAACTTGAACAAGCTGTGGCACAATCAGATTCTGTTTAGACATTACAAGTTCAAAATCAATCTGTAGGTTTCATGGACCAAAGAAAGAATGCTGAGATCACAATGAGGAACTTTGACTTGGTGGGACTGGTCTTGAGTGACTGGGTGAATGATGAAACCTTCCTGAACCTCAGTTTTCTCATCTATAATAATGAAACAACTGGATTAGATTGCACTATAGTCCTTTCCTGCTCCAACATTTTGAACTTTTGTCCCATATACTCAAACTATCAAAACCATTTTGCTATCATTTGGTTATTAATCTTACTCTGAACTTTGTAAGTATTTATGTATGGGAATGATTTCCACTGAAATCCATAAAAAATTAACTTTATTTCAATGAATAATGATAGAAAAATTTTACTTCGGATGTTTAATCTCTAAGAGGTATACTTTTCTAATGGTTTCCCTCTAAATATCTTCATACTGGCAATAAGCTGCACATAGTAGCGCTCTCTAGGTAGCGTGTTTCAGATGGACTTTATTTCACTTTTACATGATAAAATCATCAAAGTTGGTTCATAAGGATTTACTTTCTGGAGATACATGGAGGAAATTTCTGATATTTTTCTAAAGGTATCTTTGGCAGCTACAAGTGAGATTCTATATGTTGTGTAGAATTTAAAGAGAAACTGCTTTTGATTTTTTTAACAACTGAACTGTCCTATTTGAGATGTTCTAAAAAATGTATGCCTAAAAAAGAGCTGAAAAGTGATTATAAAATTATTTTGGTATCATTTACTGGAGAAAAATGTATCATATTGACTAACATTAAAATGCCAGCATATATAAAAGAAGGAAGCTTGCAAAGTTGCTAGTTACTAGAATATCACTTAAAGCAACTGATTTTGGAATCTAAAGAAAATAAAACAAATACACCATGACAGAAATAGACTTACAGATACAGAGAACACACTAGTGCTTACCAGAAGGGAAAGCAGTGGGGAGAGGGATGAAATACGTAAACAGGATTAAGAGGTACAAATTACTGTATATAAAATAAATAAATTATAAAGAATATATTGTACAGCACAGGGAATATAATCAATATTTTATGTTTGTATGAAATATTAATAAAATAATATTGAATCACTATGTTGTATACCTAAGACTAATATAATACTGTAAGTCAAATATATTTCAATGAAAAATAAAAAGGTTATTATAAGATATTACTTTGCAGTACAAATGAAATACTGTAAATCAATGTATAGTTAAATATAAGAAAAAATAAAGCTGCAATAAATAAATAAAGCAAGCAATGAGTGAATAGAAGGATTTGTCATTTTCTTGCTTGAAATGACCTCCACACTGACTTCCGCACTTTCTGAGATCCTGAATTTTCTCTGGGATACATTGCAATAGCTTCTTACAGTTTATAATATACAATCACTTACAGTTATAAGTGCATGTAATCTCAGATTTGTGATGACAAACTTGAACATAATTCAAGTGATTTGTTCTCTTTTAAGTGTTACACTCTCCTTAGTAATTCTAACAATGCAATAGAGAATGAGAACTGTGTAGACACTAAATAAGTCCCTAATGACAGAGGCTATAGGTAGCAGGACTGCTTGTGGGTGCAAGTTCAGATATACAAAGCATTTATTAAGCCAGATTCTGTCACTTCAGGATGCTACTGAATTTTCAAAGCTTTGAATATAGTGAGCATTAACAAAGTCTCTACCAAAGCATAGATAATGAGAACGGCCTCTAGAATAGATACCCTCTTGATGTGAATGTATTCATCTCTCCTTTTAAAAATAATTGCTCTTGGGTTGTCCACCTCACTAGAAATTACTCAAACACATTGCTTTCTATGGCTGAGTAATATTAATATTCCATTATATTAATATATATGTACCACAGTTCTTTATCCATTCATCCGTTGATGAACATCTAGGTGGCTTCCATGTCCTAGCTATCGTAGACTGGTTCAATGAACATTGGGGTACATGAGTCTATTATACAAAGTGAGTAAGCCAGAAAGAGAAAAACAAATATTGTATATTAATGTATATATATGGAATCTAGAAAGGCGGTACTGATGAACCTATTTGCAGGACAGCAATGGAGATACAAACATAGAGAACAGATTTGTGGACACAGTAGAGGAAGGAGAGGGAGGGACAAACTGAAAGAGTAACACTGAGACATATATATTACCATGCGCAAATGAGGTAGCCAGTGGAAATTTGCTGCATGATGCAGGGAGCTCAAACTTGGTGCTCTGTGACAACCTAGAGGGGTGGGATGGAGTGGGAGGTGAGACGGATATTCAGGAGGGAGGGGACATATGTATACCTGTGGCTGATTTATGTGATATATGGCAGAAACTAACACAATAGTACAAAGCAATTCTCTTCCTATTTTTCAAATGTAACAAGAAAAATATTCAAAATAAATTAGAAAACTTTTCTGAGCTATATAAAAAGGTTTGTTTAAACACATGGAATTCTTGCATTTCAGGAAAGACTAATCAAGAGGTACATTAAAAAAAAACTTGAATTACACAGATAAAGAAAAAACTTTAAAAAATAAATAAAGTAAGTCCTCTTTAGACTGAATTCTAATAACCCAATCCAGTGAAAAATTTGAACATAATTGGTCCACGTTATTTCCTGCTATATAATTTTATATATTTTTTCTTTAGTTGTGGCTATTTTTATAATACTAATGGAAAGGGCTTGCTTGCTATAACATCTTCTGCATCATATGCTAAGATCTTATTTTTTCTGGAAACTTAAGAAAAATGAAACATACATAATGATGCAGTGATATCTGCCATTTGAATCACTCTGTAGAATGCTACAATTAACTGTTCTCTCCACAATAAATAATGGAAGAGTTATTTCTAATAAAATATTTCACAATAAATTATTGTAATAATAAATTACTTATAAATTATTTATAAAGTATTGTGATAATAAATTATTTATAAATAAATTATATATGTCACAGTAAATTATTTTTAAGTATTCCAAATGCAATTAGGTTCTAAGAATATAACAGAATATATTTTCAAAGCATTTTTTTTAATGCAAAGAATGCCATTCAAAACTTTGAAAATACTCATTCTTGCCTAAAGCAGAAACATAAACATACTTTTTTAAAAAACTACTTGGAATTTATCATTCAGTCACAATTCATTATGTTAAAAAATAAAGAATAGTTTGGTAGATGTCCTAAAGCCTTGGATTGACTCTTTTGATTTTTTAAGTCTGAACTGAACATAAAAATTATATCCTGTGACATGATGAAAGCACAGGTCTGTATGTGTAACTGTTACAAAGCAATGCTGACACCTACAGAGAATGTATGCAAATATCCAGGTTTAATTGCTATGTACTTCACCAACTGGTATTAATACTTTAAATTCCAGTTATCTTGATAGGCAAAAATGAAACATCTTAACTTTGATTGTTGCCTTTAAAAAGGATATTTGATTTAAATTAAAAAGATATTTTATTGTCTGTTCAAGAAACCTAATTGTTTAAACATTATTATTTCAGTGTCAAATCAAAGTGATATGGTTATTTTAACAGTCAAGGGTGCAATTTATCTTACCTGCCTCATTGCTGTGGGTACATCTGCTAATGTCAGCTGATGAACTGTGTGAAATATACTCACAGTGACAAATCAACAAACATGTTTATTCTTTTTCCTCCTGCATTTTGTGTAGCATTTCTAGGCAGGAGGAGAGCTAGTTTCCTCTTTCTGGGAGAATTAAGAGAGGATGTTTCCAAATCTATTGCTGGAGGCCAGGGAGAAGTATAAACTGCCTTTATCCAATATCTTCTCTATCGGCCCTTCAATTCCTTGTTGTAGAACTAGTCCCCTCAAATTAAAGCACATAGGAAGTTGATCAAAAGAACACTTTTTTTAATGTAAACAAAAATCACTACTTTTTAAAATAAGCATTAACAAAAGGAAGGCAAAATAACAAATTATTTATTAAACAAGTATTTGAAAGCCTACTTGTCTTGGGGAAAAATCAGGCTCCTAGAGTGGGCTGGAGGAAGCACAAGTTGAAATCAAGATTGCCAGGAGAAACACCAATAACCTCAGATAAGCAAATGACACCACCCTTATGGCAGAAAATGAAGAAGAACTAAAGGGCCTCTTGATGAAAGTAAAATAAAAGAATGAAAAATTTGGCTTAAAGCTCAAAATTCAGAAAATTAAGGTCATGGCTTCCAGTCCCATCACTTCATGGCAAATAAATGGGGAAACAGTAGAAACAGTGGCTGACTTTATTATTTTGGGCTCCAAAATCACTGCAGATGGTGATTGCAGCCATGAAATTAAAAGACAGTTGCTCCTCAGAAGGAAAGTTATGAGCAACTAGACAGCATGTTAAAAAGCAGAGACACTACTTTGCCAACAAAGGTCTGTCTAGTCAAAGCTATGGTTTTTCCAGTGGTTATGTATGGATGTGAGAGTTGGACTATAAACAAAGCTGAGCATGGAAGAATTGATGCTTTTGAACTGTGTGTTGGAGAAGACTCTTGAGAGTCCCTTGGACTGCAAGGAGATCCAACCAGTCCATCCTAAAGGAGATCAGTCCTCAGTGTTCATTGGAGGGACTGATGCTGAAGCTGAAACTCCAATACTTTGGTCACCTGATTTGAAGAGCTGACTCATTAGAAA
Organism: Ovis aries; assembly: GCF_016772045.2. NCBI lineage: Eukaryota > Metazoa > Chordata > Mammalia > Artiodactyla > Bovidae > Ovis > Ovis aries. The sequence continues at coordinate 1,606,928 of NC_056070.1, forward strand.
AGACCCTGATGCTGGGAAAGATTGAGGGCAGGAGGAGAAGGGGACGACAGAGGATGAGATGGTTGGAAGGCATCACCGATACAATGGACATGAGTTTGGGTGGACACGGGGAGTTGGTGATGGGGAGGCCTGGCGTACTGTCGTTCATGGGGTTGCAAAGAGTCAGACACGATTGAGCGACTGAACTGAAGAGTGATGAATAATCAGAGTCCACTGATTCTAATTTAAAGCTCAATATCCCACTAGCTACTCTGATAGAAAATGCCTTACTTATTTGTAATAAAAACAACAAAGAATAAATAAAAGTCCAGCAGCTTTATAAAGAAAATGTAGAAAACTTTATTGAGAGACAATAAAGTTGACTTAAATGAATGTGAGAAAAATGTACCTGGAAACTTAGATTAGTATAGAGACATTAATTACCTCTTAATTAATTTGTAGATTTTATGTAATTGTAAAAAAATTTTCAGTGGAGTTTTATTTGCTTAAATCTATTAGAAATTGTGGAAATCAGGGTTTTCCAGAGAAGCCAAACTAATAGGAGACATATACATAAGTCTCTGGGGCCCACCCACATTGGGGAAGGCAAACTACTTTACTCAGTCTGTTGATTCAAATGTTTATCTTATTCAGAAATAATCTCACAAACACACCCAGACTGTGGCCCAGTCCATAAGATTAGCCACTACAGAAGTTCGTGGGTAAAACTAGTCAAGAGAATTTTGCTAACGAAGACTCAGAACACTGTTAGCACATAATTATATCCCTAAAGAAAGGTGTATTCCATAATATAAATTACATACCATAATAAACATCAGTCAGTTCAGTCGCTTAGTTGTGTGCGATCTTTGTGACTCCATGAATTGCAGCATGCCAGGCCTCCCTGTCCACCACCAGCTCCTGGAGTTACCTAACTCATGTACATCAAGTCGGTGATGACATCCAGCCGTCTCATCCTCTGTCGTCCCCTTTTTCTCCTGTCCGCAATCCATCCCAGCATCAGGGTCTTTTCCAATGAGTCAACTCTTCGCATGAGGTGGCCAAAGTATTGGAGTTTCAGCTTCAGCATCAGTCCTTCCAATGAACACCCAGGACTGATCTCCGTTAGGATGGACTGGGTAGATCTGCTTGAGAGTCGAAAGGACTCTCAAGAGTCTTCTCCAACATCACAGTTCAAAAGCATCAATGCTTCGGTGCTCAGCTTTCTTCACAGTCCGACTCTCACATCCATACATGACCAAAGGAAAAACCATAGCCTTGACTAGATGGACATTTGTTGGCAAAGTAATGTCTCTGCTTTTTAATATGGTGTCTACTTTGGTCATAACTTTCCTTCCAAGGAGTAAGCGTCTTTTAATTTCATGGCTGCAGTCACCATCTGCAGTGATTTTGGAGAACCCCAAAATAAAGCCTGACACTGTTTCCCCATTTTCCCATGAAGTGATGGGACCAGATACCATGATATACTTTTCTGAATGTTGAGCTTTAAGCCAACTTTTTCACTTTCATCAAGAGGCCCTTTAGTTCCTCTTCACTTTCTGCCATAAGGGTGGTGTCATCTGCATATCTGAGGTTATTGATATTTCTCCCGGCAATCTTGATTCCAGCTTGTGCTTCTTCCAGCCCAGTGTTTCTCATGATGTACTCTGCATATAAGTTAAATAAGCAGGGTGACAATATACAGCCTTGATGTACTCATTTTCCTAGTTGGTACCAGTCTGTTTTTCCATGTCCAGTTCTAACTGTTGCTTCCTGACCTGCATATAGTTTCTCAAGAGGCAGGGCAGGTGGTCTTTTATGCCCATCTCTTTCAGAATTTTCCACAGTTTATTGTGATCCACACAGTCAAAAGTTTTGGCAAGGTCAATAAAGCAGAAATGGATGTTCTTCTGGAACTCTCTTTTTTTTTTTTTTTTCCATGATCCAGCGGATGTTGGCAATTTAATCTCTGGTTCCCCTGCCTTCTCTAAAACGAGCTTGAACACCTGGAAGTTCACAGTTCACCTATTGCTGAAGCCTGGCTTGGGGAATTTTGAGCATTACTTTACTAGCGTGTGAGATGAGTGCAATTGTGCGGTAGTTTGAGCATTCTTTGGTATTGCCTTTCTTTAGGATTGGAATGAAAACTGACCATTTCCAGTCCTGTGGTCACTGCTGAGTTTTCCAAATTTGCTTGCATATTGAGTGCAGCACTTTCACAGCATCATCTTCCAGGATTTGAAATAGCTCAACTGGAATTCAATCACCTCCACTAGCTTTGTTTATAGTGATGCTTTCTAAGGCCCACTTGATTTCACATTCCAGGAAGTCTGGCTCTAGGTGAGTGATCACACCATTGTGATTATCTGGGTGGTGAAGATCTTTTTTGTACAATTCTTCTGTGTATTCCTGCCACCTTTTCTTAATATCTGCTGTTTCTGTTAGGACCATACCATTTCTGTCCTTTATCAAGCCCGTCTTTGTATGAAATGTTCCCTTGGTGTCTCTAATTTTCTTGAAGAGATCTCTAGTCTTTCATATTCTGTTGTTTTCCTCTGTTTCCTTTCACTGATCACAGAGAAAGGCTTCCTTATCTCTCCTTGCTATTCTTTGGAACTCTGCATTCAGATGCTTATTTCTTTCCTTTTTCTCCTTTGCTTTTTGCTTCTCTTCTTTTCACAGCTATTTGTAAGGCCTCCTCAGACAGCCCTTTTGCTCTTTTTCATTTCTTTTCCATGGGGATGGTTTGATCCCTGTCTCCTGTACAATGTCATGAACCTCTGCCCATAGTTCATCAAGCATTCTATCTATCAGATCTAGTCCCTTAAATCTATTTCTCACTTCCACTGTATAATCATAAGGGATTTGATTTAGGGCATACCTAAATGGTCTAGTGGTTTTCCCTACTTTCTTCAATTTAAGTCTGAATTTGGCAATAAGGAGTTCATGATCTGAGCCACAGTCAGCTCCTGGTCTTGTTTTTGCTGACTGTATAGAGCTTCTCCATTTTTGACTACAAAGAATGTAATCAATCTGATTTTGGTGTTGACCATCTGGTGATGTCCATGTGTAGAGTCTTCTCTTGTGTTGTTGTTCAAGGGTGTTTGCTATGACCAGTGTCTTCTCTTGGCAAAACTCTATTAGCCTTGGCCCTGCTTCATTCTATATTCCAAGGCCAAATTTGCCTGTTACTCCAGCTGTTTCTTGACTTTCTACTTTTGCATTCCAGTCCCCTATAATGAAAAGTCCTTTTTGGGTGTTAGTTCTAAAAGGTCTTGTAAGTCTTCATAGAAGCATTCAACTTCAGCTTCTTCAGCGTACTGGTTGGGGCATAGGCTTGGATTACTGTGATATTGAATCGTTTGCGTTGGAAATGGACAGAGATCATTCTGTCGTTTTTGAGATTGCATCCAAGTACTACATTTTGGACTCTTTGGTTGACCATGATGGCTACTCCATTTCTTCTAAGGGATTCCTGCCCACAGTAGTCTATATAATGGTCATCTGAGTTAAATTCACCCATTCCAGTCCGTTCTAGTTCGCTGATTCCTAGTGTGTCGACGTTCACTCTTGCCATCTCCTGTTTTACCACTTCCAATTTGCCTTGATTCATGGACCTGACATTCCAGGTTCCTATGCAATATTGCTCTTTACAGCATTGGACCTTGCTTCTATCACCAGTCACATCCACAACTGGGGGTTGTTTTGCTTTGGCTCCATCCCTTCATTCTTTCTGGAGTTATTTCTCCACTGATCTCCAGTAGCATATTTGGCACTTACCTACCTTGGGAGTTCCTCTTTCAGTATCCTATCATTTTGCCTTTTCATACTGTTCATGGGGTTCTCAAGGCAAGAATGCTTAAGTGGTTTGCCATTCCCTTCTCCAGTGGACCACATGAATTCAAAATAATAATTAAAATATTGTAGCACTATATAAGCAGACATTTAAAAAGCATAGAATCTATAGTTTGTGACTAAATTCCCATATCACAAACTATTGGAAAGGAAGAATCAGTCAGTAAAATGGTGTTAAAATTGATATCCTAGTTTATTAAATCAGCAAAAATACAGATTAAAATGCAGAACATAAACTGCATGTATCATCTGGTCTTTATATATGAATGTGTGTGCCACATGCTCAGTTGCATCTTACTATTTGTGACCCCATGGACTATAGGCTCCTCTTTCCATGGAATTTTTTTTAGGCAGGAATACCTGAGTGGGTTGCCATTTTATTCTCCAAGGGATCTTTCTAAGCCAATCTGTATCTCCTGTGTCTCCTGTGTCTCCATGATTGCAAGAAGATCCTTTACGTCTGAGCTATCATTAGATATGAATGAAAATATTATAAAACAAAATGAAATAAAAAAGTAAAGAGTGATTGAATTAAGCCCCCATCTGAAGTAGAAATTTCTATGTGTCATAAATATCATATATATTAAAAAGAAAATATCAAAATTTAGCAAAAGGTTTACAGTGATTATAAAAAATGAAAACTTATAAGGAAAGTCCAAAATGGCCAATTGAAAACTATGCAAAGATTGTAAAAATGTCATTTTCAGAAAAAAAAAATACACTGGGAGGTAGATGGGGAAACAGTGGAAACTGTGTCAGACTTTATTTTGGGGGGCTCCAAAATCACTGTAGATGGTGACTGCAGCCATGAAATTAAAAGACACTTACTCCTTGGAAGAAAAGTTATGACCAACCTAGATAGCATATTCAAAAGCAGAGACATTACTTTAATGACTAAGGTCCGTCTAGTCAAGGTTATGGTTTTTCCTTTGGTCATGTATGGATGTGAGAGTTGGACTGTGAAGTAAGCTGAGCACCGAAGAATTGATGCTTTTTAACTGTGGTGTTGGAGAAGACTCTTGAGAGTCCCTTGGACTGCAAGGAGATCCAACCAGTCCATTCTGAAGGAGATCAGCCCTGGGATTTCTTTGGAGGGAATGATGCTAAAGCTGAAACTCCAGTACTTTGGCCACCTCATGCGAAGAGTAGACTCATTGGAAAAGATTCTGATGCTGGGAGGGATTGAGGGCAGGAGGAGAAGGGGACGACAGAGGATGAGATGGCTGGATGGCATCACTGACTCGATGGACGTGAGTCTGAGTGAACTCTGGGAATTGGTGATGGACAGGGAGGCCTGGCATACTGCAATTCATGGGGTCGCAAAGAGTCAGACATGACTGAGCAACTGAACTGAACCAAACTGAACTGAATAGATAAAAGAAAAATTGCTCAACATCACTAGTTTATAATCAGATAAATTCTAGTTAATGTTATAGTTTTTTGGATATTAAAGTTGACAAAGATGAAAAATAGATTAAATTCAGTACTGAGTAGGTATTGAGTAGGTATATGAGAGTGTATATGTTAAAAATACACAGTCTCATATATTGCTAATAGAATATTAACATAGTAAATCCCTCTGAAAAGGTAGTGTATGAGATTAATTATCATACTTTTGACATTAATTTCATTATATGCTTTTATCTTATGGAATTGTGCTAAGAAACATATTCTAAGAAAATTACAAAAGTAGGTTAAGATATTAATACAATAGTACATTTACTGAAGCAACACAAAATTGGGCATTGTCTAAATGTTCAACAATTGAGAAATCAGGAAGGTGATTTTCCTACTTCCATGAGGTAGAATATTATGTAGCTATTAAGAAAATATTTTCAAAGAAATTTTAATATATAAGACAGAAAACTCACCAAGATGAGAAATATGGCTATCGTGTGGGGTAAAGTATAGGATGGAAAGACCAATTTGAGTGAAGAAATTAACTTGGATGTGTTGAATTTCAACTGAATAAGAAGTAACCAGACAAAGAATGGCAATTGAATACATGAGACTTGAGCGCAGAGATATAAATTGTTGTTGTTGTTCAGTCCAGTCCAGTCATGTCCAGTTCTTTGCAACTCCATGGACTGAAGCATCCAGGTTTGCCTGTTCTTCACCATGTCCTGGAGTTTGCTCAAATTCATGTCCATTGAGTCAGTGATGCCATTCAATCACCTTGTCCTCTGTTGTCTCCATCTTTTCCTGACTTCAATCTTTCCCAGCCTCAAGGTCTTTTCCAATGTTTTGGCTTTTTGCGTCAGATGACCTAAGTATTGGAGCTTCAGCTTCAGCATCAGTCATTCCAGTGAATATTGAGCATTGATTTCCTTTAGGATTGACTGGTTTGATCTCCTTACAGCCCAAGGTACTCCCCAAAATTTTCTCCAACATCACGGTTGGAAACCATCTATTCTTCAGTGCTCGGCCTTCTTGATGGTCCAATTCTCATATCTGTACATGACTACTGGAAAAAACCATAACTTTGACTAGACAGACCTTTGTCAGCAAAGGAATGTCTCTGCTTTTTAATACTCTGTCTAGGTTTCTCATATCTTTTTGCCTTTTCATACTGTTTATGGTGTTCTCAAGGCAAGGATGCTGAAGTGGTTTGCAATTCTCTTCTCCAGTGGACCATGTTTTGCCATACTCTCCACGATGACCCGTCTATCTCGAGTGGCCCTACCTGGCATAATTCACAGTTTAGTTAGACAAGGCTGTGGTCCATGTGATCAGTTTAACTTGTTTTCTGTGATTGTGGTTTTCATTTAGTCTGCCCTCTGAAGGATAAGGTTAAGAGGCTTATGGAAGCTTCCTGATGGAAGAGACTGACTGTGGAGGAAACTGGGTCTTGTTCTGATGGGTAAGGCCATACTGAGTAAATCTTTAATCCAATTTTTGGTTGATGGACAGGGCTGTGTCCCCTCTCCTTTGACCTGAGGCCAAACTACAGTGGAGGTGATAAAGATAACAGTGACCTCCTTCAAAAGGTCTCATGCAAGAATACAGAAGAACTATACAAAAATGATCTTAATAACCTAATAACCACAATGCTGTGATCACTCATCTAGAGCCAGAATCCTGGAATTGAAGGCAAGCGGGCCTTAGGAAGCATCATTACAAACAAAGCTAGTGGAAGTGATGGAATTCCAGTTGAGCTATTTTTCAAATCCTAAAAGATGATGCTGTGAAAGTGTTACACTCAATATGCCAGCAAATTTAGGAAGCTCAGCAGTGGCCACAGGACTGGAAAAAGTCCATTTTCATTCCAATCCCAAAGAAAAGCAATGCCAAAGAATGTTCAAACTACTGCACAATTGCCCTCATCTCACAGGCTAGCAAAGTAATGCTCAAAATTCTCAAGCCTGGCTTCAACAGTATGTGAATGGTGAACTTCCAGATGTTCAAGCTGGATTTAGAAAAGTCAGAAAGACAAATCAAATTGCCAACATACATGGACAACTGAAAACACAAGAGAGTTCCAGAAAAACATCTATTTCTGCTTTATTGACTATGCCAAAGCCTTTGACTGTGTGCATCACAACAGACTGTGGAAAATTCTTAAAGAGTTAGAAACACCAGACCACCTAACTTGCCTCCGGGGAAATATATATGCTGGTCAACAAGCAACAGTTAGAAATGGACGCGGAACAACAGGCTGGTTCCCAGTTGCGAAAAGAGTATGTCAAGGCTATGTATTGTCAACCTGCCTATTTAACTTATATGTTCAGTTCTGTTCAGTTGCTCAATCATCTCTGACTCTTTGTGACCCCATGGATTGGAGCACACGAGTCCTCCCTGTCCATCACCAACTCCTGGAGTTTACTCAAACTCATGCCCATTGAGTCAGTGATGCCATCCAACCATTTCATCCTCTGTCATCCCCTTCTCCTCCTGCCTTCAATCTTTCCAGCATCAGGGTCTTTTCAAATCAGTCAGTTCTTCCCATCAGGTGGCCAAAGTATTGGAGTTTCAGCTTCAGCATCTGTTGTTACAATGAATATTCAGGACTGATTTCTTTTAGGATGGACTAGTTGGATCTCCTTGCTGTCCAAGGGACTCTCAAGAGTCTTCTCCAACACCACAGTTCAAAAGCTTCAATTCTTCAGTGCTCAGCTTTCTTTATAGTCCAACTCTCACATGCATACATGACAACTGAAAAACCATAGCCTTGACTAGACAGACTTTTGTTGAAAAAGTAATATCTCTGATTTTTAATATATTGTCCAGTTTGGTCATAAGTTTTATTCCAAAGAACAAGCGTCTTTTAATTTCATGGGTGCAGTCACCATCTGCAGTGATTTTGGAGCCCAGAAAAATAAAGTCAACCACTGTTTCCCCATGTATATGCCATAAACTAATGGGACCAGGTGCCATGATCTTAGTTTTCTGAATGTTGAGGGGTTTTTTTCTTTTTTTAATATAAATTTATTTATTTTAATTGGAGGCTAATTACTTTACAATGTTGTATTGGTTTTGCCATACATCAACATGAATCTGCCATGGGTGTACACGTGTTCCCCATCCTGAACCCCCCTCCCACCTCCCTCCCTGTACCTCCCTCTGGGTCATCCCAGTGCACCAGCCCCAAGCATCCTGTATCATGCATCTAACCTGGACTGGCGATTCATTTCATATATGATTTAAGGCTACTTTTTCACACTCTTCTTTCACTTTCATCAGGAGCCTCTTTAGTTCTTCTTTGTTTTCTGCCATAAGTGTGGTGTCACTTGCATTACTGAGGTTATTGATATTTTGACCAGCAATCTCGATTCCACCTTGTGCTTCATACAGTCCAGGGTTTCTCATGATGTACTCTGTATATAAGTTAAATAATCAGTGTGACAATATACAGCCTTCACACACTCCTTTCCTGATTTGGAACCAGTCTTTTTTCCCATGTCCAGTTCCAGCTATTGCTTCTTGACTTGTATACAGATTTCTCTGGAGGCAGGTCAGATGGTCTGGTGTTCCCATCTCTTTCAGAACTTTCTACAGTTTGTTGTGATCGACACAGTCAAAGGCTTTGGCATAGTCAATAAAGTGGAAGCAGATGATTTTCTGGAACACTCTTGTTTTTTGAATGATCCAGCAGATGTTGGCAATTTGATCTCTGGTTCCTCTGCCTTTTCTAAATCCAGCTTGAACATCTGGCATTTCATGGTTCACGTACTGTTGAAGCCTGGCTTGGAGAATTTTGAGCATTACCTTGCTAGCGTGTGAGATGAGTGCAACTGTGCAGTAGTCTGAGCATTCTTTGGCATTGCCTTTCTTTGGGATTGGAATGAACACTGGCCATTTCTAGTCCTGTGGCCACCGCTGAGTTTTCCAAATTTGCTGGCATATTGAGTGTAGCACTCTCACAGCATCATCTTTTAGCATTTGAAATAGCTCAACTGGAATTCCATCAATCTCACTAGCTTTGTTTATAATGATGCTTCCTAAGGCCCACTTGACTTTGCATTCCCAGAAGTCTGGCTCTAGGTGAGTGATCACATCATCATGATTATCTGGGTCGTGAGGATCTTTTTTATATAGGTCTTCTGTGTATTCTTGCCACCTCTTCTTAATATTTTCTACTTCTGTTAGGTCCATACTATTCCTGTTTTTATTGTGTCCATCTTTGTATGAAAATTTCCCTTGGTATCTCTAATTGTCTTGAAGAGATCTCTAGTCTTTCCCATTCTATTATTTTCTCTTTCTTTGCATTGATATCTGAGGAAGGTTTCTTATCTCTCCTTGCTATTGTTTGGAACTCTACATTCAAATGGGCATATCTTTCCTTCATGCTGGGCTGGATGAAGCAAAAGCTGGAATCAAAAGTGCTGGGAGAAATATCAGTAACTTCAGATACACAGATGAGACCACACTTATGGCAGAAAGTGAAGAAAAACTAAAGAGCCTCTTGATGAAAGTGAAAGATGAGTGTGAAAAAAGTAGACTTAAAACTCAACACTCAGAAAACTAAGATCATGGCATCTGGCCCCATCACTCTTGGCAAATAGATGGGAAACAATGAACACAGTGAAATACTTTATTTTTCCTGGGCTCCAAAATCACTGCAGATGGTGACAGCAGCCTTGAAATTAAAGCATGCTTGCTCCTTTGAAGAAAAGTTACGACCAACCTAGACAGCATATTAAAAAGCAGAGACATTACTTTGCCAACAAAGGTCCATCTAGTCAAAACTATAGTTTTTCCAGTAGTCATGTATGGATGTGAGGGACTATAAAGATAGGTGAACGCTGAAGAATTAATGGTTTTGGAGAAGACTCTTGAGAGTCCCTTGGACTGCAAGGAGATCCAATCAGTAAATCCTAAAGGAAACCAGTCCTGAATATTCATTGGAGGGACTGATGCTGAAGCTGAAACTCCACTACTTTGGCCAGCTGATGTGAAGGACTGACTGATTTGAAAAGACCCTGATGCTGGGAAAGATTGAAGGCAGGAGGAGAAGGAGACGCCAGAGGATGAGATGGCTGGATGGCATCACTGACTCCATGGACATGAGTTTGAGCAAGCTCCGGGAGTTGGTGATGGACAGGGGAGCCTTTGTGTTGCAGTCCATGGGATCACAAAGAGTCGGACATGACTGAGTTACTAAACTGACTGACTTACTGTTGCCATTGCTTCCCCATCCAATGAAGTGATGGGACCAGATGCCATGATCTTAGTGTTTTGTATGTTAAATTTTAAGCCACCTTTTTCACTCTTTCACTTTCCTCAGTTCAGTTCAGTCACTCAGTCATGTCCGACTGTTTGCGACCCCATGAATCACAGCACGCCAGGCCTCCTTGTCCATCATCAATTCCCAGAGTTCACTCAGACTCACGTCCATTGAGTCAGTGATGACCTCCAGCCATCTCATCCTCTGTCGTCCCCTTCTCCTCCTGCCCCCAAACCCTCCCAGCATCAGAGTCTTTTCCAATGAGTCTACTCTTCGCATGAGGTGGCCAAAGTACTGGAGTTTCAGCTTCAGCATCATTCCTTCCAAAGAAATCCCAGGGCTGATCTCCTTCAGAATGGACTGGTTGGATCTCCTTGCAGTCCAAGGGACTCTCAAGAGTCTTCTCCAACACCACAGTTCAAAAGCAGCAATTCTTCGGCCCTCAACTTTCTTCACAGTCCAAATGTCACATCCATACATGACCACTGGAAAAACCATAGCCTTGACTAGACCGATATTTGTTGGCAAAGTAATGTCTCTGCTTTTCAGCATGCTATCTAAGTTGGTCATAACTTTTCTTCCAAGGATTAAGCATCTTTTAATTTCATGGCTGTAGTCACAATCAGCAGTGATTTTGGAGCCCAAAAAAATAAAGTCTGACACTGTTTCCACTGTTTCCCTATCTATTTCCCATGAAGTGATGGGACTGGATGCCATGATCTTAGTTTTCTGAATGTTGAGCTTTAAGCCAACTGTTTCACTCTCCTCTTTCACTCTCATCAAGAGGCTTCACTTTCTGCCATAAGGATGGTGTCATCTGAATATCTGAGGTTATTGACATTTCTCCCGGCAATCTTAATTCCAGCTTTTGCTTCTTCCAGCCCAGTGTTTCTCATGACATACTCTGAATATAAGTTAAATATGCAGGGTGACAATATACAGCCTTGACGTACTCCTTTTCCTATTTGGAACCAGTCTGTTGTTCCATGTCCAGTTCTAACTGTTGCTTCCTGAACTGCATATAGGTTTCTCAAGAGGCAGGTCAGATGGTCTGGTATTCCCATCTCTTTCAGAATTTTCCACAGTTTATTGTGATCCTCACAGTCAAAGACTTTGGCAAGATCAATAAAGCAGAAATACATGTTTTTCTGGAACTCTCTTGCTTTTTTGATGATCCACCAGATGTTGGCAATTTGATCTCTGGTTCCTCTTCTAAAACCAGCTTGAACATCTGGAATTTCACGGTTCATCTGTTGCTGAAGCCTGGCTTGGAGAATTTTGAGCATTACTTTACTAGCATATGAGATGAGTGCAATTGTGCAGTAGTTGAGCATTCTTTGGCATTGCCTTTCTTTGGGATTGGAGTGAAAACGGACTTTTTCCAGTCCTGTGGCCACTGCTGAGTTTTCCAAATTTGCTGGCATATTGAGTGCAGCACTTTCACAGCATCATCTTCCAGGATTTGAAGTAGCTCAACTGGAATTCCATCACCTGCACTAGTTTTGTTCGTAGTGATGCTTCCTAAGGCCCACTTGACTTCACATTCCAGGATGTCTGGCTCTAGATGAGTGATCACACCATCGTGATTATCTGAGTCATGAAGATCTTTTTGTACAGTTCTTCTGTGTATTCTTGCCACCTCTTCTTAATATCTTCTGCTTGTGTTATGTCCAGACCATTTCTGTCCTTTATTGAGCCCATCTTTTCAATGCAAATAAATAGAGGCAAACAACAGAATGGGAAAGACTAGAGATCTCTTCAAGAAAATTAGAGATACCAAGGGAACATTTCACTTTCCTCATGGAACTGTTTATTTCCTCTTCACTTTCTGCCGTTAGGTGGTGTCATCTTCATATCCAAGGTTATTGATATTTTTCCCGGAAGTCTTGACTCCAGCTTGTGCCTGTGCTTCATCCAGCCTGGCATTTCACATGATGTACTCTGCATATGAGTTAAATAAGCAGGGTGATGATATCAGCCTTGATGTTCTCCTTTCCCGATTTTGAGCCAATCAGCTCCATTCCTGGTTCTAACTGTTGCTTCCTGACTGGCATAGTTTTTTCAGGAGACGGGTAAGGTGGTCTGGTATTCCCATCTCTTGAAGAATTTTCCAATTTGTTGTGATCCAGTTTGTTGTGATCCACAGTCAACGGTTTTAGCAGTGAACACATTAAAGGCATCAGCAATGAAACAGACTTTTTTTCTGGAACTCTCTTGCTTTATCTATGATCCAATGAATGTTGACAATTTGATATCTGGTTCCTCTGCCTTTTCTAAATCCAGCTTGTACATCTGGAAGTTCTCAGTTCCTGTACTTGAAGTGTAGCTTGAAGGGTTTGAATATTACCTTGCTAGCATGTGAAATGAGTGCAATTATGTGGTAGTTTAAACATTTTTTGGCATTACCCTTCTTTGGGATTTAAATTAAAACTGACCTTTCCAGTCCTGTGACCACTGCTGAGTTTTCCAAATTTGCTGGTGTATTGAGTGTAGCACTTTCACAGCATCATATTTCAGGATTCAAAATAGCTCAGCTCGAATATCATCACCTCCACTAGCTTTGCTTATAGTGATGCTTCCTAAGGCCCACATGACTTCTCTCTCCAGGATGACTGGTCTAGGTGAGTTATCACACCTCAAGGTTATCCAGATCTTTGTCTTTTTTTCTTGTACAGTTCTTCTCTGTATTCTTGCCACCTCTTCTTAATATCTTCTACTTCTGTTAGGTTTATACTGTTTCTGTCCTGTATTTTGCCCATCTTTGCATGAAATGTTCCCTTGGTATCTCTGATTTTCTTGAAGAGATCTCTAGTTTCCCCATTCTACTCTTTTCCTCTGTTTCTCTGCATTGATCCCCGAGGAAGGCTTTCTTATCTCTCCTTACTATGCTTTGAAACCCTGCCTTCACTACTGATACATTTTCCCTTTCCTCCTTTGGCTTTCCCTTCTCTTCTTTTCTCAGCTATTTGTAAGGCCTACTCAGACAACCATTTTACCTTTTTGCATTTCTTTTTCTTGGGGATGATTTTGATTACCACCTCCTATACAATGTTACAAACCTCCATCCATAGTTCTTTAGGCACTGTCTATCAAATCTAATCCCTTGATGTAAACTGGGGAGTTAACACATCTTTCCCAATCTTTTTATTCTTGTTTCTAATATCTCTGGTCATTCTGGTAAAACTCTTTGTGTAGGGATTGACTCTCCTTTTCCTTACACTATCGTTTTCTCCTGAGAAAATCTCATCTCCTTCACCAAGTTCTATGAATATTTCCTTCATATTAATACATTTACTTAATGGAGTACTTTATATTCCATTTAGTGGGCTAACATTTTCTCTCTCATGACTGACACAAGCTGTGGCAATATATTCCCCCACATCTCGAACAGAAACATCAACTCTATTACGCCTCTCTGTTTCTCAAAACCTTGAATGTTTCCTCATTGCTTATAACGTTAACGATCTCCCATTAGCTTTGGCAAACATTTACTGCATCATCACAAGACCAACCTTAGGTAATTTGTTTCCATGGGATATAATCTCTGTCTCTCTTCTATAACCCCAGTCCTATTCATATATAAAGAGTCACATAAAATGTCTTATTCTCTATAGTATCTTTCTTCAAAGCCCCAGGCAAAATGCTTCCTCACACTGAACTTTTCACGGTTCTTGTTTTTACCTTTAAGATTACACATATCTCATACTAGCCTGTTTTTCTCTTTTGTTAAATGTTTTACTTCATCTCTTAGTTCTGTCAGTTTCAGCAAAATTGGGGACTTTTAAACATTCCTGTTTTACAAGATCTGTGCTTAAAATACAACAACAATAATAAAACAAAATCAAGGGAGTGACATTTTAACTAATACAAATAAAAAGATTAACACATCCTAATTAGTGTCATGTTACAAAAAACAAAACCTGACCCTTTTCCAAGCCTATGGGGCTTTTGCAAAGCAGTTTTATTTTGGCCACGCACACAAAATCTTAACACATTCCTAACAGCAAAAAGACCAGAAAGAAGGCAGAGCGCTAAAGATTTGATGCCTTCAAACTGTGGTACTGGAGAAAACTCCTGAGAGTCCCTTAGACAACAAGGAGATAAAACCAGTCAATTTTAAGGGAAGTCAGTCCTAAACACTCATTGGAAGGACTGATTCTGAAGCTGATGCAAACAGCTGACTCATTGGAAAAAACCCTGATGCTGGAAAAGATTGAGGGCAGAAGGAGAAGAAGGCATCAGAGGATGAGATGGCTGGATGGCATCTCCAGTGCAATGGCCATGAACGTGGGCAAACCTCGGGAGATGGTGAGGGACAGAGAGGCCTGGTAGTCCATGGGGTTGCAAAGAGCAGGACAAGACTGGATGACTGAACAACAAACAGCAAAAAAATGTGCAAGATCACTTTCTTTGATCACAATATTAAAAAATAAAAGGAAATAAAAATAAACTGGAAATTAAAGACATAAATCTTCTAATTAATTTTCAAGTGAAATTTAATGAAATTAGAATAAAGCTACATAGTATCTGAAAGCATTACAATGAGAAAAATTAATTTTAAACCATGATATATTGCCTAAGTTCTTCACTAAAAATACTTCATGTGAAAGATATAATGCCTTAACTTGCTGACTATACATTTCAACTTTCAATCAGGGTGGCTTTGAGAATGACAGGAACTGGGAAGCTAAAACCTACTTTTACATGACTTCCTCACAACTAGAATTTTGGATTTGAGATTGGTTCCTCTAAGAGCACACTCTTGTGAGTTTGTTTTCAACAGAAATTTAATCTGAGCCACATATACTTTGCTAACTCTTCTAGTAGGCACATCACAAAAAGTAAAAAGAAACAAATGAAATTAATTTTTAATAATGCATTTGACTTTACCCAATATATTCTAATATTGTTTTTGCAACATATAATCAATATTTAAAAGCTACAATATTTTACATTTTTTCCCATTTAGTCTTTGAAATCTTGTTTGTATTTTAAACTTAGAGCACATCTCCATGCGAACTAACTATGCATCAAATATTTAGCAACAGAATTGTCTAATAACTGCCATGTTGGGTAGCAGAGCTCTAAATGGGGAAAATGGGGAGAAGTAGTTTCCTATTACAGTTTTTTCTGGTAGACACTGTGGTAGAAAAGTTGGGTTTTATGCATCAGAAATAGATGTGGTGGTGGTGACTTGCTGATTCCTAGATCAAAATTAAGGAGTGCATTCATGAAGTCAACATTTCTAGCAATGACCAATCCATCCCAATTTTTCTCTTTCTGATTGTATCAAATATGAAACCTCCCCTACAGGCTGGTTCTATGGTTTTCTTGGGTCATTCCTGATGGATCAGAAACCAGCTTGCTTTTTCAAACTTCCAAGATCTCCCTAAGTGTGCAATTCCATCAAATTTATTTTTGCTTAAAATAGAATTTGGCTACACACACAATTTTGCTTAAAATAGAAATAGAGATGCTGAGAATTTTTAACTCTTTTTAAAAACCAACTTCAATATAATGAGTATGAAGTGTAAAAGAAATCAATAAGAAAAACATAAATTAATTAAAAAATCTTTTTGATCAATCTAATAAATAAAATCTAAACTGGAAAAGTAGAAAATTGAAAATGAAAAGAACATGAACATGAAAACTATATAATAAAAATCTAGAAAATCATAATAAAACATTGTGTTTATATAGGTGTTTATAAATTTTAAAATCTTAAACAAATGAAACAGAGGTCATAATGTTCTAAGAAAAATGAAATTGTCAAATTTGATTAAAGATACAGTAAAAATCTGAGTATCCATGAAAGAATCAAGTATCTCAGAAGATTGAATATCATCTTTCTACAAAGGAACTTCTACTCATGGAAAAGTCACTCTTGTCTTTGTACCAATGCAACATTTGGAAAAGTTTTTTTTTAATGAAAAAGTCAGCTGAGAAGAGATTAGAATCTTTATATTTTTTAGTTTGTTGCTCCAAAGTTTAGAGCATGCAACACTCAAAAATACTCGTAAATGTTAGTGGGGAAAGCCCATAAATCTCAGGGATGAAAACTATGATCTAAGCATTCAGAAAGGTCTGAACATATGATTTATCTTACAGCAGACTGAGTATTGATACAGAAAACACAGTCAATGCTTATTGGAATGGCTGACAGTTTCAGTTCAGTTGCTCGGTCATGTTTAACTCTTTGCCATTCCATGGACTGCAGCACCCCAGACTTCCCTGCCCATCACCAACTCCCAGAGCTTGCTCAAACTCATGTCCATTGAGTCAGTAGTGCCATCCAACCATCTCATCCTCTGTCATCCCCTTCTCTTACCACCTTCAATCTTTCCCAGCATCATGGTCTTTTCAAATGATTCAGTTTTTTCAGGTGGCCAAAGTATTGGAGCTTCAGCATCAGTACTTCCAATGAATATTCAGGACTGATTTCCTTTAGAATTGATGGATTGGGTCTCCTCGCAGTCCAAGGGACTCTTAAGAGTCTTCTCCAACACCACAGTTCAAAACCATTAATTCTTCAGGGCTCAGCTTTCTTTATAGTCCAACTCTCACATCCACACATGGCTATGGAAAAACCATAACTTTGACTAGACGGACCTTTGTCAGCAAAGTAATGTCTCTGCTTTTTAATATGCTGTCTAGTTTGGTGATAGCTTTTCTTCCAAGGAGCAAGCATCTTTTAATTTCATGGCTGCAGTCACCATCTGCAGTGCTTTTGGAACCCAGAAAAATAAAGTCTTGCTGTTTCCATTGTTTTCCCATCTACTTGCCATGAAGTGATGGGACCAAATGCCATGATATTAGTTTTCTGAATTTTGAGTTTTAAGCCTACTTTTTCACTCTTCTCTTTCACTCTCATCAGGAGGCTCTTCAGTTTTTCTTCACTTTCTGCCATAAGTGTGAAGTCATCTGCATATCTGAGGTTACTGATATTTCTCCTGGCAATCTTGATTCCAGTGTGTGCGTCTTCTAACCTGGCATTTTGCATGATGTACTGTGCAGCATATAAGTTAAATAAACAGGGTGACAATATATATCCTTGATGTACTCCTTTCCCAAGAAAGAAGCAAATCTTCCTCCAACTTAACTGCCATCCCCAAAATGAGTGCACCTTTTAATTCAGCTAACCAACAAAGTAGATGATTAAAATATCACAAAGATAGATAAGCTATCTAGCATGTAGCTTAAAAATTAATGTTTTACTCAACACCACCAGCAACAAATTCTAACATATATATTCTTTGAATATTCAAGTAATGCATTACTGATTTCTTCTGAGTGCCCCTACCTGTGGATAGTGTAAGATAATGGCCAAGAGAGTATAAGGAGAGTGACCCAAATGTTTTCAAGAAAGGTAAAAATGCAACTGAAACCCAAAAATAAAGATTTATGCAGTGAGTAGGGAAGGCACTGGGACTGATTGAGCATGCCAAAAATTATTTGTGAAGTTTTATGCTGGAGATTTTTCACTGGATGATGCTCCATGTTTGGGTAGACCAACTGAAGCTGAGAGTGATCAAATCAAGACATTAATTGAGACAATCAATGTTATGCCATGCAGAAGATAACTGACATACTCAAAATATCCAAAGTACTGAAATTAATTTGTACTATCTTGGTTATGTTAATTGCTTTGATGTTTGGGTTCCATATAAAGTAAAGGAAAAAACCCTTCTTGACCATATTTCCACATGCAATTTTCTACTTAAATGTAATGAAAACATTTGACTTTTAAAGCAAATTGTGACAGGTGATGAAAAGAGGATACTGTACAATAATATGGAGTGTTAAAGATCATGGAGCAAGTGAAATGAACCGTTACCAACCACACCAAATTTCATAATTCCATCTTCCCCAAACTTTTCATCTTTTTGAGCAAAGAAGGCACGGTTGTTTTTCATCCAAAGAAGGTGATGTGTATATGGTGGGATTGGAAGGGAGTCCTCTATTTATGAGCTCCTTCTGGAAAATCAAATGATTAATTCCAACAAGCGCTGCTCCCAGTGAAACCAACTGAAACCAGCATTTAACAAAAAGTGTCTAGAATTAGTCAGCAGAAAATGCATAATCTTACATCAAGATAATACAAGACAGCATGTTTCATTGATGACCAGGCAACAACTGTTAACTGTGTGAGCAGGAAGTTCTGATTCATCTGCCATATTCACTAGAGACTGCACCTTTGAATTTCTATTTATTTTGATCTTTATAAAATTCTTTTAATTAAAATAAAATTCAATTCTGTGTAAGACTGTAAAAGGCACCTGGAACAGTGCCTTCTTTGCTCAAAAAGATGAAAAGTTTGAGGAAGATGGAATTATGTTTTCTGAGAAACAAGGTAGAAAGTGTTAGTGGAACAAAACAGTGAGTATGTTGCTCAATAAAGTTCTTTGTGAAAATGAAAATGGGTCTTTTATTTTTACTTGAAAACTGAAGGAATCATCTGGCCAACCCAATGGAAGAAATTAAATTGCCTTTATCCATATCCTTTTGTCTGTGGAGACATAGCTAAGCAATGCTGCTTCCAATGGCTGACTTAAAAGAACCTCAAGTACTTTCTAAAGCACTGACACAAACACTTCAAAGAATGTGAGCCAACTGAAGACTCAATCATCTGACTCAAAGCCTAAATCAGAAAATGAAAGAGATAATTCAGACTAAACCCAAATTAAATGAATTTAAGCCAAGAGTCTCACTGGGTTTCCCTGGTGACTCAGATGGCAAAGATTCTGCTTGCAGTGCAGGAGACCTGGGTTCGAGCCCTAGGTTGGGAAGATCCCCTGGAGGAGGACATGGTAACCCACTCCATTATTCTTGTCTGAAGAATCCACATGAACAGAGGATCCTGGCGGGCTACAGTCCATAAGGTCAGAAAGATTCGGACATGACTGAAAGCTAAGCACAACAACAAAGAATCTTACTGGCCACCTGACACTCATCATATCTCCAAGATAACAAGAGCTTCAGTTATTTTAAAAATGAAAAAGTTGTACATGACCTATGATCATTTCAACTGCTATGATTTGACGATCCATGACAACAAAGCTTCATTAAAAAATTCTAAAAGCTAACTGTCTTAAAAATTGAAATGAATTTTCTGGCTGTCACCTCATTCCATACATTTGTTTAGTGTAATTATCAATACATTGATTAATTAATTGAAATTACATTCTCAAAATTGCATTTTCTATGTTATCAATCACAAAATTTAAAACTATCCCAGTATTACCAGTTATGATGGAGGAAAATCTCATGTAAGCCCCCTATTCTTTCTTATAATTTTTTTTAATTTGTAAACCAATTTATAAGAATTTTAGGAAGCTAGATTCATAAGAATAGATCTACAGCTAGTTAGACTAACATAATTAAACAGCTATTTCCTAAAAGAAAGGAAGAGAAAAAATAATTATAACAAACACACAATATGGCCAAATATAGTCAATTTTGTTCTCAATTGATTAAATGAGAAAATATTTTATAGTCAGTTATCCAATATTTTTGTATAATAATAGCTGGTAGCTAGATTTATCATGACAATCATTTTGAAATGTATAGAAATATCAAATCACTGTATTGTGTAACAGGAACTAACATAGTGTTACAGGTCAGTTATACCACAATAACAAATAAACAAACAGATAGAAAAAGAGATCAGATTTGTGGTTACCACAGCCAGTTGTGGGGTAGGGTAAGTGGGATAAGGTAATCTAAAGACACAAACTTCTAGTTGTAAGATAAGTAAATACTAGGGATATAACTTACAGCATGATTAATATAATTAAAGTGCTTTATGTTATATATTAAAGTTGCTAAGAGAGTAGAGTACATCCTAAGAGTTATCATCACTAAGGAGAAATATTCTTTTCCATTTCTTTAAGTTTGTATCTGTGTGAGTGATCACTGTTCCCTAAAATTATTGTGGTCGTCATTTCATGAAATGTAAGTCAAATCAATATGCTGCGCACTTTACTGTAGCATGTCAATTATGACTCAATAGAGCTGGGAAGAAAATAAAAAGCATTGTAAATGTTTTAAAAATAAAATACATCATTATTTTCTGGGTAGAGTTTATCCAATGCAATCTTTGGGACATAATGAGAATTGTTCTTCTGCTCAAATCTCAGAAAACTTACATGTGAAAGAATAACCCTAAGTCTTAAGAGACTGTCCAAAAAGCTTGGGTCCAATTAAGTATACTTATTTAGTCTACAGGATACAAATTTTATAAAATGGATAAAATATAAATACATAAAATATATACCAAGAAAATATTTATTTGATCACAGAATCTTGCTCTTTTTTCCAAGAAGGATTTTTTATGTAATTTACATTCCTTGAAACATTTTTAAGTGTTAGAGCACTAAGGAGGTACAGAGCACTAAGAAGGTACAGAGCACTCCAGTTTTTCTAAATGAGGATGAATTTTATAATTTCCAAAGCAACTATAGTTCCAAAACATTAAAAAACTATATATAAATGTTAAGTGTAAAACCCATTTGAAATGTGTTTTGTTTATACCAAATACCCTGATGTAAACAATGCATTAATATGTTCACTGTTACTAATAACAGAAAGATTAAAATGTAGAAAGTTATAACATATATGTGAAATATAAGAAAAAATAGAAGGTTATTGCCCAATGTAAGATGTAAAGAGATAATATTTTTATAAATAAGGCCAAGTAAGATAAACAGGATTTAGCACCAAAGAAAGCAGAGAGGTGCTTGCTTTTTCCTCTTTCATTCTCCCTCATATTCTCTATTAAGGTCAAACACCCCCATGAACACTCTCCCTTCATTCCCTAAAGTGAAAGCAATCACCTTTTCTATAATAATTATATTTATTTATCTTTAATTGATTGATGATTGATTTACAATGTTGGTTTAATTTCTGTTATACATAAACAAGAATTAAGCATAGGTGTACATATGTCCGCTCCCTCTTGAAACTCCCTCCCACCTCTTACTCTTTCCCATTCCTCTGGGTTATTACAGAGCCCCAGTTTGAGTTCACTGAGTCATACAGAAAATTTCCATTGGCTAACTACTTTACATATGTTCGTGTGTATGCTTCCATGCTACTCTCTCCATTCTCATCCTCTCCTTCCTATCCCCTGCCCTTGCGCTTAAGTCTATTCTCTATGTCTGCATCTTCATTGCTTCCCTGTGAATAGGTTCATCACTATCATCTTTATAGATCTCATATATATGCAGTAGTAAATGATATTTGTTTTTCTCTTTCTGACTTACTTCACTTTTTATATTAGGCTTTAGGTCACCCACCTCATTAGGACTGACTCAAATGCGTTCCCTTTTATGGTTGAGTAGGGACTGTGAAGAAAGCTGAGTGCTGAAGAATTGATGCTTTTGAACTGTGGTGTTGGAGAAGACTCTTGAGAGTCCCTTGGACTGCAAGGAGATCCAACCAGTCCATTCTGAAGGAGATCAGCCCTGGGATTTCTTTGGAAGGAATGATGCTAAAGCTGAAACTCCAGTACTTTGGCCACCTCATGTGAAGAGTTGACTCATTGGAAAAGACTCTGATGGCTGGGAGGGATTGGGGGCAGGAGAAGAAAGGGACGACAGAGGATGAGATGGCTGGATGGCATCACTGACTCGATGGACGTGAGTCTGAGTGAACTCCGGGAGTTGGTAATGGACAGGGAGGCCTGGCGTGCTGCGATTCATGGGGTCGCAAAGAGTCGGACATGACTGAGCAAATGAACTGAACTGAACTGAACTGAGATGGTGATTGCAGCCATGATATTACAAGACATTTACTCCTTGGAAGGAAAGTTATGACCAACCTAAACAGCATATTAAAAAGGAGAGACATTACTTTGCCAACAATGGTCCATCTAGTCAGGGATATGGCTTTTCCAGTAGTCATGTATGGATGTGAGAGTTGGACTATAAAGAAAGCTGAGCACGAAAGAATTGATGCTTTTGAACTCTGGTGTGGAGAAGACTCTTGAGAGTCCCTTGGACTGCAAGGAGATCCAACCAGTCCATCGTAAAAGAAACTAGTCCTGGGTGTTCATTAGAAGGACTGATGTTGAAGCTGAAACTCCAATACTTTGGCCACCTGATGGGAAGAGCTGACTCGTTGGAAAAGACCCTGACCCTGGGAAAGATTGAGGGCAGGAGGAGAAGGGGACGACAGAGGATGAGATGGTTGGATGGCATCACCAACTCGATGGACATGGGTTTGGGTGAATTCCGGGAGTTGGTGATGGACAGGGAGGCCTGACATGCTGCAGTTCATGGGGTCGCAAAGAGTGGACATGACTGAGCGACTGAACTGAACTGAACTAAGTATTCTATTGCATATATGTACCACAGCTTCTTTATCCATTCACCTATTGATGGATATCTAGGTTGTGTCCACATCCAAGATATTGTAAACAGTGCTGCAATGAACATCAGGGTACATGTGTCTTTTTCAGTTTTGGTTTCCTTGGGATAAATGCCTAGAAGTGGTATTGCTGGGTCTTATGGTGGTTTTATTCCTAATTTTGTAAGGAACCTCCACACTGTCTTCTATAGTGACTGTATCAATTTTCCCACCAGCAGTGCAAGAGTGTTGCCTTTTCTCCACATCCTCTCCAGCACTAGTTATCTGTGGATTTTTGGATGCTGGTCTTTCTTACTCGTGTGAGGTGATATCTCATTGTAGTTTTGATTTGCATTTCTCTAATAATAAGTGATGTTGAGCATTTCTTCGTGTGTTTGTTAGTCTTCCATAAGTCTTCTTTGGAAAAATGCCTATTTAGTTTTTTTGCCTGCTTTTGGATTGGATTGTTCATTTTTCTGGTATTGAGTTGTATGAGCTGCTTATATGCTTTGGAAATTAATGCTTTGTCAATTGTTTCATTTACTATTATTTTCTCCCATTCTGAAGGCTGTCTTTTCACCTTATTTATAGTTTCCTTTGCTATGCAAAAGCAAAATGATCACTTTTAATGGAACATCTATAAGCTTTCATTTGTTTATCATACAAGGTATTTATCATATTTGATCATTATTCCTGACATCCACTCTACTAGATGAGACATCCACTCATTCAGAGTGTGACCATATGTCACTCAGCCTTCTATGCCTATGTTATCCTGTTAATATACATTGATCTTAATCAACTAGACATCATTATAATAGTTATAGATGTTACAACTAAATTTATCAGAATATCAAGTGCTGTGCTATGTGCTTTGAGAGTTAAGGCCATGATATTCTCATTCATACCCTATGTATTTATTTATATATTTACATTTGGCATTGAAATACACTTAATTATTTAATATCTTAATTTTAGGAACTAACACTATGCTTTATAGGGTTAATTCAAAATATAGTAAAATTGTATCATTCTAAACTTTGAGCACTTCATAAAAAGAAGTTATTGAAAACAAATAACTGTCCAGTTTTATTTGTAATATATAGAAAAGTCATTTTACTTTCTTTTTTGTTTGATACTTATCATTAAGCTTTTCACACTTTTCCTATTATTTGTATACATTTTAATTTTCTTAGAGTAGTAATTGACTGCAATGAAACTTCTAGAAAAATTGAGGTCATTTTTCTATATATCCTTTCAGGCTTGAATTTATGCTGTGATCTGAAAAAAAGAAAAAAAGATTATATTCTTGCTGAGATTCTTTTCTGTCTTTTTCTGTAGTTTCTATAGGGACTATGATTGGACAAGGAAATTTATGTTGGCTAACAGCTTTTGGTTCTCACTAGAGGTTGCCAGATGTCAAATTAACTGACCAGCCAACAGGGATACAGTTGCTAAATGTGGTCTGCATAAGGCCTCCTCTTTGTACAATCTGGGTAATGCTTCACACAGCATGCCATTTAGAATACCATACACTAAAACACATTAAGGCAATTAGTGCCTAACTCCTGTACTGTTTCTGTCTTTGAAACTAAGAATTTCAATGCTATGTGGCATTTGAACACTTGGCAGAAAAACAAGATTTGAAGGACTGGTATTACGTTCTTCAGAGCAATACATGAATATAGTTAAGGCTATCGGAAGACTTAGATATTACTGTATTTTCTTTCTTTTATGAGGTGCCAGACACATTTAATTAAATCATAATCAATGTTATAAATTTGACTTTTACAAACTCAGTAACTCTTTAAGAGTTTTAGTCATGTTGCTAGGAAAGGATGTGATATCATCATGTCCTTTACTCAACACAGTTCCTCTTGTGATCTTAATTTTCAAATTTCATCATATATCATACTTTAAATATTCAAATTCTGATGCAGAGCTTATAGTTTTGATTTTTTGCCCATTGTATTAACTAGAACACTTATTTTTAAAATATATTCAAAAATATCTCACAATTGTGGTACAAACATATAAATTATAAATCCTCAGGAGAACTTTTAAACGGAGAAATCATTCAAACAATGCACACAGAAATGAGTGACATGGTTGAAGGATTGATCTTATGGAAAACACATCATGACAACTGGAGAAAAGCAGATTTCATGACTGAAATTCAAAATTAGAAATTTAAAAAATTAAAAATTCAAAAGCTACAGAAAATCTTTCAGATCAAAAAAGTCATCCCTTCAGCCTATAGTACTAACTTGACATGTGAAAGAAACAACTAATTTTGCAATAAGATTAGTTCTTTTCAATTAAATTTATATAAAAAAAAAGCTTAGTTCTTTTGAGCTAAATGAAAATTTATCATCACGTTATGCACTTTAATGTTTATTATTTTGGGAAAGTATTATTTAAAAGTAACTCAAATAACAGGTCCAAACAGTAAATGTAGATTTAGCTAGGGGCAAGTAAGTTTTGTGGGTAAGAACACAATTTAGTAACTGGTCTGCTCTGACATTGTTTTTGTATAATAAAGATCACCCACTGAAAGAAAACTACAATGAGCTATTGTTTTATGATCATTTTATTTATTCTTTGAGAGCATGTCCTGTGAACTGAGGCATTTATATACTGGGTTATTAGAATAAAATGGCTAATAAAAGATCTTACTACATATTGAATTAATTGCTCTTCTAATTGTTTTCTGGTTTTACTAGTAATTAAGAGCAAACAGTTCAGGTTCTCTGCATGCGGCCTGATAATTTCAACAGAGAAAGTCATACACTTTACACTGATTTTAAAGTCAAACACATGGCAATTTCAATTTTTCATAGCAATTGTTTTCAGATATTAAGAAAATAAAGGAGAATAGCTCATTTTTACTGTTTCAAGAAATATTTAAATCTGTTGCTATTTTAAAATTATTAAAGCATTGTAATTACTCATTTGTTTTGAAATTATTAAAGCATTTTAATTACTTTTATTTTGATGTTGGAACCTATATGGTTGAGGAGAATTTCCTTGTCTTTCTGAATAAAAGCAAAAAAGAGAAAATGGATAGCAATCACTATGTTTGTTACTGCAGAGTACTTAAAAGGATTCAATACTAAGCACAGCCTTACAAATGAACTGTGACCTCAGTCACCAACGGTGTTTTTAGAGCAGTCATAGTAATTTGGAAAGCACTAAGTATAACTTTCTATCAACTACACTCCAACTAAAGTAGGAGAAGGAGGAAATTATGTAGAAATGTCAGCATTTTTCCAGTAGCAAAAAATGAAAGCACCACACCCATTTTCATCTGAAATAGCTAGATAATTGAGGGTTGGAGATCAGCCCTGGGATTTCTTTGGAGGGAATGATGCTGAAGCTGAAACTCCAGTACTTTGGCCACCTCATGCGAAGAGTTGACTCACTGGAAAAGACTCTGATGCTGGGAGGGACTGGGGGCAGGAGGAGAAGGGGACGACAGTGGATGAGATGGCTGGATGGTATCACTGACTTGATGGATGTGAGTCTGAGTGAACTCCGGGAGCTGGCGATGGACAGGGAGGCCTGGCCAGAGAAGGCAGTGGCACCCCGCTCCAGTACTCTTGCTTGGAAAATCCCATGGACGGAGGAGCCTGGTAGGCTGCAGTCCATGGGGTCGCTGAGAGTTGGACACGACTCAGTGACTTCACTTTCACGTTTCACTTTCATTCATTGGAGAAGGACATGGCAACCCACTCCAGTGTTCTTGCCTGGAGAATCCCAGGGACGGGGAGCCTGGTGGGCTGCTGTCTATGGGGTCGCACAGAGCTGGACACGACTGAAGCAACTTAGCAGCAGCAGCAGCAGCAGGGAGGCCTGACATGCTGCGATTCACGGGGTCGCAAAGAGTCGGACACGACTGAGCGACTGAACTGAACTGAACTGAACTGAACTGAACTGAAGGAGTGCTTTCAAAAAACCTTGTCTGAGTGATTAGCTTTTGATAACTCAGCTCTCCTCAATACCCTGGGAAAGCAATGTGAGTAATTCAGTGCTCTACTAACCTGAAGAAACTAGAATCCATGGTGCAGACATTTGATATTTTTGGCCCAGCTGTGCTCTGCTCTATTGAAAATATTTTTTTCTTTTTAGTTTTGGTTGTCAGACATAGTGTAAGTCTGAATAAAAATTTTTTCTGGAAAGTGAGGAAGAGATAAAACGTGAAGGACGTTGTCTCCTCTGAGTTGTAGCCAGTTCAGCATGTTAGGATTTTAGAATTGGTGTTGCTAGATCACTTATTTTAAGGGCCATCAGTTAATGTTGTTAAAGGGCTTCAAAGATGAAAAGTAATAAATATATAAATAAACGCACCTCAGATGCTTCATATTGATTGGGGGTTGGTTTTACAGTACAAAACTGTTGCTTTAGTGGTTGGAAAAGTGATCCAAAGTGAGTTATCATGCCTCAAGCTGAAGGCCAAGGTCATTAATTATTGCCACCTGAGCAGTGCAGCTTACAAAATAAGTCTGGCCTGGCCTCAAAACCAGACCCAGAGCATGATGGAGAGTTTAGAAATATTCACAGGAAAAACCAGTGTTCAAGTGCAGCTGCAAGTTGCGAATAGAGTTAAGTTATAAAATAACTTGGTGATTTTACAATGCATCGTAAAAACTGATGTCAAACAAGTCTTGATATATCCCAACCAACTACCCAGAAATGATTTTTCCAATTTTACTCAAAGATGTTTGCTTTGATAAATCTAGGCTGTCAGAAATTTATTGTGAGAAGGTAAATTAATCAGGTTAGCTGTGGGATATTACTATTATTTAGACATTTTAGTTGCTTACAGATAGAGATGAAAGGAGAGATAAAGCTTAAAGTCCCTGAGTGCTGTTATGAATATATGCATTCTTCCTTTCCAGACTCCCTTTGGATTCTCTTTTTGCCTCTGTAGGAATATCTGGTCATGGAGGGTCAGACACGACTGAGCGACTTCACTTTCACTTTTCACTTTCATGCACTGGAGAAGGAAATGGCAACCCACTCCAGTGTTCTTGCCTGGAGAATCCCAGGGATGGGGGAGCCTGGTGGGCTGCCGTCTATGGGGTCACACAGAGTCGGACACGACTGAAGTGACTTAGCAGCAGTAGCAGGAATATCTTGTATTTCCCAACCATATTGTAAATACTTAATGCAAGTTTCTTTTCAGGGTCTCTGATTTGACTGTGATCTCACAGATATTTGTTATTTGTGGGTGGGGGAAGGTGAGGACACAAGTGCCTACTCTGTCCTTGCAGTAGCCATGGATGTCCTGTCAAATGCCATGCTCCATGCCTAAGTGATTTTACAGGATGTGTCTGCATCACAAGATAACGACGTCAAGTAATCATTTTAAAGGTGAGAAAAGCCAAGCTAAGAAAGAATGTGTCCAAAGATATGTAATAAGCAGAGCAAGGATTCAATGACACTTTCTAATCCTAAATTTTGTTTTTATATTAAATGTATGGATTT
The DNA here is from genome assembly GCF_016772045.2 of Ovis aries. Classification (NCBI taxonomy): domain Eukaryota; kingdom Metazoa; phylum Chordata; class Mammalia; order Artiodactyla; family Bovidae; genus Ovis; species Ovis aries. Next base: position 1,635,258 of record NC_056070.1, read on the forward strand.
TTAAAATTAATTTTCACATTTATTTCAGTGTTAAATATTTCCGGTGATGGCCTATATCACTTGGATTGCTATACTAATTGGATAGACTCAAATCTCTTTCTCAGCTAAAACTTTATCTTGCACTAGTACATATGTACATGCACAACATATGCTTTATGGGATTCATGCCTAGAGGAGGTGTGGTCTCGATGAGAAACACTGACTTGGATGCAGGTAGAGTAGGCACTTTCGTCTAGGATATAATCTGGGGAGTCATGAAGGAACATTGCAAAGTGAGGTTTCACCAGAGGCCACAGGAATAATGGGCTCTCACGGGGGCTAGAGGCTCTTGGCTCTTGGCTTCTGTCACGCATGCAGTTCCCCACTGCCCAGCACTAGTCCACTGGATCAGCAGAACTGCAGGCCCCCAAATAACTGCCAGTTAAAGCACTCACTGGAGGGTCAGAGGTTATGTGAAAGTCGTTCAGTCGTGTCCAACTCTTTGCAACCCCATGGACAATGGAATTCTCCAGCCCAGAATACTGGAGCGGGTAGCCTTTCCCTTCTCTAGGGGATCTTCCCAACCCAGGGATTGAACCCAGGTCTCTGGCACTGCAGGTGGATTCTTTACGAGCTGAGCCACAAGGAGTTATGAGGTGACAGTAATATATTCACTCAGACATTCTATTATTCCCTGTCTTTAAAGGAGCAGAGGGTGAGAAAAAAGTTTGCAAGTGATTGATCCAGATAATATGCCTTACAGTTTCTTTCTCACAAGAAGCTAGTACTACTTCATTATTTTATTTTTAAGTTATTCTCACTGAGTTGACAGTATATAGTATGTTTTATGGAAAACTTCAGTGTGTGGTTTCTAATCTTCATGAGAAAAGTAGGATGAAATGAACAAATTTTATTTTTACTTCAAATAATGCTCACAATATGAAGATACAAACATATTAGACCATATGCTATATGCATATTAGACCATTAGCATGTATGCTAAATCAAGGGGACAGAAAATGGCTAAATGAAAAACATTCAGTCACAGAAGTAAATATATTAACTGGGGGACTTATAAGCAACACCAGCAACATCACCTAAATTTTTATTTCAATTTGATAGGTTTTATATTATTGAAATTTTTCAAATAAAACTGTCCTGCTACTGCTACTGCTGCTAAGTCGCCTCAGTCGTGTCTGACTCTGTGCAACCCCACAGACAGCAGCCCACCAGGCTCCCCTGTCCCTGGGATTCTCCAGGCAAGAACACTGGAGTGGGTTGCCATTTCCTTCTCCAATGCATGAAAGTGAAAAGTGAAAGTGAAGTCGCTCAGCCGTGTCCAACTCTTAGCGACCTCATGGACTGCAGCCCACCAGGCTACTCCGTCCATGGGATTTTCCAGGCAAGAGTACTGGAGTGGGTTGCCATTGCCTTCTCCGAAAACTGTCCTAGTTTATTTAATTTGTAACCAGGTTTGTGTGTGTGCTGAATTTCTTGTCTGACAATGGAAATGATCTTCTTCCCCACAAATCACTAGGAAAGGGCCAACTAATAGTAATAACCACTCTTTATAATGCATTTACCCCTACTAGAAAATACATTATATGTATAATCTTCCTTAATTCTTTAGCTCAGTGCTTTTGGGTATCTCATTCTTGTTTCAAAAATCAGGAAAGTGAAGCTAGAGAAGGAACTTGCCCAAGGCCAAACAGCTCCTCAGTGGCAAAGTCAGACTTAGAACTTCTGTTAATGAAGTTTATGTTTTTAATCAGTTAGTCCACTGCTTCTCTCCAACATAACTGCGAATGGGTCACTTTGTCTTTACAAATAATATGTTTAGAAGAACTAGAAATAGTTTGACTTTTCTACAATTTATTTACAATGACTACAGCAAACATATACCAAAAGTGCACTCTATAGCAGTTAGCACAGCACGTATATGAACTAATAATCCTTATAACAACTTTGTGAAATATTATGAAATAATAAGATTATCCATTTTATGGATGAGGAAACTGAAGGCACATGAGATTAAAAGTGTGGGTCCAAGGTTACCAAGCTATTAAGAAGAAAACTGGAATTTAGATTGAGAGACTAATTCTAAGTGACACTCTTGTACCTTCCCAGCTAGGTGCTCAGGGGACAAGAGTGAAGATGCAGTACAGGCGTAGATTTTACCCAACTGAATATGCATGGTTGACAAACCGATCAGTCTCACCAGGTAGGAAATGAGATCACCCCTTCTGACTCCATTCCATTCCCTCTCTTTCCTTTTGGCAAAGTGGATGCCTGAATAAAAAATACTATAATTTCTACATCTCATTAGGTGATAATATATGGTTTCTGAACATACAAGTTAGTGGCTCTTCTTGAGATTTCTACAGCAAATAATGCTTACATATGAGAACAAACCAAAACTGCTGACAGTAAATATATGCCATTGCTGTGGCCAAATATAATCTTCTTGCAGTGTGTTACCAGAAATGAGAATGAGCCATAAGCAGGGCTTCCTGGGGGTCCCAGTGGTAAAGAACCCACCTGCCAGTGCAGGAGATGTACAGGACACTAGTTCAGTCCCTGGATCAGGAAGATCCCCTGGAGGAGGGCATGGCAACCCACTCCAGTATTCTTTCCTAGAGAATCCCATGGACAGAGGACCCTGGCAGGCTACAGTCCACTGGGTCACACAGAGCTGGACATGACTGAAGCCTCTTAACACACACACGTGATAAGCAGGTAAGAGAAGGAATAAACTGTTCAGGTGCAATGAACTCAGCTCCTATGTACCCCTATCCATAAACAGCATCCAGGTGGCAGACATGGGAACTGAATTAGATCAGCTAACTTTCATGGGCTGCCTATATCATTCACTTAATTTCATAAGGCAGCTAACTTTTAAAATCTAAGCAGCATGTGTGTGTGCAGTTGCTGGCTCTTTGCGACCCTATAGACTGTAGCCCAACAGGCTCCTCTGTCCATGGAATTTTCCCAGCAACAATACAGGAGCAGGTTGCCATTTCCTCCTCCAGGGTATCTTCCCTACCCAGGAATCGAACACTACATCTTCTGCATTGCAGGTGGATTCTTTACTGCTGAGCCACTGGGAAAGCCTATAAGACACGCATATGCCCCTGCAAATTTGTTGGTAATTTTTTCTATTATACACACATGTGTAAATCTTAAAAACATTTTAAGTTTATCACCCAAAATGATTTCACATAGCATCAGTCGCATTTGGGACTCTGAATTAAAAATTAGAGATGCTTTGAAGAATTGCTCAAGGCTGAGAGAGAGAACCTTAGAAGAAAGAAGGTAAAATAAGTCTTACATGTGCTGGAGAGGGTCGCATAAGAATGGGGTGAAAAGGAGAGTTAAAAGGTCTGGAGTAGCTAAACGCCATAAAAAACAGTGTCTCCCAATTTCATGGAGCCAAAATATATGCACACTATTTAGTTAGAAGGTTGACACAGTTCCCAGAGGTGAAACCAAGGGAGAGAGGGAAACACATTTTATTCCATATATATCTGAGTTATCTTTTTGACAAGGAACATGAGGGGAAAATATTCATGAATTACTCGGTTTCATAGCAAACAACAATCACAACTAGCTAATAATAAATTGACTTGATTAGAAATAGACATTTCTAACTGATGTTGTCTACAAGACAAGTTTAACTACTGTGATATCAAACAAAATAGACAAGCAGCATAGAGAATACCTATTACTTCAGCTATTTTGGGTGGCTTCCTCCCTAGGATTTCTGGGGTCAATGGGATTCTGCTGCAAGTGTCAAGGGTGGTCCCAGGCACCTGCCAATTAGAAGCCAAGGTTTCTTTAGGATGTCTTACTAAAGGATCAGTCTCCTCTTTTATCTTCCCAGGAGACTGGATTCATATAAGGCACAGATATATGGCTTGTACTTCTGACAGAACCCTCAACTCCTTTCTCACTTGCATATTCTTTTTTAATATGTTTTCTTAGAAATTCTTACCAGTTTATATTTTTCAGGGGCAAGGCAAAATCTATTTTTGTTTACAATCATAGTAACTGTAGAAATAAAACTTAAAAGTAGGTATTTTATTATGAAAAACAGAATTAGATTTAATACATATTTAAAAATAATCAGGGGTTTGAGGTCTAGGATATAGTGATTTAAATAAGAATTCTCCGCAAGGATTTTAGCTATAAAGAAACACTTCTATATTTTGATTTGAGCTTCTACTATGTGACTCATTCTAACTCCAGATTACAAATTTATAAAATTGTAAAACTGAGCAATGATAAATTCTCTAAGGAAAACATAATAGGCAGATGTCCCTATCTGGTAATATTTTATTCAGGACAAATGAATGAAACAGTTATTACTGCAAAGTAACTTTCATGCATTGGAGAAGGAAATGGCAAACCACTCCAGTGTTCTTGCCTGGAGAATCCCAGGGATGAGGGAGCCTGGTGGGCTGCTGTCTATGGGGTCACACAGAGTCAGACACGACTGAAGTGACTTAGCAGCAGCAGCAGCAGCAGCAAGTGATGCTTAGTCAAACTCCAGGTAAAACCTTTTGCAAATTCACATATGATTAAATAGTCTAAGGAGATGTTCGTAAGTCATTTAGATTAACAAGGGACACTTTAAAGATCTGGCAGTAGGGAGGAGAGAGTCAGCAGTTCAAGAGGATCCTCTAAAGGAAAGTTGTATTTCCTGGGCTTTCAAATAGGCTAAGCAAAATACATTCTTGTTTAGCCTTGCACTAGAGGAATACTATTAATTATGCAAACATTTTTCGATGTAAAAGAATTTGAGAATGACTCAGCAAGAGATTTCAAAACCAAATACTTCTACTTTCTTATCGAACATGTTCTTTCCAGAACTGTTCTCTGTTCTATGACCTGGGGTGAGAAGATTGAGATCTATGGAGAAGAGGTTCCATCACTGTAGCGGCTTTTGAGAAAACCCCAGTTTTGCCAGGAACATGGACTCATTCAGTTCTACCCAATCCTCCCATCATTTTTACTCTAAATTGGAAGTAATTGATAGCTTTTCTAAGTTTAGCCTCTAATTTTTCTTTAATAAGCATAAAACAGAGTCCAATCTCCTAACCAAAGACTGGGTCTACCTGTCAAAAGTGTGTGTGTGTGTGTGTGTGTGTGTGTGCGTGCACACACATGGGTGTGGTTATCTTCATATTTTCCTCTAGAGAAGCGTGTATGTTAATGGTAACTCAGAAAAGGGGGGACATTTAAATCTTAAGATATAAAGGCAACAGATTTTTTACAAATCCCTGAGAAAGTAATAGTTCAAGATTTAGTTGGAGAAGGGAAGGCTCCCAATCATGAGCCCTTTGGAAATTTGGGGAAGAAGTCTTCTCACCTATTTTGGAAACTACTTGCAGATGTAGGGATTGCTCACAACAGGCGCTTTGCAGAGATTTCCTCTGATTTTTTTTCTCCCAATTTCCCACAGCCTGTGTTTGTCCTATGTCTGCTAGGCTGACATGTGGTTTACCTCGCTAATCCTGCTGCCAGGTTTTACACACTCTCCTCCGAAGTAAAACTTAAGCCAGAGGATACTGAGCAACTCTGGGCATGGGCGCCAGAGCTGTCACAGAAAATTTGCTTCCCAAGTGTTCCTTCCAACTTCCCTTCCTGAGCCCGCGTGAGCCACAGCGCAGCCCTTGGCTAGGTCTTCGCGTTTCCTGCTGCTGCAATCTGTAACTGGATTTTGGATTTTTTTTTTTTTTTTAACTGCAGTTCTGAGGATCTCAGTTCTTAGGAAAACTTTGCTGGTTGTGGGACTTTGAAAGCAGTCAGTTTCTTTACCTCGGTCGCGGAGGCCCATTTTTCCTCCCCTCGGGCTGTACCGAGGCAAAGGCGGCAAAGGGGAGACGCAAACTGCTTGTGTTGGGGAGGAAGTGGAGGTTTGAGCCAAGTTGTCAGCATCCCTGGCCCACCCCCGGTCTGGCGCTCTCGGCTGGCACGTACATCATCTATTAACTGCTGTTCGTGGACGCAGTGCATGATATATTCATTTTTATCTTTAGTAAATTACAAATGGAATTCTCGGCGCTCTCTTGTCTGTCTGCTCCTACGGGGCTACCGAAAGGAGGCGGAGAGGAGGCTGTGGCCCGGATCCTGACCCTGATTGTATGAATAAGTAAGCAGGATGCAAGTGATTGGGTTAGATGCTGTGAAGATTTTTTTTTTTTTTTTTTTCAAGTTAGGAAGAGGGTAAAGAGACAGCCGGGGGGTGGGGGGGAGACAAACAGTGCATCCCCAAATCCTCCCACTTTAGCTCTTCTCGCAGTCTTGCTTTGCTGCTTCTGCGGCTTTTAAGGTCTGGCGGCAAAGGAATGCTCCCCACCCGCGACCGCGGTCCCCACTTTCAGCTCAGACGCGCTGATGTGAAGACTGGTCTCGTCCTTCCAGAGCGGCACCGTGTCCGGGTGCGGGGTGCACGCGGGATCTGAGCCCGAGAACCTGAGCCTGGGGCAGCCGAGCCGTTGAGTAGCTGAAAGGACGGCCGCCGGGAGACAGCCTGGCCGCGCGCCCGCCCGGACCCGCTCCCTACCTGCCCCCGCCCGCCACCTCGCCCGCGCCGGGGGACAGGTCGCCCTGCCCTCTCTCCGCCCGGCGGCGCCCCATGTCCCCGGACACCTGAGCGCCAGCCGCGCCGAGGAGCCTTCCGCGGGGACAGGAACCGGTGCCCTTCCTCGAGAGGAAGATGGGGCTGGAGAGGCTTTCCCCGGGGATGCTCGCGTGGCTGGCGGCCACGGGGGCTGTCCTCTGCGCGGAACTAGGGGTCTGCGCTGGCCTCGACTATGAATACACTTTCGGTGGCTACGGAGAGGATGAGGCGGAGACGCTGGACTACAAGGACCCGTGCAAAGCCGGTGAGTGCCCTCGGGGCAGGACGGCGGGGGCAAGGCTGGCGCTGGGAGGGCGCCGGGTCTCACCTGTCTCCTTCCCACCCCCTCCCCACGCGCAGGGGCCGCGCGGCCCCCGCAGCCGCAGCTCTGCGCCGGCGGGACTGGGTGCGGAGCGCGGTCTCCAAGTTGGGAACCTCCGGTAGTTCCTCCGCCCCACCCCCGCCCCGGCGCGGCGTGACGAGCTGCGGACGCAGCCGCTAGGGCTCCGAGCCCGGCGCCTGCGGCCCTGCGCTCCGCGGCCGGCGCCGCCCTGGTGCCCGGGCGGGCGGGCTTAGAGTCGGGACACCTTCGCCCCCTCTCGGCCAGGGTCCTGTGGGCGTTCCGGGCACAGAAGGCATGGGATGCCCTCGAAAGCTCCCGAGCTGGATGAATTTAAACGCGCATTGGCCCATTTCAGGAAACCTTAAAAACACTTCCAAGTTGCCGTCCCATTCAAGCTTGTTTCGCTCTCCCTCAATCCGGGTCCTGCGGTGGGACGCGGACACTCCGCCCGGCCCTCCTCCCGCAGCCTGAACTCTGAGACACACGCCCTGTTTCCGGGCCCTGATCTGCTGAGTTGAGGCCGAGGTGACCAGGGGTTGGTGGACCGGCCATTCTCTTGCGAGGAAAGTGGTCACGAGGTTGCTGGGCCCGATTCAGTGAGAGTCTGTGAGCAGAAAGCACGTTTTGCCCCATCTCAAGAGGAAGGGGGAGGCAAAATCCCCAAAGTAGATTCTGTGAGGGTGTTCTGCATGTGACTCCACACCTCTTTTGACCTCTCTTGAGCCTGAAGTTAAGAAAGATGTATGCAAATGAAGGAAAATGCTGGAAATTCTCTTGTTAATTTGCACCTTTGATGACACATTGTTCTAACAAGGAGAGTATGTTAATGACAAGCAGTATATGTGTTCAGGTTATCAGCTCACGTCTTCAAAACTTGGAGTAGCTTAGCAGAAACATGTCAGTCTGGAATTCCGAGTTCTGATTTAATTCAATTTTGCTTATGTTTCCTCATCACCTTTAACCCTCAGCCTATCCCACCAGAAGTTTCCTGGGCCTTCCTTGATGGTTTAGAGGACCAAGACACCTTTCGCCTGTGGTGGATTGCTAGAGGCTGGGCTGCCAGAACTCAGTACTATACATCTCCCTAAACCTACCTTTTATTGAGAAATTTGTTTTGAATAATGTTTGCGACTGGGTGAAAATTGAAAATTTTCTTGTTTTAGGTAACGTAAAAATGAAGTATATTATTTCTCAAATTTGTCTAGGAAAACATCTATTCACTAATGCTCTGTTGTGGGAAAGATTCAACCAACTACCAGTATAAGATGGTCTGATTTCAGGAAAATATAGTTTTCTCTGCATGTTAAAGTAAAAGCTTATGCTTTCAAAAATCATTAACTTAAAATATGAATATGCTGCTGCTGCTAAGTCGCTTCAGTCATGTCCAACTCTGTGCGACCCCATAGAGGGCAGCCCACCAGGCTCCTCTGTCCCTGGGATTCTCCAGGCAAGAACACTGGAGTGGGTTGCCATTTCCTTCTCCAAAGCATGCATGCATGCTAAGTCGCTTCAGTCGTGTCCGACTCTGTGCGACCCTATGGACAGCAGCCCTCCAGGCTCCTCTATCCACAGGATTCTCCAGGCAAGAATGCTGGAGTGGGTTGCCATTTCCTTCTCCAAAATATGAATATAACACATGTCAAAAGTTAGCTAATTCATTTTCAGAAGTTCCGTTGTTTCAGACTTAACTTTAGAAATTTCTCAGAAGAGTCTGTGAACCTGTATTATTTTTGTCTAAAGAGTGTTTGAAGTTTTACAATTTACTTGTACTAAGTGTATTGAAACACATCTCAAGCACATCTCAAGGAAAATGTCCATTTTCCTCAGCACATAAACATTCAGACAAGAAAAAAAAAAACTTTAAGAGTATTTACTTTTATTTTTCCTTTGCTGTTGCTGTTCAGTTGCTAAGTCGCATCCAACTCTTTGCGACCACTTGGACTGCAGCATGCCTGACTTCCCTTTTCTTCACTGTCTTCTGGAGTTTGCTCAGACTCATGTCTACTGAGTCGATAATGCCATCCAGTCATCTCATCCTCTGTCGCCCCCTTCTCCTCCTGCCTTCAATCCTTCCCAGCATCAGGGTCTTTTCCAGTGAGTTGGGCTCTTTGCATCAGGCGGCCAAAGTACTGGAGTGTCAGCTTCAGCATCACTCCTTCCAGTGAATATTCAGAGTTGAGACACTGTTTTGATCTCCTTGGAGTCCAAGGGACTCAAGAGTCTTCTCCAGCACCACAACTTGAAAGCAACAATTCTTCTGCCCTCAGCTTTCTCTATGGTCCAACTCTCACATTTGTACATGACTACTCTGAGTGACTTCTCTTTCACTTTCCACTTTCATGCATTGGAGAAGGAAATGGCAACCCACTCCAGTGTTCTTGTCTGGAGAATCCCAGAGACAGAGGAGCCTAGTGGGCTGCTGTCTGTGAGGTTGCACAGAGTTGGACACGACTGAAGCGACTTAACAGCAGCACTGGAAAAACCATAGCTTAGCCTCTACAGACCTTTTTCTGCAAGGTGATGTCTCTGCTTTTTAATACACTCTCCAGGTTTGTCATAGCTTTCCTTTCCAGGAGCAAGTATTTTAAATTTCATGGCTGTAGTCAGTGTTTGCAGTGGTTTTGGAGCCCAGGAAAATAAAATTTGTCACTGTTTCCACTTTTTCACCATCTATTAGCCATGGAGTGATGAGACCGGTTGCCATGATCTTAGTTCTCTGAGTATTTAGTTTTAGGCCAGCTTTTTCACTCTCTTCTTTCACCCTCAGCAAGATGCTCTTTAGTTCCTCCTCACTTTGTTCCATTAGAGTGGTGTCATCTGCATATCTGAGGTTGTTGGTTTTTCTCCTGGCAATCTTAATTCCAGTTTGTGAGTCATCCAGCCTGTCATTTTGCATGATGTACTCTGCATGTAAGTTAAATAAGCAGGGTCACAATATACAGCCTTGACATATTCCTTTCCCAATTTGAACCAATCCATTGTTCTTTTACTAATCGTTTGTTTTTGAACAGAGCTGTTGAAGATAAAACAACAGTAAAACCAAATTTGAATGGATTATGATTCTAACTTTATTTCTTCCCTATTTTTGTGTACAAGAGCTAAACCTATACATGTGTGCAGTAAAAGAGAAAAAAGAATGGTCCAAGTGGAAGACCAAGAAGCACAGCCACAATTTGAGATCACTTTTAAATGATTATTGTTGCTTTTTTAACTTGGTGAAGTGAAAGGCTTTAATTTACTATCTTGGCTAAAGTGTACCAAAATCTTAGTGCCACCTTTTGGTACTATATAAGAGAAATAAAAGTAATAACAGGGAAAATTCACAGTACATTGAAATCCCAGTCAAAGAAGGCCACTAAAATAAGAAAGATGGAGACAAATATGTGAAAGATAACCAGAAAGCAAGAGGGGATGCTCCCCAGATTCCAGGGTGCCTTTGATCTGCCCTTCCCCAAGAGGTGAGTGGAGGTTATGGCCTACTGAAAAAAGTGCCCTTCTCTTTAGAAAGAAACAAGGGTCCTAAGTTTCATGAAACTATATGGTAGTTTGATGTCATAGTGATAGCATAGCTTTATAGTTTCAGAGCATTTGAGTACATTATTTCAGCTCAATACAACACTCCAAATGGTGGAATTTGTTAATACCACCATTACCCAGATAGAAAAACAGATGCTCCATGAAGTCAAACAATTTGTTAAGATTACCCAGAACTTGATTTCAAGCCTCCTGGCTGTAAAGTTCACTTGTTTTAAACAATTACACTCCATTCTTAATTGGCCTTTTGGAGAACTTCCTTGAAATGTGAAGAGTAGAAGTTTGTCCAGGTTTATCTGAGTCTAGACTAGTAGAAATGCATTTGCTTTATCTGATATTAATGAAATGACTAAGAACATAGTTTCACTTTGCTAAATATAGTGAGAATATAAAGTCCTTGCGGTTAGAGATCATAACTGATTTTTAATGTTTATCACAGGAATGGGTTAACATTGTTAGATATCTGGAAAGTTCTCAATACCTCCTCATATCTATAGACTATTAATATTGATCTTCATCCCTCATCTACATCTCATTCTAACAAATCAAGTGTTATCCAAGAAGAAATATTCTTCACTATAACTTGTTAGAGTTGTGCCATTCTTAGTATATTTGTGAAGCAATATAACTTGTATACCTTTCAGAACTCTGATTTCAAGTTCATGAAACTATAGGACAGAAAGGAAGACTTTTGTTAATTTAACTTTGATTTAGAAATATATTTTTGATATAAGTGAAAATAGATAGGGGCTTCCCTCGTGGCTCAGTGGTAAAGAATCCGCCTGCCAATGCAGGAAAAACTGGTTTGATCCCTGGATCTGGAAGATCCCCAGGAGAAGTAAATGGCAACACACTCTGGTATTCTTGCCTGGGAAATCCCATAGATAGAGGAGGCTACCGTCCACGGGGTCCCAAAAGGGTTGAACTCGACAAAGGGGCTAAATAACAACAGAAGTAGGTAAGTCAGTGTAGCACAGCCTCAGATGTATTTGTATAGTCCATAAAATAGATAATTCACCTCTCTATATAAACAGACACAAAGATGCAGATAATTCAAAAGAATGTCTATCTTGCACATTCAGATGTCAGCATAATACATAGTCATCTGAATTTGCAATCAGATTTATCTTACTTTCTCTAGTTCAGAAGGATCTGAGAGATGCTGGAAAGCTGATCCTGCAGGAAGTCATTCCAGAACAGAGACTAAGGTGTCCTATTTCATCATTGTGCTGTACCAATACGTGTTAATCTGAGTGTCTGTGAATATCTGTGAAGAGTCTGGGCAAATCTGGGGTGCAAATTAATCTCTCATATTTGTCTAGAGATTAGCTGGAAAAGGTTACGTGCGAAACCAACTCTGTGTTCTCTCTCTACCCTCTTCCTTCCTTCCTTCCTCCCTCCCTCCCTCCCTCTCTCCCTCCCCTACGCCCTCCATCCTTTCCTCCCTTTTCTCTTTTTGTGTTTAAGGAGATGTCAGGAAATCACAGACAATTGAAAATATAATATCTAAAGAGGGAGACTGAAGAAATTAAAGTTTTGAATGATGAGTGGAGGCTGATAAGACTAATTAGCAAGGTATCTTTATCCTCTTAAACAAATGTGAATACTCTGAAAACGAGACTTTCCTACCTTTAATCTGAGTAAATGGTTTCTTTTTCTTGAAAAAATCTGAGCATGATTAAAGGTCAGTGACTTGCAAGGTTGAATTTGTCCTTAGAGTGGCTTGTTTATTAGAAATAGGCTTTTGGCATTGTAAAGGGTTATTCTTTTTTGCTTTTCTTCATAACCAGTGTTCTAGTGTACTAATTCTAAGGGAAATTTTCATAAATTTATCATCTCTCAGTAAGATCTTATCACTTTTTTGGCTCTCAGTATTATACTTTGCAGCTTCCTTGGCAGCCTCCTAGGTATGGCATTTTAGAATTTGATGTTCAACTCTATGCCTTAATATAATATTAAATATCCAAACATGTATTTATTGCTTGGCGTCACTTTAGGTGGCCAAACTCTCATGTTAAAAATGCATTTTATAGAGCTGCTTCTCTTAAACAGTCTCTTCTGTTTTAGTTTTCATTCCTCAGGTCTTGATTTTGTTTCTCCTCCTGCCTCTGCTGCCCACTGAGAAATGATCAAAATACAGTGTGTGCAAAAGCGATGGATAAGAATTCTATATAGTTGAATTCTATTCATCATTTGCCAGGAGTAGTTCTTTAGCCCTTGTCCTGATGGCCACACTGATTTTTTATTTCCTTTGTCTTTTGGTCTACCAATGGCAGTTACTGATACTAGTTCGGAATAAGAGAGATTGTTTTTTTCTTAAATATGTCCTCGCAGACTAATACAGCTCTAAAGTTCCTTTTTGTTTGCTTTTTACAGTCTCCTGAGATCTTCCCACTTTTTATCTCTGAAGAGGGTAGTGTGCTTTGCAAATTTAAAATTTAACTTGCATCCATTCTCTGAGGTAGTTTGTGTAAGAATTCATGGAACCTTTGTGGTTTCCATTCAAGTAGATGCTCTTTGAGGCTTCCTTTCTCTTCTTTGGGCCTCCTTAGCCCATAGTGGAATATTTAAAAGTGTGTAAGGGCCATAACTTTTACTCTTGCCCTCATAATGGCCCATTTTTCTACAAATGTCAAATATATACCATATATAATTTCTTCTACAGAAACCATATAACCCCCATTGTATATGTATGAATACTATTCTGTATGTTTTAGCAACTTTCCCTGATTTAAAATTTAGACTAATTTGCCTGTAATTCCGCCACCATATTCTTTGTATACTTTTAGGAGATTAGTCACATTAATGATCCTTTAGGTCTCTCAGTCATGAGTGTACTGGACAGAGGTTAACCCTTAAATGTTTCTAGGACTCAGGTAGATAGTATCAAATGCTAGTGATTTACTATCATTAATATATATATATATATATATATATTTCTTTTTAGACTATTACCTATTGTTTCTAATAGCATATCAGCACATATGCTTAAAATATTTAAAACTAGGACCTTCCCTAAGCTTTTCTAAGAATGCTTAGAAAAGATAGAAGCGAATAATCCTTTTAAAATGCAACCTTGCACATCCTGCTGGGTCTATCTGGGACCATGCTGGGACGATTCTGGGGATACAGAGAAAGGGGGTTGTTCTTCTCCCCCAAACTATAGGGACACCCTCTCCTGCCACAGCATTTTGAGCCCACCAGATAGGCCTGGGGTAGGCCTCAGGTGCTCAGGTGCCTGGCAAGGTTCCTGGGGATGTGATGTTTCCTATACTAGGGGAATTTTGGGGATTCTTACACTTCTTTCATATTCCAAGATATGGAATTAATTAATTGTGGACTTACCATTCCTAAATTAAGGAGAAAGAGTCCTCTCCCCAACTCTAGATACAATAGAGTGATTTAGCAATGGGACTTCAGGGGTTTATTTCCTTTAGTTATCTATTAAAAAATGATATGAGAGAAACATTAAAAAAATACAGTGTCAAAGCTATGGAATGAATTGCATAAAATATGTTCTTTCTCAGAAATCAGAAACAGGCCTACTTGCTAATTTATTTAGTTCTTGTTATCATTAGCCCTGAAAATGGGATATTGACTACTAAATTCTGAGATATTGTGAGCTGGCTAATGGAATGCTTGTTTTGTCAGCTCCTTACAAAATGCATGCTAATCCAGTCAAGCTACATTTGTATTAACAAGTATCGTAAATTAAGTGTTAATTGAGATTCAAAAAGTGAGCCAGTGAGGTGTTTGTCTTAATCAGTTCTTCTCCTGAAATTTATATTTATAGTTTAACCTAAAATATTTGCCATTGACCATATTAAAACAAAACAAAACTTCTCAAATGGTAATAGTTTTAAAAAGTTGAAACCATGATGATCAGAAGTGCTTCCAAATATAGTAGGTTTTTAAAACAAAATCTAATTTTATGTATTAATATGCTACTAAAGCGTTCATCTTAATGTTTAAGAATGACATTTCAACAATTTCTAACACACTGCACCATTTGACAAATCAGGGAGTTACTACAGAGGTGGAGACGCAAAGCTTATATTTGCTATCAGCATCTGATGTCTTCTGTGTTGATGAACTTCCTATGTTTAGTTTGTGTGATGGGTGAGGAAGAGGTAGGATAGCTTTTGTATTCCTTACATTTCTCACTTATGTTAAATTCTCAGCACTTGGATTGTGCGCCACAGCAGCAACCAGAGCAGCCCCTGGCTTGGCAGCTGTTATGAGCAAGCTCAGAGTTCTCTTTGGCCATGAATGGATTTGGAATGTTTATTAAGCAGCATTGGACTTACCTTGACGTCAGTTCCCTGGACTGACTATTCTGAAAGGATGGGGCTCCATCCCTCTCCCCACGATTTATCCAGTTGAAGTTTATAGTTCGTGTTTTGCGCTCAGGTTATTGTGTTACTAAGTATCTTTCGTTGCATAAAAGTTAAACCTTTAAGATACCCCAGGGAAGAGCATCAAACATAATTAGAAAAGAGCCAGATTGCTCTTTTGCTACATAATAAATTGCTAGATAATAAATACTTGGACCCTATTACACCTCACATATCTAGGAATTGCCTTCATGACTCATGTCAAAGTAACACAGCTCATATTTTTACATTGTAAAATATCTCTTCTACTCACTGTATCCCTATCAATTAACATGATTGTTAACCCTTTTGGACACATAAAGAAACTGAAACACAGAAGGATCCAGTGGCTGGGCTGTCATCCCAGTTGATAAGTAGTGAGAACTTGATCCTACGTTTGGTATTCGATGCCCTTCGTCTTAAGAATCCCCTTCACTGGCTCTCCTGTCAGCACAAATGAATTAAGACTGACAATTGAAATGACAGTATTTGTGTCATGATCATTCATCCATGGTAATTTTTTTTTCAATGAGAATACATCCTGCCTTCAACATTCTTGCATTTGATAAGCCACATACTATACTGTTAAAGTCAGGCCAATACTTTCAATTGCGTGGAGTTTTGGGCAGATGCTACTCCCTTCAAGAGAGTATTTTCTAATTGTAGAGTCACAAGTGAAATACTCCAGTTGTGTAAAAGACAAAGGAAAATGAACACGACTAATTCTAACAGAGATATATTTGAATGCAAAGTATTATAGGGGAGAAACTGCTGTATGTTGCCCCAAGTATATAAATTGTGACAGCAGGCATTCCATGCAGTTCAGGGGAGGAGTTGGATTTGAGTAGAATTCAGTTGTTGATGTCTGGTTCTTGGCACAGGACTTGCATTTTGTGTGGTACCATTAAATTGTTTCATGCTTTAGATTGCTCTCTGAGTATTCATTGAACTCTTGCTTCAGTTCACTTCAGTCGCTCAGTCGTGTCTGACTCTCTGCAACCCCATGAATCACAGCACGCCAGGCCTCCCTGTCCATCACCAACTCCCGGAGTTCACTCAGACTCACGTCCATCCAGTCAGTGATGCCATCCAGCCATCTCATCCTCTGTGTTGTCCCCTTCTCCTCCTGCCCCCAATCCCTCCCAGCATCAAAGTCTTTTCCAATGAGCCAACTCTTCGCATGAGGTGGCCAAAGTACTGGAGTTTCAGCTTCAGCATCATTCCCTCCAAAGAAATCCCAGGGCTGATCTCCTTTAGAATGGACTGGTTGGATCTCCTTGCAGTCCAAAGGACTCTCAAGAGTCTTCTCCACACCACAGTTCAAAAGCATCAATTCTTCGGTGCTCAACGTTCTTCACATTCCAACTCTCACATCCACACATGACCACAGGAAAAACCATAGCCTTGACTAGATGGACCTTTGTTGGCAAAGTAATGTCTCTGCTTTTCAACATGCTATTTCAGTTCAGTTCAGTTTAGTAGCTCAGTCGTGTCCAACTCTTTGTGACCCGATGAAGCCCAGCACGCCAGGCCTCCCTGTCCATCACCATCTCCTGGAGTTCACTCAGACTCACGTCCATCGAGTCTGTGATGTCATCCAGCCATCTCATCCTCGGTCGTCCCCTTCTCCTCCTGCCCCCAGTCCCTCCCAGCATCAGAGTCTTTTCCAATGAGTCAACTCTTCGCATGAGGTGGCCAAAGTACTGGAGTTTCAGCTTTAGCATCATTCCCTCCAAAAGAAATCCCAGGGCTGATCTCCTTCAGAATGGACTGGTTGGATCTCCTTGCAGTCCAAGGGACTCTCAAGAGTCTTCTCCTACACCACAGTTCAAAAGCATCAATTCTTTGGCACTCAGCCTTCTTCACAGTCCAACTCTCACATCCATACATGACCACAGGAAAAACCATAGCCTTGACTAGATGACCTTAGTCGGCAGAGTAATGTCTCTGCTTTTGAATATGCTATCCAGGTTGGTCATAACTTTTCTTCCAAGGAATAAGCGTCTTTTAATTTCATGGCTGCAGTCACCATCTGCAGTGATTTTGGAGCCCCCAAAAATAAAGTCTGACACTGTTTCCACTGTTTCCTCATCTATTTCCCATGAAGTGATGGGACTGGATGCCATGATCTTCATGAATGTTGAGCTTTAAGCCAACTTTTTCACTCTCCTCTTTCACTTTCATCAAGAGGCTTTTAGTTCCTCTTCACTTTCTGCCATAAGGGTGGTGCCATCTGCATATCGGAGGTTATTGATATTTCTCCCAACAATCTTGATTCCAGCTTGTGCTTCTTGCAGCCCAGCATGTCTCATGATGTACTCTGCATAGAAGTTAAATAAGCAGGGTGACAATATACAGCCTTGACATACTCCTTTTCCTATTTGGAACCAGTCTGTTGTTCCATGTCCAGTTCTAACTGTTGCTTCCTGACCTGCATATAGATTTCTCAAGAGGCAGGTTAGGTGGTCTAGTATTCCCATCTTTTTCAGAATTCTCCACAGTTTATAGTGATCCACACATTCAAAGGCTTTGGCATAGTTAAGAAAGCAGAAATAAATGTTTTTCTGGAACTCTCTTGCTTTTTCCATGATCCAGCAGATGTTGGCAATTTGATCTCTGGTTCCTCTGCCTTTTCTAAAACCAGCTTGAACATCAGGGAGTTCATGGTTTACATATTGCTGAAGCCTGGCTTGGAGAATTCTGAGCATTACTTTACTAGCATGTGAGATAAGTGCAATTGTGTGGTAGTTTGAGCATTCTTTGGCATTGCCTTTCTTTGGGATTGGTATTAAAACTGACCTTATACAGTCCTGTGGCCACTGCTGAGTTTTCCACATTTGCTGGCACATTGAGTGCAGCACTTTCACAGCATCATCTTTCAGGATTTGAAACAGCTCAACTGGAGTTCCATCACCTCCACTAGCTTTGTTCATAGTGATGCTTTCTAAGGCCCACTTGACTTCACATTCCAAGATGTCTGGCTCTAGATGAGTGATCACATCTTCATGATTATCTGGGTTGTGAAGATCTTTTTGTACAGTTCTTCCGTGTATTCTTGCCACCTCTTCTTAATATCTTCGGCTTCTGTTAGGTCCATACCATTTCTATCCTTTATCGAGCCTATCTTTGCATGAAATTTTCCCTTGGTATCTCTAATTTTCTTGAAGAGATCTCTAGTGTTTCCCATTCTGTTGTTTTCGTCGATTTCTTTGCATTGATCGCTGAAGAAGGCTTTCTTATCTCTTCTTGCTATTCTTTGGAACTCTGCACTCAGACGCTTATAAATATGCTATTTATGTTGGTCATAACTTTTCTTCCAAAGAGTAAGCATCTTTTAATTTCATGGCTGCAGTCACCATCTGCAGTGATTTTGGAGCCTCCAAAAATAAAGTCTGACACTGAACTCTTGCTTATGACCCCATAAAGAATGTGAAGAACATCCTTTCAAATGCAGGTTGTTCAGGAAAGTGGTTTACAGTGTACATTATGTATGTAAATGATGTGTGAATGCTTTTGAGAAAACAAACATGCTGTGAGAAAGTACTTTATCTTTTCAATCCCAACTTGGCTAAAAGCCCTCAGGTCAAAAACCAGAAAGCTTTGAAGGCTCATAGGGTTAACTAAACTTGAAACTCCAGTCTGGTTTCCTAAGACTAGAAGTCAGTCACATTCAAAATACATACTATGTGTAATATTGACTACATCATAATTCTTATAAGAAAATAGGTTACTCTTAGCAAATTACCATGTTTTCTAGGAAGATTTTCTGCTTGTACCTTTTCTCTAACAAAGGAGTGAGAACAACACTGATAAAACTTTTTCTAAACCTAAGAATGAGGGGAAGTTCTCCTTTCATGTTCGTTTTTTAGTCCCAAGAGAAGAATGGAGTGTGGTCCACAGGCAGCTTGAACATCAGGAAGTTCACGGTTCATGTATTGCTGAAGCCTAGCTTGGAGAATTTTGAGCATTACTTTACTAGCATGTGAGATGAGTGCAATTGTGCGGTAGTTTGAGCATTCTTTGGCATTGCCTTTCTTTGGGATTGGAGTGAATTCTGACCTTTTCCAGTCCTGTGGCCACTGCTGAGTTTTCCAAATTTGCTGGCATATTGAGTGCAACACTTTCACAGCATCATCTTTCAGGATTTGAAATAGCTCAACTGGAATTCCATCACCTCCACTAGCTTTGTTCATAGTGATGCTTTCTAAGGCCCACTTGACTTCACATTCCAGGATGTCTGGTTCTAGATGGGTGATCACACCATCGTGATTATCCAGGTCGTGAAGATCCTTTTTGTACAGTTCTTTTGTGTATTCTTGCCACCTGTTCTTAATATTTTCTGCTTCTGTTAGGTCCATACCATTTCTGTCCTTTATCAAGCCCATCTTTGCATGAAAATTTCCCTTGGTATCTCTAATTTTCTTAAAGAGATCTCTAGTGGTTCCCATTCTGTTGTTTTCCTCTATTTCTTTGCATTGATCGCTGAAGAAGGCTTTCTTATCTCTTCTTGCTATTTTTTGGAACTCTGCATTCAGATGCTTACATCTCTCCTTCTCTCCTTGACTTTTCACTTCTCTTCTTTTCACAGCTATTTGTAAGGCTTCCCCAGACAGCCATTTTGCTTTTTTGCATTTCTTTTCCATGGGGATGGTCTTGATCCCTGTCCTGTACAATGTCACGAACCTCATTCCGTAGTTCATCAGGCACTCTATCTATCAGATCTAGGCCCTTAAATCTATTTCTCACTTCCACTGTATAATCATAAGGGATTTGATTTAGGTCATACCTGAATGGTCTAGTGGTTTTCCCTACTTACTTCAATTTAAGTCTGAATTTACTAATAAGGAGTTCATGATCTGAGCCACAGTCAGCTCCTGTTCTTGTTTTTGTTGACTGTATAGAGCTTCTCCGTCTTTGACTGCAACGAATCTAATCAATCTGATTTCGGTGTTGACCATCTGGTGATGTCCATGTGTAGAGTCTTCTCTTGTGTTGTTGGAAGAGGGTGTTTGCTATGACCAGTGCATTTTCTTGGCAAAACTCTATTAGTCTTTGCCCTGCCTCATTCCATATTCCAAGGCCAAATTTGCCTGTTACTCCAGGTGTTTCTTGACTTCCTACTTTTGCATTCCAGTCCCCTATAATGAGAAAGACATCTTTTTTGAGTGTTAGTTCTAAAAGGTCTTGTAGGTCTTCATAGAACCGTTCAACTAGACTTTGTTATTTTCCAACGTGCTAGGATGAAATATAAGCTCTTAGGTTGTTACAAAAGTAATTGGCTTTAGAGATATGTGTTTGATCCCTGGGTCAGGAAAATCCGCTGAAGTATGGCACAGCAACCCACTCCAGGGTTTTTGCCTGAAGAATCTTATGGACGGGGAGCCTAGTGACCTACAGTCCATAGGATCATACAGCGCGAGCACATATGAAGTGACTGAGCACAACACACACAGCACAAAAATAATTGCAATTTCAGGCCATGAATTTTGAATCACTCTATCTAAGTTCAAACAAACAAACAAAAAGAGCCCTCTTGATGAAAGTGAAAGAGGAGAGTGAAAAGTTGGCTTAAAACTCTACATCCCAAAAACTAAGATCATGGCATCTGGTCCCATCACTTCATGGCAAATAGATGGGAAAACAATGGAAACAGTGAGAGACTATTTTTTCTGGGCTCCAAAATCACTGCAGATGGTGACTGCAGCCATGAAATTAAAGGATGCTTGCTCCTTGGGAAAAAAAGCTATGACCAACCTAGACAGCAGACATTACTTTGCTGACAAAGCTCCATGTAGTCAAAGCTATGGTTTTTCCATAGTCACATATGGATGTGAGAGTTGGACACCAAAGAATTGATGCTTTTGAACTGTTGGGTTGGAAAAGATTCTTGAGAGTCCCTTGGACTGCAAGGAGTTCCAATCAGTCAATTCTAAAGGAAATCAGTCCTGAATATTCATTGGAAGGACTGATGCTGAAGCTGAAACTCCAATACTTTGGTCACCGGATGTGAAGAACTGAATCACTGAAAAAGACCATGATGCTGGGAAAGATTGAAGGCAGGGAAAGAAGAGGACACCAGAGGATTAGACGGTTGGATGGCATCACTGACTCGATGGACATGGGTTTGAGCAAGTTCTGGGAGTTGGACAGGGAAGCCTGGTGTGTTGCAGTCCATGGGGTTGCAAAGAGTCAGACACGACTGAGCAACTAAACTGAACTGATGCTCAAACACATCTTTGTTAATTGAAATAGGAACAATTACAATCAACACATTTTTGCCAATGAAAAATGAGTTTGTTTATTCCTGTAGCATAAAAATCCATACTTCAGGATTTGACAAACTCTTGGAAGGCATGTTCTGCCTCCTGCTGGTTGTGGAAGCTTTTTACCTGCAAAAAGTTGTCAAAATGCTTGACAAAGTGATATTCAGTTGGTGAGAGGTCAGGTGAATATGGTGGATGAGGCAAAACTTTGTAGCACAATTTGTTCAACTTTGGAAGCATTGGTTGAAAAACGTCTGATCTGTTGTTATGGAGAAGAATTGGGCTTATTCTGTTGACCAATGCCAGCTGCAGGCATTGCAGTTTTGGTGCATCTCATTGACTTGCTGTTCATACTTCTCAGATGTAATGGTCTCACCAGGATTCAGAAAGCTGTAGCGGATCAGGGGGCAGCAGACCACCAACCAGTAACCATGACCTTTTTTTTGGTGCAAGTTTGGTTTTAGGAAGTGTTTTGGAGCTTCTTTACCATCTAATCCACCAGGAAAACAAAGAAAATTAAAAAAATAAAAAACATAGTCGCTCAGTCACGTCAAACTCTATGCGACCTGGTGGTCTGTAGTCTGTCAGGCTCCTCTGTCTGTGGAATTCTCCAGACAAGAATACTGGAGTAGGTAGCCATTCCCTTCTCCAGGGATCTTCCTGACCCAGGGCTTCCTGACCAGAGTTTGATCCCTGGGTTGGGAAGATCCCCTGAAGAAGAGAATGATCACCCACTCCAGTATTCTTGCCTGGAGAATTCCACAGACAGAGGAGCCTGGCTGTCTACAAAGACAGGTGACAAAGAGTCAGACAAAACTGAGTGACTCGCACACTTTGGAGTTTCTTCTCGGTCCAACCCCTGAGATGGTCATCGCTGTTGGTCGTATAAAATCCACTTTTTGTCACATATCACAATCAGATTGAGAAATGGTTTGTTGTTATTGCATAAAGTAAGAGAATAGGACATTTCAAAATGACAGTGTTTTGATTTGTGGTCAGCTCATGAGGCAACCGCTTATCGAGCTTCTTCCCCTTTCCCAGTTGCTTCAAATGCCCAATGGTCATAGAATGGTCAATGTTGAGCTCTTCTGCAACTTCTCAAGTAGTTGTAAGAAGATCAGCTTTGATGATTGCTCTCAATTGGTCATTGTAAATTTTGAATGGCCAAGTACTAAGCTCCTTATCTTCAAGGGTCTCATCTTCTTTGCAGAACTTCTTGAACCACCACTGCACTGTACGTTCATCGCCAAATGCGATGTTGATGTTGTGAGTTGTCTTCATTGCTTTACAACACATTTTGAATTTGAATTAAAAAATTGCTGGAATTTTCTTTTTGTCTAACATAATTTCTACAGTCTAATATAAAATAAACAGCAAATAAGAAGTCATTAACAAAAAGACAAAGTGAGAAATGCACATTAAAATGATGTGTAACATAACCACATTTATTTAAGACTCTATCCTGCCATCAAATGGCAAAATTCAACAATGAAAAACCACAATTACTTTTACACCAACCTAATATTATTAGGAGGCAATCATGCTTTCCATTTATTCTTTTCTCAAATATCTTGATTTAGGATTTTCAACTTTTTTTGGTCATATTTTCCCACATTAGCTACCAGAGTACATTTCTCTCCCCCACACTATTTCCTTATTCTTAAATGCATTGAAATGTATGTAGTCAACTTTGTTTACAAATTAGGAGAAGCAAAAACAAATGATAAAATAGATAAAATAAATACATAGTCTTTTTACTGACACTGTGATTTCAAAAAGCAAATGTAAGTTTTACTTTTCTTACTTAATTATATATGGGTAGTGGTATGGCCTTTCCCTGGTGGCTCAGAGGGTAAAGCGTCTGCCTGCAATGCAAGAGACCAGGGTTTGATCCCTGGGTCAGGAAGATCCCCTGGAGAAGGAAATGGCAACCCACTCCAGTACTCTTGCCTGGAAAATCCCATGGACAGAGGAGCCTGGTAGACTACAGCCCATGGGATCGCAAAGAGTCAGACACTACTGATCGACTTCACACCACTCCTAGTGGTATGGCAATTGGAAAACAAAGTGACTGGTAGACAAGAAATGTAATTTCTATTATTGGCTCTGCTGTTGGATTTCTGTGTAAACTTGAGGACATCCCTTGATTTTCCTTGCCCTCAGTTTCTGAGACAGAAACTCCAAGTCTATTCAAGTCCAAGAGCGTACAGAATCCTGGTGTCTTTGACATCAGAGCAAGAGCTCCTTTTTATCCTAGGAAGTCACAGAGGCAATGACCCACACTATACACTGAGAGGAACGGAAAAGATTTTGCACCTCTTCAGTGGTCAGTCTTGATAAAGCCTGAGGTTTCTCATGGTTCCAACCAAATCATGGCAGCCACCAGATTGTAGCTGTGATGGGCTCTGCGGTTCACTGACTTTGACTTGACTTTGTCAAAATTAGTGTTGGAATCAATTTATTAATAATTTCCCCTCCCTCTTTTCCAATCTCAATCAATCAGTAAAAATCTGTCAAAACAGTGACAAGTTATATGGGTATCATATGTTTACTTAGCAGAGCACGTTAATCTCACATAAGCATCAAAATTGAGTGTTGGTCAGTCAGATTTTGTATGTCGGATGAGTGGAACAGGTCAGTGGATGGGAAAAGTCCAATTCTTTCAAGTTTGAGGTCAGTATTAATAATTGAAAGAAAAGAAATTTAGGCAAGGAAATGTCAGGCAAGTTTTTATGGCTTTAAGCATTTTACTGACTACATGACACATGAAAATATACATTCTATTAATCACTTATGTCTGTCCTTGAAAACAGTCTGCTTGGCATAAGAGCATGGTGCTAATTATCTTCACAAAATCAAACTTCATAAACTTCCAATTTACTGAATTGTCTAGTGAGGAACTATTCCTTTCATCATAAGTTAACTTATTTTATGCCTAGTTTATTTATTTTTAACTGATGGGCCTTCATTGCTGTGGGGGCTACTCTCTGGTTGTGGTGCATGGCTTCTCACTGCAGTGGCTTCTCTTCTTACGGAGCATGGGCTCCAGGGTATGTGGGCTTCAGCAGTTGTGGCTCACAGGCTTAGTCTGCTCATGACATGTGGAATCCTCCCAGGCCAAGGATTGAATCCATATCCCCTGCAGTGGCAGGTGGGTTCTTTACTACTGGGCAATCAGAGAGGTCCCTGTGTATAGTTGTTTGTTTTTCCCAATAAAGGGTTTAAATTCTCAACCAAGACTTTACCAAAGGAAGTTTTCATTCTTGAACTTTTATAATAGTAAATAATGAAATGTGATGGAAATTAATAACATGAGTCTAGATAATGTTGTTTAAAAAGCATTGGATATTGTGTCAGGAGACCTAGATGTAAGTCTTAGCTCTTCCGTGTTTCAATATGTTATCTCGGTCTACTTACTGAACATCTCTGAACTTAAATTCTCTCAGTTGTAACATGGGGGTAGTGATACTTAGTCAATAAAACACGATAAGATAAAACACACAAGGTCTTGGTAAGCTCTGATGCCCTACATGGATGTAAATTAACACAACGAGTATTTTGCATCTGATATGTTTCAAGAAGATGCTTGGGGTACATACATAAGATGTTTTCCGAGACAGCAAAAGAGACACAGATGTATAGAACAGTCTTTTGGACTCTGTGGGAGAGGGAGAGGGTGGGATGATTTGGGAAAATGGCATTGAAACATGTATAATATCATATATGAAATGAATCGCCAGTCCAGGTTCGATGCATGATATTGGATGCTTGGGGCTGGTGCACTGAGATGACACAGAGGGATGGTACGGGAAGGGAGGAGGGAGAGAGGTTCAGGACAGGGAACACGTGTATACCTGTGGCAGATTCATGCTGATGTATGGCAAAACCAACACAATATTGTAAAGTAATTAACCTCCAATTAAAATAAATAAATTTATATTAAAAAAATGTTTTCCCTTACTCTAAGGGGTTCATTATCTTCCAGAAAAAAAGCAACATATGTTTCAGTTATCAGTATGGAAGTGTGATAAAACAAAATACTGCGAATAAAATATTGTGTGGTATTCTGTTACTCTGTGGTAACACAGAGGATAGAATTAATTATGTTTGGAATAGAGAAAGCTTGTAAGGGAAGGTGGCATTTGAGCTGAATCTTGAAGCGTCATAGTATTTTTCCTGGAGAAAATGTGGTGTAAAACTTTAGAGTGAAATAACTAAGATAAAAACAAGTTGTGAAGATTCATTGACTTTTATGAAGTACAGGAAATGATAAATAATCTACTCTGGGCAGTTGACAATATGTAAGGGTTTGGGCTTTGACAAGAAATGATTCTGTCAGGTGCAATGTTTAATACCTAGCTGAGGGTGTAAATTTGATCCTCTTGGCAGTGGGAAGGGGCCTTACTGAAGTTTAAAACAGGTCATTGGGTTGATAACAGCCATATTTTATAAAGAAAAGTGAGGATGGGAAAGATGGTCTGATATATTTGCTGTAGAAAGTAAGAAGCAAATAGGAGCAAGGCAGCTTGTCAGAGGAAAGGTAGAGGCAGATGTATGCATAAGGAAGTTGTGCTACATATGCACAATGGAATATTACTCAGCCATAAAAAGGGATGCATTTGAGTCAGTTCTAATGGGGTGGATGGATCTGGAGCCTATTATACAGAGTGAAGTAAGTAGAAAGAGGAAGACAAATATCATATATTAATGCATCTACATGGAATCTAGAAAGATACTACTGACAATCCTATGTGCAGACCAGCAAAGGAGACACAGATATAAGGAACAGATTTTTGGACACAGTGGAAGAAGGAGAGGGTGGGATGATTTGAGAGAATAACATTGAAACATATATATCTATATCTATATCTATATCTATATATGTAAAACAGATAGCCAGTTGGAGTTTGATATATAACACAAGGAACCCAAAGCTGGTGACAACCTGGAGGGATGGGTGGGGAGGAAGGTGTACGGGGGGTTCGGGAGGAAGGATTCACATGTATGCCTATGGCCAATCCATACTGGTGTATGGCAGAGGCCATCACAATACTGTAAAGTAATTATCCTCCAATTTAAATTAAACAAAATACTAGAAGGATATGTGCTGGCATCTACACAGTGTCAGCAGTTGTATAAAAGAGGAGTTCTATTTAAAAGACCAGTCGGTAACTGGATGGCCTTGGGGTGGAGGTCGGGAGATATAGAAAAAAAGGAAGAGTCCAAGATGATGTCTCCATGGCTGCCTACTGAATGGTGTGAGAAACTGGTACAGATAAATCAAGGATGAAACAGGATGAAAAGTACGTTTGTGTTTTTTTGTAAAGCAAAGCAAGTTTGAATCTCTCTGAGTTGCACAGAATATTGGATGTTATGCAAGTCTTGGCATGGTTTGGTTCTTCAGGAGTAGATTGGGCTTTTGTAATCTATATTAACTTTGAAATCAACTCATCATGTCCCACTGTATAGATTTAAGTTAGAATTGCATTGAATCTATGGGTTACTTTACAGAAAATTATTTTATGATATTGAGTCTTCTAATCCATGAACATGGTATATATCTGAACTTTGAGGCCTTCTTTAAAACTGTTTTAATATTTTTTACCTCTAAAGATTTTTCTGCATGTTTTGACAGTTACTTGTATATATTTTCTATTTCTGATGACATTTTGATGTACCATTTTATAAAATTTCTCTTTTAAGTCATTTGATCTTGTTGTGTAGAAGTGTATTTGATCTTTGAAGTAGTTAATTTTTATCCAAAACCTCTTCCAATCTCTCATTAATTTTAATAATTTATTGTATAGTTTTCCCATAAGTAATCAAACAATCTGCAATAAAAATATAGTTTTGTTTTTTTCATGTATAATTCCTATGCTTTTAGTTTTATCTTATGTGCTGATATCTTCCAGTGGTTCATAGAAGTGATAACTGAGGACTGGCTTACTCTGTTCTCAGTTTTCAAGAGAATGTTTTCAGTTATTTATCAATTATGCTACTGCTGCTACTGCTGCTAAGTTGCTTCAGTCATATCCAACCCTGTGCGACCCATAGACGGCAGCCCACCAGGCTCCCCCGTCCCTGGGATTCTCCAGGCAAGAACACTGGAGTGGGTTGCCATTACCTTCTCCAATGCATGAAAGTGAAAAGCGAAAGTGAAGTCGTTCAGTTGTGTCCGACTCTTAGTGACCCCATGGACTGCAGCCCACCAGGCTCCTCCGTCCATGGGACTCTCCAGGCAAGAGCACTGGAGTGGGTGCCATTGCCTTCTCCGATCAATTATGCTACTTGGTGTCTATTTTACAGAATAGATGCTGTTTAACCAGATTAAGGAATTCTGCCTTTCCTGAGATGATGTAATTATCTTTATTTCACCTTTTCAGTTCAGTACAATTCAGTTCAGTTCAGTTGCTCAGTTGTGTCTGACTCTTGCAACCCCATGAACTGCAGCACGCCAGGCCTACCTGTCCATCACCAACTCCCAGAGTCCACCCAAACCTATGTCCATGAGGTCAGTGATGACATCCAACCATCTCATCCTCTGTCATCCCCTTCTCCTCCTGCCCTCTATCTTTCCCAGAATCAGGGTCTTTTCAAATGAGTCAGCTCTTCGCATCAGGTGGCCAAAGTATTAGAGTTTCAGTTTCAGCATCAGTCCTTATGATGAATATTCAGGACTGATCTAATTTAGGATGGACTGGTTGGATCTCCTTGCAGTCCAAGGGATTCTCAAGAGTCTTTTCCAGCACCATAGTTCAAGAACATCAATTCTTTGGCCCTCAGCTTTCTTTATAGTCCAACTCTCACATCCATACATGACCACTGGAAAAACCGTAGCCTTGACTAGACTTTGTTGACAAAGTAATGTCTCTGCTTTGGTCATAACTTTCCTCCCAAGGAGTTAATTTCATGGCTGCAATCACCATCTTTAGTGATTTTGGAGCCCAGAAAAATAAAGCCAGCCATGGTTTTCACTGTTTCCCCATCTATTTGCCATGAAGTGATGCGACTGGATGCCATGATCTTAGTTTTCTGAATGGTGAGTTTAACCTAACTTTTTCACTCTCCTCTTTCACTTTCATCAAGAGGCTCTTTAGTTTCTCTTCGCTTTCTGCCATAAGGGTGGTGTCATCTGCATATCTGAGGATATTGCTATTTCTCCCAGCAATCTTGATTCCAGCTTGTGCTTCCTCCGGCCCAGCGTTTCTCATGTTGTACTCTGCATATAAGTTAAATAAGCAGGATGATAATATACAGCCTTGACGTACTCTTTTTGCTATTTGGAACCAGTCTGTTGTTCCATGTCCAGTTCTAACTGTTGCTTCCTGACCTGCACACAGGTTTCTCAAGAGGCAGGTCAGGTGGTCTGGTATTCCCATCTCTCAGAATTTCCCACAGTTTGTTGTGATCGACACAGTCAAAGGTTTTGGCATAGTCAATAAAGCAGAAATAGATGTTTTCCTGGAACTCTTTTGCTTCTTCCACGATCCAGAGAATGTTGGCAATTTGATCTCTGATTCCTCTGCCTTTTCTAAAACCAGCTTGAACATCTGGAAGTTCACGGTTCACATATTGCTGAAGCCTGGCTTGGAGAATTTTAAGCATTACTTTACTAGCGTGTGAGATGAGTGCAATTGAGCATTCTTTGGCATTGCCTTTCTTTGGGATTGGAATGAAAACTGACCTTTTCCAGTCCTGTGGCCACTGCTGACTTTTCCAAATTTGCTGGCACATTGAGCAGCACTTTCACAGCATCATCTTTCAGGATTTGAAACAGCTCAACTGGAATTCCATCACCTGCACTAGTTTTGTTCATAGTGATGCTTCCTGAGGCCCATTTGACTTCGTATTCCAGGATGTCTGGCTGTAGGTGAGTGATCACATCATCGTGATTATCCTGGTCATGAAGATCTTTTTTGCACAGTTTTTCCGTGTACTCTTGCCACCTCTTCTTAATATCTTCTGCTTCTGTTAG
Organism: Ovis aries; assembly: GCF_016772045.2. NCBI lineage: Eukaryota > Metazoa > Chordata > Mammalia > Artiodactyla > Bovidae > Ovis > Ovis aries. The sequence goes on from NC_056070.1 coordinate 1,664,347, forward strand.
GTCCCTCCATTAGAATAACTGGTCTCTTAATATAACTGACTTTGTATTTTTGGGATGAACCGAATTTGAACACAATCTATTATTATTCTTACACCCTTATATTCAGTTTATTGATAAGTAGTTTGAAATTTTTGTTTTTATGTACAATAGTTAAGGTGGCCTGAACTTTTCTTCTTTTATTGTTCTTGGTTTTTTTTTTTTTTTGGTAGAAGATTGGCATTATTTGTTCCTTTAATGAATCAAAAGATTTTTTTCTTTGTTTCTGTTGAGTGTCTGGGAGTAGTAACAGTTCTGAACAAGTTGAAACTAAATTTTCTGCTTAAGTTTATTGGACCACCATAGTAATATAAATTTATAATGCAGAGGTACTTTAGAGAAAGTTTTTGCTTATGAGACTTCAGAGGATATTAATTTTTTTCCCTTCTACTTAGGTTCAAGCTTTCTAAAAATCAGTTTTCGTGAAATTATCTGTGGTGGTATGAATCCCAAATTTGGGCATCTCAGATTTTTGAGGGGTTATTCTATTATACTTTCCAGTTTGCCTGAACCTTGGATTGTGTCTTCTGTCCTCTGTGCCCTGCTTGACAACAAATTTCAGTAGCCAGGTCAACCAAGCTTGGCACATGCCCTAAGTTGAAGACTGATTTTATTTAGACTCCTGCTTATCTGTCTAGATTCCTGCCTTTGCTCGGCCGTGAAAATGCTTTACTCATGCTTTCACAGGTTTAGGGAGATTTTGAATAGCATTTTATCTAGAATTTTTTGTTATGTAGGAAGCTCAGTAATACAGTACCTAGTCTGTCATTTTGGCAGAACAAGCAGCCTTTAAAATAGACTTTAAATGTTAAAAAGAACTATAAAGTGTTAAGTGTCATCAAGACCTTTCCTTTTAGATCTTAAAAATTATGATTAAATGACTTTATTTAAAATATTTATCGTCATGTATTAAGTATAAACATAGGTCTTCCATAAGAATATATGATATGCCTAATTTTGGTAGTTTCATAGTGATTGAGCCACAGTTTGTTTTAGCTGACTTTTCAGGATAGCTATGCACAAGAACTCTAGAAGCTCCATGAATTTTGTGTGAAGACTTTATTGTAAATGGAACCATTTTTATACTCTTCACTTGAAAGCATTCAACTCAGATTTCATAGGGAGAAGAACATTCATGTGTAACTCAAACTAGCTGTTGTGATTTGTAAGGGGAAAATACACTGCTTGAATGAAGCAGAATACAAGTACCTGTACTGACTTGTTGCCTTTAGGCAAATTTGATTACTCTAACCTTGTATAAAGAGCTAGGATTATGTTTTTTTAAACTTTCCAAGAAGGTAGACTGGGAATATGTTTCTGCATCTTTTGACATTTAATGCATATGTTTTATTAATTTTGAAACAATAGAGAAACAACCCACCATCATTCAATATCTTCAATTTTTAAATTGTTTTTCTCTTTTCCTTTTTTATTTATAATAAGCATAAATTATTTAACCTCTTCTCACATGAGTATTCAAACTTTTAATAATACCACTTTAACTTCAATTAACATTTACATTCAGTGAAAAGTTTCTATATTACCTTTTAGTAACAGGACCTCAAAGGAAATCTTATTCTTTAAGTTATAGAAATATACCTCTGAATGTGCTTTTAGAAGCTATAATCCCAAATTCCTAATATTTGAGGCACTATAAGGATATTTTGAAGTCCTAAACAATCCCAATTATCATACTCTACTTATTTTGGAGCAGATTATGCAAAGAGATGGAGTTAGTGGTGGTGACTTGTGTATATGAATCGAGGTGGATTAGAAAGGTCACTACCATTCAGGGTGCCATTCACTGATTCATTATAGTTTCCTGAAAATATGCCCTAATGACTTCTTTGAATTAAGCATTGCTCTCTCTATACCTCTTTTAAAAGAAAAATACTCTTTGCTGTGTAAATATTAAGTCATTGACATGAAAATTATTAACGTGAGTGATCAGGCCTGTTTCATAAACATACTAGGAAACATAGAAAGTAAGAAGAAGGAGGAAGTAACTCTGAGGACAACTCTAGCCTATTTCATCAGTTAGCTTTGGCTGACTCCTAGTCTGGGACTCCAGTGACTCTCTTGCTGTTGAAATCTTTGCTTTCGTTATATTGGTGTCTCTGCATTGTGTTCAGTCATTCTTAGTCAGCCTTGATCTGGGCTGTGGTTGTAGAGACTTTTCTTTTCTAAAAGAAAAATTTCTACCTCAATTTAGGAGATTACATCTTTAAAACAGTAGCCATTTCCTTCGATTTCATTCTTGCTAATAACTCCAAATTGCATTTGTCAGTTTGAATCATTAGTGAGTATGTATGTTAATACTAAGTTTTGAATGAGAGTATCACTTGAATAAACAGGGTGACAATATAGAGCCTTGTCATACTCCTTTCCCAATTTTGAACCATTCAGTTGTTCCATGTAAGGTTCTAACTGTTGCTTTCTTGACCCATACACAGGTTTCTCAGGAAACATGTAAGGTGATCTGATGTTTTTATCTCTTTAAGAATTTTCCACAGTTTGTTGTGATTCATATAGCCAAAGGCTTTTGCACAATGAAGCAGAAGTAGATGTTTTTTGGATTAATTCCATTCCTTTCCCTATGATCCAACGAATGTTTTCAATTTGATCTCTTGTTCCTCTGCCTTTTTTAAACCCAGCTTGTACATCTGGAAGTTCTTGGTTCATGTACTGCTGAAGCATAGCTAGAAGGATCTTGAGTATATTACTAGCATGCAAAATGAGTTCAACTGTCCAGTAGTTTGAGCATTTTTTGGCACTGACCTTTTTAGGGATTGGAATGAAATCTGACCATTTCCAGTCCTATGGGCCCTGCTGAGTTATCAAATTTGCTGGCATATTGAGTGCAGCACTTGAACAGCATCATCTTTTAGGATTTGAAATAGCTCAGCTGGAATTGTATCACCTCCAGTAGCTTTGTTCCTAGTAATGCTTCCTAAGGCCCAGTTGACTTCACACTCCAGGATGCCTGGCTCTAGATGAGTGACCATACCATTGTGGTTATCTGGGTCATTAAGATCTTTTCTGTATAGTGCTTGGCTCAGACAGTAAAGCATCTGCCTACAATGTGGGAGACCCAGGTTCGATCCCTGGGTTGGGAAGATCTCCTGGAGAAGGAAATGGCAACCCATTCCAGTACTCTTTCCTGGAAAATCCCATAGACAGAGGAACCTGGTAGGCTACAGTCCATGGGGTCGCAAAGAGTCAGACACAACTGAGCGACTTCACTTTCACTTTTCTGTATATTCTTCTTGTTTCCCTGGTGGCTCAGACGGTAAAGCATCTGCCTGCAATGTTGGAGACCTGGCTTCGATCCCTGGGTTGGGAAGATCCCTTGCAGAAGAAAATGGCAATGCACTCCAGTACTCTTGCCTGGAAAATCCCATGAGCAGAGGATCCTGGTAAATTACAGTCCATGGGGGTCACAAATAGTCAGACACAAGTGAGCGACTTCACTTTCCTTTCCTTTTTCTGTATACTCTTGCCACCTCTTCTTAGTCTCTTCTATTAGGTCCTTACAGTTTCTGTCCTTTATCATGCCCTTCTTTGTATGAAATGTTCCCTTGATATCTGTAACTTTGTTGAAGTGATCTCTAATCTTTCCCAGTCTATTGTTTTTCTCTACTTCCTTGCATTGTTCATTGAAGAAGGCCTTCTTATGTCCTTTCTGTTCTCTGGAACTCTGCATTCAGTTGGATATATCTTTCCCTTCTTCATTTGCTTTTCCCCTCTCTTCTTTCCTCAGTCATTTGTAAAGCCTCCTCAGACAACCATTTTGCCTTCTTGCATTTCTTTTTCTTGGGGATGGTTTTGGTCATCACCTCCTGTACATTGTTTTGAACCTCTCTCCATAGTTCTTCAGATACTCTATCAGATCTAATCTTTTTAATCTACTCATCATCTCTACTGTATAATCATACGGAATTTTATTGAGGTTATACCTGAATGGTCTAGTGGTTTTCCCTACTTTCTTCAATTTAAGTCTGAATTTTGCAAAAGGGAGCTGATTATCTGAGCCACAGTCAGCTCCTGGTCTTGTTTTTGCTGACTATATAGAGCTTCTCCATCTTCAACTGCAAAGAATATACTCAGTTTGATTATATATGTAGAAGCATCTCTTTATGTTGTTAGAAAATGGTGTTTAATATGAACACTGTGTTCTCTTGACAAAACTCCGTTAGCCTTTGCCCTGCTTCATTTTGTACTCCAAGGCCAAACTTGTCTGTAATTCCAGGTATCTCTTGACTTCCTACTTTTTTATTCCAACCACCCATGATGAAGAGGACATCTTTTTTGTTGTTAGTTCTAGAGGGTCTTGTTGCTTTATTTAATGTGTAAGTGGAGTACATCACATGTAATGCTGGGATGAATGAATCACAAGCTGGAATCAAGAGTTGCTGGAAGAAATATCAACAACCTCAGATATGCAGATGATACCACTCTAATTGTAGAAAGTGAAGAGGAACTAAAGAGCCTCTTGAGGAAAGTGAAAGAGGAAAGTGAAAAAGTTGGCTTTAAGCTCAACACTCAGAAAACTAAGATCATGGCATCCGGTCCCAACACTTCATGGCAAATAGATGGGGAAACCGTGGAAACTGTGGCTAACTTTATTCTTCTGAGCTCCAAAATCACTGCAGATGGTGACTGCAGCCATGAAATTAAAAGATGTTTATTCCTTGGGAGGAAAGTTATGACCAACCTAGACAGCATATTGAAAAGCAGAGACATTACTTTGACAATAAAGGTCTGTCTAGTCAAGGCTATGGTTTTTCCAATGGTCATGTATGGATGTGAGAGTTGGACTGTGAAGAAAGCTGAGGGCCAAAGAATTGATGCTTTTGAACTGTGGTGTTGGAGAAGACTCTTGAGAGTCCCTTGGACTGCAAGGAGATCCAACCAGTCCATCCTAAAGGAGAGCAGTCCTGAATATTCATCGTAAGGATTGATGCTGAAGCTGAAACTCTAATACTTTGGCAACTTGATGCGAAGACATGGCCAAAGTGAAATGATGGGACCAGATGCCATGATCTTAGTTTTCTGAATGTTGAGCTTAAAGCCAACTTTTTTACTTTCCTCTTTCACTTTCCTCAAGAGGCTCTTTAGTTCCTCTCCACTTTCTACCATTAAAGTGGTATCATCTGCATATCTGAGGTTGTTGATATTTCTTCCAGCAACTCTTGTTTCCAGCTTGTGATTTATTCATCCCAGCATTTCATGTGAGGACTCCAGGATTTGGCATGCTGCAGTTCATGGGGTCACAAAAAGTTGAATATGACTGAGCGACTGAAATAAAATGAAGTGGAAGCAGTGACAGATTTTATTTTCTTGTCTCCAAAATCACTTGGATAGTGACTGCAGCCATGAAATTAAATGACACTTCCTTCTTTGAAGGAAAGCTATGGAAAATCTAGACAGCGTAATAAAAAGCAGAGACATCACTGTGCTGACACAAGTTTGTATAGTTAAAGCTATGATTTTCCAGTAGTCATGTATGGATATGAGAGTTGAGCCATAAAAAAATGCTAAGCATCATAGAATTGATGCTTTTGAATTGTGCTGAAGAAGACATTCGACAGTCCCTTGTTCTGCAAGATCAAACCAGTCAATCTTAAAGGAAATCAACACTGAACATTCATTGGAATGACTGATACTGAAGCTAAAGCTCCAATAGTTTGGCCACCTGATGCAGAGAATCTACTTACTGGAAAATATCCTGATGCTGGGAAATATTAAAGGCAAAAAGAGAAGAGGGTGGCCAATGATGAGACTGTAAGATATCATCAGCAACTTAATAGACATGAATTTGTGCAAACTCAAGGAGACAGTGAAGGTAGGAAGCCTGGTGCATTATAGTCCATGGGGTCTCAAAGAGCTGGACATGACATATGACTGAACACAGACAGAAATTGCTTCATAGACTTAGATTACAGATTTCAATGAAATGATAATTTTAAACTGTTTTTTAGTAAGGTTTTCTAAATGAGTTTTCACTACTTAATGAAAATTTGATCCAAATGATCATATTTCTTGATATGAGACTGAATAAAATCTTAATAAATTCAAGCTATGTGAACTTCTGATTTTAGCCAGAAGCAGAGTAACAGGAGCTAGATTATTATTGCACCTAAATCTATATAAAATATAAGGAATAATAGTTCCCAAGACATTGGGCATCATGCAAGAAAGGACATTGGCCTTTGAGAAATAGGAGATAATGGAGTGAGCTGTATGACTGCGCCCACTTTAATATTTATACAGTGGGGTTGGAGAATCTGGGCAGAGACCAGAAGTGTCCCTGTTGAGGAGAATGAGATGGGGGTCTAGAATTCAACACAGCTAGATTTTATGGGGCAAAGTACCAGAAAGGAGAGAGCTGCTCAGAGAAAGAACTTTGGAAACCTGCTGCGAATTCCCAGCAGTGTCCAACACATATCCTCAGCAGACTCGTGATTAGTGTATAAATTTAAGAATACTTTCCTTTTTGGCAGTTCAGGAAATTAATTGGCAGGCTTGGGAAGATCGCTCAGTCATTTCCAACTCTTTGAAAACTCATGGACTGTAATCCATGGAATTCTCCAGACCAGAATACTGGACTGGATAGCCTTTCCCTTCTCCAGGAGATCTTACCAACCCAGGGATCCAAAGCAGGTCTTCCACATTGCGGAAGAGAAGCTAAAGGTAAAGGAGAAAAGGAAAGATATACCCATTTGAATGCAGAGTTCCAAAGAAGAGAAAGGAGAGATAAGATAGTCTTCCTCAGTTATCAGTGCAAAGAAAAAGAGGAAAACAATAAAATGGAAAAGGCTAGAGATCTCTTCAAGAAAATTAGAGATACCAAAGGAACATTTCATGCAAAGATGGGCACAATAAGGGACAGAAGTGGTATGGACCTAATACAAGCAGAAGATATTAAGGAGAGATGGTAAAAATACACAGAAGAGCTGTACAAAAAAGATCTTCATGATCCAGGTAGCCACAATGGTGTGATCACTCACCTAGAGCCAGACAACCTGGAATGTGAAGTCAAGTGGGTCTTGGGAAGCATCACTATGAACAAAGTTAGTGGAGGTGATGGAATTCCAGTTGAGCTATTTCAAATCCTGAAAGATGATGCTGTGAAAGTGCTTCAGTCAGTAGGCCAGCAAATTTGGAAAACTCAGCAGTGACCAAAGGACTGGAAAAAGTCAGTTTTCATTCCAATCCCAAAGAAGGGCAATGCCAAAAAACATTCAAACTACTGCACAATTGTACTCATCTCACACGCTAGCAAGGTAATGCTCAAAATTCTCCAAGGCAGGCCTCAACAGTATGTGAATTGTGAACTTCCAGATGTTCAAGCTGGATTTAGAAAAGGCAGAGGAAGCAGAGATCAAATTGCACACATCCACTGGATTATCGAAAAAGCAAGAGAGTTCCAGAGAAGCATCTACTTCTGCTCTATTGATTATGCCAAAGCCTTTGACTGTGTAGATCACAACAGACTATGGACAATTCTTCAAGAGATGAGAATATCAGACCTTACCTGCCTCCTGAGAAATCTGTATGGAGATCAAGAAACAACAGTTAGAACCAGACATGGAACAACAGATTGGTTACAGATTGGAAAAGGAGTACATCAAGGCTGTATATTATCATTCATGCCATTCATAATTATTTAACTTCTATGCAGAGTACATCACATGAAATGCCAGGCTCAATGACACACAAGGTGGAGTCAAGATTGCAGGGAGAAATAGCAATAACTTCAGATATGCAGATAATATCAACTTTATGGCAGAAAATGAGGAGGAACTAAAGAGCCTCTTGATGAAAGTGAAAGAGGAGAGTGAAAAAGAGTGCTTAAAACAACATTCAGAAAACTAAGATCATGGCATCAGTCCCATCACTCATGGCAAATAGATGGGGAAACATTGGAAACAGTGACACACTTTATTTTGGGGGGCTCCAAAATCACTGCAGACGGTGACTGCAGCCATGAAATGAAAAGACACTTGCTCCTTGGAAGAAAAGTTATGACCAACTTAGATAGCATGTTGTAAAGCAGAGACATTACTTTGCCGACAAAGGTCCGTCTAGTCAAAGCTAGATTTTCCAGTAGTCATGGTTGGATCTGAGTGTTGGACTATAAAGAAAGCTGAACACCAAATAATTGATGCTTTTGAACTGTGGTATTTGAGAAGACTCTTGAGAGTCCTTTGGAATGCAAAGAGTTCAAACCAGTCAATCCTAAAGGAGATCAGTCCTGAATATTCATTGGAAGGATGGATATTGAAGCTGAAACTCCAATACTTTGGCTACCTGATACGAAGAACTTACTCACTAGAAAAGATCCTGATGCTGGGAAAGATTGAAGGCAGGAGGAGAAGGGGATGGCAGAGGATGAGATGGTTGGATGGCATCACTAACTCTATGGACTGGAGTTTGAGCAAGTTCCGTGAGCTGGTGATGGACAGAGATGCCTTTGTGCTGCAATCCATGGGGTCACAAAGAGCTGGACATGACTGAGTGACTGAACTCAATGGAACTGAGTTCAGGAAATAAAACTAACCAAAAGGATAACAGGGAAAGGGCCTTGGAACTCACACAAAGTTGGTAAGATTGTTCTGTTTTCACATACCAGAATGGAAAAGCCTCATAATTTCCTGGGCATCAGGAATTTAGGAGAGTTTTTCCACAGTATTTGAAATAGCTCAAGCCTAAACACTGCTCTAGTCCTACCTAACACAGCTTGAAAAAAGATCAGAAAGGATCTAAGTAATTTAACTGCTTCCAAGAATAAAACTCAAGAGTATTTATAGGAATATAAAGATATCCAGCACCAACAATTTAACATTCAATCAGCATTGCCTCTGGCACCAAATCAGTGTTTTAGCATTGTTTTGAGAGATTAAAAAAGTTGGAAACAATGGAATACATACATTAGGAAAATGGCTGACTAGAATATGTTATATCCTTCAGTTCAGTTCAGTTCAGCCGCTCAGTCGTGTCCGAATGTTTGCAACCCCATGAATTGCAGCACGCCAGGCCTCCCTGTTCATCACCAACTCCCAGAGTTCACTCAAACTCATGTCCATTGAGTCTGTGATGCCATCCAGCCATCTCATCCTCTGTCATCCCCTTTTCCTCCTGCCCCCAATCCCTCCCAGCATCAGAGTCTTTTCCAATGAGTCAACTCTTCGCATGAGGTGGCCAAAGTACTGGAGTTTCAGCTTTAGCATCATTCCTTCCAAAAGAACACCCAGGGCTGATCTCCTTTAGAATGGACTGATTGGATCTCCTTGCAGTCCAAGGGACTCTCAAGAGTCTTCTCCAACACCACAGTTCAAAAGCATCAATTTTTCGGCGCTCAGCTTTCTTAGGAAAAAATTAAATGAAGATATGGTTAAGAATTAGTTAAGCATATATATATTCATCTAGAGAGATATTCATGATTTAAAGAATGAAAAATAAAAGCAAGTTTCAGAGAAACCACAAAGTAAAAGTGTTAATTGCTCAGTTTTGTCTGACTCTTTGTGACGCCATAGAATGTAGCCTGCCAGGCTCTTCTGTCCATGGAATTCTCCAGGCTAGAATCTCTCTTCCAAGGATTTTTCTAACCCAGGGATGAAAGCTAGGTCTCCCACATTGCAAACAAATTCTTTACTGTCTGAGACACCAGACAAAATAAAACTGAGGTATTTTGTCTATATATTGTTTACTTATGAAAAATTGGGAAAAATAGAAAAAGAAATGGAAGAATATATAGCAGATTGTTAATATTTGTTGCCTGGGGAAGTTTAATTGGAGTAGGTTGTACAGATGATATGCGTTTTTCTTTCATATAATTGAATTGTTTTAATTGTAAAATAAGCATAATTTACCTTGTAGTTTTTCAAGTCTTAAAATATTTAATAGAAAAAATTAATGACAAAGACTATAGAGGGATATTAAATATTTTTATAATACCAAATGACAATATGAAAATATTAGTTTGACTATATGTTTTGAGTACAACTGTAAAAATGAGATATTCATGTGAATAAAGACTAGTAAGAACTTCAGAGACTCTTTTAAAGAATGTTAAATTTATGTATACATCCCCTCTTTGTTATATCTGAATGTTTGTTGGCAATAATAATAATAGTTCTCTTATGTAAAGCATATAAAATATAGATTGATGCAGACAAAGTGTAGATGAGAAAATGTAAAAATGAAAGATATGAACATGGAGGGTTTATGAATTACTTTGCTTTTTCACTTTCCCCAAACTTTATGTAATATTGTACTACCTTATCAAAAAAAGTAAATAAAAATCCAACTTGGATTGCAAAGGACTACAAAAATATAGTTCATTATGGGAAGGAAAATCAATCAAAACTGCCTCAGAAATTATATAGATGATGGAACTAGTAGAAAAAATACAATGAAATAATTATTATAATGTTACCTCCTATGTTCAAAAGCTAGAAAAAAATTTAAAGTGTAGTGTGTGGACATGAAGAAAATATAAAAGATACAAATCAAGCTTTTAAAGATCACATATAGTGTGCTGCTATTCATGGGGTCGCAAGGAGTCGGACACGACTGAGCAACTGAACTGAACTGAACTGAACTGAACTGATGCAAAATATGAAATTTAAAGTATACTGAATGGTATTGACAATAGATTATACATTACAGGAGAAAGGTTAGTTAACTTGAACACAGTTGAAGAAAATATGGAAAACAGAACACAAAGGAAAAAAATTTAAAACACAATAAAATATCAGTGAGCTGTGAAACCACTTTAAGTGACTTAATATACAAATATGAAGTTGCTGACATAGAGGAGATAAATGAGGATGGGGTGAGGGAGAACACAGTGTAGAAAACTATTGGAAGAAATACCAGCTGCAAATTTCTAAATCTGATTAAAACAGTAAATGTGTAAATGCAATAATTTCCATAAATCCCAAGTATAAGAAGTGTGAAGATAATTGTACTATGTCATACAATACTTCTTAAATCGAGTGGTAGAGAGAAAATATGAAAGAAGCTAGAGGAAAAAACACATGATAGAGGAACATACAAAAGAATCACAGTTGATCCTTGAACAACTTGAGGGTGGGGTGCTGACCCCAAATAGCTGAACATCTGAGTATTCTATCTCTGCCTCAAAAACAAAGGAATTGTTTGACAAATAAATCACCCAAGGGAAGAAAAGCTGAATCTTTGGATAGAATCAGGACTCAGATCCTAGTTTTTTGGGATTCCATATATTGAACAGAAACTGTCCCCCGCACTTAGTTAAAGATCTGTAAAATGAAAATACAGGTACAGTGTTTATTGAAAAAAAATCTATGTTTGAGTGGAACCTGACAGTTCAAACCTGTGTTGTTCAAGGGTCAACTGTATACATATAGAGGAGCAAAGATAAGAATGATAGCAGACCTCTCATTTTAAGCTACATAAACTACTAGACAGTAGAAAAACATCTTCAAAATACTGAAAAGAAACCAGTGTCATTAGTATTGAATCCTTTACCTAGTAAAAATATCTGTCAAGAAATGAAGGTGAAACGCTTTTTCAAACCTACAAAAGCTGAAAGAATTCATCCTTATCCAACTGACCTGACGAGAAATGTTAAAAGAAGTCCGTCATATACAGTGCACTGTTAGCCATAAAAAGGAGTGAAAGCTTGCCATTTGTGGCAAGGATGAACCTTGAAGGCGTTATGCTAAGTGAAGTGTCAGACAGTGACAGACAAATAATGTACGATTTCACTTACATGTGGAATCTAAAAAACAAAACAATGAACAGTAAAATAGAAGTATGCTTGTAGATACTTCTGTAAGTAGGAAAGTAGGTGTGAGGGGAGGAAACAAATAGGGAGATTAAGAGGTACACATTTCCATTTACAAAATAAATGAGTCATGGATATGAAATGTACAGTGTGAGATCTATATTCAATAACTACATGATAACTTTGTATACTGATAGCTTGTAACCAGACTTATTGTAGTGATTAATTTGAAACATATAGCAATCATTGTGTTGTATACCAGGAATGAAAATATTATAGATAAGTTATACTTATCTATACTTCAAAACAAAAAAAAAATGTATAGTTAGTGAATTTGGGATGAACATGTACATACTGTTGAATTTAGAATGGATAGCCAACAAAAACCTACTGTATAGCATAAGGAACTCTGCTCTATGTTATGTTGTAGGCTGGATGGGAGTGGGATTGGGGAGAATTGATACATATGGCTGAATCTCTTTGCTGTTCACCTGAAACTATCACAACATTGTTAATCAGCCCTACCCCAATACAAAATAAAATGTTACAAAGCAATAACAACAAAAACGGCCATAAAATAAAAAACTCATAGAAAAAGAGCAGATTTGTGGTTATCAGAGGCAAAGTGTAGGGGGAGGGGTAATAGGATGAAGGCAGTCAAAGGTTTATTTAATTCTACAAAATATTATAAGGAAAGAAAGTCCACAAATTTTACACAAAAATTTCGAAGGAACTGAAGAAAAATTATATGATCATTTCAATAGGTGAAAAAAATAATCATGACAAAAACTTAGCAAACTTGTTTCCTAAAATTATATAAATATAATTTGATATATATTACCTACAAAAAATCTATGGCTAAGTGGCACAGTGGTGAAGAATATGCCTGCCAGTACAGGAGACACAAGAGACATGGGTTCCATCCCTGAGTCAGGAAGATCCCCTGGAGTAGGAAGTGGCAACCTGCGCCAGTATCCTTGCCTGGAAAACTCCATGGACAGAGGAGTCTTGTGGTCTATAGCCTGTGGGGTTGCAAAGAGTCAGACATGACTGAGAGACTGAGCACACACACATCTACAGCAAATACCATACCCAATAGGGAAATGTTGAATGCTTCTCCTCTAGCATTGGGAATGAGGCAAGGATACCCACTATAATCACTTCTATTCAAATTGTACTGGAGGTCTTGGCTAGTACACCAGAGCAAGGGGAATAAATAAAAGACACAAGTTATTAAAAGGGAAGATATAAACATACAATGTCATTAGTAACTAAGAAAATGTAAAATAAAACCACACTCACTAGAATGACTAAAAAGAAAAAAACAATCCAAGGAGAATATGGAGCAGCTGAAATTTGCATACAGTGGGAACTGATTATCCACTCTGTGGTTAATTGTGATTAATTGATTTCACTTTGGAAAACCACTAGACCTTTCAGGTATGACCTAAATCAAATCCCTTACAATTATATAGCAGAAGTGAGAAATAGATTTAAAGGACTAGATCTGATAGACAGAGTGCCTGATGAACCATGGACTGAGGTTTGTGACACTGTACAGGACACAGGGATCAAGACCATCACCAAGAAAAAGAATTGCAAAAAGGCAAAATTGCTGTCATAGGAGGCCTTACAAATAGCTGTGAAAAGAAGAGAAGTGAAAAGCAAAGGAGAAAAGGAAAGATATACCCATTTGAATGCAGCGTTCCAAAGAATAGCAAGGAGAAATAAGAAAGCTTTCCTCAGTGATCAATGCAAAGAAATAGAGGAAAACAATAGAAAGGGAAAGACTAGAGATCTCTTTAAGAAAATCAGAGATACCAAGGGAACTTTTCATGCAAAGATGGGCTCGATAAAGAACGGAAATGGTCTGGACCTAACAGAAGCAGAAGATATTAAGAAGAGGTGGCAAGAATACACAGAAGACCTGTACAAAAAAGATCTTCATGACCCAGATAACCATGATGGTGTAATCACTCACCTAGAGCCAGACATCTTGGAATGTGAAGTCAAGTGGGCCTTAGGAAGCATCGCTATGGACAAAGCTAATGGAGGTGATGGAATTCCAGTTGAGCTATTTGAAATCCTGAAAGATGATGCTGTGAAAGTGCTGCACTCAATATGCAAGCAAATATGGAAAACTCAGCAGTGACCACAGAACTGGAAAAGATCAGTTTTCATTCCAGTCCCAAAGAAGGGCAATACCAAAGAATGCTCAAACTACCACACAATTGCACTCATTTCACATGCTAGCAAAGTGATGCTCAAAATTCTCCAAGCCAGGCTTCAGCAATAAGTAAACCATGAACTTCTAGATGTTCAAGCTGGTTTTAGAATAGGTAGAGGAACTAGAGATCAAATTGCCAACATCATTGGATCATTGAAAAAGCAAGAGTTCCAGAAAAACATCTATTTCTGCTTTATTGACTATGCCAAAGCCGTTGACTGTGTTGATCACAATAAACTGTGGAAAATTCTGATAGAGATGGGAATACTAGACCACCTGACCTGCCTCCTGAGAAATCTGTATGCAGGTCAGGAAGTCAACTGGTCCCAAACATGAAAAGGAGTACGTCAAGGCTGTATATTGTCACCCTGTTTCTTTAACTTATATGCAGGGTACATCATGAGAAATACTGGACTGGATGTAGTAGAAGCTGGAATCAAGATTGCCGGGAGAAATATCAGTAACCTCAGATATGCAGATGACACCACACTTATGGCAGAAAGTGAAGAAGCACTAAAGAGCCTCTTAATGAAAGTGAAAGAGGAGAGTGAAAAAGTTGACTTAAAGCTCAACATTCAGAAAAATAAGATCATGGCATCCGGTCCCATCACCTCATGGCAAATAGATGGGGAAACAGTGAAACAGTGGCTGACTTTATTTTGGGGGCTCCAAAATCACTACAGGTGCTTACTGCAGCCATGAAATTATGATGCTTACTCCTCGGAAGGAAAGTTATGGCCAACCTAGATAACATATTAAAAAGCAGAGACATTACTTAGGTAATGTCTAGTCAATGCTATGCTTTTTCCAGTAGTCATGTATGGATGTGAGAGTTGGACTATAAAGAAAGGTGAGTGCTGAAGAACTGGTATGTTTGAAGTGTGGTGTTGGGGAAGATTCTTGAGAATCCTTTGGACTATAAGGAGATCCAACCAATTCATCCCGAAGAGGTCAGTCCTGGCTGTTCATTCGAAGCACTGATGTTGAAGCTGAATCTCCAATACTTTCGCCACCTGATATTAAGAACTGACTCATTTGAAAAGACCCTGATGCTGAGAAAGATTGAAGGCAGGAGGAGAAGGGGACAACAGAGGATGAGATGGTTGGAGGCATCACCAACTCAATGGACATGCATTTGAGCAAGCTCTGGGAGAGTTGGTGATGGCCAGGAAGGCCTGGTGTGCTGCAACCCATGGGGTCACAAAGAGTCGGACATGACTGAGTGACTGAACTGAACTGAACTGGAACCTGCTTAACAATATCTTAAGGGTGACCCGTAGACATATCCCACAACTCAGCAATACTACTGCCCAAAAGGTATATGCCCAAAAGAAATGCTCATGTATATATACCAAAAGGTGTATACAATAAAGTTCATTTCATAAAGACACTATTTGTGATACTTCAAACTAGAAAGAAAACAAATGACATTATCAGAAGAATGATAAATTGTAATATAGTCATACATTGATGAGAAGAAATGCCTTACAACCACATGCAAAAATATGGATGAATTCCACAAATAGTATACTTAGAAAAATAAACTAGACACAAAAGACCAAAAATGTTAGAAATTTCCAGTCATAAGTAGTACTAGGATGCAATATATAACAAGTAAGTATAATTAATATTGCTATCTATTATATATGAAAATTGTTAAGAGAGATAACAAAGGTCTCATCACAAGGAAAAATATATAGTTTTCTATTTCTTTAGTTTTCTATCTATATGAGATGATGGATATTCATATTGTGGTAAACATTTGATACATGTAAGTCGGATCATTTTCTGCACACCTCAAACTTATACAGTGGTATACGTCAATTGTGCCTCAATAAAACTGGATGAAAATAAAAGTCCTTCAAGTAGATGGCAAATGACAACAGAGAAGCTCTTAATCTATTCAAAAGAAAAAAGAGCATGGAATGATAACTACATTGGTAAGCAAAGACTTTTTTTCATTGTTTAAATCTTTCCTTCTGCCGTGTATTATGTGTCTCATTTCACAAAGGATTTGGTGTACTAAATTCTTGTATTTATTGTGACTTTTCATATTCCACTTAGTTCTTAGCTTCTGGGTCATATACACATAGCCATCTTTTCCCTGTTGTCTTCCTGTTCACTGGCACATTCTGTGTGCACCGTCTCCCTCACTTTATTAAACACACACACACACCTACTTTAATAGAGATGAAAGGAGGTTAACAGTAGCATCGAATACAACTTTGAAGGAGTTATGGAATAATTATAAGTGATAAATATTAGATATGATTAGGATTCGGAGTTGAAATGAAGAGAGTATCCAAATGTATTAAAACCAATGTTATGATCCCTAATCTGTTTTGTAAAAGCATCATCAGTTGCTTTTATGACTCATTCCTCAGTCCTTCACCAATGAGATCCTGCAGATGTCCAGTAAGGCAGGCAACCATGTTACATTCTAACAATAGAATGCTTATATTTTTAGAGTAATAATGCCACAGCCCATTCCTAAGATAGGATAGGTTCTATAAGCAGTATGCTTTAGGAGTCAGAAAACTCCTGACATGTCTTGATAAATAAAAGTTTTAAGAAAAAATGTTTTATTGGAACATAAGACATGCCTGTTCCTTTGTCTTGTCTATCGGTGCTTTCAAACTATGACAGCAGAGTTGAGTAGCTGCAGCCACTAGAGTTGCAAGCCTTCCTGCAGCCTATATTATGTGCTTTCTTTAAAAAAATGTTTCTTGACCCCTATAGTTAATTAAAATTAATAACAGCAAACAACATATTGTTAGGTTATTTTAATATATTAATAAAATATTAACTCCAATATACTTAAAAATCATATGAGATAGGCACTGTTACAATAGTTATTTAACTGAGAAAACTGAGGCACAAAATGGTTACGTAATTTTCCTTAGTCACAAAGCTAGTGAGTAGTAGGGCTAGGATTAGAACGAAGGTGGCTTGACTGCAAAGTCTGGGCTTTTAACAGTTTGTCTTATATTGCTGTTCCAATTGAAAAAATAAGGAAATATAGAATTTTTTTCAAAATCCAGCATGTGGAATATATGGTGACTTTATCATGGACAGCCAGCCAATTTAAATCACAAGTAGGAAATTAAATTATAAGAAAGAAGATAAGATTATATTTAATTAGTTTCAGATTAATTATTGCAGTTCAGGGTTATTTATGGAAGAATATCTTTGAGAAGCCAGTTTTTAAAAATTGTAAATTGCTTTTTCAAATTAGGCCTGTATCTCAGTATAATAATTTTACAAGACGGTAGACTCAGGCTCCTTGTCAGCTTCTTCATTTCTCTATTTTGTCATTGTTTTGGTTCAGTGTCATATCTATCCATTCCACCAAGGAATCAAAATCGTTTCCAAAATTTAATTTCCTAAATTTGAGTTTTCTTTAAACCTGTTTTAGATCTTCTGCGTCAGTAAGCATTCTGTTCCAGTAATTGTTTTGCAACTAAAACATGTGAAACAAAATAGGCTCAAGAGATTCTGACAGCTTGCTTATTTGTCTTGAAACTCTTTGAGTTTGGGTTCTTGACACAGTGGCCTCAAATAAATTTAAAAATTATAAATATACAATTTAGTAACTTTCTCCTTATGGAGATTATGCCTGTGATCAGAGTTTAGAGTTACATTTTTATTAAAAGACCATTATGCCACAACTTAATCTACTTTTGAACTCAAGCCATAATGCCATTTCCATTTTAGGGTCATAAAAGATATTTCTTTCAATATGGGAAGCATGAGTTTTGTTCATCATGAGTTGTTGAACTGATTCTGTTTATTGTGTCAAATAGCCACATCAGCTACAAAAATGTACTAATTTCCTTTTACCTGTGGAATATGTGAGGCATTAAAAAGTATTTTGTAGAGAGCATCATGTCCTACAAAGAACCAATAGTCTGGCTGGGAGTAGTAGAAAAAGTATGCATATGATTGTAATAAATTCAGAAGTAAGATCAACTTCGCATAAGGAACTATAAACTTGTGATAAGTTAGAATTAAACTATTGAAATATTTGTTCAGGACAAAAATATATGTTGATATAAAATACAACAAATCTTTGAAACAAACAGTGCAATAGGACTTGAAAAGGAAGATATATTTTTTTTTACTAGTTTGCCTTTGAACTAGAAAGAGGTTGTTGTTGTCATTCCGTCCCTCAGTAGTGTCTGACTCTTTGTGACCCCATGAATGGAAGCTCACCAATCTTGCCTGTCCTTGACTCTTTTCGACCCCATTAGTGGCGGCACATTAAGTTTTTCTGTCCTTCACTATCTGCCAGAATTTGCTCAAACTAGTGTCCATTGAGTCGGTCATGCCCTCCAAACATCTCATCCTCTGTTGCCCCTTCTCCTCCTGCCCTCAATCTTTCCCAGCATCAGGGTCTTTTCCAATGAGTCAGCTCTTTGCAACAGGTGGCCAAAGTACTGGAGCTTCAACTTCATCATCAGGTCTTCCAAAGGATCTTAAGGATTGACTGGTTAGATCTCCTTGCTGTCCAAGGGACTCCAAAGAGTCTTCTCCAACACCACAGTTCAGAAGCATCAGTTCTTCAGCGTTCAGCCTTCTGTATAGTCCAACTCTCACATCTGTACATGACTACTATAAAACTATTAATTTGACAAGACAGACCTTTGTTGGCAAAGTGATGTCTCTGCTTTTTAATTCACTGTCTAGGTTTGTCATAGCTTTCCTTTCAAGGAACAAGTGTTTTTAATTTCATGGTTACAGTCACTGCCCACAGTGATTTGGGAGCCCCCCCCAAAAAAATAAAATCTGTTACTGTTTCTATTTTTTCCTATCTATTAGCTTGAAATGATTAGGCCAGATGCCATGATCTTAGTTTTTGAATGTTGAGTTTTAAGCCAGCTTTTTCAATCTCCTCTTTCACCATCAAGAGGTTCTTTAGTTCCTTTTCACTTTCTGCCATTAGGATAGTGTCATCTGCATATCTGAGGTTATTGATGTTTCTCCCGGCAATCTTGATTGTTCTTCATCCAGCCCGACATTTTGCATGATACTCTGCAAATAAATTAAATCAGCAAGGTGACAATAAACAGCCTTGATGAACTCCTTTCCCAATTTCAACCCATTCCATTGTTCAATGTCTGATTTTAACTGTTGCTTCTTAACTTGCATACAGGTTTCTCAGGCGGCAGGTAAGGTGGGCTGGAAGAAGCACAAGCTGGAATCAAGATTGCAGATGATACCTCCTTTATGGCAGAAAGTGAAGAGGAACTAAAAAGCCTCTTGATGAAAGTGAAAGAGGAGAGTGAAAAAGTTGGCTTAAAGCTCAACATTCAGAAAACTATGATCATGGCATCTGGTCCCATCACTTCATGACAAATAGATGGGGAAACAGTGGAAACATTGTCAGACTTTGTTTTGGGGGGGCTCCAAAATCACTGCAAATGATGATTGCAGCCATGAAATTTAAAGATGCTTACTCCTTGGAAGGAAAGTTATGACCAACCTAGATAGCATATTCAAAAGCAGAGACATTACTTTGCCAACAAAGGTCCGTCTAGTCAAGGCTATGGTTTTCCAGTGGTCATGTATGGATGTGAAAGATGGACTGTGAAGAAAGCTGAGTGCCAAAAACTTGATGCTTTTGAACTGTGGTGTTGGAGACTCTTGAGAATCCCTTTGTACTGTAAGGAGATCCACCCAGTTCATCCTAAATGAGATCAGTCCTGGGTGTTCATTGGAAGGAATGATGCTGACGCTGAAACTCCAATACTTTGGCCGCCTCATTGGAAGAGTTGAGTCATTGGAAAAGACTCTGATGCTGGGAGGGATTGAGGGCAGGAGGAGAAAGGGATGACAGCGGATGAGATGGCTGGATGGCATCACTGACTTGATGGACATGAGTTTGAGTAAACTCCGGGAGCTGGTGATGGACAGGGAGTCCTGGCATGCTGTGATTCATGAGGTCATGAAGAGTCAGACACGACTGAGCGACTGAACTGAACTGAACTGAACTGAACTGAAGGTAGTCTAGTATTCGCATTGCTTTAAGGATTTTCCACAGTTTGTTGTGATTCACACAGAATCAATGACTTTCACATAGTCAGTGAGGCAGAAGTAGATGTTTTTTTCTGGCAATTTGATCTGTGCTTCCTCTGCTTTCTGCATACCTGAAAGTTCTCAGTTCACATACTGTTGAAGCCTAGCTTGAAGCCTAGCTTGAAGGATTTTGAGCATTACCTTGCTAGCATGTGAATAAGTCAATTGTGTGGTAGTTAGAACATTCTTTGGCACTGCATTTCTTTGGGTTTTTAATGAAAACTGGTCTTTCCCAGTCCTGTGGCCACTGCCCTGTTTTGCAAATTTATTGGCATATTGATTGCAGCACTTTAACTAGAATCATCTTTTAGGATTTGAAATAGCTCAACTGGAATTCCATTTCCTCCACTAACTTTGTTGATAGTAATGCTTCCTAAGGCCCATTTCACTTCACAGACCAAAATGAAGCTTTTGCCCTGCTTCATTTTGTACTCCACGACCAAATTTACCTGTTACTCCAGATATCTCTTGACTTCCTACTTTTGCATTTCAGTCTCTATGATGGAAAGGACAACTTTTTTTGGTGGTAGTTCTAGAAGGTCTCATTGGTCTCCATAGAACTTTTCAAATTCATATTTTTTGGCATTAATTGTTGGGGCATAGACTTGGATTACTGTGATGTTTAGTTGTTTGCCTTGAAAGGAACTTGGAAGTAAAGAGGTGAACCTGGGCTATAAGTAGATAGGAAGGATTAGATTTTAAGAATACGAAGTATTTCTATCGCAGTTAATGTTTTAAACACTTTTGTATCTAATCTGATTTTATGGCAACCTAATAGAAAAAGCAAGGGCTTCTCTGTTGGCTCAGGGTAAAGAGTCTCCCTGCAGTGTGGGAGAGCAGTGTCCGATCCCTGGCTTGGGATGATCCCCTGGAGCAGGAAATGGCAACCCACCCTACTATTCTTGCCTGGAGAATTACATGGACATAGAAGCCTGGTGGGCTACAGTCCATGGGGTGACAAAGAGTCGGACATGACTGAATGACTAACACTTTCAACAGAAAAAGTAGTGTTGCTATTGTAATTTTTAAAGTAATTTGCAACTAAGAAGGATTCAATGGTTTGTGTGTACACAGCTGGTATGTGGCAGAGGCACTATCCACACCCCAAATCCTCTAGCCTTCCAGCTCTGAATCCTCTAAGTTTTGTATTGTACCACTCCTTTAAGAGAAGAATGGAAAGTACAGAGCTAGAGTCAAGCTGCCTGGAATTCAGGGACAGTTGGTTGATAGACTGGGAGGTAGCAAGGATCTAGATTCTGAACCTCCTTCAATATTTGAGGACAGATTTGAGGTGGGAGCAGGGAAAGAGAAGATAAATGAAACATTGCAATAATCCAGGTCAGACATGATTGTGGCAGGGTATTAGTAATGAAGTTGGAGGGAAGTGTTTTGATTCTGGGTACATTTTGAAGACAAAGCCAACTGGATATGTGGGGTCTTGAGAAGAGAGAGTCAAAAGTGATTCCAAAGTTTGTTTAAAACTTGAGCAACTGCAAAAATGCAATTATGGAGAACACTGAGAGATGAGTGGGTCAGTTGAATTTTAGACATGTGGAAGTGTGGAATAGAGATGCCAATTAGATACTGAAGTAATGATGTCAAATAGGCAGTTGCAACAATTGAATCTGGAGTTTGTTGGAAAGTTGAGACTGGAGATACGAAGCCATCAGAATGTATATGGTGTTTATAGTGGTGAGACTGGGTGACATCACTAGGGGAATGATTGAGATAAGAGAAGAGATCTGAGAACTCAGTACTCAGGTGCTGCCACATTCTGAATTTTTGGAGGTAAGGAGAAATCAATTTGGAATTTGAGACGAATGCAGTTGCTTTGGAATAATAATAATAAAAGCAGAAACAAGGCTGCTGGTTTTGAGAAGCTGTATAGGTATGTTGATCTGTAACTTAAGAGCAACTTGTAGAAAATTTTTTCTAGATCATGCTATGGGCCTAATGATAAAGTCAGACGATGAACGCTTTAAGAAAAGTCCATCCTGAAACGCTATATTGATTAAATATTTTTATTTATTGTATGAAGCAATGTTTATTTAATTGTCACAATAAAAGAGTAAGAAGTAAGTAACAAGAATAATGGCTCCCTGCTGCTGCTGCTGCTAAGTGGCTTCAGTCGTGTCCGACTCTGTGCGACCCCATAGACGGCAGCCCATGAGGCTCCCTCGTCCCTGGGATTCTCCAGGCAAGAACGCTGGAGTGGGTTGCCATTTCCTTCTCCAGTGCATGAAAGTGAAAAGTGAAAGTGAAGTTGCTTAGTCGTGTCTGACTCTTAATGACTCCCTATTATTCATTTTTATCATGAACAAACTATATCAGAGAAGATGAGTTACTTGTGGTTTTACAATTATTAATAGAACATTTTTTTATTATTAAAGTTGTCGCTTTTCAATACTTGTTATAACTCCTACTGCCAAAGACCTTGCTAATTTTCCAGAGTGATATGTTTTATAAGAAGGAACCAATCAGAGATGAGAGCATAGTAGAGAAAAGTGATTGATGTTACAGAAAATAATTGAAGAACATTTAGAACAAGATGACATGGTCTACAAGGACATGAAGAATCATGGTGTGGTGAAAAAGCACTAGACTGAGAATCAGGAAATTTGGAGACCAGTCCTGAAAGCCTTGAAACCAATTTCTGAGGGTTCTGTATATTGTTGAAGGCCTGACTTCCATGTAGGAAAGGATTTATAGTCACATTAAAAAGGTCTGGGAGGACACACATATCTAAGAGTTATTTCTCGGGAGATGAGTGCGCTTGGACGGCCACAAACAGTACTGTCTGATTTGTTTACAATGAATATGTATTATTTGTGTGCCGTGCTAAGTCACTTGTTGTGTTCAACTCTGTGTGATCCTATGGACTGTAGCCCACCAGGCTCCTCTGTCCATGGGGATTCTCCAGGCAAGAATACTGGTGTGGGTTGCCATGCCCTCCTCCAGGGGATCTTCCCAACCCAGGGATAGAACCCAGGTCTCCCACATTGCAGGTGGTTTCTTTACCATCTAAGCCACCAGGGAAGCACTACCTTAAGTTGCATCCAAAAAAAAAAAAAAAAAAAAAAACTGTAAGAGAAAATTCAATTAAGCAATTTCTAGGCATCAGGGGAAAGATGCAGTTCACACCCATTTGATCTCCAAGTTTCTCCTGTAAACTTAAGGAGTTTGACTAAAATCTTGAAAATCAATTCCAGCTCTATCATCCTGGGATCCTATGGAAAGTCACAAATTTTAACATGTGAGGCCCTTTCCTCACTACTATATAAAAGGGAAACTTCGAACTAATATATTCATGAAATCAGGTACCAAATGCACTGGCTCACTGAGATGCTGAACTTGTAATGTGGATCAGTACTAAGTAATTTAGTAAAATAATACATTATTTCACATAATCATAATGATCACTTGAAACAGCGACTCTTTTTATCACCTATCGTCTAATTTTACACATGAGGACACTGGGGCTCATCAAGACTAACGACATGCTCATGACCACACAGCTAAGTGATGAAACACAAGCCTAAGTCCTACAACTGAGATCTTCACCATGAAACTGTCTGGTCTCAGTGTTTTAGAGGGTGTACACCTTTCATTAATGGGGAAGTAATGATTTATTTAGTTTACGGAATGGGAAAACTAGCTAGCTTCATTTTTGTTGAGTGCCTCATTTCTGAAGCCCCTTTCTTTCAAGTTAACTCAGTTAACTCTCCTTCATCTGCCTAACACTTCCTAACTTTACTCTCATTCTTCAGTCATAAATTGTACTGCCCGAATTTTAATTGTGTTTCTGAAATGCAAAGCCTGAAAATGTATGGGTCTGATTAATGTGACAGTATTTTTTCTGGAGAAAACTTAAGGTCAAAAATTTTCTTTAAAATAATATTGTCTCTGGATTTAGAACATGAGATAATAGGCCTTATATTGGCAGCACTCCTCCCTCTTTCAACAGCCTAGGGGCCCACACATCCAATTGACTGTCTTCTTGATCCTAAAACACTGTCCTGTTTGAGTCTGTGACTTAATTTCTCTCTTAACTGTCAGACGTAGAGCCCTCCCAGATCTGACTCACTTCTCTGTTGCTTTCTAATTCTCATTCCAAAACTTGATTTGGTTTGTCTATTGTTCTGGTTTCCTGCTCTGTTTTCTGTGATCTGTGTGAACAGCTCTCAAACCTACCTGAGCCCCATAATCACCCAAAGAAGTTTTAAAATTATGGCTTCTGAAGTGTGTATCAGTAGTGTTGATAGACTTGAGTTTGGAGCTAGAAATTGACATTGAAAAGAGTTGCTTTCATGCATAACCAAAGCAGGAATTCCTCCCCCATGTGATATCTTTACCTGAAGCAGATGTCCATGCCAGTTTTCTCCTAGTTTTTCACTAGGTATGGGAACTTAAAGAATTAGCTATCATTCTGTCATGGCACCTTATTAGAAACTTTATATTTGAGAATTATAATAAGAAGGCATTCTAATCTCCAGAAAAATGTTGCGTAAGCATTTTTCTG
Organism: Ovis aries; assembly: GCF_016772045.2. Taxonomy (NCBI): domain Eukaryota; kingdom Metazoa; phylum Chordata; class Mammalia; order Artiodactyla; family Bovidae; genus Ovis; species Ovis aries. The sequence goes on from NC_056070.1 coordinate 1,688,980, forward strand.
GAGATTAGAAAAATAATTATTTTTAGAATTATATTCCCAATAGAAGTGTTCATTTTACCAGGAAATAAAAACAAAGCCATTTAGATTAAATTATTTTTTCTCTTTTATTTCCTTTAATGAAATTTAAAACACTTAATGCTTTGGAGTTTACAAGCAACACTTTCTTTAAATATCATCATCATACCATATAAACTGTGGGAATACAACATGTATTTCCAATGGATATTTTTCTTATTTGAATCAGTTCAGTTCAGTCGCTCAGTCATGTCCAACTCTTTGTGACCCCATGAATGCAGCACACCAGGCCTTCCTGTCCATCACCAACTCCCGGAGTTCACTCAAACGCATGTCCATCAAGTCGGTGATGCCATCCAGCCATCTCATCCTCGGTCGTCCCCTTCTCCTCCTGCCCCCAGTCCCTCCCAGCATCAGAGTCTTTTCCAGTGACTCAACTCTTCACATGAGGTAGCTAAAGTATTGGAGTTTCAGCTTTAGCATCAGTCCTTCCAAAACCACCCAGGACTGATGTCCTTTAGGATGGACAGGGTGGGTCCTCTTGCAGTCCAAGGGACTCTCAAGAGTCTTCTCCAACACCACGTTCAAAAGCAGCAATTCTTCACTGCTCAGCTTTCTTCACAGTCCAACTCTCACATCCATACATGACCATTGGAAAAACCATAGCCTTGACTAGACGGACCTTTGTTGGCAAAGTAATGTCTCTGCTTTTAATATGCTATCTAGGTTGGTCATAACTTTCCTTCCAAGGAGTAAGCGTCTTTTAATTTCATGGCTGCAATCACCATCTGCAGTGATTTTGGAGCCCAAAAAAATAAAGTCTGACACTGTTTCCACTGTTTCCCATCTATTTCCCATGAAGTGATGGGACCAGATGCCATGATCTTCGTTTTCTGAATGTTGAGCTTTAAGCCAACTTTTCACTCTCCTCTTTCAACTTTCATCAAGAGGCTTTTAGCTCCTCTTCACTTTCTGCCATAAGGGTGGTGTCAGCTGCATATCTGAAGTTATTGATATTTCTCCCGGCAATCTTGATTCCAGCTTGTGCTTCTTCCAGCCCAGTATTTCTCATGATGTACTCTGCATAGAAGTTAAATAAGCAGGGTGACAATATACAGCCTTGATGTACTCCTTTTCCTATTTGGGACCAGTCTGTTATTCCATGTCCAGTTCTAACTGTTGCTTCCTGACCTGCATACAGGTTTCTCAAGAGGCAGGTGAGGTGGTCTGGTATTCCCATCTCTTTCAGAAATTTCCACAGTTTATTGTAATCCACATACTCAAAGGCTTTGGCATAGTCAATAAAGCAGAAATAGATGTTTTCTGGAACTCTTCTTTTACATGATCCAGCAGATGTTGGCAAGACGGTAGGTGTTGCAAGAGGGCATTAGAGGGCAGACAAACTGAAACCATAATCACAGAAAAACAGTCAGTCTAATCACATAATCACAGCCTTGTCTAACTCATTGAAACTAAGCCATGCCATGTGGGGCCACCCAAGACAAGTGGGTCATGGTGGAGAGGTCTGACAGAACGTGGTCCACTGGAAAAGGGAATGGCAAATCACTTAAGCATTCTTGCCTTGAGAACCCCATGAACAGTATGAAAAGGCAAAATGATAGGACACTGAAAGAGGAACTCCCCAGGTCAGCGGTGCCCAATATGCTACTGGAGATCAGTGGAGAAATAACTCCAGAAAGAATGAAGGGATAGAGCCAAAGCAAAAACAATACCCAGCTGTGGATGTGACTGGTGATAGAAGCAAGGTCCAATGCTATAAAGAGCAATATTGAATAGGAACCTGGAATGTTAGTTCCATGAATCAAGGCAAATTGGAAGTGGTCAAACAGGAGATGGCAAGAGTGAATGTCGACATTCTAGGAATCAGCGAACTAAAATGGACTGGAATGGGTGAATTTAACTCAGATGACCATTATATTGACTACTGTGGGCAGGAGTCCCTCAGAAGAAATGGAGTAGCCATCATGGTCAACCAAAGAGTCTGAAATGCAGTACTTGGATGCAGTCTCAAAAATGACAGAATGATCTCTGTTCGCTTCCAAGGTAAACCATTCAATATCACAGTAATCCAAGCCTATGCCGCAACCAGTAACGGTGAAGAAGCTGAAGTTGAACAGATCTATGAAGACCTACAAGACCTTCTAGAACTAACACCCCAAAAAGATGTCCTTTTCATTATTGGGGACTGGAATGCAAAAGTAGGAAGTCAGGACACACCTGGAGTAACAGGCAAATTTGGCCTTGGAATACAGAATGAAGCAGGGCAAAGGCTAATACAGTTTTGCCAAGAAAATGCACTGGTCATAGCAAACACTCTCTTCTAACAACACAAGAGAAGACTCTACACATGGACATCACCAGATGGTCAACACCCAAATCAGATTGATAATACTCTTTGCAGTCAAAGATGGAAAAGTTCTATACAGTTAGCAAAAACAAGACCAGGAGCTGACTGTGGCTCAGATCATGAACTCCTTATTACCAAATTCAGACTTAAATTGAAGAAAGTAGGGAAAACTAGACCATTCAGGTATGACCTAAATCAAATCCCTTATGATTATACAGTGGAAGTGAGAAATAGATTTAAGGACCTAGATCTGATAGATACAGTGCTTGATAAACTATCGATGGAGGTTCGTGACATTGTACAGGAGACAGGGATCAAGACCATCCCCATGGAAAAGAAATGCAAAAAACAAAATGGCTGTCTGGGGAGGCCTTACAAATAGCTGTGAAAAGAAGAGAAGTGAAAAGCAGAAGAGAAAAGGAAAGATCTAAGCATCTGAATGCAGAGTTCCAAAAATAGCAAGAAGAGATAAGAAAGCCTTCCTCAGTGATCAATGCAAAGAAATAGAGGAAAACAACATAATGAGAAAGACTAGAGATCTCTTCAAGAAAATTAGAGATACTAAGGGAAAATTTCATGCAAAGATGGGCTCGATAAAGGACAGAAATGGTATGGACCTAACAGAAGCAGAAGATATTACAAAGACATGCAAGAATACACAGAAGAACTATACAAAAAAGAGCTTCACAACCCAGATAATCACGGTGATGTGATCACTCACCGAGAGCCCGACATCCTGGAATGTGAAGTCAAGTGGGCCTTAGAAAGCATCACTATGAACAAAGCTAGTGGAGGTGATGGAATTCCAGTTGAGCTGTTTCAAATCCTGGAAGATGATGCTGTGAAAGTGCTGCACTCACTATGCCAGCAAATTTGGAAAACTCAGCAGTGGCCACAGGACTGGAAAAGGTTCGTTTTCATCCCAATCCCCAAAAAAGGCATTCCCAAAGAATGCTCAGACTACTGCTCAATTGCACTCATCTCACACGTTAGTGAAGTAATGCTCAAAATTCTCCAAGCCAGACTGTGGCAATACATGAACTACTAACTTCTAGATGTTCAAGCTGGTTTTAGAAAAGGCAGAGGAATGAGAGATCAAGCTGCCAACATCCCCTGGATCACCGAAAAGGAAGAGAGTTCCAGAAAAACATCTTATTTGAATAGCAAGTCCAAATTACTGATGATTTAAATCCCTTGTAGTACAAGTCTTCTGTGATCAAAATATTCAGTGGAATAAAATTATTTATGTTCATTTACTTTAGTGAATATTTAATACATGTCTGCTAAATGCAAACAATCTTATTAGTTACTAGAGAGAAACACAATTTTTATCCTGATGTTGCCAACTATTGCTTATTTTTGTTGTATAATATGAACCTTTATGGACCACAGTCCCAGTGTTTTTGTTTGACATATCATGTTACTTTTCTCTGAGACAACACAGGCAAATTATTTTTGAACTATGGCTTAATTACAAAGAACTGCTTAAAGCAAATAAAATGATATATAATTTATTCACCTGAGAAATTCAGGGCAAAGCCTTGCATGCATAAACATGGAAGTCTAGTTGAAACTATGTTAATACCGTGTTTCCAAAACAGAATTCCAAGTTATTGAGTCTTGTCTTCTGAATCTGACCCTTAATTTGCAGTTGTGCAAAACAATAGCTGTCTCACAGTACCACTTAAACTGAGGTGCTATGGAAAATACATTTCAGTTTCTAACTTTTTACAGCATACACTAGGGAAGTTCCAAAGCTAGGAGAAGTTGGTATGGTAAATCTTCATAATTCTCTCCTTCTTTACCTTTTTAAGTTGCTTATAGAACTAGTGAGAAACAATGTTTAAACTCTTTTCAGGAGTTTTGACTTTAAACTCTTTTCAGGAGTTTTGACTCATTGGAAAAGACTCTGATGCTGGGGAGAGATTGGGGGCAGGAGGAGAAGGGGATGACCCAGGATGAGATGGCTGGATGGCATCATGGACTCGATGGACATGAGTCTGAGTGAACTCCGGGAGATGGTGATGAACAGGGAGGCCTGGCATGCTGCGATTCATGGGGTTGCAAAGAGTCGGACACGACTGAGCGACTGAACTGAAGTGAATTGAACCTTCATTTGATAGAAATTTTTATATAGCTTTCATTTTTTACCATCTGTGAAATATTCATAGGTTTGTTTTTCCATTGCTACCTCTGGTAAAACAACATTCCCTGGGAAAAAAAATTTGTATTGTTTCAGATTTTGAGGTGTCTTAAACTTATTCATGTTTTTTCCTCAGTTTTTCTTATCTAAATAAACATTTATACTTTTTCATTCCATGAAATGTAATTTGTACTGCTATTCAAACTCTGAGTGCTCTGTGTTCAGCAGAATTTTATTAAAGGCTTGCTGTTCAAGCCAGTTCAATGTTACCTGAGGAGAAATTCAGTGACCCTCAGTTGGAACAGAAGGATGCACCGGATGAGAGCACAGACAGTGATGATGCCCTTGTGGGAACTGTGAAGGTCTTGAGATTCCTGCAGGCTAGTTGCAGGCAGAGGGATTAGTGGGCCACAGTTTCACAGATGTTGGCAGAAGCTCTTGTTTCAGAGACAGATAATATCTAGTTTAGCAAACAGTATGGACTTCATGTTTGTGGAGGGAGATATTAATGAACCCCGGATTCCTTGGGGATGTGGTGGAGGGGGTGGGTGAGTGGTGTTAACACAGAAAAGCTGAGCCACAACCAGGCACCCCAAGCTTAGGGACCTGAAATGGACTTCAGCCAAGCCTCTTCAAACTTTGCCGTAGAACGAGATGTTATACTGTTCAGAAAAGAAATCAGCCCTCTGCCCTATCTGCCTAGTGTGTCCTCTATAAAACTTCTTTGAAATGGTAATCTAGAATGAAGGGCATCAGTACATCAGATGTTCCCATAAGAGAACTTTGGAGAATTTTCTCTCAGCAGTCCTGAGCAATGATTATGCTTGTGATTTAAACTATTCCTATAAGAACTGTTTACCCATTCTACTAATTTGGGTTACCGGAGTTTACCTTGGGTTGTATCTTTTTATATCACCTGTATCATAGGCAATATTGAAGGTTAACAGTGTGGCTGGAGGATAAAGCCTACAAGCACAGAGGGAAAAGTAGCTCATCCTAGACCAGCGCCTTTGATAAAAATGAACTCTGGGAAAGAAAAGTCTAGGAAACATGTAAAATGTTAACACCAGCCCACACTGGAACTGCCTACTAAAGAAGGTGCTCTGAGAAACAAAAAGGAAATAAGAAAACATGTCAGAGAAATAAGGACCAACTATTAAGACAGGACTATTGAAACAACCTCTTTCTGCAGCTGGAGTTAAAGTGTGTAGTTAGGATTGAGAGTTTAGGGAGATGCAGTGAAGTGATGAATTACTGGCTATCCTTTTTTTTTTTTTTTTTCCCAGATACTTAATTGCCTGCAGGAAGATGGCTCTTTCAAAGTGAATTTTTCTGTTAACTAGTCACATGATTGACGTTCTTAATGTTGTGGATTAATTAGTCTGTCCCTCTCAGATCAATATTACCAACTAGAATTGAGACCCAGGGACTCTGGGAGACTTGCTTAAGGATATTTAAGAGGGTAACCTTCCTGGAGGCATGCCTTCCTGGAGGTCGATTGTTTATTCAACAGTAGCACATTATGTTCAGGTCAAAAATGAGTGAGACAGAGAGACGGAGACTGATCTCAGCAGGACTTCAATCCTCTATGTATAGAAAACATTTGTCACTGTAAGTACCTACTCAAATTAGTATTGTATTTGGGAACTTGCCAAAAGGTATGAAGGTACATTTCAGTTTGTGATTAGAGCTTGGTCCTGCTTTGGAAAATATTAATTTTCTATTCAGAGTAATTTTTAAAAGGGGATTGTCTGAGACACAAATGCAGGATTGTCTTAAGCACAATAAACAAACATTAAATCTATTATAATTTACCAGTAAAACTTTCAAGCGTTGAGATATTTGGTGAAAGGCAGAGAAGGTCAGCAGTTTAACTACTTTCCTGTGTAGTCAGAGGCATTGGCCATACTGAGCTGGAAAGAATCTTCGTCTGTTGGGATGATTTTCTTCCCTTGGAGGAGTCCTAAGCTCTTGGAACTCTGAGGCAGGACAGAGAGATCTATTGAGGGTGAAGATCTTCCTCTCTACTTATTTCTAACAGAGACACTCTACTTTTACCTGTTTCACATCTTGGCTTCTGTTATTTAGAAAACAAACTAAAACAACTCACCCTAACTGTTCCCCTTTAAAAGCTTCTTTGTATTATTTTCAATTTCCTTCATCAATGTTTTATGATTTTCAGAATGTCTTTCACCTTGTAGGTTACGTTTATTCCTAGGAATTGTACTGTTTTTGATATGATTTTAAACAGATTTTTATTTTTGCTTTCTCTTTCTGACAGTTCATTATTAGTATATAGAAAAGCAATAGATGTCTGTATATTAATCTTATATTCTACAACCTTTCTGAATTCATGTACTCAAGATGTGTGGGGTTTTTTTTTGTTTGTTTGTTTTTGTTTTTTTGCGAGGGGAGAGACTTTAGGGTTTTATATATAAAGTATCATGTCATCTGCAAATAGTGACAGTTTTACTTCTTCCTTCACAATTGGGATTCCTTTTCCTTTTCTGATTGTTATGGCTAGGACGTCTATTATTATGTTAAATAGAAGTGGCCAGAGTGAGGCTTCTTGTCTTGTTCTTGATTTTAGAGGAGGAAAGATTTTCAGCTTCTTATCATTGAGCATGATGTCAGCTATGACTTTGTCATAAATTACCTTTATAATGTTGAGATACCAACTTTGCTGTTTTTTTTTTTTAATCATGAATGGATGTTGAATTTTGCCAAATGATTTTTCTGTGTCTATTGAAATGATCATTTGATTTTTATCCTACATTTTGTTAATGTGGCATAGCACACTAATTGGTTTGTGAATATTGAGCCATCTTTGCAACCTTGAAATATATTTCACTTCACCATGGTATTTGATTCTTTATATGTACTACTAGATTTGGTTTCTTAATATTGGCCTGTGATTTTCCTTATCATAGTGCATTTGTCTGGTTTTGGTATGAGGGTAATGATGGCCCCATACAATGAATTTGGGAGTGTTTCATCTTCAATATTTTTGGGACAGTTTGAGAATATTTTATAACTTGATAGCAGTTTGGATGCATGCATTTGTGTGTTTTATCATGTTTGAATTTTATGTAAAGTACTATAAACAGTTATTAATCTCAATCAGAGCGTGCTGAAGTATTTACGAGGAAATATACTGATTCTGTGATTTACTTAGAAATACATTAAAAATAAGGTAGATTGATGGGTTGATATAGGATGGATATACAATGAAGAAAATATAGTTGCATGTTAATGGTAGAATATAGATGGAAGATATATTTGAATTTTACTGTACATGTAGAAAACTCCCCAATATAGTTTGACTCTCTCATATTTTAAATGAGGGAAGTGAGGCTTAGGGAAAAGGAAATTGAATCATTGACAGAGCAGCAATTAGAACCAAAAAGTCCTCAGAAACTGCTTCTGCAGCTTGTCTTTACAATCAAATTTGAGCATTTACCCCAAGATTTCTTTATTTAAATGTCAGAAAAAAAATCATGAGTGTTATAAAAGATGGAAAAAGGACATTCTATGGGATTACTGAGTCTCCTAACGTGGAGAAAATATCCCTTCTCTCTCCTTTTTTATTTTTCATTCAGGCAGCATTGAAGCAATTTTTGTGCTTCTTTTAGTCTAGTACATTAGAATCAATTGTGAATTTATATATTCTATGGTATTTATGGCCCAGTTTTCCATTCTATTTTATATTCACATACAAATGAATGCAGATGGCATTTCTTGATCAATGTATTCCTTTGAAGACATAGAAGTGAAAGCAATTTCTTTAGAAAAGCTTCATGAACATTACATAGATTCTCCTAATGTCCCTTTTGGGGAAAAAAAAATTGCTTTGCCTCTGGTGGTTGACTGATACAAGTCGTAATGAAGGACTGCTTTAAAATGACTTCTCCTTTACTCATAATTTACTAGAACATTTAGAGGTAAGAATCTCTGAAGTCAACACCAACTTAATTTTCATTATGACATTTTAAAATGTGAGATTGTAGGAAAGTTAGTCAAAATTTCTGAGTTCTTTTCCTCGGGTATAAAATAGGGATCATAGTTGTACCCTACAGATTATGCTATTTAGTAAAATCTATTATTACAACTTTTATTGGTAGTAACCTTAGAATTTTCTGGTAAATGACTTATTCTTAACATTTTATGTTTTTATTTTGTTTTATTTTACTTTGTATTTATGGCTGACATTCACTTTCATAAGAGATTGTTCTTCTGCGTGTTTACAGTATTTAAATCTTCACTTGTCATGTCAATAAAACTTGCACACTGTGATTCTTATAGCTCTTCATACAGAAGCATGAGTCACCCATGAAGTACACTGAGATTGGGTTTCCTTATTCCCTAACTCTGTACACTGAGATTGGGTTTCCTTATTCCCTAACTCTGTTCCCCTATGAAAGATTTGTTTGTTTGTTTGTTTCTTAGATCTTAGTGTTAATTATTGCTTTCTATTTTTCTGCTTAAAATTTCAAAATGTAGGAAATATAAATTTATACAACTCAAAATGTAAAGAATGTAAAATTTTAAAAGAGAAATTAAATTTTCAATCATTAGTGTAACTTTAAAAATTGCACTGTAAAGGTGCTACTTTTTTCATTTTAAGTGGATAAAAATGTTCTTGATTGTGGTAAGCACCATTTCAGACTAATGAAAATGTTGGCTAGAATATATAAATAAATTTTATTCTAAAATGTGAAGTATTCATCCCAGCATGCGTATAAGATAATAGTATATCATTTGAAGGAGAAACAAATGTCATAGTTATATTTACTACAGTTCACTAGTTGTATAATGCTTTCTTTGTGTATCATTTCAAATTCTTTCTTTAACACATGATATTTGATAGCTTTCAAGGTGACAAAATCAGTTTATGGTATAGAGTCATAAAATTTGGAGCAATGGGAGGAAGTTTGAGATCTTCTGAAATAGTGTTTTTTAATCTTTATTTTTTCAGGGAGTTTTACAAAATTACTAATGTCAGACTCCAGATGCATTAAATTAGAATCTCTGTGTATTTGGCATGAATAGTCCTAGTTTTCAAAAGCTCCCCTGGTGATTCAACCAAGATGTCAGTGTCAGAATCATCCATCTGTTTTTGTGTTTTGGCTTTTGGCAACATTTAGAAAGGAAATAGAAGTGCTCTAGATCTTGGTGAAGTCATAGAGCTATTGGCCTTCAGAACTGAAAAAGAATCCTGGTCTCCTCTTAAACAAGCTCTTTTCCCACTCCCCCACATTACTTTCCTTTGGTTACTCCAGGTTGTTTGTCTCAATGAGTTTGTGTGGTCCTCAAAACCCTTGGCAGAGACCTATCATGTGTAGTTGGGCCTTGCCTTGATAAATAAGTCTCATGGGTATTATGCATTTGTATTTTCTGTAGCACTGGGGAGTGAGTGAAGGTATCAGCTTAGCCTCTATATACCTGAACTGAATTGGTCAAGTTGCTCCATAAATAGAAATATCTGTGGCTGGGAAAAAGGACAGTGCACTTGAAGCTGGTTACTCTAAATTTTATGTACTACATGTTTATTATACTATGTTTGATTTTGTTCAGTAATAATGTACTTTATGTGTAATAGACTAGTTTTAAATATGGGACATATAATAAGTTTAAAGATGGTACAATAAAAATAAATGTTTAAAATAATTGTTCAGTTCAGTTCAGTTCAGTTGCTCAGACATATCCGACTCTTTGTGACCCCATGAATCGCAGCACGCCAGGCCTCCCTGTCCATCACCGTCTCCCGGAGTTCACTCAGATTCATGTCCATCGAGTCCGTGATGCCATCCAGCCACCTCATCCTCGGTCGTCCCCTTCTCCTCCTGCCCCCAATCTCTCCCAGCATCAGGGTCTTTTCCAATGAGTCAACACTTCGCATGAGGTGGCCAAAGTACTGGAGCTTCAGCTTTAGCATCATTCCTTCCAAAGAAATCCCAGGGTTGATCTCCTTCAGAATGGACTGGTTGGATCTCCTTGCAGTCCAAGGGACTCTCAAGAGTCTTCTCCAACACCACAGTTCAAAAGCAGCAATTATTCAGCGCTCAGCCTTCTTCACAGTCCAACTCTCACATCCATACAGGACCACAGGAAAAACCATAGCCTTGACTAGACGGACCTTAGTCAGCAAAGTAATGTATCTGCTTTTGAATATGCTATCTAGGTTGGTCATAACTTTCCTTCCAAGGAGTAAGCGTCTTTTAATTTCATGGCTGCAGTCACCATCTGCAGTGATTTTGGAGCCCCCAAAAATAAAGTCTGACACTGTTTCCACTGTTTCCCCATCTATTTCCCATGAAGTGATGGGACCGGATGCCATGATCTTTGTTTTCTGAATGTTGAGCTTTAAGCCAACTTTTTCAGCTCTCTTCTCATTTTATACTTTCATCTAACAGAGGCTCCTCTTCTACTTTCTGCCAATGTAGAAAGGTGGGTTTATTCTACATCTGCTGCTGTTGGATTTTGCATGATTGTCACTCTGATGAGGTGTTTTGCTCATATTCTTTCTCACGATTGTCTTCTAACATGATAGACAATAAATTCTATGTATCATACCTCAAAGCCTTTGAATTTAGAAGTGTTTTCTCAGTGTATTATACAGAATTGTGTTTTAAAATATGGAGTATACCAATGTTGGAGTCAAATGTCCATTAGTTTAAGCTTAGAAAGTCAAAATTTACTTTAAAATGATATCACAATGTAGAAAGTCTTGTTTAGTCATGAACCTTGTTATGCATATATCCCTTCCTGCCTGTAAAAACAGAGTCAGTGATTATCTCTAGGTCTTTCATCACATGTTTTTTGCTGTGGTGGAAATGATAATAAATAGTCTTTAGTTGACTGAATCATGGAACTGCACCACTGTTCAGGTATGGTCATGGAGTACTGCCAGAAGTGCCAATATGATGAAGCTCTGGAGCAAGCATACTATTGTGAGTCACCGTTTATACTGTCACTACTGGGAGTGCTGGATGCTGTGAGCTTCAAATGTCCACTTTTCAGAAGCTCATTGCTGCTACCGCTAAGTGAACCATCCCTCCAAGCTGCTTGCAACCTCAGAACCCATGTGAGATCCTAATGAAGCACTTGGAATCATCTGAATGGGGACTGGATTCAGAGTTTCAGTGTACTATACTTAACAGAGATGGTGTTCTGTCTGTATGATCAGTCAGCTCATAAATGATTTTCCATCTTCTAAGCCTGTGGTCCTTTCCAAGTCATCCTTCCATGACCTTTGATCAAAGTCTTCTCTTTCAAACATTCTTAAAATAGCTTGAAACATTTTAGCAGGTTGGTTTCCTCAAATTAATTTTGGAGCCCTATGCTGACTTTTTTCCATTTTGATATTTCAGCATGGATTTGAGAGCTATTTCACCTGAAGGCTTGCTCCTCTTATTTTCCAGGTTGTCTGATCTAGGTCCATTGATTATCTTTTCTATTCCATTCATGAAAACAAACTGGAAATTTAGTCTTGCCAAAGAAATCATGAAATGTTTAGTTTACATTTTGAAAATGTCTTTATTGGCATGGATGCAGTTAGTAGAGAAACTCTAACTGATTCCTTCAACAATGCCTTTTTTGACAGAAGCACTTTACAATTGATACTTCCTAGGACAATATGAAGTTCTATTGTTTATAAATAGAAACACAAACAAGCGTTATTTTCCAAAATCAAAACAAAAAAGAGTCTTTGAATGAATTGAATTAATACTTTAAATGTACATAAGTGCTTGCTTTGGTTAGTCATGAAGCTGTGTCCAACTCTGTGACCCCATGGACTGCAGGATGATAGGCTACCCTATCCTTCACTATTGCCTGGAGTTTGCTCAAACCCATGTCCACAGAGTCAGTGATGCTATCTAAATTTCTCATCCTCTGCTGCCACCTTCTCTGCTTGCCCTCAATCTTTCCCAGCATCAAGGTCTTTTCCAGTGTGTCGTCTCTTCACATCATGTGGCCAAATTATTGGAAATTCAGTTTCAGAACTGCCCTTCCAATAAATATTCAGGATTGGTTTCCTTTAGGATTGACTGGTTTAATCTCCTTGCTGTCCATGGAACTCTCCAGCACAGTTGAAAGCATCAGTTCTTCAGTGTTCAGCCTTCTGTATGGTCAAACTGTCACACGAGTACTGGAAAAGCCATTACTTTTACTATACAGAACTTTGGTGCCAAAGTGATGTCTCTGCTTTTTAATATGATGTCTAAGCTTGTCACAATTTTCTTCCAAGGAGCAAGCATATTTTACTATTGTGGCTGCAGTCACCGTCCACGGTGATTTTTGGAGCCCAAGTATATAAAGTCTGTCACTGTTTCCACTTTTCCCCATCTATTAGCCATGGAGTGATGGGACTGGATGCTGTGAGCTTCATTTTTTGAATGTGGAGTTCTAAACCCACTTTTTCATTCTCCTCTTTCACCTTCATTAAGAAGCTCTTTGGTTTCTCTTTGCTTTCTGCCATTGCTGCTACCGCTAAGTCACTTCAGTCGTGTCTGACTCTGTGCGACCCCATAGACGGCAGCCCACCAGGCTCCCCCGTCCCTGGGATTCTCCAGGCAAGAACACTGGAGTGGGTTGCCATTGCCTTCTCCAGTGCATGAAAGTGAAAAGTGAAAGTGAAGTCACTCAGTCGTGTCCTACTCTTCACGACCCATGGACTGCAGCCTATCAGGCTCCTCCTCCATCCATGGGATTTTCCAGGCAAGAGGACTGGAGTGGGGTGCCCTCGCCTTCTTCTTTCTGCCATTAGGGTGGTGTTATCTGTGTATCTGAGATTATTGATATTGATGTTTCTACTGTCAATCTTGATTCCAGCTTGTGAATCATCCAGCCCAGGTTTCACATGGTGTACTCTGCATACAAATTAAATAAGCTGAAAAAAATATACAGACTTGATGTACTCCTTTCCCAATTTTGAACCGGTCTGTTGTTCTCTGTCTGCTTCTAACTATTGCTTTTTGTCCTGCATACAGGTTACAGGTTTCTCAGAAGACAAGTAAAGCGGTCTGGTATTTCCATCTTTCTAAGAATTTTCCACAGTGTGTTGTGATCCACACAGCCAAAGGCTTTAGCATAGTCAATGAAACTGAAGTAGATTTTTTTAAATTCCATTGCTGTTTCTATGATTAGACAGATGTTGGCAATTTGATCACTGTCAATTTATTCCTCTGTCTTTTCTAAATCCAGCTCTTACATTTGGAAGTTCTTGGTTCACTTAATGTTGAAGCCTAGCTTGAAAGATTTTAAACATTTCCTTGCCAACATGTTAAATAAATGCAGTTTGGTGGTGAACATTCTTTGGCATTGTCCTGCGTGGGATAGGAATGAAAACTGACCTTTACCAGTCCTGTGGCCACTGCTGACTTTTCCAAATTTGCTGTCATATTTGGTGCAGCAACTTAACAACATCATCTTTTAGGATTTGAAATAGCTCAGCTAGGATTCCATCACCTCCACTAGCTTTGTTTGTAGTAATGCTTCCTAACGCTCACTTAAATTTGCACTCCAGGTTGTCTGGATCTAGGTGAGTGACCAGACCATTGTGATTATCTGGGTTACTAAGGCCTTTTTTTGTGTAGTTCTTCTGTGTATTCTTGTCACCTTTTCTAATCTTTTCTATTTTAATGGTCAAACCTGGAAAATTTTAGTCTTTGAGAAAAGTTTTAATTTTCATATAATTTGAACATTATTGTTGAGCATTGTTGTTCAGGAGAGACATTTCTTTTAAGTAATGTTACTTGATGGACATGGGTTTGGGTAGACTCCAGGAATTGGTGATGGGCAGGGAGGCCTGGCATGCTGCAGTTCGTGGGGTTGCAAATAGTCGGACATGACTGAGCGACTGAACTGAACTGAACTTCATGAAATATCAACCATGTAGGAACTCCCAAAGATTTCTGAGTAAATTGTATCAGAAAACACTTGATGTGTACAAATGGCAGACCTGGATTGGATTTTACCTTTAGGACAAAATAAAGAAGTTGTAATATGATGCTTCTTTGTTTTGTTATTCAGTCACTCAGCTATGTCAGAATTTCTGCTTCCCAGAGCTTCACCATCTCCCAGAGCTTGCACAAACTCATCCATTAAGTCAGTGATGCCATCCAACTATAGCATCCTCTGTCATCTCTTCTGCCTTCAATCTTGCCCAGCATCAGAGTCTTTGTTAATGAATTGACTCTTTGCATTAGTTGGCCAGAGTCTTGGAGCTTCAGCTTCAGCATCAGTCCTTTTAATGAATATTCAAGACCGATTTCCTTTTAGAATTGATAGGCTTTATCTCCTTGCAGTCCAAGGCACTCTCAAGAGTTTTCTTCAACACAACAGTTCAAAAACATCAATTCTTCAGCATTTAGCCTCCTTTATGGTCCAAGTCTCACATCCATACATGACTACTGGAAAACCATAGCTTTGACTAGATGGATCAATGTCAGCAAAGCAGTGTCTCTATTTTTTAATACAATGTCTAGGTTTGCCACAGCTTTTCTTCCAAGGGGCAAGCATCTTTTAATTTCATTGCTGCAGTCATCGTCTGCAGTGATTTTAGAGCCTGGGAAAATAAAGTCTCCCACTGTTTCCATTGTTTCCCATCTATCTGCAATGAAGTGATGGGAGCAGATGCCATGATCTTAGATTTTTAAGTGTTGAGTTTAAAGCCAACTTTTTCACTCTCTTCTTTCACTTTCAGCAAGAGGCTTTCTAGTTCTTCAAATTTTCTGTGATTAGGGTGGTGTCATTTGTGTATCTGAGGTTACTGATATTTCTCCTGGCAATCTTGATTCCAGCTTGTGCCTAGCATTTTGCATGATGTATTCTTTATAGAAATTAAATAAGCAGAGGGACAATATACAGCCTTGACATTCTTCTTTCCCAGTTGGAAACAGTCTGTTGTCCTATGTCTGGTTCTAAATGTTGCTTCCTGACCTGCATACAGTTTTCGCAAGAGGCAGGTAAGGTGGTCTGGTATGCCCATAACTTTAAGAATTTTCCACAGTTATTGTGATCCACACAGTCAAAGGCTTTGGTGTAGTCAGTAAAGCAGAAGTAGATGCTTTTCTGGAACTCTCTTGCTTGCTCTATGATCCATCAGATGATGGCAATTTGATCTCTACTTTCTCTGTATTTTCTAAATCCAGATTGACCATCTGGAAGTTCATGATTCACGTACAGTTGAAGCCTGACTCTTTGAATTTTGAATATTACTTTGCTAGCATGTAAGATGAGTGCAATTGTGTGGTAGTTTGAACATTCTTTGGCATTGCCTTTCTTTGGGATTGGAATGAAAACTGACCATTTCCAGTCCTGTGGCCACTGCTGAGTTTTCCAAATTTGCTAGCATATTGGGTGCAGCACTTTCAAGGTGAAAGGTTGCTGTTGAATCACGACGCCGGAATTCTTGGCTCCCGGAGGAGAAGAATTCAATCTGGGGTCAGAGACCAGGCTTGATCACTCAGAGCTTTTGTGTAATAAAGTTTTATTAAAGAATAAAGGAGATAGAGAAAGCTTCTGATATAGGCATCAGGAGGGGGCCGAAAGAGTATCCCCTTGCTAGTCTTCAGCTGGATGTTATATAGTCACTCAGTTCAGTTCAGTTCAGTTCAGTCGCTCAGTTGTGTCCAACTCTTTGCAACCCCATGAATCGCAGCACGCCAGGCCTCCCTGTCCATCACCAACTCCCAGAGTTCACTCAGATTCACGTCCATATAGTCACTAGCAGTCTGTTAATGAAAGAAAGGAATGTCTTAAAACTTAGAATGGCACCAGGCCCCTCACCCATAAGATGCATTTTGGGATAATCTTGGCACCAAATGGTTCATCCTGGACCATAAAATGATAAACTTGAATCTTGAAGAAGGGCAGATCATCATACAAACAGTTTCATTTACATAGATTAGGGGAACAATATCTGAGTATAACATATTGGTTTGTCAAGTGGGTTCTGAGCCAAAAGGCAGAACCGACTTGAAGACAGAGTTTGGGATAAATGCATAGTACATTTACATAGCTTAAGACAAACACTTCCATAAGAAAAAGGCATTGGTTATCTCTAGGTTTGAGAATAGTTAACTTCAGGTGAAACCAGGTGTCATGGCAGCACAGAATTTTAAGAGAAACCTCCTTTTAAATTTGTATAGAGAAGAAAAATATATTGCTAGTTTGTTTCCTCCTGCCGCTTAAGAGAGAGAAAAATGTCTTGACACTTGCAGGCTATTTCTTTGTTTGGAGACCCCTGGCCTTCCTGCCTGTTACCCTCTCAAAGGCATCATCTTCTAGGATTTGATGGCTCGACTGGAATTCTATCACCTGCACTAGCTTTGTTCATAATAATGCTTCCTAGGGCCCAGTTAACTTCAGACACCAGGATGTCTGGCTCTATGTGAGTAATCACACCATCGTCGTTATCTGTGTCTTTATGATCACTTTTGTGTAGCTCTTCTGTGTATTCTGGCCACCTCTTCTTATCTTCTGCTTCTGTTGGTCCAGACCATTTCTGTCCTTTATTGTGCCCATCTTTGCATGAAACGTTCCCTTGGTATCTCTAATTTTCTTGAAGAGATCTTTAGCCTTTCCCATTCTATTGTTTTCCTCTATTTGCATTGATCACTGAGGAAGACTTTTTTTTATCTCTCCTTACTATTTTTTTGAACTCCGCATTCAAATCGGTATATCTTTCCTTTTCTTCTTTGCCTTTAGCTTCTCTTCTTTCCTCAGGTATTTGTAAGACTTCCTCAGACAATCATTTTGCCTTCTTGCATTTGTTTTTCTTGGGGATGGTCTTGATCACTACCTCCTGTATGATTTCACAAACCTCTGTCCATAGTTCTTCAGGCACTCTATCAGACCTAATTCCTAGAATCTATTTCTCACTTCCACTGTATAGTCGTAAGGGATTTGATTTAGGTCATACCTGAATGGTCTAGTGGTTTTCCCTTCTTTCTTCAGTTTAAGTCTGAATTTTGCAGCAAAGATTTCATGATCTAAACCAGTCAGCTCCTGGTCTTGTTTTGGCTGACTGTATGGAGCTTCTCCATAATCGGCTGCAAAGAATATAATCAGTTTTTTTTTATATTGACCATCTGGTGATGTCCATGTGTAGAATCGTTTCTTGTGTTGTTGGAAGACGATGTTTGCTATAACCAGTGTATTTTCTTGGCAAAATTCTGTTAGCCTTTGCCCTTCCTCATTTTGTATTCCAAGGCCCAATTTGCCTGTTACTCCAGGTATCTCTACCCACTCCAGTGTTCTTGCCTGGAGAATCCCAGGGACAGGGGAGCCTGGTGGGCTGCCGTCTATGGGGTTGCACAGAGTCGGACACGACTGAAGCGACTTAGCAGCAGCAGCAGCAGCAGCCAGGTATCTCTTGACTTCCTACTTCTGCATTCTGGTCCCCTATAATGTAAAGGACATCTTTTTTGGTTTTAGTTCTAGAAGGTCTTGTAGGTATTGATAGAACTGTTCAACTTCAGGTTCTTCAGCATTACTGGTTGGGTCATAAACTTGGATTACTCTGATATTGAATGGTTTGTCCTGGGAACAAACAGAGATAGATCATTCTGTCATTTTGGGATTGCACCCAAGTACTGCATTTTGGACTCTTTTGTTTACTATGAGGGCTACTCAATTTCTTCTAAGGGATTCTTGCCCACAATAGTAGATATAATGGTCATCTGAATTAAGTTAGCCCAGTCCAATCCATTTTAGTTTCCTATTTCCTAAATCACTGATGTTCTGTCTTGACATCTCCTGTTTGACCTCTTTAAATTTACCATGGTTCGTGGACCTAACATTACAAGTTCCTATGCCATATTGTTGTTTACAGCATTGGACTTTACTTCCATCACCAGTCACATCCACCATTGCACATTGATTTTGCTTTGGCTCCATCTCTTCATTCTTTCTGGAGTTATTTCTTCTCTTTTCTCCAGTAGAATATTGGGCACCTACTGACCTGGAGAGTTCATCTTTCAGTGTCATATGCTTGTGCCTTTTCAGAGTGTTCATGGGGTTCTCCAGGCAAGAATACTGAAGTGGTTTTCGATTGCCTTCTCTAAAGGACCACGTTTTGTCAGAACTCTCCACCATGTCCTGTCAATCTTGGGTGGCCCTACCTGGCATGGCTCATAGTTTCGCTGTGTTAGATAAGGCTCTGGTTCATGTGATCAGTTTGACTAGTTTTCTGTGATTGTGGTTTTTCATTCTGTCTACCCTCTGATAGATAAGTGCCTACTCACCCTTCAAACTGAGTGAGCAACCCTTGCAGGCAAGCAGACAGGCAGCGGCAGGCATGAATGCACCCAGCTAGACACTACGTGGGTACCCCCTCATTATATAGAAGAAACAACAAAGTTCTATGGTAAGTGATTCATGTTGATGTATGGCAAACCAATACAATATTGTAAAGCGATTAACCTGCAATTAAAATAAGTAAATTTATACTGAAAAAAACCCCAATCAAACAAAGCAAAAAAAAAAAAAAAAAGATTCAAATTGTTTTCTAGTTTTCTGTCTGAATGCTTGCATCTAAGTCTGATAAACATATTTGAACTGTATCAAAAATTAATGTTATAGGTATTGTTACTTTCCTTCATTGAATCTGATCTATAATATATTAAAACAGTGAGATCTGGAAAGCCCATGGTACCTAAAGCAAAAAGCCCCAGGTGTATCTTAAGTTTCCCATAATCAGTTTAATAGAATCATTTAAGTTCTGTGAGCATCAGATCTGATTCCCTGCCCTACCTACCCTCCTAGCTTATTGTGAGGACCAAATGAGATGAAATATGTAAAAGTACTATGTTAACTGTAACAACTGTAGAAAATCTGTTACTCTTTGGGCAAGATTTAGAGCAAAATATTTTAAATAATCTGGGTATTTTATCTAGCAACTTTAGAGAAGGTTGTCTTCCTTATACAACTTTT
This sequence comes from Ovis aries, assembly GCF_016772045.2. Classification (NCBI taxonomy): domain Eukaryota; kingdom Metazoa; phylum Chordata; class Mammalia; order Artiodactyla; family Bovidae; genus Ovis; species Ovis aries. Next base: position 1,708,443 of record NC_056070.1, read on the forward strand.
ATTTTAAAAGCAGTAGAAGAGACTTCCCTAGTGGTCTAATGGTTAAGACTCTGCATTTCCAGTTCAGGAGGTGCAAGTTCCATCTCTGGTTTCGGAACTAAGATCTCCTATGCCATGCGACATGCCTAAGAAATAAAACTATGAAAAAAGTAGTAAATCGCCCAGTAATTAATATAGAGTGGGCTGAAATACATGGAATAACAATATCAAAATATTTACAAAAAGCAGCTTTAGCTGCCGCAGCATATCCTAGAATCAGACTGTCTTTGTCAGCCCTCCATTCTCTCTCTCCCTGTTTTAACTGTTCCCCTTCCATCTCTTTCTTTCTCCACTGTTTTCCTCTCCTAATTTCCAAGGTTGATACTTTCCTCCTTGTCTCTTGATCTTAAGTTTTATACTCTGTGGACCCTCTTTGTCAGTATTATGTCATGTGGACATCCTGGTAGGTTTTGTAGAAAGCATTTGAGAACCTTTCCTTTGGTGTTCTGTTGATGACAGAGGACGAGGTGGTTGGATGGCATCACTGGACACGGGTTTGAGCACTCTGAGAGATCAGAAAGACAGGGAAGCCTGGCGTGCTGCCACCCATGGGGTCTCAAAGAGTCGGACACGACTGAGCGACTGAACAACAGTAACAGCAAGTAATACAAGATGGAGTTCTCAGCTCTGAACCAGAGGAAAGAGAGCAGTCTTTGGTCCCTGTCAGTAACAAAACCAGTCAGCCGTGCATCAACTGAGACAGTTCTGTGGTTTGAAATTCTTTAGTTGTATCTGTCACTACCATTTACAACTGAAGAAAAACTTATTGAATCACACCAGGTTTAGAATGAAAACTCAGAGAAGCACAGAACCAGAAAAGTAATGCATAAAAAATAAAGTAAGCCGAATTTGGGGGAAATTGCAGAGAAACCTGAATTGTATAAACAGGATAGCAGTCAAAGGTGAATTTTTCAGTTGGTGATGAGTTCTGAAGACTCTTAGATTAGAGAAAGACAGAGAGAGCTTATCAATTTATACCAGTGTTGCTGTGGTTTGTCAGGGCTGATTTTAGGAAAGCTGACTGGAGATCTAAAAGCTGGGGACAGTGCACACCAAGAACACTGAAAGGGAGAAAAATGCTCTATTGCTCTTTATCCTGTTCATAGCGCTAATGGTTTTGCTGTTCACACTGTCCTCTTGGCTGAACCCAGGGTAGGCAAGGCACAAGCTAAGAGGCCTGAAGAAGACACGGAGAGCCATAGGAACTGCAGGCAGATCTATTTTCTTCTGGCTGGCGCAGCAGCTGTAGCAGCAGACATAATACAGCATGAATGCACATAACCTCTCTCCTGGCTGACACAGGGGTCAGAGCAGTATTCGTGCTGTATTCTCTCCTCGCACGACTAATCCCATGGACACAGCCTTGATGCACGAGCTCATATATGTGTGTCCCTCACACAACCCACGACCAAGTGCGTACCTCACAATGCGCCTGTGCGCTGCTATAAAGATCTCAGCTCTGATATAGTCATTATTTACAAAATGTGGGGCAAGAGAGCCTGAACATGCCATCTTGGCCAATTTGCTCTCTCCTCACACTCCACCCCTTCAGGGTCTCTCACCTCACATTTTATGCTCAATCCATCTTCTGAGATATTCCCTTGGCAAGTAACACTGAGCCTTGGGTTTACATCTTGCAACGGCAGTAGCTGCAACAGCAAACTGTTCCAAACAGTTCCATTCCCAATACACAGCAAAGCCCAGCGCCAGCTATCATGTGGAACTCACGCTGCAGTCCTTGCCCTCACAGGGCTGGAAGAGCCACCCACTGCATGTGGAGTGCCTTTGGCTTCCAGGGCCAAGTCCAGTCCCCCATCTGTCCTTGTGAGATTGCAGGAAAGCCTCCACAGGGGCAACTCCACTCCTGCGGAATTTTTATTAAGGACCCCCAAAACCCCTCACAATCTCTGGGCCCACCCCTTCAGGAAGGAGATTTGGTGGCATTCACAGTTCATCGGCATGTTCACACTTTTCTTAATCTGAAGACACAGCCTTTGCAGCACACTGTCTCCACCATACGGCAGCCTTTGCAGCACACTCTCCACCATACGGCAGCCTTTCCAGCACACTGTCTCCACCATACGGCAGCGCTTGCAGCACACTGTCTCCACCATACGGCAGCCTTTGCAGCACACTGTCTCCACCATACGGCAGCCTTTGCAGCACACTGTCTCCACCATACGGCAGCCTTTGCAGCACACTGTCTCCACCATACGGCAGCCTTTCCAGCACACTGTCTCCACCATACGGCAGCCTTTGCAGCACACTGTCTCCACCATACGGCAGCCTTTGCAGCACACTGTCTCCACCATTCGGCAGCCCTTGCAGCACACTGTCTCCACCATACGGCAGCCTTTGCGGCACACTGTCTCCACCATACGGCAGCCTTTGCGGCACACTGTCTCCACCATTCGGCAGCGCTTGCAGCACACTGTCTCCACCATACGGCAGCGCTTGCAGCACACTGTCTCCACCATACGGCAGCCTTTGCGGCACACTGTCTCCACCATACGGCAGCCTTTGCGGCACACTGTCTCCACCATACGGCAGCCTTTCCAGCACACTGTCTCCACCATACGGCAGCCTTTCCAGCACACTGTTCTACTAGGTCTACGTCATAGGACACCACACAAGTCACCCCATATTCGCATCTGTGTCACCCGGATGGGGCCTTTACCAGCTTAGGCCCCCTCTCAGATCTTCACACTTCCAAAATAGCGTCTCACATGCTGACCCTCTACTTCTCTCCGTAAAGACTTGCAAAACCTCCACAGGTGCCGGGTCCACCCCTGTGTCCCAAAGTCACAAAAGCCAAGCTGCCAAGGGTTCTCCTTGCGTTTGCCCAAACTGCTTACCCAAGTTGACCAACTCCACCTGAGTATATGATCAATATGTTGTGATCTCACATTGGGGGCTCAATGTGAGGATGTCTCCTCCTGGGCCACAAACTGTTGATGCTTCACTTTCTGCTGCGCAATGGACCTCGCTGCCAAGCAGAAACCCGCAGTCTCATAACGTTCGTCATCTCCATCACTCACTGCCTTGTTGTCAGAGATGCTGGGTTCGTCAGGGTCACAGGGCTCTTGCTCTAATGCCAATATACATTGTTCTAGTTCTTCCAAGTGTCTCTGCCCACTGAACACTGTGCTGCATCACAGAGAGCACTATCCATATTCGCCTTCAAGACAGTCAAGGTAATCCACCCCATGATGCCAGGGGCAGTCCGTGCCTCCTCGTTTGACAAATGGTAACTCATGGTCTGTAATGCCCTTTCATGCTATCCAGTGACCCGTCCACTACCTCCCAGTTTCCCATCAGAGCCCACACTGAGAGGATCGTGGCCACGTGGTACCACGTGCTATATGTTGGCCACTGGCTTCCTCCAACCAGTAGAGCCTCAGGGTCCTCCACCTGCTGAGTATCCTGCTGACCACACCAGTTGTATCGCTCTTCATCCTGTGCACAGCACCAGTTGTCACAGCACCAGTTGTCTGGCTGTTCAGAGGCTGGAAACAGGGGAGAGGAGCCGTAGGAACTGCAGACACACTGACTCTCCTCTGGCTGGCACAGCAGCTCTAACAGCAGACAGAAACATAACTCAACGTAACTGCACACAACCTCTGTCCTGGGTGGGCAGCAGCCGTAACAGTATTCTCTCCTGGCTGACTCTGCAGCCAAAGCAGTATTCATGCTATATTCCCTCCTCTCATGGCTGACTCAATGGGTATAGCCGTGACACAGCAGTAATGCCACCGCTTTCTTAGGTGGGACTCTTATATACGTGTACCTCACACAGTCCTTGACCAAGTGAGTACCTTGTGACATGCGTGCGCAGTGCTATAAACAATCTCAGCTGTTACATTGTTTACAATTACAAAACCTGGGGCAAGAGAGCCTGAACACACCATTTTGGCCAGTTTGCTCTCTCCCCACAAAAGCCAAAAATGAATGGGTAGCAGGAGGTAAGGAACTCATTTATCTTGGCATTTATAGTTTAAACATCATAAATTTAAGAAGAGTATCTGTTTTACAACTATTTAAACTTATTAGCATCAAATATTCTTGTGATTCTTTGTTATTGGCTGTTTCTGAAGCCTGCAACTGAAAGAACAGTTTAAAAAGCTCAATATTTCCATGAACATTGTTTCGGAGAAGGCAATGGCACCCGACTCCAGTACTCTTGCCTGGAAAAGCCTTACCATTCTCTAATTACCTTGAAGCAGAAAATTGGATTGCTTTTTCTCCCTTGTTCTCTTTTCTTCATTTTTCATAGTCATCATTTTCCTTCCCTGTCTTGATCTTCCTCTTTTTCCATTGTTTCTACTTCAGTTGTCCCACCCCAAGATTTTAGAATAATTTCTTTGTTTAAAGATTTATTTATTTATTTTTCTTATTTTTTGGCTGTGCTGGGTCTTTGTTGCTGCACACAGGCTTTCTTTAGTTGTGGTGAGTGGGGTCTGCTCTCTAGTTGCATGGGCTTCTCATTGTGATGCTCCTCTTGTTGGGAAGTACAGGCTCTAGGGTGTGCAGGCTTCTGTAGTTGCAGGACGTGGGCTCAGTAATTGTAGCCTGAGGGCTCTAGAGTGCTGGCTCAGTAGTTGTGGTGCATAGCCTAGTTGCTCTGTGGCATGTGGGATCTTCCTGGACTGGGGGTTGAACTCATGTCTTTTGCATTGCGTTGCATTGCAAGGGGAATTCTTAACCACCAGACTACCAAGGAAACCCCTAGAATGATTTCTTTAGATTTGTAAGTCATCATTGGACAATGGGCCATCTCACAAGTATTTTTCTCAAACCTATCAACCATGGTGGCGGTAGCTTAGTTGCTAAGTCGTGTCCAACTCTTGCAACCCCGTGGACTGTAGCTCACCAGGCTTCTCTGCCCATGGTATTTCCCAGGCAAGAATACCGGAGTGCATTGCCATTTCTTTTTCACAGGATCTTCCTGACCCAGGGATGAAACCCGCATCTCCTGCCTTGCAGCTAGATTCTTTACTGCTAGTCATCAGGGGCACTATAAACTCAAAGGAGATTACTGTGCCACAGTGAATTTTTCAATGTTTCCTGATGCATAAAGAAATTAATGTTGACAAAGACAAAACAGTTTAGGAAGCAGAGCATTACTTCACTAATCTGGGCTATTTGTTAGTGTCTTATGATTTTCAGAATTTATACCTGTGTAAAAACTGGAAATTTTGGAATGTGATCTTTAGACAGAAGCTGCTCTTCTCTAAGGGTAGCCAGCACAGGATTTGAGGACTGACTTCTGGTCAACTGACGTTCAATTGACATTCCTTCTTTTGCCTGATTTTCTTTGTTTGAAAGATTCTCTAGCTGCTGTAGTGTACCTCTGTTTCTCAGGCAGGGATATCATCAGCTAACTTGTCTTTGAATAAATTACGAAGAAGAGTATCTCCTGAGCAGAATAATTACACAAAGAGACCTTTCCTTTCAAGTGTGATTACCCATGGTGCCATGACAGAGTCAGGAACTGGAAGCCAGACCCTGAAAACCCCCAGCCAGATCGCTGAACTGGCCGACTCTGTTAGTTCACTAACTTTGCAATATTGGAACAATTGAGCAGTTTTGGACTCTTATTAAATCATAAAAGGCTTTATTGCATTAGATGAATGGAGAATACTAGGTTCATGCTATGCTTTTTAGAATAAATTCCAGATTCTTTATCAAAATAAAAAGTCATAGCTCTGACCATTGACTATTCATGTTTGATATTACAGTTTTGAAATGTAAATTTGATGTTATATTACTTTTTTAGAATGGTGGCTCAGATGATAAAGAATCTGCCTGCAATCCAGGAGACCTGGGTTCTATCTCTGGGTTTGCAAGATCCCTTGGAAAAGGGAATGGGTACCCACTCCTGTATTTTTGCATGGAGAATCCCATGGACAGAGGAGCTTGGTGGTCTACAGTCCATGGAGTCACAAAAAATCAGACAAGACTAAGCGACTAAGCACATACAGAGTGGAACTCTAACTACTGAGGCTCCCTTTAAAAGTAAAAAAAATAAAAAACAAGTATTCAAAAATCTCAATTGTAAACTTTTGCTACTATGAAGGAAGCCATGGTTTTTGGTAAGTAGATATTAAAATCAAATGAAGGATATTTGCTTACTCTTTCACAAATTTTTACATTCCTTTTATTCCTTAGACTGTGTTTTCATAGTAGAAACAGTGAATATGTGTTTCTTAGCCAGCCAAGGACCTTTAAGCAAGTTTAAAGTAAAACTAAAATTAAAATGATGAAGATTATCTCTAGCATGTGTTAAGTGTGTTTAATTCCCTTTAAAACTGGAAACTTTAGCTAGGTTTTTTTTTTCCTTTGCTCTAGCTATTGCATTGGTAGCCACAGACTAAGTGACAACATCATCGTTTTTAATAAAACGAATTAATAAAATGTAAGAGGATTAAGCATTTTAGATTCTGGCTTCTGTGTTTAATATAAAAGTATTGGTTTGAAGCCAATACATGCTAATTTATTGGCACTTTGCTTAAAGTAATGTAGAAGATTACCTCCTCTGAGATTGTTCAACTGGGGCAGTCATTCTCAGTCAAGGAGAAATTCTGCTCCCAGGGGAATTTGACAATATCTGGAAATATTTTTGTCACAGTTGGAGAGGTGGGTTGCTATGGGCATCTAAGGAATAGAAGGCAGAGATGCTCCTAACTATTGTGCCATGCAGAGGACAGCCCCCAACAAAGGAGTAACAAGTCCAAAGTTTCAGCAGTGTCAATGCGGAGAAACATGAGTCTAGGAGTGTTTATACTTTGTCTCTCTCCTTATTGCTTTCCTTTTTCTTTTTCCATTCCTCTTACTTAAATAGGTATGTGTAGCTTGGTGGAGAATGGTAAGTGTCTGTCTATGTTGTACTAAATGTAATCTTTTAATAATTATTTCCTAAGCTGTGGCTTGTATGGAGTGAAAAGGGGGTCAGGAGATCTGTACTTGGTTATATGAACTTGGACATGTCACCTACATTCTTTCATTTCTTTAACAGTCAGAACTGAATGAGATCTCAGGTTTCTTCTAGCCCAACAAAGTCCAAATAGTTTGACTAAATCATTTATTCAACTTCACATAAGCACCACCTTGTGTCAAATGGAGCCTTAAGTGCTGTGAGTGAACCGATCCAGAAGACCGGAAGATATAGTTTCTGCAGAAGGGAAGCAGACACGTTTTTAAAAAATCTGGATGTGTTGTTTCTGGTTCTTCTGCACCACAATTCACAACTTTAATAATGAAACAGAAGATCAGGCACAAATTAAGGCAAGTATAGTGGGAGAGAGGGAACCCTTCTCCTTCCATCAAGTTGCTTTGGAAATAATTTAGAATTTTAATAACTCCTTTGGGGCAGTGGACTTGGGTAATGGAAACAGCTGGTTTAATTCATAAATGCAGGCAAGCCAAATGCATTGTCATCCCATTCAACTCTCCTAAAACAGAGAATATCATGACAGAAATAGTGCCAAGGTTTCTGCCACACATGGACCACAGTCAGCACTAGATTTTGGTGTGATAACAAAACACTGATCAGCAGTGCTGAACTAGTGATTCTCAGCTTGGTCTAAGCCACCACACATTCAATTTTCTTTTGTAGCTGTGAAAATCAGTGTCTTCCCTTAGAGTATATCATAAAAGGAAATGAGAATATTCTGAGGGAAATGGATCTTTTATTGGCTATAATAAAGTAGACAAATTTTGCATGAGTTTTCACTCAGCAAATATGACTTTTCTTGGGAGAAAGGAGCTTGAGTTGAATAACTCATTTGGCTACTTTACTTTGTAAATATTCAGATATAAAAAGAAGTCATGTAATAGATATAGCAGTGAATGGAGAGTTCAAGGAACCTGTCTTCTCTTTCCAGCCAAGTAGCTGACATTCTGTTACACTCAACTTCTTGATATCTAAACTTCTCCTAGAAATAAATGTTATAATACAGGCTGTTCATGGCTCAGGAGTATTTGAGGACAAACGTCTATAGAGTGTTTGAAAAGAACAAGATTCTACTTTACAAATAAGTATTTTTTCACACTTGATATCAGTTAGTTACCTGTTTGATTAAATTTTAAGTAGTATGACATTTGGCAAGCTCTTTTTTTTTTCCTTATGAGAATGTAAATTCATGATTAGCTGCTCATTATGAATGTTACAACTTCACTTAAACTAATAAATATCACAGAAAAGAATTGACTTGGATAAAGGTGAATCAGTACAGCTTTACTAATGGGGCCACTAAATTAAACCAATACTTTTAAATCTATATTGATCTAAGTGAGAAGGTGCAAAAAGCAAGGCCTGGGTACATTCTACCAGAATCAATGCAGTTCAGCTGTAAATAAGGTTGATTAAAGAAGGAGGAGGTATGCAGAAGAGGGTCAACATGTCCTCTTTTGATATGTATAGACTAGGACCAGTAGTGGTAATAGCAGAGAGATTATATTGAAGAAGTAGGCAAATCATCCTACGTGTGTCTTCTGAGATTTAAAACATTTTGAGTTCCTAAAGAATATTATGATGCCATAGATGCATGTTTTTATGGATTTTATTAGATTTTTAAAATAATAAATTAAATTATAAATACTTAATAATAGATAATATAATCGGCTCCAGTTTCATCCATCTCATCAGAACTGATTCAAATGAATTCTTTTTAACGGCTGAGTAATACTCCATTGTGTATATGTACCACAGCTTTCTTATCCATTCATCTGCTGATGGACATCTAGGTTGTTTCCATGTCCATGAAACTGGAGCCGATTATACAGAGTGAAGTAAGCCAGAAAGAAAAACACCAATACAGTATACTAACACATATATATGGAATTTAGGAAGATGGCAATGACGACCCTGTATGCAAGACAGGGAAAGAGACACAGATGTGTATAACGGACTTTTGGACTCAGAGGGAGAGGGAGAGGGTGGGATGATTTGGGAGAATGACATTCTAACATGTATACTATCATGTGAATTGAATCGCCAGTCTATGTTTGACGCAGGATGCAGCATGCTTGGGGCTGGTGCATGGGGATGACCCAGAAAGATGTTATGGGGAGGGAGGTGGGAGGGGGGTTCATGTTTGGGAATGCATGTAAGAATTAAAGATTTTAAAATTTAAAAAATAAAAAACTAAAAAAAAAAAAAAAAGATAATATAAACTTCTGAAACCAACACCAACAAAAGATGTCCGTTTCATCACATAAGAATGGAATGAAAAAGTAGGAAGTCAAGAGATACGTGGAGTAACAGGGAAATTTGGCCTTGGAGTACAAAATGAAGAAGGGCAACAGCTAAGAGAATTTTGCCCACAGAACACAATGGTCATAGCAAACGCCCTCTTCAAACAACACAAGGGAAAACTCTACACATGGACATCACCAAATGGTCAATACCAAAATCAGATTGATCATGTCCTTTGCAGCCAAAGATGGAGAAACTCTATACAGTCAGTAAAAACAAGCCCAGGAGCTTTCTGTGGCTCAGATCATGAACTCCTTATTGCAAAATTCAGACTTAAACTGAAGAAAGTAGGGAAAACCACCAGACCATTCAAGTATGACCTAAATAAAATTCCTTAAAATTATACAGTGAAAGTGACAAAAAGATTAAAGGAATTAGAACATCTGAGAGTGCCAGAAGAACTGTGTACAGAGGTGTGTGACATTGCAACAGGAGCCATCGATGAAGACCATCCTCAATAAAAAGATATGCAGAAAGGCAAAATGGCGGTCTGAGGAGGCCTTACAAATACCTGAGGAAAAAAGATAAGCAAAAGGCAAAGGAGAAAAGGAAAGATATATTCATCTGGATGCAGAGTTCCAAAGAATAGCAAGGAGAGATAAGAAGGTCTCTGTTTATTATATTATTTTTTCTACTTCTGTTTATGTTTTTGATTTCCATAATAAAAAGTTAAAAAATATTTCCAAAAAAAAAAAAAAAGAAATTCTTCCTCAGTGATTGCCAAGAAACAAAGGTAAACAATAGAATGGGAAAATCTAGAGATCTCTTCAAGAAGTTAGATATACTGAGGGAACATTTCAGGCAAAGATGGGCACAATAAAGGACAGAAATGGTATGGACCTAACAGAAGCAGAAGATAATAAAAAGATGTGGCAGGAATGCAGACAAGAACTATACGAAAAGGATTTTAATGATCCAGATAACCATGATGAGGTGATCATTCACCTAGAGCCAGACATCCTGGAGTCCAAAATCAAGTGGGCCTTAGGAAGCATCACTACGAACAAAGCTAGTGGAGATGATAGAATGCCAGTTGAACTATTTCAAATCCCAGAAGATGATGCTGTGAAAGTGCTGCACTCAATATGCCAGCAAATTTGGAAAACTCAGCAGTGGCTACCAGACTGGAAAAGGTCAGTTTACATTCCAATCCCGAAGAAAGGCAATGCCGAAGAATGTTCAAACTACCACACAATTGCTCTCATCTTACACGCTAGTGAAGTAATGCTCAAAATTCTCTAAGCCAGGCTTCATTCAAGCTGGATTTAGAAAAGGCAGAGGAACCAGAGATGACATTGCATCTGTTGGATCATGGAAAAAGCAAGAGAGTTCCAGAAAAAAACGTTTACTTCTGCTGTATTGACTACGTGATAGACTTTGACTGTGTGGCTCACAACAAACTGGAAAATTCTTCAAGAGATGGGAATGCCAGACCACCTTACCTGCCTCTTGAGAAATCTGTATGCAGGTCAAGGAACAACAGTTAGAACTGGACATGGAAGAACAGACTGTTTCCAATTTGGGTAAAGAGTACATCTAGGCTGTATATTGTTACCCTGCTTATTTAACTTATATGCAGAGTACATCATGGAAAATTGAAGGATGCAAGAAGCACAAGCTGGAGTCAAGATTGCTGGGAGAAATATCAATAACCTCAGATATGCAGATGACACCATCCTAATGCCAGGAAGCTAAAAGGAACTGAAGAGCCTCTTGAAAGTGAAAGAGGAGAGTGAAAATGCTGGCTTAAAACTCAACATTCAGAAAACCAAGATCATGGCATCCAGTCTCATCAATTCATGGTAAATACAAAAAGAAATAGTAGAAACAGTGCCAGACTTTCTTTTCTTTGGCTCCAAAATCATTGCAGATGGTGACTGCAGCCTTGAAATCCAAAGACTTGCTCCTTGGAAGAAAAGCTATGACAAACCTAGACAAACTTAGCATATTTAAAAGCAGAGACATTACTTTGCTGATGAAGTTATGTCTAGTCAAAGCTATGATTTTCCCAGTAGTCATGTATGGATTTGACAGGTGGACCATAAAGAAAGCTGAGTGCCAAAGAATTGATGTTTTTGAGCTGTGGTGTTGGAGAAGACTCTTGAAAGTCCTTTGGACTGCAAGGAGATGAAACCAGTCAATGCTAAAAGAAATCAGTCCTGAATATTCATTGGAAGGACTGATGCTGAAGCTGAAGCTCCAATACTTTGGCCACCTAATTCATTTGAAAAGACCCTGATGCTGAGCAAGATTGAAGGCTTGAGGAGAAGGGGGTCAACACAGGATGAGGTGGTTGGATAACATCACCGACTCACTGGACATTAGTTTGAGCAAGCTCTAAGAGTTGGTGATGGACACGGAAGCCTGGCATGCTGCAGACCATGGGGTCTCAAAGAGTCGGACACAACTGAGTGACTGAACTGAACTGAACCGAACTAAATCATCTGCTGCGTGCTTAAGAGATAGTCACACACATTCATTTATATGTAAGCTATTACAGTGAAGACGAAATATTGGGTTGGCCATAAATTTGGTTCCAGTTTTTCTATAATATCTTACAGAAAAAAACCATTAGAACTTTTTGGCCAACCCAATCTTTGCAACAGAGAATTTATTGCCCATAAAGACTAAAATAAAATATTTATGATCTATCTCTTTATAGAAAATGTATGCTGACCCTTGTTTTCAAGAAATATTTTTTTGTAAACAAAAACTATAGATAAATTCTCCTAGGGTCCTATTCACCTAAACAAATCAATAAATGGCAACCCCAAATCACTTTTTTCATGTCATTTGCCTAGAATACTTGAGAAAATTATTTTAAAATGCAAATATTGAAATGATATATAATGGAAATTTGTTTCTTATGGTCTATAAGCATCCCAATGTTGACTTAAAAAATGCACAACACAAGGGTTGTGAATCAACTTTAATTTGAGGCAATATGGACTGTAGCCTGAGAGATGGCATTGCAGATATTTCTGAGAAACTGCTCTGAAGGGGCAAGGTGCAAGGTCAGTATACATGTGGTTTTGGTGAAGCGGGAGTACATACAGTCCAACACATATTTTTGCAGAAGGATTCTGTTAGTTTGGTGAAGTTTTTGCTGTCACAAAGAGCAGTAATCACCATGAAGGATTTTCCCTTCAGTTCAGTTCTGTCACTCTGAGTCTTTATGACCCCATGGACTACAGCACTCCAGGCTTCCCTGTCCGTCATCAGCTACCAGAGTATGATCAAACTCGTCCATCGAGTCAGTGATACCATCCAACCATCTCATCCTATGTTGTCCCCTTCTCCTCCTGCCTTCAATCTTTCCCAGCATCTGGGTCTTTTCCAATGAGTCAGTTCTTCTGTGGTGGCCAAAGTATTGGAGCTTCAGCTTCAGCATCAGTCCTTTCAATGAATAGTGAGGATGGACTTCCTTTTGGGTTGCCTGGGACTCTCAAGAGTGTTCTCCAACACCACAGTTCAAAACCAACTTTCTTCGATGCTCAGCTTTCTTTATGTTCCAAGTCTCACATCCATGCATGACTACTGGAAAAACCATAGAGCTGACTCGATAAACTTTTGTTTGCAAAGTAATGTCTCTGGTTTTTAATACGCTGTCTAGGTTTGTCATAGCTTTTCTTCCATGGAGCAAGTGTCTTTTAATTTCATGGCTGCAGTCACCATCTACAGTGATTTTGGAGCCCAAGAAAATAAAGTCTGTCACTGTTTCCATTGTTTCTCCATCTATTTGCCATGAAATGATGGGACCAGATGCCATGATCTTGGTTTTTTGAATGTTGAATTTTAAGCCAACATTTTCCCTCCTCTTTCACTTTCATCAAGAGGGTCTTTTGTTCCTCTGTGCTTTCTCCTACATGGTTGGTATCATCTGCGAATCTGAGGTTTTTGATATTTCTCCTGGCAATCTGGATTACAGCTTGTGCTTCATTCAAACCAGCATTTCGCATGACTTACTCTGCATGTAAATTAAATAATTAGTGTGACAATATACAGCCTTTACTTACACCTTTGCTAATTTGGAACCAGTCCATTTTTCCATGTTCTGTTCTAACAGTTGCTTCTTGACCAGCATGCAGATTTTTCAGGAGGCAAGTAAGGTGGTCTGGTATTCCCATCTCTTGAAGAATTTTCCACAGTTTGTTGTGAGCCACACAGTCAAAGTCTATCACGTAGTCAATAAAGCAGAAATAAATGTTTTTTTTTCTAGAACTCTCTTTCTTTTTCGATGATCCAACAGATGTTGGCAACCTGATCTCTGGTTCCTCTGCCTTTTCTAAATCCAGCTTGAACATCTGGAAGTTCTTGGTTCACATACTGTTGAAGCCTGGCTTAAATTTTGGGCATTCTAGCGTGTAAGATGAGAGCAATTGTGTGGTCGTTTGAACATCCTTTGGCATTGCCTTTCTTTGGGATTGGAATGTAAACTGACCTTTTCCAGTCCTGTGGCCACTGCTGAGTTTTCCAAATTTGCTAGCGTATTGAGTGCAGCACTTTCACAGCATCTTCATCTAGGATTTGAAATAGCTCAACTGGAATTCCATCACCTCCACTGGCTTTCTTCATGGTGACGCTTCCGAAGGCCTGCATGACTTTGGACTCCAGGATGTCTGGCTCTAGGTCAGTGATCACACTATCATGATTATCTGGGTCATTAAAATCATTTTTGTATAATTCTTCTGTGTATTCTTGCCACCTCTTCTTAATATCTTTTGCTTCTTTTAGGTCCATACTGTGCCTGTCTTTCATTGTGCCCATCTTTGCATGAAATGTTCCTCTGGTATCTTGAGTTTTCTTGAAGCGCTCTCTAGTCTCTCCCAGTCTATTTTTTTCCCTTGTTTCTTTGCACTGATCACTGAGGAAGGCTTTCTTCTCTCTCCCTGCTAGTCTTTGGAATTCTGCATTCAGATGGATATACCTTTCATTTTCCTTTGTCTTTTGCTTGTATTTTTGTCTCACGTATTTGTAAAGCTTCCTCAAACAACCATTTTGCCTTTTTGCCATTCTTTTTATTGGGCATGATCTTGATCACATCCTCCTGTACAATATTATGAATCTCTGTCCATAGTTCTTCAGGCACTTTTTCTGTCAGATCTAATCACTTGAATCTTTTTGTCACTTCACAGTATAATCATTAGGAATTTGATTTAGGTCATACTTGAATGGTTTAGTGGTTTCCCTGCATTCTTCAATTTAAGTCTGAATTTGGCAATAAGAAGTGCATGGTCAGAGCCAAAGTCAGCTCGAGTACTTGTTTTTGTTGACTTTGTAGAGCTTCTCCATCTTTGGCTGCAAAGAATATAATCAATCTGATTTTCATGTTGACCATCTGGCGATGTCCATGTATGGAGTCATCTCTTGTGTTGTTGGAAGAGGGTGTTTGCTATGACCAGTGCTTTTTCTTGTCAACACTCTGTTAGCCTTTGCCCTTCCTCATTTTGCCAAACTTGCCTGTTACTCCAGATATCTCTTGACTTCCTACTTGTACATTCCAGTTCCCTATGATGAAAAGGACATCTTTTTTGGTGTTAGTTTTAGAAGGTTTTGTTATTTTCACAGAACCGTTCAGCTTAAGCTTCTTCTACATTAGAGGCTGGGGCATCAACTTAATTACTGTGGTGTTGAATGGTTTGACTTGGAAACGAACAGAGACCATTCTGTCTTTTTTGAGCTTGCACCCAAGTACTGCATTTCAGACTCTTTCGTTGACTATGAGCACTACATTTCTCTTATGGGAATCTTGCCCCAGTAGTAGATGTGATGGTCATCTGAGTTAAATTCACCCATTCTGATCCTTTTTAGTTCTCTGATTCCTAAAATGTCATGTTCACTCTTGCCATATCCTGTTTGACTAATTCCAACTTACTTCAGTTAATCTTCCTAACATTTCAGGTTCCTCTGCAGTATTATTCTTGCAGCATCTGACTTTGCTCCCATCACCGGTCACATCCACAACTGGGTATTGATTTTGCTTTGTCTCAGCCTCTTTTTTCTTTCCTGAGCCATTTCTTTGCTCTTCTCCAGTAGCATATTTTGCATCTACCCACCTGGGGAGTTCATTTTCAGTGTCATATCTTTTGCCTTTTCATACTGTTCATGGGGTTCTCAAGTAAGTATACAGAAGTGGTTTGCTATTCCCTCCCCAGGTAACTACGTATTGTCAGAATTCTCCCCTGTGAGTCATCCATCTTGTGTGGCTCTCAGTTTCATTGAGTTACACATTGTGATCAGTTTGATTAGTCCTAACCAATGGATCACCAGGGAAGTCCCATATGAAAGGTTTTTAGTGTTTTCTGAATATGAAAAGATACATGAGATTTGAGATTATATTTTACTGATAGACCACTCAATGTGTTGTTACTGGACTATGTGTCATCAATAGGGGGTCCTACGTGCCAAGGACCCCCTGTATTACTTCATCTGTTATGATCTAAGAGAAATTCCTTCTTCTTGTATCTTTGCATATCTATAGTTATACCATTACAATCATTGATCTCATATAAATCTATATATTTTTATGGAGGCTCTGTCACATTTGGTAATGCAAGAAACAGTAATCTTATAAAAGAGGCAAAGTACAAATAACATGGCTAGCAGTATTATTAAAGTCATAAGTAAGAATTAAGCCAAGAACTTACATTGGGTGCAGTCCAATATATCCTCAGGTCATCTGGCTTAGTATATCCTGTACCAATTTTTATCTTTCAGAAAAGTTAAATATTGGTACATAAGGCTTGATATAAAATTACATACTGGTACAAAGTTACATATTGGCACATAAAGCTCACAGTCCAATTTCCTAATGTTACTAGGCCGGTTATCCTTAGTCCAATTTAATTATTCCCAAGATAAAGGATGGGGGGTGGGGGCTTAAATGACAACAGCCTGATATTAACTACATAAATTCAGTACATAATTATGGGAGGTTTTATTCTGTGGCTGAATTTTTCCTTGTTTCTCTGATTGAGCTTGAGTAACTTTGGAAGAAAATTCTTAATTATGGCCAGGGACAGAGCAGGTATTGTTAACTGGCCAGGTGAGAACATCTCAGCTAGTAATATCAAGAGAAGCCTGAACAGGACTCAACTTTCTTTCTTCTAAAATAAATCTCTTAAGAGCCATCCAATTAAAGCCTTGGAGTATAAAACTCCACCAAGGTAATATAGAAATACTAGATATAGGCAATTGGCCACAAGCTCAACAATTGGATTGATCTTTAAAGCTAGCATAGGCTTTTGTAGGTAGTAGACTACATTTGACTCATATGCAGAGGTCTAAGAAGTTAAGACAACATCATAACTGATCATAAGAATCAGGTCCAACATCTTGGGTAAGCTGTCTACTTCCGAGGTCATCTTCTTTTTCTCTTGGTGTAAGTACAGTTTCTTCTGTTTGGGTGTCATTTTAAGGTGAATTTGAGGTCAGCAGTCCTCTCTGCTGACCAGTCTGGTGCAGGGCCTCTTTTTAAGTGGGAAATATGAATTGACTCTAAGAGTCAATTCCCTTTAGTTTTGCTGCACATGAACTAGTTAAGAATACCTAGTGAGAGCCTTTCTATCAGGGTTGTGTGCTGTGTGTGTTAAGTTGCTTCAGTCATGTGTGACTCTTTGGAACCCTATGGACTATAGCCCACCAGGCTCTCTGTCCATGGGATTCTCCTAGCAAGAATACTGGAGTGGGCTGCCATTCCCTTCTCCAGGAGATCTTCCCTATACAGGGATCAAACCTGCATCTCTTAGGTCCCCTGCATTGGCAGGTGTGATCTTTACCACTAGTGCAACCTGGGAAGCCCCACCACCTTTCCAGTATGCATAATCCCCAGGTTGTAGGTCATGAAGCATCTGACTTTCATCCAAAGATATATTCTGAGATAAGCTTCAGAGTGTATTTCTAATAATTCAATTAAACCTTACATTAACTCAGACCCAGGAAACGGGTCTTAGTAAATACAAACCTCCTTTAACAAAACTGCCATTGACTCATGCATTTGTCAATGTATGGCAAAACCCACAATATTGTAAAGTAATTAGCCTCCAATTAAGGTAAATAAATAAAGAAAAAAATACAGTGGCCAGAATAAAGTCATATCCTGATGGCTTAAAAAAATTAAAAAGTATTCATTGAAAGGCAATCTTTCTCTCTCTAAAATTACCCTCATTTTCACACAATATAATCAAATTAAGATTAATTTGCTGCAAAATAAGTTCTGGTCTCATTAAACTTGGCCTGTTGATTTCATATAACTGTAAATGATCCTATAGACTTTTTTCTCTACTTTGTTGAAATTTTTATAATGAGTCTCAGACTGAACTTTTAAAAGACCTCTGAGGGCTAGGAAAGTCATGCCAAGAGCTTATTACAGATTTTGCCTAACAGATCTGTGTGAATCCCTCCCTTTTTAATATCCCCCAAATTCCTTGAGCTTTCTGTATCTGTTAGTGAGGTAGTCATCCATGTTCACCAGCTCACTCAGTCTTATGTAACCAATCCATTTTGTAAACATTTTTATGAAGCCATCAGGTTTCCCATTAGAATTCTTTAATTTCTTACCCAGTTTACCGTTATGGTCTGATCAGAAAGTCAGAAACTTGTATTTATCGAAAAGTCCTTTCTATAAATCCTGAAGTAGAGGCATCTTTACAAAAGCATTAGAATAAAACCGTAACTGTTTATGACAAAAGATTTAAGACACATTTGAAATCTGATTACACTGCAATTGACAAATAAACTTGATTAACTTTGTGACCTACAACTCTTCAAGATAATGACTAGAATTATGAAGAACATTTTGCCAGGACATATCAGAGTTTTGGGGCTTCCCAGGTAGCACTAGTGATAAAGAGTCTGCCTGCCAATGCAGGAGAGGTAAGAACTGTGGGTTTGATTCCTGGGTCAGGAGGAGGGAATGGCAACCCACTCCAGTATTCTTGCCTGGAAAATTCCATGGACAGAGGAGCCTGGAGGGCTATAGTCCATTAGCATATACACACACCAGATTTTTATGAATTTTATATAATTTCTAGAATATCTATATTAATAGCATTTCAACAACAACTTACAGTATAATCTAAGATTTATTACTCATTTGACAATACTTTCCATGTAATTTAATATAGTCAATAAACCTTATTGTTTTAATATCTCTTTGTGGGATGTTTCAGGGGCCCTGTGAAGCAACCCAAAGTTAGCTAGAAGTCAAAGGATTCCACTAAGTTTTGATTCAGGAAATTTTGTCAATAATATTAAAAGAATCAGAGTGAAGTAAGCTAGAAAGAATAACACCAATACAGTATACTAACGCATATGTGTGGAATTTAGAAAGATGGTAATGATAACCCTGTATGCGAGATAGCAAAAGAGACACAGATGTATAGAACAGTCTTCTGGACTCTGTGGGAAAGGGAGAGGGTGGGATGATTTGGGAGAATGTCATTAAAACATGTATAATATCATATATGAAATGAATCGCCAGTCCAGGTTCGATGCATGATACAGGATCCTTGGGGCTGCTGCGCTGGGATGACCCAGAGGGATGGTACGGGGAGGGAGGGGGGAGGAGGATTCAGGATAGGGTACACGTGTACACCCTTGGTGGATTCATGTTGATGTATGGCAAAACCAATACAATATTGTAAAGTAATTAACCTCTAATTAAAATAAATAAATTTTTATAAAAAAATAAATAAAATAAAATCTAATAAAAAAAAAGTCTAGACAGTCAGATAGGATCATAGGTTACTGTAAATCATCAGTAATTCACTTAGCCAAAGAAATAATAAAAGATTTCACAGGCAAATGCAGAACAGATCACATAAAAGGTAAAGAACTTAAAATCTGTTATCAAAAGCAGTTCAACATCTTAAGAAAAAATGTCGTCTTAACAGAGAGAAAAGCCAAATTCAGTTTTTAACAGCTTATGTTTAAAATTCATTTACTCAATTAAATTTATTTTAAACTTACTCAGTCCTGACCATGCACAAAACTTTCTTCTTTAGGTCCACTTTCCACAAAACTTTTGCCACTTTCTGTACCATCACTTTATTTTTTTCCACTTAGAAACTGCCAACTGTAAGACAGACCCATTTCCTTTATCTTAGGAAAAAGTAATTCCATTCCTCATGCCTTCTAAACTGAAATCACATCCTACTTTCCTGAAATAACCATGAACTCTCCTTTATATCAGCACTCTATAGATTGGTAAATATGAATCCAAATATTGACTTTTTGAAAAATGTACTTTTGTATAGAAAATATTTCAGTGTGGCACCAAACCTATTTACTAATAGTTCTAAACCTAAACCTTTCATTTCCTCTGTAAAAGAAAGTCATTGTTCAGTAATTAGTGTTTTGGTATCTTATTTTATTTGGAAATCACCTAGCTATTCATAAAACTTCCATCTCTTAATTTAGCACAACTCTAGAAATTCGAGTTACCAGAATCCGAAAAAACTATTTTAGACAGACGTTCCAAAGCATAGTTATTCTTAATAGAATTTATCTAAAAGCTCTTGTCTCATTTATATTTTCTTTTCTTAAAAACTTCTTCACATTGTTACTTTCCTTGTGGACAAATTTACAATGTATATAACAATGCTTTATTTAACTTGCATTAAACCTAGATGCAATGAAAGTATTATACTTAATGTTGATGACTATAAAAACATGTCCATATTAATTAGATCAACAAATTTAAACATTAATACCAGGTATTAATTTAATATCAAATATTTCTCAGTTCACATGAACCTGAAATTCATCTAGCTTAATTTTGCTCACATTTAAATTGTTTGATTTGTAAAGGTTTACTTTGCTTTAGGCCAATTAGATTAGAGTTTCAGTTCAGTTCAGTCGCTCAGTTGTGTCTCTCTTTGCGACCCCATGAATTGCAGCATGCCAGGCCTCCCTGTCCATCACCAGCTCCCGGAGTTCACCCAAATTCATGTCCATCGAGGTGGTGATGCCATTCAGCCATCTCATCCTCTGTTGTTCCCTTCTCCTCCTGCCCCTAATCCTTTGCAGCATCAGAGTCTTTTCCAATGAGTCAACTCTTCGCATGAGGTGGTCAAAGTACTGGAGTTTCAGCTTTAGCATCAGTCCTTCCAAAGAAATCCCAGGACTGATCTCCTTTAGAATGGACTGGTTGGATCTTCTTGCAGTCCAGCAGACGAGATCTCAAGAGTCTTCTCCAAAACCACAGTTCAAAAGCAGCAATTCTTCGGTGCTCAGCTTTCTTCACAGTCCAACTCTTACATCCATACATGACCACTGGAAAAACCATAGCCTTGACTAGACGGACCTTTGTTGGCAAAGTAATGTGTCTGCTTTTTAATATGCTGTCTAGGTTGGTCATAACTTTCCTTTCAAGGAGTAAGTGTCTTTTAATTTCATGGGTGCAGTCACCATCTACAGTGATTTTGGAGCCCAAAAAGATAAAGTCTGATGTTGTTTCCACTGTTTCCCCATCTATTTCCCATGAAGTGATGGGGCCAGATGCCATGATCTTAGTTTTCTGAATGTTGAGCTTTAAGCCAACTTTTTCCCTCTCCTCTTTCATTTTCATCAAGAGGCTTTTAGTTCCTCTTCACTTTCTACCATAAGGGTGGTGTCATCTGCATATCTGAGGTTATTGATCTTTCTCCTTGCAATCTTGATTCCAGCTTGTGCTTCTTCCAGTCCAGCATTTCTCATGATGTACTCTGCATATAAGATTAGAGCTTAGTTATAAAGTAATTTCAGCACTATTATTCAAAGGAAAAGACACATACTGAGACATACATATATTCAGACAGACACAATGGAAGATCTAGCTTCAGTTTTTAATTTAGTCAAGAAACAGATGTCACAACTATAAAGCTTATTAGTTTATAAATAAGAGTGCTTGCTAAATTGCTTCAGTCGTGTCTGAGTCTTTGGAAACCTATGGACTCTGTCCAGCAGACTCCTCTGTCCATGAGATTCTCTAGGCAAGAATACTGGAGTGGGTTTCTGTGCCCTCCTTCAGGGGTTCTTCCCAATCTGGGGTTCAAACCCACATCTCTTACATCTCCTGCATTATCAGGTGGGGTCTTTACCAATAATGCTACTTGGGAAGCATAAATAACAGGTTGAATAAGAAAAATTATAAAAGGCTTCATTCCTTGTTTCTCCCCTCCCCCCCCCCCCAGGATCAGGAATTAGAGATAGCCTGGATAAGATAAATGATTCTGAGAGCTCTGGTCTCAAGGCATAAAGAGAGAAAATCAGGTTCTCCTAGCAGGACTTATTCCCTCAGGGTAAGAATTCTGAAGTGATATCTATCATCTATCTATCTATCTATTTTTTTTTCCCTTCAGGTTAGCTTTCACCAGTGGTTGGGAATTAAATGGGCATCAGTCAACCTTCAACTGGCATGGTGTACATAATTGGTAAAATTGAAGGTTCAGATTTTTGTAGATACCCCCTTTCCTTTCTTTTCAATTGTTTCAAAAAGTAGATCAGCCAATGTAACAAGGACAATTCTGTTTAATCTGACAAATCTAGATTGTGTCTTTTGTCTACAGGAGCCAAATTTCATCTAAGCCTTTTAAAATCGCAAAGTTAAGCAAATGATTATTTGGGTAGTAAAATAATGATTTAAGTTTCAAGCCAGTTCAGTTCAGTTCAGTTCAGTCACTCAGTTGTGTCTGACTCTTTGTGACCCCATGAATAGCAGCATGCCAGGCCTCCCTGTCCATCCAACTCCTGGAGTCAACCCAAACCCATGTCCATCGAGTCAGTGATGCCATCCAACCATGTCATCCTCTGTTGTCCCCTTCTCCTCCTGCCCTCAATCTTCCCCAGCAACAGGGTCTTTCCCAGTGAGTCAGCTATTTGCATCAGGTGGCCAAAGTATTGGAGTTTCAGCTTCAACATCAGTCCTTCCAATGAAAACCCAGGACTGATCTCCTTCAAAATGGATGGTTGGATCTTCTTGCAGTCCAAGGGACTGTTAAGAGCCTTCTCCAACACCACAGTTCAAAAGCATCAATTCTTCGGTGCTCAGCTTTCTTCGCAGTCCAACTCTCACATCCATACATGTTCAGTTCAGTTCAGTTCAGTCACTCAGTCGTGTCCGACTCTTTGCGACCCCATGAATCGCAGCACGCCAGGCCTCCCTGTCCATCACCAACTCCCAGAGTTCACTCAGACTCACGTCCATTGAGTCAGTGATGCCATCCAGCCATCTCATCGTCAGTCATCCCCTTGTTCTCCTGCCCCCAATCCCTCCCAGCATCAAAGTCTTTTCCAATGAGTCAACTGTTCGCATGAGGTGGCCAAAGTATTGGAGCTTCAGCTTTAGCATCATTCCTTCCAAAGAAATCCCAGGGCTGATCTCCTTCAGAATGGACTGGTTGGATCTCCTTGCAGTCCAAGGGACTCTCAAGAGTCTTCTCCAACACCACAGTTCCAAAGCATCAATTCTTTGGCGCTCAGCCTTCTTTACAGTCCAGCTCTCACATCCATACATGACCACTGGAAAAACCATACCCTTGACTAGATGGACAAAGTGATGTCTCTGCTTTTGAATATGTTATCTAGGTTGGTCATAACTTTCCTTTCAAGGAGTAAGCTTCTTTTAATTTCATGGGTGCAATCACCATCTACAGTAATTTTGGAGCCCAGAAAAATAAAGTCAGCCATGGTTTCCACTGTTTCCCCATCTATTTGCCATGAGGTGATGGGACCAGATGCCATGATCTTCGTTTTCTGAATGTTGAGCTTTAAGCCAACTTTTTCCCTCTCCTCTTTCACTTTCATCAAGAAGCTTTTTAGTTCCTCTTTACTTTCTGTCATAAGGGTGGTGTCACCTGCATTTCTGAGGTTATTGATGTTTCTCCTGGCAATCTTGGTTCCAGTTTGTGCTTCCTCCAACCCAGCATTTCTCATGATATACTCTGCATGTAAGTTAAATAAGCAGGGTGACAATATACAGCCACGATGTACTCCTTTTCCTATTTGGAACCAGTCTGTTGTTCCATGTCCAGTTCTAATTGTTGCTTCTTGACCTGCATACAGGTTTGTGAAGAGGCAGGTCAGGTGGTCTGGTATTCCCATCTCTTTCAGAATTCTCCACAGTTTATTGTGATCCACACAGTCAAAGGCTTTGGCATAGTCAATAAAGCAGAAATAGATGTTTTTCTAGAACTCTTTTGATTTTAGTTTCAGGCAATTGTTGGTTTCCTGCAAAGAAGTTTCTGTATCATTTCCTCTGGATATCAATCGAAGGAGGCATTCTGTTCAGTCTGTTTGATCTTATGGTTGAAATTTTCTAATGGTGGGCAGAAAAATATCAATTTTGGAATATCAGAAGGACCCCCTTTTGGTCATTTTAGGTTGAGATCTCCTTTAGTATATTTTTCCCAGTAAGTAGGCACTTGCAAGTATGACTTTTGTGCTTGCACATAGCCCTGGCTGGAGTGTTAATTACTGGCTGACTTTCTGATGCCCTTTGACTGTGTGTTTGAGAGGCTCTGTTTTCCATTTTTAAGCTGACTTTGTCAGGGATAAAGTTCACTAGTGAAATTGTGCAGTGGACCAGTGTGCTACTTGTGAGCTTAAATCCACTAGGCATCACTCCAGAGTCATTTCAGCCTCTTATATGTCTGAGTTTCTCCCTTTGGTGGTCTAAGACCACCGCAGGTGCTGAGACTGCTGAATGACCAATTCTTATTTGTGACTCTGGGACAAGAGTTTTAATTAAGGAGTGGGATTTCTTAATGAGAACCCTGCACAGTTTGAAGACTGTTTACACCACTCCCATAAATTTCCCAGTTGTTTGAGAAAGCCATAATCAGCCAGGAGGACACTTGTCCCTTTCTTTGGAACAAAGTTCACATGTAATGTCTTCACTTTTTATCCCAACAAATTCTATTAAGACAGCTGAACTGAGGAAAAACATCAAATCAGCCTCTTCCCTAACCACTCATCAACAGGCCTCTCAGTCTCCTACAACTGAAAAAGACCTAGTATCTTTCAACCAGATCTCCCCTATTATCTTTCAGTTGGATGGGTTTCCCCAGTATCTTGCAACTGAGTCACTCACCCAAGTATCTTTCAATGGAGTGGGTATTCCCTGATATCTTTCAACTGAGTTACACACAGTATCTTTCAACTAGGAGGGGACAGGTGCCTGCTCATGCATACATACTAAGCTGCTTTAGTTGTGTCCAACTCTGCAACCCCATAGACTGTAGCCCACAAGGCTCCTCTGCCCATAGGACTCTCCAGGAAAGAATCCTGGTGTGGGTTGCCATGCCTTCCTCTCAGGTACCTGTTGCTGCTGCTGCTTAGTCACTGCAGTTGTGTTTGACTCTGCAACCTTATGGACTGCAGCCTGCGAGACTCCCGTGTCTGTGGGATTCTCTAGACAAGAATACTAAAGCGGGTTGCCATGCCCTCCTTCAGGAGAGCTTCCCAACTCAGGGACTGAACCTGGGTCTTCTGCATTGCAGGAAGATTCTTTACCACTGAGCCATCAGGAAAGACCCTCAAGTACCTGCTATATACTGCCAAATAAAACTCAGGATTATCAAATATGGGAGATACCAGAACCAAGAAAGACCAAATTTGTCTGGACTTTCCTGGGAGATGGATAGGTGGAAGGATCCTCTGCTGGTACCAAGGATCCTGTTCCTTATAGAGCTCA
Organism: Ovis aries; assembly: GCF_016772045.2. Taxonomy (NCBI): domain Eukaryota; kingdom Metazoa; phylum Chordata; class Mammalia; order Artiodactyla; family Bovidae; genus Ovis; species Ovis aries. The sequence continues at coordinate 1,733,411 of NC_056070.1, forward strand.
GGCAAAGGAGAGAAATCTGCTCTCAGTCCCTTTTTTGTGGTCACCATAAAATTTTTGACTTAAAAAATGTGCAATGTGAGAGTTTTGAGTCAAATTTTATTTGGGGCAAAATGAGGACTATAGCTGGGGGGACATTATTTCAGACAACCCTGAGAAACTGTTCCAAAGAGGCAGGGTGGAAAGTCAGATATATGTGATTTTGGTGAAGGGGGAATGCATGCCATCAAGCACTTACTTTTGCAGTTTACTGCTAGTCATGAGGAGCAGATGTTACCATGAAGGATGATAATGCTTTTCTAGATATGAGGAGATACAAAAATTAGAGTTCATAAAATCGGCTCCTGAAAATATTTAACTATCTGAAGGCCTGTTCTGCCAGTTCCCCTACTGCCCTAAGCACAGATTGCCTCATTTCTGCTCTCTATCCTAAAATCCTTTCAGGGGTGTTGAAAATTAGGAGCTGCAGCAGCACATGATTTAATCTTTGTAGAGATAGATGGCAAGTGCCAATTTGTAGTCGGCAACAGATAAAACATATGTGATCTCTAGTAACCTGTTACCTCGAGTAGAGTTATATTAGGAAATTGAATAAATAATAATAGCAAATGTTTATAATGTGTTTATTCTGTGTTAGATACTGTTCTAAGTAATTTTAAATTTCTTTCTTCAGTAACCCTTTGAAATAGGATAATTATTATCCTTATTGTATAGATGACATTGTTTAGTCATGAATACAATTGAATAATTTTACTTATAAGAAAGACAACAAATAAAATATCATTTATAATATATTTCATGAGTTTATTGTTACAAAGAATAGTAAAATTTCTGTGAGACTGTAAAGCCAAGGCACTGACAGTATTCCATGACAAAAATATTAAGAATGTTGGAGAATAGTTTTAATAACATGGGCAAATTGAATAGTAATTTGGTAGTTTGGTTCTGAGCTTAATTTTCTTAAACTTCTAAATTTATTGTTTTATACAGTTAGGTTTCTGTTGGGTTTATTTTTCTATTCCTTCAAAGGTAACACATTCAAATGAGTGCATATTGGAGTCTGCTTCATATGACTGGCTTCATACTCTGAAGGGAAGAGTTTTCCACTCAGTTCATTCTGAGATACTGTATTACTCAGAGAGGAAGTGACTTGAGGCAAAGACAGGTTCTTAGCTGGTGGCTGGATAAACGATAAGCAAAGGGTATGATTTCCTGTGTATCTTTTAGTAGTAAATCAGAAGCTATACTAAACTGATCATTAACCATGTCAGAGGAGTGACTGTTAAGAATTTGAACACAAGTGGAAACACCAAAAGGTATTTAACTTGCATGAAAGTCAGACAAGGATTATATACCATGGAATAGGTAGTGAGATGTTTGCACTCCAGTATTTCATCCCAGTTATCTCTATGAACCCTGGAACTTGTCTGGAGAAGCACAAAAAGATACAGTGAAAAGACAAAGACAATTGAGATGAGAAAATCCCCTATTTGAGAATATGCACCATATCTCTTTTTCTTGAATCTTTTGCACAGTTGTTGCAGCTGTTTAGCATGTTGCCATATGCTTTGAACTCTGAAAATGTTATTTAACTTGTTCCTTCTGCCACCATCTCTTCTAGATTGTTTATTTATACTGGGAGAGTCTCATTTGAAATATTTTTGAAATACTTTTATACTGGGTAGAAAGTTAATATTCCTAACAAAGTTATTTTTTATCCCTTATTCTTATCTTTATAAAGTTCTATCTTGATAGCTGTTTACCTCTAGATAAATGGCAGATTCATGTCAGAGATAATTTACAAACCTTTTGAAATAGGGACACTCTTCCATGTATGCAATATCCACATATTAACTCAGGAGATGGAGTTCAGCCGCTGGTTTCAACATGAAGACCATGTAGCTGGATGTTCTGACATTCATGATTCAGATTCCCTCCTGTTCTTTATAGTTTGTTTATAATCTGTTGTTACTGAACAGATTTAGAATTATTTGTCAGGAAAATATTAATTCTATTTTAATACATTAATAATACTTCTATAATTAAATTTATTTATATACTTTATATGTCAACTATAATTATATATTATTTTTATAATCATTAATTTATTAATATATTCACCATATATTTTAATACATTAATATCAGTAATGTATTCCTTATTCTTTTGACTCTGTTAATGAAGCTATTTTCTTTACATTGATTTGAAAATTTAAATTTCCTCTGAAATGATGTTTGCTACACTGTGGAATGAATTATGATGTTGAGCTGTTTTGTGTATGGAAAAGATCTGTGAAACTGCAATGTAAATGTGAGATACACTATTGCTCTTATCAGCTGTACAGCATAATACATAATCTGGGCATGAGTACCACTTCTGATTAGACTGTTAAAGCAGGCTAATTACACAACCTTCTTCAAAAAAATTCTTGCAATAAATGTCATAAGTTTTTACTGTACTATATATGCCCCTCAAATCCCTAAGATAAACCAAAAAAAAAAAAAAAAAAAGATAAAACCAGAGCATTTTTCTTTTTTCCGTCCTATTTTTCAAGCTTTATTCCATGCAAATGGAAAACAAGCACACAAACTTGCGCTTACAAATTAGAAACAAAACATCTTCCATCCAGCTTTAGAGGAGTGACCCACGGAGGTGAAGGCAGTGAGAGAGACTCACTTGAAAAAGCAACAGACACAGGACTAAATTCCCCAGCTCTGGAACCACGTGCCTCTTTAGTCTTCGGTAGAGCTAATTCCAACTATTCCAGTCACCTCTAGCCAGTCTCCTTGTGGCCTCATTCTTATTAGGGGCCTCCAGGCGTCTGTTACATTTTAATGTGTTTGTCACCACGGCCACAAGATCTCATGATAAAAAGATGTAATAATAAAATAGTTTAATAAAAAGCTATGATATTTCTTATTGGTTCAAAGTATGTGGAAGCTAGAGTTATTAATATTAATTAAATTATAACCAAAATTCTGTGTTTTGTTACGAAACAGTATCTGGAACCTTGTTATTTTGTTAATGTAAATATTGTAATTATAAAAGGAATTTCTATAATCAAAAGATAGTATTTCTTTAGTATCTTTAAAAGCAACAATATCAGTAGTTATTCCCATTGTGCAAATAAGGAAACTGAAAATCAGAAAGGATAAGTCACAAAACGAAAAAGTAATGGGATTTGGATTGAAATTTAGGTCTGTCTGAAGTTGGAACCCATGTCTCGTCAAGTCATTAGGGTTCAGTAAATAGATCATGTTAGCAATACTTCTGTGACAAAAAAAAATCTTATGACAACCAGTGTTTAGTGCTTAGTTATCAGCAGAACACTCTGAGCAAGTTATGCTGAAAGCATTACCTGTCTGACATCAGTCTTTTGCTGTAACTGTACATAAAGTTAATCTACATGGTACTAAATTAATGCACATGCTCTATTAATAAAGTTTAATCATTTTAGAACTTAGATTATAAATAAAACTCAGATGTAGTAAACCAGAGAAAACAAACATATAGGTTAACGAATTGTAAGCTGAATAACCTTGTAAGCACTGCTACTGCTGCTAAGTCGCTTCAGTCGTGTCCAACTCTGTGCGACCCCGTAGACGGCAGCCCACCAGGCTCCCCTGTCCCTGGGATTCTCCAGGCAAGAACACTGGAGTGGGTTGCCATTTCCTTCTCCTTGTAAGCACTATCCACGTCAAAAAACAAGACATTTCCACTGGCCTCAAAAGCTATCCCTGTGCCTAACACCTGTCATAGGCCTGTCTCATTCCTCATATTTAATCACCACCTTGATTTTTATAAAAATGACGTTTCCTTATTGTTATATCAGCTAAGAGTGCATTCCTTGACTTTAGTTTAGTCAGGCCCATTTAAATATGTGACATATCTTTTAAGTCTCTTTTAGTCTGCAGGTTCCCACTCAGTTTCTTTCTTTTCCTTATCATCTACCCGAGGAAGAATTTACAACCTTTAACTGGTACAACCCATAAGAAGACTATGATTTTGTTAGTTTGGAGATGCATGGTGCATTTAACCTGGTCCTCTGTCTTTGATATTTCTTTATTGGCAGTTGAATCTAGATGTGTAATCAGACTGGAGTTAGATCTCTCTACTAATGGTATGTTCTTTCATCAGGGTGCACATCGTGTCTGGTTTTAACTTTTTCAAAATATTAGTAGCTATCGATACTTAATGCTTATAATGATGATCAATTCCTTGAGAATTACAAAATGATGTTCTTTTTTATTTATATAATTTTATAAGAAATCCTTCCACTATTCTCTTTTTTGTTTACCCAGAGAGACGAATTAGTTCATACAGGAAAGGCAAGATAAATGTTTGATTCCTTCCCTTTATTTACATAATTTTAAAGGCAACAATTTCATTCCCTGTCATCCATCCTCTAAATCCAAACAAGTAGTGCTTTTAAAGACCATTATGAACTAATTCAAACATAGTTGATATGTTTTAGTCCACTGTGATTATATAAAATTAGAAATCTGTCTTCCTTTATTTATAGTGGTTTTGACTGTGATTTTTGGTACAGTTTTTTTAGTGGTTGCTCTGGTTACTGTTGTACTGTTGTTGTTTAGTTAAGTCATGTCTAACTCTTTTGCAAACCCATGGACTGTAGCCCACCAACCACCCTGTCCATAGGATTTCTCAGGCAAGAATACTGGATTGGGTTCCCATTTTCTTCTCCAAGGGGTCTTCCTGAGCCAGGGATTGAACCAGTATCTCTTGCATTGCAGGCAGATTCTTTACTGCTGAGCCACCAGGAAAGCCCACGTGGCTTGCTCTGGGTATGACAATATACATATGTGGCATCATCAAGTGGTATCAGCATTTTACTTCTTAAAAAGAAATGTGAGGAGCTCTCCATTTAGGTCTCTTTCCCTTCCCCCAAATTCAAGTATTTAAATTTAAGTATCATTGTCTTAAATAATGTATGATATCACTTATATTTGGGATCTAAAAAGCTGAGTCATACACAGCTTGGCAAATGAACAACAACAAAGCTGAACTCATAAAAATACACAGTGAATGCTGATCACCTGGCCTGATGGGTGGGGGATACAGGGGACATTGGTCCAGTAGTACAAACTTCCAGTTTTAAGATGAATAAGTTTTCAGGATTTAATGTACAACATGCTGATTAAAGTTAATCAAACACTTGAAAGTTACTGAAAGAGTAACTCTTAAATGTTCTCACCACAAAAAAGAAATGGTAATTACATGACATGATAGAGGTGTTGGCTAAAGCTATGGTGGCCATCATTTTGCAGTATATGAGGGTTCCAAATCAACATGTTGTATACCTTAAATTTACCCAATATCAAATGTTAAGTTTATCCCAATAAATCTGGGAAAATAAATAATAAATTATATAAATAAATAAATAATAAATAATAAATAAATTACTCTTTTGAGTAACAGATAATATTGTAATTTTCATTTAATCGTCAAATATGATTTATAAAAGTCACGAGAAAGAGATTTTACTGTGAATACCCTCAAGTTCTGCTCCTTCTCTTGATCTTCCTGCCTTCCTCATGCTCCAAGACCCTTTCATCTATCCTGTATCATTTTTTCTGGGTCTATTCACTGGACAAACTAGGAAATATCCTATGGTTTTAAAGATTAAATACTGGATGATTTCATTAAGATATTGCAAATTGAAATTTTGGATCTTGGGGTTTTCACTTCTCTCCTTGTTTCATTTTGTTTCTCACGGACACAGAGGCTGTTGGCATATTCCATGATTAACTGTCTCTCGTATCATATACAACATTTTCAGAGTAATTTTACTAGGACTACTATTATCAATTCTGATTACTAAAAACAATCAGTCAAAATATCTATGCCTGGGATACACCTATGAACCTCTATTTGTTTGTCAGAGCCTACAGCCGTAACATGTATTTTCTTCCTGCGAAGCTTCGTCAGTTTTCCTTGTTCTACACTGAAAATGCTCCATACAACTTCTTCTACTGATAGTTCTCTAGTCATTTTGATGATCTGAAATTTGTTCTCTGATAGATTCCCAAGAAGGGCTCACAGAAACCACCTTTTGTGAGTTTTCTTTAACATAAATTTATTTATTTTAATTGGAGGTTAATTACTTTACAATATTAACAGTTTGCGCTAAAAGTCAGTTTTGTTAGGAAGAATCTGTGGCTCGTATTCTCATTTTCTTTGAACATCTTAATCATATTCATTTATTTCTAGAATAAAGCGCTACTCTCAAATATAATTTTTCTTTCCTTGCATGTCTTACACTCCTTTTATCTCAATGTCAACAAGATTATTTTCTTTCAAGTTCAGGATTTTACTAGACTATCCGTTCATGTTGGAGTTATGGGTTGATGCTCTAAGGTACATTATGTGCTTTCTTAATGTATAATTTAAAACATTTTTATTTAAGGATTTTTAAAATTATAGTTTTAGTTATTTGTTTTGTTTCCTTCAGAGACAAAATATAAAATAATAGAGTGGTTATAATTTCCTTTAATTATGTTCATAGTATTGCTTCACTACTTTTTAGCATCTAACAGTACGTACAAATTCAGAAGCCATTGTGATTCTTGTTTAACTGTGTGTTTCTCCTTTTTCTGAAATTTCTCAAGCACTTGCCTTAGTGTTAGTTTTTATTCTTTCACTGAGCTAGGCACTAAGTTAAACTTCTTTTTTTTTTTTTTTTATGTTGAACGTCTAGTTCTTCAGATTTTCCACATAAAAGCATCAGTTTGGGAAATTTTTCTTCTTTTATTTCAATTTTTTAGTTGAACTTTAGTAATTTCAGGTGTACTACATAGTGAATTGACTTTATTTTTCAGTTAAGCAATGAATATTTATTGATTAATAATTTAATGGTGAATAAGACAATGTTGGTGCCCTCATGCAACAAAGAATTCTGAATGACATAGATGAAGCAGTCAGCGCCATTACAAAGTTTGAGATCCAAGTGCTTCTTTACTCTTCAGTTCAGTCGCTCAGCCATGTCCGACTCTTTGCAACCCTATGAACCGCAGCACGCCAGGTCTCCCTGTCCATTACCAACTCCCGGAGTTTGCTCAAATTCATGTCCATCGACTCGGTGATGCCATCCAGCCATCTCATCCTCTGTCGTCCCCTTCTCCTCCTGCCCTCAATCTTTCCCAGCATCAGTGTCTTTTCCCACGAGTCAACTCTTTGCATGAGGTGGCCAAAGTACTGGAGTTTCAGCTTCAGCATCATTCCCTCCAAAGAAATCCCAGGGCTGATCTCCTTCAGAGTGGACTGGTTGGATCTCCTTGCAGTCCAAGGGACTCTCAAGAGTATTCTCCAACACCACAGTTCAAAAGCAGCAATTCTTCGGTGCTCAGCTTTCTTCACAGTCCAACTCTCACATCCATACATGACCACTGGAAAAACCATAGCCTTGACTAGATGGACCTTTGTTGGCAAAGTAATATCTCTGCATTTGAATATGCTATCTATGTTGGTCATAATTTTCCTTCCAACGAGTAAGTGTCTTTTAATTTTGGGTGCAGTCACTATCTGCAGTGATTTTGGAGCCCCAAAAAACAAAGTCTGGCACTGTTTCTACTGTTTCCCCATCTATTTCCCATGAAGTGATGGGACCAGATGCCATGATCTTAGTTTTCTGAATGTTGAGCTTTTTCACTCTCCTCTTTCACTTTCACCAAGAGGCTTTTTAGTTCCTCTTCACTTTCTGCTATAAGGGTGGTGTCATTTGCATAGCTGAGGTTATTGATATTTCTCCTGGCGATATTGATTCCAGCTTGTGCTTCCTCCAGCCCAGTGTTTCTCATGATGTACTCTGCATATAAGTTAAATAAGCAAGGTGACAGTATACAGCCTTGATGTACTCCTTTTCCTGTTTGGGACCAGTCTGTTGTTCCATGTCCAGTTCTAACTGTTGCTTCCTGACCTGCATATAGGTTTCTTAAGAGGCTGGTCAGGTAGTCTGGCATTCCCATCTCTTTCAGAATTTTCCACAGTTGATTGTGATCCACACAGTCAAAGGCTTTGGCATAGTCAATAAAGCAGAAATAGATGTTTTTCTGGAACTCCCTTGCTTTTTCAATGATCCAGAGAATGTTGGCAATTTGATCTCTGGTTCCCCTGCCTTTTCTAAAACCAGCTTTACTCTTAGTCTACTATTTTCTCCATTATCGTATTCTTATTTTTGCTCTTATTGAAAAATCTGAAGTTCTTACCGAGTTTTTTTTTTTAACTATATTTAGTTGTTATAATGTTGTTATAGTTACTGTTCGTTCACTCAGTCATGTCCAACCTTTGAGATCTCACACCTGTAGCATCCCGGGCTCCCTGTCCGTCACCATCTCCCGAGTTTTCCCAATTTCATCTCCATTGAATCAGTGATGCCATCCAACCATCTCATCCTCTACTGCCCTCTTCTCTTCCCCTTCAATCTTTCCCAGCATCAGGGTCTTTTACAATGAGTAGGCTCTTCACATCAGGTGGCCAAAGTATTGGAGCTTCAACATCAGTCCTTCCAATGAATATTCAAGATTGATTTCCTTTAGGATTGCCTGGTTTGATTTCTTTGCTGTCCGAGGGAATCTGATGAGTATTCTCCAGCACCACAGTCCGAAAGCTTGAATTCTTCCATGTTCAGCCTTCTTTATGGTCCAACTATCACACCCATACTAGATAGACCTTTAGTGGCAAAGTGATGTCTTTGCTTTTCAATATACTGACTAGGTTGGCCATAGACTTCCTTCCCAGAAGCAAGAGTCTACAATTTCATGGCTAGTCACCATCTCCAGTGATTTTGGAGACCAAGAAGAGAAAAACCTGTCACTATTTCTACTTTTTCCCTTCAATCTGACATGAAGTAATGAGGCCAGATGCCATGATCTTAGTATTTTGAATGTTGGGTTTTAAGCCGGTTTTTCACTCTCCTCCTTTACCCTCATCAAGAGGCTCTTTAGTTCCTCTTAACTTTCTGCCATTACAGAGATATTATCTTCTTATCTGAGGCTGTTGCTCTTTCTCCCAAAAATCTTGATTCCAGCTTGTGATTCATCAAGCCAGGTATTATGCATGATCTATTCTGCATATAAGTTAAATAAACAGAGTGACAATATACAGCATTGCTGTACTCCTTTCCCTATTTTGAACCAGTCAGTTCTTCCATGGAAGGTTCTAACTGTTACTTCTTGACACGTGTACAGGTTTCTCAGGCGACAAGTAAGAAGGTCTGGTATCCCCATCTATTTAAGAATTTTCCACAGTTTGTTGTGATCAATACAGTCAACACCTTTCAATGAAACAGAAGTAGATGTTTTTCTGCAATTCCCTTGCTCTCTCTATGTTCCATCGAGTGTTGACGATTTGATTTCCAGTTCTTTTGCTTTTCTAAACCCAGCTTGTACACCTGGAAGTTCTCAGTTCACATACTGCTCAAGCCTTGCTTGAAGCATTTTGAGTAAAGCGTTACTAGCATGGGAAGTGAGGGCAATTGTCAGGCAGTTTCAACATTCTTTAGCACTACCCTTCTTGGAACTGAGATGAAAATTGACCTTTTCCAGTCCTGTGGCTACTACTGGACTTTCCAAATTTGCTGACATATGGAGTATAGCACTTTAACTTCATTATCTTTTAGTATTTTAAATTTTTCACCTGGAATTCCATCACTTCCACTAGCTTTTTTGGTAGTAATGCTTCCTAAGACCCACTTGACTTCACACTCCAGGATGTCTGACTCTGGGTGAGTGACCACACCATCATGGTTATCCAGGTCATCAAGACTTTTTTTGTGCAGTTCTTCTATATATTCTTTCCACCTCTTCTTAATCTCTTTTGCCTCTGTTAAGTCTTTACCATTTTTGTCCGTTTATTATGCCCATCCTTGCATGAAATGTTTCTTTGATATCTCCAATTTTCTTGAAGAGATCTTTATTCTTTCCTGTTCTATTGTTTTCTCCATTCATTTGCATTGGTCATTGAAGAATGCCTTCTTTCCTCTCCTTGCTATTCTTTGGAACTCTGTATTCAGTTGGGTATATTTTTCCTTTTCTCCTTTCTTTTCACTTCTCTTCTTTCCTCAGCTATTTGTAAGGCTTCCTCAGACCACCACTTTTCCTTCTGGCATTTCTTTTTCTTTGGGATGGCTTTGGTCACTGACTCCTGTACAATATTATGAACCTCAATCCATAGTTCCTCAGGTACTCTGTCTACCTGTCAAGATTTAATTCCCTTTTATATGGCTGAGTAATATTCCATTGTAGACTTTTACCATAGCTTCTTTATCCACTCATCTATCAATGGACACTTCAGTTCAGTTCAGTTGCCCAGTTGTGTCTGACTCTTTGTGACCCCATGAATCACAGCACATCAGGCCTCCCTGTCCATCCCCAACTCCCGGAGTTCACTCAGACTCACATCCATTGAGTCTTCTAACTACCCTTCTAATAAGAATTTTAAGTTAAGTTATATTTTAAAGTTTTCTTATCATCTTAGTCTCATTTCATGGCTGCAATGTCATTTTATCTCTCTGTGGATATTAAGGTTTCTTGAAAGATTTTTCTTCATTTCCTCAGAGCTCCCTTTTCCTATTGATTTTGCTCTTCTTTTTTTTCCCCCAAGTTGGATATATTTCTCAGATGTCTGATGGTTCTTAACTATCCAATCATATTAAGTGTGAAGTACTGAAAAGCTGATGGGATTTCCCTGGTGGTCCAGTGGTTAAGACTCTATCCTTCCAATGCAGGGGCCAGCGGTTCAATTCCTGGCTGAGGAACTAAGATCCCCTATATCAGGAAGATCCCCTGGAGGAGGGCATGGCAACCCCTCCAATATCTTGCCTGGAGAATCCCCTAGACAGAGGAGCCTGGCAGGTTACAGTCCATAGGGTCATGCAGAGTCAGACATGATTGAAGTAACATCACATATGCACTTAAAGGCTGATAGAAAGCTCTATGTGTTTGGGTGGGTCTTGCAGGGTTTGAGGGGGCTTCACTGCAGAGTGAACGTATTCACTCTTAACTCTGAAATTATTTGTAAATGATTTATTTAGTGTGTTTTTCTATCTCCAAAGAGTGAACCTGTCATATCCTTTCTTACTATACTAGTCTTATAAATTTGGGGCAGGAAAAGATATGAAAATATCATTTAATCATTTTGCTTTGAATGCCATATCTCATCTGGGGTTTATTCTTTGCTTGGTGTTCCAAAATCTGGCATATAGTTGGCTTAGTTTTTTGAGAATCTATAAAACATTTTTTTCTGGGTAGCCTGACAGATCTGGATGGGGTAGGATTTGGGTATCCAACTGTGCTTTTACCAGATTTTCAAATGACTCACCTGTTTTCAGCCCCAGTGTCATCTCAGACTTCTTGGACCTCTCCATACTTGCACATTTCTAAGGTTCTAGAGGATGAGTTGGCTTGCTTCTTTTTCATTATTTGTGTGTGTGTGTGTGTGTGTGTGTTTCCTTCCATTTTGTTAAGTCACTTATACATCCTCCATCTACTTTTTAGATTTAAGATAATTCTTAATTTCATTTAAGATTGTATTTCAACTTAGCTTTCTTGTGCTACTTATTATTTATGAGATGTTTTTCAGAATAGAGGAGTATGGAGATGTCTTTAAAATCCATCTTGAAATAAGAAGTCTACAGTATATCCTTAAATACAGCTATGGGCTTCTCACAAACTGCAATGTTTTATAGCATTTGATACAACTAACATATTATTCCTTTCGTATTGAAGTACGGTTGATTTACAACTGTTGTAATAGTGTCAGGTGTACAACATACTGATTCAGTATTTTTTAGATTATACTCCATTATAGGTTATGTGAATTTCATGGTTTTCATTACTTGATTCTCTTGTATCTTCCTTGCTTTGTATATTCTTATGATGCCACTCATCCATAATATTTATCATTATCGCTCTTTTGTCTTAACATCATTGATCACTTGGGTGATCATATCCAGCTTTAAGCTGACTGCAATCCTGCTTATCCTCCTTCTTAGTGAGTATTTTTATTTCTCTGTTATATCCATCTTAGTGAAAGTCAAATAATAAAATTACAGATATCTTTCTAACCAAACGAGCTTCTCCTCTGTTTCCTACTCCAGTACACTATAGTTTTGCTATGTAATCAGGCTTGACATTTTAAAAGTACCTTTAAATATAGCCTGCATTTATAATTGGAAATTAAATCAATTCATTTGATTTTCTTTAGTTTTATGTAATTGCATCCAACATTTTCTTTCCTTTGTTGCTGCTTGAATTCAATTTAAGCTATTTTTTCTTTTATTCTAATGAGATATACATTATCCATTTGCATAACTAAAGAAATCTGCTCAGTGTAAATTCCATCAAACTGATGTAAGAAAGTTGAAATTCCTAAAAACTGCACAAAATAGCTCTTTTTATATACACACACATACACAAGGCATAAAAATATCCAAAAAAATTGGTAATTTTATCATGAACAAATTTGTTGTATGGAGAGGAGAAATTTACTTCTTGCTTTGTTTTAAAAAAGTAAGATTTCTCAATTATATGCACATGTGCAGAGTAGATATTGTTCCAAACAAAATACTATGAGGTGTTTTTTTTCTTGCTCTCTTGAACATTCCTGTTATTTTAAGAAAGACATGGAAGAGGATATGACTTTTATTATATATCATCTGTTTTATTAAAGAGCAGAATGCACATGGAAACCTTTGTTATCTAATTTCCCAACTGAGTACAGTATTGGACTGCACAAGAGTTGCTTGCATTGTGTAAGCATTAACCATGTATCGGGTTATTTTTTCTTGGTGTTCTATACCCTGCTGCTTAGCTGGAAATGTTATACATTTTCTCAACTCTATCTCTTAGAATTGCTTACTGCATTATATATATATATATATATATGGAATAACTCAAAATTTAGCATGATTTTGTTGTATCAGAGATTTCATGATCACTTTATATCATTTAGATCTGAAAATAAGATATTTTCTATATCTTCAGAGCTTTGTAATTGAGTCTAGGTTATATAAAAATTTAAAATGAATGCCTTCTCAGTACATAAGTTTGAAAGACGTGATCTGATTTTCTGTAACTTTTGTTCTACTGTCTTTACTTCTAAACATAAAGACTTTACTGAATTACTTTACTAGTTTATAGAAGAGAGGGCTTGAGGAGGGACGATTCCTCTTAGGGCCTGCAGAACAAATTAAGCTTGTTCTAATGATGAGGCAAGAATTAAATCTTAGGAGAGAAGTACAGATAAATTGAAGAAAAGAAATTGTTTAAAAATATAAAAAGAATATATACTGTGTGTGTATGAATGAGATGAAGTAAAAACCATTTTCGCATAGCTGATAATTTATGAGGTGGGAAATAGAGGATACAATGTTTAATGAATGATGAGGCTAAGACATATTTTAATAATTCATTGTTGATGAAATATATCAGTTAATATAACTTAGAATTATACCTTAATGAAGGTTGAGAATTTTATGGCCCTATTCAGTTCAGTTCAGTCGCTCAGTCGGGTCCGACTCTTTGCGACCCCATGAATCACAGCACATCAGGCCTCCCTGTCCATCACCAACTCCTGGAGTCCACCCAAACCCATGTCCATTGTGTCGGTGATGCCATCTCACCCTCTGTCATCCCCTTCTCCTCCTGCCCTCAATCTTTCCCAGCACCAGGGTCTTTTCAAATGAGTGAGCTCTCCGCATCAGGTGGCCAAAGTACTGGAGTTTCAGCTTCAACATCAGTCCCTCCAAAGGCCCAATACCAACATGAAAATGTATTTAAGTTTGAAGTACATTCATTTGAAAAAAAGGACCTAAACTTTAGTTGAAAATAGAAGATAATTGTCCAAAGTACTCCCGCATATAAGGCGTAAATGCTGTTACCAATAGCTAATTTTTATTAGCTTTTCTTCTTTCTTTCCTTTCTTCCTATCATTATTTCTTCCTTCCTTTCCTTTCCTTTTGTTTACTTTTGTATTTTTGAAAAGTTTTTCTATATCATAAAACACAGTTCTTATTCAGGCTCTCGTTCCTATTATTTTTCTCTTTCCTTGTCACCTTGACTTTCTTTAAGTAAATTCTGGGATTTTAAATATTTGGGAGCTCCCAATTAAAAAATGAGGAGAAACAGCATGTTTAAATTGTGTTGACTTCAGTTAGGGTTAGAGTCAATAGCTTTAGAGTTCCTCCATTTTGAGTTTAGGTGTTAGCTAGGGTACTTACTGGGCTTCCCAGGTGGTTCTAGTTGTAAAGAACCCACCTGCCAATGCAGGAGTAGTAAGAGACATGGGTTTGATCCCTGGGGGTGGGGAAGAGACCCTGGAGGAGGCATAGCAACCCACTCCAGTATTCTTGGCTGGAGAATCCCATGGATAGGGGAGCCTGGTGGGCTCCAGTACATAGGATCTCACAAAGTCAGACACGACTCAAGGGACTAAGCACACACATGCAAGATACTTACTAGCCGTATGATCTAGACCCAGCTAATTTTCTTCTGTTAGCTAATAATAGCAAAAATGTGAATATGTACTGTGTTCTGATCATTCTTTTACATTTTGGTTATTAGCCCATTTAATTCTCACAAAAATTGAAGATATCATTAACTCATTTTACAGATGAGGAGATGGGAGCATGGAGAACAACTAAGTAGCTTTTCCAAGAAAATATAATTCATAGTTTCTTTATCAGGGACTTCTGCTGATTTTTTTTAACCAGTTACATTTTTGGCCATTTCTCTACCCAAGCCTGTGCTTCCAACACCATTGGCATTTGCAATTGCTGTTGCACATATGTTTGACTTTGTAATGCACTTATCTCCAAGATTCTTCCTGCCACTCTGCCCATTTCTCTTTCTGAATAACTCTTCATCCTCCTCCAAGACTCAGTTTCAGCGTTCACTTCACTTCCAGCAGAAAATCTTCCTTCTCTGACTACCTATGTGTTAGTCACTCTGTTTTGTCTGACTCTTTGCGACCTCAGGCTCCTGTGTCCCTGGAATTCTCCAGGCAGGAATACTAGAGTGGGAAGCTATTTACTTCTCTAGGGCATCTTCCCAACCCAGGGGTTGAACCTGAGTGGTATTGGAGAAGACTCTTGACAGTCCCTTGGCCTGCAAGGAGATCAAACAGTCAATCCTAAAGGAAATCAGTCCTGAATATTCATTGGAAGCTGAAACTCCAACACTTTGGCCACCTGATGCAAAGAACTGACTCATTGGAAAAGACCCTGAGGCTGGGAAAGATCAAAGGCAAGAGGAGAAGGGGACCACAGAGGATGATATGGTTGGATGGCTTCACCAACTCGATGGACATGAGTTTGAACAAGCTCCGGGAGCTGGTGACGGACAGGAAGCCTGGCATACAGCAGTCAATTGGGTCACAAAGAGTCAGACACGACTGAGCAACTGAACTGACTGACTCCTGCATTGCAGGCAAATTTTTAACCATCTGAGCTACCAGGGAAGCCCTATGTTTACCTATGACTGTGTTTAAAAAGTGATACTGGGCTCCCAAGGAACTCTTTGTTTTATCTTTTCACTTTGCTTTATACTTACTGCTATATTTGTCTGCCACCATAATCAGGCTGAGGCAAAAATTACATCCTATTACTATTAATATGAAAGAGCAATTGAGAGAAGAATATAATCTTTTAAATTATAAGTTGATATAATTGAATAAGTTACTTCTTTTGGCTTTTGATTCTTCAGTGGTACAAATGACTTCAATACTATTTCCACCCTCATAGGATAATGATGAGAATTGAGATAGCATATGATAAGTGCATCAGTTCAGTTCAGTTCAGTCGCTCAGTCGTGTCTGACTCTTTGCAACCCCATGAATTGCAGCACGCCAGGCCTCCCTGTCCATCACCAACTCCCCGAGTTCACTCAGACTCACGTCCATCGAGTTGGTGATGCCATCCAGCCATCTCATCCTCTGTCGTCCCCTTCTCCTCCTGCCCCCAATCCCTCCCAGTATCAGAGTCTTTTACAATGAGTCAGCTCTTTGCATGAGGTGGCCAAAGTAGTGGAGTTTCAGCTTTAGCATCATTCCTTCCAAAGAACACCCAGGACTGATCTCCTTTAGAATGGACTGGTTGGATCTCCTTGCAGTCCAAGGGACTCACAAGAGTCTTCTCCAACACCACAGTTCAAAGGCATCAATTCTTCGGTGTTCAGCTTTCTTCACAGTCCAACTCTCACATCCATACCAAAAACCATAGCTTTGACCAAATGGACCTTTGTTGACAAAGTAACATCTCTGCTTTTGAATATGCTATCTAGGTTGGTCATAAGTTTCCTTCCAAGGAGTAAGCATCTTTTAATTTCATGCATGCCATGAAAAGCTTATTGCCAGTAAAATGTGATTTGGATAAAAGACTAAGGATGTGATTCTACAAAAGATCAAATATTCAGGTACATAGAAGAGTCTTTGAAAAAATTAAGGGTCTAATTAAGAGATCCCCTCATTCAAACCAAGGGCTTCTATGAATCTTAAGGATGTCATTCCTCAGTCACCTCAGCAGAAACCAAAGCTAGAGGAGGCATTATCTAGAAGAGATCTATAAAGGGAAGTCTCGTCTAGTGGAGTAAAACCCTGTGAAATTCACAGAAAGCCCACATGGGTTTTGAGAATTTTATATGGTAAAAACCCTGTCAATTTGGACAAAGAAGGACAGAGAGTATGAAAATATGTAAGGCTGGCTACTTGATCCCCCAAATTCTAATGGTAGATAAAAGTAGATAAATGGTAGATAAAATGGTATCTAATGGTAGATAAAAAAATTCTAATGGTAAGTAAAACTACTCAGTTGCAAATTGGTGTTACCTTTCAAAGAAAACAGAGGTATACCAAGTCCAATGGTTGGGGTTGAGATCCTAAGGGGCAGAACCAAGATCCAAACAGAATTTTCCCAACTCTTGAAATCTAATGTACTTTTTCTATCTACATATCAAAACTGCTTTGAAACTGTGGTTACCTTTTACCTCCCATCTTCCTCCTCTTGGAGCTTCCATATTTGTAACTGATAGCATGTGTCTGTCTCACTTGTGTATACTGGGGGCAAATAGCACTTGTCTTTAATTTTACAGGTTCACAGACAGAGAGAGATTATTCCCATGAGTTCTATGTAATGGATTACTCACCCACACTTGATTTAAATAAGAGATTTTTGGACTATTGAGCAGATGAGATATATATGAGATTTTTAAGCTTTGAGTTGATGTTATAATGGAATGAAACCCTTGGTAACTTTGGGAGAAGTGTGTGTCTTTTGCCTTTGTGAGAGATTTGAACCGTTTAGGGTCTGAAAGCAAACTGTGGTAGATATAAGATGTTGTCCCATGAGTCTACTCTCATGCTTATTCAGTCAAGTTAATCTAACTACTGCTGTGAAGGGGTATTGAAGTTGTAATTAAGCTGTAACCAGCTAATCTTAAGATTGAGAGTTGTCCTGTTTTATTATCCATTTTCCTGTTTTATCATACTGTTTTACCTAGATTGGTTCAGTATAATCACATGAGCCTTTAAAAGCAAAAGAGAAAGGTAAAAAAGTGAGAGATTCCACAAAAATGGAAGCCAGAGAGATTTAAACTGAAAAGTTCTGACTTTGAAGGGCAATGTGATGAGGCATGCAAGTAACATTAAGGAGTGAGAGACTCCCAGTCAAAAACAATAGTCAGCCAAGAAATGGGAGCCTCATCTCTATTGCTGCAAGGATGTGAATTCTTCCAACCCCTGAAAGAGGTTGGAAGCTCATTCTTTCCTAAAGCCTTATTCAGTTTCAACCTGGTGAAGCTCTAAGCAGAGGAACCACTTGAACCACAACGTGCCTGGACTGGTGGCCTATGGAAACTCTGGTATAATTAATGAGAGTTATTTCAAACCATTCTATTTATTCTCCTTTGCTACAGCAGTAGTAGAAAACCAATACAACAAAGCGTAAGAAATGAATAGAGAAGTAGCACTACAATGGCAGCCATAAATCCAGCCAGATCAATTATTTTAAAACTAAGCGGCCTAACCATAGCATTAAAAGACAAAATCATGAGTTTAGATAGAAAACCAAGGCCCAACCATGTGCTGTCTGCAGGAAACTCACTTGAAACCTGATGAAATTACTGGGTTAAAAATAAAAGGATATAAACAGTATATCATACAAACACTAATAAAAGCAAAAGCTAGAGTGGCTAGAGAATATCAGGCAATGAGGGCTTCCGAACAAGGAAAGTGTCAGGAACAAAGAGGAATACTATGTAATGATAAAGGGTCAACTCACTAAGGCATACGAATTTATTGAGATCTTTTACAATAAAGCTTCAAAACATGCAGAGTAAAAACTAAAGGAACGGAAAGAGAGGTATCTATAATTATATTTAGAGACTTCAACATTGCTTTCTCACTAGTTGATGTAATAAAAAGAAAGTGAACAAATGTTAATACATACAGAAAACTTGAGCAACATAATAAATCAACCTGACCTGACATTTGTGGAACATTCTATTAATATGCAACAGCAGAGGAATATACCTTATTTTACAGTGTAATGGAACACTCACAAAGGTAGACCATATTGTGGGTCACAAATAAACCTTATTAAATTGAAAAATGGAATTCTTAAAGCTGTTTTTTACTATAATGAAATTAAAGTAGAAACAGATGGCAGACTAAAGGTGGAAATTTTCTAAATATTTGGAAATACTAAACAATGTAAGTAACAGACTAATAACTAGGCTTCAGGTATAAAAGCTGCTGTTGCTAAGTCGCTTCAGTGCGACCCCATAGACGGCAGCCCACCATGCTCCACTGTCCCTGGGATTCTCCAGGCAAGAACACTGGAGTGGGTGGCCATTTCCTTCTCCAACGCATGAAAGTGAAAAGTGAGAGGGAAGTCGCTCAGTTGTGTCTGACTCTTAGCGACCCAATGGACTGCAGCCCACCAGTCTCCTCCATCCATGGGATTTTCCAGGCAAGACTACTGGAGTGGGGTTCCATTGCCTTCTCCCAGGTATCAAAGGAACAATATCAAAACAAATTAGAAATTCCTGAACTGAAATAATGTGTTTACATTGTATCAAAATATCTATGATGCTACTAAGGCAATTTTTAGGGGGA
Organism: Ovis aries; assembly: GCF_016772045.2. NCBI lineage: Eukaryota > Metazoa > Chordata > Mammalia > Artiodactyla > Bovidae > Ovis > Ovis aries. Next base: position 1,752,533 of record NC_056070.1, read on the forward strand.
ATTTATAGCAGTAAATCCTTTCATTAGGGCAAATATCTTCTCAGAACAATAACTTGAACTTCTCTTTTCAGAATTTAGAAAAGGAGGAGAAAAAACATAAAGCAAACAAAATGAAGGAAATCATAAATATCAGGGCACAGGTCTGTTAAATTGGAAAGAGGCAGACATTAGAGAAACAGCAAAGAAACAAAAGCTGATTCTTTGAAAAAAAAATATTGCTAAACTACTATATAACTCAGGGACCTCTATACTTTGTGGTGACCTAAATGGGAAGGAGATCCAAACAAGAGGGAGTATATGTGTGTGTAGAGCGGATTCACTTTGCTGTACAGTGGGAACTAACACAACATTGTAAAGCATCTATACTCTAAGAAAACAATATGAAAAAATGTAAGACATAAACATATCCAGTTTGAAAAAGTAAAAAGAGAACACACAAGTTACAAACATTAGGAATGAAGTGGGGGGGGTGTATAACTACTCATTCTAGAATTATTGAAATGGACAGCCACAAAAAATTTATGCACATAAATTTGACAGCTTAGATGAAATGGACTGATTCCTTGAAAGACACAATCAAATATCATCCAAGAAGAAGTGGTAACCCAAGAAGCCTGTGTCTATTATAACAATCAAATTCCAGTTATGATCCTTCCAGGAGAGAAAATTTCAGCTACAGGAGGGCTAGAATTTACGACAGATATTGGGACCAGCACAACAATGGGCAAATCAAGCTATGGTACCAAACAGATTTTCTGAACCAAGGGGAAATCTCAGACCTAGCCTGATAGTAGGAATGAGCCACTAACATAAGGACTGCCTTGGACACAAGTGGCTCATAGCTTCAGTAGCTACCTACATTCAAAAGGGTCTAGGTGGGTAGTCTTTGAAGGAGAGAAATCTCAAAAGGAATGTGTCACATTAAAAAATGAAGGACTAATTATGTTCACTACCCTAGTGATACTGTGGATATGCAAAGAATTTTTACTTAATTCTGTTCTGGTGGTACTGGTAGCAAAGATACTTTTTCTTTTAGCATTGGTTACTTCTGTAAGCTCCCTATTCAGCCATTGTGTTGCGCACTGAAGTAAAGTTTCTTTAGTTGACAAATACAAGCACTTTGCAGTACTCCAGAAAGTGTTTTAATTACATTGCTAGTCGTTGGTCCATTTCCACCAAGTCGGTCTATGAATTTTCAGGTGCTCATGAATTTTCATTCTTTTTAGGCAGTGAGGTTGATCTTAAAGAGTGCAATGTTAGAACACTGCTAATCTATTTTGTAATATTTTGTGTAGCATTTTGCTTATTTTATACTTTTTTAAATCTAAATATCTACTCCATTGTATTTTATGAACTGGTGGAAATAAAAGGTTGACTTTTTACAGGTACAAATAGTACCCATTCATTATAAAATATTTCTTACATTGTTCAAAGTGGAGAATTTCTTGCTCATTAAATTATTCCAAAAAATCTCTACAACTTTGGCCAAGTCAAGGAAAATGTGAAATGATGCTCTTCTAAATACGAACCGTAACAAAAGATTATCCTAAATTTCTATACTGTTTCCTTGTCAGTTTGTTCTTGTGGTTGTTGTTGTTGTTGAGTCGCTCATTTGTGCCCAACTCTTTGTGACCCCGTGGACTGCAGCACGCCAGGCTTCCCTGTCCATCACTATCTCCCAGAGTTTGCTCAATCTCATGTCTGCTGTGTCAGTGATACCAACCAATCATTTCATCCTCTGTCTTCTGCTTCTTCTCCTGCCCTCAGTCTTTCTCAACTGTTCACATCAGGTGGCCAAAGTACTGGAGCTTCAGCTTCAGTATCAGTCCTTCCAATGAATATTCAGGGTGGATTTCCTTTAGGACTGACCGGTTTGATCTCCTTGATATCCAAGTGACTCTCAAGAGTCTTCTCCAGCACCACAGTTAGAAAGCATCAATGTTTCAGAGCTCAGCCCTCTTTATGGTCCTACTCTCACATCTGTACATGACTACTCCAAACACCATAGCTTTGACTAGACAGATCTTTGTCAACAGATAGTGTCTCTGCTTTTTAATATGCTGTCTAGGTTTGTCATAGCTTTTCTTCCAAGGAGCAAGCATCTTAATTTCATGGTTACAATCACCATCCACAGTGCTTTTGAGGTCCAAGAAAGTAGTCTGTCACTGTTTCCATTTTTTCCACATCTATTTGCCATGAAGTAATGGGCCCAGATGCCATCATCTTAGTTTTATGAATGCTGAATTTTAAGCCAGCTTTTTCGCTCTCCTCTTTCACTTTCATCTAGAGACTCCTTGGTTCCTCTTTGATTTTTGCCACAAGGGTGGTATCATCTGCATATCTGAGGTTATTGATATTTCTCCCAGCAATCTTGATCCAAGCTTGTGCTTTGTCTAGCCTGGCATTTCCCATGATGTACTCTGCATATAACTTAAATATGCAGAGTGACAACATACAACCTTGATGTACTCCTTTCCCAGTTTTGAACCAGTCATCATTCTATGTCCAATTCCAACTGGTGCTTCTTCATCTGAATACAGATTTCACAGAGGCAAGTAAGGTGATCTGGCATTCCTTTCTCTTTAAGGATTTCTATAGTTTGTTGTGATCCACACAGTCAAAGTCTTTACCATAGTCAATGAAGGAGAAGTAGATGTTTTTCTGGAATTCCCTTGTTTATTCTATGACAGCATTTGGCAATTTGATCTCTGGTTCCTCCGCTTTTTCTAAATCTGGGTTTTATATCTGGAAGTTCTCGGTTCATGTACTGTTGAGCCTAGCTTGAAGCATTTTGAGCATTACCTTTTTAGCATATGAAATGAGTACAATTGTGCAGTAGTTTGAACATTCTTTTCCACTGCCTTTCTTTGGGATTTGACTGAAAACTGACTTTTTCCAGTCCTGAACCTTAAGAGGATTCATACTATACCTTATTAAAATTATGAAATCTTGTGAATCAGATATAAAATAATATTTTTGTACAATCTTGAGAAAACATTTGAGACCTTTGAATGATTCTTTATTCTGGTTTTGAAGAAAACTTGTTTCAGGGTGCATTATGAATTGTGCATTTCCTTGAATATTTTAAACAGATATTTGAATAATGATAAAAGGAAGTGGGGAGATCACCTGGGCAAGGAATTAAAAGCGTGAGTTAGATTTTGCTTCTTATTTTGTGACCTGGGACCCTTTACTTATTGTTGCTTTTTCATCTTATAGATTTCTTATAAATATTGATGAAAATAAGTGGATTTACTTGTACTTGAGAATATGGTAAATAAATAAATAAAAGATTATAGAATATGTACAGAATGTTGAGTTCCTTCTAAGAACATACAGAATTACTGTTTCCATGGTTCTACTATACTAATAATCAGTGAAAGGCACGATAGAGTCAGCTGTCTGCCAAAATACCTATGTTAATTCCCCAATTCATATGTGTGGGGGCAAAAAAGATCAATATTTTCAAAAGACAAATAGGTCCAACAGTTTAAAGGAAATGGGTCTTTTTTGTCTTCCAAATTATACTGGAAAAATCCCAGGCTAAAGAGCAAGAAAGAGCTCAAAATGAGAAAGGAAACCTGAAAGGTTATGTAGATTTTGTTGCTGTATGTATAAAATTGTAATCCTGGTGCATTCTCTTTTTCTGCCAATCTTCCAAACAGACTTTGACATGTCTAAAGATTTAAAGTCAAAATGAAGGTCAAAATCAGACGTTAAAACAGTTGCTGTCTTGTCAAGGCATAGTAGTACAAGTATTAGGTTTGACATCATGACTACCAGTGTCATGCTGAAACAATGAGTACTTCTACATTTTGACAATAACCATGGCTTTGAGTAATAAAGACAAATCCAAGTGAGTGTGTTTGGTACTTGCCTTTTTTTTTAATTGTCATTGCTTAAGTTCTCACTCAACCTGCAGTTTTCATGAACCGTGAGGGGCTGCCAGATGGACAGCCGGCGCTTCTCCAGTTCCTGCCTCCCCCAAGCTTCCCTTCTCCATCTGGAGTCTGGCTAACTGTGCCAGTGCTGCAGCCCCAGGAGCTAACTTCTACCTGCCTTTCCACTGCTGCGTTCTCTCTCTGCCTATCTATTTATATTTCACCTCATGCTGCAGCACCCAGCTGGCTTTGTTGTTGCTGCTTTCCATTTGCAGAGACATTAACTGCAATGGTGTTTATTTGTCATTAAAAACACGTTTGAGATAGATTATCCATTCTTTCTTTGTCATATTTTTGGTACAAATGAAGAGAGTGAATTTCACTCAGTTTATTCAAGGAGACAATGCCTTTCTTTTTATTTAACCATAGAGCATATTTTCCTTTAAATCCCTTTTTAATAACTTAATTAGAGAAAAGGTGTTTTTGAATTGGAATGAGAATCTTTGTGAGGTTCTAGGTCTAAGAAAGGCTATTGTGGCAGAATCACTTATAATAATTTTAATATTTCCTTGAATTTTCCCTTTTCTTGAACTGATTTTTGTAATTAAACACATATGCTCACCTAATTTATCTATTTTAAACTGATGGCTAGAATTCTTAATTCTAATTCTTAATTCTATCTTGAAGTTTTACATTTAAACTCAAAATTTATTTTTATTGTATCTCACTTTGGATCATTATTACTTTAACCCTTCAAATGATTGCTAGCTTCTTTCCAATATTCATTAATTAGATTTGTATAAGAATGTTGCAAGGGGCCACACAATATTACCCCCAAACAGTGGGAGGTGCCAAGTGTATGGGGAGAGAAGGATTTTAAGGATGTCTGAGTAAGACTGATTATATATTGACTTGTCTAAAGTATTCAGAATACCTAAATACTTGAGACAAGTAAAAGGGGTAAATCTGTTAGGGGGAGCATGTGGATTCTTCAAAAGGAAGGTATTTTAAAATTTTGGAAAATATTAGTGGACTTATAAAAAATAAATGGAAAAATATTTGACCACAAAGTTAATAATAGTACTGAGGGGGGGAAAATAGATACTTAGCCAAGCAGAGTATTGTAATATGATAACAAATGAAAAACAGAATTCTGAGACCATAAGTTTTTGGGTTTAGTATTGCAAAGATGTTTAAATAAGCACATATTTGGGTTAATTTCTTTTCATGATGGTCTTATCACTATTTTGTATTTGCCATATATCATACTTTCTTTCTTTGGATAAATCTCCTTGAAGCTCAGGGAGGGAGGGTTGCATTTTGATTCTGTAGTTGTGAAGTTTTTATAATGAGGATTGAAGAATATTAAGCAAAAGATAATTCAGAAGAAGAGAAAAATATGTAATATTACTGGAAGACTGGAAGGATTGTAATTGTCTATAATTTTTCATAAACTGTGTGGAGCAAGGATGAAAACTCAGGAGATAAGAGGCTCTATCTGCATCTGGTAGAAGAGGATGAGTCTCCATGGTGATAACTCTGAGGTTTGTGAGTTCACAGCTGCTGTGAAATCAGCATGAAAATGGATTAAGTGAAAAAATAAGGTTGGGAGAAATGGAAGGAGATACCAGTGCAGTAGAACTTATCCTTGATTAATCAGATAACATGTGTTATGTGATATCTTTGCTAGAATTGTGTTATCATTAACAATGAGAAACTTCTATAGGCCAGGATTTCAAGGTTTTAAGCTAAATATGGCAGAGTCCCATTAAGATTTTATAACCTACTGGAGAGACATATCTTGGCATATATATTTAAATGAATTAGGTGCTATAAAAGAAAGATAGCAGAAACATTAATTGTAGTTAAATCTTTGGGCTTTGGAATCAGGCTTTCTGGGTTTAAAACTTTTTGATGATTTGCTGGCTGGATTTCTCTAAGGCTTAGTTTCTTCATCAGTATTTTTTTAAGATCTGAGGAAAATTGGACTACTTGATAAGTTGTGTGCTTAGTCACTCAGTCTTGTTTGACTCTTTGAGACCCCATGTACTGTAGCCCATCAGTTTCCTCCGTCAGAGATTCTCCAGGCAAGAATACTGAACTGAGTTGCCATGCCCTCCTCCAAGGGATCGTCCCAAACCAGGGATCAAACCCAGTCCCTCGCGTTGTAGGTGAATTCTTTACTGTCTGAGACACCAGAGAAGCCCACTTGATAAGTTATAGTATATCAAAATTGCAACATGCTATCTTTAGTGCTTGTTATACAAAGTCAGTTAGTTAAAGAATAATTATGAATAAAATGCTACAGAGCATCAAAAATCTCTGTATGTCTGAGAGTGTCTGTAAGTTTGTGTTGTTTGGCAAGTTGCTCCTGGGAGCTCTGGCTGTAAAGTTGTCACACAGAGGTAAACTTTGGTTCTCACCTTGATGCTGCTGATCTGATGATTCATTACATCTCTCTTATCTTTAGTCTCTCATATGTTGCAATTGCTGCCTCAAAGGCTTGTGGTGTGGGCATTTAAGAGGTACTCTGAAAGTTTTCAAATATAAATAAATCCGTCCATCTCAATTACCATTAGATAATTTGTGGCATTCTTAACTTGTGAAACTATCTTAATTGATGTTACTTAGTTGTTTTGTTCAGATCAAAAGGGTATCTAAAGTTACATTTTTACTCTTTACTTTATAACTGTGTTAAATTAAAATAATGAAAAACATAACACAAATGTATCATGTTGGGATACAGCCTCAGAAAAGGCTGAAAATGTTTCTTTGTAGAAATGTTTGGATAATTTTCATCAGGTTATATTTATTTTAAGGCATTTTGCATATTAAAGCCAATTACACCCATTTATTCTAAAGTCAGATTTAGACCTTTTTTTCAATCCTAGAGAGCAGACCTTTGAATCTAGTAGTAGATAGGACTCCAACATGCAAGACAACTCTGACACAAAACTCTTTGTTAGTTGAATACTTTATTTCATGAAATTTTTACCAGAGCCTTCTTAATTTAATAGGCTTACTTATCAGCTTACTGAACCACATTATATTGAATCTGAGAACTCAGAGAGTACAGAACAAAGCTTTTGAAAATAAGAATACCAATAGCTGGGGAGGACTCAATGACCTTAATGTCAGCAGGAAGGTATATTTCTACAGTTCCCAATAACCCGTAAGCACAATGCCTACCATGAGTCACTAAAAAGACTGTCAGCTCTTCATAAAAGATAGGTATATGTGTATTATATTTTATTATATGGCCATTTAAGAATTTGATGTGGAATGTCCACTTGCTGAGAATCTTTTTAATGCATTACAACATTTAGAGGGGCAGAATGAAAGACATGGATTCAAAATTAGGAAGTACAAGGATGAGGGGACAAGGAGCAATAGAAATCAGTGTGAATGAAGACAAAGTGGCAGAACAAAGCCTGAGGTCATGAAACAATGAGGAGGCTGAACAGCCTGGAGCAAAGGATGGAACCAGACTCTGAGGAGTGGGGGCGCTCAACCTGAGTGCTTAAAAGACCTAAATGTGCTAGTTCAATGCACATTTAGGGTCCTACGCTATGCTATGCTATGCTAAATCGCTTCAGTCGTGTCCGACTCTGTTCGACCCCATAGACGGCAGCCCACAAGGCTCCCCCGTCCCTGGGATTCCCCAGGCAAGAACACTGGAGTGGGTTGCCATTGCCTTCTCCAATGCATGAAAGTGAAAAGTGAAAGTGAAGTCGCTCAGTCGTGTCCGACTCATTGCGACCCCAGGCCTCCCTGTCCATCACCAACTCCCCGAGTTCACTCAGACTCGCGTCCATAGAGTCAGTGATGCCATCCAGCCATCTCATCCTCTGCCGTCCCCTTCTTCTCCTGCCCCCAATCCCTCCCAGCATCATATATAGCTCTAAATATGTTGGGGTATGTTCCTTCTATTCCTGCTTTCTGGAGAGTTTTTATCATAAATGGATGTTGAATTTTGTCAAAGGCTTTCTCTGTGTCTGCTGAGATAATCACATGGCTTTTATTTTTCAATTTGTTAATGTGTGTGAATTACATCAATTGATTTGCAGATATTGAAGAATCCTTGCATCCCTGGGATAAAGCCCACTTGGTCATAGTGTATGATCTTTTTAATGTGTTGTTGGATTCAACTATTTTAAAAGCAATTGTTGGGTTTATCCTTTATACAACTATAATTAACCCGGCTTCAATTTGTTCGTAAGTTAATATAACGTAACAATAAGACACCTGAGTTTGAATTCTACTCTGTAGTTGTTTGTTTATTTCACTTAATTGAATTTCAGTTCTCTTATCTGTAAAAGAGTACTAACTTCACAGAGTTATTATTAGAAGTATTTAGGTGCCTGCATAGGGAGATGGCAACCCACTCCAGTATTTCTGGCTGAAAAACCCCATGGACAGAGGTGCCTGGTGGGGTATAGTCCATTGGGTTGCAAAGAGTCAGACATGACAGCACACAGCACTTTCGCATCCCTTCTGTAATTTGTGAGCATCAGGGAAGAGCTGTCTATGAGTACTTTACTTGTTTTTGGCCTCACTCAAAACTCTACAGAGCAAGAATTTTATTTGTACACATCGTGTTTTCTTTCACAACACAGGACTTCTAAACAAGAAATATGTATCTAAATTTCTGAGTTTTAGAGGTTGTTTTTGAAGAAATATTACATTAATAGCCATCATATAGTATGCCTAAAAGACTCATATGATTCTAATAGTAAACAAACTACTTCTAGGCCAAAAGATTTCAAAACATACTTTCTTTTTTCTTTTTTTTTTTTTCGAGCCCATTTTCAATTCTGAATTCTTACTGCCTGTTGCTCTGTCAGTTCTTTGCCTGGGAAGATAGAGAAGTAAGTAAATTGTGAAACATTGCCCTGTCACTGCTCTTTAGAGAGGAGGTTATCACTCTCAGGCTCAGCTCTTACTCTTTTGGGATATGCGTTAGAAGACCATTATTTCTCAAAATAGTTGTATTAAATATGTGATTATTAAAATAAACATGGAGATGTTGGCCTTCTCTCAGAGAAACTAGAAACCAGTTTAGACACACTGATAGCCTAAAAAAGAGAAATGAGTTCTTTGTAGAGATTTTTAGCCTCCAATTTAAAGAAATAAATTTATATTTAAAAAGGAAAAGATTCAATCTATAATATTTTCTACCAAAATATAATTTTTTTCAACCCTTGAGATCAGAATTGTTTTAGTAGTTCATTTTTTAAATTTAAAGTCAGAACTTTTCCTTCCATATGAATGTAGCAATAGTTAAAATGAGCCACGTCAGGAGCTGTGACACGTCGGGTCAAAGAAATATCAGCTGTTGTTTTGGAAAGCTACTTTCCAGAGGAAAGAATATAAATGTATATATGTTGATCTTTGAAGAACCTGGAAGTGTTTTGAACTTGGCAAAATTAAATTTCACCTTGAGATGTTCTATGTTTAGCAAAACAAAGCATTTTTGAGAATTACTGTCTCTTTAAGAGTTTATAACTGGATATTTTAGGCACTGTTTTAGTTTCTAATTTATTTCTAATATTTTATGAGAAATCTCTGTTAACCATGGGGCCTTCTTATTTGAACCTGGACGTTTTATCTTATCAATGTTAAATTGTATTCTAGACTGAGTTCAATTTAAAATTTTAATCTGTGCCTGGATGGTTGGCCAGATGGCTTCAGTCATTCCCAGTGTGTTTGTATTTAATTATACTGAAATGCTTAGTTAGTCTAGCCTATCACTGCATATGTAGCTTTACCTTTATTATTGTGTTCAGCAGACATTCATTTAGAAAGGGTTCAGGACCCTAAGCCATTAAGCACCAATATTATCTGTAACTTTATTTACTAGAGTTGGGGTATATAACATGCAAATAGTCTTATGTACACACATTAAAAAAAAAACTGTGTATATATGCTCTGTGTTTTGAAATAGGTGGCAAATTCTAGCTCTAACCAAAATTCTAAGAAAAATATATGGAAAATATCCTCAAATGAACACAACTTATGATATCAGCTGCTAAGTCGCTTCAGTCGTGTCTGACTCTGTGCTACCCGATAGGCGGCAGCCCACCAGGCTCCCCCATCCCTGGGATTCTCCAGGCAAGAACACTGGAGTGGGTTGCCATTTCCTTCTCCAATGCATGAAAGTGAAAAGTCAAAGTGAAGTCGCTCAGTCATGTCCGACTCTTAGCGACCCCATGGACTGCAGCCTACCAGGCTCCTCCATCCATGGGATTTTCCAGGCAAGAGTACTGGAGCGGGGTGCCATAAGAGAGTACTCTAAATTGATAGTTTTTTATCATTATTTTAAAGATGACCTAACAGAATTTATTCAGGGTCTGCTTTTCTCTTCCTTTCATGAACATGTGGCATTCTTGCTGTTGTGAAAATAAACGATAGACACAGGTTCCGAATTATTAATCATTGTACTTAGAAGGACTTTTTCATATTAAAATGTTGAAAGCACTAACATCCTTTGAAGGATTTTGTTTGCTTGTGAGAAGTTGTTATTCCTAGAGTTTTACTCTATGTAATGTTGCGTATAATTTTGGGTTTCATAGAAGACCATTTTTCCATGGACCAGGGTGGGGGTGTGTATTTTGGGATAATTCAAACACATTTATTGTGAACTTTATTTCTATTAGTATTGCATTGTGATATTCAGTGAAATAGTTATACAGTTCACCATAATTCATAATCAGTGGGAGCCCTGAGCTTGTTTTCCTGCAGCTAGATGGTCCCATCTGGGGGTGATGAAAACAGACACCTGAAGTGTGCTGCTTATGTCCAGTCCACTCCATTATTTCATTTTGGTTGATGTCACTGCAGAAAGCTCTGTTTCGCAAAGATAGGATGTCAGAAATTGCAGGAGGATTTTTCTTGCTTTTGTGACAATCTCAGGATGTTTCTCTTTGACTCTAACCAAAAGTATGGAGATTTGAAGTTGTCTCATACTTTTAAAGCCACCATCATTTGCAATCTCAAGCATTTGATCGTCTTCTAGCATAGACAAAGTTGATTCACCTGGCTTATTCACAAATGAGTTGCGGATCCATTCCTTCCCAGTTTGGGGGTCTTTTGTGGTTGGGAAGTAATGCTCAAACTCTTTAGAAAAAATGAGAAAGGTGATCATACATCAGCTGGGAGTAAAAAGGCCCTGGCTCAGTCTCTTTCAAAGTCTCTGCTAATGTTTCAAACGTCAAAAATCCCAGTGTTCATTCGTCATCCCCATAATTCCAGTTTGGCTTTGAAGGCAGCCACTTATCTGTTGACTGGAACACAGTTGTCGTTTCCCATAAAGTGATATATTGAGTTTGTTGAGCAGGTTGAATATTTTTGTGACCCATTCTGTGTCACTGAAATGTGCTGCCAGTGGTGACTTTTTCTAAAAGAAATCTCTGGAGCTTCTCTTGTAACTCAAAAACTCTGGCCAGGTGTCTAGCTTCAGAAAGACATCTCACTTCTCTGTAAAAGAGAAGACATGTATGCTCTGCGTCCATCTCCTCACAGAGGAGCAAGAACAAATGTGAGTTAAGGGCATGTACTTCAATGTGGTTGATAGTTTTAATCGCATCCTGCAAAATAGTCGTAAGTTCAGGCGACCTTTTTCAGCTAGCCAGCATTTCTCTATGGATGACACAGTACATAGATTCACATTCAGAAGTGACCTCTTTGATCCAAGTAATAAAACCAGAAAACCATTGAGTCATGACAGCCACTCTGTCCACCCATATACTGACATAAAACAATCAATTCACTTTTCTTGATATGTAATCATTCAAAGACTTGAAAAGTTCTGCAGCTGTCACATTGGTTGGCAACAAAACTGCACATAATACATCCTCATGCACATCCTCCCAAAAATGTATTGCACACAAACAAGCATTGTTGCCTTGTTGTCAACCTCAGTAGACTTGTCAGCCTGGATTTTCATACCATGGTGACTCATTAACCTTAACAATTGTGCCTCAATATCCTCTGCGATTTCATCAGTTTATCTAGTTACAGTGCTAGCTGAAAGAGGAACATGTGCCCCCTTTTGAACTGCAGCCTCTCCTAAAAGTTCATGACAAAGGTCCTTAGCAGCAGGCAGGATCAACTCCTCACCAATAGCAAAGGGCTTCTTAGCTTTAGCAATGTGGTTAGCCACTAAGCATGATGCTCTCAGCGCAGACACATTTGATGAGGGGATGACCTTCAATAATTTCTTCTGTTTTTTGCATTCATGTGTTTTTTCCTTTTAAAAACTCCAAAGGCTTCTCTGTTATTGCAGGGTGTGTGGTCTCCATGTGGTGGAGCAGTTTTGAAGGTTTCATGGCTTTGTTGGATATCTAGTCACCATGTATTATACAAAGCAGGCTTGGAGAATGTGAATCATATGTTGTAATGAACCTGTAATTTAACTAGGACTCTTGATATTTTCTTTTAAATGCAGATTTTTGTTGTTGTTGTTGGTAGTCTTACAGGCTTCTGTTCTCTCATCATTGAGTCTTTTCTCTTTTTCAAAGAAGCTCTCCAGCAACATTTTCTTTTTACTCATTTTGGCTTGTGTTAGCTTGTGGGCTTACCAAACTGTAACTGAAACAAGTGAGCAATGTAGGAAAGGGGCACAGATGGAAATGGTAAATAACATAATGAGTGGGCCGCATGCAGACTAAAAGCATTGGATTCTGTCTTAAAGCCTGCCACCAGATGCAGCTTGATTGTCACTTGCCACTCACTGACAGGGTTTTGATATGAGTCTGGAAGCAGTTGATTTATTATTGTTTCTGCTGTCAAACCTCTGCTAATGCTAATGTGCATTTGTAGTTGCTCCCCAGTGCTAGCATCACCATCTCAGCATCTTCTCAGATCACCAGGCATTAGATTCTCACAAGGAATTCACAACTTATATCCCTCTCATTTGCTGTTCACAGTAAGGTTCATGCTCCTGTGAGAATCTAATGCTGCTGCTGATCTGACAGGAGGTAAAACTTAGGCAGTAATGGGAGTGATGGGGAGTGGCTGTAAATACAGTGGATGTCTCACTAGCTGGCCTGCAACTCACCTCCTGCTGTGTGGCCAGTTCCTAACAGCCCACAGACCAACACCAGTTTGTGGCCCAGGGTTGGAAACCCCTGATATAGGATATAACTTTGTTGTTACACTCCATGGGGTCGCAAAGAGTTGGATACAACTGAGCATGCATGCATGCAACATTCCATTGTGTGTGTGTGTGTGTGTGTGTGTGTGTGTGTGTATGACATCTTCTTAAGCCAGGGATCTGTTGATGGACTCTTAGGTTGCTTCCATGTCTTAGCTATTGTAAACAATGCAGCTATGGACATTGGAGTGCAAGTATCTTTTTGAATTAGTGTTGTTATATTTTTAGATATATACCTAGGAGTAAGATCACTGGACCATATGGTGGCTCTCTGTCTTTAGTTTCTTGAAGAACCTCCATACTGTCTTCCATAATGGCTGCACTAGTTTACATTCCCATGAACATGGTCCAGCATTTGTTATTTATAGACATTGATGATAGCCATTCTGATAAGTTGTCTGAGGAGGCTTTACAAATAACTGAGAAAAGAAGAGAAGTGAAAGGCAAAGGAGAAATGGAAAGATATACCCAACTAAATGCCAAGGTCCAGAGAATAGCAAGGAGAGATAGGAAAGCCTTAAGTGAACAAAGAAAAGAAATAGAGGAAAACAATACAATGGGAAAGATTAGAGATCTATTAAAGAAAATTAGATATACCAAGCAAAAACTTTATGCAAAGATAAGCACAATAAAGAAAAGAAAAGGCAAGGACCTAAAAGAAGCAGAAGAGATTAAGAACAGGTGGCAAGAACACACAGAAGAACTACACAAAAAAAGTCTTAATGACTTGGATAACCACGACGGTGTGGTCACTCACCTAGAGCCAGACCTCTTGGAGTGTGAAGTCAAGTGGACCTTAGGAAACATTACTATAGAGCTGGTAGAGATGATATAATCCCAGCTGAGCTATTTCACATTCTAAAAATGATCCTGCTGGAGTGCTGCACTCAATATACCAGCAAACGGAAAGCTCAGCAATGGCCACAGAACTGGAAAAAGCCAGTTTTCATTCAAATCCCAAAGAAGAATAATACCAAAAAATGTTCAAACCACTGTACAGTTGTGCTCATTTCACATACTAGCAAAGTAATACTCAAAATCTTTCAAGCTAAGCTTCAACAGTACATAAACTGAGAATTTCCAGATGTACAAGCTGAATTTAGAAAAGGCAAAGGAACCAGAGATCAAATTGCCAACATCCCGGGTAGCTCAAATGGTAAAGAATTGGTCTGAAATGTGGGAGACCTGGTTTCAATCCCTGGGTTGGGAAGATCCCCTGGAGAAGGGAATGACAACACGCTCCAGTATTCTTGCCTAGAGAATTCCATGAATTGTAGCCCACCAGGCTCCTCTGTCCATGGGGCCACAAAGAATCCGACACGACTGCATGAATAACACTTTCACTTTCTTTCATTGGATCATAGAAAAAGCAAAGGAATTCTAGAAAAACATCTGTTTCATTGACTATGCAAAAGCCTTTGACTGTGTGGATCACAACAAACTGTGGAGAATTCTGAAAGAGATGGGAATACCAGACCACCTTATCTGCCTCCTGAAAAACTTCTATGCAAGTCAAGAAGCAATGATTTGACCGGACATGGAACAACAAATGAGTTCATATAGGGAAAGGAGTATGTCAAGGCTATATATTGTCGCTCTTCTTGTTTAATTTCTATGCAGCATATATCATGGGAAATGCCGGGCTGGGTGAATCATAAGCTAGAATCAAGATTGCCAGCAGAATGTTTGACAGAAATCAACACAATACTGTAAAGCAATTGTCAGTCAATCAAAAATAAAAATATTTAATTATAAAAAACAAAAGATATCCAGGGGAAATATGAACAGCCTCAGATATGCAGATGACACTGCCCTAATCACAGTAAGAAAAGAGGAACTAAAGCACCTCTAGATGAAGGTGAAAAAGGAGAGAGAAAAAGCTCGCTTAAAACTCAACATTAAAAGAACTAAGAACGTGGCATTGTCCCGTCACTGCATGGATGATATGGAGAAATAATGGAAACAATGGTAGATTTTGTTTTCTTGGGTTCCAGATCACTGTGGACAGTGACTTCAGACACAAAATTAAAAAACGCTTGCTCCTTGGAAGAAAGTTCAGGTCAGTTCAATTCAGTTGCTCAGTCATGTCTGACTCTTTGCTACCCCATGAACCACAGCAGCCCAGGCCTCCCTGTCCATTACCAATTCCCAGAGTTTACCCAAACTCATGTCCACTGAGTCAGTGATGCCATCAAACCATCTCATCCTCGGTCATCCCCTTCTCCTCCTGCCCTCAGTCTTTCCCAGAATCAGGGTCTTTTAAAATGAATCAACTCTTCTCATCATGGAGCCAAAGTATTCGTGTTTTAGATTCAACATCAGTCCTTTCACTGATCACCTTTACGATGGACTGGTTGGATCTCCTTGCAGTCCAAGGGACTCTCAAGAGTCTTCTCCAACACCACAGTTCAAAAACATCAATTCTTTGGCGCTCAGCTTTCTTTATAGTCCAAATCTCACATACATACATGACCACTGGAAAAACCATAGCCTTGACTAGACTTACCTTTGTTGACAGGGTAATGTCTCTGCTTTTTAATATGCTGTCTAGGTTGGTCATAAATTTACTTCCAAGGAGTAAGCATCTTTTAATTTAATGGCTGCAATCACCATCCGGCCGTGACTTTGGAGCCCCCCCCCCAAATAAAGTCAGCCACTGTTTCCACTGTTTCTCCATCTATTAGCCATGAAGTGATGGGACCCGATGCCATGATCTTAGTTTTCTGAATGTTGAGCTTTAAGCCAACTTTTTCACTCTCCTCTTTCACTTTCATCAAGAGGCTCTTTAGTTCTTCTTTATTTTCTGCCATATGGGTGGTGTCATCTGCATATCTGAGGTTATTGATATTTCTCCAAGCAATCTTGATTCCAGCTTGTGCTTCTTCCAGCCCAGGATTTCTCATGATGTAATCCGCATATAAGTTAAATAAGCAGGATGACAATATACAGCCTTGACGTATTCCTTTTCCTATTTGGAACGAGTTTGTTGTTCCATGTCCAGTTCTAACTGTTGCTTCCTGACCTGCATACAGGTTTCTCAAGAAGCAGGTCAGGTGGTCTGGTATTCCCATCTCTTTCAGGATTTTTCACAGTTTGTTGTGATCCACACAGTCAAAGGCTTTGGCATAGTCAATAAAGCAGAAATAGATGTTTTCCCGAATTCATTTGCTTTTTCAATGACCCAGCAGATGTTGGGAATTTCATCTCTGGTTCCTCTGCCTTTTCTAAAACCGGCTTGAACATCTGGAAATTCATGTTTCATGTATTGCTGAAGCCTGGCATGGAGAATTTTGAGCATTACTTTACTAGCTTGTGAGATGAGTGCAATTATGTGGTAGTTTGAGCATTCTTTGGCATTGCCTTTCTTTGGGATTGAAATGAAAACTGACCTTTTCCAGTCCTGTGGCCACTGCTGAGTTTTCCAAATTTGCTGGCATATTGAATGCAGCACTTTTACAGCACCATCTTTTAGGATTTGAAATAGTTCAACTGGAATTCCATCATGTACGTTAACTTTGTTCATAGTAATGCTTCCTAAGGCCCACTTGACTTCACATTCCAGGATGTCTGGTTCTAGGTGAGTGATCAAACCATCATGATTATCCAGGTCATGAAGATCTTTTTGTGCAGTTCTTCTGTGTATTCTTGCCACTTCTTCTTAATATTTTCTGCCTCTATTAGGTCCATACCATTTCTGTCCTTTATTGAGTCCATCTCTATATGAAATATTCTTTGGTATCTCTAATTTTCTTGAAGAGATCTTTAGTCTTTCCCTTTCTATTTTTTTTTTTTTTTACTTTATTTTACTTTTACAATACTGTATTGGTTTTGCCATACATTGACATGAATCCACCACGGGTGTACATGCATTCCCAAACATGAACCCCCCTCCCACCTCCCTCCCCATAACATCTCTCTGGGTCATCACCGTGCACCAGCCCCAAGCATGCTGTATTGCACCGATCACTGAGGAAGGCCTTCTTATCTCTCCTTGCTATTCTTTGGAACTCTGCTTTCAAATAGTTATATCTTTCCTTTTCTCCTTTGCTTTTCACTTCTCTTCTTTTCACAGCTATTTGTAAGGCCTCCTCAGACAGCCAGTGTGCTTTTTTGGATTTCTTTTTCTTGGGAATGGTCTTGATCCCTGTCTCCTGTACAATGTCACGAACTTCAGTCCATAGTTCACCAGGCACGCTGTCTATCAGATCTGGTCCTTTAATTCTATTTCTCACTTCCACTGTATAATCATAAGGGATTTGATTTAGGTCATACCTGAGTGGTCTAGTGGTTTTCTCTACTTTCAATTTCAGTCTGAATTTGGCAATAAGGAGTTCATGATCTGAGCCACAGTCAACTCCCGGTCTTGTTTTTGCTGACTGTATAGAGCTTCTCCATCTTTGGCTTTCGGTGTCCTATCTTTTTGCCTTTTCATATTGTTCATGGGGTTCTCAAGGCAAGAATACTGAAGTGGTTTGCCATTCCCTTCTCCAGTGGACCACATTCTGTTAAATCTCTCCACCATGACCAGTCTGTCTTAGGCAGCCCCACATGGTCTGGTTTAGTTTCATTGAGTTAGATGAGGCTGTGGTCCTCGTGATCTGATTGGCTAGTTGTCTGTGCCTTGGAATACAAGTTATGACAACCTTAGACAGCATAGTATAAAGCAAAGTTGCCAACAATGGCCCATAGAGACAAAGCTATGGTTTTTCCAGTAATCATGTATAGGTACGACTTCAACCTTCCCAAGAATTATGATAATTGCTTCCATCTGGCTTATAGTAATTGCTATATTAATTTAGTTTTATCCTATGACTATTTTGGGGGATTCTATTATATCCATTATTATCAGAAAGCCCAGCCTGTCAATACCATCTTCTGCCTTCAGTCTTGGATTTCAGTGCGTTATCATTTCTTACTGATGTTGGCCCTTTCACCATTATGTTCCTTATAGCTTTGGTAAATAATGTATCTTCAAGGTCCTTCTGTATAGTATAGTCATCTGATGGGTTTTATGGCTGAACATAGTATGCCCATTCGTGCATACTTACTTCTCTGAGCCTTTGAATCCCTCTGGCACTACAATTCTGCCATTTCTGTTTTACTTAAGGTGCTGCTAAGTCGCTTCAGTTGTGTCCGACTCTGTGCAATCCCATAGACAGCAGCCCACCAGGCTCCGCTGTCCCTGGGATTCTCCAGGCAAGAACACTGGAGTGGGTTGCCATTTCCTTCTCCAATGCATGAAAGCGAAAAGTGAAAGTGAAGTTGCTCAGTTGTGTCCAACTCTTAGCGATCTCATGGACTGCAGCCTACCAGGCTCCTCCGCCCATGGGATTTTCCAGGCGAGAGTACTGGAGTGGGGTGCCATTGCCTTCTCTACCTTTACTTAAGGTAGGTCAGTGCTAAGAACATGTTCATATCATCTTCTGGTATCCTTTCAAAGGTATTAAAACCTATATCCCCGGAGAGCACTTCAAAATAAATAAACTCCCTTATATGATTCATGTTCCATCCTTAGATATGAGTCTTTCTGTACTCTTAGCTCCTTCAGTTACAAGTCAGCTATGTTCTGGAGATCCTTTTGGATATAGTCTCTTGCCTTTCATTTTAGGCCCAACTCATCCTGGTTATTTTGTGATTTAACCACAGTTATTATTAGTTTAGTAGCCAGAAAGAGAAGTGAGGGCAGATCTTGAGGGGTGTATTTTATCTTTCAAAGTAGAGTCATTGTATCATCTTTAAATATGGGGAGAACACTAATACTTCTTAGAATCAATAGCTTACTTCTTCATACTCAAATGTTTCAGAGAGACTCAAGATTTTAAGTGCATCAGCTTCTAATTCTTCATTTTGTCCCAGGGTACCATATTTTTGCCCAAGAAGAACCTGACTATGTTATAGCTGACTTGTTGAGAATAGGAGGATAGCCCTTCCTTACAGCTCTATAACTCTTGGTACTTGGTCCTGGACCTCGTCTTTAATTTTCTGTGTCCTCTTGTCTTGAGACAAGAGCATATTTATATGCTACTAAGAAAACTTTCTGGCTATCACCATCGCTTGCAATTACTAATTAATTGTTCTCAGTCTTCTTTTAAATTTTAACAAACATCAGAGGTGTTTAGCGTTAAAAACCTAATTTGTTGTCCTTAGAGTTACTAAACCCCCATACTGCATAAGACATGATACACTTCACCAGCATTCCCTCATCACTGCAGGAGAAAGGTCTAACAACTAACTGTTAAGATAAGATAGGCTACTTGTATTCTACCTACAATCCATTTTGAAGCTCTCATTGTCAGCCCAAACTCTCCACTGCCAGATCTCATTATAGAGTCTCCTTATGTGTACCAATATTGGCACTAATTGTCACAGGTTGAGTTGCTTAGGAAGCAGACTTGGTGATGGACATTAACATGTAGGGGTGTATCAGGGATAATTCCAGTGGGGTGTATCACCTATGGAAAGAAAGGGAAGGAAGATAGATGGGTAAAGGAAGGTATTGGGCTATAATGTAGTCCAGTGGAAGTCCCAGACAAATCTAGAGTTATGATGCTAGGAAGACTCATCAGAGATGTCTCAAGTTGGGCCAAAGTGGGGCTACACCATTATGTACTCTACTCTATCAGTTATCTGATGCTGGCTACGGACACAAAGTGAGTTTGGCTATGGATGGGGCAAGTCTTCAGTCCGCAGGACTGGTAGCTGAAGTATTTCAGTCAAAAACCTTTCCAGGGTTGCTAAATGAACTCTTTAAACAGGAGGTGGGATCCCAGCAGCCCAAAAAGCGTCCTCTAAGCAACACAAAAGGCATAGCAGCATTATTTACAATAGCCAAGATATGGGGAAAAAACATAAGTGTTCATCAACAGATGAATCAATAAAGAAGATATTATATATGCATGTCTGTCTGTCTGTGTGTGTGACATACACACAGTAAAATAAAAAAGAATAAAATTCTGCCATTTGCAACAATATGGATGGACCTGGAGACCATTATGCTTAATGAATGTCAGGGAGAAAAAGATAAATTCTATATATTTTCAATTATGTGTGGAATCTAAAATGCAAACAAATGAACAAAATGGAAACAGGCTGACAGATACAGAACAAACTACTGGAGAGAGATAGGAGGAGGAACTAAACAGATGAAGTGATTAAGAAGTACAGTCTACTATTTACAGAATACATAAGTCACTAGGATGTGATATACAGCACAGAATACAGTTAATATTTTATAGTAATTTAGGTGTAATTTATGAAAATGTCAAATTACTATGTTGTGTACCTGAAAGTAACATGTCAATATATTATTTAAAAAACATGGAAAAGACTCTAGAAGTGGTATCCAACTCCCATCCCACTCCATATTTATAGGGGCCATGGAGCCAGGAAACATCTAGGCTATTGTTGATATATGTGTGTGTGTGTGTATGTGTGTGTATATATATATATATATATATATATATATATGTATATATATATATCTTAAATGTATTATTTATGCTCAGTCACAGGTACAAATCATTTCTGCCAACTGTGTAAGGAATAAATAATCCCACTCTTATACAAGTTGTCTGAGTAACTTGAAAAGAAATAGTGTCTGCCAACTCACTCACTTTATGAGGTTACTACTACTTTGATTTTAAAGCTAAACAACTAAAAATAAGAGAAAAATATTACAGGTCAAATTCTTTTATAAATCAAAATGCTAAATTTCAAAATAGGAACATAAGAGGATGCTTTAACATAATAAAATATCTACCATAATCCTTTAGCTAAAAGTGTGTGTGTGTGTGTGTATGTGTGTGTGTTAAACAGCTTCAGTTGTGTCTGCCTCTTTGTGGCCCTATGTACCACAGCCTACCAGGCTCCTCTGTCCATGGGATTCTTCATGCATGAGTAACCGGAATGGGTTGCCATGCTCTCCTTCAGGGGATCTTCTTAACCCAGGGATCCAACCGCACCTCTTCTCTCTCCTGCATTGACATGGAGGTTCTCTACCACTAGCACCACTTAGGAGTGTGCGGGTGAGTGAGTGATAGTCGCTCAGTTGTGTCTGACTCTTGGCAACACCATGGACTGTAGCCTGCCAGGCTCCTCTGTCCATGGAATTCTCCAGGCAAGAACACTGAAGTGGGTTGCCATTTCCAAGGCTTCTCTTTAGAAATTCTTAAGATGGTGGAGGAGTAGGAGGAAGTAGAGTTCATCTCTCCTCACAAACACATCAACAATATGTCTGCAAATGGGATAATTCTCACAGAGCATCTGCTGAACACTAGCAGGGAACCTCAGACATCTAAAAGGACAAGAAAGATCCTTTTTAGGGGTTTTAATGGGTAGGATAAAAGAAAGAAGGAAAAAGGAAGAGGATAGGAAGCAAGATGGGGCCTGTAACATTGGTGGGGAGCTGAAGGAGATGAGAGGTTCCTACTTTGGGGTTGCAAAGAGTTGGATACGACTTAGCTATTGAGCAACAACGAATAAGTGATATTTCATAAGCATATCTGGGAAAATCCCCTCACTATTAGGGTGATCAGCTGGGACAGAAGAGGAGGTTTGGGGGCTTGGAGGAGAGTGTAGTAACCAGTCTGTAGTAGATGCAACAAAGTGAGATCTACACAGATGATCCATGCCACAGTCATGCATGCCGCAGCCTGAGAAGGGTGTCCGCTGATTTGCACAGGGGCTGGGTGCTGGAGCATAGGGCATGGAGAGCAGACCCACAGAGGGGACTGCTGTTGGCTGTGAGAGACAACATGAGGGGACACGAGTGAGGGCCTCTGCAATAGGAAATGCTCATGGAGGAAACCCAGACCATCATAGAAGCAAAGTGCCATTGTTGCATGTCATCTCTCCTCACACACCAGACCCTGCTTCCGCAGGCCCTAGAGAGGACGCTCAATTGGAGCAGGCTTGCATGTCCTCAATCGCCTCCTCTGCCAGCCACCTCCCATCTGGGTGACTTGATCTCTTTGATCTCAGCCTCGGCTCCTTCATGCCTGACAGGCATGCTCATTCTAGTCACTATACAGCAGTGTGTATGTGTTAGCCCCAATCTCCCAAGTTCTCCATCTCCCCTTTTCCCTCTGATAATCATAAATTTGAGTTTTATATATGTAACTCTATTTCTGTCAAATTTATTTGTATCCTAGTCTTTAAGGTCATGGCATCTGGTCCCATCACTTTGTGGAAAATAGATGGGGGAACAATGGAAACAGTGAGAGATTTTAGTTTTGGTGCTCCAAAATGACTGCAGATGGTGGCTATAGCCATGAAATTAAAAGACACTTGCTCCTTGGAAGAAAAGCTATTACAAACATAGACAGCATATTCCAACACAGAGACATCACTTTGCTGACAAGTCTGTATTGTCACTGTATATGATTTTTCCAGTAGTCATGTACAGATGTGAGAGTTGGACCATAAAGAAGGTTGAGCATCAAAGAACTGATGCTTTCAAATTGTGGTGCTGCAGAAGACTCTTGAGAATCCCTTGGACTGCAAGGAGACCAAACCAATCAATCCTAAAGGAAATCAACCATGAACAGCTGTTGGAAAGACTGATGCTGAAGCTGAAGCTTCAATACTTTGGCCACCTGATGCAAATAACTGACTCATTGGAAAAGACCCTGATACTGGGAAAGATTGAGCGCAGGAAGAGAAGAGGGCGGCAGAGAATGAGATGGTTAGATAACATCACCAATTCAGTGGGCACAAATTTGAGAGAATTCCAGGAGATAGTGAAGGACTGAGCAGCCTGGTGTGCTATAGTCCATGGAGTTACAAAGAGTTTCTGGAGAGTTTGTACCATAAATGGGTGTTAAATGATGTCAAAAGCTTTTTCTGCATCTATTGCAATGATTATATGGTTCTATTCTTCAATTGGTTAATGTGGTGTATCACATGAATTAATTCATCTATATTGAAGAATATAGTATATTTTGCCTATATTAAAATCCCATTTTGATACAGTGTTGCATTTGGTTTGTTAGTATTTTATTCAGGATTTTTGTATCTACATTTATGAGTGATATTGGCCTTTAATTTTCTTTTTTTGTAATTTCTTAGTCTGGTTTTTATATCAAGATGATGATCGTATCATAGAATGAGTCTGGGGAATATTCCTTCCTGTGAGATTTTTGGAAGAGTTTCAGAAGTATAGATTTTAACTGTCCTCTAAATGTTTGATAGAAATTGCTGCGAATTCTGGGAGGTGGATCATAGAGGATCCTACTGTGATTTATGTCTGAGAGTGTTTTGCCTATGTTCTCCTCTAGGAGTTTTATAGTTTCTGATCTTACATTTAGATCTTTAATCCATTTTGAGTTTATTTTTGTGTGCGGTGTTAGAAAGTGATCTAGTTTCATTCTTTTACAAGTGGTTGACCCGTTTTCCCAGCACCACTTGTTAAAGAGATTGTCTTTACTCCATTGTATATTCTTGCCTCCTTTGTCAAAGATAAGGTGTCCATATGTGTGTGGATTTATCTCTGGGAAACAAATGGGATCTAATTAAAATTAAAAGCTTCTGCACAACAAAGGAAAATATAAGCAAGGTGAAAAGACAGCCTTCTCAATGGGAGAAAATAATAGCAAATGAAGCAACTGACAAACAACTAACCTCAAAAATATACAAGCAACTTATGCAGCTCAATTCCAGAAAAATAAACGACCCAATCAAAAAATGGGCCAAAGAACTAAATAGACATTTCTCCAAAGAAGACATACGGATGGCTAACAAACACATGAAAAGATGCTCAACATCACTCATTATTAGAGAAATGCAAATCAAAACCACAATGAGGTACCACTTCACACCAGTCAGAATGGCTGCGATCCAAAAATCTGCAAGCAATAAATGCTGGAGAGGGTGTGGAGAAAAGGGAACCCTCCTACACTGTTGGTGGGAATGCAAACTAGTACAGCCACTATGGAGAACAGTGTGGAGATTCCTTAAAAAATTGCAAATAGAACTACCTTATGACCCAGCAATCCCACTTCTGGGCATACACACCGAGGAAACCAGAATTGAAAGAGACACATGTACCCCAATGTTCATCGCAGCACTGTTTATAGTAGCCAGGACATGGAAACAACCTAGATGTCCATCAGCAGATGAATGGATAAGAAAGCTGTGGTACATATACACAATGGAGTATTACTCAGCCGTTAAAAAGAATTCATTTGAATCAGTTCTGATGAGATGGATGAAACTGGAGCCGATTATACAGAGTGAAGTAAGCCAGAAAGAAAAACACCAATACAGTATACTAACACATATATATGGAATTTAGGAAGATGGCAATGACGACCCTGTATGCAAGACAGGGAAAGAGACACAGATGTGTATAACGGACTTTTGGACTCAGAGGGAGAGGGAGAGGGTGGGATGATTTGGGAGAATGACATTCTAACATGTATACTATCATGTGAATTGAATCGCCAGTCTATGTCTGACGCAGGATGCAGCATGCTTGGGGCTGGTGCATGGGGATGACCCAGAAAGATGTTATGGGGAGGGAGGTTGGAGGGGGGTTCATGTTTGGGAATGCATGTAAGAATTAAAGATTTTAAAATTTAAAAAAAAAAATAAAATAAAATAAAAGATAAAAAAAAAAAAAAAAAAGAAATTGCTACGAAGCCATTTGGTCCTGGTCTTTTTTTGTTGAAAGTTTTTAAATCACATTTCAATTTCAGTACTTGTGATTGGTCTGTTTGTATTTTCTATTTCTTCCTGGTTCAGTCTTGGAAGATTTTATCTAAGAATTTGTCCATATCATCCAAGTTGTCCATTTTATTGGCAATAGTTGCTTATAGTAGACTTTTATGATCCTTAGTTTTTCTTTGGTGTCCATTGTAACTTCCACTTTTTTTATTTCTAATTTTATTGGTTTGAGTCCTCTCCTTTTTTTCTTAATGAGTATGGCTAAATATTTACTGTCAATTTTCTTTGTCTTCTCAAAGAATCAGCTTTTAATTTCATGATCTTTGCTACTGTTTTCTTCCTCTCTATTTATTTCTGCTCTGGTCTTTTAAATTTCTTTCCTTTTACTAACTTTGAGTTTTTTTTTTTATTCTTCTCTAGTTGCTTTAGGTGTAAGATTAGTTTTTTTATTTGAGATTTTTCTTATTTCCTGTAAATTTATATTGCTATATAAGTTTAGATTATATAGCAATAAGATTATATTGCTATAAACTTTTCTCTTAAAACTGTTTTTGCTGCATTCTGTAAGTTTTGAACAGTTGTGGTTTCTTTGTAATTTGTCTCTAGGTGTTTTTTATTTCCTCTTTCATTTCTTCTGTGATCCATTAGTTATTTAGTAATATATTTAGCCTCCATGTATGTGGGTATTTTACAGTTTCTTTCCCATGATTGATTTCTAATTTCATAGTGTTGTGGTTGGAAAAGATGCTTCATACAATTTCAAAATTCTTAAATTTCCTGAGGTCCAAAATGAGATCAATTCTAGAGACTGTTCCATGTGCACTTGGGAAGAAAGTGTATTCTGCTGCTTTGGAATTGATTATCCTATAAATATAAATTAAGTCTATCTGGTCTAATGTGTCATTTAAGCCTTGTGTTTCCTTCGTACTTTTCTGTCTGGATAATCTGTCCATCGGTGTCAGTGGGGTGTTAATGTCCTCCACTATGATTATGTTAGTATCGATTCCCCATTTTATGACTGTTAGCATTTGCCTTATATATTGAGGTCCTCTTGTGTTAAGTACATATATATTTACAATTGTTATACCTTTCTTAGATTGATTCCTTGATCATTCTGTAGTATCTCTCTTGTCACCTGTTACAGTCTTTATTTTATTTTTTTTTCAAGTTAAACACTTTTTTTTTTCATTTTCATTTTTTGGCCACATGTTATGTGGGATCTAGTTCCCTGACCAGAGATCAAATCCATGCCCCCTGCATTGAAAATGCAGAGTCTTAGCCACTGGACCATCAGGGAAGTCCTTACAGTCTCTATTTTAAAGTCTTTATTGTCTGACATGAATATTGCTACTTCAGCTTTCTTTGGATTTCTATTTGCATGGAATATCTTTTTCTATCCCCTCACTTTCAATGTGTATGTGTCCCTAGATCTGAAGTGTGTCTTGTATACAGCATGATTATGGGTCTTGTTTTTATGTCCATTCACCCAGCCTCTGTCTTTTGTTTGGAGCATTTATTCCATTTACACTGAAGTAGTTATCAGTATGTATGTTCCTACTGCCATTATTTTTATTGTTTTGGGTTTGTTTTTAAAGGCTTTTTTTCTTCCCTTCCTCATGTGTTCCTTGGGAACACACACATACACGCTGTGTTTGCATTGCTTTTCCTTTTGTGGGTGTATTTATCTATTGTAGGTTTGGTGTTAGTACATATGAGTTAATCACTCAGTCATGTCTGACTCTTTGCAACTCCATGGACTGTAACCTGCCAGACTCCTCTGTCCATGGATTCTCCATGCTAGACTACTAGAATGGGCTGCCATGCCCTTCCCCAGGGGATCTTTCAACCCAGGGATCAAACCCAAGTCTCTTATGTTTCCTGCTTTCACAGGTGGGTTCTTTAACACCAGTGCCACCTGGAAGCCCATGTATATGCATTTATGTATGTGGATGTATATGTATACGAGGCTGTTTTAAATTGCTGGTCTCTTAATTTCAAATGCAACTTCTGTTTCCCACCTTTGTATTCTCCTCACTGTTGCTGGTGTTGATATAATTTGTGTATGGATGATTTCCTGCATTTACTGTATGTTTGCCTTTATCAATGGGCTTTTCCATTTATGATTTTCTTGTTTCTAGTTGTAGGATGTGATCTCTTTTTTTCTCCCTACCTTGAAAATTTCCTTTAGTATTTGCTGTAAAGCTGGTTTGATAATAGTGAATTCTGTTAGCTTTTGCTTGTATACAAAACTTTTGTTGTCTCCATCAAATCTGAATGAAAGCCTTGCTGATTGGAGTATTCTTGACTGTAGGTTCTTTTCTTCCATCACTTTAAGTATGTCATGTCAGAGTTTCTGCTGAAAAGTCAGCTCATAACCTCATGGGGGAGAAAGCAATGGCACCCCACTCCAGTACTCCTGCCTGGAAAATCCCATGGGCGGAAGAGCCTGGTAGGCTGCAGTTCATGGGGTCGCGAAGAGTCGGACACGACTGAGCGACTTCACTTTCACTTTTCACTTTCATGCACTGGAGAAGGAAATGGCAACCCACTCCAGTGTTCTTGCCTGGAGAATCCCAGGGACAGGGGAGCCTGGTGGGCTACTGTCTATGGGGTCGCACAGAGTCGAACATGACTGAAGTGACTTAGCAGCAGCAGCAACCTCATGGGGATTCCCTTGTATGTTACTTGTTGCTTTTTCCATGTTACTTTTCATATTGCTTCATTGTATTTAATTTTTATTCTTGATGAAGGTGAAAGAGCAGAGTGAAAAAATTGGCCTAAAACTTAACATTCAAAAAACTAAGACCATGGCATCTGGTCCCATCCCTTCATGGCACATAGATGGAGAAACAATGGAAACAGTGAAAAATTTTACTTTCTTTGACTCCAAAATCACTGCAGATGGTGACTGCAGCCATGAAATTAATAGATGCTTGTTCCTTGGAAGAAAAACTATGACAAACCTAGCATATTAAAAAGCAGAGACATCACTTTCCCAACAAAGGTGCGTCTAGTCAAAGTTACGGTTTTTCCAGTAGTCATGAATGGATGTGATATACATAAAGAAGGCTGAGCACTGAAGAATTAATGCTTTAAAACTGTGGTGCTGGAGAAGACTCTTTAGAGTCCCTTGGGCTGCAAGGAGATCCAACCAGTCCATCCTAAAGGAAATCAATCCCAAATATTCATTGGAAGAACTGATGCTGAAACTGAAGCTCCTATACTTTGGCCACCTGATGAAAAGAGCCGACTCATTGGAAATGACCATGTTACTGGGAAAGACTGAAGGCAAGAGAAGAGGGAGATGACAGAGGACTAGATGGCTGGATGACACATGCCCACTGACTCAATGGACATGAGTTTGAGCAAGCTCCAGGAGGTTGTGAAGGACAGGGACGTCTGGTGTGCTATAGTCCCTGGGGTCACAAAGAGTCAGACATGACTAAGTGACTGAACAACAAGAATATTTTTTCTGCAGGTTGCAGGATTTTTGTTCCTCTTTCTTCTGTTGTTTGCCTCCAGTGAGTGAGGTGGGTCCAGTGACTTTTGCCATTATCCCCTTGATAGTGGGTTTAGCTGCTGTTGTGGTGACCAGAAACTGCCTTGAATATTGACCAGAGTCTCCCGCTTTGCTCTGTGCTTGTCACTTCCCCATGAGCATTAGGATCCGCTTCCTACTTGTTTGAGTATTGTTATTGTTGTTCAGTCACTAAGTCCTGCCCAGCTCTTTGGGACCCTAAGAACTGCAGCATGCCAGGCTGCTCTGTCCTTCACTATTTCCTGGAGTTTGCTCAGATTCATGTTCATCGAGTCAGTGATGCCATCCAACCATCTCATCCTCTGTCATCCCCTTCTCCTCTTGCCCTCAGTCTTTCCCAGCATCAGAGTCTTTTCCAATGAGTCACCTCTTCATGGATCTTCACACCAGGTGCCCAAAGTATTAGAGCTTCAGCTTCAGCTTAGGTTCTTTCAATGAATATTCAGAGTTGATTTCCTTAAGATTGACTGGTTTGATCTCCTTGTAGTCCAAGGGACTCTCCAAAGCTTTCTCCAGCACCAGTTCCAAAGCATCAGTTCATCAAAGCCCAGTCTTCTTTATGGTCCAACTCACATCCATACATGACTACTGGAGAAACCATAGCTTTGACTATACAGACCTTTGTCAGCAAAATGGTGTCGCTGCTTTTTAATATGCTGTCTAGGTTTGTCGTTGCTTTTCTTCCAAGGAAAAGTGTCTTTTAATTTCATGGCTGCAGTCACCATCTGTGAGTATCGGTCCCTCCATTTTTTTCTTAGCTGTATTTCTGATGTGTAGTGTGAGCTAGGCAGGATTGGAGCACTCCCACTGGGAGAGAACTCACTGAATATTCCTCAACTGGAGTTGTTCACCTGTGAACATGCTCTGTTGTGTCCCCTTTCAGCCTATGGTGTGGGCTCACAAAGTACACTGTTGTTGGCACTGGTCTCGGTCCCAGTGTAACTAACTGTGGTTGTGCTGTCTGTTGGCCCGGTGACTCTCAGGTGTTGTTTTCACCAGGCCACTAGCTCATACGCATTGACTTCAGGCCTCAGGACTGCAGTATTCGTGCACCTGGACCTGCTGTGGGAGCTATAGCCAGCTCAGAGTTTGGCCTGGCTCAACCTCTGTGCATATGTACCCACAGGGCCCACAGCTGCCAAAGCAGACCCACCCCAGCTGCAGGAGCATTTGCTGTCCTTGTGGTGTTTTGCAGGTGATGAATTTAGGAAGCCATCTGCAGAGTCGTAACTCGCAGTTCACACACCTTCTAGGAGAGATTTCAGCTCTTCTTCCCTAGTTACATAGCCCCTAGGCTTAGCTGTGGTTTCAGCCCCACCTCTGCATGTGTTCCTCCCAATGGAGTCTGCTCTAGAGTTGCCGAGCACCCTGTCCCATCAGGCAGGAGGGAGACAAGGCAAAGAACAGGGCAAGCAGGCCACCCAGGTGAGAGGGTTCTGGAGTAGCAATCTGAACATTTGAACTTCTAGGGGAGCACTGAGGCAAACAAGGTACCCAAGTAGGGAGGGGAAGGAGGCAACGGCAAGGGCTCATGGCCTGGCTCCAATGGGAGCCCTCCTTAGTGCCTGCAGAGACAAGCGCCAGAGCACCAAGAGAGGCTGTGACGGCAGCCCCGCCCTTCGCATGTCACTTGGCCTCTGGGCTTTGCCTCTGCCATGGTCCATGCTTCCCCCAAGCACCCCCTGCTGCAGAGCTCCTCAGTCCTGTCACCTCATGCTGTCTTTTCACTGCCACCACCAGTCTGCTTCCTGGGCTGGCTCTCCAAATTGCAGATCCCAGCACCCAGACCCTGTGTGCACCCGCAGACGCCCATCTCAGGCTGGGGCGCGCTGGGCGGTAGCAGGAACCATCTGTGCAGACCTCACTCTGTCTGGCAGCCCCAGGCCAGGTGCCCTGCTCTTTTCCAAGCCCCTGAAACACCCCTTCTGTCTCAGCTGATCCCCTTACTGGTGAAGGGACTTCTCCAGATGTAAAAATCCTCTCTCACTTTCAGCTTCCTTCCAGAAGTAAAGACCTCATCCTGCCTCCTCTCCTCTTCCTTTTCCCTTCTGCCTTTCATCCTGCCTGGTTATATGGGAATCATTCATTTCCTTTTATGTGTTTGAAGTCCTCTGCTAGTATTCAGCAAGTGCTCTGTGAGAATTTTTCCATTTTTGAGGTGTTCTTGATGTATCTGTGGGGAGAAATGAACTCTATGTTCTCCTGCCCTGCTACTATCTTGGAAAGTCTTGATTTTTTTTTTTTTTTTTACAATCAAAAACTATTGATTTTTTCTCTATTTTATTTCATCTCTACTTTATTTATCTCTTGTGATCTTTTATTTCCTTCTTTTTGCTCACTGTAAGTTTTGTTTGTTCTTTTTCTAATGATTTTTAAGTGGTGGATTAGATTATATATTTGAGATTTTTCTTGTTTTTTGAAGAAGGCCTGTATTGCTATGAACTTCTCTGAAATAACTGCCTTTGTTCATCGCATAGATTTTGTATGGTTGTGTGTTCTTTGTTATTTGTCTCAAGGTATTTTTAAATTTCCTCTTTGATTTTGTCATTGACCCATTATTGTTAGAATAACATGTTATTTAGTCTCCATGTAATCATGTATATGCTTATTTTATGTTGATGAAATAAATTATGAACATTTAAAAAAAGAAAAACCTCATTGAAATAAATATATGGCGAATATAGTATATTATCTACTTTTAAATCTAAAAGGAAGATTAAAGACAAAGTTAGTGAAATCACTTATATCCACAATAAGCAGTTTAAGGATACACTTAAACAAAATCATGTAAAATATGATGTCAAAGAAATATGTGGGGATAGTGAAAATACAGATTTATTTATAAACTTCCTTTGCATTTTTCAGACAGTCATTTGTTTTATAAGATTGTAATGACTTTATTAAAGTTAATAAATGTTTTTCAACTGAATTCTTTTTCTCAAAATTAAATATATAATTTTTGCTCATGATACACAATTGTAGTTTATTTAAATTCTAAGTTATTCTCTTAATAAAAAGAGAAATTGAAGGATTTAATGGCCAGTTTCCCAATTTATATTAGCTAAAACTTAACGCCAGTTCCAAATATTTAAATCAAAACAATTTAGCTGTATATTTATTCTCATAGTTATTTAACATTTAAATTTAAATAATTATTTCTTTTGGCCTTTATAAAGATTTTATTTATCTAGTATGCATGTATTTTGTTTTACATTTCATCATCTATTTCCTTCTAAATTTTTATCTAAAACAAGACTTGAAGCATTACGGACAGATTATTCAGTAATAACAAAGTTAAAATTAGATATTAAGCAGAGTCTGGGGTGGTTTTTTCCTTCCAACATGCAAGCTATAATTAACTGCTTTTTCTCCCCAGTAGTTTCATACTACTTCTTGCGTACATCACTTGCATTTGTGAATAAAGCACACCATCTCCTATGCCAATTCAGGCCATCCTTGTTTCTCTATATCAGAAAAGAAAAACCCCGCCCATCTCTTTGTTTGCTATATGAGACCCTGATGTAGTTCACATGGGGGTGAACCACATCAGCATCACCTCAAATTGAAATTTTTAGACAGACAATGCTTCTCATTTAGAATCTTTTATTTCTAAAATATTACCTAAAGTTAATGCCAATAACTCCCAAATCAGGTAAAGGGATATAGTATAAAATGATGGACAATAAGAGATGGTAAGTTTTTTTAAAAAATGTAAATTTTATTGGCAGGCTAGTAATATGAATGTATATCCTAGAATATGCTAAGGCTCAACTAGAATAGTATTGAAAAGGGCGCTTTATTAACATTATGTACCATACATTTAATATCAATATAAATTAATGATGCATTATGGAAACTTTATAATGTTTGAAATAGTATTGACTAGAGAAATAGAGGAAAACAACAGAATGGTAAAGACTAGAGATCTCTTCAAGAAAATTAGAGATAGCAAAGGAACATTTCATGCAAAGATGGGCTCGATATAGGAAAGAAGTGGTATGGACCTAACAGAAGCAGAAGATATTAAGAAGAGGTGGCAAGAATACACAGAAGAACTGTACAAAAAAGATCTTCACGACCCGGATAATCACGATGGTATGGTACGGTATCGGTATCACCTATAGCCAGACATCCTGGAATGTGAAGTCAAGTGGGCCTTAGAAAGCATCACTACGAACAAAGCTAGTGGAGGTGATGGCATTCCAGTTGAGCTATTTCAAATCCTGAAAGATGACACTGTCAAAGTGCTGCACTCAATATGCCAGCAAATTTGGAAAACTCAGCAGTAGCCACAGGACTGGAAAAAGTCAGTTTTCATTCCAATCCCAAAGAAAGGCAAAGCCAAAGAATGCTCACACTACTGCACAATTGCACTCATCTCACACACTAGTAAAGTAATGCTCAAAATTCTCCAAGCCAGGCTTCTGCAATACATGAACTGTGAACTTCCAGATGTTCCAGCTGGTTTTAGAAAAGGCAGAGGAACCAGAGATCAAATAGCCAACATCTGCTGGATCATGGAAAAAGCAAGAGAGTTCCAGAAAAACAACTATTTCTGCTTTATTGACTATGCCAAAGCCTTTGACTGTGTGGATCACAATAAACTGTGGAAATTCGGAAAGAGATGGGAATACCAGACCACCTGACTTGCCTCTTGAGAAACCATATGCAGGTCAGGTAGTAACAGTTAGAACTGGACATGGAACAACAGACTGGTTTCAAATAGGAAAAGGAGTAGGTCAAGGCTATATATTGTCACCCTGCTTACTTAACTTATATGCAGAGTACATCATGAGAAACGCTGGGCTGGAAGAAGCACAAGCTGGAATCAAGATTGCTGGGAGAAATATGAATAACCTCAGATATGCAGATGGCATCACCCTTATGGCAGAAAGTGAAGAGGAACTAAAAAGCCTCTTGATGAAAGTGAAAGAGGAGAGTGAAAAAGTTGGCTTAAAGCTCAACATTCAGAAAACTAAGATCATGGCATCCGGTCCCATCACTTCATGGGAAACAGTGGAAACAGTGTCAGACATTATTTTGTTGGGCTCCAAAATTACTGCAGATGATGACTGCAGCCATGAAATTAAAAGATGCTTACTCCTTGGAAGAAAAGTTATGATCAACCTAGATAGCATGTTGAAAAGCAGAGACATTACTTTGCCAACAAAGGTCCGTGTCTTCAAGGCTATGGTTTTTCCTGTGGTCATGTACGGTTGTGAGAGTTGGACTGTGAAGAAAGCTGAGTGCCGAAGAACTGATGCTTTTGAACTGTGGTGTTGGAGAAGACTTTTGAGAGTCCCTTGGACTGCAAGGAGATCGAACCAGTCCATTCTAAAGGAGATCATCCCTGGGTGGTCTTTGGAAGAAATGATTCTAAAGCTGAAACTCCAATACTTTGGCCACCTCATGCGAAGAGTTTACTTATTGGAAAAGACTCTGATGCTGGGAGGGATTGGGGGCAGGAGGAAAACGGGATGACAGACGACGAGATGGCTGATGGCATCACCGACTCAATGATGTGAGTCTGAGTGAACTCCGGGAGATGGTGATGAACAGGGAGGCCAGGAGTGCTGAGATTCATGGGGTTACAAAGAGTCGGACACGACTGATCCACTGAACTGAACTGAACTGAACTGAGGGATATTTCACAGAGAGTTCAAGCTTTTGCTTGTTTCGGTGTGAATAAAGTTCTCTTTAATTATCCTTTCAATTGTTGAAGGTCTCTGAGATTATGAAGAGAAGAAAATGAAATCAGTATAAAGTCAAATATTTAGGATGTCAATGAGCTTTAAAAAAAAAAAAAAAACAAACTGGAGAAGGAAATGGTAACCCACTCCAGTATTCTTGCCTGGAGAATCCCATGGACAGAGGATCCTGGCAGGCTACAGTCCACGGGGTCGCAAACAGTCGGACACGACTGAGCGACTTCAACTCACCTCACCTCACCTCACCTCAATGAGCTTTTAAATTTTGTGAAGGTTTTTCACTGAGCCCATGTTGACTTGAGAGCTGTGCGATGGCATAAATTAAGCAAAGAAAAAAGACTCCAACCTTTAACTTGTGCTCTGGAGGATATCTTTTGCAAAGATGAATAATAGCTGGAAAAGTTGTAATGCAACATGTTTCTCTTTTAACCTATTATAATGGTGAACATGAAAAGTGAAAGTGAAAGTGAAAGTGAAAGTTGCATCTGACTCTGAGAATTCTCCAGGCCAGAATACTGGAGCGGGTAGTCTTTCCCTTCTCCAGGGAATCTTCGCAACCCAGGGATTAAGCCGAGGTCTCCTGCATTGCAGGCAGGTTCTTTACCAGCTGAGGCACAAGGGAAGTCTACCACTAACAAAATTGGGAAAAATGAGAAAAAAAAATTATATTTTTTGTAA
The DNA here is from genome assembly GCF_016772045.2 of Ovis aries. Taxonomy (NCBI): domain Eukaryota; kingdom Metazoa; phylum Chordata; class Mammalia; order Artiodactyla; family Bovidae; genus Ovis; species Ovis aries. The sequence continues at coordinate 1,787,153 of NC_056070.1, forward strand.
AAAAGTGACCAGCCAGTGAATAAAACATAGTTAGAACATAGAAAATAGCATTTTCATGAATGCTCTTTCTAGCAGGAAGACATCAAAATTTATTCAAAGAACTAAGGTCAACATTTGGAAAATGAACAAAATTAACTTAAAATTTTAAATGAATTTAAAAAGAAGCATCAGAGTGACTCCTAGACTACCACAAATGTAGACAATTATAAGCCTAAGGTAAGAAAACACAGATTTTAACTCTATTGTTATAAGATGGAGGACGTGGGAAATAGAAATCAGCCAAATCTTGGTAATGGTTGATTATAAATATAATCATTATTTGTACAGTATGATAATGACAGTTTGTTTAAAAAATATGAGCTATAATAATCCATTTTAAGGCTCATGACAGAAAACATTAGGCCATACAATAGTTTCAACATTATTTTTTACATTTCTTGATCAAAGTACTCTTCTGTCAGTGTTTTTCCTTTTGAGTCAAAAACTTCAGAATGAGTATTTGTGGTGTGGGTGACATTTAAAAAATTTCCTGAGAAACGCTATCCCTGGGCACTGTGGGCTATAAACACAGATTGACATAGTATTTTGGTGGATCTTTTGCTGTGGGAAAAATTTTGCTTTCTGACTTAAAAAAGAAGATATATTTATTTTCAAATTTAGCATTAATCACATCCATATTGTAACATTGCATTTAAACAATTTTAAAAATAGTTTTAAAAAGAAAAATATTTTTAAAAGGTTAATTGCTATTTCTCTTCTGTGTTCAGATTATATTGATTAATCTAGATTCATTCTGAAAATCATTAATATCTTGAAAAGTGACATTATTACCAAATGTCTCCATATTCTGGAGGAATATTCTTTGCATGGGGTGTGTGTGTGTGTACTTATTTGTTTTACATTTCAGATTTTGTGCTTAGATTTTATTTGATTTTGTGCTTAGATTGTAGTTTGTTTCCTGATTCAAGAAAAAATCAAACTTTGTGTTTAACTGCAGCAGCAGTTTTGTGTTCTTTAAAGTAACATCTAAATTAGGAGTATGTTTGGACAATTTTTTTTTTTTTTTTAATAATGACCCAAACAGTTAGCTTTTCGTATTGTACCACACCCTCTCCCTCCAAACATCTGTTTTTGGTCCATTGAGGCACCTTGTTTTAAGGTGGCAAATTAGAGTTATGTTATACAAAAGGACCTTTAAATCCAGTTTATTAGAGAAGGACGAGTAAGCCATTTTATATGACTCAGCATTTGTACTTCATTACATCACCCTTTTTGTAGATTGGATGACTTTTTTCAGCTTATGTGATAGTATATGATATAATTTAAAATGCAGATCTTGGGATATAACCCTTATATCTTAAATAAAGTTATGTATATGATTTTTTAAAATAAATAGTCACTAAAGTAATTGGACTATAAATACTTTCTTATTATTAGAAATTTAAGAAAGAAATGTACTATGTGAAAAAATTTTTTTCTTATTTTTTGAAGATCATTTCTAAGTCTACATAAAAATATATCTTTATATTTATATTGTATCAAGAGCTTTAAAAATACTAGATAATTGCTTCCCAAACTGGAACTTAAATTAAATTTCATGTTTGTCATTTTGGGGAACACTTTTATTCTGTGTATATGAAATGCCACCAAAAAGTTGTTTACTTTTTTGAGTAATGTAATATTGTCTCCAAAATGTATATATTGGAACTTTTGCCAAGTCTCATTTTTCCTTGGGAATATGCTTAATGGTTGTCAATCATGTAAAAATAGTTGACTTTTAAGCCTTCACTGTTGCCCTTGTCTGAGGAAATTTTCACTAGGCCTTTATTTTAGCCTAGAGCAGCCAGAGCAGTTTTGTCAAGAGTTGTGTTTTGCCAGTTTTCACATGATATCATTCTTCCTCCCTAAATCCAGTATCAATAACAACATAAAGTTTAAACTGATAAAGCATAATAAGCAATCCTCTTGGCTATTGTTGAATCTTTAAACAATCTCTCCAAATCCTATATGTCTCAAGATAACTGATCTGTTAGTTCAGTCATGTATTTCCTGAACTTGCAAGTGTGGTGTTTAGAAAAAAAAAAAAAGGATACATTTCCCATAACTACATTTAATAATATATATTACTGGAATAAAAAAGAAAGACAGATGCCTTTTTTTCTTTAAAGTATAAAATAGTAATTCACTCTGGATTGAAATGATTTGAAATATTCTTTGGAATGATTGAAATCTAGTATTTTGAGTCATAAGGCAAATTTGTGAGTTATACCACATTCCTTGCCTCATTTTTGTTATATATAACTATACCCCAATTCACTTACTTATTCACATCTTTTGTGCCTCAAAACATATACTGAGGACCTACTTTATGTCAGGCTGGCAATGAGTATTTAAAGATAAGCAACAATGCTTCCTGTGGTATTTTCAAAATTAAATTGAAGAATCTGACAATTGAAAACATGTTATGAAATCTTGTGTGTTGGCAAGACAAGCAGGACATGGAAGCAGATGAAACACCTAATGGGGTTAAGTGAGGAGAGGGGATTTCTAGGAGAACTTTCTGTAAGTAATGTCTGAGGATACTCTATCATCTTGTCTACTACAGTGCATTCCCAAGTAGTAATCAGCTATCAAGAAAATATATTAATTTTCTTAAGGCTGTTCAGTGCACTTGGGAGTATCTCTCCCAAGTGCATGGAAAGGCTTTGCTTTTGTCTAAAGTACTGGCTCTTAACCAACAGCAACAAGTGGTGCTTTACCTTGTGTGATACCTTTTGACAATCTGCTGTGGACCTCTTCTCTGAAAAACATGTGGTGACTGTGTTTATAAACTTTTTTTTTTTTGCATACAGCTTTTAGGAAATCATAGACTTAAAGTCTCCTTAAAGCTGGTCCCTGGACCTCAGCTTCAGAATTGAAGGACTGTAGCTTGCTACAGAATCAGAAAGTTGGTGAAAGAGACATCACTTAAAACTAGAGTATAGGGAATTACAACATTGGCTTGCTTATTCTCACTTTATATTCTTTATAAAATGTATTTACTCTGTGGACTGCAGTAAAAGCTCTTTTTTTTTTTTTTTTTCCTTTTTTGGTCTCTGATTAAAAAATGTTTGTAGTACAATGAATACAAATAGCCTTCAGGGGAAAAACAAAATCTGAGGTTTTCCATGTAATGTCAAAATTGTACTTTTTGACATTTTATTTTGGCCTATTGGTTAGCTACAACCCAATTTTTTGATCATAAGAATCTGAGCAGAATTCCAGATAATAAATATTCTAATTGTACTATTTCCCTAATATCATAATCTAGAATAAGTTTTTTGTATTAATTTCTGTCTCTGATCTCACTGAACACAAATCACTGTATTAAATGGGCTAATGATTGATAATTTATAATTCAAAAATATTTCTCTTCAGTTTATGTTTTTTGATGTAAAATAAATAGAAAATATCATAGAAAAACAAAAGGCTCAAAAGTATACTCAAGAATTACAAATATCTTGGAGTCTATATAAAAATATATGTTTGATTACAATGCAAATTGTAATGTTATTGTCATTAATATAAATTTTCATCATTTATTTCACTATGCCAATGCATAAGTAAATGTTTAACATGAAATAAGACACTTAGGGGCTTCCCATGTGTTGCTAGTGGTAACTGAATCCACCTGTGAGAGCAGGAAACATAAAAGAGTGTGGGTTTGATCCTTGAGTCTGGAAGATTCTCCTGGAAGAGGGCACTTAGTATTCTAGTATTCTTGCCTTCAGAATCCCATGGACAGAGGAGCCTGGCAGGTTACAGTCCATAAGGTTGCAAAGAGTCAGATAGGACTGAACTGACTTAGCACTCACGCTTGCACAAGACATAGACTGAAGCGGAAGGTGAGTTAAAGAAACATTCAAATGTGTGCCAAAACGGAAGTAATTGTGCATTTTGAACTATGTGATAGGTTGGAAATTCTAAGATGTCCATTTTTTGTTGCTGTTGATAACATCAAGATTTAAAGATATATACGGTTATAAGGTCTATAGTATATCAAGTCTACACGGAAATGAATAGGCTTAGTCACTCACTATTGATTGTTCGCAAAGAAATATTTGTCTTCTTCTGAATCACTTCACTGCATATTAAGAACTGCAAAGCTACTGAAAATATTAGTTCAGGAAAAAAAGCAATCAATAAAAGATGGGCTTATGTATTCCAGAGCAGTTTCGTCTCTTTGTGAATTTGGTCTGGTCTTATGTCACTTCCTCCCGCGTGGCGGGGGTTTAGTCGCTTAATCCTGTCTGACTCTTTGCGACCCTGTGGACTGTAACCCATCAGGCTCCTTTGTCTGTTGCATTCTCCTGGGAAGAATACTGGAGTGGGTAGCCGTTTCGTTCTCTAGGGGACCTTCCCAACCCAGGAATCAAACCTGGATCTCCTGCATTGTGGGCAGATTCTTTACCGACTGAGCCACCAGGGAAGTTTTTTCTTCTCTAAGGTGTTGTATCAACTTGGACTGCTGATCGTTGTTTGATATAATCCATCAAGACATGAATCCTGTTGCATGTGAAAAGTCATTACAAGGAAATAAAAATCTAAAACATTTGAGTTTTACTTTATTATTACTCAAATTATATAAATGTGGTACAGACAAAATGCATTTTACTTGGTTGAATGTTTATGCTCTAAAGTCAACCAGTTGATTCAGAGGAATAAAATTTATACTTGTAGAAAAAATAAAAGTAATAAAAAGAAGGTGATAATTATTTGTGATAATGGGAGCTTGTTAAAAATATAGATATAAGAAGAAATGGAGTAGCCCTCATAGTCAACAAAAGAGTCTGAAATGCAGTACTTGGATGCAATCTCAAAAATGACAGAATGATCTGTGTTCATTTCCAAAGCAAACCATTCAATAGCACAGTAATCCAAGCCTATGCCCCAATCTATGCTGAAGAAGCTGAAGTTGAATGGTTGTATAAAGACTTCTAAGACCTTCTAGAACTAACACCCCAAAAAGATGTCATTTCCATTATAGGGGACTGGAATGCAAAACTAGGAAATTAAGAGATACCTGGAGTAACAAGCAAATATGGCCTTGAAGTACAAAATGCAGCAGGGCAAAGGCCAACAGAGTTTTGCTGAAAGAATGCACTGGTCATAGCAAACACCCTCTTCCAACAACACAAGAGAAGACTCTACACGTGGACATCACCAGATCGTCAATACCGAAATCAGATTGATTATATTCTTTGCAGCCAAAACGGAGAAGCTCTATACAGTCAGCAAAAACAAGACCAGGAGCAGACTGTGGTTCAGATCATGAACTTCTTATTGCCAAATTCAGACTTAAATTGAAGAAAGTAGGGAAAACCACTAGACCATTCAGGTATAACTTAAATCAAATCCCTTATGATTACACAGTGGAACTGGCAAATAGATTCAAGGGATTAGATATGATAAACAGATTGCCTGAATAACTATGAACAGAGGTTCGTGACATTTTACAGGAGGCAGTGATCAAGATCATCCCCAAGAAAAACAAATACAAAAAGGCAAAACGGTTGTTTGAGGAAGCCTTACAAATACCTGAGAAAGGAAGAGAAGTGAAAGGCAAAGGAAAAAAGGAAAGACATACCCATTTGAATGCAGAGTTCCAAAGAATAGCAAGGAGAGATAAGAAAGCCTTTATCAATGATCAATGCAAAGAAATAGGGAAAACAATAGAATGGGAAAGATTAGAGATCTCTTCAAGAAAATTAGAGACACAAAGGGAACATTTCATTCAAAAATAAGCACAATAAATGACAGTAATGGTATGGACCTAACAGAAGCAGGAGATATTAAGAAGAGGTAGCAAGTATACACATAAAAACTGTACAAAAATGGTCTTCATGACCCAGATAACCACGATGGTGTGATCACTCACCTAGAGCCAGACACCGTGAAATGTGAAGTCAAGTGGGCCTTAGGCAGCATCACTATGAATAAAACTTGTGGAGGTGATGGAATTCCAGTTGAGCTCTTTCAAATCCTGAAAGATGATGCTGTGAAAGTGCCACACTCAATATGCCAGCACATTTGGAAAACTCAGCAGTGGCCACAGGGCAGGAAAAGGTCAGTTTTCATTCCAATTTCAAAGAAAGCCAATGCCAAAGAATGTTCAAACTACTGCACAACTGCACTCATCTCACGTGCTAGTAAAGTAATGCTCAAGATTCTCCAAGCCAGGCCTCTAAAGTATGTCAATCTGGAATTTTCAAGTGTTCAAGCTGGATTTAGAAAAGGCAGAGGAACCAGAGATCAAGTTGCCAACATCCGTTGGATCATAGAAAAAGCAAGAGAGTTCCAGAAAAACATCTACTTCTACTTTATTGATTACACCAAAGCCTTTGACTGTGTGGATCACAACAAACTGTGGAAAATTCTGAAAGAGATGGGAATCTCAGACCACCTGACCTGCCTCCTGAGAAATCTGTATGCAGGTTAAGAAGCAACAGTTAGAACTGGACATGGAATAACAGACTGGTTCCAAATTTGGAAAGGAATATGTCAAGGCCATTGTCACCCTGCTTATTTAACTTCTATGCAGAGTACATCATGCGAAATGCCAGACTGGATGAAGCACAAGCTGGAATCAAGATTGCTGGGAAAAATATCAATACCCTCAGATACACAGATGATACCTCCCTTATGACAGGAAGTGAAAAGGAACTAAAGAGCCTCTTGATGTAAATGAAAGAAGAGAGATGAAAACTTGGCTTAAAACTCAGCATTCAAAAAACTAAGATGATGCCGTCTGGTCCCATCACTTCATGGCGAATATATGGGGAAACAATGACAGACTTTATTTTCTTCTGCTGTAAAATCACTACAGATGGTGACTGCAGCCATGAAATTAAAAGACGCTTGGTTCTTAGAAGAAAAGCTATGACCAACCTAGACAGCATCTTAAAAAGCAGAGACATTACTTTGCCGACAAATGTCCATCTAGTCAAAGCTATGGTTTTCCCAGTAATCACGTATGGATGTGAGAGTTGGACTGAAAAGAAAGCTGAGTGTCAAGGAATTGATGCTTTTGAACTGTGGTGTTGGAGAAGACTCTTGAGAGTCCCTTGGACTGCAAGGAGATCAAGCCAGGCAATCCTAAAGGAAATCAGTCCTGAATGTTCTTTGGAAGGAATGATGCTGAAGCTGAATCTCCAATAGTGTGGCCACCTGATGCAAAAAACTGACTCACTGGGAAAGACCCTGATGCTGGGAATGATTGAAGACAGGAGAAGGGGACAACAGAGGATGAGAAGGTTGGATCGCATCACCGACTTATGTACATGAGTTTGAGCAAGCTCCAGGAGTTTTGATGGCCAGGGAAGCCTGGCATGCTCCAGTCCTTGAGGTCATAGAGAGTCGGACACAACTGAGCAACTGAACTGAACTGAACTGAAGATCACTCCACAGAGGTAGTAAATCAGACCCTGCATTTTAACCAGATTTTCTGTGATTCCTGGGCAAAACAAAATGTTAGAGAAGCACTTTTTTTGTGTCTCTAGTTGTCTGCTAGCACTTGGAAAGAAACAGGCAGACTGAGAGTGCCATTCAGTGTCCCCAACTATGTGCCTAGTAAATACACATGATGGAAGATTTAAATAACTAGCAAGCTTTTATTTACTTAGAAGAGTGAAAAATCTTGAAACAAAAAGTGCAAATTTTATTTTTTTAAAAGAACAAGTCTTTATATAACTCCAAAATATTTTATTTAGGTAAGCCATCTCTTTGTTAGGATGTCTGGCTTTAGGGATGATGATGAAGACTCAGACATTCATGCTTCATGTGTATGAATCTGAATTTTATTTCAGGCATCAAGACCAGTTTCTTAGCACTATTAAGTCTTCTACAGACTTCTTTGTCTCTTTGATGTTAAAAGACAGTAAGCATCCCTTTGGGCTTCCCATTTGGCACTAGTAGTAAAGAACCCACTTTCCAATGCACGGGAAGTAAGAGATGGTGGTTTGATCCCTGGGTGGGGGAAGAGGCCCTGGATGAGGGCGTGACAACCGATGCCAGTATTCTTGCCTGGAGAATCCCATGGACAGAGGAACCTGGCAGGCTATAGTCCATAGGGTCATAAAGAGTCAGACACGACTGAAGCGAGTTAGCACGCACACAGGCAAGCATCGCTTTACTTTTGCAAACTGCCATTTCGTTGATAGTAGGGCCATGATGAAAGAAGAGGATGAAAGAAGACAGAGTTTGATGAGAGAATTATTTTTTAAATTAATTAATTAATTTTAATTGAAGAACAATTACTTTACAATATTGTGATGGTTTCTGCCATACATTAACATGAATCACATATATATCGGTAGCTGATTCATGTTGATGAGAGAATTCTAATTCTAATAAAGGTTTTTTTCATATATGGAACTGATTACCCACCTTGAACTAACTTCTATTTTCTTTCTTTCTAGATTTGCAAATAAACAAACCCCTTATCTCATGTCAGTTTTGTGTAAGTGAACTAAACTAAGTACAGAATATCATAAACCTTTGATCAAAGCCAGAAGCAATATATAGCTTTCAGGACTGAAGTTTAATTTTATGAATTAACTAATTTTATTAAATAGCTTTTATAGCTAAAATTCATATATATTTAGGTTTTAATTTAATAAAAGTGATTTGAAATGGATTTTATCATTTTCTGAAATATTAATTTTTAAAAATAAAATATGGTTGATTTGCGATATTGTGTTAATTTCAGGTGTAAATCATGGTGAATCAGATATATATATGTTTTCAGATTCATTTCCCTTATAGGTTATTACAAAATATTGAATAGGACTCCTTCTATAATTTTTAATGTAATTTCCTTCTTTCCTCTTTGGTGTTGTAGAAGAAAAATCTGAATAAAACAATTTAAATATCTCAGAATTTCCAAGGCATTTGTCAGTTCTTTACTGTTTCATGATTAATTTATCCTCTCATAAATTTGCTACATTTCCTAGTTATTATATTTTGATATCTGATAGTACAAAGGAATTGATTAATCTACTTTGGGGCTCAAATAAACAAGGAGGCTGCTTTTCGTTATGCAAATGTATATTTCTGATCTTAAAAAATAATAATTTGCTCACTAGTTGCAGATTCATTCACAATGGTTTATAGAGCTTTCCTTTATTAAGTAACCTAAACTTCTGGGTATAAGAGAGTATTTCTGGGATTAGAGTAATGTTATTGAAGCTCCTGAAAATACAAACAAATGTCTTCAGTTCAGTTCAGTCGCTCAGTTGTGTCCGACTCTTTGCAACCCCATGAATCGCAGCACGCCAGGCCTCCCTGTCCATCTCCGACTCCCGGAGTTCACTCAGACTCACTTCCATTGAGTCAGTGATGCCATCCAGCCATCTCATCCTCTGTCATCCCCTTTCCTCCTGCCCCCAATCCCTCCCAGCATCCGAGTCTTTTCCAATGAGTCAACTCTTCGCATGAGGTGGCCAAAGTACTGGAGTTTCAGCTTCAGCATCATTCCTTCCAAAGAAATCCCAGGGCTGATCTCCTTCAGAATGGACTGGTTGGATCTTCTTGCAGTCCAAGGGACTCTCAAGCGTCTTCTCCAACTCCACGGTTCAAAAGCATCAATTCTTTGGCGCTCAGCTTTCTTCACAGTCCAGCTCTCACAACCATACATGACCACTGGAAAAACCATAGCCTTGAAGAGATGGACCTTTGTTGGCAAAGTAATATCTCTGCTTTTGGATATGCTATCTAGGTTGGTCATAACTTTCCTTCCAAGGAGTAAGCGTCTTTTAATTTCATGGCCACAGTCACCATCTGCAGTGATTTTGGAGCCCCCCCTAAAAAAGTCTGACACTGTTTCCACTGTTTCCCCATCTATTTCCCATGAAGTGATGGGACCAGATCCCATGATCTTAGTTTTCTGAATGTTGAGCTTTAAGCCAACTTTTTCACTCTCCACTTTCACTTTCATCAAGAGGCTTTTTAGTTCCTCTTCACTTTCTGCCATAATGGTGGTGTCATCTGCATGTGTGAGGTTATTGATATTTCTCCTGGAAATCTTAAGTGAGGTGCAATTGAGTCAAAAAAATATAATACTATCATAGCAACTCATTCATTACATTTTGATAAAGTGGTAAAGTACCTTCTCTGAAGATGGCATTGCTTAACTATCTATTAAGTATATAGATTAAGTCAACATTTATTAGGCAATGACTAGGTGAATGTTGAGTTAATCTATATATTTTATAGATACTTAAGCAATACCATCTTCAAAGAAGATACTTTACCACTTAATCAAAATGTAATGAATGAGTTGCTATGATAGCATTATATTCTTTCGACTCAACTGCACCTCACTTTATAAAATTATAAAGTAGCACGTGGTTTAATTGCTACTACCTCTTCTTCCACCTATCAGTGAAGAATTGCTTATCTCCCCCATCTACTGTAAATGTCAGCATTCTTCTTCACTTATTTGCTAATTAGCCATGGTTGCTGAAATCTCTTTCCTTAAGTTCAATTCAGTTCATTCACTCAGTTTTGTCTGACTCTTTGTGGTCCCATCAACTACAGCACTCCATGCTGCCCTGTCCATCACCAACACCCTTAAGAACCACCATCCCCCACCCCAATAAATCTTAGATCATTTCACTCAAAAAAATGATTTTCTCCCTTTCCTCTAAAACATCAAAGTGAGAAAAGCAGATCCCATCCTTTCACAGGTGGCTCACATTACACTGAAACAGGCCCAGTACGTTCAGGTACATTTATTTTCTGAAATATCTCTATAGTTATAAGGACCACATTTCCATATTTTTAGCCGTTTTTTTTTCCTAATTAGCTTTGTTCACATTGCTTTTTGCTCTTAAATAATTTGTATTTTAATTGAAATTTTCTCTTTTAGCTGTGTTTTGGGGTGACATTGCCTTAGATGATGAAGATTTAAATATCTTTCAAATTGATAGGACAATTGACCTTACACAGAACCCCTTTGGAAAATTTGGACACACCACAGGTACGTTTGATTATTTGACTTGGTTTGCACTTATTTAGAAGAAAATATACTCTTGAAACGCTAAAATACAGTTTGGATCATTTTTAATGTTCTGGTGATCAAATTTGATTTCCTTGATACAGATTAGTCTATTTATATATTTAAATTTTATTCATAAATTCATAATTTTAACTTTATTATATACTGTGTTTAAGAAAGATATTGTAGTGTTCACCATCTACAAGGCCTGGCTTGAGTACTTAGCAGGTGTTAACTCTTTGAACCCTCATAATGACCACATAATGAGTAGCTGCTGATGTTATTGTGATTTACGAGGAGATTTATAAGGTTATGTACTTTTCTTGGGGCTTCCCCAGTGGTTCAGTGGTAAAGACTCTGCCTGCAGTGCAGGAGATGGGGGCTCAATTCCTGAGTCAAGAAGATCCCCTAGAGGAAGGCATAGCAACCCATTCCAGTATTCTTGTCTAGAGAATCCCAAGGACAGAGGGGCCTGGTGGCCTACAGCCCATAGGGTCACAAAGGGTCAGATATGATGCAAGTGACTGAGCATGCATAGTTTTCTTATTGTCACACAGCCATGAAATCACTGCACTTCTGAGAAAGGTTAAATTTCATACTCTCAAACATTATACTCAATTGCCTCCTATTTGAATATTGAGATGCAGAAGGTAAATTATTCTTGATTGATTATACACAAATATATTTAGAAAAAATTATATATCTATTTTTATAACTTTTATGAAAACCTGGAAGACATTTCAGTTTTAGCTGTTTTCAATGTTTGAATTATGCCTATATGTGACTTGTAATATTTCAAAGATATTTGGGTTTTCATATTAAAATAATTTAATTAAAATTTGAAATTTTTTTATATTATCTTGATACAATTTTTATTCTGTATTTTACTTTGGAGAAAAATTTAAAGGTTAAAAATGTAACATTTCTTTTTATAGTTATAGCTAAAGCATCTATTCAGTCATGCTTTTTGATTTCATTCATCTCTCCTCCTGCTAATGCTATTTTTATTTCCTTCTTGTATTCCATGGAAAATATATAGTACTTTTGTGGTATCTAGCAGACAAATATATTTTAGTCTTAAGACTCTTTACTGTTAATTAACAAATCTTTTTTCCCAGTTTTCTTTCCCACAACTTTTTATTATGACAGTTCAGTTCAGTTCATTTGCTCAGTTGAGTCCAACTCTTTGTGACCCCATGAATTACAGCATAGCAGGCCTCCCTGTCCATCACCAACTTCCAGAGAGTATTTTGACAAGCTTCAAAAATATAGTAAAGTTGATGGGCTGATGCAGGCAACACCCATAAACCTCAAAGATTCAACAGTCGTTCAGTTTACCATATTCTGTTTGTGTGTGTGTGTGTGTGTGTGTGTGTGTGTGTGTGTGTATGCACAAGTATATATAAAGTATTTTGAAGTTACTTGCAGACAACATAGGGCTTCCAGGTGGCACCAGTGGTAAAGAATCCATTTGCCAATGCAGGAGCCCCAGCTCATGCAGGTTCAGTCCCTGAATCAGGAAGATCTCTTGGAGTAGGAAATGGCAAGTGTTCTTGCCTGGAAAATTCCATAGACTGAGGAGCCTGGCAGGGTACAGTCCATAGGACCTCAAAGAGTAGGACACGACTGAGTAATTGACCACATATACACACATGCACACAAAGTAGCTTTTCAATGTTAAGTAGGTTAGCATGCCCTTTTAAGAATAAAGACATTATTGTACATAATCAAAATGCAAATAATACATATGAGAAATTTATGTAAGGTAATAAAACTTAAGGAATTTATTTAAATGAATATGGTACTTAAAAATAATAAGCTTTAGTCTTTGTTATATATAGTGAGTCTTTTCTGAAGCATATACCAAATATATGAGGAAACTGCTTTGCAGTGTAGTCACAGATAGGACATTCCTATGCTAAGTTGCTTCAGTCGTGTCCAACTCTGTGTGATCCCATAGACGGCAGCACACCAGGCTCCCCCATTCCTGGGATTCTCCAGGCAAGAACACTGGAGCGGGTTGCCATTTTCTCCTCCAATGCATGAAAGTAAAAAGTGAAAGTGAAGTTGCTCAGTCCTGTCCGATTCTTAGCAACCCCATGGACTGTGGCCCACCAGGCTCCTCCATCCATGGGATTTTCCAGGCAAGAGTGCTGGAGTGGGGTGCCATTGCCTTCTCCAGTACATTCCTATAGGGTATTTTTATTGGCAAACACTATCTCACACTTAACACTGTCACTGTCCGGCAACAGTGGATTTCGAAAAAGACAGCAATGAGACAACTCAGCAGAATCTTAAATTTATCACATTACATTCTCAGGTCATTGAAATTTTTGTTAGATTTATGCTTTATTAAAGTGATTTATTTAGTCCATTGTCCTCTCTTTGCACTAGGGGTGTTAATTTTCTGTGATTTAGAAAATGAATACTATTGGGTTGACCAGAAAGTTTGTTCATGGTTTTCAGGGGTTCAGGCTTTTCAATTTTATATATTGGTCAACCCAGCATATATTTTGTCACTTCATTTATAGTTAAGCTCTGAAATGCTAATATTTGAAAGTAAATTATTATTTAGAGAAAAGCATAAAACAGAATCATACTGTCATAAAGACATATTCTAAATATATATGTGAAAAGTACATGTTTCAAAGTAATTTGCACTATTCACCTGAATTTCTGACATCATAAAAGAATTCTATAGTTTTTTCTTACTCTACCTTTTCCCTTTCTTGTTAGTTTGTACTGCATTGACTGTATTTCTTATTTGAAAAATATTGTCTTTTTCATAAATATTTGTTTTATATAATTTCATTTTAGAAATTTTAATATATGAGAAATAAATACATATTATGAATTTTCTTATTTCAGTGAACTATCTATGCCTAATTTTATTTATATTGCTACAAAAATTTTCAAACTTGCTAAAATATTAAAATATTATTGACTTTGACAGTCTTGAAATATTTTTTCTAGTCTATAATATGCTTATGTTTATCACCTACCTTAATATTAACTAAGACATTTATTTTTTACTCAAAATTAGCCTCTCTATATCTATGTGTTTCAGGCCTATCTAATATACCATATAATTGTTATGCAATGGTTATTTCAAATACATTTTTATCATCCTTTAAAAATGTTTGCTATAGCTGCTTAGGAATGAATACATTTAAGTATTACTTCATCTTTCTAAAATATTCAATGAAAAATATTTCAAAACTTTTTCTCAAGGAGCATAGCAAGAATGTGACCATGTAATTCAAATAATTAAGCAGACTATTATTCAGTGAACAAGCATTCTAACTTATCTGCCTTATACGGACTTAATTGATATTTCCTAAAGGATGCTTGTATGTTAACAATATTTATTACTTTTTATTAGCTTCAATCTAGGTAATTACACTTTAGAATTAATTTCAAAGGGAAAGGAGATACTGAAAGGAAATAGCTCAAAGTGCAAGAGCATATTGTAGTTTGCATGAATTTCTGGTACTCTCTCATTGTCTTCGTCCACAGGCTCATGAACCTCTTGTTCTGATATCATTAGTGATCATATTAGTTGTTTGCTCAGTGATAACTCTTTGTATTTGTCTATCAGAATTCAAGGAGAAGGCAAACTAGGTGATAAAATTAAGAGAGCATTTTGTTAAAGACCTGGAATGAGGATCAGAAACTTGGATTTTCATCAAATGTTCTGCTTTATGATTATGACTTTGTTCTTAAAGCTGCAAGAAAATATATTTTCTTATCCTCAAACCCCTCCTCTACATTGTGAACTATAAAATTCTTTATATCTTTTTTATAAAGATTGTAAATTGCACCAACATAATAAAATGTATTTTGCAGCTGGGCATCCTTTCAGATTCTCACCTTGTGAATTTTTTAAAAGCTATGTTATTGGTTTTTATAAATTATAGAAACTAATTTTCAAAATTTATTTCAATGCATAATATTCATTATATATGCTATTAGAAATGTCTCAAACTTGATCCAAGCTTTGGAGCAAAATTTACACTATACACTTGCTTTTTTCTTTTTCCAATTTCATTGAGAAAAAATTTACATACCTCATGCTCTTTTAGTGTTTTTATTTTCATTTGCTGATTTGCCATCTGAAAGTATTTAGTTTGCACTGGGAAAATAGCTGGAATACAATCAACATAGCAGAACAATTTGGGTCTCTTCCTATATAATACTATGTGTTGTAAAGTTCACAGTGGAAAAAAAAATGTTTTAAATTGTCAATAGATGACTCAATTGCTATGATGTCCAAATAAAGTCATTTAGACTGCTCTCTGATTTTCTCCTACCTCTTTAGTTTTGGTTGCAAATTTTTTTTAATTGACAGATAATTGCTTTACAGTATTTCATTCATTCCTACCAAACATATTGTAGAATTTTTACCCTCTTCCAAGATTAATGGATATTATTACTTTAATGCAATTATATAAGACCACATAAAAAGAGATGTCCAAGGAGAAATCAATGTAACATGTTACTATTGCTTCTTTACAAGAACTTTAATTTACAGTGAATTTAACTTAATTATTTTCCTTTACTCTTTAAGGTGGATTTGGAGACCATGGTATGTCAAAGAAACGAGGGGCCCTCTACCAGCTTATAGACAGAATAAGAAGAATTGGCTCTGGTATATCAATGTTTAAAGTTGCAGACTATTGAGTTGCTGTACAGTGAATATTATAGCAGTTCAGTTAGCCATTAAGATTCAAAGTATGGAAAGGATGTATGCTAAGAGAGAATCCTTTATTCATTTTTATTTAGTTGATATGTGATGGAAGATTTTGGAACTTAGTTGGGGACATTTAAAATATTTTAACTTATTTTCAGCTCCTCCTTAATTAAAAATGCATTAGGTGTTTTTTTTACTGTTGATATTTATTTCCAAACAGTTGGTGTCACCGTAAGGTGCTTTTATCAAGCATGGAGCTACATCAGTTTTCATCAAATGAAAAAATATGAATGCTTATTTTGAAACAAAATTCGCTTAAAATAAATTGGCAAACTGATCAATTAGATTAAAATACAATTAAAAATATTTTTAACTCTTCTAAAACTATGTATAGGAAAAGATTTAGGGAGATTGCTTTCTGGATTAATGATTAGTTAATATTTAAAATATTAAATATTTAATATTGAATTTATTAATCACTATTTGTGGATTTTAGAGTTTCTTTTTAAAGTCTCCTGTTCCAAGGTCATAACCTAACTTTCCTTCAGTTGATTGATACTAATAATTATGCCAAGAATTAATTTTTCCAAGCAAAGATGCTTTGCTCTAAGATATTAAACAATTAGATATGTTAGGGACACAGATATCAGGGGCATATATTCAGTGTTCATTGTGTTTGAAGTGTATGGAAGCTGTAAGCCATTTGTATCAACAATGATATATCAATAAGAAGAGTAAATACAAAAGTGTAGGAAAAATGACACCATAACAAAAAACTGTGAAAGGCTACCGAGAAAAGTTAGTGACTGCAGACCTGAAAGCTGCTCCACAGCAGACTGCATTTTATGTGGGCCTGCTCACCTTGTGTGCTGATCTCTAAATCATACTGTTGTCCGGATATGAATCCCTAGGAAATTGAAATAGATGTAGCCCATTGTCCTAGAATCTGAGGCCATATCTGTATTATCCTTATTTCATGTACTATCTCTATTGTGTAATATTCACAGTTTTTATCTGTACTACAGAATATCAATTCTGATTTAAAGGATTAGAGATTTCGCAGGACTAAGAAAGGTTTTGGACAAAGTAAGACTTTTTTAAAATGTCTTTTTAATTTTATTGGTGACTTTCTTAGTTATCTAGTAAAGTAGAATACGTAAAAGAATTTTTCTGTGCCTTACAGCGTCTACTTGGCTTCTATATCCACTGTAAGCTGTTGTATGGAAAGTCATCAAAATTTGCTTATAGAGAGAGCATTAGGAAATAGTATTTTTTGAACTACTTAAATATTTTAACACTTTACTCAAGTATATAATATAAATGAAGTTTTTCTTTAATACATTTTGATTTCAGGCATATTTATATAAATATGTAAATAAGACATTTTAACTTGTCCTTTAAGAGGTAAATGATTCTCTGACCAAGGACTTCTGTTTCACAGAATGTTTTAAATGTCACTACAGGCTTGGAGCAAAACAACACAGTTAAGGAAAAATTACCACTAAAATTCTCAGGGCAAAATGAGAAAAATAGAGTTCCCCGGGCTGCTACATCAAGGACTGAAAGAGTGTGGCCTGGAGGTGTTATTCCTTACGTCATAGGAGGCAACTTCACTGGTAAGATATTCCCAGAGGGTCTATTTTGATAATGGAATAATGATTATTACATAAAGTATATATTTTTGTAGAATACTAAGACATAAAATATAGTATTAACTCAAATATGAGAAAGATTCCATTCGCCTCAGTTGTCAGCATATCTTGAAATTTAAAAACATAGATATAGTCTTGAGTTCTAAGAATCTAAAGAACTATTCTGGTTTTTAAAAGGAGTTTCAAATGTGCACATTAAATCTAGAAGCTCTTTTCAGTTGACAAGAACAATACATATCTTTGTTCATGGAGCCTTGTACGCACATACTTGTCGAGACAGTAAGCTCATGCCTACTGATTCTGAAGACAGTGTCCACTCTCAACAATGGCTCACTGTGGCGCTTGGCGCTAGTATTCTTTGGTTTGATTATAGTGGTGGCATCTAATCTGCGCAGCCAGACTCGGGACAGAAGAGCCACCTGCAGACTTCTCTTTTGAACAGGCGCTGTTTTATTAATGTCATGCCATTTTTCCAGGCAGCCAGCGAGCCATGTTCAAGCAGGCCATGAGGCACTGGGAGAAACACACATGTGTGACGTTCATTGAAAGAGGGGATGAAGAGAGCTACATTGTATTCACGTATAGGCCTTGTGGGTAAGTAGAACCAAGGAATGAGTTAAGTAAATAGAGAAGGGAAAAAATCCATAGGTGAGATTCACTTTTTAAATATTTGCTTAGTCTTTTGCCCATAAAAAATTATGAATAAATCAATAGTATATTTTAAAGAAATGTATTCTTTGATCACAGACCTCTGCACACCCTCCACCACTGCAGCCGCCCTTCCTTCTGTTCCAGATATATGATAGCATTGCCCACTAACCTGAGTTAGAAACCTCAGTTTTGTTTTCAGTGATTTTCAGTTTTCAACGCATTGTTTTCTGTTGATATCCACTATATCTTTTTGTTTCCACTTTTATTCCATGTCAGTCCTCTTGTCCATTCATGCCTTTGTCTTCTCACATCTGGTCTATTTCAACTGTTCTCCTGTCTTATCAACTAACTACCATTAGAATTATCTTCAAAAAGTACTAATTAGAGCAAAATGCTACAGTTTTTGAGATTCCTCAGTGTTTATAACAACCTACAGTGGTGTTTTCTAGATTTGCTTCTTATAGGATGATAACAATACTCTCTTCACAACAACTATCCTGTAAGTTGTGAAAATGCTTTGTTAAATTTCAGTAAGTATTCCTACAAGTAGTGTGTTAAACCTTGCTAATATTCAGCCAGTTTAAAGGAATATAGAATACAGTGTCCCTTAAACTTATTTTAAAATGGAAGCAGCCACTTCATCCTTCTAATAGTGAAGAATGTGGTCAGTATCCCAGAACACATTTTGGGAAATGCCAGCCTGAGAATAAAATCTAGATTCTTGGACGTAACATTTATGACAGCTTGCATTCACTGCTGCTTCTGCCACCACATCTCTTCACAAATCCCATAATCTAGCCAAGTTACAGTAATAGCAGTCCTCCAAGCAATTCTGTATAGTGTAAGAAAGACTTTTCATTGTGAAAATTTTCACTTTCCCCTTGTGAAAAGTGAAAGTGAAGTCAGTCAGTTGACTCCAAATCATTGCAACCCCACAGAGTATAGCCCACCAGGCTCCTCCATCCATAGGATTTCCCAGGCAAGAATACTGGAATGAGTTGCCATTTCCTTCTTCAGGGGATCTTCCTGACCCAGGGATCGAACCTGGGTCTCCTGCATTGCAGCCAGATGCTTTTACTGTCTGAGCCACCAGGGAGACCCTTTCCCCCTGTGTATCCAGTTAATTGGAACTTATATTTAAATATTTGAGTATTTAAATTGTTTCCATTTTTGTTTGTTTGCTGAGATTAGTTGGTAGGGCACGCTGTCTACTTTATACCACATCACATCAAGAAGCACATATTCCCGCACCTACCACTTTAGTGATGCTAAGATTTATCAGCGGATTCAAGTGGTGACAGCCACGCCCCTCAATTTTAAGTTCCCATCACTGGAAAATAGTCATTTTCTCATGTTATTGTTTTCTTTTATTCTTTCTACATTTAGCTGAAATTCTTCTATAAAGAGGAATTATCTCTAATCAGCTATAGCTATTTGATACCTTCTATTATTGTTCATATGGGGAATTTAAATAAAATGCTTAAATCCTTTGGAGGAAATAATTCTTGCCCTAATGACATATGTTCTTGGGTTGGGAAATATATATATTTCACTAGGTATTGGGGGCACTACATCATCTGGCTTTGTCTCATCATATTTTCCTAGAGCATTTGAATTAAGTAATGGGTTTTAATTTTGGTCCTATTAATTGACATTAAGGAAAAAGATACATTTTTATTTTTCTGTTTATTTTGGATAATGCCTTAATGTTTTACCTATGAATTATCTACACAGTGTTTTCTTCTAAGTTACTTTATTTATTCTTGATAAGTTTTGATTATGTTCGAAGTCTCTTCTAATACTTTATATATGATGGTTTAGTCGCTAAGTCATGTCCGACTCTTGCAACCCCATGGATTGTAGTCTGACAGGCTCCTCTGTCCATGGGGATTCTCCAAGCAAGAATACTGGAGTGGGTGGCCATTTCCTTCTCCAGTGGATCTTGCTGACCCAGGAATTGATCCCGGGTCTCCCACATTGCAGATAGATTCTTTACTGACTGAGCTACAAGGGAATAAACGTCTAAATCTAAACTATCATTCCTTCCTTCCTTCCGGTTATCTAATAGGAGTGGATATAGCTCAGGTTGCATATTTCTAAATATACAACATATTCAGATCAGTACATCTTTTCTTTACCCACCTTTCAATTTTGTAAAATAAATACATCCAAAGTGCCACTTAATTATTTTATTGATCAATTTCTGTTTGTAACAAATTCATATATATATACTCATTTTGTTTTATTAATTTGGCTCTTTTCAAAGGTTTCCATTTCACTCGTTTTACCCTGCTAAGCTATCTTATTTCATATGTTTCACTCTCACCCATTTTGAGCTATCCATGGGATACTCTGCTCTACAACAGCTATCATAACTCCAGTCCCACTGTTGGCTCAGATGTCTGCCTTCATCAGTGATGAGGGCAGGGAGCTTACCTGTGCTCCCCATGACACCCAGCACACTGCTTTAGAGGTGGCTATCAGGCAAGGGTCAGAAATTTACGTGTCAGCTGAAGTTCATTGTGTGTAATCCTAAAATAAAACAATGTAAGAATTTAAAGGGGTTTTGAAAAACATGCATAAAAGACAGAGATGTGTATAGCGGACTTTTGGACTCAGAGGGAAAGGGAGAGGGTGGGATGATTTGGGAGAATGGCATTGTAACATGTATACTATCATGTAAGAATCGAATCGCCAGTCTATGTCCGATGCAGGATACAGCATGCTTGGGGCTGGTGCACAGGGATGACCCAGAGAGATGTTATGGGGAGGGAGGTGGGAGGGGATTCATGTTTGGGAACGCATGTACACCCATGGTGGGTTCATGTCAATGTATGGCAAAACCAATACAGTATTGTAAAGTAAAATAAAGTAAAAATAACAATTTAAAAATAATAATAATAAATTAATTAATTAATTAATAAAAAAAGAAAAACATGTATTCAGTAATTTAGGGATTTGAAACTGAAGTTATGACTTTCCTCAGGATACTTAAATCTGTAGTTACATTCTTGAAATTAGACCCTTGAGTTTTCTTGTTACTGTTATGGTAGTAACATTGCATTTTGGTGGTTTGCTTTGGTGCTAATTTTCCAGTTCAAAGTTTATACCGTATTATTATTTTCAATGATAGGAAGGATGATACTTTTTATTGAAGTTGATCAGAGCCTACTAATCATTCTAATCATTTTGTGACTTCTAAATTTTATTTGAAATTGCCATTATTGGCCAAAATTTCATGAAATAGTGATATTTTACCATGCTGCTGCTGCATTTATAGCTCACAAAAGTTAACTTAAATTATGAAAGAGTTTGACAGTTAATATTGCATAATATAGTGAAAGACATCTAAAATAAGATATATTTTGAGTCAAACACTTAATGCTCTACTGGAGTCAGTAATGGGTCTTTTTTCTTATAAGAAATGTGAAGTAATTAGCCTCCAATTAAAATAAATAAATTTAAATTATAAAAAAGAGGTGTGACATATAATGTATCACATTTAACAATACCTAGTATTGCAGTCCATGGGGTCGCTAAGAGTCGGACACAACTGAGCGACTTCACTTTCACTTTTCACTTTCATACATTGGAGAAGAAAATGGCAACCCACTCCATTCATTGATATGAATGGCAACATTTGTCTGCTCTGTTTGCTTTAATTTAGAAAGTAGATGCATCTTATTACTTCTTATTTTCATCACTTTGACTGAGTTTACCTATTAAGTCAGACAACTTGTAACTCTTGCAAATTTTAAAAATAAAAGCTGAAATAATCTCCATACTGGAGTGGGTTGCCATTTCCTCCTCTAGGGGATCTTCCCAACCAGGGAAGTTAAGAGTTGAGGAGTTATTAAATATCTGTCTGTGCTTGCACTCATTCATGTCCGACTCTGCAACACCTTGGACTGTAGCCCACTAGGCTCCTGTGTCCATGGGATTTTCAAGACAAGAATACTGGAATGGGTTGCCATTTCCTCCTCCAGGGTATCATTCTGTCCCAGGGCTTGAACCCACATCTCCTGTGTTTTCTTCATTGCAGGCATATTCTTAACCCACTGAGCCATCAGGGAAACCCATTATTAAATATGGAATTGCCTATATAATTTAGAGCATAAAGTTCCCTTAGTATTCTGCTACAGTCAATTTTTATGCAATAAATATTTATTGGGTATCTAATTCCGTATCAAGCCATTAATAAGTATGGAAATAATAAAATATTTAAAAGAAAAATGTAGAAATCATAACTTTTTACCATTTAACTCTAGTGCATTTCCTATTTTTAAGAAGAATTATAACTGTACATGATGTTCTATATATCTGTGTGTGTGTATATATATATATATATATGCATGTTTCTAGATGTATGATATATTTGCTTCAGCTACAATGGTCATAGGCTTTAATCTCTGTATTGGCAAAAGGTTTAACCTGAGCAATAAATATTTTTCAGTGAATATCTATTACCTTCTTTGTTGTTTATCTATTTTACAATATTCCTAATTATTATCAGAAAAAAGTGAGACCATTTTAAAACAGAAGTTGTTTGATTTTATTCTTTGTAAGTCAGAGATTTATGTAACTGAATTTTTACCTTCAATTATTATATGCTAATTTTTAATGATTGCCAAAAATCAATCAGACTTAGAATTAACTTATTTTCTTATTTTCTAGATTTTATGTATTTTAATTGCATTTCTCTTTGGTAATTTTGGTTATTCAGATTATGGCAGTAGTCACTTACCCATCCTTTTCTATTGAATTCTCATTTCATGTCACTTATCCTAACTTTGGGGCCTATAATATTGAGTGTAAGGTGTTTTCTTGGCTCTCCCAGGTAGCTTAGAGGTAAAGAATCTGTCACTAATGCAGGAGCGGCAGAAAACAAGGGTTTGATCCCTGGTTGGGAAGATCCCTTAAAGGAGGAAAACACAACCCACACCAATATTCTTTCCAGGATAATTCCATGGACAGAGGAGCCAGTCAGGCTACATTCTGGGGTCTCAGAGAGTTGGACACGACTGGAGCAACTGAACAGACACTTACAGGGTTCTCTATGCTAAGAAGTTATAGTTAGGCAGAGGAAGTGTGCTAGCCATGATTCTTATTCTCAAACAATGAAGACTGGCTAACTTAAACAGAAATCAATAGGAGCAAATTTATTATTATTTATATAAGGAAATTATTTTTTTTAAGTTTTGGAAGGAATTTGTAGAATTAGACTAATAGAAAAGGTGAAGAGACAAACTGAAGGAGGAATCTCAGCAAGAGCATGTTGAATTATTTACCTTGAGCATTTCCATGACTTCTAAGGATGCTTGCTCCTAACTATTAGAGTCTAAGCTCTGTCCTGCACTTTGGGGCTCTGTTCTTTCAATAAATATTTATTTATTATCATTGTTTTGACCTTTTATTTTTTCCAGTTGCATTGAGATATGTTAATAATTGACATATAACATATTGTTTTAAGTGTGTAACATGCTTTTAGATTTGTGTATAGTTTACACATTTTGTTGTTATTGTAGTGATGAGAACTTTTAAGATCTACTCTCTTAGCAACTTTTAAATATATGATATGGTATTGTCAACTTTTGTCACCACGCTGTACATTACATCCTCAGGAATAACTGAAGTGTGTACCTCTGACTACATCTTACCCATTTCACCCACCCTCAGCTCTTGCCTCTGGCAACCAACAATCTGTTCTCTGTGTCTATTGAGCTCTATTATGTGCCAGGCTGTATTCTAGGAGCTTGCATTTTGGCAGTGACCAAAACAGTGAACAAAATAGGTTTTCTGCCCAAAAAAAGCTTACATTTTTTGTATGCAGGCAAAACACCTATGAACATAAATGAAATATGAAATATATTAATAGACAATAAATTCTAGGACCAAAGGAAAAGTATAGTGAAAGTGGGATGGAAAGGTATTTGTATAGAAGTTGAAAAAGTTGAGGAAACAAGCCATTTGGATATCTGAGAAACAGAGTTCCTGACAAAAGAATAGACTGTAAAAAGACGCTGAAGTAAGAGTAAATCTGCATGCTCAGGACACAGCAAGGAAGCTTCATGGCTCAAGAGGAGTGACAGGGATACTAATATGAGATGAGATATGAAGAATAAGAAAACTCTTGAGAGTCCCTTGGACAGCAAGGAGATCAAACCAGTCAATCCTAAAGGCAATCAATCCAGAATATTCACTGGAGGGACTGATGAGGCGGCTGAAGCTCCAATACTTTGGCCACCTAATGGGAAGAACTGACTCATTGGAAAAGACCCTGATGCTGGGAAAGATTGAAGGCAGGAGGAGAAGGAGACGACTGAGGATGAGATTGTTGGATGGCATCACCAACTCAATTGACAAGAGTTTGAGCAAGCTCCGGGAGATGCTGAAGGACAGGGAAGCCTGGTATGCTGCATTCCATGGGGTTGCAAAGAGTCGGATATTTCTGAGTAACTAAACAACAACATATATAATAAGATACTTATATGTGAAGATTGTGTATTATCTTATGGGTATATATATATATACATATACTTTAGATTTCCCTCTGAGCAAAATAGATAGCCTGTATCAGTCAGCTTAGGCAATTTATGATGTGATGAAACTGAAAACTGAAAGTGTTAGAGGCTCAGTTGTATCCAACTCTTTACGACACCATGGACTGCAGCTCACCAGGCTCCTCTGTCCCTGGAATTCTCCAGGCAAAAATGCTGGAGTGTGTTGCCATTCCCTTCTCCAGGGGATCTTCTTGACTCAAGGATTGAGCCCAAGTCTCCTGCATTGACAGGCTCATCCTGTACTGTTTGAGCCACCAGGTAAGCCCTTATGATGAGTTAACAGCTCCCAAATCTCAGTGACTAGAGCAAAAAACACTTACTCCTTACTCTTATTGTATATCTGCCACTGTTTGCCTGTAGCTCACTGCAGAGGGTTTAATACAGTGTCCAGTCCGATGGAGAAGCCTCTTCTTGGAACATTGCAATTGTAGCAGAAAGAATAGAAACAATTTAGTCAACCATATTTGCTCTTAAAAATTCTCTCTAGAGAAGACACAAAAAAAGTTTGTGCTCACATGACATTGTCCAGAGCAAGTTACATGACTAAGCCCAGTCAGCAGGGTAGAGATGTATAATAATCTCCTAGAGGGGGGTAATAGTCAATAATTTTTAAATGTTGACACAATTTATAATACACTCATTGGATAATATTCAGGACAGAAGTAATCTGACTGGACATTTAAAAATTATATCTATGCCAAGAAGAGACTGCTGTGAGGAAGGCATAAAGCTTATAGAGAACTTTCTTTGTACTTACTGACTTTGCTCCACCAGTCTGAGGTCAAAGTAGAGAATACCGGGTTTTGAGTTACCTTCTTACTCTCTATGGCTTAGTGGGCTTTTTGAAAGGTGGTGAAAGTTTTCTAAGAGGGTAAGTAGATCTTATAATGGCTAAGCTTTAAAAGGAAAACTGAAATTTGAAATAAAAAAATCAAAAGCTGTGTACAAGAAAACAGCATGAAATCTGGATTACGTTAGAAAGAAACTAAGACAAGTTAAAGCCATGTTTTTATAAACCTGTCATGTCATACATAATTGTATGTGCATATATTTAGCTATTTAGTCATCTGAGAATCTAGAATTCTTCTGTTCCTAAACCAATGCATTTCCGATTCTTCACAGGACCATTGTAAAAGCCAGTGTGAAATGTATTTTTGCTTTCTGTTATGAAACCTCATTTTATTTATTAGAAATTGTTATGGGTAAAGTTATGCTAATAAAAGATGTTTCAGATTAAAAGAATTGACCATTTTAGATTTAAAAAATCAACTTCATTGCTTGACTGTCTCCTGGATTTTGATTTGCAAAATATTTTCTCTCCTGACAACCAGCAAAACTGACTCAATGTAGGTAATTTAGTTGCTGTATGATCCTTGGATATTTCAGTTTTATTATCATTGTTTCATGGTACCAAATGTTTCAGTTTAAATCTCCCTAAAATTTGCAAATTTTGATACATCTAATATTTTACTATTTCAGTACATAGTAAATAACTATGTGTGTATGCTTAGTCGCTCAGTCATGTCCGACTCTTTGCAACCCCATTGACTGTCGCCTACCAAGTAACTCTCTGTTCATGAGATTCTCCAGGCAAGAATACTAAGTTGGTTTGCCATTCCCTTCTACAGTGGATGTTCCTGACCCAGGGATCAAACCTGCATTGCAGGCAGATTCCTTACCATCTGAGCTGCCTATGTAGGTATAAATTAAAATGTGCTACTAAAAAATCTAACTGGGAGCAAAAATACAATTTCTTGATTTTTTTTCCCCTACCACTTACCTCACTTTTCTTTCTATTATCGATTTAGTATGCATAATTAGCTGTTATAATAGATACATAAATAATAAGTTGAATTACTACTTGTAACTGTCAAGGAAAAAAGGCAAAAATATACCCAACTAAATGCAGAGTGCCAGAGAATAGCAAGGAGAGATAGGAAGGTCTTTTTAAATGAACAATGCAAAGAAATAGAGACAAATAATAGAATGGGACAGACCAGAGATCTCTTCAAGAAAACTGGAGATGTTAAAAGAATACACAGAAGAACTGTACAAAAAAGATCTTCATGACCCAGAAAATTATGATGGTGTGATCACTCACCTAGAGCCAGACATCTTGGAATGTGAAGTCAAGTGGGCCTTAGAAAGCATCACTATGAACAAAGCTAGTGCACGTGATAGAATTTCTGTTGAGCTATTTCATATCCTGAAAGATGATGCTATGAAAATGCTGCACTCAATATGCCAGCAAATTTGGAAAACTCAGCAGTGGCCACAGGACTGGAAAAAGTCAGTTTTCATTCCAATCCCAAAGAAAGGCAAAGCCAAAGAATGCTCACACTACTGCACAATTGCACTCATCTCACATGCTAGTAAAGTAATGCTCAAAATTCTCCAAGCCAGGCTTCAGCAATATGTGAACCATGAACTTCCAGATGTTCAAGCTGGTTTTAGAAAAGACAGAGGAACCAGAGATCAAATTGCCAACATCTGCTGGATCATGGAAAAGCAAGAGAGTTCCAGAAAAACATCTATTTCTGCTTTATTGACTATGCCAAAGCCTTTGACTGTGTGGACCATAATAAACTGTGGAAAATTCTCAAGGAGATGGAAATACCAGAACACCTGATCTGCCTCCTGAGGAATCTGTATGCAGGTCAGGAAGCAACAGTTAGAACAGGACATGGAACAACAGACTGGTTCCAAATAGGAAAAGGAGTACATCAAGGCTGTATATTGTCACCCTGCTTATTTAACTTATATGCAGAGTACATCATGAGAAACACTGGGCTGGAGGAAGCACAAGCTGGAATCAAGATTGCCAGGAGAAATATCAATAACCTCAGATATGCGTATGACACCACCCTTATGGCAGAAAGTGCAGAAGAGCTAAAGAGCCTCTTGATGAAAGTGAAAGTGGAGAGTGAAAAAGTTGGTTTAAAGCTCAACATTCAGAAAATTAAGATCATGGCATCTGGTCCCATCACTTCATGGCAAATAGATGGGGAAACAGTGGAAACAGTGGCTGACTTTATTTTTCTGGGCTCCAAAATCACTGCAGATGGTGATTCGCACCCATGAAATTAAAAGACACTTACTCCTTGGAAGGAAAGAAGTTATGATCAAACTAGACAGCATATTGAAAAGCAGAGACATTACTTTGTCAACAAAATTCTGTCTCTTCAAGGCTATGGTTTTTCCAGTGGTCATGTATGGATGTGAGAGTTGGACTATAAAGAAAGCTGAGTGCCAAAGAACTGATGTTTTTGAACTGTGATGTTGGAGAAGACTGTTGAGAGTCCCTTGGACTACAACGAGATCCAACTACTCCATCCTAAAGGAAATCAGTCCTGGGTGTTCATTGAAAGGACTGATGTTGAAGCTGAAACTCCAATACTTTGGCCACCTGGTGTGAAGAGCTGACTCATTGGAAAAGACCCTGGTGCCGGGAAAGATTGAGGGCAGGATCAGAAGGGGACAACAGAAGATGAGATGGTTGGATGGCATCACCGACTTGATGGACATGGGTTTGGGTGGACTCTGGGAGTTGGTGATGGACAGGGAGACCTGGCGTGCTGCAGTTCATGGGGTCATAAAGAGTCAGACACGACTGAGCAACTGAACTGAACTGAAAAGAATATTCCATGCAGGGATGGACACAATGAAATACAGAAATGTTAAGGACCTAACAGAAGGAGAAGAGATTAAGAAGAGATGACAAGAATACATAGAACTATGCAAGAAATTTCTTAATGACCTGGATAACCACGATGATATGGTTATTTCCCTAGAGTTAGATTTGTGGAATGTGAATTCAAGTATGCCTTATGAAGCATTACTTCATTCTGTCACAGTGACAGAATTCTAGCTGAACTATTTAAAGTCCTAAAAGTGATGCTGTTAAGGTGATTCTGTTAAAGTGCTACACTCAATATGGCAGCAAATTTGGAAAGCTCAACAGTGGTCACTGGACCTGAAAAGGACAATTTTCATTCCAATCTCAAAGAAGTGAAATGCCAAAGAATGTTCCAACTACCATACAATTAAGGCTCATTTTACATGCTAGCAAGGTTACCGTCAAAATCCTTCACGCTAGGCTTCAGCAGTATGTGAACCAATAACTTCCAGATCTACAAGCTGGGTTTTCAAAGGGACAGAGGAAACACAGAGATCAAATTGCAAACATTCACTGGATCCTGAAGAAAGCAAGGGAGTTCCAGCAAAACATCTATTTCTGCATCATTGACTATGTTAAAGCCTTTGATCATGGGGATCACAACAAACTACAGAAAATTCTTAAAGAGATGAAGTAAGACCAGACCATCTTACCTGTCTCCTGGAGAAACTTGTATGCAGGTAAGACACAACACTTAGAATTGGACTGAACAACTGGCCCACTCAAAATGGGTAAAGAAGTACAGCAAGTCTGTATATTGTCACCCTGTTTATTTAACTTATCTTCAGACTACATCATGCGAAATGCCAGGGTGTATGAATCACAAGCTGGAATCAAGATTGCTGGGAGAAATATCAACAACCTCAGATGTGCAGATGATATCACTCTAATGGCAGAAAATTTTGAGGAACTAAAGAGCCTCCTGATGAGGGTGAAAAAGGAAAGTGAAAAAGCTGGCTTGAAACTCAACTTGAAAAAACTAAGATCATGGCAAACTAAGATCATGGCAAATAGAAGGGGAAAAACTGAATGCAGTGACAGATTTTATTTTCTGTGGCTCCAAAATCACTATGGATTGTGACCACAGCCGTGAAATCAGAAGACATTTGCTCCTTGGAAGGAAAGCTATGGCAAACCTAGATAGTGTAATAAAAAGTAGAGACTTCACTTTGCCAACGAAGGTCTGTAGAGTCAAAATTAAGGTTTATCTATGAACAGATGTGATAGTTGGGCCAAAAAGAATGCTGAGCACCAAAAACTGAATTGCGGTACTGGAGAAAACTCTTGAGAGTCCTTTGCATTGCAAGGAGATCAAACAAGTCAATCCTAAAGAAAACCAACCCTGAATATTCATTGGAAAGACTGATGCTGAAGTTGAAGCTCGAATACTTTGGCCACTGATGCGAAAAACTGATGCATTGAAAAAGACCTAATGCTGAAAAGAATGAAGGCAAAAGAAGAAGGTGTTTCAGAGGATAAGATGTTTAGATAGCATCAATGAGCATGAATTTGAGCAAACTCCAGGAGACAGTGGAGGACAGAGGAGATTGGCATGCTACAGTCCATGGGACTGCAAAGAGCTGGACATGACTTAGTGACTGAACAGCAACTATGGAATAAGGTAAGACATTTAATCATTTAAAGCCTACAGAAATAATAGGACTGATAAATATTTGTAACACTCAAAAAGACTGAAATGTTCTTTCTCTGAAAAGTGAGCTTAATGATGTGCATTTTATAATATTTTGGCAAATTAATTTTGAAAAATTTCCTCTCTTAACTTAAAAAAAAAGAAAAAGGTTTTGGTGTCTGGCACATCATAACCCCCATCTATTCAAGCCCAATTATTTACTTCCTGTATTGCTCTCTGGAGGGGTGGCTCTTAGATAAGCTATTTTAATGTAAACCCTAATTGTTGAAGTTTTAAGTGTAATTTTACTGATAGCTCTAGTTGTAGTTACTGTATTATTGTACATTTAAAACTATTTTAGAGTCAGTGTCCTTATGCGTCCACGCCTGAACGTGTGTACACTCTCTTTCACACACACTGACACGTTTCATGTATGCACACACACAATGGAATTTCTGCGTTTTGAGTAGAAGAGTGTCATTGAATATGTATAAATATCAGTAAGTTGAGGAACATTTTCAGGAGAATACTCTGGATAGTTCATATTCTGACAGTTCAAGATATTCTTTCAGAAGGTGAAATGGACTAACCACATCAAACTTTACCTGACCATTTGATTATTGATTGATTTTTCTT
The DNA here is from genome assembly GCF_016772045.2 of Ovis aries. Lineage (NCBI taxonomy): Eukaryota > Metazoa > Chordata > Mammalia > Artiodactyla > Bovidae > Ovis > Ovis aries. The sequence goes on from NC_056070.1 coordinate 1,817,683, forward strand.
CACCAGTCAACCATTAACCCTAGGTAATTTGCCTCTTGAAATTAATTTTCCTGTATTGACTTCTTTTAAAAGTTTTCCTTTTTAAAAAGTTTTCCCATAAGGAGGAGAAATATTCATCTTTAAATTAACCAACATTTTTCACAAATTTAATTGTTTTTCTCAAAGTAAAAAAATAAAGTTTGTTTTTATGCTTAATAGTGAAATAATGTATTATTGCTAGATAACCAACCTAAATGATTTACATGGGTTGTGGAGACCAAAAATTGTATTAGAACTAAATGTGAATTGAAGTCTTGAGTTTAACTATATGTATAATAGCCATTAATCACCATCATAAGTATTTTATTATCTTATTATCTTCTAAATACTCCTAAAAATGATTTAAGGCACATCTCCAACATCTTCTAATATATGAATTAGTACAAATGCACTGCAGTTGATTATTTAGAGACTGGCATATGCATTTACCAGGATTACTAGAGACTGGCTATGTTCATCAGTGAAAAACTGTTCTGCCTCTGACTGTGCTGTACTTTATATTTCACCTGAAACTTTAACAAATTTTCACCCTATTATAATTAACTTGTCATCACCCTGTTTACCACCATTCACATTTTCTGCTTTATTCCAGATGCTGCTCCTATGTAGGTCGGCGTGGAAATGGGCCTCAGGCAATCTCTATTGGCAAGAACTGTGATAAATTTGGAATCGTTGTTCATGAACTGGGCCATGTGATAGGCTTTTGGCATGAGCACACGCGGCCAGACAGAGATAACCATGTGACTATCATACGGGAAAACATCCAGCCAGGTGAGGGGCTGTACAGGGTGTCGGATTTGAGATTGACTAAACATCTTTTAATAGGATTGTGCTGTTTACATTTTAATTTCTTACAAAATGTGAATTGTTTTGTTGATATTGTGGCTCAACGTTTTCCTTGATTAAAAAATACCTATTATGGTGCTGATTTGTTCCTGCAAATCAAATGATCTTATGCAGTTTTTAGATTTGCATTTTTTTCTTAAGATTTATCTACTTTATATCTCTGGTTCTTTCAAAAAAAATGGTGAACCATAAATTAATATTGTTAAATTTTCAAAAAGCATTTTCTATCCTTAGTTCTATAATTTATGTTGTTGGGATTTAAAAAGGGTCCAGAGTTTGTCACAAAATGTGCTGCTACCATAAAAATCTATATTATACCACAGACAGTTTCATGAGAAAATTCCACAAAGTAAGACATTTTCAGGATAGCCCAAATATTTTCTTGAGACTTTCTCTTAATCTTGACTACCCTAAAGACAAATTCTTAAGAATGTTGCAAGTGTCAGTAGTTCAGTAGTTAATATGTATTTAAATTTAATTTCCTCTGACAGTTGATGTGTGATAATAACCTCATTTATAGTTTTGTATTTGTTTTACCTTTCATAAATTCATAAAAATAAGCAAATTTCAATTGCCAAAAGAAAAACCCTATTGTTTAGAATTGTTTTATAAGATTGTGCATATTTCACGCATTGTTGTTTGGTTGCTAAGTTGTTTTTTTACCGTTTTTGCAACGCCATGAGCTATATAGCTCACCAGGCTCCTCTGTCCTTGGGATTTCTCAGGCAAGAATATTGGAGTGAGTTGTCATTTCCTTCTCCAAGGGATCTTCCTAACCCAGTGATCAAACCTGCATCTCCTGCATTGCAAGCTATGTGTTATTTTCTTATTCATAGCCAGTTTTAAGTTATTAATACAAACATTGAATTCCTAAGAATTTCCTGTGATTAGCAGCATTGATCTATTTAGTCACTCACAACATATTTGTATTGAGGCATTATTAGATATTGGAGATACTTCATGAAAATTACAGAGCTTAGTGTAGCTATGTCTATATATATACAAATATTCTAAACAAGTGAGAAAATGAGAATAGTCATATGTTGAGAATACTGTCAGTCCAAGCAAGGTGTGACAAAATGTGCTTTAGCAAGTCGGGAGATGTCACAAAAGAACTGAAATTTAGAAGTAAAGGGTTTCTAAGTGCAGAAAAGAGTGATGGTATATCTAACTGAAAAAAAGAAAAAGGATCATGATCAAAGCTACAATTACAGATAATTAGATTATTTTCATCTGCTCATAGGGCTGCATGGTAAGTTACAAGTGGGAGATTAGTTGGTAATTACCAAAGGGGATTAGATCATAGGGATTTTCTATAAGAAGCCAGGAAATTTATCCTGGCTTTTATCCTAGAGATTTTATCCTCTAGCTACTGGAGAATAATCAAAGGATTGAAAGCAGAACAAGTTCAGATTTAAAAGAAATAGAAAGAGATTTCTTTCAGCTTATAGGGATTATTAACTGAGAATGGGGATATGGGAGTAGGGAGAATGAACCTATTAGAAGCTTAAATGAGTAGTCTATCAGAGGTGACTGAGTCCTCAGTTAGGGTGGTGTAGACCAAGAAGATAAGGAAATAATATTTCAAAAATATTTTAAGAGAAGCACTATATGAAGGAAGATCTTCAAAGTTTTATTTTTTAGGCAACAGGGTGAGTGGCAGCACCATCAAATGAAGTAAGCTAAGAAATATGGATAAAACAAAAAGCAACATACTTTTAAGAGGGAAAAGACAAATAATAATTTCATTTAGCATATGTTTGAGTTTGAGAAGCCTTTAGATAATTGAAGTAGAGATATTTAGCAGACAAAGGAAAGCCGAATCTAGACTTTAGGACATATCTAGAAAGGAATTTGATACAGGATTTGACTGTTTAGGAAAATGTTGGAGAAAGAAGGAAATAAGATTTCAGGTAGAATATGGGGAATACCACCATTTACGTTCAGTTTGAGAAAAATCTCTCAAAAGATTAAGTTTGGTCTAAGGGGTAGGAGAAAAATCAATTGGTGCAATGTTACAGGGAAGAGATCATTTCAAGAAAAAGAAGTATTCTGTAGTATTGAAAGAGAAGTAAATAAAATCTCTACTCTCAATATGGAAGACTCTTTAACTCCTCAGCAGCTATCACGTTCATCTAATACTTTTTTTTATCACTGGGAGACAAAGAGGAAATAGTATTTCTGATGATTACTCCAACTACCAATTAAATGAGAAAAAGTTTTCTATTAACCACAGTTATTAAGTTTCCTCTATTATGTTGACAAAATAACTTATAAAGAAAGTAACTTTCAAGAATGTTTCTTGCTCTTAAAATTAGGACTCTGATTCAACATAAATTTACATACCTACAACAAGCAAGAAATGTATAAAAAGCATATAAATATATAATACTTAACATAGTGCTAAACTAATTATGGTTTTTCTTTTTTATTGTTGTTGAGTCACTATTCAGGTTAATGGAAAAGAGTAATTTATTTAGTGAGATGTTCTGAGTATTTGGAACTCTGTGCACATTTTGTCACCCCTTTTTGGATTCAACAATATTCTCGGCATATGACTATTCTCACTTTCCTCATTCACTTGCAATAATTTGTATGTATGAACCCTTGGCCCTCTGTATTTATAGGGTTTTGCATCCATAGATTCAACCAATCTTTGAATCAAAATTTATTCATTGTACTAAACCATTTTATATAAAGGACTTAAGCATCCACAAATTTTGGTATCCAAGAGGTTCCTAGAACCAATCTTATCAGATACTGAAGGCTGATTGTAATTCTAATATGAAAGAATTCATGTTGGAGAATAACTTTCAACAGATCTGTGTCTTACTCAGAAACTTAAGATCAAGTGTTATTCTAGGGCAATGTCTAGTAAGTGTCAACTTTAGCTTTACATTCATATGCAAAATTAGTGGCTATGTATGATAGGAGCCAATTTTGTACAAGGATTGGATTACTTTTAGATTAGTTTTAAGCCATTTTAGAACAGGCCTTCAAGAATGAGGCTTCTCATTAAAAAAAAATGTTTAGGATGAGTTTTGCTGGTGCTCTGTATCTCTGATTTGCTTTTCCCTTCTTTCATAAAATAAGTCTAATTTTCTTTACAGAGTCCATATATGGCTGTGTTCTTTTTAGCCATTATGTCATATATGTGGTAAATGCTCAATTATATGCTTCAGAAGGTATTACCAAAGTTGCTTCATGTTCCACTTTCAGAAATTTTCATGAAACATTTTGCTTTACTTAAGGAGTATATTCACATATTGTGCTTGGAAGTTGACATATCCAGTAGATTACAGGTTAAAATAAATAAAATCAGCTCCATAGCTTTATAAACATCATACTTAGAATTGGATATACTAAAATATACTTACTATTTTTTAATGAAGGGTAGAGTTATAACACTTTCTTCTATCAGGTTAAAGACAATGTAAATTATTTCCTGAGAAGAGTAATAATAGCCGCAGAGATTTCTGGAACATGTATCTCACTATTTGGTCTGTTAGTTCACTGAAAACTATTTAATGTGTGAATTCATTGTAAAGGTTAACTAAAACACTTTTTTAGAGAAGGAAATGGCAACCAACTCCAGTATTCTTGCCTGGAGAATCCCATGTACAGAGGAGCCTGGCAGACCATGGTCCATAGGGTCAGAGAGAATTGGAAATGACTGAAGTGACTAAGCACAAAACACTTTACTCTGGGCTACAGGTTCTACAACTTAAGGCTGATTGTTTCATCTTTAATGCTTAAGTGATTTGGGGGGGCTCCAAAATCACTGCAGATGGTGACTGCAACCATGAAATTAAAAGATGCTTTCTCCTTGGAAGAAAAGCTGTGACCAACCTAGACAGCACATTAAAAAGCAGAGACATCACTTTGCTGACAAAGGTCCGTCTAGTCAAGGCTATGGTTTTTCTAGTAGTCATGCATGGATGTGAGAGTTGAACTATAAAGAAAGCTTAGCACAGAATAACTGATGCTTTTGAACTATGGTGTTGGAGAAAACTCTTGAGAGTCCTTTGGACTGCAAGGAGATCGAACTAATCTATCCTAAAGGAAATCAGTCCTGAATATCCATTGGAAAGACTGATGCTAAAGCTGAAACTCCAATATTTTGGCCACCTGGTGCAAAGAACTAACTCATTGGAAAGACCCTGTTGCTGGGAAAGATTGAAGGTGGGAGGAGAAGGTGATGACAGAGGATGGGATGGTTGGATGGCATCACCGACCCTATGGACATGAGTCTGAGTAAGCTCCAGGAGTTTGTGTTGGGCAGGGAAGCCTGGCGTGCTGCAGTCCATGGGGTCGCAGAGTTGGACAGGACTGAGCGACTGAACTGAGCTAACTATGTCAGTCTTCCCATCACCCGTATGGAAGATCTTATGCTCTGTACATCACTCAGTTTCTTTATTAGCTTTTGGGAAACTTTTTAATCTGATATTTTCAGATTTAGTAATAATATAACAATTGGAATAAAATTTAAATAGTTGCATAAACATTGTAATAGTTCTGTTCTGAACTCTAACCTTGAATTTGGAATCCTAATACCTCAACTTTACATTTAGATGTTTCAGACTGAGCCATAAAAACAGCCTTCTTTGGGTGCTGAAATTGTGAAAAATGGATTAGTGAAACCTAAACTCTATCTGAGGAAACATTTCTGGAACCACTAATGTAGGTCTAGACATTTAATGCTATGTTCTTTTCAGATTTCAAGAAATAATATTATAATACAGATACAAAGAGGCAGTTGAGAAATATATTAATGTGAAGATGTCCATAAGTTAAAATGGCAGTCATGAAAAGTAAAAAAGAAAAATTAAATCCTGAAGCATGTTCTTCTAAAAAGCCTTCTGATTAGAGCTTCCTTTTCATCAAAGAAAATCTTGTTTGAGCTTTGAGTGAAACGTTCTGTTGTTATTTCATCGTTAGTGACAAAGTCACACAGCAAACACTTGAAATGCGTGTATATACAACATATAATATTTCCCATTGTTTCATAGAAATCATCTAATACAAGTAGGAAGATTTATTTGTCTAGGCCAATAGAGTCATAAGAGAGAGTGGGAAACTCATTTGGTAAAAAGTGTAGCTTTTATAATCACAATACTGCAAAAAAAAATGTAGTCATTTTAAAAAAAACAGTATTAAGAGAAAGTGAAAGGGTATACAAAGAAAAATCCAAAGTATGCTTTTGGTAATCTACCTTTTTGACAAAATTAACTTATTCAGTTCAGTTCAGTTGCTCAGTCATGTCCGACTCTTTGTGACCCCATGGACTGCAGCATGCCAGACTTTCAGGTTGATCACCAACTCCCGGAGCTTGCTAAAACTCATGTCCACTGAGTCAGTGATGCCATCCAACCATCTCATCTTCTGTTGTCCCCTTCTCCTCCTGCCTTCAATCTTTCCCAGCATCAGGGTCTTTTCCAATGAGTCAGTTCTTCACATCAGGTGGCCAAAGTATTGGAGTTTCAGATTCAGCATCAGTCTTTCCGATGAATAATCAGGACTGAACCGATTTCCTAGCTTGACCTCCTTGCAGTCCAAGGGACTCTCAAGAGTCTTCTCCAACACCACAGTTTAAAAGCAGCAATTCTTTGGTGCTCAGCTTTCTTTATAGTCCAACTCTCACATCCATACATGACTACTGCAAACACCATAGCTTAGACTAGATGAACCTTTGTGCCCAAGTAATGTCTTTGCTTTTTAATGTGCTGTCTAGGTTGGTCACAGCTTTTCTTCCAAGGAGTAAGTGTCTTTTAATTTCATGGCTGAGATCACCATCTGCAGTGATTTGGGAGCCCAGAAAAAACAGTCTCTCACTTTTCCCACTTTTTCCCCATCTATTTGCCATGAAGTGATGGCACCAGTTGCCATGATCTTAGTTTTCAGAATGCTGAGTTTTAAGCCAAGTTTTTCACTCGCCTCTCCACTTTCTTTAAGAAGCCCTTTAGTTCTTCACTTTCTGCCATAAGGGTGGTGTCACCTGTATATCTGAGGTTAATGATATTTTTTCCTGGCAGTCTTGATTCCAGCTTGTGCTATCTATCCTGGCATTTCACATGATGTACTCTACATATAAGTTATATAAGCAGGGTGACAATTTACACCTTAAGATACTCCTTTCCCAACTTGGGACCAGTCTGTTGTTCCACGTCTGGTTCTAACTGGTGCTTCTTGACCTGCATACAGATTTCTCAGGAAGCAAGTAAGGTTGTCTGGTATTCCCATCTCTTGAAGAATTTTCCACAGTTTGTTGTGATCCACATAATCAAAGGCTTTGGCATAGTCAAAACGTGGTCCACTAGAGAAGGGAATGGCAAACCTCTTCAGTATTCTTGCCTTGAGAACTGCACAAACAGTGTGAAATTCACTAATATTCTTTCAGGCTGATATTCAAGTGCACATAGTGGCGCTGGTTGTCCTCTTTTGCGTGTACTTGGGTGTTTGTGTGTAAATGCAGTGTCATGAAGATCAGTGATCAGCTTTCGGTAGAGAGCAGTTAGAGGACTGGGAGGGTTCTTCTGTTCTCCTTTCTGTCTGTTAAGAGGTTTCTGAAATGTTTCCTGTGCCTGATTCTTAGGTCAAGAGTACAATTTTCTGAAGATGGAGCCTGGGGAAGTGAACTCGCTCGGAGAAAGCTATGATTTTGACAGCATCATGCATTATGCTAGGAACACCTTCTCAAGGTTGGAGTCTCAGGTTATACCTCTTGACTTTTAATTCCTTTCCTCTGTGTGGCTCCTCACAAAATAGGTTTAGCATAGAACTAGAACCACTTTTAAATATTGCTGCTGTAGAGTACAAAAAATACTTGCTTGGTGTTGATAGCCAACACCAGGCATTTAAGATTTTAAAAACACATTTCTTATCAAAATATATTCAAAGTAAAAATTTAAATGGTATGAATTATTTAAATTATTTAATATTACTAATCATACAAAAGTTCAATTGAAATAATTACCAAACCAATCAGCATGTTAAATTGGCAAGCACTATTAATAGAAATTAGGCATTTCAAATACAGAACTCAGTTGTTGTGTTGGAATGTTATACTCTTTCTGTGGCTTGTGTTTTTATTGTATATTTTCTGTTGCTCAAGTACTAATTGTACTTGAAAACAGCTATAGTAAAATAATTATCAGAAAACATTTTAGAAAGATATTTTGCTTCATATAATTTAGAATTCTGCCATTTACTAATCTTAGAATTATTTTGTTAGTGACTGAATGCTAATTTTAAGAGTGTAATAAATTTGAGTTTTGATCTATTTCACTCTAAAGAAGTTATCATCAAGGCAATAGTTTCCAGGTAAGTAATACGAAACTGTTTAAGTCATCTCTTTTTTCCCATTTTATACCCATTTTACGCTCATATGTCCATTCCACTCATTCTTTTTTTATCATTATGTGCATTTCACAACTCATTAATGTTTATGTTTAAAGGCAATGTTTCAATCTGAAACACGCATTTTCCCTTATTCTGTACTCCTTTTATGTCTGTAAATGATTGCTTTTCCATAAACCACAAGATTCATGCAGTTTGTCACCCCCTAAACCTACCTTGGTGTTGCATGACAACTAGCCTTGACATATCAGTGTTCTTATTGTTTCAAAATTTGAGTATTCACTTTTCCTAAATAAACTTATATTACTATAGTGAAAGAAACTGTATGTATCTGTAAGAAGAATTGATCCAATTCACATATTTTTTTTCTGATTTTAAAGAAGATGGTTATTAACTCATACATACATTGAAATAAAAATTACAGGAGAGGAAATATTTGGCACAGTTCTCAGGCACCACCTTCAAAGTATTTGAAAGGTTTTTTTATCATAATAAAGAAATCTCAATATCAATGGCCAACCACTCCAGTATTCTTGCCTGGAGAATCCCATGGAAAAAGGAGCCTGGTGGGCTACAGTCCATGGGGTCACAAAGGGTTGGACACAACTGAGTGACTAACACACACAATATCAAATGTACCATATTATCTATTTTTAAATATACAATTTAATAGTATTAAGTACATTCACATTGTTAGGAAACAGATCTCCAGAAACTTTTCATCTTGCAAACCTGAAACCCTATACCCATTCATTAAACTCTCCACTCTCCCCACCCCCACCCCAACCTCTGATAACCACTTTTCTACTTTCTGCTTCTGTGAATTTGGCTAGTTTAGGTACCAAGTAAAATTACACAATATTTATCATTCTGTGACTGTTGTTTTTTTCTACCTAGCATAAAATCCTTAAGGTTCATCTATGTTGTAGCATGCAGCAAAATTTCCTTCCATTTTCAGGCTGAATAATACTCCATTGGATATATATTGACTCTTTGTTTATTCATTCATTTGTTCATGGATATCTGAGTTGCTTTCACCTCTCGGCTACTGTGAATAGTGCTACCATGAACATGTGTATGTGAATATCAAGAGCCTGTTTTCCTTTCTTTTGGATATATACAAAGAAGTGAGATGGCTGGAATGTATGGTAGTTCTATGATTGTTTTTTGAAGAACCTCAATCCATTTTTTCATAGAAACTGCACTATTTTGCAAACCTATCAACAGGGTATAAGTGTTCCAATTTATCCATATCCTCACCAACATATTTTCTTTTCCGTTTTTTCAAGATAGTAACCATCCTAATGGGTATGAAATAATGTCTCATTATGGTTTTGATTTGCATGATTAGTCATGTTGAGAATATTTTTCTATGCTTGACAATTTGTATATCATCTTTGAAAAAATATATATTCAAATCTTCTGCCTATTTTTTCATCAGATTACTTCATTTTTCTGTTGTTGAGTTGTAGGATTTCTTTGTGTATTCTGATCTATATATATATATATATATATATATATATATACACACATATGGATATATAGAGATGGTTGGATGTCATCACTGACTCAATGGGCATGAGTTTGAATAAACTCCAGGAATTGGTGATGGAAAGGGAAACCTGGCATGCCGCAGTCCATGTGATTGCAAATAGTCAGACACAACTGAGTGACTGAACTGAACTGATGTGTATATATATATATGTTGGGAACATTTTATCTCTTTTTCATTCTTTTGATTGTTTGCTTTGCTATGCACAAGCCTTTTAATTAAAAATGCAATCCTATGCTTTGGGTATCATATCCAAGAAATCATTGCTATATTTACATTGCAACAAAAAGGATAAAATATCTAGGAATAAACCTACCTAAAGAGACAAAAGACCTATATGCAAAAAACTATAAGACACTAATGAAAGAAATCAAAGATGACACAAACAGGTGGAGAGATATACTGTGTTCTTGGATTGGAAGAATCAATATTGTGAAAATGACTATATTACCCAAAGCAATCTACAGATTCAATGCAATCCTTATCAAACTACCTTTAGTATATTACACAGAACTAGACCAAAAAATTTCACAATTTGTATGGAAACACAAAAGACCCCATATAGCCAGGTCATTCTTGAGAAAGAAAAATGGAATCAACCTTCCCAACTTCAGAATATACTACAAAGCTATAGTCACCAAGATAATATGGTATTGGCACAAAAACAGAAATATAGAACAATGGAAAAGGTAGAAAGCCCATAGACAAACCCACACAGCTATAGGCACCTTATCTTTAACAAAGGAGGCAAGAACATATGATGGAGAAAAGATAGTCTCTTCAACACATGATGCTGGGAAAACTAGACAGCTACATGTAAAAGAATGAAATTAGAACATTTCCTAACAAAAATAAACTCAAAATGGATTAAAGATCTAAATATAAAACAAAAGTCTATAAAACTCTTAGAAGAAAACATAGGCAAAACACACTTTAACATAAATCACAGCAAGATCCTCTCTGATCCACCTCCTAGAGTAATGGAAGTAAAATCAAAAATAAATAAATGAGACCTAATTAAGCTAAATGCTTTTCCACAGCGAAGGTAACTGTAAATAGTGTGAAAAGACAATCCTCAATTTGAGAAAATAATAGCAAATGAAACTACTGACAAATGATTAGTCTCTATGCAACCTATTCATGCAGCTCAAAACCAGAAAAACAAACAAACCAATCAAAAAGTGGACATTTCTCCAAAGAAGACATGCAGATGGCTAATAAACACATGAAAAGATGATGCTCAACATCCCTCATTATTAGAGAAATGCAAATCAGAACTACAATGAAGTATCATCTCACACTGGTCAGAATAACCATCATCAAAAAAATCTACAAACAATAAATGTTAGAAAGGGTATGGAGAAAAAGGAACTCTCTTGCAGTGTTGGTGGGAATGTAAATTGATCCAGCCACTATGGAGAACCACACAGAGATTCCTTAAAAAAAAAAAAAAAAAAACTAGGAATAAGTCTACCATATGACCTAACAATCTCACTGCTGGGCATATACTGAGGAAAAAATACTTGAAAAAGACACATGAATCCCAGTGTTCATCACAGCACTATTTACAATAGGTGGGATATGGCTGCAACATAGATGTCTATCTACAGATGAATGGATAAAGAAGTTGTGGTACAGTGGAATATTACTCACCTATAAAACTATTGCATTTGAGTCAGATCTAATGCAATGGAGCCTCATTATAGAGCCTATTATAATAATAGAGCTTATTATACAAAGTGAAGTAATGAATTAAGTTAGACAAATATTGTATATTAAAGCATATATATGTAGTCTAGAAAGGATGATACTGATGAACCTATTTGCAGCACAGCAAGGGAGATGCAGACATAAAGAACAGATTGTAGACACTGAGGGAAGGAGAGGGTGGCAAAATTGAGAAAGTAGCTTTGAAATATATATATTACCATATGTAAAATAATGCGAATTTGCTTTATGACACGCAGAACTGAAATCTAATTCTCTGTGACAACCTAGAGGTGTAGGACGGGGTGGGAAGTGGGAGGGAGGTTCAAGAATGGGTATGGCTAATTCATGTTGATATATGGCAGAAACCAACACAGTGTCATAAAGTAATTATTCTCCAATTAAAAATAAATTAAAAAAATGAATTTTAGATTTTGAAAAAAATAAGTACTTTTTCTAAGGAAAATCTGAATGCCACCTGCTAACTTTATACTCACCATATATATTTTTTAAATTAATTTATTTTAATGGGAGGCTAATTACTTTACAATATTGTGGTGGTTTTTGCCATACATTGACATGAATCAGCCATGGGTGTACGTGTGTCCCCCATCCTGAACCCCTCTCCCACCTCCCTCCCCATCCCATCCCTCAGGGTCATCCCAGTGCACCGGCTTATACAGAGTGAAGTAAGTCAGAAGGAAAAACACCAATATAGTATTTTAATGCATATATATGGAATTTAGAAAGGTGGTAATGACGACCCTACATGCAAGACATCAAAAAAGACAGAGATGTAAAGAACAGACTTTTGGGCTCTGTGGGAGAAGGTAGGGAGGGATAATTTGAGAGAATAGCACTGAAACATGTTTATTGCCATATGTGAAATAGATCACCAGTCCAAGTTCACCGTATACATTTAGCACACAATTTTTTTTCTACTTTGATGAAAGTATTTTGAAAGACTGACATACAGTTTAAATCTAAACACTAACATATTTCTCCTTTGCTTGGTTTGAGTTTGAAAAAATATATATTTGTAAGGAATATATGTGTCTTAATTTGATGACTTATGTGTGACTTGTTTCTGATATTTTTTTTTTCCAGGGGGATGTTTCTGGATACCATTCTCCCCTCACGTGATGATAATGGCATTCGTCCAGCAATTGGTCAGCGAACCCGCTTGAGCAAAGGAGATATTGCACAGGCAAGAAAGCTGTATAGATGTCCAGGTACTGCACCACACAAACTCAGAAGCATAATTGAGTCTGATAGTGGTTTTCCAGATGAACGAGCCACAATTAACTTAGCTGTTTACTTGTCTCTTTTCATGCTGGCGAGTAACTCAGATGCTCAGTTCAAAGTTACTAATCAGAAAATGAAATAGAAGAGAACTCTGGAATACCCATTGGTATAATTAAAAACAAATTGCTAGAAATCAAATTTCAAAAGCAGGGATAGTAAGCTTTATTTCTTTTAATTTAATGAATAAAAAAGAAAAAATATAGTTGTTATTAAATAGTTGCATGATTTCATAGTTAAATTATGGGCTTCCTTGCCAACATAACAGGAATATCCTTTATTTCAACTTCATAATTTGATCCGGAATGATCTTTTATAGCAAGTACTATCATTAACTGTATATAAATTTAAATTTTACTAGGTGGCATTTATAACTTTGTTGCAAAAGAACAAAGTTCTAATCATGTTACTAGTGAACTACTAGTTTGTTTTTATGTTTGTTTGCTAGTTTGTTAAAATGTTTCCTATTTAAATACATTTGTGAAAAAAGATTAAAGACAGGTCTTAATAACAATGTTCCAAGGGAACATTAATGCCTTACTGGTCTAAGAAAGAAAAGATAAAGCAATTATACTCCAATTAAAAAAAACAAAAAAGATTCTGCTTTCAAATTGGAACTTCTTCATATCCTATGTACCTCCTGTATATGCAACATGCTTTGAAATAGTGTATATCAAAGATACATGTTTAATTTTGCTTAACACAGCATTTTCAATTTTTTGTTGTTATTTATGGGAAACTAATACCTGTGAAATTCAGTTTTTGTTCCAGATACTAATATCATAAATAGTAAAATAGTTCTAAAAGTTTTAGTTGGCTGCTCTTCCAATAATTTATACAGACATTCAGGATAAGATGGGTAAATTAATCATTGAAGTTTACATAGATTCTCATGTTTAAAATTTATGTGTATTTAATTATTAGGAAGTTATACTAATTAAGTTTACTGTGATTATTGGTACTAGTCTAGGAAACTTTCTGATTGGGTAGCTGATTCATTTACAAAATGTAGTATTTGCTCATTGACATATAGAAATGTCCACGTGGGGCAGAGAAAGGTCTTCGTCTTCCCTTTATCCCAGTAATCAGCAGTCTGCTGGTGAAAGAGATACTCACTGGGATGTGTGAGTGGTGGTGTGTCTTTATAAATAACTCATTTGTTCTCTTGGTCTCTCTTTTTTGGGGGACCTATTTTTCCTTGTGACTCCCATTTTCTAAATATATTCTCCATTTATTTGATCTAATTTTAAGATTACTTCCCTTTTTTATTTCTAAACTCTTGATACCGAGCTCTTCTAATATAGTTTCTGATCTTTATTTGCATTTTCTCAATATAGTTTTCCTATAGTCCCATAACATTTTGGCTTATATTACATACCTATACCAACTGTCAACCCTAATATTCTCTTAGTAAATCTTCATCAATTAAATGTAAAGTAACATAATGAAATTAAGAAAAAATAAATATCTAAAAATAAAGAGGCTTTTGAAGATTAGAATCATTGCTATGTAAAAGTGTACGTGTAGTCACTCATAGATGTAGTCACAATAGATGTTTACAAATTTGAAAGTGGTGTTAAACATACAGTATATACACAGACTATCTACATCTATTGGATGTACATCTGTGTACAGGTTGTAGGGATGGAAGACCAGTTTAATTGTGCAGAGAATTTAAATACTGGCAATTTTTTAAACACTTGAACATTAAATTTATTTTTTAAATTAATATGAAGTTCTTTTTAGTTATATAAAATCTGTAATTCCTGATATAATTCTCTGAAATTTCAAAGAAAATATCACTTATATGTTTATATACAATTCTTGGTTCAAATATGTTGCCAACATGCCAAAAAAAAAAAAAAATTAGTCACTTTACCATTTATTCACAGGCCCATTTGTTCATAAAACATTTCTTAGTTCAGTTGATAGTACTACACACAGATCGTTCCAAGCCAAAACTGTGGAGGGCATTCTCTCTTCACCCCTTTTTCTGCCACACTACCTATGACTAATCAGTCCTGCTGCCTTCTTGGTATCTAGCTCACTTTCTTGAAGCGAATCCCCTATCCTAGGGATCCTCACCTTTTGTCTGGATTACCACAGTGCTTCCTAATTAACCTCTTCCCTCTGTTCTTACATCTCTTTAGTTCTCTGGCCATACTGCTGTTCAAGTGGCACTTCAATATGCAGAGCTTACTCTGCTTATTTCAGCATAAAGACTGGTTTCCTTTCCCCTGTCTCTTCCCCAGCCTCTTTGCTAGGTGTTTCACTTCCAGCCTAGTTTCTCCCTCCTACTTCATCCAGCACCTGACACTATAGTGTGCTTACCTCCTGCTTCTTCCTGAATCCAGAAAACTCCTGCTGACTCCTGGCCAAGTCCTAATTAATATTCAGGATTTAGCCTCTATGTAACCTCCTACTTAAAAACTAACTGGTCTCCCAGGATTCCCATGGTAGTAAATGCCCTATTTACTCTGGCCTTCATGTCTTATCCCTAAAACCATCAATTCACTTGTCATTTCCCAATTAGAGTGTAATCTTTAGGATCGGAAGTAGACTTTTCCCTCAGGGTATTTTGTTGTTGTTTAGTCACTCTGTGTCCAAATCTTTGAGACCCAATGGACTGCAGTTACCAGGCTTCCCCATCTTTCACTGTCTCCTGGAGTTTGCTCAAACTCATGTCCATTGAGTCAGTGATGCTATCCAACCATCTCATCCCCTGCTGCCCCCTTCTCCTCCCATCCTCAATCTTTCCAGCATGAGTCTTTTCCAATGAGATGGCTCTTCGCATTAGGTGACCAAAATAATGGAGCTTCAGCTTCCGCATCAGTCCTTCTAATGAATATTCAGGATTGATTTCCTTTAGGATGGACTGGTTTGATCTCTTTGCAGTCCAAGGGACTCTCAAGAGTCTTCTCTAGCACCATCATTCAAAAACATCAATTCTTCAACTCTAGACCTTCTTTCTGGCTGAACTCTCACATTTGTTCAAGACTACTGAAAAAAACCATGGCTTTCACTGTACGGACCATTGTCAGCAAAATGATATCTCTGGTTTTTAATATGCTATCTAGGTTTGTCATAGCTTTCCTTTCAAGGAGCAAGAAACTTTTAATTTCATGGCAGCAGTCACTGTTAGTAGTGATCTTGGAAACCAAGAAAATAAAATATGTCACTGCTTTCCCATTTTCCCATTCTATTTGCCATGAAGTGATGGGAACAGATGCCATGAAAGTGAAAATGAAAGTCACACAGTCATATCCGACTCTTTGCGACCCCATGTACTGTCCATGGAATTCTGCAGGCCAGAATACTGGAGTAGATACCCTTTTCCTTCTCCAGGGATTTTTCCCAACCCAGGGATCAAACCAAGGTCTCCCTCATTGCTGGATGATTCTTTACCAGCTGAGCCACAAGGGAAGCCCAGGAATACTGTAGTGGGTAGTTCAGTCGCTCAGTCATGTCCGACTCTTTGTGACCCCATTAATCACAGCACACCAGGCCTCCCTGTCCATCACCAACTCCTGGAGTTCACTCAGACTCACGTCCATCGAGTCAGTGATGCCATCCAGCCATCTCACTCTCTGTCATCCCCTTCTCCTCCTGCACTCAATCCCTCCCAGCATCAGAGTCTTTTCCAGTAAGTCAGTTCTTCACATGACATGGCCAAAGTACTGGAGTTTCAGCTTTAGCATCATTCCTCCCAAAGAAATCCCATGGCTGATCTCCTTCAGAATGGACTGGTTGGATCTCCTTGCAGTCCAAGGGACTCTCAAGAGTCTTCTCCAACACCACAGTTCAAAAGCAGCAATTCTTTGGTGCTCAGCCTTCTGTCCAACTCTCACATCCATACATGACCACTGGAAAAACCGTAGCCTTGATTAGACGGACCTTAGTCGACAAAGTAATGTCTCTACTTTTGAATATGCTATCTAGGTTGGTCATAACTTTTCTTCCAAGGAGTAAACGTCTTTTAATTTCATGGCTACAATCACCATCTTCAGTGATTTCGGAGCCCCCCAAAATAAAGTCTGATACTGTTTCCACTCTTTCCCCATCTATTTCCCATGAAGTGATGGGACCAGATGCCATGATCTTTGTTTTCTGAATGTTGAGCTTTAAGCCAACTTTTTCACTCTCCTCTTTCACTGTCATTAACGGGCTTTTTAGTTCCTCTTCATTTTCTGCCATAAGGGTGGTGTCATCTGCATATCTGAGGTTATTGATACTTCTCCCAGAAATCTTGATTAGCTTATGTTTCTTCCAGTCCAGCATTTCTCATAATGTACTCTGTATATAAGTTAAACAAGTAGGGTGACAATATACAGCCTTGACGTACTCCTTTTCCTATTTGGAACCAGTCTGTTGTTCCATGTCCAGTTCTAACTGTTACTGCCTGACCTGCATATGGTTTCTCAAGAGGCAAGTCAGGTGGTCTGGTATTCCCATCTCTTTCAGAATTTTCCACAGTTTATTGTGACCCACACCATCAAGGGCTTTGGCATAGTCAATAAAGCAGAAATCGATGTTTTTCTGGAACTCTCTTGCTTTTTCAATGATCCAGCAGATGTTGGCAACTTGATCTCTGGTTCCTCTGCCTTTTCTAAAACCAGCTTGATCATCAGGAAGTTCACGGTTCACGTATTGCTGAAGCCTAGCTCGGAGAATTTTGAGCATTACTGTACTAGCCTGTGAGATGAGTGCAATTGTGCAGTAGTTTGAGCAATCTATGGCGTTGCCTTTCCTTGGGATTGGAATGAAAACTGACCTTTTCCAGTCCTGTGGCTACTGCTGAGTTTTCCAAATTTGCTGGCATATTGAGTGCAGCACTTTCATAGCATTATCTTTCAGGATTTGAAACAGCTCAACTGGAATTCCATCACCTCCACTAGCTTTGTTCATAGTGATGCTTTCTAAGGCCCACTTGACTTTACATTCCAGGATGTCTGGCTCTAGATGAGTGATCACACCATTGTGATTATCTGGGTCATGAAGATCTTTTTTGTACAGTTCTTCTGTGTATTCATGCCACCTCTTCTTAATATCTTCTGCTTCTGTTAGGTCCAGACCATTTCTGTCCTTTATCGAGCCCATCTTTGCATGAAATATTCCCTTGGAATCTCTAATTTTCTTGAAGAGATCTCTAGTCTTTCCCATTCTTTGCATTTATTTCTTTGCATTTATTGCTGAAGAAGATTTTCTTTTTCTTTTTTGCTTTATTTTGTTTATTTATTTATTTTACTTTACAATACTGTAATTGTTTTGGCATACATTGACATGAATCTGCCACAGGTATACATTACTTCCCAATCCTGAGCCCCCTCCCACCACCCTCCCATGTCATCTTCCGGGTCATCCCAGTGCACCAGCCCCAAGCATCCTGTAACCTGTATCAAACCTAAACTACCAATTTGTTTCTTACATGACAGTATACATGTTTCAATGCCATTCTCCCAAATCATCCCACCTTCTCCCTCTCCCACAGAGTCCAAAAGTCTGTTCTTTACATCTGTGTCTCTTTTGCTGTCTCGCATACAGGGTTATCATTAACATCTTTCTAAATTCCATGTATATGTGTTAGTATACTGTATTGGTGTTTTTCTTTCTGGCTTACTTCACTCCGTATAATCAGGTCCAGTTTCATCCACCTCATTAGAACTGACTCAAATGTATTCTTTTTAATGCCTGAGTGATACTCCATTGTGTATATGTACCACAGATTTATTATCCATTTGTCTGCTGATGGATATCTAGGTTGCTTCCATGTCCTGGCTATTATAAACAGTGCTGCGGTTAACATTGGGGTACACGTGTCTCTTTCAATTCTGGTTTCCTCAGTGTGTATGCCCAGCAGTGGGATTGCTATTTCCAGTTTTTTAAGGAATCTCCACACTGTTCTCCATAGTGGCTGTACTAGTTTGCATTCCTACCAACAGTGTAAGAGGGTTCCCTTTTCTCCACACCCTCTCCAGCATTTATTGCTTGTAGACTTTTGGATTGCAGCCATTCTGACTGGTGTGAAATGGTACCTCATTGTGGTTTTGATTTGCATTTCTCTGATACTGAGTGATGTTGAGCATCTTTTCATGTGTTTGTTAGCCATCCATATGTCTTCTTTGGGGAGATGTCTATTTAGTTCTTTGGCCCATTTTTTGACTGGGTCATTTATTTTTCTGGAATTGAGCTGAATAAGTTGCTTGTATATTCTTGAGATTAATTGTTTGTCAGTTGCTTCATTTGCTATTACTTTCTCCCATTCTGAAGGCTGTCTTTTCACCTTGCTTATAGTTTCCTTTGTTGTGCAGAAGCTTTTAATTTTAATTAGATCCCATTTGTTTCTTTTTGCTTTTATTTCCAGTATTCTGGGAGGTAGATCATAGAGGATCCTGCTGTGATTTATGTCGGAGAATGTTTTGCCTATTTCACCTCTAGGAGTTTTCTAGTTTCTGGTCTTACATTTAGATCTTTAATCAACTTTGAGTTTATTTTTGTGTATGGTATTAGAAAGTGTTCTAGTTTCATTCTTTTACAAGTGGTTGACCAGTTTTCTCAGCACCACTTGTTAAAGAGATTGTCTTTAATCTATTAAATTATTCTTGCCTCCTTTGTCGAAGATAAGGTATCCATAGGTGTGTGGATTTATCTGTGGGCTTTCTATTTTGTTCCATTGATCTACATTTCTGTCTTTGTGCCAGTACCATATTGTCTTTATGACTGTGGTTTTGTAGTAGAGCCTGAAGTCAGGCAGGTTGATTCCTCCAGTTCCATTTTTCTTTTTCAAGATTGCTTTAGCCATTTGAGGTTTTTTGTGTTTCCATACAAATTTGAAATTATTTGTTCTAGCTCTGTGAGAAATACCACTGATAGCTTGATAGGGATTGCATTGAACCTGTAGATTGCTTTGGGTAGTATACTCATTTTCACTATATTGATTCTTCTGATTCATGAACATGGAATATTTTTTCATCTATTAGTGTCCTCTTGATTTCTTTCATCAGTGTTTTATAGTTTTCTATATATATATGTCTTTAGTTTCTTTAGGTAGATATATTCCCAAGTGTTTTATTCTTTTCATTGCAGTGGTGAATGGAATTGTTTCCTTAATTTCTTTTTCTACCAAGAAACTCACCTCAAAACAAAGGACACATGCAGACTGAAAGTGAAAGGCTGGGAAAAGATATTCCATGCAAATAGAGACCAAAAGAAAGCAGGAGTAGCTATACTCATATCAGATAAAATAGACTTTAAAACAAAGGCAGTAAAAAGAGACAAAGAAGGCCACTACATAATGATCAAAGGATCAATCCAAGAAGAAGATATAACAATTATAAATATTATGCACCCAACATAGGAGCACCACAATATGTAAGACAAATGCTAACAAGAATGAAAGGGGAAATTAACAATATCACAATAATAGTGGGAGACTTTAATACCCTACTCACATCTATGGACAGATCAACTAAACAGAAAATTAACAAAGAAACACAAACTTTAAATGATACAATAGACCAGTTGGACCTAATTGATATCTATAGGGCATTTCAGCCTAAAACAATGAATTTCACCTTCTCAAGTGCTCACAGAACCTTCTCCAGGATAGATCACATCCTGGGCCATAAATCTAGCCTTGATAAATTGGAAAAAATTGATATGATTCCAAACATCTTTTCTGACCACAATGCATTAAGATTAGATCTCAATTACAGGAGAAAAACTATTAACATATGGAGGCTGAACAACACGCCTCTGAATAACCAACAAATCACAGAAGAAATAAAAAAGAAATCAAAATATGCATAGAAACAAATGAAAATGAAAACACAACAACCCAAAACCTGTGGGACACTGAAAGCAATGCTAAGGGGAAAGTTCATAGCAATACAGGCATACCTCAAGAAATAAGAAAAAATTCAAATAAATAACCTAACTCTACACCTAAAGCAACT
The DNA here is from genome assembly GCF_016772045.2 of Ovis aries. Classification (NCBI taxonomy): domain Eukaryota; kingdom Metazoa; phylum Chordata; class Mammalia; order Artiodactyla; family Bovidae; genus Ovis; species Ovis aries. Next base: position 1,838,437 of record NC_056070.1, read on the forward strand.
AGAAAAGGAAGAAATGGAAAACCCCAGGGTTAGTAGAAGGAAAGAAATCTTAAAAATTAGGGCAGAAATAAATGCAAAAGAAACAAAAGAGACCATAACAAAAATCAACAAAGCAGAAAGCTGGTTCTTTGAAAGGATAAATAAAATTGACAAACCATTAGCCAGACTCATCAAGAAACAAAGGGAGAAAAATCAAATCAATAAAATTAGAAACGAAAATGGAGAGATCACAACAGACAACACAGAAATACAAAGGATCATAAGAGACTACTATCAGCAATTATATGCCAATAAAATGGACAACTTGGAAGAAATGGACAAATTCTTAGAAAAGTACAACTTTCCAAAACTGAATCAGGAAGAAATAGAAAATCTTAACAGATCCATCACAAGCATGGAAATTGAAACTGTAATTAGAAATCTTCCAGCAAACGAAAGCTCAGGTCCAGACGGCTTCACAGCTGAATTCTACCAAAAATTTTGAGAAGAGCTAACACCTATCCTACTCAAACTCTTCCAGAAAATTGCAGAGGAAGGTAAACTTCCAAACTCATTATATGAGGCCTCCATCACCCTAATACCAAAACCTGACAAAGATGCCACAAAAAAAGTAAACGACAGGTCAATATCACTGATGAACATAGATGCAAAAATCCTTAACAAAATTCTAGCAATCAGAATCCAGCAACACATTAAAAAGATAATGCACCATACCAAGTGGGCTTTATGCCAGGGATTCAAGGATTCTTCAATATCCGCAAATCAATCAATGTAATTCACCACATTATCAATTTGAAAAATAAAAGCCAATGATTATCTTAATAGATAAAGAGAAAGCCTTTGACAAAATTCAACATCCATTTATGATTTAAAAAAAAAAAAACTCTCCAGAAAGCAAAAATAGAAGGAACATACCTCAACATAATAAAAGCTATATATGACAAACCCACAGCAAACATTATGCTCAATGGTGAGAAATTGAAAGCGTTTCCCATAAAGTCAGGAATAAGACAAGGGTGCCCACTTTCACCACTACTATTCAACATAGTTCAGAAGTTTTGGCCACAGCAATCAGAGCAGAAAAAGAAATAAAAGGAATCCAAATTGGAAAAGAAGAAGTAAATTTCTCACTGTCTGCAGATGACATGATCCTCTACATAGAAAACCCTAAAGACTCCACCAGAAAATTACTAGAGCTAATCAATGAATATAGTAGAATTGCAGGATATAAAATCAACACACAGAAATCCCTTGCATTCCTATATACTAGTAATGAAGAAGGTTTTCTTATCTCTTCTTGCTATTCTTTGGAACTCTGCATTCAGATGCTTATAACTTTCCTTTACTCCTTTGCTTTTTGCCTCTCTTCTTTTCACAGCCATTTGTAAGGCCTCCCCAGACAGCCATTTTGCTTTTTTGTATTTCTTTTCCATGGGGATGTTCTTGATCCCTGTCTCCTGTACAATGTCATGAACCTCATTCCATAGTTCATCAGGCTATCTATCAGATCTAGGCCCTTAAAACTATTTCTCACTTCCACTGTATAATCATAAGGGATTTGATTTAGGTCATACCTGAATGGTCTAGCAGTTTTCCCTACTTTCTTCAATTTAAGTCTGAATTTGGTAATAAGGAGTTCATGATCTGAGCCACAATCAGCTCCTGCTCTTGTTTTTGTTGACTGTATAGAGCTTCTCCATTTTTGGCTGCAAAAAATAGAATCAATCTGATTTCGGTGTTGGTCATCTGGTGATGTCCATGTGTAGAGTCTTCTCTTGTGTTGTTGGAAGAGGGTGTTTGCTATGACCAGTGCATTTCCTTGGCAAAACTCTATTAGTCTTTGCCCTGCTTCATTCTGCATTCCAAGGCCAAATTTGCCTGTTATTCCAGGTGTTTCTTGACTTCCTACTTTTGCATTCCAGTCCCCTATAATGAAAAGGACATCTTTTTGGGTGTTAGTTCTAAAAGATCTTGTAGGTCTTCATAAAACCATTCAACTTCAGCTTCTTCAGCATTACTGGCTGGGGCATAGACTTGGATTACTGTGATATTGAATGGTTTGCCTTGGAGACTAACAGAGATCATTCTGTCATGTTTGAGCTTCCATCCAAGTACTGCATTTCAGACTCTTTTGTTGACCATGATGGCTACTCCATTTCTTCTGAGGGATTCCTGCCCGCAGTGGTAGATATAATGGTCATCTCAGTTAAATTCACCCATTCTAGTCCATTTTAGTTCACTGATTCCTAGAATGTCGACGTTCACTCTTGCCATCTCCTGTTTGACCTCTTCCAATTTGCCTTGATTCATGGACCTGACATTCCAGGTTCCTATGCAATATTGCTCTTTATAGCATCGGACCTTGCTTCTATTACCAGTCACATCCACAGCTGGGTATTGCTTTTGCTTTGGCTCCATCCCTTCATTCTTTCTGGAGTTATTTCTCCGCTGATCTCCAGTAGCATATTGGGCACCTACTGACTAGCCATCCTGGAATGTGAAGTAAAGTGGGCCTTGGAAAGCATCGCTACGAACAAAGCTAGTGGAGGTGATGGCATTCCAGTTGAGCTATTTCAAATCCTCAAAGATGATGCTGTGAAAGTGCTGCACTCAATATGCCAGCAAATTTGGAAAACTCAGCAGTGGCCACAGGACTGGAAAAGGTCAGTGTTCATTCCAATCCCAAAGAAAGGCAATGCCAAAGAATGCTCAAACTACCACACAATTGCACTTATCTCACATGCTAGTAAAGTAGTGCTCAAAATTGTCCAAGCCAGGCTTCAGTAGTACGTGAACCATGAACTTCCTGATGTTCAAGCTGGTTTTAGAGAAGGCAGAGGCACCAGAGATCAAATTGCCAACATCTGCTTTATCATGGAAAAAGCAAGAGAGTTCCAGAAAAACATCTATTTCTGCCTTCTTGACTATGCCAAAGCCTTTGACTGTGTGGATCACAATAAACTGTGGAAAATTCTGAAAGAGATGGGAATACCAGACCACCTGACCTGCCTCTTGAGTAACCTATATGCAGGTCAAGAAGCTGCAGTTAGAACCGGACATGGAACAACAGACTGGTTCCAAATAGAAAAGGAGTACGTCAAGGCTGTATATTGTCACCCTGCTTATTTAACTTCTCTGCAGAGTACATCATGAGAAACGCTGGGCTGGAAGAAACACAAGCTGGAATCAAGATTGCCAGGAGAAATATCAATAACCTCATAAATGCAGATGACACCACCTTTATGGCAGAAAATGAAGAGGACCTCTAAAGCCTCTTGATGAAAGTGAAAGAGGAGAATGAAAAAGTTGGCCTAAAACTCAACATTCAGAAAACAAAGATCATGGCAGCCGGTCCCATCACTTCATGGGAAATAGATGGGAAAGAGTGGAAACAGTGGAAACAGTGTCAGACTTTATTTTGGGGGGCTCCAAAATCACTGCAGATGGTGACTGCAGCCATGAAATTAAAAGACGCTTACTCTTTGGAAGAAAAGTTATGACCAACCTAGATAGTATATTCAAAAGCAGAGACATTACTTTGTCGACTAAGGTCCGTCTGATCAATGCTATGGTTTTTCCAGTGGCCATGTATGGATGTGAGAGTTGGACTGTGAAGAAGGCTGAGTGCTGAAGAATTGCTGCTTTTGAACTGTGGTGTTGGAGAAGACTCTTGAGAGTCCCTTGGACTGCAAGGAGATCCAACCAGTCCATTTTGAAGGAGATCAGCCCTGGGATTTCTTTGGAAGGAATGATGCTAAAGCTGAAACTCCAGTACTTTGGCCACCTCATGAGAAGAGTTGACTCATTGGAAAAGACTCTGATATTGGGAGGGATGGAGGGCAAGAGGAGAAGGGGACGACAGAGGATGAGATGGCTGGATGGCATCACGGACTCGATGGACGTGAGTCTGAGTGAACTCCGGGAGTTGGTGATGGACAGGGAGGTCTGGCGTGCTGTGATTAATGGGGTCACAAAGAGTCGGACATGACTGAGCGACTGAACTGAACTGAGCCTATTTCACTAGAATTATGTCCTCAAAGTTCATCCCTGTTGCAGCACGTGACAGATTTCTTTCTGTTTTAAGATTGAATAATATTCCATTGTATTCATGTACCACGTTTTATTTATTCATTCATCGAATGATAAGACAGTTTGTTTTTATGGCTGCTCTCAGGAATACTTAATGAATATGTGAGTATACATATTTCTTCAACACTGTTTTCAATTCTTTTGCATCAATACCCAGCAGTAGAGTTGCTATATAATTTGGTAGTTCTATTTATTATTTCTGAGGAAACTCCACATTGTTTTCCGCAGTGGCCGCGGAAAACATTTTACATTCCTAACAGCAGTGCAAAGTGGTTTCTCTACATCCTCACCAACACTTGCTATTTCCGTTTTTTCAATAATGGCCAACAAGCCATTGTGAGGTGATATCTCATTGTGGTTTTGATTTTCATTTCTCTGATTATTGGTGACATTGAGCACTTTTTTCATGTATCTATTGGCCATTTGTTTGTCTTCTGTGGAGAAATGTCTATTCACATCCTTTGCCCATTTTAAAATTTGGTTACTTGGGATTTGTTTTGTTGTTTGTTTGCTGAGTTCCTTCTGTGTTTTGGATACTAACCCCTTATCAGATGCACGATTTGCAAATGCTCCATTCCAAAGATTTCTTTTCATTTTATGAATTCTTTTCCTTTGCTACACAGTTGTTTAGCTTGTTGTTGTCCCCCTTGTCTAGTTTTACTCTTATTATCTGTGCTTTTGGTTTCATATCTAAGCAATCATCGCCAAGACCTCTGTTATGATGTTTTTCACCTATGTTTTTCTTTCGGGAATTTTACAATTTGGAGTCTTACTTTTAGGTCTTTAATCCACTTTAAGTTGATTTTTGTGGATAGTGGAAAAATTGGTTTGATTTTATTCTCTTGTATGTATGTATCTAGTTTCCCTAAGACAATTTATGGAGGAGCCTATCTTTTCACCATTGAAAGGTCTTGGCACCTTTATCAAAGATCCCATTTTACTGTTTAGGTGTGGGTTTATTTTTGGCTCTTTATCCTATCCCATTGGTCTATATGCCTCTCTTATGCTAGTATCATACTTAAAAAAATTTTTTTTTTCTTTACAATATTGTATTGGTTCGATTTGTAGTATGTTTTTAGGTTAAGAACAATGAAGCTTCCAGCTCTGTTTTTTTTTTTCTTTTTCCCCTCAAGATTGTTTTGGCTATTTAGGATTTGTAATTCTATATGAATTTTAAGACTTTTCCTTCCATTTCTACAAAAATATGCCACTAGGAATTTGATAGCGATTGCATTGAATTTTAGAAATTTATCCACGCTTTGACTAGGATGGATAATATTTTAACAATATTAAGTTTTCCAATCCATGAACACATCTTTGTGTCCTTTTAAATTTCTTTTATCAATGTTTTGTAGTCTTCAATGTTCATGTCTTTTGCCTCAAGTTTATTTTGCCTCTTTCATTCCTAAATATTTTATTACTGAGGGTTTTTTTTTATAAAAAGAGTTATTTTCTTAATTTCATTTTCATATTGTTCATTGATAGTTAATGGATATGCAACTGAATTTTGTGTGTTGATTTTGTATTCTACACTTTTGTATAATTTTTTTTTATTACTTCTAACAGGTTTTTTTGGGGGTGGTCTGTGTAATCTTTATGGTTTTGTACATATAAGATCATGTCATCTGCCTACAGAGATGAAAATTCAATTTGGGAATTGTTTTATTTTAGAATGATTTTTATTAGGAGACTGATGATAATTTTTCTTTGTATATTTTTTTTCTCTTAGATAAGATTGGGTTTTTTTAAGCTTAAAGATGCATTGTAAAAATTAATCCCACAGTTTTCCTACCTGTGCCAGAGGTATCTAAGTGTCAAATAGAGGACTTTGGGCATCACAATACTTGACCCCTACAAAACAACTTCATGAAGTACATATTAATAAGATAGCCACTATAAAGAACAGAAACTGAAGTTGAGGGCTTTGAGACTTGCTTGTATGACATAACAAGGGATTATGCCATGAGCCAAACTTCTCTCTTCTCATCCATATACTAAATAGATTACTGTGTAAATGAAGAGACTATGTATTTAACTTAGTAGTGCCATCTTTTCCTTGCTAATTTTCCTTTAGTTGTTTTAGTTATAAAATTATTTTTTATACCTGAACATGAATCAACAAATGCCCAGGAAAATTTATGAAAATCTTCTGAAATAGGGATCGGGTAGCCTGGGATAGCCACATGTACTGAGAGAAATGCACAAATGATTACAACTTGTCAATTGTTGTCCACATTTCTTGCATTATAAGTAGGTGCTATATAATACATTTATTAGATTTTTGAACTATATTCTTTTTTTTTGCATTTCAGAGAGCTTTCTGTTTCATCATTTTATCAGTATAATAATGTTTGTTTACATGTGCAAGTTAATTGTTTTAATTCCTCTTGAGGAAATCCAGTACCAACATTCTATGTGGCTTAGAATTACAGAATTTATTTTTAAACTGCTGTAGCTTTTTTTTTTTTTTTGGTAGCTTTTTTCATTGAAACATACTAAATTCCCCAATGGCTATTTAGCACCTAAACTGATCATAATTAGAAGCACATTGGTTACATTAATAAATCTTAATAAATTTTCATTTTTCTAAGGGTTCTTATAATGTCGCATTTATCAAGTATCCTTAGATGATTCATGAAAAGTTCTGATTACGTATTTTTTACCTTGAGCATTTTTCTTTTATTCTCAAGTTGCTTTTATCTACCTGTTTATCAGAATAAGTATTGCTTGCTCTTATTTTAAATTTATTTTGTTATACAAACATTATTTGTTGTTGTTGTTCAGCCTCTCAGTCATGTCCGACTCTTTGTGACCACATGAACTGCAGTATATACCAGGCTTCCCTTGTCCTAAACCATCTTCCGGAGTTTGCTCAAACTCATGTCCATTAAGTCTGTGAGACCATCCAACCATCTCATCCTCTGTCATCCGCTTTTCCTTCTGCCTTCAATCATTCCCAGCATCAGGGTCTTTTCCAATGAGTCAGTTCTTTGCATCAGGTGGCCAAACTATTGGAGCTTCAGCTTCAGCATCAGTCCTTCCAATGAGTATTTAGGGTGATTTCCTTTAGGATTGACTGGTTGGATCTCCTTTCTGTCCAAAGGACTCTTAAGAGTCTTCTCCCTCATGGCAGTTCAAAGGCATCAGTTCTTAAGTGCTCAGCCTTTTTTTATTGTTCCAGCTCTCACATCCGTACATGACTATGGGAAACACCATAGCTTTGACTATGCAGACCTTTGTAGTTAATGTCTGTTTTTTAATACACTGTCTAGGTTTGTCACTGCCTTTCTTCCAAGGAGCAAGCGTCTTTTAATTTCATGGCTGCATAAACATTTATAGCATATCAAACTCTTTTTACATCTCTATTTTATGTCTTCCAAGCCATTATTTTTGTTTCTTCATTTAAATCAAGATATGCAGAACCATTTATAATGTATTGTTTTGATGAGACAAGAGTTCACCTGCTAGAGTTCACCTGCTGACTCTATAATATGGTAATATATCAGGTTCTATTTCAGTCTTCTTCAGAAGGAAGGAGTTATTCTTTCAAACTGTTGAGTGAAAACTATAAACAGCTTTATATAAGTATTTATATAAACTTAACTGGTGTATAGGAATTGTTCATGAATTAAGGATACTTAAATCAGCTTATATTCATTTGACTCAGATCATGTCTTGCAAAAGCAACAAGACAGTCTGTTGTAGAATGCTTCTGACTACAAACCTTGGCTGAACCAATGAGCTAATTATCCTCTGACCTTGTCTTTGTTGAATTGGCCTATAGATATTAGTCATACTGATCTTGAGGTTGTACAGCTGACTGTTTGCTACATCAGATGACTGATAATTACTACCAAGAAGTTAGATAGGGGTTGTTGGTTGTTTGGTTGTTTAGTCGTTAAGTCATGTCCAACTCTTGTGACCCCATGGATGTAGCCTGCCAGGCTGCCTCTCCATGCGATTCTCCAGTGGATAGGGGTAGTAAAAGGAAAATAAAATTGCTTTCCCAGTCATTTCTACTTATTATAGGCAGAAAACAGAGAATAGATAAATATCTATATCTCATTGGAAAATTTGTCTTCCATAGTGTTTTATGTTTCAATTTATTCCAGTTTATTTTGAAAAAAAATATTTCATTGTGTGTCATTTTAGCACCACTTTTATTGACTATTTATTCATTATTACTTACATTTTATTTTTCCCAACTTTGATACAGTATTCATTATTAAAATCAACTTCACTGTACACCAAATATAATAATAGAGTATTTCATGGGGTCCCAGAATCACATTGAATAGGTACCCACTGGCTTGAATCTGAGTATGGGTGATGTATAAGTTGGCTATTTGCTCATTGGGAATGAATGAGAAATGTTTCCATGAGGAAGAATTTTATGTTTCTTCAGGTTATTTATCTCATAATCTTGTTATATGGTTAGCTATAGCAATCCCTTTAAGTATACTGAAATTCTAGTAAGACAGACATTTTAAAAATTACTTATAAAGGAAAAGTGTTATACAAATATATATCCTCTAATACCAAAAGACTCAAGATTCATTTATGATGCAAATGTCTTTTATAAAAAATAATAAATACTTTTATCCTTTTCATTTAAAAAAATCAAACATATGTTGTTTTTTCTTTCTTTCAGCATGTGGAGAAACCTTACAAGAATCCAATGGCAATCTTTCCTCCCCAGGATTTCCAAATGGCTATCCATCTTATACACACTGCATCTGGAGAGTCTCTGTGACCCCAGGAGAGAAGGTAGTTTATCCCATCAAGTGTTCTCTTTTAGTCCCAAATGCAAAGGTTCATCTTCTTTCAAATATATTTTACTGTGTTTTCTATTCTTATTTGATTAATTGAATAGCTCAGAAAATTTATGATGGGTATTATTCAAACTCCAGGAATCTTTGGAAAGATATCATTTTGAAAGAAATAGTAAACGATCTAAAAGGGTTGACATAATACAAATTATATTCTCAAACACAATGGAATTAAGTTAAAATCAGTATCAGAAAGATAACTAGAAAAATCCCACACATATTAAAATTGAGAAATATATATCAACTATCCCATTCATTCAATAAGAAATTATGATAAAAATTAGAAATTATTTTCAATTATAATAAAAGTACTGAGAATTGCAAGTCTGTAAGATACATCTAAAGTGTATTTAGAAAGAAATTCACAAACTTATATACTGTTATTAGGAAATTAAAAAATGCTCCAAACTAAAGAGATAGACATCCATATAAAGACACTAGAAAAAGGAGCAATAAAATAAATGGAATAGTACATAAAGGAAGAAATAAAAAATAAATTTAAAACCATGAAACTATGTACAAAGTATGGACAAAGTTGGTACTTTGAAATGGTCTAGAAAATAGATTTAGAAAACAATTAGATTTAGAAAACAATTTAGAGAAATGGATGAAAAAGATCAAGAAAAAAGATTAACAGAGAAAGCATAATTATCTAATAATTAGAATAAAGTGATTATTATAACCATAGATGCTTTAGACACCAAAAGAACATTTTGAACATTATGCCAATAACTTTGAAAATGTAAATGAAATGGGAAAATCACTACAAAATATTACTTAGTAAGCTCTTATTCAAGAAGAAATTAAAAATTTGAATGTTTCTATAACCACTAGAGAAATCCAATTACTGTTTATTTGAATTATTAGTCAAAAAGTTTTTGACAATGAAAACCCAGGCTAGATGGCTTCATGAATAAGTTCTACCCAACAACCCAGTAAGAAATAAATGTAGTCTTGCATAAAGTCTTCCAGAGAATAAAATAAAAATTACACTCTAATCTTTTTATGGTTAGGGCTTCTCAGATGGCTCAGTGGTAAAGAATCCACCTGTAATGCAGAAGATGTGGGTTTGATTCCTGGGTCAGGAAGATAGCCTGGAGAAGGAAATAGCAACCCACTCCAGTATTCTTGCCTTGAAAATCCCATGGGCAGAGGAGCCTGGAGGGCTACAGTTCATAGGTTTACAAAAGTCGGGCATGACTTAGTCACTAAACACAGAAAGGTTGTTGCTGAATGACACAAAGACGGGATTCTCGACTTCCGGAGGAGAAGAATTCAATCCAGGGCCAGAGACGAGGCTTGATCTCTCAGAGCTTTAGTGTAATAAAGTTTTATTAAAGTATAAAGGAGATAGGGAAAGCGTCTGACATAGGCATCAGAAGGGGACAGAAAGAGTACCCCCTTGCTAGTGTTAGCCATGGAGTTATATACTCTCTAATTAGTTATTACAGCGAATCAAAACAATGTCTGGAGGAAGAATGTCTAGTGAAGAACGCCTCACTAGGCCTAGTCCCATAATTTACATTTTAAGATAATAGGATTAGCCAGAAGGTTTTTTCCAGAGACTGTCTTCAAGCAGGATACATTATTGTTACATAAACCTCAGGAATGTAGAGGAAAAAAAGCGTGTCCTTTCTTCCTCCTTGAGAACTCCAGACCCCTCTCTCCTTGGGGACCCTTAGACTTTTTATCAATCTGCCTAGGAAATGACTCTCTCATTCACCTCTTTTCTTTTAGGAGAATTCTGTTGCCAGGCGAAAGGGGGGTCCTTTTCATCCCATAATTACTTCCTGCTGTTTAGGTGTTTGGTCCCTAAATTGTTGAGGAAACATATTCTCCTAACCCTCATATTGAGGGTCTCTGATCCAGGGGCCCTAAGTAATATTTGGAAGAGGCTGTGGCACTCTTAGGAGGTTGGACAACCATTTGTAGCTTAAAAGCCTTCATGTGACTAGAAACAAATCCAGTTATACAGTTACAGATGCAAGGCAAAATAATCCTTAAAACAAGTTAAAATCAAAATTAAAAGTCATATTATATCCAGAGTTACATCAGTCCATCTGAGGATTGTTAGATATCATCAGTTTAAGAAGAGGCACCGCATGCGATAGTTATTGAAAGTATTTGCAGACTTGGAGAAAGTCTTTTCCTTGAAGTGGCGATGTCCACCATGGGAAGCCTTCCACTGATGAAGAGGGGAGTGCTCCATACACCCAGCAGTTAAACTGACTGTGAAATGCTGCGTAGGAGTGAGCCCAGGACAGGAAGGCATTGTCTTGAGGATCAAACAGCAGACTCAGGATTTTTGGAGTCAGCATACCATACATAGGCTTACATAGATTATCAGGCCCATCTGAAAAGTGCAAAGTCAAAGCATAGAAAGGAAAGACATAAAATGAAGTCACTTAGTTCTGGTCCGGGTGCCACCTCTTAACTTGAGTGTGATGTACCCACGAATCAGTTCCTCACACTTCGACAGCTGTGGGAGAAGAAAGAATAACCTGGCAAGGGCCTTCCCAGAGGGGCTCAAGAGATGGGTCCCCAGCCCCCAGTGTTTTTATGCAGACCTCAATTCCTGGCTCAAATAGAGGCTTGCTTGACTCAGGAGCCATCTACTAGAGTTCTGTTAATGCCTGTTGAAAACCTGAGAGCTGAGTTACATAATTAGTTAATTCCAAGGCTTTGGGGTCTATAACAATGTGCGTAAGAAAGGCCTTCCATAAATACATTCAAAGGGGGATAGTCCCTCCATTTAGGGGCAGTCCGAGCCCTCATTAAAACTATGTTCAGTTCAGTTCAGTTCAGTCACTCAGTTGTGTCTGACTCTTTGCGACCCCATGAATCGCAGCATGCCAGGCCTTCCTGTCCATTACCAACTTCCAGAGTTCACTCAAACTCATGTCCATCGAGTCAGTGATGCCATCCAGCCATCTCATCCTCTGTCGTCCCCTTCTCTTCCTTCCCCCAATCCCTCCCAGCATCAGAGTCTTTTCCAATGAGTCAACTCTTCGCATGAGGTGGCCAAAGTACTGGAGTTTCAGCTTTAGCATCATTCCTTCCAAAGAACACCAAGGACTGATCTCCTTTAGAATGGACTGGTTGGATCTCCTTGCAGTCCAAGGGACTCTCAAGAGTCTTCTCCAACACCACAGTTCAAAAGCATCAATTCTTCGGCACTCAGCTTTCTTCATGGTCCAACTCTCAAATCCATACATGACCACTGGGACAACCATAGCCTTGACTAAACGGACCTTTGTTGGCAAAGTAATGTCTCTGCTTTTGAATATGATATCTAGGTTGGTCATAACTTTTCTTCCAAGGAGTAAACGTCTTTTAATTTCATGGCTGCAGTCACCATCTGCAGTGATTTTGGAGCCCAAAAAGATAAAGTCTGACACTGTTTCCACTGTTACCCCATCTATTTCCCATGAAGTGATGGGACCAGATGTCATGATCTTCATTTTCTGAATGTTGAGCTTTAAGTCAACTTTTTCACTCTCCTCTTTTACTTTCATCAAGAGGCTTTTTAGTTCTTCTTCACTTTCTGCCATAAGGGTGGTGTCATCTGCATATATAAGGTTATTGCTATTTCTCCCAGCAATCTTGATTCTAGCTTGTGCTTCTTCCAGCCCAGCATTTCTCATGATGTACTCTGCATGTAAGTTAAATAAGCAGGGTGACAATATACAGCCTTGACGTACTCCTTTTCCTATTTGGAACCAGTCTGTTTTTCCATGTCCAGTTCTAACTGTTGCTTCCTGACCTGCATACAGGTTTCTCAAGCTGTGGGTAGGACTTTAACCCAAATGTCCTGCATTTCTTGAGTTAATTTGCGCAGATGTTTTTTGATAATGTTATTAGCTTTTTCAACCTTTCCTGAGGATTGGAGTCTCCAGGAACAGTGTAAGTGATACTCTACTCCTAGAGCCTTAGACAGCAGCGTTAAAGCAGCTGAGTTACAGCAGCTTTAAAGGTCACTCTGAAGGCTCCGTGGCAGCCCAAACCTGGGGATAATTTCATGGATTAAAATCTGTATAACCTCCTTAGCCTGCTCTCTTCGACAGGGAAAAGCCTCAATCCATCCAGTAAAAGTATCCACCCAAACTTGTAAACAAGAATAGCCATTAGCTTTTGGCATATGAGTAAAATCAATTTCCCAGTCCTCTCCAGGATACTCTCCACTTCACTGTAACCCAGATTTTGCTAGCTTTTCAGTCTTTAGGTTATTTTTCTGACAAACCTCACACCTTTTCATAATGTTCTTTAAAGTTTTCATTGCATTTTTACCTTCAAACAAATGAGAAGCCATCTGGTAAGTATTCTCTGCACGCTAATGAAAACTCTGGTGTAAACCCTTAAGAATTTTCCATCGAGCACTTTCAGGAATTATTAATCGTCCATCCTCAGAGGTAACCATCCTTTATCAGTAATCTATGCTCCTCTTTTCTCATATCTTTCTAATTCTTCCTCAGTATATTGTGGTTTTTCCTGTTCCACAGGACCTGTCCAGATCAAAGGCATCTGTAGTGAAGGGGTTTCATGACTTTTCTGGCTTGATAGTCAGCCAACTGATTACCATTGGCTACTTTACTCCCATCCCTGCTGTGCCCTTTGCAATGCATAACAGCTACTTCTTTAGAACACCATATAGCAGTTAAAAGTCTCTTGATCTCTCTGAAATGTTTAGTAGCTTTTCCTGTTGCTGTTTTAAACTGCCTTTCTTTCTATATTGCAGCATGAGCATGTAAAGTCAAATAAACGTACTTAGAATCAGTGTAGATATTTACCTGCTGCCCTTTGCTTAACTCTGGAGCTCAGGTCAGAGCCACAAGCTCTGCTAACTGATCACTGGTTCCCTGGGGGAGAGATTTTGCTTCTAAAACCTGTTCAGCAGTAACCATGGCGTAACCTGTTTTACGCTTTCCATCCTGAACAAAAGAACTGTCATCTGTAAATATTTCCATGTCAGGATTGTCTAATGGGGTATCCATTAGATCTTCTCGAGCTGCATAGTTTAAAGTTAGAAATTGGGGACAATCGCGATCAGGTGTTTCATTTTCCTTCTCAGGAAGAAAAGTGGCAGGATTTAAATTTCCACAAACTTTAAGCTTAGTTACTGGTCCTTCTAACAACAATGACTGATATTTAAGAAGCCTGCTGTCTGTCATTGAAATATTAAACTTAGAATTTAAGATTCCGCTCATATCATGAGAAGTCAGTACAGTAAGGTTTCATCCATTAATTATTTTTAAAGCTTCAGGTGCTAATAAAGCTGCTGCCCCAATTACTCTTAGGCATTTTGGCCATCCAGGGGAAATTACATCTAATTCTCTGCTTCGATAAGCAATAGGTTGCTGGTGAGGCCCTCAGGGTTGTGTCAAAACTCCCAAGGCCATACCTTTTCTTTCAGTGTCAAACAAATTAAATTCTAACTCTGTGGGCAAGCTCAGAGGGGGAGCTTGCAGGAGAGCAGTCTGAAGAACCTTAAAAGCCTTTTGAGTATCTGGAGACCAAACCAGTTTGTCTGTTTGGCCCTGCTGAGTTTCAGCTATAAGTTTATATAAAGGCTGGGCAAGTTCCCCACAACCCGGAATCACAGTAGCCTGAGATTCTCAAAAATCCTCTCAATTGTCTCAAAGTCATAGGTAGGGAATGATTTCGTATAGGTTTAATTCTCTCCAGGCCTATGGCCCTAGTCCTTTCTGATATGATTAGGCCCAGATATCTAACAGATTGTTGACAAAGCTGAGCCTTTATTCTTGATGCCTTGTAACTGCAGCCTGCCAGAAAGCTTAAGAAGTCTTCTGAGGCTCATGAACAAGCTTCCTCTGTCTCAGCACTGAGCAAAATATCATCTACGTATTGTAACACCACCGCTTCGGAGCTATAAAGTTTCATAGATCCCATGACAAACTTTATCCAAATAAGTGAGGACTGTCACGAAATTCCTGGGGCAAAACTGTCCAGGTTAACTGAGAAGCTGGCTTCATAGGGTCCTCAAAGGCAAATAGAAATTGACTTTCCTCTGCCAAGGCACTGAATAGAAGGCATCTTTTAAATCAATCACTGAGAAATATTTGGCTCATTCAGGAATTTCAGAAAATAAAGTGTAAGGATTAGGCACCATGGGGTGTCAAGGAACTACAGCCTCATTTATTATTCGTAAATCTCGAACTAGTCTCCGTTTAACATTTGATTTCTGTATACCCAAAATAAGAATGTTGCATGGCCTGTAACAGGGAATTAATAGTCCCTGCTCCTTTAAGTTCTCAATGATGAGTTTTAACCCTTCCTTCACCTCAGGTTTCAGTGGATACTGCTTCTTATGTGGAAATAAGTGCGGGTCTTTCAGCCTGACAACTACAGGAATAGCACTTTGTGCTCAACCCACAGATTTTCCATCAGCCCATACTCTAGGATTTACATTTTGTTCAACTAAAGGGAGAGAAAGGGAAGGCTCCATATTCATGAAAACAGAGGCATGGACCTTGCTCAGTATATCCCTCTCCAAAAGGGGTGAAGGAGACTGGCACAATCAGAAACTCGTGTGAAAATAGCACAGAGTCTCAGTTATAGCTTAAAGAACAACTGAAGTAATACATTTTAGCTCATCCAGACAGTCCCATTATGAAAGCAGATTGGGAAGAAAGTGGGGGAGGGGCTTCAGTAAGCACAGAGTAAGTTGCCCCAGTATCTAAAAGGAAATCGACTGATTGGCCCTCCACAGTTATTAATACACGGAGTTCCTCAGGTGTAATTAGGACGGGAGCTTGTTTGGGGACCCCTGGGCACCTTCAGTCCTGATTGTCTTGAGAGTCCGACCCCTGAAACCTATGCCTGTGAGGGCAGTCTCTTTTCCAGTGTGGTCCTTGCAGACCAGACATGGAGCCAGGGGCAGCTTGCATGCCTGAGGGCAATCCTGTTTGAGGTGCCCATCCTTTCCCCAGTAATAGCAAGCCCATCCCTTTTCACCTGGGTCCCTCTGGGCATTTTTCTCAGGCTGTTTAAGAATGGTTCTCATACCCATTGCGAGGGCTTCCGCCTGTTCCTTTGTCTTTTTCTGCCTTTCTTTTCCTCATATTCCCTACCATAATAGACTATCTGAGCCAGTTGTAACAGATTATCCAAAGACTGATTTGTTCCTATTTTAGTAGCTTACAGTGGATATTTGGAGCCGACTGAGTGGGAAATCTATCTTTTAAGTTCACTTTTCCCTCTTCATATTTGGGATCAATCTCAGTGAATCTACGAAGGGCTTCTCTCAGTCTATCTAGGAATTTACCAGGAGCTTCCTTCTCCTCCTGTTCTGTGTCTGCCAATTTGCCATAATTTAAAGGCTTAGCACGCACCTGCCTCAGTCCTTCAAGAATACATCTGACAAAATGACTCTGATCCCATCTTACTTTAGCTGTGTTGTAATCCCTGTCTGGTTCTGTAGTTGGGAACACCTGATTCCCAGTGGGGAGGGTGGCTATCTCCTCTTCCCTCTTCCCTACTGATTTATTACCAAACCGTTCATCTCCATAAGCAACCACTTTTCCCAAAACTTGAGTCTTTTAGTCGGGAGTCAGCATTTGTCCCAAGATATACATCACATCCTTCCAAGTAAGGTCATAAAGCAGAGTAACACCTTTAAAAGCTCTAATATATTTTTCTGGGTTCTCTAAATAGTCTCCTAGGTCCCCTTTGATTCTTTGTATTTCTTGATAAGAAAAAAGGCTTATTAACTCTCATAGACTGATTATTTCTCCTGGTGGGTGCTTCATGAAGAGGCAAAAGCTTGTGTGGCTGTTCCTCAGTCTCTCTGGCTGCTCTGCGCATAGGATCCCAGGGATAGATTGGAGAAACCTGCTTTTCTTTAACTCTTTGTCTCCTGTCCTCCATCTCATCTACCAAAGTAGGAGGACAGGAGGGAGCTGAAGGAGTCACATCCAGATCTCTACCCTTTAGGACATAAATCTGGCATATTTTGCAGAGAGAAAAAGGGCAACACATAGGCTACTTCTACCCATTTCCCTTGTTTTCTACAGAACCGATCTAATTGTAAAACAGTATTATACTTAAGAGACCCTCCAACTGGCCACTGTTTGCCATCCTCCAGTGGGTACTGCAGCCATGCAGTATCACATAGGAAGACCAGGTGTGTCTTCTTTAAGCCCTGGGGATCAAATCTATTCCAGTTTTTCAGGATACAGTTCAAAAGAGTGATGCTGGAATTGTTAGCTCCCATCTGTAAGAGAGAAAACAAAGCGACCAGTGCCCTCTTTCTACCGGAGGCATCCCTCCCTGCTCTAGATGGGGGTGTAGACAGACTTTACACCAAAGTTTTTCTTTCCTGGTTGGACTTAGTCTGTCCCTTACTGACGCAGGTGACATACTCGTCCCTCCCAGTTCTACCACCGAGATGGGGTGGGGATGCACCAGGGGTAGACCTGATGGCTTTCCTGACATCCAGCTCCTCACCATTAAAACCTTGCTTGCCTCTGATGCCACCCGAGTGCAATCAGAGTAACCTTCCGGAATGCCTCCCAGGCTAAACCACTGGGGGAAAGATTCATCACCTGAGTGCCTGTGCATGACCCTGAGTATATTCCTGACCACAGTAAGACTGGTAGGAACATAAAACTGAGATGTTCCTTCCAAGCATCACCACACCAGTGCAAGAGCCTCCTAAGCATCACCACACCAGTATAAGAGTCTCCTCTGGTCCACTAAAAGCCAGTGTTACCAAAGGGGGAAAAAAAAATCCATTGTAGTTCCAATCTGAGTAAACTTTAGCCTCAGAGATAGAGCTCCATCTAGCTTCCAAACTTTCCATGCCTAGCAAGGCTAAGCACTTCCTGACTACCAATCCAAGTCTGTGACCTAAGTAACAGTACACAGTAACAGCATAGATAACAAGTCCCTTGAAAGTCTATGATCTGACGGTTAGGTTTGTACTTCTAATTTCCAAGGAGTTATGAAATGGTCAAAGAGACCAAAAAGTTTGACCGAGAAAAGAGAGTTTGATCCACATGCTTTGCCCATTTCTGGTTGGTCCCTGAAGGAGACGTTGGGTGCCTTGGCATTGGCAGGTCGATATGAACCCGCGACAGGCTTTTGCCATAAGCCGTATGAGGTCACTGCGGAACCACAGAGCAGGGCTCCTCACTTGTTTTGCACAGGGCATTTCATTCATTCACACAAGCACACCGTAGAGTAGTGAAGTACAGCAGAAAACGTGTTCTCTAGGAGAACAAAGAATTAGAGCTCCAAGCATCCATTACCTTGTCCAGAACTCCACACGAGCCCCCAAGATGAAAGGTTGTTGCTGAACGATGCAAAGACAGCGGGATTCTTGGCCTCTAGAGGAGGAGAATTCAATCTGGGGCCAGAGAAGAGGCTTGATTGCTCAGAGCTTTTGTGTAATAAAGTTTTATTAAAGTATAAAGGAGATAGAGAAAGCTTCTGACATAAGCATCAGAAGGGGCAGAAAGAGTACCCCCTTGCTAGTGTTAGCCGTGGAGCTATATACTCTCCAATTAGTTATTACAGTGAATCAAAAGAATGTCTGGAGGTTGTAAAGACCTCACTAGACCTACTCCCATAATTTACATTTTAAGATAATAGGATTAGCCAGAAGGTTTTTCCAGAGACTGTCCTCAAGCAGGATACATTATTGTTATATAATCCTAAGGAATGTAGAGGAAAAAAGTTTGTCCTTTCTTTCTCCTTGAGAACTCCAGACCCCTCATTCTTTGGGGACCCCTAGACTTTTTATCAACCTCCATAGGAAATGACTCTCTGAACACCAACAATTTATATAGTTAGCAAAACCTGATAGCCATCCTGATGACAAAAACAGTGTAAGAAAGCAAAATTCTAACCTAGACTCACATTTGAATATGTATGTAAAATCCTCCCCACATTACCAAAACAAACGCAAATATCTATGCATGTATATGTATATTTATCTACCTATAAATATATAAGTGCCATATAAAATATATTACTATTATTACATATTTCAAAAGCAAATATATGAATGATATGTATATATGTATGTATTATATATCATATATATAGTTTGTGTTTGTATGTATATGTACATACATATAAGCACCATTAAATGAATATCTCAGTTAAATCAAGAAAAAGATCTATTAGTGATTTAACAGCAACAACAAACCCTGAGCAAATTAGGAAATTAAAAATATTTCATTAATTTAATGAAGAAAATCAATAAAAGCTAGCCCAAATACCATTATCATTGGGCTTTCCTGGTGGTTCAGATGGTAAAGAATCTGCCTGCAATGCAGGGGACCTGGGTTCGATCCCTGGATTGGGAAGATCCCATGGAGGAGGGAAGGGCTACTCACCCCAGTATTCTTGCCTAGAGAATTCCATGGACAGAGGAGTCTGGCAGGCTACAGTCCTTGGGTAACAAAAAGTTGGACAGGACTGATCAACTTTTACTTTCCTTTGTGCCATTATTATTGGTGAAATTCTGAAAATATTTCTTTTGAAATAGGTAAAAAATCAAGTGTGTTCACCAGTTTCCCCACCCCTTTTTAAAAAAGTTTTGGTAGTAGTAGCATATTAAGGCAAGAAAATGAAATTACACATATAATGATTAAAAAGGAAAATGTAAACTTCCCTTTATCAGATTGTTACAGAATTTTAAATTATTTAGAAGTGAAATAAATAGATATGTTAATTACTAGATTCTTCCTTAAACATCTTTCCAGACCAGGATTGTAACTATAAGTTGTTAAATTATTTTTGTGCTTTGTTTTTCACTAATTCATCTGGAATGACTCAAATGCTCTTTAGTTTTGGTGAAAATGAAAATGCGGTTAAAGAAAAATTAGTATCCCTGGTAATTGATTGGTGTTATGAGTAAGATGGGTATGAAGTTGTACATTACTCTCATTCTCTGTGTTATACAATATGCCTCTTTGTTTATTAAGCTTTATACATAGTAGTTCTTATATTTTAATCCCATTCCATAATTTGTTCATTCTCCCTTCTCTCTCCCCTTTGGTAACAACGTTTGTTCTTACAATGAAAATTAAATGAAACTTTTGTGTAGCATAAATAAATCATAAAAATTACAATGGCCATGTAATACATGATTGCACATGTTATTCTTTATATAGTTAGTTTTAATTTAAGAATTATGAGTCTATGTTGTAGTATAGTTATAGGTGTTAATCAAGTTCTACTTATAGTCTTTGATAAGCCCTAAAACTCTATTTTAGGTTCTTTTCCCTAATAGGCCATTACAGAGTTTTGAATTTCCTGTGCAATACAGTAGGTCCATACTAGTTATTTATCTATACATTGAAGTGTGTGCTGCTGCTGCTGCTGCTGCTGCTAAATTGCTTCAGTATGTCAATCCTAATCTTCCAATTTATCCCTCCTCCCTTGCCTCTCAGACTCACTTCAGTCACTCACTCATGTCCAACTCTTTTGTGACCCAATGGACTGCAGCACGCCAGGCTTTCCTGTCCATCACAAACTCCCAGAGCCTGCTCAAACTCATGTCCATTGAGTCAGTGATGCCATCCAACCATCTCATCCTCTGTTGTCCCCTCTCCTCCTGCCTTCAATCTTTCCCAACATCAGGGTCTTTTCCAATGAGTTAATTCTTCTCATTAGGTGGCCAAAGTATTGGCGCTTCAGCTTCAGCATCAGTCCTTTTGATTTCAGTGTCTTTTGATTTCATGGCTGCAGTCGTCACTGCCCACAGTGATTTTGGCACTCAGAAAGATAAAATCTATCACTGTTTTCCCCTTCTATTTGCCTGGAAGTGATGGCACTGGATGCCATGATCCAAGGTTTTTGAATGTTGAGTTTTAAGCTAGCTTTTTCGCTTTCCTCTTTCACTCTCATCAAGAGGATATTTAATTACTCCTCCTTTCTGCCATTAGAGTGGTATTATCTGTATATCTGAAGTTGTTGATATTTCTCCCAGCAATCTTGATTGCAGCTTGTGATTCATCCAGTGTGGTATTGTATGTGATGTACTCTGCATATTTTCTTGGGCTTCAAAATCACTGGGCATGGTGACTGCAGCCATGAAATTAAAAGACACTTGCTGCTTGAACGAAAAGCTATGACAAACCTATATAGCATATTAAAATACAAAGACATCAATTTGCTGACAGAGGTCCATATTGAAAGCTATGGTTTTTCCAGTAGTCATGAATGAATGTGAGAACTGGACCAAAGAAACAAAGAAAAGAAGGCTGAAGGCTGAAGAATTGATACTTTCAAATTGTGGTGCTGGAAAAGACTCTTGAGAGTTCCTTGGATTTCATGTAGATCAAACTAGTCAATCCTATAAGAAATCAACCCTAAATATTCATTGAAAGGACTGTTGTTGAAGCTGAAGTTCTAATACTTTGGCTACCCGACAGGAACAACTCTCTCATTGGAAAAGATCCTTATGCTGGGAAAGATTGAAGGTAAAAGGAGAGGAGGGTGGCATACAATGAGATGGTTAGATAGCATCACTGAGCATCACTGACTCAATGGATATGAACTTGGCCTACATACAAGTTTCTCAGCAGACCGGTAAGGTGGTCTAGTATTCCTCATCCTTTTAAAATTTCCCACAGTTTGTTGTGATCCACTCAATCATAGGCTTTAGAGTAGTCAATGAAGTAGAAGTAGATGTTTATCTGGAATTATCTTGCTTTCTCTATGATCTAGAGAGTGTTGACAATTTGATGTGTGTTTCCTCTGACTTTTTGAAACCCAAATTATACATCTGGAAGTTCTTGGTTCAGGTACTGCTGAAGCCTAGTTTGAAGGATTTTGACCTTAATCTTGCTAGCATGTGCAATGAGCACAATTGTACAGTAGTGAATATTCTTTGGCATTGCCCTTCTTTGAGATTGAAATTAAAAGTGACTTTTCCAGTCCTGTGGCCACTGAGTTTTCCAAATTTGCTGACATATTGAGTGCAACACTTTACGTGAATTAACCATCCTTTAGGATTTGAAATATCTCAGCTGGGATTCCATCACTTCTGTTAGCTTTGTTTGTAGTAATGCTTCCTAAATCCCACTTGAATTCATACACCAGGATAGTTGGCTCTGGGTGAATGACTGCACCATCATGGTTATTGGGTCAGTAAGACGTTTTGGTATAGCTTTTCTGTATATCTTGACACTTCTTCTTAATCTCTTCTAATTCAGTTCAGTCCCTATTGCTTCTGTCCATCCTTGCATGAAATATTCCCTTGATATCTCCAATTTTCTTGAAGAGATTTCTAGTCATTCCCATTCTATTGTTTTCCTCTATTTCTTTTCATTGTTCATTTAAGAAGGCTTTCTTATCTCTCCTTGCTATTCTTTGAAACTCTGCATTCAACTGGGTATATCTTTCCCTTTCTCCCTTGCCTTTCACTTCTCTTCTTTCCTCAGCTATGTGTAAAGCCTCCCCATATCACTACCTTCTTGCATTTCTTTTTCTTAGGGATGGTTTTGGTCACCACCTCTTTTACAATGTTATGAACCTCCATCTATAGTTCTTCAGGCACTCTGTCTACCGGATCTAATCCTTTAAATCTATTAATCACCTCCACTTTATAATCATAAGGGGTTTGATTTAGGTCATACCTGAATGGCCTAACAGTTTTCCCTACTTTTTTCAATTTAAGCCTGAATTTTGTAGTAAGGACCTCATGATCTGAGCCATAGTCAGCTCCAAGTCTTGTTTTTGCTGACTCTATAGAGCTTTTCCATCTTCGCTTGCAAACAATATAATCAATCTGATTTCAGTATTGACCATCTGATGATGTCCATGTGTAGACTTGTCTCTTGTCTTGTTGGAAAACTGTGTCTGCTGTGACCAGTGTGTTCTCTTGACAAAACTCAGTTAGCCTCTGCGTTGCTTTATTTTGTACTTCAAGACCAAATTTACCTATTATTCCAGGTATCTCTTGACTTCCAACTTTTGCATTCTAGTCCCATATGATGAAAAGGACATCTTTTGTTGGTGTTCACTCTAGAAGGTCTTGTAGGTCTTCATAGAACTGGTCAGTGTTAGTTTCTTTGGCATTAGTGATTGGGGCCTAGACTTGGATTACTGCCATGTTGAATGGTTTGCCTTGGAAATGAACCAGGATCATTCTGTCATTTTTGAGATTGCACCAAGTACTGCACCAAGTACTGCACCAAGACTCTTTTGTTGACTATGAGGGCTTCTCCACTTCTTCCAGGGGGTTCTTGTCCACAGTAGCAGATATAATGATCATCTGAATTAAATTTAAATAAATTATATTCAGTTAGGTTCCACATATAAGCCACGTTGTATGATATTTGTCTGTCTCTGTCTGACTTACTTCACTCAGTATGACAATCTCTAGATCCATCCATGTTACTGCAATATACATGATTTTTGAAAACAAAGCATTATAGAATATGGAAAGCTTTGGAATGAGATTAATCAAATTAAATCAGTTAGTACAAGCAAGATAATATCTGGAAATAGTTTCTCCTATCTAATTGCAGTACCCATAACATTCAAAGTTTATTTGCTTTTCTTATGTGCAGGATTAGTAATACAATGGTATTTTCCAAAATGTTGCAAAATAGGAAAAAATAAACAAATTTATCATTTTTATACTATATTTTTAAAAATTGTTTACAATGATAAGCAAACAAATTTATTGTTACAAATGGTGAATGAAACATACTCTTCTTTCTTTCTTATATTTTTCTTATTTTCTTTCATTTAACATCTATGCTCATTCTGGTTTTCTTTACTTCTTTGCTTTTAATTTTTTATTTTTTTGAGTTATTGTTGACTTACCATTTTACATTAGTTTCAGGTGTACAGCATACAGTATTTTTGCAGATCACACTCCCTTAAAATCATTAAACTGGAGCGGCTACCATTCTCTGTCCTGTAGTGTACCATTTCTGCTTCCTTTTATGTCTGATAGTTTTTACCTTTATATCCCATACCCCTAAATTGTCTTTCCTCCTTTCCCTCTCTCCTTTGGTAAGCACAAGTTTATTTTCCTCATTTGTGAGTATGTTTCTGTTTTTGTGTATACATTAATTTGTATTATTTTTTAGATTCCATGAAGAAGTGATTTCATACAATATTTGTCTTTCTCTCTGACTTTGCTTCACTAAACATAGCATTCTCTATGTCCATCCATGTTGCTACAAGTGGAAGAATTTCATTCTCCTTTATGGCTGAGTAATATTCATATATATGGCACATCTTCCATTTCCATTCATCTGTTGATTAGCACTTGGCTTCCTGCTGTATCTTGGCTATTATAAATAGTGCTGTTATGAACATAGAAGTGCATGTGTCCTTTCAAATTAGTGTTTTCATTTTTTCCAGATATATACCCAGGGATGGCATTGTTGGACCATATGATAGTACTATTTTTAGCTTTTTGAGTGAAATCCCTAGTGTTTTATAGAATGGCTGCACCAATTTACATTCCCACCCACAGTGTAGGTTGCTTTCCTGCTGGCTCAATGGAAAAGAATCCCCTTGCAGTGTAGGAGATGCAGGTTCGATCCCTGGGTGGGGAAAATCCCCTGGAGGAGGGAATGGCAACCCACTCTAGTCTTCTTGCCTGTAGAATCCCATGAACAGAGGAGCCTGGAGGGCTATGGTCCCTTGTCACAGAGAGTCGGTCATGACTGCAGTGACTGAGCATGCGTGCACGCACAGAGCAGTGTAAGAGGATTCTCTGTTCTCACATCCTTTCTGACATTTGCTATTTATAGACTTTTTGACCATAGCCGTTTTCACTGGTGTGAGGTGATACCTTAGTTTTGATTTTCATTGCCCAAATAATTAGTGATATTGAGCATCCTTTCATGTGCCTGTTTGCCATATATGTTTCTTTTTTGCAAAAATATGTCAAAAGATTCTGTCCATTTTTGGATTGTATTGCCTTTTTGTATTGATCTGTTTATGTATTTTGAATATTAACACTTTGCTGGCAGTATGATTTGCAAACATTTATTCAGTAGGTTGTCTGCTTTCTTGATTATTTCCTTTCCCGTGGAAAAGCTTTTAAGTTTAATTAGGTCTCATTTGTTTACTTTTGTTTTATTTCCTTTGCCTTAGGAAACAGACAAAAAAATAATGCTATTATATATGTCAAAGAGTGCTTGGCCCATGTTTTCCTCTAGGATTGTTATGATTTCAGGCCTCTCATTTAGATCTTTAATACATTTTGAACTTCTTTTTGTATATGGTGTGAGGAAGTGTTCTAAATTCATTCTTTTAAATGTAGCTGTCTTCTTTTCTTAGCACCATTTATTGAAAAGGCTGTTTTTTCTCCGTTGCATATTCACACTTCCTTTGTTTTGGATGAATTGACCTTTATGTGGGTTTATTTCTGGGCTCTCCATTCTGTTGCATTGTTCTATATATCTGTTGTGCCAATGCAACAGATACTAGTTTTGATAATTGTAGCTTTGTGTCTAGTCTGAAGTCTGGGATTGTGATATATTTAACTTTGTTGTTTTTTCTCAAGATTGCTTTGGCAATTTGGGATCTTTTGTGGTTCTATTTAATTACGGGATTATTTATTCTACTTCTCTGGGAACATGTGGATATTTGATAGAGATTGCATTAAATCTAGAGATTAATGGATCACTTTTACTTCTTTGGTTGTAAGAAGTTTAATTTCACATTTTAATTTCAAGCACCTTTTCTTTTACAATACAAATATTTAAGGGTACAAATTTTTCTTGTATGAGCTACTTTGTCTGAATTTCATCAGCTTGACACATAATATTTTTAGTTTTCAATTTTAATCATCTGCTTCATCTTTTATCATTTCTTCTAAACTCACATATTTTTAGTAACATATTTTTTATTCACAAACATAAGTTGTTTCCCAGTCTTCCTTTTCTTATCAATTTCTCTTTAGTCACTTTTTGAAGAAAGACTGTAGTCTGTATGAAGTCAGTGTTTAAAATAGATTGAGGCTGACAGTATGAAATTGGAATTGACCAATAATAATTAAAACACAAAAAATCTTGGCTTGAAAATGTGTTTTGTGTAATGGTTAGGTACAATCTTATCTACATTCACATTAATCTTTTTATTCTATTTCTATATTCTCTATAGTATTGCTTTTGACTGCTTCAACTATCAAATATTAGAAAGATACATTCTAACATATTAAAATATTATATATTAATCTTTAATATAAATTTAAATTTATTTAATTATATTAAATATTTTAATATAAATTTAAATGTAAATTTATATATTTAAATATTATATTTAATATAAGCAAGGTGAAAAGACAGCCTTCTGAATGGGAGAAAATAATAGCAAATGAAACAACTGACAAACAACTAATCTCAAAAATATACAAGCAACTTATGCAACTCAATTCCAGAAAAATAAGTGACCCAATCAAAAAATGGGCCAAAGAACTAAATAGACATTTCTCCAAAGAAGACATATGGATGGCTAACAAACACATGAAAAGATGCTCAACATCACTCATTATTAGAGAAATGCAAATCAAAACCACAATGATGCACCACTTCACACCAGTCAGAATGGCTGCGATCCAAAAATCTGCAAGCAATAAATGCTGGAGAGGGTGTGGAGAAAAGGGAACCCTCCTACACTGTTGGTGGGAATGCAAACTCGTGCAACCACTATGGAGAACAGTGTGGAGATTCCTTAAAAAATTGCAAATAGAACTGCCATATGACCCAGCAATCCCACTGCTGCGCATACACACCAAGGAAACCAGGATTGAAGGAGACACATGTACCCCAATGTTCATCGCAGCACTGTTTATAATAGCCAGGACATGGAAACAACCTAGATGTCCATCAGCAGATAAATGGATAAGAAAGCTGTGGTACATATACACAATGGAGTATTACTCGGCCATTACAAAGAATACATTTGAATCAGTTCTGATGAGATGGATGAAACTGGAGCCGATTATACAGAGTGAAGTAAGCCAGGAAGAAAAACACCAGTACAATATACTAACACATATATATGGAATTTAGAAAGATGGCAATGATGACCTTGTTTGCAAGACAGCAAAAAAGACACAGATGTGTACAGTGGACTTTTGGACTCAGAGGGAGAGGGAGAGGGTGGGATGATTTGGGAGAATGGCATTGAAACTTGTATAGTATCATGTAAGAATCGAATCACCAGTCTATGTTTGACGCAGGATACAGCATGCTTGGGGCTGGTGCACAGGGATGACCCAGAGGGATGTTGTGGGGAGGGAGGTGGGAGGGGGGTTCATGTTTGGGAACTAATGTACACCCGTGGTGGATTCATGTCAATGTATGGCAAAACCAATACAGTATTGTAAAGTAAAATAAAGTAAAAATAAAAATTAAAAAAATATTATTTGCCACTTTTACTAGATTTATTAATTGGTCTTTACAGATTTAATGGGAAGCCTGGGTGGCACAGTGGTAAACTATCCACCTGTAATGCCGGATGTCTGCAGTGCAGACATGGACTCAATCCCTGGGTCAGGAAGATACCCTGGAGAAGGAGAGAGAAGGCCATTCCTGTATTCTTGATGAAAAATCCCATGAACAGAGGAGATGGGTTACAGTCATTGGGATCACCAATGTGTCAGATACAACTTAGAATTTTCCTCTCCATGGATTACAGTCTTGTCATGGTGAAAGGGTTTGTGTAACTCAGTGAAGCTATGGGCCATTCTGTGCGGGGCCACCTGAAATAGATGGATAATAATGAAGACTCTGACAAAACATTGTCCACTGGAGAGGGACTTGGCAGCTCACTTTAGTATTATTGCCTGGAGAACCCCATGGACAGTATGAAATGGCAAAAGATATGACTCCACAAGATGAGCCCCCCAGGTCAGAAGGTATCCAGTATGGTACGGGGGAAGAGCAGAAAGCCATTAAAAATAGCTCCAGTAAGAATGAAGCAGCTGGACCAAACTCAAATAACGTTCAGGTGTGGATGTGTCTGGTGGTGAAAGTGAAGCCGAGCGCTGTAAAAAACAATATTGCATAAGAACCTGAAATGTTAGGTCTACGAATCAAGATAAATTAGATGTGGTCAAGCAGGAGAGGCACTATCCTCTTAGGAATCAGTGAACTAAAATTGATGGGAATTGGGTGAATTTAATTCAGATGACCGTTATATCTACTACTTTGGGCAAGAATACATTAGAAGAAATGGAAGAACCCTCATGGTCAACAAAAGAGTCCAAAATGCAGTGCTTGAGTGCAAAATTAAAAATGACAGTGTAATATCCATTTGTTTAGACATTACCAGATGGTAAACACTGAAATCAGATTGATTATGTTCTTTGTAGCCAAAGATGGAGAAACTCTATACAGAGAGTAAAAACAAGACCTGAAGCTGACCATGATTCAGATGATAAGCTCCTTATTGCAAAGGGTCAGTCATTCAGTTGTGTCCAACTCTTTGTGACCCCATGGGCCATAGCCCACCAGGCTCCTTTGTCCCTGGGATTTCCCACGCAAGAATACTGGGGTGGGTTGCCATTCTCTTCTCCAGGGGATCTTCCTGACCCAGGGATTGAAACTGAGTCACCTGCGTTTCAGGCGGATTCTTTACCATCTGAGAAAGTAGGGACAGCCACTAGACCATTTAGGCATGACCTAATCAAATCCCTTATATTATTCAGCACAGGAGATGAGTAGTTTCAAGAGATTAGATCTGGAAGAGAGTGTCTGAAGAACGAAGGACAGAGGTTGGTAACATTGTACAGGAGGCAGTGACCTAAACCACCAAAAGAAAAATGAATAAGGGCAAAATGGTCTGAGAAGGCTTTGCATTTGTAAGTAGCTGAGAAAAGAAGAGAAGCAAAAGGCAAGGGAGAAAATTAAAGATACCCTAAACTGAATGCAGGGTTCCAGAGAATAGCAAGGAAACATAAGAAGACCTTCTTAAATGAAGAATGCAGAGAAATAGAGGGAAACAACAGAATGGAAAGCACTAAGATCTCCTAAAGACAACTGGAGATATCAAGGGACTATTTCATGCAAAGATGGGCATAATAACAGAAATAGTGAGGACCTGACAGGGATAGAAGAGCTCTATCCAATTAAAATAAATAAATTTAAATTAAAAAAAAATAAAGAAAGAAATGTCTTAATGACCCGGTAACCACGTCATGTGGTCACTCACCTTAGGGAGCATTAATGCAGACAAAGCTAGTTGGGATGACAGAATTCTAGCTGAGCTATTTTTAGTCCTAAAAGACAATGCTGTTTAAGTGCTGCCTTCAATATGTCAGCAAATTTGGAAAACTCAGCAGTATCAACAGACTGGAAAAGGTCAGTTTTCTTTCCAATCCCAAAGAAGCCCAGTGCCAAAGAATGTTCAGACTGTCATGTGATTGCCTGTATTTCATATGCTAGCAAGATTATGCTCAAAATCCTTCAAGCTAGGTTTCAATAGTATGTCACCTAAGAACTTCCAGATGTACAAGCTGGATTTAGAAAAGGCAGAGGAACCAGAGATCAACTTGCCAACATACATTGGTTCATAGGAAAAGTAAAGGCATTGCAGAAAAACATCTATTTCTGCTTCATTAACTACTCTAAAGCCTTTTTGACTTTGAGGATCACAACTGTGGAAAATTCATGAAGAGATGGAAATACCAGACCACCTTACCTGCTTCCTAAGAAACCTATATGCAGGACAAGAAGCAACATTAAAGCCATACACAGAACAACAGGCTGGTTCCAAATTGGGAAAGGAATACAAGGGTGTATATATTGTCACCCTGCTTATTTAACTTCTATGCAGAGTTGTTGTTCAGTTGCTCAGTCATGTCTGACTATTTGTGACCCCATGGATTGCAGGATGCCAGGCTTCCCTGTCCATCACCGTCTCCTGGAGCTTGCTCAAACTCACGTCCATTGAGTTGGTGATGCCTTTCAACCATTTCATCATCTGTGTCCTCTTCTCCTGCTTTCAATCTTTCTCAGAATCATGGTCTTTTCTAATGAGTCAACTCTTCATATCAGGTACATCATATGAAATGCTGGGCTTAATGAATCAAGATTGCTGGCAGAAATATCAGCAACCTCAGGTACACAGATGATACCACTCTAGTGGCGGAAAGTGAAGAGGAACTAAAGATCCTCTTGATGAGAGTGAAAGAGGAGAGTGAAAAAGCTAACTTGAAAGTCAGCATTCAAAAAAACTCAGATCATGGCATCTGTTCCCATTACTTCATAGCTAATGGAAGGAGTGGAAACAGAGATCAATTTTATTTTCTTTGGCTCCAAAATCACTGCAGATGGTGATGGCAGCTACGAACTTAAAACATACTTGCTTGTTCTTTGGAAGGAAAGCTATGACAAAACTAGACAGCATATTAAAAAGCTGAGACTTCACTTGGCCAACAAAGTCCGTGTAGTCAAAGCTCTGGTTTTTCCAGTAGTCATGTACACATGTGAGATTTGGATCATAAAGCAGACTGAGCATCAAAGAAGATTCTTTTGAACTGTGGTGCTGGAGAAGACTCTTGAGAGACCCTTGGACTGAAGGAGATCAAACCAGTCAATCCTAAGGGAAATCAACCCTGAATATTCCTTGAAAGAACTGATGCTGAAGTTGAAGCTCCAATACTTTAGCCATCTGACAGGAAGAGACAACTCATTGGAAAAAATCTTGATGCTGGGAAAGATTGAAGGCAAAAGAAGAGGGAGGCAGAGGATGAGATAGTTAGACAGCATCACTGACTCAATGCCCATCGATTTGAGCAAACTCTGGGAGATAGTGAAGGACAGAGAAGCTTGTGGTGCTGTAATTCATGGAGTTACAAACAGTCAGACATGACTTAGTGATTGAACAACAAGAAGGCTTCAGCAGAACGTGAACTAAAAACTTCCAGATGTACAAGCTGGATTTTGAAGAGGCAGAGGAACCAATGATCAAATTACCAACAGTTTTTGGATGATGGAGAAGACAAGGGAGTTCCAAAAACACATCAACTTCTGCTTCACTGATGATGCTAAAGCCTTTAACTAAATGGGTTGCAACAAACTGTGGGAAATTCTTAAAGAGACAGACCCCCTTACCTGTCTCCTGAGAAGCCTGTATGAGGGTTGAGAAACTGTAACAGTTAGACCTGGATGTGGAACAATGGACTGTTTCAAAAGTGGGAAAGGAGTACAATATACAATGCTGTATATTGTTGCTCTCCTTGTTTAACTTCTGTGCAGAATACATCATGCAAAATGCTGGACTAGATTACTCACAGACTGGAATCAAGATTATTGGCAGAAGTATCAACAACCTCAGATAGTCAGATGTTAAACTAATGGCAGAAAGTGAAGAGGAACCGAAGATCCTCTTGAAGGTAAAAGAGGAGAGTGAAAAAGTTGGATTGAAAATCAACATTTAAAAAACTAAGATCTTGGCATCTAGTCCCATCCCTTCATGGCAAATAGAAGGGGAAAAAGTGGAAATGGTGACAGATTTTATTTTCTTATTCTCCATAATCACTGTGAATGGTGTCTGCAGCCATGAAATTAAAACACACTTGCTCCTTGGAAGGAATGCTATCAGAAACCTAGACAGCATATTAAAAATCAGAGACATTACTTTGCCACAGAAGTCGGTAGAGTCAAAACTATGGTTTTTCCAATAGTCATGTATGGATGTTGAGAGTTGGTCCTTAAAGAAGGCTTAGCACGAAAGAATTGATGCTTTTGAATTGTGGTGTCAGAGAAGACTTGAGAGTCCTTTGAACTGAAGTAGATCAAACCAATCAGTCCTAAGGAAATCAGCCTTGAATATTCATTGAGGGACTGATGCTGAAGTTGAAACCCCAATGCTTTGGCCACCTGATACAAAGAGGTGACTCATTGGAAAAGACCTGATGCTGGGAAAGATTGAAGGCAAAAGGAGAAGGGAGCAGCAGAGTATAACCAACTCAATGGACATGAACTTTAGTCAATTTGAGATGGAGTGGGACAGAGGAGCTTGGCATTCAAAAAGTTGGACACGACTTAGTGACTGAGAAACAACAGTTTTAAAATATTTTACACTATATTATATAGTGTATACATATAAGTTTAGAATATTAGTTTTCTGATAAAATGTATCATTATATAATGAATCTATCTCTAGTCATGTTTTAGTTAAATCTCTGGTCTTTATGATGTTAATAAATCTTTTTTCTTTTGATTAATGTTTCACCTGGTATATCTTTATCTTACTTTACACTTTTAATCTATCAAGATATATGTCTCAGGTATGTCACTTTTAGACAGCAAATGGTTTGATTTTATATTTTATTTGAATCCAAGAGAGCAAGTTTTATTTTTAAATAGAGTGCTTATTGTAGTTATATCTATTTTGGTTATTGATGTATTATGGCTTCTTTTTGCATTCTCTGTGTCCCAGCTGTTTTGTTTTTTGTTTGTTTGTTTTTCTGTTTTGCCTTCTTATGTATTGAATTATGGTTTAAATTCCCTCATTATATTTTTCTTTTCTGTACTGGTTTGGAAATGTTACATGTATATTCTGTTATTTGGTATCTTTTCCTACTAGCCTACTCTTTTAATGGAGTCATGTATAATTAGTATCTTTATCCTTCTCCCAAGCCATTAAATGATTCTAAATGTAAGATTATGACTCACATTGTCACATCTTATTGTTTTGTTTTATTTTCAAGCTTCTTTTTTTCTTGAAATAAATGAGATGTTATTATTTTTTTTATTTATTTTTTTTTGGTGATTAACATTTAACTATATGCAGATATTGGCCTAACATTTTTTGTGATAAAAAACATACAACGTGAATTGCTGCTTTAATCATTTTTAAATACACAATTAAGCCGTAGTAAGTACATACACAGGAGAAGGCAATGGCACCCCATTCCAGTACTCTTGCCTGGAAAATCCCATGGACAGAGGAGACTGGTAGGCTGCAGTCCATGGGGTCGCTAGGAGTCGGACATGACTGAGCGACTTCACTGTCATGCACTGGAGAAGGAAATGGCAACCCGCTCCAGTGTTCTTGCCTGGAGAATCCCAGGGACGGGGGAGCCTGGTGGGCTGCCGTCTCTTGGGTCGCACAGAGTCGGACACGAATGAAGCGACTTAGCAGCAGCAGCAGCAGCTTTTGGTCTAAGCTCTTCACAAGTGGCATTTGGCCTTTTTGGTCACTTTATATGCTTTGCCCAGAAATTGCCCTAATTGAACTTTTTTATGCAGTTATTTTGAGCCCTGTAT
Source organism: Ovis aries (assembly GCF_016772045.2). Lineage (NCBI taxonomy): Eukaryota > Metazoa > Chordata > Mammalia > Artiodactyla > Bovidae > Ovis > Ovis aries. The sequence goes on from NC_056070.1 coordinate 1,871,573, forward strand.
TGATTCTTTGTATTTGTTGCTCAAGAAGAAATGTGTCCAGGTACAAGCATTTCAGTACTATAGCACAGTATCCAGGTTCCAGCCTGTCTCAGTAGCATGCCTATTAAGTTCTCAGGGATTGATGGATCATTTGGCAGTTCTGTTATTTCATTTTTTGAGGAACTTTCATATTGTTTTTCATAGTGGCTGTGCTATTTTAAAATCTCTCCAACAGTGCACGTGGGGTCCAGTTTCTCCACATCTTTACCAACAGGTATTATTTTCATATCTTTTGATAGTCACCACCCTCATGGATGTGAGTCACCATCCCTATGGTTTTGATTTTCATTTCTCTGATGATTGAAAGTTTTATCTTTGTTTATTCAACACTTGTACATCATCTTTGGAGAAATGCCTCTTCAAGTCTTTTGCCCATTTTTCTAAACTGGATTATTTAAATTTTCTTGTGCTGTATGACTACTTCATATATTCTTTATATGTATTTACCCCATATATATGACCTGCAAATATTATGTCCTTTTCTGTAGTTGCCTTTCAACAATGTTGATTTTTTCCTTTCCTTCACAAAAGCTTTTTAGTTGATGTAGTACTGATTATCTATTTTTTGTTTGTTCCCTATTCTTTTGGAGTCATAACCAAGAAATCATTGTCAAATCCAATTTAATGAAGATTTTCCCCTGTGTTTCCCTCTAGGAGGTTTAGCATTATGAGTTTCATGTATAGGTCTTTAGACCATTGTCAAGCTAACTTTTGTGTACGGCTTAAGATAGTAGTTCATTCTCTTACGTGTGTGTGTGTGTGTGTGTGTGTGTGTGTGTGTGTGTTAAGTCGCTTAAGTTGTGTCCAACTCTTTATGATCCTATGGACTATATGTAGCCTGCCAGGCTTCTCTGTCCATAGGATTTTCCAGGCAAGAATACTAGAGTCGTTGCCATTTCCTTCTCCACTCTTACACATAAAGATCCATTTTTCCCAACAACATTTGTTGAAGATTTACCAAATATTTTTTATTCAGTATTCCTTCTCCCATCTCCGATTTCCATCAAATCTCATTTTGTCTAACCTATAGTTTGTATTTTGGGTTCAATTTTTCAGTTTAGCTTGTTTTAGTGATAGTTTTCCTGTTTGAAATGTGAATTTTAAAGAATTTTAATTGATTTACAGTATTATAGGTTTCAGAAGTACAACAGTGATTCAGTATTTTTATATATTATAGTGTTAGTCACTCAGTTGAATCTGACTCTTTGCAACCCCATGGACTGTGGCCTGCCAGGCTCTTCTAGAGGTCCATGGGAATCTCCAGGCAAGAATACTGGAGTGGATTGCCATTCACTTCTACAGTTTATATATATATTATATTCCATTTTAAAAATTCTACTTGAATTCATGATAATATAATTTCATTAGATATAATTAGCTATATATTCAACTTAGAAATCAAAATTTGCAGGAATACTTTTTATTTTTTTATGGAATACAATTGCTTTACAGTGTTGTGTTAGTTTCTGCTGTATAACGTGAATCAGCCGTATGTGTGTATATATGTGTGTATAGATATATGTGTGTATATATATGTGTGTATATATATGTGTGTATATATATGTGTATAGATATATGTGTGTATATATATGTGTGTATATATATGTGTATAGATATATGTGTGTATATATATGTGTGTATATATGTGTGTATAGATATATGTGTGTATATATATGTGTGTATATATATGTGTGTATATATATGTGTATAGATATATGTGTGTATATACCCCCTCAGTCTTGAGTCTCCCTCCCACCTCCACCCTCTGTTCTAGGTCACCACAGAGCACCGAGCTGAGTCCCCTGCGCTGCACAGCAGCTTCCTGCCGCTTGTCTGTTTCACGCACGGCAGTGCATGTCTGTCAGTGCTGCTCGCAGTCCTTCGTGCCTTCGCCTTCCCCCACTGCGTCCACAAGTGCATTCTCTGTGTGCGCACTTCCAGTCCTGCCCTGCAAATAGTATTTCTTAGGGTAGAATCCGGGAAATTCAAGTTATCAAAGCTGATTTAATGGGTGCAAGAAATTTAATAAGTTAATAACAATATAAAAATAAGCTAACAAGTTATTTAGAGTGATGCTAAATTGTTTCAAATTGTAAAATTTCAGATACTTCTCATAAAAAATTTATTTATAGAAACAGTGTGTAACCTTTTCATTTGTTTGACAAAACTAGTAAAATTTTGATAGACACCCTCCATACAGCACGTATGAAAAAATTATGAAATGCTTCACATACAAATATAAACACATGTGTTGCTATATATATTATATATATATACATATATATAATGTATATATATATATAATATATATAATGTAGTATATATATTATATATATATAAAATCAGGTCAATCTCTATAAAATTGCAAATGTTTTTATTTAGTAATTTCAGAGTAATTCATTTTTATAAAACCAGTTAGTTCATCAAATAGTAATATTAAAGTGCTTTCCAGGTGGCGCTAGTGGTAAAGAACCTCCCTGCCAGCGCAGGAGAAATAAGACATGAGTTCAGTCCCTGGGTTCGGAAGATCGCCTGAAGGACGGCACAGCAGCCCCCTCCAGTATTCTTACCTAGAGAATCCATGGACAGAGGAGCCTGGCAGGCTACAGTACAAAGAGTCACAAAGAATTGGGCATGATTGAAGCGACTTCAGTTCAGTTCAGTCACTTAGTCGTGTCCGACTTTTTGTGACCCCATGAATCACAGCACAGCAGGCCTCCCTGTCCATCACCAAAGTTCACTCAGACTCACGTCCATCAAGTCAGTGATGCCATCCAGCCATCTCATCCTCTGTCATCCCCTTCTCCTCCTGCCCCCAATCTCTCCCAGCATCAGAGTCTTTTCCAATGAGTCAACTCTTCGCATGAGGTGGCGAAAGTACTGGAGCTTCAGCTTCAGCATCATTCCTTCCAAAGAAATCCCAGGGCCAATCTCCTTCAGAAAGGACTGGTTGGATCTCCTTGCAGTCCAAAGGACTCTCAAGAGTCTTCTCCAACACCGCAGTTCAAAAGCATCAATTCTTCATTGTTCAGCCTTCTTCACAGTCCAACTCTCACATCCATACATGACTACTGGAAAACCATAGCCTTGACTAGACGGACCTTAGTCGGCAAAGTAATGTCTCTGCTTTTGAATATGCTGTCTAGGTTGGTCATAACTTTCCTTCCAAGGAGTAAGCGTCTTAACACACAATAATTTCAAAATGGGAAAGAAAAGTTTTTTCCATAATGCTGGTAACACTAGAATTTAATATATATATTTAACAATGAGAAGGTGGTTTAGGACTAGAATGTTTTGTTTTTAATACAATAAATAGAAAGACTTAATCTTTATTAAGTGCTTTTAGGTTCTTTGCCAAATCTCTAAACTATTCATACCTCAGTAAGTTTAGTATGACAGTAATCTCCATTTTTGGAGAAGGCAATGGCAACGCACTCCAGTACCCTTGCCTGGAAAATCCCATGGACAGAGGAGCCTGGCGGGCTGAGTCCATAGTGTCACTAAGAGTCAGGCATAACTGAGCAACTTTACTTTCACTTTTCACTTTCATGCATTGGAGAAGGAAATGGCAACCCACTCCAGTATTCTTGCCTGGAGAATCCCAGGGACAGAGGAGCCTAGTGGGCTGCCATCTATGGGGTCGCACGGAGTCGGACACGACTGAAGTGACTTAGCAGCAGCAGTCTCCATTTTACGTATAAACAAAATTAAGCTTAAGAAAAGATTGAATAATCTGCCTAATACTATATAGATTGCATTTGGCAGAGCTAATCATTACTTTTTTTTTTTTCACTTATAAAGAATACCAATTTTCCTGTTTCAAAAATTAAGGAGAATGAACTAGAAAACAGGTATAGAGGTAAACAAATAAAAACAAATATATTAAAGTATAATAGATTTAATAAAGCAGAAGACTTTACTGTGGGACTAACACACAACTATATATTGTATAGCAAGATGTATTATAATTGTCAGTTTTTCCAAAACTAATGTAGGATTTTAAGGATTGCAAATAACTCTCCAATAGAATTTTGTTTCATACCCAGACCAAATTTTTCTAGAGTTTATTTACAAAACAAAAGGTATGGAATAACCAAGGCAAGTTGGAAAATAATTAATGAAAGGAAGTAAATTATACTGTAAGATAGCAGATAATTGTTTCATATTTCAAATTCTGTGGTAATGTCAAAATAAGCTTCTGGAATTAACCTAAAAAGCTCAGAATTATGCCTCTGGGAATAGATTTTTAATTTACACACTTAAAGAGATGATTTCTGAAAGAAATTGGGAAAATAATTTTTCAATAAATTTTGCTGTTGTTATTCAGTTGCTCAGTAATGTCCAACTCTTTGAGACCCCATGGACTGCAACATAGCAGGCTTTTCTGACCTTCACTATCCCCTAGAGTTTGCTCAGACTCAACTCTATTTAGTTGATGATGCCATCCAACCATTTCATCCTCTGTCACCTCCTTTTCCCTCTGCCTTCATCCTTTCCCAGCATAGGGTCTTTGCCAATGAGTCAGTTCTTCACATCGGGTGGCCAGAGTATTGGAGCTTCAGCTTCAGCATCAGTCCTTCCAGTGAATATTCAGGACTGATTTCCTTTAGGTTTTATCTCCTTGCTGTCCAAGGGCCTCTCAAGAGTCTTCTCCAGCACCACAGATTGAAAGAATCTTCTTCAGCTGTCAGCCTTCTTTATGGTCCAACACTCAGGTCCATATATGACTATTGGACTATACATGCATTTGTCAGCAAAATTGATATCTCTGCTTTTTAATATGCTGTCTAGGTTTCTCATAGCTTTTCTTCCAAGAACAAGCATCTTTTAATTTCACGGCTGCAGTCACCATCTGTGGTGATTTTGGAGCTTGAGAAAATAAAGTCTGTCACTGTTTCTATTGTTTCCCCATCTATTTGCCATGAAGTGATGGGACTGGATGCCATGATCTTATTTTTTCTAATGCTTTTTAAAGTTTGATTTTTCACTCTCCTCTTTTGCTTTCTTCAAGAAGCTCTTTAGTTCCTCTTTATTTTCTGCCATAAGGGTGGTGGCATCTGCATATCTGAGGTTATTGATATTTCTCTTGGCAATCTTGATTCCAGCTTGAGCTTCATCCAACCTGGCATTTTGCATGATGTACTCTGCATAAATGTTAAAAGGCAGGTTGACAATATACAGCCTTGATGTACTCCTTTCCCAGTTTGGAACCAGTCTGTTGTTCCATGACGGGTTCTGTTGCTTCTTGACCTGCATGCTGGTTTCTCAGGAGGCAGTTAAGGTGGCTCATCTCTTTAAGGATTTTCCACAATTTATTGTGATCCCCACAATCAAAGGCTTTAGTGTAGTCAATGAAGCAGAAGTAGATGTTTTTCTGGAATTCCCTTGCTTTATTCATGATCCAACAGATTTTGGCAATTTGATCTCTCATTCCTCTGCCTTTTCTAAATCCAGCTTGCGCATCTATCTGGAAGGTCTCGCTTCACATACTTTGAAGCCTGTCTTCAAGGATTTTGAACATAACCTTCCCAGCATGTGAAAGGAGTGCAATTGTGTGGTAATTTGAACATTCTTTGGCATTGCCCTTCTTTGGGATTGAAATTTCCATAAATAATTTTAATATGTAATAAAATAATTTTAATATTTTGGAAAAAAACAAATATTTTATACTGCATATTTTTCTCAAGAAAGCATAAGTATTTGTTTTTTATTTTGAAAAAGATGTCTTGAGTACATAATTGAAAATAAGAAAATGTAAAATATTTTGAGCAACTTACATCAACTAAATTTTTTACAAAACTGAAAACATACATATTAAAACCAAAGTGAAGAATATTATAGAACAAATGGATGAGAAAACATTAATCCTACACATATATGAAGAGCTCTTATAAATTAATAAAGATTTATACTATATTAGACAATGACTTAAGAGTGTAGAATAGTTATTGAAATATCAGGGTAAATAGATATTTAATCAATGTATTAAACTGTTTACTGTCATTCTTTATCAAAGTAATGTTATTTGAGCCAAAAATGATATGTTGTATTTTGTTTATCAAATTTTCAAAGAGAGTGAATTACAATATCAAACAACTGTAAGACTACCCAACTCCTAGAACTAAACATTGACATTTAATGTTTGTAGATTTTTTGATGATGGCCATTCTGACAGATGTGAGGTGATATCTGATTTTAGTTTTGATTTGCACTTCTCTAATAAAGAGCAATGTTGAGCATCTTTTCATGTGTTTGTTAGCCATCTGTATGTCATCTTTGAAGAAATGTCTGTTCAGGTCTTTTTCACACTTTGATTGCTTTGTTTGTTTCTCAGGGGGCGACTTGTATGGGCTACTTGTATATTTTGGACATTAATCTTTTGTCAGTTGTTTCATTTGCTATTATTTTCTCCCATTCTGAGGGTTGTCTTTTCTCCATTTTTTTTTTTTTTTTTAGTTTCCTTTGCTGTGAAAAAGCTTTTAAGTTTGCTTAGGTTTCATTTGTTTATTTTCGTTTTTATTTCAGTTACTCTAGAAGGTGAGTCAGAGAGGATCTTGCTGTGATTTATGTCATAGAGTGTTCTGCCTATATTTTCCTCTAAGAGGTTTATACTTTCTGATCTTTTAAATCTTTAGCCCATTTTGAGTTTATCTTTGTGAATGGTGTTAGAAAAATGCTCTAATTTCATTCTTTTACAGGTTTATCCAGTTTTTCCATTTTATCCAGTTTATCCAGTTTTTCCAGCACCACTTACTGCAGAGGCTATCTTTGCTCCATTGTATATTTTTGCTACCTTAAAAAAAAATAAGGTACCTATGCTTCTGCTGCTGCTGCTAAGTTGCTTCAGTTGTATCTGACTCTGTGCAACCCCAAAGACGGCAGCCCACCAGGCTCTCCCGTCCCTGGGATTCTCCAGGCAAGAACACTGGAGTGGGTTGCCATTTCCTTCTCTAATGCATGAAAGTGAAAAGTGAACGTGAAGTCGTTCAGTCATGTCCGACTCTTTGCGACCGCACGGACTGCAGCCTATCATGCTCCTCCTGTAGGTGTGTGGGTTTACCTCTGGGCTTTCTATCTTGTTTATTGGTGTATATTTCTTGGATTTTTGGCCAGTACCATACTGTCTTGAAACCATAATCACAGAAAACTAGTCAATATAATCACACTAGGACCACAGCCTTGTCTAACTCAATGAAACTAGGCCATGCCCTGTGGGGCCACCCAAGACAGGCAGGCATGGTGAAAAGATTTGACAGAATGTGGTCCACTGGAGAAGGGAATGGCAACCACTTCAGTATTCTTGCCTTGAGAACCACATGAACAGTATGAAAAGGCAAAATGATAGGATACTGAAAGAGGAACTCCGCAGGTCAGTAGGTGCCCAATATACTACTGGAGATCAGTGGAGAAATAACTCCAGAAAGAATGAAGGGATGGAGCCAAAGCAAAAACAATACCCAGTTGTGGATGTGACTGGTGATAGAAGCAATGTCTGATGCTGTAAAGAGTAACAGGGTCCTATTTCCTATGCATAAGAACCTGGAATGTTAGGTTCATGAATCAAGGCAAACTGGAAGGGGTCAAACAGGAGATGGCAAGAGTGAACGTCGACATTCTAGGAAATCAGTGAACTAAAATGGACTGGAATGGATGAATTTAACTCACATGATCATTATATCTACTACTGCGGCCAAGAATCCTTTAGAAGAAATGGAGTAGCCATCACGGTCAACAAAAGAGTCTGAAATGCAGTACTTGGATGCAATCTCAAAAGCAACAGAAAGATCTCTGTTCGTTTCCAAGGCAAACAATTCAATATCACAGTAATTCAAATCTATGCCCCAGCCAGTAACACTGATGAAGCTGAAGTTGAACGGTTCTATGAAGATCTACAAGACCTTTTAGAACTAACATCCCAAAAAGATGTCCTTTTCATTACAGGGGACTGGAATGCAAAAATACAAAGTCAAGAAACACCTGGAGTAACAGACAAATTTGGCCTTGCAATATGTAATGAAGTAGGGCAAAGGCTAATAGAGTTTTGCCAAGAGAACGCATTGGTCATAGCAAACACCCTCTTCTAACAACACAACAGGAGACTCTACACATGGACATCACCAGATGGTCAACACCAAAATAAGATTGATTGTATTCTTTGTAGCCAAAGATGGAGAAGATCTACACAGTCAGCAAAAATAAGACGGGTAGCTGACTGTGGCTCAGATCATGAACTCCTTATTGCCAAATTCAGACTGAAATTGAAAGTAGAGAAAACCACTAGACCATTCAGGTATGACCTAAATCAAATCCCTTATGATTATACAGTGGAAGTGAGAAATAGATTTAAGAGACTAGATCTCATAGACAGTGCCTGATGAGCTATGGATGGAGGTTTGTGACATTGTACAGGGGACAGGGATTAAGACCATCCTCACGGAAAAGAAATTCAAAAAAGTAAAATTGCTGTCTGGGAAGGCCTTACAAATAGCTGTGAAAAGAAGAGAAGTCAAAAGCAAAAGAGAAAAGGAAAGTTATAAGCATCTGAATGCAGAGTTCCAAAAAACAGCAAGAAGAAATAGGAATGCATTCCTTAGCGATCAATACAAAGAAATAGAGGAAAAGAACAGAATGGGAAAGACTAGAGATCTCTTCAAGAAAATTAGAGATACCAAGGGAACATTTCATGCAAAGATGGGCTTGATAAAGGACAGAAATGGTATGGACCTAACAGAAGCAGAAGATATTAAGAAGAGGTGGCAAGAATACTCATAAGAACTGTACAAAAAAGATCTTCATGACCCAGATAACCATAATGGTGTAATCACTCACCTAGAGCCAGACATCCTGGAATGTGAAGTCAAGTGGGCCTTAGAAAGCATCACTACGAACAAAGCTAGTGGAGGTGATGGAATTCCAGTTGAGCTGTTTCAAATCCTGAAAGATGATGCTGTGAAAGTGCTGCACTCAATATGCCAGCAAATTTGGAAAACTCAGCAGTGGCCACAGGACTGGAAAAGGTCAGTTTTCATTCCAATCCCAAGGAAAGGCAATGCCAAGGGATGCTCAAACTACCACACAATTGCACTCATCTCACATGCTAGTACAGTAATGCTCAAAATTCTCCAAGCCAGGCTTCAGCAGTATGTGAACCGCGAACTCCCTGATGTTCAAGCTGGTTTTAGAAAAGGCCACAGATCAAATTGCCAACATCTGCTGGATCACTGAAAAAGAAGAGAGTTCCAGAAAAACATCTATTTTTGCTTCATTGACTATGCCAAAGCCTTTGACTGTGTGGATCACAATATACCGTGGAAAATTCTGAAAGAGATGGGAACACCAGACCACCTGACCTGCCTCTTGAGTAACCTATATGCAGGTCAAGAAGCAACAGTTAGAACTGGACATGGAACAGCAGACTGGTTCCAAATAGGAAAAGGAGTACGTCAAGGCTGTATATTGTCACCCTGCTTATTTAACTTATATGCAGAGTACATCATGAGAAATGCTGGTCTGGAAGAAGCACAAGCGGGAATCAAGATTGCTGGGAGAAATATCAAACACCTCAGATATGCAGATGACACCACCCTTATGGCAGAAAGTGAAGAGGAACTAAAAAGCCTCTTGATGAAAATGAAAGAGGAGGCTGAAATGTTGTCTTTAATGCTCAACATTCAGAAAATGAAGATCACGGCATCCAGTCCGTCCCATCACTTCATGAGAAATAGATGGGGAAACAGGGGAAAGTGTCAGACTTTATTTATCTGAGCTCCAAAATCACTGCAGATGGTGACTGCAGCCATGAAATTAAAAGATGCTTACTCCTTGGAAAGAAAGTTATGACCAACCTAGACAGTATATTCAAAAGCAGAGACATTACTTTGCCGACTAAGGTCCATCTAGTCAAGGCTATGGTTTTTCCAGTAGTCATGTATGGATGTGAGAGTTGGACTGCTAAGAAAGCTGAGCACCGAAGAATTGATGCTTTTGAACTGTGGTGTAGAAGAGTCTTGAGAGTCCTTTGGACTGCAAGGAGATCCAACTTGTCAATTCTAAAGGAGATCAGTCCTGGGTGTTCTTTGGAAGGAATGATGCTAAAGCTGAAACTCCAGTACTTTGGCCACCTCATGTGAAGAGTGGACTCATTGGAAAAGGCTCTGATGCTGGGAGGGATTGGGGGCAGGAGGAAAGGGGATGACAGAGGATGAGATGGCTGGACAGCATCACCGACTTGATGGACGTGAGTTTGAGTGTACTCCGGGAGTTGGTGATGGACAGGGAGGCCTGGCGTGCTGTATTCATGGGGTCGCAATGGTTGGATATGACTGAGCGACTGAACTGAACTGAACTGATACTGTCTTGATGTCTGTTGCTTTGTTGTATTGTCTAAAGTCAAGAAAGGTGTTTAGCTAAATTCTTCTCTCTCAAGATTGGTTTGACTATTCAGGGTCTTTTGTTTCCATATGAACTGTGAAATTTTTTGTTCTAGTTTTGTGGAAAATGCCATTGGTAATTTGATAGGGATTGCTTTGAATCTGTAGATTTCATTTGGTAGCATTTTTGCAGTATTTATACTTCCAACCCACAAATATGGAATACCTCTCCATCTGTTTGTGTCATCTTTGATTTAGTTCATCAGTGTCTTATAGTTTTCTGCATACAGTTTAAAAATATCTAATTTTTGAATTATATATATTAGAGACAAAATTAGAGAAGAATATATACTGACACAATGCTTATTTCTCCCTGTTGGTTTTATAGATAGGTTTTTATTTTTTCTTCCTTTCATTTCTGCAATAAGTATATATTATTATATCCAGGGGAAATATTTTTATATAAAAATTTTGTTACATAACAATGTGAATAATGTTGTGTATTAATTAATGCCACAGAACTATATACTTAAATGAGTTAATATGTTAAGTTTTATGTTTATTTTCCATAGTAAAAACTAATAAGGTTGTTGGTGCACATGTATGTCTTGCTAAGACTGAGCCTCCTGAGGTAAGATGTGCATGTGTGTATATTCAGTCATGTCTGACTCTTGTGACCCCATGGACTGGAGCCTACCAGGCTCCTCTGTCCGTGGAATTTCCCAGGCAAGAATATTGGAGTGGGTTGCCATTTCCTACTCTAGGGAATCTTTCTGACCCAGGGACCTAACCACATCTCCTGTACTGGCAGGCAGATTCTTTAGCACTAATGCCACCTGGATAGCCCCTGAGAAGTTCCTACCCAATCCCAGGCTGTCCTTGATGTTGTACAGGAAATACTGGCGGTAGCCCAGAATGCGCCTCTGGGAACATAGTTATATTGAGCTGACAGAAGCACACAACATCGATTCTTTCATCCCTTAGAACTGATTGACCTTTCAACAAGGGCATATTGCTTTTGTCTTAACTAGAGTTAGTATTTTTTTCTTTTCCTGTATAGCCCATTTAAAAACTATCATTTGACTTCTCATTTTGCAGAACTCTCTCTTTATAGAATCTAATGATTTACACATATATGGTCAATTTACAATATAAAATTTATATTGCCAAAGGCTAATGCTTAAATTTAGCAATTATTAGGTATAGAAAAAATCTTTGATCTTATTAAAATAAATGGATCTTATGGCTTATGAAAGAAATCTTTGTCATCGAGAATCTTATAAACATAGAGCAAGAAAAAGGCCTAGTAACTTAAAAGGCAAACTAAAATCTAATGAAGGAAAGCAAGATTCAACTTGTCATGGATTTGCAGGGATAGAACTTAGATCTTGTTGGGAGATCCAGACACAACTGAAGAGAGGATATTATTTAATTCAGAGTTTGAGAGATTTGAAGAGTTTCCAGAAATAGGAAAGCAGGAAGCAGAATTCCAAGTAGAATTAAGTATACCTTGAAGAAAGGAATACTGAAATCAGGGTACTTTGTCAGGACCCAGTAGCAAGAGTCAGGGGTGAGTGGAATGAAGATTCTATAAGATAGTGAAAATGAGGTAGCAAAAGTAGATTATAACCTAGAATCTTTGAGCCCAGGCTTAGAAATTTGTAACGATGGATGTAAATGCCAACGCCAGTACCATGATGGAAACTCAACTTTACTGGGATTAAAAAGGTCATAGAGTGCAGGATGAATTGCAAAAGAGCACAGCTGAAAAACAGAACATATCTTCTGAAGCTATTGATTAATTCAGAGAAGCATGGAGAGCCCTGACAGTGATAAAGAAGCAGGAGAATATTTTCAAGTGCATTGCAGAGTGTCTATAGAAATTGGCAACTGATTAGATACAGGGGTGGAGTGGGAATTAAGGAAAGGCAAGTATAATAAATGTTCCAATGAACAGCTGGTGATGACAAATCATAATGTCAAAATGTATATATATTATCATATACATTTAAGCAAAAAATTATTTGCATAGCCTAATCCAGTTACTGTCATATAATGAATCCCTGATGGCATTAGCATCTGCCTGAGTTATACAACTAGTCTGTTGTAAAACAGGGGCTTAAACCAAGGCCTCAAGTTCTCCTATCTATTCTTCTTTAGATTTTAGATTAAGAATCCTTTACTTTAACACGTAGAGTTTCCTGCAAAACTTTAAAATTAATGTTTTTATGTCTTCCAGCTTAATTGGATTAGATAAATTAGATTAATATTTTTATTTATTTCCAGACTGTTTCTTAACTGTAGGAGTTGGTGATGGACAGGGAGGCCTGGCATGCTGCAGTCCATGGGGTTGCAAAGAGTTGGACATGACTGAGCGATTGAACTGAACTGAACTGAACTGAACTGTTAGGATTTATATTGTGAAAGATGTTCAAATATGTACCATGAAAATAATAATCTGTGAGAATATTAACAATGTACGTAGATTACCTTAGTGTTTTTCTGCACATTATTTAATTAAATTTTTCTGATTTAATTCTGCTGAGATCAGTCTTATATGATGATCTCCATTTTATGGCAAGAATTCATTCAAACTCAGAAAGTTTAAGTAAACTAGCAAAATAAGAGCCTAGAATTTGAACCTCAACTTTATGAATCCCAGTTGCAAACAACTTTTAGTATAAAAATAAATGTAAATTTTCCCTTTAGTATGATACAGTTCAGCTCTGAACAAAACCTTAGTTATTAATTATTTCAGAATTTGGCTAATCTTTCTAGAGCGTACCTACAGTAAAAAACAATATTTTTGCTTTGTCAGCTATACAGTTTGTTGAAATACTTAATCCTACTATTATGTAAAAGCAGTCCTAGACAATGTGTAAAGGAATGTGTAGAACAAAATTTTCTATACAAAAACTGGCTGCAAGCTGGATTTGGCCCGTGGGTATAGTTTACTGCTTTTGCCCCTAGTCTCATATCTGAGAAGAAAACAGCTATCTCTCTGGAGAGTTTATTAGAGTTTTCCAAGCTGTTTTTGGATGGAGCCCAGAAATCAATTTTATTTTACTGCTTTGATTCTAATGTTTCTTTCTAAAGAACTATTTAATAATAGTCTAATTGACAATATTTCTATAGTGCTGAAGATGGGGAGCATCCTCAGCACTATAAAGTATAAATCTTTTTTTACTGGTCTTTTTATGCTGCTCATGGAATTTGTTTAGGTAGTCAATAATATCTTAATTGTGCTGACAACAGTTCACTGATTATATCTTTCTCTAGAGACTTCGAGACATCTGTTCCCGTGACTGTTGATCTGCCTTTCTTCAAGACAGTTCACTCTCTAGGATTGTAAAACAAAGTTTTAATAAGCAAACTCCGCAGCAGTTGAATCCATTTAACTTCGCAGAATAGCAACTGAGACTCCAAGTAGATCACAGGAAATCTTAGAATTGTCCCCTGTATTTCCCTCAATCCCATGTTCCAAGGGAACTATGATTAGTTATAAATTATAAGTGGTAACTAGATACATATAAAACATATGTAATTGTGCTAGGTAGTCTTTATTTCGTCATTGTTTGAAACAAGATGCAACATATTTATATAAAATAGCACAATATAAAACACTCAAATATTTTTCAAGTGTTTTTGATTTGTAATTCAAGTATGGCTTCTGCTAGTAACCATAGTCAAAGGCCAGTGTTTTACTTCTGCATCAGAACCCTAAGATTTGATTTTAGAAAACTTGTCATTATTACATTTTCTGCTTCTAAAGGAATCTGTGTTTTACATTTAAGTAGGCCAGTTTTGTTCCTTCACAGTACTTGGAGTTTAAAATAGAAGATTAAAAACAAGATAGGAAACGGTTCTGTTTAGAGTTAGCCCCCCTTCCAACTGTGTGTGTGTGTGTGTCTGTGTGTTGCAGGCTTCAAAAATTAACTACCATAAGCAACTCAACCACATTGTTTCAGTTTTGAGTAAATTCTGATCATACACATCTCTCCAATTTAGCTGGTTCTTTCCTCACCAAGGAGGAAGTTGAAACTCTTTGCATGCCATTATAAAACTCTTCTTTATATCCCAGAGGGAAGCCACAAAAGAACTTTGAGGTCTACCATTTGTATCTGTATTCTGGTTTTCCATCTCTGCTATATTGAATAAGTTTTCATCAATTATAGTTGAAACCTGCTCCTTGTTACAGGGAGAATACAAATGGAGAATGAAACTTCATATCAGAAAGTGGTCTTATTCCACATTTGTAGCAAACTTAAATACAAAGTCAAGGGGGAAAACCATAAATTATTTCCAGTTAAATCCTAAGAATAACCTAATGTTGAATTGGTATTCAGAGTTGGAAGAGCAAACATATTACAAACTTATTTCAGGAAAATAGTTTAGAAAATATGCATTTTAGAAATCAAGTATTGAGGATTATTGAAATAGAAAGTGAAAAAAAGTCTTTTGTCCTTTGATATTTAGAAATTCTTATAAATATTCTTTTAGAATATTTAGAATAATAACAACAGAGGAAAAAAAACAAAGGAAAAATAAAAACTATAACTAAAATAGAAATAAATAAATGAAAAGTTTTATTAAAACAAACCAAATTATACCATGCCTACTCTATTATATTTAAACAACACCATGTCTCTATTTTCACATCCTTGATATATTTCGCCACTTGGAGTCAGGAAAGTACATGTTCAAAAAAACTGATAAATGTTGAATTTAATGGTAAAATGTTAATACCACTGTAAGGTGCAACTGATTTTCATTATATTTAGACAAATTCTTACTTTCTACCACTGTGAAATGATTATTTATATTGGCAATTAAAACCAACTATGACATACAATTTCATCAATAATTATTGGGGTGCTAAGATATAAAATCTCTCTCTCTTTAGTTGCTAAGTCATCTCTGACTCTTGCAACCCCATGGACTATAACCTGCCAGGCTCCTCTGTCCATGGGATTTTCCAGGCAACAATACTGTAGTGGGTTGCGTTTCCTTCTCCAAAGATATAAAATACCATGATAAATATTTATGTTGTTTCTTCATTCTCAGTTCAGTTCAGTTGCTCAGTCGTGTCTGACTCTTTTGTGACCCCATGGACTGCAGCACAAAAGGCTTCCCTGTCCATCACCAGCTCCCAGAGCTTGCTCAAAATCATGTCGATCCAGTCGGTGATGCCATCCAACCTTCTAATCTTCTGTTGTTCTGTTGTCCCCTTCACCTGCCACCTTTAATCTTTCCAAGCATCAGTTCAGTCAGTTCAGTTCAATTCAGCCAGTGTCTGACTCTTTGCAGCCCCAAGGACTGCAGTACGCCAGGCCTCCCTGTCTATCACCAACTCCCGGAGCTTGCTCAAACTTATGTCCATCGAGTCAGTGATGCCATCCAACCTTCTCATCCTCTATTGTCACCTCCCCCTACTGCCTTCAGTCTTTCCCAGCATTAAAGTCTTTTCCAAAGAGACAGTTCTTTGCATCAGGTGGCCAAAGTATGGTAATTTCAGCTTCAGCATCAGTCTTTCCAATGAATATTCATGATTTATTTCCTTTAGGATTGACTGGCTTGATCTCCTTGCAGTCCAAGGGACTTTCAAGAGTCTTCTCTAACACCACAGTTCAAAAGCATCAGTTATTCGGTGCTCAGCTTTATTTATAGTCCAACTTTCAGATCCATACATAAGTACGGGAAAAGCCATAGCTTTGACTAGATGGACCTTTGTCTGCAAAGTAATGTCTCTGCTCTTCAATATGCTGTCTAGGTTAGTCATAGCTTTCCTTCCAAGGGCAAAGCGTCTTTTCACTTCATGGCTGCAGTCACCATCTGCAGTGATTTTGGAGCCCCAGAAAATAATGTCTGTCACTGTTTCTATTGTTTCCCCTTCTATTTGCCATGAAGTGATAGGACCAGATGCCATGATTTTAGTTTTCTGAATGTTGAGTTTTCAACCTACTTTCTCTCCCTCATCTTCCAGTTTCATCAAGAAGCTCTTTAGTGCTTCTTTGCTTTCTGCCATAAAGGTGGTATCATCTGCGTATCTGAGGTTATTGATATTTCTCCTGGCAATCTTGATTCCAAGTTATGCTTCATCCAGCCCAGCATTTCTCATGATGTACTCTGCATAGAAGTTAAATAGCAGGGTGACAATATACAGCCTTGATGTACCCCTTCCCAATTTGGAACCAGTCTGTTGTTTCATGTCCAGTTCTAATTGTTGCTTCTTAACCTGAATACACATTTCTCAGAAGGTAGGAAGGGTGGTCTGGCATTTACATCACTAAGAATTCTCCATAGTTTGTTGTGATCCACACAGTCAAAGGCTTTGGTGTAGTCAATAAAGTAGAAGTATATGTTTTTCTGGAAATCTTTTGCTTTTTTGATGATGCAACAGATGTTGACAATTTCATTTCTGGTTCCTCTGCCTTTTCTAAATCCATCTTGAACATCTGGAAGTTCATGGTTCACATACTGTGGAAGCCTGACTTGGAGAATTTTGAGCATTACTTGCCTAGCATGTGAGATGGGTGAAATTGTGTGGTAGTTTGAACATTTTTGGCATTGCCTTTCTTTGGGATTGGAATGAAGACTGACCTTTTCCAGTCCTGTGGCCAATGCTGAGTTTTCCAAATTTATTGGCATATTGAGTACAGCACTTTCACAGCATCATCTTTCAGGATTGGAAATAGCTCAACTGGAATTCCATCACCTCCACTAGCTTTGTTAGTAGTGATGTTTCATGAGGCCCACTTGACTTTGCATTTTAGGATGTCTGGGTCTAGGTGAATGATCACACCATCATGATTATCTGGGTCATGAAGATCTTTTTTGTACAGTTCTTCAGTGTATTCTTACCACCTTTTCTTAATATCTTCTGCTTTTGTTAGGTCCATACCTTTTCTGTCCTTTATTGTGCCCATCTTGTAATGAAACGTTCCTTTGGTATCTCTAATTTTCTTGAAGATATCTCTAGTCTTTCCCATTCTATTGTTTTCCTCCATTTCTTTCAGTTGATCAGTGAGGAAGGCTTTCTTATCTCTCCTTGCTCTTCTTTGGAATTCTGCATTCAAATGCAGCATTCAAATGCAGAATTTGAATGCAGAATTCTTTCCTTTTCTCCTTTGCCTTTAGCTTCTTTTTTCTCAGCTATTTATAAGGCCTCCTCATGTAAGTAGTAAGATTTTCCCTACTTTCTTCAATTTAATTACAAGACCAGGAGCTGACTCTGGCTCATATCATGAACTCCTTATTGCAAAATTCAGACTTAAATTGAAGAAAGTATGGGAAACCACTACACCATTCAAGTATGACTTTAATCAAATCCCAGGATCAGGGTCTTTTTTAATGAGCGAGTCCTTCCAATGAATATTCAGGACTGATTTCCTTTAGGATTGACTGGCTTGATCTCCTTGCAGTCCAAGGGACTCCCAAGAGTCTTCTCCAACACCACAGTTCAAAAGCATCAATTCTTTGGCTCTCAGCTTTCCTTATGGTTCAACTCTCACATTCATACATGACTACTAGAAAAACCATAGCTTTGACTAGACGGACCTTTGACAGCTAGTTAATGTCTGTTTTTTAATATGTTCTCTAGGTTTGTCATACCTTTTATTCCAAGGAGCAAATGTCTTTCAAGTTCATGGCTGCAGTCTCCATCTGCATTGATTTTGGATGCCAAGAAAATAAAGTCTCTCACTGTTTCCATCTTCATTATACGAAAAAGTAAATTAGTTGAGGATTGCTTGAAACAGTTTGTACTCATCTTTCTGTTAAATAGTGTGCTCAAGACAGAAGTATATGCTTTCTAACACAAAAATGGTAGTACTTTTGCAAATATGAATTCAAGACTCATTATTTTTTCATTTGCTTAAGAGTCTTCCTATATTCAGATTTTATATTGTCACAAAACATTCTGGTTATACAGTTACAAACTATATTTTTATATTAGAAGTATTTCAAACATTCATAACTTTTTACTTTAAGCCAAAGTCCATTTTGATTTCTAGAGTAAAAAATACATTCACTATACACCCTAAGCATCTTAGAGATTATTAGCAGAATAGAGTTCGAATGAGTTTTTCAATGTAAAAATTATTGTTCAAGTGAATTTTACCTCATCAGATATATGCATTTCTTATGTCATTTTTCCTCTACTTTTTGGTGTAATCAACTGAAAAAATATTAATTATCTGGAAAGTAAAGTATTTTTATAAAGCAGTAAGAAAACTGTCTTTCCTTGAGTTATCCTTGAATTATCTTCAAAAGTAGGCAGTGGCACCCCACTCCAGTACTCTTGCCTGGAAAATCCCATGGACAGAGGAGCCTGGTAGGCTGCAGTCCATGGGGTTGCTAAGAGTTGGATACGACTGAGCGACTTCACTTTCACTTTTCATTTTCATGCATTGGAGAAGGAAATGGCAACCCACTCCAGTGTTCTTGCCTGTAGAATCCCAGGGATAGGGAAGCAGGGTGGGCTGCCATCTATGGGGTCGCACAGAGTAGGACACGACTGAAGTGACTTAGCAGTAGCAGCAGTAACATTTCAAAGCAAAGTATAAAATAAAAGGTCATGTACAAGATCTTCTAACTTAAAAGGTCTTTGAGTGTATATTCTTGAATTTAGAGAACCATAGTGACATCTGTCTTTGATTATAGTTATATGGAGAAATTTTAATTCTAAAGCTGTATTTAAAACATTTCAAGTACACAATGATATTATATTCCTGGAATATGGCACATGGTGGTTATTTTAACATAATTATAGATGTCTGAAATAAATTATTAAAACACAGTCATAACAAAATCAGAACTTTTCATAAAGTCATGTTTATCTAAGAAAATTCAAAATAAAATGTTTGATAGTATACATGTTTCAATGCCATTCTTCCAAATCATCCCACCCTCTCCCTCTCCCTCAGAGTTCTATACAGCTGTATCTCTTTTGTTGTCTCGCATATAGGGTCATCATTACCATCTTTCTAAATTCCATATATATGTGTCAGTATACTGTATTAGTATTTTTCTTTCTGGCTTACTTCACTCTGTATATGTTCGATACAAGATACAGGATGCTTGGGGCTGCACGGGGATGATCCAGAGAGATGATATGGGGTGGGAGGTGGGAGGGGATTCAGGATTGGGAGCTCGTATACACCCATGGCAGATCCATGTCAATGTGTGGCAAAACCAATACAGTATTGTAAAGTAAAATAAAGTAAAAATAAAATTTTAAAAAATAAATAAAATATATTAAAAAATAAAAAATAAAATGTTTGAATAAAGCTTTCTCATCTCACAATTGTTCAATTAACTTTATAGAAGTTTAGTTTAATTGCTGAAATGTATAGTTTATTTATTGGCATTGGGCTTCTAAATTGT
Organism: Ovis aries; assembly: GCF_016772045.2. Lineage (NCBI taxonomy): Eukaryota > Metazoa > Chordata > Mammalia > Artiodactyla > Bovidae > Ovis > Ovis aries. Next base: position 1,891,366 of record NC_056070.1, read on the forward strand.
TAGACATTAAGTTGGGAAAATGGATTTTTTTAGGTTTTATTAAAGAAAAAATATTGGATACTAATATAGGAAGAAGAAAAGAATTTGCTATTAGTCTGTTTGCACAGTAGATCTGGGTTTCTAGCCACCTGAAATTATAATCATTTTTAATCTGCATATTCTTTTTTCCACTTTGCAGATTGTTTTAAATTTTACTACAATGGACCTATACAAAAGTAGTTTGTGCTGGTATGATTATATTGAAGTAAGAGATGGGTACTGGAGGAAGTCACCTCTCCTTGGTAAGAGATTTTTTTTTTCTTTTTTTGCTTTTTACATGTCTATATATATAGTCTGTCTTATCCAGAGACAGTTCTTTCAAGAGTCATCTTAGGGTTTAAGGTACATGAGACCAATATTTTAATTTTTATTATACTTTTTTCAATCATAGCAAAAATAGTTACAGATAGACAACAGATTAATTTAAATGAGCTTAAATTATGAGATGGTGCTTGGATCTGAACATGATTTAGAATAGCTTATAGTGAATACTCATCACATAGTCTATATTTTTAATTTTAAAATCAGAGTTTTAATGGGTAAACCAGATAAATTGTGTGTGTGTGTATGTTTTGTTTTTCTTTCTTTGCTTGGCAGTAGAGCGTAAGGTGTTAGGTACATGTTTAACTGCTGGCTTTCTGCACCAAAAATATTGGTTCTTACTGTAGACATCACAGTTTTGCCTCTCAGGTTTTTGTGGCTTAGAAGGTGTATATGTAGTTTGTATCATAAATTGTAGGTCAAATTTGGTGCACATCAAAGTATCCTACCAACCTTTAACCACAGACCGCACATTAACTTACATGAGGCAATTTCTGTTGCCCTCTGTTTCAGCTAAAGGTGAGAGCTGCTGTGAGCATGTGAGTATCTACTCTATTGATTTTTTTTTGAAATTGTAACTTTCTCTTCTATTTTTAGAAGTAGCTTTGCTCAGTTGTTTTTGAGTGCCTACAGATCTTTTCTTCTTAACATCTAAAACCTGCTGAATGGACATATTTGTATTAAAAGTGATAGCAGCCTTAGTAAATCCAAGACATCTGTAGAAATGCTTAAAAATAAGGAAACATAAAGATGTGAACTAATTCTCTGTCAGGTTGAGGAACACCTTGCCTTGAACCTTTAGTTTCTTAGCCTTGTAGTAGTTGTCGTTGTTAAGTTGCAAAGTCCTCTCTGACTCTGTGATCCCACTGCCAGGCTCCTCTGTCCATGGGATTTCCAGGGCAAGAGTACTGGAGCGGGTTGCCATTGCCTTCTGCAGGAGATCTTCCCAATCCAGGGATCGAACTCGTGTCACCTGCATGGGCAACAGTGGATTCTTTACCACTGGGCCACTTGGGAAACCCCAGTTTCTTAGCCTAGATGAAGCTGTTTATAATACATTGATATATATGTATGTTCCTAATAAAACATTTCATTAAATTCATATTGAAAAATCAAATCTAAAGCTGAAATACTGAGAACACTTTGTTACAGCAACATCAGCATTACATACTGCAGGGTGTAATAGCCTAAGACACTGGTTCAGTCTGACCACAGTGTTCGTATGGAAAGCTTTCCCCACTATTTGCTCTGAGACCTTGCTCCTCAGAGTGCAGCCACCACATTGGCAGCACCATACCTTCTGAAACAGACTGCGTTTTAACAGACACCCTGGAAATGCATATGAATTACGGCTTTTTCTCTTTTAGTCAGGTTTCTGTCTTCCAGTTTCCTTTTATTCAGAATTGAAATAAAATTGAAGTACAGCTGATCCACAGTGTTGTATTAGTTTCAGGTATATAGTAAAGTGATTCAAAGCCCTGGTGGCTCAGACGGTAAAGCGTCTGCCTGCAATGCGGGAGGCCCGGGTTCGATTCCTGGGTCAGAAAGATCCCCTGGAGAAAGAAATGGCAATCCACTCCAGCACTCTTGCCTGGAAAATCTCATGGACAGAGGAGCCTGATAGGCTACAGTCCATGGGGTCGCAAAGAGTCGGACACGACTGAGCGACTTCACTTTCACTTTCACTTTATACACACTAAGTTGCTTGACTGACTCTTGTGACCCCACGGACTGCAGCCCACCAGGCTCCTCTGTCCCTTGGTTTCTCCAATGGCAAGAATACTGGAGTGGGTTGCCATTTCCTCCTCCAGCGGATCTTCCCAACCCTGGGATCAAACCCACATCTCCTGCAGTTCCTGTATTGGTGGTAGACTCTTCACCACTGAGCCACCAGGGAAGCCCATATGTATATATGTATGCTCAGTCATTCAGTTGTGTTCAACTCTTTGAGCCCCCGTGGACTGTAGCTTGTCAGGCTGCTCTGTCAATGGAATTTTCTGGAGCAGGTTGCCATTTCCTATTCCAGGGGATCTCCCCAACCAAGGGTTGGAACCTGCATCTCTTACATCTCCTGCATTGGTAGGCAGATTCTTTACTACTAGCAGCACCTGCAAAGCCCATATCTATCTGTCTATCTATCTACACACACACATATGTTATTTTATAGATTATGTTCCATCATGGGTCATTGCAAAATATTGGATATAGTCCCCTGTGCTATCCAGTGAGTCTTTGTGGTTGATCTATCTCATACTAGAATAGTGTGTATCTGTTACCCTCATGGGCTTCCCCAGTGGCTCAGTGCTAAAGCATCTGCCTTGAGTACAGGAGACACGGGTTCGATCCCTGGATGGGAAAGACACTCTGGAGGAGGGCATGGCAACCCACTCCAGTATGCTTGCCTGGAGAATTTCCATGGTCAGAGGAGCCTGGCAGGCTACAGTTCATAAGGTCACAAGGAGTCGGACACAACTGAAGCAATTTAACATGCATCCATATCTGTTAATCTCATACTCCTAATTTATCCTTCTCCCCTCCCTTTCCTACACATTGCAGTATAAGAGACATTACTCTCTTTTTCATGGCCTTAAGTTTTTAATACATGCCCCTAATACTATTTAGGAAGTTTTTTGGTTTTTTTTTTTTTTGCCTGCTAGCTGTTAGTATAAATGTGTTTTGTCTTTTTTCATATACTAAAACTATGTAAGAAATCATGAACAAGGGTACACAAAAATGAATGACAATATATTATTATTTGTAGAATTATTTCATGTGTATTATCATATTTAACTTTTTACCATCAATATGAAAGCTTTGAGCACAATAGCAAACATACAGTAAGCAATGAATATTTGTAGAGGGGTGAGGGAGGGAAGAAGAAATGACAATTGTCGTTATATTCATTCAGTATTATACTTGCCTTTGGGTACACAATCAGAAAAATATCAGAACTCATACTCAAGTCTTCTAATATTTTTTGCCATTCTGCCTACTACACTACGTGTTATAGCTTTATAGATGGGATGGAATGTGTGTAGTAACATAAGATCCTTAGACAGCCCGGAGGTTTCTGTGACAAATGGCCACTGAACTTGGCTAAACAAAGAACTACAGTTGAGCTGTCACTTCCCAACTAATGACCAAACTGACATTTAAAGTAGTTTTTCAGGATCACTTGAGGTCTTTTCTCTTCTCTGTGGAATAATATTCCCTACCTTGATGTACCATGTACAAATAGATGTTTTGAGCTAGCTGTTTTCTAGTTCCACAGATAGCAATAATGGTATCAATCATTTAATCTAAGGGTGATACGTTCCAATATTCTATAAATAAATAAGAAGAAATAGTTTTACTTATACACCTTTATTAAGTAAATATTAAGGATTCATAGCTATGGCTCTAGTTACTAGGCATGGTGATAGGAACCAACCAAATCTGGTTTTATAGAAAAATAACCTGTTTTCTGGTACCAGTAATGTATGTAATCTGTAGCTAGTATGGAAACCAGTCAGAATATAAAGTCATATTTAGAAGTCTCTCTTTATTCTTTTATTTCTTTTAGGTAGATTCTGTGGGGACAAATTGCCTGAAGTTCTTACCTCTACTGAAAGCAGAATGTGGATTGAGTTCCGCAGCAGCAGCAATTGGGTGGGAAAGGGCTTTGCAGCAGTCTATGAAGGCAAGTCACTTTGAGTTTAGAGATGGCTTTTCCTTAGACCTCTTAACAGAAAAGTACTTTCAATTTCATTTGAATAGTATTGTAATTGTATTTTAATTATGAAATTTTCTAAACTGCATCATGATGTCCATGGGATGATTTTAATAAAAATACTCATTTAGTTTAATTGCAAAAATAACCTGTTTTCTGGTACCACTAATGTGGTAATACATAAATGTTCTCATCAGGGATGTGTGGGGAAAAAATAACTCGTTAGAGATGTGTGGAAAACAACAATAACATCAAATGGCACAGGATTCTTAAACTTTGATTGTTTTTTCATAATAATATTAAAATATTATGAAGAAATTGCCACTTCTCTTTGTACTGAGTTTGTGTGTATTTTATGCCTATACTGTAGAAATGTCCTGTTAAAGGAAACTGCATGGAAAATCATTGTGCACAGTTCTGGAGATTGGTTTGTCTAAACGAGAGAGTCAGCATTCAAGAAGAATTTACCAGATGCTTTGTTCTATAGGTCTCTAAAAGAGTAAACTGGCATTGTGCTTCCTGGCTTTAAAAACAGTTCCCTTCTTGTCAGATCATGGGTGCATGGGTGGAGATGACGCTCTTTGCTCCTACCTCTGACAGCACAGAAATTTAGGCAATTTACAAGACAGTTTGTGCTTCTCTTAGACTTTTAAGAGAACAGGAGCATTTGTTTCAGAGATTAGCTGTGTGGTCATGAGGAGTTTGGCTTGGGTGGAGCCACAGATGTTGCACACGAGGCCTGCTCACACCAGGGGCCCAGGGGGTGCTGTGGAGCTTCCCTCCTGATGAGCTCTTCCACTGACTGAGGTCAAAAAACCGAACAAAGTGGTTCAGGGAATCACAGGGCAAACTCACATAGCATAAATTTTGAAATCTCAAAAGGTTTTTAAAGTCTTAACAAAAAGGCTTGTTTTTGTAAAGGTGTGAATTAACAGTGGTTAAAAAGTCTCATTTTCCTTAGCTGACTGTCATCTAATATTTATAGCTAAGTGTTTTGTTTTTTTAATCAACAAAATACTTGGTTGATAAAAGTATTGGTGAGCAGTCAACCTTGATTATTATAACCTGGTCTTTATATGTTCAGCTACAGGCACTGAACTAAAATGCTATCTTAGAAGAAAATGGGAACGAAATGGCATGTCTAGGTTTATTTATTTCTTTTTGCTTTTCTCAGCTATCTGTGGAGGTGAGATACGTAAAAATGAAGGACAGATTCAGTCTCCTAATTATCCTGATGACTACAGGCCAATGAAGGAATGTGTGTGGAAAATAGCAGTGTCAGAAGACTGCTACGTCGGCCTGATCTTTCAGGCCTTTGAGGTAAAGTCCTTTAGGCAGCCTTTGTGGGGCACATCCTCCATAAATGACTGCATTTAAGGAAGCTAGAACTATGAAATCAGTGAAGAAGCAAAAGATTGCCTATAAAATGCAATATCAAGAGTGAGAGAGCTTTTTTTTTTCCCTTTGTTCCTCTCATTGCAGACATTTTCAAGAAGATTAAAGTGAGCTTACATTATCTGTGCTTTTGAATTAAAATGTTTGAAGTACTGACAATAGTTTCCTTTGAAAAATGTCCAGGCTTGTTTCACAAGAATGCTTGAAGAGTCCATAAAAAACAAACAAACAAACAAAAAACTTTTATTTCTCCTCTAAACTAAGAGGCTAAAGGTAGCTCATCTTTTTTTGTTGTCTTTAGGGGGAAAATCCATTTTTCACCTTTTTTATTAATATGTAGAAAATTGTTGATATCAAAAACAGGGATTTAAATATTCTTAGGAGATTTTTACTTCATCAAAAATAATTACTGGGGAAGAAATCAGCATTAAAATTGCATTATTAGATGAGGACAGAATAAACCAAGGCCAATCAGAATCCTGGAGCAAAATCTGCATCCAAAGTACTGTGCTAACTAATGAGTCATTTTTGTGTGACGAGGAGAACTGAGTAAAGGGTGAGAAGCTAAGAGACATGAGAATTTGTTCGGAACTCCTGAGTATGCTTAAATTATAGAATTAGGTTAGATATTGAGAGCCCAAAGCAGAGTAGGTAGGAGTGATGAGGTGTTGGCGTTAGGTCCAGGAAGAGAACAAGATGCCATTATAGGAGATTATTTCTTTACTGATTAGAGGTACTACTTACTGTCCGAGTGATGAGAAGTCTGCCGAGAACCCTACTTACTGTCAAGCTATACTTGCCACTGAATTGGCAATGTGAGGTGTCCCAGTCTCCAAAGCAGGAACCCCAGGGGAATACAGGGGTTACTTGAAAGCCCAGACAATGTCGTTCCCTCACCTGTAATCTCTAATGTATTTTTTGGTTCTTCTCTACCCCTTTGCTTGTACCTTTAATTTTCATTTCTTTTTAATCATGAAAACATTTTCCTTTCTCCTATGATCAAGATGTTTATGCCCCTGACCACTTTGCATTTTTGGAAGCCTTCGTTCTGAGATAATTTGATTCACATTTAAATTTTAAAATTTTATTGAAGACGTTATTGAAATAGATCACTTTATTGTAAAGAGTACTAAAATTGTTTAGGATTTACCCACGTTTTAGACCAAAACAACTGGTTCACTGAAAAACCATCTAATGACCACAGTACATGTATTTTGTGCTATTAAAAACATTGAGAAGAACTGTCTTCTAACAATATTTCAGTGTTTTATAAAATTCTATTACAGAAGTGATGTTAGCAAATACATTCATTTGATGCATCTAAAAACTGAGATGTAGAAATTGCTGGCTTAACTGGTTTGCAGTTTTTTGGTTTTCTGTTTCTTTTTTTGTTTTGATATATCAATTTAGTAAGAGTGGCATTCTTCAAAAAATAGGATAGTGTAAGGACAAATAGGAAATATTTATACCTCAGGCACTTAGAACCATGCTTGACACAGGGTAGTCATTTAACAAACACTTGTTGATTAAGTGGATGAATAAGTTGTTACTATGCTTTGAAACTGAAGTAAGGTCATGTCATATAATAGCTTGATTGATAGTATATTTTATTTATTATCTCCAGTTCCCTGTCCTTTCTTCATTTTGCTTTATTTCCTTATGTTTTTCCCTCCTTTATTTATACACTGGACATATTTGATTGTCTAGTAGGTCTCTTATCTTTGACTAACACTAGCACCATCTTGGATTGTTTAGTCTTGCTCACACTAACCCAATCATCTTCAGTCTTCCCTATTTCAATATTTAATGGTTCAGCATGTCACTATTTTGCTATTGTCATTTAGTGACCAAGTCATGTTCAACTCTTTTGCAACCCCATGGACTCCTCTGTCTCTGGGATTTCCTAGACAAGAATATTGGAGTGGATTGCCATTTCCTTCTCCAGGGGATCTTTCTTACCCAGGGATCAACCCCACATTTCCTTGACTGCAGGTAGATTCTTTACCACTGAGCCACTGAGGACTCCCCGTGTCACTATTTACTCAAGGAATATTCCTAATTCCTCTCTTTCTCTTAAACCCCAAGGCCAGTTCATCAGCATATTCCATTTGCTTTGTATTCAAGGTATCCTATATATATGATCACTTTACATTTCCTTTCTTGCCACCACTGCTCTGATCACTGCCGCTCGCCTTGTAACTTGGTGAGTTCTTCACATCTCTGTTTTTGCCTTACATATCCTGACACCCACATAACAGCCAGGATGATACTGTCACACTATGAGTTACATCAAGCACTACTCTGCTTAAAGTTTTATCAAACGCTACTGTCCATATGCCTCATGGAGAACATCTTTGTGTTAGACTTTTAAGGCATGTGTTTTAGCACTGTTGGTCCTGAGTTCAGGGTTAATGAATTGGAATATCTGTGAAGGTGACTTTAAACAGAAACACAAATAAAGCAAGGCTAAATATTGATTTGTTTACAAAAATTCTGTGACCAGAACCTCTCAAGAACATAACCCTGTATTTCCCCAGGAGCTACGAATCAATACTCGCTAACTCAGTGTTTTCAATGAATTAGTTGAACTCAACTATGCTGAATACTGAGAATTGACTGTATGTATTTTTAATTTGGTCTAATGGTCATTAGATGGTTTGTTTCAGTTAGTCAGTTATCTGTTTAAATCAATTTATTTTGTTTACATATTATATTTTCAATATATCATTTATGCATTTTATATTGAAAATGTATAATTTTAAAATGGTCTTTACTGTTTCTCAATGTTTCATGTCTTTTTATGACAAAACCATTTTATTTACTGATATCAGTCTTTGATTTTTTTTCAAACACTTTCTATTTTTGTAACTTTTTTTATTCCCTGTGTTACTCTCTCCCCTTTCAGATAAAAGGGCCCTTAAGCTAGTTCTAACTGAAATCTACTATAAAGAACTTTCTGGCTGTTCATTATTTATGCCTTTCTGTGAATTTATGTCATGAATATTCACCTTTCCTAATGCTACTTAGATTTTAATTGTAAGTACAGAAAGAAATCTGAACAAGTGCTTTTGTTAATGAATTTCAGGTATGTTTGAGCAGGAAAGGACGCTATATGGGTGGTAATGAGTACTAATATATCTAAAATCATATCCTTTGGGACAATTTTCTTCTCTAGTAGTTACTAATACATTCATCCTAACACCAGTACTGAACTGAATTTGTACATGAATGTAAATAGTGTCTAAAATCATTTTGAAGAACATGTCTTCTTTTCAACAGTAGTGTTGGTAAAGCAGGCTCGATACTACTACTTCACTTGAGCACTTCCAGAAATACATAAGAGAAAAAGTTGGGGAGACTATAATACAACTTCAAAGAAATGTCAATAAAGCAGAAAATAAATGAAACAAATCCAGAGCTTACTTATGTTTAATTAAAATCCCTACATACATTTATTTATGTGGGGTTACACTTGAGGCACTTGTCAGTTTTTCTGTACATGCTGATTTGGTTATACCTTGCTTCTGAAAACCATAGTGTGTAATAGTTTTCCTCATCTTTACTAGCAACTTTCTAAACCACATACAAAAGTTTTTGTTTTTTTTTAATCTTGGCACAGTTGACCCTGAACAACACAGGTCTGCACTACAGTTATTGACTTGTATGCAGTTTGTGTTTGATTAGAGATCACAATATATAAAGTCACAAAACTAAGGTTTAAATGACTAATATCTCCAAACTGCTTCAGCCTCTTTCTCTTCAGTGAGTCATTTATCAGTTCCTTTATTTTTGAGGCAGAGATTGCTGTTCCAGTTTTTCAACTGCACTAGGTTGACACCCCTAACTCCTACATTGTTCAAGGGTCAACTGTATTTTATGAATTACTCAGTTAAGATTAGTCCTTTAACTCCTTTAAATATTATATATTAGTTTAAATTAAGTAGGTTCATCTTTGTGAGTGAACTGGAAAGCCAAGACAAGGAGATCTTAATTAGTTAACGTTTTTATGCTTGCCCTGCACTATTTCTTTGGATATTTGGCTAATAATATATTAATGTATTCATGAAAGTGAAAGTCTTTTAGTCATGTCTGACTCTTTGCAACACTATGGCCTAGACAGTCCCTGGGATTCTCCAAGCCAGAATACTGGAGTAGATAATAGCCTTCCCTAACCATTGTTTTGGTTAATAACTATAAAAGAGAATTAAGTACCTCTCCATAATTTTACTGAATACTTTAGGCTATCAGTCTACTCTGAAAGATTAGATTAAATAAACCTGCCCAAGGTCACACAATTCTTAATTGGTAGCACTATGGCCTGGAACTCACACACCCTTTTTGTCTTGCTAGCAAAATGAAGCATATATATTCTCTCATAGCATTAAATTCTTTCCCTTCATAACTATTGTCATTTGTACATTTGTATAATTTAATCAATAAATATCTATCAGTCAGGGACATGTCTGTTTATTTATCACTGTTTATATACTATCAAGTGTATATTTATTATCTGGCCATTATAGATTTTCAATGAATCTTTACGAAATTTATAAGTTAAAAATTGCTGTGTCATGAAGAAAAAAAAATCAAATGGCAGCATTGAAAAACCTGAATCATATGAAATTAAACCTAACCACACCTTATGGTATTGATTTCTACATATTTGATCATGTTTGTTTTTTCTCCACTCTAGTATCTAAATTGTCTACTTAAAAATTTGAAATATGGCAAAACCAATACAATATTGTAGAGTAATTAACCTCCAATTAAAGTAAATAAATTTGTATTAAAAAATATGCACAGTGTGAGAGTTGTTAGTGGTTTTTTTTTTGCATCTTTTTCTAAATATAAATTTATTTATTTTCGTTGGAGGTTAATTACTTTACAATATTGTATTGGTTTTGCCATACATCAACATGTATCCGCCACTGATATACACGTGTTGTGTGCTTGGTTACATGCATTCTCCCTTCACTAAAATAACATCTATGCTGACCTTTCCCCTTTGTCTCTTTGGAGCAGTCTCTCTCAGAGTCTGTAGTCCTAATAGGAGAAGGCATGCAATCAAGCACACAATTTTCTAAAAGGTTTCTACTAGTCTCATGAAGGAGAGGGCAATGGCACCCCACTCCAGAACTCTTGCCTGGAAAATCCCATGGACGGAGAAGCCTAGTAGGCTGCAGTCCATGGGGTTGCTGAGAGTTGGACATGACTCAGGGACTTCACTTTCACTTTTCACTTTCATGCATTGGAGAAGGAAATGGCAACCCATTCCAGTGTTCTTGCCTGGAGAATCCCAGGGATGGTGGAGCCTTTGGGGCTGCCATCTATGGGGTCACACAGAGTCAGACACGACTGAAGCAACTTAGCATCAGCAGCAGTCTCATGAAGCTTTTGTTAGTCAGGAGCAATAGTCATCACCATGAAGGATTTTAGTGCTTTTCTAGATATAGGGAGATACAAGAATTGGGCTTGTAAAATCAGTTCCTGAAAACATCTATTTGAAGACCTGTCTTTCCTAGTTCTCCACCATCCTACCCCCACCTCAAGTACAGAGTAATTCATTTCTACTTTCCACCCTGAATTCCTTTCAGGGAGTATTGACAATAAGAAGCTGCAGAAGCATATGATTTAATCCTTGTAGAGGTAGATGGCAAGTGCCAATAGCAAGTGACAATTTTTAGTTGACAATATTCATTAAGTACTAATAGTACAAATAGTATTAATAAGGGATTCTCTGATGGTTCAGGCAATAAAGAATCTGCCTGCAATGCAGGGGACCCAGGTTCAATCCTTCAGTGTTGTTCAGGAAGATCCCCTAGAGAAGTAATAATAAAAATAATATTAATTAATAAAATATTAAACATGACAGTACATTTTAAATAACCATCCTATTAAACATTTTTCCTTTTTATTTAAAATTCCTTTTGTTATAGCTTTATCATGACTTTACTATATTTTTCAAAGTATTAAAATTAATTTATTTTTAATAACACATACTAATTTTGATTGTTTTTGTTAGTCATATTTTTCTTTAATATCTTCCCCTAAAGCAACATTAATGACTTAAAATTGCTCCGAGTATACAATATTTTTAAAATATAAATTTACTTATTTTAAGTGGAGGTTAATTACTTTACAATTGGTTTTGCCATACATCAACATGAATCTGCCACAGATATACGTGTGTTCCCCATCCTGAACCCCTCTCCCCGTACCATCCCTCTGGGTCGTCTCAGTGCACCAGCCCCGAGCACCCAGTATCATGCATCGAACCTGGACTGGCGATTCATTTCATATATGATATTATACAAGTGTATAGAATTTTAGATTATTTTAACTATAAAAGTTTAATCATTTATGTAGTTATAGTATTAATTATATTTTGAAACTATGTCCTACCATTCACTGAAGACTTATTACGGTAAAATAGATATAACATATGTAGGCACAGTAGAGTTAAGTACATTCACATTGTGTAATCAGTCTCTAGAATTTTCATGCTGCAAAACTGCAGCTGTTTATCCAACAAGCAACAATTCCCCATCCATGCTCCCCCGAGCCCAGGGCAATCACTGTTGCTTTATGTCTCCGTGAATCTGACTACTCTAGGTGCCTCGTGTAAGTAAAATCATACAGTATTTGAATTTTGTGTGACTTTTAAAATTTCACTATCTGTAATATCCTCAAGGTTCATCTATGCCATAACACATGAAAGGATATCCTTCCTTTTTAAGGCTAATATCCCATTGTATGTATAGTCCACAGTTTGCTTTTCCATTCATCCTCTGATGGATATTTGGATTGTGTTCACCCGTTGGCTATTATGCTGCTATTAACATGGATGCACAGATATCTCTCCAAGACCCTGCTTTCAGTTTTCCAAATGTATATCTGAAAGTGGAATTGATGAATCGTATGGTAATTTTATTTTCAATTTTTCAAGGAGTATGGGAAAGCTTTCACTAAAACTATTCCCTAGGAAATTTGGACGTTTCAGAGGTTTTTACAAATAACTAGATATTGCAGTAGATGTTTTTGGAATGTCAAATTTATTGGGGAATTTGATTATAAAATGAAAGCACAGTGTGTGAATGGCCCTGAAGCCCGGGCCTGATATCTTGCTCCACAGTTAGCATTCCTTCAGAGCTCCCCGCATCACTGACCACAGAGCTCTGTACTGGCTGGCAGTGTTAGAATCAGAGGCTGGCTACTTTAAATTATATTTAATTGATTTCAGATCTTGCTAAATAAAAGAACTGCCTCTTCTCTAACATACCAGTAAAGACATGGACCCTCAACTTAATAATGAAGTGTAATATCCATCTCTTCTGCCTAAGCTTTGTACTTGTTTTTCCTTCTTTGTGTATTGGATCTACTTCCAGTACCATTTACACATCAGTTTCCTAAAAAAAATCTTCAGAGCTTAAGATCACTTTTATTGTTTTATATATATACATATTAGGTCTGTTTACTTTAAGATAAACTTGCCACACCCCTATATGGTTTGTACTCTGACTGCCTTAAAGTCTGTAATAGGTCCATTTCATCATCACATTTGCTACATGTGTCATTGTACATGACATTGCATTCAGATTCCGGATCTGTGCACTATGTCCATGCTTCAAAGCAAGAAGAAGCTTTTTCTTTTTTTGTCTTTATGAATTATTGACTTCGGTGTTCTTTCCCCCATTATACCTAATGTAATGTAACATCAAGGAACTTATCCACTTTTTAGCTTTGAACATATCTATTTCTGTCTATTCTCTATACTGGAGAAATGGCAACCCACTCCAGTATTCTTGCCTGGAGAACCCCATGGACAAAGGATCCTGGAGGGCTACAGTACACGGGGTCACAAGAGTTAGGACACAATTTGGTGACTAAACTACCACCATCATTCTCTAAAGCTGTCACACAAATAACATAAATAACATAACTCAAACTCTGATTTGTGCTCACCATCATTACTGCTATGCAGACATAGTTAAAGAGATATTAATTGTAATTAACACCAATAGAGCAGATTTATTGTGCTGATATTACATTAGGATTAATGTAATTAACCTAGAAAAATACGTAAACAAGAATTATGGAAGTCACAGGTGAGCTATCTGGGTCAACAACTGTGGCACTGGCTATGTGAGACTACAGTTTACATTTCTGTTGTTTAACCCAAGATACCAAGTGCATGATACTTAATATGTAAGTAACATGTAATTCATAAATAAGTACTGGCAGAATCCATCTTAAAATTGATCATTTTTATACATTTTACCCATGAGATATTTACACTTTGTGTATCATATAAAAATGGACTTTTCTGGTGGCTCAGATGGTAAAGAGTCTGCCTGCAATGCAGGAGACCAGGGTTGGGAAGATCCCCTGGAGAAGTGGCAACCTACTCCAGTACTCTCGCCTGGAAAATTCCATGGATGGAGGAGCCTGGTAGGCTACAATCCACGGGATCACAAAAAGTGAGACACGACAGAGCAACTTCACTTCACATCATATAAAATATTTAAAATTTTTACCAAGTGTAACTAGTGAATATGCTGTAAATTTAAAGAGACCTTTTGTGTAACTGTTAAAGGAACAAAGTGAGTTTTATATACAGGGAAATATGCATCATCCTGTTTCTTTTTAACCATTGATGAAGTGTAATTTGTTTTCAGTATTGTCTATCTCATTTTTTTCATACCGTAATTAAAAGCCCAAACCCTTTTAAATTAGCTTTCTTTTTTTTTTACCTCTGATATGACTTCTAATATGAAACAATGTGATTTTTTTCTATTAATTGACCTTCTATGGCAGGCAGCTTCTTTCTTCGTTGTGTGTTCTCACTCCCTTTCCTCTTCTGATATAACCTTTTCCTCCACTTCCAAAATGATTCATGAGTTGCAAGCAGTTCATTCTGTGTTGCTCAAGCAGGTAAAGATAGGTTGGCTTGCTGAGACCTTTGGTTATTTTCCCTACAGTTTTGTTATTGCTCAGTTTCACTTATTCTTCTATCAAGCTGTATACCTTGAGAATTTCAAATATTATTTTATATGTCCCCTTAGCCAAAGAATAGCCTTTGGCCATCTGGAAATGTCCTCATATTTATAGAGAATTCTGATTTTCAAGACAGTGTGTTAGACTGAGAGAAGAAGATACGTCCTACCGGGTCAGATAGCCATGTCACCCCTGGTGACTAATTCACTCTTCATGCAACTGCTAGCTCGCCCTCACCTTCCTATTTAATAGCTATGGTTGCAAAAGTGTGCTTTAAAAGTGATGGCAAAACCAATACAGTATTGTAAAGTAAAATAGAGTGAAAATAAAAATTAAAAAAAATTTATCACTATAAAAAATATAAAAAGTCAAAAGTCAAAAGTGAGACATTTTTAATGGTAAATATTTTCCAATTCTTTCCCATAATTCCACACACAAAGAGAGTACATTTTTAGAGAAAAACCCAGAATTATGAATCCTAGTGAGCTCCTGGAGAAGGCAATGGCACCCCACTCCAGTACTCTTGCCTGGAAAATCCCATGGACGGAGGAGCCTGGTGGGCTGCAGTCCATGGGGTTGCTGAGAGTTGGACACGACTCAGTGACTTCACTTACACTTTTCACTTTCATGCATTGGAGAAGGAAATGGAAACCCACTCCAGTGTTCTTGCCTGGAGAATCCCAGGGACAGCAGAGCCTGGTGGGCTGCCTTCTATGGGGTCGCACAGAGTCGGACACGACTGAAGCGCCTTAGCAGCAGCAGCAGCAGTGAGCTCCTACTGATAGTATAATTTAAAATCACAACTTTCACTCACCCCACCCCCACTTTCATGCTTCCTGTTTTCTTTCACTTCGTGTTTTTCTATCGAATATATTACTTTCTAATATTTTATGATTATGATTTACCTTGTTTATTGTTCCTTTGCTCTCTACCCGCCAGGATAATTTCCAGGAGTGCAAGGCTCTATTACTTTGACAAATGATGCATGCTGAGCAGTGAGAAGTATACTAAGCACACTATGTATACTGAGTGAGAAGAGTGCCCAGCATAGAACCAGGCGGTGAACATTTAATGAAGAAATGAGTGATTCTAATTTGTGGTTGGGAAAAGGGTGGCAGCAAATGCAGTACTTAGTTCTAACCAAATCTGCTTCAAAATATATTTTCTTGTTTGTGTTCCTGCTGCCTAATGTGAAGACTATCATTGCTAATGTATTGACAAATCAGGAACTGACTTCTTCAACCAACTCTGCCACCAGTTTCATGATTACAGATTGTACTTCATTGAATGAACATGTTCCCTGACATTTGTTTTGTGATAGGAGAGTTCCATAAATTAGTGAAATGTATGTTGAATGATGGTTGAAAAGATGTGATACTTTTCATGGTTTATTAATTGTAGATGACTATGCTTTCCAGCTTCAAATACTTAATAAATAGTTGACTCTACTAAGATTTTAGGGTTAGTCATTTTTTATAAAAAAAAAAATAGAAGCAAGAATTTATTTAAAAATTGTCTTATAATTTATAAAACAATTTGTAGTTTTTTTAGTATTTTAAGGCTAAAACAAATGTCACTCCTTTATCAAGGCCAGTGCTGCTGCTGCTGGAGATGCTGCCGCTGGTCACTAAGTTGTGTCTGACCCTTTGTGACCCCATGGCCTGTAGTCCACCGGGCCCCTCTGTTCGTGGTTGTCCCAGGCGAGAATACTGGAGTGGGTTGCTTTGTCCTTCTCCTGGGTATCTTCCCTACCTATTACCTGAACCTGCATCTCCTGCTTTGGCAGGCAGATTCTTTAACACTGAGCCACGTAGGAGGCCCCTTATAGGCCAATAGTCTGAGCTAAGATTTGCATTTAGTTGTTTAGGAAAGAGATTAAGCTCACCAAGGATGCACAGGTTGCAAGGAAAGATTTGGGGTAAAAGGGCTCATTTAGCAAGCCCTTGTGACTCTGAGAGGGCAGCTAGTGCTAGTTCCATAGTGGAGTCATCTCACTCACAGCTATGCTAACTATGGATAAAGGATTCATAGACTAAGAAGAATTGTAATTTCATGTTATCAGATTTTCCTTCAGAAAGATATGTATAACCTGAAACTATGCAACATTTGTCAATAAAATATGAATTCAGTCTATTGATAAAATAATGGTTTTGTTGATCCGCTATGAGCAATTATTATAATTATTGGTTATGTTTCAGAACAAATTAGGCATTGCTTATAGGATATCTAGCCCAGATTTCTAACGATAATTTTAAATCTGGAATTTTTAAAATTCTGTTTTCGAAAGAATTACTACTTTTATTTTTATTCCATTTTAAAAGGCAGCTAACTTCTATGATCCTAATGCATGTGGATGCACTTTTTCATAGATATTTTCTCTCTCTGTCTTTACCAGACTAACAAACCCTTTATTCATTGACAGTGTGATATTACCATGCATAATTCATCAGAAATGCTCTCTTTTGTGTAAATAATGTTATATGGCTGTGTTAGTATCACATCACTGAGAATACATAATGCTCTTTTTATAGAAATTGTTTTGTGTATTAATGAGATAGATCTCATATTTTTACTATTACAGATTGAAAGACATGACAATTGTGCCTATGACTACCTAGAAGTTCGAGATGGAACCAATGAAAGTAGTCCTTTGATAGGACGTTTTTGTGGTTATGATAAACCTGAAGATATCAGATCTACCTCCAATACCTTGTGGATGAAGTTTGTTTCTGATGGAACCGTGAACAAGGCAGGGTTTGCTGCCAATTTTTTTAAAGGTAATTTAGAATCATTTAAAATGTAAGCTTCTCTTTGTCAATGATAAATATAGTATTATGTAGTAAATGTATTTAGCTTTGAGGCAGGGAAGAAATAGAGTAATGTAATATTGAAGGCTGAAGTATGCAGTCTTCATAAATATATCAATATTTTTATGATTTTTGATGGAAAAGTTTACTGGTTAAAAAAAAAAAAAAGGAAACTAGAATCTAGAGATTTGTAGCACAGGATAGGAAATCCATTAGGATTTTCTATCGTCTGTTTTTTAGGAAACAGTCAAAATACCAAAATCCAGAAAGGGATATTCAGATAAGAGGAAATGTTTGCAATTTAATCAGCAAAAAGTTTATAACCAGAAGGGGATTACTGACATATATTTCATCAATTTATTTCCAGGTGGCAGCACTTTTATGCCCTTCCTTAGAGAGTAGCATTCTACCACACTACAAATAATGTATGGCCTCCTTAGTAGAATATTCTGATCCCTTAAAATGTCTTTTTGACAAAGAATTATTACTGATTATCTTTAATTTTGAATTTTATTTTATTTTCATGTCCCATGCATGATGTATATTTGTAGGGTAAAAAGAAAGCTGTTTCATTGTAAATAATGGCATCAGATTTGCTCCTTGAAAATTCAAAGACATTTAGGTTAACTGTGTTACTGTAGAATAAAATTCTTTTAATAGAGAAAATAAATTTCCTCTGTGATACCTTTCAAAGAATAAGTGATGAATTCAGTTGTGTATGTCAAAGTGTAAAGAATATCTAGACATTTCTGTTATTCAAAGAACAAATTGATTTCCCCTGGGTATTATTCATCATTTGAATTGAAAGGCAGAGAACCTTGGCACTTAGGGTATATGTATTCAAAGTATTCATTAAAATATTCATTTACATACTTTAAATCTTCCCTACAAGTTATATTTTGTAGTAGAAGAAATATACTATAAGAGTCTCTCATGTGATGTTTGTATTTGGTTATCAAAATGCTTAGTACTGGATGATACACAGTTTCTCCAGAGAATATTTTTTACTGTTTTCTTAATTCAGAGTAGGTTATTCCTAGAGAGTGAGATTATGAAGTACCTTGTCACACGTTTTTTTTAGAATAATATATATGTTTCACATGTCTATTTTGTATATTTTTATGTTACCACATACAATTAAAATTATTAATGTTTATAAAATATGGAATTATGTATTTTCTGAATCAATATCTCTCTATAAAAAATACTGAATGTTTTAATTGAAAGAGGTCTAGAAATTTTCTTAGTTTTCCTTTTTAATTTTTTGCCACCATAATTTACTTATTAATAATGCTATTTCTTTAAAAGCATTTTTCAGGCTACCTAGCAAACTATACTATGAAATGAACAGATGAATTCATGTTCTTTCAGTAAGTTTTCTATTTCATTCTGAAAAATCTCTACATCTTAGTAATCACCTTTAACTTTAAATTAAAAAAGAAAAAAAAATGCTCTGAGATAAGGTGATCATCAGTTGGCCCAGTCCTTCTGATTCTCACACGATTTTTAGATTGCAGTGACATGGATTCTTATATGTCATCCATCAAAGGCTTGCAAATGTTTCCTGTTGTTTTGTTGAAGAAATCAATTGTTTCAGTTTCATTCAAAACTACTAAACATCACATTTTCAAAAAATTTTGCACATTAGTGTACAAAAACAAAATAGCTCTCTAATTGTTGCCACTTTTATAGAGGAAGATGAGTGTGCCAAGCCTGACCGTGGCGGCTGTGAGCAGCACTGTCTGAACACGCTGGGCAGCTACCAGTGCGCCTGTGAGCCTGGCTATGAACTGGGACCCGACAGAAGGACCTGCGAAGGTGGGGCTGGATTTGCACATGGTGTTCCCTGCCTGAAACCCTACCCCTGCCTTTCTCTCATGTAATCTCATTCTCTTTCTCTCTTTCTGCCTCCCTATTAAGCAAGAATAAAATAGACACAGTTGCAAAGAAAATACAGTATCTTTAAAACAGAGGCTATTGCATACAAGATAAAAAGAAAGTTATCTGGCTATTGCTATGTGACTCCTAGCATAAATATTTTTACACTTTAGAAATATGCCAAATATGGTAAACCTGAAAGTACCAGTAGCTTTAAAAATATATGTATAAATATGATAATCTTTATATTAGTTGACATGCATACACAGATACACATATATATGCATACATACACAAGGGCAAGTAAAGAGACCAGTTACTTTAGCTAACCCTTGACTCCTTAGGAATTAATTAGGAACTGTGTATAATACATTCCTTTCACTGATGGTGGTGGTTTAGTAGCTGTGTCGTGTCTGACTCTTGCAATCCCATGGACTGTAGCCCGCCAGGCTCCTCTGTCCACGGGATTCTCCAAGTGAGAACACTGGAATGGGTTGCCATTTCCTTCTCCAGAGTATCCCAACCCAGGAATCGAAATTGGATCTCCTGCATTGCATGCAGGCAGATTCTTTACCAACAGAACTATGAAGGAAGTCCTTCCTTTCACTTAACTTGCTTTTAAATACTCTAATTTTCCTAATCTCACTATCAATAAGAATTAGAGGTAACATCAATAGTTGTTGTTGTTCAGTTGCTCAGTCGTGTCGGACTCCTTGCAACCCCATGGACTGCCACACCCCAGGCTTCCCTGTCCTTCACTCTCTCCTGGAGTTTGCTCAAACTCATGTCCATTCAGTCAGTGATGCCATCCAACCACCTCATCTTCTGTCACCCCCTTCTCCTCTTGCCCTCAATTTTTCACATCATCAAGGTCTTTTCCAGTGAGTCAGCTCTTTGCATCAGATGGCCAAAATTTGGAACTTCAGCTTCAGCATCAGTCCTTCCAATGAATATTCAGGGTTGATTTCCTTTATAATTGACTGGTTTGATCTCCTTGTAGTACCTCTTTTAAATGGATCACCCAAAAGGGAAAGAAAACCAGTTTAGATGGAGTTCTGGGAGTAACAAATATGCTCTACTTACTATAGTTTACCTTGCCTGCTAGCTCAACTAACTCTTCCTAAGAGTTCTTTGTCTTGAAAAAAAAATGA
This sequence comes from Ovis aries, assembly GCF_016772045.2. Classification (NCBI taxonomy): domain Eukaryota; kingdom Metazoa; phylum Chordata; class Mammalia; order Artiodactyla; family Bovidae; genus Ovis; species Ovis aries. Next base: position 1,911,660 of record NC_056070.1, read on the forward strand.
AAGAGTTGGGGGAAATAAGCAATTGATTTTGGTCTTACTACAATAGGCTGTATTGTTCCTTACATATCATTTTATGAATGCTTACAGCTATCATATGGTATACATATTATATCCATTTAAAAGATAACAACTTACAAATAGCTGTGAAAAAAAGAGAAGTGAAAAGCAAAGGAGAAAAGGAAAGATATAAGCATCTGAATGCAGAGTTCCAAATAATAGCAAGAAGAGATAAGAAAGCCTTCTTCAGCGATCAATGCAAACAAATAGAGGAAAAGAACAGAAAGGGAAAGACTAGAGATCTCTTCAAGAAAATTAGAGATACCAAGGGAACATTTCATGCAAAGATGGGCTCGATAAAGGACAGAAATGGTATGGACCTAACAGAAGCAGGAGATATTAAGAACAGGTGGCAAGAATACACAGAAAAACTGTACAAAAAAAAGATCTTCACGATCTGGATAATCACAATGGTGTGATCACTCATCTAGAGCCAGACATCTTGGAATGTGAAGTCAAGGGGGCCTTAGAAAGCATCACTACGAACAAAGCTAGTGGAGGTGATGGAATTCCAGTTGAGAGATGATGCTGTGAAAGTGCTGCACTCAATATGCAAGCAAATTTGGAAAACTCAGCAGTGGCCACAGGACTGGAAAAGGGCAGTTTTCATTCCAATCCCAAAGAAAGGCAATGCCAAAGAATGCTCAAACTACCACACAGTTGTACTCATCTCACATGCTAGTAAAGTAATGCTCAAAATTCTCCAAGCCAGGCTTCAGCAATATGTGAACCATGAACTTCCTGTTGTTAAAGCTGGTTTTAGAAAAGGCAGAGGAACCAGAGATCAAATTGCGAACATCTGCTGGATAATGGAAAAAGCAAGAGAGTTCCAGAAAAACATCTATTTCTGCCTTATTGACTATGCCAAAGCCTTTGACTGTGTGGATCACAATAAACTGTGGAAAATTCTGAGAGAGATGGGAATACCAGACCACCTGACCTGCCTCTTGAGAAATCTGTATGCAGGTAAGGAAGCAGCAGTTAGAACTGGACATGGAACAACAGGCTGGTTTCAAATAGGAAAAGGAGTACGTCAAGGCTGTATATTGTCACCCTGCTTATTTAACTTCTATGCAGAGTACATCATGAGAAATGCTGGACTGGAAGAAACACAAGCTGGAATCAAGATTGCTGGGAGAAATAACAATAACCTCAGATATGCAGATGACACCACCCTCATGGCAGAAAGTGAAGAGGAACTAAAAGCCTCTTGATGAAAGTGAAAGAGGAGAGTGAAAAAGTTGGCTTAAAGCTCAATATTCAGAAAACGAAGATCGGCATCTGGTCCCATCACTTCAAGGGAAATAGATGGAGAAACAGTGGAAACAGTGTCAGACTTTATTTTTTGGGGGCTCCCAAATCACTGCAGATGGTGACTGTGGCCATGAAATTAAAAGACACTTACTCCTTGGAAGAAAAGTTATGACCAACCTAGACAGCATATTCAAAAGCAGAGATATCACTTTGCCAACTAAGGTCCATCTAGTCAAGGCTATGGTTTTTCCAGTAGTCATGAATGGATATGAGAGTTGGACTGTGAAGAAGGCTGAGCACCGAAGAATTGATGCTTTTCAACTGTGGTGTTGGAGAAGACTCTTGAGGGTCCCTCGGACTGCAAAGAGATCCTACCAGTCCATTCTGAAGGAGATCAGCCCTGGGATTACTTTGGAAGGGACGATGCTAAAGCTGAAACTCCAGTAGTTTGGCCACCTCATGCGAAAGTTGACTCATTGGAAAAGACTCTGATGCTGGGAGGGATTGGGGGCAGGAGGAGAAGGGGACGACAGAGGATGAGATGGCTGGATGGCATCACTGACTCGATTAATGTGAATCTGAGTGAACTCCGGGAGTTGGTGATGGACAAGGAGGCCTGCCGTGCTGCGATTCATGGGATCGCAAAGGGTCGGACACGACTGAGTGACTGAACTGAACTGAAAAGATAAGAAAACTGACACTGTGTTCTTTATATTGCTCAGGCAACTTTAAAAGGCTTAGAATGTAGTTCAGCCATCACTTTCTTGTAGTTCAGCAATCACTATCTTGGCTCCAAACCTGCAAAATAACACTTTCTAATGGGATTAGATGTTTCAAAATGTTGTACTAAAGACTGCAGTTTTCTAGATTTTGAAAAATTCAGAAGATGGTTGAAACTTAATGCTGAGATGTTTGATTATTAGTGGAAAGGTGCTAAGAATGGGAGAGTTTTTTAGGAGAAACTTTCCATTTTCTTTCTTTCCAGCGGCTTGTGGCGGACTTCTTACAAACCTGAATGGCACTATAACCACGCCAGGATGGCCCAAGGAGTACCCTCCCAACAAACACTGTATATGGCAAGTGGTCGCCCCAACACAGTACAGAATTTCTATGAAGTTTGAGTTTTTTGAATTGGAAGGCAATGAAGTAAGTGAATAATAAATATGTTTTTATAACGTGTTTTAGGAATCCCCAGTGGCGATCTGGAAAGCTAAAAAAGAAAAAGGAAAGAAAGAAGGAAAGGGAGGAGGGAGGGAGGGAAGCAGGGAGGGCAGGAAAGAGGGAGAGAAGACAAGAAACAAGTATGATAGTGTAGGTACGCTAGTCTTTTTTTTTTTGCTCTATTTCTCATTTCTGCAACTGCTTATAAGTCCTGTTAGCACTGGATGATTTAGACTATCTCTAGGAGACTGAAAATTACTCCCCAGCATTTTCCTGATTTTTTGAAGTACTATTAAAACATTAGGGTCATGTCACATAGACTTTTCTAGAAAAACAAACCGAAATTCACTTGTTGGATCATAACAAAAATTCCTTTTTGGAAGAACCTGGTATATTTCACTAGTGGAAATGGATATATTTTCATTATATAACTCGTTTTGCATTATGAATATGCTTATGATTCACAAAGATGATTTTTTAACCTCAATAAAAGATGCATCTGGTTGACACTATCTTTCCTTTCTTTACCTTTATAGTTTAACATAGTAAAAGTCCAACTTTCTGTTAGGTGATCACTTTTTTTTTTAAATTTTATTTTTACTTTATTTTACTTTACAATACTGTATTGGTTTTGCCATTCATTGACATGAATCCACCACGGGTGTATACAATCTCCCAATCCTGAATCCCCCTCCCACCTCCCACCCTCCACCCCATATCATCTCTCTGGATCATCCCCATGCACCAGCCCCAAGCATCCTTTTAAACAAGTGAAATCATTTATTTGAAAAGTCCTATGTGCTAGTACACAAGCATCAAATTCAAATAGAATGTCAACCCTAGAAATGACAGCTTTTAGAACTGTGTCTTGTATAACTGGTCAATATTTTTTTAAGTCCAGAGGAAATGAAACAAAAGTTTTTTGTTTTTATTTTTGAGTTTTTGTATTTTGTTTCCTTTTCTCTTTCTAACTTTCACATCTTTTCTCCAAGAAACTTTTTTTCTTTATTTATTTTAAAATGAAAAAGTAAAAGTGAAAGTTGCTCAGTTGTGCCCACTGTTTGCCACCCACGAACTATAGAGTCCATGTAATTCTCCGTGTCAGAATACTGGAGTGGATAGCCGTTTCCCTTCTCCAAGGGACCTTCGCAATCCATGGATCAAACCCAGGTCTCCCACATCACAGGCAGATTCTTTACCAGTTGAGCCACCAGGGAAGCCCAAGAATCCTGTAGTGGATAGCCTATCCCTTCTCCAGGGGATCTTCCCAACCCAGGAATTGAACCAGGGTCTCCTGAATTACAGCTCAGCTACCAGGGAAGCCCAATTTAAAATGAATTAAGAGTCAAAAGTATGATAAAATTCACTCATAAAATGTATTTTGTTTTGATGTATATTTATTGAACGATTGCAAATAAGTGGAGAACAGAAATATAATGTATCTGTGGTGGTTTAGTCGTTCAGTTGTGTCCAACTCTTTGTGACCCCATGGACCGTAGGCCACGAGGCTCCTCTGTCCTTGGGGTTTCCCAGGCAAGAATACTGAAATGCGTTGTCATTTCCTTCTCCAGGGGATCCTCCCCACCAGGGATTGAACCTGAGTCTCCCACATTGCAGGCAGATTCCTTACCAACTTAGCCACCAGGGAAGCCCAATGTATCTGTACTCCTGGGTAATATTATTGGTGATAATTGTGGATTTTATGCTATAATTTTGTATTGTATATGTATCTTTGCTTCTTCTTTACCCCTCCCACATTTCTTACTTTTTAAATCATTTAGCATGCTTGGGGCTGCTGCACGGGGATGACCCAGAGGGATGTTGTGGGGAGGGAGGTGGGAAGGGGGTTCATGTTTGGGATCGCATGTACACCCGTGGTGGATTCATGTCAATGTATGGCAAAATCAATATAGTATTGTAAGGTAAGATAAATTAAAAATAAAAATTAAAAAATAAATTAATAGAGAAAAAAAAAGATTTTTATTTGTAGTAGTCAAGGCATTTGTGTGCATTTTTAGTCTCTTATTAATGGCTTTCAAGTTGGACTTCCCAAGAGGCTCAGTGGTAAATACTCCACCCAACAATGCAGGAGACACTGGTCTGATCCCTGAGTTAGAAGATTCCCTGAAGAATGAAATGGCAACCCACTCCAGTACTCTTGCCTGAGAAATCTCATGGACAGAGGAGCTTGGAGTGGCTGTAGTCCATGGTGTCGTAAAAAGAGTTGGGCATGACTTAGTTTGAAATGCAATGAACTGATATTTCAGAGAACTGTACAATTTTAGACTTCTGTGGACATTTTGAGGTCTTCTTCACAACATGTATAAGTTTTATGATGGAAAAACTACTGCAATTTATTTTTCTCACATACTTTATCCACATGAAACATCATTTTTCTTTAATAATTATCTGAAATTTAGGGAAATATTAAAATTAAGAAAGCCTTTTTTCAGTAATCTTAGAAAAGCTTTCACATGAGCAGCACTTTTGAAAATGGGACTCTTCCTACCAGTTCTGTGATGTAAGGTGAGCTTAGTATTGAATGGCTTCTACTTTCTGAGTTTCCCTAAAGCTGTTAGTTATGGCAGAAATGGCATTTTGATTCACTAGTTGGTAGAAGTTCAAAGGATAGAAGTTTATGTTTATGAGGAAGATAGGTAGATGGTTTTAAATAAATGGTACATTGTGGTTAAAGACATTTTTCTCATGATAGCAGTCTTTATTCATGGAAGCATGCTTTACAGACTCTAACATATCCTGGAAATCTCAAACTTATGATGAGGTTACTGTGTGGAATATTGTTAAAAAAATTATGTGCATTTTCATAGTTTAAATTATTGGCTATTTCAAATAAAGGCATGAGCAAATTCTTGACTTATAAAATACTGGGTTATGTTATCACTTCATTGTTTCATTCATTATATTGATATCCAAAAGGAAAGTCATTAGGAAACAACTTTAGCCTCAGTAACATTATTCTATTTTTGTGTCATAGCCCTCTCTAAATAAAAGTTGCAGTGGTAGCAAAGTAGATAGAAAACTCATTTCACTTTTCCTAGCAACATTTTGCTTATTCATTACCTAATTAATATCACAAAAAAACAGTAATTAAGGTTGACATATTACAAGGCATACATAATGTGGAGAGTTCAAATCGTATGTATTGTTAAACAAATACTCATCACTCATTTCAGTTTTCTTAAAGTCTGTATTTTTTGATCTGTTAATCCAGTTTGACCCACAGGAGTGAAAAGGGAAAATCATAATAAATTTTTTAAAAATAGCTGTCAATTATCTGATGCTTTCAAATTTGATGATTACAGTAACCTGTTTATTTCTAGGTATGCAAGTATGATTATGTGGAGATTTGGAGTGGTCTCTCTTCTGAGTCTAAATTGCATGGCAAATATTGTGGTGCTGAAGTGCCTGAAGTGATCACATCCCATTTCAACAATATGAGAATAGAATTCAAATCTGACAATACTGTATCCAAGAAGGGCTTCAAAGCACATTTCTTCTCAGGTATCAGTATTCTCATGTTGCATGTGTATTACAGACTTTCAAGGTGGATTAGCTTAAATTGTACACTATCCATTCTTCATAGTTTTTTATAAATGAGCTTGGAGGTACACTGAATCCATGGACATTTATCCCAGTTTAATAATTTTTTACTTAAAGTTAGGATATTAATAATGATAGCCCTATGAAATGCAATTGTCAAATACAATTGTCTTCCGTTCAGTTCAGTTGCTCAGTCGTGTCCGACTCTTTGCGACCAAATGAACCACAGCACGCCAGGCCTCCCTGTCCATCACCAACTCCCAGAGTCCACCCAAGACTCTGAGTCAGTGATGCCATCCAACCATCTTATCCTCTGTCATCCCCTTCTCCTCCTGCCCTCAATCTTTCCCAGCATCAGGGTCTGTTCAAATGAGTCGGCTCGTTGCATCAGGTGGCCAAAGTATTGGAGTTTCAGCTTCAACATCAGTCCTTACAGTGAATACCCAGGACTGATCACCTTTAGGATGGACTGGTTGGATCTCCTTGCAGACCAAGGGACCCTCAAGAGTCTTCTCCAACACGACAGTTCAAAAGCATCAATTCTTCTGCACTCAGCTTTCTTTATAGTCCAACTCTCACATCCATACATAACCACTGGAAAACCATAGCCTTGACTAGATGGACCTTTGTTGACAAAATAATGTCTCTGCTTTTTTAATATGCTGTCTAGGTTGCCCATAACTTTCCTTCCAAGGAGTAAGTGTCTTTTAATTTCATGTCTTCAATCATCTGCAGTGATTTTGGAGCCCCCCCCAAAAAAGTCAGCCACTGTTTCCACTGTTTCCCCATCTATTTGCCATGAAGTGATGGGCCCAGATACCATGATCTTACTTTTCTGAATATTGAGCTTTAAGCCAGCTTTTAACTCTCCTCTTTCACTTTCATCAACAGGCTCTTTAGTTCTTCTTTACTTTCTGCCGAAAGGGTGGTGTCATCTGCATATCTGAGGTTATTGATATTTCTCCCGGCAATCTTGATTCCAGCTTATGATTCCTCCAGCCCAGCGTTTCTTGTGATGTACTCTGCATATAAGTTAAATAAGCAGGGTGACAATATACAGCCTTGATGTACTCCTTTTCCTATTTGGAACCAGTCTGTTGTTTCATGTCCAGTTCTAACTGTTGCTTCCTGACCTGCATACAGGTTTCTTGAGAGGCAGGTCAGGTGATCTGGTATTCCCATCTCTTTCAGAATTTTCCACAGTTTATTATGGTCCACACAGTCAAAGGCTATGACATAGTCAATAAAGCAGAAATAGAAACTTTTCTGGAACTCCCTTTCTTTTTCGATGATCCAGCAGATGTTGGCAATTTGATCTCTGGTTCCTCTGCCTTTTCTAAAACCAGCTTGAACATCAGGAAGTTCACGGTTCACATATTGCTGAAGCCCTGCTTGGAGAATTTTGAGCATTACTTTACTAGCGTGTTCTGCTGCTGCTGCTGCTAAGTCACTTCAGTCATGTCCGACTCTGTGTGACCCCATGGACAGCAGCCCACCAGGCTCCCCCATCCCTGGGATTCTCTAGGCAACAACACTGGAGTGGGTTGCCATTTCCTTCCAATGCATGAAAGTGAAAAGTGAAAGTGAAGTCGCTCAGTCGTATCCGACTCTTAGGGACATCATGGACTGCAGCCTACCAGGCTCCTCCGTCCATGAGATTTTCCAGGCAAGAGTACTGGAGTGGGGTGCCATTGCCTTCTCTGACTAGCGAGTGAGATGAGTGCAATTGTGTGGTAGTTTGAGCATTCTTTGGCATTGCCTTTCTTTGGGATTGGAATGAAAACTGACCTTTTCCAGTCCTGTGACAACTGCTGAGTTTCCCAAATTTACTGACTCAGATCTTATATACATTCTAATCAGATAGATCAAAGGCTAGTAAAAACAACACAAAATTATTATGGCAATATTTTTATACAATTACTTTGGAAGTGGATAAGGTTAATGATCTGGAGGAGGAAGTGGCAACTCACTCCAGGATTCTTGCCTGGGGAATCCCACGGACAGAGGAGCCTGGTGGGCTACAGTACATGGGGTCTCAAAGAGTTGGACATGACTGAGTGACTTATACTGAACCAATTCACATTAAGAATTCCCTCTTAAAGACCTGAAATTTGATTAAAAGCCCCTACATTTTAAGAAAATAAGTAAACATCAGTGAAATTCCCTAAATTTCCTGATTTCAAAGTTATTCCTCTTAAAAACATTATTCTGAAACTTGTGAAACTTTAAATCCATCTACTGATTAGTTCATAAGTATTAATACAAATTAATACTATTAATATGTGTTTTTTATTGAGTTAAATTTTCTAATTTTTATTTTCATAGTTTGTAACATGTTATAGACAATTGAATAAATATTTGCTCCATTGTGTATGTTAATCCAGAAATTTTTTCTGTAGACATACTCTTAAGTGTTTCTGTTTATAACCAGTTCTCTAAAAAGTTCAGAAGTGGTTATGATTTATGAAAACATAATGAGAAGTATGTTGTGTTTAGCTATTTTCCACATAAATTTCCCCAAAAGTTTTATCAAGAAGTTCAATTTATTATAAGTGAATTTATACTATATAGAAAGGAAAGTTATTTAAAAATATGTTCTGGCTTTCTTGCAACCAAGTGATACATCAAGAAAGAGGGAGGTGGGAGGGGGGTTCATGTTTGGGAACACACCTACACCCGTGGTAGATTCATGTCAATGTATGGCAAAACCAATACAGTATTGTAACGTAAAATAAAGTAAAAATAAAAATTTAATAAAAAAAAGAAAAAAAAAACACGAGGAAATATACTTAGATTTTTAATGAATAAAATGAAATTAAAGTATATCATTATTTTTAAAACACAACTGTTAATATTTATGAAATAATCATATTGAGATTTTACTAATGTTTTCATATACCTTTGATTTTCAATAAGCATTTTATAGACCTAAGAAATAGAATTAGAAGAATGACTCCAAGACTTTATTAGCAAAATAATACAGATTTCTGTCATTTTCATGTTCAGCAAAGTAAGAAATCATTGCATAAATTCTTAATGTCTTAAAATACTCATGCTATAGTTTGAAAATCTAGAAGTTATTGTTTTATACAACAGAATATCCATATGCTCCTCTACAAAAATTAGTGTTATTTACTTCTGATATTAAGGGTGTATTATAAAGTAATATAATGAAATAGTACAAGTAAATAAGGAAATTATGACTATAAAACTAAGTTTATTTGAACTGATATTAAATTACATATCTATTAAATTTTTATGTATTTTGGAATATATTAGACAAAATGTCTAATAATATAGACGTTTTCTAGAAGATAGCTGGTTCAACAATATATTACTGTTATTTTCTATGAATGAATGAGGTTTGTTTTTAAATGAACAATAATTACTTTATATGAAGTAAAGCCTAACAATTTTATATGATATTGTATTTGAATACAATTATTCAAATCTGCATAGGTGTTCTTGATATAGTTTACTTACTTTAAGTGATTAAGCAAAATTAACTGTATTCTAAGAACAAGACTATTTTTCCTTAAATAGGTTAAACTTAAAGGAAATATTAGTAGGATTTTATGCATGTAAAAATAACATTTGGGAAACCTGAGTTTTACTTTAATCACAGTGTTTGTTATTTGGAAATAATATAACAAATAACTTCAGGCAATGAGAGCTGTACATAGACCTTTCACCTTCTTAGGCAACCTTGTAGTGGTAAAAAGATGCAATGATGACTTAAAGGATAAGCTCATTAAAGCCCAGATTTCTTGACTCTGAGTTCATTTATGTCTGTTACAAATACAGGAGTCAGATAAAATTATTTGTGTGATTTTTCTTCCTCTGTATTCAAGTGATTTCAACTGCCCTGATTCTCATCTTATCCATCTTTCAATGTTTATAGATATTTCTTTACACTGTTTCTCCTACACACTATTTTTTTTTCTCATGGGAAGGTCATAGATATTTTTAGAATACATTCAACCTGATATTATCCTAACAAAACTTTAAATATTAGTGAGATTAATTTCAGGTAGTAACACAATTAAAGCTCTTCTATGATTCTGAATCTAGTTCCAAGTTTCATGTTAATGATATTTAAATACTTGCATATTATAGAAAGAGCAAATTGTCTGAATTGTTGCTCTCAATAGAGCTTATCAGTGCTCATTTGAAGGTGATTATTTTTTCAACAGTTTTGTGCTGAAAATTGTGTGTTTTGTGTGCATGCACACATGCATGAGATGTATTGTGTATGTGTGTGTGCATGAGTGTGTAAGGTGTTTGTTTTATATCTGAGCATTTACTGTAAGTGTATCTGCTCATATATTGTTCTATTCTGGTACGTGGACCCTTTACTTCTTTTTCCTACAGACATGGAAGCTTTCTGCAAAGAGAAAATTTTTATTTTTGAATCTTGCAAGAACTTGATACAGGTTGCCACTTCAGTTCCATCCAGTATGTATTATTCATAGACTGATGGTCTCTTTCAGTCTCAGAGATACTCTACAGGTCTCTGATGGGAAAATGCTACCTCATTTTTCCCTAATAATGGACCTTTCCTTCATCTACATGAAGGAATGGAAATCAGATATGTCCATTCCAAAGAAGGAGGTTAATTTCCATCTGAAAAATTAAGTGTTTTGATTTCTACTCAATAAGACATTTATTTCTCTTTAATAAAAACAGTTCTTAAAATCCCATGCTGATAGTATGAAAATGCTAGAAAATTTCGAATGAATCATTGACAGAATTATCAATTATTGAATTCATTACACAGACAGTCTGAGACTTTTTTTTTCTTTTTTCTTTTCTTGCTTTACAATACTGTATTGGTTTTGCCATACATCAACATGAATCTGCGATGGGTGTACATAAGTTCCCACTCCTGAACCCCCTTCCCACCTCCCTCCCCATACCATCCCACCAGGTTATCCCAGTGCACCAACCCCAAGCATCCTGTATCCTGCATCGAACCTAAACTGGCGATTCCTTTCTTATATGATATTATACATGTTTCAATGCCATTCTCCCAAATCATCCCACCCTCTCCCTCTCCCACAGAGTCAAAAAGTCTGTTTTGTACATCTGCATCTCTTTTGCTATCTCGCATACAGGGTTATCATTACCATCTTTCTAAATTCCATATATATGTGTTAGTATACTGTATTGGTGTTTTTCTTTCTGGCTTACTTCACTCTGTATAATCGGCTCCAGTTTCATCCACCTCATTAGAACTGATTCAAATGTATTCTTTTTGATGGCTGAGTGATACTCCATTGTGTATATATACCACAGCTTTCTTATCCATTCATCTGCTGATGGACATCTAGGTTGTTTCCATGTCCTGGCTATTATAAACAGTGGTGTGATGAACATTGGGGTACACATGTCTCTTTCAATTCTGGTTTCCTTGATGTGTATGCCAAGCAGTGGGATTGCTGGGTCATAAGGCAGTACTAGTTCCAGTTTTTTAAGGAATCTCCACACTGTTCTCCATAGTGGCTGTACTAGTTTGCATTCCTACCAACAGTGTAAGAGGGTTCCCTTTTCTCCACACCCTCTCCAGCATTTATTGCTTGTACACTTTTGGATTGCAGCCATTCTGACTGGTGTGAAATGGTACCTCACTGTGGTCTTGATTTGCATTTCTCTGATAATGAGTGATGTTGAGCATCTTTTCATGTGTTTGTTAGCCATCTGTATGTCTTCTTTGGAGAAATGTCTGTTTAGTTCTTTGGCCCATTTTTTGATTGGATTGTTTATTTTTCTGGAATTGAGCTGCATGAGTTGCTTGTATATTTTTGAGCAACTGACAAACAACTAATCTCAAAAATATACAGTCTGAGAAATTTTTAAAACTCCGCATCCTCCTTCCTTCTCTCTTCCTTGGGATTTTTCATTGTTCAAAATATTTGTAGTTTGTGTCCTAAGAAGATAAAAAGGAAAGAAAATGAAAACGGAATTATATTTGCTAATGTTTTTCCCTCAAATTTGATAATTTTTATAAAAAATTCAGAATATATTTGTGTAACTAATCTTTAATGACATTAAGTTAAATAAATAGCTTTCTTTGCATGATGTAGAAAGTCTGGATAATTTCAAGTATTCCAATGTTTACTGAAATTTTCTCTTTTCATATTGACTATTTGGTATGTATGGGCATTTTTATACCCTGCTTTGTTGGGTATGATGACTTTTATATGCTGCTTTTTTGCCCAGTTTTCAATTTTAGCTTAGTTTAGATTAGCTTACACATATATTCCAGCAATATACTTGGTAACTCTTAATTTCATGTGGCATTGATTATACAAAAGAATGTTTGATGTAGGGAAGAAGGAAACATTAATTAATTGGGACACTGAAAAATAATAAGATACTTAGTATGATATATAAAATCTTCTCCCTCTTGTTCCTCATTTTCTTTTTTTTTTAGTTTTTTATTTTTTAAATTTTAAAATCTTTAATTCTTACATGCGTTCCCAAACATGAACCCCCCTCCCACCTACCTCCCCATAACATCTCTCTGGGTCATTCCCATGCACCAGCCCCAAGCATGCTGTATCCTGCGTCAGACATAGACTGGCGATTCAATTCTTATTCCTCCTCTAAAAATTATTTTAAAATTATTGTTATCTTTCCAGCACAACAGAAATATGAAAAACTGGCTACAAAAACTATTATTCAAATATGATTTGTTTCACTTTCAACTTTATTTCTCTGTACTTACTATTACTACAAATCAGATTATGTTCTATCAAATCTAAAGAAAATAACTCTCCTTAGAAATATGTAGCAACATGATATTTCTACTACAATGAACTTTAAATGTTAGAAATATTTTATGTTTTGGAATTATGTTCATTATAAACTGACTATGGGTTGAAAAATTTAGCATATTAACCTGTGCTCTTTTTTAACATTTTTTGTCTCTCATGCATGGCATCTAACAGATCCAAATGAAGGGATGACTCCGGTGGTCTCTGATAGGTTTGTCACTGAGTAACTTGTTTACCAGCCAATTGCAAATGTAAACTAATTTCTTAAATGTAAAGTGCTTATAATTGTTAGATTTCCAACTAACTCTCAAAAATCTTCTTGACCTAGAGTACAACCATAGTTCACTGTATCAGATTTTAAGATTACCAAACAATCATTAGATAAATATTTTATAAGAAATATGTATATATTTCAGAGTAATTCTAGCACCAGAAATTTTTTAACTGGCTCTTTCCATTTACAGTGATACAGTGTATTTGGCATCAACTCATAAAGAAGTATTTTTCCAAAGCATCTTAAGTAAACAGCCCCTGGAAAGGCATATTAAAATCAGAAATGTAAATCATCTCCTGCTTGTCTGAACTAGGAAATATGGGTAGTAACAGCATGGGAGTAGGGAGTCTAGTTCACCACTCATCCTTTCCGCATGGGCCATTTACAAACATCACCTGTAGTTTTCACAGTTAAGGTAATAGTACTTCCAAATTATGGACTTCTTGAAAATTAATCTTGCAAAGCTACTTTCTATTAATTTCTGATTTCTTATACACTTTAATATTTGATACTCTTTTAGAGATAAATTTTATTCTATTTTTTTTTTCTTATTTGCTTAGCTTCAGTATTAAGTATTAAAAGTGTTATGGAAGTCTTAAGGACAAGTAGAGAACACTTAAATTGCAGATATATTTATCCTGATATGTCATTAGGGGGGTTCATGTTTGGGAATGCATGTAAGAATTAAAGATTTTAAAATTTAAAAAATAAAAAACTAAAAAAAAATAAAATAAAATAAATAGGTAAAAAAAAACTGCAAATAAATATGACTAAAATTAAAAAAAAATAAAGAACAAGTGACTATCTCATCAAAAAACAAAAAAAAAAAATTTCAAGTCTGCCAGTATGTATATTCTGATATTGCCAACACATGAATATATCCCACGAGCATGTGTGTGGTATACCATGTTATTTGTCACCAAAATGGAAAAAAATAAATGTATTCACAAATATTAGTATCAGATTCTTGGATAAAATGTCTTTCCTACACCCATCTCTGGAGGGGGAATACTGATGTGATTAAAACAAGCAAAAATAGCATTTGCTATTTGTGTGCCACCATGAGCTCACAAACTCTCACTAGAAAGATCAGTTGACAGTGTAACTTTGAATTCAGCCTAATCTCTGATGTGACTCTCATGTGGCTTTTTGTTCTCTGTGCAATGGGAGTGGGGAAGGTTTGAGTGAAGAACCATCATATCTATGTGTCAGGAGCAGAGGCCAGTTTTGACTTTAATGGACAAGCCATTCATGGAATGACTGCTAAGCAATGTAATATGGTGGCTGATGCCTCTCACTGAATTGACTGCCTGCTAATAGAGTTGGGATTGTTTCCCTGTAGTGAATTTGTTGGTTATTTCTTAGAGCTCATATTTCCTATCCTAACCTTTACTTCTAGCACACTAAAAGCTCTTTTATGGAATTACTTATTAACTGGTTTGCTTGAGTAGACTAATTTAAAATATATTAGTTGTTTCTTCTTCAGGATAATCTAATGATGCCTTTTTCTCTCTTGGAATCTTATAAAATATCCAGATTTATTAATGCTAGGCATAACTGCAAAGTTAATGAAAAAAAACAGCTACAGTAGTTATAACGAGTGATTTTAAAAAATGATTGCATACAAGCCTTGGAACCTTGTTTAGCCTCTGTCTGCATGCCATAGTGAAGGGGCTTCCCTCCATTTATATGCCCCTATGTGCATTTATTCAAATTATTCACAATTTTTAATTGATTTAAAAAATTGACAATACATTTTTAGGATTATTTAGAAAAAGATTTTTTTTATTTCCTCTGCCCTACTCAAAACTTCTCCAATAGAGGAATGAAAGAGGACTACATGTTGTTATCCTAGTGTAAGTGATCTCGGAAATTCAATTCATGGCAAAGGCTCCAAGCTAAACAAGGACTAGGTAGAACTAAGTCACTATAATTTTTTTGTTTTGCTTTATTTTGGGAACAGGGAAAGCTGTGACTTAGCTTACCCTTTGCCAATATTAACTACAACTAAATGACTCTCCTTTGATAGCCTTCATTTTTAAAGTTACTTACTTTGAAACACGTATAATATCATATAAGAAACGAATCGCCAGTCTAGGTTCAATGCAGGATACAGGATGCTTGGGGCTGGTGCACTGGGGTGACCCAGAGGGATGGTATGGGGAGGGGAGATGGGAGGGGGGGTTCAGGATTGGGAACACGTGTACACCTGTGGCAGATTCATATTGATGTATGGCAAAACCAATACAATATTGTAAAGTAAAAATAAATAAATAATTTTAAAACAAATAAATAAAGTTACTTACTAATCTATGCGGTTATCTCTTTGCTAGACAAAGATGAATGTTCTAAGGATAATGGCGGGTGTCAGCATGAGTGTGTCAACACAGTGGGAAGCTACCTGTGTCAGTGCCGAAATGGATTTGTGCTGCATGAAAATAAGCATGATTGCAAGGAAGGTATGAAAGAAAGGTCATTTTTTCTGATGATATCTAGAACTTCATGCAGTTTGGGTAAAGCACTGCTTTACCCAATTCCGGGTAGAGTTAATCATATCAGTGAGTAGTAATTGTTAACTGTTCAAATGCCAAAAATAAAAATACACCAGTGTTCAAAGATCCAAATCAGACTATCGGAAGCTTTGTATTACCTCAAGGTTCAGCCCATCGCGCATAGGCGGCACTAGAATAACTGTATAACAGACGCAAGAGCTGTCACGATGCCGGCGGCAGCCAGTCTTCATATAACAGGCCTCCTGCCCGTCTCCATGTTTACATGCTGCTAAATGCTTTGCATCTGGTTTAATTCCCCACCCCCCAACATATCTTCTATATGTGATGCATGAATGCTGTCACTTTAAATACCAGGCATCTCAAACTCAAATGCCTACCGTAAAAAAGACATTTGAAAATACTGTGCCATTTAGAGTTTTAAGTCATGGTTTCCCACCCCCCTCCCCAACACACACACGTACACACACAGCATCTTAGTAGCATAGTATTAGCCTATCAGTTTTTGGTCCTACATTCTTACCATATTCCAAGGTTTTATAAAGACATTTATCTTCATCTCCTCAGCCAATATAAGCTACATGGGGAAAAGATATAGTTACTCAGATCTTCTTTCTTTCTTTCTTTCTTTCTTCCTTATTTCTATTTTGTTTAAAAAGAAAATAAAGCTTTCTGTTTAACTTGGATTTATTACTAAGACAAGTGTATAACTAGTCATTAGCACAGGTAGAGTGGTAGGTGCCTGACTAGAGCCACAATTACATAGCAATTCTTTGTATGCGCATTTGAATCCTACAGAATACCCTGAATTGACCCTCATTCCATTAGTTTCATTCAAATATGGTCACATCACATTTTTCCCCTCTATTTCACTAAATTAATGACATTGCATAGAATTATATGCAAGATTTTTTTTCTCTTTTTGCTTTCATGCATAAACCAATGAGATTCTGATGTGTGAAACGTGGCAAAGAATTCTAGTAAATCAATAGGCTGGGGAATAGGCCCAGTTGTTTTGAGATATGGAAGATAATTTAGAAAAAAAAAATTTTTACAGAGTGTGCATGTAGTGATTCACAGGTAGCAAGTAAACTTAGATATCCAAAGTCTGTCTTTATAATAAATATTTTCAAGAAAGGACTTTCTAAGAAACTTCTATTATGTAGAATTGTATCCAGGCACTCCCAATGATACTCCTCATTTCTGTCAGTAAAGGGGCTGGATTTTGTTTCACTACTGCTATGATACTCTGCACCTTATACACTTCAGCAGAAAGCCTCTTGGCTTTGTCTTATAAGCTATTTGCCAGAACTGGAGGATTCCACATTTCATAATGAGCAAGGCAAGGACAGGGATAATGGAACTCAGAAAACCCTTATCAAGATAGCACCCAGACTTTAAGTTTTTCTGTATGAACCTGTGTTGTTTAAAACAAGCTAAACTTCACTCTTTTTTTTTTTTTTTTTGCATTTCTCGGTTACAAATCCAATTCCCTGTGGAAAGCTGGCACAGTTAAAGCAAGGGTTTAGAAGGAAGGCAGGCACCAACAACACAGCAGTGTCAGTCTTTTTACCCTTACTGTGCAGCACTACTATTTAACAAGTGTTTTGTTCTTATAGTAAAGTATTTCCCCTGAGATTTCTTAGAAATTTTCAGAGAATTAATTATATTTTAGAATGGGTGACATAATATACAACAAATAATTTCCAGTCTACACAGGATACACAGCATGACACTTCATAAACTATATAGTTAGAACACAGTTTGAGAACACAGTATTACATGTTTTTGAAGTTTGATATTAGAAATATTGTGTCTTCCCCAGTGGCTCAGCAGTAAAGAATCCGTCTGCCAATGCCAGGACTTCAGGGGATGCAGTTTCAATCTCTGAGTCAGGCAGATGCCCTGGGAAAGGAAATGGCAACCTACTCTAGCATTCTTGACTGAAGAATCCCATGGACAGAGGAGCCTTGGCAGGCTATAATCCATAGGGCCACAAAGAGTCATGCAAAGCTGAAGCAACAGTGCACACATGCATTAGCAATATCGGATGCCCTCCCTCAAGATGAAGTTATTTAAACTGTGTAAAATCTAAAAGAAATTTCATATTAATTGAATGACATGTTTTCTAAATTAGTTCTGAAGCTAGTAGCTGTCTTCCCCTCAGGGCTTCATTTACTTTGATGAAATTACAAAGAATTTACTTTAGCAGCTAAAATTATTATTTAGATATTCAAGCATATACTTTAACAAAAGGAGAGGAAAAAATATAAAAATATGCTTCATAAAGTGGCTTAAGATCCTAGTTAACCATAAATGATGTTTATGTTAATACAGAAAATAATTGGAAGTTACGTAGTCCATTGATTTTTGTTGTGACATTGCATTAAATGTTTTGCACATACCAAGAGTTGATACCTTTGATTATCAATAACATTAGTCTGTTAAATTTTGAGCTTACAAATCCATCAGTTAAAAATAATTCATTTTCTCACAGGCATTTATCTAATTCATTATAAATACTTAATTTCATGTGAACTCAAAAACAGTCATTGTCTGATTACGATTATGCTTGCCAAATGTTTGCCAAAGCAGATGAATGTGAAAAATGGTAGAGTGATGATTAGTTATTCAGGACAATCTTTCAGCAAAATAGTGGGCGAGTAAGCTGCTTCCTTGATGGCCCAATCCTGGGCTAGATTTACACACTAATTGATACTATCATTATTGGCACAGCTGAGTGTGAACAGAAGATCCATAGTCCAAGTGGCTTCATCACTAGTCCCAACTGGCCAGACAAGTACCCAAGCAGAAAAGAATGCACATGGGAAATCAGTGCCACTCCTGGTCATCGAGTCAAATTAGTAAGTGAGCACATTATTCTTTTTTTCTGTTAAGCTGCTTGCTAATGTCTTGCACATGCACAGCTAGTATGTGGAAATAAAATAATAAAATGAATGTTTATTTAATTGAATTGAATTAGTAGACAGATGGAAAATACTTTCTTATGTTTTCCTACTAACATTGATTAAATTCCTGATTTCCTAATCAAAGTGGTAGTAATGGTAGCCGTGTAGTTCTCATATAGTCTTCTTATCCTGGATGGGAAGTTTTAAAAGGCATTGCCAAAGTTACTGCAAAACAGTAAGCTTTACTTCCTAGTATGTTATTGAAAATAGTGTTTTGAAATGGAGATGTAAACAAAGAAAAAGTCAGAAATTCAGGAAGAAAACTATAAGTATTCACTGCAACTTAGCATAGTAAATTCTATTGTGTCAATTTTATATGTCTTGTATACAAAGCATATGTGTTTTTTTAATAGAAAACTAATTTTGTCTTGTGATTTCTGGAGTGTTATTTTTGTATAATGTAACTGTCCTGTTTAGATATCATTAGACTCTTCCAAATTCAAAAATGAATATAATGTTCATCCTCTCTCTTGTATTCTTTGAGCCTTGCTTTCTGTCCTGGTCATCTGATAGTACATCTTATATTTCGTAATAGGCTACAGAATACTTAAAAAGTACAATTTAAAGAAACAGAATCATAAAATATAGAAATTTTGACAATTTTCTGCACTATGCTATTGTCAAAAGCAGGAAAGAACGCCAACTAGCAAGGCTCAGGACAGTCTAACAAGAACCATAATAAAGAAAAAGATATTGTCTCAGGAAAGAGGCTACAAGTCCATAGTAGCTTACTTGGCCAATCCAGCCATAAAGTTAATTTTTGATGTATGGCAAAACCAATACAATATTGTAAAGTAATTAGCCTCCAATTAAAATAAATAAATTTATATTTTTAAAAAATAATAAATAAATAAATAAATAAAAATAAAGTTCTGTTTGTATTCTTTTTAATGGCTAATACTCCATTGTGTATATCGGTTCTAATGAGGTAGATGAAACTGGAGCCTATTATACAGAATGAAGTAGGCCAGAAAAAAAACACCAATATGGTATACTAATGCATATATATGGAATTTCAAAAGATGGTAACAATAACCTTGTATGAGAGACAGCAAAAAAGACATAGATGTATAGAACAGTCTTTTGGACTCTGTGGGAGAGGGAGAGGGTGGGATGATTTGGGAGAATGGCATTGAAACATGTATAATATCATATATGAAATGAATCGCCAGTCTAGGTTCGATGGAGGATACAGGATGCTTGGGGCTGGTGCACTGGGACGACCCAGAGGGATGGTACGGGGAGGGAGGAGGGAGGGGGGTTCAGAGTGGGGAACACGTGTACACTCGTGGCAGATTCATGTTGATGTATGGCAAAACCAGTATAATATTGTAAAGTAATTAGCCTCCAATTAAAATAAATAAATTTAAATTAGAAAGATACATAAAGTTCTGTTTGAATCCTTTTCTTCAGTGAGGGTTTTTTTTTTTTTTTCAGTAAAATATCTATTCACATGCAGCATAAGCATAATAATATTAGAGACTGTCATCAAGACATTCATATTCCTACTATGGCATTCTTTCCAATCACCATACTTGTAAAACATCAATAAATGACCTCCTAGGCAAAGACATCAATTAATTTCAACCACTCTTTGGAATGATCCTAGGTGCTAAAATAACAGCACTGTAGGAACTTGATTGCTTTCCAGTCCTGTTCAAGGCCCTGGTTGAGAGGAACATTCTCTGATGCTTATGAACTGAGATACAGAAGCTGCATTGATCAGTGCAGTAGCTAAGGGAGTTGGGAAAATGAATTTTCCTGAAGATTTTTGTGTGTGTATATGTAGATCCAAGTTTTGATTCGTATCATATTCATTTTCCCTGAAGAATTTCTTTTTGTATTTTGTATAGAGATTTTCATTTTTTGAAGATATTTTCTTTGGGTATAAAATTCTAAGATGGCATGTTAAATATGTATGTTCAGTCACTCAGTCATATCCGACTCTCTGTGACCCCATGGGCCACAGCCCGCCAGGCTCCTCTGTCCATGGGGTTTCTCAGGCAGGATCGCTGCAGTGAGTTGGCATCTCTTCCTCCCGTGGATCTTCCCGACCATTCTTCACCACTAGCGCCACCTGCATATTAGATTCTTGACTGTTTTATTTACCATTCATGATTTTTTTAAATTTAAATTTATATATTTTAATTGGAGGTTAATTACTTTACAATATTGTATTGGTTTCAACATGACTCCACCACGGGTGTACGCGTGTTCCCCATCCTAAACCCCCCTCCCACCTCCCTCCCCGTACCACCCCTCTGGGTCATCCCAGTGCACCAGCCCCAAGCATCCTGTAGCCTGCATCGAACCTGGACTGGCAATTCATTTCTTATGTCTGTGGTAAATCTTAATTTTATTTCTATTTTTTTTCTCTAATGGCTACGTTCACATTTTTTTTTTTAGTCAGCAGTTTGAATATAATGTATCTAGGATGGTTGCCTGTCTGTGTAGTAATTTGTCCTTCTGAGAAGTCTCTAAATTTCTTGCACTGGTACTGTGATATCTGTCATGAATTTTTGAAAACTCTTTCCCACTGTTTCACAATTGTCCTGCATTATTATCTCTTCTTCTGGGACTCACTTACACATATGTGAGATTGTTTCATATTATCCCATAACTCTTAAATTCTGTTATTTTTTGCCACCCTTTTTGAGTTTGGGTAATTTCTAGAGACCAGTCTTAAATTTCAGTGATTGTCTATTCAACTGTATTCAGTCTACTGATGAACTTGTCAAAGGTGGACTTTATCTCTCTTTTTTTATTTCTAGCCTTTCCAATTGATTCATTAGTAGAATTGCAATGTGTGTTGGTCTGCTTAGGTTGCCATAACAAAATATCACAAACTGAATGTCTAAAACAACAAAAAAGTGTTTTCTCACAGATCTGGAGGCTAGGACTTTGATATCAAAGTGCTGTGGGGATTAGTGTCTGCTGGGGCCTCTATTCTTCACTTGCAGATGGTTGCTTCATCACTGTGCCCTCACATAGCATTTCCTCTGTGTGCGTGTGTGTGTGTGTGTGTGTGTGTGTGTGTGTGTGTGCAGAGAAAAAAAGAGAGAGAAAGAAAGTGGGCGCTGGTGTCTGTTCATCTTCTTATAAGAACATTAGCTCTGTGGGATTAGGCCTCACCCTTATGACCTCATTGGGATTAGGGCTTCAATGTACAAACTTCGCAAGGAGGCACAATTCAATTTATAATACTATCTCCTGAAATTTCGCATTTGCTACGTTAAACATAGCAGTCATGTATGAGTCTGTTCTGATTATTATTTTCTCTCTTAACACTGTGTTTTTTCCCTTGCCTTTTTGTGTGTCATGTAATTTTTGATTAATCATCAGTTCAGTTCAGTTCAGTTGCTCAGTCGTGCCCGACTCTTTGCGACCCCAAGAATCGCAGCACGCCAGGCCTCCCTGTCCATCACCATCTCCCGGAGTTCACTCAGACTCACGTCCATCGAGTCAGTGATGCCATCCAGCCATCTCATCCTCTGTCGTCCCCTTCTCTGCCTGCCCCCAATCCCTCCCAGCATCAGAGTCTTTTCCAGTAAGTCAACTCTTCGCATGAGGTGGCCTAAGTACTGGAGTTTCAGGTTTAGCATCATTCCTTCCAAAGAAATCCCAGGGCTGATCTCCTTCAGAATGGATTGGTTGGATCTCCTTGCAGTCCAAGGGACTCTCAAGAGTCTTCTCCAACACCACAGTTCAAAAGCGTCAATTCTTTGGTGCTCAGCCTTCTTCACAGTCCAATTCTCACATCCATATATGACTAGAAAAACCATACTCTTGACTAGACACCTTAGTCAGCAAAGTAATATCTCTGCTTTTGAATATGCTATCTAGGTTGGTCATAACTTTTCTTCCAAAGAGTAAGCATCTTTTAGTTTCATGGCTGCAGTCACCATCTGCACTGATTTTGGAGCCCGAACAGATAAAGTCTGACCCTATTTCCACTGTTTCCCCATCTATTTCCCATGAAGTGATGGGACCGGATGCCATGATCTTCATTTTCTGAATGTTGAGCTTTAAGCCAACTTTTTCACTCTCCTCTTTCACTTTCATCAACAGGCTTTTCAGTTCCTCTTCACTTTCTGCCATAAGGGTGGTGTCATCTGCGTATCTGAGGTGATTGATATTTCTCCCAGCAATCTTGATTCCAGCTTGTGTTTTTTCCAGTCCAGCGTTTCTCATGATATACTCTGCATGGAAGTTAAATAAGCAGGGTGACAATATACAGCCTTGACGTACTCCTTTTCCTATTTGGAACCATTCTGTTGTTCCATGTCCAGTTCTAACTGTAGCTTCCTGACCTGCATACAGATTTCTCAAGAGGCAGGTCAGGTGGTCTGTATGCCCATCTCTTTCAGAATTTTCCACAGTTTATTGTGATCCACACAGTCAAAGGCTTTGGCATAGTCAATAAAGCAGAAATAGATGTTTTCTGGAACTCTTGCTTTTCCATGATCCAGTGGATGTTGGCAATTTGATCTCTGGTTCCTCTGCCTTTTCTAAAACCAGCTTGAACATCTGGAAGTTCACGGTTCACATATTGCTGAAGCCTGGCTTGGGAAATTTTGAGCATTACTGTACTAGCATGTGAGATGACTGCAATTGTGTGGTAGTTTGAGCATTCTTTGGCATTGCCTCTCTTTGGGACTGGAATGAAAACTGACCTTTACCAGTCCTGTGGCCACTGCTGACTTTCCCAAATTTTCTGGCATGTTGAGTGCAGCACTTTCATAGCATCATCTTTGAGAATTTGAAATAGCTCAACTGGAATGCCATCACCTCCACTAGCTTTGTTCGTAGTGATGCTTTCTAAGGCCCACTTGACTTCACATTTCAGGGTGTCTGGTTCTAGATGAGTGATCACACCATCGTGATTATCCGGGTCATGAAGATCTTTTTTGTACAGTTCTTCTGTGTATTCTTGCCACCTCTTCTTAATATCTTCTGCTTCTGTTAGGTATATACCATTTCTGTCCTTTATTGTGCCCATCTTTGCATGAAATGTTCCATTGGTATCTCTAATTTTCTTGAAGAGATCTCTAGTCTTTCCCATTCTGTTCTTCTCCTCTATTTATTTGCATTGATCGCTGAAGGCTTTCTTATCTCTTCTTGCTATTCTTTAGAATTCTGCATTCAGATGCTTATATCTTTCCTTTTCTCCTTTGCTTTTCGCTTCTCTTCTTTTCATAGCTGTTTGTAAGGCCTCCCCAGACAGCCATTTTGCTTTTTGCATTTCTTTTCCATGGGGATGATCTTGATCCCTGTCTCCTGTACAATGTCACGAACCTCATTCCATAGTTCAGTAGGCACTCTATCTATCGGATCTAGGCCCTTAAATCTATTTCTCACTTCCACTGTATAATTATAAGGGATTTGATTTAGGTCATACCTGAATGGTCTAGCGGTTTTCCTTACTTTCTTCAATTTAAGTCTGAATTTGGTAATAAGGAGTTCATGATCTGAGCCACAGTCAGCTCCTGGTCTTGTTTTTGTTGACTGTATAGAGCCTCTCCATCTTTGGCTGAAAAGAATATAATCAATCTGATTTCAGATAATATATATTTAGTGGGCTTCCCTGATGGTTCAGCAGATAAGAATCAATCTACAATGCAGGAGACACAGGAGACTTGGTTTCCATTCCTGGGTTGGAGAGATCCCTGGAGAAGGAAAATGGCAACCCACTCCAGTGTTCTTGTCTGGAAAATCGCATAACCAGAAGAGCCTGGCAGGCTACAGTCCATGTGGTCATAAAGAGTCAGACATGACTGAGCAACTAAGTATGCATTATATATTTAACAGTAGAGACTTTACATTTGGAAATGGACACAGCTCAGGCTGTGTTAGACTGTTAGTGAATATGTGTATATGGGAAGGGATATTGCTAAGTGAATATAGTCAGTAATCAGCTGAGATTGGGTTGTCTTTATCCTATGATTACCTTCAGTGGACCATTTGCTTTTAATTCCTTTGTTTTGGCTTGGAGGCTGAAATTTCAGATGCATTTTCTCAATATTTCATCTTTATCTTCAGCTTTAGCTTCCTCTTTCATGTCTTCAACAACTGTATACCTCTTCAGACTTTTTTCATTCAACCCGTGAAAGACTGCAGTTACATGCTTCTTGGTACTTGGTAGTCTGGTGGTGAGAGAAAGGGGTTCTCCACCTCAGACAAGATCTGTTTTTAGGTGTTGGAAATATCCTTTCCCAGTGATCTTGCCTCTTCTCTTCCTGACAGCCAAACTGCATCTCACATCTCTGGCTGATCTTCCATGGGAGAGTCTTTTTGCTTGTTTGCTTTTTACCTCTCCCATGTGTTAGAAGGTCTCTGGGTATTATTGGAGTAGGCTCCTGGGTCCAAGACTTCCCCAGTTTTACTTGTTCATTTGTTTTTCACCTTACTACAGGGAGTCTACACATTTGCCCTGGTGGTGATGGGTTATCTACTCCTCCCTCAGAAGCTTATTTCATTTTCCACAGAAGGGTTGCAACAGGACTTCATGCTTTTCTCCCAGAAGTGACCACTTTCCCATCCAAGCCTGCAATAGCAAGAAAGGTACTTGTCTATCTCCTGCTCTTCCCACATCTTTCTCATGACCAGGAGACTGAGGTCCATGGGGAAGAGCCTGCACATGTGTAAAAACTCCTGTGTCTATAGATCTTAGGATGCTGTAACCGACTGCACACCTGACCTTGACAGTACATCACAACTGTAGCTAAATGCATCTAACTTAGTTATATGGCACCCTAACTGTCCTCTGTCACTGGTGATTAGATGTCTCATTTTTGCTTGACAGGGCCTGAGAGGGAGTGGATTGATATTACATGTTTGCTAGTGACTTTGGCTCTTTGATATGTTCAGCAAAGTTGTGATTTTGTTTACATAGGTTTTTTTGTAAAGTTGTTGTTGTTGTTCAGTCGTTCAGTCATATCTTACTGTTTGCAGCCCCATGGACTGCACCACACCAGGCTACCCTGTCCTTCACTGTCTCTCGGAGCTTGCTGAAACTCACGTCCATTGAATTAGTGATACCATCCAACCATCTCATCCTCTGTCATCTCCTTCTCCTCTTCAATCTTTCCCCAAATCAGGGTCTTTTCTAATGAGTTGGCTCTTTGCATATGTAGGGTAGAGTAACACTAGTCCCAGCATTCTATGATATATCCAAGAAGAAATGGAACTTCTAATATACATCAACTTGAAAATATGTCAGTAATTTTATTTGTACATAATTATATACCTGTCAGCTTATTGAGTATCCCTTTCAACTCTAGGACAGTCTGCATCTTCACAAGATACAGGCAAATATTCCACATGAAGATCAGGAAACAGTCTGGTCAACAATGATTACACCTGCTAGTACCCTAAGAAGATAATGTTTAGAAGGAAAATGAGAGCTTTAAAGCAACTACTTATCTCTTTATAAGTATTTGACTTTATGATTTTGTAGAAGTAGTTGCAGTCTAAGCCAGATTTTGTCAACATTAACATGCATCAGAATTACCTGAAAGATTTGCTAAAACACATGTTTGCCATTCTGAGGTTTCTGAATCAGAGCATAATATTGATTCTACTCTCTTACATCATTAATCATGTTCATACAAAATCTGACTCACAATATCACTGCAACAATCAGTGTCAGCAGAAAGTGTGTAACAGATTTGCTACCAACAAGGGTTATTTTAATGCTGTACCTTCTGCTGCTCCTGCTGCTGCTGCTGTTGCTAAGTCGCTTCAGTCGTGTCCAACTCCATGCAACCCCATAAATGGAAGCCCACTAGGCCCCCTGCCCCTGGGATTCTCCAGGCAAGAACACTGGAGTGGGTTGCCATTTCCTTCTCCAGTGCTTGAAAGTGAAAAGTGAGAGTGAAGTCACTCAGTCATGTCTGACTCTTAGCAGCCCATGGACTGCAGCCTACCAGGCTCCTCCATCCATGGGATTTTTCCAGGCGAGAGTACTGGAGTAGGTTGCCTTTGCCTTCTCCAGTTCATAAAGGAAAAGTGAAAGGGAAGTCACTCAGTCGTGTCCCCTGGACTGCAGCCTACCAGGCTCCTCCAGCCATGGGATTTTCCAGGCAAGAGCACTGGAGTGGGTGCCATTGCCTTCTCCAGCTGTACCTTCTAACTCTTGCCATTTTGGCATTATTGTTCCTTATGTTTACTATTACTGTCTCCTTGTTTATAATATAATTGTTAATGAATCTTATCTACTTTATAAGTGAAATCACTATCTGTTGCAGATATCAGCCAATATACATTTGGCTAACCCTGGTTGTAATATTCAAACCAACCAACCACCTACCTATATGCTTTGACATTTATTATATAGGAGATTTGATCAAGAAAATACAGAGTTTAAAATAAATACATTTTGCTTAATTTCTTTAAGATCCTTAATTTTAATGGAGGAACTTGAACCCAAACTAAATTTGGAAAATAGATTCCAAGGAAACTTGGAAATTCTAAAATATCTTAATCCTGTTATTTCAAGAGCTGCTGATAGATACTCAGTTCCAAGTTAGTCTCTTTATGCTGCTGCTGCTGCTGTTAAGTCGCTTCAGTCGTGTCCGACTCTGTGCGACCCCATAGATGGCAGCCTACCAGGCTCCCCCATCCCTGGGATTCTCCAGGCAAGAATACTGGAGTGAGTTGCCATTTCCTATTCCAATGCATGAAAGTGAAAAGTCAAAGTGAAGTCACTCAGTCGTGTCTGACTCTTTGCGACCCCATGGACTGCAGCCTACCAGGCTCCTCTGTCCATCGGATTTTCCAGCCAAGAGTACTGGAGAGGAGTGCCATTGCCTTCTCCAGTCTCTTTATAGACCAGGCAAAAAGAAAAGGCAAAGAGAAGCTGTGGTGGTACCATGTGTGCCATGGAGCTTTCTTTACAACTCAGTTATTCCTCTTATGTTAGGCTGCATGAAAAAATAAAAAATCATTTATAAGTATTTTATTATATAAAAGCAAAGAAAAGGAAGTTTTCCCTGAAAACAATTCCATGACACATTTTAAAAACAATTTTGAGGAGTTTAGTCTTCTTTCTTGGAGAAGGAAATGGCAACCCACTCCAGTGTTCTTGCCTGGGAAATCCCATGAGCATATTCATTAAGTTTTGTCTTTAAATAGTAATTTTTGTTATAAAGCAGAATACAAAAATTAAGTAGAATTGTGTATATGAATGAGTATATCAGTTCTTGAGGATTTCTTGTATTCTTGCACATACTTTCTCTTATATTTATAAGATGCTGGAATATTATCTTCATATAAATGCAGTAAACTAGAGAACAGGGATCGAAAGAGCCTGGGAGCATCATTTAAAAAATTCTAAAATAGTCAGTCTCTCATATGAAATTCTACAAATAAAAATATAAATCTTCTTAGGTTTTCCATTCCTTGAAAGTGCTCTCCAAATAGTAAAATATAGCTTGACTGGGAACTTTCTACCTCCTAAAAATGTATCTGATATAAGACTGTGTGTATAGTTCCCAATGGTTTTGCAGTGGTATCTTGTATTTTAGCTGAAGTTGATGTCATAAATGACACATCAATAAGGAAGCAGTCCTGGGCAGTTTAGATAACTTGGCAAGTTTATAAAGATGGTTCAGTTCAGTTTAGTCTCTCAGTCATATCCGACTCTTTGCGACCCAATGAACTGCAGCACGCCAGGCCTCCCTGTCCATCACCAACTCCCAGAGTCCACCCAAACCCATGTCCATTCAGTCAGTGATGCCATCCAACTGTCTCATCCTCTGTCATCCCCTTCTCCTCCTGCCCTCAATCTTTCCCAGCATGAGGATCTTTTCCAATGAGTCAGCTCTTCACATCAGATGGCCAAAGTATTGGAGTTTCAGCTTCAACATCAGTCCTGCCAATGAACACTCAGGACTGATCGCCTTTATGATGGACTGGTTGGATCTCCTTGCAGTCCAAGAGACTCTCAAGATCTTCTCCAACACCACAGTTCAAAAGCATCAGTTCTTAGGTGCTCAGCTTTCTTTATAGTCCAACTTTCACATCCATACATGACCACTGGAAAAACCATATCCTTGACTAGACGGACCTTTGTTGACAAAGTAATGCCTCTGCTTTTTAATATGCTGTCTAGGTTGGTCATAACTTTCCTTCCAAAGAGTAAGCGTCTTTTAATTTCATGGCAGCAATCACAATCTGCAGTGATTTTGGAGACCAGAAAAATAAAGTCAGCCAATGTTTCCACTGCTTCCCCATTTATTTGCCATGAAGTGATGGGCCCAGATGCCAGGATCTCAGTTTTCTGAATGTTGAGCTTTAAGCCAACTTTTTCACTCTCCTCTTTCACTTTCATCAACAGGCTCTTCAGTTCTTCACTTTCTACCATAAAGGTGGTGTCTGAGGTTATTGATATTTCTCCCAGTAATCTTGATTCCAGCTTGTGCTTCTTCCAGCCCAGCGTTTCTCATGATGTACTCTGCATATAAGTTAAGTAAGCAGGGTGACAATATACAGCCTTGACGTACTCCTTTTCCTATTTGGAACCAGTCTGTTGTTCCATGTCCAGTTCTAACTGTTGCTTCCTGGCCTGCATACAGGTTTCTCAAGAGGCAGGTCAGGTGGTCTGGTATTCCCATCTCTCTCAGAATTTTCCACAGTTTGATTGTGATCCACACAGTCAAAGGCTTTGGCATAGTCAATAAAGCAGAAATAGATGTTTTTCTGGAACTCTCTTGCTTTTTCCATGATCCAGCAGATGTTGGCAATTTGATCTCTGGTTCCTCTGCCTTTTCTAAAACCAGCTTGAACATCTGGAAGTTCACAGTTCATGTATTGCTGAAGCCTGGCTTGGAGAATTTTGAGCATTACTGTACTAGCGTGTGAGATGAGTGCAATTGTGCAGTAGTTTGAGCATTCTTTGGCATTGCCTTTCCTTGGGATTGGAATGAAAACTGACCTTTTCCAGTCCTGTGGCCACTGCTGAGTTTTCCAAATTTGCTGGCATATTGAGTGCAGCACTTTCATAGCATCATCTTTGAGGATTTGAAATAGCTCAACTGGAATTCCATCACTTTCACTAGCTTTGTTCGTAATGATGTTTTCTAAGGCCCACTTGACTTCACATTCCAGGATGTCTGGCTCTGGGTGAGTGATCACAGCATTGTGATTATCTGGGTCATGAAGATCTTTTTGGTAAAGTTCTGTGTATTCTTGCCACCTCTTCTTAATATCTTATGCTTCATTTAGGTCCCTACCATTTCTGTCCTTTATTGAGCCCATCTTTGCATGAAATCTAATTTTCTTGAAGAGATCTCTAGTCTTTCCCATTCTGTTGTTTTCCTCTATTTCTTTGCATTGATCCCTGAGCAAGGCTTTCTTATTTCTCCTTGCTATTCTTTGGAACTCTGCATTCAAATGGGTATATCTTTCCTTTTCTCCTTTGCTTTTTACTTCTCTCACTTTCACAGCTATTTATAAGGCCTCCTTTGAGAGGCTAATTACCTCAAGCACAGGCATTCTGTGTCTGCAAAAAAATCTTATTCTTCCTTATAATATCCTACATCAGAGAAGAAAGAGATCCATAATTCCTGTATACCCTTATGTAATAATTTAAATAGAAAATAATGTTTCCTATTATTATTAGGAATATTTACTAGAATAAAATCTTAACAGAGTTACAGTGATTAAATAAATTTTTAAGCAAATATATACATCAGGGATATATGGAGGGATTAGAAACATATAGTTTGGTTGCCAAAGACTTTTGTCTAGATTCTAGCACTTCTACTTACGAGTTGCATTATCTTGGAAGATAGTTACCATTTTAAAACCTTAATTTCTTCATCTGAAAATTGAAGCTGCTGCTTACTCACATTTTGTGTATATAAACATGTTCTTGTACACAAAGTATTTGGCACAATACTTTATTAAGTGCCAATAAACAATGATGTATATAATAATATGACAATAATTTAATTTTAAAAATTTTTATTAAAAATTCAACCATAGTCAAGCATGTGTGTAGCCTTATCAGCTTGAAATTCAGTACTTAGTGATCCACTAATTGTTTAGAAACATATTTTTCAGTCTCCATGTGTTTGTGTTTTTTCGTAGTTTTTTTCTTTGTAGTTGGTTTCTAGTCTCAAAGTATTGCAGTCTGAAAAGATGCTTTATGTGATTTCAATTTTCTTAAATTTACTAAGACCTGTTTTATAGCCTAGCATGTGGCCTATCCTGGAGAATATTCCATGTGCACTTAAGAGTGCTTTCAGATAGAGCTGGTCTAATGGACTATTTAAGGCCAATGTTTCCAGACTGATTTTTTGTCTGGATCATCTGTCCATCGATGTAAGTGAGGTGTTACTATTATCGTGTTACTGACAACTTTTTCATTTTGTAATTTTCTTGTTTCTAGTTATGGCCTTGTCTTTTTCACCTAGACGATTTCCTTTAACATTTGTTGCAAAATTGGTTTGGTGGTGCTGAATTCTTTTAATTTTGCTTTTCTGTAAAACTTTCAATTTCTCTATTAAGTTTGAAAACAAACTTTTCTGGGTAGAGTATTCTCGGCTATAAATTTTTCTTGTCTTTCATCACTTTAAATAAATCATGCCACTCCCTTCTGGCCTGCAGAGTTTCTGCTGAAAAATCGCCTGATAGTCTTATGAGAGTTCTCTTCTATGTTTGTTGTCATTCAGTTGATAAGTCACGTTCAGCTCTTTGCAACCCCATGGACTGCAGCAATCCAGGGTCTTCTGTCCCCCACCATCTCCCAGAGTTTGCTCAAATTCAGGTCTATTGAGTTGGTGATGCTATCTAACCATCTCATCCTCTGCTGCCCTCTTATCCTTTTACCTCCAGTCTTTCCCAGCATCAGGGTCTTTTCCATCGAGTCAGCTCTTTGCATCAGGCGGCCAAAGTATGGAGCTTCAACTTCGGCATCAGTCCTTCCAATGAATATTCAGGATTGATTTCCTTTAGGATGGACTTGTTGGATCTCCTTGCAGTCCAAGGAACTCTCAAGAGTCTTCTCCAGCACCACAATTTGAAAGTATCAATTTTTCAGCACTCAGCTTTCTTTATGGTCCAACTCTTGCATCCATACGTGACTACTGGAAAAACCATAGTCTGACTATACAGATCTTTGTCAGCAAAGTGATATGCTGTTTAGGTTTGTCATAGCTTTCCTTCCAAGGAGCAAGTATCTTTTAATTTCATGGCCTTGTATGTTATTTGTTGCCTTTCCCTGCTGCTTTTTGTATTTTCTGTTTTTCTTTTTGTCATTTTAATTACAGTGTGTTTTGGTGCATTCCTCTTTGGGTTAATCCTATATGTGACTTTCCATTCTTCCTGGACTCTCTGGAGTGTTTCCTTCCCCATGTTAGGAAAGTTTTCAACTATTGTATCTTCAAATATATTATCAGCCCCTCTCTCTTTCTCTTCTTCTTCTGAACTAGTAATACTAATATTAGTGCATTTTATGTTGTCCCAGAGGTTTCTTCAACTCTCCTCATTGCTTGTCATTCTCTTTTCTTTCCTCTGTTCATTACCAGTGATTTCTACTACTTTTTATTCCAGCTTTCTATTCTGCTTCTCTATCATTTAGTCTACACTTGATTCCTTCTAGTGCATCTTCATTTCAGCTATATTTTTCATCTCTGTCTGATTGTCATTTATTATTTTCTAACTTATTAAAAACTTCTAACTTTTTTTGTGCATTGTTCTCCCAAATTCTTTGATCATCTTTACAGTCTCTAGCTTGAACCTTTTCTCAGGTAGATTGCCTAGCTCCACTTCATTTAGTTCTTCTGGGATTTTTATCTTGTTCCTTCATCTGGAACATGTTCATCTGTGGCTTCGTTTTGTCTAAGTTGCCATTTTTATTTTCATGTATCTAATAGTTTGGTTATGTTTCTTGATCCTGGAGAAGTGACCATTTGCAGGAAGTGTCCTATGTGTGCCAGCAGCGCACTCCCTTCTCATCACCCAAACTATATGTTCCAGGGGATCTCCCTGTTAGGACTGTGTAAGCCTTTTAGTTGTGGCAGGCTGAATAGCTGGGTGGCCTGTTAGGCTTGGTTGACCTCAGGTCTGCTTGATTGCTTGGGCTTGCCTTGTATGGAGGCTGCTGGCTGTTCCACGCAGGGGCCTGGTCATAAGGTGGCCAGCTGCAGAATCCAGGGGGTCCCAAGGCTAGTGCTGGCTCACTGATGGAAAGAGAGTCCATAAGACTTTGGGGCTGTAGCCCACCCACTGGTGGGTGAAATCCGGTCCTGGTGTTAGTGCAGGACTACTGGCAAGCAAAGTATCTCTTATATGCCAAAAGGCACTGTGGTTAAATCAAGGGTCTTCAAACGAAAAGATTATCCTGGAATATCTAGATGGGCTTGAAGCAGTCTTGTGGGTCCTTACAAGAGGGAGCCAAGTGTTATACTGTTGGATCTGAAGATGGAGGAAGCAAACATGAGCCAAGAAATGAGGGAAGCCTTTAGATGCTGAAGAAAATCAAAGGAAACAGATTCACACCAAGGACCCCTAGAAGCAGCACAGTGCTTCCTCACCCACTTTAGACCACTGACTTCCACAGTTCTAGAACAATAAAAGTGTATTGCATTGAGCCTTTAAATGTGCCGTAATTTCCTAGAGCAAATTTGCTGGAGGAAACGAATATATTTGCCTTGTTTTTGGAGTTTGTATTTGTGTGTGTGTGTGTGTGTGTGTGTGTGTGTGTGTGTGTGTGTTAATCATTAAATGCTAACCACATCATAATAGTTTTAAAGTTAAAATAAATAAATTTATATTCTTAAAAAAAGTAAAAGAAGCCTTGGCTGAAAGATACTTAGAAAAATTCTCCCTATTAGAAAAGGGGTAAAGCTCTGAATGAATAAAGGGATAGTGTTCTATCATTCCTGGCTTTACCATGTCTTTGTTCTGAAAGTCTCTCTCTACTCATTATTAAATTTTTGGTAGTTTTTTCATATTCCAAATTACTCTACATTTTTAAAAAATTTTAAACAACTGGAAAAAGATCTAGGCATAGGATCACATAGCAATAGGCTAATATACCATTTTAATTTTATGTATCATATCCTAGCTTTGCTAAGTTATATAGTTGTAGTTTACAGCTTCATATGTGGGATATTTGGAAAACAAAACACTCACAGTGATATATAATTCTCCACTATAAATCCGTTATAAGTGTATTTGATCACTGTTGTCAGAAGACCGGAGTTTGAATTCAGTTGTGCCATTTTTTCCAGTGGCCTCTAATCCTTCCAATATCTTGAGGAAAACTAAATGATAGTTCTTATCAAAGGCAGGAAAATGCAAAGAATGGATAGAACCAGAGAGGTCTGAATCTCATCGCACAACTGCTCACATTGTATCAGTCTCTTCAATTCTCTAAGTTTGTAGTCACCCTGGCTAAATTTTATTTCCACATTAAGCACTATTATTTTATTATCTTGTCCTCTGTGAATGTATGTAGAGACTTTTAACGGCCTTATCCTTTAGCTAGTGCTTGTATTTTCAGTAAAAGTACCTCTGGTGGTGGTTTAGTCTCTAAGTTGTGTCCAGCTCTTGCTACCCCATGGACTGTAGCCCCCCAGGCTCCTCTGTCCAAGAGATTTTTCAGACAAGAATACCTTTTCAGGTAAAAGTACCTCTTTGTTGTTTTTGTTGCTCAGTCGCTCATTTATTCCAACTCTTTGTGACCCCACGGACTGCAGCACTCCAGGCCTCCCTGTCCATCACCAACTCCCAGAGTTTACCCAAACTCATGTCCATTGAGTTGGTGATGCCATCCAACCATCTCAACCTCAGTGGTCCCCCTCTCCTCCTGCCTTCAATCTTTCCCAGCATCGGGGTCTTTTCTAATGAATTAGTTTTTATATCAGGTGGCTAAAGTATGGGAGCTTCAGCACCAGTCCTTCCAATGAATATTCAGGATTGGTTTCCTTTAGGATTGCCTGGTTTGTTCTCCTTGCAGTCCAAGGGACTCTCAAGAGTCTTCTCCAACACCACAGTTCGAAAGCACCAGTTCTCCCGTGCTTAGCCTTCTTTATGGTTCAACTCTCACATCCATACAGGACTATTGGGAAAAAACAGAGTTTTGATTATATGGACATTTGTTGGCAAAGTAATGTGCATGTGAAAGGGCTGTATATGGAAGCCTGGCTGGAAGCTAGGAAGGTAGATTAGGCTTGCTTGGATGTTCCAAAAAAGCAGTTATTCTTTCCAGAGCTTAAAATGAAAGGTTAATTTTGTTTCTTTTGAATGATTCTCTTTAAATGATTTAGAATTTCTTATTAGAATGTACTGTCATTCACTCATTTTGGTCTAAAACATGGATCATTAACCTTAATCATAGAAGTATAATAAAGCAGTGAATAAGGTTTATTTTTTTTTTAATTTTAGTTTTTATTTTTAAATTTTAAAATCTTTAATTCTTACATGCATTCCCAAACATGAACCCCCCTCCCACCTCCCCATAACATCTCTCTGGGTCATCCCCATGCACCAGCCCCAAGCATGCTGCATCCTGCGTCAGACATAGACTGGCGATTCAATTCACATGATAGTATACATGTTAGAATGTCATTCTCCCAAATCATCCCACCCTCTCCCTCTCCCTCTGAGTCCAAAAGTCCGTTATACACATCTGTGTCTCTTTCCCTGTCTTGCATACAGGGTCGTCATTGCCATCTTCCTAAATTCCATATATATGTGTTAGTATACTGTATTGGTGTTTTACTTTCTGGCTTACTTCACTCTGTATAATCGGCTCCAGTTTCATCCATCTCATCAGAACTGATTCAAATGAATTCTTTTTAACCGCTGAGTAATACTCCATTGTGTATATGTACCACAGCTTTCTTATCCATTCATCTGCTGATGGACATCTAGGTTGTTTCCATGTCCTGGCTATTATAAACAGTGCTGCGATGAACATTGGGGTACATGTGTCTCTTTCAATTCTGGTTTCCTCGGTGTGTATGCCCAGAAATGGGATTGCTGGGTCATAAGGGAGTTCTATTTGCAATTTTTTAAGGAATCTCCACACTGTTCTCCATAGTGGCTGTACTAGTTTGCATTCCCACCAACAGTGTAGGAGGGTTCCCTTTTCTCCACACCCTCTCCAGCATTTATTGCTTGCAGATTTTTGGATCGCAGCCATTCTGACTGGTGTGAAGTGGTACCTCATTGTGGTTTTGATTTGCATTTCTCTAATAATGAGTGATGTTGAGCATCTTTTCATGTGTTTGTTAGCCATCCGTATGTCTTCTTTGGAGAAATGTCTATTTAGTTCTTTGGCCCATTTTTGATTGGGTCGTTTATTTTTCTGGAGTTGAGCTGCATAAGTTGCTTGTATATTTTTGAGATTAGTTGTTTGTCAGTTGCTTCATTTGCTATTATTTTCTCCTATTCAGATGGCTGTCTTTTCACCTTGCTTATATTTTCCTTTGTTGTGCAGAAGCTTTTAATTTTAATTAGATCCCATTTGTTTATTTTTGCTTTTATTTCCAGCATTCTGGGAGGTGGATCATAGAGGATCCTGCTGTGATTTATGTCTGAGAGTGTTTTGCCTATATTCTCCTCTAGGAGTTTTATAGTTTCTGATCTTACATTTAGATCTTTAATCCATTTTGAGTTTATTTTTGTGTGCGGTGTTAGAAAGTGATCTAGTTTCATTCTTTTACAAGTGGTTGACCAGTTTTCCCAGCACCACTTGTTAAAGAGATTGTCTTTACTCCATTGTATATTCTTGCCTCCTTTGTCAAAGATAAGGTGTCCATATGTGTGTGGATTTATCTCTGGGCTTTCTATTTTGTTCCATTGATCTATATGTCTGTCTTTGTGCCAGTACCATACTGTCTTGATGACTGTGGCTTTGTAGTAGAGCCTGAAGTCAGGCAAGTTGATTCCTCCAGTTCCATTCTTCTTTCTCAAGATTGCTTTGGCTATTCGAGGTTTTTGTATTTCCATACAAATCTTGAAATTATTTGTTCTAGTTCTGTGAAAAATGTGCCTGGTAGCTTGATAGGGATTGCATTGAATTTGTAAATTGCTTTGGGTAGTATACTCATTTTCACTATATTGATTCTTCCAATCCATGAACATGGTATATTTCTCCATCTATTAGTGTCCTCTTTGATTTCTTTCATCAGTGTTTTATAGTTTTCTATATATAGGTCTTTAGTTTCTTTAGGTAGATATATTCCTAAGTATTTTATTCTTTTCGTTGCAATGGTGAATGGAATTGTTTCCTTAATTTCTTTTTCTACTTTCTCATTATTCGTGTATAGGAATGCAAGGGATTTCTGTGTGTTGATTTTATATCCTGCAACTTTACTATATTCATTGATGAGCTCTAGTAATTTTCTGGTGGAGTCTTTAGGGTTTTCCATGTAGAGGATCATGTCATCTGCAAACAGTGAGAGTTTTACTTCTTCTTTTCCAATTTGGATTCCTTTTATTTCTTTTTCTGCTCTGATTGCTGTGGCCAAAACTTCCAGAACTATGTTGAATAGTAGCGGTGAAAGTGGACACCCTTGTCTTGTTCCTGACTTTAGGGGAAATGCTTTCAATTTTTCACCATTGAGGATAATGTTTGCTGTGGGTTTGTCATAGATAGCTTTTATTATGTTGAGATATGTTCCTTCTATTCCTGCTTTCTGGAGAGTTTTTATCATAAATGGATGTTGAATTTTGTCAAAGGCCTTCTCTGCATCTATTGAGATAATCATATGGTTTTTATTTTTCAATTTGTTAATGTGGTGAATTACATTGATTGATTTGCGGATATTGAAGAATCCTTGCATCCCTGGGATAAAGCCCACTTGGTCATGGTGTATGATCTTTTTAATGTGTTGTTGGATTCTGATTGCTAGAATTTTGTTGAGGATTTTTGCATCTATGTTCATCAGAGATATTGGCCTGTAGTTTTCTTTTTTGTGACATCTTTGTCAGGTTTTGGTATTAGGGTGATGGTGGCCTCATAGAATGAGTTTGGAAGTTTACCTTCCTCTGCAATTTCTGGAAGAGTTTGAGTAGGATAGGTGTTAGCTCTTCTCGAAATTTTTGGTAGAATTCAGCTGTGAAGCCATCTGGACCTGGGCTTTTGTTTGCTGGAAGATTTCTGATTACAGTATCAATTTCCGTGCTTGTGATGGGTCTGTTAAGATTTTCTATTTCTTCCTGGTTCAGTTTTGGAAAATTGTACTTTTCTAAGAATTTGTCCATTTCTTCCACGTTGTCCATTTTATTGGCATACAACTGCTGATAGTAGTCTCTTATGATCCTTTGTATTTCTGTGTTGTCTGTTGTGATCTCTCCATTTTCATTTCTAATTTTATTGATTTGATTTTTCTCTCTTTGCTTCTTGATGAGTCTGGCTAATGGTTTGTCAATTTTATTTATCCTTTCAAAGAACCAGGAGGGAATGGCAAGACATACTTAAAGTGATGAAAGACAATAACCTACAGCCCAGATTACTGTACCCAGCAAGGATCTCATTCAAATACGAAGGAGAAATCAAAAGCTTTACAGACAAGCAAAAGCTGAGAGAATTCAGCACCACCAAACCAGCTCTCCAACAAATTCTAAAGGATATCCTCTAGACAGGAAACACGAAAGGGTGTATAAACCCGAACCCAAAACAATAAAGTAAATGGCAACGGGATCATACTTATCAATAATTACCTTAAACGTAAATGGGTTGAACGCCCCAACCAAAAGACAAAGACTGGCCGAATGGATACAAAAACAAGACCCCTCTATATGCTGCTTACAAGAGACCCACCTCAAAACAAGGGACACATACAGACTGAAAGTGAAGGGCTGGAAAAAGATATACCACGCGAATAGAGACCAAAAGAAAGCAGGAGTGGCAATACTCATATCCGATAAAATAGACTTTAAAACAAAGGCTGTGAAAAGAGACAAAGAAGGCCACTACATAATGATCAAAGGAACAATCCAAGAAGAAGATATAACAATTATAAATATATATGCACCCAATATAGGAGCACCACAATATGTAAGACAAATGCTAACAAGTATGAAAGGGGAAATCAACAATAACACAATAATAGTGGGAGACTTTAATACCCCACTCACACCTATGGACAGATCAACTAAACAGAAAATTAACAAAGAAACGCAAACTTTAAATGATACATTAGATCAGTTAGACCTAATTGATATCTATAGGACATTTCACCCCAAAACAACGAATTTCACCTTTTTACAAGTGCTCATGGAACCTTCTCCAGGATAGATCACATCCTGGGCCATAAATCTAAACTTGATAAATTCAAAAAATCGAAATCATTCCAAGCATCTTTTCTGACCATAATGCATTAAGATTAGATCTCAATTATAGGAGAAAAACTATTAAAAATTCTAACATATGGAGGTTG
This sequence comes from Ovis aries, assembly GCF_016772045.2. NCBI lineage: Eukaryota > Metazoa > Chordata > Mammalia > Artiodactyla > Bovidae > Ovis > Ovis aries. Next base: position 1,950,618 of record NC_056070.1, read on the forward strand.
AACAACACACTTCTGAATAACCAACAAATCACAGAAGAAATCAAAAAAGAAATCAAAATATGCATAGAAACTAATGAAAATGAAAACACAACAACCCAAAACCTGTGGGACACTATAAAAGCAGTGCTAAGAGGAAAGTTCATAGCAATACAGGCATACCTCAAGAAACAAGAAAAAAGTCAAATAAATAACCTAACTCTACAACTAAAGCAACTAGAAAAGGAAGAGTTGGAGAACCCCAGAGTTAGTAGAAGGAAAGAAATCTTAAAAATTAGGGCAGAAATAAATGCAAAAGAAACAAAAGAGACCATAGCAAAAATCAACAAAGCCAAAAGCTGGTTCTTTGAAAGGATAAATAAAAGTGAATAAGGTTTAAATGTTTGAATACCAAACTGACTTGTAAAGTCTGAGTGCAGATGCTTAAGAAAGGTATTTAAAATTCCCCTAAAATGAGGGCAGTGCTTCAGCAGAAATCAGAGTTCTAGCTCCACTCATCAACTTTTCTGTCCCGTCTTCACTATAAATTTGAAGGGCTTTGGGGGAATTTTTTTTGAGAATCTTCGGGAGATTTTTTGAGAGACTTTGGGAGGCACGCTCCATGGCATTGATTCCTGGTGACTTGAAATGTTCACATTCTGCATCATTTAGACATAGAGATCCCTGCCTCAGAATGTGTGATAGAAGAAAATAAATTCTGTATCTTACTTTACCTTTGGGGACTCTAAAGCCAGTTTTTAAAGATTTTCCATGGACTCTTATAATACCATTCTATGGCCTAGAAATATTTCCTATTAAAGCAAATTCACTATATATGGAGATGTCTCTACATGTATGTCTCTAACATATTACAGGGCAGATTTACGAGATCTCACCATGTGAATTAGTCACATTTTGCTTGTGTGTGGCAAAACATTTGGATTAAGGTGGCTTTTGGAAAAGGACCACCCAATCTTTACAACTAACCTTACAAGCTGCTATTAATTCCAAGGGGGAAAATTAATCAATACTTTAATGAATGAGAGTTATTTGCATTACTGAGAATGTATCAGCTACACAAACTGCTTGATGTGACTCTTAGAAAATCAGTCTGATTCTGTTAGTAATTTGATAAAAACCTGGAGTCAGTTGGTTCCAGACCAAGTGTCAGCGTAGTCCCTAGCCCACTAACTCAATGACACCTTCTGTGGTATTGCTACGTTCTGTAAAACAGATGTTATGATTTACTCCAGACATCCTGCATTTCACTAGAAATTGAAGTAGCCCATTAGTTATCTCATTCACTTCATTTTCAATGGACCAATCAATGGCCTAAACACGTGTGGTCTGTAAATTCTGATCCTATTGTTAACTTTCACTTATAGGATAAGCTTTAGAATGTCATTACTCCCATCATTCTTAAAGTTTTCTCTTCTACACAGTGGGTTTCTCTGCTCTTTATATTTATAGATGAATGCTTCTAAAGTCCATTCCAAAGAAACAATTATTCGACATGCAACTGTTTTCAGATGTTATTTCTCTTTATACAATATTTTTCTTAGTATTTAGAAGTTTGGTTTCATATTTAGCTAAAAAAAAAAAAAAACCCTCTGGATGAAGTTAAGCTGATTTTCTCTTACTGTTTTCTTAAGAGTTACAAACTGATATTGAGACTGTTTGTGTGTACACAAAGATAATAAAAACTGACTGACTACCCTTTTATGAGAGGCAGAAAACCAGAAGTTTCGGTTTGCCATGTCCTTGGTGTTTCCATTTATGGGATTGACCAACATGGTTTAGGTAGTTAGGTAGATGATTGGACATGGCCAACAGTCCATGCAGGGTTTTCTATTTTCCAAGCACTGTGTTTCCACTTTGCTTCATTCTCTGCAACTAGATTGCAGAGATTAATATGTGACAAACCCTTCAGTGGTGCACACTTTGAATGTTGTGCTTCAAATTAAATAAACTGCTAAAGTCTTCTCGTTCACTATATTTTTTCTGCACTGTTTGTTTCCAGTGAGATTCTTTGTGCTGTATTTAGTCCTTTTTGTACTATCCAGTGTCATTGGATGAATGAAATGATTGTTCGTTTTGCTCATAGTAGTTATAACAAATAGAGATTCGCTAACACTTATTGGTTATAACTTTTTAATTTATATTTTTAAGTAGGGCACAGTGGGATGAGACATAAAAGATCAGCCTTCTTCCTTTTCTTTTGTCTCTTCACTCTTTTCTCCTACTCCCTAATTAATATAAATTGCTTCCTTCATTGCTTACCTTACTTACTCCTCTAAAGATAGAAGTGAGATCAAGTGGTAGTGTGGAATAGAATACATAAATGTGGTCATCACTGAGGGAGACCCAAGTCTAAGTCACTTTTTTCTTTGAAAAATATAAAATTGTGTCTTCAATCGAGAATTATGATCCCTTCACAAAATTGCATTTAAAAATATGCATGTAAAACATTTGTGTGAAAAATTTTATACTGCAGGGACTGTAGCAAAATTAATACATTTTCACGCTTATTTTATGTTTTCTCCAACTTATTTTTTAGGTTTGCTCTTTGCACTTAGGTAGGAGTGATGGTTTATTTCTTGAACACATGATGAGGAAATGAAAAAGCTTTAATCGGCAGTCACAAATAACCTAGAATTCCTAGAATTATTAATAGTTTGGACAATTATTATTTTCAGCCCATCTCAATTAAACTCTCTGTTGTTGAATTTAATACTATATATTTAATAAACTTTTAACAATTTGCTAACACCTACACATAAAAAAGCATACTAAAATGTATAATACTCCAAATATTAAAATAAGTGTAGTATCTCTCTGAAAAGTTAATTAAAAATAATCTATCCTGAAGACATATTAGTATTTTCTAATAATATGGGTTGTAAGACCCAAATAAATATATGATGAAAACCCCCTTTATGTATTCTATTAAGGTTTACTATATTTAATTTTTGTGAAAATGCTTACTTTTAAAATTAGGAGATTTTCTTTTTATTTTAAATGCTCAGTAGTATGATGATGTTCAACAGTTTATGATCATCAACATCAGAAGGAATCACATTTTAAATATAATTATTTAAAATTTTCTAATGCATTAAGAATAAAGTCAGAATAAAATATCATTTTGCTATTATAATCTGTCTAATTTCTGGAGTAGACTTAATTGCAATAGTAGAATTAGTTGCAATAGTCAAATAGAATTTCACGTGATATTATTGCATTGTTTTCCTCACTATGTCTTCCTAGACTTTATATTCTATTGATTTCACACCCCTTTTCAATAATGTGCTAGATGGATTAAGTCATTTGCAAACCCTGAACATATTTTTCCAATTAATTAATTAATTTTAATTGGAGGATAATTACTTTTCAGTACTGTGATGGTTTTTGCCATACATCAACACAAATCGGTCACAGGTATATATGTGTCCCCCCCATCCTGAGGCCCCCTCCCACCTCTCACCTCCCTCCCCACCCGATCCCTCTAGGTTGTCCCAGAGCATCGGCTTTGGATGCCCTGCTCCATGCATGGAACTTACACTGGTCATCTGTTTTACATATGGTAATGTACATGTTTCAATGCTATTCTCCCAAATCATCCCACTGTGACCATTTCCCACTGAGCTCAAAAGGCTGTTCTCTACATCTGTGTCTCCTTTGCTGTCCTGCATGTAAGATTGTCAGTACTGTCTTTTAAAATTCCTTGTTTATGCACTGATATACAGTATTTGTCTTTTTCTGCTGCAAAGAAAAAAACCCATTTTGAGTGATATGTGGCTTTATAAATTTTCCTTTTTTCTTTCTTAATAGGCCTTTACTGAATTTGAGATTGAGCAGCATCAAGAATGTGCTTATGATCACTTGGAAGTATATGATGGAGAAACAGATAAATCACCAGTTCTTGGACGACTGTGTGGGAACAAGATACCAGAGCCCCTTGTGGCTACTGGAAATAACATGTTTGTTCGGTTTGTCTCTGATGCATCTGTTCAAAGAAAAGGTTTTCAAGCCGCACATTCTACAGGTGAGTAAATTCGGTGATGCTTCTCTTTTCTGAGTAAGTACCAAGTTTCTCTTCTAGTGAAGGCAGGGTATTTCTGACAGGATCAAAAGAAATCCCACTGAAACATTGTATGAAATGTTTGAGAACCATGTAGCAACCTATCTAAACATCTTTGTAGTTGTTGTTTAGTCAGTAAGTTGTGCCCTACTCTTTGTGACCCCATGGCCTCCTCTGTCCATGGGATTTTCCAGGCAAGAATACTGGAGTGGGTTGCCATTTTCTTCTCCAGGGGACATTCTCAACCCAGGGATGGAACCTGCATCTCCTGCCTTGGCAGGCAGCTTCTTTACTGCTGAGCCAAAAGGGAAGTCCTATTTTTATAGCTCAATATTCAAAAAACTAAGATCATGGCATCTCGTCCCATTACTTCATGGCAAATAGATGGGGAAACAATGGAAACAGTGACAGACTTTATCTTCTTGGACTCCAAAATCACTGCAGACGGTGACTGCAGCCATGAAATTAAAAGATGCTTGCTCCTTGGAAGAAGAGCTATGACCAACCTAAATAGCATATTAAAAAGCAGAGACATTACTTTGCCAACAAAGGTCCATCTAGTCAAAGCTATGGTTTTTCCAGTAGTCATGTATGGTTGTGAGAGTTGGATTGTAAAGAAAGCTGAGCACCGAAGAATTGATGCTTTTGAACTGTGGTGTTGGAGAAGACTCTTGAGAGTCCCTTGGACTCCAAGGAGATCAAACCAGTCAATCCTAAAGGAAATCAGTCCTGAATATTAATTGGAAGGACTGATGCTGAAGCAGAAGCTCCAATACTGTGGCCTAAGGGAAGAACTGATTCATTGGAAAAGACTCTGATGCTGGGAAAGATTTAAGGCGGGAGGAGAAGGGGATGACAGAGGATGAGAAGGTTGGATTGAATCACTGACTCAGTGGACATGAGTTTGAGCAAGCTCCGGGAGTTGGTGAAGGACGGGGAAGCCTGGCGTGCTGCAGTCCATGATGTTACAAAGAGTCGTACACAACTGAGCTACTGAACTGAAACTGGAACTGGATCTTTGTAGCTGTTGCACTAACTAAAAGAAACACAGTAGTTTGATCTGATTCATAATCAAGAACTGAGCTATCGGGGAAGCCCCAAAGATCAAGAAAATTATCTCTTAATGTTTATAAGGTGTATTCCATGTTAATTTTGGCAATTTGATTTATGTATTTAATAGGTAGAATCTGTAGCTTGAAATTGAAAATTTTTGTTTTTGCTAAAATCCTACATGATTAACTAACTTTCACATTAATATTTTTATCAATGTGGTATGATCAAGAACTACCGTAAATATTTATATGGTATATTATATGTTAACTTTGGAAATTCAGTCTATATGTTATATATAACAGATAGAAATCTATAGCTAGAAATTCAAAAATTTTGTTATTGCTAAAATCCTAAAGAGTGACTAAAAGTTTTTGCTTTACCTATTAGCTAATTTTCACATTAATATATTTTTTGTGATTCAGATTTTGAATTCAACTCTCTGTTTACAGAGACTAACTTTTCCCCTTTTATTTGGTATGCAATACGATCTTTTTCCTAACCCTAATCCCTAATTTGACCCTTACAGGTTTCAGCTATAATGGAAGATTTTAAGAAATAAAATATAATTTAGACAAATATGAAACATTTTAGGCAAAAATGTAAAATAACTTTTAATTTGGAGCAAATTTAACAATATATTCCATAAAGTGCAGTGAGTGTCCTTTAAAATCCTTCAGTTGAAATATACACTCACTGAAGTCGCTCAGCTTATAGCGACACCTGGTGCCAGGCTCAGTGCCTTCACTGCTGAGACCCGAGGAGAGATCTGCAGCTTCCGTCGTGTCCAGCGCTTTGCCACCTTCTGCACCATAGCCAGGGTATTCTCCAGGCAAGAATCCTGGAGTGGGTTGCTGTGCCCTCCTCCACGGGATTTTCCCGACCCAGGGACTGAACCCCAGTCTCTGATATCTACTGCTTTGGCAGGCGGGTTCTTTACCAGGAGCGCTACCTCTTGGTGTAAAGCAGTCTTGTTTGTCATGCTCTCTATTTTTTTAAAATTTATTTATTTTAATTGGAGGCTAATTACTTTACAGTATTGTATTGGTTTTGCCATACATCAACATAAAATCCGCCACGGGTGTACACGTGTTCCCCATCCTCTCTGGGTCATCCCAGTGCACCAGTCCCAAGCATCCTGTATCCTGCATCGAACCTGGACTGGCAACTCGTTTCATATATGATATTATACATGTTTCAATGCCATTCTCCCAAATCATCCCACCCTCTCCCTCTCCCACAGAGTCCAAAAGACTGTTCTATACATCTGTGTCTCTTTTGCTGTCTCGCATACAGGGTTATCATTACCATCTTTCTAAATTCCATATATATGCGTTAGTATACTGTATTGGTGTTTTTCTTTCTGTCATGCTCTCTTGATTATTGTTTTCTCCTTTCACTTTTATTCTACTTTAGAAATGATAACTTTATTCTATTGCTCAATTTTATTCTCCACTCTAGTATATTCTGCTATGAGCATTAAATTTAAATCTATTTGGGAGAAGGTGGATTCTATCTGATTTGTGCTAGCAATGACTGGACTCAAAAATAATACAATGTCATTATTTCTCATGATTAATATAAATATTCTGGTTTGAGAAAAATCTTTCATGGATTAAAAATATTCCATATTAATGAACTTTTTATGCCTTTGACATTTACTCTTTAAATACTTTCCTGATAACTTGTCACATGTTGAAGGAATAGAAAAATTGAAATCTCATTACTTGATCAATATTTTTCTGACATCATAGTGTTAATGGCATAATTTTAAAAATAATCCTGGCTGTCACAGTTTCTAAGAATAGAATGTAAAAATATGCTTCAAAACTCCTGAAACAGCTGATACAATATCTTCAATTTACTCACTTATAAATTCCTCTTCAGTTCAGTTCAGTCGCTCCGTTGTGTCTGACTCTTTGTGATCCCATGAATTGCAGCATGCCAGGCCTCCCTGTCCATCACAAACTCCCGGAGTTCACCCAAACTCATGTCCATCGAGTCAGTGATGCCATCCAGCCATGTCATCCTCAGTCGTCTCCTTCTCCTCCTGCCCCCAATCCCTCCCAGCATCAGAGTCTTTTCCAATGAGTCACCTCTTCGCATGAGGTACCTCTTCGCATGAGGTGGCCAAAGTATTGGAGTTTCAGCTTCAGCATCATTCACTTACTTTTATAGTTTCTCTTTTGATCTTTACCTTTACCTTAAACCTGAAGTTTTCTTGCAGCTATAAAACTCCATGACTCCTTAATTTACATGGCTTCTGCTATAGATGCTATTTCTGTGTATGTATTACCATTACGAATTCATTGAAGTGAACTTGCTCAGTCATGTCCAACTCTGCGACCCCATGGACTTAGCCTACCAGGCTCCATCCATGAGATTTTCCAGGCAAGAATACTGGAGTGAGTTGCCATTTCCTTCTCCAGAGGATCTTCCCAATCCAGGGATCAAACCCAGGTCTTCCACATTGCAGGCAGATGCTTTACCATCTGAGCCACCACATTATCACAGAGATCATATATTGAAATCCAGTGGTATACATAGCATGCACTTGATATTTCAGGCACATACATACATTTAACAACTACATACATTGAGCTCTCAAAAGAGCTATATGATGTAGGAATTATCTTTCTCTTCAGATAAAGAAATTTAAAATCTGAGAGATTAATTTGCAACAATTTCTAAAATTATATCAAAACCTGGATTTCATCCTAATTCTGACTGTGTCCAAAGCTCGTGTACTTTCTACTATGGTATATTTTCTATAAACATAAGCATTTTGGACTAGGAAGAAAACCAAATCAAAACTGGATAACTGTTAATTGAAGCAATATGTAGAGACTGGATGCTTCCTCATACAAATCCTCTGTCCAAAGTAACCAACAGACTAGTTTCATTTTACTCTATTGTTCATCCCATATCCATTCAAATACCCATGTGAGCAGCCTCACTATTATTTTGTAGGCAAAACATGCCTTGGATATTGTTTGATTCAGTCCTGTCATCTCAGAAATGAGGCTTCTGAGGCTAAAACTCAATGACAACCAAAGTAGCACAAAAAAATAACAGCTGGAACTAGAATCCTCTCCCGACTCCTGCTCACTTGTGCTCTTGTCAACAATTGTGGCATCATCTCTTTCTTTCTCTTCTTCATGTGTAAATTTTTGCTCTCACTTAACTAGCTATCTTTGAATTTGGGGGATAGATTTATTTTTTACTGGTACTCTCAAGTAGCCCCATACATACTGAAATATTATGTAATGATTATTATTTATTTCTTGGAATGCTTTCTCTTTAACAAGGTTATTTATTTCACAGTCTTTCATCAGATATGTGTTTGGTACTTGCTTTAAATAGACACTGTAGAGTATTAATAATTCATAGCAGAACAAATGGGAATTTTATGGGAACTTATGAGAAAATAATGAGACCCTGGTTCGATTCCTGGGTTGGGAAGATCCACCAGAGAAGGGATAGGCTACCCACTCCAGTATTTTGGGGCTTCCCTTGTGGCTCAGCTGGTAAAGAATCCACCTGCAATACAGGAGACCTGGGTTTGATCCCTGGGTTGAGAAGATCTCCCGGAGAAGGGAAAGACTACCCACTCCAGTATTCTGGCCTGGAGAATTCCATGGACCATGTAGTCCAGGGTTGAAAGAGTCGGACATGACTGAGCAACTTTCACTTCACTTCATGAGAAAATAGGGGCTTCCTTGGTGGCTCAGCATAAAGAAAATGCCTGCCAATGCAAGAGATGAAAGTTTGATCCCTGGGTCAGAAATATACCCTGGAGAAGGAAATGGCAACCCACTCCAGTATTCTTGCCTGGAGAATCCCATGGACAGAGGAACCTGGTGTACTATAGTCCATGGGGCAGCAAAGAGTTGGACACAATTTAGCAACTAAACAAGAATAATGACAATGAGAAAATAGAAGCAATATCTACCTTTTGACAGCTATAGTCTGAGAAGTTAAATTGAAGATTTGTGGTGGATTTCTGTTAAGACAGTCAAGTCCAATACTACATTTGTCAAATTTGCTAAACGTATAAGGCATTTATTCATTATTTACTGCTTTCTAGAACACATGTTAACTATTATTAATGGACCCTGAAGTATACATTTTAATTTGCTTGAATAAATTTATATTTCTATATAAAATTTTAATTATTTCCACAAGGAAAGTTTCTAACACTATGAATTTTGAAATTAGATGAATAGAAATATTAATGTTGCTTTATGGTTTTCTTTTTTTTTTTTTTACAAGTAATACATTCCAAATCCGTGGGAAATGGACTTTATTGAAAAAGGTGCCATTTTCCTCTGAAGGTGGGTTCAAATTCTAAGTCCAAATTTATTTTAATCAAGTGAAAGAAATGGTATTATGCCAGACTTAAACTATTGAAGAAAAAAGCTTTTTCATTAAAAAAAGTATCCTGTGTAGTCTCTCAGAAGATAAGGCTATACTACAGGAAAAGAGGAAAAGTATGTAAGAAAATATTTTAAAACACTGCATGTCTGGCAGGACATTTTTCTGCAGCATAAAGCATCATTGTAATTGTCAATGACATTTAAAAATCAAATAATATATTATTCAGCACCTTTGAAATTATGTTGATAAAACTAAATTATATTTCTATGCCTACTAAAAACATTTATTGGTCAGATTACAGGCCCTCTTAGGAACTTAACCAGGAAATAAACAAATGTCTTTCCAAATTAAAATGAAGGCCACCCTTTCTGAAACAATTTAAGTCAGTCTTAATTGTAGTTTAAGTCATTTGAGTATTGTCGTTTTCTAGAAGTTTTCAGTAAAATCAAATAATGATGCCTCACATTTCAGATTCACAACGGCTTTGTTAAGTCTCTTTTCCCCATTTTGTGCAAACACTTCACTTTTTTCTTGACTTCTGTTCTGAACTAGGCCCCTCAGAGAATCGTTTCCTCTGGTTTGCTTTGCTACTTTGTTCCTCCACAGTAGGCACACAGAAGCCAGCACCTCTCCCACAGTTCACCTCTCCCCGAGCTGTGGGATAGAAGCAATGCAAGTACCGACAGCTGTGAACAAAACAAACCACTCATATCAAACCGTGAGAATAAATCAAATTTATTAAGTATTTGTCAATGGAATTACATTATTTATACATTTATATAATGAATTCAGAAATATTGTCACAAAATATTTTACTGGCCTTCGAAAAGCTAATTCTTCCTTTCTGAAAACAGATTAATAGTGCTTTAAATTGTTTTTCAATTTTTCTGGCTCTTCTTTTTGCACCTGAGTGGATCCCTAGAAGTACAGATGATGGCATTTAGATGTTCTCGCTGGAAAATAATAAAATGATGGTAGTGTATTCTTAGGTGGCTTTTCCTGCATGCCAGGTATCTTTCAATAATTTCACATGTATTAGCCTATAGCTCCAGAGAAGGCAATGGCACCCCACTCCAGTACTCTTGCCTGGAAAATCCCATAGACGGAGGAGTCCATGGGGTCTCTGAGGGTCAGACACGACTGAACAACTTCACTTTCGCATTTCACTTTCATGCATTGGAGAAGGAAATGGCAACCACTCCTGTGTTCTTGCCTGGAGAACCCCAGGGACGGGGGAGCCTGGTGGGCTGCCGTCTGTGGGGTCACACAGAGTCGGACACAACTTAAGTGACTTGGCAGCAGCAGCAGCAGCATGAGCCTATAGCTCTTCATCTAGATCCTATCACTTGAGTACTGTGTATGATCCCTACTTTAGAAATGAAGTGGGGGACAAAATCCCACAGCTGATGACTAGTAGAATTCAGATTTGTATCCAGGCCATTTGGGTGTAGAGTTTTGTCACAGGGAGAGGAAATAATTCTTGGAGTTAGGGATAAGAGAAGCACCATTGTGGAAAAAGAAGGATGCTTAGTTTTCAGTCTGTGGGACTTAAGAGATAGTTTCCAAGACTGATCAGATTTCCAGCTTTCCAGGGAGAGTGGTTATAAGTACACATGGGACCTATATCAAGAGATTGTGCAAGACACTTGTCCTCAAACTGGAAGACAAAGGGACAATTGTTTTATTTTTTTTAATTTAAATTTATTTATTTTAATTGGAGGCTAATTACTTTACAATATTGTATTGGTTTTGCCATACATTTATTTATTTATTTTTGTCTAAATTTAATTATTTTTAATTGGAGTATAATTACTTTACAATGCTGTGTTGGTTTCCGCCATATATCAACGCGAATCAGCCGTAGGTATGTATATTAAGTCCCCTCCCTCTCAAACTTCCCCCCCATCTCCCACCCCATCCTACCCCTCTAGGTTGTCAGTGTACCAGTTTAGAACTCTCTGCATCATACAGCAAATTTCCACTGGGTATCTAATTTTATATATACCAATGTATATATTTCACTGTTTCTCTCAATAGCTCCAGTCAGTTTTCTATGTCTGCATCTCCATTGCTGCCCTGCAGAGTTTCATCAGTACTATCTTTCTAGATTCTATATATATGCATTAGAATACAATATTTGTTTTTCTCTTTATGACTTCACTTTACTATTGTAAACAGTGCTGCAACGAACAGTAGGGTACATGTGTCTTTTTCAATTATGGTTTCCTCAGAGGATTCATGCCCAGTAGTGGGACTGTTGGATCATATGGTAGTTTTATTCCTAGTTTGTTAAAGTAATCTCTATACTATTCTCCATAGTGGTTATAAATCAGTTTTCATTCCCACCAACAGTGCAAGAAGGTTCCTTTTCCTCCACACCTTCTCCAGCATTTATTGTTTATAGATATTTTCATGATTGTCATTCTGACCAGTGTGAGATGATATCTCATGGCCATTTAGATTTGTATTTCTCTAATAATGAGCCATGTTGAGCATCTTTTCATGTGTTTTTAGCCATCTGTATGTCTTCTTTGGAGAAGTATCTGTTTAGTTCTGCCCAGTTTTTGATTGGGTTGTTTGTTTTTCTGGTACTGAGCTGAATGAGCTGCTTGTAAACTTTGGAGATTAATTCTCTGCCAGTTGTTTTGTTTGCTGTTTTTTCTCCCATTCTGAGGGTGGTCTTTTCGCCTTGTTTATAGATTCCTTCACTGTGCAAAAGCTTTTAAGTTTAATTGAATTTCATTTATTTATTTTTGTTTTTGCTTCCATTACTGTAGGATATGGTCATAGAGGATCTTGCTGTGATTTATGTCAAGGAGTATTCTGCCTATATTTTCCTCTAAGAGTTTTATAATTTCTGGTCTTACATTTAGGTCTTTAACCCATTTTGAGTTTATTTTTGTGCATGGTGTTAGGAAGTGTTCTAATTTCATTATTTTATACATAGTTGTTATCATTTAACATTATGTAGAAGGCATTCTCATGACTAAAACACTAGTTGGAAGTTTTTGCATCTATAGTCACGCCAAGGTCTCTGAGTGTGCAGTTGTATGTGGCAATGCCCAGAGTTTTGGCTGAGCCTACTTGTATTCAGACACATCTGAATAGGGTTCCATCTTGGGGATTCAGAAACATTTTGTTAGTTAAAATCACCAAACCACAATGTGGGTAAACCATATACCAATCTGAAAAAATTTAAGTAAGAGTTTTAGCTATCCTAATTCACCCTCAGAAGGTGCTGCCAAGGACTGTCTGGTCACAGAAGACCACACCAGGGTTAAAACTGTGTTTCAATAACCATTGGTTTATCAGTCCAAATCTTTCCACATTGTATTTTTATTTCTGTTCTTTCCCAACTCTTCCCACTTTTTTGGGGACTTCCCAGTTTTTGTAATGAAATTTCTGCTTCCCAGTAACCTCTCAGTCATTGCAAATAAGGGCAAAATGAAACTCTAATTTCTCCTGGCACTTTCCATAGCACTTCCTTTGTCTCCCTATGCCCAGTCATGCTTGTATGTGTAATTGGTTGGAGGAGACTATAGGCTTCCTCTACTTTTAACTACTCTCTTTGTTGTTGTTCAGTCGCTAAGACATGTCTGACTCTGTGAACCCATGGACTGCAGCATGCCAGGCTCTTCTGTTCTCGACCATCTCCTGGAGTTCGCTCAAACTGATGTTCATTGAGTTGGTGATGCTATCTAACTATCTCATCCTCTGCCACCCTCTTCTCCTTTTGCCTGCAATCTTTTCCAGCATCAAGGTCTTTTCCAATGAGCCAGCTTTTCACATCATGTGGCCAAAGTACTGTAGCTTCAGCTTCAGCATCGTCATTTCCAATGAATATTTAGGGCTGATTTCCTTTAGATAGACTGGTTTGATCTCCTTGCAGTCCAAGGGACACTAAAGAGTCTTCTCCAACATCACAGTTCAAAAACATCAATCCTTTGGCCTTCTTTATGGTTCAGCTCTCACATCTGTACATGACTACTGGAAAAACCGTAGGTTTGACTATAAGGACCTTTGTTGGCAAAGTAATGTCTCTGCTTTTTAATATGCTGTCTAGCTTGGCCATAGCTTTTCTTCCAAGGAGCAAGTGTCTTTTCATTTCATGGCTGCTGTCAACATCTGCAGTTATTTTGGACTCCAAGAAAATAAAATGTGTCACTGTTTCCATTTTTTTCCCCCATCTATTTGCCATGAAGAGATGGGACCATGCTGGGCTGGAAGAAGCACAAGCTAGAATCAAGATTGCCGGGAAAAATATCAATAACCTCAGATATGCAGATGACACCACCCTTTTGGCAGAAAGTGAAGCTTACTCCTGGAAGAAAAGTTATGACCAACCTAGATACTGACTGAACTGACTGAACTGAACTGAACTGATGGGACCACATGCCATGATCTTAGTTTTTTGAATGTTGATTTTCAAGCCAGCTTTTTCACTCTATTCTTTCACCCTCATTAAACGATTATTTAGTACCCCCTTCAGTTCAGTTCAGTCACTCAGTTGCGTCCAACTTTGGGACCTCATGGACTGCAGCAGGCTAGGCTTCCCTGGCCATCACCAATTCCCAGAGTTTACTCAAACCCGTGTCCATCGAGTCAGTGATGCCATCCAACCATTTTATCCTCCGTCGTCCCCTTTTCCTACCACCTTCAATATTTCCCAGATCAGGGTTTTTTCCAAGGAGTCAGTTCTTCACATCAAGTGGTCAAATATTGGAGTTTCAGCTTCAGCATCGGTCCTTCCAATGAATATTCAAGACTGATTTCCTTTAGGATAGACTGGTTGAATCTCCTTGCTGTCCAAGGGACTCTCAAGAGTCTTCTCCAACACCACAGTTCAAAAGCATCAATTCTTCAGTACTCAGTTTTCTTTATTTATATTCCAACTCTCCCATCCATACATGACCACTGGAAAAATCATAGCTTTGACTAGATGGAGCTTTGTCAGCAAAGTAATGTCTCTGCTTTTTAATATGCTATCTTCTTTGGTCATAGCTTTTCTTCCAAGGTGCAAGCATCTTTTCATTTCATGGCTGCAGTCACCACCTTCAGTGATTATGGAGCCCCCCAAAAAACAAAGTCTGTCACTGTTTCCATTGTCTCCCCGTCTATGGGACCAGATGCCATGATCTTGTTTTCTGAATGTCGAGTTTTAAGCCAACTTTTTCACTCTCCTCTTTCATTTTCATCAAGAGGCTCTTTAGTTCCCCTTTGCTTTCTGCCATAGAGTTGTGTCATCTGCATAGCTGAAATTGTTGATATTTCTGCCGGCAGTCTTAATACCAGCTTGTGATTCATCCAGCCCAGGATTTCGCATGATGTGCTTAGCCTATAAGTTAAATAAGCAGAGCGATAATATACAGCCTTGGTGTACTCCTTTCCTAATTTTGATCCAGTCTATTGTCCCATGTCTGATTCCAACTGTTGCTTTTTGATCTGCATACAGGTTTCTCAGGAGACAGGTAAGGTGGTCTGTTACTCCCATTTCTTTATGAATTTACCACAGTTTGTTGTGATCCACACATCCAAAGGCTTTAATGTAGTCAATTAAGCAGAAGCAGATGTTTTTCTGGAACTCCCTTGCTTTCTCCATGATCCAAAGAAGGTTGACATTTGATTTCTAGTTCCTCTATGTGTTTTCTAAACCCAGCTTGTACATCTGAAAAGTCTCAGTCCAGGTACTCCTGAAACCTAGCTTGAAGAATTTTGAGCATAACCTTGCTAGCCTATGACATGAGCACAAGTTTACAGTAGTTTGAACATTCACTTCCTCTCTACTCATTGTAAAATTTGGGGGCCCAGGCTACAAAGAGTAATTTTTTGAAAACTTTCATTCTCTAAAATACATTAACTGTAAATTTTACACAGGTATATATTTGTTATACTTACCTCTTATGACAGAAGTAGTAACTGGTAAATCATATGTTTATTAATATCTCTGAAAAAGCTTCCCTTGTGGTTCAGCCGGTAAAGAATCTGCCCACAATGTGGGAGACCTGGGTTCGATCCCTGGGTTGGGAAGATCCCCTGGAGAAGGAAAAGGCTACCCACTCCAGTATTCTGGCCTGGAGAATTCCATGAACTTATATAGTCCATGGGGTCACAAAGAGTCGGACACGACTGAGCGACTTTAACTCACTCACTCTGAAAAAGCTGTGAAAAGAGCATTTTTTGTTTGTTTGTTAAACACACAAATTATAATTCATAATGTTCTGGAACTACAAGATTAACTACAATTTATGAGGGGTGTACATTATTCCAAATCAAGTTAGATAAGTATTTCAACCTAAGTAAAGTAATACTGGTCTGCATATTCTATGTAGAGAGTTCTATATGGCACATATACACATATAGGATTTTTATATTGTTGATTTTTTTAGTTATTTCTTATTACTTTGGCTTTTGGGTTCTTAAAATACTTAGATTTAACTTGAACACTGACCTTCTTGTCTTTGAAAACAGTTATTTAAGAGTGAAAACAATATAATTTATAACAATAAAAAATATTCATTGAGAGCTACTATAAGTTATTTTTCAGTCACTCAGTCGTGTCTGACTCTTCGTGACCCCATGGACTAGAGCACACCAGGCTTCCTTGTCTTTCACTATCTCCCAGAGTTTGCCCTAACTCATGTCCATTGAAAGATATACCCATGTGAATGCAGAGTTCCAAAAAATAACAAGGAGAGATAAGAAAGCCTTCTTAAGTGAGCAATGCAAAGAAACAGAGGAAAACAATAGAATGGGAATGACTAGAGACCAATTGAAGAAAATTAGAGATCCCAAGGGAACATTTCATGCAAAGACAGGCTCAATAAAGAACAGAAACAATATGATCCTAACAGAAGCAGAAGATATTAAAAAGAGGTGGCAAGAATACACAGAAGAACTATAGGAAAAAAGGTCTTCATGACCTGGACAGCCATTATGGTGTGATCACTCACCTAGAGACAGAAATAGAGTGTGAAGTTAAGTGGGCCTTAGGAAGCATTACTACAAACAAAACTAGTGGAGGTGATGGAATGCCATCTAGGCTATTTCAAATCCTCAAAGATGATGCTGTAAAAGTGCTGCACTCAGTATGTCAGCAAATTTGGCAAACTCAGCAATGGGCTCAGGACAGGAAAAGTTCAGTTTTCATTTCAATCCCAAAGGAGGACCATGCCAAAGAATGTTCAAACTACCTCACAATTGTACTCACTTTACATGCTAGCAAAGTAATGCTCAAAATCCTCCAAGCTAGCCTTTAACAGTACGTGAACCAAGAAATTCCAGATGTACAAGCTGGATTTAGAAAAGGCAGAGGAATCAGAGATCAAATTGCCGACACCCACTGAATCATAGAAAAAGCAAGGGGATTCCAGAAGAACATCTGCTTCATTGATTATAATAAAGCCTTTGACTGCATGGATCACAAAAAATTGTGGAAAGTTCTTAAAGAGATGGGAAGATCAGACCACCTCACCTGCCTCCTAAAAACCCTGTATGCAGGTTGAGAAGCAGCAGTTGGAACCAGACATGGAACAACAGTTTGGTTCAAATTTAGAAAGGAGTAAGTCAAAACTGTATATTGTCTTCCTGTTTATTTAACTTATATGTAGAGTATATCATGCAAAATGCCAGGCCAGATGAAGCACAAGCTGTAATCAAGATTGCCAGGAGAAATATCAATAACCTCAGATATGCAATAACCTCAGATGACACCACCCTAGTGGAAGAAAGCAAAGGGGAACTAAAGAGCTTCTCGACTAAGGTAAAAGAGGAGAGCTGAAAAGGCTGGCTTGAAAATCCAGCATTCATAAAACTAATGGCATCCAATCCCATCATTTCAGACAAATAGATGGGGAAAAAATGGAAACAGTGACAGGTTTTATTTTCTTGGACTCTAAGATAACTATGGATGGTGACGGCAGGGATGAAATTAAAAGATGCTTGCTCCTTGGAAGAAAAGCTATGACCAACCTAGACAGTGTATTAATAAGCAGAGACATCACTTTGCTAACAAAGTTTTGAATAGTCAAAGCTATGGTTTTTCTAGTAGTTATGTATAGATGTGAGAGTTGGACCATAAAGAAGTCTCAGTGGTGAGGAATTAATGTTTTTGAATAGTGGTGCTAGAGAAGACTCTTGAGAGTCCCTTGGCAGCAAGGAGATCAAACCAGTAAATCCTGAAGGAAGTCAACCCTGAATATTCATTGGAACTACTGATGCTAAAACTGAAGCTCCAATACTTTGGCCATCTGATGGGAAGACCCGACTCATTGGAAAAGACCCTGATGCTGGGAAAGATTGAAGGCAGGAGTAGAAAGGGGCAACAGTGGATGAGATGATTGGATGGCATCACTGATTCAATGGATGTGAGTTTAAGCAAACTCCAGGAGATAGTGAAGGACAGGGAAGACTGGCGTGTTGCAATCTATGGATTTGCAAAGTCAGACGTGACTAGCAAATGAACAACAACAAAAAATGTCCATTGAGTTGGTGATGCCATCCAACCATCTCATCCTCTGCTGCCCCCCTTTTCTCCTGCCTTCAGTCTTTCCCAACGTCAGAGTCTTTTCCAATAAGTCGGCTCTTCACATCAGGTGGCCAAAGCACTGGAGTTTCAACTTCAGCATTCAGGGTTGATTCCCTTTAGGATTGACTGGTTACTATATGGCAGGTACTGATTTAAGTGATTTTCATAGCCCGCTAAGATTGGTACTATTGTTGTCATCTGCACTTTACCTTATTTGTTAGAGAAGCGATGCCACTTATCCAAAGTCACTGAACTAGTAAATGTGAAGCTGAAATACCAAACCCAGCCTACCAAACCTAGGGCCTATCAATATCCACTACGTCATTGGAATCTTCAAATATGGGAAGCCTAACTGACCATGGAGATGAATACAGAAGTTAGAGTGGTTATACTACACTAAAAGAGAAATTGGAATTGTTAAAGCTCACTGAGCTCACTTATCTCATTTTTATTCCTTGGGCAGAGTGTGGTGGCAGACTGAAAGTGGAATCAAAACCCAGAGATCTGTACTCACATGCTCAGTTTGGTGATAACAACTACCCAGGACAAGTTGATTGTGAATGGCTCTTAGTGTCAGAACGGGGCTCTCGACTCGAATTATCCTTCCAGATTTTTGAAGTGGAAGAAGAAGCTGACTGTGGCTATGACTACGTTGAGCTCTTTGATGGTCTTGATTCAACAGCAGTGGGGCTTGGTCGATTCTGTGGATCAGGGGTAAATACAGTACCAACAGGATACCATAGACATGATAAAAATACCTATAAATTGGTGATTCAATATATGTAAGATGTGTAAGTCAGCAATGCTTTTACAAAAAATGTGGCATCATATTATTAATGGCTTGATAAGTTATAACATATCTTTTCCCTTCTCTATTGCTAGTGAATTTGCTCAATAACATCGAACAAGACAGATGAATTCAGTAACTATAATTCTTGTTACTGTCCACATTCTAACTTTTTTAATTCATGCTTTAAATTGTGCACTAACTATTTAATTATCTAAAAGCAATATACCTTAACACACACCATGACAGCTTTGAAAACTTCTAAATTAAAGCAAAGAAAAAGAATATGCACAATTCAAATTGAGATTCCCCTCTCAACAATACATATGATAAGTGGCAGGATCTGCTACCAGTGTACAGGTTTAGCCTATTGAATGTTGCTCCATTGCAGTGTGCACAGGACACAGTACCAAAAATAGGTTAGAGGGCATCAACAGGACAAATAAGAAAAAGGAAAGCTTAAGGTTTTCTCAATTCCCCCAGGTTTCAGCACATTAATATAAAATGTTCTTCTGAATACATATTTTGTTCTAAAGCTTTAGTTCCATTTTTCAAATGTCTACCAATAACTATTACTTAAATAATACTGAATTTGAATAATATTGAACTCCTGTCCAAATTACAACTGAAATGAAACAAAAGTGCTTCTCAGTACTTAGATTACTAAAACAAGAAGGAATGGACAGTTTGGATTCTGGAAGTTGCTCTGCCTCAGAGCAGCTTCTGAAATAATTTTAATGTCTCCTTTTTCTCTCTGAGCTTCACTTTAATTATTTGTAAATCAAAGGGACTTGGTTTAAAATTTTGGAGAAAATCACCAAGTTCCAGAACTTGGAAGCAGACAATTATGTTCAAAGCTCAGCTATATCACTGATCAACTTTGTGATCTTGAGCACAGCATCTATTCTCTGAAACTCAAGCTTTCTCACCTGTAAAAAAAAAGTCACTGTCATTTACTTTTCAAGGTTATTGGGAGGATTCAATTTTATACCAAATTTCCAAATATGAATTACATCGAAGAAAAAATAATTCATTTTATTGTTTGTTTTTGTTTGTGTGTCTTTGTTTGTCTTTGTTTGTTTTTGTCTTCAGCCACCAGAAGAAATCTATTCAATTGGTGATACAGTTTTAATTCATTTTCATACTGATGACACAATCAGCAAGAAAGGATTTCATATAAGATACAAAAGCATCAGATATCCAGATTCCCCACATACCAAAAAATAACCAAAACCTCCATAAGAACATAAAGGGATGTGTATAATGCAGAGAAGATGTATTTCTTTTTTAAATGAAGATTTTAGCGCAAATGTTTCATATGAGTTTAAGCAAAAGAAAACTGCAAGACCAGAATTATCTCTGCACTACAAGAGAAGTTTCCAGCCAACCCTGATGAGCATTACCAGGATATTTGAACTCCACTCTTGACAGTAAAAATATAAATAAAGATGGTGAAAGAGCATCATGATTCAAAGAAGACTTCGCAAATTTGTTCACAGCACAACACAGATGCTTCACAAGTCAAATAGTTCCTTTCAAGGTCTGTGACCCTGCAGAATGTTCTTTTTGACAGTTTCTCAATATATGGGAGAAATAAAATGATCTTACAGGTTATAAACTGGAAAACCCTCTCCTCGAATCTTAGGATAATTGCTTTGACTGTGCATCTTGAAGACAGTGTAAACCAGATCCATATAAGTTGTTATGAAGTGGAAGTCTTTTAAGGGTGGTTTATACTTTAAATATGGGTATGACCAGTGTTTGGAAACTGGAATATTTCAGCTTCATTATTTTCCCTTGCAGGCTAAATTTACCTCTTTGAAACATAAACAATCTTGAAACCATTTCATTTTCCTGACCTTTGACAAGTTTGAAATGTCAGTAGTGTCTATCATTTAGTTAATTTTAGACGTAATTTTATTTAAGTGCTGGAAAATGCCCAGTGTATCGGTAAACTCAATTCTTTCAGTGAGAAATGCTGCCTTTTCACACCAAATTCAAGAAACCTCATGATGTCTTATGAACTTGGTGAGATAATTCCCAACAGGTGTGAACAGGATAGTTTTGAAGTGACTGCCTAGACGGCTCATGCTCAAGTTCTGCTGCTGCTATTCTTCCGTTTGTTGTCGATCTGTTGTAGCTGTTAATGTTGATGTTGTCAAGGTTAATTTTTTTTAATGAAATGAAGTGGGTAAGCCTTGTTAGAACTGAAAATTTTCTTTTTCTTCCTAGAATTCAGGTTTTTAAAATGTATGCTGGAAAAAAAAAAAAAAGGTCTGTTTCTGAAAGACTTTCTATGGTGCTATTCCATAAACATTTTTTTTTAAACAAAGTTTTTGACCTTTGAGCCAACCACCTGTAGACTACAAATGTCTCTGTGTGGCTGGTAGCACTTGAAGACTAAAGACTTGCTAAATGTATCAAAAGTATGCCATTGCAAGGGTAGCACTTGTCCTGTGGAACAACTCCTTACAATGCCTTAGAATTATTGTGAATGATTGAGCAGATCCTCCTAAGAGACACACCTTTTTTTGAAAAGTTGATTATAGTAGTATATGTTGGCTAGCATCTCTATGAGGAAAATTAATTTCTGTGACTGAGGTCTTTAGATATAAATATGGTGACCTACTTTTATTATAGAAAAATTAATTTTCTGCTTTGAAGCCAAGATTTTTTTTAATGTTAATGTATGTATATGTGAGATTGTCTGAATGAGTGAAGCTACAAGAAGATGAAAAGTAGTGGGTGGCTGAAAAGTTTAAATTTACGTGCCAAGTTCTGCTAGAATCCTGTTTGAAGAGCAACTTTCATAAGCTGTTTCATGGACAAATAATGGGAATTTCTCATTATTATCTATCTCATTTTAAAAAAGGCTCCTTCCTTCAGAGAAACTCTATTTTGATATTTTTTTATGTTGATATAGATTGCTGTATGAAGTAGCTTTGGTTCTGTTGTCTGTCCATGAACATTCAATATTTAATAAAATTGAAAATCTTTCATTTTACAAAATTAAACTATACACACAGATTTAGCTTGTTTTTTTTTCCATTGTTGCCTTGAAAATCTTTTCTTGTGTATGAATTGTATTATGTAAATACATTTTTAAAAACAATCTTTTGATCTCATGGAACATTACTTTGGAAAAGTATAAATATTGCCTGCAATATAAGGAGCTTTTTATTGGAGCTGATTTATTCCAGTAACTTCTATGTTTTTTTCACCAATCTCCAGTGAGCCAAAATATCAGGAATAGGAAAGAGAGGAGAAAAGAAGAAACACTGAGACCTGGTGTACTACGCTGAGCCCAGCCCAGTACTAAGCACACGCACTAGCTCTTTTAACTTCAGGCCACGCTTTGAGAGCTGTGGTGATGGTCTCATTTTATGGTTTAGGAACTGAGGCTCAAAGAAAGAATATAATGTTCCCAGGGTTACAGTGTAAAGTTAGATGTTAAAACTCAAATTGTCTGATATAAAACTGTGCTTATTCTAAAAAGGTAGTAGAATCAATTTTGACATATATACGTATATATATGGTAGATATATTTTTATGCTGAAACTTTCCACATAAAGTCAGTTTTAGAGGTGAATTGCAGTAGAACTTTCGGAATAAACTTGGTTACTTTCAGGAATAGCATGACAATTAAAATATCAACTGTAGATATCTTTAAGGACCACAGTTAATGCTAGAAATTTAAGAAACCAAAAAAGCTACTATATAGTTTAGAGTTAGTAACTATGGGCCTTTTGTTAAAATAAGTACATTAAATTATTTTATCTGATGTGATAGGGAGAATGTAGTGTTTTTAAGAAATACTGTGGATATTCTTCTGATTGATATCCTATAAGGCCTCAATGAGCTGCCCTCACACAACTGGGAAGTAAAGTATTTAGAAGGCACACTCAAAGAGGTTGTCATAACTTAGGTCTTCAATGGGAACATTAATTTTTTTATTGTACCTTTGTATGATATCTGCTCACTGCATATACTAATTCAACTTTGGCTTAGGTGTATTGTTAAATTCAAACACAAACAGCTTCATTGTTATTGTGGTAATAATGGTTAGTTACTGTTCTAGGCATTTTGTTAGCTTTTGTAAATTTATTTTCAACCTTTGCATCAACTTCTACATTAGTCTTGGTTGTATTAATACTGTCTATTTGCTGAAGTTCTAACTCCTATACAATCCTCACTGACTCTACATATAAAATCTGCTCCCACTTAATATGATTTTATTAAATTATTTTTAAAAGTCAATTTTGAATATTACTCTAGTTATTTAGAAGATCATGACTTAATATAACTGCACAAACAATATTTTTAAAGAAATATATGAGAAACAGCAGCTCTATTTCCAAAATCCCTAAATGTCCTCTGCTTGTACTGACTGAATTTTTGCTACCTTGCGTTAGTTTCAGTATACCGCATTATCAGATTCAAATTCTGTTCAATTTTGTTTTAAATATGTTAGTCTTTTATTTGATTATTATTTTTTTCTATTTTTGATAATAAGCCTCAAATAATGAAATTTTATTCTCATATGTAGAAAATCTCTGAAAGCATTTCTTATTCTTCACAAGGGTAAATTTTTTAAAAAGAAGCACTGAATTATCAGTTTGTTTAAAATTGGTAAACTACAGCCATGTGCAAATTAAAAGTAACTTTCAAGTAAAACAATTATCAAAATGTTTGGAAATTTTATTTAGCTATACTTTTATTTAGCAAGAATATTTTGGATAAAGGAAAACCATTTATACCATTTATTAAATCCACCATGGGAGGAAGAAAACAGGAAAAATAAATTACCATGTAAAGATATGTAACTTGACCTGCAGTGATGCTTTTTGTTTGATAAGAAAAAATAGGTAACATGACCTTATCACAAAGAAAGAAAAGGTGCTTTATGAATGCATTTTTA
This sequence comes from Ovis aries, assembly GCF_016772045.2. Lineage (NCBI taxonomy): Eukaryota > Metazoa > Chordata > Mammalia > Artiodactyla > Bovidae > Ovis > Ovis aries. The sequence continues at coordinate 1,974,328 of NC_056070.1, forward strand.
CATTGGTGCATAGTGAATGGTTATAATGAATATTTTCTTTTTAGTCTTTTATTTTTATTATTATAAAACTGACAAATTTTGTCAATAGCTTAGGAAATGAAAAGCCTGGCTGCTATACATGGTAAAATATTATTAGTCTCCAAACTTTGTTTTGACATGTACTGTTTAAATTGTCCAGCTTTGAACCTACATTCTTTTCACTCCCTGCCAGTGTACTCAAACTGAATTCAGGCTTACCATGTAATTCTAGTCAATGCCATAACGTCTACCTGATGCAGAGGTCAATGCATGGTTATTCCAAACACTATTTAAGACCCTGACTCTGTCTCATATATATAATCCCCCTCTCATCCAATATTTTGAATAAAAAGTCAAAGCAGTAAATCTCAACTGCTAACTTTGGAACACATGTAGGTAGAAATATACTTTGGTTAAAGGCTATGAAAACAGAAGCAAGCACTAAATATGTATCATGAGACATGGAGATAGAAGGAACTGACAGCTGGGTCTTCTCTTGCTTTCACTGAAGTGGCAGGAGGGCTCTATTTAAAGGAGTGGCATTAAAATTATTTAAACATGAGAACACCTGAAAAGGACAAATAGAGTGAAAGGATTATAGATAATGATAATAAGTCAATCTATACTAAAACAATATTTAGTAGACATTCCTTCAGTTCAGTTCAGTTCGGTCGCTCAGTCGTGTCCGACTCTTTACGACCCCATGAATCGCAGCAGGCCAGGCCTCCCTGTCCATCACCAACTCCCGGAGTTCACTCAGACTGACGTCCATCAAGTCAGTGATGCCATCCGAGGGGTATAATTAAAAATAAAATTAGAGAAAAATTTCTCAAAGGAATATAACAAATTTGTTAAAGTCACTTTTATACCACTCCATGTCTATTAGTTGTGTTTGAATTTCATGGGAATAAAGAGTCTCATAATAATTTTTGTGATTTTTATACCAAAAGACATAGATATTTATTTCAGTTCAATACAGTTGCTCAGTAATGTCTGACACTTTATGATCCCATGGACTGCAGCAGGCCAGGCTTCCCTGGTCATCACCAACTCCAGAGCTTACTCAAAACTCGTGTATATCCAGTCAATAATGCCATCCAATCAACTCATCTTCTGTCGTCCCCTTCTCCTCCTGCCTTCAATTTTTCCCAGCATCAGGGTCTTTACCAATCAGTCAGTTCTTTGCATCAGGTAGCCAACGTATTGGAGTTTCAGCTTCAGCATCAGTCCTTCCAGTGAATATTCAGCACTGATTAAATTTAGGATGGACTGGTTGGATCTCCTTGCAGTCCAAGGCCTCTCAAGAATCCTCTCCAACACCACAATTCAAAAGCATCAATTATTCAGTGCTCAGACTTCTTTGTAGTCCAACTCTCACATCCACACATGACTACTGAAAAAAACATAGCTTTGACTAGATGGACCTTTGCTGGAAAAATAATGTCTCTGCTTTTTTTTTTAAATATAAATTTATTTATTCTGCTTTTTAATGTGCTAAGTTAGTCATAACTTTTCTTCCAAGAAGCAAGTGTCTCTTAATTCCATGGCTGCAATCAACATCTGCAGCGATTTTGGAGCCCAAGAAAATAAAGTCTGTCACTGTTTCCATTGTTTCCCCATCTGCTTGCCATGAAGTGATGGGAACAGATGCCATTATCTTAGTTTTCTGAATGTTGAGTTTTATGGCAACTTTTTCATTCTCCACTTTCACTTTCATCAAGAGGTTCTTTAGTGCTTCTTCACTTTCTGCCATAAGAATGGTGTCATCTGCATATCTGAGGTCATTGATATTTCACCCAGCAATCTTGATTCCAGCTTGTGCTTCATCCAGTCCAACATTTCTCATGATGTACTCTGCATATAAGTTAAATAAGCAGGGTGACGATATACAGCCTTGACCTACTCCTTTCCTGATTTGGAACCAGTCTGTTGTACCATGCCCAGTTCTAATTGTTGCTTCTTAACCTGAATACAAGAAAAGTTATGACCAACCTAGATAGCATATTCAAAAGCAGAGACATTACTTTGCCGACTAAGGTCCATCTAGTCAAAGCTATAGTTTTTCCAGTAGTCATGTATGGATGTGAGAGTTGGAGTGTGAAGAACGCTGAGCACCGAAGAATTGATGCTTTTGAACTGTGGTGTTGGAGAAGACTCTTAGTCCCTTGGACAGCAAGAAGATCCAACCAGTCCATTCTGAAGGAGATCAGCCCTGGGATTTCTTTGGAAGGAATGATGCTGAAGCTGAAACTCCAGTACTTTGGCCACCTCATGCGAAGAGTTGACTCATTGGAAAAGACTTTGATGCTGGGAGGGATTGGGGGCAGGCAGAGAAGGGGACGACAGAGGATGAGATGGCTGGATGGCATCACCGACTCGATGGACATGAGTTTGAGTGAACTCCGGGAGTTGGTGATGGACAGGGAGGCCTGTCATGCTGCGATTCATGGGGTCACAAAGAGTCAGACACGACTGAGTGACTGAACTGAACTGGACTGAACTGAACCTGAATATAGATTTTTCAGGAGACACATCAGGTGGTCTGGTATTCTCATCTCTTGAAGAATTTTCTGCAGTTTGTTGTGATCCGCACAGTTTTGCCATAATCAGTGAAAAAGTAGATGTTTTTCTGTAACTCTCTTGCTTTATTTATGATCCAGTAGATGTTGGCAGTTTGATCTCTGGTTCCTCTGCCTTTTCTAAATTTAGCTTGAACATCTGGAAGTTCACATATTGTTGAAGCCTGTATTGAAGAATTTTGAGCATTACTTGCTAGAATGTGAGATGAGTGAAATTATGCAGTAGTCAAACATTCTTTGGCATTGCCTTTCTTTGGGATTGGAATGAAAATTGACCCTTTCCAGTCCTGTGGCCACTGCTAAGTTTTCCAAACTTGCAGGCATATTGAGTGCAGATCTTTAACAGCATTATCTTTTAGGATTTGAAATAGCTCAACTGGAATTCCATCACTTCCACTAGGTTTGTTTGTAGTGATGCTTGATAAGGCATCTTAACTTTGCATTCCAGGACGTCTGGCTCTAGGAAAGTGATCACACCATCATTGTTATCTGGGTCATGAAGATTTTTTTTGTATAGTTCTTCTGTGTATTCTTGTAACCTCTTCTAAATATCTTCTGCTTCTCTTAGTTCCATACAATGTCTGTCCTTTATTGTGCCCATCTTTGCATGAAATGTTCCCTTGATATCTCTAATTTTCTTGAAGAGATCTCTACTCTTTCCCATTCTGTTGTTTTCTTCTGTTTCTTTGCATTGACCATTGAAGAAGGCTTTCTTATCTCTCCTGCTATTCTTTGGAACTCTGCATTCAAATGGTTATATCTTTCTTTTTCTCCTTTGCCTTCGCTTTTCTTCTTTTTTCTCAGCTATTTGTAGAGCCTCCTCAGACAACCATTTTGCCTTTTTGCATTTCTTTTTCTTTGGGATGATCTTGATCACTGCCTCCTGTACAATGTCATGAACCTCTGTCCATAGCTCTTCAGGCACTCTATCAGATCTAATCCCTTGAATCTATTTGTCACTTCTACTGTATAATTGTAAGGAATTTTATTTAGGTAATACCTAAATGGTCTAGTGGTTTTCCCTACTTTCTTCAATTTAAGTCTGAATTTGTCAATAAGGATTTCATGATCTAAGCCACAGTCAGCTCCTGGTCTTGTTTTTACTGACTGTGTAGAGCTTCTCTGTCTTCAGCTGCAAAGAATATAATCAATCTGATTTCGGTGTTGACCATCTGTTGATGTCCATATGTAGTCTTCTCTTGTGTTGTTGGAAGAGGGTATTTGCTATGGGTTCTCTTGGAAAAACTCTGTTAGCCTTTGACATGCTTAGTTTTGTACTCCAAGACCAAATATGCCTGTTACTCCAGGTATCTCTTGGCTTCCTACTTTTGCATTCCAGTCTCCTATAATGAAAAGGATATCTTTTTTGGGTGTTAGTTCTAGAAGGTCTTGTTGGTCTTCATAGAACCATTCAACTTCAGCTTCTTCAGTATTACTTCTTGGGGCATAGATTTGGATTACTGTGATATTGAATGGTTTGCCTTGGAAATGAACAGAGATCATTCTGTCATTTTTGAGATTGCATCAGAGTACTCCATTTTGGACTCTTTTCTTGACTATTATGGCTACTCTATTTCTTCTAAGGGATTCTTACCTACAGTAGTAGATACATCTAAATTAAATTCACCCATTCCAATAAATTTTAGTTTGCCAATTCCTAAAATGTCAGTGTTCACTCTTGACATCTGCTGTTTGACCACTTCCAATTTGCCTTTTTTCATAGACATTTATTTTTCAAACAAATATTTGTTTAACACCTATAATAATAGCACAATGTCAAATATTAAGACTTTAATGAGACTTTAAAAGGAATAACTCACCATCTTTTTTTCTTGCAAGTTAAAAATTCTAGTTGAAGAGATAAATAGTAATATTAATTAAAAGTAAATCACAGAAATGCATAACTGCAATATAAAACATCCATGTGGAGAATTCCCTGGCAGTCCAGTGATTAGGATTTAATGCTTCAACTGCAGGGGGCATGGGTTTGATTCCTTGCTGGAGAGCTTACATCCCACTTGCCCCTATGGTACAGCCAAAAAAAAAAAACAAAAATACATGTGCATTTTACCATTTTGAGAACATTTTTCCAAACAGCATGGTTTGGATTTTGAGATAAGTATTAACATGAGTATCCTTTTCTTTTCCTCAATTTTTCCACTATCTTTTTACTTACATTTAGAGCAAAGACTCTAAGTCTCACATCAAGTCACCCTGCCTGGTGGGTCCTATGCCAGAAACATGAGCCCCTAGATTATCTGTTTATGAAAATCAATGGAGCTTATGTTCAGGAAAGCCAGATGGCTGTAGGAAATAGAGCTCCAATCGTAAAGGGCATACACAAAATCTAACATGCTATAAGACCTAATGCAGAAGCAGAAGTTTGAGAGAAGCCTTGGTCAAACTCATTTCCCAAACCCGTTTCCCACAGGGTTAGGAGACAAATGGAACTCTCCCTGGGAAACTGAACACTGAAAACAGATTTGTGAGCTCATTCTAATGGTAAAACATTGACATTGAAAGCACAATTTGGGAATCCTCTTTCTCTTTTATTAAGGTCATGAACCCAGCCCCACTCACCAAGCTCCACCCTACCACCAGATCACACAGATTATCATATCAAACTATCATAGTAAGTATCAAATTAAAATATTAAAATAATCATATATGTAACCATATACAGGACTAAGGGGCTTCCCAGTTGGGCTAGTGGAGCCCACTGGCCAAAGCAGGAGACATAAGAGATGTGGGTTCAACCCCTGGATCAGGAAGATTGCCTGGAGGAGGACATGCAATCACTCTGATATTATTACCTGGAGAATCCCATGGATTCCGGAGGAGCCTAGCTACAGTCAATAGGGTCACAAAGAGTTGGACTCAACTGAAGTGACTTAGCACAGCACATGGCACATACAGGGTTATATATGACCTTTTGGTAACCACATCCAAATTATAATAGATGACACGCACACATGGACAAAAGAAGAAAGAATCCAAAGGTAATGCTAAGTAAAGATAGTCATCAAATCACAAGGGAATAGAGCAGAAAGGAATAAAAACTAAGAAAAGAAAAACAAGCCTGAAAACAATCAGCAAGATGACACTAAGTACATACCTCCAAATACTTACTTTAAATGTAAATAGACTAAATGCTCCAATCAAAAAATCACAGCGTGACAGAATGAATTTTAAAAAATATCCACATATATGCTGCCTACAAGAGACTGACTTTGGATTGACTGAAAATGAAAAGATGAAAACAGGTATTCCATGTAAATGGAACTGAAAGTAAACTGGGTGGCAATATTTATATTAGACAAAATAGACTTTAAAACAAAGACTAGTATCTCACAGAGCACCAGCTGAGAGCTGGCAAGAGTCCCTGACCACTGGAAAGGAATATATAGACCCATGCAAAACTAAGTAGGATGAAGGAAGGAAGAGAAAAAGACTAGGAGAATGTATGGACTGGACCTGCAATTGGGGAGCGGAGGAACTGAAGCAGGGGTAAGATTCCCCACACCAGAGCAACAGTTTGGGACAGAGGGGAAGCATTTGAAAGGACTAGGGAGTGAAGCAGCTGATCTGTGCTGGTCTGAATAGAGTGAGAACCACATAGACAATCTGTATCGCAGCCCTATGTACCCCAGACAGGGATGCAGGTCCCCAGTACACACAGTGGCTGGAAGCTGGGACATAGGGACTGGAGAGAAATCTCAGGACGTGGATGGCTTTTGGCTGCAGGAAGATGGCCCAATGTGATGTGAGAGAGGAGATTACTGCAGGGAATGCCCTTGGAGGAAATTGGGCAGCCATGGAGGCAAGGCAATCCTGCTGAGTCAGGCACAGGGTGGAGCCATCACTGTAGCCTCTCTCTCCCCCCACACATTGGCACTGGCAGCTGATAAACAGAGAAAGACTCCAGAGAGGGTGGCCCTTTGAGTGACTGCTGTGATGAACAATAGAGAAGGACCCCAGCCAGGGTCGTTCCTTTGAGTGCCTGCTGCACCAAGCAACAAAGGACCAGCCAGGGAAGCCTTTTGAACACTGCTGCCAGAAGCTAGAAAAAGGCTCATATAGCATCTTATCTCCTGTGCCTGTGGTCACTGGCTCCCCTGTGTACCTGACAACACCAGGCTCCCTGTGATCCAAGCAGCTGCACCACCTTCATGCTCAATCCTCACTAGGGCAGAGTGGCCAGAGGCTAGGGAAAACTCTAATGGAACCATATACCCCTCTGCCTATGGCTGTCAGCTTCCCTGCACACCTGGCTCTGCTGCTGCTGCTGCTGCTAAGTTACTTCAGTTGTGTCCAACTCTGTGAGACTCCATAGACGGCAGCCCACCAGGCTCCCCTGTCCCTGGGATTCTCCAGGCAAGAACACTGGAGTGGGTTGCCATTTCCTTCTCCAATGCATGAAAGTGAAAAGAGAAAGTGAAGTAGCTCATCATGTCCGACTCTTTGCGACTCCATGGACTGCAGCCTACCAGGTTCCTCTGTCCATGGGATTTTCCAGGCAAGAGTACTCGAGTGGGGTGCCATTGCCTTCTCCACCTGGCTCTGCTAAGGACCTCTTAATCCAAGCATATATGCTGCCTCCATGCCTGCTCCTCACTGGGGCAGTCTCGAGTCCTCTGGGGAGCCTCAGGAGTAAATCCCCGTGGATGACCCACATGCAGAGGTGTAAATAAAACACAATTGAATTGCAGGACAGAGTGGTTAAAGAATAGGATCTAAAACTCTTCCACCATCTGTATAAGCTGCAGATTAAATCCACATGACCAACTAGGTAGACTCTGTGTCCATGAAATGCATAAAAGGACAGAGTGTTCACACAAAAGTAAAATCCCTAGCTCTGGCAACCATGGATACTGGAGGCAAGTACATACAGGACTAGGGCTAGATGAGAGTCTGAACTGTCCCCACAGTAAGTCCAGAGAACAGTCCAGTATTAGATGGCCTCTTAGAGAGGCAGAGATGGAACTACAACTCTATACACATTTTTCTCCTTTTTTTCTCTTTTTAAAACTGTCTTTTCTTTTTTATGTTGTTCTCATGTTCTTCATTATTTCTTTAATTTTATTTTATAACCTACTTTTTCAATTTTTAGAACATCTTATTTTTAAATTAACTCATTTCATTTTTTTCCTATTTTTACAGTACTATTGAATTATATAGCATTCTCCTCATGTTTTTGATTTTGTAGTTTTGCTGGTCTTGTTTTTAGTATTCACTTTACTATGGGTTCATTTATTGTCTTGATCTCTTCTTTTTTGACTCCTGTTTTCACTGTTATTTTTGTCTTTTTTCTCTCTTCCTTTCTTTTTGTTAGTGTATGGTATTCTTTGGGTGTTCTTGGGTACTGACTGTTGCTTTCACCTTTAGTCTTGGGGTTTTATCTTCTGGGCTGGGAGACCTGTGAAATCCTGGTGCTACAGTACAGGGTCAGGCCTGAACCTTTGAGGTGAGAGACACAAGTACAAGACTTTGGGCCACCAGAGAACTCGTGATCATGTGGAACATCAATTGACAAGAGCTAGCTGAAAGGCCTCCATCTCAGCAGTAGGACCAAGCCCCACCCAATGTCCAGAAAGCTCCAGTGCTGGAATCCTTATGCCAAACCTTTAGCAAAACAGAAACACAGCCTGGCGTTTAGCAAAAAGGCTACTCAAAGTCATAAAAAGTCCACAGATACCCTAAAACACACTACTGAACATGGCACTACCCATCAGATCTGAAACACAAATCTTCTCAAACAGGCACTGGTCTCAAGGCACTGGTCCAACCCCACCTGTGGAGGGGGACAGACTCCACAATTAAGAGGGACTACAAACCTTCAGCCTGCAGAAAAGAGACCCCAAACACAGTAAATTAAACAAAATGAGAAGACAGAGAAACATGCAACAGATGAATGCAGCAGATGAAGAAACACGGTGTAAACCCATAAGAACAAACAAACGAAGAGAAAATAAGCAGTCTACCTGAAAAAGAATTCAGAATTAATGATAGTAAAAGTGAGGCAAAACCTAGGAAATAAAATGGACCAACAGATAAAGAAACTGAAGGCTCAGATCTAGAAGACTCAAGACATGTTTGAACAAACCTTGAAGAATTAAATAATAGACAATCAGCAATGAACAGCACAATAACTGAGATTACAAAGACACTAAAGGGAACCAACAGCAGACTATCTGAGACAGAAGAATGGATAAGTGATCTGGAAGATAGAATGATTGAAATGATTGAAACAGAACAGAATAAAGAAAAAAGAATAAAAAGAAATGAGGACAGTCCCAGAGGCTTCTGGGACAATACTGAGCATACCATCTAGAGAAATATAGGGATCCCAGAAGAAGAAGAAGAAGAAGAAAGAAAGAGTTTGAGAAAATATTTGAGATTATAGTCAAAAACTTCTCTAAAGTGGGAAAGGAAATAGTCACCCAAGTCAAGGAAGCCCAGAGAGTCCCATACCAGATAAACCCAAGGAGAAACATGCCAAGACACATATTAATCAAACTAATGAAAATTAAACACAAAGAACAAATATTAAAAGCAGAAAGGCAAAAGCAACAAATAACATACAAGGGGATCTCCGTAAAGCTAACAGCTGTCCTTTCAACAGAAATTCTGCAGGCCAGAAGGGAGGGGTAGGGTATAATTAAACTGATGAAAGGGCGGGGGGAGAGTTCAACCAAGACTACTCTGTCCATCAAAGATCTCATTCAGATTTTAAGACTCAATACAGACTCAGATTTGTCCATAAGTCAAAAGATTTATGGACAAGCAAAAATTAAGAGAATTTATCATCACCAAACTGTTTCAAAACAAATACTAAAGGAATTTCTCTAGACAGGAAATAAAAGAGAAAGAAAAGGCCTACAAAACCAAACCCAAAACAATAAGTAAATGGTAATAGGATCATACATATCAATAATTACCTTCAACATGAATGGAATAAATGCTGCCACCAAAAGACACAGATTGGCTGAATGGATACAAATGCAAAACCTATATATGCTGTCTATAAGACACTCATCTCAGACTTAGGGACACATACAGACTGAAAGTGAGGGGCTTGAAAAAGATATTCTGAGGAATCGGAAATCAAAAGAAAGTGGGAGTAGCAATACTCAGATAAAATAGACTTTAAAATAAATAGCATTACAAGGGAAAGGAATGACACTACATAATGATCAAGAATCAATCCAAGAAGAAGATATAACGATTATAAATACATATGCACACAGCATAGGAGCACCTCAATACATAAGGCAAATTGAAAATTGATAGTAACCCAATAATAGTGGGGGACTTTAATTCTTCACTCATGCCAAAAGACAGATCATCCAGACAGAAAATTACTAAGGAAGCACAAACTTTAAATGATACATTGGACCAGATGGACATAATTGATATCTATAGGGCATTCCATGAAAAAGAGCAGATTTCAATTTTTCTCAAGTGCACTTGGAACATTCTCCAGGACAGATTGCATACTGGCTCACAAATCAAGTCTTGAAACACTTTTTTAAAAATTGAAATCATTTCCAGCATCCTTTCTGACCACAATGCTATAAGATTAGATGCTAACTTGGGCTTCTCTGGTGGTTCAGCTGATGAAGAATCCGCCTGCAATGTGAGAGACCAGGGTTTGATCCCTGGGTTTGGAAGATCTCCTAGAAGAGGAAAAAGCTACCCACTGTGGTATTTTGGCCTTGGGAATTCCATGGACCATAGTCCATGGGGTAACAAAGAGTCAGACACAACTGAGTGACTTTCATTTTCACGGGGTGGGGGGGGGGACGGGCGGGGGGCGGGGAACTACAACAAACACTAACACATGGAGGCTGTAAACAATACATTTCTGAATAAACAGTTGATCATTGGAGAAGGAAAAAAGAAAATAAAAATATACCTAGAAACAAATGACAATGAAAACACAACAACTAAAAACCTATGGGATCAATAAAAGCAATGCCAGGAGGTAAATTTACAGCAATACAAGTCTATCTCAAAAAACATGAGAAACATCAAATAAAAAACTGAACCTTATACCTTAAAAAACTAGAAAAACAGGACAAAAAGTACCACAAAGTTAGTAGAAGGAAGTGAAGTGAAGTGAAGTTGCTCAGTCGTGTCCGACTCTTTGCGACCCCATGCACTGTAGCCTACTAGGCTCCTCTATCCATGGGATTTTCCAGGCAATAGTACTGGAGTGGATTGCAATTTCTTTCTCCAGGGGAATCTTCCCAACCCAGGGATTGAACGCAGGTCTCCCACATTGTAGACGGATGCTTTACCGTCTGAGCCACAAAATCATAAATACCAGAGCAGAAGTAAATGGAAAAAAAATTAAAGAGACAATCACTTCAGTTCACTACAGTCGCTCAGTCGTGTCTGACTCTTTGTGACCCCATGAATTGCAGCATGACAGGCCTCCCTGTCCATCACCAAAGCCTGGAGTTCACTCAAACTTACATCCATCAAGTCAGTGATGCCATCCAGCCATCTCATCCTCTGTCGTCCCCTTCTCTGCCTGCCCTCAATTCCTTCCAGCATCAGAATCTTTTCCAATGAGTCAACTCTTCGCATGAGGTGACCAAAGTACTGGAGTTTCAGCCTTAGCATCATTCCTTCCAAAGAAATCCCAGGGCTGATCTCCTTCAGAATGGACTGGTTGGATCTCCTTGCAGTCCAAGGGACTCTCAGGAGTCTTCCCAACACCATAGTTCAAAAGCATCAATTCTTTGGCGCTCAGCTTTCTTTATAGTCCAACTCTCACATCCATACATGACCACTGGAAAAACCATAGCCTTGACTGGAGGGACCTTTGTTGGCAAAGTAATGTCTCTGCTCTTCAACATGCTATCTAGGTTTGTCATAACTTTTCTTCCAAGGAGTAAACATCTTTTAATTTCATGGCTGCAGTCACCATCTGCAGTGATTTCGGAGCCCAAAAAATTAAAGTCTGACACTGTTTCCACTGTTTCCCCATCTATTTCCCATGAAGTGATGGGACCAGATGCCATGATCTTCATTTTCTGAATGTTGAGCTTTAAGCCAACTTTTTCACTCTCCTCTTTCACTTTCATCAAGAGGCTTTATAGCTCCTCTTCACTTTCTGCCATAAGGGTGGTGTCATTTGCATATCTGAGGTTATTGGTATTTCTCCCAGCAATCTTGATTCCAGCTTGTGTTTCTTCCAGCCCAGCGTTTCTCATGAGGTACTCTGCATATAAGTTAAATAAGCAGGGTGACAATATACAGCCTTGATATACTACTCCTTTTCCTATTTGGAACCAGTCTGTTGCAATAGCAAATATCAATAAAACTAAGCTGGTGCTTTGAGAAGATAAACCATTGAGAAAACACCAGCCAGATTCATTTAAAAAAGAAAGAAAGAAAGAAAAGTTGAGAAGATCCTAATCAATAAAATTAGAAATGAAAAAGGAGAAGTTACAACAGACCATACAGAAATACAAAAGATCATAAGAAAGTACTATCAGCAATTATCCTGGAGAAGAAAATGGCAATCCACTCCAGTATTCTTGCCTGGAAAATTCCATGGACAGAGGAATCTGGTGAGCTACAGTCCATGGGATTGCAAAGAGTCAGCCATGACTGAACACATCAGCACAGCATCAGCAACTATATGAAAACAAAATGGACAACCTGGAAGCAATTGACAAATTCTTAGAAAAGTATAACTTTCCAAAACAGAATGATGAAGAAATAGAAAATACGAACATACCAATCATAAGCACAGAAATCAAAACAGTAATCAAAATTTTCTAACAACTATAACCCCCATGGGCAGATGGTTACACAGGCAAATTCTAACAAAAGTTTAGAGAAAAACTAACATCTATCCTGCTCAAACTCTTCCAAAAACTGCAAAGGAAGAAAAACTCCAAAACTCCTTCTACCAGACCACCATCATCCTGATACAAAAACTAGACAAAGATGCCAGAAAAGAAAAAGGAAAAGAAAGAAATGGCAGATCAATATCACTGATGAACATAGATCCAAAAATCCTCAAAAAAATTCTAGCAAACAGAATCCAACATTAAAACAATCATACATCATGATCAAGTAGGCTATATCACAGGAATGCAGAGATTCTTCAATATATGCACATCAATCAATGTGATACACCATATCAAAAATTTGAGAGATAAAAACCATATGATCATCCCAGTAGACACAGAGAATTCCATGTCCAATTTTAACTGTTGCCTTCTTGACCTGCATACAGGTTTCGCAGGAGGCAAGTAAGATGGTTTGGTATTCCCATCTCTTTAAGAATTTCCCACAGTTAGTTGTGATCCACACAGTCAAAGGCTTTAGTGAAACAAAGTAGATGTTTTTCTGGAATTCTCTTGCTTTTTCTATGATCCAATGGATGTTGGCAATTTGATCTCTGGTTCCTCTGCCTTTACTAAATTCAGCCTGAATATCTGGACGTTCTTGGTTCACATACTATTGAAGCCTAGCTTGGAGGATTTTGAGCATTACTTTGTTAGCATGTGAGATGAATGCACATGTGTGGGAGTTTGAACATTCTTTGACACTGCTTTTCTTTGGGATTGGAATGAAAACTGACCTTTTCTAGTCCTGTAGCCATTGCTGAATTTTCCAAATTTGCTGGCATATTGAGTGCAGCACTTTAACAGCATCATCTTTTAGGATTTCAAATAGCTTAGCTGGAGTTCCATCACCTCCACCAGCTTTGTTCATAGTGATCCTTCTTAAGGCCTACTTGACTTCATACTCCAAGATGCCTTCCTCTAGGTGAGTGATCACACTATCATTTTTATCTGAGTCATTATGTGGTTTTTTTTTTTTTAATAATTCTTCTGTGTATTCTTGCCACCTCTTCTTAACATATTCTGCTTCAGTTAGGTCCATACCATTTCTGTCCTTTACTGAACCCATCTTTGCATGAAATGTTCCCTTGGTATCTTCAGTTTTCTTGAACAGATCTCTAGTCATTCCCCTTCTATTGTTTTCCTCTATTTCTTTGCATTGATCACTTAGGAAGACTTTCTAATCTCTCCTTGCTATTCATTGGAACTCTGCATTCAGATGTGTATATCTTTTCTTTTGTTCTTTGCCTTTCACTTTTCTTATTTTCTCAGTTATTTGTAAGGCCTAACACCATACACAAATATAAACTCAAGTGGATTGAAGACCCAAATGTAAGACCAGAAATTATAAAACTTTTTTTATAGAGTATGTTTTATAGAAAACATAGAATACTTTTTGGTATAAACCACAGCAAGATACTCTATAAACCATTGCCTAGAAAAATGGAAATAAAAACAAAAGTGGGGTGGGAGGTGGGAGGGGGGTTCATGTTGGGAGCTCATGTACACCCGTGGCGGATTCATGTCAATGTATGCCAAAATCAATACAGTATTGTAAAGTAAAATAAAGCAAAAATTAAAAAAAAAAACAAATGGAATGTAATTAAACTTAAAAGCTTTTGCACTGTGAAGGAAACTATAAGCAAGGTGAGAAGACAGAATGAGAGAAAATAATAGCAAACAAAACAACTGACAGGGGATTAATCTCCAAAATTTACAAGTAGCTCATGTAGCTCAGTACCAGGAAAACAAACAACCCAGTAAAAGTGGGCAGAAGACATAGACATTTCTCCAAAGAAGATAATACAGATGGCTAAAAAACACTAGAAAAGATGCTTGGCATCACCCATTATAGAGAAATGCAAATCAAACTACAAAGAGGTGTCATCACATACCAGTCACAATGGCCATCATTAAGAAATATATAAACAATAACTGATAGAGAGGGTGTTGAGTAAATGAACTCTCTTGCACTGCTGGTGGGAATGCAAATTAATACAGCCACAATGGAAGACAGCATGAAGATTCCTTTAAAAACTAGGACTAAAATTACCACAAGACCAAGCAACCACACTATTGCATATGCCCTGAGGAAAACATAACTGCAAAAGACACATGTACCTTAATGTTCACCTCAGCATTATTTACAATTGCTTGGATATGGAAGCAACCTAGATGTTTGTCAACAGATGAATGGATCAAGCAGCTGTGGTATATATACAAAATAGTATATTACTCAGCCATAAATAGGATTGCATTTGATTCTGTTCTTACAGGGTGGATGAACCTAGAGCCTATTATACAGAGTAAAGTTAGTCATACAAGGAAAAACAAATATTGCATGTTAATGCATATATATGGAATCTAGAAAGATGGTACTGATGAATCTATCTGCAGGGCAGCAATGGAGATGCAGACATAGAAAACAGACTCGAAGATCAGGGGTGAAGAAGAGCGTGGAACAAACTGAGAGAGTAGCACTGTAACATATACATTACTGTATGAAAATTTGATAGCCAGTGGAAATTTGCTGTGTGACTCAGGGAGCTCAAATCCAGTGCTTTGTGTCAAGTTCAAAGGGTGGGAGCTGGGAGGGAGGTTCAAGAGGAATGGGACATATGTATACCTAAGGTTAATTTATGTTGATGTATCGTGACACAATATTGTAAAATCATTACCCTCCAATAAAAAAATAAATAAATAAAAAGTAAAGACTATAACAAAAGACAAAGAAAGGTATGCCCTAAAAATCAGGGATCAATTTAATCAGAAGACATAGCAATTGTAAATGTATATACACCCAACATAAGAACACCTAAATAAGTAACACAAGTATTAACAGATATACAGAGCAAAATTGGCAGTAGCAATAATAGGAAATTTTAAAAGACCATTTACATCAGTGGACAGATAATTAGACAGAAAATAAGGAAACACTGACCTTAAAATGACACATTAGATCAGATGGAATTAATAAATATACAAAGAACAACTTTACTAAAATCAGAATACACATTCTTTTGAAGTTCACATGGAACATTATCTAGAATAAACCATATGCTAGCCCACAAAATAAGTCTTAATAATTTGAAGTAGATTGAAATCTTAACAAAAATCTTTCCCAAATACAATACTTGACTAGAAATAAACCACTAGAGAAAAGCTGAAAGAAAAAAGGTGAAACACTGAAGGCTAAACAATATGCTACTAAACAACCAATAGATCAATAGAGAAATCAAAAGGGAAATAAAATTACATAGAAATGGATACGAATGACAATATTAGAAACCAAAGTCTATATCTCACATATGCACAAAAGGAACTAGAAAGAGAGCAAATAAAATACAAAATTAGTAGAGGAAAAAAATCATAAAAATCACAGAAGAAATAAATGAAATGGAGATGAAAAATAGTAAAGATCAATGAAAATAAAATCTCATTTTCTGAAAAGTTTAAAAAAAAAAGATAAATCTTTAGCCAGACTCATCAAGGAAGAAAGAGAGAGGGACCAAATAAAATCAGAAAATTTAAAAAAAAATTTAAAGATATTAAGTTACAGCCAACACAAACACACAAATTATCATAAGAGCAATACAATTATATGGCAAAAAACAGACAAACTAGAAGAAATTGATAAATCACTAGAAACTTATCATCTATCAAAACTGAATTAGGAAGAACTAGAAAATATGATTAGAACAATTATGAGTAATGAAATTGAACCAGTAATTTTAAAATCTCCCAATAAACAGAAGTCCAGGATTATACAGCTTTATAGATGAATTTGAACAATATTTACAGGAGAGGTAACAATCCCTTTCAAACTAGTCCAAAATATCAGTCAGGAGTTTTGCTGAAATAATTCTACAAGACCAACACTGACCTGATATCAAAACCAGACAAAAACATCACAAGAAAAGAAAAGTATAACTCAATATCTTTAAAGTACATAGATGCAAAAATCCTGAACACATATCAACGTCCAAACTGAATAAGGTATTAATACAGATTGGACACTAGAATTAAGTGGGATTTCTACCAGGACTGCCAGAATGGTTCAATATCCACAGACAAGTCAATGTGATACACCACATTAACAAAATGAAGAATGAAAACTATATGATCTACTCAAAAGAAGTAGAAAAGGCTTTAGAAAAACTCAACATCTATTAATGATAAAAATGTGGGCATAGAGAGAACATGTGTGTGCCTGTGTGCTAAGTTGCTTCAGCCACATGCAACTCTTTATGACCCTATAGAGTGTAGCCTGCCAGCCTCCTCTGTCCCTGGGATTCTCCAGGTAAGACTACTGGACTGGGTTGCCATGACCTCCAGGGGATCTTCCCAACCCAAGGATCAAGCTTGTGTCTTTTATCACTCCTGCATTGGCAGGTGGGTTCTCTACCACTGGCGCCATCTGGGAAGCCCAGAGAGAACATACCTCAACATAGTAAGGGCCATATGCGACAAAACCACAGCTTAATTCCTATTCAATCATGGGAATCTGAAAGCATTTTCTCTAAAATCAGGAACAAGACAAGGTTGCCTGCTCTCAATAGTTTAGTTCAGTATAGTATTGAAAGTCCTAACCACAGCAATGAGACACAAAAAGAAAGAAAGTAAAGCAATCCAAATGTAAAAGAAAGAAGTTAAACCATCACTTTTTAGAAATGGCAATATATATATATGTATATATAATCTTAAAGTGGCTTCAATAAAAAGTATTAGAACTCATGAATTCAGTAAAGTTGTAGGATACAAAATTAACATATAGAAATCTATATATACTGACAACAAACTATCAAAAGAGAAATTAAGAGAATAATGTTATTTACATTAGCATTACAAAGAATTCTAAAAATGCACTCCCCATTCCTATTCAAACTTAACTTTCAGCAAACTTGAAACTACTTTGTTCTAAACAAATTCAATACAGTTCAATACAAATATAATACAATTCAACTCAATACAAATATATATACAAATATACAGACATAGTTATAAAAATCTATGAACTATATTTGTTTATTTGTATTGAATTGCACTGAATGCAATGCGGGGCTGGGGGAGCTCAAAATGAAGGGAGACGAAGAATTGAAACAGTATCTGGAGGTAGAGAACTATGATTAGAAAAAAATCTTCATGATAAAGAGGTAGCAATCAATACAATTTTTGAGACCAAGTCTTATTAAATTAATTAAATGAACTCTCTATTAAGGTTTCACAGAGAGGCAGCCATGCATAAGTATACTATAAAATAAAATAGAGTTTGGATAAAAGCCACAATTGATATATTCAGTTCAGTTCAGTTCAGTCGCTTAGTCGTGTCCAACTCTGTGCGATCCCATGAATCGCAGCACGCCAGGCCTCCCTGTCCATCACCAACTCCCAGAGTTCACTCAGATTCATGTCCATCGAGTCAGTGATGCCATCCAGCCGTCTCATCCTCTGTCATCCCCTTCTCCTCCTGCCCCCAATCCCTCCCAGCATCAGAGTCTTTTCCAATGAGTCAACTCTTTGCATGAGGAGGCCAAAGTACTGGAGTTTGAGCTTTAGCATCATTCTTTCCAAAGAAATCCCAGGGCTGATCTCTTTCAGAATGGACTGGTTGGATCTCCTTGCAGTCCAAGGGACTCTCGAGAGTCTTCTCCAACACCACAGTTCAAAAGCATCAATTCTGCGGTGCTCAGCCTTCTTCGCAGTCCAACTCTCACAACCATACATGACTACTGGGAAAACCATAGCCTTGACTAGACGGACCTTAGTCGGCAAAGTAATGTCTCTGCTTTTGAATATGCTATCTAGGTTGGTCATAACTTTTCTTCCAAGCAGTAAGTGTCTTTTAATTTCATGGCTGCAATCACCATCTGCACTGATTTTGGAGCCCAGAAAAATAAAGTCTGACACTGTTTCCACTGTTTCACCATCTATTTTCCATGAAGTGATGGGACTGGATGCCATGATCTTTGTTTTCTGAATGTTGAGCTTTAAGCCAACTTTTTCACTCTCCTCTTTCACTTTCATCAAGAGGCTTTTTAGTTCCTCTTCACTTTCTGCCATAAGGGTGGTGCCATCTGCATATCTGAGGTGATTGATATTTCTCCCAGCAATCTTGATTCCAGCTTGTGCTTCTTCCAGCCCAGTGTTTCTCATGATGTACTCTGCATATAAGTTAAATAAGCAGGGTGACAATATACAGCCTTGACATAGTCCTTTTCCTATTTGGAACCAGTCTGTTGTTCAATGTCCAGTTCTAACTGTTGCTTCCTGACCTGCATACAGATTTCTCAAGAGGCAGGTCAGGTGGTCTGGTATTCCCATCTCTCTCAGAACTTTCCACAGTTTATTGTGATCCACACAGTCAAAGGCTTTGGCATAGTCAATAAAGCAGAAATAGATGTTTTTCTGGAACTCTCTTGCTTTTTCCATGATCCAGCGGATGTTGGCAATTTGATCTCTGATTCCTCTGCCTTTTCTAAAACCAAGTTGAACATCAGGAAGTTCACGGTTCACATATTGCTGAAGCCTGGGTTGGAGAATTTTGAGCATTACTTTACTAGCATGTGAGATGATATATTACCTCCTTTTTATAAGTACAGCAGTCCTGGGAGCTGCAGCAAGCTGGCACATGCCCTTGTGAAGGATGTCGCCATTACCACCATTATCCCTACCAATAAGGAACACAGCCCCAATTTCAGATTAAAGATTTACTGAGAATGGCCCTGCCCACCAAAGCAACTTCCCCCACAGCTACCCCTCCATCCCTCTCATCAGGAAGCTTCTACAAGCCTCATCCTCATCCCTCAGAGGGCAGACAGAATGAAAACCACAATCACAAAAAACTAAACAAACTGATCACATGGATTACAGCCTTGTCTAACTCAATGAAACCATGAGCCGTGCCATGTAGGGCCACCCAAGATGGATGGGTCATGGTGGAGAGTTCTGACAAAACATGGTCCAATGGACAAGGGAATGGCAAACCACTTCAGCATTCTTCCCTGAAGTGAAGTGAAGTGAAGTCACTCAGTTGTGTCCAACTTGCTGTGACCCCATGGACTGTAGCCTACCAGGCTCCTCCCTCCATGGGATTTTCCAGGCAAGAATACTGGAATGGGTTGCCATTTCCTTCTCCAGGAGATCTTCCTGACCCAGGGATTGAACCCAGGTTTCCCACACTGTAGGCAGATGCTTTACCATCTGAGATAGCAGGGAAGTCTTTCCTTGAGAACCCCATGAATAATATGAAAAGGCAAAAGGATGTGACACTATAAGATGAACTCCCCAGGCCAGTAGGCGCCCAATGTGCTGCTGGAGAAGAGTGAAGCAATAGCTCTGGAAGGAATGAAGAGGCTGACCCAAAGTGGAAACAATGCCCAGTAGTGGATGTGTCTGGTGGTGAAAGTAAAGTCCAGTGTTGTAAAGAACAATATTGCATAAGAACCTAGAATGTTAGGTCAATGAATCAAGGCAAACTGGAAGTGATCAAACAGGAGATGGCAAGAGTGAACATTGACATTTTAGGAATCAGTGAACGAAAATGAACTGGAATGAGCAAATTTAATTTAAATGACCATTATCTCTACTACTGTGGGCTAGAATTCATTAGAAGAAAAGGAGTAGTCATCATAGTCAACAAAAGTGTACAAAATGCAATACTTGGGTGCAATCTCAAAAATGACAGAATGATCTCTGTTCCTTTACAAGGCAAACCATTCAATATCTCAGTAATCCAAGTCGATGCCCCTAATGCTGAAGAAGCTGAAGTTGAATGGTTCTATGAGGACTTACAAGACCTTCTAGAACTAACACCAACAAAAGATGTCCTTTTCATTATAGGGAACGGGAATGCAAAAGTGGGAAATCAAGAGATACCTGCAGTAACAGGCAAGTTTGGCCTTGGAGAACAAAATGCAACAGAACAAAGTTAAAAGTATTTTGGCAAGAGAACCATAGCAAACACTCTCTACCAACAACAAAAGAGAAGATTCTAAACATGGACATCACCTGATAGTTAATACGGAAATCAGATTGATTATATGCTTTGGAGCCGAAGATGGAGAAGCTCTATACAGTCAGCCAAAAAAAAAGACTGGGAGCTGACTGTGGCTCAGATCATGAACTCCTTATTGCCAAATTCAGACTTAAATGGAAGAAAGTGGGGAAAACCACTAGGCCATTCATGTATGACCTATATCAAATCCCTTGTGATTATACAGTGGAAGTGACAAATAGACTCAAGATATTAGATCTGATAGAGAGAGTGTCTTTTTTAAATTTAAATCTATTTATTTTAGTTGGAGGCTAATTACTTTACAATATTGTATTGGTTTTGCCATACCTCAACATGAATCCACCACAGGTGTACACATGTTCCCCACCCTGAACTTTCCTCCCATCTCCCTCCCTGTACCATCCCTCTGGGTCAACCCAGTGCACCAGCCTCAAGCATCCTGTATCATGCATTGAACCTGGACTGGCGATTCATTTCATATATGATATTATACATGTTCCAATCCCATTCTCCCAAATCATCCCACCCTCTCCCTCTCCTGCAGAGTCCAGAAGACTGTTCTATATATCTGTGTCTCTTTTGCTGTCTTGCATACAGGGTTATCATTAACATCTTTCTAAATTCCATATATATGCATTAGTATACTGTATTGGTGTTTTTCTTTCTGGCTTACTTCACTCTGTATAATAGGCTCCAGTTTCATCCACCTCATTAGAACTGATTCAAATTTATTATTTTTAATGCCTGAGTAATACTCCAGTGTGTATATGTACCACAGCTTTCTTATTCATTCATCTGCTGATGGACATCTAGGTTGCTTCCATGTCCTGGCTATTATAAACAGTGCTGCGATGAACAATGGGGTACACTTGTCTCTTTCAATTCTGGTTTCCTCGGTGTGTATGCCCAGCAGTAGGATTGCTGGGTCATAAGGTCTATTTCCAGTTTTTTAAGGAATCTCCACACTGTTCTCCATAGTGGCTGTACTAGTTTGCATTCCCACCAACAGTGTAGGAGGGTTCCCTTTTCTCCACACCCTCTCCAGTATTTATTGCTTGTAGACTTTTGGATTGCAGGCATTCTGACTGGTGTGAAATGGTATCTCATTGTAGTTTTGATTTGCATTTGAGAGAGTGTCTTAAGAATGGAAGTTTGTAACATTTTATGGGAGGTGGAGATCAAAACCATCCCCAAGAAAAAGAAATTCAAAGGAAAAATGGTTGTGTGAGGAGATCTTACATATAGCTGAGGAAGGAGAAGGGAAAGGCAAAGGAGAAAAAGAAAGATATATTCATCTGAATGCGAAGTTCCAAAGAATAGCAGGGAGAGATGAGAAAGCCTCCCTAAGTGAACACTGCAAAGAAATAGAGGAAAACATAGAATGTGAAAGATTAGAGATCTCTACAAGGAAACTAGAGATACCAAGGGAATATTTCATGCAAAGATGGGTACTATAAAGGGCAGAAACAGTATGGACCTAACAGAAGCAAAAGATATTAAGAAGAGGTGGCAAGAATACACTGAAGAACTATACAAAAAAAAAAAAAAAATCTCAATGACCCAGGTAAACATGATAATGTGATCACTCACCTAGAGACAGACATTTTGAAATGTGTAATCAAGTGGGCCTCAGGAATCCCTACAAAACAAGGCTAGTGGAGGTGATGGAATTCCAACTGAGATGTTTCAAATCCTCAAATATGATGCTGTGAAAGTGCTGCACTCAATATGCCAGCAAATTTGGAAAATTCAGCAGTGGCCACAGGATAGGAAAAGGTAAGTTTTCATTCCAGTCCCAAAGAAGGATAATACCAAAGAATGTCCAAACTAATTCACAACTGTACTCACTTCACATGCTAGCAAAGTAAAGCTCAAAATCCTCCAAGCTAGGCTTCACCTGTATGTGAACTGAGAATGTCCAGATGTACAAGCTGGATTTAGAAAAGGCAGAGGAACTGGGGATCAAATTGCCAATATCTGTTGCTCATAGAAAAAGCAAGAGACTTCCAGAAAAATGTCTACTCTGTTTCATGGCTACACTAAAGCCTTTGACTCTGTGGATCACCACAAACTGTGGAAAATTCTTAAAGAGATGGGAATACTATATAATCTCACGTACCTCTTGAGAAACCTGTATGCAGGTCAAGAAGCAAAAGTTAGAACCAGACATGGAACAATAGGCTGGTTCCAAATTGAGACAGGAGTATGTCAAGGCTGTATATTGTCACCCTGCTTATTTAACAGAGTACATCATGCAAAATGCCAGGGTGGATGAAGCACAAGCTGGAATCAAAATTTCCAGGAGAAATTTCAATAACCTCAGGTATGCAGATGATACCACCTAATTGCAGAAAGTGAAGAAGCCTTTTGAGCCAATGAGCCTCTTGAGGAAAGTGATAGAAGAGAGTGAAAAAGTTGGCTTAAAACTCAACATTCAAAAAATGAAATTCATGCCATCTGGTCCCATCACTTCATGGCAAATAGATGGGGGGAAAATGGAAACAGTGACAGACTTTATTTGCTTGGGCTCCAAAATCATCACAGATGGTTGATTGCAGCCACAAAATTAAAAGACGTTTGCTCCTTGGAAGGAAAGCTATGACCAACATAGACAACATATTAAAAAAGTGAGACATTACTTTGCCAACAAAGAATTTTCTAGTCAAAACTATGGTTTTTCCAGTACTCATTTATGGATGTGAGAGTTGGACCATAAAGGAGGCTGAGGATCAAAGAATTCATGCATTTCAACTGTGTTGTTCGAAAAGACTCTTGGGGTTTCCTTGGAACATAAGGAGATCAAGCCAGTGAATCCTAGAGGAAATAAACCCTGACTATTTGTTGGAAAGACTGATGCCAAAGCTGAAGATCCAATACTTTGACAACCTGATGTGAAGAGCCGACTCACTGGAAAAGACCTTGATGCCAGGAAAGATTGAAGGCAGAAGGAGAAGGGGATGACAGAGGATAAAATAGTTGGATGGCATCACTAACTCAATGGACATGAGTTTGAGCAAGTTCTGGGAGATGGTGAAGGACAGGGAAGCCTGGCATGCTGCAGTCCATGGTGTAACAAAGAGTCGGACTTGACTGAGCAACTGTACAACAGCAGCAATAACTATACAGTCAAGCATGAATCGGGGTTTAGTTCAGGAAGTGAAAACTGTGCTGGAGATTTCAAGCAGAAAAAGAAGCAATTATGTACTTATGAGGAATGCAGGTATGGGCTCCTATCTGAGCTGCCAGTATTCTCTCTCTGAATATCACAAACTGACCTCAAGGGAACTGCTCTCTGTTCTGCAATACAGAGGGTAGGAACCTACCTGTTGAACTTTTGAGTGCAAGAGAACATGGCCTTTGCTGGTGGAGTATCAACAGCCACTAATACATCTTGAGACCCCTCTGAAACTGGAGACTAGACTGCAGAGAATCATCAAACAGTCATCACCAAGTCGTCAAGTTCAAAACAGTAGCAGAAAGAAAGCTTCTACCTAATTTCTCTTTAAAGTTCACTCAATTGTTTCTAAATAGCAAAGTAATTACCTTCAAAACCCAAGTTTGTATGGATCCTTAGTATATATAGCTTTAAACTTTATAGCCCTGGTCATTTAGTAATTTATGAAAAATATGGGAATAGATTCTGAACATCTGCTAGCACATCTAGTCTATGTGCAGCTGGTATCTGTATTGGTTTTCTATTGCTGTTTAATAAGGTAACATAAAATGAGATGGCTTAAACAACAAATATTTGTAATTTCATAGTTGATCAGAAATCAGCTGAGGTTATCTGGGTGCCTTTGCCTCAAAGTCTCTGACAAGACTTCAATAAGGTGTCAACTGGACCTGTGGCTTCATCTGAAAACTTGATTGGGGAAGAAGCCACTTTCATGTGGCTGTTGGCAGGATTCAGTTACTTGCCGGGGTTGGCCAAGGTTCTCCGTTGCTCAGCCTTAGCCACAAGTATCTGGATAGCATGTGGGCTGACTTCTTTTAGAGTGAGAAAGAGTGTAGAGAACACACTGAAGTGAAGTGAGCTCGCTCAGTCGTGTCCGACTCTGTGCGACCCCGTGGACTGTAGCCGGCCAGGCTCCTCCATCCATGGGATTCTCCAGGCAAGGATACTGGAGTGGGTTCCCATTTCCTTCTCCAGGGGATCTTACCAACCCAGGGATCGAATCTTGGTTCCTGACATGGCAGGCACATGCTTTATCCTCTGAGCCACCAGGGAAATCCCTGTGTAGAGAACACAATGAAGACATAAACTATAGACTTTTTATAATTTAATCCCAGAAGTGAAATTCCATCACTTTTGCTATATTTCTTTATTAAAATTTATTCACTAGATCCAGCTTACAGAGGAATGGATCACACAGGCATAAATAATTGAAAGAAAACTTAAATGCTCTTTACCAAAGCATCTTATGTCCTTGATTCACGGGATTGCATTCTTTACCTATTTTTCATGTCATATTTTATTTTGTTGTAAAGAGTAAAAAAAAATTAAATCACCATCTTATTTTTAATTTGCTGTTTTTATCATGTTAAACATTATTCAAAACACTAATGGTATAAATAGTATGTTTCCAAAAATGACTTTCTCATTTATGACAAGCTTTTCAATTCTGAGTCATTTTGCATTAAGAAATACAGGGAGAGGAACAAGATGGCAGAGTAGGAGGATGTGGAGCTCAACTATCTCTACAAATACATCAAAAATACATCTCTATATGGAACAATTCTCACAGAAAACCAACTGAAAACTGGCAAAAGATCTTTTATACAACCAAAGCTGCAGGAAAATCTCCACGTAACCAAGAACAACAACAAAGGTGGCATCACGATGGATCCAGCACCCCCCAGGAGGACTCTGTGAAGGAGGGAATATGCACAGGAGCAGGCCCTGGGATGGGGGAGGCCCCTCACCTTGTCGGACGTCTGGTGGGGCAGATAGAAGAACTAGATGGGCCTGGGCTCTGCTCACAGGGAGAGTGTGTGAGCCGCCTTCCTAGAAAATAAAATATAGAGAGACCAGCCCTGACAGCTGGCACCTCACCACACTTACCAGTGCAAAATCCTTGTTGGTACACACAGCAGCCAGGTGCTGAATCTCAGGGAATAACTCAGGCTAGCTCCATGGAGACACCTCAGAAGACTCAGGGTGTGGTATGGGCTGAATCTTAGAGCCATTGTCAACACGTACACCATGCGCATAGGTCCATTATCAGAGTTAATTGTCAGCATGTGCGTGACAGGGCATAAATCTGACATTGGAGCTCATAGTTACACTCACAGGGCAAGTTGATAAAGATCACAGTAGAATTTTTTGGGACACATATTAGGTGGCACCACTGAAATGCAAATCTTGGGTTGACAGCCCCTAAGGAGAAATACACAGTGATTCTCTTCCTAGTGGAAGTGCTCCATTCTGCCCATCCTACACTGAACCTTGGAGCTGAATCTGGGCAATCAGGTCCTGGAGAGCCCAGGAACAGAGGAAGCCCTGGTCCCAAGTGGCAGCACAACCACCTCAATTTCTGCAGCTACAAAGCCCCATCCCTGGCACTAACCTAGAACTAAAACTGGGATGAATGTAACAAAGACAAAGACATAAACTTGGGCTATTTCTGGGCAAAACTGCAAACTCCTGCATGGTAATATATAGGTTTGCTGTGACTGCACAGGTTTTACATACTTCAGTGAGCCTCGAGGGCAATGAAGCTTTATCAAACATGACTCAAGGCTTCTACTGAAAAACTGGAGAACAGGCCCCACCTCAAACAAAGCTGTGACAACCAAAGAATAAAGAGGAAGCCCTGCTCACCCAACATCCAGTGAAGGTTCTAGACACAATACCAATCGCACTGACTAACAAGGGGATAATGACCAGCACACTCTGAGGAAAAACAAGGCTGGCATTCATACCAAAAAGAGCCCTCTCACTAAAAACACTGGACTGATACAGTGAACACAGGGACAATCACACATCAAAACATCCATTCAGGGCCACAAGAGATAGCTGTTTCTCTTTCCCCTAAATTGATAGAGAGAGAAAGTAAGTTCAGCTCAGTTCAGTTCAGTTCAGTTGCTCAGTCGTGTCCGACTTTTTGCGACCCCATGAATTGCAGCACGCCAGGTCTCCCTGTCCATCACCAACTCCTGGAGTTCACTCAGATTCATGTCCATCGAGTCAGTGATGCGATCCAGCCATCTCATCTTTTGTGGTCCCCATCTCCTCCTGCCCTGAATCCCTCCCAGCATCAAAGTCTTTTCCAATGAGTCAACTCTTCGCATGAGGTGGCCAAAGTACTGGAGTTTCAGCTTCAGCATCATTCCTTCCAAAGACCACCCAGGGTTGATCTCCTACAGAATGGACTGGTTGGATCTCCTTGCAGTCCAAGGGACTCTCAAGAGTCTTCTCCAATACCACAGTTCAAAAGCATCAATTCTTCGGCGCTCAGCCTTCTTCACAGTCCAATTTTCACATCCATACATGACCACTGGAAAAACCATAGCCTTGACTAGACGGACCTTAGTCGGCAAAGTAATGTCTCTGCTTTTCAATATGCTATCTAGGTTGGTCATAACTTTTCTTCCAAGGAGTAAGCACCTTTTAATTTCATGGCTGCAGTCACCATCTGCAGTGATTATGGAGCCCCAAAAACAGTCTGATACTGTTTCCACTGTTTCCCCATCTATTTCCCATGAAGTGATGGGACCAGATGCCATGATCTTCATTTTCTGAATGTTGAGCTTTAAGCCAACATTTTCACTCTCCTCTTTCACTTTCATCAAGAGGCTTTTTAGTTCTTCTTCATTTTCTGTCATAAGGGTGGTGTCATCTGCATATCTGAGGTTATTGGTATTTCTCCCGGCAATCTTGATTCCAGCTTGTGTTTCTTCCAGTCCAGCGTTTCTCATGATGTACTCTGCATAGAAGTTATATAAGCAGGGTGACAAAGTACGTACAGCCTTGATGTACTCCATTTCTATTTGGGACCAGTCTGTTGTTCCATGTCCAGTTCTAACTGTTGCTTCCTGACCTGCATACAGATTTCTCAAGAGGCAGGTCAGGTGATCTGATATTCCCATCTCTCTCAGAATTTCCTACAGTTTATTGTGATCCACACAGTCAAAGGCTTTGGCATAGTCAATAAAGCAGAAATAGATGTTTTTTTCTGGAATTCTCTTGCTTTTTCCATGATCCAGAGGATGTTGGCAATTTGATCTCTGGTTCCTCTGCCTTTTTTAAAACCAGCTTGAACATCAGGAAGTTCATGGTTCACATATTGCTGAAGCCTGGCTTGGAGAATTTTGAGCATTACTTTACTAGCATGTGAGATGAGTGCAATTGCATGGTAGTTTGAGCATTCTTTGGCATTGCCTTTCTTGGGGATTGGAATGAAAACTGACCTTTTCCAGTCCTGTGGCCACTGCTGTTTTCCAAATTTGCTGGCATATTGAGTGCAGCACTTTCACAGCATCATCTTTCAGGATTTGAAAGAGCTCAACTAGAATTCCATCACCTCCACTAGCTTTGTTTGTAGTGATGCTTTCTAAGGCCCACATAACTTCGCATTCCAGGTTGTCTGGCTCTAGATGAGTGATCACACCATCGCAATTATCCGGGTCATGAAGATCTTTTTTGTACAGTTCTTCTGTGTATTCTTGCAACCTCTTCTTAATATCTTCTGCTTCTGTTAGTTCCATACCATTTCTGTCCTTTATCAAGCCCATCTTTGCATGAAATGTTCCCTTGGTGTCACTAATTTTCTTGAAGAGATCTCTAGTCTTTCCCATTGTGTTCTTTTCCTCAGTTTCTTTGCATTGATCACTGAAGAAGGCTTTCTTATCTCTTCTTGCTATTCTTTGGAACTCTGCATTCAGATGCTTATATCTTTCCTTTTCTCCTTTGCTTTTCACTTCTCTTCTTTTCACAGCTATTGTAAGGCCTCCCCAGACAGCCATTTTGCTTTTTTGCATTTCTTTTCCATGGGGATGGTCTTGATCCCTGTCTTCTGTACAATGTCACGAATCTCATTCCATAGTTCATCAGGCTATCTATCAGATCTAGGCCCTTAAATCTATTTCTCACTCCCACTGTATAATCATAAGGGATTTGATTTAGGTCATACCTGATTGGTCTAGCAGTTTTCCCTACTTTCTTCAATTTAAGTCTGAATTTGGTAATAAGGAGTTCATGATCTGAGCCACAGTCAGCTCCTGGTCTTATTTTTGTTGACTGTATAGTGCTTCTCCATGTTTGGCTGCAAAGAATATAATCAATCTGACTTCGGTGTTGACCATCTGGTGATGTCCATGTGTAAAGTCTTCTCTTGTGTTGTGGGGAGAGGGTGTTTGCTATTACCAGTACATTTTCTTGGCAAAACTCTATTAGTCTTTGCCCTGCTTCATTCCGCATTCCAGGGCCAAATTCCAAGGTGTTTCTTGACTTCCTACATTTGCATTCCAGTCCCCTATAATGAAAAGGACATCTTTTTTGAGTGTTAGTTCTAAAAGGTCTTGTAAGTCTTCATAAAACCATTCAACTTCAGCTTCTTCAGCATTACTAGTTGGGGCATAGACTTGGATTACCGTGATATTGAATGGTTTGCCTTGGAAATGAACCGAGATGATTCTGTCATTTTTGAGATTGCATCCAAGTACTGCATTTTGGACTCTTTTGTTCACCATGATGGCTACTCCATTTCTTCTGAGGGATTCCCACCTGCAGTAGTAGATATAATGGTCATCTGAGTTAAATTCACCCTTTCCAGTCCATTTTAGTTCGCTGATTCCTAGAATGTTGACATTCACTCTTGCCATCTCTTGTTTGACTACTTCCAATTTGCCTTGATTCATGGACCTGACATTCCATGTTTCTATGCAATATTGCTCTTTACAGCATCAGACCTTGCTTCTATCACCAGTCACATCTGCAACTGGGTATTGTTTTTGCTTTGGCTCCATCCCTTCATTCAGTCTGGAGTTATTTCTCCACTGATCTCCAGTAGCATATTGGGCACCTACTGACCTGGGGAGTTCCTCTTTCAGTATCCTATCATTTTACCTTTTCATACTGTTCATGGGGTTCTCAAGGCAAGAATACTGAAGTGGTTTACTATTCCCTTCTCCAGTGGACCACATTCTGTCAGACCTCTCCACCATGACCCTCCCATCTTGGGTTGCCCCGCAGGCATGTCTTAGTTTCATTGAGTTAGACAAGGCTGTGGTCCAAGTGTGATTATATTGACTAGTTTTCTGTGAATATGGTTTCAGTGTGTCTGCTCTCTGATGCCCTCTTGCAACACCTACCATCTTACTTGGGTTTCTCTTACCTTGGGCATGGGGTATCTCTTCACGGCTGCTCCAGCAAAGCTCAGCCGCTGCTCCTTACCTTGGATGAGGGGTAGATCCTCACCGCCCCCCTTCCTGACCTTCAACGTGGGATGGCTCCTCTAGGCCCTCCTGTGGCCGTGCAGCCACTGCTCCTTGGATGTGTAAATTAAAATGAAATGGTAGAGGAAATACTCTCAGTTAGGAGAACAAGAGAAAATCCTCTGAAATAACTAATAATGAAACAGACTTCCAGTTAACTAGGACATAATAAAAATGCTAAAGGGATTAATAAAAATTCTTAGTATAAGCATGTATAGCTGTAACATGTAACTAAAAACTATAGAGGAATCATTCAGAGTTAATTCTATTGCCATGATAAAAATCAACCGAACAGTAATGAATAATTGACTAAATAATGCAGGACAAATAAATGATCTGGAAATTAGAATAATGGGAATCACCAATAAGAACAATAGGAAGAAAGACAGATTTGTTTTTTTAAGTGAAAGCAACATACAGGATCTGTGGGATGGTATAAATGGTATAATAATAAACCTATGCATAATAGGGGTGAAAGAAGAAGAGAGAGAGTTCTGCTCAGTTGTATCTGAATCTGCGACCCCATGGACTACAGCATGCCAGGCTACCCTGTACATCACCAACTCCCAGAACTTGCTCAAACTCATATCCATTGAGTCAGTCGGTGATACCCTCCAACCATCTCATCCTCTGTCATCCCCATCTCCTCCTGCCTTCAATCTTTCCCAGCATCAGAGTCTTCTCCATTGAGTCAGTTCTTTGCATCAGGTGGCCAAAGTAATGGAGGTTAGCTTCAGCATCAGTCCTTCCAATGAATTTTCAGGACTGATTTCCTATAGGATGGACTTGTTTGATCTCCTTGCAGTCCAAGGGACTCTCAAGAGTCTTTTCCAACAACAGTTCAAAAGCATCAATTCTTCAGCGCTCAGCTTTCTTTATACTCCAATTCTCTCAACTGGAAAAACCATAGCTTTGACTAGATGGACCTATGTTGGCAAAGTAATGTCTTTGCTTTTTAATATGCTGTCTAGGTTGGTCAAACTTTTATTCCAAGGAGCAAGTGTGTTTTAATTTCATGGCTGCAGTCACCATCTGCAGTGATTCTGGAGCCCAAGAAAAGAAAGTCTCACACTATTTCCCTTGTTTCCCCATCTATTTGCCATGAAGTGATGGGACCAGATGCCATGACCTTAGTTTTTTTAATGTTGAACTTTTAAAAAAAATTATAAATTAATTTATTTTACCTGAAGGCTAATAACAATATTGTGGTGGTTTTCACCATACATTCACATTAATCAGCCATGGGTGTACATGTTTCCCCATCCTGAACCCCCCTCACACCTCCTTCCCCATCCCATCCCTCAGGGTCATCCCGGTGCACCAGCCCTGAGCACCCTGTCTCATGCATCAAACCTGGACTGGTGATCTATTTCACATATGATAATGTATATGTTTCAATGCTATTCTCTCAAATCATCCCACTGTCGCCATTTCCCACTGAGTTCAAAAGTCTGTTCTTTACATCTGTGTCTCCTTTGCTGTCCTGCATGTAGGATTGTCAGTACTGTCTTTTTAAATTCCTTGTATGTGCATTAATATACAGTATTGGTGTTTTTCTTTCTGACTTGCTTCACTCTGTATAATAGGCTCCAGTTTCATCCATCTCATTAAAACTGATTCAAATAGATTATTTTTAATAGCTGAGTAATATCCCATTGCATATATGTACCACAACTTTCTTATCCTTTCGTCTGCTGATGGACATCTAGGTTGCTTCCATGTCCTGGCTATTGTAAATAGTGCTGCAATGAACATAGGGAAACATGTGTCTCTTTCAATTCTGGTTTCCTCAGTGTGTATGCCCAGCAGTAGGATTGCTGGGCCATATGGCAGTTCTATTTCCAGTTTTTTAAGGAATCTCCACACTGTTCTCCATAGTGGCTGTACTAGTTTGTAGTCCCACCAACAGTGTAAGAGGATTCCCTTTTCTCCACACTCTATCCAGCATTTATTGTTTGTATACTTTTTGATAGCAGCCATTCTGACCAGCGTGAGATGCTAACTGATTGTGCTTTTGATTTGCATTTCTCTATTAACGAGTGATGTTGCGCATCTTTTCATGAGTTTATTGGACATCTGTATGTATTCTTTGGAGAAATGTCTGTTTAGTTCTTTGGCCCATTTTTTGATGGGGTTGTTTATTTTTCTGGAATTGAACTACAGGAGTTGTTTGCATATTATTGAGATTAACTCTTTGTCAGTTGCTTCATTTGCTATTATTTTCTCCCATTCTGAAGGCTGTCTTTTCACCTTGCTTATAGTTTCCTTCATTGTGCAAAAGCTTGTAAGTTTAATTAGGTCCCATTTGTTTATGTTTGCTCTTATTTCCATTACTCTGGGAGGTGGGTCATAGAGGATCCTGCTGTGATTTATGTCATAGTGTATTGCCTGTTTTCCTCTAGGAGTTTTATAGTTTCTGGTCTTACACTTAGATCTTAAATCCAATTTGAGTTTATCTTTGTGTATGGTGTTAGAAAGTGTTCTAGTTTTATTCTTTTATAAGTGGTTGATGAGTTTTCCAGCACCAGTTGTTAAAGAGATTGTCTTTTCTCCACTGTATATTCTTGCCTCCTTTGTCAAAGATAAGGTGTCTAGGTGCACAGATTTATCTCTGGGCTTTCTATTTTGTTCCATTGATCTATATTTCTGTCTTTGTGCCAGTACCATACTGTCTTAATGACTGTAGCTTTGTAGTATAGTCTGAAGTCAAGCAGGTTGATTCCTCCAGTTCCATTTTTCTTTCTCAAGATGTCTTTGGCTATTCGAGGGTTTTGTATTTCCATACAAAGTAAAGCCAACTCTTTCACTCTCCTCTTTCACTTTCACCAAGAGGCTCTTTAGATCTTTGCTTACTGTCATAAGGGTAGTGTCATCTGTATATCTGAGATTATTGATATTGATATCAATAGATAAGTGAGGAGGGGATTTTAAAAATGTATGAAGAAATCATGACTTAAAACTCAAACCTAAGGAAGGAAACAGATATCCATTATAGGAAGCACAGAGGCTCCCAAACAAGATGAACCAAAACACACCCACACCAAGATATAATTAAAATAACAAAAGTTAAAGAGCAAATTCTAAAGGCTGCAAGAGAAAAAAAAATAGCTACAAAGGAACCCCCATAAGGCTCTCAGTTAGTTGACTTCTCTGCAGAAAGTGTAAAGTCTAGAAAGAAGCAGAATATATATGAAGTTCTAGAGAAACAAAACCTGCAACCTAGTATGTTCTACTCAGTAAAATTATTATTTACAATAGAAAGAGAGATAAAGAATTTCTCAGACAAGCAAAAAATTTAAATATTGAAAGATATTCTCTTAATTAAAAAAAAAACAAGGAATCTATAGGCAAGAGAAAAATACAATAGGAAAGGCAAGCATATAAAAGGATTGAGTAAATAAGCTAAGCATACAGAAAACTTAAATAAGACAAGTATATAGATGAGTAAACACAAAAATTTGTAAAAAGTGATTATAACTACAATTAACAGTTAAAAGGATATGCATGAAGATGTACAATATGATATCAAAGCACAGAATATTGGGGAGGAGGAAAATGTAGATCTTTTAGAACGTATTTGAACTTATGTGGCTATCAGTCCAATGCAAATGGATATAGTTATGGGTAAACATACTTGAAACTCAGGGTAATCATAAATCAAAGACATAAAGTAGGTACATGAAAACAAAAATAAAGGAACTCAAGCATAATACAAAAGAAAACAGTCAAACTACAAAAGTAAAATCAACAAACAAGGTGAAATGAACAAATACGACATAGTCAAATGGAAAACATGTTGGAAGTGTAAACATGTACATATCTATCATTAATTTAAATGTCATTGGAGTAAGTGCGTCAGTCAGAAGACATAGACTGGCAGATTGGGTAGAAAAACAAGAACTTACAGTATTTTGTCTACAAAAGAAAACTTTATGGTGAAAGATGCTGACATATTGAAAGTGAGAGGAGATTAAAGCATATTTATTATAACTAGAACCAATAAAACAATGGTAGCAATACTTTTATCAGGCAAAAGAGATAATAAAGGCTGTAAAGAAAGATGAAGAAGGACCCTGTGCTGTACTCTACTTACTAGCTCAGTCTTGTCCGACTTTTATGACCCTGGGGACTGTAGCCCACCAGGATCCTCTGTCCATGGGGATTCTCCAGGCAAGAACACTGGAATGGGTTGCCATGCCCTTCTCCAGGGGATCTTCACAACACAGGGATCGAACCCAGGTCTCCTGCATTGCAAGCAGATTCTTTACTGACTGAGATACCAGGGAAGCCCAAAGAAGGCCCCTATATAGTGGTAAAAGAATGAATACAAGAAAATACTACAACTCATTGGTGTCCATGCACCCAATATAGGAGCACTTAAGGAGAAAAGGAAAGATACACAATCATCTGAATCCAGAGTTCCAAAGAATAACAAGGAGAGATAAGAAAGCCTTCCTAAGTGAACACTGCAAAGAAATAGAGGAAAACAATAGAATGGGAAAGACTAGTGATATCTTCAACAAAATTAGACATACTAAGGGAACATTTCATGCAAAGATGAGCACAGTAAAGGACAGAAATGGTATGGACCTAACAGAAGCAGAAGATATTAAGAAGAGGTGGCAAGATTATACAAAAGAACTATCCAAAAAAAGACCTTAATGACTCAGATAACCACAATGGTGTGATCTGTCACCTAGAGCCAGTCATCCTGGAATGTGAAATCAGGTGGGCTTTAGGAAGCATCACTACAAACAGTGGCAGCAGAGGTGATGGAATTCCACCTGAGCTATTTCAAATCCTAAATGATGATGCTGATAAAGTGCTGCACTCAATATGCCAGCAAATTTTGAAAACTCAGCAGTGGCCACAGGATAGGAAAAGGTAAGTTTTCATTCCAGTCCCAGGAAGAACAATGCCAAAGAATGTTCAAACTACTTCACAGTTGCATTTACTTCCCATGATAGCAAAGAAATGCTCAAAATCCTCCAAGCTAGGCTTCAACAGTACGTGAACCATGAACTTTCAGATGTACAAGCTGGATTTAGAAAAGGCAGAGGAAACAGAGATCAAATTGACGACATCAATTGGATCATAGAAAAAGCAAGAGAATTCCAGAAAAACATCTGCTTCTACTTCATTGACTACACTAACGCCTTTGACTGTGTGGATCACAACAAACTGTGGAAAATTCTTAAAGAGATGGGAATGCCAGACCACCTTATATTCCTCTTGTGAAACATGGGTGCAGGTCAAGAAGTAACAGTTAAAACCAGACAGGGAACAATGATATAGTTCAAAATTGGGAAAGGAGTATGTCGAGATTGTATATTGTCACCCTGCTTGTTTAACATTTATGCAGGCTACACCATGCATCATGCACAATGAAATGTCAGGCTGGATGAATCACAAACAGGAATCAAGACTGCCAAGAGAAATATCAATAACCTCAGTTATGCAGATGACACCACCCTATCAGCAGAAAGCAAAGAGGAACTAAAGAGCCTCTTGATGAAAGTGAGAGGAGAGTAAACAAGCTGGCTTAAAACTCAATATTCAAAAAAAGAAGATCATGGCATCCAGTCCCATCACTTCATGGCAAAACAGTGGGGAAACAGTGAAAACTGACAAATTTTATTTGCTTGGGCTCCAAAATCACTGCAGATGGTGACTGCAGCCATGAAATTAAAAGACATTTGCTCCTTGGAAGTAAAGCTATGGTAAGCTTACTCCTTGGAAGGAAAGTTATGACCAACTTAGACTGCATATTAAAAAGCAGAGACATTACTTTGCCAACAAAGTTCCATCTAGTCAAGGCTATGGTTTTTCCAGCGGTCATGTATGGATGTGAGAGTTGGACTATAAAGAAAGCTGAGCGCTAAAGAATTGATGCTTTTGAACTGTGGTGTTGGAGAAGACTCTTGAGAGTCCCTTGGACTGCAAGGAGATCCAACCAGGCCATCCTAAAGGAGACCAGTCCTGGGTGTTCATTGGAAGGACTGATGTTGAAGCTGAAACTCCAATACTTTAGTCACCTGATGCGAAGGGCTGATTCATTTGAAAAGACCCTGATGCTGGGAAAGATTGAGGGCAGGAGGAGAAGGGGACAACAGAGGATGACATGGTTGGGTGACATCACTGACTCGATGGACATGGGTTTCAGTGGACTCCGGGAGTTGGTGATGGACAGGGAGGCCTGGCATGCTGCAGTTCATGGGATTGCAAAGAGTTGGACACGACTGAGCAACTGAACTTAACTGAACTGAAACCAACCTAGACAGCATATTAAAAAGCAGAGACATCACTTTGCCAACAAAAGTCCATATAGTCAACATTATGGTTTTTCCAGGAGTCATGCATGGATGTGAGAGTTGGACCATAAAAATTGCTGAGCACCAAAGAATTGATGCTTTCTAACTGTGGTGCTGGAGAATATTTTTGAGAGTCCCTTGGACTGCAAGATCAAACCAATCAATCCTAAAGGAAATTAGTCCTGAATATTCATTGGAAGGACTGATGCTGAAGCTGAAGGTCCAATACTTTGGCCACCTGATGCAAAGAACTGACTCATTGTAAAAGATTCTGATGCTGGGAGGGATTGGGGGCAGGAAGAGAAGGGGACGACAGAGGACAAGAAGGTTAGATGGCATCACCACCTCAATGGACATGAGTTTGAGCAAGCTCCAGGAGATGGTAAAGGAAAGGGAAGCCTGGTGTGCTGCAATCCATGGAATCACAAAGAGTCAGAGACAAATGAGCAACTGAACAACAACAAAATAGATAAGTTCTAGCATACATAAAGGGAGAAATTGACAGTAAAATGTTAATAATAGGGGATTTTAACACTCCAGTTACATGAATGGACAGATGTTCCAGACAGAAAATCAATAAGACAATAGAAGTCTTAAATGACCTAAAAGACCCACTAAACTTAAAAGATATCCTCAGGACATTCTATCTAAAAGCAGCAGAATACACATTCCAAGTGCACTTGAAATGTTCAGTAGGATAGATCATATACTAGGGTTATAATCTGAAATATAATAGATCACATACTAGCATTACAGTCTGAAATAATCTAACTGAATCATACTTGAAACTGACAAATATTGTAAGTAAACTACACTTCAGTTAAAAAAATGAGCCACTTAGTCTGAAGTGTACATGAACTAATGGGTGTAATACTGAGCTCAATGAGGTGATTCTTTAAAAGTTCAAATGATATTCTTTAGCTGGTTCATTCACTCATTATCACCTACTTCTATCACCTTTGTTTCCTCATTTTAACAATGAGCTACAATTGAGAAACTAGTTTAAGCAGTGGCTGGAAGGATAACCAACCAACAGGTTCAAATATAGACAAAAAATCAGTGATTTAAGGAGATGGGACAGGGGAGGGGCAAGATAGAGATAGGGAATTATGAAGTGTGAACTTTTATGTATAAAATAAATAAGCTGCAAGGATATATCATACAGCTCAGGGAAAATCACCAGTATTTAATAAAAACTATACATGGAGTATAATCCTTAAAAATTGTGAATTACTTTGTTTTACACCTGAAGCATATATGATATTGTAAATTAAATATAGCTCAATTTAAACATTTCTCCAAAGAAGACATACGGATGGCTAACAAACACATGAAAAGATGCTCAACATCACTCATTATTAGAGAAATGCAAATCAAAACCACAATGAGGTACCACTTCACACCAGTCAGAATGGCTGCGATCCAAAAATCTGCAAGCAATAAATGCTGGCGAGGGTGTGGAAAAGGGAACCTCCTACACTGCTGGTGGGAATGCAAACTAGTACAGCCACGAGGAAACCAGAATTGAAAGTGTGCACTGTTTATAATAGCCAGGACATGGAAACAACCTAGATGTCCATCAGCAGATGAATGGATAAGCCAATAATTCATTTGAATCAGTTCTGATGAGATGGATGAAACTGGAGCCGATTATACAGAATTGTATGCAAGACAGGGAAAAGAGACACAGATGTGTATAACGGACTTTTGGACTCAGAGGAGAGGTGGGATGATTTGTGGGGATGACCCAGAAAGATGTTATGGGAGGAGGTGGAGAGAAAATCATGTTAACATATGGTCAAATGTATTTAGCTGAATTTCTCTTAGTGTCCTCTTTCTTTGTGTGTTTATACACGTATGTGTATGTGTAAATCGAGTACTTTGCAAACATCATAATGCTTTATCCCTAAATACTACTTTTATCTCCTTTGAACAAAAGGATTCTCGTATAATTATCATAACACAATTATATCATTCAGTATTTAATTTTGATACAGGTTCTTACTTTATACAATGTTCAAATTTTGAACTATCCCATGAAAATAGTGATTATGTCTAGGGAAACACCTATACCTATATCAATATCTGTCATCTACCTGTCTATCATCTATCTACATATGTTAAGTATCATAAATTATCCCAATTAAAACTTTTTAGCAGTTTTCTTCCTTGCTTAAGTATGAGTTAATGATCACTCGTTGGATTTTATGTAAATTCCTCATAATTTGCTTTTCCTTTAATATTTTATATCCAAAAAAGTTCAGTGTTGTCTCTAACTACTCACTAATTAGAATCTTTTTCTCATTTTTCTAAATTAAACTTTAAATTTATTTTCTTAGATATGCCTTCAGTTCAGTTCAGTTCAGTCGCTCAGTCGTGTCCGACTCTTTGAGACCCCATGAATCGCAGCACGCCAGGCCTCCTGTCCATCACCATCTCCCGGAGTTCACTCAGACTCACGTCCATCGAGTCAGTGATGCCATCCAGCCATCTCATCCTCGGTCGTCCCCTTCTCCTCCTGCCCCCAATCCCTCCCAGCATCAGAGTCTTTTCCAATGAGTCAACTCTTCGCATGAGGTGGCCAAAGTACTGGAGCTTCAGCTTTAGCATCATTCCTTCCAAAGAAGTCCCAGGGCTGATCTCCTTCAGAGTGGACTGGTTGGATCTCTTTGTAGTCCAAGGGACTCTCAAGAGTCTTCTCCAATACCACCGTTCAAAAGCATCAATTCTTCGGCGCTCAGCCTTCACAGTCCAACTAAAAAATATGTCATATTTCTCTATCACATAATTTTTATCCTGCATTTATTAAGCTTTTTCCATTTGCTAAGCACTAATTTAAGATATTTAAATGTATCAATTTCTTTAATTGTCAGAATAATCCTTCAAAGTAAATACTATCATACTATCCATTTTTACAAGTGGAAAAATGGTGTCACATTTAGAGTTACAAAGTACTAACCACTTTATTCATTCTAAATTTTCCACAATCTTTCAGATTATAATTTGGCTATTTTGCCACAGATATTAATTAAATGTATTAATTTCTTTTTTTCCTGAAGACTTACTTATGTTTAGGATTCACGGGTGCATTAATCTTATAGTTGCTGATATGTTAAAGTTTATTTAAGATGTTGTGTAAGCAATCTTGAGAAAAGTGTTACAGAAGTCAGAATGTATTTTTAAATTTTGTGTTTGAGAATAATAAATCAAGTGAAGTCCAATCATGAATAGTCAGGTAATTTTCTTTCAAACTGTGTGGTCACTTGGTATAAAAGAGAATGTCAGTAATATGATCCTTAATATTATCACTGTTACTCATTAACTATACTTAATTATTATAATTATAAAAATATATTTTAATAAAAGTAATTAATTAAAAGCCTATTTTATAACATATTTTAAAATATGTTGCCTTGATTCTTTCAGTTGGGATTATCTGTACTACTATCCCCACTTCCTAATAGTGTGCATTTTTAGTTAATTTAAATAAATATAAGGTGGACATATTTAGTTTGCATTGATAAATGAGTTACTATATTAGTGTGATGACATTTTAATGCCCTTGGGATTTCCTTGGGTTTCAGTCCTGGTATATTTTTATTTGCAACTATTTCTTAGCTTCTCATGCTCATATTAAGCTGATAACTTCAACATTTATGTAGCCAGTACAGACTGCTTTGTTATGTTCACAACATGAGTGTTAAACTGACAACCAGATATTTCAAAAACACTTTACACTCAAAGAGCACTTTGCAAACATCATAATGGTTTATTCCTAAATACTACTTTTCTATCCTTTGAACAAGAGCATTCTCCTATAATTATCATAACATAATTATATCATTCAGGATATTTAATATTGATACAGTGTTCTTACTTTATACAGTCAATGTTCAAATTTTGAACTATCAGGTCTAAACTGAAGTCAAAATGCGATGGTCTCTGTTTCATGAATGATATAATTTCTCCTCTAGTTGTATAAACCCTTAAACAGAGGTATAGTAAATATTTAGAAATCCTTCTACTTTTCATTTCACGTCCAGTTCAGTACAAAACCTTGTCAATATTATCTCCTAAATCTCCCTGTTTCTCTTTCTTTCTATTGCTACCAACCAGGCGCAAGTTCTTTGCATGTCTTCTCATTCCTTTTGTCATAGCTCACTATATGCCAATCACTTAAGCTCTTTACATATATTAACTTATTTAGCCCTTCTTATCCTATGAAACCAGTACTATGATTGAAAGTGAAAGTGAAAATGAAGTCGCTCAGTCCTGTCCAACTCTTTGCGACCCCATGGACTGTAGCCTATCACGCTCCTCCATCCATGGGATTCTTCAGGCAAGAGTACTGGAGTAGGTTGCCATTTCCTTCTCCAGGGGATCTTCCTGACCCAGGGATCGAACCCGAGTCTCCAGCATTGTAGGCAGACTCTTTACCGTCTGAGCCACCAGGAAGTCCTATGATTATTCTGATTTAATTTAGTGGTAATTTTACTTAAACACACAACCAGGAAGTGGAAGAGCTGGAATTTGAACCAAGTCTATCAGTTTCCTGAGCATGCCTTTGCATGCAACATGTATATTCTATTTTTCTTGAGTCCTAAGAAAAATGGTTTGTGCATGTTTTAATTAAAATTATCATTATCTTTAATTCAGCCCTTGAAAAAAAGTAAAAGTAAAATGGAAAGTAATTCTTTTTCATAATGAAATTCTTTCAACTATGAATCTAAGCAAGATGATGAATATAACATTGAAATCTTAGCCCACTAAATATTTTTCTACAGGGAATTAAGATAATATGGTCAGCATAATTTCCTTAATATACTCTAGCTTTTGGTTCAACACAGGTAAGGAATTTGGAGAAACTTGAGGAATAAAGATTTAGTATGCTCTTAGACTATGTCTGAATTTGGTAATAAGGAGTTCATGATCTGAGCCGCAGTCAGCTCCTGGACTTGTTTTTGCTGACTGTATAGAGCTTCTCCATCTTTGGCTGCAAAGAATATAATCAATCTGATTTTGCTGTTGACCATCTGGTAGAGACCATGTGTAGAGTCTTCTCTTGTGTTGTTGGAAGAGGGTGTTTGCTATGACCAGTGCACTGCTAGACCATTCAGGTGTGACCTAAATCAAATTCCTTATGATTAAACAGTGGAAGTGGGAAATAAATTTAAGGGCCTAGATCTGATAGATAGAGTGCCTGATGAACTATGGAATGAGGTTCGTGACATTGTACAGGAGACAAGGATCAAGATCATCCCCATGGAAAAGAAATGCAAAAAAAGCAAAATGGCTGTGTGGGGAGGCCATACAAATAGCTGTGAAGAGAGGCAAAAAACAAAGGAGAAAAGGAAATATATAAGGATCTGAATGCAGAGTTCCAAAAACAGCAAGAAGAGATAAGAAAACCTTCCTCAGTGATTAATGCAAAGAAATAGAGGAAAAGAACAGAATGGGAAAGACTAGAGATCTCTTCAAGAAAATTAGAGATACCAAGGGAACATTTCATGCAAAGATGGGCTTGATAAAGGACAGAAATGGTATGGAACTAACGGAAGCAGAAGATATTAAGAAGAGGTGGCAAGAATACACAGAACAGTACAAAAAAGATCTTCACGACCCAGATAATCATGATGGTGTGATCACTCATCTAGAGCCAAACATCCTGGAATGTGAAGTCAAGTGGGCCTTAGAAAGCATCACTATGAACAAAGCTAGTGGAGGTGATGGAATTCCAGTTGAGCTATTTCAAATCCTGAAACATGATGCTGTGAAAGTGCTGCACACAATATGCCAGCAAACTTGGAAAACTCAGCAGTGGCCACAGGACTGGAAAAAGTTCAGTTTTCATTCTAATCCCAAAGAAAGGCAATGCCAAAGAATGCTCAAACTACCGCACAATTGCACTCGTCTCACATGCTAGTAAAGTAATGCTCAAAATTCTTCAAGCCAGGCTTCAGCAATACGTGAACCATGAACTCCCTGATGTTCAAGCTGGTTTTAGAAAAGGCAGAGGAACCAGATATCAAGTTGCCAA
Organism: Ovis aries; assembly: GCF_016772045.2. Taxonomy (NCBI): domain Eukaryota; kingdom Metazoa; phylum Chordata; class Mammalia; order Artiodactyla; family Bovidae; genus Ovis; species Ovis aries. Next base: position 2,016,588 of record NC_056070.1, read on the forward strand.
CATCCTCTGGATCATGGAAAAAACAAGAGAGTTCCAGAAAAACATCTATTTCTGCTTTACTGACTATGCCAAAGCCTTTGACTATGTGGAACACAATGAACTGGAAAATTCTGAAAGAGATGGGAATACAGACCACCTGACCTGCCTTTGAGAAATCTGTATGCAGGTCAGGAAGCAACAGTTAGAACTGGACATGGAACAACAGACTGGTTTCAAATAGGAAAAGAAGTATGTCAAGGCTGTATATTGTCACCTTGCTTATTTAACTTCTATGCAGAGTACATCATGAGAAACGCTGGACTGGAAGAAACACAAGCTGGAATCAAGATTGCCAGGAGAAATATCAATAACCTCAGATATGCAGATGACACCACCCTTATGGCAGAAAGTGAAGAGGAACTAAAAAGCCTCTTGATGAAAGTGAAAGAGGAGAGTGAAAAAGTTGGCTTAAAGCTCAACATTCAGAAAACGAAGATCATGGCATCTGGTCCCATCACTTCATGGGAAATAGATGGGAAACAGTGGAAACAGTCTCAGACTTTATTTTTTGGGCTCCAAAATCGCTGCAGATGGTAATTGCATCCATGAAATTAAACGACGCTTACTCCTTGGAAGAAAAGTTATGACCAACCTAGATAGCATATTCAAAAGCAGAGACATTACTTTGCTGACTAAGGTCCGTCTAGTCAAGGCTATGGTTTTTCCAGTGGTCATGTATGGATGTGAGAGTTGGAATGTGAAGAAGGCTGAGTGCCAAAGAATTGATGCTTTTGAACTATGGTGTTGGAGAAGACTCTTGAGAGTCCCTGCAAGGAGATCCAACCAGTCCATTCTGAGGGAGATTAGCCCTGGGATTTCTTTGGAAGGACTGATGCTAAAGCTGAAACTCTAGTACTTTGGCCACCTCATGCGAAGAGTTGACTCATTGGAAAAGACTCTGATGCTGGGAGGGATTGGGGGCAGGAGGAGAAAGGGGCGACCGAGGATGAGATGGCTGGATGGCATCACGGACTCAATGGACGTGAGTGTGCGTGAACTCCGGGGGTTGGTGATGGACAGGGAGGCCTGGCGTGCTGCGATTCATGGGGTCGCAAAGAGTTGGACACGACTGAGCGACTGAAATGAACTGAACTGAACTAGACTATGTCGGTCCTATATCAACTATCTTAAGTAAACCTTCAGCAAGTGTTGTCCTGCAGTCTATTTACAGTGGAATCCTTTGACAAGTTTCTGAAATGCAGCTCTCATCCCTCGTTGATTATAGATATATCCATGTCATTTAAATTATAAATGCCCAGGTGGCAGTGTTGACATCTGTTTTAAAAATTGAGGAAACAGTATTGCCTTCCAATGTCCATCTCACATTGACATAGAGAGACTCCATGACAATTTGCAGGCTTCTGCAATGGAACTCTTTATTTTCAAGTGACTTTATTTTCCTAGACTCTGTTGTTATTAGGGTATATGGATGAGTTCAAAATCAAGATCTCTGTAATTGAGTAACACCATATCCAGAGTTACAAGCTTTGAAATCCATCACATTTCTTGGAGGAAATATTATTTCTCCAGAATAACAGGAATTTAGAAAAAAAAAATCATACTCTCTCCATGGTATCATGTCTCCATTCATTACTGGATAATATTGAAACAATTGACCCTGATATCTAACATCTTTGAGAGCTAGTTGGAAGAGCATCTTTTCACAACTGTTTCAAATATTGGCTGTTGCTTTTATCTTACTGCCAACAACAATCATGAAGGAGCTCCCAGAAGCTTTTCTATTGTCAGTTGTGACAACTCCTAGTAGCCAGTTTACATTAAGTTTATCTTTCTGGTAGCTCATATTCTTTAACAATGTCTAGGCAATGGCACCCCACTCCAGTACTCTTGCCTGAAAATTCCCATGGGAAGAGGAGCCTGGTAGGCTGCAGTCCATGGGATTGTGAAGAGTCAGACACAACTGAGTGACTTCACTTTCACTTTTCACTTTCATGCATTGGAGAAGGAAATGGCAACCCACTCCAGTGTTCTTGCCTGGAGAATCCCAGGGATTCTGGAGTGGGTTGCCATTTCCTTCTCCAATGCATGCATGCATGCTCAGTCACTCCAGTCCGTCTCTGTGTCACCCCATGGACAGCAGCACGCCAGGCTTCCCTGTCTATCACCAGCTCCCAGAGCCTGCTGAAACTCATGTCCATCCAGTCAGTGTTGCCATCCAACCATCCTATCCTCTGTTATCCCCTTCTCCTCCTGCCTTCAATCTTTCCCAGCATCAGGGTCTTTTCCAATGAGTCATTTCTTTGCATCAGGTGACCAAAGTATTGGAGCTTCAGCTTCAGCATCAGTTCTTCCAATAAATATTCAGGACTGATTTCCTTTAGGATTGCCTGGTTTGATCTCCTTATAGTCCAAGGGATTCTCAACGAGAGTCTTCTCCAACACCACTGTTCAAAAGGATCAATTCTTCAGTGCTCAGCTTTCTTTATAGTCCCACTCTCACATCCATACATGACTACTGGAAAAACCATAGCTTTGACTAGATGGACCTTTATTGGCAAAGTAATGTCTCTGCTTTTGATTTTGTTGTCTAGCTTGGTCATAATTTACTTCCAAGGAGCAAATGTATTTTAATTTCATGGCTGCAGTCACCATCTGCAGTGATTTTGAAGCCTAAGGAAATAAAGTCTGTCACTGTTTCCATTGTTTCCCTATCTATTTGCCATGAAGTGATGGGACCAGATGCCATGATCTTTGTTTTTGGAATGTTGAATTTTAAACAGATTTTTTCACTCTCCTCTTTCACTTTTGTCAAGAGGCTCTTTAGTTCCTCTTCACTTTTTGCCATAAGGGTGGTATCATTTGCATATCTGAGGTTGTTGATATTTCTCTTGGCAGTCTTGATTCCAGCTTGTGCTTCATCCAGACCAACATTTCTCATGATGTACTCCGCATATAAGTTAAATAAGCAGGGTGACAATATACAGCCTTGAGGTACTCCTTCCCCAATTTGGAACCAGTCTGTTGTTCCATGTCCAGTTCTAACTGTTGCTTCCTGACCTGCATACAGATTTCTCAAAGGCAGGTCAGGTAGTCTGGTATTCCGATCTCTTTAAGAATTTTCCACTGTTTGTTGTGCCCCACACAGTCAAAGGCTTTTATGTAGTCAGTAAAGCAGAAGTAGATGTTTCTCTCGAATTCTCTTGCTTTTTTTTTGATCCAACAGATGCTGGCAATTTGATCTTTGCTTCCTCCGCCTTTTCTAAATCATGCTTGAACATTTGGAAGTCCACATTTCATGTGCTGTTGAAGCCTAGCTTGGAGAATTTCGAGCATTACTTTGCTAGCGTGTGAGATGAGCGCAAGTGTACAGTAGTTTGAACATTCTTGAACATTCTTTGAACATTCCCAAAGAATGTTTGGGACTGGAATGAAAACTCACCTTTTCCAGTCCTGTGGCCACTGCTGAGTTCTCCAAATTTGCTGGCATACTGAGTGCATCACTTTAACAGCATCATCTTTTAGGACTTGAAATAACTAGAATCAAAAAAGATGTCTACCCAAAAATATGCCTTTTTGATCATATGGGACTGAAATGTAAAAGTAGGACATAAGAGATACCTGGAGTAACAGGAAACTTGGCCTTGGAGTAAAAAATGAAGAAGGGCAAAAGTTAACAGAATTTTCAAGAGAAGACTGTAGTCAAACACCCACTTCCAAGAATACAAGAGAAGGCTCTACACATGGATACCACCAGATGGTCAATACCAAAGTCAGATTGATCATATTCTTTGTAGTTGAAGATGGAGAAGCTCTATACAGTCAGCGAAAACAAGACCAGAAGCTGACTGTGGCTCTGATCAAAACTCCTTATTGCAAAATTCAGACTTAAGTTGAAGAAAGTAGGGAAACCCATACACTATTCAGGTATGACCTAAGTCAAATCCTTTATGATTATACGGCACAAGTATCAAATAGATTCAAGGGATTAGATCAGATAGACAGTGTGCCTGAAGAACTATGGACACAGGGTCATGACACTGACAAGAAGCAGTGATCAAGACCATTTCCAAGAAAAACAAATTTAAAAAGGCAAAATGTTTGTCTGAGGAGACTTTATAAACAGCTGAGAAAAGAAGAGAAGCAAAAAGCAAAGGAGAATAAGAAAGATATACCCATCTGAATGCAGAATTCCAAAGAATAGCAAGGAGAGATAAGAAAGGATGCTTGGGACTGGTGCACTGGGATGACTTGGAGGGATGGTATGGAGAGGGAGGTGGGGGGGTGGGGTTCAGGATGGGGAACACGCGTATGCCTGTGGCAGATTCATGTTGATGTGTGGCAGAAAAAATACAAGATTTTAAAGTAAAAAAAAATAAAAAATTTAAAAAAAAGCCTTCCTCAGTGATCAGTGCCAAGAAATAGAGGAAAACAATAGAATGGGAAGGACTAGAGATCTCTTCAAGAAAATTAGAGATACCAAGGAAACATTTGATGCAAAGCTGGGCACAGTAAAGGACAGAAATTGTATGGACCTAATAGAAGAAGATTGGAGAAGGCAATGGCACCCCACTCCAGTACTCTTGCCTGCAAAATCCCATGGATGGAGGAGCCTGGTAGGCTGCAGTCCATGGGATCGCAAAGAGTCGGACACGAGTGAGCGACTTCACTTTGACTTTTCACTTTCATGCATTGGAGAAGGAAATGGCAACCCATTCCAGTGTTCTTGCCTGGAGAATCCAAGGGACGGGGGAGCCTGGTGGGCTGCCATCTATGTGGTTGCACAGAGTCGGGCACGACTGAAGCGACTTAGCTGCAATAGAAGAAGATATTAAGAAGAGGTGGTAAGATTACACAGAATAACTATACAAAAAAGATCTTAATGACTCAGATAACCAGGATGGTGTGGTCACTCACCTAAAGGAAGACCTCCTGAAGTGTGAAGTCAAGTGGGCCTTAGGAAGCATCACAATGAACAAAGCTAGTGGAGCTGATAGTATTCTGTCCTCCTGGCTCTCAACAACTTCCTCAGGCAGCTGAGAAACTTACAGTCAAAGACCTCTACCATGCAGCTGTCCCTATAGAGAAACCCACAAACTTTAGTTAAAAACTTGCTCAACTGAGGATGAAAATAAGAACTGGCTGTTCTGCAGTGTGACCTTATATGCAACCTGATAAACCAAAGAAATGTAACATGGGACTAAAACAACTATGGAGCAACACCTTGATGAATTACAGTCTCAAAAATTACATTGACCCACCACACAATCATCACTAACAATTTTTATTTCAACAAACTGAACTCAAATTGGGAAATAAAGCTTTCAGAACAAAAGAAAAAAGGGATGACAGACTATCAGCCTCCAACCAATAACCCAGCCAGTTTTCAGTCAGTTCAGTTCAGTTCAGTCGCTCAGTCATGCCCGACTCTTTGCGACCCCATGAATCGCAGCACGCCAGGCCTCCCTGTCCATCACCAACTCCCGGAGTTTACCCAAACTCATCTCCATCGAGTCAGTGATGCCATCCAGCCATCTCATCCTCTGTCATCCCCTTCTCCTGCCCTCAATCCCTCCCAGCATCAGAGTCTTTTCCAATGAGTGAACTCTTCGCATGAGGTGGCCAAAGTACTGGAGTTTCAGGTTTAGCATCATTCCTTCCAAAGAAATCCCAGGGCTGATCTCCTTCAGAATGGACTGGTTGGATCTCCTTGCAGTCCAAGGGATTCTCAAGAGTCTTCTCCAACACCATAGTTCAAAAGCATCAATTCTTTGGCACTCAGCCTTCTTCATGGTCCAACTCTCACATCCATACATGACCACAGGAAAACCATAGCCTTGACTAGTCGGACTTTGTTGACAAAGTAATGTCTCTGCCTTTGAATATGCTATCTAGGTTGGTCATAACTTTTCTTCCAAGGAGTAAGCGTCTTTTAATTTCATGGCTGCAGTCACCATCTGCAGTGATTTTGGAGCCCCCCCAAAATAAAGTCTGACACTGTTTCTACTGTTTCCCCATCTATTTCCCATGAAGTGATGGGACCGAATGCCATGATCTTCGTTTTCTGAATGTTGAGCTTTAAGCCAACTTTTTCACTCTCCTCTTTCACTTTCATCAAGAGGCTTTTAGTTCCTCTTCACTTTCTGCCATAAGGGTGGTGTCATCTGCATATCTGAGGTGATTGATATTTTTCCTGGCAATCTTGATTCCAGCTTGTGCTTCTTCCAGCCCAGTGTTTTATGTACATACAAGACTTAAAATACTTATTTAATTGGGAATTAAAAGAAATCTCACCCTAAAAATGAGAGGATTCTTTTATTGAACAGGCAGTTAAGTCTCAAAAGCTGGCTTGATAAAAATATCTTTTCAGAATTCTGACATTAAGTAAAGCATTTTGGGGGGGAACTTGCTTTTGTTTTCCTATGCCTTTGAGGTGTATGCTCTACATGCTCATTTTAAGGTATTCTGTGTGTGTGTGTGTTTTGAAAACTTGATCTCTACCATGCTATTTTTGAGAGTAAACTCCCTGGATCTTATTTAGGTGTCATCCCTTCCCAATCTCTTATGGGGAATCCTCTTGCATCTTATTGATTTGACTCACTATTAATATATTTCATTAATGGCCAAATGATGTATCTTGTACATTGAAGCACAAGCTGGAATCAAGATTGCCAGGGGAAATATCAATAACCTCAGATATGCAGATGACACCACCTTTATGGCGGAAAGTGAAGAAGAACACTGTCAAGAGGCTATCTTGATAACAGTGAAAGAGAGTGAAAAAGTTGGCTTAAAGCTCAACATTCAGAAAACGAAGATCATGGCATCTGGTCCCATCACTTCATGGTAAATAGATGGAGAAACGGTGCAAACAGTGTCAGACTTTATTTTGGGGGACTCCAAAATCATTGCAGATGGTGACTGCAGCCATGAAATTAAAAGATGCTTACTCCTTGGAAGAAAAGTTATGACCTAGATAGCATATTAAAAAGCAGAGACATTACTTTGCCAACAAAGGTCCATCTAGTCAAAGCTATGGTTTTTCCAGTAGTCATGTATGGATGTGAGAGTTGGACTATAAAGAAAGCTTGATGCTTTTGAACTGTGGTGTTGGAGAAGACTCTTGAGAGTACTTTGGGCTGCAAGGAGATCAAACCAGTCAATCCTAAAGGAGATCAGTCCTGAATATTCATTGGAAGGACTGATGTTAAAGCTGAAACTCCAATACCTTGGCCACCTGATGCAAGGGGCTGATTCATTTGAAAAGACCCTGATGGTGGGAAAGATTGAAGGCAGGAGAAGAAGGGGATGACAGAGGATGAGATGGTTGAATTGCATCACTGACTGGATGGACATGAGTTTGAGTAAACTCTGGGAGTTGGTGATGGACAGAGAGTGCTGGCATGCTGCAGTCCATGGGATCACAAAGAATCGGACACGACTGAGAGACTGAACTGAAATTGAAGAAATGAATAAATTGGACAATTTCTTGAGTATTATTATTACAAATAGCTGTTTTATTGGTACCTATAAAAAAACAAAAATTAAATTAAAGGTGGAAAAAAGAAATACACCTAATGGTCAATCTAAGTCAGACATGACTTAGCAACTGAACAACAACAAAAATCTAAGAACTTCCTTAGTTTAAATCAAAGAAAAACATGTTTGGAAAGCCTTATTTGTGGCCTCTGCTTCCCTCAGAAAAACATTAGAATAACTGATATTAATAAGGAAAAAAAACTGTGAGAAAAGTTTAGATACTTTTTACAACAAGGAAAATTTAAAAGGACTTATCTCAAATTAATAAAGAAATCTTTAGATGGTTATTCAAAATGAAATAAAATAGACATTTATGTAATTAAAACATAAAGTTTTGATATTATACTACATAAGGTTAAATTGGCCACAAGGGACCCCATGATGGTGTTCATTATTAAAGGCCAAAATAGTCCACTCCATTTACTCCACTTTAAAAAATACATGTATTTAAAGAACTAAAAATACTTATATTGTGATATCTGATCAAAATTGAGGGCGGCAACATTTCAGCCAAAAGTTCTGAATCCCTTGGCTCAAATCCCCTCTGGGGATCCCAGAACCTTTTATGTAAAAATAGGTAAAATTGAAAGGGAATAAAAAGAAAGAAAAGCTTCTGGAACCCCTCCTTTTCTAGAATCCTATTTTGATTCTAATAAAGCTGAGGGTAAATGTTGATAGAATTGAGATGAAAGTGTAAAAATTGATATTTCAATTGGGCTTTATAAAAGATATCTGTTTTTATAATAGAGAAAAGTCAACATTGACTTTTCCATGCTAGATCTGTTTCTTTGGCCATTTTTGTTATTATAATCATACATGATGATTTTCCTCAGAGAATCCTGCCCCTCTCCCTGACTGTTAAGCTGAAATGCCTTTATTCAGAACCCTGTCCACCTATAGATGGCAAGAAGGAAGAAATAAACACTTTCCCCTGCCATTCTAGGAGTTAGTTGCAAGATTAAATGGAGTTTTTACTTTGTTTCCTAACCTCCCCCATCTCTGATCCATAAAAGGAACTGGCATCCAGACCACAAGATAGTTATTTTGAGACATTAGTTTGCTGTCTTCTCAGTCAGCAGCTTTCTGAATAAGTCATATTCTTTGCCTTGACACCTTCTCTCTAGGAATTATTGTCCTCTCATGTGGCAAGCAGAGAGAGCCTGGACCCAGTAACAATTTAATTATATTGCCGGGCAGGCCTGTTTCACTAAGGAATGCTTCCCCTCATGGTATTATAAGACAAGGCATATGAATCTGCCCTTCAGGAAATATTAGTTGAACCTAATAAAAGAAACGAATTGGGTTACTAATAGTAAAACATTAGTCATCTGAGCAAGCAACTTTAATGTATTCCAACTGTTCTTCATAAACTAGTAAGTTTATATTGAAATACTTGATTCAGAACTAGGTTTTTTAATATTTATTTGACTGTGACAGGCCTTACTTAAGGCATGAGAGATCTTTAGATATGCCATGCAGGATCATTAGTAGCAGCATGAAAACTCTCAGCTGTGGCATGTGATGTCTTAGTTGTGGCATGTGGGATCTAGCTCCCTTGACCAGGGATCAAACCTAAGCCCCCTGTGTTGGGAGCTCAGAGTCTTAGCCACTGGAAAACCAATGAAGTCACTTATGTTTTTCCTTTATTTTTAAGAGAAGCCATGAGATCTCTAGTTTTGCCTATGTACACATTAAATATACGTGTGTGTGTGATATCTCTCTCTATGGAAAGTATTAATCTAAATTGAATTTATAAACAACTCAATTTATTTATTATTTTTAATTGGAGGATAATTGCTTTATGATGTTGTGGTTTTCTGCCATACAAAAATGCAAATCAGACATATATATATATATATATATATCCCCTCCTTCTTGAGCGTGTTTCCAACCCACCGCCATGCCACCTGTCTAGGCTCTCACAGAGTACCAGACTGAACTGTGTTATATAGCAGCTTCTATTACATATGGTAGTATATATACGTCACTGCTTTTCAACTTGTTCTACCCTTTACTTCCTCCATTGTGTCCACAAGTGCATTTTCTATATCTGAATCGCTATTCCTGTCCTGCAAACAGGATTATCAGTACCATTTTTCTAGAGTCCATATATATGTGTTAATATACAATATTTGTTTTTGTCTTTCTGACATATTTCAATCTGTATAACAGGTTCTAGTTTCATCTACCTAAATTTAATGGACCGATTCATTCTTCTATACAGTTGAGTACTATTCTATTATATATGTGTACCACAACTTCTTTATCCATTTATCCGTCAGTAGACATCTAGGTTCCTTCTATGTCTTGGCTATTGTAAACAGAACTGCTATGGACACTGGAGTACATGTGTCTTTTGGATTATGGTTTTCTCAGGGCATATGCACAGTACTGGGATTGCTGATTCATATTGTAGTTTTATTCCTAGATTCTTAAGGAGTCTCCTTGCTGTTCTCTACAGTGGCTATATCAGTCTACATTCCCACCAACAGTGTTCCAGGGTTCCCTTTCTCCACACCCTCTCCAGCACTTATTATTTGAGGCCTTTTGATGACGGTTATTCTGACTGGTTTGAGGTGATACTTCACTGTAGTTTCAGTATGCGTTTCACTAGTAATCGGTGATGTGAAGCATCTTTCATGTGTTTATTGCCATCTGTCTGTCTTCTTTTTAGAAATGTCTGTTTAGGTTTTCTGCCCATTTTTTATTGGGCTATTTGTTTTCCTGATTTTGAGTTGTGTGAGAGGCTTATATATTATGGAGATTGATCCTTTGTCAGTTGCTTTGTTTGCAGTTATCTCCCATTCTGAGAGTTGTCTTTTAATCTTGTATACTGTTTATTTTGCTCTGCAAAACTTTTAAGTTTAACTAGGTCCCACTTGTTTCCTTCTGTTTTTATTTCCATTACTCTATGAGGTGGGTTAAAAAGAATCTTGCTGCAATTTATGTTAAGGGGTTTTCTCTCTATGTTTTTACCTAAGATTTTTATAGTTCCTGGTCTTACATTTAACTCTTTAATCCGCTTTGAGCTCATTTTTATGTATGGTGTTGGGAAGTGTCCAAATTTTATTCTTTTACATATATCTGTCCAGTTTCTGTGTAAAGAGGCTGCATTTTCTCCATTCTTGCCCTTTTGTCAAAACCCAGAGGTGCTTGAGTTTATCTCTGAGGCTTTCTATCTTGTTCCATTGGCCTATATTTTGCTTTTGTGACAATAACATACTGTTTTGATGACTGTAGCTTTGTAGTATAGTCTGAAATCAGGAAGCTTGATTCCTCCAATTCATTTTTCCTTCTCAAGATTGCATTGGGCTTTTGGGGTCTTTTCATTTCCATAAAAATTGTGAAATTATTTATTCTAGTTCTGCTAAAAATACATTGGAAATTTGATATTAATTGCACTGAATCTGTTGATTGTTTTGGGTATTATAGTCTTTTTCACAATACTGATTCTCCCAATTAAAGACTATGGTATACCTGCTCATCTGTTTGTGTTATGTTTGATTTCTTTTATCAATGTATTATAGTTTTCTGCATACAGATCTTTTGTCTCTTTAGGTAGGCTTATTCCTAGGTATTTTATTGTTTTTTCTGCAATGGTGAATTAGATTGCTTCCTTAATTTTTCTTTCTGATTTTTCATGTTAGTGTATAAGAATTCAAGGGATTTCTGTGTATTAATTTTGTATCCTGCAAATTTACTAAAGTCATTGATAAGCTTTAGTAATTTTCTAGTGACATCTTTATGATGTATAGCTTATGTCATCTGCAAACAGTGAGTGTTTTAATTCTTTTCAATCTGGATTCCTTTCATTTTATTTTTCTTCTCTGATTGCCATGGCTAGTGCTTCCAAATTATATTGAATAATATTGATAAGAGTGGGTTCCTTCATCTTCTTCCTGATCTTAGAAAAGAATACTTTCATTTTTTCACCATTAAGAATTTTCTCTGGAAAGGTTTTCTGTTTGTTTGTTTGTTTGTTTAATCATAAACGGGTGTTGAAGATTTTTGAAAACTGTTTCTATGTCTATCTAGATTATCATACGGGTTTTTTATCTTTCAAATTGTTAAGGTGGTGTATCACATTAATTGATTTGTGTGTATTGAAGGATCCTTGCATCACGGGGATATATCCCACTTGATCATGGTCGATCCTTTCAATTTGCTGTTTTATTCTGTTTGCTTGTATTTGGTTGAGGATTTTTGCATTTATGATCATTAGTGATATTGGCTTGGAATTTTCTTTTTTTGTGATATCTTTGATTGGTTTTGCTGTCAGGGTAATGATGGCCTCAGAAAAACATTCCCTCAGTGGGAATGTTCTGCCCTCTGTAATTTTTTGAACAGTATGAGCAGACATGTGTGAGCTCTTCTCTAATCATTTGATAGAATTCACTTGTGAAAGAATGTGGCTCTGGGATTTTGTTTCTCAGAAGAATTTTGATGACAGTTTTTATTTCAAGGCTTGTGATTGGCCTGCTCATATTTTGTAATTCTTCCTAGTTCAGACTCAGATAGATACTTTTCTAAGAATTTGTCCATTTCTTCCAAGTTGTCCATTTTATTGCATATTATCTCATATATTCATATAAGTATAGTTATCCATTGTAGTCTATTATGATCACAATAAACTGTGGAAAATTCTGAGAGAGATGGGAATACCAGACCACCTGACCTGCCTCTTGAGAAATCTGTATGCAAGTCAGGAAGCAACAGTTAGAATTAGACATGGAACAACAGACTGGTTCCAAATAGGAAAAGGAGTACGTCAAGGCTGTATATTGTCACCCTGCTTATTTAACTTCCATGCAGAGTACATCATGAGAAACGCTGGACTGGAAGAAACACAAGCTGGAATCAAGATTGCCGGGAGAAATATCAATCACCTCAGATATGCAGATGACACCACCCTCATGGCAGAAAGTGAAGAGGAACTAAAAAGCCTCTTGATGAAAGTGAAAGTGGAGAGCGAAAAGTTGGCTTAAAGCTCAACATTCAGAAAATGAAGATCATGGCATCCAGTCCCATCACTTCATGGGAAATAGATGGGGAAACAGTGGAAACAGTGTCAGACTTTATTTGGGGGGGCTCCAAAATCACTGCAGATGGTGACTGCAGCCGTGAAATTAAAAGACGCTTACTCCTTGGAAGAAAAGTTATGACCAATCTAGATAGCATATTCAAAAGCAGAGACATTACTTTGCCAACTAAGGTCCATCTAGTCAAGGCAGGGGTCGCAAAGAGTCGGACACAACTGAGCGACTGAACTGAACTGATTATGATCCTTTGTATTTCTATGTTGTCTATTGTAACCTCTCCTTTTTCATTCTTTTATTAATTTTTTTTTTTCATGATGAATGTGGTTAATGGTTTCTCAGGTTTTTTTTTTTCTTCTTTATCTTCTCATGTTCAGTTCAGTTCAGTTCAGTTCAGTCACTCAGTCCCGTCTGACCCTTTGCGACCCCAAGGATGGCAGAACGCCAGGCCTCCCTGTCCATCACCAACTCCCAGAGTTTACCCAAATTCATGTCCATTGAGTCAGTGATGCCATCCAACCATCTCATCCTCTGTCGTCCCCTTCTCCTCCTGCCCTCAATCTTTCCCAGCATCAGGGTCTTTTCAAATGAGTCAGCTCTTTGCATCAGTTAGCCAAGTATAGGAAGTTCAGGTTCAGCATCAGTCCTTCCAATGAACACCCAGAATTGATCTCCTTTAGGATGGACTGGTTGGATCTCCTTGCAGGAGACAAGGGTTCAATCCCTGGCGTGGGGATATCCCATATGCTGCAAAGAAACTAAGTCCATGCTCCACAACTATTGAGCCTGTACTCTACAGAAAAGAAGCTGCAACTACTGAAGTCTGTACACTGTAAAGTCCATGCTCCACAACAAGAAAAGTCACTGCAATGAGAAGGCTGCACACTGCAATGAAGACCAACCACCACTCACCACTGCAACTAGAGTAAAGCCTATGGAGCAATGACAACCCAGCACAGCCAAGAATAAACTAAATAAATAAATCACATGATTTTTAAAATTAAATTCCATTTTATCTGATATGAGTTTGCTACTCCAGCTTTTTTTTAAATTTCCATTTGCATGGAATATCTCCTTGCATTCCCTCACTTTCAGTCTGAATGTGTCCCTAGGTCTGAGATGGGTCTTTTGTAGACAGCAAATATATAGGTCTTGTTTTTATATCCATTCAGCCACTATGTTTCGTTTGGTTGGAGCACTCAATTCATTTACATTTAAAGTAATTACTGATATGTATGATCCTGTTTTCAGTACTGTGGATGAAGCACAATCTGGAATCAAGATTGCCAGGAGAACTATCAATAACCTCAGATATGCAGATGATACCACCCTTATGGCAGAAACTGAAGAGAAACTAAAGAGCCTCTTGATGAATGTGAAAGAGGAGAGTAAAAAAAAAGCTGGCTTAAAACTCAACATTCGTGAGATGATTTGGGAGAATGGCATTCTAACATGTATACTATCATGTAAGAATTGAATCGCCAGTCTATGTCTGATGCAGGGTGCAGCATGCTTGGGGCTGGTGCATGGGGATGACCCAGAGAGATGTTGTGGGGAGGGAGGGGGGAGGGGGGGTTCATGTTTGGGAATGCATGTAAGAATTAAAGATTTTAAAATTAAAAATAAAATAAAATAAAATAATAAAATTTAAAAAAAAGAAATTCAGCATTTAAAAAACTAAAAAAAAAAAAAAACAAACCAAAAAAACTCAACATTCAAAGAACGATATTCATGGCATCCAGTCCCATCACTTCACGGCAAATAGATGGGGAAACAAGGGAAACAGCGACAGGCTTTACTTTCTTGGGCTCCAAAATCACTGCAGATGGTAACTGCAGCCATGAAATTAAGGCACTTGCTCCTTGGAAGAAAAACTATGAAAAACCTAAACAGCATAATCAAAAGCAGAGACATTCCTTTGCTGACAAAGGTCCGTCCATATAGTCAAAGTTATGGTTTTTACAGTAGTCATGTTATGGATGTGAAAGTTGGACCATAAAGAATGCTAAGCACCAAAGAATTGATGCTTTTGACCTATGGCACTGAGGAAGACTCTTAAGAGTCCCTTGCACTGCAAGGGGATCAAACCAGTCAATCCTAAAGGAGAGGTCAACCCTGAATATTTATTGGATGGACTAATGCTGAAGCTCCAATACTTTGACCACCTGATGCAAAGAGACAGCTCATTAGATAAGGCCCTGATACTGGGAAAGATTGAGGGCAGGAGGAGAAGGGGATGACAGAGGACAAGATGGTTGAATGGTATGAGTCTGAGCAAGCTCTGGGAGATCGTGATGGACAGTGAAGCCTGTCGTGCTGCAGTCCATGGACTCACGAAGAGTCTGACATGACTGAGTGAACAACAATTGGCATTTATTGTTTTGGGTTTTTTTGTAGGTCTTTTCTTTCCCTTGTGTTTCCTGCCTAGAGAAGTTCCTTTAGCATTTTTTTGTAAAGTTGGTTTGGTGGTGCTAAATTCTCTTAACTTTAGCTTATCTTCAAAGCTTTTGACTTCTCCATCGAACCTGAATCAGATCCTTGCTGGATAGTTATCTTGGTTGTAGATTTCTTCATTTCATCACTTTAAGTATATCCTGATACTTCTTTATGCATAACTGCAGAGTTTCTGATTAAAGATCAGCTATTAACCTCATAAGGATTCCCTTATAGATTTTTTTCTTGCTTTTCCCTTGATGTTGCTAGTATTTTTATTCTGTGTTTAATTTTTGCTAGTTTGATTAATATGTGTCTTGGTGTGTTTCTCCTGGGTTTAATCTGTGTGGTTCTGGACTTGGGTGACTACTTCCTTTCCCATGTTAGTAATGTTTCTTCACTATAATCTCTTCAACTATTTTCTCATGTGTTTTTTCCCTCTTCTGTAATCTTTATAATTTGAATGTTCATGTGCTTAAGGTTGTCTCAGACATCTCTGAGGGTTTCCCTGATAGCTCAGCTGGTAAAGAATATGCCTTCCATGAAGGAGACCCTGGTTTGATTCCTGGGTTGGGAAGATCCCTTGGAGAAGGGATAGGCTACCCACTCCAGCATTCTTGGGGTTCCCTGGTGGCTCAGCTGATAAAGAATCTGCCTGCAGTGCAGGAGACCTGGGTTTGATCCCTGGGTTGGGAATATCCCCTGAAGAAGGGAACAGCATTCTGGAGAATTCCATGGACTGTATAGTCCATGGGGTTAGAAAGAGTCAGACATGACTGACTTTCACATCACTTCAAAGGTCTCTCAAACTGTCTTCACAACTTTTTATTCTTTTTTCTTTATTCTGCTTCAGTTATTTCCACCTTTCTCTTCCAGCTCATTCATCTGTTTCTCTGCTTCAGTTATTCTGCTATTGATTCCTTCTAGTGTAGTTTTATTTTAGTTATTGTACTGTTGTTCATTGATTGTTTGTTCTTTAGTTCTTCTATGTCTTTGTAGCTTCTTAATCTGTGCCTTCATTCTATTTATCTGCACCTCCTTTCTATTTCCAAGATTTTGTATCATGTTTACTATCGTTACTCTGAATTCTTTTTCAGATAGACTTCTATTTCCTCTTTATCTGTTTGGTTTTAAGTGTGTTTATTACCTTTCTCATTCACGTGCTGAATATTTCTCTGTCTTCTCATTTTGTTTAACTTACTGTACTTGGTGTCCCCTTTCTGCAGACTGCAGGCTCATTGTTCCTATCTTACTTGTGGCGTCTTCACACAGAGTGTGGGGTTGGACCAGTGCCTTGTGTAGGTTTCCTAATTAGAGGTGCTGGTGCCTATGTTCTTGTGCACAGAGCTAGATCTTCTCCCTCTGATGGGTAGTGCTGTACCTTGTGATGTGTTTTGGGGTTTCTGTGAGCTTACTATATCTTTAGGTAGCCTATATACTAATGGGTAGGGCTGTGATCCTGTTTTGCTTGGTTTTTGTTTTGAGGACTCCAGTACTGGGGGTTGCTGGCCATTGAGTGAAGCCAGGTCTTAGTGCTGAGATCAAGACCTTTGGGAGAGCTCTCACCAGTTAATATTCCATGTACTTGGAGGTTCTCCAGTGGTAACTTCTGGTTGGAGAACCAATATTCTGCCAGCCATAAGGCACAGAAGAGAATAGGAAAAAAATGAAAACAGACAAAACCCAAAACAAATGGTAAAAGCAAAACTAAACAGGAAAAAACACAAAGAAACTGACTCCATCAGACTCATAAGAAGGAAAGAAGCAAAAAAAAAAAAAAAAAAAAAAAGGCGGGGGGGGGGGAGAAAACCAAAAAAGAGAGCAATAAAATCAATGAAAAATCCCATAAATGAAAACTAACACTAAAAACTAAACTGGAAAAACACAAAATCAAGAGAAATTCAAATACAGAAAGCAAACTAAAAGAGGCAAATAAAGCATAAAACAAACATAATGATATGATTAAAAGGAAAAATAATAAACAAAAATAATAGAGATGAAAACAAAGGGAAAACTACAAAGTAACAAAGAAGTAAAATATAAAATAGGAGACTACATAATACAGTTTAAAATAAAATAAAAACAGGCAAAACAAAGGAAAAGGCAAAAACATGGAAAAATACAAAATAAAAAAAAGTACAGTAAAAATAGAAAAAAATATTGGGAATTAAAAGCATTTAAATGTAAATAAAAGTAAAAGAATATAAAAGAGGAGCAACAATAGAAATAGAATAGAGCGGAAAAGAAAAGAAAAAATAAATGAGCAAGTCATAGTAAAAATATTATTTTTCTGTGGCCTCAACTGTCAGTATCGTGATCCCCACGGTCAGGGTATCTCCAGCCAATCTCCCTACCCAGGAAGTCCTTCAATATGTATAGGAAGGTCCCTGAACCTCCAATGGACACTGTAAGTCTAGCTCAGCAGACTCTGATTTGGCCTTACTTCAGCTTGTATGTGCTTCAAAAATCCATAGTTTCTCCCAAAGTCCACTGCTTCAAATATGGTAACACATGTTGTATATTCATATATTCCACAGATGCAGGGTTACCAAGCCAACAGTGGCAATTCATTCCACTCTCCACCAGCTGCACAAGAGAATACTCTTCCTCTTCTTTGGTTATGTAGCCTCTGGAACTCAGGTTTTAGCCCCACCTCTGTTTGTATGCAACCCTCCAGTGTCTGTTACCTGCTCAGACAAGAGGGGGCAAAGGCAGAAGCCAATCAGGGTTCACTTGATCACTCATGCCAGAGAGAGGGAGGAATAGGGCAGCTGCAAATGGGCTGTATGGGGAGTGCCTGAAGTGGCAGAGGTTAGCACAAATTTACTACAGTCTGAAGCAGGACATGTGTTCTCCCAGGGAAACTGAGCCAGGATTGTAGGACCCTCGGCAGTGCCAGGCTGCACAAGTTTCCAGGAAGGTGCGAGCAGTGACCTACTGCCACTCAAAATTTGGCAGAAGTGGGAGCAGCTGTCCCACCGATGTCTGAGATTGGATACAGCAGCCACTGCTCACATTACCTCTGGAGCTCAGACAGGTGTGCCCTGACCTGTGTGAATGCACAGAGTTAGATGCTCCTTGTCTGTCCCAGCCTTCCTTTGCATACCTGAGAGTGGGTATGATCTATTGCCCACATACAATGATCTATTGCCTCTCTGGCAAGCCCAGGCTTTGTCCTGGACTCCCTTAGCTGTGTTATGCTAGTTTCCTCAGGCTGTCCTCACAGAGCCAATTCCCATCCTTACTCTGGGTAACCACCAAAGCCTCAGCCTCAGCAACCAGTCCTCATCCTCTGTGGCAGGCATGCAGACAAGCATCTCAAACTTAGGGGTACTAGCTGGCACAGATCTGTGCGTAGATTTCTCTCCACTTTGCTCTTCACACACCTATTATTGTGCTCTCCTCTGAGGCTCCAAAGGTACCCCCGTCTTCACAGTGAGGGGTTTCCTAATGTATGGAAACTTTTCCTCCTTCACAGCTCCCTCCTGAGATGAAGGTCCCATCCCAATTCCAATTCCTTTCTCTCTCTCTCTCTCTCTCTTTTTTTTTTTTTTTTTTTTTTTTTGGTATTACTTCCTTTTCCCTACCCCATTATGTGGAAAGCAGAAGGCCTTTTTGGAAATCGTTTTTGGAATACTGACATTTTCTGCCAGCACTCAATAGATGTTCTATAAGAGTTGTTCCTTGTGTGTAGATAGAGTTTTGATAGATTTGTTAGTAAGAAGTTGATCTCCACATCTTACCCCTCTGCTATCTTAAAGGTCCCTCCAAGAGCTCAATTTAAAAGTAAGCTCTTACAAATTAAATATAAAAGACATTGGCCAAAAAGACTTTCAGTTTTATGTGAACTGGTAAATATTCAATATTAAGTTGCTTTCTGATATTAACATTTAAGTTTGATCTAATTAACAGAGACACGTCTTTACAGTCATCAGCATTATGTGCCATACTTCCATCACACCTAGGTTTAATAGAAGTCATATATGACCTTATTGTATCTGGTACAAATTTGTCAGCAAGGAAATAACTTGACATGATGAAACTTTAAATTAAATGTAAACTAGATAAGAGCTTTTGGGTAAATGCTTTAAAACTGATTATCTGAGAGGTGTCTGCTAATACTTATATCTCCAGATATTTGGTAACTTAAAGTTCTAGAGTTGTGATAATTTGAGTGATAGAAATTTATTGAATAGCTGGATCATCCCCATTAAAACAAGATACTGAGACATTACTGAGACATCAATTACTAAACAGAGAAACTAAGGTATTTAATAAATATGTTTCGTGTCAACCTGGGATGTTCTCTACAAGAAAATGAACGTTTTCTAGAAATTATCACAGGTATTTATGTTCATTGACCTACAGAATGCCAATTAAAAGGCAGTTCATCATTGCTTACTTCTTTGTTTTCACTAGAAATTAAGGTTTTTAAGAGCTGAGAATTCTAATTTGAACATGTTATTAAAGCCAATAGAAATAGTAAAGAACTATTTATGTATATAGTAGGAAATTAGATTGCATGTTTTCAATAAATATATGAGGAATAAATTACATTTTATAGAGAAAAAAGAAAGTATGTTTTAGAGCTGGTTGTTTTTGGAGGGAAAAATAAGGAATTAAACTTATTATGGATACAGAAAATGACAAAAGGTTGTGGAAAGGAACCTTGAGGAGAAAACAAGTTTTAAGTATGGTTAATATTAAGGAAATTTAGATTTAAGTTACTTGTTAGTAAATTTTATTGTTAAAAGTAAGCTAGTACAAACTGGAATTTGATTTCTCTCTCTGTTAAGAAAATGAAGTTTTTTAGAGTGCTTCTTTTTGATAACAGATTGTGTGAGTTTCTAAGATCTGTATTTTTAAAATGTTTTTGTGATTTTGGTTAAATGAAGAAGTATTGTTTCACAGTGACCTTTATTAAAAACCTTTTTGATATTTTAAACAAAATTCCCCAATATCAAAATCTAAAGTTCTTTTAGCCTCCAGCTGACTCTGGGGTACTTCAAAGGAATCCTGAGATATCTCAGAGAAGAATATTAATCTAATTATGTTTATCTGGTATGTTAAATTACTTGAGAAAAATTTTCAAATGATTGGACATGAACCTTAGGTTATAGTGTATGGATAAATTTCATTAATAGAGATATTCCAAAATTTACATGAAATTCTTAACATCTGATATACCCTGAAATAATGTTATCAGTCATAATTCTAATTATTATCTAAAATGTTATGTTATAGAAATATCCAAGTTTCTTGCCAATTGCATTATACTTAAAATTTTAATCATATTATTTATTTTGTCCTTTAAAGACAATCATTATTTTACATTGATGCATTTACAAAATAAAGATCTTCAAGAAAACATACAAAAAGGACTTTGTAAAACAAATATCTAAGTTTCTGAAAGTCTTTAGATAATACCACTCTACTTGGGAATAAATAACAAAATTCTAATGGAAAACCTGATGACTTCATCCAGATCAACAGGAATAATACATAGGACTGAATGAACTGATGAATATTATTTATAACTTTATGATTTTTTGAGAAATATACTAGCTTTAATCTTTTCGTTCCAGAGAAAACCTTTCCTCTTATGTTATGGAGTACAAGTTGATAAGTATACCTTTGTAAACAAAGATGAAACATTTATCTTTTTCGCTATATTTGATCCTGAATTTGGTTTCTCCAGCTCTCCTGTGGAATTGATGGTTTATTGCAACTTGATTAAGCTCGTTATATTTATCATTGTTTTTATTTTCCTTTGTTTCCAAATTATTTATGCTTGCTTCTCCCTGCTGCCCTATGACTTTGTCAGTGTTACTAATTGTATTACTTTAGTTCAGTTCAGTTCAGTTGCTCAGTCGTGTCCGACTCTTTGTGACACCATAAATCGCAGCACGCCAGGCCTCCCTGTCCATCACCAACTCCCGGGTTCACTCAGACTCACGTCCATCGAGTCCGTGATGCCATCCAGCCATCTCATCCTCGGTCGTCCCCTTCTCCTCCTGCCCCCAATCTCTCCCCAGCATCAGAGTCTTTTCCAATGAGTCAACTCTTCGCATGATGTGTCCAAAGTACTGGAGCTTCAGCTTTAGCATCATTCCTTCCAAAGAACACCCAGGACTGATCTCCTTCGGAATGGACTGGTTGGATCTCCTTGCAGTCCAAAGGACCCTCAAGAGTCTTCTCCAACACCACAGTTCAAACGCATCAATTCTTCGGCGCTCAGCCTTCTTCACATTCCAACTCTCACATCCATACATGACCACAGGAAAAACCATAGACTTGACTAGAAGGACCTTAGTCAGTAAAGTAATGTCTCTGCTTTTGAATATACTATCTAGGTTGGTCATAACTTTTCTTCCAAGGAGTAAGCGTCTTTTAATTTCATAGCTGCAGTCACCATCTGCAGTGATTTACATGCTGCCTATTTTATGAGATTATTATCTGTTATAGTATCCAATGAGCAACAGAGCCTTCAGCAAAATTGATGGCTAAGCATCTTGAGGAAATAGATTACATTTTATGGCACCCCACTCCAGTACTCTTGCCTGGAAAATTCCATGGATGGAAGAGCCTGGTAGGCTGCAGTCCATGCTAAGAGTCGGACACGACTGAGCGACTTCCCTTTCACTTTTCACTTTCATGAGAAGGAAACGGCAACCCACTCCAGTGTTCTTGTCTGGAGAATCCCAGGGACGGGGGAGCCTGGTGGGCTGCCGTCTATGAGGTCGCACAGAGTCGGACACAACTGAAGTGACTTAGCAGCATTATGCTTATAGAATAATCATAATAGTGTGATTCTAGGTATGGAGAGAAATAACAAGGGAAATATTTCTTGCATAATAGTAAAATATGTAAACATGTATTACTAGTAATACAAAGGATATAGAGAATCTTTAATTATAGAATGGCATTGAAACATGTATAATATCATATAAGAAATGAATCACCAGTCTAGGCTCAATGCAGGATACAGGATGCTTGGGGCTGGTGCACTGGGATGACCCAGAGAGATGGTATGAGGAGGGAGGTGGGAGGGGGATTCAGGATTGGGAACACATTTACACTCATGGTGGATTCATGTTGATGTATGGCAAAATCAATACAATATTGTAAAGTAAAACAAAAATAATAATAATAAATAAAATATGGAAGAAAAAAAATAGTGCCTAATCTAGAAATTAGCACCTGGAGTGGCACAGCAACAAGAATATTGGCCAGAACTTGGATGAACCTCTCAGCACCATGGAACAAAAATTAGTCATGAAATGTCTCCCAAATATTGATCAAATTTTGGTCAAAGAGGAGGGATTGAGAAATAAAATATTGCCTTCCATATCAATAACTAAAGGATGTCACAGTTATCAATAACTGCAACCCTCCCTACTCCCTCCCTCAACTGTGAGCCCTGAGGGAACTCGGTAAGGAAGAACACCAGTCATCTAGCTGCAGCCAGACTGCAGCCATGCCCAAGGTACACCCTGCGGAAACTCAGAATGGAAAGCACAGGAGGCTGACCCCAGACACGTGAGGTGTACATCCAAAGAGTAATTTCAGCAAGCCTCAACTCTCACATCTTCCCATACACAGAAAAGCTCTAAATTCCTTAACTTGAGATATCTGGTTTTCTTTAACTATTTATTTAAATATTTATCTTCTGAATTTCAGATACCTGCTCTTATTGCAAAACTCCTATATACCCTGGCTATGCCCCTTGCCTCCTCAGAGCAGTTTTCTCAGGGTTATTTGAAATGTTATCTCTGGGACTTGAAGTCTGCCTCCCAGGCTTGAATATCTGCTGAGTAAAACATAACTCTCAACTTTTAGATTGTGCTTTTTATCCAGTCAACACCTCATTGGGCTACAGCTCCTCCAACTTGAACACAGCAGTGAGCTCCTCCACAGTCGATTTTTCCTGTCTAAAATGTACTGGGACTCCGAGAGCACACCAAGAAATGTGGGACTCCCTCTATAGTCATGGAATGCTTGTGTTATCTCTCAAGAGTGGTGAAACAAATGCTACACTTAAGAGACTAATCTTTTACTCCATTTGAATCTTCCTTAAGTCACATTTCTCAGGACAGTTTCGGTAACTATTATAGACTAATCTTAAAAGTGAACTAACTGCATGTATATTACTCTCCATACAAATATTTCATTGTAATTTGAAAATATATGCAGTTTATCAATATAGACTTTTAGTTGGCAATAGCAATACTTTTTCTAGAGTTAAATACCCAGCAGTCATAAGTGTAAGTCAAATAAATTTTGTCTGAGTGTGGATTATCTTTTTAAAAAAAGATAGCACCTAAAAAAAAAAGATAGCATCTTTTGCTATGCAGGTAAATATGGTTAGAAATATTTTATCACTTAATACTTATATTTTAATATAACAACTGTGACATTTGAAAAAAATAAGGTTGATAAATTACATAGAGGCTGTTTCTTTTCACTCCAAGAATGCTGCAGTAAGTGTTTTCTGATGAAGAAGAAATCCAACTGGACAACTTAAGGGAACTTCCACACCTCTCATCTCTCACTAACCAGTTAATGCTCCTGTGGATTTACAAATTTTTCACAACCTAAAAGTTGAGAGTTATGTTTTATTCAGTGAAAGGAATATTAGAATTATTTTCCAAAACTCTTCAGAATAGAACTAGGATCAAGGTACACAAAGTAAAGAAATCTATTTGAATTAATATGAAGAATAAAATTATGATAATTAAAGCTGTCCAACAAGGAACTATGCACTATGTACTGATATATTTAGTCCATGTATATTGGAAGTATTCAAGCAGGTGTTTTCCCATAAGATTGTTAAATAGATTCATGCAAGGATTCATCTTGTAATTTCTATGGTGTTCTTGGATTCCAACTGCCTTGTCACACGTGTGGCATAGTGTCAACTATATAGTAGACTTCTAATTGAGATATAAAGTTCCTAAATTGCTCTGTCCAAACAAATAGTCTAAAACTCACTTAAATATAAACTCAACCTGATTTTTGTAAGGCAGGTGCAAAGTCACTTCTCATTACATTACTGTCTCACTTCATCTAAAACTGTGAATATGCATTTTTCAAAAATGTGAGCCTAAGCTTCCCAAAGACTTGGATTTTGCAATAAAAGCCCTCTCAAAATAGTCTGTATAAATTTACAGACAACACTAATTTTCACCCCACAACCAACTCCAGACAGAACACACCAAAATTTAAAAACAGAATAATAATAAAATTATTATTGTTGTTGTTATTATTATTATTAATAAAATAAAAACAAAATAATAAAAACAGAAGTAAAACAGATTCACTGGCAGCTAACAGAGGAAATCTGTCTTGTCTAATAGGTACAGTATTGCCTTTTTAAAGGAAATATTTTGGGAGCTTTAATTGAAGTAGGAAAAAAGATATAAATTTTCAGAAAAAGACTGTCAGGTTTTTTACAGGCAGGTTCGTTATTCTTTCTCCATAATAGGAAAAGAAATCAGTGGCTACAGGTTGCATGAACACGTTGTTATAAAACAGAAAGTTGAAATCTGGATCCAGGCCAAGGAATAAAAGCATCATCTTATATATTTACTCAGAGAATGAAAAAAGTTCATCTTAAGGTTAAGAAGCTGGCACAATACAGACGTTTCATCAATGTTTACTCTAAGTTTGGCTATAGTACATGTATATAAAATGCCTAAAATTAAATCCATAATTGGCCAAATGTAGTACGTTTGAAGTTACATAAAATATTTAGCCATGTTTTAGCATTCGTCATTGTCTGTTTTAAACATAAAGAGCTTTGATTTATGCTATTATTAGTTCTTGTGACAAAATGGGTTTCCTTAAGAGAACTATATTAATAGAATCTTCCTAATGCTAGGAATAATAGTTACAGAATTAAGAGAATTTAAAAAATTTTGTTTTTACCCACAGTAAAATATTTTCATTATATTTTAATAATTCCTTCTTCCTTTAACCCTTAATATTTCCTTTAAAAAGCTGAAGAAAATATTTTATATTTATGCCTTTATTTGCTATCTGTTTTTAAAATTTTGTGGCCATACATTCAATTTTATTTAAAGGAGACAATAAACAGAGTTACACAGAATAAAATAAAAAGAAAATTTTAGCAAAGCAAAATGGCATATTAAAAGGGTGCAATAAGGGTATCTAATGAATAAATTTCTATTGAAAATCTTATGATGTATTTGCACCACAATTTTTATTGCAGCACTATTTACAATAACTGAGACATGGAAGCAACCTAAATGTCCATCAACAGAGGAATGGATAAAGAAGATGTACATATATACACAATGGAATAGTACTCAGCCCTTAAAAAAGAATGAACTAATGCCATTTGTAGCAACATGGGTGGACCCAGAGAACGTCACACTGAGTGAAGTAAGTCAGACAGAGAAGGGGAAATATCACATGACATTCTTACCTGTGTACTCTAAAAAGAAATGATACAAATGAACTTCCTTAAAAAACAGAAAGAGACTATGGACAGAGAATATAATCTTATGATTGCTGAGGGGAAAGAACAGTTAGGGAGTCTGGGATGTTTGTTATATTTGTTATATTTCTGTTATATTGGAAATGAGTAACCAACAAATACCTACTGTATAGCACATGGAACTCTGCTCAAAAATGCTATATGGCAGCCTGGATGGGAGGAAAGTTTGAGGGAGAAAGGAAACTTATATATGCATGGCTGAGTCACTGAAATTATCACATTTTAATCATCTATACCCCAATACAAAATATAATAATCATTATAGTTTAAAAAAAATCTTGTATTACATTGGAATGTATGTTGTAAGTCTCTTGAAAAAGATTTTGGGAATAAGTACCAAGATAATTAATGTACATATTGGTTAGCTAGTGTTTCAGTTCAGTTCAATTCAGTCACATTCATGTCCCACTCTTTGTGGCCCCATGGACTGAAGCATGCCAGGCTTCCCTGTCCATCACCAATTCCCAGAGCTTGCTCAAACTCACATCCATCCAGTTGGCGATGCTGTCTAACCATCTCATCCTCTGTTGTCCCCTTCTCCTCCTGCCTTGAATCTTTCCCAGCATCAGGGTCTTTTCCAATGAGTCAGTTCCTTGCATCAGGTGGTCAAAGTATTGGGAGTTTCAGCTTCAGCATCAGTCCTTCCAATGAACAGCCAAGAGTGATCTCCTTTAGGATGGACTGGTTGGATCTCCTTGCAGTCCAAAGGACTCTCAAGAGTCTTCCCCAACATCACAGTTCAAAAGCATCAGTTTTTTTTGGTGCTCAGCTTTCTTTATACTGCAACTCTCACCTCCATACATGACTTCAGGAAAACCACAGCTTTGACTAGACGGACATTTATTGGCAAAGCAATGTCTTCAATTTTTAATATGCTGTCTTTGGACATAGCTTTTCTCCCAAGGAGCAAGCATCTTTTAATTTCATGGCTGCAGTCACCATCTGCAGTGATTTTGGAGCCCCCAAAATAAAGTCTGTCACTGTTACCATTGTTTCCCCATCTATTTGCCATTAAGTGATGGGACTGGATGCCATGATCTTAGATTTCTGAATGTCGAGTTTTAAGCCAAATTTTTGCTGTCCTCTTTCACGTCCATCAAGAGCCTCTTTGGTTCTTCTTCGCTTTCTGCCAAAAAGGTGGTGTCATCTGCATATCTGTGGTTATTGATATTTTACATGGCAATCTTGATTCCAGTTTGTGCTTCATCCAATCTGGCATTCCACATGATATACTCTGCATAAGATAAACAAGTAAGGTGTCAATATGTAATCTTGATGTACTCCTTTCCCTATTTGGAACAAGTCCATTGTTCCATGTCCGGTTTTAACTGTTGCTTCTTGACCTGCATATAGATTTCTCAGGAGACAGGTAAGATTGTCTGGTATTCCCATCTCTTGAAGAATTTCTGCAGTTTGCTGTGATCTACACAGTCAAAGGGTTTGGCATAGTCAATAAACCAGAAATAGATGTTTTTTCTGGAACTCTCTTCCTTTTTCTATGATCCAATGGATGTTGGCAATTGGATCTCTGGTTCCTCTGCCTTTCCTAAATCCAGCTTGAACATCTGGAAGTTCATAGTTCACGTACTGTTGAAGCCTGATTTGGAGAATTTTGAGCATTATTTTGCTAGCATATGAGATGAGTGCAATTGTGCAGTAGTTTGAGCATTCTTTCACATTGCTTTTCTTTGGGATTCGAATGTAAACTCCCTTTTTCCAGTCCTGTGGCCATTGCTGAGTTTTCCAAATTTGCTGGCATATTGAGTGCAGCACTTTCACAGCATCATCTTTCCGGATTTGAAATAGCTCAGCTGGAATTCCATCACCTCCACCAGCTTTGTTAGTAGTGTTGCTTCCTAAGGCCCACTTGACTTCACATTCCAGGATGTCTGGCTCTAGATGAGTGATCACACCGTCATGATTATCTGGGTCATGAAGATCCTTTTTGTATAGTTATTCTGTGTATTTTTGCCACCTCTTCTTAATATCTTCTGCTTCTGTAGGTCCATACCATTTCTGTCCTTTATTGTGCCCATCTTTGCATTAAATCTTCCCTTGGTACCTCCAATTGAACGGATCTCTAGTCTTTCCCATTCTATTGTTTTCCTCTATTTCTTTGCATTGATCACTGAGGAAGGCTTTCTTATCTCTCCTTGCTCTTCTTTGGAACTCTGCATTCAGATGGGTATATCTTTCCTTTTCCCCTTTTCCTTTCACTTCTCTTCTTTTCTCAGCTGTTTGTAAGGCCTTCTCATACAAACATTTTGCCTTTTTGCATTTGTTTTTCTTGGGTGGGTCTTGATCACTGCCTCCTGTACAATGTCACAAACTTCCATCCATAGTTCTTCAGGCATTCTGTCTATCAGATCTAGTCTCTTGAATCTATTTGTCACTTACACTCTATAATCCACTTCTATAATCATAGAATAATGCACAATTCAGCTTTTTATTAACATGAAATGACAGTCAAATAAAGAGACCAGGTAATAGAGGAACACATGCAATATAAACATTTTTATGTACATAGAAAAAATAGTATAGAAAAAATACTAACTATTAACAATGATTATGGCTGAGTTTGTAGGAGTAGGGAATGGACTGGCTGATGAACATCTTACATGAAGTCTTTTCAAAATATTTATTTAAAAATGTTTTCTTATCACATTAATCACATTTCTTTTTACTGCCTAGTATTCAGAAAAAGTTGATCATTAAAATCTTTACAAAATTATTTTAACATAGTTTGCATGCATGCTAAATCGCTTTAGTTCTGTCTGAATCCGTGTGACCCCATGGAGCATCGCCCACCAGGCTCCTCTCTCCATGGGATTCTCCAGGCAAAAGTACTGGAGTGGGTTGCCAATCCCTAGCCAGGGGACCTTCCCAACCCAGGGACTGAACTTGTGTCTCTTATGTCTTCTCCTTTGGCAGGCAGGTTCTTTACCACTAGCGCCACCTGTGAAGCCCAGTGTAATTTTTAACACTCAAAGCAAACTACAATATCCCCAAAATATTAGTGATTATGTTCCTTCTATATTCTGTTTAAATTCTTTGCTGCCATCTTCTGGAATTTGGTTACTAATGCATGCCATAGGA
Organism: Ovis aries; assembly: GCF_016772045.2. NCBI lineage: Eukaryota > Metazoa > Chordata > Mammalia > Artiodactyla > Bovidae > Ovis > Ovis aries. The sequence goes on from NC_056070.1 coordinate 2,045,208, forward strand.
TTTCTTTCCCCTTCGGGGGGCAGGGGGGAACTTTCCAAAGAGAAAAAGAAGGAATAATCGCAGTACCATGCTAAACCGAATTAGCTTCTGCACCTGGTGCTGAAGGTTTTGTTTTCATCACTTATCACCAGGCTCTGGCCTGTCTTTCCTTGAAATTTCTGAAAGGGATGATCTGTTACAAGGAGACTTCCCACTCTGTGATGCCTCTCCACAGAAACTCATAAAGTTCTTATGTAAAAACATGTAAATCAGTGATGTTTCTTCTCTATCCTCAAATCAGATTTGCGCTAAAAAGACAAAGCAGGAAGGCACCAAGTAATTTCAAAAAGACAAACAGGTGGGGGAGCTACACATGGAAGAAAGAGCAGAAATACATTATGCCCCACCTGCCACCACAGTAGGAAAGAGAGAACATTAGGTCAACTCCTGAGGAATAATGTTTTTTTTTAATTTATTTATTTATTTATTTATTTTTTTAGTTTTTTATTTTTTAAATTTTAAAAACTTTAATTCTTACATGTATTCCCAAACATGAACCCCCCTCCCACCTCCCTCCCCATAACATCTTTCTGGGTCATCCCCATGCACCAGCCCCAAGCATGCTGCATCCTGTGTCAGACATAGACTGGCGATTCAATTCACATGATTGTATACATGTTAGAATGTCATTCTCCCAAATCATCCCACCCTCTCCTCTGAGTCCAAAAGTCCGTTATACACATCTGTGTCTCTTTCCCTGTCTTGCATACAGAGTCGTCATTGCCATCTTCCTAAATTCCATATATATGTGTTAGTATACTGTATTGGTGTTTTTCTTTCTGGCTTACTTCACTCTGTATAATCGGCTCCAGTTTCATCCATCTCATCAGAACTGATTCAAATGAATTCTTTTTAACCGCTGAGTAATACTCCATTGTGTATATGTACCACAGCTTTCTTATCCATTCATCTGCTGATGGACATCTAGGTTGTTTCCATGTCCTGGCTATTATAAACAGTGCTGCGATGAACATTGGGGTACATGTGTCTCTTTCAATTCTGGTTTCTCGGTGTATGCCCAGCAGTGGGATTGCTGGGTCATAAGGTAGTTCTATTTGCAATTTTTAAGGAATCTCCACACTGTTCTCCATAGTGGCTGTACTAGTTTGCATTCCCACCAACAGTGTAGGAGGGTTCCCTTTTCTCCACACCCTCTCCAGCATTTATTGCTTGCAGATTTTTGGATCGTAGCCATTCTGACTGGTGTGAAGTGGTACCTCATTGTGGTTTTGATTTGCATTTCTCTAATAATGAGTGATGTTGAGCATCTTTTCATGTGTTTGTTAGCCATCCGTATGTCTTCTTTGGAGAAATGTCTATTTAGTTCTTTGGCCCATTTTTTGATAGGGTCGTTTATTTTTCTGGAGTTGAGCTGCAGAAGTTGCTTGTATATTTTTGAGATGATGAAGTTTTATTAGTAGTAAACATTTCTGAAAACTGTACTTATATAATGAAGTCTGTGTAGCAAATCAGTCTTGTCTGGGACATTTCACAGACAAAAATATTTTTCAAGCCTACCTGTGTCTCGAGATGTTCCCATACCATACATACCATATATGCCATATATACATACATACCACCCATACCATACCATAAGAAAGAATCCTTGTCCCACTGACTTCTGGAAACAATACCTGTGTCTCTCCATCCCACTTTTCCTCACCTCCCATTCACTTCTAGATGTAATGCAATTATGCTTTGCCTTCTTTCTCACCCATTTGAATGCAGGTAAGTGTTTAATCTGAGGGAGGGGAGAACAAATATCCTGATTTGTAACAATGTGGTGCTTGAAAATTCCACCATGACTGATTTCAAGCCGCTAGCTTGATGCTGCTGGATGAAGGGTTGGGACGGGATGTGCAAAACGGATTCCTGCAGGTACCAGCATCTCTAACACATCTCTGATTTCTCTACTGTTACTGTCCTCACCTGGGTACTGTGCAAATCCCAGGGGCCTCCTAAGGGACAAAATCAAACCCTCAATTCTTGTCTCTGTGTGATGATTCAGACAGCATTGGGCACTCCCTTATTTGTGGACCATCTCCTTTGGTTTTCCCTCAATGTCTCTGGCAGTCACTTCCCTTCCTGGGCTTCCCATAGCCCCTGCTCACACCCAGGTTGAAGTTCCTCACTCCTTTCCATTTCCACCCCTTACTTTCCCAGCCTCACACCCACTGCCATATATTTCAGGCTCCTCACACACAGCAAGTCCAAACCCAGCATCATATCATCTCCTTTTACCGTTACTTCCCTAGCACACATTTTTCACTAAATTTCTAGTCATATTATTTAAAATACTTTAAAACCTATCCATTCCTTTCTAGCTTCACTGCAATTCCATGGCCATGCCACAACTCTCCTGAGCTTCATGGGTTGACACTGTAACTGAGCAAAACCCTCTGACAGCCCGTGCCCCACCCTACATCCTCTGCATGGGGCCCAGACAGTGCCCGTGACATAAGATGCTCCATTTCGCACCATTTTAAGAAGAAGACTCAAGGAGATGGGAACAAACTGACCCTGGAGCTGAAGATGAATTGTACCTAAAATAATCAAGAAGACGCTGATCAGACCACTGCATGATCAATTCCAAGACGACTGTCAGAGCTGACTGCTGTTCTGCATGTAGTGGCCTCCTTCCCCCTACACACTTCTGAAACGCCCCTTTAAAAGCTCTTGCTCCCTGGTTGGCAGCTGGGAGTTGGCTTTTGGATATACATCCACCTTCTCCCCAGATTGCTGACTTCCTGCATAAAGCAAGCTTTCCTTTCCAACTTTCCAGTATTGGCTTTCAAGGGGCAAGCAGCCAAACCAAAGTTCAATAACAATATCTTTCTTTTAGTTTCTTTCCAGTTTAATCTTCAAGTCATCTTTCAATTATTTCCTAGTTTTTTTTCCATTTCTCCTATACAGCAAAATATTAATTTCCATTAGTTTAAGGCATCTTATTAACTCCCTAGTCAGTGTCCTAGGGAGCCACATACCAGACTAACATTAGCATTTAGCTCCTGGATAGACCATGATTAAATAAGACATATTAACATAGAAATAGATAAATATTTCCCAGTTTTTCCCATTCTGAGTAGCAGGAAGTTGACTGAAAATATCATGAATATGAAAATTTGGCACAAGTCTTGTATTAATTTCCTATTGCTGTCATAGCAAATTACTGCAAACAGTGACTTACAACACGTTTATCCTTTTATACTTACACGGGCAGAAATCTAAAATGAGAGAAAGGGCTAAATCCTTTGAAGAATTTAGTGGAGAATCTATCTCCTAGTCTTTTCCAGCTTCTAAGAGGCTGCCCATATTTTCTGATGGCTGGCCCCAAATCACTCCAATCTCCACTTCCATTGCCATTACATCCTCTTTCTGACTCTTACTTTGCCTGATTCTCTTTATAAGGACCCTTGCAATTATGTTGAGCCCACTCAGATAATCCAGGATAATCTCTGCACATTAAAATTTTTAACTAAATCATTCTGCAGAGTCCCTTTTGACATGCTCTGGTGATTAGGACATTGATTTTGGAGGGACATTCCTCCCTGCCAACAAGAGCATTGTTAAGAGCACTAGCTCTAGGTTATCCTGCCTAAAGCCAAATCCTTCTCCTATCAATTATTAGCTATAATATCTTGGGGGAAAATGGTTTTTGTGCCTTTCATTTTCACCTGTAAAATGTAGATATAAAAAGCACCAATTTCACCGAGCTTTATAAGGAATAAATGAAGTGATACGAGCAAAGTATAGTACAGTTAGTAACATACAGGTAGTAAAAATGGTATCCACTCAGATCATTTATCTTTGTCTAGAACAATATCTGTAGGAGGTATTTAATTAAGGACATTATACTAATAACAAAGTTAATATGTTCAGAATGACAAGTTCTGAGCTGGAACCATGAGGAATCATATTTCTCTTGCTGCATAATTCATTTATCTCTACGTAACAGCTCAAAAGAATATATACTGGAATATTTGACTAACAATGGCCAGTTTTCCATGACTCATAAGAAACTGATAAGCGCTTTATCCAATGTAGTTGGTCATGGTTGTCTTTCCCAAGATTCTAATATCTCCCTTCTATAAGCCTCTTGTTTCTATAAGCCTTTTATAAGCCACAAGTATTGATTGACAAAGGCACTTGAATCTGGGTGCTTTTTCCTATTCTCTGCCAACATGGGCATTCAGTGTTTAATGTAAATATAATCTTTATCAATTGACAGCCATAGGGAATTGCTTTTGTAGTATACCTCTCAAAATGTTAGATGGGTGCTTTGTGTTTTCAACCAGCAATGAGTACAAAGATCTTTGAGTACAAGATCCCTTGTCTCCATTGTGTATATGTACCATTGTGTATTACTCAGCCATTAAAAAGAATACATTTGAATCAGTTCTAATGAGGTGGATGAAACGAGCCGATTATACAGAGTGAAGTAAGCCAGAAAGAAAAACACCAATACAGTATACTAACACATATATATAGAATTTAGAAAGATGGTAACGATAACCCTGTATGCGAGACAGCAAAAGAGACACAGATGTATAGAACAGTCTTTTGGACTCTGTGGAAGAGGGAGAGGGTGGGATGATTTGGGAGAATGGCATTGAAACATGTATAATATCATGTAAGAAATGAATCACCAGTCTAGGTTTGATACAGGATGCTTGGGGCTGGTGCACTGGGATGACCCAGAGAGATGGTATGGGGAGGGAGGTGGGAGGGGGGTTCAGGATTGTGAACACATGTACACCTGTGGCGGATCCATGTTGATATGTGGCAAAACCAATACAGTATTGTAAAGTAAAAAAAAGTTAAAAAAAAAAAAAAAGATCCTTTGTCTCTAACTCATGCTGCCAGTCATGGGACATAATAATTTGCCTACTCAGGTGAAGACAGGGATCTTTTGTAGAAGAATCACTTCTCAGTTGCTTCTTGATCTGGAATTGGGCCTTCTTACTCCCTTCCTTGCTCAGCAAACAGCACAGTGTGAGCCTCCATTTTCATAGACCATTTCCTCTGCTTAAAATATGCTACTGATCCTTCCTTATCTCCTAAACTCATTAATCAACTCAAATTCCCTTTCTCTAAATAGTTTTTAGGACCTCCAGGATGAATTTTTCTCTCTTGAGAGTTTCTCACTATGTACTCTGATAGAGAAATTCTCACAATGTATAGTCATGATTTGTTTACCCAGTCTCCTAGCTCTCTCTATTGTATATAATCCCCAGACAGGGACTTAGTCTGCTTTACCTTGGAATCACCAAATTTGACACAGAATGTTATAGGTATACTTACTCACTTATTGAATGAACAAAGACAAAGTTAGAAATGGAAAGAGTACTGAACTCTAAAAAAGTTTGCTGTGATCAAATGCATATTAGAAAAATAATGTATAGAGAAAATGTTAAATAAACTACTGAAATTTTGTGTGTTGGAGTGTTTCATTTTGTTTGAGTATCTATAAGCTCTTCTAGGAGTGTTTCAAAAATTACTTTTCAACCTAAAATGCTTTTTGTTTATTCTTGATTTCATTTATTCATTCAAAAGTTATTTATTGCAAACCGTACATTAAACATCACACTATCAGTTCATTGGCTGAAAAGTTCATTCAGGTTCTTTTTGGCCAACCCAATATTATTTCAGGTTTACATAATGCTATTATTAACATATTATTATACTGAAGTTACCTGAAAATATTAATAAAGTACATAATATTCTGCTGCTTAAGGTAATAGTGAAAGCCTCTGTGCATTAGGGCTTATGAAGAACTTAGCTAGTTCAGGTTAACTGTCTTGTTTATTGTAGCTATGTATGGCATAGATTTGATATCCTGCATTAATTATTTTGAATTAAGTTGAAAATATAAATCTAGTGTTTTTGTAAAAAAGATATTCTTTTCCCTTAGAGGCTCTTTAATTTTTTTGAATTTTATTTTTTAAACCAAATATAAGTACAAACTATGTTAACCAAATAGATGAAAAAAATGAGTGTTTTTGAATGAATATAAATATTTCAACATAAGCAAATTAGTACTCCATATATAAGGAAAATGTGGACATGGTCCTCTCATTGTGGATATAGGTACTATGATGAAATCATATTTGTTGGTTAATAACTTATATGGGTCAGGGAGTTAACAGTAAGTGGTAAATGAAATTCTCTGATGCAGACATTCACTGAAAAATTTTTGAAAACATCAGAAGATTGGTTCAAGATTGTGGACTAGAAGGACATCGCACATCTCCTGCAAAAGCACCAAAATCACAACTAGTCATTGAATGACCATCAATAGGGGGATGCTGGAACCCACCAAAAAAAGATACCCCACATCCAAAGACAAAGGAAAAGCCACAGTAAGATAGTTGGAGGGGTGTAATTATGCTAAAATCAAATCCCACACTCACTGAGTGGGTGACCCATAAGCTGGAGAACAGTAATGCCAAGAAGTTCTCCCAGTGGTGTGAAGGTACTGAGCCCCATGTCAGCTTCCCAGCCTGGAGGTCCAGCAAAGAGACTAGGAATCCCTAGGGAATCTGACTTTGAAGTTAGTAGGATTTGATTACAGAATTCTCACAGGGCTAGGGGAAACAGAGCCTCCATTCTTAGATGGCACAAACAAAATGTTGTGTGCACCAAGACCCAGGGGAAAGGAGCAGTGATCCCACAGGGGAGTGAATCAGACCTACCTGCTAGTGTGGCAGGGTCCCCTATGAAGGTATGGGTCAGCAGTGGCCTGCTATATGGATGGGGGCACTGATGGTAGCAGTCTGGGGAGGTACTCCTTGGTGTGAGTCTTCTTGGAGGTCACCATTAGCCCTACCATACAGCCTATAAACTCCAAGCTTGCACAGGCCAAGCAACTCACAGTAGACAATTGGATTAAAATTTTACTATGTGTGTCCTGCCCACATGAGCAAGACCCAGTTTTTCCCACCAACAGTCTCTCTTATCAGGAAACTTGCACAAGCCTCAGCCTCATCCACTGGAGGGTGGACAGGAGAAGCCAGAAGTACAACTCCACAGTCTCCAGAACAAAAACCACAATCACAGATGTTAATCAAAATGAAAAAGCAGAGTTATAGCCTAAACAAAGGAACAAAATAAAACCCCAGGAAAAAAAAAAAAAAAAACAACAACTAAATGCAGTAGAAATAGGCAAATTTCCAGAAAAAAGTCCAGTATAATGATAGTGAAGATGAGCCAAGATCTTGGAAAAAGAATGGAGAAAATATAAGAAATGTTTACCAAAGACCTAGAAGAACTAAAGAACAAATAAACAGAGATGAACAATACACTAGAAGGGATCAATAGCAAAATAACTGAAGCAAAGGAATGGATACGTGACCTGGTAGACAACATGGTGAAAATCACTGCTGCAAAACAATAGAAAAAAGAATGAAAAGAAATGAAGACAGCCTAAGAGACCTCTAGGACACCGTTAAATGCACCAACATTCTCATTATAAGGGTCTCAGAAGGAGAAGAGAGAGAAAGGATCCCAAAAAATATTTAAAGAGATAATAGCTGAAAATTTCCATCACATAAGGAAAAGAAACAGTTAACCAAGTCCAGGAAGCACAGAGAGTCCCAGGTAGGCTAAATTCAAGGAAGAGCACACATAGTAAACAAACTGACAAAAACTAAAAACAAAGATAAAATATTAAAAGCAATAAGGAAAAAATGACAACATACAAGAGAATTCCTGTAAGGTTATCAGCTGATTTCTCAACAGAAACTCTACAAGCCAGAAGGGAAGTGAAGTAAAAGTTACTCAGTCATGTCTGACTCTTTGTGATCCAATGGACTACGTGGTGCATGGAATTCTCCAGGCCAGAATACTGGAGTGGGTAGCCTTCCCCTTCTCCAGGGGATTTTCCCAACCCAGGGATTGAACCCAGGTCTCCTGTATTGCAGGCAGATTCTTTACCAGCTGAGTCATCAGGGAAGCCCAGTGAAAGTTGTGTCTGACTCTTTGTGACCCCATGGACTATAAAGTCCATGGAATTCTCCAGGCCAGAATACTGAAATGGGTAGTTGTTCCATTCTCCAGGGGATCTGCCCAATCCAAGGATCAAACCCAGGTCTCCTGCATTGCAGGTAGACTCTTTACCAGCTGAGCCACCAGGGAAGCCCAAAGAATGGAATGGCACCATATATTTAAAGTGATGAGAAAGAATAACCTACAATCAAGAATACTCTATTTAGCAAGACTATCATTCAGATCTGATGGAGAAATCAAAAGCTTTACATACAGGCAAAAGTTAAGAGAATTCAGCACTACCAAATTGGTTTTACATCCAATGCTAAAGAAATTTCTCTAAGCAGGAAATACAAGAGAAGGAAAAGACCTACAAAACAAAACAATTAAGAAAATGGTAATAGGATCATACACATCAATGATTACCTTAAATGTAAATGGAGTAAGTGAACCAATCAAAAGACATAGACTGGCTGGGTGGATACAAAAATAAGACCCAAATATACATTGTTTACAAGAGATCCATCTCAGACCTAGGAACACTTACAGACTGAAAGTAAGAATATGGGAGAAGGTATTACATGTCAATAGAAATCAAAAGAAAGCTGGAGCAGAAATACCCATATCAGACAAAATAGACTTCAAAACAAAGACATTATAAGAGACAAAGTCAGTTCAGTCACTCAGTTTTGTCCAAATCTTTGTGACCCCATGACTTTCAGCATGCCAGGCTTCCTTGTCTACCACCAACTCCCAGAGCCTGCTCAAACTCATCTCCGTCATGTCAGTGATGCCATCCAACCATCTCATCCTCTGTCATCTCCTTCTCCTCCTGCCCTCAATCTTTCCCAGCATCAGGGTCTTTTCCAATGAGTTGGTTCTTCACATCAGGTGGCCAAAATATTGGAGTTTCAGGTTCAACATCAGTCCTTCCAATGAACACTCAGGACTGATTTCCTTTAGGATTGACAGGTTTGATCTCCTTGCAGTCCAAGGTACTCTCAAGAGTCTTCTCCAGGACACTACATAATGATCAAGGTTTCAATCCAAGAAGAAGATATAACAATTATAAATATATATATGCACCCCAAAATAGGAGCACCTCAACATATAAGGCAAATACTAACAAACATAAAAGGAGAAATTGACAGTAATACAGTAATAGAGGTAGACTCTAACACCTCACTTTCATCAATACAGAGATCATCCAGACAGAAAATTAACAAGGAAACACAGGTCTTAAATGACACTTTAGAGAAGATGGACTTAATTGATATTTGTAGAGCATTCCATCCCACAGCAGAATACACATTCATCTCAAGTGCACAAGGGACATTCCCCAGGATCGACCACATCCTGGGCAACAAGGTGAGCCTTGGTAAATTTAAGAAAATTGAAATCATATCAAGCATCTTTTCTGGTCACAACACCATAAGATTAGAAATAAAGCATTAGAAAAAACTATAAAGCACAAACACATGACGGCTAAACAATATACTACTAAACAACCAATGAATCACTGAGGAAATCCGAGGAAATTAAAAAAATACCTAGGGACAAATGAAAATGAAAGCAAAATGGTCCAAAACCTGTGAGATACACCAAAAGCAGTTCTAAGAGGGAAGCTTTTAAAAATATAATCATTCCTCAAGAAACAAGAAAAATCTCAAGTAAACAACCTAACCTTACACTAAAAATAACTAGAAAAAACAAGACCTAAAGTTAGTAGAAGGAAAGAATTCATAAAAAGCAGAAATAAATGAAATCGATACAAAGAAAACAACTGGAAAGACCAATGAAATTAAAAGTTGGATCTCTGAAAAGATAAACAAAATTGATAAACCTTTAGCCAGACTCATCAATAGAAGAAAGAGAAAGGACTGAAATCAATAAAATTAGAAATGAAAAAGAAGTTACAACTGACTCCACAGAAATACAAAGGATCATGAGACTACTATGAGCAAGTGTATGTCAATAAAATGGTCAGCCTAGAAGAAATGGACAAATTCTTGGACAGGTACAATCTCCAAAGGCTGAACCAGGGGAAAATAGAAAATATGAACAGATGAATTACAAGCACTGAAATTGAAACTGTGTTTAACAACAAGCAGAAGGCCCAGACCTGATGGCTTCACAGGTAAATTTTATCAACTATTTGGAGAAGACCTTTCCTTTTGGAACTGTTCCAAAAAATTTCAGAGGAATGAAAACTTTCAAACTCATTCAGTGAAGCCCCCATCACTCAGATGCTAAAACAAGACAAAGATACCACAAAACAAAAAAAAAAAAGAAAGAAAAAGGAAGAAGAAAATTACTGATATTGATCACTGAGGAACATAGATGCAAAGCTTCTCAACAAAACACTAGCAATCCAAATTCAATACATTAAAAAGATCATACGGCATGATCAAGTGGGACTCATCTCAGGGATTCAAGGATTTCTCAATATCCACAAATCAGACAATGTGATACACCACATCAAGAAACCGAAGAATAAAAACCATATAATCATCTCAATATAAGCAGAAAAAGCTTTTTAACAAAATCCAGCACACTTTAATGACTAAAACTCTCCAGAAAGTGGGCATAGAAGGAACACACTTCAATGTAATAAAGGCCTATATAACAAAGGTAAAGCTAACATCATACTCAATGGTGAAATGCTGAGAGTATTTGCTCTAAGATCAGGAACAAGCCAAAGACGTCCACTCTCACAACTTTTATTCAGCACAATTTTAGAAGTCCTAGCTATAGTAATCAGAGAAGAAATGAAATAAATGGAATCCAAATTGGAAAAAAAGAATTTAAACTGTCACTATTTGCAGATGACATGATACTGTGCATATAAGATCCTAAAGATGCTATGAGAAAACTACTAGAACTCAGCAATGAATTTAGTAAAGTTGCAGGTTAAAAAATTAATACACAGAAATCTGCTGCATTTCTATACACTAACAATGAATGATCAGGAAGAAAAATTTAAGAGAATTTAAGTGAATCCCATTTACTGTCACATCAAAAAGAATAAAATACTTAGGAATAATCTTATGTAATGAGGCAAAAGACCTGTACTCTAAAAAATATAAGATGCTGATGAAAGAAATTGAGGAAGACACAAAGAGATGAAAAGATATATCACTTTGTGGACTGGAAGAGCCAATATTGTCAAAGTGACTACTACACTACTCAAGGCAAACTACAGATTCAATCCAATCCCTATCAAATTACCAATGGTATTTTTCACAGAAGAAGAAGAACAACAACAACAACAAAAATCTCAAAATGTGTATGGAGGCACAAAATATCCTGACTAGCCATGCAAACTTTAGGGGAAAAAAAAAAAAATTAGCTCAGGGAATTAGGCTTCCTAACTTCAGACTATATTGCAAGTTCAGTTCAGTTCAGTCGCTCAGTCGTGTCCGACTCTTTGTGACCCCATGAATCGCAGCACGCCAGGCCTCCCTGTCCATCACCAACTCCTGGAGTTCACTCAAACTCACGTCCATCGAGTCTGTGATGCCATCCAGCCATCTCATCCTCTGTCGTCCCCTTCTCCTCCTGCCCCCAATCTCTCCCAGCATCAGAGTCTTTTCCAATGAGTCAACTTTCGCATGAGGTGGCCAAAATACTGGAGCTTCATCTTTAGCATCACTCTTTCCAAAGAAATCCCAGGGTTGATCTCCTTCAGAATGGACTGGTTGGATCACCTTGCAGTCCAAGGGACCCTCAAGAGTCTTCTCCAACACCACAGTTCAAAAGCATCAATTCTTCGGCACTCAGCCTTCTTCACAGTCCAACTCTCACATCCATACATGACCACAGGAAAAACCATACCCTTGACTAGACGGACCTTAGTCGGCAAAGTAATGTCTCTGCTTTTGAATATATTATCTAGGTTGATCATAGCTTTTCTTCCAAGGAGTAAGCGTCTTTTAATTTCATGGCTGCAGTCGCCATCTGCAGTGATTTTGGAGCCCCCAAAAATAAAGTCTGACACTGTTTCTACTGTTTCCCCATCTATTTCCCATGAAGTGATGGGACTAGATGCCATGATCTTCGTTTTCTGAATGTTGAGCTTTAAGCCAACTGTTTCACTCTCCTCTCTCACTTTCATCAAGAGGCTTTTTAGCTCCTCTTCACTTTCTGCCATTAGGGTGGTATCATCTGCATATCTGAGGTGATTGATATTTCTCCCGGTAATCTTGATTCCAGCTTGTGTTTCTTCCAGTCCAGCTTTTCTCATGATGTACTCTGCATAGAAGTTAAATAAGCAGGGTGACAATATACAGCCTTAAAGTACTCCTTTTCCTATTTGGAACCAGTCTGTTGTTCCATGTCCAGTTCTAACTGTTGCTTCCTGACCTGCATACAGATTTCTCAAGAGAGAGGTCAGGTGGTCTGATATTCCCATCTCTTTTAGAGTTTTCCACGGTTCATTGTGATCCACACAGTCAAAGGCTTTGGCATAGTCAATAAAGCAGAAATAGATGTTTTTCTGGAACTCTCTTGCTTTTTCCATGATCCAGCGGATGTTGGCAATTTGAGCTCTGGTTCCTCTGCCTTTTCTGAAACCAGCTTGAACATCAAGGAGTTCACAGTTCACGTATTGCTGAAGCTTGGCTTGGAGAATTTTGAGCATTACTTTACTAGCATGTGAGATGAGTGCAATTGTGCGGTAGTTTCAGCATTCTTTGGAATTGCCTTTCTTTGGAATTAGAATGAAAACTGACTTTTTCCAGTCTTGTGGCCACTGCTGAGTTTTCCAAATTTGCTGGCATATTGAGTGCAGCACTTTCACAGCATCATCTTTCAGGATTTGAAAAAGCTCAACTGGAATTCCATCACCTCCACTAGCTTTGTTCATAGTGATGTTTTCTAAGGCCCACTTGACTTCACATTCCAAGATGTCTGGCTCTAGATTAGTGATCACATCATCATGATTATCTGGATAGTGAAGATCTTTTTTGTACAGTTCTTCCTTGTATTCTTGCCACCTCTTCTTAATATCTTCTGCTTCTGTTAGGTCCAGACCATTTCTGTCCTTTATCAAGCCCATCTTTGCATGAAATGTTTCCTTGGTGTCTCTAATTTTCTTGAAGAGATCTCTAGTCTTTCCCAGTCTGTTCTTTTCCTCTATTTCTTTGCATTGATCGCTGAAGAAGGCTTTCTTCTCTCTTCCTGCTATTCTTTGGAACTCTGCATTCAGATGCTTATATCTTTCCTTTTCTCCTTTGCTCTTCACCTCTCTTCTTTTCACAGCTATTTGTAAGGCCTCTCCAGACAGCCATTTTGCTTTTTTGCATTTCTTTTCCGTGGGGATGGTCTTGATCCCTGTCTCCTGTACAGTGTCACGAACTTCAGTCCATAGTTCATCAGGCACTCTATCTATCAGATCTAGGCCCTTAAATCTATTTCTCACTTCCACTGTATAATCATAAGGGATTTGATTTAGCTCATACCTGAATGGTCTAGCAGTTTTCCTTACTTTCTTCAATTTAAGTCTAAATTTGGCAATAAGGAGCTCATGATCTGAGCCAGAGTCAGCTCCTGGTCTTGTTTTTGTTGACTATATAGAGCTTCTCCATCTTTGGCTACAAAGAATATAATCAATCTGATTTCAGTGTTGACCATCTGGTGATGTCCATGTGTAGAGTCTTCTCTTGTGTTGTTGGAACAGGGTGTTTGTTATGACCAGTGCATTTTCTTGGCAAAGCTCTATTAGTCTTTGCCCTGCTTCCTTCCGCATTCCAAGGCCAAATTTGCCTGTTACTCCAGGTGTTTCTTGACTTCCTACTTTTGCATTCCAATCCCCTATAATGAAAAGGACATCTTTTTGGGGTGTTAGTTCTAAAAGATCTTGTAGGTCTTCATAAAAGCGTTCAACTTCAGCTTCTTCAACGTTACTGGTTGGGGCATAGACTTGGATAACTGTGATACTGAATTGTTTGCCTTGGAGACAAACAGAGATCATTCTGTCATTTTTGAGATTGCATCCAAGTACTGCATTTCGGACTCTTTTGTTGACCATGATAGCTACTCCATTTCTTCTAAGGGATTCCTGCCCGCAGTAGTAGATGTAATGGTCATCTGAGTTAAATTCACCCATTCCAGTCCATTTTAGTTCGCTGATTCCTAGAATGTCAACATTCACCCTTGCCATCTCTTGTCTGACCACTTTCAATTTGCCTTGATTGATGGACCTGACATTCCAGGTTCCTATGCAATATTGCTCTTTACAGCATCGGATCTTGCTTCTATCACCAGTCACATCTACAACTGGGTATTGTTTTTGCTTTGGCTCCATCCCTTCTTTCTTTCTGGAGTTATCTCTCCACTGATCTCCAGTAGCATATTGGGCACCTAATGACCTGGGGAGTTCCTCTTTTGGTATCCTATCATTTTGCCTTTTCATACTGTTCATGGGGTTCTCAAGGCAAGAATACTGAAGTGGCTTGCCATTCCCATCTCCAGGAGACCACATTCTGTCAGGCCTCTCCACCATGACCCGCCCGTCTTGGGTTGCCCCACAGGCATGGCTTGGTTTCATTTAGATTAAGCGCGCGAGAGGAGCAACCCCACGTCCGAGGTCAGTGGCCACCGGGAGGAGACACCCCGGGTCTGAGGTCAGGGCGGCGGCCTGGAGGAGCTACCTTATGTCCGAGGCCAGTGGCAGCAGGGAGGAGCCACCCATGCCCGAGGCCAGAGCCAGCGGCCAGGAGGAGCAACCTGAGGAGTGGTGGCTGGGCAGGCACAGGAGGGCCTAGAGGAGCTATCCCACATTGAAGGTCAGAAACAGCGGCAGTAAGAAGATACCTCTTGTCCAAGGTAAGGAACAGTGGCTGTGCTTTGCTGGAGCAGCCGTGAAGAGATACCCCACGCCAAGGCAAGAGAAAGCCAAGGAAGATGGTAAGTGTTGCAAGAGGGCATCACAGGGCAGACACACTGAAACCATATTGCAAAGCTATAGCCATTTAAACAGTATGATACTGGCACAAAAATAAAGATATAGAACAAGATAGAAACCTCAGAAATAAACCTATGGACCTATGGTCAATTAATCTTTGGTAAAGAAGGCAAGATTATACAGTGTTGGAAAGATAGTCTCTTCAACAAATGGTGCTGGGAAATCTGTACAGCTATACATAAAAAAAATTAAATTAGATAATTCTTTAATACCATATTTTTTAAAAAGTTCAAAAAGGATTAAAGATCTAAATATGAGACTGCACATTATAAAACTCCTAGAGGAAAACTGAACACTCTCTGACATAAATTGCAGCAATATTTTTTTTGATACATGTCCCAGAATAATGGAAATAAAAACAAAGACAAATGGGACCTACTTAAACACAAAAGCTTTTGCACAGCAAAGGAAACAAACAAAATGAAAAGACAACCCACTGATTGGGAGAAAATATTTGCAGATGATGTGACCAACATAGGATTAGTCTCCAAAATTTACAGACATGATAAGCTCATGATACTAACAGCATCAAAACAAACAAGCCAATCAATAAGAGAACAGAAGACATAGATATTTCTCCAAAGAGATGTTCAGATGGTCAAGAGGCACATGAAAATGAAAATGTTCAACATTGCTAATTATTAGAGAAATATGAATCAAAACTACAATGAAATATCACCTCATAACAGCCAGAATGGCTACCACCAAAAAATGAACAAACAATAAATGCTGGAGGAGGTGTGGAGAGAAGGGAACCCCCCTACTCTGTTAGTGGGAATGTAAATTGGTATAGCCACTATGGAGAACAGTATGTAGGTTCCTTAAAAAACTAAAAATAGAATTACCATATGGACATATGCAGGGCCCCACAATCCCACTCCTGGGCATATATCTAGAGAAAAACATGATCTGAAAGGATACAGACATCCCAATGTTTATTGAAGCACTGTTACAATAGCAAGACACGGAAGCAACCTAGAATGGATAAAGAAGATATGGTATACATATACATATACAATTGAATATTAATCAACCATTAAAAAGAATAAACCAATGCCATTTGCAGCAACATGGGCCTAGAGATTGCCATAGTAAGTATAAGTAAGTCAGACAGAGAAGGAAAAATAGCATCTGACATCCCTTATATGTGGAATCTGAAAAGAAATGATACAGATCAATGTACAAAACAGAAAGACACCCATAGGCTTAGAGAACAATCTTATGGTTGTAGGGGGGAAAGCATGAAGGAAAGGGATAGTTAGTGAGTTGGGGTGGACGTGTACTCACTGCTATATTTAAAACAGATAATCAACAACAACCTACTTACTGTATAGCACATGGAACACTGCTCAATGTAATGTAGCAGCTTGGATGGAAGGGGAGTTTGGGGGAGAATACATACATGTATATGAGAAGCCGAGTCCCTTAACTGTTCACCTGAAACTATCAGAACATTGATAATCGGCTATAATCCAATACAAAGTAAAAAGTTAAGAAAGAATTTCCTGAAAACTTCGAAGTTAAGCAAATGTTGATCAAACTAAATTTTTTCAAACAAGTTGACCATAAACTGAACACTGCATTTAAAAAGTTGCATTGCACAGATTGTTAAAAGCATGGACTGTCTTTTAAAAAAAAACTGAATTTAGTATTTCTTGGTATGCACACTTAGTTTTTCAGCATATTGATTTATTAAACTTGTATCCACTGTGATTTCTTTATAAATAAATTGTTGAAGAAGTGAAAAAAATTCAGAGGTGGGGGAAAAATACTGAGAACAATTTAATTAGTATTACTAGTCAATAATAATAAATTCAGACAATTCAATTAGGATTAAGCTTCTAAATTAAAAAAAAATAGTAGAAATCCTTGTTATTTTAAGGTCTCTAAAGGAGTGTCTTTTTCTTTTGCTTCTTTTGCTTATGTTAAGGATTACCTATGCTAGTTAAGTGCTGTTATTTTTGGTTACTTTATCAGCACACAGTCCTCTGTCTTCTTAGATTATTTTGTTGACTGATTTAATTTTAGCCAGAATATCCACTGAGTACATACCCAAAGCATTTACATTAAAGAAACACTTGGAATGGGTTTTAAGCTGTGTGGACAAGGAATGACTTCTGTACAGGCCCTTTGTGGCTGAGTTACATAGAGTGTTATCTAACACTGATGGAATGCAATTCCAGGCAACCTTTCAAGTATTCCATCTGCATAATTTCGTTCAATACTCACAGCAACGCTATTAGCCAGTTCACCTCTGTTCAGTCACTCAGTCGTCTCGGACTCTTTGCTACCCCATGCACGGGAGCACGGCAGGCTTCCCTGTCCATCACCAATACCCAGCAGCTTGCTCAAACTCATGTCCATCGAGTAGTTGATGCCATCCAACCATCTCATCCTCTGTCGTCCCCTTCTCCGCCTGCCCTCAATCTTTCCCAGCATCAAGGTCTTTTCCAATGAGTCAGTTCTTCGCGTCGGATGGCCAAAGTATTGGAGCTTCAGCTTCGACATCATTCCTTCAAATGAATATTCAGGACTGATTTCCTTTAGGATGGACTGGCTGGATCCCCTTGCAGTTCAAGGGACTCTCAAAAGTCTTCTCCAACACCACAGTTCAAAAGCATCAATTCTTTGGCGCTCAGCTTTCTTTATGGCTATTAAGGTTACTATTAATATTATACTTCCTTTTTTTTTTTTCTTTTTTAAATACAGAAGAGGAAACTAGGGTATACAGACCTTAACTTGCAGGACATCACATGGACAGAGAACGGTGCGCCAGGATTCAAATGTGCCCTTTGACTCCTGAGCCTGCAAGAGTCATTATCTTGCCTTTCTGTCCCATCTGTCAGAGCATTAGTCCGTCAGTACACTACTCCGATTCACAGAACTTCGTATCTGTGACAACCTCGGCAAAACAACGGATATGCTTTGCGCTGATGAAACCCCTCATGCCGCTGGCAGGCGCCAACTCTCAGTGCGCAGGCGCCAACTCTCAGGCAGCCGGACGGGTCCCGTCTCCTGGGTAACGGCTGAGGCACAGGCGACAGGTAAAACACCCTTCTCCCCAGACCCAGAGGGCTGACGTCATTTCCTTCCTCTGGGCGGTCGCCTCAGTGACACGTAGGGCTGCAAGGCGGTGTTAGATACCCGAGGCCCGGGGCGGGAGAAGTCACTTCCTCCCAGCGATCCTGTATCCTAGCAACCGCCCCCCACCTCCGTTCTTAGTCCCGCCTCCACGCTTCCTAAGAAGCCAGGTCTCTGAAAGCAGCCAGGCGCAGGCCGGGGAGAGGGGCCAGCCGCTGGGTTCTCGGGTCGCGGGCTGCCCTCCGCAGGCAAGTCAGGTGAGTACAGAAGGAGGGACTTGCGGGTCGCGGAGAACTGGGGCCAGAGCCGCGCTCTGCTGTGCACTGGCCTGGCTAGTGGCGGCTGCTGGGTCGGCCGCGATGGGCCGAGGGGTTAGGCACAGGGCGCCACCTTGCTGGGCCAGAGCAGTCCCCGCGCGCTGCGGAGGGCAGCGAGACGGCCGGCAGCCTCTTCCTGGAGCAACTGGAAACCTTCACGGGACCATTTGACACTGATTTTGTAAAGCTTCATCTTGTTTTATCTAATTGTGTTAACATTTTTGTGAAAAGGTAGAGTGAAAGAAAAAAAATTTTAATGATGATGTTTTAGATGATCGTTTATGCTGACAGTAGTCTTCTTTTAAATAAGTATAGCTTTTAAATAAATGTAGACTTTTCATTTTTAAAATAAAAGTAGCCTTTTAAATACTTTTAAATAAGTATTGCCTCTTTTGTAGGCAATATTATACTCTTGAATGGAAGAGAGGTAGAAAAGTTTCTATTTTAATTGGCAACAAGCCATTGCGCTCATTACTCGAGTTAGTGCAATAATTGTAAAACTTACTTAGAATAATAAAATAATTGTAAAACTACTTCAAGATAACTTAAGTTTGAATTTTCTTTTCTCTTTGAAAACCAGTTTGTTGTTAGAATTTGCCATTTATTTTCAAGAACTCTGTTGAAGTGAACATGCAGCTCAATGATGCTTTTCTTGTTTTTGTTTGGCTTTTCTGATGGTCAGATGGCAACCCACTCCAGTTCTCTTGCCTGGAAAATCCCATGGACGGAGGAGCATGGTAGGCTACAGTCCATGGGGTGGCAAAGAGTCGGACACGGCTGAGCAACTTCACTTTCTGGTGGTCAAGGAAGCATTAAATATAATAATACAAATTCTCAAGCATGCAAAAATGTCTGACTTGTTTTTTGTGTGTTTCAGCCAACATCAGAGGTTGAATTATTCCTATCATTTGTTAGCCACTTTATAAAGGTCAAGAATTAAAACACACTATGTCTGATGAAGTTTTTAGCACAACTTTGGCATATACAAAGAGTCCAAAAGTCACCAAAAGAACTACTTTCCAGGTAAAGTATTTTTATTTTGAATGATTTTACAAGGTAATTCCTGTATTAGGAATATTGGACTTGAAAATAATCCTAGAGCAGTCCTATATAGAGCATGAGTAAATCCTATGTTTCTTTTGAGACTTTGCAGATGATTGTATTTGGGCTCTAGTATTACCAGCTCTTCTGTGTGGCTTTAAGACTACTAAACTAAATACTAGGTTCTTACTATATTAAAAGTTAAATTCGCTTGTGAAAGTTAAATAGCAGCTTCTAATTGCCATTTTCATATAAAGATTGTTATTTTTTTTTTCTGGTTTAACATAATAACATGTAAGTTTTCTCTGTCCAGTTGCTACAATTTTGAACTGAACGTCTCAATTTATGGTATTGATTACATCTGTTAATAGCAATATGCTGAAACAAAAGATCATAAAGAATACCAGTTTCTTCCAAAATATCAGTTTATAATGAACCTGGTCCAGATAGAGTCCCTCAATTAATTTTCTTGGTGTTGTCTGTCTTGTTTAACTGTAAGTTCCATGAAAAAAGAGGTCGTCTGTGATGTTCTGTGTTGCCTCTTAGAGTTTGGGTGCATGGCATAAAGTAGGGTTTCAGTAAATATTTGTTAGATGAATGAAATCTGAGTTTTAAAGCAGTTATTAATCAAGCATTATTTGTTTAAATAATTAGTTCTACATATGAGAGTACACAGTTGGGTGGAGACTGATTTTAATTATCTCATTTCAGGATGAGCTAATAAAAGCAATTACAGCTCGCTCAGCCAGACAGAGAAGTTCTGAATACTCAGATGACTTTGACAGTGATGAGACTGGTATGTGAGAACATGAGAAAAGAAATGTCTTCTTTTTGCTTCCTTAATTATGTATAGCCCAAATCTGAAAACAAAACAAAACAGAAATCACCATTCTAAAATAATACCAGTGAATTCACTGGTTTTAGGTCTCCAGCTTTTTAATGAATAAAGTCACTCTTAATTTTCAAGAAGTTGTATGATTGTCCTTGTTCTTTTTCTGAATGTGTATAGATCTGCTTGTCAGTGGTAAATTATAGTGGAGATGATGAGTTCATCTTTAAGGCCAACCCTATGAGACCTACAGTGAGGTAATAATTAGGGACCATAAAACTGAACTTTGGGTACATCAGAATCACTTTTATAATGCTTTTTCTAAATCAAGGTGTTTTGCCTGTGAAAGGGAATCAGTTTTAAAAACCCAGTATATCAGTACTGTATGATTAATTTGGTTTCTTTGGTTATGTAAGATATTGACATTTCACATTTCAAGATAAACATGCAAAATTCTGAACTTGAAATTCAGTGTTTTATTCTTTGATATTCAGTGAATAACTCTTGGTGTTCTCTGGAAAAGGTACCAGAACAATAGTTAAATCATTACTGTATAGTTAAGTTAGCATTCTTTATTCTTCTCGAAATAAAATCTAATACTCTGGTATGGATGGAATAGCATTTCCAAAATTTTAATGGAAAAACATTGTTAGCTACTTCTTCCATTTACAAATATTCTTGATTTTATATGATGAAGTTTTTGGAAAAAAAAAAAAAGTATTAGAGTCCAAAATCTAAATGTCTGTGACTGATTGTTGTTTTGAAGAACCTTTGAATGACTTCTCTCGGAGCAAGCACAGTGCTTGAGTTGATACACTATTCATACTCAGTATGTTTTAAATAAATGAAACTGAAATTTTTAATTTTTAGACTGCCCAAGTTAGGAGTTTTCTTAGGGTTCCAAATCTATTCACAGTTGTAAATTCGTATCTAGTCTTTAAGGTAATGTTTTTGATTGATGTAACCTTTAAAGCTTTAAAATGTACTATTGAAAATATTTTTCTATTTTTCAGTTTCCTTAGGTGATTTTTCTGACACCTCAGTAGATGAAAATTCAGTTAAGAAAAAAATGAATAATTTTCACATATCAGATGATGAAGAAAACAATTCTCCCAAACTGTCTTTTTTGAAAACCAAGAAATCAAGCAATGATGTGAGGAAACATGAGCCAGTAGTCTCTATCAAAAACGATGACATTGCACTTGATAATGGTGAAGGCATGATTGTAAATCCCTTACCTGAATCTCAAAGTAAACAACAGGAAGTTGAAAAAGAGAAAATTAAAATGGAAACTAAACCTAGAATTCTTCCAATCAAAAGTACATCTTCAGGTAATTTGTTGGTTTGGTTTGGTTTAGTCGCTAAGTTGTGTTGGACTCTTTGCAGTCCCATGGACTGTAGCCCGCCAGGCTCCTCTGTCCATGGGATTTTACAGGCAAGAATACTAGAGTGGATCAAAAGTACTTCTTCAGGTAATTTGTTAGGTTACTGTAATTGCATTTCTTGAAAATTTATTTTAAGATAATTACAAAATATTTTTACATAGAGGCTAATAAATATTTAAGAAAAAAGACTTAACTTTTCAATTTTACAGATATAAATAAAAATAATAGAAGTATAGACAATGAAAGTGAAAATGTTTGTCTCTCAGTCCTGTCTGACTCTTTGTGACCCAATGGACTGTTGCCTGCCCAGCTCCCCTGTCCATGGAATTCTCAGGGCAAGAACACTGGAGCGGGTTGCCAGTCCCTTCTCCAATGGATCTTCCTAACCCAGGGATTGAAACCAGGTCTCCTGCATTACAGGCAGATTCTTTATTGTGTGAACCACCAAGGATGCTCATATATTGGAGATCTGGCTGTGTAGAGGTTGGGTGTGTGTGTGTGTAGTAAGTCACTTCAGTTGTGTCCTACTTTTTGTGACCCTGTGTGCTGTAGCCCACCAGGCTTCTCTGTCCATGTGACTCTCCAGGCAAGAATACTGCGTGGGTTGCCATGCCGTCCTCCAGGAGATCTTCCCAACCCAGGGGTCGAACCCACGTCTCTTATGTCTCCTGTATTGGCAGGCAGGTTCTTTACCACTAGTGGGACCTGGGAAACCCAGAACCATAGAGGAAAGCTGTAATTTTAAGGAAAGTCTGGAGGCTTAAATAGTAAGAGCAATAACACCTCTCCCTCCTGTCCTCCAACCCCCATTTCAAATATACAAATGTCAGACAAATATTCTGGCAAATGACTGCCCCAGTGCTGCTCTAACCCTAATGTCTGGAGTGTGAGATTGATTAGAAAAGATTCCATTGTAGTTACATCGCTAAAAACAAAATTGGAGCTTATAGGCCTTAGAGAGGCTGGATGTGGATGACTGAAAGTTCTTTGGCTTCCTATCAGACACCAGCAGAGATGCAAGACTGAATGAATGCAGGAGGTGGAAGAACTTTGAGCGTCCACGTCCAGCCTCACTGAGACATATGAGCTCCAATTTTGCTTTTAGCAGTGTAACTACAATGGAATCCTTTCTAATGCATCTCACACTCCAGACATTAGGGTTAGAGAGCAGCATTGGGGCTAGTCCTAAAGAATCATTTCCATGCAGCCATTTGCCAGAATATCCATGTGACATTTGTATATTTGAAATGGGGGTGGGGGAGAGAGGTGTTGTTACTCTTATCATTTAAGCCTCCAGACTTTCCTTAAGAGAATCTCCATTTGGTTTCTCTGTTCCCCAGGAAAATCCACTAAAACTCAGTTTTCTGTGGGGAAGTTCCTGGTATGACCATTACAGTAGTTTCTCCACAATTCTACTGAGCCCTGGGCATAGTGGAGCAGGGATGGAGTGAAGCAGGCACCAACTGCCGTGAGATTCCCTGGGCTACCATGCAGGGACAACAGCATAGAAGGTGAAGGATTTGGGGTCTTCCAGTCTTTTTCTATTTTATGGAAAACAATAGGAGTTGATACTAACCTTCACAAAAACCTCTTTCCTTTATATCATCATTAAATACAATACTGGTATGAAATACTTTTCATACTTTATGTATTGGATAGCACTGATAACCTCAGGCAAAGCTTTATTTCAGATATGTATTAGGGACCCACTCCTTTTTCCACCCCTGACAATCCTATCCACTTTTAAATGAGAAGATATGACTCAGCAATGATACTAGGGAAAAAGCCACTATATGTTAATTATGTATGACCTTAGCAATAGGGTAAGCCTTACTGTCTTCATAAGGAGGGAGAGGAGCCATGCTTTCCCTTCCTACAGAATTGTTTGAAGAATGTACCCAGGTGGCACAGTGGTAAAGAATCCACTTGCCAATGCAGGAGATGCAGGAGAGGTGGGTTTGATCCCTGGGTCGGAGAGATCCTCCGGGAGGAGGACTCCAGTATCTTGCCTGGAAAGTTCCATGGACGGAGGAGCCTGGCAGGCGGGCTATAGTCCTATGAGGTTGCAAAGAGTCAGACATGACAGCACACACTCATCACACTAAAGTATAAACGTCTACAAAAGTGTAAGCACAAGGTCTAATGAAACAGAATTTACTTGCTAAAATGTACCTTACCAGTGTGCTGAGTAAGATAAAAAAATGGAGAGAAGGGAAACATAATCAAATAGTGAATAATCCAATACATCACCATTTCCCCCAGTATTTTCCACAGTTTGTTCATTGTATTAAGGGGAAAACACAGTTATAGAAATTTTAAACCAATTTCTTCATGAGAGAACTTCTTGGAACCATTAGTAAAGACATATGCACAGTGAATCTTTATGAAAGATAGAGTATGTAGTATTCCCTAGTCCTAGTTGAATTTAAAAAACTATTTTTATAGATTATGTTTATCCTATTTGTCCTGATTCTGAAAAGTTTTCATTAGGTAATAAGAAACTGTGAGCATACTATAAAAGCTAAAACTTAGTTGGATATAGATATAAGTATATAATTAAAACTTTATGGTACATAATCAGCAATAATCCATCTATTTTAATACCTTTTTTAAAACCTGTGACAAATTAAAATGAATAGAGAAATACTGTACTTTGACCACAAGATGGCCCCAGGATTATGAATGTGCAATACTGAATTTTTAAACAGTCATTAACCATTTGCAATTCAGTATATGTAGTATAAAAATAATTACTGAAATAGGTAATCATTTACATTTGATAATGAAACAAGACATTTTGATAATGTATAGACTTTTTTTTTCTTTCTGAAAACTTAATGCTTCTGGAAGTGGAATTTTGGTATAAAATATTTGAAATCATTATTCCAAGGTTATTCAAGTTGAAGGAAAAAGTTGAGTCTGCTGGTTAGTGCCTGGCATGTAGAATTCTTTAAATATTTGAATATATAAATGAATAATTTATTCATTAAAGAAGAAATATATAAATGAATAATTTATTCATTAAAGAAGTAATATGGTTTACAAGTTTAGCTCTATCTAAATTTTTAGACTTTTTCTTTATCATGTTTGGAACTTAATATTTTTAATATCATGAGATATTGCTGAATATCATTTAATGCTTTATAAAAATATTAGAACCTGAAAGTTTCCTTTGTTCTCGCTTGTCTACTGTTCAGTTCAGTCACTTAGTCATGTCCAACTGTTTGCCACCCCATGGACTGCAGCATGCCAGGCTTCCCTGTTGATCACCAGCTCCCGACAAGACCCAGTTTCCCCCTCAGTCAGTCTCTCCCATCAGGAAGCTTCCACAAGCCTCTTATCTTTCTCCATCAGAAGACAGACAGAATGAAAACCACAGTAACAGAAAACTAACCAAACTGATCACATGAACCACAGCCTGTCTAGCTCAATGAAACTATGAGCTATGCCTTGTAGGGGCAACCAAGATAGACAGGTCATGGTGGAGAGTTCTGACCAAACGTGGTCCACTGGAGAGGGGAATGGCAAATCACTTCACTATTCTTACCTTGAGAACCCCATGAACAGTATGAAAAGGCAAAACGATAGGACACTGAAAGATGAACTCCCCAGGTTGGTAGGTGCCCAGTATGCTACTGGAGATCAGTGGAGAAATAACTCCAGAAAGAATGAAGAGACGGAGTCAAAATGAAAACAACACCCAGTTGTGGATATGATGGGTGATGGAAGTAAAGTCCAATGTTGTAAAGAGCAGTATTGCATAGGAACCTGAAATGTTCGGTCCATGAATCAAGGCAAATTTGAAGTGGTCAAACAGGAGATGGCAAGAGTGAACACTGACATTTTAGGAATCAGTGAACTAAAATGAACTGGATTGAGCAAATTTAATTTAAATGACCATTATATCTACTACTGTGGGCAAGAATCCCTTAGAAGAAATGAAGTAGCCATCATAGTCAACTAAAGAGTCCAAAATGTAGTACTTGGATGCAGCCTCAAAAATGACAGAATGATCTCTGTTCATTTCCAAGGCAAACCATTCAATATCTCAGTAATCCAAGTCTGTGCCCCAAACAGTAATGCTGAAGAAGCTGAAGTTGAATGGTTCTATGAAGACCTACAAGACCTTTTAGAACTAACACCCCAAAAAGATGTCCTCTTCATTATAGAGGACTGGAATGCAAAAGTAGGAAGTCAAGAGCTAACTGGATTAATGGGCAAATTTGCCTTTGGAGTACAAAATGAAGCAGGGCAAGGGCTAATAGAGTTTTGCCAAGAGAACACACTGGTCATAGCAAACACCCTCTTCCAAGAGAAGACTCTATACATGGACATCACCAGATGGTCGATACCCAAACCGAACTGATTATATTCTTTGCAGCCAAAGATGGAGAAGCTCTATACAATCAGCAAGAACAAGACCGGGAGCTGACTGTGGCTCAGATCATGAACTCCTTATTGCCAAATTCAGACTTAAATTTTCTGCTGTAAAAAGTACAATAATCAAACTCTTTCACTTTATCAGGTAATGGTCACATTGATGGTGATTGTAGAAAGTAATTTTTACAAGGTATGCTGTCTTTGTTTTAACTTTAAAGCAGGAACACCTTGACTCCATTAGCATTGGAGCCAGGGTACTCCTGCTTTAATTCCACAAACTAGAGTTTAATACCATAGGCACATGAGCTCTTTGTTCCTCATTTTATTTATCTGTAAAAGGGGCCAATAGTTGAACCACTGCAAGGAGTTTGAGGCAATTAAATGAGTTTATGTATCTGAAGGGTTTAGAGCAATCTGGCATAAATTAAGCATGCTATAAATGCTTTCACAATTCACTTTATTATTCAGCGTTTGTTCCTAGGCAGATCATTTTATTTATCCACACATATTTGTTGTTTGTATGATATGTCTCCCTGTTACAAGCACTGTGAAGGTAACTGTGACTGCAGCGTTAGAGATGTGGTACCAGTCCTCCAAGACTGTCTTACTCATTTGGGCTGCTGTAATCAAATACTTCCCAAATACTACTGGGGCTTCCCGGATGGCGCTAGTGGTAAAGAACCCACCTGGCAATGCAGGAGATGCAGGTTCAGTCCCTGGGTTGGGAGGATCCCCTGGAGGAGGAAATGGCAACCCATTCCAGTATTCTTGCCAGGAAAATCCCAAGGACTGTGGAGCCTGGTGGGCTACAGTCCATGGATTCATCAAGAGTCAAACCTGACTGAAGTAGCTTAGCAGCACAGCACAACCAGAAACTTCAAACTGGGTGAATTATAACCGACAAAAATCTGTTTCTCACAGTTCTGGAGGACGAAAGTCTGAGGTCACAGGGCTCATAGGGTTGGTTAGGGTCCTTTTCCACGTTGCAGGCTTCCCATTGTAGCTTTACATGGTGGAAAGGGCAAGGGAACTTTCTAGAACATTATTTTTAGGCCACTAATTCCATTCATGAAGGTCTGCCTGTATGACATAATCACCTCCCAAAGGTCTTACTTCCTAATATATCACTTTTGGGGTTAAGATTTCAATGTAAGAATGGTAGTTGTGAGTGGCTAGAGGGAGAGGGAAAAGGAAATTGCTGGTCAAAAGGTGTAAAGTTTCAGTTAGCAAGGTGAACAAGTTCTAGAGTTCTGCTGTATGGCTTTGTGCCTTTAGGTAATAATACTGTATTCTGCAATTAAAATTTTCTTAAGAGAATGGATCTCCTGTTCAGTGTTGTTATTACAGTAAAAAAGACTCAAAACCTTTTATCAAGCTTTATATGATATTCTGCTTAAATGGAGATTCCAAAGACAAGCAGGCATTTGTCAGGAGAAGCCAGAAGTGGACATC
The DNA here is from genome assembly GCF_016772045.2 of Ovis aries. Classification (NCBI taxonomy): domain Eukaryota; kingdom Metazoa; phylum Chordata; class Mammalia; order Artiodactyla; family Bovidae; genus Ovis; species Ovis aries. The sequence goes on from NC_056070.1 coordinate 2,072,679, forward strand.
CTAGGCAAAGGAAGAACTAGGGTAAAAGTTTGGTGGCAAGAGAGGTGGCCCAACTGCAGAAGGAGAGCGAGCCCAGCATATCAGGACAGATTACCAGGGGAGTGTGCCAGCGACGAGGCAGCACCGCTAGCCAGGGACGAGACTGAAACCTTTATACTGTTCAGAGGCAATGAACTTGCAGGACTGGGTGATGGGGAGCCACTGAAGAATTTTGTGGAGAGGGGTGGTGTGATCTGATTTGTGTTTTATAAACATTGCTGAGGCAGTAATCTAGGCAAGACTGGATAAGGAACTGACAGTGGGGTTGCAGAAAGTGGGATAAATGAGAGATATTTAGAGGTAGAGTCAATAGGATATCATGACGCTTTGGATTTTGAGGGAGGAATATAGGATAACTCTTGGATTTTTAATTGGACATTTGACCAGAATTTAGGACATACCTAAAATTGGCAGTTAAACATTTATAGTGGTTCCAATTAGGTCTGACTCTAGAATCTTCTAGCAGGATTTATAACCCCACTTACCAATAAAAAGAAAGGTATTCAATTTTGCAGCTTTGTCAGAAGAATACATTGGTAGGACAGTGGAGAAATGTATATATATAAAAGGTGAAATTTAGGGAAAAGTTCATGTAAAATACCTGTATATCATGTTCTGAGGGCTAAAAGTATACCAGCATTAGATTGTTGTTTTAAACTTAAAAGTAGTGGAAATAGTAACTGAGAAATTTTAATAACTGCTGGAGAGGTTTTATGGACTCAGAGAACAGCAGCTCACAAGTTGTCGAGTTCTCCATTCCTTTTTCCAGGGACACTGGCTCTTCTACCCCTGTATCGACATCATCTTCATGCTTGTTACAGCACTTACCTTTGTCTTATAATTTTATTTGTTTACAGTCATCTCCCTCCCCAACCTCTAAAATCCTAGGACAGGGCCATTGCCAGTGTCTTTTTTCTGAGATCTGTTTATGTGAGTGATGTGGACAGGGCCTGGTGGCAGACACTCAGTAAAGGTTTGATGGCTGAACTGCCTCATTTTATAAAGGCTGAAATCAAGACATGGTTCTGTTTGTTTTAAAAAATTGTTTTTTTTTTAATGTCATCTATAATTTATTTTTATTTTTTTAATTCATTTTTTTTAACTTTACAATACTGTATTGGTTTTGCCATATATCAACGTGAATCTGCCACGAGTGTACATAAATTCCCACTCTTGAACCCCCCTCCCACCTCCCTCCCCATACCATCCCTCTGGGTTATCCCAGTGCACCAGTCCCAAGCATCCTGTATCCTGCATCGAACCTAGACTGGCGATTCATTTCTTATATGATATTATACATGTTTCAATGCCATTCTCCCAAATCATCCCGCCCTCTCACTCTCCCACAGAGTAAAAAATTGTTAATACTATGAGAGTTGATAAAGTAGAATAGTTAACTACTCACAAGAGTGAAGTATATTGGTTACTTTCAGAATGGCAGCCATTAAAAAAAATTTTTTTTGATTGTGAACTATTACATATTTTTACTTTCTGGAGTTCCTTATAGAGAAGGGTGTGGGCTTCTTCTGCAGGACAGAGTGGCAAGGTGCTTGGAAACAGGAGGGAAGTTTGGTGGCACATGGGGTGTAGGAGAAGCCATGACCATCTTAAAAATATATGTATTTTTTACTGTATTAAATGTATGAAAGCATTCTATTTTTCTGCAGAAAATAACAGCAGCCTTGAAGCAGACAGCCAATTTAAGCCTTCACCTCGACCCAGGAGCATGTTGAAAAAGCACAGCCATGGGGAGAAGAAAGATAGCCTAGGAGACAATAGAGAAACTGTCCCACACGAAGATTTAGAGGCACATTCCACACCTTCGTTCCTCCCAAGGCTGAATGACAGACAGCCAGAAGCTGAGAAGAATGCATTCTCTGAAAACCTTGATCCTGAGGTTAGCACTGTTGCTGAATTGTGTTTTGAGTTCAGGTTTTTGCATCTGATTATAAGAGAAAGAGAATATTTGTGTACATGCATGTGTGTGTGTGTGTGTGTGTGTGTGTGTGTGTGTGTGTTTTACATGTTTTCTTCAGCAAATGACAAGGAACTTTAATTTTTAGAATATATTCTATTGGGTCTAAAACTGCATTGTAAGATAGAGCAAAGATGCAGAATTATTTTGTGTACTGCTAAGAAGGAAAAAAACTGCTAATTAAGCTATAACATGCCAGTCATTATAAGATGCATCCAATATCAGAGAATGTTAAATGTGAAAAAACAGTGCAGTCCTTTTGAATCTTTGCAACACTTTAATTGCAAGTATATATTTACACGTATTTTAATTGTATAATTTATGGCCAGTGTCATTTTAGTCATTTGGTTTTAGTCACTCAACAAATGCATATTGAGTGTTCACAGCAGTGTCCTATCTTTTGTGGGATACCGCAATGGGAGTAGATATGATCCTTCAGGAGTTCATCAGGAGTTTACTGTGTACTGTCGTTAGGGAAGAACACTTGGTCTCCTGTATTTAAATTTCACTACGGCTAGGAAACTTCAACCTCACATTTCAGAAGGGATAAGTATGGGAAGAACATTCTAGCTCCACAGTCTGCTTAAGCAGATAAGAGAAAACTAAACAGTACCTGGCTAAGCTTCTTTCTTCTGACTCCTCTCTGGTTCAGAGGTGAGTAAGAGAGGTGGTACAAAGGGAGACAGAGGAAGTCCTTTGTATCACAGCTAAATGAATGCATCTCTCCAGTTCAGACCAGAAGTGTGATTACAGTAGGCTTCTTACTCCACTCTTGTCCTGTAGGTTACCTTTATCAGTAAAGCTGGCAATTTGATATAAGCCTCTCTAACTTCAGTGTGCTATGTCCTAATTTGTTATAAAAATCTGGAGAAGAGATGGGCTTATCAAAGCCAAACAGTTATTGTATATTGAATAAGATCATCTGACTGAGTGGATGTTATGGTAGTTCACACTAGCTGTTACAAGTGCCACAAATTAGACTTAAAACAACAGAAGTTTTTTCAGTTCTGGAGGTCAGAAGTTCAAAATTGAAGTGTGGGTAGGGTCATACTCTCTCTGAAGGCTCTAGAGAGAAATCCTTCCTTGCTTCTTCCAGCTTCTGGTGGTTGTCAGAAATCTTTCGTGGGCCTTGGCTGTCAGCTGCATCTCTCTAATCCCTGTCTCTGTCATCACATGGCCTTTTCCCCTTGGTCTCTGTGTCTCCCCTCACTTTCCTCTGAAAAGAGGCACCAGTCATTTGACTTAGGGTCCACCTTAGTCTAGTATATCCTCATTTTAATTAATTCCATCTGAGATTCAGGATAGACATGAATCTTGAGGTACATTATTCAGACTGGTAGTGATGCCTAACTAAATCCTCTTTGTGATGCATGTTATGTCCCTTGATTAAAGAAAAAAGTATTCTTAAAGTTTTTAAAGTAACATTATATAATGACAGAAAGTTTAATTGAAAAATATCTACTCATAATCCCACCACTTAATAACAACAATGTTCATGATTCTTATTCCCTTTGGGGCTGTTTTTCCTATACTTCAGTTCAGTTCAGGTCAGTCACTCAGTCGTGTCTGACTCTTTGCGACCCCATGAATCGCAGCACGCCAGGCCTTCCTGTCCATCACCAACTCCCGGAGTTCACTCAGACTCACGTCCATCAACTCAGTGATGCCATCTAGCCATCTCATCCTCTGTTGTCCCCTTTTCCTCCTGCCCCCAATCTCTCCCAGCATCAGAGTCTTTTCAAATGAGTCAACCCTTCACATGAGATGGCCAAAGTACTGGAGTTTCAGCTTTAGCATCATTCCTTCCAAAGAATCCCAGGGCTGATCTCCTTTAGAATGGACTGGTTGGATCTCCTTGCAGTCCAAGGGACTCTCAAGAGTCTTCTCCAACACCACAGTTCAAAAGCATCAATTCTTCAGCGCTCAGCTTTCTTCACAGTCCAATTCTCACATCCATACATGACCACAGGAAAAACCATAGCCTTGACTAGACGGACCTTTGTTGGCAAAGTAATGTCTCTGCTTTTCAATATGCTATCTAGGTTGGTCATAACTTTCCTTCCAAGGAGTAAGCGTTTTTTAATTTCACGGCTGCAGTCACCATCTGCAGTGATTTTGGAGCAATCCATTAGTGATGGAAGATGGAATGTCATGATAATTATGTATCTATACTTTTCTGTCAAATTAACTCAGTATTCCTGGGGTAAAACCTGGTCGATTATAGTAGCTTATTTTAGTGTGAGATTTTCTTAATGTTTTGTTAAGACTTCTGTGTCTGTATTTATGGAGGCAGACTATAATATTTTCCTTATAATGTTATTGTCAGGCATGGGTATCATATGAATTGGGGAGTGTCTCTTTCTTTGTTTTCTAAAATTTGGTATGAAACCAAAAATTTGGTATCATTCTTCCCATAATTGGGAGACTTCACCAGCAAAATTAAATGGGCCTAGAATTTTCTTTGTGGAGAGGTCTTTGATACTAAATTTTATTTTTTTCCTTTTTTGAATAGGAACTTTGGTATTCAGATTTGATACTGCATCAGTTTAGTAATTTTTGTCTATTTAGAAATTTGACCACTTTTTCTGAGATGCTGTATTTATAAAGTTGTTTGTGATATTCCCTTATGCTTTTGGTAGCAATAAAATTATTATGATATTCTATCTTCCATCTCTAATGTATAGTTTGTGTTTTCTGTCTTTTTTGTTAAATGTTGATAGGCATTGCCCAGTTTTGTTAAAACTTTTCTAAGAATCAGTGTTGACTGTTAGTTTTCTCTATTGTTTGTTTCCAGTTTCACTGATTTTTATTCTTTATTATTTCTTTCTTTTATTTTCTTTGGGTTTAATTTGCTTATCTTTAAGTTAGAAAATGTGTACCTTCATTTTAAGCTTTTTATTCTTTCTATCAAAACTTTTAAAAACTATGAATTTTCCTCTAATGCTTGATTAACAGCACCCATTTTTGATGACATTTATTTTCATTATCAGACTTCCCTGGTGGCTCAGATGATAAAAGCATCTGCCTATAATGCAGGAGACCCAGGTTCAGTCCCTGAGTTGGGAAGATGCCCTGGAGAAGGAAATGGCAGCCCACTCCAGTACTGTTGACAGAGTAGCCTGCTACTCCATCCATGGGGTTGCAAAGAGTCAGACACAACTGAGCAACTTCACTTTCATTTCATTATCATTCCTTTAAATATGTTTTCTAATTTTCCTTGTGATCTCTTTTTTGGTCAAATGGTTATTTTATGGTGAATGATTTTAAACTTTTAGTCTTAGACTTTTAAAGAACTGAAAGAGTAGAATAAACTAGAATAAACATTTGTAGTTTTCTTAGACTTATATACCATTTCTAAGGATCCTCATTTCTTCCTTTAGATTCATATTCCTTCTAATGTTATTTCCCTTCAATATTAAGAACTTATTTTTATTTTCCTTGTAATATAGATTTGCCAGTGACAGGTTTGCTCAATCTTTACTTATCTAGAAAAATTCACTTCATCTTCATTTTTGAAGGATGACTTAGCTGAATATGTACTTGGCTGACAGTTCTCTTCTGCTACCTCCAGCTCTTTATAGGTTTCCATTGTTCCTGAACTCTATGATTTCTGTTAGAAAATCAGCAGAAATTTATCTTGTACTCATTATATAACATTTTGAGTTTTTTTCTGACGGCTTTCAGGACTTTTTTTTTTCAAAACTTCATCTTTTTTCTTTGAATTACAATAATTTGACTACAAGGTACCTAGGTGTAGGTTTTCTTTATATTTATCTTGCTTGGGTTTCGTTGAGGTTTCAGGATCTGTAAACTGATATTTTCCATGAAAATGGAAAGTTGATTTTTTTTTCTGTTTCATTTTCCTTTCTTTTGTTTGTACTCCAGTGCACTGAAACTTCTAATATGTCTCACTGGTCTTTCATGTTCATGTTTCTGCAGTCTTTTTACCCTTTGTTTTCTTCAGTTTCTGTCTTCAGAGACTTTGAGTTCACTGCTTTTTTCTACCATATCTGATCTGCTGTTAAGTCTATCCAGTAATTTTTTTTTTTTAATTTCAGTACTATTCAACTCTGGAATTTCCTTTTTTTTTTTAATTTTCTGTGTCTAATAACAAGATACCCATCTGTTCCACCACTGTGTATGTATTTTTCCTCCTAAATGCTTGAAGATATTTATGAAACCTACTTTAAAATTCTTGTTTGCCAGTTGCAAAATCTGGGTCATCGCTGGGTTGGTTACTATAGACTGTTTTCGTTGTTTGTATTCATAGTATAAGTCATTATTTTCTGTTACTTAATTTTTTGATTGAATACTGAATATTATGGACGATAAGTTGTAGATAATTTAGATTCTATTATGTTTCTCTGAACATGTGTTCTATCATACTTACTTTATGGCCAGACTCAAATTTCCAACTCTTTCTCCGTTGCCATGGACATTGACTAAAACTTCTGCTTTTTTTTTTTTTTTTTTTTTTTACTTTCTAGCTACTACAATTTTACAGGGCCTTCTGAGGTCCTTAGCATGCCATGCATAGTTGAGCCAAGGGTTTGAGGTGGATTTTATATGCAGATTTTGGGGTTCTTGCCCTCTGCAGCTCTTCTCCAAATTTATTGGCTGATCATCTATTCCTAAACTCTATTCTCTGACTCCTCAGGCAAGTCTGGTAGGGTTGCAGCCTCCTACTACTTGGGCTACACAGTTGGTGAAGTTTTCTCAGGAGAAAAGCTACTAACTTGCAAATCTCCTTGGGTAAAGCTTCATCTCTTAGGGTAGACTCTGGTGTATTTAGTACTTCTGCCATCTTCCCAGATGGTTTCTCTCTATTGCTTTTGACATTAAATATATGGGAAAAAAATAAAAAATTTTATACAACAAAAATTTGTTTACAACAAAAAAACTTTATACAAAAAAACTTCTTATAGTATCATCACCCTTAGACTAGAGTATTATCCTATAAAGAGATGTTTAATATAGGAGCACAAATATAATTACTTCATTTCATATATAATTATTTTATTTCAGATATAGTAATTTTGAGGAAAACTGAAGTGCATGAAATCTATGTACTTTTTAATCTAAAATATTTGGAAGTAGCTACTTGGTTTTTGGGCTTCCCAGGTGGCATTAGTGGCAAAGAACCTGCCTGGCAAGACAGGAGATAAAAGAGATAAGAGTTCTATCCCTGGGTCGGGAAGATTCCCTGGAGGAGGAAATGGCAACCCACTCCAATATTCTTGCCTGGAGAATCCCATGGACAGAGGAGCCTGGTGAGCTACAGTTCATAGAGTCACAAAGAGTCAGACATGACTGAATCAACAAGACACACACACATGGACTTGGTTTTATGAATTGCTTTTGTTTGAACAACTATTAATATTTGTTTCAAACTAAGGGTTTTTGACCTATAATCTTTATGCTTTCTTAGAAAGTATATACTTAGAGGAAGAGATGTCAAATACTTAAGTATTTCTGAAATTTGATTCTAGAGCAGTAGTAGTTTTGAAAATTGCTAAAAATCGATTTAGAAGTTTCAGTTAAAGAACTGAAATAGCTCTTAATGTGAAAGTAAAGTATATTATAACCTCCTTTGACTTAACCCTTATGGTGTTTCAGTAGAAAACTAATAATGCATATTTCAGAGTTACGAAGTAGTCTTAATACTGCTATTGCCCTCCACAGATCTTGAGAACTAAACTTACATAGTTTCTTTAAATAGGATCCACGGTTAACAAGTATACCATCATCATCTGTTAAAGAAAATCTTAAAGATTCCTTTTCACTAGGATCTGAGGAGAAAGCCTCCATTACAGGTGATTATATTAAAGTATCCTACCTTATTTTATTTGTGAATTTCTGTATTGCTTAGAATGCCATAGAAGTATGCCAAAGGAGTAATACTTCACATAGTTGCAGGAACAATATATGTTTGTGTTTGCCTGAGTTTTAATCTCGATGATGCAGTTTACTAACCTTGTGATTATAGATGCAGAACTTATTTCTCAGCGCCTCACTCCACCAAGTTATAATAATCAAACTCATTAGGCTATTGTGAAAATTAAGTGACACTATGCATTTTAGCCACTAACTCAGTTCTTGACACAAGTAGAGTATTCGCTCAGGGTGAGCTATTGTTATGTATTTGTTGCTCCAACACTCAGCATAATGGTTAGGTGGACTTTTAAATTGAAACTAAGGTGGACTTAAATCTGGGTACAACCACATGAGAAGGTAGCTGACCTTTCTGGCCCTATGTATGGATCTTTAAAATGGGCATAAGAGTAGAGTGGTTGTGAGAATTAAATTAATTAACACATGTGAAGCACATATAACAGGACCGTAGTTAACACACAGTAAGTGTGATGTATGAATAAGTTAACATTCTTTCTTTCCTTAGTCCTATGACATATAAAGGCATTGCTGTTTCTAAGCTTGGGGTGTATAACTAACATTTATTAAGTGCTTACTATGTAGTATAATTTTTATCATTTTACAGATAAAAAAACTGAAGTGCAAAGATATTGGGAAACATACCTAAGGTCAGTGATGGAGCCATAATTTGAATCTTTGGCTCCAAAGTCCTTGTTCTTTTCAGTTCTTTTCACTGAGTACATTGATTAGCAGAATACATTATTGATACTTTGAATCATGAGTACTGTCCAAATATGAACATATAATTGGAATTATAAGGTGATATTATATCTAGCTTACCTCAAAATGAGTTCCCCAAAAATGGCTGTAATGAAAGCCTCAGCATTAAGACTTTGACAGTAAAGATATAGGTTTGGCCAGGTACTGGTAGAACTGAAAATTGGTGATCAGCACAGAAAGCACTGATTTTCTGTTGTACATTCTAAAGTGTGATAGAATCAAAATAGTAGAAGCAATTCTGCAAAAGCAAAACTGAATCCTCCATGCCAGAGCCTAAGCCTGTTCCTAGAGCACTGAGATGGTGAGTATTAGCCCTTCCTTTCCTGCCTTTTGCTATCAGAGGCAACACTGCATCTTAGTGGGAGTAAAACTCTGGCAGATAACTTTATTCTCTGTGTGGTAGACTCTTCTAGAATTGCATTGATTCTTGGTTTTCTCTGTATCTGTACAATTTCACAACTACATTGCTAGTAACTGTGGTAGCTTAGAGATCTACGCCTTTTGTTCCAGCTAAGAAACACAGGCTTTTAAGTAGAATAGATACTGTTATCTCATTTCCTTGATTTATACAAGCATTTGTGACGTGTCTATATTTCAGGATGGTTATTCCATTCTATTTACTTTATGATATTCTTCTAAGGTGTGCCAAATGCTTTAGTAGGTTTAGTAGCCATTTTCTCTCTGTTATAGATCACTTTGGAAAAATGTTTATTCAAGTTGAATATGGTTGTTTTCTCCATTTCTATTTTGCAAGATACATCAAAGACAGTTTTCATTTAGCAGAAAGCAAATGAATCAGTTATCCACCTCATTAATTCAGAAGGGAAATTTAATTCTGTTAACTTTATCACAAAGTAGATCAGAATGAAGAACGCACTGAAAGCCATAATTCCTTGAAATCAACCGAAAATGAAAAGAACTCCTTTTTGATAGACTTTGTTACTACTGCACTTGAGAAACCCAAGGAAATTCAAGTGACTGTTGGTGAGGTTGAAGAAGAAAAGGAGAAAGCTGAACTGATTATGAATGATGACTTAACAGCTGAAGATCCACCACCACTGCAACTTCAGAGTATCTTATGTACTGAGTCTTCAAAGGTATTTATATAAAATTATGCCTTCTATACTATACCTTAAAACTCCACATAGGACTCTTAAATGTTTTATCTGCCAGGTTAGGCACTTCTGAATTGTCTGTGTGAGACTCATCTTCTGACAGTGATATCATACTGCCATGTGGTCCTTACTCTGGAATTTTCACTTCAGAGACGTGTTGGAGTGAATACAGCAAAGCCCAACATTTCTTTAAAATTCTCAGAGGCATATGATCATAATATTCTTTTAAATGTTTCAGAAATACATACCCAGAAGTGGGTAGATTTCTATAGGTCTTCACATTATAAAAATATAGCTGTATGGAATAATTTCTGAAGGTTTGGAATTAGTGAAAGGTATTCCTTTGGATATCATCTTTAAATACTTTAAAAATTTTTTAAATAAAAATCTTTTAAGAAATATTTATCAGCATCCATACCTATTTAAATGTAAGGACAGGGTCATTATCAAGAATATTATTATCATTACCTTGAGAACCAGATTTGTGATATGTAGGATTACTTGTCCCTATGCAATACTGCAGGCGGCCTTGGTGACTTAGAGGTAAAGAATCTGCCTGCCAATGCAGGGAACATGGGTTCGTCCCTGGGTTGGGAAGATCCTCTGGAGAAGGGAATGGCAACCCACTTCAGTATTTTTGCCTGTGAAATCCCATGAACAAAGGAGCCTACAGTCCATGGGGTCGCAAAGAGTTGAACAACAAACAGCAATATACTATATTACACTAGAGTACTATACTGTTAAAATTTATGGTGGAGGATTTTTAGTGTCTATTTTCCTGAGTTTTCTTTTTCCAGTTTTTCCTGCAATTAACTGGTAGATATCTAAATTTACTATTGGGGAAAATAACAGTTATCTGAAAACTTGTGGTCAAACAGGACTTTTATAATACAGGCTATTAGATTTTTATTACATTTTAAGGAGAAGGTTCATTAAGCCATATAGCAGGTATATTTCCATAGGAAAAACACTAATGCCAAGTTAGGGGTGTGTTTACATCTGTGCTCTCATGTTAGTGCTAGCACCTATCTGTCTGTGGAAAGTAGAAAAGTCATTCCTTAAAAGGAAGAATGGTATTCTGGAATTTAAAGATGGGGTTTTAGAAATGTATAACAGAGGTAATTCTAAATTAGAACAGGTGATTTATATATAGCAAGTAAGATTATAACATGTTTCTTTTGATTGAATCTTTGGCTTTATCCTTACTTGTTACCAAGTGACTTTAAGTCTGAATAAGTAATTCCCCCTAAGGTCTCTTTGCTGGACTCTCATCATGGAATAAAATGTAGGCTTCTCGCCACTGCCTGGAGATCTCTCATGGTTCTTTCGCTCACTGTGTCTCAGCGTCTTTCACTGGCTTCTGCTTCTCACAGCTATCAAGGTCTCCACAGAGTGTCACATGGCCCTTTTCTATCCATCAGCTGTCTGAGCTCTGATGTCACGTCCTCAGGGGCCCTTCCCTGATCACCTGCATTAAAGTAGCTCCTCACCTCCACTCTGTCACTGCCATTACACCCTACTTTATCACTTTCATGAGTCACATTATTTATGTGTTTACTATCAGTGAGTTTCCCTGAAATGTGATATCCTTATTTGTTCCTGATAACCGCTATGCTTAACACGTAGTAGCTGCTCAAAAAACATTGACTTTCTAGCAGTTGGCCTCTAACTATAATTATGATATATACAGTGAGTAATTGTTTGCTTTTCTATTTAATAGAAAGCAATTCAAGATAGAAATATGAAGAATAAAAAATCAACAAATAATAGAGCATCCAGTGCCTCTAGCAGGTAATAAAGTTTTCATTTTCCTTCAGTTATAGGTTTATATTTCATCAAAGCAGGTTTTAGTTTAATTTTTGAAAGTAAATTTCATTTGGTATTCTTAATTTTTTTCTTATGAGAAGAATGAATTAGATACTTCATGATCAATCCCCCTAGTTGAATATATTCTTTTTAAAAGGGATTGATTAAGGATCCTCTAAGTTCTGCATTGCTCATGAGATGGAGTTTCTTTCTCCTGTTTTTCCTGAGACAGTAGATATAAAGTAGTAATAAAGCTGAGGTCTAGCATTCACCTTCTCTGTTAAGTGCCTTTGTCCAACGCATATAAAATTATACTTTAAACTTTGAGGTTCTGTGCACTAAGTTGGTTTATTAAAGTGATAAGAACTGATCATCATTCACACTGATGCCTAACTCATAGGTGCTAATCAAAACCTTCAGCATCTTTTAAATTATCATTACTCAAATAGAACAGGGGTCAGCAAACTTCTTCAGTGAATTTGCCAATTAGTACATATGGCAGGTGCTATAGGCCATATGGTCTCTGTTGTAATTACTCACATCTGCTATTATAGCAGGGAAGCCATTGTTGGCATTATGAAAATAAATGAAATAGCTGTGGTGTAATAACTTTATATACCAGAAGAGGTGGTGAGCCAGATTTTCCCACCAACCTCAAGTTAGTGGTTATTAGTCTAACTTTATATTTAAGATGGTTTATGTAGCAAAATGGGGCTTCTCTGGTGGATCAGCAGTAAAGAATCTGCCTGCCAATGCAGGAGAAGGGGTTTGTTCCCTGGAGAAGGAAATGGCAACCGCTCCAGTATTCTTGCCTGGGAAATCCCATGAACAGAGAAGCCTGGCAGGCCACAGTCCATGGGGTTGCAGAGTTGAACATGACTTAGCGACTAAATAACAGTGCAGCAGCAGCAATGTAGCAAAATAATACAAGAAACTATTAAAACCTACTTATTGATATTGTTTTTTTCCCATGTAACTTGAATCCATGTTTTTTAAAAGTGTTTTAATCATAAATAACCTAAAAAGAAAAATTACTTTGAAGCTATATGTAAATTAAAGTAATAAAATTTAAATTATATTGAAGGGGTCTTTGTGTACTAATAAAATACCTCATCATTTTCAAAGTAATTATAATTTATTAAAATATAATGTTTTTAGATATAGTAGTTTCAAAATCTAATGAATCTTTCTTCTACCATTGTAATTGTTTCTCTTGATTCATTTGGATCTTTTCAGATTAATGACCTCTGAGTTCTTAAAGAAGCCTAGTTCTCTAAGGAGGATTCCATCGACAGCTCCAGCTTCTCACTATTTAGGGACTTTGAGAGTCTTGGACCAAAAGCCCTCACAGAAACAGAACACAGAACCTGACAGAGCAGATAATCTAAGGGCAACTGTTTATCAGGTAAAAAGGAAAATTTTTTTAAAATTAGAGTTAATCACATAAGATTTTTTTATCAGGGAGTAAAATGGACCTGTCAGAAATGATGATTTATTAACTCATTTCCTTTATAATACCTGAGCAATCCAAATCTCCTGCCAAGTTTGCTTTGTGTGTGTTAATCGTTCAGTTGTGTTCAGCTCTTTGTGACCCCCATGAACTATAGCCCGCCAAGCTTCTCTGTCCATGAAATTCTCCAGGCAAGAATACTAGGGTGAGTTGCCATTCCCTTCTCCAGGGGATCTTCCCAACCCAGGAATTGAACCTAGATCTCCCTTACTGCAGGCAGATTCTTTACCATCTGAGCCACCAGGGCTACTTTAAACTTTGCTGAACTGATCATAATTGTAAAGAAAGAGAATTTGCCATAGGAATTGATAAAAATATAACAGAAGCAAAATATAGTTATGGTATATCTATGTTTTTATACTTTTTCAACTTAAAGTTTCTATTGTTACGAACAAAAGTGTTTTAATATTTTTTTCTTTCCTGAGACTTTTTGTATTTGAGTTAAACTTACCTAGAAAAAAGCTGTTCTAATTTTTCAAAGTTCCAAACAGATGTTTTTTTGGTCTTATTTTATATAAAATACAAATAGAAAATGTATTTTAATATGTAATTTTAATGCATAGAAATATGAAAATAGAAAATTGTCTCTGTGAATTTCAGAGAAAATGTTAATATATTCAGTCATCATAGTCAGTCTTTGAAATCTGTTCCCAGGACTGAGAAAGATAACATAGATATTATTTTCTTAATTCTTGCTCATTGTTATATATTAGAATATTATCAGGAAAAGAGGAATGATATTAGCACATATAAAGTTTGAAAGGTTTATGTTTTTTTAAGTTTTAATTATATATTTCAGAAATAAATAAGAATTCTAATTCATTTGTAAAACTTTGCATAACATATAGCCTTTTTCTTCTTCTCACAGGAGTGGTTAGAAAAGAAAAATATTTATTTACATGAAATGCACAGAATTAAAAGAATTGAAAGTGAAAACTTAAGGATTCAAAATGAACAGGTATTCTGAAATATAGAAATGAAAAATATTCTGGATTTTTAACTGAGTAAAATAGTCTCGAATGCTTAATATTTTCAAATCACCTGTTTTTTAAATGGTGAAATAAATTGTATATAAAAGAAATGATTTCTGATTTTATTTCTCTAGTCCTTTATACATTTTTAGTTGATATAACTGGTTTACATGAAAACATAGAAACACAAATTTTCTTATATGTCTGCAATAATTTTGGCACTATTGATTATGAATATTTTTTTCTTGTGACCATGTACCTATTTCATTCTTAAAAATTGCCTTCAGTATTACAACTTAGCCAAGAATATAAAGGGTCTTCAGACATTAACCTTCAGTTGTCCTCTTTTCTTGATTCATGGACCTAACATTCCAGGTTCCTATGCAATATTGCTCTTTACAGCATCAGACCTTGCTTCTACCACCAGACACATCTACAACTGGGTATTGTTTTTGCTATGGCTCCATCCCCTCATTCTTTCTGGAGTTATTTCTCCACTGATCTCCAGTAGCATATTGGGCACCTACCAACCTGGGGAGTTCCTCTTTCAGTATCCTATCATTTCACCTTTACATACTGTTCATGGAGTTCTCAAGGCAAGAATAGTGAAGTGGTTTGCCATTCCCTTCTCCAGTGGACCACATTCTGTCAGATCTCTCCACCATGACCCACCCGTCTTGAGTGGCCCCACAAGGCATGGCTTAGTTTCATTGAGTTAGACAAGGCTGTGGTTCTAGTGTGATTAGATTGACTAGTTGTCTATGATTATGGTCTCAGTGTGTCTGCCCTCTGATGCCTTCTCGCAACACCTACCATCTTGCTTGGGTTTCTCTTTTCATTGGACGTGGGGTATCTCTTCACAGCTGCTCCAGCAAAGCGCAGCCGCTGCTCCTTACGTTGGTCGAGGGGTATCTCTTCACAGCCGCCCCTCCTGACCTTGAACGTGGAGTAGCTCCTCTTGGCGCTCCTGTGCTTGCGCAGCCGCCACTCCTTGGACATCGGGTAGCTCCTCCCAGCCGCCGCCCCTGACCTTGGACTTGGGGTAGCTCCTCTTAGCAGATGCTGCGCCATCACAGCCTGGCACTCTCGGCCACCACCCCCACATTGAGCGAGGGGTAGCTCCTCTTGGCCATGTTTCTGCACGGTCTGTCGTAGCCAGCGTGCTTCTGCCGTGGGTTCATTACAGCCAAAGCGCTGAACATTTCATGCAAAGATGGGCTCGATAAAGGACAGAAATGGTATGGACCTAACAGAAGCAGAAGAAATTAAGAAGAGGTGGCAAGAATACACAGAAGAACTGTACCAAAAAGATCTTCACGACCCAGATAATCACAGTGGTGTGATCACTCACCCAGAGCCAGACATCCTGGAATATGAAGTCAAGTGGGCCTTAGAAAACATCACTATGAACAAAGCTAGTGGAAGTGATGGAATTCCAGTTGAGCTGTTTCAAATCCTGGAAGATGATGCTGTGAAAGTGCTGCACTCAATATGCCAGCAAATTTGGAAAACTCAGCAGTGGCCACAGGACAGGAAAAGGTCCGTTTTCATTCCAGTCCCAAAGAAAGGCAATGCCAAATAATGCTCAAACTACCACACAATTGTACTCATCTCACAGGCTGGTAAAGTAATGCTCAAAATTTTCCAAGCCAGTCTTCAGCAATACATGAACTGTGAACTTCCAGATGTTCAAGCTGGTTTTAGAAAAGGCAGAGGAACCAGAGATCAAATTGCCAGCATCCGCTGGATCATGGAAAAAGCAAGAGACTTCCAGAAAAACATCTATTTCTGCTTTATTGACTATGCCAAAGCGTTTGACTATGTGGATCACAATAAACTGTAGAAAATTCTGAAAGAGATGGGAATACCAGACCACCTGACCTTGAGAAACCTATATGCAGGTCAGGAAGCAACAGTTAGAACTGGGCATGGAACAACAGACTGGTTCCAAATAGGAAAAGGAGTACGTCAAGGCTGTATATTGTCACCCTGCTTATTTAACTTCATGAGAAACGCTGGGCTGGAAGAAGCACAAGCTGGAATCAAGATTGCCAGGAGAAAGAACAATAACCTCAGATATGCAGATGACACCACCCTTATGGCAGAAAGTGAAGAGGAACTAAAAAGCCTCTTGATGAAAGTGAAAGAGGAGAGTGAAAAAGTTGGCTTAAAGCTCAGCATACAGAAAACAAAAGATCATGGCATCTGGTCCCATCACTTCATGGGCAGTAGATGGTGAAACAGTGGAAACAGTGTCAGACTTTATTTTTTTTGGCTCCAAAATCACTGCAGATAGTGATTGCGGCCATGAAATTAAAAGACGCTTACTCCTTGGAAGAAAAGTTATGACCAACCTAGATAGCATATTGAAAAGCGAGATATTACTTTGCCAACAATTGTCCGTCTAGTCAAGGCTGTGGTTTTTCCAGTGGTCATGTATGGATGTGAGAGTAGGACTATAAAGAAAGCTGAGTGTTGAAGAATTGATGCTTTTGAACTGTGGTGTTGGAGAAGACTCTTGAGAGTCCCTTGGACTGCAAAGGATCCAACCAGTCCATCCTAAAGCAGATCAGTCCTGGGTGTTCATTGGAAGGAATGATGCTGAAGCTGAAACTCCAATACTTTGGCCACCTCATGTGAAGAGTTGACTCATTGGAAAAAAACCCTGATGCTGGGAGGGATTGGGGGCAGGAGGAGAAGGGGATGACAGAGGATGAGATGGCTGGATGGCATCACCAACTTGATGGACATGAGTCTGAGTGAACTCCGGGAGTTGGTGATGGACAGGGAGGCCTGGTGTGCTGCGATTCATGGGGTGTCAAAGAGTCGGATGTGACTGAGCAACTGAACTGAACTGAACTGTCCTCTTTTCTATCTTGGATTTTTTTTTTGTCTGTAAGACCAACCTCTACCTGAGTGATTGCCCCTGTCCTTCCCATTGAATGGAGCTGGGCTCTCATTTCAATCTCACTTGTACTTCACTTTCTGTCTCTAACTCCTGCCCCATAGCCTACAACATGCTCATTTGTTTCTCATCTACTAAAGTAAAACCACTGAAAAAAAGAAAAGAAAACAAAACAAAACAAAACAGAATAAAACCCTTCATTGTGTTTTTTAATACTACCATGAATAGAAATAATGCTGAGTGGAGCAGCCCTGCAGGTGGGATGCTTGGACTCTGGGCCATGTTTGAGCTTGATCTGCCATAGTCAGTGCCAGACACCTCATTTGGTCTTCACAGCTCAGTGAGGGTGGCCATACTTCTCCTTCTAAATTATGTTATCTCTGTAATAAGAGTTTATAGCATTTAATCCTAAGGAATATTATAAGGCAAACAGAATATTATGGGATTAGACTGAAGTAAGTAAAGTAATAACATTTTCCAGTCTGGCCCATGTTTTCAACATTTGGGACATGTTTATGCAGTAAGAATTGTATGCTCTGATGTCGGTCAAAACTCAGGGTTAAAACAAAGACCTGTGGCTTACTGTGCGACTTGCCCAATTTATCCTACTTTGACTGTAATTTTAAACTGAAATAAGGTAATTGGCACTGCAGAGTGCTCATAATGAAATATTGCATTAAAAGAAAAATATCAGGGAAGTTACAGGCCAGAGAGGTAATTAAAAAAAATTTTTTAATTACTAATTTTACCCTGATATTTTTCTTTTAATGCAATATTTCATTATGAGCACTTTACAGCATCAATTAACCAATTTCTGTTTACTCTGAAAACATTTGTTCAGTACACTTCCCAAAAATGGTTCCTTCCCATACATGGTAGTACATCAATATCTGAGAAGTGCTTAGAAAAGGATATTTTAAAATATAGTGAATAATTCAGATAACATTTTTTATAAGTTAATTTTTCTAAATCATTTAAGATAGATTGCCTTGAAACCTAACTTGATGAACATTAAGGAAAAGACACATACTTATATGTATATCTATATCTATCTATATTTGTAATATTCATATACATATGACTATTATTTTTCCAAAATAGAAGAGAGCTGCTAAGAGAGAAGAAGCCTTAGCATCATTTGAGGCCTGGAAAGCCATGAAAGAAAAGGAAGCAAAGAAGATAGCTGCAAAAAAAAGGCTTGAGGAAAAAAACAAAAAGAAAACTGAAGAAGAAAATGCTATGAGAAAAGGAGAAGCATTGCAAGTATGCAATAGCTTTAATATCTTTCTTAATTTTAAATATTTGAAAATTAGTGATTATCTGTACTTTACCTATTTTATTATATTCACATTCAATAAGAAGGTAATTCTTAACTTCTTCAGGCTTTTGAAAACTGGAAAGCAAAAAAGATGGAATACCTTAAGGAGAAAAATAAAAAAGAGAAAGAATGTGAAAGAGCAAAGAAACAGAAAGAGGAGGAAACTGTTGCTGAGAAAAGAAAAGATAACTTAACTGCTGTTGAAAAATGGTAATCTAAAATAGCAAGTGTTTCGATAGATCTGAAATTAGTAACACTTTAGGTTTTTCTAAAATTCATTTACTTGAATGTTATTAATGTACTCAATCTTACTGCAGACACATTAGGGAATCTTTATTATATATTCTCCTTTAACTTGCCAATCTTTTATACTACCCTACATAGGAATGAAAAAAAGGAAGTTTTTTTCAAGGAAAAGGAAAAAGTAAAAATACATGAGAAAAGAAAAGAAGAACTGAAAAGAGCTGAGAAAAAAGAAAAAGATAAACAAGCTCTCGAGGAATATGAAAAATGGCTGGTAGGTGTTCTTTGTTAATGCAGTTGTGTATCTTAAATGTACTTTTTGTGGCTTTTCTGTCCCTAATTCCGGTTCTGTTTGTCTCATGCCTACTGACTCTTTCTGCCTGGAAGTTGCCATGTTGAATTCATCCTCTCCTTCTACATATATCATAATTTCTTCCATCTACTCATTTATATTAATGATTGTGTATGTGCTCAGTGATGTCTGACTCTTTGTGACTCAGTGGACTGTAGCCCACCAGGCTCTTCTGTCCATGGGGTTTTCCAGGCAAGCATCCTGGAGTGGGTTGCCATTCCCTTCTGCATGGGATCTTTCTGGCCCAGGGATAAAACCCTCGTCTCCCACGTCACAAGCAGATTACCGTCTGAGCCATCTGGGAATCATTAATGATTCTACTATTCCTTAAACCACTCAGGCTTAAAACTTTAGTGATAATATTGTTGCCCATTTATCCTTTGCCATAATTCTCATATCTAAAATCATAAAAAGCTGACAAGTGTATTACTGAAGATATACCAGGTTAGTTTATGTAGAACTTGGTCCCAACACACAGTAAAATAGTATTTAATGAGAAAGTTATTTCATTTTTTATTTCCTTTTGATCTTCCTGATGACCTCAAGGAGACAGTCTTACTTAAGTGGTTTTTTAATGAAAGAAAGCAAGTGTGAAGACGGAGAAATGATAATAAATGACTTCATATTTTTTTTGTTTCTTTCAATATTCTTATGTTTATACTTGCTTTTCATTGAGGGCAAGCAAAATATCATTTTCTATCTTAAAGCATCAATATAAATATGTATTTTATTAATTGATTTTTAAATAAGTAAATACATTTCAGATGAATAAGTATTTTGTATGCTAAGTTGCTTTTGGCATGTCTGACTCTTTGCAACCCCATCATCTGTAACCTACCAGGCTCCTCTGTCCGTGGGATTCTCCAGGCAAGGTCAGGCAGGTTCTTTACCGCTAGTGCCACCCTCGGAAGCCTGATTGAATACTTCACATTAGTCAAAAAGTGCAAAATTTCTCCACAGGGATTAGGGCCCAATAGGGTTTCTGATTAAAAAATGTATGTATTTTTATATGAATTTTTGAATTCATGTCTATCAGCAAGTTAAAAGTATGTCATTCAGACATTTTTTTTTTTTGCATATTTTTGAATCTTTTGCATTTTTGTATTCTCTGGTTAGGATTGAGCTTGAGCATTTTTCATTTGTATAAAGATTAATTGTATTTATTTTTTCTGTAAAGAGTCCATTTTACATGAACATAAACTGAACATTTTTTCATTGGTCTTTCTCTTATTGATTTCTGGAAGCTTTTATATGTACTAGGGAAATTAGGCTATCATTTCTGATATGAGTTACAGAATTTTTTCCCCATTGTATTGTATTGTCAACTTTGCTCATATTATTTAATGAAGAATTTAATTTTATTTTCAGGTGTCAAATCTATTAGTCTTTTATATGGCTTCTCAATTTTAGGAATAGTTGAAAGGACCTCCAAAATCTGAAGTCAAAGCTCCCATTTTTCTTCTAATAAGATTATGATTTTAACATCTTAACATTTTAACATTTGCTCTACTTAGAACTTGTCCTGGTGTATGATGGAAAATATGATTCCATCTTTATTTTTTCCAAATGCATCCTTCATGAAACAACACATCTTTTACCCACTGATTTGAGATACATTAGATCATTCTGATATTTTTGGGTCTGTTTCTTGACTTTCTGTTTTATTCGTCAGTCTCATTAGAAATATTCCAGTGCTATGCTCTTCCCCTTATCAGGACTTTATATATTTTCATATGTTTGTGTTAATCTCCCTTTATAACTTCATTCAAAGTTATTTCTGAATATTCTAGGTTTCTTCACATAAAGTTTAGAATCAGTAACTAGAGAAGCACACAGGACCCAAAGCAGGCTATTTAAAGGTAGGATAAAAGATGAAATGCCTAGGAATAAACTTAGGAAATACACAAGACCAGTATGAAGAAAACTTTAGAATACTCCAGAAGTACACAAATGAATATTTGAGAAATTAGAACAAAACTACCCTCGGATAGAAATGATATTATAATGATATTATAAAGATGTCAGTTTTTCCCTGAAGTAATTTGCAAATTTAATGTAATCCTAATAAAAATAGCAACAGAATTTATTCTCGTGTATGTGTTGACTAGTACTGCTATAATGCTAAATCTATTCAGAGAAATAGTAATAAAATAAGGCAATCAAAATTGCTTCAGTGGTTTGAATGAGAATAGTAATGTTCTATGATGACTTTCTTAGACTGAACTTTTAATGCTTTATTATTTAAGCTTTGTTCTAAGAAAAATTAAAAATGTTCTTATATTAAGGAGATGCATGCTAATTCTACTAGTATCTCTTAGAGAAGTGCATATGTTTTCAATTCGTTCAGTCATGCTGGATTCTTTGGACTTGTAGCCTACCAGGCTCCTCTGTCTGCGGGATTCTTCAATCAAGAACACTAGAGTGGGTTGCCATGTCCTCCTCCAGGGGATCTTCCCGACCCAGGGATCGAATTTGTGTCTCTTACTTCTACTTCATTATCAGGCTGGTTCTTTACCACTAGCACCACCTGGGAAGCCCTTTAGAGTACTGATTGAATATAAATGTCTCACTTTTCAGTTTTATTTTCACATTGTCTCAAAAATTGGATAGAATTTGCCAAATGACTAAGTCATACATGACTAATGTGAAATACTAAGTTAGGTGCATTATGTTTTATTATAATGTTTAGTCACTTTCTCATTCTAATCAATCCTGTGGAGAACAAAAACTCATCAAAGACATAAGACAAAATAACTTGTTCTGATGTACAGTATATCCCTAAAATATAGTGCTACCTAAAAAAAAGTCCATGTACAACATGTTATAGATCTATTTCCCATCTTACCAATTTCTTATTGAAATTTGCTTGCAGAGAGAATGGGAAATTACTCCTATACAGAAGAGCTAATTATTTTCATATAAAGTAACATATCACCAACCTAGATAGCATATTAAAAAGCAGAGACATTATTTTGCGAACAAAGGTCCGTCTAGGCAAGGTTTTTCCATTGGTCATGTATGGTGTGAAAGTTGGACTGTGAAGAAAGCTGAGCACTGAAGAATTGATGCTTTTGAACTGTGGTGTTGGAGAAGACTCTTGAGGGTCCCTTGGACTGCAAGGAGATCCAACCAGTCCATTCTAAAAGAGATCAGTCCTGGGTGTTCATTGGAAGGAATGATGCTGAAGCTGAAACTCCAGTACTTTGGCCACCTCATGCGAAGAGTTGACTCATTGGAAAAGACTCTGATGCTGGGAGGGATTGGGTGCAGGAGGAGAAGGGGACGACAAAGGATAAGATGGCTGGATGGCATCACCGACTTGATGGACATGAATTTGAGTAAACTCCAGGAGTTGGTGATGGACAGGGAGGCCTGGTGTGCTGCAGTTCATGGGGGTCGCAAAGAGTCAGACACGACTGAGCAATTGGACTGAACAGAACGTATCAAAATTTTGATGACAACCTAACTTCGGGAGTGAACATTTGATGGGTCACTGTTTTAGGTGAAAATTGTAGTCAAAGATCAATTAAGATGTCGCATGCTGGTTCCCATATTAATTCATGTGCTTAGTGTGTCCTTAGTTGCTCAGAGTCATGTCTGACTCTTTGTGACCCCATGGACTGCAGCCAGCCAGGCTCTGTTCATGGAGATTCTCCTGGCAAGAATACTGAAATAGGTTGCCATTCCCTCCTGCAGGGGATCTTCCCAACCCAGGGATCAAACCCAGTTCTCCCACATTGCGGATTCTTTACCAGCTGAGCAACCAGGGTATTACATATTAATGCATCAGTTCAGTTCAGGTCAGTTGCTCAGTCATGTCCGACTCTTTGCGACCCAATGAACTACAGCACACCAGGCCTCCCTGTCTATCACCAACTCCTGGAGTTCACTCAAACTCACATCCATTGAGTCGGTGATACCATCCAGCCATCTCATCCTCTGTCATCCCTTTTTCCTCCTGCCCCCAATCCCTCCCAGCATCAGAGTCTTTTCCCATGAGTCAACTCTTCGCATGAGATGGCCAAAGTATTGTAGTTCATTACCTTTTAAAAAAATAAAGCAAAAGATTCATACTCCAACAAACAATGACAGAAGAACTTTAACAAGCCTCTTTTAATTATTACCCAAGATAACATCAGTTTATCTTAATTGATATTAAGGTTGATACTTAATTGCCCTTTCTTGCCCTGACTTTTTAGCATCTGCTGGTAAAGTTGCTTCAAGTTCCTCTTTCTCCCCATGTTAAATGGAATGGATAAAGAGGTTGGTTTAGTCAGTTTCTAAGAGCAGAGCATGGTCACTGCTTTTCCCACACCTAGCTAAGTGGGCCTCCCACTCTCTAAAGTATTAAGATGATTGACAGTGGTCCAATTACAGCTTTTATTTTCTCAATTAGTGTTCTGAAAGGAGATTCTTTACTAGGAGTAGCAAGGATACAAACCTTCTCATGAGGAAGAGCAAAATGTTAAGACAAAAATAAGTCTCACTTTTCTTCACTTCTTTTATTGTATGCATGCTAATGGACCCTTGTATTAACATATTCTTCTTGTGACATTTTCAATTCCTTTTATGCACTGATAAAAGAAGCATCAGTTCAGTTCAGTTCAGTCACTCAGTCGTGTCCGACTCTTTGTGACCCCATGAATCGCAGCATGCCAGGCCTCCCTGTCCATCACCAACTCCCAGAATTCACCCAAACTCATGTCCATCGAGTTGTTGATGCCATCCAGCCATCTCATTCTCTGTCGTCCACTTCTCCTCCTGCCCCCAATCCCTCCCAGCATCAGAGTCTTTTCCAGTGAGTCAACTCGTCACATGAGGTGGCCAAAGTACTGGAGTTTCAGCTTCAGCATCAGTCCTTCCACTGAACACCCAGGACTGATCTCCTTTAGGATGGACTGGTTGGATCTCCTTGCAGTCCAAGGGACCCTCAAGAGTCTTCTCCAACACCACAGTTCAAAAGCATTAATTCTTCGCCACTCAGCTTTCTTCACAGTCCAACTCTCACATCCACATACATGACTACTGGAAAAACCATAGCCTTGACTAGATGAACCTTTGTTGGTAAAGTAATGTCTCTGCACACCAGGCCTCCCTGTCCATCACCATCTCCCGGAGTTCACTCAGACTCACGTCCATCTGAATGCAGAGTTCCAAAGAATAGCAAGAAGAGATAAGAAAGCCTTCTTCAGCGATCAATGCAGAGAAATAGAGGAAAACAACAGAATGGGAAAGACTAAAGATCTCCTCAAGAAAATTAGAGATACCAAGGGAATATTTCATGCAAAGATGGGCTCCATAAAGGACAGAAATGGTCTGGACCTAACAGAAGCAGAAGATATTAAGAAGAGGTGGCAAGAATACACGGAAAAACTGTACAAAAAAGATCTTCACGACCCAGATAATCATGATGATGTGATCACTAATCTAGAGCCAGACATCCTAGAATGTGAGGTCAAGTGGGCCTTAGAAAGCATCACTACAAACAAAGTTAGTGGAGGTGATGGAATTCCAGTTGAGCTGTTTCAAATCCTGAAAGATGATGCTGTGAAAGTGCTGCACTCAATATGCCAGCAAGTTTGGAAAACTCAGCAGTGGCCACAGGACTAGAAAAGGTCAGTTTTCATTTCAATTCCAAAGAAAGGCAATGCCAAAGAATGCTCAAACAACCGCACAATTGCACTCACCTCACATGCTAGTAAAGTAATGCTCAAAATTCTCTAAGCCAGACTTCAGCAATACGTGAACCGTGAATCAAGCTGGTTTTAGAAAAGGCAGAGGAACCAGAGATCAAATTGCCAACATTCTCTGGATCATGGAAAAGGCAAGAGAGTTCCAGAAAACATCTATTTCTGCTTTATTGACGATGCCAAAGCCTTTGACTGTGTGGATCACAATGAACTGTGGAAAATTCTGAAAGAGATGGGAATACCAGACCACCTGACCTGCCTTTGAGAAATCTGTATGCAGGTCAGGAAGCAACAGTTAGAACTGGACATGGGACAACAGACTGGTTCCAAATAGGAAAAGGACTACGTCAAGGCTGTATATTGTTACCCTGCTTATTTAACTTCTATGCAGAGTACATCATGAGAAATGCTGGACTGGAAGAAACACAAGCTGGAATCAAGATTGCCGGGAGAAATATCAATCACCTCAGATATGCAGATGACACCACCCTTATGGCAGAAAGTGAAGAGGAGCTAAAAAGCCTCTTGATGAAAGTGAAAGAGGAGAGTGAAAAAGTTGACTTAAAGCTCAACATTCAGATAACGAAGATCACATAGACAACTAATAATTTACCAAACTGCCACTCCTCCCAAGCCATTCAGCAGAGATTTTCAAAGGGTTCCCTGATACCATTGCTCTTTGGAATGCAAAGAAACCGCTTTTTAGTTTTAGCATAGACTTAAAGAAACAGACAGTCAAGGCTGCAGGATGAAAATACCAAATGCTATTAATATTTCAGCTATTCCTATATCACTGTTTGGATTTTATATTAATTCTTAGATATGCAGTCATTTCTTTGAAGAGAGTATAGCAGGGAAACTAAATGGTTCTAAAATTCACCTAATATAATAAAAATGTGAGGCTATGGAAGATAAATTTTCAGAATAATGTGAGACAGGATTATACCAATCACACAATGAAATATGAACTTACCATTTCACTCACCTATGAATTCACATTCTTCTACCTTCCTGGATTATTCCCATCAAGTCTCAGTATATATAATCTTAAATAAAAATAAACTTTTTTTAATTCTTCATTTCTCTCCAGCTACAATTCCATATTTCACTACTCTTTTTTTATAGCTAAACTTCTGGAAAGTTTGTTTATACTTCCTTAGTTCTTCATATTCTCTCCATCCTTAATAAACTCCAATCTTAACCCTTTCCCAGAACTCCATTTTGAGAGTTATGATTTAGCCAGACCATTTAACCTATAGGATGTATTCTTTTCTGCCCCATATCCTAGACCTCTGGGCATTCTGCATACTTGATTTCTCCTTCCACTTATAGCTGTCTGCTCTGTTGCCCTGGTCCCCTGTTTACCTCTGAACTCTCTGTCTTCCTTCTCCAAATCACCTATTGACAGCTGTTTGTTTTTTTTTTTTTTTTTTAACTTGTGTTCTAAATATTACAGTGACCTGCCACAGTAGATAGAACATCTTACATATTCACCATGTCATTCTCATTGGGGACCCTCTCCCACCCCTGCCAGGCTGTGTTCACACTGGCACTCTATTCACCCAGAGTCTCACTCAGACGCCTCTCCTCAGTGCACGTCACCAGTGTCTCCTCTTACCCATCACATCTCACTGAAAGTGAATGCCTGAATCCACTTTTCTTTGAAAGTAAGAACTTCCTTTTATTTTTTTATCAATCACAACAGCTTACTTATATGTTCCATAAAATTTCACACAATTTGGAATTATCTGTTGTTTACATACTGGTTTATTAACCATCTAATTTGAAAGTTCCCTAAGGGACAGGGACAGTAATTTATGGGTTTCGATTTTATAATCACTTCATGCATGGCTTCTTGTATACTACTTGACCATGGTAAAGTCTTGGTGCTTAACAGAATGAAAGAGCATACTGTAGCCAAGAATTAAAAGATGGTTTCTCCTTGAAAGAAAAGCTATGACAAACCTAGAGAGCATATTAAAAAGGAGAAACACCATTTTTCCAACAAAGATCCATATAGTCAAAGGTATGTTTTTTCCAAATGTACATGTTCAAATGTGAGAGTTGGACAACAAAGAAGACTGAGTGGTGAAGAATTGATGCTTTTGAACTGTGGTTTTCATGGAGACTCTAGAGAGTCCCTTAGTCTGTCAGGAGATGCAACCAGTCAATCCTAAAGGAAATCAATCCTGAAATTTCTTTAGAAGGACTGATGCTGAAGCTGAAGCTCCAGTACTTTGGCCAGCTGATGCAAAGAGCTGACTCACTGGAAAAGACCCTGATGCTGGAAAATTGAAGGCAGGAGGAGAAGGGGATGACAGAGGATGAAATGGTTGGATGGCATCACCAACTCAATGGACATGAGGTTGAGCAAATTCTAGGAGATGGTGAAGGACAAGGAAGCCTGGTGTGCTGCAGTCCATGGGGTCGCAAAGAGTCAGAAATGACTGAGCAACTGAACAACAGCAGCAACAGAAGAATAATAGACCATGGACTCCTCAGAACCTGTTACCTGTAAGGATGTATTATATAGTAAAGTAACATAAATTAATGGATGTGAGGCAGTAACAGTTGGGATTATTCATGATATTTGGACATAAAGTCACTTCAAACAATTCTTTATTGTAATATGTACTTCAAAAGACTTAAGCATTAAGCTGGCTTCCTCAGTGGCTCAGCGGTAAAGAATCTGCCAACAATTCAGAGAATGCAGGTTCAATCTCTGGGTCGAGAAGATCCCCTGGAGAAGGAAATAGCAAAACACTCCTTTATTCTTGCCTGAGAAATCAAGCATGGCAGGCTACAGTCCATGAAGTTTGCAAGGAGTTGGACACGACTTACTGACTAAACAACAACAGTAAAATTCCAAACAATAGAATACATAATAATACAAAATAAAAAGTAAGTATAGGTCAGGGGCAGTGGCTGTGCTTTGCAGGAGCAGCCATGAAGAGATACCCCGTGTCCAACGTAAGAGAAACCCAAGTAAGATGGTAGGTGCTGAGAGAGGGCATCAGAGGGTGGACAGACTGAAACCACAATCACAGACAACTAGCCAATCTGATCACACCAACCACAACTTGTCTAACTCAGTGAAACTAAGCCATGCCGTGTGGGGCCACCCAAGATGGATGGGTCATGGTGGAGAGGTCTGACAGAATGTGGTCCACTGGAGAAGGGAATGGCAAGCCACTTCACTATTCTTGCCTTGAGAACCCTATGAACAGTATGTAAAGGCAAAAGGAAAGGACACTGAAAGATGAATTCCCCATGTCAGTAGGTGCCCAATATGCTACTGGAGATCAGTGGAGAAATATCTCTCAGAAGGAATGAAGGGATGGAGCCAATGTAAAAACAACACCCAGTTGGGGGTGTGACTGGTGATAGAAGCAAGGTCCAATGCTGTAAAGAGCAATATTGCATAGGAAACTGGAATGTTAGGTCCATGATTCAAGGCAAATTGGAAGTGGTCAAACAGGAGATGGCAAGAGTGAATGTCGACATTCTGGGAATCAGCAAACTAAAATGGACTGGAATGGGTGAATTTAACTCAGATGACCATTATATCTACTACTGTGGGCAAGAATCCCTGAGAAAAAATGGAGTAGTCATCATAGTCAACAAAAGAGTCCAAAATGCAGTTCTTGGATGCAATCTCAAAAATGACAGAATGATCTCTGTTCATTTCCAAGTCAAACTGTTCAGTATCATGGCAATCCAAGTCTATGCCCCGACCAGTAACACTGAAGAAGCTGAAGTTGAATGGTTCTATGAAGACCTACAAAACCTTTTAGAACTAACACCCAAAAAAGATATCCTTTTCACTATAAGGGGACTGGAATGCAAAAGTAGGAAGTCAAGAAACACCTGGAGTAACAGGCAAATTTGGCCTTGGATTACAGAATGCAACAGGGCAAAAGCTAATAGGGTTTGCCAAAAGAACGCACTGGTCATAGCAAACACCCTCTTCCAATAACACAAGAGAAGACTACACGTGGAAATCACCAGATGATCAACACCAAAATCAGATTGATTATATTCTTTGCAGCCAAAGATGGAGAAGCTCTATACAGTCAGCAAAAACAAAACAAAACTATGGTCGGGAGCTGACTATGGCTCAGATCATGAACTCCAAATTCAGACTTAAATTGAAGAAAGTGGGGAAAACCATTAGACCATTCAAATATAACCTAAATCAAATCCCTTATGATTATACAGTGGAAGTGAGAAATAGATTTAAGGGAATAGATCTGATAGAAACAGTGCCTGATGAACTATGGATGGAGGTTCTTGACATTGTACAGGAGACAGGGATCAAGACTATCCCCAAGAAAAAGAAATGCAAAAAGCAAAATGGCTGTCTGAGGAGGCCTTACAAATAGCTGTGAAAAAAAGAGAAGCGAAAAGCAAAGGAGAAAAGGAAAGATAAGCATCTGAATGCAGAGTTCCAAAGAATAGCAAGGAGAGATAAGAAAGACTTCCTCAGCAATCAATGCAAAGAAATAGAGGAAAACAATAGAACAGGAAAGACTAGAGATCTCTTCAAGAAAATTAGAGATACCAGGGGAACATTTCATGCAAAGATGGGCTCGACAAAGGACAGAAATGGTCTGGACCTAACAGAAGCAGAAGATATTAAGAAGAGGTGGCAAAAATACACAGAAGAACTGTACAAAAAAGATCTGCACAACCAGGATAATCACGATGATGTGATCACTCACCTAGAGCCAGACATCCTGGAATGTGAAGTCAAGTGGGCCTTAGGAAGCATCACTACGAACAAAGCTATTGGAGGTGATGGAATTCCAGTTGAGCTATTACCGGGGACCAGCCCCAGTTGGATCCGGAGTATCTGAAGCGTGGACGGCATTGGCAACTGAGATTTATTTATTTATTTAGAGATACAGAGAGAGATAAGGAAAGAATTTTTCAGTTAAGAAAATAGAGGAGAGAGAGGCTGATATTCCTTGGTTTACACAGAAAGCCAATAAAGTCCCAAGACAAGGGACTTACACAGTTCACGTAGGCCACAGGCGCCCGCTTGAATAGCGGAGGGTGCCCCACCTTGGGCTCCCTCTCACGTGGGTCTTAGAAGCCTGGGCGGAGAAGTGCACACAGTGAGCCCCTGTGCTCCAGGGGATCAGCCTGAAAAAGAGAGAAAGAAAGAGAGAATTGACACGGGGGAGCCAAGCAATGATGAGGCGAGGCCCAAAACTTTATTTTTCCAGGGAGCTGATATACCTTAAGCTCTACATAGAGAATAATGGAAAATACAAAATCGTGCAGGGTCAGCAGCCCTGACCTTTATCGAGACCAGGCTTTCTCTCTGCATACCTATCTGTATACACAGGTCTTAGGTGATTTACATCATCTTCTGGTCAGGAGGCCTATTAGCATTTTATGACCGTTTTCTGATAAGGGTCAGTCAACCAGAAAACTTATTTGCCCTAAAAGTGTCGTTCTTTCCAAAGTCTGGTGCCACTCTTAGAAAGCACTAAATAAAGTTACATTCTTACATAGCAAGGATACAGTGATTTATAACAAAGAAAGAAGAGTACAGTGATTTATAACAAAGAGAAAATTCATTAACTCAAAAATCTAGTATTGCTAACGTCAAAACTACTATATTCCTATTTCTGCATCCCAATTACATTGATTAATATCCTCCCAGGTGCCTAAAAGATAAAGGATATGGAGGCCTGGCAGCAGTCATTAACTCAACAGTGAAACCCTTCACCAATATAATTCTTAGCTCTTTAAAAGGCTCTATATCTTTAAGATCTTTTAAGCTTCTTGTGCCTCTCATGGTTGGGAGGCTGTAAATAATCATATGTGTAGTTGTAAAAGTCCAGGGAAACCTGTCAGGCAAGTTAGAGAGCCATCAGAGGGGTGTGAGCTGAGACACTCCTTTTATATGCAGGAGACTATTAACTGGAGCTCTAAGTTAACTTTTTCCAGAGAAAGGTGGTCAGGGATAGCCCCCTGCTAATGTCAGAGGAGTTGGTGAAAGTCATAAAATAGTAAGACAGACAGATTCTGGTTTTGGGGTAGATGCTCTAGAAGGTCCAGGGGGGTCCATTGAGGCCTCATCTCGCCTTTGCCCATCAGGTCTCTTCCTCATGACCTTTGCCATGGGTCGGATCTCCTGTGCTGGCTCCTGGCAAGCTATTTCAGATCTTAAAAGATGATGCTGTGAAAGTGGTGCACTCAGTATGTCAGAAAGTTTGGAAAACTCAGCAGTGGCCACAAGACTGGAAAAAGATCAGTTTTCATTTCAATCCCAAAGAAAGGCAGTGCCAAAGAATACTCAAACTACTGCACAATTGCACTCGTCTCACAGGCTAGTAAAATAATACTCAAAATTCTCCAAGGCAGACTTCAGCAATACGTGAATCATGAACTTCCAGATGTTCAAGCTGGTTTCAGAAAAGGCAGAAGAACCAGAAATCAAATTGCCAGCATTTGCTGGATCATCAAAAAAACAAGAGAGTTCCAGAGAAACATCTATTTCTGCTTTATTGACTATGCCAAAGCCTTTGACTGTGGATCACAATAAACTATGGAAAATTTTGAAAGAGATGGGAATACCAGACCACTTGACCTGCCTCTTGAGAAACCTGTATGCAGGTCAGGAATCAACAGTTAGAACTGGACATGGAACAACAGACTGGTTCCAAATAGGAAAAGGATTACGTCAAGGCTGTATATTGTCACCCTGCTTATTTAACTTACATGCAGAGTGCATCATGAGAAACCCTGGACTGGAAGAAGCACAAGCTGGAATCAAGACCGCCAGGAGAAATATCAATAACCTCAGATACGCAGGTGACACCACCCTTATAGTAGAAAGTGAAGAGGAACTAAAAAGCCTCTTGATGAAAGTGAAAGAGGAGAGTGAAAAAGTTGGCTTTAAAGCTCAACATTCAGAAAACTAAGATCATGGCATCCAGTCCCATCACTTCATGGCATATAGATAGGGAAACAGTGGAAGCAATGTCTGACTTTATTTTGGGGGGCTCCAAAATCACTGCAGATGGTGATTGCAGCTCTGAAATTAAAAGACACTTACTCCTTGGAAGGAAAGTTATGACCAACCCAAACAGCATATTAAAAAGTGGAGACATTGCTTTGTCCACAAAGGTCCATCGAGTCAAGGCTATGGTTTTCCAGTAGTCATGTATGGTTGTGAGAGTTGGACTATAAAGAAACCTGAACACTGAAAATTTGGTGCTTTTGAACTGTCGTGTTGGAGAAGACTCTTGCGAGTCCCTTGGACTGCAAGGAGATCCAACTAGTTCATCCTAAAAGAAATCAGTCCTGGATGTTCATTGAAAGGACTGATGTTGAAGCTAAAACTCCACTGTTTTGGCCACCGGATGCACAGAGCTGACTCCTTTGAAAAGACCCTGATGTTGGGAAAGATTGAAGGCAGGAGGAGAAGGGAATGCCTGATGATGAGATGGTTAGACGGCATCACCAACTCAATGGACATCAGTTTGGGTGGGCTCCTGGTGTTGCTGATGGACAGAGAAGCCTGGCGTGCTGTGATTCATGGGGTGCAAAGAGTTGGACACGAATGAGCAACTGAATTGACTGAACTGATTGATAGGTTGTTGGACGATAATTTACTACAACTTTGGAAAATAAATCGTTGTCATCCAGCAAAGTCATACATATTCATACCCTACAAACTGGCAGTTTCATTCCTAGGCATGTATATGGAGATTCTTGACTTATAAGCGCAAGGAATCATTTATAGCAGCATTGTCTTTGTGTGGGAAGAAAACATTAGAACATCATGTCTTCAAGACCAAAATAGGTGTGTTGTAAATTGTGATATGTTGATATACTAGGATTCTGTGCCTCACTGAATTAGAACTATGACTCTATATAGATGTATCTTAGAGATATAATGATAAAGAAGACAGTTGCCAGAGAATATATAGCATGGTGCCATTTAGCATTGATTTAAAATTAATGCTTTCAAATTGTGTTGCTGGAGAAGACTCTTGAGAGTCCAAAATAACACCTTTTTGCATAAATTTTAAAAATCTGCCAAAAACTTGTCATTTGGGATGAATGCATGCATGACAAAGGTATTAAGAGATGTGCTGCAACTATAAGCACGGCATTCGGAGTAATGGTTAGGTCTGGAGGGTAGAGAAAATCAAGTGCAGTGAGAGACTGGGTGCAAGGGCTGCACAAGTACTAATCGTGTTTTATTTCAAAAGGCAGGTGGTGAGTGTACAGGTTTTAACTATTACTCTTTAAGCAGTTTAGTTGTCTACGGTTGAAATATTTTTTTTAAATTAAGGACTAAAAATAATGTGGATAAAATGCTACAAGGATAATATGAATTACACGAAAATATGCAAATTGCTAAAAATTTTAAACACTGATACCCATGCAATTAGGTGAGCAAATAATTGTGCAAAAAAAATCGCAAGAAGACTAAACAAATGAAAAGATGCTCAAGCTCAATGATAAGCAAAGAAATATGAGCCTCAATATTCAAATATCTGTAAACACTGAAATATCTTCTGCTGCCATCACATACTCAACCTTTGCATCTAGTAATTTATTTCTGAGACCCTGTTCTCTGAAAGTCGTCACTAACTTCTGACAATTATTCTCTTTGAATTATGGAGTTACAGGTCTTTTTCTTCATATTTTACATAATTCTTTAAAAATATTATCACTTTTAATATTTTAAAAAATTAAGTGGTGTGCTAATGCCTGTTGATAGTATACTTATAAATCAGCAACATTCCCTGGCTGCTATTGCTTTCTAACCAATTAAGGGATTTCCAGAAATACATGATATGCAGATTATACCACCCTTATGGCAGAAAATGAAGAAAAAAGAGCGTACTGATGAAAGTGAAAGAGGAGAGTGCAAAAGTTGGCTTAAAACTCAACATTCAAAAAATACAATGGCAAATGTATTTCATGGCAAATACATGAGGAAACAATGGAAACAGTGAGAAACTTTATTTTCTTGGTCTCCAAAATCACTGCAGATGGTGACTGCAGCCGTGAAATTTAAAGATGCTTGTTCCCTGGAAGAAAAGCTATGACCAATATAGACAGCATATTAAAAAGCAGAGGCATTATTTTGCTGATAAAGGTCTGTCTCGTCAAAGTTAAGACTTTTCCAGTAGTCATTTATGGATGTGAGTTGGACTATAAAAAAGCCGAGCGCCAAAAAATTAATGCTTTTGAACTGTGTTGGAGAAAACTCTTGAGAGTCCCTTGGACTGCAAGGAAATCAAATCAGTCAGTCCCAAAGGAAATCAGTCCTGAATATTCATTGGAAAGACAGATGCTTAAGCTGAAGCTCCAGTACTTCGGCCACCTGATGTGAAGGACTGACTCGTTGGAAATGACCTTCACTCTGAGAAAGATGGAAGGCAGGAGGAGAAGGGGATGACAGAGGATGAGATGGTTGGATGGTATCACTGACTGGATGGACATGAATTTGAGCAAGGTCCAGAAGTTGGTGATGGAGAAGGAAGCCTGGCATGGGGTTGCAAAAAGCCGGACATAAATGAGCAACTAAACTGAACTGAACTGAGAAAAGCATCTATTTCTGTTTCATTGACTCTGCTAAATCCTTTGACTGTGTGGATCACTACAAACTGTGAAAAATTCTTTAAGGGATGGGAATACCAGACCTCCTTACCTGTCTCCTGAGAAATCTGTATGTAGATCAAGAAGCAACAGTTGGAACCAGACATGGAACAATGGACTCAAAATTGGGAGTGGAGTACATCAAGGTTATATATTGTCACCCACTTACTGTATTTCTATGCAGAGGACATCATGTGAAATGCCAGGCTGGATGACTCACAAGCTGGAATCAAGATTACTGGGAGAAACATCAACAACCTTAGATATACAGATGATGCCACTCTAATGGCAGAAAGCAAAGAGGAACTAAAGAGTCTCTTGATGAGAGTGAAAGAGGAGAGTGAAAAGGCTGGCTTAAAACTCAATATTCAAAAACCTAAAATCGTGGCATGTGGTCCCATCACTTCATGGCAAATAGATGGGGAGAAAGTGGAACCAGTGCCAGATTTTGTTTTCAGGGGCTTCAAAGTCACTGAATAGTAACTACAATCGAAATTAAAAGATGCTTGCTCCTTGGAAGAAAATCCATGGCAAACCTAGACAGCATATTTAAAAAAACAGAGACATCATTTTGCCAACCAAGGTCCACATAGTCAAAGCTATGATTTTTCCAGTAGTCATGTATGGATGTGAAAGTTGGACCATAAAAAAGACTGAGCACTGAGCAATAGATGCTTTCAAATTGTGGTGCTGGAGAAGACTCTTAAGAGTCCTTTGAACAGCAAGATCAAATCCTAAAGGAAATAATCGCTGAATATTTATTAGAAGAATTAATGTTGAAGCTGAAGCTCCAGTACTTTGACTACCTGATTCAAAGAGCCAGTTCATTGGAAAAGACCCTGATGCTGGGAAAGATTGAGGGCAAGGAAAGAAGAGGGCAGCAGAGGATGAGATGGTTAGATAGCATTACCAACTCAATGGACGTGAGTTTGAGGAAACTCCAGAAGATACTGAAGGACAGGGAAACCTGGCATGCTGCGGTTCATGGGGTTGAAAAGAATCAGATACGACTTAACAAAGCTAACAAATGACATTTAAATATCTTATAATGATTATTTTGTTCTTCAGCAAGCAACTTGATTTTAAAATAATGGTCATATTTGTATATAAATTTATAGTTTTTTGTTTTCTCTTTAGGAAAAAAAAGAAAGGAAGGAAAGAATTGAACGAAAACAAAAGAAACACCATCCCTTTCTTGAAAATGAGACGCTTCCTCCATGGAGCCCTCCAAGTAGAATTGTGTTCTCAAAAATGTTTTGATAATTCTGAAAACTAAGATCATGGCATCTGGCCCCATCACTTCATGGCAAATAGATGGGGAAACGATGGAAATAGTAACAGACTTTATTTTGGGGGGCTCCAAAATCACTGCAGATGGTGACTGCAGCCATGAAATTAAAAGACACTTGCTCCTTGGAAGAAAAGCTATGACCAACCTAGACAGCATATTAAAAAGTAGAGACATTACTTTGTCAACAAAGGTCTGTCTAGTCTAAGTTATGGCCAGTAGTCCTGTATTGATGTGAGAGTCAGACTATAAAGAAAGCTGAGCGTCAATGAATTGCTTTTGAACAGTGGTATTGGAGAAGACTCTTGAGAGTCCCTTGGACAGCAAGGAGATCCAACCAGTCCATCCTAAAGGAAATCAGTCCTGAATATTCATTGGAAGGACTGATGCTGAAGCTGAAACTCCAATACTTTGGCCACCTGATTGAAAAAACTGACTCATTTGAAAAGACCTAGATGCTTGGAAAGATGGAAGGCAGGAGGAGAAGGGGACCACAGAGGATGAGATGGTTGGATGGCATCACCTATTCAATGGACGTGAGTTTGAGTAAACTCGAGGAGTTGGTGATGGACAAACAGGCCTGGCGTGCTGCAGTCCATGGGGTGGCAAAGAGTCAGAGACTCTGACTGAGCGACTGAACTGAACTGATTCTTGCCTTATTTAGTTATTTATCAGCTCAACAATTTTAGCCAAACTAACTTTAAAACTATTCATTCAGTTATTTATTGTTAGAAGAATCTGTTTTAATTAATGTTGATCATTCCTGCTGACAGTGAAAAAGATTCTTTGGCGTTTAATCAGTGAAAGCAGTGAAGGTATTTTTATCTCTAGATGTGTGTGTGCTTTGCACGCTCAGTCACATCTGACTGACCTTTTGCAACCCCATGGGCTGTATCCCACCAGGTTCCTCTGTCCATGGGATTTTCCAGGCAAGAGTACTAGAGTGGGTTGTCATTTCCTTCTCTAGGGGATCTTCCTGATCCAGGAATCAAACCCACATCTCTTGTGTCTCCTGCATTGGCAGGCAGATTACTACTGTGCCATCTGGTAAACTGCCAAAAATGAAGAGCTAATAATCAGATTACTTTTAACCATTGAAATATATAACCCTTTATCATGTCCTGATAATTCTTACAGTCTGATGATCCATGATGACTTGCACTAACCTGTGTATGTTATTTGAGTGTGTTTATTATCCAATATCAAAAGAAAATCATCTAGTACCTTAATCATAGAAATAATTAAATTTCTGAATCGTTGATTACACATCTAGATTCAGGTTTTAAAATGAATGATTACCAGAAGTGTACATATACTATTTCTTATAAAACTAACCTGTAGCTCAAAATAGTTGCATTTATACTGTACAACTTAGAATTTTGATTAGCTGGGGCAGCAGTTCAGTAGAATCATTCAAATCATCGAGGAATTTTATTTAAGAATGTTGCCTTATGTTTTAATATGAGTGTACTTTATCTGTTCCTGCTAAAATGACAATCACAGGTACTTTATAATGAGTAGACCTCTAAAATGTACCTTCCTAAATTTTATCTCACTCTGTCATTTCATTGATATCAAAAGGTGTCCATTTCATCATCGTGGTATACATTAGTTATGGAAATTTCACAAGAGTCCAGGGTCATTATAACTATTATTTTTTAGACTAAAGCCATAAAAATGATAGACAATTTTTGTCCTCTTAGCTAATCCAGAGTCATGTAACTTAAATTTAGAAGAAATTATGAAAAGATAGTTTGTAGAAAATAACCAAAGAATGTATTTATTTGATCTCTGCATGTCCTCATTAATCGGACTCACACTTGCCATCTAGTTTATCACAGACCAAGTGTGTGCTCTGAGTTGAAATGCTGCTTTAACCAGTGAAGCAATGCAGTAGTAGATGAGAGTAAAGTTACTGTTTATTAAGCATCTGTTGTATACTCTCTACTAGATCTTTACAAGTATTATTTTTTTGTCTTTACAACAGCTATTCAGAATATGTGTTATTATCTTCATTTTGCAGATAAAAGTACTAAGAAATCAAACAAAAATGAAAAAAAGGAATTCATAATGTTTAAGGAGTTAGTTCAAATGCCCATGTCTATTAACTGAATGTCAGAATACCCAGTGGGTTATGAAACTTAGACTTTGAGACAGTTAGTCAGGAGGTTTCACACTCTGAGGATTAGCCTGCTTGCTGCAGTGGGTGTGCAAAGTAGGAAAAATGTCATAGATACCTCTGTAAGATCACATCAGTACTATAGATTAAAAAATCATAAATAAAACAGAATAGATTAAGTATTTATTGTATTGAATTAGCTATTTAGAGCTTAAAAGATATTTGCAAATTCCATGGAGGTAAAGAAAAATAGAAAAAAGTACATCTACTTTTATTGCTGAGATCTTCACTATGTGTGTGATAGATTTCACATCAAATATTTTCTTCAGCATCCTGACCATTTTCTTCTATTTATCATCCTTAGCGATGAACTGTTATCACATCATAGTTAATTAACAAAGCGTAAGGAAAGGTTTAATAAGTAAGTGTTGATTGTTTTCATTTACTTCTTATGCTGAGCCATGTGTTCCCCCATCTCATGTTTGTGACAAGGTTAACGTGGATGGGCCTGATAATGGTAAGGTAACATTCCACGTGACTGATGTACAAGAATGAATCTCTGCTTCCCTGGACAGTTTAGTTGTGGCACTCAAAAGAAAATATAGAGGTGACCTGCATTTGGGACCTTCTCAAAAGAAATCGAAATAGTAATTCCATAGCATTCTTGTGAGGTAAATGAAAAGGGAAATTGAGGTGTTTTCAAAGACCCAACAAGTCATTTCCTTCAAATAGAAATTTCATCTTACTATGCTAAATAAAATATTATTTCCTGTGTACAGAAAGCTGTACTAATTGAATGGTCTAACAGAATGAAATAACCTCTTCTCCTGTAGCAGAAATAAAGCTGAGTTCTGAGAGCTGAGTGAATTTACTTTTTGAGGTCCAAAGAGACGAATCAAGCCTGGTAATATTCTCCTGAAGATGTTTATCTATTTAAGGCATATGATTTCCCTGTATTTATTTTAAAATGATCAGATATCAATATCATTAACATTTATTAAGTTTTTCTTAAAATATGTGTATGCTCCATAGTGTCCAACTCTTTGCAACCCCAGGAGCCTGCCAGACTCCTCTGTCCGTGGTGTTTTCCAGGCAAGAATACTGGAGTGGGTTGCCATTTCCTTCTCCAGGAGATCTTCCTCACCCAGAGACTGAACTGGCTGTCTCCTGTTTCTCCTGCTTTGGCAGGTGGATTCTTTACCACTGCACCACCTGGGAATATGAGGGAATATTAATTCAAATTAAAAACACTAAAGTCCTACAGGTTTTCAGATTAAACTTCTACTTTTGTAAACTGTATTGAGTACTTGAAAAATGCTGACACTTCAAAGTAAATAGCAATTTAATGAATATTTTAAAACATTACTGAGAACAATTTCCCTAGAAATTTTAATGATAGTAAAAAATAAAATTTTATTCAGAACTGAAGTTTCACAATAGCCAAGAAAACTGTGCTAAGTCACTTCAGTTGTGTCTGACTCTTTGCGACCCTATGACTGTAGCCCACCAGGCTCCTCTGTCCATGGGATTCTCCAGGCAAGAATACTGGAGTGGGTTGCCATTTCCTTCTCCAGGGGATCTTCCTGACCCAGGGAGTTGAATCCAAGTCTTCTATGTCTCCTTCATTGGCAGGCAGGTTCTTTATCACTAGTGCCACCATTTTATTCAGAATCAAAGTTCATAATAACCAAGGAAATTAGTGTTACCTAAATAAAAATAAATGGTGTTGTAGATCAGGAAGAGGTTAAAATTTTCTTAATGGAAGAAAATAAGAACTAGGGCTTCACTGGTGGCTCAGTGGTAGAGAATCAGCCTGCCGGAGGAGCAGACACAGGTTTGATCCCCATTCCAGGAAGATCCCACATGCCTCGGAATAACAAAACCTGTGCCCAGCAACTCATGAGCCTGTGCTCCAGGGGCCTGGAGCCACAACGGCTGAGCCCATGTACTGCATATACTGCAGCTGTGGACATCTGTGCAACCTAAGACCCGTGCTCTGCAACAGGAGAGGGCACTGCAGTGAGAAGCCCAGGCACCACAGCTAAAGAGAGCAGCCCCACTCGCTGCAACTACTGACCGAGAAAGGTCCGTGAGCAATGAAGACCCAGCACAGCCAAAAATAAACAAAATTATAAAGAGAAAGTAAGAATTGTTCGGGGATAACAGTATTCCAGTGGTTTGTATTGCACCACATTTTGAAAATGTGAGTAGTTCATTTACTGTTTTAAACAGTATTGAAACTGAGGTTTTTCACTGTTGCCAAAGCAGTAGCTGTTAGTTACGTGTCCAAAGTTTGGTACCATTGAGTGATACAACTATGCATCTGAAAGAGATTTTAATAATTTAATAAACCTGGTCCAAATTCTTGTTTCTAAGTTAAAGAAATTGATTTCCAAAGCCTTGCACTTGCCTGTTCTCACACCAAGGACCATAAGAAATCTAGAGTTACAACTCAGGTATCAGGTTTCCCAGCTGTAGATTGTCCACCATTCTACAGTTTTGATAATCTGCCATTGTTAATGTCATTGATTTTTATACTCTCAGATGTGTCCTTGCTCTTCCACAGCCTTCTCCATAACCTCAGATTAGAGCTGTTTGTGCACCTACA
Source organism: Ovis aries (assembly GCF_016772045.2). Taxonomy (NCBI): domain Eukaryota; kingdom Metazoa; phylum Chordata; class Mammalia; order Artiodactyla; family Bovidae; genus Ovis; species Ovis aries. The sequence goes on from NC_056070.1 coordinate 2,112,899, forward strand.
TTCTCATGAAAAATGTGAGGAAATACTGTAGTTTTTAAAATGCTGAATCATGGGCTAAGATACAGTAGAGAAAAAGAATTTTACAAAATAGGAGAAATTGATATTTCTCAAAATCGTTCCCAAGAATAAACTAGTGCAAAGAAACTCACTGTCCTGGTTTAATTTTGACTCTGCTTTCAATAATGCTCTATTAAAAAATACTTAAACCCACATGCCTCCATTCTATGCAAAGCAAAGATACTATCAATTATCCTGCTTCCTGGATACACTGGCTACCAGAAATAAAGAATGCTATGTAACATTTAACTGGAGACCTCTCTGAATTCTTTTTATGTTAAAATTTCATGTTATTTGGTTATTTTGAAACATACGTATTACATGTAGTTGTATAATGTTGACTTGAGTGAACTAAACTCTTCCTAAAGGATGTTTTAAGAGTTATTTTAGGAGATGTGTTTAACGTCTGCTTTTTAGTAGCATAATTCATGTGATGCATTAAAAGTGAATTATTCAACATGTATTTTATTGGGTGATATTTACTGAGTCCAAGTTTTATTTCATAATGATAAGAAATATTGTGTTAGTTTTATTTGTGGGCTAAAGAGCTAAAAATAAGACCTGGAACTGACTGTGGCTCAGATCACCAGCACCTTACTACAAAATTCAGGCTTAAATTGAAGAAAATAGGGAAAAGCACTAGGCCATTCAGGTATGACCTAAATCAAATCCTTTATGATTATACAGTGGAGGTGATGAATAGATTCAAAGGATTAGATCTGGTAGACAGAGTGCCTGAAGAACTATCAGTGGACATTTATAGCATGTGCAGGAGCCAGTGATCAAAACCATCCCAAAGAAAAATGCAAGAAGTCAAAGTGGTTCTCTGAGAAGGGTTTACAAATAATTGAGAAAAGAAGAGAAGCAAAAGGCAATGGCGAAAGAAAAAGATATGCATAACTGAATGCAGAGTTCCAGAAAATAGCAAGGGGAGATAAGAAGGCCTTCTTAAACAATGCAAAGAAATAGAGGAAAACAAAAGAATGGAAAGACTAGAGATCTATTCAAGAAAACTGGAAATAGAAAAGGAACATTTCATGCAAGGATAAGGGTCATAAAGGACAGAAATGTTAAATACCTAACAGAGGGAGAACAAATTAAGAGGTGGCAAGAATACAATGAGAACTATACAAGAAAGGTCCTAATGACCCGTATAACCAGTAAAACCAGAAATCCTGGAGTGTGAAGTCAAGTGGGCTTTAGAAAGCATTACTATGAACAAAGCTAGTGGAGGTGATGAAATTCCAGCTGAGCTATTCCGAATCCTAAAAGATGATTCTCTTAAAGTGCTGCACAAAATATCTCAACAAATTTGGAAAATTCAGCAGTGGCCACAGGATTGGAAATAGTTTTCATTCCAATCCTAAAGAAAGGCAGTGACAAAGAATGCTCAAACTACCAAACAGTTGTGCTAATTTTACATGCTAGGAAGGTTATGCTCAAAATCCTTCAACCTAAGTTTCATCAGTATATGAACTGAGAACATCCAGATGTACAAGCAGGGTTTTTGAAGAGGCAGAGGAACCAGCAGTAAAATTGCCAACATTCACTGGATCATGGAGAAAGCAAGGGAGTTCCAGAAAACTATTTGATTCATTGACTACTCTAAAGCCTTTGACTGTATAGATCACAACATATTGTGGAAAATTCTTAAAGAGATTGAAGTACCAGACCACTTTACCTATCCTGAGAAACCTGTGTGCAGGTCTAGAAGCAACAGAATTGGACATGGAATAACTGACTGGTTCCAAGTTGAGAAAGGAAGGTGTCAAGGCTATACATTGTCACCCTGCTTATTTAACTGATACTCAGAGCACGTCATGCAGAATGCTGGGCTGGATGGACCACAAGATGGAAATCAGGATTGCTGGGAGAAATATCAATAACCTCAGATCTACAGATAATGCCACTCTAATACCAGAAAGTGAAGAGGAACTAAAGCGACTCTTGATGAAGATTCAGAGAGGAGAGTGAAAAAGCTGGTTTAAAATTCAATTTTCAAAAATTCAGTGAATTAAAAAATTCTTTGGAATGACCAACGCTGAAGCTGAAGCTCCAATACTTTGGCCACCTAGTTTGAAGTACTGACTCGCTGGAAAAGATCCTGGGAAAGACTGAAGGCAAAAGCAGAAGGGGATGTCAGAGGATGAGATGGCTAGAGAGCATCACTGACTCAATGACCATGAATTTTATCAAACTCGGGGAGATAGTGAAGGCCAGATGAGCCTGGTGTGCTGCAGCCCATGGGGTTGCAAGGCATTGTACATGACTTAGCAACTGAGCAACAACAATAAGATGAAATAATCGTGTGTATGAAGCAACTAAATCACTTCAGTCATGGTCAACTCTTTGCAACCCTATGGACTGTAGCCCACCTCCACTGTCCACAGGAGTCTCCAGGCAGGAAGCCCTTCTCCAGGTGATCTTTCCAACCCAGGGATCAAACCCATTTCTCCTTGGCTCCTGCATTGCAGGCGGATTCTTTACCACTAGGCCACTGGGGAAGCCCCGGAAATAATAATATTTTTTGATAAAATTTTATTAAAAAGGACTGAAATTTTGGACATAAAGCTTTTTGTTACTTAAAACACTACAGAGATTACAAAGGTAATATAAGTTCATAATTATTAGTTCAGTTCAATTCAGTTCAGTTGCTCAGTCATGTCTCACTCTTTGTAACCCCATGAATCACAGCACACCAGGCCTCCCTGTCCATCACCAACTCCCGGAGTTTATTCAAACTCGTGTCCAATGAGTCGGTGATGCCATCCAGCCATCTCATCTTCTGTTGTCTCCTTCTCCTCCTGCCCCCAATCCCTCCCAGCATCAGAGTCTTTTCCAATGAGTCATCTCTTCGCATGAGGTGGCCAAAGTATTGGAGTTTCAGCTTCAGCATCAGTCCTTCCAATGAACACCCAGGACTGATCTTTAGGATGGACTGGTTGGATCTCCTAGCAGTCCAAGGGACTCTCAAGAGTCTTCTCCAACACCACAGTTCAAAAGCATCAATTCTTCAGCGCTCAGATTTCTTCACAGTCCAATGCTCACATCCATACATGGCTACTGGAAAAACCATAGCCTTGACTAGATGGACCTTTGTTGGCAAAGTAATATCTCTGCTTTTTAACATGCAGTCTAGTTTGGTCATAACTTTCCTTCCAAGGAGTAAACGTCTTTTAATTTCATGGCTGCAGTCACCATCTGCAGTGATTTTGGAGCCCAAAAAATAAAGCCTGATACTGCTTCTACTGTTTCCCCATCTACCTCCCATGAAGTGATGGAACCAGATGCCATGATCTTAGTTTTCTGAATGTTGAGCTTTAAGCCAACTTTTTCATTCTCTTCTTTCACTTTCATCAAGAGGCTTTTAGTTCCTCTTCACTTTCTGCCATAAGGGTGGTGTCATCTGCATATCTGAGGTTATTAATATTTTTCCCGGCAATCTTGATTCCAGCTTGTGCTTCTTCCAGCCCAGTGTTTCTCATGATGTACTCTGCATAGAAGTTAAATATACAGCCTTGATGTATATCCTTTTCCTATTTGGAACCAGTCTGTTGTTCCATGTCCAGTTCTAACTGTTGCTTCCTGATCTACATAAAGGTTTCTCGAGAGGCAGGTTAGGAGATTTGGTATTCCCATCTCTTTCAGAATTGTCCACAGTTTATTGTGATCCACACAGTCAAAGGCTTTGGCAAGTCAATAAAGCAAAAATAGATGTTTTTCTGGAACTCTCGCTTTTTCGATGATCCACCAGATGTTGGCAATTTGATCTCTGGTCCCTCTGCCTTTTCTGAAACCAGCTTGAACATCAGGAATTTCACAGTTCATGTATTGCTGAAGCCTGGCTTGGAGAATTTTGAGCATTACTTTACTAGAGTGTGAGATGAGTGCAATTACATAACTATAAAATGCACATATCAAAAATCACCCACACTCCATTTCCCAAAGATAATCATAGTTAACATATTACATTTTCTTCCAGATTTTATTTTCTGAAGTGTTTTCCCACATACATAAAATTAAGCCAAGCGTGAATAAGGTAGAGGTACAGTCCCTCTCTCTGCTCTTCTGTATTTCTCTCTCTACCATGCTGCTATATGTCTGTATACATGTGTGTGTATGTATACATACATAACATATACTATTTAAAATACAATACATGAACATACATGAATATATTCACACTTACATGTTCTTATTCTTTAAAAATTATGTAAGTCTGTATATGTGGTAACCAGATTTTAAAATATCAGTACATCCAGCAGGTTGTGGAACTTAGGATTTAAGACAGTTAATCAGGTTTCGTGCTCTGAGGATTCACCGTCTTGCTCCAGTACGTGTGCACCATGAGGAAAGTGTTATGGGTCATTCTGTAAGATCACATCAGTGCTACAGATAAAGGAATTTCATTGTTGTTGTTCAGTTGCTCAGTCTGTCTGACTCTTGGCAATGCTGTGGATGCAGCACACCGGCTTCCCTGTCCTTCACTATCTCCCGGAGTTTGCTCATGTCCATTGAATCAGTGATGGTATCTAACCATCTCATCCTCTGCTGTCCCCTTCTCCTCTTGCCCTCAGTCTTTCCCAGTATTAGAGTCTTTTCCAATGAGTTGGCTGTTTGTATCAGGTGGTGAAAGTATTAGAGCTTTAGCTTCAGCATCAGTGCTTCCAATGAATATTCAGGGTTGATTTCTATTAGGATTGACTGGTTTGATCTCCTTGCTGTTTTAGGAGGTAGAAAGACTTTCCTAATACACTAAATATGATATATGAAGGGTAGAGAAAAATCAACACTGACTTTGAGATTTCATCATAGCCTGGGCCAGTGGGTGGATGGTGATGCCTGTTTTTCAGATAAGTGTGAAGGTGAAAGATTTTGGAGTGTGAGGGATGGTGGATGATAGATTTAAGAGAACTTTTTGCAGACATCTCAGAATCTAGTGAAGAGATAGGAGAAGGAGATGCTGATTGACCTGAATATATGTCTGACCCTGCTTGCTCCTTGACTGACACATACCGTACAAAACCCCACAACAGTCTTATGCATGGGGCACTTCAAGCCTGAGCTATGATCTGTACCAGGAAGCAATCATGTCCCAGGACAACCTATGCATGACTTAAGCCCGATCACAAGTCCAATCACCACTTCCCTTGCTGTTTGGTGAGTATTTTCTGCCTTCTCCCACCATATTTAGTATGGGCTACTTCAGTATCCATGAAAGTGTTACTCAGTTGTGTCAAACTCTTTGCAACCCTATGGACTGTACCCTGCCAGGCTTCTCTGTCCATGGAATTCTTCAAGCAAGAATGCTGGAGTGGGTAACCGTTCCCTTCTCCAGGGGATCTTCTAACCCAGGGACTGAACCCAGTCTCCCATGTTGCAAGCAGATTCTTTACCATCTCAACCACGAGGGAAGCCCTAGGAAGACAGAGCCATATGGTAATTACATCTGGGCCATTACACTGACCAGGCTACATACAGTTTCTTTGCTCTCTAGCTACAGTGTGCAGGCTTCTCATTGCAGTGGCTTCTCTTGTAGAGCATGGGTTCTAGGGATGCACGTTTCATCAGTTGCAGCATGTGGGATTAGTTGCACTGTGGCATGTGGGATCTTCCTGGACCAGGGCGAGAATCAGTGTCCCCTGCATTGGCAGGTAGATTCTTAACCACTAGACCATCAGGAAAGTCTTATTTTTAAGTTCTTGAGGAACTGCCTTAGTGCTTTCTACAGTGGCTGTATCATTTTCTATCCCCACCAACAAGGGGTCCAATTTGTTCATATCTTTGCCAACATTTGTTATTTTCTGTTTTGTTTTGTTTTTTGAGAGTAGTCATCCTACTGGCTACGACAGAGATTGAGATGATTGGATGGCAAAACCAACTTGATGGACATGAGTTTGATCAAGCTCCAGGAGGTGGTGATGGAGAGGGAAACCTGGCAGTCCACGGGGTTGCAAAGACTTGGACACAACTGAGCTACTGAACAGCAACAAAATTTGCTCATTTTTTTTTATTAATAATTGTTGTTGCCTGTGCCTTTGGTGTCATGCCAGGGAATCATTGTCAAGTCTAATGTCCTGAAGTTTTTGTCCTAAATAAGAAGCTCAATTTACTGAAAGATGGGGAAAAAACTTGTATAAGGACTTTGAAACATTAATAAGATTTATCCTCAAGTTTCCAAGGAGCTAGACAAATGGAGGTTTAGGGAAGGAAGAAGTAAGCTAAACTCACTTGAAGGCTTCCTTCTCTTGTTCATTTGTAAAACCACCCTGTTGTTTGAAACACCGCCATGAGATTTCTGAGACCAGTGCTGCTGGGCTTTATCAGAGGAACACAGAACGACTGCAGACCCTGCCCATGTCCTCGCTGGGGAGGAATTTCATCAAGGCACCAGGGCTCACAAACTCCAGGGAATCCCGGCCCTCAAGACTGGTCTCTTTTCTTCCAGTCAGCTTCAGGTTAGAGGCCCAGGTACCCCTATCCTGGCTCCAACCTTCAGGGCCTGGATTCTGGGACAGCGTAAGAGTAAGCAAGACCCTTACACTCCTTTATCTGCCCGGGGGTTAGAGTATCTAAAAAGCTGCAACTAACAGATCATGGAGGGCTGAGTGCTTGCAGCAAGTATGGGTGGAAAGATGGGATGTGAGTTCCTATGTCAGCCAGGCCTTTCCAGGGTGAAGATCTGTGCATTTTTTCCTGGGCAGTCAACTCCCCATGTCATCCTCCCAGGGAGCCCAGGTCCATGATTATGAAGGCAGAGGCTTTCCCCTTGCTTATCTGTAACTTCCCACTCCCACAGTGAGGAGCCTGGCTCCCACCATCTGCCATTTATCTGTGCATTGCTCCTTTCCAGGTTACATGTGCAGAGGTTTCGGCATCCTTAGCTACTACATCTTGGAAAAGAACTCCATAAAATAAAGCCCACTGTTTATGACAGTCCATGTTGCCTTTTGTCTACAGATTCTGTTCATTTCCAAAGTTAACTTAGGTTAGCACCTTCTACTCCATCCCCTACAGTTGTGTTTCCCCATACATTTCTAATATGGTTACATTCTGCCATATTGTGTATTCCATCCTGTGACACTCCCACAACCTAAATAACTACATTCGAATAAATTATGACTGACCCCTTGGGCTATACAAATCTGTGGTCTTAGACAAATGCGTAGTGACAGTTACCCATTTTATTGTATCACTTCAAACCCCCCACTCCAGGATTGGCTTACCATCTATGTAGCTTTGCCTTTCCTGGAAAGTTATAAATGGGGTCATACTGTGTGCAGCCTCTTCATTCTGGATTCTTTCACTTAACAGTATACACTGAAGATTTACCTACGTGTTTCCATTGGTTGATGGTTCACTGCTTTCTATTGCTGAGTAGTATTTCATTTTATGTGTACAGGAGGAAAAACAATTTTTACTCTGTCTTTCTAGATTCTTGGTTGAGAACCCCCTTGTATTAAAAGATTACTAAGAGAAAAAAAGAAGTTAATGGCGTGTATACCTTCTCTGTACAAGGGAACTACCCAGAAAAACTGAGTTACTCCCAGAAATAGCCAAAGCCATCACCTTAAATATAAATCTTCAGATAAAAACAAAAGAAGACCTTGTGAAAGAGGGGACGCCAGTTGTGGCAGGATATTATGAAAAGCAGGGTACACAAGGGTATGATTGTTTGCAGATTTAAGTCAGGGCTTCTACAGTGATGAGTTACTTGAGATTTAATCATTCTTCTATTTCTGGTGCAAAGAAGGACATGTGTGCATGTTCAGGCATATCTGACTCTTCACGAACCCAAGGACTGTAGCCCGCCAGGCTACTCTGTCCATGGGACTTCCCAGACAGGAATATTGGAGTGGTTTGCCATTTCCTTCTCCAGGGGACCTTCCTAACCCAGGGATTGAGCCCATGTGTCCTGTGTCTCCTGCCTTGGCAAGTGGATTCTTTACCACTGACCCAAGACACTTGTTCCTTGGAAGAAAAGCTATGACCAAACTGGACAGCATATTAAAAAGTAGAGACATTATTTGCCAACAAAGGTCCGTCTAGTCAAAACTTTGCTTTTTCCAGTAGCCACGTATGGATGTGAGAGTTGGACAATAAAGAAAGCTGAGCACCGAAGAATTGGTGCTTTTGAACTGTGGTGTTGGAGAAGATTCTTGAGAGTCCCTTGGACTGAAAGGAGATCAAACCAGTCAATCCTAAAGGAAATCAATCCTGAATATTCATTGGAAGGACTGATGCTGAAGCTGAAGCTCCAATACTTTGGACACCTGATGCAAAGAAGTGGCTCATTTGAAAAGACCCTGATGCTGGGAAAGACTGAAAGCAGGAGGAGGATGGGATGGCAGAGGATGAGATAGTTGGATGGCATCACCAACTGGATGGACATGAGTTTGAGCAAGCTCCAGGAGTTGATGATGGACAGGGAACCTGGCGTGCTACAGTCCATGGGGTCGCAAAGAGTTGGACAAAAGTGAGCAACTGAACTGAACTGATAAAGATTGAACTGTATCCCATTGTGTATATACTACATTATGTTTATCCATTCATCTGCTGAAGGACACTTGTGTTGATTCCACCTTTTGGTTACTGTGAATAATGCTGGTATGAATATGGGGTACAACTATCTGTCCCAGTCTTTGCTTTTAAATATTTCGGCTGTATACCCTGGAACAGAACTGAGGGAGGGATTCTACATTAACTCTGTGTTTAGGTTTTGGAGGAGCCTCCCTACTGTTCTCCACAGCTGTGGCTCTATTTTACTTTATTCCTTTATATGGCAGAATAATGTATCTTATGAATCTACCCTATTTTGCTTATCTATTCATCCATTCGTGGACATTTTAATTGTTTTTACCTTGGGCTATTGAGAACAGTGCTACTATGAATATTTATGTGCAAGTTTATATTTGAACACCTGTTTTAAATTCTTTGAGCATATATCTATGAGTGTAGAAATTGTTGAAACATATGATAATTACACTTTTATTTTTTAAGAAAATGCCAAAAGTTTGCATACATAGTTTGCGCCATTGTACATCTCAGTAAATAAAGTTTAAGTCCCAATTTCTCTACACTGTTGCCAACGTTTGTTGTTTTTCTTTGTTACTTTTTCCCATGTTCATCCTGTGTGTCTTATTTAGGAAGAAGTCATAATGCAGGACCCATATTTGAGAAGAGGGGAGTTAGCATCAAATACTTGGTGGACAACTAATTGTCTCTATCAATTGTTTAGAATTTTTCTGCATACAGACGTCTATTTAACACCATTCATAAAAATTATGTAATTTATTTTAACCGGTTTGGACACATAAAAATTAAATTTTTGGTTATAATCCAGTACTATGTTATTAGACTGTTCACCCTTGCTTTGACTATTGAGAGCTTTTTGCACTTGGTCCTGTTTTCATTTTACATAATTTATCTTTTGTGGGGTTTGAGGGGTAATTCTTTCTTTCATTTTAACATTATCCTGATTCACATATTTATTTTCTCAGTCCTAGTATCTGTCCTTTATTCAAAGATCTCTTGTTCCTTTTTATTAGAGAATAGTATTTAAAACTTGCATGCAGGAGCTTAATACTCTCAGCAAACAATGCATGGAAGTATGTGTATGCATCCCAGCCTATGCACACACATATAATTATATGTATTTCCACGTAGAACTATGTGTGTGTGTGTATATATATATATATATATATATATATATATATATATATGAGGCTAAAGACAGTTTATACTGACATATCCAACCTGATCTGTTATGGCATGTATATTGTAACCTTCTCCCTTTGTATGCAACTGCGCACACCAGTGGTAAGAAAACTGGCTTCCACTACTTGTCATTTATCGAATTCAGTGCTTGTTCCATTTGATGACTGACATAGTAGTTTCAGAACTATTAGCTACTACCCTACTACCCTTCATGGGAAAGAACTCAGAGTCCACTCTTATGTATATATGGTACATTTTGCTTTTGACCTGCAGGTTACATTCATTTCCACAGTTAAGTCAGTTCAGCCCATTTGTCCCACCACCAAGTGTGAGTTTTTTCTTTTTCTTCCTCTTAATCTCTTAGCCTCACTGTATGGCATGTGAGCTTTTAGTTTTCCAACTAGGAATTGAACCCACATACCCTGCATTAGCAACGTGGAGTCTTAGCCACTGGACAACCAGGGAAGTCTTGAGTTTTTCATACATTTCTTGATCAGTTAGATCTTTTGTTAAATATTGCATTCCAGTCTTAGACACTCCCATGCCCTAAATAACTAAATTTGAACAGATAAAAATTTATTTGTTAGGTTGTATATATAAAAAAATCTAATGTGTTTGATTAAATGCATAGTGGCAGGTAGTCATCACTAAGATTATCATATGGAATATTTCAATGACATCTTCCATAAACTGTTTATTATGTCCGTTTTGCCCTTTCTATAGTGTCTTATAAATATGACCAGACAGTGTGTAGCACTTCAAATTAGATTCTTTCACTTAGCAATATAAGGATTAGAGTCATCTTTTTTTTTTTTTTTTGGTAAGGGTTGATGGTTCATTCCTTTATATCTCTGAGTAGTATTGCATTTCATTGTATAAAAGGAAAAATAGTTTTCCCTCTACTCTTAAATGTTCTTCATGGAGATTCCCCCTTATAATGAAAAGGAGCTGAACTGGAGAAAAAACAATCAGAAGTTTAATACATGTCATGCATACCTCCTGTATACTTGAAAGATACCTGGGAAAACTCAGTCACTCTCTGAAATGGCCCAAGACTTAACAATTTTTAAATTCTATCTTCAGCTAAGAATGAAAGAAGGATGTTAGGGAATGGAAGAAACCAATTAAGAGAGGTTATTAGGCAAAGCACTGTAAACAAGAGAATGGCGGTTACGCAGATTTACATCCCGACCCATTCCATTGACAAACTTTTCCTGATATTTAGTCATCGTCCAATTCCTGACTCAGAGAGGGACACATCTTTCAAAATGGAGATATCATTAATAAAAAACAAATTTACTTCATAAAAAGGCATTTTCTTCTTGGTTTTCAAAGATTCTCCTGGGTCTGCTGTTTCTTAAATTAATCAGCCCAAAATAATCCTTTTGTCAAATGGGCATATTTTGGCTTGCTGTATTATGCTCCCCTTGACAAGTTTGTGCCATAACTTGCTTATAAATTCATCTACAGAAGAACATCCTGATATGTTTAAGTTTTTAGCCATTATGAATAGAACTGCCATGCATTACTTGATGCTAGCTTTTACTGAACAGACTTTTTCAAAGCAGTTGTCTAAATACAAGAGGTACGCTTCTTAGATCCTAAGGTGAGACTGTTTAGCTTTGGCGAAAACGACCAAACTGTCTTTGAAGTTGATTGTACATGCATTCCACAAGCATCTTGAGTATATTCTTATATGCTTATTTACTATCTGTTTGTTTTCTTTAGTCAGGTGTGTGTTTCAACCTTTACCAAATTCTAATAGGGTCATTTGGTATAATTTGAGTACAGATCCTTTATTAGATATGTGTTTTGGAAATAGCTTCTTCCAGTATGTGGTTTGTCTCTTGGTTTTCTGACTAATATCTTCCATAGTGTAGGAATTTTTAATTTTATAAAATCCACATTATTTTTTCTTTTGTTGATAGATTTTTTTATTAAAACTTGTTATTTGTATTATTTTTATTTTTGGCTGCACTGTGTCTTTATTGTTGTGTGCTGGCTTTGTCTAGTTGTGGTGTGTTGGGGGGTACTCTCTAGTTACAATGTGCAGGCTTCTTCATGCAGTGGCCTCTCACTGTGGAGTACATGATTCTAGGCTCATGGGCTCAGTAGCTGTGGCACACAGGTTTAGCTGCCCCAAGGCAGGTGGGATCCTCTGGGAGCAGGGATTGGACCAGTGTCCCCTGCATTTGCAGACAGACCCTCAACCACCAGGGACCACCAGGGAAGCCTGGTATTATGTTTTAAAACTCATCACTGAAGACAAAGTCATGTATATTTTTGTGTAGAATTTTTATAGTTTAATAATTTAAACTTGTCTATGGGCAATTTTCAGAGAAGGCGATGGCAGCCCACTCCAGTACTCTTGCCTGGAAAATCCCATGGACGGAGGAGCCTGGTAGGCTGCAGTCTATGGGGTCGCGAAGAGTCCAACACGACTGAGCAACTTCACTTTCACTTTTCACTTTCATGCATTAGAGAAGGAAATGGCAACACACTCCAGTGTTCTTGCCTGGAGAATCCCAGGGACGGGGGAGCCTGGTCAGCTGCCATCTATGGGGTTGCACAGAGTCGGACACAACTGAAGCAATTTAGCTGCAGCAGCAGCAGCATGGGCAATTTTGAGTGAATTTTGGTTTCCGCCATAAAGTTTGTATCTACATTCATTTCATTCTATTTGGTTTTAATTAATTGTTTCTTAATAATTTTTTGAAAAGATATGGTGAGATACTTGGCTCCATTTCAGTCTGGCTTCAAACTCAGTGTATGCCACAGAACTGCACTTGGGATGAGGCCTCTGGTTAAGATGCAGGCCTCCCTGCACTGCTCTGACATTTGGGATGAGGCCTCTGGTTAAGTGCAGCCCTCCCTGCACTGCTCTGACATCTCACTGGGTGCACAGAACCCACATCTCTGCCCCTTGTGGCACAGGTGCATCCTGACCATAGACCTTGCTCTGTGATGAGCAGACAGCAGCTTTGTCTCCTGGGGACTCATCAGGGCTTAGGTTTCTGGACAAAAGGGTAGTGTCTGCACTGACAGGAGCTGGGATTTCTCAGAACCCACCAGTGAAGAGATGCCACAAGAGGAAAAAACGAACAAGTGGGGAGAAGCTTCCTGTGTGCAGCTGACTGCTGAGGGTGTGGGGTCCATCTTCAGGGGACTCAGGAGAATAAGAGTTTATGGAATATTGCGCATTTTTAGTTAATTTTATGTGCAGTGTAGATGGTGACCAGTTTCGTTCTTTGGAACATGGTATCTAGTTTTCCTGGAACCTTTTGTTAATGGGTTTGGGTAGACTAAACATTTTAATAATAATTTGTTCTGATGCATGAGCATGGAATATTTTTCTATTGCATCTTCAGTTTCTTTCTTTAGCAGTGCAAATTTATCCTAGATAGTTTGTTTTTTTGATGGAATTATAAATGGTATTGTTGTCTTAATTTTTCTTTCTGATGATTCATTAGTATATAGAAACAAAATTGCTTTGTGTATATTGAATCCATTTTTGCAACTTTACTGAATTAAATTTTTAATATATTTTTTGAAGTAATGTGATATAGTAATGGAAATCCCACTGTTTCTACTGCAGTCCAGGTCACTGCAGGACCCAGGACATGGTAGCTAATAATATACTCTGCCCACAGTGCCTCTTGATACCATATGGACTCCTACAAGGAAAACGAGTATCACCAACTTTGCGTGAACTTGGTCTGAGTGAGTCCTGACCTCTATAACAAAGTGTGCTGGCTGTCTTATCACATTGTCTTTCTCCATTCATCAATTACTGGAAAAATGGTTTCCTTTCATGTCTTTACTATTGTGAATAGTGCTGCTATGGACACAGTCGTGCATGTATCTTTTTTTTTTTTTTTTTAATTTTATTTTATTTATTTATTTTTTTCTTTTTTAAATTTTAAAATCTTTAATTCTTACATGCATTCTCAAACATGAACCCCCCTCCCACCTCCCTCCCCATAACATCTTTCTGGGTCATCCCCATGCACCAGCCCCAAGCATGCTGCATCCTGCGTCAGACATAGACTGGCGATTCAATTCACATGATAGTATACATGTTAGAATGTCATTCTCCCAAATCATCCCACCCTCTCCCTCTGAGTCCAAAAGTCCGTTATACACATCTGTGTCTCTTTCCCTGTCTTGCATACAGGGTCGTCATTGCCATCTTCCTAAATTCCATATATATGTGAAAAGATGCTCAACATCACTCATTATTAGAGAAATGCAAATCAAAACCACAATGAGGTACCACTTCACACCAGTCAGAATGGCTGTGATCCAAAAATCTGCAAGCAATAAATGCTGGAGAGGGTGTGGAGAAAAGGGAACCCTCCTACACTGTTGGTGGGAATGCAAACTAGTACAGCCACTATGGAGAACAGTGTGGAGATTCCTTAAAAAATTGCAAATAGAACTACCTTATGACCCAGCAATCCCACTTCTGGGCATACACACTGAGGAAACCAGAATTGAAAGAGACACATGTACCCCAATGTTCATTGCAGCACTGTTTATAATAGCCAGGACATGGAAACAACCTAGATGTCCATCAGCAGATGAATGGATAAGAAAGCTGTGGTACATATACACAATGGAGTATTACTCAGCCGTTAAAAAGAATTCATTTGAATCAGTTCTGTTGAGATGGATGAAACTGGAGCCGATTATACAGAGTGAAGTAAGCCAGAAAGAAAAACACCAATACAGTATACTAACGCATGTATCTTTTTGAATTACAGTTTTGTCTGGATATAGGCCCAGGAGTGGGATTGCTGGTTCATATGGCAACTCTCTTGTTAGTTTTTTGGAGGAAACTCCAAACTGTTTTCCACAGTGGTGGCACTAATTCCCACCAAAGTGTAGGAGGGTTTCCTTTTCTCCACACCCTCTCCAGAATTTGTTATTTGTAGACATTTTACTGATGGCCATTCTGACCAGTAGGAGGTGACACCTCATTGTAGCTTCGATTTGCTTTGCTCTAATAATTAGCAATTTGGAGTATCTTTTCATATGTCTATTGACCATTTGCATGTCTTCTTTGGAGAAATGTCTATTTAAACCTTCTGCCCACCTTTTTTTTTGGCAGGGGGGTAATTGTATGAGCTGCTTGTATATTTTTGAAATTGGACCATTTTTGGTGACATCATTTGCAGATATTTTCTCCCGACAATTAATGCAAGTCCTGGGTCAATGAGCTCCCACAAGCAAAAGAATAAAGTTGGACCTTTGCCTCTCCCTCTATGCAAAATCAACTCAGAATGGCTCAAGAGCCTAAACATAGGAGCCAAAACTTTAAACTCATAGGAAAAAAACATGGAAGTAAAACTTCATGACCTTGGATTTGGCCATGGTTTCTTAGATTTGTTACCAAAAGCACAAGCAACAAAATAGATGAATTGGGCTTCTTTAGAATGAAAGCTGCTGTGCACAAAACAAGTAGGTAATAGATAATCCACCATCCAAAATGGCACAAGATGTTTACAAATCATGTCTTTGATAAAGGTCTGTAGCCCACCAGTCCTCTGCTGGTCAAGTGGGGGTGCCTGTGGGGCCCCTGCCATCCCAGGTGATAAGGGGCCTTCTGCCCCCACAGCACTCATGAGGAGACACTGGTCATCCTTAGCACCCTCAAGGAGTGAGTGCTGGATTGGTTTGAGCCCAGGCTCCTTCTCATCACTGCCTTCAAAGACTGGAGGCTTCAGCATGCCTCCAGAAGAACACAGTCTTTGCAAGTCTTTTGAGAACAAAGAGATCATCCTTACCTTTCTTGAAAATGCATCTTATTTCATAGCAGTTCCTTTTTCCAATCTGGCTCCCAGGGGTGCTCTCCTACCTTCTTTGTTTCTCTGAGAGTGACCACGACAGTTTGGCTCTTCGCAGGTGACAAAGTCAGGGGCCAGCTCCTGGTAGTCCTTACCTTCACTGCAGATTAGCTCAGACTCTCAGGCTGAGGTTGAACATGGATCCGCCTGCTTCTCCCCATCAATTCTCATCTCCTGTCTCTTTTCCTCTTGCTTTTCAGTCTTAGAATTACCTGATAGTCACCATTCATAGTTCCTGCAGAGCTCAGCAATTTCTCCGAAAGGAAAGATTATGGGAAAAAACGGAGGGATAAATAAAGAATTGTTTTGCCAAATGTTTTCACTTTTGTCTCAGGTTCAAAGGATCTGTTAACAAAAAAATAAGTCACTCATTATATTCAAATAAACAATACAAATATTTATTAGCAAACTATCTAATCTACTTTCAATATACTAACATTAAAAGAAAAAAAGAAATAGAAACAGCAGAGGAGAGCAACAGTACATACATCACCAAATTGGATTTGCCGGCATCCAGACTTAAAGCATTCCGGAGAAGGCGATGGCACCCCACTCCAGTACTCTTGCCTGGAAAATCCCATGGACAGAGGAGCCTTGTAGGCTGTGGTCCATGGGGTCGCGAAGAGTCGGACACGACTGAGAGACTTCCCTTTCACTTTTTGCTTTCATGCATTGGAGAAGGAAATGGCAACCCACTCCAGTGTTCTTGCCTGGAGAATCCCAGGGACGGGGGAGCCTGGTGGGCTGCCGTCTATGGGGTTGCACAGAGTCGGACACGACTGAAGTGACTTAGCAGCAGCAGACTTAAAGCGTACTGGGAAGTTCTGTGGGACAGCAATCCGGAGGTCCAATTGGGAAAAAGTCTGAGGCAGAGCTTCTGCTTTGAGATTTTGGACTGCTGTCTCCTGGGTCTCCCCTAATAATCCCCAGGCTACAAACCATGAATATCATTATCAGTCTGTGAGCAAAAACTGTTAATTTTTTACAATACTATTTGCTTTGTTCTGTGAATCTTGGAATGCTGCTAAGTCCAGGGAGTGGTTGGCCAGACCTCCACAGAGACTTAAAAAGTTCCAAGATCTGCTTCCTATCGTGTCACTCTTCCACAGCAGGTGTGGCTGACACCCACACAGTAGTCAGGGCAGTGTCCAGTAGGTCAGAAGCAAGGTCAGAGGCCTGCTGTACTCTTTTGCCTGTGAAGCCTGAACAATACTACTTCTATTTTATTTCCCTAACAAGAACGTAGCTGATTCCTGCACCTTGCTGATGCTCAAGGTGATGAGAGTGTTTTCACATTAGAATTTTAAAATCCTCCAAATAGATCACTGGGGGACATCCTGTGTGTGTCTTCCTGCTCATTCTAATAATGTCATTCCTAAATTTTAATTCAGTAATTTATCTTATGCTGCTACTGCTAAGTCACTTCAGTCATGTCCAACTCTGTGCGACCCCATAGTGGCAGCCCACCAGGCTCCCCCGTCCCTGGGATTCTCCAGGCAAGAACACTGGAGTGGGTTGCCATATCCTTCTCCAATGCATGAAAGTGAAGTCTCTCAGTTGTGTCCGACTCTTGGCAACCCCATGGACTGCAGCCTACCAGGCTCCTCCATCCATGGGACTTTCCAGGCAAGAGTACTGGAGTGGGGTGCCATTGCCTTCTCTAAATTTATCTTATAAATATGCCAAAAAGGAAATCCATTTAAAAATGCTATTGAGGTAACTCCATGGGTTTTACAACAAATAGGAACATAGAACCCATGATCAGACACTGGCTGAGAGATTCCCACCTTGAACAGCTGTCCCTTGGAGGGTGAAGTAGCTGGGACCCTCCTCCTGGAGGTGAGCCTGCTTAGGCTCATCCCATGTGGGCCCGCTGTGCTGCTGAACCTTAGATGGCCCAATGGCAGACAGCTGGCTAGAGAGGTGGAAAAAGAGAAAGCTGCCCAGCAGCCTGGGACAACCCACGAGTGAGGACTTAGTAAGGGTCAGTGTCGGGTTGTTAGAGCCAGCATCAGGGCCTTACTTAAGGACAGGATCTCAGAGGTAACCTGAGGGCCTTAGCAAGGGTCAGTTCAGGCTATAAGTTAAGAACACCTCAGAGACTTCCCCAGGGACATATTCAGGGCCTTGGTTATGGACAAGATCAGAGTGTTTATTTTGTGACAGCTTAGGCTATAAGGGACAGCATCATAGCATAAGTCAGGAACAGTGTCAAGGTCTTAGCAATAGGGTTAGGGCCTTCATAAGTTATAGTTCAGGCCCTTAGCTAGAGACAGTATCTGGGGCTTAGTTACCGTGAAAATGTTAGTTGCTCAGTTATGTCTGACTCTTTGCAACCCCAAGGACTATAGCCCACCAGGCTCCTCTGTCCATGGAAATCTCCAGGCAAGAATACTGGAGTGTATTGCTATTCCCTACTCCAGGGGACCTTCCTGACCCAGGGATCAAACCTGGTTCTCCTATATTGCAGGCAGATTCTTTACCATCTGGGCCATGAGGGAAGCCCCAGGGCTTAGTTAAGGAAAGCATCAAGGTTTCTGTTAGAAATAACTTGGGAATGTTAGTTAAAAAAATTCAGGCTGTAACTGAATAGCATCTTCAGGACTTTAATACAGCTAGCATCAGGTCCATAGCTATGCTCAGTGTCAGGGCATTATTTAAGGACAGCATCAGAGACTTACTTAAGTAAATATACAGGGCCTTAGTCATGGACAGGATAAGGAGGTTACTGAAAGACAACTCAGCCTATTACAGATTTTCTGGGGCTCCAAAATCACTGCAGATGGTGACTACATCCATGAAATTAAAAGACACTTGTTCCTTGGAAGAAAAGTTATGACCTAGACAGCATCTTAAAAAGCAGAGATATTACTTTTGACAAAGGTCCATCTAGTCAAAGCTATGGTCATGTATGGATGTGAGAGTTGGACCATAAAGAAAGCTGACTGCCAAAGAATTGATGCTTTTGAACTGTGGCATTGGAGACGACTCTGAGAGTCCCTTCGACTGCAAGGACATCAAACCAGAATATTTAGGAAATCAGTCTTAAATATTCATTGGAAGGACTGATGCTGAAGCTGAAGCTCCAATACTTTGACCGCCTAATACCAGGAACTGACTCATTGGAAAAGATCTTGATGCTGGGAAAGACTGAAGGCAGGAGAAGGGGACGACAGAGGATGAGATGGGTGGATGGCATCACTGACTCGATGGACATGAGTTTGAGCAAGCTCTGGGAGTTGGTGATGGGCAGGGAGCCTGCATGCTGCAGTCTATGGGGTCACAAAGAGTCAGACACGACTGAGTGACTGAACTGAACTTATTATGGATAGCATCAGGATTTTAGTGAGGGAAAGTCAACCCGTTATTACTGACATTGTCAGGGCTTTCTGTAGAGACAGCATCAAGGCCTTAGAAAGAGGATCAGGGTCTTGGTACATGGTCAGAAACATAGGCACATATTCAGGGCCTTAGTAACAGACAGACTATGGCAAAAGTAGGGACATCAAGGGCTATTAGGGACACTCCAACTGTGGTGTTGGATGTCAAGACTGGCTCGACAGGTAAGGTTTCCGAAAGCGTGATACGGTGGGAGAATGAGAACCAAGATACAAGACTTCAGTGAAAAGCGAGAATCAGGGGACCAATACCACTCCAAGGTGAAGGTGCTGAAACTGAATCCAAGCCAGCTTTGTTATACTTTCAGCCATGAAGGAAAAAATATGTGGGGAGTTAAGCTATAACTCATGTGCCCTTCAGGGCCAAAGAACAAAGTGATCATTAACCGCTGAGTAATTAAGAAACAGTAATCAATAACAAATCAGTAACTAAGACTAATATTCTTATCTATAGACTTTCCACCAGATACGTAAAACATGTGACTCTGAGATGCCCGTTGAGAACAGTCGGGGTCTGTTTTCTGACCCCAGGATCATATCCTGTTTTCAAGACTATCAACTGTTCCCTCTGGACTTGTTCCAAGAGTCTCATGCCTTATAGCATCCAGTTTATCAATAATTACACATTTCTTTGGCACCCCTTGCCAGGGCCTGCTTTTCTTTTCTTCTTCCTTTCTCCTACAGTTGGAGAAGACTCTCGAGAGTCTCTTAGTTAGGACCAGTGTGGGATTGGTCCGCCCGTCACCAGGGTGGCGCTAGTGGTAAAGAACCCACGTGCCAATGCAAGAGACAAAAGAGATGCGGGTTTCATCCCTGGGTTGGGAAGATCCCCTGGAGGAGGAACTGGCAACCCACACCAGTGTTCTTATCTGGAGGATGCATAGGGTGTTATTTAGAGACAGAATTAGGATGTTAGTTAAGGAAAGAGTCAGGGAGTTAGTTACAGATAGTGTCAGCTCCTCAGGTAGAGACTTCTTCAAGGTGTTAGTAAGAGCATCATCACCACAGTGAGGAATTGTGTCAGGCCATTACTTAGAAACAATGTTAAGGTCTTAATTAGGGAGAGTGTCAAGGCCTCAGAGAAAATGTGAAGACCTTAATAACGATACATTAGACCATTTGTTACTGACATTGTCAAGGCATTCTTTAGGGCCAGCATCAGGGCCTTAGTTAGGGAAGAGAGTTAAGTCTACAGTAAGGGAAAGCTCAGGCCATCTCAGACAGCTCAGGGCCATAGTATATGGTCAGGGCCTGGTAGTGAATTTGAGCAGGACCTTGTGGGGCCCCTGGCCATGGAAGCCTTTCTCACGCCTCCTGTTTCTTATTTATTGGGAATAGACTCCAGGCTTTATGACTTCCCTGAGTTCCAAAAGGCAGGTTCAAGCAAATGCCAATCAGGAAGGGGAGCAGATGCAGAGAGAAGGAAGGCACTGTCAAGAAACAGTAAGTCGGTTTTGGGTCAGGGTCCTGTTTCTGGCTAAAGAGATACACATAATATCTATGAGCTCTTTACTGAAATAACCCTGCCCCCTAAAATAAAATGGAAGATTTAGCATTCTCCATTCCAGAGACCACGTGAGGCCAGATTAAAGGAGTTCAGGCCCTGTACACACCCTGCTGCTGCTGCTGCTG
Organism: Ovis aries; assembly: GCF_016772045.2. Classification (NCBI taxonomy): domain Eukaryota; kingdom Metazoa; phylum Chordata; class Mammalia; order Artiodactyla; family Bovidae; genus Ovis; species Ovis aries. The sequence goes on from NC_056070.1 coordinate 2,133,549, forward strand.
CTGCTAAGTCGCTTCAGTCCAACTCTATGCGACCCCAGAGACCAGGCTCACCCATCCCTGGGATTCTCCAGGCAAGAACACTGGAGTGGGTTGCCGTTTCCTTCTCCAGTGCATGAAAGTGAAAAGTGAAAGCGAAGTCACTCAGTCATGTCTGACTCTTAGCGACCCCATGGACTGCAGCCTACCAGGATCCTCCGTCCATGGGATTTTCCAGGCAAGAGTACTGGAGTGGGTACACACCCTACTCCTTATTAAATCTCTGCCCTTAAAACATTGCTATAAAGCTCATAACCAAAAACTCCTGCATTGGGGCACAGTTTTTGAGAGCACAAGTTTCCTGTGTCCCTCTTTACCTGGAGGAGCAGTAAAGCCATGCTTTTCTACTTCATGTGATAGTCTGTCTCTGCGATTTTGGTTTGGCACATGTGCACAGATGTGGAATTTTGGGATCAAATTGGGTGCTCAATGAGAGGCTGACTTGGGGACAGTTCCTGTGGGTACCCTGACTTGATGAGATGCTCCAAGATTTTCTCCATGCCAGCTTCTTTCAAGAGAGTGGAGGGTTGGATAATTGCTTTAGAGACCAAATTGCCTGGGACCCTTGCCTCAAAAGGCCAAGCCCTAGTCATAACCCATCTGTCATCCTGGCAGTTGAAGCTCCAGGGCAGGAGCAGAGGAAGAGGGTTTGCCCTAGCACCTGCCAAAGCCAACATTGCCTTGAGGATGGTCCTCTCTCATCCTGTTTCAGTTCAGCTCAATTCAGTCGCTCAGTTGTGTCTGACTCTTTGCGATCCCATGGACTGCAGGATGCCAGGCCTCCCTGTCCATCACCAACTCCCAGAATTTACTCAAACTCATGTCCATTGAGTCGGTGAGGCCAGGCAACCATCTCATCCTCTGTCCTTCTTCTCCTGCCTTCAGTCTTTCCAAGCATCAGGGTCTTTTCAAATGAGTCATCTCTTCGCATCAGGTGTCCAAAGTATTGGAGTTTCAGCTTCAGCATCAGTCCTTCCAATGAATATTCAGGACTGAATTCCTTTAGGGTGAACTGGTTGGATCCTTGCAGTCCAAGGGACTCTCAAGAGTCTTCTCCAACACCACAGTTCAAAAGCATCAATTCTCTGGCACTCAGCTTTATTTATAGTCCAACTCTCATCCATACATGACCACTGGAAAAACCATAGCCTTGACTAGATGGAGCTTTGTTGGCAAAGTAATGTCTCTGCTTTTTAATATGCTGTCTAGGTTGGTCATAACTTTTCTTCCAAGGAGCAAGCTTCTGTCTCTTTAATTCATGGCTGCAGTTACCATCTGCAGTGATTTTGGAGACCAAAAAAATAAAGTTTCTCACTGTTTCCCCATTTATTTGCCATGAAGCGATGGGACCAGAGGCCATGATCTTAGTTTTCTGAATGTTGAGCTTTAAGCCAACTTTTAACACTCCTTTTTCACTTTCATCAAGAGGCTCTTTAGTTCTTTGCTTTCTGCCATAAGGGTGATGTCATCTGCATATCTGAGGTTATTGATATTTCTCCCGGCAATCTTGATTCTAGCTTGTGCTTCTGCCAGCCCAGAGTTTATCATGATGTACTCTGCATTTAAGTTAAATAAGCAGGGTGACAATATACAGCCTTAATGTACTCCTTTCCCTATTTTGGAACCAGTCTGTTGTTCCATGTCCAGTTCAAACTATTGCTTCCTGACCTGCATACAGATTTCTCAAGAGAGAGGTCAGGTGGTCTGGTATTCCCATCTCTTTCAGAATTTTCCACAGTTTGTTGTGATCCACACAATCAAAGGCTTTGGCATAGTCAATAAAGCAGAAATAGATGTTTTTCTAACTCTCTTGCGTTTTCAATGATCTGATGGAGGTTGGCAATTTGATCTCTGATTCCTCTGCCTTTTCTAAATCCAACTTGAACATCTGTAAGTTCACGGTTCATGTACTGTTGAAGCCTGGCTTGGAGAATTTTGAGTATTACTTTAGCAGTATGCGACATGAGTGCAATTGTGCGGTAGTTTGAGCATTCTTTGGCATTGTCTTTCTTTGGGATTGGAATGAAAGCTGACCTTTTCCAGTCCTGTGGCTACTGCTGAGTTTTCCAAATTTGCTGACATATTGAGTGCAGCACTTTCACAGCATCATCTTTTAGGATTTGAAATAGCTCAACTGGAATTCTATCACCTCCACTAGCTTTGTTCATAGTGATGCTTCCTAAGGCCCACTTGTCTTCACATTCCAGGATGTCTGGCTCTAGGTTGGTGATGACACCATCATGATTATCTGGGTAATGAAGATCTTTTTTGTATAGTTCTTCTGTGTATTCTTGCCACCTCTTCTTAATATCTTCTTCTTCTGTTAGGTCCATATAATTTCTGTCCTTTATTGTGCCCATCTTTGCATGAAAATTTCCCCTGGTATCTCTAATTTTCTTGAAGAGATCTCTAGAGTTTCCCTTTCTATTGTTTTCCTCTATTTCTTTGCATTGATCATTGAGGAAAGCTTTTTTATCTCTCCTTGCTATTCTTTGGAACTCTGGATTCAAATGGATGTATCTTTTCTTTTCTCCTTTGCCTTTTGCCTCTCTTCTATTCACAGCTATTTGTAAGGCCTCCTCAGGCAACCGTTTGCCTTTTTGCATTTCTTTTCCTTGGTGATGGTCTTGATCCCTGCCTCCTGTACAATGTCACTCATCCTGTTTGGAGCTACTCAAATGTCCTACTCTACGGAATTAATTTGGAAAACCAGAAAAGTAGCACTTAGGATGTTGCAACCCCTTGGCCTGTGTGTAGTAACTCCCTGGCGTGCAGTCTGAAGTCCTTTTAACTTTGTATATTCGGCATAATCTTAGTTCCCATTTGGGTGATTTTTTTGTTCCAGGAAATTTCATTTGGAAGGTGCTTGTGAGTTCCTTCAGAAAACTAAGATCTGGTCCCATCATTTCATGGGAAATAGATGGAGAAACATTGGAATCAGTGTCAGACTTTATTTTTGGGGGGCCCAAAATCACTGCAGATGGTGATTGCAGCCATGAAATTAAAAGATGCTTACTCCTTGGAAGGAAAGTTATGACCAATCTAGATAGCATATTAAAAATCAGAAATATTACTTTGCCAACATAGGACCATCTAGTTAAGGCTATGGTTTTCCAGTGGTCATGTATCGATGTGAGAGTTGGACTGTGAAGAAGGCTGAGCACCAAATAATTGATGCTTTTGAACTGTGGTGTTGGAGAAGACTCTTGAGAGCCCCTTGGACTTCAAGGAGATCCAACCAGTCCATCCTAAAGGAGATCAGTCCTGGGTGTTCATTGGAAGGACTGATGCTGAAGCTGAAACTCCAATACTTTGTCCACCTCGTGCAAAGAGTTGATTCACTGGAAAAGACTCTGATGCTGGGAGGGATTGGGGGCAGGAGGAGAAGGGGACGACAGAGCATGAGATGGCTGGATGGCATCACCGACTTGGTGCACATGAGTTTGGGTGAACTCCGGGAGTTGGTGATGGACACGGAGGGCTGGCGTGCTGTGATTCATGGGGTCGCAAAAAGATGGACACGACTCAGCGACTGAACTGAACTGTGAGTTCCTTTGCCTTTAAGTGATCTGTTTTTGTGCTGTAATTAACTATTCTCTTGGCTAAGTAAGTACTATTTGACAGATTCTAATAGTTCTTTTGATCTCCTGCTAACTTTGAGATGTTTTAAAAGGCCCCTGAGACATCTTTAAAATGTTTGATTAGTATGTTAAATTACATGGAATTCATAAAAATCTAGTATGTCCGGATAAAATGTTATCAGTCATCATTCTAGTCATTTTTAAATGCTGAATGTCAAAGTCATAACTAAGTTTCTTTGGTCAATTACATTGTGAATGAATGTTTAACTATGACCTTTTAAGTCTTTTCATGATTTATAGACAGTTATTGTACTCTAACAATTTTGCAAAAGTGCTCCACCTTCAACAAGGTTGATGTAGAGGACTGTTTAACAAACACCATATCATACCACTGAACCGGATAAGAAATTAAAGATCTTACTTGAAAATCTGATGGCTTCATAAAAAGTTAACAGAAGGATTGTTTACTGAATGAACTGGTGAACATGGTTATGTTTATGGTTTTCTTTAATTACTGGTTTAGATCTGTTTTCCAGATATAGGGAAATCCTTCCCTTCAAGCTAAGTAGGACTTTGAGCAATTGGATGAATGACACCTCTGTACTGAAGTCCATATTTATGTTAGCTTTGCTTTTTCTCTAATATTTAGAAGGAAAGGGAACTTATCTAGTGAAGTTATCAGCGTATCATGACGCATGATGCATCACTACTTACTTTAGGTCTTCTGCTAAAAGCACATGTATAATGCTTATGTGACAACGGGGTATAAATGATAAAATGTATGGCCTATAAAGCATTTTCTCATTAACATGCCTCTGAGCATGTTCACAATACTTGATCAGTATTCCCCCCACATGGATTACCTCGGCAAACAGAGAAGAATCCTAGCACTGAGGGACATGATACACACATGCAGGGCAAAGAGCTGAATCACTCCTGCACTGAGGGATAGATATTTTGATCATCAGTGTTCCCTTTTGAAGACTTGTAATCAAAAGCGAAAAAAAATCTTCATGTATTGAGGTATGAGGAAGTCACTCTGATACATGGTTTAACTTAAATGTTGCTGACCAAAGTGGCCTGTTTCATGGCCTTTCAGCCATGCATCGCACATCCCTTTTGGCATCGAGGAGGGGTGTTGCTTTTGAAAGTCAAAAAGGAGTACCTATGTTTCAGGCACCCAAGGTGAAGCTAAGCCACCACTGTGGGTGTGATTGTAGATGCACCCCTGCAGTGCTGAGCTTATACGGCTGAGCCATGTCAGACTTGGGATGCCACTAGCCATTCTCAAAACAATGTCTGCTGGTAGCTGCAACCTTAGGTTTCAAGAACTCCTCTCCCAACTGTCAAATTTTAAACAATGAAATTAGATCAGATATTAATAGAAAGACAAGACATACCTGTAATGGTCAGTAGCTCCTGCTATGAATATGTTAATAGTACATCAGAAGTTAAAACCTACTGAGGTAGAATTAGACAACAGGCTCTGCAAAGTGCTTATATGAGACTGGGTTTCAGACTCAGCCTGCTGAATTCCTAAGGAAATGAGATGTATATTTACTATTAAAATTTAGTAATAGTTCCTGCTTTTTAACTTTTAAAAAGTTAAAGTTTCTGCTTTTTAACTTTTTATTTTGTATTGGGGTGTAGCCGCTTAACAATGTTATGATAGTTTCAGGTGAACAGTGAAGGGGCTCAACCACACATGTATTATGTATCCATTCTAGACCAATCACTCCTCCTACTTTTAACCAGGTTTGTTGCACCAAAATAGCAGACCAAGAGATCGAGATCTTAATCATACAAGATTCTGATTCAGGAGTTAAAACTCAAATACTACTACTCCGATATCCTTTCCCCCAAATTTAGGCCGGCCTATGTCCCATTTAAGCAGGAGGCAGTCAGAGTGGTCATCATCCCACCCGCTGAAAGATGTGGGGAAAGATAAAGCCAAAGTGGGAATTAAAAATGAGTCTCCCTTAAACCAAGTTCCTCTGCCAAACTTATGATTCATGTCTCAATCTGAAATTATTCCTTTTCTTATAAAACATCTGATCTCCGCAAGATTGAGGAGTATCAAAGAGCAGAGAGGGGTGAAACTGAGAGGGACACTAAGGGTTTGGGCATAGAAGTCTTTCTGTGTACCCTGGTACTTCTTTGCAGGGAACTTCCCTGAGCTCCAAAGCACAGATTTGAACAGTTTCTAATCAGGGAAGGCAGGGGATGCAGAGACAAAGGAGGAATAGTCAAGAATAATAGTGCAACCTTGAGGCAGGGTCTTGGTTCTGGCTTAAGAGATACACATAACAATAGTTTTGAGCTCCTTACAGAGCTGAAACTCCAACAAATGGAAGATGATGGCGTTCTTCATTCCAGAGAAGCTGATTAAGAGACCTTTGAGGCCAGATTAAAGGAGTGCAGGCCTGAACACACTCTAATGCTTATAAAAAACTCTGTCCTTGAACTGTCTCTACAAATACCTTACCAAGTCCTTTGTCACTGGGGAACAGATTTTTGAGAATATCAGTCTGCTGTGTCTCCAACTGGTAGGCAAAGTGATAAAACTAATCTACTTCCTAAAATTATGTCTCTAGGGTTCAATTTAGCACTGGTGCAGAGAGGCTGAGTTCTTCACATCAGTTAGGTAGCAAGTCAGGCTGTTGGTTAGAAACGGTGTCAGGTCTTTAGTTACAGAAACTGTTAGAGTATTAGTAAGGGACAGACCAAGACATTACTGTCAGCATCAGGGCCTTAGTTAGGGATAACATCAGGGCCTTAGTTAAAGCTTTTGAACACTGTTAGTTATGGATATCATCAGGGATTTAGGCATAGTATCAGGGCTTTTAGTTTTAGACAGCATCTGGGTATTAGTGATGGACAGCTCAGGCAATTAGAGACAATGTCAGGGCCTTAGATAAGGACATCCTTGGAGCTTGGGGAAAGGGAGTATCAACATCTTAATTAGAGATAGTGTCAAGACGTTGGTTAGCATAGTGTCAGGGCGTCAGTTAGCGAAAGAGTTAGGTAATTAGGTAAAAAGTATCAGGGCCTTACAGACAGTGTCAAGGACTTAGATCATAAGGGACTTGGTTAGAGACATTATCACTTTTGTGTATTTATTTCATACTCAACTCTTTCCTGGTGGCTCAGATGGTAAAGAATATGCCTGCAATGCAAGAGACCCAGGTTTGGTCCCTGGATTGGAAGATCCCCTGGAGAAGGAAATGGCTATCCACTCCAGTATTTTTGCCTGGAGAATTCCTTGGACAGAGGAGCCTGGCAGGCTACAGTCCATGGGGTGGCAAAAAGTCGGATGCAACTGAGTGACTCACACTTTCACTGTCACATTCAGAATAAAGTCAAGAACCAAAAGGAGAGCAAGGCTTCAGGCTGACAGGGACAATGTCTGATTGACGTTTAATGCTACATTCATAATGCCTATTACCTAGTACTAGGATAAAATAGCCAACATCTGCTGGATCATGGGAAAAGCAAGAGAGTTCCAGAAAAACATCTATTTCTGGTTTATTGACTATGCCAAAGTCTTTGATTATGTGGATCACAATAAACTGGAAAATTCTGAAAGAGATGGGAGTACCAGACCACCTGACCTGTCTTTTGAGAAATCTGTCTGCAGGTCAGGAAGCAACAGTTAGAACTGGACATGGAACAACAGACTGGTTCCAAATAGGAAAAGGAGTACGTCAAGGCTGTATATCGTCACCCTGGTTATTTAACTTATATGCAGAGTACATCATGAGAAACGCTGGACTGGAAGAAACACAAGCTGGAATCAAGATTGCCGGGAGAAATATCAATAACCTCAGATATGCAGATGACACCACCCTTATGGCAGAAAGTGAAGAGGAACTAAAAAGCCTCTGGATGAAAGTGAAAGGGGAGAGTGAAAATGTTGGCTTAAAGCTCAACATTCAGAAAACGAAGATCATGGCATCTGGTCCCATCACTTCATGGGAAATAGATGGGGAAACAGTGGAAACAGTGTCAGACTTTATTTTTTTGGCCTCCAAAATCACTGCAGATGGTGACTGCAGCCATGAAATTAAAAGACACTTACTCCTTGGAAGAAAAATTATGACCAACCTAGATAGTATATTCAAAAGCAGAGACATTACTTTGCCAACTAAGGCCCATTTAGTCAAGGCCATCGTTTTTCCTGTGGTCATGTATGGATGTGAGAGTTGGACTGTGAAGAAGGCTGAGCACCGAAAAATTGATGCTTTTGAACTGTGGTGTTGGAGAAGACTCTTTAGAGTCCCTTGGACTGCAAGGAGATCCAACCAGTCCATTCTGAAAGAGACCAACCCTGGGATTTCTTTGGAAGGAATGATGCTGAAGCTGAAACTCTAGTACTTTGGCCACCTCATGTGAAGAGTTGACTCATTGGAAAAGCCTCTGATGCTGGGAGGGATTGGGGGCAGGAGAAGGGGATGACAGAGGGTGAGATGGCTGGATGGCATCACTGACTTGATAGACATGAGTCTGAGTGAACTCCAGGAGTTGGTGATGGACAGGGAGGCCTGGCGTGCTGCGATTCATGGGGTCGCAGAGAGTCTGACACAACTGAGCGACTGAACTGAACTGAGGATAAAATAATTTATTTTGAGAACATAAAAGAGTAAAGTTTACTTATCCTGAACACTCATTTATGAGAAAAACTTCACTCTCCAATGAAAGTACATAAATAGATTGTTATTACCACACAAAATTGCTAGAATCCTTTGGTTTATATGTAATTTTAATTTTCAACATAAGCCTATAATCACAATAACATAATCAAAATTTATGAAACTATTTTACATTAGCACCTAAGGATTCTTAATTAAAATTCACAAATATCCGGCAAAAGTTAATGTACTTAGAAATTATAATAAAGGGTTTAAAAAGCCAATGACCCAAACTTTAGTGTCAATGAAGATATATCCATCAAAACGATCTCTAAAAAAGGATGTCATCAGGATTTCTGAAGTTAATGTATGCTCTTGAGTGGGGGTGAGTATAAAGTCTAAAAGAAGAGACAACAATGAAAATAGTAAGAAACTCAAGACATCTTTTTATTTTTCTTTTCCTAAATACAACAAACTAGTTCAGATAAAATCTTTATGCCAAAGAATAACCTCTCAATTATTTTCAACAATCTGGATATTCTTTAGCAAGAAAACCAAACAAATTATCTAACATCTTTTTAAAGATTTCGGAGAAGCACGTTAGGTCGGTTTCTTTACTGCACAAAGCCAGGGTTAGAAAGCCGGTCCTCAGAGGTAGAAAATCAAAGGTCCTGCAGTGCAGCTTGTGGGCTCTTCGTTTCCAACCAGGGATTGAAACCAGGCCCAGCAGAGAAAGCTCCGAGTACTAACCGCAGCACCTCCAGGGAACTCCAGGTTGGCCTCTTAATGTTGGAAAAGGCTCTCACCCGAGCTCAGTGGTAAAGGTGTGCGGGCAGCAGGTGCAGCTGCTGTTCTGGCTGCTCCTTGGTGATGCTGGGGGCAGCCGCCGGATGGCCACCTGGGAGAGACGCCGCTGGTTTGTCTCACTAGATCCGCTTTAAGCTCCAGCTCCCCGGGAGCCCGGACACCTGTGTTTATGTTCTTGGCGTATCCAGCACAAACACGCATTTTAGGGAAGATTAAGGATAATATGCGCGGAGAACACGGCTGTCAAAAGGGTGACGAGGCTGAACAATCTAAAAGGGATCTGTGAGGTCAGAAAACGCTGTGCACACTGCCGTTTTTCAAGAAATCTTTTAATTAAAACCAGACAGTCGTTGGCGGTGGAGCCCCCACGCTCCTTATTGTGAGGTCGGGCACCCGCAGGGCGGATCCGCGGCCCTCAGCAGTATGCAAGACCACTATGCGGCGCTCGAGGGCCCAGCGTCCCAGCCTCGAGGCGAAACATCCACTGGCTCAAATGATTTTTCTTTCTCCGAAGCCAGAAAAGATCACGTCCAAGAGCGTCCTCGCCGCCCAGACACCGCCCCCCGGCCGCTGTCCTCGGTGCTGAAGCTCCGGCCCCTCCCCCCGCCGCCCCCTACTGCTCCGGACAGACCTCTTATCGCGAGGTTTGCGGGCTCCCCCGACCCCCGGCCCCGCTCTCACTTTGCTTAGGGCGGTTCTCTTTAGCTGGCAAGGTCTGCCTGCGCTGCTGTGAGTCCAGCGCTGCCTTGGACTTCCCCAGGGCTGATTCTAGGGAGAACTGGCTTTTTACGGTGACGGCTTCTCCCCCGGCTCGGACCCCGGGTAGCAACGACCACCCCAGGCCCTCCTGTGAGCGAAACCCACCCTCTCCCCGGAGCTATCGCCGGTTCCCGTCAGGACGAAACCTCGCGAGAACTGGACCGCTTCCACCAAGTCCCCGCCTTTCAGAGGCACGCGCTCCGGTCCTCTCTCTCCGGGGGCTGCAGGTCCGCATCCGTCTCCCACCTACGCCGGGGCCAGGGTCGGGGATCGGCTGCGAGCGGCGATCTGTGGACCTGGAGTCTCGGTCAGCGGGAAATTCGGAAATATCGAGCTTAGCACTAGCGGAAGCTTTGAATTGGGCTGTGAGGGGCAGAATCTCTTTCCCACAAAGAAATATTTCAGGGAATTACACACTCATGCTTAATAAAGTAGTGTTTACCGCTGTTTGTTCCTTTCGATGGGCTTCCCTGATAGCTCAGTTGATAAAGAATCCTCCTGCAATGCGGAAGAGTTAGGTTCAATTCCTGGGTTGGGAAGATCTCCTGGAGAAGGGAATGACTACCCATCCCAGTATTCTGGCCTGGAGAATTCCATGGACTGTATAGTCCATGGGGTCACAAAGTGTCGAACACAACTGAGTGACTTTTACTTCACTTCATTCTTTTCGAAAGAAATCTGAACATTGCATCAGAGTAGCGATTACATTTTAAAAAAAGCAAGCGACTGACAAATAGCGCAAATCAATACATTGCTCTCCTTGAGCCATGAGCTCAAGAATACTTGAGACTTGAGATAAAAAATTGGGTTAGGGTTAGGGTCAGATGGTAAAGAATCTACCTGCAATGGGAGAGAACTCTCCCTGTTCTCGGAAGGGACCCCTGGGTGGGGAAGATTCCCTGGAGAATGGAATGGCTACCCACTCCATTTTGTTAAAACTGAGATCAGGGGATCCTGTCCCATCACCTCGAGGCAAACAGATGGGGTAAAAAATGCAAACAGTGGCTGACTTTGTTGTCCTGGGCTACAAAATCGCTGTGGATTGTGACTGCAACCGTGAAATTAAAAGACGTTTGCTTTCTCCTTGGAAGAAAAGCTATGAGAAACCCAAACATGAAAAAGCAGGGACAACACTTTGCTTCTGATCATCGTCCATATAGTTAAAGCTATGGTTTTTCCAGTAGCCATGTACAGATATGAAAATTGGGTGATAAAGAAGGTGGAGTGCTGAAGAATGGATGCTTTTGAATTCTGGTGCTGGAGAAGACTCTTGAGAGTCCTTTGCACAGCAAGATCAAACCAGGCATTCCTAAAGGAAATCAGCCCTGAATATTCATTGGAAGGACTCATGATGAGGCTATCGCTCCCATACTTTGGCCACCTGATGCAAAGAGCCAACTCATTGGAAAAGACTCTGTTTCTGGGAAAGATTGAGGGCAGGAGGAGAAGGGTGGGGGGGTGGGCAGCAGAGCATGAGATGGTTGGATGGCATTACCAACACAATGACATGAGTTGAGCAAACTCCAGGAGATACTGAAGGGCAGGGAGGCCTGTGTGCTGCAGTGCATGGGATCGCAAAGAGTCGGACACAACTGAGTGACTGAACAAGGAACAGCAACCAGTATTTTTGCCTGAAGAATTCCATGGACAGAGGAGCCTGGCAGGCTACATTCCATGGCGTCACAAAGAGTTCTGATGCTACGGAGGGACTAACACTTTCACTTCAGTATATCAAGACTAGGGGTAATGGTAGTTGCTTGGCCCATGTGACATGTTTTTTTTTTTTTCACTCTTTTTCCAGTAACTTTCCAATTTTGTATATTAATAAATATCTGTGGGAGGCATACTTCCCTGGTGGTAACTAAGCCCATGCACTACAACTACTGAACCCACATGCTGCTTCAGAGAAAGCTAGCTGCTTTTACACTTAAACAAAGATCCAGCACAGGCCAAAATTTAAAAAGTAAATATATATATATATATATATATATATATATATATATAGGAAGATCAATATCAAGCAAAACGGAAATGCAAACTTAATATTCTATTCCATAGCTAATAGCTGACAGATTCACAAAACACTGAATTCACAAGTATTTATTGTGATTTATAGTAAGAGAAATATATACATGCATATGTATATGTGGGGAGGTTACCTTCCCAGGTGGCACAGTGGTAAAGAAGCCACCTGCCAAAGCAGGAGACACAAGAGATGGAAGAGATGCACGTTTGATCCCTGGGTTGGGAAGATCTCTTGGAGGAGCAAATGGCAACCCCCTCAAATATTCTTACCTGGAAAACTCCATAGACAGAGGAGCTTGGTGGGCTACAATCCATGGGGTTGCAAAGAGTCAAACAAAACTGAGCATACACACACATAAACATACACACATATGTGTGTGTAATTTTGGTCTTTATCCCGATTTCTGGCACAGAGCTCCTAAAACTCTTTGGAATTTCCTACAAAGTGGTGACAGCAATATACATGTCTTGTGCTGTGTTAATGAGGTCACTTTTGGAAAGCCGTCAGGTAACTTAAGGATGGGCTGGTACAGGAGACCCAACCATGTGATTGGAGGGTTGGAAATTTCAGTCCCACCTCTGATATTGGGGGAGGGGTGAGGAGGTAGAGTTAATATGGATGGCTATCTATATCTACGGCTAATATTGTAATCAATCATGCTTATGTAATGAAGTCTCCATAAAAACTCAAAAGGACAAGTTCAGACAGCTTCAGAGTTGGTGAACTTAAGGAAATTTGGAAAGAGTAACATGTCAGAAAACGAAGATCATGGCATCTGGTCCCATCACTTCATGGGAAATAGATGGGGAAACAGTAGAAGCAGTATCAGACTTTATTTTGGGGGGGCTCCAAAATCACTGCAGATGGTGACTGCAGCCATGAAATTAACAGACGCTTACTCCTTGGAAGGAAAGTTATACTCAAGCTAGATAGCATATTCAAAAGCAGAGACATTACTTTGCCGACTAAGGTCCGTCTAGCCAAGGCTATGGTTTTTCCTGTGGTCATGTATGGATGTGAGAGTTGGACTGTGAAGAAGGCTGAGCACTGAAGAATTGATGCGTTTGAACTGTGGTGTTGAAGAAGACTCTTGAGAGTCCTTTGGACTGCAAGGAGATCCAACCAGTCCATTCTGAAGGAGATCAGCCCTGGGATTTCTTTGGAAGGAATGATGCTAAAGCTGAAACTCTAGTACTTTGGCCACCTCATGTGAAGAGTTGACTCATTGGAAAAGCCTCTGATGCTGGGAGGGATTGGGGCAGGAGGAGAAGGGGACGACTGAGGATGAGATGCCTGGATGGCATCACGGACTGATGGACGTGAGTCTGAGTGAACTCCGCGAGATGGTGATGGACAGGGAGGCCTGGCGTGCTGCGATTCATGGGGTCGCAAAGAGTCGGACACGACTGAGCGACTGAACTAAAGTCTATGTGAAATATTGAGCTGGATCAATCATAACCTGGAATCAAGATTGCCAGGAGGAATAGCAACAACCTCAGATATGCAGGTAATACCACTTTACTGGCAGAAAGTGAAGAGGAACTAAAGGAACTTGATGAGGGTGAAAAAAGGAGAGTGAAAAAGCTGGCTTGAAACTCAATGTTAGAAAACTAAGATCATGGCATGCGGTACTATCACTTCATGGCAAGTACGAAGGGGGAAAGTGCAAGCAGTGACTTTATTTTCTTGGGTTCCAATATCACTGGAGATGGTGACTGAGCTATGAACTTAGAAGACACTTGCTCCTTGGAATAAAAGCTATGACAAACCTAGACAGCATTTAAAAAGTAGAGACATCACTTTGCCCTCAAAGGATCATATAGTCAAAGTTATGGTTTTTCCAGTAGTCAGAAATGGATGTGAGGATTGGACCATATAAAGGGCTGACACTGAAGAACTGATGATTTCGAACTGTGGAACTGGAGAAGACTTTTCAGAGTCCCTTGGACTGCAAAGAGAACAAACCAGTCAATTATAAAGAAAATAAACCCTGAATACTCATTGGAAGTACAGATGCTGAAGCAGAAACTCCAATACTTTGGCCACCTGATGCAAAGAGCCAACTCATTGGAAAATACCCTGATGCTGGGAAAGATTGAAAGTAATAGAGAGAAGGGGATGGCAGAGGATAAGATGGTTAGATTGCATCACTGACTCAATGGACATGAATTTGCACAAACTCTGGGAGATAGTGAAGGACAAGGGAGCCTGGCGTGCTACAGTCCGTGAAGTCACAAAGACTCAGACATGACTTCTTGACTGAACAAAAACAAATACTTTATTCAGATTTTTTTTTTTTTTGCCAGTGCCCCTTTTCTCTTTCACCATCCCATCTTGGACACCACATTACATTCAGTTATCATGAATACTGATCAGATATTTTGTAGAATGACCCCTAAGTGATATTTGTCTAATTTTTCAGAGACTGGAGTTATGAGTTTGTAGGAAGAAGGCCAGAGGTAAAGTGACATTCTAATCACAGCACATCAAGGATATTTTATGATTTTGATATCTGAAAACTTAACATAAGGGAATGCACCAACAGCTCTGGAGAAGCAACCAGGACGGGTGGGCTGTGTTCTCAGTTCTAATAGAAGCAGCTGGATGACTGTGACCCATTAGCTTGCCTTCTCTGTGTTCTTATTCACCCATCTAAAGGCTGCATTTTCTTCCATGCCTAAAATTCTGCTGTTCACACCACCCTAAGGCATTGGACATGTTCTGTGGGGTAGAGCTCATTAATTTCTTTAGAATCTGGGCCATCTCCTTGAACAGACTGTGTGATTCATGCAATGGTGGTAAGAAGAACAGTCTAAAGGCCTGAATACTAATTCATGCTGACTGAGTCACAGTACAGAATCCATGCTTTTTGCTATTGGAACACTTCAGCAGTACTCCATCAGAAATTTATTCAAAAAATGAAATAGATCCCTCCTCCATACTTCCTCTGCCTTGTCATCCCTCCTGCTTCTCTGTCTCAACCATCACAAATCCATGTCTGAGTTAAAGTCAATTTTCAGTTACTGCAAGTTTAAGAATTGTTATAATACTTAATTGCTACATGTGTAAATCTGTTGTATCTGTTTTATACATAAAAGTTAAAAATCATATTTTTCAAAAGCACCATAGCTAACAACTAACTATAAGTAGTATTTCTTTTTCTTTTTCAAAATTCGTCCTCTTAATCTTTGGTATAGCTTCCTAAAATCACAAAAAAAAAGGTAGCAGGACAAGGGAAAGGAATTTGGGTGGTCCACAAATTGGGTCATGTGTCTTTGACAAAGCGAAAATTTAACTGTGATAAGCAGTGTCCTGTGTCCTCACCTCTTTCCCCTCAAACTTGCAGAACTTAAGAGACTTTATCTTTGGTGTGTGGTCATTGATCGCAAGTCACTAGGAGAAATCTAAGCAAGGCATAAAGCCCAGAACCTCACAGTATTCAAAAGTTTGACAAATACTGATGGTGTCTTCTAAAAGATAGGTAAATACATCAATTTTCCTCTACTTAAAAACTGTTATACTAAAGCAGAAAGAATATCCTCCCTGACATTTGGAAAATATCAGTGTCCACAGATGGAAGGAACAGCCTATTGGCAGAAGAGTTTACCTTCTACGTTTTAAATAGGCAAACCACCAATCCCCAAGTGTACACTATGCATCTGTGTATTGTTTACTAATTGTTATTCTAAAATAGAATATTTTGTATATTTCCATTAAGATTGTACTTCTCTTAACTTTATAAATATTAAAAAAATCCAGAGTTAACCATTGACAATGAGGAATAACTTTACTGTTTAGGTGAAAGGAAGCTGAGTCACAGTAAGAAAGTTTCTGCCTTGACAGCTTAGGCTTTTTTGTTGTCGTTGTTGTTAAAAAAAAAAAAAAATTCCTTGTTATCTCAAACTATGTTGCCAGGAATTCCACGTGTACCTGTATCAGTCCCTAAAGTGTATATTTCATCACTGAAACCTGAAATTTCTGAAAATCAAAAGAAAAACTAAGTGTTCAACTGAAACTTTAGTACTTTTGCACCCTGCTCACTCTTAAGCTCTCTAGTCCTCCACAAATCTCAGAACATGACTCAACAGTGTCTAAAATGAAAATTCATTTTCAAAAATCAATTTTCCAAAGGCTCACTTCTTCCTCATTTGTCAAATTACAGCAATATTAAGACTGGGTTAAATTATAAATAGTTACTCAGAACTAAATTTTATTCTTCACACTTTTCAGTATCTTCTTTTCCCCCTAAAAATTGTATTAGAAAAATTATATTAATAATCTTTTTCATGTAAAAATAAAATCATAACAATTAAGGAGATCTTCCCACTTGGGAAGTAAGGTAAAACTTGCTGTGTTCCATGTTTCTCTTATTCTTCATCTTCCTTGTCCAAAAATAAAAATTCCTTGTCCTCAAGACCAGAAATGGCCTTTCAGTTAAAAAGAATAAGGAAGAAGATGGTGTTTTAACTAAAATTTCTTTAAGCGCACAACCAGGAGTTACATAGGGAAATAAATGGGAGACTGAGGAAAATTTAGGTATGAATTTAGGAAATACTGATGGACAGGGAGGCCTGGCATGCTGCAGTCCATGGGGCCACAAAGAGTTGGACACGACTGAGTGATTGAACTGAACTGAACTTAGTTGTAAATTAGAGATACCAAAGGAACATTTCATGCAAAGATGAGCACAATAAAGGACAGAAATGTTATGGACCTAACAGAAGCAGAAGATATTAAAAAGAGGTAGTAAGAATACACAGAAGAACTGTGCAAAAAAAGATCTTCATGACCCAGTTAATCACGAGGGTGTGATCACCAACATAGAGCCAGACATCCTGGAATGTGAAGTCAAGTAGGCCTTAGGAAGCATCACTATGAACAAAGTTAGTGAAAGTGATGGAATTCCAGTTGAGCTATTTCAAATCCTGAAAGATGATGCTGTGAAAGTGCTGCATTCAATACACCAGCAAATCTGGAAAACTCAGCAGTGGCCAAGGGGCTGGAAAAGGTCAGTTCTCATTCCAATTCCAAAGAAAGGCAATGCCAAAGAATTTTCAAACTACCACACAATTGCACTCATCTCACTCACTAGCAAAGCACTGCTCAAAATTCTCCAAGCCAGGCTTCAATAGTACATGAACCGAGAACTTCCAGATGTTCAAGCTGGATTCAGAAAAGGCAGAGGAACCAGAGATCAAATTGCCAACAACCGCTGGATCATTGAAAAAGCAAGAGTCCCAGAAAAACATCTACTTTCGCTTTACTGACTATGCCAAAGCCTTTGACTGTATGGATCACAACAAACTGGAAAATTCTTCAAGAGATGACCAGACCACCTGATGTGTCTCCTGACTGGACATGGAACGACAAACTGGTTCCAAATTGGGAAAGGAGTACATTAAGGCTGTATATTGTCACCCTGCTTATTTAACTTATATGCAGAGTACATCATGTGAAATGGCAGACTGGATGAAACACAAGCTCGAATCAAGGTTGCCGGGAGAAATATCAATAACCTCAGATTTGCAGATGACACCACCCTTACAGCAGAGAGCGAAGAAGAGCTAAAGAACATCTTGATGGTAAGAAAGAGGAGAGTGAAAAAGTTGGCTTAAAACTCAACATTCAGAAAACTAAGATCATGGCATCTGGTCCCATTACTTTATGGCAAAGAGATGGGGAAACAATGCAAACAGTGAAAGACTCTATTTTTGGGGGCTCCAAAACCACTGCAGATGGTGACTGCAGCCATGAAATTAAAAGACACATGCTCCTTGGAAGACAAGCTATGACCAACCTAGATAGCTTATTAAAAAGCAGAGACATTACTTTGCCAACTCATGTCTGTCTAGTCAAAGCTACGGTTTTTCCAGTAGTCATGTATGGATATGAGAGTTGGACTATAAGGAAAGCTGAGTGCCGAAGTTTTGATGCCTTTGAACTGTGCTGTTGGAGAAGAGTCTTGAGAGTCTCTTGGACTGAAAGGAGATCCAACCAGTCCATCCTAAAGGAAATCAGTCCTGGGTGTTCATTGGAAGGACTGATGCTGAAGCTGAAACTCCAATACTTTGGCCACCTGATACGAAGAGCTGACTCATTTGAAAAGACCCTGATGCTGGGAAAGATTGAAGGCAGGAGGAGAAGGGGATGACAGAGGATGAGATGGTTGGATGGCATCACTGACTCGATGGACATGGGTTTGGGTGGACTCCAGGAGTTGGTGATGGACAGGGAGGCCTGGCGTGCTGCAGTTCATGGGGTCACAAAGAGTTGGACACAACTGAGCGACTGAACTGTACTGAATAGCACTAGTGAGTACTCTTTCTTCAACCACGGTCTCCTATTCTCTTTCCCTTCCAGAATTTCTAAATGGGAAGGGTGCTCATGGTGTCCATGTGTCCCTAGGAACCAACCTAATTCTGATAATTAAAGTAGGGGAAGAAGAAACTCCCTAACTCCTTTGGCCTACATTTGGCATGTAAGTTTTAGAGCTCAGCATGGAATAAAGAAGGATTCAAGATAGTAAAAATAGGTTCTAAGTTAAACTAAATTTTTGAAATTTGAATAGTTGCTCCCAAGTTATCCACTTAGTTACTTTCCTCCTGTGATTTTTTTTCCCTCTCCTTCTTGTCTTCCCACCCTTTCTTTGATGTACACTGCTTTCTCCACCCAGGTAATTATTTAGAGTGTTCATTTAATTTAATTATATCAAATAAAGAAGTAAGCATCTCAGACTTTGGTCATCTGTAAAGCATTCTGCTTTTTTTTTTTTTTTTTTTTTTTTTGGTCCATTCCTGTGACAGTCTCAGGATTTTGGTCTCCTGATCAGGGACTAAATCGTGCTCCTACAGTGGAAGCATGGATCCTAACCACTGGAGAGCCAGGAAGTTCCCAAAGCATTCTGTTATTGAGTTTAGAAGATGTATTAGTTTTCTATTGCTGCATAACAAATTACCACAAATTTTGTAGCTGAAATCAGCACACATCAATTATCTTAGTTTCTCAGTTAGGAGACTTGGTAAGATTTTAAGTCCTTTACTTAGGGTCTCACAATCAAGGTGTTGCCTAGGACGCATTTTCATCAGGAGGCTTTATGGGGGAAGGATCTCCTTCAAAGCTCACTCAGGTTATTGGCAAAATTCACTCCCTTTCTGTTACAGGACTGAGGGACTCAGATGCTTGCTCAGTATGAACTGGTGATGTGAGAGACTGCCTTTGCCTCCAGAGATCAGATATGATTCCTAGAGCTGCCCACCGTTCCTTGCTATATGGTCTTCCCTACAAGGCCACTTAATTGACCAATGGCTGCTTACTTGAACAACAAAGAGAATTCCTAGTACAAGTCTGCTAGCAAGAAAGCGTCATAAACTATAATATAAGCAACCACAGGAGTGACATTTCATCACTGTTTCCATATTTTATTGGCTGTGAGCAAATCCAACCACCCTCAAGAGGAAGAGGTTACACAGAGTCACAAACATTAGGAGGTGGCCATCATAGGGAGCCATCTTATTTCAGCCTACTACAGTAGAGACTGGGAACACTAAAGAATTATATATATATATATATATATATATATCTTACATAATTACTTATAACTTACTTGAAATTGATTGCCTTGTTTGAAACTGATCTCTAGAATGACTACAGGTTAACAGTAAGCCTAAATGTAACCTAGCATGTTGATGTATTTCATGTTTCATAGTCATAATAGATGTGCTCAGGGCTAGTCCTTTATTACAAATTGTGATTCCTTTTAAAGTAGCACACATAAGAATGTACGATGGCCTCCTTGCTGCACTTACATATTGCCCACAATGGTTTTATGCACAGAAATATTCAACACTAGTGTTTTATCCATAGCACTTTCCCATCAAACCTGAGTCCAGAGACTAGGATGTCAAGTGCAGGAAAGATATACCACGTCTACTATAGAATTAAACTCCAAATGAGTGAAGAATAATTTTTGTAAGCTGTGCTCATAATTCTACTCATTTTTTGTTTTACTCAACCAATTAGAAAATATGTACTAAATTTCAGATAAATAATTTACTTTCTCTGTAGAAATATATATCATTTTTTCACTAAAAACATTAGGTTTTAAACTTATTTCTTTTCACACGTATATGTACTAGCACAAAAGAATATAATCTACACATTAATGTTTTCAAAGAATATGTATAAAGTATTTCAAAATTTTGCATGTGTTAATCTCTCAGTCATGTCCGACTCCTTGTGATCCCATAGGGTACATCTCGCCAGGCTCCTCTGTCCATGGAATTTTCCAGATAAGAATACTTGAGTGGGCTGCTATTTCTTTCTCCAGGGAATCTTTCCAACCCAGGAACTGACTCTGGGTTTCCCACATTGTAGGCAGATGAATAGCTGGCAAATGGTATACACCAGCACATACTGATCACCTGTACCTACAACACACAAATCACAGAGAGTGGTTTCAGAAAATGAAATTTTATTTTAAAGGAAGATGTAAAGATTTAATCAAGATTGTCTTAGGTTGTTTTGCACTAATTAGCTTCTCTTTGCATACCTGTGGGTTGGAATGTGCAATTATTTTTCTGGGCTCCAAAAACACTGCAGATGGTGACTGCAGCCAGGAAATTAAAAGATGCTTGCTCCTTGGAAGAAAAGTTAAGACCAACCTAGACAGCATAGTAAAAAGCAGAGACACTACTTTGTCAACATAGGTCCATCTAGTCGAAGCTATGGTATTTTCAGTAGTCATGTATGGATGTAAGAGTTGGACTATAAAGAAAGCTGAGCACCAAAGAATTGATGCTTTTGAACTGTGGTGTTGGAGAAGATTCTTGAGAGTCCCTTGGACTGCAAGGAGATCCAACCAGTCCACCCTAAAGGAAATCAGTCCTGAGTATTCACTGGAAGGACTGATGGTGAAGCTGAAACTCCAATACTTTGGCCACTTGATGGGAAGAGCTGACTCATTTGAAAAGACCATGATGCTGGGAAAGATTGAAGGCATGAGAAGAAGGGGAAGACAGGATGAGATGGTTGGATGGTATCACTGACACAGTGGACATGAGTTTGAGTAAACTCTGGCAGTTGGTGATGGACAGGGAGGCCTGTGCACTGCAGTCCATGGGGTCGCAAAGAGCTGGACACAACTGAGCAACTGAACTGAACTGATGTACATTTATACCAGTTAAATTCTGTTCTGATATGTCTCTTCCCCTCCATCTAGTGATCTCAACCAGGCCACTGTTACTGTCCGTCTCTCTTTATCCAATTTTTCCACTCTATAGTCTATATTTTGTATAAGCATGAATGTAATTTTTATAATTAAAAACTGTCAGTGGCTCCTTACTGCCTACAAGGGAAAGCCCAGATTACTAAGAAGAACATAGTCTGCTTCTGGCCTCAAACTGCCTTTCCAAGTCAGCCTTTGCTACTGCCTGCCTCATCACACAGAACTATGCTCAGTCACCTCCAAGTGCACATGATTTTCCTAGATTCCCTCCATTTACATAAAGAGAATTTACATAAAGAGAATTTACATATGATGTTCATGAAACCAGTTTCCTGGTCTCCTAATACTATTGATGTTGATCTCCTGTGCATCTATCAAGACCAGACTGGAAAGCCTACTGCTTCATTCATACAAGGTGCCTTACCCACCTTTCCTAGGACATACAAAGAGGATTTATTCTCATTGCAATTTAAAAATAAAGACTTAATTTAACTATTTTGTAATTATTTGTTTGTTCCCCAATTAAGCTAAATTGCTCAAAGTCAGGTGCTATATCTCATATTTTTTATTCGAAGCACTTTCCATGGCAGTGGTGTCTGTTCCATGATAATAAAGTTTCTCTAATTGTTTATTAATTTTTTCTTTACACATATTTTAAATCAGTTGTTTTGTTGAATCATTAATAATTTCAATCATTAAATTAATGCATGCATCTCTATTTAGTCAACTTTGTTGTTTTTTTCTAAGAAAATACAGAGATGCTTTAATAATCATACTTTGCAATTTTTCAATATAAATTCATCAAGCATTTATTGGACTCTCACTATATTTAAAATGCATTTATTGTATCCTTTTTAGGCTTAAGATACTGCTTAAACACTAGGAAAGATCTCATAATATAAATGTAAAGAGATTAATATAAACCAAAAAACCTACACTGTATTTAATGCTATGCTATAGATACTTAAGAAACATGAGAACAGAGAAGAATAAGTAATGAATTATGATTAAAGAATTCATAGCCTGGAGTGCTGGCATTCAGGCTAATGTAAATGAGTTTGAAATACGGGAGTGGAGGATCCTAGAGAAGGCCATGTAAAAAGATGTATAAGCATGGAAGAAGCCAGAAACAGTTACAAGACAGAGTTTAGAGTGAAGGGGATATAGGTGTGAAAGTCAACTAACATGTCTGTTAGGACAAGTTGTGACTTTGGCTATGTAAGAGGAAAGAATAGAAGGGAGTGGGAATTATATTAAGTTGCCAAGAGGGAAGTTTCACAATCTACTCCATTTTGACTTTCATTCAGTAACTATTCCTGTTTTTATATCCATGTTAATCTTCCAAACAACAAAAAATATAAATAACATCATATTTCATTCAAAATGACACAATTCTTCCTCTAAAAACCAAGATAAACTTAAGTACTCTCCCCAAAGTTTTGGGAAGATCCTGGGGAGAAAGGAATGGCAATCCACTCCAGTATTCTTGTCTGGGGAATTCCATGGACAGAGAAGCCTATTGGGCTACAGTTCACGGGGTCACAAAGAGTCAGATGTGACTAACACACACACACACACACACACACACACACACACACACACACACTCCCCATAGTAAAAATATAAAGTCCCAAAAGATACTAGTATTCATATCTACATTACATTATTTCCTCTTTTAACTAGTCACAATCCTGAATATTTTATAATCTAGAGACTGAATTAGTAATTTAACTAATACCAAGACTCCCTATGTAAGATACTTAGTTAAATAAAGAGGAAAAATACATAGAATAAATACATATATAACAAAGAAAGGAAGAAACCACATATAGTTGTTATAGTCCTCATTGGTATGGTCTGTATGGTCATGGACCATAGATGATATTAATACTACCCCTGGGATTTAAGAGCTCTTAATTAGTTGAAAGCAACATTGTGTTGATGGTAATCATATATTTTGTGAACGTGTCATTAGGTGCTGGACAGTATCACCCTTAACACTTTGGAATGGATTATCAGTTATAGGCAGCTGTCCTGTGCAGCACCCCTACCCTCTATCTCGAGATGCCACTTTAGCATTCTTCAGTTCAGCTCAGTTCAGTCGCTCAGTCGTGTCCGACTCTTTGCGACCCCATGAATTGCAGCATGCCAGGCCTCCCTGTCCATCACCATCTCCAGGAGTTCACTCAGACTCACGTCCATCGAGTCCATGATGCCATCCAGGCATCTCGTCCTCGGTCGTCCCCTTCTCCTCCTGCCCCCAATCCCTCCCAGCATCAGAGTCTTTTCCAATGAGGCAACGCTTCACATGAAGTGTCCAAAGTACTGGAGCTTCAGCTTTAGCATCATTCCTTCCAAAGAAATCCCAGGGCTGATCTCCTTCAGAATGGACTGGTTGGATCTCCTTGCAGTCCAAGGGACCTCAAGAGTCCTCTCCAACACCACAGTTCAAACCCATCAATTCTTCGGCGCTCAGCCTTCTTCACAGTCCAACTCTCACATCCATACTTGACCACAGGAAAAACCATAGCCTTGACTAGACGGCCCTTAGTTGGCAAAGTAATGTCTCTGCTTTTGAATATACTATCTAGGTTGGTCATAACTTTTCTTCCAAGGAATAAGCGTCTTTTAATTTCATGGCTGCAGTCACCATCTGCACTGATTTTGGAGCCCAAAAAAATAAAGTCTGACACTGTTTCTATTGTTTCCCATCTATTTCCCATGAAGTGATGGGACCGGATGCCATGATCTTCATTTTCTGAATGTTGAGCTTTAAACCAACTTTTTCACTCTCCTCTTTGACTTTCATCAAGAGGCTTTTTAGCTCCTCTTCACTTTCTGCCATAAGGGTGATGTTGAGGTTATTGATCTTTCTCCTGGCAATCTTGATTCCAGCTTGTGTTTCTTCCAGCCCAGTGTTTCTCATGATGTACTCTGCATAGAAGTTAAATAAGCAGGGTGACAATATACAGCCTTGACGTACTCCTTTTCCTATTTGGAACCAGTCTGTTGTTCCATGTCCAGTCCGAACTGTTGCTTCCTGACCTGCATACAGATTTCTCAAGAGGCAGGTTAGGTGATCTGGTATTCCCATCTCTTTCAGAATTTTCCACAGTTTATTGTGATCCACACAGTCTAAGGCTTTGGCATAGTCAATAAAGCAGAAAGAGATGTTTTCCTGGAATTCTCTTGCTTTTTCCATGATCCAGTGGATGTTGGCAATTTGATCTCTGCTTCCTCTGCCTGTTCTAAAACCAGCTTGAACATCAGGGAGTTCACGGTTCACGTATTGCTGAAGCCTGGCTTGGAGAATTTTGAGCATTACTTGACTAGCATGTGAGATGAGTGCAATTGTGCATTAGTTTGAGCATTCTTTTGCATTGCCTTCTTTAGCATTCTTAGAGTCATGGAAAAAACAGTGTCTCCAGAGATTGCCAGATATTTCTGGCAAGTGTGAGGAGTTAGGGAGGAGACAAAATCTTGCCCAAGTAAGAACACTGCATAGAATGATAAAAACCACTTCTTTTACACTTCTTGTTTCCTGAAACTTTATGTACTGCCATTGTCTTAGAACATACATCAGAACTTTATTTACAGCTCAGCATCCTTATAGGGTTTGTCATCCAGGTAGGGCTATGACTAAACAATTATTAGGCTATTCCTCCAGTTTATCATGCCAGCTGATGGAGTATATGATGATACCTGTGACTCATGAGCCTTTTTCATCTATTTTATTGTAAAATTAATTCTTTGCTGAGTGTTGTGTCAGATACTATAATGTTATTCATCACTCCATAGATGGTAGTAACTGAAAAAGCACTGCATGTTGGAGATACAAATCCTCACTTCTGCCTCTGTAATCAATGCACCACCAAAGGGCTGGTTGGTTTTCCGATGAATGGGGCCAAGTTAACGGGAAGGCTCAATGATGATCTGTACTCTTGACAGATCTGACACTCAGCTGGCCACTTAAGGGCTCCCCAGGTGGCACCAGTGTTAAAGAACCCGCCTGCCAATGCAGGAGACGTAAGAGACATGGGTTCGATCCCTGGGTCGGGAAGATCCCCTGGAGAAGGGCATGGCAACTCAGGTTCTTGTATTCTTGCCTGGAAAATCCCACAGACAGAGGAGCCTGGCAGGCTACAGTCCATGGGGTCACATGGAGTCTGCCGTGACTAAAGTGACTTAGCAGAGTTGGCCACTTAAAGCCAGATGAGCCATCATGTCTCTGTCATGACTTGGGTAACAAGACGGATCAAATGCTCTCTGATCCTGGGGCCACTCTAGTTGAAGGAGTAGGAGGAAGAGTAGCCACATTAGGAAGTGGGGGAGAAGGGCTAGAGTTCTTACAATCCTCTTTTGTTGACTCTTTTTAAGGCCCAATCTTTACTTGTTTTCCAAGTCCTTCCCTTTGTTTTCACTAATTTGACCTTGTAAAAAAAGTTGAGAATTTGTATTTGTTTGGATATATGGAAGTCTTCAGAAATGCAGGATCAGTTTAAAAAGATTGACTATTGCTGCAAGATAAGCAGCTTGAGATACAGTAGCCCACAACTCTAAACAACTCAAAATATTTTTTTTGTCTAGTGAATAAGTAAGCCAAATAGGTTATCTTCATCAGTGAAAATGAACAGATTATTGGTATACACAATAATATGGACGAATCTTACATCTCAAAGACGTTATATTGAGAGGAAAGAATCCAGAAACAAAATTAGACATTATATATGATGTCATCAATATGAAATTCTAGAATTGGCAAAGCTAATCTACATTTGACAGAAACCAGATCAGTTGTCTCTGTGGCTGGGGTTGAAACAAATGAAAGCAAAGAAGCAGGAGAGATTTCTTTGACATGATAAGAAGCCTATTTTGATTAGGATGGTAGTTATATATACAGTGTGTATTTTTAAAAATTCTTTAGTTTCTGCACTAAAATTTGCCTCAGTTGTGTTGGTTTATAAAGAAAAAAGAGAAATACAGAAGGAAGGCAATGAACTAATGTTTCTCAAACAACTCAGCAGGCAGTTGAAAAAACTGACTTCAGGTTCTCAGAAACATATTTAGCAGAGGTTTGAGTTTAGGATCTTGAGTATTTAAATCAGTGATTCCCAACCAGAGCTGCCCATTAAGCCATTAGAGGAAATGCTGGGTACACTAATCTTTGGGAATTTCCCAGACATTAGTCAGTTTGGAGAGAAGTACAGAATGTACTATTTTTAAAAAAGTAGATAGGCATTTCTCATGTGTGTTCAGGATTAGATTCTATGAAGGGTTATTGAAACTATGGAATTAGATCAGATCTCTTTTAGGTAGCTTATAAAATGAGAAAAGAAGTTGATCATACTCTGGAGGATACTATATTTAAAAGGCTAAAAATTTAGAAAGTAACGAGTCTTTACTAGAAGTTTTATGATGTTATGCATATCAACAAAGACATTAAAAGGATAAGAAAGCAATACTATGAAATAGTTTATGTAAACAAATCTGACAACTTAAAAGCAGACAGATTTTTTGAAAACACAACTTATCAAATCAGCTTAGGAAGAACCAGATCTATATCTATTACAGAATTTTTTTTTAACAAAATCCTCTGAAAAGGAAACTTCAGGCCCAGATGATTTCACTGGTGAATTGCATAAAAAATATTTAAGGAGGAAATAGCACTAATCTGGCACAAATAATTTAGAGAAGGTAGATCTTATTTTACGAGTCCAATATAACAGTAATACTAAAATCTGACAGACATTAAAAAAAAGAATATTATAGACCACTATGCCTCATGCAAATAGATGAAAAAAGTACTTTAAAGGTTAGCAAACCTCTAACGCATGATAAATTGTCCGCTGAGTATAGGGATTTACCATAACAGAACTACATGGGATATGAGAGAAGCAGCTTCAGAGTACAGATGGATATTTGCAACAACAGACAAACAAAAATAACTACTACAATGGGCGCAATTTCTGATTATTTCTATTATAATTATGCATATTTTTGCTAGTGGTAATTAGCTCAGAATTTAGGGGTGTTATTTTATCTTGAGTAAATGAATGTACCTTTCTGAATATCAGTGAAGAAGTGCCTAAGACAGAGGGAAGAATATTATTATTATTATTTATGTCCGATTCTTTGCAACCCCATGGATTATACAGCCCATGGAATTATCCAGGCCAGAATACTGGAGTGAGTAGCCTTTCCCTTTTCCAGGGTATCTTCCCAACCCAGGATCAAACCCAGGTCTCTCGCATTGCATGTGGATTCTTTACCAGTTGAGCTACCAGGGAAGCCCAAGAATACTGGAGTGGGTAGCTTATTCCTTTTCCAGGGGATCTTCCTTGACCCAGGAATCAAACTGGGATCTCCTGCATTGCAGATAGATTCTTTACCAGCTGAGCTAGCATGGAAGAATATGTTTCATTAAAAAGATGCCTATACTGTTAGAGAGTGGTAGGAATAAGATCTTTAATTTATAATCTTCATTTCATAACACTCCCTAGTTAGCACAGTTAAATTTTCAAAAATGAGTTTTAAGCTCTAACAGTCCTGCTCATTCTGCTCCTTCTCTATTATTAATGTGCACTTAATATACTCATTATAAATCTGACCTAATTATGATATAAAATCTCACTTCTAAAGCAAGACATATTTAGATAATTTCTATCATCTCTGGAGGTTGTAGTCATCATAAAAACCAATGGAAGATATTACTTGTCTATACTTTAAAAACATACCATATTCATGACTAAATATAGCAATATGCAGCCAATTAAGCTTACTCTATAAGTAGAATGTGTGAAGCTTCAAAAAATATGCTCATTATGTCATTTCAATTACATTTTAAAACTTATGTCTTGTGATCTGGCATCCACTTTTCTATTTATCCTTTGCATTCTTGGCTGGTACCAGAGAAATTTAAATTAAAACCATCATTTATTTGCTGAGCTATGATCAAGTTTAATCATGCAAAAGATTACCTAGAAGAGACTTCTTTTGGTACTAATCTTTAGTCATACCCACAACTTGGAAGAAAAAGTAGAGAAAAAAAAATTGAGATGCTGGACTGAACACTTGGCTTGTCAAGACTTACTGTTTTAAGATGTCCTAAGGAGAAGATAGAAGCATTGTAAGTTACACAATCTTATTTCATAGCTCAGAGAAAGTAACTGTTTCAAGCTCAGTGACAATAATCAAGTTGGATGATATTCATAAGTGTTACTAAGGAAGAGATGATGGGGCTGTGGTGGGGGTATCAGTGAAAGGAAAGATGAGAAAGGGAAAAATGACATAGAGGGAGAAAATGATGTGAAGATTGATAAAGAAATAAAAATGACCAGATACTCTCTAAAATCTAATGCTTGAAAACAACTTCTGTGGCAGGCTAGATCATGAGACAGTAAAAAGTACCTCTTGAATTGCTTTGATTTGACACTACACAAACTGCATGCCCCTTGCCTATTATGATCAGGCAAAGAACTCTGCTCATTATAATCACACATGGGTCCAGGCTGGTGAAGCAGCTACCATTTAGAACTTTACCAATTCTGTACCAGATATAAACACACATCAGTTCTTTATTTTCCCTAGGAAAACAGATCACTTCTCTGAATTCTATTGGCTAAACCAAAAGAAATGGCCCTACTTATTTTTAAGAAGGTGGAGAAGCACCATTTTGACAATGTGCTTTGTAGGAGAATTATAAGTATTTGGTCAAGTAACAAGCATATTTTATACTATATTGCCCATGCAAGACAGAGCAGTATATTTTCAACAGAGCGCTGTTTTCAGTTCACTACCCAGTATCTAATTTCCCTTTTACTAACAGCAGTTATTGATTTTCTTGAGATGGTAATCTGAATACCTAAACACATTTTCCATTTTCTTTGTAGATAGAGGTAGCTTTTGACATAGTTTTAGTTAAAAATACATTCTGGGGCGTTTAGAAAGACTATAAAACATGTATAGGCTTAGCCTATACTTACTTTTTTACTTCTGGGAAACAGATGTCACCCCAGAAGAATGGGGAAGAGACATCTTGCCACTATGAGAACAAGAGAAATCCTGATAAGACTGTGATCCCAGTGAATTATCAAATTTAAAACTCCTAGACATGTGAATCCAAAATCACTGCAGATGGTGACCACAGCCATGAAATTAAAAGACGCTTACTCCTTGGAAGAAAAGTTATGACCAACCTAGGTAGCATATTGAAAAGCAGAGACATTACTTTGCCAATAAAGGTCTGTCTAGTCAAGGCTATGGTTTTTCCAGTGGTCACGTATGGATGTGAGAGTTGAACTCTGAAGAAAGCTGAGCACCGAAGAATTGATGCTTTTGAATTGTGGTGTTGGAGAAGACTCTTGAGAGTCCCTTTGACTGCAAGGAGACCCAACCAGTCCATTCTGA
Organism: Ovis aries; assembly: GCF_016772045.2. Classification (NCBI taxonomy): domain Eukaryota; kingdom Metazoa; phylum Chordata; class Mammalia; order Artiodactyla; family Bovidae; genus Ovis; species Ovis aries. The sequence continues at coordinate 2,163,015 of NC_056070.1, forward strand.
AGGAGATCAGCCCTGGAATTTCTTTGGAAGGAATGATGCTGAAGCTGAAACTCCTGTACTTTGGCCACCTCATGCGAAGAGCTGACTCACTGGAAAAGACTTTGATGCTGGGAGGGATTGGGGGCAGGAGAAGGGGACGACCCAGGATAAGATGGCTGGATGGCATCACTGACTTGATGGACGTCAGTCTGAGTGAACTCCGGGAGATGGTGATGGACAGGGAAGCCTGGCGTGCTGCGATTCATGGGGTCGCAAAGAGTTGGACACGACTGAGTGATTGAACTGAACTGAACTGATTCATTCATTAATATTCATTGAATTACCAATAGATGCTAAACAATGTCAAGCAGTGAAATTGCAAAGCTAGATAGAATCAGTGCGGGTGTGTGTGTCCTTGTGTGTTAGTTGCTCGGTCATGTCTTGCTCTTGTGATCCCATGGACTGTAGTCTTCTCTTTCCCTGGAAATTTTATTGGAAAGAATGCTGGAGTGGGTTGCCATTCCCTTCTCCAGGGGATCTTCCCGACCCAGGAATCAAACCCTCTTCTCCTGCATCTCCTGCATTAGCAGGCAGATTCTTTACCACTGGGGCCACATGTGCTTAGTGGTTCATTCATGTTCAACTCTTTGAGACCCCATGAACTGTAGCCCACCAGGTTCCTCTGTCCATGAGGATTATCCAGGCAAGAATACTGGAGTGTGTTGCCATGCCCTCCTCCTGGGCATCGGCCCAACGCAGAGATCAAACCCAGGTCTCCCACACTGCAGGCAGACTCTTTACCATCTGATCCAGCAAGAAAGCTCCTGGGAAGCCCCAAACAGAATCTAGTAGGCCATTTTCTTTCTCTAGGTTCTCACATTGCTATTTCCATACTTAGTTTTATAGATTAGCAGAGAAATAGTGTGAGTCTCATTATTCTTATGTAACCTGATGCTCTTTATTTGAATATTAATAATTAGAAAAACTAATTTAGAGTTTTATTTTCCTAACTTTTTGTTGAAACAATATTATGAATGGATTTTGCTTATAATACAAACTATTTAACCTCTCTAACTACTTAAAAAGCAGTCCTAGACCTACTTTAGCAATTTGATTAGACCTTATATCATAAATATTTGAGTTGAAACTTTGCCCCTCACTTTTATTTCTTTCAATAGACACTTCCTTCACCCTTAACTCCTTCAATTATTTGATCTGTCCTTGTAAAACTCACACATTTCTATAAGTCAGTTTAAATTTTTCGTAGATGAAGTCTTAGTGTAAAGGCAAAATTGTCTAGCATATCTCTTGGAGAATAAAGGTGAGTTCTTCTTATGGATAATAATATTTGTTTTCAATAGCTGAACTAGCTTTTAAAAAGAAATCTCACATGCAATTCCATAGGTAAAATGAACTCTGAGATCTTAAGAACTAAGAGTATATATGGTCTAAAGAAGATGTGGTGATATATATATATGAGAGAGTTAAATCTTAGGTAGGTTGATAAGGAGTCTGGGGCCCCTGAGGAGGAGGAAGGGGTCTGGGGCCCTCAAGGAGGAGAAAAGATGACATTCATTCATCTTAGTCACATAAAACGCTTTTTTCCTTTAAGCCCAGAGCTAAGATTACACAACAAAACAATTCATCTTGCTCAAGGGTTTATTTTTCCTTAAACTCTGTACCAATGGTTATATAACAACAGTGTATCCTGCTCAAGGACATGTTTCTCCTCAAGAAGCTTCTGACTAATCCTGTTACCTTAAAATGTATATACTGTGGGAGTTGATCTGGTAAGACCTTTACAGCCTTGAGACATTCTTTTGATTTATTGTTAATAACCAATTGAAAAAGTATGTAGCTCCCTGCTAAGACCAGTGAGGGGCACTCTTATATCTATGTCAGAAGCTTTATCTGCGCTTTTACACTGTAATAAAACTTCTGCCACATGAAGTTCTGAGTGTCTGAAGCCTGGTCCGGGTCCTGAAGCTAAATCTTCTTCTTCAGAGATCACAAATCCAACAGAGTTCACATAAGCTATAATTTATATCTATTTTTAAAATGTATTTATTTTATAATTGAAGGATAATTGCTTTACAGAATTTTGTTGTTTTCTATCAAAACTCAACATGAATCAGCCATAGGTATACATGTGTCTCCTCCATATCTATATCTATATTTATGTTTATATCTATATAACAAAATATCAATCATCAAAAATAATGAAATAGTGCCATTTACAGCAACATGGATGGACCTATTTTGCTGCTAAGGCTAATCAAAGCCAAAAGTATTCAGAAAGTTGTGATTAACTCAGAAAGCTACAATGCTCCTCAAAATACAAGAAGGTAGAAGTTGGAGGAATCCTAATGGGGTGAAATGGACTTCCCCGGTGGCTTAGTGGCAAAGAATTCACCTACCAATGCAAGAGACAGGGGTTTGATACCTGGGTTGGGAAGATAGCCTGGAGGAGGAAATGGCAACCCACTCCAGTATTCTTGCCTGGGAAATCCCACGGATAGAGGAGCCATGGGATTCACAAATTAGTCAGACACTGCTTAGTGACTAAACAGCAACAACCGATTACCATACTAACTAAGTCAGAAAGAGAAAGATAAATACCACAGGATATCATTCATATGTAGAATATAAAATATGATACAAATCAACATATCTATGAAACAAAAGCAGACTCACAGATATAGAGAGCAGACATGTAGTTGCCAAGATAGGGTAGAGGAGAGAAGGATTGCGAGTTTAGGTTTAGCAGAGGCACACCATTATATACAGAATGGATAGATGGCAGGGTCCTGCTGGGTAAGACAGGGAGCTATATTCAAGCTCTCGTGACAAACCATGAGGAAAAGAATACGACAGGAATACACACGCATCTGAGTCATTTTGCTGTACGGAAGAAATTCACATGTTGTAAATCAACTATACGTCAAAATTTTCAGAGTGTATCATGATTTATCAAATATTTTGAAAAGAAACAGAACCGTAGATGTCAACTTTTCTCAGCAATTTAGCCAGTCAGTAAATATAAAAAATATCTGAAATTTTCAGGTATGGATTATAAAAGTTGTGATAATTAAATAAGAATAAAGATAAAAGATTTTTAAGTTTTAAGTTTCGCTTTCAGTTTCCAGAGAACATGCAGAGGAACGAGGCCTGAGTTGGTGGTATAAATTACTAAGTAGAACAACGCTGCAAGAAATGTCATCCTTAGGTGACCACAGCATAAGTTCCTTATAGCTAAGCTGGAAGAACTATTCATGAATTCAACCACAAGTTTCTAATTTTTCCAAAAAATAAGTTTAAATGGTGCCTTCTGGGCAATCTCTGGTGAATGGGAGGGAATAATCTAAGCATTTGTTGCAAAGAAATGTGGCCATTTACAATGTCAACCCTTGGTAAAAGCCAAAGGCAAAGCACCAGAAATTAATTTAGGAAAAATATTTACAAGAAGGTTAAGTTATCATGGTCTACGTGTGTGGCTTTATGCACTTACTTGAAACTTGGTTAATGCTATGGAATGAATATTTGTGTCACACTGCAATTCATGTTAATATCCTAATTGAAAGAATGATCCGCATGATTTAGACTAGACGGTCAGTTAAGCTTGATAATCTGTTAAGTAGGTTTAAACCCATCTTTTGTATGGGTTTTGCTCAATTTTAAAGCCAAAACTAAATGTACAAATTAAATACATACAAAACAATGATGCCAAAGAAATTCAAGTTAACAATATTAATATAATCTAACTGATGGTATTATTTTGCTAAACCTAAAATTGAAGTTGGCTTTACTAGTAGAATTATGTAGCCCAAGTCCACTTTTATATTAAATCAGTTCCTGAATTGACCTTTAATACTACAAATACAGAGGTTAATTATGTGCATGAAAATGTCATTAAAACTGGTAAATAAACTTCAAGTGTTTATTTTCTATATCAATTACTGTTCTTTTCAAATATAGGACAAAGCATGAGATTAAGTGCCATTTCAATACAGTAATTGATATAGAAAAATAAACTTGAAGTTTATTTACCGATTTTTAATAGCAAAAAAATCCAACCTCGAGCCTGGAAGGTTATGTTCCATAGGGTCTCAAAGAGTCAGACATGGCTGAAGTGACTTAGCAGGCATGTATGCATGTATATGTGCTGGCATTACAAAGATTAAAAAAAGACAAGAAACAGAAGCTGTGCACAGCCATGCAGGGGGACAAATGGCTGCATAATCAAGCTCTGTAAGAGGAAGGAAAGTAGTGATAGACATCTGGTGGGAAACCAAGATCATCAACAATAGTGTTTAAAACAACATTACTGAAATCTAGAGCAAAATAAGTCTTCATTCTCTAATATGCATTGTTAATGAACTCCTTTAGCTTTCCTTCTACCTAGTAATATGGGATCCGCCAAACAATTCTCTCATAACATAATGTAGTCCTGACCGCCACAATGTAAATTTTGCTTTTGTTTTATTTTTAATTTGACATGTCTTTGCTACCAAGAGGACAAATTCTTTTGCTGCTGCTGCTGCTGCTAAGTCGCTTCAGTCATGTCCGGCTCTGTGCGACCCCATAGACGGCAGCTCACCAGGCTCCCCCGTCCCTGGGATTCTCCAGGCAAGAGTACTGGAGTGCTTTACAACATTGTAAAACAATTATACACCAATAATAAAATAAATAATAAAGTGAATGAGGAGAGAAGGGAGTGAGAGGGAGAGTAACAACACAAGGAACCGTTCTCTTACCCTCACCTGGGGTTAATTCCTTTAAATTGACAGAAGTTCACAAAATTATGTATTTTTCCTCTTCTGTAACTTCAGTAAATATGTTCATTGCAATAAGTAAGATTTTGCGGTCCATTACCTTATAATGGATGCAGACTTTGGGTGTTTTTGAAAACTAAAATTAAAAGAAAAATGAGCAAGTAAATGTGTTGATTAATGCATCTATAAAAATCTTTGTACTATCTTTTAAACAGACGAATGAACTTTTTAAAGCAAAATGTTAACATGAAAATAAATCTATTATGTATTGGTAATGATAAAAAAAAAAGAGTACTGGAGTGAGTTACCATTGCCTTCTCTGAAATTCTCTTGCTACTGACCTCTATTTGAACTGCTTTGAAGATATCATTTGTACAGGACATTGTCATATCAGTCTTAATATGCAACAACCATATTTTTATAAGTAATGCAAATAAATTTTGGTGATTGCTAAGTTATAAAGTGACCCTCATTTTTTAAAATTTTATAATAAAAAAGAAAACATGAAAATTCTTATAGACTACTCTTAGACCCACTAGACAGTTTTCAGAAATTCTCAAACTCAATTTAAGAAATAAGTTATGGAGAGATATATGGAACAACACTCTAGGGTTATTGTGGCAGGGGCAGAAATCAAAATAAAACTGACTGAACAGAATGCTCATTTATTGGAGAAGAGTTGAGTGAAGATAGAAAGGTTTGGGGAGAAAAGAATAAGTCAAACAGGACTTCTCTTCTCTGACCACACATTTCTAAATGACTGTTTTATATTTTCTAAACAAAATCTTGAATGGGTTATTATCTACAAAAGCATTGGAAGATGGAATGTTTGTTCAAGAATAAATGGTTTTCTTTGCTCTTTACAGTGAATCAGAAATAACTCACCCAGTCCTTGACTTGAGCAGCTCACAGGTAGTTCCTTATTAGATAAGTGGAAGAGCTATGGGGAGAACAAGGCAATGGGGAACTCACACCTCGCTTTAGTTCTCTGCCACCAGCCTTCCTAGCTTTATGACTGATGGCTGAATGGCCACTGCTGACTGTGCTAGAATGTCAGACAGAGACACACCATCAGCCAGAGACTGTGCTTCTGTTCTGAAAGTAGATTAGGAGGGTTGAAGGGCTTTGGGTTCAACACAAGAAGTTTAAACACACACACACACACACACACACACACACACACACACACACACACACACACACACACACACACACCGTTCTGAATATAAAGGACTGATTTTGGTTGCTTTAGGTCTTCTTAATTAGATTATATGTTTCACAAAGTCTACACATGAGCAGAGAACCATCTGTATGAGCTGATAGTAGTAATACTTAACTCAAATGTTTCCAAAAACTCAGGGTGGGAATGAGGTTAGCCTGGCACAGGGTGTGAGAAATCTATTAGGAATATTTTTAATATCCATATCAAAGTTATTTTCTATAAACCATGGTATCTCCCTTCAAAATCTGAAGCAATGGTTTGTCAACAAAATTTCATAAATTTATGAAAATGTATGTAAAAACAAAAGAAGGAGGACTCGATGTTCCTTTTGTGAGTGGAAAATAAGTAAATGAACTTTTATGAAATGACTTTGTAAAAGTAATCATTTGGGAAGTACAGATTGAGGTTACTTAGCTAAGACCTATTGTTAGAGCTAATGCCGTACCCCCACGGCTTCATTCACCCTAAAATATATCTAACACAGCCCAGTGTGGTCAGGTGTGTACTTATTGCTGCTTCCCTCACAAATGAGTTTAAAATGACTCGCAGCCCAAGTACCTTTGAGTTCTGATAGCTTGCTCTAATGGGAATTCACGCAGTTTAATCACTACTCACATTATTGAAATTAAAATTCCATAACGCCTGGCGGTAAAAGCAGTCTTACATGTTCTGATTGTTGCTACCTGGGATAATTAGTGGTGGTTCCAGCTTTTACAATGAGTGGCCTTTTCATGTTTCTATGTGCAAGAAAAGGAGATTTGCTCAGAATAGCATCCTTGTGGACAGCAAGTTCTCTGAATGACTTGAGATTTACTTCTCAGTCTTTAAAAGTGCATAAAAATTGGTAGTTTCCAAATAAAGTGGCCGGGAAAGATTTTATTGCTTTGGTCAGTTCTAAGAATATAAATTATTAAGCCTATAGTTTTGTTCTATTCTTTTAAACAGTTAACAGGCAGATTGGAAGCTGAATATCTCACTTACTGGCAAGGAACCAGTGCTGCAAAATTACAGTAGAAAGGAAGTACAGATTTTTCTATAGGATTATATGACTTTAAAATTTAATACTGCTGTTGATTTATCTAACCCTTTTCTACTTTTTGCTTTATATTAGGATAATAAACAAAATGTGTTAATACTGATGACCTTCTGGCAATTATATATTCTATCATAGAAACAGGTGTCCAAATATAAAGATATAATCTAATAAACACAGAACACCATTTATTTTTGCTAAAAGATGTCCACTTCTCTGAAAATAGTATGTTCCTAAACATGAACCCATGAAACAAATTATTTTGAGTTAATCAGGTATATTTTGAAACCTTTTTTTTTTTTTTAATAAAGAGATAAATCTGTTTAGACTGAAGGGGGAAACAAAATAAGGCAAATGAGCAAGTTAGTAAAATCACAATTCAAAGTGGTTAATTTGTTTTGGATTCAAATTTGTCTGGTTTACACATCAGCTGTGCAACTTTGGACGACTTAACATCTCCAAGTCTCAATGTCTTCACTTTAAAAGTTAAATATTAATTCTCACTTTACTAATTTTTGTAAAGATTAAATGAATCTTGTAAAAAATGTAGCAAGAACTTTGCATGCAGTATATTTTTAAATAATTGGTGCCCATTAGATTTACTCAGTTAAAATTAATTTTAAAAACATTTTTTTGAGGTCTACTGTGTGTTAAGTATTTAAGGATAAACTAGTGAGCAAAAGCAAATGTTGTTTGTGTTAAAAACAGAAAGCAAGCACAGCACTAACCCACTTGGAGCTTTCCAATCTAACGGGGAATGCAGTCAGTCAAATAACTTCACAAATCAATTTAAAATAATTAATGGCTGTGAAAAGCACATGACACTGTCAAAGCATGTGATAGGTAAGACAGATGAATTAGTTAAAGAACAAGGGTGATTTCCCTGAGAAAATAATGATTCAACTGAAATATGGAGACTAAAGAAGATAAGTGAAGAGAGGATGCTCACAGTAGTATTTATGAAGCACTGCTCTTTAGAGAAACTGAAAAGAAGCTGTTGTTACACAACCACTTCAAGTGAGGGAGAAAGGAGCTGAAGTGAGGCTGCCCCAGGAAGCATTTTTTCCATCCCCAGAGGCCTTGGAGAGCTTTAAACAGAGGACAACATGAATGAACTCACACTCAGAAAGATGGCCCTGACTGTAGTAATAAGAATGAATTAGGAATGAACAAGACTGAACATATAAGCCAATTAGGAAGCCAACTTAGCTGTTTAGGCAAGAGGCAGTGGTAGTTTAGACTAAGGTATGACCTAAATAAAATCCCTTATGATTATATAGTGGAAGTGAGAAATAGATTTAAGGGCCTAGATCTGATAGATAGAGTACCTGATGAACTATGGAATGAGGTTCATGACAATGTACAGGAGACAGGGATCAAGACCATCCCCATGGAAAAGAAATGCAAAAAAGCAAAATGGCTGTCTGGGGAGGCCTTACAAATAGCTGTGAAAAGAAGAGGCAAAAAGCAAAGGAGAAAAGGAAAGATATAAGCATCTGAATGCAGAGTTCCAAAGAATAGTAAAAAGAGATAAGAAAGCCTTCTTCAGCGATCAATGCAAAGAAATAGAGGAAAAGAACAGAATGGGAAAGACTAGAGATCTCTTCAAGAAAATTAGAGATACCAAGGGAACATTTCATGCAAAGATGGGCTCAACAAAGGACAGAAATGGTATGGACCTAACAGAAGCAGAAGATATTAAGAAGAGGTGGCAAGAATACACAGACGAACTGTACAAAAAAGATCTTCATGACCAAGATAATCACGATGGAGTGATCACTCATCTAGAGCCAGACATCCTGGAATGTGAAGTCAACTGGGCCTTAGAAAGCATCACTATGAGCAAAGCTAGTGGAGGTGATGGAATTCCAGTTGAGCTATTTCAAATCCTGAAAGATGATGCTATGAAAGTGCTGCACTCAATATGCCAGCAAATTTGGAAAACTCAGCAGTGGCCACAGGACTGGAAAAGGTCAGTTTTCATTCCAATTCCAAAGAAAGGCAATGCCAAAGAATGCTCAAACTACCGCACAATTGCACTCATCTCATATGCTAGTAAAGTAACGCTCAAAATTCTCCAAGCCAGACTTCAGCAATATGTGAACTGTGAACTTCCAGATGTTCAAGCTGGTTTTAGAAAAGGCAGAGGAACCAGAGATCAAATTTCCAACATCTGCTGGATCATGCAAAAAGCAAGAGAGTTCCAGAAAAACATCTATTTCTGCTTTATTGACTATGTCAAAGTCTTTGACTGTGTGGATCACAATAAACTGTGGAAAATTCTGAAAGAGATGGCAATACCAGACCACCCAACCTGCCTCTTGAGAAATCTGTATGCAGGTCAGGAAGCAACAGTTAGAACTGGACAAGGAACAACAGACTGGTTCCAAATAGGAAAAGGAGTACGTCAAGGCTGTATATTGTCACCCTGCTTATTTAACTTATATGCAGAGTACATCATGAGAAACGCTGGGCTGTAAGAAACACAAGCTGGAATCAAGATTGCCAGGAGAAAAATCAATAACCTCAACATCACCCTTATGGCAGAAAGTGAAGAGGAACTAAAAAGCCTCTTGATGGAAGTGAAAGAGGAGAACGAAAAAGTTGGCTTAAAGCTCAACATTCAGAAAAGGAAGATCATGGCATCCGGTCCCATCACTTCATGGGAAATAGATGGGGAAACGGTAGAAACAGTATCAGACTTTATTTTTGGGGCTCCAAAATCACTGCAGATGGTGACTGCAGCCATGAAATGAAAAGACTCTTACTCCTTGGAAGAAAAGTTATGACCAACCTAGATAGTATATTCAAAAGCAGAGACATTACTTTGCCAACTAAGGTCCATCTAGTCAAGGCTATGGTTTTTCCTGTGGTCATGTATGGATGTGAGAGTTGGACTGTGAAGAAGGCTGAGTGCCGAAGAATTGATGCTTTTCAACTGTGGTGTTGGAAAATACTCTTGAGGGTCCCTTGGACTGCAAGGAGATCCAACCAGTCCATTCTGAAGGAGATCAGCCCTGGGGTTTCTTTGGAAGGAATGATGCTAAAGCTGAAGCTCCAGTACTTTGGCCACCTCATGCGAAGAGTTGACTCATTGGAAAATATTCTGATGCTGGGAGGATTGGTGGCAGGAGGAGAAGGGGACAACGGAGGATGAGATGGCTGGATGGCATCACTGACTCGATGGATGTGAGTCTGAGTGAATTCCAGGAATTGGTGATGGACCGGGAAGCCTGGCGTGCTGTGATTCATGGGGTTGCAAAGAGTCGGACACGACTGAGTGACTGAACTGAACTGAGCAGTGAAAATGAAGAGAAGTAGGTAAATTTGAGAAAGATTTTTGAGTTAAAATTTATATGACTTGCATTTGAATTGGATACTGACTGTATTCCTAAAGACATATAATACTATAACATTCCCCTTCACTCTCCTTTTCTAGATGACTTCTTCATAGTGTGTTAGTCACTCAGTCATACCTGACTCTTTTTCACCCCATGATCTGCAGCCCACCAGGCTCCTCTATCCATGGAGTTCTCTAGGCAAGAATACCGGAGTGGGTAACCATTTCCTTCTCCAGAGCATCTTTCTGATCCAGGGGTCCAACCCAGTTCTCCAGCATTGCTGGCAGATTCTTTACTGCCTGAGCCACCAGGGAAGCCGAAACCCTCTCTTTTATTTTCAACCCTGTATCCTTATCTCCCTGATCCTCATTCTTAGCTGATAACCTTGTTTCTGAGTCACTAAAGAAATGGAAGCAATCAGAAGACAAATCTTGGACTCCCTAAGCTGTGTCCACCCACTCACTTAACTAGCATCTGCACTGACATCTTCTGTTTCCCTGCTTTTAGCCTGGTTATATTATTCAAGCTCTGCTTTGAGCTAGTTTGTCCATATTTTCACCTTATCCCATCTACTGTCAACTTCTTCAGTAATTCTCTTCTTCCTGTATTCCATTGTCTTATTATTAGTGTACAAAGATGCCCCTTTATCTCGTATTTTCAGAAGGACTCTCGGCTCTACTTCCCTGCATAGCTAATGCTCAGGTTTTTGAAACAAAGTTCCTCAAAAGACGTATTTGTACTCCTTTCTCCAATTCTCTGCTAGTTTTTCTTTACACACACTCCAACAAACCTGTACCATTTCACCAAAACTATGTTGGATGGGCCTAGGAAACACAAAAACAGCCTTAGAAGAAATGGAAACCCTTAGTCACACTATATCATCATGTTAACTAATTTTATTCCAAACTAGCAACTTAAACCTTGTGTGCAAATTCACATTGATTGACCTTCTAGCTGAGATACTGGGGGTGGCGGTGGACGGTGTTGTGAACAAGCATTAGCATGAACATTTACAGCCTGCTCTATCACTTTCGGTTGACTTACTTCAGCCTCTGACTTTAGCTATCTCAAAAATGTGAGTATTAATTTCACAACTATATTACATTTATAGTTGTGAAATAATCATACATATTCTTGCTTTATAGGATCACTGTAAATATGAAAAGTAAAAAGAGTTATCATTATTGGTCACAAGAGCAGGATTTAGAGCCTATCCAGATAAACAGAGAGAAAGAAAGTGGGAAAAATTTTAGAACTGATTTCCAGAAACAATTAGTTTCAATCAGAAAGGGTCTCACAGTGAAACAAATGAAGGCAGAAAACAGTACATACATGAGGTGAACAAAGATTTATTATAATTAGATAGGTTTTTAGATAGTTACAAATGTCACATTAACAAATGTTCTGAAAAAATATACTTTATTTGGGAAAATAATGAATTTAATAAATAAATAAACTGTAAGAAATCTTAAATTTCTGCCATTATGGACTTCCTCAGCATTCCCTTTTAAATTCTACATTCAGTTCAGTTCAGTTCAGTCTCTCAGTTGTGTCCAACTCTTTGCGACCCCATGAATCGCAGCACGCCAGGCCTCCCTGTCCATCACCAGCTCCCAGAGTTCACTCAAACTCACGTCCATCGAGTCGGTGATGCCATGCAGCCAGCTCATCCTCTGCCGTCCCCTTCTCCTCCTGCCCCCAATCCCTCCCAGCATCAAAGTCTTTTCCAATGAGTCAACTCTTTGCATGAGGTGGCCAAAGTACTGGAGTTTCAGCTTTAGCATCATTCCTTCCAAAAGAACACCCAGGGCTGATCTCCTTTAGGATGGACTGGTTGGATCTCCTTGCAGTCCAAGGGACTCTCAAGAGTCTTCTCCAACACCACAGTTCAAAAGCATCAATTCTTCGGTGCTCAGCCTTCTTCACAGTCCAACTCTCACATCCATACATGACCACTGGAAAAACCATAGCCTTGACTAGACGTTACATTAGGTATTCGAATTCTCATTTATACATCTGGCATACATTAAAATGTATGAATTTGTTAAAAGAATTTGGTGTTGCTATTCAATCATATGCATTTACTCATAATGTCTTACACCTTGCTTCTGGTGCTTTAAAATTTAATCACTCAGTTGTGTATAACTCTTTTTGACCCCATGGACTAGAGCCTGCCAGACTCCTGTCTATGGAATTCTCCAGGCAAGAGTACAGGAGTGGCTGTCATTCCCTTCTCCAGGGGATCTTTCCAACCCAGGGTGTTTAGTGTAAATAAGGATCTCAGTATGAAGAAGCTGAAGATTTTTATGTATCATTAAAAAAATACTTGAATATAGCAACTCACCTAGGCTTAAAGATAGGCACCAAAATATGTGCTGGAAAATGTTCTACTGACTAAAGTTAACAAATTTCATCTCAACTATTGCCATTAACACTGCCAATAGTTTCCAATTTACAAAAAAGTGATGTCAGTAAGGTATATATTTAAGATGAGCTTCCCTGATGGCTCAGTGGGTAAAGAATCAGACTGCAATGCAAGAGAAATGTGCAAAAGACACGGGTTCTATCCCTGGGTCAGGAAGATCCCCTAGAGGAGCAAATGGCAACCCACTCCAATATTCTTGCCTGGAAAATCCCATAGACAGAGGAGCCTGGCAGGCTACAGACCATGAGGTTGCAGAGTCAGACATGACTGAGCATACATGCACGCAAATATTTAAGGTAATACTACATTTGGCTTTCTTCTATGCTCAGATCAAGTGACCACTTAGAAAATACTAAGAATAGTTTTTAAAAATCAAGCAAAAATCCGATATATAAACTTTTTGTTGCTCATAGGACCAAGTCCAGCAACATTCGTTTAAAAATAGACGCATCATGACTATGATGTGCGCAATATTCAGTTGCTGTAAGTTTAGGGCTGCACTGTCCTAAATGGAAGTCTTAACTGCATGTGGCTGTTGTGCCCTCAAAATTTGGATCTTCCAAATGGAGATGTGCTGTAAGTGAAAAATATTCACCAATTTTGAAGACTTGTTATTTGAAAAAAAAAAAAGAGTAAAATATCTAATTAGAGACTTCTAGAATCCTCCCTAGAATGTAGAGAGCAGGGAAGAACAATACTTCCATCTTTATAAAAATGGCTGTTTTTTGAGGCAGAAGCTCTGTGTGTCTCCCTTTGTCTGGCAAATAAAGATATCCTTTTCTAAAAAAAAAAAAAAAAAAAAAAGCTGGAATAATTTCAAATGCCTGACTCTTTCATCGTCTATTAGAGAACTGAGAGATGTTGTGAAAGAACTAACTGCCTCATCACTAAGGAGAAAATGGCATCTTCAGGGAGAGAGGAAACATGAGCATTCAGGTACCAGATGCTGCTGGACGCTAATAGGAAGAACTCAGCTATAATAGTTGACAACTGGGTGAAGGCCTGGGGTGGGATGCACCGGCTCTGGAAATGGGAGGAGTCCATTCCCTCTTCTCAGTTTTCTCTGTGAACCCCAACATGTAATCACAGAAATGATCAGAGAGCCTGAAGAATATGTTGATTTTGATGCAGCCCTGGGAGAGGGGAATAGCACTTCTGCCGGAAGGCCAAGAAAAGCCACCTGACTCCCCATTTCTTTACAATGACCAATGCCTTTTGGAGGGAAGGCAGCAAATACTTTACCCTAGAGCATTGCTTGGGGGGAAGAGCAAGAGCATGCTCCCTCCTGGAAGGGACAGGAATACATGATGGGTCTGCACAGCAAGGACAGGGGCAGAGTAAGGAAGAGGATCATGCTTCTGACACCTAGGGACTTGGTTCCTCCTATGGCTGAGGCTTCAGAACAAAAGCCACCAGTCCAAGCTTCAGGGAACAACAGTGTGCAAAGAGCCCCTTTCTGGGGTATAGCTGCAGTAGAGGGCTGCATAGATATAATGTGGTAAATTAATCCTGACTCTAAACAAAAATTATCACTATAGGAGTCAAAAGGTGTGTTGGGTTTAATCATAATAACAGCAAGCCTCAAATCTAGCACAACTTCTATTCAAACTGCTACTGAAGGTCTAGCAGATGGAAAAGTGTGCCCATTTCCATATATATACATACATGTTTAATGAGAAAACATATTGCCAAGAAACAAAACAATCATCAAAACCAAACTCAGATATGGCACAGATGTTGAAACTATATAACAGGAAATTTAAATCACTATAATCAATACATTTATGGCTTAATGGAAATAATAGACAGCATGCAAAATCAAATGGGTAACTTCAGCAGAGAGATGGGGACAATAAGAAATGATCAAATGTCCATGGCATAAATGAGAAAAACAGTGACAAAGATGAATGCTTCCATCCTGTTCATGAGTACACATAACAGAGCCAGAGAAGACATAGATGAACTTGAAAATGTTTACGGTTTTGTCACTAAGTTGCATCCGACTTTTGTGATTCCCACAAGGCTCCCCTGTCCATGTGATTTCCCAAGCAAGAATACTGGACTGAGTTGTCATTTCTTTCTCTGGGGGGATTTTCCCAAAGCAGGGATCGAACCCAGGTCTCCTGCACTGCAGGTGATCTCCTGCATTGCAGTCGGATTGCAGACTGAGCCAGCAGGAAAATCCTGAATTTGAAAATAAGTTAACAGAAATTATCCAAACTAAGCACAAAGAGAAGAAAGAGTGAGCAAAAATGGAACAGAACATCCATAGCACCTGGGGAATAATCAAGCAGTATAACATACCTGTGGTTTGAATTCTATTGGCATATCATATTCACACTATTGAATCCCCCTTGGTAAAGAATCTGCCTGCAATGCAGAAGACCCTGGTTCGATTCCTGGGTAGGGAAGATCTGCTGGAGAAGAGGTAGTCTACCCACTTCAATATTTTTAGGCTTCCCTTGTGGCTCAACTGGTAAAGAATCTGCCTGCAATGGGGGAGACCTGGGTTTGCTTTCTGGGTTGGGAAGATTTCCCTGGAGGAGGGAAAGGCTACTCACTCCAGTATTCTGGCGTAGAGAATTCCATGAACTGTATAGTCAGTCCATGGGTTTGCAAAGAGTTGGACACAACTGATCGACTTTCACTCACTGTCACTTATTGTAATAAAGACAAAGGGAACAAACAGGGAGGACACTGTTGAGGTGGCACTGAGCTGCCCCAGCCACCAGCCTTTGTGTCAACCAGACTGAGGGCCCAGATATTATGGAACAGAGGCAGGCCACACTTTGCTTGCTCTGTTCAAATTTTCTGACTGAAGAAATCTGTAAGATAGAATAGTAACTAATTGTTGTTTAATCCACTATGTTTAGGGGTAGTTTATTATATATTGATACATACTGCAAGCCATTGGGAATTGTTAAATTACAAGAAACAAAATAAATCTTACCCAAGTTAGCCCCAATAAAAGTGAATTTATGAGAAATATGCTAAGATGTCCCAAGCATTTTTCATTTAATAAATATTTATTGAGCATTTACTACCTGCACTTCCTGAAGATTTCATAGCACTTGGTAATATATATGCATTATTTCATTTGATCTACTTTACAGATGAAGAAATTGAGGTTTGGGACTAAGTTCTTTATCAGTGGCTTATAGTTGCTAATAAGCAGTTGAGCTGGGATCCAGACTTAGATCAGATTGTAACTCTAATAATCAGAAACACTGGACTTTAAGAAACATAGTTCTACCTCACAGGCCTCAAAGTATTTAAAAAGTAACTCACCCTGTCCCTCTGCCTGGTGCAAAAAAAAGACCCTCATCTAAACACAATTCAGGTCAATAGACTAGTGTGTTAGCTATGACATTGTCTGCTTCCTTTGTGGGAGTCAGTATGAAAAGATAGTGAAGAGACAGGATTGATTCCTGGTGAGGAGGAAGGAGAAATTGATTCACAGATTCTAGCTCAGCATAACCATTATCAGCAGAGGCTTAAGGGTCAAACTTATTCAAATCCCAGCTACTCTATATTCTAGCTGTGAGGCAAATTTCTTAATCTAAGTCTCAATCTTCATATATATATTTTATGATAGCAAAAATTCAGACATATCAAAAATTAAATGAAATGATATATAGAATACCCCTCAATTAAGGTTCTCAATTAAGCTATTATTATTTTATGGCCTTTGGATAACAGGGTGGTTAATCTGTTTAATTCACTGAGACATAACAATAGGGAAAGGAAGGAATTTTGCAGGGTGAAAGTCAAATTTGGTACATGTTGAGTTTGAAGGGATTGTGAGACATTCCACTGAAGATTAACAGTAGATAGTTGGACGTAGAGGTTAAAGAGCAATGAACTCAAATAAGGTAATAGCCAGTTCCTAGAGACATTTGAATCCCAAACTGAGGCTTTGAAGCAATAGACAACATTGGAAGTTTCTGAGCAGAATGGATTCTGCTACTAAAAGAGTAAGTTCTGTTCAGAAATAATCCTTCCATCTGTCATTCTCCAATAATAAAACATTAAAAAGTTGAATATCTCAATATTTTTAAAAAATCATATAAATTGAAACTTAATTTCTCTAACCACTTTATTTTGTAAATACTTTTTATATCACTAAGAAGTGGAGAATGATATATTCCTCTAAGGTCAATATCATCTGGAAAACAATTACTTTTTTTGGACAGAAGTTAGTGCATATTGTTAAAGCTTTGTAACCTTGCTAAGGACTTCATACATCTTGCAATAATTTGTTGAGATGAGAAGCACAGCAAGACATGTAACATGCAGATGGTTGTCCTACTGAATAATATCTGAATAAGGACAGTCTTGACTTAGTACTTTCTCAATACAATCGTTTTAAGAAAGGAAAGTAAAAAGAGCAGAATCTTATGACAAAGAAGAAGTGGGAAAATCCAGACCTTTGAAACTGCAAGTACATTGGCATAACAGCAGCTTCTTGGATCTTATATAAAGAGTGGCCAGAGATCTAGGCACAGTCTGTTAAATATAAACCTTACAAAAACAATTAAGGAATGGGACACATCATTTTTCATTTCCAGAAGTAATTCACAGATATTTCAGTTGTCTATCTTCCCATCTATGCTGCATTTGCTTGAAGGCACTACTAAATACGGTTCATTCCTTTATTCACTATTATTTCATGAGCTTATTCATCAAGACTATGTTATATACTCTATACCATGCTAAATGTATGGTATTCCTTCCCAAGTGGTGCTAATGGTAAATAATTCATTGTCAATGAAGGATACAGTTCAATCCCTGGGTAGGCAAGCTCCCTTGGGGGAAGGCATGGCAATGTGCTCTAGTATTCTTGCCTGGAACATCTCATGGACAAAGGTTCCTGGAGGGCTACAGTCCATAGAGTCACAAAGGGTCAGACACCACTGAAGCAACTGAGCGAGCATGCATGCACATATTCATCCTAAATATGAGCATTTAAGTAACAAATACACTATACTTCCTGACTAGACCTGTTCTTAGTCTGGAAAAAAGTTAGATGTCAGATAGATATGTATATGCAAATTACAATATAGAAATATAAGACCAAAAGAGTATTTATGTAAAGTGTTACGGGAGCACCAATGATATAGAAACAAGTATGCTTAAGGCTGGTCAGTGAGGAATACTGAAAAAGATCAGTGTGCTATTTAAACACATACATGAAGGAAAAAACAGGAGTTTATTCAAATGGCAAGGGAAAGATCATTTTAGATATCAGAAATACAGGTGTTGGATCAGTTAAAAAGTTTTGAGCTGTGAGTAACAGAAACTATGATTTAAAAGAACTTAATAAAGACATTTTTTCACTTATTTTTCACTTCTACTTCATTGACTATGCTAGAATCTTTGACACTGGATCACAACAAACTGTGGAAAATTCTGAAAGAGATGGGAATACTAGATCACCTTACCTGTGCTCTGAGAAATCTGTTCCCAGGTCAAGAAGCAACAGGTAGAACCGGACATGGAAAAATCGACTGGTTCCAAATGGAGAAAGGAGTACATCAAGGCTGTATATTGTCACCCTGCTTATTTAACTTACATGCAGAGTACATCATGTGAAATGCCCAGCTGGATGAAGCACAAGCTGGAATCAAGATTGCCGGGACAAATATCAATAACGTTCAATATGCAGATGACACCACCCTTATGGTAGGTTCACATCTTTTGTTTAAAGATGGTGACCACAGCCTTGAAATTAAATGACCTTTGCTCCTTGGAAAAAAAGCTATGACAAACCTAGACAGCTTATTAAATAGCAGAGACATTACTTTGCTGACATAGGTTCACCTAGTCAATGCTATGGTTTTTCCAGTGGTCATGTATGGATGTTAAGAGTTGGACCATAAAGAAAGCTGAGTGCTGAAGAATTGATGCTTTTGAACTATGGTGTTGGAAGACTCTTGAGGGTCCCTTGGACTGCAAAGAGATCAAACCTGTCCATCCTAAAATAAATCAGTCCTGAATATTTATTGGAAGAACTGATGCTGAAGTTGAAGCTCCAATAGTTTGGCCACCTGATGTGAAGAACTGACTCCTTAGAAAAGACCCTGATACTGGGAAAGATTGAAGGCAGGAGGAGAAGTGGAAGACAGAGGATGAGATGGTTGGATGGCATCACCGACTGGATGGAAATGAGTTTGAGCAAGCTTCAGGAGTTGGTGATGGACAGGGAAGCCTGGTGTGCTGCAGTTCATGGGGTCATAAAGAGTCGGACATGACTGAGTGACTGAACTGAACTGAACTGAGCCTCTTTGCTCACAAAGCCTATAAAACATGTATATCTGACCCTTTACAGAAAAAGTCTATTGAGTAATCATAGTTTATTCTTTTAAGTAGCAGAGAGTGTCCTTCCCTGACCAAATATCTCCAGAAAGTGAGTGCCAGAAAAAAATTGACTCTGCTTGTATGAAAGGTGGAGTAGAGAGTATAATTGTTGGAATGAAACCAACCATGGTTAGCTAAAGTAGGAACCAAGATGACATATATTAAAAACAAAACAAAACAACAACAACAACAACAAAAACCTATTCTTAATTTGGAAAGGATTCTATCCCTGGGTCAGGAAGATCCCCTGGCGGAGGGCACAGCAACCCACTCCAGTATTCTTGCCTGGAGAATCCCATGGACAGAGGAACCTGACAGGTTGCAGTCCAAAGCAGCACACAGAGTTGGACATGACTGAAGCAACATAGCATGCTTTAATTACTATAACTTTATAATATATTTTCAATTCAGAAAGTGAGGTAAGTCTTCTGCTTTGTTCTTTTTTTTCAAGATTGTACTGGTTACTTTGGGCACATTATTTTCTACACTTTTATAATTACTTTTTCTATTTCTGTAAAGTGCGATTGTGATCTTTTCTTAAACTTTTTATTGCAGTATAGTAGATTTACAATGTTGTGTTTTAGTTGTACAGCAGAGCAAATCCGTTATTGTTGTGCTGTTCAGTCACTAAGTTGTGTTTGACTCTGTTACCCCACAGACTGCAGCGCATCAGGCTCCCCTGTCCGTCACTATTTTCCAGGGTTTTCTCAAATTCATGTCCATTGAGCTGGTGATACTATTTAACCATCTCATCATCTGCTGCCCTCTTCTTCTTTTGTCTTCAATCTTTCCCTGCATCAAGGTCTTTTCCAATGAGTCAGCTCTTTGCATAAGGTGGCCAAAATATTGGAGCTTCAGCATCAGTCCTTCCTATGAATATTTAGGGTTGATTTCTCTTAGAATTGACTGGTTTGATCTCCTTACAGTCCAAGGGACTCTCAAGAATTTTCTCCAGCACTGCAATTCAAAAAACATCAATTCTTTAGCACTCTTGCTTCTTCTTTTAAAAAAAATTTATTTATCTTTAAATAAAACAAAAATGAATTTTTTTTTAAATTTTATTTTATTTATTTATTTTTTTCTTATTTTTTTCTTTTTTAAATTTTAAAATCTTTAATTCTTACATGCATTCTCAAACATGAACCCCCCTCCCACCTCCCTCCCCATAACATCTTTCTGGGTCATCCCCATGCACCAGCCCCAAGCATGCTGCATCCTGCGTCAGACATAGACTGGCGATTCAATTCACATGATAGTATACATGTTAGAATGTCATTCTCCCAAATCATCCCACCCTCTCCCTCTCCCTCTGAGTCCAAAATGATAAAAGGTACAATTCACAAAAAGATAGACATCATAAACCATTAGACCCCTAACAACAAAGAAATAAAGATACATAAAGCAAAATCAGAAGAAAAATAGAAGAGAGAAAAATATATGATCATAGTGAGACATTAACATATCTCTGAGAATATTTTGTCAAGTGCAGAGAAAATAAGAATAGGCATATCTTGACTGATGTGATTAATAATTTAAATATCTTCATATTTATGTTATTTATATTAATCATATATCTGACACAAATATATTTAAATTTTTGTATCTCATATGTTGTTATCAGATTTCCATAGAACATTTAGAAAAACTGGAAAAATGATAAATGTTACTAAATTTCAAAAGTTAGAATTATTTTTTGGGGTGTGATTCAATTATACATATACACATATTATTTTTGAAGCTATTTTCCATTTTAGGTTATTATAAGTAATTGACTATGTTCTCTGTGCTATACAGTAAACCTTTCTTGCTTTTTGCACACCTATTTTTAATAGAAATGCAATATTCTATTCATACTAAGTCACATAAGTGGAATCAAAATGTCATACATTTTTTAGTTAGGGAAAAAGTCATAAGTTGTCTAAAATATATATGTTATATATACTGTTTATATATATATATACATATACAAAAGCTTTTCCACTACACTTGATAAAGGCTTGATAAAGAATATTAAAAAAGAAGAGAGATGGAGAATTTGGAAAACAAACTAAATGAAACAAGAACACTAAATATGAAAGAAAAAGTGAAACAAACAGGATAAAAGTAAAAGATCCTCATATTGTCCAGTTGTTTTTAAACATGGCTGCTCATTAGAAACATATCTGGAACGCTGGTGAAAACATTGCAAAATGATGACATTTGCATTTTTCAGTAAATTCCAAGATAATTCCGATAAGCTTTGGGGTTTTAAAAAGTGATTACAGGTTTTTCTATTAAATGGTAGTTTTGGTGATATAGAATTCTATTATTTTTCTATTGATCAGTCATGATACAATGTTATTAAGTGATACATATTCACAACAGTAAAAGATGTTTATCAGTTTTCATAATTAAGAGCTAGACAAAAAATAAAAGATAATTACAATTGCAAGCCATAATGGGAATGTGATTAACTAACAATACAAAATAATTACATACAATTTGGAGGGTCAAGAAGAGTGACGTGATAAGTGAAAGTATAAAATGCATATGTTTTCATCCGCCCACCCAGTCTATGTCTTTTGGTCGGTTCATTTAATCCATTTACATTTAAAGTAGTTATTGATATGTATGATCCTATTACTGTTTTCTTAATAGCCTTAGGTTTATTTTTTGTTGATAAGTCTTTTCTTGTTTCCTGCTAGAGAAGTTCCTTTGTTGTAAAGCTGGTTTGGTGGTGCTGAATTCTCTTAATTTTTGCTTGTCTGGAAAGCTTTTGATTTCATCAAATCTGAAGGAGAGTTTTGCTGGAGAGAGTATTCTTGGTTGTAGGTTTTTCCCTTTTATCACTTAAAAAATAACATTCCATTCGCTTCTGGCTTGTAGAGTTTCTGTTGAGAAATCAGCTGATAGCCTGAAGGGAATTCTTTTGTATGTTATTAGCTGTTTTTCCCTTGTAGCTTTTAATATTTTATCTCTGTCTTTAATTTTTGTCAGTTTGACTACTATGTATCTTGGTGTGTTCCTCCTTGGGTTTATCCTGCCTGGATCTCTCTGTGCTTCCTGGACTTGGCTGACTATTTCCTTTCCCATGTTTGGTAAGTTTTCAGCTATTATCTCTTCAAATATTTTCTCAGGTCCTTTCTCTCTCTCCTGTCTTTCTGGGATCCCTATAATGAGAATGTTTGTGTGTTTTTAATATTGTCCCAGAGGTCTCTTATGCTGTTTTCATTTCTTTTCATTCCTTTTTCTATATTCTGTTCTGCAGTACTGATTTCCACCTTTCTGTTCTCCAGGTCATTTGTCCATTCTTCTGCCTTGGTTATTCTGCTCTTGATTCCTTCTATTGTATTATTCATCTCTAGTTATTTGTTCTTTAGTTAATCTAGGTCTTTGGTAAACATTTCTTGAATTTTCTCAATCTTTGCCTTCATTATTTTCCTGAAACTCTGAATCATCTTCACTATCATTATTCCGAATTTTTTTTCTGGAATTTTCCTTATCTATTTGGTTGTTTTTCTGGGATTTTATTTTATCCATTCGTCTGGGACATAACTTCCTGCTTTTTCATGCTGATTAACTTTCTATAATGTGACTTTTGTTTTAGTCACTGTGGGACTGTGGTTCTTGCTTCATCTGTCTGCCCTCTGATGGAGGAGGCTAAGAGGCTTGTGTAAACTTCCTGATGAGAAGGACTGGCAGTGGGAAAAACTGAGTCTTGCTCTGGTGGACAGCTCAGTAAAGCTTTAATCCAATTATCTGCTGATGGGTGGGGTTGTGCTCCCTACCTGGTAGTTTTGTGGCCTGAGATGACCCACTATGGGCTCTTGGTAGAGTTAATGGTGACCTCCAAGAGGATTTACACCAAGGGTGACCTTCCCAGACTGCTGTTGCCAGTGCCCCTGTCCCTTCGGTGAGCCCCTGCTGACCCACGCCTCCACAGAAGACCCTCCACAATTGTAGCTAGCTTTGGTTCAGTCTCCTGTGGGGTCACTGCTCCTTTCCTTTGGGTCTTGGTGCATGCAAGGTTTTGTTCATGCCCTCTAAGACTTGGAGTCTCTATTTCCCCCAATCCTGTGGAATTCTTGTAATCAAATTCCACTGTCATTCAAGGACAGATGATTTTGGGATTCCCAGTACCTCCGTCAGACCCCCAGACTAGGAAGCCTGACATGGGGTTCAGAGCCTTTACGACAGTGGGAGAACTCCTTCGGCATTATCTCTCTCCAGTTTGTGAATCACCTGTACAGTTAGAATGGTATTTGACTTTATTGTGACTGTGCTCCTCCTACCATCTCACTGTGGCTTCTTCTTTGTGTTTGGACATCGGTATCTTTTCTGGTAGGTTCCAGTATCCTCCTGTCAATGACTAGAACCAGAAGCCCCATCACTCAGCCTTCTTTATGAACAGACTCTCACATCCATATGTAGCTACTAGATATTAGAGTGATATCATCTGCATACCTGAAGTCTTTAATTAGAGAAGAGCTAATGCTTTTTTCTCAAACTCTTCCAAGATGTTGCAGAGGAAGGAACCCTTCCAAACTTGTTCTACAAGGCTACCATAATTCTGATACCAAAACCAGATAATGATATCACACACAATAAAAATTACAGGAAAATATCTCTGATGAACATAGATGCAAAATTACTCAAGAAAATATCTTAGAAATCAAAAGCAATGTGTGTGCCCATGCTAAGTCTCTTCAGTCATGTCCTACTCTGACTCTATGGACTATAGCCCGCCAGGCTCCTTTTTCCATGGATTCTCCAGGCAAGAACACTGGAGGGGTTTTCCATGTCCTCCTCCAAAGGATCTCACAGACCCAAGTATCAAATCCAAGTCTCTTCCCTCTCCTGCACTGGCAGGTAGGTTGTTTAAGACTAGAGCCACCTGGAAAGCCCATCAACAGCAATAGTATGTCTTAGAAAGTTTCAAATATTTAAACATTAATTTAACATATGCCCCCGAAAGACATAGGTTAAAAACAGATCATGAAACAGAAAACAATCTAATTGATGATGGCCATTCTGACTTGTATGAGGTGATATGCCATTGTAATTCTGATTTGTATCTCTCTAGTAATTAAATAATGTTGAGCATCTTTTCATGTGGCTCTTGACCATCTGCATGTCTTCTTTAAAGAAATGTCAGTTTAAGTCTTCTGCCCATTTTTTATTTGGTTATTGATGTTTTCTTGGCATTGAGCCACAGAAATTTCTCAACATCCTCTCCACAAAAAATGCTGGAGAGGATGTGGAGAAAAAGGAATCCTACTATACTCAGAGGTAAAGAACACAATACAAGAGACACGGAAGGCACAGGTTTGACCCCTGGGTCAGGAATATGCCCTAGAGAAGGAAATGGCAAGCCACTCCAATATTCTTGCCTGAGATATCTGTGGATAGAGGATCCTGGTAGATGACAGTTCACGTTGTTGATTTCCTTTAGGATTGACTGGTTTGATCTTGCTGTCCAAGGCTTCGCAAGAGTCTTCCCCAGCACCACAGTTAAAAACATCAATTCTTTGGCACTCAGCTCACTTTATGGTCCAACACTCACATCTCTACTACTGGAAAAACCATAGCTTTGACTATACAGACCTTTGTCAGCAAAATGATGTCTCTACTTTTTAATATGCTGTCTAGGTTGGTCATAGCTTTTCTTTCAAGGAGCAAGAGTCTTTTAATTTCATGGCTGCAGTCACCATCTGCAGTGATTTTGGAGCCCAAGAAAATTAAGTGTCTCATTGTTTCCATTGTTCAACATCTTTTTGTCATGGAGTGATGGGACTGGATGTCATATTAGTTTTCTGAATGTTGAGTTTTAAGCCAGCTTTTTCACTCTCCTCTTTCACCTTCATCAAGAGGCTCTTTTGTTCCTCTTCACTTTTTCCCATTAGAGTGTTGTCATCTGCATATCCGAGGTGATTGATGTTTCTCCCAGCAATCTTTATTCCAGCTTGAGCTTCATTCAGCTCAGCATTTGGTATTCATTCAGCTCAGCAGTATGTATTCTGCATACAAATTAAATAAACAAGGGTGATGATATACAGCCTTGACATACTCCTTTCCCAATTTGGAACCAGTCTGTTGTTCTGTGTCCAATTCTAACTGTTTCTTCTTGACCTGCATACAGATTTCTCAGGAGGCAGTTAAGGTGCTCTGGTATTCTCATCTCTTTAAGAATTTTCCAGTTTGTTATGATCCACACAGTCAACGGTTTTAGTGCAGCCAATGAAACAAGAATATGTTTTCCTGGAATTCCCTCACTTTTTCCATGATCCAATGATGTTGGCAATTTGATCTCTGGTTCCTCTGCTTTTTCTAAGAACAGCTTGTACATCTGGAAGTTTTCAGTTCATGCATTGTTGAAGCCTAGCTCAAAGGATTTTTAGTATTGCCTTATTGGCATGTGAAATGAGTGCACTTGTGCAGTAGTTTGAACATTCTTTTCTTTGGCATTGCCCTTCTTTTGGATTGGAATTAAAACTGACCTTTTCCAGTCCTGTGGGCACTGCTGAGTTTTCTAAATTTGCTGACATATTGAGTGCAGCACTTTAACAGCACCATCTTTTAGAATTTGAAATAGTTCATCTGGAATGCCATCAATCTCTACTAGTTTTGTTTATAGCAATGTTTCCTAAGTAAGAGTGTGACTTGATGTCACATTTCAGGTTGTTTGGCTCTAGATGAGTGATCACACCATTTTGGCTATCTGGGTCATTAAGACCTTTTTGGTACAGTTTATCTGTGTATTTTTGTCACCTCTTCTTAATAGCTTCTGCTTCTCTTAGGTACATAGTCCTTCTGTCCTTTGTTGTGCTCATCTTTGCAAGAAATGTTCCCTTGGTATCTCTAACTTTCTTGAAGAGATCTCTAGTCTTTCCCATCCTATTATTTCCCCCTATTTCTTTACATTGTTCCCTTAAGAAGGCTTTCTTATCTCTCCTTGCTACTCTCTGGAACTTTGCATTCAGATGGGTATATCTTTCCTTTTCTCTTTTGCCTTTCATTTCCCTTCTTTTCTCAACCATTTGTAAGGCCTGCTCAGACAGCAGTTTTGCCTTGTTGCATTTCTGTTTGGGGGGATGGTTTTGGTCTCCACCTTCAGTACAATGTTACAAACCTCTGTTCTTTGTTCTTCATGCACTCTGTCTGTCTGATCCAATCCTTTGAATCTATCTGTCAGTTTCACTGTAAAATCACAAGGGATTTGATTTTCATCATACCTGAATGGCCTAGTGGTTTTCCTTACTTTCTTCAATTTAAGTCTGAATTTTGCAATAACATGTTTATGATCTGAACAACAGTCAGCTCCTGGTCTTGTTGTTGCTGACTGTATAGAGCTTTTCCGTATTTGGCTGCAAAGAATGTAACCAATCTGATTTTGATATTGAGCATCTGGTGATCTCCAGGCGTAGAGTTGTCTCTGGTGTTGTTAGAAGAGGATGTTTTCTATGACCATGGTGTACTTTTGGCAAAACTCTGTTAACCTGTGCCCTACTTCATTTTGTTCCGAGACTAAACTTTCATGTTACTCAAGGTATCCCTTGACTTCCTACTTTTGTATTCCAATTCCCGATGATGAAATGGAGAATTATTTTTTTTGGTGTGTGGGGGTGTTTGTTCTAGAAGGTCTTGTAGGTCTTCATAGAAATGTTCAACTTCAGCTTCCTCAGCATTAGTGCCAGCCATCCTGGAGTGATGGACCTAATAGAATAAAGAAATGGTATGGACATAGCAGAAACAGAAGATATTAAGAAGGGGTGGCAAAAATACACAGATGAACTGTATAATAAAGGTCTTAATGACCCAGACAACCAAAATGGTGTGATCACTCACCTAGAGCCAGACATCCTGGAGTGTGAAGTCAAGTGGACCTTAGGAAGCATTACCACAAACAAAACTAGTAGAGGTGATGGAATTTCAGCTGAGCTATTTCAAATTCCAAAAGATGATACTGTTAGAGTGCTGCATTCAATGTGAATCATAGACTTAGATTACTGTGACACTGAATGATTTGTTTTGCTATGAACCAAGACCATTTTGTCATTTTTGAGATTGCAAACAAGTACTGCATTTCAGACTCTTTTGTTGACTATGAGGACTACTCCATTCCCTCTAAAGGATTCTTGCCCACAAGGATGGATATAATGGTCATCTGAATTAAATTTGCCAATTCTTGTCCATTTTAGTGCGCTGACACCTAAATTGTTGATGTTCACACTTCCCATCTTGTTTGACCACTTCCAGTTTTCCTTGATTCATGGACTTAACATTCCAGTTTCCTATGCAATATCGTTCTTTACAGCATCAATCTTTACCTTCATCACCAGACATATCCACAAATGGGTGTCGTTTCTGCTTTGGCTCAGGCTCTTCATTTCTTCTGGAGCTATTTCTCTGCTTTTCTCCAGTAGCATATTGGACACCTACCATTCACCTTTTAGTGTCATAACTTTCTGCCTCTTCATTACTGTTCATGGGGTGCTCAATATAAGGATGCTCAGTATGAATCAAACCTCATACCAGCCAGAGACTCCTGGATGGCACAAACAAAACCTTGCATACCCCAGGACTCAGGGAAAGGAACAGAGACTCCCACAAGAGACAGAGCCAGACCTGCCTGTGAGTGTTTGGGGGTCCTCTGTGGAGGCATGTCTCAGCAGTGGCCTGCCGCAGGGGTAGGGCCACTGGCAGCAGCAGTCCTGGGAGGCATGGCATGTGGCATACGTCCTCTGGGAGGAGGTTGCCAATAGCCCTACCATAGAGCCACCGAGTGGGCAACCCACAAACTGGAGAACAATTACCAAAGAAGCTCTCACACTAATGCAAAAATCCCAGCCCCTATGACAGACTTCCCAACCTGTGGATCTGGCAAAGGGATTGAGAATCCCCAGAGAATCTGACGTTGAAGGTCAGCGGTATTTGGTAACAGAACTTCTTTGGACTGGGGAAATAAAGACTCTTGGATGATGCAAGCAAAACCTTGTACACACCAGGACCCAGGAGAAAGAAGCAGTGATCCCACAAGAGACTGAGCCAGACATGCTGTGAGTATTTGGGAGTCTCTGGTAGAGATGTCAGTTGACAGTGCCCTGCCACCAAGTCAGGGGCACTGGCAGCAGCAGTCCTAGGAGGGAAGCATGCTGACATAATTCTTTTTGGAGGAGGTTGCCATTACCCCTATGATAATGAACCTGGAACACAGCCCCATCTATCATCAGAAAACTGGATTAAAGATTTACTGAGCAGGCCCTGCCCACCAGAGCAAGACACAGTTTTCCCCATAGCTAGCCCTTCTGATCAGGAAATTTGCATAAGCTTCTTATCTTCATCTATCAAGAGGGCAGACAGAAAGGAAACCACAATCACAGAAAACTTCCCAAAATGATAACATGGATCACAGGTTTTTGTAACTCAATGAAACTATGAGCTGCATAGGGCCACCCAAGACAGATGGGTCATAGTGAAGAGTTCTGACAAAACATGATCCCCTGGAGAAGGGAATGGTAAACCTCTTCAGCATTCTTGACTTGAGAACCCTATGAACATTCAGTTTAGTTCAGTTCAGTGGCTCAGTCGTGTCCGACTCTTTGCAACCCCATGAATCGCAGCATGCCAGGCTTCCCTGTCCATCACCAACTCCCGGAGTTCACTCAGACTCACGTCCATCGAGTCAGTGATGCCATCGAGCCATCTCATCCTCTGTTGTCCCCTTCTCCTCCTGCCCCCAATCCCTCCCAGTGGAACAGCAAAAAGAAGTACCATATGGTCCAGCAATCCCTCTCCTGGGCATATATCCAGAACAAAATATGGTTCAAAAGGATACATGCACTCCAGTGTTCATTGCAACACTGTTTACAATAGTGAAGACATTGAAACAACTAAATGTCCATTGACAGATGAATGGATAAAGAAGATATGGTACATACATACAATGGAATGTTACTTAGCTATTAAAAAGACTGCAATAATGCCATATGCAGCTACATGGATGTGCCTGGGAATTATCATACTAAGTAAAGTAAGTTAGACAGAGAAAGACTAACATCATATGATATCACTTACATGCAGAATCTTAAAAAATGATAAAAATAAATTTATTAACAAAATATAATAGACTCCAAGACTTAAAGAACAAATCTTTGGTTATTGGGGGGAAGACTAGGGAGTAAGCATAGATTGGAAGTTTGGAATTGGATGTACTCACTATCATATTTAAAACAGATAGCCAACAAAGACCCACTGTAATACAGGGAATTCTGCTCAATATTCTGTAAAAATCTAAAATGCAGAAAAAATTGAAAGAGTACATGCATAACTGAATCTCTTTACTGTACATCTGAAACTAACACAACATTGTCAATCAACTTTGTTCCAGAATAAAATAAAATTTTTTTTAAATGGAAAATAATCTAAGTGAATAATAAGAAATATGCTGCATATCAAAATTTAGGCAAGGAATACAACTGAAAATGGTTTGAAAGTGAAATTGAAAGTGTTAGTCACTCAGTCATGGCCACTGACACTTGCGAGGCTTCTCCGACCATGGGATTCTCCAGGCAAGAATACTGGAGTGGGTAGCCATTCCCTTCTCCAGGGGATCTTCCCGACCTAAGGATTAAACCTGGATCTCCTGAATAACTGGCAGATTCTTTAATGTCTGAATCACCAAGGAAGCCCCAGGAAAATTTAAAATTCTGAATGCTTACATTGCAAAATAAGAAAGATTTAAACTTTAGAAGGAATAAAAACTGTTCACTAAACCCAAAGCAAATTAAGAAAATAATAAAATAATGGCAGAAATCAATGAACTAAAAAACACCTAACAATATAAAAATTAACTTAATCAAAAGTTGAGGTTTTTTTTAAAAAAGACTGATAAAATTGATAAATTCTTTTAAGAATGATCAAGATTAAAAGAAGAGAAACACCTAATCACCAATATCAAGTATGAAAGACTGGATAACAATATATACCTAAGAGAAATGAAAATAATTAGGAAATATTATGATTAATTTAATGTAAAAAAAAAAGCGGGGGCGGGGGGGGGAAGCCTTGAAAGGCAGTAACCTTACACTCTGCATGCATGCTCAGTCACTTCAGTCATGTCCAACTCTTTGTGACCCTGTGGACTATAGCCCATCAGTCTCCTCCGTCCATGGGATTCTCCAGGCAAAATACTGTAGTGGGTTACCATGCCCTCTTCCACAGGATCTTCCTGACCCAGGGATTGAATCTGTGTCTCTTGCACTGCAAGCAGATTCTTTACCACTGAGCCACTGGGGAAGCCCCAACCTTACACTACACACAAAAGCTAACTCAAAATGAATTAAAAACTTGAACATAAGACCTGAAATCATAAAGAAAAAAAACCTAGAAGAAAAGATAAGCAGTAAGCTCTCTGACATTGGTCTTAGTGATAAAATTTTGAATCTGACACCAAAACCAAAGCAATGAAAGCAAAAATAATCAAGTGGGATTACATAAAACTTAAAACTTCTATACAGCAAACGCAATGACCAACAAAATGAAAAGACAACCTACTGAATGAGAGAAAATAATTGCAAATCACATATCTGATAAGAAATATCCAAAATATATAAAGAAATCACACATAGCCAAATTACAATAAACAACCAATCTAATTAAAAAAATATAGAAGATCTGAGTGGACATTTTTCCAAAGTAGACATACATAGGCCAATAGCCACAGACCAGCACTGCTGACCACCAGAAATTCCACTACTAGCCATTTACAAAAACAAAATGAAAACACGAATTTGAAAAGAAATATGCGCCCCCATGTTTATTACTGCATTATTTACAATAGCCAAGATATGGAAGCAAACTAAATATACATTGTTGTGTGAATGAAGAAA
Source organism: Ovis aries (assembly GCF_016772045.2). Taxonomy (NCBI): domain Eukaryota; kingdom Metazoa; phylum Chordata; class Mammalia; order Artiodactyla; family Bovidae; genus Ovis; species Ovis aries. The sequence continues at coordinate 2,194,011 of NC_056070.1, forward strand.
TGATGGTATATATATTAACACATGCAATGGACTATTACACGGCCATAAAAAGAATGAAATCTTGCCATTTGCAAAACATGGATGGTAAGTAAAATAAGTCAGACAGAGATTAGCGCTATGAACACTCTTATATTTGGACTATAAAAAACCACCACCAACAAAAATCCAAGTTTATAGAAACATAGTACAGATTTCTGGTTGCAAGAGGCAGAGAGAGGAGAGGGTGAGAAATGAGTTAATTGTTTTTTAGTTTAAATGAACTAATTAAATTAAAAATATATATAATCTTCAGATATTGGCTTCCTAATTTAAGAAGAAGTGGAGAAGGCAATGGCAACCCACTCCAGTACTCTCGCCTGGGAAGTCCCATGGACGGAGGAGCCTGGTGGGCTGCAGTCCATGTGGTCGCAAAGTCAGACGCGACTGAGCGGCTTCACTTTCACTTTTCAGTTTCATGCTTTGGAGAAGGAAATGGCAACCCATTCCACTGTTCTTGCCTGGAGAATCCCAGGGACGGGGGAGCCTGGTGAGCTGCTGTCTATGGGGTCGCACAGAGTCAGACACGACTGAAGCGACTTAGCAGCAGCAGCAGCAATTTAAGAAGTATTGACAGGAGGAAAGTTATATAATGAAATACAATTCTTGTCCAGTCCATTTCTAAAATGTTTTCAATGTATTCAGTTCTCTGGTAAACTCACTAAATTAACACGAACAAGGCTCTGATAATCTCTTCTTAAATTAACTTTGTAACAGATTTGCCTGTGTTGACTCTTTCCTTTTGAGACAGCAGTCAGAGGGATTTTCTATTAAAAAAGAAGAAGAAGAAGAAATATTGTAATCTATTAATGTAAAAATGTCAACAACTCAGATGAAAGAAGCCAATTCCTTAAAACATGCAATATACCAAAACTAAGCTAAGAAGAAAGGGGAAATATGAATAATTCAATATCTAAAACAGACTTTGGAAGTTAAAGGATAAATCCTTCCCACAGATAAAACTCTAAGCCTAGATGATTTAGCAGATGAATTCTATCAAATACTTCAGAAAGAAACAATGCTAATATAACCAAACTTCTTAATAAAATAGAAAGAGAGGCAATACCAACTAAAATGATGTATGAAATGTTTTCAAAAAAGTAATTATATACATTAATATTCTTTATAAGCACAATCTTCAATAAAATATTAGCAAAATGGATTGAACAATACATTAAAAAAGAGTATATCAAAACCATGAGATTCTCTCAGGAATGTAAAGTTGATGTTACATTAAAAACTCAATCAATATAATTCATAAATTTAAACTATAAAAGTGAAAAGACACACAAAGTAGACATAGAAAACTTTAATGAGAAAATTGAAACCACAGTAGATATTTCAAAGATTAAGAAAGAAAACTATCAAACTACTACCTTTTTTCTGGTAAGCAGTATCTACAATAAAGCCCAATGGTTATTATACCTAATGGGAAATATTTCCATCTCAAATATCACAAGGGTTGGAATGAATTAAAGCTATACACTAACTTCTATCAACATTATACCAGAGGTCCCAGGCAAAACAATAATGTATCAGTTCAGTAGCTCTGTTTTGTCCTACTCTTTGCGACCTCATGAACTGCAGCACGTCAGGCCTCCCTGTCCATCACCAACTCCCAGAATTCACCCACAACCCATGTCCATTGTATCAGTGATGTCATCCAATTATCTCATCCTCTGTCATTCCCTTCTCTTCCTGCCCTCAGTCTTTCCCAGCATCAGGGTCTTTTCAAATGAGTCAGCTCTTTGCATCAGGTGGCCAAAATATTGGAGCTTCAGCTTCAACATCAGTCCTTCCAATGAACACCCAGGACTGATCTCCTTTAGGATGGACTGGTTGGATCTCCTTGCAGTGCAAGGGACTCTCAAGAGTCTTCTCCAACACCACAGTTCAAAAGCATCAATTCTTCGGCACTCAGCTGTCTTTATAATCCAACTCTCACATCCATACGTGACCACTGGAAAAACCATAGCCTTGACTAGACAGACCTTAGTTGGCAAAGTAATGCCTCTGCTTTTCAATATGCTGTCTAGGCTGCTCATAACTTTCCTTCCAAGGAGTAAGCGTCTTTTAATTTCATGGCTGCAATCACCATCTGCAGTGACTTTGGAGCCCCCCAAAATAAAAGTCTGATACTGTTTCCACTGTTTCCCCATCTATTTGCCATTTTTAAAAATACACAATAGACAAGAATAGACACTTCACCTAAGAAGATACATGAAAAATGAATAAGGATAGGAAGAGATGATCAGCACCGTTAATTGTCAGATATATGCAACCCAAAATCTTGATGATGTAAGGTTAGGTTGCTTATTCGATATTTCTCTTGTTTCTTCAGGTAGGCCTGTATTGTTATAAACTTCCCTCAGCGCTGCTTTTAGTGCACCTCACAGGTTTATGGTTGTTTTGTTCTCATTGTCATTTGTTCCTAGGTATATTTTTATTTCTTTTTTGATTTCTGCAGTGATCTGCTGGTTATTCACTAACATATTATTTAGCCTTCATGTGTTTGTATTTTGTGTAGTTTTTTTTTTCTGTAGTTGATATTTAATTTTATAGTGTTGTGGTTAGAAAACATGTGTGAAATGATTTCAATTTTTAAAAATTTTCAAAGGCTTGATTTTTGCCCCAAAATGTGTTCTATCCTGGAGCATATTCCATGTGCCCTTGAAAAAAAGTGAAATTTACTGTTTTGGGATAAAATGCCATGTGGATATCAATTATGTCCAACTGGTCCAATATATCATTTAAAACTTGTGTTTGAAAAGAACAACAACAACAACAAAAATCCAAAGTTAGTAGAAGGAAGGAAATCATAAAGATCAGAATGGAAATAAATGAAAAAGAAACAAAGGAAACAATAGCAAAGATCAATAAAACTAAAAGCTGGTTATTTGAGAAGATAAACAAAATTGACAAATTGTTAGGCAGACTCATCAAGAAAAAAAAAAGAGGAAACTCAAATTAATAAAATTAGAAACTAAAAAGGAGAAGTTACAATAGAAACACAGAAATGCAAAGGATCATAAGAGACTACCATGAGCAACTATATGTCAATAAAATGAACTACCTCTAAGCAATGGACAAATTCTTACAAATATATAAACTTCCAAAACCAAACCAGGGAAAAATAGGAAACATGAATAGACCAATCACAAGCATGAATATTGAAACTGTAATAAAAAATTCCCAACAAAAGCCCAGGGCAAGATGGCTACACAGGTGAACTCTACCAAAAGTTTGGAAAAAAGCTAACACTTACATTGCTCAAACTCTTCAGGAAAATTTCAGAGGAAGGAAAACTCCTCAACTCATTCTATGAGACCACCTGACACCAAAAGTAGGCAAACATTCCAAAAAAAGGAAAGAAAATTGCAGGCCAATATCACTGATGAATATAGATGCAAAAAATCTCAACAAAGCTCTAGCAAACAAAACCCAGGAACACACAAAAAGGATCACACATCATGATCAAATGAGCTTTATCATAGAGATGCAAGGATTTTTCAATATAAATCAATCAATCAATGTGATATACCATATTAACAAGTTGAAAGATAAAAACCATATAATCATCTCAATAGATTCAGAGAAAGTTTTTGACAGAATTCAGTACTCATTTATCATGAAAAGAACTCTTCTTGAAAGCAGACATAGAAGGATCATACCTCAATATAATAAAGGCCATGTATGACAAACACACAGTAAACATTATTCTCAATGGAGAAAAACTGAAGGCATTTCCTCTAAGACCAGAAACAAGAGTGCCCACACTTGCCACTATTATTCAGCATAGTTTGGGAAGTCCTTGCTACATCCATCAGAGAAGTAAAAGAAATAAAAGAATACAGATTGGAAATAAAGAAGTAAAATTCTCACTGCTTGCAGATGATATGACTCTATACAGAGAAAACCCTAAAGATGCCACCAGAAAATTACTAGAGATAATCAATGAATATAGCAAACTTGCAGGATATAAAATTAACACAGAAATCCCTTGCATTCCCAGACACTAACAATGAAAAATCAGAAAGAGAAATTAAGGAAACAATCCCACTCACCATTGCAATAAAAAGAATAAAACACTTAGCAATAAATCTTCCTAAAGAGACAAGAGATCTTGTCTGTATGCAGAAAACCATGACACTGGTGACAGAAATGGAAGATGACAAAAACAGATAACAGATATTCCATGTTCTTGGATTAGAAGAATTAATACTGTGAAAATCGCTGTAATACTCAAAGCAATCTACTGAATCAATACAATCCTTATCAAACCACCAATGATATTTTTCACAGAACTAGACAAGAAAACTTCACAACTTGTATGGAAACACAAAAGACCCTGAATAGTCAAAACCTCCTTGAGAAAGAAAAACAAAGCTGGAGTGGTACAAAGCTACAGTCATCAAGACAGGATGGCACAGGCACAAAAACAGAAATATAGACCAACGGAACAACATAGAAAGCCCAGAGATTAAACCAACACACCTATTGGCAACTTACCTTTGAAAAAAGAGGCAAGATTATACAGTAGAGTAAAGAGAGCCTCCTTAATAAGTGGTGCTGGGAAAACTGGATAGCTACTTGTAAAAGAAACTAGAACAGCTCCCAACACCATATGTGTGCCCATGAGCTAAGTGACTTCAGTCATGTCCAACTCTTCGTGACCTTATGAGCTGTTTCCCACCAGGCTCCTCTGTCCATGGACTTCTCCAGGCAAGAATACTGGAGTGGGTTGCCATGCTCTACTCTAGGGGATCTTCCCAATCCAACGGTTGAACCCATATCTCTTATGTCTCCTGCATTGGCAGGCAGGTTCTTTATCACTAATGCAACCACAAACATAAACTCAAAGTGGATTAAAGAATTAAATGTAAGGCCAGAAATTATAAAGCTCCTAGAGGTTACCATAGGCAGCACATTACAAGATCCTCTATGACCCACTTCCTAGAATAAAGAAAATAAAAATAAAAATAAGCAAGTGGGACCTAATTAAACTTAAAAGCTTTTGCATATCAAAGGAATCTATAAACAAGATGAAAAGACAATCCTCAGAATGGGAGAAAATAATTGCAAATGAAACAATTTACAAAAGAATGATCTCCAAAATATACAACAGCTCATAGAGCTTGATACCAGAAGACCAAACAACCCAGCCAAGCAGTGGGTAGAGGACCTGTTTAGTCATTTCTCCAAAGAATACATACAAATGGCTAATAAATACATGAAAAGATTACTAAATATTGGAGATATGAAAATCAAATATACAGTGAAGTGTCACCTCACACTTATCAGAATGGCGATCCTTGAAAAATCTACAAACAATAAATGCTGGAAAGGGTGTGGAGAAAAGGGAAGTCTCTTACACTATTGGTGGGAATGTAAATTGATACAGCTACTATGGAGAACAGTGTGGAGATTCCTTAAAAAACTAGAAATAAAACTACCATATGACCCAAGAATCTTACTATTGGGCATGCACTCTGAAAAAACCATAATTGAAATAGACACATGTCCTCCAAAGTTCATTTCAGCTGTATTTACAATAGCTAGGATGTGAAAGCAATCTAGATGTCCAACAACAGGTGAATGGATTAAGAAGTTGTGGTACATATATAAAATGGAATATTACTCAGCCATAAGAGGAATACATTTGAGGCAGTTCTAATAAGGTGGATAACCTGGATCCTATTATTCAGAATGAAGTAAGTCAGAAAGAAAAATATATTTACGTATATAAATGGAATCTAGAACGATGGTACTGATGAACCTATTTGAGGTTAGCAAAGAAAACACAGACATAGAAAACAGATTTGTGGATAGAGTGGGGGAAGAAGAGGGAAGGATGAATTGAAAGAGCACCATTGATGCATATACATTAACATATGTAATATATTAATAGGTAACCAGTGGGAATTGCTGTATGACCCAGGGAGCTCAAAGCTGATGTTGTGTGACAACCTAGAAGGGTGGGGTGGGAGGGAGGTGCGAGGGAGGTTTAAGAGGCAGGGGACATATGTATACCCATGGTTGATTCATGTTGATGTATGGCAGAAACTAACACGATATTGTAAAGCAATTATCTTCCAATTCAAAATAAAAAAAACAATGAGATTTCCATTACAATGGAAAAAATTAAATATCTGACATCAATGTTTCAAAAAAAATGGAACAGCTAGATCTCTCTGTTTCAAGAGAGAGTGTAAACCCCCTTTAAAAATCTACTTTGGCAATTTCTTATATAAAGTTCATTACATATTAATTAATATCTACTCCATAACTTAAGTAGATATTGTTGAAAGTGAAAGTTGCTCAGTCGTGTCTGACACTTTGCAACCCCATGGACTGTCCATGGAATTCTCCAGGCCAGAATACTGGAGTGGGTAGCCTTTCCCTTCTCCAGGGGATCTTCCCAACCCAGGGATTGAACTGGGGTCTCCTGCACTAACTCCTGCATTGCAGCCGGATTCTTTATCAACTGAACTATCAGAGAAGCCCTAGATATTGTTAGGGAAATTAAAATGGAGGGAGTCTTGTTCAGGCTTCAGAAGCAGGAGAGCAGGCCTCTGACGTTACTTCTGACCTGCCTGGATACTGCCCAGAATCCATGCCTGCCCACAAGCGTAGCTAGTCAGGTGGCACCTTAGATGAGAAAAGGAGTGGGAATGCTTGAGCTCCTGGAAGTCTGGCCAACTGCTCGGGATTTAACAAAATCCTATGACTCACAAGATTAAACAGGCAGCATAAATAAAAAGACTAAAGTAAAATCAGAGCTGCATTTTTGTGAGCAAATTGATACCAGTTTGCAGCCTGGGATTATCAGCTGCTGCTAAATTGCTTCAGTCGTGGCCGACTCTGTGCGACCCCAGAGATGGGAGCCCACCAGGCTCTGCCGCCCCTGGGATTCTCCAGGCAAGGACACTGGAGTGGGTTGCCATTTCCTTCTCCAATGCATGAAAGTGAAAACTGAAAATGAAGTCTCTCAGTCGTGTCCGACTCTTAGCAACCCCATGGATTGCAGCCCATCAGGCTCCTCCATCCACGGGATTTTCCAGGCAAGAGTACTGGAGTGGGTTGCCATTGCCTTTTCCAGGGATTACAGCATGCTTTGAAGTTCCTCATGAACAGCTATCTGAAGGCCCCATTGGGAAAAAGTCCTGGGCGGATTGTCCACTCCACAGGTGAGACTTCAAATTGCAGTTTGGGGGGATTATCAGCGCGAACCCCCCAAATTGCAATTTGAAGTCTCACCTGTGGAGTGGACACCCCGCCCAGGACTTTTTCCCAATGGGGTCTTCAGATAGCTGTTCATGAGGAACTTCCAAGCATGCTGTTTAAGTCTGGATGTTGGCTGGCCCAATTTGGTGATGTATGTGCTTACTCTTCTCTAGCGTTTCTATTTCTCTGTTCTTTTATTGATTGTATTTGAAACTATGTTAAATAGTCCTCTATTCAAAACTAAAATTGTTTATTTGTGTGTAGAGAGCGGTTTTTCTTTTTTTTTTCTTTAGTTTTTTATTTTTAAATTTTAAAATCTTTAATTCTTATATGCATTCCCAAACATGAACCCCCCTCCCACCTCCCTCCCCATAACATCTCTCTGGGTCATCCCCATGCACCAGCCCCAAGCATGCTGTATCCTGCGTCAGACATAGGCTGGCGATTTAATTCTTACATGATAGTATACATGTTAGAATGCCATTCTCCCAAATCATCCCACCCTCTCCCTCTCCCTCTCCCTCTGAGTCCAAAAGTCCGTTATACACATCTGTGTCTTTTTTCCTGTCTTGCATACAGGGTCGTCATTGCCATCTTCCTAAATTCCATATATATGTGTTAGTATACTGTATTGGTGTTTTTCTTTCTGGCTTACTTCACTCTGTATAATCGGCTCCAGTTTCATCCATCTCATCAGAACTGATTCAAATGAATTCTTTTTTATGGCTGAGTAATACTCCATTGTGTATATGTACCACAGCTTTTCTTAACAAATCTTTCCAATTTGACAAAAGTAAAAGTTTTGCAAAACAAATTTAAACAATACATAGTTTATGTTTCCATTTATATGATGTTGAAGAAAAGAAAATATTGATCTATGACTTGTATTGGGATAGGGTGGAAATGACTGGAAATGAACAGGAAGGATCTTTAAGAAGTGATGAGAACTGTCATCTTTTTTTAAAAATTGGTGTATAATTGTTTTACAATGTTGTGTTAATTTCTTCTGTACAACAACATGAATCAGCTATAAATGTAGCTATATCCCCTTCATCTTGAGCCTCCCTCCCACCCCCTACTCCACCCCACTCTTCTAGGTCATTACAGAGCACTGAGCTGAGCTACTTGTGTTATAAAGAAGCTTCCCACTAGCTATCTGCTTTACACACGGTAGTGTATACATGATAGTGCTACTGCCTCAATTCATCTCAACTTTTCCTTCCCCTCTGTGTCCAAAACTCTGTTCTCTATGTCTGTTTCTCTATTGCTGCCCTGCAAATAGACTCATCGGTACCATTTTTCTAGATTCCACATATATACATTAATATACAATATTAGTTTTTTCTAACTTGCTTCATTCTGTACAGCATCTCTAGGTTCACCCACATCACTACAGATGACCTAATTTTGTTCATTTTTATACCTGAGTACTATTATACTATATATATGTATTATACCACAACTTCTTTATCCACTCATCTGTGATGGACATCTAGGTTTCTTCCATGTCTAAGCTACTGTAATAGACCTGCAATGAATATTGGGGAATAGGTTTCTTTTTGAATTACGGTTTTCTCAGGGTAGATGCCCAATAGTGGGATTGCTGGGTCATATAGTAGCTTTATTCCTAGTTTTTAAAGGAATCTCCACACTGTTTTCCATAGTGGCTCTATCGATTTACATTCCCACCACCAGTGCAAGAGACTTTCCTTTTCTCCACACCCTCTCCAGCATTTACTATTTGTAGATTTTTTTGATGATGGCCATTCTGACCTGTGTGAGATGATATCTAGACTATAGTTTTGATTTTCATTTTCTAATAACGAGACGTGTTGTACATCTTTTCATGTGTTTGTTGGCCATTGGTATATCTGCTCTGGAGAAATTCTGTTTAGGTTTTCTGCCCACTTTTTGATTGGGTTGTTTGCTTTTCTGATATTGAGCTTCATGAGAAGCTTGTGTATTTTCAAGCTTAATGCTTTGTCAGTTGCTTCACTTGAAATTATTTTCTTCCATTCTGAGGGTTGTCTTTTCCCCTTGTTTATAGATTTCTTTGCTATGCCAAAACTTTTAAATTTAATTAGGTCTCATTTTATATGTTTATTTCCAGTATTCTAGGAGATGGGTCATAGAGGATCTTGCTATGACTTAACGTTTTTCTTTAAGAGTTTTATAATGTCTGGCCTTACATTTAGGTCTTTTAATCCATTTTGAGTTTACTTTTGTGTATGGTGTTAGGAAATGTTCTAATTTCATTATTTAACATGTAATTGTTCAATTTCCCCGGCACCACTTATTGCCATTTTATATTCTTGCTTCCTTTGTCATACATTAGTTGCCTATAGATTTATGGATTTATCTCTGGGCTTTTATCATGTTCCACTGATATGTATTTCTATATTTGTGCCAGTACTATACTGTCTTATTTACAGTAGCTTTGCAGTATAATCTGAAGTCAGGGAGATTGATTCCTCCAGCTCTGTTTTTCTTTCTCAAGATTGCTTTGGCTATTTGGAATCTTTGTGTTTTTATACACATTATAAAGTTTTTGTTACGATAAGTTGCATTGTATCTGTAAATTGCTTTAGGTACTACAGTTGTTTTCACAATATTGGAGAATCATCTTTATTTTGATTGAGGTAAACGGTCACACATGTGTATGCCCAAGTGCATGCTAAGTTGTCTCAGTCGTGTCCGACTCTGCAGCCCTATGAACTGCAGCACGCCGGGCTCCTCTGTCCATGGGATTCTCCAGGCAAGAATACTGGAGTGGATTGCCATGCCCTCCTTCGGAGGATCTCTCTGATCCATGCATTGAACCTGTGTCTCCTGTGGCATTGGCAGTCAGATATTTTACCACTACTGACACATGGGAAGCCCGCATACATGTGTACTCTGGTCAAAACACATGGGATTATGTACCTAAATCTGTGCATTTGACTATAAATTTTACTTCATTAAAATTTAAAATGGTAGGGGATTGACTGAGTGCTGGAGCTGTCTGGAAGTTCAACAATGTTGTAGCAAGATTCATTGAATCTTCCAGTAAGTTTGTACCCATTTGATCTACACAATGTAGGCAAATAGGAAAGTACTGGGGAGGTCTTCTTCCCATTTGCCTTTATCTGCTCTTTTGCCTTCATGTCTCCCCCCTCTCCACAGAGACCACTCTCCATATACCCTCATTCTCAATAGGGTGAAAAGCAGGAAGTAATTATCGCAAGAATTTACTGTTTTAAGGCTCAATAAACTTATCATGTGTTAAATGAATGAACTCCCAGATATTACAAAAAAAAAAACAAAAAACAAACCTACAATTCAATTAAAATGTTGTCTTCTAGAGACTTATGAGAGCTTGCAGACAATTTTAAGTAAAAGGAGTGAGTGTTGCTGCCATGAGTGTCCGTGAACTCATGGCATAAGGAAATGCTTATCTAAGCTTTCCCATCTTGGTCCAGGACCCTTCACTTAGCATGGCTATCCGTAGTGGGGCAGCTATTACTTTGCTCCTGCCTGTTTTCCTCTCTTCTCACTGTCTCTACTTTCTCGTTTTGATCCAGGCCCAACCCAGATAGTGACACATAGTCCCGTGACTTCTTTAAGATGGCTCCCTTGAACTTGGCTGTTGTTCTGGATTCTCCAGCTTCAAGCCTTTCCTTATGCAGATTCACCCTCTGATCTTCCTTGCATTTTGGAGTATATTACCTGAACCTTGGAACCCTGTTCATGTCACCTGTCCTTCCAGTGGAATACAGAACTGGAGAGGAGAACAAGAGAAAACTTATGAGAGAGACTTAAATCTGGGAATAACAGAAGGCCTTGTAATGAATGCTGTTAATTTGTTGAATGCTCCGAGTTTTCTGCAAGGACAACATAACTCTGTTGCACAGTCATACCTATAAGAATGTGCTGGTGGGCAAAGTGTAATTAGTAAGAGGTGCTGAATAATATATCAGTACAAGTGATTAGCACTAATAACAAAACTGCTCAAGTTATATGCTCAAGTATGTTTTTGCATAAAAGTAGCACCGCATCATGATATCAATCGTTCCAAAATTCCATTAGTATACTTTATATCCACTAAAAAAAAAGCTGCTGAAACCTGTATTTAAATAAATACTCATGACTATAATCATCTGCTTCATGTTGTCTTGGAATGTGATGGCTGTTATAAGCAATTTCCACAAGAGTCATTCTAGATAAGGAATGCCTATATCTAATTTTAAACTTTTAAACTGAAAACCAGAAAATAAATATAAAACCTTTATCATGGAAATAAATGAGATTTGTTTATCGCCTGTGGAGCTTTAGAGGTCATAAGCTATTAAGCATACTGTATCTGTCCATTTGTGAGGCTTTTTGTGCCTTTGACAAAAACTATTTACATGAGGGTTGTCCTTGTAGTAGTAAGTAGGAAGCTTTTACTTCCAGCAAATTATTTTTCCTGGAACAGAAAGGCAGAAGAAATCCTTCAGTGTCACATTATTACTTCAGTGAATCTAAAATTACATTATCTCTGTTCCCCTAGATCCTGTTGTTGAATCCCTCAATATGGTCAAGTATGAAAAGATCATACTACAATAATGAAAAGTATTATTGCAGATCTATTTTGACAGGTGGTATTTGGTTCCAACTTAATATACACAGTGCATTCACCAGTCCTGATTCTAAACATGTTAGTTGAATCCACTTTTCTCTCCACTTCAATTGCATTCTCAAAACAAGACTCTGTTATGCTTCTATCAGAGAACAGGAACAGTTGTGCAATAAATCTATGTGTCCTTAGAGGCTGTTTGTAGCTTATTCTATGCTAATAGAAGACATTTTCAAAATGATAGACACCAGTTTCACGTATGTCATCTTCAATTATCAACTGGTTGATAACACTCTCTAAAAAACTTTTATGCAAATATATGCAAAGTATCTTATAGTCAAATTATTTTGTTCACATTCCAGAATGTACTTCCCCACTCTCCTCACTCTGTCCCACCTAGAGCCCACGGGTAAATGCATCTGCAGGGCCCTACTGGGAATGGTATGTCATATGAAAAAGGTTAATAACCACTGTTAGACAGTTGGGTGGTTTATTAGCAGGCAATGTACAATATTGAATGATATTGTACATCAAGGTGATTTTGTTTGTAATTAAATATGTTTGTATCTGTGCGTATACATATACTTGTATTTTTATAATGTATGTTACTTTCCTATGAAAAGGGCAAAAACAAATATAAAATATTCACCTGCTTTTTATCTGGAAGAAAATGCAGCACTTTTAAATTTTAATGTGACAATTCATGCCTGTAGCATGGTCAGATATGTTTTGCAAGCAATTTGTTAAAGTGTTGAAACTTGGTATAAAGAAGATTAGATTCAGGATTAGTCATTTCTGTTTATTTCCATTCACTTATACATTTACAGATTAACAAGAAAGAGTTGGAGTTACAGATAACATATGAATTGTTTTAAGATATGGCCTTCCATACCCAGAAAAACTTGCAAACTCTATGGACATCTGATCAATGTACCAAGGCAGAAAAAGGCCAATGATCTAACAGACATGTGTCTTTTACAAAACTTCACAAATCAGCCCTTAGTAATCCTTTGTTAAATGAAATTCCTACCTTTGTTTAATGTCGTAAGACATAATCATGAAGATTTTGCATTCTCTACTATTTTTGTGTTTCCTTATGGTCTTTGTTTTCTTAAGGAAAAGTAAACTCTATCTTTCGTTGTGATATAATTCAATATATCATCTCATGAACTTGAAAATTTTAAAGAGTATTTTCTCCATGAAACATCATTTCCTTTGCTCATCCTGTTGCTTTCAGAGCCTTGGTATAATTCTTTCTTCCTCCTTTCCAATCAATTTCCTAGAGGAAAAAAAAGTGGTCTTTACTCATACTTTATTCCTCAGTCCACCTGTATTAATAGGCTAGTTTTAAAGAGTATTTATAACACATTGGTCTGGATAAGAGGAAAAAGATGCTACAGTCACCTTTCATCACTGCAGCTTTGAAGAACCCAGAGGTACAGAGAAGGAGAAAATGTAGCTGAAACTAGAAACTGCACCATTTGGGCAGTTCTTAAGATTGGCAGATTGTTGGACAGCAATTAAGCACCATATTCTCTATTCAAAACTTTCCCCTAAATCTTAGGAGCTAGAAACCTAAGAACTATGTTTCCCCAAATCCCTGCCAGCAAGACTTGAGTTATATTTCACAAATAAGAGACAACTCATATGAATTTCGAAAAGCAGAAGAGAAACAAATGGCATAATTGAGTCTATGGGAGAGATGAGAAAGCGGGTGGCTTTAGGAGGAGGCAGTAACATTTTCACAGATACATCTGCGCTTTTTCCTGGGTATTGTCCACATTGCTGCTGCATATGTGAGCTGCAGTTCCTGGCAATTTTGCACCTCTTTGCTTCCTCAGTGCCAGAGGAAGCTTTTCCTAACCTTCATTTTTCCAATCCCTCCAATCATTTTGCAAGATCTCAATTTCCTGTACTAAATGAAAGGCAATGTCAAAGAATGCTCAAACTACCGCACAATTGCACTCATCTCACATGCTAGTAAAGTAATGCTCAAAATTCTCCAAGCCAGGCTTCAGCAATACGTGAACCATGAACTCCCTGATGTTCAAGCTGCTTTTAGAAAAGGCAGAGGAACCAGAGATCAAATTGCCAACATCCGCTGGATCATGGATAAAGCAAGAGAGTTCCAGAAAAACATCTATTTCTGCTTTATTGACTATGCCAAAGCCTTTGACTGTGTGGATCAAAATAAACTGTGGAAAATTCTGAAAGAGATGGGAATACCAGACCACCTAATCTGCTTCTTGAGAAATTTGTATGCAGGTCAAGAAGCAACAGTTAGAACTGGACATGGAACAACAGACTGGTTCTAAATAGGAAAAGGAGTACGTCAAGGCTGTATATCGTCACCCTGCTTATTTAACTTCTATGCAGAGTACACCATGAGAAACACTGGGCTGGAAGAAACACAGGCTGGAATCAAGATTGCCGGGAGAAGTATCAAAAACCTCAGATATGCAGATAAACCACCCTTATGGCAGAAAGTGGAGGAACTAAAAAGCCTCTTGATGAAAGTCAAAGAGGAGAGTGAAAAAGTTGGCTTAAAGCTCAACATTCAGAAAACAAAGATCATGGCATCTGGTCCCATCACTTCATGGGAAATAGATGTGGAAACAGTGGAAACAGTATCAGACTTTATTTTTTGGGCTCCAAAATCACTGCAGATGGTGACTGCAGCCATGAAATTAACAGACGCTTACTCCCTGGAAGGAAAGTTATGACCAACCTAGATAGTATATTCAAAAGCAGAGACATTACTTTGCCGACTAAGGTCCGTCTAGTCAAGGCTATGGTTTTTCCTGCGGTCATGTATGGATGTGAGAGTTGGACTGTGAACAAGGCTGAGCACCAAAGAATTGATGCTTCTGAACTGTGGTATTGGAGAAGACTCTTGAGAGTCCCTTGGACTGCAAGGAGAGCCAACCAGTCCATTCTGAAAGAGATCAGTCCTGGGATTTCTTTGGAAGGAATGATGCTGAAGCTGAAACTCCAGTACTTTGACCACCTCATGCGAAGAGTTGACTCATTGGAAAAGACTCTGATGGTGGGAGGGATTGGGGGCAGGAGGAGAAGGGGATGACAGAGGATGAGATGGCTGGATGGCATCACGGACTCGATGGACGAGAGTCTGAGTGAACTCCGGGAGATGGTGATGGACAGGGAGGCCTGGCATGCTGCGATTCATGGGGCATTCTCTTTTGCAAAGAGTCAGACACAACTGAGCGACTGAACTGAATTATACTAAATGATTTTTTTTCTGGAAATACCTTAGCTATCTGAATCATGATTAATAGACTTCACTGGTTGCTACATGCTTCCATTGTATAAGGTTTTAGATAATTCTGAGTGAGCCACAAATGTAGTCTATTTATAGAGCTCTTTTCACCTCTAAAAATGTCTAACCTTAATGACTTTCCAAAAAACTAAAACCAATCTTGAACAAATATTCATCTTTATTGGTTTTAGCTATTTCTACATAGCTAAAACCTTACTTTTCTATAGGTGGCATGATAAACATGATTTTCCTATCGTGTAGCCTATCGTTTACATCCTTATGCATGTATCTTCAAATCTGCTTTTGTATTTACTTATCAATTCAGTTTCTTTGGTGAATATTTACTGAGGACTAACTTGGTACCAGGAACTACAAATACCTGTGATATCATGAGGATTAAAATAGTGCTGGTCCCTTGCATTCATAT
The DNA here is from genome assembly GCF_016772045.2 of Ovis aries. Taxonomy (NCBI): domain Eukaryota; kingdom Metazoa; phylum Chordata; class Mammalia; order Artiodactyla; family Bovidae; genus Ovis; species Ovis aries. Next base: position 2,209,569 of record NC_056070.1, read on the forward strand.
GCTCCATATGCAGCAAAGATTAGAAAAAGAATCTGCAAAGGGTAGGACATATTAGGTACAACTAGATCCTATATAGGTTTTCAAGTCATAGAAAGATTTTGGCACAAGAATGATGAGGGGAAAAGTGATTTGATAAAATCTGAATTTCTGAAAAATTGCTTGTTTTATGGGTAAAAGTTGGGTTGGATGGGAAAACAAAAAGATATATAAAGAAAAATTAAGAAGTTGCTACATTAAGCCAAATGAGAGATATAGGGGCCTGGGGAAATAATCACAGCCCAAACTACGGTGGGGAACATAGAGATGGAGAAAAGTGAATTGATTCAAGAAATGTCTAGGAATTAACACAAAAGGTGAGAACTTATGGGACATGTGTGATAAAGAGACAGAAGAGACAAGAGAGGCTCCAACGTGCTTACATTTTGGGGAACTAGGTGGATAGCAGTATCATGACTATAACAGGCAATACAGGAAAACAAAGTGGAGCTGGGGTGAGGTGGAAATCAAACCTAACAGGCTGTGGCTTCCACATGCTGGGTTTGCTCTCCTGGTGAGACACCATGCGGGCATGTCCAGTGGGCTGACAGAGGTGCAGATCTGACAAGCAGATAAAAGCTCTGGTCTGAGAACAGACGCATACTCAGGCCTCGTCAGAATACGGACTCCAAGTGCAGGCGTGGGAGCGAGTCTGTTGACTCAGGCTCAGGAACAGACTGCAGGGAACAACAGACTGACTTCACAGGAGCAGCGGGATTCCCCTTTCCTTAGCTGTGTCAAAGGCTGCCTATCTCATGCTGGGCAGGGACTCTGACACAACACACGTTTCTCTAATTTCTCAAATGCTTTTTATTTCAACAGATAAAACCACTACATAAAGGACATTTCATTAATGAGTTAATTAGCTGGATCACATATATTAACTGGATTCTAACAATTTACTATGACAACAGATGATACAGTAGCACGCACAGTTTCTAGAGCGAAAGATTCTCCAGGAGGAAACAAAAAGCCTCTAACCACAATCATCTATTAGCATTTTATGCAAAGTAACGTCCTTTTAAAAGACAAAAAGCTTCTTCTTGGACGGTTATGTCAGGCCTAAGAAAAAAATGAATTTTTCAATTATATATTATAGATATAATTATTTGTCAACTAAGATCATGGCATCTGGTCCCATCACTTCATGGGAAATAGATGGGGAAACTGGAAACAGTATCAGACTTTATTTTTTGGGGCTCCAAAATCACTGCAGATGGTGACTGCAGCCATGAAATTAAAAGACGCTTATTCCTTGGAAGGAAAGTTATGACCAACCTAGATAGCATATTCAAAAGCAGAGACATTACTTTGCCGACTAAGGTCCGTCTAGTCAAGGCTATGGTTTTTCCAGTAGTCATGTATGGATGTGAGAGTTGGACTGTGAAGAAGGCTGAGCACCAAAGAATTGATGCTTTTGAACTGTGGTGTTGGAGAAGACTCTTGAGAGTCCCTTGGACTGCAAGGAGATCCAACCAGTCCATTCTGAAGGAGATCGGCCCTGGGATTTCTTTGGAAGGAATGATGCTAAAGCTGAAACTCCAGTACTTTGGCCACCTCATGCGAAGAGTTGACTCATTGGAAAAGACTCTGATGCTGGGAAGGATTGGGGACAGGAGGAGAAGGGGACGACAGAAGATGAGATGGCTGGATGGCATCACGGACTCGATGGACATGAGTCTGAGTGAACTCCAGGAGATGGTGATGGACAGGGAGGCTTGGCGTGCTGTGATTCATGGGGTCACAAAGAGTCGGACACGACTGAGCCTTGAACTATTCAGTCTTACACTTAATTTAACTTCCACTGTTTTCATTCTTTTCCAATATTTCAAAAGCACAGTTCATTTCAAGACCAGTCATTTATTTCTAGCATGAAAATAATTGAGACATAGTATGAATTTTAAATGTATCCACAAAATATATCACTCCTGTTCACTAAGTTAATATTTATAACTAAATGCAACAGTCATGCTGAATTTACTTAAAATTTAAGGAAGTAAATTCAGTCATACTTATAAACATATGTTTATGATGAAATTTCATTAATACCATCCAAAGTTCAGCTATTTTAACATCTCAATTATTTTTTACAAACATAATAGTGTTTTAACATCTTTGGTTGGATAATATCGAAATAAAAATTGCATTCACAAAATCATTAAAAGAAAAGAACTATAGCATCTATGTTCTACTGTTTATAGGTAAAATTGTATTATGTATATATTCCTAAGTTATCAAAAAATATAGCTAATTATTTCAAAAGAAGGATAATTTATGTTGAAATTGGTCCAAATTGAACATTTCCAAAGTGGAATGCATGTAATGTTTTCAGTTGTTCTTACCAGATAGGTTCATTTTGATGAAATTATAGGTTCATTTTGAATCATGAATGGGTCCGTGGAAGATGAATTTTTTAAAAAATAATAACACTGCAGTGAACACATCACACCTATGTAGCAGTGCAAAACCTGCTTACATATAAGCATAAAATTTTTACAAAATGCCACAAAACTATTTCCTAATCTGATTTAATTCTCAGTGAAGACAAGCTCAGCTTCAATACAGAAATAATTTGTTCAAAGAGTTATAACAATTGGCAATGATTAAACATATTGCATTGCATCCTCATTTGTTACCCAGATAGTAACTATATAGAGCAGAGATAATCTGTAATGAGAAGTTGAATGAAAGTTTATATTTCTCTGAGAATTTCAGCCTTCAATTCTAAGTTGAAGAAACTTTTAGTTAAAAGTGCATTTGGTTTAAAAAAAAAACTGGCTAACTGAACGGTAAATATTTCCCACATCATTTATCAAAACGCTAATCACACAGAAAATTTCAGTTTATTTCCTTGAAGTCATCCAAATAGTTGGTAACATTTACCTGCAGTGTTCTCTGATGGGTTTAGACCATAGAAAGAATAACAAAAAGCCAAAATACAACAGAGAAGAGTCTATGCCTTTCTAGGGAAACTGGTGTTGGTAGACTTTCCATCAGGTGAGGGGGGAACAGTGAATTATACATCATCCCCAACCTATTCGCTAATGTGATTTGAAAGTCAGCTTTTTTTTTTTACCCACATCTTTTGGCAATGCTGCTAGCATCAATTCCTTGCTCATGTTTCCTTCACTCTTGGAAACAGTCAAAACCATTTCTCTGCTTTTACTCATGATTCAACCTACCATAAGCAAACTGTTATGTTGCCTTATCTTTGAATTTGAATGTTTTTATTAGACTCTGCCAGCCAGTTTTCCATGAATTATACTGCATATGCTTCCAATCAAATGCTTCCTTAAAATGGGAAATGCGGACGCACCTGTGTGCTCTCCTAAACCAGGTTTACAGCTCTGGTCAGAATTCACCCATGGATTTTCACATGTTGTGGCCTTAGACGTTGGTAGCCTCTGTGAAAGAATCATTGGGGCCATTATTCTTTGCGACTTGCAGGTGCTTTTTAGCCTTGAACGTCACAGATACCTCAGAGTGAATGGCGTCCAACCTCTGCTCACAGCGAAATGCTGAGAGGAAAGCCTTTCTATAGTTGCTGTTCATCCAGCCGTAGAGAAGGGGATTGGCAAAGGTGGAGCACATGGCAATGATGTGGAACACAGTGAAGATGAGTTTGTATTCCTTCAGGTCCAAGACATGGCTGTCGATGTCAACAGCAAGTTGGAAGGCATGAAGGGGCAACCAGCTGACCGCAAACACCACCACCACACACACCAGCATTTTGGTGGTTTTTCGCCTCCGCTGATGGTAGTGGTCATGAGCAGCTCCAGGACTGACATGGTTCTTCAGTTTACTCCAGATACGAGCGTAGGAAAAAGAGATGATGCCCAGAGGCAAAACATACAGGATTAGTAAGGACGAAAGACTGTAGACAGTGCCATAGATGCCCTTCTCCTCTCCTGGCCACTTCTCAGTACAGGCCACAATCTCAAAGTCAGGAATAATCTCAATCAGTGAATACTCCCGGAAGATGGCCAGGGGGCTTGCTAGCAGGGCGCTGACACCCCAAGCCAAGCCAATAATCAAGAAGCTGATTTGCTTGGAAATCTTGCTCTCGAGGTGGTAGACAATGCAACGATGCCGGTCCAGAGCAATCACTGTCAAGGTGATGGTGGACACTTGTACGGCCAGACCCTGGGCATATGGCACCAAGTGACAGAGGACAGGACCCATTTTCCACTCCCCCATTAAGGTGTAGGTAAGTGTAAATGGCAAGCACAGGGTGTTCACTAGAAGATCCGCCACAGCCAGATTGGCAATAAAGAAGTTGGTTACTGTACGCATGCTCTTGAATTTGATCACCACATGGATCACCAAGGAATTGCCAATCACCCCAAGCAAGATGATGGAACAGTAGGCCAATATAAGGACAACCTGTACCTCAATCAGCTTGGTGCTGTCTATAAGCTCCGGTTCAGAGTCAGGGGCCAGCTCCCCTGGAGGAGTGGTGTGTCCTGGACCGAACTGATCCACTTTCATTTCTTCCACTGTCTGGTTCTCATCAGCCTCTGCACCTAATGGCCCCATTTGCATCAGCTAGCACAAGAATCTACAATTTAAAAAATGAACAAGTATGAAACAAGGAAAGCATAAAGGTGCAAGGAACATCACAAATGGATTGGTTTCATTTTGGCTGGGGTTCAAAGTACCTGTCCTTTGACCCCTAAAGTACCTGGGTCCCACAGGAATGGCCTGCAGTGGCTTTGTTTCCAGTTGGAGGCACATGGTCCCTGGCTTCAGTCACACCACTTTCTCCCCGTGTCCCTCTAGCTGGAGGTAGTGATGATTTTTCGCTCTTGCTTATCCCTGTGTGGCCTCAACATCCTCTGCTTGGCTTACATCACTTGTGTAACCAATTTTTGGCATTAAACTGGTTCTCTTTTGCATTCTCGAATAGGCTCTATTTTGCATGATATGCTGAGCTGTCCATGCGTGCATGCTTTCAGTAATCCTCTCCGCCACTACAGGTGTTACCTGCACAGGCGGATGTCACTGACATACAGAAGAGAATCTCAACCCCACAGTACGGCATCCGAAGCTTTCTGTGAACTCAACCCTGTCTTCATCTCCCCCGACATTTTAGGATATATCTGATCCTTCTGTCATACTGGACTATTCCTGATTCCAGCAACATGCCGGCCTTTTTATGCCTCTCTGCCCTCCCTGCTCAAGTATCCCAAAAACCTATGCTTACTTCCAAAGCTGCAAGGAGCATATGACACATCCTTCAGCCTCCAAGCCACAGCAATATCTTTCAGGACATATTTCCATTTCTGGGCTGTTTACAGCCACTGTTTAAACCTTAGCAAATATGAAGCTGAAGGAAAGCACAGTTTTACTGAATCAATGAGGTCAGTAAAATACAAAGTAACAATTTTGACCCTTTCCTTTACTGAAGATAATTCCCTACATAGGATCTTTGCTCTGATATGATATCTCTCTGCTTATTTTCCTATATGTAAGAACCAAGTAACCACCTCTACAAGAAAGTTATTCCAAGATACAACTGCTAATTAGAATATTAAAAATTGGTACTCAGTATACATCATAAGGAAACTTTCTCTCTCCAAGGGCTTCACACACACACACACACACACACACACACACACACACTAATAGTTGCTTATCACAAAGATTTTCATATACTCATGCACTTGCTTTACTGATATATTCTAGTTCTCTCTGCGTGCATTTCAAACAGAATGTTCCAAAAAGCATACCCCCTTTTGCACTTGCCTCCATTCTTTAGTGATTAGAGAAAGTGGAAACTATTCAAATCTTGGAGTATTTTATTTGATGGGCCCTTCTATTTTCCTTAGAGTAAGAAAGAGACTTTCCAGGGCACAATTAGTCAATCCTGACAAGTCATTAACAGGACAAATGAGACTCCAGAAGGTCTGTGGTTTGCAGCAAATTGAGAGCAAGTCTGAGACAGAAGGTTATTAGAAGCATACTTGATTTATTAATTTATTTTGCTTTTTCTTTTCAATCTCATTTTCTTCATTCCTTTCTTTAAAGCTTCTCTACAGAAATGCTTATTAATCTCCAAGGTATTGGCATATGGATTCTAATCGCTGTTCTCAAGCACGTGACTGGTGCTCAGCCAGGGCCGAGTGGTACTCAGATAATGCACCATTTTGTGACTGCACTTTGGGAAAAGCGCAAGAGGATAAGAGAGTACATAGAGGGAACTGCCAGAGTAAAAATGCACAAAGGCACAAAAATTAAAAGATGAGTAGAAATGGGGAAAAACTTTTTCCTTGCAGGAAGGTCAAAATGAGGCATTTACATTGTTCAAGACATTTGAGGATAGCTGTGAGTGGTACAGTTATCCTGAATGAATGAATTTTAAGATTCTGCTACGGAACAATTTCTTTGTAGAGCACGAAAATGGCTTTAGGACTTTTCTCCCCCAGAGATTCAAAAACCTTCAAATTATTAAGTGGGAAACTAGTTTATGCTTTGACTCCATATTTAAATTTGTGTTTGTTTTTTTTTTAACAGTATTCTTATTGTCACAGGTTGGCCTTAATAAAAACATTATTATCTTATCAGTCACAAAACCATCCGGGACTTTTTTTCTCAGGGAAAAACCACACATAATATGTCACATGCCCTACACTTGTTAGTCCTGGAAAGAGGGGCTGTGGACATCCAAGAAAGCCTTATGTAAGACATGACTATTTGCCTGATGAGCAGAAAGTTGAAAATGAATGAACCAAGTTCATGAAAAGTTGAACCAAGTTGATTGAGAATGAATCTCCTCTATGTATTTGAGCCTCTGACCTTTAAACCAACCCTGTGCATTTCATGTCATTTAGTTTACAGGATGCATCCCTATTACCAAAAGCCTTAAAGCTTTTCCTTTTGCCTCTTTTTTTTTTTTTTTTTTTCCTGTCATCATATGATCCTACCAGTGGGTGAGCCCTTCCAGTGGGGAACCAGTGAATGCTTGCCTAAATGTGTCCATTCTTGAACAGTTTAGGAGAATGCAATATGACCTTCCCACCTAAACAGATGTTTAATTTTTAGAGCGGCAGGAAGAGTAGCAACCTGCTCTTCTAGAAAGATAATTACCTTTCTTAAGAAGAGTCAAGACTCTTCAGTGGGTAAGGAATATTCCTGGTATCACCCATAATGCCCACCTTCGGCCTAAATGTGGAAGAAAAGCCCCTACACTAACGAGGACCTTCCTCACCCCCATCAAAGGACCCGAAAGCTTTTTTTCGGGATGCTCTCATTCCCAGATGAGTCAGAGTTAAAACTTACACGTACTGACCGTTTTTGTTGAGGGGTGGAAGCCAGACGTCTTGCCGCCGGTCAGTCTGATGACTGCCCGCCGACCCGGAGAGGGCACTGGACGATTCCCAAAGGCAGGCCCGGTTCCGTCCGCTCCGACGGTGCAGGGCAGCCGCGCGCGGGGGAGAGCAGGAGAGCTCCGCGCGCGCCGGGCGGTCGCAGCCGCAGGGAGGCTGGCGCAGCTGAGATCCGCCGCCCGCCTCCGCGGCCCAGCGCGCGGGCCTCGCACCGCTCGCGCAGCGCGGCGCGGAGCGCGGGTGGGAGGCGAGGCGCAGGAGGTGGGAGCCGAACCCCTCCCTCGAAGAAAAAGAAGCAGGGGCCAAAGCAGGGCGCAAGGGCTCCGCAGTGGAGAATGCTGGACGGGAATCTGTGCGATGGGGCGGGGGAGAGTCCCAGTGTCTCCTCCGGGAGGGGGAAACGCGCAGAGGGCCCCTGCCCGGGCCCCCCGGGGTCCCCACCGCCGCCTGCAGCCTCCTCTCCTCTGACCACCGCTGACCCCCGGTAGCCACTGCAAGTTTGCTATCCGAGCGCTCCCACCACTCCTACCTCCTTCCTCTTCTATCGACCCCTCCCCTGCTCTCGGTTCCCAGAGAGATGGCAGGGCGCGGCGAGACCCCCGGACTCCGGCCGGCTCCCCGCAGCCGCCGGGAAGCAGCCGGGACGAGGGCGAAGGCGGCGCAGACAGGCCCAGCCGCGGGCGCGAGGACGCCTGGCGCTGCCTCGAGGCGGACCCGGGAGGCAGAAACCCGGCGACCCGGCGGAGCTGGGAAAATCCCACCCCTCCAACCAGGAGTCGCTCTCCCTTTTGCCCGGGGGAGCAGGGGTGGGGAGCTGGACCCCGTGCAGAACCGCGGAAAAGCACCTCACACTTGCGCGTGGAGGACCAACCCTCAGCCAGGGCTGGAGTGCAGGGCTTTGGTGTAACTGGGAGATCGCTGAGCTCCGCGCGAAGGCAAAGCGAGTTAAGATTCTAGTTGCCCAGAATCGGCAATTTCCTGAACAGGTGTCTGTTGACTGTTTACAAGTCAGGTAGAGCTCTTTCAGATTCAAAAGCCGGCCGCCCGGGTAGCCCTGTGCGCTTCTGCTCAGGGCAAAAGCTAGAACAGGAAGAGGAAAACGAGTCACGGAAAGTCCTAGATCTCTCGGGTTAGCTGACTTCTACATCCTTCCCTCTCTGGTCATGACCTAAGGCACGTGCCAGGGTGCGCGCGAGCCTCCGGAATCCTCTCACCGGTCTGCTCCTAGCGATGCCCTCTGCTAAACGGCTGCCCGCCAGACTGAGTTCGAGCCTCAGAGTAAAACAGGATTGTGGAGTCAGTCAACAAAGATGGTTCCTCCCAGAAACTCTTAATTCACAACCGTTCCTTCTCGCGGTTTTCAACCAATCTCTCTTCCCCTTGTTCATTTTTAGAGGTAGCAGCAGAGCATTTGGAACTAGCCTGAAACTTCTATGCATCAGTCTCTTCATATCTGAAATGAGAATGGTTATTCTGCTTCAGTTGAAATTTCTCTGAAGTATAAAAAAGATTGCACTACTAAAAAATACTCTCAAAAATGTTAATTAAGTCCTCTTCTCAAGAGCATTGGGATTTCAAACTGTGAGGAATTGCACGCATCTTGGTAGTGTTGTGTGTGTAGGACATTTATACTGTCTAATCTGAAATTAATATTCTGGCTAATGTAAATTATGCCTACAAAAGCATAATTTATTGATAAATTATCACAGAAATTATTGATAAAGCAAAGCAGCTTGGGCTTTTCAATTACTAAGAAACAAAAAACACACCGAACTGGAAATATCCAAATGTTCTACACAGTTCCACTTAAAAACATTTTTGTACATTTTTTACCTTGGATAAATATTCTTTGTTTGTAAATGTATTTTCTGCAATAGATTCCATGCTTAATATATTTGCACCAGTGAAGAATGAACTGCATGCCAAGGAGCTGTAACTTTAGAAGAGTTAAGAGAGGCTTAAAACAACAATTAAGAAAGCAAATATACAGGAAGACAGATGAATATTGTCCTTGAAAGTAATTACTTTGGAGGACTCAACAGATTTCACTGACATAGATTGCACAAAATAACTTTGCCTCTTTTTAGAACTGTTTTTCCAAAGCATCTTAGCAAGTGTATAAAAATATTTGTCTCACCGTCTTATAGACACATATGTGTCTTAGAAGATTCACATAGTTCCGCAGACATCTAGTCAGTGATCCTAATGAGACTGCACAACATTTTTGATTAATGTTTTCCAATAAAGTTCAGAGTTGCATGAGAAACTGATCAATGAACCACTCTGATAATGCCAATAAACCCCATCAAGAAACTCATAGAAAGCAGTGGAAGAGGTGGCAAAATACAGATAATGCAAATTCAGGTACGACAGGATTGTTACGGCCTGATCTCTGTTGTGTCAAATCAGCTACTTCCTTGGGCAATTTCACATCTAACCAGAATATGTGCTGATAACTTTTCAAAGAAGGAGCAGACTCAAATTCAGATGCCTGTGTCACTGGGGCCGATGACATCAATATACCAGCAGACTAGCCTGTGGTGGACAGGAGGGAATGTTGGGGGCTACCATATGTCAAAAGACACAGAGCACATGCCTCTTCTGAAGGAGGAGAGTGCTTCTCAGACTCCACTGAGCTGCCCTGAAAAAATCTAGATTCAGATCTGATTTTTTAAGAGAAGCAAAATCCATATTTTTATAAATCTTCTTGATTTTAATGAAGAAAATAAAAACATCGCTCTCCCACCCAGATCTGTACAGACCAAAATAAATAGGGAGAGGTAGATAGATGGATAGTCTGCAGCCTGGCCACTGGGCTTCCAATGTTGGCTTCTGATATTTCTATGTGATGTTTGATAAACCTCCTAAAATATCCAAAACATGACTCTTGCAATTTTCGCTACCTTTAGACCATTCCCCAGTGCACATAAATATAAAACAAAGGCAGCCAAATATTCATTGCTAAGTAAGTAATTTTCTTTCTCACTTCTAGTTGAATAGATGGTCTCAGTGAGATTCTGAAGTAAAGGATGTGGTGGATAACTGAACAAGTAAGTATTTTAGATAGTTAGAATGAGGAATTTCCCAGAAGGTTTCATTAAAAAAAAGTTAGATAGTGTCAGTATAGAAGATCACTTGTGATTTATCATATTTTTTAGATAAAGTAAATCAAGATATGGATTTTCTTCAGTGTAAATTTATTTTGAGAGCAAAAAAGCTTCTTCTATGGTATAAGTAATTTCATTGTTATTTTGATTATAAAAGTAATTTATAATGATTGTAAAAAGAACATGGAGCTCTTGAAATGTGACCAGTGCAAGTGAAATTGAATTAAAAGAAAAAATTTTTTTAAAGCACCAAAAAGAGCAAATATGTTTTGATTCCTGGGAAAAGTCAAAAAAGCTAAATTTCTTTTTTCATCTTAATGTCAGTATATCCTGAGAGATAAATAAACTTCAAACCATACAATCCTACTTAAATCACAGATAGAATGAAGCAGTGTAGTACAGCCAGAATGTGGAAGCTGATTCCAGAAGGACGAAGAAGTTCCATAAATCGGGACACTAGCCCAGGGAAAGGAGGGAGAGCACAGGACAGAATGAGAAAGAGCACCAAACCCATGCAGAAGAATTCTCTAAACCCAGTCAAGTGAAAAATGCTCAGTGAAACTTCTTAGTGTTTATTAAGTAATATACTTATCAGGCTGAAAAAGCAAACCTTAATATCAAGTCCCTAGGTAGGAAATGTTAATAATGGAATTAGCTTAATTATAATAATTAACTTAGGTATAGTGCTTAGTATATTTGAAACTGACTCTGCCTTGCTTTATGTAAATATTCAATAAATTTATTTATTTGTTCTTGGGTTTAATAAGTCCTTTTTCAGAAATTCTTTTTTTTTTTTTTTGTATTGGGCAAAATAGACTTTATTTTTTATTTTTTTAATTTTAATTTTTATTTTATTTTACTTTACAGTACTCTATTGGTTTTGCCATACATTGACATGAATCCTTTTTAAAGTTTTAATAACAGTCTCCTATAGTAAAAATTATGGAGCCTAGCTATCCTAATGACCATTTGGTTATACTATCGATTCTCAATTGGTTGTAGATATATTTCTGATAGGATCTGGAAAGGCACAGTGAGAGTTAAGTTCATGTCTGAACAGATAACGAGGGATGTTGTTTCAAGTAGACATAGGAAAAGAGGCTAGTTTATGTAAATAGAGCCACAAGGGTAATAACTTTTAAATTAGTCTATCTTTTAACTCATCAGTCTAATCAATTTGTTCTGTAAAAAGATGATCTTCCTTCTACCTCATTACAAACTTAGTTCATTTGGAACAAAAGGGCCAATAAATGTGAGTGAGCAAGAAATGGTCCAAAGAGGGAATTTCACAAAGCTGACAGTCTGGACTCTGTTACAGTCTTTACAAGTGCAGTGTATTATGCAGGCAGGTGCCTCATTCAAGAAGAGCAGCTAGTCATTCAAAGAGAAATGTATGCTAAATCCTAAACTGGGCATAAGTATCATTTGCTATCATTTGTATTCTATGGATTCTGGGTTTTTATTTTTGTTTTGAATTATAATTACAGATTCAAAGTAATTAAAAGGATTGTAAGCAACATATGCAACATTTTGCTGAGATTTTTATCTCTTGGTTATCATTCAAATGGATGTTGAAACCGGTAAAGGGCCAAATCTAGAAGGATATTTAAATGCAAATGATACACAGTTCAAATTTTAACATAGAAGAAAGGAAGGGACATTTTTATATGGAATTCAGAATTTAATCAATGCAAATTTTCATTGGATTATCTGAAACATGCACAGGAGGCTCATGGCTAAAGAGGAAACATGCACCCTTTTAGAAAGATCAATTTTATTTTAATAAGTGTTTATCCTTGTAGCATATAGACATAATTTGATATGCATTTTTTTGAATCATACACTCAAAACAAATTCAATCTTAAAATTTTCTCAAAAAAGTTCAAGTAAAATCAAAGGTCTTGTACTAAGTTGCTGTTGGTTTATTTTGAGAGATGAGAACTCAAGGATTTATATATAGTTTTCACATGTCATTTTGGAGATGGTGAAATGGCTTATTCAAGGTAAAAATCTCGAAACATGAAATGAGTTATGCAAGCAGGATAAAATTCAAGACCCACTACTCTTTGCAGTAAAAAAGAATCTTATAAAATCTATGTAAATGTTTTATTCCAACCCCTACCAACAAATCTTTACTATCTGTAATTTGTTACAGGTACTGTGCCAGGTGATGTCCATGCAACATGAATGACACAGATGATTATCTCCAGTCCAAGTATGCAGATTTTTGATAAAGTACCATAAGCAGATTGAGATTTTCAGGTAGACTCTTACAAAATAGGCTTTGATGCTAAATCTGGCCTCTATACACTGATGCTGACTTAAATCTCAGAGACAGAGTTTTGGGTGAAGCAGAAAGAAAAATTGTTTTGCTTTGCAGGGCAAAGGGGGGTCACAGTGGGCTAATGTCTCAAAACTGTGTGTCCCAACTTGGGGGGTAGTGAGGAGTTTTATAGTAATGGTTCAGAGAAGGTGTAATCAGCATGTAGACATCCTTCTGATTGATTGGTGGTGAGGAAAGAGGGGGTCAACATCATCAGCCTTCTGGTTCCAGCCTATCTGGGGTCTGCTTGTTTGTGGGCAGCATACAGTTAACTTCCTCCACTTGTTAGGGGTGTCAGTACCTGCGAACAGCTCAGAGATATTTTTATGTGTATCCCTTGAGTGGGAATCAGGACCTTGTCCCAAAACTGCACTACTGTTTCTTGACTTTTCTTCCCTTGTCTCTGCATTCCTTCCCTTCCCTGATTAGCAACTGTTTGAACCTGCTCTTTGGAACTCAGGGAAGGTCATGGAGGCTGAATGAAGCCTATTCCTTATAGTCAAGAAATAAGGACACAGAAAGACTTTTGTGCCTAGGTTTTCAATCTGAGGTCACAAAGAAGGAATGTTCAGTTTGTGCTTATGAGTGTTGTATGTGCGGAGCGAGTAAGAATCAAGGAAGTGTGTCATGGGGGAAATAATTATGTGTAAACCTAGACAGAGACATTCTTGGCTTTATCCAGCACTGGGGTACCATTTTCTGTTGAAAATAACCTTCTGAAAACCATATCATCGTGCACGGGTGATATATTCAGAATCTTTCATTGAATTCTTGGAAATAATTAACAAGACAGTCAATTTAATCATTTAACGTCTAGACCACAACTTGAATAAAAATTTCATTTCCTGGGATTTAGTCTACATTTTCTTTACTGTCACTGAGTTATTATCTCAATGTTAATAACTAACCGCAAATATTACCTAAAAATTTTACAGTAATTTTGACCTCTGGCATCTTTTTGATTTCTTCTATTTTGTGGGAATATAAAAATAACTATAGTAAGGCTTTTAAATGATTCATTCTTCTTGCTCTTGGTTTGCTAGCACACTGAAATCTGATTTTAAACATTGTTTTGTTTGGAGACACCAATTACATAATTAAGTTTACCTGTCATGCAGAAAGCATACAAAAAAATGTGAATGTTGACTTCAGTTAAATGTAATATATGTCATAACTTAGATATAATTCTAAGATTTTGTCTAGAATGATAAGCATAGTGGAGAAAATACAAATGTGGAATACAATCATATGAACTAGGGTTACTTTTGTCAAACTACTGTGCTAGGGTTCCCTTCATCAAAATTGTCTGAAGTCCCTCAGAATTTTGCAGATTACAAGATTCTATCCTAGAAGACATAGCCAAAGAAACTCTTGGAGTAATAGATGCATTCTGCAATTGGCAAGCTCCCCAGATAATGCGAATAAACATCTACTTTTGACAAGCACAATTCTAGGAGGACAATGCCTCATATGCCAAAAAATAAAGAGGGAAATAAATAAATAAGCAAGAGTGACAGAGACAAGTTTTCTGAATTATTCAGACATCTTATGTTCTTCAGAAATTGCTGGAAACTTTTTCACTTTCTATATTTTGTACAGATTTAATGTAATAATACATTTTGTTTCCATAGATAAAACTATTTCTAGATTAAAAAAAATTCATACTTAAATTGAAAAAAAAGGGAAAACCATTAGAGTATGCAGGTATGACCTGAATCAAATCCCTAATGATTACACTGTGGAAGTGACAAATAGATTCAAGGGATTAGATCTGATAGAGTGCCTGAAGAACTATGGATTGAGGTTTGTGACATTGTGCAGGAGGCAGAGATCAAGACCATCCCAAAGAAAAAGAAAAGGAAAAAGGAAAAATGGTTGTCTGAGGAAGCCTGATAAATAGCTGAGAAGAGAAGTGAAAGGCAAAGGAGAAAAGGAAAGATATACCCAACTGAAAGTAGAGTCCCAAAGAATAGCAAGGAGAGAGAAGAAAGCCTTCCCCAGTGATCAATGAAAAAAAAAAAAAAAAGTAAAACAATAGAATTGGAAAGACTAGAGATCTCTTCAAGAAAGTTAGAGATACTAAGGGAACATTTCATGCAAAGATGGGCACAATAAAGGACAGAAATGATATGGACTTAACAAAAGCAGAAGATATTAAGAAGAGGTGGCAAGAATACACAGAAGAGCTATACAAAAAATTTTGAATGACCCAGATAACCACAATGATGTGATCACTTACCTAGAACCAGACATCCTGCAATGTGAAGTCAAGTGAGCCTTAGGAAGCATTACTATGAACAAAGTTAGTAGAGGTAAAGAAATTCCAGCTGAGTTATTTCAAATCCTTAAAGATGATGCTGTGAACGTGTTTCACTCAATATCTCAGCAAATATGAAAAACTCAGCAGTGGCCACTGGACTGGAAAAGGTCAGTTTTCATTCCAATCCCAACGAAAGGCAATGCCAAAGAATGCTCAAACTACTGCACGATTGCATATATATCACACACTAGCAGAGTAATGCTCAAAATTCTCCAAATGAGGCTTCAACAGTAAGTGAACTGAGAACTTCCAGGTGTCCAAGCTGGATTTAGAAAAGGCAGAGGAACCAGAGATCAAATTGCCAACATTCGCTGGATCATCAAAAAAGCAAGAGAGCTCCAGAAAAACATCTACTTCTTTATTGACTGTGCTAAACCCTTTGACTGTGTGGATCAAATTGAACTGTGGAAAATTCTTCAAGAGATGAGAATACCATACCACCAAACCTGCCTCCTGAGAAATGTGTGTGCAGGCCAAGAAGCAACAGTTAGAACTGGACATGGAACAACAGACTGGTTCCAAATTGTGAAAGGAGTACATTAAGGCTGATTATTGTCACCCTGCTTATTTAACTTATCTGCAGAGTACATCATGTGAAATGCTGGGCTGGATGAAGCATGAGCTGGAGTCAAGATTGTTGGGAGAAATATCAATAACCTCAGATACGCATATACCACCACCCTTATGGCAGAAACCAAAGAAGAACTGAAGAGCCTGTTGATGAAAATGAAAAGGAGAGTGAAAAAGCTGGCTTAAGACTAAATATTAAAAAATGAAGATCATGACGTCCAGTCCCATGACTTCATGGCAAATAAACGGGGAAACAATGAAAACAGTGAGCAATTTTCTTGGGCTCCAAAATCACTGGAGATGGTGACTGCAGCCATGAAAATAAAATACGCTTGCTCCTTGGAAAAAAGCTATGACCAACCTAGACAGCATATTAAAAAGCAGTGACATTACTTTGCTGACAAAAGTAGTCATGTATGGATGTGAGAGTTGGACCATAAAGAAAGCTGAGCACTGACTCTTGAGAGTCCCTTGGACTGCAAGAAGATTTTATCAGTCCATCCTAAAGGAAATCAGTCCTGAATATTCATTGGAAAGACTGATGCTGAAGCTGAAACTCCAATACTTTGGCCACCTCATGTGAAGAACTCACTCATTTGAAAATACCCCGACACTGAGAAAGACTGAAGGCGGGAGGAGAAGGGGACAACAGAGAATGAAAAAGTTGGATGGCATCACCGACTCAATGGGCATGAGTTTGGGTAAACTCCGGGAGCTGGCGATGGACAGGGAGGCCTGGTGTGCTGCAGTCCATGGGGTCGCAAAGAGTCAGACACAACTGAGCGACTGAACTGAACTGAACTGATTGACTGAGTCAAAGCTATGGTTTTTCCAGTAGTCATGTATGGGTGTGAAAGTTGGACTATAAAGAAAGCTGAGCGCCAAAGAATTGATGCTTTTGAACTGTGGTGTTGGAAAGGACTCTTGAGAGTCCCTTGGACTGAGAAAAGACTGAACCACTCAATTCTCTAAGAAAGCAGTCCTGAATGTTCATTGGAAGGACTGACGCTGAAGCTGAAGCTCCAATACTTTGGCCACCTGATGTGAAGAGCTGACTCATTGGAAAAGCCCCTGATGCTGGGAAAGATTGAAGGTGGGAGGAGAAGGGGACGACAGAGGATTAGATGGTTGGATGGCATCATCAATTCAATGGACATGAGTTTGAACTAGTTTTGGTAGTCGGTGATGGACAGGGAAGCCTGTCGTGCTACAGTCTATGGGATGCCAAAGAATCATACACGACTGAGTGACTGAACTAACTGAGATAAAATATTATCCAGGGCAAATTCCTAGGGACATACCTCTGCTTAATTTACTTTCTAATTAGAAGTCAGAGATTCACTTCCTTAGGGAAACAGTCCCTCACCATGCTAAACAGGTCAGTTTTGCCTATCAGAGAGCTGTTAATTCTCTTTGTCTCATTAGCACTTGTATAATCCTTTGAATTGTATATTTCTATGTGATTATTTTACTACCTGGTGAACACCTCTCTCCCTAACTAGTCTTTGAGAATCTGAAGACAGCTCTGGGTCTGATTTAACTACCATTGTATCATCTGCATTTAGAAGAGTACCCCTTACACAGATGACACTAAATGTATCTTGTACATTTGCACGTATAGAAGAGCTATAAAAAGATGGCCTTTCAATCTTTCCTCCTGTTAATCAGTTAACTTATCATTATACAAATTATTTGAAATTCTCTTCTCCATCTCTTTGCATTTCCTACCCCTTGCTTCATCACTATCTTGCCCAGGCAGATTTCACTTCTCATAGAATTCTGGGCAGGAGTCACCCTCCTTCTTCACATTCTCTTCTAAAGACAAGTTATCCTTCTCCACAGCAAGAAGAACAGATATTCCTTAACTAATGAGAAAGTAGGTATCCCTGTATTGCTAAGGAAAGTTCAGATCTCTCTGACCTGGGGAGGCAAATCCTTCCATTCCTCCTTTGATTCTGCTCTTCACGCAAGTTCTTATTTCCAAAGTTAATCCCTGCTTGTGCCTTGCGTGAATAATCACTCATACAATTTAGTACAGAAGCAGCTGTAGCCTAGTGGTTAAATGTTAAAGTGTTATGGTTAGCCTGTGCGTGTGTGTGTGTGCGCACGTGTGTGTGCGTGTGTGCGTGTGTGTGTGTGCGTGTGTGTGCGCGTGTGTGTGCGTGTGTGCGTGTGTGTGCGTGTGTGTGTGTGTGTGCATGTGCCTGTGCACATGCTAAGTCGCTTCAGTCGTGTCTAACTTTTGCAACCCTAGAACTGTAGCCCACCAGGGAACTCCATTCATGAAATTCTCCAGGCAAGAATACTGGAGTGGGTTGCCTCGCCCTCCTCCAGGGGATCTTCCTGACCCAGGGATCAAACCTACATCTCTCGGGTCTCTTGCTTTGGCAGGTGGGTTCTTTACTATTAGCGCCACCTGGGAAACACTGGGGTTAGCCTACTTGGATTCAAACACTTCTATGCCATTTACTCATCATCCAGTTGGGGGCAACCTGCTTGGGCAAGTTCCCTGGGCTTCCTTTGGAAAATAGAGTTAATAATGCCCAACCTGTAAAGCTGTTGCAAAGATTAATAAATGGGGAAATATACACAGTGTCTGGCACTGCAGAGTGTTTGGCTCAGAGCAGTGTTTCAGCACGTATTAGTAATTACTATCAAATAGGCATCTTGCCTTCTTCCACTATATGTCAGTTCTCAGTTAAATACCTTTGCCTGATCCTATGCTCTCTTGCATTACATCTTTACTCTCAACACAACCTTTCTTAAAACTACTCTTTCTTTTGTTGTTTTTTAGTCACTAAGTCATGTCCAACTCTTTTGCAACCCCAGGGACTAGCCCACCATATTTCTCTACCCATGGGATTTCCCAGGTAAGAATACTGGAATAGGTTGCCATTTTCTTCTCCAGGGGATCTGCTTGACACAGGAATTGAACCTGCATCTACTGCTTAGCAGGCAGATTTTTTTTTTTTAACCGCTGAGCTACCTTACTTTGTTCTTACCTACTGAAAATAGACTCTTATTCCTACAAAGATATTGCAGATAATTGTAAAGCTGCAATGGGTTATTATCCATATCAGGCAAACACTGCATTGATTTATTTTTCTTTTCTTTCTAAAACATTAATGATTCCCTCTCCTCAGTCATGGCCAGAGATTAGGGCTAGGTAAGGCTAGATGTTTTGGGGTTAGGAGCTGAGAATGTTTTACTTTGTGCTAACTTTAATTCTAAGAGCTGTATCATTCTTGAGGTCTTGCATATAGTATTTCTCAGTGTGTTTTGTAGGTAGTGAGTGGCTTTATAAATGAAGTACAATCATTATTTCTTTGTGGTGGGCTTGTCATACCTGAATAAATGAAAATCAGCCTCAAATATTTTATTGTGTATAATGACCTTCATTGCATAATCAACTGTCCAATTGTGTCTTGGGAAAATAGAGGGCAGATTATTATCAAACCTATACAAGTAGCTATTAACACATTGCTATGAAATATAAGAAGACTCAGTCAAAATATTTGTTTCTGAATTCTGCAGAGTCAGTGAAAATCAGACACCATTTAAAAATATATTTCATTTTATAAATACATAGCTTAAAATTCAGTTTATAAATGCATAGAGTTCTAAACTGAGGGCTGGAGATAGCTTAAGAATAAAGACATAAGGCTTTCACATATATTCCTTAGAAGACAAAAGCATTAAACATAATACAAACAAAATTCCAGACAAATAATAAAAATAAATTGTCTTTTTTTCAGTATTTTTAGTCCTGTGCAATTAATTTTTGATCCACTGGGGTTCTTGTGTAGTTCCTCTGCTTTCATGAAGCTGTCTGCTTTCTAGACTAAAAAGAGCCCTGGAAATATTGACTCAGTACCCTAGCACAACCTCAAAGACACACTAGGTGAGTCAGCTTGGGAATCTGTATCCAAGACTTCACTCTTTGACGTATCAGTTTTTGAATATCTGTTCCAGTCCATCTGAAGTTGTTTCTGACTTAAGACAAAAGTTGTTATCTGAGCTTTCAGTAAGGCTCTGAGCCTCAGAGTAAATCCTGTAGTTGCAGGTGAAACAGAATGATCATAGTTTATTTATTGCCATAATCAAGAATATTAGGATGGCAGAGAGTAAACTCTGCTATTGCATTTAGCATATAATTCTTCTATAATAATTTATGTGTCCCCTGAGCCTAAAGACACATTATCATCAGTAAAGGTGTTAAAACACCTCCCAAATCCTCCAATCCATCTGTGGTCTCTGAAAGGTTTATATTAGTAACATTTTACTGTACAGCTAATCATCTCTTGAAAAACTCTACCCTTGAAAATGTTACAAATGCTCTTGGAGCTAATTAAGAAGTACGAAGCATAGAAAACCTAATTGTTTTCATATCCCTCCTTTTATAAAATGAATGAATAAGTCTTTTTATTTTCTGTAATATTTTGAATAAAATCACGGGCTTGATATGGTCAATCCCAGGCACAGAAAATTATTACAGATTATATACAATCTGGGCAGATAGAACAAAAGGTAAAACAAGCAAACAAATGGTTTACTGCACCTTGTTAAAGGGAAGATAAATGCTGTATACAAAGTTATCCTACCAGAGAGAAACCCATGTTCTAGACGTATTAATACAAGGTTTGAAAAAAAAAAATGTAAGCCCCTTAAAATACTTTCTGAATAAACCCTCAACCTGAGTGAAATTGGCCAATAATTTAAAATGCTTAATTCCTTCATATCTTAAATAATATAAACCAGATAAAACAAATTTTACTTCTCTCAAACTTTATTCAGCTAGCTGTACAAAATCAAGTTTTGCTCTTTACTACATTCTTTTATATTTTGGGAAATCTCATACTTCACTTTAGAACAAACTTTTTCTTTCTGTGAAAACAACAGAAAAACTCATACTTCACACTCATATATGTTCCTTGCATAGGCTTAAATACCAATAAGAGCTATAGCATTTAACCAAATTAACTATCTTCTATTTAACTAGAAAGTATAAAATTACACAAGTATATAAATACACAAGCAACTCAGCAGGCAAGCAAAGCTCCTCCCTTGGAGTCACACACATCACTTTCATCTCTCTGAAAGTGACAAAAATAACAGTACACATTAATTAGCAAGACTCCAAAGTGTAGCCACTCTAATAACTAAAGATCAAAGTGACATATCTGAAAACTATGCCTAATTGAAAAGGAAGAGGTAAAACTGCCACACACGTGCGTGAGTGTGCACACACACACACAGACACACACAACTGGAAATAATAAATGGATATGGTAATATTGCAGAATATAAGATTAATATACAGAAATCTTTGTTTTCTATGCAATAATAATAAGCTATCAGAAACGATAAGTTAAGAGAATAGTATGATTTACAACCACAACAAAAAGAATGTTTTTAAATTGAAATTAAAAATACTATGCCTTACAGTGTTTTTCTTCAGTAAAGAAAAAATAAAGATCCAGTATCCAGGGATCCAAAGATAATTTATTAAGTAGATTTAATCTTACTTCAAGGTTGTAAAGTTAACTAAGTATCTTCAATATGGCATTTTAAGCTGACACGTTAGAAACATGATTACTGCTCAAATAACGGAGAAGGCAATGGCACCCCACTCCAGTACTCCTGCCTGGAAAATCCCATGGACGGAGGAGCCTGGAAGGCTGCAGTCCATGGGGTTGCTGAGGGTTGGACACGACTGAGCGACTTCACTTTCACTTTTCACTTTCATGCACTGGAGAAGGAAATGGCAACCCACTCCAGTGTTCTTGCCTGGAGAATCCCAGGGACAGGAGAGCCTGGTGGGCTGCCATCTATGGGGTCGCACAGAGTCGGACATGACTGAAGCGACTTAGCAGCAGCAGCAGCTCATATAAAGCAATTTATCAGACTAATATAATTTAAATCAAGACAATGTTACATTATTCATAATCATTAACATTGTATTAGCTTATCTAATGGAGAAGGCAATGGCACCCCACTCCAGTACTCTTGCCTGGAAAATCCCATGGATGGAGGAGCCTGGTAGGCTGCAGTCCATGGGGTTGCTAAGAGTTGGACACGACTGAGTGATTTCACTTTCACTTTTCAGTTTGATGCATTGGAGAAGGAAATGGCAGGCCCCTCCAGTGTTCTTGCCTGGAGAATCCCAGGGATGGGGGAGCCTGGTGGGCTGCCGTCTATGGGGTCGCACAGAGTCGGACGCAACTGAAGCGACTTAGCAGCAGCAGCAGTAGCGGCAGCTTATCTCATGAGTAAAACAGTATAGCAGGCTTCCCCAGGGTGACTCAGTAGTAAATAATTTGCCTGCAGTTCAGGAGAGGTAGGTTCCATCCCTGGGTTGGGAAGATTCCACGGAGAAGGAAATGGCAATGTTTCCACTCCAGTATTCTTGCCTGGGAAATCCCATGGATGAAGGAGCCTGACAAGCTATAGTCCATGGGTTGCAAAAGACTTGGACATGACTTAGCTACTAAACGACAACAAAACAGTATAAGAAATCTAGGAAGCTCAGATGAACTAATATCAATTAGTATCAAAACAAACACAAATCTGATAATTACATCAGAGAAAAGCCAGAGCTGTGTTTGTAAACCAAATGTATTTAAATAATTCAATTTATCTCAGTATTTACCTTGCCTGCATGAACTTAGATTCTTATATAAAAATGTTTCTTAGCTATCAGTGAAAAGGAAAATTTTCCTTAAATTCTAACACATGAGAATATGAAAGTTTCAGCTTCTTATGCAAACATAGGAGTGGTATGAGATTTATTATGAGTCTTATCAGTTTCTATAAACCAATTATAACAGGGCTCCTTTAACTAGAGGAACTTCAAAATCTAATTAGTTAGTACCTAATGGAAGTAGGACTCATTCAAAAGATAAAGGCTTTTTTCTCCGTTTTGGACACACAGGCACACAGCTAACAGTTTCAGTTCTACAGCCTCCGCTCTGGGTAGAGTGAGCACAGAAACACAGAAACCCGTTACTCCAGACCTCCTTTCTAGTAGGTACCAAATGATTCCATAAGTAATTTGTGTGCACAAATAGATAAATAATTATAAAATAATAAGAAAATGAATTCCCTGTCTTTACCATGCAACAGAGATTATATTCCTACCATCTTGGTAGAAATCATTGAATGGTCACATTATAAAACTGTTTTCCTGCTATACTGTCATTACTGA
The DNA here is from genome assembly GCF_016772045.2 of Ovis aries. NCBI lineage: Eukaryota > Metazoa > Chordata > Mammalia > Artiodactyla > Bovidae > Ovis > Ovis aries. The sequence goes on from NC_056070.1 coordinate 2,232,454, forward strand.
GTAGTGACATTTGCTATGTGCAAACTAGAAAAAAATGTCTCGGTCTGGAAACAAAAACAAAGAAAGAAGTTAGTACAAATAAAACCTAGAGAATCAGAGACTCAGCAAAGGTAAAGTTTTATTGCCATTTAAAATAATTTCAGAAGGAGGAAGATAGAAAAAGAGAGAGAGAAAAAGAGACTGAGAGGGATCTCTTGGTAAATTCAATGTAATTCACTCTATTAAGTGAGTTCACTTGGACATCTTGGTGATACGTACACAATCATTAAAGGATAATTTTCAAAAGGTAAAATTAAATTAAAAAAATGACTCACAAATATAAATAGTTCAAATATTTTATTCAACTTATTAGATAATGACAGTGACATGGTAAGGTTGGTTCAGAGAACATTTGAGGATCTAGTTATTTATAATCAATTGATGAAGAATATTAACATGTAATTGCTATATTTCATTATAAAAATGCTAATGTTCTACAGAAAAGTAAACCACAAACTTTGGGTTATGTTTTGTACTGGAAAGAAATTATTAACAACTCTATTGGACAAAAATACACAAGTCAAAGTATAGCCTAAGTCTGGGGACTTTAATCAGTTGTAAACAATGAGTTGAACAAAGAACATTCTCCTGGATAACAAAACAAACCTTCCGTAGACCCACTAAACAATGCTACTGTGTATCATTGAAAAGACATGCCACTAACTTTGTTTCAGTTCAGTTCAGTTGCTCAGTCGTGTCCGACTCTTTGTGACCCCATGAATCGCAGCACACCAGGCCTGCCTGTCCATCACCATCTCACGGAGTTCACTCAGACTCACGTCCATCGAGTCAGTGATGACATCCAGCCATCTCATCCTCGGTCATCCCCTTCTCCTTCTGCCCCCAATCTCTCCCAGCATCAGAGTCTTTTCCAATGAGTCAACTCTTCGCATGAGGTGGCCAAAATACTGGAGCTTCAGCTTTAGCATCATTCCTTCCAAAGAAATCCCAGGGCTGATCTCCTTCAGAATGGACTGGTTTGGGGGGCCATATTTCAAAATTGTAAATAGTTTTCACATTAATAATACATCCCATGGGCAAATCAACTGCAACATTATCATTCTTTTAAAACATATATTTTTTTGACTTATTTTGGTTAATGGGCTTCCTTGGTAGCTCAGCTGGTAAAGAATCTGCTTGCAAAGCTGGAAACCCTGGGTCAGGGAGAATGGCTGGAGAAGGGATAGGCTACCCATTCCAATATTCCTGGGCTTCCCTGGTGGCTCAGCTGGTAAAGGATCCACCTGCAACATGGGAGACCTGGGTTTGATCCATGATTGGGGAAGATCCCCTGGAGAAGGGAAAGGCTACGCACTCCAGTATTCTGGCCTGGAAATTTCATGGACTGTATAGTCCACGGAGTTGCAAAGAGTCAGACACGACTGAGAACTTTCACTTTCATTTTGGTTACTGGTATTAATATACTCTGTCACCAAGTTCAAAGCTTGAAAATCAAGCACTCTCCTCACCAACACGACTGAACAAACAATCACATGCTCTATGGATATTTCTTTTGCAAAGTTTTTTAATCTGTGCTCTAATTCTCACCCTAGCTCTTTTGTATGCATGTGTCCTAAAGTCTTTGCCATCAGTGTTTTCAAACTTGGATCTAGGTCAGTGTCAGAATCACATGAAGTGTGTCGTGGACAAACCCTAATATGGTCCCCAGTTTCTCCTGCAGTCAGGTGTTCAAGCCTTGTGTAATGCCCTACTCTTGAGGGTGAGTCTAATTTGAATACTTCCAACTATGACACCACCCTTATGGCAGAAAGTGAAGAGGAACTAAAAAGCCTCTTGATGAAAGTGAAAGAGGAGAGTGAAAAAGTTGGCTTAAAACTCAACATTCAGAAAACAAAGATCATGGCATCTGGTCCCATCACTTCACGGCAAATAGGTGGGGAAACAGTGGAAACAGTGTCAGACTTTATCTTTTTGGGCTCCAAAATCACTGCAGATGGTGATTACAACCGTGAAATTAAAAGACACTTACTCCTCGGAAGGAAAGTTATGACCAACCTAGATAGCATATTCAAAAGCAGAGACATTACTTTGCCAACAAAAGTCCCTCTAGTCAAGGCTATGGTTTTTCCAGTGGTCATGTATGGATGTGAGAGTTGGACTATGAAGAAAGCTGAGTGCTGAAAAATTGATGCTTTTAAACTGTGGTGTTGGAGAAGACTGTTGAGAGTCCCTTTGACTGCAAGGAGATCCAACCATCCATTCTAAAGGAGATCAGCCCTGGGTGTTCTTTGGAAGGAATGATTCTAAAGCTGAAACTCCAGTACTTTGGCCACCTCATGTGAAGAGTTGACTCACTGGAAAGACTCTGGTGCTGGGAGGGATCGGGGGCAGGAGGAGAAGGGGGCGACAGAGGATGAGATGGCTGGATGGCATCACTGACTCAATGGACGTGAGTTTGAGTGAACTCTGGGAGTTGGTTATGGACAGGGAGGCCTGGGGTGCTGCGATTCATGGGGTCACAAAGAGTCGGACACGACTGAGCGACTGAACTGAACTGAACTGAACCACTAAAAGAAGGCAAAGGTGATGGGAGCTTTCTTCCATAAGAGCATAACTTTTTTCTTGTCAGCAGATGCTTCTCTTATTAACTTTAATGAAGTAAACCTCCAGGTAGAGAGGTCCACATAATAAAAGAGAGACAGAGAGAGAATCAGAGAGAGGGAAGGTTCCAGGAAACAGCAAGGAACTGGACTCTCATTTCCATAAGCTATAAGAATTGAATTCTGCTAATAGTCATTTGAGCTTCAAAGTTGATCTTTCGCTGGTTGAGCCTCAGATGAAACCTCAGCTCTGGCCAAGATCTTGATTGTAGCCTTGTGGGAGAACTTGAAGTAAAATACCTGGCTAAATAATACTCCAATTCTTGACTCACAGAAACTCTGAGATAATAAATGTCTGTTGTGCTAACTGCAAAATTTGTGGTAAAATATATAAACATATATTTGAGTAGAAATATATAAATAACAAGGTAGCTTTTTAAAAATATAGATTCTCAGGTTCCAATCCCACGTGATTCTTTAAATTTTCAGTGGTAACCAGGTATCTGTGGTGTATTTTAAAGCTATCTGTATAATTCTTTGATTACAATCTGTCTGGATTACGAATCACTGCTCTAAGTTGTACTTTTCCCTACTCCCAAAACTTATACATTGCCAACACAATATCCTTACCCAAACTCAACTATGATCACACCTTTGATGTGTTTTAAACCTTTCAATGACTACATATTACAAATACAACAAAATGCAACCACCTAGCAGAGAATACAACACTCTCAATTATCTGGCTGCTAGGTATCTCCCCATAAAATCTCCCAGTCACCCCACAAAGTGATCCTAAACTATATATAGCTGATCCTTCTTAGAGACTCTTTATTATCACCATGCATTTGCTAGTCTCATTTCAACTACTAAGAATTTCCATCCTCTACTTCTGCTCCCATCAAATTGTAAATTATTCATCTATAAGAAACAAACAAAATTTTATCTCCTCTATGAATCACATGTCTATTATAAGACTTATCATTTGTGACATAATTAGCTTTTTAAATTTGTTTCTTGAACACTAAATCATGGGCTTTTGCATGACCTAAACACAATTTCATCAATCATTGTTTAGAGTAGCATTGTTGAAGTTTAGATATCCATTATATACATAGAGCAAATTCATGCCACAAAATTGTTGTTCAATACAGAATGAATAAAAACTGTGTTCAGCTCTAGCTGCTCATAAAATGCTATATGTACCATCCTGCCCTTATTCTTAACATATTTTCCTAACTCAATATTTTATAAATCAAGTAATATGGTTGACTTTCATTTCGAGGAATTCTTCAGTAAATCTTTTGTAATGCAACAAATCCCTTTGAAAGCATAAAGTTGCTTTCTATATCTTTCTCACTCTTAAGTTATACTGAGTTGTCTTTAAAGCAGAGCTCATGTCTTATGAAATTGTATATTTGAACAAATGTTCTTTTCTTCTCTTTCAGTCTCTGAATACACATCAGGGCTAAATACTTAGATTTTTTTAGTTTCCCAGAGGAGAAGATGCAGTCAGGCCCATACAGAAATTGACTTTAAATGTTTTTTGGAAAACAATGCAGTGACAATATCAGAATTGCATGGACAACATTTGAATTCAAATAAAAATTTAAAAACCCTTATTTCAAGTTATATAAAAGTCATCTTTCTGCTGCTTCTAACTGGTAGGGGAATATGCTTTGAAAATTAAGGAAGGACTCTAGTTCTTGGGGCTGAGTTACATGCCCATTTTCAAGTATTATTTCCTTTAAGTGGAATGGTCAAGAACACAACTATTGAGATCTTTGAGCTTTAAAGAAAAACAAAGTATTGAAAACATATTTTGTAATTATAAAGTAGATTAAATAGAGACTACTCAAAAACAAACAGGCAGCACCTTTCACTGCCATGTTTCTCTTACTTTGGCCTTAACTTGCCTGTGCAGATAAAGCTGAATTAGAAGGGAATGCTTACCATATGTTCCTGTTACTATCTTAGATACTCCTATGTAGTTTTTAAATTAAACCTTGAAATTCATACTATCTATACAAAAGAACAAATACAGTTTAGAAATTATGAAAATATAAAGAAACATTCTATGCATAATTAGCCCAAAGATTCATTCAGTGACCTAAATTTGCATCACCAAATATCAGTGGCAATTTGCCTAGAATTTACTTAGGCGTTTATTGAGAATTTGAATACATGAGGTTATACTAGCATCATGGATTAACATTGATCAAATGAATGCAACAAACAGGTGGTTCAATATACAAACATCTTTTTAAGGGAAAATGAAGCAAAGTGGTGTTTTTTTTTTTTTTCCACATTGGCTCACTCACTGCTGCACAAAATCATTAAAAAGTTATTATTGCTTGATTGTATCACTAGACATTTCCATTTCATAACCTTATTCCATTTTCAGAATTTAAATTTTATATGTAAAAAGAACAATTGTTTCTACTTATCACATAATTTTATAGCCAGATGGGACTTTAAAAGTCACGTATTACAGCATTTATCAACTAAGAAACTATATATTCAATTGGGAGAGATAAAGCACCTTTGTTTTTATAGAAAACCTTAGAATGAGGGAGCAAAGGGACAAAAGGAGGAGGCAAAGAAAAGAACGTAGGCACATCTCCCTGAAAGAAGTGAGATAGGAGAAGGCACAAGGGTTTAAAACTGGGCCAAGTGTGTTATTTATTATAGGTAGATAATTATGTTTTCTCTTCCCATAACTAATTAGCAAACTTAATCATTCATCAAACCTTCTTTCAGATACTTTCTCCAGTAAAGCCCCTTTAGTTTTCCCTGAGAAAATTAACCATGTATGTCTCTAGATTTAATTTGTGCCTTTTGGACTTCTGGTACACTTATCACTTAGCAACCTAGTTACTTTTTCACACAGTCAGCATATAAACCTTTTGCACAAGGATTGTAATTTTTTTGTCCTTTAGTGACTGGCACATAAAATATACTCAGTAAATCTTTTGGATCACAAGTACTGTTGTTCAAAAGAGCATTAATGTATTCAAGACAGCTGGCAGAAACATGACATAGATAAAACGTTTAATTTTATATTTAAGAGGTCATACAGAAAGCTTGAGAGTTTGTACCTCCTAGAACTTCACAATTGCCCTCATCTCACATACTAGCAAAGTAATGCTCAAAATTCTCTAAGCCAGGCTTCAATAGAATGTGAACTGTGAAATTCCAGATGTTCAAGCTGGATTCAGAAAAAGCAGAGGAACCAGAGATCAAATTGCCAATATCTGTTGCATCCTCGAAAAAGCAAGAGAGTTCCAGAAAAACATCTACTACTGCTTTATTGACTATGCCAAAGCCTTTGACTGTGTGGATCACAACAAACTGTGGAAAATTCTTCAAGAGATGGGAAAACCAAACTGCCTTACCTACCTCCTGAGAAATCTATATGCAGGTCAAGAAGCAACAGTTAGAACTGGACACGAAACAGCAGACTGGCTCCAAATAGGGAAAAGAGTACATCAAGGCTATATATTGTCACCCTGCTTATTTAACTTATATGCAGAGTACATCATGAGAAATGCTGGAGTGGAAGAAACACAAGCTGGAATCAAGATTGCCAGGAGAAATACCAATGACCTCAGATATGCAGATGACACCACCCTTATGGCAGAAAGTGAAGAACTAAAGAGCCTCTTGATGAAAGTGAAAGAGGAGAGAGAAAAAGTTGGCTTCAAACTCAACATTCAGAAAACTAAGGTCATGGCATATAGTCCCATCGCTTCATGGCAAATAGATGGGGGAACAATGGAAACAGTGACAGACTTTATTTTTCTGGGCTCCAAAATCACTCAGATGGTGATTGAAGCCATGAAATTAAAAAATGCTTGCCCCTTGAAATGAAAGCTATGATCAAACTAGACAGCATATTAAAAAGTAGAGACATTACTTTGCCAAAAAATATCCATCTAGTCAAAACTATGGTTTTTCCAATAGTCATGTATGGATGTGAGAGTTGGACTATGAAGAAAGCTGAGCGCCAAAGAATTGATGCTTTTGAACTGTGGTGTTGGAGAAGACTCTTGAGAGTCCCTTGAACTGCAAGGAGATCCAACCAGTCCATCCTAAAGGAGATCAGTCCTGAATATTCATTGGAAGGACTGATGCTGAAGCTGAAACTCCAATACTTTGGCCACCTGATGTGAAGAACTAACTAGAAAAGACCCTGATTCTGGGAAAGATTGAAGGCAGGAGGAGAAGGGGATGACATAGGATGAAATGGTTGGATGACATCACTGACTCACCAGACATGAGTTTGAGTGAGCTTCAGGAGTTGGTGATGGACAGGGAAGCCTGGCATGCTGCAGTCCATGGGGTTGCAAAGAGTCACACATAACTGAGCAACTCAACTGAACTGAACTGAGCTGAGAACTTCTTAGAACTCCAAGAGGCTGCCAATTCTCTTTGAAATTATTCAAGAAGTATGTAAGACTACTACTTTCCTGATTTGGGGTGAATAAATATATATTTTTTCATGTTTGACAATTTTTATTATGAAGAATAAAATAAGTTTAAAGAATAATGCTGTTGTATAGAGCCTTGCTCTTCAGCGTGGTCCATGGACCAGCATTCCCTGGAAGTCTGGAGAATAGAGAATAATCTTGGGCCCCATCCCAGATACACTGAATCTAATCTAAGTTTTAATAAGGTTTACATTTTAAGAATCATTTTGTAGAGGCCATGAAACAATTCTCTATTTCTTGAGAATAAATGAAAGTTATTTGGACTTAGGAAGATTTTTTTTTTTCAAAAATAAGTAGTAAGTGATCATAGAGTAAAATATGAAATGATTGTATAAGAGTGTGTTTTCGAAAACTTATTTTTAAATGACATATTATCATTTATTTCAGAAACCTCAAGTAGGAAAAGGGTCTTAGTTCTTGAGCTTATGAAAGACTATAATTAATTCTATACTATAAACTTCCTGAATGAGGTGAATAAATATTAGTGAAGACATTGTGAAAAAAAATATATAGTAGCTTGCTTGTGATCATTCTAATCATTGCTTTGGATAACTTGTGATGTCCAGTTTAGTGTTCTTGACCTTGACATTTCTGATAATTTTCTTTAAAAATCAATTTCTATTCTGTAAGTCCTATGTACTTTTTCTGTAGATCTTGGTGCAGTCCAGTATGTATTTGCACCAGACATGCATACACACATAGCTCTTACATCTCAAAAATAATTGCTTTCATGTTTTATACTGTATCACTGTTTTCAAACATACACCAGTACGGAGCCAGATATCTAGTAAAGATTTTAGAATACAGTATGGTCCCTGATAGCTCAGCCGGTAAAGAATCTGCCTGCAATGCAGGAGACCCCGGTTCGATTCCTGGGTCGGGAAGATCCGTGGGAGAAGGGACAGGCTATCCACTGCAGTATTGTTGGGCATCCCTTGTAGTTCAGCAGGTAAAGAATCTGCCTGCAATGCGGGAGACGTGGGTTCGATCCCTGGTTTGGGAAGATCCCCTGGAGAAGGGAAAGGCTACCCATTCCAGTATTCTGGCTTAGTGGGCTCAGGTCGCAGAGTCCAACGCAACTGAACGACTTTCACTTTCTTGTCGACTTCATCAGCACAGCAGACTTCCCTCCTTCCATGATCGTGATCTTATTTTTTAGAATCATGCCAGTGGTTGAAGGATTCATCTTATAAGAACAGGCGATTTGTTCGTGAATCCAGTAAATAAGCACTTTGCGGTAGATTGTATCACTTGATCATCGAGATCCTTCAGTCTTTGAGCAAGACTCACAAATGAGAAGACTCCAGGCTCTTCCTAGGTCATGCAAGGATGCCTTCTGTGGGAGAGAGCAAATTAGCCAAGATGGCTTTCTTAGGACCTCCCGCTCCACCTTCTGTAAATAATGACTATGTAACAGCTGAGATCACTTACAGCGCTGGGCGTGCACATTACGAGGTACTCGCTCAGTCATGAGCTACTTTGTGCTGTGTACGTATATATAAGCTCCACCTGGGAAAAGCCCTGCAGTGCTGTGTGTGGTAATGTCGTGTTATGTTACGTCTGCTGCTAAGGCTGCTGCACTAGCCGGGAGAGAATAAACGTATCTGCAGCTTCTCTGGCTCTTTTCAGTCTCCTTGCAGCCTCTTAGTTTGCACGTTGCCTACCCTGGGTTCAGCTAGCAGTGCAGGCAGTGTGAACAGTGAGACAGTTGGTGCTGTGCAGGGTCAGCAATATGCCTTCCTCCTACAATCCTCCTTATTACCATTCCTCTAGCTCTCTTGGAGGAACTCTAGAAGACAGAAATTCACTCAAGTTTGTGGATAGATTGAGATAATTTACTGGACTTTGTGTTTTAGCCTTGAAAGAAAATCATATTACACAGGATCTTCAAAGTCCCACCAGATATATCTTCAAACATATCCAGGTAGAAATTATTCCTCTAGCATCAGTAATCACTCAATACTCTATGGCTCTAATCCGGTGAGAATAGGCTCAAAGACTGACCTTTGAATTTTCAGGGTAAAGGAGACTTGATAAAGTGGGCAGCCAGGTTAAGCTGTATGTCATGGAACTTAGCCAGGTATGAAAGGAGAAATATTGATTGGCGGCTAGAGGTGAGGTGCAGTGTTAAAAGAGGGTTCTTTGTAAGGACTGATGAAACTTGATTGTAGCTGGGAAGGACCTGCAGAAAAATCAAAAGGAATAATAGATGGAGCCAGATCTTAAATAAAATGGAACAAGATAGTGAGTAAAGAGCAGAGGGGAGGTATGGTCCCTAAACTAGATGGACAGCTCTTAATCTAAGTCTAGAGTGGTGTCAGGAGGAAGAAGGTTAACAGATAAACTTGTAGGTTAGGGAGAGGATAGAATTTACTAAGGACACACCTTATAGTTTTTTATTTTAATTGTGAAATAAGTGGTGTGTTTATTTGTTTAGAGTATGGGTTTGGGATTTGTTTGGGGCTTTGAGGATACAGTGTTTTGCAAAGGCAGTTTACATTGTTGGGTGCAGGTGTGAACTTTCTCCTTATCACTATTGGCACTTCGTTCACGAATCCACTAAGGAAGCACTTTGCAGTGCACATCATCTTAACACTTGATTACTGCGGTCCTGCGTCTTTGAGCAAGAGTCACAGATGTCTTCACTCTGGCACTTTCTGGGACATCCATGGATACCTTCCTCCTGCAAGCCTCCTTAATGCCATTTCTCTAGCTCCTTTAAAAAAATTCATTAGAAATTGCTAACAAATATATGTAACTTCATGCCTTATGTAAATTCATGACTTTTGCCATCTCTTCTTCCAGAAAAACCAGTGAAATCCAGATTTTCCATTTGATATTGTGTCCATCTTGAGCAATTCATAGCTTTCTTCTCAGTCACTTTGTCATAGAGAACTCCCACAAGAAGCTTTCAATGTGGCCTCAAAGAGAAGAATCAGTTTGTCAAAGCTGGAATAGCACAAAAAAAAGGCAAGCCAATGCTTATGAAATATGTATATTCATTACTGATTCAGGTCACAGGATTGCTTTTAACACATTTATTTGATGATGGAGTGCTACTAAGAAGACCCAAGATTATGGTTTTGTAGATTAATAAGAACCAAGGACTTCATGGTGGGAAGTTGAGAATGAATACTTTCCTGGTGTCCTGCAGTCAGATGCTCACTGTGTTCGAAGTTTCTTTTGGAAAACAAGAGCTGTATCTCAAAATATTTTTTGACAAAAAAAAATTTGCTTTAAAACCAAATGGACTGTCATTGTGATTCTGCTGTTGGAAACTGAGAGAGGATCTGCACTCATAGACACACTTAAAGCATCATTAGGTATGTGGATCAAAATTGCCAAATGACATTGGTTTATGCTGCTCTGTGATCCAGTCACACATGTTTCTCTTTCCATGGGCACCATTCAAATTTAATCTAGATCTCTGGATTATTAGTATATTAGTTGGGGGTTATTAGTTGTGGAGATCACACACAATGGTATGATCACTCACCTAGAGTCAGACATCCAAAGTCAGGAGGGCCTTAGGAAGCATCACTACAAACAAAGCAAGTGGAGGTAATAGAATTCAGCTGAGCTATTTCAAGTACTCAAAGATGATGCTGAGAAAGTACTGCACTCAATATGCCAGCAAAGTTGGAAAACTCAGCAGTGACCACAGGGCTGGAAAAGGTCAGTTTTCATTCCAACCCCAAAGAAAGGCAATGCCAAAGAATGCTCAAACTACCACACAATTGCACTCATCTCACACACTAGTAAAGTAATGCTCAAAATTCTCCAAGCCAGGGTTCAGCAATACGTGAACCATGAACTTCCAGATGTTCAAGCTGGTTTTAGAAAAGGCAGAGGAACCAGAGATCAAATTGCCAACATCCACTGGATCATCGAAAAAGCAAGAGAGTTCCAGAAAAATATCTATTTCTGTTTTATTGACTATGCCAAAGCCTTTGACTGTGTAGATCTCAATAAACTATGGAAAATTCTGAAAGGGATGGGAATACCAGAAAACCTGACCTGTCTCTTGAGAAACCTGTATGCAGGTCAGGAAGCAACAGTTAGAACTGGACATGGAACAACAGACTGCTTCCAAATAGGAAAAGGAGTACGTCAAGCCTGTATATTGTCACCCTGCTTATTTAACTTATATGTAGAGTACATCATGAGAAATGCTGGGGTGGAAGAAGCACAAGCTGGAATCAAGACTGCTGGGAAAAATGTCAATAACCTCAGATATGCAGATGACACCACCGTTATGGCAAAAAGTGAAGAAGAACTAAAGAGCCTCTCGAAGAAAGTCAAAGAGGAGAGTGAAAAAGTTGGCTTAAAGCTCAACATTCAGAAAACGAAGATCATGGCATCTGGTCCCATCACTTCATGACAAATAGATGGGGAAACAGTGGAAACTGTGGCTGACTTTATTTTTCTGTGCTCCAAAATCACTGCAGATGGTGATTGCAGCCATGAAATTAAAAGATGCTTACTCCTTGGAAGGAAAGTTATGACCAACCTAGACAGCATATTAAAAAGCAGAGACATTACTTTGTCAACAAAGATACATCTAGTGAAAGCTATGGTTTTTCAGTGGTGATGTATGGTTGTGAGATTTGAACTATAAAGAAAGCTGAGCACAGAAGAATTGATGCTTTTGAAGTGTGGTGTTGGAGAATACTCTTGAGAGTCCCTTGGACTGCAAGGAAATCCAACCATCCATCCTAAAGGAGATCAGTCCTGTGTGTTCATTGGAAGGACTGATGTTGAAGCTGAAACTCCAATATTTTGGCAACCTGATTCAAAAAGCTGACTGGTTTGAATAGACCCTGATGTTGGGAAAGATTGAAGTCAGGAGGAGAGGGGGATGACAGAGGATGAGATGGTTGGATGGCATCATCGATTCAATGGACATGTTTGGGTAAACTCCAGGAGCTGATGATGGACAGGGAGGCCTGGCATGCTGCAGTTCATTGTGTAGCAGAGGGTCAGACATGACTGCGCGACTGAACTGAACTGTGAATAATGGAACAAAGTGACTTTTGAGGCTTAAGAATTACTTTGTCTTCACTGAAAGAGTTACAAGTCTGCAAACTGATTCAGGTCTAAAAGTTGAGCAAGAGTCTATAACTTTCCCTCATGATGACTCAGATCAGATCTAGTTCAGCTTTCTTTTCCTTTTTTCTTTTTCTCTCTTTTGGTGGTGGTGGTAGTAGCGCAGAAGCAAAGCAAGGTGGCAGGAATCAACAATTTAAATAGTTTAATTTAAACGGTAACTTAGAGGGATGATTACTCTAGATCTTAGGTACCCCATGTTTAATTAGCCATTAGTTTAGTAGGTGAATCAAACCATGATGCTTACTCTTCCAGCTCTACTTACTCTTCCAGTTTATTATGGAAAACATACCCACATTTCCTCTGACAATTAAATTTTAGTTTACAACTTTATTCCATTGGGATTGCATTATCTATTGAAATCAGGGAGCCCACTTTAATAGCAGCTTCTTCATGATTACCCCTGCTCTACAAAAAATATCCCCTACTATATTTCCCAAAGAATTTTACACTGTTCTCATCAAAGTTTTCCTCAATATCCTGGTGAAGGATGATTTCTCTATGCACTTAAAAAAATTTTTTTTAATGTTTTAAAATATAAATTTATTTATTTTAATTGGAGGTTAACTACTTTACAATATTGTTTTGGTTTTGCCATACATCAGCATGAATCCACCACAGGTATACCTGTGTTCCCCATCCTGAACCCCCCTCCCTCCTCCCTCCCCGTACCATCTAAAACACTGGTGAAGGAAATCAAAGAGGACACTAAGAGATGGAGAAATATACCATGTTTGCGGATCTATGTACTTTTATGAAAGACTCAAAGGGGCTAGATAAATGGTTGGCACATAATACATGTGCACTGACATTTATTTTTCCCTAACTCTGAATGTTTCACACTGCTGGTAATACCATCCTAAAGGGTATGGCTTAAAAGATTTGTGAGTGATGCTTCTGGAAGCCACAGAGATGGGAGGTTACTCCTATCATTTAGTGAGTGAGATCGTGGGTCAAATTCTAAACATTCTTAAGTATCAGGACAGGTCCTCACTACAAAAAGTTATCCTCTATACCATATAAGTTATGAATATACTGAAGGGTAATTGTGAAAGTAAAAACTTAGCTGAGCTTGGAAACTACTGCCATGTCATAGAAAAATTACCAGTTTTTGTTGTTGTTGCAGTTTTAAAGCATTCCAGCTTTTTTAGTAATACAGAGAAATAGAAGCTGAGCGAATATTATAATTTGTTTATGGTCTCAAATCTATTGAGAACTGTTCATTATTTGGTCCAAATAATGAACCCTACCATTTCTGAGAACCCTACCATTTAGGGTTCTCAGATGGCCCAGTGATAAAGAATTAACATGCCAATGAAGGAGATATGAGACTCAGGCTCAATCCCTGGGTCAGGGAGATTCCCGAGAGGAAGACATGGCAACACACTCTAGTGTTCTTCCCTGAAGAAGAATCCTCATAGACAGAGGAGCCTGGCAGGCTATGGTCCATAGGCTCACAAAGAGTCAGACACGACTGAAGCAACTTAGCATGCATGCATGCATCACCAATAGGCTGCTTATTTTATTTGAATTACCATAGCATTGTTTCATCAGTTCTAATTTATAGTTGTTACTAAGACTGATGAGAGTCTCAAGGCAAGACTGCTAAAGTGGTTTGCCACTCCCTTTTCCAGTGGACCATTTTTGTCAGAACTCTCCACCATTAGAGACACCAAGGTAATATTTCATGCAAAATGGGCACAATAAACGACAAAAACGGTATGAACCTAACAGAAGAAGATGTTAAGATGAGGTGGTAAGGATACACAGAAGAACTATTAAAAAATGATCTTAATGACTTAGATAACCACAATGGTATGATCACTTACCTAGAGCAAGACATCCTGGAATGCAAAGTAAGTGGGCCATAGGAAGCATCACTATGAACAAAGCTAGTGGAAGTGATGGAATTCCACCAGAGCTATTTCAAATCCCCAAAGATGATGTTGTGAAAGTACTGCACTCAGTATGTCAGCAAATTTGGAAAACTCAACAGTGGCCACAGGACTGGATAAGGTCAGTTTTCATTCCAACTCCAAAGAAAGGCAATGCCAAAGAATGTTCAAACTACCGCACAATTGCACTCATCTCACATGCTAGCAAAGTATTGTTCAAAATTCTCCAAGCTAGGCTTCAACAGTATGTGAACCTAAAGCTTCCAGATATTTAAGCTGGATTTAAAAAGGCAGAGAAACCAGAGATCAAATTGCCAACATCCGTTGCATCATCAAAAAAGTAAGAGAGTTCCAGAAAAACATCTACTTCTGCTTTATTGAATATGCCAAAGCCTTTAAGTGTGTGGATCACAAAAAACTGGAAAATTCTTCAAGAGATGGGTATACCAGACCATCTGACCCGCCTCCTGAGAAATCTATATGTTGGTCAAGAAGCAATAGTTAGAACTGGAAATGGAACAATGGACTAGTTCCAAACTGTGAAAGGATTACATCAACACTGTATATTGTCACCCTGCTCATTTAACTTATATGCAGAGTGCACCATGCAAAATGCTGGGCTGGATGAAGGACAAGCTGGAGTCAAGTTTTCCAGGAGAAATATCAATGACCTCAGATATGTGAATGACACCATCCTTATGGTAGAAAGAGAAGAGGAACTAAAGAGCCTCCTGATGAGGGTGATAAAGGAGAGTGAAAAATATGGCTTAAAACTCAGCATTCAAAAAGTGAAGATCATGGCATCTGGTCTCAACACTTCAAGGCAATAGATGGGGAAACAATGGAAACAGTGACATTGTTTCCTGACATATTTTTTTGGTCTCCAAAATCACTGCAGATGGTAACTGCAGCCATGAAATTAAAAGATGCTTGCTCCTTGGAGGAAAAGCTATGACAATCTAGACAATATTGAGACACAGACAGCAGAGACATGAATTTGCCAACAAAGGTCCATATAGTCAAAGGTAGGGTTTTTCCAGTAGTCATGTATGGATGTGAGAGTTGGACCGTAAAGAAGGCTGAGTGCTAAAGGACTGATGCCTTTAAACTGTGGTGCTGGAGAAGACTTGAAAGTCCCCTGGACTGCAAGGAGATCAAACCTGTCAATCCCAATGGAAGTCAGTTCTGAATATTCATTGGAAGAACTGATGCTGAAGCTGAAGCTCCAATAGTTTGGCCACCTGATGTGAAGAACTGACTCATTAGAAAAGATCCTGATTCTGGGAAAGACTGAATGCAGGAGGAGAAAGGAATGGCAGGATGAGATGGTTGGATGGCATCACCGACTCAATGGACCTGAGTTCAAGCAAGCTCCAGAAGATGGTGAAAGACACGGAAGCCTGGCTTGCTGCAGTCCGTGGGGTCACAAAGACTTCGACCTAACTGAGCAACTTAACAATGACAAATAAAACTGAGCAGAACCCTGTGGGACACCCAGTCATGAAAACCTTTCTCCGTCCCTCATTTCTTGATTGTAAGAAATAGGCTTCATTCAGCCTCCATGACCTTTCCTGAGTCCCAGTGGGCAGGTTAAAAGAGGTGCTAATCAGGGAGGGAAAAGAATGCAGAGACCAGGGCAGAACAGTCAGGAAACAATAGTACAGCTTTGGGACAGGGTCCTTGTTCCCACTCAAAGGATACACAAAACAATATCTCTGAGCTGTTCTGCAGGTACTGACACCCCCACAAAGTGGAGGAAGTTAGCTGTATGCTGCCCACCAGCAAGTAGACCCAAGATGGGTTGGAACCAAAGATTGTTGATGCTGACTCCTACTTAACTCACCACCAACCAGTCAGAAGAACATCCACACTCTGATCACACCCTCTTTGAACCATTACTATAAAACTCCTCACTGCCCCCAAGGTGGGGACACACAGTCTTGAGGCATTAGCCCACTGTGACCCCCTTTTGCTTAGTAAAGCAAATATAGCTATTCATTTTTATTTCACTCAAACTCTCTGAACTTGATTCAGCTTCATTATTCTCAAAGATTATCTATCTAGCCCTATATATCTAACATTTGTTTAATTTTCTAAGTATCCATCTCTCAATCACATAATTTAAAATGTCAAACATGAAGTGTCAATATTTAACTGAATATTTAAAATTCAATTTTCTAATTTTGCATAAAAAGAACAACTACTTACATTTCTACTCTATAACAGCAATGATGAAAACACAAGTCTTAACATTTTTCAAAGAAAAAATTTATAAAAAATCAAATATGTGTACTGAAGTTCTCAGATTTAAAAACTTAAGAAGTACTTTTCCCCCTAGAATATTAAGAATAAACTTGTCAAAGGATAAAGATGCCATTGTTTCTTACAAAATGATAGACTTATGAGCTGTATAGACCATAAAAATTGGTGAAAATTAATTTTTCTAGCTGTATGAGTACAATGATGAAAGAAAAGCTAAATAAAATAATTCCATCTACTCTAGTGAGCAATTATATTGTTTCAAGATGAGGATAAACAAAGAAAATCATCTGTGTAATGCACTGCATTCAGGCAAATTTTCATGAAAAGTGGATGTGAGCACCCTTTTTGTTAAAAGAAAAAAAATAAACTTCCATATTGCACATGTAAGGCTTATAAGAAATACAACATTCATAGAGGAAATGTTATTTTCCAAATTACTGATAGCATTTCCACTTCCGTTTGAAATTAGTAGGGTTTGGAATTATCTTCCTACTGTAAACAACTGGAAAATTTACCCCCAAAAAAGGAAGAAACTATACTTGCAAATTAAAAAAATAGATAGTGCAGGGCTGTGGTCCTTGATAGAAAGTGAACCCATGAAATTAAGCTTTATAATTCTACCAGCTTTCCTCCCAGAGAAAAATTCAGGATCACTACAGAGGGAGTGAAATGATAAACATTAGCCCATTGGTCTCACTGGGTTGACAAGACAGTGATCAGACTTTGGGGAGACCAAGTAGTCAAGAATTTACCAGACAGAATGTCATAAAGGAAGAAGCAGTGCAGTGAAAGAGTTATAAAAGCTTCATAGCAATCTCTTGAGTCTTTGAACATCACCCATCTGTGCACACATAAGGTGAGACTTCATGAGGCTAGAAAAAGAACAACTTTTTGGAAAGAACAATTACTGGGGTAATGTAAGATGAAAAGTCTCCAGAACTCACTATCCAGAGTTGAGAGGACTCACTAGATATGCAGAACAATCAATAGAGATCCTAAAATGCTTATGTCTTTGAAGCAAGACTGAATTAACCCCAGAGTAGTGACTATACTACACATGCCCCTAAAAAAGCATGACAGCAAGTTTTAAATAGCTCAAATTGTCCCACAAGTTACTCAACTACCTGCCAGAACAAATTCCAACTCTACTTAAAGGACTTAAACAAAATCAGGCACTCAGCAATGTCAAACTCAAAATACCTGGCATGTAGTAAAAAAACAAGTAGCCAAAGAGGTAATAATATGTGGCCCACTGTCAGGAAACAAGTCAGCTAATATTAACAGACCCAGAACTGATAAATATAATAGAATTAGTAGACAAGATTGTTTGCAACCTCAAGTTCATATGCCTGATGCACAGTGAGGCCAAACAAACCAACACATTAGAGTCTGGAGCAGAGAAATGTTTATTGCAGGGCCATGCAAGGAAATAGGTGGCTCATGCCCACCCCCCCACCCCCGCAAAATCTTGAACCTTCAAAGGGTTTCAGCAAGGCCTTTTTAAAGGCCAGGTGAGGGAAGAAGGTCATAAGGAATACAATTCGCCCATGCAGAGTTCTCTGATTGATGGTCCAGTAACAAGGTGATGGCACAGGCATTAACAATATCAAGCCTTTGACTCCAGGAGTTTGTGGGGACTATGTGCTCACGGTGACCAAGTAGTTAACATCTTCCATTTGGTGGAAGGTTTTCACATCTATAAAACAACTTAGAAAGTGTGCATTAAATATTGTTTTCTAGGTACTTCAGAGAGGAGCTGAAGCAGAGGATATGGGGGAAGGGTCCATAGGATCCTTCCTATGGATGAATGTTTGCATGGTTGGTACATGATACAGATGCCCTAACATTTAGTTTTCCCTAACTCTGAATATTTCACATTGCTGGTAATACCATCTTAAAGAGTATGGTTTAAAAATTTTGTGAGTGATTTTTTTTTTGGAAGCCAAGGGCATGGGAGGTTATTCCTACCATTTAGTGAGTGAGATCATGGGTCAAATTCTCAGGCATAACCCACTGAAAAGGACATAACAAAACTATTTTAAGTATGTTGAATATTCTCATTAGTGTAAATGGAAGCATCTAATGTTCATAATAAAGAGGGAGGTGGAATATGTGAAAATGGCAATGCCTAGATATGAAAAATACATTATTTAGGAGAGGGAGAGGGTGGGATGATTTGGGAGAATGGCATTGAAATGTGTATAATATCATATAAGAAACGAATCACCAGTCCAGGTTCAGTGCAGGATACAGGATGCTTGGGGCTGGTGCACTGGAATGACCCAGAGGGATGGTATGGGGAGGAAGGTGGGAGGGGGATTCAGGATGGGGAACACGTGTACACCTGTGGCAGATTCATGTTGATGTATGGCAAAACCAATACAATATTGTAAAGTAATTAGCCTCCAATTAAAATAAATAAATTTACATTAAAAAAATAAATAAAAATTTTTGTAGATATTACCATCAAATTCCATTCTACAGAAAAAAGAACATGAATTTGAACATACAACAACAAAAACTAGCAAAAAGGAAGGATATAGTGACCTGTGGGGCAATATTAAGTTGTCTAACATTTGTGCAATTGGAGTCCCAAAAGGAGAAAGAGAAGAAGCATCAAAAAATTTAAAGATACAATGTCTGAGAGTTTTCCAAATTTAATGAAAACTGAAGTCAGGCTAAGCTGACTTTAGAACCAAGAATATTGGCATAAGCAAAAAGAAACTCTTAAAAGATTGTATTTATCAGGGCTTGAGACATAAAAAAAAGTCTTGATAATCCTGAATGCCTATATACCTAATATGCTTTAAAATATAGCCATCCCTTGGTATCCATGGGGGATTGGTTCCAGGACTTTTCCAGATACCAAAATTTGTGGATGCTCAAGTTTCTTGTATAAAATGTTATATTATTTGCATATAACTACACATCATCCCATAAACTTTGAATTACCTTGAGATTACTTGTAAAACTGAATATAATGTAAATGCTATGTAAATAGTTGCCAGTACATGGAAAATTTAAGTGTTTCTTTTTGGATCTTGGAAAGACCCTGCATGAGAATGAAACCACACAGCTGAGAGCAGCACTGAGAGATGGTGGGAAAGAGGCATCACCCAGGTATATGATCCACTAAATTCTTTTTCTTTTCTGCTTAAACAATTTACATTATTTGCAACCAATACAAATTAGTACACATCACTTTCTAGCGTATGTGACCTGAAAGTAACTAGTAGTTTACCATTTTGTCATTTTCATAAGAAGCTACACTTGAGACCAGGCTTCTAAAGAAAATTATGCATAAAAATTGACAAATGACTATCTCTAGATATCACAATTAATTGTTATTATCAACATGAAAATCCAATATTTATATTTGAAGCAAAAATGAGATCACTTCTCAGCAATACTGAGAAGACAGGTTGTAAAATTTGGATAATAAAGACATGATCAGACCCCAGAGCTGAGGTTGGTTTGAATGCAGATAGAATTATTTATTTATTTGGTGTTTAATTGGTGTTCACATAAATCAATCTTTATTTTCTTTGATCTTATTTTCTCTTCAGCTTTTAAAAACTTTGAATATAATACAGTTTTCACTGATTGTATTTCTCTTGCATATTAACAAACACCTGGGCAAATTACACCAAACTTAGCATCACTTCTTTTCTTTCTCCATACTCCTTTGGATCTTAATGTGAAAATCACACTCTGTTTATCTGCATATCAGTTCAGCTCAGTTCACTTCATCATGCAGTCATGTCCAATTCTTTGAGACCCCATGGACTGCAGACTGTAGCACACCAGGCTTTCCTGTCCTTTACCAACTCCCGCAGCTTGTTAAAACTCATGTCCATCGAGTCGGTGATGCCTACTAACCACCTCATCCTCTACCGTCCCCTTCTCCTCCTGCCTTCAATCTTTCCAGCCTCAGGATCTTTTCAAATGAGTGACTCCTTCACATCACGTGGCTGAAGTATTGAAGCTTCAGCATCAGTCCTTCCAAAGAATATTCAGGACTGATTTCCACTGGGATTGACTGGATTGATTTTCTTGCAGTCCAAGGGACTCTCAAGAGTCTTCTCTAACACCACGGTTCAAAAGCATCAATTTTTTGGTGCTCAGCTTACTTTATAGTCCAGCTCTCACATCCATACATGACTAATGGAAAAAAAAAGCATTCCTTTGACTCTATGGACTTTGGTGGTAAAGTGATGTCTCTGCTTTTTAATATGCTGTCTAGGTTGGTCATAGTTTTCTTCCAAGGAGTAAGCGTATTTTATTTCATGGCTGCAGTCAAATCTGCAGTGATTTTTGGAGCCCAAGAAAATCGCTCACTGTTTCCATTGTTTCCCCCTTTATTTGTCATAAAGTCATGGGAGGGGATGCCATGATCTTCATTTTTTAAATGTTTAGTCTTAAGCCAACTTTTTCACTCTTCTTTTTCACTTTTATCAACGTGCTCTTTAGTTCTTTGCTTTCTGCCATTAGGGTGGTGTTATATGCGTATCTGAGGTTATTGATACTTCTCCCAGCAATCTTGACTCCAGCTTGTGCTTCATCTAGCCCGGCATTTCGCATGATGTACTCTGCATATAAGTTAAATAAGCAGGGTGACAATAATCAGCCTTGACGTACTCCTTTCACAATTTGCAACCAGTCTGTTGTACCATGTCCGGTTCTAACTGTTGCTATTTGACCTGCATACACATTTCTCAGGAGGCAGTTTTGGTGGTCTGGTATTCCCATCTCTTGAGGAATTTTCCACAGTTCATTTTGATCCACACAGTCAAAGGCTTTGGCATAGTGAATAAAGAAAAAGTAGATATTTTTCTGGAACTCTCTTGCTTTTTTGATGATGCAATGAATGTTGGCAATTTGATCTCTGGTTCCTCTGCCTTTTCTAAATCCAGCTTGAACATCTGGAAGTTCTCAGTTCGCTTACTGTTGAACCCTTGCTTGGAGAATTTTGAGCATTACTCTGCTAGTGTGTGGTACGTGTGCAATTGTGCGGTAGTTGGTACATTCTTTGGCATTGCCTTACTTTGGGATTGGAATGAAAACTGACCTTTTCCAGTCCCGTTTTCGTTGTTAAGTTTTCCAAATTTGCTAGCATATTGAGTGCAGCTCTTTAACGGCATCATCATTTAGGATTTGAAATAACTCAGGTGGAATTCCATCACCTCCACTATCTTTGTTTGTAGTGATGCTTCCTAAGACACACTTCTCACTCCAGGATGTCTGGTTCTAAGTGAGTGATCACACCATTGTGGTTATCTGGGTCATTCAGATCTCTTTTGTATGGTTCTTCTTTGTATTCTTGCCACCTTTCTTAATATCTTCTGCTCCTGTTAGGTCCATATCCTTCCTTCCCTTTATTGTGCCCATCTTGTACAGTTCTTGGTGAACCAAATTTGCCATAATGACAGCATAAAATTATTGCTGTACGTATCAGTCATATTCTGCATAGAATTTTCAAGCTATGGAAAATTATGATAATTGAAGTATCTCTTCCTTTCCATATAGAGTGTTAAGGTACAAATCCATTTTTAAAGATTTTAAAGTTTTCTCTTGGAGAATGATTTCAGAATATCTCAGTTCTAATGCTGTAAACATTCACATCCTTATAAGAAAAGATTCATAATAAATAAAAGAATAAATCATGGCCAAAATTACTATTATGGGATAATTTTCACATTATTATAAGTAATTATTTAAATCAATGTAATGCCTGAATATCAGAAATTTCGTACTTATATTCTTACTTCTCTTGAACTTTTCAAATTGTCTTTACGCAAGTAGACTCTTCCAGACCTTTTGCTCTTGTTTTATGAATCATTTTAAATTATATCTCAGAATTTTTAAAGATGGAGAACTTTCTTCGTGGAGTGTGTCAGTAGAGTTTTAATTCTCAGAATGTTTTCTTAATTCAGTCTTTCTTTATCATTTATGCAATAAAAGTATTCTTCTTACACTGTGTACTTCTTAAAATATATTTTGACTGAAAGCACATTTTAAAATATGGATTTGAAATATATTTTTTAAAGCATAGTCTATCGTATTCCAAATATCTCAGTCTACATATATCTGAGCTTACTCACTAACTAGGGGACCATTTTTTTTCTCACCTATAAAATGAAAACAATAAGTTTTGGAAAATAGCAATAAAATATTCCTGAGAAATAAATAAGACATGTTAAAAGTGCCTAGCATAGCACCTGATTCATATATTTTAGTTAATTTGTACCTGGAGCTAATTATTTGAGGACAATTTTGATTTTAATTTCTTCAAAATGAATGACAGAAATTCACTATTCCAACATCTTAAGTCTAGAATTTTCTTGAATATCAATGTGAAATTCTTATTAGAAGATCAGGAGAATTCCTTTATCTGATGCTCAGAAATTAGGTAAATGAACCAGCTAAAGAGGCCCTTAAAATTGCAGTTTGTGCTGACATTTGAACAAACAATTAACTTGGACTTAATCTCAAAATGATTTAAACAGTTTTAATCTCTGTTTGGTAAAGCATCAAACAATTATTAAAGCCCATGAGCTCTGGGGTTAGAATATACCCATGTTTACTAATATGAATTTAAGCCCAAAGAGAAATGAAATCTTCCCCTTAAGTAACACAAAGTAGGTGAACCAAATTAATAAAAACTGAAAAGATACTGCTTTAAAAAGAAAAATACACATTCTGTTACTTGTTTATATTTGTTAGGTTTCCATGAGAATTTGTGTCTGAAGCTTATTCTGAATGAATATATTTCCCAAACACAGAATATTTATATCCTCTTAATTATGAAATCTAAAAAATAAACACAAAGATCAAAAAGGAGAAAAGTAGACATAGCTAAGATAATTGATGGTGTACTAAAATTTAGTGGTATGAGCCAAATGACATATCAGTTCAGTTCAGTCGCTCAGTCGTGTCCAACTCTTTGTGACCCCATGAATCGCAGCACGCCAGGCCTCCCTGTCCATCACCAACTCCTGGAGTTCACTCAGACTCACGTCCACCGAGTCAGTGATGCCATCCAGCCATCTCATCCTCTGTCGTCACCTTCTCCTCCTGCCCCCAATCCCTCCCAGCATCAGAGTCTTTTCCAATGAGTCAACTCTTCGCATAAGGTGGCCAAAGTACTGGAGTTTCAGCTTTAGCATCATTCCTTCCAAAGAAATCCCAGGGCTGATCTCCTTCAGAATGGACTGGTTGTTGATTTTATATATATATATATATATATATATATATGTATGTATGTATATTTTTAAAAAGCCCTGCTTTTCAACCTTCGTTACACGTAAGAATCTCTGTGCTTTTAAAAATATATGAATAACTGAGTCCCAAGCCTTGGGGGTTGTGATATAATTAGTATGTCGCCAAAATAGTTTTATTTGTTCAAAGCTGTTCAGATGCTTTAATGAGCACCTTAGCTGAAAAACACTGGATGAATGTTTTAGGGGATCAAATTGCCAGGGTTTAAATCCTGGGTGTTTTTTACTTGCTGTGTAAACTTGGACATATTGCTCATCTAATTCAAAATTTCATTTTCATGATATATAACTTATGCCACTGCTTGGCATAATGCTATTTATTTTTGAAATATTGCCTACAAATATTTAAACAGGCAATTCTTCGCTGCCCTATCAATATATATGTTTCCCACGCTCTGAGTACCACTGACACCCTCAGGGAAAGCTAGAACTAGAGATACTGGTTATCTGATATGTTATTTGGGACAAATACTGCGAAGTATCTACTAATGATTACTGTATCTCAGTGAGTGTTTTCAACAAATGTCACTTAGTATACTAAAATCTTAATTTCTGCTGCTCATTTTAAATTTCATAGAACTCAAATGGATAACATGAAAAAAATTCACTCCTCATGATTGCAGTGACCTAACTGTACAATCACATCATTTAAAGCTAACCTAGTTAGTAATGAAATGCTTAGAATCAGGTCATCTCTGTCTTCCTTTTTCTCTCTCACTTTTCTTTTAGAAATGTGATTTAAAAAAATCAAAATTATGTGGTGAAACAATGGTAAGAAATACTTTAAATAACATCTCTGGGTTTAAATATATCTTTGCTATGTGAAACTGTTTCTCTAAAATGCACGATCTTGTAACTAACTTGAACATGCAAATAAATCCTAGAAATCTCTGTTTTTCATTAATTCAGTACAAATAAGGTAACAAAAAATCATTTGGGGCTCAATTTTTTTATTTTAAGAGGGAATTTACTCCTTGTTTGAATAGGTAAGAATAATATAGAGTATGTCAATGGTCTATTAAAATATATTCTTTCTAAAGTAGTTGAAAATATTTCCCCCCTTTGCAATATACTTCATTATGAAACTTTTGCTGATTGTGAAGAGACTTAACCTAGTAAAAGTAAATTGAGAAACCTCAATTTCCAGATGCCTCAACTTGAATCACAACTTCAACACAAATCAATAGACAGACAAGTTATTTAAAACTGAGGCCACAGTCTCCTCATCTGTAAAACAGAGGCATTTTTATATTTATAACATAGAACTATTATGAAAAATAAATGAGATAATCCATGTGAATTGTACTGTACATGTGGAGGATGGACTCTAAGATAGACCCTATTATCCCCACAAAAGCCACTCATGACCTTCCATGGTATTTGATCCTTAAGTGTGGGTGGGATCTATGACACGCTTCTGGATAACTGTATAGCAAAGATGATGAGTGGGTAATTACGTGTATATGATTTTATTACTTAAGATTGTAACATTGTCTTGAGAGGACATTCTCATTTAGTGGCTTTAATGAAGCAAGCAGCTGTATTGGAGAGGCCCACATAGCAAAGAACTTAAGGTGTCCTCTAGTGAACAGCCAGCAAGAAACTGAGGCCCTCAGTTTGTCAGCATATGGGAACTGAATGATGCCAACAAATACATGAGCTTGGAATCAGATCCTTCCTGAATTAATCCTCAGATGAGACTGCATCGCTGATTGACACCATGATTACAGCTCTTGGGGTCCTTGAAGCAAAACACCTGAATAAACCATATCCAAACTCTGGCACCTCCAAGAAACCGAGATAATATGTATGTGTTGTTTTGATCTGCTACAGGTAATTAATAGACTATATTTACTGTTTTTGTTATTCATTCGCTAAGTAGTGTCCGATTCTTTACAACCCATGGACTGCAGCACACCAGGATTCTCGGTTCTTCACAATCTCCAGGAGTTTGCTAAAATTTCCATTGAATCAGTGATGCTGTCTAACCATCTCATCCTCTGCTGCCCTCTTTTCATAAAGCCTTCAATCTCTCCCAGGATTAAGGTTTTTTCCAGTGAGTCAACACTTTGCATCAGGTGCCCAAATTATTTAAGCTTCAGCTTCAGCATCACTCCTTCCAATGAATATTAGAGTCGAATATACGATATCTTAAATACTTGGTCTTAGGCAAAAGGCTGATGAGCAAAAAAAAAAAAAAAAAAACCAAACGTAGATCATGGCATCTGGCCCCATTTTCTATTCAATCATTCGGTCATGTCTGACTCTTTGCCTGCCCACGGACCGTAGCATGCTTGGCTTGCCTGACTTTCACCATCTCCAGGAGCTTACTCAAATTCATGTCCATTGAGTCAGTAATGCCCTCCAACATCTCATTCTCTCTCATCTCCTTCTCTTCCTGCTTTCAATCTTTCCCAGCATCAGGGTCTTTATTAATGAGTTGGTCTTCACATCAGGTGAGCAAAGTATTGAATTAGGCTTCAACATCCATCCTTCCAATTAATATTCAGGGTTGATTTCCTCTAGGATTGATTGGTTTGACTGGGATTCACTGGTTCCTTATAGTCCAAGGGACTCTCAACAGTCTGCTCCAACACCGCAGTTCAAAAGCATAAATTCTTTGGTGCTCAGCTTTCTTTATGGTCCAACTCTCACATCCATACATGACTACTAGAAAAACCTTAACGACTATATGGACCTTTGTTGGCAAATTAATGACTCTGTTTTTTAATACGCTGTCTAGGTTGGGCATAGCTTTTCTTCCAAGGAGCAAGCATCTTTTAATTTCATGGCTGCAGTCACCATCTGCAGTCATTTTGAAGACCAAGAAAAGGAAAGTCTGTCACTGTTTCCATTGTTTCCTCATCTATTTGCCATGAAGTGATGGGACTGGATGCTATGATCTTCAATTCTGAATGTTGAGTTTTAAGCCAACATTTTCACCCTCCTTTCACCCTCATCAAGAGGCTCTTCAGTTTCTCTTCACTTTCTGCCGTAAAGTTGGTGCTATCTGCATATCTGAGGTTATTGGTATTTCTCCCAGCAATCTTGATTCCAACTTGTGCTTCATCCAGTCTGGCATTTCACATGATGTACTCTGAATAGAAGTTGAATAAGCAGGGTGACAATAGACAGCCTTGACATACTCCTTTTACAATTTAGAACCAGTCTGTTCCATGTCTGTTTCTAACTGTTGCTTCTTGACCTGCATACAGATTTCTCAGGAGGCAGGCCAAGTGGTCTGGTATTCACGTCTCCTTAAGAATTTTCCACAGTTTTTTTTGTGATCTACACAGTCAAATGTTTTAGCATAGTAAATTAAACAGAAGTAGATGTTTCTTCTGAAATTCTCTCGCATCTTCTATGATGCAATGGATGTTGGCAATTTGATCTCTCATTCCTCTGCCTTTTCTAAATCCAGCTTGAACTTTGGAAAGTTCTCAGTTCACGTACTATTGGCTTGGAGAATTTTGAGCATTACTTTACTAGCATGTGAGATGAGTGCAACTGTGCAGTAGTTTGAACATATTTTGGCATTGCCTTTCTTGTGATTGGAAGGAAAACTGACTTGTTCCAGTCCTGTGGCCTCTGCTGAGTTTTCCAAATTTGCTGGAATATTGAAAGCAGCATTTTCACAGTACCAACCTTAGAATTTTAAATAGCTCAGCTGGAATTCCATCACCTCCACTAGCTTTGTTCGTAGTGATGCTTCCTAAGGCCCACTTGAGTTCATATTCCGTGATGTCTGGTTCTAGGTGAGTGGTCACACCATCGTGGTCATCTGGGTCTTTCAGATTTCTTTTGTATAGTTTCTTTGTGTATTCTTGTCACCTTGTCTTTATATCTTGTGCTTCTGTTAGGTCCATACTGCTTCTGTCCTTTATTGTTCCCATCGTTGTGTGAAATATTACTTTGGTATCTCTAATTTTCTTGAAGAGATCTCTAGTCTTTCGCATTCTATTTTTTCCTTCTTTCTTTGCACTGATCACTTAAGAAGGCTTTTTTATCTCTTCTTGCTATTATTTGAACTCTGCTTTCAGATAGGTGTATCTTCCTTTTTTCCTTTGCCTTCTTAGCTATTTGTAAGGTCTTTTCAGCAACCATTTTGCCTTTTTGCATTTCTTTTTCTTGGGGATGGTTTGATCACCACCTGCTGTACAGTGTCATGAACCTCCATCCATAGTTCTTTAGGAACTCTATCTAAAAGATTTAATCCCTTGAATCTATTTGTCATTTCTGCTGTATAATCATTAAGGAATCTGATTTAGGTCATACCTGAATGGTCTACTGGTTTTCCCTAATTTCTTCTATTTAGGTCTGAATTTTGCAATAAGGAGTTCATTATCTGAGTCACAGTCAGCTCCCAGACTTGATTTTGCTGACTGTATAGAGGTTCTCTATCTTGAACTGCAAAGAATATGATCAATCTGATTTTGGTATTGACCATCTGGTGAAGTCCATAACCAGACACAAGTCATCTCTTGTGTTGGGAAGAGAATGTTTGCTATGAACAGTATGTTCTCTTAGCAAAGCTCTGTTAGCCTTTTCCCTGCTTAATTTTGTACTCCAAGGCCTAACGTACCTGTTACTCCACGTATCTCTTAACTTCCTACTTTTGCATTCCAGTCCCCTATAATGAAAAGGGTATCTTTTTTTTTGTTGTTAGTTCTAGAAGCTCATGTAGGTCTTCATAAAACCTTTCAACTTCAGCTTCTTTGGCATTAGTGGTTGGACACAGACTTGGATTACTGTGATATTGAATGGTTTGCCTTGGAAACGAACAGAGATCATTCTGTCATTTTTGTAATTGCACCCAAGTACTGCATTTTGGACTCCTTTGTTGACTATGATGGCTATTCCCTATCTTCTAAGGGATTCTTAGCCACAGTGGTAGAAATAATTGTCATCTGAATTAAATTCACCCATTCCAGTCCATTTTAGTTCACTAATTCTTAAAATGTCGATGTTTGCTCTTGACATACCCTGTTTGACCACTTCCAATTTGCCTTGATTCATGGATTAACATCCCAGGTTCCTATGCAATATTGTTCTTTACAGCATTGGACTTTACTTTCACACCAGACACATTCACAATTGGGAGTTGTTTCCACTTTGGCTCAGCCGCTTCATTCCTCCTGGAGCTATTTCTTTACTCTTCTCCAGTAGCATATTGGGCACTTACACATCTGTGGAGTTCAGCTTTCAGTGTCATATCTTTTTGCCTTTTCATACTGTTTTGAGGTTCTCAAGCTAAGGATGCTGAAATGGTTTTCCATTCCCTCCTCCAGTGGGCCACACTTTGTCAGAACTTTTTACCACGACACATCCGTGTTTGGTAGCCCTACATGGCATGACTTACAGCTTCATTGAATTATACAGGCTGTAATCCATGTGATCAATTTGGTTAGTTTTTTTGATTGTAGTTTTCATTCTATCTGGCATCTTATGGTTAAGGATAAGAGGCTTTTGAAAGCTTCCTCACAGCTGGTACTGGCTGGGGGGCAAGCTAATTCTTGCTCTAAGTCTTGCAGGGCCCTACTCAGTAAATCTTCAATCCAATTTTCTGCTGATGGGCGGTGCTGTATTCCCTCCCTGTGTTCCATTGCTGCCTTACTGAGTGATGAATAGAAGGGAAATG
This sequence comes from Ovis aries, assembly GCF_016772045.2. Classification (NCBI taxonomy): domain Eukaryota; kingdom Metazoa; phylum Chordata; class Mammalia; order Artiodactyla; family Bovidae; genus Ovis; species Ovis aries. The sequence continues at coordinate 2,261,722 of NC_056070.1, forward strand.
ATGGAAGTATTTTTCAGATTTCCTCTTCTTGGGCTCCAAACTCACTACAGATGGTGACTGCAGCCATGAAATCAGAAGATGATTTCTTCTTGGTAGGAAAGCAAGGACAAACCTAGACAGTGTGTTGAAAAGTAGAGACATTACTCTGCTGACGAAAGTCTGTATAGTCAAGGCTAAGGTCTTCCCAGTGGCCATGTACAGTTATGAGAGCTGGACTGAAAAGAAGGCAGAATGCCAAAGAATTGATGATTTCTGCCTGTGGTGCTGGAGACAACTCCTGAGAGTCCCCTGGACAGCAAGGAGACCCAACCAGTCAATCTTAAGGGAGATCAACCCTGAATATTCACTAGAAGGACTGATACTGAACCTGAAGCTCCAGTAGTTTGGTCATCTGATGCAGAGAGACAACTCACTGGAAAAGTTCCTGATTCTGGGGAAGATTGAGGGCAGAAGGAGAAGAGGGCTTCAGAGGATGAGATAGCTAGATGGCATCACCAAGGCAATGAACATGAACTTGGGCAAGTTCCAGGAGATGGTGAGGGACAGTGAGTCCTGGTGTGCCACAGTTCATGGGGTCACACAGAATCAGACATGACTGGGTGAGTGAACAACACCACCACCAACATATATTAGTGCATATGACATATATAAATATTTAAAAATTGGCCTTTACTATTACTCTTGTGGTTGTTATTGCAGATTACTGAAATTTGAATTAACAATACTTAATTTTGATTTTCTTATTGATTAATAAAGACTACATTTTCATTTTTACCAAATTTTTTGAAATTGTGACTTCTCTAGTCTGAATTTTCCATTTGTCCATTTCACTTTGAAATGCAGTAACTCCACACTAAATTGATGCAGAGAAAATGAGACGTGACTAACATAAAAATAGATACCTATAGTCACTTGAAAATCTTAAATGTATCCTAAACAAGGTTTATAGAGCACGAAGTACTGCATAGCATTAGTCATCATGAACTGCCTGAAATTTACATTTAAATAGTCAGTAGTAACATATTCAAACTGCTTGCCTTCTGTTAGAGAAAGATTGAATACTAACAATGTAATCAAAACTGAAACCCTCCCCAGAGCCATAGAGATAGCAGCCCAAGACTTGAATTTCTGAGCACTGTTCTTCCTATACTGTCACCCTCTCCCTGCCACCCTACCCCTCAAAAAATGCAAGGAAAAATACATTTTTTTTTTCTGGATAATAATGGGAGAGGCATTGCTGTCCCATCATCTTAAGGTTTTCCATTCCATTTCTGAAGGAATAATCATTGGGTGCCCTCCTTTGGAAGAATAGACTCACTGAGAGTAGCACACCTACCTATCAAAAAGACACTTAGATTTCAGAACCAGTGTCTGTCTTTGACGTGGGACTGAGCAAATCATCTTCCTACAGCATCCCCCACCTGACTATAATGGCTGGAGTCTGGTGCTTCTTCTAGATACACATAACTCATGTGGCATTGTAGCAAAATGAGCAGTGTGGATCCACCCTTGTGGGATAAAGAGGAATTTGCTCATGCAAAGGAGCTTGAGATAAAAGCAGAGAGGCTTGAAGAAGGAGCCATTGGTGGGCAAAGAACCCGAACTTAAGGGTGGGTGTAAAGACAGGAGAAAAGAAAGTGGTCACAAGGCATACACTCCTTCAAAAAGGTAAAAATCTTTAGGTGCTATACTTTTTGAGATTCAAGGGAAAATACAATATAGAATTTTAATCTCTTTTTCCTTATATTATAATTTTCTTTTAAATTTATTCTAAACTTCCCAGTAATGACATTTGCCTCTCTCTATACAGACTATGTACTGCTTCTAAAAGACCAAAAATAATATTGTGGGAAAAAGGGCAAAAATAAAGTGATGTCACAAACAGGATATTTTCTTGGTATTGAGGCAGACAACCTAGTCCATCAGAGTCATTACAATTTTAAAATATAAATGTTTTTCACTTCAATGTATTATTACGGCTAAATTATATCCTCCTCAAATTCTAGAATTCTGTTGATGTTCTAATCCCCAGTACCTCAAGATGTGACTGTATTTGTAAATAAGTCTTTTACAGAAGTAATTAAGGTAAATGAGGTCATACAAGTGGACCCTAATCCACTGTGACTGGTATTCTTACAGGAAGAGATTAGGACACAGATTCACAGAGGAAAGATCATGTAAAGACCCAGATAGAGGACTACCTACAAGCTAAGGAGAAAGAAAGTTCTCAGAATAAACTATCAGTGCCAAGAACATGATTATGGACTTCTGGCTCCAGAACTGTGAGCAAATTTTCTGCTGTTTAAGCCATCTGGTCTGCAGTAATTTGCTCTGGCAACTGTAGCTGACTAATATGCACATTATTCAGGCTTCCCACATTCCTAAGACAGAATTAATAAAATGAAAGAGTTCATTTTAAAAAGTATTTAAAGAATAATACTGGCCAGCAAGATGGTGGGATAGAAGGATGTGAGCTCAGCCCTTCCTATAAAAACAGAAAGAACAACTACCTGTTGAAAAATGATTAAAAAAAAAAGCTTCAACCTACTGAGAAAGATATTCTACACATGAAAACAAAGAAGCCACAATGAGATAGTAGGAGGGGCACAGTCTCAATAAAATCAAACCTCACACTTGCCAAGTAAGTGACCCACAAACTGGAAAATAATTATATCACAGAAGTTCTCCCACAGAAGTGAAAGTACTAAGCCCCATATCAGGTTTACCAGTTTGGGGATATGGCAATGGGAGGAGGCAAAGCCGGAACCTGTCTTTGAAAACCAGCAGGGTTTGATCACAGGAACTCCACTGAAGTGGAGGAAATTCTACTCTTGGAGGGTGCGCACAAGGTTTAGTGTGCACCAGGATCCAGGGAAAGAAACAGTGACCTCATAAGAGACTGGGCTAGACTTACCTCCTAGTATTGGAGGAGCTCCAACAGAGGTGATGGGGTGGTTGTCGCTCACTACAGAGGTAAACACACTGGCAATGTGAGCTCTGGTGAGTACTCATTAGCACGTGCCCAGGAGGGGCACCATCGCCAGGCGGAGGCCACCATTTACCCACTTTAAGACTTAACCCCACCCAATAGGCTGTGGAGTCCAGTGCTGGGATGCCTCAAGGGAATCAACCAGTATGGGAGAAACACAGCCCCACAATCAGCAGAAAAAACTGCTTAAAGTCTTCCTGAGCATGGCCCTGCTCACCAGAGAAACAAGACCCAGCTTCACACATCAGTGGGCAGAAACTAGGCCCTCCCGCCAGGAACCCTGAACAAACCTCTTAGAGAGTCTCATCTACCAGAGAGTAGACAGCAGAAGCAAGAACTACAACACTTCAGCTGGTGGAATAGAAACCATAAATGCAGAAAATTAGACAACATGAGACAGCAGAAGAATATGTACCAGGGAAAGGAACGAGATTAAACCTTAGAAAAGCAACTAACTGAAGTGGAGATAGGCAACCTATCAGAAAAAGAATTCAGAGTAACGATAGTGAAGGTGATCCAAGATCTCGAAAAAGATTGGAGGCACAGGCTGAGAAGGTACAACAAATGTTTAACAAAGACCTAGAAAAACAGAGATGAACAATACAATAAGTGAAATGAAAAATATATTAGAAGAAATCAGTAGCACCATAACTGAGGCAGAAGAATGGATAAGTGACCTGGAAGACAGAATGGTGGAAATCACTGCTGTGGAACAGAATGAAGAAAATAGAATGAAAAGAAATGAAGACAATCTAAGAGACCTCTAGGACAACATTAAATACACCAGCACTGCATTATAGGGGTCCTAGCAGGAGACGAGAGAGAGAAAGGATGTGAGAAAATATTTGAAGAGGTAATAGCTAAAAGCTTTCCTACCATGGGGACAGAAAGAGTCACCCAAGTAAAGGAAGCACAGCGATTTCCAAACAAGATAACCCCAAAAAGGACATGCTGAGAAACATAGTAATCAAATGACAAAAATTAAAGACAAAGAAAAAATATTTAAAAGCAAAAAGGAAAAAGCAACAAATAACATGCAAGAGAACTCCCATAAGGTTATGAGCTGATTTCTCAGCAGAGGCTCTGCAGGCCATAAAGGAAGTGATGAAAGGGAAGAATCTATATCCAAGAATATTCTACCCAGCAAGACTCTCATTTAGATTCTATGAATAAACAAAGCTTTATAGACAAGAAAAGCTAAGCAAATTCAGCACCATTGGAACAGCTTTGTAACAAATACTAAAGGAACTTCTCTAAAAAGAAAAGAAAAGGTCACTACTAGAAACAATACAATTACAAATGGAAAAGCTCACCAGTAAAGGCAAAAAATAAAGGCAGAAAATCAGTTGCACGTCAAGACTGTATATTGTCACCCTGCTTATTTAACTTATATGCAGGGTACATCATGAGAAACGCTGGACTGGAAGAAACACAAGCTGGAATCAAGATTGCCGGGAGAAATATCAATAACCTTAGACATGGAGATGACACCACCCTTATGGCAGAAAGTGAAGAGGAGCTAAAAAGGCTCTTGATGAAAGTGAAAGAGGAGAGTGAAAATGTTGGCTTAAAGCTCAACATTCAGAAAACGAAGATCATGGCATTCGGTCCCATCACTTCATGGGAAACAGATGGGGAAACAGTGGAAACAGTGTCAGACTTTATTTTTGGGGGCTCCTGAATCACTGCAGATGGTGACTGCAGCCAAGAAATTAAAAGATGCTTACTGCTTGGAGGAAAAGTTATGACTAACCTAGATAGCATATTGAAAAGCAGAGACATTACTTTGCCAACAAAGGTCCCTCTAGTCAAAGCTATGGTTTTTCCTGTGGTCATGTATGGATGTGAGAGTTGGACTGTGAAGAATGCTGAGCACTGAAGAATTGATGCTTTTGAACTGTGGTGTTGGAGAAGACTCTTGAGAGTCCCTTGGACTGCAAGGAGATCCAACCAGTCCATTCTGAAGGAGATCAACCCTGGGATTTCTTTGGAGAGAATGATGCTAAAGCTGAAACTCCAGTACTTTGGCCACCTCATGCGAAGAGTTGACTCATTGGAAAAGACTTTGATGCTGGGAGAGATTGGGGGCAGGAGGAGAAGGGGACAACAGAGGATGAGATGGCTGGATGGCATCACTGACTCGATGGAGGTGAGTCTGAGTGAACTCTGGGAGTTGGTGATGGACAGGGAGGCCTGGTGTGCTGCGGTTCATGGGGTCGCAGAGTCGGACATGACTGAGCGGCTGAACTGAACTGATATATCAGGAAGCAAATTGAACATACACTAATTTCGTGTTTGCTTATACACATTATCTTTCAAAAGAAACACCAGATGAATATAGAAACCGTACCTTGCTGAAGAAAGATGAGAACACACACACACACACACACACACACACACACACAGCAAAGCATGTTCTATTAAAAGAAGGTGAGAAACAGGTTTAAGCAATATTAATTACTATCCTCACTAAAGCATCAACCCTGTCCCAGCATCAGAGCCAACGCTCACCTTTTCACTTGAGTCTCTCTGAATTTTTGTAACTCTGCTGAAAGTGTTGAGAAAGTTAAGCCTTCTTCCCCTAAGCTTATGCCAACTCATCTGGATCTCTGCTGAGCTTGTCTACTCACACACTTGGCTTCAATCTTTGTTAAAAAGGCCAGTGAAATTGGAGAAATCCCCTTTCTTCTCAACTATCCTGCTCCTGTAACTAGAGGCCAGGGTGGTTTTCTTCACAAACTCCACCTGTAATAACTTGACCTCATTCACCTCTATACTTTCCTATTACTTTCATAATTTAAAATCCCAATCAATAATCATTCCCCATACTATTAAACTATAATCACTTCAAACTGCAAATTTCCAATCAAGCAAAAACATTTTATGTTAAAGAAAACAAGAATGTTACATTGCCTTGCAGAAACTGCTTTAATAGAAGGTAGAACATGAAGTCCTACAACTGAGGGTTTCGCAATTTAAGAAAAAAATCAAAATCTCTATTTTTCATAACATTTTATAGCCAATAGTTCAAATTATATTGTTTAATATAAAAACGTTATGGAGAGGGAGCTCATATATAAACCCATCACATAGAAAGAACTTAGAGTGTTTCATGAGCATGATACCGCTGCTGCTACTGCTGCTGCTGCTGCTAAGTCGCTTCAGCTGTGTCCGACTCTGTGCAACCCCATAGATGGTAGCCCACCAGGCTCCTCTGTCCCTGCTATTCTCCAGGCAAGAATACTGGAATGGGTTGACATTTCCTTCTCCAGTGCAGAGCATGACACTAGATAGGGGTAAATTAAATTACCTAATATTTAATATAATCAGGCAATAGTATGCAGATAAACATCTCCATAGAGGGCTCTTCTGAGACCAATTGATGTCTTTGAATGAGAGTATCATATTGGGAAGTTCTCATGTGGTAAGGAAACTGACAGGTTCACAGAAAATAAGTGACTTTCCCAAGATGACCTAAATAGTCCTCAAGTCTTCAAACCTTGTTAGACCCTGATGTCTTCTGTAGTGGAGACTCCAGACCTTGTTTCACAGAGAAAGACTCATAAGAAACAACATTATAGCATTGATATCTCTAAAAGAGCACCCATATGACTAGGTGTTATGTGTTGAATTGTGCTGTCTCCAAAACATGTAGGTTGAAGTCCTATCCTCAGGCATCTGTAATTGTGACCTTGTACGGAAATAGAGTTTTTGCAGTTGTAATCAAGTAAAGATGAAATCATTAGGGCAGGCTTTAATCTAATATGACTGATGTCTTTATAAGAATAGAAAGCAGAGACATACAGGGAATAGTCAGCCATGTGATAATGGAGGCAGAAATTGGAGTGATTATATATATATAAGCCAAAGAATGTCAAGGACTTCCAGCAAACACAGGAAGTTAGGAAGACACCATTAAGGCATCCTGTTCAGGTTTTACAGGGAGCACGACCCTGTCAACATCTTCATTTCAGACATTTAGCTTCCAGAACTGTGAGACAATAAATTTTTCTTTCTTTAAGCCTCCTAGCTTGTGGCTGGAGAAGGAAATGGCTACTCACTCCAGTATTCTTGCCTGGAGAATCCCAGGGACAGAGGAGCCTGTTGAGCTGTCATCTATGGGGCCACACAGAGTCAGACACGACTGACGTGACTTAGCAGCAGATTGTGGCAGTTCACGATGGTAGCAGGTATTTTTGTGTTAGAGAAGACATTAAAACTTGGCTGTGGCAGACACGGTTGGTTACCTACTCAAAGTTCATCTCTGTCCTGTTAAGGCAACCCTCAGTTCACTTCAGTCACTCAGTCGTGTCCTACTTTTTGTGACCCCATGAACCACAGTATGCCAGGCCTCCCTGTCCATCACCAACTCCTGGAGTCCACTCAAATCCATGTCCATTGAGCCGATGATGCCATCCAGCCATCTCATCTTGTTGTCCCCTTCTCCTCCTGTCCTCAATCTTTCCCAGCATCAGGGTCTTTTCCAATGAGTCAGCTCTTTACATCAAGTGGCCAAAGTATTGGAGTTCCAGCTTCAGCATCAGTCCTTCCAATGAATATTCAGGACTGATTTCCTTCAGGATGAACTGGTTGGATCTCCTTGCAGTCCAACGGACTCTCAAGAGTCTTCTCCAATACCACACTTCAAAAGCATCAGTTCTTCAGTGCTCAGCTTTCTTTATAGTCCAACTCTTACATCCATCCATGACTACTGGAAAAACCATAGCTTTGACTAGACAGACCTTTGTCGGCAAAGTAATATCTCTGCTTTTTAATATGTTGTCTAGGTTGGTCATAACTTTCCTTCCAAGGAGTAAGCATCTTTTAATTTCATGGCTTCAATCACCATCTGCAGTGATTTTCAAGCCCAGGAATAAAGTCAGACACTGTTTCCACTGTTTCTCCATCTATTAGCCATGAAGTGATGGGACTGGATGCCATGATCTTGGTTTTCTAAAACTTTCTCAAATGTTGAATATTCATTTACCCACTGTTTACCTGGTAATTCATGGTGATTCCATCTCCTTTATCAGTAACTTTTTTTGACATGGACACTTTTGCTGCTATCCAGTGAGTTGTCCAAAATCACTGCAGATGGTGACTAGAGCCATGAAGTTAAAAGATACTTTCTCCTTGGAAGAGCTATGACCAACCTAGACAGCATATTAAAATCAGAGACATTACTTTGCCAACAAAGGTCTGTCTAGTCAAAGCTATGGTTTTTCCAGTAGTCATGGATGGATGTAAGAGTTGGACTATAAAGAAAGCTGAGCACTGAAGAATTGATGCTTTTGAAGTGTGGTGTTGGAGAAGACTCTTGAGAGTCCCTTGGACTGCAAGGAGAAGAAACCAGTCTGTCCTAAAGGAGATCAATCCTGAACATTCATTGGAAGGACTGATACTGAAGCTGAAACTCCAATACTTTGGCCACCTGTTGCAAAGAACTGACTCATTGGAAAAGACCCTGATGCTGGGAAGACTGAAGGCAGGAGGAGAAGGGGGCGACAGAGAATGAGATGGTTGGATGGCATCTCCGATTCACTGGACAGGAGTTTGAGCAAGCTCTGGGAGTTGGTGATGGACAGGGAAGCCTGGCATGCTGCAGTTCATGGGGTCACAAAAAGTCAGACACAACTAAGCAATTGAACTGAGTTGTCTGTTGTTGCATAAATTTGCTGTGCGGCTTTGGGGAAAGTTTTACTCTATCTTAAGCTACACAAGAAGGTATTTACAGTTTTTTTGCCTTTAGATATTTTAATGTGAGAACAATACCTGATATCGAAACAGCTGCATCTTCCAGCTCATGTAGTTGTTTATGTTGTTCAGCCAGGTTACAGCTATGAAAGGATAGCCAAAGGGATCACAGAGACTTGGATGCCTGACAGCATTAGCCATTGATCCCAAACCTGCAACTGCCTTATTCTAGGCTTCTTATACAACATAGCACATACTTTTATTGTTTACTTGGATTTTCTATTGTTTGTTCCAGGAAGCATGCTAATAAATACCATTGTGAAGGGAATAGGAAGTCCTAGATTTCCACATCATCATTCTAATGTCCTCAGACACAATACCTGAGAGTCATCCCTCAGTCAGGTTCTGCAGTCCCAGAAACTGGCTTTGTAATCTACTGCTGCTGCTGCTGCTGCGAAGTCGCTTCAGTCGTGTCTGACTCTGTGCGACCCCATAAATGGCAGCCCACCAGGCTCCGCTGTCCCTGGGATTCTCCAGGCAAGAACACTGGACTGGGTTGCCATTTCCTTCTCCAACGAATGAAAGTGAAAAGTGAAAGTGAAGTCTCTCAGTTGTGTCCAACTCTTAGCAACCCCATAGGAGTCAGCCCACCAGGCTCCTCCGTCCATGGGATTTTCCAGGCAAGAGTACTGGAGTGGGGTGCCATTGCCTTCTTTGCTGTAATCCACTCAGTTCAGTTCAGCTCAGTTCAGTCGCTCAGTCATGTCTGACTCTTTGTGACCTCATGAATTGCAGCACGCCAGGCCTCCCTGTCCATCACCAACTCCCAGAGTTCACTCAGACTCACGTCCATCGAGTCAGTGATGCCATCCAGCCATCTCATCCTCTGTCATCCCCTTCTCCTCCTGCCCCCAATCCCTCCCAGCATCAGAGTGTTTTCCAATGAGTCAACTCTTAGCATGAGGTGGCCAAAGTACTGGAGTTTCAGCTTTAGCATCATTCCTTCCAAAGAAATCCCAGGGCTGATCTCCTTAGGGGATGCCAATTGGATCGTATAAACCAAAACAGTGTTTCTGCATTTTGGGTTATTCATTTTATGCAAAATGTGTTTAGCAAGATGTCAAAAGGTAGCCTCACAGGAAATATGTGACACATTTTGTTTTATAACAAATGAGAACATGAAAATACTTACATGTTTTCAACTATTTCTCTTCCTAAAACTTTCTTTATAATGAGTAATGATTTCTGACAATCTTTGTATTCTTCTGTCAACTGAAAAAAAATGCACTATTTAAAAGTTGAGAATTATATCTTATTTGGTGGAATTTTTGAAGAGTTCAACCCTGGGAGACAGAAATCTCTGGTAGCTCTAAAGAGAGTGCTCCCCTGGGTATATAGGGGTTTCTTTAACAAAGACCAGGTTGTCAGAACTTGAAAAGATTACTATAAATTAATGAAAACTGGGGCTTACCAGTTGGCTCCATGGTAAATAATCTGCCTGCCAAAGGAGAAGGTGCGGGTTTAATCCCTGGGTCAGGAAGTTCCCCTGGAGAAGGACATGGCAACCCACCCCAGTATTCTTGCCTGGGAAATCTCATGGACAGAGGAGCCTGGAGGGCTATAGTCCACGGGGTCACAGAAGAGTTGGACATAACAAAAAACAGCAAAAAAAAAAAAAAAAAAAAAGCCAGATATCTCAAGTTAGTGAATTTAACACCTTTCTCGTGGGAAAATGCAAGAATCTGGGCACACTGAAATCATTCCTTTGACATGCGGTTCAGCTATCTGGGACCAGTATCCTGTTCTTTCCCTTTTTGAGTCCTCAAGGTGCACCACTGAGGGTGGCTGTGGTTGCTGAGGGTTTGGCAGCGCGGCCTGCTGGTCTCTATCTTGAGTAGAGGCTGATATCTTGATGGCAGAAGAATCCTTTGTTTGCTGATATGGCAAGCAACACTTTTCTTCACACTTCAAAGTCTCTTCTGATTCCCCACATGTTTCAAAACTAAAAATTATAAGAATAACAGGTTTGGGGAAGATCAAATTCAATTCACCTTACTACTCATCTGATACTTAGAATGCTCCTTACAATATGCTTACCATAAAACCTCAGTGTCTTTTTATTATCCTCCTTGTTAGGTAACTCACTTCAATTTAGGGGCTCATATTCTATTTTCAGAGTCTTGATGTATAAAACATTCTTTTCCAAGTTAAAATACTTCCTTTGGTATATTTTATAAATGACCTTCATTCTACTCTCTGGCACCACAGAGAAGATGAATTCTTCTTCCATGTAAAAGCCCTAATTGAGGCAGGAGATAGATGGGGTCCAGGTTAAACATTTACAACTGGCTTCCTGTTTACATTTTATGGGGCAGGAGAAAGTGGGCTTCAGGCTTGACACACAACTAGCCTCCTGTTTGTTTTGCCTGAGACAAGAGCTAGGTGGGCAAAAATCAGTCTCCTGTTTACTCTCCCGAATAGAAGTAGCAACAGAGACAGGATAAATAGCCAAGCTTTGTCTTTTGTGGACACCTTAACATAACGGTCATGGCAAGAACAAAAAGAGGCAAAACCTTGTTTGAGTAAAGGACCAGAGATTAACGTTTCCTCTTCCTTGGGCAAGAAAGACACTATGCATGCTCAGAAGCGCTCCCTGGGGATCGAAAGTCAGGGGACAATGTGGGGCCATAATGCATCTTGCTTCTCTCAAATGCCTTTGCATCAAGATCCAGCTTGGCAGAGAGGTGCGTGCATACCTAGCGGGGGTTCCTGAGACAAACAATCCAGGGAAAGAAAGCAAGATGATTGGCCAGGAGGAAGACAAAGACCCTGAAAACTGCCCCCTTATAAAGGATTTAAACATCCCAAAGGCTTGACTCTCTCTCTGAGTTCACCCATGCATCTTTCCATATGTATTTTTACTTTTCCAATAAGCTTTTTACTTTTGTCTTTACCTTCTGCCTTTTTGCCTGAATTCTTTCTTGACAAGGCAGGCAAGAAATGGGGATCCAGGCCCTAGCCTCTGGCCTCTGTGGTCTCTGGTTAGGATTTGTAGCTCTGACTGCTGCCACAACCCAGGTTTGATTCCTGGTCAGGGAACTAAGGTTCTGCTTGTAGCTACCACTTGCTGCTGCTTATTGAGAGCTGCCATTTATTGTTATGTGCAACTGAAATTATTATTGCTTGAAGACAGCAACCTAACAAGTCAGCTTCTTTCTCCTTGGTCCTCCCAGTTCTCATCTACAGATTAAAAATCTCCATTCCTTCCAATTGCTCTCCATATAGAGGGTAACTGTGTAAAACCTGCAATTGTTAGAACAGATGTTAATGGAATTTCTATGAGCTAATCAGATTTGTGGTATATTGTCATATTGTTACTGACCAAGATCATTGGACTATTTAATCTATAGAAACTGATAAGAGGCTAGAAGAGCAATTCCAGCAAGATTTTTTTTGGTGGGGGGGACTCCTGTTGCTGCACAAGGGAATGAAAACAAGTAACAAGTTCCCTTGCTCACTCACTGAGGAGGGTGGGGTGGTTCTTTAAAGGAGGTGAGAATGGGGATGGATTGGTGGGTCAGGCTGAATGTGTAGCTCAGGTAGTCTGCCCACCCCGTGAGTGAGGCTATGACAGGGGTTGTTCTCAGTGCCCTACTTCTGCTTCCAGCGCTCATAAGTGGCATTGGTGTTTGGTATTTTTGTATTTTATTATTCATCATTTCCCCAAAAGTGTATGCAAGCAGTTATTTCTAGCCTGCAATTTCTCTGTATTCTGTTGATCTAGAAGACATTTTTCTAGGTGCAATCACTTCAGTAAAGGGTCCATGTTCCCATATTGTTGAAATCTTATTCATAGAATATGAAACCACTAGGTGCTATTTCCAGGACTCTGAAGAGCTCTGATAACACAGCCTTTTATGTCTCAAAGCAGTAGGAATCCAACTGGCAGCAAAGTGATAGATAAGCGGTGATCTGCCAGAACAGGGCACTTGTGGACTTCACAAGAGGGCTGGCGAATATTGTGCTGCCGGAGCACTCAGCTGGCTGCATCGTCAGAACCAGAGACAGGGCCCGGGGGATCCTCCTTCTCTCCCTCGAGTAGACGTCACATTTCCACCATCAGTTCCTTACCCAGGTAGCGTGGGGAACAACCCTGCCCATTAGCAGATAGGCTGCCCCAAACCATACCAAGCCCACAGACACCGTCAAAACACTACTGGACATGGCACTGCCCTTCAGAAAGACAAGAACCAGTTCCATACACCAACCAGGAAACTTTCACAAGGAACTAGCCCACCCCCACCCATGGGAGGTAGGCACCACATAAGAGGAACTATGACCTTGCAGCCTGCAGAAAGGAGAATCCCAAACACAACACATTAAATAAAATGAAAATAAAGAGAAACATACAGCAGTTGAAGGAACATGGTAAAAACCCACAAGACTAAACAAATGAAGAGGAAATAGAACCTGAAAAAGCATTCAGAGTAATGATAGTAAAGATGATACAAAATCTTGGGAATAAAATGGAGGCACAGATAAATAGAATGGAGGCATGTATCAAGAAGATGGATTAAGAAGAAATTCTTAATAGGGACTTAATGGGCAAATAAAGAAGAGATGATCAGCAATGAACAGCACAGTAATTGGAATTACAAATATACTCGAGGGAACTGGTAACAAGATAACTGAGGCAGAAAAACGGATAAGTGAGATGGAAGATAGAATGGTGGAAATAACTGAAGCATAGAAGAATAAAGAAAAAAGAATGAAAAGAAATGAGGACAGTCTCAGAGACCTCTGGGATAACATTAAATGCACCAACATTTGAATTATAAAGATCCCAGAAGAAGAGGAAAAAAAAGGATATGAGAAAATATTTGAGATTATAGTCAAAAACTTCCCCAACATGGGAAAGAGCCATCCAAGTCCAGGAAACCCAAAGAGGTCCATACACAGTAGACCAAAGAAAAACATGCCAAGACACATATTAATCAAATTAAACACAAAGAAAAAATTATTAAAGGAAGCAAAGGGAAAGCATTAAATACAAGGGGATCCCCAAAAGGCTAATAGCTGATTTTTCAACAGAAATTCTGCAGGCCAGAAGGGAGTGGCAGGATATGCTTGAAGTGATGAAAAGAAAAGAAAAAGACCTACAACCAAGTTTACTCTACCCAGCAAGCTTCTTATTTGGATTCAACAAAGAAATCAAAAGCTTTACAGATAAGCAAAGTTAAGAGAATTCAGCACCACCAAACCAGCTTTTCAACAAATGCTAAAGGAATTTCTCTAGACAAGAAACCCAAGAGAAAGAAAAGGCCTACAAAAACAATCTGAAACAAATAAATGGTAAAAGTATCACATATATCAATAATTACCTTAAATGTAAATGGATTAGATGCTCCAACCAAACAACACAGATTGGCTGAATGGATACAGCCAATATGCTGTCTACAAGAGACCCACTTCAGACCTAGCAACACATACAGAGTGAAAGTGAGGGAATAGAAAAAAATATTCCTTACAAATAGAAATTTAAAGAAAGTGGGAGTAGCAATACTCATATCAGATAAAATGACTTTAAAATAAAGACTGTTATAAGAGACAAGGAAAGATACTACATAATGATTAAGGGATCAATCCAAGAAGAAGATATAACAGTTATAAATATATATGCACCCAACAGAGGAGCATCTAAATAAGGCAAATGCTAACAACTATTAATGAGGAAATCAACAGTAACACACTAATAGCGGGGACTTTAACATCTTACTCTCACCAATGGACAGATAATCCAGACTGAAAATTTATAAGGAAATACAAACTTTAAACAGTACCCTGGACTAGAAAGACCTAATTGATATCTACAGGGTATTTCACAGCAGATTTTACTTTTTTCTCAAGTGAGCATGGAAAATTCTCCAGGATAGATCACATCTTGGGTCACAAATCAAGCCTTGGTAAATTAAAAAAATGAAATTATTTCAAGCATCTTTTCTGACCACAGCACTGTAAGATTAGATATCAACTACAGGAAAAAAAAAAAAAGAAAACTACAAAGACACAAATATATGGAAGCTAAACAATACACTTCTAAATAACCAAGATGTCACTGAAGAACTCAAAGAGGAAATCAAAACATACCTAGAATCAAATGACAATGAAAATATGACAACCCAAAATTTAAGGGATTCAATAGAAGCAGTGCTCAGAGGGAAGTTTATAGCAATACAAGCCTACTTCAGGGAACAAGAGAAACGTCAAATAAACAACCTAACCTTATACCTACAGCAACTAGTAAAAGACACTGGTGAGAAACTGTTATATAACACAGGGAAACCAGCCTGGCTGGGCTGATGACCTGTGGGACAGGGGAGGAAGGGTGGGGAGTTCAAGAAGGAGGGGATATATGTATAATTATGGCTGATTTGCATTATCATATGGCATAAACCAGCACAGCATTGTAAAACAATTTTCCTCAATTAAAAAATAAATTAAAAATAAATGGGTTTATAGCTAGTAGAATCTCAAAGTTCATGAAGCTAAAATGGATGGACATTAAGGAGAAAAATAAGTAAATTTATACTAATGATTATAGATTTTAATTGCCTTATCAAAATTGGTAAAACTATGCAAAAAAATTAGCAAACATATAGATCTGAACTCTGTCAATAGCACTGACCCAATAAATTTGTTTCTTCACATGTATTGAGTATAGTAGGTATAATAGCTATCACAGGATATAAAAACATTTCCTACTTATTTTGCCCCAATACACTGAATCAAGGAAAAATAAATTTCCTTCAGTCTAACTCTTAGAACCTGACGCAGAGCTTCTGACCCTTTGTGTGCAGTTTCTGTTGTTTCCATTTTACTGGTGTTGTAGCCACTCGTTCTGGGAAACAAACTCGCTCAGAAGGACAATGCAGACAGTGGAGTGCAGTTTATTACACTGGCGGGCCCAAGGCAGAGTCTCCTCTTAGCCAAGGACCCCAACCAGCATTTGTGAAAATATTTTATACCCCATGTGTACGTGTCTGAACCCACCACTCCAAATTCCTTGAGACTTACATACACCAAGGGAAATACAATCCCAATAACCCCATCATTCACGTGTTATGTGCTCATGTGCTCAAACTGTCAAACAATTAGCCAATAATCAATAAACCCGAGGTTACACTCTGATTGATACAGAAAAATTTGTGACCTGTCTGGAGGAAGGGGTGATTAGAGTATGTTTTCTCTTAGGTGATGAGTAACCTAGATAGGATCTTCAAGGTTCCCCTGTCTGGAGGGGGTCTTATCCTTCTGTTGTTTTCATAGGCACTAAACACAGAGTTCAGAGTCCATTGGAAAGGTGGCCGAGCATGATCAGCATGAACAGGCCTATGATGGAGTCCAGGCCCTATGAATTCCTTCTTCACTGGGACACCATCTTTCTGCTAACAAGTACCATCTTTGGTAATGCAAATATTTTCTTTGTGGTTTCCTGAAATTTTCTCTACCTTTTTCCTTCTGTAGACTCCTGAATCTTGGAGGTAGATTCTTGGGAAGTTGATAAGTATAAGACTGAACCCATGGTGGTGACAGTTAACTGAGATATGTCAGTTTTATACTCTGTTTTCTGGCAATATAGGGCAATACTTAAGACAATATGCTTTGGCACATGTAAAGTTAGCTTTATTAAATTGAAGGAGAGGGATAAAAAAGCTTTCTTCATAAACAAGTGGCATCTGAGGGTTTGTTTACCAGGGGTATTTATTTCAAACATTATTAATGGTGAGGGAGTCCCATTTGTAGAGATAAGGTTTACTGCCCCTTTTGAAATCAGTTCTGTGAGGAGTGTGGTCCTTCCTTGTGCATGGGAGGCGAGTGCTCTCTTTATCTAGCTACAGCAATAGAGATGTTCCACAATCTCATCCAACTTCTCAGTTGGATCGATTTCATTTAGCACATTAAGACTGAATTTTTAAAGAGGAAGAAAGACATACAAAGTGGGAAAGAGTGAAGACCATGTTTTTAATCAAGATAATCACAGTGCAAAACCAAAGTACAAAAAACTCCCTCAAGTGTGAGTTCTGGAAGTAACCTTTAAGAGAGTCATAGTTTACATTTCCTTTGCCTGCACTTTAAAATTAAAGAATTTTCTATCACAAGTGAACTTCTAAAAATCTGTGCTATCTTAAGTAACTTCCATGCCTGGAGAGTCAACAGGAAAACATCTAGCTTTTAAAATTTACTGAATATTTACTTCATGCTGCTGTTATTTTTCAGTCTCCAAGTCATGTTTGACTCTTTGCGACCCCATGAACTGAAGCACTCCAGGCTTCCCTTTATTCATGAGCATCGATTAATTTGAATTGAGAAGTGGTTAGGTGCATACCATAGTATTGAATGCTTGACAAGGGTAATTCATCAATAGGACTATCTTTCTTTTTCCCAAGGAACTTAGATTCCATGATGAATAGTACTTGGATGATGAACAAATGATGTGCATGCATAAAAAGTTTTGGTCTTTGTTTCAGATTCAGAAAAGGCCACAAAACCCATTACTCCTCCCATATACCTAGCATTTTCATTTGGATAAATGGGAAATAATATGACCATGGCCATGTTTTGCTACTTTGGGACAGTTCGGTCAAATACATTCTATCATGGTTCACCCTTGCTTATTACCCTTCTCCAAGAAAGCCCCTGTTGAAACGTTCCCAAGACTGTTGGTGTCAGGAGCAGAGTTTGCTGTAACCTTTCCTCACCTCATCTCCCTGGGTCAGTGTTGCACTTGACCCCTCCTCACCACCTACAGTCCAACCACACAAAATACCCCTAGTGCCTTGCAGTTTCCTGTCACTCTGAGTCTGTCTGGTCTGCTTCTTTTGCTGGGACCACTTTTCCTCTAGCCTTTGCTTCCCAACAGTCAGAGACTCATAATGCAACACTGAGCACTGCTGAGGTCTTTTTTGTGCTCTCTTGGGCTAGATGTGCTCCGTGTGCGGGTCAGTGTTTTGAGTATACATGCTCCCTGTTGTATTGGTAATATTTATTTCTGCATTTGTATTTGCATTTGTTTTAAATCCTGTCCCCCTTGTTAGAATGTTAGCATGTCATATGTCAGAAATATACTGTGTTAATACATTTTATATGAATTAATGTCTGAATTCAATAACCATTTTAAAATTGAGGAAAATAAAGGAGAAGGATGTTAAAAATATAACATGTTTTAAGAAAATATTTATTGAACACTTTCTGTGTATGCTCAAAGAGCTTAGTGTTTTAATTAAAGAAATTACATAATCAGTTTTCTCATTTTCAAGGGTAATCATATTTTCCTACCTAATGATATCCCAGACACTATGTCAGTTATAAGGATAAAGAAGTGACTAGGGTATGACCTATTACAGCATGATGATGATAGTATAGTAACAGGTACGGGCCTCTAAGCAGATAATTGAAACAAAATGTGATAAGTGCTTTAGGAAAGGTGTCCATCACTTAATTTATTCTGTATAACAATCTACCCCCAAATGTAGTGGTTTAAACAATAGCCATTTATTAGCTTATAATTCTGTGATGCTCAGTTGGTTCTAGCTAAACTCTTCAGAAGTTAGGAGGCTGACCGTAAGTCAGTGTTCTAAGGAGAGCCTCACTCAGATGTCAAGTGCTTGGCTGGGGCAGGTGGGGTGATGGGTCACTGGGTCAAGTCTCACTCATTGGACAAACTGGCCCAACTTCTTTACGTGGAGAAAATAGATAGTCAAGATCAGGAAAAGGACTATCTCCAAAGCACAGGCACTCTGAAGCCTCTATTGAAGTCAAGTTTGCGAAGGTTTCAGTCACTAAAGTAAGTCACATGACAAGCCCCAAGGCAGTGTGGGAGGCATGGATGAGTGGAACAGGAATTTCAGCAGCCATTTGGCAAGCAATCTCTTCTCAGTGATTCTTAGCTCTACCCTCTGAGCTTTCAGGAAAGCCTTTCTATCTGAATATCCTCCTTTTTCTATAAGAAATGAATGGCCCAAGTTGATAGTTGAGTGGCTTTCTGTTTTCTTCCAGTAGAAACTTAGAAATCCAGAGACCTCTTTTTCTCATAGTCAAAATCAATAGCCCTTTTGCTGATATAATTTCCTTCAAAAATGTGTGTGCGTTCTACTCCTCTGTTAGCAGAAGTATACCACAATTCTTTTTAAGACAGACCTTAAGAAGAAAGTCTGTCCAAAGACAGACTTTTGGAAAGCTTTTTAAGCTGCTTAGAGTCTTTGAAGCCCTTTTTGTCTACCTGAGAGAGACCACTAGATTATCATCTTACCTTTTTCTTAAGTCTAACAAAGGGTGTTAGAGCCATATGTTTGATTTGATGTTGATGTAGAAGCCATGCTTTACTGGAAATGTCCTGAATTTTAAAAACACCCTCACGTTTTAATTTTACTTTGAGGCTCTTTTACTCACTAGAGAGACTGCAAATGAGAAATAAGCATCCAGACACCCTGGTTTCTCTATACACTATATAAATTCTTCTTGAAAACTGATCAGTTCTTTCTTTAGCTCTTCTCTTTCCCTGTAACTCATCACAGACAACTAAGAAAAGTCAATGATATTTTAAACAGTTTTGTTGAAAATTATCTTGCCATGGTCTACATCTTCTAAATTACTGCAGGCAATAGTTTAAAAAATTGTTTTGTAGTATATCATAATTGGTACTACAAGCTTCCATCCTCCACTAGCAGTTTGCTTGCCAATTTCCCAGACTTCTCAAAATGTCTTAAGATTTCTGCCCACTGAATTGTTCCAAAGCTACTGTCATATTTTGTTTTGCTGTTGTGGAAACACTCCAAGTGGTATTTAGATCATTTCTCTATCAGTTAAACTTTTGCTGAAAAAAAAAAATCACCACCAAGCATGGTTGCTTAAACTATTTTCTTTAGTCCACTATTTTGTGGGTCACTCAGTGATTCTTTGGTCTGGACTGGCAATTTCTGAATCACTGAAAATAAAATGATCCCTACTAAGTTCTCTGAAGCATTGCATTTAACTAACAAAGTGACTATTACCAAGGTTGGCCTTTCACATGTTGGCACTTAGCTGGGGTTTGATTTTCCATACACAGAAGCAGAGTTCCAAGAGCAAGAGGGCAAGCCCCAATGTGCCAGCTCTATCAACATGTGCTTTCTTCAAATATTCTTCAAATTGATGTTCCATTGGTCTGCCACATGAGCAAGCCCAGAGTCAATGAGGGAAGGCACAGTGAAGGATAATAAATTATGATAGCTATTTTTGCAAAAAATACTATTAACTATGAGAAGACTACAAATAAAAGGAAAGGAGAAATTGTCTAGATATTAGAGTATGATCAAATCCAAACCACATCAGTGTTCAAAGCACAAATCTTAAAATTTAAAAATTTGAGTTGAGAGAGACAGAGAGTCAGCATGGTTTGAAAGTCATCACAGGTTGAAAAACATTGAATTTAACTGGACAAATGAAAATTTATGTGCAGTGTGTATCAGATGGAGACACATGGTCTGACAGCAGCTCTCTGTCCAGGCTATCTTGGGTCTTGCACACCCCAAATCCTATCGTGCATACTGGGCACAGCAGTTCTCATTCTGATAGGCGACACCCTTCTGAAATATTTTATTGGTCAGTCATCCTTAAGAGAAATCCTACATACCTCTGATCAGCATTTTCTCCATTCAAGAATACTATATGGATGCAGGGTGTCTCCCTTTTCTTCTTCAATGGAATTCTTCTGAAGAGACTGGTAGCCATGTACTTTCAAGTTTTTTATTATCTTTAAACGTTTAGCCTTGATATCAAAGGTGCCTAAACCTGCTTTAGGGAGAATCCCTCCATGCCTCCAAGGAAGTTTCTATCTAGACATTTATAAATACCAACCTACACCCTACTACCTTTACCTATACTCAGCCAATAAAAATAAGTTTTGAGGCTGTTAATACAAGTATTCATTGAGTACTCACTACACGTGAGGTAAAGAACTATGGCCAATAATGAGGTTGGTGACAAAATTTGGAAGGAATGAGACAGGCGAGCACTGGAAAGCAGTCTTGCTGAGAAGATAAATGGACTTGTGAATGAAATAATGGTCGAATATTTAAACACAAGAGCCTCACATGCCTAAATAATATAATTATTTCTAAAATCCTAGGGGAAACAGTGATTTTTTCAGTGTGTCAGTTTGATCATGTCAATTTTCAAAGAAAGAAAAATCAATATAAATTAAAATGGCACTATTTCATTACAGCCAGTTCAAGAGAAAAAATGGAGTGAGGCAATACCCAGGAAGAGTATGCAAGAAACTACTGAAAAAGGTTGAAAATTTAAAGAAAGAGAAAATATGTTCACCATCATCCAGCATCTTTTACAGACCTTGAAATATAGTAAGAGACAATTCATGACTTATAACAGAGAAGGCAATGGTATCCCACTCCAGTAGTTTTGCTGGAAAATCCCATGGATGGAGGAGCCTGGTATGCTGCAGTCCATGGGGTCGCACAGAGTCAGACACGACTGAAGCAACTTAGCAGCAGCAGCAATGACTTATAATTGTCCAATCCAGGGATTAGAGATCATTTACCTCCCTGACACAACACTTTTCTCAACTAAACTGCATTCTGAAGTCATCTACCTGCTTTAACTCCCAGCTTATAAGGCAAAAAATAAATTAAGAAACCAGGGCTATGCGATAGCTATCCTCTACAACATCCAGGGACATAAAGGCCGCTCCAGTTACTCTAGTTTTGTAGACAGTGTGAGCTGAGAAGCAGTAGGCCCAGATTGGTCTAGTTTTCCCAAGAAATAATTTATGAAGTCAACTTAATAATATAGTGTAAACATGTATGATAGTTGTCAATCTAGTATATCAAGTGACTTTAGTGTCAGGGTTACTTTGTGTCTCTGTTAAAAATTAGATTTCTTCTCGTGGATAAACTACAGAGTTCAAGGCCTTAGAAAAAATAAGCTAAAAACAGCATCTTGTATCTTCTTCATGTGTGTTTTTGTGGTATGTTGCAGAATATTTACATGTAATAATTATTTTTCATTTGAGTAGACGACCTTGCTTCTGGTAGGTAGGAAGCAAGTTCAACTACCTTGAACTACACTGTTTCAGGTTCTGGATGTGCAAAGATGGATAACCCATCTTCAAATAGTCTGTGTTCTAAGAGGCAGAGACGTGAACCTAAACCAATAATTATATCACAAACAATCATTTCTAGAATAAGTAATGAATTGAGGAGGAAATAATTGAGTTGAGGAGGAAATAACTAACTCTATCTCCATTGGGGAATTGGGGAAGTTTCATGTATGCGATGAGATTTGAGATGGTATTTAAATTTATGCATGTGTTCTTTTGCTATAATCAGCACTGAAACAGTTATAGGCAAATAATTTTAAGAAAATAAAGTTTAAAGACTAAAAGGTAAAAAAGGAGATGGTAGAGAATATGACTGAAGTCAATATAAACTTTAAGTCTCAGTTGACCTAACATATTTTTATCTTTATTACTTTTCTACACTATAGAAATAAAATTTAACAACATCAAAAATCTTCTTGGATGACCGTTTCAGTAAATATTTTTAAATATATAATCAGATTTACTGGTATCTCAGCATATGAATATTATTCTTTGATCACCCTTCTTCTTAAATATCATCATCTTAATACTCAGGTATTATGGTAAAGCTGAAAAGCCAAAGAATTACTTTGTTTGTCTTGCTGTCTCCTTGCAAAGTTTAGTTTTTGATAATTGTTATTTCTAATTACAGGATACTTTTATAACAGCACATGTGATATTTTCTTCTATTCACTAAGATTTTATTCATTTAAACTTATGGCTCTACTAAATGCATTTGAACATTTCTTATCTGAATGAGGTACAGCTGAGTTAGGGAAACAAAAGAAACAAAATGCATCTGTATAAAATTAAATGCTTCCAAAAAATTAGCAGGTACAGAAACTAAGCACAAAATGTTGTTCTTTGAAATTTGCATTTTGCATATTGAAACATCCAAAGTTTAAATTTTCATTGGAAATGGCATATTACTTACTGTGTATTAAATAGATTAAAATGTAAATCTTAGTTGACAAAACCTTAATGGTGCTGCGATCAACATAATTAATGAGAGTGGTTCTTTAAACAGTGTTTTTCTTCTTCTTTTTTTTTTTTTTTAGTTTAGAAACTGAAAGTGAAGAATCTAAGCTACTCCATTTTGTAAGGTTCAGGGAAAAGAGCCTTTGGAAATCCAAGAGCCTTTGGAAATCCCCTGACCTCACCCCACCACCTGCGAACCAATCAGAACCCTTGGCCAGCCCGGGGACACTCGAATCAAGCCCGGGAAATGGAAACCAATCAGAACTCAACACCTAACCCTTCACCAGAAGGTGACCAATCAGACCCGGAGACTCCCGTTTTTCAAATTTTTCACACGAGAATACCCTATATAAGCAATGTAACCCAGAGCTCAGGGCTCCTCCCTATAGCTGCTGTGTTGGTATCGGTGGGAGCCCCAGCTGGAGCTTGGTAATAAAAACTCTCTTGCTTTTGCATCAGATATCAGCTCCCTGGTGATCATTGGGAGATTTCACGACTTGAGCATAACAAAAGTATTAGAAGTTAACTATGAACTCTTCATTTCAGAATCTCCAATATGAAGCATAATTCTTAGACATAAGAATTAACTGTTGAATTAAAGCATAAAACAGTAAATAAATAATGTTTTCAGTTTAGCCCTTATAACACCTGGAATGCAGAGGCTTTCACTAGAGATAAGTATGTCAATGGTAAACAGTAAGGAGATGAGAGGGCAATGATGAGTTCTAATGTGAGTTTCTTCCCAGAAATATATATATGTAATTTTCAATCAACTGTCACCAGGATCACACATTTAATTACTCCTTTTCATTTTCTTAAGATTTGCTTTTCTATTACTTTAACAACAAAAATGGTTCTAAATAATAATCATTTCTAGAATGTCACATAAGTTCAATTGTTCCTAAGTTGAAAGGTTCCAAATGAGAGAAAAAAGACATTCATTTGATGTGCAAATGTAAATTTTATAGGCACTGTCTGTACTTGACACAATAAATATACTTTAAAAATCCCCAACAATAGAATCATTAATTCAACAAGTATTTGCTGTGTGAGTTACCGTCTGAGCCACCAGGGAAGCCCAAATTAGAGAATACAAAGATGAATACGGTGGTTCCAGTTTTTCTACAAAATTGGAAATGTCAAAGAAACATTTCATCCAAAGATGGGTACAATAAAGGATGGAAACATTAAAGACCTAACAGAAGTAGAAGAGATCAAGAAGAGATGGAAAGAATACACAGAGGAACAGTACAAAAAAGACCTTAATGACCCAGACAGCTGGGTCTACTATGATATGGTCTTTCACTCGGAGCCAGACATTCTGGAGTGTGAAGTCAAATGGGCCTAGAAAGTACTGCTGCTGCCAACAAAGCTAGTGGAGGTGATGGAATTCCAGCTGAGCTATTTAAAATCCTACAAGATGATGCTATTAAAGTACTGGACTCAATATATCAGCAAATTTGGGAAACCCAGCAGTGGGCAGAGAACTGGAAAAGGTCAATCCTCTCCCCAATTCCCAAGAAGGGCAGTACTAAAGAATGTTCAAGCCATCAGACAATTGTACTCATCTCCAATGCTAGTAAGAATATGCTCAAAATCCTCCAAGTTAGGCTTCAGCATTATGTGAACAACTTCCAGATAGTCAAGCTGGGTGTAGAAAAGGCAGAGGAACCAGAGATCAAATTGCCAACATTTGCTGAATCATAGAGAAAGCAGGGAAATTCCAGAAAAACATCTACCTCTGTTTCAATGACTATGCTAAAGCCTTTGACTCTGTGGATCATAAACAAACTGTGGAAAACCCTTAAGTAGATGGGAATACCAGGTCATCTTACCTGTCTCTTGAGAAACCTGTATGCAGGTCAAGAAGCAACAGTTATTACCCTGTATGGAGCAACTAACTGCTTCAGGATTGAGAAAAGGGTATGAGAAAACTGTTTATTGTCACCCTGTTTATTTAACTTATGCATAGAGCACATCATGTGAAATGCTGGGCTGGATGAGTTACAAGCTAGAATCAAGATTGTCAGGAGAAATATCAACAACCTCAGATATGCAGATGATACCACTCTAATGGCAGAAAGTGAAGAGGAACTAAAGAGCCTCTTGATGAGAGTGAAGAAGGAAAGTAAAAAAGCCAGCTTAAAATTCAATATTAAAAAAAAAAAAAAAAACTAAGATCATGGCATCTGGCCACATCACTTCATGGCAAATAGAAGAGGAAAAGGTGGAAGCAATGATAGATTTCCTCTTCTTGGGCTCTAAAATTAATGCAGATGGTGGCTGCAGCCATGAAATTAGATGAATGCTTCTTGGCAGGAAAGCTATGACAAACCTAGACAGTGTGTTAAAAAGCAAAGACATCACATTGCCAGCAAAGATCAATATAGTCAAGGGTATGGTCTTTCCAGTAGTCATGTACAGATGTGAGAGCTGGACAGTAAAGAAGGAAGAGTGCCAAATAATTGATGCTTTCGAACTATGGTGCCTGAGAAAACTCTTGAGAGTCCTTTGGAAAGCAAGGAGATCAAACTAGTCAATCTTAAAGGAAATCAACCCTGAATTCTCTTTGTAAGGACTGTTGCTGAAGCTGAAGCTCCAATACTTTGGACACCTGATGTGAACAGTTGACTCACTGGAAAAGACCCTGATACTGGGAAAGACTGAAAGCAGAAAGAGAAGATGGTGACAAAGGATGAGATGGTTGGATGGCATCACCAATTCAATGGACATGAACTTGGGCTAACTCTGGGAGATGGTGAGGGATGAGGAAACGGCATGCTGCACTCCATGAGATCACGAAGATTCAAACATGATTTGGTGACTGAATGACAACACCTTTCTAAAAGCCCAGGTTCAGGTTCTATTTCGAAATTAGACTTGAAAATAAATTATAACAAAAGTGATCAATATTATGGCAAAGGAAATCACAGCACATAAATGGCAACATTAAGAAGAAGAAGCATCTGAGCACATCGGAATACCTTGGGAGTTCAAAGCAAATGAAAATATCAGACCCTACCTCAGGAAATTACATGACACTTTTTTGGCATAGACATTTTTAAAGTGCCTTAAAAAGAATACTGAAGGATCCTAACATAGAGCCAGGACTGAGAACACTCATAGAGGAGATAATTTGATACCAAGCAAAGAGCAGTGGGAAGGTCAGACATTTTAGAAAGTGGTAACAACACAAGTGAACTCTGGAAGCCAAAGATATGTGGCTTATTTAGGGAATCCCAAGTAGTTAAGATCTCTGGCAGAGTAGATTTTGGATGAGGGCTGATGGGTATAAAGTATTAAGAAATAAGGTTAGTAAGATAGTAGGAGGAGAGAGCACACCACGATGGTGTGTTCAGGCTCTCTCGCCCCACGTTTTGTAAATAATGACTAAGTAACAGCTGAGATCATTCGTAGCACTGCCATGCGCGTCAGGAGGCCCTTGCTCAGTCCCAGGTTGTGTGGAGTACACGTGCGAGCGCCACCTGAAGAATGACGGCAGTACTGCTGCCTCCTGGCTGTGTCTGTTGGGTCGGCCAGGAGAGGAGAGAATACAGCGTGTCTACCGCTATGCCTGCCGCGTCAGCCGGGAGAGAATACTGTAATGGCTGCTGTGTCACCCAGAAAAGAAGTTGTGTTGGGTTAGTTTTGTTACGGCTGCTGATACAGCTGCTGCATCAGCCAGGAGAGAATAAATATGTCTGCAATTCCTGCAGCTCCTCGAGTCTCCTTCCAGCCTCTTAGCTTGCACCTTGCCTACACTGGGCTCATTGAACAGTGTGGACAATGTGAACAGTGAAACAATTGACGTCACGAACAGAATCAGCAATACAACTGGTGTTATTAGCAGGATACACAGGAGGTAGGAGAGCCTGTGGCCCAATTGGATGGAGGAAGCCAGTGGCCACCATACAGCATGTGGTACCATGTGGCTGTGATCCTCTTGGTGTGGGCTCTGGTGGAAGACTGGGAAGCAATGGACAGTTCACCAGAGAGAATTGAAAAGGCATTAGAGGTGGTGAGTTCCTGTTTGCCAAGCAAGGCAGCATGGACTGCCGCTGGCACTGTGGGCGGATTTTCCTGACTGCCCTGAAGGTTAATGTGGGTAGTGCTCTCTGTGATGTCACACCAGTGCACAATGTGCAGAGACACGTGGAGGAATTAGAGCAACGTATACTGGCATTAGAGCAAGAACCCCGTGGCCCTGAAGAACCCAGCATCTCTGACAGCGAGGCTGTAAGTGACGATGATGATGAACATTATGAGACTAAAGGTCCCTGCTTGGCAGCGAGGTCCATTGTGCAGCAGAAAGTGGAGCATGAGCAGCGATGGCCCGGGGGGACATCCTCAAGGGACCCCCACACGACTGAGTTCATGACATATAGACCATACACTCAGGCAGTTGGTTGACTTGGGTAAGCAGTTTCGGCAAATGCAAAGGGAACCCTTGGCAGCTTGACTTGCAACTCTGGGACACGGGGTGGGCCCGGTGCCTGGGGATTTTGCGGGTCCTCACTGAGAGAAGTAGAGAGACGGCATGTGAGACACCATCTGGAAGTGTGAAGACCCCGAAGGGGGCCAGTTTACACAGATGCAACTGTGGGCTTATTTGTGTGAAGGTGTACTATTAGTAGTGTCAATTGCTCAGTTGTGTGTGACTCTCCGTGACCCCACTGTGACCCACCCCCCCTGCCTAGCCAGGTTCCTCTATCCATGGGATTCTCCAAGCAAAAATACTGGAAAGGGTTGCCATTCCCTTCTCCAGAAGATCTTCCTGACCCAGGGATCAAACCTGGGTCTCCTACACTGTGGGCAAATTCTTTACAGTTTGAGCTACAGGGTGTACTGCCAAGGCTGTATTCTACGATGTAGACAATATGTTGTAAAGGCGGTGTCCTCAGATTTAGAAAAGGATGGTCATGTGGGAGGACTGTGAATGCCACAAAAAAATACCCTCCCTGGAAAAGTGGACCTGGCACCTGTAGGGCTTTTGTGGGCCCTCAATAAAAATCCCTGAAGGGATGGAGTTGCCCCTGTGGAGGCTTTCCTGCAATTTCACAGGATCAAATGGTGAAATGGACTTGGCCATGGAAGATAAAGGCACTCCACACATGGAGGGTGGCTCTTCTAGCCCCGTGAGAGCAAAACCTGCAACACTGAGTTCCAGGTGATACCTGGCTATGTGGGTTTTGCTACTTGTTTGGGATGTAACTGGGTTTCGCTATGTGTTTGGGATGTAACTGTTTGCTGTTGTAGCATCTAGTGTTGTTGCAAGATGTAAATTCAAGGGTCACTGTTACCCACCAGGGGACAAAACAGAAAGTGGACTGCACACAGAATGTGAACTGAGTGACCCTGAAGGGGTGAAGTGTGGGGAGAGGGCAAACGAGCCACGACGGTGTGCTCAGGCTCTCTCACTCCACGTTCTGTAACAGCTGAGGTCATCTGTAGCCCTGTGCATGCGCATCACGAGGTACTGGCTTGGTCACAGGCTGTGTGCATTATTACGTGTGTGAGCTCCACCTCACACACGTGGTGTGTGCGAGTGGTGGCATTACTCCTGCTTCATGGCAGTGTCCGTTGGGTCAGCCACGAGAGGAGAGATTGTAGTGTGTCTACTGCTATGGCTGCTGCGTTAGCCATAGAATATTGTTCTGGCTGCTGGGTCGCCCAGGAGAGAGGTTGTGTTGTGCTAGGTTATGCTACGGCTGCTGTTATTCTCAGCCAGGAGAGAATAAACATGTCTGTAGTTCCTATTGCTCCTCAAGTCTCCTTCCAGCTTCTTAGCTCATGCCTTGTCTACGCTGGGTTTAGCAAACAGTGCAGACAATGTGAACAGCGAGACAATTGGTGTCATGGACAGGATGAGGAGCAATACAGATAGAAAGTAGCCGAATCATAAAGGGCCTTGTGTGCAAAGAAAATGACATCAGATTTTATTCTGTAGCTGCTGAGAACCCCCTGAAAAATATTGAGCAGCAGAGTAACAGAATCATGTCCATGTTAGAGCCATTGTCTTGGCGTCATTATGGGGCATGTATTCCAGGGAGGCAAGACTATATGACGCCAACAAGGGCCTATTGTAGAAGACCAGAAAGGAGAATAAAAGATCTCAAGAAAGCCAGTGGAAATAGGAATGGAGAAGGGAGGAGGATGGCAAGAGACTTTTATAAGGGGCAATGTGGCTTAGTGGAAGGAGCAGCCTCTGAGATACAATGCTTCACCATCTGTAGACAGAAGGGTTATTGAACAGGTTAAATGTGATATGGAGCTAAAATAGCATGTCATATCAGGAAAGTAGTCATTGTTTTCATTTGCAAGTAGATTAGGTGAGCTCAGTGACAAAATGTTATAGAAAGGGTGGGAGAATGGGAAGAAGGGTTGGGGAGAATTCTAGGAGGATACCATGTTTCTAGGTAGGAGACAAGATTCTTGGCATTATGAGGATGCCTAGTATTAAGATAAGAATTCACTTAAGGGCTCAGTTTTGGGATGGGGTAGGTGATGGTAGGTATATAATATTTGTGAAAAGGTCTAGAAGGAGGGATAGAAGTTTACAAATTGTTTGAGATCAATTTGTATTTCAGGGACTCACAAAGTATCCGGTTGAAGATATCTGGGAAGATGAATATCTGAAGCTAGAGTATGGATGTTTATATGAAGCCCTAACATGAGTAACAGAGATATGAATTTGAATTTAACATTGTCATCAACATCATTTTTGTCATTATCATCATCGTCATCATTATCATCATGAACATCACTACCAGTAATATTTAGAGATGTGTCAAGCAACTAATTGAGTCATCCACAATATTTGTTCTAGAAGGATTCTGGAGGTTATACTCTGATTCCATGAACAAATTTGTAAACCCAGTTTTCAAGTCTCAGAAACAAGCTGTATATAAATCATTTGGGAACGCATGTAAGAATTAAAGATTTTAAAATTAAAAAAAATTTTTTTTTTTTAAATTAGACTGTCCTTTCCAAGTTGCCTGTCTCTTCTGCTGCTTCAGTTCAGTTCAGTTCAGTTGCTCAGTCGTATCCAACTCTATGCGACCCCATGAATCACCGCACGCCAGGCCTCCCTGTCCCATCACCAACTTCCGGAGTGACCTGGGGGAGTTCCTCTTTCAGTATCCTATCATTTTGCCTTTCCATACTGTTCATGGGGTTGTCAAGGCAAGAATACTGAAGTGGTTTGCATTTCCCTTCCCCAGTGGACCACATTCTGCCAGACCTCTCCACCATGACCCGCCCGTCTTGGGTGGCCCCACAGGCATGGCTTAGTTTCATTGAGTTAGACAAGGCTGTGGTCCTAGTGTGATTAGATTGACTAGTTTTTTGTGAGCATGGTTTCAGTGTTTCTGCTGCTTACCAAACTATATAATTCCTTCTTACTTATGAAAATGCTCCATGTTGAGAGGAATTTCTTACCCTTGGAAATTTTGATATGAGAATTATGTTTCTTTACTAAAAATGTCAAGATATATCTAACAAAAATTCACAAGAGGCACTAGTTAATGTTAGTTTGGATAATATTTGCATTGTTGCTTCATCATATTACAAATATTAATAAGAGCAGAAAATTCTCAAGTAAATCTGTTTCAAAGAATAATAAGTATGAATAACCTGTTGATCTGAAACAAACAGGCTGCCAGATATCTCTCTAGCAAAGATGGTTTATACAAGATCAAAAGAGAACTGCTCTTCAAGGTCTACAACCATGGCAAGCCATGTGTAAGTCCTGCACAGAATGGGAACAACACTGTTATAGAAAGGCAAAGGGAGTCAGGAGGCTGTATTAACAAAGAGGCCATGGGTTTTCGTTGGCTGAATCCTTTCCAGGAAAGAAGAGGAGTCTTTCCTCTTTCTATTGGGCTCTGCTATGATCAGAGGACATGATAATTCCCCTGTAGGTCACCCAACTTTATTTAGTTAAGGTTTTCATTAAAAAAAAGAAAACAAAAGGAAAGGAAAAATTAAAAGGAGGGATGAGGAAGCATGAGGGGAACTTAAAAGAGGAAGGAAGAGAGGAAAATCTGTGGGGAGGTTAAACAGAAGAATAGGGAAATGGAGAGGGGAATGGGGAAGAATAGGAAGTGGATGATAGATATAGATAGATGGATAGATAGTTAACAGGTTGATAGATATTGGATAGATACATAGACTAAAGGCTGTATATCACCACCCTGCTTATTTAACTTATATGCAGAGTACATCATGAGAAACACTGGGCTGGATGAAACAAGCTGGAATCAAGATTGCCAGGAGAAATATCAATAACCTCAGATATGCAGATGACACCACTCTTATGGCAGAGAGTGAAGAAGAACTTAAGAGCCTCTTGATGAAGTGAAAGAGGAGAGTGAAAAACTTGGCTTAAAGCTCAACATTCAGAAAACTAAGATCATGACATCCAGTCCCATCACTTCCTGGCAAACAGATGGGGAAAGGTGGAAACAGTGACAGGCTTTATTGGGGGGGGCTCCAAAATCACTGCAGATGGTGATTGCAGCCATAAAATTTAAAAGATGCTTACTCCTTGGAAGAAAAATTAAGACCAGCATAGACAGCATATTAAAAAGCAGAGATATTATTTTGCCAACAAAGGTCCATCTAGTCAAGGCTATGGTTTTTCCAGTGGTCATGTATGGATGTGAAAGTTGGACTGTGAAGAAAGCTGAGCACCGAAGAATTGATACTTTTGAACTGTGGTGTTGGAGAAGACTCTTGAGACTCCCTTGGAATGCAAGGAGATCCACACAGTCCATTGTAAAAGAGATCAGTCCTGAGTGTTCATTGGAAGGACTGATGTTGAAGCTGAAACTCCAATACTTTGGCCACCAGATGTAAAGAATTGACTCATTTGAAAAGACCCTGATTCTGGGGAAAGATTGAAGGCAGGAGGAGAAGGGGACGGCAGAGGATGAGATGGTCACTGACTCAATGGACATGACTTTGGGTAAACTCTGGGAGTTGGTGATGGACAGGGAGGCCTGACATGCTGCAGTGCATGGGGTCACAAAGGGTGGGACACAACTGAGTGACTGAACTGTACTGAACTGAATAGACAAAAGATAAATAGATTGATAGGAAGATGAGGTATAGAAAATAGCTAAAAGATGATGTATTAGATAAATGGATATGTAAAGATTCAGTTTTATTTGTAAAAATATATGTTTCTGGCATACAAATATTTGTACTATATATATCCTCTAGAAAATCAATAAGACGGTTGGATGGAATCACTGACTCAGTGGACATGAGTTTCACCAAGCTCCAGGAGATGGTGAAAGACATGGAAACCTGGTGTGCTGAAGTCCATGGGGTTGCAAAAAGTCAGACATTACTGAGCGACTAAACAACAGCAACACAATGTATTTGGTATAAAAATTAAAAAAAAATAATAAAGCCTGATCATGTTCAATTTTCCTGATCAAAAAAATTTTGAACCATAAGTCATTAATTACAACTAAAGACAATGAAAAAAACTTACTAGGACATGTCATGGTAAAAATGTTATTTGTTCTGGTGCTTTAAGAAGATAAAACTTTCAGTTCAGTTCAGTTCAGTTGCTCAGTCGTGTCCTACTCTTTGCAACCCTATGAATTGCAGCATGTCAGGCCTCCCTGTCCATCACCAACTCCCAGAGTCCACCTAAACTCATGTGCATCGAGTCAATGATGCCATCTAATCATCTCATCCTCTGTCATCCCCTTCTCCTTCTGCCCCCAAACCCCCCCAGCATCAGGATTTTTCTAATGAGTCAACTCTTTGCATGAGGTGGCCAAAGTGTTGGAGTTTCGGCCTCAGCATCAGTCCTTCCAATGAACACCCGGGACTGATCTCT
Organism: Ovis aries; assembly: GCF_016772045.2. Classification (NCBI taxonomy): domain Eukaryota; kingdom Metazoa; phylum Chordata; class Mammalia; order Artiodactyla; family Bovidae; genus Ovis; species Ovis aries. Next base: position 2,294,368 of record NC_056070.1, read on the forward strand.
TTAGGATGGACTGGTTGGATCTCCTTGCAGTGCAAGGGACTCTCAAGAGGCTTCTCCAACACCACAGTTCAAAAGCATCAATTCTTTAGCACTTAGCTTTCTTCACAGTCCAAATCTCATATCCATACATGACAAATGGAAAAAATATAGCCTTGACTCGATGGACCTTTGTTGGCAAACTAATATTTTTGCTTTTTAATATGCTATCTAGGTTGGTCATAATTTTCCTTCCAAGGAGTAAGCATCTTTTAATTTCATGGCTACAATCACCACCTGCAGTGATTTTGGAGCCCAAAAAAATAAAGTCTGTCACTGTTTCCCCATCTATTTCCCATAAAGTGATGGGACCAGAGGCCATGATCTTAGTTTTCTGAATGTTGAGCTTTAAGCCAACATTTTCACTCTCCTCTTTCACTTTCATCAAGAGGCTTTTTAGTTCCTCTTTACTTTCTGCCATAAGGGTGGTGTCATCTGCATATCTGAGGTTACTGATATTTCTCACAGCAGTCTTGATTCCAGCTTGTGCTTCATCCAGCCTAGGGTTTCTCATGATGTACTCTGCATATAAGTTAAATTAGCAGGGTGACAATATACAGCCTCGATGTACTCCTTTTCCTACTTGGAACCAGTCTGTTGTTCCATGTCCAGTTCTAACTGTTGCTTCCTGACCTGCATACAGATTTCTCAAGAGGCAGGTCAGGTGGTCTGATATTCCCATCTCTTGAAGAATTTTCCAGTTTATTGTGATACACACAGTCAAAGGCTTCGGCATAGTCAATAAAGCAGAAATAGATGTTTTCTGGAACTCTCTTGCTTTTTCCATGATCCAGCAGATGTTGGTAATTTAATCTCTGGTTCCTCTGCCTTTTCTAAAACCAGCTTGAATAGCTGGAAGTGCATAGTTCATTTATTGCTGAAGCCTGGCTTGCAGAATTGTGAGCATTACTTTACTAGTGTGTGAGATGAGTGCAATCGTGTGGTAGTTTGAGCATTCTTTGGCATTGCCTTTCTTTGGGATTGGAATGAAAACTGACCTTTTCCAGTCCTGTGGCCACTGCTGACTTTTCCAAATCTGCTGGCATATTGAGTGCAGCACTTTCACAGCGTCATTTTTCAGGATTTGAAATAGCTCAACTGGAATGCCATCACCTCCACTAGCTTTGTTCATAGTGATGCTTTCTAAGGCCCATTTGACTTCACACTCCAGGATGTCTGATTCTAGGTGAGTGATCACACCATAGTGATTATCTGCGTCGTGAAGATCTTTTTTGTACAGTTCTTCTGTGTATTCTTGCCACCTCTTCTTAATCTCTTCTGCTCTGTTAGGTCCATAGCATGCAGAAGCTCTATACAGTCAGCAAAAAGAAGACCGGGAGCTGCTGTGGCTCAGATCATGAATTCCTTATTGCTAAATTCAGACTTAAATTAAAGAAAGTAGGGAAAACCACTAGACCATTCAAGTATGACTTAAATCAAATCCCTTATGATTATGCAGTAGAAGTGAGAAATAGATTTATGAGACTAGATCTGATAGACAGAATACCTGATGCACTATGGACAGAGGTTCGTGACATTGTACAGGAGACAGGGATCAAGACCATCCCATGGAAAAGAAATGCAAAAAAGCAAAATGGCTGTCTGGGGAGGCCTTACAAATAGCTGGGAAAAGAAGAGAAGCAAACAGCAAGGGAGAAAAGGAAAGTTATTCCCATTTGAATGCAGAGTTCCAAAGAATAGCAAGGAGAGATAAGAAAGCCTTCCTCTGCAATCAATGCAAAGAAATAGAGGAAAATAACAGAATGTGAAAGACTAGAGATCTCTTTAAGAAAATTAGACATACCAAGGGAACATTTCATGCAAAGATAAAACTTTGGATTAACTATTATAATTGGTTATAAAATTAAGAAAACATTGGTGAGTGTTTACATGTCATCATAACATTTGAATTATTATTTGTTGTTTTATTATGATAAAGTTGAGTTTCTAAGTCTGTTTAATAAAGAAAGACAAAGAAAATTTCTATAATATTGAATGCCATGGCAGAAATATTTCTATCAAGTGATGATTTGTGATGCTGAGACTTATAAATGTTTGTTTCAGAAAGCATATATGTTAGCATTTCTTTTTTGTAGAAAACTGTTTACATTCCATTTTGTATTGATAAATATGTTTCTCACAGGGGATTTTCTTCACCAAACTTTTGGCAGTTAACCCACTAATTCTCACCTCACAGGTCTACACAGACCTAGTTCTAAAATGTCCAGCGAGTAAAAAACAAACAATCAAACAACAACAACAACAAAAAAAACCAGGACGATCTATCACTGGAAGATTGGAGGATTTGCTAAGAAAAAGTAAATTTTCTGCATGGCATTTCTCCAGTGTCTATAACTTTTTTTTTTTTTAGTGAGACTACATGCTGTGACACGCAGCGCTTGGTTTATGAGTAAGCAGATGAGTTTCAACTCCAGATCTGCACGTAGCATGCAACTTTGAGTTGGTTACTTATTTTTGAGTTTCAGTCTCACCTTTGGTAAAAGAAGGATAAAGTACGATAATGATAATGATACTTCTTATTCACAGCTTTATATTATTTAAAACATGCAGCCAAATAGCTAATTTCCAAAATTTCCATGTCTATCGTTTCTTTTCAAATTCAGCCCAAACCATTCTTTCTAAGAATCTCTCAAACTTGGAGCTCCATTGTCTCCTTTTGATACTTATGTTCCTCTTGTAACACAGTGCTTTGCTTTTGTTGACTTTCCTTATTGTTTTCAAACCATTTTAAGTGTCTTCTTTTTTTCTGAATCATACTACATCTTTAAAGACCAAATATATATATTTTACTTATATCACTATCAAAAAGGTTATGTCTGGACACACAGCAAGCAGACAGAAATAAAATGTATATTATCTAGCCCTAGGTGGTACACACAACTTCTTCGTCATCTTCAACCTAGCTGGGATCGCATGTGATATGCCTGACTTCAGCAGCACAGACTGAACAGTTTTGAACAATGATGGCAATATTTCTCTGCTATGATACAGACCGATAAATAACTTTGATGCCTGTCTTATCTAAAACATAAGATCACTATAACTTAAGAAAAACTGAATACACTAGTTGCACTAAATCAAAATGAGAAAAAAGAAAAACAACCATTGGCATACTGAAGTGGATCAAGCTAATAGACCTTGATAACAATACCAATGTTTTATATTTATTATATGCTCAACTGACTGCTTTTACACATTGCATCACTGAATGCTCCTTGTTGCAACCCCCAAAAGTGGATGACTATCCTTACTTTACAAATGAGGAAAATGAGATGCAGATAGGTAAAATATATTTTCAAATTCAGCCCTCTCATAAGTGGTAGAGTTGGGATACACTCGTGTTTCTAACTCCAGAGCCTAGTTTGCTTTTCCCATGGTGCTTGACTGCCTTTCACAGTTTACAGGCATTATTTACTTAGAAGAATATGCAGTGTTTATGTTAGTAGCTGACACAAAGCTACCTTGTGTACTTCCTGATACATGAAGTACATCAAAATGAGACACTGAGGTACATCAAAACGGAAAGATAAGGGAGGATCGCTTTCTGATTCATCTCTAAAAATGAAGACCTCCAGTTAAAACTAACAGGGTAAAAACTGAGTCATTGTTTGCTAGGCTGCAAAGATCTAATGAGTCTGTTTCTACTAAATTGTTCTCACTCTTGGAGGACTGATAACTTTGAGTCTCATGAGTTCAGTTTAATAGCAGAACTGCACAAATTTCACACGTTCAGAACAGCAACTATGACTTTCTAAAAGGAACTGCTGACTACAGTTCCTTTTATTTGGGGGGTTTGTCAAAGAGCCATCCATAGGTTTACAGTGTATGTCACATAAGGAAGAAGGCAGAGCAGACAGTGTCATAGATCAGTTGTATCTAAAGATTTCAACTGAGACAGAATGCTTCACCCAAACTTCTTGTAAGGGTTAACAGTTTCAGTGTGGTGGCTAACCTTCCTACAACAATTTAGACCACAATCCTCATTTAAGACAATTGCATTCCAGTGTCATTAAGACACAGGTGACTTATGACTCAGGATGGATATCACATTCTGATCATTATTACTGAAAGGTGAGGTGTAGGGGCTGAGTCATCTGATGTCCCACCTTGTAGTCCAGAAAATATTACTTCAAGCCAATAACTAAGGTTAATATTAATGAAAATCTCCATTACTCTGTTCTAAAGTTTATAAAATAATGCTTTTTATAGACATCTTACTTTCAAAACCAAGCCCCAAATCTCCAATTCAAAACAAGGTTGAGAACGCCAGGCCATGACAACTTAGTTTCCTGTAGTGTTAAAGGTGCACTTCCTTGATCTGGCTGATTAGGTGTGTGTCCTCTTTCCTCTTACTGCTCCAAAAGTTGCACTTCAGTTTAGGGTAATAGCTTTTTCCTCAAGAACGACATTATTCTTTGGCAAGTCTATATGCGTGAGACTCCAATTCTTTAAGAAGTTGTTCATCAGTGAAGCATGGTTTAAATAATAAACTCAAGTCCGTGATTTCACAACAAGTTCAACAGAATTTCCCATTTTCCTTTTTAATTGAAATATACAGTCTTAGTGTATCTCCCCAAAGGCTGAAATGCCCAATTTGAGAATTCTTTGAGATTATCCTGTGTTTTGAGTAGTATTACACATAACTTCATTTCTCACATTCAGTTCAGTTCAGTTCAGTTCAGTCGCTCAGTCATGTCTGACTCTTTGCAACCCCATGGACTGCAGCATGCCAGGCCTCCCTGTCCATCACCAACTCCCGGAATTTACCCAAACTCATGTCCGTTGAGTCGGTGATCCCATCCAAGCATCTCATCCTCTGTCATTCCCTTCTCCTCCCACCTTTAATCTTCCCCAGCATCAGAGTCTTTTCAAATGAGTTGGTTCTTTGCATCAGGTGGCCGAAGTATTGGAGTTTCAGCTTCAACATCAGTCCTTCCAATGAACACTCAGGACTGATCTCTTTTAGAATGGATTGGTTGGATCTCCTTGCAGTCCAAGGGACTCTCAAGAGTCTTCTCCAACACCACAGTTCAAAAGCATCAGCTTTCAGTTCTTCAGTTCTTCAGCACTCAGCTTTCTTTATAGTCCAGCTCTCATATCCAGACATGACCACTGGGAAAACCATAGCCTTGACTAGACGGACCTTTATTGACAAAGTAATGTTTCTGCTTTTTAATATGCTGTCTAGGCTGGTCATAACTTTCCTTCCAGGGAGTAAGCATATTTTAGTTTCATGGTTGCAGTCACCATCCGCAGTGATTTTGGAGCCCCTCAAAATAAAGTCTGCCACTATTTCCACTGTTTCCCCATCTGTTTGCCATGAAGTGATGGGGCTGGATGTCATGATCTTCTTTTTCTGAATGTTGAGCTTTAAGCCAATATTTTCACTCTCCTCTTTCACTTTCATCAAGAGGCTTTTTACATCTCTTCTTCAGTTTCTGCCATAAGGGTGGTATCATCTGCATATCCGAGGTTATTGATATTTCTCCCAGCAATCTTGATTCTAGCTTGTGTTTCATCCAGCTGAGCGTTTCTCATGATGTACTCTGCATATAAGTCAAATAAGCAGTGTTAAATTCACCTTTATTCCTTGCTTCACCAGCTTCCAAACTTTTCATGAATTAGGAAATAGGCTAAAATTTGTAGGATCAGGTTTAGGTTGAGGGTTACAGAGGGAGGTACCATCACAGGATATGGAACAACTTGCTAACCAATCTTTTAATTTCTCTTGTGCTCATCTGCCAGGGGGGAAAAGGTACCACAGACTGGGTACTTGTACAGTGGACACTTATTTCCTTACAGTTCAGGAGTTGTGCTGGCATGGCTGGTTTCTTCGAGCCTGTTCTTGGCTTAGAGATGGCTGTCTTTTCCCTGTCCTGTTGATGATTCCTATCTCTATGTCTTGATCTCCTCTTCTTAAACATCAGTCACTGACTTAGGGCCCATCCCATTGACACCATTTAACCTAAACTACCTGTTTAAAGGTTGGAGAAGACTCTTAGACTGGATGGAGATCCAACCAGTCAATCCTCAAGGAAATCAGTCCTGAATATTCACTGGAAGGACCAATGCTGAAGCTGAACCTCCAATACTTTGGTCACCTGATGTGAGAACTGACTCATTGGAAAAGACCCTGATGCTGCGAAAGATTGAAGGCAGGAGGAGAAGGGGCCGACAGAGGATGAAGATGGCTGGATGGCATCACTGACTCAATGGATTTGAGTTTGAGCAATCTCTGGGAGTTGGTAATGGACAGGGAAGCCTGGTGTGCTGCAGTCCATGGGGTCACAAAAAGTCGGACACAACCAAGTGACTGAACTGAAGTGACCTCTTTAATGAATTTACCTCCAAATATACGGTCACAATCTGAGATGCTAAGGGTTAGGACTTCAACATATAAATTGGGTGATAGGGATATAATTCAATCCATTAGTCTCATCTCACTTTTTCTTTCCTCTGTGTGCCCAAATTTTCTTCTGCCATCACTTCTGACTCATCTGTTCCATAAGCAACTCACTGGTAAGTATAATTCAGCACCCTTTCCTCAGCCTGCTTCATCCACCATCTTTCCCTACTCTCTCTAAACTCATTTTGAGACAAATGTGCTAAAAAAAAAATTTGAATTTCTTTCCTTTTTGCCTTCCAATATCAAGAACAATGAAATGAAGAAGTAATATGCAAGAAGGCAAGAAAACAAGAGATCCATTTGCCCTCTGAACAAGCTACTGTTAATTTTGGGACTGGAATCAAACTGCTGTCTAAGTATCACATATGTGTCCATGCTTACTCACTGTAGAATATTTTGTAAATGAAAAGAATCTTGTAGTCACATGTTTACAAAAATGAAAAGAGTTTTTCTTTTGCTCATTTTCATACTGCTTTAAATCTACACATTTATTTCATTTTGGGGTAAAAATACAGCTAAAACAAAATAGCTAACATTCATTTCCCCTAATTAGTGACTTTGCTTGTAAAGTAAACATTCCATTTAGATAATTAGCAAAGTAAACCATTAGGATTTAATTGAATTTTGAGGTTGCTTCCAACTCTTGGAGTTTTGATCACTGAAATATCTATGATTTAATGTTTGGCATTCAGGTAACCAAGGTGAAATGAAAGCATACTCTTCATTAGCACTGTGGTGTTTTGTGTTTTTTGTTTTTTTTTTCAGATGATCAAAAGGTATCCATGGGAACATATTATATGTTGTAGTAGAGAAAAAAAGTTATGACTCTGTCATAGCAAAATAAATATTGGTTATTTCTCCCCCTTAGATAATCAACTTAATGATGACACTCTTTAATGTAGCTTCTTTCTTATGATGAAACTCAAGGGTATCTCTATTCACACACATTATCTCTATTCACACAGTATATCTATTTGGGTTCTTCAGTAGGTAGTTTAAAGTGAAAGTGAAAGTGAAGTCGCTCAGTCGTGTCCAACTCTTTGCGACCCGTGGGACTGTAGGCCACCAAGCTCCTCCATCCATGGGATTTTCCAGGCAAGAATACTGGAATGGGTTGCCATTTCCTTCTCCAGGGGATCTTCCTGACCCAGAGATCGAACCCAGGTCTCCCACATTGCGGCCAGATGCTTTAACCTCTGCACCACCAACCATTCATGTTTTCCAGCCTGATACTTTCATCACTCCTGGATAAATTAGTTGGAGTAAAATTAAGGAAAGTTTAAGTTCTAGGTAGTAAGAAGTCTCATGAGAGCAACCTGCAATTTCTACCCCAGATCATTTGCCTTTATCCTGCAATAGTTGAGATATTTTTAATTCTTATTGAGGTCAGTGTGCAGTAGATGCCAAGAACACTAAGTGGATCCTGCTTCTTATTTGCCTGTGCGTGTTTGCTAAGTTGCTTCAGTTAGTTGTATCTGAGTCTTTGTGACCCTGTGGACCGTTGACTACCAGGCCGCTCTGGCCATAGGATTCTCTAGGCAAGAATAGTGGAGTGGATTTCCATGCCCTCCTCCAAGGGATCTTCCAAAGCCAGGAATCCAACCCACATCTCTTATGTCTTCTGCATTGGCAGGCAGGTTCTTTACCACTGGTGCCACCTGGGAAGCCCTCTTATTTGCCTAAAATGTCTCTTTTTGTGTCATGATGGTTTTGAATTACATTACTCTGAAAGTAAACCTGTATGAAAGAAGAAGAAAGAAATTCAATAGGTGAAGCTGAGCAAACATAAAGGAAGGTTTGTTAAATGAAAAAAAAAAAAAAAAAGACAGAAAAAAAAAAATCAGAGCAGATGCCTGATGATTTACTGCGGAAGTGGAAGTACTGCCCAGTCTGGGAGTGTCTCTGTCTTTGATCCTGGCCCCAGGCAGCAAGCTGGTCTAAGGCATAAATGTTCCCATCTCTCAAGTTAGAAATCAAACAGGTGGAACTTGGAAGCACCTGTGGGAAAGGGTAAGGATACCCCCTGACCTTTCCGCTGCCCCTGATAAGGACTGGTCTTGTTTGTCCACGCCCCGCTTCTCTGAATGCCTGAGACAATGCTCTTGCCTTTTATTATCTAAACCCTATGTGTTCTATAAAAATACAAAAGTTGGGGGGAGAGTCTAGAAACTGAATGTTTGTGTGCCCACACAGATCATCTTAAATTTTAACATCCAATCTGATGGTCTTTCAGAGGTGATTAGGTCAACAGGGTGGAACCTGCCTAAATGGGATTTGTATTCTTGTAAAGGAGACCCCAGGGCACGCCCTCATTCTGCCAGGCAAGAACACACCAAGGAGACAGCTGTCTATGAAGCAGGAAACAGGCTCTCACTAAATACCCAGACACTGAATCTGTCAACGCCTGGAACTTAGATTTCCCAGACTCAAAAACTGAAATTTCTGTTATTTGTAAGCCACCAGTCTACAGTGCTTTTGTTTTAGTAACCCCTAATGGAGAAGGAAATGGCAACCCACTCCAGTGTTCTTGCCAGGAGAATCCTAGCCACAGGGGAGCCTGGTGGGCTGCCATCTATGGGGTCGCACAGAGTTGGACACGACTGAAGCGACTTAGCAGCAGCAGCAGCAATGGACTGAGGCAAAATGAAAAACAGAAAGACTACATGGTTTTGAATACTTACTAGACATTTCACAAGAAATGTCTCAGAATTCTGTGAGCTAATCAATGTTGCTGTTCTCATAATAAGGATGAAGACATGGAGGCTCATAGGGCATAAATAACTTTCCTAGGGCCATTGAATTAATAAGCTATAAAAACATCTGAACCCACATCTGTATGACTCCAAAGCATATACTCATCCCATTCACCCTCTCCCTGCAGCTTCAGCGAGTAACATGTACAAAGACGTAAAGTCACGAAAAAGCATGAATTTAGAAAACTAGAAAATAAAGCATGCTAAGGACATAGGTTATAATCTCAAATTAGCAACCCTCACAAAGGAACTTTCTGAACCCTTGAACCATGGCCAGAGGAAAGTTGACTACTCTTGAATTACACTGTCACATTGTATGTGTGTTATGCACATATGTTGTATACTTTACTCTCATGAAAATTTCATGAGAAATTTAACCAGACTGATTTGAGATCATGGCACCAGATAGGCATTTTGATTTATTTTCATAGAGTTTGATTTTCAAAGAAATTAATTTATATTCTGATTGAGCAAACAAAATTCAACATATATTTAAAGTATCACATGGAGAAAGGTCATTTCAAGGAAAAGAGCCTTATCTTCCTAACCTCCACATCCTGTGCATGGGTCTCCATTGAAATGGTGCCTTCATGAAAAATGAGCAAAACAAACTCATTCTTTGAAGAAGCAGACTTTTGCAATTAGATGAAATGAAAATAAGTTTATTGATAGAAAAACATGGGGATAAAAGCTGAATCTTTTCTTTTGAAATAATCATAGTGAATAACAACAACTTGATAAATGCATGAGCTTATATGCACAAGTTTTACCTATTACATGCTTTTTTCCTTATTTGGCAAGTCAAGTTATGATCACAATAAAAATAGAGAAAAAGACAACTAAAAATCCTTAATTTTATTTATTTAACATGCTTGCATAATGTAGGATCACATAGAATTTTACACACATCTGTCAAAAGCAACAGTTTTGAAAATGTGATTTATTTCTTATGATTGGGCTTTGATTTTTATTTATTTTTATTTTATTTATTCCTTGTGACTGGGCTGGAATTAAAACCAGCAAGTTCATTTTAAAGAGAGCACTCATAATTTGTCTTTGCAGTACACTCTTTCTGATTAGAAAAGAATCATAAAAATGTAAAAGTATTAAAAAACAGGAAGCTTGTTCTGCAGTCCCAATGTTGTTGTTCACGAAGTCTTGTCTGACTATTTGTGATTCCATAGACTGCAGCACGCAAGGCTTCCCTGTCTTTCCTTATGTCATCCAATCATCTCATCCTCTGTCACCCCCTTCTCCGCCTGCCTCAATCTTTCCCACCATCAGAGCCTTTTTCAGTGAGTTGGCTCTTCCCATCAGGTGGCCAAAGTTTCAGCTTCAACTTCAGCATCAGTCCTTCTAATGAATATCCAAGGTTGATTTCCTTGAGGATTGACTGTTTTGTTCTCTTTCCAGTCCAAGAGACTCTCAGGAGTCTTCTCCAGCACCGCAGTTTGAAAGCATCAATTCTTCAGTGTTCAGACTTCTTTATGGTCCAACTCTCACATCCATACATGACTATTGGGAAAAACCTTACCTTTGATTGTACATACCTTTGTCAGCAAACTGATGTCTCTGCTTTTTAATACACTGTTTAGTTTTGTCATAGCTTTTCGTCCAAGAGGGAGTGTCTTAATTCCATGGTTGTGGTAACCGTCTGCAGTGATTTTGAAGCCAAAGAAAATAAAGTCTGTCACTGTTTCCATTTTTCCCCCACCTATTTGCCGTGAAGTGAGGGGACCAGATGCCATGATCTTAGTTTTTGAACGTTGAGTTTTAACCCAGTTTTAATCTTGCACATTAAGAAACCTCAAAGGAAACAGGTGCTCAGCCTGGAAGAAGCATAGTCTCACTTCCAGCAGGCAACCTGAGAATTTCTCAGTGCTGTTTCTACTGTTTTATGTCTCTAGAAGTTGGCTAAAACCCAGTTGTCATCCATCAGGGGCCTTCTCCCTCTGAACAAATAAAACTAAACACAGCAAGTGACCACTTTGATCAACAGGCAACGTTTACCAGAGTAATTGTACTCATAAGCAGTTAAGGAAGACACATGTTGAAGGCACTTACAGAGGTTATGTTGTCTGCCAGAGACAAACCAATGATACAGAGGAAAAAAAAAAAATGGAAGAGATTAAGATGCATATAGTTCATGAGATAACTTTAACACTCAAGAGATCTCTTGAGTCAAAATGTCTCAAGTAGAGTTAAGCAACCAGGTTTTATACATCACTCTCAGAGGTGGAGATAAAGTGTCAACAATTTGAAAATAACACTGGTGCCTAATTTTAATAAGGGAACAAACTGATGAGGATGTCTCTAATACATGTCCTACCTACCTTGGCATGTAATTCTGTAAGGTATGATCCTTACAGAATTATAAAAGTAGGAGATAAAAAGGAGGTAATGTCTAGTCAAAACTATGGTTTTTCCAGTAGTCATGTATGGATGTGAGAGTTAGATTGTAAAGAAAGCTGAGTGCTGAAGAATTGATGCTTTTGAACTGTGGTGTTGGAGAAGACTCTTGAGAGTCCCTTGCACAGGGATGAGATCAAACCAGCCAATCCTAAATTAAATCAGTCCTGAATATCCATTGGAAATACTGAAACTCCAATACTTTGGCCACCTGATGAGAAGAGCTGACTCAATGGAAAAGACCCCGATGCTGGAAAGATTGAAGGCAGGAAGAGAAGGAGGATGAGAGGCTGGGATGAGGATGAGATGGTTGGATAGCATCACCAACTCGATGGACATGAGTTTGAGCAAGCTCTGGGAGTTAGTAATAGACAGGGAATTCTGGCGTGCTGCAGTTCAGTGTGAAGCCTGGGTCAGAAAGAGCTGGACATGACTGAGCGACTGAGCTGAACTGGAAGTCCTAAAGCCCCACTGACCATCCCCAAATGGATTTTATGCAAGTGCCCCAACCAATGAACTATAAATTTCTTCCAGTTTTGTTTACTTTTTCTTAGAATGACTCAAGTGCTTTCCTGACCAGAGAGCTATGGTCCTAATAATAATAAATAAATAATTTGACTTTATTTTCTTGGGGATCATAAAGGTCAGGAAATTCAGTTCTGTCTTCATTGACATAGGCACATATTTTGCTGGCATTGCTTTTAGGTAATTCTGTAAATATTCACCTTTTATTAAGAAACTTCATGGTCACTTTCATACAAAAGCATCAAAAAATTAGAGTACCAATGGAATCCTAAAATGATTATAAACAAAGCCCTCAGAACTCCTTGAAATTTGAAGGCCTAAAGTATTACCATTTAGACTTGACCAGCACAAGATTAACACCTTTCAGGACCCACAGGTTGTCTCCTCCCAAGTTAATAAGAAGCCTTTCCATATGTTTGGGACTTTCATTTCCAATATCTGATTCCACTTATTGCAAACAGATCTGATTAAATAATACAGGAGGCTCATATTTAGCTCTGTTGACAAGAGATTCAAACTCCATTATTAGAACAGTCACCTAAACAGCCCCAGGATGATCTGAAGCCTGAAGAGCTGATCTTCAGGGAAAGACATCAAGAACTCTGCCCTTGATCTATGTTGGAAAGAACATTATGATGTACTGTTAACAACTGACATGACAGCAAAACCCCAAGATACTTGTAGATTCACGTTTCTTGATTAAGAAGACATACACCATTTCCTCTGTAGCACTGGCTGCCCAGTCTGTCGGTAGTCCTTAAATTGATAGCTATTGGCGTAGAGTATCTTCTCAAGGCTCTGTTCAAGTTGACTCCAGAAGACATAGACATTTTTCTGTCCAAGGCAACAGAACATGCTTTTCTGATTCCTTAGTATACTTCTTCTTTGGTCACTTCTTCTTGCTTATTATTATTATAGTTTGACACCATCTGTTAAGTGAATACAGGTTTTTCAGCATACTCTCCATTACTTGTGGCTTCTCTTTTCCAGTAGTCATGTACGGATGTGAGAGTTAGACCATAAAGAAGGCTCAGCACCTAGGAATTGATACTTTCAAATTATGATGCTGGAAAAGACTTTTGAGCATCCTTTGCACAGCAAGGAAATCAAACCAGTCAATCCTAGAGGAAATCAAACCTGAATATTCATTAGAAGGACTGATGCTGAAGCTGAAGCTTCAATATTTTGGCCACCTGATGGGAAGAACCAGCTCACTGGAAAAGACTCTAATGCTGGGAAAGATTGAGGGCAGCCGGAGAAGGGGGCAATAGAGGATGAGATGGTTAGATAGCATCATCAATTCAATGGTCATGAGTTCGACCAAACTCCAGAAGATAGTAAGGGACAAGGAAACCTGGTGTGCTATAATCCATGGGGTCCCAAAGAGTTGCAGAAAACTTAGTAACTGAATAATAATAAAACTCCATTTTTTATATTCTACTATTTTTTCACTCCCTAAGGAAAACATTGGAAACAGTGTCAGACTTTATTTTTGGGGGCTTCAAAATCACTGCAGATCATAACTGCAGCCATGAAATTAAAAGACGCTTACTCCTTGGAAGGAAAGTTATGACCAACCTAGATAGTATACTCAAAAACAGAGACATTACTTTGCCAACAAAGGACCGTCTAGTCAAGGCTATGGTTTTTCCAGTGGTCATGTATGGATGTGAGAGTTGGACTGTGAAGAAAGCTGAGTGCCAAAGAATTGATGCTTTTGAACTGTGGTGTTGGAGAAGACTCTTGAGAGTCCCTTGGACGGCAAGGAAATCCACCCAGTCCATGCTAAAGGAGATCAGCCCTGGGATTTCTTTGGAAGGAATGATGCTGAAGCTGAAACTCCAGTACTTTGGCCACCGCATGCGAAGAGTTGACTCATTGGAAAAAACTTTGATTCTGGGAGGGATTGGGGGCAGGAGGAGAAGAGGATGACAGAGGAGGAGATGGCTGGATGGCATCACCGCCTCGATGAACATGAGTTTGGATGGACTCCGGGAGTTGGTGATGGACAGGGAGGCCTGTCATGCTGCGATTCATGGGGTCGCAAAGAGTCAGACATGACTGAGTGACTGAACTGAACTAAACTGAAGGAAAAACAAACTCTGTTGCTCATTTGTCTCTTAGCTACTGTGGTAGTTAATTTTATGTATCACTTGACTGAATCAAGGGATGCCCAGATATCTGGTAAAATTTTATTTCTGGGTTTGGTCTGTGAGGGTGTTTCTGCATGAGATTACATCTGAGATGGTGAGCTCAGTAAAGCACATTTCCCTCCCTAAAGTGAGTGGGCATCATCCAGTCTGCTAAGGGCCTGAATGAAACACAAAGGTGGAGGAAGGAGACAGCTGCACCTTTTTCCTGCCTCATTGCTGGTGAGCCAGGACATCTCATCCCATCCTCTCCTGCCCTTAAGCTGGAGTTTATTCTATTGGCTTCCTTTGTTCTCAGGCCTTCAGGCTCAGATTGAGCTATACTACTGACCTCCTGGGTCTGCAGCTCATGAACCATGGGCTTCCTCAGCCTCCAGAGCTACATGCCCAATTCCTCATAATAGATCTCCCTTCATATCTTATTGGTTCTATTTCTTTGGAGAACCTCGACTAACACAGCTACAATTTTGAGTTAATTCATTGCTAGGCTTGTCTTCCTCCATCTGATTCTGCTGACAGAAAAATGTAATAGTAATTCCTTTTAACATTTCAGAAGGTAGAGTTCATCTTATCAGCACCTTCTTATTCTTAAATGTCAATCACATAGTGCACCCGAGACCTCAGCCTTCTAAACAGTGGACATTGCCTCAACAGAATGACTTTTCTCAGGTCATCCCAACCCTGTCAATGAAACCTACCTCAGCAGGAATGGGAAATATTACTGGAGCTAAAATAACTGTAATCAGTCTGTGCTCTTCTGAGAATTTGTAGCCAAAAATCTTTTTATTTTATTTTATTTATTTTTACATTGATTGGATTGATACACATTTTTTTAAACTTTATTTTTACTTTATTTTACTTTACAATACTGTACTGGTTTTGCCGTACATTGACATGAATCCGCCAGGGGTGTATACGAGTTCCCAATACTGAATCCCCCTCCCACCTCCGATGATTGGCTCACCATTGTTGATATAAACAGGATGCCCACCCCCAGTAGTGTCTGTGCCCCTTTCTGGTACTTCTTATGAGACTGCCTTCTGCTCTGGAAGCCCCGCAAACTAGTTTAAATTCATTACCCAGCTGATGAAATAACATTTATGTTTTAAAACAGGACAAGAAAAAATTAAACATAAATTCTCTCTGTGTGTTAGTTTGGGCCTTCTCCCTCCCGAATGTGCAGTGCGCATCTGCTTTACATGATAACCAGAGCTCCTCATAGACGAGAGTGTCGACTCAGCTGTAAAGATCAATTTTTTTCTTCCTTCTGATGAAATGTAATTTCTTAAAAGAGTAATGTTCTTCCCCAGCTCAGTAGGGTGTCATGGTGAGTTGCTGTTTGCTTTGAATGTGTTTACCTGGACTATGTATCATTAGTGAACTTTATATAAACTATCATATTTGATGTTTGATCTTTGTATCAAAATGTATCTGTTTATGCCTTTGGCTTCCAACAGATTTACTAGTTCTCAGAGCTTTCTGAGAATCTGTCTCCTAGATTATAATCATCAGTTTGCCTTGAATAATATTCCCTTTTTTTTCTTCTTCTTAATTTGATAATTAATTGAATTTTCATCAACACAGTATTGTCATAGATAATCACATAGCCATTGATTTCCTCTCTGCTAGCCAAAGGAAAATTGATGATATAAAGAAACGCTTCTAACATAAATATTACATC
The DNA here is from genome assembly GCF_016772045.2 of Ovis aries. Lineage (NCBI taxonomy): Eukaryota > Metazoa > Chordata > Mammalia > Artiodactyla > Bovidae > Ovis > Ovis aries. Next base: position 2,310,349 of record NC_056070.1, read on the forward strand.
TGAGTAATTAGAAAGCATCACTGTGAACAAACCTAGTGGAGATGATGGAATTCCAGTTGAGCTATTTCAAACCCTGAAAGACGATGCTGTGAAAGTGCTGCACTCAATATGCCAGCAAGTTTGGAAAACTCAGCAGTGGCCACAGGACTGGAAAAGGTCAGTTTTCATTCCAATTCCAAAGAAAGGCAATGCCAAATAATGCTCAAACTACCGCACAATTGAACTCATCTTACATGCTAGTAAAGTAATGCTCAAATTTCTCCAAGCCAGGCTTCAGCAACACTTGAACCGTGAACTTTCCGATGTTCAGACTGGTTTTAGAAAAGGCAGAGGAACCAGAGATCAAATTGCCAACATCTGCTGGATCATGCAAAAAGCAAGAGAGTTACAGAAAAACATCTATTTCTGCTTTATTGACTATGCCAAAGCCTTTGATTGTGTGGATCACAATAAACTGTGGAAAATTCTTCAAGAGATGGGAATACCAGACCACCTCACCTGCCTCTTGAGAAATCTGTATGCAGGTCAGGAAGCAACAGTTAGAACTGGACAAGGAACAACAGACTGGTTCCAAATAGGAAAAGGAGTACTTCAAGGCTGTATATTGTCACCCTGCTTATTTAACTTAGATGCAGAGTAGATCATGAGAAATGCTGGACTGGAAGAAACACAAGATGGAATCAAGATTGCTGGGAGAAATATCAGATATAACCTCAGATATGCAGATGACACCACCCTTATGGCAGAAAGTGAAGAGGAACTATAGAGCCTCTTGATGAAAGTGAAAGTGGAGAGTGAAAAAGTTGGCATAAAGCTCAACATTCAGAAAACGAAGATCATCCTGTCCCATCACTTCATGGGAAATAGATGGGGAAACAGTGGAAACAGTGTCAGATTTTATTTTGGGGGGCTCCAAAATCAGTGCAGATGGTGACTGCAGCCATGAAATTAAAAGACGCTTACTCCTTGGAAGAAAAGTTATGACCAACCTAGATAGTATATTCAAAAGCAGAGACATTACTTTGCCAACAAAGGTCCATCTAGTCAAGGCTAAGGTTTTTCCTGTGGTCATGTATGGATGTGAGAGTTGGACTGTGAAGAAGGCTGAGCACTGAAGAATTGATGCTTTTGAACTGTGGTGTTGGAGAAGACTCTTGAGAGTCCCTTGGACTGCAAGGAGATCCAACCAATCCATTCTGAAGGAGATCAGTCCTGGGATTTCTTTGGAGGGAATGATGCTAAAGCTGAAACTCCAGTACTTTGGCCACCTCATGCGAAGAGTTGACTCATTGGAAAAGGCTCTGATGCTGGGAGGGATTGAGGGCAGGAGGAGAAGGGGACGACAGAGGATGAGATGGCTGGATAGCATCACGGACTCGATGGATGTGAATCTGAGTGAACTCCAGGAGTTGGTGATGGACAGGGAGGCCTGGCGTGTTGTGATTCATGGGCTCGCAAAGAGTTGGACACGACTGAGTGACTGAACTGAACTGAACTGAACTGAACTGAAAGACTATAGGTAAGTGAGCACATTGTTTGAGACATTACTCACACCCCAAACTCTAAAACAAATCAGGATAACTTAATAGGTCACTATCACCTTCACCCCTTATTGTTTGTCTCTGAAACATCTTTCAATGTTGGGCCAAAAAAGGTAAGATCAAGGAATACAGTGGTGAAATAAGGCGCCAGAAAGCAACTTGCTTAACCTTCATACACTTAAGGACAGTAATTTTCGAACATGGAATTTTTCAGTATTTTCTTAGCTTTCCTAAGATTTTGAATATCTTTTTTTCTAATCTGAACCAATCCAGAGGAAAAGGTTTTGAGAAGCATTTACTCACCCTTCAGTTTTACTTGCAACAACTCCCTTACAGGTAGTATAGTATCTCATTTTATGTCAGGCAAGGAACTGAAATAAAATCTTGGAGTATTTATGAATAGGGTGTGAACTGGCAATAGTCAAACCACTAAGCCACCTCCACGTCCAAGCTTTTTTCCCTACCTTCCAGCTATATTTTATATTCTCCCACTATGAGTATGTGCACATGATGTTGTTCTAACATCTCTGAACTACTGTAAGAACAACTCCATAAATAATATTCCTTCCAGGGACTATCACGGGCTTTTATTTTTGTCTGAGAATGATTAGATTGCCCTCAACATGTCCAAACATTCAAATCTTTAAAGTCCTCAATTCATAATGTGATCTTCTCCAGCAAACCAGTTTTTATTTTAAAAAATATTGTCCTCAAGTAGAAAAAATAATATGAATCTATTTATTTCACCTTTATTATTTAATATTTATTATAGTATTTCAAAACAAGTATTTATTGATTTATAACTTACTTTTTTGTTATGACTCAATGGTATTATTTATTCTAAAGGTGTTGATCTAATAACTCAAACTTGGGTGAGAGGAAATGCTAAAAGTGTGAAACTTTAACATTTATTTGTGTTTATACTCATTGAGAATCTTTATAGGGCATTAAGAAGAGCTTGGACTCTGAATTCCAATATATGATTTCAGTTTCTAGGAGTATCACTTGTTGTGACCTTGGTCAATTTAACTGCACCTTATTTAAAAAGAAAAATTGAATATACTCCAATATAACTCAAGAGGAGACTTCTTACTCTCATTAATAAAACTGATAAGGAGAAATTATAGCCCAGGATGCTTTATAGACAGATTTGGGCATAAAATATCCTTTCTAAGAGGGCAGTGTGCAAATGAGTTTTCCATGCCTCCCAATGGTAGGAGTTGGGGAGGGAGGTGAAGAACCTAGGAGAATACTTCAGAAAAAATGCTTATCTACCTTCCCCCATCCAGGGAATCTAAAATCAGGAAGTGAGAAGACTTGATCCGATGACAGATTGAGACCTCAATAGCCATCAGATGTTTAATACTGGAAAATGAGATAGGAGTGATGTAAAACTCTGGTATTTATGCAAGATTATCTGTCAGAGATGAGAAAACTAACAGAGCTAGTTTAAAGGGCAGTTTTGAGAGCAACACTGAAACAATTTCCTCGTTGTACAAGGCTGCGTCTAGATACCTGAATAAATATTCTACCAGTGCAGCACACAGCACAAAGTCTGAACTCAAGGTGTGGTGGTCCCTTCCCTCTAACTAGTTCTGGGTCCTTCCCAAGACGGTCCCTCTGAGGGTCCTCTCTTACAACACACATGGAGTCACTGCGATTAAGGGTTTAAATGCTGCCTCATTCACACACTTTCTGGTTCCTTGGGTTCCTTTCATTCTCTACATCCATTCACTTAACATGAAGCCTTAAAACTAGGGAAATAATGTCCAGAAAGAATAGGAAAAAAAGAGAGCGGAATTTTAAATTGGCCATATTCTGAACCTCACAATTTAGGTCAAACAGATTTTAACACCGTTCAGGTATTACAAGTTTCCCAAGGAGCCAAGAAAAAAAAAGTCCTTCTCTCTGTCAGTTATATCAAATTGAGGCTTTAATTCCTATGGATTTTTCATTACATGTGATTCTATAAACTCACAAATCTATAAATGTTAACATGATTAACAGTTTTGAACTATTTCAACAAGCTCTTGTTAATTTTAACTAAGTGAAAAGAAACAGCAGGCCATTGGAGAAAATTAATAAAAATATATATTTAAACAATTTTTTTAAAAAGACAGTCTTATTATTAATCAACAAAATAAGTGTATTTTATTTGAAAAGTATTTTTCAGAGCAAGTGTTTTGTTGAGTACATGAGATTCCCAACGAACATATTAGTATTTATGTAAATAGTTGAAAACAGCTTCAGTGTGTTTGGAAAGTTCATTGTCTCATAAAATTTAAGTATTCTACCTGAAACAATAGCTATTTTGTTTAGCAGATTTGTCCTAAACTAATATGATATCAAAATTTAGGCTAGCCTCAATTCTAATTATCCCAGTAGAATACACTCAGTAGAATTGAGTGTAAAATTTATTAAAAATGGTTATTTGTTTCAGTTATAGTTTCCATCAACATAAGGAGATACTGGGTAAACAGAAAAGGTAGTGCTGGATGGGGTAGAACCCACGAGAAAGCAGAGCACAACTAAAGCAACGCTATAGCACAGCTGAATGGAAGTCAGGACCTGGATTCTAGGCCTGGAGCTCTGAAATCAACGCTATGGTGGCCTAGGGTGTAGGCAGAAGGCTTTCACCAGGCAGGCAGGCAGTCACCCAGAGTCCGAGAGGGTGCAGCAGCACGCTTCCTCCACTGTGAGGAGCAGAGACCCAGAGGCTAACACAGAACTCGCTGTCAAGAGGTCTGGCAGCAGAAAGCAGAGAACCCAGACAGTGGGCTGGGATTCAAGGCAAAAGCTTCAGTCTTGAGTGCACCTAAAGACAGGCAGGTACGTTCCTGAAGATTCTGGGAAGTTTAGTTCTGAAAATGGCATCGTAATTAGCACACAAAATAAGTACCAAATTAATTCCAAGTGTGTTTAGTCCCAGATCATGGCACTAGATAAATTTCTTTGGCCTAAATGAGAAATGACTCTAGCAGCTGGGGCTACATTGAACCTGAAAGTGGGTTCAAGAGAACAGGAGTTTAGCGGGGGGTTTTGGGGTGTGTTTTCATATTTGTGTTAGATCCTTGAGAGGACTATTCATCATCTTGACTCACTTTTTTCCAGCTCCAAGATGAGATTATTTTTGTATACATGCCTTAAGGGAAAGTTGAGAGAATTTAATGTCACTATGGCTCTAGAGTTCTTTCCAGTTATTTTTCTCCTTTGGAAAGTCTCAATGTTAAGTTTTCATTTAGTCCAAGGCGTAACTGGAAGCAATTTATGATACTACTGTGAAGTGTGCCATCCTTAGAAAGTGTCGCATTAAGCTTTTTTGAATGAAAAATCCTGTTCTTTCCATCACCAGAGTCCCCCATGTAGTATATTTATATACAAATATGAACATACAGAAACACACTCTTTGCAATTGCACTCTTTTTCTCTCTTTATACATTAATAAATATGTGTGTTTAAGTAGAATTTATACTCGAGTACTTTGGCCACCTCATGCGACGAGTTGACTCATTGGAAAAGACCATGATGCAGGGAGTGATTGGGGGCAGGAGGAGAAGGGGATGACAGAGGATGAGATGGCTGGATGGCATCACTGACTCAATGGACATGAGTTTGAGTGAACTCTGGGAGTTGGTGACGGACAGTGAGGCCTGGAGTGCTGCAATTCATGGGGTCACAGAGTCGGACACGACTGAGCGACTGAACTGAACTGACTGATACACATGTATATGCCATGCAAGCCATCTATTAATACAATATGAAAAAAGCAATAAGCTTCTAAAAGTAAACAAACAGAAAGAAGAGTGTTTACTCTGTCCAAAGCTCAGTGCAATCACTTCTTAGCCTTTTACAGTAAAAAGGCCAGAACACAGTTGCAAGTTTTCTATACCCCTTATTAAGGTAGAAGATAAAACACTTTCTCCAATCAGAGAGAAAAAGTGAGAATGAAAAAAAATGTAAACTCTGACAAGAGTTGCCTGCAACCCTTAATGGATTGTTAGTATTGCTAACATTTTGAGTAGAAATAAAAGTAATTTCTACAAGAAAATGGAAACAGATTCATTTCACTGGAGTTCTTCCCCTTCTAATGTTTGTTTTTGTGAAACCAAAACATCCACTCTTGCTTCTCCTGTTGCCCTTTTCATTTCCATCATGCTCTGTAGAAAGAACTCCAGTTATCAATTTCTTATTTGCTCAGCCACCCTTTGCCTTTTTTTTTTTTTCATTTATTCTCCCTTTAGTTTTATCCAGTCATATTCTTCACTTTCCTCTCCAGCCTTTCTCTCTTTTTAACTATTAATATTCAATAGAATACCACTCTCATTCTTTTCCCATCTATTTCCAGCCAATACTATACATAGTTGAAATATATCAATGGAATTTGTTTTAATCTCAAATATTCAATGGAATCTCTTTTTTCTTCTCTCCTCTTCTCTTCTTGCTCCCTTTCTCTCTCTCTCATCAATTAGAAAATATGTTGTACCAGCTACACTTTCTTATGAACCATCATTTTATCCCAGAAGCAATCTAGTACACTTAGTTCCATTAGGTAGGCCTCTACTTCTACCGGACATTGTAGATTTCTTCTTTACCAGCTCCTCATGGAATTTACTTTTTATTGTCTAGATATTTTTGTTAGAGTCTTCAGCTGAGCCTGAGACTCTTAAGTTTCTCAGAGTAACACTTGATCATCTAATATGGTTAAGAACTGGCACACTTCCAACCTGATGGTTTCCCTTCTCTTTAGCCTCAAACCCTGCTCCTTCTCACACTCTGTGTCCTTGGAAAACTCTAAGCAAGATCTCCTCCGGAGATCTCATTCACTCTCATGATTTCAACTCTATGAGTTATTTTCAAATCTACTATCATTCTCTTAATTACCAACAGAATTTCTTTTCCCCACATTCCCAGTTGTCTGTAAATGCTTTCCACAAAACTTTGAGTTTCATGTTTTCTAAACCAATAACTTTATTAAAAAAAACACACACAGATTCCTTTATCTGTCTTAAATGGAAACCCAGTATTGTATCACATTAAAGCTAATAGAATAGCAGATACTTATGAAAGCCTTAAAGGCGACACATGGGCCATTCTGTTTATGTGTACACATGCATACAGAAGGAGCTATGAGTCACTGGTGAGTTATATTTCTGTGGCTGGGTTTCGCATGCACAGTGTAGATGGACAGTATGCACATCTCAGCAGGCCTAAATTTGGAAAATATCATTGAGAAGCAACAGTGTCTCAGCAATATTAGAATTTCAAATATGAACTCATAGTGGGAAAAGGCAGATTTATTCTGAAGTATGAACAAGGAGTGAATTGGCATTGAAGCCCAGGTTAATGCCATTAGTGGCCTCATTGAGCTTAAATGTAGATATTATGCATTTACATGAATGTGTTGTTTTATTTATTAAGATCTTTAAAAGTTAATTGTTAAATTATGTTCTGTGACTTTTAAAAACTGTGAAATTTCAGCTTTTGAAGAAGCATAGCCATTTACAAATCACAGTTTAAAAGGCATTCTTTTATTTGAGTAAATGAAATCATTCCTTACCAAACAATATTTTCTCATCCTAATCTCTGTTTTGGTAAAATAATCACTGGGCTTCCCACATAGCTCAGCAGTAAAGAATCCACCTGTAATGCAGGAAACACAGGTTTGATCCTTGTACAGAAGAGCCAGGTATGTTTCAAAGAGTCAGACGCGACTTAGTGACTAAACAGCAACAGTAACAAAATGATCCCTGCTGCTTATTTTCTTCATATATAACCCCAATTCATTTTACCGCTAACTGCAATATATAGTCCACCAGGTTCCTCTGCCCATGGGATTTCCCAGGCAAGAGTACTGGAGTGGGTTGCCATTTCCTTCTCCAGGGGAACTTCCTGACCCAGAGACCCCTGCATTGCAGGTGGATTCTTTACCGCTGAGCCACTGGGTAAGACTTAAGTGCCAAATACTTCCAGTCAATTTATAAGGTTACGCATTATTTAAAAATCTTAGTCTTTACATATTCAACAGACACACAAATACACATACACATACACCCCTCACTAAAACGTTTTGCTCTCTCTCCGTATTTGTCAGATCCACGCCAAGATCTGTTTAGGATCTTCTTTTAATTTCCCAGAATCCCTCAGTTTTCTCCTATCTCCAAGTTCTCTGGCCGTTGTGGTACACACCACCCTTTGGCAGGTAATTATACACTGTGACTTATTCTGTTCATTCCATATGCATGTCTTCTCCAACCTAGACGACGCACACTTCGAGCAAAGGAGCCTCTATTCTCTTCATCTCTACTTCCTTCCACCTGACACATGTTCAGAGTGACTGAAATAAGCTAGGCATGTGCAAGTAATCTTCCAAAATGTTTTAACATTGTCATCTTTTAGTCTTCATATTGAATACTCTTAATGCTTTTATTATTTTTTCTTTCATGTAACTTTAAAAAAATTACCTTTGTTACTTTCTTGGTATCTGTGTATACATTCTGTATAAATCAGTCTGGCTATATTGAATTTAACTCAAACCCTGGGATAGGGAAGAACTTTCAATACTAATGATTACCAGATTTACTCATGAAGTAGATAGAATGCAACCTTCATAATCAAAATAGAAGAATTAAACATGACTTTTACACACACACACAGATCCATGTGAGCCCCTAGGTGGGTCCTCTACCCTATTCTCATTCTGAGAACCAGTGCCTGAAAGGATTATTAATATGCTCTGTCAGCTCTCAAATGGATTGAAATGAAGGGGAAAAATATATGGAAGAATTTAAAATTAAAAGAACAAAGTATTTGGTTACATTAAAATTCAAAATTTTTACCATATCAGATTTAGATTTTTTTTTTTCTTACTCCTTCCCTTAAATCAGTCCTGGAGAAACTACAGAAAATAGAAGGAATCAAGGATTAAAAATAATAATAATAACATGAAAACCTGTGAGAGCTCCAGACAGACTGAAAACATCTCAGAAGGAATAAAGAGGAATGGTGCTGCAGGCAGCATCTGCCTCTGGCTAAGAGAATCCAGGCATATCTCTAAGAGACTGTGTTGGAGATGTATTATGTTTTATTCTTCTCTCTACATCGCCATAGACCATTATTGCCTGACTCATCACCACAATGGAGAAGGAAATGGCAACCCACTCCAGTGTTCTTGCCTGGAGAATCGCCAGGACAGAGGAGCCTGGTGGGCTGCTGTCCATGGAGTTACACAGAGTTGGACACGACTGGAGAGACTTAGCATGCATGCATGCATTGGAGGAGGAGATGGCAACCCACTCCAGTGTTCTTGCCTGGAAACTTCTAGGGACAGGGGAGCCTGGTGGGCTGCAGTTTATGGGGTCCTACAGAGTCGGACATGACTGAAGCAACTTAGCAGCAGCAGCAGCAGCATTACCACAAAAATTCCCTCAAGCCTAGACTGCTTGGTCTGGAGGAAACAGATGAATATCAGACAAAATTCAAAGGTAGTACAAAATCCACTGGAGTGAGGAGCTGGTATAAATGGGATGGACAGCCTAGTACCCTCAGGCATTCATTATTTGTCTTCTCTCTGCTCCAGGCAGCAGAGTTCACATCACTCTGAAGAAAGTCTTGCCTTGTGGTTAAGACAGCAAAGAATCTGCCTGCAATGTTGGAGACCTTGGTTCGGTCCCTGGGTCTGGAAGATCCCTTGGAGAAGGGAATGGGAACTCACTCCAGTATTCTTGTCTGAATAATTCCATGGAGAGAGGAGCCAAGGGGTCACAAAGAGTCAGACAGGATTGAGTGAGTAACACTTTCACTTTTCAGACTACTTCTATCTAGGAATTTTTTTTTTTTTAAGGTGAATCCTTCAGAACCTAGTGGGCTACCTGGTGATTTTGTAGTGCCTGGAGCTGTGTGTCCCTTCCTGCCCTTTCCTTAAATTCACAGAGATGACAGGCACTTACAGGACTTTGGGTTTTCCCCAACACATATTAAAAGTCAGAGCAGGAAGACATTCTAAGAGAACATGAACTTAAAAGTCAACATGACTAGACTCTTAGAAGCACAATCTTTTCAACAAAGAAAGCAAAATCAACAAAGGATATTACATGAAGCAGCTTTTAAAATAAAAATTTGAAACAATCATGATAAATGCCCTTAAAATGATGAATATTAGTAATGCTTAGTTGGAGGAAATAAATAGAAAAAAGTAGAAATACTAATTCTGAAAAATAAGTTATAATAATTTAAGATGAATAGTAGGATAAAATATTAGAGAAATGAATTAGTGCACTTGTAGACTATCTTGAAGCATTCTTCCTGAGGGTTAGCATGAAAAGGAAAAGGGAAATAACACATAAATTAATAACATAAGATAAGAGATACGGAGAAGAAAAGCAGAACTGCCAACATATGGAAAATAGGAATAAATAAAAAATAAAAATGGAATTTTTAATGAAATATAAGGACATTAGTAAGTTCTAAAACCTTCCTATAAAGAAATAAAAATCAGATCTATTTTAGACTTCCTAACAGTAGCTTTGATGGCAAGATAGTTTTGAGGAATATTTTTGAAGTATTTGAATAAATCAACTTTGAATTACAATTTTTAATCAGCCAGATTGTTATTTAAATGTGAGGCATATGCACAGCTACATTTCCCAGCTTTCCTTGGAGTTGTGTTGCCTTCTCTTTATATTTGGCCAAGGGAAAATAGGCCCAACTATGCTACTTCTAGGTCTTTCCAACAAAAGTATGTGAGTCTTCTGTACCCATGTATTGGTGAATATTGATTTCCTTTGTCAACCTAGGTCCCCGAATGACCATGTGGAATACAACACCCTCCTTGCAGATGATTGTTCTTTGTATGAGGAAGAAATTATTTTTTATTATGTAAAAGCATTGTTGTTTTGTGGATTATTTATAACTTATGTTGTCTTGATGCAAATAATTTTAAACAGAGAAACATCATTTGACTGTACTTTGCTTTACTGTGCTTTGCAAATATTGCATTTCTAACAAGTTGAAAGTCTGTGGCAACCCTGAACTGAGCACGTTTATTGGTGCCATTTTTTTCCAACAAACATTTTCTCACTTTGTGTCTCTGTGCCACGTCTGGTAATTCTGACAATATTTCAAACTTTTCACTATTATTTTATTATTATTATTATTTGTAATGGTGATCTATGATCTTTTTAATTTCTGTTACAACTTGCTGAAGGCTCAGATGCTGGTTAGCGATTTTAACATGGAGAGAGTGGGTTGTAAGTACACATCTACTTAATTTTTCTAGTTACTCCCACATGCTCTTTGTAGCCACATACGATAGTTGTCACATCCCCACATCCCACTAATACAGCATTATCAAACTTTCTAATGTTTGCCAGTTCTATGGTTTAAATGTTCTAATGCTTGAAGTCATACCGTCTTGTTTTAATTTTATATCTCTAATTATTAATGATTTTGAGCATTCCAGTCACATGAGTTTGGTCCTACATGGGATTTTATTTGTTCAGGATAGATAACATCAATGGAACAGATTGAGGAAGTCTTTCTTTAAGAAAGAAAGGAAATGCATGAAGCCAAACTCAGAAGAAGAAAATGCAAGATGTGAATTCCCCACCTGCTTTCCTCCCGCAGAGAAGTATGCAAGTCCTGGGTGCTGCTAAATGGTGCGTTATGTCTGGATTCTAAGGGAAGACACATGTCTTCAATCACTTTCCCCCTTACAGTTCCAGCCTGGGAGTAACCTTGTCAGTAGGGAACTGTGGTATACACAGTCATCAGGATTTAGATGGGAACTTTTTACAGTTGTTTGGGAATGACAATGGTTCATACTTGGAGACCTTGGACAAAGCTATGGACTTGTAGAACAACATGACTGGGTTGGAGACCCAAATCAAAAACTTCTTGAGCGTTGTTCTCTGACCCATTTTCTAGGCAATGAATTGTGCTCTCTACTTTCTGCCTAAAGAGTAGCCTTTTATTTACCAATTTAAAATTGACGCTGAGAAGCTGTTTAGCAATCCGCTGGTAGTATCATCTATGCTTACACCTACACTGCTGAAAAGGCCCCTGTCCATCAGGTATATTGTCAGAATCAAGTCAGGAAATCAGAGATCAATTAGGTATTTCAAATACAGGGAATGTGGTACAGGAAATTTGTGACATGGATATTAAAAACTGTGAGAGAGAAAAAGGGAATGGAGAGTCAACTCAGATATTAGTAATGTAGGAAAGTTGCTTATGACTCTTAGGTTTATGGAAACAAAAGAGGATGTGATGTTTTCTGTGCATACAAGTGGGACTAAGCCACTGGCTACTGGACCCAAGGAGGAGATCCCATGGTCTAGGCTGGAATTGATGAAGGACTACAATCCATTTCCATAAATATTCCTAAAACAGAGAAGAAGAAATGAACCCTTCTTCTCTCTTCCCCACCTCTGACAGTATACTAGGGACTTTCATTTGTTGAGGACAAGACAAAGGAAACAGGATAGTGTAGTCTGCAGATTCTCAGACCCAAAATTGCAGTGAAAAGTGGAGAACAGATACAGTGCCAGGAATACTACGTAATGATGGACAAAATGGGCATGGGGTTTTGAAGTTTATATAATTTTGAAAGAACAATACTAGTAAGTTTGTAAACAGGAATATTTTTGGAGATATTATTAGATATGAGCCAATGTTAGATTTTGGCTTATTACCCTGGTTCCAGTAAAACCTGAGCCTGCACTAACAGACAGAGCTTAGTCTGCTCTCTAAGGCTTCCATTGCCTAATAGAATAATCAGAACCTGGGCTCAACTGGTGATCTCTGCTTAATAGCAATACCCCCTGGCTATATGTGGAGACAATGGACAACCAGAATTCATTGTTTTATGAATTCCATAATAATGGCAGTTATATCATCACTTTCCTCCAATGGGACACAGAAAGATACTTTGGCCTAGGGTAAGTTGGTTTCTCCTTAACATTCTTTTTCTAATCACCAAGGTATACTATTCTCTCTTTCCAAATTTTATTTTATTTTATTATCTTAAAAATATTTGGAGTATATAGTTGATTTACAACGTTATATTAGTTTCAGGTATACAGCAAAGTGAATCAGTTCATATATATATATATATTTGACTCTTTCTCATATAGGCCATTACAGAGTATTGAGTAGAATTTCATGCGCTATACAGCAGGTTATATGTTATCTATTTTCTATATAGTGGTGTATATTTGTCAATCCCAGAAAGACAAACATCATATACCACTTACATACGGAATTGAAAAAAAAATTTAGAGAGTACAAATAGAAAAAAAAGTTTTTAATTTAAAATGAGTGTAAATGAACTTAGTTACAAAACAAAAGTAGAGTCACAAATGTAGAAAACGAACTTATGATCATCAGGGGATATGAAGAGGGGAGAGATAAATTGGTACATTGGGAGTATTCTTCTCTTTTAGCCCAAACATTAAATTTATCCAGAGGAATGAGGCCATAGCACAGAGCTCTAGCTACAGAGTACTTGAGCTTAATTTCTGTTCTAACCTCTCTACAGATATTGCTTAGATTAAAGGGACATATAAACTGTCATCTACCAAATCCAATAAGTCCATCCCAGCTCTGAACGAACTTGTCCATTTATTAACATTCAGCACAATGGATCGTTACTACCTCAGACACTTTCTTTTCTTGTTTTTTTTCCTGTCTTCACCTTCCTTGTGCTCTACCAACCTGACTTCTCCTTTCCAATTTCCTGTGTTAGTTTGTCTGGTTCATATTTAACATTGGGGTTTGTCTTAGGTTTCTTGTCTTTTTTTTTTAATGTGTTTGTTTCAGTTCCCTTTAATGCCATAAGACATAATTTGTGAAATCTCGATTCACCAGTCAGAGATCAATGCTGAAACTTTGGAGGGGAAGTGATGAGTCAAGAAAACTCCCCAAGGATTATCAATTACTGAGAACTCCCATGAACGCCTCCACCTGTATACAAGACCCATCATCTCCCAGCTGCCAGCAGCACCCAGTGTAGGATGTCTCACTCAAACTACAAGCAAGACAAACCCAATCATCAGCAGGCAGGATTCCTAATGGACACCACAAAATACCACCTCACACAGCCTTGCCCATTGGAGGAAAACCAAAAACCTCACCTCCTCCCAGAGAAACACAGGCACAATTCACTCCCAGCATGAAGTCCACACCAACTATGAGGCCAAATTTACCCACCAAGAGCAGAAAATGAAAGGAAGAAGTAGTACAACTCTAATATCTGGGGAAAGGAGACCTGAAATACAATAAGTTAGAAAAAAAAAAGAAAAGAGAGGGAAACTGTGTAAACAAAGGAACAAGATGCAAGCTCACAAGACCAAACAAATGAAAACAAAATAGACAGTCTACCTGAAAAAAAATTCAGAGATTCAGAGTGTTGATAGCAAAAAGGATTCAAAACCTCAAAAACAGAATGGAGAAAATGCAAGAATCAATTTACAGATTTAACAAGGACCTAGAAGTAACAAGAATAGGCAAATAGAGATGACCAACACAAGTAATGAAATTAAGAGATACTCGAAGGAATTAATGACAGAATGAGGTAGAAGAACAGATAAGTGAGCTTGAAGACTGTTGTTGCTGTTGTTGTTGTTCCGTTGCTCATTCATGTCCAACTCTTTGTGACCTCATGGACTGCAGCATGCCAGGCTTCTATGGCCTTCACCGTCTCCTGAAGCTTGCTCAAGCTCATGTCCATCGAGTTGGTGACACTACCCAACCATCTCATCCTCTTCGTCCCCTTCTCTTCCTGCCTTCAATCTTTCCCAGCATCAGGGTCTTTTCTAACTAATCAGCTCATCACGTTAGGTGGCCAAAGTATTGCAGTTATAGCTTCAGCATCAGTCCTTCTAATGAATACTCAAGATTATTTCCTTAGGATTGACTGATTTGATCTCCTTAAAATCCAAGGGACTCTCAAGAGTCTTCTCTAACACCACAGCTCTAAAGCATCAATTTTTCAGTGTTCAGCCTTCTTTATGGTCCAACTCTCATATCCATATATGACTATTGGAAAAACCATAGCTTTGCCTATATGGAAACTTGTCAGCAAAGTAATGTCTCTGCTTTTTAATATGCTGTTTAAGTTTGTCATAGCTTTTCTTCCAAGGAGCTGGAAGATAGAATGGTGGAAATAGTTACTGAGGAGCATAATAAAGGAAAAAGAAATAAAATAATTGAGAATAATCTGAGCCCTCTGAGACAATATTAAATGCCTCAACATTCAAATTTATAGGGGTCCCAGAAGAAGAAGAAGAAAAAAGAAAGTGTCTCGGAATATTTGAAGAGATTATAGTCAAAATTTCCCCTACATGGGAAAAGAAATTGTCAACCAAGTCCAAGAAGTGCAGAGAGTCCCATACAGGATAAACCCAAGGAGAAACACACCAAGGCACATACTAATCAAACTAACAAAGATTAAACACAGAGAAAGACTATTATAAGCAGCAAGGGAAAAGCAACAAATAACATACAAAGGAAACTCCATACGATTAACAGCTGATCTTTCACCAGAAACTCTGCAGGCCAGAAGAGAATGGCATGCATAGTTAAAGTACTAAAAGGAAAAAAAAAAAATTACAACCAAGATTACTCTACTTGGCAAGGATCTCATTCAAAATTGATGGAGAATTCAAAAGCTTTACAGACAAGCAAAAGTTAACAGAATGTAGCACCACCAAACCAGCTTTAAAACAAATGTTAAAGGAACTTCTATAGGCAGGAAACACAAGAGAAAGAAATTACCTACAAAAACAAATCCAAACCATTAAAAAATGCCAATAGGACAATACATATCAATAATTACTTTAGACATAAATAGATTAAATTCTCAAATCCAAAGACATAGGCTGGCTAAGTGGATACAAAAACAAGTCTCTTGCTGGCTACAAGAGACCCACTTTAGACCTAAAGACACATACAGAGTGAAAGAGAGAGTATGGAAAAATATGTTCCATGTAAATGGATATCAAAATAAAGCCAGCATAACAATTCTCATATCAGACAAAATAGACCTTAAAATAAAGAATATTACAAGAGATTAAGAAGGACACTACATAATGATCAAGGAATCAATCCAAGAAGAAGACCTAGCACTTGTAAATATTTATGCACCCAACATAGGAGCACCTCAATACATAAGGTAAATAATAACGAACATAAAAGGGGAAATTGACAGTAACACAATAAGAGTAGGGGACTTTAGCATTCCACTTATACCAATAGGCAGAGAATCAAAACAGGAAACTGATAAGGAAACACAAGCCTTAAATGACACACCAGAGCAGACCGATCTAATTGATATCTTTAGGATATTTTATCCAAATGCAGAAGAATACACTTTCTTTCTAAGTGCACATGGAACACTCTCAAGGATAGACCACATCTTGGGTCACATTTCAAGTCTCAGTAAATTTAAGAAAATTGAAATCATATCAGCCATCTTTTCTGACTGCCACACTATGAGACTAGATATCAATTACAGGGGAAAAAATCTGTAAAAATCACAAGCACATGGAGATTAAACAATACCTTTATAAACAACAAACAGGTTACTGAAGAAATCAAAAGAGAAATTTAAAAAATTCCTAGAAAAAAATGACAGTGAAAATATAACAACCCTAAACCTATGGGATGCAGCAAAAACAGTTCTAAGATAGAAGTTTTTAGCAATACAGTCCAACCTCAGGAAACAAGAGAAACAGTCAGGGCTTCCCTCGTAGCTCAGTTGGTAAAGAATCTGCCTGCAATGCAGGAGACCAGGGTTTGATCCCTGGGTTGGGAAGATCCCCTGGAGAAGAAAATAGTAATGCACTCCAGTATTCTTGCCTGGAGAATCCCATGAACAGAGGAGCCTGGTGGGCTATAGACCATGGGGTTGCAAAGAGTCGGACACAACTGAGTGACTGAACAACAACAACAAACTTTACATATAAAACAACTGGAAAAAGAAAAAAACCCTAAAGTTGTAGAAGGAAAGCATATATATCAGAGCAGAAATAAATGAAAAATAAATGAAGGAAATAATAGTAAAGATTAATCAAACTGAAAGCTGGTTCCTTGAGAAGATAATACAAATTGACAAACCATTAGCCAGACTCATCAAGATAAAAGGGAGAAGAATCAAATCAACAAAATTAGAAATGAAAAAGGAGAGGTCACAACAGGCAACACAGAAGCAAAATGAGTCATAAGAGGCTCATGAGCGACTCTGCGCCAGCCAAATGGACAGCCTGGAAAAAATGGACAGACTCTTAGGGCAGTTCAGCCTCCCAGGACTGAACCAGGAAGAAGAAGAAATTATGAACGAGATGATCACAAGCACTGAAATAGGAGCTGTGATCCAAATCTCTCAGAAAACAAACCCAGGGCCAGATGGCTTCACAGGTGAATTCTGTCAAACATTCAGAGAAAAGCTAATGCCTATCCTTCTGGAACTCTTTCAGAAAATTACAAAGGACGCAACACTTGCAAGCTTATTCTACAAGGCCACCATCACTCTGATAGGAAAGCCAGACAAAGACATCACAGAAAAAGAGAATTATAGGCCAATATCATTGATGAACACAGATGCAGAAACCCTCAACAAAGTTCTAGCAAACAGAATTCAACAACACATTAAAAAGGTTACACACCACGATCAAGTTAGGTTTATTTGAAAGATGCAAGGATTCTTCAATATATACAATCAATGAAATATGCCATATTAACAAATTGAAAGATAAAAAACATATGATAATCTCAACAGATGCAGAAAAAGCTTTGGACAAAATTCAGCACCTATTTATGATAAAGCTCTTCAAAAATGGGCAGAGAAGGAATCTACCTCAAAATAATAAAGATCAGATGATAAATCCACAGTAAATATTATTCTCAATGGTGAAAATTGAAAGCATTCCCTCCAAGTTCAGGAATAAGACAAGAGTGTACACTCTCACCACTACGATTCAACATGATTGTGGAAGTCCTAACTACATCAATAATAGAATAAAAATAAATAAAAGGAATCCAGGTTGGAAAAGAAGAAGCAAAACTCTCACTTTTTGCACATAACATGATATTATACATAGAAAACCCTAAATATGCCAGAAAATTACTAGAGTTAATCAGTGAATATAGTAAAGCTGCAGGATATAAAATTAACACAGAGAAATCACTTGCATTCCTATACGCTAACAACAGAACATCAAAACAGAAATTAAGGAATCAATGCCACTATTCCAACAAATAGAATAAAATATCTAGGAATAAATCTACTTAAAGAGACAAAAGAGCCATATACAGAAAACAGTAAGACACTGATGAAAGAAAGCAAAGATGACATGAACAGATGGAGAGATATATTGTGTTCCTATAGTGGGAGAATCAATATTGTGAAAATGACTATACAACAAAATTCAACCTAAGATTCAATGTAATTTTTATGAATACCAATGGCATTTTTCAGAGAACTAGAATGAAAAATTTCACAATTCATATAGAAACACAAAAGACGCTGAATAATCAAAGCAATCTTGAGAAAGAAAAATGGAACTAAAGGAATCAGCTTTCCTGATTTCAGACTATACTACAATGCCACAGTCATCAGGATAGTATGGTACTGGCACAGAAACAGACATATAGACAAATGGAACAAAACAGAAAGCCCAAAGATAAACCTATGCATTTATGGGCACCTTATCTTTGAAAAAGGAGACAAGAAAATACAATGGGGCAAAGATTGTCTCTTCAATAAATGGTGCTGGGAAAACTGTAAAAGAATGAAATTAGAATACTTCCTAACACCATATACAAAAATAAACTCAAAATAGATTAAAGACCTAATTGTAAGACCTATATATATATGTCTTACAGAAGACCTATATAATTAAAGAAACTATAACTCTTAGAGGAAAACATAGACAGAACACAGTGACATGAATCACAGCAAGATTCTTTATGACCCACCTCTTAGAATAATGGACATAAAAACAAGTGGGACATAATTAAGCTTAAAAGCTTTTGTACAGCAAAGGAAACTATAAACTAAGGGAAAAGACAACCCTCAGAATAGGAAAAAACAATAGCAAATGAAAAAACTGACAAAGGATTAATTTCCAAAATATACAAGTAGCTCATGCAACTCAATACCAATAAAACAAAAGATCCAATCAAAAACTGGGCAGAAGACCTAAACAGACATTTCTTCAAAGAGAAGCAGATGGCTAAGAAACCCATGAGGTGTTCAACATCGCTCATTGTTACTGCTAGAGAAATGCAAACCAAATCTCAGTGAGATATTGCCTCACACTAGTCAGAATGGCCACCATCAAAAAAAAAAATATACAAGCAGTAAATGCTGGAAACAATGTGGAGAAAAAGAAACCCTCTTGCACTGTTGGCCGGAATGTAAATTGATGGAAGACAGTATGTTGATTCCTTAAAAAACTAGGAATAAAAGTACCATATGACCCAACAACTCCACTACTTGGCATATATCTTGAGAAAGCCATAATTGAAAAAGATTACCTGTACCCCAGTGTTCAATGCCACACTATTTACATTAGCTTGACTATGCCAAAGCCTTTGACTGTGTGGAGCACAATAAACTATGGAAAATTCTGAAAGAGATGGGAATAGCAGACCACCTATCTTCCTCTTGAGAAACCTATATGCAGGTCAGGAAGCAACAGTTAGAACTGGACATGAAACAAAAGACTGGTTCCAAATAGGAAAAGGAGTACAACAAGGCTGTATATTGGCACCTTGCTTATTTAACTTATATGCAGAGCACATCATGAGAAACGCTGAGCTGGATGAAGCACAAGCTGGAATCAATATTGCTGTGAGAAATATCAATAACCTCAGATACACAGATAACATCACCTTTATGGCCGAAAGTGCAGAGGAACTAAAGAGCCTCTTAATGAAAGTGAAAGAGGAGAGTGAAAAGGTTGGCTTAAAGCTCAGTCCCATCACTTCATGGGAAATAGATGGGAAACAGTGTCAGACTTTATTTTTTTGGGCTCCAATATCAGTGCAGATGGTGACTGCAGCCATGAAATTAAAAGACACTTACTCCTTGGAAGGAAAGTTGTGACCAACCTAGATAGCATACTCAAAAGCAGAGATATTACTTTCCCAACAAAGGTACGTCTAATCAAGGCTATGGTTTTTCCAGTGGTCATGTATGGATGTGAGAGTTGGACTGTGAAGAAAGCTGAGCACTGAAAAATTGATGCTTTTTAACTGTGGTGTTGGAGAAGACTCTTGAGAGTCCCTTAGACTGCAAGGAGATCCAACCAGTCCACCCTAAAGGAGATCAGTCCTGGGTGTTCATTGGAAGGACTGATGCTGAACCTGAAACTCCAATACTTTGGCCACCTGATGTGAAGAGTTAACTCATTGGAAAAGACCCTCATGCTGGGATGGATTGGAGGTAGGAGAAGAAGGGAAAGACAGAGGATGAGATGGCATCACCTACTTGATGGACATAAGTTTGAGTGAACTCCGGCAGTTGGTGATGAACAGGGAGGCTTTGTGTGCTGTGATTCATGGGGTCGCAAAGAGTCAGACAAGACTGAGTGACTGAACTGAACTGAACTGAAAAGATGATGCTATTAAAATACTGCACTCAATATGCCAATAAATTTGGAAAACTCAGAAATGGCCAGAGGACTAGAGAAGGCCAGTTTTTATTCCAATCTCAAAGACGGGAAATTCAAAAGAATGTTCAAACTACCTAACAATTGCATTCACTTCACATGCTAGCAAGGTAGTGCTCAAAATCCTTCAAGCTAGGCTTCAGCAGTATGTGAACCAAGAAATTCCAGATGAACCAGTTGAGTTTTGAAGAGGCAAAGGAATCAAGAGATGAAATTGCCAGCATTCCAGAAAAACATCTACTTTTGCTTCACTTACTACATTAAAGCCTTTGACTGTGTAGATCACAACAAATTGGAAAATTCTTAAAGAGATGGGAATACCAGGTAACTTATCTGCCTCTTGAGAAACTTCTTTGCAGGTCAAGAAGCAACAGTTAGAACCATACATGGAACAACAGACTGGTTCAAAATTGGGAAAGGAGTAAGTTGCTGTTCAGTCACTCAGTCATTTCTGACTCTGCCACCCCATGGACTGCAGCATGCTGGGCTTCCCTTTCCTTCAGTATCTCCCAGAGTTTGCTCAAATTCATGTCCTTTGAGATGATGCCATCCAACCATCTCATCCTCTGTCATCCCTTTTTCCTCATGTCCTCAATCTTTCCGAACATCAGGGTCTTTTTCAGTGAGCTGGCTCTTTGCATCAGATGGTCAAAGTAATGGAGCTTCAACTTTAGCATCAGTCCTTCCAATGAATATTCAGGGTTGGCTTCCTATAGGATAGACTGGTCTGATATCCTTGAAGTTTAAAGGATGCTCAAGAGTCTTCACCAACACCACACTTCAAAAGCATCAACTCTTTGGTACTCAAGCTTCTTTCTGCTCCAATTCTTATATCCATACATGACTACTGGAAAAAACAAAGCTTTGACTATACTGACATTTTTCAGCAAAGTGATTTCTCTGCTTTTTATACACTGTCTAGGTTTATCATAGTTTTTCACATCATGGAACTAGTCGCCATGATTTTAGTTTTTTGAATGTGGAGTTTTAAACCAGCTTTTCCACTCTCCTCTTTGACCTTCATCAAGAGGCTCTTTAGTTCTTCTTCACTTTCTGCTATTATTATCATCTGCATATCTGAGGCTGTAGATATTTCTCCTGGTAATCTCAAGTCCAGCTTGAGCTCCACCCAGTCCAGCATTCTGTATGATGCACTCTGTATATAAATTAAATAAGCAAAGTGATAATATACAGCCTTGACATACTCCTTTCCCAATTTTGAGCCAATACTTTGTTCCATGTCTGTTTCTAACTGTTGCTTCTTCACATGCATACATTTTTCTCAGGAGGCAGGTAAGGTGGTCTGATACTCCCACCTGCTTAAGAATTTTCCATATTTTGGGGAGGGAATATGGTAGGGTTGTATATTGTCACCTTGCTTATTTAACTTAGACACGGAAAACATCATGCAAAATGCCAGTCTGCATGAATCACAAACTGGAATCCAGATTCCAGAAGAAATATCAACAATCTCTAATGCGCATATGCTGCTACATAAAGGCATAAAGTGAAAAGGAACTAAAGAGCTTCTTGAAGGTGAAACAGGAAAGTGAAAACGCTGGCTTGAAACGCAACATTCAAAAAACTAAGATCATGGCACCTGGTTCTATTGCTTCTAGGGAAATAGGGGAAAAATGGAAACAATGACAGACTTTATTTTTTTGGGCTCCAGAATCACTGCAGATGATGATTGCAGCCATGAAATTAAAAGACACTTGCTCCTTGGAAGGAAGGCTCTGACAAACCTAGGCAGCATATTAAAAAGCAGAGACATCACTTTGCTGAAAAAGGTCCATCTAGCCTGAGAGACCTCACTTTCACTTTTCACTTTCATGCATTGGAGAAGGAAATGGCAACCCATTCCAGTGTTCTTGCCTGGAGAATCCCAGAGACAGGGGAGCCTGGTGGGCTGCTATCTATGGGGTCGCACAGAGTTCGACACGACTGAAGTGACTTTGCAGCAGAAGCAGCAATCAAAGCTTTGGTTTCTCCAGTAGTCCTGTATGCATGTGAGAGTTGGACCATAAAGAAAGATGAGTGCTGGAGAATTGTTGCTTTTGAATTGTGGAGCTGGAGAAGACATTTGAGGGTCCCTTGGACACCTAGGAGGTAAAACCAGTCATCCCCACAGGAGATCAATCCTGAATATTTGTTGGAAGAACTGACTCTGAAGCTGAAGTTCTAATACTCTGGTCACCTGATGCCAAGAGCTGACTTGCTGGAGAAGACCTTGATGCTCAGAAAGATTGAGGGCAGGAGGAGAAGGGGGCAACAGAGGATAAAATGGTTGGATGGCATCACTGACTCAATTGACATGAGTTTGAGCAAACTCTGGAAGGTTGTGAAGGACAGAGAAGCCCGGTGTTTTGCAGTCCATGGAGTTGCAGAGAGTTGGATGCGACTCAGCAACTGACCCACAGCAATGGTAAAAATTTGTACATATTTTGATGTATGTGTAAATTGTGAAATAATTACCATACTCAAATACAGAAGTATATCCACATATAGTATTTTCTTGTGTGTGTGTGTGTATGTGTGTGTGTGTGTGTTTGTGTGTGTGGTGAGAACACTTAAGATCTACCCTCTTAACAAAGTGAAAGCTGCTCAGTCATATCTGACTCTTTGCAACCCCATGGACTGTACTGTCCAGGGAATTAACAAATTTGTATATAATACAGTATTGTTACCTATGGGGGAGGAGGGGGTCCCAGGTGGCTCAGTGGTTAAGAATCTGCCTGTTTGATGCAAGAGACATGGGTTTGATGCTTGAGTCAGGAAGATGCCGTAGAGGTAGAAATGGCAACCCAGTCCAGTATTCTTGCCTGGAAAATCCCATGGACAGAGGAGCCTGTGGGCTAGAGTCCTTAGGGTCACAAAGAGTGGACATGACTGAGTTCCTGCGCACATTGTTAACTATAGACATGTTTCTGAGTATTAGATCTCCAGAACTTCATTGTACATGACTGAAACTTTCTGCCTTTTGACCAGCTTCTCCATATTTTGCCCTCCCTTGGGGTCTAGCAACCACCATTCTATTCTCTGCTTCTACGAGTTCTACTATTTTAGATTCCACATATAAGTAAGATCATGGATTATTTGTCCTTGCATGTATGGCTTATTTCACGTAACATAATATCCTCCAAGCCCATCCATATTGTTCTAAAAGGTAGGGTTTCATTTCTTTTAATAATATTTCGTGTGTGTGTGTGTGTGTGTGTGTGTGTGTGTTACAGATTCTCTTTGTCTCTTTGTCTCTAATTGTCTTACTGTTCGCACTGACTGCACTGTTCACTGAAGCCAGGGTAGGCAAGGCTTGAGCTGAGGCTGAAAGAAGATGCAAGTAGCCATAGGAGCTGCAGACACCTTTATTCTCTCCTGGCTGATGTGGCCACTGTAGCAGCAGCGATAATGTAACCATAACGGAGCCGTAACATAACCTCACATAAGGTACCCATGATGTCGCTCCAGTGTAGCCCCAGTGAGGCAGCAGTCAGGGTTTTCATGGTGAAGCTCATACAGGCATATGGCACAAAGTAGTGTGTGACCGAGCAAGTACCTTGTGACATGCAAGTGGAGTGCTATACATGGATCTCAGCTGTTACATAATCATTATTTACAAATTGTGGGGCAAGAGTGAGAGGCCATGGCACAAGAGTGCCTGACCATGCCACCTTGGCTAATTTGCTCTTTCCCTATGATATATATATGTACATCTCTCACATTTTCTTCATCCACTTTATCTGTCAATGGATGGCTTCTATATCTTGGCTATTGTGAACAATGCTGCTGCAATAAGCATGGAAGTGAAGATATTGCTTTAAAATACTGATTTCATTTCCGTGGACATATACTCAGAAGCAGGATTTGCTAGTTGATTGCAGCTCTTTTTTTTTTTTTTTTTGAGAAAGCTTCACTCTATCTTCTATAGTGGCATTACCAATTTACATTCCCACCAGCATTGTTCAGAGCTTCCCTTTTCTCTGCATCCTCAGCAAAACATGTCACAATTTATCTTTTTGACAACAGCCATTCTACAAGGTGTGAAGTGATTGTGGTTTTGGTTTCATTCCTCTCATGATTAGTGGTGTTGAGCACATTTCCTGTAGCTGTTAGCTATTTATATGTTTTCTTTAGAGAAATGTCTATTCAGGTCCATAGCCCATAATTTAATGTACTTACTTGCTTTTGTTTTTTAGTTGTTTGAGTAGTCCAAGTTTCTCATACATTTTGCAAATTATTCCCTTATCAGGTATGCAATTTGCAAGTATTTTTTCCCCATTCCATAGACTGTTTTTTTCACTTTGCTGTCTTCTTTGCAGCGTAGAGCTTTTCACCGTGACTCAGCACCACTTTTCTGCTTTTGCTTTTGTTGCCTACTTTTAGGTGGGCCTCCCTGGTGGCTCAAATGGTAAAGAATCTGGCTACAATGAGAGAGATCCGGGTTTGATCCCTAGATAGGGACAATGCCCTGGAGAAGGAAATGGCAACCCACTCCAGTATTCTTGCCTGGAGAATTCCCTGGACAGAGGAGCTTGGTGGGCTACAGTCCGTGGGGTCACAGAGTCAGACATGACTGAGTGACTGACACTTTCACTTTCACTTTGACTTTATATCCAAGAAAATAAAAACAATATACAATCTTTATCTTGTTGAGGAAAGTTTTTCCTATACCTATTTTACTGAGATTTTATCATAAATGAATGTTGAATTTTGTCAAATACGTTTTCTGCATTTATTGAGAAGGTCATTTTTATTTTCTTTCATTCTTTTAATGTAGTATATCCATTGATTTGGGCTTCCTGATTCTGTGTGTTAAACCATCCTTACATCCCAAGGATATATCCCACTTGGTTATGGTGTTTGATCTTTTGAATGTACTGTTTAATTCAGTTTGCTAATATAAAGTATCTTTGGATCTGTATTCATCATTTATATCATTTGTAGCTTTATTTTCTTCTGATGTCTTTGTCTCACCTTTATTAAGGTGATGCTGGCCTCATAAAATGAGTTTGGAAATGTTACCACTTCTTAAATTTTTGAAGAGTTTATGAGCTGATATTAA
The DNA here is from genome assembly GCF_016772045.2 of Ovis aries. Lineage (NCBI taxonomy): Eukaryota > Metazoa > Chordata > Mammalia > Artiodactyla > Bovidae > Ovis > Ovis aries. Next base: position 2,335,620 of record NC_056070.1, read on the forward strand.
TTACTCTTCAGGTGATTGGTACAATTCACTCGTGAAGTCATCTAGTCTTGGGCTTTTCTTTGTTGGGGGAGTTGCTGACTACGGATTCAGTTTCCTTATTTGTTCAAATTTTCTGCTTCTTCGGTATTTCTGTTTCTTGCTTTCAGTAGGTGGGTTGTATGTTTCTAGGAATCTGTCCATTTCTTCTAAATATCCATCTTGTGAGTATATCATTGTTTAAAATAGTCCTTTTTGATCCTTTGTATATCTGAGTCATCCATTGTAATGTCTCTTCTTTCATTTTTTTACTTATTTGAGTCTTTGTCTCTTTTTCTTAGTTGAGTTAAGTAAATATTGTTTATCTTTTCAAAAACAAAGTTTTATGTTTGTTGATTTTTCTATTGCTTTTTATTCTCTATTTCTGCTCTAATCTTTACCATTTTCTTCTTTTTGCCAACTTTATTCTTCTAATTTTTTGATGTATAAATTGAGTTTTTCTTTATATTGTTTGAGTTTTTCTTCATTTTTAATGTGTCCATTTATCACTCCACTCCCCTCCTAGTACTGATTTAGCTGCACCCCATCAGTTTTGGCACATTGTGCTTTTGTTTTCATTTGTCTAAAGATACTTTAAAAATTTCCTTTTGATTTCTTTTTTGACCCAATGATTATTCAAGATTATGTTGTTTGGTTTCCACATAGTAGTGAATTTCCCTCTCTTTTTATTGTTATTAATTTTTAGTTCCATTCCATTGCATTTGGAAAAGATAGTTGAAATATTGATCTTCTTAAATTTGTTAATACTTGTTCCATGATCTAACATGTGACCTATCTTGGAGAACATTCCTTGCATGCTTGAGAAGAATATGTATTCTTCTACTGTTGGGTGGAAAGTTAAGTGTATTTCTGTTAGGACTCTCAGGTCTATAATTTTGCTTGAGTGAGTTGTTTCTCTGTTGGTTTTCTATCTGGGTGTTCTATCTGTTTTTGTAAGTTGGATAATAAAGTCTTCTGCTATTATCGCATTGCTGTCAATTTCTACCTTCAGGTATATTAATATTCATTTTATACGTTTAAGTGCTCTGATGTTTAACATATATATATTATAATTGTTATATCTTCTTATGAACTGACCATTTGCAGTGTATTTGTTTCTAGAGACCCTTTTTGACTTAAGGCTTTATTTCTAGAGATGCCTTTTGACTTAAAGCTTATTTTGTCTAAAAATGCCTGCTGGAGTTCTCTGTGGTGAAGATTGCTGTGATTTTCTTATTCTTCTTTTCTACCAGGCAGTGGAAGAGGGGACTAGTTGAAGAAACTCCTCTTGACACTGAGCTCTGCTAGCCTGGGTTATGAGGTAACACATGTAAAATGCTGTAGACGTTTTTTAAGTGACCATTCTCAGATTCTGTGTTCCATGTTTCTGAAACTTCCAAATATTATTCCAGAAATCTCCCAGAGCTGTTTTCATAAATGAATAGGCCCCAAGTAACCTTTTTGTGGGGATACTAGGGCTGGGACTTCCTGGTCCACCATCTTGCTGATGTCGCTCTCCCAACTTTCAGCAAAGTTATCTTTGCACTGTTGGTATTTCTTAACTGTTATCCAGTGACATTTTAGAATTGGTTAAAAAGGCATTTACCCAACATTTGAAACCACTGTAGGATGTGTGATGGAAAAATCAAGATGGTTTCATAAAGCTCTTAAAAGTTGTTAGTAGAATACTAAACATTATTTTTTAAAAGTCATTGATAGTAAGATATGAATTCTGGAATGCAAGCAAGATATTCCTTAGAAAATGTCCACTTATAGTTTTTTCACTTGACATGTTATTTTGAGTAAAATTGATATTTTTAACGAATTTATGCTGAAAATTCAATATACATACTCATATTTTAAGAGAAATAGGGAATTTTTAAAGTGATATTATTTGTGAAAATGCATTATTGATGCTGAAATAAGTTAATATCAAATATTTAGCCAACTTTTCAAAATAGAAAATCTTTAAAAAAAGAAAGAATATTCACTTCAATTACATATCCTAAGATCAGCTTATCTTTAATCCAAAATTGGTTTTACAAATAAGTTTATTTTTCTATATTGGATAAACTTATACATTTTTAAAGATGGGCTTATAACCTGAAAAAACGCTGTGGTCTTTCATTGTTTAGATGACTTAGCTATATAATAAAATTATAATGAATGTAAACTAGACAAATCATGTAAAAATTAATAATTCATGTTACTGAAAATAATAAGGAATAATATGGTAAAGTATATTGATGCAGTATGGTGCATCATATATGATGATGATTATTTTATTGAGAGATTTTGAATTTCCATCTACTATGATTAAAATAAGAATGTTGTTCAAAAGTGTACTTGTATTTCCAGAATTATTTCCCATTTGTAACTGTCATATAACAGGCAATTGCTACAATCCTACATAACATATAATTGTTATATAAATAGTGTACTGACTTAAGATATACTTTATTTGATGAAGACGTGTTTTCTAAGATCTTATTCAAAAATTTAATGTGGGTTGATAGCAGCCCTTTCCAAGTCAAATTTTTTCTTCATTAGGAATTGTTTGGTTTTTAAGGAATAGAACTCACTCAACTGGTTTAAGTTCTAGAGAGAAACTTATTTTAGGATAAAGAGATACTTGTGGAATAAAAAATAATTGTAATAGAGCCAGTTTCCTGAAAGCCTGACACCAAGCACTAAAGAACAGTTGAATACCAAGAGGTCCAAGGACTCTGTTTTTCTGGCTTTCTTTCCAAATTACCAAAAGGCCAGACTACCTTATCCAGTTTGGGTCAGCCAGCTCTGGCTAGAAGGGTAAATCAGTTTGGTGAGGTGACACTTGAAAGAAACCATGAAATCTCATTCAGTGGGTAACACAGACAAATGTCACAAATGAGCTCCAACTGTGCTGTCTCTTCTCTTGGAGGCCTTTCTTCCTACCCTGCATTATAAGGTTGACACCATCCTGCACAAAACAGAAAACCTTTTAAGCTATAATGCTGGGCTTCTCATATAATCTCTGAGTTCTTTTAGTTTATGCAAACCCTGCCATTATTTTTGGTTGTCAAAGGGATTAGTATGAATGGGGACATAAGTAGGGTTCAATTCATGCTCATAAGGCAAAATTCCTAATCTTTGGACACTATAAATGAAAGGAGGCCTTTTGATTTAAAATTAGTTCTGATCTCTTAAATTCTGAATGCCCCTTAAATGCCCCTGAAAGGGCATCTGGAACACCCAGAGGTACATGGTCTATACCTTAATAACTGTTGGAATACATTATTCAATTTTCCTGTGGGTTTAAGAATACAGGAATATCTAATGGAATCAAAGAGTTGGAATTAGAAATGAAGAGAAGGTTGTCACACATGAGTGACTGGAGGAAAGAGATTCTGGACCTGAAGTATGTATTGTTGTTGTTCAGTCACTAAGTCATGTCTGACAACCCAATGGACTGCAGTACAACAGGCTCTCCTGTCCTTCACTATCTCCCTGAGTTTTCTCAAAAGCGTTTCAATTGAGTCCATGATACTGTCTAACCATCTCATCCTCTGCTGCCCCCTTCTCCTTTTTCCTTCAATCTTTCCCATCTTTAGGGTCTTTTCTAATGAGTCAGGAGAAGGAAATGGCAACCCACTTCAGTACTTTTGCCTGGAAAATCCCATGGACGGAGGAGCCTGGTAGGCGACAGTCCATAGGTCACGAAGGGTAGGACACAACTGATTGACTTCACTTTCACTTTTCACTTTCATGCAATGGAGAAGGAAATGGCAACCCACTCCTGTGTTCTTGCCTGGAGAATCCCAGGGATAGGGGAGCCTGGTGGGCTGCCGTCTATGGGGTTGCACAGAGTCAGAGACGACTGAAGCGACTTAGTAGCAGCAGCAGCTAATGAGTCAGCTTTTCAGAGCAGGTGGCCAAAATATTGGAGCTTCAGCTTCAGTATCAGTCTTTCCAATGAATATTCAGGGTTGATTCCTTTAGGATCTACGGGTTTGATCTCCTTGCTGTCCAAGAGACTCTCAAGAGTCTTCTCCAGCACAACTTGAAAGTATCAGTTCTTTAGTGCTCACCCTTCTTTATGGTCCAATTCTCACATCTATACATGACTACTGCAAAACCATAGCTTTGACTATATGGACATTTAGTGACGTCTCTGCTTTTAAATATGCTATCTAGGTTTGTCATAGCTTTCCTTCCAAGGAACAAGCATCTTAATTCCATGACTTCAGTCACCATCTGCAGTGATTTTGGAGACCAAGAAAAGAAAATCTGTCACTGCTTCCTCTTTTTCCCCTTCTATTTGCCATAAAGTGATGGGACCAGATGCCATGATCTTAGTGTTTTCTTTTGAATGTTGAGTTTCAAGCTAGCTTTTTCACTCTCCTATTTCACCCTTATTAAGAGGCTCAAGAAGGCAAGAAGCATCAAGAAGCATGATATCACAAAAAATTTTATTAGTCCTCATGCAACTGTGCTTGAATCTATGCAAGAGAGCCTGTACATAGAGTCTGAAATAGCTGTTTACGCAGGGATTCTGCAAGATGTGGGAACCTTGCTGTTCTTAGGCAAGGTGTCATGATTCTGTACATTGAGAACCCCAATATACACAGGACTATTTGGAGAATCATAAACTAAAACTCTTCATACAGATATTACCATTCTCAGGGCAGGTACTATCAGATTGGTAGTTGTGTGATGCCTTCATGGGGCGTGAAAGGAAATAGGCATCTGGAAAGGGTCAAAGCAGAACCTGGCGTACAACACATTTATGGTCTCATGTGTAATAACCCCAGAGGTGCTCAGAAGTTATCCTATGAGAGATTTTAAGTGATGATAAAAGCGCTTTCTTACCAGGTGGGTTCAGAGGCCAGGGGAATACTGGCATCATTTCATTTGCACTCATAGCTGGTGAGGTTTACATAAAGGGTAAACCTTTATTTTACATTTATGATCATTTACTTGAATGCATTCCCTCCATTTACTGTCAAGAATCCATGAAACCTTTGGTTGAATCAGTACATTTTTTAACAGTAATCAAAGCTTAATATTTACAGTGTCCTCCCAAACTTGCATTCTTTGATAAATGAGACATTTGTGGTGCTGCACTGTTCCACTTTCTAAGCTGTAGCTAATAAGTTTACAGTTCCTTCAGTTTAACAGGAAACAAAGTAGAAAATGGGCCATACTTACTTCTTGATTTATTTTTCTTTGAATTGGTTCCTATAATGAATTCTCAATTGTCCTTTTCCTGGCAAAAGTCACTTGGTTTTCCAAGGTATTTTCAAACCCAGTTTATTGGGACTTCAGCATGAGGGCCCCTATAAAGCCACGTATGAGGGAAATGCTCAACTAAAGCACATTCATGGGAGACCTTGTTTCCTACTTGAGAGAAAAACAAATATCTCTTGGCCTTGGTTTTAGTCATCTCATTGCTATAGCAATACAAATTGTTTCTACTCAACAACAATTTCCAAAGGCAAGAGAGAAATGTGTTGCCAAGGAGACCACTGACATTCAGAGGAAGAGGGGGTTGATGGTATCTATGACCAAGCAGCTATGATTTCTCCTGCCTTCAGCTCTCAATCTTCAGGAACTCACAAAGGCTTCTCTATGAAACTGCAGTAACACAAAGTTATAGGTAAATTCTTCCTGCTCTTCAAATCATATTTCATGCCAACTCATCTCAATCCAGTAACTGTGATATACATCTTGAATAACTTCCTTGGTGGCAAACGTAGAATGAAAAAATAGAGAGCTCAGTTTTATAATTTTACTTTTTGATCAGCATAACATAGTGAGAAAAGTGGAAGCAATATGTGGAATTACCTAAGAACTTGAACAGAAATATACTTGGTGTCACTGTATCCTGAAAAATCATGGGGGACTTCCAAATTCAGCAAATCTCTGTTAAACAGAGCTCAAAGTTATAAATGTTGATATATTCTCCTTTTAAAAAAATAATTGCACTTAAAATGAAGTGGAAAAAGTAAAAGAGTTAATCATTTACTTGTGTCTGACTCTTTGTGACCCCGTGGAATATATAGCCTTCCAGGCTCCTCTGTCCATGGAATTCTCCAGGCAAAAATACTGGAATGGTTTGCCATTCCCTTCTCTAGAGGATCTTCTTGTTCCAGGGATCGAACCCAAGTCTCCTGCATTGCAGGCAGATTTTTTACCATGTGAGCCACCAGGACAGCCCTTAAATACCACATAATTAACTTGTCATTTCCATATTAAGGAAACATAAAATTCTTAAAGGCAATTAAGAACAGTTAGTGTTCTACACACTAGCAATGTCAAATTACACTGCGAAGAGTCCAGGGTCTGCTCATCAGATAAGAAATGTGGGGAAGAGGTAAAGAAATGGCCTCTCAGGGATGGAGAAGTTCAGGTGGAATGTTTACCTGAGATGGCCAAAAGCAGCAAATCTAAAAATCACAATCTTGAAGAGAAACTAAAGATCATAGTCAAATAAGCTGTTCCAAGTTTTCAGACCAAAAGGCAACTTGAAAGTAATCCTATTCAGTAAGCAGGGCTGCGATGGTCTCTCTTTCAGATTTGAGATGCTAGGTCTACAAGCGCTTTATTTTACAGCTTTTATCAAACTTTTATCTCTTTACATTATTTTCAGCTTTGTGTTCTATATTGAATATTTTTTGCCTAGAAAATGTTAATTTGCCATATAAGACCCACGTCCTGCAAATCAAAACCACAATGAGGTACCACTTCACACCAGTCAGAATGGCTGCGATCCAAAAATCTGCAAGCAATAAATGCTGGAGAGGGTGTGGAGAAAAGGGAACCCTCCTACACTGTTGGTGGGAATGCAAACTAGTACAGCCACTATGGAGAACAGTGTGGAGATTCCTTAAAAAATTGCAAATAGAACTACCTTATGACCCAGCAATCCCACTTCTGGGCATACACATCGAGGAAACCAGAATTGAAAGAGACACATGTACCCCAATGTTCATCGCAGCACTGTTTATAATAGCCAGGACATGGAAACAACCTAGATGTCCATCAGCAGATGAATGGATAAGAAAGCTGTGGTACATATACACAATGGAGTATTACTCAGCCGTTAAAAGAATTCATTTGAATCAGTTCTGATGAGATGGATGAAACTGGAGCCGATTATACAGAGTGAAGTAAGCCAGAAAGAAAAACACCAATACAGTATACTAACACATATATATGGAATTTAGGAAGATGGCAATGACGACCCTGTATGCAAGACAGGGAAAGAGACACAGATGTGTATAACGGACTTTTGGACTCAGAGGGAGAGGGAGAGGGTGGGATGATTTGGGAGAATGACATTCTAACATGTATACTATCATGTGAATTGAATCGCCAGTCTATGTCTGACGCAGGATGCAGCATGCTTGGGGCTGGTGCATGGGGATGACCCAGAAAGATGTTATGGGGAGGGAGGTGGGAGGGGGTTCATGTTTGGGAATGCATGTAAGAATTAAAGATTTTAAAATTTAAAAAAATAAATAAATAAATTTAAAAAAAAATAAAAAAAAATAAAATGAAAAAAAAAAAAAAAAAAAGACCCACGTCCAAAATCATTTACTCATTCTTAAGTAAAATTAGTTGATCCAGCCCTGGTGCTTCTTCAACACTTACTGTGTACTTTTATAACATGTATTAGCATGTTCCTCCATGACATGTGTTATCAAGTATATCCATGGCATGTACTAGCATGTACTTCCACAACATGTATTAACAAGCACATGCATGTGTTAATATGCACCTCTATGCCATGTGCCACCTTAAATTATGCTAACATGTACCTCCATAACTGTGTTAGCTCCATAATGTGCTTTAATGTGTGTCTCTATAAAATGTGCTAACATGTACCTCCATAACTCATGCCACCATGTACGTCTATAGTATGTATGAGCACACGTCTCCATTATATGTTAATGTGTACTCCTACAATGTGTTAGCATGAACCTCTAGGCATGAGTGTGTGTGCTAAGTCGCTTCAGTTGTGTCCGAGTCTCTGTGACTTTATGAAGTGTAGCTTGCCAGACTCCTCTGTCCATAGAATTCTTTAGGCAAGAATACTGGAGTGGGTCACCATGACCTGATCAAGGGGACTACACGACCCAGAGATTGAATCCACCATCTCTTATCTCTTGCATTAGCAGGCAGGTTCCTTACCACTAGTGCCACCTGGGAAGCATTAATATGTACCTTCGTAACATAGGCTTACATGTACTGCTATGTGTTAGTCCTTTTGGGCTGCTAGAACAAAAATACCACCGACTGGGTAGTTTATAAACACCAGAAACTTATTTCTCATAGTGGTTCTGGGAAGTCCAAGATCAAAGTCTTAGTAGATTTGGTGTCTCGCTAGGACTCACTTCTTGGATTATAGATGTCCATCTTTTTGGTGTGGAAGAGGTGAGGACCCTCTTTGAAGTTTCTTTTATAAGGGATCAACTCACCCACCACTGGGCTTCCCTGGTGGCTCAGAGGATAAAGAATCTGCCTTCACTGCAGGAGACTGGGGTTCTATCCTTTGATCAGTAAGATCCCCTGGAGAAGGGAATGGCAACTCACTCCAGTATTCTTGCCTGGAGAATTCCATGGACAGAGGAGCCTGGTAGGCTACAGTCCTTTGGGTTGCAAGATTCAGACATGAATGAGGGACTAATACTTTCACCCCCACTATCATGAGCCAAACACCACCCAAAGGATTAGATTTCAACATATGAATCGGGAGGGGGACACATATGTTCAGTCTATAACTCTGCATGACATGTGTTAACATTTACCACTATAACACATGTTAATATAGCTATATAATATGTATTAATATGTATTCTTGCATATAGATAGGTGTACACGATTTAGTTCTTATAGACTGTCTGATTGTTTCACTGTAACTACGTAATGTCATTAAGAGAAAAGCTCCTATTTACCTTAAGTGATCAAGTCATACTATCTTAACTAATGCATATCTCTTTCATGCATTAGTTGAGCAGCTAATATGTTTACAAACCAAGTATGCAAGACTTCATAAAGCTTACCTTGTGAAGGACAGAGATCTAATATTTAATAGACAAAAACACTAGTAGTGATAACTCCTGGTGATGATAAGTCCACAATCAAGATTCTCAGAAGAAATATCAATCACCTCAGATATGCAGTTGACACCACCCTTACGGTGGAAAGTGAAGAGGAACTAAAGAGCTTGATGAATGTGAAAGAGGAGAGTGAAAAAGTTGGCTTAAAACTAAACATTAAAAAAACTAAGATCATGGCATCCAGTTCCATCACTTCATGCAAATAGATGGGGAAACAATGGAAACAGTGACAGAATTCATTTTCGTGGGCTCCAAAATTACTGCACATGGTAACTGAAGCCAAGAAATAAAAAGACACTTCCTCCTTGGAAGAAAAGCTGTGACAAACCTCAACAGAATACTAAAAAGCAGAGACATTACTTTGCCAACAAAGGTCCATCTGCTCAAAGCTAAGGTTTTTCCACGTCATGTATGGGTGTGGGAGTTGGCCATAAAGAACTATGAGTGCTGAAAAATTGATGCTTTTGAGCTGTGGTGTTGGAGAAGACTCTTGAGAGTCCCTTGGATTGCAAGGAGATCCAACCAGTCCATCCTAAAGGAAATCAGTCCTGAATATTCACTGGAAGGACTGATGCTGAAGCTGAAACTGCCATCTCATGTGAAGAGCTGACTCATTGGAAAAGACCTTGATGCTGAGAAAGATTGAAGGGGAGGAGAAGGGGAAGACAGAGGATGGGATCACTGACTCGATGGGCATAAGTTTGAGCAAGCTCCGGGAGTTTTTGATGGACAGAGAAGCCTGGTGTGCTGCAGTCCACGGGGTCACAAAGAGTCAGACACAACTGAGCAACTGATCTGAACTGAACTGAAATCTTACAAAGGAAGCATGCAAACACTGACAAAACAGTTACTGTGAAAATTAACTTAGATGGGGCAGTCAGGGGAGACCTGAGGAGGGGACATTTGGAGGTTGAGAATAGGCTAGTTATTTCCTTCATCTAAACTGCTCTGTAACAGCCACCATTGGCACAGTTCCTAGAACATGATGGGTGTTCAGAGATAAATCAAAGAAAACTCAGAACATCAGCCTCATTTTACAAATGTCTGTGTAATAAATGAGTGAGTGTATACTGAATTGTAAAATCTGTATTTGGTGAAAACTCCCTCAAACGTAATCACATGCAAATTGATCTAAATGAAACGTAATTTAGCTTGCTACACTTTATTTTAGTCAAATTTGTTTTAAATTAGGTAATTAACATTCTGATCATTTCATAACACTTTTACAGAATCCTGATTACAGTTGTTAAATGAGCATTATATTATGGATATTTAATATTTTTCTCATAACAAAGGGGATTCCACACTCTTTAAAAGAATTTACAGTTGCAAAATGCTTTCAATAATTTTTCTCTCATGGACTATTGCTATGTTTGGGTTTATCTTTTCTTTATCATTCATATCACTTAAAATCTCTCCCATATAAACACTAGTCATTTCTCAATTTTAAGTCTATTATTTCTTAAGTGGTGTCCCTGTACTGGTAAATTCCATTTCCTTTTGAATCTTAAAAGATAAGTAAAAATAGAAACATCTATGCTCTTCTGAGAGGTCAAATATCGCCTGAAAATTGAATTCTTAATTAATATGTGCTATTTATGGAATTACAATTATATAAATGATCATTAACATTATATCTGTGTCCAGAATTCATGATAAAAGTATCAAATTTTGGTCTTGACTTGAAAATGTTATTTAACAAGAAGAAGAGGACATAAAGACATAGGACAAACATAATTTTTCCTAGTTTGAAATGGAGAATAATATCATTTTCTTGTAGTAATCTCTTTTCTCATTTTATACTGCCCTTATCTTTCTTTATGACTTCTGTTTTAAATAATATTTTGTCTGATATGACTATTGCAATCCTTGCTTTCTTGTCATGAAATAAAGAATAAAATGAGCTGCTTCTTTAGCCAACTCTTTGAAAGGCTATCCTTCCCAAAAGAATTTATTTCTTTTTCAATATAAACCACACAGAAAAATTAATCTTAGTTAAAAAATTAATCAGTGATAGTAAATTGTCAGATTAGAGGGTAAGTTTCTTAGTGATAGCACTGGTCAATAACAGCATATTGGTAATTATTGGTAATACCTATCTTGCTTATTCAAAAGACACAGAGTGGTTGATAGGAGAATAGAAGAGATAACATCATAATTTAACCTTAAATATTTCTAACATCATCCACCCAGGTGGCCAAAGTACAGTGATTAGAAAGCGCAAAAGCTAAGAGATATGGAAAAAGTGTTTTGGCTTTTATATAGCCAAAGTAACACTTAGGAAAAAATGAAAACAGCAAAATCCAATTTAGTCAATATACTATAAGGATTCATATATACTCCACCTTTCTTCTAATCATTTTTTTAACTTTACGTTTGAGCATAGAATATGAAGATATTTTCTGGAAGATTTATTATTTTATAGCCAAAAGGAAGCAGAAATTTGAAAGGAATTTGGAAGGAATTTTCAGAAATTTGAGAGAAAGAGAAGAAGCTATAATAGCCAAGAAGAATGTCAGACAGAAGCTATGCGTGTGCCATTATCTTTTAAAAGCAATTTGCAAAAAAATAAAAAATAAAAATAAAAGCAATTGCATAGTTGAGCCATAAATTCTGCTGAAAGCAGAATGAAAGCAGAATGCAGAAAGCAGAATGAAAAATAGTTATTAAAATCAATCTGGACCTTGAGTAGGAAGTAAAAGAAGTACATTTTCTTGAAAACCAAAACTTCAATTTTCTTATTTAATTACTGTTTTTAATACTGTCAGTTATAGTGAGGTAAGAGAACATGTTATCCTGCATATATTTTGTTTAATGAAGATATTTAGCATCATATCAGATTGTTTTTATTACTTTGAATCTAGAGAAAGTTTTGAATATTCAAATGGCCGTGACTTGGAAAACTTTTTTCTTATAATAAGAATATTAAATATTTGGGGCTCGTTATGAAATTATCTCCTAAGAAGGCACTATGGCAAGTAGAGCAAATGGAATGTCATGTTTGGGAAGGTTTTGAAATTGCTCTCAGGGAGCTGGCTTAGAAGTTAGGTTTTGTAACAAAAATCACAAGACAAGCTTTTAAAACTCTAAACTGCCTGTTAAATTTTTAAGGAAACACAATTATCGTTTGCTTGTTGTTTGTATGAAGATGATTCCTTTAGAGAATTATGTATGTTTCATGAAGAGTTAGATTTTCTGCATTATTCATCTTCCTGTTTAACTGGAATCAAGCTCACATAGTAAACTTTTGTTACTTGTAACATTTGTTTTCTTGGTAACTTCTTTTGGTTAAGAACCTCTGTGCTTAGAGAAACATGTAAGGGCCATGGTAAAGTACACTTTTTCACCTTTCATTTTAATTCAGTTAGCAACTTGAAATTTCTCCCCAAACAATTGAAATATAGTTTTCCAAGCCCTCCTCAAGTTAGGTGCTCAGTGCCGCTGTTTTGATTGCTCTCGGTCTCTCACAGGTAATCGCTTGGCTGTCTTCCCCATCTTCCCTGCAGTTGCCACTTGCGTGGGCAGTGGGGCAGCACTGTAGCCCACAGACCAAGAGCAGAAGTGATTTGTGCCTCATTCACATTGGCCTATAAAATGTCCGTAGTGCGATCCTCTGTGCTTTTTCCCCTCTGCAGAGACTTTGGAGGTCACATGAAGATTCTGGAGCACAAAGTGGAAAGAGTCAGAATCACAACATCTACTTTGAATGAAATGAACAGAGAAATAATCTTGTAGTGGATCGATGGATAGATTTGAGGGTTTGCCTGTTACTGCAGTAAGCAGTGCCTTAACTAATACATATTTATAAACAGAAATTTTACAGGATTGTGACTTGAAAGGAGCAGACAGCAATATGTAGAGATGGTCAAAGATAAATAATGGAAAAAATTAGAAAAAAGAGAATGTGTAGATGAATAAATAAATAATAGACACTATTATTATTAAAACATCTGTACTACTTACATTCAAGTCTCCAAAGCCAACTTTTGATCCCAGGATTAAAGATTTGAAGACACACGAGATGAGACTGCTGGGTGTCTCATCTCCTGCCTTAGTAAGAGCTGTGGGCAGGAGGGCTGCACCAGGGGAGGCAAGGAGGAAGTTCTCAAGATGGACAAACTCCAAGACTTAGAGGAACTTGACAGGAAAGAGACACTCAGTAGTTAACACTACCATTAGGGCTCTCATTTCACCAACCTTGAAATGTAACCTTGAACATTTTGACCACATATCAAGGTTTTTGAAATGTAGGAAAAAAGTAGGAAAAAAGAAATTTTTTAATCTGTAGCCTTGATTTCTACTTTAAAGAAGATGATTCCCCTCTTTAATAATCGCATAAAGGTTATATGATTTAAAAAATTAAGTGTTTTATGGTCAAATAGCTATGGAAAAATTTAGCAATTTCTCAAATTTATCTGATCATAAGCTTGATTGTGGAGCCCCACACAGTGCACAAGGTAATAGGAGATAAAAATTGAAAAGAACATGAAAATACATGAGAGAAAGGAAGAGAAACATACCATCCTAGTCTTGCCAGTAACCCACCAGGCTCCCCCGTCCCTGGGATTCTTCAGGCAAGAACACTGGAGTGGGTTGCCATTTCCTTCTCCATTGCATGCAAGTGAAAAGTGAAAGTGAAGTCGCTCAGTCATGTCCGACTCTTAGCGACCCCATGGACTGCAGCCCACCAGGCTCCTCCATCCATGGGATTCTCCAGGCAAGAGTACTGGAGTGGGGTGCCATTGCCTTCTCCTATTTCCACTATAGACTGCATGAAATTTCACCCAGCTATGTTTATTATCCTAGCATTCTCTGATTTCCTATTATAAGATAGCTAATCATGCCAACTGAAAGACTACTCATTTCACTGGGACCTTAGTTCAAACCATGTTTCAATATTCCAGGATGAGTTAGAGAAGAAACCACAATAACCAAAAGTGCCTCTGCTGCTGCTGCTGCTGCTGCTGCTAAGTCGCTTCAGTCGTGTCCGACTCTGTGTGACCCCATAGACGGCAGCCCACCAGGCTCACCCATCCCTGGGACTCTCCAGGCAAGAACACTGGAGTGGGTTGCATTTCCTTCTCCAATGCATGAAAGTAAAAAGTGAAAGTGAAGTCGCTCAGTCGTGTCCGACTCTTAGCAACCCCGTGGACTGCAGCCCACCAGGCTCCTGCATCCATGGGATTTTCCAGGCAAGATTACTGGAGTGGGTTGCCATTGCCTTCTCCGAATAGTGCCTCATATAAATGTAATTGGTTAATTGAAACAACTATATTGACCCATGTGCAGTGTTCCACAGCTCTGCCCTTGGCGTTATGGGCCCTATGTACTCAAGATGACTTTTAGAGCTGTAATAACCAGTTTGTAGCTACTTTTTTAAGCATCTGCTTCCTCTCTTCTATGTCTATCCTAATATATGTCATTGTATAGATTATTATTTGATTGACATTTGGTTTGCTTATCGAATAATCCAAATTGGATACCAATGGCCTGGAAAATGACCTTGGGAAACAGAGAAGAGTTAAACAGCAATTTCCTTCATCTTTTGCTGCAACAGAGGAGAATCTGATGCTGTTCCATGCCAGAAACAAATTTGAAAAACAAAGGGGCTATGGAAGTGTAATTTTTAAATTTAATATCCTTGACTTTTCATGTTCCCATCCAATGACAGGAGGACTCTGCAGACACAAAAGCAGCATCTATGCTTCTGCTATGAAATATAGGTGAGTGTGGAGAAGTCAGCTACAGAAAACAGACACAAAGAAAGCTAGGCAACAGGACACCTCTCCATATAATCATACCAGATCTTCAAAGAAGAAAAGTGTCCATTTTAATGTATACATAATCCTTAAATTGAAATTAAAGCAAATCTCATCTTTGGCCAATTTCCTTACCTTATGAAAGAGAAAGTAAAATAAATAATGTGCCCTCAGAGTCTGCCTGAGGAAACATACCTACTTTTTTAAACCTCAATTCTGAGTGTTTGTTTTAATCTTCTTTTCAAGTAGAATTAATCTTTCATCCATGTAGCATTTTTTTTGAAGTGATACTCTCCTGTTTAAGAGCTGTTTTTCTTGGCCTTTATGATTTGAAATTGTACTTTTTTGGTGTAACTCCCTTAAAATATTCTGTTGAGTAAGGAATAGAAAAGTAAAACATAGGGAACTATAGCCATTATTTTATAATAACTTTATTTTTTTCAATTTTAAAGTCTTTAATTCTTACATGCATAGAATATGATTTACAAAAATGTTGAACCATGAACCACAAATAAAAAGAGAAAAGCAATGAAAAGCAAGCACCATCATGCACAGATTAGTCCACACTGTTTCAATATGATAGATCCCACATCTTTTTTGTTTTTAATGGTTGCCTGAGTCTTTGTTGCTGTGAAGGCTTTCTCTAGTTGCAGCGAGTGCGGGTACTCTTTGTTGCACTGCACAGACTTCTCATTGTGGTGGTCTCTCTTGCTGTAGGGCTCTAGGGCACGTGGGTTTCAGTATTTGGGGCATGTGGACTCCGTAAGTGTGACTTCTGGGCTCTAGAGCACAGTTTTAATGGTTGTGGTGCACAAGTTTAATTGCTTTGCAGCATTTGGGATGTTCCCGGAGCAGGGATCAATCCCAAATCTCCTGCGTTGGCAGGTGGATTCATTACCACTAAGCCACCAGGGAAGCCCTACCCTTTTATTTTTAAAAAGACAGTAGGGGGAAATGACCAATCAGCAGCTGCTTCCTGCTAATACACAATGTAGGTCTTCTTGGGAAAGGAGTAAAACACCCGGGTGACTGTCCCTTCTCTCTTGGGAGAACTGTAAACCAATGGTGCATTGCTTAGTATCATCCTTTTAGCCCTCTTGTATGTTAAACTTCAGAAGATAAGTTTTAAAAGACATAAATTAAAAGATATGCAGTCATAAGCATTAGAGGAGCCATTGAAGGAAATTATAACCATGATTTTGAAGATTCAAACAATTTTTCCCAAAATAGTTTTCAAAACTGGGAAAGAGTCACTTAAGGCCTGAATCTGTATATTTTTAATCAGGCCCAGAATTGTAATGTTATATACTTCAGGGTCTATTGAGTCTTCTATCTCAGTTATAGATTTAATCTGTTCTTTATTTATAATTAATATCATTTGATGATAAAGGTGGCTTCTTTGTCCCTTGAGAGACAGAGTGGCCCCTAATTTAGTTAATAAGTCATTTCATTTAGAAAAAATAGGACAATCAGACACAAACAGAAAATAATATAGAAATGACTGGCCATTGATGTTGCAAAAAGGGGTCCTAGGGAAGTGTTCCCCTGTTTCTTTCCTGAAATTCCCTTCCACATTTCTTATGGTTGTTAAAGCTTCCAATCCCTTGGGTTAAGACCAAAAGTGTTGCACTGGTGTCTATAAGAAATTCTATCAAGTGGCCCACCATTTCAATGACCACCTGAGGCTCAACACTTGTTATATTGATGGTATTTTTAGGCAAAGTCATTTCTGGCCTTTGACCCAATCAATATTTTTTATTGTAAAACATCAATGGCTCAAAGGCTCCCATTGCTTACTGACATCTGGAACATTCCCTCTGCTAATGTCCTGGTTGTTTGGAAAGGGTGCAGTGATCTCAATCTTCCCTCCAGTGCCCCTTTTGCCCACACAGGGTACACTGGTTTTGTCTGGGTACCCATGGGTCTTGTGGTTTACTACAGGCAAATTGGCCCACGAAGGCCAGCCTCCCCTTCAGTGGTATCTGAGTGGAGAAGTTTGTCCGCTGCTATCATTCAGATCTTTTGTATATTTCTCTCTGCACATTCCTTGGAGAAGGCAATGACAACCCACTCCGGTACTCTTGCCTGGAAAATCCCATGGATGGAAGAGCCTGGTAGGCTACAGTCCATGGGGTCGCAAACAGTTGGACACAACTGAGCATCTTCACTTTGACTTTTCACTTTCATGCATTGGAGAAGGAAAGTGGCAACCCACTCCAGTGTTCTTGCCTGAAGAATCCCAGGGGCGGGGGAGCCTGGTGGGCTGCTGTCTATGGGGTCAAACTGAGTCAGACACGACTGAAGCGACTTAGCAGCAGCAGCACCTATGCACATTCAGCCTTTTGGGTAGGTGTTGCAAGAGGGCATCAGAGAGCAGACACACTGAAATGATGCTCACAGAAAACTAGTCAATCTAATCACACTAGAATCACAGCCTTGTCTAACTCAATGAAACTAAGTCATGCCCTTGTGGCCACCCAAGACAGGCGGGTCATGGTGGAGAGGTCTGACAGAATGTGGTCCACTGGAGAAGGGAATGGCAAACCACTTCAGTATTCTTGCCTTGAGAACCCCATAACAGCATGAAAAGGCAAAATGACAGGATACTGAAAGAGCAACTCCCTAGGTCAGTAGGTGCCCAATATGCAACTGGAGATCAGTGGAGAGACAACTCCAGAAAGAATGAAGGGATGGAGCCAGAGCAAAAACAGTACCTGGTTGTGGATGTGACTGGTGATAGAAGCAAGGTTCAATGATGTAAAGAGCAATATTGCATAGGAACCTGGAATGTCAGGTCCATGAATCAAGGCAAATTGGAAGTGGTCAAATAAGGGATGGCAAGACTGAACATCAACATTCTAGGAAACAGTGAACTAAAATGGACTGGAATGGGTGAATTTAACTCAGATGACCATTATATCGACTACTGTGGGCAAGAATTCCTTAGAAGAAATGGAGTAGCCATCATAGTCCCCAAAGAGTGTGAAATGCAGTACTTGGATGCAATCTCAAAAACGACAGAATGATCTCTGTTCGTTTCCAAGGCAAACCATTCAATATCACAGTAATCCAAGTCTATGCCTCAACCAGTAATGCTGAAGAAGCTGAAGTTGAACAGTTCTATGAAGACCTACAAGACCTTTTAGAACTAACACCCAAAAAAGATGTCCTTTTCCTTATAGGGGACTGGAATGCAAAAGTAGGAAGTCAAGAAACACCTAGAGTAACAGGAAAATTTGGCCTTGGAGTATGGAATGAAGCAGAGCAAAGGCTAATAGAGTTTTGCCAAGAGAAGGCACTGGTCATAGCAAACACCCTCTTCCAACAACACAAGAGAAGACTCTACACATAGACATCACCAGATGGTCAACATCAAAATCAGATTGATCATATTTTTTGCAGCCAAAGATGGAGAGGCTCTATACAGTCAGCAAAAACAAGACCAAGAACTGACTGTGGCTCATATCATGAGCTCCTTATTGCCAAATTCAGACTTAAATTGAAGAAAGTAGGGAAAATTACTTGACCATTCAGGTATGACCTAAATCAAATCACTTATGATTATACAGTGGAAGTGAGAAATAGGTTTAAGGGACCTGACCTGATAGATAAATTGCCTGATGAACTATTGACTGAGGTTCTTGACATTGTACAAGAGATAAGGATCAAGACCATCCTCATGGAAAAGAAATGCAAAAAAGCAAAATGGCTGTCTGGGGAGGCCTTACAAATAGCTGTGAAAAGAAGAGAGGTGAAAAGCAAAGGAAAAAAGGAAAGATATAAGCATCTGAATGCAGAGTTCTAAAGAATAGCAAGAAGAGATAAGAAAGCCTTTCTCAGCAATCAATGCAAAGAAATAGAGGAAAAGAACAGAATGGGAAAGACTAGAGATCTCTTCAAGAAAATTAGAGATACCAAGGGAACATTTCATGCAAAGATGGGCTTGATAAAGGATAGAAATGGTATGGACCTAACAGAAGCAGAAGATATTAAGAAGAGATGGCAAGAATACACAGAAGAACTGTACAAAAAAGAGCTTCATGACCAAGATAATCACGATGGTGTGATCACTCACCTAGTGCCAGACATCCTGGAATGTGAAGTCAAGTGGGCCTTAGGAAGCATCACTATGAACAAAGCTAGTGAAGGTGATGGAGTTCCAGCTGGGCCATTTCATATCCTAAAAGATGATGCTTTGAAAGCACTGCACTCAATATGCCGGCAAATTTGGAAAACTCAGCTGTGGCCACAGGACTGGAAAAGGTCAGTTTTCATTCCAATCCCATAGAAAGGCAATGCCAAAGAATGCTCAAACTATGGCACAGTTGCACTCATCTCACATGCTAGTAAAGTAATGCTCAAAATTCTCCAAGCCAGACTTCAGCAATATGTGGACCGTGAAATACCAGATGTTCAAGTTGGTTTTAGAAAAGGCAGAAGAACCAGAGATCAAATTGCTAACATCTGCTGGGTCATTGAAAAAGCAAGAGAGGTCCAGAAAAACATCTATTTCTGCTTTATTGAGTATGCCAAAGCCTTTGACTGTGTGGATCACAACAAACTATGGAGAATTCTCAAAGTGATGGGAATACCAGACCACCTGACTCACCTCTTGAGAAATGTGTATGCAGGTCAGGAAGCAGCAGTTGGAACTGGACTTGGAACAACAGACTGGTTCCAAATACGAAAAAGAGTACGTCAAGGCTATATATTGTCACCCTGCTTATTTAACATATATGCAGAGTACATCATGAGAAACCCTGGGCTGGAGGTAGCAGACACTGGAATCAAGATTGCCGGGAGAAATATCAATAACCTTAGATATGCAGATGACACCACCCTTATGGCAGAAAGTGAAGAGGAACTAAAAAGCCTCTTGAGGAGAGTGAAAGAGAAGAGTGAAAAAGTTAGCTTAAAGCTCAACATTCAGAAAACAAAGATCATGGCATGCGGTCTCATCACTTCATGGCGAAAGTTGGAGAAACAGTGGAAATAGTCACAGACTTTATTTTGGGGGGTTCCAAAATCACTGCAGATGGTGACTGCAGGCATGACATAAAAAGAGGCTTACTCCTTGGAAGAAAAGTTGTGACCAACCTAGACAGCATATTAAAAAGTAGAGACATTATTTTCCAACAAAGGTCCGTCTAGGCAAGGCTGTGGTTTTTACAGTGGTCATGTGCGGATGTGAAAGTAGGACTATAAAGAAAGCTGAGTGCTGAAGAATCGATGCTTTTGAACTGTGGTGTTGGAGAAGACTCTTGAGAGTCCCTTGGACTGCAAGGAGATCCAACCAGTCCATCCTAAAGGAGATCAGTCCTGAATGTTCACTGGAAGGACTGATGTTGAAGCTGAAACTCCAATACTTTGGCCATCTGATGAGAAGAACTGACATATTTGGAAAGACCCTGATGCTGTGAAAGATTGAAGGTGAGAGGTAAAGGGAACGACAGAGGATGAGATGGTTGGACGGCATCACGGACTCCACGACATGAGTTTGAGTGAACTCCGGGATTTGGTGATGGATAGGGAGGCCTGGTTTGTTGAAGTACATGGGGTCGCAAAGAGTCGGATACGACTGAGGGACTGAACTGAACTGAACTGACCTTATTATTGAAAATTGAATAAGCCAATTGGAGTAAATCATTCATAGGGGTCTGAGGGCCAGCAGTAGCTTTCTAAATTTTGCACCTGATGTCTGAGACAGAGTGAGCTATGGAATGCATAATCAAAAAGATCTGTCCCTCCAGGGAGGAGGGATCTGCAATCATATAGTTTTAAAAAGATTTCCTTTAATCTCTCTTGAAAAACTGCAGGATTCTCTTCTGGTTCCTTTTTGGCTCAGGCTCCCATGTGGTTAGCATTGATTCTGGCTGAGAGTATTAGGTCCTGTTCTTTCTCAGGCTGTGGAGCCCTGGGATAAGATCTGTAAATCCACTCAAGTGAAAGCAAAAGATCTCATCAACCAGATAAGTCCTTTGTGAAAAGTTCAGTATACTCAGGAAACTTCCCAACTTATCCTCTACCAGACCTAAATTGGACATTGAAAAGCAAACAAACAAACAACACATTAAACTCTTATTGTTCCATGATTTTTATCAGAAATTTCTCTTTTTGTGTACGGTGTTAGAAAGTGATCTAGTTTCATTCTTTTACAAGTGGTTGACCAGTTTTCCCAGCACCACTTGTTAAAGAGGTTGTCTTTACTCCATTGTATATTCTTGCCTCCTTTGTCAAAGATAAGGTGTCCATATGTGTGTGGATTTATCTCTGGGCTTTCTATTTTGTTCCATTGATCTATATGTCTGTCTTTGTGCCAGTACCATACTGTCTTGATGACTGTGGCTTTGTAGTAGAGCCTGAAGTCAGGCAAGTTGATTCCTCCAGTTCCATTCTTATTTCTCAAGATTGCTTTGGCTATTCGAGGTTTTTTGTATTTCCATACAAATCTTGAGATTATTTGTTCTAGTTCTGTGAAAAATGTGGCTGGTAGCTTGATAGGGATTGCATTGAATTTGTAAATTGCTTTGGGTAGTATACTCATTTTCACTATATTGATTCTTCCAATCCATGAACATGGTATATTTCTCCATCTATTAGTGTCCTCTTTGATTTCTTTCATCAGTGTTTTATAGTTTTCTATATATAGGTCTTTAGTTTCTTTAGGTAGATATATTCCTAAGTATTTTATTCTTTTCGTTGCAATGGTGAATGGAATTGTTTCCTTAATTTCTTTTTCTACTTTCTCATTATTCGTGTATAGGAATGCAAGGGATTTCTGTGTGTTGATTTTATATCCTGCAACTTTACTATATTCATTGATGAGCTCTAGTAATTTTCTGGTGGAGTCTTTAGGGCTTTCCATGTAGAGGATCATGTCATCTGCAAACAGTGAGAGTTTTACTTCTTCTTTTCCAATTTGGATTCCTTTTATTTCTTTTTCTGCTCTGATTGCTGTGGCCAAAACTTCCAGAACTATGTTGAATAGTAGCGGTGAAAGTGGACACCCTTGTCTTGTTCCTGACTTTAGGGGAAATGCTTTCAATTTTTCACCATTGAGGATAATGTTCGCTGTGGGTTTGTCATAGATAGCTTTTATTATGTTGAGGTATGTTCCTTCTATTCCTGCTTTCTGGAGAGTTTTTATCATAAATGGATGTTGAATTTTGTCAAAGGCCTTCTCTGCATCTATTGAGATAATCATATGGTTTTTATTTTTCAATTTGTTAATGTGGTGAATTACATTGATTGATTTGCGGATATTGAAGAATCCTTGCATCCCTGGGATAAAGCCCACTTGGTCATGGTGTATGATCTTTTTAATGTGTTGTTGGATTCTGATTGCTAGAATTTTGTTGAGGATTTTTGCATCTATGTTCATCAGAGATATTGGCCTGTAGTTTTCTTTTTTTGTGACATCTTTGTCAGGTTTTGGTATTAGGGTGATGGTGGCCTCATAGAATGAGTTTGGAAGTTTACCTTCCTCTGCAATTTCTGGAAGAGTTTGAGGAGGATAGGTGTTAGCTCTTCTCGAAATTTTTGGTAGAATTCAGCTGTGAAGCCATCTGGACCTGGGCACAAAAATAAACTCAAAATGGATTAAAGATCTAAATGTAAGATCAGAAACTATAAAACTCCTAGAGGAGAACATAGGCAAAACACTCTCAGACATAAATCACAGCAGGATCCTCTATGATCCACCTCCCAGAATTCTGGAAATAAAAGCAAAAATAAACAAATGGGATCTAATTAAAATTAAAAGCTTCTGCACAACAAAGGAAAATATAAGCAAGGTGAAAAGACAGCCTTCTGAATGGGAGAAAATAATAGCAAATGAAGCAACTGACAAACAACTAATCTCAAAAATATACAAGCAACTTATGCAGCTCAATTCCAGAAAAATAAACGACCCAATCAAAAAATGGGCCAAAGAACTAAATAGACATTTCTCCAAAGAAGACATACGGATGGCTAACAAACACATGAAAAGATGCTCAACATCACTCATTATTAGAGAAATGCAAATCAAAACCACAATGAGGTACCACTTCACACCAGTCAGAATGGCTGCGATCCAAAAATCTGCAAGCAATAAATGCTGGAGAGGGTGTGGAGAAAAGGGAACCCTCCTACACTGTTGGTGGGAATGCAAACTAGTACAGCCACTATGGAGAACAGTGTGGAGATTCCTTAAAAAATTGCAAATAGAACTACCTTATGACCCAGCAATCCCACTGCTGGGCATACACACCGAGGAAACCAGAATTGAAAGAGACACATGTACCCCAATGTTCATCGCAGCACTGTTTATAATAGCCAGGACATGGAAACAACCTAGATGTCCATCAGCAGATGAATGGATAAGAAAGCTGTGGTACATATACACAATGGAGTATTACTCAGCAGTTAAAAAGAATTCATTTGAATCAGTTCTGATGAGATGGATGAAACTGGAGCCGATTATACAGAGTGAAGTAAGCCAGAAAGAAAAACACCAATACAGTATACTAACACATATATATGGAATTTAGGAAGATGGCAATGACGACCCTGTATGCAAGACAGGGAAAGAGACACAGATGTGTATAACGGACTTTTGGACTCAGAGGGAGAGGGAGAGGGTGGGATGATTTGGGAGAATGACATTCTAACATGTATACTATCATGTGAATTGAATCACCAGTCTATGTCTGACGCAGGATGCAGCATGCTTGGGGCTGGTGCATGGGGATGACCCAGAAAGATGTTATGGGGAGGGAGGTGGGAGGGGGGTTCATGTTTGGGAATGCATGTAAGAATTAAAGATTTTAAAATTTAAAAAATACAAAACTGAAATTTAAAAAAAATGGATAAAAAAAAAGAAAATAAATAAAAGAAAAAAAAAAAGAAATTTCTCTTGAAGGGGGTTATTTTCAAATATCTTTTGATACTGAATTCTAACATAATTCCACAGTGATGAGAGAACAGATTCTGTATGATTTCAATACCTTTAAAGCATGAAAATGTGCAACTTGTTTTACGTTCTTGGATATGTTCCAGTTTCTCCTGGTTTATAGTCTATAAGAACTTGAATAGAATTTGCATCTTTTCTAAAATGCATATATATATATATATATATAATATATGTATTTTTGCATATGTATATGTATATATATTCTATTTTATATATACTATTTTGCATTTTAGAAATGATGCAAATATATATATACACATATGTATGTGTATATATATTCTATTATACAAAAGCTTTTCTACTACACTTGATAAAGGCTTAAGAAAGAACAACAACAAAAAGAAGAGAGATGGAGAAGTTGGAAAACATAAACTAAATGAAATGAAAGAACTGATTATGAAATAGAAAAAGTGAAAAAACAGGCTTGCTCGAAAGAGGAGAGTGAAAAAAATTGATTTAAAACTCAACATTCAGAAAAATAAGATCATGGCATCTGGTCCCATCACTTCATGGCAAATAGAAGAGGAAACAATGGAAACAGTGGAACGCTTTATTTGGGGCGGGGAGGGGAGGAGGCTCCAAAATCATCACAGATGGTGACTGCAGCCATGAAATTAAAAGACGCTTGCTCCTTGGAAGGAAAGCTATGGTCAACCTCAGTTCAGTTCAGTTCATTTCAGTCACTCAGTCATGTCCGACTCTTTGCATCCCATGAGTCGCAGCATGCCAGGCCTCCCTGTCCATCACCAACTCCCGGAGTCCATCCAAACTCACGTTCATCAAGTTGGTGATGCCATCCAGCCATCTCATCCTCTGTCGTCCCCTTCTCCTCCTGCCCCCAATCCCTCCCAGCATCAGAATCTTTTCCAGTGAGTCAACTCTTTGCATGAGGTGGCCAAAGTACTGGAGTTTCAGCTTTAGCATCAGTCCTTCGAATGAACACCCAGGACTGATCTCCTTTAGGATGCACTGGTTGGATCTCCTTGCCATCCAAGGGACTCTCAAGAGTCTTCTCCGACACCATAACTCAAAAGCATCAATTCTTCTGTGGTCAGCTTTCTTCACAGTCCAACTCTCACATCCATACACGACCACTGGAAAAACCATAGCCTTGGCTAGACGGACCTTTGTTGGCAAAGTATTGTCTCTGCTTTTCAATATGCTGTCTAGGTTGGTCATAACTTTTCTTCCAAGGAGTAAGCGTCTTTCAATTTCATGGCTGCAATCACCATCTGTAGTGATTTTGGAGCCCCCCAAAATAAAATCTGACAGTGTTTCCCATGATCAACCTACACAGCATTCTAAAAACAGAGACATTACTTTGTCAACAAAGTCCATCTAGTTAAAGCTATGGTTTTTCTGGTAGTCATGTATGGATGTAAGAGTTGGACTATAAAGAAAGCTGAGCACTGAAGAATTGATGCTTTTGAACTGTGGTGTTGGAGAAGACTCTTGAGAGACGCTTGGACGGCAAGGAGATCTAACCAGTCTTTCCTGAAGGAAATCTGTCCTGACTATTCATTGAAAGGGCTGATGCTGAAGCTGAAACGCCAATGCTTTGGCCATCTGATGTGAAGAACTGACTCGTTTGAAAAGACCCTGATGCTGGGAAAGACAAAGCGAGAGGAGAAGGGGACGACAGAGGATGAGATGGTTGAATGGCATCATTGACTCAACGGACATGAGTTTGGGTAAGTTCCAGGAGTTGGTGATGGACAGGGAAGTCTGATGTGCTGTGGTCCATGGGGTCACAAAGAGTTGGACATGACTGAGCTTTACTGAACTGAACTGAAACCATGCAACAGAAGCATGAGGCATGCATCAAAATGATAAAGCAAAGGTGCCATGAAACTACATCTGGCCAAATGAGCTCAGTAAGTTAATGATTCCTAGGACATGTTCCTATGAGAACTGTTTGACTTTGCAGTAATGAAAACTTGCATCCTTGAGTGATCATTAACTTACAAGGGTCTCCCACACCTTTTTCTTTACTTATAATCCCTTACTGAGATTAACTATTTAAGTGCCTACTTTTCCCCTTTACTCTGTCCCTATCAAAACTAATTTGGGGTGTATCAACTAGGTGCTGAGAATGAAGCCTATACAAACCTTTTCTGAGTGAAGGTAGTCAGACTCCTAGCAAAAAGTACAGATTTTCAAATAAAAACAAGGCTTTCTGCCAGGAGTAGCTGAAGACTTAAACAGGTCTGGCAAGCCCAGTTGGGTGAACACCAGCTTACCAGTCACAACCACAGGCCTAGATAAAATGGTTGAGTCTAGCTTTGTGTCAGGGAAATGTAGGTATATCCATATCTATAAATAGTGTTTATTTATGGCATAATCCTCTTCCTCCTGTTGTTAAGTGGTAATAATGGTCAGAGGAGTTTCATGTTATTTGGCAAATTTGATTATTCTGTTGTTAAATCATATTTGTCCTGAAGCCCTTCCCCAAAGTTGCATTTTCCCGGCCTTCTGCCGTCCTTATACAATACCATTTCTCCCTCTCTCTCCATAAACCAGTTTCTTTTTTTTTTTTTTCATCAATCAAGATGACAAATTTTGTATATGTTTAAATGTGTACTGGTCATGGGTTAAGCAAAATGACTTTTTTTTTAAATTTCAATTTAATGAATATCATTGAGCTGTGCTTAGTCATGTCTGACTCCTTGCGACCCCAAAGGACCATAGCCCACCAGGTTCCTCTGTCCATGGTATTCTCCAGGCAAGAATACTGGAGTGGGTAGCCTATCCCTTCTCCAGGGGATCTTCCTGACCCAGGGATTGAACCAGTGTCTCCTTCATTGCAAGTGGATTCTTTACCAACTGAGCTACCAGGGAAGCCCAAACATCAGTGTAAGTTTAGCTATCATATAGTAGATAAAACTGAGATTTAGTTAAGGATTTAGCCCCAGAGAATTTCTTTAACTTATTTATGTTGCTATTCAGATGCTCCCTGAGACTAAAATGTTTTTTGAATTTGTGAGTTCTACCTATTTCTGCTTTCAACATTGGTCACTCATGTCCCTACAAAGCCCATTTCATGCAAACAATTGCAACAGAAAGCAATATAAGTTCTAAACATTTTACAAATCCAAATTTTACTTTTGCTTCTAGACAAGAAATTTTTAAGCTCATAAAAAATTGGATTGCATATTTTCCTGGCCTAACTCCGATTTATTGAAGTGAAAGAGAAGAGAAGGTTGGGATTGTTCTTAGTTATATATCTCTGTCAATATCTCATCCTCAGCACCCCCTCATCAAGAACTGTTAATTTTCTGAAATGTTATGGGATTTAAAAGATAACAAGTTAGCCACAACTCATTAGCAGCTCATTGGTGCTGGTGGAAAACACAAGATTCCTGGGTCAAAGACAAAGGACTTTATTACTCACAGCATATCAAAGGGCATAAAAATCAGCATATTTGCATTTTTCCTCTTATCCCAAATCCCACAGGGAGACATGAATAAGCCCAGAGAGACAGCTGCCCACAAAGTGGTTTGCACAAAAGCAGAAGAATCTTGTAGTTGTTATTGTTTAGTTGCTAAGTCATGTCTGACTCTTTGCAACCCCGTGGACTATAGCCCAGCAGCTCCTCTGTCCTAGGATTTCTCAGGCAAGAATATTACAGTGGGCTGCCATTTCCTTCTCCAGGAGATCTTCCCGACCCAGGGATCAAACTCCTGCACCTGCAGGTGAATTCTTTACCGCTGAACCACCTGGGAAGCCCAGATGAAACTTAATCTTCTGTAATTGGTGGTATGCATGCTTGCCCTTTGCTTAGAGGGACTTTGGTTGTTGTTGTTAGTTGACAATTAGCATTCCTGCTCTTTGTTTTTGAGAAAAACACTTTTCCCAGCTGTTTGATATATAAACACTAAAAAGGTAGCTCAGAATAAGAGGGCAATTACTGCCTCTGTCATAAGACACATCGGAACTTTGAAAGATACATGGAGGATGGTATCCTAACAGGAGAGATACAAATTTGTTTTAAAAAATCAACATTTTACTGGCTTTAGTTAAAACTCTCCTAAATTCTCCAGATAATTGGAATTGGCAGACAATGTCCATGAATGATTAAAAGTAATTATCATGTGTTTGACATTTCATTGTTTTCATTGGTGACTCCATGAATAATATATGCCAAGACATTTGGGGATGAAGTAGAACTTCCTCTGGAATGATGATAAAATTTGGTGACGCATTTGGCTTGCTCTTCATCACTCTCACTATCTTTTCCCCCCTTTCTCTTACATGAGGTGATGCAGAAAAAACACAAAGCACCACACACTCAATAGAGATTGTAAACTACGTTCAAACAAGGATGAGAAAAGTGTTGTTCACTTAGTCATTTCCAACTCTTTATGACCCCATGGACTGTAACCCTCTGGAATTCTCCATCCCTGGAATTCTCCAGGCAAGAATACTGGAGTGGGTTGCCATTTCCTTCTCTAATCCTCAAGGATATGAAGGTAATTTTGAACATCTGCACAAATAACACAACCCCTTCTAACCCCTGAAAGTTTGAAGATTGGTGGATGGGTGCACGCTCAGTCATGTCCAAGTGTTTTGCAATCCTATGGACTGTAGCCTGCCAGGCTCTTCTATCCACAGAATTTTCCAAGCAAGAATAATGGAGTAGGTCAGCATTTCCTTCTTCAGGGCATCTTCTGCATCGGCAGGTGGATTCTTTACCTCTGGAGCCACGTGGAAAACCCCCTGAAAGTTCCAGTGAACCAGTGAAGTTGCTCTGTTGTGTCTGACTCTTTGCCATCCCATGGACTGTAGCCTACCAGTCTCCTCCATCCATGGAATTTTCCAGGCAAGAGTACTGGAGTGGGTTGCCATTTCCTTCTCCAGGGCATCTTCCCGACCTGGGGATCAAACCCAGGTCTCATGAAAGTTCCAGAGTTAAGATCAAGAAAGACTGCACCAGAGGCCCTCACAGAGTGGGTGCTTTATCTCTATCTCCTGTGTTGCTCTATTCTTTCACAGGTGCTGCACACGAGCAAGCTCTCCTCTTTAGCTGCATGCCATTGAGGTTGAGGTTCATATACTCATTCTGAGATACTGTTGCAGGAAGGGGGAGCCCTTCCAGGCCCCAAAACTGGGTTCTTGTCTAACACTCGGAAATGAATTGTCTGAGGAGACACATGTACTGACAAAGCAAGAGATTTCATTGGGAAAGGGCACCCAGGTGGAGAGCAGCAGGGTAAGGGAACCCAGGAGGACAGCTCTGTCAAATGGCTTGCAGTCTCAGGTTTTATGGTGATTGGATTCGTTTCCGAGTTGTCTTTAACCAATCATTCTAACTCAGAGTCCTTCCTGGTGGTGCATGCCTTGTTCAGCCAAGATGGATGCCAGAGAGAAGGATTCTGGGAGATGGCTGGACATGTGCTGTCTCCTTCTGACCTTTCCCGAACTCTTCAGGTTGGTGGTGGCTTATTAGTTCTGTGTTCCTTAGCAGGACCTCCTGTCGTAAAACAACTCACGGAAATGGTTACTATGGTGTCTGGCCAGGGTGGGCGGTTCCAGTCAGTGTCCTTCCCCTAACAATATTACACTTTGTATCTCAGATTTTGCTCTCCTTTTCTCCATCTGGTTCTTCTCTTATCCATTTAGCTTGTGATTCCAGAGCCATTGATCTAGCTTGGACTCAGCAGCTGTCCTGTGTGACTGTGTAAACTCCTGCTCCAAAGCCAGGCTGTATTTTTATTTTTTACTATCCTCTTCATGGGCCTTCTGAATAAGTCCTTCTTTCTGAATTTCTTCATAAAGCAATGGCCCAGATTAAGTCATTGATATGAATCTTCACTTTAATTATTTTATTCACAGAAACATTAAGCTCTTTTCAGAGTTCAGCATGGCTCATTCTTTTTAAAAACATGATACCTTTGGTTATGTAAAAGAGCTATAAATGAGGCATATTAGAAACTGCTTTATCTGCTTTTTCTGACACCAGGATGTTTGGCATGAAGCTGCTTTTTAAAAGGCCTCCTAAGTATGGTAGACCTGTTTTACTCTGGGTATTTTCTTCCATTTCCCCATAGACATTTTCTGTCATATAAAATTTTTCTCCCTTCACAGAAAATGTATTTAATTCACCGATATTAAGTATGTGTGGTCGGGGGAAGGATGGTGGAGAGGGAGAGAGAGGTAGACCACGATGCAAAAGGAATTCAGAAAAAATATTAAAAATAAAAATAAATTTGCTACATAAGTGGGTTTGGTCTGAGTTCATTACAGAGACATTTTTATTATCACTGTAAAGATTAAAAGTGAACCTGAAAGAATCCTAGCTTGCCTTTATTTTATAAATGAGGAAATTAAGGGTCAGGGTCACCAAAGGAGTAAGAGGCAGAGCTTGGAATAGAATAGAATCAGGATCATCAAGTTAGTGTGCTGCGCATTGTAACAGAGCAAAAGCACTAGCTGGGTAACCATGCAGTGAAACACCTAAAAATATCTTTATTTTATCTTGAGAATATAATGATCAGGAATATCCAAGTCTTGAGCTATTAGCCTCTGTCTTAGCAAACTCTTCCCTGATAGCTCAGTTGGTAAAGAATCCACCTGTAATGCAGGAGACACTGGTTCAATTCCTGGATTAGGAAAATCCATTAGAGAAGGGATAGGCTACCCACTCCAGATTCCTGGGCTTCTCTTGTGGCTTAGCTGGTAAATAATCTGCCTGCCATGCGGGAGACCTGCTTTCGATCTCTGGATTGGGAAGATCCCCTGAAGAAGGGAAAGGGCTACCCACTCCAGTATTCTGGCCTAGAGAAGTCCATGGGGTTGCAAAAAGTCAGACCTGAATGTGCGACTTTCACTGGAGAACTCTGGAAAAGAAGAACTAATCATGTACGGAAGCAGTTCTGTATATATAAGTGGGGCCTCCCAGGTGGCACTAGTGCTAATGCAAGAGACTGCATTACCTGCCTGCCAATGCAAGTGACCTAAGAGATGCAGGTTCTATCCCTGGGTTGGGAAGATCTCCTGGAGGAGGGCCTGGCAACCTGCTCAAGTATTCTTTCCTGAAGAATTCTATGGACAGAGGAGCCTGGCAGGCTACAGTCCATAGAGTTGCAAAGAGTTGAACATGGCTGAAGTGACTTAGCATGCATCCATGCATGCATGCCTGAGCCCATATCAGACATTGTCAAAGGAAGGCCTTTTGGTGATGCTGAGCTGGAGTCTGTGACTCAGGCATGGTTGATAAAGTAGGACTCTTATCTTCTTTTGAGAGTAAATCTTGAATATCCCTGAAAGAACTGGACCAAAGCAGTATAAAAAAAGGCATGAATCAAAGGAACACAAGTCTTCATGGATACTCAGTTATATATTCAGAAGAAAGAGAAAGGGAGAGAGAAACCTGGCTAGGTTTCCCTAGGAGAGCAGCAGAAAGGGTCACATACTACTTTTAAACTGTCCACCTGTTGATTTATGAATCTAGCCAACAAAGAAAATATAAAACCTAATTAAAAAAAAATTCCTAGAAGAATAATTTCCTCAACTAGGCCCAGATATCAATCAGTTTAAATCTATCTTGCCTAGAACAGAAATGTACCAGTTTTAAACAAACAGAAATTTTTTTTTTTTTTTTTTTTTTTAGCAATAAAAACAGTGTTTATTAAACACCTAATTGTGTCAGGCATTAGCCCTGTCGCTCAGTCATGTCCGACTCTTTTTGACCCCATGGATTGTAGCCCACCAGGCTCCTCTGTCCATGGGATTTTCTTTTTTTTTTTTTTTTTTTTTTTTAGTTTTTATTTTTTAAATTTTAAAATCTTTAATTCTTACATGCATTCCCAAACATGAACCCCCTCCCACCTCCCTCCCCATAACATCTTTCTGGGTCATCCCCATGCACCAGCCCCAAGCATGCTGCATCCTGCGTCAGACATAGACTGGCGATTCAATTCACATGATAGTATACATGTTAGAATGTCATTCTCCCAAATCATCCCACCCTCTCCCTCTCCCTCTGTGTCCAAAAGTCCGTTATACACATCTGTGTCTCTTTCCTGTCTTGCATACAGGGTCGTCATTGCCATCTTCCTAAATTCCATATATATGTGTTAGTATACTGTATTGGTGTTTTTCTTTCTGGCTTACTTCACTCTGTATAATCGGCTCCAGTTTCATCCATCTCATCAGAACTGATTCAAATGAATTCTTTTAACGGCTGAGTAATACTCCATTGTGTATATGTACCACAGCTTTCTTATCCATTCATCTGCTGATGGACATCTAGGTTGTTTCCATGTCCTGGCTATTATAAACAGTGCTGCAATGAACATTGGGGTACATGTGTCTCTTTCAATTCTGGTTTCCTCGGTGTGTATGCCCAGAAGTGGGATTGCTGGGTCATAAGGTAGTTCTATTTGCAACTTTTAAGGAATCTCCACACTGTTCTCCATAGTGGCTGTACTAGTTTGCATTCCCACCAACAGTGTAGGAGGGTTCCTTTTCTCCACACCCTCTCCAGCATTTATTGCTTGCAGATTTTGGATCGCAGCCATTCTGACTGGTGTGAAGTGGTACCTCATTGTGGTTTTGATTTGCATTTCTCTAATAATGAGTGATGTTGAGCATCTTTTCATGTGTTTGTTAGCCATCCGTATGTCTTCTTTGGAGAAATGTCTATTTAGTTCTTTGGCCCATTTTTGATTGGGTCGTTTATTTTCTGGAGTTGAGCTGCAGAAGTTGCTTGTATATTTTTGAGATTAGTTGTTTGTCAGTTGCTTCATTTGCTATTATTTTCTCCCATTCAGATGGCTGTCTTTTCACCTTGCTTATATTTTCCTTTGTTGTGCAGAAGCTTTTAATTTTAATTAGATCCCATTTGTTTATTTTTGCTTTTATTTCCAGCATTCTGGGAGGTGGATCATAGAGGATCCTGCTATGATTTATGTCTGAGAGTGTTTTGCCTATGTTCTCCTCTAGGAGTTTTATAGTTTCTGATCTTACATTTAGATCTTTAATCCATTTTGAGTTTATTTTTGTGTGCGGTGTTAGAAAGTGATCTAGTTTCATTCTTTTACAAGTGGTTGACCAGTTTTCCCAGCACCACTTGTTAAAGAGATTGTCTTTACTCCATTGTATATTCTTGCCTCCTTTGTCAAAGATAAGGTGTCCATATGTGTGGATTTATCTCTGGGCTTTCTATTTTGTTCC
Source organism: Ovis aries (assembly GCF_016772045.2). Classification (NCBI taxonomy): domain Eukaryota; kingdom Metazoa; phylum Chordata; class Mammalia; order Artiodactyla; family Bovidae; genus Ovis; species Ovis aries. The sequence continues at coordinate 2,368,623 of NC_056070.1, forward strand.
ATTGATCTATATGTCTGTCTTTGTGCCAGTACCATACTGTCTTGATGACTGTGGCTTTGTAGTAGAGTCTGAAGTCAGGCAAGTTGATTCCTCCAGTTCCATTCTTCTTTCTCAAGATTGCTTTGGCTATTCGAGGTTTTTGTATTTCCATACAAATCTTGAAATTATTTGTTCTAGTTCTGTGAAAAATGTGGCTGGTAGCTTGATAGGGATTGCATTGAATTTGTAAATTGCTTTGGGTAGTATACTCATTTTCACTATATTGATTCTTCCAATCCATGAACATGGTATATTTCTCCATCTATTAGTGTCCTCTTTGATTTCTTTCATCAGTGTTTTATAGTTTTCTATATATAGGTCTTTAGTTTCTTTAGGTAGATATATTCCTAAGTATTTTATTCTTTTCGTTGCAATGGTGAATGGACTTGTTTCCTTAATTTTTTTCTACTTTCTCATTATTCGTGTATAGGAATGCAAGGGATTTCTGTGTGTTGATTTTATATCCTGCAACTTTACTATATTCATTGATGAGCTCTAGTAATTTTCTGGTGGAGTCTTTAGGGTTTTCCATGTAGAGGATCATGTCATCTGCAAACAGTGAGAGTTTTACTTCTTCTTTTCCAATTTGGATTCCTTTTATTTCTTTTCTGCTCTGATTGCTGTGGCCAAAACTTCCAGAACTATGTTGAATAGTAGCGGTGAAAGTGGGCACCCTTGTCTTGTTCCTGACTTTAGGGAAATGCTTTCAATTTTCACCATTGAGGATAATGTTCGCTGTGGGTTTGTCATAGATAGCTTTTATTATGTTGAGGTATGTTCCTTCTATTCCTGCTTTCTGGAGAGTTTTTATCATAAATGGATGTTGAATTTTGTCAAAGGCCTTCTCTGCATCTATTGAGATAATCATATGGTTTTATTTTCAATTTGTTAATGTGGTGAATTACATTGATTGATTTGCGGATATTGAAGAATCCTTGCATCCCTGGGATAAAGCCCACTTGGTCATGGTGTATGATCTTTTTAATGTGTTGTTGGATTCTGATTGCTAGAATTTTGTTGAGGATTTTGCATCTATGTTCATCAGAGATATTGGCCTGTAGTTTTCTTTTTTGTGACATCTTTGTCAGGTTTTGGTATTAGGGTGATGGTGGCCTCATAGAATGAGTTTGGAAGTTTACCTTCCTCTGCAATTTTCTGGAAGAGTTTGAGGAGGATAGGTGTTAGCTCTTCTCGAAATTTTTGGTAGAATTCAACTGTGAAGCCATCTGGACCTGGGCTTTTGTTTGCTGGAAGATTTCTGATTACATTATCAATTTCCGTGCTTGTGATGGGTCTGTTAAGATTTTCTATTTCTTCCTGGTTCAGTTTTGGAAAATTGTACTTTCTAAGAATTTGTCCATTTCTTCCACGTTGTCCATTTTATTGGCATACAACTGCTGATAGTAGTCTCTTATGATCCTTTGTATTTCTGTGTTGTCTGTTGTGATCTCTCCATTTCATTTCTAATTTTATTGATTTGATTTTTCTCTTTGCTTCTTGATGAGTCTGGCTAATGGTTTGTCAATTTTATTTATCCTTTCAAAGAACCAGCTTTTGGCTTTGTTGATTTTTGCTATGGTCTCTTTTGTTTCTTTTGCATTTATTTCTGCCCTAATTTTTAAGATTTCTTTCCTTCTACTAACTCTGGGGTTCTCCAACTCTTCCTTTTTCAGTTGCTTTAGTTGTAGAGTTAGGTTGTTTATTTGACTTTTTCTTGTTTCTTGAGGTATGCCTGTATTGCTATGAACTTTCCTCTTAGCACTGCTTTTATAGTGTCCCACAGGTTTTGGGTTGTTGTGTTTTCATTTTCATTAGTTTCTATGCATATTTTGATTTCTTTTTTGATTTCTTCTGTGATTTGTTGGTTATTCAGAAGTGTGTTGTTCAACCTCCATATGTTAGAATTTTTAATAGTTTTTCTCCTGTAATTGAGATCAAGAGACTGGGGTAAAAGGAGCCACCAGTTTAAAATGGTGCTAAGACCTCTGATTCTAATTTTCTAGCTCAGCCTGCTTTTGCTTATGCTTCAGAGCCTCTAAAGGTAGAAATAAGAGCACAGGCATGTCTCATTATTTAAATTATCAGCATTAAAGTCTGCTATAAATATGCAGAATCTGGTCTGCCCAGAAGAAGAAAAAAAACTGATGATCCACTGGTCACAGTTATGACCTATAGTTTATGAGCTTGTCACTACATTCAAAATAGCTCTCCTTCAAAATGATCCTCAGATCCATCTTTGCTACAATTTCAAAACAAACAAATGTTAAATTAGCACATTCAGAAGCCATGAAATCCCACAGCTACCAGAAGGTTATTGAACACTTTCTGAAATTTCTAAATTCCGGTACAAATATTAAGAAGACATCTGCCAGCCATCATAATGGCACATTCAGAAAAAGTCTTCCACCCTTTAATCAGAGCAAGCTGAAATCAAATTAATCAGAGCAAGCTGAAATAAAAATCCAATCATTTCTCTTCTTCCCTCCTGCCATTGAACTGAACATAATAGAGACATAAAAGATGGAACCCAGCTGAATGAAGAGTGATATTATAATTTGATGGAAGCCCTCCAGGCAGGTGAACTTTTCAGAACCTGTTTCCCCATGTGACAGCTGCCACCATAGCTAGGCTTCAGAAAGATGTGCTAGGCCATTGCCCTGAGGTAGAACTGAAAGCTTCATTGACTGAGTATGCTACAAACTAACTTCCGCCAACTTTTTTTTCCCCATAAAACGTAATAACAATAATTTTCTAAGAAAAATTATTTTTTAATGTCAATTAATTAAAACTAGACTGACTTACTAGGAGACCTATCCTCAGTCTGCAAGGGAGATCTCTCATCTCTAAGGACTGGCCGGAAAAGACAGATTTTCTTTCCCAGATCACTTACAAATCCAAGAACCTCCAGGAATCATGAGAATCTAAAATCTCTGCTGTGGTATTAATTCAAGATGGTCCAAATTCAAGTCTAATGTTGACTTCCACTGCCACATGTGTTACCCAACTTCTCTGAAGTCCTACACAGCCTTGTTATAGCCTCTAGAAGACACAGATAAGGCAGTGTTCCTTCCACCATCTGCCTTGGCTGGTGATTCCCTTAGTGTGGTAGTTACAAGGTTCTGAAGCAAGACTGCAAAGTTTTAATTCGGGCTCCTTACTCCATTAGTTATGTGACTGGGGACTCTGTGCCTTAGTTTCCTCTTTTGTAGTTTTGAAATAATAATTGTATCAATCTCATATTTTTTTTAAGGAAAAAAGAAGTTACTACACTCAAAAGCACTCAGAATACTGGCAGCTACAAAGTAAGTGCCTAATATATATGAGCTATTATATTTACCCTGATATTTAAGTGGAAAGGCAGATGGAGCCAGTGTTAGTCTAGAACAGTGAGTCTCAGTTACCTCTGTCTGCCCAGAGTCCTTTCCCTTAAGTGTCCCTTACAGGATTCTTTTCCCACCTCCCATCATCAGCCACTTATCTTAACTATCTTCCACTTTCTTGGTGCTAAAATTCTCAGGATTAGGATTCTATCTTTCAGAGTGCACAAGACAGATGATAAAATAACCTCTGAGGATTTGACCCGCCTCTGTGAGATTGTTCAGTCGCTCAGTCATGTTTGACTCTTTGCAAACCAATGGACTGTAGCCCCCAGTCTCCTCTGGCCATGAGATTTTCTGGGCAAGAATATTGAAGTGGGTTGCCATGCACTTCTCCAAGGAGATTTTCCTGACCCAGGGATTGAACACGTGTTTCCTGAGTGTCCTGCACTGGCAGGCAGATTCTTTACTACTGAGCCACCTGGGAAGTACTATGTCATTGGGAGTTGTTGTTCAGTTGCTAAGTTGTGTCCAGCTATTTGTGACTTAGTGCACTGCAGCATGACAGGTTAATTTGTACTCCATTGTCTTGTGGAGTTTGCTCAAATTTATGTCCATTGAGCCAGTGATACTATTTAACCATCTCATCCTTTGCCACCCGCTTCTCCTTTTGCTTTCAGTCTTTCCCAGCATCAATATCTTTTCCAGTGAATCAACTTTTTTGATCAGGTGGCCAAAGTGTTGGAGCTTCAGCTTCAGCATCCTTCCTTCCAGTGAATATTCAGGGCTGATTTCCTTTAGCATTGACTGGTTTGATCTCCTTCAAGTCCAAGGGAAATCAGTCCAGCTGAATTCAGGAAATCAGTCTTGAATATTCATTGGAAAGACTGATGTCAAAGCTGAAACTACAATATTTTGGCCACCTGATGGGAAGAGCTGACTCATTTGAAAAGACCCTGATGCTGGGAAAGATTGAAGACAGGAGGAGAAGGGGACGACAGAGGATGAGATGGTTGGATGGCATCATCAACTCAATGGACATGAGTTAGAGTAAACTCCGGGAGTTGGTGATGGACAGGGAGGACTCATGTGCTGCAGTTCATGGGGTCACAAAGAGTCGGACACGACTGTGAAGCTGAACTGAACTGAATTCCAAGGAATTCTCAAGAGTCTTCTCCACCACCGCAATTCAATTTTTCCGCACTCAGCTTTCTTTATGGTCCACTTTCACATCCATTCACGACTACTGGAAAAACCATAGTTTTGACTATAGATTTTGACTATGCACTTTGATAAGCAAAGTGATGTCTTCTTTTTAATATGTTGTCTGTGAGAAAACGGATGTTTATTGTTATACCCTTCCCAGATACTCTATTTGCATTTTTTCAGCAATCTTCTGAAGATGCAATGGCATGGCTGGTACCTCACACTTCCCACAGTATATGAATCATCTGAGTCCACCCAAATCTGAATCCAAATCCCAAGGGCAAATTTTATTTTAACAACAAATTTATTGAACTCTAGCATACTGTACAATTTATCTTTTAAAAGTGTACAATTCAATGGTTATTTATACATAGAATTGTGCAATAAACACAATATAATTTCAGAACATTTTTATCACCCTGGAAAGAAACCCCAGACCCACTAGCAGTCACAACATCCTTTCCTCTCCTCCAAGCCCTAAGCAACCACTGATTACTCTTTAGTCTCTATTGATTTATCTAATTCTCAACATTTCAGTAAATGCATACGTGCAATATGTGTCCTTTTAGGACCAGGCATCATTCTTTAATGCTTTCAAGTGTCAATCATGTTGCCTCATTTATTAATATTTCATTTATTTTTATCATTGAGCAATATTCTTTAATATGTATATACCTTTCTAATCCCAAAGAAAGGCAATGCCAAAGAATGTTCAAATCACCGTACAGTGAAATCATACACTCATTTCAAATGCTAGCAAGATTATGCTCAAAATCCTTCAATCTAGGCTTTAGTAGTACATGAACTGAGAACTTCTAGATGTACAAGCTAGATCTGGAAAAGGCAGAGGATCCAGAGATCAAATGCCAACATATATTGGATCATAGAAAAAGTAAGGGAATTTAAAAAAATCATGGACTTCTGCTTCATTGACTATGCTAAAGCTTTTAACTGTGTGGATCACAACAAACTGGAATATTCTTAGAGACTGAAATACCAGACCACGTTATCTGCCTTCGGAGAAGTCTGTATGTAGGACAAGAAGAAACACTTAGAACTGGACATGGAAAAATGGACTGGTTCAAAATTGGGAAAGGATTACATCAAGGCTGTATATTGTCATCTTGCTTATTTAACTTATATCCAGAATACAGCATAAAAAATGCTGGGCTGGGTGACTCATAAACTGGAATCCAGATTGTGGGAGAAATATCAACAACCTCATATATTCATGTGATATCACTCTAATGGCAGAAAGTGAAGAGGAACTGAAAAGCCTCTTAATGAAGATGAAAGAGGAGAGTGAAAAAACTGGCTTAAAACTCAACATTCAAAAAAACTGAAATCATGGTATCTGGTCCTAATCCTTCATGGCAAACAGATGGGGAAAAAGTGGAAACAGTGTCAGATTTCATTTTCTTGGACTCCGAAATCACTGCAGATGGTGACTGTAGCCAAGAAACTCAAAGATGCTTGCTCCTTGGAAGAAAAGCTGTGACAAACTTAGCATATTTAACAGCACAGACATCACTTTGCCTACAACAGTCTGTATAGTCAAAGCTATGGCTTTTTCCAGGAGTCATGTATGGATGTGAGAGTTAGACCATAAAGAAGGCTGAGCCCTGAAAAATTGATACTTTCAAACTGTGGTGTTGGAGAAGACTCTTGAGAATCCCTTGAACAGAAAGGAGATCAAACTCGTCAATCCTAAAGGAAATGAGCCCTGATTATTCATTGGAAGGACTGATGCTGAAGCTGAAGCTCCAATACTCTGGCCATCTGATGCAAAGAGCCAACTCATTGGAAAAGACCCTTATCCTGGGAAAGATTGTAGGCAAGAGGAGAAGGGGGCAACAGAGGATGAGATGGTTGGATGACATCACTGACTCAATGGACATGAGTCTGAAGAAACTCAAGGAGACAGTGAAGGACAAGGAAGCCTGGTGAACTTCAGTTCATTGGGTTGCAAAACGCTGGACACCACTTAGCAACAAAACAATAACAATGTAGATATGCCACATTTGTTCATCTGCTCGTCAGGAGACAAATATTTGGGGTGGCTTGTTCTTCTTTATCTAGAATCTTGAGATGGAAAATTAACTCATTCGCTTGAAATGTTTATTCTTTTTAATATATACATTCATAGCTATAAATTTTGCTCTGAATGCTGCTGTAAGTGCATCCCATATATTTTGATATGTTGCTTTTTCATTTCCATTAATTTAAAAGAATTTTTTAATTTTCTTCATAATTTCTTCTTTGATTATTTAAGATTATATATATATTTTAATTCATGTACTTATAAGTTTTTCAAGTTTCTTTCTGTTAATGATTTCTACTTTTATTTTATTGTGGTTGGAGAACATATCTTAAATGATGGGCCTGATTTTCCAGGAAATATAATGCTTACAAATGATACTTTTTAAATGAATGAAATATATCAAAATATTTGGCAAAGGTGAATAAATATAATGGATTTGCTGGGAAATACTGATGTTAAGTGGAGAAGAGGGCAACAGAGAAGGAGATAATTGGATGGCATCAATGGACATGAGTTTGAACAAACTCTGTGAGATAGTGAAGGACAGGGATGCCTGGTGTACTGCAGTCTATGGGATCAAAAGAGGCAGACACAACTGAGGAACTAAACAACCAAATTTATGGGGAAGAAAGTTTATGAACATTTTATTGCAACTTGTTACATGGATGACATGCAAAAGAGCAAAACTAGAAATTGTGTTTTCTCTCGAAAGATGTGAGGTTTTTTGTACCCAGAGAGCAGAGTTTTGCTTTAATACCAAAATATTTTGTTTTGTTCTGTGCTTTTGACATATTCTTAAATCATTTTAACAAAATTTCCTTAAAAATCCCACTGCTGGCCATACACACCAAGGAAACCAGAATTGAAAGAGACACGTGTACCCCAATGTTCAACGCAGCACTGTTTATAATAGCCAGGACATGGAAACAACCTAGATGCCCATCAGCAGATGAATGGATAAGAAAGCTGTGGTACATATACACAATGGAGTATTACTCAGCCATTAAAAAAGAACACATTTGAATCAGTTCTAATGAGGTGGATGAAGCTGGAGCTGATTATACAGAGTGAAGTAAGCCAGAAAGAAAAACACCAATACAGTATACTAACGCATGTATATGGAATTTAGAAAGATGGTAACGATAACCCTGTATGCGAGACAGCAGAAGAGACACAGATGTATAGAATAGTCTTTTGGACTCTGTGGGAGAGGGAGAGGGTGGGATGATTTGGGAGAATGTCATTGAAACATATATAATATCATATAAGAAAAGAATCGCCAGTCTAGGTTCGATGCAGAATACAGGATGCTTGGGGCTGGTGCACTGGGATGACCCAGAGAGATGGTATGGGGAGGGAGGTGGAGGGGGTTTCAGGATTGGGAACCTGTGTACACCCGTGGTGGATTCATGTTGATGTATGGCAAAACCAATACAGTATTGTAAAGTAAAATAAAGTAAATAAATAAAATTTATATTGATTATACTAAAAAAATTTTAACTATTAAAAATGATTTCCTATTACTACATTTCTTGCCTTCATATTCTAGGGATGTATGTTCACATCTTGAATCCTCTAAATAATCATTGATTTTGTTATCATCTAATTTATACCCTAATTTAAGTTAAAACAAAAAGCAAAGTTTATTTATTTTTTTTAATATATATGAAGTATCTTTAGTTTTACTAAATGGCCATTTAAAACACAAAAATTTGCTTCTTCATATTATGGAAGATACATAATAGAAATAATCAGTCTTGCTTAACCTCCAAATTATAATTTCCTCAATTTTATCATGAGACTCTTTTTGTCCACCAAACTTAGGACAAAAAATAATCTGAAAAATTAGAAGAGTAGTTCAGCTTTCCTAGATTAATTACAAGTAAGATGTGCTAACAAACTATGTTTCAATGATTGCATACTTTTTGGATTTAAAAAATCATATTCATATTCAAAGAATAGTGAAATATCAGTCTATTAAAAGATTTGCTTTTAGTTAAAAAATTATTATCAGTCAAGGACAATTGTAATATAGTAAATATAAAAAAAGAAAGTCCCTGGAGATTAGTTAATGTTCTCAGTTTTCACAACATCTTACAGGCAAAAAAAAAAATTCAGGACTTTTTTTTTTTGTCAAAAAAGTACTATTTATTCAGTCTAAGGAGCCCTCAAATACATACTTATATGTTATCTAATTTTTTAAAAAGCAGTTATTCCAATTTAACTTCACTAGATTGGTAGCAATGCTTTGGATGTACATAAATATTCAATGTAGCAATTCTTTCTTTTTTCCCATTAATTTTACATCAAGTTTGTTTTATTGAATTTTACTATTTTTTTCTTATTATAAATATGAAAATAATTTTGAAACAATGCCTGGAAGAAGTGGTAAATTGCATAAGCTGTAAAAATACCAAAATATAACATAAAAACTACAATATATATATATATATACTTGCATTGGTTGACAAAACAGAGGAAACATTACTTGAAGTCATTACAATTGTATACCTACACAACTATCAAAGAAAAAGCATCTTGTATGAACTATTTAACAGACACTACTGGGACACCTGGAGGACATCTAGAAAAAGAATAAGATGGTGTTGAAAATACTGAATGTAAATGAGAATAAATGGAGAGGTTAGATGGTGTTGCTTGAAACGGGTGTGGGACTCTCTGGCCTGTAGAGGAAATCATTACAAAGACCCACTAAGGTAACAAGTTCCTTGGTTCCAGTCATATTACAGTTTCTACTTCATAGGTACAAAGTTAGTTTTCCTTGCCCCAACAAATATGCCTTTTGGGGCTTCCCTAGTGGCTCAGAGGTAAAGAATCCACCTGCCAAGGCAGGAGACATGGTTCAGTGCCTGGTCTGGGAAGATCCCACATGCTGCGGAGCAGCTGTCTGAGTGCTCCAACTGTTGAGTCTGTCCTCTAGAGCCTGGTAGCTGCACTGCTGAGCCCATGCAGTCTAGCGACTGTGCTCTGCAAGGAGAGAAGCCTTCTCAGTGAGAAGCCTGAGCACTGCAGCTACAGAGCAGCCCCCTCTTGCTGAAGCTAGAGAAAAGCCCACACAGCAGGAAAGACCCAGCACAGCCAAAAATAAACAAATAATTGCTTAAGTGTCCTTTGGTGGATACGTAATCATGATCATATCATTCTTATGCCACTCAGTGTCTCTGCCTGACCATGTATGAGTGGAGGTGAGTCATAATGCAACCACTTCAGTGAGGGGAAATTATGACACAGGCCAGCCCTACGTGCCTCCAAAACCCTCTGACAAAGACAAATCCTGGGTTTAAATCAGAAGATTCATCATTTACTAATATATTTCCCTGATTGTAAATCAGCTGTCTTCCCCAAAACCACTCCTAAGAGAATATAAACTCATCGGGGCAAGTATCTTTGTAGATGTGTTCTACTGTTGCATCCCAAGCACCAAAAATAGTGGCTAGCAAAGAGTAGGTACTCAAACAATAACTGTGTATTGAAAGAATAGGCCTCCCTCCCCTAGGAGACTGTGAGACTCTTGGGAGCAAGAACCATATTGAATTGGGTTTTGTACATCCAACATCCAGTTCACTGTCTGAGACCTCTTTGCATCAGTGAATATTTGTTGAATTAATTATTTGGAAGTAGAAACAGGAGAAAAAAAAATTTCTTTCCAATCCAGAGATAGTGCATTGGAATCTACCTTTGGGCCAAATATAGATGTCTTTTGCTTATCAGGTGTCCTGCAAGCTCTTCTAGTAAGCCATAGGTTTCAAGGACAAGTTGACAATGCAATTCATTTTTCTACGAAATTCACATAGAAGCTGATTCAATTCTCAAGACACAGAGTGAACTAAGGTGGCATTTACCGGACCTCAAGCATTTAAATATCACTTTTAAAGTTGCTTCTTCCCCTGCATCACAGCTGCACTGATACATTTTTCAATTATTTATTATAAAACAATTTCTTATTGAAAGAAGAGTTGTAAAGATAGTACATAGAGTTCCCATGCACCCTTCACCCAGTTTCCCCTAATGCTGACATCTTATACAACCATGAAACATTTGTCAACACGTGGAAATTAACATTGATACTGTACTACTGATTGTATTGTACTTGTATTTTACTAGTTTTTCTATTAGCATCATTTTTTGTTCCAGAATTGAACCCAGAATATCATTTTGCATTTATAATGATTTCTTGGTTGCTCCTTGTTTCTTCATGATCTCGACTAACAGACGCTTGTGAAGATTTTTGGTCAATAATTCTATAGACTGTCTCTAAATTTGAATATGTCTATTGTGTCATGATTAGACAAAGTATATAGATTTGGAGGAAGAAGCTCACAGAGGTGAAGTATCAGTTCACTTCAGTTGCTCAGTCATGTCCGACTCTGCGACCCCTTGAATTGCAGCACGCCAGGCCTCCCTGTCCATCACCAACTCCCGGAGTTCACTCAGACTTACATCCATCAAGTCAGTGATGCCTTCCAGCCATCTCATCCTCTGTTCTCCCCTTCTCCTCCTGTCCCCAATCCCTCCCAGCATCAGAGTCTTTTCCAATGAGTCAACTCTTCGCATGAGGTGACCAAAGTACTGGAGTTTCAGCTTTAGCATCATTCCTTCCAAAGAAATCCCAGGGCTGATCTCCTTCAGGATGGACTGGTTGGATCTCCTTGCAGTCCAAGGAACTCTCAAGAGTCTTCTCCAACACCACAATTCAAAAGCATCAATTCTTCAGCACTCAGCTTTCTTCATAGTCCAACTCTCACATCCATCAATGACCACAGGAAAAACCATAGCCTTGACTAGACGAACCTTTGTTGGCAAAGTAATGTCTCTGCTTTTCAATATGCTGTCTAGGTTGGTCATAACTTTTCTTCCAAGGAGTAAGCATCTTTTAATTTCATGGCTGCAATCACCATCTGCAGAGATTTTGAAGCCCAAAAAAATAAAGTCTGACACTGTTTCCACTGTTTCCCCATCTATTTCTCATGAAGGGATAGGACCAGATGCCATGATCTTCATTTTCTGAATGTTGAGCTTTAAGCCAACTTTTCGCTCTCCACTTTCACTTTCATCAAGAGGCTTTTTAGTTCCTCTTCACTTTCTGCCATAAAGGTGGTGTCATCTGCATATCTGAGGTTATTGATATTTCCCTTGGCAATCTTGATTCCAGCTTGTGCTTCTTCCAGCCCAGCGTTTCTCATGATGTATTCTGCATAAAAGTTAAATAAGCAGGGTGACAATATACAGCCTTGATGTACTTCTTTTCCTATTTGGAACCAGTCTGTTGTTCCATGTCCAGTTCTAACTGTTGCTTCCTGACCTGCATACAGATTTCTCAAGAGGCAGGTCAGGTGGTCTGTATTCCCATCTCTTTAAGAATTTTCCACAGTTTATTGTGATCCACACAGTCAAAGGCTTTGGCACAGTCAATAAAGCAGAAATAGATATTTTTCTGGAACTCTCGCTTTTTCCATGATCCGGTGGATGTTGGCAATTTGATCTCTGTTTCCTCTGCCTTTTTTAAAACCAGCTTGAACATCTAGGAGTTCACGGTTCACATATTGCTGAAGCCTGGCTTGGATAATTTTGAGCATTACTTTGCTAGTGTGTGAGATGAGTGCAATTGTGCAGTAGTTTGAGCATTCTTTGGCATTGCCTTCCTTTGGGATTGGAATGAAAACTGACCTTTTCCAGTCCTGTGGCCACTGCTGACTTTTCCAAATCTGCTGGCATAATTAGTGCAGCACTTTCACAGCATCAGCTTTCAGGATTTGAAATAGCTCAACTGGAATTCCGTCACCTCCACTAGCTTTGTTTGTGGTAATGCTTTCTAAGGCCCACTTGACTTCACATTCCAGGATGCCTGGCACTAGGTGAGTGATCACATCATTGTGATTATCTTGGTCTTGAAGATCTTTTTTGTACAGTTCTTCTGTGTATTCTTGCCATCTCTTCTTAATATCTTCTGCTTCTGTTAGGTCTATACTAGTCCGTTAATTTTTGTATTCCAAATGACGCTGCTGTTTTATAAAACAAAGTGAACATTTTGTATCCATGCAACACCTGTCAAAACTGGTGCGAGTATTGGGTTGTGATAAGCCTAGAAATTCTGGTACATAGTTCTTTTGTTTACCAAAGCAATGGAATACACGCACTAGAGATTCAAAGATATGCTGGATGCCTAGTCCAGCTTGAGTTCAAGCTTGACCTCCAGCTTAACCTTCGAGGTCAAGGTCTAAATTAATTGTGAGGGTCAAACACCTGCCCCTGTTTTGGTCCTTCTAGTGACTAATCTCAGAAGTTTCGGGAGAAAAGAAAATGAGAAAGAGACTATTTGGTGGGCAAACATCCAAGTTTCTTATATTGATGTCATGAGTAATGACAGAATATAATAAATGGCATATTGTAAATGCAAAAATATTTGTTGATGAATAAACGTATAAATGGCCAGGCAACAAAACCATGTCATCCGGTATGACTAACAGAACACTGAGCTCTCTGGGCAATGGGTCTGACCCAAGACGTCTGGCAATTTTTCTCTTCAGATGTCATAGTAACCTGCAAAATTAGCTTTACAATAGGTAGTTGAAGAGAAATTGCTGGTAATATCACATCAAAGTTTACATTAAATATAAAAGTTAGAAATTAACTCTAACCACACATAATGAGCTTCTTCTTGCTGCCTTTTTGAACCAAAAGGAAGATCCTAGGAAAAAATCTTTTTGTTTCCCTTATTTTAATTAAATCAATATATCTAACAGTCTTAAGGCACTTACATTTTTAATGACATTAAAATGAAGTATATTACAGACATTGCTGACAAGAACTTACTTTCTTTTGCCAAACTTAATGCAGACTATATTATTGGTTGTATTTTATTTTCATTATTTTTAAAAGCTTCACCTGGAGAAATCTGAAAATGCACACATCACTGAAAAGGCAGTTTTGCTATTTCAGAAATAATTACTCCTTAAAGAATGTCCCTGGCTTAAAGAAAATTTGGAAAAGGTTTTCTCTTTGAAAAAACTCATACAATTGGAGAGATTTCACCTTCAAAGTGTTTTACTCCAGAGGGAGCCCCCTTTGAGAATTTTAAGCATTGCATGGGAAATGTATTCTTTGAAGATTTTCATGTTAAAAAACAGTTGCATGATTTGGGTATCCTTTTCGAAGTTTTTTTTTAAAACAATATTTAAAGGATTTCCCCCTTTGAATGATTAATGTTATTGAGTACTGCTTTTCTGAAAAATGTCATTCTTTGTTCGAGTGGTTTGCTTTTCTTTTCATTTTCCCCTATTATTAACCTACCTTTAATTATTTTGTTTTAATAAGAGAGACTGAAGATACTAATATACCAGGACTCCTCCTACCTGCTATAAAACTAGGATTGGATTTCTCAGCCTCACCCTGCATCAGATTAGATTCAGAAGTACTATAAAAATTGCTACCCCATTTAAGGAACCAACATAGAAATATGACCTAGCATAGGAAGCTCTGTAAGAATTGGCAGTGTCTGGATGAATTACTTAAGAGCAGCATTAAGTGATTACAGATAATAGAGAACACCTTAATAAATTTTATCATCTTGTCCCTAAATCAGATACAGCTGAAGAGGAGACAAATCTTTTAGAGTAGACTAGATGAGGCATATAAAGACTAATATCTGCTTTCTTTCATTTGACTAACTTCCTATGAGACTCTAGATTATTGCATCAAATAGGACACAAAATAAATACAATATTAGCCTTACTCTTGAGAAGCATAAAATGGACACACATAGTTATAATGTCAGATTTTGTGTTAATTAAGTGCATCAGTAATGAAAGCCCTTATCAGCATAGAAAGAAAAGAAAAGCTGTTTCTGCTTAGGGGGATAAACATCTTAATTATAGAAGGGGGCATTTTAGATAAGCATTAAGGTAGTGTTTCCAACTGGAGAACATAACAGTAACCCATAACAGGGTCAAGAAATCAGTCCAGTGGGATGAGATTAGCATTTTCTTTCAGTGATATGGAATGATAAAGAAAAGAACACAATACAATCAAAAAGAAGTTTTCTATGACTCAAAGTAAGGGATAATATACTTTCAGGAAAATTTTGCTTCTTTATTGTTTTATGTACATATATATGTGCATTAGGTTGCAAGTAAGATATCTTTCAGTTCAGTTCAGTTCAGTCGCTCAGTCGTGTCTGACTCTTTGCGACCCCATGAATCGCAGCACGCCAGGCCTCCCTGTCCATCACTAACTCTAGGAATTCACTCAGACTCACATCTATCGAGTTAGTGATGCCATCCAGCCATCTCATCCTCGGTCGTCCCCTTCTCCTCCTGCCCCCAATCCCTCCCAGCATCAGAGTCTCTTCCAACGAGTCAACTCTTCGCATGAGGTGGCCAAAGTACTGGAGTTTCAGCTTTAGCATCATTCCCTCCAAAGAAATCCCAGGGCTGATCTCCTTCAGAATGGACTGGCTGGATCTCCTTGCAGTCCAAGGGACTCTCAAGAGTCTTCTCCAACACCACAGTTCAAAAGCATCAATTCTTTGGCGCTCAGCCTTCTTCACAGTCCAACTCTCACATCCATACATGACCACAGGAAAAACCATAGCCTTGACTAGACGGACCTTAGTCGGCAAAGTAATGTCTCTGCTTTTGGATATGCTATCTAGGTTGGTCATAACTTTTCTTCCAAAGAGCAAGCGTCTTTTAATTTCACGGCTGCAGTCACCATCTGCAGTGATTTTGGAGTCCAAAAAATAAAGTCTGACATTGTTTCCACTGTTTCCCCATCTAATTCCCATGAAGTGATGTGACCGGATGCCATGATCTTCATTTTCTGAATGTTGAGCTTTAAGCCAACTTTTTCACTCTCTTCTTTCACTTTCATCAAGAGGCTTTTTAGTTCCTCTTCACTTTCTGCCATAAGGGTGGCGTCATCTGCATATCTGAGGTTATTGATATTTCTCCCAGCAATCTTGATTCCAGCTTGTGCTTCTTCCAGCCCAGTGATCTCAGTAAAACAAAGCAAACAAAGCTAAAACCATTTTAACTCACTATGTTAAAAATGGAAAAGTTTCAAGAAAAAAATGAGCTAGGAGAATAGGCATAGTTTTGGCAAAGGTCAAAAGATAGAAACATACTGAAGGATAAAATAATTTAGTGTCTTGAAGTTAGAGTTCACTAGAGGAGTGAGAAAAGAATGGAAAAGTAAACTGAGGTGAGGAAAGGAATGAATTTTGGAGAAACCTGAGATCCAAGCCAAAGAATTCATGTATTATTCTAAAATAGAGAGGAACCATTGAAAATCTGGGGGAGGAAGGAACAATATCAGAGTTTGTACTGAGAAGATTAATCCATCAGGTATAGGTTGCAGGAAGTAGAAATTATACATGAGCAAGAGACTAGTGGCATTACTGGCTGAACAAGCGTGGAGTCTGTCATTTTTTAACTAAATATATGTATATACATTATAAATACAAACTTTAAAATTGTAAAATAAGGTTAGAAGCATAACTTATTCTGTTGTTCTTATAAAGAAATAAGCTTTAAAAAGTTTACTTTTAATTGTATTCTTTAAATAAGAATGAAAAAAATTACGCAACATTGTGAAAATGCTGCAAGTAAACACTGCAAAAACTGGAAATGAATTCATAGATCTTTTCTTTTTTTAAATTTTTTATTATTGTTAGCTTTATTTTTCCTAATCACTTACAAATTAAAACTTCAAGAATTTTTGAAGCTATGTCACTGTTATATTTAATATTTGGTTGCCATTGTCTTCTCCAATATAAAGATAGAATTCATGTTATTAATAAGGTTAAGCATCACCATAACTTAAGAAAATGACTCAAATGCCAGAATTCTATCTCATACCCCACATATTTCAGCCTCTACCATAATATCTGATAAATAATAAGTTCATGGACATCACCAGACGGTCAGTACCAAAATCAGATTCATTATATACTTTGTATCCGAAGCTGGAGAAGCTCTTTACAGTCAACGAAAACAAGACCAAGAACTGACTATGGCTCAGATTATGAAATGCTTATTTCAAAATTCAGACTTAAATTGAAGAAAGTAGGGAAAACCATTGGACCATTCAGGTATGACCTAAATCAAATTCCTTATGATTATACAGTGGAAGTGACAAATAGATTCAAGGGATTAGATCTGATAGAGTACCTGAGAACTATGGACAGAGGTTCATAGCACTGTACAGAAGGCAGTGATCAAAACCATACCCAAGAGGAAGAAATGCAAAAGGCAAAATGGTTGTGTGAGGATGACTTACATATAGCTGAGAAAGGAAGAAAAGCAAAAGGCAAAGGAGAAAAGGAAAAATATATCCATTTGGATGCAGAGTTCCAAAGAATAGCAAGGAGAGATAAGAAAGTCTTTCTAAGTGATCAATGCAAAGAAATAGAGGAAAACATCCTGGAGTGCAAAGTGAAGTGGACCTTAGGAAGCATCACTAGAAACAAAGCTAGGGGAAGTGATGGAATTCCAGCTGAGTTATTTAAAATCCTAAAAGATACTGCTGCTTGAGTGCTTCACTCAACATGCCAGCAAATTTGGAAAACCCAAGAGTGGCCACAGGACTGGAAAAGATCAGTCTTCATTCCAATACCAAAGAAAGACATTGCCAAAGAATATTCAAACTACTGCACAGTTGCACTCATCTCACATGCTAGAATTCTACAAGATAGCCTTCAGCAGTACATCAGTGGAGAAGTTCCAGATGTTGAAGCTGGATTTAGAAAAGGCAGGGGAACCAGAGATCAAATTGCCAACATCCATTGGATCATAGAAAAAGCAAAAGAGTTCCAGAAAAACATCTACTTCTGCTTCATTGACTATGCTAAAGCCTTGACTATGTGAAAGTCACTCAGTCGTGTCCAGCTCTTTGCTACCCCATGGACTATTCAGGCAATGGAATTTTCCAGGCCAGAATACTGAATCCTTCACCAGGGGATCTTACCAACCCAGGAATCAAACCCAGGTCTCCCCCTTTGCAGGTGGGTTCTTTACCAGCTGAGCCCCCAGGGAAGCCCAAGAATACTGGAGTGGGTAGCTCATCTCTTCTCCAGCAGATCTTCCAGACCAAGGAATCAAACCATGGTCTCCTGCATTGCAGGTGGATTCTTTACCAGCTGAGCTACCTGGGATTGTGCAGATCACAACAAACCATGGAAAAGTCTTAAAGAGATGGGAATATCAGATTACCTTACTTGACTCCCGGGAAATCTGTATGCAAGTCAAGAAGAAACAGTTAGAACTGGACACGGAACTGGTTCCAAATTGGGAAAGAAGTATGCCAAGGCTGTATATTGTCACCTTGCTTATTTAACTTATATGCAGAGTACATCATGAAAAATGCCAGACTGGATGAAGCATAAGCTGGAATCAAAGTTGCAGGGAGAAATATCGATAACCTCAGATATTCAGATGACACCACCCCTATGGCAGAAAGTGAAAAGGAACTAAAGAGCCTCTTGATGAAAGTGAGAGAGGAGACTGAAAAAGCTGGTTTAACACTAAACATTCAGAAAACAAAGATCATGGCATCCAGTCCCATTACTTCATGGCAAATAGGAGGGGAAACAATGGAAAGAGTGACAGACTTTATTTTCTTGGGCTCACAAATCACTGCAGACAGTGATTGCAGCCATGAAATTAAAAGATGCTTGCTCTTTGGAAGAAAAGCTATAACCAACCTAAATAGCATATTAAAAAGCAGGGACATTATTTTACCAGCAAAGGTCCATATAGTTAAAGCCATGGTTTTTCCAGTAATCATGTCTAGATGTGAGAGTTGGACCATAAGGAAAGCTGAGCATTAGAGAATTGATGCTTTTGAACTGTGGTGTTGGAGAAGACTCTTGCGAGTCTTGGACTCCAAGGAGGTGCAACCAGTCCATCCTAAAGGAAATTAGTCCTGACTATTCATTGGAAGGACTGATGTTGAAGCTGAAGCTCCAATATTTTGGCCACCTGATGTGACACTGGAAAAGACCCTGATGCTGGGAAAGATTGAAGGCAGGAGGAGAAGAGGATGATAGAGGATGAGTTGACATCAGAGGATGAGTTGACAGGATGGATGACATCACCGACTGGATGGACATGAGACTGAGGAAGCTCTGGGAGTTGGTGATGGACAGGGAAGCCTGGTGCTCTGCAGTCCATGGGGTCACAAAGAGTCAGACACGACTGTGCGACTGAACTGAACTGAATTTTTCGATGCTTGGCATGTAGAACTACAGGATTCCCAATGAAATTTGAATTTCATATAAACAATGGTATTTTTGGTATAAATATGCTCCATTTCAGAAAACAAATACTTTTTTTAATATAAGTAGGTCCCATATATTCAAGTTACACATTTACACGAAAAAAATTGATTTTTCTGACATTCAAATTTCTCTCTCATGTTTTTATTTGGCCAATTCTAATAGTAGGTGTTCATTAATATTAAATTAAAAAATGAATGCTTATATATATATATTTTTTACCGTGACAAAATGGACATAATATAAAATGGTATAATTTTAATTATAATATTTATTTTATTATAATTATTATAATTATTTATTTATATTATAAATTATAATAAATTTATTATACTAATTTATTTATTTATTTATTTATAATATAATATTATTTAATTATAATTATTATTTAGTACATTCATGTTATTGTGCTACCATCACCATGATCTGCCTCCAGATTTTTCGCCATCCCAGACTGAAACTCTGTATCCATGCATACACTATTCTGCCTTTTGTCTCAATGAATCTGTCTCTTTAAAGTCTCTCATATATCTGGAGTGGGCTTCCCAGGTGGCTCAGTGGTATAGAATCTGCCTGCAATGTAGGAGACACGGGTTCAATCCCTGGGTCAGGAAGATCCCCTAGAGAAAGAAATGGCAACCCACTGCATTATTCTTGCCTGGGAAATCCCCTAGACAGAGGAGTCTAGAGGGCGACAGTCCACAGGGTCGCAAAGGAGTTCAACATTACTTAGCGACTAAACAACAACAGCATAACTGGATCCCTGAAGCCCAGACACATTGGACCCTGGATCTGACCATGGATCTGACCATGGATCCCTAACAAAGCCTTCTTCCCAACTGCTACTCTGTACTGGCGCAATAACCTGTTACAATATTTCAGTAAGCAATCATAGCAAATATTTGTTAGTGTAAGTTGTATTCTTTTTTATTATTTTGAAAAATTTACAATTGCTGATACATCACTGGCCATTTTGAAATGATGCGTGGTGACTATAACTTTAATTTTTTAAAAAATCTTTGAGATATGTTTGTGTAATAATATTTTGATATAGCTGAGCTTCATTAATTTTTCAGCTCTATTAAAGCAACTTTGTACCATTCTCCATATGTATGAAATCGTTGCTAAGGAACTATTCAATGTAAATATCAAGTAATTCAGGTTTGGGCTTCAAAGGGTAAAGAGCTAAATTTTAGAGATCATTGAAAGATAATAGTGGTTTTCTTTTTCTTTTTTTTTGGTCCCCACCTTGAAAATGCGAAGAGATATTCTGAAGTCTCCTTTTGTTTCTGTGCAAGATGGATCAACCATGACACCCGTGTTTGTCTATCATGACACTCATCCCATCTCAGGGTGATCAACACCCTCCTTTGAACTAAGAATTATGCTGTGTGAAAACTGTCCTGTGTACCTTCCTCAGTTCCCTGGGTCTAATAAATTGCTATTTATTTTTGCTTGAAACCTACGGCTCACAAGATAAAACAAACATCACTGTAGAAAGGTTAAAGTAAAACCAAACCTGCGTTTTCGTGGACAAACTGATGATGATATCAGTTTGCAGCCTGGGATTATAAGCAGGAACCCCAGAAACTACAATTTGAAGTGTCACTCATAGCGTGGAGGCACTGCCCCTGTCAGGGAGCTTTTCCCAATTGGGACTCCAGATTGCTGTTGACGCGGGACTTCCCAGCAGGCTGTTTAAACCTTGATGTTGGTTGCTCCAATTCGGTGATGTATGTGCTGTTACTCTTCTCTATTGTTTCTTTTTTTAAAAAAATGATTGTATGTTGAAATTAAGCTAATCCACTATTAAATATTAAAATTGTTAAAAAAAAAAAAGAAATCAATTATGTTTTGAAGAAATTTTTAAAATTAAAAAAAAAAAACTGTAAATATATCACATATTCACCTTTTCCAGCATTTTCATTCTTTCAATAGGATTCAGTTCCCTCTCTAGTATAATTTTCCTTTTATCTGTGGAAACTATAGTACCAATATGCTGATAATTTCTCAACTTTGTCTGTCTGGAATAGAATTTCATTTTCATTAACTTCTGAAATATATTTTCTCTGAATATAGAATTCTAGTTTGAAAGGAAATTTTTTCAACACTTTGAAGATGTCATTGCACATCACCTGGATTGCAATTTTTTTTCTGGAAAGAGATCTGCAATCATATTTTGTTTCTTCTGACTGATTTTAAGATTTTCTCTTCATCACTGATTTTCAACAGTTTGACTATTATGTGGCATATGTAGGGGGTTTTTGTATGCTTATTGTGCTTGATGTTTGTTGAATTCTTGAATCTGTAAGTTAATAGTTTTATCAAATTTGGAAATTTTTCATTAATTAATTTGTCAAGTATTTCCAGTTTTCCCTTCCCTATTCAGAATTTCAATTACCCATGTTTTAGACTATTTACTATTGTACCATGGGACATTGTACCATGGGAATTGTACCATGGGTTCACTTTTTCAGTCTTTTCTTCCTTCGTATATATCAGTTTGGATAGTTTCTATTGATTTTTATGTCTTCAAGTTCATTGACCTTTTCTTCATCAGTGTTTAAAAGCTCCATTAAACCTATCCACAAAATATTTTAACTATTATCTTTTTCAGCTCTAGAAGTTCCATGTGATTTTTTAAATTTCTTAGTTATATATGTTATATAAAAATGATTTTATATAAAATAATCTTTTTATATCTTTTATTTCTGTCATATTTATATTTTTCATTATATTTATAAGCATATGTATAATCACTTTTAAAACCTGTTAAAACCCATCATTCCTATAATTTCAAGGTATATTTCTATTAATTGACATTTTTCTTACATATGCGTCTCTTTTTCTGCTGGCTTACATGCCTTGTAAATTTGTATTGAGTTCTGGACATAGCAAAGTTTACTTTGTTCTGTGTCTGTGTTTTGTTGTCTTTTAAAGAGAGTCGAATTATTTCGGTAGACATTTAAGTTAGTTTTGGGCTTCCCTGACAACTCAGAGGGTGATAAAGAATCTGACTGCAATGCAGGAGAGCCTGGCTTGAGCCCTGGATCAGGAAAATCCCCTGGAGAAACAAATGACAACCCACTTCAATATTCTTGCCTGGAGAATTCCATGGACAGAGGAGCCCAGTGGGGTACAATCCATGGGGTTGCAAACAGCTGGACAAGACTGAGTGACTAATATTGACTTTCAGATCAATTTAGCTACTTTCAAATCAATGTAACTCATTTTGGGGGGATGGGGGCTTGGTCAGTGAAGGTGAAGAGTAATCTTAATACCACTATGGGTTGTTTAGCTCCGTTCTTAAAGCATGACATTTCTGGGGTCTCCGTTGAATACATGGGAAATTCAATGAAGACTCACTACCATGGTCTGTGTGTGTGCTTAGTCGCTCAGTTGTGTCTGACTCTGTGTGACTCCACGGACTGTAGCCCACCAGGCTACTCTATCCATGGGATTCTCCAGGCAAGAATACTAGAGCAGGGTGCTGTTTCCTTCTCCAGGGAATCTTCCCGACCCAGGGCTCGAACCTGGTTCTCTTCATTACAGGCAGATTCTTTACTGTCTGAGCCACCAAGGCTATACCCAGACAAAGATACTGGAGCTCAAATATCTCCTGGCCCTGTGAGAGCAATGATCATTACTCAGCTTACAGATCTTCAGTCATTCTCTGACCAGCTTTACAGAGGTTTATCCTCTGCATGTGTAGCTCAGTATTCTCCAGGAGACTCTAGGGTAACTCTGACAGACTTCTGGAGCAATTCCTCTGCTTTCCTTCTGTTTCAGTTTGTCACCAGTTCAAATTTCAAGTGATTTAGCCTCTTCTAAATCTGATATCTGTCACCTCAACTTAGTGAGACTGTCATATTGTGCTTTGTTTAATTCTCTCCTCACCATAGTTCAGAAAGTGCCTTCAGGGACAAGTTGGAGAGATCACAGGGCTCACTTCATTTTTTTCCTTTTTCTCAGTCTTGTGCTGTTTGTTGTCCAGTGTATGAAAACATTTGCTTATATTTTTCAAGCTTTATAGTGTTTCTTATCATTTTAATGGTAGGAGGGCATGTCAGGTCTCAATTACTTTTTATGGCCAAGGATACTAATGAGCCTAGCCCAGATTCTTATCTGTGATTGACTTGTCTTGGCTATTTACAAGTGAAGTTTCCATTTTTCCCTGCTGTATTATCCAAGAACCCTGATCTCACAGCAATCTTAGAAGAAAAAGTATATAGAGTGGCCTACTCCCTGTGGACATAGTTTCTGCTTTAGTGCAAAGACATTTTCTACATTGCAGCTGGGCCAGATGCCCAGACTGGTGAACTTTATTGCTACCAGGGATTCACTCAGGTCTTGGCCACTATTTCTTAACCCAAGTGGTATTAATTCAATTAATATTCTTTGTTTATGAGCACTTGTGTCTGGTATGGATGAAATATTTCACAGTAAAAATTGAGAGTTTTACACTGCAATACAATAAAGGATTTGGTAGATCAAGGTTGAAAAAAAGTGTAGTTTCTACCCTCAAGGACCTATAAGTATGTGTGGTAGTATAGTTGTAGGGCCCAGACTTAAGAAGAGAATTAGAAAATAACAGATAAAAATAGGTGATGGAGAGCCACAGGATATTATTACAGCAAAAATGCAAGTTTTAGTGTGATATTTTAAATGACTCCAGTAAAGTAAACAGAAATTAATTAGGCTAAGGAAATGTGTTATTCGGTGTGGCATACCGTGGGAAAGTTGGGAAGGTCATAAACAGGTGTAAACAAAGGCATTCAGGCAAGAATGACATGCTAAGTGCAGGAACTATTGGTGTCTTATTTGTCTGGGGCATAAAGTGGGAGACTGGGAGTGTCCAAAAGTGAGATTCAACACCATGAAGAGTTTGCATACCATGTAAATAAGCTTGGACTTTATCTACAGTGAAAAGGAGTCATTAAAAATTTTTGAAAAGGATAATTGCATATTCAGATCTGGTTTTACAGCAGAGTGTAGAGTTAATATGAATAAGAATAGTGGTTAGAAGAGTCAAAAGTTATTATAGTAATTGAGTTAAGAGAAGATGCTTGTCCCTGAACAAAATTAAGTGAGAGTGGGAGTCACTGACAGATTAAGGCCTGGAGGTATTATATCCAGGAACTGCAAGAGTACCCTTCATCCTCAAAAGTAGAGGAAAAGAGTAAGTGTGAATAGTATCTACATTATCTCATAGGTGAGAGAGCTCCAGTTAAGAGAAATTATATATTATGGCCTCAATTTTCTCAGTGGAAGTGGGCCTGAAACTGAATGGAGAGTTTGATAAGATTTGTGCCAATTTGGATTTGTAGTTGAGGGAGAGGAGGCTAAGTACAACTCAAGAGATTAATAGGAGAAGCTGAGGATCCAACTGAATTTTGAAAATATGAAAATACACACATGAGAGAGGAAGGATATTTTGTTTTGCTTCAATGGAGAGGAGAGTACAAAATCAGGAAGAGAGAAGAAAAAGAAAGTTGTTGTAGAAGTCTGACCTCAGCACAATATATCTTCATTGTCACCTCCAAATATTCAGGATCAATCTCATGGACACTTGGTGGAAGCTGATTTATTATGTAAACTAAACAAGGGATTGAATTTCACATATATGTTAGTGCAAGGTGTAAGGATGTAGGAAATATATACACAGGAGCTGGTGGCGAAGTACATCATGAAAATCTAAGCTCCCAGGAGTGGACACTGGTAATTCACACCAATTTCATCTTTAGTGGCAGGAAAGCTTCCACAATAGCTTCTCAGGGGCAGAATTCAAACCAGTCTCTCCATATCTCCTGACTGCCTGGCATATGCCTTACACGTGGGAGCATTCAATAGATAAACTCCATTCTGATTCATCTGTCTCAAGGATGCAGGCTACCTTTTATAAGAGGAACAGGAAAGAAAAGAGTGACTGGATAAGTAACCTTTTACTGCCTTCAAATAAACAACTCAAAGCGCAGTTCAGCACTGTCATTTTCATACAACAAGGGCACAACATTTTCAAACACTGGAGTACTAGGAAAGCACAGGTAAATTTTACAAGAGAGACTGGACTAACAGAAACACACTTGCTTGCATTCAGTATCTACCGTAAATTTATGCAGCTGGGCTGCAGGTAAAGCCATCCTTATAGCAATCTGCACCCAAAGCCATAGGTATCTATTTCTAAAGGTTAAATGCTGGCTCTCTGGCTGGTTCAGGACATTTTCTGCCAAAAAATTGTCATGTTGGCCACTAAAGTGGCTAATACTGGGTTAACCAATAATCAAGCTAAATTCATGCTTAGGATTCTGGCAAGATAGGAGCGTCAAATTTTTTTTTTTTTTCAATGAAAGGCTTCCAAATAGGAGGAAACTGTATTGGGCAAGGTTTAGGGTTTTCTTCCTGCCCTAAATTTAGGATTAAATTGTAAGCTGCAGAGATTTGAGGGGGAGTTTTCTTAGGCCCCTTTAAAGTCCCTGGATGGGTCTGATAATCAAATTGACAAAGATTAACAAGGGAAAAGCATACAAATTTTATTGAATTTTTACATGTATGGGGAGCCTTCTCAAGAGAATAAAGACCTGAAGAAGTGACTAGAACAGGAAGCTGTTATCTTATTCCTCTTAGAAAAAGAAGTAATAAGTTTGTGAAGAATTGGCCAAAGCAGTTTGGGGTACGAGTGGTGAAGAAATAACCAAGAAGGTAAGGGTGAGTTTAGCAAGGTTTGTTCCCGCAGATTTCCCCATCTCTGGTAATAAGAATGTTGTCTTTTGTTCTGTTACAGGGAGAGAACCTTTCACATATTTTTCTTCTTCTTCAGAGAAGAAGGGTGTAGGGGGTGGTGGGAGGTCAGAGTGACCTTCCTGCTTCTGCCTTTTTCAAAAAAGTAAGATAATAACTGTACTAAGATTACCTATTTTAGTGAGTCCATACCCCATAAGATGAAAACCTTAATTTTGTAACTAATTATGTCTTCAAAATACCATTCTGTGGTCTTTTGGGGGGATATTTTCAGCAGACATATCCAACTTGGTGGCTCAGATGGTAAAGAATCTGCCTGCAATACAGGAGACCCAGTTTCTATCCCTAGGTCAGGAAGATTCCCTGTAGAAGGGAGTGGATACCCACTCCAGTACTCTTGCCTGGAGAATTCCATGGACAGAGAAGCCTGGCAGGCTACAGTCCTTGGGGTTGCAAGAGTCAATCACAGCTGAGTGACAAACACTTTCACATTTCAACAGACATAATGGTCATGGGTCCTAAGCAAAATGGTACCAAACAAAATGGGGTAGTCACTGAAGAAAAGGGAAATAAATGCCCAAGTTCACTTGACAAAGATGAAAGGCAACAACTGTTTCACCATTTCGTCTTCTTCATTTGCTGTCAAGTCTGAAGTAACTCAAACTCTTCAGCTAACAACATGTTGACCAATAAAAATCCTTACGGGACTGATTGAACAAAAAGATAAGAATTATTAATAAATTAACCATAATTATCCTATCAATTGTATGTAAATTACTTCTGAAGTACTTGAGGGTGTTGAAGTTGCTTAGAAATAGTTTATAGTTACTGTTATTTTAAACATTCTGCTTACACTTAGACAATTAAGTTGTGTTGTTTGTAAGTAAGGAATTCTTTTGGGAAGTTGAACTTTATACAAGTCTGACTCAATCTCGGAAGTTCTAAAAGCCACAAAAATCTGAATATTGTGGAGTTTTTCTTTTAAAGGTTTTTTTGTAGCTTCTAAATCTTCTCCCTTTTTTTCCTCTTTTTTTTCTCAGAAATTTTGGGAAGGAGATCCAGAAGATATGCCTACACTTGAAAAGTATTTAAAAAAAGGTCCAAAGATATATTTCATAAATTATTAAAACCTTGGCTTAAAAAGCAAATATAAGATCAAAGTAGCCAGGCTGCCATTTTCCATTTAACTATATTCATGTATCTGATGGAATGTAGGGAAAGAATAAGTCATGGATTAATAACAAATTAATTGTATACTATATCTCAGCAGTAGTTGAGTAATAAGCGGTGTGATCCCTCCAGGAGCCAGACATCCTGGAGTCTGAAGTCAAGTGGGCCTTAGAAAGCATCACTACGAACAAAGCTAGTGGAGGTGATGGAGTTCCAGGTGAGCCATTTCAAAGGCTAAAAGAGGATGCTGTGAAAGTGCTGTACTCAATAAGCTAGCAAATTTGGAAAACTCAGCAGTGGCTACAGGACTGGAAAAGGTCACTTTTCATTCCAATCCCAAAGAAGGGCAATGCTAAAGAATGTTCACACTACCACACAATTGCACTCATCTCACATCTTAGCAAAGTAAGGCTCAAAATTTTCCAAGCAAGGCTTCAACAGTACATGAATCATGAACTTCCAGATGTTCAAGCTGGATTTAGAGATGGTAGAGGAACCAGAGATCAAATTGCCAACATCTGTTGGATCATCAAAAAAGCAAGAAAATTCCAGAAAAAAAAATCTGTTGCTTTATTGATTATGCCAAAGCTTTTGACTGTGTAGATCACAACAAACTATGGAAAATTCTTCAAGAGATGGGCAGACCACCTTGCCTGCCTCCCAGGAAATCTGTATGCAGGTCAAGAAGCAGCAGTTAGAACCGGACATGGAACAACAGACTGGTTCCAAATCAGGAAACGAGTACATCAAGTATGTTGTCACCCTGCTTATTTAACTTATATACAGAGAATATCATGTGAAATGCTGGGCTGGATGAAGCACAAGCTGGAATCAAGATTGCTGGGAGAAATATCAATAACCTCAGACATGCAGATGACACCACCCTTATGGCAGAAAGTGAAGAAGAACTAAAAAGCCTCTTGATGAAAGTAAGAGAGTAAAAAAGGTTGGCTTAATACTCAATGTCCAAAAATCTGAGATCATGGTATCTGGTCCCATCACTTCATGGCAAAGAGATGAGGAAACAATAGAAACAGTGACCAACTTTATTATCTTGGGCTCCAAAATCACTGCAGTCATGAAATAAAAGACTCTTGTTCCTTGAAAGAAAAGTTATGCCCAACCTAGACAGCATATTAAAAAACAGAGACACTGCTTTGCCAACAAAGGTCCATCTAATCAAAGCTGTGGTTTTTCCAGTAGTCACGAATGGATGTGAGAGTTGGATTATAAAGAAAGCCGAGCGCCAAAGAATTGATGCTTTTGAAGTGTGGTGTTGGAGAAGACTCTTGAGAGTCCCTTGGACTGTAAGGAGATCCAAACCAGTCAATCCTAAGGAAATAAACCCTGAATATTCATTGGAGGAACTAATTTTGAAGCCAAAACTCCAATACTTTGACCACCTGATTGTGGAGAACTGACCCACTGGAAATGACCCTGATGCTGGCAAAGATTGAAGGCACGAGGAGAAGGGGATGACAGAGGATGAGATGGTTGAATAGCATCACCAACTCAACGGACATGAGTTTATGTAAGCTCCAGGAGCTGGTGATAGACAGGGAAGCATGGCATGCTGCAATCCCTGGGGGTCACAAAGTCACACACGACTGAGGATTTCATCTCTTGCATTTCCATAATTAAGACTGGCATGATAAATTAGCCATGTATATCCATGTTACCCGCACAAGCAGACATCATACTCCTCAGTAATTATTCTTTCCTTAAGAGTTTTTGTTTTCCTGGCCTCATGCTGAATGCTTGTGAAAGATGTTCTCAGTCTAAAGATTTAATATGTTGCCCATGTACCTGTCTGGAATCCTTTCCTCATAGCTTGTTCCTCTGCAGTACTCGGCTCTGAAAATTCTAGCCACTTCAAAGTCCTCGGAGTCCTACTTCTGTCTCTTCAGCTCAGCAAGATTACTGGTTCCCCTCTTTGGCCTACTAGTAGTCTAATAGCTAATAGTTCAATAGTCAAATAGCTTCTTCCATGAAGAAATTTAGGGCAATAAAATGATAGGATTCATCTTTTTTCTCTTTTCTCAGAGATCAGTTTGAAATTCTATTTTTCTGTTGTCTGAAAAAGTTGCTGCTATAGTACCCAGATTTTCTAGTTGTTTGGGTTTTTTGTTTGTTTGTTTGTTTTTCTTTTTTGGTGGGAAGGTAAGTACAAATGCTTATACATTATCATAACTGGAAGTGGAATTTCAAATAACTTCCAAAAACAGATTTACACAGCCATGAATATATTTCAAAATCCTAGATATTTTCCTCATCTCAAGGAAGACAATAATAAAATATTTACTGAGTCATCATATCAGTAATGACTTAATGTTTACCTCAGCATGTGATACTATAAATTTACATCTAAAGACCATATGTGTTAATTCTATGACAGTGTACTAAGCAAACAAACAAAAAATCTCTTTTTACTTCCCCTTGCTTCCACCGTGAAATCTTGGCCCAGCTGTTTTACATGCCACTGCTCATTCCTTTCAAGTATTTTAATACCAAATCAAAAAGAGCAGTAGGAGTGATTTTCTCCACACATATCAATTTGAAAACATTAGGTTCCATGTAATTTTAGAGAAGCTAAGATCTCTGAAGAAGTCTTTTATTTCACTGCAGGCAACATCTATTACATTTTATGTGATTTTTCTTTGCTTTTTGAAAAATCGAAAATGGGCTGCCATCAAATCAATACAGCAAAGCAACCAAGAGCCAAGATGGTTGCAAAGTAATACAACCTTTTTACATTTAGTACAGCTGCTGAAAAATACTGAGTGAGCTGGCATCTCATCATCTGCGAATCTAACTTATGTTGCCTTTTGTTCCCCTCCATCCTATCAGCCTGACTTGGACTTTACTATTCTCTAGAATTTGACTTCTCTTCACTAGGGAAATAAACAAGATATCTGAAAAATGCAGAGTTGTCAGGGAGTCTACTGGGTGTACCTTCAGAAAGTAAACATCCAGTGTGAAGATCTTGAATGGAATCTTCAAGGTAAGAAATAATTCCAGAAAGAAAGAAAAAGAAATGGCACTACTACTAAGAGCAACATTTTAAAAAGTAGGGATCTCAATAAACAAATAAATAAAAGACCAAATGGAGAACATAAAAGGAAGATATACATTTATAGCATGCTAATGGATTAGAAGACTCATATTCAGTTCAGTTCAGTTCAGTTGCTCAGTCATGTCTGACTCTGCGACCCCATGAATCACAGCACGCCAGGCCTCCCTGTCCATCACCAACTCCCGGAGTTCATTCAGCCTCATATTAAAAGTTGTCAATTTTGGGCTTCTGATTGAAGATAGTGGAGTGGAGGGTGTGCACGCATCTCCTGTGACGGCACCAAGATTGTGACTAGCTGTTGAACAACCATTGACAGGAGGATGCTGGAACCCATTGAAAAAAAGAGTTACCCCAAGTCCAAAGAAAAGAAAAAGCTGCAACAATATGGTAAGAGGGACACAATTATGATAAAATTAAATCCTCTACCTACAGGGTGAGTAACCCACAAACTGGAGAAAAATAATACCAAAAGAAGTTTTACCACTTTTGTGAAGGTTCTGAGCCCCATGTCAGGCTTCCTAGCCTGGGGATCTGACAAAAGGACTGGAAATCCCCAAGGAATCTTACCTTAATGGCCAGTGGAATTTGATTATAGGACTTCCACAGGGACCAGGGGAAACAGAGACTCCATTCTTGGAGGGCACAAAATATTGTGTGCACTAACACCCCGGTGAAAGAAGCAGTGGCCACACAGGAGACAGAGCCAAAACGACATGCTAGTGTTGGAGGGTCTCCTGTGAAGGTGTGTGTCAGCAAGAGCTCACCACCGGGATGAAGGCACTGCCAGCAGCAGCCCTGAATTAGCCCTATATAGAGCCTATAATCTCCAGGGCTGGGTCACCTCAGGCCAAACAACTAGCAAGGTGGGAGTACAACCCCACCTATCAGCAGATAATTGGATTAAAGTGTTACTGACTAAGGCCTTGCTCACTAGAGCAAGACCCAGTTTTTCCCACCTTGTCCCTCCCATCAGGAAGTATACAGAATCCTCTTAACCTCATCCACCAGAGAGCAGACAGAAGAAGTAAGAAGAGCCACAGTCCCACAGGGGCTAGAACAAAAATCACATTACAGAAATTTAATCAGGATGAAAAAGCAGAGTGTTACGTCCCAGATAAAGCGAAGTGAAGTCGCTCAGTCATGTCCAACTGTTTGCAATCCCATGGACTGTAGTCTACCAGGCTTCTCTATCCATGGGAATTTCCAGGCAAGAGTACTGGAGTGGGTTGCCACTTCCTTCTCCAGGGCATCTTCCTGACCCAGGGATTGAACCCAGGTCTCCTGCATTGCAAACAGACACTTTACCCTCTGAGCCACCAGGGAAGCACCAAGATAAAGGGCCAATATAAAACCCCAGGAAAGCAACTAAATGAAGTGGATATGGGCAAACGTTCTGAAAAACAGTTCAGAATAATGACAGTGAAGATGATCCAGGATCTCAGAAAAAGAATGGAGAAGATGCAAGAAATATTTACCAACGACCTAGAAGAACTAAGGAACAAACAAACAGAGATGAAGATACACTAGAAGGAACCAATAGCAGAACAGCTGAGGCAGAAGACCAGATAAGTGACCTGGAAGACAGAATGGTGCAAACCATTGCCGCAGAACAGAATATAGCCAAAAGAATGAAAAAAATTAAGACAGCCTAAGAGACCTCTGGAACAACATTAAACACACCAACATTT
This sequence comes from Ovis aries, assembly GCF_016772045.2. Classification (NCBI taxonomy): domain Eukaryota; kingdom Metazoa; phylum Chordata; class Mammalia; order Artiodactyla; family Bovidae; genus Ovis; species Ovis aries. The sequence continues at coordinate 2,400,187 of NC_056070.1, forward strand.
GCATTATAGGAGTCCCAGAAGGAAAAGTGTAAAAGTAAGGACCCTGGAAAAAACTTGAAGACATAATAGTGGAAAATTTCCCTAACCTGTGAAAGGAAATGGTCAACTAAGTCCAGGAAGTGCAGAGAGTCCCAGACAGGATAAATTGAAGGAAGAGCACACCAAGACGTGTAGTAATCAAGCTGACAAAATTTAAAGACAAAGATAAAATATTAAAAGCAACAAAGGAAAAACAACAAATAACATACAAGGAAACTCCCATCAGGTTATCAGCTGATTTCTCAACAGAAGCACTACAAACCAGAAGGGAATGGCACAGTATATTTAAGTGATGAAGGGAAAGAAACTACAATCAAGAATCCTCTACCCAGCAAGACTCTTCTGCAGATTTGATGGAGAAATCAAAAGCTTTCCACATAAGCAAATTTAAGAGAATTCAGCACCACCAAACAAGTTTTACAACAAATACTAAAGGAACTTATCTAGGCAGGAAACATAAGTGAAGGAAAAGAACTACAGAAAATAAACCCAAAGCAATTAAGAACATGGTAATAGAATTGATAAATACCTTAGTTGGAAATGGATTAAATTCTTCAACAGAAAGACTAATAATGCAATTATTACCTGGACAGATGAAAACATGTGTATGTATGTCCACTTATCATATCACTCTGCTTGACCCTCAAATTGTATGTAATTATTTTACATTTTTAGGTTAATCATGTTCCCATTGTGGCTCAAAATTTTAAATATCTTTTATTTGTTATCTGACCATTGATTGTGAAAACTGATAAATATCTTTTACTATCATGGCTATGTAACTATTACTCATTTAATAACATTGTATCATGATTGGCCAACAGTAAAATATATCATTCTATATTACCAAAACTGCCATATAATAGAAAAAACTGTAATCATTTGTTAAAAATCCAGATTCATATCAGAATTATCTTGGAAATTAAAAAAAAAATACAAATGCCCATGTAATGTTATTTTTCTTCCAAAAATCTAGATATGCTTCTTATGAGCATTGCTGTTAAAAACAATTAGACTGTATGCTAATCTTTTATATAGTTTGTTTCATTTTTCTATTTCAGATTAGAGCTCTCGTTTCATTTAGTTTATATTTTGCAATTTCTTCATCTCTTTTTTTATTTTTTATGTTCTTTCTCAAGCCTTTATCAAGCTTGAAAAGATATATTATACACACACACACACACACACACACACACACACACACACATTGGAGAAGGGAATGGCAAACTACTTCAGTATTCTTGCCTTGAGAGCCCCATGAACAGTATGTAAAAGCAAAAAGTTATGACACTGAAAGATGAACTTTCCAGGTCAGTAGGTACTCAATATGCTACTGGAGAAGAGTGGAGAGATAACTACAGAAAGAATGAAGAGACAGAGCCAAGGTGAAAACAACACCCAGTTTTGGATGTGACTAGTGATGGAAGTAATGTCGGATGCTGTAAAGAACAACATTGCATAGGAACCTGGAATGTTAGATCCAGTAATTAGGTAAATTTGAAGTGGTCAAACAGGAGCTGGCAAGAGTGAACATCAAAATTTAAGGAATCAGTGAACTAAAATGGACTGGAATGGGTGAATTTAACTCAGATGACCATTATATCTACTACTATGGGCAAGAATCCCTTAGAAGAAATGGAGTAGCCATCATGGTCAACAAAAGAGTCCAAAATGCAGTACTTGGATGCAATCTCAAAAACAACAGAATGATTTCTATTTGTTTCCAAGGCAAACCATTCAATATCACGGTAATCCAAATCTATACCCCAACCACTAATGCTGAAGAAACTGAAGTTGAATGGTTCTATGAAAACCTACAAGATCTTCTAGAATTAACACCAAAAAAAGATGACCTTTTCATTATAGGGGGCTGGAATCCAAAAGTAGAAAACCAAGAGATACTGGGGTAACAGGCAGGTTTGGCCTTGGAGTACAAAAATGAAGCAGGGCAAAGACTAATAGAGTTCTGCCAAGAGAATGCACTGGTCATAGCAAACACCCTCTTCCAACAACACAAGAGAAGACTCTACACATGGACATCACCAGATGGTCAACACCAAAATCAGATTGATTATATTCTTTGCAGCCAAAGATGGAGAAGCTCTATACAGTCAACAAAAACAAGACCAGGAGCAGACTGTGACTCAGATCATGAACCTCTTATTGGCAAATTCAGACTGAAATTGAAGAAAGTGAGGAAAACCACTAGACAATTCAGGTATGACCTAAATCAAATACCTTACAATTATACAGTGGAAGTGACAAATAGATTCAAGTGACAAAAGATTCAACTGATCTGATAGACAGTGTGCCTGAAGAACTATAAATGGAAGTTCATGACATAGTAGAGGGGGCAGTGATCAAGACCATCCCAGGGTAAAAAAAAAATGCAAAAAGAAAAAATGGTTGTCTGAGAAGATCTTACAAATAGCTGAGAAAAGAAGAGAAGCTAAAAGCAATAGAGAAGAGGAAAGATATACCATTCTAAATGCAGAGTTCCGAAGAATAGCCAGGAGAGATAAGAAAGCCTTCCTCAGCGATCAATGCAAAAACACAGAGTAAATCAATAGGATGAGAAAGACTAGAGATCTCTTCAAGAAAAGTAGAGATTTCAAGGGAACATTTCATGCAAAGATGGGCACGATAAAGAACAGAAACAGTATGGACCTAAAAGAAGCAGAAGATGTTAAGAAGAGATAGCAAGAATACACAGAAGAACAATACAAAAAAGATTCTAATGATCCAGATAACCATGATAGTGTGAATACTCAGCTGGAGCCAGACATCCTGGAGTCTGAAGCCAAGTGAGCCTTAGGAAGGATCACTATGAAGAAACCTAGTGGAAGTGATGGAACTCCAGCTAAGCTATTTCATCCTCAAAGATGATGCTCCTCAAAGATGACAAAGTACTGCTGTCAATATGCCAGTAAATATGGAAAACTCAGCAGCGGCCACAGGACTGGAAAAGGTCAGTTTTCATATCAGTCCCAAAGAAAGGCAATGCCAATGAATGTTCAAACTACTGCACAAGTGAACTCATTTCACACACTAGCAAAGTAATATTTAAAATTCTCCAAGTGAAGATAGTATGTGAACTGAGAACATCCAGATGTTCAAGCTGGGTTTATAAAAGGCAGAGGAACCAGAGATCAAATTGCCAACATCCGTTGGATCATAGAAAAAGCAATAGAGTTCCAGAAAAACATCTATTTCTGCTTTATTGACTATGCCAAAGCTGTTGACTGTGTGGATCACAACAAATTGAGGAAAATTCTGAAAGATATGGGAATTCCATACCACCTTACCTGCCTCCTGAGAAATGTGTATGCAGGTCAGGAAGCAACAGTTAGAATCAGACATGGAATAATGAACTGGTTCCAAACTGGGAAAGGAGTACATCAAGGCTGTTAATTGTCACCCTGTTTGTTTAACTTATACGCAGAGAACATCATGGGCAATGCTTGGTGGGATGAAGCCCAAGCTGGAATCAGGGTTGCCAGGAGAAATATCAATAACCTCAGATATGCAGATGACACCACCCTTATGGCAGAAAGCAGAGAAGAATTGAAGATCTTCTTGAAGAAAGTGAAAGAGGAGAGTGAAAATTTTGGCTTAAAACTTCTCATTAAAAAACAAAGATCATGACATTCAGTCCCATCACTTCATGGCAAATAGATGAGGAAACAATGGAAACAGTGATCTACTTTATTTTCTTGGGCTCCCAAATCACTGCAGATTGTTACTGCAGCCATGAAATTAAAAGCCGTTTGCTCTTGGAAGAAAAGCTATGCCCAACCTAGACAGCATATTAAAAAGCAGAGACATTACTTTGCCAATAAGGTCTTTCTAGTCAAAGCTTTGTTTTTCCAGTAGTCATGTAAGAATGTGAGAATTGGACCATAAAGAAAGCTGAGTGACAAAGAATTTTTGAGCTGTGGTGTTGGAGAAGACTCTTGAGAGTCCCTTGGACTGCAAGGAAATCAAACCTGTTAACCCTAAAGGAAATCAGTCCTGAATATTCATTGTAAGGACTGATGCTGAATTATTTGGCCACCTGATGAGAAGAACTGTCTCATTGGAAAAGACCCTGATGCTGCGAAAGATGAAGGGAGGGGCAGAAGTGTATGACAGAGGATGAGATGTTGGGTAGCATCACTGACTCAATGGATATAAGTTTGAACATGCTCTAGGAGTTGGTGATGGACAGGGTGGCTTGGCATGCTGCCATCCGTGGGGTCACAATGAGTCAGACAGGAATGTGCAATTGAAGTGAAGAGATATATGTACATATATGTATGCAATATATATTATATATATATGTATCATATATTTACATATATTAGAAAAAAATTATAAAGTCAATTTACCATAACAATTTGGTATAAATTCCATTCATTTGTAATTTAAATCCAAACAACATTTTTATGAAGTTGAAATCAGGAGTTTAAAATTCAAATGGCATAATTGTAGTATAAGAAGAGCTAAGATAATTCTAAAATGAATGAATAAAGAGAGGTGATGTGCCCTGACAGATGATATTTATTATAAATATATAGTATTAATAATTAAAACAACAGTAATACAGGAGTAAACAAATATATCAGTAAACAGAGAAAGACAGGGGAAAAGATTGTATATAACAACTTGATTTATAATAGTACTGGCATTACACATCAATGGGCCTTTCCATAACTTTGGAGCACTAAACTTTCTGTATGGAATAAAACAAGATTAGATCCTTTTAACACACCACACAGAAATAAGTGTTAAAGTAAGATCTTGTTGTGGCTCAATTTCCCCAGGAAATAGCTCTCAGATTTATATGCAGGAGATTTATTGAGGAGTTCTCACAGCAGTGAGAAAACCAGAATTGGACAAATGCAAAAATTAACTGTGATTCAATTGCAACAGGTTTCAGATAATCTCAAAGGAAACTTCGAGGTTCTTCAGAGACATCAACAGACTGCCCTCAGGAAGGGGAGGAACCTTCTAAGTAACCACAGCACCCTCTGACTGAGGATAATTTCTAGGGAGGGATCCAGCTATGGAACTTCATCAGGCAAAACTCCCAGAAGCATGTGTCTTATAGTTTAAGGAAGATCTGGGAAGTGTACTGTAGTATTCACTCCAGTCTGTCCCTCACACTTCTCAGATCTAATTGCTTTGGATACGTTTACCCCATTAGGAAGAACTCCAGGGTTCTTGTTGCTCTCTTCTCTAGGGGACACTTATAAAGATGCCCTCCGCTGCCACACTGGTGTCTAGTGGTCACAAAAATGCTCGTCATCTTCTCCCTCTACTGTTCATTTTTTAAATTAAATTTATTAATTTTTAATGGAAGGATTAATGCTTTACAGTATTGTGTTGGTTTCTGCCAAACGTCACCAAGGCTCTACTTTCAGGGATCACTTCTGCAGTTTGTACTGCTCCTTCATTCCTTCCACTCTGAGCTAATACCATCCAGTGGAGTAACTTAGATCTTCATTTCTAAGTGCTCTGAGCCACTGGTGACCATGCTCTCCTTATTGACTTTTATTTTTATGATTAAAATTGTCAGGGGGTACCAAGTAATTTTCCAATGAATTACATGGGTGCCAAATAGAGTCTTCCCCACTCCTGCTACATAACAGCACCCCTGGCTTCTCCTAAAGGTAAGTGTCAAACATCGCTGCCAAAATAAAAATTCTTTTTTCAGCCATGTCTTAAAATTTAATGCACTCTTGCTGTTTCCCCTGGTAGAAGTATTCTCTCTTTGTGAAATAGGTTCTTTAGCCTGAAGAGCCTAGAGATCCAGGAACAAAAGCCCAAATATGTAAGTGACCTGGCAGAGGGAAGGCAAGGAGCTATTCATACTCTGAAGCCTTGATTTCTAGAGCATGTATTTTCTCTATTAAGGACAATAAGTATTCAGTTCATGGATTTAGTTAAAATACCACTGTGGCTGAAACTCGGTCTCTGTTCACAGGTGCTGAATAGAAACTTGGAGACAGAGTTTGGAGTAAAGTAGAAAAGAATAGCTTTATTGCTTTGTCAGACAAAGGGGGCTACAGCAGGTTAATCCCTTCAAGACTGTGTGCTGCACCCTGACGGGGGTAGTAAAGAATCACAGTGTTCAAGGAGGAGGAAGGCTTTAGCTCGTGGACATTCTTCTGATTGATTGGTGGTGAGGTAATTGGGACAGCATCATCAGCCTTCTGGTTCCAAATTACAAAAGGGCAGGTGGAGGACGTGGCTGGGGGTCTATTTTGGGAAGGCCTTGTAGGATTCTGCTTGGTTTTACCACGTCTTGGAGCATAATGCCCCATTCTTAAGGGTATTGTCTCTAAGTTGGCACCTTCTAAAAGCTGTCCCATCACTCTAGCTGGAAGCTGCCCAGTGGTATAGTATGTAATAGGACCCGCAGATCTTGTGGTCACAGGCTTCTTGTTTCATTTCCTTTGCTTTTAAGTTAGTCCCTCAGTTTGACACAATTATATGCAGAATCCCTGCCAATTGTTGAAACAATCTTTAAGTCTTTATAATGGTGCTGAGTAAAGTCCTGCACTCTAGAAAGGCAAAACAACACAAATCCCTTCAAGACAAATTACTGCTCCTGCAGGGTGGAAGAGGTTCAAAGTAATCAACCCGTTACCAAAAGCCTGGTGGTTTCCCTAGAAAGATGATGTCATGTTGAGAGCCATAAGACAGTAGCTCATTTCCATTGTTAACAGGTGGGAAACTTAACAACAGCAATAGTTAAAATCATTATTGGTGATGAGAGTCCATATCACTGGCCTACCCATATTACCTATCTCTGTTACAGAGATTATTCTATTTTTGTACCCACTGTGCTAGTACTAAAACGGTCCCTAACAGAAGATGCTTGATGTCAACTGGCTAAATCGTCCCGTCTGCTTAGAAGTATAGTGACTGCTACACAAGTGATGTTCCCTAGTAGGCAGAAGCATGTAACACAAACATTGTAACATTCTCATCCATTACAATTGCTCCCATTTGGCTCCTGATTCTTGAGCCCTCCCACTTGACCTCTAATTATTCAGGGATCATACAATCTCCTTTGCAATGAAGGAGCTTGGTCCTACCACCAGACTTGGTCTAGAGAGGACAGCCACCACTGTTTCTCAACATTATATCTCAAGGTTATTTTGGCCCCTCTTACAAGTGCACTTCTTATCATTATTTTTCTGGACTGTCACATGGAATGGCTGGTGGTGTCCAGCCTCGTGTGATATTTTTCTGCAGTATGTCCAGACTTCTCCCTAACATGTTCACTTATTTTGCTCCTGTCTTCCACCACCTGCAATGATGCTGGCATTTCACTTTCTCCAAGATTTTAGGAACCATCGGAATTGTGTGCTAGCACTAACTCCTGGGTCCTCATCAGGGTGTTAAAGCTTTGATCACAAACCGTTATTCCCATATCACTGAAGTCTCCCTTATTTAATCTGATACTCCATCTTCTTTAATCTAGAGCCCTCAGCATGTAGTACAAAACAAACATTCCCGTCTCCTGTTGTTACATGCTGTAACTCTCAGGTGTGGTCCTATCCTTCCCTCAGTAGGCTCAGTCCTTCCCTGGCCAAATCCTGTTATGATTTAACCCTCGTTACTGATGTGATAGTCAAAGGATGAGGAGCCAGGGAGATCTTAAGGAAGGAAACTGTTGTCTTTGGATGGAAAGTCTCCACATAATCTTAACGTAAATAAGAAAGTGAAAAGTGAAGTGAAGTCACTAGGTCGTGTCCAGCTTTTTGTGACCCCATGAACTGTAGCCTTCCAGGCTCCTCCATCCATGGGATTCTCCAGGCAAGAATGCTAGAGTGGGTTGCCATCTCCTTCTCCAGGAGATCTTCCCGACCCAGGGATTGAACCCGGGTCTCCCGCATTGTAAGCAAACACTTTACCGTCTGAGCCACCAGGGAAGCAGCAAGGAATAGGTGGATTATTCAAACCTGGATTGTTCAGGAGAATCTAAGGATTCAAAATTTTTGAGTGCGGCAACCCAGTTCTTAGAGTCTCATCTTCCCAAACACTGGCCTGAATTTGGTGTAGCAGACTTGCAAGGCTAAGAATTCAACTTTCTTTGCAGCTTCACTCTTTTAATGTTGAAACTGTGGGTTTTCTCTCAAAAAAAAGCTGAGAATATCTTTATATATTGCCAAGGACACCCTCTGGCTACCACAAAGCCTTAAATTGGTGATTAATTGTCTTCAACTTTTCTTGACTTTTTCTAATACATCAAAAGCCCTCAGCAGCAGCTATCTGTTGTAATTTTAATAAATTAACATTTGTTCAGTAGAGCACAGGACTATATGGAATGGTGAGCCAGAGCTCAAAAAGACTGCAAGGAAAAGTGAAATGGAGAAGCTATTTGCTAAGCCCTGGAGGAGGAGCACAGCATGAAGGAGGCCAAGGCAGGGCCCAGGCAGAGGAAGAGTGCCAGCAGTCGCACATGTTTTTATTAGGGTCTGTTGAGAGAGTGCTTCGGAGTGCTCAGGCTAAAGCTGGAGAGGCCAATTCAAACCACAAACAGCTGGGATTTTGGCAAGCTTCCTGAGAGTATTATCTAAGGTGGGTACCAGGGGAAGGCCCTGGGCATAAAGACAGAATGCTTATCACAAAGGCCATTAGAAGAGTCATATCAGGAACTTACTTTTACTTGTTACTCTGTGGGCTGATTTAGGGCATGGGAGGCTGAGCTAGTGCCAGTTCAAGCTGAAGGCCCCTACAGGCCTTCTGACCACACAGAATGAACACTGAGGCAATGATATTATGGACCACTTAAGCTAAACTCTCAACACCATCCAATCCCAAACACCTTCCTTATAAATCTTTGCTACCTCTGATCTTCTCAATCACTTGACATACTGCACCCACCAGTTCATTTTCTTCTAGCAATATGCCATCTCAGTTTCTCCCAGTGAAAGTTTTAAAAGTCACTAGGCTGCCAAAATTTGTTTTTGCTTCATCTATGACATATATCATCATTACCAGCCAGGTATTAGGTGATTCAGCTCCAAAAATTCATTTTGAATTCTGTTTACTAGGACCACTTCTACCAATTGTCACAGACCAGGTTCTCTGGAAAACAGATTCTGAAGTGGAAACTAGCAGTGAGAAATGGAATATTTCCTGCCATATCAGTAAATAAGGATGTCATAGTCATCAGTGATTGCAGCCCTCCAATGTGAGCCTGGGAGTCCTCTTGAATAGTTGAGAGATGCTAGATCAAGAAGAATATCTTTGTGACATTAAAAAACATTAAGGAACTTCTTAAGACATTTAAAGTTTCAACTATAAAACAAAAGATTAGTGAGTTGACTACATAAAAATTAAAATCTGAATGTAACTAAGGGCAAAATTTAGAAAAAGATAAATAACAAGGAACAGCCTTGGAGACTTCATTAAAAGTGTACTGAAAGACTTCATATCCAGAATAGATAAGAAACCGATGTACATCTTTCAGAAGGCAAACAATATGAGAGTAATAAAAACTCAAAATATATGAAAGGTGACATACAACAGTAAGTGTAATGGCCAATAAATAAGAAAAAAAATGGTTAACTTCATTAGTATTGAGAGAAGCCAAATTAAAGCACCAAACCCCTATTTTGTAGCCTTTAGGAGTTCAAAAATTAAAATGTGTGACAAAGTCTAGTGATGGTAAGGCTGTAGGAAAAATGGCCTGTGCTTGTATATGCTGGGAGAATGTGAACAATCACCGCAGGGAAGGATTTAGCAATGTAGATCTAACTGAAAGCATTCATGACAAAAATGCCAGCCACTGCACCTCTAAGCCCAGGGAACATCTTGCACATAGTAGGAGGAAAGGTGAACAGAATTTTCAGAGCAGCGCTGCAGCAGAAACAAAGAGACGAAAGGGGCCGAATGGCCATCCATTAGGAAATAAATAAAATGTAGTTTATCTGTAAGATGGGACGCTGTGAACAAGGTTCACACATATCAACAGATATGTCTTAATAACGCGTTCACTTTCATGCATTGGAGAAGGAAATGGCAACCCACTCGAGTGTTCTTGCCTGGAGAATCCCAGGGGTGGCGGAGCTTGGTGGGCTGCCGTCTATGGGGTCACACAGGGTGGAACACAACTGAAGTGACTGGGCAGCAGCAGGCAGCAGCAGCTCCTGGTTAAGTCAGGAGGAGGAGTCAGAACCCCATGCTCTCTGGGTGAGTCTCCTTCCCTATGTTTCACTTCCAGGCAGCGTGCAGCCTGGTGGCTCCTGTCACCCCTAACATCTGCAGAGCTCATCTTACGTGCCCAGACTCCTAACCCCAGCCCTCTGCATTCCTTTTTTCCTATTCTTTCTGTAATATTATCACCATCTGACATAATACATATTTTACTATTCTATTTGTTTTACTCTCTCCAATTAAAATATAAACTCCAAAAGGGCAGGTTAGCAGTTATTAATCTCTAACCTTATCACCTACAATACTGCATAGAACATTGTGGACACAAATGACATATTTGTTGGATGAACAAATAATGCAGAGTGTAAAAAGCAAGTTGAAAGATAGAATGAATAATATGATACAACTCAAGTAAAATTTAAATGCATTCTAAAGAATACTACATACAAGTATTTAAAGCACTTTAAATTGGAGTGGAAAAACACATTATAAATTTCTGATAGTAATTAACTCAGAGAACAAAAATGATCATAACGGGGAATTTGAGAAGTAAAACAGGATTTCAACTTTATCTTTAATGTAGAATTTCTTACTGTTTAAAAATATTAGAAGCAAATATGGTAAAACCTTTATTTTGAAATCTTGTTTTACTTTGCATTCAATTAAAGCAAAAGGAACCTTATTAACATGTGAAATAAGCACAATCATATGGTAGTTTGAACATCCTTTCATTGTCTTTCTTTGGGATTGGAAACTGACTTTTACCAGTCCTGTGGCCACTGCGGAGTTTCCCAATTTGCTGGCATATTGAGTGTAGCACTATCAAGAACTTTCAGATGTACAAGCTGGGATGAGAAAAGGAAGAAGCAACCAGAGATCAAATTGCCAACATCTGTTGTATCATAGAAAAAACAAGGGAATTAAAAAAATATATATCTAATTCGGATTCACTATGCTAATGACTTTGACTTTGTGGATCTCAATAAACTGAAAAATTCTAAAAGAGATGAGAATACCAGACCACCTGACCTGTCCCCTGAGAAACCTATATGCAAGACAGGAAGCAACAGTTAGAACCAGGCATGGAATAACACACTGGTTCTAAATTGGAAAAGGTGTATGTCAAGGCTGTATATTGTCACTCTGTGTATTTAACTTCTGTGTAATGTACATCATGACAAAATGCTAGGCTAAATGACTCACAAGCTGGAATCAAAACTGCTGTGAGAAATATCAACAACCTCAGATATGCAGATGATAACATCCTAATGCCAGAAAGTGAAGAAGACCTAAAGAACTTCTTGATGAAGGTCAAAGAGGAGAGTGAAAAAGCCGACCTAAAACTTAACATTTGAAAAACGAAGATCATGGCATCTGGTTCCATCACTTCATGCAAATAGAAGGGGAAAAGTAGAAGCAGTGACAGACATTATTTTCTTGAGCTTCAAAAGCACTGCAGACAGTGGGAAATAGTTCTTGAATCCTTGATCCTCAACATCTGCTTTAGTGGCAAATGATATGAATTGTTCCTGAGACCTCGTCAGTCCAAATGACCATAGAGTCCAGGGCAAGTTGATTTTATAAAGAGGGCTATCTGGCTTTTGGCCTCTTCTGTGCAGAGAAATCAAACCTGAGCACACCGTCATCACACCTGTACCCTAAATAGGCTGAGGAGCAAGGTTCAGTGGGAAACTTCTCGAGGCCTTTCAGAGAGTGTTGTATTTCGAGGGCAACTTACCCTCTAAGCCTTCCCTACCTCCCTGAACTCCTGTGGGCACTGCAGGCCTCCCCTAGCCAAGGAGCCCTTTAAATAATTTTCTCTAAATGGACCTTATATCTCCACGTGAGGCTAAAATCAAATCTGGAAGTTTAAGTAAACTACCCTTTATTTCACGTACTTCTTCCCAATGTTGAATTTTTAAAGTCACAGAATCCAATTGTTCCTTTGCTTCTTAGTTCATTACAGCTTCACAAATGAAGCTATCTTCAAGCGGACTGAAAAAGGTTACGTACCGTGCTTCATATATTGAAAGAGTTGCCTAACTCTAGGGAGGATATGGAATGATAATAAGTATTATCAGGGGTCATATCAACCCAGTGTTTTGTTCTTCTGGGTGCACCGAATGACCCTCACAGATAAGCCAGCATTATGACTTCCTGTACACGCGTATGATCTGGAGATACAATAATAGAAACACGTTTGAACCACATAGAAACACGTTTAATAAAGGCTGTCAGAAGATGCTTATGAATGATAGCTTCAGCTTTTCCATGTCTGCTTCTCTCTGACAACTGATGCCTTTTTATCTGTAAAATTGTTCCACTGAAATAACTTCTAAAACTATTTCATAGAAAACCCAAGTGTTATACTCCGACTTGACAATCAACCTACCATCAACATCAGGGATTGCCTGTCACAAGCTACGTGAACAATCCTGCTAGAAGTCCTGATACCTCAAAGACAGAGAGCAAGGGCATATTTATATAGTCAGCAAATGAAAATCAGACAAGCTTGAATAATCAGCCAAGCTAAGCGTTTATCTCCCTCATTATATAGATAGCTAAAATGTAGGGTTTTTTTTTTTTTAATGACAAGGACCTAGTTAACAATCTCCAGCAATATAATTAATCAAGATGAAATATATAAGAATTGACAGTCTTTTTCACTACATTTGAAAGTAATACTATTTCAAGTAGGCTGAAGGCTCAGGATCATTTCTTCTTGCTCATAGCCTAGAAAAGAGACTAAGCAGCTTGTTCCCTTATGAAATTTGTAATGCTGGAAAAGACTGAATTTCAAAGAAATGAGATTGACCAAGATAATACAGTGATTTTCTAATAGTAGTATACTCAGTCTGAATCATGTTGTAGTCATCGTTGTAAATTTTCATGGATCCACAGATGCATTTTCACTCTTCTGCAGTTTTGAACAATGTTTCATGCTTGCAGTATGGCCAAATGAGGCAGAGGATGGAAAACATGATACAGAACTTTTGGATCCTCATGGGATGATATGCAAATATGAGATTAACATCAGAGGAAGTGATTACAAGTATATGGAACTCAGTGGGAAGTTTATGGAAAAGCCAACAGTTTTCAGTCTATCCAAATACAGTTTAGTTTCTGTAAATTTGCAAGAAATAATTAAAATCTATTTATTTGCATAGCAATTCATTTAGTTCTAGTTCATATATCATCATCCACAGCAAATGTCACCTAGGGGCTAGCAGAAAGAGGCATAGCATAGGATCAACCCTATAAAGAAGTCACAATTTGAAAGATGGTAGCAATTAATGAGTTATATAACCAATCTTACTTGTTGTATTAGGCAGATGTGATCATGCCCTCAAAGCATTTACTGTCAATTCTTTTAAGCAAATAGACATTAACTAAATGATAACACAATATATATTGAAAACTGTGATATGAACTCTACAGAAAATGTGCATAGAACTCTGAGAACTTTAGCTAGATGATCTGACTTAGCAATGTCAGAGAACCCAAGCTTAGGAGCCGACATTTGATCTGAGATCAAAGAGCTTTCTTAGAACTAAGGGGGAAAAAGGGAGGTTGAAAACTTTATGTGCAAAGGCCCTGAGGTAACATAGCATATTTGAGGGTATAGGGAAAGACCCTTAGTTCAGTTTTGAATATTCAAAATAGAAATGCCTTTAATATAAGAAAGCAGTTGAATTCAGGTTTGGATCATGACCCTATAGCCTTATTTTTGCCTAATCCCTCTGGAATGCCTCGATAACAGAAAGTGAAAATACAGAGAGCCAGAAGAGAGGGAGAAACATCTTGTAGACTTCACTCTCATGATCACTATTTTTTGTGCATAAAGTGTTCTCTAATGGGTACCCAGGATTCTGATTTTACAGACTTCTCTCTCCTTTCTCTTCATAGGATCCCAGATCCACTCTGGAAAGATAGTAGGTGTTCAATGTTTAAAGCATCCATCTAGGAAATAAGATGAACAGAGCTGGAGCTCCCTTATGGTGGGGGATTTAAGAGGATGTTTCAGAGTAGAATATCTGTAAGACAAACAAAAATCTATGTCCTGATACTGACTAATTCTCATAGTAGGACTTCAACATATGTGAGCTAACAAAATCCCTAAGTAAGTAAATAAAACTTAACATGAAGACACTGGAAATTTTATTTCTACTAAAACACTATTGAGGAACTGCTGAAGATTTTCCTTCTTCTGATGGCAAAGAGGTGGTGAAAGTTTGAACTTACATTGTATTTATTCCTAATGAATTAACATGACAAACGCACTTTAAAATTTTTTTTTAATATTCATTTATTTTTAATTAATTGATGTTTGCTTTACAATATTGGTTTTATTTCTGTCATACACCAACATGAATGAACCATAGATGTATATACGTCCCCTCCCCTCTTGAATCTCTCTTCCACCTCCTGCCCATTCTCACCCCTTTAGGTTATTGCAGAGCCCCAGTTTGAGTCCCCTGAGCCATACGGAAAATTCTCGTTGGCTACCTATTTAGATATGTTGCTGTGTATGCTTCCATGCTACTCTGTCCATTCATACTATCTTCTCCCGCTTCTCCCCTACCCTTGTCCATAAGTCTGTTCCCTATGTCTGCATCTCCATCACTGCTCTGCAAACAAGTTCATCAGTACCATCCTTCTGGATTCCATAGACATGTGCTAAAATATGGTACACCAGACACCCTTTTGCTGTTCAGTCTCTGAGTCATGTCTGACTCTGCAGTCCCGCGGACTGCAACACGTCAGACTTTCCTGTCTTTCCCCATCTCCTGGATTTTGCTCAGACGCATGTCCACTCAGTCAGTGATGCCATCCAACCATCTCATCCTCTGTCGTCCCCTTCTCCTCCTGCCCTCAATCCTTCCCAGCATCAGGGTCTTTTCCAATGAGTCAGTCCTTTGCATCAGGTGGCCAAAATATTGGAGCTTCAGCTTCAGCATCAGTCCTTCCAATGAATATTCAGGGTTGATTTCCTTTAAAACTGACTGGTTTGATCTCCTTGCTGTCAAAGGCACTTTCAAGTGTCTTCTCTAGCACATGTACAAAAGCATCAATTCTTCAGCACTTGGCCTTCTTTATAGTCCAACTCTCACATCTCTACATTTCTTCCAGTCTGGCTACATGTTAAACTCTTCTGCTGGGCTTTACTGAGGTGGCATTAAAGGTAGTCCTTTTCAGAACCAAAATATATGCCAAGGCCAGGCTTGTGCAAATGCTTACAGAAGGGGTCTTAGAAGGTAGAGCTTAAATGTGTCACATGCTTAAACAGAAATAAGAAGAAAGAGGGGAAAATCCCTGAACTGGACTGGGATGAATCCTTTAAATTTCTGGTACTCATGTGTGATGATCCCTCTGAACTATACAGAACCATGAAGATCCTCATGGTGACAGTGTGTGACCTTGCTACACAACTAACTTTCCTCCACCAAGAAGCAGCTGTCCTCAGGAAGTGAAGACTGGAATCTCCTTGGTCTGGAAGAGGAACAGAGTTGGGCATACCAAGCTTAAACTTTTCTCAGAAAAGCGCAGAATGTGGTTAGGTCTGGAAAGTTAGAGTCTGGAAAAAGGAGGACAATTCAACATAGTCTGGGGAGAGTCAATTCCTAGGCAGACCGACAAGAAGTCTGGGGTCCCTGAGGAGAAGAAAGGGGTCTGCTCTCAAGGAGGAGATAGGGGTCTGGAATTCCCAAGGAGGAGGAAAGGACAAACACCTTGTTTTTCTTTACATTCTTTCGTCTTAGTCACATAAAATGTTTTTTCCCTTAAGCTTGATGATTACAACAAAAAACTCAGTTTAAACACTCTACTAGGGATAATACAACAACAATGTATATTCTGTGCTGCTTGAGGACAGTTTCTCCTTCCTGAAAACCTCCTGACTAATCCTGATATCTTAGAATGCATATTGTGGGAGTGGGTCTGGTAAAATTTTTACAACCTTGAGACATTCTTTTGGTTTATTGTAATCAGTTCAGTTCAGTCGCTCAGTAGTGTCTGACTCTTTGCGACCCCATGAACCACAGCACACCAAGCCTCCCTGTCCATCACCAACTCCTAGAGTTTACCCAAACTCATCTCCATTGAGTCGGTGATGCTGTCCAACCATCTCATCCTCTGTCGTCCCCTTCTCCTCCTGCCCTCAGTCTTTCCCAGCATCAGGGTCTTTTCAAGTGAGTCAGCTCATCGCATCAGGTGGACAAAGTACTGGAGTTTCAGCTTCAACATCAGTCCTTTCAATAAACACCCAGAACTGATCTCCAGTAGGATGGACCGGGTGGATCCTTTGCAGTCCAAGGGACTCTCAAGGGTCTTCTCCAACACCCCAGTTCAAAGGCATCAGTTCTTCAGTGCTCAGCATTCTTTACAGTACAACTCTCACATCCATACATACCCACAGGAAAAACCATAGCCTTGACTAGGCAGACCTTTGTTGGCAAAGTAACGTCTCTGCTTTTTAATATGCTGCCTATGTTGGTCATAACTTTCCTTCTAAGGAGTAAACATCTTTTAATTTCATGGCTGCAGTCACCATCTGCAGAGATTTTGGAGCCCAGAAAAAAAAAGTCTGACACTGTTTCCACTGTTTCTCCATCTATTTCCCATGAAGTGATGGGACCAGATGCCATGATCTTCGTTTTCTTAATGCTGAGCTTTAAGCCAACTTTTTCACTCTCCTCTTTCACTTTCATCAAGAGGTTCTTTTAGTTCTTCTTCACTTTCTGCCATAAGGGTGGTGTCATCTGCATATCTGAGATTATTGATATTTCTCCAAGCAATCCTGCTTCCAGCTTGTGCTTCATCCAACCAAGTTTCTCATGATGTACTCTGCATAGAAGTTAAATAAGCAGGGTGACAATATACAGCCTTGACATATTCCTTTTCCTATTTGGAACCAGTCTGTTGTTCCATGTCCAGTTCTAACTGTTGCTTCCTGACCTGCATACAGATTTCTCAAGAGGCGGATCAGGTGGTCTGGTATTTCCATCTCTTTCAGAATTTTCCACAGTTTGTTGTGATCCACACAGTCAAAGGCTTTCGCATAGTCAATAAAGAGAAATAGATGTTTTTTGAAACTCTCTTGCTTTTTTGATGATCCAGCATATTTTGGAAATTTGATCTCTGGTTCTTCTGCATTTTCTAATGCCAGCTTGAACATCTGGAAGCTCACGGTTCACATATTGCTGAAGCCTGGCTTTGAGAATTTTGAGCATTACTTTAACTAGTGTGTGAGATGAGTGCAATTGTGTGGTAGTTTGAGTGTTTTTGGCATTGCATTTCTTTGGCATTGCAATGAAAACTGACCTTTTCCAGTCCTGTGGCCACTGCTGAGTTTTCCAAATTTGCTGGCATATTGAGTGAAGCACTTTCACATCGTCATCTTTTAGGATTTGAAATAGCTCAACTGCAATTCCATCACCTCCACTAGCTTTGTTCATAGTGATACTTCCTAAGGCCCACTTGACTTCATACTCCAGAATGTCTGACTCTAGGTGAGTGATCGCACCATCATGATTATCTGGGTCATGAAGATCTTTTTGGTACAGTTCTTCTGTGTATGCTTGCCACCTCTTCTTAATATCTTCTGCTTCTGTTAGGTCCAGACCATTTCTGTCCTTTATTGAGGGCTCTTGTAATAGCTAATTAAAAAATATATTACCCCCTTGCTAACAGTAGCAAGGGGGGCACTCTCCAGCCCCCTCCTGTTATTTATGTCAGAAGCTTTATCTGTCCCTTTTTATACTTTAATAAAACTCTGCTATACAAAAGCTCTTGCAAGATCAAGCCTGATTCCGGGTCCCAAAATTAAATCTTCTTCAGAAATCACAAATTCAACACTGTTCACCATAAGCTATCATCTTGGGGGCTTGTCCAGGATCTTCAGGACAAGGTAAGAATTCTCAGAGCTTCTCTGCTTTCTCAGTATGCACATTTTCTGCTTTGCTTTACTAACTCTACGATGCGCTTGTGTGAATGAATGACATGCCCTGCATGAAGCAAGTGATGAGTCCTGCTCTGTGGTTTCATGGTGCCTTGTAATGACTGAAGACAGCCCCCAAAGGGCAGCCTTGTCAGGGCTTTATACAGACCTGCCAATACCAAGAGACACCCAGTGTCCCTGTGAGAGGAGCAGCCAGAGATGGGCAAAGAATGTGAACCAAACCTTCCTTTCTTGGTCACCTTTTCTTGGTCTCTTTGACCATTTTGTAATTGCATGGGGAATTAAAACTACTAACATAATCTCATTTCTCCAAAGAAGACATACAAATGGCTAACAAACACATGAAAAGATGCTCAACATCACTCATTATCACAGAAATGCAAATCAAAACCACAATGAGGTACCATTTCACACCAGTCAGAACGGCTGCGATCCAAAAGTCTACAAGCAATAAATGCTGGAGAGGGTGTGGAGAAAAGGGAAGCCTCTTACACTGTTGATGGGAATGCAAACTAGTATAGCCACTATGGAGAACAGTGTGGAGATTCCTTAAAAAACTGCAAATAGAACTGCCTTATGACCCAGCAATCCCATTGCTGGGCATACACACTGAGGAAACCAGAATTGAAAGAGACACATGTACCCCAGTGTTCATCACAGCATTGTTTATAATAGCCAGGACATGGAAGCAACCTAGATGCCCATCAGCAGATGAATGGATAAGAAAGCTGTGGTACATATACACAATGGAATATTACTCAGCCATTAAAAAGAACACATTTTAATCAGTTCTAATGAGGTGGATGAAACTGAAGCCGATTACACAGAGTGAAGTAAGCCAGAAAGAAAAACACCAATACAGTATACTAACGCATATATATGGAATTTAGAAAGATGGTAATGATAACGCTGTATGTGAGACAGCAAAAGAGCCACAGATGTATGGAACAGTCTTTTGGACTCAGAGGGAGAGGGAGAGGGTGGGATGATTTGGGAGAATGGCATTGAAACACATATAATATCATATAAGAAATGAATCGCCAGTCTAGGTTCAATGCAGGATACAGGATGCTTGGGGCTGGAGCACTGGGATGACCCAGAGGATGGTATGGGGAGGGAGGTGGGAAGGGGGTTCAGGATTGGGAACACGTGTACACCCATGGCGGATTCATGTTGATGTATGGCAAAACCATTACAGTATTGTAAAGTAAAATTTAAAATTTTTTTTAAAAATTAAAAAAAAATAATAAAACTACTAACATAATCTGTCAGATCACAGACTTTAAAGTGACTTGTGATCTATGCTGTCATTGTGTTTTGCTTATACTTTTCCTTAGATCCCATGTATGGAAGCGCTTAGCCTTGCTAGACTAGGCGAGCCTCGCTGGAAAGTCACTAGGAGCACGAATGCAGCAAGGGGGAGCTCCAGCTCCAGCAGCAGGTTCAAGAGCCAGGCAGAGTTCTAGCCCCAGGGGCATCTCTCAGGCTCGGGGCTGCTCTCTTGCCTGCCCGCCTCAGGGGCCAGCGACCCAAAAGTGAGTCTGTCATGGCTGTGCCTCCTGTCTATATGCATAGAAGCAGTGCTGGTGACCATGAGGTTTTTGAGGACACGGATGGGGGATTGCAGGATCTGGTTAGGTTAGAAAATCAATGGGCTTCTTCCTGTGGCAGAGGTAGCTCTTAGTGGACCAGAGGAGGCTCTCTAGTGGCTTTCGTCTCAACTCCTTAGATATCCCTTTTGTGGAATCTGTGGAAACGCACTGGAAGGATTGGCCCTAGTAGCTTGAGACTAAAAATCACTTTCTCCTCACTGGCCTACCCTTTTGCTATGATACTGGTATGGCGACTTTCAGAGAAGAGACATCTTGGGTTTTTCGTTCATCTCTTTATGACTCACCATTTCTGCTGCAGTCAGGACTAAACTCGGGAAAGTGAACAGGCACACGTAACATGGCTGCCTCCGCTCGTAGTCCTAGCTTTGGAGGCATTCCAAGAAGCTACTCTGTGCCACCCCAGGTGGCATCAGAGGAAAAGGGCAAATCAAACAAAGGTCTTGGTGGCATGGAACCAAGTCAATTTGGGATGCCATCAAGTCTACCCCTGGTGCATCTCCACCACACCTTGGTGGCAGAACCAGGAAGGATGAATAAGGTGCCTGTGTTGGTAAGGGACAGAGGAAGTCTGACCAGGGAAGGAAAGCTTTGCTGGAAAGTCTGGCTACACCCCGATCTAGAGCAGGGAGTGACGCGTCTGGTGGAAGGAAGGCACGGGCGTGTATGCCACTTTTTCTCTCTCTCACAGATGGGAGCTAACAGTTCCAGAACCACGCCTTTAAATTTTTTTTTTTTTAAACTGGGACAGGTTTGATCCCCAGAGTTTAAAAAGACATGCCTGGTCTTCTGTAATACTGAATGGCCACAGCATCCTTTGAAGGATGGGGAATGCTGGAAGACAGGGAATGTTGAAGGGTCTCTTAATTACTATACTGTTTTGTAACTAGGCCAGTTCTGTAGAAAACAAGAGAAGTGGGTAGAAATGCCATATGTCTTGCTCTTTGTCTCTCTTCGAGACATTCCAGACTTATGTCCTAAGGGTACAGATTTGGGTGTGAAACCTTCTGCTCCCTCTTGTCCTCTTACTTTGCCCCTG
The DNA here is from genome assembly GCF_016772045.2 of Ovis aries. Lineage (NCBI taxonomy): Eukaryota > Metazoa > Chordata > Mammalia > Artiodactyla > Bovidae > Ovis > Ovis aries. The sequence continues at coordinate 2,420,984 of NC_056070.1, forward strand.
TATCTGGGGCTTCCAACTGAGCAGGCTGAGAGTCAGGGCAATCTTCCAGGAGGGGTTGCCTCAGTCTCAGTAGAAATTCAAACAGTACCAGTTGCAGTCAAGACAGTCGAGAGGATCCAAAAAGTACATAGAAGCCTTTACAGGACTAACTTTACTTTATGACATTACTTGGAGAGATGTAATACATGTCTTGGGACAGACGCTAACTCTTGACTCAAGAGCTTGAGTTTTGGGGGAAGCGATTACTTTTGGAGATGAATGGCTTAAACGTGAGACAAGGGGAAAGAGGGAGCACGAAATAGCCCTCCTCCCTACTAGGAGCCGAGAAGTTCCTATAACAGAGCCACTTTGTCAAATGTATTCTTGTAGGGCTCAAGTGAGCACATGCTAAGATTTTATGCTACGTTGGCTGACATAGAACAGGAAGAAAAGGAAACTCTTGGTAAATTCCTAGATAATTATGGGAGGCTCTCTACAAGTTTACTGATATTGATCCTGAAAGTTCAGAGGGAGAAATGATCTTAAAAGATAGATTTCTCACTCAGCTGGCTCCAGGTATCTGCTGTTAAGTTACAAAAACAGGCATTTGGACCAAATGAGTCCTTAGAAAAACTGCTGCAGCTGGCTCAGACGGTATATTATGGTAGAGGATGTGAGGAGGCAAATGGAGGGAAAATAACAAAAAGCAGCATCCGAAAGACTGAAGCCCGTCTGTTAGATCTGCTTCGAAACTGCCTGAGGAAAAATGCTCAGAGGGACCCAGGTGAAAAGGGATGGACTTGTTGTCACTGTGGCAAGGAGGGTCATCGCAAGCGGGATTGCTCTTAAGTTTTTAAGCTGCCCTCGGCTCCATATCCGGTCTGCAAAGACCACACTGGAGAAGAGGCACAGGCCCCAGGGGTTGGAATCTAAGGCAATCGGGACTGAAGGTGCCTGGGGGTGCCCACACAAGACCCTGTCCTAATAACACCTGAGGAACCCCAGGTATTAATAACTGTGGAGGACCAATCAATTTCTTTTGGACATTGGGGAAACTTTCTCTGTGCTCACTACCACAATGGGGCTGTCTGGATGAGCCCAGTGCTATTATTTCAGTCATCCTTTAAGCTGCAACTGGGACCCTACTATTTTCTCATGAGTTTCTGATTGTGCCAGAGTTTTCCTCACCCCTTTTGGGAAGGGATATACTGAGCAAAGTCCAGGCCTCTGTTTTCATGAATATGGAACCTATTCTTTTTAATTGAGCAAGATGTAAATCCTAGAGTGTGGGTTGATGGAATAACTGTGGGTCAAGCAGGAAATGCTGTTCCTGTCATTATCAGCCTCAATGACCCTCACCTATTTTAACATCAAAAGCCCGTATGCACTAAAGCCCAAGGCTAATGAATGAACAAAATCTTACTGTACTGATTTCTCATGATGTAAGTAAGATCTTAAACTCTAAAGTTCAGGCTGACAAGGGCACCATCTTTAAAGCTGCTGTAACTCAAGAAGTATCAAAAGCTCTAGGAATAGAATATCACTTACACTGTTCCTGGAGACCCCAATCTTCAGGAAAAAGTTGAAAAGGCTAATGACATTGTTAAAAGACACCCATGCAAGCTAACTCAGGAAAAAAAGAGAGTAGATTTAAAGTTTTATCCATAGCCTTAATGAGGGCTCAAAGTGCCCCTATGAAGAAGGGACTGTCTGTGACAGACTGGTTTTGTGCACAGATATTGTCATAGATTCTGAAATCTTAAAATTAACTATGTGATTCAGCTTTTATCTTTTCAACAGATATTACTGGGACATTAACTCCTGATCCAGCCTTTCAGTTAAACAAACTGCTGTTTGAGCCAGGAAATGAGATGGGCCTGAGAATCCAGGTGGGCTTGCTTCTGCTGGCTCCAGAAGTCCTGAGTCTGCCGTTTGACCCTGAAGACAGCACCTTCCTGTCCTGAACTCATTCTTAGGCTGCGTTCCACAATCGGTCCAATTGCTGGGTCTGCGGAGCACTCCCCACGTCATCAACTCAAGACTCCCCATGGTGGGTTTTTCTGTTTCAAGGAAAGGACTTTCTTCAACTCTGTGATGACATCTAGCAATCCTAAGATGGACTGATGTAACTATGGGCATAATGTGACTTTTAATTTTGATTATGTTTTAACTTCGTTTAATGACTGTTTTGCCTTACATCTGTAACTGTAAAATGGGGTTTGTTTCTAACAATCTGAAAGCTTTTAAGTTACAAATGGTTGTCCAGGCTCCTACGAGTGCCACAACCTCCTCCAACTATTACTTGGGGCTCCTGGATTAAAGATGGTCAATATGAGGGTTAGGAGAATATGTTGTCTTGACAGTTTAGGCACCATGCCCCTCAACAGCAGAAAGTAGTTATGGAATGAAAACGACGCTCCTTTCCCTTGGCAACATAATCCTCCTAAAAGAAAAGTGGAAGCAGGGTGAGAGGGTCACTTCCTAGGCACGTTGATAAGAAATCCGGGGTCCCTGAGGAGGAGAAGCGGGTCTCGGGCTCTCAAGGAGGAGATAGGGGTCTGGAATTCTCAAGGAGGAGGAAAGGACAAACGTCTTGTTTTTCTCTACATTCCTTAGTCTTAGCCACATAAAAGGTTTTTTGACTTTAAGCCCAGAACTGGTGATTATACAACAGACAACTCAATTTAAACTCTGTACAAGGGATTGTATAACGACAATGTATATTCTGTGCTGCTTGAGGACAGTTTCTCCTTCCTGAAAACCTTGTGACTAATCCTGATATCTTAGAATGTATATCATGGTAGTGGGTTTTTCTGTGCTAAAAACTTGGAGTTTCTCAGAGCCCCTCTAAAACACCACATTGGAGTTTCACTTTTATATTATATATATACACATACATATATAATATATTATATATATTTATATACCTTCTACTGATTTTGCTTCTATGCAGAGCCTTGATTAATACACTATCTTTAAGAACCACTTCATTCCTGAAGCATCTCTAGGTACATGTTTCACATGGATCTCTTCTGACTTTTACTTCATTTCCCTTTTCCTGGCCCTTAACTTTCTGTTCTCTCTCTTTTTCAATTGTTCTCTAATTATAAGTGCAAGAAAAATGACAAACATTTAGCCCAGTATCTGGCATATAATAAGTGCTTAATAAGTGAATATCTGAATCAACTGGCTCAGATTTACTAGGTATTTACTCTCTCAATATCAAGAAGAGTTCAACTCCTTCAGCAGGTATTCAGCTGGCTACAGCAGACAAGAACCTGACCCGGTTCGCACAATTGTACCAGTTGCTTGGAACAAGTCGTATGTTTGCGCCCTCTCAGATAAATACTCTGTTTTCCTTTCTACCAGAATTGGATTGCAGGGTGGTTTTTTCCCTCTACCATTCCCAGCTGATTTATTTCAGCAAATAGATGAATTGCTACACTTCCAAAGAAGCCTAAGGCCCCCAGCGGTAGTCATTTTTATTCCAAAGTATTTTTCTTCTTTTGATGATCATAGGATTAACAGAACATATAGAAAAGATTATCTTTTTATTAAAATCCCATTTTGTTTCTGATGAGACTACCACATAGTTTGAGAAATGGCAATGGAAACTGAAATACTGGCTCTGTAGGACAGTCTTTCTACTGAAAAGACATTGTGGGAATTTGACAACAGTGGCAGCTCAGTGCCAGCTGCTGGTTTCCCCCAAATGGGAGTGAACAAGAGCAGGAAGGCAGCCATCCTGACAAGCTACATTTGTCGTCTTTTTACTATTATTACTCTTAGTTTATTTTATGCTTGCAAAAATTTCTACAATTCAGATAGAAAAGGACTGCCAAATATTTATTTCATGTATAAGATACAAATGAAAATATATACTGATAAGATAACTAAAGATACGTCTTTAATGTTGAAGGATAAACTAAACAATGATTTTAAAGCACAGTGAGGATGCATGGGGTGGCCAAGAGGGCACAGGGAAGCTGCATCTGAGCTGAGCTGAGTTGGAATTCACTCCAGTGGCCGTGTTGCTGTGTTAATTCTGTATTTGCCCTCCAATGCATTGACTGTGGAGAAGGCAATGGCACCCCACTCTAGTACTCTTGCCTGGAAAATCCTATGGGCGGAGGAGCCTGGTGGGCTGCAGTCCATGGGGTCGCTAAGAGTAGGACACGACTGAGAGACTTCACTTTCACTTTTCACTTTCCTGCATTGGAGAAGGAAATGACAACCCACTCCAGTGTTCTTGCCTGGAGAATCCCAGGGACAGGGGAGCCTGGTGGGCTGCCATCTACGGGGTCGCACAGAGTCGGACACGACTGAAGTGACTTAGCAGCAGCAGCAGCATTGACTGTAATGCAGAAAGCTAAAGCCTTCTCCCTCTGCTTTCTGCCCAAGGTGAACTAGGGCAGCCAAGGCCATCTGGCACAGGAGGCTCTGAGTCTGAGAACTTGGGGCAGCTGGGCAGTGGTGGTGGAAGAGAGGGCAGAAGCCACGTTCCTGTGCTCCCAGGCTGGAATTAAAGAGGTCCTTGATCCCTCAAAAGCTATTTAGCTCTCTGTTGGGAGTAACTGTCTGAGATATGGGGCCTTTAGACATGAGATACACTTGCGGAGTCTCTGGAATATTCACAGAGAACATCCCTCTACAAAACCCCTTCTTCCCATTGATAGCTTATGGTGAACAGTGTCGGATTTGTGATCTCTGAAGAAGATTTAACTTCAGGATCAGGGACCAGGCTTGATCACTCAAGAGCTTTTGTATAGCAGAGTTTTACTAAAGTATAAAAAGGGAAAAAAAGCAGAAATTCTTTGGTGCTCAGCTTTCTTTATACTCAAACTCTCACATCCATACATGATGGTTGGATGGCATAAACAACTCAATGGATATAAGTCTGAGTGAACTCCAGGAGCTGGTGTTGGACAGGGAGGCCTGGCATGCTGCTGTCCATGGTGTTGCAAAGAGTCAGACACAACTGAGCAAATGAACTGAACTGAACTCTTTCTTCAGTCTTTCCCAGCATCAAGGTCTTTTCAAATGGGTCAGCTCTTCACTTCAGGTGGCCAAAATATTGGAGTTTCAGTTTCAGCATCAGTCCTTCCAATGAATATTCAGGACTGATTTCCTTTAAGATGGACTGGTTGGATCTCCTGCAGTCCAAGGGACTCTCAAGAGTTTTCTTCAACACCAGTTTTATTAAAGTATAAAAAGGGACAAAAAGCATCAATTCTTTGGCACTCAGCTTCCTTTATAGCCAAACTCTCACATCCATACATGATTACTGGAAAAACTATAGCCTTGACTAGACGGACCTTCACTGGCAAAGTAATGTCTCTGATTTTTAATATGCTGTCTAGGTTGGTCACAACTTTTCTTCCAAGGAGCAAATGTCTTTTTATATCTTAGCTGCAGTCACGATCAGCAGTGATTTTGGAGACCAAAAAAAATAAAATCTGCCACTGTTTCAACTGTTTCTCCATTTATCTGCCATGAAGTGATGGGACCAGATGCCATGATCTTAGTTTTCTGAATGTTGAGCTTTAAGCCAACTTTTTGACTCTCCTCTTTCACTTTCATCAAAAGGCTCTTTAGTTCTTCTTCACTTTCTGCCATAAGGGTGGTGTTATCTGCCTATCTGAGGTTATTGATATTTCTCTGACAATCTTGATTCCAGCTTGTGCTTCATCCAACCCAGTGTTTCTCATGATGTACTCTGCATATAAGCAAGGTGACAATATACAGCCTTGATGTAGTCCTTTCCCTATTTGGAACCATGCCCAATTTTAACTGTTGCTTCTTGACCTGCATACAGATTTCTCAAGAAGTGGGTCATGTCATCAGGTATTCCCATCACTTTAAGAATTTTCCATAGTTTGTGGTGATCCACACAGTCAAAGGCTTTGGCATAGTCAATAAAGCATAAATAGATATCTTTCTGGAACTCTCTTGCTTTTTCAATGATCTGGTGGATGTTGGCAATTTGATCCCTGGTTCCTCTGCCTTTTCTAAAACCAGCTTGAACATCTGGAAGTTCATGGTTCACATATTGTTGAAGCCTAGCTTGAAGAATTTTGAGCATTACTTTGCTAGTGTGTGAGATGAGTTCAATTGGCATTTCCTTTCTTTGGGACTGGAGTGAAAGCTGACCTTTTCCAGTCCTGTGGCCACTGTTGAGCTTTTCAAATTTGCTGGCATATTGAGTGTAGCACTTTCACAGCATCATCTTTAAGGATTTGAAATAGTTCAGCTGGAATTTCATCACCTCCAATAGCTTTGTTTGTAGTGATGCTTCCTAAGGCCCACTTGACTTCACATTCGAGGATGTCTGGCTCTAGGTCAGTGATGATATCATCGTGATTATCTGGGTCATGAAGATCTTTTTCATATAGTTCTTCTGTGTATTGTGGCTATCTCTTCTTAATATCTTCTGCTTCTGTTAAGTCCATACCATTTCTGTCCTTTATTGAACCCATTTTTGCATGAAGTTTTCTCTTGGTGTCTCTAATTTTCTTGAAGAGATCTCTAGTCTTTACCGTTCTGTTGTTTTCCTCTATCTTTGCACTGATCACCGAGGAAGGCTTTCTTATCTCTCTTTGCTATTCTCTGGAACTCTGCATTCAGATGGGTCTATCTTTCATTTTCCCCTTTTCTTTTCACTTCTCTTCTTTTCACAGCTATTTGTAAGGCCTCCTCAGAAAGCCATTTTGCCTTTTTGCACTTCTTTTTCTTGGGGGTTACCTACTCCTTGTCTCCTGCACAATGTCATGAACCTCCATCCATAGTTCATCAGGCACTCTGTCTATCAGATCTAGGCCTTTAAATCTATTTCTCACTTACACTATATAATCATTAGGGATTTGATTTAGGTCATACCTGAATGGTCTAGTGGTTTTCCCTGCTTTCTTCAATTTCAGTCTGAATTTGGCAATAAGGAGTTCATGATCTGAGCCACAGTCAGCTCCTAGTTTTGTTTTTTTGAATGTATGGAGCTTCTCCATCTTTGGCTGCAAAGAATATAATCAGTCTGATTTTGGTGTTGGCCATCTGGTGATGTCCAGAGTCTTCTCTTGTGTTGTTGGAAGAGGGTGTTTGCTATGATCAATGCATTCTCTTGGCATAACTCTATTAGCCTTTGCCCTGCTTCGTTCTGTACTCCAAGCCCAACACAATACTATAAAGTAATTATCCTTCAATTAAAAATAAATAAAATATATAGCAGAGTGTGTCCAAAACAGCAATAACAGAAAAGTTGTATGGGATACTTGAAAACAGACAAAAAACACACCTCAGAACATCAAATTACTCCCTCCCTGGTAACCATGTCCCATGGTGATCTCTCCAGCAAGGAAGAGATGCAAGCTGACCCTGAGATAGAAAAGGTACACATTATTTTGGACCCGTAGCTGAGACTAGCAGACATTTCAAGATCAGGAACCTATTTTAGCTTAAATACAGGCCTTATAATTTGTTCCAGATATAAAATTGCCTTGTTTTGCTTTAAAATTTTAGCTACCAGTAACTACTTTATAAATTGAGAGGGATAAATTTGAAGGACACATTTGAAAATATTACTTATTAAAGCTGAGTTTTTTTGCCTGCTGTAAATCCTCTTTCCATTTAAATGGAAGTAAAGCAGAGAAATCGCTTTTGTGATACTCTTCTTATTTGTGTTTCTATGGAAACAGATTCTTGATTAGGAAATGGAAAGCTAAAAAAAAAAAAAAAAAAAAAAACCTTATAAGCAGGCAGAGCATAACTGAGGTTGTTTTGTTGGCCAGATTTCATCCAATCCAAGGTAACATAATGCTAAAGTAGCCCAGACTTGCAGAAATGGGCCCTTATATTCCCAGTCTACCCAGTCTACCTATTTGATCTCTCATACTTTCTTGACTACACCCTAACCAAAGTCTGGCAATCACAAGAACCCCACAGCCTTGCCTAACAGACCCTTACTACTTGGTACAGCAGGTTTCACTGGATCTTGGTTTTTAATATTTCTCTTAATTAATTCCCAAAACATGATGCTTTCCCTAAGGTATACGTTTAAGAGCAAAGGAAACTTTTGGGAAATCATTGAAAGAATGCAGACTAAAAAGAAAAAATAAAACGAGAACCTGAATTTCAAAGAGTAAACAATAATTTGGTATCATTTTGGCTTTTACACCACAACCATTTCTTTCTCTTTTTTTTTAATTTTTATTTTTACTTTATTTTACTTTACAATACTGTATTGGTTTTGCCATACATTGACATGAATCCACCACTGGTGTACCTGTGATCCCAAACATGAACCCCCCTCCCACCTCCCCTCCCCATAACATCTCTCTGGGTCATCCCCGTGCACCAGCCCCAAGCATGCTGTATCCTGCATCAGACATAGACTGGTGATTCGATTCTTACATGTTAGTATACATGTTTCAATGCCATTCTCCCAAATCATCCCACCCTCTCCCTCTCCCTCTGAGTCCAAAAGTCCACTATACGCATCTGTGTCTTTTTTGCTGTCTTGCGTACAGGGTCATCATTGCCATCTTTCTAAATTCCATATATATGTGTTAGTATATTGTAAAAAGACATATGGATGGCTAACAAACACATGAAAAGATGCTCTACATCACTCATTATTAGAGAAATGCAAATCAAAACCACAATGAGGTACCACTTCACGCCAGTCAGAATGTCTGTGATCCAAAAATCTGCAAGCAATAAATGCTAGAGAGGATGTGGAGAAAAGGGAACCCTCCTACACTGTTGGTGGGAATGCAAACTAGTACAGCCACAACCATTTCTTAATAGCTCACGTTTGAATTGAAGGTGTCAAATCCATACTGTCCCTATTCTGGGAAGAAGTGTCATGCAAAATGTACTAAAAACTTCCATTACACAAACCATGATGTTGGCACACAATTACAACTAATTACACAATTATTATTTTCAAAACCTCAGTGCTGTGGAAGGTGCTGATATATATGTTTGCAGAACAAGACTAGAAAAATCTTAGTTTAAAATAAGTCCATGTAATTGTATAAAACGTTAAAAACAATTCAACCAAAACAGAATAGCTTATATCAAAATCTATCATAAAACTTGAGACGGCAATGTTGATGTCATTCTCTTAGCTGTTTGGCATGAAAGATATGTGGTGTATCATATATAAACTCATTACCTCTAAACTTCTGGATCAGCATAAGAATGAATATTTATGCTAGTATACCCTGCCTAGGCTTCTCTGATGGCTCAGTTGGTGAACAAGCTGCCTGCAATGCAGGAGACCCCAGTTCGATTCCTGGGTTGGGAAGATCCTCTGTAGAAGGGATAGGCTACCCACTCCAGTGTTCTTGGGCTTCCCTTGTAGCTCAGCTGGTAAAGAATCCGACTGCAATGCAGAAGACCTGGGTTTTGATCCCTGGGGGGAAAGTCTACCCACTCCAGTATTCTGGCCTATACAGTCCATGGGGTCACAAACAGTTGGACATGACTGAGTGACTTTCACGTTTTATACACAGCCTAAAATCTCCCTGGTTTCTTTAGTTCCAAACACCTTATTATCACTATCTGCATACCAGAAATCTAAAGGCTAGCGATTAGGAGAAATTTGTCCCCCAAAAGTTAGAATTTCTTTTTAAGTGTAGTGTAACTATAAAGCAATAATATTACAGTATTGCTCAGGATAATAATCACGGGAGAGGAAAGACAATAACAAAGAATGAAAGGAAGGAAGGAAGAGGGAAGGCAAGAGGGGAGGAGGAGGGAAAGAGGGGGAAAGAGAAAGAGAAGAGAGAAAGAAAGTATAAGAAAGAGAAGAAGGGCATTGAATAAGCTTAGGGGGGAATAAAGATAGGAAGGAAGGAAGAAATTTGGATATCACTGAGTCAATAATTGTTTTAAGATGGAGAAAAAGATGAATATAACCAAAAGCGAACACTAGTCAATTCTCCTTTCATGCATCGACCATAGAAATAGTGTTGTTTAACATTACTACGGAGCCAGATGCAAATAAGTGAGAAGAGACACAGAAGAAAAGACTGAGAGACAGAGAAAAGAGAAATCCCAATAATACATCAGTGTCTCTACAACATACCCTGGTCACTTGTGTTTCTGCTGATGGGAAACAAATGGCATATATACCAGGCCTGTTGCAATAAGGTCTCTCTGGATGCTGGACATACTCATAGAGAATGAGATGAGTGCAATGGGTAAAAAATAAGAAAAGAAAAGCCAATATAGTTGTACAATAAATGCCATAAAAACATAACCATATTAGCATTCAGACCATTTATCTGATTGTATATTTCAGATCATCTGTTAAAACAAAATAAAACAATGACACCCATTCATTTTGTGTCTCACCTGTTGGGGAATAAAAATCCTCACAGAGTAAAAGATATTAACTTGAGAAGCTCTTTTGAAATTCATTATACAGCTTTTCTGAAGGGACAACACTTCCTTTAGTTCAGTTCAGTCACTCAGTCCTGTCCAAATCTTTGTGACCCCATGGACTGCAGCACACCAGGCCTCCCTCTCCATCGCCAACTCCTGGAGTTTACTCAAACTCATGTCCACTGAGTTGGTAATGCCATAAAATTAAATTAAATATTTTTTTAAAGCCTTGTAAAACATTTTTTTTAATCAATGGTTTGATCAACAGATTATGTTTAAACCAGACTGAAGAATTAGTTGATCTGACATGACAAATGGGGTGAGGGAAGACATCAATAAGATCAGAACATACATAGACACAAAGAAATAGCATTGGTCTTTTGCAAACACGATTGTAATAAATGTAAGATATGACGCATATAGACACCATTTAAAACAAAATGTAAAACAAAACACTCACTAGCAGAGCTTTGAGCTTTTGCTTTCCTTGTATCAACCCCAGCACCTGCTGTCTGTCCTCAGGCTCTTCACTGAGGAGTGCTGTAAGTATGGAACTCAAGGCAGTCCAAACAGGCAAGGGTTGGTTAAATTCCAGAAGAACAGGAATCAGCAGAGGAATATCATTTTGAATTTTGTAAGATTGCTGTTGAGAGTGCTTGGAGTGGTGGGATACTCCAGGCAAGAGTACTAGAGTGGGTTGCCATTTCCTTCTCCAGGAGATCTTCCCCACCCAGGGATCGAACCTGGGTCTCCCACATTGCAGGCAGATGCTTTACCATCTGAGCTACCAGGGAAGCTCATCCAAGTGAGAGTTGGAATATAAAGAAAGCTGAGCGCCAAAGAATTGATGCTTTTGAACTGTGGTGTTGGAGAAGACTCTTGAGAGTCCCTTGGACTACAAGGAGATCCAACCAGTCCATCATAAAGGAAATCAGTCCTGAATATTCATTGGAAGGACTGATGCTGAAACCAAAACTCCAATACTTTGGCCACCTGAAGTGAAGAACTGACTCATTTGAAAAGACACCAATGCTGGGAAAGATTGAAGGCAGGAGGAGAAGGGGACAACAGAGGATGAAATGGTTGGTATGACTACTGGAAAAACCATAGCTTTGACTAGATGGACCTTTGTTAGCAAAGTAATGTCTCTACTTTTAAAATACTTCCTTAATCCTTCTTATTATTTACATTATATTTCTTCATGTAAGAAAGATGACATAGTCATTACAAATTGCTGACCAGATGTGCCAGGTAAATAAATGACTTGCTGCCAAAAAACAAAAACACACACCTGAACTTCGCAAGAGTAATAGATCATTGAAAGCGATCCAGAAAATCACATTGTAGAAAACCAGAGAGTACTTTTCATTTGGAGACGTGTAATACAACTGATGTAATACAAAGAATGCTCAAACTACTGCACAATTGGACTCATCTCACACACTAGTAAAGTAATGCTCAAAACTCTCCAAGCCAGGTTTCAGCAATACGTGAAACGTTAATTTCCAGATGTTCAAGCTGGTTTTAGAAAAGGCAGAGCAACCAGAGATCAAACTGCCAACATCCGCTGGATCATCAAAAAAGCAAGAGAGTTCCAGAAAAACATCTATTTCTGCTTTATTGACTATGTCAAAGCCTTTGACTGTGTGGATCACATAGTTCTGTTCAATCGCTCAGTCGTGTCTGACTCTTTGAGACCCCATGAATCGCAGCACGCCAGGCCTCCCTGTCCATCACCAACTCCCGGAGTTCACTCAGACGCACCTCCATCGAGTCAGTGATGTCATCCAGCCATCTCATCCTCTGTCGTCCCCTTTCCCTCCTGCCCCCAATCTCTCCCAGCATCAAAGTCTTTTCCAATGAGTCAACTCTTGGCATGAGGTGGCCAAAGTACTGAGTTTCAGCTTTATCATCATTCCCTCCAAAGAAATCCCAGGGTTGATCTCCTTCAGAATGGACTGGTTGGATCTCCGTGCAGTCCAAGGGACTCTCAAGAGTCTTCTCCAACACCACAGTTCAAACGCATCAATTCATTGGCGCTCAGCCTTCATCACAGTCCAACTCTCACATCCATACATGACCACTGGAAAAACCATAGCCTTGACTAAATGGACCTTTGTTGGCAAAGTAATGTCTCTGCTTTTGAATATACTATCTAGGTTGGTCATAACTTTTCTTCCAAGGAGTAAGCGTCTTTTAATTTCATGGCTGCAATCTCCATCTGCAGTGATTTTGGAGCCCCAAAAATAAAGTCTGACACTGTTTCCCCATCTATTTCTCATGAAGTGATGGGACCAGATGCCATGATCTTAGTTTTCTGAATGTTGAGCTTTAAGCCAACATTTTCACTCTCCTCTTTCACTTTCATCAAGAGGCTTTGTAATTCCTCTTCACTTTCTGCCATAAGGGTAGTGTCATCTGCATATCTGAGGTGATTGATATTTCTCCTGGCAATCTTGACTCCAGCTTGTGCTTCTTCCAGCCCAGCATTTCTCATGATGTACTCTGCATAGAAGTTAAATAAGCAGGGTGACAATATACAGCCTTGACGTACTCCTTTTCCTGTTTGGAACCAGTCTGTTGTTCCATGTCCAGTTTGAACTGTTGCTTCCTGACCTGCATATAGGCTTCTCAAGAGGCAGGTCAGGTGGTCTGGTATTCCCATCTCTTTCAGAATTTTCCACAGTTTATTGTGATCCACACAGTCAAAGGCTTTGGCATAGTCAATGAATCAGAAATAGATGCTTTTCTGAAACTCTCTTGCTTTTTTGACGATCCAGCAGATGTCGGCAATTTGATCTCTGGTTCCTCTGCCTTTTCTAAAACCAGCTTGAACGTCAGGAAGTTCACAGTTCATGTATTGCTGAAGTCTGGCTTGGAGAATTTTGAACATAACTAGCATGTGAGATTGATTAGCCCTTGTAATTACTATATTTATTGATTAGCCCTAGTAAAATCTTTAGAGTTTTCTATGTAGAGAATCATGTCTTCTGCAAACAAACAAGAGACCTACCTCAAACCTAGGGACACATAAAGACTGAAAGTGAGGGCCTGGATAGAGATATTTCATGCAAATGGAGACCAAGAAAAAGCAGGAATAGCAATACTCATATGAGATAAAATAGACTTAAAATAAAGACTCTTATGAGAGACAAAGAAGACACTGCATAATGATCAAGGGATCAATCCCAAGGAAAAGGCATAGCAACTATTAATATATATGCATCCACATAGGAGCACCTCAATACATAAAGCAAATGCTGACAACTATTAAAGAGGAAATAGAAGCAACATAATAATAGTGGGAGAATTTAATACCTCACTTATACCAATGGACAGATCATTCAGACAAGAAATAAACAAAGAAATGCAAACTTTAAATAATACATTGCACCAGTTGGACTTAATTGATGTCTGTAGTCACTTTTCTCTCAAGCACACATGGAACATTCTCCAGGATAGATCACATCTTGGGCCTGAAATCTAGCCTTGGTAAATTTTAAAATATTGAAATATTTAAATCATCTTTTCTGATCACAGTGCTATAAAATCTTATCAAATACAGGAAAAAAAAAAAAACTATGAAAAACACAAACACATGGAGGCTAAGCAACATGCTTCTGAATAACCAACAGAGAGTTGGGCATGACTGAGCTACTGAACTGAACTGAACATAGAATAAATCAAAAAGGATATCAAAATATACCTAGATGCAAATGACAATGAAAACATGGCAACCCAAAACCTATGCTGCTGCTGCTAAGTCGCTTCAGTCATGTCCGACTCTGTGCGACCCCATAGACGGCAGCCCACCAGGCTCCCCAGTCCCTGGGATTCTCCAGGCAAGAACACTGGAGTGGGTTGCCATTTCCTTCTCCATGCATGAAAGTGAAAAGTGAAAGTGAAGTTGCTCAGTCGGGTCCGACTCTTCGTGACCCCATGGACTACAGCCTACCAGGCTCCTCTGCCCATGGGATTTTCCAGGCAAGAGTGGTGGAGTGAGGTGCCATTGCCCAAAACCTATGGGATGCAGTAAAAGCAGGGCTAAGAGGGAAATTCATAGCAATACAAAGGCTACCTCAAGAAACAAGAGAGACATCAAATAAAGAGCCTAAACTTAAACCTAAAACAACTAGAAAAAGAAGAACAAAAAAGCTCCTAAGTATCAGAGCAGAAATAAATGAAAAAGAAATGGAGACTAGAGCAAAGATCAATAAAACTAAAAGCTGGTTTTTTGAGAAGATAAATAAAATTGACAAACTGTTAGAATCATCAAGGGGAAAAAAAAAGAAGACTCAATAAGATTCGAAATGAAAAAAGAGAAGTTACAACAGACAACACAGAAATACAAAGGATCATAAAAGACAACTATGAGCAACTGTATGCCAATAAAATGGACAACTTAGAAGAAATGGACAAACATTTAGAAAAGTATACCCTTCCTAAAATGACCAGGAAGAAATAGAAAATATGAACAGACCAATCACAAGCAAACAAATAGAAACTGTAATAAAAAATCTTCCAACAAATAAAAGCCCAGGATCAGATTGCTTCACAGGTTAATTCTACCAAAAATTTAGAGAAGAGCTAAAACATATCCTGCTCAAATTCTTACAGAAAATTGCAGAGGGAGGAAAACTCCCAAACTCGTTCTACAAGAACACCATCACCCTGATACCAAAATCATACAAAGATGCCATACAAAAAAAGAGAAAATTACAGGCTAATACCACTGATGGACATAGATGCAAAATCTTCAACAAAATTCCCAGCAAACAGGATCCAAGAACACATTAAAAAGATCATATATCTGAAGAGGACAATATACACACTCTTATCAGGTCCTCCATCAGGCTGGACAATCAAAACTCTCCATATTAACATGCTTATAACTTAACAAGTATATATAAACTGGAGAGATAGAACTTTAAAATTATCCAGTTTTAATATAAGTGGGAATTTTCTCAGCTATTGAAATGTTACATTACAAATTACTTTATATGGATTATGGTTAAAATAGATTCATTTACTAGTGGTTTAATATAGTAAAGTTGCAGGATATAAAATCAACACACAGAAATCCCTTGCATTCCTATACACGAATAATGAGAAAGTAGAAAAAGAAATTAAGGAAACAATTCCATTCACCATTGCAACGAAAAGAATAAAATACTTAGGAATATATCTACCTAAAGAAACTAAAGACCTATATATAGAAAACTATAAAACACTGATGAAAGAAATCAAAGAGGACACTAATAGATGGAGAAATATACCATGTTCATGGATTGGAAGAATCAATATAGTGAAAATGAGTATACTACCCAAAGCAATTTACAAATTCAATGCAATCCCTATCAAGCTACCAGGCACATTTTTCACAGAACTAGAACAAATAATTTCAAGATTTGTATGGAAATACAAAGAACCTCGAATAGCCAAAGCAATCTTGAGAAAGAAGAATGGAACTGGAGGAATCAACTTGCCTGACTTCAGGCTCTACTACAAAGCCACAGTCATCAAGACAGTATGGTACTGGCACAAAGACAGACATATAGATCAATGGAACAAAATAGAAAGCCCAGAGATAAATCCACACACATATGGACACCTTATCTTTGACAAAGGAGGCAAGAATATACAATGGAGTAAAGACAATCTCTTTAACAAGTGGTGCTGGGAAAACTGGTCAACCACTTGTAAAAGAATGAAACTAGATCACTTTCTAACACCGCACACAAAAATAAACTCAAATGGATTAAAGATCTAAATGTAAGATCAGAAACTATAAAACTCCTAGAGGAGAACATAGGCAAAACACTCTCAGACATAAATCACAGCAGGATCCTCTATGATCCACCTCCCAGAATGCTGGAAATAAAAGCAAAAATAAACAAATGGGATCTAATTAAAATTAAAAGCTTCTGCACAACAAAGGAAAATATAAGCAAGGTGAAAAGACAGCCTTCTGAATGGGAGAAAATAATAGCAAATGAAGCAACTGACAAACAACTAATCTCAAAAATATACAAGCAACTTCTGCAGCTCAACTCCAGAAAAATAAACGACCCAATCAAAAAATGGGCCAAAGAACTAAATAGACATTTCTCCAAAGAAGACATACGGATGGCTAACAAACACATGAAAAGATGCTCAACATCACTCATTATTAGAGAAATGCAAATCAAAACCACAATGAGGTACCACTTCACACCAGTCAGAATGGCTGCGATCCAAAAATCTGCAAGCAATAAATGCTGGAGAGGGTGTGGAGAAAGGGAACCCTCCTACACTGTTGGTGGGAATGCAAACTAGTACAGCCACTATGGAGAACAGTGTGGAGATTCCTTAAAAAGTTGCAAATAGAACTACCATATGACCCAGCAATCCCACTTCTGGGGCATACACACCGAGGAAACCAGAATTGAAAGAGACACATGTACCCCAATGTTCATCGCAGCACTGTTTATAATAGCCAGGACATGGAAACAACCTAGATGTCCATCAGCAGATGAATGGATAAGAAAGCTGTGGTACATATACACAATGGAGTATTACTCAGCCGTTAAAAAGAATTCATTTGAATCAGTTCTGATGAGATGGATGAAACTGGAGCCGATTATACAGAGTGAAGTAAGCCAGAAAGAAAAACACCAATACAGTATACTAACACATATATATGGAATTTAGGAAGATGGCAATGACGACCCTGTATGCAAGACAGGGAAAGAGACACAGATCTGTATAACGGACTTTTGGACTCAGAGGGAGAGGGAGAGGGTGGGATGATTTGGGAGAATGACATTCTAACATGTATACTATCATGTGAATTGAATCGCCAGTCTATGTCTGACGCAGGATGCAGCAAGCTTGGGGCTGGTGCATGGGGATGACCCAGAAAGATGTTATGGGGAGGGAGGTGGGAGGGGGGTTCATGTTTGGGAATGCATGTAAGAATTAAAGATTTTAAAATTTAAAAAATAAAAAACTAATAAAAAAAAATAAATAAAAACATAATAAAAAAAAAAAAACTAAAAAAAAAATAAAATAAAATAAAAAATAAAAAGATCATATATCATGATCAAATGGCCTTTATTCCAGGGATGCAAAAATTCTTCAATATATGTAAATCAATCTATATGATAAACTATATTAACAAATTGAAAGATTAAAAACCATATGATCATTTCAATAGATGCAAAAAAAGCCTTTTGCAAAATTCAACACCCATTTATAATAAAAACTCTCCAGAAAGTAGGCACAGAAGGAACATACCACAACATAATAATGGCCTTACACAGCAAACCCAGAGCAAAAGTTATCCTCAACTGCAAAAAACAGAAAGCGTTTCCTCTAAAACCAGGAACAAGCGTGCCCACTCTCACCAATATTATTCAACATAGTTTTGGGAGCTCTAGCCACAGCAATCAGAGAAGAAAAAGAAATAATAGAAATACAGATTGGAAAAGAAATAAAACCCTCGCTGTTTGCAGACGGGATTCTACGTATACTATTTAATTGAATCAAATTCAAGCAAATTCCTGTCAGGAATAATGGAAATACAACTACATTTCCCTGAGATGAGAATTTCTCTCTTACAAGGTACAAACACACTTTACAAATATATTTTAATTCAAGTTCCTAATTTTCCCTAACTTTCCAGTGTTTCTGGCTGTGAAATCATATGCTTTCCAAGAGAAATAGCAACAGAAATGACCTGCACTCAAAGTACTTACTAGGGAAGATAACCCTAAATTCAGTCACTGAATATTTCTCAGAAGCTTAGTTAGAAGAAATAATATTTATGGGGAGTTTCCTATTTATATAATAGAGTGCAATCCATTCCTTATTAATTACATTTTCCTCAAAAGGTAAGATCTTATTGTCTTGTGTTACATTATGCCATATTTTTATATGAAGAAATAACTTTATTTTGTTTGCCTAATAAAATAAAAGCTCCTACCCAGGTTACCTGACAAATTCTAGAGGGATTTACGCAGTCCACCAAAGCTACTCTTGTTTTGAGCCTGAATTACCAAACTTTCAATAAAACAAATAAAAGCCCATTCATGGGAATAAAAAAAAATTCAAATCTGCCAACAACATCATCACTCAGTTTTGTATGTATTCACAGTGAACTAAGGAAATATAAAGAATTTCTTTAAATCTTTTTTTTTAATTTGTAAATAGGAGAATTGAAATCTCATTCTGTGAATCATTATGTGTCAAATTATTTCCCATTACTCCAGTTGTTTTTCTCCTATGCTAGAAAGATGTGACTGCAGCAAACAGTTATAACAAGAAATCGATCCTCTTCTAATATTATCTAGAAAATGTTTAGTGTTGCTAAAAAACAACTGAAAAGAGCATCTATAGGAGTATTCAAAACACTTCATTTTAAGAGTTGACTGATTTTAAAAGAAATGTTCACTTGTTCATTGTATACACAAATATTTAATGACACCTGCAGCATTGGAGAAGGAAATGGCAACCCACTCCAGTGTTCTTGCCTAGAGAATCCCAGGGACGGGGAAGCCTGGTGGGCTGCAGTCTACACGGTCGCACAGAGTCGGACATGACTGAAGCGACTTAGCAGCAGCAGCAGCAGCAGCAGCAGCAGTATGCTTAACGCCATGACACCCAATTCCTGCAAAGACTTTTGCTTTCAGTGGCTCTCAATGTCTTCTAATATACTGCTTTCTTCTTTGTTTTTGTATTACAGCCTTTCATCCTGTTGACTCATTTTTAATTTAAAATCTTGCTTCTTACTTTCTGTCATTTTTAACTTGACAGATTTTATTTACCTGGACTCCAAAGTCACTGTGGATGGTGACTGCAGTCATGAAGTTAAAAGACTCTTGCTCCTTGGAAGAAAAGCTGTGACAAAACTAGACAGCATTTTAAAAAGTGGAGACATCATTTGGCTGACAAAGGTCTATGTAGTCAAAGCTATGGTTTTTCCAGTGGTTATGCACAGATGTAAGAGTTGGACAATAAAGAAGGCTGAGAACGGAAGAATTTATGCTTTCGAATTGTGGTGCTAGAGGACTCTTGAGAATCCCTTGGATAGCAAGAAGATCAAACCAGTCAATCCTAAAGGATCAACCCTGAATATTCATTGGAAGTACTGATACTGAAGCTGAAGTTCCAATTCTTTATCTGATGTGAAGAGCCAACTCGTTGGAAAAGACCCTGATGCTGGGAAAGATTGAGGGCAGGAGGAGAAGGGGTGAGATGGTTGGATGGCATCATCAACTAAATGAACATGAATCTGAGCAAACTCCAGGAAACAGTGAAGGACAGGGAAGCCTGGCATACTGCAATTCATGGAGTTGCAAAGAGACAGACACAATTTAGTGTCTGAACAACAACATAATACACACAGAAGTATGTACAACTCACAAAAGTACATATTCATGATTTTTCAAAAAGTGGACCCCATCCATCACGCCGGTACTCAAACCAAGAAATAGGATCTTATCAACAGCCTTGAAGCTTACTTCATGCGCCTCCCTCTCACCACCCTTCCCTCCAAGGATAACCATTTATCCTCACCACTACCAATATGTCAGCTTGACATTTTTTGTGTTTTACATAAGTGCAATCATATTCCCTTGCTTTATTTGCTCGACATTCTACTTGAGAAATTCGCCCAGTGGTGTGATGGTCGAGTTTTAATAAGTGACAGATTTCAAGCTATCATCTTGAGTCGTTGATCACAGAGTTGGGAAGTTTGTTGGCATCAAGCAGCTTCTTACACAACACTGAATTCATCTATGTTGTTGCAATTTCATTCTCATGATTACAACGCCCCAAATTTTATCACATTTAATTTTATGTACCAATGTATATTGTCTCAGAAAAGCTCAGATCTCACAAATTCATATGGGAGTTGATTAGCTAGCTGTAGTTTTTTCTTGTTGCATTTTTCTATCTGTCTTACACATAAATGAAGGCAGGTCTGGAACATTTTCTGGAACATTTGGGGAAGTTTATTTTCCATGATTTTATAAACTAAATTCAGTTGTTCCATAATCACAGCTCCCACTTCTCACTGGGCCTTACAAATGCATTCTCACATTAAACAGTTAATTTAAAGTTCAATTTTTTTAAGTGTGCCTAAAGAAGAACAATGTGAATTTTAAGTTCTGATTCTCACCAGTGTCTTTATACTGTAAGCTTTGTATACTCAGATTAATCTTTGCTAGGTTTAGAATTAAGTCTATTCCATTTTTGAAGGGAAACACTTTATTTCTTACAAATTAGAGGATTATTAAAGATAAGCATGAATAAATAATTTTACTTCTGCAGCTTTGTTTTTGAAACATCCATTTGTGATACTGTACACTGTTCTTTGTATAAAGATCTATTGGAGAAATTTCTTTCTGGATTGTCCTAATTGTATCTCTCCCATTTTGCGCTGATGGCCAAAATCTTTGGGACAAGTCAGTGGCCCCCTTCATATTAATAAACAGGAACCTGCAGCATACAGTTTGTATTCAAACTTCACTGCTGTCTCCATTATGTCTCCTTTCTCCTGAGTTTCCTCCCTTTTCCTTCATGCATTTATGTATTTTTTGATCATGTATTGTCAAGTAAGTTAAGCAGCCTATATTAATTATCTGCTGCTATGTGGTAAATCACCCCAAAACTTTGTAGCTCAGAGCACATAAACTATTTTTAATATATTTTCTGTGACTCAAGAATCTGGGACATGCTGATGGTTCTGACCCAGTGTCCACATGTCAACTAAGATTGCAGACAGCTAAGATTCCATCAGGACCGGAGGTTC
Source organism: Ovis aries (assembly GCF_016772045.2). Classification (NCBI taxonomy): domain Eukaryota; kingdom Metazoa; phylum Chordata; class Mammalia; order Artiodactyla; family Bovidae; genus Ovis; species Ovis aries. Next base: position 2,442,138 of record NC_056070.1, read on the forward strand.
CACATCCAAGAGGAGGCCTCAGCGTCTCACCACATGAACTTCTTCATGGGCTGCTTATAACATGGCAGGTAGATTTCCCCAGAGGAAGAGAGAGTGAGGGGAACAAAAACCTAAAATAGAAGCTCAAGTCTTTTTAAATTTTGTTTTAGAAATGACACATGATCTTTCATGTGTGCTGTGCAAGATCAATGTGGGAAAGAGGTACAGAGAGACAGGAGTATCAGGAAGTAGGTTCCTTGGTCTTGGAGCCTGATGGCCCTGCCTCCAAATAGTCACTGAAACAATGTACTTACATGGAAGTATCCAATATGGAGGTGAGAGGAGAGAGAAACTTTGTATAACTTTCTTTTAAATGCAATTTTATGTCCATTCATGACTTATCTTATGGACTAAAGGTTTTTAAGACAACACAGACACCATATTTAGGTGAGGTGGGAGAGAGGAGTAATGAAAAAAGAAAGACTGACATTTAGGATTTAAACTAGTTTTAGCAAACTGAAGTTGTTAAAAAAATACCATTGAAAGTAACTTTTGTTATTTTATCCAGAAAAATTGCACTGTAAGTGTGTATTAACTCAGATAATTTTGGTTTCAAGTACCAGAAAATCCAACACAAATTATCTTAAGGAAAAAAGTAGACATATATACTGACCCATGTAACTGAACAGTTTTGGTGAGTGGCAAGGCATAATGCTGGCTTCAAGTAGAGCTGGATACAGGTTTAATTTCTCTCTTTCTCTTGGATATTTCCACATCTTAGCTGCAAGGAAACCTGGAACAGTGGATATCTGGTATTTTCATGTTCAGTAGTGGAGACACACCTGCCTTATAACTGGAGAGATCCTTTAGCAGAAAGGATAAGTAACCATAAGCTGCTGTATGGGGGCTACCACAAATAATGAATTTGGAACGCTTCCATTTTGAAGCACTGTTGGTTGGGTGACCAAACATCCATTCCAACCATTTTCTCCTGTGTTCCTCTCTACAACTGAGATCCTGGAAAAATCATCTCTTTCCTGGTTTCTCATGTAGGCAAGGGTGGGCAATGAACCATAGCTTCAGGAAAGAGATAAAGGAGGAGAGAGAGCTTCTGACCTTCAGCTCTTCCTCCACCTCATGCACACCCATCACTGACATTCCATCTGGAGCAGGGGATCCTATTTTGGCACAAGGAAAAGGAAAAGTGTGACTTAAGGGCAGCAAACGGAAGAAAGGCAAATCTGTGTCCTTGGTGATGCTGACAAGCAGTTGAACCAACACTATCAACAAAAACCACAGACTGTTATGAGAGGTGAACAAAGCCCTATTCAGCTAAGCCATCTTTAAGGCAGAGTTAAGGTAACTTACAGCCAAATATGTACAACAACTAAAACAAGTAGTATCCCCAAACAGAGACTGAAAAAGCCATAAAACTGAGCCAAAGCAGCAGCGTAGGGGTGAAGCCCTTAGAGGTGGTTAGCCCTGAATTGTGAGCTAGTCCACCACCTCCATCTCAGCCTTTAGCTCAAAGTTGCTGTCCAAAGAACAAAAGCCCTTGTGACTCAGGAAAAAAATAAAAACGGAGGATCCACAACCAGCAGTCCTGGGAGCTGTGTCAGTGCTGGAAGTGTCGTCACTGAAAGCAATAGTGTGACATGTAAAGAGCTGGGAGACAGAGAGCTTGCAAAACGCCGTGGCAGTCACTCTGAGATTATCTGGAAGGGATGAGTTGATTAAGGACAAGCGATTAGGATGAGCCTGTGAAACATCCTTTCATCATCTTGTTCCCAAACATATGCTCAGGCAAGTGTGTCCTGGGGAGTACTTATTACAGGAAAGGAATAAAGGAATCTGAAATGCTGGAGCCTTCAAGCAGGGCTAGATATCTAGATGCCATGAAGTAAAGCCGATCACATCTTGGCAGAAAAGTACCTTTATAAAATTATGAAACTAAATTTCTGCAAAGTATAAGTGGTTACCAAAATGGTATTTAAAACCCTGTTATGACCTTGCAACCAAATAGAGCCTTCAGAGAGCACTGAGCAGTGGGTCTAATTTATAGGAAGAATATGAGGGTTTGGAGGCAGACACAAGAAAAACAATAAAGATGACCGGGTTTGTAGACTATCCAATTTTTTTTTTTTAAGGGTGAAAGAGTTGTGCCTAGAGAAAAAAAGAAGGCCATGATATGATTTTAACAATCATCTCTAAGCTTATGATGTGCTATTGTAATAAAATCAGAATGATATTCAATTCCATATCTTTTCCTTGGGAATCAGGACTTCAAAACAACATAATGTGTTGATTTGCTTCCTCAGAAAATCTATTCTCTCATTCATTGGGGAAAAAATGACTCACCAAGATGTAATGAAAGCTTCTCATCTCTAGAGAGTTTCTAAGAAACTGGTCCTGTGTTTCTAAGTACTCTGACTTTACTACAGAAGAAAGGGTCATCGTGTTTTGAGCATTTTGCTTGCTTGAGGATAGAAATCTGAAATGTGAAAACAGAAAGTGGCTGGAATGGAAACTAGGAGATGGGAGCGTACCTGATACCATTCCCAACTCATCTCACAGCAGACCCAAGGGCTGGAATTCGTGAACCTGAAAGGGACACCTCAGAAAGGCCTAGAAGCCCCACAGAGTTAACTCCAGCACTGAGGTGACCTGGTGACAGTTCAGCAGAACCCCACTGGCCTGGAACTGACTCCCTGCCCAAACCTCAGAACCCCTCCTGGTGGTCTGCTAGCCATGTGCTGAGTGGGACAGGTCGCCCTCAGGTTTGAGTCCACACACACCAAGCACTTGGCCTCCCCTTAATGTCTCGTGCCCACCGCATCCAGGGAGATGGCTCAGAGGGACTTACCAGATGGGGTTGGGGTGTTTCCCATATGTGACTTTGTAGTCGGACTAGGACACTGAGAGCTGGAAACAAGGGAAGAGAATACCCTTGAGACACAGTAAAAGAGGAACTCCTGTTTAAAGGTAACTTGTGAACTTGGGTTAAACATAAACAAATTTCTAACACTGAGCACACACTGGAGTGACTCACAAAACGCAAGTTACTGTTTTTAGAAACTCTTTAAAACAGATTGCAGGTGGTTCAGTGGGTAAAGAATCCACCTGCAATGCAGGAGACATGGGATACATGGGTTCAATCCCTGGCTTGGGAAGGCTCCCTGGAGGAGAGCAAGGCAATCCACTCCAGTATTCTTGCTTAGAGAATTCCACGGACAGAGGAGCCTGGCAGGCTACAATCCAGGGGATTGCGAAAGAGTCAGACATGGCTGAAGCAACTGAGAATACCCTACTTGGCAGACAAATATCCTAGATGGTTTCTCTGAAGTTTTTTCCCTTGTAGTTTCTTATTTAAGCCAAAATAAAAAGTATTGTATATTTATATTTCACTTCCTTCCAAAGAAGATCTCTGGCGACTCATAGGAATACGTATAACATTATAAAGCATAAGAATACAAAGAACCTACAGTGAAAGAAATAGTCAAGCAGCACGATAAGAAAAAGTTATTATAAAACAATTAAAAAAAGTAAGGAAATAGACAGATTGGCCTTTGCTCTGCTGGGAGAGTAAATGATGCCAACACAGATAGCAGGTCAGTTTGTAATGGTGCGTTCATTGCAGTGAAGTGTCCTTGAGAAATTAGTCAGCTTTCACAAACCATCTGCCGTACTCTTGAAAGCAATTCCTCACTCCCCACCTATCACGTATTAAATACTCAGAACTACAGGTCTCCAAAAACATGTGACTAGTAGAGATGCCCAGACACAACTGTCCTTTTTGATCTAATAATAATAAGTAAACCCAGACATTCCCAGGGTATGATACTTTCCAACACAGTCAGCCCAGGCCACAGGAAGCCATCCAGTGTGGTTACAGTACTCACTGCTGGTTTTATTGCTTCACCAATTCTCCTCTCTGCTTGATCTTTTAGAGAGAGGATGTGATTGACAGCCTGCCTTAAAACACCAGGCAAATTGAGCAAGATATATTCTAGAATCCCACCCCCTCTTTTTTTTTAATTAATAAAGGGAATGAGTGAACAATGAACCAGTAAGAAGAAAATGAATTCTAGACTTGTTACTTTCTGAATAAACCCATCATAAAGGGTAGGAGAGGACCAGAAACTGGGCTTGCCTGGGCTGGTGTTCGAATAACAGTGAGCTGCCTTAGAACCTTCTAATCCTCCTTGTCCTTCTCTACACCCCTACTCATAGCCTCCAGCAGTGAGCTAATCACCAGGTGTTTCCTTTAGCCTGTCCTGGGGAACCCTAATCACAATAGTCCTCCTGTTTGAAATGCTTCTCTCCTCCTTTCTAGTCATCTCACTCCTGTACCCTTCTTTAAGACTTAGTCCTCTGAAAAATGAAGTATTTCCTGCCGTGTCAGTAAACAAGGATGTAACAGTAATCAGTGACTGCAGCTTCTCAATGTGAGCCCTAAGGACACTCAGGAAGGAGAAGAATCCCTGCAATCAGCAACCATTAGGCTGTAGCCACTTCCTATGGTGGGTTCTGAGGAACTTAGGATAAGAAAAACATAGGATACTGTTCCCAGATAGCTGAGATGCATATGAAAGGAATGGTAATGATTTCAATGAGCCCAGACTCTTGCATCTTCCCATATAAAGAAAAGCACTAAATTCCTTAATTTGGGATATCTAGTTTTCTTTAATTAACAGTAATATTTTGATGCTCAAACTACCTCACATTTGTTGCAAAACTTCTGTGTAACTTGGCCCCTCCCCTCACCTTTTCAGACCAGTTTTCTCAGGGTCACTTGAGATGCTGTCTCTTGGGCTTGAAGTCCTAAAAATTCCCAGTGAATAAACATAAATCAACTTTAAGGTTGTGACTATTTATTATGTTGACACCTTTCATAAAATCTACTTTGTTTAGTCTTTTTACTGGTTTCTTAAAGCATTTAGTTAGTTCCTTATAGCTTAATACTTATTCAGCTATGGCCTTCAACTTTTCTTTAGTTCTTTCATTATTTAAGTCTTTTCCCAAAGAGTCATAGACTCAACAGGGTTAAATACACACAGCCAGACAATCCTGAGTGCTCTGACCAGGCCCAGCAGACCCAGCACGTGTCTGTTAACTCAATAAGAAAGTGATTGATAATCTTTTCAGAGGAAGTTTGCTTTGTAAATGCAGGCTGTAATGTGAAGTAATTGTCCTTCTCCCCATCCCCCAACCTCCCCTTCTCCTCGCTACTTATATTAAATGCCTAATTCTTTTAATGCTAATGCTAAGTATCCCAAATGGTAGCAAATCCATCATCAGTGGTGAAATGCTGCTCCACTGGGTGGCCCTGAACGTGCTGGGAATGAGGATGGCAGCCAGGGCCTTCACGCTGTTATTTTCCAAGTGCATCATTGATCTCGCCTGTGAGCCTTCTGCCTCTGGGTCCTGCATCAGGGAGAAAAACACTTCCCTCCAGATGATCCATCTCCTTTGGTCAACGTCCCAGTCCTTCTGCTGTGTGTTTCTAACAGTTTCTTAGTAGCATCCCTTTTATATCTCAGTCTGAAGCATGAGAAGTTCATTAGTTATTTGTCAGTATTCCCAGAGTGGGTGGCTTTTAAAAATTTTTAATAAGAGGGTATGAAAAATAGTGAACTTGAGAAAACTCTGGGAGATAATGGAAGACAGGGAAGCCTGATCTGCTGCAGTCCACAGGGTCACAAAGAGTCGGACACAACTTAGCATTGAACAACAACAACTTGAAAGATTGAGCCTTTTTTCAATGAGTATTAGCTCTAATTTAAAATAAAATCTTCTGGTAATTTTTATTAGGTGTATCATTTTGTCCTCTTTACAAAATGGATGTTTATGATCCTTAAAATTTAGTTTCAAAGTGTTATATATTATGAAGCTTTTCAACTTTGTTTTTTATTCTCCCTTTGAGTTTTGGTATATCTAAAAGTTTGTATTAGCCCTACCCTCTTCACAAGAAACACAAACTTCTAAGGAATAATTTAGAAAGAAGAACTGTTAATAATGTTTTTGCTCAAAAAGTCCTATGAATATAAACTGTGCATGTTTCACAGCTTCAGAAAAGTGTGACACAGATGTATCATAGTTGCCAAAGAGAAATGATGCCCCTGAGTCCTTACTGACTTTCAACCATAAGATGGGAACTTCTTCAACTTCCCACAACTGTGGCTGCAAATAAGTCTGTATCTATAGCCAACCTTTCCTTTTCCTTCCTCTAATAATTAAAAACAAACAAACAAACAAACTTTGTCAGTCAACCAAAAGCCATTCCTTCTCACATATCCTAAATCTGATTTCTTCTTCCTTCCCAGAGATCTAACTTGGCCACTATACCTTCAACCTCTCACTCATACCAGTTGTTCCCCATCAACATGCTGACATAATGAACTTGCTCTATTTCAAATAAAAACAACAGTGAAAGAAGCCACCTTCCCCTTTCATGCTCTTACTTGTTTCTCAAGACAGTCTCATCCACAAAGTTGAAATACCTACAGCTTCCAAGATTATAGCTCCAGTCCAGCGTATCTTTCCAACGTGGCTATCCAATTGTCAGCTCTTCTTGCATATCCCACAAAGTATCTCAAGCTTGCCAAAACTGTACTTGTAATCTTTGTCCCAATACCATCCCTCCCGTGTTCACTATCTTAGAAAGTGATGCCACTTGTTCATTCAAGACAGAAACCTGAAAGTGTTTTTGAGGCTTCTCTTACACCCTTACACCCTCAGACACTCATACACTGTTGTCATCCTACCTTCTGAACAGAGCTCCAATCAGTTCACTCTATCCATCTCTGGTGCTAAAAAAGGAGCCCACGCCACTGATACTAATCAGTATTTTTTCAACAATCTCTGTAACAGATGTGTGGAACTTCTCAATGGCCTTTTCATTGGCAGCTAGGCCCCAAACATGGGGACTTCAATATGTAAAACACTCTTGATAGTAGAAACAGTTACAAATAACTGGGCCAGAGACCCCTTCAGTTATTAAGTGAAATCTAAACTGATTCTGCTACACCTAAACATCACCCTTATCTCTGCAAGGAAAGCCTAGGGAAGAAGGAAATAAAAGAATCATTCAATAGATGGTGAACCTCTAAGGAAGCAGCTTGGCTTATCCCTTCTCTCTCTACCAGAGAAGAGAAGAGGACTACTTTTTCTCATGCTCCAAAGTTAAGCAATGATGGGTCCAGAAAAATCACAGACACTGTGGAGGTCTGCAAGAAGAGGAGTGTTTAAGTCTTAGTTCAATAGCCAGAAAAACAGAAGACAATTTAGTTATTAACAGTATAATGAGGAAGAGTAGTTATAGTGCAATGGAGTTTATAGAATCATTGTTAGGGCTAATGGATAGACTGCTAGGTGATGTCCAAGAAGCTACACAACAGAGCTAGACTGCCAATATGCTGCTGCCCCACAACGAGCAAGAAGCTATAGGTCATAAGCCATGATACAGTAGCCGATTCCATTAAAGCATTACCTCCATCATGACCCATTTAAGCAAAAAATAAGGTCGTAGACTTTTTCCCATGAGAATCCATTCCCAACTTAGTTGAGTAGTACACAGAGTATGAACATATCTATATTTTTGCTTATATATTGTTGCTGTTCAGTACCTAAGTCATGTCCGACTCTTGGCAACCCCCTCGACTGCACCAGGTCAGGCTCCTCTGACTCTTACTACCTCTCAGAGTTTGCTCAGATCCATGTCCATTGAGTCAGTGATGCTATCCAGCCATCTCACCTCTGTCACCTCCTTCTCCTTCTGCTTTCATTCTTTCCCAGCATTGGGATCTTTTCCAATGAGTCCGTTTCTTCTCATCAGGTGGCCAAAGTATTGGAGATTCAGCATCAGCATCAGTCCTTAAAAAGAATATTCAGGGCTCATTTCCTTTAGAATTGACTGGTTTGATCTCCCTGCTATAAAAGGGACTCTCAAGAGTCTTCTCCAATACCACAATTCAAAAGCATCAATTCTTTAGCCCTCAGTCTTCTTTATAGTCTAGTTCTCACATCCCTATGTGACTATTCAAAACACCAAAACTGCTTTGCCTATTTGGATCTTTGTGGGCAAACTAATATCTCTGCTTTTTAACACTGTCTAGGTTTGTCACAGCTTTTCTTCCCAGAAACAAGTGTCATTTAATTTCATGGCTGCAGGTATCAACCATAATGATTTTGAAGCCCAAGAAAAGAAAATTTGCCCCTGCTTCCACTTTTTCCCCTTCTATTTGTTGTTAAGTAATGGGACCAGATGCTATGATCTTAGTTTTTAATCTTGAAGTTTAAGCCAGAATTTTCACTTTCCTCTTTCACCCTCATCAAGAGGCTCTTTAGTTTTTCTTCACTATCTGCCATTAGAGTGCTATCATCTTTGTATTTGAGATTGTTGATATTTCTCCCAATAATCATGTTAGCAGCTTATGATTCATCAGTCTAGCATTTTGCATGATGTATTCTGCATAGAAGTTAAATAAGCAAGACAAAAATATATAGCCTTGGTATACTCCTTTGCCAATTTTGAACCTATCTGATGTTCCAAGTTCTACTCTAACTGTTAGTTCTTGACCTGCATACAGTTTCTCAGAAGGCAGGTAGGGTGGTCTGTTATTTCCATCTCTTGAAGAACTTTCCACAGTTTATTGTGATCCACAGAAAGGCTTTAGTTTATTCAATGAAGCAGAAGTAAATTTTTTCTGGAAATCCCTTGTTTTCTCTATGATCCAGTGGATGTTGGCTATTTGATCTCTAGTTCTTCTGCCTTTTCTAAATCCATCTTGTGCATCTGGATGTTCTCAGTTAACATACTGCTGAAGCCTAGCTTGAAAGATTTTGAACATTACCTTACTGGAATGTGAAGTGAGTGTACAGTAGTTTGAACATTCATTTGGCCTTGCCTTCTTTGAGATTGGAATGAAAGCTGACCTTTTCTAGCCCTGTGGCCACTGCTGAGTTTTCCAAATTTGCTGGCATATTGAGTGCAGCACTTTATAAGCAACATCTTTTAGGTAAATAGCTCAGCTGAAATTCCTTAACTTCCACTAGCTTTGTTCATAGTAATACTTCCTAAGGCCCACTAGTCTTCACATACCAGGATGTCTGGCTCAAAGTGAGCAACAACACCATTGTGGTTGCCTGGTTATCATTAAGACCTTTTCTGTATAGCTCTGTTTCTGTTGTTGCTGCTGCTGCTGCTAAGTCGCTTCAGTTGTGTCGGACTCTGTGCGACCCCATAGACGGCAGCCCACCAGGCTCCCCCATCCCTGGGATTCTCCAGGCAAGAACACTGGAGTGGGTTGCCATTTCCTCCTCCATCTGCTTCTGTTAGGTCCTTGCAATTTCTGTCCTTTATTGTGCCCATCTTTGCATGAAATGTTTCCTTGATATCTCTAATTTTATTAAAAAGATCTCTACTTTTTCCCACTCTATTGTTTTCCTCTACTTCTTTGCATTGTTCATTTAAGAAGGCTTTCTTATCTCTCTTTGCTATTCTCTGAAAATCTGCATTGACTTGGATATATCTTTCCCTTTCTCCCTTGCTTTTCACATCTCTTGTTTTTTCAGTTATTTTTAAAGCTGCCTCAGACAACCATTTTGCCTTCTTCCATTTCTTTTTCTTGGGGATGGTTTTGGTCACTGCCTTCTGTACAGTGTTATCAACCTCTATCCATAACAGAGGTTCTTCAGGCACTCCATCTATCACATATAATCCCTTGAATCTATTTGTCACCTCCACCTTATAATCACAAGGGATTTGATTTAGGTCATACCTGAATGACATAGTGGTTTTCCCTACTTTCTTCAATTTAAGCCTGAATTTTACAATAAGGAACTATTGATCAGAGCCGCAATCAGCTCTTTGTCTTGTTTTTGCTGATTGTACAGAGCTTCTCCATCTTCATCTGCAAAGAATATAATCAATTTGATTTCAGTATTGACCATTTGGTGATGTCCATGTGTAGAGTCATCTCTTGTGTTGTTGGAAAATGGTGTTTGCTATGACTAATGTGTTCTCTTGACAAAACTCGTTAGCCCTTCCCTGCTTCGTTTTGTACCCCAAGATCAGACTTGCCTGTTATTTCACGAATCTCTTGACTTCCTACTTTTTAATTCCAATCCCCTATAATGAAAATGGCATCTTTTTTTGGTCGGATGGGGGTGATTAGTTCTAGAAGGTCTTATAGGTCCTCATAAAACTGGTCAACTTCAGCTACTTCACCATCATGGTTGGGGCATACACTTGGATTACTGAGATGTTGAATGTTTTGCCTTGGAAATGAACTGAGATCATTCTATCATTTTGAGACTGCACTCAAGTTTGAACATATACACACATTCACGCAATATATGTATATACACACATACGTCAGGATATACATATACACATATATATACACAGAAACACATACATGGAAAAATTTATGAAAAATTATTCAGCCATCTTGGTTTCCACAGGGGACTGATTCGAGAACCTCCCATAAACAACAAAATCCATGGATGCTGAAGTTCCTTATATAAAATGCATAATATTTCCATATAACCTACACACATTTTCCTGTAACTTTAAATCATCTCTAGATAACCTATAAGACCTAGCACAATGTGAATGTTATATAAATAGTTGCAAATACTGTGTGAATGCTATATATATATAGTGGTGAGCATACAGCAAATTCAAGTTTGATTTCTTGAACTTTCTGGAATTTTAAAAACTATTTTTGATCTATAGTTGGTTGAATCTTCAGATGTGGACATGTATATTTGGAAGGTTGAGTGCACTTAAAGATTGTACACTTGAGACTAATGTCAACAAGATGACAAAATAAGGCAACAGTGATCATTCAGCAGACACTTACAGGAAAAGTGTACTTATGGGAATTTGGGAATACAACTAGGAGGCTACAAAATCCCAGTGGAGTCCAAGACCAGGGAGAGCCAATTTGAGAAGGCAAGTCCCTGCCCAGCTGGTAGGCTTGCCAATCATGGTCCCAAAAACAGACCCTCACGTAGTCCCATCTTCTTGTGAACTTGGCAATGATCCTGTTTGACCTTCATCCCACCACCAGCACCATCTTCTAAGTGACCCAGGAAGAGTTACATCCACTCATGTCCTAGGTAACAGGCCTGCCAACCTCAGTCCAACTGCAGATCTTGAAACATCTGTGTAGCTTGTATCCAGGAGCTGTCCTCCCCACTCAGAAACATGGCAGGAGACACTCCTGTCCATGAGCCCAGAGGCAGCACTGCAGGCCTCAGCACTGCAGGCCTCAGTCCTGGCCAAGAACCTGGACAGTCCTATGACTCAGTTTCAGTCCCTCTCAGCTACCACTTGAGGTTAGTGTTGCCCACCCAGGAGCTCAGCCTGTGGCCTGCTGGGTGTCCTCCCAGGGACCTGGCTGGAGTTACACTCACCTGCATAGCTGGTAACAGGTCTGCCATATATGGATCCAACGGTGGACCCTGAAGCAGATCCCTGAGCCAGCACCAGCCCTACCAACAAAGGCACCTGGTATCAGGCCCTTATCCATGAATGAACAGATAAAGAAGACATAACGCATAGATATCACTTAGCATAACAGAGAAACCCTGTCATTTGTGACAGCAGTATTAAATCTGGAGAATGTTTTGCTAAGCGATATAAGCCAGACGCAGAAGAACAGATGCCGTGTGATCTCGCTTATGTATGGAATCTAAAATGTGAATTCATAGAAGCAGACAGCAGAATAGTGATTCCCAGGGACTGCGGGATTGGGGAAATGGGAGATGCTTGTCAAAGGATCCAAACTGTCAGTTATGCTTAAGTTCTAGGGATCTAATGTACATCATGATGACTACAAATAATAACACTGTACTACATGTGTGAAATTTGCTAAGAGAGTCGATCTTAAGCTTTCTCATCACACACACACACACACATATACACACACACATACACAAAGGTAACTATGTGAGGTGATGGATGTGTTAATTAACTTGATTATGGTAACCAATTCACTATATATATAGTATGCATATATATATAGTCATCACATTGCACACTTTATGTATATACAATTTTTTAAATTAATTTATTTTTTATTGAAAGATAATTGCTATACAGAATTTTGCTGTTTTCTGTCAAACCTCAACATGAATCAGCTATTTGTTAACTATATTTCCATAAAGCTAGAAAAGTAAATAAATCTAAAATATACTTTAAAAAGAGATTATATACTATAAAATATTTCTGAAGAAAAACTATGGCCCAGAATACACAAATATGAAAGTGATTTTACTTGCAAGTAGTCATAAGTGATTTTTAAACATTTTTTCTTTTTAAAAAAGAAATCTTTTTTGAAATTTAAGAAATCTTTCCATAGTTTTACTGATTTTTAAAAAATTATTGATGAAATAAAAGTTATTCTTATTACAAATACAAGTGCATTGCTAAGGGAGAATATATATTATTTTTAGGGAAACTTTAATAACTTAAAATCTTTATAAAATGGCTCATAAGGTGGCCTTAGGCCCTGACTCTCAGCACATCTTCTCCCGTCCTGTGTTTCCTGCTGCTGGGAGAAGTAGTCTTTAGAGTCCTCCACTGAAGAAGAACTGACCTGGGGCCTGAAACTCTTTCTTAATGAGAGACAAAGAGCCGTTGCAGCCTATATCTTTCCATTCCGCAGACTCAACATTTCCCCTTTGTTCTGATTAAGCCTATGTGTCAGTGGCTCTTGTGCACACCCCAGATTTCTGCATCTCAAACCCCACAGAGGAGAGGTCGGGTCTCTCTATTGCAGCATGAAAGGGGTGAGAGCAGCGCACTTGCCTACCTGGGCACTACTTCACCTGTGTTGGCTCCAGAGTAGATCCTCTGGCTGTGGGTGGACCTTGTACACTCCCTTTCTCCTGTGGCTGCAAGTAAATGCTGTGCCATTTATCCTGGGGTACATCTGTCCTCAATGGTCTCCAGTCCTTCTGGAATGCCAAGTGCCACATGCTGTGCTGGAAGATAGAGCTGTGGATACTCAACAAGACAGTCCCTTCCTTTGCGGCACTCTCCTGTTAGAAAGGGAAGTCTTATCCTGTATCCCATGTGTTATCCCGGGAATACAGAAGAAGGGACCTACCCAGAGCTGGGGTGGGATGGGATGTGCAGCAGAGATTCCTAGAGAGGATGACATCTATGCCAAGAATGCAAGGACCAGTGTCAGCTGACCAAGGAAACAGGGGAAAGGAAAAGGAAGGTCCAAGGATGTTCTGGACTTAGGCAAAGGCCCATGGCAGGAGTAGCCATTACTGCTTGAAAAAAAGGAGTAGCTCGAAAATAAGAATGCAGGTAGTGGCTGAAAGTCAGATCAGGAAAACCACACCTCTGATGGATAGGTGGGTCATGAAAGAGTTTAAGGTGTTTGAACTTGAATCAGAGAGTAAGAAGGATTCCTTGAAAGTCTTCAAACAATTAAAGAAAACTAATTCATGATTTGGGAAAAGCCACTGCTCTGTAGAACAGAGCAGGCAAGATAAAGATAGAGACATAAAGAAGAGTCAACAAATTTAAGAGGTGTGAAGGGCTGAGAATTACAGGACTTGCTGATTAATTGGGCTTCCCTGGTGGCCCAATTGATAAAGAATCCACTTGCAATGCGGGGGACCTGGATTCTATCCCTGGGTTGGGAAGATCCCCTGGAGGAGGGCATGGCAACTCACTCCAGTATTCTTGCCTAGAGAATCCCCGTGGATAGCGGAGCCTGGTGGGCTACAGTCCATGGGGTTCCAAAGAGTCAGAAACAGCTAAGCACAGCACAGCTGACTGGGTTTACTGCAAAGGACGAAGGACTGGAGAATGCCGTGTAGATTCTCTTTACGTGCCTATCCTAACTGACAGAGTCGCCAAAATCTGAGCTGGGCTGAACACTCTGCCTTCTCTGTTTTCAGCCACAAAAGAGTTATTCTTACAGTTCCAACAATTTTCTTCTAGTTTTAAAATTCTTACACATGTAAGAATTAAAGATTTTAAAATTTTAAGAATAAATAAAATTTTAAAAAAATTTTAAAAAATAAAATAAAATTCTTATATTGAGTACCTTTGGAAATTGATTGAACCTCAATTGTACTATGTTCTTAATTGTTACAAAGCAATAAAGTTGATTAGCCTGGAATGAATCTTATTTATTTTTATATTTTCATTTATCATAAATTAAATATTTGTAAAGTAATACTTTTAGTTATTATATCTTTCCAAGTAATCCAAAGCTTAGAAGACATTGTGTCCCTGGATTAAGTAACAGTCTATTTTTCCTAATTGAGTTTATATTGTTTAGAATGAAAAACATTTTACTCCTAGCTCTAAGTCTTGTTTTTGTTCTTGTTCAGTTGCTCAGTTGTGTCTGACTCTGCAACCCCATGGACTGCATCACACCAGGCTTCCCTGTCCGCCACCAATTCCCGAAGCTTTCTCAAACTCATGTCATTTAGTCAATGATGCCATCCAACCATTTCATCCTCTGTCTCCCCCTTCTCCTGCCTTCAGTCTTTCCCAGCATCAGGGTGTTTTCCAATGAGTCAGCTCTTTTCATCAGGTGGCCAGAGTCTTGGAGCTTCAGCTTCAGCACCTTCCAATGAATATTCAGGGTTGATTTCCTTTAGAAATGACTGGTCTAATCGCCTTACTGTCCAAAGGACTCTCAAGAGTCTTCTCCAGCACTACAATTCAAAAGCAGCAATTCTTCCATGCTCAGCCTTCTTTATGGTCCAACCCTCATCCGTACACGAGTACCAGAAAAACATAGTTTTGACTATACGGACCTTTGTCGATAAAGTGGACTTTTTAATATATACACTCTCTAGGTTTCTCATGACTTTTCTTCCAAGGAGCACGCATCTTTTAATTTCATGGCTGCAGTCACCATTCATAGTGATTTTGGAGCCCAAGAAAATAAAGTCTGTCACTGTTTCCAGTTTTTCCCTATCTATGTGTCATGAAGTAATGGGACTAGATGCCATGATCTTCATTTTTTTTTTTTTTGAATGAGTTTAAGCCAGCTTTTTCACTCTCCTCTTTTACTTTCATCAAGAGGCTCTTTAGTTCCTCTTTACTTTCTACCATTAGAGTGATATCATCTGCATATCTGAGATTACTAATATTTCTCCTGGCAATTTTATTCAAGCTTGAACTTCATCCAGCCTGGCATTTTGCATGATGTATTCTGCATGTAAGTTAAATAAGCAGAGTAACAATATACAGCCTTAACGTACTCCTTTCCCAATTTTGAACCAGTCCATTGTTTCATGTCCAGTTTTAACTGTTGCTTCTTGAAATGCATACAGATTTCTCAGGAGGCAGGTGAGTTGGTCTGGTATTCCCATCTCTTGAAGAATTTTCCACAGTTTGTTGTGATCCATGAAATCAAAGGCTTTAGCTAAGTCAATAGAGCAGAAATAGATGTTTTTTTCTGAAATTCCCTTGCTTTTTTTTATGATCCAGCATATGTTGGCAGTTTGATCTCTGGTTCCTCTGCCTTTTCTAAGGCCAGCTTATTTCATCTGAAAGTTCTTGGTTACCTACAGTTGAAGCCTAGCTTGAAGGATTTTGAACATGGCCTTGGTAGTACATGAAACGAGTGAAATTGTACAGTAGTTTGAACACTCTTTAGCATTGTATTTCTTTGGTATTGGAATGAAAACTGATCTTTTCCAATCCTGTGCCCACTGCTGAGTTTTCCAAATTTGCTGGCATATTGACAGCAGTACTTTAACAGCATCATCTTTTGGAATTTGAAATAGCTCAGCTGGAATTCTGTCACATCCACCAGCTTTGTTTGTAGTATGAGAATTTTAAATAGATGTCTAAATAATGCCCATTGGTTAGGTGTCAATTCCTAAAATGTTTTAGGGTTTCCTTTAAAGGTTTTTTTTTTTTTTTTAAATTCTGCTGTTAACATTTCCTCTGAACAGATAACATTTCCTCTTAATTCTTTCATGAGTATATATGTTTATCAGAAGAAAAGAAATAATTAAGAAGTGGATGTTTTTCTTTCTGGCTGAGCCTATTATACGGAGTGAAGTAAGCCAGAAAGAAAAACACCAATACAGTATACTAACGCATATATGTTCAAGCTGGTTTTAGAAAAGGCAGAGGAACCAGAGATCAAATTACCAACATCTGCTGGATCATCAAAAAAGCAAGAGAGTTCCAGAAAAACATCTATTTCTGCTTTATTGACTACGTCAAAGCCTTTGACTGTATGGATCACAATAAATTAAGGAAAATTCTGAAAGAGATGGGAATACCAGACCACCTGGCCTGCCTCTTGAGAAACCTATATGCAGGTCAGGAAGCAACAGTTAGAACTGGACATGGAACAACAGACTGGTTCCAAATAGGAAAAGGAGTACTTCAAGGCTGCATATTGTCATCCTGCTTATTTAACTTATATGCAGAGTACATCATGAGAAATGCTGGGCTGGAGGAAGCATAAGCCGGAATCGAGATTGCCGAGGGAAATATCAATAACTTCAGATATGCAGATGACACCACCCTAATGGCAGAAAGTGAAGAGGAACTAAAAAGCCTCTCGATGAAAGTGAAAGAGGAGAGTGAAAAATTTGGCTTAAAGTTCAACATTCAGAAAATGAAGATCATGGCCTCTGGTCCCATCACTTCATGGGAAATAGATGGGGAAACAGTGTCAGAATTTATTTTTTTGGGCTCCAAAATCACTGCAGATGGTGACTGCAGCCATGAAATTAAAAGACACTTACTCCTTGGAAAGAAAGTTGTGACCAACCTAGATAGCATATTCAAAAGCAGAGACATTACTTTGCCAACAAATGTCCGTCTAGTCAAGGCTATTGTTTTTCCAGTGGTCATGTATGGATGTGAGAGTTGGACTGTGAAGAATGCTGAGTGCTGAAGAATTGATGCTTTTGAACTGTGGTGTTGGAGAAGACTCTTGAGAGTCCCTTGGACTGCAAGGAGATCCAGCCAGTCCATTCTGAAGGAGATCAGCCCTGGGATTTCTTTGGAAGGAATGATGCTAAAGCTGAAACTCCAGTACTTTGGCCACCTCATGGGAAGAGTTGGCTCATTGGAAAAGACTCTGATGCTGGGAAGAATTGGGGGCAGGAGGAGAAAGGAACAACAGAGGGTGAGATGGCTGGATGGCTTCACCGACTCAATGGATGTGAGTTTGAGTGAACTCCGGAGATGGTGATGGACAGGGAGGCCTGGCGTGCTGCTATTCATGGGGTCGCAAAGAGTCGGACATGACTCAGAGACTGAACTGAACTGAACGCATATATTTGGAATTTAGAAAGATGGTAACAATAATCCTGTATGCGAGACAGCAAAAGAGACACAGATGTATAGAACAGCCTTGTGTACTCTGTGGGAGAGGGAGAGAGTGGGATGATTTGGAAGAATGGCATTGAAACATGTATAATATCATATATGAAATGAATTGCCAGTCCAGGTTCGATGCTTGGGGCTGGTGCACTGGGATGACCAAGAAGGATGGTACTGGGAGGGAGGTGGGAGGGGAGTTCAGGATAGGGTACACATGTATACCCGTGGCAGATTCATATTGATGTATGGCAAAACCAATACAATGTTGTAATTAGCCTTCGATTAAAATAAATAAATTTATATTAAAAAAAAGAAGTGGATGTAAGTTTACCTTGGGCTTCTTTGATTAAAAAAATGTTTTTTAATATAAATTATGCTTGATGTCAGTATGTTTTGTCTCTGCCTAAAAAAACACATATCTAATTTCACTAATTGACTTTCCTGTTTCATTGATAATTCATGTGATTCTGAAATTTTTTAAATTCTGTTGCCCCAGATTAAGACGGCACATTCCTTCATGGACTGCATATATGGTCTATTAAGGACATAACTGTTTCTGTTTTCTAGTCTACACCAACAACCTCCTTATGCTCCTGGCTCTTGTATATGTGACAGTAATTATTAAATACAACAGCAATAATTTCCTACTTGCTGTGTAAGGAATATTCTTTTGGTGTTCTGGAGAGATAGAAAATAACTAGAAACAATTCTCACACTGTTACTACTGAGAGTTTACTATTTGACTGGTAAAGCAATGCAAGGAGTGCCGGCTCAGCCCAGGACCTGAGCTGACAAGGGACTGAGCAGGTAAGCACCGTCCAGTGTGAACTGCCACCACCTCCTGTTCTAGGACAAACTTGTGTGGAGCAAGGTTCTGACATCAGATGGGAGTGAATACCAGGACAATGGGAGATGCACAAGCGGGGGACAGTTGAAGCAAACATCTAGAGATGAAAGAACTTTCACTTGAAACCTGACAGCACCACCCCAGCTCACCCCAACTTAATCCAACCACTGCAACTGCTGAGTCTTCAGGTAGAAAAATGGTACCGTGTTCCGTGGTCATTGGTTTTACTCATTCCTGGACGTTTACCTAGAGGCCCAAACGTTGGACACGTTATACCAGAAATCTATTATTATATCAAACATTAGAAAGCAGTTCCTGCAAACTTAATTTTGGGGGTCTTGTAAAAGACTCTGATGCTGGGAGAGATTGGGGGCAGGAGGAGAAGGGATGACCCAGGATGAGATGGCTGGATGGCATCACTGACTCGATGGACGTGAGTCTGAGTGAACTCCGGGAGATGGTGATGGACAGGGAGGCCTGGCGTGCTGCAATTCATGGGGTCGCAAAGAGTCGGATACAACTGAGCGACTGAACTGAACTGACTGAACTGAGAAGCATTACTCTTCACTCAGCCAAAGACTAACATTTACTTTCTTATTCTGAAAGAATTTCAAGTGTGTAAGGGATATCTGATAAGGGGTTAATATCCAGAATATGTAAAGAACTCCTCTGTGCATGTGTGTTAGCTGCTCAGTCACGTCCAACTCTTTGTGACCCCATGAACTGTAGCCCATCCGGTTCCTCTGTCCATGGGATTCTCCAAGCAACAATATTGGAGTGAGTAGCTATTCTCTTCTTCAGGGGATCTTCCCAACCCAGGGATCAAACCCGGGTCTCCCACACTACAGGCACATTCTTTACCATCTGAGCCACCTGGGCTTCCCTAATTTGTAACAGTCCATTGACAGATATTGGCAAAATTTTTAAGAAATTTATAATTATCAAACCGAACATATTAACAAATAATACCAATTCAGAATGTGATCAAAATATTTTTAACATGATCTATAAGTACAAGTGGCTCCTGGGCTTATTTTGAATTTTGCGGCTTAAAATATTGCCTCAAGTAGAATGTCACTATTAATATTTCCTCACTTATATGATGGAGATATCACAATTCATGTAACAGAACTAAATGGGACTCTTCTTATTACCTCAAATTTCTACCAAAGCTGAAAAAATAGACAACAGCTACCTGCACTTTCTAAAGGGAAAACTAGACCCATCCAGGCATAACCTACTAAAAATTTAAAAAAAAAAACTACCATCAGCAACAGCCTATATAAAACTAGAGGTTAATAAAAGCTACTGTAATTGATAGGAATTTGTAAGACTTGCCAGTGCTTTAGCCTGTAGGGAGTTGATTCCTCCCCATGTCACCACAAACAGATGATAGCATCACCCAGAGAGCCACACTTGGAGACGAGCAGTGCTTACACAAGAAAGGTTGGCTCTCACTCCCTGCTGAACATTTGCTGGGCTCCTGAGACCCTCCCCATAGGATACAGTGAGAGGGTTCCTGAAAAAAATGTCTTTGGTCCCAGGAGTTTAGAAGTATTTGAAAACCCAGAGAGCAGTGCTGAGGAGAGGGCTGTCTTGAGCCGCTTGACACTGTGTGTGGCAAGGAGAACAGGAAGCAGTGGGCGCTGACCTTCCATCTTACGGCTGGAGAAGTGTGTGTCAGTTTGTCATGTCTGGTTGTCCTAGCAGAGAAGCACGCGTGAGTTGTATTGATTGGCCTCCTCACAGGGCGACAGGATCTTTGGGAGTCTAACGGAAATGCTGTTACAGGTAGAAACCGAGGCAGGTTCTCAAGAGATCAGTTAGATGGGGAGTGAGTGTGTCACTGTGGAGCTTTATATGGAGACTCCAAGGATCTCACCAATTCACTCTATAAGAGAGAGTCAGAACAAGGTGGCTTAGACTCATTTCTCCCTGCCCCGCTCTGCTAAGCACGACCATAAGCCCTAAAGATAATGCAAGAGGCACACAGAAAAGAATTTTGAAAGATGACAAAATGAAGGTGAACTGGTTTGGGACCCCCTGACTGGAGGAACAACATAACAGTATGTTGCTTTATGTCACTCCACCTCATAGAAGAAGGTGACCCCAACACAGCATTTCCATATTTGATATTCATCTTAGCAACAGAAGGCATACAGGTGGGCTCTTCCCTCCCGGCATGCATGGAAGTACCTGCAACAGTTTCCGGCAAGCATCCCTATACTGCCATTCCTTTAGCAAGGGGCATCAGTGGGATCCTGCCAACAATAAGTGGGAAAGTACTCTCCTATCCCATTGCATCTGAAATTGCCCTCCTCCTATGAGATATATTCAGTCAACCAGATGGAACTGTAAGAGAGACAGCCTGGTCCAGGAAACCTCTTCCTTCATGTAATACTGAGCCTTCCCTCCTTTACCCAAAAATATCTCAGGGCTAGAGACACTGGAAAAAGGGATTTAGCCACAAGTTCCTGCTCTGGGAAACCTCTTTGTCCCCATGAGGCTGAAACTCCCCTCCCTCCACCCTCCCCAACCTCCAGTGACACTGAACCACTGGTGGGGAGACTCCTCTGCCCCATCAGGCAGCACCAGCAGGGACCTGTGGGGACCACGTCAGCACCAGATGAGCCAAGCGCATTGGAGCAGTAATAAATACATGTGAAGGTTAAACTGCCTTTAGAATCACAGGACACAAAACCAGTCCAGAACCAGAGTAAGTAACCTGATGTTGTTCGGTCACTAAATCCTGGCTGACTCTTTGACCCATGGGCTGTAACACACGAGGCTTCCCTGTCCTTCACCATCTCCTGGTGTTTGCTCAAATTTACGTTCCTTGAGTCAGTGATGCTATCTATCTATCTCATCCTTTGCTAACCTCTTCTCCTTTCGCTTTCAATCTTTCCCAGCATCGTAGTTTTTTCCAAGGTATAACCCCTGAAATGACTATTTGAAATGGGCTCGACAGCAGAATGGGATTGACAGATGATAGAATCAGTGAACTTGAGGACAGATTGGTAGAATTTGCCAATCTCAACAACAGAGAGCATATACATTTAAAAAACTGAACCTCAAGGATATATGGGGCAATCACATAAGATCCAACATTTGTGCCATAGTAGTCCCAATAAAAAAGAGTAGAGTTAAAATGGAATTCTAATAAATAACAGCTGAAAATTTCTCAAATTCAATGAAATACATAAACCTACTGATTCAAGAAGCCTCAGTTCAGTTCAGTTCAGTTCAGTCGCTCAGTTCGGTCCGACTCTTTGCAACCCCATGAATTGCAGCACACCAGGCTTCCCTGTCCATCACCAACTCCCAGAGTTCACCCAGACTCACGTCCAAAGAGTCGGTGATGCCATCCAGCCATCTCATCCTCTGGCATCCCCTTTTCCTCCTGCCCTCTATCCCTCCCAGCATCAGAGTCTTTTCCAATGAGTCAACTCTTCGCATGAGGTGGCCAAAGTACTGGAGTTTCAGCTTTAGCATCAGTCCTTCCAATGAACACCCAGGACTGATATCTTTTAGAATGGACTGGTTGGATCTCCTTAAACTACAAATAGGATAAGCCCAAAGAAAGCCATACCAAAAAAATACCATAATTAAACTTATGAGAACTAAAAACAAAGCAAAAGTACTAAAAGCATCCAAAAAGAAACTATACATTGATTACACAAATGAAATATAAAACAAAAACACTATTTGAATGGCAGCAGATTCTCATGGGGATCCATGGAGTACAGAAAGAAGTGTTACATTTTTCAAGTGCTAAAGAACAGTTAACTGTCAATTCTGTCCAATGAAACTGCTTCAGAAATGAGGCGGAAATAAAGACATTCTCGAATTAAAAAACTAAGAGAATTTGCCATAAGCACTCCAGTACTCTTGCTTGGAAAATCCCATGGACGGAGGAGCCTGGTAGGCTGCAGTCCATGGGGTCTCGAAGGGTCGGACACGACTGAGCAACTTCACTTTCACTTTTCACTTTCATGCATTGGAGAAGGAAATGGCCACCCACTCCAGTGTTCTTGCCTGGAGAATCCCAGGGACGGGGGAGCCTGGTGGGCTGCTGTCTATGGGGTTGCACACAGTCGGACACGACTGAAGTGACTTAGCAACAGCAGCAGCAGCAGCAGGCAAAACTTTAAATACTGGCTAAAGGAACTTCTTCAAATAGAAAGGAAATAAGTAAAGATAAAATCCTGAAGTATCAAGAAGGAAGAGAGGGTCAGTATTTGGGAAGCAGCCACAGAGGCCCCAGTTGACCACAACGCCAATCACATTAGAGGTCTCCCCTCTCTATCTTTGATTCTAGAAGACCAACAAGGGGGAAACGCTAGAGTGAAAAAGAGGGAGAGAGAAAATAGAAGTGGAAAAGTCCCTCTCCAACTGCAAGTCCTCAAACTACAGGTCAGGACTGAGCTTAGTCATCAAGAGAAGAAGCTCTGAATTTACTTTTTGTTAATAAAATTATACTGTTCTTACAGCTTGTGGATGCTGAAAAAAAATTCCAAACAAGCATAGTCTTCCTTCCCCCAGAAAACTTCTTGAATTCATCTTTTCTCTGTCTAAAAATCATGTCCAGAAATGTCCTCACTCACATTATCTTATTTACAAAGATTTTTGTGTAGTCATGAAATATCCTTGTTTTTCCCGATACTTGACCTCTGGGAATACAGCAGTGGCCGGCAAGAAACAGCTCTTGTGCACAGCACCAGTAGTAAGCCACGCTAGGCCCTCAGGCGATGTATGGAAGATAAGAAAGAACCTGCGCCTTCAATGAGTTTTAATTCAAAGAAGTGAAGTCAAGTGAACTCACTCAGTCATGTCCGACTCTTTGTGACCCCCGTGGACTGTAGCCGGCCAGGCTCCTCTGTCCATGGGATTCTCCAGGCAAGAACACTGGAGTGGGTTGCCATTTCCTTCTCCAATGCATGAAAGTGAAGTCGCTCAGTCGTGTCCGACTCTTAGCGACCCCATGGGCTGCAGCCTACCAGGCTCCTCCATCCATGCGATTTTCCAGGCAAGAGTACTGGAGTGGGGTGCATTGCCTTCTCCAAAAAAAAAGACTAAAATAAGTAAATAAGATAAAATAAGTAATGATAAACAGAAATAGCATAAGTAGAAAAGGACTTTGAGGAAAGCGGTTAGTTCAGAGGTTAAGTTGTTAAATGATGGGGGTTTCAGGAACTTTCAATTTTAAGTTTTGTGTTTAAAAAGTATACCCTTATTTTTAGTAAAGCAATACATTAATATATTTGGAAACCCCAATGGTAAAAAGAGGCTTTTAACAAAAAGCCCACAGATCACACCCTCCCTCACCCAATCTCATTCCTCAGAGGGAATATTTAATTCAGTTAATCTTTTCTAGTTCTTCTGGTGACTACCTTTAAATTTCTAAGATTATGTATGCTTTTCTCAACAATACTTTCTAGTTTTCTGAGTTAAGTACTATCATATCCTATTAGATTTTATATATCTGATATTTATGATACACTTATTATAAATAGTACCTTTCAAATTTTTATTTTTATACTTCAATGAAGTGTAGTCTATAATTTGTTACTATTCAAATATTTATCTTTCACTGTCTTTCATTTCTTGCTGTATTTGCAAAATAATCATTTCCCAGATAACTTTCTTTAGAATTTTCTTTAATTTTGATCCCAAAATGGCAATATTCCTCAGCTTTGTTTGCCAAAAAAATGTCTTTTTCTTCAAATACATATTCCTAGATTGACAGTTATTTTCCTTCTGCATTCACTTCAGTTCAGTCGCTCAGTCGTGTCCACTCTTTACGACCCCATGGACTGCAGCACACCAGGCTTCCCTGTCCATCACCAACTCCCAGAGCTTACTCAAATTCATGTCCATCGAGTCAGTGATACCATCCAACTGTCTCATCTCCTCCTGCCTTCCATCTTTCCCAGCATCAGGGTCTTTTCAAATGAGTCAGTTCTTCGCATCAGGTGGCCAAAGTATTGGAGCTTAAGCTTCAGCATCAGTACTTCCAATGAATATTCAGAACAGAGTGGTCACGTATGTATGTGAAAGTTGGACTGTGAAGAAAGCTGAGCGCCAAAGAATTGATGCTTTTAAAGTGTGGTGTTGGAGAAGACTCTTGAGAGTCCCTTAGACTGCAAGGAGATCCAACCCGTCCATCCTAAAGGAGATCAGTCCTGGGTGTTCTTTGGAAGGAATGATGCTAAAGCTGAAACTCCAGTACTTTGGCCACCTCATGCAAAAAGCTTACTCATTGGAAAAGACTCTGATGCTTGGAGGGATTGAGGGCAGGAGGAGAAGGGGACGACAGAGGATGAGATGGCTGGATGGCATCACTGACTCGATGGACATGAGTCTGGGTGAACTCCAGGAGTTGGTGATGGACAGGGAGGCCTGGTGTGCTGCAATTCATGGGGTCGCAAAGAGTCAGACATGACTGAGTGACTGAACTGAACTAATTTATTTTAGGATTGACTGGTTTGATCCCATTGCAGTTCAAGAGACACTCGAGTTTTCTCAAACACCACTGTTCAAAAGCAACAGTTCTTCCGTGCTCAGCTTTCCTTATAGTCAGCTTTTTTATAGCTTTCTGCATTACAGAAATGTTATTCCATTTCCTTATGCCTTTCATTGTTTCTGTTTTTGAGAAGTCAGCTGTCAGTTAAATTGCTGCTGCTTTGGAAGAAATTTGTATCCTATTCCCCTGAGCTCCCCATTTCCTGGTTATTTTTAATATTTTCATTTCCCTTGTATCCAGCTGTTCTATTTTGATGTGAGAAATGTACAATTATTTTAATTACCCGGTTTATGTTTTGGAGGGCTTCATGAATCTGTAGTTTGATGTCATTTATCACTTTTGGAAAATTCTAAGCTATTATTTCTTTAAATATTATTTCTGCATCATTTTTGCTCCTTTCTCATTTTGGGATATTTTGCTATTTCTTCTGTCTCTTCCTTTTATATATTTTCCATATTTTTTTCTCTTAGTTAATTTGTTTGGTTCTGTTTACTTTCTTCTCACATATCTTCCAGTTCATTATAAAACGTGTCTGCTCTGCTATTAATCCAATCCAGTGAGTTTATAACTAGTCACAGACATACATTAGAATTTTTATTTGGTTCTATTTTCACATTTTCTTTGTCCTTTATACTTCTTAAGTTATCTGTCAATTTCCTCAGTATTGTCTTGTATTTCCTTGAAAATAACATATTAATTTTAAAACTAGTGTCATAATTTCAATGTCTGAAATCACTATGAGTCTTTCTCTATTTTATTTTGATTCCATGATTTCCTCTTCCATATTTTCCTCTACTCTCAAATGTCTGTTTTGTTTGTTTGTTTTTAACTTGTGAGATATTTAATTTGGGAAAAATTAACAGCAGCACGGCTGAAGTCATATAAAGAAACAGAAAAATTACAATAATCCTAATGAAGTACTAAATGCAATGAAAGAATATGCATAGTAAGGCCAGGCATACATAATCAAACACAACGTACATGAGATCCTTGAAGCAGAGAATCGTTAACAACTTTAAATTCCAAAGTGTCTTGGCAGCCAAGATTAATCTTGATTAGTTGTCACAAATCCTCTAGTATCATTGTAAGTAATCTAAGTGATTAGGTGTCATCCCCTGAATTTCATCTCTTTAATGAAGTATCTACTCCAGTTCAGTTCAGTTAAGTTGCTCAGTTGTGTCTGACTCTGCAACCCCATGAACCACAGCACACCAGGCCTCCCTGTCCATCAGTCCCAGAGTCTACCCAAACCCATGTCCATTGAGTCGGTGATGCCATCCAGCCATCTCATCCTCTGTCGTCCCCTTCTCCTCCTGCCCTCAATCCCTCCCAGCATCAGGGTCTTTTCCAATGAGTCAGCTCTCCATATCACGAGGCCAAAGTATGGGAGTTTCAGCTTCAGCATCAGTCTTTCCAATGAAACTCAGGACTGATCTCCTTTAGGATGGACGGGTTGGATCTCCTTGCAGTCCAAGGGACTCTCAAGAGTCTTCTCCAACACAACAGTTCAAAAGCATCAGTTCTTCGGTGCTCAGCTTTCTTCACAGTCCAACTCTCACATCCATATATGACCACTGGAAAAACCATAGCCTTGACTAGACAGACTTTGTTGACAAAGTAATGTCTCTGTTTTTTAATATGCTGTCTAGACTGGTCATAACTTTTCTTCCAAGGAGTAAGCGTCTTTTAATTTCATGCCTGCAATCACCATCTGCAGTGATTTTGGAGCCCAGAAAACAAAGTCAGCCACTGTTTCCCATCTATTTCCCATGAAGTGATGGGACCAGTGGCCATGATCTTAGTTTTCTGAATGTTGAGCTTTAAGCCAACTTTTTCACTCTCCACTTTCACTTTCATCAAGAGGCTCTTTAGTTCTTCTCCACTTTCTGCCATAAGGGTGGTGTCATCTGCATATCTGAGTTTATTGATATTTCTCCCGGCAGTCTTGATTCCAGCTGTGATTCCTCCAGCCCAGCGTTTCTCATGATGTACTCTGCATAGAAGTTAAAAAGCAGGGTAACAATATACAGCCTTGACGTACTCCTTTCCCTATTTGGAACCAGTCTGTTTTGCCATGTCCAGTTCTAACTGTTGCTTCCTGACCTGCATACAGGTTTCTCAAGAGGCAGGTCAGGTGGTCTGGTATTCCCATCTCTTGAAGAATTTTCCATAGTTTATTGTGATCCACACAGTCAAAGGCTGTGTCATAGTCAATAAAGGCATAGTCAATAAAGCAGAAATAGATGTTTTTCTGGAACTCTTTTGCTTCTTCGATGATCCAGCAGATGTTGGCAATTTGATTTCTGGTTCCTCTGCCTTTTCTAAAACCAGCTTGAACATCTGGAAGTTCATGGTTCATGTATTGCTGAAGCATGGCTTGGAGAATTTTAAGCATCACTTTACTAGCATGTGAGATGAGTGCAATTGTGCAGTAGTTTGAGCATTCTTTGGCATTGCCTTTCTTTGGAACTGGAATGAAAACTGACCTTTTCCAGTCCTGTGGCCACTGTTGTGTTTTGCAAATTTGCTGGCAGATAGAGAGCAGCACTTTCACAGCATCATCTTTTAGGATTTGAAATATCTCAGCTGGAATTTCAGCACCTCCACTAGCTTTGTTCATAGTTATGCTTCCTAAGCCCCACTTGACTTCTCATTCCTAGATGTCTGACTCTAGGTGAGTGATCACACCATCGTGATAATCTGGGTCATGAAGATCTTTTTTTTGTAGAGTTTTGTATTCCTGCAGCTTCTTTTTAATATCTTTTGCTTCTGTTAGGTCCCTACAATTTCTGTCCTTTATTGAGCCCATCTTTGCATGAAATGTTCCCTTGGTATCTCTAATTTTCTTGAAGAAATCTCTAGTTTTTCCCATTCTATTGTTTTCCTCTATTTCTTTGCATTGATTGCTGAGGAAGGCTTTCTTATCTCTCCTTGCTCTTCTTTGGAACTCTGCATTGAAATGGGTATATCTTTCCTTTTCTCCTTTGCTTTTCACTTCCCTTCTTTTCCCAGCTATTTGTAAGGCCTCCTCAGACAGCCATTTTGCTTTTTTTGCATTTCTTTTCCTTGCGGATGGTCTTGAACCCTGTCTCCTGTACAATGTCACAAACCTCCATACATAGTTCATCAGGTACTCTATCAGATCTAGTCCCTTAAATCTATTTCTCACATCCACTGTATAATCATAAGGGATATGATTTAGGTCATACCTGAATGGTCTAGTGGTTTTCTTCACTTTCTTCAATTTAAATCTGAATTTGGCAATAAGGAGCTCATGATCTGAGCCACAGTCAGCTCCCAGTCTTGTTTTTGCTGGCTGTATAGTGCTTCTCCATCTTTGGCTGCAAAGAATATAATCAATCTGATTTTTGTGTCGACCATCTGCTGATGTCCATGTGTACAGTCTTCTTTTGTGTTGTTGGAAGAGGGTGTTTGCTATGACCAGTGTATTCTCTTGGCAGAACTCTATTAGCCTTTGCCCTGCTTCATTCTGTACTCCAAGGCCAAATTTGCCTGTTACTCCAGGTGTTTCTTGACTTTCTACTTTTGCATTCCAGTCCCCTATAATGAAAAGGACATCTCTTTTGGGCGTTAGTTCTTGAAGGTCTTGTAAGTCTTCAAAGAACCGTACAGCTTCTTCAGCATTACTGGTTGGGGCATAGACTTGGACTACTGTGATATTGAATGGTTTGCCTTGGAAACGAACAGAGATCATTCTGTCGTTTTTGAGATTGCATCCAAGTACTGCATTTCAGACTCTTTTGTTGACCATGATGGCTACTCCATTTCTTCTGAGGGATTCCTACCCACAGTAGTAGATATAATGGTCATCTGAGTTAAATTCACCCATTCCAGTTCATTTTAGTTCACTGATTCTTAGAATGTCTATGTTCACTCTTGCCATCTCCTGTTTGACCACTTCCAATTTGCCTTGATTCATGGACCTAACATTCCAGGTTCCTATGCAATATCGCTCTTTACAGCATTGAACCTTGCTTCTATCACCAGTCCCATCCACAACTGGGTGTTGTTTTTGCCTCCATCCCTTCCTTCTTTCTGGAGTTATTTCTCCAATGATCTCCAGTAGCATATTGGGCACCTACTGACCTGGGGAGTTCATCTTTCAATGTCCTATATTTTGCCTTTTCATACTGTTCATGGGGTTCCCAAGGTAAGAATACTGAAGTGGTTTGCCATTCCCTTCTCCAGTGGACCACTTTCTGTCAGGCCTCTCCACCATGACCCGTCTGTCTTGGGTGGCCCCACAGGGCATAGCTTAGTTTCACTGTTAGACGAGGCTGTGGTCCGTGTGATCAGATTGGCTGGTTGTCTGTGATTGTTGTTTCAGTCTGTCTGCCCTCTGATGCCCTCTCTCAGTGCCTACCATCTTACTTGGTTTTCTCTTACCTTGAATGTGGGGTATCTCTTCACGGCTGCTCCAGCAAAGCGCAGCCACTGCTCCTGACCTCGGACGTGGGGGAGCTCCTCCTGGCCGCCGCCCCTGACCTCGGACGTGGGGGAGCTCCTCCTGGCCGCCGCCCCTGACCTCGGACGTGGGGTAGCTCCCCCTGGCTGCTGCCCCTGACCTTGGACGTGGGGGAGCTCCTCCTGGCTGCCGCCCCTGACCTTGAATGTGGGGTATCTCTTCACGGCTCCTCCAGCAAAGCGCAGCCACTGCTCCTGACCTCGGACGTGGGGGAGCTCCTCCTGGCCGCAGCCCCTGATGTCAGACGTGGGGGAGCTCCTCCTGGCCGCCGCCCCTGACCTCGGACGTGGGGGAGCTCCTCCTGGCCGCCGCCCCTGACCTCGGATGTGGGGTAGCTCCTCTCGGCCGTGCTTGTGCATCTACTCCAAGTGTCAATAAAAAATGTTATCCCCATTCTAAAAATGAACTTTACACCAAAGAATAAAACATGGCCATGAAAACTTATCTTTGCACTATTTTCAAAAGACAGAGACAAGATGTGTGGTGTAAAGGAAAACTTGGAAATAAAGCCTAATTAGGCTACAAAAACAATCCAGTCATGAATTAGGGACATTGTTAAATAAAGTCCATTTTGTGATATCCATTGATATCACTTTACAATTTTAAAAGTGTTAGTGTCATCCATTATAATAACAATGAGAAATATTTCTCTTTTTGTGCATTAATAATTTACTCGATTGTATTTACCTTCTGAAATGACAAATATAATTTCTAGACAAGATTGACATTCAACTGGTACACCAAGAGTAGTATCCTGGTGGCATTAACTCTGAAGGATTGTTTTCTGTTTCATATCAATTAAATATTTTTATTCAACAGAGAGTCAGTGTTATGCAGGAAAATCAGCACTCTACAAAATAAAACAAAACACTAGTAGATTAAATGATGAGCCCCCAAAATCTCTGTCCTCATCCCAAGAACCTGTGAATAATACCTCATATTGCAAAAGAATGAACATTGTTTTATATGGCAAGCAATATGAATAAATTAAGGATCTGGAGAGGCTTATCCTGGATTAGCCAGATGGGCCCTGAGTGTAATCATATGTGTCCTTACAAGAATGAGAAAGTAGGATTTTGTTGAAGGTAATGTAACCACAGAGGCAGATTGGAGTGATAGGGACACAAGACAAGAAATGCTCGGAGACAGTAGGAGCTGCTTGAGGCAAGGAATTGATTCTCCCTAGAGCATTCAGAGGGAGCACAGCCTAGATGACACCTTGATTACAGAACCCTGCCATGATGACCACAGCAGCGTTTGCTAACACATGTAGTGTAAATAGGGGCTTTCCTGATGGCTCAGTGGTAAAGGACCCACCTGCAAAGCAGGAACTGCCGGGGACATGGGTTCAATCACTGAGTCGGAAAGATCCTCTGGAGGAGGGCATGGTAACCCACTCCAGTATTCTTGCCTGAAGTATCCCATGACAGAGGAGCCTGGCGGGCTACAGTCCTAGGATCACAAAGAGTCAGATACGACTGAAGCAACTGAGCACAAACATGGCATAAATAATCCCACTGTGTCTGATTTTCAAATGCCAATATATAGTCACTGATCAGTGCTGGGAAAGGGTGCACACAGTTCGTTGTCCTAAGCTGGTACAAGCCTGGTTTCAATATGCTATTGGCCCCGGATACAGGTACATTTATTCAATTCCCCTCTGATCATTTTACTTGCTTTCATTTTTTTTCTTTCTGCCAGAGACAATGAAATGAGACATCCTGTGTAGCCCCTTTTGTCAAAATCACACAGAAAAAGCCAATATCACTGATTAAAAATTTACTCTAATTAGTACATTAGAAGAAAGCTGCTGTTTTCATAAAACTCAATGATAAATGTAAATGACATTATAACATAAAGTGTACAGAAGCCCCCTACACATGAATGAGTTCTGTTCTAAGAGCACATTTATAAGTCTCATTTGTTTATGAGTCCAAAAAAGTTAGCCTAGAAACCCAACTAACACAATCGGCTTTATAGTATTGTACTGTAATAGATTTATGATACTTTTCACACAAATAATACATAAAAAACAAACACAAAAAAATAAACATTTTTAATCTTACAGTACAGTACCTAGAAAAGTACAGTAGTACAGTACAGCAGCTGGCACCAAGTGAAGAGGCAAGAAGAGTCACTTACTGGAGGAGGGAGAGGAGGTGGGGGACAGCAGAGCTGAAGGATAATCAGCATTAGGAGCTGGAGGGAAAGTTGCAATTTCATTCTCACCTGACATTGATGGAACACACATTCTCATCTTTGAAAGTTCTCAACTTGAAGGTTCATATCACACACCATAATTCTGCCCCCATTTAGTAATAGGCGACTATATGGAATTGCTGAGCTTTTTCCAAACTGCATGGAAAGTGTTTTTCTAGTAGTAAGCACACAATTAAAACTAGTTAGAATTATTTTCCTATCATCAATGTCATCGGTGAGAATGATGACAACAGGAGTTAACAGCGAAAGAGTGGCAATGGCAATAATAGTTACAGTACTTTATTGTGTGTGTGCTCAGTCACTCAGTCACGTCTGACTCTTTACAACCCCATGGGCTGTAGCTCACCAGGCTCCTCTGTACATGGAATTTTCCAGGCAAGAATGCTGGAATGGGCTCCCATTTCCTCCTCCAGGGGAACTTCCTGACCCAGGGATCAAACCTGCATCTCTTGGGTCTCCTTGTATTGGCAGGTGGGTTCTTTACCACTGCACCACCTGGGAAGCCCTATAGTACTTTATTAAAGCATATTAAAAAGTAGAGACATCACTTTACCAAAAATGGTCTGTATAGTCAAAACTATGCTTTTTTCAGTAGTCATGTACAGATGTGCAAGTTGGTGCATAAAGAAATCTGAGGACCGAAGAACTGATGCTTTTGAATTGTGCTGGAGAAGACTCTGAGAGTTCCATGGACTGCAAGTAGATCACAGAAGTCAATCCTAAAGGAAAACTAACCTGAAAGAGTGAAGGAAAAGGAGAAAAGGACAGCAGAGGATAATATGTTAAATAGCATTACTGAGTCCAAGGACATGAATTTGTGCAAATACCAAGAGACAGTGGAGGACAAAGGAGCCCAGCATGCTGCAGTCCATGGGGTCACAAAGAGTCAGACATGACTTAGTGACTGAACAACAAGTTTATTAAAGATGGGAACAGACACTTTTCTCCTTTTTCTGAGATAATAGAAAAAAGTAAAGTTGGAGCTCAAGGACCTCTGACGGGGAGGAGGGGGGATTGTGCAAGAGCAACTGACACATGTAGGGGTCCAGAGTTTGGAAGGAAGAGAAAGAAGAGGTGAATGAAGAACAATATGGCAATGGATCCTGCAGAGGAAGATAAGAGAGATTCTAACAATTACCCTGGGGCTTTGTGGAGATAGACATCTAAGAGGACTTGGAGGAGACTGAGGCATGTGCTCCTCCAGCAAGAGGAATGACAAGAGACTCCACTGTCACTACTCTAACCAAACTGGTGATTTGGTGATAAGCTCACAAGCAGAAATAGACTTCAATGTAGTCAAGGATTATTTACTTCCTATATTGCTGCTTTCATTATTATCTGGGTTACCAGAATTGATGAAGACTGGAGCAATTATTCAAGAACCTTATCAATGAAAACAAATAATTAGTCTTTTTACTCCACAGAAGAGCCAAAACTTTTTTCAACATAGGTATCTATTACAAGATCTAGTAAGAGTGAAGATGAAGGCAAGTTGTCCTTGAATCTCTTCATTCTCCCTAATCCAAAAGTTTGTTTGTGCCTTCACTACAAAGAAAATAAAGCTGCCAGTCCATGTTTGGTCGTGGTTCAAAGCCTTTATTTTCCCTCTTTTGGTCCAGACCACAATTCCAAAAACACAGACCTTTCAATGTTCATTCTGATTTGTAACTTCCTCCCCAAAGTGCATCAAGCCAATCAAGTTAATTTGACACTAAAGTTGCAGAAATAAAAGAGATAATGCCGTCTATCACATCCCTGTCTTCACTTCTCATTGTTGGTCACCAGTATAAGGGAGTTTTCTTAGACATGGTTCTACAAAGTTAATGCCAAAGCCAAGTTTTCTTAAGACCATAGTTAGATTGTTCTCTGTAAAAGAATGGAAATAGGAAACACAGCGTTCAGCATCTTTTTTTATGTGCATGCATGCAGTTCTCACCTTCACCCTTATATTTATTCCCAAATTCTACTATAAGTACTGCCTGGCAAGGATTTCTAAACAATATCAAGTGGGAAACATTTTGGAAATAGAAATTTCCATGACCACCCCATATGTGTTACCAAACTGAACTTGGGTCCTCTCACCTGACAAGTAGCAAAGGCAATCTACTGACACCTGGCTGTGGTGAAAGAAAGCACATTTATTGCAGGTACCAAGCAAAGAGAACAGGCACTTTGTGCTCAAAAGCCCACATTCCCCAGTGGCTTTCAGGGTAGGATTTGTAAAGACAATGTGCATGATCAGTTAGTTCACAATTCTCTGGTTGTGAACTGATAGTGAAGTAACAGGGTGATGTTTCAAAAACTTCAGTCATTAGCCTTCTGGTTTCAACCAGCTTGAGGTTTACTCTGGTGGTCAAGATCCAGTTAACTTCCTCCACCTGGTAGGGGTTTTAAAATCTGCAAAACAGCTCAAGGACATGGCTCAGAATATTGTCTATGGCTCTTGAGGAGGACATAAAGGTGTTTGACTTTGTTTTATGGCTAAACTATTATTGGAAGGACTGATGTTGAAGCTGAAACTCCAATACTTTGGCCATCTGATGCGAAGAACTGACTCATTTGAAAAGACCCTGATGTTGGGAAAGATTGAAGGTGGGAGAAGAAGGGGACAACAGAGGATGAGATGGTTGGATGGCATCGCCGACTCGATGGATATGAGTTTGGGTAAACTCCGGGAGTTGGTGATGGACAGGGAGGACTGGCATGCTGTGGTTAATGGGGCCACAAAGAGTCGACAAGACTGAGCAACTGAACGACTGAACTGAACTGAAACTTATTATTTTGTCTTGTTTGACTGCTTTCCTTTGTTTTTGCTTTTTCTAATTAAATTTGCTCTTTGGAACTCAGTGAAAGCTTAGGAGGCTAAAGCTTTTCTGCAAAGAAAATGTGGGGGATATAGCCAGTTTGGGGAGGGGAGAGGATCTGTTCCTAGGAAGGCTCTACTGGGTCCTCTCAGTTTCAGATCTACTGCCTGAACAAACTGCAGGAAGGAGGATACAGAAACAACAGAACATACATCTGCAAGAATTACCAAAAACAAACAGAAAAATAGAAATATGTTTTATTATGTGGATCAGGTACTTTGCAAATTTATTCTATTTAATCCTTACAGCAATAAAGAGGTCGCTTATCATCATCCCTGTGATTAAACCTCTGGGGCAAGAAATCAATACATCACAGGGTTACACAGCTATTTGAGTAGTGAAACTAAAAAAAACAGATCCAGGCAGTCTGAATTCACTTGATTAACCACCAAGCTCTAGCTCCACAGAACAGGACATTTTCTGTTCACTGTGAGCAGAAGGAACAGAGAGACCACTATGTTTCCCACCAAAGCATACAGAAGCAGGACTGGGATGGGGCACTTTCAAAAACTGTGGGAAAGGCATGTGGGAGGGAATATCAGACACTAACCAGCCCCCTCTTCCAAATCTCAGTCTGGCAAGCAGCAGTGCAGCTTTGCTGCCATTAGTCAAAGACCTTTATTAAAAACCCTAGAACATGGAACAATGGCTGGTGGCCTTCCTAGACTAATGTACAACAGGACGCTTCCAGTGTCTCTGTTTCCAGGGAATCACAGCAGGTGGGCAGACCTGAGTAGCAATAAGTACCGGCCAACCCTCAGCAGAGAAGGCAATGGCACCCCACTCCAGTGCTTTTGCCTGGAAAATCCCATGGATGGAGGAGCCTGGTGGGCTGCAGTCCATGGAGTAGCAAAGAGATGGACATGACTGAGTGACTTCACTTTCACTTTTCAACCCTCAGCGGATGTGATTTCAGAACTGGCCCTGTGCAGACACTGTGTGCCCGCAGGGAGCCCTCTCACGGTTGAATGGACAGTAAAAGAGTAATTCATTACAAGCACACACCTGAGGAAGACATGCAAGCACTTAGCCTCAGAAGAACAGAATGGTTTTATCTAGGAAGGTAAAGGGATTCTATTTGGAAAATGTGTGTTAGACCAGTCCTAATTTGGGAAGTAGGTGAAAATTTAACTGATGAAGGACTTGTGAGAATATGACTTTGAAGATGCAGTGGTTATTAAGTTGAAATGTACTATATTTGTGCTGCCTTTTTTTATGTGGTATATCTCGTTTCCTTTAATGTTCAAATACTATTGTTAAAACAAATCTTGACTGTCAACATAATTTCAATTATATTGAAATATGTGTCAGAAATAGTTATCTCACAAAAGGCCTGAGTTATTCTTTTTATTACCACTTCTATTCCAGAGGACAGGAAAATCCCCCATTAGACATCACGGGTGGAAAAGGCCATGGCAACCCTCTCCAGTCCTCTTGCCTGGAAAATCCCATGGATGGAGGAGCCTGGTAGGCTTCAGTCCATGGGGTGGTGAAGAGTTGGACACACTGTGTGACTTCACTTTGACTTTTCACTTTCATGCATTGGAGAAGGAGATGGCAACCCACTTCAGGGTTCTTGCCTGGAGAATCCCAGGGACGGGGGAGCCTGGTGGGCTACCGTCTATGGGGTTGTACAGAGTCGGACACGACTGAAGCGACTTAGCAGCAGCAGCAGAGGCAGCAGACATCACAGGATGCAGATACCCTTTCCTCAGAATGCAAAACACAATAGCAGAGGAGAGCTTCATGGGAGGGGAGAAGAAGGGAAATCTTTCTGTAACTTCCCCTAACACACTGCAACATCTGAGAGGCAGACAGGTATGTCACATTACCAGATGAAAACGGTAGTTAATCACCAACACTCCTGGTGCAAAATACTATTTTTGCTGTTTTTATAGGGTCAGATTCCAGTCCACAGGGAACCATGCTCCACAGCCTCAATTAACAAGTAAAAAATCATCTCTTATTGATATTGTCTTTCATAGTAATTTCAATACACAGTTATGCTAAAATTACCCTTTCTATCAAAAATTAGGAAGAGAGGAAACAAAAAGGTAAAAGGAAACAGAGCACCTTATTCTGCCACACAACAGAGAAAAGTAGCAGTAACCCATAGTCTCACAATGGACCACAGCACTTCAGTTCTTCAAGTATTACCAAGTGTGTCCCTTGATGAGGAATTTCTTTAAACCTATATCATCTGGACTCAAGTCCCTCTCCATAAAAAACTCTGCTGCCTTGCACTCCACAGGAAGACAGCCGGTCATCACTTGCCAGGGTTTGGGTCCAGCCATTATTCTATGTTGACAGGACAGGGATCTGCCACTCGCTCTTTCAGTAACAACCTTTGCCCTTTCCAATAGGCATGATGTGGTCAGAAATGCCTCACTATTTAGGACAGCTTAGCTTCTTAAGGTTGAGCTGCACAAGACTGACAGAAGCTAATGGCAGATGGGGTCTCCTTGACTCCTTGCTGAGGTTTTCCTCTGTTGTCACTCTTCCCTCTGACTCTCTCAAAAATGAGAAAGAATGAGTTGCAGGATTATGGCCCAAGTTTCATTCCAGCTCAAGAGGCAAATTCCTACCCACCAGCTGCTGGTTGGCAGCCCATGTATTCTCTAGTTGAAGCTCATTAATGGCACCCCACTCCAGTACTCTTGCCTGGAAAATCCTATGAATGAAGGAGCCTGGTAGGCTGCAGTCCATGGGTCGCTAAGAGTCAGATACGACTGAGCGACTTCCCTTTCACTTTTCACTTTCATGCATTGGAGAAGGAAATGGTAACCCACTCCAGTGTTCTTGCCTGGAGAATCCCAGAGACGGGGGAGCCTGGTGGGCTGCCGTCTATGGGGTTGAACAGAGTCGGACATGACTGAAGTGACTTAGCAGTTTACCACAAGATAGGCATACATAACTGAGAGACTTAGGGCTTCCTGACACACCCTCCAGGTGAGAGGTGATTGCTGAGAAGGAGCATGTATTGGGGGAAGGAAGCTGTCTTCAAACTTCAAAGGTTAGATCTTAGAATCTCTGTTTTACTTAAATAGAGCCAAGTTAATAATTCCTACTGCAATCCAGATGTCATTTCTTTTTTAAATAATGAGCAATGGTTCATTATTTTAGCCAAAGATATCCTCTATAATAAACTAGATTATTTAACCAAAACACTAAGACTGTTAAGTACTTACTTGTTTCTCAAATGTCTATATTTCCAAAGGTTTATATTATATCACTTCCTGGGAAAATAGTCATTCTCTCTAAGTTGTACTTCCTCTCTCTTTGTTTCTCTGTCCTTGAGGAAAGAGAAGTTGAGTGCAATTAATCACAAGAACTAAGTCCCCATTCTAGTTGTAAATACTTCCTTATACCTGCCTTGACAAAGTCACTGGCCAGAAAACTGACAGAATTTCGAATACACATACCAAAGTTCATTGTGTTCTGGGCACCTGGTGTAGAATACACAAGAATGTATTCTAATAAGTCAAAACAAAAGATTAAAAATGTAGTACTTATCTTTCCTTATTTTGTAAGCTGATAAAACAAAGCAAAGTAAACTGAAACCCTAACATACTTTGTATCGTGAAGACTTTCCTGATTTCTTCTCCACCCTGGAAAAATATTCCTAAGTTCAAATACGTATAATTAAATTGCTTGAACTTAATTTTCTTTTAAAGACAATATCTGTTTCTTCAGTACTTGACAGTCTCCCTTTCTGTTTTCAAAGCTCCAGAGTATATTTCTCAACCAAAATATATTTAATTCCACTTTCTCATCAGTTTTTCTGCTTTTCTCTGGCTGTTACTTTCCTCAGTTCACATCAAGGTGTTCTTTTTTTAATTTTTATTTTTACTTTATTTTACTTTACAATACTGTATTGGTTTTGCCATACATCGACACGAATCCACCACGGGTGTACATGAGTTCCCAAACATGAACCCTCCTCCCACCTCCCACCCCACACCATCCCTCTGGATCATCCCCATGCACCAGCCCCAAGCATCCTGTATCCTGCATCAAACATAGACTGGCAATTCGTTTCTAACATGATAGTATACATGTTTCAATGCCATTCTCCCAAATATCCCACCCTCTCCATCTCCCTCACAGTCCAAAAGTCCACTCTACACATCTGTATCTCCTCTGCTGTCCTGCATACAGGATTTTAATTGTTAGTAGAAGATGCACCAAAGG
This sequence comes from Ovis aries, assembly GCF_016772045.2. Lineage (NCBI taxonomy): Eukaryota > Metazoa > Chordata > Mammalia > Artiodactyla > Bovidae > Ovis > Ovis aries. The sequence goes on from NC_056070.1 coordinate 2,480,583, forward strand.
TTAGTTACAAAAACTTTACTTGATGAAGGCTAAGCAGTTTATTGCATCTTGCCTACTGGCAGGTTATGTAGACATATCTCAAAATGTGATATGTGACTCATCTTTGCTGCTTTCCTAACTTTTAAAATGAATCATGGCACACCATTTCCTCACCTATGCTCTTTTTCTCATGTAGTTGTATAACTGAACAAACTACCCCTACCCAAGCCTGGGAGACACAAATGGGGTTAATTAACGCCAATAAACTGTTCTCAAAAACAAAATACCAAGTATCTTTTCACCTTTCTAAAATGGTACCTAATAGCAGAGTCACTGGAGAAGGACATGGCACCCCACTCCAGTGTTCTTGCCTGGAAAATCCCAGGGACAGAGGAACCTGGAGAGCTGCCGTCTATGGGGTCGCAGAGACGGACACAACTGAAGAGACTTAGCAGCAGCAGCAGAGTCACCAACATTCCCAGTTTGCCTGTCCCAATTTTAGCACTAAAGTGTCCTTGTTCTGATTAATCCCTCAGTCCTGAGCAACCTATGACACAAAAAAATAGATGTTCTAAACCTGATAACAATATGACTTAAGAAAATTTCCACTTAGTAATGTGAAGTTAAAAGATGCTTACTCCTTGGAAGAAAAGTTATGATCAACCTAGATAGCATATTCAAAACCAGAGACATTACCTTGCCAACAAAGGTCCCTCTAGTCAAGGCTATGGCTTTTCCTGTGGTCATGTATGGATGTGAGAGTTGGACTGTGAAGAAAGCTGAGCGCTGAAGAATTGATGCTTTTGAACTGTGGTGTTGGAGAAGACTCTTGAGAGTCCCTTGGACTGCAAGGAGATCCAGCCAGTCCATTCTGAAGGAGATCAGCCCTGGGATTTCTTTGGAAGGACTGATGCTAAAGCTGAAACTCCAGTACTTTGGCCACCTCATGCGAAGAGTTGACTCATTGGAAAAGACCCTGATGCTGGGAAGGATTGGGGGCAGGAGAAGAAGGGGACGACCGAGGATGAGATGGCTGGATGGCATCACTGACTCGATGGACGTGAGTCTGAGTGAACTCCGGGAGTTGGTGATGGACAGGGAGGCCTGGCGTGCTGTGATTCATGGGGTTGCAAAGAGTCAGACACGACTGAGCAAATGAACTGAACTGAACTGAACTGAGTGTTTCCTTGGATCCATGACTGTCATAAACTTAATCTAAAATCCATAGCTGATTAACTATATATGCTTTATCTCCCAATACCATACCTAGCTTGCCTCATATAGAAAGTATTAGGCCTTATCAAAAGTACCTATACCTACTTAAAAATTGAATCATCAAACCCAAAACACAGTGATCTTAATTCTGGATTTGCCTCCATTTCAGAAAGCTAAAGCTACTTGATTGCAATCACTTTTTATGAATTACTACTCCATATACTGAATTCTTTGAAAAGTAGAAATCATTGTTCTTTCACTGTGGAATATTTCAAACATACAGAAAATAATAAGCATCTGTGTACCTACGACTTTTGTTTAAAAATACTACTTTAATAATATCAACTTTTAATGATTTATAACTGCAATTTTTATTTCAGATATTTTAAAAATAGTTAATATTACAAATATGGCTATAGTTAGCCCATTCTTCATATTTGCTTTCTTCTCCTTTTCAGAACAAAACCAGGTCTGAAGTCAGTGTCTGCTTCTCTCTTATGTTTCACAATTTTGTCACACATGCATGTATTTGTCACAATAAGCAACATGTACTCTTACATTTTGTACTTAATTATACCCTCACATCTTACACACTATAACTGAAAATTCTTTAGTCAAATTGAATTGAATTCACTACCCAAATCTCCAAGAGGACAAACAACAATTCCCTACTTTCAAAAGGTCAAGCTAAAATTTAAATAGTCTTAAAAGTAAAATAATAAACTAAAATTTTAAAAAATCGCTTTCTAAATGCTTTGGTTTAAATGTTATTCTCATATTCCTTCAAGTCACTCAGAGACAAAATAGTTTGTACTATTTGCATAGAGTTTCCATTCTCTTTATGCTCTTCTATTTAGCATTGCTTTTTAAAAAATTTTATTTTATTATTTATTATTATTATCTTTTTGCTTTACAATATTGTATTGGTTTTGCTGTACATCAACATGAATCTGCCATGGGTGTACACGTGTTCCCAATCCTGAACCCCTCTCCTTCTCCCTCCTCCCTCCCCATACCATCCCTCTGGGTCATCCTAGTGCACCAGCCCCAGGCATCCTGTACCCAAACCATCCCACCCTTGTCCTCTCCCTCAGAGTCCAAAAGACTGTTCTATACATCTGTGTCTCTTTTGCTGTCTCACATACAGGGTTATTGTTACCATCTTTCTAAATTCCATATATATGTGTTAGTATATTGTATTGGTGTTTTTCTTTTCTCCAAAACCATATTATCTGTCAGTGCTAGATAGTGACACCTACCACCCAACTTTTGCCGACAATCTATAACTTTATCTAGTGAATGTAGCAAATAAATACACAACAAATAATCTGTACTGTGGGGAAAAGAGGGAAATGCTTTGTCTTAATTGATTGAGCACAATGATGATTTATGCTTCTGCCAATCCATTCTTATGGAGTGTTTCTCTTATGCAGAGAAACTACAGTAAAAATTTCAAAAACGTTTAACAATTTGCACCCTAGAAAAAACAGTTACCACTATAAATGTTGCTTCATGACCTGGAGCTTTAAATTGTGATCCGCTGACCAGGCGCATGGGTGTTACCTGGTACTTGTTAGAAAGACAGAATTTTGGTCCCACGTCCTGGATCAGAATCTTCATCTTAATCATATAGCCTTACATGGTACCTACCTGTTGTATGTGCACGTGAGTTGTACTGATACCTTCATCCACAATAGTTCAAATGTATTTTACAAAAGCAGACCCAAAGCCTTGTGCCAAAAGCCTAACAGTGTTTAACAAACAGCAGTTGAGTAACAAACAGACAGTAAAGAATCTGCCCACAATGCAGGAGACCTGGATTCGATCCCTGGGTTAGCATTATCCCCTGGAGAAGGAAACGGCAACCCACTCCAGTATTCTTGCCTGGGGAATCCCATGGACAGAGGAGCCTGGTGGGCTACAGTCCATGGGGTCGCAAAGAGTCGGACACGACTGAGTGACCAGCAGATACACTGGTGTAGCATTAAGAATCAAGTCAATAGTCAAAGTCGATTTTGAAACAGAGACTTCACCCTCTTCTCCCTCACATTATTTCAACAGTCATACTATTGAGAGAGAATGAATGAGGATAGAGTAATAGTTAAGTGAAAAATATTAATAAGATTAACATTCTATTTTGTCTCAAAAGGACCAATATTGTTTTGTCCTAATGGATATTAAATAGCATGGAAATCATCTAAATATTTATCAATTATATTTTCCAGCTATACTAGATAGTACGTGGTTGAGAACAAACTTCCCAGCTGCGTAAGTTTTCTGCATTTCAGTTTCCTCCTATGTAAGGTAATACTTACATCTTAGGATATAGATAAGTTACCATCTGTGAAGGCTGGTGTACAGTAAGATCTTAGCCACTATTATTATTTTACACCAAATATTTAACTTTCAGAGAAAGATCCTAGTTCTCTCTAAAGAAATTTCTTCTCTCACTTTTAAGGGTTTTCTTCTTCTACCTACCACCCATCTCACTTAATCTCCCTTTATTTATTCACTTACAATATATCAAAACTGTGCTAAAATTTTTTCCTGTTTCAATCAATGCTTCTCTCCTGCACCTACAGGAAGGAAAATATCAAATCTACATATCTAGACAAGGCATCTTTCTCTTGCCAGTGTCACACCCCCAACTGCCTCCCAGTGTTGCCATCTGTATAGTTGCAATAGCTATAATTTTGGAGCTTTTATCTAGCAAGAATTAGCTCCATTAACCTCTGAAACTATTCTGGAGTACAGTTATTGCTCATTCTTTCATCTGAGGGTCAGAGAGGTGAATAATTAACTGAAACTCACATCACTTCCAGTGGAGTTGAACTCAAATAGAACACAAAAATTCGCACACCCAAACCTACACTCTTTATGCCACATTAGACTGTCTCAAAGGCAAGCAAAAGTATCACATTAGAAGTTAAGCTTACCATTTCTGCCACCAACCTCTCCACGGCTATTAGTACTATGACCATTTTCCTTAAGTTACTTTGCTTGCTTGCTTTCTGACTTGCATTACACATTTCATCATGTTAAATATGGAGTAATTTTCACATGCTATGCCTCTCAGATTCAGTGCTCCCCAGCCACCGCCACTCAGGGACAAGCTTCCCTCAGTTATGTTTTTAGAGATTCTAAAAACAATCTCTGAATAGCTCCTTTGGCCTCCAGTCCTCATGCAGCAAACCAGGTTTCACTGGGCTACGTATTATTTTGTATGTTTTGCTCAGTTACTCTGTTGTATCCAACTCTTTGTAACCCTATGGACTGTCCACCAGCCTCACTCCTCTGTCCGTGGGCAAGAATACTGGACTGCATTGCATTTCCTTCCCCAGGGGATTTTCCCACGCAGAAATTGAACCTGGGTCTCTCATATCTCCTGCTTTGGCAGATGGATTCTTTACCACTGCAACACCTGGGAAGCCCTTTGTTTTATTTTAATTTGACCAAAGAATATGCAGCACCTAGCTTCCTATTTCATCAAAGTCCATGGGTCAGTAGTGCTACCACTCGTGTATCTCTTCATGTCACATTCCCAAGCTATTTGAAATTTGCCTACAGTGTAGGTGATCTGTCATTCAATAAAACCTCAGGAAGATGCAGACAGTGGAACAGCTGCGGGGGAATGGCACCCAGGGAAGATGTTGGAATCCAAGAATCTCTGCTCAGATGCACATTTAGATCTCCATTTGGATATCAACATGAACACTGATCTCTCTTTACAGGAAAGAAGTCAAAGTAGATTCAATAAATGAAAACTCTACCTGCACAGATTTTTGAAACTCTGGGAACAGAAGAAGAAAGGGTCTACCACTCCTTGTATAAATAGAAAGATGATCCCTAGGCATCAGCAAAGGTTTTAAGCATTTTAACTAAATGGATCTTCAAACCACTTCTAAAACTGCTCAACAGCAACAACTAGTTTCGAGAACTCTACTCCAAACCCTATCCTTTAAACTGTTGTGGATAATTACTGAGAACTCATATTTTCTGAAATAGCTATTACAAACCCTAATGCCAGCAGCAACCATTCCCAGGGCAAACAGGCATGGGACAGGGGCAGTACCGCACAAAGGAGAAACCGCTCCAAGAAACAGAATGAGAGAAGCGGAAGAGAATAGACAACAGGCCAGGAAAGAGATTCTTATCAAGTTCACCTGGTAAAGACTCATCAATTTCCCAGTAAAAATTATCAGAATATCAGAACCATAAAAGATTAATGTAATCATCAGAGCCCAGTTAGCTGTCCCATTAATTGTCAAGAATTCTGACTCAAAAATGTGGATTTTATATTTTTAAATAAATTTTCCTTGTAAAATCCAAATCAGGAGTCTTTCTGGGCATTGATAAGCAAACTGACAATTGTAAAGACATGTTCTCCAGAGCAAATGAAGACCGCACGTGACCCTCTACAACATGCTGCCTTAACAAGTCTTTTTTTGTCTGCTTCTATTTCTCAATATATTCAGACTGAGGACTTTGGACTACCTTCCCTCCATTCCTCAGTTCACAGGCATCCTCAAGAGGAGTTCTCACTTCCACCATCCCCCACAGAGCTTGAGAGAATCATTAACTATCTTTACATCAATGACTCAACCTCCCATTATACACAGCCAGGACCCTCCACACAAAGTTGCCCATGTGAAAAGAAGCTCAGCTGCAAAAACTTGCCTGCAATTCATAAATATGCCCTTGAGATTTTCATTAAAGTTCATAAAAGTGCTCTTTATTTCATCTATCTTGGGACTCTTCGGCATTGGAGAGAGAGCCCTTCATTCATACAATAAGCCTGTTAAAGTAAAATTCACTGTATACATAAACTTCAAACATATAAATATTCATTCACTCACCAATCTTTTGACATTAGGCCAAGCTTCTTGTTTTCACACCAAATAACACAGTCTACCATGTCAAGTTTCATTAAAAAAATATATATATATAGTACTGAGAACTTAAAAGATGGAGCTGAAACAATCTGAGGACAGAATTTGTTGTTTTTGTTGTAGTTCGGTTGCTGTCATGTAGACTCTTTGAGACCCCATAGACTGTAGCATGCCAGGCTTCCCTATCCTTCACTATCTTCCAGAGTTTGCTTAAACTCATGTCTATTGAGTCAGTGATGCCATCCAACCATCTCATCCTCTGCTGCCCCCTTCTCCTATTGCCTTCAGTCTTTCCCAGCATCAGGATCTGATCAATGAGTCAGCTCTTCACATCAGGTGGCTGTATTGGAGCTTCAACTTTAGCATCAGTCCTTCCAATAAATATTCAGGGTTGATCTCTTTAGGATTGATTTGTTTGATCTGCTTGCAGTCCAAGGGACTCTCAAAAGTCTTCTCCAGCACCATAATTTCAAAACATCAGTTCTTTGGTGGTCAGCCTTCTTTACTGTCCAACTCTCACATCTGTAAATGACTACTGGCAAAACCATAGCTTTGACTAATAGATCTTTGCATAGCCCTAAAATCCTAAAAGATGCTTCTGCTAAAATGCTACACTCAGTATGTCAGCAAATTTGAAAAACTCAGCAGTGGACACAGGAATGGAAAAGGTCAGTTTTCATTCCAATCCCAAAGAAAGGCAATGGCAAAGGATATTCAAATTGCCATACAATGTCATTCATTTCACATGCTAGCAAAATTATGCTCAAAATTCTTCAAGCTAGCCTTCAGTAGTATATAAACCAAGGGCAGAATACATTTAAAAAATATTTTTCTCCCAAATTTCTTGTGTTTTTTTTTCAGTGATATCTGTTTGAATGCAGTAAGGACTGGGAGATATCAGGGTCCTAAATTTCTGCCCAGATACAGCTCTCTTTTATTTCTGCTCATTCAGCATTATCCATTTTCTCAAAACCCAGCCTGAATCTCACTTTCCCAAGTGCTTTCACAGATCTCTCCTTGTACTCCTTCGCTCTGAATTTCATCAGCCTCTGGCTTTATGTATCCTTGCTTTCAGAGTGCATGCTTTGTTTTCCAGTCATCAGGTTCTGCAGGACAGCAATGAACATACATGCACCACTAGGATGGTATTTTTCAAGCTGCTGGTCATAATGCCCATTCTGAGCAATGATACTGATTTAGTGGATCCAGCCAACATTTGTTTAATAAAATTAAATAAAATAGGAAATACCAGAGAGAAATACATAAATTATTTAATGACACTTTATTTTTTTGAGATATAGCTGACATATAATATTGTATTAGTTTAAGGTGTACAACTTAGTGATTCCATCGGCATATATTGCGAAATGATCACTGTGATAAGTCTAGTTAATATTCATCACCACATATAGTTAAAAATTTTATTTCTTCTGATGAGAACTTTTAATATCTACCCTCTTAGCTATTTTCAAATACAGCAAGTTCCCTGCATATGAACGAGAGCATGTTCATAAGGCCAATTTGTTCGTAAGTCCAACAAAGTCAGCCTAAGGACACAACCAACAGGATCAGTGATGTAGCTCTGAACAGTGATAGGTTTATAATACTTTTCAAAGATACAATGCATAAGACCAAACACAATAATAAGCATTTTTAATCTTTCAGTACAGTACCTTGAAGTGTATAGTAGTATAACACAGCAGCTGGCATCCAGGGGCTGGCACTGAGCGAACAAGCAGGAAGAGTTCCTGACTGGAGGAGGTGGGGCTGGTGGAGCTGGAGGCTCAGCAGCAACAGGAGAGGGAGGCAAGCTGCAGTTTCACTCACACCTGACACTGATGGCACAGATTCTGGTTCCTTGCTGGACTCAATTCTATCAACATTCTTGAGAAAAATATCCAATGATGTCTTGGTAATGTCTTTTTTTCTCATTGTAGATGGCACAGTAGCACTGGCTTGCATCCTGAACACCTGCTGGAACCTTTGTGTACCATTCTACATTTGGGTCTTGTGCATCAAGAACTAACAGTCTTCCTCAAATAAAGAAAATCCCCTTGCCGTTCCCTGCATTGCGAATCTCTTCAGTTCTTCAGTTACTTCTTCTTGCCTGTCTTCATCCTTTCTCTGGGCGTCTGATTCCATTATGCCCTGATCAGTAAGCTCTTCATGTTGCACAGCAAGTTCAGTGAATTCACCCTGTTGCAACTCTAGCTCCAGCTTGTCACTGAGGGTCACTAAGTTGGTGAAGACCTCTTTGAACTACTTAATCATCTTTTCAAATCCATAAAAATTGTGAACAAACTGTGGGCAAAGGTTCTTTCAAAGCCCATTCATGGTGACTGCCATAACCTCTCACCAATGTTGTGACAGTTTCAGGTGAACAGTGTAAACAATAGTTCTTGAAAGTCACTATAACTCTCTGGTCCACAAGTTGGATGAGCCATGCACATTTGATTCTTTGAAAGTTCACAGCTTGAAGGTTCCTAAGTAGGGGCTTCCTGTATGCAGTTCAGTATTACTAACTATAGTCTTTTTATACAACTTTTTTATATCTCATATGTCTATGCATGATTGTATGAACTGGATCACAACATACAAAGAAATCCTTACTTGTGGGTTAAAATTAGAAAAGTTTAAAAGCCACTGATTCACCAGTATTATCCAGCAAGTGCTTGTTGGTAGCTTTAAAGAGAAATCATTACTCAATACAAAATTCTAATCCTTTCATCAATACTGTCTATAAAATAGCAATATATGCAGAAATATTAATCTATACTTATTTGTGCTAACCACTGCAGATACAAAAAAAAAAAAACTTTTCTTTTTTCTTCAAAGAGACTGCAAAGTAATAGGTAATAATGTAAAGAGTAAAGCAGAAATATGAATTCAATATAGTAAGACAAAAAGTGAGAAAGCATGTAAGCACAAAGAAAATATTCCAAACTCTATCTCCCAGGAATTGGTTTTTAATTGCCCAAATCTTTAGAAAATTCTTATCTGTAAAAGGGTCAGATTTTTAGCCAAGAGACTATCATTTGAGAGTCTATTCAGAGAGGTATTCAGCTAACATTCTATGTGGTTAGCATCATGTCATGTTACCCAGAGGAAATTCAGCTGGACTAACTAGATTTTCAACCAGGATTTAGACTCCATTTTTTTTAGCAAGTAAAAATTGTATAAACTTAAGCTATAAATTTAATGTTTTGATATATTTATAAATTGTGAAATAATTATCACAAGCTAACTAACATATCTATCTCCTCTATTGGTTATTATTTTCTTTCTTCTTTGCTTTTTGTATGATAAGAACGCTTAAGATCTACCATCTTAAGAAATTTCAAATATAGTCAGCCCTCTAAATCCACAGGTTTCACATCTGTGACTCAACCAACTACAAATCAAAATTACTAAAAAAAAAAAAAAATCTGGAAAGTTCCAAAAAGAAAAACTTCAATTTGCTGGGCACAAGTAACTATTCACATACTATTTACATTGTATTACAAATAGTTACATGGCATTTAGGCAAAATGGTTGTCTGAGGAGGACTTACAAATAGCTGAGAAAAGAAAAGAAGTGAAAGATAAAGCAGAAAAGGTAGTATATAAGCATCTGAATGCAGAGTTCCAAAGAATAGCAAGAGAGATAAGAAAGCCTACCTCAGTGGACAATGCAAAGAAATAGAGGAAAACAATAGAATGGGAAACAATTTAATAGAATGGGATCTCTTCAAGAAAGTTAGAGATACCAAGGGAACATTTCATGCAATGATGGGCACAATAAAGGACAGAAATGTTATGGACCTAACAGAAGTAGAATATATTGATAAGAGGTGCATGAATACACAGAAGAACCATACAAAAAAGATCTTAATGTCCCAGATAACCACGATGGTGTGATCACTCACCTAGAACCAAACATGCTGGGAGTGCAGAGTCAAGCGGGCTTTAGGAAGTATCATTTCCAAAAAAGCTAGTGGAGGTAATGGAATTAGAGCTATTTCAAATCCTAAAAGATGATGTTGTTAAAGTGCTGTACTCAATATGCTAGCAAATATGGAAAACTCAGTAGTGGCCACAGGACTGGAAAAGTCAGTTTTCATACCAATCTCAAAGAAAGGCAATGCCAAAGAATGTTCAAACTACAGCATAATTGCACGCATTTCACATGCTAGCAAAGTAATGCTCAAAATCCTCCAAGCTAGGCTTCAACAGTATATGAACTGAGAAATTTCAGATGTTCAAGCTGGATATAGAAAAGGCAGACAGACCAGAGATCAAAGTGTCAACAGCCATTAGATCATAGAAAAAGCTAGCGAATTCCAGATTCATTGACCACACTAAAGTCTTTGACTGTCTGGATCACACAACAAATGGTGAAAATTTTTATTCAAGAGATGCGAATACCAGACCACCTTACCTGCCTTCTGAGAAATGTGTATGCAGGTCAAAAAGCAACAGTTAAAACTGGACATAGAATAGACTCATACAAAACTGGGAGAGGAATACATCAAGGCTATATATTTTCACTACATTTCCTTGAATCTGGCAGTTTGAAACTGAAATACAGAAATATCTCCCAGAAATACAAGTTTAAAAATACACAAAAGAAGAGAGGTAATCACAAAATAGGTACATGCATGCTTACTAATCAAGCTGCAGGGGTGTTTTTCAGTTCAGTTCAGTTCAGTTGCTCAGTGGTGTCCAACTCTTTGCGACCCCATGAACTGCAGCATACCAGGCCTCCCTGTCCATCACCAACTCCCAGAGTTAACCAAACCCACGTCCATCAAGTCAGTGATGCCATCCAGCCATCTCATCCTCTGCCATCCCCTTCTCCTTCTGCCCCCAATCCTTTCCAGGATCAGGGTCTTTTCCAATGAGTCAACTCTTCGCATAAGGTGGCCAAAGTTTTGGAGTTTCAGCTTTAGCATCAGTCCTTCCAATGAACACCCAGGACTGGTCTCCTTTAGGGTGGACTGGTTGGATCTCCTTGCAGTCCAAGGGACTCTCAAGAGTCTTCTCCAACACCACACTTCAAAAGCATCAATTCTTCAGCACTCAGCCTTCTTCACAGTCCAACTCTTGCATTCATACATAACCACTGGAAAAACCATAGCCTTGACTAGACGGACTTTTGTTGGCAAAGTAATGTCTCTGCTTTTGAATATGCTATCTAGGTTGGTCATAACTTTCCTTCCAAGGAGTAAGCATCTTTTAATTTCATGGCTGCAGTCACCATCTGCAGTGATTTTGGAGCCCAGAAAAATGAAGTCTGACACTGTTTCCACTATCTCCCCATCTATTTCCCATGAAGTGATGGGACAAGGTGCCATGATCTTCGTTTTCTGAATGTTGAGCTTTAAGCCAACTTTTTCACTCTCCTCTTTCACTTTCATCAAGAGGCTTTTTAGTTCCTCTTCACTCTCTGCCATGATGGTGGTGTCATCTGCATATCTGAGGTTATTGATACATCATTTCTCCCGGCAATCTTGACTCCAGCTTGTGCTTCTTCCAGCCCAACGTTTCTCATGATGTATTCTGTATATAAGTTAAATAAGCAAGGTGACAATATACAGCCTTGACGTACTCCTTTCCCTATTTGGAAGCAGTCTGTTGTTCCATGTCCAGTTCTAACTGCTGCTTCCTGACCTGCATATAGGTTTCCCAAGAGGCAGGTCAGGTGGTCTGGTATTCCCATCTCTTTCAGAATTTTCCAGTTTGTTGTGATCCACACAGTCAAAGGCTTTGGCATAGTCAATAAAACAGAAATCAATGTTTTTCTGGAACTCCCTTGCTTTTCCATGATCCAGTGAATGTTGGCAATTTGATCTCTGTTTCCTCTGCCTTTTCTAAAACAAGCTTGAACATCTGGAAGTTCGCGGTTCACGTATTGCTGAAGCCTAGCTTGGAGAATTTTGAGCATTACTTTACTAGTATGTGAGATGAGTGCAACTGTGCGGTACTGTGAGCATTCTTTGGCATTGCCCTTCTTTGGGATTGGAATGAAAACTGACCTTTTCCAGTCCTGTGGCCACTGCTGAGTTTTCCAAATTTGCTGGCATATTGAGTGTAGCACTTTCACAGCATCATCTTTCAGGATTTGAAATAGCTCAACTGGAATTCCATCACCTCCACTAGCTTTGTTTGTAGTGATGCTTTCTGAGGCCCACTTGACTTCACATTCCAGGATGTCTGGCTCTAGGTGAGTGATCACACCATCATGACTATCTTGGTCGTGAAGATTATGTTGTAGCAATCTACATATTTATTCAAAAATATTCAGACATATGTGGGCCTGCACTGTTCAGACCCATGTTGTCCAAGGATCAACTGTACTATTCCATTTTATAGAAAGGACTTGAGCATCCACAGATTTTGGTATCTGCTGGGGATTTTAGAACCAATTTCCTGTGAGTATCACTGAGGGATGGTTGCATACTATATAGTATTGTTAATCACAATCACATTGATACATTAGATCTCTAGAACAAGATGATTATTTTTTATAAATGAAACTTGAAACTCTTTGATCAACATCTCCCCACTTCCCTCTTGCCACTCCAGCCCATGCCAGCCTCCATTCTACTCTCTGCTTTTACGATTTTGGCCATTTTAGATTCCACATAGAAGTGAGATCACACAGTGATCTGTGTCTGGCTTTCTGTACTTGGCTTACTTCACTTAGCATAATGTTTGCCAGGTTCATCCGCACTGTCTCAAATGTCAGGATTTCACTGTTTTTAAGATTGAATAATATTCCAATCTGTGTATATATGCTTCATCTGTGGACTATTACATTGTTTTCACATTTTGGTTATTTTGAGTAATGCTGCAATAAACATGGGAATGCAGATATCTCTCCAAGATCCTGATTTCATTTCCTTTGAATATGTAACCAGAAGTGAGATTTCAGTATCAGCTGAGAGGTTTATTTTTGGAAGATTTCTATATTGTTTTCCATAATAATCGTGCCTATTTATATTCTCACTCACAGTGCACAGGATTTCTTATTTTCCACTATTACAACTTTCTTATTTTCCACAATTACAACTATTTCCCATCAATAGTTGTAATCACTTGTCTTTTGACAAAGCCATTCTAACAAATATGAGGTGATATTGTGGTTTTAATTTACATTTTCCTGATGATTTTTGATGAGCAGTTTTTCATATACCAATTGACCACTTATATATATATACATATATTTTAATATCTATTCAGATTCTTTGCCCATTTTTCAATCAGTTTATTTAGGATTTGGGTGTTTTGTTTGTTTGGTTTTTTGTCTTGTTGGGTATTTTTTTGTTTGCTGTTTTCTATTGAGTTCTGTGAGTCCCTTGTATTCTTTGGATATTAACTTCTCTTCAGATACATGGTTTGCAATTTTTTTTTCTCCATTCCATAGGTTGCCTTTTCATTCTGTTGCTCATTGATTGTTCCCTTTGCTGTGCAGAAGCTTGTTAGTTTGACACAATCCTATTTGTTTCCTTTTGCTCTTGCTACCCAGACCAACTCCAAGATGCTTAATTAAAATAAAAAAAAATCACTGCCCAGAACAAAGTCAAGATGCTTATATTCTCCAGAGGGAGATAAACAAGAAGCAATAAATATAATAAATAAGAAAAATATACCACATATTGAAATATAATAATAATGGAAAGAAAAAGCAAAGCTAGGTATAAGTGATCAAGAGGGCCAAGAACTTTAAAAAGCCTGGCGAAAGCAATCTTCATTGAGATGTAAACATTTGAGAAAACACTTGAAAAGATGAAAAAATGATATAAAATTTTGATGTGATGATCAGAGACTAATTGATAATTTAGAAAAAGTATAAATTTCTCTTTTGAGAGTGAGTCATTGATATTTAAGTCCATCTTAAAGGAAAAGAAAAGAAAAAATAAATAAACACTGGCACACTTTACTCAAAATAATTTTGATTGCAAAGAAATTTTATAAATTCATTTTTATCTTTTAATGATTGATCAGGTGAAATAGAGAATTAAATTTAGATTCCCATCTGGTGAGACCCCTGGAATTTACACAACACAGAATGTTGATTTTAGGATTTTGTAGTTGACATTTGAATTCCATGATTTTTCTTATGGCAATTAAAATGTTATTAATCCTGATGATTCACCCCCTAGACCCAGTGTCCTAGAAGATGCATGTTCAATAATAGAATTTTAACTTTTTGAATCTTTATATAGATGCTATTATGTTTCTGTTGAAATACTGTTTTACCAACTAATATTTTCAAGATGTTTTGAGACTAACAAACTTTTGAGAACATGAACCATTACTTTTAATGACTAGTATTTTATACTCTATAGTTCTTTAAAACAGTTGGAAACTGATAAATATTTTTGACTGATATTTTCAAATAGAAAGGCAAATGTGCACATGTCATTTCCTTTTTTATTTCATCTGGGCAACTTGCAGATGCAGTTAGAAATTCCTATTTATATTTACCAGATTTGCCTCAATGCTTCATATATATTATCTTTTTTAAGTTAATTATTTATTAAAGGATAATCGCTTTACAGAATTTTGCTGTTTTCTGTATATGCCTAGGAGTGGAATTGCTGGGTCCTATGGTGGTTTTTTGCATAGCTTTTTAAGGAATCTCCATACGTCTTCCATAGTGGCTGTATCAATTCACATTCCCACCAACAGTGCAAGAGCATTCCCTTTTCTCCACGCCTCCTGCAGCATTCATTGTTTGTAGACTTTTTGGTGATGGCCATTCTGACTGGTGTGAGGTGACATCTCATGGTAGTTTTGATTTCCAGTTCTCTTATAATGAGTGATGCTGAGCATCTTTTCATGTGTTTGTTGGCTATCTGTATGTCTTCTTTGGGGACATGTCTCTTGAGGTCATTTTCCACCTTTTTGATTGGGTTGTTTGTTTTTTGGTTTTATTTATTTATTTGGTATTAAGTTGTATGAGCTGCTTGAATATTTTGAAAATTAATCTTTGGCAGTTGTTTCCTTTGCTATTATTTTCTCCCATTCCAAGGGCTGTCTTTTCACCTTGATTCCTTTGTTATGCAAAAGCTTTTACATTTAATAAGGTCCTATTTGTTTACTTTTGTTTATATTTCCATTACTCTAGGAGGTGGGTCATAAAGGATGTTGCTTTATGTCATCAAGTGTTCTGCTTTTGTTTTCCTCTAAGAGTTTTATAGTTTCTGGTCTTACATTTAGGTCTTTAATCCATTTTGAGTTTATCTTTGTGTATGGGGTTAAGAAGTATTCTAATTTCATTTTTTATATTTAGCTGTTAAGTGTTCCCAGCACCACTTGAAGAGGCCATCTGTGCTCCATTGTATATTCTTGCCTCCTTTGCCAAATAAAAGTACCCATAGGTGCATGGGTTCATTTCTGGGCTTTCTATCTTGTTCCATTGGCCTATATTTCTGTTTTTGTGCCAGTACCATACAGTCTTGAGGACTGTAGCTTTGTAATATAATCTGAAGTCAGGAAGGTTGATTCCTCCAGCTCCATTCTTCTTTCTCAAGATGGCTTTCAGGGTTTTTTCATTTCCATATGAATTGTGAAATTTCTTGTTCTAGTTCTGTGAAAAATGTCATTGATAATTTGATAAGGATTGCATTAAATCTATAGATTGCATTTGGTAGTATAATCATTTTCACAATATTGATTCTTCCTACCCAGGAACATGGAGTATCTCTACATCTGTTTATGTCATCTTTGATTTCTTAAATTAGTGCCTTATAATTTTCTGTGTACAGTTCTTTTGTCTCCTTAGATATATAACTGTCATCCCTAGATATTTAATTCTTTTTGTCGCAATGGTGAATGGGATTGATTCCTTAATTTCTTTTTCTGATTTTTCATTGTTAGTATATAGAAATGTGAGTGATTTCTGTGTATTGATTTTTTATGTTGCAACTTTGTTAAATTCACTGATTAGCTCTAGTAATTTTCTGATACTATGTTTAAGGTTTTCTACGTACAGTAT
Source organism: Ovis aries (assembly GCF_016772045.2). Taxonomy (NCBI): domain Eukaryota; kingdom Metazoa; phylum Chordata; class Mammalia; order Artiodactyla; family Bovidae; genus Ovis; species Ovis aries. The sequence goes on from NC_056070.1 coordinate 2,496,647, forward strand.
CATGTCATCTGCAAATAGTGAGAGCTTTACTTCTTCTTTTCTGATCTGGATTCCTTTTATTTATTTTTTTCTTCTCTGATTACTGTAGCCAGAACTATATTGAATAATAGTGGTGAAAGTGGACACCCTTGTCTTGTTCCTGATCTTCAGGAGAATACTTTCAGTTTTTCACCATTGAGAATAATGCTTACTGTAGGCTTATCATATATGGCCTTTACTATGTTGAGGTAGATTACTTCTATGCCTGTTTTTTAAGAGTTTTAATCATAAATGGGTGCTGAATTTTGTCAAAGGCGTTTTCTGCATCTATTGAGATGATCATATGGTTTTTATCTTTCAGTTTGTTAATATGGTGCATCACATCGATTAATTTCCATATATTGAAGAATCCTTGCATCCCTGGAATAAACGCAACTTGATCATGGTGTATGAGCTTTTTGATGTGTTGCTAAATTCTGTTTGCTAAAATTTTGTTGAGGAATTTTGCATCTATATTCATCAGTGATATTGGCCTGTAGTTTTCTTTTTTTGTGTTGTCTTTGTATCGTTTTGGTATCAGGGTGATGGCGGCCTCATAGAATGAGTTTGGATGTGTTCCTCTGAAAGAATTTTAGAAGGATAGACATTAGTTCATCTCGAAATGTTTGACAGAATTCTCCTGTGAAGCCATCTGGTCCTGGGCTTTCGTTTTTTCTTTGGGAGGGGGGGCGGATTTTTGATCACAGCTTCAATTTCAGTGCTTGCAATTGGGTTGTTCATAGTTTCTATTTCTTCCTGGTTCAGTCTTGGATGGTTGAACTTTTCTAAGAATCTGTCCATTTCTTCCAGGTTACCTATTTTATTGCCATATAGTTGTTCCTAATAGTCTCTTATAGTCCTTTGTATTTCTGCACTGTCTGTTGTAACCTCTCCTTTTACATTTTTTCTTTTTTTAAATTTTTGATTCTTCTCTCTTTCTCTCTTAATGAGTCTGGGCTAAGGTTTTTTCAATTTTGTTTAGCTTCTCAAAAAACCATCTTTTAGTTTTATTAATCTTTACTATTGTCTCTTTCATTTCTTTTTCATTTATTTATGCCTGGATCTTTATCATTTCTTTCCTTCTAGCAATTTTAGATTCTTTTTCTTCTTCTTTTTCCAGTTGCTTTAGGTGTAAAGTTAGGTTGTCTAGTTGATGCTTTTCTTGTTTCTTGAGGTAGGGTTGTATTGCTATAAACGTCCCTCTTAGAACTGCTTTGCTTCATCCCATAGGTTTTGAATTGTCATGTTTTTGTTGTCATTTGTTTCTAGAAATTTTTTGACTTCCCTTTTTATTTCTTCAGTAACCTATTGGTTATTTAGAAACATGCTGTTTAATCTCCATGTGTTTGCATTTCTTGCAGTTTTTTCCTTGTAATTGACATCTTGTCTCATAGCATTGTGGTTGGAGAAGATACTTGACACAATTCCAATTTTCTTAAATTTACTTAGGTTTGATTTGTGACCCAAGGTGTGGTCTATCCTGGAGAATGTTCCATGTGCACTTGAGAAGAAGGTATATTCTGCGTTTGGATAGAATGTCCTGAAGATATCAATGAGATCCATCTCATCTAATGTATCATTTAAGACTTGTGTTTCCTTGCTAATTTTATATTTTGATGATCTGTCCATTGATGTGAGAGGCATGTTAAAGCCTCCTACTATTGTTGTGTTACTGTCAATTTCTCCTTTTATATCTGTTAGTGTTTGTCTTATGTATTGAGGTGCTCCTATGTTGGGTGCATAGATATTTACAACTGTTATGTCTTCCTCTTGGATTGATCCCTTGATCATTATGTAGTGTCCCTCCTTATCTCTTGTAATCTTCTTTATTTTAAGGTCTATTTTGTCTGATATGAGGATTGCTGCTCCAGCTTTGTTTTGCTTTCCATTTGCATGAAATATATTTTTCCATCCTCTCACCTTCAGTCTATGTGTGTCTTCAGGTCTGAAGTGGGTTTCCTGTAAACAGCATATATATGGGTCTTGTTTTTATATCCATTCAGCCAGTCTGTGTCTTTTGGTTGGAGCATTTAATCCATTTACATTTAAAGTAATTATTAATATATATGTTCCTATTGCCATTTTCTACTTGTTCGAGGTTGATTTTGTAGATCTTTTTTCTTCTGTTGTATTTTTTTACTAACTCCATTTAACATTTGTTGTAAAGCTGGTTTGGTGGTACTGAATTCTCTTAACTTTTGCTTGTCTGAAAAGTTTTTTATTTCTCAATCAATTTTGAATGAGATCCTTGCTGAATACAGTAATCTTGGTTGTAAACATTTCCCTGTCAGTACTTTAAATATATCTTGCCATTCCCTTCTGGCCTGCAGAGTTTCTGCTGAAAGATCAGCTTTTAAGCATATGGGGTTTCCCTTGTATGTTACTTGTTGCTTCTCCCTTGCTGCTTTTAATATTCTTTCTTTGTGTATAGTCTTTGTTAGTTTGATTAGTATGTGTCCTGATGTGTTTCTCCTTGGGCTTATCCTATATGAGACTCTTTGAGCCTCTTGGGCTTGATTGGCTGTTTCCTTTTCCATGTTGGGGAAATTTTCAGCTATAATCTCTTCAAAAATTTTATCATACCCTTTCTCTTTCTCTTATTCTTCTGGGACCCCTATAATTCGAATGTTGGTGTGTTTGATATGTTCCAAGGGGTCTCTGAGACTGTCCTCAGCTCTTTTCATTCTTTTTTACTTTATTTTGCTCTTCAGAAGTTATTCCACCATTTTATCTTCCAGTTCACTGATTCGTTCTTCTGCTTCAGATATTCAGCTATTGATCATTCTAGAGTATTTTTAATTTAAGTAATTGTGTTGTTTGTCTCTGTATGTTTATTCTTTCATTTTTCTAGGTCTTTGTTAATTGATTCCTGCATTTTCTCCATTTTGTTTTCAAATTTTTTGATCATCTTTACTATCATTATTCTGAACTCTCTTTTGGGTAATTTTCCTATTTCCTCTTCATTTATTTGGACTTCTGTGTTTCTATTATGTTCCTTCATTTGTGCAGTATTTCCCTGCCTTTTCTTTTTCTTTCTTTCCTTTTTTTTTTTTTTAAGTTATTGTGTTTGAGGTCTCTTTTTCCCAGGCTTCAAGGAAAGTTGAATTCTTTCCTTGAAGAATGTTGAATTCTTTCTTCCTTTAGGCTTCTGCCCTCCTAAGGTTGGTCCAGTGGTTTGCATGAGCGTCACATAGGGTGAGATTTGTGCTGAGTTTTTGTTTGTTTGTTTGTTTTTCCTCTGATAGGCAAGGCTGAGTGAGGTGGTAAGCACGTCTGCTGATGATTGGGTTTGTATTTTTACTTTGTTTGTTGTTTAAATGAGGTGTCTTGCACAAGGTGCTACTGATGGTTGGGTGATGCTGGGTCTTGTATTCAAGTGGTTTCCTTTGGGTGAGTTCTCACTACTTGATACTCCCTAGGGTTAGCTCTCTGGTAGTCTAAGGTCTTGGAGTCAGTGCTCCCACTCCAAAGGCTCAGGGTTTGATCTCTGGTCAGGAACGAAGATTATACAAGTAGTTTGTTATAGCATTAAGGGAGAGTAAAACAAATATCCAAAAATGAGAAACCAAAGATGAACCCTAGACAAATGGCAGTTACAAGATCAGACCAATAATAATTAAAATAATGGAATATACACATATACATATACACCCATGAGCAAAGTGAAAACAGTCCAACAAAAATAAAGTACAGCAGATTGATCTGGCTAACAAAGGAAATAAAAAATTATACTTACTAGTTAAGAACAAAATTAATTTAAGCACAAACTGGAAAACAAAACTAAAGCAAGCTGCCAAGTGGGGAATAAAGCAAAGAAAACAAAACTAACAAATACGTTGAGAGGAAAGGAAAGAAAGAATAGATATGCAGAGTTAAATAGAGGTAGATGAAGAAGATTTATATACATTAAAGGTTAACTGCAAGGGGAAAAGAGCAGTAGGAAAGGTGAACAAAGGAATAAATGTAGAAAAATTATAATAGGTTTTCAAAATTAAAATTATTTAAAAAATGGAAAAGAGAAAAAATGGAAGAATAAAGAAAAAAAGGAGGGCAGGGAGGAAAACTCCACAGGACTTCAAAAGCCCATGTAGAGGCAGAGGTTTATAACAACAACAGAAGGTGTAACTGAATACACACCTATACATATAGACCCATAAGCAAAATCAAAAGAGTCCAACAAAAATTAAGCACAAAAGATTGACCCAGTGAACAAAGGAAACCCAAAATTATATCTACCAGAACAAAACTAATTAAAGCACAAACTGGAAAACAAAACTAAAGCAAGGTGACAACTGGGGAATAAAGCAATGAAAATAAAACTAAAAATATGTTGAGAGGAAAGAGAAACAAAGAAAAAATGGAACAGATATGCAAAGTTAAACAGAGTTAGATAAAAAAGATTTATATACTTTAAAGATTACCTGCAAGGAGAAAAGAACAGTAGGAAAAGCAAGCAAAGGAATAAATGTATAAAAAATAATAATAGGTTTTAAAAATTAAAATTATTAAAAAGAGAAGAGAGAAAAAACGGAAGAAGAAAGAAAAAAGGGGGGGGGAGAAAAAAAAAAAAAGAGGAAAACTCCAAAGAACTGCAAAAGCTCAACATAGAGGCAGAGGTTTATGACAATAAAAAATGTGACTGAGGAAAAGAAAAAAAAAGCTGAAAAGCTTAGTTGGCTTTCTTAGTGCCAATAAAATCAACAATTACAACGTTGGGGGGAGGAGGAAAAAAATTCAAACGAATCTACAAAACAAGTTAAAAAATAACAATAATAAATGTTTCTCTTGAGTCACTGCTGTAAGAGTCTTTTCCCACAATGGGAATCACAGTCCACCTTACCCCCCTAGAATGCCCTCCAACACTGTACTGATCTCTAGACCTGCTGTGGGGGCTGCTCAGACTCTAATCTGGTCCTACTCCTGTGTGTTCTTGCCTCCAATGCCCACAGCTATCAGAGTTAGTGCTTTTTCTTTTGTGGGAACTCTCAATCTCAATATATTTCATAGACACAGAGTCGGCTTAGTTTATCATGTGGATTAATTTGCAGTTTGTACAAACCAGTAGTCATGTATGGATATGACAGTTGGATTGTAAAGAAGGTTGTGCACCAAAGAATTGATGCTTTTGAACTGTGGTGTTGGAGAAGACTCTTGAGAGTCCCTTGGACTGCAAGGAGATCCAACCAGTCCATTCTAAAGGAGATCAGTCCTGGGTGTTCTTTGGAAGGAATGATGCTAAAGTTGAAACTCCAGTATTTTTGCCACCTCATGAGAAGAGTTGACTCATTGGAAAAGGCTCTGATGCTAGGAGGGATTGAGGGCAGGAGAAAAAGGGGACAACAAAGGACGAGATGGCTGGATGGCATCACAGACTCGATGGACGTGAGTTTAGTGAACTCCAGGAGTTGGTGATGGACAGGGAGACCTGGCATGCTGCGATTCATGGGGTCGCAAAGCGTCAGACACGACTGAGCGACTGATCTGAACTGAACTGAAATGACAGCTGGTGGGAAGGTTTGGGGTCTTCTTCTTTAACCACCCTGCCCCTGGGTTTCAATTGCGGTTTTATTTCCACACCTGCTTGTGGGTCGTCCACTGCCGTTTGCTCCTGAGGCTGCCCTGGAGGCCTTGGGTCTTCCCCAGTGAGGGCCAGGTGTAGAGGTGGTGCAGCAAGTAGCTGGGGTCACAGGGGTTCTGGCAGCACCAGGTACTCAGGGGAGCTGGCAGCTAGAGCAGCAGGAAATGCAGTGCTGTAGAAGGGTATGGAAACCCACTCCAGTATTCTTGCCTGGAGAACACCACTGACAGAGATGCCTGGCCAGCCACAGTCAACAGGGTCACAGAGAGTTGGACACAACTGAAGCAACCCTGTTTTGCATAAATGCAAGACTTAATTTATTTATTTATTTATTTATTCATTTATTTTGCCTGTAGCAGCCCTGCTCCAGTGAAGGTTGACAGTGAAGATGGCACAGCTGCTTGGGTCGTGGCGACCCTGATGCCTCCAAGTGTGCAGGGACAGAGACTGCCTCAGCCGCGGGAGTCATGGTCCTATCAGAGTCTTATTTTTGAGCCTCTGGTTACCGGTGATCAGAAGGCCTCTTTGGCTAGTTTTCCTCTGCAGCTCTGCCTGTTCAGGCACTTAGAGGGCTCCCTTGCTTGGGGTCCTTCTCTGTTGTTCCGTGCATCAGGCACATAGATTGGCCTCCGTTGCTGCAGTCCTACTCTGTAGATTGGTGCATCAGGTACTTACAGGGGCACCTTGAGTGGAGTCTTACTCTGTCGTTCCATCCATCAGGTGCTTGATGGGCCAGACTACTGTTCAGCTGCGGATGCTGGCACTGGGGAGATAGAGGCTGTGGTGATGGCTCCGCCCCCATACGGTATGACTCAGCAGTATTGCCTGGCTTCCAGGCTGTCTGGCTTTCCTCCACAGGCATTTCCCCATGATCTCCTCCCTCACATCCCCTCGATCCCATCCCCTCGATCCATCTCGCTACAGTCAACAGCAGCCTTGGCACTGGGATTGCACCACAACCCCTAAACTCTTGCTCCCAGCCTCTGCGCCTTCCAGGAGACCTGCGTTCCTGTGCGACATATGTATGGCTGTGGCAAGGACTGTCTGATTCTCATCCCATTTATGTTGCCACAGATCAGCCTTAAACTCTCAGCCTTAAACGTTTCTCCTCTGACCAAGACAATTGCCCCGATGTGGGAATCAGACCCCTGCCTCAGTTCCCCAACCCCCCCGCCCACCCACCAAGAGCAGGCCCAGTCCTGCTAACACTCCTGTTTTTCCCCCTAGTTTCTTCACCCTACCAAGTTTTTTGTTTTTTTTTTTAACTTTACTTTACAATACTGTATTGGTTTTGCCATACATCAACATGAATCCACCACGGGTGTACATGCGATCCCAAACATGAACCCCCCTCCCACCTCCCTCCCCACAACATCCCTCTGGGTCATCCCCGTGCACCAGCCCCAAGCATGCTGTATCCTGCATTGGACATAGACTGGTGATTCGATTCTTACATGATAGTATACATGTTTCAATGCCATTCTCCCAAATCATCCCACCCTCTCCCTCTCCCTCTGAGTCCAAAAGTACGCTATACACATCTGTGTCTTTTTTGCTGTCTTTCATACAGGGTCATCATTGCCATCTTTCTAAATTCCATATATATGTGTTAGTATACTGTATTGGTGTTTTTCTTTCTGGCTTACTTCACTCTGTATAATCGGCTCCAGTTTCATCCATCTCAACAGAACTGATTCAAATGTATTCTTTTTTTTTAACAGCTGAGTAATACTCCATTGTGTATATGTACCACAGCTTGCTTATCCATTCATCTGCTGATGGACATCTAGGTTGTTTCCATGTCCTGGCTATTATAAACAGTGCTGTGATGAACATTGGGGTACATGTGTCTCTTTCAATTCTGGTTTCCTCGGTGTGTATGCCCAGCAGTGGGATTACTGTGTCATATGGCAGTTCTATTTGCAATTTTTTAAGGAATCTCCACACTGTTCTCCATAGTGGCTGTACTAGTTTGCATTCCCACTAACAGTGTAGGAGGGTTCCCTTTCTCCACACCCTCTGTAGCATTTATTGCTTGCAGATTTTTGGATCGCAGCCATTCTGACTGGTGTGAAGTGGTACCTCATTGTGGTTTTGATTTGCATTTCTCTAATAATAAGTGACATTGAGCATCTTCTCATGTGTTTGTTAGCCATCCGTATGTCTGGTTCTATATATTCTTTTCCACTGGTCAGGCACTCTTTTTTTTTTTTTTTTTTTTAGTTTTTTATTTTTAAATTTTAAAATCTTTAATTCTTACATGCATTCCCAAACATGAACCCCCCTCCCACCTCCCTCCCCATAACATCTTTCTGGGTCATCCCCATGCACCAGCCCCAAGCATGCTGCATCCTGCGTCAGACATAGACTGGCGATTCAATTCACATGATAGTATACATGTTAGAATGTCATTCTCCCAAATCATCCCACCCTCTCCCTCTCCCTCTGAGTCCAAAAGTCCGCTATACACATCTGTGTCTTTTTCCTGTCTTGCATACAGGGTCGTCATTGCCATCTTCTAAATTCCATATATATGTGCTAGTATACTGTATTGGTGTTTTTCTTTCTGGCTTACTTCACTCTGTATAATCGGCTCCAGTTTCATCCATCTCATCAGAACTGATTCAAATGAATTCTTTTTTTAACGGCTGAGTAATACTCCATTGTGTATATGTACCACAGCTTTCTTATCCATTCATCTGCTGATGGACATCTAGGTTGTTTCCATGTCCTGGCTATTATAAACAATGCTGCGATGAACATTGGGGTACATGTGTCTCTTTCAATTCTGGTTTCCTCGGTATGTATGCCCAGAAGTGGGATTGCTGGGTCATAAGGTAGTTCTATTTGCAATTTTTTAAGGAATCTCCACACTGTTCTCCATAGTGGCTGTACTAGTTTGCATTCCCACCAACAGTGTAGGAGGGTTCCCTTTCTCCACACCCTCTCCAGCATTTATTGCTTGCAGATTTTTGGATCGCAGCCATTCTGACTGGTGTGAAGTGGTACCTCATTGCGGTTTTGATTTGCATTTCTCTAATAATGAGTGATGTTGAGCATCTTTTCATGTGTTTGTTAGCCATCCGTATGTCTGGTTCTATATATTCTTTTCCACTGGTCAGGCACTCTTTCAGCTCTCAGCTGGTGTTCTGCATGCACTTCTGTGTCTGAAGGTGTGTTCCTGATGTATCCGTGGAGAGATATATTCCACATCCACCTACTCCTCCGCCGTCTTGTTCTCCACCATTGTTCTTTATATTGAACTAAAACTCCCTGCAAATTCCATCTGTCCACTTAATTCTATCCTCCACTGAAGGAAAAAAAAAGCAATAAACAAAACTATTTTACTTCTTAATGAGGGTTATCTATGAAAACTGGAGAAGGCAATGGCACCCCACTCCAGTACTCTTGCCTGGAAAATCCCATGGACGGAGGAGCCTGGTAGGCTGCAGTCCATGGGGTCGTGAAGAGTCAAACACGACTGAGCAACTTCACTTTGACTTTTCACTTTCATGCATTGGAGAAGGAAATGGCAACCCACTCCAGTATTCTTGCCTAGAGAATCCCAGGGATGGGGGAGCCTGGTGGGCTGCTGTTTATGGAGTTGCACAGAGTCAGACACAACTGAAGCAACTTAGCAGCAGCAGCAGCATCTATGAAAACTGTACATATGTTTTTTCATTAAATCACTTCATCCATAATGATTCCCATTTACACAAAGGGGTGTTGAACATCAGAAAGGAAGTAACTTTGCCAGTACTGCAGAGCCACTTGGTGTTGGATATAAACTCCTATAAGTATGAGTTCAATGCTGTTGCCCCTGCTCCTCTCTCTAGCGTGGGTTTCTTCTTTCTGGTTGAAGCCCAGCAAATAGTTGAAATCCTAATCTTCCCTTCCCCAGTTGTTCTAGAACACTTTCCCTCACAGTTCCCACTATTTCCCACCATTTCTTTGTACACACTGTGATTCTTTTCATTTTAATCTCTCCTCCACACACAACCACCTGTTCATGTCTGCTGAAGTGGATTCCTACTGTAAAAGATTTTGGACTTGATATATTGAACAAAGCCAAACAGTGAACACATTCATAGGCCAGGCTTCCAATCTATAAGAGATTATTTTTTAGGCTTCTCTTTACATGCGAGTTTTCTGGAGGGTCACATCCCCACTGTTCGCTTTCCATCCAGCTTTCTCCCTGATAACAAAATCACCAGATAATACAGAGCAAGTGCCTGAATCCTCCCCTCTGTCACCTGCCGGCATCATTCAGACTCTTCAGTTCTCACACTCTAGGTAAACCTATAGCCCTCAAAATCATTTTTCAAAATAAGAACATAATGTTACAGACTTTCTGGAATTGAGCTGCAGGAGTTGCTTGTATATATATACATATATATATATAGTATATATATATATATATATTTTTTTTTTAAGAATATAATGTTAGAAATCAGTCTTTTGAAATGCTTCTTCTCCCTTTGTTTTGTTACTTAATACAGCAGCATTGCCAGCTTTTTTGCTTTCTCTGGCAACTGAAGAACCACTTGCCCACCTCTTGAGTGGAGTACAGACTGTGGCTGCAGCACTACACGTAGCTTCCCCAGGACACAGTGTAACAATCAATATTGCCTGCCTGCAAGGTACAAAGCATCCTATCTGCCTTTCTCAAATTCTTCAATGTGTCAAGTGTACAAAATCCGAAGAGTAACTTCATATGAAGTTAATATGGGGGGTTGGGAAACAAGCTATGACAAAAATCCCTGTTGAATAAACTCTAACCTCCTTCTAAATACTTGCTCTCATACATTTAACTCCTCTACTTTTGTCCTGAAATTAAAATAAAGCTTCTTTCCTTAAAAATCTCAGACAGAACATTGTAATGGTTTACATACTGCAGCATCTCGTTTTATCCCATAAGCCTTTACATTTGATTAGTTCTTTACAGAACATAAAGCACATTTAGATCCATGTTATATACTCTGAAAGCTAGAAGAGAATCTCCAAATTACTAAAACAATCTCATAATTTCTTCTGATTCTCATAGCAATTTTATGAATATTTTTACATTGGAGGATAATTGCTTTATAATGCTGTGTTGGTTCCTGCTGTACAACAGCATGAATTAGCCATATGTATATATACACATTGGAGAAGGCAGTGGCACCCCACTCCAGTACTCTTGCCTGGAAAATCCCATGGACAGAGGAGCCTGGTGGGCTGCAGTCCATGGGGTCGCTAAGAGTCAGACATGACTAAATGACTTCACTTTCACTTTTCACTTTCATGCATTGGAGAAGGAAATGGAAACCCACTCCAGTGTTCTTGTCTGGAGAATCCCAGGGACAAGGGAGCCTGGTGGGCTGTCGTTGATGGGGTCGTACAGAGTCAGACATGACTGAAGCGACTTAGCAGCATATATATATATATATATATATATATATATATATATATTCCCTCCCTTTGAGGCTCCCTCAATGGGATCAAAAGGTATGAATTTCCCCTTACAAAATAAAGATACCAAAGAAGACATACAGATGGCTGACTTTCACAGGAAAAAGTGTTCAACCTCACTAATTATTAGAAAAATGCACATCAAAACTAAAATGAGGTATCACCTCATTCCAGTCAGAATGGTCATTATCAAAAAGTCTACAAATAATAAATGCTGCAGGGCATGTGGAGGAAAAGGAAGCCTCCTGCAGTGTTAGTGGGAATGCAAATTGGTGCAGCCACTATGGAGAACAGTATGGAGGTCCCTTAGAAACTAAAAATAGAGGTTTCATATGATCCAACAATCCCACTCCTGGGCGTATGTCTGGAGAAAGCTCTAATTTGAAAAGATACATGCACCTCAATGTTCATAACAATACTACTTACAATAGCCAACACACGATGGAAACCTAAATGCCCACCAAAAGAATGAATGGATAAAGATGTGGTATGTATATGTGTGTACATATGAATATTACCAAGGCATCAAAATGAATCAAACAGTGCCATTTAGAGCAACAAAGATGGACATAGATATTATCACATTTAGTGAAGTAAGTCAAAGACAAATATCATGTGATATTATTAATACTTATAAGTAGAATCTTAAAAATGGTACAGATGGACTCATTTACAAAACAGAAATAGACTCATAAACAGAAAGCAAACATGGTTACCAAAGAGTGTAGTGGTGGGGTACACTGTTGTTCATATTGTTGTCACTCAGTTGTGTCCGACTTTGCTACTCCATGGACTGCAGCACACCAGGCTTTCCTGTCCTTCACCAACTCCCAGAGTTTGCTCAAACTCATGTGCACTGAGTCAGTGATGCCATCAATGGTGGGGCGAGGAAAGATGAAGTAGAATTTGGGATGACCATATACACACTGCTATATACAAAATAGATAAGCCAAGGACTTACTGTATAGCATAGGAAACTATTTCAAAATCCTGTAATGACATAATCTGATGGAATCAGAAAAAGATATACATGTAGATATACATATATGTGTATGTATGACTGAATCACTGTGTTATACACCTGAAGCACAATAAAGTAAATCAATTACATTTCAATTTAAAAAAAAATCAAATAAGCCATAATGTTATAAGAGAACACAGACCCCTATAAGATAAAACAAATAATAATCATGGGTAGTATATCTGGAAATGGCTAAGAACATAGAAAAGAAATAGAGGAAAACAACAGAATGGGAAAGACTAGAGATCTCTTCAAGAAAATTAGAGATACCAAGAGAAAATTTCATGCAAAGATGGGCTTGATAAAGGACAGAAATTATATGGACATAACAGAAGCAGAAGATATTAAGAAGAAGTGGCAAGAATACACAGAAAAACTATACAAAAAAGATCTTCACGACCCGGATAATCATGATGGTGTGATTACTCATCTAGAGCCAGACATCCTGGAATGTGGAGTCAAGTGGGCCTTAGAAAGCATCACTACGAACAAAGCTAGTGCAGGTGATGGAATGCTAGTTGAGCTATTTCAAATCCTGAAAGATGATGCTGTGAAAGTGCTGCACTCATTATGCCAGCAAATTTGGAAAACTCAGCAGTGGCCACAGGACTGGAAAAAGTCAGTTTTCATTCCAATCCCTAAGAAAGGCAATGCCAAAGAATGTTCAAACTACCACACAATTGCACTCATCTCACATGCTAGTAAAGTAATGCTCAAAATTCTCCAAGCCAGGCTTCAGCAATATGTGAACCGTGAACTCCCTGATGTTCAAGCTGGTTTTAGAAAAGGCAGAGGAACCAGAGATCAAAATGCCAACATCTGCTGGATCATGGAAAAAGCAAGGGAGTTCTAGAAAAACATCTATTTCCACTTTATTGACTATGCCAAAGCCTTTGACTGTGTGGATCACAATAAACTGTGGAAAATTCTGAAAGAGATGGGCATACCAGACCACCTGACCTGCCTCTTGAGAAACCTGTATGCAGGTCAGGAAACAACAGTTAGAACTGGACATGGAACAACAGACTGGTTCCAAGTAGGAAAAGGAGTACGTCAAGGCTGTATATTGTCACCCTGCTTATTTAACTTCTATGCAGAGTACATCATGAGAAACGCTGGACTGGAAGAAACACAAGCTGGAATCAAGATTGCCTGGAGAAATATCAGTAACCTCAGAAATGCAGATGACACCACCCTTATGGCAGAAAGTGAAGAGGAGCTAAAAGCCTCTTGATGAAAGTGAAAGAGGAGAGTGAAAAAGTTGGCTTAAAGCTCAACATTCAGAAAACAAAGATCATGGCATCTGGTCCCATCACTTCATGGGAAATAGATGGGGAAACAGTGGAAACAGTGTCAGACTTTATATTTTGGGGCTCCAAAATCACTGCAGATGGTGACTGCAGCCATGAAATTAAAAGATGTTTACTCCTTGGAAGAAAAGTTATGATCAACCTAGATAGCATATTCAAAACCAGAGACATTACTTTGCCGACTAAGGTCCGTCTAGTCAAGGCTGTGGTTTTTCCACTAGTCATGTATGGATGTGAGAGTTGGACTGTGAAGAAGGCTGAGCACTGAAGAACTGATGCGTTTGAACTATGGTGTTGGAGAAGACTCTTGAGAGTCCCTTGGACTGCACGGAGATCCAACCAGTCCATTCTAAAGGAGATCAGCCCTGGGATTTCTTTTGAAGGAATGATGCTAAAGCTAAAACTCCAGTACTTTGGCCACCTCATGCGAAGAGTTGACTCATTGGAAAAGACTCTGATGCTGGGACGGATTGGGGGCACAAGGAAAAGGGGACAACAGAGGATGAGATGGCTGGATGGCATCACTGACTCGATGGATGTGAGTCTGAGTGAACTCCGGAGGTTGATGATGGACAGGGAGGCCAGGCGTGCTGCGACTCATGGGGTCGCAAAGAGTCAGACACGACTGAGCGACTGACCTGAACTGAAGAGAGTAGATCTTAATAGTCCTCATCTCAGGAAAAGTTATAATTATTAATATGTGTGGTGACAGATGTTGACTAGACATTATGGCAATCATTTCAAAGTATATATAGATATTGTATCATTGTCTTGTACACCTGAAACTAATATAATATTTTATATCCATTAAACCTCAATAAAATGTTTAAGATAATGGCTTAAGCAGTAAAAAATAAAAAGACTGTTCTTTGGAATTATGACATGAAATCAGTGACATTTCATTGAACTCCCCTATATCTGTCCCTGAATGTTACCCTCAGGAGAGCACAGTCTGGTTAAGTGGCGGGGCCATGTGCCACATGAAACAGCTGACTAAGCTGGAAGAGCTTGGCCTCCAGGGGTTTGTAGACCCATGTCAGTGACCTACTACCTGTGACTTTCAGCTCTCTGTGCCTCCATTTCCTCATCTGTAAGTTGGTGATAGATAATACCCATTTCACATAATGTCTGACACAGTTTCTATTTGCCCTAACTCTTTCTCTGTACTTCTCTGTCTCATTTCTCTGCTGACCTGTAAAGACTGTTATCACCCAGACTCCCAAACCTGTGTTCTGGCCAACAGGAAGCATTGTTAGGAGATGACAATGAAAGAAGAGCAAGAATTCCAGGGGAGTCTCTCCTGCTTCTTTCCTTTGCAGGATCCTTCCCTGACTACAGCTCAGACTGAACAAAATCTCCTCTGGATGTGGATCACCCAGGAACACCGTGCCTCCACTCCCCTTTATGTCAGGGGCTGATGGCTTTCCACAGTTTATTGTGATCCACACAGTCAAAGGCTTTGGCATAGTCAATAAAGCAGAAATAGGTGGTTTTCTGGAACTCTCTTGCTTTTTCCATGATCCAGCAGATGTTGGCAATTTGATTGCTGGTTCCTCTGCCTTTTCTAAAACCAGCTTGAACATCAGGGAGCTCATGGTTCATGTATTGGTGAAACCTGGCTTGGAGAATTTTGAGCATTACTTTACTAGCATGTGAGATGAGTGCAACTGTGTGATAGTTTGAGCATTCTTTTCCATTGCCTTTCTTTGGAATTGGAATGAAAACAGACCTTTTCCAGTCTGCTGAGTTTTCCAAATTTGCTGGCATATTGAGTGCAGCACTTTCACAGCATCATCTTTCAGGATTTGAAAGAGCTCAACTGGAATTCTATCACTTCCACTAGCTTTGGTCATAGTGATGCTTTCTAAGGTCCACTTGACTTCACATTCCAGGATGTCTGGCTCTTGATGAGTGATCACATCATCATGATTATCTGGGTCATGAAGATCTTTTTGTACAGTTCTTCTGTGTATTCTTGCCACTTCTTCTTAATATCTTCTGCTTCTGTTAGGTCCATACCATTTCTGTCGTTTATCAAGCCCATCTTTGCATGAAATGTTCCCTTGGTATCTCTAATTTTCTTGAAGATATCTCTAGTCTTTCCCATTCTGTTGTTTTCCTCTATTTCTTTGCATTGATCACTGAGGAAGGCTTTCTTATCTCTTCTTGCTATTCTTTGGAACTCTGCATTCAGATGCTTATATCTTTCCTTTTCTCCTTTGCTTTTCACCTCTCTTCTTTGCACAGCTATTTGTAAGGCCTCCTCAGACAGCCATTTTGATTTTTGCATTTCTTTTCCATGGGGATGGTCTTGATCCCTGTCTCCTGTACAATGTCATGAACCTCATTCCATAGTTCATCAGGCACTCTATCTATCAGATCTAGGCCCTTAAATCTATTTCTCACTTCCACTGTATAATCATCAGGGATTTGATTTAGGTCATACCTGAATGGTCTAGCAGTTTTCCCTACTTTCTTCAATTAGAGTCTGAATTTGGTAATAAGAAGTTCATGATCTGAGCCACAGTCAGCTCCTGGTCTTGTTTTTGTTGACTGTATAGAGCTTCTCCATCTTTGGCTGCAGAGAATATAATCAATCTGATTTCAGTGTTGACCATCTGGTGATGTCCATGTGTAGAGTCTTCTCTTGTGTTGTTGGAAGAGGGTGTTTGCTATGACCAGTGCATTTTCTTGGCAAAACTCTATTAGTCTTTGCCCTGCTCATTCCTCATTCCAAGGCCAAATTTGCCTGTTACTCCAGGTGTTTCTTGACTTCCTACTTTTGCATTTCAGTCCCCTATAATGAAAAGGATATCTTTTATGGGTGATAGTTCTAAAAGGTCTTGTAGGTCTTCATAAAACCATTCAAGTTCAGTTTCTCCAGTGTTACTGGTTGGGGCATAGGCTTGGATAACTGTGATATTGAATGGTTTGCCTTGGAGACGAACAGAGATCATTCTGTCGTCTTTGAGATTGCATCCAAGTACTGCATTTCGGACTCTTTTGTTGACCATGATGGCTACTCCATTTCTTCTGAGGGATTCCTGCCCTCAGTAGTAGATATAATGGTCATCTGAGTTAAATTTACCCATTCCAGTCCATTTTAGTTCGCTGATTCCTAGAATGTCGACATTCACCCTTGCCATCTCTTGTTTGACCACTTCCAATTTGCCTTGATTCATGGACCTGTCATTCCAGGTTCCTATGCAATATTGCTCTTTACAGCATCGGATCTTGTTTCTATCTCCAGTCACATCCACACCTGGGTATTGGTTTTGCTTTGGCCCCATCCCTTCGTTCTTTCTGGAGTTATTTCTCCACTGATCTCCAGTAGCATATTGGGCACCTAATGACCTGGGGAGTTCCTCTTTTGCTATCCTATCATTTTGCCTTTTCATACTGTTCATGGGGTTCTCAAGGCAAGAATGCTGAAGTGGCTTGCCATTCCCTTCTCCAGTGGACCACACAATAAACTGTGGAAAATTCTGAAAGAGATGGGAATACCAGACCACCTAACCTGCCTCTTGAGAAATCTTTATGCAGGTCAGGAAGCAACAGTTAGAACTGGACATGGAACAACAGACTGGTTCCAAATTGGAAAAGTAGTACGTCAAGGCTGTATATTGTCACCCTGCTTATTTAACTTCTATGCAGAGTACATCATGAGAAACGCTGGACTGGAAGAAACACAAGCTGGAATCAAGATTGCCTGGAGAAATATCAATAACCTCAGATATGCAGATGACACCACCCTTATGGCAGAAAGTGAAGAGGAACTGAAAAACCTCTTGATGAAAGTGAAAGAGGAGAGCGGAAAAGTTTGCTTAAAACTCAACATTCAGAAAACGAAGATCATGGCATCCGGTCCCATCACTTCATGGGAAATAGATGGGGAAACAGTGGAAACAGTGTCAGACTTTATTTTTGGGGGCTCCAGAATCACTGCAGATGGTGACTGCAGGCATGAAATTAAAAGACGTTTACTCCTTGGAAGAACAGTTATGACCAACCTAGATAGTATATTCAAAAGCAGAGACATTACTTTGCCGAATAAGGTCCGTCTAGTCAAGGCTATGGTTTTTCCAGTGGTCATGTATGGATGTGAGAGTTGGACTGTGAAGAAGGCTGGGCACCAAAGAATTGATACTTTTGGACTGTTGTGTTGGAGAAGACTCTTGAGAGTTCCTTGGACTGCAAGGATATCCAACCAGTCCCTTCTGAAGATCAATCCTGGGATTTCTTTGGAAGGAATGATGCTAAAGCTGAAACTCCAGTACTTTGGCCACCTCATGTGAAGAGTTGACTCATTGGAAAAGACTCTGATGCTGGGAGGGATTGGGGGCAGGAGGAGAAGGGGACGACCGAGGATGAGATGGCTGGATGGCATCACGGACTTGATGGACGTGAGTCTGAGTGAACTCCGGGAGTTGGTGATGGACAGGGAGGCCTGGTGTGCTGCGATTCATGGGGTTGCAAAGAGTCGGACAGGACTGAGTGACTGAAATGAACTGAACTGAACTGATGGCTTTCTGTATTCTAGTCCAGGATGTCCCAGATTCACCGTTCTTGGTTCACTTTATTCTCCCCAATCCTCTGTAAATAACAATTGTTGCTTCATTAAAAATGACTTTAAAAATCCTAGCTCAATGTGCCATCTGTTTCTTGTCAGGACTGAACAATAAATACTGAGTATTATTGTCATAAGTCCTAAAGTTTTCATAACTTTTGTAGACACTATACATTTGGAAAATATGGTCATAAATGAAGAGCAGAGAAGTCGTGGAAAGTTTCCACAGAAAACATGCACTGAGGATATGAGGGTGATCTGGCTTCAAGAGCTGTCTTCTCGTTAATGCTGGGGGTGATTTGGCTGATCCCAGGTGGTTCAGTGGGTAAAGAATCCACCTGCAATGCAGGAGACGCAGAGATGTGGGTTATGTCCCTGGGTCAGGAAGATCCCCATGAGGAGGGCATGGCAACCCACTCCAGTGTTCTTGCCTGGAAAATCCCATGGACAGAGAAGCCTGGTGGGCTCCAGTCCATAGGGCTGCAAAGAGTCAGACATGACTGAAGCAACTAAGCAGGCACACAACTGAGCACACACAGACGTATGTATTAGAGAGCGTATATGGTTTTCTGTTTCTGTTACCAGAGAGGTTAGCATATACGGTTTTCTGTTTCTGTTATATGAGAGGCAGAAACTGGTTAAAAAAAAAAAATAGCCAACGGTGGCTCCCCTTTCTCTACAGCCCACTCGCCTATCCATCTTCAACCCCTGGCATGGGAATACAACCAGACATTTCAATGAAAGGATTTCAAAGAAGGGAAGCAGTAACACACAGAAATGCTTTTGGGCATGACGCTGTTGGGGTGGGCAGGAGAGTTTCTGCAGTGAAAGAATGTGCTCCTGACTCTCGGTGCTCTGCCTGTTTCAGTGCCAGGTGGGCAGTTCTCACCCTCATTCTAGTGGTGCCTGCTTCCCAAGCCTTCCTCTCCCCATTGCTTGACCTTCTTTCTCTTTGTTGCTGACTCTTATCTGCCATGAAGATAACAGGCAGTTTCACCCAGTACCACCGGGACCCATCAATCTTTCAGTCAGGCAGATGATTTTCCCAGAGTCAGAAATTAGAAAACTGATAGAAAATCACATGGACCTACTTTGCTTCTCTATACAGTGAGCTCCACTCATTAAAGTGTCATTCAGGGATTACTGTGCGCCAGTACTGTGCTCGGTTCTGAGGACACACAGATCATAAGGACGCGCTTTGCTTTTGGAGCCTGATAGAATCAGCTGCTTAGACCACCAACTGAGCAGCATGCGAAGGCTGGCACAACTGTCACAGGATGAGGCTTACGGTGGTTTTTACTTTTGAACCACTAGGTCAGTAAACCAATAGTGCAAACTCCATGTGCTCTTCAGGATGCCTGAGTGTGGCCGTGGCTCCCCAGGGCCTCCCATGAGTCTCAGGGAGGTGTCCTAAAACTGGTCCTCACCAAGAATGTCCAGGCCAGGCGGTAAAGTGCTCGCAGCAGCTGGCTGCTCTGGATTGTGCCTGCGGCCTCAGCTCCCACTCCTACCCTCCTGTTCTGTTCGACACTTGTGACTTGGGGCTTGGGTGCCAACCACATTTGTAGTCACTTTTGGACTTGTTATTTTCTGTTGCCTCAACTTAGAGAGGTAGCTGCGTCCTGCTTTGACTAATGTCCCACCGTTACCTCGGTGGGTTTTTTTCACTCTCTATCCTTCAACATCTATGTAATCCATCCTCTGTACAGCATTCCCTCTATTTAGGAACATGCAGTGTTCTTTCTGTTTTTTCTGACTGTACTCTGATAAGCACAATGTCTTTTATGCCATGAGACCTGGGACAGGACCAAAAGTGTGCCCACTCCCGTGGAGGCTATACACTCCCGTGGAGGCTATACACTCCCGTGGAGGCTGTACACTCCCGTGGAGGCTGTACACTCCCGTGGAGGCTGTACACTCCCGTGGAGGCTATACTTGCTGGGCCACGGTCAGGGACCACTGCACCGTGTTTCTCACTTTGACTTTGGGCCCAAATCGTGTCTAACCATAGCCCGCTGGAGGAAGACTGCTACATAAATGGTAATTGTTATTGCTGTTCAGTCACCAGTTTGTATCCAACTCTGTGACCCCGTGGACTGCAGTATGCCAGGCTTCCCTGTCCCTCACCGTCTCCTAGAGGTAGCCCAGGAGATTGCCAGGAGAAATATCAACAACAGATATGCAGATGGTAACACTCTAATGGCAGAAAGTGAAGAGGAACTAAAGAACCTCTTGACAAGGCTGAAGAAGGAAAGTGGAAAAGCCGGCTTAAAACTCAATATTAAAAGAAAAAAAACCCTAAGATCATGGCATCCAGTCCTATTATTTCATGACAAATAGAAATGGAAAAGGTGGAAGCAATGAAAGATTTCCTCTTCTTGGGCTCTAGATTCACTGCAGATTGTGACTGCAGCCATATAAATGGTAACAGCAAGATGGTAAATGCAAGGATGAATGTGTTTCTAGAGCAAAAAGTGTGACCAAGAAAGAAGTGATCTGAGTCTGAGATAGTCTTCTCAAAATGTGGAGGAACGATGTACATCAGAGTTGCCTGGTGAGCCTGAAAAAATTACAGGCTTGTCAGGTCCTGAGCTAGCCCCATCAAATCAGGACCTGGGAGACTGGTAGTGACAGTCTACATTTTAACCGGCTCCAAAAAAAAATGATTATTTTACACACAAAATGTTTCAGTGAACCACTGTACTAGAGAGGGCAGAAGTACAAGGTAATGGGAGCCTTTTACGCTACATGACACAGCTTGAGCTTCAGAGTGTAAGTGATGGGAAACTACCATTTCATATCAGTCTTGCAAGGGTGAGATAAGGATGCAAAACCAGTAAAGTAACAGCTACACGGGTTTAGGGGAGAAATGATGAGCGCACCAACAGGGACAGTGGTAATGACGCTAGAATAGAAGACACGGAAAGACCATGTAGGACACAGAATCAGCAGGACTTACTATAGAGTCAAAAGAGAGAAATGGGTCAGAGAAATGGCCAGGGTTGATCTTGGGAGAATGATAATTGCTATTTTCAGTTCAGGACAGATGAGCGTGAAATGCCTGGGGTGTTTCCAGGTGTAGGTAACCAGCAGGTGTGTGTGTGAGTGCCAAGTTACTTCAGTCAAGTCCGACTTTTTGCGACCCTATGAACTGTAGCCTACCAGACTCCTCTGTCCGTGGGATTATCTAGGCAAGAATTCTGGCATGAGTTTCCAGGGGAGCTTCCTGATCCAGGGATCGAACCCATGACTCATGTCTCCTGCATTGGCAGGCGAGTTCTTTACCACTTGCGCCACCTGGGAAGCCCAACCAGCAGGTAGTTGAGTTGAAACTGAAACACTGGGAAGATTCAGATGTTCTCCAGAAACCAGAATTTGGTCATTGTCCTGTGCTATATACTTAATTGTGCCTTCCCCAAATCCATATGTTGAAGCCTTAACTCCCAATGCGACCATGTTTGGAGACAGAGATATTTAAGGTTAAATGAGATTGTAAGGTAAGCTCTGAAATATGATAGCACTAGTGTACATATAAGAATAAATCCCAGAAAGTTCACTCCCTCTCCACCCATGAGGACACACCAAGAAAGTGGCTATCTGCAAGCCAGGGAGAGAACTCTCATCAGGAACTGAATTGGCCAGCACCTTGATCTCAGATTTCCCAGCTTTCAGAATGTGAGAAATTAGTTTCTGTTTATTAAGCCCTGCAGTCGTTGCATTTTGTTATAGCCAGAGCAGATTAACACACGTTTCCTCTCACTCTAGCTATACCTCTGGGACAGCCTATCTGATTGCTCCCCTATATACCTAAAGATGGGAATAGCTAAAGACAAGGATATCTAAAGGGGTAGGTAGTAGACAAGTGAGATATTACAGACAGGACAGGTAGAATAAGACGAAGGGTGGGCCAGTGACCAATCCCAGAAAACAGCAATAATGAGGAAAGCGTAGAGAAAAGGGTGAAATAATGAGGCCCTGGGAATGGTGACAGATGTGGTTAACAGTGATCAAGCCCAAGGCCAATTAGGTAGACTGTTCCACTAGGTCCAGTTGTATAATCTGTGCTTCACACAACCCTAAGGTTGAAAATCACCTCTGAAATTATGTAGAACAGACCTATTCTCCTGAATGTGGTGATCCTGAGCAGGCATCTTGGCAGCAAAGAAACACTTTCAGTTGAGAGGCAAGAGGTCAGGGAGCTGTGAGCTGAAAAGTAAATGGAACTGTAGTAAGTATAAAGGAACTTTTAAAAATGTGGAAAATAAAGGAAACAAAGTGGTAGCCTGGCCTTTGAGTACAAAACTAAGCAGGGCAAAGGCTAACAGTTTTGCCAAGAGAATGCACTGGTCATAGCAAACACCCTCTTCCAGAAACACAAGAGAAGACTACGCATGAACATCACCAGACTGTCAAAACTGAAAAGATTGATTATATTCTTTGCAGTCCAAGATGGAGAAGCTCTATATAGACAGCAAAAACAAGACCAGGAGCTGACTGTGGCTCAGAAAATGAACTCCTTATTGCCAAATTCAGACTTCAGTTGAAAAGTAGGGAAAACCACTAGGCCATTCAGGTATGACCTAAATCCCTTACAATTATACAGTGGAAGTGCAAAAGAAAGTCAAGAAATTAGATCTGATAGACAGAGTGCCTGAAGAACTATGGACAGAGCTTTGTAACACTGTACAGGAGGCAATAATCGGAATCATCCCCATGAAAAAGAAAGGTAAAGGCAAATGGTTGTCTGATGAGGCCTTACAAACAGCTGAGAAAAGAAGAGAAGTGAAAGGCAAAGGAGAAAAGGAAATATAAACCCATCTGGAATTCCGAGCTCCAAAGAATAGCAAGCAGAGATAAGAAAGCCTTCCTAAGTAATCAATGCAAAGAAATAGAGGAAATTAATAGAATGGGAAAAACTAGAGATCTCTTCAAGAAAATTAGAGATATCAAGGGAATATTTCATGCAACAATGGGCACAATAAAGGACAGAAATGGTATGGACTTAATACAAGTAGAATATACTAATAAGAGGTGGCAAGATTACACAGAAGAATGATACAAAAAAGATCTTCATGACCTAGATAGTCATGATGGTGTGATTACTCAAATAGAGCCAGACATGCTGGAGTGCAAAGTCATGGAGCTTAGGAAGCGTCACTATGAATAAAGCTAGTGGAGGTGATAGAATTCAAGTTGAGCTATTTCAAATCCTAAAAGATGATGGTGTTAAAGTGTTGGACTCAATATGCCAGCAAATTTGGAAAACTCAGCAGTGGCCACAGGACTGGAAAAGGTCAGTTTTCTTTCAGTTCCAAAGAAAGGAAGTGCCAAAGATGTTCAAATTACTGCACACAGGCACTTATTTAACATGCTAGCAAAGTAATGTTCAAATCCTCCAAGCTAAGCTTCAGCAGTACGTGAATCATGAACTTCCAGATGTTCAAGCTGGATTTAGAAGATGCAGAGGAACCAGAGATCAAATTGCCAACATCTGATGGATCAAAGAAAAAGCAAGAGAGTTGCAGAAAAACATCTACTCCTGCTTCTTTGACCACACTAAAGTCTTTGACAGTATGGATCACAACAAACTGCAGAAAATTCTTCAAGAGATGGGAATACCAAATACCTTACCTGCCTTCTGAGAAATTTGTTTGCAGGTCAAGAAGCAATAGTTAGAAATGAGCATGGAACAACAGACTGGTTCAAAATTTGGAAAAGAGTATGTCAAGGCACCCTGCTTATTTAATTTATATGCAGAATACATCATGGAAAATGCCAGACTGGAAGAAGCACAAGTTGGAATTAAGATTGCCAGTAAAAATATTAGTAACCTCAGATATGCAGATGACACCACCCTTATGGCAGAGAGTGAAGAGGAACTAAAGAGCCTCTTGATGAAAGTGAAGATGAGAGTGAAAAAGTTGGCTTAAAACTCAGCATTCATAAAACTAAGATCATGGCATCCAGTCCCATTACTTCATGGCAAATAGATGGGGAAACAACAGAAACAGTGACAGACTTTATTTTCTTGGGTTCCAAAATCACTGCAGATGGTGACTTCAGCCATGAAATTAAAAGACACATGTTCCTTGGAAGAAAAACTATGACAAATCTAGACAATGTATTTAAAAGCAGAAACATTACTTTGCCAACAGAAGTCCATATAGTCAAACTATGGTTTATCTAGTAGTCATGTGTGGATGTGAAAGATGGACCAGAAAGAAGGCTGAGCACCAAAGATTGATGCTTTTGAACTGTGGTGTTGGAGAAGACTCTTGAGAGTCCCTTGGACTGCAAGGAGATCAAATCATTGAATCCTAATAGAAATCAATGCTGAATGTTCATTGGAAGGACCAACTCTGAAGCTGAAACTTGAACACTTTGGCCACCTGATGGGAAGAATTGACTCATTACTAAAACTTTGATGCTGGAAAAATTGAAGAGAGGAGGAGAAGGGGATGACAGTGGATGAGACGGTTGGATGGCATCACTGACTCAATGGACATGAGTATGTGCAATCTCCAGGAGATGGTGAAGAACAGGGAAGCCTGGCATGCTGCAGTCCATGGGGTCATAATGAGTTGGATGCAACTGAGCCGCTGAACAACAGGTAGTAGCTAAAGAGAAAAATAGAGTCAGAGGGTTAACTTAAGATGGGAAAAACTCAGGATCATATATTCTAGAAAACATATTAAAGATAATATCAACAAAAATATATTAATAACATCTTCAACATGAGTTCAGCCATTATGCTAAGAATAATTCTTAAAAATCAGTTTAACTAATCTTAGGAACTCTTTCATTATCAAGGAGGCAGACCTGGCTTCTACCTAATGCTGCCATAGGGATAAAAGACAATAATTTATGTGATTTCACTCTGTTATACAACATTTGTACAGCAGTTGTTATATACATAAAATAGTAATTACTGAGTTTTCCCGTTATATATTTTATAATAAAAAAAAAAGGCAGAGGAACCAGAGATCAAATTGCCAACATCTGGTGGATTATCAAAACAGCAAGAGAGTTCCAGAAAAACATCTATTTCTGCTTTATTGTCTATGCTAAAGCCTTTGACTGTATGGATCATCACAAACTGGAAAATTCTTAGAGATGGGAATACCAGACCACCTAATCTGCCTCCTGAGAAATCTGTATAAAGGTCAGGAAGCAACAGTTAGAACAGGACATGGAACAACAGACTGGTTCCAAATAGGGAAAGGAGTACGTCAAGGCTGTATACTGTCACCCTACTTATTTAACTTATATGCAAGTACACCATGAGAAACGCTGGGCTGGATGAAGCACAAGCTGGAACCAAGATTGCCTGGAGAAATATCAATAACCTCAGATATGCAGATGACACCACCCTTATGACAGCAAGTGAAGAGGAACTAAAGAGCCTCTTGATGAAAGTGAAAGAGGAGAGTGAAAAAGTTGGTTTAAAGCTCAACATTCAGAAAACGAAGATCATGGCATCTGCTCCCATCTCTTCACGGGAAATAGATGGGGAAACAGTGGAAACAGTGTCAGACTTTTTTTTTTTTTTGGTCTCCAAAATCATTGCAGATGGTGACTGCAGCCATGAAATTAAAAGACACTCCTTGAATGAAAAGTTATGACCAACCTAGACAGCATATTAAAAAGCAGAGACATTACTTTGCTAACAAAAGTCCGTCTAGTCAAGGCTATAGTTTTCCCAGTGGTCATGTATGGATGTGAGAGTTAGACTATAAAGAAAGCTGAGCACCAAAGAATTAATGCTTTTGAACTGTGGTGATGGAGAAGACTCTTTGAGAGTCCCTTGGGCTGCAAGGAAAATCCAACCAGTCCATCCTAAAGGAAATCAGACCTTGGTATTCATTGGAGGGACTGATGTTGAGGCTGAAACTCCAATACTTTGGCCACTTGATGTGAAAAACTGACTCATTTGAAAAGACCCTGATGCTGGGAAAGATTGAGGGCAGGAGGAGAAGGGGATGACAGAGGATGAGATGGTTGGATGGCACTACCGACTCACTGAACATGAGTTTGAGTAAATTCCAGGAATTTGTAATGGACAGAGAGGCCTGGTGTGCTGCAGTCCATGGGGTCGCAAAGAGTCAGACACAACTGAGCGACTGAATTGAACTGAACTGATAGGAAAAAGAAAATAAGGCATATGATAATGAAACAAGTTCCTATAACGAATCAGTCCTAGTCCTCACTAGCAGTAATGGCAAGTATTAATTTCATGTAGGGCTGTAAACTGAAATGCATATTGTCAATGGTAAGGCACTGCAAAATCATCAAACAGAGGTATTTGTTGTTGTTTTTTTTAAAGAAAAAGTCCACAGTTAAAGATTTGTCAATAAGAATGTTTATCAGGGGGTTACTAACAATACCAAAAATGTTAGGAGCCTACTAAATATCTATTAAAAGTGATACTTAAATAAATATACTCATACACTGAAATATTACATAGGTGAAAAATATTCACAATATAGGATATCGATTATAAACAGGAAAACCTGTAAAACAATAAGCAGGACATTGCTTTCATAAATATAAGTATGTGCATGCAGTAAAATCAGTTAATTAACATAACAGGCTTACATCTGTCTACTAGAATTATTCAGATTCTGATTTTTCATTTGGGCTTCTCTGGTTTACAAGATTTATTTAATGATGTGGTGCTTGAAGTAGGGAAATACTTTTTGTGATACTTTAAAAAATTTTATTGAGATATAGTTGCTTTACAAGGCTGTGTTAATTTTCGTTGTACAGAAAAATTATTCAGTTTTGCATATATATGTATATATGCATATATATTTTTTCCTTATGGTTTATCACAGAATATTGAATATAATTCCCTGTGCTATACAGCAGGATCTTGTTTATTCTTTTGTGTATATAGGTACATGCATGGTCAGTCATGTCCAGCTGTTTTGCAACCCCGTGGACTGTAGCTCATCAGGCTTCTCTGTCCATGGGATTCTCCAGGCTAGAACACTGGCGTGGGTTGCCATGTCCTTCTCCAGGGGATCTCCCGAACCCAGGAACTAAATCCGCATCTCCTACACTGGCAGGCAGATTCTTTACCTCTGAGCCTCCTGGGAAGACTCATTTATTCTTTTAAGATACTTTAAATAACAGGTTATCAACGAGGTTTCCTGCTTGCAGAAAATTAATAGGACTTTTCCCTGCCTCAAGCACCAAAGTTTTACTGTACTAGGCTCCCATAGAAAGAATATAATTTTATCTATTTCTGCCTTTACAGTTACTGTCAGATTGAATACTTCTATTAAAGAAATTAAGAAGCTTTACAAAATAGAAGGATTACTAGTTTCGGACTGCCATAGTCTGGGTACTGACTTGGGGTAGAAATACATGAAGAATAAACCGTGATATTCCTTGGGTACAAGCAAATACATGGATCATTCCCTTACGACCGCAACTGATAAACACTGTCTGCGCATTTTATCACCTTCTTGTTTTGTGGTAGGTGGTAAAAATAAAGCTAGCTATTTCCAGATCCTGCTCTGATCCTCTGTGAGAGACAGAAAGCGCCAGAGATGAAATAGAGACACGAACAGCTCCAGCATCTTTTAATCCCTTACAGTAGCAGTCCCCAATCTTTTTGGCACCAGGAATGGGTTTTGTGGAAGACAATTTTTCCATGGACCGGGGTATTGGGATGGTTTCTCAATGATTAAAGAACATGACATTTATTGTGCACTTTATTTCTTTTATCACATCAGCTCCACCTCAGATCCGAGAGGTCGGAACCCCTTCCTTACAGGAAATTCTGAGGTAGGAAAGGAAAACAACTGCAAAATCAATGGCCTGCTTCCTACTTTTAATAACAAAGAAGGCTGAAGTGGACTCACCAGACCATTCTATCATTGCTAAACTATCAGGGATGTCACCACACAATCTCTGGCTAAGTCTGCAGGGGCAGTGCTGGATCCAAGGAGACTTCCACCCCTTGATCCAGAAAGCCTGGATTTATACCAGAGACACAAAGTTAATTAAGGGATTGAAATAAAGGTCATTAAGCCCTGTTGAATTAAATGTGGATAATGAGTCCTTAGAGAAGGAAGAGCCCTTGTCTGTTATCGTTGCAGGATGTGTTATTAAGAGGCATCTGGAGATGCACCCAAATAAGGTGTTGACCTCTTCGGAATGCAGCAGCATTCAGATCAGTGACAGGGATGAAGTCACCTCAAGCTGTGAGGTCTGCGGTGTGCTTCATAGGGAGAAGGAAAATAGAAAACCAACCCAGAAAGCGGTACTTAATACAGTTCCTACAATATGTCATCTGTTAACAGAAGAACAGACCTTTAAAAATGGTCCTAGAGATGGTTTGGAGTATCTCAACAGTTTTGACAAATTCTATATATTAAATTGTATAAGAAGTCATAAAAATATTCATGCCTAGATCCAAGACAGACCCTGAAATTGTATAGGAAGTCATATTAAAAAAAAAAAAAAAAAGTCCATGCCTAGGTCCCAGCCAGACCCAGGTATTGTGATCTAATTGGAATGGGGTATAGCCTGAGCATTATGATGTTTTAAAAGTTTCCCAAATGATTCTAACATGCAGCGACATTCAAGCACCAGTGGAAATCACTGTATTAGATCATACAGAATTTTGTTTCTATTCAACCAACATAGAACTTACCAACACATTCACAGTTATATTTTCATTAAAAGCACACATTTAAATTACTTATCAATTAAATATAGTGGAATGGGAACATGCAGTGTAGAAGACCGGGGTCCACAGCTCTGTGTTTATATTTACGCAGGCTTAAAGCTCCCATATTTGTCTGGACTGGATTTTATCAGCTATAAGACAAAAAGAAGATTTACAAACAACAGATACATTCTCCCAGCACTGTGAGGTATTGCCTCATTTAACCTATACTCAGTTTTGTGACTATTTACTGTTTATTATGGATTAGAAGACCAGAACTCAGAATACTTAGACACTGTCCAAGCTCAAATAAAGCTTGTGTGTGAAAACGAGAGCCTGTGTGAAAACCTCGCCTTACTGGCCTCGGGGAGAACAATCTGGTTCATCCCACTAATATCTTGATGTTCTCAAGAGGACCCAGGAGTTTTAATATTCTGTAGGACTAACAGCTACAAATATGATCAAAGCTACCACTTGCTCAAGGAATGTATCATATTGGGTTAAAATAAAGCAGTGGTATATTTTACTCATTTTCAAAAAAAAATACGTGATGGTACCAGAAAACAAAAATTCTTCTTTTTTTTTTTACTTTTATATTATTTTATTTTTATTTTTTTTGATATTTCTTTTTTTTTATTTTAAAATCTTTAATTCTTACATGCGTTCCCAAACATGAACCCCCCTCCCACCTCCCTCCCCATAACATCTCTCTGGGTCATCCCCATGCACCAGCCCCAAGCATGCTGTATCCTGCGTCAGACATAGACTGGCGATTCAATTCTTACATGATAGTATACATGTTAGAATGCCATTCTCCCAAATCATCCCACCCTCTCCCTCTGAGTCCAAAAGTCCATTATACACATCTGTGTCTTTTTTGCTGTCTTACGTTAAAAAGAATTCATTTGAATCAGTTCTGATGAGATGGATGAAACTGGAGCCAATTATACAGAGCGAAGTAAGCCAGAAAGAAAAACACCAATACAGTATACTAACACATATATATGGAATTTAGAAAGATGGCAATGACGACTCTGTATGTAAGACAGCAAAAAAAATTCTTCTTAATGGGATTTAACATCTCATAGCCAACAGCTTTAAAAATGCATGGGATTCCATTTGCAGAATGTGACTCAGCAGGAAAAACCACCAAACAAAATAGCAAAATCCAAGTAAAAAGAAATCAAAGATAGCAACCCTGAAAGATGCCCAAGATAAAAAATCTAGTGAGATTCACTAATATGCAAAACTTAACCATCAATGAGAATTTTGTAATTTTATATTTTCTGAAATATTGATATAAAACTAATTAATGTAAAAGAAACACTGTGTTAGAAAGATGGCTAGAAAATAGGAGTTCATGGGAATTAACTGAGCATAATAATAAATAGTTATAATATTTTTATTATATATTTGGATACAGCATTGTTCTCAAAGGAAACCCAAACCAAAATATTAGGTCTAAGATCTAAGTATAAAGGGTCTTTAACAAAGCAAAGTAAAAGAATAGATATTTTTTCATGCTGAAGCTCATTTTAAATATCAACCACCATCATTAAACATTTCTGTCTAATAACAAATAATCAATCCCTTGTGAATCTTGTAGGAAATTGGCCAAACTTGTAGGAGGGTAGAGAGAAATGAACGGTCCACTGAGAAATAATCATCAGGTAAATGCGTTATTTCCCTTATGTCTAATCTGTCTCACAGAAACTACTCAGACCTCTTTACAGCAATTCATTATTCATTTATTCACCTGACAAAAATTTATGGTGTGCCTAAAAAGCAATTCTGCTCAGTAAACACAGAAGTTAAAAGTACAAACAATAACATTCATGCATGTCACAGTCTGGTGGGGAAGAGGAACATTAATCACGACAAAGAGTGACAACTTAATTATACTTGGAGATAACTGCAATGAAAGCCAATAAGAAGTCCTAGCATGTGTGTCCGTGCTAAGTCATTTCAGTCGTGTCCGACTTTGCGACTCTATGGACTGCCCGCCAGGGTCCTCTGTCTATGGAATTCTCCAGGCAAGAATATTGGAGTGGGTTTCCATTCCCTACTCCAGGGGATCTTCCCCACATAGGGGTCAAAGCTAGGTTTCCTGTATTGCAGGCAATTCTTTACCACTGAGTTATCAGGCTCATTTGAAAAGACCCTGATGCTGGGAAAAATTGAAGGCAGGAAGAGAAGGTGACAACAGAGGATGGGATGGTTGGATGGCATCACCAACTCAATGGACATGAGTTTGAGTAAACTCCAGGAGTCGGTAATGGACAGGGAGGCCTGGTGTGCTGCAGTCCATAAGGTCGCAAAGAGTCGGACACGACTCTGCGACTGAACTGAACTGACTGAGCCTCAGGGGAATTCAAGACAGTCCTAAGAGAGCATATAGCAAATTGTCTTCATGTAAAACCTTGGGTGAAGGGAAGATAAGAAAAGCGTGATGAGATCTCTTTGAAGAGCCACTAGGGTCTAAGTATACAGTCCAGGAGGGAAAAAATCCTGGCAGAGGTAACCAGAAAATGCAAAGGCCCCAAGGCAGGAGGGAGCATGGTGTGTTCCAGGAACAGAATGAGGCCCCAGTGACTAAGTGCAGGGAGCTGGGGTGAGGCAGGGAACATAGACTGGGCAGAGGCCAGATCAGATGAGGACTCTGAGGCCAAGCAGGCGTTGGGACTGTTAAGAGCTTCCTGAGTGATTCTAACGTACAGCAGATTTCTAGAGGCAGTGAAGACCATATGATATTAGATTGTATTTCTTTTTCCAGCCAAGTTAACATGTGTCAAATTAATCTATAAGTTTATTTTTACAAAGAAAAGCCCTACAAATCATGTATTAATTAAAAGTAATGGAATATATGGTCATTGGAACTTGGAGTGTAAAGTGTTAGGGCCCTAGATGCAAGGGGGTTGCAAGTAGGGCAGAGCGGTACAGGATCTGTAGTTCGTGAAAATGCAGCTTCAACGTGGAGGATGACTCGGGGCAGGCATGGGGAGGCCAGTGAGGGAGCAGCAGCGGCAGCCTAAGGAAAGTGGTGCCAGACTGGGCACCTTGGCATCCTGCCTTACCTGTCTGTAAAACGCGGAGCTAGATATAACAGTCCCTAAGGGTCCTTTCAGTTTCACAAGAGCAGACAGAAAGTGAGACATTATGGCCCAAGAAAAGAGCGAAAGTGAAAATTGCTCACTATTCTCTGACTCTGTGCGACCCCATGGACTATAGCCTGCTGGGCTCCTCTGTCCACGGAATTTTCCAGGCAGGAATGCTGAAATGGGTTGCCATTTCCTACTACAGGGGATATTCCTGACCCAGGGATCAAACCCAGGTCTCCTGCATTACAGGTAGATTCTTTACGTCTGAGCCACCAGGGAACACATCCCTAAAATAGGAAATGACGTTTCAGTGTGCTCACAAGGTAGATTTCCCCTCTATCATTCCCACCAACATGAAAATATGCTAAAACAATTAATATTTTTTAATGCCTTGATCCTATATCTTCTCTGTTCTTCTCATTTCTCAGCTTCCCATGACAGCAAACTCTCTGAAACAGAGCTTCTCCCATAATTACAGGCTGATGGCTGCCGTCTATGGGGTCGCACAGAGTCAGACACGACTGAAGCGACTTAGCAGCAGCATCAGCAGGACACCGTATTAACTGAAGTGTGTGGAAACAGTGTATTTGGTTAGAAAAGAAATCCTTGGCTTAAAGCTTTAGTAAAAACAAAATAAAAGTTTTTAAGTTTATTTGGGATTCTAAATTTTTCCATTATCCAAAATTATATACACAGATACTTTACTCACAATAAATTCCTTATTTAATTTTGTTCTCACTTTTTTATGCAACATCCATAACTGGGCTTTGTAAATAAGGAGTGTACAGAACAGATGTGTTGCACAAATCAACACAAAGGATTATTTACAGGTTTTTTTTTTTTTCACCTTAAATGGCTCTTTCCATCAGAAAATTTGGTTTTGATTTTTTAAAGGAGGTTATTACTCTGTGGACTGGTCAGCAGTGGATCAATGTCTATTGACTGCTGTAAGACTTGACTTGCTTATTCACTACTGAACATGTACTCTGTGTAGACACTATCACAGGCTCTGGGAATTAAAGACAGATTAAGTCTGACTTCACTGAGCTTGCATTCTAGTGAGGCAGAAAGACAACAATAAATAAACACAAAATTACATCAAATAATGTCAGCTAGAAATAAGAGTTTGAGAGGGGTAAAATGTAAAATCTTACATGATTTTAGGGTTAATGCTGCTCCATTATACATAATATTCATTTTAAAAGGCATTTCAGAGGTTGAAAAAGATCAATCAGATCTGGGATGGCTGGTAAACTATGAAAGGATGAGAGGCACAAAATCAAAAAGATGAGGAAGGTCAAGAGACAGTGACTATGAGGGAGTACTGCTTTAGACAGGGTAGTCAGGTCATCAAAAATCTGAGGGGCTGAGGGTGCAGACCACAGGAGCACACAGGGAAGAGAGTTCAAGCCACTGGCAATTACAGGTGCAAAGTCTCTGGGAAGGGTGTGTCTTTGTTTCTTCAAGGAATATCTTCATGTTTACCAGGAATATCAAGGAGGCCTGCAGGGATGGAGAATTTGAAAGGCTAGAGAGGCTATTAGAGATCAGACTAGCAAGAATGTGCCCATGGCAAAATTTTCAATTTTAAAGGATTGAATAGGACATAATATTTCATTTCTTTAGAGTTACAGTGGCTGCAGTTTTGCAAAACAGGTTTTAGAGGAAACAAGGAGACTAGTTAAGAGGATATTACAGTTTCCAGACAAGAGATGATGGTATATATATATACCATGACTCTATATATCACTTTGTGCAGAATATACTATAAAAGTAGAGTCAAAGTATTCCATGGATGTTCAGTGCGAGAGAAATACAGGATTCAAGAAAGACTCCAATATGTATGGAATAAAACCGCTATCAGAGACAGACACAGGGGTTCTGAGGTAGGTACACAGATACGTAGTGTTGGTCATTATTGTTCAGTCCCTGAGTCACGTCCGACTCTTTGCCACCCCATGGATTGTAGCACACCAAGCTCAGTGTCTCCTACAGTCAGCTCAGATTCATGTCCATTGAGTCGGTGATGCTGTTTAACTATTTTCCCCTCTGCTGCTCCTTTCTCCTTTTGCCTCCAATCTTTCCCAGCATCAGGGTCTTTTCCAATGAGTTTACTCATCACATCAGGTGGCCAAAGTATTGGAGCTTCAGCTTCAGCATCAGTCCTTCCAATGTATATATTATATCATTTATAGTCTATTGGATGGTTAATGTTATAAGTAAACTTGGCTAGACCAAATAATCCAGATTTTTGTCAAATATCAGTCTAAATATCACTGTGAAGAAATTTCTCAGATGAGGTTAACATTTAAATCAGTATATTTTGAATAAAGCAAATGATAGATATTGATAGATAGATATAGAATAAAATAGAAAAAATGAAAATACTGAAAAGATCTGGTGCGTGTGACAGAAGATAAACTCAGAGAATATTATGCATCACACAGAGAAAGTGTTTCAAGAACATAGAATGTAAACACTGTGAAGAGCTCGAGAGAAATGAAGACTATAGACTAACCACTGGGCATACAGGTGTGAAGATAATCAGTTATCTTCACCAGAGCAGTTACACTGGAGTGATACAGAAAATGTTTTTGTCCCAAGTATTTCCCTTATCTTTGCTTTGGTTCCAATTCCATAATTTTACAGAGGATTATAATCTTGAGTATGATGTACTCTAAACTATGTGTATCGTATATATACATATATGCTTATTTAGAAGGCAAATAAAATTTAAAATTTAAACTCTGCAAGACAGGCCTTAATCACAATCAGTACCCAGTTTTAAGTTGCCAGAGCTCTGTATTAAATCTTCTCACAAGATGCTAAATGTTTACAAAGCACAGTCAAATTTTATTTTCCTAAGAAGTACGTCAAGACTGTACATTGTCACCTTGCTTATTTAACTCATATGCAGAGGACATCATGAGAAATCCTGGGCTGGGAGAAGCACAAGCTGGAATCAAAATTGCCGGGAGAAATATCAATAACCTCAGATATGCAGATGACACCACCCTTATGGCAGAAGGTGAAGAAGAACTAAAGAGCCTCTTGATGAAAGTGAAAATGGAGATTGAAAAAGTTGGCTTAAAGCTCAACATTCAGAAAACTAAGATCATGGCATCCGGTCCCATCACTTCATGGCAAATAGATGGGGAAACAGTGGAAACACTGGCTGACTGTTTTTCTGGGCTCCAAAATCATTGCAGATCATGATTGCAGCCATGAAACTAAAAGATGCTTACTCCTTAGAAGGACAGTTATGACCAACCTAGACAGCATATTAAAAAGCAGAGACATTACTTTGTTAACAAAGTTCTGTCTGGTCAAGGCTATGGTTTTTTCCAGTGGTCATGTATGGATGTGAGAGTTGGCTTATAAAGAAAGCTTAGTGCCGAAGAATTGATGCTTTTGAACTGTAATGTTGGAGAAGACTCTTGAGAGTCCCTTGGACTGCAAGGAGATCCAACCAGTCCATCCTGAAAGAAATCAGTCCTGAATATTCATTGGAAGAACTGATGCTGAAGCTGAAACTCCAATACTTTGGCCACCTAATGCAAAGAGATGACTCATTTGAAAAGACTCTGATGCTGGGAAAGATTGAAGGCAGGAGGAGAAGGAGACGACAGAGGATGAGATGGTTGGATGGCATCACAGACTCAATGGACATGGGTTTGGGTAGACTCCAGGAGTTGGTGATGGACAGGGAGGCCTGGCGTGCTGCGATTCATGGGGTCGCAAAGAGTCGGACACGACTAAGCAACTGAACTGAACTGAATTGTCCCCTAATTTATTACCAAAAACTATTTTCTCAGTCATGAAAACAGGAAAAGAAATAAATACTTAAACTACAAGATAATTTTTCAGAAAGATTTGTCAAAATGACAAATTTTAAGTGTGTGAAGCAATTCAGTTAAGTTTTTTGCCTATTTCAAGGAAACACACAAGAAACCAAGCTAATGACTTATATGATTTATATGCTTTTGTGACAGATGACAAATATCTTTATGGTTACTTATATTTTTTGAAGAGATTCTATATATGATTATCACAAAACTAGAATACTACCTAGAATATAGCACGTTGAGTTCTGCATTGTAATTTTCATTATAATTAAATAATGCATAACAACTTCAGCACTCCAGAATTTTTTTGTTTTTATTAAAATGATGCATGAAATAAAATGTTCATGTCATCAATCTGAAAGAATACTTATTTCAGAAAAAAAAGCAGTCAAGTTCAATAACCTTTTTCTTAATGGTAATGAAATATTATAAAATTTTTATTCTGTGTTTTTTAATTTTTGTTTCAAGATATACATAAAAAGCATAATAAATCATGCTTTATTATTTATATAGTCTGTGATTTAAACTGCAATAATTACACCAAAGGCACAATCCATGAAAGAAATAATTAATAAGCTGAGCTATATTAAAATTTAAAATTTTGGCTCTGCAAGAGAATTAAAAGACAAGTTACAGGCAAGGCAAAAATATTTGCAAAGTAAATATCTGGAAGAGAACTTATCCAAACTATATAAAGAATTCTTAAAACTCAGCAATAAGAAAATAAATAATTCAATTGAAAAATGGATAAAAGACCTTAACAGGCACCTCACCAAAGAAGATATACAGATAATATACGAGTACATGAAATGATACTCCACATAACATCATCATGCTCAGTCACTAAGTTGTGTCCAACTCTTTGCAACCACATAGACTGTAGCCTACCAGCCTCCTCTGCCCATGCAATTTCCCAGGCAAGAATACTGGAGTGGGTTGCTATTTCCTTCTTCAGGGGATCTTCCCCATCCAGGGATGAAGCCTGTGTCTCCTGCATTGGCAAGCAGATTCTTCACCACCAAGCCACCAGGGAAGCATACCAATAATAATATTCCACATAAAGTCATCAGAAAAATGCAAATAATTATCATTAATATGTGCTGATATGCATGCCTTATGGTTCTTATATCCACATTTTCCATAGTTCAGTTCAGTCACTCAGTTGTGTCCAACTCGACTGCAGCACGCCAGGCCTCCCTGTCCATCACCAACTCCCAGAGGTCACTCAAACTCACATCCATCGAGTCAGTGATGCCATCCAGCCATCTCATCCTCTGTCATCCCCTTCTTCTCCTGCCCCCAGTTCCTCTCAGCATCAGAGTCTCTTCCGATGAGTCAACTCTTCGCATGAGGTGGCCAAAGTACTGGAGTTTCAGCTTCAGCATCAGTCCTTCCAAAGAACACCCAGAACTGATCTCCTTCAGAATGGACTGGTTGGATCTCCTTGCAGTCCATGGGACTCTCAAGAGTCTTCTCCAACAGCACACTTCAAAAGCATCAATCCTTTGGCACTCTGCCTTCTTCACAGTCCAACTCTCACATCCATACATGACTACTGGAAAAATCATAGCCTTGACTATTTTCATAACAAAAGTTTTATATGTACAACCAAACGGAGGCACCTTATTTTTTTAACCGATATATAATATTGTATTAGTTTTAGGTATACAACAAAATTATTTAACTTATGTATATTTTGTGAAATGTTTGCTATAGTAAGTTTACCTAACATTCATCCCCAATATAGTTATAAATTTTTTTCCACGTGATGAAAAACATTTAAGATCTCATCTCTTAGCAACTTTAAAATACCCAGTACAGTGTTACTAGCTGTAGTCATCATGCTGTACGTTACGTCTCTAAACATTGATCTTATAACTGGAAGTTTGAGCAGTTTCATCATGCCCACCCATCTCACCCACCTATTCCCGACCCCCACCTTCAGCAACTACAATCACGTGCTCTTTTTCCCTCTAGTTTGGTTTGCTGTTTGTATAGTTTTGTTTAGATTTCACATGTAAGTGAAGCCACACAGTATTTGTCTTTCTCATCCTACTTTTTTCACTTAGCATAATGCCCTGAAGGTCCATCCATGTTGTCATAAATGGCAAGTCTTGCTTCCTTTTTAATGCTAAGTAATGTTCACTTGTATATGCATGTCATATTTTCTTTATCCATTCATCCCTCATTGGACACAAGTTATTTTCACGACTTGACTCTTTAAATAATACTGCAGTAAACACAGGAATGCCCATATTTTTTCAAGACAGTGATTTTACTTCCTTCAGATAAATGCCCAGAAGTGGAATTGCTGGATCATATAGTAGCTCTGTTTTTAATTTTTTGAGTAGTCTCCATACTGCTTTGCATGGTAGCTGCACCAACTTCATTCCCATCAGTAGTGCACACGTTACCTTTTCTCCACATCCTCACCAACAGTTTTCACCTCATCTTTTTCATGATAGTCATTCTAATTAGGTATATGATACTTTGAAAGTGAAAAGTGAAAGTCGCTCAGTCGTGTCCAACTCTTTGTGACCCCACGGAATGTGCAGTGCATAAAATTCTCCAGGCCAGAACACTGGAGTGGGCAGCCATTCCCTTCTCCAGGGGATCTTGCCAACCCAGAGACTGAACCCAGGTCTCCAGCATTTGCAGGCAGATTCTTTGCCAGCTGAGCCACCAGGGAAGCCTTTATTATACTTTTGATTTGCATTTCCCTTATCATTAGCACCTTTCCCTGTACCTGTTGGCCATTTTTATGTCTTCTTTGGAAAAATGTATATTCATATGTTCAGACCATTTTTTAATCAGCCTTTTTGTTTTTTGCTAAACAAAAACAAAAAGTTGTATAAGTTATTTATAGAATTTGGATATTAACTCCTTATCAAACATGATTTTCTCCCATTTAGTAGGGTGTATTTTCATTTTGTTGATGATTTTCTTTGCTGTAAACAGCTTTTAAGATTAGTTAGGTTGCACTTGTATATTATTGCTTTCATTTCCACTATTTTCTACCTGTGTTTTCCTCTAGGTGTTTTATAGTATCCAATCTTATATTTAGATTTTTAATCCATTTTAAGTTTATTTTGTGTATGATGTTGGAGGATGTTCTAATTTCATTCTTTTACCTGACGCTGTCCAGTTTTCCCAGCACCACTTATTCAAGAAACTGTCTTTTCTCCATTGTATATTCTTACCTCCTTTGTTGTAGATCAATTGGCCATAGGTGAACAGGTTTATTTCAGGTTCTCTATCCTGTTCTACTGATCTATGTCTGTTTTTGTGCTAGTACCATACTGTTTCGATTACTATTGCTCTGTAATATGGAGAAGGCAATGGCACCCCACTCCAGTACCCTTGCCTGGAGAATCCCATGGACGGAGGAGCCTGGTAGGCTGCAGTCCATGGGGTCGTGAAGAGTCGGACACAACTGAGCGACTTCACTTTCACTTTTCACTTTCATGCATTGGAGAAGGAAATGGCAACCCACTCCAGTGTCCTTCTCTGGAGAATCCCAGGGATGGGGGAGCCTGGTGGGCTGCCATCTATGGGGTCGCACAGAGTCAGACATGACTGAAGCGACTTAGCAGCAGCAGCAGCAGCTTTGTAATATTCCCTGAAGTCAAGGAGCCTGATTCCTCCAGCTTTGTTCTTCCTTCTCAAGATTGTTTTGCTTATTCGGGGTCTTTTGTGTTTAATGTTGTTGTTATTGTTCAACTCTTTACAACCACATAGACTGTAGGAACAGGCTCCTTTGTCCTCCACTATCTCTTGGAGTTTGCTCAGATTCATATTGATTTAGTCAGTGATGCTTTCTAACCATCTCAACCTCTGTCAGCCCCTTCTCCTTTACCTTCATTCTTTCTTATCATCAGAATCTTTTCCAATGAGTCAGCTCTTTGCATCAAGTGGCCAAAAAATTGGAGCTTCAGTTTCAACAACAGTCCTTCCAATGAACACTTAGGGTTGATTTCCTTTAGGATTGACTGGTTTGATCTTCTTGCAGTCCAAGGGACTACCAAGAGTCTTGAAGAAGAGTGCCACAATTCAAAAGTAGCAATTCTTTAAGGCTCAGCCTTCTTTAAGCTACAACTCTTCATGTCATCTGTACATAACAACTGGAAGCACCATAACTTTGACTATATAGACCTTTGTCAGCAAAGTAATCTCTCTGCTTTTTAATATGCTCTCTAGGTTTGTCATAGCTTTCCTTCTAAGGAGCAAGCACCTTTTGATTTCAAGGCTGCAGTCACCATACACAGGGATTTTTCAGTTCAGTTCAGTTCATTTCAGTCGCTCAGTCATGTCCGACTCTTTGTGACCCTATGAACTGCAGCACGTCAGGCCTCCCTGTCCATCACCAACTCCTGGATTTAACTCAGACTCACATCCATCAAGTCAGTGATGCCATCCAGCCATTTCATCCTCTGTCGTCCCCTTCTCCTCCTGCCCCCAATCCCTCCCAGCATCAGAGTCTTTTCCAATGAGTCAACTCTTCGCATGAGGTGGCCAAAGTACTGGAGTTTCAGCTTTAGCATCATTTCTTCCAAAGAAATCCCAGGGCTGATCTCATTCAGAATGGATTGGTTGGATCTCCTTGCGGTCCACAGGACTCTCAAGAGTCTTCTCCAACACCGCAATTCAAATGCATCAATTCTTTGGCGCTCAGCCTTCTTCACAGTCCAAATCTCACATCCATACATGACCACAGGAAAAATCATAGCCTTGACTAGATGGACCTTAGTTGGCAAAGTAATGTCTCTGCTTTTGAATATGCTATCTAGGTTGATCATAACTTTTCTTCCAAGGAGTAAGCGTCTTTTAATTTCATGCCTGCAGTCACCATCTGCAGTGATTTTGGAGCCCCAAAATATAAAGTCTGACAGTTTCCACTGTTTCCCCATCTATTTCCCGTGAAGAGATGGGACAGGATGCCATGATCTTTGTTTTCTGAATGTTGAGCTTTAAGCCAACTTTTTCACTCTCCTCTTTCACTTTCATTAAGAGGCTTTTTAGTTCCTCTTCACTTTCTGCCATAAGGGTGGTGTCATCTGCATATCTGAGGTGATTGATATTTCTCCCGGCAATCTTGATTCCAGCTTGTGTTTCTTCCAGTCCAGCGTTTCTCATGATGTACTCTGCATAGAAGTTAAATAAGTAGGGTGACAGTATACCGCCTTGATGTACTCCTTTTCCTATTTGGAACCAGTCTGTTGTTCCATGCCCAGTTCTAACTGTCGCTTCCTGACCTGCATACAGGTTTCTCAAGAGGCAGGTCAGGTGGTCCCATCTCTTTCAGAATTTTCCACAGTTGATTGTGATCCACACAGTCAAAGGCTTTGGCATAGTCAATAAGGCAGAAATAAATGTTTTTCTGGAACTCTCTTGCTTGATTTTGGAGCCTGCAAAATAAAATCTGTCACTGTTTCCACTTTTTTCCCTTTGTATTTGCCATGAAGTGATGGAACCAGATGCTGTGATCTTAGTTTTTCTTTTTAAATACAAAGTTTAATTTTTCTTTTTTGTTCTAGTTCTGTGAAAAATGCCATTGGTAACTTAAAAAGGAGTGCATTAAATCTGGAAATTGCTTTGGGTAGTATAATCATTTTGACAATATTGACTTTTCTAGTCCAAGAACACGTCCATCTGACTTCGCCATCTATGATTTCTTTCACTGGTGTCTTACGGTCTTCAGAGTACAGGTATTTTGCTACTTAGGTAGCTTATTGCTAGTTATTTTGTCATGTTTGATATGGTGGGAAATGGGATTGTTGTCTTCATTTCTCTTTCTGTACTTCAGTAACACTGATTGTTAGTGTATGGGAATCCATCAGATTTCCGGGTATTAATTTTGTACTCTGCAACTTTACTAAATTCACTAATGAGCACTAGTGGTTTTCTCATAGCATCTTTAGGATTTTCTGTGTATAGCCATTTCTATTCATGTCATCTATAAACAGTGAGAGTTTCAGAATTCCTTTTCCAATTTGGATTCTTTTTTATTTCTTTACCATCTTTGATTGCTGTGGGTAGGACTTCCCAAACTCTGTTGAATAGAAGTGTCTAGAGTGGGCATCCTTGTCTTATTTTTGATTTTAGAGAAATGCTTTCAGTTTTTCACCACTAAGTGTGATGCTAGCTGTGGGTTTGTCATATATGGCTTTTATTGTGTTGAGGTGGGTTCCCTCTATGCGTATCTTCTGGAGACTTTTTATCATTAATGATTGTTGAAATTTATCAAAAGCTTTTTCTGCATCTATTAAGATGATCATATCATTTCATTCTTCAATTTGTTAATGTGGTGCATCACATTGATTGTTTTGTGGATACCAAAAAACTCCTTGCATCCCTGGAAGAAATCCCACTTCATCATGGTGTATGACATTTTTGATATATCACTGAATTTGATTTACTACTGTTTTGCTGAGAAATTTTGTGTCTATGTTCGTCAGTAATATTGGCCTGTAATTTTCTTTTTTGTGATATCTCTGTCTGTTTTGGTGTCAAACTGATGGTGGTTTAATAGACTCAGTCGGAAGGTTTTCCTCTCTCTGTAATTTTTTCGAATCGTTTGAGAAGTGTATGTGTTAACTCTTTTCTAAGTGTTTGGTAGAATTTGCTCGTTAAG
Organism: Ovis aries; assembly: GCF_016772045.2. Taxonomy (NCBI): domain Eukaryota; kingdom Metazoa; phylum Chordata; class Mammalia; order Artiodactyla; family Bovidae; genus Ovis; species Ovis aries. The sequence continues at coordinate 2,538,844 of NC_056070.1, forward strand.
CCACTTGGTCCTGCACTTTTGTCAGTGGAGAGTTTTTTTTCATCACAGATTCAATTTCAGTATTGGTAATTGATCTGTTCATGTTTCCTACATCCCCCTTCTCAGTCTAAGAAGAATGAACTTTTTAAAACAATTTGTTTCTTTCTTCTAGATTGTCCATTTTATTGGTATAGTTGCTTGTAGTAGTCTCTTACGGTCCTTTGTATTTCTGTGATCTTTGTATTTATGTGTATTTCAATGAATTGTATTTCATTGTAACTTCTTTTTCATTTATAATTTTATTGATTAGAATCCTCTCCTTTTTTTTTTCTTGATGAGTCTGACTAAAGTTTTATCACTTTTGTTTATATTTTCAAAGAATCAGCATTTAGTTTCATTGATGTTTTTAGTTGTTTCTATTTCATTTATTTCTGCTCTGATTTTTATATCTTTCCTTTCAGCAACTTTGGATTTTGTTCGTTCTTTCTCTGCTTACTTTAGATTTAAGGTTAGGTTGTTAATTTGAGATTCTCCTTGCTGTCTGATGTAAGCTTGTGTTGCTATGAACTTCCCTCTTGAAGTACTTTTGCTGCATCCCATAGGTTTTGAATCATAGTGTTTCCATTTTCATTTGTCTCTAGACATTTTTCAGTTTCTTTCTTGATTTCTTCAAAGCTCTATTGGCTGTTTAGTAGCATATTGTTTAGCCTCCATGTCTTTGTGGCTTTTTACAACTTTTTTCTTGTAATTGATTTCTAATCTCATAGCTTTGTGGTCTGAAAATATGCTTGATATGATTTCAATTTTCTTTAAATTTACCAAAGCCTGCTCTGTGGTTCACCATGTAATCTATCCTGGAAAATGTTCCATGTGCACTCGAAAAGAATATGCATCCAACTGCTTTCAGATGGAATGCTCGATAAATATTGATTAAATCCATTGGACTTAGTATGTCATGCAAAGCCTGTGGTTTCTTACTGATTTTTCTCTCACTTAATGTTAGTGGATGTTAAAGTTCTGCACTATTGTGTTAATGTCAATTTCTCCTTTTATTTCATTTAACATTTGCCTAATAACTGAGTTGCTCTTGTGCTGATGCATATATACTTACAGCTGTTACATTAATATCTTCTTCTTGTATTGATCCCTTGTGACATTCCCTCTGGCCTGTAGAGTTTCTGCTAAAAATCAGTTGATAACCTTATGGAGATTCTGTTGTATGCTAGTTGCTTCTTTTCCCTTGATGCTTTCAGCATTTTGTTTATATCTTCAATCATTGTCAGTTTGAGTACTATATATCTCAGCATGTTCCTCCTTGGGTTAATACTATGTGTGACTCTCCCAGGTTCCTATACTTTGATGACTGTTTCTTCCCATATTAGGAAAGTGTTCAGCTAATGTTATCTCTTCAAATACTTTCCCAGGCCTTTTGTCTCTCTCTTTTCCTCCTGGGAGCTCTATAGCAAATGGTCATTTGATATTGTCCCAGATGTCTCTAAACAGTCCTCATTTATTTTTATTCCTTATTCTCTTTCATAGCAGTGATTTCCACCATTCTGTTTTCCAGTTCACTTATCTGTTCTTCAGCTTCATTTATTCTGTTATTGATTTCTCCAAGTGTATTTTTCATTTCAGTTATTATATTCTTCAACTCTGGTTATTCTTTATGTTTTATGTTCATTAAAAGCTTCTTATAACTTCTTGTTCTGCACATCCATTCTTTTCCCAAGTTCTTGGTTCATCTTTATAAACTAACTTGGTTCATCATCACTGCTTTGAATTCTTTCTCAGGTAGGTTGCCATTTCCAACTTCCCTTAGTTGTTCTTCTGGGGTTTTATTAATATCTTGTTCTTTAATTTGGAGCACATTCCTCTGCTGTCACATTTTGTCTAAATTTTTATATTTGTGGACTCAGTTCCACAGGCTGCATGATTATAATTTTCTTGCATCCTCTGTCTACCCCCTAGTGGGTAAGGCTGAACTAGAAAACTGTGCAGGCTTCTTGATAGGACGGGATGGTGCCTGTCCACTGGTGGGTGGAGCTTGTCTTGATCCTCTGGTGGGCAGAGCTGTGTTGAGGGTTGTGTCTAGTGGTGGCTGTGGGCTCAGGAAATCTTTAGCTCGGCTTATGGATGGGGCTATGTTCCTACTCTATTGGTTGTTTGGCCTGAGTCCTGGCGCCTATAGGCTGTTGGGTGGAGCCAGTTCTTGGTGCCAAAATGTCAGCCTCCAGAAGAACTCACACCAGTGAATACTCCCTGATACCTCTGCCACCAGTGTCTGTGTTCTCAGAGTGAGCCACAGCCAGCCCTTTCCCCAGAAGACCTTCCAAGATCAACAGATAGGTATGGTCCAGGCTTCTATAAAATCACTGCTTTTGCCCTGGGTCCTGGTATGCATGAGTCCTTGTGTGTGCCCTCCAAGAGCAGAGTGTTTCCCCCAGTCCTATGGAATTCCAAGATCAAGTTCTGTTGGCCTTCAAAACCAAGTGCTCCCTGGGTTCCTCCTCCCAGTGCGTACTCCCAGGCTGATGAGCTTGACATAGGGTTCAGAACTCTCACTCCTTAATGGGAGAATTTCTGTAATATACTTTTCTCCAGCTTATGGGCCACCATCCAGGGTGTATGGGATTGGTTATACCATGAATGTGCCCCTTCTGTCATCTTGTTTTGGTTTCTTCTTTCTGTCTTTGGATGTAGAATATATCTTTGGTAGGTTATAGCCATTTTTATCAATGCTTCTTCAGCACTTAGTTGTGATTTTGGTGTGCTCATGAGAGGAGATAAGTTCAGGGTCCTTCTCCTCCACAATCTTGTCCACAAAGCCCTCCCAAACTCTATTTCTGCTGCTTGTTCAGCCTCTTCCAACTGAATTTTTTTTTCTGTTAGTATGCCTCGTAAGTTTCTGTTGAAATACAGACATGACATAGTTGATAAAAGCCCTTTAGGGATATAGTGGTAAGGTGGGAGGGAAAATGCCCTGTAGTCTTATGATTGTGTCTCAGACTTTGGTGAATCTCTGGCCCTGGGTTGTGAATTTCACAGTTGTTTCTTAAGGTGGAGTTAAAAGGCTAGAGGGGGCTGGAATTGGATATTTCTTTTCTCCAGGTAAGTTAGTCTCTGATAAAACCCTACCTGTTTTTGATTTGATAAAAGAAAGCAGGTCTTATAAAGAAAAGCAAAATGTTCTGATACTTTTCTGAATAGTTCTTTTCCACTCTTCCTTACTGAAGCACCAGGAGATTTTCATTCAAAATTTACTATGAAAACCAAGTTGAACTCTTGCCAGTAGAAATTGCAAAATAGAGGAACCTTATGACTGTGTTTCCCTGGAGTTTTTAACTCTCAAACTTGTCCCCACTGTGCCTGTAGCAACTTAGCAATTATAGTTCAAGTTTTCCTACCCCAGCACTTGTTTCTGCAAAGGTTTTTGCTCAAATTTATGCTCCAGTAAGCTGTGACTGTCTCTCCAGGGACTGTAGTTTGCTCTGTGACTTCACTTTTCTTCTGGACCTAACAAGAAATAATGATTTTTCAGTTTGTTCAGCTGAGGACAAACTGAACAATTAAGACAGACTAGGGACCTCTAAGCTTATTATACTCTAAGCTAGAAACCAGAAGTTCTATGCCACTTTTTCAAACCTAATATGTTGCTCTTCACTGATGAAATGTCAATAGTAAAACTCAGTTTTTGAAGGGTGCCATGTGCTATGGTACATAGTAATTATTGTTTAAATTAATAGCAGATAGAGCTATCCTTATTTCAATACATTGTATATGTAGAAATCTTGGGCAATATTGTTTCATTAAAGTATTAGTTCATACCTAAGTTATTAAATTTTCCTTCATTTTGCAAGACAAATGAACAGTTTAGTTGACCAATAAAAAAATTCTATTAATATCTGAATATTTCAAGATTTAGGTATTTCTGGAATCAATGAATCATCAGCTAATATCTATCCAAAGCATTTTTTCTTAAAATACATTGACGATTCCTCAAATTTAGAACTTTTATCTTGTTGTGCAGTTCAAAAATAACCATCCAAGCCAAAGAATCACCACTCACAAAAGAGAACTGAAATTCAATGTTATATAATTATACTAATAACCCCAAAATGGACTGCCTAACCTTATTTTCAGTGAATTCTTAGCTAAATCCTGATAGCAGCTTCAATATAAGAATTTCTCAAGAAAAATTGTTGATATTAAAAATCCAATAAGTGAAATTAAGGAAATCTCAAAATGTTTTATGAAACAGATGAACTACAACAAATGCTTTCCCCTCTAGCTATTACAGTTTCTCTGATTTTCTACAAGCAATTTTCTTAACTGCTTTTGCAATGTTCAAACTCATATGCACCATTTAAAAATGGAGAGAAAAATAGTTTACTTTTTTTTTTTTGTCTGCCATACCCAGACATTGAAGTTTCCATTTCCCTATTTTGAATCTTTGTTTCATGAGATAAGGATGGAATACTTATTGCTCTCAAATTGAGTTCCTTCAGCAAAACAGAGATGACTCAAACTTTCAAGTGCTTCCTAAGTGCCATAGGGACACACTGTCAACTAAAGATTATAGGGGACAAGGATTCTGCTTATCAATTCAACCTTCCTACAGGTGCTTGGTGAGCACCGCGGGGAACACGCTGTTTGCTAAGGCTGCCAGGGAGAGGGGATAGTGCCTCCTGCCAGGAGTTTATGATATGATATGCTTGGGTGGGCTGTCTCAGCAGCTGTATTTATGGTGCCAGGTGAATTTGGAGGTATTAGAAAAGAGCTTCAGAGGGGGGTTAATTAACCTCAAAGCATGAAAACTAAATATAATAGACCTCAAAATAGAATTTCACTTGGCCAAATTCCTAACAATCTTGCCATCTGGCTGTTGAACCTTAAAAGAATCCTAACATAATGATAAATTCCTAGATCTAGAAATTAAGCTACATTTACCATCCAGTAGCAAATGTGCTCAAAATAGTGACACCTTGGAAGTACTTTTGGTTTGTTATCGTAATTAGGGTCTTTTTATTCCAACTAACTTTAGGGCTAGAGATAACAAGGAATAAAAACAGGGCGTGCCAGGTTGCTCCAGTCACGTCCAACTCTTCACCACCCTTTGGACCACAGCTGGCCAGGCTCCTCTGTCCAGGGCTCCTCTGGGGTTCTCCAGGTAAAAATGCTGGAGTGGATTGCCATTCCCTCCTCCAGGAGATATTCCAGACCCAGGGATCGAACTTGAGTCTTCTGTGTCTCCTGTATTGGCAGGTGGATTCTTGGCCACTAATGCCACCTAAGGGTAGATTAGACTAAAAGAAAATAATTTAGTAGACAAGACTAAAGGGAAATTGTTAGTCATTGAAGGCGATGGCACCCCACTCCAGTACTCTTGCCTGGAAAATCCCATGGACAGAGGAGCCTGGTGGGTTGCAGTTCATGGGGTCATGAAGAGTTGGATACGACTGAGCGACTTCACTTTCACTTTTCACTTTCATGCATTGAAGAAGGAAATGGCAACCCACTCCAGTGTCCTTGTCTGGAGAATCCCAGGGATGGGGGAGCCTGGTGGGCTGCCGTCTCTGGGGTCACATAGAGTCGGACACGACTGAAGTGACTTAGCAGCAATTGTGTCTGACTCTATTTAAGACCCCATGGACTGTACCCTGCCAGGCTCCTCTGTCCATTGACTTCTCCAGGCAAGAATACTGGAGTGGGTTGCCATTCCCTTTCCAGGGGATCTTCCCAATCCAGGGTCTCTTGCTTTGCAGGCAGATTCCTTACTGTCAGAGCTACCAAGGAAGCCCTAGACCAAAAGAATAAAATTCTAGAAATGACTACTAATGTCATTTTGTAAAACAGCAGCTCGTATCTGTTGACTCAAAGAACAAAAGTCACCTTAACCATGACAGACACCAGACAGGTCTCCTGACTCCTGATCTATGAAGTGAAGCGAAGTGAAGTCGCTCAGTCGTGTCCGACTCTTTGCAACCCCATGGACAGTAGCTTACCAGGCTCCTCCGTCCATGGGATTTTCCAGGCAAGAATACTGGAGTGGGCTGCCATTTCCTTCTCCAGGGGATCTTCCCAACCCAGGGATTGAACCTGGGTCTCCTGCACTGCAGACAGAAGCTTTATCATCTGAGCCACCAGGGAAGCCTGATCTATGCTCTGTCCTTTAAACCAGAACAAAAGCTGAATAGTGAATTTATAGAAGGAGATGATAAATCACATCAGAATCTCAAACACTTGCAAAAGTAGAGTGAAGCTGGTGACAGGGGTAAGCAACAAGAACTGAGACACTGCTAATAACAGCAATGGATATGACATTAGGAGCAAAAGGCATATTGTCCCCAAATCAAAGAGAGTGACCTCTAAAAGGTTATCATTTCCTGTGGAGACATGGTTCCCACTAAACAAAATACAGAGAGTTAATGTGAAAGGCTAACACAAATGCAGAGGCTGTTTGGGTCATTTCTTGTGCTCTGAGATATGATGTGATGCTGTTAACATCACAAAACAAAACAAAAAAAAATTCAACTTCAAACATAATTCAGCATATGGTCAACTTTTATCATACTGCCAGAGAAGCAGTATGGAACTCAGTTTGCCTCTAGAATGATCTGTTTCAGAATAATGAGGATATAGTTGCTAAAGCTGTAGATTCCTAGGCTACAGAGTCAGGTTCTCTGAAGCAACATAAAGTCTAAGAACCACAGAAAGAAAACTCTTACTTCCTGTCTACCCCTTAATTCTGCTTTCCCTGCTGTAATTCTTCTGTGAGTCATAGAAAGAAAGTTTGAAATGCTGCATAGGAGCCTGGGGTTCTGCTTTTATTGGGGTCAAGGATGGGCCAAGGAATTCAAGGGTTCATTCTTCAGTGGTAAATTTAAGAAATAAGAGTGGGAATTTAAAGATTTGTAAGAGAAAAAACAAGTTGCCCAAATGTCAGTTATCCAAATCAATTAAAATCTTTAAAACTAAAGAGCCTAAGTAGGGGGAGGTTGCCCAGATCTTCACTCATCTTATGGCTAGCAGCATTTACTGTATTCCAGAGATAGAAGAGAGAGAGACCTGTCTTTGAAGTGGATGTCTCTTTAAAATAGATGCTTCAATCAGTAACCTACATTACAAAAAAAAAGTGGAGGGGAACAACTCCCAGTGTTTACACTACCAGTTCTCTATAGCAATTAACATTCTAGAAGAAATCGTGCTTATTTCTAGTACCAACCAAGATGGAGTAAGCCTAGTACGGACTATCTCTCCTAACAGACTACAACCATACACTTTGAGAAAATACAAAAACCAACTACCTGAAAACTCTGAAAATTAAAGAGTAGAAAAATAACTCAGAAGAAAAGTCAAAACATGAAAAATGGCCAGAAGCATAAATCCTCATTTATCTCCAGGTTTTCACCCAAAAGTGGGCGGAGGTCCTGGAACTGTGCAACAGGCATGAACAGTGGAAACCCCAGAAAAAACAACACTCTATCTCAAGCCAGACAACTAGAAACAAGGTCCTCTGCATGCTGACAGGTAACCAGAGATCCCCTCCGTTTCCTCTCTCTTTCTTTTTAAATCTCTTGGCCCTCCCTGAGGCCAGCCTCAGCCTCAAAATGGCAATGCTAGGGCAGCAGCAGTACTGTCAGTCATGTAGTGGGTACCCAAAATCTGAGGGGAAATTCTTCACTCTAGCAAGAGGAATGGGGAACTGGGCTCTTGCATTTCCCACGGTGTTGGGGTGAGTGAAGGGTTTCTTTCTTTCTATTTTTTTTTCTTTTCTCTCCTTTCTTTATCCTAAGGACACCCTTCACTACACAAACTGCATTGAGAACCAAGATTCTGAGAGTAAACCCAGATTCTGAGCCAGAAAACAGCTGTCCTAGGAAAGCATGGCTCCAGGTACAGACAAAATTAGTGATTGCTTTACTATGTAAGTTCCATTTCCTCTGTGGGTTTCAACTACCCTCTGTAATATACTTGTAATCCAGCAAAAGTTGTACGGAAATACCTTTCACTCCTACACTCCCCAACATCTATAGGCAAGTGGCTAGATGGAGAAATACAGCAAGATCTTCTGGGTGAGAACAGAAACTGGAGTTCATCCCTTCCTCTTACACTGATGGGAAAAACACAGGAAAAGCACCTTGAACTTCAAACAGTAGTCTCCAGAGAACCACTTGTAAGGTTTGAAGTTGATAGCAGTGACTATAATGGACTTCTGAATACTTCAGTATAGACTGTGTGATACTGTATTTCCAGCAGTTCATTAAAACTTAAAGTCTAGAGGCAGGTGCCCAAATCAGACTGCACAGTCCAGAACGGTCGACTAGCATATCAAAAAGGTGCATACTCTAGAGGTTACTATTATAAGTACTTCTTTTATCCTGTGTTTATCAACTATTGACACTTTGGCAATTATCCTCCTGTATATTAGACATGGGTCTTCACAACTGAAACTTACGGCTTTAATATTTGGTATATAAGTCTTAGAAATTGGCTCTTGTTGGTGAAACAGGCCAACATTTATGACAGATGAGTTGATGGAATATTTGAGATACACTCCCCATCCTTGGATGAAGAAGTTATAAGAATCTACCTATCTTTCACCTCTAGAGATAAAATCTGTCTTGATTCCCTAATCTGCATTTACCTTGTCACTGATAATAGAAGGAATTCTGAATATGTGATGCTAACTATAAGAATAAAAGAACCAGTACCAATACAATATTGTAAAGTAATTAACCTCCAGTTAAAATAAATAAATTTATATTAAAAAAGAATAAAAGAACCCCATTTCTGTCATGCTGTTGTGAACTCTTCATTCACGGTATGGTCAGAGCACCTAACTGAATGAAGAATGGGGACTTTTAGTGAGTCTGTAGAATGTGTGTATTAGTCGCTCAGTTGTGTCCGACTCTTTGCAACCCACGGACTGTTGCCCACCAGGCTCCTTTGTCCATGGGATTCTCCAGGCAAGAATACTGGAGTGGGAAATATTGAAAGTGTTCTAGGCTAATAAACCTTAGTTTTATATATCACTGTATATGAAGCATAAAGTTTATTTTATTTTAATATAATAGACTGTAGCCAACTTGCACCATGTTAAATTTCTTTGGTAGCTGCATTACATATTATCGAACACCTAATTGTGATACACAGCCAGATGATTTTAGGTCAGTTCTCATAACTATTGGGATGTCTTCCTCCTCCACTGTGGTGCTAAACAGTTTGTGATTCACGTTAAGTGCCATAGCTGTGGAAATTTAAGGATTATGGTACAGCATACCTAACACAGACAGAATATGTGGCTATCCTACAGCTTTGAGAGAGCACACGAGGGGTGCGAGAAAGTTCCCACGGTCCTTAGAGAGGAAAGTGCTGAGGGTTTTCTAGGGAGAGACCTGAGCAGGTTTCCTCTAAAGAGTTTTACCAGTTTGAGAGGATGCCTGCATCCAAAGAGGTGGGAATGAAAACCACCGGTGTGGGCTGAAGGAAGCTAGGACATAAATCCTTTGGTGAGTCACCCTTCCTTAACCAGACCAGGGAGAGGAGTATTCAGTACCCACATCAAGACTACTCTGGCTACAGAAAATCCTACTGAACACTCCTATGCAACTACATCCATTACAGTAATAAAAATGCTCTTGATACATAGTACAGTGCTGCCAACAGCAATTCTTAACTAATTTTCAACTTAACAAGTAACATATTTTTTTCCAAAAAGCTCAAGGCTATTGAAACTGAAAGTAGAATCCTCAAAATATTCTTCAGCCCATCAGTCTCTGGCTTCACTCCCCTTCCATTGGGCCTTGACTCTGAGTTCAGTCTCTAACCACTGCTCACTACAGTGTCACATAATGTCATGCCCTTCCTCCTCAGTCACAACAATTTCTACCCAAGTCCAGTCTCACCAACAGTTTTCTCTAGTTTCATTCCTAGGGCTGTCAAATTGTTTACTGGGACCATGGAAAATGCAGCTTAATCTCATCTAAATCCTTTCTGATATTCAGCTCTCAGAGAATCTTAGGATTGGAAAAGCTTTAAGTGATACTCAAAGATCTTCATGATCCAGATAATCACAATGGTGTGATCATTCACCTAGAGCCAGACATCCTGGAATGTGAAGTCAAGTGGGCCTTAGGAAGCATCACTATGAACAAAGCTAGTGGGGGTCATGGAATTCCAGCTGAGCTATTTCAAATCCTAAAAGATGATGCTGTGAAAGTGTTGCATTCAATATGCCAGCAAATTTGGAAAACTCAGTAATGGCCACAGGACTGGAAAAGGTCAGTTTTCATTTCAATCCCAAAGGAAGGCAATGCCAAAGAATGTTCAAACTACTGCACAATTGCACTCATCTCACATGGTAGCAAAGTAACGCTCAAAATTCTCCAAGCCAGACTTCAACAGTACATGAAACGTAAACTTCCAGATGTTCAAGCTGGAATTAGAAAAGGTAGAGGAACCAGAGGTCAAATTGCCAACATCTGCTGCATCATCAAAAAAGCAAGAGAGTTACAGAAAAACATCTACTTTTGCTTTATTGATTATGCCAAAGCTTATGGCTGTGTGGATCGTAACAAACTGTGGAAAATTCTGAAAGAGATGGGAATACCAGACCACCTGATCTGCCTCCTTCTCAGGAGGGAGATCTCTCAATCTGTAGGCAGGTCAAGAAGCAACAGTTAGAACTGGACATAGAAAAACAGACTGATTCCAAATCAGGAAAGGAGTACCTCAAGTCTGCATATTGTCACCCTACTTATTGAACTTATATGCAGAGTACATCATGCGAAATGCCAGGCTGGATGAAGCACAAGCTGGAATCAAGATTGCCGGGAGAAATATCAATGACCTCAGATATGCAGATGACACCACCCTTAAGGCAGAAAGCAAAGAGGAATTAAAGAGCCTCTTGATGAAAGTGAAAGAGGAGAGTGAAAAAGTTGGCTTATAGCTCAACATTCAGAAAACAAAGATCATGGCATCTGGTCCCATCAGTTCATGGCAAACAGATGGGGAAACAATGGAAACAGTGAGAGACTTGATTTTGGGGGTTCCAAAAATCACTGCATATGGTGACTGCAGCCATGAAATTAAAAGACGCATGCTCCTTGGAAGAAAAGTTATGACCAACTTAGACAGCATACTAAAAAGCAGAGGCAATGCTTTATCCAAAAAGGCCCCGCTAGTCAAAGCTATGTTTTTTCCAGTAGTCATGTATGGATGTGAGAGTTGGACTATAAAGAAAGCTGAGAACTGAAGAATTGATGCTTTTGAACTGTGGTGTTGGAGAAGACTCTTGAGAGTCCCTTGGACTGCAAGGAGATTCAACCAGTCCATCCTAAAGGAGATCAGTCCTGGGTGTTCATTGGAAGGACTGATGCTGAAGCTGAAACTCCCATACTTTGGCCACTTGATGTGAAGAGCTGACACATTGGAAAAGACCCTGATACTGGAAAAGATTGAGGGCAGGAGGAGAAGGGGATGACAGAGGATGAGATGGTTGGATGGCATCACCAACACGATGGACATGAGTTTAAGTAAGCTCCAGGAGTTGGTGATGGATAGGGAACCCTGACGTGCTGCAGTCCATTGGATCACAAAGAGTCAGACACAACTGAACAACTGAACTGATATTCAGTTCAATACTCCCATTTAGAACAGAACTTTCCTCTACAATGTCCATTAGAAATCAAATTTATGACTAAACTCATTTGCAATAGGTCAATAATTTTCCCTGAAATAATTTCCCTCAAGTTGTACAAAATGTATATAAATTGGAAGAAGTCTGAATCCCTAAGTCACTAAATTTCCAATCATGCGATCTTGGTTTTTCCTTCTGTCAAAAGGAAATGCATCTGTCCCCTGTGCTGTATGTCACCCCCTCAGGTGTCTGAAGCCCAGCTCCATGTGTCTCCTAAAGCTCCTCATCATAAAGTGAGGTTATCGCTTCCTTCTACGACATAGTTTACAAATCCTCCTCCATCATGGTTGTCTTGATGAGTGAGTGAGCGTACTTTAGATTGGGGTGAGAGACTCTCTGGCACCCAAAGAGAGCACTGTTAAATCTGAGGAGAACTGTGGAAACAGAACAATAGAAAGGTAGGGCACTAACAGATGTCTACTTGACAATGCTTTCCGATGTCTCCACTAAACTAATTGGTATCCACAGACTATGTTGACCAGCTTTGGTCTGCAAGGTCTTATCTAGAAGTCCACCCAGTCTAGTATTTGCCACCCAGCATACTGATGTTTGAATAGAGAAATTCCTGGGCTCTAAGAATTTCAGTGAGTAGAATGATATGAAATCACTAGATATTTTCATGCTTTAGGGTAAACCTTTGAGTTTTTCTAAGAAAAAAAATTAAAATATACAACTTGAAATGTTAGTGTGCTTTGCAATTTTTGTCATTCTGTAATTTTTGAAATGTGTCATCCATAATTTGCTCAGAAAATTCATTATATTTTAGTATATTTAAAAGTAAAAGCCCTAGAAGAAAAAATGATATAGTTGCTAATTTTCTGTATTGTTAAGGTAGTTTGTTTTTGTTTTTGCACTACAATAGTAGGAAAAACCAAAAATAAATTTCCTCAGCCAGTTGCAAGAATTTTATTCAGGCCTTGTCAAAACTTCAACCTCTTTTCACCCCATCCTTCTTTCCCTCTGTTACCAAGGAATCTGTATCACCATTTTGAAGCCACTCTGCTCTCACTCAAGGTTTAGCTCCCCAAAATGAATTTCCTACTTACTCATGAAAGCTAATTTCTTCTGATCTTCAGGCTGTACTTATGACTGGATATCACTAGGAGCTCAACAGCAACTTTCACTCAACCACCTTCTTTCATATTCCTCCAAACTACTTTTGACTCAAGGACTGTTGACCTACCTTTGATTTGAATTTTCAGGGATAATCCTTTTATTCTGAAATCTAGATGTCTCTCCTTAATTCATGAGTCCTAAAAATTATCCAGGTGGCACTAGTGGTAAAGAACCTGCTTGACAATGCAGGAGATGTAAGAGATGTGGGTTGGACCCGAGGGTTGCGAAGATCCCCTGGAGGAGGGCATGGCAACCCATTCTAGTATTACTGCCTGAATCCCATGGAAAGAGGAGCCTGGGGGTCTACAGCCCATAGGGTTGCAAAATATCAGACACAAATGAAGCAATTTTAGATGCTGACTCTTTGCCTGGGAGTTTGTTAAATTCTGATGCATAGTAAGCCATCTAATCCTGGCAGAGGGCCAGCAATGCCAAGAAAACGTTTCACAAAGAAACTGCTTGAATATAAATGTCCCCAGAATAGTTCTCGAAGTTATGATTCTAAATGCAACCATCAGCTTTAGATCATACAAGGCAATGCTACATTCCAAGAAAATAAAATTGTCAAGGTACAATAGAATGGATATTGACAACGTTAATCTTAAAAAATACATTATAAAGACAGAAGACATATTTTCAGGAGAATCTACTCACACGAACGATCAGAAAGATCAGAAGCTGTATAAATTATTCATAAAAATGGAGGGGCCAATGCAGGTATCATTGACTGGAAAATTCAGCAAAAGAGAAAACTAAGAAAGCATGTGACCTTGAACAAGGCATATAAACTCCCTGAACTTTCGTTTTCTCATTATTAAAATAATAGAATGATTGGTATGAGTGAATCCGACTTCAAAATTAATTATAATTTTGACCAGAAGGTTTACAAGAGGGGTTGTCCATTGTCCTTTCCTTTTTTCTTCCTTCCAGACATAGATTTGAAAATTATTTAAAAGCATCTTGGTTTGTATTTAATAATTATCCCCATATACACAAAAAATTTAAACTTCAAGTTTTTTGCACACTTAGAATTTAAGTGGAAGGGATATGTTTTATAGCAATAAAAAAGAATGGGAATTAAATTATACACAATAGAAGTTCAAAAAAGAAACGCAGTAATAGTGTTTTTTCCTAATTCAAGGAGGTTATAAAAATATTAAAAGTACCACACTATATGTCATCATGGGATTGTAGGTAATTCATGCTTTTTTCTTTATTCTGTTTTCTAAATTGTCTTCACTATCCATGCATAGCTTTTATTATCAGAAAAAGAAAATGAGTTTGTTTATAAAGAAAGGGGGAAGGAAAATAACCTATTTTGCTTGTTGGCTACGAAGTATTCTTTTTTACATAGACTATATTAATTGAAATGCTTGTTTGCAAAAGTATTCTGGTTCTTTCCCATTATATGATATTTTCTGTTTCTCAAAACAATTTTCTCAGTTTTAAGAAAAATTGAGGTAAGTCATGCTTTTTATTTAGACTGTTATTAAGGGTAAAGGGAAATATTCAACCTGAAAATAATTTGGCATCTAAAAAGATTAGAGAATTTAAAGAGACCAGAGATCTCCTCAAGAAAATTAGAGATACCAAAAGAACATTTCATGCAAAGATGGGCACAATAAATGACAGAAACATTATGGACCTAACAGAAGCAGAGGATATTAAGAAGAGGTGGCAAGAATACACAGAAGAACTATGCAAAAAAAAAGATCTTCATGCTCCAGAAATCTGTGATGGTGTGATTACTCCCCTGGAGCCACATATCCTGGAATATGCAGTCAAGTGGGCCTTAGAAGCATCAAGATGAACAAAGCTAGTGGAGGTGACGGAATTCCAGCTGAGCTATTTCAAATCCTAAAAGATGATGCTGTGAAAGTGCTGCACTCAATATGCCTGCAAATTTGGAAAACTTAGCAGTGGCCACAGGACTGGAAAAAGTCAGTTTTCATTCCAATCCCAAAGGAAGGCAATGTCAAAGAATGCTCAAATTACCGCACAATTGCACTCATCTCAAAATTCTCCAAGTGAGGCTTTAACAGTGTGTAAAACCAAGAACTTTCAGATGTTCAAGCTGGTTTTAGAAAAGGCAGAGGAACCAGAGATAAAACTGCCAACATCCACTGAATCATCGAAAAAGCAAGAAAGTTCTAGAAAAACATCTACTTCTGCTTTATTGACTACACGAAAGCCTTTGACTGTGTGGGTCACAGCAAATTGCAGAAAATTCTTGCAGAGATGGGAATACCCAAACACCTTACCTGCCTTCTGAGAAATGTGTATGCAGGTCAAGAAGCAACATTTGGAAATGGACATGAAATAACAGACTGGTTCAAAATTGGGAAAGGAGTATGTCAAGGCTGTATATTTTCACCCTGCTTATTTAACTTATATGCAGAGTACATCATGAGAAATGCTGGGCTGGAAGAAGCACAAGCTGGAATCAAGATTGCCAGGAGAAATATCAATAACCTCAGATTCGCAGAAAATACCACCATTATGGCAGAAAACAAAGAGGAACTAAAGAGCCTCTTGATGAAAGTGAAAGAGGAGAGTGGAAAAAGCTGGCTTAAAACTCAACATTCATAAAACTAAGATCATGGTATCCAGTTCCATCACTTCATGGCAAATAGCTGGGGAAACAATGGAAACAGTGAGAGACTTTATTTATTTATTTTTTTTGGTCTCCAAAATCACTGCAGATGGTGACTGCAGCCATGCAATTAAAAGACACTTGCTCCTTGGAAGAAATGACCAACATAGACAGCATATTAAAAAGCAGAGACTTTACTGTGCTGACAAAGATCTGTCTAGTCAAAGCTATGTTTTTTCCAGTAGTCATGTATGGATGTGAGAGTTGAACCATAAAGAAAGCTGAATGCCGAAGAATTGATGCTTTTGAACTGTGGTGATGAAGAAGACTCTTGAGAGTCCCTTGGACTACAAGGAGAATAAATCAGTCAACCCTAAAGGAAGTCAACCCTGAATATTCATTGGAGGAACTGATGCTGAAGCTGAAACTCTAATACTTTGGCCACCAGATGTGAAGAACTGACTCACTGGAAAAGACCCTGATACTGGGAAATATTGAAGGCAGGAGAAGGGGACAACAGAGGATGAGATGGTTAGAAGGCATCACTAACTCAACGGACAGGAGTTTGAGCAAGCTTCAGAAATTGGTGATAGACAGGGAAGACTGGCATGATGTAGTCTATGGGGTCACAAAGAGTCGGACATGATTGAACAACTGAACTGAACTGAAAGAGTTTAGTAAATATCACTCGTTTAGACAAAACTTATTTGACATAGTTGTCATAAGCAAGGAAAGAAGATTTGTCCAGATTAAAGAGATCTCTGCCTCCATTTGGAGAGAGCCAAAGTGTCAAGGGCTTGAGAGATGAGGTCATCACTGTGATGAACACACCTCACAGAACATGTCAGTCACAGCACCTGGGAGTCCCCATGTTGGCCTTGAACTGTGGAGTCAAGGCATGGGTTGAGAGACTCTTCCTCAGACAAAAGTGGGGATAGGATGGCATGAAACATGGGGGCAAGGAAGAGGATGGGGAAGAGAGGTCCCCTCCGAATGTGGGGCCTCTGGGTTCCCCAGGAGCTGTCTTTTCTTCTTCCTGAAACCAAGAATTAATCCCATCTTTATGGCCTCAGAATGCCTTGGGTAGAGTCAGATACATTACTAGGCTATTAATAAATGCTGACTAACATTTATGGCAACTGCAAAGTGCCAGGCACTATAAATGCCTTACATGTATTAACTCAACAAGTCCTCACAATAGCAAATGTTTTTACAGATAAGGAAGACCAATTCAGAATGATTCAGGGACTTGCTCTAAGGGCCAGAGTGTTGGAAGAAATACTCAAATCAGGCAGTCAGACCCCTGACTCATTCTACTTCCTCTCTGCAAGTGGAAACGAAAGGAGAGAAGGAGCTTAAATCTCATAATGAAGAGAGTTTTTTCCAAGTATAGAGGGCAGTAAAGAAAATCAGCAAAATATAGCCATAATAATCCACAGCGAGAAGGGGCAGAGAGAAGGCTCTGGCTTCTGAGTGCAGATTCCCATTGTCTTAGACAGAAGCTACTTCATCAGTCCCTGAGACCCCCAGCTAGAGAATGCCTGAAAGGCAGACAATAGATAAAGAAGCTATTCGAGCAGGTTAGAGACATACATCTACCACGCTAAGAGGAGACTGAAGCTCCAGCCAACAATGCCAAAATAAACCCCTTCCAGAATTAAAAAACTCATCTCACAATAATTATCCAATCTAATTGAAACCTACCTCTGTAGGATAGAGTCACAGACAGCAGATAAACTGTGGTTCAATAGTTGAGTGTGCTTTCAGTACAAATAATATTTGGGCTGAAATCTCAGCTGGACAAAAGCAACGGGAACAGAAAAGCACTGTTTTCACATGTCTGAAACGCCCACCCAAAAATCTCCACTTGGGAAGACAAATAGCTGTGTGTGTATGTATTTTTAATATAATATTTGTACATATCACAGTGCCTGCTTAGAGACTGGGGTGGGGATTTTTATGAAAAAGATATGTAAAGGGAGTGCTCTGAGGAGGAGCCTGAGGGAAGTGGAGGGGCTCTGCCAGCATGAAGCCTTGACAGGGAACCCCAGGGATGGCTACTTTTTAATGCAAAAAGACAGTTTTCTATATCCCTGCTTCCTTCCCTGTGTCAGTCAGTCACTGGGCAGGGAAGACAGCAGAGAGGAAAATAGGCAGATAACCACTCAGTTAACTTGGCTCCCATTTGGCCACAGGTGACAATCAGGAGAAGGAAGATGCTGTGAACTGTTAGCAGGTAAGCCTCAGCAGCTGGGGGTATGTGCTTTACAAGGGCAGTGGGTGAGCCATCAAAAGCACCCAAAGCAGTGCACCATTATAAAATAGCTATTAAATTTCATCCACAAATAAAAGATTAAATCAAGAAAAATTAATAGAACACAAAAATCTGTACCTACTGACTTCAATTAGTAAAAATACCTGTAAATATAAGTACAAAAGTGTCTTGAGACAAGATTCCCTATCTTTTCATTATGTTATCATCTCCTGCCTTACACATAGTAGGTAAGCAATAAATTTGGAATTAAATAGTCATTTATTCACCTAGTGACTACTCTCAGAGCCATAACTCATCGTCACATCAACCAAGTGGGTAATCCACTGATTATCATAGTTTCCGTTAATGCTTCTGGAAACACCTAGGCATTGTTGCTGTGTGATTCATAGAAATGAGACAATCTATAGAAATTTAAACAAGCCATAAGGAAAATGTTTAAGATGGAGTTTGTTGCTCATTCTTGATTAAACTTTCATTTTCTAATGTATTTTCAGAACTTTTCTGAACACAATAATACATGATTACAGCTATATTCTTTTTTAAAGGAATCCAAACACCTAATCTTATAACTGCAGTTATTAAATTCCAGAATGTTAATAACATAAAAATATATTCATTGAATGCAAATGGTAATAATGACTCTATTCCTATGATCCATTTGTTGCAAATGTTGTAGTTGCAGCCTTCTTACATTCTATTACCAAAGCTGTGACTCTCAGTAAATATTAGACATATTCTATTATACATTATACTCAGTAAGTATTAGACATATTCTGTTCTATTCTATAAGCTGGAATCAAGATTGCCGCTATTGATATTGAGAAATATCAATAACCTCAGATATGCAGATGACGCCACCCTTATGGCAGACAGTGAAGAGGAACTAAAAAGCCTCTTGATGAAAGTGAAAGAGGAGAGTGAAAACGTTGGCTTAAAGCTCAATATTCAGAAAACGAAGATCATGGCATCTGGTCCCATCACTTCCTGGCAAATAGATGGGGAAACAGGGGAAACAGTGTTAGACTTTACTTTTTGGGCTCCAAAATCACTGCAGATGGTGATTGCAGCCAGGAAATTAAAGGACGCTTACTCCTTGAAAGGAAAGTTATGACCAATCTTGATAGTATATTAAAAAGCAGAGACATTACTTTGCCAACAAAGGTCTGTCTAGTCAAGGCTATGGTTTTTCCAGTGGTCATGTATGGATGTGAGAGTTGAACTGTGAAGAAAACTGAGTGCCGAAGAATTGATGCTTTTGAACTGTGGTGTTGGAGAAGACTCTTGAGAGTCCCTTGGACTGCAAGGAGATCCAACCAGTCCATCCTAAAGGAGACCAGTGCTGTGTGTTCACTGGAAGGACTGATGCTGAAGTTGAAACTCCAATACTTTGGCCACCTCATGCGAGGAGTTGACTCATTGGAAAAGACCCTGATCCTGGGAGGGATTGGGAGCAGGAGGAGAAGGGGATGACAGAGGATGAGATGGCTGGATGACATCACCTACTCGATGCACATGAGTTTGAGTGAACTCTGGGAGTTGGTGATGGACAGGGAGGTCTGGCGTGCCGTGATTCATGGAGTTACAAAGAGTCGGACATGACTGAGTGACTGAACTGAATTGAACTGACTCTACTATACCTATCTATCTATCTATCTATCTATCTATCTATCTATCTATATACAATAACCACAAATCCCTGTATTCCAGCCCCGTTCAAGTTTGTACCTAGTCACTCTATGAAGAAAGCCCAGCGTTGTATGGAGTAGAAATACACAAGATGGTCACCAAAGTTGGGAGGATCCCCCTGAACCTTGACCTGCTGGTATGACTCTAATCAAAATGATCACAGCACAGAGCTGTATTTAGCCCTACCTCTTTGCTCTTGTTGCTCAGTAACTCAGTTGTGTCTGACTCTTTGCAACCACATGGACTGCAGCACACAGGCTTCCCTGTCCTTCACTACTTCCCAAAGTTTGCTCAAACTAGTGTCCATTGAGTAGGTGATGCCATCTAATCATCTCATCCTCTGTCGTCCCCTTCTCCTCCCACCTCCAATCTTTCCCAGCACTGGGGTATTTTCCAATGAACTGGCTTTTCACATCAGCCCCACCTCTACTCTTTCATGATTCCCAGGTGGATCAATGGTAAAGAATCCGCCTGCCAATGCAGGAAACCAAGGAGACACAGGTTTGATCTCTGGGTGAGGAAGATCTCCTGGAGAAGGAAATGCCAACCTACCTCACTACTTTTCCCTGGCAAATTCCATGGACAGAGGAGCCTGGCTGGCTACAGTCCATGGGATTGTAAAGAGTCAGACATGACTGAGCACACAGCTACACACTGCTTTTTCATATGATCAACTGGCATCATAATTTTGGGTTTCCTTATGCAATGGGTAACAAAAATGAGCTGTATCTGAGTATTCTTGAGTCTGCTAAAAGACTCTGAGTCCTCTGTCTCTGCAGTGTGCTTTTAGTCCAAGGTTGTCCACACCCGCAAGGAACCTGGCCTCTTAATTTCACATTTTGCATATCTGCCCTAATCATAATTTTTAATTTACTTCCATTGTTTAATCTAGATGAGCCTAAGGCTAATTGTCCTCAGATATTCCACAGTTATCTTCAATATACTTAAACAAAATTCTGTATGCCCATTTTTTCTAATATCCATATTCCACTTTTTCTCAGTGAAGGAATCTTCAGAAATAACAAACCCAAAAGAAAGAATCTGATTTCAAGAATCACTCCTAATCTCAACACTTCAGAGAAAATTGATGTTAATCTTTTGGTATTTTTATTTCTGTGCTTTTTAAAAATGAATTAATATATTTGCCATGGACACAAATGTCCTATAGTATTACTGCAACCTTTTTTATTTATCATGTTTTCCCCCTATCAAACTCAACAATGTGACTTTTAGTGACTCCCTGGAATCTATTGTGTGGATGGGTAATCATTTAATCAATCCCTGTTTGGTTTTCAGTCTCTCAGCTACCCTTCCCTTTTCCCCAGTTAGTCCAGTAGTTTGTGAACCAGGGAGAAGAGGACAGGAGGAACTGTGGTGATGAGAGAAGCAGAAGCAGCTTCAGGCCAGCTTTGGAGACAGGATGGCAAAACCCCAGGGTCAGCTTATGACTCATGTAACCCCAGCAGTGTCCGGGCACAACCCTGACTGAGGACTCTCAGCCCTGGCTAAGTATGGCTGGAGACAGCTCTTCCATTTTTCCTTATTTCTGACGTAAGTTCTCAATTTAATTTGGTTAATAAATGATTTTCATTTCAAATTCCACTTCATTTGTATTTTCCTATGAAAAATGAATTGTATGATACCAGGAATGTAGAACATGTTATACCTGATTCTCTTCTATATCAAAGCTGAAAATAACCTTGAAAAGTTACACCTTACCTTTGATATTTTCCTATTCTGAGTTTTTGTTATAGCTAAGATCTAGTCTTTTTATTGGAGAAGGAAATGGCAACCCACTCCAGGGCTCCTGCCTGGAAAATTCCATGGATGGAGGAGCCAGGTAGGTTGCAGTCCGTGGGATTGCAGTCAGACACAACTGGACGACTTCACTTTCTTTCTTTCTAGAGTTCATTTTGGAGAAGGAAATGGCAATCCACTCCAGCATTCTTGCCTGGAGAATCCATGGCCGGAGGGGCCTGGTGGGGTCACAGTCCATGGGGTCACAAAGAGTCAGACATAACTAAGCAACTAAAGCACACACACAGTCTTTTTCTGCTTACAGAATAAATTCGGTTACTTCTGGTGCATAGTAAACCCACGTTCAAAGTGTTAGGTTCACAAAGAGATGTACACTTTCCTCAATTTGAAACACAAGTAATAGGCTGACAACCAGTGTGGGAATTCTTGAGTGGACAAATGTGCATCCTCTCGAACTGAACCAGAACAAGGCAGCCAGCGGTGTCCACCCCTAAAGTGACCTGAGAGGTGGCTTAAAACAATAATATGACTAATGAAAATGTTTAAACTCAAAGTTTATCTTTTTAATTACAATAATTTATTTCCTGCCAACTCTAATTTGAATTGGAAATAGCCCCACTCTAAATCTATCTCAGGCTAGATTTAGATTGTTTTATTTGGCACCATATACATTTAGGAGTATGTATACTGTAATTTTCCCCCTCTTGTATGTAGCTCAAATGATTTTGCCAAAAAAATTCCTCTCTGGCTGGTCAAATAAAATAAAAGGGATGGGAGTTTAGGGATTCAGATCAACTTCTGACTCAGCTACTGTTTTAGCCTATGGATTGTTTGAATCTTATTCTGTACTATGTCAACCCACATTAAAACTGAAACTGTTTCCTACTTGGCCACCAAAACCCACTTGCACAAGCCTTTTGTGTTTAAAGCATTGTCTGAAAGCTTTGATGAGACAAGGAGGTTTACAATTAAAACTGTAAAGTCTGGTCTTAAAATAATTGTTTTTCTTCCAAATAGTAATATTTTGGTTGATCTTTGCTTTAGTATATTAACCAAAAGTAAGTTCCTTTCTGAGCCTTTGAAGTACCTGTCATTTCATAATAGGGAGAGTTTTGTTTCCATGCAGCTTCTTCAGTCTTATGCAATACACATTTTGGCAGGGAAAGGACCAACGATATGTGAGTCCAAATTGGAACTCTTATCCTTAATGAGGGGTTCCTGAAATCTGGTGTACACAGAGGCACATATCCATTTGTTGTTGGTGTTGTTCAGTTGCTAAGTCATGTACAACTTTTTGCAACCTTGTGGACTGCAACACTCAAGGCTCCTCTGTCCTACACTGTCTCCCAGAGTTTGCTCAAATTCATGTCCACGGAGTAAATGATGCTATCTAATCATCTCATCCTCTGCCACCCCTTCTCCTTTGCCTCAGTCTTTCCCAACTTCTAGGTCTTTTACAATGAGTCAGCTATTCCCATCAAGTGGCAAAGTACTGGAACTTCAGCATCACTCTTTCCAATGAATATTCAGGGTTGATCTCCTTTAGGATTGACTGGTTTGATCTCCTTGCTCTCCAAGGGATTCTCAAGAGTTTTCTCCAGCACCACAATTCAAAAGCACCAATTCTCCAGTGTTTGCCCTTCTATATGGTTCAACTCTCACATCTGTACATGACTACTTTGCATATATGGACTTTTATCGACAAAGTAATGTCTCTGCTTTTTAATATGCTATCTAGGTTTGTCATATCTTTTCTTAAAGGAGCATCTTTTAATTTCATTGCTGCAAGTCACTATCCCCAGTGATTTTGGAGCCCAATAAAATAAAATCTGTCACTGTTTCCACTTTTTCCCCATCTATTTGCCACAACATGATGGGACCAGATGCCATGATCTTAGTTTCTTTAATGTTGAGTTTTAAGCCTGCTTTTTCACTCTCCCCTTTCCCCATCATCAAGAGGCTCCTTAGTTCTTCTTCACTTTCTGCCATTAGAGTGGTATCTGCATATCTGAGGTTGTTGATATTTCTCCTGGCAATCTACATTCCAACTTGTGATTCATCCTGCCCAACATTTCCCATGATGTACTCTGCATCTAATTTAAAGAAGCAAGATGACAGTATACAACTTTGTTGTATTCCTTTACCTATTTTGAACCAGTCAGTTGTTTCATGTCCATTTCTAACTCTTGCTTCCTGTCCTGCATACAAGTTTCTCAGGAGGTAGGTAAGGCGGTCTCGTATTCTCATTTCCTTAAGAGTTTTCCACAGTTTGTTGTGCTCCACAGTCAAAAAGCATTAAGTGCAGTCAATGAAACAGAAGTAGATTTTTTTTTCTGGAACTCCCTAGCTTTCTCCATGATCCAACAAATGTTGGCAGTTTGATCTCTGGTTCTTCTGCCTCTTCAAAGCCCAGTTTGTACATCTAGAAGTTCTCAGTTCACAAATTGCTGGAGATTAGCTCGAAAGATTTAGAGCATAACCCTGCTAGCATATGAAATGTACACAGCTGTACAGTAGTTTGAACATTCTTTGGCATTGCCCTTCCTTGAGACTAGAATGAAGACTGATATTTTCTAGACCTGTGGACACTGCTGAGTTTTCCAAATTTGCTGACTTACTGAGTGCATCACTTTAACAGCATCATCATTTAAGATTTTAAATAGCTCATAGGAATTTTATCACCTCCACTAGCTTTGTTCCTAGTAACGCTTCCTAACGCCCACTTGACTTCACTTTCCAGGATTCTGACTTTAGGTGGCTATCCATTTCATTAAGATCTTTCTTATATAGTTCATCTCTGTATTCTTGCCACCTCTTCTTAATATCTTCTGCTTCTGTTGGGTCCTAACTATTTCTGCCCATTATCATGCCCATCCTTTCATGAAATATTCACTTGATAGTTCCAATTTCCTTGAAGAGATCTCTAATCTTTCCCCATTCTATTGTTTTTCTCTATTTCTTTGCATTGTTCATTTAAGAAGGCTTTCTTATCTCTCCTTGCCTCGCAACCACTTTGACTTCTTGCATTTCTTTTTCTTTGGGATAGTTTTCGTCACTGCCTCCTGTACAATGTTACAAACCTCTGTCCATACTTCTTTAGGCACTCTGTCTACCAGATCTTATCCCTTGAATCTATTTATCACTTATCCTGTAAAATCATAAGGGATTTGATTTTGGTCATACCTGAATGGCCGAGAGGTGTTCCCTGTGCTATGCTTAGTCACTCAGCCATGTCCAACTCTTTGTGACCCCATGATCTGTAGCCTGCCAGGCTCCTCTGTCCATGGGGATTCTCCAGGCAAGAATACTGGAGTGGGTTGCCACACCCTCCCCCAGGGGATCTTCCCAACCCAGGGATCAAACCCAAGTCTCCTGAATTGCAGGTGGATTCTTGACCATCTGAGCCACAAGGGAAGCCCAGTGGTTTTCCCTATTCTGTTCAATGTAAGCCTGAAGTTTTCTATAAGGAGTTAATGATCTGAGCCATAGTCAGTGCCAGGTGTTGTTTTTGCTGACTATATAGAGCTTTTCCATCTTTGGCAAAAAGAACATAATCAATCCAATCTAATCAATCTGATTTCACTGTTGACCATCTGGTGATGTCCATGTGTAGAGCTGTCTCTTGGGTTGGAAAAGAGTGTGTTTTGCTATGACCAATGTGTTGTCTTGACAAAATTCTGTTACCCTTTGCCCTGCTTCATTCTGTACTCCAAGGCCAACCTTGCCTGTTATTCCAGGTATCTCTTGACTTCCTGTTTCCCAAATTTCATCATATGGCATTCCAATCCTATATAATAAAAAGGACACCCTTTTGTGATGTTAGTTCTAGACGGTGTTCAAGTTTTCAGAGGCCATCAACTTCAGCATCTTTAGCAAAAGGGTTGAGGTATAGTCTTGGACTACTCTGATGTTGAATCGTTTGTCTTGGAAATGAACTGAGATCATCCTGTCATTTTTGAGGTTGCACTCACATTCTGCAGTTTAGACTCCTGTTGACTCTAGGAGCTTCTCCATGTATTCTAAGGGATTCTTGCCTGCAGTAGTAGATATAAAGGTTATCTGAATTAAAATTTCTTATTCCCATCACTGATTCCTAAGATGCTGATGTTCAATCTTAACATCTGCTTGACCACATCCAATTTACCTTGATTCATGGACCTAATATTCAGGTTCCTGTGCAAAATTGTTCTTTACAGCATCAAACTTTACTTTCGCCATCAGACACATCCACAGCTGAGTGTCATTTCTGCTCTGACCCAATCACTTCATTCTTCATTCTTACTGGAGTAGAGGAATTGCCCTCCATTCTTCCCAAGTAGCATATTAGACTCTTTCCAACACGAGGAGCTCATTTTCCAATGACAAAACTTTTTGCCTTTTCATATTGTCCATGTGGTTCTCCAAGCAAGAATACTAGAGTGGGTGTCTCTGCATGACATGGCTCATAGCTTCACTGAGTTATGCAAGCCTCTTCTCCTCAACAATGTTCTGATCCATGATGGAGAAAAACCCATTGTTACATCCATTAAGATTTTCACAATAGCAATTAAGAATAAATGTCCTAGATATTTTATTCTTTTTGCAATGATGAAAGGAATTGATTCCTTAATTTCTTTTTCTGATTTTTCATTGTTAGCATATAGGAACGCAAGTGATTTCTATGTATTGATTTTGTATCCTGTGACTTTGCTGAATTCACTGATTTGCTCTAGTAATTTTCTGATAGTATCTTTAGAGGTTTCTATGTATACAGTATGGCATCTGCAAACAGTGACAGCTTTACTTCTTCTTAGCTGATCTGGATTCCTTTTATTTCTTTTTCTTTCTTTTTTTTTTTCTCTTTTAGAGGCTTATTATTTTACTTTTTACATTTATTTATTTTTTTATTTTTTTTAATTTTCATTTTTACTTTATTTTACTTTACAATACTTCTCTGATTGCTGTAGCTTAGTTCAGTTCAGTTCAGTTCAGCTCAGTTGCTCTGCCGTGTCCAACTCTTTGTGCCCCATGGACTGCAGCATGCCAGGCTTCCCTGTCCTTCACCAACTCGTGGAACTTGCTCATGTCCGTCTAGTTGGTGATGTCATCCAACCATCTTATCCTCTGTCATCCCCTTCTCCTCCTGCCTTCAATCTTTCCCAGCATCAGGGTCTTTTCCAATGAGTCAGTTCTTCACATCAGGTGACCAAAGTATTGAAGCTTAAGCTTAAGCATCAGTCCATCCAACCTTTAGGGTTGATTTCCTTCAGGACTGACTGGTTTGATCTCCTTGCAATTCAAGGGACTCTCAAGAGACTTCTCCAACACCACAGTTCAAAAGCATCAATTCTTTGGTGCTCAGCTTTCTTTATAGTGCAACTCTCACATCCATACATGACTACTGGAAAAACCATAGCTTTGACTAGAGAAATCACTGCTGGCAAAATAAAGTGAAAATTGCTGAGTCGTGTCCAACTCTTTGTGACCCCATGGACTATACAGCCCATGTAATTCTCCAGGCCAGAATATGGGAGAGGGTAGCCTTTCCCTTCTCCAGGGGATCTTCCCAACCCAGGAATCGAACCCAGGTCTTCCACATTGCAGGAAGATTCTTTGCCAGCTGAGCCACCAGGGAAGCCCAAGAATACTGGAGTGGGTAGCCTATCCTTCTCCAATGAATCTTCCCGACCCAGGAATTGAACCAGGGTCTCCTGCATTGCAGGTGGATTCTTTACCAAATGAGCTATCAGGGAAGCCTGTCAGCAAAGTAATGTCTCTGCTTTTTAATATGCTGTCTATGTCGGTCATAGCTTTTCTTCCAAGGAGCAAGTGTCTTTTAATTTCATGGCTGCAGTCACCATCTGCAGTGATTTTGAAGCCCCCCAAAATCAAGTCTCTCACTGTCTCCATTGTTTCCTCATCTATTTGCCATGAAATGATAGACCAGATGCCATGATATTAGTTTTTTGAATGTTGAGTTTTAAGCCAATTTTTTCACTCTCCTCTTTCACTTTCATCAAGAGGCTCTTTAGTTCTTTGCTTCCTGCCATAAGGATGGTGTTATCTGTGTATCTGAGGTTGTTGGTATTTCTCCCAGCAATCTTGATTCCAGCTTGTGCTTCAGCTGCAACTTCCAAAACTATATTGAATGATAGTGGTGAGAGTGGACCCTTGTCTTGTGTTGTTCCTGATCTTATGGGGAATGTTTGCAGTTTTTCACCATTGAGAATAATGCTTGCTGTAGGTTTATCATATGTATATCATATATCCTTTTTTCAAAGGAAACTATAAACAAGGTGAAAAGACAACCCTCAGACTGGGAGAAAATAAAAACAAAAGAAACAACTGACAAAGGATTAATTTCCAAAATATACAAGTGGCTCATACTACTCAATACCAGTAAAACAAACAACCCACTCAAAGTTGGGGAAAAGACCTAAACAGACATTTTTCCACAGGAGACATTGAGATGGCTAGCAAACACATGAAAATATGTTCAACATTACTCATTACTAGAGAAATGCAAATCAAAACTACAATGAGATATCACTTCACACTGGTCAGAATGGCCACCAAAAAAAAAAAAAAAAATCTGCCAACAATAAATGCTGGAAAGGGTGTGAAGGAAAGGAAACCCTCTTGCACTGTTGATGGGAATGTAAATTGATACAGCCACTATAGAAGACCATACGAAGATTTCTTAAAAAACTAGGAATAAAACCAACATATGACCCAGCAATCCCACTCCTAGGCATGTACCCTGAGGAAATCAGAATTTAAAATGACATATGTACCCCAATGTTTATTGCATCACTATTTGCAATAGCTAGAACATGGAAGCAACCCAGATGTCCATCAACAGATGAATGGACAAGGAAGTTGTGGTACATATACACAATGGAATATTACTCAGCCATAAAAAGGAATGCATTTGAGTCAGTTCTATTGAGGTGGATGAATCCAGAGCCTATTATACAGAGTGAAGTAAGTCAGAAAGAGAAGGATAAATATTGCATACTAACACATATATACGGAATCTAGAAAGATCATACCAAAGAATTTATTTGCAGGGCAGCTATGGTGAAACAGACATAGAGAACAGACTTATGGACATGAGATGAGAGGAGAAGAGGGTGAGATGTATGGAGAGAGTAACATGGAAACTTACCTTACTGTATGTAAAATAGATAGCCAACAGGAATTTGCTATATGTCTCAGGGAACTCAAACAGGGGCTCTGTATCAAACTAGAGGCATGGGATGGAGAGGGACATGGGAGGGATGTTCAAGAGGGAGGAAATATATGTATTTCTATGTCTGATTCATGTTGAGGTTTGACAGAAAACAACAAAATTCTGTAAAGCAAGTATCCTTCGATTAGAAAATAATTTTTTTAAAAGAATAAATGTCCAAAAGGAACTTAGTAGCCCAACTACTGGCAAGTCCAGAGGCTGGATGAGCTTTGTCGTTGGTGACAAGGACATTGTGCCCTCCTTCACCATCAGGGCCATCCTGAAGCAGCCTCACCTCAGCCATAGGAAAGCTACCGATGTTTTCTCACTTTACCAGTAGGATACAGAGCCTGAGTTCTACAATTATTGACAGAATTCCTCATGTTTCCAGTGACTAAACCACCCCAAACTCATTTGTAGCTGGGAACATGCCAGGCACAGACTGGCTTTGTTGTAAATGTCCAGAACTGTATCAAAAGGAGAAGATTTCCTTCTGGGTTTATTCCAATCCAGGCTGGAAATGGAGTCCATGTTAATGGGGGAGATTATTAATGGATGCTGCAGAGACTCACAGGATCCACAAGAGAGGGGCTTTGTCTGCAGGGCCAGCAGCCAACAGCACACTACCTGCTAGAGACTTCTAAATTTCAACAGCTCTTAGCAAGTCAAAGAAGATAAGAGTGAGGGTGGTCAGAAGACTAGACAGAAAGGGGAAAAGAGACCTGAGCTATAGAGGTGTAATATCCCCTGGAGGAAAGCTGGACGAGCCCTGAAAACAAACTCTATGACCAGATGAACATGCAGACCCTGCCCCAGGAATCCCACTCTGTCAAGTCCTATATGGTGTGAACATCTCAGCATGGGGCAAATATGACTTAGGATGGTGGTTACCACAAGCTGTTC
This sequence comes from Ovis aries, assembly GCF_016772045.2. NCBI lineage: Eukaryota > Metazoa > Chordata > Mammalia > Artiodactyla > Bovidae > Ovis > Ovis aries. Next base: position 2,568,065 of record NC_056070.1, read on the forward strand.
ACTCTCTCATTTCCACTTTGCCTCATCTTTTGGATGTAGTATACACCCAGCTCCCTCCCTTCATCCTCAGTGACTCCACAAAGCAATAACACTCATCCACACCAGCCACTGTTGTGTGCTTGGCCTCAAGACAGCTTCACAGTCCTGTGACCTCTGCTTTTCTCCTCATTCCCCCAGGCTCCTGCAGCCCTGAAAAATATTGCCCTTGGCAATATTGTCAGCGGAATGCTAGACACTTACAAACATGTAGAAAGCACACTTCTACATAATAAATCTAATAATAGCCAAACATTTTTCCTAGCCTAGAATGTGCTCTTTCATTTTTGTTTCCATAATCATAGCTGCCATTAGTTCAGCATATATTCTGTGAGTGGTACTGCACCAGATAATTTGTAAATCTTAATAAATCCTCATAACTAAACAATGTTTTTACAACAGTTTACTGTTGGAAAACTCAGGCTCAAGTGAAATAATTTATTTGAATCATTTACTACAGTGGCAGACCCAAGTCTGTCTAATTCTCTCTCCATCAGGTCAGAGTAATATACATCCTGACCACCTTCACCTTTATCCTGAGAACACTATACTTACATATATAAAGAGGGAGGAGATGAAAAATACTAAAATACTTTATTATTTAGTTTAAGCTTTGAGCCCAAAATCCATTGCAGGAACTAGGTTATTGGGCTGGACCATAGGAAACTTCTTTCATTTTTTGCTTCAGAGACATGGGGATCTTCTTTCCCCTCAAGCCCAGATGCCAATCTTGAATCTTAAAACTCCAGTGAAAAGAAAATTCATATCTCATAGGGCCAGGGATATTGGAGATGCCAATAAGGGGAAGGAGGGAGTAGATTACTCAATACTCAACTTATATTAAAATTGACCAGGTCACCTCCCCTAGGTTTTTCAGGCTGATATGGTAACAGTAAATTTGGTTACATGTGGGAAAAGTGAAAGTGAGAGTTGCCTAGGGTTGATTGAGTCCAGATTCTTAAGCCCATACACACAAAAGAAAACACATCCATGGGATCCACTTAGAGAACACCAGCTCTAGAAAAAGGAAAAATGCTTCCAGAATGTTCTCGAATTTGCACAATACATCTGCCTTTTAGAGTGAAACTTCTTGCTTTAAGTCTTCTCTAGAGTGTTAGAAGAGGTGTATCAGGGTAGAGATACTTTGAAATCTCTCTTCACATGGGCATAACAGCTGCTAATTATAACTAGAAATGCCTTGTTGATAATGTTCATTATTTATTACATGCAACAGAATAAAGTTGTAAGGAAACTTACTTTGGTCAGGGTGAGTTTAATATGAATAAAGTGGGAATATTAGTGAGTCACTGGAATACTCATTTCAGTTTCAAGAACACTTCTTCAGATAACCATGCTACACCTCTCCAAACTTAAATCATCCCCCTGCTTTCAGTCCTAGACTGTGAGTGATGGAGACCACACTCACTGCTCCTATGACCAAGCGAGCTCAGTACCCTCAAAACAGGGTGGCATAGCCAGTACCGCCCTGGCAACTGAGAAGGGAAAAGAACACTTTGTACAACAAAGGAAAGACACAAAAGTCTTGATTACAGAGTAAAGCAGTTCTCTCAAAGAGCAAGCCGTTCCCTGCCTGCTCAATTGACTAAGTTATAATGAAAGCGAAAGTGAAAGTCACTCAGTTGTGTCTGACTCTTTGTGACTCCTTTGTAGATCAGTTGGTAAAGAATTTGCCTCCAGTTCAGGAGACCTGGGTTTGATCCCTGGGTCGGGAAGATCCCCTGGAGAAGGAAATGGAAACCCACTCTAGTAGCCTTGCCTGGAAAATCTCATGGACATAGGAACCTGGTGGGCTGCAGTCCATGGGGTCACAGAGTCAGAAATGACTGAGCAACTAATGCTTACTTACACTTACTTTGTGACTCCATGGACTGTATAGTCCATGGAATTGTCTAGGCCAGAATACCAAAGAAGGTAGTCTTTCCCTTCTCCAGGGGATCTTCCCAACCCGGGGATCAAATCCAGGACTTCCATGTTGCAGGTAGGCACTTTTACCACCTGAGCCACAAGGGAAGCCCATAATTCTACACAAAAGCATAGAACATTCATGAATTGAAGAACCTAAACCTAGTGAACTGAGTGATTCACTGCCAAGACCAGTAAGAGAAATTTATTATCTTCCTGTTGCATATATGCCATCAGTAGCAAAGGATGGAGCCTTCATTTAAAATTTGAGTTTTGGTCTTTATTTTCACTAGTCTTTTCAGGCTCCCAAAACTCTCAATACTTTTCAAGAAGTTCTTTGCAACTCTGGACACTTGCTCCTTCCCTCCCACTTGGAACAGAAAGAGGAAATTGAAGTTAAAAATATTCAAAAATCCCAGAAATAATTTTGGTTTTTGTTTACTTTATTTCCCTTTAGTTAAAACCATATTTTATACTACAATTATTAAAGCCCTGCCCATAACATTGTCTAAGCCTCCAGATATTAGGACTCATTGCTCATATTTAGTTTCAAGGGGAGTTTGTGCTTGGCCTTCTTTATCAACAGGTCAGGTTTATTTGAAATTATCAAAATTCATTTCAATTGTTCTTCTCTGGCAAGTTTAATACATTCCCCTAGAAAGAGGTTTGTATAATAATATCCAAGGAATTCCTTGGAGGTCCAGAGGTTAAAGACTGTGCTTTCAAGTCTATGGGCAAGGATTCAACCCCTGGTCAGGGAACTGAAATCCCACAATCTGGGCAGCATAGCCTATATATATAGGATATATATATATAGGATATATATATATATATATATATCTCCATAAAGAAAGAAAATAAAAGTTTCAAATAAGCCTCAAAAAAATGATGACAAATACAGGACTGATAAAATTGGCTTTCATGGAGTTCTGACCTTCACAGAAATTAAACTTTTGGGTTTTTTCTCTTAATCTTTTGGTTGCCACCAAATATGACAGCAGCTTATTGTGTCCCAATATAATATATGTTGTAAAGGCAACATTTCTTCATCCATAGTGAAAAATAAATGTTTAAACCTGCTCAATCTATCAATCAGTAATTTTATGAAAATAAATGTGATTTTTATGAAAGCACTTTGCTTTATCAAAGAAGGAAGGAATGTGACATAGATACAAGGGTTTAAAAACTGATAGCAAAAAAAATAATAATACTGTGTTATTCCAATGCAAATCATATTTCATGTATTAGAACAATATGGGCACTTATCAGGAATAAACTAATCTTCAGTTAGATTGAAATAGAAACAGGTGTGTAATGCAATACCTTCTGACTGTATGCTAACATAAAATAGTCCCTAGTGGCTTAAAAGTCTTAAAGAATAAGCACTACAAAAATAAACAGCATTACTGGGATATAATTCAGTCTCCAATTTTACTTCTAATTCTTTGTTCAACCCACGCACCTATTGTCTGCTCTGCACAGGTTATTGACATCTACATCATTACTATAATCAATAACAGGAAGAAAAAGCAGCGCTCTTAGTCTCATGTAGGGACACTTTTCATATCTTCTGTAGTATCTGCAAATGAGATAAATCACGGTACCGACCGTAAGGGACTTTGGAGAACAAATTCCATTAAATAAGTGTAATTTACATATAAATGGAAATTCTTTTGTGGAAAGAGCTGAAAGGCCTTTGCTAAACTCTTCTTCCCCCTTAGGAATACAAATTAAAATAGAAAAAAAAATGTTCTCTAATTTTCCCTCTCTATGATTTAAGTACATATTGCTACTACAGATGGCAAATCAGATGTTTTCCCCTTCTCACTTGAAGGGGAAGTGATGGGCTTCTTGGAACACACAATTGCAAGGCGAGCGGGAGCTGTATGTACCAGAGTCCTTCCCATGTCAAAGCCCACCGACTCAGTTTCACTAAATGGCATGTGGTCTTTGTAGGACAACAAACAAAACAATAATAGTAAAACAGAAACGGAAACTTTTAAAAGGGATTCAGTCAACGGCACTGCACGGTTTACTCACATTCTTCTCCTAGTTGATCATCATACATCATTTCAAGGAGTAGCCTTGGGCCTGTTGAGAGCATTTTCTCTTTCTCTACCCCTCCAACCCTCTTGAGATACAGGGACACGAAATGTTCTCATGTGAATTATCTCATATCATATTTCATATGGTTTGGACTATACTGTTCGGAGAAGGAACTGGCACCCCACTCCAGTACTCTTGCCTGGAAAATCCCATGGGTGGAGAAGCCTGGTAGGTTGCAGTCTATGAGGTCGCTAAGAGTTGGACACGACTGAGCGACTTCACTTTCACTCTTCACTTTCATGCATTGGAGAAGGAAATGGCAACCCACTCCAGTGTTCTTGCCTGGAGAATCCCAGGGACGGGGGAGCCTGGTGAGCTGCCGTCTATGGGGTCGCACAGAGTCGGACATGACTGAAGTGACTTAAGCAGCAGCAGCAGCATACTATTCTGAAGCTTTAACGTATCCTAAAGAGATCTTTACATGGTACTGTTAAATCTGTCCCAAATTATCATATCTGCATCTGTCCCAGTGTGGGGTCCTTGGTAAACAGACTGAAAGCTTCCCTGGGAAGGACCCTCAGCACCAAGGGCTGTGGAGGAGAAAGTGGGGAGGACACAGCAGAGGGAGGGACAGACTGCTCTGCAGCCGCACAAAAGCCTCCAGGGCTCCCACTAGGAGCTCCGGGGCTAAGAGAGCACAGTCTCCAATAGAGGTCAGGAGTCAAGCCTTTACATTCCCTCTTGGACTGGTCATTCATTTCAAGCTGATTGAGGAAGTGCCTGGGGGGACTTGGGAGGGGCTGTTCTCCCCAGCCGAGGGCAGTGCTCTGGGAAGGATTCACTGAGTGTTCAGGGAAGCTTCTGGAAATGTTTCACCCCTGATGGGAGGAGATGCAGGCTGTGCTCCACAGCATCCCCTGCAGTGCAGGGGGTCTACAGTCTATAGGCTTCATCTCCCTGGCTCCCAGCAAAGCAGCCCGTCATGATATGCAGTGCCTTTACACTTGGTGGATGCCAAGATCACTGCTTCTCCTCTTTCACCACTTCTACAAGCTGCTGACAAAGGCAAGGGGCATGTTTTGTCAATTACTTATCAGGTGCTGTTTTAAATGTTGTCCATTTAGTATGGTAATCTTGCTATAGTTGTCATGCCTGAGGTGTAACTAACACATACTAGCAAATTGTTTTTGTAATCTTATATTTTTAATACAATTTAAATTAAAATGTTAACCCAGTGTTTCTTAACAGTGACACTTGATATTTTGGACCAGATGATTCTTCGCAAGGGGACAACATGCTACTGGTCTCTACTCACTAGAACCCAGTAGCATTTTTCCCACAGTTGTGATAGCCAATTTGTCTCCAGATTTTACCAGATGCCCCCTGGGGCCAAGTTGCCCACTGTAAGAACCCCTGCATCAGCCTCGAATGCCCATATGCTAGTGACGGCACATGCGTTTGAAATGGTCGAATGAGAGCATCCTCCCCATTCTGCTACCGAGCCAAAGACTCCTCTCTGGAGAACTATACCCAAGATTGGTGAATTTTTCCTCTTCTACAGACAGTCACTGAGGCATGAGGTTTAAAAAACAAGCCCTTGCCAAATGATTTGCTCTGCAGGTAGGCGGTGTAGTCCCGTTTGGTCTTTGCCACCTCTGCCCTCCTCCACTACTGGTCTGTTGGCCTCCTCTGTCTTCAGGGCTCTTCTGGGGCAGGAATAAACTGAGAAGTAGGGGGCATGATCTTGTGCTTCTTGAAGCAGCAAAACAGAAAACTCTCCTGAGGGCACCACCCTCTCCAGAGAAAATCCTCCAGTGCTATCTGGGAGGAAAGGGTCAAGTTAGCAAGGTTGGGAAAGACACTAGGAATCTAAAGGAGGGAGCACACATTCAGTCTGGCTCAATTTTTTCAACATGTATTGAGAAGTTCGCATGAACCAATCTGGATACTGGATGGAAATGTAGGATGTGGCCTCTGCGCTCCAGGCTTCAGGGCTTTCATCAAAGTGCTCACACTACTGTGACGCCAGCAGAGCCTCATCTGAGAGATGTCAGCATGTCAGATTCTGTCTGCAGTCCTGCAGATTCTGCCATTTATGGTTTCCAGGACCCTGAGAGTGGGTGCCTCTCACCAGCTCACACTCAGACAAATCAAGACAATTCAAAGTCGGACGTAACAAGTGAAAATAGCCATGGATTTAGCCATACCAATAAATATGACTGCCAAAGAAAGACACTTCAGTCAGCTGCCACATTTAGAGAATCATCCCCAGAAGTCAATTTACAATCCAGTGACTAGCAGACATACTCAGGTCACAAACTTGGGTGTGCAAAATATGACTTTACTTTCCTACAGCTCACCTGAACTTCTCCTTAGTTCTATATTTTTCCCAGTATGAGTCCTAAAATAAGTAAGCTGATTTGGAATTACCAGTCCTAATCACAAATTAGTTTTTAGGAATAGTCTCAGTGAAATTCAGTATTTTCTGCTCTCACTTATACAGAGTGGCCTTAACTCCAGGGCCAATGATTAGTCCCTGACATCTGCCGAGACATTGTGACTTTCGGTCCCTGGATGGTATCATCTCTCTTCCTTGGCACGTCCTGGGCTGTCCATAGCTCCGTGGGTGTCTGTCACAGAACTCTTTGCTGTTCTGACCTTTAAATCCCTGAATGCACCCTCTCTCTGACACAGGCAAGGTCCCCTCAAGATTGCGGGCCTCTCTCAGCCGTGCAGGAGGGTGCTTGCTACAGGCGGGGCTCTCTCTGAGGCCGCCTCTGCCTGGTCTGCAGTCCTAGCCGCTCTGCATGTTCACCTCTACTCTCTTTCTGAAGTCCTGGTGGCACAGGAGCCCAGGCTGGGACTGACCATCTCTCAGATCTCCAGGTAGAAAACATGATGAAAGTTATTCTTCTACTCTGGGTTTCCCAAAGCTAGCTTAGAGAGTTCTATCAAACACTGCCCCCAATCCCTCACCCACCCACCCAGTCAAGCTGGAGTCTAGCAGCCCTTACTAAGGTTTGACTCTTGTTCCCTCTCCAATTCTGCCTTTCCCATCAGAGGCTTTTTGGTTTGTTTTGCTTTTGGCCGTGCTGGGTCTTCGTTGCAGTGTGCAGGCTTCTGATTGCAGAGGCTTCTCTTGTTTCGGAGCATGGGCTCTAGGAGTGCAGGCCTTAGTAGGTGCAGCTCTCAAGCTTAGTTAGGCCACTGTATGTGGGATCTTCCCAGAGCAGGGATTGAACCGGTGTCCCCTGCACTGGCAGGTGGATTCTTAACTATTGGACCACCAGGGAAGTCCCCAGAGACTCTTCTTTATTCATGACTGTAAGGCGGATTATGCTCAGTCAGTAATTTTTTTTTTTTCCTAAACATGTTTGTCCCATACTGAGGCTATAACATTTTTGAGAAAATGCAAGTTAGGTGTCCTGAATAAATGAGAACTTAGAATGGCAAAATATATTTATTAATCAATGTTTAAGTTCATCTGTTTGCGAGAAACTCATATATCACCTTCCTAACAAAGAGCAATCTACCTCAGGGACCAGAGATGTTGAAGATTGATTTAGGGAAAGAGAACTGTTCCAAATATTTTAAACCAGGAATGACTCATCAGAGGAGGCTTCTGATAGAAAGGAAGCCAGTCACAGGGAACAGATTGTCTCCAGTCCTCACTTAGGGCATGCCCATTCCTGTAACGGGGGTCCTGCCCACTGAACTCTGTGGACAATTTTTAAAAACAGATGTACAAAAATTGACAGAAATTTGAACAACCTAATGATTGACAACAAACATATTTTAAACACAATAAAAGTAAAACAGAAACAGAAAAAACACTTCATTTTGATGTGATCTTCTAAAGCAACCAATCTGAAAGCCATTTACTAACAAGAGACAAGTAAAAGGTAATTATCTAAAGGAAAACAGATGTAAGCCCCTTTACAATGACACTCTCCATTTTCCCTAGTGCATTCATTACCCTTCCTGAGCAAAATATCAGACACTTGGCCCATGGGAAAATTTGTTCTCCACTAACCTCGGTTCACAGATTGTGAGTCCCCACCCTCTGAGTTGGGTAGAGCTAGAACATTGGAAAGAGAGTTGTTTTGAACCAGCTCTGCTTTATATCATTTTAGTTTTGTAACGATGAAATGTTTTGTTCCCTGTGCCATTAAAGTGGTCGTTTAGCAGAAAGGCTCGTGGCCACAAGGACTAACGGGGTCTTCTATTTTCAAGAATGTTGAACAATAAGAGGATGTGGATGTTGAAAGACTTTTTAAGACTTATCATAATTAGAAATTATAGTGAGTGAATTTTCCTGTGTTTAGACAAACCTCTTTAAAATAATATTCATCAACTAGTAAATATTTGAATAAACATTTAAAATATATCCTACCCATGTTTTTCAATTTAAAAAACAAGTTTATTATGTTCAGTTATAAAATAATTTTCACATAATTTTAAAACTCAATTTATGCATTATAGCCTATTATAATTTTGATAATTATGTTTTAAAACTGGATAATTATGTTTTAAAACTTAAAAGTTGAAGATTATGTTTTATTTAGCAGACCTTCTGAGGTCTTCAAGTCCAGGAGGCATCCTGTCAGATAGTTCTAAGGGACTGCTTCCAAGAGGTAAGGGAGGAACCAGGATATATAGTTTTTGCAACAAAGACCAGGGTAGTCAGAACATTGAAAAAAAAAAATCACTGTTAATTAAAGAAAACTTCCCAGGTGGCTCAGACAGTAAAGAATCTGCCCACAGTGCAGGAGACCTGGGTTCAATCCTTGGGTCGGCAATATCCCCTGGAGAAGACAATGGCAACCCACTCCAGTATTCTTGCCTGGAGAATTCCATAGGCAGAGGAGTCTGACAGGCTATAGCCTGTGGGGAAGCAGAGTTGGACATGACTGAGCAACTAACACACGCCAGTGTCCTAAGTTAATGTATTTGGTGCTTTTTTATGTATGAAAAGATGCAAACGTTTGGACTCATCCTGTGCTTTCTCATCCTGCGTCCCCTCGGGGCGCACCACTGGGGGTGGCTTCAGTGGTTGGCTGCTTGATGGCAGGCATCTTGTTTCCACCCTGAGTCTCCTCAGGGCTCACCATCAGGGGTGATGTCTTGATGCCTGCAACATCCTTTGCTTACTGACACAGCAGCCAATGTTTCTCATTCACAGGTCCTTGGAGCTCCTTCACTGCATCTGCCACTAGTAGGCGGCACCGGGAAGTCGAGCCGGTGATCCAGGGCACAGTCATAGGCAAAGAGAAGCAATAGGACCGCCACTCAGCCAACAAAGCTTAATTTTAAAACTGTAATTTTAAAGGGAATAGGGCTATATAGGTCATCATCCCCAAAGATGTAGTGCTAACTTGTTCTTAGGTTTGGTGCTTCTCAAACAGGCCTTCTTAGAAGAAAATGCAATGCTGTCAAAGTAACAATGGAATCTGGTCTTATCTCCTTTCTCATTTGCAGAAAGTTCAGAGTTCAGTTAACTGATAGCTTTCAGTCAGAGCCTGGGATGGCAGCCTCTCCAAGAGCTCTGAAGGACTGTTCTGAAAACCTAAGTGGGAAACCAGGATACTTAGGAGTTTTCGCTGGGAAGAAAAAAAGTAATTGAACATTAAGAGATTACTGCTAATCACAAAAATTAGTCATTTCAAATTAATGATTTTAGTGCTTTTCTGCACATGGGGAGATGCAAGGGTCTGGGCTTTTTGAATCATTCCTTTGATATACATCTTAACTATTTAGAACCCGTACCAGTTTTTCTACATCCTGAATATCTCAGGGTGCACAATCAGCAGTCCCTACAATGGGCTTTACAGCAGCAGCATCCTTTGTTTACTGAAACAGCAGACAGAATACAATCTTTGACCTCAGTACTTTCAAATGAGCAGCAGTCAGTAGACGAGTCAGAAATCCTCAAGCCTTGTATTTGTGGTCCATATTCAAATTAGATTAGCTATCTCATCCCATCGAGAAGATAAATATTCAGGTCTGGAACTGGGAGGCCAGCTTATGGTCCTGACTTACACCCACAGGATCTAAGTCCTTCACCATTTCCATGAAGTAAGCCTCCTGGAGTACCTGGACCAGCTGGCCACATGCTGCTGTGGCTGGGTCTCCTGCACTGATTGAAACCTCCCCCGTGACTTCTCCATCCCACAAACTGGCCAACACAAGCTTGAAGGAACCCTTACTATCAGATGAGCCTTTGAGATGAGAATACGTCAAGGCACATGACTCCCAGGCAGTGGGTAGGGAGGACTGGGGCAAAATGAGGCCAGGCAAAGTGTGGCAAGGGTGAAGTGAGGCATAAGAATTGGCCAGAGTCAGCTAAGGCCCCATCCAGCAGGCAGCCCTGCCAGGTATCTGGATCCTAGAAATGATGGGGGCAGAGTGAGCACAGATGATGGTCCACAGAAACAGAGTGTCTGCCTGCTGCAGCACCCAAAGATCACAGGCCCTGATGAGGGCTTCTCCCAGAGGGAAATGATGATGCAGTATCCACTGAACGTTGGTTCCACACCCCCAGTCCACACCAAAACAGGAGCCTGTAACAGTTCTGTATCCAATGGCCTGATATAGTCAGCCTTCCCACCTGGGAGTCAGAATGCCAAGGTAGAGCTGTATACTGGACTTTTGGTGCAGACACATCCAGGTTCCAGCCCATGGCTGTAATTCACCAGTTGAGTAACTTGTGAAATTTATGTGTCAGAGGCTCCACTTCCTCGTGTAAATGGTAATAGCAAACCAACTTTGCAAACTTCTATTGCTCTTGTTTAGTCGTTAAGTCATGTCTGACTCTTTTGCAATCCCATGGGCTGTAACTCACCAGCTCCTCTGTTCATAGAATTTCCTAGGCAAGAATACTGGAGTGGGTTGTCATTTCCTTCTCCAGGGGATCTTCCCGACCCAGGGATCAAATCCTGTTGCATGTCCTGCCTTGAAAAACAGATTCTTTACCACTGAGCCACCAGGAAATCCCAAACTTCCTATGCTGCTGCTGCTGCTGCTAAGTCACTTCAGTCATGTCCTACTCTGTGCAACCCCACAGACGGCAGCCCACTAGGCTCCACCATCCCTGGGATTCTCCAGGCAAGAACACTGGAGTGGGTTGCCATTTCCTTCTCCAAAGCATGAAAGTGAAAAGTGAAAGTGAAGTCGCTCAGTCGTGTCCGACTCCTAGCGACCCCATGGACTGCAGCCTACCAGGCTCCTCCGTCCATGGGATTTTCCAGGCAAGAGTACTGGAGTGGGATGCCATTGCCTTCTCCGAAACTTCCTATACAGACACATAAAGTAAGCATGTAAATGGCTATCACAGTAAGCACTCAATATATATTATTTGTTGTCATTATTGGAGCCGTTCTGTTTTCTTACAGGATGCTTGGGGCTGGTGCACTGGGATGACCCAGAGAGATGATACGGGGAGGGTGGTAGGAGGGGGATTCAGGGTTGGGAACTCATGTACACCCATGGTGGATTCATGTCAATGTATGGCAAAACCAATACAGTATTGTAAAGTAAAAAAATAAACAAATAAATAAAATAAATATAAATTCAAAAAAACAAAAAGGACGCTTCCCCTGTTTTGCCATTTAAACCTTATTTCCTTCACGTCCCTAAGGGCTCTCAGTCTCAGCTCTAGGCAGGAGTCTGTGACTTACAGAATCTGAGGGGCACCAGAGGGTTAACTGAGGACAGAGCAAGGGGACCTCTTCTTGGGTTATGCAAAGGAAGTGACATCATCACTTCCTGAATCACAGGGAAACCTAAAAAAAAATCATGTCAGGAAAAAATTTTAAAATGTTTCACTGTAATCTTGGAACACTGTTGTTCATACTTTCATGGAATGCATAGACAAATTTACCAAATTTGGTCATAGCTAAAAAAAACGTCATTCATGAATATTTTAAAATATTATGGAAATGTCTACTAATCTTGATCCTTTTTTGAAATGCAATTCTGCTGCTTTTTGTGTGAACTAACTCATGAGTAATTAAATGGTTCAAGTTTTCCAGTTTGCACACCAAGGGGCCCTTAGACATTAGTGAGTGAACTAATGAGCCTTGACTTTCTCAATTGTAAGAATCTAAATGCGTTCCATTCTAGAACTAGAATGTTATTTCACTTTATGAGTAATACATCCAAATTAATTAATCCAAATCTGGAGTTGGTATGTAAATACCCAGGAAGAGAGATTTATATACTGATATAAAAACACAAATATTTGAAATGAAAATGTGGAAATGAGCCATCAGTTAACGAAAGCCTTCAATGTGCGGACATCTGACAGCTGTCTGGCAAGTTTACAGTCAAAACTGGAGTGGAGAACAAAGGATGCGAAAGGGCAAAGCTCTTTGGGAAAATATATCACTAAACAGCACTGACATGGTGGGAAAGGCGTCCTGAGCAGAACTGACTGAGAGAATACTAGTGCCTGAGGACACAGTGTCTGCGGACATATGGCCTCCTGAGCAACTCATGTAGATTATCAAACATGAATAGACCTTGAAGTATGCAGCCGGGTCGTGTCCGACTCTTTGTGACCCCATGGACTATAGCCCAACAGGCTGCTCTGTCCATGGGATTCTCCAGGCAAGGATACTGGAATGGTTTGCTATTTCCTTCTCCATGGGATCTTCCTCACCCAGGGATTGAACCTGGGTCTTCTGCATTGCAGGCAGATTCTTTACTATAAAGTGTAACACAAAATGGCAGTGAATTAATGGGCTGGTCATCCTCAGATCACGAAACTCCACAGGCAAATGGAATTGGGAACCAGAGCAGAAGAGCCAGAGCAATCTGTATCAACCACTTCACTGAAATGGATTTAAAACAAGGGGAAAGAAGAAATTCTGCAGTTTTTCCTTCACTCATTCATTCCTTTAATCAACATGCATTTTTAGAACACATCTGATGTTCAGAGGGTGGCAGCAACCACCGAACGTTCACATGTCCTTTTTTGTCTCTATTTATGTTACTCATATCCCTCTTCCAGAAAGCAAATTCCATTTTGCTGAATTACTTCTCTGTTCAAATCTTTAGCAGTATAGCCAATTTCAACTCTTCCTTGAACAGAAAAGCACCAAACATAGAGATATATGAACCAGAAAAATGGACTGTAGCCTTGTTTATAAGGGCAAAACCTAAAACAAAAGGAATATTCATCAGTGGGAGAAAGATCGACTATACTGTGGTATATCTATGACATGAACGACTGTGCAGCTTTTTAAAAGAATGATTTCAATCCATACCAATGAACCTGAAGGAACCTCTACAAGTTGCTGTTGACTTACCAAAGTAACAGGAGAGATGTATACATAATGAATTCTACTTTTGTAAAACAATGACTTAAAAGCTGCCCTATAAGGTGCATTTATATAGGATTACATGCACTGGTAGGGACATGGGGAGATACACACATGGAAGGTAAAACTGACAAAGTGGAGAGAGGACACAAAAAATAAAAAGTTTAAGATGTTACATTCAAAAACAGCATGTTTCATGCATAATTAAAAAAAACTTAAGGTATGTAGTGTTTAGGCATAAAATGTTAATGGTAGTTAACTCAGGGTGATAGAATTTTATTTATTTATTTATTTTTAAAATTTATGTTTTATTTATTTATTTATTTATTTTGGCCCTGAGGCATGTGGAATCTTAACTCCCTGCCAGGGATTGAACCCTCACCCCCTGCATTGGAAGGGGAAGTCTTAACCACTGGACCGCCAGGGAAGTCCCCAGGGTGATAGAATTTTAGATAGCTTTTGTTTTCTTCCTTACACTTTGAACTTTTTCAACTTTACAATATTTGAAAATCTGTCAATATTACAAAAAATTTTTACGTGTTATAATAAATCATCAGCACACAGATTCCTCACACTAGAGTTGTTTCTAAAAAAGTCCTGAATACTGGGTTGTTTTCCATATTTTCTTTTTTATTATTTTATTGAAGTATATTTGATTTATAATATGTTATAGGTGTACAACATAGTAATTAACAATTTTTAAAGGTTATACTATATTTATATTTATTATAAAATATTGGCTATATTCCCCGTGTTGTACAATGTATCTTACTAGTTGGTACCTCTTATCCCTTACTCCTATATTTCCCCTTCCCCTTCCCTATTGGTGACCACTAGTTTTTTCTCTATATCTGTGAGTCTTATTTTCTGTCTTATTTACAAGCTTGCTGTATTTTTTAGATTCCATATTATATATGCTATCATGCAGTATTTGTTTTTCTCTGTCTGGCATTTCACTTAGTGTAATGTCCTCCAAGTCCATGCTTGTTGCTGCAAATGGCAAAATTTCATTCTTTTTTTATATAGCTGAGTATTATTTTATTGTGTATATATGTTGTTGTCATTCAGTCGTTAAGTCATGTCCAACTCTTTGCAACCCCATGAACTCCAGCATGCCAGGCTTCCCTGTCCTTCACTATCTCCCAGGGTTTGCTCAAACTCATGTCCATTGAGTCAGTAATGCCATCCAACCATCTCATCCTCTGTTGCTCCCTTTCCTCTTGCTCTCAGTCTTTCAAAGTGTCAGGGTCTTTTCCAATGAGTTGGCTCTTTTCATCAGATGGCCAAAGTATTGGAGCTTTAGCTTCAGAATCAGTCTTTCCAATTAATATTCAAGGTTGAAGGATTGACTGGTTTGATCTCCTTGATGCCCAAGGGACTCTCAAGATTCTTTTTCAACACTACAATTCGAAAGCAGCAATTCTTCAGTGCTCAGCCTTCTTTATGGTCCAACTCTCACACCTATACATGACTTCTAGAAAAACCATAGTTTTGACTAAGCAGACTTTTGTTGGCAAAGTGACGTCTCTCTGCTTTTCAATATGCTGTCTAGGTTTGTCATAGCTTTTCTTCCAAGGAGGAAGTGTGGCTTGCAGTCACCATCCATAGTGATTCTGGAGCCCAAGAAAAGAAAACCTTTCACTGTTTCTACTTTTTCCTAATCTATTTGCCATGAAGTGATGGGACCCAATGCCATGATCTTAATTTATTGAATACTGACTTTTAAACCAGCTTTTTCACTCTCTCCTTTCACCCTCATCAACAGGTTCTTTGGTTCCTCTTCACTTTCTGTCATTAGAGTGGTATCATATGCATACATGAGGTTGTTGGTATTTCTTCCAGAAATCTTGATTCCAGCTTGTGATTCATCCAGCCCAGTGTTTTGCATGAAGTACTCTGCATATAAATTAAATAAGCAAGGTGACAGTATACAGCTTCTATGTACTCCGTTCCCAATTTTGAACCAGTCCATTGTTCCATGTCTGGTTCTAACTGTTGTTTCTCGACCTGCATACAGGTAAGGTGGTCTGGTATTCCCATCTCTTTAAGAATTTTCCACAGTTTGTGGTGATCCACACAGTCAAATGCATGTATCACATCTTCTTTATCCATTCCTCTGTTGATGGACATTTAATTTGCTATCATATTTTGGCAATTGTAAATACTACTACTATGAATATCGAGGTGCATATATCCTTTCTAATTAGTGTTTTTATTTTTTTCAAATATACGCCTTTTGGATATATGTACTTCCCATACTTTGGCACAAGAGGATGTGGGCTGATGATACTAATGCTGATTTCCCAGTGTAAGCCATGTGACTACAACATTACTCTACATCCCATACACCTATACGTCCTATTCAAGCTTCATTTTATCATTTGTTTGGACTTAATTCTATTATGGAAACCAACGTATTCATTAGAGCTAATGCGAATCTAATCCACAAGCTTGGAAAGGATCATGTAATTGCTTTCCAGGACCTAACTGCTCCTAAGTGATCATTCTGCCAAAACAGTTCTGATATCTCTCTCTCCTACCCCTTACCCAGCATATACCAGAACAATGTAATGATGATATCCCTTTTATTGCTCTATATATCTTGAGGATTTCAGCTAAGTTTGCACAGTCCAGCAATCATAAATTGACCGGGACATGATTAACATGCAGAACAAGGTGGCAGAAAAATTCCTTTTGTCCTAATAGAAAGAACCAAGCATAATGATTACAAAAAATTTTCACAAATGTTAAAAATGAATTTTAGCTTTTCAAAAGAATTATATATGACTGAAAGTGAGAGTATTAGTCACTCAATCATGTCCAACACTTTGCAATCCAATGGACTGTAAGCCCACCAGGCTCCTCTACCCATGGGATACTCCAGGTAAGAATACTGGAGTGGATTTCCATTCCCTCCTCCAGGGGATCTTCCCAAACCAGGGCCCAAACCCTGGTCTCCTGCATTACAGGCACATTCCTTACCATCTGAGCCACCTACATGCTTGACTACAATGAGTCAAGCATTTACAAATTCACTCAGACTCTTTATACTGAGTGTAAACCAAGTAAATTAAACTCTAAATGGGTGAGGCTCCCAAAGGTGAGATTTGTAATGATAATGAATACCCTGCAGTGGCACCAGAAACAGAGAAGAGTTTATCCATCAGACATGATTTCCCTCCTCCAAGAGCAAGCAGCACTGCAAAAGACACAGGCCAGATGGCCTACATGGTGGTCCAACTCATGAAAATTCATGAATTAATTAGGTATGTTGTTCTCTATTTTTTGCATACATCATCCCTTGACTTTAACACATTTGTTGAGTGTTTAACTGTGTTCTAATTATTGGCAACTAAGCAACAACAAAAAGTTTTAACAGATAAGGAAACTGAAGCAGACAGATTTTACAACGTATTTAAGCAAAACAACTGACAAAGTAAATCAAAATTTCTTATCTGTGGAACTTTTTCAGAACTTTCTAAAGGCAGGTGCATTTTTTAATTCATTTCTGTATGTCTAGTGCATGGGACACTTGAGCCAGCACGTGAGAGGCTTTTGGTAAAATATCTATTGGATAGTTCGATGACTCCATCCACTAGAGTATTGTCCTTTACGTTCTATTAAAAAAATGAAGGAAAGTTATTAACATGGGATATCCAGAGCTCGCAGAAAGAAACACAACATAGATTAAACCAATTATTTTTAATTCCAAATGTTTTAAATGCAAACATTTCCCAATGATTAGAAGACGCTGTTGTAAAAAATGTAATTACACATTCATTTTGATGAGTCCTTTCATTTGTCCTTCTTGTACACATAATTTTATAATAATTATCATAATGAAAAACTGTAGGGAGTCCCATGGCAACAGGGCTTCTGCTTTGTCAAGAAGAGACACAGTTTCCATCATTTTGTGATTTACTTTACTGATGAAGCAAGGAAGAGGAACTACAGGAAGAGATAAAACGGAAAACAAGGAAAATCATTATCTCAGTGAATCATCAATATTTTCTAGGTGGATGTATCCATGGAGTTAATAAATTGGTAGGCAGGACTGATGTATCTCTTATTCTCCTGCTGCCTCCCACAGTTTATTCACTGTCTTCCCTATCCTCTCTGCAAACAGGGAGAGCCCAGCCCTAGTAGCTTCCAGAGCCACCCACAACAGGAATGCATCAGTAAGCACCCACAGTATCCTTTGGCTTCTCTCTCTGAGCTCCCTGATTCCCTTCCTGTCTTCTGATCACTGCTCCCCTGCCCACCCCTCTCAGTGCCATCATCCTCCAAGGTTCCATCACAGGTCTTTGCATCCAGGCACCCTAGCACAGTGTCCCTTTCATGCCACAACATCAACACTTCTGCTTTCGCAAATCTGGATTTTCAGCCCCAACTCTCTCAAGGGCTCACAGCTGGCATTTCTGCCTTTGTGCTGGCCATATTCCAAAAGGGAAATTACATCATAGGTCAAACACTGCAGAAAGGTGAACAAAGGGAAGAAATAAAATAAGGCTTTGGGATCTAGGAGATCACTGATGATGTGCAAGAGAGCATTTCTATGAAATGTCAAGAGAAGCCATATTAGGTAGCTATGTGTTGTCCACCCAGCCACAGACAACTTCCTTAACTTCTAATCTCTTCATATTTTGATGTTACTCCTGTTATCCAATCTTTAAATTCCTACTCCTCATTAACTCCAAATCTCAGTCGCTCTCATGCTTTCCTTCCTATCTTTATTATACTGTTGTTAGCTATGTTTCATCCATTCATGAGGTTCACGTTTTACCCTCTCTGCTAGTGTTTCAGATTCTTCTGACTTACTGAGTTCAGGGGATCATACTGAACCACCGCACTTTGATATGCATGTGTGATCAGTCACTCAGTCATGTCTGACTATTTGCAACTCTGTGGACTGTAACCCACAAGGCTCCTCTGTCCATGGATTCTTGCAGGCAAGAATACTGGAGTGGGCTGCCATTTCCGTCTCCAGGGGATCTTCCTGACCCAGGGATTAAACTCACCTCTCCTGCGTTGGCAGGTGGATTCTTTACCACCACACCGCCTCGGAAGCTTGTATCTTGATATACCCTAGTCTATTCTCCTTTTCTTGTGAAGTGAACTTAATTCAGTTTTGTCATCTGCAGTTCTTAGAATAGACCATATTTGTAGGTAATACTACAATTTGTATTTAATATGGGTGAGAATTAGCTTCTGCCCCACAACCTCTCCATCGAGTAAGACTCAGAACAAATTCTGTCACATAGGTATATTTACTATACAAATATTCATTAGCAAGTAGACAAACAAATATTCATCTAACCTATTTGCAAGCTCCATAAATTCCAGTTCTTTATGTTTTATTGCTCCAATTACCATCATACATTTAATGTCTAATTAAGGCAAAATGATATCTACCTCAGTGGCAGGATTCTGTTTCCATTACAGTTGACATCAGGAAACCAGAATCCTTTGACTCAAATGCTGGACCTAGACAATTAAGGATTACATTTTGAATGTCATGCTTTCAAGCCTTGCTCTATGTCCTACTCACGCAAGAGCAGGACAGTCTTTAGGTTCTGGTAACCAATCTGCATAATTTGGGTACCTTTGATTTCACCAGTGAGAACTCATTTCTGACACTTAAAATGTTATTAAGCAAAGGATCTGACGTCAATTGATTTTGTTCTTTTAACACTTTCACAGCACTTACTCTATGGCATAGAGTACCCTAAAAACTATATCTGTGTTAACTCATTTAATCCTCTTGGCAGTCTACAACAGAGTCACTGGTATATTCCCAGTTTACAGGCTCAGAAATTGAAGTGCAGGTAATTTAAATTCCTGAGATATTATAACTGGTAAATAACAGAACCAAGACTCCAATGGGGTGGTCTGATTCCAGGGTTGACAGTTTCCCTAAGTCCTCTGCCCATCTGGATAATGGAAGCATTTAGAGATGTCAATGTTACCTCTGAGATACAGGCTTCCTGATTAGAAATGCTAGCTGATCTAGTGAATATACTAGAATGACTTGGGTTGTGGCTTAACCTGACTAATAATGACAGCCATTCTGACCCACTGTCTATATCAAAGTATCTCAGAGTGAATAACTAACACTAGTTAATTCTACGCTTTATTAGTATGTTAGTGAAGAAGGCCGGTTTTTACAAAAGCCTATTTACAAAAGCCTACTTATTTAGGTTTGTAGATCTTTCGTCTCCAGCTCTACTGCTTATGCCTTGTGCTGGCAACCATTCAAGGTACTTTACAATGTGTGGAATTATACAGTCTATATATAAAGGGCCTTGGAGCTCAACTCGTCTAATTGCCCTTCTGAACTTTTTAATTCTCTGTTTACATCATCCTGCCAGATGATTGTGGAGCTTTTGTTTGAATAATGCCTTTGGAGGACACTTGCTTTCTTGGGGCAGCCATCTAACTGGTAGACATTTCTGCCTATAAGAAGATTCTTTATGTTAAGCGAGACTCGTTTTTTCCCAAACCCCCAATAAATTGACCATGTTTCTACGTGGCCCTTAAGGGATAGAACTTATGAAAACAAGACATGCTCCCTCACAAAATAATAACAAGAAATACGATGTTTCCTGAGGTTGCACACTGCCCTCATGAAGGATGCTGTCACATGAGAAGGGTTCATTGTGATAGGGATAACAGAGCAGCAAGTCCACGAATGCAGGACTCAGAGGAGAGAGCTCGCTGAGGACTGGTGTTGTCAAGGAGGGCTTGGCAGACATGACACCAGAATGGCCAGGTTCACAGCAAGCAAGTTGATGGATGAACTGAGCTGGTATTAGGCAATCTGGTATCTAAGCATGGTTCCTTTTATCATGATTCCTGATTCCTGTTTTTGATTGATCATGACTCAAGACCAGCTGTGGAAATACACCAAAGGTGGCTAATTGCTAATTTCTTGCAGTTTGAGGCAGAAACACAAATCAGCAACCCTTGCAAGATTGTTTCACACTTCTGAATCTGCCCCCAGAGAGCTGCTGATTTTGAATTGCAAGTTGCTGATTGCTAAGTGATCCATATGGAACAAGGCTGTTATTCATTCCTGAGCAAAGTATGTATAAGAAGTTACAGGTTTGTCCAAGTTAGAAAACCTGATGCTACGAGCCAACTCATTAGAAAAGACCCTGATGCTGGGGAAGACTGAAGGCATGTGGAGAAGGGGAAGACAGAGGATGAGATGGTTGGATGGCATCACTGACTCAATGGACATGAGTTAGAGCAAGCTTCGGGAATTGGTGATGGACAAGGAAACCTGGCGTGCTGGAGTCCATGGGGTCGCAAAGAGTTGGACATGACTGAGCGACTGAATAACCACAGAAAACCTCAGTCTTCATATTGATGGTAAGAATAATGGAATGAATATTACTAACAAGAACACTTGAGCAGTACTTCACAACTGTAAATATTCAGAACTTTTAACTCAGATTCATACAGCATTCTTGGTATGAATAAAAAAACTCATAGAAGTTGTGATGCTTCTAAAATCAAACATATGGTATACACCAGATGTGATACGAGAGATCAAATATTCAGATATTCAGTTTAAACAGTAAATCTAGAACCAAAAATGAACAAATGTTGGCATGTATGCACTTAAGATTTATGCATTTTACTACGTAAAAGTTGTATCCCAATAAAAACACGCTTTAGTAAGAGTCAGAAAGGGGTGGTTGAACCAGTAAAGAAGTAAAGGTGAGTGATAAATGGAAAAAGAAACCAATCTATGAGCATCTCCTGTGAGCTCTACCCCTTGGTCATCCCGTTCTGTACATCATCTTACTTATTATCCACCCCAGATTCAGGGAGCTGCATTCACAGATAATGTAAGTCCTAGAGAGGAAATCTGACTTTCTGGGATATCTAAGAAAACAATCCAAGTGTGGATAACTCCAAAATCCATGTTCTGTGTTATTATTTTTTTCCCAAAATTGTGCTAGGGACACTACTGGCAGCACATGAGATGACTTTCGGTGCACATCTTCCAAGTGTCATGTGTAAGTTTAATGTAATTTGGGAGAAGAAAGCATCTAAAAGCATCATGTTTGGGAACGCATGTAAGAATTAAAGATATTAAAATTTAAAAAATAAAAAACTAAAAAAGAAAAACTAAAAAATAGATAAATAAATAAATAAAATTATATTACCAAAAAAAAATAAATAAATTTAGGTTTTTAAGGTGGCTCAATTTTAAGAAAAGTATGAAATATTACAAATAACAATATAATTGGCCTGCAGATGTGTTGCTTGGAGAATCCAAGGGGTGGGGGAGCCTGGTGGGCTGCCATCTAAGGGGCTGCGCAGAGTCGGACACGACTGAAGCGACACAGCAGCAGCAGCAGCAGCAGATGTGTTACCATGTGATGTCGTGGCAAAAATAATAATAGTAACAGGGAATGACTAAAACTTGAGAAGACTAGAGCTATATCATGTTGCATCCCCACAGGCAGCAATTACCTTGGCTAACAGCTTAACCTGAACCCTGAACTGTTCCTCACAACACATTCCACACATGCTAAGGAAATAATAGTTAATAAATGATTAATAAATAATAAAGAATTCCAGAAGAGCTTAAATCAGAAGAACAGAAATGAAACTTTAAGTGGTTTTTGTTCATAAATATACTCTATGTAAATTTATATATATTCTCTCTGTTGCCTGTCTCCTCTTAGTTCCCATTTGTTTCATGCTGGGTTATTTGATTTCCCCTAAGAAACAAGGTGGCCTTTGAGGAACCAGCAAATTTGAAGCATAGGAAAAGAGAAAACTTATTCCACAGGCTATCCAGAAAAAGTTAATGATTATAAATATAATATTAATATTTTTATTGCTGCAACCAAATCAAAAATAGTAAACAGATCAGGGTCCAATGCCCCTCCTTCAAAATATTAAAGAAAGTTTGATAAGGAAAGAGAAAAAAGCTATTCCAAGGGTGTTGGAGAGCCCAGGGTACTAAATTATTCACTTATTTAACACATATTAGTTGATAAATTATTGTGGCCAATGACTTTCTTATTTGGTGAGGATATAATGTTGGAGAAAAAAAATCCCTGGTGCTTCTAGTAGTGTGTTGGCAAACATTTAAAGCACCAGCTTTCGAGGAAGGGAGGGACATCCCTAGTCCATAGCATTGGCCAGTTTCTATGGTGTAAATATGTGAACCCTGGCTAACTTCAAGCTATCAATGTGCTGCCTCTGATAGTGGACTTGGAAAAAGCCCTTGACCGGTTCTTAGAGTTGATTCCAGCGTACCACTGAGTCCTTCTGTGTTGGCACCGAGACAGAGAGAAATCAAAAGCCACAGAAATAAATTTAAATTTCAGCTCGGATAAATCACCTTCAGAAGAGCTACATAGAAAGCCAAGAACACCTATCACTGAGGAACTGGACCTGGTCATGGAAGTTGTGGAAGGTTTCTCTAAGCCAGTGAAACTTGAGTTGATCTATGAAAGATGGGAAGAAGTTAACTTATTGAAAAAGAGAGGAAGGAGAATTTCCAAGCATAAGTAGCAGCATAAACATAAACTGCATGGTAGGGGAGCGCCAGAGGTGAAAACAAGGATAGAAAGAAAGCCAGCATGATTGGAGTATAGAAAGCAAGGGTGAGGACAGAAAAGAAGATTGGAGAGTACATGAGGGCTTCAGATTGCAAGGTTTTATCCATCATGCCAGGAAACGCTTTATTCTAAAAGGAATGGTAGGCAATGAAGTTTGCTTTGTTTGTCTTTGCTTTTATTTTGGTGTGTGTAGGAACCATTATAAAATAATAGGAATTAAATTTTCAATAGACCATTCCATCTGTAATAAAGACTAGATCAGAGGGTGGTCACCGGGGATGTAGGTAAAGCACTAAAAAGCCACCGGAGAAGCCCAGGATAGAGATCCATGGGGCTCAGTTTAGGGTGGTGCTGGTAGAGACGGAGTTTGAGAGATATTTCAGAGATAAAATCAAGAAGGTTTGATGAAGGATTGGATACAGAATGTAAAAGCATGAGAAGTGTCAAGAATAACTTCCGAGAAGATATACAAAAATGCCCACTGATTTATACTAAAAGATGTGAGCGTTAGAAGGTATTCACATTATTATCAGAAAAAATGAAAATTAAAATAACAATTAAATTATATTCACAATCACTAAGAACAGCTACTAAAATAGAAAAGACTTACAATACTGAATGTTGGCACAGATATGAAACAACTGGAATTCTCATACGCTGCTAGTGGAAATGTAAACAGGTACAGCCACTCAGATAGCAATTTCATAGTTTTTTAAAAAGTTGAATATAAACCTACTGCGACCTAGCAGTTATACTCTGTGCATTAAGGGACTGATCTTGCCCAAAGAAAGGTTTGGCTCTTTCCTCCCAATTCTGGGTGGTAATCTTTTGTCTTTGGAATATCTTGTCTTTGCCTTGAGCCACACCAGATAGCGATTTATGTGGGGGCCTTGCAATGGGCCTCATGATTTGTGAGGGTCACACAGCTTAGCCTCTGGAGGGGCTGGAAACCAAAGTCACCATGTGAGCAGTCAGCTTTGTCTGCATGGCCAACCACTAATATAAAACCTGGCACCAAGGATCAGGTTAGCTTCTCTAGTTGAAAATACCTTGCATGTATTATCATACATCAGTGTCTAAGCACTGCTGTTTGATTCCACTGAGAAGAAAACAACTGGAAGCTCACACCTGGTCTCTCCTGGACTCTGCTCTATGAGGCTTTTCTCATTGCTAATTTTAATCTCTAAACCACAATAAACTGTAACCATATACATAATAGTTTGCTGAGTTCTGTGCATCCTTCTAGTGAATTACTGAACTTGAGGGTGGTCTCAGGGACACACAACCCCACACATTGTTAGGTACTTACCCGAGAGAAATAAAAATGCATCCCTTTCAAAAGACTACGTAGGAATGTCCACAGAAGTCTTACTTATAATAACCCCAAACAGGAAACAATCTCAATACCAATCATAAGAAGTGGATAAATAAATTATGACATATTCATGCAATGGAATACTGCTCAGATTTAAACATGAACAAAATGCTGATATATATAGCAACAGGCACTGCAATGTGTTAAGCAAAAAAATATGCTAAGTGAAAGAAGTCAGACCCAAAAGAGTGCATACTGTATGATTTCACTTAAATGAAATTGAAAAACATAGGCAGAATGAATCTATGGTGTCAGAAGTCAGAAAATTGTTGGTTCTGAGGTGTGGGTTGACTGGAAAAGAGCTCAACGGACATTGTCTAAGTGATGGAAACGTTTTCTCTTGTTTTGGGCAATTGTTATATGGGTAAATAATTGTCAAAGCTCACTGAACTGAACATATAATGGTTGAGTACTCTATAAAAGGTTCAGTTCAGTTCAGTTCAGTCACTCAGTCGTGTCTGACTCTTTGGGACCCCATGAATCACAGCACACCAGGCCTTCCTGTCCATCACCAACTCCTAGAGTTCACTCAAACTCACATCCATCAAGTCGGTGATGCCATCCAGCCATCTCACCCTCTGTTGTCCCCTTTTCCTCCTGCTCCCAGTCCCTCCCAGCATCAAAAAGTCTTCTCCAATGAGTCAACTCTTCACATGAGCTGGCCAAAGTACTGGAGTTTCAGCTTTAGCATCATTCCTTCCAAAAGAACACCCAGGGCTGATCTCCTTTATTTATTTATTTTTTAATATAAATGTATTTATTTTAACTGGAGGTTAATTACTTGACAATATTGTATTGGTTTTGCCAGACTGGTTGGATCTCCTTGCAGTCCAAGGGACTCTCAAGAGTCTTCTCCAACACCACAGTTCAAAAGCATTAATTCTTCAGCGCTCAGCTTTCTTCACAGTCCAACTCTCACATCCATACACGACCACTGGAAAAACCATAGCCTTGACCAGATGGACCTTTGTTGGCAAAGTAATGTCTCTGCTTTTCAATATGCTATCTAGGTTAGTTATACCTTAACTTAAATTTTAAAAATAAACCATAAGAAAGAATGAGAGCCGGCTTTCTGACTTGAGTAACTTGGTGAGGATTGGTGACAGTCACTCTGATGGGAAACAATGGCAGCAATAAGCAGGTCTGTAGAGAAGTATGATTGCTATTCATTGCTTTACCCTTCCCTGGTGCCTCAGACAGTAAAAGTGTCTGCCTGCAGTGCAGGAGACCTGGGTTCGATCCCTGGGTCGGGAAGATCCCCTGGAGAAGGTAATGGCAACCCACTCCAGTACTCTTGCCTGGAAAATTCCATGGACAGAGGAGCCTTGTAGGCTACGGTCCCTGGGGTCGCAAAGAGTGGGACACGACTGAGCGACTTCACCTCACTTCACCTCACTTCATCAAGTGTCAAGTATAAGCCAGGGTCATTTTTAGACTCTCAGAAGTCAATAAAATTTCTTGTCAAGATAACTGCAATAAAATGAAGTAAGTAACTGGAAGAGGAATTACTTTTCAACACGGCAACAGGACACACGGGGTACAGTAAGCCACCAGAAAATCCAGGGAAACATGACATTGGGGTGTCTTTGAAACATACAAAGTTGATTTTAGGTGTGCGTTTGGCTTAAAGTTCAGAGGAGATATCATGGTAAGACATGCATTTACAAACATTTATCATTTTCTCAGTATGGTGTGAGAGCTGTAATAATACGAACTAAAGATACAGAGATAAACATAAAAACCCCAAGCTTAGGGGCCTAAAACAACAGGAGATTCAAAAAGTCAACCTGAAGACAAATGCTAAGGACTGAGGTGTGAGCTAAGTGCTGGGCCAAACCAGAATGGGCATCTATGCCAGCCCCGAAGTAAGCAGTCTTCTGGAAGTGAAGTCTACACACAGGTTTTAGAGCCTAATTAAAAATTGTCATGTCAGGTTAAGAAGAAAGGACATTTAATCAGTTGTTCTTCCTCCAAGGGTAAGGCTTTGCTCTAATGGCTTGGGATCAGGGTCTTGGGATATATCTTGGGATATATCAGTGATCAAAACCAATAGAAGTCCAAAATCCATGCATTTGTTGAATTTATAGGATGGTGGCATTTCAGTAAAGGCAGTGTGAGCACATGAGCACTGTTAAACACCCGATAGCACAGGTGGGGGAACAGATAGATTGTGGCAGAAATGTCTTGGAAAGAAAGAAAAGAGGAGGAAACATAACAATATCACACACGTTGCAAAAAGTTTCAGGTAGAACCAGAGTTCTGCCTTGGCTACTGCCAAGACTGACAATGGGAAGTCACTGCCAGGGCTCTGGGAGCTAGAGAGCTCCTGAGTGCTCTGGACCCAGGACAGGAGCCTGAAGCCCAAAGCTACTGAAGGGACCACGGCCTAAAGCACAGGCAGGTCTAGACGTGAAGACTTGTCAGGGTCCCCACAGCCTGCAGATTAAACTCAAGATCTCGGTGAGATCAAACCAGTCCATCCTTAAAGAAATCACTACTGAATATTCATTGGAAGGACTGATGCTGAAGCTGAAATGCCCATGCAGTGGCCACCTGAGGTGAAGAACTGACTCATTAGAAAAGACCCTGATGCTGGGAAAGACTGAAGGCAGGAGGAGAAGGGGACAACAGAGGATGAGATGGTTGGATGGCATCACTGACTCAACAGACATGAGTTTAAGCAAGTTCTAGGAGTTCGTGATGGATAGGGAAGCCTGGCATGCTGCAGTCCATGGGGTCGCAAAGGGTCAGACACAACTGAGCGAATGAACTGAACTGAATTAGGTGAGTTTGGGCCAAGAAGAAGCCCAGGTGCCACATGCCTAAAGACTTGAAATTCATAAATTCAAATACCACACCACTGCTAGGTGTTTGTGCCTACAGACTGCCACTGGCAGAGGGGAAGGTGCCGCCTGCCTAGTTTCTTGCATGGTGACACTGTGCCTGCCACCTCTCTACAAATGAGCCACTGCTGATTGCTCAGCTGGTGATGGCCTGTCCACCTTTGCTTATCTGGCTGCCCTCCCCTTCAACATCTTAGCTCAGATATTATTTCCTCCAGAAGTCTTCCCTGATTCTTTTTTTTTGCCGAGAGTCCACCTCAAACTCCCACTGTGCCTTGTGGCAGGATCTGTGTGCACCTGGGTTCCATGCCAAGAAGTGCACAGCCCACATCCAGACTTCCCAGGACTCATATTCCTGCCTGTGAAGGCCTCCTCAGGGCCAAGTGGAAATGTTCACCCAGAGCCCATCCACCCCTTCTGAAGCTTGCTTTAGGTTCCCTGGGCACAGAATTCTCTGTACAAATGGCCCAGAGCCCACTTTCAAGGCCTTGGGGTGGGTACCTTTAGGCTCACAGGTGGCCACAGTCCAGCTATTTGTGTCCACACGGTTGCACTCTGCACATCTGGGCTGGGAGTGTGTTTGTAAGCCCCCCACAGTATGCGATAAACAGGAATGGTGCGAGAAGGGATTGGGCTGAAGGTCAAGGACTGGCTTTCCTTCAACGCCGTGTTTCTGTGTAGAGCTCGGAGGAGCCATATTTCTAGGTTCAAATCTGGTCATACAGGTGCATGCATCAAGGGAGGAGGATAGCACAGATCTGATTCGGCAATGGTCTGTTAGCTAGATTTACAAATGTCCAATCTTTGGATGTGTGGAACATGTGCTTCATCCTTGCCCCAGGCCCCGCAAGCATTATGGGTGGACCTGTCGTGGATGTATGTACCAGAGTGCAGACCAACATTTACTGAACTGTTTTTGCTCACAAATTTGTCTCTCCAAACTAGGAAGTGAGCTTCTAAAGGCTTTAGCTCTGCGCCCAACGAATAAGAGATGCCCCACAAATATTTATTAAGCTGAACAAAACTGACAAGATGAACCTCAAGAACAGTCAGGGTGACTGAGTCATCTTCTGGAAGAAAAAAGAAGACAATTTTAGGACTCGGCAGATCTAGAACTGGCTGTCCTCTGCCAGAGATTCTCTCAGGAATATTTCACTCCTCGTAAACAATGGATAATAAGTGTTAACAAGAAATAAGCCCAAAAGGCAGACAGAAGACATTAATGGATTTATTTTCATCATCTCACATTTTGGTATGAAAGAGGTATGGTAAGTCATATTGAAACAATCTTACAGCATCTGTATGAAACCTGCAAGTTAAACATTTTTACCTGAGAAATTAACAAGTGAAGCCAATTAACAAATAAAATACATTAACAAACGAAAGAATCTGATATTCAACTTTCTACAGAGGCATCATACATTTGAGACATATCCCTCTGCTAAATTTCCTTCTCCAATACCTTTCGACCAATATACATCTCCGCCTCACACCAGCTTCCTCCTCAGGTGAACATCAGAGAGCCACAGACAGTGGGAAACAGCAGTAGACCAAAGGGAGGCAGAGCGGCATCCCACTCTCTGCTCTTCCTGTCCGCTCACGTCCACCCAGCGCTGGTCCTAGCAGCAAGAAGGAAGTAAGCGGGGAAGGGGTCCAGACATTTGTGCTAGAGTACCCCAGAAAGCAGAACCAATAACAAATGTATATATATATATATATATATATAATGTGTGTGTTAGTTGCTCAGTTGTGTTTGACTCTGTGACCCCATGAACTGTAGCTTATCAGGCTCCTCGGTTTATGGAATTCTCCAGACAAGAATACAGGAGTGAGTATCTTCTCCAGGGGATTTTCCCAAACCAGCGGTTGAACCCAGGTTTCCCGCATTGCAGGCAGATTCTTTACCATCTGAGTGAGCCACCAGGGAAGCCATATAAATATATGTGGTATGGAATGTGTGTGCTCAGTCGTGTCCAATTCTTTGCAACCCCATAGACTGTGGCCCACCAGGCTGCTCTGTCCATGCAGTTTTCCAGGCAAGAATACTGGCATGGGTTGCCATTTCCTACTCCAAGGGCTCTTCCCAACCCAGTGATCAACCTGGATCTCCTGCACTGGTGGGTGAATTCTTTACCACTGTGCCACTTGGGAAGTCCATATTTGTATATATATAAATGAGATTGATATTGCTAATGATATTGATATTTCTATAGATAAATGTGTATGTAGGGAGAGATTTATTATAAGAAACTGCCTCACTTGATTACAGTGGATGACAAGTGCTGGGTCTGCAGGGTGAGTGGGTAGTTGGAAACCCAGGAGAGCTAATGGCATAGCTCCATTTTGAAGGCTGGCAGGCTCAATACCCAGGAAGAACCATTGCTTCAGTTTTAATCCAAATGTAGGAAAAAGCTGGTGTCCCAGTTCAAAAACAGGAGCAAGGAATTCTCCCTTGGGTGCAGATCAGCATTCTTTGCTCTATTCAGGACTTTAGCTGATTGAATGAGCCCTACCCACATTAGGGAGGGCAATTTGCTTCACTTTAGTCCACCAAAGTAAATGTCAATTCCAATCTGAAACACTCTCATCCAAAATAATGTTTGACCAGATATCCAGGCAACCTGTGGCCCAATCAGGTTGACACATGAAATTAACCATCATGGTATTCAACCAGGAAAAGTTGTGATAACGAAATTATGGCTGGTAATCAGTATTTTAGTCATCCCTGGTTTATTGACCTGATTAACTTTTTTCTCAGCTCCTTAACTTATAAAAACTAACATACTTGAGTCACTTTCACCTACTAAGATTTACATTCATGTCCACTATAAAATACGTTTTTCAGTACAGAAGAAATAAATACTATTGAAATGAATTTCATCTATAAGAAAATAAAAGAGTGTATGTCCCTTTTAGAAATAAAACATCTGCAACCAACTTCTGGTTATTCTGCAGATTAACTGTGCCAAAGAATGACGGCATGCCTGTGCGCTAAGTCACTTCAGTTGTGTCTGACTCTTTGCGACTCTATGAACTGTAACCCACCAGGCTCCTCAGTCCATGTGATGCTCCAGGCAAGAATACTGAAATGGGTTGCCATGCCCTCTTCACGGGATCTTCCTGATCCAGGGATGAACTCATATCTCTTATGTCTCCTGTATTGGCTGGTGGATTCGTTACCACTAGAGCCACCTGAGAAGCCCAAACAGTGACTGGTACTATTAAAGGGCAATTAATTCACTTCCAGGTGAAGAATTGAAAGCATACATCCTGAGTGTTCACATCAGCATTATTTAAAACATCCAAAAAGTAAGAAAATTCAATTGTTCATCAACTGATTAATGGATAAACCAAATGTAATATATTCACACAATGGAATATTACTGTTGGAATATTGTTGTACCTATCATGTTTCCCTTCTGAAGAGGTAGAATGTATTTGAAAACTTTTAAATATAGAAATGATTGTGGGAGGAACAAAAGATCCAGAACATAAATCTCCCAGCTAAATTCCAAGAAAATACTTCTAAGAATGTTAATAAATGCATAGGGAATAGTATAGGGGCTTAAAATTTGTTTTGTTTAATACTCTCATTCTTAAAGGAGACTCAAAGTCTAACAACACTCAAATATATGGGGGTCACACTGACATGAAGTCATTTTTAAAACTAAAGAAAAAAGCTGGTTTGCATGGAAAATGTTGCATATAGTGCTGAGAACTCCATGCCTCTTGAGTCACTTCTCCCAGGAGGCAGTAATGAGTGGAAAACTTATCTACCACCCCCCAGGGGCAGTGACCATGCTCCATGGAGAAGTCAGCAGTGCTGAACACGTCCTCAGAAAGTGTCCTTTCCAAAATTTCAGTCCAATTTCTCAGGTAGAGCTATTGAACTACATGTGTAACAACTCTCCACTTGAACTAAAATACCTAATCTTTGGAGACTTGCACATTATCCTCAGTTGTGGCCAGAAGAGTGATAGAGACTGAAAACACAGCATTTTTATCTGATCAGGAACAGGTGGTACCAGGCCATTAGTAGAAGCAAAAGGAATATACATGCTTTTAAGTTTCTTTTACCTGTTAGTGCTTTGAAATATTCCACTTTATTCTGAAAACAAAAATCTGTAAATTTTCATTAAAGACATATGTCCTTTATTGCCCTCTCTAATAGAGAGGAGTGTGGGAAAGGTTTATGCTACTGCATACCTCTACCATATTTGTACCTGGATCTTTTCCTTAATAATGCAATTAATGCTGCAAAAATAAAGACACACATGTTACATGTTATTTCTTGCTTTATGGGCATTTATCCATTCATTTCTATTGCAAAACAATAAAAGCCCACTGCTCTGAGAGAAACCCAACGAGTGCAATAGCCCCTTTTGTGCCAATAACTACCTCTGTGACCTTGAGAGTCTCACTTACCCTCTGCAAGTTTCAGCTTCTTTTACCACAAATTAGATGCTCTCTAGGTCCTTTTGACATTCGCAATCCTATGACTTTAATTCCATATTTGCCTGCATTGGTTCAAGCCATGAGGTCTGTGTTCTGTAGGAGAGATATCTTTTGTGCTGTTTTTCTCGGCCCTGGTGTCTTTGTTTTGCTCTGTCCCTTTCAGAGTGAATAGCTGCTATGAGACAGTTATAATAATTAGCCAATCCAAAACTCAGGTTTATGAGTCTTTTCATTTAAAGATCTTTCTCTCTCTCTCTCTCTCTCTTTTTTTTTTTTTTGTTGATTACTTAGCAGCTTAGAGCCTTATGTGTTCTCCAAAATGAAGGCCTCAGAGTTGGCTTTTGAAAAAAGGAAATGAGGGGTTGATCCTGCCATTTGACTTGGGATGGGGTCGCCTCTATGGAGGTGGCTAAAATTTTAATGGAGCAATGTGGAGACTTGTATGTGAATCTGAAGCCCCAAGAACACAAATCTCTTGAATCACCAACAAAGACTCCCTTTCCACCTCTAAGTTTTCATGCAAGTCTGAACTCTATAGGTAAAACTGTCCGTTCAACAACTTCACTTAGGGATCACTTAGAGACTCAAGTTCAGCATTTCTAAAATTCAGCTTATTTTCCTTCTCCACATCAAATTAGCTTTTCCATCCTCGACTTCAAGCTTTGCACATACTTCCCCTCTCCGGCCCTTCAGTGTTCTATCATTTCCACTGCGTTGCCCATCATATCACCTGGACTATCACGCTAATAGTTCTACCCCCAAAGTTCTTCTCTTCTTTCATCCTGCTGCCATAATCATCCTCCCAAAACAAAAGTTCAACCATGCTACTCACTTTCCACCATCCCTTTTAAGCTACCAACACTCACACTCCTCTCTGCAGCCATCAAGTCCCTCCACTATCTGGCCTCAATCCACTCTTGAAACAGCCCACCTTCATCGCAAACACCCAAGGCTGTAGCTCTTCTCACCTGGAATTTCCCCCATCATTTATCTCTGTGGGGACAAATTACAAATTGTCTTTCCTGTTAAATCTCTGGTTTTTTCTTCTTCCCACAGTAAAAATGAGATCCCCTTCTCTGAAATCTCATGGAACTTCTCCATACACAGTTTGTGATGGGTACCATTTGTTCCCTTGAATTACTGTTATTGCTGTTGTATTTGTCCTCAAATCCAGATAAAGGCTGATTTTTGCTGTTTTCCCCTGTCCTCTGCCATACAACTTCCCTGTGGGAAAATCACTGCCCAAAAGGAACTCAACATCACAAACATACAACTGATCAGAGCATTGATTAAGTTTCTTTAGTATACCAACTGAATTCTAAATATGAGGACATTTCATAATATTGTATATTTATGAAATAAAATGTCAACCAAAGCGTTGCTTGCTAAAACTGGAAAGGACTTGTCAATTTTTAAAATTGATAATAAATGCCTCACTACTGAATTTTACTGTCTTTGATTGAGGTTAAGGGGACCTGTTTGGTAAATGTAACTCTGGTCTACAGAATCTGCAGCACAACTGAATGTCAAAGTTATTAGATGTTATGGTACCTACTTCTGTTCCCTTAAATTAAGTAGGATATTCTTAAAAGCATTTCAACCAATGTTTCCAACATCATAGCTGTTTGTTTAGTCACTAAGTTATGTCTGACTCTCCGTGACCCCATGGACTATAGCCTACCAGGCTCCTCTATCCTTGGTATTTCCAAGGCAAGAAAACTGGAGTGGGCTGCCTTTCCTTCTCCATTCCAACACCATTAGGTTTGTGTAGATTTGATCTGATGACATATAGCCCTTTGAAACCCACTCCAGGGTTCTTGCCTGGAGAATCCCAGGGACGGGGGAGCCTGGTGGGCTGCCGTCTATGGGGGTCGCACTGAGTTGGACACGACTGAAGCGACTTAGCAGCAGCAGTCCTTTGAAAAGAATGGTTATAATCTTCCCTTGGTATCCATGGGAGATTTGTTCCAGAACCCGTACAGATATTAGAATCCACAGATGCTCAAAGCCCTTGTATCAAATGGCATTGGTTTGCAGGTAACTTAAGCACATCCTGTGGTATACTTTAAATTGTCTCTATATTACTTATAATACCTAACACAATGTAAATTCTGTGTAAACCATTATAAAGAGAAAATAAATGCTATATAACTAATTTCTGGCATGTAGCAAATTCAAGTTTTGCTTTTGGGAAATTTCTAGATTTTTTCCTTGAATATTTTCTATCTAAAATTAGTTGAATCAGTGGATGCAGAACCAGCAGATACAGAAGGCTGACTAACAGCAGATCAGCAAAATACAACTCTGCCAGAAAAAAATCTTTAATATTTTTCACCCTAATCACCTATTTTATAGATGAATAATCCAGAGTGATTGCTTAATATTTAATTATAAAACATTCAGAAAAGGAAAATAAGCCATTCAAATTATCCTTTCTTCTTGCTATATTTTCTTCTATCATATATTTTAAAATATTTCTAAATTAAAGTACATAATTTGGTTAATGAACACACTGCAATAAGGATGAAATCCTCTGTTTACATCATTACATGAATTACCCCAGAACAAATACCTTTTTTCCTATTTTTAATATGCTGAGATTATCCAACAAATGTTTACTGAGAATCCCACTGTATGCCCTATTCTATTCTAGATGCCAGGGTATGGTAGAGAATAGTACACAGAAAATCACAGGTCCTATAAATCTCATTCTACTCAAGGGA
Organism: Ovis aries; assembly: GCF_016772045.2. Classification (NCBI taxonomy): domain Eukaryota; kingdom Metazoa; phylum Chordata; class Mammalia; order Artiodactyla; family Bovidae; genus Ovis; species Ovis aries. The sequence goes on from NC_056070.1 coordinate 2,602,370, forward strand.
AACAAAATAAGCAAGTAAATGAATAAAGAGAATAGTTTCATGGTAACCAACACCACAGAGAACATTAAGAAGGGAGATGGGAGGGAGAGTGATTGACTGATAGCTATTAGAAATAACTGACAAAATAAATCTAAAGTCATTCAAGAAGACCAACAAAGCAAAAATCTGGAGGACAGCAATTCCAGGTTGAGGGAACAGCAAAAGGAAAAGTCTTTGATCAGTTTAAACCTGGAGGGTTCAAGGACTTGGAAGGAGGTCAGTGCAGCTGGTACAGAAAGGGTGAGTGGGAATTAAGGAGACAGAGTTTGAGGAGCATGAGGAGACAAGGTTATACATGGTCCTATGTTGGTCAAGTTAATAAATTTCTGCCTTATTCTAATACCAGGGACCACTAGACGTTTTAAATAGATTATATGTAGTCTACATACTCTTTTAAAAGAGCATGTTGAATGCTGTAAGGAGAGAGAATCATTTCAGTTCAGTCGCTCAGTTGTGTCTGACTCGTTATGACCCCATGAACTGCAGCACACCAGGCCTCTCTGTCCACACCAACTCCTGGAGTCCACCCAAACCTATGTCTGTCGAGTCAGTGATGCATCCAACCATCTCATCCTCTGTCGTCCCATTCTCCTCCTGCCCTCAATCTTTCCCAGCATCAGGGTCTCTTCAAATGAGTCAGCTTTTCACCTCAGGTGGCCAAAGTATTGGAGTTTCAGCTTCAACATCAGTCCTTTCAATGAACACCCAGAACTGGTCTCCTTTAGGATGGACTGGTTGGATCTCCTTGCAGTCCAAGGGTCTCTCAAGAGTCTTCTCCAACACCACAGTTCAAAAGCATCAATTATTCAGCACTCAGTTTTCTTTATAGTCCAACTCTCACATCCATACATGACTAATGGAAAAATCGTAGCTTTGATTAGACACAGCTTTGTTGGCAAAGTAACATCTCTGCTTTTTAATATGCTGTCTAGGTTGGTCATAACTTTTCTTCCAAGGAGAAAGTGTCTTTTAATTTCATGGTTGCAGTCACCATCTGCAGTGATTTTGGAGCCCCCCAAAATAAAGTGTGTCACTGTTTCCAATGTTTCCCCATCTATTTGCCATGAAGTAATAGGACCAGATGCCATGATCTTAGTTTTAAGCCAACTTTTTCACTCTCCTCTTTCATTTTCATCAAAAGTTTCTTAGTTCTTCACTTTCTGCCGTAAGGAGAAAGAATAGATTGAGGGAAAAGTAAGAATAGAAGCAATTAGAAAGCTATACTCAAATGCTGGCTTGGATTTGGATAGAACTGGTGGGCTTGAGGAGGAATGATCAGATTTGGAATATTTATGATTCTCTGTGTGTGGGATACATGTAGGCGGTTTTGGCCTAACAACAGTGAATGGTGTTGTCATTTACTAAGAAGAAGCAAATATGAGGATGAGGAAAAATCAAGAATTTCACTCCTAATATTCTAAGTTTTAGTGAGCTATTAAATAACCAAGTGAAGATATAGAATAAGTATGTGATAAATGATCCTGGCATCCTGGAGATTATATGCTTTGCAGCTCATCCAAAATTTTTACTATTTTCTTACAGATATTTGGCAAATATTTTTCATTATTTTCATATCTTCCCCAAAGCCACTAATGGAACTTCTTTAGAGATAAATACACAACTAATTTCTTCCTCACACTTACTTCTTCACATAAATGCCCCAGGCTAAAATTGAGAAGAAGAATGTTAATTTTTTTAGGTTTCTAAAATGAAGTTTCACTCATCATTAGTATCAGTGAATACCCAGAGTCTATTAATTTACCTTAATGTACTCCTTCATGATTTTCATAGTACTTCTCTCTTTCTTCAGAAAAGTATTAAAGAAGTTCTGAATATAATTTATATAATAAAGTCAAAATAGAGTTAGTCTTGCATCACCAGCACTTATTATAGGATTTAAATGTATTGAAACTTGAATAAATGTTGATTGAATCATGATATATTTATATTTGCATGTATTTTAAAATTAATTTTCATTACATCAAGTTTAATAATTTTTCAAGCATCTTAAGCCTTTCCTTGATAGCTCAGTTGGTAAAGAATCCTCCTACAATGCAGGAGACCCTGGTTCTATTCCTGGGTCAGGAAGATCCACTGGAAAAGGGATAGGCTACCCACTCCAGTATTCTTGGGCTTCTCTTGTGACTCAGCTGGTTAAGAATCCACCTGCAATGCGGGAGACCTGGGTTGGGAAGATCCCCTGGAGAAAGGAAAGGCTACCCACTTCAGTATTCTGGCTTGGAGAATTCCATGGACTGTATAGTTTAATCCATGGGGTCACAAAGAGTCAGACATGACTGAGTGACTTTTACTTTCACTTTCAAGGATCTTAACTCATTTTAACTAACATGTGAAGTCAAGCCACATATATCCAAAAAAGGCTACCTAACTAAGTCAGTAAGGCCAGAGATGGTGAGTTAGTTAAGCCAAGGCCATTGGGTAAAACCATAGTTCCAACAGATACATAGTCAATAGCTAAAGTGAACAAACACTGTTTTCCTCCACAAAAAAATGGTCTTCATTAGGTAGCTGAAAACAGAGACTACAAACCTAACTAAAAGATCAGGGATGTAAACAGAGATTTGGAGATGATTAGGGACTGACTGGAGCATCAAATTTGGGCCCATGGTGCCTTTTTGATGCACTTGCTTCTTGTTCTAGACAAATGTGATCGGCATTCACTCATTCAACACTTCACATTAAAAAGCTGTACTATAAATAAATAAATAAATATAGACCAATGGAACAAGATAGAAAACCCAGATATAAACCCACACACCTATGGACACCTTACCTTTGACAAAGGAGGCAAGAATATACAATGGGGGAAAGACAGTCTCTTCAGTAAGCGGCGCTTGGAAAATCAGATAGCTATATTTGAAAGAATGAAATTAGAACAGTCCCTAACACTGTGCACAAAAATAAACTCATAATGGATTAAAGACCTAAATGTAAGAATTTATGAAACTCTTAGAGGAAAACAGGCCGAACACTCTTTGACATAAATCCAAGAAAGACCCTCTATGATCCATCTCTGACAGTAGTGGAAACAAAAACAAAAATAAACAAATGCAACCTAATTAAAAGCTTCAGCACAGCAAAGGAAATCATGGTCTACAAGATAAAAAGACAATCCTCAGAATGGGAGAAAGTAATTTTTCTGGGCTCCAAAATCACTGCAGATGGTAATTGCAGCCATGAAATTAAAAGACGCTTACTCCTTGGAAGGAAAGTTATGACAAACCTAGACAGCATATTCAAAGAAAAAGCAGAGACATTACTTTGCTAACAAATGTCCATCTAGCCAAGGCTATGGTTTTTCCAGTGGTCATGTATGGATGTGAGAGTTGGACTGTGAAGAAAGCTGAGCACTGAAGAATTGATGCTTTTGAACTGTGATGTTGAAGACTCTTAAGAGTCCCTTGGACTGCAAGGAGATCCAACCAGTCCATCCTAAAGGAGATCAGTCCTGGGTGTTCTTTGGAAGGACTGATGCTAAAGCTGAAACTCCAGTACTTTGGCCACCTCATGTGAAGAGCTGACTCATTGGAAAAGACTCTGATGCTGGGAGGGATTGGGGGCAGGAGGAAAAGGGAACGACAGAGGATGAGATGGCTGGATGGCATCACGGACTCGATGGACGTGAGTCTGAGTGAACTCCAGGAGTAAGTGATTGACAGGGAGGCCTGGTGTGCTGTGATTCATAGGGTCCCAAAGAGTCAGACACGACTGAGTGACTGAACTGAACTGAACTGAGCTGAACTGCAAATGAAGCAACTGACAAAAAATTAATCTCCAAAATATACAAGCAGCTCGATATCAGAAAAACAAACAACAAAGTTAAAAAAAGGGCAGAAGACTCAAGGAGACATTTCTCCAAAGAAGACATACAGATGGCCATTAAACACATTTTTAAAATGCTCAACATCACTCATTGTTAGAAAAATGCAAATCAAAACTATAATGAGTAGTTTTGACCTCATGCCAGTCAGAATGACCATCATCAAAAAATATACAAACAATAAATACTACAGAAGATGTGAAGAAAAGGGAACACTCTTGCATAGTTGGTAGGAATGTAAATTCATATAACCACTGTTGAGAACAGTATGGAGATTCCTTTAAAAACTAGGAATAAAATTACCATATTACTTTTCAACTCCACTACTGGTGGCTCAGAGGTTAAAGCGTCTGCCTGGAATGCTGGAGACCTGAGTTCGATCCCTGGGTCAGGAAGATCCCCTGGAGAAGGAAAGGGCAACCCACTCTAGTATTCTTGCCTGGAGAATCCCATGGAGGGAGGAGCCTGGTAGGCTACAGTCCATGGGGTCGCAAAGAGTCGGACACGACTGAGCGACTTCACTTTCACTTTCACTGGGCATATACCCTGAGAAAACCATAATTCAAAAAGACACATGTGCCCCAATGTTCATTGCAGCACTCTTTACAGTAGCTAAGACAGGAAATTAACCTAGTTGTCCATTGACATGAATGGATAAAAGCGTTGTGGTATGTATATACAACGGAATATTACTCAGCCACAATAATGAGCAAATTTGAATCAGTTCTAGTGAGGTGATTGAACCTAGAGCCTATTATACAGAGTGAAGTAAGTCAGAAAGAGAAAAGCAAATATTGTATACCATTGCATATATATGGAATCTAGAAAAAATGGTACTGATGAACCTATTTGCAGGGTAGGAATAGAGACACAGATATAGAGAACAGACCTGTGGACACAGCGGGGGAAGGAAAGGGTAGGATGAATTGAGAGAATAACATTGCAACATACACGTTACCATATGTAAAACAGATAGCCAGGGGCAATTTGCTATATGATGGAGGGAGCCCAACCCCGTGTTCTGTGATGACCTGGAAGGGTGGGATGAGGTGGGGATGGGGTGGGAAGAACATTCAAAAAGGAGGGGACATATGGCTACCTATGGATGATTCATGTTGTTGTATGGCAGAAACCAACACAACACGGTAAACGTCTTAATCCTCCAATTATGAAAAACAAAGCAGGGCTAGAGAGAGGAGGACTGGTGACCAACAGGACTCATTTAGAGTTGTGCCAACCGACAGAGCAAGTGAAAAGGCCATCTCACTATCTCCTGGATCATTGCTACAATGACCAGAAGTATATGCGAGAGATGAGTGCAAGTATAGGTTGATCTATGAGCAGAAAAAAAATTTGCCTCTGGAAAAGAAAAATAAGAAAGGATAATGATTCACTTTGATGGAGGCAGGGGACAGCAAGCACAGGGTCAGGTTTTTTTTGTTTTTGTTTTTGTGTTTTTGACAAATGAAGTGATTTTGTCCTTAGGGATACATTTTTACTTCGTATGTTTTTTTTTTTTTATTTTTTGAAATTTTACTCCCAAGCTGATAAGCCAACAGCTCACGAACCCATTGCGTGTGTGTTAGTTGCTCAGTCATGTCTGACTCTTTGCAATCCCATTGACTGTAGTCTGCCAGGCTCCTCTGTCTATGGAATTCTCCAGGCAAAAATACCAGAATGGGTTGCTGTTCCCTTCTCCAGGGAATGTTCCCAACTCAGGGATCAAACCCAGGTCTCCTGCCTTGCAAGCAGACTCTCTACCACTGTTCCAACTTTCATTATTAAAGAAAGACTATTAGGCCTTTTTCATAATCCATTTTATGATGACATGATATATTAATAGAAGTATACTTTTAAGGTAATGTAAGAATTCTCTGATCTTTTCCATATCCATCTAACAAGGAAATAGCTCGATGGTTTCACTTTCCAAGAAACTAGTGTCCAGAATACTCAAGTACCTCACAAGTTTTCTAATTAAGTGGCTCACTAAGGCTGGCTCCAATTAAATTCTCTAGTTAAAGCTGAAGTAACAAAATAGGGCTTGAAATATTCTTTTTCCATTCTTAATAAAAATGTGAATACTGGGAACCCCAACCTGGGAGACTCTGCTTCACTAAATCTAGGATGAGACCTAGAAATCTCATCTGCACTTTTAACAAACTCTGTGGATATTCTAATGAAGTTTTAGGGATATTAGAGATCATCCTTTAAAGTTATTTGGCTTGTTTTACAAACGGTTAAACTGAAGCACAAGACGTTTCAGTGCCTGCCAAAGTCAGTTATTACCAATACAGTTCTCCTAACTCCAAGGCCAGAGTTCCCAAGTGAAGCTCCTTCCTATGCAGAACCTGTAACACAATGGTGGAAAAATACAATAGGAACCTTTGTTTGATCAATATAGCCTCCATAGGCTGCAGAATAATTTGAGGATTGTTTGAGAATTCTTTAACCATCCACAGATAGGCAGCAATCTTAAATAATCAACCAAATGAATATTAAGTCTATGATGATATATTCAGCCTCAATAAAAATAAATTCTTACCTTGTGTACTTCACAAAGGTCTTTCACATATTATCTGAGTCTCCCCAATACTCCATGAGATAAATTGAGACTGTTATTTCCATTATAGAGAAAGGAAAATGAAGCTCAGAGAACTCAATTATAATGGAATTATAGCATGGGCATATTTAATGTTCTAAAGTTCAACATTTAATAGTATAATTTAGCCAAATGAGAAAGAAAAAAAAACAACTCCTGAATACTGTGGGCCATTAGCTTGCTAATATGCTCAATGAGGATATACACCAGACTGGACATGTCACCTGCCTTCAATCAGTCCCAGGGCCTCTTGGCCTCTCACAGAATGAGCAATACTACTCATTGAATGGGAAGTTAATGTTTGCTTAAAGATAGGTATTTAAACAAACCTCATTAGTTTATATAAAAACCTCATTTTCATTACAAACAAATATAATTACTACTTCTGTTGTCTGCTCAAAGAGGCAGTAGTCTGACTTAATAGGAAGCTGGTGAAAGACTCATTCAGAAGTGGTGAGCGGATCTCCAGTTATACAGACAGAGCCAAGAGAGGTGACTTTCTGGCAGAGTTACACACCATGGCACAGAACATGGCCACATTCAATCTAGACCATCAATATATGAGAGAAAATTCTTTAAACTGGAAAATTGTGAACAAGAATCCTAATGAACTGTAATGGTTATTTTGACCATGGGGAGTTTTGCTTTGTCTGTTGATTTTGACTTTTCAACAGACACTCAAGTAAAAATCAATATGACTTGTTGAATTTGTACTTTCAAATTTAAAGTCCTGATGTCAAGGCAACCAAATGAATGGCAAAGTGTGGTGGCTTTTAAGAAAAATAGTTATAGGGAAATACTTAAATACAGTCTTGGTTTGGACTCCCCCACAGGCACATCTGGAAGAAGCAGTTTATGTGTGAGTTGTGCAGGAAGCACTAGGAGGCAGGGTTGATAAAGGGAGAAGCCAGTGCAAGGTATATTCAGGAGCAGGTACTGCTGTGGGAGACCTCTGGAAAATGGATAAAACCTATCTCAGAGTTGCCCCACCAGAGGGATGGGGAAGCTGAAATGCTTATCAATCAACTCCTATTAGGTCATTGATTAAGGTTTGTTCTCAGGGCATTTATTTTCCTGCATGCCCTGCAAAGCCAAAGCCAAGGAATTCAACACCTCTAAAGCCAGCTTTACAAGAAATGTTGAAGGAGTTTCTTTAAGCTTAAAAGAAAAGGCACTAATTAGTAATAAGAAAACATGAAAGTATAGATCTCACTATGTATAGGTATATATCATACAGGTAATGGATTAATCACTTATAAAACTAGCTTGAATGTTAAAAGGCAAAAGTTGTGAAAAATCCTATAACTACAGTAATTTGTTTAAGGTATAACATATAAATATATAAAATGGGACATCAAAATTTTAAAACATGAAAGGAGGAGTAAAAATGTAGATTATTAGACTATATTCAAACAAGTTTTTCTCAACTTAAAATGGACTGTTTTATATATATGGCCTTATATGTGAGCCTCATGATAACCATAAGGCAGAAACTTATAGTAATTACGCAAAAGAAAAAGAGGAAAAAATCTAAGCATAACACTAAGAAAAAGTATTAAACTACAAGGGAAAAAAGCAAGAGAAGAATATTGACATTAATAAATGTCAATTTATTTACAATTAATAAAATGTCAATAATCACTTCATGGCAAATAGATGGGGAAACAGTGGAAACAGTGGCTGACTTTATTTTTCTGGGCTCTGAAATCACTGCAGATGGTGATTGCAGCCATGAAATTAAAAGACTCTTGCTCCTTGGAAGGAAAGTTATGAATAATCTAGATAGAATATTAAAAAGCAGAGATATTACTTTGCCAACAAAGGTCCATCTAGTCAAGGCTATGGTTTTTCCAGTAGTCATGTATGGATGTGAGAGTTGGACTATAAAGACAGCTGAGCACTGAAGAATTGATGCTTTTGAACTGTGGTGTTGGAGAAGACTCTTGAGAGTCCCTTGGACTGCAAGGAGATCCAACCAGTTCATCCTAAGGGAGATCAGTCCTGCGTGTTCATTGGAAGGATTGATGTTGAAGCTGAAACTCCAATACTTTGGCCACCTGATGCGAAGAACTGACTGATTTGAAGAGACCCTGATGCTGGGAAAGATTGAAGGTGAGAGGAGAGGGAGACGACAGAGGATGAGATGGTTGTATGGCATCACTGACTCAATGGACATGGGTTTGGGTGGACTCTGGGAGTTGGTAATGGACAGGGAGGCCTGGCACGCTGCAGTTCATGGTGTTGCAAAGAGTCGGACATGACTGAGTGACTGAACTGAACTAAAGCATATAAATAATAACTTAAATAGAGTGGCTGAGTAAAACTTTTAAAAAGATCCATCTATATGCTGCCTATAAGAGACTCAATTTAGATATAAAGAAGTACACATACTGAAAGTAAAGGGACAGAGAAAAATATGTTCCATGAACAAAAGGGTAAATCCAACAGGAAGATATGACATTTGTAAACATTCTGCACCCAACATAATGGCACCTAAATATATAAGGCAAAATTAATAGACCTAAAAGGGAAAACTGACAGAAATACAATAATTGTATAGGACTTCAATATCCCGTTACATCAATGATCATCTGCATCATGCTTTTTAATCATCCACAGGTAAAATCAATCAGCAAACATTGATCTTAAATGAAACAGTGCACCAGATAAATAATGTACAGAAAACATTCCATCCAAGCAGTGGAATGCATGCACTTCTCAAGTGCCTATGAAAAAGTCTTCAAAATAGATTATATGTTAGGCCACAAAACAATTCTCAGGCAATTTAAGAAGAAGGAAATCACATCAAGTATCTTTTCCAGCTACAGAGGTAGAAAAACAGAGATCAATTACAAGAAGAAAACTGGCAATACCACAAATATGTAAAGATTAACCAACATGCTAATAATAAACTAAGAAGTCAACAAAAAAATCAAAAGAGAAATTTTAAAAATATGTAGAGAAAAATGAAACTGTCAATACAACATACTAAGATCTATGGGATACAGCCAAAGTAATTTTATGAGGGAAGTTCATAACAATACAGGCCAAACCCCCAAATTAAGAAAAATCCCAAATAACAATGTAAATTTACACCCAAAGGAACTAGGAAAAGAGAACAAATAAAGCCCCAAGCTAAAGAAAAAAAATGAAATAAAAGCTGTCAGGGCAGAAATCAAAGAGAAAGAAGACAATAGAAAAGAATGAAACAACTAAGAGCTGGTCTTTTGAGCAGATAAACAAAATTGACAAACTTTTAGCTTGATTTATCAAGAAAAACAGAAAGACTATTCAAATAAATAAAACCAGAAATGAAGAGAAGGTAGAACTAATACCACAGAGAATCACAAGATATTACTATGAGCAATTTGTGCCAATAAATTGAATAACCTGGAAGAAACAGATAAATTCCCAGAAAAATACAACCTGCCAGTACTGTGTGATGAAGAAAATATGAATAGATGGATTACTAGTAAAGAGGTTCAATCAATAATGAAACCTCCCAAGAAACAGAAATCCAGGACCAGATGGCTTCACTGGAAAATTCTGCCAAACTTTCAAAGAAGATTTTATAAATTTCTCCTACTCTCTCAAAAAATTAAAGAGGAGAGACTGCTTTCAAAGTCATTATACCAGGGAGTGGGGTGCCATTGCCTTCTCCAAGGCTAACATTACCCTGATACAAAAACCTGTCAAGGACATTACATAAAGACAATTATAAGCTAATATCCCTGATGAACATAAGTGCAAAATCCTAAACAAAATATTAGCAAATTGAACTAAACAATACATTAAAAATCATATACCATATTAACCACAGAAAATCCTTATTCCATAGATGCAAGGACAATTTAATATCTACAAATCAATTGATGTGATACCTTATATTAACTAAATGAAAGATGTGAATCATATGATCATCTCAATAGGTGTAGAAAAAGCATTTAACAAAATTCAACATCCATTTATGATAAAAAAATTCTCAACAAAGTGGATATCAAAGCAATGTACCTCAAAATAATAAAAGCCATGTATGTCAAACTCACTGCTCTAACAACATACTCCACAAGAAAAGGTGAAATTTATTTTTCTAAGATCAGAAACAAAACAAGAATGCCCCCTTTTGCCACTTTCATTCAACATAGTACTGGGAATCCTAGCTAAGGTAATCAGGTGAGAAAAAGGGATAAAATCATCAAAATTGGGAGGAAAGAAGTAAAACTGTCACTATTTGTGGATGACATGATTTTATATATAGAATACCCTAAATACTCCAGGGGTGAAAAAAACTGTTAGGACTAAAAAAGGAATTCAGTAAATCTGCAGGGTATAAAATTAATACTCAAATTTTTACTGGTTTTTTATGCACTAACCACAAACTACCAGAAAAAGAAATTAAGGAAATAATCTCATTTACAGTTGCATTATAAAGAATGAAATACCTAGGGATAAATTTAACCAAGAAGGAAAAGACCTATATACTGAAAACTATAAGACATTGATGAAAGAAATTAAAGAAGACACAAATAAATGGAAAGTTATACTACGCACATGGATTAGAATATTTATTATCATTATAATGTCCATGTTATCCAAAGCAATATACAAATACAATGCAATCCCTGACAAAATTACAATGGATTTTTTTTCCACAGAAATAGAACCAATTACCCTAGATTTTATATTTAGCCACAGAAAACCCTGAATACCTAAAGTAATATTGAGAAAGAAGAACTAAGCTGGAGGCACCATGCTTCCTGATGTCAAACTATATCACAAAGCTATAATAAACAAAGCACTATACAGACAGACAAATAGATTAATAGAGCAGAATTGACAACCCAGAAATAAGCCCACAAAGACATAGTCAATTAATTAACAACAAAGGGACCAAGAACATACAATGGGAAAACAACATTCTCTTCAAAAAACGGTGTTGGGAAAATAGTCACATGTGAAAAAGTGAAATTAGACTATTACCTTATACAATACACAAACATAACCCAAAACGTTATTGAAGATTTGATTAAAGACTTGAGTGTAAGAAATGAAGCCATAAAATTCCTAGAGAAAACATAAGGAATAAGTTCCTTGATGTCAGTCTTGACAATAACTTTTTAAATCTTACTCCTAAAGCAAAAGAAAACATGTGGGACCACATCAAGCTATGCAGCAGAAAAACTAAAAGAAACAGCAATTAACTGAATGAGAGAAAACATTTACAAATAAAATATTTGATAAGGGATTAATATCCAGTCACTAGTAAACAAATAAACAGATAAAATCCTATTAAAAATGTACAGAAAATCTGAATAGACATTTTTCCAAAGACATACATATGGCCAAAAGGAACAAGAAAAGATGCTATCATAATTAATCATCAAGGAAAGGCAAATAAAAACCACAATATCACCTCACACCTGTTGGAATGGCTAGTATCAAAAAAACTGGAAATATGTATTGGCAAAAATGTGGAGAAAAGGAAATCCTCATGCATTGCTGATGAAAATGTAAATTAGTGCAGATGCAATGGAAAACAGTAGGAAGTTCATCCAAAGGGGAAAAAATAGAACTACCAAATTATCCAGCAATTCCACTTCTGGGAATTTATCCAGAAAATGAAAACACAAAAACTTTAAATGATAAATGCAGCCCTATGTTCATAGCAGCATTTCTAATAATACAGAAGATATGGGAACAACCTAAGTGTATATCAATGGATGAATGAATAAAGAATCTGTGCTGTGTGCTGTGTTTAGTAATGCAGTTTTGTCCAACTCTTTGAGACCAAATGGACTGCAGCCAGCCAGGCTTCTCTGTCCATAGGGATTCTTCAGGAAAGAATACTGGAATGTGTTGCTATTCCCTCCTCGAAGGGATCTTCCCAACCCAGGGATCTAACACAGGTCTCCCACATGGCAGACAAATTCTTTACCATCTGAGCCACCAGAGAACTCAAAAATACTGGAGTGAGTAACCTATCCTTTCTCCAGGAGATCTTATGACCCAGGAATCAAACCAGGGTCTCCTACATTGCAGGTGAATTCTTTACCAGCTGAGCTACCAGGGAAGCCCAAAGAACATGTGGTATATATACACAAAGGAATATTACTCAGCCACAAAAAAAGAATGAAATCTTGCCTTTTGTGATGACAAAACAGACTTTCATGGTATCATGATAAGCAAAATTAGTCAGGCAGAGAAAGACAAATGCTATATGATTTCACTTATGTGTGAACTCTAAAATAATAAATAAATAACAAATAAAAGAAAAAAAACTCAGAAAAGAATAATGGTGACCAGAAGTATGGGTGTTGGAGGTGGGCAAAATAGGTGCTGGAGTCAAAAGGTACAAATTTTCCAGTTATAAAATAATGTAATGTACAGCATGGTGACTATAGTCAATAATATACTTTTAATGTTCAAAATTTACCAAGAGAATAAGTCTTAAAACTTCTCTCTATTACATCATTCTGGACAGGAATTTGCTCTGCCAAGGGCTGGGACCCCAGCATGCTGATCATAAAATTGTTCTGTGATAAGAAAATCTCAAATTCTGAAAAAACTTTCTTTGCCCCAAGTTCTTACAGTCTTGCCTGTTATTTTTCATCCAACAAATATTCACTTCCACTTTTTTCTACTGTTTGCTGGGCTTCCCTGGTGGCTTAGCAGGTAGAGTCCTTGTGCAATCCAGGTTGATGTGAGTTGGACCCTTGGGCTGGGAGGATCACCTGGAGAAGGAAATGGCAAACCACTCTGGTATTACTGCCTGGAAAGTCCTATGGACAGAGGAACCTGGCAGGCTGCAGTTCATGGGGTCACAAGAGAGTCAGACAAGACAGCAACAAAAAAAACAACAATTTGCTAGGCACTGTGCAGGGCACTGAGCATATCAGAAAGTTCACAGATAAATAAGACAGACAGAAACATAAATGTAACATAATGAAAAGTAAGGTATGGATTATTTTTCTCTATTTTCTAAATAAAGTATAAAATTGTATTCAGTTAACTGCTGGTTAATTATAATCTAATGTTCATAAATGGATGTTACTTACCAACTAGCAACTAATGATTAATCCACAGTTGTCTAATACGAAATTCATAGTGAAGATCTGTGCCTTGAGCATTTCTGCCTTCACAATATGTTGGTTAATTTGAATAAAGTGCTACAAGTTGCCTCTAGTCATTTGCTTTCAACATAAAAAGAGCATTGCACACATCATTATGCTGCCAATCTGAAGCTTGAGAAGCAAAGAGAGAAGGCAAAAATGAGACTTGGCATTAGAAGTGAATCTGTGAAATGAAAGCACAGAGTTCATTTCCAGAAGTTAGCAGTCCTCATCAAAGCAGAGAAAAATAAATGGAAAGCCAAATTTCAATGAGCTTAGAAATTTCATGCCTCAAAAACATGACATTATTGAAAAGAAAAACAAAACACCATAAATAAATAAGAGATAGAAAGAGAAAAAGGAACAAATTTCATGCATTTATACTAAGAAATTTTAATGCTACCTTAGGCTTCTCAGGTGGTTTAGTAGTAAAGAATCTGCCTGCCAGTACAGGAGATAAGGGAGACATGAGTTCAATCCCTGGGTCAGGAAGATCCCCTGGAGATGAAAATGGCAACCTATTCCAGTCTCCTTGCCTGGGAAATCCCATGGATGGAGGAGCCTTGTGAGCTAAAGCCCATGCGGTCCCACACAGTCAGACAGTATTGAGCACACACACAAAATGCTACCTTGAGTTTTTGCAGAATGATATGTAATCTTTAGTATTACAAAACAAACGCATTCATTACAAGTAATTGAAGTATTAAGGAAAACAGACAGATTACTCTTGGAATCTAGCTTGCCTGATTCCACAGGGATAGAAAGAAATGCTGGGGGATGCTTTTACTTTTCAGCTTATGAAGCATACTCTCTCCCTTATAACTTAAAAAACTTTGAGAATTTAAGATCTACATAAAGACAACAAGTTCATGTGAATCAATAATCTAAAAGTAGGCAAAAACACGGTAGTAGGAAACCAAATGCTAGAACATGATGTCCGATCATAGAAATCGGACATAAAAATGGATGGAGAGACACACTGCAATGGTGGCAAAACACAATGGAAAGGAAGATAAAGGATAGCACAGTGGGCACGCAAGACAAGGGGTCTGCTTAAAAAAGGAAAACTTGCTTTTGAATCTAAGAAGACTTCCAGTTAAAAATTAAGAAACACTTGCCAGCTTCTTAAATGGGAGCTGTATATGCCTTTAGAGCATACTCTCCCTTAGTTTGGAGAAGAATGTCAGTAATTGGCTATTTCAGTTACGCAAATAAAAACTAAGAATCCACCCAATGTTCTGAGGGGTGATTGCTCTGAAAGTTCTTCTACGTTGTACATTGCTGAGTAAATGCAGAAAGTGAAATATCCAGATAGCTATTTTCACATGCAAATTGACAGAGTCTGAGAAACAGGAGAGTAGAGGAAAGAGAAGACTCAGAGAGGACAGGGAAGGAGTTTTCAAACTTCGTTTGGTTGTATTTGTGAAAGATATTTTTTTCTGGGTATAAATTCTAGGTTGACAGCTGTTTTCTTTAAGTATTATTAAGATGTTGCTGCACTGCTTCTTTGATTGCATTATTTTCTGATAGGAAATCTGTTTCTCTTTTCTCTTCTATACATGATGTGTCTTTTTTTCTAGCTCCTCATAAGATTTTCTCTATCAGTGTTTTTGGGCAATTTGACAAGGACACGTATTAGTACGATATCTTTTTTCTTTCTTTCTTTCATTTTTACTTTTTTCCCTATTTTATTTTATTGATATACATCTTAAGTTATTTTTCAAGACTTCATTTTTAGAGTAGTTTTAAGTTAACTGCAAAATTAGAGAA
This sequence comes from Ovis aries, assembly GCF_016772045.2. Classification (NCBI taxonomy): domain Eukaryota; kingdom Metazoa; phylum Chordata; class Mammalia; order Artiodactyla; family Bovidae; genus Ovis; species Ovis aries. The sequence goes on from NC_056070.1 coordinate 2,617,728, forward strand.
AAGGTAAAGAAATTTCCCATATACCCCCCACTCACTCACATGGAGAGCCTCACCCATTATCACCACCACCTACCAGAGCTGTACAATTGATGTCACCTGGCAATTGATGAATCTACATTTATGCATCATAATCACCCAAAGTCTATAGTTTTATTAGGTTTCACTCTTGGTATTGAACATTCTTCGGGTTTAGATGAATGTATGACAATATATATCTACTTTATGGTAAGTGTGTAGTCGCTCAGTCATGTCTGACTCTTTGCGACCCCATGGACTGTAGCCCACCAGGCTCCTCTGTCTATGGGATTCTCCAGGCAAAAATACTGGAGTGGGTTGCCATTTCCTTCTCCAGGGGATCTTCCCGACCCAGGGATTGAATCTGGGTCTTCCGCATCACAGGCAGATGCTTTACCCTCTGAGCCACCAGGGAGCCACCCTGTATGGCAAATAAAGAGTATTTTCACTGCCCTAAAATGTTTCTGTGACCCACTTACTCATCATCCTACCAAACTTTGCAACTACTGATCTTGTTTTTGTCTCCACTGTTCTCTCTTTCCCAGAATGTCATATAGTTGGAATTATATAGCATGCGGCCTTTTCAGATTGGCTTCTTTCACTTAGTAATATGCATATACGGTTCCTCTATGTCTTTCCATGGCTTGATAGTTAACTTTAGTGTTGAATAATATTCCATTCTCTGATGTTCCAGAGTTTATTCATTTTTCTATTCATCTATTGAAGGGTATCTTGGTTACTTTGAAGTTTTAACAATTATGGATAACATTGCTATAAAATCCATGTACAGGTTTTTGTGTAGACATAAGTTTTCAAATTCTTTGGATAAATTTTAAGGAGCATAGTTCCTGAATCATATAAAAAGAATATGTTTTGGGTTTTTTATTGTGTGTAAGAGAAAATACTGGATTGTCTTCCAAAGTGGCTGTATCATTTTGCATTTCCACCAGGAATGAGTGAGAGTTCCTCTTGCTTCACGTTCTTGCCAACATTTGGAGTTATCAGTATTCCAGATTTTGGCCTTTCTAATAGGTGTGTAGTAGTATCTCACTTTACTTTGCATTTCCCTAATGACATGTGATGTTTAGCATCTTTTCACATGCTCATTGTCCATCCATAGATCTTCAGCTGAGGTTTCAGTTAAGGTCTTTGACCCATTTTTTTTTTTCAGGTTTTTTTTCTTACTGTTGAAACTTTAATGTTCCTAGTATATTTTGGCTGTCACTCCTTTATCAGATGTATCTTTTGAAAATATTTGCTCCCCGTATGTGTCTTGTTTCTCATTCTCGTGACATTGCCTTTAGCAGAACAGAAATTATTAATTTTAATAAAATTCAGTTTATCAATTCTTTCTTTCATAGACTGTACCTTTGAGGTTATATTTGAAAAGTCATCACCATATCCAAGTCTAGCTAGGTTTTCTTCTATGTTATCTTGTTTTGTGTTTTGCGATAGGCCTATAATTCATTTTCAGTTAGTTTTCGTAAAGGATGTAAGTTCTGTATCTAGGCTGACTTTTTTATATGTGAAGGTCCAGTTTTTTCAGCACCATTTGTTGCTCTTTCGCATTGTCTTCAGGCTTCCCTGATAGCTCAGTTGGTAAAGAATCCACCTGCAATGCAGGAGACCCCAGTTCGATTCCTGGGTCAGGAAGATCCGCTGGAGAAAGGATAGGCTACCCACTCCAGTATTCCTTGGCTTCCCTTTTGGCTCAGCTAGTAGAGAATCCGCCTGCAATGCAGGAGGCCTGGGGTCAATCATGGTTTGGGAAGATCCTCTGGGGAAGGGAAAAGCCGCCCACTCCAGTATTCTGGCCTAGAGAGTGCTATGGACTGTATAGTTCATGGGATTTCAAAGAGTTGGACAAGACTGAGCAACGTTCACTTGCACCTTCATCAAATATCAGTTGAGCAGATTTATGTGAGTCTATTTCTGGGTTCTCTATTCTGTCCCATGATCTATTCTATTCATTATCCAATAGCAGGACATCTTCATTACTATAGCTTGATGATAAATCTTGATATTGGGTAGCATCAATTGGAGGTGATGGAATTCCAGTTGAGCTATTTCAAATCCTGAAAGATGATGCTGTGAAAGTGCTGCACTCAATATGCCAGCAAATTTGGAAAACTCAGCAGTGGCCACAGGACTGGAAAAGGTCAGTTTTTATTCCAATCCCAAAGAAAGGCAATGCCAAAGAGTGCTCAAACTACCACACAGTTGCATCCATCTCACACGCTAGTAAAGTAATGCTCAAAATTCTCCAAGCCAGGCTTCAACAACACATGAACTGTGAACTTCCAGATGTTCAAGCTGGTTTTAGAAAAGGCAGAGGAACCAGAGATCAAATTGCCAACATCTGCTGGATTATCAAAAAAGCAAGAGAGTTCCAGAAAAACATCTATTTCTGCTTTATTGACTATGCCAAAGCCTTTGACTGTGTGGATCACAATAAACTGTGGAAAATTCTGAAAGAGATGGGAATACCAGACCACCTGATCTGCCTCTTGAGAAACCTATATGCATGTCAGGAAGCAACAGTTAGAACTGGACATGGAAAATAGACTGGTTCCAAATAGGAAAAGGAGTACATCAAGGCTGTATATTGTCACCCTGCTTATTTAACTTCTATGCAGAGTACATCATGAGAAATGTTGGGCTGAAAGAATCACAAGCTGGAATCAAGATTGCCGGGAGAAATATCAATAACCTCAGCTATGCAGATGACACTACCCTTCTGGCAGAAAACAAAGAGGAACTGAAGAGCCTCTTGATGAAAGTGAAACAGGAGAGTGAAAGAGCTGGCTTGAAACTCAATATTCTAAAAACTAAGATCATGGCTTCCAGGCCAATAATTTCATGGCAAATAGTTGGGGAAACAATGAAAACAGTGTCTGAGAGACTATTTCCTTGGGCTCCAAAATCACTGCAGATGATGACTGAAGACATAAAATTAAAAGATGCTTGCTCCTTGGAAGAAAAGCTATGACAAACCTAGAAAGCATATTAAAAAGCAGAGGCATTATTATTTACTGACAAAGGTCTGTCTAGTCAAAGCTAATGTTTTTCCAGTAGTCATGTATGGATGTGAGTGTTGGACTATAAAGAAAGCTGAGTATCAAATAATTGATGCTCTTGAACTGCGATACTGGAGAAGACTCTTGAGAATCTCTTGGACTTCAAGGAGATCAAACCAGTCAATCTTAAAGGAAATCATACCTGAACATTCATTGGAAGAACTGATGCTGAAGTTGAAGCTCCAGTACTTTGGCCACCTGATGCGAAGAACTGACTCATTGGAAAAGACCATGATGCTGGGAAAGATTGAAGGCAGGAGGAGAAGAGGACACAGAGGTTAGGTGGTTGGACGGCATCACCTTCTCGATGGACATGAGTTTGAGCAAGGTCCCAGAGTGACAGACAGGGAAGCCTGGTGTGCTGCAGTCCATGGGGTGGCAAAGAGCTGGGCATGGGCGGGCAACTGAACTGAACTGAACAATTATTTTATTTTCTAGTTTAGTTGGTGAGCGAATTGCGTTCCCATTGCCCCAAATGCTACTTGTCCATCCAAAAGAGAAATAGAATGAGCTCATTATGCACCTTGTTTTAGTAAGGCTTCAGGGTAACTCTATTTGATTAGGCTACCATTTCCCTTCTTTTCCCCCTTCTTGCAAAATATGTTTTGTTGTTCTCTGAGGACTTGTTTTTAAGTTTTCACGAATGAGGTAAAATACGCTTTACGTAGTGATTCTTGCATAATTTTTATAATTCATATTCCTTATACTATCTAGTTTCAAATTGCTACATAGTAGCTCTGCAAGGGTACTCCCACTGTTTTAATTACCCACCTACTTTTTCTCCCAGTAGATACTGGATTGCCTCAAGCTCCCTGCCTTCATAAAAGGTGCTATATTTACATGTTCTTTTATGGACTTTTTGTGAGAATCTCTCTTCGGGGGCTCACCTTCTGTTAATTTCCTATTAATAGTCTTCTGTTCTCTTGTTCTCAGTGATTTGAAGAAGTTCCTTATTTATTCTAAATATTATTTCGTCATTGGTTTTAGGCTTTGCAAATAACTTTACCCAATTTGTCCTTTCTCTGTTGCTCTGTCTGCAGTGTAAGGATTCAGAACCAAATGCAGAGGAACATTGAATAGTTCTCAACTACAGGACTCAAAAGGATTTGTTAGCATCTGTCTTAAACTGCTCTCCAGAAAGGCTAGTTCCATTAAGACACTAGGTAGACGGATTTTCCCTAAACCTACTAGTACAAGCTGAGATGGAAAAGGGGGCCTTAAAATGTTCACAGAGACAAAAACATGCAGTGTTTCCAGAGGTGCTTTACTGTAAATGCTTGATTTCATGGGCCTTTAAAAGCCAGTCAGTTATCACCCCTTGATACTGTGAACTGTTTGGGCATATAATCAAGTCATGTGTTATATCATTAACCATCAGAATGAAATCAAAATCAAGAAACAAGAATGCTAGAGAGAGTTGGTACATTCATTAGGGTGTGTCTAGAGAGTCGTTACGGTAATTATTCAGAGAAAAAGCACATAGCTATTGCTTTCAAGACTGAAGTAGAAATGCTGAAAGATATTAAGAAAATATTTACAGTGAATTTCTGAATGCTAAACAGATCCTAATTCTTTCAAATACTGATTAGAGTACAACTTAATGGAATAATTTTACATGAAAATGTCAAAACATAGATTAGGTGCCATGTATTTCTTTCAGATTAAACTAAAGCAGTCCTTTGAGAGGTTTTTCAAGTGAACTTATTCTATTGGAAAAGAACAATTAAATTGACTATGACCTTAGTTTTTCCCCATTTTTTTATTAATTAAATTTTAGTAATGTGGTCATTTTTCTTCTTTTATTTTTCAGCAAAGAAGTACATATCATTCTGAAAAGGTTAATGTTAGCTCAGACTGGTTCTTAATATAATTATCTGTTAACATTTCCATTTACTGAAATGCACTGTGTCATATTTTTTGTATTACATGGCAGTATACTATTAACGACACATATATATGAGCGAGGGCTTCCCATATGGTGTTAGTGGTCAAGAACCCACCTGCGAATGCAGGAGACATAAGAGACATAAATTCCATTTCTGGGTCAGGAAGATCCCCTGGAGGAGGGCATGGAAACCCACACCAGTATCCTTGCCTGGAGAATCCCCAAGGACAGAGAAACTGGTGAGCTACAATCTGCGGGATAACAAGGAGCTGGACACGATTAAAGCAACTTAGCATGCATGTACACATATACGAGAGATGTACATAATAGGAAGATCTAGACAAGGAGATGGTCAAGGAGGAAAAGTAGAACTAGAGAGAAAGATATACATGAAGATGGAGTTAGATATATTTTTAACTGCAAAGATCTAAAACTATTTTGAATGTCTGTATCTAATCCTTACATGAAGAATCAAACCATCAAGAAAAAACCTTTTCTTCCTGAAAAGTAGATATTCTATGATCTGTGGGACTTAATTTATCACTTTGAGACTGAATCTGTTGAATTTGATTACCATAATATATTGCTATCAGAGTTAAGCTATTTCAGTTTTTAAAAAAAATTGTCCTTTTCCCCCTACCATAAACCCTAAAGTTGCTGATTCAGTGATTTATTGAGAATCTTCTTACAATGAAATTAACTTTAAGTCTATCTTTAGAAGTCAGAGCAATTAGCATATATATTTAAATAAATAATAAATTTTCATTTGATAATATTAGTTAACAGCAATAGTTAACTTGGGTCTCCTGTGTTGCAGGCAAGTTCTTTACCATGTGAGCTATCAGGGAAACCCAGTTAACCTGCAGAACACTGGAACATATTTTTTTAAGTAATGAACTGTGAAAAAAAAACAATGATTATAAAAAGAAACGGAAGAGAAATTAGGGTCTACTACCCCCCTTCATCTGTCACTCTCTGTATTAAGAGCTTTCATGTATGATATTATGTTTCTCTTATATAACCTTCATACTGAATCCTCACAAAGACTATCTCATTTTCACTCCTTTTTTCAGGGACATAAAAATTAATGTAGGTATGCAAAGCCACCTAAGAAAAGTAAACATTGACATTCTAGGAATCAGCGAACTAAAATGGACTGAATGGGTGAATTTAACTCAGATGACCATTATATCAACTACTGTGGGCAGGAATCCCTTAGAAGAAATGGAGTAGCCAACATAGTCAAAAAAAGAGTCCTAAATGCAGTACTTGGATGCAGTCTCAAAAACGACAAAATGATCTCTGTTTCCAAAGCAAACCATTCAATATCATAGTAATCCAAGTTTATGCCCCTACCAGTAATGCTGAAGAAGCTGAAGCTGAATGGTTCTATGAAGATCTATAAGACCTTTTAGGACTAACACCCAAGAAAGGTCCTTTTCATTACAGGGGACTGGAATGCAAAAGTAGGAAGTCAAGAACACCTGGAGTAATGGGCAAATTTGGCCTTGGAGTGCAGAGTGAAGCAGGGCAAAGGCTGATAGAGTTTTGCCAAGAGAATGCACTGGTGATAGCAAACACCCTCTTCCAACAACACAAGAGAAGACTACACATGGACACTGCCAGATGGCCAACACCGAAATGAGATTGATTATATTCTTTACAGCCAAAGAAGGAGAAGCTCTATACAGTCAGCAAAAAATAACACCAGGAGCTGACTATGGCTCAGATCATGAACTCCTTATTGCCAAATTCAGATTGAAATGGAAGAAAGTAGGGAAAACCACTAGACCATTCAGGTATGACCTATATCATATCCCTTATGATTATACAGTGGAAGTGAGAAATAGATTTAAGGACCTAGACCTGATAGATAGAGTGCCTGATGAACTATGGATGGAGGTTCGTGACATTGTACAGGAGACAGGGATCAAGACCATCTCCAAGAAAAAGAAATGCAAAAAAGGCAAAATTGCTATCTGAGGAGGCCTTACAAATAGCTGTGAAAAGAGGAGAAGCAAAAAGCAAAGGATAAAATGAAAGATATACCCATTTGAATGTAGAGTTCCAAAGAATAGCAAGGAGAGATAAGAAAGCCTTCCTCAGTGATCAATGCAAAGAAATAGAGGAAAAAAATAGAATGGAAAATAATAGAGATCTCTTCAAGAAAATTAGAGATACCAAGGGAACATTTCATGCAAAGATGGGCTCAATAAAGGACAGAAATGGTAGGGACCTAACAGAAGCAGAAGATACTAAGAAGAGGCGGCAAGAATACACAGAAGAACTACAAAAAATATCTTTATGACCCAGATAATCATGATGGTGTGATCACTCACTTAGAGCCAGACGTCCTGGAATGTGAAGTCAAGTGGGCCTTAGAAAGCATCACTACAAACAAAGCTAGTGGAGGTGATGGAATTCCAGTTGAGCTATTTCAAATCCTAAAAGATGAGGCTGTTAAAGTGCTGCACTCAATATGCCAGCAAATTTGGTAAATTCAGCAGTGGCCACAGGACTGGAAAAGGTCAGTTTTCATTCCAATCCCAAGAAAGGCAATGTCAAAGAATGCTCAAAGTACTGCACAATAGCACTCATCTCACATGCTAGTACAGCTCAAAATTCTCCAAGCCAGGCTTCAGCAATATGTGAACCGTGAACTCCCAGATGTTCAAGCTGGTTTTAGAAAAGACAGAGGAACCAGAGATCAGATTGCCAACATCTTCTGGATCATCGATAAAGCAAGAGAGTTCCAGAAAAACATCTATCTGCTTTACTGACTATGCCAAAGACTGACTGTGTGGATCACAAAAACCTTGGAAAATTCTGAAAGAGATGGGAATACCTGACCTGCCTCTTGAGAAATCTGTATGCAGGTCAGGAAGCAACAATTTGAACTGGACATGGAACAACAGACTGGTTCCAAATAGGAAAAGGAGTGTGTCAAGGCTGTATATTGTCACCCTGCTTATTGAACTTATATGCAGAGTACATCATGAGAAATGCTGGGGTGGAAGAAGCACAAGCTGGAATCAAGACTGCCGGGAAAAATGTCAATAACCTCAGATATGCAGATGACACCACCCTTATGGCAGAAACTGAAGAAGAACTAAAGAGCCTTTTGATGAAAGTGAAAGAGGAGAGTGAAAATGTTGGCTTAAAGCTCAACATTCAGAAAACGAAGATCATGGCATGCAGTCCCAGCACTTCATGGCAGATAGATGGAGAAACAGTGGAAACAGTGTCAGACTTTATTTTGGGGGGCTCCAAAATCACTGCAGATGGTGATTGCAGCCATGAAATTAAAAGACGCTTACTCCTTGGAAGAAAAGTTGTGACCAACCTAGACAGCATATTCAAAAGTAAAGACATTACTTTGTCAACAAAGGTCTGTCTAGTCAAGGCTATTGTTTTTCCAGTGGTCATGTATAGATGTGAGAGTTGGACTATAAAAAAAAGCTTAATGCCGAAGAATTGATGCTTTTGAACTGTGGTTTTGGAGAAGACTCTTGAGAGTCCCTTGGACTGCAAGGAGATCCAACCAGTCCATCCTAAAGGAGATCAGTCCTGGGTGTTCATTGGAAGGACTGATGTTGAAGCTGAAACTCCAATATTTTGGTCACCTGATGTGAAGTGCTGACTCATTTGAAAAGACTCTGATGCTGGGAAAGATTGAGGGCAAGAGGGGAAGGCGAAGACAGAAGATGAGATCATTGATGGCATCACCTACTCAATAGACATGAGTTTGGGTAAACTCTGGGAGTTGGTAATGGACATGGTGGCTTGGCGTGCTGCAGTTCATGGGTTCGCAAAGAGTCAGACATGACTGAGTGACTGAACTGAATGCAAAGCCATTGCATGCTGATTAATTTTCTCCTCAAAAAATAGGTGTTGCACAAGTGTTAGAATTATAGAATGACTATGTGGAAAACTCTAGAAATCTTTGGAAATCTTTCTCTCCCTGTCTTCCTCCCTCTTATTCTCCTTTCTCATCTTCTCAATAGACAGTGGCACATTACAGTTATTCTTTCCTTACCTTTGTAAGAACATAAATAACAGAATGAGTTCCAAAGGTCTGAAAGTAGAAGAAATTGACCTACTCATTTTGAAAAAAATGTTAAGTTCTAGACCTTAATACATATTCTCCTAAGGTCAGTTGACAAAGGGGAAACCCAAAAAAAAAAAAAAAAAGAGTTTTAAATAAGAACACAGTCGTTAGTACAAAATATGGCTACAAAATGTACTTCTGCCTCATAGAAACTCATTATTTGGTCAGTAAAAGAAGCAAGCTAAGATTCATCTGTTCATATCTGAATGAGTTAGAAAGAAAGTAAAGACTGATAAGTATGACATGTACCTTTTTGCTGATGTGAAAGTTTAGAAGCTGTAAGTCATGAAGAAAGTTGTTGTTGTTGTTGTTGTTGTAGACTAGTCGCTAAGTGTTGTCTGACTTTTGTGACCGCGTGGAATGTAGCCCAACAGGCCCCTCTGTCCATGGGATTTCCCAGGCAAGAATACTGGAGTGGGTTGCTGCTTCCTACTCTAGGGGATCTTCTTGACCCAGGGATTGAATCCACATCTCCTTCATTGGCAGGTGGATTCTTTACCCCTGAGCCACCCAGGATTCCCCCATTAAGAAAATAGGTAATTCTATTTCTTCAAGAATCTGGCTTTCTCTGCTACTCCTTTTTTTTTCTTTCATAATATTAATCCTATTTTCCCACCATAACCTCTTCTCCATAACAAAAATATTAAAGTCTTCTCTGTCTTAATAAACAAAACAAAACCCATCCTTAGCAACCTTTTCCCCTGAAGATGCTTCTCCCTGCGCATCACTTTCTCCATCGCCAATCGTCTCAGAACAGTGGCCTCCTCCAGAGATTCATTCCTTCTCTGCAAGAAGAAATTCTCATCTCACTGGGAACTGACATATTTTCCACCTTCTCCCTGAACGTCTTTGCTCCTTGTCTCCTGAAACGCTTCACCTTGTTGGTTTATTTCTCATCTCTCTATCTGTTGCTTCTCACTCTCCTTTGATATGTATTCCTAATTTTCTCCCTCTTTAAATGCAGACTTTACTTAAGTTTGTGTTCTTGGACACTGCTGTGGCATCAATATTTGTGTCCCCCAAAATTCAGATATTAAAATGCTAATGTCCAAAATGACAATGTTAGGAGATAGGGCCTTTGGAGGTACTTAAGGATTCCCTAGTGGCTCAGACAGTAAAGAATCCACCTGCAATGTGGGAGACCTGAGTTTGACCCCTGGGTTGGGAAGATCTGGAGAAGGGAATGGCAAAACACTCCAGTCTTCTTGCTAGAGAATTCCATGGACAGAGGAGCCTGAAAGGCCCTAGTCCATGAGGTCTCAAAGAGTCAGACACGACTGAGAAACTTTCACTTTCACTTTAGGTCATGAAAGGAAAGAAAGGAAAGTCGCTCAGTCGTGTCTGACTCTTTGCAACCCCATGGACTGTAGCCTACCAGGCTTCTCAGTCCATGGGATTTTCCAGGCAAGAGTACTGGAGTGGGTTGCCATTTCCTTCTCCAGGGGATCTTCCCGACCCAGGGGAGATCCCACAAATTTCCCTTATCCTTATCTGCCATGTAATGATACAAGAGGTCTGTGACCCAGAGGAGGGCCTTACCAACCAAACTAGCAACCTGATCTTGGACTTCTAGCCTCCAGAACTGTAAGCAATAAATTTCTGCAATTGTGAAGCCACTCAGTGTGTGATGTTTTGTTTGTTATAACAGCCCAAATGGACTAACAACAGATACCTTCTCATTTTGTTCTTGCTTCCTTGTCTGAATTTCTATTGGGCATCAAAAACATAAAACCAGTATATTTTTCCCTGTAAATTAGTCTCTCCTCCCACCATATTATCTTATGACATTCCTATACAATTAGATAAGATTATGCAACTGGTATAATAAATAACCTCTTGAAATATTGCCTTAGTACAAAAAAGGTATTTCTTGCACATATACAGTCCATAATAAGGGTTTCTGATCAGTAGGCCACTATGCCACCAGTGATTCAGAGACTCAGACCTTTCATCTTTATGGCTTTGCCATCTTTAACACTTGATTTTCAAGGTCATTTAGCATGACTTTAATGAGCCTTTACAAGAAAAAAGAGCATCAAAAAGAAAGCAAAGTGATTTTGTGACCATTTCTGAAAATGATGCTTGTCACTTCTGTTCACATTCTATTAAATTGAACTCACTCATACTTCACGCATTGGAGAAGGAAATGGCAACCCACTCCAGTGTTCTTGCCTGGAGAATCCCAGGGACAGGGGAGCCTGGTGGGCTGCCGTCTATGGGGTATCACAGAGTTGGACATGACTGAAGAGACTTAGCAGCAGCAGCAGCAGCACACTACTCCACCTAAAGGAGTATATTAGTTTGCTCAGGCTGTCATAGCAAAATGCCATAGACCAAGGGACTTAAAAAAAAGAAATTTACTGCTCATAGTCCTGAAGCCTGAGAAATCCACCAGAGGTATCTGGTGAGGACTCTCCTCCTGGCTTGTAGATGGCCACCTTCTCACTGTATTGTCACCTGGTAGAGTAAGGGAGATGAAAAGGGAGAGAGAATTAAAGAACTCTTTCTCTTCTTACAAGACCACAGTCTTATCAGAGTATGAGCTCATTATGACTCATTTAGTCTTAATTATCTCCTAAAGACCCTACCTCCAGGTACAACCATATTGGGGTATAGGACTTCAACATATGAATTAAAGGGGCCAAAATTCAGTCCATAGAAGCAAGCCAGAAAATGTAATCTGGGAATATATTTCCAGGAAGAAGAGAACAAATGTTTGAAAAATGACTAGTCAGACTTACCACAATCTACACTTCTGCTCATCAAATATTCTTTCCACCTTTCTTTTCACACAGATAACACACTTACTTCTCTCTAAGGAATGAAAGCCAAAGTCCCATACATTTATTGTATCCAGCTTAACATTCAGAGTCTCTGGATGATGATGTTTCTCTTCAAGTATAAAAATGTCTTCTCACACTCCAGCGACTTGTACCTAAAATACAAGTTGTCTTTCCCTACCCCTGACATACACATATATACACTCATTCACTCACTCTCACCAAATCTATAAGGTGTAGCAGGAGGAAGGTAGCCACAGTGAACATTTTTGTTTAGAAAAGGAAAGAACTGTCACAGATCTATAGCAATAATGAAGTTCTTCCAGACAGGAATTTTAAGGAAACTCTCTCCTGGCAGTTAGGGATCTCACTGAATCTGCTCTCTGGGGGAATTCTCTGGTTCCATTGTTGTCTGTATCCCCTGGACTTCATCAAAATTAAATTTTTTGCACTATGAAAGCTCATGTGTAAATGATGAAAACACAAACCACAGTTTGGGGGAAAAATGTATGCAAACCACATGTCTATAATATAAAGTATTCTTAATTCTCTACAATAAAAATCAAACAGTGTAATTATAAGATGGGCAAATGACACGAATAAACATTTTACCAAAGAGGATAGATAGATAACAAATAAGGGTATGAAAAAAAAAGCCCAACATAATTTAGCTGTTAAAAAAATGTAAATCAAAACCCAGTTATATATCATTGCATACCTGTCAAAATGGCTAAAGTAAAATTGAAGTTACAACTCTAAATTTGGCCAAGGATGTAAAGAAACTAGACCATGCAGGCATTATTAATGTAAATGTGAAATGGTACAGCTACTCTGGGGAAGAGATGGGCAATTTCTTGGAAAACTAAACATCCCAACTATCATATGACCCAGCAATTGCACTCCAAGGTATTTATACGAAAGAAATAAAAAACATCTTCACAGGGAAACCTGGACGTTCACAGCAGCTTTAAGTGTAATAGCCAATATCCTTGCCCAGCGCAGATACCCTTCAACACGTGAAGGATTAAACACACTGTAGCACCTCCATACTATGGAACACTATTCACGAATAGAAAACAAATGATGCCCACATCATCTTGGATGAATCTCTGGGGAATTATTTTGTGTGAAAAAGAAAAAACAAAACAGTAGGTTACATATTCTATGTTTCTGTTTGAAATGACAAGACTGTAGGAATGGAAGATAAATTAGTATTTGCCAGTCACTGTGAAATGAGATCAGGAGAGAATGGGTGAAGTTATAGAAGAGCAACACGAGGATCCTTGTGGCATCACACTGCTCAGTATTTTTACTGTGGTTGTAGCTATACAAACATATAAATAAATAAATAAAACTGCGGAAATCTAAGATAAAGGAATTGTATTGATGTCAATATCCTGGTTATGATATTTTATTATGATTTTGAAAAATGTTAACAACTGGAGGAACATGTACAAGGGATTTCTCTGAATTATTTCTTACAATCGCATGCTCTTGTTTAATTAATTTATTTTTTAATTGAAAGATAAATGCTTTGCAAATTTTGTTGTATTCCGTCAAACCTCAACATGAATAAGCCATAGGTATACATGTGTACCCTCCCTCTTGAAACTCCCTCCTATGTCCCTCCCCATCCCACCCTTCTAGGTTGACACAGAGGCCCTATTTAAGTTCCCTGAGACATACAGCAAATTCCCATTGGAATTTTTACATATCTATTTTACATATGATAATGTAAGTTTCCATGTTGCACTTTTCATATTTCTTATTCTCTCCTCCCGTCTCCCCATGTCTGCAAGTCTATTCTCTATTTCTAGCAACCAAATTCATCAGTACCATCTTTCTAGATCTGATATGTATACGTTAGTATACATATTTATTGGAGAAGGAAATGGCAACCCACTCCAGTACTCTTGCTTGGAGAATCCCGTGGAGGGAGGAGCCTGGTAGGCTACAGTCCATGGGGTCGCAAAGAGTCGGACATGACTGAGCGACTTCACTTTCACTTTGGTACATATTTATATTTCTCTTTCTGATTTACTTCACTTTGTATGAGAGGCTCTCAGTTCATCCACCTCATTAGAACTGACTCAAATGTGTTCCTTTTTATGGCTGAGTAATATTCCATTGTATATATGTACAACTTCCTTATCCATGCATCTGTTGATGGACATCTAGGTTGCTCCCATGTTTTAGCTATTGTAAATAGTGCTGCAATGAACACTGAGGTACATGTGTATTTTTCAATTTTGGTTTCCTCAGGGTATATACCTAGCAGTGGGATTGCTGGGTCAAATTGTGGTTTTACTCCTAATTTTTAAAGGAATCTCCATACTGACTTCATACTGGCTGCATAAATTTACATTCCCACCAACAGTGCAAGAGCATTCCCTTTTTTAGACATCGTCTCCAGCAGTTATTGCTGTAGACCTTTTGATGATAGCCATTCTAACCAGTGTGAGGTAACTTCTCATTGTAGGTTTGATTTGCATTTCTCTAATAATGAGTAATGTTGAGCATCTTTTCATGTGTTTGTTAGCCATCTGTATGTCTTCTTCAGATAAATGTCTCTTTAGGTCTTTTTCCCACTTTTTGATTGGGTTGTGCTTTTCTGGTTTTGAGTTATATGAGCTGCTTGTATATTTTGGAAATTAATCCTTTGTCAGTTGTTTCCTTTGCTTTTATTTTCTCCCATTCTGAGGGTTGACTTTTCACCTTCTTTATAGTTTCCTTCGCTGTGCAAAGGATTTTAAGTTTAATTAGGTCCCATTTGTTTACTTTTGTCTTTATTTTAATTCCTCTAGGAGGTGGGTCAGAGAGGATTTTGCTTTGATTTATGTCATCAAGTGTTCTGCCTATGTTATCCTCTAAGAGTTTTATAGTTTCTGGACTTAAATGTAGGTCTTTAATTCATTTTGATTTTATCTTTTTGTATGGTGTTAGTAAGTGTCTTAATTTAATTCTTTTACATGTTGCTGTCCAGTTTTCCCAGCACTATTTATCGAAGAGGCTGTCTTTGCCCTATTGTATATTCTTGCCTCCTTTTTCAAAAATAAGGTACCCATAGGTGCATGGGTTTATTTCTGGGCTTTCTATTTTGTTTCTTTGGTCAATATTTCTGTTTTGTGCCACTACCATACTGGCCTGATGACTGTAGCTTTGTAGTATAATCTGAAGCCAGGAAGGTTGATATCTCCAGCTCCATTATTCTCAAGACTGCTTTGGCTATTTGGGGTCTTTTTGTTTCTATATGAATTGTGAAATATTTTGTTCTAGTCCTGTGGAAAAAATGCCATTGGTAATATGATAGGGATTGCATTGAATCTGTAGATTGCATTTGGTAGTATAGCCATTATCACAAGATTGGTTCTTCCTACCCAGGAACATGGAATATCTCTCTATCTGTTTATGTCATCTCTGATTTCTTTCATCAGTGTCTTATAATTTTCTCTGTACAGTTCTTTTGTCTCTCTATATAGTTTTATTTCTAGATATTTTATTATTTTTGTTGCAATGGTGAGTGGGATTGATTCCTAAATTTCTTTTTCTTATATTTCATAGTTAGTATATAAGATTGAAAGTGATTTCTGTGTATTCACTTTGTATCCTGTGAAGTTTGTTAAATTAACTGATTAGCTCAAGTAATTTTCTGATAGTATCTTTAGGGTTTTCTATGTATAGTATCGTGTCATCTGCAAACACTGAGAGCTTTATTTCTTCTTTTCTGATATAGATTCCTTTTGTTTCTTTTTCTTCTCTGATTTCTGTAGATAGCATTTTCAAAACTATCTTGAATAATAGTGGAGAGAGTGGACACCCTTGTCTTCTTTCTGATCTTAGTGGGGATGCTTGCAGTTTTTCACCATTGAGAATAATATTTGCTGTGGGCTAATCATAAATGGCCTTTAGTATGCTGAGGTAGGTTCCTTCTATGCCTATTTTTTGAAGAGTTTTAATCATAAATGCGTGCTGAATTTTGTTAGGCTTTTTCTGCATCCATTGAGATTACCATATGGTTTTTATCTTTCAATTTGTTAATATGATGTATCACATTGATTGATTTGTATATACTGAAGATCCTTGCATCCCAGGAATAAATCCAACTTGATCATGCTGTATGAGCTTTTTCATGTGTTGTTGAATTCTGTTTGGTAGAATTTTCTTGAGGATTTTTGCATCTGTGTTCATCAGTGAAATTGGCCTGTAGTTTTCTTTTATGTGTTGTCTCTCTGATTTTGGAAATCAGGGTGATGGTGGCCTTGTAGAATGAGTTTGGAAATATTCCTTCCACTGAAATTTTTTGAAACAGTTTTAGAAGGACAGGCATTAGCCCGTCTCAAGGTGCTTGATAGAATTCACCTGTGAAGCCATCTGTACTGGGCTTTTGTTTTTTGGGAGATTTTTATCACAGTTTCGATTTCAGTGCTTATAATTTGGTTGTTCATAATTTCTCCTTCTTCCTGGTTCAGTCTTGGAAGACTGTATTTTCTAGGAATCTGTCCATTTCTTCCAGGTTATCCATTTTATTGCCATATAGTTGTTCATAAGAGTCTCTCATAATCCTTTTTATTTCTGCATTGTCTGCATTTCTGCATTGTCTGCATTTCTGCATTGTCTGCATTTCTTTCTACATTTATGTCTGCATTGTGACCTCTCCTTTTTCATTTCTAATTTTGTTGATTTGATTCTTCTCTCTTTTTCTCTTGGAGAGTCTAGCTAAAGGTTTGTCAGTTTTGTTTATCTTCTCAAAGAACCAGCTTTTAGCTTTATTAATCTTTATTATTGTTTCCCTCATTTCTTTTTCAATTATCTCTGTTCTGATCTTTATGATTTCTTTCCTTCTGCTTATTGGTGGGCAGGGAGGGTAGGGGGGAGTTGCTCTTCTTTTTCCAGTTGTTATAGGTGTAAAGTTAGGTTGTCTACTGAAGGTTTCTCTTGTTTCTTAGGGTTCTGCTATTTAAGAGGTTTTTCCCTCTTAGAACTGCTTTTGCTCCATTCCATAAGATTTGAGTTGTCGTATTTTCATTGCCATTTGTTTCTAGGAATTTTTAAATTCCCTTTTGATTTCTTCAGTAATCTGTTCATTATTTAGAAATGTATTGTTTAACCTCCATGTGTTTGTGTTTTTTACAGTTTTTTTTCTTGTAATTGATGTCTAATCTCAGAGTGTTGTGGTCAGAAAAGATGCGTGATATGATTTAAATTTTCTTAAACTCTGTGACCCAAGATGTGGTCTATCTTGAGAATGTTCCATGTGCACTTGAGAAAAGCTGTATTCTGCATTTTGATGGACTGTCCTAAGATACCAATGAGAGCCATCTTGTCTAATGTATCATTTAACACGTGTTTCCTTATTACTTTTTTGTTTTGATGATCTGTCCATTGGTGTAAGTAGGGCATTAAAGTCTCCTACTATTATTGTGTTACTGTCAATTTCTCCTTTTATGTCTGTTAGTGTTTGTCTTATGTATTGCGGTGCTCCTATGTTGGGGGCATAGATATTTCCAATTGTTATGTATCCCTCTTGGATTGTTCCCTTGCTCATTATGTAGTGTCCCTCTTTATCTCTTGTAATATTCTTTCTTTTAAGGTCTACATTGTCTGATATGAAGATTGCTACTCCAGCTTTCTTTTGCTTTCCATTTGCATGGAATATGTTTTTCCATCCTCTCACTATCAGTCTGTATGTCTCCTTAGGTTGGAAGTGGGTTTCTTGTAGACAGCATATATATGGGTCTTGTTTTTGTATCCATTCAGCCAGTTTGTGTCTTCTGGTTGGAGCATTTAGCTCGTTTACATTTGAATTAATTTTTGATATATATGTTCCTATTGCCATTTTCTTAATTGCTTGGAGTTTGTTTTTGTAGATCTTTTTCTTCTTTTGTATTTTCTGACTATATAAGTGCCTTTACCATTTGTTGAAAAGCTGGTTTTGTGGTACTGCATTCTCTTAACTTTTGCTTGTCTGTAAGACTTTTGATTTCTCCATCAATTTTGAATGCAATCCTTGCCAGGTAGAGCAATCTTAGTTGTAGATTTTTCCTTTTCAGTACTTTAAATATATCCTGCCATCCCCTTCTGACCTGCAGAGTTTCTGTTGAAAGATCAGCTGTTAAACCTATGGGGTTTCCCTTACATATCACTTGCTGCTTTTCTCTTTTCTGCTTCTAATATTCTTTCTTTGTTTTCAGTAATTGTTAGTTTGAAGAATATGTCTCTTGGCTCATTTCTCCTTGGGTTTATCCTGTATGGGACTCTTTGCACCTCTTAGACTTGATTGCCTACTTCCTTTTCCATCATGTTGGGGAAATTTTCAACTATAATCTCTTCAAAAATTTTCTCATACCCTTCCTTTTTCTCTTCTTCTTCTGGGACCCCTATAATTCGAATGTCGGTGTGTTTAGTATTGTCCCAGAGGTCTCTGAGACTCTTCTGTTCTTTTCATTCCTCTTACTTTACTCTGCTCTTCAGCAGATATTTCCACCATTTTATCTTCCAGCTCACTGATCTGTTCTTCTGCTTCAGATATTCTGCTATTAATTCCTTCTAGAGTATTTTTAATTTCAGTAATTAAGTTGTCTCTGTATGTCTATTCTTTAATTCATCTAGGTCTTTGTAAATTGATTCTTGCATTTTCTCCATTCTGTTTTCAAGGTTTTTGATCTTCTTTACTATTGTTATTCTGAATTCCTTTCAGGTAGTTTGCCTATTTCCTCTTCATTTATTTGGACTTGCGTGTTTCTAGTCGTTCTTTCATTTGTACAGTATTTCCCTGCCTTTTCATTATTATTTTTTTTTAGCTTATTATGTTTGAGGTCTCTTTTTCCCAGGGTCCAAGGTTGAATTATTTCTTCCTTTGGTTTCTACCCTTATAAGGTTGGTTCAATGGTTTGTGTAAGCTTCATGTAGGGTGAGATTTGCACTGAGCTTTTTTCCTTTGATGGGAAGGGCTGAGTGAGGTAGTAATCCTGTCTGCTGATGACTGGGTTTGGATTTTTGTCTTATTTGTTGTTTGGATGAGGTGCCCCACACAGGGTGTTACTGGCAGTTGGGTGATGCCAGGTCTTGTAGACAAGTGGTTGCCTTTGTGGGAGTTCTCACTGTTTGAAACTCCCAAGGGTTAGGAATTCTCTGGTAGTCAAGGTTCTTAGAGTCAGCGCTCCCACTTGCACAGGCTCAGGGCTTGATCTCTGGCCAGGAATGGAGATTCCACTGGTGGTTTGTTATGGTATTAAGTGGGGTTTAAACAAATACCCCCAAAGAGAAATCAAAGATGAACACCAGACAAATGGGAGTTACAAAATCAGGCACATGATGATTAAACTAATGGAATATACCCACATACATATGCACCCATAAGCAAAATCAAAACAGCCCAACAAAAATAAAGTACAATAGATTGACCCAGCAAACAAAGGAAACCAAAAATGATATCTACCAGTTAAGAACAAAACTAACTAAAGCACAAACAAGAGAACAAAACTAAAGCAATGTGCCATCTTTGGAATAAAACAATGAAACCAAAACTAACAAATATAGTGAGGAAAAGAAAGAAAGAATTGAAATACAAGGTTAAATAGAGGTAGATAAAGAAAATTTGTTTATATTAAAGATTAGCTGCAAGGGGAAAAGAACAGTAGTAAAAGCAAACAAAAGAATTAATGTAGAAAAAATAATAATAGGTTTAAAAATTTTAAGTTATAATTTTTAAAAAAAGAAATAAATAAATAAAAGGAAAATGCCAGGCAACTGCAAACGACCAATGGAGAGACAGAGGTTTATAATAGCAATAAAAAATGTGATTTATGCAGCATGCTTGGGGCTGGTGCATGGGGATGACCCAGAAAGATGTTATGGGGAGGGAGGTGGGAGGGGGTTCATGTTTGGGAATGCATGTAAGAATTAAAGATTTTAAAATTTAAAAAATAAAAAACTAAAAAAAAAAAATAAAATAAAATAAATAAAAAGCCGTTTGAGAATAACAGAGGAGAATAGCAAACACCAGCTGCAGGATATTAAAAAAAAAAACCCAAAAGCATAATTAGATTTCATAGTGCTAATAAAATCATAACTACTACAAAGGGGGAAGAAAAAGGAAAAAATTCTAAAGAAGCTAAAGGACAAGTAAATATATAAGAATAGTACATGATTTTCTTGAGTCTGCTGTCAGCATCCTTTCCCTCGCTGGGAGTCACAGTCCACCTCACCTCCCTAGGCTGCCCTCCTACACTGGCTAGTCTCTGGACCTGCTGTGGGGGCAGCTCAGACTCTAATCTCCTGTGTGTTCTTGCCTCCAATGTCAACAGCTATCAGAACTAGTGTGCTTTCTTTTGTGGAAGCTCTCAATGTCCTTTTATATATTCTATAGACTCAGAGTCTGACTAGTTGATCTTGTGGATTTAATTGGTGGGAAGGTTTTGGGTCTTCTTTCTTAGGCACCCTGCCCCTGGGTTTCAATTGTGGTTTTATTTCCACACCTGCTTGTGGGTCGTTCACTGAGTTTGCTCCTGAGGCTGCCCTGGATGCCTTGGGTCTTCCCCAGTGAGAGCCAGGTGTGGAGGTGGTGAAGCAATTTGGGTTGCAGGGGTTCTGGCAGCACCAGGTACTCAGGGGAGTTGGCGGCTAGGGCAGTTGGAAATAGTGCTCTATAAAGGTAGGGCAACCTACTCCAGTATTCTTGGCTGGAGAACACCACTGACAGAGATGCCTGGCCAGCCACAATTGACAGGGTCACAAAGAGCTGAACATGACTGAGACAACCCTGTTTTGCATAAATGCAAGACATGTTTTGCCTGTCGCAGCCCTGCTTCAGGAAGGTTGACAGTGAAGGAGGCACAGCTGCTTGAGTCGTGGGGACCTGATGCCGCCAAGTATTCAGGGACACGGTCTGCCTCAGCCGCAGGAGTTATGGCCCTATCAGAGTCTGTTTTTGAGCCTCTGGTGATCAAAAGGCCTCTTTGGCTAGTTTTCTTCTGCAGCTCTGCCCGTTCGGGCACTTAGAGGACTCCCTTGCTTGGGGTCCTTCTCTGTTGTTCCGTGCATCAGGCACATAGAGGGATCCCCCCCAACACACACCCTGCCCCAGCTGCAGTCCTACTCTGTAATTTGGTGCGTCAGACACTTAAAGGGGCACCTTGAGTGGAGTCTTACTCTGTTGTTCCATCCATCAGGTGCTTGATGGGCCAGACTCTCTACTGTTCAGCTGCCGATGCTGGAATTCCATGCCAGAATACTGGAGTGGGTAGCCTTTTACTTCTCCAAGGGATCTTCACAACCCAGGGATCAAACCCAGGTCTCCGCACTGCAGGCAGTTTCTTTACCAGCTAAGCCACGATTTGGTTTTTTAAAAAGAAGCTTATCATTGTAAATTATTATACTAAAAGTTTTAGTGAATAATACCACTCAAAGATGAATGTGATTCAGTTCTTAATTTCAAGCAGTTTATAATGTATTACCTGTGGTGAGTAAGAAGGCAGCTAGCCTTCATTTTACATGAATGGACTTTTAGCACTGCACGAGAGTTCTCCTTATGTGATTCCAAAATACCTTCCTATCCTCTTCTAGTCCCAAGTTTCCCAATCCCTGCTACATTTCAGTCTTTTCTATTTCCCAAATATTCCAAGCATTCTTAAGACCCCATGCATGTGCTCTTGTGTTTCTGTTGAGAAGAAATACTTTTTTCCTTTCTCTATTAAAATATTTTCATCCTTTATCGCCTTTTCAAATGCCACAGCATATCCCACTGATAGTCTGAATCACCAAGTCCTTATTCTACATTCTCATAATAGTTCATCTTTTTGCTTTGTATCTCATTTTATACATTATTTAAGATTTGATTAAGCCGCTTCCATCTCTGGGTCAGGAAGATCCCTTGGAGCAGAGCATGGCAACCTACTCTGCTTCTCTTGCCTGGAGAATCCCATGGACAGAGGAGCCTGGCTGGCTACAGTCCATGTGGTCACAAAGAGTCAACAACTTATCATGCATATATTCAATATTTGATTAAACAGCCTAAATTCCCTCCCTCCTACCACATGCAATTATTACAAATCCCTTGATAAAAATAACTGAATCACATTCATTTCTGAGAGTTACTATCCTCTATGGCTCCTAATAGAGTCTTTTCATGAATTTTAATATTCAGTGAAATTTTTTGCTTACTTGCCATTGCCAAGCATTGTTCTTAATGCTTTCCATAATCAAATAACTTAATTCATAACAAGGAAGTTCTTATTATCTCTATTTTAAAAGTAATGGAACGGAGGCACAGAAAGTTTAAGCCTTTGTCCAAGGTCACAGGTTCTATATGTAATTTGATTGAGTTTGTACTCTTCAGCCTCTTGTAACATTGCCTCTAATATTGCCTTCAGTTGCTTTCAATAATTGACAGTCCAATATAACTTATGGAAAACTCTCTGAAAATAAGTTATTTCAGCTTGTTTCCTAGAAAACTAATATTATTGATTGTTAGGTATGTATCAGGCACAGTGACAGATGCTTCCACACAAATTAGCTCATGGAATACTGGTGTCCCCGTTTTATAAAAGTCACAAGTAAAACCTAGAGATGTTAAAGAATTTAGCCCATATTGCCCAGTGGGTAAGTATTAGAGGTTTGTTTGTCTGTTTGCTTTCATTAGGTCAAGCTACAAGTTGGAATTACACAATTGTTTACGAAATCTGACAGAACAAATTAAATGAGCTCTTTTTGATAAAGCAATTGAGCCCCGAGTAACAATGGCATCTTGGAAACCTGCCCTCCATTCGTATCTAGAAATTCTGTTATCTGAATCTGTTGTTTGACCTGGCTCTATCTGACACAGTTTTCTTTCTAAATGCTTTCAAGTTCTCAGTGTTCATATGAGTTGCTATGAGGTATCTTGTTATGAGTTGTTGGGTTTATAAAATGTTTAGAAAAATAATGACATAATGAAGCTGATTTCCTGGATTTTAAGTCAATCATTACTTGATGTAGAATCCCTTCCCCTCCTATTCCCTTCTGCCATCACCTATCATGTGCCTAGGACTTGTTAGACATTTGGAAAATCCAAAGAAGTGTTCACTGGGTTTCTATTCTTGAGGATTTTTTAATTCCATTGACTGGACATTATTTCAACCATTAAACAACAAAGTACTTCACAGTTGTATTTTCTAATTTTTATTTCTAATAGTTGTATTTTCTAATGCAATTCCATGTATATAATTTACATAATTATATATGTATAATTACAAACCTTATATATGAACGTATAAAATAAAATATATATATGTATATATAACATATGTATTCATCTCAAGGTTCCTTAAGTTTTTTTAAATGTGTGAAAACTATTAAATTAAAATGGAGCTATACAACTTCAGGCTTATTATACAAAATTGTTCTCTTTTCCTGTAAGAATTTCAGTAACAAACAGCTTTAATACCAATATACTCTGTAAGTATAATTTTTATTACAAGTTAAATACAATGAATTAGTAGATTAAAACTGGCAAAAGGCAGATATAAAATTGCCCTCCTTTGATCTTTAATCCACATATTCAGTAACTGCTGGTTTTTTTTATCACCTTTGGCCTTTGTAATTTTGTTTCTAGTAAAGTTCAAAATCTCCCAAGCTAAACAAGAGAACAAAAGAACAATGATTTTTAAAAAAAGTACAAGAGGAAAGAGCAGAGATCTTGAGAGCAAAGCAGCAACACTGCTTTCCATTTGCAAAGGAATGATGTTCAGTCATGATTGGCAGCATCACCAACTGGGATCCATTTAATGCAGATTTTGTTTTCTAATTAATTTGTATCTAAATTATATAATGAACACACAGAAGTAAGTGTATAATCAAAAGCTTTTTTCATATGTGCCACATGTAAGTGTGTTATTTGTCTCTTGAAATGACAGGAAAGATCAAAAGAGTCAGCCAAGGCTTCATGAGCATGTGGAATTTTGAGCTGGGCCATGTGATGAAAAGATGAAATGTTCTGTGAAATGTATAGATGAGATGAACAGTATCTCAGTGGGAAACAATACTTATGAGAAGGGTTTGGAGAGAAGTTACCCTAGAATGTGTTTGGTACTGAGCTGATTCAGCCAGTATAGCTATTAACAATTACCAGAATTTTATATGGAAATAAGTAGCCATCGATAGGTAACACCTATTAGACATAAGCAAGGTCCTCGGGAGCCTCTCCACAATCTATCAATTTCCAGTAAAAAAAACTCTCAGACAGAATGTGTCTATACCTCCAAACAACCATGAGCAAGCAGACAAATAAATAAATAGAAATCTGTTTGTGAGGTTGAGTCCCAGCTCTGTCTTTTTAGGTGCTCTGAACTTAACAGATGAAATGTTCACTGGAGTCAAAACCTATAATATTCCAAAGGTAGGGTCAGCTGACCTAGTGTTTAGTATTAAGCACCTGGACTTTTCTCAATAGAAGGCAGCCCAGAAGCAATGTTTTGGAATCAAGCCATAGTCACCATACTACAGGGCACAGACTACTGGCCAACTGGGCTTTCATACTTCATATTTCTGGTTAATCCATATGTCTTCAACATAATTTCACCAGCAAAAACTGATTTCTAACCTTCATTTTGCTAATTAACAAAGCATCTACTATTGAATAGAGATAAAGATAGTTTAAAAGCTCATAGGAACTCTCTCTTGTAAGAGGGCCCTTTTGATTAAATGCCAAAGCAACATCCCTGGGGTGCGTATTCCCTCTATGGGCAACCCACCAGTGCCAGTGTGAATTAAGGTTAATTAACACACATTTTCATACCATACTGTCTCGGATGAGGGATTTAAAGAGCAAATTACCATTGACATAGCAGATAGAAATAGCAATAAGTCCTTCAGTGAAAGAAGCAATTTGCAGTTAGCAATAGTCTGTCCCTCTGTCCACCCAAGTAACCTTCACACCATTCTCCCTGCACATTCAAAACCCTTCTCCCAAGGAAAAATATTCAAAGTTCCATCCAGTTACTGTGGCCAGCTCAAAATTTAGGATCGCTGGTGATGAGCAGCTTCTCCACCAATCCATAGTGACTCGTCAAACCCAGAAAATGCATAATCTAGAAAGAAGTTAGATATGTATCTACATCATTCCCAGGGGACATACAATACACAATGAGGACAAAACTCTGGCTTGAGCACATCACTTCCTTATAACACTATGCAAACAGGTGGAGACTAAACATGGTTCACTGGAGAAGGTAATGGCAAACCACTTCAGTATTCTTGCCTTGAGAACCTCATGAACAGTATGAAAAGGCAAAAAGATGATGAAGAACTGAAAGATGAACTCCCCAAGTTGGTAGGTGCCTAATATACTACTGTAGATCAGTGGAGAAATAATTCCGGAGAGAATGAAGAGATGGAGCCAAGGCAAAAACAACACCCAGCTGTGGATGTGACTGGTGATGGAAGGAAAGTCCGATGCTGTAAAGAGCAATATTGCATAGAAACCTGGAATGTCAGGTCCATGAATCAAGGCAAATTGGAACTGCAGATGGCAAGAGTGAACATGGATGTTTTAGGAATCAGCTAACTGAAATGGACTGTAAAGGGTGAATTTAATTCAGATGACCATTATATTTACTACTGTGGGCAAGAATCCCTTAGAGGAAATGGAGTAGCCATCATAGTCAACAGGAGTCCGAAATGCAGTACTTGGATGCAATCTCAAAAACAACAGAATGATCTCTGTTTGTTTCCAAGGCAAACCATTCAATATCATGGTAATCCAAGTCTATGCCCCAACCAGTAATGATGAAGAAACTGAACTTAAATGGTTCTTTGAAGATCTAAAAGACCTCCTAGAACTAAAACCTGAAAAAGATGTCATTTTCATTATAGGGGACTGGAATGGAAAAGTAGGAAGTCAATAAACACCTGGAGTAATGGGCAAATTTGGCCTTGGAGTACAGAATGAAGTAGGGCAAAGGCTAATAGAGTTTTGCCAAGAGAACGCACCGGTCATAGCAAACACCCTCTTCCAACAACACAAGAGAAGAATCTACACATGGACAGCACCAGATGGTCAATACCAAAATCAGATTGATTATATTCTCTGCAGCCAAAGATGGACAAGTTCCATACAGTCAGCAAAAACAAGATTTGGACCTGACTATAGCACAGACCATGAACTCCTTACTGTCAAATTCAGACTTAAATTGTCATACCATTCAGGTATGACATAAATCAAATCCCTTATGATTATACAATGGAAGTGACAAATAGACTCAAGGGATTAGATCTGATATACAGAGTGCCTGAAGAACTATTGATGGAGGTTTGTGACACTGTACAGGAGACAGGGATCAAGAACATCCCCAAGGAAAAGAAATGCAAAAGGGAAAAATGGCTGTCTGAGGAGGCCTTACAAATAGCTGTGAATAGAAGAGAAGTGAAAGGCAAAGGAGAAAAGAAAAGAAATACCCATTTGAATGCAGAATTCCAATGAATAGCAAGGAGAGATAAGTAAGCCTTCCTTAGCAATCAATACAAAGAAATAGAGGAAAACAATATATAAATAAGCCTGTTTATTTAACTTTTATGCAGAATACATCATGAGAAATGCTGGGCTGGATGAAGCACAAGCTGGAATCAAAATTTGACAGGAGAAATATCAATAACCTCAGATATGAAAATGACACCACCCTTATGGCCGAAAGCAAAGAACTAAAGAGCCTCTTGATGAAAGTGAAAAAGGAGAGTGAAAAAGTTGGCCTGAAACTTAACATTCAGAAAACTAAGATCATGGCATCTGGTCCCATCACTTCATGGCAAATAGATGGGGAAACAGTGGAAACGAGACACACTTTATTTTGGGGGGGGGGGCTCCAAAATCACTGCAGATGGTGAGTGCAGCCATGAAATTAAAAGACACTTGTTCCTTGGAAGAAAAGCTATGACCAACCTAGACAGTATATTAAAAGGCAGAGACATTATTTTGCCAACAAAGGTCTGCCTAGTCAAAGCTATTGTTTTTCCAGTAGTGAAGTATGGATGTGAGAGTTGGACTATAAAGAAAGCTGAGCACTGAAGAATTGATACTTTTGAACTGTGGTGTTGGAGAAGACTCTTGAGAGTCCCTTGGACTGCAAGAAGATCCAACAAGTCCATCCTAAATGAAAGCAATCCTGAATATTCATTGGAAAGACTGATGCTGTAGCTGAAACTCCAATACTTTGGCCACCTGATGTGAAGAACTGACTCATTTGAAAAGACCCTGATTTTGGAAAAGATTGAAGGCAGGAAGAGAAGGGGACGACAGAGGATGAGATGGTTGGATGACATCACCGACTCAATGGACATGAGTTTGGGTGAACTCTGAGCTGGTGATGGACAGAGAGGCCTGGGATGCTGCATTTCTGTGGGGTCACAAAGAGTCGGACATGACTGAGCGGCTGAACTGAACTGAACTGAACAGTGTCAGAAGCTCATAGGAAAGCATATCTTCAAATTAAGAAGTTGGGGGCCTCTAGGTCTCTGAGATCATTACAAGTGGCTTCCTGAGCTGAGGGAGTGGTCAGTAGCTTCTTTGAGGTCCTGAGATTTACAGCTGCCTACATGTGAACTCTCAAGCATTGATTGGTAAGATCAGGAATGGTGCCTTCTTGTCTCTTTACTACCTTAGTCATTCTGTTAGTTGTGGAAAATTCTAATTGCCTGCATTAAAATGTTTTATTCTTGGAAGTTTGAGTTTTATTTTCCTAATCAAACCCAATGTGTTCCACCATATTTCATCAAACCTAAGTCATCATCAAATATAAGACCCACCATCAATTTTTTCAACACAGAAATATAAAGACTATGTTTTCAACAGACACAAAAAAGATAAACTATGATATGTCATTGTCAAGACATTCTGATTTCAGAGATATCCAAATGTTAAAATGTGCCTGTTAGAATCATATGGAAAGAGTTAATTTATTTGAAATTGTTTTTTGTGCATGAGGTGAAGTAGGATCAAGTTTCATATTTTCCATGAATACAACTGTGGGCTTCCTGGTGGCTCAGCTGGTAAAGAATCTACCTGTAATGTGGGAGAGCTGGGTTCAATCCCTGGGTTGGGAAGATCCCTTGGAGAGGATTGGCTATCCACTCCAGTATTCTAGCCTGGAGAATAATCCAATCCCTGGATTGTATAATCCATGGGATCATACAGAGTCACACACAACCAAGCGAAACTCACTTTCATTTATTTTCAATTATAAATACTAATAAATTTAATCTCCCCTGACCAGTAGTATTGCCTCTTTCAAATATCAAGTACTTGTATGTTGTGGATATGATTCTGGGCTCTCTAGTCTATTCCACTGGCTTGTCTCTTTCCACACCAATATCAAGCTGCCTTAGTTACTATATTACAAAAAAGTTTGATATCTAGTAAGCAAATCTTCCCAATTTGCTCCTCCTTAGTGAGCTTGGCCTATTGTAGGCTGTATACATTTTAGGCTCAGCTTGCCAAGTCACATGCAAAGCATTAAGGCGATCTTGATTTCAATGGCACTGACTCTAAATGAATTGGCCTGGACAGTGTTTAGTCTTCTAATCTGTGAGTATTGTGCATATCTATCCATTTTTATAGTATCTTTTCAATAAAAATATTTTACAATTATTTAAATAATCTTAGAAGCCTGCTATATATTTTGTTAAATTTATTTCAAAGTGCTTTATATTTTTGACAGTTTGTGAATGATATCTTTGTACAATTCAATTTATGTACATTGCATTTGCAAACTCTTTTAAAACTTTCTGTGAATAATGGCAGTTGTGTTTCTTCCTTTTAATAATTATACTTTTATTTCTTTTCTCATCTTATTGAACTGACTGGGATGTGAAGTTTTAGGTTACTACATTATTCCTCAAAGAGATTTTTCAAAGAGACAATTTTACCATGCAAATCTCCATTTCAGCCTGCAATATCTGCCACTGTACAACACACCATCTCAAAACACCATCTCTAGGTGTTGAAGTTACCAAAATGGATGTTGGCTTCACCAGCAATTCTCACAGGGATGCTTGTTCTTTCATTGTTCACAAAGGGAAAGTAACACTGCACTTTAGGGTGAGTTAGATCCAGGAGGAATCCCATGGGGAAGGATTGGGAACCATTTGTCTGGATTGATGTCAGAGAGCCAATTTCATGGGTCATAAAGAGTGCAGAGGCTCACACAGGACCCTGAGAGTGTTTTATGCAGAGAGCATTGGAATCAAAACTGATCTTCCTATCTCCTGAAACTCATTCAGAAAACTAAGATCATGGCATCTGGTCCCAGCCTAGTCAAAGCTATTGTTTTTCCAGTACTCTGAGCACTTTGATACTTTTGAACTGTGGAAAGACTGAGAGTCACTGCAAGAAGATCCAACAAGTCCATCCTAAATGAAAGCAATCCTGAATATTCATTGGAAAGACTGATGCTGTAGCTGAAACTCCAATACTTTGGCCACCTGATGTGAAGAACTGACTCATCCCTGAAAAGACCCTCTGATTTTGGAAAAGATTGAAGGCAGGAAGAGAAGGGGACGACAGAGGATGAGATGGTTGTGACATCACCGACTCAATGGACATGAGTTTGGGTGAACTCTGAGCTGGTGATGGACAGAGAGGCCTGGGATGCTGCATTTCTGTGGGGTCACAAAGAGTCGGACATGACTGAGCGACTGAACTGAACTGAACTGAACAGTGTCAGAAGCTCATAGGAAAGCATATCTTCAAATTAAGAAGTTGGGGTGCTCTAGGTCTCTGAGATCATTACAAGTGGCTTCCTGAGCTGAGGGAGTGGTCAGTAGCTTCTTTGAGGTCCTGAGATTTACAGCTGCCTACATGTGAACTCTCAAGCATTGATTGGTAAGATCAGGAATGGTGCCTTCTTGTCTCTTTACTACCTTAGTCATTCTGTTAGTTGTGGAAAATTCTAATTGCCTGCATTAAAATGTTTTA
Organism: Ovis aries; assembly: GCF_016772045.2. Lineage (NCBI taxonomy): Eukaryota > Metazoa > Chordata > Mammalia > Artiodactyla > Bovidae > Ovis > Ovis aries. The sequence continues at coordinate 2,647,534 of NC_056070.1, forward strand.
TTCTTGGAAGTTTGAGTTTTATTTTCCTAATCAAACCCAATGTGTTCCACCATATTTCATCAAACCTAAGTCATCATCAAATATAAGACCCACCATCAATTTTTTCAACACAGAAATATAAAGACTATGTTTTCAACAGACACAAAAAAGATAAACTATGATATGTCATTGTCAAGACATTCTGATTTCAGAGATATCCAAATGTTAAAATGTGCCTGTTAGAATCATATGGAAAGAGTTAATTTATTTGAAATTGTTTTTTGTGCATGAGGTGAAGTAGGATCAAGTTTCATATTTTTCCACATGAATACAACTGTGGGCTTCCCTGGTGGCTCAGCTGGTAAAGAATCTACCTGTAATGTGGGAGAGCTGAGTTCAATCCCTGGGTTGGGAAGATCCCTTGGAGAGAGGATTGGCTATCCACTCCAGTATTCTAGCCTGGAGAATAATCCAATCCCTGGATTGTATAATCCATGGGATCATACAGAGTCACACACAACCAAGCGAAACTCACTTTCATTTATTTTCAATTATAAATACTAATAAATTTAATCTCCCCTGACCAGTAGTATTGCCTCTTTCAAATATCAAGTACTTGTATGTTGTGGATATGATTCTGGGCTCTCTAGTCTATTCCACTGGCTTGTCTCTTTCCACACCAATATCAAGCTGCCTTAGTTACTATATTACAAAAAAAAAAAAAAAGTTTGATATCTAGTAAGCAAATCTTCCCAATTTGCTCCTCCTTAGGGTGAGCTTGGCCTATTGTAGGCTGTATACATTTTAGACTCAGCTCGCCAAGTCACATGCAAAGCATTAAGGCGATCTTGATTTCAATGGCACTGACTCTAAATGAATTGGCCTGGACAGTGTTTAGTCTTCCAATCTGTGAGTATTGTGCATATCTATCCATTTTTATAGTATCTTTTCAATAAAAATATTTTACAATTATTTAAATAATCTTAGAAGCCTGCTATATATTTTGTTAAATTTATTTCAAAGTGCTTCAGTTTGTGAATGATATCTTTGTACAATTCAATTTATGTACATTGCATTTGCAAACTCTTTTAAAACTTTCTGTGAATAATGGCAGTTGTGTTTCTTCCTTTTAATAATTATACTTTTATTTCTTTTTCTCATCTTATTGAACTCACTGGGATGTTAAGTTTTAGGTGGAAGTGGCAATAGCAAACATGCTTGTCCTTTTCTCGATCACAAAGGGAACGACCATAACACCTCACCATTAAGGGTGATGTTAGATATAGTTATTTTAGAGAATAAGAATGCTACATTCTCTTCTATTCCTAGTTTACAAAGAGATTTTTGTCAAAGAGACAATTTTACCAAATGTTTTATTATGTGATGAAAAATCTCCAGGGGCATTTCAGCCTGCAATATCTTTCTCATCACCAGCCACTGATACAACACACCATCATTTTTTGTTATGCCAAAACACCATCTCTAGGTACCTATTTTTGAATTTGTTAAGGTAAAGGTTAACTATGTTAACAAAGCTATCCCTGGATACACAGTTGGAATGAAATGGCTTCTTCCTTTCTTACATGGCAGCCTGTGAGTCCATTCTCACAGGGATGCTCTGTTCTACGTCATTGTTCACTTGGAAGTGCTAGTAGTAACGAATCTGCCTCCCAACACAGGAGACACAAGAGATGTGGGCTTGATCCCTGGGTCAGGAAGATCCCATGGGGAAGGAAATGGCAACCACTCCAGTATTCTTGTCTGGAAAATTCCATGGACAGAGCAGCCTGGCAGGCCACAGTCATGGGTCATAAAGAGTTGGACACGAGTGAACACACACACAAAAAAAAACTTTACTACCTAAGGAAGAGAAGAAGTGCAGTAGTGCTTTGAGTAATTCCAACACACAAAAAAAAACCACTGCTTAAGCTGTTCATAGAGAAGGCGATAGACTGCACTACCTGTCCCTTCAAAACTGTTCTTCCTTGTTCCCTCTCACATGGCCACCCAGCTGAAGATGACAGTTCTGAACCTCCTTTGCAGCCAGGTGTGGCCACGTGACTCAACAGGTCAATGGGAAGTGAGGAAGGAAAGTGGGCAACCTCCAGATGTCTCCGTCTGACAGGCAAGTTGTCTTTCCAGGACTTAATTCTTTCCTGCAAACTGGAAGGCAGACATGCTAGCAATCCGATTTTGAGCCAGCAGACGGAGATGATGACTGAGAATGGCAGGGCAACTGGCAGAAACTTGATCCATTCATTTTTTTTTAATTGAAATATATATAGTTGACTTACATGTTGTTTTAATTTCTGCTGAACAGCAAAGCGATTCAGTTACACACACACACACACACACACACACACACACACTTTTATTCTTTCCCATTATGGTTTATCACAGGATATTGAATATAGCTCCCTGTGCTATACAGTAGGACCTTGTTGTTTATCCACACTATATATAAACTAGTTTGCCTCTGCTAACCCCAAACTCTCACTCTATCGCTCCCCCACCCCCTTTCCCCTCTGTTCTCTATGTCTGAGTCTGTTTCTGTTTCAGAGACAAGTTCGTTTGTGTCATAATTTATAGTCCACATATAAGTGGTATCATATCTACTCCTTTAGCATAAATACCTTTCCGAAAAGATATTTTATTATCATTCAATAAAATAAGAGTTAAAAATTAATTGTGGAATTTCCTATTTCAGTATCTTCATTAAAATAGTGTTCAAGTATCTAGGAAAAGACAGCTGGAAATAGATATTTTTTAAAAAGCCAAACCAACTATTTAAGCGTTTTCTTATTTTACATTAACCACTAAATTCAAGCCTAGCATTTACTGAGGGACTATAGCTTGTATTAGCTATTGTAAGGGATCCTAGGAATAATACCTTGTAACACAGACAATGACTCCATAACAGTAATGAACAAGACAGACACTGAGACACATTTTTCTCTCTATGTCTCTCTCTACTTTCTCCCCTGTCTCTGATCTCTGGCTACGAAAGCAGGTAACCACTAAAGAATATATTTTAAAGTATTTGGTGGATATAAAGCATAACTCAGCTTCAAACTAAATCAAATCTCCAGCTGATTTCAAACAGATATCACATAGTTACTGCTGTAGCACAAAGGAAAATGATCACTGTGGTAGGCTGTTCTGATTCTACTGTTCTGAAGATACTCAAACATTAGGGAAGAACACTCTACACTGTAAAAAACTGGTAGTCTGCTGATCATTATTTCAAGAAGTAGCTAATAATAAACCTTAGTAATATTTGAAGCTCACAATCCAAGTAATAATTTTGCCTAAAACTATGAAGTACTAATTATGTGCTGAGGACCTTACATATAAGTGATTCAGTCTTCCCACAAAAGCTCTATAGGTAGATATTACTAATGTCTTCATTTTACAGATAAGAAAACAAAAACTTAGATGGATTGAGTAACTTGCTCAGCTAATATAGTATTCAAGTTTCCTAGACTTAGATTATTAGTGTATTAGCCTTATTTGTCACTGCTTGATCTCATTTGGCTTCCAGATAACCTTCTCTTCTCTTTGCCTCATTTTCTCTTCTATTTAAAATGTCTTTCAAGAGTGCACTATCTGTATAAATAAGGGCTATCAATAACTTCTTTACAACTAAGAAAGATGTGGAAAAGTTGTCACTTAAATTATATATCTTTGTGATGGGAAGTCTTTAATGTTTAATTTATATATAATTTTCAGACTAACTATTTAAATGGCTTTGCTACTGCTGCTAAGTCACTTCAGTCGTGTCCAACTCTGTGCGACCCCATAGACGGCAGCCCACCAGACTCCCCCGTCCTTGGGATTCTCCAGGCAAAAACACTGGAGTGGGTTGCCATTTCCTTCTCCAATGCATGAAAGTGAAAAGTGAAAGGGAAGTCTCTCAGTCGTGTCCGACTCTTAGCGACCCCCATGGACTGCAGCCTACCAGGCTCCTCTGTCCGTGAGATTTTCCAGGCAAGAGTACTGGAGTGGGGTGCCATTGCCTTATCTGTTAAATGGCTTTAGTTAATATAAAATACATTTTAGGAATATATTCTATAATCCAGTGTATACAATTATCAATGAGTGATAAATATTTTTCATGTTAGGAATAATGCAAAATAGAGTTTGTCAGAATTCTTGGGTTTTTAGGGCACAATCCTGAGGTGGTCTGCAAGTCATGAATAGAATTCTGTGTGTGAAATCACATATTTTATGCATCCCAACTATCATCTTAAAAAACAATAATCAAACAGGCTAAAATAAAAATTGAATGACCTTTAAGATACCTTGATAAAATGATATTAAATTGTTATATGAGTAGGCAATGAAAGATTATACTGTCAAAAATATAGGGAAAATGTCCTACAGATACGTATCAGGTAGTTCATTAATTAAAATATAACTATTTTCCTGGATTTTGTAGATGGTTAGGGCATTCATCATCTTGTAAATTTGTAATTTATTGTGATTTCTTTCTTCATTTGAAATAAATATTCTTTCTTATACAATTTTATGTTCTTTTTCTTATTAAGCATTCCACAAATTACATTAACTTTGGTCTTCATCATAAAACCTGAATTCTTCTATGTCTGGACATTTACTTGATTGTGATGAGGATAATGCAATATGAATTATGCAAAATAGGATGATGTATTTTAAAGAACTTGAAACAGTAAAGTTTACATTGTACTGAAGTTTTGGTGTTTTATTGCTTTGACTATGACTCATTTCCTCCTAAATTTTCGACATGTGGTAGAAAGACTTCCATAAATAGGTTTTAATTTTCAGCTCAAAATGGAATGTGCTTTTTTTTTTTTGTATAATATTCAGTTGTGGGGCTGAGCTATGTGACATCTCAGAAACTGGAGATAAGTTCTCTTCACTGAAGAAGTTTAGGCATTCTTGAGAATTTTTCAGATGTAAAGTTATTCACTTGTTGAGAATCTACTGTAAGCCAGACAATATGTTACACAACAAGAGAAGTCAGAAAGAGCTAGACTTCAAGATCGTCTCAGCGATGGCGTTAATCCACTGAGAATGGAAGAAATTTCTGAAAAATCCAAAAGCCTTTGAAAGTAATGGAATGGACAAGTTGAACAAATTTGAATGTTTGTTTGAGGCAAAAAAGAGGAGTGACTAAAATAATGATATAAATTTAAATGATATGTCCCCTTCAATAGATCTGAATACAACTTTCAAAATATTTGTTTACAATAATCATACATGACTTTACTGTCACATTTTGACAATGTGATTTGAAGACCTGCATATACACACACTTTCAGTAAAGAGAAAGTCAATGCAGCTATATATTTACAAGTTAAATGTTTTGAAGCGTGAATTCAACAAAACAGATTTTACTTAAAAAAACAGACCATAAAGTCAACTTCTGAAATTGTGTGTGCACAAAGATGGGCTGCTGAGAGCATTACTTTCACCGAAGCTAACTATCTGCTTGAATTGACGTTATTAATACCATTAGGTAACAAAAGGTTCACTCATGACGGAAAGAAATGGCTGTTGGTTTGCAATTTCGGATAAACTGTCAGGATTTCATCAGCTTTCTTGAAGAAAAAAATTCAACTTAAGAAGATACATATTAAAAAAAATTATATGCCTCAGTTCAGTTCAGTCGCTCAGTCGTGTCCAACTATTTGCGACCCCATGAATCACAGCACGCCAGGCCTCCCTGTCTATCACCATCTCCCGGAGTTCACTCAGGCTCACGTTCATCGAGTCAGTGATGCCATCCAGCCATCTCATCCTCTGTCGTCCCATTCACCTCCTGCCCCCAATCCCTCCCAGCATCAGAGTCTTTTCCAGTGAGTCAACTCTTCGCATGAGGTGGCCAAAGTACTGGAGTTTCAGCTTTAGCATCATTCCTTCCAAAGAAATCCCAGGGCTGATCTCCTTCAGAATGGACTGGTTGGATCGCCCTGCAGTCCAAGGGACTCTCAAGAGTCTTCTCCATCACAGTTCAAAAGCATCAATTCTTCGGCACTCAGCCTTCTTCACAGTCCAACTCTCACATCCATACATGACCACTGGAAAAACCATAGCCTTGACTAGACGGACCTTAGTCGGCAAAGTAATGTCTCTGCTTTTGAGTATGCTGTCTAGGTTGGTCATAACTTTTCTTCCAAGGAGTAAGCATCTTTTAATTTCATGGCTGCAGTCACCATCTCCAGTGATTCTGGAGCCCAAAAACATAAAGTCTGACACCATTCCCACTGTATCCCCATCTATTTGCCATGAAGTGATGGGACCAGATGCCATGATCTTCGTTTTCTGAATGTTGAGCTTTAAGCCAACTTTTCGCTCTCCTCTTTCACTTTCATCAAGAGGATTTTTAGCTCCTCTTCACTTTCTGCCATAAGGGTGGTGTCATCTGCATATCTGAGGTTATTGATATTTCTCCCGGCAATCTTGATTCCAGCTTGTGTTTCTTCCAGTCCAGCGTTTGTCATGATGTACTCTGCATAGAAGTTAAATAAGCAGGGTGACAATATACAGTCTTAACGTACTCCTTTTCCTATTTGGAACCAGTCTGTTGTTCCATGTCCAGTTCTAACTGTTGCTTCCTGACCTGCATACAGATTTCTCAAGAGGCAGGTTAGGTGGTCTGGTATTCCCATCTCTTTCAGAATTTTCCACAGTTTCTTGTCATCCACACAGTCAAAGGCTTTGGTGTAGTCAATAAAGCAGAAGTAGATGTTTTTCTGGAACTCTCTTGCTTTTTCCATGATCCAGTGGATGTTGGCAATTTGATCTCTGGTTCCTACAGGAGCCCAATAATATCAGTAAATTTGTATGCAAACTTACGACTTCATGGACTGTAGCCCACTAGGCTCCTCTCTTCATGGAACTCTCTAGGCAAGAATACTGGAGTGGATAGCTTTCCATTCTCCAGGGATCTTCCCAACACAGTGATGGAACCCAGGTCTTCGGCACTGCAGTGGATTCTTTATGTTCTGAGCCACCAGGCAAGCCCACATGCAAATTTGAACCTTCTTAAATATCTTTTATTTAGATTAGAATCAATTTAGTTGTACAGGAGGCAGTGATCAAGACCATCCTCAAGAAAAACAAATGCAAAAAGGCAAAACTGTTGTCTGAGGAGGCCTTACAAATAGCTGAGAAAAGAAGAGAAGATAAAGGCAAAGCAGAAAAGGAAAGATATACCCACCTGAATACAGAGTTCCAAAGAATAGCAAGGAGAGATAAGAAAGTCTTCCTCAGTGATCAGAGCAAAGAAATAGAGGAAAATAATAGAATGGGAAAGACTGGAGATATCTTCAAGAAAATTGGAGATACCAAGGGAACACTTCATGCAAAGATGGGCATAATAAAGGACAGAAACTGTATGGACCTAAATGAAGCAGAAGATATTAAGAAGAGGTGGCAAGAATACACCGAAGAACTGTACAAAAGAGATCTTAATGACCCAGATAACAATGATGGTGTAATCACTCACCTAGAGCCAGATATCCTGGAGTCTGAAGTCAAGTGGGCCTTAGTAAGCATCACTATGAGCAAAGGTAGTGGAGGTGATGGAATTCCAGTTGAGCTATTTCCAGTCCTAAAAGATGATTCTGTGAAAGTGCTGCCCTCAATATGCTAGCAAATTTGGAAAAATCAGCAGTGGCCACAGGACTTGAAAAAGTCAGTTTTCATTCTAATCCCAAAGAAAGGCAATGCCAAAGAATGCTCAAACTACCACACAATTGCACTCAATGTAATGCTCAAAATTCTCCAAGCCAGGCTTCTACAGTATACTAACTGTGAGTTTCCAGTTGTTCAAAGTGGATTTTGAAAAGGCAGAGGAACCAGAGGTCAGACTGTCAACATCTGTCAGATCATCAAAAAAAGGAAGGGAGTTTCAGGAAAACACCTACTTCTGTTTATTGACTATTCCAAAGCTTTTGACTGTGTGGGTCACAACCAACTGTGGAAAAGTCTTAGACATGGAAATACCAAATTACCTTACCTACCTCTTGAGAAATCTGTGTGCAGGCCAAGAAACAACATTTAGAACTGGACCTGGAAAAAAAAAAAAAAAGAACTGGACCTGGAACAACAGACTGGCTCCAAATTGGGAAAGAAGTACATCAGGCTGTATATTGTCACCCTGCTTATTTAGCTTATATGCAGAGTACATCATGCAAAATGCCGGGCTGGATGAACCACTAGCTGGAATCAAGATGGCCCAGAGAATATCAATAACCACATATATGCATATGACACCACCCTTATCGCAGAAAACAAGGAAGAACTGAAGAGCCTGTTGAGGAGAGTGAAAAAGCTGGCTTAAAACTCAACATTCAAAAAACGAAGATCGTGACATCCGGTCCCATCTCTTCATGGCAAATAGCTGGGAAACAATGGAAAGTGACAGATTTTATTTTCTTGGGCTCCAAAATCACTGCAGATGGTGACTGCTGCCATGACATTAAAAGACGCTTCCTCCTGGAAAGAAAAGCTATGACCAACCTAGACAGCATATGAAAAAGGAATGCCAAACTAGTCAAAGGTCCGACCGACAAAGCCTGTCTAGTCAAAACTATGTTTTTTTTCTGTAGTCATGTATGGATGTGAGAGTTAAACTATAAGGAAAGCTGAGCACTGAAAACTAATACTTTTGAACTGTGGTGTTGGAGGAGAGTCTTCTGAGTCCCTTGGACTGCAAGGAGATCAAACCAGTCAATCCTAAAGGGAGTCAGCCCTGAGTATTCATCAGAAGGATTGATGTTGAAGCTGAAACTCCCAATACTTTAGCCACCTGATGCAAAGAACTGACTCATTGGAAAAGGCCATGATGCTGGGAAAGGTTGAAGGCAGAAGGAGAACAGGATGACAGAGGATGAGATGATTGGATGGTATCACCGATCCAAGGGACATGAGTTTGAGCAAGCTCCGGGAGTTGGTTCAGGACAAGGAAGTCTGGTGTGCTAAGTCCATGGGGTCACAAAGAGTCAGACATGACTGAGCAACTAAGCACAGGACAGTACCAGCTAAATTAACAAATCCTTCTTGAGCACTTTCTATCATTTAGGGGCTGTGCTCAGGCAAGGGAAGATGCACAGCCTTGTAAGGTGATTCCTGTTTACAATCCAGTGGAGAAGACTGGCATGTTCACAGCTAGCTCCACACCAGTAGGAAGAGTTTAGCTGTGAAACAGACATGAGCACAATGAATTGAGAACAGAAGTCAACTGAAACTTGGAATCAAGTAGGAAGCAATATGTGAGTTAAGCCTTAACAGAATTTACAGAGTAAAATACATATCATGTATTTATATCATGTGTTTAATACATAATACCTTTTTTTTTCTGGATAACATTTATTAGATAACTTTTTAACAGTGTGTGTTAAGGAATTGTGGGTAGGGTGTAGAAATGAGAGGAGAGGTCCCTGCCCCAGTGAAGTCTTTGTTAGAGCTGAGAATCAGTATCTCTTTTTACCTGACAAAACTAAAGTGAGAGAACAAGATGGCAGAAGAGTAGGTGGACGTGGAGTACATCTCTCTCCAAGGATACTTCAGGAACACACCTTCAGAGGCAGAAGTGCATCTGGAACACCAGCTGAGAGTGGACAGGAGCACCTGACCACCAGAAAAGAATATATAGAACCACGTAAGACTCAGTAAGATGAAGGAACTAGGGGGGAAAGCAGGAGTGTTACTAGGACTGGACCTGCAAGCAGGGGTCCGATCCCCACATCGGGGCAATTGTCTGAGTCAGAGGAGAAACATTTAAGACTGAGAATGAAACAGCTGATCTGTGGCAGCCGAAATGGAGTGAGAATCAGACAGTCCTTGCCACAGCCATACATACCGCGGACAGGGACGCAGCTCCCCTACAAGGCGCAAGGGCTGGGAGCTGGAGTATAGGGATTGTGGAGTAATGCCAGGGTGAGGGCTGTTGTTGATGGTGGAGAGACAGATAGAGGGGACATGAGGGAGGAGATTGCTGTGGGAAATGCCTGTGGAGGAAAGCCAGGCAGCCATGGAAGCAAGGCGATACTGCTGAGTCACATGTAGCGGGTGGAGCCATCACCATAGCCTCTCTCCCCACACCTCAGCATGGGCAGCTGAACATGAGAAGCTGGCCCATCAAATGCACGACAAATGCATTGAACTACAGAGTAGGACCCCACCCAGGGTGCCCCTTTAAGAGCCTGACATGCTGATCTACAGAATAGGACCCCACCCAGGGTGCTCCTTTAAGAGCCTGACACGCTGACCTACAGAGTAGGACCCCAGCCAGGGGGCCCCTCTAAGTGTCTGATGCACCAAACGACAGAGAAGGACCCCAGGCAAGGGAGCCCACTAAGTGCCTGAATGGGCAGAGCAATGGAGAAAGACTGGCCAAAGAGGCCTTCTGATCACCAGCTACATGAGACTCAAAAAAAGACTCTGATAGGGCCATAACTCCTGCGGTGGAGGCAGACCATGTCCCTGAATACTTTGTGTTGCCAAAGTCCCTGCAACCCAAGCAGCTGTGCCATGTTCATGCTCAACCTTCACTGGGGCAGAGCTGCCACAGACAAAAAAAAAGTCCTGTGTCTATACATACAGAGTGACTTCATTCATGTCCAACTCTGCGACCCTGTAGCTGTGGCTTCTCTGCTCAAGGGTTTCTCCAGGCAAGAATACTGAAGCGTATTGGCCAATACCATAGTTGCCATACCCCTCTACAGCACTACAGTTCCTACTGCTCTAGCTGCCAACTCCCCTGAGTACCTGGTGCTGCCAGAACCCCTATGACCCAAGTAGCTCCACTACCTCCACACCTGGCTCTCACCAGGCAAGACCCAAATCCTCCAGGGCAGCCTCAGGACCACATCCCAGTGCAAGAGTGGAAATAAAACCACAATTGAAACCCAGGGGCAGGGTGGCTAAGGAAGAAGACCCAAAACCTTCCCACCAGCTGTACAAGTGGCCAATTAAATCCACAAGATCAACTAGGCAGATTCTGAGTCTATGTAATATATAAAAGGACATTGAGAGCTGCCACAAAAGAAAATACACTAGTTCTGATAGCTGTGGACATTGGAGGCAAGGACACTCAGGAGAAGGACCAGATTAGAGTCTGAGCTGCCCCCACAGAAGGTCCAGAGACTAGCCAGTGTAGGAGGGCAGCCTATGGAGGTGAGGTGGACTGTGACTCGCAGCGAGGGAAAGGATGCTGACAGCAGACTCAAGAAAACCATGTACTATTCTTATATATTTACTTGTTCTGTAGTTTCTTCAGGGTTTTTTTTTTTCACTTTTTCTTCCCCCTCTGTTGTAATTGCCAATTTTATTAGCACTATGAAATCTAATTAAGGTTCTGTGGTTTTTTTAATCACATTTTTGATTGTTATTATAAACTTCTATATCTATATTGGTCTTTTGCAGTTACCTGGAGTTTTCCTTCTGTTTTTTTTTTTCTTTTTTTTTAATTAAAATTTAAAAAAATTTTAACCTATTATTTTTTCTAAATTAATTCCTTTGTTTGCTTTTACTACTGTTCTTTCCCCCTTGCAGCTAATCTTTAACATATACAAGTCTTCTTTATCCACCTCTATTTAACCTCGCATTTCTATTCTTTCTTTCTTTTCCTCATCATATTTGTTAGTTTTGGTTTCATTCTTTTATTCCAAAGTTAGCACCTTGCTTAGTTTTGTTCTCTTGTTTGTGCTTTAGTTAGTTTTGTTCTTAACTGGCGGATATCATTTTTAGTTTCCTTTGTTTGCTGGGTCAATCTATTGTACTTTATTTTTGTTGGACTGTTTTGACTTTGCTTATGGGTACATATGTATGTGGATATATTTCGTTATTTTAATTATTATGTGCCAGATTTTGTAACTGCCATTTGTCTGGTGTTCCTCTTTGGTTTCTCTTTGGGGGTATTTGTTTTAACCCCACTTAATACCATAACAAACCACCAATGGAATCTCCATTCCTGGCCAGAGATCAAGCCCTGAGCCTGTGCAGTGGGAGCGCTGACTCTAAGAACCTAGACTACCAGAGATTCCCAACCCTTGGGAGTTTCAAACAGTGAGAACTCCCACAAAGGCAACCACTTGTATACAAGACCTGGCATCACCCAGTAGTTATGTATAGATGTGAGAGTTGGACTGTGAAGAAAGTTGAGCACTGAAGAATTGATGCTTTTGAACGGCGGTGTTGGAGAAGACTCTTGAGAGTCCCTTGGACTGCAAGGAGATCCAACCAGTCCATTCTAAAGGAGATCAGTCCTGGGATTTCTTTGGAAGGACTGATGTTGAAGCTGAAACTCCAGTACTTTGGCCACCTCATGTGAAGAGTTGCCTCATTGGAAAAGACTCTGATGCTGGGAGGGATTGGGGGCAGGAGGAGAAGGGGACAATAGAGGATTAGATGGCTGGATGGCATCACGGACTCGATGGATGTGAGTCTGAGTGAACTCCAGGAGTTGGTGATGGACAGGGAGGCCTGGCGTGCTGTGATTCATGGGGTCGCAAAGAGTTGGACACGACTGAGTGACTGAACTGAACTGAACAGACTTCTAAGAGCAGAGACTTATAGCAGTTCTGAGCCATACAGCACCCCATCAAAGCAGTGGTTCATCCAACTTCTACCCCAAGTACTTTTCCTTCTTGTCCATTTGCTCTACAAGCTGATCACCAGCCAAAGAAATCATTTGATGCTAATGGAGTATTTACTTTATCAAAAGTGCCTACACCAACATCTTCTGTCCCTGCTCAAAGAACATAAAGAAAAGAATCTACATCAGGAGAAAAGTCTGTATCACACTCTTGCACAACTTCCACATCTTCAGCCTCTGGACTCCACATCTGCACCTCCAGCACCCACTTCAGCAATTTCTGTCTCTTCTGTTTCACATTCACCAATACCTCCGTTACGTCAGGACCAAATCTGCTTAGACAGTTGCTTCCTGCTTTGCAAGCCATGCTGCAGCTTCATAATTCTAACGTGGACACATCCATAATAAATGAAGTCCTTACAGCAGCTGTGACACGAGCCTCATTGCCGTCTATAATTCATAACTTTCTTACTGTTGGACTAGCTGCTTTCAACATAACTTCTTTGATTTCTCAAGCTGCTCAGCTCCCCACACAAGCCCAACCATCCAGTCAGTCTCCATGTATTTAACGTCTGACACATCATCTCCATGATTGCATGTGTCTCCAAGGATAAGCACACCCCAGACAAGCACAGTCTGCATCAAACCTTTGATCAGTACTCCTCCTGCTTCATCACAGCCAAAGGCTAGTACTCCAGTAGTTAAGCAAGGACCAGTTTCACAGTCAGCCACACAGCAGCCTGTAACTGCTGACAGGCAGCAAGGTCGTGAACCTGTCACTCCTCTTCAGTGCTCAAATAGCCAGACAAGTCCTTCACCTGGTCCAAATCACACGTCTAGTAGTAATGCATTAAATACAGCAGTTCTACTACAGAACTCCTCTGCCCAACCTCCGTGTTCACTAACACTGACGCTCGCAGCACATTTCAATGAAAATCTCATCAAGCACGTTGAAGGATGGCCTGCAGACCACGCGGAGAAGCAGGCATCAAGATTGTGAGAAGCCCATAACGTGGGAAGTGTTCATATGTCAGGAATTTGTACTGAATTAAAAATATTTAAGATCTTTATTCCGAGTATGTGAAATTCAAGCAACTTTGTGAGAGCAAAGGATACTATTTTTGAGATAACAAATTAAGGAACTCGAAAAGCTAAAAAATCAGAATTTTTTCATGATGTGAAGATGTGAATAATTGCACATGGTGTTGAGAACAGGAAGTGTAAATCTGTCACCCAGTCTTAACATTTTTGAGCTACATTTAAGTAGACTTTGGACCATTAAGCTGGGCAAAGGAAATGACAAGGGGTTGGAGTCTGTGAGATGCAATTCAGGGGAAAGATACAAGACTGATTTGTAAAACCCTTGAAAAGTAGATTTCTTGTACATGTATTCTTCGCATTGTAACTATGTTTTGTAGAGTGACGCCATGGGAAGCTGTGTGTAGCAGAGCTTAGACATCCAAAACTAATCAGTGCTGAGGTGGCTAAATACCTGGACTTTTACATTTAAACCTGTCCACAAAATTAGCTTTTTTAAAGAAAAATTGGGAGGGGGTTAATTTATCAGTCAGAAATCTTGCATTTTCAAAAATTCAGTGCAAGTGCCAGGTGATCTGTCTAAGGATGTGATTTTGAACCATACAGGCAGTATACAAAATATCATGAAACAACTGTTTCCACACTTGCACCTGATCAAGAGCAGTGTTTCTCCATTTGTTTTGCAGAGAATGTTTTTCATTTTCTGTGTGTTCCATTCCCCTCTGAAATCCATGATCTGATGTTATCCAATTTTTAAGGCTCCCCTTTCTTAAGGTACTGTTGCTATGGCACTTTTCTATAATCTTTTCATTCCTGTGTACAGTAGCTTAAAATTGCAGTGATTGAGTGAAACCCACTTGTTTGTATAAATTATTGAAATCCATTTGGACCCTGAAAGAATGGGTTTAAAGTACTGCTGGGCATATGTGCTAGAAGTACATTGATTGCTCAAATATGAGGAAATGGGCCAATAAACATGGTTGTGGGAGGGAACAGGAAACAAAACTAGTCAGATGTGAATTGCATCTATTGTAGTAAACATATTAAAAAAAAAAGAAGTGAAAAAGGAGAAGTTACAACAGATAAAGCAGAAATAAAGAGTTATGAGACTATTACGAACAACTATATGGCAATAAAATGGATAACCTGGAAGAAATGGACAGATTCCTAGAAAAGTTCAATCTTTCAAGACTGAACCAGGAATAAATAGAAATGAACAACCAAGTTACAAGCACTGAAATCAAAACTGTGATCAAAACTCTCCCCCAAAACAAAAGCCTAGTACCAGATGGCTTCACAGGTGAATTCTATCAAACACCTAGAGATGAGCTAATGCCTATCCTTCTAAAACTATTTCAAAAAATTGCAGAGGAAGGAATATTTCCAAACTCATTCTATGAGGCCGCCATCACCCTGATACCAAAACCAGACACGCAACACAAAGAAAACTACAGGCAAGTATCACTGATGAATATAGATGCAAAAATCCTCAACAAAATTCTAGCAAACAGAATTCAACAACACATTAAAAAGCTCATACACCATGATCAAGTTGGGTTTATTCCAGGGATGCATGGATTCTTCAGTATATGCAAATTAATCAATGTGATATACCATATTAACAAATTGAAAGATAAAAACCATATGATCATCTCAATAGATGCAGAAAAAGCCTTTGACAAAATTCAGCACCCGTTTATGATTAAAACTCTTCAAAAAATGGGCATAGAAGGATCCTAGCTCAACACAGTAAAGGCCATATATGATAAGCCCACAGCAAACATTATTCTCAATGGTGAAAAACTGCAAGCATTCCCTCTAAGAACAGGAACATGACAAGGATGTCCACTCTCACCACTATTATTCAAGATAGTTTTGAAAATCTTAACTACAGAAATAAGAGAAGAAAAAGAAATAAAAGGAATCCAGATCAGAAAAGAAGAAGCAAAGCTCTCACTGTTTGCAGATGCCATGATACTCTACACAGAAAACCCTAAATATAGTATCAGAAAATTATTAGAGCCAATCAGTGCATTTAGCAAAGTTGCAGGATACAAAATCAATACACAGAAATCACTTGCATTTCTATATACTAATAATGGAAAATCAGAAAGAGAAATTAAGGAATCAATCCCATTCACCATTGCAACAAAAAGAATTAAATATCCAGGAAGAAAAAATTACCTCAGGTGACCAAGTAAGTATACACAGAAAATTATAAGGCACTAATGAAAGAAATCAAAGATGACATAAACAGATGGAGAGATATTCCATGTTCCTGGGTTCAGTTCAGTTCAGTTGCTCAGTCATGTCCAACTCTTTGTAACCCCATGAACTGCAGCATGCCAGGACTCTCTGTCCATCACCAACTCCCGGAGTTCACCCAAACTGATGTCTATCAAGTCAGTGATGCCTCCAGCCATCTCATCCTCTGTCGTCCCCTTCTCCTCCTGCCCCCAATCCCTCCCAGCATCAGAGTCTTTTCCAATGAGGCAACTCTTCACATGAGGTGGCCAAAGTACTGGAGTTTCAGCTTTAGCATAAGTCCTTCCAAAGAACACCGAGGACTGATCTCCTTTAGAATGGACTGGTTGGATCTCCTTTTAGTCCAAGGGGCTCTCAAGAGTGTTCTCCAACACTTCACTTCAAACGCATCAATTCTTTGGTACTCAGCTTTCTTCACAGTCCAACTCTCATATCCATACATGACTACTGGAAAAACCATAGCCTTGACTAGACGGACCTTTGTTGGCAAAGTAATGTCTCTGCTTTTCAATATGCTATCTAGGTTGGTCATAACTTTCCTTCCAAGAAGTAAGCGTCTTTTAATTTCATGGCTGCAGTCACCATCTGCAGTGATTTTGGAGCCCCCAAAAGTAAAGTCTGACACTGTTTCCACTGTTTCCCCATCTATTTGCCATGAAGTGATGGGACCAGATGCCATGATCTTCGTTTTCTGAATGTTGAGCTTTAAGCCAACTTTTTCCCTCTCCTCTTTCACTTTCACCAAGAGGCTCTTTAGTTCCTCTTCATTTTCTGCCATTAAAGTGGTATCATCTCCAGATCCAAGGTTACTGATATTTCTCCCGGCAATCCTGATTCCAGCTTGTGCTTCATCCAGCCCAGCGTTTGTCATGATGTACTCTGCATAGAAGTTAAATAAGCAGGGTGACAATATATAGCCTTGACGTACTCCTTTTCCTATTTGGAACCAGTCTGTTGTTCCATGTCCAGTTCTAACTGTTGCTTCCTGACCAGTGTAGGAAGAACCAATCTTATGAAAATGACTATACTGTCAAATGCAATCTACTGATTCAATGCAATCCCTATCAAATTACCAATGACATTTTTCACAGAACTAGAACAAAAAGTTTCACAATTTACATGGAAACACAAAAGACCCTGAATAGCCAAAGCTGTCTTGAGAAAGAAGAATGGAGCTGGAGGAATCAACCTTCCTGACTTCAGATTATACTACAAAACTACAGTCATCAAGCCAGTATGGTACTGGCACAAAATAAGAAATATAGACCAATGGAACAAGATAGAAAGCCCAGAAATAAACCCATGCACCTATGGGTACCTTATTTTGACAAAGGAGACAAGAATGTACAATAGGGTAAAGACTCTTCAATAAGTAGTGCTGGGAAAACTGGACAGCTACATATAAAAAATGAAATTAGAACACTTCTTAACACCATACACAAAGATAAACTCAAAATGATTTAAAGACCTAAATATAAGACCAGAAACTATAAAACTCTTAGAGGAAAACATAGGCACAATACTTGATGACATAAATCAAAGCAACATCCTCTATGACCCTCCTCCTAGATTAACAGAAATATAAACAAAAGCAAACAAGTGGGACTTGATCAAACTTAAAAGCTTACAGCAAAGGAAACTATAAGCAAAATGAAAAGACAACCCTCAGAATGGGAGAAAATAACAGCATTGGAAACAACTGACAAAGAATTAATTTCCAAAATATACAAGCAGTTCAGACAACTCAATACCAGAAAAACAAACAACCCAGTCAAAAAGTGGGAAAAAGACCTAAACAGACCTTTCTCCAAAGAAGACATACAGATAGCTAATAAACACATGAAAAGATGCTCAACATCACTCATTATATGAGAATTGGAAATCAAAACTACAATGAGATATCACTCTACACTGGTCAGAATGGCCATCATCAAATGTCTACAAACAATAAATGCTGGAAAGGGTGTGGAGAAAAGGAAATCCTCTTGCACTGTTGATGGGAATGTAAATTGATACAGCCACTATGGCAGATTCCTTAAAAAACTAGGACTAAAACCACCATATGACCCAGCAGTCCCACTCCTAGGCATGTACCCTGAGGAAACCCAAACTGAAAAAGAAACATGTATCCCATTGTTCATTGCACCACTATTTACAACAGCTAGAACATGGAAGCAACCTAGATGTCCATAAACAGATGGATGGATAAAGAAGTTGTGATACATATACAAAAGGGAATATTACTCAGCCATGAAAAGGAACACCTTTGAGTCATTTCTAATGATGTGGATGAACCTAGAACCTATTATACAGAGTAAAATAATTTAGAAAGAGAAAGATAAATATTATACTTTTGCACATATATATGAAATCTAGAAAAATAGTACTGAAAAATTTATTCATAGGGCAGCAATGGAGAAACAGACATAGAGAATAGACTTATTGACATGGGGAGAGGGGAGGAGAGGGTGAGATGTAAGGATAGAGTAACATGGAAACTTACATTGCCGTATGTAAAATAGATAGCCAATGGAAATTTGCTATATGGCTCAGGAAACTCAAACAGGGGCTCTGTATCAACCTAGAGGGGTGGGATGGGGAGGGAGACGGGAGAAGTTTCAAAAGGGAGGGGATATATGTATTCCTATGGCTGATTCATGTTGAGGTTTGACAGAAAACAACAAAATTCTGTAAAGTAATTATCCTTCAATTAAAATATAAATTAAAATTTTTAAAAATAAATACATAAATAAACCAAAGTGATAATAGGCACGGTGACCCAGAATTTGCACAGACCAAAAGATAAACTGGAAGAGTGGAGGGATTCCTGGTGAGGTACAAGGGGCCAGAGCTTAGAACTTGGAGCCTAGGGCCAAGCATGGGGAGTAGAGGGGCAAGTCAGGGTAGCCTGGGTCCACAGTGTCCACTGTCTTATCAAACGTCACTCTGCTTCCTACATAAAAAGGCCCATCTGGGGAACTCCTTAGTGATCCAGTGGTTAAGACTCTGTCCTTTAACTGCCCAGGGCCCAGTGGGGGACCTAAGATCCCAAGCCTCTTGGCAGAAACAAAAGCCCATCTGTCACTTTCTCTTATCTTTTTTTCCTTTATAGCACCTACCAGGCAATACATTTGGTTTGTGACTTATAATCTCTCTCCCCAACTAGAACATTAGCTCCAGGAGGACTGAGATGTTTGTCATTTGCCTGTATCTAGAAGAGTGTATAACAGTACCCAGGATACATGTAGTAGCACTCTAAGAATTTACTGGATTTATTAATCCATGAAAACCTGTCCACGGAGAAAGAAAAAAAAAAGTAATTAGACACCAAAGAAAAGCACAGATGACAAACCACGAGAACCAGAGATAGCACTTGATTTTGGGTGAATATCTTTACCTCTGGCTATAATCTCTCATGAGACCAGATTGTATTGTATGCCCTTGCATCCTGTTAGAGGCATGCTGCTGCTGCTGCTAAGTCGCTTCAGTCGTGTCCGACTCTGTGCGACCCCATAGACAGCAGCCCACCAGGCTCCCCCATCCCTGGGATTTTCCAGGCAAGAGTACTGGAGTGGGTTGCCATTTCCTTCTCCAATGCATGAAAGTGGAAAGTGAAAGTGAAGTCGCTCAGTTGTGTCCGACTCTTAGCGACCCCATGGACTGCAGCCCACCAGGCTCCTTCATCCATGGGATTTTCCAGGCAAGAGTACTGAAGTGGGGTGCTATTGCCTTCTCTGGTTAGAGGCATACCCCTGTATTTTCCAGAAATAAATGTCCTCTTTTTATTTAAGCTTGTTTTCTCAAATTTAAGTGTCTAACAAGCAAAGGAACCCTGTAAAAGACAACTGGAAAAGTAAGTATAAGCCAGACAGTGACAGCAGAGTTCAGGCCTGAGTGCACCATGGAAGTGGTGGGACGAGGATGATACGACCAGAGTGGGCTCTGGGAACGTCATTATAGCAGCACCGTCAATCCAACCCTCATTCACCTGAGTGCTGCCATTGGGCGGTTGCCTGTGTGTGCATGCTCAATCATATCTGACTCTGTGACCCCATGGACGGTAGCCCACCAGGCTCCTCTGCCCATGGAGTTTCCCAGGCAAGAATACTAGAGTGTGAAGAAGGAAAGGACAACCCACTCAAGTATTCTTGCCTGGAAAATCCCATGGGCAGAGGAGCCTGGTGGGCTACAGTCCATGAGGTTGCAAATAGTCTGACATGACTTAGAGACTAAACAATAACAACAATGAACTAAATACACATCCAGAGAAGAGGAACCATCGCTGAAGCCTCTCTAGAAGTTCTCTAAGAAGAGTGTTTCACTCTGGAAGTTATTTGGCAAATTATATCTATGATAACTTTTTAGCATCTTTGGAAAAAGTATTAGTACTGGAAAAACTGCATTAGGAGACTGGAGATGATTGCCTCTCGTGTGGCTTTTGTCTGAATTTCTTTCTTTTATTCAGTCCCACAGAACACTGTGTATAAATATATGGGTGTTATGTAAGATGGTATAAGAAAACAACGAAGCTTCTATTCCCTGGGAAAGAGACCTATTAGTCTAGGTCGTAGCCAAGCGGCACCTCTACTCCCTTCATCCAATGTCCCTTCACTCAGTCTCTGAGCCCCCTGATGGCTAATTACTCTATGCTCACGTGTCCTTTGCCTTGCCCAGCCTGTGCCAAATAAGCTCCACAGAAGCCGATGTGGACATGTTAGACATAAGCCTTGCCTTTGTCTCTGTTAAAGGCTCTAGGGAAAACAGGGACACACCGGAGACTGCGGCACAGCAGTATGAGACAGCATATGATGAAATGCTAAAATCAGTGACCCAGGCTGTGAGGAGCAGAGTGATCGCAGTAGCTCCATCTTTCAGACTTAACCGCAGGCTCACAGGGCACTGTGCAGAGCACCTCACACACCTTAGTTCATTTAAGCCTTCTGGCTCCCCCCACCTGGTGATTGTCATCCTCATAGTTGGGAGACCAACCTTAGGGAAGTAACTTATACAAGGAAGTTGTTACCAGAGATTCAGGCTCAAGCTTCTATTAAATCACTGAGAGATACAACTTATCTGAGGCCTGGGGACTTCAGGAAGAGCTTCCTATGAGACACAGATCTTGAACTGAATGAATGATGCTGAATACTACAGCCAGTGTTTCAGATATGTGTTGACCTCCAAGCTACCGGCATATTACTCCCCTCACCCCCAAGGATTCCCCCTGCCCTTTAGGCTACGAAAACAGTAGTCAGGAGTCCTGAAGTAACTCTGTTAATGTTATAAAGAGTTCACTTCAATGACTTTACATTGCGGTAGCCTATACTGAGTACCATCAGAGCTCCAGGAAACTGGAGGAACAAAAGATTTTTCTGCGCCCTTGTTTCTAGATGTTACTCTTGAGGGCAGAACCTAGATTAACTGAGAGACCTGATGCTTTCAAAATAAATTTAATGATAATGTCCAAAGAAAAAAAAAGAATACTGGAGTGGGTTGCCACTTCCTTCTCTGGGGGATCTTCCTGACCCAGGGATAGAACCTGAGTCTCCTATGTCTCCTGCATTGCCAGCAGGTTCTTTACCTGCTGAGCCATCAGGGAAGCATTAGGTGGCTGAGGACAAGGTAAAAACCAGAGTAAGTAAAAGTAACTTCTCTGCAGGCCAAAAGATAAAGCAAGGTGACAACAACATGTCTCAGTTGATCGCCCTGCAAAACAAACATCTTCAAAATCAGACTGAAAAAAGTCTTCAAATACTTTATTTCCAAAGTTATGTCTTTTTTCTTTGAACTCAAACTCAGAAACATAAATGCTTTCACTTTTGTATCCCTAGCACATAGCACAGTGTCTCACCCATGAGAGGCATTCAGTAAATTGAGGGAATGGCAGCCCCCATTTTATTCACTCCTGAATCTCTCTCTTGTTCCTTTAGCTTTCCCCTGTGACCTAGTAGCCTTTTCTAGCTTTGCAGATAAACTAAATGGAATAGGTAACCAGGTACACTTTTAGATTATGTGGACATCCCAGAATTGTATATGCAATAAACACTATACAATGGTTAGCTAATATTTATTTAAGATAGCACACAGTTCTTCACCCAGGGAGAATAGAACAGGAATCAAGCAAACATATTTGCAACTTTTATTTTAAAAAAGCACTTACAATCTTTGCTAAAGCCAGTCTGCTGTTGTTACAAGCTTTTTTTTTTCCTTATAAACTGGTGGATGTTTCCCCCTGCAGGAAAACTCAGGTAAGTTCACAAATTGTTACAGGAGGGAGACTCTTTGGATTGGGGAGAAAACACAAAGAGCTTCTGAGAAAAGGCAGTTTGGAGGAAACAGCCATTGAAGCACATTCTTTTGCAGACGTTTCGACAAACTAGGGAGAAAAGGACATGCCCATTCGTTTTCTCCTTCCCATACACCTCAAACAACACAGAATATACCATCCCCTTCTGGTATGCCCTTAGAATAGCCATGGATTCTCTGTTACGGAGCAGGGCTATCTAAGGTGAGGGCAGAAAACGTGAGGTAGCTTATGACTGGTTCATATGATGCCATGATGACCTGAAGTACATTTTATGCCTGCAGTTATTCTCCCCTATCAGGGTGCACCTTTCTATGTATTAAACTTTTAACATTTTATTCATTCATCCACTGAGTTTTTCATTTTAATGGATCCTGTGAGGTAAGAATCTAATGACACTTCTTTTCCAAAAGTTTAAGCATTTTTCCTAGATATATTTGACATTCCATCTACAAAGACCTATGCAAGTTTCAATCTTACAGTTTACTTCTTTACAAAAATTAAAATTTCATATACTACGTGATTAAGGTAGCTGGCAACTTAGTAAAGATGGGTGCTCTATACCAGAGTCAGCAAGGGATATACTTCCCATTCTGCCAGGGCAGGACACAGAAACCATTCTAGATATTTCAAGTAAAAAGGAATTTAACACAGAAAATTCTCAACTCACGTAAAGCTGTCTCACAATGCATCTTTGCAAGTACTGTTTTTCACCCTGGAAAACTGTGCCCTCTTGTCTGCTTAGGGAACAATTTTCCCTAGTTCACACAGCATATTATCCAGAATTATTTGAGAGGCACCCAAGGTCATTAATCATCAGGTACTATTTCAGTGATTGTATTGGGGAATTTAAAAGGTCAGAGACCAGCAACTGAAGTGGAATTGGGCAACTCAAGACAGTTCAAAATTCAAAGAGCTGTCAGTGGATGATAATTTGGTTTGTGTTCTCTCTAAAAGTTCTCTGACTGTTGCCTTTTTCTTTGAAGAAATGAAATATTTACTTTACTACTTTATTAGTAATAGCAAATGACTTGCATCAGTTCATAGATTCTTTTCTTTACCGTTTCGTAGTACTCCATGGTGTGGAAGTGCCAATGCATCCAACCAACTTCTCAGTATGAATATTCCAGTTGTTTGCCACATTTTGCACAAATTGTGCTACAATGAATGGATGCTCATATGTCCTTTTATTTCCATTTGCCGGGTATACATTTGTTGTCCCTGGCATTTTGCATCCATAATTTGCTTTGTTTTCCCTCTGTCTCATACAGATCACAGAGCTGAAAACTGCTTTGTGATGCAACGAGGCTTCCCTGGCGGCTCAGCAGTAAAGCACCTGCCTGCAATGCAGGAGGTGCAGGTTCAATCCCTGAGTCAGAAGATCCCCTGGGTGAGGGCAAAGCCCCCCTCTCCAGTATTCTTGCCAGGAGAATCCCACGGACAGAGGAGACTGATGGCTACAGTTCATAGGGCTGCAAAGAGTCAAGCACGATGGGAGTGACAGCACACACACGTGCACACACGCAATTCACAGCTATTTTATTATTTTAGGGCATGATCACTGTGTGTGTTCCATTATATTTGCTTTTTCTCTGCAAGATGACTTTCCTTCTTTTTCTACCCTTTTAATATTTTAGAAGGCTTGCATTTGTGCTCTGGCAGTTACATCTTTTATTGATGTGTAGTTGATGTACAATATTATATGTTAGAAGTGTGCAATATAGTGATTCACAATTTTTAAAGGTTATATTCCATTTATAGATATTAGAAACTGAAGCCGATTATACAGAGCGAAGTAAGCCAGAGAGAAAAACACCAATACAGTATACTAACGCATATATATGGAATTTAGAAAGATGGTAACAATAACCCTGTATGCGAGACAGCAAAAGAGACACAGATGTATAAAACAGTCTTTTGGACTCTGTGGGAGAGGGAGAGGGTGGGATGATTTGGGAGAATGGCACTGAAACATGCATAATATCATATATGAAACGAATCGCCAGTCCAGGTTTGATGCATGATACTGGATGCACGGGGCTGGTGCACTGGGATGCCCCAGAGGGATGGTACGGGGAGGGAAGAGGGAGGGGGGTTCAGGATGGGGAACACGTGTATACCTGTGGTGGATTCATGTTGATGTATAACAAAACCAATACAATATTGTAAAGTAATTAATCCCCAATTAAATAAATAAATTTATATTTAAAATAAATAAAATTTTTAAAAAAGAAAATACTGGCTATATTCCCTGTGTTGTACATATATCCTTGTAATTTACTTTATACATACTAGTTTGTACCTCTTAATCTCCTCCCTCTGTTTGGCCACTCCCCTTTTCCTTCTCCTCCCTGGTACCCTTTAATTTGATCTCTGTATCTGTAAATCTGCTGGATTTTTGTTATATTCACTAGTTTGCTGTATCTTTTAAGTTCCACGTGGTATCATACAGTATTAGTCTTTCTATCTGACTTATTTCACTTAGCATAATATCCTCCAATTCTATCCATGTTGCTACAAATTGCAAACTTTCATATTTTATGGCTAAGCAATATTCCATTGTGTATATATGTACCACATATTTTTATCCATTTATCTATTGATGGACACTTAGGTTGCTACTATATTTTGGCAATTGTAAATAATACTGCTATGAACATTTGAGTGCATAATATCTTTTCTAACTAGTGGAGATTTTTGGATATATATATACCCAGGAGTGAAATTGCTAGGTTAAATTGCAGTTCTATTTTAGTTTTTTGAGAAAACTGCATATTGTTTTCAACAATGGTAAACTGGTGGCACCAATTTTCATTCAACCAACAGTGTTCATGTGTTCCCTCTTCACCACATTATTGCTGATATTTGTTATGTTCTTTTTGATGATAGCCATTTTGACAGATGCGAGAGGATATCTCATTGTGGTTTTATTTTTGTTACCCTAATGATTACCAATGTTGAGCATCTTTTCATGTGCCTGTGTGTCAACCGCATATCCTCTTGGGAAAAACCTCTATTCAAATCTTTTCTCTTTTTTAACTGGGTTGTTTGTTTATTTGATGTTGAGTTGTGTGAGCTATTTCTACATGCTGGATATTAACCCCTTATCAGTTATACCATTTGCAAACATCTTCTGCATTCAGTCTTTTGTCTTTTTGATTTGTTGATGGTTTCCTTTGCTGTGCAAATGCTTTTAAGTTTAACTAGGTTCCATTTGTTTATTTTTATTTCCTTTGCTCTAGGGGATAGGTCAAAAAACATTGCTCTGATTTATGTCAAAGACTGTTTTGCTTGTAGTTTCTTCTAGTTTTATGAAATCCTGTATCATACATTGGTCTTTAATGCATTCTTTATTTCTGTGTATGATGTTAAAGAATATTCTAACTGCATTTTTGACACACGGTGGTACAATTTTTAAAGCACCACTTACTGAAAAGACTGTCTTTCCTCAATTGTATATTCTTCCCTCTTTTTGTCATAGTTGACCATTTATTTTTGGCCTCTCTATTTCATTCCATTGAGGTAGCTGTCTGCTTTTGTGCAGTACCATACTACTTTGATTACTGTAGCTTAGTAACATAGTCTGAAATCAGGGAGTGTGAGTTCTCCAGCTCTGTTCTTCTTTCTCAAGATTATTTGACTATTCAGTCCTTTGTGTTTATGTATGTGAATGAGCTGCTTAGCCATTTCCAACTCTTTGTGACCCCATGGACTATAGCCTGACAGGCTCCTCCATTCATAGAATTTTCCAGGCAAAAATACTGGAGTGGATTGCCATTCCCTTCCCCAGGGGATCTTCCTGACCCTGTGTCAGCAATCCACTCCAGTATCTTTGCCTGGAAAATTCTATGAATGGAGGAGCCTGTCAGGCTACAGTCCATGGGGTCACAAATAAAAATTTAAAATTAATGGTTCTAGTTCTATGAAAAATCACATTGGTATTTTGACTCATAAAGATTGCACTGAATCTGTAGTTGCCTTGGGTTATACGGTCATTTTAACATTATTAATTCTTCCAGTCCAAGAATATGATATATTTTTCCATGTTTGCATCTTCTTAGTTACCTTTACCAGTGTCTCATATTTTTCTGAGTCCAAATCTTTTACCTCCTCAGGTAGGTTTATTTCTAGGTATTGTATTCTCTATTTCTGAAAATTTGTTGT
The DNA here is from genome assembly GCF_016772045.2 of Ovis aries. Classification (NCBI taxonomy): domain Eukaryota; kingdom Metazoa; phylum Chordata; class Mammalia; order Artiodactyla; family Bovidae; genus Ovis; species Ovis aries. Next base: position 2,673,864 of record NC_056070.1, read on the forward strand.
TGGTGTATAAAAATGAAAATGATTTCTGCATATTAGTTTTGCATCCTACTACTTTACTAAATTGATTGATAAGGTCTAGTAGTTTTCTGGTAGCATCTTTAGGATTCTCTGTATATAGTATCACCCCAAAAAAGTGACAGCTTTACTTCTTCCTTCCCAATTTGGATTCTTTTTCTTTCATTCCTTCTTTTATCTTTCTTTCTTCTTTTCTTTCTTCTTTTGTCTGATTGTTAGCACTAGGACTACAAATACTTTGTTGAATAAAAGTAGAAAGAGTGGGCATTTTTTGCTTGCTCCTTATCTTAGAGAAAAGCTTTTCAGCTTTATACCAATGAATGTGATGTTAGCTGTGGGTTTCTAATATATTGGCCTTTATTATGCTGAGGCATGTTTCCTCTATGCCCTTTTTCTGGGGAATATTTTTTAAAATCATAAATAGATGTTGAATTTTATCAAAAGATTTTTCAGCATCTATTGAGATGATCATATATTTTTCTTTTTCTTTCTTTTTTTTTTTTGATTTGTTACTGTAGCATATCACATTGATTTTCAGATATTGGAAAATGCTTGCATTCCTGAGATAAATCCTACTTGATCATGGTATATGATGTATTTAATGTGTTGTTGGATTCAGATTTATGGAATTTTGTTGAGGATTTTTGCACCTATGTTCATCAAATCCTCAACAAAACATTAGCAAATAGAATCCAACAACATAATAAAAAGATCATACATCGTGATCAAGTAGGCTTTATTCCAAGGATGCAGGGATCCTTCAATATTCACAGATAAATCAATGTGATATATCATATTAACAAATGGACAGATAAAAACCATATAATTATTTCAATAGATGCAGAGAAAGCCTTTGACAAAATTCAACACCCATTAAAATAAAAAGTCTCCAGAAAATAGGCATACTTTTTGTATGCCACATTATGTCAAACATAATTCAACATAATAAAAGTCATATATGACAAACCCACAGCAAACATTATCCTCAATGGCAAAAAAATTGAAAGCATTTACTCTACAAGACTAGAGTGCCCATTCCCACCAATACTACTCAACATACTTTTGGAAGTCCTAGCAACAGCAGTCAGAGAAGAAAAAGAAATAAAAGCAATCCAGACTGGAAAAGAAGAAAAAACTCTCACTGCTTGAAGATGACATGATCTCCTACATAGAAAACCCTAAAGATGCCACCAGAAAATAACTAGAGCTAATCAATGAATATAGTAAAGTTGCAGGATGCAAACTTAATACACAGAAATTCCTTGCATTCCTACATGCTAACAGTGAAAGATCAAAAAGAGAAATTAAGGAAACAGTTCCATTCACCATTGCAACTAAAAAAATAAAATACTTAGGAATAAATTCATCGAAAGAAACAAAAGACCTGTATACAGAAAACTATAGAACACTGATGAAAGACACCAAAGATGACACAAATAGATGCAGAAATATACCATTCTTGGATTAGAAGAATCAATATAGTGAAAATGAGTATACTACCTAAAACAATCTAGAGAGTCAATGCAATCTCTATCAAACTACCAATGGTATTTTTCACAGAATTAGAACAAATAATTTCACAATTTGTATGGAAATACAAAATACCGTAAATAGCCAAAGCAATCTTGAGAAAGAAGAATGGAACTGGAGGAATCAACCTTCATGACTTCAGACTATACTACAAAGTTACAGTCATCAAGACCATATGGAACTTGCACAAAGACAGACATATAGATTAGTGAAGCAAAGTAGAAAGTCAAGAGATAAATCCATGCACCTATGGACAGCTTATGTTTAACAAAGTAGGCAAAAAAAAATACAATGGGAAAAGACAGTCTCTTCAACAATTGGTTCTGGGAAAACTGGTCAGCTTCACATAAAAGAATGAAACTAGAACACTTTCTAACACCATACACACAAATAAACTCAAAATGGATTAAAAACCTAAATATAAGATGAGAAAATGTAAACATTCTAGAAGAAAAGATAGAACACTCTCCAAAATAAATCACAGCAAGATCCTCAATGATTCACTTCCCAGTGTAATGGGAGGTGAAAATAAACAAATGGGATCTAATTACACTCAAAAGCTTTTGCACAATGAAGAAAACTATAAGAAAAGTGAAAAGACACCCCTTAGAATGGGAGAAAATAATAGAAAATGAAAAAACTGACAAAGAATTAATCTCCAAGATATACAAACAGCTCATGCAACAACCCAATCAAAAAGTGGGCAAAAGACCTAAACAGACATTTCTCCAAAGAAGACACACAGACAGCTAATAAACACATGAAAAGATGCTCAGCATCACTCATTATTAGAGAAATGTAAATCCAAACCACAATGAGGTATCTTCTCATGTGGTTAGAATGGCCATCATCAAAAAGTCTAAAAACAATAAATGATGGAGTGGGCATGGAGAAAAGGGAATCCTCTTACACTGTTGGTTGGAATGCAAACTGATACTGGCACTATGGAGAACAGTGTGGATTCCTTTAAAAAGTGGGCATAGAACTACCATACAGCCCAGCAATCCCATTGCTGGGCATATACCCAGAGGAAACCAGAACTGAAAGACACATGTATCCTAATGTTCATTGCAGCACTGTTTACAATAGCTAGGACATGGAAGCAATCTAGATGTCCATCATCAGAAGAATGAATAAGGAAATTGTGGTACATATACAGAGAGGAATATTATTCAGCTATGAAAAGGAGTGCATTTGATTCAGTTCTAATGAGGTGGATGAACCTGGAACCTATTGTACAGAGTGAAGTAATTTAGAAAGAGAAAGACAAACACCTATATTAACACATATATATGGAATTTAGAAAAATAATACTGAAAATCCTACATGCTAGGCAGCAAAGGAGACACAGACATAAAGAACAGACTTTTGGACTCAGTGGGAGAAGGTAAGGGATCATTTAAGAGAATAGCACTGAAACATTTACATTACCATATTTAAAAGAGATGACCAGAGCAGGTTTGATGCATGAAGCAAGTCACTCAAAGCCAGTGCTCTGGGACAACCCAGAGGGATAGGGTGGGGAGAGAGGTGGGAGGGGGTTCAGGAAGAGGCAGAACATGTATACCTGTAGTCGATTCATGGCAAAAAAAAAAAAAAAAAAATCACAATATTGTAAAGCAATTATCTTCCAGTTAAATAATTTTTTTAAAAAAAGAAACAGAAACTAAAGAAACAATCCCATTCACCATTGCAACAAAAAGAATAAAATACTTAGGAATGAATATACCTAAAGAAACAAAAGACCTGTATACAGAAAACTATAAGACACTGATGAAAGACATCAAAGATGACACAAACAGATGGAGAAATATACATGTTCTAGGATTCAAAGAATCAGTATCATGAAAATGAGTATCCTATCCAAAGTAATCTATAGTTCAATGCAATCCCTATCAAACTACAAATTGTATTTTTCACAGAACTAGAACAAATAATTTAACAATTTGTATGTAATTTTCTTTTTTGTGATATCTTTGCTGGTTTTGATAGCACAGTGATGGTGGCTTCACAGAATGGGTTTGGAAGGATTCCTTTATCTGCCCTTTCTTCGGAATAGTTTCAGAAGTATATGTGTTAATTCTTCTATAAGTATTTGAGGGATTTCATCTGTGAAGATATCTAGCCCTGAACTTTAGTTCTTGGAGGTTTTTCAGTCAGTTCAGTCAGTTCAGTCACTCAGTCATGTCCGATTCTTTGTGACTCCATAAATCACAGCACACTAGGCCTCCCTGTCCATCACCAACTCCTGGAGTCCACCCAAACTCATGTCCATTGAGTCAGTGATGACATCCAACCATCCCAACCTCTGTCATCCCCTTCTCCAGCCTTCAATCTTTCCCAGAATCAGTGTCTTTTCAAATGAGTCAGCTCTTCACATCAGGTGGCCAAAGTATTGGAGTTTCAGCTTCAACATCAGTCCTTGCAATGAACACCCAGGACTGATCTCCTTTAGGATGGACTGGTTGGATCTCCTTGCAGTCCAAGGGGCTCTCAAGGGTCTTCTCCAACACTATACTTCAAAAGCATTAATTCCTCGGTGCTCAGCTTTCTTTATAGTCCAACTCTCACATCCATGCATGACCACTGGAAAAACTACAGCCTTGACTAGACGGACCTTTGTTGACAAAGTAATGTCTCTGCTTTTTAATATGCTGTCTAGGTTGATAATAAGGAGTTAGCGTCTTTTAATTTCATGGCTGGAATCACCATCTGCAGTGATTTTGGAGTCCCCAAAATATGAACAGTATGAACAGTTTGGAGCTTTTTAAATCACAGATTAATCTGTTTCAGTAATATTAATTGGTCTCTTCATATTTTCTATTTCTTCTCCGTAGAGTCTTGGAAGAATGTACACTTCTAATAACCTGTCCATCTTTAATAGGGAGTCCATTTTATTGGCCTGTAATTATTTGTAGTTGCTTTATGATCTTTCCTATTTTGTGGGGGTGGTTGTAATTTCTTTTTGAGTTGGGCCCCCTCTCCCATTTTTTTGATGAATCTGGCTAAAAGTTTATTAATTTTATCTATCTTTTTTAAAAAAAATCCTTTAGTTTAATTGATAGTTTCTTTTTTGTAGTCTCTCTTTTAATTCTGCTCTAATTTTTTCTGATTTCTTTTTTTCCTAGTAGCTTTGTGTTTTGTTTGCTCTTCTTCCTCCACTTGTTTTATGTGTAAAGTTAGGTTATTTGTGGTTCTTCTTGTTTCCTGAGGTAAGATTGTATTGCTATAAACTTCCCTATTAGAACTGCTTTTGCTGCATCTCATAGGTTTTAGATCGTTGTGTTTTTGTTTTCATTTCTCTCTAGGTGTTTTTTTCTGTTTCCAGAGTTATCCATTGGTTGTTTAGTAGCATATTTTTTAGCCTTCAGGTGTTTCTGTTTTTTTGCTTTTTTTTTTTTTTTTTGTAGTTGATTTCCAGCACTGTGATGTTGTGGTCAGATAAGATGCTTGATATGATTTCAGATTTCCTAAATTGACTGAGGCTTGTTTTGTGGCCCACTGTTTGATCTCACCTGGAGAATGTTCCCTGTGCACTTGAATAGAATGTGTGTTCTGCTGCTTTCAGGTGGAATGCTCTATAAATATCAATTAAGTCCATGCGATCTAATGTGTCATTGAAGGTCAGTGTTTATTAATTTCCTCTCTGGATGATCTGTCCATTGATTTAAGTGGGGTGTTAAAGTTTCCTACTATTATTGTGTTAATTTTTATTTCTCCTTTTATATCTATTAATATTTGCTTTATGTATGTTGGTGCTCTTGTATTGGGTGTATAGATATTTGCAATCATTGTATCTTCTTGGATTGACCCCTTGATCATTATGTAGTGTTCTTCTTTGTCTCTTGTAATAGTCTATTTTAAAGCCTGTTTTGTCTGATGTAAGTATTGTTATTCTAGCTTTCTTTTGGTTTCTATTTACATGAAATACCTTAATCCATCACCTCAATTTCAGTCTGTGTGTATCTTTAGATCTGAAGCAAGTTTCCTTCATGCAGCAAATATATGGGTCTCATGTTTTTATCCATTCAGCCATTCTATGCCTTTTGGTTGGAGCATTTAGTGCACTAATTTTAAGGTAATTACTGATATTTATGCACTTAATGGCCTTCCCTGGTGGCTCAATGCAGAATTGAGAATTGGCCTGCCAATCCAGGAGATGTGGGTTTGATCCCTGGGTTGGAAAGTTCCCCTGGAGAAGAAAATGACAACCCATTCCAGTATTCTTGCCTGGGAAATCCCATGGACAGAGGAGCCTAGCAGGCTACAGTCCATGGGGTCCTAAAGTAGTTGAATATTACTTAGCCACAAAATAACAACAATGTATTTAATGCCATTTGGTTCATTGTCTGGAGATTGTTTGATTAGGTCTATTTTTCCTCTGCATTTGTACTCTTTTCTCTTGTGATTTAATGACTATCTTTGGTATTTTATTTGTATTTCTTTTTCTTTTTAGTGTGTGCTTATCTATAAGAGATTTTTGCTTTGTGGTTACCATGAAGCTTTTATGAACCAATCACAATGCATGTGATTGTTAATCTCTTAATTTCAAATGTATTGTAACAACCCTGAATTTTTACTCTTCCCCTCACAATTATTGTTGATGTCATATTTTACACAAAGTTGTTTTGTGTATCTTTTAACTTCTTATTGTGCTTTAGATCATTTCATACTTTCATCTATTAGCCTTCCTACCAGCTTTGTGTATAGATGACTTCTTGCCTTACCTGTATAATTTTCATGTTTCCAGTTGTGGCCTTTTCTTTTTTCCTTAGAGAAGATCCATTAATATTTCTTACAAAGCTGATTTGGTGGTGCTGACTTCTTTTAGCTCTTTGTAAATATTTTGATTTCTGCAATCTGAATGAGAGCCCTGTTGAGCAGAGTATTTTCTACTCAGGCTTTTGGTAGGTTTTTCTCTTTCATCACTTTAAGTATATTTTGGCCTGCAGAACTTATGTTGAAAAGTTAGCTGACAGCCTTATGGGATGTCCCTTGATTGTTATTTGTTGCTTTCCCCTTGCTGCTTTTCTCTATTTAACTTTGGCCATTTAGATTACAATGTGCCCTGGTGTATTCTTTGGGTTATTTCAGTACGGGACTCTATACTTTCTGGACTTGGATGACTATTTCCTTCCCAGGTAAGGAAAGTTTTCACCTATTTTGTCTTCAAATGTTTTCTCAGGCCCTTTCCCTCTCTCTTCTCCTGGGCCCTCTAAAATACAAATATTAGTGAACTTGATGTCCCAGAGGTCTCTTAAGCTGTTTTCACTTCTTTTCATTCTTTTTCCACTCAGCATCAGTAATCTCCACTGCCCAGTCTTCCAGTTTGCTGTTCCATTCCTCTATAAAGATTTATACTCTACTGTTGATACCATCTTGTATATTTTTCATTTCATTAATTGTATTCTTCTTCTCTATTTGGTCATTCTTTATAGTTTCTAATTCTTTGTTATAACGACTAACTTCCTGCTCTGTGCATCCATTCTTTCACAAGTCCTTTTGACCATCTTTATGATCACTACCCTGAACTCTACGCAGATAGACTGCCTATCTTCACTTAGTTCTTCTTCTGATGTTTTTTCTTGTTCCTTCATCTGAAACATTGCCAGGAGCCAGCGTGAGGAACTCCGCCCATGGCAAAGGTCATGAGAGATGAGGCTTGGCATACGCAAAGGCATGATCAAGCCTCAGGAAACCCCCTGTTCCCAAGCATCTAACCCCAAAACCAGAGTCTGTTTTATGCTCTCACCTACACCTCTGACTTTACGGGGGGGCTCTCCCCCATAACCGTTTCTCCTGGAGATGCAGCTCCAAGGCAATAAAAATTCCTGGGCGTGACAAGAGTGTTTCAGCTTATAGACTCCTCTGAAGGTTATCTAGCCCGCCTGTATGGGTTCGTCCGGCCACATGTGATTGTTTACAGCCTCCCAATCTGAGAGGCACGAGATGTTTTAGACTTACTAAAGGCAAATTATTTGGGGGAGTTAGAAATTATTAGTATAGTGGATTGGTTAGGAATTATATTGGTGAAGGGTTTTTTCATTTGTTGTGTCAACAACTGCTGCTAATTCCTTGCTCTGGGTGGGACAAGGATGTCTCAGGTCAAACCTCTCTGCTGACAGACTAGCTTGTGTGACAGGATTATCCAGACTGCTGCCACTACGCACATGATTGTTTACTACCCCTCAACCATAAACAGCACAGAGTTTTGGAGTATTTTGAGAGTCTTAATTAGCATAGGACTTTTTCTTCTTGTTGAGTCAATGATTGCCACCAGACCTCCATATCCTTAGGCACCTGGGAATATATTAATCAATGTATTTGGAATATAGCAAAGGAAATATAGTAGTTTGATGTTAGCAATACTAGACTTTTTGAGTTAATGGATTTTCTCTTTTGTAATAGATCACTGTACTTTGTTATAAATCACTGTGCCCTTGCTATGTAAAAATGTAACTTTATCATATCTTAAGACTAAATAGATCTTAAGGGGAGCATTGGTGAAAGGATTTTCATTTGTTGGGCTGATGTTTGCTGCTAAATCTCCATGTTCCCTACCCTTATAACAAATATAACTAACATATAGGAGAAATAAGCATTAATCTTTAAGCATATAGGAGAAATAAGTATTAACCTTTAAGATTAATCATGTTAACCTTGGGTCAAATAAATTCCTTTCTTGATTGTAACTCACTACACCCTCACCCTTTAGGAATGTAACTTTATTTGGAGGGTGGTGCCTGGTTTAAGAAAAAACACCCTTGGAAGAAATAAGTTTTTGGTTATCAGAAAGAAAGGATCATAAAAGGTCAGCAGGTCTCAATCATGGCCAGAAGATGATGTACCTTTTTTGTATACATTTATGTGAAGCACCTGATTTTGATAAGGTCAGGACTGCTGACCCCAGTGTGACTCTGTATTCATCCCTATGTGTAACAAAAGGTATATAAGCAAACCCCAAAATAAAGAAATCGGATCAGTTTCCGGAAAGACTGATTCCCCCATGTCGCTTCTTTCTTGCTCCTGTTTTTCTGGCTGAATTCCCATCTGGAGCATGGATGCTATTCCACGTAATCCAAGTTATTCAGCCTCTTTTTCTCCACTAATCTTCCTACTACACTATCCATTTCTAATCTCTCTCTATATCTGTGATTAAATACGTATTTTTCCAAAGACTCCATCCCCCCCTTCAAATCACCCTGGATCCACTGGGGCTGGACCCCAGCAGAACATGTTCCTCTGTTGCTTCATTTTGCCTAAATTTCTGTATTTTTATGTACCTGGTAGATTACTTATGTTTCCCAACCTTAGAGAAGTGGTCTTTTGTACGAGATGGCCTGTGCATCTAAGCAGCACACTTCCCTCTTTTCACCCAAACTACATGCTTTAGAAGTTTCCCCTATGAGGGCTATGCAGGTCCTTCTGTTGTGTTGGTCTGATTGAGTGGACAATCTTGTAGACTTTATTGGCCCCTGGTCTGGTTGACTGCCAGGTCCTGCTTTGTGGAGAAGCTGCCAGGTGCTGGCTGGCAGGGCCAGGTCACAAGGTGGCAGACTGCAAAACCTGGAAGACCCTGTGACTAAGCTGGACTACTGGCAGGCATAATGGGGTCATGGAGCCTGGCTCCAGAGCATAGGAATCCTAGAGCTGGTTTTGGATCACTAGTTGGTTACAGGGATATTCCTGACACAGTCGGGTACAGGGTCCAGGGTATCCTGAAGCTTGGGTTGGCTTGCTATTGTGCATGGCCAGGACCCAGTTGACCCCAGGGCAGGGTCTAACCTGCTGTAGCACACTGAGTACAGACCCTGTGGGATTCTGGTTTCTGTGCATCTGTTGTCTGTTGCCTGATGGATGGAGCTATATCCTGGGCTCTCAAATTGGTAGGACCATGTCCAGTAGTGGCTGTGGGCTCCAGTGGCCTTAAGATACTCTATGGTAAATGGGTGGGGATGTATTAACTAACCAACCCAGTTAGTTTCTTGGCCTGAGGCATTTCTTTGGTTCATAACATTGTACAGAAGGGGTGATCAAAACCACCCCTAAGAAGAAAGACAAAAAGGCAAAATGGTTGTCTGAGGAGATATTACAAAGCACTGGGAAAAGAAGAGAAGCAAAAGGCAAAGGAGAGAAAGAAAGCTATATCCATCTGAATGCAGAGTTCCAAAGAATAGCAAGGAGAGATAACGTCTTCCTCAGTGATCACTGCAATGAAATAGAGAAAAACAATGGAATGGGAAAAGGTAGATATCTCTTCAAGAAAATGAGAGATACCAAGGGAATATTTCATGCAAAAATGGGCACAATAAAGAACAGAAATGGTATGGACCTAATACAAGCATAAGATATTAAGAAGAGGTGGCAAAAAAACACAGAAGAACAATATAAAAAAGATACTAATGACCCAGATAACCACAAAGATGTGATCGCTCACCTAAAGCCAGACATCCTGGAGTGTGAAATCAAGTGGGCCTTAGGAAGCATCACTATGAACGAAGCTAGTGGAGGTGATGGAGTTCCAGTTGAGCTATTTCAAATCCTAAAAGATGATGCTGTAAAAGTGCTGCACTCAATATGCCAGCAAATATGAAAAACTCAGCAGTGACCACAGTGCTGGAAAATGTCAGTTTTCGTTCCAATCCCAAAGAAAGGCAATGCCAAAGAATGCATAAACTACCATACCACTGTACTCATCTGAACACTAAGAAAGTAATGCTCAAAATTCTCCAAGCCAGGCTTCAACAGTATGTGAATCAATAACTTCTAGATCTTCAAGCTAGATATAGAAAAGGCAGAGGAACCAGAGATCAAATTGCCAACATCTACTGGATCATAGAAAAAAACAAATAAAAAACATCTACTACTCTTTCACCGACTATGCTGAAGCCTTTGACTGTGTGGGTCACAACCAACTGCAGAAAAGTCTTAGACATAGAAATAACAAATCACCTTACCTATCTCCTGAGAAATCTATATGTAGCCCAAGAAGCAACAGAACTGGACATAGAACAACGGACTGGTTCCAAATTGGGAAAGGAGTTTGTCAAGGCTGTATATTGTCACCTTGCTTATTTAACTTATATGCAGAGTGCATCGTGAGAAATGCTGGATTGGTTGAAGCACAAGCTAGAATCAAGATTGCCAGGAGAAATATCAATCACCTCAGATATGCAGATGACACCACCCTTATGACAGAAAGTGAAGAGGAACTAAAAAGCCTCTTGATGAAAGTGAAAGAGGAGAGCGAAAAAGTTGGCTTAAAGCTCAACATTCAGAAAACGAAGATCATGGCATCCGGTCCCATCATTTCATGGGAAATAGATGGGGATACAGTGGAAATGGTGTCAGACTTTATTTTTTGGGCTCCAGAATCACTGGAGATGGTGACTGCAGCCATGAAATTAAAAGCGCTTACTCCTTGGAAGAAAAGTTATGACCAACCTAGATAGCATATTCAAAAGCAGAGACATTACTTTGCCAACTAAGGTCCACCTAGTCAAGGCTATGGTTTTTCCTGTGGTCATGTATGGATGTGAGAGGTGGACTGTGAAGAACGCTAAGCGCTGAAGAATTGATGCTTTTGAACTGTGGTGTTGGAGAAGACTCTTCAGAGTCCCTTGGACTGCAAGATCCAACCAGTCCATTCTGAAGGAGGTCAACCCTGGGATTTCTTTGGAAGGAATGATGCTAAAGCTGAAACTCCAGTACTTTGGCCACCTCATTAGAAGAGTTGACTCATTGGAAAAAACTCTGATGCTCGGAGGGATTGGGGGCAGGAGGAGAAGGGGACGACTGAGGATGAGATGGCTAGATGGCATCACGGACTCGATGGACGTTGAGTCTGAGTGAACTCCGGGAGATGGTGATGAACAGGGAGGCCTGGCGTGCTGCGGTTCATGGGGTCACAAAGAGTCGGACATGACTGAGCGACTGAACTGAACTGAAACTGCTTTGATCTATTTACTTTACAGACAGACTTGGCAATTTTGAATGGCTTATATGCTTCCAGGTTTAAGGATGCTCTCTGCTCTCAGTGTAATAAAGAACAATTTCTTTAACGGATGACAGTTTTGTGGGTGATAGTTGTGTGCTCCCTTTTCTTTTATGGTTATTTGTCTTATAGGATCCTGAATTTCACCTCTTCAATTCTTTTTCCCCTTTAACCATTCAGAATCCAAAGGACATGCCCCAGTTCCTTTTGACTTTCTTCTCCCAGAAGAGACTGCTTGTATATACCAGGATTTTTTTCAGTATTTTCAATTGAAGTGGACTGTTAGCTCACTCTTAAGCTTTGTACTTCCAAATCCCTTTTAAACATTTTCTAGACCCTTTAATACATCCTTTGTCCTCCACAAATTTTGCAACAAAAACTCAAAAAATAACTAGTCGAAGAACAAAGCTAGAGGCTTCAGGCTTCAAGCTATATTACAAAACTGTAATGATCAAAACAGCATGGCACTCTTATAAAACAGACATATAGAAAAACGGAGCAGAAGAACGAACTGGGAAATAAATGCACACATATATGGACAATCAATTTACAACAAAGGAGCCTAGAATATGCAACGGGAAATGCACAGAGTCTTCAATAAGTGTTGTTGGGAAAACTGGATAGCAACATGCAAAAGAATGAAACTGGACCCAACTTACACCACACACAAAAATTAAATCAAAATGAATTAAAGACAGTAATGTAAGGCCTGACACTCTAAAACCCTAAAAGGAATTATAGGTCATAAGCTCCTTGATATCAATCTTGGTGATGAATTTTTTATATTTGACACCAAAACCAAAGGCAAAAAAAAGCACAAACAGCAGGGTTACGTCAAACTAAGAAGTTTCTGCACAGCAAAGGAAATCATTAACAAAATGAAAAAGCAACCTACCAAATGGGAGAAAATGTTTGCAAATCATCTAAAATATATAAAGAACTCACCTAACTCAATTGCAAAAAATTCCAATTATAAATGGGCAAAATACTCATTTTTTTCTAAAGAACACATACATAAGTTCAATATAACAAATCATCAGGGAAGTACAAATCAAAGCCACAATAAAGTATCACCTCATTCCTGTTAAAGTGGTTATCATCAAAAAGACAAGAAACAAGTGTTGGTAAGGATGTGGAGAAAAGGACACATTTGTGCATTGTTGGTGGGAGTGTAGATTGATGCAGCCACTATGCAAAATAGTATGTTTTTCAAAAAGTTAAAAATATAATTACCACACGATGCAGCAATCCTTCTTCTGGATATTTATCTGAAAGAAAAAAATGACCATCTGAAAAAGATATCTGCACCCCATGTTCACTGTAGCATTAGTTCAAAAGCCAGGACAGGAAGATACACTAAGTATCCAATGATGGATGAATCGATAAGAAAATGCATATGTGTGTACGATGGAAAGTTATTCAGCCATAAAGAAGGAAGCTTTGCCCTTTGTGACACCATGGATGGAATCTGAAGACATTACGCCAAAGTGGAATAAGTTAGAAAGACAAATACTGTATGAGCTCGTGTGTGGACCTAAGAGCAAAAAACAAAAAACCTGAACTCACAGGTACAGAGTTCAGATTCAAGGGCCTGGGAGTTGGCAAAATAGATAAAGGAGGTAAAAAAATACAAACTTCCAGCTTTAAAAGAAATTAATAATGGGATACAATGTAAAGCATGGTGTTATAGTAATACTGTACATTTCAAAATCACTAAAAACTAGAGCTTAAAAGTTATCATTGTAATCAGAAAAAAAATGTCTACTTAATGTGTGGTGATGGGTGTTAAGATTTATTTATAAATATGAATACTGAATCATTGTTATATACCTGAAAATAATAGTGTTGCATGTCAAATACAGTTCAGTAATAATAAAAACTCTTCTGTAATTTGTCATCCATATTTATTTTTACTTCAGGTAGTTTGCAAATTGTTGTTCTCTAGTTGTGCTAAAGGTGTGGATCATCCATGGCTTTGCTTAAGATTATTCAATATAGTTTCCAGAAAACATGTAACAGAGATCTGGGTTTTGGTGTATTCCATTATCTTTAGGAAAATAGATTTCAAATTTTTTTCCCCTTAGTCAATTGACTTTAGTCAACCCCATAATACAGGAGACTGAGCAAAGAATGGGAGTATAGCAAAAAGAGTCCTTTAAACTATGATATGCCATTTCAACCTTATAGTGGGGCTCCTGGGCTCATACCTGGTGATAAAGTAACACCTAATTCATGAGGGTCAATCTCTATTAAAGCCTTTGACTGTGTGATCACAATAAACTGGAAAATTCTGAAAGAGATGGGAATACCAGACCACCTGACCTGCCTCTTGAGAAACCTGTATACAGGTCAGGAAGCAACAGTTTGAACTGGACATGGAACAACAGACTGATTCCAAATGGGGAAAAGAGTACGTCAAGGCTGTATATTGTCTCCCTGCTTATTTAACTTCTATGCAGAGTACATCATGAAAAACACTGGGCTGGAGGAAGCACAAGCTGGAATCAAGATTGCCAGGAAAAATGATATTTCAATAACCTCAGATATGCAGATGACACCACCCTTACGGCACAAAGTGAAGAAGAACTAAAGAGCCTCTTGAAGAAAGTAAAAGAGGAGAGTGAAAAAGTTGGCTTAAAGCTCAACATCCAGAAAACTATGATCATGGCATCCAGTCCCATCACTTCATGGCAAATAGACGAGGAAACAGTGGAAACAGTGGCCGACTTTATTTTTCTGGGCTTCAAAATCACTGAAGATGGTGATTGCAGGCATGAAATTAAAAGACGCTTACTCCTTGGAAGGAAAGTTATGATCAACCTAGACAGCATATTAAAAAGCATAGACATTACTTTGCCAACAAAGGTCCGTCTAGTCAAGGCCATGGTTTTCCTGGTGGTCATATATGGATGTGAGATTTGGACTACAAAGAAAGCTGAGTGCCGGAGAATGATGCTTTTGAAGTGTGGTGTAGGAGAAGACTCTTGAGAGTCCCTTGGACTGCAAGGAGATCCAACCAGTCCATCCTAAAGGAGATCAGTCCTGGGTATTCATTGCAAGGACTGATGCTGAAGCTGGAACTCCAATACTTTGGCCACCTGTTGCGAAGAGCTGACTCATTTTAAAAGACCATGATGCTGGGAAACATTGAGGGCAGGAGAAGGGGACGACAGAGGATGAGATGGTTGGATGGCATCACCGACTCAATGGACTTGGGTTTGGGTGGACTCCAGGAGTTGGTGATGGACAGGGAGGCCTGGTGTGCTGTGGTTCATGGGGTCTCAAAGAGTCGTGAGCGACTGAACTGAACTGAATCTCTATTAAACCTAATCACAAACTAAGAGCTGTTTTTCAGGAAGAGAATTATTTGCCTAAGAAAATGCAACTTTGTGTCAAACCTTGGAGGTCTTTTTTCACGTTTTTCCTATCAGCGATTAGACACATTTCAAGTACGTTGGACCCACTGAGTGAAAATTGGTGAAGCGCATAGCTGATTACATTGCTGCTTTCACCACATGGGTTTATTTTGCCTGAGACCCCTATTCAAAACCCATTAACTTCTGATCACACAGTGAATACACCGGTGTAGTTTTTCCTAATGTGTTTGTCTGGATTATGGTTCATTAAAGATCTTCATTTTGTTTCTGAGAAGATAGATACCTTTTTACTTGAAAGAAATTTAGATAAAACATAGAAGAGACAGATAGACCAATGTATCATTGCACTTTATCTGGAGTGAAGGGAACTAGAAGTGTGATCTCATATGCTTTCCTCATAATCATGTATTTTGTAATCCTTCCACAGTCTAATATAAACACATACAAATGTTTTCTCCCTCTTTACCCAAAATACATCATAGTATCTTATACACATTATTTCTAAACTGTACTCTTTTCCCATCGCTTTCTATATTAGGAATAAAGAATATTATTTTATACAACCTTTTCAGTTCAGTTCAGTCGCGTCCAGCTCTTTGCTACCCCATGTACTGCACCACGCCAGGCCTCCCTGTCCATCATCAACTCCTGGAGTTTACCCAAACTCATGTCCATTGAGTCGGTGATGCCATCTAACCATGTCATCCTCTGTTATCTCCTCTCCTCCTGCCTTCAATCTTTCTCAACATCAGTGTCTTTTAAAATGAGTCAGCTCTTCGCATCAGATGGCCAAAATACTGGAGTTTCAGCTTTAACATCAGTCCTTCCAATGAACACCCAAGACCGATTTCCCTTAGGATGGACTGGTTGGATCTCCTAGCAATCCAAGGGACTCGCAAGTCTTCTCCAACACCACAGTTCAAAAGCATCAATTCTTCTGCGCTCAGCCCTCCTTACAGTCCAACTCTTACTATGCACCAATAAATGTATTATTTAATCAGCCCCCTAATGAGGGCTTCCATGATAACTCAGTTGGCAAAGAATCCACCTGCAGTGTAGGAGACCCCAGTTTGGTTCCTGGGTCAGGAAGATCTGCTAGAGAAGTGATAGGCTACCCACTCAAGTATTCCTGGGCTTCTCTGGTGGCTCAGCTGGTAAAGATCCGCCTGCAATGTGGGAGACCTGGGTTCAATCCGTGGGTTGGGAATATCCCCTAGAGAAGGGAAAGGCTACCCACTCCAGTATTCTGGCCTTAATTCCATGGACTGTATAGTCCATGAGGTCCCAAAGAGTTGAACAGGACTAAGCAACTTTCACTAGTGATGAGTATTAGTTACAAAATGTTTCAATGAATAGTTTTACACATACTATTTCACACACATGTGCAAGTATATTCCAGAAGTAGGACTTCTGGATCAAAGATTTAAGTATTTGTAATTTTGGATGATAGCTGAATACCTGCTCTCTACATGAATTATACTAATTTATAATCTCACCTGCAATGTATGAGAATGCTCATTTTATTCAATGCTTCAAAAGGTTTACCAACCTTCTGAATTCCTGCAAAGCTAACTTTTCAGATTGCATTTTTTTTGAGATAAAGCACTTTTCCATATGTTTAAGGGCCAGGTCTTCTGCCTTCGTACATTTTGCCCATTTTCCTCTTGAGTGGAAGTTCTTTTCATTGATATTTATAAATATTAGAGATTAGCACTTTGTGAATCAATTCAGTTATTTTTCAAGCTTTATCATTTGTCTTTTGACATAACTGATAGCATTTTCTTGCCACACAGGCTTTCCTTTTTAGACTGGACTTTCACCTTCTTCTATGATGGCCTTTAGATTGTGAGTCATAGTTAGGGAAAACATCCGCACTCTAATATTGTAAAAGGAAAACCAGAGAAGAGAGGTAAGGTTAAACTCTGTGTAATTTCTGTGATCTTTCTGCTTACCAGGGTTTTTATGCAAGCCAAGGATCATAGGTACTTAGTACTTCATATTTCAGCCATAGCTCCTTGCACAAAGTTGCACAAAGAATTTGATCAATGGCTGTCTTTACAAGTGTTTCCCTGTCCAGTGAGCTGCATGACATAGCTAATAAAATTACCAATTAATAATGGCTTGTGGTTAATAGCTTATTACAGAGCCTTTGCTGTAAGAATTAAAGCAGCAAGTAATTAGTAGCTATGTTCACAAGTGAAATTTCATATGCAGTATGAACAAAATTAACCATTACATCAACCATTACAAGCTCAAACATTACATCACAGAGACAGTGCTTGATATGAATGCACTGATTTATATATTTCTGGTTAAAGGGAACAGAAAGAATGAGAAACCAGTACATTAAATGACTACTATATATTATATAATTACACCTAAACAATACAGGCTACCACTTGAGTGCTTTCTATTTGCAAGTGTTTTACCTTTAACGTTGTAAAGTTACCATGATTATACAGATTTGAAATTATAGCTTTGAGGGATTAAAAATCATGTAGAAACTCAGAGTTATTACTTGGCGGTGGCAGAACAGGTAATCAAACCTGAGGCTTGTATATACCTGCCATATAGGTATGGTAGCTATGGCAGAAATGGTAATCAAAGGCCAAAGCTTGTATGTTTCCCACCATATAACTACGGATCTCCAAATGCACTGTGTGATTGGTAAACTCTGAATTGTGATGTACAGTTGATCCTCCAAGAACACAGTGGGTTAGAAGTATCCACATTCCAGTATCCATGGTTCCATACTGGCAGATTGAACCAACCACAGATGATGTACTATAGCAGAACATATTTATTGAAAAAAATTCACATATAAGTGAACACACATTTTATTGTTCAAGGGTTAGCTGTATAATATTTTCAGTGAAAAAGTTATGTGGGAACTTATAATTATATTTGGGCCATTCCAAATGTTTCTATGAAAAACTGAATTAATTTGTCCATTTATCTTCTGGTTTGAACCTGAGTCACCTCTGCATCTCAAGGGTATTTCCATAAGCAGTTGACAAAATACTCACTGTATGTTTGCTGAAGGAGTGACATGAAGCTGTGAATCACAGAAGTCAAAAACTGTAAAATCAGATGTCAGAAAAAAATCAACACTAGTTAAGGATAATGTCTATGCTCATTTAAATTTGAAAATCCAAGGCAACAACCTAGAGAAAGTATTAAGTATGGTCCGATGGAATGAACCTTCTTTAGAGGATGAAAACAAGACTAATTTACTATCTCCGATAACTTCTGCTAAAATAACGTCAGCAGAAGAAATATATGCAGCTATTTAATATTCTACTTGTCAAAACCCTATATTCCATACAATGAGATGATTATCAAAGCTAGTATCTGGTATCTAACCAGTGCAAAGATTTTTTTCTCTCATGGAAACCATCATTAGAAACTGATCACAGATGTATGCTGCTGAACTACTAAACAGCCCAAATGACCTGAGTTCATTAATTATTCATCAGAAAGAAGGGAAAATATCACTGGGTAAATCAACAAAATATTTCTACTGGTCCCTAAAAAGGACTTTATTAGTATGCTTCACAAAACTATTAATTTTCTTCCTGCATTATCCTTTGCTTTGATCCCAATGAAGACACTGAGCCTATGCATACCAAGTAGGGGAAATTGGTTTTTAGAAGGGCCAGACAATTGTGAGAACTAAACTTTTTGCACATACTAATAAACAAGTGAGACATAGGCATATTAGAAACACTGTATATTTAATGTCAAAGAATTTTGAATTCAAGTACAAAAATTAAACAACACATGATTTCAACATTAAAACACCATAACACTTCTTACTCAACTATACATCGAATATCAAAAACACAGAAGTATAACTACAAAAACCTTGAATACATTAACAGCAAAATTATAATTTATTTCTACAACAAATAATTATTAACTAAAATATTTATAGTTATTTTCAAGGACCACAATGGTAGACTTTTTCTTTAGTACTGCATAAAATTTGCATCTTAATCTTTTTGCCCTTCATTTCTTTTTACATAATAGTTAGATGCTTCTGGTTATATAATTGTTCTAATCTCTGATACAGATAAGTGATCCTTGGTAATCAAATCTAGTGCTTTAACACTTGTGAAACTCTATTTAGTAAAGTTACAATGAAAAAAATTAATGTAAACTTCTGGGTTCTATTGACCACTCAAGAATCAGAAGTTATTTAAAATCCCCAAAATTTAAAATGAACAGTAGTTTGTTATACCTTTATCAAGAGAAATCACTGAGTAACTTTTTAACTGTAGCATTTTTATAAGTTTTACAACTGTAGGCTATTCTGATGTTTACTATGACTGATATTTACTATGTTGAATATGTAATTTTCATTTTAAAACCAAATGTACAAACCCGATTCTAAAATAAAACTATTTTAATGTGCATGCTTTACAAAGAAACTTCATATTCCTGTTTACAGTATTTTCTTCAGAAGAATGAGGCCTGATTGGAGATATATAATCGCTGTCCAACATGGCTGCCATTAGCAAGAGGTATCGTTGGTGACAAGGAATAGCTTGGATAAGAGTAAGGCCTTGAAGTATAAGGAAGCACGCTGGGAGTCCCAGAAGAGAGGGTAGCACTAACAGGGGAAAGACTATTTATTGAGCTGCGACGGAAATTGTAGTCTGTAAATAAATACATAACAATTATGCCGCACATCTTTATGGTTACAAATTTAACTCAAAGAGACAATGCATTATAACTATAATCACAGTTTAACATAATGTTCTAAAACTTTCAAAGTCCTGATCATCTTACATTGCTGGTAAAGACTATTTCAGCATTCACTGCCTTGCAAATCCTGACAGTTTCATCCGTCAGTTACGTTAACTTTCACCGACACAATGCTTCAGGCATCTTACCAGGATGCATTCTTGGATATCTATTAATTGTTTTGTGTCTTTATGATCACCAAAAAAGAGAACCTCTGATTTCTCTTACTCTATTCACAATGAAGCTCCTTTTAAATCTGATATTAACACTAAGGGGTAGGTCATCCATGAAGAAAAGATATAAAACACTGAATTCATTATTTGCTTCTTTTTAAAAATTGTGTTAGGTGAAACATTTACCCCTGGATTGCAAAATCTGTCTAATATTTCATTACTTAAATATTAATATAAACAATTATACAACTCAACAAACCAACTTAATATCAGAATCCTACCAGTACCATAAACAGTAAAATGAATCATCTTCATAAAATAAACATCAAGAAACCATTATCAACTTACAATATTGAGAAATCCAAAAATTAATCCAAATTATTTTTTGAAAACCAGTATTTGAAATATTACTGTTCCAAAATAAACATTCATCTTATGTAGATGCAATTTCCTGCTTCATTAACTATAATGTTTAGAGATGTGTGTGACCATTAAAGACCAAATCTGTTAAATCCTGTACTTTCCAAAAACTCAACTATGTTCTTTAGTGTAGAGTAAGTCAAAGAGTGTGAAAATGAATATAAAATGATTATTTATAAAAGGTATGGTACTTCTACGAATGGAAGAAATTAGATCATCTAATATATAGGTCAAATGTTTTCCATATTTTCCTGGTACTATAAATGAGGCTTAAAAACGAACATTAACCTAGTATTGTCATGGAATTTAATAGTAGGCCAACAGGAATGAGATCAATTGCAGGGGAATAAACTCAAGAAACATCAGAAAGAACCTAGTTTAAAAAAAAATGGAAAAAATAAAAATCAGTTAAATGTAAGTTTAATTTCTAGCACTGTAAAACTCTAATTAGAATAATTTTTATGAACTTTTAATGGTACCATAAGATCAATGAAAGCAGTTTGCTACAAGAAGACAAATACCAAGACATCCAGTTAAAAATATTTTCAATATTGTGAAACTGGATAAGGAATTATCCATTTGATACCATTTGTTTTCCTAGTATCTAGGTATTACAGAATAAAGTAACATTAATCCAGGTACTATAGAAATTTTTCTTCTTCTTTTAAAGGATCCTCTTTGCCTGAAGCATTACAATATTGAGTATAAATAGAAACCTTAATACTTCTGATAATTCTAATAACTGTTTTTTTAAAAAGTTCTGATTCTCTCCTCTCATTCTAAAGATTATCACACAAATACAATCAATTCCTTATTCATATAGTTCATACTTTCAAATTTTAACAATGTGATCACAGACAACATGATTTAAAAGAACAGGTCTTCAAATAGTTATACTTTGTATATGGGGAAATGCAGTTTTCAGAGAAATCACTCTCACTTTGGGTTTATATCCATTCAAGATCTAATGCAGCCTGTTCATGGAATGTGGCTAAAAAAGAGATTTTCAGAAGATTTCACAAAGAAGATACAGACAACTGGCTACTTACAGAGTGTTCATTAGGTCTGAAAAACTGCATGTTTTATATACCCCTACTGTAAACCTTCAATTTAAAAACACACTAATGACCACTGTAGTCTCACACTCTGAAGGAGACTAAAATATAAAATTAAAAGGGCACTTTGATGGCTTTATTCATAGAGGATAAACAAAGAAAAAAAATTCTCCCTAATACGACAAAGATTGGGAAATAAAGAGCTTCAGATGTTTACAAGCATTTCAAAAAAAATTCTTTTGCAATCTAAAACTCTAAATATATTCAGAAAAACATCTGGGTATCTAGAAAATATAATACATACCAAAGTTGAGATAATACCTGTGAGATAAATCTAGATGAATTTTATTTCCTCTAATATATAATTTATGTATCACAGACAACAGAGCTCAGAAACATCACTGATTTCTATGAAACAACAAATTAACAAATGAATTAAAATTCCTAACATATTTACTTGCCCACCTCTGCTTTTTCTTCCCAATGAACATCCTTAGTTCTTCAATCCCACTGTTTCTGCCTCAGACTGGGATATGGACTCCCCTGCCCCCTTCTTCTTAAGGGAATGACACAGAGCCAATTTCAGAATTTGTTTTACACCGATAATTATTCAACTGTCTTAACACTTTTTAAATTGAGGTAAAATTTACATTTTACATTTAAATTGAGGTACAATTTACATGGGGCTTCTCTAACAGCTCAGCTGGTAAAGAATCCACCTGCAATGCGGGAGACCTGGGTTCGATCCCGGGTTGGGAAGACCCCCTGGAGAAGGGAAAGGCTATCTACTCCAGTATTCTGGCCTGGAGAATTCCATGGAATGTATAGTCCCAAAGAGTTGGACACGACTGACTTTCACTTTCACAATTTACATACGATAAAATGCATACATCTTATGTGTTCATTACAGTGAGTATTGCTAACTATAAAAACCTATGTAAACAACACCTAAAGCAAGATAAAAAACATATCCTTCAATCTAGAAGATTCCATTACCCATTTCAGAGCCCTTCTATTTGAGGCAACCACTTTCTGATGGCTAGCAGTATTAGTTTAGTTTTGCCTGTTCTCAGACTTTATATAAAATGAATTAAGGTACTTTCTATGTCTAGATTCATTCATGTTCTATCAGTAGTCTGTTCATTCTTAATGTTGAGTGAGTAGTCCACTGTATGAATACACCACAACTTCTTTATCCATTTACCTGTTGATAAAAATTTGAGTTGTTTCTAACTTTGACTATTATGATTAAGCTGTTATATACATTCTTATACAAGTTCTTTTGTGAATATATATTTTCATTTCTTTGGGGTAAATAACTAACAGTAGAATTGCTAGCTAAAAGGGTAGAGACAGATACTGCTAAACAGTGCATTTACAGCAGTACACTCAACATCAATGAAATATGAGAGCTCCAGCTGCTCCACACCTAACATTTGTTATTGCCAGAGCTTTTAATCACCGCTATTCCAGTGATATGAAATGATATCTCATTTTGGTTTTAATCTGTATTTCCCTTATGTTTAATAAGGATTCCCTGGTGGCTCAGATGGTAAAGAATCTGCCTGCACTGCAGGAGACCCAGGTTTGATCCCTGGGTTGGGAGGATCCCCTGGAGAAGAAAATGGCAACCCACTCCAGTCTTCTTGCCTGGAGAATCCCCATGGACAGAGGCGCCTGGTGGGTTATAGTCCACAGGGTCGCAAAGAGTCACACACAACTGTGAGACTAACATTTTTACTTTCACAAAATTTAATCATAAAATTTAGAGGGCTCCAGATAATCTGGGTTTCAGAAAACCTCACAGCCTGCTAAATGGGGGCTACATGCCTACTTGTTACGGCATGCAAGAGACTGGTGGAACACAACCAAGATGTTTAAATTGCAGAAGTCAAGTTGCAAAGATCTGAGATGCAAAGGCTGGCTACAGGCATATTTCACTGCATGTAGCATCTGAAAAGATTCTTTGTTATGATTTATGAGGGTCCTGGTTAGGTCTTGGTTCTGACCCCAGTGATTTGCAGTAAAAATGAACCCAAAGGCTTGAACTAGATATTTTACTGAAATGGTCACTTACTGATCATTCTTATTGGGTTTTCTTCTTACTATTGGTATCAATAATTTTTTTTACTAATTAAATTCTCTAAATTAAAATATTAAATAGCAACAGCTTGAGTCCTCAGAAGTCTCTACTTTAAACCCTCTTTCACTGAAGAATATTACTGACAAAAGATGGTTGATTTGAGTGACTTTTCCATATTCCACACAGTTAAACAGAGAAAACAAGTTAAAAATTAGGCCTTCTAACTCCTAGGAAAGTACTATTTCCACCTGATCAAGCTTTTTTACTCTGACAAGTTTCTCAAAACTGGGTTGAGAGAAAGTGTTTCAAAAGGGTGCTGTGGGCAGGGTGAGAGAAAGAGAGTGCTGAAGCTTCCCAGGTGGCTCAGTTGGTAAAGAATCTGCCCGCAATGTAGGAGGACCCAGGTTTGATCCCCAGGTTGAGAAGACCCCCGAGGAATGGCAACCGACTCCAGTATTCCTCCATGGAAATTTCACTGACCAGAGGAATCTAGTGGACTATAGTCATGGGGTCACAAAGAGTCAGACACGACTGAGTGACTAACACTAAGCTACCCGGCTTCTGCTTGCACCTACCCACACCCTCATTTTCCACTTCAACACACAACTCTGCATTCCCTTGCTTTAAATGCTAAACTTTTATGCAACATTTAAGGAAAAGGCCCTTAATGTATGAGTAACTTGCTCTAATATAATGCTTTATTCGAGATATCATTTTAATCAAATCCTCTAAAATTCCGTATTTATATGCTGAATGAAAACATTTTTACAGAATAAATTTGATTTATAGGCTTAACCTTAAGTGGGCCTGTAATTCCAGAAGATTCTGAAGCTATGTCTGGAGTGAGCAGGATCGTGAGTCACAGCCACGGTGCCACGTGGTGCCAGGGAGCGAGTGCAGAGCCTGGCAGCACATGTCCCACCTGCTTGCCACTCCTGCCTCCGCAGTGAACACACTGAGGCCTCTGAGCCTTCTCTGTCCAGCATGAGAGACAAACACCACCAATATGTTTCTCAGTGGAAACTAAGAAACAGGTATACTGATTTATTCTATTTGTGTCTTGCTTTTCTGTTTCTCTCTTACACATCTTGAGGGAACATCATAGAATCGCTAGCTGCTTTTGTTTCATACAAAGGAGAAAGCCTTAATAGAGACTTTAAAGTGAGTTCCAAGAAAGTATCCTCTCATATTAATCTTTTTCTCTTTTAGTTTCTAACCAGACACTCTTTAAATTCATTTTCCGTTAGAAAGTAAATTCCTCGTAATTGGTTTTTTCTATTCTCCTTGTTAGCTCTGTGAATTCTACCTTGATGTCCACCTCTTCTTTCTGATGTACCTTTATAAAGTGTACGATTCAGTGATTTTTCGTATATGCACAAAGTTATGCAACCAAACACCACTATACAGAGCATTTTCAAGACCCTCAACAGAAACTCTGTATGTACCTATTAGCAGTCACTCCCCATTCCATCTCCTCCAGCCCCAGCAACCACTCACTTTTCTGTTTCTTCAGATTTGCCTATTATAGATTTTTCATATAAATGAAACTACATAATTAAGGTGGTCTTTCTCAACTGACTTAGCATGATTTAAAGGTTCATCCATGTAGTATGTATAATGCATTCTGTTTATCCAAATTGTTTATCCATTTGTTTATCAATGGACATTTACCTTTTGGTTGTTGGGAATAATGCTGTTAAAGAGTACGTGCACAAAATTTTGTGTGAACATATGTCTTCAATTCTCTAGAACGAATAACTAGGAATGGAATTTCTGGGTCATATGGTAAACTCTATGTTTAACTTTCTGAGGTATTGCCAATGATTTTCCAGGAAACTATATACCATGTTAACACTCCCAACAGCAATGTGAAGCACCCGATGTTTTGACCTATGAAAAACATTTCCACCTTTAACA
Organism: Ovis aries; assembly: GCF_016772045.2. NCBI lineage: Eukaryota > Metazoa > Chordata > Mammalia > Artiodactyla > Bovidae > Ovis > Ovis aries. Next base: position 2,699,174 of record NC_056070.1, read on the forward strand.
TGTATTTTAAGCATTTCTTTAGATTTCTATGAGATCTGTCAAAATTTTGAAAAAATTTCATTTTACCATTTTTTATTTCAATTTCTAATATTCTAATAGCCATAACTATAGTAACTCAATAACTTTCTTTTACTGAACCACTGGATTTCATCTTTAAAATAGTTTTTTCTAACAATATTATATATATCTAGAATATTTTTAAAAGGCTGGGTTCAAACATAGACATTAAAATCATGTATGTTAGAAAACAATTAACATTTATCATTCATTATGCTGTATTTCTATCCTAGTACAGAAGACCAAGAGCTAACTGTAAAGCAGAGGAAAGCATTTTCAGAATTGGTAATTATTAAACAACTATAACCTATGAGATATTTAAGATCACTAATTACATTTTTATGTAATATTTTTGACTGGACTACATTAGGAGTATCAAATTTACTGGTATTTTTACCTCATTTACTTTCCCTACTTCAAGTAAATTTTTTTGAAGTATTTTTATTTCCTACTTAATTTTTCCTATCAGGTGACCAACATGTTTCTCTAAGACTAGGCCCACAGAGTAACTGAAGTCAGTATTTCTGTTTTAACATGATTTATAGGAGGGTTTGAATATGATAATCTTAGTAATAGGAGGCTGGGTAAGAAAGTTACTGTCTATAACTGTTTCCTTATAAGCTTCTAGTTAATTAGTTCTCTGATTTTACTAGATGATTATATTTCTCAGATTCAATTTTGAGGGGAAATTATTAATTAAATTATGGACTGCAGCCTACCAGACTCCTCCGCCCATGGGATTTTCCAGGCAGGAGTACTGGAGTGAGTTGCCATTGCCTTCTCTGCATTACAGTGTAATTCCCATATAATTTTGAAGATTTGGGTTTAAAATTCTTTCTCTAAAAACTCTGATATCATAAATCATAAACATTTTGTCAATTATCTGTATTATTATTAACAAATTACAGCTGTTTCATTCTAAATTATCTAAAGATTATAATTGAAACCCCAAAACAAAGGTTTGAAATCCTCAAAAATGCAAACTAATATCACTACAGTGAAAGCAATCAGTTTCAGTGCCTGCCTGGGAAAGAGGACCCAGAAGAATACGTGGATTATAGTAAAGGTGACAGAAATCTTCTTTTTCTTGATTTCACAGATTTATAAAGCAAAACTGACCAGAAGTGTACACTTTAAATATGAGCATTTTATTGTATTTTAATTACACTTCAAAAAAGTTATAAAGAAATCCCAAGCATTTCTCTGAGATAGTTTAAAAGTTTCCCAAACTACATCCCACACAATTCTTGTTGAAACAAGAATCCCTTGGGCCAAAAAACATCTTAGGAAAATTTTAGGAAAGATGGATCTAACAGCTAAACAAATTGTACTATAGTTATTCAGGATGCTAATTGCAACATGACCACAGAAACAGCTATTTCACTGAACAACTGTGCAAATCAGTACAGAAGAACCTTTAATAAGACTACTATATAATGGGAAAACATTAAAAAGAAATCAGAAAAAAATCTTAAAATATGTTAAATACAGAAATTATAAACTCAAATGTCTTCAGAGGCCAAGATGTAACAAACAAAAGAGCTCAAAAAGGACCAAATGTTAAATAATAGGTGCCCAGCTATTTGTACTGAAGTGAAACCTAGCTTCCTTCCTGTCAAAAAATTGAAGAGACCAAACAAATTCTTCCTAGAACTTCTATATGCTACCTTTGTATTAAGAGATTTAATTATGTCAAATTCCTTTTAATGCTAGTTTAGATACCATTTGGAAAAAGAGGAATAAAAGAGCAGCCTATGAGAGGGAATATTATGATTTGAGTTATAGCAAACTAGGCTTCCTAGGTGGCACCAGTGGTTAAGAACTCACTTGCCAATGCAGGAGACAAAAGACACGAGTTCGATCCCTGGGTTAGGAAGACGCCCTGGAGGAGAACATGGCAACACACCACTGTTCTTGTCTGAATCCGGAATCCAGAGGAGTCTGGCAGGCTACAGTCCATAAGGGCACAACGAGTCAGACGTGACTGAAGCGACACCACACATACAAAGCCAGGCTTCAGTATAGCTTAAGAATTGTAGCTCACTACAAAACCTGTCTGAGCCAAGGTGAAGATACAGCTCTAAGAAAGACAGCAACTCTTTTCAAGTTTCATTTCCATCAGCAAATTTAGTCCTCATACTTTAAAATTTGAACAAAAAAACTTGTAGGGAAGGCAGTTCTGAGAACAGCATCACATATTTAAAAATTTTAACTAAGATTAAGATCTATACAAATAAAGTTTTAAGTTTCAAATTTAAATATACTGCTTGTATCTGAAGTATGTTGTTCTGTTCAGTTGTTAAATCATGTCCTACCCCATGGACTGTAGCACACTGGGATCCTCTGTCCTTCACTGTCTCCCAGAGTCTGCTCAAATTCATGTCCACTGAGTTGGTGAGCCTATCTAAATATCTCATCCTCCGCTGCACCCTTCTGCTTTTTCCCCTTTCTCCTTCTGCCTTCTATCTTTCCCAGAATCAAGGTCTTTTCCAGTGAGTCAGATCTTTGCATCAGGGGGCCAAAGTATTAGAGCTTTGGCCCCAGCATCAGCCCTTCCGGTGAATGATCAGGGTTGATTTCTTCAGGATTGACTGGTTTGGTCTCCTGGGTGAACAAAGGGCTCTCTCAAGAGTCTTCTCCTGTATCATAATTCAAAAGCATCAGCTCTTAGCGCTCAACCTCCTCTACAGTCCAACTCTCACATCCGTAGGTGACTACTGGAAAAACCACAGCTCTGACCATACAGACCTTGTTGGCAAAGTGATGTCTTCTTTTTAATACACTGTCTAGGGGCTTCCCTGATAGCTCAGTTGGTAAAGAATCCACCTGAAATGCAAGAGATTCCTGGGTTGGGAAGATCTGCTAGAGAAGGAATAGGCTACCCAACCCAGTATTCTTGGGCTTCCCTTGTGGTTCAGCTGGTAAAGAATTCACTTACTTGAGGGAAACCTAGGTTCAATCCCTGGGTCTGGAAGATCCTCTGGATAAGGGAAAGACTACTGACTCCAGTATTCTGGACTAGAGAATGCCATGGACATGCACAGTCCATGGGGTCACAAGGAGTCGGACATGACTGAGCAGCTTTCACTTTCACTTAGGTTTCTCATAGCTTTCTTCCCAAGGAGCAAGCATCTTTTAACTTCAAGGCTGCAGTCACTGTCCACAGATAATTTTGGAGCCCAAGAAAAGAAAATCTGTAACTGCTTCCACTTTTTCACCATTTCCCATGAAGTGACGGGATCAGATGTTGTGACCTTAGTTTTTTGAATGTTGAGTTAAGCCAGCTTTTTCACTCTCCTCTTTCACCCTTATCAAAAGGCTCTTTAGATTCTCTTCACTTTCTGTCATGAGTGTGCTATCATTCGAATATCTGAGGTTCTGATATTTCTCCTGGCAGTCTTGATTTCAGGGTGGAGGGATTTCACATGATGTACTCTGCATATAAGTTAAATAAGCAAGGTGACAATATACAACACTCCCATACTCCTTTTCCAATTTTGAACCAGCCAGTTGTACCACGTTTGGGTCTGTTATTTCATGACCTGCACACAGGTTTCTTGTTTATCAGGAGACGGGTGAGTGAGGTGGTCTGGTATTCCCATCTCCTGAAGAACTTTCTAGTTTGTTGTGATTTATACAGTGAAAAGCTTTAGACATAGTCAACGAAGCAGAAGCAGATGCTTTTCTGGAATTCCTTTGCTTTTTCTACAATACAATGAATACTGGCAATTAAATCTCTGGTTCCTCTGCCTGGAAGTTGTACATCTGGAAGTTCTCAATTCACATACTACTGAAGTCTAGCCTGAAGAATTTTGAGCCATTATCTTGCTAGTATGTGAAATGAGTGCAATCAGATGGTAGTTTGAACATTCTCTGGCATTACCCTTCTTTGGGATTGGAATGAAAATTGACCTTTTCCAGTTCTGTGGCCCCTGCTAAGTTTTCCAAATTTGCTGGCGTATTCAGTGCAGTACTTTCACATCATCTTTTAGGATTTGAAACAGCTCATAGGAATTCTATCATCTCCACTAGCTTTGTTCATAGCAATGCTTCATAAAGCCCACTTGAGTTCACACTCCAGGATGTCTGGCTCTGGGTGAGTGACTATGGCATTATGGTTAGCTGGGTCATTGAGACCTTTCTTGCATAGTTTGTCTGTATATTCTTGATAACTATTCTGAATCTCTTCTGCTTCTGTTAGGTCCTTACTTTTTCTTTCCTTTATCGTGACCATCCTTGCATAAAACGTTCCCTTAATACCTCCAGTTTTCTTAAAGAGATTTTTCTATTGTTTTCCTCTGTCTCTTTGCATTGCTCATTTAAGAAGGACTTTTTATCTATCCTTCCCATTTTCTGAAACTAAAGTTGGGTATATCTTTCCCTTTCTCCCTTGCCTTTTGCCTCTCTTCTTTCTTCAGCTATTTGTAAAGCCTCTTCAGACACTTTGCCTTCTTGCATTTCTTTTTTTTTTTTTTTTTTGAGATGACTTTGGTCACCACCTCCTGTACAATGTTTTAAACTTCCATCCATAGTTCTTCAGGCACTCTGTCTTCAGATCAAATCCCTTGACTCTTCATCACTTCTACTGTATTAATCATAATAGATAAGATTTAGGTCATACCTGAATGGTTTAGTGGTTTTCCCTACTTTCTTCAATTTAAGTCTGTATTTTGCAGTAAGGAGCTCATGATCTGAGCCACAGTCAGCTCCAGGTCTTGTTTTTGCTGACTGTATAGTGCATTTCCATTTTCAACTGCAAAGAATATAATCAATTTGACTTTGGTATTGACCATCTGGTCAAAACTGTTAGCCTTTGCCCTCCTTCATTTTGTACGCCAAGGCTAAATTTGCCTTGCTATTCCAGGTATTGCTTCACTTCCTACTTTTGCATTCCAGTGCAAAAGTGTGAGTCTTTCATGGATCACAGCCTTGTCATGGCAAAGGAGCTTGTAAACTTAATGAAGCTTTAAGCCATGCCATGTAGGGTCACCCAAGAGGACTGGGTCATAGTGAAGAGTCCTGCAAAATGAGGTCTATTGGGGGAACAGATGGCAAACCACTCCAGTATTCTTGCCACAAGAATCCCATGAACAGTATCTGAAGTATGAGTTATAGTTAATATTTATTGAGCACTTACTAAGTACAAAAAAATAACTATACAAGATGAGCAGTATTTAATCCTTACAATAGCCTTACAAGGTAAGTACTACTAATTTTCTCTTTAACATGGAGGAAACTGAGGTACAGAAAGGTAAAAAACTTACTCAAGAACATACGGATTACTTCCCAGTGAACCACATTTTTTTTGTCTCTGTATGTAAAAATGAATTTAGATACTAATAATATTTACTCAAACTCTAAACTACTTTAATTTCCCACTAAAATTTATCCTTCTCAGTACCGCATTGAAAAAACTAAGTGACTCCTAATGAAAGTAATCTTCATTCTAAACTGCGTCAATAATAATCTGGCCCAATGAATCTGAAAAACCAGACTTGCACTGTCAAGTCAGTCTGAGGAGTCTGAGGCAGTCTGCTTATGACATGCTTATTTCAACTGCATCTACTTTAGAATGTTGTTTGTCATCTTGGTGCTTTTCAATGTACACACTAGCCTGTTTAAAGTTTTGAGAAGTCCTAAAATATGGAAACCAGTTTAACTTTTTAAAACTTTGTGTAATGTGTCTATAATCATCAAAGCTATAATCATCAAAAATTGACACAGGTTTCATTGGCCAATTTTAAATATTTCTTCTTAAAACTGTAAGGAAAAATAATTTATAACTAGCTTTCTGAAAACTAAATATACCACTTAATATTCCTAAGAAGCTTTTTCTTACCTGCTTATTTTCTCCAAATTCTTCTACATAGGTCCAGGCTGAAGAGACTGTGTTCCCTGTCTGTAAGCAGTGAAGACAGAAAAGAATTGAGTCTTTAGATTGATGTTATCCCTATCTTGGAAGTGATGGAATCCTTGATAACGTCAGTTTAAATTATCTGATATGAATATGAAATATGAAATATTTAAATATGAAAATATTTAAATATGAAAATAAATTTAGAGGAAAAGACACAAGTGATAGTTATTTCTGAAGTTCTGCAAAGATGAACAAAGAGCAATATTTTGCTTTTGGAATGAAAATTATGATTTAATACATTAACAGAATTAACATATCTTTCTATACAAATTAAGACCTTATAGTTGGTTTTTCCAAGAAGGACTACTCTATCAATAAAATAAGAAAAATATTTAAAAAACAAATGAGATTGCCCGATTTTTGATAAGTGGATAGCCAAAGAACCTAAGTGAATTTGAAAAAAATCAACATTATTTCCCTCTGTGTTAAAAAGAAATAAATAGCCAAAATAATACTAACCTTAAAAAATATCTGACTTATTAACAGCTAAACTTAATCTACTTGAAGCCTAACTTAGCTATATACAGTGTAACTTTGAATGTCCATCCATTTTGGTGGATCTCTGTATTCAAGTATGAACAAGTAAAAAATGTTTGATCCACATTAAACTATAGACTTTAAATACTGATCTTACAGATAACTCAGCAGAAAAAGTCACCATATTTTCTGATTTTTATGTAGTAAATTAGGTATTTAGTCAACCCTTCCCAGTGAGAACTAAATACCCAGACATTTATTAAAAGAAAAGCTAACTATCTAAAAGCACCGAGAATGATCAAGACTAAAGAACTGTGGGACTGTGATCTTAGACAGGAAGAAACTCAAAGAGGTGTGCACATCTTCTGGAGGTATGTTTTGCCTACAAAGACTGGCAAGTTCTAAAGAGGGATCTGAGAGACAAAGGAAGATGGCAACATACAGACAAATTTCTGAGGATAAGAGCACAAAAACTGGAATTGAGGAGCATGTCTAGAACCCTGAATAAAACAGAACTAGAGGCAGACTAGTTTTAATTTAGTTTAGAAGACTACATTCAAATCTCAATATCTGCCAAGATTAAGACAATCTGAGGTTGCCAGTCCTATGGTCACCTTTTAAAGCAAGCATATTAGCTTTCAGATCGTAACGTTTTTCATATTATCATATATGAAATGGCATTCAATCGAAAAGAACCAATCATATAAAAAGATAAAATAATGTGACCTAAAATCACAAGAAATAGAAGTCAACAGTAACAGAGCTATAGGAAATGTAGATAAAAACTTCTCAGAACTAGACATTAAAACAATTATGACTGCCATCCTCAAGGAAACAAAAAACAAGACTGAAAATTTTGGAAGAAAAATATAAATCACAACAAAAAAATCAAATGACATTTCAGAACTGAGAAATCCAATAATTACCTTATCATGTTAGACAACAGATGAAAAAGGAATTCATAAGCAGAAAGACAAGCCTGAAAAAATATGTAGACTAAGTATACAAAAGAATGGAAAAGTATAAAAAGAACACAGTAAATAAATGGGATATAGTAAAATGGTCCAACAATTCATAACTGGAATACCGTAGAGAAAAACAGAGAAAATGGGACAGAAGCAATGTAAGAAAACAGAATAACTTAGAACTTTCTAAAACAAGTGGAAAACACTGATCCAGATTAGAAGGAATGAAAGTTCCAATTAAGACAAAAACTAAGAAAATTACACCTACGTCTACCACAGTGATACTTCTGAAAATCACAGGAGAAACAAAGTATTAAAAGTAGCCAGAGGAGTTGTAATGAAGGAGTAATGGAGGCAGTCCCAAGACGGCCAAACAACAGGACGGGGAGACCACTTTCTTTCCCACAAATTCATCACACGGTCATCTGAGCCCTGAGCAACTGCCACAAAACAACTGCTGAAGGCTGGCAGAGGACACCAGGCACCCTGAAAGGTAGCCCATTCTCTTCGAAAGGAGGTGGGACAAGATATAAAAGATAAAAAGAGAGACAAAAGAGTTAGGGACAGAGACCCAACCTGGAGAGGGAGTCGTGAAGGAGAAGTTTCCAAATAGTAGGAAACCCTCTCACAGGCAGGTCTGTGGGGAGTTTTGGAATCTCAGAGGGCAACATAACCCAGGGGCGGGGGGAAACACACAGAATAGGTGCCTAACTGCAACTGTCAACAGAGCAGCAGCCCAGATGCTCGCATCCACCACTAGCGAGCGGAGGCTGGATAGGGAGGCCTGGGTGGCATCATCAGTCCTTGGGGTAAGGACCAGGCCTGAATGCCCTGAGGACAACCTGAGGAAGCTAATGTGAGAGAGCAACCCAAACTGGGGAATTGCTAGAGAGGAAAAATAAAGAGAGAGAGAGCTTTCCCACAGAAAGCTCTAACACACAGCCTGGCCCACTCACAGAACAAAGGACTAACAGAATATCAAAGGAGAGTGAGCCGGTTGCATACAGCCCATACCCTAGACCCTGCCAGGGCAGAGGCAGGCATGCGAGAGCCAGAGCCGGAAGCGGGTGGGGGGTGCTGCTCCAGTCTCAGCCCGAGACGGCATCCTCCACCAGACTGTGAGCAGGCCCCCAGCTGCTAACCATGTCTACCTGGGATCCTGGACGGTTGACACCTGCCAGGAGGTTGCAGCCTAAGGTCAGCTCCCCAGAGGAGATACACAGCTGAGACGGCACTCCCACGGCATACCGGGGAAACCGAGCGGCTGGGACCGGGGAGGTGGTAAGACGCACAGCCCACCGGAGACAGTGCTCGCCAAGCTCCTGGCTGCCTGAGCTGCTCGGACCTCGGACGGGCACAGAGCGGATGCCCAACAGAGTCTGTGCCCTTGTGGACAAGGTTCCCAAGAACCTTGAGCGGCTTAGACCTGGGAAGTACACAGAACGCAGGGCCTAAGCAGGCCCTAAGTAGACCCGGAAAGCACACGCCTCTGTGAGCAGGGGCAAACCCAGTGTGGTCCATACGCTGCAAGCATTCCCTACACATGCAAGCAGTGCCTGTTTGCAGTGCTCCTCCCTCCCCACAATAGAACTGAGCAAGGCAGCCTAAATGAGTGACCAGGTTCACCCCCTTGTGTCAGGCAGAAATTAGAAGAGAGTTGCAAACAGAGGAAGCCAAAATAAACAAATAAGAGAGAACTGCTCTGGAAATGATGGGTGCAACATATTAAAATCCTGTAGTTAACATTGACTAAGCATTGGAGGGGGCCTATAGATCTTGAGAACAAGTACAAGCTGGAACAAGGAACTATCTAAAACTGAACTGACCCCACACTGCCCACAACAGCTCCAGAGAAATTCTTATTTTTACTATTACCACTTTTTAATTAAAAAATTTTAGTTATTACTCCTTTAATTTTCATTTTTATAACCTACTATTACCTGACAAAAAGACCATTTTTTAAAGCAAATTCCACATATATATATATTTTTATATAATTTTTGTGATTTTTGTTTTGTATTTTTAATAATGTTATTTTTGAGAGTCTAACCTCTACTCTAGAATTTTAATCTTTGCTTTTGGGTATTTGTTACCAATTTTCTACCTTTAAGAATCTAATCTTCAGGATCCATTTCCACTCAGGGGTGTGATTACTGGCTTGACTGCACTCTCCCCTTTTGACTCTCCCTTTTCTCCCGTAGGTCACCTCTATCTCCTCCCTCCCCCTTCTCTTCTCTACTTAACTCTGTGAATCTCTCTGGGTGTTCTGGGCTATGGAGAACACTTAGGGAACTGATTTCTGGCTAGCCTGCTCTCTCCCCTTTTGATTCCCCCTCTTTTCTTCCTGGCCACCTCTGTCTCCTTCCTCCCTCTTCTCTTCTCTGTGTAACTCTGAACATCTCTGAAGGATCCAGGCTGTGAAGAGCACACAGGGAATTGATTACTGGCTAGATTGATCTCTCCTCTTTTGATTCCCCCTCTTCTCCTCCTGGTCACCTCTATCTCCTGCCTCCCTCTTCTCTTCTCCATGTAACTCTGTGAACCTCTCTGGGTGTCCCTCACTGTGGAGAATCTTTTCACCATTAACCTAGAGGTTTTATCATCAATGCTGTATGGATGGAGAAGTCTTGAGGCTACTATAAGAATAAGACTGAAAGCCAGAGGCAGGAGGCTTAACTCCAAACCTTGAGAACAGCAGAGAACTCCTGATTCCAGGGAACACTAATAGACAGCTCATCCAAAAGCCTCCATACCTACACTGAAATCAAACTCCATCTAAGAGCCAACAAGTTCCACAGCAAGACATACCAAACTAATTCTCCAGCAAAGCAGGAACACAGCCATGAGCATTAAAAGACACGCTGCCCATCTCATTAGAACTGATTCAAATGTATTCTTTTTAATGGCTGAGTAATACTCCATTGTGTATATGCACCACAGCATGTACACTCATGGTGGATTCATGTCAATGTATGGCAAAACCAATACAGTATTGTAAAGTAAAATAAAGTAAAAATAAATTTTTTTAAAAAATTTAAAAAAAATAAATAAAAAAAGACAGGCTGCCCAAAGCCAAACCAAACTAACAAAGATCAAACACAAAAAACAAATATTAAAAGCAGCAAGGGAAAAACAACAAATAACACACAAGGGGATTCCCATAAGGATAACAGTTGATCTTTCAATAGAAACTCTTCAGGCCAGAAGGGAATGGCAAGGCACACTTAAAGTGAAGAAAGAGGAAAACCTACAGCCCAGATTACTGTAGCCAGCAAGGATCTCACTCAAATATGAAGGAGAAATCACAGGCTTTATAGACAAGCAAAAGCTGAGAGAATTCAGCACCACCAAACCAGCTCTTCAACAAATGCTAAAGGATATTCTCTAGACAGGAAACACAGAAAAGGTTTATACACTCAAATCCAAAGCAACAAAGTAAATGGCTATGGGATAATACTTATCAATAATTACCTTAAATGTAAATGGGCTGAATGCCTCAACCAAAGACAAAGACTGCTGAATAGATACAAAAACTAGACCCCTATATATGCTGCCTGTAAGAGACCCACCTCAAACCAAGGGACACATACAGACTGAAAGTGAAGGGCTGGAAAAAGATATTCCACGCAAATACAGACCAAAAGAAAGCAGGAGTAGCAATACTCATATCAGATAAGATAGATTTTTAAATAAAGGCCATGAAAAGAGACAGAAGGACACTACATAATGATCAAAGGATCAATCCAAGAAGATAATATAACAATTAAAAATATATATGCACCCAACATAGGAGCACCTCAATACATAAGGCAAATGCTAACAAGTATGAAAGGGGAAATTAACAGTAATACAATAATAGTGGGAGACTTTAATACCCCACTCACACCTATGGATAGATCAACCAAACAGAAAATTAACAAGGAAACACCAACTTTAAATGATACAATGAACCAGTCAGACCTAATTGATATCTATAGGACATCTCACCCTAAAACAATGAATTTCACCTTTTCCTCAAGTACACAAGAACATTCTCTAGGACTGATCACATCCTGGGCCATAAACTAGCCTTAGTAAATTCAAAACCACTGAAAATATTTCAAGCATCTAAGATTAGATGTCAATTACAGGGAAAAAATTATTGAAAACACAAACATATGGAGGCTAAATAACACGCTTCTGCTGCTGCTAAGTTGCTTCAGTCACGTCCGACTCTGTGCAACCCCACAGACGGCAGCCCACCAGGCTTCCCTGTCCCCAGGATTCTCCAGGCAAGAACAATGGAGTGGGTTGCCATTTCCTTCTCCAATGCATGAAAGGAAAAGTGAAGGTGAAGTCACTCAGTCATGTCTGACTCTTAGAAACCCCATGGACTGCAGCCTACCAGGCTGCTCCATCCATGGGATTTTCCAGGTGAGAGTACTGGAGTGGGTTGCCACTGCATTCTCCAACACACTTCTGAGTAACCAACAAATCATAGAAGAAATCAAAAAGGAAATGAAAATATCCATAGAAACAAAGAAAAACAAAAACACAACAACCCAAACCTATGGGACTCAGTAAAAGCAGTGCTAAGGGGAAGGTTCATAGCAATACAGGCTTACCTCAAGAAACAAGAGAAAAGTCAAATAAACAACCTAACTCTACACCTAAAGCAACTAGGAAAAAAAGAAATGAAGAACCTCAGGGTTAGTAGAAGGAAAGAAATCACAAAAATTAGGGCAGAAACAAATGAAAAAGAAACAAAAGAGGCTATAGCAAAATTCAACAAAACTAAAAGCTGGTTCTTTGAAACGATAAATGAAACTCACAAACCATTAGCCAGACTTATCAAGAAACAAAGGGAGACTCAAGTCAACCAAATTACAAATGAAAATGGAGAAATCACAACCGACAACACAGACATACAAAGGATCATAAGAGACTACTATCAGTAACTATGCCAATAAAATAGATGACGTGGAAGAAATGGACAAATTCTTAGAAAAGTATAAGGCAAAAACTGAACTAGGAAGAAGCTAAAAATCTTAACAGACCCATCACAAGCATGGAAATAGAAACTGTAATCAAAAATCTTCCAACAAACAAAAGCCCAGGACCAGATGGCTTCACTGGTGAGTTCTACCAAAAATTTAGAGACGAGCTAACACCTATCGTACTCAAACTCTTCCAGAAAACTGCAGAGGAAGGTAAACTCCCAAACTCATTCTATAAGGCCACCATCACACTAATGCCAAAACCAGACAAAGATACCACCAAAAAAGAAAACTACAGGCCAATATCACTGATGAACACAAATGCATGCAAAAATCCTCACCAAAATGCTAGCAAACATAATCCAACAACATATTAAAAACATCATACATCATGACCAAGTGGGCTTTATCCCAGGGATGCAAGGATTCTTCAATATTCACAAGTCACTCAATGTGATACACATAAACAAATTGAAGGTTAAAAACCATATGCTTATTTCAATAGGTTCAGAGACAGTCTTTGACAAAATTCAACATCCATTTATGACCAAAAAAAAAAAAACCTCTCCAGAAAGCAGGCGTAGAAAGAACATACCTCAACATAACAAAAGCTATATGTTTATCACACAGCAAACATTATCCTCAATGATGAAAAATTGAAAGCATTTCCCCTAAAGTTAGGAACAAGACAAGTAGTCACCACTATATTCAACATAAGTTTTGGAAGTTTTAGCCCTAGCAATCAGAGAAGAAAAAGAAATAAAAGGAATCCATATTGCAACAGAAGTAAAACTCTCACTGTTTGCAGATGACATGATCCTCTACGTGGAAAACCCTAGAGACACCACTGAAAAATTACTAGAGCTAATCAATGAATATGGTAAAGTTGCAGGATATAAAATTAATACACAGAAATCCCTTGCATTCCTGTACATTAACAATGAGAAAACAGAAAGAGAAATTAAGGAAACAATCCAATTCACCACTGTGACAAAAAGAAGAAAATACTTAGGAATACATCCACCTAAAGAAACAAAAAAAGTATATATAGAAAACTATAAAACACTGATGAAAGAAATCAAAGATGACACAAATAGATGGAGAAATATACCATGTTCATGGATCAGAAAAATCAATATAGTGAAAATGAGTATACTACCCAAAGCAATCTATAGATTCAATGCAATCTCTATGAAGCTACAATGGGACTTTTCACACAACTAGAACAAATAATTTCACAATTTGTATGGGAATACAAAAAACCTTGCATAGCCAAAGAAATCTTGAGAGAGAAGAATGGAACTGGAGGAATCAACCTTCCTGACTTCAGACTATACTACAAAGCTACAGTCATCAAGACAGTATGGTACTGGCCCAAAGACAGATATATAGATCACTGGAACAAAATAGAAAGCCCAGAGATAAATCCACACACCTATAGACACCTTATCTTTGACAAAGGAGGCGAAAATATACGATGGAGGAAAGACAATCTCTTTAACAAGCAGTGCTGGGAAAACTTGTCAACTACGTGTAAAAGAATGAAACTAGAACACTTTCTAACACTGTACACAAAAACAAACTCAAAATGTATTAAAGGCCTAAATGTAAGACCAGAAACTATAAAACTCCTAGTGGAAAACATAGGCATAACACTCTCTAACATAAATCAGAGCAAGATCCTCTATGACCCACCTCCTAGAGTAATGGAAATAAAAGCAAAAATAAACAAATGGGACCTAAGTGAATATAAAAGCTTTTGCACAATGAAGGAAACTCTAAGCAAGGTGAAAAGAAAGCCTTCAGAGTGGGAGAAAATAATAACAAATGAAGCAACTGACAAAGAATTAATCTCAAAAACATACAAAGAGCTCATGCAGCTCAATACCAGAAAAATAAAGGACCTAATAAAAAAATGAGACAAAGAACTAAACAGATATTTCTCCAAAGAAGACATACAGATGGCTGGCTAACACATGAAAAGATGTGCAACATCACTCATTATCAGAAGAAATGCAAATCAAAACCACAATGAGGGACTATCCCACGACAGTCAGAATGGCTGCGATCCAAAAGTCTACACACAATAAATGCTGGGGAGGGTGTGGAGAAAAGGGAACCCTCTTACACTGTTTGTGGGAATGCAAACTAGTACAGCCACTATGGAGAACAGTGTGGAGATTCCTTGAAAAACTGGAAATAGATCTGCCATATGACCCAGAAATTCCACTGCTGGACATACACACCGAGGAAACCAGAACTGAAAGAGACACGTGTACCCCAATGTTCATTGCAGCACTGTTTATAATAGCCAGGACATGGAAGCAACTTTGATGTCCATCAGCAGATGAATGGATAAGAAAGCTGTGGTACACATACATAATGGAACATTACTCAGCTATTAAAAAGAATGCATTTGAATCAGTTTTAATGAGGTGGATGAAACTGGACCCTATTATACAGAGTGAAGTAAGCCAGAAAGAAAAATACCAATACAGTATACTAACACATGGTAATGATAACCCTATATGAGAGACAGCAAAAGAGACACAGATATAGAGAACAGACTTCTGGACTCTGTGGGAGAAGGCGAGGGTGGGATGATTTGAGAGAATAGCATTGAAACATGTATATTACCATATGTGAAATACATCACCAGTCCAGGTTCAATGCATGAAACAGGGCACTCAAAGCTGGTACACTGGGATGACCCAGAGGGATGGGATGAGATGGGGAGGGAGGTGGGAGGGGTTCAGGATGGGGGACACATGTATACCCGTGACTGATTCTTGTCAATGTATGGCAAAAAACACCACAATATTTTAAAGTAATTGGCCTCCAATTAAAATAAATAAAGTAATAAGCAAATTTCAGCTGACCTCTCAACAGAAACAACAGAAGCCTGAATGGAATTATTAACCTCAAGGAATTAATGGACAGTAACAGTTGGTATAGTAAAAATACCCTTTCAAAAGGCAGATGAATTTAAGACATAGTCAGGCAAACAAACTGAGGTAAGCTGTCACTGGCATATTCATACCAAAGAAAACATGAATGTTCTTTGAGCAGAATAAAGAATTAATCATAGTTAATGCTTGGTAATATCAGAAAATAAAGAGCAAAGGAAATGATATATAAACAGTACTAAAAACTGTTTATGTTAACTAAAAACTACTATAATTAGGTATGTGGGGGTTAAAACAGTCTTAAGACATACGGAAATATCAAGACACTACAAAAAATTGGAAGAGAACATTTAATAAGTTAGAGTGTATTAAGGCCCTTGCATTGTCTTAAATGGAATAAAAACACTAATTAGTATTACATTTCAGTAACTTAAGAATACATGTTGGGGGCTGCCCTGGTGGTTCAATGGTTAAGACTCTGGACTTCCATCACAGGGCTTGTGAGTTCAATCCCTGGTCAGGGAATGAAGATCCTGCATGCCAGGCGGTGCAACCCTCCAAAAAGGATACATACTGGAGGCTACAAGGTTAAAACTAGAATAATAAAAACTCTATGACTAATATAGTTAAAAGAGGAAGACAGAAAAAAAGCAACTAAATAATCCATTACAAGAAGGCAAGAAAGGAGAAAAGGGGAAGAGTACACAAGGACTCAGGACAAGGAATAGAAGGCAAAGGGCAAGACAAGAAACTTAATTCTTAACATTCGTGTAAGTAAATTAAATGCAAGCTGATCAAACACTTAAAACACAGACTTTCAGCGAAACCAAATGTCAGCAACAAAAACAACACTAACTCTACATTGGGGTCATCTTAAAACTAAGATACAGGGAAAGTAAAAGTTTAAAAACAGAAGAAAATACATGTGTGAAACCTTAATCAAAAGAAAGCCTGGAAACCTATGTTAATATCAAAAGTATTCTTTAAGACAGGAAAGAATGATAGGAGTCAAGATTGCCAAGAGAAATATCAAAAACCTCAGATATGCAGATACCACTCTGATGACACAAAATGAAGAGGAACTAAAGAGCCTCCTGATGAGGGTGAAAGAGGAAAGTAAAAAAGCTGGCTTAAAACTCAACTTCAAAAAACTAAGATCATGGCATCCAGGCTCATCATTCCATGGCAAATAGATGGGGAAAAAGTAGAAACAGCAGCAGATTTTATTTTCTTGGGCTTCAAAATCACTGCAGATGATGACTGCAGCCACAAAATTAAAAAGACGTTTGCCCCTTGGAAGAAAAGCTATGACAAACCTAACAGTGTATTAAAAAGCAGAGACATCACTTTTGGTGCATATAGTTAAAGCTATGGTTTTTCCAGTAGTCATGTATAGATGTGAGAGACCATCAAGAAGGCTGAAACTGATGCTTCTTTATTGTGGTGCCAGAGAAGACTCCTGAGAGTCCCTCTGGACAGCAAGGAGATCAAACCAGTCAATCCTGAAGGAAATCAACCCTGACTACTCATTGAAAGGATTGATGCTGAAGGTGAAGCTCCAATACCTGACGAGAAGAGCCCACTCACTGGAAAATACCCTGATGCTGGGAAAGATAGGGGCAGGAGGAGAAGGGGGCAAAAGAGGATGAGATGGTTGGATGGCATCACCAACACAATGGACCGGAGTTTGAGCAAACTCTGGGAGACAGAGGACAGGGAAGTCTGGTGTGCTGCAGTCTATGGGGTTGCAGAGTCAGACACAACGTAGCCACTGAACAAAACAACAACAACGCATAACAGAGATAGAATGACACAGTGTAATAATAAAATGTACACTTCACCAGAAAACCAGCAATTCTAGATTTCTATGTACCTAATAATACACAACCTAAAATTACATAAAGCAAAAACTGACAGAATCGAAAGGAGGAAAAGCCAAGTTTGTAGTCACAATGGGCAATTTTCACAACCCTCTCACAGTAATAGAATACGCACCAGAAAAACATGAAAGATAAAGGATTCTACACCTGATTAGTAAACCTGGTCTAACTTATGAGTTGAATCATGTGCCCCAAAATGGTATGTTGAGGTCCTAATCCCTAGCACCTCATAATGTGACCTCAATTGGAAACAGGCTAATCACAAACAAATGTAATTAGTTAAGATGAGGTCATACTGGAGTAGTATGTGCTCAGTTGGTCAACAGTGCCCGACTCTTTGTGACCCCATGGACGGTAGTCTGCCAGGTTCCTCTGTCCATGGAACTTTTCAGGCAAGAATACTGGAGTGCATTGCCATTTTCCTCCTCCGGGGGATCTTCCCGACCCAGGGATCGAACATGCATTTCCTGTGTGTCCTGCACTGCAGGCAGATTCTTTACCTGCTGAGCCATCGGGGGAAGCGCACAGCAGGGACTCAATCTAGTATGCTGGATATCCTGATAGAAACAGAGACACATAGAGAAGAAACTGCCTCATGAAGACACAGAAAGATACAGGGAGAAAAGATAACCTTACTCAGCAGAGGCTGAGATTGGTGCAGCACATCCAGAAGCCAAAGAAGCGAAGGGCTGCTGCAAGTGCGTGCCGCTGAGAGGCACAAGGAGAGTCTCCCAAGTGCGTGACGCCGAGAGGTGCAAGGAGAGTCTCCCAAGTGCGTGAGGCTGAGAGGCGCAAGGGAATTCTCCCCTGCCAGCTTTAGAGAGAGTCAACTTATTTCTAGACTCCAAACTACGGAAAAATAAATTTCTGTTGCTCAAGTCAAACAGATTGTTGTACTCTGCCACAGCAGCCCTAGCAAACTAAATACACTGCAATTAACAACTGGAAATACATTCTTTTTAATCAGGCATGAATTTTTAAATTTAATCATTAAAAAACAAAAGACAAAGTACTGAAATGATCCATAAAATACTTTTTGATCATAGTAAAAAAATAAAAATATAACTATAGAAATCTTCGTATGTTTAAAATTTATACTCATGTGAAATCAAAATGAAGTATTTTCAAATAAATAATGATAAAAATCAATCAACATCAAGACATATGTGACACAGCTATAACCACACTTAAAGGGCAGTTTGTAGCCCTGAAATGTACCCAGTGTAATAAAAGAAAGGCTGAGAACTCTAAGATGACTTCTTAAATGATATTCCACATACCCAAATATATACATATAACGCCAACCAAACTCTTCGTAGAACATTAAAAGAGAAAAAATTTAGTAAATGTTTTTATGAGGAAAAGTATGGGCCAATCTCATTAATGAACACAGATCTAAGAATCCTAAAGAAAATATAAAAATGAAATTTAGCATACATAAAAAGGATAATGTATATCATGATCCAACTGGGTTTATTTCAGAAATGCAAGACTGGTGTCACGTTCAAATATCAATCAATGCAGTTAACATTAAAAGAATAATAGGTAAAATGATATAATTATCCATATAGATGCAGAAAAACTTCATTGCCCATTTGTGATACAACCTCTGAGCAAACTAGGAATAGAAAGGCCATGACAAAGGGCTTCTGTAAGAACCACAGTAAACATAATACTTAACTGAGAAATACTGAAAGGATTTAAGAATGCCTTTTATCATTATTTGCAGTCAAGGCTGGATAAGTGGTTCTAGCCAGTGCAATAAGGCAAGAGGAAAAAAAAAAAGTCAAAGGACAAAAAAGGAAGAAAAAACTCCCATTTTTTTGTGTGGCTGATATCACTGTGTAAGTAGGAAAATTTTAAATGATAGAGAGCCAAACCATTATACTCAAATAAATAGCATTATTCAATACATAATAAGTAAATTGTATTTATATAAACAATTAGAAATAGAAATAAAAGGCAGCATTTACAATGGCAGTGAAAAACATTAAGACTCAGGAATAAATCTAATAAAAGATGTAGGAGACATTTACACAAACATTTATAAACTATTGCGTGTTTACAGAAATTAAAGAAAGTGTAAATAAATGGATAGATGTATAAGTTTCATGGATCAGAAAGCCCAATATTATAAAAATGTCATTTCATCACAAATGGAGCTACAGATTCAATTCTAATCAAATCCCTAGTAGGATTTTTGGTGAAAATTTACAACTGATTCTAAAATTTATATGGAATCATAAATGCTAACATGAGTCAAGGTAATTGTGAAGAAAAGAAAAAAGTGTGGGAAGATAGTTCTCTACTAAATATCAAGATTTTCATAATTAAGATACTATAATAAAATCAATCAATGCAAGGGAATACAGAATCTAGAGTAAGACTTACACCAATATATATGTAAACATATACATACATATACATACAATACATACTTCACAACCTCACTAAACTTGAAAGATAAAAGTCTCTAAAAGATAATACAAGAGAATATTTTATCACCTTGAGGTAAGCAAAGATTTCTTAAGCAGGGCACAAACAGTACCAACTTTTAAGGACTGATAAAGTAAACCACACTAAAATTAAGAACTTCTGTCTTTTTCAAAGTATATCATGTAGAGAGTAGAAAGGTAAGCCACTAGTGGAAGAAGGTATTTGTAAAGTATATATCCAGCAAAGGGCTTGTACTTTAAAAAAGAAAAAAACAAACAACCCAATATAAAAAAGGGACAAATGATTTAAAATAAGACATTTCATCAAAAGGATATCTTAATGCCATATAATCTTATTAAAAGATGCTCACTATCACTATCCATCACTCAACAGTGATACAGAAGTTATGATCTTAATGAGACAGCAATATATATCTAGCCAGAGTATTCAATATCAAGAGACTAGAAATAATGTTCAAAGCAGTGGCAGGGATATGGAACAACTGAAACCCAAGTACTGCTAGTAAAGTATAAATTGATATAATCACTTTGGAAAACTGTGCGGCCTTATCTGCTCAAGTTTTAAAGGCTCCCCAGGTGGCACTAGTGTAAGGAACCTGCCTGCCAAGGCAGGTGACCTTAGAGACTCAGGTTCAATCCCTGGGTCCAGAAGATCCCCTGGAGGAGGGCATGGCAACCTACTCCAGCATTCTTGCCTAGAGAATTCCATGGACAGTGGAGCCTGGCAGGCTACAGTCTATAGCGTCACACAGAATAGGATATGACTGAAGTGACTTAGCACATAGGCACTCAAGTTTTAAAAATATTACCTACCACATTTATAAATCTTCCCTGGTGGCTCAGAAGTTAAAGTGTCTCCCTCCAACGTGGGAGACCCGGGTTCGATCCCTGGGTTGGGAAGATCCCCTGGAGAAGGAAATGGTAACCCACTCCAGTATTCTTGCCTGGAGAATCCCATGGACAGAGAAGCCTGGTAGGCTACAGTCCACGGGGTCGCCAAGAGTCGGACATGACTGAGCAACTTCTCTTACTTACTTACCACATTTATGCCTATGTATTCAACAGAAATGCATTCAAATGTACACCAGAAAAACCCACCATGTAAAAGAATATTCACAGCATCATTATTCAAACAGCTCAAATATGAAGCACTCAAATTTCTAACAACAAAAATAGCAAACTGTATGATTTTGATGGAATCCTTACACAGATAACAGTACATATAACAACACAGGCCAATTTCACAAACATAATGTCAAAATAAGCCAGACAAAAATAAACAAAATTCTGTACAAATTTCAGAAACAGAAGTAGTCAGAAGATTAGTTTCCTTTGGGAACAGAGATAGCTGAGGAGGAGCACAGAGGACTGTTCCAGGGTTCTGATACTTTGTCTTCCGCTAGTGCTTACAGCTTCCTTGGTGGCACTAGTGGTAAAAAACCTGCCAGCCAGCGGGAGACTCTTTTAAGAGACACAAGTTGATCCCCTGGAGGAGAAAATGGCAACACACTTCAGTATTCTTGCCTGGAAAATTCCATGGACAGAGACGCCTGGGAGGCTACAGCCCATGGCGGTGCAGAGTCGGACAGTGTAACTAGTGGTTACACTGATGTGTTGCCTCTGTGGAAACTCACAAAGCTTTCAGTCATGCACTGTGCATGCTTTTCAGTTTGTATGTAACATAGAAAGTTTAAAGAAGAATTAGTACAGATAAATGAAAAGTTAATCACTTATAATTTAAAAAATAAAACCACACAATATAATAGTTACTATCAAGATAGAATAATATATAAAAGAAAAATGATTCAAAGTGGCAGAAGATACTATCTATTGTTAGGTAAGACGGGGACAAACAATTGAGAATTCTGAACAAGAGAATACGGAGTTCAGAGGACTTAATATGCTATGCATTATAAAAGCAAGCCCCTGTAGGCTCCTGAGCAAGAGAACGGTAAAAGCAACAGCAGATGTAGCTGCAGCCGTAGGTTGCACGGGTGAGTTACATACTGCTGCGACGTCTGAGCACAGTCCAAAAGCAAAATGAGAACACCAAGCAACAAGATACCACAGACAGACCGCCACAGACCGTGCCTATCTGAAACTCTGTCTAGTGTCTGAGGGAGGGAAAAAACAAGTCTCTTCTGCCGGCATGTCACACATGTGACCAGCTGGCAATGCTCACCCCAGAGGAAACTGAAAAATCCCAAAGCTCATTTGTAAACAATGTATGTTCACAACTCCTCTGTAACTTAAATGATTTATTTAGGATTCAAACAGGTATACTAGGTGCACACTATTAATGCATGGAGTGAATGGGAATACCGGCTTGCTGGACTAGGAAGATAAACCTGTCTCTGAAAAGCAGGCAAAGTGTGAGACAAAAGCCCATTACTCTATATTTTAAGTTTCAGAAGAATAACTTGCCAATAATTTTCCCCAAATTCAGATCTGTCATCAAATGTTTAACATTACACAAAGGTCAGGCTTTCACTGGGAACATGTAGTTAATAAAGAACAGTAGTTAAGACAAACCCAGTCAGCATATTAAATAGCAGAGCCATCACTTTACCAACAAAGGTCCGTATAGTCAAAGCTATGGCTTTTGCAACAGTCATGTAGAAATGTCAGAGCTGGACCATAAAGAAGGCTGAGTGCTGAAGAGTTGATGCTTTTGAACTCTGGTGCTGGAAAAGACTCAAACCAGTCCATCCTAAAGATCAACCCTGAATATTCATTAGAAGGATTGATGCTGAAGCTGAAGCTTCAATACTTTGGCCATGTGATGCTAAGAGCCAGCTGACTGGAAAAGATCCTGATGCTGAGTAAGATTGAGGACAGGAGCAGAAGTGGGCAACAGAGGATGAGACGGTTGGATGGCATCACTGACTCAGTGGACATGAGTTTGAGCAAGCTCCAGGAGACAGTGAAGGACAGGGAAGCCTGGCAAGCTGCAGCCCATAGGGTTGCAAAGAGTCGGACACAACTGAGCGACGGAACAACAAAAAAAAGCAGTGAAGAGCACAACTTCTTAGACAACTGGGGGACCCTGAACAAATTACTCAGTCTACTAAAGCCTTGGTTTCTTCACTTATTAAAAAAAGGTGCCATAAAATATAATAAATATTTATTAAACAAATAATATTATCTACATAAAAATAAAATAATACTATATAAAGAGACATAAAAATAATATCTACAGCACCTCAGAGAGTTTACAAAATAATGCAGTATCATACAAAGGCATTTAACACAGTACCTAATATACAGTAAACCCTCCAAGAATCTTAACTACGATTATTACTAATAAAATTCATTATTATACATGGTTGGAAAATCTATTGTCCTGGATTTGTCTTCTGAATAAAGATTTTTTAATACTTATACAGCATATTTTAATATAAAAGGCACTGCTGTGGGCCCTTTACAATTTTAACTCATTTAATACATATAATTACTGTATGAGATAAATATTCTTAACATTCAGATGAGGAAACTCAAGTACAGAGAGGATAAATTAACTTTCCCAAGTAAGTCATGAAGCTGGGATGTGAACTGAGGAAATTCAGCTCTGAGTGCCATGTTCTTACAGGCAATGTTGCCTGGACGTTATCCTAGATTTAAAGAACTGAGTTTTCTTTTGCTGTAATTCTAAAATGCAATGTACTATTTCCTGACCCTCTCATCTCAGGTCATGAAATTATATTTTCTCATAACACCCCATACTTCTTTAGAATGTTTATCAGAAAAGAAACTGAATAACTGTCTCCCTCAATAGAATGTGAATTCTATGAAGGCAGCCGCTGTGTGTGGTTCACTACAGTCATCCTCAGGACTTGAGAGAGAACACAGTGTCCAATAAGTATTTGCTGCATGAACATTCATATTAACAAGGTGGTGCAGTGGAGGAGACACAAGAGATGCCGGTTTAATCCATAGGTTGGGAAGATACCCTGAAATAAGAAATGGTAAACCCACTCCAGTAATCTTGCCTAGAAAATTCTATACATAAAAAAATGTTTTATTGCTATATAACATTAAGCAAAGTTCCCTGTGCTTTACAGTAGGTCCTTGTTCAGTCAACAGAATTTTTAAAATAAAAACATGCATTCATCACACAGGTTTAGAAATAGAAAATCATCAATACCTTGGAAATCCCTTGCATCACTTTCAATCTCTCTTATTCCTTAAAGTAATTATGATCTTAATTTCTAACTGTTAACCGTTCTCTTGCTTTCCTTTATAGTTCTGCCATTTATTCCTTCATTCCTAAACAACATACTGTTTAGTTTTGCTTGGCTTTATTTTCCTACTTATAATTTCCCACTGACTCAATAATTCCTTCAATTTTTAAGATTTGAATCCTTTCATACTTTGCCAATTTTTAATAAACCACCTCGTATCTTTCAGGGAGAGATAAGGACTATGGTGGATAGCCCAACACCAGTAGAAAATAAACAGAAACGATAAAGGTAAGATTAATATTCTACTTGGGTCAGGCTGCTCCATCAGTATGAGACAACACGCTCTCTCCCAAATAGAAACTGAGCTGAGGGGAAGTTAAACATCTTTCCATCCTTTTCCTAAGTCAGATTTTTATAACAGGGCTCTAAAATTTATATAAATTCCCTGAATTAATGAACTATATATTTAAAGAACCCTAGAATAAATATAATTAAACAATGCAATAACACTTCAATTTACTTGGTTTCAAATTATTCATAACTCAAATCTAATAAACATAAATATTTGCTAGTTGGCTATAGAAATTTTTCTTGTCATATAAAAATTTTCAAAATACAACATCAGACTAAAATAACTGAAAATAAAAATCATTACTGCCTAAAAATTCAGACAAAATCTCAAGGCAATGAAATTTGCTTTATTTACCAATTTAAATCAGACTGGCTGACATCAATATACTTGCCAAGGCCTAAGAGGACTGACGAAAAAGGCCGTTAATCCCCCTCAAGTCATGTTCACTAATATGCCACTCCCTGCTTGTAGCATAAACCACAATAAGCAAAAATAAATGAGGTACAAAGATTTTTAAAAATCAGGAAAAGTAAGGTTTAAAAACACACTGGTGCATAAGTAAGAAAGTTACCTGTAAAAAGAGCAGGTATCCTAGAGTCGCAGTTACCCTAGATACATTTCAATACAAGCACTTAAAAATCTTACAATCAGTAAATCATAGAAAAAACTTAAAAGAAATAAAGAAGGAAAACAAATCTCAGATATCTCATATTTGTAAATACCCTTCAGAAGCTAAGAGTGCTTTCACAGAGTAAGTAATCCTATTTTATCTCCCCTTTCTCTCTAGTTAAGAGAAAAAAAAGTAACTTTCCAATGCTCTGATATCCTCGTTATTTCTATAGTTGGTATATCTAAACTTCACACCTATGAATCACTCAAGGAAACTTGATTTGTGATCTCTCAAAGAAACAAATGTAGACAACTAAACACACAAGTGAGACATTTAAATTAATAAACATTACTCTGAATTATTTTGCTTTTGGTAAAAATTATAACTTTATAGTGCAGAATACAATTTAAACCTGTTTTCCAAAGAATCATAATGGCTCACTTGGAATGTTTTAAATTCTATACCCCAAGTTATCCAATATAGGTATCCCCCACTTTTTGAAAGTTCACTTTACATGACACATTGGTATCTGTTTTTGCTAACCAAAAGAAATTCAAAGAGGATTTTTCCTCTATGAGAAAAGGCAGAAAGCAAAACCAGTGCTTAGCATTCATTCTGTAGCAATTCCACTGTAAAGACAGCATGCAGCCTAAACATCCAGACCAGCAAAGGCAAGCTCCTCCCCCCAGAATGACAGTGTCTCAGCATCAGGCTGTGAA
Organism: Ovis aries; assembly: GCF_016772045.2. Lineage (NCBI taxonomy): Eukaryota > Metazoa > Chordata > Mammalia > Artiodactyla > Bovidae > Ovis > Ovis aries. Next base: position 2,724,670 of record NC_056070.1, read on the forward strand.
GAGCTCTGAATGCGTTGGTGAGCATTTGTGCTTTACCTTGATTTGCTTTGTGCATCTGTTAGCAAGACTGTGTCCTAAGCCTCTTTGCTTTACTCTATTTGGCTTACAAAAGGTTTCACAGAAAGGCTCTACTTTGGATAGTGGGTGAATCTGCACTTTACTAAATCTGTAACTACATATCTGGTCACCTTTGGATCAAAAATTAACACAGCCGCAGAAGGAATAAGCCACACACACTACGGCACATCGGCTGCACATTTGCTTACTCCCTAATCTGGCCAGCAAACAAGCAGACTGGAGTATGTATGCTGAAATGAAGATAAGAGAAAAATTAACTTCATGGGCTTGCGGTCTTACAATAATTCACCTATGAAAGAGGATTACCAAAAAAAAAAAAAAAAGTAAAAAAAAAAGCAAAGTGTCTCTAGAAATAACATTCTTAGAAAATATAAAGAAAGAAAATCAAAAACATGAAAGAAAAAATGAAGTAAAGGTCAATAGATAACTACTGTATAAAGGAAACAAGTTGTATATTCAAGTTTAAAATTTTTATTTATTCAAATTTATTTACTCTTGATTACTGTGTATAAAAATCAGGCTATACTGTTTAAATGTGTACAAAATGAAGAAGTTTAGAGTACACTTATCAAATTATCAGGCAATATAAATGAGCAGACTGATGTTTTCTAATGATTGCACTCTGATACGCTTTTTAACTGGAAGTTATAAATACATTTACAGTAGAAATCATTATCAGTGGTATGTAAGACTGTATTTACTAAAGGCAATGCAGAAAGATACACAGTTAGCCAAATAAAATATTCTCTTAAAATATGAATTATTGTAACTAATTTTTATAACTCACATGTCACTTGCTGTAAGGAAAGGCCCACATATAAATAATGACCTTTAACCAAATATTTCAAACTTAAGGGCAAGAAAATCCAAGTTGTTGTTAACATTTTGGAGAGTGAGAGATTCTAACCACCTGGGAAACTAGGGTTTTTTTAATTTGTTTTACTCTCCAGAGGCAAGTACACTCCAGAGGTAATGCACTATCAGGTCCTGGACACAATGCGTATCACTCTATGACAGAGGGTGAATTGCTCTGCTGCTAAGTCACTTCAGTCGTGTCCGACTCTGTGTGACCCCATAGACGGCAGCCCACCAAGCTTCCGCGTCCCTGTGATTCTCCAGGCAAAAACACTGGAATGGGTTGTCATTTCTTTCTCCAACGCATGAAAGTGAAAAGTGAAGTGAAGTTGCTCAGTCATGTCCGACTCTTTGCGACCCCATGGACTGCAGCCTACCAGGCTCCTCCATCCATGGGATTTTCCAGGCAAGAGTACTGGAGTGGGGTGCCATTGCCTTCTCCGTGAATTGCTCTAGTATAGATAATATATCTGAAATTAACTAGTAAGATCAGGTACTACATTTAATTCTCACCAAAAGGCCTGGAAGCAACTGACATTGAATAATTTTAAAGTGGCTGAAATCACAAATGATCACTTGAATAAATTCATCACAATAAAACCATTTTCCCAAAACAGCCTTCCATCCCTATTCACTCCATTCATTTTATAGCATCAGTAATTACTGTCTACTAACTATTAAGGAGAAGGCAATGGCAACCCACTCCAGTACTCTTGCCTGGAAAATCCCATGGATGGAGGAGCCTGGTAGGCTGCAGTCCATGGGGTCGCACAGAGTCGGACATGACTGAAGCGACTCAGCAGTAGCAGCAAATATTAAGTAGGAAGCAGAAATAAAGGCACAATAGTGCAGCTTCTACACAAAGTTTCACTATTCTAAACCCTCCAAAATATGTATAGAGCTTACTTATTTCACAGGGTTTAGACGCTTAGAGGAGAGAAAAAGATCAATACAACACTGAAATTCCTTTTAAAGCCACATTGAAAAATATATTTAGGGGATATCATGTGGTAAAATTTTGAGTTGCTGCTGACATCTAAGGATGCACAAATGCAAAATTTACTGTGGCCTTTAACACTAGAGGAAAATTTACAAACCATGGGTTTTTTTAAATATTAAATATCATACATTAAGTTTATAAATTAAAAAGCAGTAGCTACTATTAAAACTAGTATATTAGAAAAAGAATTTTAGAAATGTATTAACCAAAGATACTAAGAAACTGTAGGACAGAAGATCAAGCATGACTAAATAAATGTGTAAAATAAATGAAGTCATTACAATCACATTTGTCAGCTAATAATATAACTATGGAATAATACTGGTCATATGTTTTAATGTGCATCATTAACTTCCTAGATTCTCTGGTACAAAAACTACTTTCCAAATCGCTAAGTAATCAGGTTGTTTTATAAAATCTTGGTTTTGATTATAATTAATTGACAAATACATGGAAAGAAAACATAAGTACTTGTCATCATGAAAATGAAATAGGTAACTCATTTTCTTAATCTAGTTTTGCTGTGAAGCAGACAAACGTACGTTTTGAATTATATGAAAAAAAGGAGCATTAAACTGAGAAAAGGGTTAATCTTGACAAAAGCAGCTCTTGATTTTAAACTACTTGAATTCTATCTCGGTATGCATAAGAAAAATTCAAATATTGTTTTTTGGTTCTTTACAGAGTTTTTATCATATTTTAAACAAAACCATAAATTTGGGGGAGATGACCTCCTTAGAAGTCACCAAGTAAAACCCTGATAGTTTAGAGATGAAGGCACCGAGGTCCACAAAGGTGGATCATTTCAGGGTCACATTGTGTTGGCAGCTGAGACTATAGCTTCTTTTACTTGATTGCTCATTATTAAGCTTCTCTCACAGCAGCAACTTCATAAAAATTATGGTCCGTTAAAACAAGTGTTAGTAAGATAAAAATTATGAGTAATATCAAATGATGATCTTCTGGGAAAAAAAAACTAGGTTTCAAGAGGAGTAAAAACACATTTTCATGAACACAGGGCCCTCTGTGAGGTCCAAAGACACATAGTTGAGTTAATGGAATTTTCATCTCACCACTTGGTCATATGGAAAACAAATTAATGTATGAAATGTTGGTGATCATCCCACTTAACTAGGTGAATTTTAAAGCAAATTCAGAAAATTACTTTTGTTCTTTAAAATATAAGTTTGAAATAGTATAAAAGTTAGATCCATAATTAAAACTGGAAAGAAAATATTAACTTTCTAAAAGTATTAATTTTTCTAGTTATTTAACTTTAAAATTTCACTATAACCATTATATTATATTTAGCTTGCTGCTGCTGCTGCTAAGTTGCTTCAGTCATGTCCAACTTTGTGTGACCCCACAGACAGCAGCCCACCAGGCTCCCCCGTCCCTGGGATTCTCCAAGCAAGAACACTGGAGTGGGTTGCCACCTCCTTCTCCAATGCATGAAAGTGAAAAGTGAAAGTGAAGTTGCTCAGTCATGTCCAACTCTCAGCAACCCATGGACTGCAGCCCACCAGGCTCCTCCGTCCATTTCTCCCAAAATTTCTTAAATTTAAAAAACCAGGGAAGTTTCTCTTTGTTTCAAAGCAGTTTATTGGCAAATTTTTAAAGTTAAAATTTTATTTTTGAATTTCTGCCCATCAATCTGGAAATAATGATAGCTCATAAAAAATAGCACCAATTATTTTTCAGATGAAAACTTCTCAGAATAGTATTTCTTCATCTTACTGTGTCTTCTATTTCATAACTTTCAACCAAGTTACAAGTGACAACAGAAATAAAAACCTAATCCCCTAATCTTTTAATGATATTAAAGGGATAGCAAACATAATGGCCACATGCTTAGAAAATATATATTTAATATGTTAGCACTCAATGACCAGAAAAAAAAAATGAAGATTCTGATGATGTACGCCACTACAAGGTCAAATATGAGAAGCAACATGCAGGTCAGCCACAAAATGAATGCTGAGAAAAGTACAGAATATGTAAGAAAGATGAATATTCACACATAAAATGGTCCCCACAAATCAAAATGGATTCATCTAAGAAAAACACTACTTGGAAAAAGCAAAAGCAAGCACAGTCAACACAGCTGTACTAAAAAGAAAGAAAATATCCACAAAGTTTCAAAAAATAGAACTGATGAAATTTAGATTAACTAAAGTCCACATATTTTCTATTCCTAATCCTAAAAATCTGACTGAAATCACCAAAGCACATCTCTGTGTTCCTAAAGTAACTATGTGTAGAGTTCACATCTCTGCCTTCTTCAGCAGATCTGACTCCTTAAGAGCCAGAACAGTATTTTATTTACCTTTAGGTCCAGATTGCTTAGTAAAGTACAATTCACACAAAAGAGGCATTCAAAAAAGCTTGTTCTTTAATTAAATTTTATCAGTCATAGCAACAGCACAAAATGTCAGATGAAATTAAATCAATGTCACAAGCTGGTTTGTGACAGGTATTTCACTCCTTTTTTTTTTTTTTAAGAGTTTTAGGTATCATTCAAGTAAAAAACTACCATTTGCATCAGGAATGAACAAACACAGAAATGAGAAATGTCTTGCCTACAGTTATTTTTTAGTAAATTATTTAACAGAATCAATTATCATCACACACTGAGGCTACCTCCCTCCTTCCAGTAAGTATTCTCTAGGACTTTTCTTCTTACAAAACTAGTAGGACTTTTATCTCCTCAATTTCTGTCTCCTCAATAGTGAAGACTTCTCCAGAGGAAAGCTATGGCAATATTGGAAGGCAAAGTTTTAGGAAAAGCAGGATTATTCATACTGATACTCTGGTCAATTATTAAATAGATAAAAATTATGAGACAGAAAAGGCCTGTGTAAAAAGATGTGATACAGAATGACCCGAGATGTTTCCAAACATCAAATATTTAGTATAAAACCTATCTCCTAGCCCCCAAGTCTGTATTCTACCCATTAAACCTACTGATGGTGGTGTGGTGGTCTAGTTGCTAATTCATGTACAATTCTTTGCAACCCCATGGGCTGTGGCCTGCTAGGCTCTTCTGTCCCTGGAATTTTCCAGGCAAAACTACTGCAGTGGGTTGCCATTTTCTTCTCCAGGGGATCTTCCCAACCTAGGGACTGAACCCGCATCTCCTGTACTGCAGGCAGACTCCTTACTGCTGAGCCACCGGGGAAGCCCTTAAACCCATTGAGCATCCCATTTATTACAGCTTCCTAATGTTGAATGACCAAGTGATAGATAATTTCTTATCTTGTTGGTTGAGTATTGAGTTCCCAGGGAGGTTACTCTCTGACATCCTGAAGATGAAGACAGTCTCTATCTTTGAAGTAAAAAATAATAAGGGTTCAATTTTAGCAAGAACCCCAGCTTCCAGCTTTTCATAAAGTATTTTGCTTAAAATAAAGCTTACTATAAATGGAAACAAAAAAAAACAGAATATTTTAAAAATTCATTTTACATTACTATGCAACAAGAATATTTTGGACTCTAGTAAGAGCACTAAATGGTCGCCAGAAGTACTCTGATTTGGTACTTCTATAGATGCCTGCTCTCCCTTGAAAAAACTTCCATGTTCCTCAACACCAATAATCATCATTTAACTAAATGAAATCTATTTTTTTCTTTTATTTTTCAGACTTGAAAAACAGGCATAGTGAAGCTAAAACAAACATGGACAGTGAAAGCCCACTCTTAAAGAGCTGAGACAAAAAGGCAAATGATTGTTTATACAGCATAGAACAGCCAAAGATCATTAAGGAAAGATTTAACAGCATCAAAATAGCATCAAAACTGAAAGAGAAGAGTGTCAAAGCAAATAAAATGCTACACCTAAAGAAAATAGGTGTACACCTAAAAAAATCTTAAAATATTAATAGCAGTTAAATTCACGAAGAAATTAGATTCAAATTCTTCAAGAAAACAGAGCCAAAATATGATTTCATACTTAATGAACTATATTTGAGGGGGCTTCCCTGATGGCTCAGTTGGTAAAGAATTCACCTGCAATGCAGGAGACCTCGGTTCGGTTCCTGAGTTGGGGAGATCCACTGGAGAAGCGATAGGCTACCCATTCCAATATTCTTGGGATTCCCTTGTGGCTCAGATAGTAAAGAATCTGCCTGGCAAGGAGGGAGACCTGGGTTCAATCTCTGGGTTTGGAAGATCCCCTGCAGAAGGGAAAGGCTACCCACTCCAGGAGTCTGGCCTAGAGAATTCCACGGACTGTATATGTATACTCCATGGAGTCACAGAGTCGGATAGGACTGAGCGACTTTCACTTTCACTCACATTTGAGGAATTCCAGGAACCAGTAGCAACCTCTTGGTTGGAACTTGCTTGGAACAACCTAATGCTTGAAACATGCAGGACATCAGTAACACACCATCTCTTCCCCTCTAAAAACACAACACTGTTACCAACTGATCTCAACCCTGAGCCACCCAGTGAAACTCTGCAACCTTTATTTAAAGGAAACTGCACATAAAAAGGCACAACTCATCAAAGTCCAAAGGATCCAACGCTAACAGCAGAACAAGCACGCCAAAGCACTGCCAACAGTATTCAACCTATTCCTAACCTGCCTTGTGGCAATATGTCACTTTCCGGCTGCCTACTTTAAAGACCTCTGAAAGTCTGATGTTTGTTTTCTTATTAAAGATTTCTAGACTTCTGATTTCTGATTTTTTCATTTCCTTGAATTCTCTTTTCCTGCTTTAGCTGCCTCTTAACTTAGCCTTCATTCTGATTTCTAGTCAATCACAGTTTGTGTGCTACTATCTATGGACAAGGCCCCTGGCCTTGCGTATGAAACTCAAAATTTGGCCTGCATTTGGATCTTGGCTTTTGTCTGATGATGGACTGAAACTGAAAAATAAAACAAACTGTTCAATTTTTTATTATAAGCAGTTTTGATATACGTTGATAAAATGTGTAATAGAAGACTAAAGCAAACTGTCTGTGCCCTCTAAGAACTTCATTCCTTGACATTAACTGTATCCCTAATAAACATAATCAAGTTGGAAATACTATAATTGAACAGGGGTTGTCTTTGGGAACTACAGGTGAATAGGAGTTAACTATGGCCCTAGGACTCAAGTGAAAAACATCTTAATAATGGAATTTACAAGTAGATGGGTAAACTATGTCTAAACAGAAAATTTGACAAACTAAAAAAAAATGTTTTAAGAATCTTGCAAATTTAAATTTGTAAAGAAAATGAATATATAGAAATAAAATATGTTTCAAACACAAGTATCTTGCTCAGCAACTGAATGCCAAACATTCCACTTTGAAAGAATAATTGGATCCATTTTCTCTAAGAACACTGTTAATCATTTGCTATCCACCTAATTTTATCTTTAACTCAGACTGTCTTTATTAAAAGAAAAACTGAAGGATTCTATTGAGTTGGCCAAAACGTTCGTTTCAGTTTTTCTCTATCATCATACAGGCTTCCCAGGGGACACTAGTGGTAAAGAACCCACCTGCCAGTGCAGGAAACATACCCCTGGGCGGGGAAGATCCCCTGGAGGAGACCATGGCACCCCACTCCAGCATTCTTGCCTGGAGAATCCATGGACAGAGGAGCCTGGTGGGCTACAGTCCATGGGGTTGCAAAGAGTTGACATGACTGCAGTGATTTTAGCACGCATACACATATCATCGTACAGAAAAACTCAAACTTTCTGGCCAACCCAATGTTTTGTACATTAACTGAAATCACATCTAAGACTTAATTAACTTAGATGATTGTAAAATTTCCAAACTCCAAACTAATAATTGAGAACACTGCTGACAAGTTTCTTGTAGGGAACCTCCCTTCAGCCCTACAATTCTGACTCCACTTCCAAATCAGAATCTCCTAAAAGTATTTGTAATACCATGGGAGTGGCCATGATACATAAGCAAGTCTACAATGAGTACAAAAATTACTCTCCCTTTAACAATGATTTTCCTTTTTGATTTCCTCTCCTTAACAAATTTGAGAACATATAACAGATGCACTCTTCAGCAATATACAACTATATAACAGATTAATGTTAAGCTATGCCTGACAATTGCGATCAAGGACAATTACAATCCTTAGTAGGAGACCTTTCCATTCTATTGTGACTTTCAATAAGCCAGTATTCTTCTAATAAATATTATTTTAAACACAAAGTGATAACCAACTGAAACCTACAGCTGCATTAAAAAACGAAACAGACTAGTGCAAGGGGAGGACAGTCAGCAGAGACTAACACAGATCAGTAAAAACAGCAGAAGGAAGACACCAGAGTGGTGTTACATCTCTTTCTTCACAAGGCCAAATATTTAGTTAGCATATGGCCCAAAGTGTGTCTTTATCCCTCAAATGCTTTAGAGAAACTTTTTTAAAAGCATGAAATTAAAGAGAATGGTCATAAACATCTCTTGCTTCTTGTTTTTCATGAGTAATAACGACAGATTTCCAGATTGGTGAGCATAAGGTGTGTCTACACATGACCCATCTGAAATGCTTCTGATTTTAAGCCTAAGCCTGCTCTCAAAAAAAGATTATCGTGCAGACTTCACCAAGGATGTAAAACATTCTTATAAACTGGTTTAAGTAATAAATACTGCAACTTACACAGAAATTATTTCAAATGAGGATTAGTCACTACAAAAACAGTAAATTGATAAATTAAGATAGTGAACTCTCAGTAAATCAAAACCAAATGTTTCCCCCAGTAAATAAGTAAAAAACTAAATATAGGAAGATCAAACAAAAGTCTCAATAAAATTTAGCATGAGTTGACAAAACTGAGGCAAAATTTATGTTAAATACTCACCACTAATGTTGAGTTCAAACAAAATAAATTCATAAATAATTTATAATAATACTTTCTAATTTCATATTATACTATGTTGTTTAAAGTACTTATAAACTTACCCAAATGAAGTAATGTAAACTGGGCTGCCAGTTCCTTTGCATCTTCTAACGTAGTACAGAGTTTGTCTGGCATGAAGTAACTCTGGGATCCATTTGCAATAGCAGGAATAACAATTTTATATACCAAGAGTACTTTCCCATCTTGACTTGTTGTTGAATATAAATAATATTCTGGTGGTGCCCAATTATTTTTGTTGCAGTAATAATCCAAATGCATTACTGCAGAATTGAAATGATTGGATTTTAAAGAATACATACTAATTGGAGTAAGCTTTGTTCCAGGAAAAAACGGGTAAGTGCATCTTTCAATTTCAGGGGGGCTTGGGCTATGCTGGCCATTGAGACGAGCTGGAAGAGTTGGCGGCTTGCCTAGAATTTTGGGGTGACTCTCTTCTTTGTTAGCAAACACAATCAGGTTTTCAGAATTGGGGCTAATCTGACCATTAAGATGCTGTCTCCAAGTGTTTTCTTTATTTACGGGTTTTGCCAGTGTTACCTCAATACTTGCTCCATCAATGCATTTTCCATTCATTACTGACATGGCAGCCACTGCATCTTCTCGGTTGAAAAAGTGAACAAAAGCATAATCTCTAAGTTTCTTTACTCGCTCAACTGTACCAGGTTTGAATTTATTGAATTCTGCTTTAATTGTTTCCTCAGTAGTTGAGATCATTAAATTTCGTACATAGAGAACTTTAACTCTCTGCATGGTTTCCTCATCAACCTCTTTCTCTGGGTCAGCCCAATCCACCTGAATGGTATGGCCCCACAGTTGGAAGGTTCCTGTAAAAAAATAAATTAATTTGAAGACAACTAAAATAAATCTAAATCAAAAATAAGTAAAACTGTTTCTCCAAAGAAACAGAAACTCAAATACATATAATGTATTTGGTAAAGTATTAGTTTCCTATTCACACAAGTTTTTACTAAGGTGAACTGAGACAGACTTACAGTGAAATTAATTTTGAGAGTCAAAAGAACAAATACAATTCAACACCTTTATTAGAAGGATTAGGTACTGTCCTTATCAAACAACAACTAAGAGCTAAACAAAACTGTATACATTCAGTAAATCAGTAAACTGTTAACAAATGACTCATTATATAGGATCATATTCTTTTAGAATTATTTGTTTTACTTTCTTAATTTCTATTCCTCTTCAAGGGCACTACATATTTTTATAAATTGATCTACGAGGTACTGCTATTTTTTCAAATGTACAGTAAGGTTCACACAGAAAAACAAGCTTTGGAAAGGATGAATTTACCTGGAATCAGTTTCCTCCTAGCCATAGCAGCAGCTCTGTGAGATTCATATTCCACAAATGCAAAGCCACGGTTCTTGGTCTTATCCGTCGCACTTGGGTACACAATGACGTCTACAACTCCTTCTGTGACTTTCTTCATTTCATCCAAGATTTCTTCTTTCCTCTTTTCTTTCGGAATAGCTCCAATAAATAATCTGCAGTTATCCAAGCTTACACACACACCGATAAATTTCCCTGGTCTAATTTCATAATTATTAAGAATTCTAATGGCTAACTGGGCTTCCTCTTTTGTGGTATACATCACAAAAGCATAACCTCGATTTTCACCACTAAATTCCATCATAAGTCGAAATTCATATATTTTCCCAGCTCTTTCAAATACAGGAACTAACTCATCTTCATACATATCACGAGGTATTTTTCCTACAAAAACTTCACAGCCTCGAGGCGGAGGTGGACCTTCCCAGCCTGAAAGACAAAAATAGACAAATTCTAATAAGGTATTTATGTTTACTATTCAGTAATTCATTCCACAGATTTACTGTGAGCCTTCTATATGCCAAGCACTATTATACATACTGGGGATACAACAATCAACAAACTAGAAGCCTCCTTCCTTCATGAAGCTTATATTCAACAGAAAAAGACGACAACGAGTAGTGAGTGCTATGAAGCAGAATAAGGCCACAGAGGGTTGATATTTTTGGTAATCAGGCACATCTTTTCTAAGCACATGAGGTTTAAGCAGAGACCTGAATCAAATGAAGGAATGAGCCTTGAGAACATATCAGAAAAGAGAAAAGCAAGTACTTTTTATATGAGTTATATTAGAAGAGCACACAGCAAGAAGGTCTGTATGGGAAGCGCATACTTGAGGGAGGAGTCAATGACAGGCAAAGCAGCCATCACTGCCGTTAGAGGCCATGATTCTCGTCTAAGTCTCACACAAAGTGAACCCGAGGGTTTTGAGCAAGGAAACTGTACTGGCTACTGGTAGAAAGGCAAAACATTATATCTACTAATCTGCTTGCATCTAGCATAAACACCACTCCTCCACTTGTTACTCTTTCTGATTCCTCCCCAAATGCCCTCCCCTTTCATAGCTAGAGCCCACTTTCCCCTAATCCTGACTTATTTCTTAACTGCTACTTAAACCATCAGTAGAATGTTCAGGGAAAGACACACGTAACAAACATAATCTACCTCCTCTCCTTCACAACAGTAAAAATGACTGCTGAAGTCTTAAAGCGGTTTCAAGGAAAGAGCTATTTGTCTGGGATACTTGTGGAGATATTTATCTAATGTAAATGACTGCATTAAACATCCAATCTTTTGAACATAAAAAAAAATCCACACCTGGAGGTGGACCACCAAACTTTCTTTGCCCGTTTTCTTGAACCATGTTGTATCCAGTCTTTTCCATCAAAGCAAGCAGCGCCGCTTCATTCTGAGTACCAGTCCGCACTTTGCTGCACCCGTTTGTCCCATCTACAGTTTCTTCACTCATGGCTGCAGCTCCTAAAGCAAAGTTTAAGAGAAGTGTTTATGACATGGAGCTCCAGGAGGAACCTATGAAGCATTTCTCTGAGACACAAAAAACCAAGAATAGTTGTGGCTGCTATATTCAGAGATCACTGAAGCCTTGGCCCCAAGTTCTTCCCTACAGGGGAAGCTGGAAACCTCCTTTAATGTCTCTAATCAGTTAAGCAGTACCTTTATAAGGCATGAGCTACAAAGAAAGGGATGCGAAAGTGAAAAAGACAAAGGAACAACAAAAACAAATGTGGGAAAACAGGAGTAAGTGAAAGGAGTTAGAGGAGAAAACAGCCAGCAGAAATAGTAACGAAGTATCCAGAAATTCTAAAATGATCTAGCTAAAATTAGGTGACCTGAGAAAGTCCTTCTTAGTTCTAAAATATCTGAGTTTTCTTCTGAGTGATGAGAAACATAGCTACAAACATCCATTATCGTATATACCATACCCACAAAGTCTCTTTACAGTTCCTTCCAAGCTATCCAGTTGCATCAATGATACACTTCTGAAAACAACATAGAAGGAAAGCAGCTCATGCACCCACACAGCTAAATGTAGCAGTCCAAGGCTCTCTATTAAGCTACCGGTTGTTATCAAACTGCCTACTGAGTTTGCCTAGCAAGCACTAAGAATGAGATTTTTAACTGGCATCTTGAAGTCAACAGATTTAAAACTGAATGTCATTTTATCCTCCAAATCTGTTCCTTTCTATTTTACCTTATCTCCATCAATTCATCTGGCCAATCGATAATGGCACCACAAGGATTACTTATTACTCCTTCTCCAAAGTGTCACAGCCAGAAACTCGGGGACTTAATCCTGAGGCCTTCCTTTGACTCAGCTAATCAGCCACAAAAACCTGCATATATTTCCTTCTAAATATTTCTTGAAATCAATCTTTTCCTGTATATCCCCACAGCCTGTTCTCAATTATATCTTACTTGAATCAGCACAGTCATTTTTCATCGCTCAGGATCCATAGGGGATGATTCTAGAACTCCCAAGGACACCAAAACCCACATATGCTCAAACCTCACATAAAACAGCATAGTTGTTTGCCTATAACCTATGCTGCTGCTGCTGCTAACCTATGCATATCTTCCCATATACTTCAACCATCTCTATAGATCACTTACAATATAATATAAACATAATCTAAAGAGCTATAAATACAATGCAAATGCTATATATGCCAGTATGTGTGGCAAATTCAAGTCTGAGGAACTTTCTGGAACTATTTTTCAAATATTTTTGATCAAAAGTTGGTTGAATTTGCAGTTGTGGAACCATGGATACAGAGAGCTGACTATGCTAGGTTCCTAACCACTGTTCCAGAAATTTTGTCCCTTTCAGACAAAATCTCAGTGCTGTCAAGATGATATAAAAATGAGTACCTGACTACTTTGAAACAGATCAAAACTAAAGGGGAAATGAGTGAATTTACTTTATCTTAGAATCAAGAAGGCTCTTCTAAGAAATGAACAAAAAAGTCTCAAAGAAAAATAGTACTAAATTACTTTTACTACCCTGCTGGTTCCAATGGTAAAGAATCCGCCTGCAATGTGGGAGACCTGGGTTTGAACCCTGGGTTGGGAAGATCTCCTGCAGAAGGGAAAGGCTACCCACTCCCATATTCTGGCCTGAAGCGTCCATGAGGCTGCAGAGCTGGACACGACTAAGTGACTTGCACTTCATTTTTACTACATAAGTAGTAACTGTTTTGAAGGCAGAAAATTACAGACGGGGGGAAATGATCTGCCGCACAACATAATAAAAACCTAATTTTCTTACAGTAGAAAGAGCAGCATGGTATCATAATCAAGAGCAAACTCAGGTACCTAAATGACTGCTTAAATGTCACCTCTGGTTCCTCCCCTTATCAGCTACGGCTTTGGGCAAGTTTGGCCTCAGTTTGTCTCTAAAACTAGAAAATAACAGTTTCTATTTCATAAAGTTGCTGACAGGATTAAGCATAAAGGGCTTAAAATAGTAGTTTGCATATAAGCACTATAAATTTATTATCTAATTAATACAATAATATATATACTTAATGTTAACTTTTAGGAAAATAATACTATTGTATAACAAACAATAAAACAATTTAAAAAAAAACTGCTGACCAGGGACTGCAAACATGATTTCACACATTCATTTCCTCAATGAATGTTTATTAAGGACAAACTGTGTGCCAGACACTATTCACTAAGTCTGGGATACATCAGTAAGGTAAAAATCAAAATTGCTCCCTTGCACAGCTTATACTCCAAGAAGAGAAACAAATGATAATATAAGTAATATGTAAATAATATGTTAAAAGATAACAGGAGGAGGAAAATGAACAGGGTACATGATTGAGGAAGAGGTGCCAAAGACGGTGTACAATTTTAATCAGATAACTAATATTCAGAGGTTCCTGAGAAGATAACATTTGAGCAAAGAACTGAGGAACCTGGTCATTGCAGTTATTTGGGAAGAACACCACAAATGGGAAAATGAGGACAGAAGCCCAAGAACAGAAGCGTGCATGGCACATCTGAGGTGAGCAAGGGGACCAGTATGGTAAAGCCAAGAAGAGAATAGTAGGAGACAAAGTCAGCAAGGTAACAAGCTGCCACACCACACAAATCTTCTAAGTCCGGTGCTAAAGGTCCTCAGCGTTGATTCTGAGTAAAGGTGGAGCCACTGGAGATTCTGAGCCTGGCGTGCTGCGACTCATGGGGTCACAGAGTCAGACACGACTGCGTGACTGAACTGAACTGAACTGATCTCTACAAGAGGTTCATGGTTTCTTGAAAACAAAATGTTGCAGGGTTTAAAAAAAAAAAAAGAAAAGAAAACCTTGGAAATTAATTCAATTATAAAAATAATAACAAAAACTACAGAAACCAAACAAAATACCTGCAGACATTCTGTGGCTTAAACTCTGAGATGCATAAAAGCAGAGATTCCTATCTGCCTTGAACACTTTTCCTATTAACCAACACAGTGCTCAGCACACAGTAGGTACTTAGTAATTATTTGCTGGATGAAGATGCTAACAGAAAATTAAAAAAAAAAATCCTTAACATGATTTCATACACTCTGGGCATTAAATTAAATTCTAAAATTGTATATACTCAGTAATTACTAAGAAATTAACCCACAGATATATTGTACAAGTATATAAAGATATAAACACAAGCATGTTCACTGAAACACTGTATTCAAAATAAAAAGTCTAAAAAATTTCTAGTTGTCTACCAATAAGGAATGATTTTAAAATTATGGTGTAACTACATAATGGAATGTTATGCAGCTATTAAAGAATGTCATAGATTTGTGTGTGCTGATATGGAAAAATATTTAAGAAATATCACATGAGAATAAGTTGGAAAACAACACATTGACTATGTATCAACCATGTGTTTTGTTTAAAGATATATATGTATACACTCACAGATGCTTGTGAATACAAAAATTAAAGACACATGATTTGGAAAAATTTACAGGGAACTTTAACAGTAGTTATCATTTGTAAGTAGAAACTAAGAGTTCAAGGAGCTTAACTTGTCGCTTTTCTGTGAATATCAAGAGCATATGCTACTTTTACTAACGGTAGCTAGATATGCTACCATTAGCAAAAGGTCATTTCAGGGATTTTCCACTGTTCTTTAAAGATAAAACCTAAACTCTCTTTTTTTTTTTTTTCTTTTTTTTTTAAATTAATTAATTTATTTTTTTAATTTTAAAATCTTTACTTCTTACATGCGTTCCCAAACATGACCCCCGCTCCCACCTCCCTCCACACAACATCTCTCTGGGTCATCCCCATGCACCAGCCCCAAGCATGCTGCACCCTACGTCAGACATGGACTGGCGATTCAATTCTTACATGATAGTATACATGTTAGAATTCCCATTCTCCCAAATCATCCCACCCTCTCCCTCTCCCTCTGAGACCAAAAGTCCGTTATACACATAGAAAGCCCAGAGATAAATCCACACACATATGGACACCTTATCTTTGACAAAGGAGGCAAGAATATACAATGGAGTAAAGACAATCTCTTTAACAAGTGGTGCTGGGAAAACTGGTCAACCACTTGTAAAAGAATGAAACTAGATCACTTTCTAACACCGTACACAAAAATAAACTCAAAATGGATTAAAGATCTAAATGTAAGATCAGAAACTATAAAACTCCTAGAGGAGAATATAGGCAAAACACTCTCAGAAATAAATCACAGCAGGATCTTCTATGATCCACCTCCCAGAATTCTGGAAATAAAAGCAAAAATAAACAAATGGGATCTAATTAAAATTAAAAGCTTCTGCACAACAAAAGAAACTATAAGCAAGGTGAAAAGACAGCCTTCTGAATGGGAGAAAATAATAGCAAATGAAGCAACTGATAAACTCTCTTTTAAAAGCGTCATAAAGGTCCTTTCCTAACCTGCCCCAGCCTCTCTCTCTCAAACTTCGCTTCTTGTCTGTCAACAACAAAGCTCACGTAGTTGCACTTTTGCAAACCCACCATGTTCTCACACACCAGCCTCTGCACAGGCTGCTCCCCAGTCCTCTCTTGCTCTCTTTGCCTTTCCCACACTTAATATTCCCCCCCCCCAAAAAAAAAAACCAACAAACAAAAACAAACCATCGCCTACCCTCCCTTCTCCATGCTAAATTAGATGCTATATCCTTCTGTACTGCTACCATCTCAGAGTGCGGGACTGTAAGTCCCTGCTGTCCCCTCATCCCCCAACCCCTGACAGATCTTAAGCAGAGTCTGGTCTTTTATTCCCAAATCCCTACCACAGAGTACATTCCCTGGCACAGTCACTAGCTTGCTACTCAAAGAAAGAGACAGGAAGGAAGATACATTGTGGTTTAACTAATCGTAAGGGGCGAGAGTTCTAGTTCTCAGTCCACAGATCTTTGACAAATCACTTTAACACTTTTACCTTACTAATTTCTGAAATTCCACTGTACACTTATTTCTGCATTCATTTATTTAGCACATTTATACTCTGCATGATGACAAGCACATTACACACATTATCTCATTTAGTACTTACCCTCTAAGATATTATTTTCCATTTTAAAAATAAATAAGCTGAGAATAAGAGAGGTAAAAGTCATAGTGCCTATAAATTGATAGTGTTTGGTACGGTAGACGTGCAATTTAGAGATCAATCTGCCTAAATATGGGATTCCTAAACCCCTACTTTATATTACTCTTATTTTACTTATTTGAAAATCTGAGATGTCCAGAAAGTAACATAATTTACCTGAGATCATATAACCTGAATCCAGATTTTTTTTCACAATAACAGTTTTTAAAAAATGTTTAAAAGAACAAATCAATTAAAACTACAGCATGATTTTTTAAAAATACTGTATAAACTTGGGCAGGGGGGAATCCATCAATGGACGTTTCGGAAAACTCCTAATAAAATAACTTCAAACTTTAATTAGAGATCTTAAAATCATTTAACTCAACCAACTTTGCTGCAAAGCAGTCACCCATCTTATTTTTGAATCCTTACAACAACATAACTTTGGCTAATTCTTTAATAAAGGTCTTTTTAACGAATCATTGTATTTTTCCTTGTAACTTTCACCTACAGGTTCTGACTCTATCCTTCTGGCCAAACTGAACATGCCCATTTCATATAACTGCTTTTGAAAAACAATTCTCTCCTTCTCCAGGCTTAATATTATTGTGCATGTGTGCTAAACTGCTTCAGTAATGAGCTACTCTTTGCGACCCACCAGGCTACTCTGTCCATGGGCTTCTCCAGATAAGAATGCTGAAGTGGGCTCCCATTCCCTTCTCCAGGGGATCTTCCCGACCCAGGGATCGAACCCGCATCTTCTACATCACAGGAGGATTCTGTTTCTTTAATCCAACATTTTCTAAAATGATATTCCTAAAATGATTATTCCAGGAGCTATTAGCAGGCCTCAAAAATGTGTTTTATGCCTAAATACACCTGGGAATCACTATACTTCCCTCTTAGGAGCATCACAATGAACAAAGGCCACAAAAATTTTAATGAAAACAAATCTTTCCACTTTAACCCTGTGTTTCCCAAACATTTCAATATGATATTCTAGCTTTCCTTGGTAACTAGCTTTCTATAGAGCCATTTGGAAAATGAGTGTATTAACTGCCTCTTCTATGATAGTTTCAAGCTTCCTCACCAACCTCTTTCCTTTGAAACTGAAAAGGCCACGAGTGCAAAGAAAGACATTAGTGTCTGACACAGCTACATGACACTGACAGCTCAAATTGAGCAAACTGTCAAAAAAACAAACTTACATCTGCCTTAGCCCTATAACAAGTAACCAGATTTTAGGCTCATACTAAATTTCATCTTCTTAGGTTCAACTCACCAGTTCAACCTTCCTCTCTCATCTTTTATCAACTTGTGCCCCATCCATGAAATGACCTCACTTATTCTCCTCTTCCAGGACACAACTTTCACATATTTTCAAGTTTAATTAACAGCTATCTTTCCAAATATAATCAAAAAACAACTTAAATCTTCCCAAGTCTGACTAGTGATAGTAACAGAATTCAATACTGGTTTAAATAGTCATCCTTATTCATCTTTGATTCAGAATAAAACATTCTGTCATCTTTATAATAAGAGTATCTACTCAATATTATTTGGGTACTGACAATTCATTTTAAAAATGTATTTACACTTGAAGAACAGGTATAACTGATATCCTAAAGAACTCTTGTTTTAAATAATACAGCTACTATGTAAAGGCCCATTTCCAGAAAAGGTAAAAAGCTGTTCAGCTTTTCTTCAATTCCTCCTTCCATGTTCATTTCACCATGGCTGGTAATGTCTCATTTCTCTTTATATGTTTTTCAGATTCTTCTAATTTACTGGCCTCATATATTTATTAACTGGCAGAAGTAGGAAAAAAGCCTTACCCAAGGAAAAGTCTTAAGTCTGTACATCCAGCTGTGTATCTTACACTATACTTTAGGAATATATTTTATTAGTGTCATATAAATCCAATAAACTATTATTAATAGATTATTATAAAAGAGATGCTACTCTGACAGTCAGAATCATTAAAGATTAGCTAACCAGCCTTTCATCTTTGAATAAACCCAAATTTTTCTACTATCATTCCTTTAAAATTAAGAGCATTTTAAATGATATAACTACATTTCTCGATTTAAGACTGTTTTATTCCAGGTTTTGCCATTATACCATCACTGCTGACTTTGCAGTAAGAAAGTATCAGAATTGCAAGCGGACCTTAAATCCCTCAAATTTTATACACTGGAAAATTAAGAGTAAATAAACTTGCTTAAGGTCATAAAACTAGTAATTGAAAAGACCTGAGACCCAAACCTTCAAACTCTTAAGAGATTTATAAACTCTGGCTCTCTTCCATCATTTATTCTGTGTGCTTAGTTGCTCAGTCCTGTCTGACTCTTTGCGACCCCATGGACTACAGCCTGCCAGGCTCCTCTGTCCAGGGAATTCTCTAAGCAAGAATACCGGAGAATTGGTTGGTTCTCCATGCCCTCTTCCAACGGATCTTCCCAACCCAGGGACTGAACCCAGGTCTCCCACACAGCAGGTGGACGCTTGACTGTCAGAGCCACCAGGGAAGCCCATCATTTATTCTAGAGGGACCTTAGCGGACCCCACAGGACACCGTAACGGCCCACTGCACTAAGGACATCATGTTGACACAATGTAGAGAAAAGCAAAGTGTGAGATTTCCATTTTTCAAACATGCTGCAAGAAAAAGGATGAGGAAAGAGAGACTCTAGTTTAATATGTTACCTTACACATGAAATTCACTGCCTATAAGCACAACAGATAAATACAGATTCTGCTTCTGTTTTATCCAAAACAGTTCTGGCCTTTTTTTTTTTTTTTACTATAATGCACAGTCTGCTCCAAATGGCTGATTTCTGCAACCCACCCTACCCTCACAATTAGTTTATAGATATATATCTTGGGTTAGCCCACGTCACTGAAGTTGTATTTTTAAGGATATTATCTAGAGTCCCATGTTTAAATAATAGGCCAGACCCCATATTAAAGACTTTTTTTCTAAAGAGATAGTAAAAATGTATGCTATATTTAGTACATTTCAAGAAATCTCAAAATACAAAAACTTGAAATTACAGAAGTATAAGATACACCGAAGAATCGCCAATCTCACTCTCTTTAAAAAAAGAGTATGTTCTTATCTTCAAGTTTTCCAAACAAAAAGTAACATATACATATATCTAATTCACATTTAAGAAAGCTGAAAAATATCTAACATGAAGACCATACTTTATTTAGCCAAAATATGTTTACAAAAGAGCCAGAATTCAAGAACCTCAACAAGAAAATCATAAGTCAAATCTAAAGCAGGCATACCGTATTTTTATAATCATGTCAGAATATTTCAGAATCTGAGAATTACCAAAATTCCAAAGAGGCATAGCAGGCCTATACATTATGACAAAGCTGATATTATCAATTGAAGCTTCCAAGACTCAATTAGTCCTCCGTCACTTTCAGCTGTGATTCACAGTGCTACCTGTTTTACAAGGTTTTTTCCTTCCCCATTGACCCAAATAATCTGAGTAAATGAAGGAGGATCCTGAACATGAGAAGGGCATACCATGTTTATAAAAAATAAAAAGTGGGAAGGGTAGATTAAAAGTTGTTGTACCCTATGTGGACTCTAGCTTGCATAGATAAAACTTTTTTCTCCAAACTTTGGACTTTTAAAGATTTCTCTTCATCTCTATTTTAAAGTAAAAAAAGAAAAAAAGAAAAAAAACATCCACCAAAGTGGAAGAACCAAGATAGTTAGCCAATCACAGGACAGATATTCAAGCAGCAATCTGAATCAAGTCTTTAGCCTGAAATGGTTAACTATATCTTCATTAGCATTAAGTATCATAATAACAAAAATTTCAAGTTTCAAACTCCTACTGAGTTTCAAAATAGAAAATATATTAATGGAAAATAAGCACAATTTTAACAAAATTAAGTGAAAATCATTCATCTAAAAAAATGTCAGTTGTGTTCAAGCTATACTTAAACTGAAACTTCAACTTATCAATCATGTAAAAATTTATGAAGTTGTGAAGATATTTTATAAATTTTGATTTTTAAAAACTAATTTAAAAGTGAAAATATATTAATTTTAAAAATATCAAAACACACTTATAAAAAGCACATTAGATCTTTAAGGTATCCCTTAAATTACATGGCATTAAATTTCTGACTAGTTCAGTTGTTATTGACTGTGGCACATGGCTAGCAGGTCAACAGAAATTTTTTAGCAACAACTCATTTTACTGACAGACTGCACTATAGCAATATGGTTGGAAAAATGAGAAGGATAATTGAAAATGTATGGATGTGTAAGTCTAAGATTATTTCAAAATAAAAGGATGTAAGTGGATCCATTACCTTCCACTTTAAATTACTTTTATTACAGATGAGAGCACATTTTTATTCCTACATTTTACTCCTCAGTTAAATATATCTATGTATAAAAAGTTTTAGAACTAGGTGTTTCACAACTTCTAAGTAGCACTGTCAAAGAAGGCGATGGCACCCCACTCCAGTGCTCTTGCCTGGAAAATCCCATGGACGGAGGAGCCTGGTGGGCTGCAGTCCATGGGGTCACTAAGAGTCGGACACAACTGAGCGACTTCACTTTCACTTCTCACTTTCATGCATTGGAGAAGGAAATGGCAACCCACTCCAGTGTTCCTGCCTGGAGAATCCCAGGGACGGGGGAGCCTAAGTGGGCTGCCGTCTACGCGGTCGCACAGGGTCGGACACAACTGAAGCGACTTAGCAGCAGCAGTAATACCCTGGACAGCAGATTTAAATTCAGAAACACTTAAAAATTGAACTACTTTAAAAATAACTGAAATTAATAAGTGTCTAAAATATTGCTTTGAATATGGAAGTGTTATATGCTTTTTGAACTCAGGATAAAGCTATTTACAATAGAACCAAACCAAGATTCCTAACAACAAACATGACACCACTAAAAATATAAACCTTAATTTCGGTCCACAAATTAGGCATATGTTTGAATGCCTGATAATTTTTACCTCATCATATATTCAGTAAGGCTACATCGTGTATTTCAATAAAACTCATATCTCACATCTATATTTCAAGTATTATGTTCAAGTTGAATACTCAATCTTAAGTCAAAATTAACAATCAAAACAGTGCTAATTACAGAACTGCTAATATTTAATAACTGAAGCACCAGTAGTAATCTTTATGTCTATGCAGGTCGTTCAGTCGTGTCCGACGCTGCGTGACCTCGTGGACTATACAGTCCATGGAATTCTCTAGCCAGACTGGAGTGGGTAGCCTTTCCCTTCGCCAGAGGATCTTCCCAAACCAGGGACTGAATCCAGGTCTCCCGCAAGGCAGGCGGATTCTTTACCAGTTCAGCCACCAGGGAGGTCTCTTTATGTCTATACTGCTGCTGCTGCTGCTGCTGCTAAGTCGCTTCAGTCGTGTCCGACTCTGTGCGACCCAACAGACGGCAGCCCACCAGGCTCCGCCGTCCCTGGGATTCTCCAGGCAGGAACACTGGAGTGGGTTGCCATGTTCTTCAATGGTACGTAATTGCAAACAAGCTAATTTTCAAACAATGTTTTAAATGTGTACTCTGGAAAGAAGTCTATGATTAGAGCCCATGGTGAAGTTTAATCCTGAAAGGCTCTAAATGGAAGTTTGTCCAACTGCTTAAGATTCTTGAAAGAAAAATATATCCTTAAGCAAAATTCTATCAACACGCGAATGTTATTCATATTAGCCTACTTTTACACGCAACGTATCCTGCTTCCGGGTTCTATAGCAATCCTCAAACACAAAGCGGCAGACCCGTAAAAGAAACCACGTCTTTGAAAAGCACCTGCAGATGCCCCTTCTGATACTGGCCCATGTTAGAATCGCCATACACGATAAAAGCTATAGAGCATCCATCAAGAGTGTAAAGAGACAGCTTAAAGAAACGTCGACGTTAAACTAAATTCACATATGAAACAAGACTGTCCAGATAAAACAGTTTCACAAGGCTTTCAGAATTAATATCAATGCCCGTATGAAATCTAAAGTCTCCTGACTCCAGATTCAGAGGTCTTTTCAGTACCCCAAAGGAAGTATTTTTAAACTTAGTAATGAAAACCATCTGGCCTTAAGAAACAAGATGGTACCCTGCGTGTACGCCCGCCCGCACGCCGTCCATGGCCGCGCACTGCGAGTCTGGGAGAGGGGTCAGTTATGGTGCCCTCCGCCCGCAGCCCTCCGCTGTCAACCCCCGACACACGCGAGCCCCCGGGCAGGGAAGGAAGGGCATCCAGGGCGAGGGGGAGAGTTCGAGGCTCATCCCCGTTTCAATGACGGGAAGGACGACGCGATTGCCAAACCTCACCCAGCAGTCGGACGCCCGGGGCGCTGTCCCAGAGCCTCCAGAGGGAACGCGCGGGCCCGACAACGGCCGCACGGACGCTGCAGGCGGCCTGGACCCACGGCGGTCGACGAAGAGAGAGTGTTAGGAGAACATGGAAGGCAGCAGGCGGGGACGGCCGGAAGGCGGCGGCACAGAGCGGAAATAAGGCGGGGAGAGGGCCCGGCGCCGCGGGCGGAGGGCGCCGCCGAGGGGCCCCGACGGGATCCCGGGGCCGGGGCCCGACGGCCGGACGGCCAGCGGGCGCTGACGGCAACCGCGGGCGCAGGCACCTCAGAAGGCGCCCTGGGGTGGGGAGCCCGGCCGAGGGCACCTGTCCTCCTGCCGCCCCACGAGACGGGGACGGGGGACGGCGCGGCCCGCAGACGCCGCCTGCAGCCGAGCGCGGGTCCCAGCGGCGCGGCTGCCGGGGCGGGGAGCTGGACCGCGCTTTCTGCGGCCAGGAGGCACGGTCTCCGGCCGTTACAGGCGGTTTGGCAGTGACCCCGCGGCCCCCCATCCCCTCCTCACCCCTTCGGGTCTTCAAATATTGGTCTTAAATCCGTGGGACCAACGACCACAAACCGCCGCCACCGTTTCGGGGACCAGCGGGTCGGAGCGGGGGTAGAGGGCGGGGGCGGGGCGGGGGGGGGGGGCGCAGCAAGGGGGAGGGGAGTCCACGAGGCGCCGCTCGCGCGGTCCTCGAGCCTCACAGCCGGGTTCCCGGCGGGCGCTGCGCGGTGGCCTAGGCAGCGCACGTGGAGGGACGTCTCGACCAATCAGCGACCAGCCCCAGGAAGGGGTCGGCGGGGGGGGGTGGTCCTGGCCCTAGGTTTAAATACGAAGGTAGTTCTTGGGCAGGGGAAGTGGGGAGGGGTGGAAATGCTTGGAATGACAGACCCTTTAGCCAATTGGAGGAAGAAGAGCCAGCCATCCGGTCAGGTGCGCACAGACTGATACAAAAAAAAAAAAAAAAAAGATCGCGCTTGTTTTGTTGAGATGTTTATAAAGCAAGGGCTGGGACTTGAACTTCTTTACAATGTTTACTTGGGAAGAATGTGGATGCATTGTTAAAGTTTTCTGAGTTTTCAAGTCTTTAGGTGCTAGTCTGACCCAGCACGGTCATATATATATAGTGTGTGTGTGTGTGTGTGTGTGTGTGTGTGTTGACCCTATGACCCACGAGGCACCTCTGTCCGTGCTACTGCTAAGTCGCTTCAGTCTTGTCCGACTCTGTGCGACCCCATAGACGGCAGCCCACCAGGCTCCCCCGTCCCTGGGATTCTCCAGGCAAGAACACTGGGGTGGGTTGCCATTTCCTTCTCCACTGCATGAAAGTGAATAGTGAAAGTCAAGTCGCTCAGTCGTGTCCGACGTCGCGACCCCATGGACTGCAGCCTCCCAGACTCCTCCGCCCATGGGATTTTCCAGGCAAGAGTACTGGAGTAGGGTGCCATTGCCTTCTCCTCTGTCTGTGGGCCTTTTTAAATAAAGACTTGTGGAGGGGTTGGGGAAATATAAGGCAGATTTGCAGTAGACTCACAAAGTTTGAATGGTTTAAGTGTACAAGAAAATGGGCTGAATCGGAGACCTAGAAACCTACCGCTGATCAGTTTGGAAAGTGATTTGGCTGTGGCCAAGCTGATGCACCAGGCTGTATGCTTGGGTAAAACCAGCTTTTCAAGGATACAGTTGTGTGGCTTTCTGCACGCATAATACTGAATTTTGCCTTCTTTAAAGATAGAGTTTGGGTTTATATGGCAGACAAAGAAAGAAAAAGATGGCTTTAGGAACCATCTCCTAAATAGACTGAAAGAATATTAGAACTAGATAGACCCTAGATCATGTAGCTTCTCCATTAACGAATGAGAAACTTGATGCACAGAATAATCCACTGAGTTACACAGTAACACAGCCCCCTAATTCCCAACCACATGATACTTTCTTCTACACTAGTGATTTCAGTTTGTTTATCATCTCCATATGTTGGAGGCCTAACGAATGTCTTAAATTTTATTAGTTAACAAGTGGGCACATATATATATATATAAACAGATATGTACATTTAATATATATAGTAACATATTCCAACAGTAAAGAATGAGCAAGAACTTTAGAATCATACAGATTTGGGCTGACTCCCTGTGTCACCATTTTATGATTATGATACCTTGGAGGAATTACTTCTCTGAGCGCCAGTTTAAAATGGGATAGGGTGTTTAAATGATTATGCTAACAAATAATGACCTCTTACTGTGTGCCAGAAACAACTTTAAGGGATTTTCACATATTAGTTCATTTATTTCTCCAAGTAACTTTGGCAAACATGCTAGCCCCCTGCAGTCCCATGTTTCAGATGAAGAAAATGAGACACACAGAGCTTAAGTAATTTACTGAAGATCATTTAGCAAGTAAGTGGCCCCAGTTTGAAAACTGCAGACAAAACCAGTATGTTTTACTGTTTCAAAATGTGTGCAGAAACAAGTGCCATAAAACCCAGTGCATGCTAGATGCTCAAGAAATACTCAGGCAGTGAACACCAGTTTCATTTATGAAGGTTGCATGCCTTCAAAGTACAGAAACCAGAATACCTAGACTGATAGACCATTCCTGTTGATACTTGAGGGTTTTGTGGTTTTTTTTTTTCTAATGCATTTCTCTACTTTGGGAACCACGAGGATGATAATTATTCTCTTTTATTGATTACTATTTGTGGCTGCTCATTTATTTCTCTGGAAAAAAATTACATTTTTAATTTTCATGTTGGTACCTCCTCAATTCCAAGTAATTCATTCTAATACGGATTCTAAATACATATTTTCAAAGTTCAACTAAAATTGTGTTAGACATATTAGTCTGACAAGTTTAGTCATTTTTTAAGGAGTTGCTGGAGGATCCTTCACTGTCACTGAAGTGGAGATGTTATCTTGTGAGCTGCACAAGACATTCTTGGAAGTAGACTGAAGAATTGTTTTACATCTCCAGTTTTCTTTTTTCCTTCTTCTTTTCTTATAAATATAAAGGAAACCAAATAAAGAAAAGTTCCTCAATAGGCATTAGACTCAGGCCAAAGAACCTTGCTTTAGATAAAACAGTATTACTATAAGACCCCTCTGAAGCTTACATTATAAGCATTGGTCAGATTCCTTTTGGAATCCTTTTGGTCAGATTCCTTCTAAATCTTTTATTGCTCAATGTACTCAGTCACTTCAGTTCATGTCCGACTTTTTTGCGACCCCATGGAGCCAGACCCCTGTCCATGGGATTTTCTCAGCAAGAATACCAGAGTGGGTTATCATGCCCTCTCCCAAGGGATCTTCCCAACCCAGGCATTGAACCCAAGTCTCCTGCAACTCCTGCCTTGCAGGCAGATGCTTCACTTGCTGAGTCATCAGTGGTGGTGGTGGTTTACTCTCGAAGTCGTGTCAGACTCTTGTGACCCCATGGACTGCAGCCTGCCAGGCTCCTCTGTCTGTGGGATTTCCCAGTCAAGAATACTGGAGTGGGTTGCCATTTCCTTCTCCAGGGGATGTGCTGTACCATTGGGGAAGCCCAAATCGTTTATTGCCCGTAGCCTATATATTTATCAAAAGCTATTAAAACTGTGTTCTCTACCAGTAAAATTGAAGGAGTGACCTTTAGCTTTGTTTCTCAAGGCTCCTAGAAAGAATCTAAAACAGTTAAGCCAACTTGAATTATTTTTCAGGAATAGATCCCAAGTTAGTCTTTGTTAGAAGTTTATTTGCAAATTTATGGAAAATGTGATCCAAATGAATAGGAAGATAAACTGTGTAGAGGTGTTTTTGAATGAAAAGAAGCTGAAGTTGAAAGATACTTATTGGTGAGGGAGAAAGTAGAAAGGGAGCTCTGTAAATGCCAAAAAGGTAAATAATATTGTGGAAAATGCAAAGGAAAAGTTAGAATAAAAAATTGGAAGGGGTGTACAAAATATAGTTAGATAAAATGATCTGGATTACTATGTAAATGTATTTCTCCCCATATTAAATGCAAGCTTTTTGGATTAAATTGTCTTCATATACCTTCTATAAGATACAAAACCCCAAAAGGGAAAATTGTCTTCATATACCTTCTATAAAATACAAAACCCCAAAAGGGAAAGAAAAAGCCATAAATATTTAAAATCCAACTTGGTCCAAATAAAGATGGAAAAGAAGGAAGGAAGTGAACAGTCTTACATGAAAGAGCATCATGCAGTGCCTGCCTTGTTTTCCATGTGTGGAGCCTTCTTTGACCATACCTGGCAGTGATGGCACAGATCCACCAAAAAAAAGGCAACTAGTTGCATGTTTATAGAATTAATGAACACAGCATGGGAGCTAGAGAACCTCCTTTAATTTGGTGACGCTTCAATCTAAATGCTCTCTCAAAACCCTTTCAGAAATACAGGAGCTTTTTCAATACTTAAAGTAAATGTGTTTCATTCAATTCTCTGACCCTTACTTTCTCACCCGGATTTGCTGCTTTGTGCCTGACGGTTTAATTTGAATTTTTCATAACTCTGAGACGTGAATGTCAGTACCAAGATGATTATAAAGTAGAATAGTGTGTTCTTTAGTTTGGGTGATAGGTTATACCACACCGTTTTTAAATCCAGTCAGTGTACCTCCCATGATTAACAACCTGTCTTTCCAAGGCAGCAAATCTTTTGGATCTTCCTACATAGATTAATGCTCTACATGAAGAATAAACCCATAGCTAAGGCCTGGAGACACACACATCAGTGGGTGGACGGATAAAGAAAATGTGGAATATATATATATATGCATACATACATAAATGCATATGAATTCATACAATGGAATATTACTCAAACATAAGAAAAAAATGAAATCTTGCCATTTGTGACAACATGGTTGGAATCTTAGGGCATTAGATTGAGTAACTCATGCATAAAAGACAAATATCTGATGACCTCACTTATATATGGAAAGAAAGAAGAAAGAGGGGGAGAGGAATGTAGGGATGGAAAATGGAAGAAAGAAGAAATGGGAGAAAGAAAAGAAGCTCACAGATACAGAGAACAGATTAGTGGTTCCCAGAGGCAGGAAGTGAAATGAAGGCAAAAGGGTAAAGGAGGTCAAAAGGTACAAACTTCCAGTTATAAAGTAATGAATTCAAGGGAGTGCAATATGGAATGTACAGCATGACATCTAATCAATAGTACTGTATTGCATATTTAAAAGTTGCTATAAGGAGACAGTAAAAGTGCTCATCACAAGGAAAAAGTTGTAGCTATATATAGTGGTAGATATTAATTAGACATTGTGGTGATTATGCTACGTTATATACAATGTCGAGTCATTATGTTGTTCACTTGAAACTGACATAGTGTTATGTCAGTTGCCTCAATTTTAAAAATTAATTTAAAAAGAATGGAGGAAGCATTACGCTGGAGTCACCAAATTAATTTGATGTAGCCTTCCTAGTATAGAAAAAGTGCAATAAACATCAGAATATGCAATGCTAATAACTCACCTTTCTGTAGCATCATCTGTCAATAATGATAGCGCTGTGCTAATCATCTGACCCTTGGTTTCCCATTTTCAGTTTAAAAAAAATGTAGTCATCCAATTAATTTTTTAATAAACTACAATATTAGAAATAGTATTAGGCAATACAGAAAAAAAACATTTTCCCCCTCTGACTTAACTCATGACAGGACAAAACTGACATATGGAAAAATATTTTTCTGACGGAGAAGTTTAGAAATGTGAACACTTGGTTGGGGAGAGAGTGTAATATACTCTTTCCCATGTTACCTCACTGGAGTAGCTGAATAACAAGGTACAGCAGTACCAGAGGTTACAGACACCGTAAGAGTCATCAGGCCAGTAGGGAGCAGCCGGAGCACTGGCCCCACGCCCCAGAGCCTGTTAGTGGCAGTGCCAGATCCCCAGCTGCTCCCCTCTGACTTCCAGTCTTATGTACTGGCTCTCACAGACTTTAAATTGGACTTTGAACTTTTACAGATTCTTTTTAAAGTGCCATCATAAATATATTCAATGAAGAAAATGACTTTGGCTGAAGCCAGCTTTGGTTCAGAGACATTAGTAACCCTGGGCATGAAGGCCGCCTGAGGCAAAGCAGCTCCTTCCTCAGGGGTGACTTCTCTTTTGTTGCTCCATTTAGGGTGGTGCCCTCTCTTGAAGACTCTAGCCCTGCCTGTCCAACTCTCATTTGTCATGGCAGAGGAAGCAGAAGGATACTTGTTCTTTGGGCCAAGAACAGTTTGCATTTTCTCATATGCAGGGACCACAGAGCCGGTGGAACTCTAAGGAGAAAATGTTTAAAATGCCTTTATAGTCCACAATGCAGTATGCATATTTTAGGGGTTTTTTTTTGGGGGGGGGGGTTCTTTTTTTTTTTTTAATTCAAGTATAGTTAATTTACAATGTTGATTAGTTTCAGGTATACAACAAAGTGATTTAGTTATACACAAACATATGTATGCATGCATGTATCTTCTTTTTCAGATTCTTTTCCATTATAGGTTGTTACAAGATATGGAAAATACTTCCATGTTCTATACGATAGGTCCTTGTTGGTAATCCAGTTTATTTATAGTAGTGTGTGTTTGTGAATCTCGAACTCCCAATTTATTCCTTCCTCTCTTTTTCCCCTTTAGTAACCATAAATTTGTTTTCTATGTCTGTGAGTCTACTTCTGCTTTATAAATTGATTATATCATTCTTTAGGTTCCATATATAAGTGATGTAATATATTTATCTTTGACTTGTGTGCATGTGTGCTGAGTCGCTTCAGTCATGTCGAACTCTTTGCGAACCTATGGACTGTAGCCCATCAGGCTCCTCTGTCCATGGGATTCTCCAAGCAAGAATATCGGAGTGAGTTTCCAGGCTCTCCACCAGGAGATCCTCCTAACCCAGGGATCGAACCCAGGTCCCTTAACATTTCCTGCATTGGTAGATGGGTTCTTTACCACTAGCGCCACCTGGAAAGCACTTGTCTGACTTAATTTCCTGAACATGAAAACCTCTAGGTCCATCTATGTTGCTGCATATGGCACTATTTTATGATTTCTTATGGCTGAGTAGGGGAGAGGGCGATGGCACCCCACTCCAGTACTCTTGCCTGCAAATCCCATGGACGGAGGAGCCTGGTAGGCTGCAGTCCATGGGGTCGCTAGGAGTCGGACACGACTAAGCGACTTCACTTTCACTTTTTACTTTTATGCACTGGCGAAGGAAATGGCAACCCACTCCAGTGTTCTTGCCCAGAGTATCCCAGGGATGGCGGAGCCTGGTGGTCACACAGAGTCGGACACAACTGAAGCGACTTAGCAGTTAGCAGTAGCAGCAGCAGCAGCATGGCTGAATAGTATTCATACACACACACACACATAAACACACACACACACATTGGGGTGCATGTATTTGGTTGGCCAAAAATTCCTTCATGTTTTCCATACATCTTAATATCCTTTTGAATTAGAATTTTCTCTGTATGTATGCCTAGGAATGGGATTGCTAGATCATATGGTAGATCTATTTTTATTTTTTTAAGAAATCTTCATGTGGTTCTCCATAGGGGCTGTACCAATTTACATTCCCTCCAACAGTGTTGTAGGGTTCCCTTTTCACCACAGCCTCTCCAGCATTTGTTTAGACTTTTTAATGATGGCCATATTGACTGGCGTTAGGTGACGCCTCTTAGTTTTGATTTCTAATTCTCTAATAATTACTGATCGTGAGCATATTTTCATGTGCTTTGTTGGTCATCTGCCTGTCTTTTTTGGATAGACGTCTGTTTAGTTCTTTTGCCCACTTCTTGATTGAGTTTTTTGTTTTTTTTGTTTTTTTTTGGGGGGGGGGGGTATTGAGCTGCATGCTGCTGCTGCTGCTGCTGCTAAGTCGCTTCAGTCGTGTCCAACTCTGTGCGACCCCGTAGACGGCAGCCCACCAGGCTCCCCTGTCCCTGAGATTCTCCAGGCAAGAGCACTGGAGTGGGCTGCCATTTCCTTCTCCAATGTATGAAAGTGAAAAGTGAAAGTGAAGTGCATGAGCTGCTTGCATATTTTAGAGATTAATTCTTTGTCATTTGTTTCATTTGCTATTATTTTCTCCCATTCTGTGGACTCTCTTTTCACCTTGATTATAGTTTCCTTCATTGTGTAAAAGATTTTAAGTTTAATTAAGTCCCATTTGTTTATTTTTATTTCCATTACTCTGGGAGGTGGGTCATAGAGGATCTTACTATGATGTATGTCAGAAAATGTTCTGCCTACATTTTCCTCTAGGATTTTTATAGTTTCTGGTCTTACATTTAGATATTTAATCTGTTTTGAGTTTACTTGTGTGTATTGTGTTAGCAAGTTTCTAGTTTCTTTCTTTTACACGTAGTTGACCAGTTTTTGCAGCACCATTTGTTGAAAACACTATTATTTTCTCCATTGTATATTTTTGGCTCCTTTGTTAAAGATAAAGTGCCTCTAGGTGCATGGATCTATCTCCAGAGTTTCCATTTTGTTCCATTGTTCTATGTTTCTGTCTTTGTGCCAGCGGTATACTGCCTTTATGACAGTAGATTTGTAGTATAGTCTGAAGTCAGGAAGGTTGACTCCTCCAGTTCCATTCTTTCTCAAAATTGCTTCGGCTATTTGGGGTCTTTTATGGTTCCATATAAATTGTGAAATTATTTGTTATAGATCTGTGAAAAATACCATTGGGAGTTTGATAGGGATTGCATGCTTTGGGTAGTATATTTATTTTTACTATATTGATTCTTCCAAACCAAGAACATGGTATATTTCTCCATCTATTTGTGTCGCCTTTGATTTCTTCCATCAGTGGTTTATTTTTCCCCACCTTTTGGTAGTAAATTTCTTTATTAATTAATGTATTTTAATTGGATCATAATTATTTTAGAATATTATGGTGGCTTTTGCCATACATCAACTTGCATCAGCCATGGGTGCACATGTGTCGCCACATGCTGAACCCACCTCCCACCTCTGTCCCCAGCTCATCCCTCTGGGTTGTCCCAGAGCACTGGTTTTGAGTGCCCTGCTTCATGCCTTGAACTTGCACTGGTGATTGGTTTTACATATGGCAATATGCACGTTTCAATGCTATTCTCTCAAATCATCTCACCCTTACCTTCTCCCACATAGTCCAAAAGTCCATTCTTTACATTTGTCTCTTTTGCTGCCTCGCATATAGGATTGTCATTCCTTTCTTTCTAAAGTCCATATATATGCATTAATATACTGTATTGGTGTTTCTCTTTCTGATGTACTTCACTCTGTATAATAGGCTCCAGTTTCATCCACCTCGTTAGAACTGACTCAAATGTGTTCTTTCTTAGAGCTGGGTAATATTCCGTTGTGTATATGTACCACAACTTCCTTATCCATTCGTCTGCTGATGGACGTCTAGGTTGCTTCCATATCCTAGCTATTATAAACAGTGCTGCAATGAACATTGGGGTACACATGTCTCTATCAGTTCTGGTGTCCTCAGTGTGTATGCCCAGCAGGGGAATTGCTGGTTCGTATGGCAGTTCTATTTCCAGGTTTTTAAGGAATCTTCACACTATTTTCCATAGTGGATGTATCAATTTGCATTCCCACCAGCAGTGTAAGAGGGTTCCCTTTTCTCCACACCCTCTCCAGAATTTACTGTTTGTAGACATTTTGGTGGTGACCATTCTGACTGGTGTGAGATGATACCTCATTGTGGTATTGATTTTCATTTCTCTAATAATGAGTAGTGTTAAGCATTTTCTCATGTGTTTGTTAGCCATCTGTATGTCTTCTTTGGAGAAATGTCTCTTTAGTTCTTTGGCCCACTTTTTGATTGGGTTGTTTGTTTTTCGGGTATTGAACTGCATGAGCTGCTTATATATTGTGGAGGTTAATTCTTTGTCAGTTATTTTGTTTGCTATTATTTTCTCCCATTCTGAAGGTTGCCTTTTCACCTTGCTTATATTTTCCATCATTAAAAGCTTTAAAGCTTTTAAGTTTAATTAGGTCCTATTTGTTTATTTTTGTTTTTATTTCTATTATTCTGAGAGGTGGGTCATAGAGGATTTGCTATGATTTATGTCAGGGAGTGTTCTGCCTATGTTTTCCACTAGGAGTTTTATAGTTTCTGGTCTTACATTTAGATCTTTAATCCATTTTGAGTTTATTTTTGTGTATGGTGTTAGAAAGTATTCTAGTTTCATTCTTTTATGTGTAGTTGACCAGTTTTCCCAGCACCACTTGTTAAAGAGATTGTCTTTTCTAGACAGCCTTCTGAATGGGAGAAAACAATAGCAAATGAAGCAACTGACAAACAACTAATCTCAAAAATATACAAGCAACTTATGCAGCTCAACTCCAGAAAAATAAACGACCCAATCAAAAAATGGGCCAAAGAACTAAATAGGCATTTCTCCAAAGAAGACATACGGATGGCTAACAAACACATGAAAAGATGCTCAACATCATTCATTATCAGAGAAATGCAAATCAAGACCACAATGAGGTACCATTTCACACCAATCAGAATGGCTGCGATCCAAAAGTCTACAAGCAATAAATGCTGGAGAGGATGTGGAGAAAAGGGAACCTTCTTGCACTGTTGCTGGGAATGCAAACAAGTACAGCCACTATGGAAAACAGTGTGGAGATTCCTTAAAAAATTGCAAATAGAGCTGCCTTATGACCCAGCAATCCCACCGCTGGGCATACACACCGAGGAAACCAGAACTGAAAGAGACACATGTACCCCAATGTTCATCGCAGCACTGTTTATAATAGCCAGGACATGGAAACAACCTAGATGTCCATCAGCAGATGAATGGATAAGAAATCTGGGGTACATATACACAATGGAGTATTACTCAGCTATTAAAAAGAATACATTTGAATCAGTTCTAATGAGATGGATGAAACTGGAGCTGATTATACAGAGTGAAGTAAGCCAGAAAGCAAAACACCAATACAGTATACTGACACATATATATGGAATTTAGAAAGATGGTAATGATGACCCTGTATGCAAGACAGCAAAAGAGACACAGATGTATAGAATGGACTTTTGGACTCTGAGGGAGAGGGAGAGGGTGGGATGATTTGGGAGAATGGCATTGAAACATGTATACTATCATGTAAGAAACGAAGTGCCAGTCTATGTTTGACACAGGATACAGGATGCTTGGGGCTGGTGCATGGGGATGATCCAGAGAGATGATATGAGGTGGGAGGTGGGAGGGGGATTCAGAATTGGGAGCTTGTATACACCCATGATGGATTCATGTCAATGTATGGCAAAACCAATACAGTATTGTAAAGTAAAATAAAGTTTAAAAAAAAAAAAAGAGATCATCTTTTCTCCATTGTATATTTTTTACTCCTTTGTCAAAGATAAGGTGTCTGTAGGTGCATGGATTTCTTTCTGGGATTTCTATTTTGTTCCATTGATCTATATTTCTGTCTTTGTGCTGGTACCATACTGTCTTGATGACTGTAGCTTTGTAGTATAGTCTGAAATCAGGAAGGCTGATTCCCTCAGTTCCATTCATTTTTCTCATGATTGCTTTGGCTATTAGAGGTTTTATGTGTTTCCATACAAATTGTGAAATTATTTGTTCCACTTCTGTGAAAAATACCAATGGTAGCTTGATAGGCATTGCATTAAAACTATAGATTGCTTGAGGCAGTATATTCATTTTCACTGTATTGATTCTTACAATCCACGAACATGGTATATTCAGTTCAGTTCAGTTCAGTTCAGTCGCTCAGTCGTGTCCGACTCTTTGCGATCCCATGAATCACAGCATGCCAGGACTCCCTGTCCATCACCATCTCCCGGAGTTCACTCAGACTCACATCCATCGAGTCCGTGATGCCATCCAGCCATCTCATCCTGGGTCGTCCCCTTCTCCTGCCCCCAATCTCTCCCAGCATCAGAGTCTTTTCCAATGAGTCAACTCTTCCCATGAGGTGGCTAAAGTACTGGAGCTTCAGCTTTAGCATCATTCCTTCCAAAGAAATCCCAGGGCTGATCTCCTTTAGAATGGACTGGTTGGATCTCCTTGTAGTCCAAGGGTATATTACTCCATTTATTTATGTCATCTTTGATTTCTTTCATCAGTGTTTTATAGTTTTCTATATATACATCTTTTTTTCTTTAGATAAATTTATTCCTAAGTAGTTTATTCTTTACATTGCAATGGTTAATGGGGTTGTTTCCTTAAATTTTCTTTCTGTATTTTTCATTGTTAGTGTATAGGAATGCAAGGGATTCCTGTATATTAATTTTATATCTTGCAACTTTATTATATTCATTGATTAGCTCTAGTAATTTTCTGGTAGTATCTTTACAGTTTTGTATGTAGTGGAACATGTCATCTGCATACAGTGAGACTATTACTTCTTTTCCAATCTGGATTCCTTTTATTTCTTTTTGTTCTTTGATTTCTGTAGCTAGTACTTCCAAAACTATGTTGAGTAGTATTGATGAGAATGGGAACCCTTGTCTTATTCCTGATTTTGGAGGAAATGCTTTCAATTTTTCACCATTAAGGATAATATTCGCTGTGGGTTTGTCATATATAGCATTTATTATATTGAGGTATGTTCCTTCTATACCTGCTTTCTGGAGAGTTTTTATCATAAATGGGTGTTGAATTTTGCCAAAGGCTTTCTCTGCATCTATTGAGGTAATCATATGGCTTTTATCTTTCCATTCGTTAATATGGTATATCACATTGATTTATTTGCAAATATTGAAGAATCCTTGCATCCCTGGGATAAAGCCCACTTGGTCACGATGTGTAATCTTTTTAATATGTTGTTGGATTCTGTTTTCTAGCATTTCATTTGAGAATTTTTGCATCTATGTTTGTCAGTGATATTGTTCTGTAGTTTTCTTTTTTCGTGGCATCTTTGTCTGTTTTGGTAATAGGGTTATGGTGACCTCATAGAATGAGTTTGGCAGTTTATCTTCCTCTGCAGTTTCTGGAAGAGTTTGAGAAGGATAGGTGTTAACTCTTGCCTAAAGTTTTGGTAGCATTCACTGGTGAAACCATCTGGTTTTGGGCTTTTGTTTGTTGGAAGATTTTATTATTATAGTTTCAATTTCCATGCTGGTGATGGGTCTGTTAAGATTTTCTGTTTCTTTCTGGTTTAGTTTTGAAAGGTTATACTTTTCTAAGAATTTGTCCATTTCTTTCAAATTGTCCATTTTATTGTCATATAATTGCTCATAGTAGGCTCATGATCTTTTGTATTTCTATGTAGTCTGTTGTGGTTTCTGGATTTTCATTTCTAATTTTATTTATTTTATTCTTCTCCCTTTTTTTCTTGATGCGTCTGGCTGTTTGTCTATGTTATTTATCTTCTCAAAGAAGTGTTTAGTTTTGTTGATCTTTGCTATAGTCTCCATTTCTTTTTCACTTATTTCTTCTCTGATTTCTATGATTTCTTTCCTTCAACTAATTTTAGAGTTCTTCTGTTCTTCTTTTTCTACTTGCTTTAGGTGTAAAGTTAGGTTGTTAATTTGATGTTTCTCTTGTTTCTTGAGGTAGGCTTGTATTTCTATGAACCTCCCTCTTAGCACTGCATTTACTGAATCCCATAAGTTTGGGGTTGTTGTGTTTTTATTTTCATTTGTTTCTGTATGCGTTTTGATTTCCACTTTGATTTCTCCCATGATCTGTTGGTTATTCAGAAACATGGTGTTTAGCCTCCATATGTTTGCATTTTTAATAGTTTTTTTCCCCTGTAGTTGACATCTAATCTTACCACATTGTGATCAGAAAAGATGCGTGAAATAATTTCAATTTTTAAAAATGTACCAAGGCTATGTGATATATCCTGTAGAATGTTCCGTGTGCACTTGAGAAAAAGGAGAAATCCATTGTTTTGGGGTGAAATGCCCTGTAGATATCAATTAGGATTAACTGGTGCACTATATCATTTAAAGCTTGTGTTTCCTTTTTAATTTTCTGTGTGATTGATTTACCATTCAAGTGAGTGGTTTCTTAAAGACCCTCACTATTGTGTTACCTCAGCTTTCCCTTTCCTACTTGTTGGCATTTGCCTTATGTATTGAGGTGCTTCTAGGTTGGGTGCATATATATATATATATATATATATTTATTTTTTGTATCTTCTTCTTGGATTGATCCCTTGATCGTTATGCAGTGTCTTTCTTTGTCTTTTATCACAGGCTTTGTTTCAAAGTCTATTTTATCTGATACGAGTATTGCTGCTCCTGCTGTCTTTTGGTCTCCGTTTGCATGAAATGTCTTTGTCCAGCTCCTCACCTTCAGTCTCTACGTGTCCATAGGCTTGAGGTGGGTCTCTTGTAGACAACATATACAGGGGTCTTGTTTTAGTATCCATTTGTCAAGTCTTTGTCTTTTGGTTGGAGCATTTAACCCATTTACATTTAAGGTAATTATTGATAAGTGTGATACCGTTACTGTTTAGTTTGTTGTTTGTTGTTCATTTTCATAAACCATCTCTGTGTTTCCTGTCTAGAGAAGATCCTTTAGCATTTGTTGAAGAGCTGGTTTGGTGGTTCTGAATTCTCTCAGCTTTTGCTTGTCTGTAAAGCTTTTGATTTCTCTTTTGAATCTGAATGAAATCCTTGCTGGATAGAGTAATCTTGGTTGGTTTTTCCCTTTCATCACTGTAAGTATGTCCTGCCCTTCTGGCCTGGAGAGTTTCTATTGAAAGATCGGCTGTTTTCTTTATGGGGCCCCCCTTGTGTGTTATTTGTTGCTTTAACCTTGCTGCTTTTAATATTGCTCTTTGTGTTTAATTTTTGTTAGTTTGATTAATATGTGTCTTGGGGTGCTTAGCCTTGGGTTTATCCTGTTTTGGACTCTCTGGGTTTCTTGGACTTGAGTGGCTATTTCCTTCCCCTTTTTAGGGAAGTTTTCAAATATTATTTCCTCACATATTTTCTCATACCCTTTCCTTTTGTCTTCTTCTTATGGGACATCTATAGTTCAAATGTTGGGGTGCTTAACATTGTTCCAGAGGTCTCTGAGGTTTTCCTCATTGCCTTTAATTCTGTTTTTTCGCTCTGTTTCATTTATTTCCACCAGTGTATCTTCCACTCACTTTTCCTCTCTTCTGCCTCAGTTATTCTACTGTTGGTTCCCTCCCGAGTGCTTTTAGTCTCAGTTACTGCGTCGTTCATTATTGATTGACGCTACTTTATTTCTTCTAGGTCCAACATTTCTTGTATCTTCTCAGTCCTCGTCTCTAGTCTATTTATCAGTTACTCCGTTTTGTTTTCAAGATTTTGGATCATATTTACTATCATTGTTCTGAATTTTTTTTCAGATAGCCTTCCTATCTCCTCCTCTTTTGTTTGATTTGATGGGTTTTTATCATGTTCCTTCTCCTGCTGAATACTTCTCTGCCTTTTCTTTTCTTTTCTTTTCTTTTTTGATTGCCGTGTTTTGGATGCCCTTTCTTCAGGCTGGAAGTTAATGGTTCCTTTTAATTGTGAAGTCTGCTGTCTGTGGGTGGGGTTAGACCAGTGGCTTGTCAAGGTTTCCTGGTTGGGGGAATTTGTGTCTACCTTCTGGTGGATGGAGCTGAATCTCATCTCTCTAATGTGCAGTGAAGTGTCCAGTGGTGAATTTGGGAATGTCTATGGGTTTGGCATGGCTTTGGCAGCCCGTCTTTTAATGTTCAGGGTTGTGTTCCTGTTTTGCTGGAGAATTAGCATGGTGTGTCTTGCACTGGAACTTGTTGGCTGTTGAGTGAGCTTGGTTTCTGTGTAGGTATGGAAATTCGGTAGTGGGCTCTTGTCTATTAATGTTCCCTGGAGTCAGGAGCTCTCTGATGTTCTAAAGTTCTGGAGTTATGCCTCCTGCCTCTGGGTTTCAGTCCTTCTCTTACAGTAGCCTCAAGACTTCTCCATCTTTACAGCACAGATTATTAAATCCCTGCATTAATGGTGAAACAATTCTCTGCAGCCAGGAACACCAAAGGGATTCACAAAGTTATATAGGAAAGAGAAGGGGGAGGAGGGAAATAGATGTGACCAAGAGGACAAAAGGGAGAGTAAAAAGGGGAGAGAGCAATCAAGCCAGTAATCAAATCCCTAAGTGCTCTGCACAGCCCAGAACACCCAGAGGGATTCACAGACTTATATAAAGAGAAGAGGTAGGAAAGAGATAGAGGTGACCTGGAGGTAAAAACGGAGAGTCAAAAGGGGAGAGAATAACCACGACAATAATCAAATCCCTAAGTGAAAATGGATACTGAAGATTAGATTCTTAAAGGTACAAAACTGATAGCAAAAAGTAAAGATTAAAAACCTAGGAAAGAAGTTAGACTCTCAAAAATACAATAAAAAATGCAGGGCAAAATTAATCACAAAAATTTAAAATATATGTATATGAAATTTCTTTTAAAATATGGGTCTTTTTTGAAAGGTTATAGTAGGCTATAAAAATGAAAGTTAAAGGAGTAATAAAAAATAAAGTATTTTTAAAATCTTAAAAGTGATAATAGTAAAAAATATATCTAGGAATTTCTCTGGAGCTATGGTGGGCAGTGTGGGGTCCCTTGTTCTGGCTTGTACTTGTTCTCAAGGTCTATAGTTGCCCCTCAAATGCACAGTCTCTGCCTTAACTTCAGGGTTTTAATCCATTGCAGTTGTCACTTCCAGAGCAGTTCTCTCTTCCTTGTTTATTGCAGCTTCCTCTGTTTGCGGGTGTCTTCAGTGTCTAATTTCCAATCTGACACAAGGGGGCGAAGGTGGCCACTTATTCAGGCTGACTTGTTCAGTTGTGCTGTGGGGAGGGAGGGACACTGCAAATACCGCTGGCATGTGTGGGAGTGCTCACAGTGGATGGATGGCACTGGGTTTGCCACAACCCAAGGTGGCCTGTACGTCCCGGGTCCACACTGCTCATGTCCAGGGTCCTCTGCAAGGGCACTCTTCCATGTGGACCCTGTGTCTCGTGCACTTCCTAGCTCTAAGCCACTCAGGTTCTCAGGTGCTCTGCAAGGGCACAGACCCCAGCGTGATGTGCATTTCGTGTCTTTCTCGGGTCCAAGCTGCTCGGGTGACCTGGTGCTTTGCAAGCGCACAGTCCCAGGTGGCCATGTGTTTATGTACCTCCCTGGTCCCAGCTTCTCAGTTTCCCATGTGCGTAACGAGGTCACAGTCCCAGGTGTACCATGTGTCTCCTCTGGGGAGCTGAAACTGTGTTACTCCTGGCAGATGTGAACCACCCAAGATCCTAGGAAGACATGGTTAGCAGGTGGCCGCCTGCTCAGAGTTTGGTGGAAGATGCAGGTCTTTAGGGCAGAGATTGAAGCAGCCCCTTGCCTTCTGACTCTGGCTGTCGCACACTTGCCCCTCTGCCTCCGAGGAAGGAGGGCTCTAGACTGCAGCTGGCTTGCTTTCCTTTGGTACTCACCAGGGTAGGACCCCCTATTCTGTGAGCACACCAGGGGT
Source organism: Ovis aries (assembly GCF_016772045.2). Lineage (NCBI taxonomy): Eukaryota > Metazoa > Chordata > Mammalia > Artiodactyla > Bovidae > Ovis > Ovis aries. The sequence goes on from NC_056070.1 coordinate 2,765,224, forward strand.
AACAGTGCAGTGTTAGAACCTTCCTGCAGGAAAGGTCCTTTGTTTTTCTCTGTTTCTCTGGCATTCCGAAGGCTTGGGTTGCTATGTCACATTAGTCCCCTCAGAGTGTCCTCAGGGCATTTAGCCCTAGTGGTTACCCTAGAGACTTACAGTGCAGCCGGTGCCTATACACCCAGCCCCCGCTCACCGCGGGCAAACACAAGCATGTGAGCTGCTTCTCCTTGATAATTGCCATTCAACAGCTATTCTGTGGTGATTTTTTTTTTCCCGGTTATGCTGCCCTCTGAGATTCCAAAGCTCCCCACTGACCCAACCTGTGAGAGGGTTTCCTATTGTGCGGAAACTTTTCAACCTTCATGACTCCCTCCCCAGGATGGGTCTCTGTCCTGAAATCCTTTGTCTCTCTTTCAGTCTTTATTTTTTGTCCTACCTCATTTTGAAGAGATTGGTTTGCCTTTCTGGGTATCTGGGATCGTCCACCGGCATTCAGAAGTTGTTCCGTGGAAGTTGCTCCACACAGAGATGATCTTTCAGTGTATTTGCGGGGAGAAAGTGGTCGCCTCATCCTATTCCTCCACCATCTTGGGACCACCTGCCCCTCCCCCTGCATTTTACGTTAAAGCATCAGATCTTTCTAAAAAATTGTTATATCTGTTCTCAGTTGCATTGATCCACTTGTACAATCTCTATGGCATCCCTGAAATCACTGACCTTTTATGTTTTACCAGCTTTTAGTTATTCCATTCCAATTCTCATTCTGAATAAATGAGATACATTTCTGTCTCAACCTGTATCTTAGCCCCACTGGAATCTTTTTCTGTAGGAATAATGTATTTAAATGGAAACTGATGAAAGAACTACAATCTATAATTGAAACAACTAGAATTACTAATTCTGATTTTCATCAGCAGTGTCCTTTATATATAGGGTATGCTAACCAGGCTGATTTAGAACTACTTCTCTGATTCAGTCCAGTAGCCCCATGTAACCCAGAGACAGAGTTTCAGTTCTGTGAATAACTAGGAGATAGAACATGTCTGAATATGTGTTTAGAATTGTAAAAAGTGGGTTAGTAGTATCTATGTCTGGAGAAGGCAATGGCAACGCACTCCCCTACTCTTGCCTGGAAAGTCCCATGGACGGAGGAGCCTGGTAGGCTGCAGTCCATGGGTGTTGGGGTCCTTTAATGGACCGGGAGCTGGTGGTCTGGAGGCGACGATAAGAAAGTGAAAGAGAGAAAGAGGCTGATATTCCCTGGCCCATGCAGAGAACCAGTAAAGTCCTTGACACAGGACTTGTGTGTCTCACAAAGACACCAGGTGCCCTCTCAAGGGGAGTGAAGGCACAGGGCACCTCGAGAGAGAGTCTTAGAAGCCCAAGCAGGAGAGTGAGCAAGATGGTTCTCTGCACTCCAGGGAATCAGCCGAGGAGAGAGAAAAAGAAAGACACGTGGACCCAAGCTCTGATGAAGCAAAGATGCTTTAATGATTTCTCTGAGTATATAAAGGCTATGGTACAAGAAGTTTCTTTTGACAGTGATAAAGATCAGAAAACCAAATGTACAGCTGTACAGCAACTGTTACCAAGGGATTAATAGTGGTCACAAGGTCAGGAGACAATCCATATCTCAAGAAAGGGGATCGAGACTAAGCAGTTTTGTAGTAAAAAGAATGTTTGCTAAAGGAGACTCAAGCCTGTCTCACACAATGACCTCAGTTCCTGGGAGCAGCGTGCTGTTCTGCTTAAAAAGAAACAAAGGACTTGTGCGAAACAGCACATAGGAATCCTCCTGTTAAACATTCCCTGACACATGGGGTCGCAAAGAGTCGGACACGACTGAGCGACTTCACTTTCACTTTTCACTTTCATGCATTGAAGAAAAAAATGGCAACCCACTCCAGTGTTCTTACCTGGAGAATCCCAGGGACAGGGGAGCCTGATGGGCTGCCGTTCATGGGGTCGCACAGGGTCGGACACGACTGAAGCGACTTAGCAGCAGCAGCAGCAGTGTCTATGTCAATTAAGTAGAGGCATAGGAGGAAAGAAGGGGAGTGATTAGTAAAATGCCTGTAAGATGTAAAATTAGAATGACTGCTTTGTTTTAAGGACAAATTCTAATTGCAAGAAGTCATATTAAAATTTTGAACATATATTTCATACTACTTATTTTTACTAGATGTGACAAATAGTTAAGTATATCTTATAATCTATACTTGTAGAAAAGTGTACTTTTATATACAATTACACACACACACATATATGCTTCCCAGGCAGCTCAGTAGGTAAAGAATCCACTTGCAATGTAAGAGACACAGGAGACAAAGGTTTGATCCCTGGGTTGGGGAGATTCCCCTGGAGGAGGTCATGGCAACCCACTCCACTATTCGGTCCTGAAGAATTCCAATGACAGAGGAGCCTGGTGGGCTACTGTCCATTGGGTTACAGCTAGTCAGACACAACTGAAGCAACTGAGCATGCGTGCATGCATATATATATATATATATATATATATATGTGTGTGTGTGTGTGTGTGTGTGTGTGTGTATCTGCATGTAAGATATTTTCATATATTTTATATGCAAAATTGTATAAATAAAAGCACTAAAATTATAACACCTATATGAAAATTTCAGCTCTTCTCTTTCTCATTATACATAGCATTGATCAACTCATGTAATCTCTTTGAGCTTTAGTTTTCACAGTTGTAAAATGAACATAATACCAGCTCTCTCACAGGTGGGTAGTATAACATCGACATAGCAAGTGAAACAGCCCTATACTGGACACTTTGGGATATGTGATTTTTAGTATCATCTCCTAAACTGTTTTTTTTTGTGTGTGTGTGGTTTGTTCACTGTAATTTCAGAAAATTTCAGTAAACATATAAGAATAAAATACATCATACTTTCTCACCACCCAGAATTTACTACTGGCTTAATTTGCTTTAATCCAGTATTTTAAAAAAAGTGTATGTGCATGTACACATAGGATAAAATTAGAATTCCTCTGGCTACCAGTGCTAATCGTATTGATACCTTTGCCCATTGGTTGATTTATTTATTAGCAAACATTTATGGAATGACTGCTATGTGCTAGACATGAATGCTAGTTGCCAGAGCATGTTGATGATGTTTATGTTGTTCATGATGAACATCAAATGTTCGTGATGAACCAGACTAAAAATTCCTTGCCTTTACTTACTCCAGCTACACTGACTTTCTGACCATAACAGGTAAACTTCTGCCTCAGGGAGCTTATTCTTGCTATTCCATGATCCTGGAATGTTCTTCCTCCGCAAAACTAGGTAGCTGGCTATTTTATCTTCTTTAGGGCTTTATTCAAATTACACTTTCTCAGTAAGACTTTCCAAGGCAAGGCCATATTGTATGAATTACATCCTTCTACGTTGTACATACAAGCTGTATCTATCTGTGCCTTATTTTTCTCCATAGTACTTCTCACCATTTAATTCTCTATATTTTATTATCTTGTTATTATCACCTCCTCTACAGAAATATGGTATCCAAGAAGGCAGAGATTTATTCATTGCTTGATCTCCAGTGCCTAGTACAGAACCCTCAAAACTTATTTGTCCAAGGAATGAATGAGATTAAAAATTAAAGGAGCTTATTTTCCTCTCAGAGTTTAATACTGAATTGATGTAATTAAAGAAAAGTTAAATTTACATGATTTTCCAAATTACTGATACACAAAAAAATAATCCCCATGTGTAGAAAAAGTAGAACACTTATTTTCAAAATATGAGTGGAATGGCTTTCATAATGTCAAGGTTTAGATAACTTATAACTAGCATATTTTGAAACAGATGGAAACGACTCCAAAATTAGCTTTTGGACAATTTATGCTGCTCCATTGACTTATTACTTGGTTTGAAACTATAGTGAATCAAATTTCTGCAGACTCCAGGGGAAATTTTAAGGCCAGCGTTCCCTTTAGCATCTAGAAATGTGCTTAGCTGGAAGAGTACAGGACTCCATCCTTTCACCAACCCTGGGCATCACTGAAATAATAATTCAATGTCATAAGAAACATTGTTCAATAAAATTTATCTTGCTTCTGTTCAGTCACTCAGTCATGTCCAACTTTCTGCAGCCCCATAGGCTGAAGCACACCAGGCTTCCCTGTCCTTCACTATCTCCCAGAGCTTGCTAAAACTCATGTTCATTGAGTAGGTGATGCCATCCAACCATCTCATCCTCTGTCATCCTCTTCTCCTCCTGTCCTCAATCTTTCCCAGCGTCAGGGTCTTTCCTAATGAGTCAGCTGTTCCCATCAGCTAGCCAAAGTTTTGCAGTTTCAGCTTCAGCATCATTCCTTCTAATGAATATTCAGGACTGATCTCCTTTAGGATGGACTGGTTGGATCTCCTTGCAGTCCAAGGGACTCTCAAGAGTCTTCTCCAACACCACAGTTTAAAAGCATCAATTCTTTGGCACTCAGCCTTCTTTATGGTCCAAATCTCACATCCATACATGGCTACTAGAAAAACCATGGCTTTGACTAGATGGCCCTTTGTCAGCAAAGCAATATCTCTGTTTTTTAATATGCTGTCTAGGTTTGTCATAGCTTTTCTTCCTAGGAGCAAACATCTTTTAATTTCATGACTACAGCCGTCATCTGCAGTGAAATTGGAGCCCAAGAAAAGACTGTCACTGTTTCCATTGTTTCCCGATCTATTTGCCATGAAGTGATGGGACCAGATGCCATGATCTCATTTTTTTTAAAGTTAAGTTTTAAGCTAGCTTTTTCATTCTCCTCTTTCACCTTCATCAAGAGGCTCTTTGTTCCTCTTTGCTTTCTGCCATGAGGGTGATATCGTCTGTATATCTGAGGTTATTGATATTTCTCCTGGCAATCTTGATTCCAGTTGTGTTTCATTCAGGACAGCATATTGCATGATGTACTCTGTATATAAGTTAAACAAGCAGGATGACAATATACAGCCTTGACGTACTCCTTTCCCAATTTGGAACCAGTCAGTTGTTCCATGTCCGATTGTAACTGTTGCTTTTTGACCTGCAGACAGGTTTTGCGGGAGGCAGGTAAGCTGGTCTGGTATTCCCATCTCTTTCAGAATTTTCCACAGTTTATTGTGATCCACACAGTCAAAGGCTTTGGCATAGTCAATGAAACAGAAATAGATGTTTTTCTGGAACTCTCTTGCTTTTTCCATGATCCAGTGGATGTTGGCAATTTGATCTCTGGTTCCTCTGCCTTTTCTAAAACCAGCTTGAACATCTAGAAGTTCACAGTTCACGTATTGCTGAAGCCTGGCTTGGAGAATTTTGAGCATTACTTTACTAGCATGTGAGATGAGTGCAATTGTGCGGTAGTTTGAACATTCTTTGGCATTGCCTTTCTTGGGGATTGGAATGAAAACTGACCTTTTCAAGTCCTGTGGCTACTGCTGAGTTTTCTAAATTTGCTGGCATATTGAGTGCAGCACTTTCACAGCATCATCTTTCAGGATTTGAAACAGCTCAACTGGAATTCCATCACCTCCACTGGCTTTGTTCATAGTGATGCTTTCTTGTGAAGCCCACTTGACTTCATATTCCAGGACGTCTGGCTCTAGGTGAGCGATCACACCATCATGATTATCTTGGTCGTGAAGATCTTTTTTGTACAGTTCTTCTGTGTATTCCTGCCACTTCTTCTTAATCTCTTCTGCTTCTGTTAGGTCCATACCATTTCTGTCCTTTATCAAGCCCGTCTTTGCGTGGAATGTTCGCTTGGTGTCTCTAATTTTCTTGAAGAGATCTCTAGTCTTTCCCATTCTGTTGTTTTCCTCTATTTCTTTGCGTTGATCACTGAGGAAGGCTTTCTTATCTCTACTTGCTATTCTTTGGAACTCTGCATTCAGATGCTTATATCTTTCCTTTTCTCCTTTGCTTTTTGCTTCTCTTTTCACAGTTATTTGTAAGGCCTCCTCAGACAGCCATTTGCTTTTTTGCATTTTTCCATGGGGATGGTCTTGATTCCTGTCTCTTGTACAATGTCACGAACCTCCATCCATAGTTCATCAGGCACTCTTATCTATCAGATCTAGTCCCTTAAATCTATTTCTCACTTCCACTGTATAATCATAAGGGATTTGATTTAGGTCATACCTGAATGGACTAGTGGTTTTCCCTGCTTTCTTCAATTTAAGTCTTAATTTTGCAGTAAGGTGTTCATGATCTGAGCCACAGTCAGCTCCTGGTCTTGTTTTTGCTGACTGTATGGAGCTTCTCCATCTTTGGCTGCAAAGAATATAATCAGTCTGATTTCAGTGTTGACCATCTGGTGATGTCCATGTGTAGAGTCTTCTCTTATGTTTTTGGAAGAGGGTGTTTGCTATGACCAGTGCATTTTTTTGCAAAACTCTATTAGTCTTTGCCCTGCTTCATTCCGCATTCCAAGGCCAAATTTGCCTGTTACTCCAGGTGTTTCTTGACTTCCTACTTTTGCATTCCAGTCCCCTATAATGAAAAGGACATCTTTTTTGGGTGTTAGTTCTAAAAGGTCTTGTAGGTCTTCATAGAACTGTTCAACTTCAGCTTCTTCAGTGTTACTGGTTGGGGCATAGACATAGATTTTCCAATGGATGGTGGCAATTTTCTCTCTGGTTCCTCTGCCTTTTCTAAATCCAGCTTATACATCTGGAAGTTCTCAATTCACATACTGTTGAAGCCTGGCATGGAGAATTTTGAGCATTACCTTGATAGTATATGAAGTGAGTATAATTGCGCAGTGGTTTGGACATTCTTTGGCATTACCCTTCTTTGGGATTGTAGAATGAAAACTGACCTTTTCCAGTCCTGTGGCCACTACTGAGTTTTCCAAATTTGCTGGCATGTTGAGTGAAGCACTTTCACAGCGTCATCTTTTAGGACTTGAAATAGCTTACCTGGAATTCCATCACTTCCACTGTTTTGTTCATAGTGATGCTTTCTAAGGCCCATTTGACTTTGCCCTCCAGGATGATTGGCTCTAGGTGAGTGATCACACCATCATGGTTATCTGGGTCATTAAGATCATTTTTGTATAGTTCCTCTGTGTAGTCTTGCCCTCTCTTCTTAATATCTTCCTCTTCTGTTAGGTCCATACCATTTCTGTAATTTGTTGTGTCCATCTTTGCATGAAATGTTCTCTTGGTATCCAATTTATCTGAAGAGATCTCTAGACTTTCCCATTCTATTGTTTTCCTCTATTTCTTTGCATTGATCACTGAGGAAGGCTTTATTTCTCCTTGCTATTGTTTAGAAATCTGCATTCAGGTGGGTATATCTTTCCTTTTCTGCATTGCCTTTTGCTTCTCTTCTTTATCAGCTATTTGTAAGGCCTTGTTAGACAACCATTTTGCCTTTTTTTATTTCTTTTTCTTGGGGATGGTTTTGATCACCACCTCCTATAGAATACTATGAACCTGCATCCATAGTTCTTCAGGTACTCTGTCTATTAGATCTAATCCCTTGAATCTATTTGTCACTTCCATTGTATAGTCATAAGGGATTTGATTTAGGTCATACCTAAATAGTCTAGTGATTTTCCCTACTTTCTTCAATTTAAGTCTGAATTTGACAATAAGGAGTTCATGATCTGAGCCACAGTAAGCTCCTGGTCTTCTTTTCACTGAATGTTTAGAACATTTTTGTAAACACTTTAGTAAATCTAAGAGTTGTATTTTAACATATTTTTTGAGTCAGTGTAATAAGGTGGAAATAAAACAGGCTTTGGAATAAGACAGTTCAAATACTGGCAGTCTGACTTTGTATACAAATTATTTAGCCTCTCTAAGTCTCCACTTTCACATCATTTACACTTAAAAAACAATATTGTCTGTCTTGTATGTTGGTTGTCTAGATTAAATAAAATACTGTATCAGTCAGGGTAGACTAGATTGTGGTACAATAATAAACAGTCTGACAGATCTCAGCTTAAAATAACAAAAAGATTCATTTCTAGTTGAGCTACAGTAGCTGTAGGTTTGCTCCCATGGAGTCATTCTTTCCCCCTTTACTCTGGAGCCCAGACTAGTGGAGCACTGCCACCTGTCACATCGCAGGTGGCCATGGCAGAGACAGGGGTGCTCTGGGTGGTCTCACATGGGCAGTTACACGCTGGGTTCCAAACTGACTTGTGTTCTTTCCAACCACAGTCTGTTATCTGAGACTGGTCACATGATGCCGCTAACGAAGCCTAGGGTTGACATGCTGTTGACACCCAAATTGTGGGCTCCTGCATGTTTGCTAAGCAGCACCAGTCATGACCACAGACAGTCTATGTAAAGTGTCTAGCACAGTATCTGCCTTACATTTATCCCTTTCCTCTTTCCAACCTACTCCCCATATGCATTCTTATTTATAAAATGGAGGGATTTATACCTCAAAAGCATTGTCCTTGAATTCCCAAACTGTGTTCAGTACAATTCTTACGCCAGAAAATGCCCCATGGAAAAAAAAAGTTATGTAATAAAATTAGAGAAAAACCACATATTACATCCTTTTCAGAAATTCTCAGTGCCTGGTAGCTTTATAAAAGTTCAGAGATACAGTAAATATAACTGTTTAATTCTGTTTAACCCAAAGCTTAAACTTAAATTTAATCACCCAACAGGTTCAACACCCAACAGGTACTAATAGCTATTAGTAACCTGTGGGTCATCCATTGAATACTCCAATGAATATAAGACTAATCTCACTGAAATTCAGCTGGCAATGAAAAAGGTATTGGAGTTTAGAAACAAAACATCTTACCCTGGGATATATTACAGAGTTTCCTAACATAGCTAATTGTTTAAAAATAGTGGTCTATAAATATGTAACTAAAATAAAAAAGATCCAACAAATATTTATTGAGAGTTTAATTCTACCAGCAGTTCTGCTGAAACCAGCATTACTATTCCATTTATTGAACACCTCCTCTGTGCCAAGTTGATGTTAGACCCTAGAAATACCAGGTTGAACAGGGCAGACAAGACCCTTGCATTGATGGTGGTCATAGTCTAGTGGGGCAATACTAATCAGTGCTGTTCTAAGACTTTGCATATGCTAATTCATTTAATTCTCACAACAACCCTTAAAGTTCCCATGAGTACTAACCTCATTTTACAGATGCAAAAAAGAGGTTTCACAACTAGAAAAACGTTTAACATTTCCAGACTGATTAAACAAAAATTCTGTTACAGAAGAATATTCGTGGCATGGGAAACACTACTTACTGTGATTTTGATGGCAAAAGGAGAGTCCCATTTTTATTAAAAGTTGAATATTCCTGTGTTATTAACAAAAGGATTACAGATGATCTTATTTTGTGACAGTGAGCTTGTAATATAATTATTTTGTGAAAAGAAAAAGAAGATATTTTTTAAGAGGAAAAAAAAATATCCAGAGACTTACTTTTCTTTCAGTGCTTGAACCATAGCCATAAGAATGCAGAAGAGGTTTGCCTCCAGCATCCTTCACTATGTCAAGAAGACGGTCTGGGTGGACTCTGAAGGGACTAGTGAAATAGCTACTGGTGGCTCTTGTCTGCAGATTTGGAACATATCAAACATGAGCAGATTGCCTACATCCTATGCCTGTTCATTCTGCGATTTGATTCCAGAAAAGGGCAGGCACATTGGTACAGATAACACAGGGCACTTGAATGTCTCAGAAGGTAACCTGGACTGGGGGGATGAGAACTCTGTGCCCACTGCTCAGAGGACACTGTGACTAAGTCGAGTGACTGCCACCTGCATATCACTGCCTATAACTGCAAGCCAAGGCGAGCATGTCCAGGAGCAGGCAGATTCTCACAGAACACATCACAAGCTGAAGATGGACAAAACCTGCAGGGAGCTCTGGAACAACCATCCATGCCGAGAGCTCAAGGCAAGCCAGGAAGCATGCAAGTGCCCTGGGCATCTTCCCCCAGCCAAGGCCAGGCTCCTAGAGGCTGCCCAGGATGGAGAGATCATGAAATAATGCTTCTCCACTTCCTCTCCTTGCCCTCAGCACTTACGTAGATCAACCACTCAGTAAAAGAAGTCTTCTTCTGCCATTAAAAAAAAAGATATTAATAATAGTCATATGCCAAAGAAACAGTTATAGTTTTAACAAGAAATGTATTCCTTGGTTATGCACTAGTTATCTTGTCTGAACGCACCTGCCTGGTATATGTAAGTGTAAAGTTCTTTTAAGAAAAAATTATACTGCTTACCAGAACTAGAATCCTCATGGATGGGTTCGCTTCCTGACCATGGGGGTGTACACTGTCACCCAAGATTAACATGAGGTTGACCCAAGATTAACATGAGGTTGACCCAAGGTTAAGTGTTGTGTTGCACTTAGTAAAGATTCAATACTCAATGTCTCTTTATGGTAGAAACTAACCTCACTCATTTAGATCAAAAGGAGGAAAGGAGCTTTTATCTTATGAAAAATTCAATGTTTTATATGGCCATACTGATCATTTATAGTTATGTTGAATAGAAATTTGAGCGATAAAATACTGACAAAGAATTCTTTGGGGGAACAGATTGAATTAATACATAAGAGTGATTTAGTTGAGCATATATGCAAACAAAGACGTGAATTTGCCACCCTTACAATGTTGTCTCAAATAATTTAAATATTCTCTCGTAATCCTGATGTTGAAGCTGAAACTCCAATACTTTGGCCACCTGATGCAAAGAACTGACTTATTTGAAAAGACCCTGATGCTGGGAAAGATTGAAGGCAGGAAGAGAAGGGGACGACAGAGGATGAAATGGTTGGATGGCATCACCGACTCAATGGACATGAGTTTGAGTGGACTCCAGGAGTTGGTGATGGACAGGGAGGCCTGGCGTGCTGCAGTCCATGGGGTCGCAAAGAGTCAGACATGACTAAGTGACTGAACTGAACTGAAGTGAATCTTGGTAAACTAATTTTCTCAAATTGTTGTGGAATTAAGTCTCAACCTATCTCTGTTAGCACTGTCACAGAATGCACCTTTTTAAGTTAATTTTTTAACAAGTTAACTATGGATTAGTGAGGCTTTAGATTACATTGGTATATAATTTGTAGCCAGTACATCATCTGCCTCTAATAGTGAGAGTGGAATAAACCAACATATTAACTTAACCTATGCATCACAAAATTAAGATTAAAGGAAATAGAAATTTTACACCATAGGAGATACTGAAGGATGAAGTTCTTTTATTTTTTTTCTTTCCCACCTCTGTGATTATTTTTCTGTTGATGTGAAAATTATATATTCTATATGCCTAACTTACTAAGACCTACGCTTATCAGCATATGTATTTTCTTTCTAAGACAAGGACTTTAGAACTCTCTCAGCTCCCACTTTCCTTCACCTGATCCCTCAGCCAAACTGTCCACATACTCTTCATTGTAGTTACATGAAATTTTAGTTTTGGATTGTCATACATATACACACATGCACTATTATTCTTGTAAATTGTTTAAATTTTTTTTTACTCACCTCTTATTCCCATATATCTCATTGTACCTGCCTAAATTTATTCCCATTTTTCTTAGAATATTACCTCTAACAGTCTTGTCAGGGTTTCTCACATTTTTATCTTTATGGATCTTTTTATATCTCTTGTGCTATGATGGCATTTCCAGGGTTTGATCCTGGGAAACTGCCTGAGCCAGTGCAAATTAACCATCTTATGAGGAATTTGAAGGTCTGAACTAAGTCGTCAGTCAAAAACAGATAAAGGAAAATAAATTGTGCTCCATATAATAGAAATAGCCAGGTTTTATTATGTCAATGAATATTAGCCTTCAGATTTATTTGAGTAAATTTATTTTGCCATTTATTGTTCATGGTATACACTAGCCTATAGGAAGATCTCAAGACTTCCTTCTTCATGGTTCCATCTCTTTGGAGGAAGCTTAATGTATAAAGTACATGGTTTATAAATGGAACTTAACCCCTGTACCCATTTCTGTTACTCTTGTTAGACTGCTCTTTTGCCCATTACATGTTGGATGCCCTGGAGGACCAGGCAGCTGGCATGGTGAGGTTTCAGTGATAAAAGGCATGGAGCTGCCAGTTGTGGCCTGGCAGAAAGGAGACTGAGGATAAAGTCTCACTCATAATAAAAAGTGTGCAACTGTCTATGGTACCTCTGTGTTACTAAAGTCTTGGAATTTAATGTTCATTGTGGTGGCCACAGGAGCTATAGTTGGCTGGCTATGAATTTGGATTTGTGATCCTAACCCCAACAAACTGACTGTACAAAGGCAATATTAGGTTGTCTTTTTTGTTATTAAGATTTAGAAGCAGGATTTGATTATCTGAATATTTTTCCAAAGAAGACATACAGATGACCAATAGGTACATGAAAAGATGCTCAACATCATTAATCATCAGAGAAATGCAAATCAAAACCATAATAAGGGGGAGAATGGCCAAGATAACAGAGTAGAGAAAATACTAAAAGCAGCAAAGGAAAACAAGTTATGTACGAGGAAACCCAAAGGCTATCAGCTGACTTTTCAGCAGAATATACAGGAGAGAGGGAGTGACATTATATATTTAAGGTGATGAAAGGAGAAACTTATAACCAAGAATATCCTGCCCAACAAGGAGTTCATTCATTTACTAGTGAGAACAGAAATTCTGCAGACAAGTCAAAGAGTTCAGCACCACCAAACCAGTTTTACAAGAAAGGTAAAAGGAATGTGTCTGAGTGGAAAAGAAAAGACACGACTAGAAATATGAAAATTATAAAAGGAAAAATCATTTGTAAAGGCAAAATACAATAAAGGTAGTAAATTGACCACCTACAAAGCAAGTAGGAAGGTGAAGAGACAAAAGTAGTGAAATCACCTATATCTACAATAAGCAGGTAAGAGAAACACACACACAAAAAGATGTTAGATATGATGTCAAAACAGTAAAACATGGGAAGAGGAAAGTCAAAATGCAGAATGGTTAAAATGTATTTGAAATGAAAAGATAAGCAACTTAAAATAGTCATACCTATATTTATATACAGAGCAAAATATATAGATTGCTATTTATAACCTCATGGTACCACAAACCAATAATCTATAACAGATAAACACACAAAAAGATAAAGTAATATAAACAATGCTAGTGACAGTCATTAAACCACATGGGAGGAGAACAAAAGAAGAAGAAAGGAAAAAGGGAAACTCAAAAATAACCCCAGAACTATTAACAAAATGGCAATAAGTACATACCTGTCAATATTTAAATGCAAATGAACAGAATGCTTCAATCAAATGAAATAGAGTAGCTGGATGGACACAAAGATAAGACATATACATGCTGCCCAGAGACTTACTTCAGATCTAAAGACACACACACACTGAAAGAGGGAATGGAAAAAGGTATTCCATCCAATAGAAATCAAAAGAAAACCTGGATAGCAAAACTTATGACAGACAAAATAGGCTTTAAAACAAAGGCTGTGATGAGACAAAAGGCATTGTATAATGATCAAGGGATCAACCCAAGACGATGGAAAAATTATAAATGTACATACACCCAACACAGGAGCTGCCAAACACATGAATAAGAGGTGTAAAGGGAGAAGCTAATAGTGACACAATAATAATAGGGGACCCTAACAACCAACTTATATCAATGGGCAGATCATCCAGATACAAAATCAGTAAGGAAACACTGGCCTTAAAGGACACATTAGCCCAGGTGAACTCAATAGAAAAATACAAAACGTTGCATCTGAAGGGAGCAGAACGTACACTCTTTTCAACCGCATGTGGAACATTCTCCAGCAGAGATTACATGGTAGGCCACAAAACAAGTTTGTCTCAGTAAATTTAAGAAAACTGAAATCATATCAAGCATCTTTTCTGATGAAAATGCTATGAGACTAGAAATCAACTACAAGAAAAATAACTGCAAAATATCGCACATATGTGGAGGCTAAGCAATGTGTTACTAAACAATGGATCATTGAAGAAATCAAGAAGAAGAAGGAAAAAAACCTGGAGAAGAGTGAAACAATGATCCAAAATCTATGGGATGCAGCAAAAACAGTCCTAAGAAGGAAATTTATAGTAATACAGACCTGCCTAGGGAGACAAGAAATACCTCAAACAACATAACCTTATAACCAAAAACTAACAAAACCAAAAGTTAGAGGAAAAACAGAAGTCCTAAAGAAGAGAAGTGAATGAAATAGAAACTAAAAAATAAAACCAGAAATGACCAATGAAACGAAAAGTTGTCTTTTGAAAAGATTAACAAAATTGATAAACCTTTAGCCAGATGTATCAAAAGATAGGGAATGAGTCCAAATCAATAAAATCAGAAATGAAAGAGGAAAAGTTATGTTAGACACTATGGAAATACAAAACATCATAAGAGGTAACTACAAACAACTGTACATCAATAAAACAGACTACCTAGAAGAAATATACAAATATAGAAATGTATAATCTCCCAAGATTGAACCAAGAAGAAATAGAAAGTATTAATAAACCAGTTATCAGTAATAAATTTGAATTCATAATAAAAAAAGAATTCCCAATAAACAGAAGTCCAGGACAAGATGGGCTCATGGGTGAATTCTACTAAACATTTAAAGAAGAGTTAGTATCTATCATTTTTAAACTAAGCCAAAAGGTTGTGAAGAAAAGAACGCTTCTGAATTCATTTTATGAGGCCGCCATCACCCTGATATCAAAATAAGACAAAGATATCACAATAAAGAAAACTAAAGGCCAATATCACTGATTAATATAGATGCAAAAGTCTACAACAAAATATTGGCAAACAAAATTCAGCATTACATGTAAAGGATCTTACACCATGATCAAGTGGAATTTATCCCAGAGATGCAAGGATAGTTCAATATCTGTAAACCAATCAGTTTGATATACTGTATTAACCAACTAAAGAATAAAAATCCTATAATCATCTCAATAGAATCAGAAAAAACTTTTGACAAAATTCAACATCAATTTCTGATTTTAAAAAATTGTCAACATGGTATAGAGGGTGCATACCTCAACACATTAAAGGTATATATAATAAACTTATGGCTAACATTATATTCAACATACTCAGTGGTAAAAAATTGAGAGCATTTCCTCTAAGATCAGGAACAAGACAAAGATGTGCACTCTTACCACTTATTTAACACAGTATCAGATGTCCTAGCAAAAGCAATAGGAAAAGTAAAAGGAATAAAAGAAATCCAAATTGGGAAAGAAAATATAAAGCTGTCACTGTTTCTGGATGAAATGATACTGTACCTAGAGAAAATCCTCAAGAATCCATCGAAAGACTACTAGAGATCCTTAGTGAATTCAATAAAATTGCAAGATAGAAAATTAATAGACATAAATCTATTGCATTTTATACAATAACAACAGACTATCAGAAATAAAACTTAAGAAAATAAGCCCATTTATCACCACATCAAAACAAATAAACTACTCTAAGTAAATCTAACTAAGGAGGTAAAAGATCTCTACTCAGAAAAATATAATACATTGATTAAAGAAATTGAAAAATAATACAAACAAATGGAAAGATATTCTGTGTGCATGCATTAGAATTAATATTGTAAAATGGCCATAATGCCCAAGGCAATCTATAGATGCAATCCCTGTCAAAATACCAATAGCATTCTTTACAGAACAAGAACAAATAATTTTAACATTTGTTTTGAAACACAAAAGACACTGACTAGCTAAAATAACCTTGAGAAGAAAGAGCAAAGCTGGAGGTATCATGCTGTCTAATTTCAAACTATATCATGAAGCTGCAGTAATCAAAGCAGTATGGATATGGCACAAAAATAGACACATAAATCAATGGAACAGAAATAGAACCCAGAAATGAACCCATGCATATATATGGCAATTAATCTATGACAATGGAAGCAAGATTATACAATGAGGAAAGCTAGCCTTTTTAATAAATGGTGATGGGGAAACTAAACAGCTAAATGCAAAAAAAACAAAAACAAAAACAAAAACATATCAAACTGGACTACTCTCTCATACCATGCGTAAAAAAATTCAAAGTGGGTTGAAGACTTAAATGTGATCTGAAACCATAGAACTTCTAGCAGAAAACATAGTACATTCTTTAGCATTCATTTTCATAATATTTTTTAAAATATATCTCCTCAGGCAAGGGGTGCAACAACAAAAATAAACAAATGGGACTATGTCAAACTACAAAGGTTTTGCACAGCAAACGAAACCATCAACAAAACAAAAAGGTCACATACTGAATGGAAGAAGATATTTGCAAATTGTATATCTCATAATGGGTTAATATCCAAAATGCACAACTCATAGATCTTAATATCCCTTAAACAACCTGATTAAATATTGGCAGAAGATCTGAGCAGATGTTTTCCCAAGGAAGACATACTGGTAGCTAGCAGGCACATGAAAAGGTATTTAACATCACTAGTCATCAGGAAAATGCAAATGAAAGCATCAATGAGATACCACCTCAAATCTGTCAGAATGGCTATTATCAAAAAGATAACAACTGTTGGCAAAGATGTGAAGAAAAGGGAATCCTTGTACACTATTGATGGGAATATCAATTGGTACAGCCACTATCGAAAACAATATGAAGATTCCTCAAAAAAAAAAAAAGAGAGAGAGAGAGAGAAGAGCCACCATATGATCCAGCAATACCACTCATGGGTATGTATCTGAAGAAAACAGAAACACTAATTGGAAAAAATATATGCACCATTATGTTCATTGTGCCATTATTTACAATAGCCAAGATATGGAAGCAACCTAAGTGCCCATCAGTGGATGATGGCACAAAGAAGATTTGTGTCTCTGTATAAAATGGAATGTTATGCATCCATAAAAAAAGAATGAAATCTTGCGATTTGTGACAGTATGGATGAACCTGGAGAGTATTATGCTAAGTGAAACAAGTCAGACAGAGGACAAATGTCATACATCTGTGACAAATTCACTTATATGTGAAATCTAAAAGCAAACCAAATAAGCATAACAGAAACGCGTATGCACGTATCCCCATGTTCACTGCAACACCACCCACAGCAGTCAGGACGTGGAGGCAACCTAAATGCCCATCAACAGAGAAGTGAATGAAGGCGTGGCGCATGCACACAGTGGATATTACTCGGCCACAGAAAAAGAACGAAATATTGTCATCTGCGGCAACATGGATGGACCTGGAGGCTGTCATGCTGAGTGAAGTTAGAAAAAGATAAATACCGTATAGTATCACTTATAATGTGGAATCTTAAAAAAATGCATACAAATGAACTTATCTACAAAATGGAAGTAGAGTTACAGATATAGAAAACAAACTTATGGTCAGCAGGAGCTAAGTGGAGGGGAAGGATAAATTGGGAGGTTGAGACTGACACATACACACTACTATATAGAAAATAGGTAATAAGTACCTACTGTGTCAGGCTTCCCAGGTGGTGCTAGTGGTGAAGAACCTACCTGCCAATGAAGGAGACATAAGAGACTCGAGTTCAATGCCTGGATCAGGAAGATCCCTTAGAAGAAAGCATGGCAACCCACTTCCATATTCTTACCTGGAAAATCCCATGGACAGTCCATAGGGTTGCAAAGAGTTGGACACAACTGAAGCGACTTAGCACTTACACACCTACTGTATAGCACAGGGAACTTAATCAGCACTCTATAATGACCTATGGGG
The DNA here is from genome assembly GCF_016772045.2 of Ovis aries. Lineage (NCBI taxonomy): Eukaryota > Metazoa > Chordata > Mammalia > Artiodactyla > Bovidae > Ovis > Ovis aries. Next base: position 2,782,900 of record NC_056070.1, read on the forward strand.
AAAAGAAACTCAAAAACCGTGGATATATGTGTTCACTTTGCTATACACTTGAAACTAACAACATTGTAAATCAATTATACTCCAATAAAAATTAATCCAAAAAATTTATGTGGATAAATCAAGACTAAGAAGAAAAAAAAGACTTGCCACCTGGGTTCCTCTGTTGGCTGCTACCTCATGCGAAGAGTTGACTCATTGGAAAAGACTTTGATGCTGGGAGGGATTGGGGACAGGAGGAGAAGGGGACAACAGAGGATGAGATGGCTGGATGGCATCACCGACTTGATGGATGCAAGTCTGAGTGAACTCCGGGAGTTGGTGATGGACAGGGAGGCCTGGCGTGCTGTGATTCATGGGGTCACAAAGATTCGGACACGACTGAGTGACTGAACTGAACTGAAGAGGAACCCTTCTTCTCTCAGGGAGGAATTCGTTCAGCTACATTGTTTTCAGTGGATAATGTTTCCCATCTATGTTTGGATCCTAGAGTCCAGAGAAACAACCTAAGGATTGAAGGTAGCATTCAATGTGGGAAGGCCAGGCCTAAAGTTTTAAGATGTGGTGAGGGTGAGGACCCTTTTGCACACCTATAAATTTAAAAAAAAAAATCAGCCTGGGTTTCCCTTCTGTTACTTGCAGATATCCTCACTTCACAAGGATCCTGAGAGAGGCAGGAACTTAGCAGACAAGGGGGAAACAGTAAGGAAAGTAAATCGGAGCTGTTGGGTATATTGTACATTTAGAGACGGAACAAAGCTCCCTGTGAGTGCGAGGCTGCACAGGGTCCTCTGTGCGCTGTGAATGGTCCTGCTTCTCACTCCACGCCTTTCTCATCCTGCTTTCAGCTGGCATGTCTTACTCGCACTCTCTAGTCAAGTTGTTGCCCAAACATCAATCACTGTGTCATCAGATGGAGAAGTGCCCAAACAAGGTCTGACTCTGTGAGGAGAGCTCTAGAAGAAGCTAACGGGTTTCCTCTTTGGAAATCTTGCAGTTACTAGGCTGCTCTGTACAGTAGAGCCACTTTGACCTTCTGCCCGGTCTAGCTAGGGAGTCAGGAAAGCCTAACTGGAAATACATTAAAATCCTAACAGTGGGTGTAATTCCAGACAGATGGATTTTTGGTGATTTTAAATTTCATTATATGCTTCTGAAGTTTCTCAGTCTTCTACATGAGCAGGTATTATATGTATAGTTAGAGAAGTCATTTCAAAAAGAATAAAAATTGAGCACATTGAGGCTTTTTGAATGTTGTGCTTTTTTATCAAGTGCTATCAAAATTGTCTCCAAATCCATGCAATTTAGATCAGTGGCCTTGTCTCAAAGTTTCAATAATATTTCATTCTCTTTCCAATATTGATAATAACAGGAAGAAGGAAAACACCATCCAATATTTTTGTTAATGTAGAACACATTGAAAATGTGGTTTATAGCAAATGATGTATAGCAAATTTGGCTTCCAAGGTGACGCCTGCCAATGCAGGAGGCATAAGAGATGCAGGTTCAATCCCCGAGTCAGGAAGATAACCCTGGAAGAAGGCATGGCAACCCACTCCAGCCTGGAGGATCCCATGGACAGAGGAGCCTGGCGAGCCACAGTCCATAGGCTCACAAAGAGTTGGACACAACTGAAGGAACTTAGCACACATGCATGAGAGCAAGTTAGCAGTCCCAAAAATAAGGAACTGAACAGATGACACTTGAATGAAAAGGGAGAGACTAGCCTGGGACTCAGTTCCTCAGGAATGACCCAAGGAGTCTGACTCCCCTGTACATCCAGAGTCACTTCCACTTTCCTTAGAAGTAAGATGGGGGTTGGTTTTCCAATTTTGGAGATTGGAAATAATCTTCAGAAATAGGTTTAAAATAATGTATTTAATAAAGTTTCACAGATGTTTTATCATCTATCAGAAGCTCAATAAAGACAAAACATTTAATAGAATGAAAAATGACCAATCTCAGCTAACATTTACTCAGAACATTAAATGCCTTGTCATATATTTTTCACTGCAACTTCATGAAAAATTACTATTTTTATCTCCATTTTGCAGGGAAGGAAACTAGATTGTTTTGGTTTTTTAATTTCAGTATTGCTGATGTTTATAGATAAGAATTTAGCAATCGCTTTATTTTTAAGCATTGCCTTATGATACTAATTATGGTATATCTAGCACAAGGTCTTAGCAACATATGCCAATACTTAAAGAGCAAAAGAAAAAGACAATACCTTGGTTAGGCTGACGGTATCCCTGGAAGACACAGGGAATCTGGAAATACAGGCAAAGGGCTGGATTTTTTATACCTTTTAAGAAGTGTTGAATAATCAATGTCTTAAAACATGCAGGTGGATTATCTCCAAACTTCTTAGTGAGATCACTATGGATCATTAACATGCATCACCCTCGACTTCTGAGCATCACAGTTCTAAATGAAAAATACAGCTTTCCATTCAGGGAACTGGCATTTCCAATAGGATTATCAGAGCTGTTAACTTCCATAATGTTAGAGGACACACCAAAGTCCAGGAACTTGGACATTTACTTTGTTCATAAAATGGCATGTGTAGGGGGAGTATGTCCAAGATGGTGGAGGAGTAAGATGGTCAGATTACCTTTATCCCCACAAATACATTAAAAATACATCAGTATGTGGAACAATTCCTACAAAACACCTTCTGAACACTGGCAGAAGACCCCAGACTTCCAAAAAGGCAAGCTAATCTCCACAGAATGACGTAGGGCAAAAGATATAAGAAAAATAAGAGACAAAATGTTCGTGCCAGGGACCTGCGCCTCGGAGAGGGAGCCCTAAGGAGGAAAAGTTTCCACACACTCAGAAACCCCCTCATGAGCAGGGATGGGGTTGTGGGAGCTTTGGAACCTCAGAGGGGAATGCAGAAACAGGTGCTTAGAAGACAAAATGGAGAGAATTCACCATAGAGATGGTTACAAACCAGCACTTCGCAGACTAGACACTGTTTTCACACCTGCGTCAGCAAGCAGGAGCTGCATTCCGAGGCTCAGGTTTTGGGGAGTTTGACCCCAGGGAGAGAACTGGGGTGGACTGCCGTTAAAATACTCTAAGGGGGCAAATATGGCATAGCTGAAGGTGTCAAGGAAAAACCCTGGGCCTGCCAGAGAGGCAAGAGATCGTTGCTGCAGGGGCCCTCTAACTCCGGGAGCTCACAGATGGAGATATCTCACCTTTTCAAGTGTAGGTGGGATGAGCTGTGGCTGTGGACTGAGACCCTAGAGGCAGGTATGTTGGCTAGCCACCGCCAAAGCCAGCACAAGTGCCAGGGTGGCACTAACCATGACTGCAGTTTACAATCCCAGACGCGGAACTCATGCCAACAGTCCACCTCCAAAGCCAGGGCAAGTGCTAGAGGTGGAGGACAGGAGGCTGCTGCCGTCCCAACCCCAGAAGTGGCAGCTGCCACCAAGCTGAGTGCAGGCACAGGACGCTGCCCACACCTTCTTGGGAGCCTATGCAACTTGACTCTGCTCAGGAACGAAACCAGGGACCAACTCCTCTGAGGGAAACATGAACTACCTCAGATGATAGCGATATCTCATGGGCCTTGGAGAGAGCAGGCACTCCCCATCCACCTCACTTGTGTCTGCTGTACGCCCTCCCTCTCCCCAGCCCACATGAGCCAAGTGAGCCCTAACGAGCCACTCTTTTCACCCTGTCTTGTCTGGGGAGGGAACAGACACCAGAAGGTGGCCTACAAGCAGAGGCAGGGCCAAGACCAAAGAAGAAGGGAATGCGCGCCTGCAGCCACAGGTGCAGCAGGTTACATCCCCACAGTTAGCCCGAGACTGTGGACTTTGATGCCAATTGTAAACTTTGGAAGCATTACAAGCTGGAGTAAGTCCAGGTCTGAGTCTAAGCTGACCCACAGCACACACAACAGGTTGACAGACCTCTGGAAATATTGGAGGACTTCTTTAGTAGGACTGGCTGCTGCTCACCGTGTTAAGGACACACAGGAAGACATTCTTCCTACTCTCTCTCTCTCCCTCTCTCTCTCTATCAGTCCAGTTCAATTGCTCAGTCATGTCCGACTCTTTCCAACCCCATGAAATGCAGCACACCAGGACTCCCTGTCCATCACCAACTCCTGAAGTTTACCCAAACTCATGTCCATCCATCAAGTCGGTCATGCCATCCAGCCATCTCATCCTCTATCGTCCCCTTCTTCTCCTGCCCCCAATCCCTCCCACCATCAGGGTCTTTTCCAATGAGTCAGCTCTTTGCATCAGGTTGCCAAAGTATTGGAGTTTCAGCTTCAGCATCAGTCCTTCCAATGAACACCCAGGACTAATCTTTAGGATGGACTGGTTGGATCTCCTTGCAGTCCAAGGGATTCTCAAGAGCCTTCTCTGACACCACAGTTCAAAAGCATCGATTCTTCGGTGCTCAGGTTTCTTCACAGTCCGACTGTCACATCCATACATGACCACGGGAAAAACCACAGGCTAGACTAGATGGACCTTTGTTTGCAAAGTAATGTGTCTGCTTTTCAATATGCTGTCTAGGTTGGTTATAACTTTCCTTCCAAGGAGTAAGCGTCTTCTAATTTCATGGCTGCAATCACCATGTGCAGTGATTTTGGAGCCCAAAAAAATAAAGCCTGACACTGTTTCCACTGTTTGCCCATCTATTTCCCATATATATATATATAAAACCTCTCTATATATAAAATCTATATATATAATTATACATATAATCTTTTTTCTTTTCGGTATTGTTCTAATGTTATTCTTTATTATTCCCTTAAATTTTATTTTAAACTTACCAATTCCTTTTCTAAAACTTTTATTTTTAAATAATTTTATTTTCTATTTTTAAAGTACTATTTAATTGCATTACATTTATTCCATGATTTTGATTTTATATTTCTTCTAGTCTAGTCTAGTCTAGTTTCTTCTAGTCTAGTTTTTAGTATTTGTTTTCACTTAGAGGTTTCTATATCGGCTTGAATGCTGTCTTCGTTTTGGCTCCTGTTTTTATTTTTTTCCCCTTCTCTTTGTAAGTATATGAGTTTCTTTCGGTATTCTTGTCTGATGAGTGGCATTTTCACCATTTACCTTGGGATTTTGTTTGTCCATTTTTTTTTTGTTTGTTTGTATGTTTGAGGTTTCCTTTATTTATTTTTATTCTTTCTTTTTTTCTTTCTTATCCTTTTTTTTTCTTCTTTTCTCTCTCTGTGTTTCCTTCTGTTTTTTTCCCTCTGTCTCTTCCTTTCTCTTTCACACTTATGCTGGTGACTTCTGGAGTCTTGGTGCTAATGTAAGGGATTGGGCCTGAACCTCCAAGGTGGGAGACTTGAGTCCAGGAGGTTGGACCACCAGAGAACTCCCAACCTCATGGAAGATTAACTGGTAAGACCTCTCCCAAAGCCTCCATCTCAACACTAAGATCAGTTCAGTTCAGTTCAGTCGCTCAGTCATGTCCAACTCTTAGCGACCCCATGAACCACAGCATGCCAGGCCTCGCTGTCCATCACCAACTCCTGGAGTCCACCCAAACCCATGTCCATTGAGTCAGTGATGCCATCCAACCATCTCATCCTCTGTCATCCCCTTCTCCTGCCCTCAATCTTTCCCAGCATCAGGATCTTTTCCAATGAGTCAGTTCTTTGCATCAGGTGGCCAAAGTATTGGAGTTTCAGCTTTGACATCAGTCCCTCCAATAAATATTCAGGACTGATCTCCTTTAGGTTGGACTGGTTGGATTTCCTTGCAGTCCAAGGAACTCTCAAGAGTCTTGTCCAACACCGCAGTTCAAAAGCATCAATTCTTCAGTGCTCAGCTTTCTTCACAGCCCAACTCTCACATCCATACATGACCTCTGGAAAAACCATAGCCTTGACCAGATGGACCTTTGTTGACAAAGTAATGTCTCAGCTTTTTAATATGCTATCTAGGTTGGTCATAACTTCCCTTCCAAGGAATAAGTGTCTTCTAATTTCCTGGCTGCAATCACCATCTGCAGTGATTTTGGAACCCCAAAAAATAAAGTTAGCCACTGTTTCCACTGTTTCCCATCTATTTCCCATGAAGTGACAGGACCGGATGCCATGATCTTAGTGTTCTGAATGTTGAGCTTTAAGCCAACTTGTTCACTCTCCTCTTTCACTTTCACCAAGAGGCTCTTTAGCTCTTCACTTTCTGCCATAAGGGTGGTATCTGCATATCTGAGATTATTGATATTTCTCCCTGCAATCTTGATTCCAGCTTGTGCTTCTTCCAGCCCAGTGTTTCTCATGATGTACTCTGCATAGAAGTTAAATAAGTAGGGTGACAATATACAGCCTTGACGTACTCCTTTTCCTACTTGGAACCAGTCAGTTATTCCATGTGCATTTCTAACTGTTGCTTCCTGACCTACAAACAGGTTTCTCAAGAGGCAGGTCAGGTGGTCTGGTATTCCCATCTCCTTCAGAATTTTCCACAGTTTATTGTGATCCACACAGTCAAAGGCTTTGGCATAGTCAATAAAGCAGAAATAGATGTTTTTCTGGAACTCTCTTGCTTTTTCAGTGATCCAGCGGATGTTGGCAATTTGATCTCTGATTCCTCTGCCTTTTCTAAAACCAGCTTGAACATCTGGAAGTTCACAGTTCACATATGGCCACACCCAAAAGTCAGCAAGCTCCAGTGCCATACACTCATGCCAAACCATCAGCAGAACAGGAACACAAAACTGGTCATTAGCAGACAAGCTACACAAAGCCATACCAAGCCCACAGACACCCCGAAACACACCACTGGACACAGCACTGCCCTAAGAGAAAAAAAGGTTCAGCTGCATTCACCAGAACACAGGCACTAGTGCTCTCAACCAGGAAATCTTCACAAGGTATGGATCTAACCCCACCCGCTTGGGGCAGATTCCACAAATAAGAGGAACTATGACTTTGCAGCCTGCAGAAAGGAGATCCCCAAACACAAAATTAAACAAAATGAAACAAACAACAGATTAAGGAACATGGTAAAAAAAAAAAAAAAACCCAAAACCAAACAAATGAAGAGGAAATAGGCAGTCTACCTGAAAAAGAATTCAGAGTAATGGTAGTAAAGTTGATCTAAAATCTCAGAAATAAAATGGAGGCACCTAGGTGGCACTAGTAATAAAGAACCCGCTTGCCAATACAGGAGACATAAGAGACATGAGTTCAGTCCCTGGGTCAGGAAGATCCCTTGTAGGAGTACATGGCAACCCACTCCAGTATTCTTTCCTGGAGAATCCCATGGAAAAAGGAGCCTAGTGGGCTACAATCCATAGCATTGTGAAGAGTCAGACAAAACTGAAGTGACTTAGAACACATGAGCGGATAAATAGTCTGGGGGCCCAGATCTAGGACATACAAGAAATGTTTAACAAGGACCCAGAAAAAATAAAGAATAGACAATCAGTAATGAACGACACAATCACCGAGATTAAAAGTACACTAAAAGGAACCATTAACAAAATAACAGGTAAAAGAATGGATAAGTGAAATGGAAGATAGAATGCTGGAAATAACTGAAGCACACCAGAAGAAAGAAAAAGGTGGAAATGAGAACAGTCTCAGAGACATCTGGGACACATAAAGTGCGGCAACATTTGAATTATAGGGGTCCCAGAAGAAGAGGAAAAGGGTAAGAGAAAATATTTGAGGAGATTATAGTCAAAAGCTTTGCCAACATGGGAAAGGAAACAGCCACCCTAGTCCAGGAAGCCCAGAGAGTCCCATACAAGATAAACCTAAAAAAAAAAAATGTTCCAAGACACATAATCAAACTAATGAAAATTAGCACCAAAGAGAAAGTGTTAAAAGCTGCAAGGGAAAAACAACAAATAACATATAAGGGGATCCCCATAAGGCTAACAGCTGGTCTTTCAATAGAAACTGCAGACCAGAAGGGTTTGGCAGAATATACTTAAGTGATGAATAAAACCTACAACCAAAATTACTCTATACAGCAAGGATCTTGTTCAGATTAAATGGATAAATAAAAAACTTTACAGATAAATAAAAGTTAACAGAATTCAGCACCACCAAACTAGCTTTGGGGCTTCCCAAGCGGTGCAGTGGTAACTGGGTTCATGCAGGTTCAATCCCTGGATCAGGAGGATGGCGTGAAGGATGTGGCTGCCACTCCAGTACAGTATTCTTTCCTGAACATCCCATGGACAGAGAAGCCGGGGGTGGGGGGCTATAGCCCATGGGGTCACAAAAGAGCTGGACACAACTTAATGAATAAATAACAAACCAGCTTTACAACAAATGCTAAATAACTTCTCTAGACAGGAAACATAACAGAAAAGAAACACCTATAAAAACAAACCCAAAGCAATAAAGTAAATGGTAGTAGGATCATACATATCAATAATTACCTTAAATGTAAATCAATTAAGTGCTCAAACTAAAAGACACACACTGGCTAAATGAATAAAATATAAGACACCTATATATACTGTCTATTAGAGACCCACTTCAGACCTAGGCACATATACAGACTGAAAGTGAGGGGCTGGAAAAAAATATTCTATGCAAACAGAAATTAAAAGAAAGCAGGGAACAGCAATACTTATATCAGATAAAACAGACTTTAAAATAAAGACCATTACAAGAGACAAGCAAGAGCACTACAAAGCAATCAAGGGATCAATTTAAGAAGTAAACATAACAATTCTAAATATATATACACCCAACATAGGAGCATCTCAATGCATAAGGAAAATGCTAACTATACAGGGAGAATTTGACAGTTCAATAATAGTGGGGGACTTTTAACACCCCACTCATACCAATAGACAAATCATCCAGCTAGAAAATCAATTAAAGAAACAAGGTTTAAATGAAACATTGGACCAGATAGACCTAATCGATACCTGCAGAACATTTCATTCAAAAACAGTTTGAGAAAAACTTTCTCAAGTGCACATGAAACATTCTCCAGGATAGACCACATCTTGGGTCACAAATCAAGCCTTGGTAAATTTTAAAGAGCTGAAATTGCATGAAATATTTTTGTCTGATCACAGTGCTGATTAGATATGAACTGAACAGTATGTTTATGAATAACCAAAAGGTCACTGAAAAGATCCAACAGGAAATAAAAAATAACTCAGAACAAATGACAATGAAACATGACAACTCACACCTATGGTGTGCAGTAAATAAGCAGTGCTAAGAGGGATATTTATAGCAATACAAGCCTAACTCAAGAAACAAAAGCATCAAATAACCTAATACTACACCTAAAGCAACTGGAAAGAGAACAACCCCAAAGTCAGAAGAAGAAGATAAATCATAAAGATCAGACTGGAAATGAATGGAATAGCAGGATCAATAAAACTAAAAACTGTTTCTTTGTGAAGATAAGTAAAATTGACAAACCATTAGCTGACTCATCAAGAAAAGAATGCAGAAGACTCAAATCAATAAAATTAGAAATGGAAAAGGAGAAGCTACAACAGACAACACAGAGATACAAAGGATTGTAAGAGACCACTACGAGCAACTATAGGTCAATAAAGTCGATAGCCTGTAGGAAATGGACACATTCTTAGAAAGTATAACCTTCCAAGACTGAACCAGAAGAAAATTTGAATAGACCAAACACAGGCCCTGAAATCTAAACTGTACACAAAAATCTTCCAGCAAACAAAAGCCAAGCACCAAATGTCTTCACAGGCAAATTATACCAAATGTTTCAATTCAGTTCAGTTCAGTTGCTCAGTCGTGTCTGACTCTTTGTGACCCCATGAACCGCAGCATGCCAGGCCTCCCTGTTCATCACCAACTCCTGGAGTCCACCCAAACCCATGTCCATAGAGTCAGTGATGCCATCAAACCATCTCATCCTCTGTCATCCCCTTCTCCTCCTGCCCCCAATCCCTCCCAGCATCAGGGTCTTTTCAATGAGTCAACCCTTCTCATGAGGTAGCCAAAGTACTGGAGTTTCAGCTTTAGCATCAGTCCTTCCAAAGAACATCCAGGACTGATATCCTTTAGGATGGTCTGGTTGGATCTCCTTTCAGTCCAAGGGACTCTCAAGAGTCTTCTCCAATACCACAGTTCAAAAGCATCAATTCTTAGGTGCTCAGCTTTCTTTATAGTCCAACTCTCACATCCATACATGACTACTGGAAAAATTATAGCCTTGACTAGATGGACCTTTGTTGACAATGATGTCTCTGCTTTCCAATATGCTGTCTAGGTTGGTCATAACTTTCCTTCCAAGGAGGAGGTGTCTTTTAATTTCATGGCTGCAATCACCATCTGTAGTGATTTTGGAGCCCCCCAAAATAAAGTCAGCCACTGTTTCCGTGGTTTCCCCATCTGTTTCCCATGAAGTGACAGGACCAGATGCCATGAGAGCTAACACCTATCCTGCTCAAACTCTCCCAGAAAATTGCAGAAAGAAAACTCAGACTCATTCTATAAGGCCATTGTCGCTCTGATACCAAAACCAGACAAAGACACCGAAAAGAAAAAAGAAATTTACAGAGCAATATCACAGATGAACATAGATTCAAAAGCCCTCAACACATTCTAGCATCCAGAATCCAACAACACATTAAAAGGATTGTTTACCATGATCAAGCAGAGTTTATCCCAAGGATCCAAGCAATCTTCAATATACACAAATTGATCAATGTGATACCTTACCTTAACAAACTGAAAGTTAAAAACCATATGATCATCTCAATATATGCAGAGAAATCTTTTTAAAATATTCAATATCCATTCATGGATTTAAAAAAAAAAAAACTCTCCAGAATGTAGACATAGAAGAAGGAACCTACCTCAACATAAAGGCCATATACAACAAACCCATGGCCAAGAGTATTCTCAATGGTGAAAAATTGAAAGCATTTCCTTTAAGATCAGGAAAAAGACAAGGGTGCCCACTCTCACCATTTTTATTCAACATAGTTTTAGAAGTCCTGGCCACAGCAACCAGATAATAAAAAGAAATAAAAGGAACTCAGGTTTGCAAAGAAGTAATGTTCTCACTGTTGCAGATGACATGATACTATACATAGAAAACCCTAAAGATGCCACCAGAAAATTAGTAGAGCTTATCAATGAATATAGCAAAGTTGCAGAATATAAAATTAATACATAGAAATTCCTTGCATTCTGATACACTAACAATGAAAATCAGAAAGAAATTAAGGAAACAATCCCATTCACAATTGCAACAAAAAGAATAAAAATACCTAGGAATAATCCTACCTGAAGAGACAAAAGACTTGTATGCAGAAAACTATAAGACACTGATGAAATAAATCAAAGATGGCACAAATAGATGGAGAGATATACCATGTTATTGGATTGGAAGAATCAATATTGTGAAAATGAGTGCACTACAGAAAGTGATCTACAGATTCAATACAATCCCTGTCAAATTACCAATGCTATTTTTCACAGAACTAGAACAAAAAATGTCACTATTTGTATGGAAACACAAAAGACCTCAAATATTCAAGGCAATCTTGATACAGATAAACAGAACTGGAGGAATAACCTTCCTGCCTTCAGACTATACTACAAAGCTACAGTCATCAGATAGTATGGTACCAGCACAAAAAAGAAAAATAGATCAATGGAAGAAGATAGAAAAGCTCAGAGATTAGCCTGCATATCTATGGGCATATTATCTTTGACAAAGGAAGCAAGAATATACAATAGAGAAAAGACAACCTCTTAAAGTAGTGCTTGGGTGGGAAAACTTGATAGATACATGTAAAACAATGAAACTATATACAAAAATAAGCTCAAAATGGATTAAATTCTATAAAACTCTTAGAAGAAACATAGGTAGTACAGTCTTTGACATAAATCACAGCAAAAGCCTCATTGACTCACCTCCCAGAGTAATGGAAATAAAAGCACAAATAAATAAATGAGACATAATTAAGCTTAAAATCTTTTGCACAACAGAGGAAGCAATAAACAAGATAAGCAAACCTCAGAATGAAAGAGAATATTTACAAATAAAGCAACTGACAAGGATTAATCTCTAAAATATAATTGTAGTTCACACAGCTCATTATCAGGAAAATAAACAGCTCACTCAGAAAATGGGCACAAGACCTAAGCAGACATTTCTCCAAAGAAGATGTACAGATAGCTGATAAACACATGACGAGACGCTCAACATTGCTCATTATTAGAGAAATGCAAATCAAAGCTACAATGAGGTATCACCTCAATCAGAATGGCCATCATCAAAAAAAAAAAAAAACACAACTACAAATATATGCTGGAGAGGCTGTGGAGGAAAGAGAACCCCACTGTACTGTTTGAGGGGATGTAAATTGGTATAGCCACTATAGAGAACAGTATGGAGATTCCTCAACAAACTGCCAATAACGCTACAATATGACACAGCAATCCGACTACTGGGCATATACCCTGAGAAAACCACAGCTCAGAAAGTTGCATGCCCCCCAGTGTTCATTGCAGCGCTGTTTGCAATAGCCAGGACGCGGAAGCACTTAGATGAATGAATCAAGAAGGTGTAGCAGTGTATACAATGGAATATTACTTGGTCATAAAAAGGGACAAATTTGAGTCAGTTGTAGTGAGCTGGATGAACCTAGAGCCTGTTATACAGAATGAAGTAAGTCAGAAAGAGAAACACAAACATTGAATATTAACACACATTTCTATATGGAATCTAGAAAAATAGTACTGATGAACCTACTTACCTACTTACTGAGATGAAATGAAGACATAGAGAATTGGTCTAGTGGACACAGTAGGGGAAGGTGAGGGTGGGTCAAACTGAGGAAGTAATGTTGACATATATACACTGCATGGGAAGCTTCTGTATAACACAGGGAGCCCAGCCTGGTGCTCTGTGACAATCTAGCGGAGTGGAATTAGGGGAGAAAGGAAGGGAGACTCAAGAGGAAAGGGGTGTGTGTGTGTGTGTGTGTGTGTGTGTGTATAATTATGACTGATTAGCATTAATGTATGGCAGAGACCACCACAGCATTCTAAGGCAATTATCCTCCAATAAAAAATGATATGTATGATGATATTGTCTACACACATGCACATAAGTATAGGTATAGATTACTGAAGCAATATGGTGAGCATTTAGTTGCTTTGTGTTTAGAAATGGATTTACTCCCCATAAGGCTAGCAGCACTGATGGACTGAATAGGATTATTGGACTCATACTACCCTGGTAGCAAACTCTGGAGGGGATTCCAAAGGCAAAACAGACACCACATTTGAAAAAGTACAGTGTCACTGCAAAGCCGCTGACCACTGTGTTGTGATTACTGCTATGCTTTTATTTTGATGTTCAGAGCAGTAGAAAAAGATTTATCTTCCAAGTGTTTCTTAAAATTGTCCATAGTAAAAAAAACATTTTCTCAGCTAGCTAATGGAAGAAATTAGCAGATTTTCTTACCCATTTGTTCATTCTGTAGGTTCTGATAGACCATCTCCTAATATTTCATGACCCTGTACCCTGGCAATACAAGCAAAGCTATAATGTATACAATCCTCATCCTGATTGGTCTAACAAGTAATTGTAAAGCCACTTATGGACCTTTTAAACCACGCCAGTGGTTCTCAAATGTGATTGTTTTCAAGAATTATCTACGAGGGTTGTTAAAATTGCAGCTTTTCAACAGATTTTGATTCAGCAGATTTAGAAAGTGGAATTAGGTCAGCTGCATAGAACGGAACATTCTCAATGGTCTAGTGAATTAGGAGCTTATTTCCTCTGGAGGAAGGCAGCCAAAATCTGATAAGGTGCTACCAAGTTTCTTTCTTCCGGCTTCACAACCCCAGATACCTGAGTTCATCCATAAAGTAATACCATGTTCCAGAATGGCTGCTGGCAATCTAACCATTGTGTTCACTTTCAGGGTGGCAACAAGAGAAATAGGTAAAGAAAAAAGGCATTCTTTCCCTTACAAAGTGCCTTCCTGGAATTCCTATACAACACTTCTGCTCTCATTACAGTCGTCAGAATACTCTTACATGGAAAAGAAGGCCAGGAAATATAGTATTCATTCAATCAGTCCATCCTAAAGGAGATCAGTCCTGGGTGTTCTTTGGAAGGAATGATGCTAAAGCTGAAACTCCAGTACTTTGGCCACCTCATGTGAAGAGTTGACTCATTGGAAAAGACTCTGATGCTGGGAGGGATTGAGGGCAGGGGGAGAAGGGGATGACAGAGGATGAAATGGCTGGATGGCATCACCGACTCGGTGGACTTGAGTTTGAGTGAACTCCGGGAGTTGGTGATGGACAGGGAGGCCTGGTGTGCTGCGATTCATGGGGTCACATAGAGTCAGACACGACTGAGTGACTGAACTGAACTGAACTGGGCTGAACATGTATAGCTGACCCCAACTAAATAAGGATCATGTTACTGAAAAAGAGACAATGGCATTGTAACTAGTAATTTCTGCTCCACTGCATATGAAATGTTGCCTAGGAACCTGCCACTTTGACATGTTTCCTTGGTCACCCATGAGCTCACATTAAGGAACAGTACTATAGGAAATCAGAAAATTATAATTGGCTGAGTTTAAAACTCAGTCCACTTGATGGAGGCATTCAAACCTCCAAGGTTATATATATCCTTTCAAGATATGTATTTTCAAAAAATATATATTTTTTCAAGAAATATATTTCAAATATATATTTTCTAGAAATATATATCTTGAAAATTTATTTATTAACAAGGCTAGAAAATGGAATGTGTGTGTTAATAAAATACTTTAGTTGGTTAGGGATTGTCATATTATTAAAATGGACTTGTTGTTCTTCGTTGTTCAGTCACAAAGTCACATCCAACTCTTTGTGACACTATGGACTGCAGCACACCAGGCTTCCCTGTCCTTCACTATCTCCCAGAGTTTGCTCAAATTCATGCCCATTGAGTCAGTGATGCCATCGAACCATCACATCCTCCATCATCTCCTTCTCCTCCTGCCCTCAATCTTTCCCAGCAACAGGGTCTTTTCCAATGAACCAGCTCTTCCCATCAAGAGTTCAAAGTATTGGAACTTCAGCTTCATCATCAATCCTTCCAGTGAATATTCAGGGTTGATTTCCTTTAGGATTGACTGTTTTTTTCTCCTTGCTGTACAAGGGAGTCTCAAGAGTTCTCCAGCACCACAGTTCAGAAGCATCACTTCTTCAGTGCTCAACCTTCTTTATGGTCCAACTCTCACATCTGTACATGACTACTGGAAAAAACATAGCTTTGACTATATGGACCTTTGTTGGCAAAAAGCTGTCTAGGTTTGTCTTAGCTTTCCTTCCGAGGAGCAAACATCTTTTAATTTCACAGCTGCAATCACTGTCTACAGTAATTTTGGGGCCCAAGAAAATAAAATCTGCCACTGTTTCCATTTTTTTCCCATCTATTTGCCATGAAGTGATGGGACTGAATGCCATGATCTTAGTTTTTTGAATGTTGGGTTTAAGCCAGGTTTTTCACTCTCCTCTTTCACATTCATTAAGAGGCTGTTTAGTTCCTCTTCACTTTCTGCCATTAGGGTAGTATCATTTGAATATCTGAGGTTGTTGATATTTCTCCCGGCAGTCTTGATTCCAGCTTGTGATTCATCCAGTCTGGCATTTCACATGATGTACTCTGCATATAACTTAAATAAGCAGGGTGACAATATACAGCCTTGAGGTGCTCCTTTCCCAATTTTGAACCAGTCCGTTGTTCCATGTCTGATTCTAACTCTTGCTTCTTGACCTGCATACAGGTTTCTCAGGAGGCAGGTAAGGTGCTCTGGTATTCCCATATTATTCCCAAATATTTAGGATAAATCCTGAGCACACACACAAACATACCACACATTGATCAGTATTGTATCTTCACCTCAGGTAGAATCTTGGATGCTGGAAAGCCCCAGTAATTATCAATATGACTGCTAATGACAACTGTACACTTTATGTTTCCCAGGTTTCAAGTATAGAGAAAGAGGTGTTCATTTACAAAACAAGCTCTGGTTCCTACTCCTGGCCTCTGTGTTGAGGCCACACTTCCATTTGCCCTCCATCCTCCTTTCCCTGGCTGCTTCTAAACAAACTCTCCAGCTACCCAACTTCTACCTGAAAAGCTCTTCGCTGCCTATTCACAAAATCCTTGCTTTAAAAGACACACTCAGTTGCTGTGAGCCAGGCCAGTCTGACCACTACTGGGATTTCCAAAAAGTTGGCACCTGGGGCATATTATTCAAACAGGCAGACTGACTGAATGACCACGAGGACTTGGGCCTCACACTCCGCCGGCATGGACACTGCCCGCAGCTCCCCCAGACCCCCGCCAGCCATGCTCCACACGGTGTGGCAGCTGGAGGCCAAGCACACTCTTTCCTGAGAGCTGAGCTGTGGTGCAGAAGCTGAATGACAGGAGAATCTCTTTTAAAATATTAGCAGAGATTACTGTTGTGTGGGGGCTTCCGTGGTGGCTAGATGGTAAAGAATCCTTCTGCAATCGGGAGACCCAGGTTCAATCCCTGGATTGGGAAGATTCCCTGGAGAAGTGAATGGCAACCCACTCCAGTATTTTTGTCTGAACAATTCCATGGACAGAGAAGCCTGGCGGGCTATAGTCTATGGGGTCACAAAGAGTCAGACATGATTGAGTGATTCACACACACACACAAATACACACACACTTGTGTGTAGATACCAGAAACATCTGTAAGCCTACTTGAAATACTTCAGGAGAAATATTCTTCAGAATATGGAAGAGGTGATGCTGACATATAGCCCAGTAGCTAATGTTTATTAAGCATATCTATATGCCAGCTCACTGTGGGGCTCAACATAATTTATAACTTTGGTGATAATCTTGAGAGTAAGTAATATGTTCCCTCATTTATATTTGAGAAGATTAAAAATGAGACTTTGCCAGAGAGTCCAGCTGGTCCAGAGTAAGACCCAAGCAAGACGTTTTCATTTTATCACAAAGTTTCCCCAAGGAAGACTGAATAGACTCCTAGAGGAAAAGTGAAGTTATGATGCAGAACAGTGAATTAATGTGATAATGTTTATGAAACAACAATAAAACTTGAGGTTTAAACAAGAATAACATTTCCTAGATATACAGATTTTATTTCTATTAAACTTAGGAAAAAATTATTTTGAAAATCTCCCGTTAAATCAGATGGCAGGCAAGAGGAAGGGTTTCCCTGGCGACTCAGCGGTGAAGAACCCCCCTTGCCAATGAAGAAGATACAGGTTACATCCCTGTGTCAGGAAGATCCATCCCCTGGAGAAGGAAATGGCTACCCACTCCAATGCTCTTGCTTGGGAAGTCCCATGAAGAGCTGCAATCTACGGGGTCGCAGAGAGTTGGGCAAAACTTGGCAACTGAACAACAAGGCAAGAGGAAAACTTCCAAAACAGAGCAGGCTGCTTTGCACTGCTCGCAATATATCATGTCCTCAGCCAGGGGGCTCGCAGGATCACACCATGAAAAGCGGTTGTACCCTTGGAGCCAATCACAAACAGCTCAAAACTTTTTTGATATGTTAGTTTGGGGGGCAACAAAAGTAATTAGGAAGACAGAAATGAGAGCGTTTGTATCACAAACCCAGAGCCAAGTCTTAAGAATGAGGATTTTAAATCATGAGATGTAATGGTGTGTAGAGATGAACAAAAGATTAAACAGGAAGTTTACAAGGCAGAGTGATTAAGTGGCATGTTCGTGCGTGTGGCTTCCAAACCGCGGCCTGAAAAACGTAACCATCACTTGTCTGGCACTGGAGCTAGAGACCGCACGGAGCAGCCCTCGGCCGCCCTCTAGTGGTAGAGTCTCTGCAGCCTCGTGGGCCGCACGCAAAGCAGGCAGGGAGCCTTTCTGGCACCAGGCGCTTTATATATACTTTCTGAAGGGAGGAGAAGTGAAATAAAAGGAGAAGCATGGCTGCTTAGATGTTTGAATGTAAGTCTGTGAGGAGCTAGAAACAAGAAACTTTCCTTACTTTGGCTGCCTGTCGATTGAAAAAAGCCTAGGGGACTGTGAAATTGTACTTGATTTGTAGAATTGATAGAGCACTGTCCTACACACTTAGAAACACCTCATAAGAGTTTATTTTTAAGAAGAGCTTATAGTTTAGTTGGGGAGCAAGACAAGCCAGCTGTCAACAAGGCACAGGGATCTCAAACCTTCAGTGTGAGGTGTTCCAGGGGGCTCAGGCTTCGGGCTTGACTGCGGCCCCCATTTTTTGTCACTGATAAAGGGAGCTGCTTGGCCTGCATCCAGAAGCTCACCCCCACTCAGGAGAGGGCACTCTGGATGTGAGCTTCACTTTTGTTTCCTCACACTGCTTCAAGCATTCTGTCAGGCAGTTAACAAGCACCCAGTGGGTCCACAGAAAGCCAGGAGTCCTGTCCTTGTGAGACTAGCCAACCCTCTGGCCTTCGGACAGTGTCATCTTGAACCCCTTGCCCTACCTGCTCCCGCCTCTGCCCCATCTCCTTGGCTAATTTCCATTGTAGGGCATCGCCCTTCAGACCCCACTGTCTGCTCTGTCTTTGTTTCTCAATGACCCCTGTCAGCAGGGATTCCAGGGTTTACAAGTAGTATAGAGACTAGAGGAAAAATGTTTAGAACTGTTTATTGGGGGATAATCAATCCTGTCTGTTCTCAGAAAACGATCAAGAGGGATTTCTGCTGAATCTTGAATGTTGCATGTGTCACACATGTAGATAATATGCTCAGACCTGAAACCCAGGCCCATCACTGTCTGTAATTTGACCGCCTGCAGTAGGCCTACAGGTTGTTTGAGAAGGATTTGCATGGCTCCCCTTTGGAGAGCCACGATGGTCCACTTTTCACATCTCAACTTTTCAGCATTCGCCCAGTTGAGTTCCAGGGCTGTGATTCGGATTGTGAATTTCATTGCCCAGAAATAACTCCTCATATACCCAGATGGTAAGTCCCGCACACCAAGCTGCCCAGCTTGGAGAGCTGCCTTGCATATGTGTGAGCACCAGCGAGCTGATGGCAGATGGATACACCCATGTTATTGTGATGGTTTTTGTTATATCTTAATCTCATCTTGGCATTGCTTCACAAAAGGAGGATGCTTTGTAAACAGGTCACTGTGGAGAGAGTGTCCCCTGGTATCAGCTCATGAACTCCATCGGAGGACTGCTGAGCTTGAATAGCATCTGGTGTAACTGGGTGCAATTTGCATGGATACCTGAACAAGATTTAAATAAGACATCAACTATGTCAGCTAACCTTTCAGACTCCAGGGATAGGGACCAATTTACCTTTCATTTTCACTTTCTTGGGTGAAGATTTAAAATCTTAAGAACTGTTACATCATACTGTCTCTACAGCCAAAAATTACAAGTAAGAACTAGGAAAGTAAATGTGCTACTTCTCATATCCATGACCACTGGCTGCATGTAGTGGGATGATCTTGGAAAGAAGCTGATGATCTCATTTGCTTGGTTTCCCACAAATAGAGTAGTATGAAGTAATACAGAATTTAGAGTAAAAATGCCGAAGTCTGAGTCCTGACACTACATTTCCGGCTACAGGATCTTGAACATTTAACCTGCTTAGCCTCAGTTTCGTTAACGATGAAACAAGAATAACACCTCGTGGTTAAAAACCAAGTTTCTCAATATTTATAAGCTCAGTTTCTTCATTATAGGGTAATAATTATTAAATGAGGTGAATGTATGTGAACGCCCTTTATGAAATAACAAGTGCAAAACCTCATATTTTCTAAAGTCACTTTCAACTCAGATAGTTCCAAACTATGGTTGCAACATACCGTCTCCTTGAGAGCAGAAATGTTTAGCTTCCACCTCTGTAGACCCTCTCCCAAGTTCAATGCTGGGATATAATGAACACTCAATACATGTGAGCTGAATGAAAGGAATGAAGCAGAATCTGAATAATCTGCTGTGGGAATGAGTTGGCTGCCTTCAGTAAGTAGTCAGTATCCTAAGCCTGCAGGTACACACCTGTAGAGGTTGGTAAGATTGCCAACCACATGGCAAGAGAGCTCCCCTGCTGCTCTCTCAACTATATTTCAGTTCATTTCAGTTCAGTCACTCAGTTGTGTCCAACTCTTTGCGACCCCATGAATCACAGCGCACCAGGCCTCCCTGTCCATCACCAACTCCTGGAGTCCACCCAAACCCATGTCCATTGAGTCAGTTATGCCATCCAACCATCTAATCCTGTCGTCCCCTTCTCCTCCTGCCGTCAATCTTTCCCAGCATCAGAGTCTCTTCAAATAAATCAGCTCTTCGCATCAGGTGCCCAAAGTATTGGAGTTTCAGCTTTGACATCAGTCCCTCCAATAAATATTCAGGAAAGTATTGGAGTTTCAGCTTTGACATCAGTCCCTCCAATAAATATTCAGGACTGATCTCCTTTAGGATGGACTGGTTGGATTTCCTTGCAGTCCAAGGAACTCTCAAGAGTCTTGTCCAACACCGCAGTTCAAAAGCATCAATTCTTCGGTGCTCAGCTTTCTTTATAGTCAGACTATCACACCCATACATGACCACCGGAAAAACCATAGCCTTGACTAGATGGACTTTTGTTGACAAAGTAATGTCTCTGCTTTTTTAATATGCTGTCTAGGTTGGTCATAACTTTCCTTCCAAGGAGCAAGCGTCTTTTAATTACATGGCTTCAATCACCATCTGCAGTGATTTTGGAGCCCAAAAAAATAAAGTCAGCCACTGTTTCCAGTATTTCCCCATCTATTTCCCATGAAGTGATGGGACCGGATGCCATGATCTTAGTTTTCTGAATGTTGAGCTTTAAGCCAACTTTTCCACTCTCCTCTTTCACTTTCGTCAAGAAGCTCTTTAGTTCTTCTTCACTTTCTGCCGTAAGGGTGGTGTCATCTGCATATCTGAGGTTATTGATAATTCTCCCGGCAGTCTTGATTCCAGCTTGTGCTTCATCCAGTCCAGCATTTCTCATGATGTACTCTGCATATAAATTAAAGGGTGACAATATACAGCCCTCATGTACTCCTTTTCCTATTTGGAACCAGTCTGTTGTTCCATGTCCAGTTCTAACTGTTGCTTCCTGACCTGCATATAGGTTTCTCAAGAGGCAAGTCAGGTGGTCTGGTAGTCCCATCTCTTTCAGAATTTTCCACAGTTTATTGTGATCCACACAGTCAAAGGCTTTGGCATAGTCAATAAAGCATAAATAGGTGTTTTTCTGGAACTCTCTTGCTTTTTCAATGATCCAGCGAATATTGGCAATTTGATCTCTGGTTCCTCTGCCTTTTCTAAAAGCAGCTTGAACAACTGGAAGTATATAGTTCACATATTGGTGAGGCCTGGCTTGGAGAATTTTGAGCATTACTTTACTAGCGTGTAAGATGAGGGCAATTGTGTTGGCATTACCTTTCCTTGGGATTGGAATGAAAACACCTTTTCCAGTCCTATGGCCTGTGCTGAGTTTTCCAAATTTGCTGACATATTGAGTACAGCACTTTCAAAGCATCATCTTTTAGAATTTGAAATAGGTCAACTGGAATTCCATCACCGCCACTAGCTTTGTTCGTAGTGATGCTTCCTAAGGCCAACCTGAATTTTTTTCACAGATTTGTGGTTCTTAGGAGAGACTCCCCACCACTGCCCCCTGACCCCCACCGCCGCCCACCAAGTCTCCCTCATACCAGGCAAAATGTGTGCTTAGGAGCACTTTCTAACATGCTGAGTTAGGAGCACATCAATAAAAGTTCCTTGAACCTGGCTAGGGAAAGAGCCAAGCAAAGGGGTGGGAGTGGGGAGAGCAGATAAAATTTGACCTTTTCTAGTTTTCATAGTCTGCCTTTCTATCTAGATGGGAGGATAACTTTGGGATCAATGGGATAACACTTGGTTTCAGAGTGGTTGTAAGAATGAGCACCTACAAAGTACAGAAGTCTGGCTGCTACAGAAGGAGGCATGGCCGCCCGCCCCCCAACCCCCACCTCTGGCCACAGCAGCGAAGGGTAGTATCGGGGTAGCTGTTCACCTGCAGAGGGGTCATCCCTCAAACAGACTGCCATGGTGCTCTAAACCCACTTCCTTTCTTCTCTTCATTTTCAGATTTTATCTCATCTTGTCTTACATCTTCAGTTCCTTTATGCTTTTTTAAAAATAATTATCACAAATGTTTTTGTCACTTTAAATCCTCATCCAAGTGCTGACCTGAAACAAGTAGACTGCCAGATATTTCTCCAGCAAAGATGGGTCTATTTTGGATCAGGATAGAATTGCAATTCAGAGTCTGCAGCCATGGCGAGCCATGTGAAAGTCCCCTGCAAAAATGGAGAGGAGGACTTCCTATAGAGGGAAAAGGAAGCAGGGAGAGCTGTAATAATTCAAGGGTCCATAGCTTTTCTTTGGCCAAGTCCTTCCCTAGAAAGGGCATGAGAGCTCCCTCTTCCAGTCTCCCAACCCTGTTTAATTAAGGTTTCTGTTTATTCACTTTTTTAAACAAGAAAAATTAGGTGTAGTATGAAATTAAGAGAATTTACATTTAATGACATTTGCAGCAATATGGATGCAACTAGAGATTATCTTACTAAGTGAAGTAAGTCAGAAAGAGAAAGACAAGTATATGATCTATATACATATCATATATTCCACTTGTATGTGGAATCTAAAATATGACAGAAATGAACCTTTCTATGGAACAGAAACAGGGTCATAGAGAACAGACTGGTCATTGCCAATGGTGAGGGAGTTGGAGGAGGGATGGTGTGAGAGGTTGGGGTTAGCAGATGTAAGCTTTCCTTTAGAGGGTGGATAAACCACAAGGTCCTACTGTATAGCATGGAGAGCTATATTCAATGTTATATTAAGCCATAATGGAAAAGCATATTTTGAAAGAATGTGTATATAGGCTTCCCATGCGGAGAAGATTCTCAGTGCAGAAGAAGCAACAGATGAGCCTGAGTTGGGAGGATGCCCTGAAGAAGGGAATGACAACCCACTCCAGTGTTCTCGCCTATAAAAATCTCATGCACACAGAAGGCCGGCAGGCTACACAGTCCGGGGGATTGCAAAGAGTAGGGCATGACTGAGTGACTGAGTGCACACACACACACACACACACACACACACGTATATACAACTGAATCACTTTGCTATACAGCAGAAATTAATACAACTTTGTAAATAAACTACAATTCAGTTAAAACAAAAACAAAACAGAAAGAATTTACTGTTGTTCAATTCCCTGGTAGTAATTTGTCTGTGGCTTGCTGAAGCTTCAATATTTTGGCCACCTGATGCAAAGAGCTGACTCATTGAAAAAGACCTGAATAGTAGCGGAGACTAAGAGCAGGAGGTGAAGGGGGAAGACAGAGGATGAGATGGTTGGATGGCATCACTGACTCAATGGATATGAGTTTTAGCAGACTCCAGAAGATAGTGAAGGACAGGGAAGCCTCACGTACTTGGGGGTCACAAAGAGTCAGACACGACTTAGCATCTGAACCACAAGAGGTGAAATGGAGAAAGATTTGTGTGGAGCAGTGGAGTTTGGAAGGAGGTTAAGGGAGTCTTGAAGAGGAAATCAATCGTGATGTCACTCAAGTAGGTAGCAAGTGCTGCCTTTTTGGTTTCTCTCCAGCAGTGAGACACCTGATCAGATCGGGAGTCTGGACCAAAATGGAGCTTAGGTTCTTCAGCCTGAGCAGATTTCTGGAGGCAGCTTCAAGCCCAGCTGGGCTTAGCCAACAAAGCCGTTTATCAATAAATCTTGGAAGTTCAGCTCATTGTTTGACTCAGTATAAACAAGGAGATTTTCTCAAGAATGCTAATTCTTCTTCAAAGAATAGGTGATTCAGTTAAGTGCCACATAAAATGGTCTCAAAATTCTTCATGTATTGGGGTCAACATAGGATAAAGAGATAAGAAATCATTTTTTTGTGCAATTTTTGTTGAACATGTTAGCCATTTAGATTTCTTTAATCTTCCATTATGATTTTTCATGAATATTTGTGGAGATTTAACTGTAGAAAATCAGAAGAACTTATGAAGTCATGCCACTCAAACAGTTTTCAGAAGCTTTTGAATCTGAGTCTTGTACTGTGTTTTGATCTCTACTCCATTATTCTGTGAAAGGGAAGAAATGGCCACAGACTTCCCTGAACAGGCTGTTGGGATAAAAGCCAAACTTTAGAGTCCTGTGCAGTCTGTCTTATGTTTCTATTCCTTCCCAATTCTCCTGACACCCCTAGAATGTCTTTTATTTTTATTGAAGTATAGTTGATTTACAAAGTTTCAGGTATACAGAAAAGTTATACACATATTAATATATACAGATACATATTCTTTTTTCAGGCCTCCTAGGTGGTGCCTAGTGGTTAAGAATCTGCCTGCCAATGCAGGGAGACATAAGAAATGCAGGTTTGATCCCTGGGTTGGGAAGATCCCCTGGAGAAGGAAATGGCAACCCACTCCAGTTTGTCTGGAGAACCCTATGGACACATGAGCCTGGTGGGCTATAGTCCACGGGGCTGCAAAGAGTCTGACTTGACTGAAATGACTGAACACTCAGCACACATATATTCTTTTTCAGATTATTTTCCATCATAGGATATTACAAGATATTAAATATACTTATCTGCTGTTTTTCTGTTTTATATACTGTAGTGTGTATCTGTTAATCCCAAATTCCAAATGTATCCTTCCTTCTCCCACCTGTCCCCTTTGGTTATCATAAGTTTGTTTTCTATGTTTGTGAGTCTATTTCTGTTTTGTAAATAAAGTCATTTGTGTCATTTTTTTTAAGATTCCACAAATAAGCGATATCATAGGATATTTGACTTTCTCTGTCTAACTTCACTTAGTGTGATAACGTCTAGATGACCCTGCTAGAATCTCTCTTTGAATATGTGTTTTGTTTTGTTTTGTTTTCAAAGAAACCAGTAGAAATGGGAATGTTCATTGATTTGACTGATCCTCTGATACCAGTCACTGTTCTGAAAGAAAAGTGCTGCTCTGATAATATTACAAGTAGATTATCCCCGTCAGAAAAGACTTATGAAAATTCACTTCTGATTTATGTTCTTCAGTGAGGCATAACCTTCCCAGGTGGTGCCAGTGGTAAAAACCCATATGAAGGAGATACAAGAGACAGAGGTTCCATCCCCGGGGTGGGAAGACGCCCTGGAGGAGGGCATGGCAACTCCAGTATTCTTGCCTGGAAAATTCCATGGACAGAGGAGCATGGCAGGCTACAGTCCATAGGGTCCCAAAGAGTTGAACATGATGAGAACACACACACACACACACACGCAATGAGACATAAATCAGTTCTTAATATGCTTCATTCCAAGCAAGGCTAAAGTGAAAAAAAGATGCCACATCTTATACTGTTTTGAGTCTTTGTGCTTTGTTTCCTTCCTTTTTCCACCAACGACTACAAAAGGAAGCTCAAGCTGTTTACCCATTTACATTTCAACCTACAATCTGCCTTCTCCTTAACTTTCCTGTTGTTGTTCATTCAGTAAGTCCTGTCTAACTCTTGGCAACCCATGAACTGCAGCACACCAGGCTTCCCTACCCTTCACTATCTCCTGGAGTTTGCTCAGACTTATGTCCAGTGAGTCCATGTTGCCATCCAACCTTCTTGCCTCTTTTGACCCCTTCTCCTCTTGCTCTCAATGGTTCCCAGCATCAGGGTCTTTTCCAGTGAGACAGCTCTTCAAATCAGGTGTCCAGAGTATTGGAGCTTCACCTTCAGCATCAGTCTTTCCAATTAATATTCAGGGCTGATTTCCTTTGAAATTGACTGGTTTGATCTCCCTACTGTGTAAGGGACTCTCAAGAGTCTTATCCAGCACCGCAGCTCGAAAGCATCAATTCTTCAGTGCTCAGCCATATTTATGGTCCAACTCTCTGTTCATGACTACTGGAAAAACCATATCTTTGACTATACGGACCAATGTCAGCAAAGTGATGTCTCTGCTTTTTAATACACTGTCTAGGTTTATCATACTTTTCCTTCCAAGGAGCAAGTATCTTTTAATTTAGTGGCTGCAGTCACCATCCATGGGAGAAGGCAATGGCGACCCACTCCAATACTCTTGCCTGGAATATCTCATGGATGGAGGAGCCTGGTAGGCTGCAGTCCATGGGGTCACTAAGAGTCGGGCACAACTGAGCGACTTCATTTTCACTTTTCACTTTCATGCATTGGAGAAGGAAATGGCAACCCACTCCAGGGTTCTTGCCTGGAGAATCCCAGGGATAGGAGACTTGGTGGGCTGCCGTTTATAGGGTCGCGCAGAGTTGGACACGACTGAAGCGACTTAGCAGAAGCAGCAGCAGCAGTCACCATCCATAAGGATTTTGGAGGTCAAGAATATGAAATCTGTACTGTTTCCATGTTTTCCCCATTTATTTGCAATGAAGTGATGGGACTGGATGCCATGATCTTCTTCTTGAGTATGTTGAGTTTTAAGCCAGCTATTTCACTCTCCTCTTTCACCCTCATCAAGAGGCTTTTTAGTTCCTCTTTGCTTTCTGCCGTAAGGATGGTGTAATCTGCATATCTGAGCTTATTGATGTTTCTCCCAGAAATCTCAACTCCAGCTTGTGCTTACTGCAGCCCAGCATTTCTCATGATGTACTCTGCATATAAGTTGAATAAGCAGGGTAACAATATACAGCCTTGACGTACCCCTTTCTCAATTTTAAACCAGCCTGTTGTTCCATGTCTGGTTCTAACTTTTGCTTCTTGACCTGCATACAGGCTTCTTAGGAGACAGGTAAGGTGTCTCCTCATATCTGGTATTCCCATCTCTTTAAGAATTTTCCACAGTTTGTTGTAATACACACAAAGGCTTTGGCGTAGTCACTAAAGCAGAATTAGATGGGGTTTTCTTTCTTTTTTTTTTTTTTTGGAACTCCCTTGCTTTCTTTGTGATCCAACAGATGGCAATTTGATCTCTATTTCTTCTGCCTTTTCTAAATCCAGCTTGTATGTCTGGAAGTTCTCGGTTCATGTACTGTTGAAGCTAAACTTGAAGGATTTTGAACATTACCTTGCTAGCATGTGAAATTAGTACAATTATACAATAATTTGAACATTCTTTGGTGTTACCTTTCTTTGGGATTGGAATGAAAACTGACCTTTTCCAGACCTGTGACCACTGCTGAATTTTGCAAATTTGCTGGCATATTGGAGTTCAGCATTTTAACAGCATCGTCTTTTAGGACTTGAAATAGCTCAACTGGAATTCCATCACCTCCACTAGCTTTGTTTGTAGTAATGCTTCCTATGGTCCACTTGGCTTCACAGTCCAGGATGTCTGGCTCTAGGTGAGTAACCACATCATCATGGTTATCTGAGTCATTAAGACCGTTTTTGTGCAGTTCTTGCCACCTCTTCTTAATCTCTTCTCCTTCTGTTAAGTCCTTGCCATTTCTGTCCTTTATTGTGCCCATCGTTGCATGAAAGATGCCCCTAATATCTCCAATTTTCTTGAAGAGACCTATAGTCTTTCCAATTCTATTGTTTTCCTCCATTTATTTGCACTGTTCACTTAAGAAGGCTTTCTTACCTATCCTTGCCCTTCTCTGGAACTCTGCATTCAGTTGGGTATATTTTTCCCTTTCTCTTTTGCCTTTTGCTTCTCTTCTCAGCTATTTAAAAGGCCTCCTTCAGTTCAGTTCAGTTGCTCAGTCATGTCTGACTCTGCAACCGCCTGGACTACAGCATGCCAGGCTTCCCTGTCCATCACCAACTCCTGGAGCTTGCTCAAACTCATGTCCATTGAGTCAGTGATGCCATCCAACCATCTCATCCTCTGTCGTCCCCTTCTCCTCCTGCCTTCAATCTTTCCCAGCATCAGGATCTTTTCCAAGGAGTCAGTTTTTCGCATCAGGTGGCCAAAGTATTGGATTTCAACGTAACAGTCATCCCAATGAATATGCAGGACTGATTTCCTTTAGGATGTACTGGTTTGATCTCCTTTCAGTCCAAGGGACTCTCAGGAGTCTTCTCCAACACCACAGTTCAAAGGCATCAATTCTTTGGTACTCACCTTTCCTTGTAGTCCAACTCTCACATCCATAAATGACTACTGGTAAAACCATAGCTTTGACTAGACAGACCTTTGTCATCAAAGTAATGTGTATGCTTTTTAATATGCTATCTAGGTTTGTCATAGCTTTTCTTCCAACATGACATACTCTGCATATAAGTTAAATAAGCAGGGTGACAATATACAGCCTTGATTTTACTCCTTTCCCAATTTGGAACCAGTCTGTTGTTCCATGTCTGGTTCTAACTATTGCTTTTTGACCTGCATATAGATTTCTGAGGAGTCAGGTAAGGTAGTCTGGTATTCCCATCTCTGGAAAAAATTTTCACAGTTTGTTGTGATCTACACAGTCAAAGGCTTTGGCATAATGTGTAAAGCAGAAGTAGATGTTTTTCTGGAATTCTCTTGCCTCCTTAGACCACCACTTTGCATGGCTTTGGTCACCATCTCCATAGCATGTTACGAACCTCTGTCCATAATTATTCAGGCACTCTGTCTACCAGATCTAATCACTTGAATCTATTCATCACCTCCACTGTATAATCATAAAGGATTTGATTTAGGTCATACCTGAAAAGTCTAGTGGTTTCCCCTAGTTTCTGCGAGTTAAGCCTGAATTTTGCAGTAAGGAGCTCATGATCTGAGCCACAGTCAGCTCCAGGTCTTATTTTGGCTGACTGTATAGAGCTTCTCCATCTTTGGCTGTAAAGAATATAATCAGTCTAATTTCAGTATTGACCATTTGGTGATGTCCATGTGCAGAGTCATCTCTTGCATTCTGAAGAGGATATTTGCCATAACTAGTGTGTTCTCTTGGCAAAACTCCGTTAGCCTTTGCTCTGCTTCATTTTGTATTACAAGGCCAGCATTTCCTGTTACTCCAGGTATCTCTTGACTTCCTGCTACTAACACCCCACATCTAGTATTATCGGGTGCTTACTAATCAAGGTCGCTCCACTCCTTGTCTGCCAAGTCCAATATGAACATCTTCAGACTCTTTCTTTTTTCTATCTTGATGCTATGCATACAGCTAAGTTGCTTCAGTCGTGTCTGACTCTGTGCGACCCCAGAGACGGCAGCCCACTAGGCTCCCCCGTCCCTGGGATTCTCCAGGCAAGAACACTGGAGTGGGTTGCCATTTCCTTCTCCAATGCATGAAAATGAAAAGTGAAAGTGAAGTTCCTCAGCCGTGTCCAACCCTCAGCGACCCCATGGACTGCAGCCTTCCAGGCTCCTCCGTCCATGGGATTTTCCAGGCAAGAGTACTGGAGTGGGGTGAAAACTCAACCCTCTGTAGGGTCCTCATAGTGTCTCCTGGTCTGCTCCAAGCTTTGTACCATTATTCCTCAATCTCCTTCTAAAAAGGTTCTTAGTCTTTCTTCCTTGCTCTTATTTGTCTGTGACTGTAGTCTCCCACCATTACATTTTCATTCTTCATCGGAGAAGGCAATGGCAACCCACTCCAGTACTCTTGCCTGGAAAATCCCATGAACGGAGGAGCCTGGTAGGCTGCAGTCCATGGGGTCGCTAAGAGTTGGACACGACTGACTGTAGTCTCCCTCCATTACATTTTCATTCTTCATCAGTTCAGTTCAGTTGCTCAGTTGTGTCTGACTCTCTGCGACCCCATGAATCACAGCATGCCAGGCCTCCCTGTCCATCACCATCTCCTGGAGCTCACTCAAACTCACGTCCATTGAGTCGATGATGCCGTCCACCCATCTCAGTCTCTGTCGTCCCCTTCTCCTCCTGCCCCTAATCCCTCCCAGCATCAGAGTCTTTTCCAATGAGTCAACACTTCTCATGAGGTGGCCAAAGTACTGGAGTTTCAGCTTTAGCATCAGTCCTTCCAAAAGAACACCCAGGGCTGATCTCCTTTAGAATGGACTGGTTGGATCTCCTTGCAGTCCAAGGGACTCTCAAGAGTCTTCTCCAACACCACAGTTCAAAAGCATCAATTATTTGGCACTCAGCTTTCTTCACAGTCCAACTCTCACATCCATACATGACCACTGGAAAAACCATAGCCTTGACTAAACGGACCTCTGTTGGCAAAGTAATGTCTCTACTTTTGAATATGCTATCTAGGTTGGTCATAACTTTTCTTCCAAGGAGTAAGCGTCTTTTAATTTCATGGCTGCAGTCACCATCTGCAGTGATTTTGGATAAAAGCGATAAAGATAAAGTCTGACACTGTTTCCCCATCTATTTCCCATGAAGTGATGGGACCAGATGCCATGATCTTCATTCTCTGAATGTTGAGCTTTAAGCCAACTTTTTCACTCTCCTCTTTCTTCATAGACACCCCCAAATGTTATATTCATGGCCTGGCTCCATTCACCACTGCTACAACTCCCAGTATATCTCTGTCCCTGAGCTCTGTTTTGAGTGAGAGATTACACTTTCCAGTTGTTTATATTTCCATCTATGGGACCGTAGGCTACTCAAACTCTGCATATCCAAAACCAGGCTCATCCTACTTTTTCCAAGTCCCACTCCTCCAAATTAGCCAGCGTGGCACAACATGACCAGTTACACTGATGGGCACCCAGCCTTTCCTGTGAGCCCTCAGCTGCGTTTCCCAGCAGGGTGCTTGCTCGGCTTTCCAGGCGGCTGCTTTCTAGCTTAGTTGGCTAATATGAGGCCCTCCCAAGAGTTCGGAGGTTGACTGGAAGAGAAAAACCAAGGTATTATACCACACACACACACATCTTGCCAGACAATACTTAGAACAGATTCTTTGTTTTTGTTTGGACCCTTTATGAAATACCCCCCACCCCTTTAACACCCCTCAAATCACTCCATTCTTTCCTCTCCATCCTCACTGTCATTGACTTTCATCCAGTCGTCATCATTTCTCTCCTACATCTTGATGACAGAATGTATGTCCTTTGTGTTAAGTTTCCTTGAACGATCCATCCTCTATACTGTTGCAGACTGGACTCTCAAAGGTGACGGTCAGGTACTACTCTCCCATCTAACCTGGCTGATAGCCGTCTGTGAAGGAAAATCAGTTACAAGTAGCTTCTTAGAGTAGCTCCATCTCGCCTTGGAGACCATGGTTGTACAACTCAGCAACAACGGACTGGCCCAAGGTCATGACCTGATCTGAAGGTATCTAATCTAGAAAGGATATGAGAGGGTTCAGTGGCCCATGAGGCAGCCTGGCTTGAGAACTTTGTTCGTTGTGAGTACCAATATTGCACCATTACTAGTCAGCCTAATTAGATCCTTTGGCAGTTTTCAGTGAGAGACTTTACCCAGGAGAGTGAAGCGGAAGTGAAACACAGAGGAAAGGAGTTGAGGGAAGCCATGAGGCAGCAGACGCAGGGGCACACTCAGCATTGGGAGCAGCAGGGCAGCATCCCTGGGAGTACCAGCTGAAACTCCATGGGAAGAAGTATCAGGACAGAGTCCAGAGTCAGGAGGAGGATGGCACCAGGACCGCTGCTGGCACCCGGGAGCAGCTGTGAGCTGACAGGACACGGGGCCACTCATCTGTTTGAGGAGGTCCCTGTAATTCCCCCTTCTCTGTCTTCCTTAAATAAATCTTTCCATAAAACGTTGTTTCTTTTCCTCACAATCTAATTCCACCCCCATTCATCACGTGTTTCACAAAATTGCCAGCTTATTAGACGCACTAGAGTGACTTGGAAAGTTTAGGAAACACTTCCTTCCCACTAACACTTTTACAGTGTAAAGCCCTCCAGGATCTTGGCTCTTGTCTCTAGAAGCATCTGAGCAGAGCTGTTCTTCCTCAAAAGGACTGTGAGGTCTTTGTAATAGTACTGGGCACCTTTCTCTCATAGCAACGATGTGAACACAGGTGATTATTCTTAATAACTAGCAGCAGTCCAACTGCAGGGGAGTCTCATGACTCTGCCTTTGTATTTACTGCACCAGGTGCCTGCAATGGCCAGGAAAAGGGAGTTGTCACTTTAAGTGTTTGTAGTCTTACTGCTCAGTTAAAGGGTCAGTGAAGACTTCTCTGCTACCCTCCCTCTCCTTTACTGCCTCCAGTAGACAGGTCTTGTCTGTCTGTTCTCTGACACCTGTACAAAATTATCATTGTTTTAAAATCTGTTGAATTTCATTCTCTCTCCTTAGACTGAGCAACTAGGACTAAGATTCTAACTAGTGCATTCCTATATGGCCCTGTGTACGGAGGACACAGAAGGTCTGCAAGAAATTAACACATTCATTGAAGGAAGGCTTGTCCTGTTTATGGGAAGCCTCAGTGAGCTGCTACGATACAGTAGAAAGAAAGCTAGAGTCAGGCTTTGGATCTGGCTCTAATTTATTTGCATAATCACAAAGTATCTCAATCTCAACCTGATTTTCCAGCTCTGAAATGTGGTCAGATGTTTAAGGGTTCAGCCTAGTAACTTCTGTGGTCCTTGCTATGCCATGAATTCATTTCAGGACTGGGCTGGGACTTGCTCCTACTGACACCGCATCCTCACTGCACCTGTGGCCAGGGTGAAGCTGCAACTGCCCTGGTAGTCACACATCACACCTCTGATTCTAGAGTTCATGCCTGTGACTCTACCTGTTTGTTCTTGTTGATTTTGTGGAGTGGAGAAGGGATTCGTTATTTCATATTACACAGTACCCTTTTCTACATAGTCAAGGTAGGCTTCAAGATGTAGATAACATAGATTATATCAGTCTACAGGAAGATTCACAAGATGTTTTAATTTCAAATATATAAAACTATGTTCGGTAAAGGAAGCTTTGAGGGCAAAAACTTTCAGGCTACCATGTTCAAGAAAGTTTGTTATCTACTTTCATGCATTTCAAATTCAAAGACAAGAGAGGACAGTATGAAAATCTGATTTTATTGAACATGCATGCATACCAAATGTAAAATTAGTTGAGCTGACATATCCAGTTAGATAAAACTCTCTAAATAGATTATATAAAATAGATTAGCAACCATCATTTCTCATAGACTTCTCATCTATAATAAAAGACTTTTGCCTTTGGCATAACTTTGATATTGCTGGAAAATAGTTTTGATACTTGACAGTAATATTATGAAATAGAAAATGGAAAAATATGAAATATATCTATATCTAAAAAAATATTTTTAAACAACAAATTCATACTTATTTGCTTGTTCTCGACAAGGAACAAATTTAGCAGAACAAAGATCTGAAATGTATAATTTATACCCAGTCATCACATGTATTTTTCAGGAACCAGCCTTCTGGCAAGAAGGAAGGATGTATGATTCTTCCCAGACACTCCACCAGGAATTACTTATGAGTCAGAATTTGGCAAAAGTCTGCTGACATTTCCTTGACACGTTTGTTCTCCACCCTTACAATCACAGGCCATTATTTTAGAGATTGAGAACCATTCCTAACTCATAACTAGTTATCATAACTAGTCCCTTGTTGTCTTGCCCCATGCCTCCATTTACCTACATGTTTTTGGGAGTTGTCTCCCTGAACCCCAAGTCTCTATTGCCTGTTCATAAAATCTAAACTTGGTCTACACAAGACTTGCTCCACCTGATCACTCTCTCCCAGCACCTCTCCTCACCGCCTCTGCTCTGCTGTGGCCTCTTGAGCTTGCCCAAATGCCCCCATGCAGTTTTGGGCTTCCAGTCCCAGAATAAGAAAGCACCTCACTCTTTTGGGCCAGGCTTGGTGGGGCCAGTTCTCATGCCTTTGCTCATGCTGTCCCCAATGTGTAAAATGTCCTACCCCAAACTCGTACTTTTGGAAAACACTCCCATTTTTCAAGTCTCAGTACAATCCCTATAGTTCTTGCCAAATCAGTGAAGATGAACCACTTCTTTCTCTGTGCCTTCAGTCAGCTCTATTGCAGAAAGCCTCACCGTGTCCTTCTGTGTGCATGA
Organism: Ovis aries; assembly: GCF_016772045.2. Taxonomy (NCBI): domain Eukaryota; kingdom Metazoa; phylum Chordata; class Mammalia; order Artiodactyla; family Bovidae; genus Ovis; species Ovis aries. The sequence continues at coordinate 2,816,807 of NC_056070.1, forward strand.
GACCATCAGCTTCGAGGAAAAGGCCCTTGTCCCACTCACCTTTTCACCCTCAGCACTTGCTTTGCTTCATCTTAGCCCTGGCTAGTCTTGTTCAACCTTTAGCTAGGTATGGCAAAGAACAAATAAGCAACCAAAACCTGCATCAGTCACTACTGGATTATCATTTTACAAGTTAGAGTAAAAATTTGTAGGATTTTAAGGATGAATTTTACCTAATGAAGCCCAGAGCAATTCACTAGAGACATTAATGGCTCAGGGTTTCTTCCATAACCACAATCAAGGATGTATGCTTCTTTTTCTTCCCGGTTAAACAACCAATCAAACTGAACACAACAAAATAAAAACTCTCCTTTTCTCCTAAGATCAACAAGCTCCAGGGAATAAACCCTTCCTTCCCATTCCCTTTTCCCACAAGTAACAGGACACGTCAGTATGATGAGATCCCCTCTTTATATTTCTCTGCCTGATGCTGGCACTGCCTCCTTCACACATTTCTGTGACCCTTCAGGAAGAGTTCCTCTGTTTGTTTTCCCATAGCACTGTGTATACTCTAATATAGGTAGTTAACAAACATGAATTCTAGACCATGAAACTGTAACAGGTCAAAGTCTGGCACATAATGAGCACATAAATGAAAGATGCATTGAATCTTGCTTTAAAGATATGAAGTGAGTCAAGACTAATTAGGTTAATTTCAACCTTAAATACTCCCCTTAGCTTTTAATGAGAGATCATGATCTTTGAACACAGATTTAACAATACACAGTGATTTTTTTGCTACCTACAATACTAAAGTCTGAAGAAAGGTGTAAATTATTCATGAGGACACCATGTTTAAATGAGTTTATTTATAAACAATTGCTACATAAGTAATATACAGTAAGTGAAAAACCACTAATACAATGAAGTTCTCATAGTCGTTGTTTTTATGTATACACACTAAGAATAACTTTAAATGGTTGGAATAGGCCCACAGAACACTTTATTCTGTGGTGTTGTCATTTCATGTTTTAAGTATTCAACACATTTAAATGATTAAATACAAAGTTATTATTAAACTCTAACTGAATTTGTTGTTGGTAAATTAGTGGTGATAAAACATCAAATATACCAAAATTTACCCTTAAATTTGTTCTGATTGGATCACTGAGTTACCAACCCTGTCCTCCTCATACCACTCATTATGTGACTCATTATTTTCTGATTCTTGATAGTTTATAGGCTTGTAGCTTAGTTTTTAGAATTTGGTGATTTTGCAAAAGTACTTACACACTTGCTTTAACATTGCTGCATCTCAACTCTGACATTAAAACAGCCTCTGTGTAATCAACTTACATGCCTGGTAGTATTAAGACACTTAAAAATGACTTCTAACAGCTATTTCCCTTAGTCTTACTTGCTTGGGTTTTTATATATTGCTGAAGCATCATTCTTTTAAGGATGTAAACTATACTGACTTGGTAATGAAATGGCGAAACCTAACTAGAAGACAAATGCCAGGGCTTTAAAAAATTATACAGCGCATTAGTAAGTGCTTTAAAATTAAACCATCCAATGACATGCAAGTTACACTATAGATGTGAAAAACGGGCTGAATGTGCTTTGATGTTCACCCCCACTGATGCTCTAGACGAACTACACCGTTATGACACTAAGCAATTAAGAACTAACAGTTTGTCAGTCTGAGTACATGTCTGAATACCTGTACTCAGTCTCAGCACATCAGTCCGAGTACATGTACTCAATACATCTGTGTATTTAATTGGCACATACACTCTCCAAGTACCCAACATACTTCAATCCTATGTTCATTTTCCTCTCAGAGTGGTTTAAAGTAACTACAGTGACACATAAAAGGGAAAAAAAATGAATGCCAGGCTTCCTATTAAGTAAAGCCAAATCAAAACTATAGTATTATTAGCTATTTCTGCAGGCAAACATATTTCTATAGTTCTGGTCAGTTATTTTATCATTAAACCTTAACTTTGCCAATATTGTTTCAAGAAATGAAATTACTCTTGACTTACTAGAAATTATATATCATACACAAAGAAAATGTGATTTTTTTGGCCAATCATCAAACATGCTTTCATCTGAATAAGGGAAATTATTTTAGTTTAACATAAAATTTTCAATGAAACAGCATAAATTTACAATAGTTAGTGGTCTCATTCAACAAATTTTCCAGTCTTCTAATTCAGACTTAACAGAGAAGAACAATGATTATAGGAGAAAAAGAATAGCAAATAATCTCCTGTGGCCATCACCTTACAGGTTGCTTTTCTCATAACGGTGAATTCTAGCACAAGCCGTCATGTTTCCAAGACTCACGGTGCCTGGGAATGGAACTGCCTGGGAAGATTCAGAAAGCCTCCATCCTTGGGCTTACATGGTAAGCACTTTGTGTCATTCTTAATCACATTTTTATCCAGCACACATTATTACAGGTCACATTTTTCTCGACAATGCTTATACTGATTTGTGCTATATAAATATCAACATTTCTATACAGAGAATGCATACGCTGGCACAGGAGTATGAAGTTAGCCAGCCATCCATAAGCAGAATGGAATAAAAATTGCTGGAAGAGTAGTATATGATGCCAAGCCCAGACAGACTATAGACGCCAATCCCAAGACTGCAGAAGCAAGGACACTTCTCTGATCACGAATAATTATCTTCACCTTCTCACAAAACTGGAAAATAAAATTTAAGAATATTAGAAAAGGCCAAACCTAAGAAGAATCATACATACCAAACAGTAGAGCACAACTTTTCCAGCTATTTCCTGTCACCAGAAGAACTAGAATTTCTCTCACAACTTAGGGAAGAATGTAAGTTGTTCACAGTTCGGTTTCCTGATTCCACATCCCAGAGTGGCTGAAATAATACTTTAGGCACTTGCCCTTGTAAATGCAGAACATTTACAAAAAACTACAGAGAATATAACCACATAATAGTTATTCAGGATTAAAGGTTAAAAACAACATTAAACTGCCTCTCGATAACAATAACATATTCAAAAGTAAAATGATCTTGAGCAAATAGAATTTAGCCCATCATTATCGGTGAATATGATTCCTACAACTCACCATTCTACAATTTGGCAATACTTCTGATGATAAATTTCTGATAAGCCTCAAAATCTAAAGGCATCAAAAGTCGAATTTTATTGTCATATCGCATTTCCTGCCAAAATAAAGTCACGATCACTTGAAATTGAAAATTGCCTGCTGGAGATAAAGATAAACGAGATCTTTACCTGCTGAAGAATGCATTCTTCTAAGATGTGTATTTTTTTCTTAGAAAACTGATTTTTCTCAGAAGTATTACCTGGATCACTCTTAATCATTTAACCTGTCCAGACTACCTTTTTCTCATCCATGCGAATATTGAGGTTGTTATGAGGATCAAATGAGATCTATTTTGCAAAAGTACTCTGCATTCGTCTGCATGCTGTATAAATGTAAGGTATTACAATGATTATTTTCACTGCTAGATCTTAACAGTTATCTCTACCTCATCACTGTTGGGGCAGAATTTAGCAATTAATTGCTCCATTTTGATAAGAGTTTCCTACTTGTTCTCAGTTAGTGAAGAATCTGCCTGCAATGTCAGTAGACCCTGGTTTGATCCCTGGGTTGGGAAGATCCCCTAGAGAAGAAAATGGCAACCCACTCCAGTATTCTCACCTGGAAATCCCATGCACAGAGAAGCCTGATGGGCTACAGTCCATGGGGCTGCAAAGAGTTGGGGATACAACTGAACAACTAAGCACTTGGCTTTAAGCTCCTTTTCTAGATGGCACTGTATATGCTTTTCGGGTCCCCTATAGCGGCCTATGTAGTTCTGGACAGCCACGTTTCCAAATTCTTAATGGATAGAATGAAAGTGAAAGTGTTAGTCGCTCAGTGTGTCCAGCTCTTTGCCACCCCACGGACTGTAGCCCACGGGTTCCTCTGTCCATGGAATTCTCCAGGCAAGAATACTGGAGTGGGTAAGCATTCCCTTGATCTTCCTGACCCAGGGATCGAACCCAGGTCTCCCGCATTGCAGAAACAAGTCCAATATATTTTAACACACCACCTTCACTGTAAGGCTGTCTCTGTCAGTACTTTTATACAGTATCTCAATAAACATAAAATTTCCAGCTGGTTATCCATATATCATTCTTTTCGTGTGTCAAACATATGATTTGTCTCTTTCTACTAAACTAACAAGATATTGAGTAACAAATACATAATTTTAAAGTGATGAGGAGATGACGATCAAACTGAATGAAGTTTTCAGGATAGTTAAGAAAAGCTGCTTGGCAGATAACGGGGAGATATACATTTCGGTGGGCTTCTCAGGTGGCACAGCAGTAAAGACTCCTCCTGCCAATGCAGGAGGTGTAGGAGACATGAGTTCAATCCCTGGGTTGGCAACCCACTCCAGTACGCCTTCCTGGAAAATTCCATGGACAGAGGAGCCTGGAGAGCTACAGTCTGTGGGGTCACAGAGAGTTGGACACAACTGAACACATACACACACATACATTTAGGTAAATAAGAATACTGTCTTGATAGAGTCATTCTTCTTTTATCTTTTTTCCCAATAATATTTAATTAAGACCAACATAGAATCATTGTGGACTTTCTTTCTCCCATAAGAGGATCATCTCATTTCTAATGTCCTGTCCAGGAGGCACCTCTGGTGTTGCTCCATGGTAGGAAATGCCCTCTAGTTCTAGCTTAATGTTAAGAAGCCTGTAGGGGCACCTTTGAGCAACAAATCCGTGCAAATTAAAAGGGGGTACATGTATTCATTTTGGCAATGCAAAGCAATACCAGCAAAGAAAAAAAAAGCATAAGAAATAATAATAGTTACTAGTTAAAGGGCTTTATAGCTTATGAAATACTGAAATTATTATAAAATGGTTTAATTTTCCATTTTCTAAGCTTGTATTAAAAAAAAAAAGCATCACTGCCAAAGGGAGAAAAAAAAGATTCTCTTCCAGTTCACTTTCATATTAATTGTAGTGTTTTCATGAGGGAAAGTGCTCTTGAGAGATTTTATAAACACAAATTTAAGTGAGACAACTGTGTAACTCTCATGTTAAGCTGATGAGAGTTGTATATATGGAGAACTCAACCACCAGTCCCAGAATCAAGTCAGTCCTTATGTTTCTAGGAGATAAAAGCCAGTCCTCCTTCAGTACTAATGACCTACTTCTCTCAGGGCATGTTCAAAAACAGTCCTTAGAATTGGAAAATTTGGGATGGGGATTCTTTTTCCCCCCTAGGAAATCTACTGTGTGGCCAAATTGTTTGTTAGACCATTCAAAGTGAAGACAAAAACTCAGTTTCACAAGAGGTGCTATGCAGCAAGAGCAATTAAAGCACTTCTCTACGTCTATAAAACCTTAAAAAGTTTCCAAAGAGGAAAAACTGTTCCAACTAGTTATTTATGCAGATTAAATATTTTACTACCTTAAAAAAGCACTTGTACTATTATTTTATAGAAATATATAATACAGTGTTATATGTGTTCCATGAAAGGGTAACTCCTAATTATGGGAGGGAAATACTGTTTTTCTTTAGAGAAATGACTTGCTTGGGTCCCAAGTAAATCTGACGTGTTTCCTTTTGAACACTTTTGGAGCCAGTGTTTGTAAATGTGCTGAAGCTCATTTCTGAACAGGCCTGGACTGAAGCTGTGATTTTTGAATCACTGCACAGTGCTGTAACTGTATTTTTATTTTACTTAGAATTCCTAGATTGAGTCTGTTACGGCTTTATAAATATTCTGTAAGGAGTTTCATACATGGATGTAAACAAGCACTATACTTTCGTGCTCTGCTAAAGAGGAAAGATTTTCCCATGTGGGTCAAAAAATTAAGATGTGGAAAAATTAAAAAAAAACTGGTTACATGGACTTAGACTCTTTTGGTCCCATCATATCTAAACATGAAGAGTACAAATGAAATGTATTATGTGATTGCCCAGACTTTCACTTCAAAGGAGGCACACTAAGGAGGCACACTAACAGCACCTCCAGCGACTGCAGAGAAGGGTAAGCCTTCCAACTGCAAATGAAACTGCAGGCTTAAAATGTGACTTTTATAAGTTAAGAGGTTTCAAAAGGCAATAAAAAATCCACTATTTTTTCCTTTGGCTTTGTAGCTAATTTAATCATCTTAAATTCTAACAGTTCCTGCCCCCTCCCTTTTTAAAGTACCCATAAAATTACCTTCCAACATTTAATGACTCTTCTGAAAAACCAATTGTTTTAATCTCTGGGGAACTCTGAAACACTCCAACCCAACTGTGGGGCTAGCGGATGTAGGATGCTTAACAATGGGGAAGTCTAAATGGGGATTAAAACCAGCATAAAAGAAATGCAGAATACCAAGGAGAAGATTTCCCTTAAGCTCAGCCACAGGAGTAAGAGACCTACCAGGGAGGTCTTCTTAATAGATATTTTGATAGTTTATATTAAGCAAAGAGAATTCTCTCTCTGCAGCTCATAGGGAAAACGGGCATGCTTCCTTGTTTTAAAGGCACAACAATTTGTACTAGACAGTGTTATAGATTAAATATAAACTCTGGACACCTTCCTTCTAACTGCCAATTCTTGGGTAAAGTTGCAAGCATATGGCGACAGATTTTCTGTGACCCTCCCAGTCACCTGCCCTTGTCATTTCAACTACGCTGGGTGGACACCCTGATGACTTCTGCAGCAATAACTGGGCAGCTCTCTGGCGTCGCTGGCAGCGGTACTGCATTGCCACACTCTTGCGCCGTGCATTTCGAGATATCCTGCAAGGCACACTGCCATTTATTTATTTACTTCGCTTTCCTGAGGAACACCAGAAGGTTCGTTACTAAATCTAGAACTCAATCCCTGCTCCCAGGGGTGAGGAAAGTTTAGGGATGAGAGGAAGTGTCCCCACCGAGCCCACCGGGGTTAGAGTCACACGTGGTACCTTGTCGGCTTGGGGGCTAATCGCGGTGCCGAACCTGCAGTAGGTGACGAAATGCTCGCAGTTGTTCCAAAGCAGGCTGTAGGGAGTTGTGCCCAGCAGCTTCTCTGCCCTCTGTGCCACCTCTTCGTTGAGCAGCGCCTTCTTCTTGAGGGATCTGTCCAGGTGATTGACCAGGATCTCGGCTCCGTAGGCGAAGTCCTCCACGGTGTCCACGCGGATGCTGGCCACCCTGCCAATGACGCCTAGGATGAGACGCTTGTTGGAGACCACTTTCTGCGTGAGCCCTTTGTCGTCAGTCAGGGCCAACAGGATATCGGGCATCATGTGGGCGACACGGTTGTCGCCCAGGTAGATGCCATAGTGCGTCAGGTGGGTCCGAGGCACCTCCAGCACATCGCCGCGGAGAAAAGAGTTGATCTCATATAAAGTGTTCCCCGCCTTGTCTTCGCCCGGGGCGCCCGAACTGAAGAACTTGAAGTTGGAGATGAAGAGTAGCTTCTCCAGCACGAGCGACACCGCCTCCAGCACTGGGTTCTTCATCCTGTAGGGAAAAGAGAGTCTTGCGGCGAGGGCACCGCCGTTTCCCCGGCACCGGCCGCGCGGAGCCGGGCAAGGTGCGCTGGCCGAACAGGGGCGCTGCGCCGCTGCGCACCCGGCAGCCCGACGGCCAGCGCCGCGGGGCACGTCGCCTGCGGAGGAGAGAGGGAGAGAAAAAGAAGGCGAGAAGCCTGGAGATCGGCTCGGCCTGGCCGCGCCACACGGGGACTGAGGAGGATGCGGAGCTGGCCGCGGGGACAGCGGGACCTGCCCTACAAGCCGGATGCTATGTATATAAAGCGCACCTGCAGGCCGGGCCGGGGCGCGGGGCCGCGCGCGGTACTCGAGACGGAGCCGTCGCCGATGTATTTATCGCCGTCGGGGGGGCGGGGCCGAACGCCGTCACAGACCCGGCGAGAGCGCTGATTGGGGCCAGCGGCGAGCGTGCTCGCTCAGGGGCGGCGCCGGCCCGCAGGCCCGGAGGAAAAGGCGGGCCGCTTCTGGGCTTCGAGGTTCTGCCTAGCGACCCCTGAGGCCTCCTCTTCGAGATCCAAACCTTAGCACTTCCCGCCTCTCAGCGGCCGGCTTTGGAAAGTAGAGGCCGCGCAAGAGATCTTGCACCTGCTAGACTGGGGCGCGTTCTGGGTACCTCTGGGACTTTCTTGGCGGAGAGTCGCCTTGGGCGAGATTTCTGAATAGAGCCACCTCTCTCCAAAAGGTTCCTAAAATATCTACATTTACTCTGAGAAGTGTGCGCGCCTCGAAAACCTCCAGATTCCTTCCTAAACTCCGCAGAGCAGCGCTCCTGCACACCGCGCACTCTTCTCCCCTTTAAATGCCCCGAATGCCCCTCGCTGTCCTCTGGCTCGCGGGTGGGAAGCGAACCCGCGAGTGATCGGAACCCGAGGCGCCTCCGCGGTCCGTGGCGCCAGGGTCCGTTGAGCGCACGGCTCCCAAACGTCAGCAAGTAAAACGACGAAGCGCCCAACATTCTCCTGGAAAACCGAATTAATTTTTCCAGCTTCAGAGTCACATGGATCCAGCTGCTTCGATTCAGTCACCGAAACTTCGCCTCTTACAGCGCAGCCCCTCGGAGGTGGCTGAGATAGGGGCGCTGCGCTCCGGGGCGCACGCGCGCCGGGGCGCCGCGGTTGCCGAGCACGCGCCAGTCTCCACACGCCGAGTCCCGACCCATCGCCGAGTTCCGTGCTCACGCATTATGTAAATACTTAAATTCCTCGGGCAAAGGCCACAATTTGGCTCCACAAAGCCGCCCGGTGCGGAGCTAACAGGTTCTGGCAGCTAACAAATTCTCCGCTTGCCTGGGGGAGGGCGCTCCCAGCGGGTGATGGATGAAGGGACATCCTGGAAGACCGAGGGGAATGGAGACCAGACGGGGAGGAGGCCGGCTCCCCAGTGTCCTCCGAGGCCCAGCCTTCGCTCTGATTCCTCTACCGTCTGCGCTCTGCCCCAGACGTTCGGCTTGCTGGTGACTTTTGTTCATTTCACAAACGATTTCGAATCACATTTTAGTCCCAGCAAAGAGAAGAAAATTCCATTTCCCTCCCCCCCCCCGCCAAAAAAAAAAAAAAATCGATAAAGGAAGGTGGGTTAAGAGGGGAGAGGCAGTGGATGAGGAAATTTTAATGTATTATTTCCCCATTCTTAGCCCCAAATTTAAAGAAAAGTGCGGTTAGCGGGTAGCTTAATCAAACTCCTGGACACACAGGAACTAGTTAACGTCCAGCAGCACACCAGCTCCCGAGGTCTGCCGGTCTGGGATGTCTGTGGACATTTTTAGCAGTCCGATCCAGACCTTGGCGTACACGTTAACTGTAGACCCGGCTCTGGTCTCGCCGCTCTGGTCCAGTTCTGGGAAAGCACGGATACCGGAGCCTCCAGGGTCAAGAGCCAAACGGCCCGGGAAGATCAAAAGGGACTTGGTAATTAGCGATTTCCGTCTCTAGTGGTCACTAACCCGACTTAAAACGCTAAGACAGTCTGCACCCGGCTAATTTGCTGGAGACAAAAGCAAGAACTGCCTCCCTTTCAGAGAGAAGGGGGAAAAAAATTAAGGAAAAATCACCTATAGACAGTCTCATTCCCAGGGCGTTTTGTGAGTCAGGCGGCGGCAAGCCGATTTGCATTTGATTTTTCTCTTTCCCGGTAAGGTTAATTTTTGGACCGCCGCCTCTGAAAAGGGAGTCACTTAACGAAAGAAAAAACAGAAAGAGAGAGATGAGAGTGATATGAAGCATGAAGCCTCATACTTTGCTCAAGATGTAGGCGCTCTGCTGTCTTGGGCAATGAATGGTGAGCGAGTGTCCGTAGTTTCTTGAAGGTTATTTTTGCCTTGGTTAACTCCCTATTTTTAAGCCAGATTGTTATGCTGTTGAATAAATTTATTTTTCTCAATGGAACTGCCCCAGAGCTGCCCTCTCTGCCTGCCTTGCCTGCCAGGAATTTGGCTCCGGGAACCTGTAGGAGACAGTGAAATGTCTTCCTGTGTCCCTGTTTGAAGTCTCTTCAGACCTATCAAGTAGGGAAGCGTTAGCAAGGACTAGGCTGCTTTTCCACTGAGAGAATGAGCTCTTGTTGGCTGAACAAAACTTTCCTTACAACGACAGTAGTCAACATTCTCAGAGTAGCATATAAGTAAACTGCTGCTGCTGCTGCTGCTAAGTCAGTCAGTCGTGTCCGACTCTGTGCCACCCCAGAGACGGCAGCCCACCAGGCTCCCCCGTCCCTGGGATTCTCCAGGCAAGAACCCTGGAGTGGGTTGCCACTTCCTTCTCCAATGCATGAAAGTGAAAAGTGAAAGTGAAGTCGCTCGGACGTGTCTGACTCTGAGCGACCCCATGGACTGCAGCCTACCAGGCTCCTCTGCCCATGGAATTTTCCAGGCAAGACTACTGGAGTGGGTTGCCATTGCCTTCTCCGGATATAAGTAAGCCTACCTCCCTAAATTAGTCAAACTAAGGGAACACAATTGCTATTAGAAGGAAAGGCCCACCCAAGAGAAATCTAACATCAGAACATTTTCCTTCCTAAACCAGAAGCGGTCATTCATTCGTAAAGGGATGAATCCCATTTGCTAGACAGACTCGTAGTTTCCCAGTTGTAGGAAAGGTGGCTGCATTCAACAAGTTTGGTGTAAACGCCTTAAATGCATTCAAAACTGGGTCGCCCGGTCTGGTGAGGGGATTGTGAAAGCGTGCTGGCCTTCCAGGACCACATGATGATATCAGCTCTCGCCTCGCTGTTCCTTTCTACCTTCCCACGCAAAGAGCCAAGTCAAAAGACAGCCACAGCATCCACTCAGCCTGGCATCCCTGTCTCCCAGTGGGGCAGACCACGATTCCACGGGGTTTCTGCATAAAGGAAGCTGGAATCCGGGCTTGCAGAGCCCACCTAACTTTTAGGCTTCATCTTCAGGCCCTGGATCCCGCCTCGAGTCCCAAGAGGAAGAGCTCCCGTTCTCCATTCTCCGGGGGAAAGGCGCGGAGTCCCGCAGAAGCCCAGAAGCTAAGGGATTTCCTATCCGCAGAGTTTTTACTTCTGGAGATCCTCTTCCTCAGAAGACTTTGCAGTGGAGGACTGGATCACAGAATCTTGTGCCTCCTCTGTGCTAGGCACTGAGTTAATAAGCATTTTCTCACTTAGTCCTCCTAACCCAGGGAGTGTTGTCTCCGTTTTACACAGGAAGAAACTGAGCTTATAACTCACTCTCTGTGACGAGTGTTAGTATGGATCAGGACTGAACCGCAGCTTCTTTCCTCCCAGGTCCACCACCACTGAGGAAGGTCTGACTTCACATCAGTTCACCCACCTGTCACCCAGTGCCTACTATATGCCCAGCTCTGTTCCCAGGCCTGGAATTTAAATTAAAAACCTGCCAGGGTCCAGCCCCGGTGGATCCAGGGTGATTTGAAGATGGGGATGGCGTCGGCGTCCTTGGAAAAATACATATTTAATTACAGATAAATAGAGAGATTAGAAACGGATAGTGTAGTAGGAAAATTAGTGGAGAAAAAGAGGCTGAATAACTTGGTTTACATGGAATAGCATCCATGCTCCAGATGGGAATTCAGCCAGAGAAATAGGGAGCAAGAAAGAAGCAGCATGGGGGAATCAGTCTTTCCGGAAACTGATCCAATTTCTTTATTTTGGGGTTTGCTTATATACCTTTTGTTACACATAGGGATGATGTGTTACACATAGGGATGAATACAGAGTCACACTGGGGTCAGCAGTCCTGACCTCCATCAAAATCAGATGCTTCACAGAAAAAGGTCTTAGGGATTTTATGATCTTTTCTTTCTGATAACCAAAAAACTTATTTTTTCCAAGGGTGTTTTTTCTTAAACCAGGCACCACCCTCCAAATAAAGTTGCATTCCTATAGGATGAGGGTGTAGTGAGTTATAATCAAGAAAGGAATTTATTTAACCCAAGGTTAACATGATTAATCTTAAAGATTAATACTTATTTCTCCTATATGCTTAAAGGTTAATACTTATTTCTCCTATATGTTAGTGATATTCATTATAAGGGCAGGGAATATGGAGATTTAGCAGCAAATATCAGCCCAACAAATGAAAATCCTTTCACCAATATTCTCCTTAAGATCTATTTAGTTTTAAGATATTGATAAAGTTACATTTTTACACAGCAAGGACATAGTGATTTATAACAAAGTACAGTGATCTATTACAAAAGAGAAAATCCATTAACTCAAAAAGTCTAGTATTGCTAACATCAAAAACTACTATATTTCCTTTTCTATATTCCAAATACATTGATTAATATATTCCCAGGTGCCTAAGGATATGGAGGCCTGGTGGCAATCATTGACTCAACAATGAGAAAAGCCCTATGCTAATTAAGACTCTCAAAATACTCCAAAACTCTCTGTGCTGTTTATGGTTGAGAGGTAGTAAACAATCATGTGCATAGTGGCAGAAGTATGGATAATCCTGTCACACAAGCTAGTCTGTCAGCAGAGAGGTTTGACGTGAAACATCCTTGTCCCACCCAGAGCAGGGAATTAGCAGCAATTATTGACACAACAAATGAAAAACCCTTCACCAATATAATTCCTAAGCAACCCACTATACTAATAATTTCCAACTCCCCAAAAGAATTTGCCTTTAGTAAGTCTAAAACATCTCGTGCCTCTCAGATTGGGAGGCTGTAAACAATCACATGTGGCCGGATGAACCTATACAGGCGGGCTAGATAAACTTCAGAGGAGTCTGAAACACTCTTGTCATGCCCAGAAATTTTTATTGACTTGGAGCTGCAAGTTAAGTCCTTCTCCGAGAGAAATGGTGATGGGGAGAGCCCCCTGTAAAGTCAGAGGTGTAGGTGAGAGCATAAAACAGACTCTGGTTTTGGGATAGATGCTCAGGAACAGGGGCTTGATCCTGAGGCTTGATCACGCCTTTGCGTATGCCAAGCCTCCTTCCTCATGACCTTTGCCATGGGCAGAGTTCCTCACGCTGGCCCCCGACAAAAACCCAACCTAAATTTAGCTCCCCAAACTTTTCTTTTTCATTTGGGGTTCATTTCCCTGCTTCTGTAGTACTATAGATTCCAATTTTTAACATCACTTACTGCTATAGAGAAAGATCTGATTATGGTTCTGGTTAATAGTATCCCTCTCAGGAAGGCCCAGCTCTACTTTCTCCTTAGAGACCGGAAAAGGATAGGCAGGTAAGTGATGGGTATCTTGCCAAGGGCATAGAGTCAGAAATAGAATCTAAGGGCAATGTCCCAAACTCCTTAGCTCTTAGAACTTCTCTCCCCTAAGCCTGATAAATTTGGCTTTCTGAACTTCAGGTTTTTTGATTTATCATCCTTCAGGATTATTTTGTTGTTGTTCTTAGATTTTTTTTAGACTGATAAATCATTAGGCATGTAAATAATGACAGTCTTAAAACTAGTTTTTCTTCTGAACTAGGTTCCCATCTACTGTCAGTTTCTTTACGTATACTCAGCTCTGGCCACATTGACACAAAGGGAGCTCAAACTAGCTGACTCTAGGAGACAGGAAGAATAAAAGGTTTTGTGAACTCCCCTCTGGAGCCTGAGGAAAAAGAGCTGACACCTTTTCAAGAAATCTCCTAATCTAGTGCTCCCTGGAGTGTTTTCTGACAGGAAGCCATAACCTCCTGGGAGGATGATTCCCCAACTTCCTTGCTGGTTGGCCAGAACCTTACTCCTAGGGCCTCAAGTCTGCATAGTGTCTTTAGAAAGATTAAAGGAGCAGCTACAGCCAGACAGAATTTAGTTGTTTTCTGTTACTGTGGCTGTAGTTGTTTTGAAAGCCGTAAAATATAACTTAAAAAAAAACAACAAGAAATTCATATTTAATATTGCAAAAATCTTATCTCTTCAAGAATATTAGCGATACCAAGGGAACATATCATGCAAAGATGGACAAAATAAAACAGAAATGGTATGGATCTAACAGAAGCAGAAGAGATTAAGACGAGGGGGCAAGAATATACAGAAGGACAGTACAAAAAAGATCTTCATGACCCAGATAACCACGATGGTGTGATCCCTCACCTAGAGCCAGACATCTTGGAATGTGAAGTCAACTGGGCCTTAGGAAGCATCACTACAAACAAAGCTAGTGGAAGTGATGGAATTCCAGCTAAGCTATTTCAAATCCTAAAAGATGAGGCTGTGAAAGTGCTGCACTCAACATGCCAGCAAATATGGAAAACTCTGCAGTGGCCACAGGACTGGAAAAGGTCAGTTTTCATTCCAATCCCAAAGAAAGGCAATGCCAAAGAATGCTCAAACTACCACACAATTGCACTCATCTCACATGCTAGTTAAGTAATGCTCAAAATTCTTCAAGCCAGGCTTTAGCAATACGTGAACTGTGAACTTCCAGATGTTCAAGTTGGTTTTAGAAAAGGCAAAGGAACTAGAGATCAAATTGCCAACATTCGCTGGATCATCCAAAAAGGAAGAGAGTTCCAGAAAAACATCTATTTCTGCTTTATTGACTATGCCAAAGCCTTTGACTGTGTGGATCACAATAAACTGGAAAATTTTTCAAGAGATGGGAATATCAGACCACCTGACTTGCCTCTTGAGAAATCTGTATGCAAGTCAGGAAGTGACAGTTAGAACTGGACATGGAACAACAGACTGGCTCCAAATAGAAAAAGGAGTACATCAAGACTGTATATTGTCACCCTGCTTCTTTAACTTATATGCAGAGTATGTCATGAGAAACGCTGGGCTAGATGAAGCACAAGCTGGAATCAAGATTGCCAGGAGAAATATCAATAACCTCAGATATGCAGATGACACCACCCTTATGGCAGAAAGTGAAGAGGAACTAAAGAGCCTCTTGATGCAAGTGAAAGAGGCAAGTGAAAAAGATGGCCTAAAGCTCAACATTCAGAAAACTAAGATCATGGCATCTGGTCCCATCATATCATGACAAATAGATGGGGAAACAGTGGCAGACTTTACTTTTTTGGGCTCCAAAATCACTGCAGATAGTGACTGCAGCCATGAAATTAAAAGACACTTACTCCTTGGAAGGAAAGGTATGACCAACCTAGATAGCATATTAAAAAGCAGAGACATTACTTTGCCAACAAAGGTCTGTCTAGCCAGTTCAGTCCAGTTCAGTTCAGTTCAGTTCAGTCGCTCAGTCATGTCTGACTCTTTGCGACCCCCTGAACTGCGGCATGCCAGGCCTCCCTGGCCATAACCATCTCCCGGAGTTTACCCAAACTCATGTCCATTGAGTCTGTGACAGCATCCAACCATCTCATCCTCTGTCATCCCCTTCTCCTCCTGTCCTCAATCTTTCCCAGCATCAGGGTTTTTCAAATGAGTCAGCTCTTCCCATCAGGTGGCCAAAATATTGGAGTTTCAGCTTTGACATCAGTCCTTCCAGTGAACACCCAGGACTGATCTTGTTTAGGATGCACTGGTTGGATCTCCTTGCAGTCCAAAGGACTCTCAAGAGTCTTATCCAACACCACAGTTCAAAAGCATCAATTCTTCAGCACTAAGCTTTATTTATAGTCCAACTTTCACATCCATATATGACTATTGGAAAAACCATAGCTTTGACTAGATGGACCATTGTTGACAAAGTAATGTCTCTGCTTTTTAATTTGCTGTCTTGGTGGTCATAACTTTCCTTCCAAGGAGTAAGTGTCTTTTAATTTCATGGCTGGAATCACCATCTGCAGTGATTTTGGAGCCCAAAAAAATAAAGTCTGCCACTGTTTTCACTGTTTCCCCATCTATTTTCCATGAAGTGATGGGATCGGATGCCATGATCTTCGTTTTCTGAATGTTGAGCTTTAAGCCAACTCTTTCACTCTCCTCTTTCACTTGCATCAAGAGGCTCTTTAGTTCCTCTTCACTTTCTGCCATAAGGGTGGTGTCATCTGCATATCTGAGGTTATTGATATTTCTCCCAGCAATCTTGATTCCAGCTTGTGCTTCATTCAGCCCAGCGTTTCTCATGACATACGCTTCACATAAGTTAAATAAGCAGGGTGACAATATACAGCCTTGACATACTCCTTTTCCTATTTGGAATCAGTCTGTTGTTCCATGTCCAGTTCTAACTGTTGCTTTCCGACCTGCAAGCAGGTTTCTCAAGGGATGAAATGTTCCAGTTTATTGTGATCCACACAGTCAAAGGCTTCGACATAGTCAATAAAGCAGAAATAGATGTTTTTCTGGAACTCTCTTCCTTTTTGGATGATCCAGCGAATGTTGGCAATTCGATCTTTGGTTCCTCTGCCTTTTCTAAAACCAACTTGAACATCTGGAAATTCAGAGTTCCCGTATTGCTGAAGCCTGGCTTGAAGAATTTTGAGCATTACTTAACTAGCATGTGAGATGAGTGCTATTAAGCAGTAGTTTGAGCATTCTTTGGCATTGCCTTTCTTTGAGATTGGAATGAAAACTGACCTTTTCCAGTCCTGTGGCCACTGCAGAGTTTTCCATATTTGCTGGCATGTTGAGTGCAGCACTTTCACAGCCTCATCTTTTAGGATTCAAAATAGCTCCACTGGAATTCCATCACCTCCACTAGCTTTGTTTGTAGTGATGCTTCCTAAGGCCCAGCTGACTTCACATTCCAGGATGTCTGGCTCTAGGTGAGGGATCACACCATCGTGGTTATCTGGGTCATGAAGATCTTTTTTTGTATAATTCTTCTGTATATTCTTGCCACCTCTTCTTAATATCTTCTGCTTCTGTTAGGTCCATACCGTTTCTGTCCTTTATCGAGCCCATCTTTGCATGAAATATTCCCCTGGTATCTCTAATTTTCTTTAGAGATCTATCTTTCCCATTCTCTTGTTTTCCTCTATTTCTTTGCACTGATCACTGAGGAAGGCTTTCTTATCTCTCCTTACTATTCTTTGGAACTCTGCATTCAGTTGGGTATCTCTTTCCTTTTCTCTTTTGCTTTCACTTCTCTTCTTTTCACAGCTATTTGTAAGGTCTCCTCAGATAGTCATTTTGCTTTTTTGCCTTTCTTTTTCTTGAGGAAGGTCTTGATTCCTGTTTCCTGTGCAATGTCATGAACCTCCATCCATAGTTCATCAGGCACTCCATCGAGTCAAAGCTATGGTTTTTCCAGTAATCATATATGGATGTGAGAGTTGGACTCACTCTGAGTCCAAAGAAAGGTGAGCACCAAAGAACTGATGCTTTTGAACTGTGGTGTTGAAGACTCTTAAGAGTCCCTTGGCCTGCAAGAAGATCCAACCAGTCTATCCTAAATGAGATCATTCCTAACTGTTTATTGGAAGGACTGATGTTGAAGCTGAAACTCCAATACTTTGGCCACCTGATGTGAAGAGCTGACTCATTGGAAAAGAACCTGATTCTGGGGAAGATTGAGGGCAGGAGGAGAGGGGGACGACAGAGGATGAGATGGTTGGATGATCACTGACTCAATGGACATGAGTTTGGGTAAGCTCTGGGAGTAGGTGATGGATACAGAGGTCTGGCGTGCTGTGGTCCATGGGGTCGCAAACTGTTGGACATGAGTGAATGACTGAACTGATTGCAAAACTCATAATCCTGTAAATGAATACAGCTTGCTATCAATTAATAACAGGTCAAGGCAGTTGTAATGCAGAGGAGGGTGCAGAAATCCTGAGTGTAAGGCCTCCTGTTGCCATTCACACCTAAATGAACTCAGACAAGTCATTTGCTACCTATGAGCCAGAATTTCATTTCTCAAAAGAATATGAATAATATTCAGGGGCAGTTTTGGGATTAGGGGAATACTTCTCTGCAGGATTATATGAAGTTCATAAAGTGAGACCCATCTCTAACATCATCTGTATATTCATCAGTGAAGCAGAGTAAGGCAGAGAGACAACACCATCATCCAAGAATGCAGAGTAGACAGAGACATGTTTTTACTAACAGACCCCCTTCCAGTGTCCCAGCACAGAGCCAAAGGTGTGAGCAGAAAGTAGGCACGTATGTGTTTTGGAGGTGAGCACAACGGGCAGAGAGACAAAGCTCTGGTCCTCCCACTGCTCACCGCCAAGTAAGTTCTTTATAATTCATAAAAATAAAGATTAAAAGCCTACCATTTATTTGAAAATATGTCTCACAAGATACAATAAAACCCCAGCTGTCCATTTCAGAAATGATAAAATGTTTTACCAAAGAATGACTAAGTTTTGGGATACTCATGACATGTAAAGCACATTCACTTTACAAATAGTAAATGGCAAGAAATGTTACTTCTTAATAACTTCAAGAAGATAGAAACTAACTTACAAATTCATCTTCTTTCCTTTTGATTCTATAATCTACCATTATCAGTTCAGTTCAGTTCAGTTATCTACCATTATAAAGCAATATAAATATGAACATTGGATGACCCAAGTTTGTTAACAAAAGCAAATGTGACAGTAATAACCTTTGGCGACATTTTCAAAAGACAGTTACCACACCACTGTATTCATATAGGAACTGTACAGAAAAATCAGGCACTGTTATACGCCAAACAGGACAGCACCGGCAATCACCAGGAATCATAAGCACCAGGAATGGTGATGAATGCTCTGTGAAATGTATATTTCAAAAATTCTTTCTAAATGCATAGACATCCTAGGGGTAACCTGGCAGGTAACTGAAGACAGGACTTTCTTAACATCAGACTTGCCTTCACTACTCCTACCTGATGATTTGTGCGACTCATGAGGCCTCATGTATGAAATGTCCTGAGCTGATAAAAAGATGCTCTCCAAATCCCTATAGTGTGAGTAGGAGAGTCTTAGCTCTTGTTCTTTGTGAATTTTGACAGGGAGTAATTAGCAGAAAAGATAAATCACTGTCCAGTGCTTAGAAAATCTAAATAGCATTCACAATAATTGCTTTAAAACATGCAATGTCTCATTGGATTAAAAAAATATGAAAGAAATCACTCATACTCCAGTGAAGCAGTAATTACACAAGAAGAAGAAAAAGGCTGAGCAGGGGTTTGGCAGCAGTTGGTGCTGGAAATCAGTGACTCTTTTGATACTATATATTCAATCAATATATTGATAATATATGCTTTTTTGTTAATATATGTGCAGAAATTTAAAATAATATAAACAGTCTCATCAATATTTTGTATCAACAAATACTATTGTTTTCTGAAAGAAATAATGTATGTTTAATTTCTAAAGTTAATTTGAAGGGAAGTGTATCATTTTGGTATTTTTGTAATTGTATTTACTCTTACCCACCCCATGCTAAAGGAAAATTCAGTGTAGTTCAGCTAAAGCTGATTCATACCTACACAGCTCAAGCAGTTGTAAAAAAGGGAAATTGGATTTTAAATTGTCATACTTCTTAACCGGGTGAACTCCAAGTGAGTAGCTCTCTCTTGAAGAACTGGTTTGCCTCTGTTCTCCAATGTAGGGACGGAACTTTGTGCTTGAGTTCAGTTCTTATTTTTACGCTGGTTGCCTTTTGGAATGACTTGCCTTCATGTCAGATTATATAAAGTTACTTTTATTTTATTTCCATCTAGACTTCATTTGTGAAGAATGTGAGCAGAATGGAAATCGCACTGAGGCAGGAGGCAGCTCCCTGCCCCCAGGACTGAGGAAAGCAGTTTGAATAGATTCCACTCAGACAGACACTCCAAAATCCATGGCAGGACAATCAGGAGAGGAGGCTAGGCCCTGCTCAGATAAAAGGTAAGAGACCGCATATTCTCATTCTCGAAGTCAAGGAAGCCTTCCCACCTAGCAAGCTCCTTGGAGGTCCAAAGAAGAGTGATGCTAAGTTTACCCACAGGCTTCTTTGCCAGAATCCATCATGGCTGAGAGATGCAGGTGCTCACACAGGATGACCCTGGGATACACCAATTACAGACCCTGAACAGGGCAAATCAAAATGATTGGCCAAAGGAAACCCCGGAGAACTCCCGCATATAGGTGATTTGAACTACCTGAGGGCGAGACTCTCTCTGAGTTTGCCATGTGTTTATCCACACACACAGAACTCTTTTTCCTCCTAATAAACACCTTACCTGTTGCACTACTTTTGATCTTTGTGGGATATTCTTTTCTGTAAAGCCAAAGGACCAGGTCCTTGTCACCGACCACTGATCTACTGGTTAGGATTCAACTTTCTCACTGTTGCGACCTGACCTTAATCTTTGGCTGGGAATGGAAACCCTGCTTCAAGCTACTGCAAGCCGAGGCCACCGGAGATCAAGATCACACAGAATTAATAAGGAAAATACATTCAATAACTTTTTTCTTTAAATTTAAAAATCCATGAAAATGTTTTCATCCACATAGGAGTTTAAATCAGAAATCACTGCAATTTTAACGTTCAGTTAGTTTAACTTTCAAAAAGAATAAACCAGGATAGCTATCTGTCCTTTAGTCATAATCATTTCATGTTCTAACACATATATCTTAACGTTTTCTCTTTTCCCATCTTCATTCTTTTACTTATTTACTTCCTGAGGCAATGCTTCTGATATGTTTTTGTGGTATCTTCTAAGGGCACTAGCCTTACTGGAGGCCAGATGGCAACCAGCAAATCACAGTCCTAAATGTGCTCTGGAACCTGGTAGGCAGTCTTGTTGCCAGCATGAAAGTGGGTTCAGGGCTCTTAGGTCACTCATCTCATCCTCCAGGGACCTGCATCCCACAGAAGAATAAGTAACTAAAGCACAGAGGCAAGAACCTCTTGTGCCAGGGTTGACTCAGCAGCAGTGGAGCCAACGGAAGGCAACCCAGGCGCTGGGCCCAGAGGTTTAGCCAGACTTAAACTCTCTCAGCATCCGTACGAGATTTCCTACACTCAGTCTTATGTCACCAAGAATATTGTCACAACTTACTCTGTGGTTTAAGTATATTGGTTAAACTTTTCATGCCCTGGTCTAGTCATTTATGGAATAGGTGACTGGTGATGACTGTACTCATCTCTTCACCTCCTGAACTTCCTGGAATTCAGTGTAGCAATAGCTCTGAATAGTCCTGCTCACCACTAAGTCAAGTAGAAGACAACAAAATCTCAAGTCTGTTTCCTTGGACTGTGCTTTCTCCTGCATTTCTGTTTACTTTTGTTGAAAGGGATCAGACTTCCTTATGTGTCTTTTATGGTTTGCAAATAACAATTTCTGGGTTTTGTTCTTTAAAACAAAGTAAAGTGAGGCTTAACTATAATTTAGTGAAGTATTTTGCTTTATAGTTTAAATGGAACAAATCTTAATAGATTAAATGGAGAGATTTTTCTCTATTTATTTAATCCTCCAATGTAGAATATCTAGCAGAGGTTTATTCTTTTTTTAGAATACCAAATTAAGGAAGAATAACTAAAGAAAGAGTGATTTATTACCAAAGTAAAAAAGATTTACTGCTAAAGAGCTAATTTAATAATGTACTTGACCAAAAATGTGACTTTTTAAAACTCATTTCAGCAGTATTATCTAGAATATTATCTTTGATTAAAACAATATTCATAAATGTTCCAAGGTCATGGTGGACATTCAATAAAAACTCCTATTTACAATTTTATCCTAACCATTGTAGTTTAAATTTTAATTATAAATTACTCATAATTGGATTGGTTAATACTCATAATTCTATTGGCTAATATTTCAGAATCATTCCTGTGTTAAGATTGCATTGCTTTGGATAAAGGCTCATTTTTTGAGTGATCTTCAAAGTCCCTTTGACTCTAAATTTCCACACTTCTTTAAGAAAGACAAAAGTAATACACTTAATATTTTTTGCCAGTCAGATGTCAAATTTATAAAGTAAATCATAATGATAAAATATTAACATAATTTGTTTTATTTAACTATTTTAAAATTATAGAGTATATACAAACAATTATTTATATCAGAAAATATTCCCAAATAGCCAAATAGATTAGATGAAGTATGCTGAGCCATAATATCTGTGTATTCCTGAAGTTATATGCAATTGTTTTCCCAAATAGGTAAAAACTGAAGGGTAGGCTGGGTCAGCATGCTGAATAGAAACAGGATAGGGAAGTCGCTAAGAATATCTAGCCAAGTTGCCTGGGTTCAAATCCTGGCTCTTTTTCTTAACTCTGTGGCCTTGGGTAACTTACTTAAGCCCTCTGATCTCAATCATCTCCCTTTTAAAATGAGTATGATGATAAATATGATGCCCATCTCACAAGGTTGTTGTAAGGATTAAAGCATGAATATGCATATATTATTAAGAGCAACACCCAGTTCTTATTCAAGAAATGATGACATTTAGCAATCCACTGATTATCCACAGCACTTGTAAAGTTGCAAGAGTCAGCAAAGATCTATACAGTAGTAGGAAAGTCTGTGAATGGGGATGGGAGAATTTGAATCTATAATCTACCTCCACAAGTATTTAGTTCATCTGAGGTTCTGTGTGGCTCAGAAATACGACAGTGACTGAGGTGTTGTCCCTTCCTTAATGGAACATAAAACCTGGCTGGGAGGAGTCAGTCCTAAATAAACTTCCATAATTCAGTGTGATGTGCTAAAATGGTAGCATGCACCATAGGTACTTGCTGGGACATGGAAGAGGGAACAGTTTATTCTAACTGGGGCAGGGAAAGTGGGAGTTGGGATAGCCTCATAGTTTTACCAAGAGGAGCTGGAGTTTGTTATGCACACATGATAGAGGTAAGTTAGTGCCAAGTGGCCAGGCAGACTCAAGAAACACGGACAAGATGTTTTTAAAATGTTTGGTATGTTTTGCAAAGAGCAATAGTGCAGCTCAACCAGAGCATAACGTGTGTCCTTCTCTAAGAGCAGAGGCTAAGCCCCACCTGAAGGTTTAAGGGGGCTGTGAAAGCCTCCTGGACCATACTGGGAGCTCAGACTTTATTCTGCAGGCAGTAAGGGGCTTAAGAGGCTTTCAAGAAAGGGTCAGAAAAGATCTGGACTGGAAGAAGGGAGAGAAGCTGGAATCAGAAGGTCATTGAGCAGTCCAGGGACAGAACTAGGATAAGGGGGCTGAGCTAGAATATGGAGCAGGAGATGGAAGGGTGGAGGGAAAAGTTGAAAAATAGTTCTGGACGCAGACCACACGCTCTGGAGACCACGATGTAATGGTGGTGGTGCAAGTGAAAGAACAAGAGGGACCAGGAGTGACTCTGACGTTTCTTGCTGGATCAAGTGGACAAAGAGTGAAACTCTTCACAGAGAGGAGAAAGGTAGTGTTAAGAATAGGTTTGTGGGAGCAAGAAAATGAATTCAATTTCGGATCTATTGTTTCAAGAATCTTTGCCAGCGGGGATGTTAGGTAGGCAGATGAATGGTGAAACAAGATCTCCAAAGAACAGTCTGGCCAAGAAAGATTTGTAAGCTTCAGAAGCATCTGCATGGTAGGTGAAGTCTTTGGAGGAGATGAAACTGCCCAGGGGCAGTACACAGCCTAGGGAGAGAGGGCAACCAGGACAGAGCTCTGCAGAAAGGAAAGGCGGCGTGAAGGTGCCAAGGTGCCAGAGGAAGAAGGGGAGGCTGAAGAAAGTCTTCACCCGAGGGACGACTCAGAAGCTCTGGTGCAGACGAGCTAGCAAGGAAGCCAGGGGCCCATTGGACGAGGCAGTAAGGAAGGCCTAGTGCGGGGGGAGTTTCTGGGAGCCATACTGCTGAGGGTGGAGAGAGGAGGAGTTAGGCAAATAGAAGGGCTAGGCAACAAATGGTGATGATTATTTCCAAAAATTCTGCAGTAAAGAAAAGAAAAAAAAAAAAGAGGATCAAATGGAAGTTTTCTTTTTATTTCTTTTTTGTTTGTTTTAATGGGGAATACACCAAGCTATTCATACATAAAAGGAAGGGAAATCAGGGAAAAGGGAAAAGATAAGCTGATGGAAGTCAGTCCCAGAGAAGGCGGGCCGTGATGGGATCAAAGCTCCAGGTGGGAGAGCTGGTGATGAGTAAGGATTGTTGTTCCTCTGAATCAGGAGAGGAGGAAGCAGATAAGAAATGGAGCTTTGGAAATTTCTGGAAGTGGAAGTCAAGAAGACAGTATTGCCTTCATTAACCCACTTACTTTTGTTTGTGCCGTGGACTGAGAAAGAAAACTCCCAAACCCAACCCACTGGCAAAGTTTGTATAGATGCCTCAAGATTCGATGCAATCAGGAAGCTCATGAAAGTTGATGATGTACAGTAAGTTGACATAATGATAGCAGGCCATTGGTTTATGGCATAGATCTTAATGAAAATGAGAGAGTTCTGAGTTCCATTCCTATTCAGAGCATTTGTTTACAGTAAATTTTATCGTCGTGTTCCGAGGATCTTGATTTTTCTCATTTGTTAAGAAACAATTAGCTCTTCCTTAGTGATGTCACGGAGAAGGCAGTGGCATCCCACTCCAGTACTCTTGCCTGGACAATCCCATGGACGGAGCAGCCTGGAAGGCTGCAGTCCCTGGGGTCGCTGAGGGTCAGACACGACTGAGCGACTTCACTTTCACTTTTCCCTTTCCTGCATTGGAGAAGGAAATGGCAGCCCACTCCAGTGTTCTTGCCTGGAGAATCCCAGGGACGGGGGAGCCTGGTGGGCTGCCGTCTATGGGGTCGCACAGAGTCGAACACGACTGAATGACTTAGCAGTAGCAGTGATGTCAACCTCTAGTATTAAAGGCATGGCAAGGTGCTCATTGAGGGGGTCCTGTTCGTGATAGACACTAGGGAAAATCAGGCTTATCAAGAAAATTCTTATTCACATTTTTATTATGTCAAATTGCTTCAAAATTATTACCAAACTATTTACTATGAAACAGAAAATTCTTATAGTGAAGCTAAAAGTGGTTAGTTCCCTGGACTAAAACGCAAAAGTAGTTTTATAGCCAATGAACTTAATTTGAGTTCAAAGTATTAGGTCACTGTTAACTTCCAAACTCTTTCCTACTGAAAAGGATAAAATATTCAAATTTTTATATTTTTTCAAAATCAGTGTGAGGATGCCACAAATATGTTAAAATTGTACAAGAGATTGATAGACTGTTTGCTTGTACCTGAGCTTAATCTGTATATTTATGCATGAAGATTACTTGGAATAGATAATAATATGTGTAAACAATATTTTAAAGGAAGAGGAAGAAAATCTTCAAACAAATTACAAGATTAACAGAGCTTGGATTTGGGTATCCAAGAGGGATACTCTAAAAGTTAATATATTATTAAACAAATCACAGCTTATTAAGGTTTTAAAGTATATGCTCTACAGAATTAAAGAACATCTTTATCAAATGCCTAGAGGATATATCTTTCAACCTTCCTATCTGTCTTATGTTAAATTGTTATTGTTTACAGTTCTGTGTTAAAAATCACTTACTGTCTTCTACCTTCCAGTGATCACATTATTAATACTGGTATTCAGTCCACCAAGCTGCTGTTTATTTATAATGCATACATCCTCTTACCTTGGATTCAATTTTGCATTTGTGCTAAGAAACAGGAAGTTTCTCAGTGCCAAAGCTCTTTTATCCATCTGCCAATGACTTGAAATCAGGAACACCTTTTATTTGGAAGTCTAATACCATTTGTCCAAGCACTTTGCCCTGTTGAACAAAACAAACGGAAAAGTTCTAAATGTTTAAAGGACTCTATTATAGTTACTAGTTTTCATGTCACAGAGCTTTAAAAAGTTACTTCTATTTAAATAATTGGGATAAATAAGATTTTATTTGATATACTGACAATTACAAAATTTCAGACATGGATACTAAGGGTACACGGTTACAAATAAAATATATTACTTGATAGATGAATTCTAGGTGAAGCACAAATAAAGAAGCTTTATGTGAGTAAAGGAGATGCAGTTCCTGAATCAGAAAAGCTTAATGTTTATATAGGAATGTACTAGTTACAAGAACACAATAGAGAAGGAAAAATGTAAGAGGAAAATAAGAATCACGTACAGAGCATATACACAACTGAACATACAAGTAAACTGAACATATAAATGAGCGGGAATATCTTCTTTCTGCTAGTGATTCACCATAGGAGTTTTTTTTAATTCATCAATGATAACTGCAAGTTATCGGCTCAGAAAAAAATCAAGGCTGAAGATGTGAGCTCTTTTTATCAACTTTACAATCTTTTATCTGATGACTACAGTTTAACATGATTTCTTGAACTTCAGAGGGTTCAAATGAGTGATTAAAAGACAGCAGAACTACAGAGAAAGATAATTTATGTACTTCTGGCCTTTTAAATTTTGGACAGAATAAAATTATTTCTATGATTTCTTTCTTTCTTTTTTTTTTTTTTTTAAACAGCTGAAGCAGACCGAACTTTTATTAAACAGACAGTGGATAATACATTCCTGAGATGTGGGAGCAGGCTGACCTTGGAGTGGCTCTTACGTATTTTAATTTGAGATATTGATAAGTCTGTGATGTGGAAGGAAATATGAAAGATGCAGAGGAGAATACAGATCATTCAATTTAAAAAATTCTGTTTCAGGCAAGTTCTATTGAGAACATTTTTTCCAATATTTAATGCCTCAGAATCATTTTGGGAGCTATTTGCAAAACAGGATCCTGAGCCCTATATTAAGAGCTTTCAAGTAAGCAGGTCTGTGGTGGAGCCAGGAATCTTCATTCTAACAAGCATCCCAGGTGATTCTGAGGCAGGGAGTTCTCAAACCTTGGAGATCACTGACACTTGTTCTTCCTTACAATTCTGCTAAACCTAGAGTCACACCCAAGGTAATGAGGTCAGTGGAGTCCAAATGGTAAGGCACGACCCCTGAGACACACACCACACACAAATACACACGTGAGAACCTAAAGATACTCCCGCTAAAAGCATGCTGTAAATAACATATTTATTAGAAATTACATAGTCACCACCAGTTGTCAATAATAAGTAAGACCTTTTATTTGAAGTAAAAGTTTCAAAATAAGAGGCAAAATTTAGGGCTTGGTTAAAGCTGCTGCTGTTACTGCTGCTAAGTCGCTTCAGTTGTGTCCGACTCTGTGCGACCCCCTACATGGCAGCCCACCAGGCTCCCCCGTCCCTGGGATTCTCCAGGCAAGAACACTGGAGTGGGTTGCCATTGCCTTCTCCAATGCAGGAAAGTGAAAAGTGAAAGGGAAGTCGCTCAGTCGTGTCCGACTCTTAGCGACCCCATGGACTGCAGCCCACTAGGCTCCTTCGTCCATGGGATTTTCCAGGCAAGAGTACTGGAGTGGGGTGCCATTGCTTTCTCCATGAGTTAAAGCTACTTGACTTTAATTCCTTCCTGGGATGACCCAGGCATGTTTCAACCTACAGGTTCTGGACCTGATAATAAGATAAAACCTTTCTTTACCTTAAATAATGGCTCTTAACCTATAGAATACTAAACACTCTTCAGTTTCAAGATTAAGTCATATATGAATTATTATCTTAAACATTGTTTAAGTTTTCTGTTTTGTTATATGGTCTTCAAATCGTCTAAAACAATACTCACTAAAATGAAGATGATTATGCTTCCCTAAGAAGTTATCAAAAAGACTTCATTTCAGTTTTATTCCTCATTCTGGACTATGAGCTCTGTAGTATTAGACTGTTTTATAGAAGCCTATTGATACAGACTGCTGTCAGCAACACATGGGAAAAGATGGAAAAGAGAAAGCATTTGCTGCTCAGATACTCACCTGTGAATCACTTCTCAGGAAGGCAGTGCCTCCACCACCAAGGGAATTTTCCAAACCAAGTTTAACGCATACATTCCTGGCAATTAGTATCTACAGAATTAAAAACAGAAAAGATTAATTATAACAAGGTTTACCAAATATAAGAACTCCTGAAGGAAGTATCCACTTCCTAAAGAAACCCTACAAGTCAGTCTTTGGGCAGCAGTGAAAAATTAAAGTTGGAGATTTAAACATAAGGATGAGTGTAAGCATTTTATTCAAAATGCAGTGAGTGAAACACTGAAGTCATTCACCCAGAATATTTTTACTCAGAAAAGAAAAGCACAAGGTAAAGGAGAAAAGAAAGACATCTTTCTTTTAATTTGTACCTAATCACAAACTTCTAGAATAGTTGTAAAAATATGAATTCTATTTGTCACCCAGATTTTCTAAATCTTGTTTTATCCTTTCTTTTTCTTTCTCTTTATGTATAAACACACACACACACTCAAACAAATATATACATTTTTTTTCTAAATTGTTTGAGAATAAGTTGTAGGTATGATGCTCCCCACTTTTTTTTTTTATTAAAGTCACTTAGTCGTATCCAACTCTTTGCTACCCTATGGACTATACAGTCCGTGGAGCTCTCTAGGCCAGAATATTGGAGTGGGTAGCCTTTCCCTTCTCCAGGTATGATGCCCCTTGACCTCTAAATTCTTCAGTGTGTTTCCTAAAAGTAAAAACATTCTCTTATTTATCAGTATAATTATCAAAATCAGAAAATTAACATTTCTATAATTATCTAAACTACATTTATTCAGAATTTTCCATTGCTACAGTACAGTCTGCTACAGTGAAATGAATTTCCAAATCACACAGCGTAGCTGGCCCTTACGTTTTGGTTGTCTCCTTTAATCTAGAACAATTCCTCAGTCTCTGTCCTTCTTGACACTGACATTTTAAAAGAAGGCAGCCCTGCTATGTCCATCAATTTGTTTTTAATGTTTTCTCATGATTAGGTTCAGGTTCTGCATTTAGAGGCCGGAATGCACAAGAGCAATACTGTCTTCCATCTTATGTAAGAGGGCATGTGCTGTTGATCTGGCCCATTACCAGCAAGAATGAGAAAAGCAGTGCTTGACATCTGGGATCTAAGGATGCTGCCAGCTAGGCCTTGGTGTTGCTAGGCGATAACCAGTACTCACAACCTGGCTGAGGTGTTTTATTGCACGTAAACTATTTTCCAGAATGCTGGTATTAGTCAAGGCTACTCCAAGACCTGCGACAAGAACCTCCTTTATCATACCTGAGCAGGGACAAAACAATGAATACTGTCATCATTATGCAGGTGGTCAAACCTCCCTCTACCCTAGCTGATATGTGCGCCTGTGATTTCTTTATCAACTACAGCTCTAGTTTTAGTCTAGCCTTCCTTCCCTTTCTATGATTTAATAAGATACCCAAGACAGAATTACCCCTGCTTCCTGAGAGATTCCAATCCCCAGTGCCAAAGAACTGATGCTTTTGAACTATGGTTCTGGACAAGACTCTTGAGAGTCGCTTGGATTGCAAGGAGATCAAACCAGTCCATCCTAAAGGAAATTGACCCTGAATATTCACTAGAAGAACTGACACTGAAGCTGAAGCTCCCTTACTTTGGCCCCCTGATAGGAAGAGCCAACACATTAGAAAAGACCCTGACGGTGGGAAAGATTGAGGGCCAGAGGAGAAGGGGGTGACAGAGGATGAGATGGTTGGATGGCATCACCAACTCAACGGACATGAGTTTGAGGAAACTTTGGGAGATGGTGATGGACGGGGAAGCCTTGTGCACAAAGAATGAGACATGACTTAGCAACTGAACAAGGCACTTCCTAATCCTTCTCCCAGATGACCTGACAGACCCAAAGTCTGAGTCCTCACTCATACCCTCTCCCTGAGAGGCCCCAGGGCTTCCATGGTGTGCACTTGCCCTCACTGCTTGCTCAGTTATAAGTGTGTTCTGGTAGTGTTAGGCTGCAAGGTGCTGACACTATTGATGACAACTTCGATCAAATGGTCAGGGTATATTTGCCTCATTTATTCATTGTAAGTTACTAATTTCCTTTTGTAACTAACATGTATTTTATAGGGTGATTCTTTGAGACTAAATAATCACCCTATAAAATACATGTTAGTTACAAAAGGAAATTAGTATATATATACTAGTTTTTATATATACTAATATAGTATATATATAGTGTATATATATATACACCCTGGTAATATCCAACTTTCTTTCATAGTTTTAGCATCCACTGATGATTCTTGCCTGAGTCAATTATTACTAAGGTGATTGCTCGTGATATTGTGATTTATAATGTTATCAAACTCAGGTTTGACCGCTTGCTGCTCAAAAGCCAATACTCGAAAGAGGAGTGTTGACTGGGAAGGAAAAGTGCTTTATTCAGGAGGCTGACAAACTTGGGGAGAAGACCAGCTCTTGTCCAAACACCAACTCCAAAGATTTTGCTTGATATGAAACTTTTTAAAGGGAGAATCATTTGGGGAAGGGGTCAGAGTTGTTGTCCTACTGTGTGCAAGTTGGTGGTGAGGTAATATGGCAGTGTTCCAGGAATCTTGCACTTGGCCTGAAGTTACTGTCCTCCATGTGGGAGGGGGCCTTAGTTTCTGCTGAACAACTCAAAGAAACTGTTACATATATTCTTTGAGGAAAAACAAGGATCCTACCCCAAGGCTGCACTGTTGTTTCCTGATAGTTCCTTTCTTGTCTCTGCAGCCTCTCCCTTACTTAAGCAACTGTTTGAATCTGCCCTTTGGAACTCAGGGAAGGTCAAAGAGGTTGAATGAAGCCTATTTTGTACAAGCAAGAAACAGGAGACACAGAAAGGATTTATAACTGGGAGACCCCACAGGATCCTGCTCTGTTTCACTAATAAGAAATATACATTTGGTCTTCCTCCCTGTTTCAGGCACAAAGCTTCTAAAACACTTGGAAGACCTTAAGTGCTGAGAGGGAGAAAGTTGTCTTTTGGTTTGTTAATAAGGTGACTTTTAGAAGAACCTGCCTGTCAATGCAGGTTAAATGTAAGAGACATGGGTTCAATCCCTGGGTGGGGAAAATAGCCTGGAGAAGCATGCAGCAACCCATTCTACTATTCCTGCCTGGAAAATTCCACGGACAGAGGATTCTCGTGGGCTACAGTCTCTGGGTCACGAACAGTTGAACATGGCTGAGCACACACACTCCACTCCACTCCAGATCACCTAAGAGTGGGAGCTGGTCACTAGAGGAGACAAACACCAGGGTGAGTGGGTTAAAACTCTCAGTCCTACCCCCTGACCTCCAGAGATGGGAGACAGGTTTGTTGGACATGGACTCAACTGCCAAGTTGCCAATGATTTAATCAACCATGTCTGCGTAATGAATGCTCCTTAAAAACTCATAAAGACAGGGCTCAAGAGAGCCTCCAGGTTGGTGAGCATGTGGAGATGTTGGCTGAATGGGTGCCTAGAGAGGGCAGGGGAGCCTTGTGCCCCTCCCCCACGCATTTCCCCCATCTGGCTGTTCCCAAGCTATATCCTTCTGTAACAAACCAGTAATCTAGTGAGTAAATGGATTTCCTGATTTCTGTGAACTACTCTAACAAATTATTTGAACCCAGTGTGGGAAGAGGGGGGTGTGTCATGGGAAACTCTGGTTTATAGCCAGTTGGTCAGAAGCACAGAAGCACAGGTGGCAACCTGGAATTGTGAATGGCATCTGAAAGGGGAGAAGGAAATGGCAATCCACTCCAGTATTCTTGCCTGGAAAATCCCATGGACGGAGAAGCCTAGTAGGTTACAGTCCATGGGGTCGCAAAGAGTCAGACACAACTGAGCAACTTCACCTCACCTCACCTCACCTCTGAAAGGGGTGGAGGGAGTTTTGTGGAACTGAACCCTTAAACTGGAGTCTGATGCTATCTTAGGGTCAGGGAGGATAATAGCAGAACTGAGTCAAAGTGTAGGATACTCAATTGTCAAGAGAATTGTTCAGCTCCCAAGCTGAAATTCAGTTCAGGAACACAAAATAATGCCAAATGGTAATATTTCTATTTTCATCATTCTTTCTACAGCAAGGAGTTAGATTTCTATCGTAAGGAAAAATTTTTCATTCTCTCCTATATATTAATATTGTTTTGGACTTTATTGAGTTTTTATTTTATTCGATGGATTACAATCCATAAATATTTAATTTATTTTGATAGTCAAATTATTCCAAGTTTGTCTTGTGTGAGCTCCTTCAGACTGGCCCAGTCCTTCTTTTGCTTTATCTTCACCATTCTTTGAGCACTTCTGTACTTCCTGCCACCAAAGATGTTCCAAGCTCATCTTTTCCTTCTCCACCCAAATCCTACAAACACCATTTCTCACAACCTTCTAGTGTAGAATAATATTTAGAAATAAATATTATTTCTGAATAATATTATTTCTGGACACTTGGTGTGTTCACCACTACTGGATTGTCACTGATTCCATACCCTCTCAGCTCGCAGGAAAAGGAAGCAATTGTATATATACATGCATAGAAATGCAAAAAGGCAAAATAGTTGTCTGAGGAGGCCTTACAAATAGCTGAGAAAAGAGAAGTGAAAGGTGAAGGAGAAGAGGAAAGATATACCCATCTGAATGCAGAGGTAAGGAGAGCTTAGAAAGAACAGCAAGGAGAGATAAGAAAGCTGTCCTAAGTGAACAATGCAAAGAAATAGAGGAAAACAATAGAATGGGAAAGACTAGAGATCTCATCGAGAAAATTAGAGAGATCAAGGAAACATTGGGCTTCCCTGGTGACTAAGACAGTAAAGCATCTGCCTGCAATGCAGAAGTCCTGGATTCAGTCCTGGGTTGAGAAGATCCCCTGGACAAGGAAATGGCAACTTACTCCAGTACTCTTGCCTGAAAAATTCCATGGATGGAGTAGCCTGGAAGGCTGCAGTCCATGGGATCGCAAAGAGTTGGACATGACTGAGCAACTTCACAAGGGAACATTTCCTGCAAAGATGGGCACAATGAAGGACAGAAATGGTATGAAACTAACAGAAGCAGAAATATTAAGAAGAGGTGGCAACAAAACCTAGAAGAACTATACAAAAAACATCTTCATGACCCAGATAACCATGATGGTATGGTCACTCAACCTAGAGCCAGACATCTTGAAGTTCGAAGTCAAGCGGGCCTTAGGAAGCATCACTATGAACAAAGCTAGTGGAGATGATGGAATTCCAGCTGATATATTTCAAATCTGAAAAGATGATGTTGTTAAAATGCTACACTCAGTATGCCAGCAAATTTGGAAAACTCAGCAGTGGCCACAGGACTGGAAAAGGTCAGTTTTCATTGCAATCCCAAAGAAAGACAATGCCAAAGAATGCTCAGACTACCACACAATTGCGTTCCTCTCACACACTACCAAAGTAATGCTCAAAGTTCTCCAAGTGAGGGTTCAACAGTATGTGAACAGAGAAATTTCAGATGTTCAAGCTCGATTTAGAAAAGACAGAGGAACCAGAGATCAAATTGCCAGCATCCACTGGATAATAGAAAAAGCAAGAGAATTCCAGAAAAATATCTACTGCTTTATTGACTATGCTAAAGCCTTTGATGTGTGGATCACAATAAACTGTGGAAAATACTTAAAGAGGTGGAAATACCAGACCACCTTACCTGCCGCCTGTGAAACCTATATGCAGGTCAAGAAGCAGCAGTTAAAACTGGACATAGAACAATGGACTGGCTCCAAACTGGGAAAGGAGTGTGTGAAAGCTGTGTACTGTCACCCTGCTTATTTAACTTCTATGCGGAGTATATCATGAGAAACGCCAAGCTGAATGAAGCACAAGCTGGAATCAAGACTGCCAGGAGAAATATCAGTAACCTCAGATATGCAGATGATACCACCATTATGGCAGAAAATGAAGAGGAACAAAAGAACCTTGATGAAAGTGAAAGAGGAGAGTGAAAAAGCTGGCTTAAAACTCAACATTTTAAAAACTAAGATCATGACATCTGGTCCCATGGCAAATAGATGGGGAAACAATGGAAACAGTGACAGACTTTGTTTTGGGGGGCTCCAGGCTTCCCTGGTGGCTCAGAGGTTAAAGCGTCTGCCTGCAATACGGGAGACCTGGGTTCGATCCCTGGGTTGGGAAGATCCCCTGGAGAAGGAAATGGCAACCTACTCCAGTATTCTTGCCTGGAGAATCCCATGGACGGAAGAGCTTGGTAGGCTACAGTCCATGGGGTCGCAAAGAGTCGGACACGACTGAGCAACTTCACTTCACTTCACTTCAAAATCACTGCACACAGTGACTGCCACCATGAAATTAAAATAAGCTTGCTCCTTGAAAGAAAGCTATGACAAACATAGAGAGTGTATTAAAAAGCAAAGACGTTACTTTGCCAACAAAGGTCTGTCCAGTCAAAGCTATGGTTTTTCCAGTAGTCATGTACACATGTGAGAGTTGGACCATAAAGAAAGCTGAGTCCCAAAGAATCAGTGCTTTTGAACTGTGGTGTTGGAGAAGACTCTTGAGAGTCCCTTGGACTGCAAGGAGATCAACTCAGTCAATCCTAAAGGAAATCAATCCTGCCTATTCATTGGAAAGACTGATGCTGAAGCTGAAGCTCCAGGACTTTGGCCACCTGATACGAAGAACTGACTCCTTAGAAAAGATCTGATGATGTGAAAGATTGAAGACAGGAGGAGAAGGGGATGACAGAGGATGAGATAGTTGGATGGCATCACTGACTCAATGGACATGAATTCGAATAAACTCTGGGAGTTGGTGAAGGACAGGGAAGCCTGGCGTGCTGCAGTCCATGGGGTCACAAAGAGTCAGACACAACTCAGTGACTGAACAACAACAAAGACACGCATACACGTATACCCACACAAACATATATATACACACCCATACCTAGATACACACACAGATATTGTACTCTATTTTCTTTCTCTTCATATTTTAAAAGCCATGAGTTTATCCTGATACCTCCAATCTAACCACAAAAGGGTCTTTCTGGAGTTGGACTACATTTTCAGTACACTCACCCATCATGAACAGGAGCTACAGAGCATGTCTTCAACAGTGTTAGCTGTAACCAAAGGGAGCATTTACAGGATAGTGACGCTGTGGTCCTTGTGGGCATGCGTGTCCAGTGCTGTGTGTTAGCATGCCTCTGCCTAAAGCCCTGCTTAGAGTCTAGTGAGAGCTGCTTCTAGTCACCACTCTACAGCTACTGGTCAGATTTCCCAAGTATCAGTAATGATGGTGGCCTTCATACCAGCAATGTGCTTCCATCAATCGTAAATTTATTCCACCCCACCCCTACTGTTTAAAAAGGTTTAGCCCATGGTAAAATTTGCATTTTAACATATAGAAACTTCCTTCCAGTTTCTTTGCTACAGTTTTAGCACTAGCATAGCAAACTGCTATCAGTCTTAGAATTCAAAACTGTTTGCCAGGACACAAAGTTGGTGGTAGAAAAAAAAAAAATCCACATATGTAGCGTATATTGAGTTACCATGAGGTTGGTATCAAGATGAATCTTTTTTCCTCTGAAATTTTTGTCCTTCAAACATTTGATCATGGACTAAACCAGGTACCATGAAGTATATGCTGAAGTCAAAATATCTTCTTTTTTTTTTGGTCTTGAGGCATATGGGATCTTAGTTACTCAATCAGGGATCAAACCTGTGCCCCCTGCATTGGGAGTATAAAGTCTTAACCATTGAACCAGCAAGGAAGTCCCATGAAGTCAGAATACCTTAGTAGAGAGTCCACGAGGGTTCCAGGGAAGATTGACTAGTGACCTCAAGACAAAGTTATATTGGATCTTCTGGGCAGTGTTCACTGCACTCCGAGCATGAAGGGAGCATAAGTGTGCACACATATCATGTTAACGGTGTGGACTAATGGACTGTTTATATACGCGTATATTTAGGCTTATTGTACATGCATGGACATACTTCAGATAAGATCAACACTGTCCAGAGCAGTGTGAGAAGTATATTGTGACCAAGATGTGGATCTGTGAAAGGAGTTGTGGCCAAGAAAAGAGGAAATTCAATGGTAAAGAAAAGGTAGCTGGCCTCCTTGCATGTAGCAGATATATTGTCATTTAGTAACAGAATAGCTTCCTCTACTTATGATATTTTAAACATTGTTTTGATTAATTTCTTGAATAACAACATGAAAACAAATTAATATAATTGAAGCTATGCCAGGATGCGTAGTAAAATAAAATTATTATGGACGTAGAACAAATATGCTGATGGAATGCACAGGCATCAATATAAGAATTTATACATTCAAAGTTTGTTCTGGGATTAAGACTCAGAGAAGCCAGCTTCATCATCAATGGCTTGAAAATAAATTTCTCCATTTTGCTTTGATGCCTACATGCAGGATACTTGGTATTAATCACAAGAGTGGTGTCAGGAGATTTTTTTTTTTCCTCTCTTAAACTTACCTTTGAGGAGCTGAAACTAGACTTGGATTTTCTTTTCCGCTGTGCAACTTCAGTGACCAAATTTCATTAGAATTAAATGCATTTATTATTACTCAAATTAATGAATAAAAGGAATGTTTAAGAGCAATTTCTAAATGTTATTTTAAGCAAGGATTAATTTTAAGTAAGAGAACCTGCCCTAGGTTACTATTTCCTTTGTAAGTTGATGACTGTTAGTATATATCTGACTCATTTTTTCTCTATGTACATATAACCAGGTGGAATGTAGGCTTAATGAGAAGATTGTAAATTATATGAGAACTGTTATTAATCACGCTTCTATAATTACTGAAATTATATTCACAGAAAAAGTCTGCTAGTGAATTTCAGGTGATACAGAATTCTCCCCAGACTTTTCTCATTCATTTCTTTATTTACTGGACAAATGCTTCTAAGCAGGATGTATACTAGTCTTCCATAACAACCCAGGGCAGTATGTGACAAGAGGATAATACAAGATCTTTTAGGAGCTCAAAGAAGGATGAAATGCTGGCCAAGATTGGTTTTTATTATGTAAAGTTGAACCAATTTAAGCACATCAGCGCTAGGTCAGGGCACTAGCCCCAGAGCCACGTGTACCATCCAACTCATCATACTTTAGAAACATCAATATCCAACTAATATAGGGCAGGGACACCTCATTGCAGAGAGGGAAATTGAGAATAAGATCAACAATTTATCTACAAAAACAGATACCCCAACTTCAGCTAACTAATAGTTAAGATACCAATCTTAATATTTAAAAACTATAAAAAATATTTTACCAGAGACTTGAAAAACAAAAGTTTCAGTGTCTTGTTCAAAGTAGCATCAAACTAAGGTCATGATACCCATACTAATAAATTTTGGATCACTTTAAACTTGTCAGTTCTGGATCAAGGCAAAGCCTCAAACCCACAATGTGCCACGCATCCCCTTATCTCAGAAACATCAATGTCCAGCTCTGCAAAAAGAAATGCTGTAGAGGAGAGAGTCTGTCACCTGGCTGCAGAGAGGAAGATTATGAGGGCAGTTTCCTGGTAAGGCAAGGCAAGAGGTGGAGTGCAGACTGGGGAGCTAGACTGCCTGGGTTTGAATCATGGTCAGTAACTGTGACCTCCAGTGCATTATTTATCACCGCATGATGTACTTCCCACCTAATATAGTGAGAAACTTGTGAGGCAGAATAACTGAATTTAAAAGTGCTGAAAAAGCCCTGAGTAGATCAGATAGCCTTTCACTTAATAACACCCGTTGAATGAATTGATATAGTTCAATATGTGTTTAAACTGTGACTTTCTCTCTGGAATAAAGAATGCTTTATCAAGTATTAACATCTTCCATTTGTTGGGTGTTTTAATTCTGCAAAAGAGCTCAAAGGTATTTAATATGTATCCGCTGAGGTTGAATCAGGACCCTGTCCCAAGGCTGCACTATTGTTTTGAGACTAATCCTCCCTTGTCTCTGTATCACCTCCCTTCCTTGATTAGCAGCTGTTTAACTCTGCTCTTTGGAATTCACGGAAGGTCATGGAGGCTGGAGTCTGTCTATCCCCTACAAATAGGAAAATGGGGACACCGAAAGTCTTCCGTGCCCAGGAGCTCCACAGGGTCCTGCTGGTTTCAGCACTATGTAGATTATTAAATTCAGTTTGCATTTCTACAACCGGAGAGGGATGGGGGCAACTGGTAGAAAAAAAATGGAAGAGAACAATAGAGTAATGAAAGCTTTACAGAATAAATTTTATAAAAAGCTAAGGAAATTCATGTTATTTAGCTATGAAAAAATAATCTAATGAGTGTCACTCAACAGGGATTACCTGCTGATCAGTTCCACAGAAATAAGGGTATAGGTGATTTGCTGTAAAGTGTATCCAGAATTATTTGTTAGAGATCAAAAAAACAGAAAGCATTGCAAAGTAGTGCTACTCAAGCAGTCATCTGTGGCCAGGGGGCACATGAATAGCCTGGGAGCTATTAGAATTGCATATTCCAATCTCATCCCCAGACCTATAGAATCTGGATGTGGGTGGAGTGTGGGCAAGCTGGCAATCAGCTTTAACGAGCCCCTGGTTAATTCTGTGACTCTGATACAAGTTCAGGTTTCTTAAAATCTTCTCTAGGAAGGGTATGCATTTGAAATACTCCTCAGAGAAGGTGGGCTTTTATTCCCCTGGAGACTGCTAACCTGAATAGTAATCTGACTGCCCACCCCTGCACTGTGCCCATCCCAGCGAGCGCTGCTCACCAAAGCCTTCAGACTTCACCACCCCCACTACTGCGTGACACAAGGCAGTGCCAAGCACTCACCCTGACAGCTCTGCCCATGAAAGGATTTGGGGAAAGTGAAGGTGATGAAAAGAAGATATGATAGATAAGGGCACAATGGCAGGAAGATAAACAGTGGACAAAAGTAGGGAAACCCGTCAGAAATCAGTCAGAGTAAGTATGAACGTGAGAATTTAGGAAGTAAGAGTGGAGATCCTATGTCAAGTCAGAGTTGAGTTCAATAAGGGAAGGAAGGAGGTGGGACATGATTTGTGAGGGAGTCGCTGCCCCAGGAGTCGGTGTGTAAGAAGTACAGGAGTGCTTGGTAAGTGGACACTGCCAAGGGCTAGTCATGACCATGACCGCACCAAGAGAAGCAAGGTGGATGAGCAAGAGCTAAGAAACCACATGAGCTGTGTTCCAGAGGGAAGGAGGGCAGCCTGTGGTGAAGTTCTGTGGTGAGCCCGAGGGCCTCTGCAGTCTTTCAGCTAATGCTGATTACAGGACTGGTGTGTTATACGGCGTGCGCACACACTCTATAGTGTATGTATATATAATTAGCTAGAAATACCTGTGGCATTTATTACTTTTTTTGCAAATGAATAGGTATTTTTATTGGTATGTCTAGGCCATTTGCTTCAAAAAATTGTCTTTAAGTTACACGAAGCATAATTTTAAAAATAAATATTTATAGAGTGGCATTGCTACTAACAAATTCTTTAACATTTTTGTCTTACAATGTAACATAATTGAAATTTGACAAAACTCATAAAAATAGAAAACTCCTCTGTTTTGGCTGACCGAGCATATCTACACACAATGGGGTGCCTTCATAATTACTTCCTTTAATGCGCTGGTTTCAGTATTCATTAGAGATCAGACTTCCAAGTCAATTTCCTGTTAGTTTTGGCTAAATTATTATTGGTGAGTTATATGGAAAAATAAACCGTATCAATTGATTATATGTAGTCTCTGGAAAGCATTAAATGAAAACACAAGAAAGAAAATGTCTCTGCTTGGAATTAGAATAGCAACAGATGATGATCAGACTAACAGATGATCAGACTAAATGTCAGAACACACTAGTGAAATTCAGCGCTCTCATTGGCTGGTGTAGGTAATGATTGGCACCATATGAGTTTGCTCAAAGTGACAAGAAACAATTTAAACTCTTTCCTTCTTAGTGAAGTTACCAGATGGCCCCAAGGAAAGCACATGATTTTCCTCTAATTTTAGTTATACAAAAGATAAAAACTCTTAAATTTAAATGTATTGCAACTTTCACTATTTCATCATGATTGAGCACACCTAAGAAATGGTGTGTCACACAAAGAAAATACTAACCTCTTAGAAATCAGTCTAAACATTAAGTTATTTGAATATATTCAAAGAGATGTTTTGTATAGTATGTCCAAACTATTCTACTATGGTGAGTTTATTAGGAAGAATGATGAACTAAGTCCTTTGTTCTCAGGGAAATTTCAGCACTGTTCTGTGTGTGTGTGTGTGTGTGTGTGTGTGTGTGTGTGTGTGTGTGTGTGTGTGTGTGGTGAGGGATATGGGTGCATTGTGGTATTGCTGACCAGAAGGTAAGCCATGTGGTGGCCACATGCTTCTCTAGGTAACAAAATCAGAAATGGCTTTTCTAGTTTTACACATTTCCTAGAATTTGGTTCTTCAAAGTACAGATTCCAAGATTAGCCAAATACTGATCATGGCCATCCTATTTTTAAAGCATGGTATTCTGGAGCAATATTTAAATTCAGCATTCCATGCTGTTGGCGCTCCTGAACCAAACTGCCAACCTGATTAGGAAAATATGTTAATGAGCAGAAAGTTGGAATTACACAGGGCAATTATTTTTTCAGCCCCCTAGTGCAAATAGCTTTAAATCTCAGGATAGCATTGAGAAGGCCTTACGGCGAGTCCACATTTACTGGACAAGGTGACACGGACTGCTGCTGGCGCTGTGGGCTGGATTTTCTTGACTGCCTTGCAGGCACATAAGGATAGTGCCCTCTGTGTAAGCGCACAAACTGCAGAGAGGAGGAGAAGAGCTGAGCAACATGTACACACGCTGGAGTGAAAGATGCATGGCCTCAAGGAGCCCAGTGGCTTGGACAGTGAAGTAATGAGGGATGATGATGAGGAACATTGTGAGACCAAGGGCCCCAGCTTGGCAGCAAGGCCCATTGTGCAGCAAAAAGTGGAGCCTGAGCAGCCTATGACCAAGGTGGGCATCCTCAAGGGGGCCCCAGTGTGACTGAGTTCACAACATATCAACCATCTACTCAGGTGGAATTGATCACCTTGAGTAAGCAGTTTGGGCCAAAGCAAGGGGAACCCTTGGCAGCTTGCTTCTTGTGACTCTGGGACAGAGGGTTGGACCAGGCACCTGGGGAGTTTTGGGGATCCTTACTGACAGAATTAGAGGGATGACATGCAAGACACCGTTTGGAAGTGTGAAGACCCTGACGGAGGCCCTAGCCGGCAGGGGTACCATCCGGGTTACACGGATGCAAACATGAGCAGATTTTCTGGCAGCGGGAGTTGACAGAAATAAAATTGATAGCCCAATGCAGTGCTCCTAGAGCTATGGAGGCAACTGAGACTGGAGCAGCAGTTTACCAAGTTTGGGAAGCACCCACAGCAAGAAATACAGTCGGATCAGTTGAAAGATTACATGACGCCCAAAGACGTTCCTTTCGGTGATGCCCTTTTCTGCTTTGAATAGGGCTCAGACCAAGGTGCCCTCTGGAAAAGCCCAAGCAGGATCCAGAGACCCCAGGTAGAACTTGCAATTCACTGGTCACTATGTACAGAGAGTAACGGCCCTCGTTGACACCGGTGCTGAGTACAGCCTTGTTGACCGCAAGCCGAGGCAGTATCCCAGACCCAGCACACACATTGATGGCTATGGTGGCCAAACAGTTAAGAAAATGGCTGTGTTCTACATTTAGTAGAACTGTGTACTGCAACAGCTGTGTCCTGGGATGTGCTACTAACCTGATTCTCTTGGAAATTTAGAACAGCGTTGAAAGCGTTTGGAATCATGTGGGCAGACTGTGAATGCCACAAAAATCCCTTCTTTGAAGGGGTGGGCCTGGAGCTTGTGTGTGTGTGTGTGTGGGGGGGGGTGGTTTGCAAGCCCTTAATCAAAACCTCTAATAAAGGCCCTGACGGCTCGGGCCTCCGTCAGGGTCTTCACACTTCCAAACGGTGTCTTGCATGTCATCTCTCTACTTCTCTCAGTAAGGCCCTAATAAAAAGGGGTGAAGCTGTCCCTTTGGAGGCTTTCATGCAGTTTCACAAGGACTGCTGGGGGACTGGACTTGGCCACGGAAGATAAAGGCGCCCCACATGCAGTGGGTGGCTCTTCTCTAGCCTGGTAAGGGCAAGGACTGGAACATGAGTTGCAGATGATCCCTGGTATTGGGTTTTGCTGTGTATTGGGGATGTAATTGTTTTTGTAGCTGCTTCTGTTACAAGATATAAATACAAGGGTCAGAGTTATTTGCCAAGAGAACGTTGTGGAAGATGGATTGGGATAGACTGTGAGGTAAGAGACCCTGAAGGTGTGGAATGAAGGGAAAGAGCAAATTAGCCAAGATGGTGTGCTCAGGCTCTCTTGTTCCACATCCTCTTGCTCTTGCCCCTTGTTTTGCAGATCCATGGTTTGGCAACACCTGAGGTCACTTACAGCATGGTGCATGTACATCACGATGCACCCACTTGGCTGCAGGCAGCTTTTGTTCTGTAAGCATATAGCGTAAGTGTAAGTCACTCAGTCGTGTCCGACTCTTTGCGACCCCGTGGACTATACAGTCCATGGAATTCTCCAGGCGAGAATACTGGGGTGGGTAGCCTTTCCCTTCTCCAGGGGATCTTCCCAACCCAGGGATCAAACCCAGGTCTCCCACATTGCAGGCAGATTCTTTACCACAAGGGAAGCCCCTGTAAGCTGAGCCACAAGGGAAGCCCCTGTAAGCATATAAGCTCCCCTGAAATAGCCCTCGTGACTATGTTATGGCTGCGTCATGGTGGGGAGGCCGCATCACCGCGTGGAGGCCACGTGACGGTGGGGAGGCTGTGTTACGGCTGCGCCTGCTGGGTCAACCACAAGAGGAGAGACTACAGCATGCTTGCTGCTATTACAACTGTTTTGCCAGCCACAGAAAATAAACGTGTCTGCAGTTCCTATGGCTCCTCACATTTTCTTCCCCAGCTTCTTGCCTACCGTGGGTTCAACAAACAGTGCACACAGTGAAATACAGCAAGACACCTGGTGTAGTCAGCAGGATCAGTGAGACGTATGGTCTATTGCTCTTCAGTCTCTGTTTCAGTGACCATTCAATATTGTGATAAAGTACACACCCTAAGAATATAATAGTTTCTTAAATATTCAGTGTTAAATGAAGTTAATCTGTGTGTAGACTTATGCCTGCATATGGGTTTTTGCAGGAGATAGTTAACAAAAACACATGCTGTCCTGAGTAGAGACACCTAAAACCACCCATTCTTTACCTTAAACATTTAAGCAGATATGATATATTCATTTATCTCTAAGGTGGTTTATGAGGTTTCTACCACTTCATCCCCACCCTCTTGCCTGGAGGATCCCCTGGTCAGAGGAGCTTGGCAGGCTAGAGTCCAGAGGATCGCAAAGAGTCAGACCCAGCTGAAGTGCGTTAGCACACGTGCGCACTAGTTCTGTATGCTTTCCTTCCAAGGAGCAAGCATCTTTCAATTTCATGGCTGCAGTCACCATCTGCAGTGATTTTGGAGCCCAAGAAAATAAAATCTGTCACTGGTTCCACTTTTTCCCCAGCTATTTGCCATGAAGTGATTGGACTGGGTGCCATGATCTTAATTTTTTGAATGTTCCATTGTTACTGATATTTCTCCCAGCAATCTTGATTCCAGCTTGTGCTTCATCCAGCCCAGTGTTTCTCATGATGTACTCTGCATAGAAGTTAAATAAACAGGGTGACAGTATATAGCCTTGATGTACTCCTTTCCCAATTTTGAACCAGTCTGTTGGTTCAAGTCCAGGTCTAACTGTTGCTTCTTGTCCTACATGCAGGTTTCTCAGGAGACAGGTAAGGTGGTCTGGTAACCCCATCTCTAAGTATTTTCCACAGTTGGTTGTGATACACACAGTCAAAGGCTTTCACGTAGTCAATGAAGCAGAAGTAGATTTTTTTCTTAATTCCCTTCCTTTTTCAATGATCCAATGGATATTGGCAATTTTATCTCTTATTTCTCTTCCTTTTCTAAATCCAGCTTGTAAAATTGGAATTTCTCAGTTCATACTCTGCTGAAGCCTAGCATGGAGTATTTTGAGCATTACTTTGCTAGTATATGAAAAGAGTGCAATCGTATGGTAGTTTGAACATTCTTTGGAATCATCCTTCTTTGAGATTGTAATGAAATGTGACATTTTTCCAGTCCTGTGGCCACTGCTGAGTTTTCCAAATTTGCTGGCATATTGAGTGCAGCACTTTAGCAGCATAATCTTTTAGGATTCGAAATAACTCAGCTGGAATTTCATTACCTCCACCAGCTTTGTTTGCAGTAATGCTTCCTAAAGCCCTCTTGACTTCACACTCCTGGATGTCTGGGTCTAGGTGAGTGACTGCACCATCCTGGTTATCTGGGTCATTAATACCTTTTTAGTATAAGCCTTATGTGTATTCTTGCCACTTC
Organism: Ovis aries; assembly: GCF_016772045.2. Taxonomy (NCBI): domain Eukaryota; kingdom Metazoa; phylum Chordata; class Mammalia; order Artiodactyla; family Bovidae; genus Ovis; species Ovis aries. The sequence continues at coordinate 2,860,937 of NC_056070.1, forward strand.
TTAATCTCTTCTGCTTCTGTTGGGTCCTTGCTATTGGGGCTTCCCTGGTGGCTCAGTGGTAAAGAAACCATCTGCCAATGTAGGAGATGTGGGTTCAGGCCCTGGATGAGGAAGAGCCTGTGGAGAAGGAAATAGCCACCTACTCCACTATTCTTGCCTGAGAAATCCAAAGGATAGGGAGCCTGGCTGGCTACAGTCCATGGAGGCACAAAAGAGTCAGACATGACTCAATGACTAATCAACAACAATGAACCAGTGGATGGAATTATGTCAGGCAGCTGGCAATCTGGCCTGGAGTTCGGGAGAAGAGGTTATGGTTAGTTCTGTATGTAGGCTTGAGGATCATTTACTTAGTTGAGAAGAAGGCTAACGACAGTAAGTAGAGTGCAGCCAACATCTGTATCCAAGGTAGGAAAAAATGATGAGGAAAAGGAGTCCCAGCGATGTACAGCCAGGCTCCTGCGCAAGTACAGCTAAGGAAATGTTAAAATGAAGCTCAAGAAAATGAAGATGCTCTTAAGGTATGGCTGGCCCCAGTCTTCTTGGGGATATCAAGAAGCAACTGAAGGAACAAGAAGAGAAATGATCTTTAGTTGGGTTTTCAAGGCTCCAGTTTTTCAGAGAAATGCAAAGAATTTGAAGAGTGAGTGTCTGGCAACTGATCATTGAGATAACCTTCAAGAGATCAGAATTGGGGATTGGAAACCAGCTTATGAGGGTTTTGGGAGTCAGTAGATGATGAAGAAATTATACAGAGTGTAAATTTAAGGGGGTAAGTAGCAGGTACATCATGAGAAACGCTGGGCTGGAAGAAGCACAAGCTGGAATCAAGATTGCCGGGAGAAATATCAATAACCTCAGATATGCAGATGACACCACTTTTATGGCAGAAAGTGAAAAGGAACTAAAAAGCCTCTTGATGAAAGCGAAAAAGGAGAGTGAAAAAGTTGGCTTAAAGTTCAGCATTCAGAAAACTAAGATCATGGCATCTGGTCCCATCACTTCATGGGAAATAGATGGGGAAACAGTGGAAACAGTGTCAGACTTTAAATCACTGCAGATGGTGATTGTAGCCATGAAATTAAAAGACGCTTACTCCTTGCAAGGAAAGTTATGACCAACCTAGATAGCCTATGAAAAAGCAGAGATATTACTTTGCCAGCAAAGGTCCATCTAGTCAAGGCTATGGTTTTTCCAGTGGTCATGTACGGATGTGAGAGTTGGACTGTGAAGAAAGCTGAGTGTTGAAAAATTGATGCTTTTGAACCCTGGTTTTGGAGAAGACTCTTGAGAGTCCCTTGGACTGCAAGGAGATCCAACCAGTCCATTCTGAAGGAGATCAGTCCTGGGTGTTCATTGGAAGGACTGATGCTGAAGCTGAAACTCCAATACTTTGGCCACCTCATGCGAAGAGTTGACTCATTGGAAAAGACCCTGATGGTGGGAGGGATTGGGGGCAGGAGGAGAAGGGGACGACAGAGGATGAGATGGCTGGATGGCATCACTGATTAGATGGACATGAGTTTGGGTAAACTCCAGGAGTTGGTGATGGACAGGGAGGCCTGGCGTGCTGCCACTCATGGGGTCGCAAAGAGTCAGACACGACTGAGCGACTGAACTGAACTGAACTGAACTGAAGTAGCAGGTTTAAGAGTTTTTGTTTTTGCTTTTATTGACATTGGGATGGGAAAACTCAAGCACTTTTCTGAGGGGAAGAAGGAACTGGCAAAGCATTGAAGATGCAACAGAGAGGGCTGGGATGGGATGGAGTGAAGCAGGGTGGGACCAATCAATACCTCCCATGGAGCTGTTATTATCCTTAGCAAGATTTCTTTCTCTGAAAGGGCAGGAAAGAGACCAGGCTGGGCAGGTACAGATGGAGAACAGCAAAGGGAAAAGGGAGGGAATTTGACTAAGCTTTTGTTGAACACTATGAAAAGTCTGAGGAAAGAAGAGCGTGAAATTATGGCAGTAACTAAGTGGTTCTGAGAGCAGAAATAGTTTGGGATAGTTACTAGTGGGGATAGTCTGGGATAGTTACAGCTGAGAGTCAACCAGAGAACACTCCAAGTGTTGTTAACCGTGAGTGTGCTGGAGGAATTCTATGCCAGGTAACTCTTGGTTTTGCAGGACTGTTGCATCACTAGCTAATTTACTCAATGCCAGGAATTTTCACCTGTCCTATGATAACCAAAACATCATGTTAATTTCTAAATGCCTTGAGTTGAGAATCACTGATCTGATGACCTGAGATCACAGGAGAATCAAATCACAGTGGATACAGCCTGTTCCCGTAACACTTAGAAACCTAATATCAGAGTTCAGTAGTTTTAAAACCTTTGATAAGGAGACAGTAACAGAAATATTCCTAGATTTCCCACCCCCCATTGATTAAAGATATTTATATCATCCCTGACCAACTGCCATAGATCTGTTTCCAGTTAGAGCAATTGCTAATACACACAGCATTTTAGAGCCAAATACAGTTGCACAGGAGATTAATTATTGCCAATTCAGAGACATTTTTATAGGCAACGTATGTCTAAGCCCCAAAGCCTGGTTTTATAAGCCTGGCAATTAGCCCATGATGTGGGGGTGGGGAGCAACCGGAGTAAAAGTCCCACAAAGGAGGCTTAAAGGAATCAGAACACTCAGCCTGGAGGAGACCTCTGCTGAGGCCTGCAGGCAGAGCACTGCTGTCCCCCACACACAGGGCTCAGGGCTTGGGAGTGAAAATACAGCTGCTGATTTGCCCCAGCAAACACATCCTAGAAACACAGACATAGTAGCAGAGCCACCTGTGGAAGATGTGTTCAGTTCAGTTCAGTTCAGTCGCCCAGTCTTGTCCAACTCTTTGCGACCCCATGGAAGATGTGTACCTGCCTAGAAAGAGGAAAAGTCCACTTAACAGAGCTTAAGGAAACAACTGAGAAGAACTGATACTCAGCATTAGCTCAGGGCAAGACCTCAGCTTCTGTCTCACATTCCTTATGGAACTCCTGGTCTGCCTCCTAACTCATCTGATCATGACCTTAGCTTTCCCTGAGCCTGTCCTGTTTGGCTAAGGCAATAGGTTTCAACATGCCAACAGCTTTGCCCTGTTTTGATCTGGTCTAATGGGTCATGGTCCTCTACTGAGACTTGCCCAAGGGATTCTTCAACTCCAGCCCATTTCAAGTTCTCCTCCCACTCAAAACACCGATGGTGATCTGTCTGGTTTTGGTGCCTGCCAGACTTCATGGGAAATAGATGGGGAAACAGTGTCAGACTTTATTTTTGGGGCTCCAAAATCACTGCAAATGGTGATTGAAGCTATGAAATTAAAAGACTCTTACTCCTTGGAAGGAAAGTTATGACCAACCTAGATAGCATATTAAAAAAGCAGAGACATTACTTTGTCAACAAATATCTGTCTCGTTAAGGCTATGGTTTTTCCAGTAGTCATGTATGGATGTGAGAGTTGGACTGTGAAGAAAGCTGAGCACCAAAGAATTGATGCTTTTGAACTGTGGTGTTGGAGAAGACTCTTGAGAGTCCTTTAGACTGCAAGGAGATCCAACCATCCATTCTAAAGGAGATCAGGCCTGAAGGAATGATGCTAAAGGAAGGAATGATGCTAAAGCTGAAACTCCAGTATTTTGGCCACCTCATGAGAAGCATTGACTCATTGGAAAAGACTCTGAGGCTGGGAGGGATTGGGGGCAGGAGGAAAAGAGGACGACAGAGGATGCGATGGCTGGATGGCATCACCGACTCAATGGATATGAGTTTGGGTAAACTCCGGGAGTTGGTGATGGACAGGGAGGCCTGGTGTGCTGCAGTTCATGGGGTCACAGAGAGTTGGACATGACTGAGCAACTGAACTGAACTGTCTTTTCAAAATTGCTGCATAAACTGCCTTCTAAGTTTACTGAACTGTAGCAGCACTTTTCAGCCCCAAGAGCTACTGATCTGACATACCCAAACATCTATTACAAGCCAAAGCACTTCATAAAACCCACCTAGACTGCGAAGGAGTGCCAACTAGCTTTATTATGGAGTGAAACAGTGCCAAAAATAATGTAGAGCCTCACTGCTGCTTTTAGGCAGAAAACACAAATGAACTAAAATAAAGAAGATTTGCAATGTTTTTAAGTAGGAGCACATTTCAAAATCAGAGAGTAGAGAAAAGATCATATATATAGAAGTATTAGCTAAGAAAAGAGAAGCAAAAGACAAAGGAGAAAAGGAAAGATATATATATATATCTGAATGCAGAGTTCCGAAGAATAGCAAGGAGAGATAAGAAAGCCTGCCTAAGTAATCAATGCAAAGAAATAGAGGAAAACAATAGAATGGGAAAGACTACAGATCTCTTCAAGAAAATTAGAGATACCAAGGAAACATTTCATGGAAAGATAGACACAATAAAGGACAGAAATGGTATGGACCTAATACAAGCATAAGATATTAAGAAGAGGTGGCAAGAATATACAGAAGAACTATACAAAAAAGATCTTCATGACCCAGATAACCACGATGGTGTGATCACTCACCTAGAGCCAGACATCCTGGTGTGCGAAGTCAAGTGGGCCTTAGGAAGCTTCACTATGAACAGTTAGTGGAGGTGATGGAATTCCAGCTGATATATTTCAAATCCTAAAAGACAATGCTGTGAAAGTGCTGCTCTCAACATGCCAACAAATTTGGAAAATTCAGCAGTGGCCACAGGACTGGAAAAGGTCAGTTTTCATTCCACTCTCAAAGAAGGGAAACGCCAAAGAAAGTTCAAACTACCGCACAATTGCACTCATCTCACACACTAGCAAAGTAGTGCTTAAAAGACTCCAAGCTAAGCTTCAATAGTGTGAACTGAGAACTTTCAGACATTCAAGCTGGATTTAGTAAAGGCAGAGGAACCAGAGATCAAACTGCTAATATCCGTTGGATCATAGAAAAAGCAAGAGAATTTCAGAAAAATATCTACTTCTGCTTTATTGACTATGCCAAAGCCTTTGACTGTGTGGATCACAGCAAACTGTAGGAAATTCTTCAAAAGATGAGAATACCAGGCCACCTTACCTGGCTCCTGAGAAGACTGTATGCGGGTCAAGAAGCAACAGTTAAAACCGGACATGGAACAATGCACTGGTTCCAAATTGGAAAAGGAGTACGTCAAGGCTGTATATTGTCACCCTGCTCATTTAACTTATATGCAGAGTACATCATGAGAAACGCTGGGCTGGAAGAAGAACAAGCTGGAATCAAGATTGCTGGGAGAAATATCAATAACCTCAGATATGCAGATGACACCACCCTTAGGGCAGAAAGGAAAGAAGAACTAAAAAGCTTCTTGATGAAAGTGAAAGAGGAGAGTGAAAAAGCTGGCTTAAAGCTCAACACTCAAAAAAACTCAAATAAGACATCTGATCCCATCACTTCATGGCAAACAGACAGGGAAACAATGGAAACAGAGATAGACTTTATTTCCTTGGGCTCCAAAATCACTGCAGATGGTGACTTCTGCCATGAAATTAAAAGACGCTTGCCCCTTGAAAGAAAAGCTATGACAAACCTAGATAGCATATTAACAGGGCAACAATGGAGAAATAGACATAGAGAATAGACTTATGGACATGGGAGAGGGGAGGAGAGGGTGAGATGCATGGAAAGAGTAACATGGAAACTTACATTACCATATGTAAAATAGATAGCCAATGAGAATTTGCTGTATGGCTCAGGAAACTCAAACAGGGGCACTGTATCAACCTAGAGGGGTGGAATGGAGAGGGAGATGGGAGGAAGTTTCAAAAGCAAGGGGATATATGTATATCTATGGCTGATTCATGTTGACGTTTGACACAAAACAGTAAAATTCTATTATCCTTCAATAAAAAATTAATTAATTAAAAGAAAATAGAGACATTACTTTGCTGTCTAGCTAAAGTTATGGTTTTTCCAGTAGTCACCTATGGATGAGAGAGTTGGACCATAAAGAAAGCTGAGCACCAAAAAATTGATGCTTTTGAACTTTGGTTTTAGAGAAGACTCTTGAGAGTATCTTGGACTGCAAGGAGATCAAACAAGTCAATCCTATAGGAAATCAGTCCTGCATATTCACTGGAAGGACTGATGCTGAAGCTGAAATTCCAATACTTCGGCCACCTGATGCGAAGAACTGACTCACTGGAAAAGACCCGGACGCTGGGAAAGATTGAAGGCAGGAGGAAAAGGGGATGACAGAGAATGAGATGGTTGGATGGCATCACCAACTCGATGACTTGAGTTTGAGCAAGCTCTGGGAGTTCGTGATGGACAGGGAAGCCTGTCGTGCTGCAGTCCATAGCGTCACAAAGAGTCAGACACAAGTGAGCAACTGAACTGAACTAATAGAAGTAATAGTATCTGTTATACCACTTTTAGTTTTGAATGTTCTAATTGTTGATATTGGATGGTAAATAAATTCATCATTTACTTCAATCTTCTAGTCTTAGATTAAACTGTTAAAATGTGTAAATTTCTAAAAGTCGGCTATCAGAAAATGCAAAGAAGTTAAATAATAATGAAATAATACTCTGATTAAAAGAAAAATTGTATAGCTTATATATTCATTGAAAATTTAATTATCTTTAAAGACAACAACTTAATGTCAAATAATACATATAAAATTTAGAGCTTTAAAAAATATACCATCCCATATTTTAATATAATCTTTATATCTTAAAAAACTCTAATTTTAAAAAAGTTAGGTTTTCACTTAGATTGAGCAATCAAAAGAAATTTGCATTTCAACAATAAATATTTTCTGGCATATGATTCAATTATGTTAAGCTTCTGCAATTGAGGCAACATTTAAAGGTTCAATATAGCATTTCCACCAAGTTTTCTTGTAGTCTGTGTTATGAAGCTTTTTTCAGGGTTTCAGGGTAAGTGTTTGAATCACCAATTTAGCATGTATCAAAGAGTCCTATGTTGACCTCAGTGCTGTGTGCTTAGTCGTGTCCGACTTTTTGCGACCCCGTAGACTACAGCACCCCAGGCTTCTCTGTCCATGGGGATTTTCCAGGCAAGAATCCTGGAGTGGGTTGCCATGCCCTCCTGCAGGGGATCTTCCCAACCCAGGGATCAAACTCAGGTTTCCCGCATTGCAGGTTGATGGATTCTGAGCCACCAGGGAAGGCCTAGATGCTCCAAATCTTGTCAATTTAACAGATGTTCAAAGCGTGCCAATTTAGCAAGACCACCAGTTCATTTTGAAGAGTAAAGATTAAGTCTTCTGCTTTTTTGTTCCTCCCATAATGTGGGCAAAAGATAAAAGTCCTAGGATCAAAATAAAAGCTATTGATCTCCTAATTCAAAATTAACACCCTCAACTATTTATAATTCCTAAATAAAGATGCAGTAATTCAATCACTTCAGTTGAACCATACCTTATTGCTGTATTCCCTTCAGGTGACTCTTTACATGGACTGTGCTACCAAAAATCTTCTATGGCTTAAGCAGTCAGAGATTTCTTTAAGTATGCATAGTAGAGAGGATGCTGCGCTATGATGTCTATTGTATACAAAACCACATATTCATAAGCACACACAATGAAGATTGATCAAGATGACTCAATAATTTGAAGTATATTACTCTGATTCAGTGAGGATACTGTTTGTCCGGTGAGAATGGGAGACATGGAGGGATTTGATGGAAACACAGCATCAAATTGTTGCCATTGAATGAGTCTCCTGGTGGTGACCGTCATTCTCCCTGTTTTGACAATGTCCAGAGTTTCTCTAATTTGAGGTTGCCAGATTTAGGTATGTCTAATTTAGGGCATACTCAAATAAATACTGCATGGGGCACACTTATTCTAAAAATTATTCATTGCTTATCTGAAATTTAGATTTTACAAGGCTTTCCTTGTTTAACCTGTCAACTATAATTATCTTAGGGGGGATTATAAAATTCTAGAAAATTTACTTTCATTCCTTTACTTTTTGAAACCAAGCTTACGTTGTAGCAGTTCAGTTCAGTTCAGTTCATTCACTCAGTCGTGTCTGACGCTTTGCGACCGCATGAATTGCAGCACGCCCGGCCTCCCTGTCGAAGAAGGCAATGGCACCCCACTCCAGTACGCTTGCCTGGAAAATCCCATGGGCGGAGGAGCCCGGAAGGTTGCAGTCCATGCGGTCGCTGAGGGTTGGATACCACTGAGCAACTTCACTTTCACTTTCATGCATTGGAGAGGCAAGGGCAACCCACTCCAGTGTTCTTGCCTGGAGAATCCCAGGAACGGGGGAGCCTGGTGGGCTACTATCTCTGGGGTCGCACAGAGTTGGACACGACTGAAGCGACTTAGCAGCAGCAGCAGCAGCAGCAGGCCTCCCTGTCCATCACCAACTCCCGGAGTTCACCCAGACCCACGTCCATTGCATCGGTGATGCCATCCAGCCATCTCATCCTCTGTCGTCTCCTTTTCCTCCTGCCCCCAATCCCTCCCAGCATCAGAGTCTTTTCCAATGAGTCAACTCTTCGCATTAGGTGGCCAAAGTATTGGAGTTTCAGCTTTAGCATCATTCCTTCCAAATAACCAGGACTGATCTCCTTTAGAATGAACTGGTTGAATCTCCTTGCAGTCCATGGGACTCTCAAGAGTGTTCACCAACACCACAGTTCAAAACACATCAATTCTTTGGTGCTCAGCTTTCTTCACAGTCCAACTCTTACATCCATACACGACCACTGGAGAAACCACAGACTTGACTAGATGGACCTTTGTTGGCAGAGTAATGTCTCTGTTTTTGAATATGCTCTCTAGGTTGGTCATAACTTTCCTTCCAAGGAGTAAGCATCTTTTAATTTCATGGCTGCAATCACCATCTGCAGTGATTTTGGAGCCCCCCAAAATAAAGTCTGACACTGTTTCCACTGTTTCCCCATCTTTTTCCCATGAAGTGATGGGACCAGATGCCATGATCTTCGTTTCTTATGTTGTGTAGTTGTGTCAATAACTTGCAAAGAGGGGATGGAAGATAGATGCAAAATCAGGTGGGAGGGGAGTTCAGGAGTGGGAACTTATATACACCCATGGTGGATTCATGTCAATGTATGGCAAAACCAATACAGTATTGTAAAGTAAAATAAAGAAAAAATAAAAATTAAAAAAAATTTTCTCTTAAAAAAAAATCAAATGAAGGATATTAACTTCAAAAGACTACATGTTTTAGAGGTCAAGGACCTTGAATACCATGCTCCCTGATCTATTTCTGCCCACAATTCCATAAGTGATATTCTAGGAAAAAAAATTTTTTTTTTGAGGAAAAATTAGCAGATATAACAGCTTCCTTTCTGGCTCAGCTGGTAAAGAATCCTCTTGCAATGTGGGAGACCTGGCTTTGATCCCTGGGTTGAGAAGATCCCATGGAGAAGGAAAAGACTACCCACTCCAGTATTCTGGCCTGGAGAATTCCATGGAATTCCATAATACATGGGGTCGCAAAGAGTTGGACACAACTGAGTGACTTTCGCTTCACTAGCAGACAATATGTCTCATTTTTTTCTACAAAAGCAAACTCTTCTTTTTTATCATCAGGAATAAAACGTTGGCTGATCTAGTCCTTTTAGTCACCTCAGCTCACCCAGCTTCAATAAATACAGCAGGTGATGGTAGTAGTAACTGTGGCTAGGACCCAGATTGCCTGCCTGGTACAGATCAAACGTCAGTGTAGTCGCTGCTTGTGGGACAGTGGACACAGGCACCTTGAAAATGAATTTGTAGATGAACCATCTTTTAAGCTTACAAATTTACTAGACAATAGAAATTTAAGACAACTCTGACTTTTATATATTGATTTTACTAAAGGACAATAGTCCACTTAAAGGCATTTATTAAAAAATTGTCTGATTATTCTCTGGATTTCAGGAAAGAGACAGCTGAATGGCATTCCATGAGGTTAAAAAAGGAGAAAGCACCAGGGAAGTTATCCTAAGAAGAAAAGGATAGGATCCACCAATTTCTGGAGAGGAAAAGAAGAAACGAATTTCAAGGATAAAGAGATATTCTTTAAAATATAAAAATAAAGGAAATATGTATGAATAAGAAAAAACAGAAATAATGGTGATAATAATGAGGTATTGTATTATTTAGGGAACATTAGGGAAAAAAAGATTTAAAATGAACTCTTGGCAAAAGGCCAGTTCGAAGAAGTAAGTGCATTATAATACTATGGAATAGCAGTATGGATTTTCTGGCCCCAGGGGTATTTCACATATTTATTTTTGTGAAAATGAATTATTATACTGAGAGCCATGACTTAATATAAGCACACAGTTTTGTTTTATTATATTGATAAGAAAATAGCTGTATAGCATTGGACAGCTTAGTATAACTTAACCAAAATAATAAACAAAAGCTTTAATTGCTTGAATTCAAATGATAACTTATTAAATGACTGAAGTCAATTTTAGAGATGTGAAAACTGGTTTTTATAAGTAAAAAATACCTATATTTGCAGAGCTGCTTTTGTCATATGGTCATATGGAATATGGTTTCGCCAATTTGGAAGTTACACAGAGCAGCTTATTTGGTCAAAATTAGATAATCTCCTCAGAAGAATCTTCTTTCAGTACCGTAGGTTGGATATATGTACCTTTAGACTTCTAAGAATACTAAACATGCTTTGCTTTTAAAAAAATCCATTGTTTTAAACCAATAGTAACATTGGGCTGCATGTATCTCTTCAAATTATAGTTTTATTTAAGTTAATGCCCAGGAGTGCGACTGCTTGGTCATATGGTAGCTCTGTTTTTACTTTTTTAAGGAACTGCCAGACTGTTCTCCATAGTGACTGCACCAATTGACTTTCCTATCTACAGTGCAGGAGGGTACCCTTTTCTCCACACCTTCTCTCATATTTATTGTCTGTAGATTCTTTTCAAAGATTTGTTTTTGATGTGCGCCTTTTTAAAAGTCTTAACTTGAATTCGTCAAAATATTGCTCCTGTTCTACACTTTACTGTTTGACCATGAGGCATGTGTGAACTTAGCTCCCTAGCTCCCAGGGATTGAACCGGAACCCCTGCACTGGGGGGCAAAGACGTAACCGCTCGGCCGCTAGGGAAGGCCCGTTTGGAGATTTTTGGTGATGGCCATTCAGACCGATGTGAGGTAACACCTCATGGTAGTTTTGTTTTGCTCTTCTCTAATAATTAGCGATGTTGAGCATCTTTTCAAGTGCTTTTTAGTCATCTATATGTCATTTTTGGAGAAATGTCTATAGATATTCTGCCCATTTTTGGATTGGGTTATTTGTTTTTTGTATTTTATATTGAGCTGCATGAGCTGTTTGTGTATTTTGACCTGCTATATATATAGCACAGAAAACTCTACTCAGTACTCTGTAATAGCACATTTGCAAAAAGAATACCCCCAAAAAAGAACAGTGGATATATTTATACGTGTAACTGATTCACTTTGCTGTACACTTAAAACTAATACAACGTTGTGAATCAGTTATACGCCACCAAAAGTTTAAAAAATATATTCAGAAAAAAAAATGATAGTAGGTGACATTTGTTGAGATATTTACACTATCCTAAATGAGTGGACCTGCATAATTGCTAGAAAGTTGGATATCTACAATGCCATTTAACAAATGGGAAGCAGAAAATTTCAGATTTTTTCTTCTTATGATGCCTAATAAAAATTGTGGGCTTCACTTGCCATCTGCATCTACAAGGAGTAAGTGCCTAGCCACTGCAGTTGCTGATGTCAGCATGCCCTGAATGGAGGTCAGGGTGGAGATCGGGAATGAGACCTCGGCGCTGTGGTAAAAGCTGGTGGAACAGGCCTTCAGATAGTTAGATATTTTCAGCAGACTGTATGAGCCCAATTTCTCGTATCTTCTCATATCTGTAAAAAGCGCTAGTGACTAGCAACAAGCCTCTGCCAAACAGCGTGCTGACTGCAGGCATCTCCCTTCACTAAAATTATATAAAATACTGACCTGTCCCCTCACCTGTCAGAGCTATCTGAGAGGCTGTCTCCTGGGCTATAGTCCTCATTTTGCCCCAAATAAAATGGAACACAATTCTCATGTTCATTTGCTGTTCTTCCCCCCCCCCCCCCCCCAGTCAACAATAATGCTTTTGTGGTAAAATAGTACTTTGTTTAGACTCTAAATCTGGAGAAGGAAATGGCCACCCACTCCAGTATTCTGGCCTGGAGAATTCCATGTATTGTATAGTTGTTCATGGGGTCACAAAGGGTCAGACACAACTGAGCGACTTTCCCTTCACTAGACTCTAAATTTACAACCCATCTTCCCAGACCACAATGTTATGGATATTCTCTAAGGTTGAACAGCATTTAATTTAATACAGGGAACTATGCAATAAACATGTTTACCAAGATAAAGATAAAAAATGTGCAAAACCAGTAAGACCTCTTTAAAATGAATGAATAAGAAAACTCGCCCAAAAAGTGGTAAAAAATCCTTAATGGTAAAATACCTTTAAAACAAATTTCATAAACACAAAAATTAAATTTATGCCAAGAAGCACATGGACAATTACACTGTAAATTCTTTAAGTATATAGGCAGTCCACATTTTGCATTCCAATATACAGAAATTTCTGTTATCAAGATTTAGTTGATTAACACCAGTCCCCCAATAGCTCCCAATTTCAATACCAAGATAAATCAACTGTATGTGATTGCAAGATTATAATTCAGTTCATATACACACACAAAGTGTGTAGTGTTGCTTCCCTCTCAACAAACCCACACAGTATTTTACAAAATTGGACCCCTGGAAGAGAGATCTGGCCAAGAAATAAGAAAGTGCACCTAAAAAATGATAAGTGATATCAGGGGAAGTAAAATTCAGACCATTTGTAAAGGAACTATAGAAGGAAGAGCTAACAGGAGGAATGCTAACACTCAACATTTGAAAACCTCAATGTGCAGTTAGAGGAAACGCGTGAAGGCAAATATATCAACATAAAGGGACAGAAAAAAGATTGTGATTAAAAGAATGGAGACATCTCAGGGGAAATGATGCCTGCTGAAAGAAAATCTTCACCTTACAGAAATTCTTGGAGCCAATTCACAACAGGGAAAGTACAGGGGTCAAATGTTGAAAGTTGATCCAAACATGGAGAGGAGCATGACTTGTGGACTTATTCTAGTTTCCTGAAGATGAATCCTTAAAAGGCTGAGAGCCTTCCTAAGCTCTCCCTCTCTTTCTGATTCAAATGCTTCCTGACTGCCAAAACAGAGGCTTTTGTTAACCCTTTCTAACTTCATTAGAGTGTGATGTCTCCCTCCTAGAAGGAGAGGATCATTTTTCTAAATGTTTGCCTCTTGAAATCAGGATAAAATCTAGCCTTCTTTGTGCAGACCAATCCTTGATTTATGCAATAATAACCTTTACATTTGTTTGGATCCTTGCATCCAGGGAGAGAGGAGACACCAAGCAGAATTGTAGGCTCATTATTTTCCTCCCTGAAAATGGAGCCTATTCAGTGTACTCAGTTTCTTTCATGATCATCCTCTGTCTTGGATAAGTTTGGTGCAACCAATGTGTATATGTAAAGGTGAGATCTTCCTGAAAGATTTTAACATATTCTCCGTGTATATCAACCTGAAAAAAAATATTTTTAAGCCAGGAAATGGAGAATAAAAGCTTTTATGAGTAAGCAAGTCTGTTCCTATCTTTTAGTTTAATTGGAATTAGTTTAGTTTTATACGAATTGATTGGTTCTTTACTCTCCCCTCGGAAGTTCTGCTTTGGAAGCTTTTACAAACTGCGTGGAGCTGACTGCTTTGCCACTCCTCGTAGTGCAAACAGCTAACGCACTACTTGCCTCCAGCTTCTCTTTTCTTCTGCTTCTGGGCAAGCATTCCTCTCTCAGGAGGGCCTGCCTCTGCTTGCTGTTGATGAGGACAGAGTGACAGAGAACTCTAGTTGGCAGACTGGGGCAAACTAAAATGACGAAGCACTAACAAGTATAGACCCGCAGCTGACACTGGAATCAAAGACCATTTCTTGAGAACTGATGACTGATGCCTGCCTCACTGGTACAGCTCCCTGGAAAAGCATTTCCAGCTTCCTTATCCTGTCCTCCAAGAATTCAGTCAGGTCTGAGGCATATCTTTCCTCAAGTGCCAGGGCCTCACAATGGAGTATTCTGTGTTAAATCAGTCTCATCGTATCATCAGGGCGGCGTGAACCTGGCTCACGCAGCAATGCCCAGTCAACTCATATTGTAACAGGGAGTCTAGAGTAACATGGCTTTTAAATTGGCTTAGAGGGCTACTTTATATGCCTGTATAAGAATGGAGCCATAACTGCTGCTTCTTTGTGTCCTAATGCCTAGACAGTCGGTACCCGCAACATACAAGCTCTCAGTAACTGTCATGCTAAACTTGAGGGTTTTGTTTGTTTCTTAGAGCTTCCGTTGCAGTTATTCTTGATCCTCTCCTTGACCAATGCAAGAGCTGAGAGAACTGGAACTAAGTTGCACAGAGTAGGAAGGCAATAAATATCAATTGCAAGGGTATTCTGTATTATTCCAGGATGATTTTTGTCTCCAAGATGTTCTAGCTAAACAAATTGCATCGTCATTCTCCTGCCAGCCTAACCAGCCTGCTTAACACTGCTGGTTGGTTCATCTGGCTTAAGGTGACCAGACAAAAGCAACTGATTAACCGTGCCGCTGTCATTTCAGTACACCCAAAGCATATTCATGACAGAGTATTCTATAGGTACAAAAACTGAATTACGATTGCTACATGTCTCAACACTGATACATTTCAGAAGATAATCTTGAGTGAGAAAAACAAGTTATAGAAGAAAACAAAGTTAGAGTCCATGTATATAAAGTTCAAAATTTTTAGTAAAGCTAAGCAATCAATTCTTTAGAAATATGTATATAAGTGGCAAAATATACAGATAATCAGTAATTGAAGTACATTATTAGCAACCTGGGAAAAAAAGACTGTATCTTATTTCTATCACCTCCTCCCACCACCCCCACCGTATAGTCGCAGGTTAGCAGGGATCGTGGAGCCTTGTACATTGGACACTGAAAAAGCATCAAACAGATTTGTGTTGAATCTCACTGCCTTTTCTTCTCCATTTGCTGCCAAGAGTCAGGCGGTAGTAGAAGTAAAGGATAATCTTCTTTAGTAATAATTTTTCAATTTCTCTTCTCTCCCCTGTGTAGAACTATTTGGTCTGTAAACCTAGTTATTTCAGCTGCATTGAGAACAGCTACCTTGAAGAGTCAAAAGCTGCCTCTGTGAAACTTGGAGATGGAAAAAAAATCATTTGTTTCTTTTAAATGACCTGACGGAGACTTTACTTCTGATGAATCCAATTTGAAATTGGATTGAACTGTCTACGACTGCATTCCGATTAGCATAAACTTTTTGCAGTAAGCTTCATTTCAGTAGATGCGCTTCCAAGAGGCACTGGGTTCGCATTTTCCAAGAATACATTTTGTACGCACTGGAGTTTTTAAATGTATATTGAGATGACAATTTCCAGTTATGAGTTTATGGTACAGTTTATAACTAGACCATACATTTTCTTTTATATAAATTCTATATTTTCCTCATGTCTATACTTCCAAGAGCCACAATTTTCATGAAGAGAAACAGCCTTGTAAGACAGGAAGCTGGTTTCTCAGCACTTTGCGGTATCAGTACTTTATGCAAATACTCCTTGGGCATTAATTCTAAGAAAATAAACAGAATTTAATATGAGTCCAGCAAAACAGCCTTCTCCTTTGAATTATAATGCCCTTTTACATTTTTGGGCTCCTGGTTTTTAAGGTAGTATCTGGTAGGTAACAAAAAGAAAAAGGAGAGTTTTTCTTCCAACAGGTAGTCATGAACCCCAAATTAAACTGGTTTGCCATAAAGCTTATTAATACATAGGAAAAACAACCATATCTTCTGCAAGATTGCATGTTTTAGTTTCTTGTGTGCAATTCTTAGTCAGATTGTGTATAAGTTCTCTGAAAGATGCAAATTAACTCCTTCATGTAACTGAGTACTTATAGTTAATAAGTAATGTAGCTATTTATTTTGAAAGTCTACCGCGCCCACTTCTAAGAGGCCCGAGGCAGTTTACACATTAGCACATAGTTCAAAGGCACACTATTATGGTGAAGTGCTAAATAAAATAGACTGGAAAACGTAAAGGGGTGGGTGCTATCAAGGCCCAGTCATGTTCTGCTCTTTTTGAATGGCTCCCCACCCCAGATGCTACCTCCTCCCTACGCTCAAGTGGAGGCTATTTGTTCTTGAAATTTCCATTAACCGCAGGTGTTGGCCAGCCTTATCCAGCAGAATCAGCGGGACCAGGATGTGGGTAAGTGTGTGGATTCTGCTGCCTCACTGCCTGGACGGAAAGCATGGGTCGATACTTTGAGCAGGTTATTCAATATCTCAGAGCTTCAGCTTCCTCATTTGCACAATGGGGAATAAGAATAGTACTCGTCTCACAGGGGAGAATTTAATGAGTTTTGTAAAGTACTTGGAACAGAGCTTGGCGCACAGTAAGTGCTAAATGACTGTTAGCACTTAACCCATTCAATATTCCTCCACTCTCCTGTAAAAACCCTTCTTCCTTTGAAGTTTGGACCTCTCGTATGTACTGTCCTCCAGCCCTTCTTATTGTTCTTGCGTGCATCAGAGATTTTGGAACATGGCTTATGATTTTTCTCCTCACCTCAAGTCTGCCACAATCCTTCTCTCTTTACTGTTCATGTGAACAGCTCTTCTAATACCCAGTACCTTGACTTCTTCAACTCCAATGACCCGCATCTCTGCACAGAAATCAACAACTCATGCCGCCTCCCTTATTACCACCCGGGGCTGCTCCACCTGTAAAATCTTAAACCAATTGGTTCAACTTTCTCACCATAGGCTCCTATTATCCTCACCATTTCAATCGTACTTGTATCCACAAGTGTGAGTAAAGTCCCATTCTTCACTCCAGGTGTTAAAGAGTTTCTTTTGCTTCCTTCTCCATCTCACTTTGGTTCAGCACTTCAACTTGGCTCTTTAAACAATATCTTCAATTTCTTTCTCCCTTTTCCTTCTGCAATGCTTACTGAAACGTGGATCAATTCAGTCTCCTGTGCTTCTAACAGCGCACTAAGCACATCATTCAATGCTGTGCCCTGGAGCCACTAGCTTATGGCTCCTGTCCTGCCCCGCGCTGACAGCACACAGCCTGGCGGTCTCCTCCACGCTGCTCTTTGGTCCTGCTTTTCTTTGCTGACTTTTTACCACTACTCTCTCATCCCTCATATCCAGTCACCCAGTTCCATCTTATGCATGTCTTACATATCTGACAGGCTGATTTCATTTCTTCCCTCCAGCTCGTCATCTCTCACCATCTCCTTCCTCTCCAAAATATCCTCCTTCCTGCTGCCAAAGTGCCTCGTGTCCTGTGCATCCTCGATATCCATCAGTAACTCCCCAAGGCTTGGATAGCTGGGTCCCAGGGCCTCTGTTCACCTCTCTAGACTCCTTTTCTGACTCTTCTGAACTGAACCTTACAAACTCAATTACTTGTACTTCCCCAATTGTGCCACATTCCCTGAGACCACCATGCATCCCATACAGTACCTTTGCAAGGAATGCCCCCCTTTCCTCTTTTTCCTACCTGAATAACTTCCGCTGGTCTTTCAGGGCTCCATTCACATGTCCCTTCTTGGCAGCCCTGGGGTAGAAATGTCCCTGGGGCTTTCTCTCTTGCTCTGCCTCTTCCTGAGCAGCCTGGCTGAGTGTTGCTCTTTGTGCTTCTTTTCAAATACTTACCATGTTCCTGGCGCTTGGCTCCCAGTAACTGGCTAGTGAGTTAATGAGTAAGTGAAGACGTCCCATTTCCATAAAATAATTAATAAAACTCTAATAGCATTTCCTTTTATGTGCTTATTTGGAATAGAGATTTTTAAAACTGGTAGAGCTAGTTTTGACAGAGTCAGTATTGCAGTGACTGCCGCTCCAATTAGATGGTTGGCAGCCATGCTCTCAAGTAACTGGCTGAGCAAAACCATGGACTTCACTGATAGTTACCACCTGCTGAGCAACTCTGGAGGCCCAACAGCACACTGCTGTGCTGTGCTTAGTCGTTCAATCCTGTCTGACTCTCTGCGACCCCATGGACTGCAGCCCACCAGGCTCCTCTGTGCATGGGGATTTCCCCGGCAAGAACACTGGAGTGGGTTGCCGTGCCCTCCTCCAGGGGATCTTCCTAACCCAGGGATCAAACCCAGGTCTACTGCATTGCAGGAGGATTCTTTACCGACTGAGCCACCAGGAAGCCCAAGAATATTGGAGTGGGTAGCCTATCCCTTCTCCAGTGGATCTTTGCAACCCAGGAATGGAGCCGGTGTCTCCTGCATTGCAGGGGGGTTTTGTTTCCCAGGCGAGCTACCAGGGAAGCCCAGCCAGCAGCATATCAGGCACTAAACCGCGTCTTCTGGCCGCCTCCTGGCAGCAAGACGGCTGCAGCGCTCCGTGCATCACAACCCCACACAGCACACTCAGCAGTCAGAGAAAGGGCTGCTTCTCTCTTATATTTATTTGTTAAAGAGGCAACAAAAATCCTTTTCCAGAACACTTTCCCTTCCCCCACCATCAGGATAGTTCCTTCCAATCTCACTGGACAAAACCAGATCATGCTCCAAAGTCCAAAACTGGTCACAGGCAAGCAGGAGAGCATTATTTGGGCTTCCACAAATCAGGATTTACCTGAGTCATCTGCGGGAATAGGACACTAAACAAAATTAGGCTCTAGCTAAGGGTGAGGAGGGAAAGGGCTTGCTGGGCAGGCAAATGGCAGTCTGCCAAAATGAACATCATTACTGGGCAGGAGCTGGATTTGGTGTCAGACGCATCAGTTTGAGTCCCATCTCTGCCATTTCCTAGTTGTGTGACTGGGGCAACGTTTTATCCTCGATAAGACTCAGTCTCTTCATCTATAAAATAGGAATTCCAAAGCCTTCCTTGTAGCATTACTGTGAAGATTACACAGCATATGTAATGCTGCAAACCCACAATGGACATTTGTTCATCCATTTAAAAATCTTTTGTGGGCACCTACAATGTGCCAGTCATTATGCCCAGGATACAGTAGTGTATAAGATAGATATGATCCTTCTCCTTCATGTAATTCATAATACATGTTAGTTTAAAAAATTTCCTAATTTTGCTGACTCAGAAATTTGCAAGCACTGGAAAATACCATGGGCAGAGGAGCCTGGTAGGCTACAGTCCATGGGGACACAGAGAGTCAGACACGACTGAGCCACTTCAGTTTCTATCTTTGATTACTTGGACAGTTACTTTCTGGAGAAACTCAGAATTTTTTAGGAACTAAGAGCTTCTGAAGGGCTTCTCAGGTGGTGCTAGTGATAAAGAACCTACCTGCCAGTGCCAGAAGCATAAGAGATGCAGGTTCGATTCCTGAGTCGGGAAGATCCCCTGGAGGAGGGCATGGCAACCCACTTCCACATTCTTGCCTGGAGAATCCCTATGGGCAGAGGAGCCTGACAGGCTGCAGTCAATGGGGTTGTAAAGAGGAGGACATGGCCGAGTGACCCAGCACACATGCATGGCTTCTGAAATTTTATATTTAATGTGTAAAGGTTTATAAACATTTGCTTTCTCTCTTTTTTTGGTTTATTCTATTTAAATAAAGTGATCAGAGATGTTTATATTTTTAGGAGTATATGGTCATTGTGCATGCTATCCTGATTCCTAAACTAAAGATGATTGATAAAGTGCCATATTGTAAAAAGTGAATAACTTGAGACACTATCCAATATAATCTCACAGCCCTAAGAAAAAATCCAGATGCAATAGCACGCAAGCTACCTATCTGAGTCGTCATGAAGTTAGTAGTCTAAAGTTAAGACAGATACAGTTCATCAGTCCAGTTCAGTTCAGTTGCTCAGTCGTGTCCGACTCTTTGCGACTCCATGAATCGCAGCACACCAGGCCTCCCTGTCCATCACCAACTCCCGGAGTTCACTCAGACTCGCGTTCATCGAGTCAGTGATGCCATCCAGCCATCTCATCCTCTGTCGTCCCCTTCTCCTCCTGCCCCCAATCCCTCCCAGCATCAGAGTCTTTTCCAATGAGTCAACTCTTCGCATGAGGTGGCCAAAGTACTGGAGTTTCAGCTTTAGCATCATTTCTCCCAAAGAAATCCCAGGGCTGATCTCCTTCAGAATGGACTGGTTGGATCTCCTTGCAGTCCAAGGGACTCTCAAGAGTCTTCTCCAACACCACAGTTCAGGGAGAATTAATTTTCACTTAATAGGAACAATCAGGTAATCTGAGTGACCCATTCCCCAACTATGTCCCTTCACAGCTTTTCTCTTTTTAGTCAAATGAACAATATACAGTTGACCTTTTGAACAGTGCAGGCTTAGGGGTTCCTCAGGGTGGAAAACGTACGTATAAATCATAGATACAGCCCTCTGTATCTGCTGGTTTGTCATCCATGACTCAACCAACTGTGGATTGTGTAGTACTATCATATTTACTACACACACACACACACACACACACACACAAATTCACACATAAGTGGACCTTATAGTTAAGGGTCAACTGTAGCTAAGGAAACTTGTCAAGATTAACCTCTCCCCAAACCACCCACATTACATATGCTTGAAACTATTAAATAATTAAGGTACTATTGCAGCAGATTAAGGAAACTCTCTTACCTTAAGCTTTTCTGGGGCATACAGAAATAAAAACAGTTTTAGAACAGGAGATCTAGAGATATAATACAAAAGAAGTGCATTAAAATTAGGTTTACAAATCTGGGGGCCCAGAAAAGACAGGGGGTTTTCCACAGACCTCTGCTACTTGTCATGCCTGACTCAACTCTGTCTAGTTTTCCATTGATGTATACACTGATCTATTTCTTGTTTGCATTTCCCTTTGATCCTACCAAGGAGCGATAAGATGTCTTTAACAGATAATGTCTTTACATACACAAAAACTACACATTAGTGGGTCATTAAGTGGTGAAGCTGTTTTTCTAGTACTTACTTATGGATTTTCACCAGTCTAAGGATGATGTGAATACCAAGTGAAAGAAAGAAAGTGAAGCCACTCAGTCATGTTCAACTCTTTGCAACCCCATGCCTGCTAGGTTCCGTCGTCCATGGGATTCTCCAGGCAAGAATACTGGAGTGGGCTGCCATTTCCTTCTCCAGGAGATCTTCCCAACACAGGGATCGAACCCAGGTACCAAGTGAGAACCTACCTAAAAGAAGTCTGGGTGGAGCTAGGGCATAGTTTCTAAGCACACAGAGAGATAAATAACCTTTCAATGTGACGTAAATTGAAGCTTAACCTTAATCACAAATATAATGGTTGGAAGGAAATCTATTACTTATCCAATATGGACAGACAACAATTAGAAGGAAATCCCACAAAAGGGATAAACAGGAAGACATACATAGAGAAGCCATTGAAAACATGTAGACTAAGTTAACACTAGAGATAAAGTATGTTATTACTAAATTTTATGGTTTGCAAAGATTAAGTTGATGGGACCAAATACCATGGGATCCTTAGACATTTTAAACCTTGAATAGTAAACATAATAGCTGTAGAGAAAAGTTCAAAGGACAAACATGTACAGTTTGATGGCTTATCACAGAACAACGCCCACGTACTCACTACCAATGTTACCTGGTTCCCTCCTACTTCTTCCAATCACTACCGCCCCCAATAAAGGTAAACACTATGCTGACTTTTATTAAAATCATTTCCTTGCTTTCTTTATAGTGCTTCCTCCTAAGCATGAGTCTTCAAACACTAGTGTATTTTTGCCTTCTTTTTGAACTTTATATAAATGGAATTACTGTATATATTCTTTGTTCCTGACTCATTTCATTCAAAATTGTATTTATGAGATTCACACATGTTATTGAATGTAGCTGTGATTTGTTCAGCTACATAAAGTAAATATTACGAATTTTCATTGCTGTCTGGTATTCAAATATATTAAAATAATATTCCATGACTTATTTATCTATTCTAGTTTTAGATGTTTTAAAAAGCCAAAGAAATCTTAATCTTTTTCTAACTATATAGACTTTCATTAAGGTGAAGATATCAACTATCTTTTAATGTATGAAGCTGATTCATTTAAAGGAGGGGAACAATAAGTTTTCTTAAATTCGGTGTACTTCAGAAAAGGAATGACTGGAGAGTGTTGATTCTGATTGAGCTGGCAGAGAGGGAAGACAGAAGGAGAAGTGGGGTTTCTCTCGCCTTTTTTAATGTATTAGAGAAACACTTGAGGCTCTGCTCCAAACCATATAGCTGTGTTCTGCCCATGAGGAAGGAGTAAGGGAGCTGTGACTCCACGGCAGAGTGCGTGTGCTGGCGTGACAGAGGGAGCACGTGTGTGCACCTGCACAAAAGGGCTTCCGTTCTGGTTGCTCTTCCATTAATTCTCGATATTGGTTTTGATATATTTGCTGTGTTTTAGTCATAATACCAAAAAAGTTCTTCTAATCATAGATATTACAAAAAGGACTGCTGCTTTTGGTGCACTTGATTATTGTTCAGCAAAAACTTGGCCTCCTCCAACTCTCCTTTGGAATGAAGTCTATTTTCCTATTTGGGGGCTTGTCCATGTGACATGCTTTGGCCACTGGGAGATGAGCTCTAAATATGCTTGAATGGTGGACTCATGCTCTTGTGTTCCAGTGATTTGCAAGAGAAGAGCAAGCCCTGGGTGGCTGCTGCCCTGGACCCCAGAGTGAAAAATATGGGGCAGACCTGAGTTCATGCCAAAGCCCAGCAAACCCACAACTTGAAGCAGAGCTGTCCACTGCAGCTGAGCCTGTGTCAGCCCAGCTGAAGTTGACCTGAACTCGAGAAAAAGTGTTTATTATTGTGAAGCTCTGAGTGTGGAGTATTTTGCCATTATAGTGGTGAAGATTGTTTTACAGCTGTAGTCAGAGGTATAAAGGTCAAGTCGTTATCGCTCCTCAATAGTGGACTTGGCTCCATTTACTTCATTCTGCGTTTGCTCTATGAAACCAGAGATTCAGATTTCAAGATTTTTTTCAAGGCAAATTCTAAATGCCCAGGAAAGTTCTACCAAATTCCTTTGGAATTCGAAGAAAAGGATTTATTGGAGATGGGAATAAACATCTTTGGTGTTAGTGAACAGGAGGGAAGATCAGTAAGGAACTTCTTGCCGTAGCTACACTTGGCAAGATGGCCAGAGAGGCTACACCTGCATTCAGATGAGAGGTGCTGTCCCAGCATGACCGACACAGTTAGGAGATGCCCTACTTTGCTGAGACATATATAGAATTAGAGCATGGGTAGGTTATGTTTCTTAACAGCTAACTGTTGAAGTCAACAAAGCTGTATAACCTGCGAAAAGAGCAGTTTTAGAGGTAAAAATTGCATATTTGTGAAGAAATGGTAGATTTCACATCCTATGAATGTAAATTGGTCTAAACACTTCAGAGAACTTGGAGTAATTGGAAATTACTCCAAACATATTATATTAAATATAATATATATAATAAGTATAATATAGTATAATATAATATAGAGTTGAAGATGCTCATCTCTTAAGAGCCGGTAATGTGAGGCTAGATGTGTCCCAGTGGCACTCGACAGGACTGGTGCCACACCTGTGGGGCGTTTTTGTTTATAAGAGTGATGGGGAGTTTACTGTCAGATAGTAGGTAGGAGCCAGGTCTCCCATATGTCCTGCAATTTGAAGGCTTGTCCCATTCAAAAAAGAATTGTTCTGGGTTCTCCATGTCTTTCGATGATATACTATAACATTCATGTAGATGAAACACTTGTTATTGATTTTTTTATTTTTAAATTTTAGTTTACATAGGCAAATAGTTGATTTATAATGTTGTGTTAGGTGTACAGCAAAGTGATTCAGTTATACATATACATATATCTATTATTTTTCAGATTTTTTTCTCCAATTAGGTTATTATAGAATATTGAGAAGAGTTCCTGTGCTATACAATAGAATCTTGTTGGTTATTTATTCTATATATAGTAGTGTGTATATATTAATCCCAACCCTTTAATTTATCCCTCCTCACCCCCTTTCACCTGTGATAAACTTAATTTGTTTTCTAGGTCTGTGAATCAGTTCCTGTTTTTTAAATAAGTTAATTTGTATCATTTTTTATATTCCATATATAAGTGATATCATCTGATATTTGTCTTTCTGTGTGTGGCTTACGTTACTCAGTATGATAATTGTTAGTTCTGTCCAGGTTGCTACAAACAGCATTATTTCATTCATTTTTATGGATGAGTAATATTCTGTTGTATATGTGTACTACACTGTCTTTATCCATTTGTCAATGGACATTTAAACTGCTTCCATGTCTTGGCTATTGTAAACAGTACTGCAATGAACACTGAGGTGTATGGATCTTCTCAAATTACCATTTTCTCTGGATATATGCCCAGGAGTGAGATTGCTGGATCATAGAGTAGCTCTATTTTAGAGTTTTAAGGAACCTTCACACTATGGTCAATGGTGGCTCTACCAATTACATTCCCACCAACAGTGTAGGAGAGCTTCCTTCTCGCCACACCCTCTCCAGCATTTGTTGTTTGTAGACTTTTTGATGATGGCCATTCTGATCAGTGTGAGTTGATACCTCATTGTACTTTTGATTTGCGTTTCTCTTATAATTAGCGATATTGAGCATCTTTTCATATGCTTTTTGGCCATCTGTATGTGTTCTTTGGAGAAACGTCTATTTAGGTCTTCTGCCTAGTTTTTTGCTTGGATTACTTGTTTATCTCATATTGAGTTGCACCTGTTGTTTGTGTATTTTAGAAGTGAATCCCTTGTTGGTCTCATCATTTGCAAATATTTTCTTTCATTCTGAGGTTTGTCTTTTTTGCTTTGTTTCCTTTTCTATATAGAAGCTTTTATATTTTATTAGGTCCCATCTGTTTATTATTTATTTATTTTCATTACTAAAGGAGGTGGATCAAAGAAAAGACCTTGCTGCAATTTATGTCAAAGAGTATTCTGCCTATGTTTTCCTCTGAGTTTTACAGTATCCGGTCTTACATTTAGGTATTAATCCATTTTGAGCTTCTTTTTGTGTACACTGTTAGAAAATGTTCTAATTTTATTCTTTTACATGTAGCTGTCCAGTTTTCCCAGGATTACTTATTGAAGGGACAGTTTTTCTCCACTGTATACTCTTGCCTCCTTTGTAAGATTAATTGATGATAGGTATGTGGGTTTATTTCTAGGCATTCTATGCTATTCCATTGATCCACAAGTATGTCTTTTTGCCAGTACCACAATGTTTTGATTCAGTTCAGTTCAGTCACTCAGTCATGTCCGACTCTTTGTGACCCTATAGACTGTAGCACGCAAGGCTTCTTTGTCCATCACCAACTCCGAGAGCTTGCTCAAACTCATGTCCATTGAGTCGGTGATGGCATCCAACCACCTCGTCCTCTGCCGTCCCCTTCTCCTCCTGCCTTCAATGTTTCCCAGCATCAGGGTCTTTTCCAGTGACTCAGTCCTTTGCATCAGGTGGTCAAAGTATTGGAGGTTCAGCTTCAACATCAGTCCTTCCAATTAAATTCAGGACTGACTTCCTTTATGACTGACTGGCTTGAACTCCTTGCTGTCAGTCTCAAGCATCATTTCCAACACTGTAGCTTTATAGTATAGTCTGAAGTCAGGGAGCCTGATACTTTCCTAAGATTGCTTTGGCTATTCTGGGTCTTTTGTGTTTCTATGTAAATATTAAGACATTTTGTTGTAGATCTGCAAAAACCACACTGATAATTTGATAAGAATTGCATTGAATCTACAGATCCAATACCTTGGGTAGCATAGTCATTTTCATGATATTGATTTTTCAATACAAGAACATGGTAGGTCTATCCATCTGTTTCTGTCATCTTTGATTTCTTTGTCAGCATCTTTAAACTTTTGGAGGACAGTTCTTTTTGCCTTCTTAAGTAGCTTTACTCCTAGATATTTTATTCTTTTTGATGTGATGGTAAATGGAATTTTTTCCCTGATTTCTCTTCTTGATCTTTCATTGCTAGTATTTAGAAATGCAAGAGATTTCTGTATGTTAATTCTGTATCCTGACACTTTATTTAATTTACCGATCAGTTCTAGTATTTCCTGGTGTCATTTTCAGTACTTTCTGTGTATAGTATCATGTCATCTGCAAACTAACAGTTTTACATATTCCCTTCCAATTTAGATTTTTTAAATTTATTTTTCCTTTCTGCCATGACTAGGACTTCTAAAACTGTGCTGAATAAAACAGGCCAGACTTTAAATCACTGTTTTGTTATTGATCTTAGGGAAAATGTTTTCAGCTTTTCACTATTGAATATGTTAGCTGTGAGTTTGTCATCAGTTCAGTTCAGTTGCTCAGTCGTGTCTGAGTCTTTGTGACCCAATGTACTGCAGCATGCCAGGCCTCCCTGTCTATCACCAACTCCTGGAGTTTACCTAAACCCATGTCCATTGAGTCGGTGATGCCTTCCAACCATCTCATCCTCTGTCGTCCGCTGCTCCTCCTCCCCTCTGTCTTTCCCAGCATGAGGGTCTTTTCAAATGAGTCAGCTCTTTGCATCAGGTGGCCAAAGTATTGCAGTTTCAGCTTTAACATCAGTCCTGCCAATGAACACCCAGGACTGATCTCCTTTAGGATGGACTGGTTGGATCTCCTTGCAGTCCAAGGGACTGTCAAGAGTCTTCTCCGACACCACAGTTCAAAAGCATCAATTCTTTGGCACTCAGCTTTCCTGACAGTCCAACTCTCACATCCATACATGACTGCTGGAAAAGCCATAGCCTTGACTGGATGGACCTTAGTTAGCAAAGTAATGTGTCTGCTTTTTAATATGCAGTCTAAGTTGGTCATAACTTTCCTTCCAAGGAGTAAGCATCTTTTCATTTCATGGCTGCAGTCATCATCTGCAGTAATTTTGGAGCCCCCCCAAATAAAGTCAGCCACTGTTTCCACTGTTTCCCCATCTATTTGCCCTGAAGTGTCGGACTGGATGCCGTGATCTTAGGTTTCTGAACGTTGAGCTGTAAGCCAACTTTTTCACTCTTCTCTTTAACTTTCATCAACAGGCTCCTTAGTTGCTCTTTGGTTTCTGCCATAAGGATGGTGTCATCTGCATATCTGAGGTGATTGATATTTCTCCTGGCAATCTTGATTCCAGCCCAGTATTTCTCATGATGTACTCTCCATATAAGTTAAATAAGCAGGATGACAATATACAGCCTTGACGTACTCTTTTTCCTATTTGGAACCAGTCCATTTTTCAATGTCCAGTTTTAACTTCCGGACCTGCATACAGATTTCTCAAGAGGCAGGTCAGGTGGTCTGGTATTCCCATCTCTTTCAGAATTCTCCACAGTTTGCTGTGATCCACACAGTCAAAGGCTTTGGCATAGTCAATAAAGCAGAAATAGATGGTTTTTCTTTGGAACTCACTTGCTTTTCTGATAATCCAGTGGATGTTGGCAATTTGATCTCTGGTTCCGCTGCCTTTTCTAAAACCAGCTTGAACATCAGAAAGTTCACGGTTCACGTATTGCTGAAGCCTGGCTTGGAGAATTTTGAGCATTACTTTACTAGCATGTGAGATGAGTGCAATTGTGTGGTAGTTTTAACATTATTTGGCCATTGCCTTCTTTGGGACTGGAATGAAAACTGACCTTTTCCAGTTGTGTGGCCACTGCTAAGTTTTCCAAATTTGCTGACATATTGAGTGCAGCACTTTCACAGCATCATCTTTTAGGATTTGAGATAGCTCAACTGGAATTCCATCAGCTCCACTAGCTTTGCTCATAGTGATGCTTCCTCAGTTCAGTTCAGTTTAGTTCAGTCGCTCAGTCATGTCCGACTCTTTGCGACCCCATGAATCGCAGCACACCAGGCCTCCCTGTCCATCACCAACACCCAGAGTTCATTCAGATCCACGTCCATCGAGATAGTGATGCCATTCAACCATCTCATCCTCTGTCGTCCCCTTCTCCTCCTGCCCCCAATCCCTCCCACCATCAGAGTCTTTTCCAATGAGTCAACTCTTCGCATGAGGTGGCCAAAGTATTGGAGTTTAAGCTTTAGCATCATTCCCTCCAAAGAAATTCCAGGGCTGATCTCCTTCAGAATGGACTGGTTGGATCTCCTTGCAGTCCAAGGGACTCTCAAGAGTCTTCTCCAACACCACAGTTCAAAAGCATCAATTCTTCAGTGCTCAGCCTTCTTCACAGTCCAACTCTCACATCCATACATGACCACTGGAAAAACCATAGCCTTGACTAGACGGACATTTGTTGGCAAAGTAATGTCTCTTTTTTTGAATATGCTATCTAGGTTGGTCATAACTTTTCTTCCAAGGAGTAAGCGTCTTTTAATTTCATGGCTGCAGTCACCATCTGCAGTGATTCTGGAGCCCCCAAAAATAAATTCTGACACTGTTTCCACTGTTTCCCCATCGATTTCCCATGACGTGATGGGACCAGATGCCATGATCTTAGTTTTCTGAATGTTGAGCTTTATGCCAACTTTTTCACTCTCCTCTTTCACTTTCATCAAGAGGCTCTTTAGTTCTTCTTCACTTTCTGCCATAAAGGCGGAGTCATCTGCATATCTGAGGTTATTGATATTTCTCCTGGCAATCTTGATTCCAGCTTGTGCTTCTTCCAGCCCAGCATTTCTCATGATGTGCTCTGCATAGAAGTTAAATAAGCAGGGTGACAATATACAGCCTTGATGTACTCCTTTTCCTATTTGGAACCAGTCTGTTGTTGCATGTGCAGTTCTAATTGTTGCTTCCTGACCTGCATATAGGTTTCTCAAGAGGCATGTCAGGTGGTCTGGTATTGCCATCTCTTTCAGAAGTTTCCACAGTTTATTGTTATGCTTCCTAAGGCCCACCTAACTTCACATTCCAGGATGTCTGGCTCTGGGTGAGTGATCACACTATCGTGATTATCTGGGTCATGAAGATCTTTTTTTATATTTCTTCTGTGTATTCTTGCCACCTCTTCTTAATCTCTTCTGCTTCTGTTAGGTCCATACAATTTCTGTCCTTTATCGAGCCCATCTTTGCATGAAATGTTCCCTTGGTACTTCTAATTTCCTTGAAGAGATCTGTAGTCTTTCCTATTCTATTGTTTTCCTCTATTTCTTTGCACTGATCACTGAGGAAGGCTTTCTTATCTCTCCTTACAATTCTTTGAAACTCTGCATTCAAATGGGTATATCTTTCCTTTTCTCCTTTCTTTTTCTTTTCTCTTCTTTTCACAGTTATTTGTAAGGCCTCTTCAGACAGCCATATTGCTTTTTTTGCATTTCTTTTCCATGGGGATGGTCTTGATCCCTGTCTCCTGTACAATGTCACGAACCTCCATCCATAGTTCATCGGGCACTCTGTCTATGAGATCTAGTCCCTTAAATCTATTTCCCACTTCCACTGTATAATCATAAGGGATTGGACTTAGGTCATATCTGAATGGTATAGTGGTTTTCCCTACTCTCTTCAATTTAAGTCTGAATTTAGAAATAAGGAGTTCATGGTCTGAGCCACAGTCAGCTCCCGGTCTTGTTTTTGCTGACTGTATGGAGCTTCTCCATCTTTGGCCGCAAAGAATATAATCAATCTGATTTCGGTGTTGGCCATCTGGTAATGTCCCTGTGTAGAATCTTCTCTTGTGTTGTTGGAAGAAGGTGTTTGCTATGACCAGTGGATTCTCTTGGCAAAATTCTATTAGCCTTTGCCCTGCTTCATTCTGTAACTCAAGGCCAAATTTGCCTGTTACTCCAGGTGTTTCTTGACTTCCTACTTTTGCATTCCAGTACCCTATAATGAAAAGGACATATTTTTTGGATGTTAGTTCTAAAAGGTCTTGTAGGTCTTCACAGAACTGTTCAACTTCAGCTTCTTCAGCATTGCTGGTCAGGGCATAGACTTGGATTACTGTGATATTGAATGTTTGTCTTGGAAATGAACAGAGATCATTCTGTCATTTTTCATATTGTTTCCAAGTACTGCATTTTGGACTCTTGTTGACTATGATGGCTACTCCTTTTCTTCTAAGGGATTCTTGACCACAGTCATCTGAGTTAAATTCACCCATTCCAGTCCATTTTAGTTTTGATTCCTAAAATGTCGACGTTCACTCTTGCCATCTCCTGTTTGACCACTTCCAATTTGCCTTGATTCATGGACCTAACATTCCAGGTTCCTATGCTATATTGCTCTTTACAGTGGCCGACCTTGGTTCTATCACTGGTCACATCCACAACTGGGTGTTGTTTTTCCTTCGGCTCCCTCTGTTCATTCTTTCTGGAGTTATTTATCCGCTGCTCTCCAGTAGCATATTGGGCAACTACTGACCTGGGGAGTTCATCTTTCAGTATCCTATCCTTTTGTCTTTTCATACCGTCCATGGTGTTCTCAAGGCAAGAATACTGAAGTGGTTTGCCATTCCCTTCTCCAGTGGATCACATTTTGTCAGAACTCTCCACCATGACCCATCTCTCTTGGGTAGCTCTACCCAGCATGGGTTAGTTTCATTGAGTTAGACACGACTATGGTCATTAGTGGCGGCTGTGAGGAGATATCCCAAGTCCAAGGTAAGGAGCAGTGGCTGTGCTTTGCTGGAGCAGTCGTGAAGAGATACTCCACGTCCAAGGTAATAGAAGCCCCAGTAGGATGGTAGGTGCTAAGAGAGGGCATCAGAGGGCAGAGAGACAGTTTGTCATATACGGCCTTTATTATGTTGTATATTCCCTCTAGGGATTTCCCTGGTAGGTCAGTTGGTAAAGAATCAGCTTGCAATGCAGGAGACCCTGGTTCGATTCCTGGGCTGTGAAGATCCTCTGGAAAAATAGGCTACCTACTCCAGTGTTCTTGGGCTTTCCTAGTGCCGCAGATGGCCAAGAATTCACCTGTACTGAGAGAGACCTGAGTTCAATCTGTGGGTTAGGATGATCCCCTGGAGGAGGGTGTGGCAAACCATACCAGTATTCTTGCCTGGAGAATCCCCATGGACAGAGAAGCCTGGGGGCTACAGTCCATGGGGGTCTCAAAGTGTCAGACACAACTGAACAACTAAGCACGGCACATATTCCCTCTATGCTCATTTTCTGGAGATTTTAAAATCATAAATGGGTGTTGAATTCTGTCAAAAGCTCTTTTTTGCCTCTACTGATGCAAAATCATATGAATCATATAATCATATGGATTTTATTCTTCAATTTATTTTTGTGGTAAATCACACTGATTGATTTGCAGATATTGAAAAATGCTTGTATCCCTGGTCTAAATACCAGTTGATTATGGTGAATGATACTTTTAATGTATTGTTAGACTCAGTTTGCAAGTATTTTTTTGAGAATTTTTGCATGTAGGTTCATCAGTGATGTATGTCTGTCATTTTCTTTTTTGTGTGTGGTATCTTTACCTGGTTTTGATATCAGGGTAATGGTGGCCACATAGAATGAGTTTGGGAGTTTTCCTTCCTCTGAAAATTTTGGGAAGAGTTTCAGAAGGATAGGTGTTAACTTTTCTCTGAATGGTTGATAAAATTTACCTGTGAAGCCATCTGGTCCTGGACTTTGGTTTGCTGGGAATTTTTAAATCACAGTTCAATTTCAGTACTTGTGATTGGTCTATTCATAATTTCTATTTCTTCCTGGTTCAATCTTGGGAGATTATACTTCTAAGAATTTATCCATTTCTTCTAAGTTGTCCATTTTATTGGCATACAGTTGCTTGTAGTAGTGATCCTTTGTGTTTCCATGGTGTCAGTCGTAATTTCTTCTCATTCATTTCTAATTTTATTGACTGGAGCACTCTCCCTTTTATTCTTGATGAATCTGGCTAAAGCTCTATCAATTTTTTTTTAACCTTTCAAAAAGCCAGTTTTTTTGTTTGTTTGTTTCTTTAATCTGTGCTATTGTCTTTGTCTCTATTCTATTTCTCCTTTGATCTTTATGATCTCTTTCTTTCTACTAATTTTGAGTTCTCTTTCTTTTACTTCCTCTAGTTGGGTTAGGTGTTAGATTAGCTTGTTTATCTGAGCTTTATCTTGTTTCTTAAGGTTAGATTGTATGGCTATAAATTTCCCTCTTAGAACTGCTTTAGCTGCATCCCATAGGTTTTGAATCATTATGTTTTTGTTTTATCTCTCTCTCTCTCTTTTTTCCCATTTCCTCTTTGCTTTCTTCAGTGGTCCATTGGTTGTTTAGTAGCATACTGTTTTGCCTCCTGTGTTTGTGTTTATGTCATTTTTTTTTCTTGTGGTTGATTTCTGATCTCATAGTGTTGTGTCAGAAAAGATGCTTGATAGGATTTTAATTTTCTTAAATTTAGCAAGACTTGCTTTATTACTCAGCATGTGATATCTCCTGGAGAATGTCTCAGAATGTGTACTCTGCTCCTTTCAGATGGAATGTTCTATAGTAAAACATGTATAGATAGGATGTTCTATATATAAATATCCATTAAGTCCATCAGGTCTAATGTGTCATTTAAGGCCTGTGTTTCCTTATTGATTTTCCGTCTGGATGATCTGTCCACTGATGTGGGGTTTTAAAGTCTCCCACTACTATTTTGCTACAGTCAATTTCTCCTTTTATCGCTCTTAATGTTTGCCTTATATATTGCGGTGATCCTATATTGGGTGCATATATATTTACAGTTGTTATATCTTCTTCTTGGTTCCATCCCTTGGTCATTATGTATCATCTTCATTTCTTGTAACAGTCTTTATTTTGAAGTCTGTTTTGTCTGAATGAGTATTGCTGCTCCAGCTTTTTTTTTTTTCCTCCTATTTGCATGGGGTAACTTTTTCTGACCCTTCACTCTCAGTGAGTATGTGTCCCTGGATATGAAGTGGATCCCTTGGAGACATAATTTATATGGGTCTTGGCTTTGTATCCTTTCAGCTAGTCTGTTTTTTGATTGGAGCATTTAATTCATTTGTATTGAAAGTAATTACTGATATGTATGTTCTTATTGCTTTGGAGAAGGAAATGGAAACCCACTCCAGTACTCTTGTCTGGAAAATTGCATGGATGGAGGAGCCTGGTAGGCTACAGTCCATGGGATCACAAAGAGTCAGACATGACTGAGCGACTTCACTTTCTTTCTATAGTTCCTTTTGGAGAAGGAAATGGCAACCCACTCCAGTATTCTGGCCTGGAGAAGCCCATGGACAGAAGGGCCTGGTGCACTGTGGTCTATGGGGTTGCAAAGAGTAGAACATGACTAATCAACTAACACACACACACACACACACACACACACACACACACACACACGTTCTTATTGGTATGTCATTAATTGATTTGGATTTGTTTTTGTGGGTCTTTTTCCTTCCCTTCCACTTTCGCTCTCTTCTCTTGTGCTTTGATAAGTATCTTTAGTGTTCTGTTTGGATTCCTGTTTCTTTTTTGTGTGTATAGCTATTGTATATTTTTGGTTTGTGGTTAGCACAAGGTTTTAATATAGCAGCCTATCTATATACACACACACAAGATCATTTTAAGTAGCTGGTGTCTTAATTTCAAATGCAATTCTAATTTTTATTCTTCTCTCATGATTGCTGGCTTTGCTATCATATTTGTGTGGGGATGATTTCCTATCTTTACTGTATGTTTGCCTTTACTGGTCAGTTTTCTCATTCGTAATTTTGTTTTAGTTGTGGCCTTCTCTTCTTTGCCTAGAGAAGTTTGTTTACTATTTGCTGTAAGTTGGTTTGGTGGTACTGAATTCCTTTAGCTTTTTCTTACACGTAAAGCTTTTGATTTCTCCCTACTGAATTTCAATGAGAACCTTGCTGAATAGAGTATTCTTGGTTGCAGGTATTCTTTCTACAGTAGGGCGTATTTTTCCCTTTCATCACTTTAAATATATCATGCCACTCCTTTCTGGCCTGCAGAGTTTCTGCTGAAAAGTCAACTGATAACTTTATGTGGAATCCCTTGTATGTTATTTGTCGCTTTTCCTTTGTGCTTGTAATATTTTTTCTTTGTCTTTAATGTTTGTCTATTTAATTAACCTTGTCTCTAGAAGTTCCTCCTTGGGATTATCCTGTATGGGACTCTCTGTACTTCCTAGATTTGACTGACTATGTCCTTTCCCACATTAGGGAAATTTTCAACTATTATCTCTTCAACTATTTTCTCAGGATCCTTTTCTCTTCTCCTTCTGGGAGCCCTATACCATGATTTTTTGTGCATTTAATATTGTCCTAGTGGTTTCTGAAACTGTCTTCATTTTATTTCATTCTTTTTTCCTTATTCTGTTCCATGACAGTGATTTATACCAATTTCCCAGCTAAATAAAGCTCCTCATTTATTTTGCTAAAGATTCCTTATAGTGTTTTTCCATTTTAGTTATTGTATTGTTTTACTCTGTTCTTTTTATCTTCTAGTTCTTCATTAAACATTTCTTGTATCTTCTCAGTCTATGTCTCTATTCTTTTTCCAAGATATTAGATCATCTTTACTATTATTTCTCTGAATTCCTTTTCAGATAGATGGCCTATAACACTTAGTTGCCTGTACACTTATTGCTGTCACTTAATCGTTCTTCTGGGGTTTTATCTTGTTCCCTTGTCTGGAATATGTGCCTCTGCGGTCTCATTCTCTTTACACTTCTGTGTTTACAGCACATGTTATGCAGGCTGCAGGGCTGTAGTTCTTCTTGCTTCTGGTGTCTGTCCCCTGATGGGTTGTTGTTGCTGCTGTTCAGTCGCTCAGTCATGTCCAACTCTTTGTGACCCCATGGACTGCAGCACGCCAGGCTTCCCTGTCCTTCACTATCTCCCAGAGTTTGCTCAAACCCATGTCCATTGAGTCGGTGATGCCATCCAACCATCTCATTCTCTGTTGTCCCCTTGTTCTCCTGCCTTCAGTCTTTCCCAGGATCAGGGTCTTTTCCAATGAACTGGCTTTTCCCATCAGGTGCCAAAGTATCGGAGCTTCAGCTTCAGCATCAGTCCTTCTAATGAATATTTAGGACTGATTTCCTTCAGGATGGACTGGTTTGATCTCCTTACAGTCCAAGGGGCTCTCAAGAGTCTTCTCCAGCACCACACTGCGAAAGCATCAGTTCTTCAGCTCTTAGCCTTTTTTTTTTTTTTTTTGTCCAGCTCTCACATCTGCACATGACTACTGGAAAACACATATCTTTGACTATATGGACCTTTATACACAAAATAATCTCTCTGCTTTTTAATTCACTATCTAGGTCTGTCATTGCTTTTCTTCCAAGGATCAAGTGTCTTAATTTCCAGCCTGCAGTCACCATCCACAATGATTTTGGAGGCCAAGAAAATGATGACTATCACTGTTTCCATTGTTTATCTATTTGCCATGAAGTGATGGGACCAGATGCCACAATCTTAGTTTTTTGAAAGTTGAGTTTCTAACATCACCAGCCTCTATGAGTCTGCAATTTTAGGTGACTTCATTTCATCTCCTAATGTACTATCGTGTATCTGTGGCCATTAACATATTGAAATACCTATTGTTTTATTTAAGTTAACTTCCTTATAGCACAGTAAATACATTACATTTGATTTTTTACTATGTGTAGATAAGTTAAATTATTTATGAATTTCATTTCAAGATAGTAAATGAGGTGACACAAAATAAATTTGTGATGTTTGACTGTACTGAGAATTACCACTCTAGATAAATTCTCATATGTATCCAAAGAGGCAAATGTAGTACAGAACTGTGGTGTACAGTAACCACATGAATTAAAGTTAAATACCATTTAAAAATAAGATCCTTCACCCAGACTAGCCACATTTTAAATTCTCTAGAGCCATACGTGGCTAGAGTTATGCTACTGTAGCATCTGGATATGAGACATTTCCATCAGTCATTTCCATTTCCCACATTTCTAGTGGGCAGAACTAATGGTCTAGAGTTAAGGCAACAATACTCATAATATCAAAACCCTAGAAATAATCTAAATGTCCACTAACAGGGGAATGGATAAGAAGGTGGAAATCTATACAGCAGTGAAAATAAATGATTATGTGTATCAACACAGATGAATCTCATAAACAAAATTGTGAAAAGCCAAGACCTGTGTTTTGACAGTATTTTAACTTAACAATGCTGTGTGTGGTTTACAGATCCATATGTAGCAAAAGCATTTTTAAAACGCATGGGAATAATAAACACCAAGTTCAGGACAGCAGTTCCCTCTGGCAGCAAGGAAGGAGATACAATTGAGAAGAGTGAAATGAAAGCTTCCCTGCGCTGCTAAAGTTTTATTTCTTCACGTTTCAGTTCAGTTCAGTTCAGTTGCTCAGTCGTGTCTACTTCTTTCAGACCCCATTAACTGCAGCACGCCAGGCCTCCCTGTCCACCACCAACTTTTGGAGTTCACCGAAACTCATGTTCATTGAGCCAGTGATGCCATCCAACCATCTCATCCCCTGTCGTCCCCTTCTCCTCCTGCCTTCAATCTTTCCCAACATTAGGATCTTTTCAAATGAGTCAGCTTTTCACATCAGATGGCAAAAATATTGGAGTTTCAACTTCAGCATCAGTCCTTCCAATGAACACTCAGGACTGATCTCCTTTAGGATGGACTGGTTGGATCTCTTTGCAGTCCAAGGGACTCTCAAGAGTCTTCTCCAACACCACAGTTCAAAAGCATCAATTCTTCGGTGCTCAGCTTTCTTTATAGTCCAACTCTTACATCCATACATGACAACTGGAAAAACCATAGCCTTGACTAGATGGACCTTTGTTGAGAAAGTAGTGTGTCTGCTTTTTAATATGCTGTCTAGGTTGGTCATAACTTTCCTTCCAAGGAGTAAGCATCTTTTAATTTCATGGCTGCAGTCACCATCTGCAGTGACTTTGGAGCCCAGAAAAATAAACTCAGCCATTGTTTCCACTGTTTCCCCATCTATTTGCCATGAAGTGATGGGACTGATGCCATGATCTTACTTTTTTTAATATTGAGCTTTAAGCCAACTTGTTCACTTTCTTCTTTCACTTTCATCAAGAGGCTCTTTAGTTCTTCTTCACTTGCTGCCATAAAGGTGGTGTCATCTGCATACATATCTGAGGTTATTGATATTTCTCCCGGCAATCTCGATTCCAGCTTATGCTTCATCCAGCCCAGCATTTCTCATGATGTATTCTGCATATAAGTTAGTAAACAGGGTGATAATATACAGCCTTGATGTACTCCTTTTCCTATTTGGAAACAGTCTGTGGTTCTCTGTCCAGTTCTAACTGTTGCTTCCTGACTTGCACACAGGTTTCTCAAGAGGCATGTCAGGTGGTCTGGTATTCCTATCTCTTTCAAAAATTTCCACAGTTCATTGTGATCCACATAGTCAAAGGCTTTACATAGTCAATAAAGCAGAAATTAATGATTTCTGGAACTCAATTGCTTTTTTGATGATTCAGTGGATGTTGGCAATTTGATCTCTGGTTCCTCTGCCTTTTCTAAAACCAGCTTGAACATCTGGAAGTTCACAGTTCACATACTGCTGAAGCCTGGCTTGGAGAATTTCAAGCATTACTTTACTAGCATGTGAGATGAGTGTAATTGTGCAGTAGTTTGAACATTCTTTGGCATTGCCTTTCTTGGGGATTGGAATGAAAACTGACTTTTCAAGTCCTGTGGTCACTGCTGGGTTTTCCAAATTTGCTGGCATATTGAGTGCAGCACTTTCACAGCATCATCTTTCAGGATTTGAAATAGCTCAACTGGAATTCCATCAGCTCCACTAGCTTTGTTCATAGTGATGCTTTCTAAGGCCCACTTGACTTCGCCTTCAAGGATGTCTGGCTCTAGGTAAGTGATCACACCATTGTGATTATCTGGTTTGTGAAAATCTTTTTTGTACAGTTCTTCTGTGTATTCTTGCCATCTCTTCTTAATCTCTTCTGCTTCTGTTAGGTCCCTATCATTTCTGCCCTTTACTGAGCCCATCTTTGCATAAAATGTTCCCTTGGTACCTCTAATTTTCTTGAAGAGATCTCTAGTCTTTTCCATTCTATTGTTTTCCTCTATTTTTTTGCATTGATCACTGAGGAAGGCTTTCTTATCTCTCCTTGCTATTCTTTGGAACTCTGCATTCAGATGCCTATATCTTTCCTTTTCTCCTTTGCTTTTTGTTTCTCTTCTTTTCACAGTTATTTGTAAGGCCTCTTCAGACAGCCATTTGCCGTTTTGTATTTATTTTTCTTGGGGATAGTCTTGATCCCTGTCTCCTGTACAATGTCACGATCTCCATCCATAGTTCATCACGCACTTTATCAGATCTAGTCCCTTTAATCTATTTCCCACTTCCACTGTATAATCATAAGGGATTTTATTTAGGTCATATCTGAATGATCTAGTGGTTTTCCCCCATTTTCTTCAATAAGTCTGAATTTGGCAATAAGGAGGTCATTATCTGAGCCACAGTCAGCTCCTGGTCTTGATTTTGCTGACTGTATGGAGCTTCTCCATCTTTGGCTGCAAAGAATATAATCAATCTGATTTCGGTGTTGATCATATGGAGATGTCCATGTATAGAGTCTTCTCTTGTGTTGTTGGAAAAGAGTTGTTCATTACATTTTGTTTTTGATAAAAAGGGTATACATTTTTTTTCTTTTTTTGTACACAAAATAAAATTTTAAATGGAGCACATGGCTATGTTTTGCTTATTTCTCTATGCTGCTGCTGCTGCTGCTAAGTCGCTTCAGTCATGTCCATTTTGCTTTGTGCTAAATAAATCCTGGCACAGAGTAGGTGTTCAATTAAAGTCACCTTAATAGTTCAAATAAAGGAAAGTTCACAATGTTACAGTTTTGGCTGTTAAAATATTTCCATCCTATCACATTAGAGTCATTAGGTTATGTAGCAACACAAACTTTTCAAAAGCATGTGTTCATTTTACAAATATTTATTAAGGTCCTGGGCTTCCCAGGTGGCTCAGTGGTGAAGAACCCACCTGCCAATGCAGGAGACATGGGCTCAGTTTCTGGGTTGGGAAGATCTCCTGGAGGAGAAAATGGAAACCCAGTCCAGTATTCTTGCCTGGAGAATTCTTGTCCCATGGACAGAGGAACCTGGAGGGCTATAGTCTATAGGGTCACAAAAGAGTAGGACACGATTGAGCAACAGCACACACGCACACATGAAGGGCTTACTCTATGCCAAGCACTCCTCCAGTGTTAAGGGTACAACAGAGAACATAAAATTCTCTGCTCTCAGAGGGCTTACACTTGAGTGTAAGGTGAGGGTGCAGGGGTGAGAGTGCAGCAGAAGAGTATTGGTAATAAAAAATAAGTAAGTAAAACCGACAGTAGGTCAGATAGGAATAAGGGCCCTCAAGATAAATGAATCAGGGTAGGGGGACAGGAAATGTTAGAAGGTTTTAGGCACAATTAAACAGGGTTGCCAGGTTGTTCTCTTTGAAAAGCTGACTTCTTGAGTTGAGACCTGAAGGGATAGAGAGGCAGTGAGAATCTGAGTCAGAGGGAGAAGGACGTGCAAAGACCTCGAGGCAGCCTGGAAAGGAGGCCAGTGAGGCTGGAACCGAGGGAGTGCCTGGGAGATGGTTGGAGAGGGGATCCGAGGCTAGACATTTTAAGGACTTTGACTTTTACTCTAGGTGATACTGAAGAGGTGGAACAAAGGACAGACATGGTCTGACTTACACGTTTAAAGGATGACTCTCTTTTGGGAATAGAAGATAGTGGAGAGTAGAAATAGGGACACCAGTTAGGCGATTATTGCAATAACTGAGGCTCTGCTGCAACGAGGGTGGCAATAGTGGAGGGGATAAGTGGACAGAGGTTTGGCATGTTTTGAAGGCATAGGTGCAGAGCTGTTGCTGATGGACTGTATGTGAAGCATGAGAAAAAGAGAGCAGGCAGGGATGACATGAAGGTTTTTGGCTTGAAGCAGTCATTTACTGAGAAGAGGAGGTATTGGATGGTGGTGGAGTGAAGTTCAGCTGGGACATGTTAAGCTTGAAATGCTTACTAGGCATCCAAGTGGGACTGCTAATTAAACAACTGATGTATGAGTAAGGTAGAGGAAAACACAGAAGCTGGAAAAATTAATTTGAAAGCCATTAGTATACATGTTCTAACTGTTGCTTCTTGATTTGACTGCCTACAGATTTCTCAGGAGGCAGGTAGGTTGGTTTCCATCTCTTTAAGAATTTTCCATAGTTTTTTGTGATCCACACAGTCAAAGGCTTTGGCATAGTCAAGAAAGTAGAAGTAGATGTTTTTCTGGAACTCTCTTGCTTTTTCAATGATCCAGTGGATGTTAGCAATTTGACATCTGGTTCCTCTGCCTTTTCTAAATCCAGCTTGAACATACCTGCCTCCTGAGAGATCTGTATGCACGTCAAGAAACAACAATCAGAAAGGAACATGAAACAATAGACTGGTTCAAAATTGGGAAAGGAGTACATCAAGGTTGTATATTGTCACCCTGCTTATTTAACTTATATGCAGCGTACATCATGTGAAATGCCAGGCTGGATTAAAGCACAAGCTAGAATCAAGGTTACCAGGAGAAATATCAATAACCTCAGATATGCAGATGACACCACCCTTATGGCAGCAAGCAAAGAAGAACTAAAGAGCCTCTTGATGAAAGTGAAAGAGGAGAGTGAAAACTCTAGCTTAAAACTCAACATTTGAAAAACTAAGATCATGACATCTGGTCCCATCACTTCATGGCAAATAGATGGGGAAACAATGGAAATAGTGACAGATTTGAACTTTTGTTGGCTCCAAAATCACTGCAGATGGTGACTGCAGCCATGAACTTAGAAGATGCTTGCTCCTTGAAAGAAAAGATATGACAAACATAGTGTATTAAAAAGCAGAGACATTAATTTGCCAGCAAAGGTCCATCTAGTCAAAGCTATGGTTTTTCCAGTGGTCATGTACACATGTGAGAGTTGGATCATAAAGAAAGCTGAGTGCTGAAGAACTGATGCTTTTGAACTGTGGTGCTGGAAAAGACTCTTGAGAGTCCCTTGGACTGCAAGGAGATCCAACCAGTTCATCCTAAAGGAGATCAGTCCTGGGTGTTCATTGGAAGGACTGATGCTAAAGCTGGAACTCCAATACTTTGGCCACCTCATGCGAAGAGTTGACTCATTGGAAAATACCCTGATGTTGGGTGGGATTAGGGGCAGAAGGAGAAGGCAATGGCAGGGGATGCCATGGTTGGATGGCATCATTGGCTCAACGCACATGAATTTCAATAAACTCTGGGAGTTGGTGAAGGACAGGGAAGCCTGGCATGCTGTAGTCCATGGGATCACAGAGTAAGACAGGACTGAGTAACTGAACTGAACTGAGCATTTGGTAGGTGGCACTAGGGATAAAGATTCAGCTTGCCAATGCAGCAGAGAGGCAGGTTCCATCCCTGGGTCAGGAAGGTCCCCTGGATAAGGGGATAGCAACCCACTCCAGTATTCTTGTCAGGAAAATCCCATGTAGAAAGGAGTCTGACAGGTTGCATGCAGTCCATGGGGTCGCAGAGAGTCAGACACAACTGTGGTTCAGTTCAGTTCAGTTCAGTCACTTAGTCGTGTCTGACTCTCTGCGACCCCATGAATTGCAGCACGTCAGGCCTCCCTGCCCACCACCAACTCCCGGAGTTCACCCAAATTCATGTCCATCAAGTCGGTGATACCATCCAGCCATCTCATCCTCTGTTGTCCCCTTCTCCTCCTGCCCTCAATCCCTCCCAGCATCAGAGTCTTTCCAATGAGTCAACTCTTTGCATTTGACTCAGATGACCATTATATCTACTACTGTGGGCAGGAACTCCTTAGAAGAAATGGAGTAGCCATCATGGTCAACAAAAGAGTTCGAAATGCAGCACTTGGATGCAATCTCAAAAACAACAGAATGATCTCTGTTCATTTCCAAGGCAAACCATTCAATATCACAATAATCCAACTCTATGCCCCAACCAGTAATGTTGAAGAAGCTGAAGTTGAAAGGTTCTATGAAGACCTCCAAGACCTTTTAGAACTAACACCCCAAAAAGGTGTCTTTTTCATTATAGAGGACTGGAATGCAAAAGTAGGAAGTCAAGAAACACATATAGGTGGTATCTGAAATACAGGTGGTATCTGAAGGTTAAAGATAGGATGAGATACTTGCGGGTGTAAGTGCAGCTAGAAATGAGGTGAGGTCCAAGGACCATATCTTGAACATTGCCATGTTTAAAAGAGGAAGAGGAATATCCAGCAAATGACACAGAGGATTATCAGACAAGGAGATAGGAGACCCCCACGCAACTGTAGTGCTGTGGGAGCCAATTAAAGTACTTAAAGGAGAAGTGCCTAGCAGTGTCAGAAATGCTCAGGGTCCAAGTGAGATGATTATAAGAGACCACAGAATTAAACAAAATAAAGGTTTTGGGAGACTCTGACAAGGGCAGTTCTGGGGAAATGGTAGCATGTTAGGGATAGACAATTCTTCTGAGGCTGTTTTCTTGCCTCATCTGACTTTTAGACAGAAAGAAATTCCATGTGTTCCTGATGAAATTGACACAAATATATACTGTAAAGCAGCAGCAGTCTGGTCATATCATGCCTTATTTCATTCTAAAGGAACAGAGCTCAAAACATCTAGAAAATACCACAAAAGTGCAATAACCCACTTCACTTTCTTAAAACAGAAAATTGTTTTCTGTACCAGGAGGAACTGAACTAGGAATTCTGGTTGCCTAACTGAAGTGGCCACCTTCCTCCAACTATGTTATGTGAAGCCAAAGAATTCCCTTTCATTTGTCAACAAATCAAACTTCCCTCAAGTTAGTTGCTGGAAAAATAGATTAGCTCAGGCTTGTGCTATTACCTTATAATGCCATTTATCTCCTGAGAACTTTAACCCCAGGGGCCAATGCATCTGTCTGATTCATCCAGGGTCAGCACAGGTGAGTCTCAGATAATGCCAGCCTCCTGTTCAAAAGCCTCGGTAGAGCTGCCATGAGTCTAGGAGAATTACGAACAAGATGTGGCAGGAGGAGAGGCCTCTGATCCCTGATCCACCCTGCTCTCTCTGCATCCAGAAAACCGGACTGAGGGGAACGACAGAGAGAGGACTGATTTTAGCCTATCATTTGCAAACTTACACTTTTGGACAACTTCCAAAGCACTACTGTCTGACTATATGCTAAAGAGAAAAAAAAAATTAAAACAATGTCCTTCTTATAATGTAGGGATTTGCTAAATTATTATGATATAACACCAAACTCCAGTGTGGCCCATTACAACAAAAGATTGATTTTCTCATTCTGTAGGGTGCTGTGAGATCTTCAGAAAACACAGGTTAAACAATGTCTAGAATTTGAAAGTAGGAACCAGTATTAGAGGAATAATTTGATAATTAAAAATTCTCATGGGGGACTTCCCTGGTGGTCTAGTGGCTAAGACTATGAGCTCCCAGTGCAAGGGTCCTGGGTTCAATCCCTGGTCAGGGAACTAGATCCCACATGCTACAGCTAAGGGTTTGCATGCAGCAACTAAGACCCAGTACAAATCAATAAATACACATTAAAAAAATTTTTTTTATGGAGTGGAGTCAAGTTATTATTGCAACTGAAATAGCTGCAAGAGATAAGAAATTTTCATATTTTTGAATCAAATTGTATTTATTTAATACATTTTTCTAATTTAAATATTCAATTTGTAGGATAAACTATTTTAACAGCCAGTAGAACTCTTAATATTTACTGCAAAATATTCTTTTGGGTTCTGTTTTTTTTTTTTTTTTTGATGGAGATATCTTCCTCTTCCTCCAAAAACCAAAA
The DNA here is from genome assembly GCF_016772045.2 of Ovis aries. Lineage (NCBI taxonomy): Eukaryota > Metazoa > Chordata > Mammalia > Artiodactyla > Bovidae > Ovis > Ovis aries. The sequence continues at coordinate 2,904,795 of NC_056070.1, forward strand.
TGTAATCATAAATTTTGAGACTTCTCAAACAGAACCTTTTGAGATATAGAGTAGAAAAAAAATGAGCTATCTTTTCTTTCTCTCTGCCCATACTCAACATCTAGTGAATTTACAATTTAATCAAAAACAGGAATGAGAAAAGAGCTATATGATCTAAATTACAGATATTAGAAAAAATATTGCTTTATAAAAACATGGCAAGAGAATATTATTTAAAAAATTGGGGTTTGGCATTTCAGAATATCTTGTCTCTGTATTAAGTATATCTGAGAATGTGAGCTGAATATCTAGGTATTTGACAGATCCATAAACAGTAAGGAAGGACTCTAACAACTGCATTGTGGAGAACAATCATAAAGTTAAGTTACTCTTAAGAAAGAACTTAATTAAACTCTGAAGAGAGAACTTAATTAAACTTACATTCATAACAAAATTATTTTAGAGAAGGATGCAACATTTTGGTGCATTTCAATTATATTAAGAGTACACTTGCATTCAAAACTTATGTGTATTGCACTCTATACTATGTACTGTGAAGTCAAGTGGGCCATAGGAAACACTACTACAAATAAAGCTGGTGGAGGTGATGGAATTCCAGCTGAGCTCTTTCAAATCCTAAAAGATGATGCTGTTAAAGTGCTGCACTCAGATATGCCAGCAGATTTGGAAAACTCAGCAGTGGCCATAGGACTGGAAAAGGTCAGTTTTCATTTCAGTTCCAAAGAAAGGCAATTTAAAGAATGTTCAGACTACTATGCAACTGTGCTCATTTCCCACGCTAATAAGGTTAGGCTCAAAATCCTTCAAACTAGGCTCCAGCAGTACATGAACTGAGAACTTCCAGATGTACAAGCTGGGTTTAGAAAAGGCAGAGGAATCAGAGATCAAATTTCCAATAATTGTTATATCATAGAGAAAGCAAAGGAATGCCAGAAAAACATCTACTTCTGCTTCATCAACTATGCTGAAGCCTTTGACTGAGTGGATCACAACGAGCTGTGGAAAATTCTTAAAGAGCTGGGGTTACCAGACCACCTTACTTGTCTCCAGAAAAACCTATATGCAGGTAAAGAAGCAACAAAACCTTATGTGCAACGATTGACTGGTTCAAATTTTGGAAAGGAGTACAACAGGCTATATATTGTCACTCTGTTTATTTAATTTCTATGCAGAGTACATCATGAGAAATACCAGGCTGGATGCCTCACAAGCTGGAATCAAGATTGCCAGCATAAATATCAACAATATGCTATTTGCATATGATACCAGTCAGAAAGTGAAGAGGAGCTCTTGATGAGGATGAAAGAGGAGACTGAAATAGCTGGCTTAAAAGTCAACGTTCTAAAAACAAAGATCATGGCATCCAGTCCCATCACTTCATGGCAAATAGAAGGGGAAAAGTGAAAGCAGTGACAGATTTTATTTTCCTGAGCTCCAAAATCACTGCAGACAGTGACTTCAGCCATGACATTTAAAAAACATTTGCTCCTTGGAAGGAAAGCTGTGACAAACCTAGACAGCGTACAAAAAGCAAGGACATCAATCACCTTGCCACTAAAGATCTATAGTCAAAGCTATGGTTTTTTCAGTAGTCAAGTATGGATGTAAGAGTTAGATTGTAAAGAAGGCTGAGCACCAAAGAATGATACTTTCCAATTGTGGTGCTGGAGAAGACTCTTGAGAGTTCCTTGAACTGCAAGGAGATCAAACCAGTCAATCCTAAAGGAAATCAACACTGAATATTCATTGGAAGGACTGATGCTAAAGCTGAAGCTCCAATAACTTTGTCCACCTGATGCAAAGAGCTGACTCATTAGAAAAGACCCTGATGCTGGGAAAGACTGAAGGCAAAAGGAGAAGGGGCGGCAGAGGAAGAAGAGATGATTAGATAGCATCACTGACTCAATAGACATGCGTTTGAGCAAACTCCAGGAGAGAGTGAAGGACAGGGAATCCTGGCGAGCTGCAGTCCATGGGGTTTAAAGAGTCGGACAGGACTTAGCAACTGAACAACAATGACAACAGCAATTGTTATACAGCTGTAGGATCAGAACTCGGAGAAGGCAATGGCACCCCACTCCAGCACTCTTGCCTGGAAAATCCCATGGATGGAGGAGCCTAGTGGGCTACAGTCCATGGGGTCGCTAAGAGTCGGACAGGACTGAGCAACTTCACTTTCACTTTTCACTTTCCTGCATTGGAGAAGGAAATGGCAACACACTCCAGTATTCTTGTCTGGAGAATCCCAGGGACGGGGGAGCCTGGTGGGCTGCCATCTACGGGGTCGCACAGAGTTGGACACGACTGAAGCGACTTAGCAGCAGCAGCAGAATCAGAACTCAGATTTATTGAATCTCAACAAAATGTTTTTTGCCACTACCTTAACCTGATAAAATAAAAAGTGCTGCACAGGGTAGACATTATAATCCAAACAAATATCTTATGGCTGATTTCATATTGATATATGGCAGAAATCAACACAGTATTGTAATTATCCTTGAATTAAAACTATTAAGAAAAAACCCAAATAAATATATACTTTCATCTTTCTATGAGAAAGACTAATAAAGGGACCTAATTTATACTGAGAATTTTCTATGTAGAGGAAGGGAATAAGCAAAGGAAAGAAGCATTTCAGGTGCAACATAAACAGAGATGCATGTACTTTCTCATTCCTGAGATTAAAAAAAATAATAATAATAACACATGGCATGTTAGAGGAACTGAAAGCAGGGCTGGAGTGTGGGAACTCAGAGAGGTCCTCAAAGCTCCCTGGGGAGATGGACAGAGGTTGGTCCAAGTGGAAGCACGGAGTCCTGGACTGGGTTTTTTCCTAGATGCGAAGGAATTCACAGAAGGATGCTTAGCAGAGGGGCCATGTGCCCAATATCTTGACTATGTAAAAGAAATGTTTTTGCCTCTAATGTGTAAACCATATACAATATCAGGTTCCAAAATAGGATATTCATTAGAGTTCATCTCACTCCTGTTTTACAAGCACCCACTTCTCTGTCTCAGATCAAACACTATTTCTTCTTTTCATTTTTTTTTACAAAAATTGAAATACACACATTGTTTGCATTTTGCTTTATTTCCTTAACCATCTTAGAGCACTTTTCACATCAGCTCACTTAGAGCTGACCAAAAGCTGCATAGTACACCATTGCATGGATATACAAGTCTTTATTTAAATCAGTTTTCCCTTTATAGATATTTAGGAGGTATACCGGAGAAGGCAATGGAGACCCACTCCAGTACTCTCGCCTGGAAAATCCCACGGACAGAGGAGCCTGGTGGGCTGCAGGCCATGGGGTCGCTAAGAGTCGGGCACAACTGAGCGACTTCGCTTTCACTTTTTACTTTCGTGCATTGGAGAAGGAAATGGCAACGCACTCCAGTATTCTTGCCTGGAGAATCCCAGGGACAGAGGAGCCTAGTGGGCTGCTGTCTATGGGGTCGCACAGAGTTGGACATGACTGAAGCGACTTAGCAGCAGCAGGAGATATACACACATATATGTACATACACGTATGCCACATTGAGTAGGCATATATCATTTTGCCTTTCTGTAAGATACTTAAAGGATGAAATTCCAGAAATAAGCAGCTGGGTCATAAAGGCTTTACATACATTTAATTTTGATAGATAATGCCATATTGTTCCCTAAGGTGAGTAAATTAATTTATACTCCCATCAAGGTGTTGAGCACCTATTATCCTATTATCACTCTGTCGTGTCCAACTCTTTGCAACTACTCAGACTGCCACCCATCAGGCTCCTCTGTTCATGGAATTTTTCCAGGCAAGAATACTGGAGTGGATTGCCATTTCTTTCTTCAGGGGAATCTTCCCAACCCAGGGAGCAAACCCGCATGTCCTGCATCCCCTGCATTGGCAGGCGGGTTCTTTACCATCGAGTCACCTGGGAAGCCCTCTTGCCAACACAAGATATGATCAGAATTGTTAGAATTCACCAGTCTGCTAGATGGAAAATGGCATCTTGTTGTAACTTGAATTTCTGTTATGAAGAGGACAGGTCATCTCCACTGCACATGGCAAAGACTTGAAGGGGGCGAGAGTGAAGTCAGGGAGAGCCGTGGGCCCGGCTGGGATGGCTGGGTGTGGCAGTGGAGACTGGGCAAAGCCCCACACGCCGTGCAGGTGGAACTGAACCAGCAGGGTGAAGCTGTGCACAGCACTGACTCTGGGGGTCAAAGGTGACGCAGGTGTGTGAATGATGGTGGGAGAGGGATTTGGAAGTGACATGTGAGGCTGAATGAAGACCTCAAGCTCCTTTAGGACAAACGTGCTATTTTAGTGTTGCCTAGGAGAAATGCATGCCGAGATGTTGTGGAGGCATTGGATATGCAGGTCTGAAGCTTGGAAGGCAGGTCTAGGCTGGGGAGGTACATTCAGGACAGCCCATACTTGCAACACACTTTACCTAGGGAAGCCGTGGAAGGGTTTCAGATCATTCAAGATGTACCTCAGTGTGACACTCCATTGACCAAAACATAAAATCTATAGAAATGTGAGTTCTTTAAGAAATCTTGATTCAAGTACTCTCATAAATGTAGGTAGAGCTAGGACTGGGAAGGATGCATCTTCTGAGAGAAGGAATAGATGTTTTATGAAAAGTTCTTGTTAAAAATAAGCTATATCTCCATCTTTACATTTTTCAGTCTTTCTTTTATATTCAACCTTTAAAAAAATAAAAGGACTTCTGTAGCACATTTGGGAAACACAAAAAATCATAAAGAAGCCATATAATCCATTAGGTAGAGAACATATCACAGATTTAGTTATCTGTAGGATTCTATGTTTGGAGAAGGCAATGGCACCCCACTCCAGTACTCTTGCCTGGAAAATCCCATGGATGGAGGAGCCTGGTAGGCTGCAGTCCATGGGGTCACTAAGAGTCAGACACGACTGAGCAACTTCACTTTCACTTTTCACTTTCATGCATTGGAGAAGGAAATGGCAACCCGCTCCAGTGTTCTTGCCTGGAGAATCCCAGGGATGGGGGAGCCTGGTGGGCTGCCATCTACGGGATCACACAGAGCCAGACACGACTGAAGCGACTTAGCAGCAGCAGCAGCAGGATTTTATGTAGATAGTATAACATAGTCTTTGATTTAACAATATAATGTGAATATTTACATGCCAGTATTCTTCAAAATATTATTTAAAACTGTCTCCATATGAAAGTGTCTTCACTTAATACAAATATTGTGTATTATAATTTAAAATAATTTTTTCTAAATTGTACACACATACTTTTCATTTCTTTATTTGTAGTAGAGCTCACATTTCGACATGCTTACTGCCTATATGTATCAATGAGTTTTTCTTATTTTATTCACAGTTTTTGAAATCAGTAATTAATGCTGTGAGAATATCTACAAATAATAACTTCCTTTCCTTTAAAAGAATAACCGGCTTTATACAGCCATCATTACATTTGCTGTCCACTCACTTTCATTAGCTACTTACTCTAACTTTGAACTTTTATTTTTGTGAAAATTAACACCAAAATATCCAGAAGCATATTTTTCTTTGCCTCAAATCAACTTACAGAGCAATGAAACTCAATTAATCGAAATCAACTTTATTCTCTTATCAATACCACCTAATTCTAATTTCTCACTGTCGCAGAATAAATGAGTCTGGCCTATATATACCAATCTAATTTGGACAACTTCATTTTCTAATCTTTCTATAACAATTCTAATATTTTTGAGCAGAAATATAAAAAGATATGAACTGAGACACAAGAGGGTCTGACGGAAGCGTTGTTTATAGGGCCAAAGGACTGGAAACAACCTAAATGCCCACCATAAAGGACTGTCACAGTCATAGGGTAAAATATAACGTGGCTGTGACAAGGAATTGAGGACATGAGGAGGAGGGAAACTATAATCTATTGGCTTAAAAAAATCAATGTTTAGTGTGACTTGCACTGTAACTGTGTGAAAAATGGAGATATTGTATATAACACTATTGCTTGATTTTTAAGAAGCAGCTGTAAATAAATTCTTGTCCACATATAGAGGGTTTATAAGAAAGTTTTAACCTTCTGGAGTGGAACTAGGGACTTGGATTTAAGGTGGAAAGCTAACTTAATTCTCACTCTGTTTTCTGTTGTGTTGTTTGAACTCTGTTGTGCATTTTTAAAAAATTTAAAAGTAAACAGAGACATAAAATTACTCATCTCAGCCCATGCCATGCACGCCACCTCCCTCCTCCTTCGCTCACTGCCTTGGGGAGACAAGCATTGCTTCTCCCCACCCTCGGCTCTGCAGCCACACTCTGACGATTCGACCCTAGTCACACTCCACTTTCCTGAACTGGTTCTTCATTAACTGATGCTAATCCCTCTTTTAGAAATGTGACACACTTCATGGGAAAGCTTCTGCCTGAACTCTGTTCTGCTGATAATGTTAGTCTCTTCTGTCCAATAACAAACACATCATTGTGACTCTTGTTTATCATTCTTGCTTCCTATTCTCCCCTACTGTCACCCCAAAGTTTGCTTGCCCACAGAAAACTGCACAGAAGGCCCCACATAGCTATTATATCACATTGACAGTAAACTGTAGCTATAAGGTGATTTTTTTAAAAAGTCAAGACAATTGTAAGAGAAGGGATTTGATAGTAGCTGTGCCCTCTGGAATACTATAAGACTAGAGTTGGGGGTTGACCTGTCCATGACCTACATCTGTCACAGAAAAATAAACAGCTAAAATAAACATTAGTGATGCACTTTCTACATACTATTGCTACTGACATCTCATTATATAATTTGGAGCAGAAACTATCTTATTATCAATCGACAGGAATCTGAGGCTAGGTTTGTGCATGAAACAGTAATTTACACTCACAGTATTAACCTCCAGTCTTGGTTCTGTTGAGGTCAACTACATGTTTCTAATTATTCTACTTCCTCTAAATCCAGAAGATAAAACGTTTTCTGGGGAGGAGGGTGATACTTTCCTCCAAACAAAAGGGGACAACATAGCCAACTATTAAACCAAGGACCCAACACACTTATGAGATCAGTCAAAATATTTATATATACTCAAGCACTTTGAAATCTCAAGCTGCTTTGACCAGCTGTCATTTTGGTGTCAAACTCCGGTCATTTTAATATGAAACAAAGGTCAATTGAGGGTTTGTCTTCCTCTTCTCCTATTAGTGAGATACTCTATAGCTACTGAACTCTGCTTAAACTCCCGAAAGTAGGTCCCCACTCCAGACTGCTGTTATCCAGGCCTGTGGGGTTTCATGACTGTTTATAAATAAAATGCAAAGAAATGGAGAAAAGTAAAAATGTCAAATTAATATTTTATGGTATTGTCAACAACCAAAAAGATAGACAACCCAGTATGTCCTATGCATGGTTTTGGCACTGATGGCTAGGAAACATTTGCATGTAAGAATGATATCCAGTGTGTGCACCATGCCAATACATCTTTCTCTCTGCATCTAAAATAAGATGGCACCAACATAAGAGCTATAGACTTCCATGTGTGAAATATATGAAAGGTCTTGTCATGGTATGAAGTGTACAGTGCAGGGAATAGAAATAACTATACAACATCTCTGTATGCTGCCTAGACTTATGTTAGTGATCATTTTCAAATGTATAGAAATATCAAGTCATTGTGTTGTATAATAGGAACTAACAGGGTTTTAGCTCAAGTATACTTCAAAAATAAAGAGTCATAGAAAAAGAGATCAGATTTGTCGTAATCAGAAAGGTACAGACTTCCAGTTATGAAACAAATAAATATGGAGATGTAATGTACAGCATAATAAACAGAATTAACACTGCTGCAGCTGCTGCTGAGTCACGTCAGAGATGGCAGCCCACCAGGCTCCCCCGTCCCTGGGATTCTCCAGGCAAGAACACTGGAGTGGGTTGCCATTTCCTTCTCCAATGCATGAAAGTGAAAAGTGAAAGTGAAGTCGCTCAGTCGTGTCCGACTCTTAGTGACACCATGGACTGCAGCCCACCAGGCTCCTCCGTCCATGGGATTTTCCAGGCAAGAGTACTGGAGTGGGCCGCCATTGCCTTCTCTGAGAATTAACACTATTGTATGTTAAATATGAAAGTTGTTAAGAGAGTAAATCCTAAGAATTCTCACCAAAGGGAAAATATTTTTCAATTTCTTTGATTTTGTATTTGTACGAGAAGATAGACATTCATTAAGCTTATTGTGGCAATCATTTTATGATGCACATAAGTCAAATAATTATGTTGTATGTTGTACACCTTAAACTTACACACTGCTGTATGTCAATTATATCTTAAAAAAAAACTAGAAGAGGAAAAAATTAAAAATAATAAGACAGCATAGTCTTTTTTCCATTGCTCATTCTAAAAACTCCACTATAAAGATCATTACTTTAGCTATAAGAACTTCCTTCATAGCTCAGTTGGTAAAGAGTCTGCCTGCAATGCAGGAGACTTGGGTTCAATTCCTGGGTCAGGAAGATCCTCTGGAGAAGGAAATGGCAATCCACTCCAGTATTCTCGCCTGGAGAATCCCCATGGACAGAGGAGCCAGGCAAGCTACAGCCCATCGGATCCTAAGAGTTGGACACACCTTAGTGAATAAGCCACCGCCACCAAGGATCACCACAAATTCTAATAGATTGTTGGTCTTAAAAATACATGTTTATTTCTAAAGTTTAATCTCTCAGTTTTCTGTTTAACCCTCGAATTTATATGCTAATACCTATTCCTGGCTGTTTTTCCTAGACTTTTAATTCTCACCTTAAGTTTTTTTTGCTAACCTGCATCAGGATAATTAATTATATGAGATTATTTTATTAGTCATCACATTAAAGAAGAAGGGCCTAGAATTACACATTCAAACCATGAAAATGAGGGAAAGTATTTGCAGGTATCCCCTTGGTTCCCTTTAAGTGAGGTTCTGAGTAACGCACTAGTCCATTCATCCGTCGTTGAACATAAATGTGCCGCGCATCCGCCGCGAGCCCGGCATGACCATCTGCTGGGGAGGTGGTGGTGAACGAAAACCATCACTTATCCTCTGAGAAATGGTAAAGACACGACAGATCAATCATGCAGACAGTGGTGAGTTTTATGACAAAAAGTAGTAGGCGTACAGGACAGTGAGAGAGGAGGTGCTGCTTCGGCTGTGTGATGAAGACGGCCTCTCTGGAGAGGGCCATCTGATACCCACACCAGCAGAGGCCATCGGGATTGAGTCAGGAGAACAGGAGACCTGGGCTTGGCGTGTTCAAGGAGCAGAAAGAAGGCAGGGAGTGAGGGCGAGGCGTGGGAGGTGATGTCAGGGAGATAAGCAGGCCTCAGGGAAGGAAGGCGCCTTCGCCACAGGAGGAGTTTGTTTTCTGTGCTAACGGTCGTGGGAAACCATCACTGGGAAGATCACTCTGGAGCCTGTGTAGAGAAGTGCAGGGCTGCAGAGATGACTCTAGGAGGCTAGAAGGCCTTAAAAACAGTGCTGGCAAGGGAGGAAGTGATTTAGATTGGAGTTCAGCACAGGATATGGTAAGAACTGGGTGCCTTGGACGTAGCACTGATAGGGACTTTTTGAAAATTTAAGGTAAAGAAACTTAATGTTTCCTATACTTTAGCACTTTTTATTTAGAAGAAAATGAGTAAGAGTGAACAAAAACCGTGGTATATCACTTCTTTCCAAATGGGTATAATCCTATTTCTCCAACAGCTTATTACTCTTTGACATCATTTAATCATAGAATATTAGACTTGGAAGAGATCACAGAGTTACATAACCTAATTATCTGTTTTGCTCTAGCTTGAACAGGTTGGAATCAAAGAAAGCACAGGGAATATCACATGTGGTCATTAATGCTTCCTGTTGCAATTATAATATAAATACTAATAAGCCAAAATAACAAATTGTTTTTTATGTTCACATAAGAATTCAGAATGAACAAGATTTCTTTACAAATTTTCTCTTGAGAAATAATTCTATGAGCAGCCTAGATTTCTAAAATAGCAATGGGCTGAACATAACTATCTATTTTCCTTTAATTTTGTGTGTCTAGGGGATATCTTTAACTTAAAATTTAACTACATTTCCAGGACACCAATTTTGAACTACTCACATTTCTAAGACTTTTCTTAATAAGACCCCAGATAAGGTCCCATATCATAGCTCTAATCATTAGAGAAATAGTTGGTGTGAATAAATCTTATGTATGAAAATTCTATCGTATAAAGTTGAGTAAAACATTACTACTCAACTTATAGTACTGTGTTTGATTTAAAATGGTGTTTCTGAATATTTTAGTTTAAAAACTTCATAGTCTTCATCTCCTAGAGATAGTGAAAATTTTCTGTGAAACAGAAAAAATTATTTATTCAACAAATATCTATTGAGTACCTTCAGGGGCCAGGCATTGTTCTAGTCATTGAGGATACAGCAGTGAGAGAAAGGCTATAGAAAAGCAGCCACTTGGTAATTTGTAATTACTTCATCAGAGTGATAGTGCCATGGGGAAAACCGAAGCATGGAAAAGCCGATGAGGAATGTGGTAGAAGGAACTGCTATTTTATCCATAAGAGAAAAAGCCATTCAGATAAAGGGACTCTGTGCAGGCAGAGATGACAGCAAATGCCAAATGCACGAGGGGGAAGCACGTTTGGTGTATGGGAGGAGTAATAAGAAGACGTGGGTCACAGTATTAAGCGAAGTGAAAGTGTTAGTTGCTCAGCCACGTCCAACTCTGTGAAATAGACTGTAGCCCACCAGGGTCCTCTGTCCATGGAATTCTCCAGGCAAGAATACTGGAGCGGGTAGCCATTCCCTTCTCTAGGGGATCTTTCCGACCCAGGGCTTGAACCCAGGTCTCAAACCCAGGTCTCTTGCATTGCAGGCAGGTTCTTTACCATCTGAGCCACCAGGGAAGCCCAGGTCACAATGTTAGGCAGGGGCAAAATTCTGGGGGCCTCATGGGCCACTGTGGAGACGTTGGCTTTTGCTTTGAGTAGGCAGGCACTGGAGAATTCCAAAGAGGAGAGCAGCGCAATCTGATTAAATGTTGTAACAGGGTCACTCTGGCTGCTGTTTTGATCATTGTGAATGTGTGTACAGGTGTTCACGCTGGGGGCAGGTACTCCGTGGTGGAAGAAGTGCTGTTAGGACACTACTGCAAAGATCCAGGCAAGAGAAGGTGAGAGCTTGGACCACGGTGGGCAGTGTGGAGCTGGCAAGAAGTGGTTAGTTAGGCCCTGCGCGTCAACCAAACTGCCACTAAATCTGACATGGCTCATGAAAGAGAGGAGTGAGGGGTGACTCTGTGGTTGGGGCCTGAGCAACCAGAAACATGGAGCTGCCCTTTACTGAGCGGGCAGACTGTGAGAGGCAGGTCTAGAGTGAGCCCCTGGAGCTGAGTTTTTCCCAGGGTAGGTTGGAGGCACTAATCAAACATCCAAGAGGAAACGTTGCAAAGCAGTTGAGCTATGAGTTTAGCAGCTGAAAAGGGAGGTTGTGGCAAGAAATATAAATTGAGAAGCATGAACTTTCAATAATATTTAAAGCTGTGACATCAGCGACATTTAGGGTATGGACCCTTTAAGATTTTTGTGTATGAACCCCTTTGAAAATTTGTTAAAACCCACAGACTCTTTCCCTGAATGACATTTTAAATACACAAAATAAAATATATCTTAAATATTTAGGTATATATAATTGGTATAAAGAAAGCCAGTTATAATAAAACAAGTCATCAAAACATCTAAAAGTTACACAGTAGTAAACTAATATTTTTATTGATACATTAAATAATGAGATCTAACAGTGAGCAAAATGATCACAGTCACTTCAAAGAAATCATATGCATAAATATTTCAAGATATCTGTAACAGTTATAATGAGATGGAAATATCTGCAATTTTTTACTCACATATAAACTCACAGATCTAGCTGATATTACTGTGGTTTGGTTGTCTATGTTCATGATTTCAGGAAATGCAAAGTTCATCTAGAGGTCCATGAAAATAAAGAAATGTTTCCCTTTCAAGATCACAGAGACTAGGCCTGTGGACTCCAGGTTAAGAATCCCTCACTTAGGGGTGGAACACAGCTAGAGAAGAGGGGAGGGCCACGGTGCAGAACTGGGGATTCTCCAGCATGAACAGGCAGGGGCAAAGGAGACATGGCAAGGAAAATGGAGAGAACGGGACAACAGTTAAAATTAAAAGGAGACAGTCTAAGTCAAGGAACGTGTTCCTCTTTAAATATCCTCAGTCCTACCTATGCATTTGGCAGACAGCCTCAGCGTACATACTTCACGTCCTTATCAAGTCTTTTATTTACACGTGCTTTTCCATATTGTTTTAGAATTCCAGTTCCTTGATAAGGAATTGTGTTTGTATTATATTTAGGGAAACCTAGTCCATGGGGTCGCTAGGAGTCAGATGCGACTGAGCAACTTCACTTTCACTTTTCACTTTCCTGCATTGGAGAAGGAAAAGGCAACCCACTCCAGTGTTCTTGCCTGGAGAATCCCAGGGACAGGGGAGCCTGGTGGGCTGCCATCTCTGGGGTCGCACAGAGTCGGACACGACTGAAGCAATTTAGCAGCAGCAGCAGCAGCAGGTTTTTTCCTAGAGTATCCTTTACCCAGGGCACATTAATCACTAGTATTTTCAATTTTATGTAGAGTAAATTGATTTTCTACATGACATGCTTTCCTTTCAATCACTAGATTGGATTTTATGGGAAGATTAGATTTTGTGGGATCTAATGATCCCGCAAAATAGCTACTTTATCCACTTTGGCAAATATTAAGTCACAATTCACCATCTAAACAATGAAAACAGCAGTTTATAATATATACAGAAATGTAGACTTTAATTGGCTTATTGAAGACATAAAGCTGATAATTTATGTGATGATGCTGATAAAATACAATACTCATCCATAGCCACAAATGGAAGATGGAAAGGCTGATCATTAAATTGGCAAATAGGAGGATACCGCTAATATATGTTGGAAATAGATTCATATATATTTTAGATATATACACATATATAAGATACTATAAATTGATGTGGGCATCTAAAATGAAAGCCTAGAAAGATTATGGAAAAGCTCTGACAAATGGCAACAGAATTGCAACATTAAGCCTACTACTAAAAGGCATATCAAAATCTGTTAGAGTAATGTTAAAAATAGATACAGCTTTCAAGTATCTTCCTTTAGTCTATTTAGGTTGAAAGATACTTTGAGAGCAACTGGAAAGTGTAAACACATACTGAAGATTAGACAAGGATATTGGTGTTAATTCTCTAGGGTGCAGTTACGCTGCTGTGGTTACATAGGAGGTTGTCCCAGAAATGTGGGCTGACGTGTGTAGGGCTGAAGTGTTACACTGTCTACAGTTTAAAGTTTCAGTAATCCAAGGGGGGAAAGTAAGTGTCTCTGTGTGTACTTATGTGTGTAGAGAGAAAGAGAAAGAAAAAAAAAAAAAAAAACAGAGAAAGGAGACAGGATGTGAGGGAAAGTTTTAATTACTGAATGTTAGAAAGTGACAAAGGTATTCACTCTACTAGTCTTTAAATTTTTCTATAGATGGGAAAACTATCAAAATTAAAAGCTGTGGAAAAAATTCCACAGAAATGTATAGATTGTTAATCTCCTACAATAATGGTACATAAATCTATAACAGACATACCTAAAACAAGGAGGTAATGATGTATACAGCATAAATTTTAAAAGAAATATGAATTTCATATAAACTGAATTCAAAATACAAATCATTAAATAGGACAATCATTTCATATGCATTAAAAGTGTGATACACAGGGAAAAATAACTTCCTGATGTCCCCTAGTTGTGCCCTTCCAATTCAGGGTCTCTAATCTCAACCGGATCTCACTGGGGCTCAAAAATGATCAGTCCTCAGTTTCTCCAAAGCTCCAAAGCAGTATTTACATTGTTATCATTCTCAAAAGTTCCATTACTCTTTGAGCAGATGATCTCATTTCCAAGTTGAAAGAAAACAGAACCATCAGATGGGAAGTCCTTCGCCCGCATGCTCTTTTTTTTTTTTTTTTCAAATAATTGTTTTACTGGTAAACAATTGAAAAAACAACAGTTGTTTCTCAGAGGGGGAAAATAAAGTTGTGATAGCTACTTAATAGTTTTAAATCTACTGGGACCCATGCAACAGGTACATTAGAAAAGTGCTTTGATAGTACAATAGATAACAATAACTCAACATTCATTTATTCTTTCTCTCATTGAATCAAAGAATTAAATACATACAATATGTTAGCCATTATTCATTTGTAGATTCATTAAATAAATATATTATGGATAAATACAATACATTGTACTTGCTGCTGGAAAACCTTAGAGAGTTGTTTACAATGGTAGATGCTGCCATCTGGCTGATCCAGCTGCCATTTCAAGTCTCTGATTTCTTCCACCCAGAAGAGAAGAAGAGGAACGCTTTCCCAGCCTCTCTTGGAGTGACACATGGCCATGTGACCCAGTACTGGCCAATGAGATGTGAGCAGAGGGATCCTGGAGGCCTCTGGAAACACTTTCCTGCTTGGAGGACCAAGTGTAGCCAGCACCGTCCCTCCCCCTTCCTCCTGCCTTGCTCGTGGCCCGAGAGGGAAAGGTTAATGCAAGGAGGCCACCCGCTCAGCGGACCTCGGCGAGGTGCACCCTGGCACTGAGCACAGAAGCCATGCCAGCAGGTGCTTCCCTGAGAGAAAGACTGTCACTTCAGAAAACTAAACCTCTGCAAGAGTGGGCACTCTTAGTAGCTGGGTTTTCTGTTATTTGCAGTGGACAGCATTCCTAGCTGACACTGAAGCTGTTGTCTCGAGGGCTCCTTATCCAGCACTATGGATCCCACTCCCACCTTCTCAGCGGCCCCTCTGTTGACTGCACCCCGTCCCCTTCAGCATCTTCAACCTTTCTCTCTCTAACTATTTCAGATCATCAGTGTTTCACACACTCGTTTCCCCTTACTAAATAAAACATTCATGTATGAAACAAACTGTCCCTCAACCTGCCGTCTTCCTGAGTTGCTTCTGGCTTATCTCTGCCCCTCCTTTCACCATCATTCTTCTTAAAAGAGCTGTCTACATCCACAGTCTCCAATTCCTTATTTCCTGTTTCTCGACTCACTGTATCTGGATTGTGCCCTGGCCACTACTGAAAGTGCTTTTGCCAAGGTCACCAGCTACATCTTATTGAAAAATCCTATGGGAATTTTCCTGTTTTTAACTTAGTTGACCCCTTTGTCGCATTTGACACCATGACCATACTATCCTTTTTGAAATATTTTCTCCCTTAGAATTTTAAAAAGTATTCTGTCCTAGTTTGCCTTCCTTCCTCTGGGAGAGCCTTCTGAGCCTCTTTTGAGGGATCCTGTTTTTGCCTGTTGGCTGAAATTAGTATCTATATATGGCTGCATCCCCAATCTGCATCTCTTCAGGAGCTCAAACCCTCCTCTTGCCCATGTTTTCTTTCTCCACATCCACCCAGTGCTCCAAGCCAGATTCTTAAAGGATCCTTGATGTCCCCTCTCCCCCTGTTCCTCAAATCCAGTTAATAGTAATCCCTGTGAATTCAGCATCCCAAAGCTCTGTGACCAGCCCCCTCTTTCAGTCCTGCTAATCTTCTCCCAGGTTAACCTCTTCCTGCATCAGCTTCCTAAGCCTCTCCCTCAGGTGACCTCATCTTTAGGCTGTTGTTCTGGTGGTCTTGCCACCCTCTCTTTCACTTCTAAGCTTGTGTGCATGTCCTCTGACCAGAATTTGTTTTCACAAGGCTGAGTATCACTAATGCTAACCTTTCAATTCTCAGTTTAGGTTTCCACTGCTCTGGGACCTTAAGCTGGCTGGGTGTTCCTGCTTGTGTTTGTATAACATCCTATACCCCTTCTATCTTATTTTTGTTTTGTTTTGCTATGTAAGGACACATTTCATTGCTCCAAGTACATTCCTTAGTTAGATTATAATGCCAAGATTTGAATTTTCTTGGCACTAGGACAGCAATTCTCTGCATAGCACAGGTATTCATTAATGGTTGTGGATTGAATCCCTATAATATTAAGGATCTGCACTTAAGTTTTTAAAGAATCACTTACTCTACAATGAGAAAAAGGACATAAATATAAAGAAAGCCATTAAAATTACTTTAGCAGTCATTTAGACAATTATATTCCACTTATTGAGGAGCGCGTGGAAACCCACTCCAGTGGAGAATCCCCACGATAGAGGCCTGGCGGGCTACCATCCATGGGGTCACAAAGAATCAGACATGACTGAGCAACTAAGCACAGCGCAGCATTCCACTTATTAGGATGGATATATGCTACTTTTGAAGACAAGAAGTGACCTTCTGTCATCCCTGAGGTATATAAATTGGTATTGCCTATTGCAGTAAAAATTCCAAGAAAAATAATTAAACAAGTTTTGTATAAACCACTAAATCTATGTGGACTGTCCACAAGGAAAAGGGCATAAAATGCATTCAGTCACTTTAGTGTTGGTGAGACTAGCAGAACTCTCATATACTGCTGGCAGGACAGTAAGATGATATCATCACTTTGGAAAACTCCATAACCATTTCTTAAAAATTAAACATGCACCTATCATATACCTCAGCCAGTAAAAATGCATGAGGAAAAATTATGGAGTGATAGAAATGTGCTATATATCTTGATTGTGACAATAATTATATGAGCCTACACATTTTTCAAAAGTCATCAAATTGCATACTTATATGTAAGTGACATTATCTTATGTAAATTAACTCAGTTTTCTTGATTTTTCAAAAAAATGCAAATATTTTGACTGGGTAATTTGATGAATTAAAGAAGTACTATCTTAAGATATGATAATGTTATTTTGTTTATAAAAACTAAAAAATAACATCCTATAATTTATAGTTACATCCTATTAATAACATACTGACAGAATGTTTTAATGACTAATATTTGCTTCAGAACAATTCAGACCAGAATTATGTATAAGTATTTAATAAACAAAACTTACCATATAATGAGAATTATTGAAGCTGGGTGACTGATATATGGGTAGCACTATACATTTATCTCTACTTTTTTGTAGCCTTTTGAGAATTGTTAGTTTAGAAAGTAAAGTAAATAAAAGTGTAAAAATATTTAAATGCATCCCAAAGTTTTAACATGACTTAAGTAGAAAATTTAATTAAATAAAGTCTAATTAAGTCAATCTAATTTAATCATCAGAGAAGCAGAGGCCAACAAGACTAAAATAATTTAAAAATAAGACCCTTATGTAACAGTGTTACACATAAATTCGGAAATAACAGCGTGACATTCTTGAAACATCAGATTATTACCAGGATTTACTGTAATTAGTTTTCTTTACTTAATATGCATGTGCTTCAGATTACAAAACCAAGAAGTTGCTTTGTATGATGAACCAAAGGCTGACACTTTGATCAGCTGAAGCTTTAAAAAATTTTTCAGCAATCTAATTGTCAACACAATATAATTTAATACAAAAAATGCCATCTGAATTCCAGATAAATTTTAAGATAAGCCACCTATTTCTTGATTCTAAGGAGAAAATGGATTTTTTTCCCCCCCAGGTTATGTAAGCTATGTACATGGGATTCCCTAGTGGCTCAGATGTTAAAGAATCCACCTGCACTGTGGGAGACCTTGGCTAGGAAGATAGCCTGGAAAAGGGAACAGTCACCCACCCCAGTATTCTGGCCTGGAGAATTCTATGAACAAAGGAACCTGGCAGGCTACAGTCCAGGAGGTCACAAAAAGTCAGACTGGACTGAGCGATTTTCACTTTCTTTCACTTCAAGTAGCTCAGCTGGTTAAACATCCGCTTGCAATGCAGGAGACCCCAGTTCAATTCCTGGGTCGGGAAGACCCAATGGAGAAGGGATAGGCTACCCACTCTAGTATCCTGGCCTGGAGAATTCCATGGACTGTATGGGGTCACAAAGAGTCGGACACGACTGAACGACTTTCACTTTCATGCACATGAAGTGTACGACCAAAGGGTAATATTGTCCTCTTTACTGCTAATACAAAATATGTTTCAGTACAATAAGTTCACAAAGGAAAATTATGTCTATATGCCAACACACTCAACATCCAAGAAAAAAAGATCAAGGCCAAAAAGTCAAAGAAATAAATGTCAGTTTTAAATTTTATCAATGATGTTTCAAGCCAAATATGGTATGGGGATATGATTTGGGACAAAATGCCCGACAAAAACTGTTAAATCAATTCATCCTTTCAATTCTATGTTCATATGCTTTAGGATTTCAGATCATTAGCACTTCTATGACTATTTGCTTCTCCCTCTAAATTGTAAGCTCTCTGAATGCAGGCGCTCAGTCCTAAGAAGTGTTTGTATCACCCATTAAACCCCATACAACACTGGGATTCACAAAAATAAAAGCCTGGAGCCGAATGAATAAAGCCCACCTCACATACTGTGGCACCCTAGATCTTAGAGCCATATTGCTCACAGATGGGGTGGCTGACTGCCTCACAATTTCCAGGTGGCCACGCCTGTGTGACACCCTTTCTCTGGTTAAAGACTCTACCATCCGGTCACACAAACCAAGAGCAGGCATGCAAACCAAGCCTGACTCATGAGAGTCCTTCTTCCAGATCTTAGAAATGGATTCTGAGGAGACATTGCATCCCTTTCCTCTAGAATCTGAGAGCTTTAGGCGTGTAAGCTTTGGGGCTGTCAGGGGCTGCTTGTTTAGTTGCTCAGAGAAGCTAGTTTCTACAGCCAACATCCAGAAAGCAGAGCGGGGAGACAGCACGTGCTCAGATGAGCCAGGCATCTCTGAAGTCAGCTTCACCCCTGCTCTTTCCACAGTGAGGTTCATGTAAGGACTGCATCACTAGATGCCAGAATTCCAACTAACACAGGCAGAGTTCTGTATTACTGTAAGGACTTTCGGAATTTATGGGGTCCCAAATCCTCATGCTACTTATTAGGAAGATGGATTAGAAAGGTTAAGTACCTTGCCCACAGTCTCACAATGAATTTGTAAGGAAGTAGGAAGCTCTGGAAGGTTCTACAGCTGGGCTCACCCTCACTCATCCTAACTCCAACATTTTTCAGTGTTCTTGCAGCTAGGTTGCAGGCATGTGGCCAAGGCTCCTGGCCAGCAGAGCTGTCTAGCCAGATCTTGGATGAGAAATGAGCAGTGAGAGGTGACAGCCGTGGAGGAGCTGGTGTCTTCTGGGAAGCCTGGTGGGGGAGCCGTGTGCTGCTCCCAGGACAGCGAAGGGGGCCCTGGGCGCGCACCTGCTGCCTGCCCGAGGCAGCTGTGGCTCCGAGGCACCCCTCTGTGTCTGTGCTGTGATTGAGAAGCACCCAAATTGTGTTCCCAAGATTCTGGGAGCCACCTAATAGCTTTTAATAAATCTCTTTCTGCTTAAACCACTTAGAGTTCTGCTAAGATTAGGAACCTTGACTTACATAGAATTTGGTACCTGAAAATGGGGTTCTGTGCCTAAAATGTAGAACTGGGTTCCTGGAGGAGGTGGAGCTCTGAGCAGGAAAGGCACACATACTGGAAGCAGAAAGCTAGTAACTCTGTGACACGAAATGCTGTCAAACTATCCCCGGTGCACCTCAGAAGACAGGCGAGGTGCTGTGGATGTTCTGTTAGAGGAAATAATACGAAACATTTGCCTAAATTCAGGAGACTTAATAGGAGTACTCAGAATTCCTAAACTCCTTCCCAAATTCAGTATCACTTAGAAATTGTTTTCAACTGCATCAAAACCTAAAACAAACAAACAAAAACCAGGGAGATAAATCTGGGATTTTTTTTCCTCAAGCTTTGAAGATGAATGGACATTATAAAGGAAGAGTCAGTCTACACACTTAATATGTTGAAAATGGCAATCCCAAATCATCAGGAAACAATAAAATGATGAGCAATTTGCTAAGAAGAGAGAGGAGTAGATAACATGCTATGGCGAGAGTTCACTGAGATCACTTTGTATTTCGCTCATGGACGCTGCTTTGCAGCTTAAAATGTATTTTCATATATTCCTCCTCTCTCTTCTTCCTCCTCGGTGTCTCCTCCTCCTCTCTCTCCTCCTGTCTCTCTGCCCTTCACTTCCCCCCTCCCCTTCTCCTGTCTTTCTTTGAGAACCCTATAACCCTATAGGATATCTGGACAGGCATTATTCATTATTTATCGTTGTTCTCAAAGAAGAGAAGGAACTGGAGCTTTAAAAAGTTTTACAACTATTTTAGCATTAAAAATCAAGTGTTAGAATCATTAATTAGAAGTAGAGCAGATCCAGGTTTGGTGAGGCCTGAAGCTAATATAATTTGCAGAAACCTTGCTAAGGAAAATAATACAAAACTAAAAATATAAACTCTTATATGAAAGTTAATAAGAAAAACCACAAATTATAATTTTACAAAGCTGAAAAATATCACCAATATCACAGAATATGGCAAAGAGAATTTTTTTTAGTAATTATTTGCTTAATATCTTCTCCAATATCTTTTCCTACATGTCTATGCGGCATAATCTGATCACCTCTTCATATGAAAATAATTTTTTACATATAAATGTCTATGTAAATAGTTAAAAAGCTTTTCGTTCTTCAGTGAAGCAGATTGAAATGTATTCTTTATTATTAATAGTTCTGAAAAAGATATTCAGCTTCACAACTCTTTTGTGTCCTGTAAGCTTAAGTTTGGGAAAGAAGTTTCTTTCATGCCCTTGCTATAGGAGGTCAGAACATTTCCATGCTCTTGTGCCACTTAATCTTACACGCTTTATGACAACACTCAACCCACTTGTAATGATGGTTTCTTTTGTGTGATATTATGAGTTTTATGCTATTTTATTTACGTCAGTGCTGCTCTAGGTGTGCTTGGTCATATCCAGCTCTTTGAGACTCCATGTCGCCTGCCAGGCTCCTCTGTCCATGGAACCTTCCAGGCAAGAATACTGGAGTGGATTGCCATTTCCTACTCCCGTGGGTCTTCCCAATCCAGGGACTGAACATGCATCCCTAATGTTTCCTGTATTGGCAGGTGGATTCTTTACCACTAGCGACATTGATGTTAGTATTTGTTGTCAAATCAACAAGTTAATTTACAGTTTGGTGGAAGTGGACAGAGATTATAAGAGTCCTGCAGATAAAACACCTTATTCTTAGAAAATTTACAAAACATCTGCCTCTTTGAGCACAACGGTAGGAAGGGGCCCATGCATCAGGGATCCTGGAGTTTAAGCTTCACTGGCTTTATGGTGACTATGCCTCTCTGCTTTTTCCATTATGTGTTCCTTGTTTTAATTTAACTTGATTCTTTTTGTGACTTTATTGGGATATAATTGACATAAACGTTGTATAAGTTTAAGGTGCACAATGTGATGATTTTATATAAGTATAGCTTGCAAAATGTTTACCACAATAAGGTGAGTTAACAAATCCTTTGCCTCACATAATCGCCAAATTCTTGTTATGGTGAGAGCATTAAAGCTCGACTCTCATAGCAACTTTCAAGCTTACAGTGCAGCAGCATCAACTTAGTCACCCTGCTGTACATTAGATCCCCAGAACTTATTCAACTCGGAACTGAATCGTGTACTTTTTGACTACCCCCTCCCCATGTCCCCTGCCCCTAGGCCCTGGCCACCACCGTTTGACTCTGTTTCCAGGAGCTCAATGTTTTTGATTCCATATGTAAGTGAGATCATATACTATCTATCTTTCTCTCTCTGACCTATTTGACTCAGGCTAATGACTTCAAGGTCCATCCGCGTTCACATGTGTGTATATCACAGTTTCTTTACCCATTCAACTATTGATGAACAAGTTAGTTGCTTCCATGTCTTGACTACGGTACATAATTTTGTGAGGAACATGAAGGTGCATGACTTAGCCTTTTCATTTCTTTTGGATAAATACCCAGAAATAGAATTGCTAAATCATATGGCAATTCTAGTTATAACTTTTTAAGGACTCCACATACTGTTTACTATTTTGGCTACACCAGTTTACATGGGTGTAAAAGGGTTCCCTTTTCTCTAAATCCTCACAAGCAGCTGTTAGCGCTTGTCTTTTTGATAATAGCCATTATAACAGGTAACAGGTAATAACTCACTGTGGCTCTGGTTTACGTTTTGCTGATGATCAGTGGTACTGAGCACCTTTCCATGTACTAGTACCACATTTGTATGTCTTCTTTGGAAAAATATCTTTTCAAATCATCTGCCTATTTTTAACTGGATTGTTTGGTTTTCTGCTATCGAGTTGTAAAAATTCCTTATATATTAAAAAAAATAACTCCTTGTTAGATATGTGCAAATATTTCCACCCCTTCTGTAGGTTGCCTTCTCATTTTGTGGATTATTTCTTTTTCTGTGCAGAGGCTTTTTAGTTTAATGTAGTCCCACTTCCTGGTTTTTGCTTTGCTTTAATTTTTAAAATGTAAGTCTTGCTTTGCCAAGATTCAACTCTCTGCTCCACTTTAATCATTGGTAGAAGAAGAGGAAAGAAGTGGCAAGAGAATAGAACATTTCCTGTGACATTATTGTCACTGGAACATTTTACTTCTCTTCTTGGGAACCAAAGGAGGACAGCTGCCCTCTCTCATCTGACCGACTTCATCTCTCTAAGCCTCTGTTTCTCCATATGTAAAATGGGGGTACTCAAGGCCTTTCAAAAGTTATGTCCAAATGAATGAATGAGTTCGCTGGATTAGAACTCTGAAGGCTCCCGAGAGACCTGGCCCTGTGACTGGAGCAGGACCATTTCAGATGTGAGGAGAGAGCCAGAGAGCTGTGGGGAAGGGACTTGTGTGCCAGGGGTGGTGTGGCACGTGGCACTGTGAGACCCATCACAGGGTGCCAGGACAGAATAGACCGTTCTGGAGAAGTAGATGGGAATGTGGAGGGACTGTGAGCCAGGATCGGGGTGGCGGCAGGGCACAGCAGGCCTAAAATCAACTTTACCATGTTCCTTTATCTGGGACTACACTTCAGTCCATCATTTGGAATACACATAATGGGAAATACCGACAGCACACTGAATGTCAGGAGGTTTCTAAAATTCTGGTAAGTATTATGAGAAGAGGTATATATCAGATGAATGTTTAAAAGATATTAAAATGCTCAAAGGCAAAAGGGATGGAAGTACAGTACAGTCCTTGTAACTTAGCACACATTGCCAAGTTCAGGAGGGCTAAGTAATGAATGTTATAATTGAGCTGGTGACAAGAAAGCAAGGGATTCTTGGGCAAGTTCTTAGAGTTACTGTAAAAATATGTATATCTACCCATTCCAGTCCTGGCTGGTACAATTTCTCTTCAAAAGTTTTTCACTGCCGCCTTCTATTTACGATGTTGCTATTTAGTTGCTCAGTCATGTCCAACTCTTTTTGGGACCCCATGGACTGCAGCCCATCAGGCTCCTCTGTCCATGGGATTCCCAGGCAAGCATACTGGAGTGAGCTGCCTTGGAGTGAGTTGCCATTTCCTTCTCCAGAGGATCTTCCTGACCCAGGGATCGAACCCGAGTCTCCTGCATTGCAGGCCGATTCTTTACTGCTGTGCCACTGGGGAAGGCCCTTTTGTTTATGATGTACTGAAAGCCAAAGGACTACTTCTCAGGGACCCTAGTAGCAAAGAGTAGAAATTAACAAATGAATAGGTCAAAATAAGGCACAAATCTGTGCTTGCATAGCATGAAAGATTATTTTCTGGACCATAGAAATATCTCTAGTTTGCATGATTACTATAGGGGTTTATTATTATCTGTTCCCAGTTATGCCATCCATGTCCACAAAAATAAACATCCTATTAAAAATAGATGATGAAACTCTGAGTCCCTCCTAATTTAAGAACAATTAACTTTATCTTGAGAATACTACTTGACACATGGTAATGATCACTTCAAAAATGCTAAAATTTCATTTGCAAAATTCCTTTTTTGAAATTTTTCCTCTTTTATTTCCTTGATACTGATTACTTTCTTCATATAACAGGTGATTTTAAATTACATGTGTTTCTCGTAAGAATATCCACAACATATTGATAGATGATCTATAGTTATTGCATAGTTTATTACAGAATGAATATTGTCCTACTTTGAAACAGAATTATAGCTTATAAGTATGCAAATAAAATGTCTTATTTAAAAATACTAAGAATTCAGCAACCAGTTTCTTTGGAAGGTCACTAAAAGGCAGTGGAACTTGTTCTGAGGACTAGTTCTGCCTCTTCTTCCAAAGACCGACTTGTCTTTAATTAAGTCAGTCTATTTCTACAAAACATAATTTTCCTTTTTAGCGAAATGCAGATCATATCAGCTTCCTAACCACTGCACAGAGCTATTATGATGACATCAGATATGAAACATTGCTTCAAGTACAAATATGAGATATAATTATTTTAATAAGACCAGTAATTAAACTTCTACTTTTCCCTTTTAGGTTTACTGTCAATCCCTCTGTCTAAAACCAACTTAATAAATCTATTTTGACAGTTTAATTATGTGACTAAAATGATGTTCATGGGTACATCAAGAAAAATAGACATAGATACTGCTTTCCAGCATCTTTTAATAGAGAGGCTTCCAAACAACAAATTAAAAGTTGTCTTTCACAGTAACCTTTCCTTTTAAGTTCTATACTCACTAGCTCTAGTTCAGTGGGTTAAACACGGTAATTAAGCCACCTGGAAACTAACAGAGCACATATTTCTATGAACAGTGAAACATTTACACTTTGACATCTGGTTCCTGTCTCTGGGCTTCCCAGGTAGCTCAGATGGTAAAAGTGTCTGCCTGCAATGCGGGAGACCTGGATTCAATCCCTGAGTGGGGAAGATCCCCTGGAGAAGGAAATGGCAACCCACTCCACTATTCTTGCCTGGACAATTCCATGGACAGAAGACCTGGTAGGCTACAGTCCAAGGGGTCGCAAAGAGTCGGACACGACTGAGCGAGTTCACTTTCTTGGACTTTCTTTCCTGTTTCTGGATTTTATCAAGCATCTAAAATTTCCTATATAATTCTAAATGGCCCCTAGTTTATATCCTGGCCTTACCACACACTAGTCATACAAAATAAACCACAAGAGTTTTGGTATTTTGTGAGTTTTATAAAATGAAATGAGTAACAAACTGCAAAAATTATGAAACCAAGAATTCTTTTTCTAAAAGTGTTATTGAAATAAAACAATTGGTCAAAATCCTGTGGAACTTACCCACTATTTAATATAGAAGAGAAAATTTCTAAAATTTCTAAACAGAAAAGAATCTTACTAAAGTTTTGAACAGATATTTGAGTTATTTAATGTATCTGGACTATGAATAATGATATCATTTTTCTCTTCTAAAATTTAATAAATTATCTTTTAATATTATTCAAGCCTTAATAATTCAGTCATACAGGTCTTGCTGCTGCTGCTGCTAAGTCGAGTCAGTCGTGTCCAACTCTGCGGCCCCATAGACGGCAGCCCACCAGGCTCCCCAGTCCCTGGGATTCTCCAGGCAAGAACACTGGAGTGGGTTGCCATCTCCTTCTCCAATGCATGAAAGTGAAAAATGAAAGTGAAGTCGCTCAGTCGTGTTTGACTCAAAGCGACCCCATGGACTGCAGCCTACCAGGCTCCTCCATCCATGGGATTTTCCAGGCAAGAGTGCTGGAGTGGGGTGCCATTGCCTTCTCCCATAAAGGTCTTAGGCCACTTTAAAATGAAACTCTTGCTCCTAGTCATTCAAAGTACAGACGCTAGAACTAGATGGTAGTCGGTGCAAAATCTGGCGCTGTCCCTCAGAGCTGTCAGACCACACATTACTCTCTGTGCCAGAGCTTCCTCGTTTAGAAAACAGATATGCTAACAGACCTCCCGGAAAAGACTGTGAGAGCTAAAGGACAGCACAAGGAACCCACTCAGAGCAGCGTCCGGCACTCATCAGCCCCGCAGACATTGCTCGTTGTTCACAGTCACTGTTATTTCTCTTACACTTCCCCACCTTTGGCTGATACTTAAGTAAAAGCAATCACTGTAAGCCAGGATATCTACAAATACTCTGGGACAAATAAGATGGTCAAATCATGATAAATATGACTCTTAGGACTTAAAAGTCCTAAAAAGGGTTAAAGATGTGAACAGAAAGCTTATATAGGATGTATCTATAATAATGCTGCTGGAATAAATGTATAAATGAAGGAAAAACTATCTACACAAGGTCAAATTAATTGTCCATAATTTAATGACACTTTGTCATACTTCATTTAATTTAGCCATTCATATTTTTAAAAATAACCTCAAATATCTTGGACTAAATTAATGAAATTGATTTCTAAAGGGTATTTATAATAGATATTGACATGCTTTATATGCTGAATTTTTTTTAATAAAAGCAAATGCTTAATTCTAAATCACTGATCCCTTTTTAGTCAATAGTGAGTTTTCCAGCAAGAATAGAAAAAATAATACTTCTAAAGAGCAAACAACATAGAGTAAGAACAAGGTAGAAGTTAAAAATTTAAATTCAAAACTCTAAAAAGTTTTGATGAAGACAATATATGTGACACCCAAGAGCCTAAACATAACTCAAATATTAAAGTTAGAACAAGGAAGGAAGGGAATGGAATTGGGGTAAGCTTTGCCATAGGCACACAGAATATTCAAATTGGACTATAAACTTGTTTTAAAAATATAAATTAAAAAATATATACACACTGTAAAACAGAAGTAACCCCAAATTAATTACCCATTAAAATTTAACTAGGCTAACCTTTACAATAAATACTTTCATATACAAATTAAGAATACAGTAAGTCCCCTACATACAAATGAATTCTGTTCCAAGAGCAGGTTCGTAAGTCTAGTTTGTTCATAAGTCCAACAAAGCTAGCCTAGGTACCCAACTAACACAGTTGGCTATATAGTACTATACTATAATCAGTTTATAATACTTCTCACAGAAATACTACATTAAACAATCACAAAAATAGAGAAAACATTTTTAATCTTAAGTACAGTATCTTGAAAAGTACAGTAGTACCAGCCACATCACTGCTGCTTTTATGCACGCTTCTGGACATCCTGGGCTTAAAATAAAGATACTGCACTACTGTGCTCTATACAATGCATGTGTCCTCCATGGCTCAGCCGTGCCCGACTCCCTGTGACCCCATGGACTGCAGCCTGCCAGGCTCCTCTCTCCCTGGGATTTCTCAGGCAAGAATACTGAGTGGGTTGCCATTTCCTACCCCAGGGGATCTTCGCAATCCAGGAATCAAACCTGCGTCTCTTGCGGCTCCTGCATTGGCAGCAGGTTCTTCATCACTGAACCCCCTTGGAGGCCCACTGTATACAGTATGGTGCAGTAAGGCACACAAAAGCACAGCCTTTTGTAGAGGTTTTGTGTGGGTGACAATGTACACCAGACGTGTGGACTAACTTATGTGACTGAACATGTGAATGCATGTCCACAACTTTGAAAAGTTCACAGCTTCCAGGAGCATGTGTAGGGAACTTCCTGTATAGCAACCTGCTAATTTGCACTGGAATGAGAAATCTCCTGTTCTACCCACTCTATTAAACTTTTCTTTAGCTTGTGCTCCAATGTTTACTCAGATCCTAAAACATGAACCTCACTATAATCCTCCAAACCAGTTTCTTCAGACTTGAGTTCTGCAGCAAAGTAAATATGATTTAAAAATATTCCTGAATTTATACTAGACCAACTTCAACAATCCCTTAGTTTTGGTTTGTCATCCACTTTGGATATAAACAACAATTTTAGTCAAAGCTGGGCAATCTAGGATATTAAAGGCCATGAGGCCCTCCTGAATGTAGTTTTAGCTTCAAACCACAGCATCTGACATATTATAGCCTCAATGTCCTTATTTTCTAAATAGTCTAAAATTGAAGATTTCCTATTTGACCCAGTAATTATGTGTACAAGTACCTTTTGTATTTTTAAGAAACTAGAGTCTTGGGTTTTGCTTGAAGTTTAATTATTAATTTATTATATTACATATGATCAAAGAATCAGACCTATAAAATTTCTATTCTCTGAAACAGATTATAGTAATCTTGAGGATGCTTGGAAATAAGGGGCATACTTATAGGGGGAAAATGCCCTATCTGTAGCTATTAATTCAACACTTATGTTCTAATACTCTATGTTCTTTTTAATCAACTTGATAAATATGAAGAGCTGTTGAAATCCTCCACAGCAGATCTAATAGTGCTGACTTAAACATATTAATTCTATGTTATTTATGCACGTGACAGTGCATGACCACCTTATCGCTGCTGTGTAGGTACATTTTTATGCCATTTGAATCCTACTTTAATATCAATAACTTGATTTAATTTTTCCTTGCTCTGCTGGCTCTCCACTGCTGTGCCGGTTTCCCTCCAGTTGTGGTGAGCAGGGGCTACTCTCTCGTTGCCGTGATCAGGTTTCTCACTGCAGAGACTTCTCTTGCTGCGGAGAACGGGCTCCAGGGCACGCACGCTTCAGTGGGTGGGGCTCTCGGGCTCCAGAGCGCAGGCTCAGTAGTTGTGGCGCTCTGGCTCAGTAGTTGTGGCGCGCTGGCTTAGCTGTTCCACAGCATGTAGGGTCTTTCCAGATCGGAGATTGAATTCATGTCTCCTGCATTGGCAGGTGGATTCTGTACCACTGAGTCACCCGGGAGGCCACTGCATGCATGCTAATCATTCAGTCATGTCCAGCTCTTCGAGACCCTATGGACCATAGCCCGCCAGGCTCCTCTGTCCACAGGGATTCTCCAGGCATGAATACCGGAGTGGGTTGCTATGCCCTCCTCCAGCGGATCTTCCGCATCAGGGATTGAGCCTTTGACTCTTGTGTCTCCTGCACTGGCAAGTGGGTTCTTTACCACTAGTGCCATCTGGGAAGCCGGGGGAAGCCACTACTTTACTATTCAGATCATCTCTCCCAACTTTTTTCTTCCTCATTCTCCTTCTCCTCCTCCATTTCCGCTTCCTTGCCCTCCTTCTTGTTCCTCGCATATTCTGATATGCCTAACTCTTGCATTGTTTTCCTTCCGTGTGCATCATAATACTTAGCGGGACTTTGATTTTAGCCTAAGAGACTTCATCTTCTTATTTGGGAACTTTGTTATTCTTTGTTTCACAGCTACGATTTTTGCAGTCACTTCTGAGATCTTGTTTTGTGCTTTCTGTTTCAGTGTTTGCTCTGTTTTCTGACTTTTAGAGTAGCATTCATTCATCCAGCAGCACATACTGGATATTGTGTGTCTCATGTTTTCACTGCTTTCACTTTGTTTAAGGGCCTAAGCAGGTACTCATCTTTCAGGTTTCTCTATCCAAACATCACTTAATAAAACCTTCTTTAACACTAAATCTAAACTATGTTTCCTGGGAATTCCCTGGTGGTCCAGTGGTTAGGACTGGGCACTTTCATCTCTGTGGCCCAGGTTTAACCCCTGATAAGGCAACTAAAGCTTCCACAAGCTGCAAGGTCCAGCCAAAAAAAATTATGTTCCCTTATTACTCATTTTCATAGCACTCTTTAGTATTTCTTCAAAATATGTTTCTTGATTTGTGAGTTATTAGTTTAATGTCTACCCACAGACTGAGCTCCATCCATCAGACAGCAACTTTGTCTGTCCAGGGCACAGCCAGGACCCAGAGTAGTAGTAGTGTAGTAATGGTTAGTTGAAACAGTTCAGTGTAGTTGCTCAGTCGTGTCCGACTCTTTGCAACCCCATGAATAGCAGCACGCCAGGCCTCCCTGTTCATCACCATCTCCCAGAGTTCACTCAGACTCACATCCATCGAGTCCGTGATGCCATCCAGCCATCTTATCCTTGGTTGTCCCCTTCTCCTCCTGCCCCCCATCCCTCCCAGCATCAAAGTCTTTTCCAATGAGTCAACTCTTCGCATGAGGTGGCCAAAGTACTGGAGTTTCAGCTTTAGCATCATTCCTGCCAAAGAAATCCCAGGGCTGATCTCCTTCAGAATGGACTGGTTGGATCTCCTTGCAGTCCAAGGGACTCTCAAGAGTCTTCTCCAACACCACAGTTTAGAAGCATCAATTCTTCAGCACTCAGCCTTCTTCACAGTCTAACTCTCACATCCATACATGACCACTGGAAAAGCCATAGCCTTGACTAGACGGACCTTAGTCGGCAAAGTAATGTCTGTGCTTTTGAATATGCTATCTAGGTTGGTCATAACTTTTCTTCCAAGGAGTAAGCGTCTTTTAATTTCATGGCTGCAATCACCATCTGCAGTGATTTTGGAGCCCCCCAAAAATAAAGTCTGACACTGTTTCCACTGTTTCCCCATCTATTTCCCATGAAGTGATGGGACTGGCAACAGAGGATTAATTAATTAATAATCTATTTAGTCTTACAAATTCAAATTGTAGTCCTCTTTAAGAGTACTTTGAGGGAATTCCCTGGTGGTCCAGTGCATAAGACTTGGTGCTTTCACTACAGGGGCTGAGTTCAGTCCCTGACTGGGGAACTAAAATCCTGCAGGCCACGTGGTCAAATAAATAAATACAAAACACTGATTCAATATTGACTGAAGGGATGGTGCACTATTTTCATTCATTTTCATGTTTATATTTTTTGCACTTTTAAGTGTTTTCTGATCATTATTCTTGATAAAGAATAAAACGATTTGATGACTCTTTCCCTATGAAAGAAAAAATTAGCACTAATTTGTCTATTCTTATCTCTCACCAGTGCTTACTTATTTTTATTAAAAGGGGCTTGAGTCTTTTCATCCAGAATCTCTTGATTAACTCAATAACATGGTTTAAGTACAAGACATGGAAGGGCACATTACTACTGCAGACAGGATGGAAATGTTTTGATTAAGCATCAGCAATTTTATAAAAGTTATTAGTTGAATTTGGTTATAGAAATATTATAAAAATTTTTATCTGGATTTTTTAAAAGAAAATAAAAATTTCTGGAACAAACTAAATGGTCTTCAGACACCAAACAGTTGAAGTTACCAACAAAACTGTCAATGTTTTAACAATATTACTTCTGATTCTATTGTCTATGTACAGGATGTTAACTTTCTGAACATAATCTTTAGGTTAAGAGGAAAGAATGTATAGGTTTTCTAGTAGAATTCAGAATTATCCATGAAACTTCTAATACTTACTTGTTCCCAGATAACTGTGCAGGCTAAACTCTAAAATTGTTGGTACAGGATTCATTTGTATCAGAAACTGTCACTTAAAACGTGCTGGATGAATGTATGAGTACCCAAGGGGAAAATGCTAATATGTATAAAATATTATGTTATAAAATATAAAATATTATAAAATAATGTATTAGATAATGTTATAAAATAATAATGATTCCTGTGAAACATTTTGATTGCTAACATGTCTTGAATTTAGTTATATGGGAGAGCTCATTTTCGCTTCCGACAAACTTTTTCAAAATACTCTGAGCTGTCCTCCTTTCTTTCTCAGTTGCTTTTGGCCCTCCCACTGGGCAGACAGCAGGTGCTCTAAAACCATCATGATAACAAGCATTTACCTGATGACATAAGGTTACAAATATAAACAATGATATTAATCTGTGCCAACAATAATATGCCCTAGAATGGGCCATGGAACTATTGATCAGAAACTGTTTTATCTATTCTAAGTACAAAAATAAAGTTTGTTGTCGCTTGCTGTTCAGTCACTAAGTTATGTCTAACTGTTTGTGACCACATGGACTAAAGCCAAGCTCCTCTGTCCTCTACTATCTCCTATGTATGTGTGTTCCTTGCTAAGTCATGTCCAACTCTTTGTGACCCCATGGAATGTAGGCCACCAGGCTCTTCTCTCCATGGGATTTTCCAGGCAAGAATATTGGAGTGGGTTGCTATTCCCTTCTCCAGGGAATCTCCTGACCCCAGGATCAAACCTGGGTCTATAGTTTGCTCAAATTCATGTGCATTGAGTCAGTGATGCTATCTAACCATCTCCTCCTATGCCACCCCTTCTCCTTTTGGCTTCAATCTTTCCCAGCATCAGGGTCTTTTCCAGTGAGTCAGAGCTTCAAATCAGGTGGCCAAAGTACTGGATCTTCAGTTTCAGCATCAGCCCTTCCAATGAATATTCAGGATTGATTTCCTTTAGGATTGATTAGTTTGATCTCCATGTAGTCCAAAGGACTCTCAAGAGTCCTCTGCAGCATCACAATTCAAAAGCATCAATTCTTTGGCTTACTAAGCCTTCTTTATGGTCCAACTCACACATCCATACATGACTACTGGAAAAACCATAGCTTTGACTACATGGACCTTTGTTGGCAAAGTGATATCTCTGTTTTTTAATACTCTGTCTAGGTTTGTCATAACTTTCCGTCCAAGGAGCAAGTGTCTTTGAATTTTGTGGCTGCAGTCACTGTTCTCAGTGATTTTGGAGACAAAAAAATAAAACTTGTTACTGTAAGGCCCAACCCTGGGGGCCATGATGGGCCGCCCCTCCTCGCCCTCCTGCCAGCAGGGGAAGTCCCTAATGGAAGGAGCCTCCCAGATCCCGGGGACCAATGACAGCACACATCGCCAGCTAAAGCCGCCCCACCCCAGCAACGTAGAAGGACCTGTCAGCCTGCGATGCCTCGGCCTGGTGACCTATCCGAACCCCCATCCATCTAGCCTGACCATCCCTCGCAACAAACGTATAAAAGCCACCCCCAACACAGTCCGGGCACACACTTCCTCGACCTGCCTCGTTTTGGTCTGGGAACCCCACCCGGTAGCGCTTCACCATTAAAAAGCCTTTTAGACACTTTTTGGTGTCCTGGTCTTTTACCTAACAGTTATTGCTTCCACTTTTTCTTCTTCTATTTGCCATAAAGCAATGGGACCAGATGCCATGATCTTCGTTTTCTGATTGTTGAGTTTTAAGCCAGCTTTTTCACTCTCCTCTTTCACCTTCATCAAGAAGCTCTTTAGTTTCTCTTCACTTTCTGCCATTAGATGGGTACCATCTGCATACCTGAGTCTGTTGATATCTCTCCTGGCAATCTTGATCCCTGCTTGTGATTCAACCAGTCCAAGTATTTCACATGGTGTGCTCTGCACATAAGTAAACAGGGTGACAACATACAGCCTGTCCTACTCCTTTCCCAAGGACACGTTCGGTTCTGTTGCTTTTGGACCCACATGCAGGTTTCTCAGGAAGCAGGTAAGGTAGTCTGGCACTTTCATCTCTTTAAGAATTTTCCACAGTTTGTTGTGATCCACACAGTCAAAGGCTTTAGTGTAGTCAATGAAGCAGAAGTAGATGTTTTTCTGGAACTCCCTTTTTTTTTCCATGATCCAACAAATGCTGGCAATTTGATCTTACATTTTCTTAAATGAGACAGTGATTTTCATAGAGGTAAAGTGGAAGTTTCAACAATATAAATGGGGGCAAGGAGTAACATTATGACATAAATGTAGTTTCACTGTAGAAATTTAGATAAATAAAAATAAATTATTTTAATTCAAGTTGTGGTTTTATTTTTTAACAGACATATATGGCAGAGGATAGGTCAATCATACAGAGTTTAAAGCAACTCAAAATTATTGCTTGCGTTAGTACAGATATTATGTTGTTATTCAGTCACTCAGTAGTGTCCGACTCTTTGCAACCCCATGGACTGCAGCACGCCATGCTTTCCTGTTTTTGACCATTTCCCAGAGCTAGCTCAAAACTCATGTCATCATGTCAGTGATGCCATCCAACCATTTTGTCCTCTGTTGTCCACTTCTCCTCCTGCCTTCAATCTTCCCAACATCAGGGTTTTTTCCAGTGAGTCAACTCTTCACATCAAGTGGCCAAAGTATTGGAGCTTCAGCTTCAGCATCAGTCTTTCCAATGAATATTCAGGACTGATTTCCTTAAGGATTGACTGGTTTGAGCTCCTTTTGGTCCAAGGGGCTCTCAAGAGTCTTCTCCAACACCACAGTTCAAAAGCATCAGTTCTTCGATGTTCAGCTTTCTTTATAGTCCAACCGTCACATCCATACCTGACTATTGGAAAAACCATAGCTTTGACTATACAGATCTTTGTTGACCAAGTAATGTTTCTGTCTCTGCTTTTTAATATACTGTCTAGGTTTGTCATAGCTTTTCTTTCAAGGAGCAAGCATCTTTTAATTTTATGGCTGCAGCCACCATCTGCTGTGATTTTGGAGCCCCCCAAAATAAAGTCTCTCACTGTTTCCATTGTTTACCCATCTATTTGCCATAAAGTGATGGGACCAGATGTCACGATCTTAGTTTTTTTAATGTTGAGTTTCAAGCCAGCTTTTTCTCTATCCTATTTCTTCCTCATCAAGAGGCTTTTTAGTTCCTCTTTGCTTTCTGCCTTAAGGGTCGTGTCATCTGCATATCTGAGGTTACTGATATTTCTCCCAGCAACCTTGATTCCAGCTTGCGCTTCATCCAGCCTGGCATTTCACAGGACGTATTCTGCATAGAAGTTAAATGAGCATGGTGACAATATACAGCTTAAACGTAGTCCTTTCCCATTAGTTACCGGTTAAAACTATATGAAGAAACTGGCCCACCTATGGAGGGATATCTCAATTACTAAGTAACAAAAACAAACAAAAGCGTAGCAATTCAAGA
Organism: Ovis aries; assembly: GCF_016772045.2. Classification (NCBI taxonomy): domain Eukaryota; kingdom Metazoa; phylum Chordata; class Mammalia; order Artiodactyla; family Bovidae; genus Ovis; species Ovis aries. The sequence continues at coordinate 2,939,430 of NC_056070.1, forward strand.
GTAAATTGAGACAAAGTTCATTATAAGAAATATGCTCTTTGAAAACTACTTTTATGTCAACAGTGAATAAATTACTAAAATTATTCACTAGCCAAATAATTAAATAACTAATTACAACTACATTTGACTTTTATTTTGGAATTTGGAAAATTGTTTTTGTGGTTTTAAATTTTCCTGCTATTTAAGCTGCCAATCAAGCTTTTTACTCTACTTTGGCTGTGAATTTGGAAATACTCTATTGGAAACAATCTAAATGTCCCACAGGAGGGTGCTGGTTAAATATGCCATGATATATATAGATAATGGAGTGCTATGAAGCACTCCTGAAATAAAAAGCATTTAACCATGAGGAAATACTCCTGACATTAAGTTTTTAAAAGATGCAGAAACAGTATTTAATATAATCTAAATTTGTATTTGTATTTGAATGTGATTGCCACCCCCCCCCTTTTTTATGCTAGTCTGAATTTAGTTTTCATCTCTTGCAATCAAAAAAGTCCTAAATAGAAACTTGTAGGTTATTAAGGAAAATTAATTTTAAGAACTTTTCTGAACAGTTTGTTTTTTAAAAACTGACACCTTATTTTTAGAAATAGTATCACTTTATAGCTTTCAGAGTCCTTGTTAAAGCCATAGAATAAAACAAAAGCACATATGCCTAAAATTATGTTTTCTGCCATAGACGTATGTTGAAAAAACAACATTATTTTTAGTATCTTATAAATATACATTGTATGCATCAATACTTCAGAACCTATCCTTCTCTATGTCGCTCTGCAATCATGGTACTACCATACACACTCGTAAATTTGAGTAAATGATGATTATCTTAAATTTAAGAAACTGCCTTATTATAAAGTGTAATCAGAAGTTTTGCAATTTACATATACCAATTAATCTTAACCAATACCAGGAAACCAAAGATATTCTGTGGGCTTATTCTCCTACCATGTTTTTTGCCCACTTTCTACAAGAAAATGCTTTCATACCTAACTAAATGCCCTATCTGTTGTATAAAGGCAAATTTATGCACCTCCTCCCTGAACTCTAAACAGGCAACAAAATAACACCTGTGAAAAGATCTTATAAGAGGAAGAAGGAAGAGACTCCTTTGCTCCTTGAACCTGCAACGCTCCATCTTCAATATCTAAACAGTGGAGAGAAACAGCATCACTTATTTTAATATAAAACATGTTCATAATTTTTAATGAAAAATTGTTTATAAAAATGAACTAAAAATTAAAGAATACAGAATATTAGTGATTCCCTTAAAATGAGTAATACAACTTATTTTAACTTGCTCTTCATTTAAATTACATCACTGACCAGACCACAAGAGGCCTTTTCAGCTTCTGAGCATAGCCTGTGAAACACAAAGTCTTTATTAGCTTTGCCAATGATACTGTCATTACCAAGTAAAGTGTCAGGAAACTTGGGCTAATTACAGCTCAACAGAGTTCACATTCTGATCTTATAAATGCAGTTGTGTGTTGTCGTATACATATCTATGCCCATTAAGTACAATCTTCCTCTGAACTAAAAATACATCTAAAATACTCTTCAGTGTGAATAAATTATGGTCTGAGAATAAAGTGGGCATTAATAAGAACTGCTTCTGAGCAAGGAGATGCATAGCAATGTATAAATAATATACATGCTTGCATTTGGTAAATGTAACACATGTATATGTAGTTTTTTGCAAACAACAGAAAACTTTCAAGAGAAGCAAAAATGTTGTTACTATTTTTATATCACTGAGAGCATTCTGAGAGTTTTTCAGTCTAATTCATTTATAAATACTGTGCAATAAATACAAAGAAATAATCTAAAATTCTCAAAAAAATGATTACAAATGTATTATAGTTTTATCACACCTTTATCTTTAGTGTCTATTTGATCAAAGACAGCATTTTGCTTATGGGAGCATGAAACTGTCAACAATTCACCCTTCAAAGCTATAAGGATTTGAAAGCCTGGGAGACCTGGATTTAATTCCCAGCTGAGCTTCTCCAGCAAGTTACTCAACCTCTGTCTCCCTTCCCTCTTGGAAAACAAGCAGGATAACTACTTCAGAAGAGAGTTATAAAGATTAAAAACCTCTAAGGAGATGATCTCTCACCACAGCAGCAGTAACCAACAGCTCATGCTCAGTTAATTTTCCCCTTTCCTTCCCAAGTGATCCTTCAAAAACCATGTGGATTTTGAACTGAATTCCTAGTTGGAAAACATTCAAAGGTAAAACATAATTGATTCATATTCCAAAATTTGAAATGGATACTTTATTTTTTAAATTTAAATGTATTTATTTTAATTGGAGGCTAATTACTTTACAACATTGTATTGGTTTTGCCATACATCAACATAAATTCACCACAATATCCACGTGTTCCCCATCCTGAATCCCCCTCCCTCCTCCCTCCCCATACCATCCCTCTGGGTCATCCCAGTGCACCAGCCCCAAGCATCCTGTATCCTGCATCGAACCTGGACTGGCGATTTGTATCTTATATGACATTATACATGTTTCAGTGTCATTCTTCCAAATCATCCCACCCTCTCCCTCTCCCACAGAGTCCAAAAGACTGTTCTATACATCTGTGTCTCTTTTGCTGTCTCACATACAGGGTTATCATTACCATCTTTCTAAATTCCATATATATGTGTTAGTATACTGTATTGGCAGAGAACGCAATGGCTCCCCACTCCAGTACTATTGCCTGGAAAAGGTGGAGGAGCCTGGTAGGCTGCAATCCATGGGGTCGCAAAGAGTCAGACATGACTGAGCAACTTCGTTTTCACTTTTCACTTTCATGCACTGGAGAAGGAAATGGCAACCCACTCCAGTGTTCTTGCCTGGAGAATCCCAGGGATGGGGGAGCCTGGTTGGCTGCCCTCTATGGGGTCGCACAGAGTCGGACACGACTGAAGCAACTTAGCAGCAGCAGCAGCAGCAGCATACTGTATTGCTGTTTTTCTTTCTGGCTTACTTCAGTCTGTATAATAGGCTCCAGTTTCATCCATCTCATTAGAACTGATTCAAACATATTCTTTTTAACGGCTGAGTAATACTCCATTGTGTATATGTACCACAGCTTTCTTATCCATTCATCTGCTGATGGACATCTAGGTTGCTTCCATGTCCTGGCTATTATAAACAGTGCTGCGATGAACACTGGGGTACACGTGTCTCTTTCAAGTCTGGTTTCCTCGGTGTGCATGCCCAGCAGTGGGATTGCTGGGTCACAAGGCAGTTCTATATCCAGTTTTTTAAGGAATCTCCACACTGTTCTCCATAGTGGCTGTACTAGTTTGCATTCCCATGAGCAGTGTAAGAGGGTTCCCTTTTCTCCACACCCTCTCCAGCAATTATTGCTTGTAGACTTTTGGGATCACAGCCATTCTGACTGGAGTGAAATGGTACCTCATTGTGGTTTTGATTTGCATTTCTCTGATAATGAGTGATGCTGAGCATCTTTTCATGTGTTTGTTAGCCATCTGTATGTCTTCTTTGGAGAAATGTCTATTTAGTTCTTTGGCCTTTTTTTTGATTGGGTCATTTATTTTTCTGGAATTGAGCTGCAGGAGTTGCTTGTATATTTTTGAGATTAGTTGTTTGTCAGTCACCTCATTTGCTATTATCTTCTCCCATTCTGAAGGCTGTCTTTTCATTTTGCTTATAGTTTCCTTTGTTGTGCAGAAGCTTTTAATTTTAATTAGGTCCCATTTGTTTATTTTTGCTTTTTATTTCCAATATTCTGGGAGGTGGATCATAGAGGATCCTGCTGTGATTTATGTCAGAGAGTGTTTTGCCTATGTTCTCCCTAGGAGTTTTATAGTTTCTGGTCTTACGTTTAGATCTTTAATCCATTTTGAGTTTATTTTTGTGTATGGTGTTAGAAAGTGTTCTAGTTTCATTCTTTTACAAGTGGTTGACCAGTTTTCCCAGCACCACTTGTTAAAGAGATTTAAAAGTCCCTAGTATCTAAGTGATTTGAAACAACCATATTTCAATAGATCAAACAAAGTTTTCTTATAATTTGTTACATCTTATGATGCAATTAGCTTCATCTTTAAATGAATATACAAGTACTGGTTTAAAATCAAGATGCTGGTCAAACAGAAATATAATAGAACCCCTGAATTTGGGAATATAGTGGAACCAAACAGCCTGCAGTACCATGAAGTCAACAAAGTAAACACTGGAAAGAGATAGTTGGCCTTGTTGACTCTGTTAAACATGTCAAAGTACTGCATCTAAAAATATTTGAAAAATCTGCCTATTTTCCATCTGTTGTATTTCTCAGAGAATAAAAGTTCATTGTAAGTTCAAATCTGTCATATCAGGTCATTTACAAAGTAAAAGTTCACTGGGAGTTTACTAAAGACTAAAGTGAAAAAAAAAAAGAATAAATATAACTAATTGCAGCTATGTTATACTGCATTGTGACCAAAGCATCTTTAAGCTTCGTGAATAAAAATTACAAATTTTAAAAGACCGTGTGCCGTGCATAAGGGCGACAATATAAGGAGGGTGCCTATAAGAGCATCCTTGGGGCTGTTTTGACAGAAGAAGCTGTAGATCCATTTGGGTTACTCTGATATTAAAGTACACCAGCTGTCATATACTGTATAGAATAATTTGTTTAAACTACATACTTAAGAACACTAATATAGCGATTTAGAAAAAGAGTAAAATGTCAGAAATAGTAAATAAATATAATCTTGCTATTTAACTGACAAGAGGTGATTTTTAATTTGCAGTTGCTAAAACTGCTATTCAAGAACACCACAGGAAGCCAAGAAAAATGTTTGAGTTGGAAGAAAATTACTGTCATTGAAAAAAAGTTTAAATTGAACAAACAGCCAATATTTCTCGAATTGCTGAAGCAAAAATTGAGGTTTTATTTTGGGTAAAACCTTCACATATTTTGAGAATGTTTAGAAGAATAATTTCAAGGAAAATAATGGTGAACTTGTATATAAAATTTAGAACATAACTGCTGGGTTTCCAGATTAAAAACATTTTCTTATTTCTTCTGTCAAATGTGTGACCCCAGCTTTACAACAGAGCTTTAAATCTATGACTTGCTTCTTACGTTGCAAAGCACATTTAGCTCTCTCCATATTGAAAATATGTCAATATTTTCTCCATGTTGTATTGTCAAATGGTTTTAATGGATCATGCCATTTATTCATTCATTCACTCAATAGCTGTTAATTTGGTATTTATCATTTACAAGATGCTATGCTAAGGATTATAAAAGACACTAATTAACCAGACAAAAGTTTTGTTTTCAGAAGGCTACAACCCAGTAGAAGAAATATGGAATAAAATGAATATATAAATAAATAATACAAGGTTGAAATCATTTAGTGCCATGGGAAGGATACAGGTAAATGATTTGGAAGTGGGTAGAAGACACCGTTTCCAGGTGGCAAACTAATCTTGAAGTTAATTGCTAGCTGAATACCTGATTAAGTTATTTTTTGGTCAAATTGTAAAACATGAATTAAGAGCAAACTTAAAAAAAAAAATCTCTTAACCACCTCATGTCAACTATCTTCTAATATATGCCATTGATCTCATTCCAAAAATGTCAAGTTTTTTCCCACATTTTGCTAAGAAAAGATGGTATTATATTTGGAAACAATTACTCTTTTATTTGTTAAAAAAACGTGTAGAAAGAGAGAGAGAGAATTTAAAATATTTAGGACAGAATTTAGAACATTTTAAAACAAAACCCTATTAGTAGTCACGGAGCTGGAATTTCAGTAATAGAGGCCTGAGAAAAGTCACAGATGATGTCAGGTAAGAGGAAACGCTGTGGGTTGTAGATTTCATGTACCAGCTATTCAGTTGCAGAACCAAAGAAGACTACCCCACCACACATATACACACACTGTGCCAGGGGGCTTGGATAGGATGAACTGTCCATCAGGAAAACATTCTAGTATGGGAAATCCTATATTGTGACTAGGTGAAAAACAGGGAAATCTATGGTTTACAGAAGTCAGAAGAAAAGCTGAGGAAAAGAGACTAAGTATGTCAAACAGTACTTCTGATGTCTTACAATTACCCAAAGACTCACTATGTATTTTGCATATCCTAGCTTTATATTCAACGTTACACCTTTCGAAATCACACAATGATTTATTAGTGTGTAATGAGCACTGAATACAGAGGGTATCTGGGGTCCAAGGAGAAAGAAATCATACTGAGAGGAAGGGATGAAGATTTGGTGGAGAGATTCAGATACTGTTTTTCAGAAAGTTTGGAAACAGTCTCTGTGTCCTTCTGATGTGAGAGTGATGAGAATCCCAGATGATACTCAAGGATAAGAAGTTGAAGTGAGACTGCAGGAGCTGTGGTGGTTAAGGAGAAGTGCACATCGTGAGATTCCTGTCCAGTGGGATTTCTCTGGTCCCTAGAGAGCCTCAGCCTACAGCACAGCTCACTCCATTGGTGATCCGCTGGGTTTCCCTCCCTCCTCTTACTGCTTATTATAAACCCAGGCAGGGGAGACTTGGGCCTCAGCTTTCAAGGAGCATTTAATTTATAAAGTTAATCATTTTTTCACTAAGAAATATGAAACAATTAAAAATTATAAATAAACAGAAATACAGGGTAATTTAGAGATATAACTTGTAACCTTAGTTTGGCCCTACAATGGTCATTTAGTAATGCTCAATATTAAACACAATCATTTTGAATAATAAGGAAAAGACTTCTCTTTGATTTTGGGAGAAAAGAACATTTCACTGAGGTAGGCCGTAATATGAACATGAACATTAACGGTATGAAAAGGCAAAAGATAGGACACTGAAAGCTGAACTCTCCAGGTCAGCAGGTGCCCAATATGTTACTGGAGAGCAGTGGAGAAATAACTCCAGAAAGAATGAAGAGAGGGAGCCAAAGCAAAAACAATACCCAGTTGTGGATGTGACTGGTGACAGAAGCAAGGTCCGATGCTGTAAAGAGCACTATTGCACAAGAACCTGGAATGTTAGGTCCATGAATCAAGGCAAATTGGAAGTGGTCAAACAGGAGATGGCAAGAGTGAACATCGACATTTTAGGAATCAGTGAATCAAAATGAACTGGAATGGGTGAATTTAACTCAGATGACCATGATATCTACTCCTGTGGGCAAGAATCCCTTAGAAGAAATGGAGTAGTCGTCATAGTCAGCAAAAGAGTCTGAAATGCAGTACTTGGATGCATTCTCAAAAATGACAGAATGATCTCTGTTTGCTTCCAAGGCAAACCATTCAATAACACAGTAATCCAAGTCTATACTCCAACCAGTAATGCTGAGCAAGCTGAGGTTCAATGGTTCTTTTAAGACCTATAAGACCTTCTAGAACTAAGACACCAAAAAAGATGTACTTTTCGTTATAGGGGACTGGAATGCAAAAGTAGGAAGTCAAGAAACACCTGGAGTAACAGGCAAATTTGGCCTTGGAGTACAAAAGGAAGCAGGGAAAAGGCTAATAGAGTTTTGCCAAGAGAATCCACTGGTCATAGCAAACACCTTCTTCCAACAACACAAGAGAAGACTCTACACATGGACATTACCAGATGGCCAACACGGAAATCAGATTGATTATATATTTGCAGCCAAAGATGGAGAAGCTCCATACAGTCAGCAAAAACAAGACCAGGAGCTGACTGTGGCTCAGATCATGAACTCCTTATTGCCAAATTCAGACTCAAATTGAAGAGAGTAGGGAAAACCATTAGACCATTCAGGTATGACCTAAATCAAATCCCTTAAAATTATACAGTGGAAGTGGGAAATAGATTTAAGGGACTAGATCTAATAGACAAGAGTGCCTGATGGACTATGGATGGAAGTTCATGTCATCGTACAGGAGATAGAGATCAAGACCATCCCCAAGAAAAAGAAATGCAAAAAAGCAAACTGACTCTCTGAGGAGGCTTTACAAATACCCGAGAAAAGAAGAAAAGTGAAAAACAAAGGAGAAAAGGAAAGATATATCCATTTGAATGCAGAGTTCCAAAGAATAGCAAGGAAAGATAAGAAAACCTTCCCCAGTGATCAGGGCAAAGAAATAGAGGAAAACAATAGAATGAGAAAGACTAGACATCTCTTCAAAAAAATTAGAGATAGCAAGGGAACTTTTCATGCAAAGATGGGCAAAATAAAGGACACAAGTGGGATGGACCTAACAGAAGCAGGAGATTAAGAAGAGGTGCCAAGAATACACAGAAGAACTATACAAAAAAGATCTTCATGACCCAAATAATCACAATGGTGTGATCACTCACCTAGACCCAGACATCCTAAATGTGAAGTCAACTGGGCCTTAGGAAGTATCACTATGAACAAAGCTAGTAGAGGTGATGGAATTCCAGTTGAGCCATTTCAAATCCTTAAAGATGATGCTGTGAAAGTGCTGCACTCAATATGCCAGCAAGTTTAGAAAACTTAGCAGTGGCCACAGGACTAGAAAAGGTCAGTTTTCATTCCAATCCCAAAGAAAGGCAGTGCCAAAGAATGTTCAAACTACCGTATAATTGTACTCATCTCACACGCTAGTAAAGTAATCCTTAAAATTCTCCAAGCCAGACTTCAACAGTACATGAATCATGGACTTCCAGATATTCAAGCTGGTTTTAGAAAAGGCAGAGGAACCAGAGAGCAAATTGCCAACATCCGCTGAATTGTCAAAAAAGCAAGAGAGTTCCAGAAAAACATATTTCTGCTTTATTGACTATGCCAAAGCCTTGACTGTGTGGATCACAATAAACTGTGGAAATTCTTGAAAGAGATCGGAATAACAGACCACCTGACCTGCCTCTTGAGAAACCTGTATGCAGGTTAGGAGGCCACAGTTAGAACTGGACATGGAACAACAGACCGGTTCCAAATCAGGAAAGGAGTACATCAAGGCTGTATATTGTCACCCTGCTTATTTAACTTCTACGCAGAGTACATCATGAGAAACACGGGGCTAGATGAAGCACAAGCTGGAATCAAGATTTCTGGGAGAAATATCAATCACCTCAGATAGGCAGATGACACCACCTTATGGCAGAAAGTGAAGAAGAACTAAAGAGCCTCTTGATGAAAGTGAAAGAGGAGAGTGAAAAAGTTGGCTTTAAAGCTCAACATTCAGAAAACTAATATCATGGCATGTGGTCCCATCACTTCATGGCAAATAGATGTGGAAACAAAAGAAACAATGTCAGACTTTATTTTTTTGGCTCCAAAATCACTGCAGATGGTGACTGCAGCCATGAAATTAAAAGACAGTTACTCCTTGGAAGGAAAGTTATGATCATCATAGACAGCTATTAAAAAGCAGAGACATTACTTTGCAAACGAAGGTCCATCTGGTCAAGGCTATGGCTTTTCCAGTAGTCATGTATGGATGTGAGAGTTGGACTATAAAGAAAGCTGAGTGCAGAAGAATTGATGCCTTTGAACTGTGGTGTTAGAGTAGACTTTTGAAAGTCCCTTGGACAGCAAGGAGATCCAACCAGTCCATTCTAAAAGAGATAAGTCCTCGTGTTCATTGGAAGGACTGATGCTGAAGCTGAATACTTTGGCCACCTCATGCAAAGAGCTGACTCATTGGAAAGACCCTGATGCTGGGAAAGATTGAGGGCAGGAGGAGAAGGGGACGACAGAGAACGAGATGGTTGGAAGGCATCACTGACATGATGGACACGAGTTTGGGTGAATTCCAGGTGTAGGTGATGGACAGGGAGGCCTGTCATCCTGCAGTCCATGCGGTCGCAAGGAGTTGGACATGACTGAACAACTGAACTGAACTGAACTGAATTGAGGCCATAATATAACTTTAAAAGTCAAAGTGACTAGATCATAGATTAAAAAAATAATGAAAGCTGATGCATTTTTTCAATATTTCTAAAATGTTGTGAAGGACAATAAAACAAGATATTTCTATGGAAAAACAAACCAACTTCTTAGATGGAAAACATTATTTAAAAAATGTTGGTTCTAACAAATTTGTACACTGCAAATAAATCCAACCGGAATCAACTTCTTTCAATAAAAGAATCTTTTTATTTATTTTATTTGTTTATTTATTTCCAGTTTCATGTGGAAGGATGAAGGACAGAAAACAGCAAAACACTTCTCAAGAGGTCGGGGAGTGAAGAAGGACTTGGCTCATCACCAATATCTGAATGTTTGCATATGCATTTAAACCCACATATGATTATCTGAGGATTAATAAAAGTATGAAGTACGAAAAATATAAAAGAACATATGCTAGGTCGGTAGCATGATTACACGGGCAGAAGTGATACTGAGAGTGAGAGAGAGGATTGATGGAAAAAGGGAGCCAAACAAATCGTTTTAAAAAGCTGCATTAAAGTAAGCAGGTAGGATATGACCACGTTTACTCACTTATGACAAATATTGTGTGTATGTGTGTGTGTGTGTGTATTTAAACCTATCTATCTAGATGTAACACTTTTAACTGTTAGAGGAAAACAGACAATTCCAAGACAGAAAGAAGGATGAGAGAATGACTGGGCAATTGCTGGACACAGAGGGCAGAAGGGTGGGGCTGGGCTGTCTTCCACGGTCTCAGCTGTCCTCCTTAACCGCTTGATCTCTTCCTCTAGGGCACCCTGTGGTGGCAGCACCCCATCTTAGACTGTACTCTCTTCCTCCCACTACCTCTGAATTTAATCTGTACTTCCCCATGACTCAGCCTTGCCCTCCCTGGGTTGGCTGATACTCTGCACCCTCCAAGCCACACATCCCTCCCAAGGCTTTGCCACTGTCTCTCATGGAGTGTCACGGAAATCTCCAAGTCTTTCCCTACATTCTGCCAACCTACTTTCAACTGCTGATAGAGGATCATTCTGAGGGAGAGAGTGCAGGGCTGAAGACCATTTCCCAGGGCGCGGGACCGCTCACATTGTCACACTTTCCTACCAGCCTGGCATCATGAGACAGTCAAGGAGGAAGAGAAAATAGGAGTAGCAGCACCCACCTGGCTCCAGACATGCCTCGAAGGAAGAGTGGGGACGAGAGAGTGCAGAGCCACGGTCTAGATTGAGCAGGTTCTGGAAGGTCCTCTAGAGACCCCTACTTGACACTGAAGGCAAAGGCCTAGGTACTGTAAGCTTCACACTGGTGAGCTGGCTCATGTCCTAGAGGCTTCTCAGAGGCTTCTTAGAGTCAGGACTAAGCCTTCTGGTACTAATAACGAAGCCCTGGATGGAATAGGGTGTTAGAAAAAGTAATTGACTAGTGTAAGCTGGTATTTCAACGTTCCACTCTATTTAGTGTATTTAATCCTTAAAGAGAGAGACTCTCTTTTTAGATTAGGTGCTGTATTAGTTTCCTGAGGTCATCACAACAAAGTGAAAAGTGCAAGTGTCAGGCGTGTCTAACTCTGCCACGCTATGGACCTCATGGAGCCCACCAGGCTCCTCTGTGCAGAGATTCTCCAGGCAAGAACACTGGAGCAGCCATGCCCTTCTCCAGGAGATCTTCCTGACCCAGGGATGAAACCCAGGTCTCCTGTTTTGCAGGGAGGTTCTTTACCATCTGAGCTACCAGGGAAGCCCTGTCAAAGTACTCCCCCACACTGGCTGACTTCAAGAAACCCTTGTTTTCTCAGTTCTGGAGGCTGGAAGTTTGAAATCAAGTCCACAGGCAGAGTCTGCTGTCTCTGAAGGCTCTAGGGGACAGTCCTTTCTTGCCCTTTCCTATTTTCTGCTGGTTGCTGGCAATCTGGTGTTCCCTGGCTTGTAGGCACATAATTCCTGTTCTCACATGGTGCTTTCCCTGTGTGTCTTCGCATTGTCTTCTCTCTGTAGGTGTCTTTACGCCCAAATGTCTCCATTTTTATAAGAACAAAAGTCCTATTGCATTAAGGCCCACTCAAATGATCCCATTTTGATTTCATTACTTCTGTAAAGCCTTTATGTGGGTTTCCCCAGTAGCTCAGTGGTAAACAATCCATCTGCAATGCAGGAGACAAAGAGACACAGGTTCCATCACTGTGTTGGGAAGATTCCCTGGAGGAGAAAATGGCAACCCACTCCAGTAATCTTGCCTGAAGAATCCCACGGACAGAGGAGCCTGGTGGCCTACAGTCCATGGGTTCGCAAAGAATTGGACACAACTTAGCAACTGAACAACAGAAAAGCCCCTGTGTACAAATAAGATCACATTCTAAGGTCCTGGGGTTAGAACTTCAACATTCTCTTTAGAGGATACAATTCTACCCTAAGACAGGCAAACTTCATCTCACCAATGAAGACCAAAATAACAGGAATATGAAAACATTATATATTATTGAGAGAAGTGTGATTTTTAAGATGCCAAATAGGATGATCCTGAAACTTAGTTCTGGATCCTAATAAGATAATTATGGCTAGGACATAAAATTTGTTTGTATTTCACAGTAAAAATAAAGCAATACACAATACAAATTTTAAAAGAGCAAATAAAAATGAGATATAATTAAATATGGTTTAATGAACAAATAATAAAATTTCTAAAATGTAGATGCTATAATGCCACCCAAAACCTTTATAATATATGGATTGCTTCCTACCGGTCTGGCACCAATTGCCAATCTGTGATTATTCTGCCAGTAATCTATTCAATGAGATGGCCTGCAACATTGCAAAGTAAACAAAAAATAGCATTAATATGATAAGCAAAACTTTTCAATACTTGTCCAAATATAAAATAAGTAAGTAAGTGTTAATTATCAGTCGTGTCTGACTCATTGTGACCCCCTGGATGTAACCTGCCAGACCTCTGTGCATGGAATTCTCCAGGCAAGAATACTGGAATGGGTTGCCATTTCCTCCACCAGGGGACCTTCCTGACCCAGAGATTGAAACCAGGTCTCCTGCATTACAGGCAGATTCTTTACCATCTCTTCTTGTTCAACCGCTCAGTCGTGTCTGACTCTTTGCAACCCCATGGACTGCAGCATGTCAGGCTTCCTGTCCTTCACCAACTCCTGGAGCTTGCTCAAACTCATGTCCATTGAGTCAGTGATGGCATCCAACCATCTCATCCTCTGGCATCCCCTTCTTCTCTTGCATCAGGGTCTTTCCTAATGAGTCAGTTCTTCACATCAAGTGACCAAAATATTGGAGCTTCAGCTTCAGCACCAGTCCTTCCAATGAATATTCAGGATTGATTTCCTTTAGGATTGACTGGTTTGATCTCTCTGCAGTCCAGGGCACTCTCAAGACTCCTCTCCAACACAGTTCAAAACATTCATTCTTCAGCTCTCAGCCTTCATTATGGTCAAACTCCCACTTCTATATGTGACTACTGAAAAAACCATAGCTTTGACTAGACAAACCTTTGCTGGAAAAGTAACATTTCTGCTTTTTAACACACTATCTAGGTTTATCATAGCTTCTCTTCCAAGGAGCAAGCATCTTAATTTCATGGCTGTAGTCACCATCTGCAGTGATTTTTGGAGCCCCCAAAATAAAGTTTCTCACTGGTTGCATTGTTTCCCCATCTATTTGCCATGAAGTGATGGGACCAGATGCCATGATCTTAGTGTTTTGAATGTTGAGTTTTAAGCCAGCTTTTTCACTCTCCTCTTTCATCTTCATCAAGAGGCTTTTTAGTTCCTCTTCACTTTCTGCCATAAGGGTGGTGTTATCTGTATATGTGAAGTTATTGATATTCCTTCCCACAATCTTGGTTCTAGCTGGTACTTCATCCAGCCCAGCATTTTGCATGATGTACTCTTGTATACAAGTTAAATAAGCAGGGTGACAATATACAGCCTTGACATACTCCTTTCCCAATTTGGAACCAGTTTCATGTCCAGTTCTAACTGTTGTTTCTTAACCTGGATACAGGCTTCTCAGGTATTCCCAACTCTAAGAATTTTCCAGTTTGTTGTGACCCACACTGATAAAGATTTTAGCATAGTAAATGAAGCAGAAGTACATGTTTTTCTGGAATTCTCTTGCTTTTTCTATGATCCAACAGATGTTGGCAATTTGATCTCTGGCTCTTCTGCCTTTTCTAAAACCAGATTGAACATCTGAAAGTTCTCAGTTCACATGCTGTTGAAGCCTAGCTTGGAGAATTTTGAGCATTACTTTCCTAGTGTGTGAGATAACTGCAATTGTGTGACAGTCTGAACTTTCTTGGGGATTACTTTTCTTTGGTAATGGAATGGAAATGAAAACTGGAAAACTGGAAATGAAAACTTTCTTTGGAACTGAAATGAAAACTGACCGTTTTGACTCCTGTGGCCACTGCTGAGTTTTCCAAATTTGCCAGCATAATGAGTGCAGCACTTTCACAGCATCATCTTTTAGGACTTGAAATAGCTCAACTGAAATTCCATCACCTCCACTAGCTTTGTTCGTAGTGATGCTTCCTAAGGCCCACTTGACTTCACATTCCAGGATGCCTGGCTCTAGGTGAGTGATCACACCATCATGATTATCTGGGTCGTGAAGGTCTTTTTTGTATGGTTCTTCCATGTATTCTTGCCACCTCTTCTTAATCTCTTCTGCTTCTGTTAGGTCCATACTGCTTCTGTCCTTTATTTTGCCCCTCTTTGCATGAAATGTTCCCTTGGTGTCTCGGATTTTCTTGAAGAGATGTCTAGTCTTTCCTTCTATTGTTTTCCTCTATTTCTCTGCATTGTTCACTGAGGAAGGCTTTCTTATCTCTCCTTTCTGTTCTTTGGAACTCTGCATTCAGATGGCTATATCTTTCCTTTTTTCCTTTACCTTTCACTTCTCCTCTTTTCTCAGCTATTTGTAATGTCTCCTCAGACAACCATTTTGCCATTTTGCATTCTTGGATAGTTTTGATCACCATTTGATTACCCTCTGAGCCGCCAACACCTGGGCAAATATAAAATAATAGGTTATAAATAAAGTTAATTTTTGAAGTTACCATCATAAAAGTGGGAAAGGTGCCATTTTCTTTGGTTTGTTTTGATAAAGAAAGTTAAAATGTAGAAAGGCTATCTTGAAATAGTAGAAAGTCCACTGGTCTAAGAACCACAGGAACTGGGGCCAAGTGGCAGACTAAGCAAAATGAGGCTAATGCCTTTCTGGTATAGATGTAAGAATTAACTGAGAAAACATATGTGAAAACACTATTAACATTTCAAAATGCTTCAGCATGTAAATTACTATCAGACTTGAAGCGTGATATTGTCGTTATGTTATAGAGTAGGAGAGATAACTTATAGACTATTTCTATCCTATTTGATATATTAATGGACTAAAACTTAGCAACAATTCATTGTTAAAATTCACTCTCCAAAAATCTGGAAGATCTGAAGCTTTTCTTTAAGAATTGAGAGCTTTAATCAACATAGAATCAACAATACATAAAATATATTGAGTTTAACCTTTTTGGACTCTGTGAATCCAAGCTCCATCACTTTACTGTCTATAAGTTTGGGAAAGTTATAGAACTCTGTTATATATCAATTTCCTCATTTTTCACATGGGTATAATGATATCTACCTAATAAATAAGTTCTAGGAATAAAAATTTTGTGATGCACCAATGGGGTTCCTTGGTTGTTCAGATGGTAAAGAATCTGCCTGCAATGCAAGAGACCCAGGTTCTATGCCTTGGTCAGGAAGACCCCCTGGAGAAGGGAATGGCAACCTACTACAGTATTCTTGTCTGTAGAATCCCCATGGACACAGGAGCCTGCTGGGCTACAGTCCTTGGGGTCACAAAGAGTCAGACATGACTGAGCAACCAACACTTTCACTGTCAATAGAATACACTCAAGAAATGATGGTGACTTTGTTTCATAAAATTTCTTGAATCTTTAAGACATATTTTAGCCTTAAAATTGTGAATTATGTTCAGTTAAGGATATATTTAGCATAATCTACAAGACACATATACTTTAATTCTGTAAAGCTTAAATAAAAATTACTGTTATATAATTAAGAGAAAATTAATACTAATATTATTATTAGTTTTACCTTCCAGCTTCTAATTAGTCAAAGTCATTGCTTTTCCAACCAAATTGTGAAAAAACATAAAGGTATTATTTTATTTATATTCTTCCATTTACATATAGAATCTTTACATAGCATGTGTTCAAGATGAAGTAATTTATTCTCTACTTGATCTAAAGTACAATTCAAGGTTACTATTATAGATTCAAATACAAAGTTATATGGAGAAACTAACAAAATCTTTTGATAAAAAGTTGAATAGAAATTTCATTCTGGACAAGATAGAATACACTGGACCAAGTTTATACTAGTGCCTGAAACAACTAAAAAACTAGATAAAATATATGAAACAATAGTGTTCAAGATAGTAGACATCAGGCAACAAAGAACAGAGATGAAAAACAGAATAGATGGGCTGATAATTGCATTTCTAGGCCATGTGCTAGGAAGGGGAACTGAGATAGAGGGCAGGCAGGTTCCTTGAGTCCCTGGAGCTGAGAATCCAGGGAGGGCTAGGTGATGAGTTCCCAGGGGAGATTATCATGGAGGAGAAAGCTGTACAAGTAGACAAGTCCAGAGAGCTGCACAGAGTCTCTCTCGAGAATCTGGCAGAGAATCAGCAGCACTTTTCTGGGAGTAGTACCTATTCTCACTATTTAGACTGAAGAAAATCCCATAAAACTGGCTGAGTGCTCAGAAGGGCCTTGCCTCAATAGTTGGAAATAAGCAGTTCTAGACTAAATGCTACTCCCATCTCACAAATATCAAAAGCAAGACCAAAAAATATCAAATAATTTCAAAGTAATTTGTCATATTCTGGGACAAAGTTCAAAAATATTTATAGGAATATGAACAAATCAAGCAACAAACAACATAAAATTCATAGTCTGATGTCTAATCTAAAATTATCCAGCATGTAAAAAGGCAGGAAAATTGACTCATATTGAGAGGGAAATATTTTATCCATTGGAACAGATGTATATCAGACACAGATGTTAAAAATAGCAGACAAAGAGCATTCTTATGATCATATTCCATGTGTTGAAAAAACCACAAAACAGATCCCAAACCAAAACACAATAGATTATCCTAATTTGAACTTTTAAAGAAGAAAACTACAAGACTGAGATTTTAAAAAAAAATAGTGATTTTGATAACAGCAAATTAGACATTGCAGAAGAGAAGATTAGTTAACTTGAAGGTATAGCAAGAGAAACTACCCAAAAGTTTGATGGAGAGATAAAAGAATTTTTAAAAATGAAGAGAGAAACAGTCAGCTGTCAGAAAACTTTAAGTGACATAATATATGGGTAATTGGTCCCAGAGAAGGGAGAAGAACATCAAAAAATATTTGAAGAAATAAAGGCTAAATATTTTCAAGTTTGACAAAAACTATAAATTCACAGATACAAGAAGATCAAACACCAAACAGAAGAAACATAAAGAAAAGCTACATTCTGATAAAACTGCTTAATATGAGGGATAAAGAAAGACTCTTGAAAGCAAACACAAAAGCAAGACATCTCACACGTAGAGACACAGTGAAGAGAATGACAGCAGATTTCTCAACAGAAGCAATGCTGAGAATGCAGCAGGCATTTACTTTAGAGCACTGAAAAAAACCTGTCAACCTAGAATTCTATACTCAAGGAAAATATCTTTTGAAAACAAGAAAGACTTTTCTAGACATAAAAAAGCTGAGAGAATTTACCAACAGCAGGCCTGTATTATAATACTCTAAATATCAAAGTCCTTCAGGCAGAATGAATGCTACTTAAATGGAAATGTTAACCCTTGCAAAAGACTGAGAAGCCTCAAAAATGTTAACTACTTGGATAACTATATAGGATTTCTTTTTTTTTTTTTTTTTACTTTATTTTACTTTACAATACTGTATTGGTGTTGCCATACATTGCTATTCTTTATAGTATTTAAAGCACTTTGGGAACTTTCTTGGCAGTCCAGTGACTAGGACTTCACCTCCCAATGCAGGTGGTACAGGTCCAGTCCCTGGTTGGGAAGCTAAGATTCCACAGGACTCATGGCCAAAAAAAACCACAAAAACAAAAACAAAAAAACGCAAACAACAGAAACATTATTCTAACAAGTTCAATAAAGAATTTAAAAATGGTCCACACTAAAAATCTTAAAATAAAATAAAGCATTTTAAAAGATACTTTATTACAATGTCAATAAAATATGACTAACAATGAATAAGAACACAATATTAAATAATAACAATGAATTGTTGAGTTTATAACATACATAGAAGTAAAATGTATGAAGAGTACCAAAAACAGAAGAGGCGAAATAGAAGTATATGACTGTAAAATTCTTATGCTACACGTAACATCACTTGAAAGTAGGTTGCTACAGTAAAGATGCGTAGAAGAATACTAGAGCCAACACCAAAATAACAACTTTATACTGATATAATAAAATTTTAAAGTGTCATTTTACAATGATAAGGAGATCATTCATCAGAAGGAAATAATAATTATGTAATATAATTGTCATTAACAGTTTACTACAGCAGTGATTGTGAAGAAGTGGAGCAAAGGCCCCTAGGTGCACTCAGAACGTTCAGAGATGGGAAGAAGCCGGGGCAAACCATAGAGCATACTATGCAAAATTTTCCCATTTCCAAGATTTTATTGGTGCAGGAGAGACAAAAATGGACCACTGAGGATTTCTAATTTAAGAAAATATAAAAAGTGAAATTTCAGTTAGACGAAAGTCAGAATACAAAACCAACTCTTCAAATTGGTTATTTCACCCTCTTACACCCGTATATTTATGTGCTCAGACATGCAAACACACATAAACACATACTATGTTCAGTAATATGACTTTGTTTCTTTAAAAGTCATCTGTCAGGCTCTGTGGTTATGAAAACATGTATAATACTTGGGCTTTTAAAGAAAAATCCTGCTTTGTCTTTATTTTACTGTAGACTAATTTTTTTTAATGTCAAACTAAACCTAAGTTTTATTTAAAGGTCAAACTAAAGCTGCTGGTGCTCTGCTGAGTCGCTCAGTCGTGTCTGCCTCTGCGATCCCATAGACGGCAGCCCACCAGGCTCCCCCGTCCCTGGGATTCTCCGGGCAAGAACACTGGAGTGGGGTGCCATTTCCTTCTCCAATGCATGAAAGTGAAAAGTCAAAGTGAAGTCACTCAGTCATGTCCGACTCTGAGCGACCCCATAGACTGCAGCCCACCAGGCTCCTCCGTCCATGGGATTTTCCAGGCAAGAGTACTG
This sequence comes from Ovis aries, assembly GCF_016772045.2. Classification (NCBI taxonomy): domain Eukaryota; kingdom Metazoa; phylum Chordata; class Mammalia; order Artiodactyla; family Bovidae; genus Ovis; species Ovis aries. The sequence continues at coordinate 2,958,630 of NC_056070.1, forward strand.
GAGTGGGGTGCCATTGCCTTCTCCACAACAAAACCTAAGCTTTATTAATTTATAAACCTACAAATTAAACCTAAGTATTTTTCACCAAAAAAAGCAGGAAAAAAACTACTCATTAACACAAATAACTGGAAACATATTGGTGTTAACTTGTGGTCAACTTCACACCTTTTAAATTTTTGTGCAAATGAAAAGAATACATTTATTGGGTTTAGTTGTCCTCACTTTAAAAAAATACAGTTTGTAACTTGCAAATATTCTTCTGAATCCCTATTGTATTGGGTTGGCCAAAGAAGTCATTCAACTTTTTATGTAAGGTGTGTCCAGTAGAGCTTAGTCATCTTTAACTTCATTCCCTGGAGGCTCAGATAGTAAAGAATCTGCCTGCAATGCAGGAGGCCATGTTCTATTCCTGCATTGGGAAGATGCCCTGGAGAAGGGCATGGCAACCGACTCCAGTCCTCTTGCCTAGAGAATTCCATGGACATAGGAGCCTGGAGGGCTGCAGTCTATGAGGCTGCAAAAAGTCTGACACAGCCGAGCAGCTAACACATGACGTGACATGTCTTTAACTTCATTTGAAACAATGCTGTTAGATTGTATTGTAATAGCTGTCAAATCAGCATGCATTTAAAAATACTCACCAGAATTGGTGAGAATACTGAAGGTGGAAGAAAGAAAGCAACATTTCTGGTATCCGGTGCTTTATTATTTCAAGAAAGGTAAAAACTCAACTGAAAGATGAAAAAAGATTTGTGTAGAAGGTGCTGATCAAACATGTCCAAAGTGGTTTGTAAAGTTCTGTACTGGAGATTTCACACTGGATGATGCTTCATGGTTGGGTAAATGAGTTGAAGTTTATAGCAATCAAATTGAAACACTAGGTGAGAAAATCATTTGTACCAGCTTGGTTATGTTCATTGCTTTGATATCTGGATTTCACATATGAAAAAACCTCATTGACCATATTTCTGCATGTGATTCTCTACTTGAATGTAATGAAAATGTTCTGCTTTTAAAACAAATTGTGACAAGCAGTGTACAGCAGATACTGTACCATAATGCGGAATGGAGGCTATCTTGATGCAAGTGAAATGAACCACCACCAACCACACCAAAGGCTGGTGTTCATCCAAAAAAGGTGATATGGTGTATATGATGGAATTGGAAAGCAGTCCTCTATTATTAATATGAGCTCCTTGTAGAAAACCAAATGATTAATTCTAACAAGTACTGCTCCCAATTAGACCAACTGAAAAGCATCAGGAATTAGTCAACAGAAAACACGTAATTATCCAACGATGAATTATGAAGTTACCTGGAAAATGGCAGAAATTAGTAGAACAAAATGATGAATATTTTGTTCAATGAAGTTCTTTGATGAAAGTCAAAATTGTGTCTTTTATTTTTACTTCAGTCAGTTCACTTGCTCAGTCGTATCTGACTCTTTGCGACCCCATGAATCGCAGCATGTCAGGCCTCCCTGTCCATCACCAACACCTGGAGTTCACTCAAACTCATGTCCATCGAGTCGGTCATGCCATCCAACCATCTCATCCTCTGTCATTCCCTTTTCCTCCTGCCCCCAATCCCTCCCAGCATCAGAGTCTTTTCCAATGAGTCAGCTCTTTGCATGAGGTGGCCAAAGTATTGGAGTTTCAGCTTTAGCATCAGTCCTTCCAATGAACATCCAGGACTGATCTCCTTTAGAATGGACTGGTTGGATCTCCTTGCAGTCCAAGGGACTCTCAAGAATCTCCTCCAACACCACACTTCAAAAGCATCAATTCTTAGGTGCTCAGCTTTCTTCACAGTCCAGCACTCACATCCATACATAACCACTGGAAAAACCATAGCATTGACTAGATGGACCTTTGCTGGCAAAGTAGTGTCTCTGATTTTGAATATGCTATCTAGGTTGGTCATAACTTTCCTTCCAAGGAGTAAGCCTCTTTTAATTTCATGGCTGCAATCACAATCTGCAATGATTTTGGAGCCCCCCAAAATAAAGTCTGACACTGTTCCCACTGTTTCCCCATCTATTTCCCATGAAGTGATGGGACCAGATACCATGATCTTAGTGTTCTGAATGTTGAGTTTTAAGCCAACTTGTTCACTCTCCTCTTTCACTTTCATCAAGAGGCTCTTTAGTTCCTCTTCACTTTCTGTCATAAGGGTGGTGTCATCCGCATATCTGAGGTTATTGATATTTCTCCCAGCAATCTTGATTCCAGCTTGTGCTTCTTCCAGCCCAGTGTTTCTCATGATGTACTCTGCATAGAAGTTAAATAAGCAGGGTGACAATATACAGCCTTGATGTACTCCTTTTCCTATTTGGAACCAGTCTGTTGTTCCATGTCCAGTCCTAACTGTTGCTTCCTGACCCGCATACAGGTTTCTCAAGAGGCTGATCAGGTGGTCTGGTATTCTCATCTCTTGAAGAATTTTCCACAGTTTATTGTGATCCACATAGTCAAAGGCTTTGGCATAGTCAATAAAGCAGAAACAGATGTTTTTCTGGAACTCTCTTGCTTTTTCCATGATCCAGCGAATGTTTGCAATTTGATCTCTGGTTCCTCTGCCTTTTCTAAAACCAGCTTGAACAAATGGAAGTTCATGGTTCACGTATTGCTGAAGCCTGGCTTGGAGAATTTTGAGGATTACTTTACTAGCATGTGAGATGAGTGCAATTGTGCGGTAGTTTGAGCATTCTTTGGCATTGCCTTTCTTTGGGACTGGAATGAAAACTGACCTTTTCCAGTCCTGTGGCCACTGCTGAGTTTTCCAAATTTTCTGGCATATTGAGGGCAGCACTTTCACAACATCATCTTTCAAGATTTGAAACAGCTCAATTGGAATTCCATCACCTCCACTAGCTTTGTTCATAGTGATGCTTTCTGAGGCCTACTTGACTTCATATTCCAGGATGTCTGGCTCTAGTTGAGTGATCATACCACCATGATTATCTGGGTACTTAAAAACCAGGATAATGCAAGACCGCATGTTTCTTTGATGACAAGGCAAAAACTGTTACAGCTTGGCTGGGAAGTTCTGATTCATCTGCCATATTCATCACACATTGCACCTTCAGATTTTCATTTTTTTTGGTTTTACAAATTTCTCTTAATGGAAAAAATATTCAATTCTTTGAAAGACTATAAAAGGTACTTGGAATAGTTCTTTGCTCAAAAAGATAAAAAGTTTTGGCAAGACTGAATTATGAAGATTCCTGAAAAATGGCAGAAATTAATGGAACAAAACAGGGAATATGTTGGTCAATCAAGTTCTTTCGGTGAAAATGAAAATTGTGTCTTATTTTTACTTAAAAATCAAAGGAACTTTTGGCCAATCTGATATCTCAGCCTGTCTGAAAACAAGTTTGATGTCTTTTGTATTGAAGATCCCCAGTACCTGCCCATACTGTTCATGGGGTTCTCAAGGCAAGAATACTGAAGTGGTTTGCCATTCCCTTCTCCAGTGGACCACAGTCTGTCAGACCTCTCCACCATGACCCGTCCCTCTTGGGTGGCCCCATATGGCATGGCTTTGTTTCATTGAGTTAAACAAGTTGTGGTCCATGTGATCAGATTGGCTAGTTGTCTGTGACTGTGGTTTCAGTCTGTCTGCCCTCCAATGCCCTCTCTCAGCACCTACCATCTTAACTGAGTTTCTCTTATGAAAAGGCAAAAAGATAGGACACTGAAAGATGAACTCCCCAGGTTGGTAGGTGCCCAATATGCTACTGGATATCAGTGGAGAAATAACTCCAGAAAGAATGAAGGGATGAACCAAAAGCAAAAACAACACCCAGTTATGGATATGGCTGGTGATAGAAGCAAGGTGTGATGCTGTAAAGAGCAATATTGCATAGGAACCTGGAATGTTAGGTCCATGAATCAAGGCAAACTGGAAGTGGTCAAACAGGTGATGGCAAGAGTGAACATCGACATTCTAGGAATCAGTGAACTAAAATGGACTGGAAGGGGTGAATTTAACTCAGATGACCATTATATCTACTACTGTGGGTAGGAATCCCTCAGAAGAAATGGAGTAGCCATCACAGTAAATAAAAAAGTCCAAAATTCAGTACTTGGATGCAGTCTCAAAAACGATAGAATGATCTCTGCTTCCAAGGCAAACCATTCAATATCACAGTAATCCAAGTCTATGCCCTGACCAGTAGCACTGAAAAAGCTGAAGTTGAATGGTTCTATGAAGACCTAGAAAACCTTTCAGAATTAACACCCAAAAAAGATGTCCTTTTCATTATAGGGGACTGGAATGCAAAAGAAGTCAAGAAACACTTGAAGTAACAGGCAAATTTGGCCTTGGAGTACAGAATGAAGCAGGTGAAAGGCTAATAGAGTATTGCCAAGAGAACACATTAATCATAGCAACACCCTCTTCCAACAACACAAGAGAAGACTTTGCACATGGGCATCACCAGATGGTCAACACCAAAATCAGATTGATTATATTCTTTGCAGCCAAAGATGAAGAAGTTCTATACAGTCAGCAAAAACAAGACCAGGAGCTGACTGTGGCTCAGATCATGAACTCCTTATTGCCAAATTCAGACTTAAAGTGAAGAAAGTAGGGAAAATCACTAGACCTTTCAGGTTTGACCTAAATCAAATCCCTTATGATTATACAGTAAAAGTGAGAAATAGATTTAAGGGACTAGATCTCATAGACAGAGTGCCTGATGAACTATGGATGGAGGATCATGACAGGGATCAAGACCATCCCCAAGTAAAAGAAATGCAAAAAAGTAAAATGGCTGTCCGAGGAGGCCTTGCAAATAGCTGTGAAAAGAAGAGAAGAGAAAAGCAAAAGAGAAAAGGAAAGATATACTCATTTGAATGCAGAGCTCCAAAGAATAGCAAGGAGAGATATGAAAGCCTTCCTCAGTGAACAATGCAAAGAAGCAGAGGAAAAAAATAGAAAAGAGGAAAACAATGGGAAAGACTAGAGATCTCTTAAGAAAATTAGAGATACCAAGGGAACACTTCATGCAAAGATGGGCTCAATAAAGTACAGAAATGGTGTGGACCTAACAGAAGAAGATGATATTGAGAAGAGGTGGCAAGAATACAAAGAAGAACTATACAGAAAAGATCTTCACAACCCAGATAATCATGATGGTGTGATCACTCACCTAGAGCCAGGCATCATGGAATGTAAAGTCAAGCGGGCCTTAGGAAGTAACACTACGAACAAAGCTAGTGGAGGTGATGGAATTCCAGTTGAGCTATTTCAAATCCTAAAAGATGATGCTGTGAAAGTGCTGCACTCAATATGCCAGCAAATTTGGAAAACTCAGCAGTGGCCACAGGACTGAAAAAGGTCGGTTTTCATTCCAATCCCAAAGAAGGGCAATGCCAAAGAATGCTCAACTACTGCACAATTGCACTCATCTCACACACTAATAAAGTAATGCTCAAAATTCTCCAAGCCAGGCTTCAGCAATATGTGAACCATGAACTTCCATTTGTTCAAGCTGGTTTTAGAAAAGGCAGAGGAATCAGAGCTCAAATTGCCAACATATGCTGGATCATGGAAAAAGCAAGAGAGTTCCAGAAAAACATCTATTTCTGCTTTATTGACTATGCCAAAGCCTTTGACTATGTGGATCACAATAAACTGTGGAAAATTCTGAAGGAGATGGGAATGTCAGACCACCTGATCAGCCTCTTGAGAAACCTGTATGCGGGTCAGGAAGCAACAGTTAGAACTGGACATGGAACAACAGACTGGTTCCAAATAGGCAAAGGAGTATGTCAAGGCTGTATATTGTCACCCTGCCTATTTAACTTAGATTCAGAGTACATCATGACAAATGCTGGGCTCGAAGAAGCACAAGCTGGAATCAAGATTGCCAGGAGAAATATCAATAACCTCAGATATGCAGATGACACCACCCTTATGGCAGAAAGTGAAGAGGAACTAAAGAGCCTCTTGATGAAAGTGAAAGAGGAGAGCGAAAAAGTTGGCTTAAAGCTCAACATTTAGAAAAGTAGATCATGGCATCCAGTCCCATCACCCATCACTTCATGGGAAATAGATGGGGAAACAGTAGAAACAGTGGGTGACTTTATTTTGGGGGGCTCCAAAATCACTGCAGATGGTGATTGCAGCCATGAAATTAAAAGAGGCTTACTCCTTGGAAGGAAAGTTATGACCAACCTAGACAGCATATTAAAAAGCAGAGACATTACTTTGTCAACAAAGGTCCATCTAGTCAAGGCTATTGTTTTTCCAGAGTCATGTATGGATGCGAGAGTAGAACTATAAAGAAAGATGAGCTCCAAAAAATTGATGCTTCTGAACTGTGGTGTTGGAGAAAACTCTTGAGAGTCCCTTGGACTTCAATTAGTCCATCCTAAAGGAGATCAGCCCTGGGTCTTCATTGGAAGGACTGATGTTGAAGCTGAAACTCCAATACTTTGGCCACCTGATGTGAAGAGCTGACTCATTTGAAAAGAACCCTGATGTTGGGAAAGATTGAAGGCGAGAGGAGAAGGGGACGACAGAGGATGAGATGGTTTTATGGCATCACTGACTCAATGGACCTGAGTTTGGGTGGACTCTGGGAGTTGGCAATGGACAGGGAGGCCTGGCATGCTGTGGTCCATGGGGTCACAAAGAGTCAGACATGACTGAGCAACTGAACTGAACTGAACTGAATACGTGTCCACAGCTCATGCTCCAGTAGTGATCACCCTAGTGAGCTGAATGTATGTACATCAAGTGTTAATGTATTCATTAACACTTAAAAATAGGAGAATTTATCTTAAAGAAATAATAATGATATAAGACACCAAGATTTAGCTACAAGGATATCCACTGTAGCTTATTTAAAATAGTAAATAAAACTGGAAGCAACACATATGTCCACTTACAATAAGTTGGTTACATCACTTGAAGCATGCATGCTAAGTTGCTTCTGTAGTGTCTAACCCTTTGTGACTATGGACTGTAGCCATGGGATTCTCCAGGCAAGAATACTGGAGTATGTTGTCATTTTCTCCTCCAGGGGATATTCGCAACCCAGGGATCAAACCCACATCTCTTATGCCTCCTGTATCAGCAGGTGGGTTCTTTCCCACTAGCACTTCCTGGAAAGCCATATACCAGTATAATACACTGTCATTAAAAATGATGCTTTGAAAAGCATTTAATGATATTCCTGCTCAAAGTACATTATTTAAAAAATCAGATTCTTTAAGCCAACTTGTTCACTCTCCTCTTTCACCCTCATCAAGAGGCTCTTTAGTGCCCCTTAACTATCTGTCATCAGAGTGGTGTCATCTGCATATGCGAAGTGGCCATTAAAGTGGAGGTGGCCAGGAGGGCTACCACCGCCCCAGCTGGCATTCCCCAGTCCACATGCTCACCTTGTGCTCTACAGCCGTGGAACTGCTGCCTTTCCCTAGCTATCACATCTGCACCAGGAGCTGGGGCAGCAGGAAGGCTGGCGTTATTGCACCTGAGTTCTTTATCAGTCCAAGACCAGCTCACACTCATCTCTTCCAGGCAACCTTCTCTGATACAACTTCAACCCTTCAGGCCTACCCATGCAATATCTGGGACACATTTAAGTTAAAACAAAATTTTTCTATGTTTATCTTAAGTTCAAATTTAATCAGGCATCCCATATTCTTCCCAGTTTTATTGAGTCATAATTGACAAGGAAAAATTATGTATTAAAAAAAAACTTTTAAGGGTTCTAGAGAGCAAGGAAAGGAGATTGGATTGTACTTGATTGCAATTCAGGGGTAGGACTGGGGAGAGGGTGCCGGCATGTAAGATTTGTGTTTTCAACTTGTCCCTGGAACCAAATGAGGGAGCTTGCCCAAATGCAGGGGAGCAGGGGTGCTCGACAGCACACACACTTCAGAAATGGAGTCAAGCTTTTATTACACATATATAATGACTGGTTTTAAATGAAACATACGTATTCATACCCAAACATAGACGATGGGAAGAATATATGACTATAGCTCTATGTAGTGGGATTATTCATTTGAAGGACTGATGTTGAAGCTGAAACTCCAATACTCTGGCCACCTGATGCAAAGAGCTGACTCATTTGATAAGACTCTGATGTTGGGAAAGATGGAGGGCAGGAGGAGAAGGGGATGACAGAGGATGAGATGGTTGGATGGTATCACCGACTCAATGGACATGGGTTTGGGTGGACTCCAGGAGTTGATGATGGACAGGGAGGCCTGGTATGCTGTGGTTCATGGGGTCACAAACAGTCGGACACAACTGAGTGACTGAACTGAACTGAAGTGAGATAATTATTACATTTTACTTTCCTCTTTTGATCAACCATATTTTCCCAAATGAACCTGTATTACGGGAACTAAGCTCATGAACCTCTACTACTGAGCCCGCACACCTAGAGCCTGTACTCCACAGTAACAGAAGCCAGTGTAATGAGAAACCCATGCACTGCAATGAAGAGTAGCCCCCGCCACCCCAGCTTGCTGCAACTAGAGAAAGCCTGCCAGCAACAAAGACGCAGCACAGACAAAAATAAAATAAATAGTTGTTGTTGTTTTTATTTTAAGAAAAAGGAGGTATAAAATCCTAACCATGACTTTCAGAGTCCTCTGCCTTCTGGCTCCTGCCCATATCTCCAAGCCTCTGCTCTCTCCATCCTTCTAGCTCCTTCCCTGTATTCCACCACTTAGGACTTCTAAGCATCTGCATCCCTGCCGTCTGTGTCTTTAGACCCTGGGATGTGCAGTGTCATGTCTTCTACTTGCAACCTTTGTTTTTTCCCCAGAACAAACTCTTCACCCTGAAGGTCTCAACTTCAATGCCACCTCCCCTGGAGGACCTTCCTTGTGCCCCCCTGAACAGGTTAGATTGTTTTTATCCATATCATTTTATGACAGCAACCAAGTCAGCACCAAGGTCCAGGACCTTGCGCTTTGGGGAAAAGCACATCGCTGTTACTGTTTTTTGCCAGTGTTATCATTTCACCCAATGACACAATATGCCTCAAGTAATTCCAGTCATAAAATGATGTGGATAAAAACAATCCTAAATATTTACTTCTATTATCTCTTTTTTTCAATCAGCATTTCCTGTGGAGCTGTTCGTCAAGCATTCTGTCAGCACTACCTTCATTCTATTCTAGTTTATCTGGGCAGAAGGTGAACAGAATTCATTTTACTGCAGGGATACTATCTCGCCATCATCTGGCATCCCAGTCCACCATGAAGAGGTAGCTATCAGTCTAAGCACTGATCTTTGTGTGTTATCTGTCTTCTCCCTTAGATGCTCTTATACTCTTAGTGTTTAGTGAAAGTGAAAGTGAAGTCGCTCAGTCGTGTCCGACTCTTTGAGACCCCATGGACTGTAGCCGGCCAGGCCTCTCAGTCCATGGGATCTTCCAGGCAAGAGTACTGGAGCGGGTTGCCATTTCCTTCCCCAGTGGATCTTCCCGACCCAGGGATCAAACCAGGGTCTCTCACACTGTAGGCAGATGCTTTTACCATCTGAGCCACGTGTTTGGTTTTAGACAATTGTGCTATGATACATCTGGTATGGATTTCGTTTCCTTTAATCTGCTTGAGAGTGAATCTCCTTCTTGATTCTGTGGATATGTCTGTGCCAGCAACCCTGAAAAATGCTCAGTCATCAGCTTTGATACTGCTTCCCCCCCTCTCCCCCGCTTCTTTACATTTTCTTCTTTTAGGAACTCAATTCTAGAAGAGGTAGAGTTGGGGCTTATAATTCTATCCACATATTTCTTTTTGTTCATTTTCTGTCTCTTTTCCTTGACCTGCACTCTAAATTTTTTTTTTGATCCATTTTCCAATTCCTTAATCTATTAATTGAATCTAATCTGCTATTTATCTGTTGAATTTTTATCAATATTTATGCTTAAGTAATAGAAGTTCACTTGCCTTCTATTAAAATCCATCTAGACCGTCTTTGAACACTTTTTGTTCTTTGCTCAAGTTTTATTCCAAGCTTCCCATAGCACTCTTTCCTTAGTACCATCTGTGCTTGTGTGGGTGTGTGTTCAGTCATGTCTGACTCTACGACTCCATGGACTATAGCCTGCTAGGCTCCTCTGTCTATGGAATTTTCCAGGTAGGAATACTGGAGTTGGTTGCCATTTCCTACTCCAGGGGATCTTCCTGACCCAGGGATCAGATCCTCATCTCTTGTGTCTCCTGCATTGGCAGGAGGATTCTTTACCATTGAGCCATCTGGGAAGGCCATCAGTACTTGACTCCTGGTAAGTGCAAAAGATGTAAAATCCTACTTGTGAAATGCAAATATGTTTTGTGAGTCTTTGGATATTTGTAATATTGGTACTAGCTGACAGGAACCCACAGAAAACCAGCTGACTCATTTTTCTAAGTGTAAGGAGAACAGATCTGATAACTGCTGCTGCTGCTGCTAAGTCGCTTCAGTTGTGTCCAACTCAGTGCGACCCCATAGACGGCAGCCCACCAGGCTCCTCAGTCCACAGGATTCTCTAGGCTAGAATGCTGGAATGGGTTGCCATTTCCTTCTCTGGATCTGATAACTATTAACAGCTTATCTTCCTAGAGGCAAGCCTGCTAAATGTACTATCTGCAGGGTTAGATTTGTAATTCATGGAAACTGCTGTGGAGAGAACCATGAGAGTCCTCCTATTTCTGTGTAGATAATGTATTGCTAGTTCGTCTGTGTCCTTCTCCTAAAAAGAGGTTCTTATTTTGTCACTACTTAGAAATGAATGAGTTTGTTGCCTAACTATCTATTGATGTATTTAAATCTGATGCAACATTAGCATGTGACAAATTCTGTTTTAATAATCCCAATGTGATAATAAACATGCAAATCCTACTGAAGAGAATTAAACTCTTGGGTAAGCCAGTCTTTCTCTTATGGAAACGAAGATACCCCTAGTGAGATTTAAGCTTAATATATTTATAGAAAACAAATATGGAAACAGTAATATTGAGATGGAGGTCCTCCCTTGGAACAACATTTGACCTTTTATAGCCTAAACCTACTCCCTGTTGTAATGGTAACTGACACAATATAAAATATACTTGTCATAATATATATTAATAACATGTCCTTATATGCTCTATGAGCGTTTCAGGTGGCTCAGTGGTAAAGAATCCGCCTACCAATGCAGGAGCTGTGGGAGATGCAGGTTCAGTTCCTGGGTTGGGAAGATCCCCTGGAGGAGGAACTGGCAACCCACTCCAGTATTCTTGCCCGGAGAATCCCATGGACAGAGGGGCCTGCGGGCTACAGTCCATGGTATTGCAGAGTCAGACATGACTGAAATGACTGAGCACACGTATGTTCTATATTAAATGTATGTGCCTATTTTATATTACATCTATATCATCATGTATAACACCAGGTCCCATATTGGTGATTTAGGGTGGAGCAGTCCCAGCTTTAACCTTTGATGGTGGAGCTGCTTTTGGCTTTGGTGCCACTCTGGATTTTCTAAATAATCCTCTAGAGAGCTGAAGCTCCAATACTTTGTCCATTCGATGTGAAAAGCTGAGTCACTGGAAAAGACGCTGATGATGGGAGACTGAAGGCAAAAGGAGAAGAGGGCAGCAGAGGATGAGATGGTTAGATAGTGTCACTGATGTAGAGGACATGAGTTTAACCAAACTCTGGGAGACAGTGAAAGACAAGGAAGCCTGGCGTGCTGCGGTCCATGCGGTAGCAAAGAGTGGAACGTGACAGTGACTGAACAATTTTTTAAATGGGGATATAGCTCCCCCTGGTGGAAAATAATAAGATTAAAAAGAAGGGTTCATGTTTGGGAACGCATGTAAGAATTAAAGATTTTAAAATGAAAAAAATTTAAAAAAAATAAAGAATAAATAAATAAAATAAAAACCTACATACCTCAAAAAAAAAAGAAAGAAACCCTCTTAACTAGTGTATTCTAAAATGCACCAATAAAACTAATGGGTATGTAATAACCACATCCAGACTATTATTCAAAGCTCTTCATCTTATGACAATAAATAACAACATGTTGTAGGGATTTATACTTCTCAAGCAGAGATAAATTTTCAGTACTTAGAAATATTTAATAATGCCACCTCCATCAGTTCAGTTCAGTTCAGTTCAGTCACTCAGTCGTGTCCGACTCTTTGCGACCCCATGAATCGCAGCATGCCAGGCCTCCCTATCCATCACCAACTCCCAGAGTTCACTCAAACTCACGTCCATCGAGTCAGTGATGCCATCCAACCATCTCATCCTCTGTCGTCCCCTTTTCCTCCTGCCCCCAATCCCTCCCAGCATCAGAGTCTTTTCCAATGAGTCAACTCTTCGCATGAGGTAGCCAAAGTACTGGAGTTTCAGCTTTAGCATCATTCCTTCCAAACCTCCATACCTAACAGCAAAATTTCTGTTAGCCCAATAAATCACAGTATTATGCTAATGGGAGCACAGCCCTAGATCTGGCTCAAGTATGGTTGGCATCTTCTATGGGGCCCAAATTCACAGGGCTTCACCCTGACTCCAGAAAGTCATCTTAGTAATCCCTGAGCCACAGAAAACCCAGGGTGAGAGAGAGCAAACAACCGCAATTCTAATCCTCTGACTATAAACCAATCCAAATGTACTGGAAGTTAACAGTGGCCATATTTTTACACATTCTTTCCTCTAACAGCAACTTCCCTCTTTCCTCATAACCACATTGGCTAATAAAGCCCAAAGGCTCATTGAGTTATTTGCTTTTAGTGACTCTATCAGTCAGTTTTATTTATTTTATTTATATATATCTCAATCCTGGGCTTCCCTGGTGGTCCAGTGATTAGGAGCCTACCTCCTCTGGGAAGATGCCACATGCCACAGGGCAACTAAAGCCATAAGCTGCAACTACTGACGTGCGAATGCCCTAGAGCCAATGCTCCACAAAGAAGCCACTGCAATGAGAAGCCCAAGCACCACAGCAAAGAATAGCTCCTATTCACCAAACTAGGGAAAGCACACAGCAGTAAGATCCAGTGAAAACTCAACACCCATTTATGATAAAAACTCTCCAGAAATCAGGCATAGAAGGAACATACCTCAACATAAGAAAAGCCAAATACAACAAACCCACAGCAAACCTTATCCACAATGGCAAAAAATTGAAAGCATTTCCTTTAAAATCAGGAACAAGACAAGGGTGCCCACTCTCACTACTACTATTCAACACGGTTTTAGAAGTCCTAGCCACATCCATCAGAGAAGAAAAAGAAATAAAATGAATCTAGATTGGAAAAGAAGTAAAACCCTCACTGTTTGCAGATGACATGATCCTCTACATAGAAAATCCTAAAGATACCACTGGAACATTACTAGAGCTAATCAGTGAATATGGTAAAGATGCAGGATATAAAATTAATACACAGAAATCCCTTTCATTCCTATACACTAACAGTGAAAAAACAGAAAGAGAAATTAAGGAAATAATCCTATTTATGATTTCAATGAAAAGAATAAAATGCTTATGAAAAAAGTTACCTAAAGAAAAAGAAGACATATATACAGAAAACTGTAAAACACTGATAAAGAAATGAAAGATAACACAAATAGACTGAGAAATATACCATGTTCATGGACTGGGAGAACCAATATAGTGAAAATGCGTATACTACCCAAAGCAATCTATAGATTCAATACAATCCCTATCAAGTTACAATGGTATTTTTCACAGAACTAAAACAAATGATTTCACAATTTTTGTATGCTTTTTGTATGGGAACAGAAAAAACCTTGAATAGTCAAAGCAATCTTGAGAGAGAAGAATGGAACTTGAGGAATCAACCTTTCTGACTTCAGACTCTACTACAGAGCTACAGTCATCAAGATAGCATGGAACTGGTACAAAGACAGAAACATAGATCAATGGAACGAAGTAGAAAGCCCAGAGATAAATCCACATACCTATGGACAACTTATCTTTGACAAAAGAGGCAAAAATATACAATGCAGAAAAGACAGTCTCTTCAAAAAATGGTGCTGGGAAAACTGATCAACCATGTGTAAAAGAATGAAATTAGAACACTTTCTAACACTATATACAGAAACAAACTCAAAATTCATTAAAAATTTAAATGTAAGACCAGAAACTATAAAACTCTTAGAGGAGAACATAGACAGAATACTCTCCAACATACACCACAGCAAGATCCTCTATGACCCACTTCCCAGAGTAATGGAAATAAAAACAAAAATAAACAAATGGGACCTAGTTAAAAGCTTTTGCACAACAAAGGAAACTATAAGTAAGGTGAAAAGGTAGCCTTCAGAATGGGAGAAAATAATCTCAAATGGAAAAACTGACAAAGAATCTCCAATATACTGAGTAGCACAGGCAGCTCAATACCAGAAAAATTAACAAATCCAATCAAAAATTGGCCAAAGAAATAAACAGACATTTTTCCAAAGAAGATATACAGATGGCTAATAAACACATGAAAAGATGCTCAACATGACTCATTATTAGAGAAATGCAAATCAAAATCATAATGAGGTACCAAATGGCCACCATCAAAAAGCCTACAAACAATAAATGCTGGACAGGGTGTGGAGAAAAGGGAATCCTCTTACACTACTGGTGGGAATGCAAACCAGTACAGCCACTATGGAGACCGGTGTGGAGATTCTTTAAAAAACTGGAAATAGAAGTGCCATATGACCCAGCAATTTCAATGCTGGGCATACACACCAAGGAAACCAGAATTGAAAGAGACTCATGTAATCTAATGTTGATTGCAGCACTGTTTATAATAGCTAGGACATGGAAGCAACCTAGATATCCATCAGCAGACAAATGGATAAGGAAGTTGTGGTACATATACACAATTGACTCTTACTCCACTATAAAATAGAACACATTTGAGTCAGTTTTAATGAGGTGGATGAAACTGGAGCCTACTATACAAAGTGAAGCAAGTCAGAAAGAGAAACACCAATATAGTATATAAATGCATATATACGGAATTTAGAAGAACAGTAACAATGATTCTATATGCAAGGCAGCAAAAGAGACACAGATGTAAAGAACAGACGTTTGGACTATGTAGGAGAAGCTGAGAGTGGGATGATTTGAAAGAATAGCATTGAAACATGTATATTACTGTTGGCAGAGTGTGTAATTTCCTCAGTTCTGTTTTGCTGCAGCAAAAATTTGAAGCGACGGATAGACCGGTGTTATAGCTCAGTTTTATTTGCAAGCAAAGGAAAGTATATCCTCGAGGAGTGAGGTTAGGCAGATCCAAAAGACGAAGAGAAGAGAGGCCCCCAGCCCAATTTTGCCTCCTCTTTTTATATGTTCTCTCTCCTCCCTCTGGGCCTGCCCTATGTAAACTGAGCTAGCCAGGAGGGCTGTTAGTTTTACCTGAGGTCCTCACTCCAGTCCTCAGACCTTCTTTTGTTCTATTTTTGCGGGTTTTTCCCTTCTTTGTCTTTTAGCCACAGCCATTTTGGACTCCTTTTTCCTATTCTAACTACCCAACATTGTTCGGTTCAGTTCAATTCAGTTGCTCAGTCATGTCCAACTCTTTGCAAACCCATGAATCACAGCACGCCAGGCCTCCCTGTCCATCACCAACACCCAGAGTTCACTCAAACTCACATCCATCGAGTTGGTGACGCCATCCAGTAATCTCATCCTCTGTCATCCCCTTTTCCTCCTGCCCCTAATCCCTCCCAGCATCAGAGTCTTTTCCAATGAATCAACTCTTCGCATGAGGTGGCCAAAGTACTGGAGTTTCAGCTTTAGCATCATTCCTTCCAAAGAACATCCAGGACTGATCTCCTTCAGAATGGACTGGTTGGCTCTCCTTGCAGTCCAACGGACTCTAAAGAGTCTTCAGCACCACACTTCAAAAGCATCAATTCTTCGGTGCTCAGCTTTCTTCACAGTCCAACTCTCATATCCATACATGACCACTGGAAAAACCATAGCCTTGACTAGACAGAACTTTGTTGGCAAAGTAATGTCTCTGCTTTTGAATATGCTATCTAGGTTGGTCATAACTTTCCTTCCAAGGAGTAAGCATCTTTTAATTTCATGGCTGCAGTCACCATCTGCAGTGATTTTGGAGCCAAAAAAAAAAAAAAAAGTCTGACAATCTTTCCATTGTTTCCCCATCTATTTGCCATGAAGTGATGGGACCAGATGCCATGATCTTCATTTTCTGAATGTTGAGCTTTAAGCCAACTTTTTCACTCTCCTCTTTCACTCTCATCAAGAGGCTCTTTAGTTCCTCTTCACTTTCTGCCATAAGGGTGGTGTCATCTGCATATCTGAGGTTATTGATATTTCTCCTGGCAATCTTGATTCCAGCTTGTGCTTCTTCCAGCCCAGCATTTCTCATGACGTACTCTGCATAGAAGTTAAATAAGCAGGGTGACAATATACAACGTTGATGTACTCCTTTTCCTATTTGGAACCAGTCTGTTGTTCCCAACATTACCATATGTAAAATTGATGACCAGTGCAAGTTTGATGCATGAAGCAGGGAACTCAAAGCCAGTGCTCTGGGACAACCCAGGGGGGTGGGGTGGGCAGGGAGGTGGGAGTGATGTTCAGGATGGGGGGACAATCACACCTGTGGGTGATTCATGTCAATGTAGGGCAATAAGCTCCACAATATTGTAAAGAAATTATCCTTCAATTAAAATGAATGAATTAATTTAAAAAGACCAAGTGCAGTCAATAAGTAAATTAAAATATTAGTAATAAGAATGCTGTGTTCTTTTTTTCCACAACAGTGAAAGATGTTTATCAGTTTTCACAATCAATAGCCAGAAAAAAAAAAGAAGATAATTACAGTTGCAAACCATAATGGAAACATGATTAATGATTAACCTAATGATATAAAATAATTACATACAATTTAGAGGGTCAAGCACAGTGATGTGGTAAGTGGAAATGCAAGTCTTTTAGTTGCTGCATTTAATCCATTTACATTTAAGTAATTATCAATATGTATGATCCTATTACTGTTTTCTCAATATTGGGTGGTTTATTTTCTGTAGATAGGTATTTCCCTGCTTTTATTTCCTGCCTAGACAAGTTCTTTTAGCATTTGTTGTCAAGCTGGTTTGGTGGCCCTGAATTCTCTTAACTTTTGCTTTCCTGAAAAGCTTTTGATTTCTCCATCAAATCTGAAGGAGAGTCTTGCTGGGTAGAGTATTCTTGCCTGTAGGTTCTTCCCTTTCATCACTTTAAACATATTACAGAAGGAAATGGCAATCCACTCCAGTACTATTGCCTGGAAAATCCCATGAATATAGGAGCCTGGTAGGCTACAGTCCATGGGGTTGCAAAGAGCTGGACACGACGGAGCGACTTCACTTTCACTTTCAATGTGTTATTCAGGTTTCCCTTGTGGCTCAGCTGGTAAAGAATCTGCCTGTAATGTGGGAGACCTAGGTTCGATCCCTGGGTTGGGGTGATCTCCTGGAGAAGGGAATGGCTACCCACTCCAGTATTCTGGCCTGGAGAATTCCGTGGACTGTATAGTCCATGGGGTCTCAAAGAATCAAACACGACTGAGCGACTTTCACTTCACTAGCGTATTACTCATCTCTGTTGGTTTGTCCCTTAGGTCTTCTAGGTCTTTGCTAAACATTTCTTGCATCTTCTCAATTTTTGCCTCCATTCTTTTTCCAAGATGCTGAGTCAACTTCACTATCATTATTCTGAATTCTTTTTCTGGAATTTTGCCTATCTCCACTTCATTTAGTTGTTTTTCTGGAGTTTCATTTTGTCCCTTTATCTGGGACATAACTTTCTGCCTTTTCATGCTGATTAACTTTCTGTAATGTGGTTTTTTGTTTTAGTCACTGTACGGCTGTGGTTCTTGCTTCTTCTGCTTGCTCTCTGATGGAGAAGGTTAAGAGGCTTGTGTAAGCTTCCTGATGGGAGAGACTGGTGGTGGGAAAAGCTGCATCTTTCTCTGGTGGGCAGGGCCTTGTTCAGTAAAACTTTAATCCAAATATCTGATGATGGGTGGGGATTTTAAGCCTGAGGTGACCCAGCCTTCATAGATCTGTGGGTTCTATGGGTTAATGGCAACCTCCAAGAAGATTTACACCAAGGTGACTTCACAGACTACTGTTGCCAGTGCCCCCACCCTGCAGTGAAACCCTGCTGATCCACATTACAGGAGACCCTCCAACACTAACAGATAGCTTTGATTCATTCTTCTGTGGGGTCATTGCACCTTTCCTCTGAGTCTTGCTGTGAGCAAGGTTTTGTTTGTGCCCTCCAAGACTGGAAGTCTTGTAATCAAATCCCACTGGCCTTCAAGATCAGATTCCCTGGGGATTTCCAGTCCCTTTGTCAAATACCCAGACTGGGAAGCATGACTTATGGTTCAGAACTTTCACACCTTCAGAACCTTCAGAAGTGGGAGAACTTCTCTGGTATTATTGTTCTCTAGTTTGAGGGTCACCTACTCAGTGAGAATGGGATTCGATTTTATTGTGATCATGCACCTCCTCCATTCTCACAGTGGCTTTTTCTTTATCTTTGGACATGGGGTATCTTTTTCTGGTAGGTACCAGCATCCTCCAGGGTCTTCCCTGGTGGGTCAGTTGGTAAAGAGTCTGCTTGCAATGCGGGAGATCTGGTTTCAATCCGTGGGTCAGGAAGATCCTTTGGAGAAGGAAATAGCAACCCACTCCAGTATTCTTGCCTGGAAAATTCTAGGGACAGAGGAGCCTGGTGGGCTACAGTCCATGGGGTTACAAAGAGTCAGATATGACTAACGAACATTTTCAGCATCCTCCTGTCCATGGTTGTTCAATAGTTGTGATTTTCGTGATCTTGCAGGAGGAGATGATCGCAAGTCCTTCTATTTCACCATCTTCGAATTGGAAAAAGTTCTGTGTTCTTAAAAAACATCCCTCATTCTTAAAATTTGACATGGCACTGAATATAGGAACTTAAGATGATTTAATGACAAACACGTTTCAGATTACCTTTTTGGTGAATGTCCTTTATATGTGGAGCCATGGCAGTCTGAACAAATCAGGAACATAATCCAAGTCCTAAAATATAAAAATAAATGTGTTATGCACTATGATATGTATGTAATCAACTCAAAGGCAATAGAGTAATCAATCTTTTAATTACTTGCAAAGCTACATTAAACACTAAGTAATTATAATATTCATGTTGCCTGAAAAGAACTAGTCTGATGTGAATTTGAAAATATGATCAATCAATGGAAAGGCCTAAAATTATGTTCAAAATAAATGGAACTTTCATCAGCACCATAGTGATGAAATAAGGATAATAACTTTAAAAAGCATGACTTCTCTTTTGTGATCTATTAGCAATTTTAATTCCAAAGTTCTATTAAAACCTAAAATTTCCAACACTATACAAGCCCTGAGCATTCATTTTGAAAACCCAACATTAATTCTCAATAGAAGCCAATGAGTTCACATGTAGTCCATAGATTACAGAAACCAATATAGGAGACAAAAATGGTAGATTGGATTAAGAGTCATTGGGAGTGATGCAGTTATTCAAAAGTATCTCATTTTCAACCAAACTACAGTTTAAAGCACAAACTAGATAATTAATTTTGTTACTATGGGTTTATTTTTTTAAAATTAATTCTATCAAGTAAAAGCAGGTACTTACATAGACTAAATGTCACAAAGTTGATGGCATAATTATACTAAGACTTTTACATATTTTCTAACAAGCTAAATGATGTGACTGTTTCTCTTGTCTAAATGGAAATTCTACTGGTTAGTCCATGCCTCAGGCCAACATCTAGGCCCTACATTTTAAAAGAAGAAAATTTAATCCATTGGAACTAACAGAAATATTCAAAGTTAGAACTAAGACATTTATCATGCACCATATATGACAGCATAAAAAACTTCCTTGTCAAAAAAGCTTTTCATAAACATACTTTTATTGAGTATATAAGTTTTTCATTCTCTGGAGATCTGCTCATCTGTTCAACCTTTCCTTCCTATTGGGCATTTAGGCCTTTAGTTTTCGTGTATGTAATACATGGGGCTGTGCTATCCATCTTTGAGAGCAAAGCTCTTCTGCAGTTAGCAATATTTCTTTGGGGTAATTCTGACTTAAGTGATGGCAAATAGCCAAAAGACTTACACTTTTTCTCTAAGAATAAGAAAAAAAAGAAGAGAAAGTGAAAGTTGTTGAGTTGTGTCCAACTCTTTGTGACTCCATGGACCATACAGTCCATGGAATTCTCCAGGTCAGAATACTGGAGTGGGTAGCCTTTCCCTTCTCCAGGGGACCTTTCCAACCCAGGGATTGAACCCAGGTCTCCTGCACTGCAGGCAGATTCTTTACCAGCGGAGCCACAAGGGAAGCCTGAAGAAGACTTCACAAAAAATAAGAAGACCTCACATTTTAAAGTTTTACAATAAGTCACATAATCATTTCCTTGTATAATTACCCATGTGTGGTTGCTTGGCCATTAAAATGACCACACTACTTAACTTACAGACAGACTATTTTACTTTTGCAGCAGTTAACAGACATATGGTTATCTCTGAGAATTAATCAAAAACCAAATAATCACCTAGAAGGGAAGGATGGAGTAGGAGGTGGGAGGGAGGTTCAAGAGGGAGGGAACATTGTATACTTATGGCTATTTCATGTTGATGCAAGGTGGAAACCAATATAACATTGTAAAGCAATTATTGTACAATTAAACATAAATTTAAAGAAAATAAATTATCCAGCTTCTCTACAGATGGTAGCTGAGGAACTAGAAGTAAAGCACAAAGTATAATTTACTTTTTAAAATTTAAGTTTAACAATAATTTAATCAAAATTGGAAAAAAAGTGTAAGATCTTATTTGCTTTACATATTCAAGTACAGATGCTATGGATATACACTTATGCTTTTTGGGGTTATGCCCAGGGAAATCATTTTCTCACAGTGAGTTTTGGTTATTGTTCTTTACATCCAAGCATCATCATTTTGGGGTGAAAATCCACATACTGAACCATGCTAACTAAAGAAAAGTAAATTATTACAGGGTAACAGAAAAGACAAGAAACAGAGAAATAGCTTTAACAGTGATAGAAGATTTTCTATCCCCAGTGCTCTCCAGGAAGGATTTCCCTCAAATGGCAAAGACTTCTTGATAAAAGAAATGATCTATTTCTAATTCACCAGGTGTAAAATCTTTGCTATTCCAAGCTTATAAATCAATTCAGACAAAAATCAACTCTGCCCCTCACTACTTGGTCTGATGTAAACATGAGAGGTCAAAGGGCAAACCTGCTCCAATCAAGCCGCTAGTTTTGCTCCTTACCTCATTCTAAGATAGCTGGCTGCCTTCAAGTTATTCCCTAACTAAAAATAAAGGCAATTCCAAAAATGCAAAACAAGAGAACTAAAAAGTCTAAAGAAAAATACTATCATAAGATACTGTTTTCTCCTAAATAGTGGTATGTTGAAAGGCAGGAGCTTTGTCTTAATGTGGGGTCCCTAAGTCTCCAGCACTGTACCTGGTAGGCACTTAGTAAAAGGTGGTTGAGATAATAGAGAATATATTTCAAAACAGCTCTTATTCTTAAAGGTTTATTCACATATCTCTCATTTTTCATAAGCTATGAGGCATAATCAAGGAGTACTTAAACCTCTAATTTCCTATTAACTGCCTTAGAATCCCTTTCTTCTGACCTGTTGAAATTCCTCATGCCTACTGTAAAGAGTCTATATAAAGGTTTTTCACAGGGAAACACTTTCTATTACATCAGAGACCTTGGCACAGCAAAGTCTTATGCAAATACATAAGGGCAGTGCAGAAGTATTTCTTAATTACTGAGAAGTTATTTACATATTTCCCCCTGTAGAATATAAGATAGTATGCTATAAGATGATGGATGGCTTTTACAATCATAAAAGAACAAATTCAGACATGATGTGATATACATACAAAAAGACTATTAAAATATGAGGAGAAATTTTTGAAAGACAAATGTATCTATAATTAATTCCATGCTATTTCTCCAGGATATCTGAGCTCAGAAAGGTCAACAGAAAATACTCTGAGATGAGAAGCAGAACTATCTGATGAAATATCTGTCAATCTCCAATTAAACTGTTCTACAGACTGCACACAAACAGAATCTTTTCATGAGGGATTTCAGAGGACGATAAATCTGACTTTGGGATTTCAAGTCAAAATGCTTAGTAAAAGCATGAAATTCAAACAAGGTTGTGTCTGCGATCATGGGAATATTGTGGGAAGAGAGGAAAGCAAGACAAGAACAAATGGATACCACACAGACCAGACAAAGCCCACTTTGTGGCTGACAGACGATTCAAATGACCACCATAGGCTGCAGAGACAATGCAAACTCCAAAACAAAGGGGAAAACTGCATTGCAAATGAGAGTCATGTATTTTTAAATGTTTCCTTGTTCAGATTCTTAAGTCTTCACATCCGCCAGCGAGTTTTTCACTGGTCAAGAAGCAAATGGAGAGGCTCATGAGATCTGCTTTCTCGATGAAAGCTCTTGAACAAGTGGAAGACACGGCAGAAAATTTCAAGAAGCAGCAGAACTGGCTATCAGTCTGCCTTACCTCCAGTGCACAGGAACCAGCAAGCAGCCCATGTCAGAAGGGAAGGGACAAGGATGCAGCAGCTACAGAGACCCCCTTGCTAGAAAAGACTGACTCTCTCCAATAGCTTACGTTCTGTTTTGTATTTCCAAGATTCAGTACAGGGCTCAAGAAATATTTATTTTTAAGTAAATGCTAAACTACAATGGTGACTGCAGCCATGAAATTTAAAGACGCTTACTCCTTGGAAGGAAAGTTATGACCAACCTAGATAGTATATTCAAAAGCAGAGACATTACTTTGCCAACAAAGTAATGTCTAGTCAAGTCAGTCTTATCAGTCTAGTCAAGGCTATGGTTTTTCAAGTAGCCATGTATGGATGTGCGAGTTGGACTGTGAAGAAAGCTGAGCACCAAAGAACTGATGCTTTTGAACTGCGCTGTTGGAGAAGACTCTTGAAAGTCCCTTGGACTACAAGGAGATCCAACCAGTCCATTCTGAAGGAGATCAGTCCTGGATGTTCTTTGGAAGGAATGATGCTAAAGCTGAAACGCCAGTA
Organism: Ovis aries; assembly: GCF_016772045.2. Lineage (NCBI taxonomy): Eukaryota > Metazoa > Chordata > Mammalia > Artiodactyla > Bovidae > Ovis > Ovis aries. Next base: position 2,981,760 of record NC_056070.1, read on the forward strand.
CTTTGGCCACCTCATGCGAACAGTTGACTCATTGGAAAAGACTCTGATGCTGGGATTGGGTGCAGGAGGAAAAGGGGACAACAGAGGATGAGATGGCTGGATGGCATCACCGAAGCTGGATGGCATCACCAACTTGATGGATGTGAGTGTGAGTGAACTCTGAGGGTTGGTGATGGACAGGGAGGCCTGGTGTGCTGCAATTCATGGGGTCGCAAAGAGTCGGACATGACTGAGCAACTGAACCGAACTGAACTGAAATTACAACAATTCGAATTATGTAGATATTCCAGAATTCCTGATGAATAAGAGACTCATCGATAATCCTAAAGAATAAATCTATGTACAATTAACAAATAAGTGATATACTGTGTGTGAGAGGCACTGTGCCAGGCAAGAATGAATAAAACCTGGTCTCAGTTCTGTGAGTGCTTATCAGGCTGTTTTTACTTTATTGGAAAATAAAGACATTTATTGGCCATACCCAACTTCTACATTGAAGTTTCTTCTTCAAGTGTGATGACCTAAGGTCAAATACACAAGCCTCTCCTCCAGGCCGAGGACACCTCTGTCTGCTTGAACCCTCACTCGTTGGGGGTCATCTCCCTCAACACCAGGTGGGGCACTCTGCTTGGTCCCGTAGGGAGCCTAGCTCTGTTCAGGTGGGGTACAGGGGAGACGGGCCACTACAACAGGGCTGTCGGGGAGGCGGAGCTGTCAGGGAGGTAGGGTGTAGATCTAGGGAAAGCCCAGCTGCTTTCTGGGTTCTTGAAATCATTCTGAACCTGCATGTATTCAAGAAGGTGCTGCAAACCAAGGAAAAGCCACATCACAGCCTAAGTAGGACAGCTTGGGAATCCCCAGGCAGGTTCTGAAGCTGTCCCCATTTATCTAGCAGTCCTGTAGCCTACGAGTCTTAAATCTTTACCCATAACAATACAAAACTAGGTCTGGGTCTTACCCCCACCCCCACCCCCAACAACAGTGACCTGGACTCTTCTAAGTTTACTTAGAGTCTTAAGAATATGGAATTTCAGGAAAAAACTATTACAAGATTAAAAAAAAAAAAAAACCATGCCATATTCCCTTTTAAATCTCTGAGGCCTGGCATTATGAGCGTACTCATTCTCCGAGTGATGTCCCACTCCTTGTGACTCCATGGACTCTAAGGGCCTCTGTCCATGGGATACTCTGGGCAAGAATACTGGAGTGGGTTGCCATTTCCTCCTCTAGGGGATCTTCCCAACATTATATACTGAACTATAATAGATAGTACTCATGCAGTAGGACCATGCTGAAGAGATGGCAACTGACAGCTTTTCTCACCAGCTGTACACCTGGGTTAGCTGTGAGTGACTGAAGTGACTGAATTTGTACTCAGGTTTTTATGGGAGACTGAGATAATAAGAATATATGTCGCCTGGTTTAAAAGTATTTACCTCTGTAGAACCCCAATTATGGAAAGTTCAATAATGCTGCTGATGGTAATTGTAAAACATACCTTCAATGTAGTAGTGTGATATTTTTCTATTTACTGGGAGAGGCAGTAAATACATCACAGTTGAACTTTTATGCAAGGGAGAAGGACATTCTTAGCCACCTAGGGAACAGTAAGGTCTAAGGCATCAATAGAAACAGTTGTATTACATCACATTGTTGATATAATCTTTCTGCCATGCTATGTTAACAATAGTTTAAAAATAATAATAAATAAAAACTATCATAGAAAACAAGAATATCTTCTTTTGATGTTATCTGAAAAAAGTGATTACTGCATCTCTGTGGAATTATTGCCTGTAAAATTTGGCCATGAAACCAAGCTTAAAGTCCACTTTTGATCAACAGAATTTCTACTCTGAAAATTGTCTAAAAGCATTAAATTTTGTTTTACTTTTTAAAAAAAGACTATATTTTGCCTATATATTGTCACAGCAGGGCCAAAGGATACGGGGATATTATGCAGGAATAATGGGATGTCAGACAACTAGTTCCATTAGAACATATGAGGTATAGGTGCCACTGACTATTCATTTTCTAAACTACACTATTCTATGAGCATTGAAGTGCTCATTTCACCCTGAAATATTTAGAACAGTACACTGCATATGACCGTCCTTGGCAATTTTCATGCAATATGTATATATGAGGCTTTAGAACTTCCACAGCGTGCATGCGTGCTCATTCATGCCTGACTCTTGTGAGCCCATGGACTGTAGCCCACTAGGCTCCTCTGTCCATGGGATTTCCCTGCAAGGAGATTGGAGTGGTTAGCCACTCCCTCCTCCAGGGGATCTTCCCAACCCAGGGATAGAACTCGAGTCTTCTGCATCTCCTGCATTAGTAGATTATTTACCACTGAGCCACCTGGGAATCCTCTACAAAGCACATCCATACATAAATTATCAAAACTGCTCATTTTTTAGCTTCCTCATAAGTAAATGTTTTATATGTGTTAATGTTTTACCTTATACTCACAATAAGTCTTTGCGGTATTATACTATACCCATCCCACAAATACGGAAAACAGACCTTCTGAGGAGTTCACACCATAAAGAGTGTGTAACCAGGATTTGAAGCCAGATTTGTGTTACTGTAAACCAGGGTTCTTTCTAGAATAAAAAGTGGACTCACAATGTGATCTTAACTTTAACTGCATAATATAAGTATTACACTTTACAGACTTATTCATTCAATAAAGACGTATTGATCAGCAATACCTGAACCGAGAACTTCCAGATGTTCAAGTTGGTTTTAGAAAAGGCACAGGAACCAGAGATCAAATTGCCAACATCCGTTGGATCATCAGAAGAGCAAGAGTTCCAGAAAAACATTTATTTCTGCTTTATTGACTATGCCAAAGCCTTTGTGTGGATCACAATGCTGCTGCTGCTGCTAGGTCACTTCTGTCGTGTCTGACTCTGTACGACCCCATAGGAAAATGCTGGACTGGAGGAAGCACAAGCTGGAATCAAGACTGCCAGGAGAAATATCAATAACCTCAGATATGCAGATGACACCACCCTTATGGGAGAAAGTGAAGAAGAACTAAAGAGCTTCTTGATGAAGGTGAAAGAGGAGAGTGAAAAGGTTGGCTTAAAGCTCGTGGCATCCGGTTCCATCACTTCATGGCAAATAGATGGAGGAACAGTGGAAACAGTGGCTGACTTTATTTTTCTGGGCTCCAAAATCACTGCAGATGGTGATTGCAGCCATGAAGTTAAAAGAGGCTTACTCCTTGGAAGGAAAGTTATGACCAACCTAGACAGCATATTCAAAAGCAGAGACATTACTCTGTCAACAAAGGTCCATCTAGTCAAGGCTATGGTTTTTCTAGTGGTCATGTACAGATGTGAGAGTTGAACTATAAAGAAAGCTGAGCACTGAAGAATTGATGCTTTTGAACTGTGGTGTTGGAGAAGACTCTTGAGAATCCGCTGGACTGTAAGGAGTTCCAACCAGTCCATCCTAAAGGACTGACTATTCCTTGAAAGGACTGAATATTCATTGGAAAGACTGATGCTGAAGCTGAAACTCCAATACTTTGGCCACCTGATGTGAACAACTGATTTATTTGAAAAGACCCTGATGCTAGGAAAGATTGAGGGCAGGAGGACAAGGGGACGACTGAGGATGGGTTGGTTGGATGGCATCACCAACTCAATGGACATAGGTTTGGGTGGAATCTGGGAATTGGTGATGGACAGGGAGGCTTAATGTGCTGCGGTTCATGGGGTCACAAAGAGTCGGACAAGACTGAGTGACTTAACTGAACTGAACTGATAACCTTACCTGCTGCTTTGGACTAAATGTTTGTGTCCCACCAAAATTCATATGCTGAAGTCCTAATGCCCAGTAGAATGGTATTAGGAGGTGAGGGCTTTGTGTGGTGCTTAGTTCATCATTGGGATTCTCCCTAGCTCCTTCTGACATGTAAAGATACAATAAAGAAGAGAGGCTTTACCCATCCATGCTGGCAACCTGTTCTCAGATCCCCTTCCAGCCTCCAGGACTCTGAGAAATAAATTTTTGCTGTTTGTAAGCTACCCAATCTCTGGCATTTTGTTATAGAATCCCGAAGTGTCTAAGATACATACCAAACACTGTTCCGGGCATGGGAGACACAGCAGTGAATAAAGTTGCCTTTGGAATTTACATTCTGGGGAGGGGGTGTGAAGAGGAAAAAAGAAACCCAACAAATATTTGTCCAGTTGGCAAGTACAGTGGAGAAAGATAAGGCAAAGTAAGTGGTTAGGAGGTACTAGGCAGGATTGGGTAGAATTGTAGCTATTGAGTATGGAGTGGTCAAGCGTCTTTCATAAGATATCTGAGTGAGCAGAGACCTGAAGGAAGTAGAGCCAGCCATGAGTCACCTGCAGAAAGAGTGCTCCAGATGCAGAGACTATTAAGTGCAAAGTCCCCAAAACAGGAATGTTCTTGGCCTATGAGAATGCCAGGCTGGTGTAAAAGAAATTGCGGTTTTGCATTGTTAAAATTTGCTGTCTGATTATTGGAACATGTTTTTAAATAAATTTAGTTATGTTATACATCATTTTAATGAGCATTTCTTGCTTTGTTATTATTATTTTTGCTAACGACTTATTACTTGCTGTGTGCTTTATATTTATTTCAGACTATGGAAACAATGTGAGACAAAAAGCAAAATTGAGCAACGTTCTTATTTGAGTTCAAAATGGGTTGCAAAGCAGCGAGACAATTTGCAACATCAACAATGCATTTGGCGCAGGAACTACTAATGGACGTAGAGTACAGTGGTGGTTCAAGAAGTTTTACAAAGGAGATGAGAGCCTTTGGAAGTTGATGATGGATGGAGAGCAATCATTGAAACTGATCTTCTTACAATGATGTGAGAAGTTGCCAAAGAAGTCAACCGTCAACCATTCTACAGTCATTTGGCCTTTAAAGCAAATTGGAAAGGTGAACAAGCTCAATAAGTGAACTCATGAACTGACCAAAAATCAAAACTATCATTTTAAAGAGTTGTGTTGTCTTATTTTATACACAACAACTGTTTCTCTATCTGACTGTGATATGCAATGAACAGTGGATTTTATAGGACAATTAGCAACAACCAGCTCAGTGACTGGAGCAAGAAGCAGCCAAACTTGTACACACACAAAAGGTTATGGCCACTGTTTGGTGGTCTGCTGCCAGTTTGATCCACTACAGCTTTCTAAATCCCTGAGAAACTATTTCATCTGAGAAGGATGCTCAACAAATCCCTGAGGTGCACTGAAAACTGCACAGCCTGCAGCCAGCTTTGTCAACAGAAAGGGCCCAGTTCTTTCACAACGCCCAACTGATGTCACATAACCAACACTTCAAAAGTTGAATGAATTTGGTTATGAAGTTTTGCCTCATCTGTCATATCCTCACCAACCAACTACCGCTTCAAGCTGCTTGACAACCTTCTGCAGGGAAAACCCTTCCACAACCAGCAGGAGGCAGGAAATGCTTTCTGAAGCACAAATTTTTATGCTACAGGAATAAACAAACTTATTTCCTATTGTCTAAAATGCATTGATTGTATCAGTTCCTATTTTGATGAATAAAGATGTTTTTGAGGCTACTTATAAATATTTAAAATTCATGGTCTGAAACTGCAGTTACATTTGCACCAACCCATAATAATAGCTGGGAGGTCAACGTGCCAGCAGTGCTAATAACTGGAGGGGGGTGGGTGACAAGAAAGATATGAGGCCAGAAAAGGAGCTGCGACTAAATCACTGTCTTTCAGGTCACTTTAAGGACTTTGGATTTTACTCTGAAGGAGATGAATCATGGACAGCTTTCAACCAACACAGGACATGACTAACTTGCATGATTGCTCCTGCAGCTACAAGAATAGGCTGTAGAAGGGCAAGGAGAGATGAGGCAGGAGGCTGTTTCTACAGTCCAATCAAAAGGGTGGTGCTTTACACCAGAATGATGGTGAAAGACAAGTTTGACTGCAGCGGTCTTGGCCTGAGCATGAAGAGACAGGATCGCCATTTACGGAAACAGACAAGACGAGAGGATGAAGGGAGGCAGATCTGGGAATGAAGATCAGGAGTTCAGCTTTAAACATGGTACTTCTAAGATGCCTTTTATGGAAGATATCAAAAAGGCAGCTGGACACCTGAATACGGGTTTTACAGGAGGACAAGTCTATGTTAGAGGCATACATGTGGGGTCTAGCAAACCTACAGAGTAGGTGAGTCAGGGGGAAGGCCTACGAAACAAAGAGGATCCAGTCAAGGAGACTGAGAAAGAGTGGGAGGGAGGAAGACAAATCATAAGACTTCCAGAAGAAAGAATTTTAAAGACACAGTGATTAATTTGGTCCGATACCATTGATAGGTCAAGGAGGGTGAAGGTCAAGACTGACCACTGAATTAGCACAGTCATTGGCCAATGTGTGCCTGCTAAGCTGTTTCAGTCGTGTCCAACTCTTTGTGACCCTATGGGCTGTAGCCTGCCAGATTCTTCTGACCCTGGGATTCTCCAGGCAAGAAAAGAATACTAGGAGGCCATTAGTGTTACTAGCTTCCCTGAAATGAGAAAAACAAGGTTCTGAAGGATAAAATAAATTGAACCACCACGATCATGTAGCCAGTTAGCAATAGAACTGAGCCCAAAACCAAACCCTGAGCAAAGGCCTGCAGAAGTGAGCCTTGTTTCCTGAATTCCAGACCAGGCTCTTCTACCTATTATGACCATCTTCCCATGGTAACTGCCATTCATGAGGGGGGCTTTAAAAAAATACTAAGACAATACACCAAAAGGGATGAATGTCAGTAGAATTTGGGGGCAGAATGACAGTCAGGCCAAGGTTTGGCATTTCACGACAGAGACAATGGCCCTCAAATCAAGTAGACAGACACTGCAAAGAGGGCAGGCCCAGGTGGCAAACACAATTCAACGCAAAGGAAGGTTGAACTCGCCTCAAAATGAATTCTGTATTCATTGCTCACTGCATTTTGCTAGGTGATTTCCATGTGAATAATTAAGATTCCCATGTAAATAATTAGGCCTGATTACCAGATGTCACTAGTGCTATGTATAGCCAGAACTTGAAGAGAAGGGATCTGATTCTGCATGCTGTTTCCTTCACTTGACTTATCAAGGTGCTCACAAAGGGCGATAGAGAGAGGATATGTTTTCACTTTCAATTTTAATAATTCAAACAATTTTTTAGGGGGCCAAAGGCACAAGAAACTCCTAAACCATTCAGGTGCAAACAGTTCCTATTCCCCCCTCAAACTCAACCCCCAATAGTCAACCCCAATTCCTTTAAGGAATCCACTGTTGCCAACAACTGCTGAACGATTTTGCAGACTAGGAAGTGAAGATTTCCAAAGGGAAGAGCAGGATATGAACAAAAAGGAGCTGCACGAAGTGGGGACGGAGGTTTGACCGGCACAGGCCGGGAAAGGCTGGCACTTGGCCAGGGAGGGGATGCGCGAGGGCCCCGGGCCGAGCCTCCTCCGGAGCGGGAAGCCGGGCGGGGCTCTGGCTTGGCAGAGTCCAAGCACCACCAGCGGGGCCCAGAGCGGGGCTGCGGCTGCCGCTGACTCGGCGCCTTCCCTTTCCGCCTCTCCTTTCGGGGCCGCGGGGCGGGGACGCGGCCGCCGGGCGCGGTTAACGAGGTTACCTGACACCGCCCCGTCTCCCCAGAAAGCGGCGGCGCAGCCCCGCGCACGCTCCCGCGCTCGCCGGTCCCTGCCTCCGCCCGGACGCCCGGTCTCCGCGGCCCCGCGGCCGACGAGGCCGCCTGGGGGAGCCCAATTCCGGGCCGGGGAGTCGCCCAAGCGGGCGCAGCGTCCAGGCTCCGCTCGTCGCGCGCGCGGAAGCCCAGAGCCGCGCGGCCCCGCGCGCTCACGGCCGCCCCGTGGGCCCTCCGCTCCCGCGCGCCCCCTACTGGCCTAGCGCCGCAGCGCCCAGCCCGGCCCGGAGGCCCCGCGCTGCAGCGCTTTGAGATCAGGTCCAGCCATCAAGCCCGCAAAACGTTGATTACGGTTGCTGGCTCAACTCCTTCCGTTTTTGAAGTTTGCGCCGAAAAGTTAAAGTTTCCCCCTGCACTCCCCATTCCCTTCCAAATTCTGAGTTTGAGAAGGAAAAAAATCAAACAAGATTAATATACGGGAGCCCCCAACTTTTTCTTGGCTACCTGATGCCAAGAGCCACTCATTGGGAAAGCCCCTGATGCTGTGGAAGATAGATAGAGGGCAAGAGGAGAAGGGGACCACAGAGGGTAAGACGGCTGGATGGCATCACAGACTCGATGGACATGAGTTTGATCAAACTACGGGAGTTAGTAAAGGACGGGGAGCCTAGCGTGCTGCAATTCATGGGGTCGCAAAGAGTCGCACACCACTTACTGAATGAAAAACAACAACGTCTTTTCCAAGGAGCCAGAGAACTGTATTTAGGCCAGCTTTGTTTCTCTAGACAGGACGGTGAAGAACCTGTCTTGTTTGTTTCGTTTTCCTATACTTATAAATACCATCTGATCAAAGCCTGCGGGGCACATGATGACCGCAAAGGTTCTTTCCTAGGTACGGAAAAGAATGGGAAAGAACCACGTACAGGAGTCACAATCTAGTTAACTGTTAGTGAACAAACAAAGCGGAGCCAGTCTCTCTTTTTAAACTTAATCTTTTGTTTTGTTTCCACCAATTCGCTTTTCTTTCAAGTCCAGTGGTGCTTTCTTCTTAGATTGAATTTAGCAAAGCAAGAGTTCAAGTTAGAAGAAGTAAAAGAAAACAGAAACCAGGCTTCCCTTCTTTATAGGATGATTAATAAAGTTTATGGATTATCTAGACAATTATGTGATTAATAATACAAGTCAACATTTACTGAGTTCTTGCTATTTACCAGAAACTGTTCTAATAGCTTCATTTACTTTATAATAAAAATCAGCTTTTATGGCATTTCTTTAATGTTTTACATTTATTAGCGCGTTAAATAAAACAGCCCTGTGAGATGAATGGGGCTTCCCAGGCTAGTGGTAAAGAACCCTCCTCCCTATGCTGTAGACTCCGGTTCAGTCCCTAGGTCAGAAAGACCCCCTGGAGGAGGGCATGGCTATCCACTCCAGTATTCTTGCTTGAAGAATCCCGTGGACAAAGGAGCCTGGCAGGCTACCATCCTTAGTGTCACAAAGAACCAGGCATGACTGAAGCAAGTTAGCAGGCATGCACTTAGCAGGTATGAGATGAATACTGTAATTATCCCCATTTTACAGATGAGACTGAGACACAGGGGAAAAGTAACTTCTCCAAGGTCACACAGCTATAATTTATAATGCTGAGATTTAAAGCCTGAGGGTCTGGGCTTCAGTGTCCCTACTCTCAACTCTCACGTTATACTGCCTCAGTAGGAAAAAAAATGAACTAAGATCTTACTTAATGCTCACAACAAATATACAAGGTGGGTACTATTATTTGTCAGTCTTACAGGCAAAGAAATGTAAACACAGGCTAAGGAACTGTCCAGGATCACCGAGCTAGTAAGTGGTTCAGGCAAGACTGGACTGGTATCCCTAAGTCTGATTCTTAACTAACCACAAGAAGAGAGAAGCTATTTTTATACATTTAGCCATGAGGAGTAGAATGAATTGTCTCCAAAGTGTGGGAAACTTTCATGACCTAAGCCCCTGGGTTTTAGATTCAGTCACTCATGCCCTTTCTTAGACTTAACGCAGGTCTGGACTTTCTTTTCAAGCAGCTCCAACATTCCTAAGCTCCGCTAATGATGCTGAGAACCCAGGCACCCTTGACCAAATGCAGAGTTAGATGAGTCCCAGAGAGCTCAATGGTGAATCCTCCTGCCAAGGCAGGAGACTCGAGGTCAATTCCTGGGTTGGCGAAAACCCCTTGCAGGAGGAAATGGCAGCCCACTCCAATATTCTTGCCTTGAAAATTCCATGGCCACAGGAGCCTGGCAGTCTACAATCTGGGGATCACAAAGAGTCAGACACGACCAACCACTCATGCACCAGACATCCTACCTATCTCTTCCCTGAGGAATGCATAGCATGTTTAGAGCAGCTGCACTCTGAGTTTCTATCCCCTTTGAGGCCCGGCCTCAGGACCCTCCTGAGAAGGGAAAGCCAGTACCTCCAAGCCCTCCAGGCTCTTATTTGGGAAAGTTTTGCTTTCTGAAGGGGAACAAAAACAATCAAAGAGGAAGTACAGAGGATGCGTATGACTATGACCATGTAACAGCTTGGTTTGTGTCCATTTACGAAGCTCCTGTCTTTCTCCCCGCCCAGGAAAGGCCTATTTGCACGGTATAGTGAGTTCCAGGGATGCTGGGGAGCTGATCAGGGGAAAAGATAAAAACAAAAGTTTGGAGCAACACTTTGCTAGGTTTGTGTCCGGAAGGCGAGGAGGGGAATTCCACACAGAAGTTATGGACCCTCAGAGGCTGTGGCGGCACAGAACCACCCTCAGAGTAAGAAGGTAAAAGAACTCTCAGGGAGAGGGGTGGGGAGGGACCTGCGCGTCTAGATGAGGGCGCTCAGCAGGCCCTCTGGGAGTCGCTGCATCCAGGCTCTACCGAAGGGTACCTGCCAGCAAGGTCTCTAACAGCTCCATAGTTTCCCTGTGGCTCTCAGATGCCGGATGCAGTTTCTCAGGATATGCACAGCAGGCCATTTCTAAACATTTAAGAATCTGCTCATCTAGGCTGTGTTGACTACACCAAAGCCTTTGACTGTGTGGATCACAACAAACTGTGGAAAATTCTTAGAGATGGGAATACCAGATCACCTGACCTGCCTCTTCAGAAATCTGTATGCAGGTCAAGAAGCAACAGTTAGAACCAGACATGGAACAACAGACTGCTTCCAAATTGGGAAAGGAATATGTCAAGACTGTATTGTCACCCTGCTTATTTAACTTATATGCAAGAGTACATCATGCAAAATGCCGAGCTGGATGAAGCACAAACTGGAATCAAGATTGCTGGGTGAAATACCAATAACTTCAGATATGCAGATGACACCACCCTTATGGCAGAAGAACGAAAGAGCCTCTCTTGATGAAGGTGAAAGAAGAGAGTGGAAAAGTGGGCTTAAAGCTCAACATTCAGAAAACTAAGATCATGGCATCTGGTCCCATCACTTCATAGCAAATAGATGGGGAAAAATCAAAACAGTGAGAGACTTTATTTCTGGGGGCTCCAAAATCACTGCAGATGGTGACTGCAGCCATGAAATTAAAAGATGCTTGCTCCTTGGAAGAAGAGCTATGTCCAACCTAGACAGCATATTAAAAAGCAGAGACATTGCTTTGCCAACAAAGGTCCATCTAGTCAAAGTTATGGTTTTTCCAGTAGTCACGTATGGATGTGAGAGTTGGACTGTGAAGAAAGCTGAGTGCCGAAGAACCGATGCTTTTGAACTTTGGTGTTGGAGAAGACTCTTGAAAGTCCCTTGGAGTGCAAGGAGATCCAACCAGTCCATCCTAAAGGAGATCAGTCCTGGATGTTCATTGGAAGGACTGATGTTGAAGCTGAAACTCCAATACTTTCGCCACCTGATGTGAAGAGCTGAGTCATTTGAAAAGACCCTGATGCTGGGAAAGATTGAGGGCAGGAGAAGGGAACGACAGAGGATGAGATGGTTGGATGGCATCACTGACTCAATGGACATGAGTTTGAGTGAGCTCCAGGAGTTGGTGATGGACAGGGCAGCCTGCCATGCTGCACCAAGGGTCACAAAGAGTTGGACACAACTGAGCGACTGAACTGAACTGAGGCTGTGTTTAAAACAGCTGAGTATGCTGTAAATATGAAAATTTGGCTTGGGAGTCGACAGACTTTTGAGTTCAGGGATCCCAGACTGTTGTCTTCACAACAAGCCAGGAGCCAATATACGGTTGTCATCTTCGGCTTATTTATGCAGTATCTTCCCTGGTGGCTCAGAGGTTAAAGCGCCTGCCTCCAATGTGGGAGACCCGGGTTCGATCCCTGGGTCGGGAAGATTCCCTGGAGAAGGAAATGGCAACCCGTTCCAGTATTCTTGCCTGGAGAATCCTATGGACGGAGAAGCCTAGTAGGTTACAGTCCACGGGGTCGCAAAGAGTCGGACACTACTGAGCAACTTCACTTCACTCAAGACCCAGTAGGAAGTACAGCCAAACACAGCCAGCACACACGGCTCCAGCAGGCTCAGACTGACGGTGCACACCCGAATTCTGGATCCAGGGTTCTGACTGGAGGACCCGCTTTGAATGCTGGTCATCAACATGACTGATGACGGTTATTGCCTCGCCATCCCTTCATCAGCACAAGAACAGATACATCTTACACTCAGACAACAAATAATATACATACAGAAGGAACAGCGGGAGGATATTGTACCTACAATATCTACGAGGCACTTTGAGTGGATCGATGCGTGTCCACACCGGTGTGCTTGTTGTTGTCCAATATCACCAGCAGGCGGCTCTGTTACATTACGCATCCGAGAGGGTCTGCCTTCCACCCTAAGGCCTGAAAAGAAAGTACATAAATTCCTTATATCTGGTCACAGCTCTAGCAAGCCCTTCCAAATCATGGACATTTACAATAACATGTGTGATATTAAGCCCATTCACTGTGAAATCCAACAGATTCCCCCAAGCCCTTCAGGAAATTCAATACATGTATTTAATTTTTGGAAAACGAAACAAAATCCATTTACTAGACCAGTCTACCTGCTCCTGGCTCCACAGGACACCAAATTAGTGAAATGACTACTCCACTGCTCATTCTGTATCGTTGGATGTATTATCCAACAGAAAAGGTTCTCTCTATATAATATTGTTTACTATTTTTTAATTTGAAAGCATTCCAAGTCCAGATAAAGAGGTGAACTCAGTCCAAGGGATTTCACTTTGGAGATTTAACAGTGTTTGGGGTCTGTAGGATTGGGGTGAGGCGGGCACAGAACCATTCTTTCCTTATCTGTCTGTTCTGATAGCCTTAAATTCAGGTCCAGGTTCTGTTTCCAGGCCCTTTTATTTTCACACCGCATTTTCTTCTGGGAAACTCTCATTGCCTACCATCAACTCAACATCAGTTTTTGTTCCCAAAGCTCTGACTCCAGAGTTCCAAGGCTGTTGCAGCTGCTCAGATGGAAAGCATTGGAAATTGTGCCCGGTCTCCTCTCTGCCCCAAACCACTTCCTCCTTAGCATTTTCTTATTTCTGTTAATGGTCCTCCATCTCCTCTATGCCTCAAAGCCATTATTTTCGATCCTTTTCTCCTCTCCACATCCTCCCAATTCAATCCTTCCCTAAATCCTTTCTAGTCTATTCTGTAAAGTGCTTGTATGTCTTCAAACTGTTTCTTGAATCCTTTGTACATACAAAGACTCTTGCACTGTGTGAAGGCCTTGGACTTGGCGCCAGTTTACTCTTCATTCCTGTGGCAGCACTGAAGCAAAACTCGTAGGGCAGTACATATCAATAAATTTAATTACCAAAAATCTTATTTTAACTTAAGTAGAAGAAACTGAAGTGGTTTGATGTTTTATTCTTCTTGTCACAATAAATGATCTCATGTGTCTTGAATGAGTTGGCCAAAGAGTTTGTTCAGGTTTTTCATAGCATCTTACAAAAAAAGCCTGAACAAATTCTTTGGCCAACCCGATATAACAAAGAGGAATTATGTGAGCTTTAAGATTGTAGAGTAGAAATCAGGCCTCCTTATGTAAAGCCAGTGTGATTATTCTGCAGCCCAGCGCTAGTCAGGAATTTTCCTCCTTTCCTGGGCCTAGTAATCATCTGGGGAAGCTTGTTAACGAAATGCAGATTCCTCGGGTCCACACCCTGCTACACTGATTCAGTATATTTGAAATGAAGCTGAAGAATCTGCATTTTAAACAAAATAAAACAAAAATCTAAGTAGCATTCTAAAGAAAAAGTCATATAGAAGAAATTTTGAGTGCTTACTAAAGAAATAAAATATGATCCTTACACCATTATATTGCTTTATAATAATACTTTAGTCACCTCAGCTGTGTCATTTGATTTCATAATTCTCTCCCAAGGGTTGTTTCCTAAAACCTATCTTAGGAGCTCATATCCTTGGCTTCTGAGCTTGCCAGGTGGCCCTAGGGGCAAAGAACCTGCCTGCCAATGCAAGAGGCTACGAGACAAGGGTTCAGTCCTGGGTTGGGAAGATTCCCCTGGAGGAGGGCATGGCAACACACTCCAGTACTCTTGACAGGAGGATCCCATGGACAGAGAAGCCTGGCGGAGGGTCGCAAAGACTCAGATGCTGAAGCGACTTGGCACACACTCAAGGAGTCCTTGGAAGTTTTTGATAAGGCAAATGGTGTCATTAGACATGACCCCAGACGTGACACTCATGAGCAGATGTGGATAGATGGACTTCGTGGTGTCTGGAGACTAACTTTTGCAAGTTTCCTCTACTTTATTCTCACTCTGTCTCCTAGCTGAGCTTGTCAAATTTCTGACAATCCCAAATCAAAAAAAAATTATGTATGTTGGCCCCAAACCACCCACCTTCCTGGGGCCTTCAGGTGTCAGTGGTGAGCCAGCCATGCACATGGCTACTCGCCTGCCACAAACCCAGCAAAGTCACAGCGCCCAGCAGAGTGCTTCCCAGACCACCAGACGGCAACCAGCACAGACTCCCTGAGGCTTGCTTCAGTTCTTGTTTTCAGCATTTCATAATGTGTTGTTTATTGCCTCATTCTCTCCAGGAGAGGGTCAACTTCCTGAAAGCAGAGTGTTGTCTATTTTGCTTATTGTGCTGGACAAGGAGGGTCTGGCATATAGAACTTGCTCAACAAGCGTTTGGTCTGAGAGCCAGCAGAGGCGCATCATGGGAAAGGTTTAGTGACCTTTTAACCAAATTTGGAGGTGCATATCTGATCAAGCATTATTTCAGGAGTTTTCCTAGGATGATTCTATATGGTCCAGGTGTCAGATCCAGAGGCAGTTTACCACATGAGAAAGACATGAAGGGGATGAGGAAGGGGCCTTCCACATCCACAATGAGATGATGTGGAATTAAATATCAACGAAATTGACTTAATATAGCAAGTTGAGTGATATCCGCAGGAAGTGCTGAGGTAAGAATATTGTGTAGTTTCGGACCTAGATGGATGTGTGATTAAGCAATTAGTTTTCTGGATCTTGGTAAACGGAATTTCCTGTGTTCTTTATAAAATATGAAACACAGCGTTCTGAATTTTGACTTATTTTGTTTCTTGATGAATAAGCTTGTCCCAGTTAGTCCTGCAGGCACAATGGTTATCAGCCAGGAGTGTGGTTTACACTCTAGTCTTCCTTGCAAAACATTCAGCAAATATTTGGGTGTTTACAAATCATATCTTTATTTACTGATCAGAGGTCACTGCTCCCTCACTCAAGGTAAAACATACACAGCAATCTCTGCTTGAAGAAGGGTAGGAACCATGTCACCTTTCAGGGGTGAAGCAAGGTCCTTCAAAATGTCAATAAGGAGTTAGCCTTTATACACAGTGTATTCTTTAAGGACTTAACTTTGAACAGGAAGGACTAAAGCGCAATCACAGTAAGGTAGTAAACTGAACTAAGTAGTTACAATTTAAAACGAAGATACAAGTCTTGCAAATGTTTCTTTGACCTCATTCAAAATAGGAGGTTAAAGTAAATGTGGGTATTAAGTAGGATAAGATGAATCATTTTGTTAATCTGATAGCATTTTTCTTACCTTCTCTTCTTCTTTGGGAATAGATTATTGTTTTTCTCCAAAGATAATTTATTAGACAAAATGATCAGAGTTTCTCAAACAGAAAAATGAAAGTTAGTGGTGAAACTTCTTTCACAGGGCAAGGGACCTCAAATTGCAAATTTCATGAAGATAGAAACAAACAAACCAACCAAGAATGCAGTCAGGGACCAAGTTGGCACATCAAAGGCTTAAATCTAACTTCTCCATTCCACTTTGTGTCAATCCAGGGCGGCCTCAGCATATTCCTTTATCTCCAGTCAGTATTACAAAGGGCTGATTCCATATATATGGAATTTAGAAAGATGGTAATGACAACCCTGTATGCGAGACAGCAAAAGAGACACAGATGTATAGAACGGACTTTTGGACTCTGTGGGAGAGGGAGAGGGTGGGATGATTTGGGAGAATGGCATTGAAACATGTATACTATCCTGTAAGAAACGAATCGCCAGTCTATGTTCAATACAGGATATAGGATGCTTGGGGCTGGTGCACGGGGATGATCCAGAGAGATGATAGGAGGTGGGAGGTGGGAGGGGGGTTCAGGACTGGGAACTCATGTACACCCGTGGCTGATTCATGTCAATGAATGGCAAAAATACTGTATGGCAAAAACCAATACAGTATTGTAAAGCAAAATAAAGTAGAAATAAAAATTTTAAAAATTAAAATAAATAAATAAAAAGGGCTGATTTTTGGCCATTTGGGGCTCTTGATATAATTCCAATTAGGATAATCCTTCTCTCTTAACCCACTCAGTGCTTAATTTCCTATATCCCAGCCATAGCACTTTGTGAACACCCCTGCCCTCAGCCATATGCTTCCATGGACACATGCAGTGAAACTTTCTTTGAAAAGTTAAGAAGCTCAAAATGCAGTCTGTGACTGCTACCTCACCCCCAGGGAGAACCCTGTATTACCTGTTTCACTTTGTTTTTCTGTCTTTAATTTACATAGTGAAACTAAAAGCATGTTGTTCACAATCAAGGAAAAATTTCATTTTCACTTTCCTTGGGCTATTTTTATAAACAAAGCAAATATTCTAACAGATAACTTTTTTCCCTTAGTAGCATATTTTAACTATTAAGTTGGACTGGTTTTCAACAGTGTCAACAAGTCATTTCCTTTTGCTATTTTGAGGAAATCCAATTCTAAAGAGTAAGGCTATAAATTTAGCTTAGATCTGGAAATGGTTTAATGTTAGAAAAATAAACTTATCATTGTCAGCACTGATTTTGAGTTTCTTTGGACCACTCAACTGATGTATCTTCCCTTAAGCTACTGAGATTTCAATTCATCAAGTCCTATTGACTTGAACCATGTGGTCAGCATTGAAAAACTGCTTCCTTTTAACCTTGGACTGATAATACAAATGCAATCATAAGATAACTAAAATCCAGGTTTAAGAAAGACAGTAGAAGCCAATCTCCTTCCTAACCCAGAGAAGAAGACAGATAGGCAGATTAGGTAGACAGGTAAAAGAGATGCAAATACACGTTCACACAATCACACAGACACATGCATGCTGCTCCTCAGTCGTGTCCGACTCTTGCGACCCCGTGGACTGCAGCCCGCCCAGGTTCCTCTGTCCATGGGATTCTCCAGGCAGGAATACTGGAGTGGGTGGCCATTTTCTTCTCTAATACATATGCATACACACATTAATTCTTAAAATCCATAAACTCCACCAGCAAACCATTCTATCAATGAATAACTTTGAATCACATGAGAACATTTTATATCTGTATATCACCTTAGATTAAGAAGTGCTTCATTAATGGTACTGATGAACCTATTTGCACGAGAGGACTAGAGACACAGACGTAGAGAACGGACCTGTGGGCACAGTGGGGGAAGGAGAAATTGAGAGAGTAGCAATGAGATATACCCTTTTCCATGTGTAAAATAGATGCTAGTGGGAAGTTGCTGTACAAGGCAGTAAGCTCAACCTGGTGCTCTGCTTGACCTAGACGGGGGGGATGGTGGGGGGTGGGGGATAGGGGGGTGGCGAGGAAGCTCCAGAGGGAAGGGATGTATGTGTCCTTACGGTTGATTCATGTTATTGTATGGCAGAAACCAACACAACGTTGTAATTAATTGCAATTATCCTCTAATTAAAATATTTAAAAAAAAAAAAAAACAAAAAAGAAGCGCTTCGTGATTATATTTGCGGTCACGGTTAAGAGCACAGGTACTGGACCCACGGGTTTGGAACTCTGTGTGCCGCAATGACCTTGCGTGTATCACCACAACCTCCCAAAGACTCTCCTTCATTCATAAGAGGCAGATAATCAGGTCTACTTACAAGCCTGTTGTGAGGATTAAATGACAGAAAATACAGAACATCATCAACTAAGCTGAAGCGTGACATCCAATATGGGGAAGATTCTCAAAATCAGTGGTTCTCTCTATTCTTCTTTCAGGCCTATAACATGAGTCACAGGTTAGGACATCTCAAATTTAGCTTTACATAACCCAATTCAAATTCAACAAACAATTTGGAGCAGAGATGAACAAAAGAGAAAAGGGAACTCATAGAGTGAATGATCAATGTACATGAAGATCATTAGCAATAGATCTTCTATTTTTAAATCAGAGCACAAATAAATGGATGATAGGTGATTTGGGAAATTATTAAATCAATAAGCAAGCCCACTGACCTCTGAATTAAATAAAATGATTATTTTGGCTTAAATATTGCCTATGCTATTTTCTCAGAAAATCAACTGGGATACAGAAGAAATTTGATTTAAGAAATATTCTTCTTTCCTGGAATTGATTAATCATTTATAATTTATCAGAGGGGAAAAAAACGTATCCCAAACATGGAAGACAACAAGTAGTTAAAATTTAATAAAACCCAAGTGCCTGAATGCAAGGCCAGGGCAGGTCACTCAGCCACTGTTGGTCATTTTCCCTCAGAGAGCATCTTATCTGATAGGACTCTGATTTAGGACTCGAGATTCTGGTGAGAAAAAGAAAACAAGCCTTTTCTGTAAAACTGTGATAACACGTTAGATCCTAAGGCAAGTCAGCCCCAAACCAGAATATACTACACTTCCAAAATTATATAAGAATTTCCAGTTTCCTCAATTGAAGTGTTTATTAACCTTGTATATATGAAGTTATATTCTATATACTATATATATATATATATATATAGTTAGCTTGAAGTTATAAATTGTTACCTTAAATTCAAGAAGTCGATATTTTATGGGCTTCAGCAAAAAGAACCTCAATGACAACATGCTTTGCCCAACATGCTTACTGGTAAGATGCCCAGCTTTTCATGAGGGCAAGTCGACTGGTCCTAATATCATTTCATCTGTGATGAGTGGCCTTTGCACCTAAACTACTCTCTTATCTAGGACAGAAATGCTCTCTCCTCTTGGGATTTTACAGAATAGCATTGAAACATGTATATTACCATATGTGAAACAGATCGCCAGTCCAGGTTCGATGCATGAGACAGGGTGCTCAGGGCTGGTGCACTGGGTTGACCCTGAGGGATGCGATGGGGAAGGAGGTGGGAGGGGTGTTCAGGATGGGGACATATATACACTCATGGCTGATTCATGTCAATGTATGGCAGAATCACTACAATATTGTAAAGTAATTAGCCTCCAATTTAAATAAATTAATTCAAATAAAAAATAAAAGAATCAGCCTGCAGTTCATTGCAGATAGCTTCCCAATTACACTAACACCATACTAATGCCATACACTGAATAATTTTTTTCTATCATCCCCTATGCAATGTCAACTTGATCATACTAAACATCAACATATATTTAGGCCTATATCTGAAGAATATTTATCTACCTACCTACCATGGTCCAGTATTGCATTGTTTAAAAATTATGGATTAATAACATGCTTTAATGTTTGAGAGACAGATTGCCCTTGTTTTCTTCTTGTTTAGAATTTTCCAAGATAATTTTTTTTTTCACTGCACTTAGAAACATCTTACCTAACTCTTTGGTAAAAAGGAAGAAAAGGAGAAAGAACAAAAAAAAATAGAATTTAGCCTTATTATAATATCAATACAGTTCTAAACTATCACAGAAATTATTGACAGTTTTATTAAATCTCTATTTAGGCAGAGAGCATGATTTTAATTTTCACGAGCTTTTATTTTATATCCTGATAGTATTGTTTGGAATTTTTAATAATATCAATCTTGTTTATTTCTTGTTAATTTCTCCTTAGATATTTTATCTAGTTGTATGTATATGTGTGTGGTAGAAATTACATATATAAGTACATTTTTTCTTCCATTGTATATTTTCACTAGCTGTTCCTTTATAGAAGATGGCTATTGGTTTCTAATTAATAATGTTTATATATCCACCTTATCAATAGCTACTTTCTCATTGATTATTCATTTCCCTTTACCTAATTACCCTTGCCAAAGTCATTTACATTTAGAATTTGGAAGTGTTAAGTGTTATTAGAAATGCAAACTTTATTTAAAGGCTTACTTCCAGACCAATTCAATTTAGTGTTATCAAATCATTATGGAATGTTTAACACACTTCTAGGGGCTTCCCTGTGGCTCAGATGGTAAAAAAGATCTGCCTGTAATGCAGGAGACTAGGGTTTGATCCCTGGTTTCAGAAGATCCCCTGGAGAATCCCCAGTATTCTTGCCTGGATAATTCCATGAACAGAGGAGCCTGGAAGGCTATAATCCATGGAGTTCCAAAGAGTTGGACACAGCTGAGCAACTAAGCATACGTATATAATATTTTTATGGCTATTGCCATAAAATGGCTATTAGTATTTACAATCTAATGAGGTGGATGAAGCATGTATAGGTTGCTGAAATGCTATTAAAGAGGAGGAGCTGGCCTCCAGAGCTTGGGTTTTGTTTTGGGGGAGTAGTAGTACCAGTAGTGGTCTCACAGTCATGTCCAGCTCCTTCTGATCCCATGGACTATAGCCTGCCAGCTTTCTTGGTTCATGGAATTCTCCAGGCAAGTATGCTGAAGTGTGTTGCCATGCTCTTCTCCAAGTGTGGGGGGAGTAGCAATGGATATACAGCCAGAGATGCAGGAGTGTGTGTGAAGGAATCAGACTGAAGGAGCAGTGTATAAAAAGGGAAACATATCCGAGAGATGGGACAATATGCACATTAAGGCTGTTGTGTGATTCAGTCTGGCCAGACTAGAGAGTGCAGGAAACAGAGTCAAGAGAGAAAAAGTAGCAGTGGTAGGGAAAAATGTCCATTATGTTTACATTCACAGTGATGGGAGGTAGAAAGGTTTTTGAGCAGGTGAATATCATAATCAGAGCTACATTTACAGGAAGATGAATCTGTCTGCAGTGTGACAACAGATTTAGAGCGGGAGGCCATTGAAGAGGAAAAGAAATCAGTTAACAGCCAGTGTGCATAAGCAGTCCCAGGCAATTCAGTCACTCAGTTATGTCCGACTCTTTGCGGCCCCTTGGAATGCAGCACACCAGGCTTCCCTGTCCATCACCAACTCCTGGAGCTTACTTAAACTCATGTCCATCGAGTCAGTGATGCCGTCCAACCATCTCATCCTCTGTTGTCCCCTTCTCCTCCTGCCTTCAATCTTTCCCAGCATCAGGGTCTTTTCCAATGAGTCAGTTCTTTGCATCAGGTGGCCAAAGTATTGGAGCTTCAGCTTCAGCATCAGTCCTTCCAATGAATACTCAGGACTGATTTTCTTGAGAACTGACTAGTTGGATCTCCTTGCAGTCCAAGGCACTCTCAAGAGTCTTATCCAACACCACAGTTTAAAAGCATCAATTCTTTGGTGCTCAACTTTCTTTATAGTTCAACTCTCACATCCATACATGACTACTGAAAAAAAACAACTTTGACTAGATGGACTTTTGTCAGCAAAGTAATGTCTCTGTTTTTTAATATGCTGTCTATAGGTTGGTCATAGCCTTTTTTTTTTCCAACGAGCAAGCATCTTTTAATTTCATGGCTGCAGTCACCATCTGCAGTGATTCTGGAGCCCAAGAAAATATTCTCTCACTGTTTCCATTGTTTCCCATCTTTTTGCAGTCTAGACAAGAAATAAACTGGCCCTCTTAGGATACTGGCAATGGAAATAGAAAACAGCAATAAAACAGAAGTGACAATGAAGAAGCAGTTTTATTGATAAGCTTCAACAACTGATGAGATGAATAAATGAGGAAGATGAAGATGACTGTGTGACTTTAATTGGCTGATGTTTGGTGATGTAATTGACAAAGACTGGTAAATCAGAGAGGGTAACTATTAAGGAGGAAAGAAGAGGCAATAAATCTGGTTTTATTATGTTACAATAATTATTATTTACCGAGTAGGAACATTTATCTTTGTTTCAAGTCAAAACAATTATTTCTTTGTAAAGATTTAGGATTAGACATTGAAGTATTAGTATTTATCTCAATTTAGATGTATTTCTCCCACTAAATATATAATGAAAATTTGCAGTAAGCTGGTTTCAGAGAATGAAATGAGGGATATTAAAAGGAGGGATAATGATAGTACATAATTATAAATTATTAATTGGAGATGATAAATATACTGTCCCAATACACAAGGAAACTGGAGGGTCAGAGTGAAAAGGACAGCTCCTGCCTAGTTTTTGCCCCCTTTCCTCCAGTTATGTTCCTAGTCAATATATGCAACATGGATTTTTCTATCCCCTGCCTCCTGTAGCCAGGCTTTGCTCTGAAGTAATTAGCTGGAACCTTAGGAAAAACAAAATAGGCTCCTGACTTGTTTCCCATCTGCAGCAGGCATGGTGCTACACCAGCTGATACTTCTAGACAAAGGGAGGGGCTGAGCTCAAAAGCTCACTGCACTGTTGGTGAGAATGTGAATGCATGCCCCTCCTGGGCATATATTTGGAGAAAACCACGCTATGAAAAGATACATGCACCCCTGTGTTCACAGCAGCGCTATTTATAATAGCCAAGACACGAAAACAACCACGCTGTCCACCAGCAGGTGAGTGGATAAAGAAGATGTGGCGTGTGCCCCCAGTGGCATACTACTCAGCCATGGAAAAGGAAATGATGTCTGCAGACTGTCACACCACGTGAAGCAAGCTCGAAAGACACGCATGCTGTCACTTGTGTGCAGAATCTAAAACATGACACAAATGAACTTATCCCCAAAACAAAAATCGTGTCACAAACATAGAAAACAAATGTATGGTTTCTAAAGGGGACGGAGGAGGGGGAGAAGTCGATTAGGAGTTTGGGACTAATATATACACACTACTATTTATAAAACAGATAACCAACAAAGGTTCATAGTACAGGACAGGGAAATATATTCCATATCTTATATCAACCTATAGTGGAAAAGAATCTGAACATGCATACATACATATAGACACACTTTTGAATTATTAAAAAAAAAAATATATATATATATAACTGAATCACTTGCTATACTCCTGAAACTAACACAACATAGTAAATTATACTTCAAAAAAACAATGGGTTTCCCTGGTGATCGGTGGTAAAGAATCCACCCGCCAGTGCAGGGACATAGATTCTGTTCTTGGTCAGGAAGATCCCACATGCTTCGGAGCAACTAAGCCTGTGCTCCACAACCACTGAGCCTGTGCTCCAGAGCCTGGGGACTGCAACTACCAAGCCCAGGCACCGCAGCTACTGAAGCCTTTGTGCCCTAGAGCCCGTGCTCCACAAGAGAAGCCACCCAGGTGAGAAGCCCATGCACCGCAACTCAAGAGTAGCCCCTGCTCCCTGCAGCTGCAGAAAAGACCCAGAGCAGCCAGTGAATAAATAAACATTTTTAAATGGTTAACAAAATAAAATAAATGAAGGGGGCATGTGTCCTCAAGCAACCATCTGGGAAAAAAAAAAAAAGCCCACTGCAAAGTGAGAGTCTATGAAAATAATCAACAGCTGAATAAAGGGTGTCAAAAGATGCAGACTTCAAGCTTTAAAGTAAGTAAGTCCTGGGGATGTAATGTGCAGCATGTACATGGTGATTATGGTTAAGAGTACTGTATTACATATTTGAAAATTGCTAAGAGGGTAGGTCTTAAAAGCTCTCATTGCAAGAAAAAAAAGTTTTGTGCAACTGTGTGTGCTGACCGATGCTAACTATATTGTGATGATCATTTTGCAATATATAGAAATATCAAATTATTATTTTGTACAGTTGAAACTAATATAATGTTACATATTCATCATATTTCAATTTTTGAAAAAGGAAAATGGCCAAAGCAGTGGGTCAGGCATTCATTCCTGATACTAGCGACATATTGAGACCTGGTGGAAGGCAGTTTCCACCTGCCATTGGCACGGGTTAAAAATACTGCTGTTCCCTCATCCCCCCGTCTCAGAATTGACTTGCGGTAATTCGGGCTATTTGGGTTATGGTACCAGGCTGCATCTGAAGGCAGGGGCAGTTTGTCCTGGCCGAGGTCAGCGGTGTGTGTGTTTGCTCTATCTGTCCTGGAAGTGGTTGCATCACGCCGCCTCCCGGGCCCTCTCCCTCCTCCTAGCGACGGTCAATGCTTCACTAGCCTTTGCAGAGAGTTGGCTTCCCAGGACGAGCATTGAGCTGGGCCAGCAAGGTGGAGCTTAGCCCCGTGTGCAGAATCTAGTAACCTGACTGAACATTGGTCCGGGGCCAGGATGAGGAAGAGACGGGAAAGACGTCCCGCCCTTCTGGTAAGAAGGCCCCGTGATCGGCTTCAGCCACTGGCGGTCCTACCGTCCTTGGAGCTTAAATAAAGGGACAACTGAAGCCCCGAGAGTCACAGTTCTGACCTTCCAGGCTCGGAGCCCCGGGCCCGCCGACACCATGAGTTGGTCCTCGCACCCTACGAGTGTAATCTTCTACATTCTTTCATTGCTTTCTTCAGCATGCCTGGCAGTAAGTGTGCTGTTTACAAAACGTATGTTTTACATGGAAAGCTTGAAAATAAGAAAATTTCTGCTAAGCAAGTGAGATTTCTCTGTTTTCCTCCTCTAGTACGTTGCTACCCGAGACAATTGCTGCATCTTAGATGAAAGATTTGTAAGTTACTTTTATGTTTCTCTCTGTGTTTGAACTGGACTTGGGCAGAGAAATTTTTATTCCTTATAAGAGATTCTTTAGCAAATATCATTTGACAGTTTAGACTTTTTAAAAACATAGTCTAGGTTTTACCTGTTTTTATTTATCAGGATTTTTTAATCACACTGTTGTATTTTCAGGGTAGTTATTGCCCAACTACCTGTGGAATTGCAGACTTCCTGTCTAATTACCAAACCAGTGTAGACAAGGATCTACGAAATTTGGAAGGCATCTTCTATCAGGTTGAGAACAAAACATCAGAAGCCACAGAGCTGGTCAAAGCAATCAAGATCAGCTATAACCCTGATGAACCGTCAAAGCCAAGTGAGACTCTAACTGCCACTGACTGAGAGAGTCATCTATGAAGTGCTTTTGCTGTTATTTTAGTGGTTCTGTTTGCTTATGTATTTTTATATCTCTGATCCCATATTACAGGTAACATAGAGAGTGCTACCAAGAATTACAAGAGAATGATGGAAGAAATTATGAAATATGAAACACTGATATCAAACCATGAATCAACAATTCGGTAAGCATTTTTTTGTTTTAGCTTGCTTTCCAAGACTGAGCTGGGGTTTATTCAGTATGCCAAACTTCGGTAGAAGTAATCTTTTTATCTTTTTCTAGCTGTAGTATCTAATTGGTGTGATGCCTGACCATCTTGAAAGGGATAGAAGTAGGCAATATGAGTTGTATTGGATTGTGATCACTTTTTAATAATCATGTGGGAGAAAGATGCTTTAGACATCTTCAAACGCCTTGTGACCGTATTTGCCAAACTGTTTGTCCTCACTCCAATTTGTCTTACAACATAAATTCAAACTGATGGGCATTTGAGTGTTGAAAATAAAATTCTTTTTATAAAAATGTCAACAAATGGGTGGTGAGGAATTTGTGAGCAGAGACATAGGAATGATCTTGGTAAATCATATTGAAAGGTAGAGCAGAAAAAAAGAACCTGCCGTAAGAGACAAGATTGTGTGACAGACACTGTCGAGCTGCCTGTTGCATGGAACCTGCAATCAGGTATTGTCCTCCCTTCTCTTGAAAGTAAAATGTCTCTGTTAACAACTTCCCAGGCTCCTGTAGACTTCCTGAACACTGAGTCTCAGACACAATTTTAGTTTCTTCCTCAATTGTTATCCTAAATTATTCTAAAAGTAGCAGAAGAAATTGAGATAAATGGTGGCTGAGGAGAAGTGGCCCAGAAGGGATTTATCGCCTTTTTGGTATCAGAGGGATACTATTAGTATCATTATTGTCATTATTATTGGCAATATGATTTGCATTATTATTGCCCATCGTTAAGACTGAAGGAGACTATAGTGCAGAAAACGTCCAAAGTGCAGTAGAGAAAAAAGTGGTCAAATAGTCTGTCTATCCAGAACCTCAGAGACAAGAGTCTTTGTGCATAATAGTTCTCTGTCATTTCAGAATATGGACAAGTAGTCCTGTGAGGAACTACAAAAGCAGGATTTCTCATTTTCCCCAGCCTTTTTCTGAAGCTGTGTAAACAGAAACATTAAGAAGAAGGGGAAAATATCTGTTGTTTTCTTTTATGTAAGATAATACCCCAGATACTTTTCCCATGTAAGTTATAGACTGAAGTCCATAAATAGATCTTCAGTTAAATCCACAAGTGAAAAGAAATAGTGCTTCAGCATGTGTGAATTTCTAAACAGAGCTTTTCCTTCCCTAAGAATATTGTCCTAAGAATCATCACCATGTTGTCTTAATCAGGCTCATCACTTGTGTTCTTTGTTATCTGTTGCCTTTTATGCAGAAACGAAAATCAGAATGATCACTTACAGTGATATGGTTTATTGGCAAGGACTTTGTTATTTTCTTTTCCAAAAAGCTTAGAATTTTAATTCACCTCAATTTATTAACATCATTTTAAACTTTTTCCAAGAATGGAGTAATTTGTCAGGAAATAATTCTTGAGAAAATAAGGTGGTATTTCTAAAAGAATATACAACATTATTCATCTGAAAAGAATAATCTGTTATCTACTTTGCTTGTAGATTTTTGCAAGAAATATATAACTCAAACAATCAAAAAATCATTAACCTAAAACAGAAAGTGGGCCAGCTTGAAGAACAGTGTCAAGAGCCTTGTCAAGATACAGTGAAAATACATGATGTAACTGGGAGAGGTAAGTGAAAGGTTTATATTGAGATTAAGTTCATCAGAGCAGATATAAAAAGTAAAGGAGATTATATATATTAGAATGTATGCAAATACACTGGACAGTGTCTAGCCATTAAATATAAACAGTCTAATTGCTTAGACTTTTCTTGAGTAGCTGAAAATTTACTTTGAAAGGAATAATGATTGAGAAATAAGAAAATACTTCTCAGGATATGAATAGTTTCTGACATGTTAAAATTTTCAAGGCTGACACAATCTTACCTGGATTTCAAACCACCATAAAAATTTCTTCTTTTACAGATTGCCAAGATGTTGCCAATAAGGGGGCCAAAGAGAGTGGACTTTACTTTATCAGACCTCTGAAAGCTAAGCAGCAGTTCTTAGTCTACTGTGAAATTGATGGGTCTGGAAATGGATGGACTGTGTTTCAGAAGGTATTTTTCCCTCCCCCTGTGTATTTAATAGACACCTAATTGTTCTGCCATATGCCAGATACTTTTCCAAGCACCTTGTAAGCATTAATTCAGTGACACTCACAACTTTCCATTGTGCTGGTTTTGGCCTGCTTATTCCTGTTTACAGAGGAGGAAACTTGGCACAAGAGGCTAAATAACTCGCCCAAGGTCACATGACTAATAAGTAACAGAGTCAGGATATAGTCTGATTTCACTCTGTACTGAGATAGGTTCTCTACTATGCTGGCCCTGCTGTAGGAGATTCACGATGGCACGTGATCACAATCTCATAGTGACAGAGGGACCTCTCGATATTTACATCAAGACCTAGGGCTGCCCATCACAAGAAGATGGTGTCCCCCAGGGGGTGCAGTCAGGCTGTTCCATGACCAGGCCCCTCTGTAGCCTTTGCCAGCCCCAGGCATCACTGCAAATCCTCTTGCATTCTGTTTACCTTTGACCATTGTTACAGCTAAGGCTGCAGGGGGCACTCAGAGCAAGTGAGTGATGGGAGCTTAGCTGGTAGACACAGGCTGAGCAATCGGCTGACCTTTTCAACCATCAGTACAAGAATCAGCAACGTCAAGCTGATGTTCTGAAGTCCTCTAGGAGTCTTTTAAAAACTACTACTAGATTACAATTTATCATGTGCCAGGCCCTCTTCTAGGGTACTTTTACATTCTCTGGTGTAATCCCTGAAACTACCCTGAGAAGTAAGCATCATTATTCCTATTTAAGAGACAGGTGAGCAAGCTTAGGCAGCTAGCCCAGGGTCACTTGTAAATGATGAAATCATAGCCTCCATATTTTGGACAAACTGGCTATAATGTTTTCCTTATGTGCACTGATAATACATTCTCTCCTTTCGCCCGTGCAATTGTGTAATTAGAGGCTTGATGGCAGTGTGGATTTCAAGAAAAACTGGATTCAATATAAAGAAGGGTTTGGACATCTGTCTCCTACTGGAAACACAGAATTTTGGCTGGGAAATGAGAAGATTCATTTAATAAGCACACAGTCTACTATCCCTTATGTATTAAGAATACAGTTGGAGGACTGGAATGGCAGAACCAGGTACTATCAAGAGGGCTTCTAACTTTTGTTGTAGAGATACCCTGGAGTAGGCACTTTCTAGCTCTCAGCAGAATAATGGGGAAAACAGTCTGGCAGATGTGAAGAGCACATTCAACTATGTTCCCCAGAAGTCAGTTTGGCTCTTGGGCAGTCCAGGGCACTAGGTCCCATTCAGGCAGGATCTGAGTGTTCTGTTGTAATCCACTTACCCTGGAATTATACAAAACAATAGCTAATATTTCCTGAGCATTTATGTACCATAAATTGCACATGAAATGATAACTTAAATCCAAATAGCTCATGAGGCAGGAATTATTATTAATTCCATTTTACAGATTAACTTTTCCAAGGTTGCATCCACTGGATTTAAACTCAGGTAGTTCACCTCTTATAACCCACCTTCTTAAGCTGCTATCCTGGATGGAAAGTAATCTAGCTTTTTAAGATTTCCCAGTGTTTAATGACTTGGAATCAAATCCAGGAGCTACCTTACAATGAAATCAGCTGACACCTTTGGTGAGCTAGAGTTCCTTCTATGCACAGAGCTGTCTGGGCACTTTAAGTGTTGTATACCTCATTGAAATTGAAAACAATATCCAACCCTCTTGTTATGTCTATGACATGATGAAATATAGTCTGTGCCCAAATGTATATTTTTACTTTTAAAATTTTTAACCAGAAAGTATAATACCATAGTCAGTAGAGCTTCTCCTATGAGAACATCCCCCATTTCCTAAGTCCTGGAGATCAGGGAAGCTCAATATTTTCTGGAAATCTCTGTTTATGCACCAAGGCCCATTCTTCCCTGCCCTCCATAGAATTCTGGCTTTCATGTACAATTATTTTCCAGGGGAGATTCTCTCTCTGACCCTACAGTTCATGTTTTGTGGGCTACACAGGAATCACTCCTTTTATGTG
The DNA here is from genome assembly GCF_016772045.2 of Ovis aries. Classification (NCBI taxonomy): domain Eukaryota; kingdom Metazoa; phylum Chordata; class Mammalia; order Artiodactyla; family Bovidae; genus Ovis; species Ovis aries. The sequence continues at coordinate 3,011,150 of NC_056070.1, forward strand.
ATGCTCAAGGAAATTCTCCTTGCCACTCCCACATTTCCTTCAGAAAGAAAAAACCCTCTAGATGGTATGAGTGACTAGTGGAACTATGGCTCCTTTCAGCTTGCTGCATTAATTAATGGCCACTCACTTTCAGATAATTAATGTGGTTTATGAGAACTGTATGTACATGCTACATACTGAGATAAAAGGGAAAAATGTGAAATTAGGTTCATCCATATATCTGGGTTAGATATTAGGATACTGTAGGCAAAAAGCACTCAGGATAGCTGAGGTTTTTAGTTTTCCCTTGGATGTCCTGAAAGCTTCTAGACCCATCCTGGGTGGTGCTGATGACCTTGAGACTGTTTCCCATACCTGTTATCCCATGCCAGATTTGTGAAAAATTTTGTTCAGTGACCACAGTTCAGACTTATGAAGCAAAGTTTAAAATTCCTAACAACTGTCCTATGAAAGAAGGAACTTCTGAGATGACTTATAAGGCTCAGGGTCTAAGATCTCTATTCCCATCTTTGTAGCACTGCAGATTATGCTTCATTCAAGGTGACGGGTGAAAATGACAAATACCGCCTGACATATGCTTACTTCATTGGTGGAGATGCTGGAGACGCATTTGATGGCTATGATTTTGGCGATGATTCTAGTGACAAGTTTTTCACATCCCATAATGGCATGCAGTTCAGTACTTGGGACAATGACAATGATAAGTTTGATGGCAACTGTGCTGAACAGGATGGATCTGGTTGGTGGATGAACAAATGTCACGCTGGCCACCTCAATGGAGTTTATTATCAAGGTATGGCTTTCTCTCTTAATACATGAATTTGTGTGTGATCTATATTTTTAAAAAATTAAATACAAGTAAGAAATAATTAGTAAAGATATTGGGAGCTTGCTATATAGTTCTTTATTTTAAGCCAGAATTGGATAATTCTAGCTTATACGTGAAATTGGTCCCTCTATAGGAAATCCACCTGCTGCAAACTATGCAGTGATATTCATGATGCTTCCATCCAGGTTGATACTTTGGGTTATGGTGTCTCCTCTAGTCTTACCCTATATATTATCTGCATGGACTAACATTGCCATGTCTATGCTGTTAACACAGTAGCCTGGCTCAGCTTCCCATGAGCTGTGTGTCAGATAGAATCAGTGAGCAGTGTCTAGAGGAATTAAGTGAAGGGCGGGGATATATTGGCAAGTCTACAGGTCCATGAAAGTTGGAGAAGAATCCAGCCTGAGGAGTGTAGATACTTATTTTAGCACGAGGGAGGGCAAGCTATAGTTTGCCCTAAGGATGGAGTAGTTCTGAGCACTAGTTTTACTTACTGACAAACTATTGGAATACCCCAACAGGTATGCATGGGGTAGTCCTCACCCAATAAAATGAGCAATCTTACCTTCTTAGGGCACTGTCCTAGCCAAGAGGTGACTTGGAGTCCTCTTAAAACTACATACATTTACCTTTCGGTTTTCACAATAAGTTTTTGAAACCTAACTTATCTTTGCACCAACAAACCATGTAATTAGAAAAAAAATTCTCAAGGAAGGTGCCAGGCAAGAATACTGGAGTGGGTTGCCATGCCCTCCTCTAGGGGATCTTCCTGATGCAGAGATCAAACCCAAATCTCTTCCGTCTTCTGCATTGGCAGGCGGGATCTTTACCACTGTGTCACCTGGGAAGCCCAATATTTTCCAGTACAATTGTGATTTCAGATGACCTATATCCAACCGATGAGGAATTATGACTGCCATTCTAACCTGTTTTCAGGAAGAGGGTCCATAATAGCGGAACCTAGCATGACTTAGCTTAGGGAGAGAGACCAACTAGGGAAATGCAGGAATCTAGCCCTGTTAGCAGTGGATACGTTTGAATTAAGAGTGTGGCCAGAAAACACAATACAGACGTATGGTTTGTCTAATAAATAAGTTTATGTCAATTGTAAATCTAGAATTTGAGTCTCTACGGATATTTTCAGTTAGTAGATAGCACTATAAATCTGATGTAAATGACAGTGGCCTTCATAACAGACAGCTCTTTATGGACTGTCTGAGGGGAGGAGATTCCAGAGTGGTGATACGCAGATCTGTGGTTTGTTTCAGGTGGCACTTACTCAAAATCATCTACTCCTAATGGTTATGATAATGGCATTATTTGGGCCACTTGGAAATCCAGGTGGTATTCCATGAAGAAAACCACCATGAAGATAATCCCATTTAACAGACTTGCCATTGATGGACAGCAGCACCATCTGGGGGGAGCCAAAAAGGTCGGAGTGGAACATCACGTTGAAATAGAATACGACTAAGCCATTTTACCTTGAGCTATTCATTCTGTTAACCCACAAAGTTGCAGAAACTTTCCTGAACTTTCCTCCTCGTTTTCTCTTACCATATTTATTAATTATAAGTCTTTCTTTAAGGATATTTAGCCCTGAATGGCAATTAAAACTCACTTTGAACTGTATTTCCAAGTTACTAAACACAGAGTTATTATAAATTTGTCTATTTGATGAGATAATATTTTAGCTTATTTCCTAAATATATAATAAATTCATTGTGATATTGTACATTTTAATGATCACACATAATTGTGTCTTTGTGATTTTTTAAATTATTTTAAAAATAGTTCAGTATCTACTAATATAACAGGAGCAGACTTTAGGAATTCAAATGCCTAAGTATTTCATTACCTCTAAATCATTCCTATTTAATTATTCTTTTTTAATGGAGATAATTATATCTTTTTAATGTATTTTTTGTTTTGATCATAGGCTGGAGACGTATAAAAGACCATTTCAAAAGTGATTTACTTTTTTAAAGAACTTTATCTGAAAAGAAAAAGATAATATTTTTCCTATGGGACAATGGACTTGCAAAGCCTCACTTCATTTTAAGAGTAAAAAGAACCTATGTTGAAAACTCCACTAACAGTTTTATGCCGGTGATAATTTATCTACATACCATTTCAATAAATATTTTGTTTCCTAAGACTAGATATGTGGTACCTTTTATTGACCATTAAAAACCATCACTTTCCTTCAATTTAATACAGTTAGGCAATCATCAGTAGTTGCTTAGTCCTCACTTTTTGCTCAACATTACCTGACTCTTGGGGAGTTACAAAGGCAATAGAAATCATGGCTTTTGCCCTCCAGGGCTTATAAGACAAATACAGAAATATACAGAATCCCAAATGACAAAGCTTGATATAAAAACACAAACACAAGTCACAGTCACACAATGGTTGATGGTACCTGAAATGCAGCTGGAGACAAGGCTGTCTGGGGATTCTCTCAGCAAAGCCCTTGAGCTCCAGGCTCCTGTGGCCAAATGTGGGCCCTTAGAGAGAACTGCAACTCAGAGCACATAGCTCCAGGGAGCAATCTGCCCAGCCCCTCACTGCTGGACAAGTTAAGTGGAATGAAGCCATTATTGCAATAACCGGAGATCAAGAATCTCCAGTTTTGGTAAGGAACAGCTGCGTCTCATAAGCTGGTATAAGGCTGACTGTAAAAAGTGACTCCTTTTAGGCAGGGGAAGATCTGGTTGTTCTGAAGTCCTGAGGATTGACTTTGGATTCCCTTCCCTTTCACAGTTTCTTTCCTAATTCTCTCACTTCTTTGTTTTCATGAATCTTGATTTTAAAAGCATCCTATCGAAGAGATAAACAGTAAGTCAACTTATAGGTATACAATCAAATACTTGTGAGACTTTGGGGAAATAGTAACAAGATTGATTGTCTGTAGCACTCATTCACGTATGCATGAAGCATTCTTTCAACTATTTATCGAGTGCCTTCATTGTACCAGCCCCTGCGCTGGCCATAGTAGCATCCTCCTTTCTCCCAGTACTGTTCTGTTCCATCTAGTTCTCAAGTTCCAGAAGCCAAGAGTAAGTCTTCCTTATTCCTCCCTCCCTGCATCATCAAGTCTGTCAAATCTACCTCCTGAATATTTACTATAGTCATTTCCTTCTCTATACTCACTGCCAGCATTCTAGTTGGGAAATATATCTCTTGCCAGGATAATGACAATTGCCTCCTTCTTGTATTCAACATGCTCCCAACCTTACCTGTTTCCAACTCATCATGCTCCAAACCACCTCTAAATACAGAATGCATACAATCTACCCTTGAGAATATTCAAATCCTTTGGGTGAGCTATTTGATCATAGAACAGTTGTGTGAATATTAATAAGTTTTAGTATAACAATATCACTCCAGGGATTTATCTGAAGGAAATTACTTTTGAAAAAGAAAATAGCTCTATGCAGAAATGTAAATAATTATTTAAATATTAAATAAATACTTATTAGCAGTGGGAAATTTAGAAAATATTAACATTGGAAAAATGAACAAGCAAGGTGATTTATTAGTACAATGATTACAATGAATGCAATGATTACATAAGTATAATATCTCTGTATGAACATAGAAGCATTTACTAAATAATATGTGAAACTTTAAGATGAAAAACAACTTTACAGTGAGAAGTATGGAAAAGTACATTTGCATATACATCTTGAGTAGAATGTAGTCTTGACATACTTGCCTTATTTGTATATTGTTCTCCTCCAACTGATCTATAAAACTTAAGAAAATGCTAAACAAAATAAATATACAGGTCCAAAAGTTTCTGATTTTCTCATGATCACTTTTCCAATGCTTCTCCTCAAATATCAATTATAACATTTTTTCATAAACATTTGGAGCCCCTGTTTTTGGAGTGTCCAGAGTACATACATGGTCTGCATGTTGGGTAATTCAGGATTGATTGATGGGAAGGGGCTTCTAGCTTTCTTCAATACCTCTTCACGGGCTTCCCTGGTAGCTCAGATGGTAAAGCGTCTGCCTACAATGTAGGACACCCAGGTTTGATCCTGGGTTGGGAAGATCCGATGGAGAAGGAAATGGCAACCCACTCCAGTATTCTTGCCTAGAGATTCTCAGGGATGGAGGAGCCTGGGGGGCTACAGTTCATGGGTTTGCAAAGAGTCAGACACAACTGAGCGACTTCACTTTATACCTCTTCACTATTTGTCTTGTTATGTGCTGTGCTTAGTGTCTGACTTTGCGACTCCATGGACTATAGCCCACCAGGCTCCTCTATCCATGGGAATCCTCCAGGCAAGAATACTGGAGTGAGTTGCCATGCCCTCCTCCAGAGGGTCTTCCCAGCCCAGGGATGGAGCCCAAGTCTTTACAAACAAAATATTGTTAGTTTTGTTTCCAAGGTGGTTCAGTGGTAAAGAATCTACTTGCCAATGCAGAAACCACAGGAGACGGAGGTTTGCTCCTTGGGTTGGGAAGATCCCCTGGAGGAGGAAATTGGCAAGCCACTCCAGGATTCTTGCCTGGAGAATCCTCATGGACAGAGGAGCTTGGTGGGTTAAGTCCATGGGGTCAAAAAGAGCTGGACAGATTGAGTAACTGAGCAAAACCACAAATTATTAATAGTTCTCTAGTTAGTTTAAAATTCAGTTACATAGAGATAAACAGATGAATTTCAAGTTTTTACTTGTTTGGTTATTAATATTCAGCGGTGAACACCAAAGTGTTCAGTTCAGTCACTCAGTCGTGTTCAACTCTTTGAGACCCCATGGACTGCAGTGGGCTTCCCTGTCCATCACCAACTCCTGAAGCTTGTTCAAACTCATAGCTTAAGAAATAAAACAAGACATATAATTAGAGACTCAATTGGATTCAATTCAGTTCAGTTCCATCGCTCAGTCATGTCTGACTCTTTGCAACCCCATGAATTGCAGCACACCAGGCCTCCCTGTCCATGACCAACTCTCAGAGTTTACCCAAACCCATGTCCATCGAGTCAGTGATGCCATCCAGCCATCTCATCCTTTGTGGTCCCCTTCTCCTCCTGCCCTCAATCCCTCCAGCATCAGAGTCTTTTCCAATGAGTCAACACTTCACATGAGGTGGCCAAAGTACTAGAGCTTCAGCTTTAGCATTATTCCTTCCAAAGAACACCCAGGTCTGATCTCCTTTAGAATGGACTGGTTGGATCTCCTTGCAGTCCAAGGGACTCTCAAGAGTCTTCTCCAACACCACAGTTCAAAAGCATCAATTCTTTGGCACTCAGCTTTCTTCACAGTCCAACTCTCACATCCATACATGACTACTGGAAAAAACCATAGCCTTGACTAGACGGACCTTTGTTGGCAAAGTAATGTCTCTGCTTCTCAATATGCTATCTAGGTTGGTCATAACTTTCCTTCCAAGGAGTAAGTGTCTTTTAATTTCATGGCTGCAGTCATCATCTGCAGTGATTTTGGAGCCAAAAAAAAAAAGTCTGACACTGTTTCCCCATCTATTTCCCATGAAGTGATGGGACCAGATGCCATGATCTTCATTTGCTAAATGTTGAGCTTTAAGCCAACTTTTTCACTCTCCTCTTTCACTTTCACCAAGAGGCTTTTTAGTTCTTTTCACTTTCTGCCATAAAGGCGGTGTCATTTGCATATCTGAGGTTATTGATATTTCTCCCGGCAATCTTGATTCCAGCTTGTGCTTCCTCCAGCCCAGCATTTCTCATGATGTACTCTGCATAGAAGTTAAATAAGCAGGGTGACAATATACAGCCTTGACGTACTCCTTTTCCTATTTGGAACCAGTCTGTTGTTCCATGTCCAATTCTAACTGTTGCTTCCTGACCTGCATACAGATTTCTCAAGAGGCAGGTTAGATGGTCTGGTATTCCCATCTCTTTCAGAATTTTCCACAGTTGATTGTGATCCACACAGTCAAAGGCTTTGGCATAGTCAATAAAGCAGAAATAGATGCTTTTCTGGAACTCTCTTGCTTTTTCCACGATCTAGCAGATGTTGGCAATTTGATCTCTGGCTCCTCTGCCTTTTCTAAAACCAGCTTGAACATCAGGAAGTTCACAGTTCACGTATTGCTAAAGCCTGGCTTGGAGAATTTTGAGCATTACTTTACTAGCATGTGAGATGAGTGCAATTGTGCGGTAGTTTGAGCATTCTTTGGCATTGCCTTTCTTTGGGATTGGAATGAAAACTGACCTTTTCCAGTCCTGTGGCCACTACTGAGTTATCCAAATTTGCTGGCATATTAAGTGCAGCACTTTCACAGCATCATCTTTCAGGATTTGAAATAACTCAACTGGAATGCCATCACCTCCACTAGCTTTGTTTGTAGTGATGCTTTCTAAGGCTCACTTGACTTCCCTTTCCAGGATGTCTGGCTCTAGGTGAGTGATCACACTATCATGATGATCTGGGTCGTGAAAATCTTTTTTGTACAGTTCTTCTGTTTATTCTTGCCACCTCTTCTTAATATCTTCTGCTTCCGTTAGGTCCATACAATTTCTGTCCTTTATTTTGCCCATCTTTACATGAAAATTTCCCCTGGTATCTCTAATTTTCTTGAAGAGATCTCTAGTCTTTCCCTTTCTGTTGTTTTCCTCTATTTTATGTCTCCACAAATAGAAATGAGAGGATTATCTTGATAACTCAATTTTTTTAAAAATATACTTTTAGGTGAAACAAAGAGTTTGTAGCATCCTAGGGACGGATTACTTTTCTACACAACTCAAGTCACAGATTCCACAAGCTTTCCCCTCACTTTCCAGGCATACAAAACTCAGGTCACTGCAAAGCAGGGAGGTGGCTAAGTACAAAGCAGATGTGTACAGCCACATACTCTGAAGAAAACACTCAGGGAAGCTTCTAAAAAGGAAGGTATTGATACAGATGCACCGATACTATGATTTCTGATCATGAACTACAAGGCAGAGTTCTTTAATCAGCAGACAAGAGCAATACTTTATTGAACAATATCAAGAGTTTTAAATATACCTCTTAAGTTCCTTGGGCTTCCCTCATGGCTCAGCGGTAAGGAATCTGCCTGCAATTCAGTTAAAATAAATAGAAAATATAAGCTAAGGATAAAGAGACCTAGAGTGTGGGAAAGACAATCATATACCTTTTCAGTGTGTGTGTGTGTGTGTGTGTGTGTGTGTGTGTGTGTGTGCTCCAGAGGCAGAAATTGAGTTGTGCTCAGTTGCTCAGTCGTGTTTGGACTCTGCGATGCTGTGGACCGCAACCCCACCAGGCTTCTTTGTCCATGGACTTTTCCAGGCAAAACTACACTGGAGTGGGTTGCCATTTCCTCCTTCAGGGGATCTTCCCAACCCAGGGATGGAACCCTCACTGGGAGGCAGATTCTTTACCACTGCACCGTCTGGGCACCCCAAAGTTGAATTAGTCATGCTTCTAGCATGACTAATTCACACACATCTGTGTCAGGTCACTCTGATTTATTGAGTCTCTTTCATTCAAATTTCCTTTTTTTCTCTTTACTCCTTATAATAAACAACCATTGTAATAGACTTGGTGTGTGTTTCTTCATTTGTACATATTCTTTTGTGCTATGCATTTAAAATTATATAAATGGCATTGTGCTGTAAATCAGTGTGACTTAGAATGCTGATCCCCAAATTTTTTGTTACAAGTCAGCAGTACGATAAGCAAAAAAATTGAGAATTAGTGTAGAAATGTTTCTCCTATATTTTGTATGTGATGATTATATTTATTCAAATGTAATTATATGCCTTTGGAATCTAATAATAAAAATTGACCTATATTTTGTATATCCTTGCTTTTTTACACTTTGTTTTACTAATAATTATTTTTATTGCATTTTATGGTCTAATAGGCCTGTGACTCATTAGAAATTTAATGAAGCTGGTCCTTTACCACAATTTGAGAAGCACTACTAAGGTCTTTATTGTGCTTACTGCTTTTTCCATTCAGCACTGTTAAGCTCTATCTACAATCTGAGTATTTGGTAACTTCTCTTAATCTCCTTTTGATTCCAAGTCTTACAAAGTGAATATTATTTGACCCCAAAGCTGGTGATTTTTAAAACTGTATTTTTAATTAATATCTAAGTTCATTTCATTATGATCAAAGAACATAATTTTGATGATCTTATTCTTGAGACAGAGTTCACAAATTACTTTGGGACAAAGGAATTATCAGACAAGTAATGGTCCCATGTACCTAAATCAAAACCACTCTCCAATAATGATCTGCTTTCAAGAAGAGCATTAATATTTTTCCTTTAATAAGGAAAATGAACTAAAGATAGATAAGGATTGGCCTTGTAAACACAAGGTTTGGCTTAAATGGCTAATCTTGAGCACTGATACTAGGGGTGACTGCTGGCTGGTACAGCATACTTCTGTAGCAGGTTTGAAAGCCTTTGGGGAAGGCTGGATGGTGAAATTTCAAGCTCTTGTTAATCTCAGTTTCACTGGGAAATAGTTGAAAGCCCAAGTAGATAAATTCAGATCATGACATATAATCAGGTCTACAACTGGCTCAAAATTGTCTTTTCCAAATCCCAAATCCAGTATTCTTGGCCCTCTCTCCCATTTCCCAAGTCCTAATCTAGGTTTGCTTTTGCTGGTAACAAAGCATGAAGTAAGCCAAGGTAGATGGGAACCCTCCCTGAATAAATCTGTATGTTGACCCTTCTTAAATAAACAGAGTAGGGCAGATTCTACTCCGCAATGAATGTGACCTCTTTCAAATCCCCAGGGATGACTAACTAGTTACAGTGTGACTTAGAAAAAAAATGACCTAACATTTAAGTGACCTTGTACTGAAAATGTTCTCCTTCCTAATTTGCTCTTTTTATACCACAAAGCTATGGGAAGGGTCAAATGAGATCATATATGAAACTGCTCCAGAGACAAAGACAAAATTGAATTGCTTTGTGCTGTTAAGATTGGTATTGTTGCATGAGATTTGAATCTAATGTTGGTTAAGTTTGGAAACATAATCTTAAAACTTTAACTTTTTGACCCATATATTTTAATAAATTTTAAATTTCCAAATTATTTTTTATTTGCAGAAAAGAAGATACGACAGAGAGTCCCCTATCTCTATCACCCAGTTCCTTTAATGTTAAGCATCTGATATCACCAAAGCTTGTTTGTCAAAACTTAAGAAACCAATCCTAGTAGTTACTCTTACCTAACTTCCATGCTTTATTCAGATTTCATCAGTTTTTACACTAATGCCCTTTTTTCTGTTCCAGGGTCTGATCTGGGATACACTACGTTTAGTTGTCTTATCTCCTTAGTCAGTTTTGGCAACAGTTTCTTAGTCTTTCCCTATTGTTTATGAACTTGACTGTTTAGAGAAATATACCGTGGTATACTTGTCAATTTGGGTTTCAATGCTCCATACTTTTTTTTGTTGACTTTTGTCTAAGCAAAATTTTACCCAAATGCCTTCTTTTTTTTTTATTATAAAATTGTCCATTAAAAGTAGAAGAATCATGAAGAAGTAAATCAGTCTTAATAATTAAATTAAACCATAATTTTCATAAATTCCTGGCTATGGAAAGTCTAAATACCTTACAGATACTCTTTTCCCAGACCTCAATACATGACTATTAAATAAATACCAACTGATAGATCATGTTTGCTATATTTAATAGAAGAACCACAGTGAAATCAGAGAAGTGTGCCAAATTAAATGAATTTAAGCTGTATGAGGTTGAGATGAATTCATGTTGTTGATATTAACACATCACTTGATTATTCACCTGAATAATGGTTTTACTTTTCAAAAATACCATTTATACCTTAATACACAGTCAACAAAAAATGATATTTCCAGCAAAATTTAGCTAAGTACATTGTAAGTAAAATTGATTAATCTTGAAAAATGAATTATTTAATTGATAATATAGTTAAAAGGGCTTCCCTGGTGGCTTAGTTGGTAGCATCCACCTGCAGTGCAGGAGACTGCTTGCAATCCAGGAGACCTGGGTTCAAAACCAAAGGAAATGAAGCACTGGCCACACTTAAGGGACCACACTTTCACCTCTCTCTCTCACACACACTCCTCAAGCATACATATATACACAGCACACACACACACAATGACTTAGGGGAAACTTGATTAAAAGCACATAAGTAAAAGACCATGAAAATCATGCATAAGGACAAAAAAATAAAATGATTATTTTATTATTGGAACATTATGAAATTTAATTCCAAAAATGCTGAAACATATTCAGTTAAATGGCTATTAATCTGGGGGTAGTTTAATTTAAAAAACAAAGTAGATTCCTTTCATAAATAGAGAGATTAAAGAGAAACACACTGTGATGGAATCAGGAATGATCAAAACTCTTTTTTTCCATCCTCACTTTCATAAGTGTAGCTCAGAATCATTTCTGTGTATTTAAGGAAATTCTCATCTTCTTTCTACAGCTGTAACTTTCAGGAAAACCATCTGCAGTCAGAGTATTGATGAGTTCTGAAAGTAAAAAGCCCATTAGTCACTTTCAGATAGATCGTGATACTAATCTATTCACCTTTCACAGTAACCAGATTGGTTAAAAACAAGCTTTTGCAATTTTGCTTGAAATTCAGGAGACAAGGAGAGAAAATAAGATACACAAAGCTAAGTAGCCTTGCCAACCTTTTCCAGTAAATCCTTTACAGATCAGTCACTGCTGTCAAAACCCAAGGCAAAAAAACAAAAAACCTGAGCCAGAGGTGCCAAAAGAGTAGTATAAGTGCCAGGATCTCTTATATTTTGGTAATTTAGACATTTCAAAATATAGAAATTAATTGTGCTACTTTCCAATTATGCACTAAATACTATTTTAACAAAATATTTCCTGTCAAAGTACCATTATGTTCTTGTTATTAGGAGACTAATAAAGATACATATTCATACAAGTGTTTGTGCTAAAAGATGTATTTTTTAAGAGGTAACTTTCATTTTTAGACATAAACTAAATCTGATATTTTAAGGAATACTTTATAAAAAATATGACAGAAAGTAATGCAGAAACACTATTTCAATCTCTGTGTTCAAAAGTACTTTGAACTTACCTCATGGAGTTTTTTCCATTGTTTTGTATCAGATTAAACCGACTGAAATTGAGACATTAATCATTTTGATCTACAAAAATGGCAATTTTATATGGTTTAACTTCTTAGCTGCACATGTATCTATTTGTTCTCCACCTGCAAGCGACCTGAATGTACCAGACTGGACATTATTTGCCTTTCCATCTCAGGAACATAGCATGCAGGACTGGCGAATGGAAGATATACAGTGAATGTTTATTATTCTCAAACAAATGAATAAATGCACGGAACTCAGAATTTAATACATCTGAAATAAACTGGTGAAGGAAGGGATGTCCTCCTTTCCGGGATGTAGCCCCAGTAAGGACAAATACCCCTTTCAGAAGAAAGCAGAGGGTTGCTTTATTTTGCTTCATTTGTATTTTAAAGTTATGCTTTTACAAGGGCAAATATCTAGATGGCTGGCTATGTATTATACCCTCCTATATAAATTTTAATGTGTGCATATAGTTTAAAAGTGAAACATAATTACAGTTATAGAATTTCTACTCTTTTTACATACATTATATATCATACAAATAGGAACTATTATAGTCCTGCCAGGTGTGATGGCATAACATATATGTGGATTCTGTATTTAGATACTTATAATTTGTGGAAAATTATATTAATGAAGGAAACATTTATCTCATCAGAGCTAAAGAAAATAGACTATAGTAATCTGTGGGGAAAATGCAATACAGAGTGGTTTTGGCTTAAGAAATTGGAAAATTCTCAATTTTTTCCCCATTTTTACTCCTGTAAAGATATCCTTATTGTCATATGATTTTATGGCAAAACCAATACAATATTGTAAAGTAATTAACCTCCAATTAAGATAAGTTAATTAATTGAAAAAATTATACTCCTATATATTGTACAACATAGGAATATAGCCAATATTTTATAATAAATGTAAATGGCTATAATCTTTAAAAATTGTGAAACAATATGTTGTGTATCTGAAACACATAATATTGGACATCATCTACACCTCAATAAAAAAATGATATGCCTTGTATAATTCACTGCCTATTCACCTCCATGCCTTTCTGTCTAAGCAAAACCTGCTTCTCCATGGCTGATAACAAGGCTTGTTCATGAGATAAAGAGGGCTTCCCAGGTGGTGCTACTAATAAAGAACCTACCTGCCAAGGCAGAATATATAAGAGACGCTGGTTTGATCCCTGGGTAGGGAAGATCCCCTGGAGGAGAGCCCAGCAACCCATTCCAATATTCTTGCTTGAAGAATCCCATGGACAGAGGAGCTTGGCATAGGGTCCATAGGGTTGCAAAGAGTCAGATATGACTAAAGAAACTTAGCACGCACATGAGATAAAGAACCTAGCCTGGTGTTCATTTTCGCAGTGCCAGGCTGAAGAGTCCCCCAGAAGTGCTTGGTTAGGGAACTCTGGTACTGGAGAGATAACACAGGAACTTTCTATTTATACTTAATAGTACTTACTCTGCGCCTGGCATTGTAGTAGGCAGTGTGCCTCAGCTTCAGAAACATAGTGTGGAAGAGACAAAAAATAAACAACTTTCCCATCTATACTGTCCAGTAGTGATAAAAGAAAATGAATGAAAACCAACTCAGGTTAAAAAAAAAAGCATGTGAGGGTGGCTGCCCTTTAGGTAGGGTGGTCAAAAGAGGCCTCTCCAAAAAGGTGTTATCTGAGCAGAGCCCTAGATGAAGCAAGGGAGTGAGACGTGCAGACACCTGAAGGAGCCATGGAATAGCAACGAGGGTGCCCCAGGTGCTGCTTGGAAATGGCTGGACATGGCACCAGAGTGCTGGCATTCAGCCAAACTGGTTTCTTTTAGTTTACTTTCAATCAGATTCTGTCTAACCAAGTCATCTGAAGTTCACCAGATCACTCTCTGGGAACTTTTTCCATATTCCATGCTCACCTCCAAGAAAGACACTTTGGGCAGAGGAAAACATCTAGGGAAGTCAGTCTTGGGTCCTACATATTCCTGGCATTTTGCTAGTTCAACCACTGTAGACAAGTGTCACCCAGTTTTCCATGGAATCATTGCCCTCCGGAATCCAGATAAGGCTCCAAGGCTCTCTCTGAGCTCTGCGGCTGCCTCTAGAAACCCGAGAAAGCCACATCAGTGGTGAGCCTGGTCAGACAAAGAAGCTTCCATGGAGCAGGTGGTGTGGGAAGGCTCTGCCTTGTACCAGGACTCTCACACAATCACACCAGGCTTCACACACCCACAGAGCCTGAAGAGACAGTGGTCACAACAGTGGAGTTCATGTATGCTTTCTTGTTTGGTGAAGTCCCATACCTTTTGAGGAAAATATAAAGATCAATAAAATATGTCAGTTCTCCAGTTTATGATTTAATGGATGAGATGGATAATGTTCCTGTAGTACTAAATATTATGAGTGGTACATGGTCTAAGGAAGTATGAAAAAATAAGAGGCAGATTTCAATTGGAGACATGAAATCAGGTACTATGTAAAGTGTCCAACAAAGTGCCCAGCATGTAGTAAACACTCAATAATTTTTGGTTATTATACTACGATCAGGATTGGCTTCATATAGGAAGCAGCATTTGAGACAAGGTAGGATTGACAGACATATCATAGGATGCCCAGTTAAATATATATTTCAAATAAACAACAACAATAAATTTTTAGTCTATGTCCAAATACTGAATGGGACACACTAACACTAAAATATATTTGCTGTTTATCCGACATTCAAATTTAACTGGGCATCCTCGTCTTTTATTTGCTAAATCTGGTAACTCCTTAGAAAAGAAAATTCAATAAAGAGCAGGGAAATAAATTAGCAGGTCCAAAGTTACAGAAACCGGAAAGAAATAATAGTTTCATTGCATTTTATGTTTTCCAATAATTGTTCACACTTACTACTGAGTACTTACTATGTGGCAATCTGAGGGCTTTACAAAGATTAACTTATTTATTCTTCATAAAAATGTGTGGTAAGTTATCACTAGGAGGAATCTGAGGCATAAAGAAGTGGAGTACTTTGTCCAAAAGCAGAGCTGGGAAATGGTGTAGCTGGGATTATGAATCTAGGATATTTGGCTTCAGGGGCTGCCTGTCCTAACCATTCTGGATAAAGGGAAGTCATCTCTGCTCACAGTAAGCTTACTGAAGCCCTTCAGGATCAGTTCATCGTCATAGTCAGTCAAAAGTCAGATCCACCAACCATCATTCCTATGTAAACTGAAACCTCAGTTGTCAAATCTCTACCTCCTGGTGGGCTATGGCTAGCCTGCCTCTGCCACCCTCTGTATTCTTTCAAGTACTCCAATAGTAGGTCCTCCCATGTTCCCCCTTGCATTTCCAAAGTCACCATGTTCCTGGAATGTGGAATTTTCCACGAACTGGGCTACCTTTGCAATAGCTTATCAGAAGCAAACAAGCTTGGGGAATTGAGCAAGAAATTCTAGGACAACAACCTTACAGAAGGAGCGAGGGATGCAGGGTGCATGTTGACTGTCTCAATGGGACAAAGATAATGATTAATCAGACCTCCTGCAGATTTAAATAGGATGGGGCCTGGAAGAGGAGGCAGTCTTCCTTTCTTTCAGCTGGGTGCTTCTCTTGAGTCAGACCTACCCACGGCAGAGATGTTTTCCGTGAGGGACCTCTGCCTGGTCCTGAGTTTGGTGGGTGCAATTCAGGTATGGCCTCTATTTCCTTTTCTCTTTCTCCCTGGTGTTTATTCTACAAAGAGCTTGCAGGTCTGAGTCAGCTATGTGTATATCATCACACACTGCTGGCTTTATAAACTGTAGCCTGTGGAGGCAAGTTCCCAGATAGGACTGACATCTCAAGAATACAGGGAATATGATCCTAAGAGAGAGACTTAGCTGGACCCAAGTGTATAAATTCACAGGGGGAAGCTTCTGCACCTGTACCTTGGTTTTATATTGTTTGTTTGTTTTAAAGAGAAGAAATCTTTGCTATCTTTGTTGCTGTAAAGCCTTGGGATTGCTAGCTAACAGAACATTCTTATGATAAGAATTTTTAACCTAATTATTAATTTGTATTTGCCCATAACATGCAGAGCAATGGTTTAATGTAGCTTTTCTAAGAGTTTGTTTTGTGTTTAAGACAAAAGAAAATTAGCTATTTTTTAAAACAAATTACACAGTAAAATCAGAAGAGATTAATTGATAAAGCAATATGCTTTTGGAAGAAATTGTATGCTTTTAAGATAATCACAAATATTGCAATAATTCCTAAAGTTTGACTACAAGGTTCTACACAAAAGAAGAGAAACTTCATTCAACAATACTTTTGAAACACAATTAATCTTATGAAAACATCATAAATCTGTTCTAAAAATTCAGTTACTTCCAGGCCGTGAACTATGCTGGTTTATTTCTTTCTCTTTACTACTTATAAACCCTACCAGAGTAGAAGAAACTCAAGAGTATTTCTAACATAATTTTCTCCCGTACAGTAAGCAACAAATAACCATTTTTTTAGGAAATAAGACTAACATCACTTGCTAAAGTTATATTTTGCATAATGCATAAATTTCATTTATTTCTCCACTATTGGCATAAATATTTAATTTTCACCTGTTTTTATTATCTTGTCATTTTATTCCAAAGTACGTCTAAATTTATAATTTTATTTTTTAAAACAAAAAGATTGTGCTTGTTCCTTTAAATAAATCGCTCTTGATTGCTTGAATTCACATTACTATTATTGGTTTTTTTTTTTTTAATGAGACAGAAAATACTAACTAATTATAAAAATAAACTACTGAGGGCTTTCCTAGTGGCTCAGTGGTAAAGAATCCACCTGCCATTGCAGGAGATGCAAGAAAGGCAGGTTCAATCCCTAGTCTGGGAAGATCCCACATGCCGCAGAGCAACTAAGCCCATGCTCCAGAGCTATTGAGCCTGTGCTCTAAAGCCTGGGAACCGCAACTACTGCAGCCCGAAAGCCCTAGGGTCTGTTCTCCGCAACAAGAGAACCCACGACCATGCACACCGTAAGTGGAGAGGATTCCCAAAACTAGAGAAAAGCCAGCGCAGAGAAAATAAATAAATTAAATGATAACAAAAATAAACTACTGAGATTAAGACAGTCGGAAAACTCCCTGCAAGTCGGTGGTACAAAATAAAAATAGTTAAAACCTAAAATCAACATTGATGTATTAAGTTATACCACCTTGTTGGAAGAATATTTATATATCCTATTTCACTCATTGATACCAATAGAAAATTTTTTTAAATTTTTATTTCCAATTATAAGATGTTCAAAAAAAGTTGCCAATCTTGGACCTTCTTTTTTTTCTTTCAGTATACTTTTCATTTCAAATAAAAGAAATTATTATGTGAGTAACCCTAAAAGCATTTCTGAGTCTGAATTGTCCACATATTTGTCCTCAGTATATGGTTGTTTAAATTTTGGACCCATAAGGTCATTGTAGATATTCGAAGGAGACACAGACCTGAAGTGTAGGTTTTTTCCTATTAAAACAGGAGTTAGAGGAGAGAGAACTCTTGAGTTTCTCCATTATTTTTCTATCTCCAGATATGAACGAAAATGTAAATTTTAACTGTTTGTTGATTCAAGTAATTTTTCTTTAATAACAGATCCTTTAAAACTCCTAACATTTACGAAAGGTTTGATTAGTGTCAAACACAGTTAAGGTTCGTACACTAATCTCCTTTAACCTCACAACTGCACAAAATGGGCCTTAAGGATTTTCATCCAAAAGATAAGAAAACTGAAGCTTATAGAGCCCCTTGGATCCCTTGGTCAGGATTTATAGGCATGCCAGTGTCTCCTCTTTATCTGCTTAAAGATCACCTCTCTTTTTTGTGTGTGTTATCGTTAAAGACAGCAGATGATAGTGATCCTGTCGGCGGTGAATTTTTAGCTGAAGGAGGAGGGGTGCGTGGCCCAAGACTTGTGGAAAAACAGCAATCTACCTGCAAAGAGACAGGCTGGCCCTTCTGCGCTGATGAAGACTGGGTGAGCCATGGGCACGGGGACTGGGGCAGGAGAGCCCTTCCCTGGGCACATGGATTGACTCTGGACAGTCCTTCCTGGCCTGCTGGCAAGTGCATGCAAGCTGCCACTTCAGGTCACTGAAAACTCGTCCAGTAGCAAATAACCTGATCAACCTACATAGCGAATAAAAGAAGACAAGGAGAAAAGAACCTAGTCCTGAGAGCACTGCTTAAATTACCTCCCAGGCTCTGGGTCATTGGTGGGATTAACAGATTGGATTTTAGCTGCATGTTCAGACAAGTACTAGGAACCTGAGTATCAGGGCCTCCAGATTTCATGGGTCCTAATCTATGGTTAAGCGGACCCTGGTCTCTGACTAGCCCTCTGAAACTACTTTTAGGTCAAGAAATGATCTGAAGAGGAGAACAGTGGGAGCTCACGGAAACCTGCAAAATTTTACTGGTTCTGAGAGACAGACTCTTTTATTAATTTTTAAAAATTTACTGAAGTGTAGTTGATTTACAATATTATTTTAATTTCTATTACATAGCAAAGTGACTCAGTAATACATATGTGTATTCTTTGTCACACCCTTTTCCATTATGATTTATCACAGGATATTGACTATACTCCCTAGTGCTATACAGTAGGGCTTTGCTGTTTATCCATCTTGCATGTACTAATTTACATCTGCTAATCCTAGACTCCCAATCCATCCCTCCTCCACCCTCCCTCCCCCTTGGCACCCATAAGTCCGTTTCTGAGAGATAGACTCTTAATTTTTCCTCCTTGTTTCCAGGGTGAAAAATGCCCTTCTGGCTGCAGGATGAAAGGACTGATTGATGAAGTCAATCAAGATTTTACAGGCAGAATAAATAAACTAAGAGATTCACTATTTAATTATCAGAAGACCAATAAGGACTCTAATACATTGACCAAGAACATAGTGGAAATTTTGAGAGGGGATTTTGCCAAAGCTAACAGTAAGTATTACAGTTAGTGCATACAACAAAAACAACAAAAATCAGAAATAGATAGGCTGTCTTCCTGTAACAACTGTGATTTTATTCCAGGATACTTTACATAGAAACACTATCTTTATGATATCCCTGAATTTTAAGGAGGGGCCTTGTTTTAGTCATTTTTATCATGTAAAACAAGATAGTTTAGCATTATTTTAGGTCACAAAGTCAGTCAGAATTTTGGACTGAAGAATAGAATTTAAGTGTGTTCTTTTTTAAGAGTATATTCTGCAAATAAGATGAGCCCAACATTTTGAGTAGATATTTCTGTTTCTGCCTTACAAAGAAAGGTATTGAGAGGTCAAGGGACTTGCCCAAAGGCACAAAGCTCTCATGTGGTGGGGCTGGGAGTGCAATTCAGACTCCACGGAGCTTCTTAGGAAGTGTTTTGCTTTTTTAAAAATATGGAGTCATGTTGTCTCTTTCTCCCAGGCCTAGCACTAAGTCTCATTAGGACCAGGAAACCAGACTTGCTCTGGGCATGGACAGCAAGTTTAGAAAGAGACTGCAGCTCATGAAACCTTGCCTTCACTCTTTATATCATTGGGAGACTCAACTAATTAATTTTATGGTGCAAGAGCAACTGGCAAGTGAATGATCCTGCTGACTTATTAAAAAAAGAAAGTTTACAAACAATTTCAAACCTATAGCTGGGAAGAAAACCTTTCCAGTAAGAAAATCCAAGAATATATTCAAGTTCCTTGATTAAGGATATAATGAAATAATTGGAATGTGATTAAACATTATTTTATCTCAATTATACTTTTAAATTTTCAGAGATTTATTTGAAGTGAGTGAAGTGACGTCACTCAGTCGTGTCCGACTCTTTGTGACCCCATGGACTGTACCTTCCAGGCTCCTCTGTCCATGGGATTTTTCAGGCAATAGTACTGGAGTGGATTGCCATTTCCTTTTCCAGGGCATCTTCCCAACCCAGGGATTGAACCCAGGTCTCCCGCATTGTAGACAGATGCTTTACCAGACTGTACCTTAATTAATATTCATGTATGACTACAGGATATTGCCCAAATATCAAACACCTAATAGATTTGAAAATCACAAATTAAATGTTTAGAGTAGAAACTATTATAGAAGTAAAATGGGGAATATCCATAAGCAAATTGCCTTCTTTTTCTGACTAACACAAGCAAATCACTCAGCAGCTACTTCAGTATCCATATTTTCCATTTCAGACAATGATAATACATTTAACCAAGTATCAGAAGATCTGAGAAGCAGAATTGAGATCCTAAGGCGCAAAGTCATAGAGCAAGCACAACATATCAACCTTCTGCAGAAAAATGTCAAGAATCAACTGGTAGATATGAAACGATTGGAGGTGAGTAACTATGTGGCTCTGACTTCAGATTTCCTTGTTTTTGAGTAGCAAGGAAAGGAAGGCAATAGTCATTCATTAAATGCCTACTTTACGTAGAGCAATGTGTTATAGCTATTATCTACCTACAAAGTAGGTATTATGGATCCTCTCTACAGATGAAAAAACAAGCTCAGTGCTATTAAGTAAAATTTTCAAGGGCATGTAAAGTGGTAATTTCAAAACCAAATATTCAGCCTTTGCTTGTCTTATTCCAAGCCCTGCTTGTCCCTGACATCACCGCGTCTCTGAGTCTTCAGCTTCAGTCTCAGAGAGGATCACATCATTAATGTTTCCTTTGGAGGGAATAGCACTTTCCTCTTGATCTATTCTAAGATAAATCCAGATAGTTCCTATTGTTTGTCCTGGCCAGCCTTACAATACCCAAGTTCTCTTCCACTGAGGATGGTTGGTAGGTCTCCAAGTCAAACAAGTGAAACCAGTTTCCAAAAAGTAAGTTAATTACTAAGAACTCAACAGACAGTTTATTTACAGCTACCTCTTTTTTTTTAATCTTTTCCCCCTCTCTCTAGGTGGACATTGATATTAAGATCCGATCTTGCAAAGGGTCATGCAGTAGAGCTTTAGAACATAAGGTAGATCTGGAGGACTATAAAAATCAGCAGAAGCAACTTGAACAGGTTATTGCCATAAACTTACTTCCCTCTAGAGACACTCAATACTTATCACTGATAAAAATGAGTGCAGTTACAGGCCCTGTACCCAGAGAGTTAAAGAGCCAGCTTCGAGAGGCCCCTCCAGAATGGAAGGCACTGCTGGAAATGCAGCAGATGAAAATGGTGTTGGAAAATTTCGGTGGCGATGGACATGCCAGAGGAGACTCTGTATCTCACAGAACAGGATTAGCACCAGAAAGTCCCAGGAAGCCTGGAACCGGTAGTATAGGAAATGTGAACCCTGGGAGCTACGGACCTGGAAGTAGTGGCACTTGGAGCCCCGGCCACCCCGAGCCCGGAAGTGCTGGCACCTGGAACACCGGCCGCCCCGAGCCCGGAAGTGCTGGCACCTGGAACACCGGCCGCCCCGAGCCCGGAAGTGCTGGCACCTGGAACACCGGCCGCCCCGAGCCCGGAAGTGCTGGCACCTGGAACATCGGCAGCCCCGAGCCCGGAAGTGTTGGCATTCGGAATACTGGAAGCTCTGGATCTTCAAGTTTTAGGCCAGATAGCTCAGGTCATGGGGGGAACATTAGGCCTTCCAGTCCAGACTGGGGCACCTTTAGAGAGGAAGGAAGTGTAAGCTCAGGGACAAAGAAAGAGTTCCACACAGGTAAACTTGTCAGTGCTAAAGGAGAAAAAGAGCTTCTCATCGGTAATGAGAAGGTCAGCTCTGGTCACGCAACTACCACTCGTCGTTCATGCTCTAAAGTCATTACAAAGACTGTCACAAATGCCGAAGGTCACACAGAAACGACCAAAGAAGTGGTCAAGTCTGAAGATGGTTCTGACTGTGGTGACGCAGACTTTGACTGGGACCATACTTTTTCTACGAGGGGTAACCTAGAGGATTTCTTTCATAGAAACAGTGATGGTTTCTTCACCCATAAGTTACACGAGTTTGACGGTAAGACACGCTTAGAATCCGATGTTCCAGACTTAAGGGAAATTGGCTCTTCCGGTAGTAAAACTTCAGCTCACAGCAAACAGTTTCTAAGCAGTAGCACAACTATCAGCAGAGGTGGCTCTGCGCTTGAAAGCAAGAACTTTAAAATGGCAGATGAGGCCGAAAGCATAGAGGATCTTGGCATTAAAGGAGCACATGCCACCAAGACAGGCCACGCTAAAGCTCGTCCTGCCAGAGGTATCCACACTTCTCCTTTGGGGGAGCCTTCCCTGACCCCCTAGACTAAGTTGATTACTCCTGCCACGTGTCTCCCATAGCACCTTTTACTTCTTTCTTAGTCCTCTATCCTGCTTAATTGAAATTACATGGTTTTGTGTGTGTGTGTGTGTGTGTGTGTGTGTGTGTGTGTGTGTGTGTGTGTGCGCGCGCACGCGCGTGTGCGCATGCTAGACTGTAAGTTCCATGGGGGCAGGGACTTTGTCTCTCATGTTCATTTCTGTATTCCCAAATGCCTAACAGTGTGGAATCAGCATTCAATAAATACATGTTATATGAATTAATTAATTAATCCCTTGAACTCAATTTTAAATTTGTTTATTCAAATTCTTTTACCACTCAGAATGTGTGCTGTTGGAAATTGTCACTGACATTAGTCATATTTTTAGTGTATGGCTCAGGTGACATTGAGGTCAGGGTAAAAATAAGTGATATTAGTACTAAATGCTAAAGATATCTTTGCTGATTACTTGCCATTAATCAGTATGTGGAAGTGAAATTACAAATTCATTGAGAAAAAGCCCCCTTGCAATTTGTACATATAAATGCTATTGACTTGCATAAGTTCCATCCCTGTGTAAGCACATCCTTTCTCTATAAAGAGAAGGAAGAATGGAAGGAAGGGAGGGAAAGAAGCCAGTTATTTTCATTTAATCTAGGCCATTTAACTTTGTAAAGTTAAATGAGAGAAATTTCTTCCAACCAGCTTAATTTTTTTTTTTTTAGACTGTTATGATGTCCTCCAAACACATCCTTCAGGTGCCCAAAGTGGCATTTTCAGTATCAAGCTACCAGGATCCAGTAAAATTTTTTCTGTTTATTGCGATCAAGAGACCGGTTTGGGAGGATGGCTTTTGATCCAGCAAAGAATGGATGGATCACTGAATTTTAACCGAACCTGGCAAGACTACAAGAGAGGTTTCGGCAGCCTAAATGACAAGGGAGAAGGAGAATTCTGGCTAGGCAATGAATACCTCCACTTACTAACCCTGAGGGGCTCCATCCTTAGGGTTGAATTAGAAGACTGGGCTGGGAAAGGGGCTTATGCAGAATATCACTTGAGAGTAGGCTCTGAGGCAGAGGACTATGCCCTGGAGGTCTCCTCTTACAAGGGCACAGCAGGTGATGCGCTGATTGAGGGTTCTGTGGAGGAAGGGACAGAGTACACTTCTCACACTGGCATGCGGTTCAGCACCTTCGACAGGGATGCAGACAAGTGGGAAGACAACTGCGCTGAAGTCTACGGAGGAGGCTGGTGGTACAACAACTGCCAGGCAGCCAATCTCAATGGCATCTACTATCCTGGCGGCTCCTATGACCCCAGGGACAACAGTCCCTATGAGATTGAGAATGGTGTGGTCTGGGTCCCCTTCAGAGGTGCAGATTATTCTCTCAGGGCTGTTCGTATGAAAATCCGACCCCTTGTGACACAATAGGCTGAAGGAGTGGAAGTGAGAGGACTCTATTTAGTGAAGAAGAGAAAAAATTAAGGAAGAGAAAGGAGTTGAGATTCTTTACAGCCTACTAAAAATTCTCAGGTGCTATTTTATTATTCTTTGTATTGTAGCTAAATGTAACTGAGACATAGTAGTGTTTATAAAATAAAGCTATATGAGTTTTTAATCTTTAAAATAGTTCCATGGGCTTTAAAATTTGTATTAAAATGCACCAAGGGACACACAGCACATCAGTAAGAGGAAGTGAGGTGGAAGGTCCTCTATGCAACACTTAAGGGTGTAGTTTTGAGAATGTCTCCATTTCATACCACCCGAAGTCACAGGGTCATTGTAAAGCAAAAAGTAGCTTCATCTATTCTACTTGAATTATTTTAAACCAATATCTTAAGTTGCAAATCACTGGACTGAACAATGGCTGGCCTTTGTTTAGGAATTTACAAATTACTATGTACATTAATCTCCTCTGTTGGCAAGCAAATCCAGCAAGGCAGAAGGAGCATTCTTTCCTAATAGAAATAGAAACCTATCTACTTTTTAAGACTTCCAATGAAGACCTTAATGCACCTTAAAATTTTTCCCCAGAGTCTAACCAATTTCCTTCAGAAAATACATGGAAAAAAGCATTTAAAATCTTTTAAATATTTACAAGTAGTCCAAACACATTGAACTTAACACCTTAATAAAAAATCCCCACAGTTTTCATTTCACTTCATTTTTCACCAATCATAAAGTATGTTCTGTGATGTATTACTTATTAAAGTGAGACAATTTTTGAAACCACCTCAATATGACCTATATAAATATAGTCATACATTCAATCTATTTACATTGGTCAGTATTTTATTTGATCTAAGTTGCATCTTTGGTGGCCTTGGCTCCTGGCCCCAATTTTTAACTCACATTTTCTTCTAGTGAGAACCACTTGCCACTTACCCTTGAACATGTATTAAAATATCACAAGCATATTGGGATCCCAGTACATTGCTCTCACTTGCATAAAGTTTCCATCCCAATGAAAATGCATCCTTTCTCCTAGGAAGGGATGAGGGGAAGGAAGGATGGGAGGGAGAGAGGGAGAAGAAGGAGGGAGGGAGGAGGGGTAGGAAAAAGGAAAGGGCTCTGGGCGGTGCCTGGGGAAGTGGAAAAAAGGTAAGCAAAACAGCTTGCAAATGAGTCACATATAATGGTCCAATATTCTTGCATTTCCTTATGTGCTGCTGAAAATCCTTGCTACAAATAAGTGACTCCCTCCGAATCTTTATATAGATGGCTAAGAGCTTCTTCAGAATTTAAAAAGATTTTCATTTATTTCAGACATTAGTTTCAGACATTATTTCAGACATTTCAGGCATATTATTTCTAAGTCTACCTCCTTAGATATATCTACCCACACATCTGCCTACACACAATTTGAGTTGGAAGTAGAAATATTTTATTTTCCAGAATATCACACTATTAGGGACAGAATTGATCCCCAAGTCAAAGTGACTTTGACTGTGAAGGGCCATTTTCTCCATCTGCCTCTTTAAGCTGTATTTCTCTCTTGCTTTCTGGTATTCCACACCCTCCTGTCTTACCTCTCTCAGTCTGTAATTTGCAATTCCTGCTCAGATCACTCCTTAAATGTAGGAGTTTTTCATTGCAACAACTTTAGTGCTCATTTTTATCAGTTGGAATTAGGTTTGACACATGTGGCTTAAATAAGACAGAAACCTCTACAGAAATATGCCCCCATGAAATCTTGGGGAAACCATCATCCTAATAGATAACTTTCACCCTCAAGTTTACCTCGTGGCCCAAATATTTTGTCTTGGGCCGTCTGGAGGAGGAGAGACAGAGGAGAAAGAGTTAGCTTGTCTCTTTTAAGGAACTTTCCAGGATGTCCCATAGAGCACATCCACTATGTCGCATAAGTCACAAAGACAGGCCAAGCTGCCAGAAGGATCAAGATTCCTTGCTTATTTGCTGGGGTACAAAACTATCCTGATTAAAATTAGGAAGACAGGGAGGATAGAGGTTAGGAGAAGCAGTTAGCAATCATAGCCAGACCATTGTTTCTCACTCTGCAAGTGTTTTCTCCTTAGATAATTTGACAATTGCTACAGCTCCAGTTACCATCAATAAGTTGTTGATAACTTAATCTAATCTATATTTTTCAACTACTACTGAACCCATTCAGTTAAATATTTCTCATTAATCTAAGATTAACCAATTACTTTCCCATCAAAACCTATTGTCTCACCCTAGTTCTAATTTTAGTCATAGACCTCACTAGCCCTCCTGTTTCTTAATCTAGAAAAATTAGTCTCAGCTTCTATGCTTCCTTTCAATCAATTATCCAGTCTACTCCTAAATCATCTTCTACTCTCAAAATGGTCATTATTGCAACACTTTTATGCTCTTATGTTATCTCATGTTAATCTTTTTTCTTTCAAGCTGTTTAACAGTCTGTTAACCTCACACCTTACTGCCATTCTTTATTTTTTTTAATTGAAGTACAGTTAATTTACAAAATGTTGTGTTAGTATCAGGTATACAGGAAAGTGATTTATATGTATATACATATACACATATATATGTATTATGAAAAGGAATAAATATATCATTTTTGTATTCTTTTCAATCATAGGTTATTAAAAGATATTGAATATAGTTCCCTGTGCTATATAATAGTATCTTGTTTTATATATATTTTATATATACTACTATATATATGTTAATCCCAAACTTCTTATTTATCTATCTCCCCTCATCCCCTTTGATAACAGTAAGTTTATTTTTTGTCTTTGAATCTATTTCTATTTTGTAAATAAATTAATTTGCATCAATGTTTTAGATTCCACATATAAGCAATATCATGTAACATTTGTCTTTCTCTGTCTGATTTACTTAATTTAGTATGATAATCTCTGGGTCCCTCCGTGTGGCTGCAAATGGCATTATTTATTTTTAATGGTTGAGTAATATTCCATTATACAAATTAGAGATACCAAGGGAACATTTCATTCAAAGATGGGTACAATAGAAGACAGAAATGGCAAGGACCTAAAAGAAGCAAAATATATTAGGAAAATGTGGCAAGAATACACAGAAGAACTATACATTAAAAGTCTTAATGATCTGGATAACCAAATTGTTGTGGTCTCTCATCTAGAGCCAGACATCCTGGAGTCTGAAGTAAAGTGGGTCTTAGGAACCATCACTATGAACAAACTTGGTGCAGGTGATGGAACTTCAGCTAAGCTATTTATTCCAAATCCTAAAAGATGATGCTGTTAAAATGCTGCATTCTTTTTGCCAGCCAATATGGAAGACTCAGCAGTGGCCACAGGACTGGAAAAGGTCAATTTTAATTCCAATCCCCAAAAGGGCAATGCTGAAGAATGTTCAGCATTTGAAGAGTGAACACCGACATTTTAGGAATCAGTAAATTAAAATGGCCTGGAATGGGCGAATTTAACTCAGATGATCATTGTATTTACTATTCTGGGCAAGAATTCCTTTGAAGAAATGGAGTAGCGATCATAGGCAACAAAAGAAAGAGTCCAAAATGCAATACTTGGGTGCAATCTCAAAAATGACAGAATGATCTCTGTTCATTTCCAAGGCAAATCATTCAATATCACAGTAATACAAGTCTATGCCCTGACCCGTAAGGCTGAAGAAGCTGAACAGTTCTATGAAGACCTACAAGACCTTCTAGAACTAACACCCCAAAAGGATGTCTCTTTCATTATTAGGGACTGGAATGAAAAGTAGGAATTCAAGAGATACCTGGAGTAACAGGCAAATTTAGCCTTGGAGTACAAAACGAAACAAGTCAAGGGCTAACAGAGTTTTGCCAAAAGAATGCACTGGTCATAGGAAAAAAAAAGACAACTCTTCCAACAATACAAGAGACAGTTCTATACATGGATATCACCAGATGGTCAATACCGAAACCACATTGATTATATTCTTTGCAGCCAAAGATGGAACCTCTATACAGTCAGCAAAACCAAGACCGGGAGCTGAGTGTGGCTCAGATCATGCCAAATTCAGACTTAAACTGAAGACAGTAGGGAAAACCACTAGACCATTCAGATATGACCTAAATCAAATCCCTTATGATTATAGAGTGAAAGTGACAAGTAGATTCAAAGGATTAGATCTGATAGAGTATCTGAGGAAATATGGGTGGAGGTTGATGATACTGTACAGGAGGCAGTGATCAAGACCATCCAAAGAAAAAGAAATGCAAAAAATAAAAACCAAAATGATTGTCTGAGGAGCCCTTACAAGTAAGAAAAGAAGAAAAGGTAAAGGTACAGGAAAAAGGAGGATATACCCACTTGAATGCAGAGTTCCAAAGAATAGCAAGGAGAGATAAGCAAGCCTTCCTCAATGATCAATGCAAAGAAATAGAGTAAAACAACAGAATGGAAAAGACTGAAGATCTCTTCAAAAAAATTAAAGATAACTGTCATGCGAAAATGGGCACAATAAAGGATAAAAATGGTATGGACATAACAGAAGCAGAAGATATTAAGAAGAGGTGGCAAGGATACACAGAAGGACTACAAAAAAGATCTTCATGACCCAGATAACCACGATGATGTGATCACTCACCTAAAGCCAGACAACCTGGAATGTGAAGTCAAGTGGGCCATAGGAAGCATCACTACAAACAAATTTAGTGGAGGTGATAGAATTCCAGTGGAGCTATTGCAAATCCTGAAAGATGATGCTGTGAAAGTGCTGCACTCAATATGCCAGCAAATTTGGAAAACTCAGCAGTACTAGAGGTCTAGAAAACGTCAGTTTTCATTCCAATCCCAAAGAAAGGCAATGCCAAAGAATGCTCAAACTATCGCACAATTGCACTCATCTCACACGCTAGTAAAGTAATGCTCAAAATTCTCCAAGCCAGGCTTCATCATTATGTGAACCGTGAACTTCCAGATGTTCAAGCTGGTTTTAGAAAAGGCAGAAGAACCAGAGATCAAACTGCCAACATTCGTTGGATCATCGAAAAAGCAGGAGAGTTCCAGAAAAACATCTACTTCTTCCTTATTGACTATGCCAAAGCATCTGAGTGTGTGGATCACAACAAACTGTGGAAAATTCTTAAAGAGATTGGAATACCAGACCACCTTACCTGCCTCCTGAGAAATCTGTATGCACATCAGGAAGCAACAGTGAGAACTGGATATGGAACAACAGATTTGTTCCAAATTGGGATAGGAGTATGTCAAGACTGTATATAGTCACCCTGCTTATTTAACTTCTATGCAGAGTACATCATGTGAAATGCTGGGCTAGATTAATCATAAGCTGGAATCAAGATTGCCAGGAGAAATATCAATAACCTCAGATACACAGATGACACCGCAATTATGGTAGAAAGTGAAGAAGCACTAAAGAGCCTCTTGATGAAAGTGAAAGAGGAGAGTGAAAAAGTTGACTTAAAAGTCAACATTCAGAAAACCAGGATCATGGCATCCAGTTCCATCACTTCAGGGCAAATAGATGGGAAAACAATGGAAACAGTGAGAGACTTGATTTTGGGGGCTCCAAAATCACTGCAGATGGTGACTGTAGCCATGAAATTAAAAGACGCTTGCTCCTTGGAAGAAAAGCTATGTCCAACCTAGACAGCATATTAAAAAGCAGAGATGTTACTTTGCTGAAAAAGGCCTGTCTAGTCAAAGCTATGGTTTTCCAGTTATCATGTATGAATGTGAGAGCTGGACTATAAAGAAAGCTGAACATTGAAGAACTGATGCTTTTGAACTGTGGTATTGGAGAAGTCTCTTGAGAGTCCCTTGGACTACAAGGATATCCAACCAGTCAATCCTCAAGGAAATCAGTCCTGAATATTCATTGGAAGGACTGATGTTTGGCCTGATGCAAATAACTGACTCATTCGAAAAGACCTTGATGCTGGGAAAGAATGAAGATGGGAGAAGAGGATGACAAAGGATGAGATAGTTGGATGGCATCACTGACTTGATAGACATGAGTCTGAGCAATCTCTGGGATTTGGTGATGGACATGGAAGACTGGCATGATGCAGTCCATGGGTTCACAAAGAATCAGACACGACTGAGTGACTGAACTGAGCTGAAATGAAAAATATTCAAACTACCACACAACTGTGCTCATTTCACATGCTAGCAAGTAATGCTCAAAATCCTTCAACCTTGGCTTCAACAGTATGTGAACTGAGAACTTCCAGATGTACAAACTGAATTTTGAAAAGGTAGAGGAACCAGAAATAAAATTGCCAACACCCACTGGATCATAGAGAAAGCAAGGAATATCAGGAAAACATCTACATCTGCTTCATAGACTTTGCAAAATCCTTTAACTGTATGGACTACAACAAACTGTGGAAAATTCAAGAGATGGAAATATCACATTACGTTACCTGACTCCTGAGAAACCTGTATGCACGTCAGAAGGAACAGTTAAAACTGTACATGGAACAACAGACTGGTTCAAAATTGAGAAAGGAGTATGTCAAGGCTGTGTATTGTTACCTGCTTATTTAACTCATATGCAGAGTATATCATGCAAAATTCTGGGCTGGATAAACCTACAAGCTGGAATCAAGACTGTCAAGAGAAATATCAGTAGCCTCAGATATGCAGATAATACCATCTTAATGGCAGAGTGAAGAGAAAGTAAACAGCCTCTTGATGAGAGTGAAAGAGGAGAGTGAAAAGCTGGCTTGAAACAACATTCAAAAAAATAAGATCATAGCATCCAATCCCATCACTTCATGGCAAATAGATGGAGAAAAGTGGAAACAGTGGTAGATTTTATTTTCTTAGACTCCAAAATCACTGCAGTCGGTGACTAAGCCATGGAATTAAAAGATGCTTGTTCCTTGGAAGAAATGCTATGACAAACCTAGACAGTGTATTAAAAAGCAGGGATACCATTTTGCTGACAAAGGTCCGTATAGTCAAAGCTATAGTTTTGCCAGTAGTCATGTGTGCCCTGAGAGCTGGACCATAAAGAATGCTGAGTGCTGAAGAAATGCTGCTTTCAAATTGTGGTTCTGGAGAGGACTCTTGAGAGTCCCGTGGACAGCAAGAAGATCAAACTAGTCAATCAAAAAGGAAATCAACCCTGAATATTCATTGGAAGGCCTGATGCTGAGGCTGAAGCTACAATATCTTGGCCACCTGATGCCAAGAGCCAGCTCATAGGAAAAGACCCTGATACTGTGGAAAGACTGAGGGCAGAAAGAGAAGGGAGGCAACAAAGGACAAGATGGATGGATGGCATCATGAGTACTCAATGAACATGAGTTTGAGCAAACTCCCGGAGATAGTGAAGGACAGGGAAGCCTGGTGTGCTGTAGTCTGTGGGGTTGCAAAGTGTTGAACACTTAGTGACTGAACAAATTTTATATATATATATACACACACATACATATACATTCCACGCCTTCTTAATCCATTCCTCTGTTAATAGATGTATTTCAGGTTGCTTCCATGTCTTGGTTATTGTAAATAATGCTAGTATGAGCATTGAGGTGCATGTATCTTTTTGAGTTGGAGTTTTGTTTTCCAAACGTATGCCCAGGAATATGATTGCTAGGTCATACAGTAACTCTATTTTTAGTTTTTCTTCTTTTGAGGCAAGGAATATGATTTTATTCAGATTCTGGCTGACTGAGAAGATAGCAGACTAATGTCTCAAAATAACCATCTTCTATTTTTAGTTTTTTAAGGCATCTGAAACAACAGACTGGTTCCAAATAGGAAAAGGAGTACGTCAAGGCTGTATATTGTCACCCTGCTTATTTAACTTCTATGCAGAGTACATCATGAGAAACGCTGGACTGGAAGAAACACAAGCTGGAATCAAGATTGCCAGGAGAAATATCAATAACCTCAGATATGCAGATAACACCACCCTTATGGCAGAAAGTGAAGAGGAGCTAAAAAGCCTGTTGATGAAAGTGAAAGAGGAGAGTGAAAAAGTTGGCTTAAAGCTCAACATTCAGAAAATGAAGATCATGGCATCCGGTCCCATCAGTTCATGGGAAATAGATGGGAAACAGTGGAAACAGTGTCAGACTTTATTTTTGGGGGCTCCAAAATCACCACAGACGGTGACTGTAGCCATGAAATTAAAAGATGCTTACTCCTTGGTAGAAAAGTTATGACCAACTTAGACAGTATATTCAAAAGCAGAGACATTACTTTGCCGACTAAGGTCCGTCTAGTCAAGGCTATGGTTTTCCAGTAGTCATGTATGGATGTGAGAGTTGGACTGTGAAGAAGGCTAAGCGCCGAAGAATTGATGCGTTTGAAGTGTGATGTTGGAGAAGACTCTTGAGAGTCCCTTGGACTGCAAGGAGATCAGCCCTGGGATTTCTATGGAAGGAATGATGCTAAAGCTGAAACTCCAGTACTTTGGCCACCTCATGCGAAGTGTTGACTCATTGGAAAAGACTCTGATGCTGGGAGGGATCAGGGGCAGGAGGAGAAGGGGACGACAGAGGATGAGATGGCTGGATGGCATCACTGACTCGATGGACGTGAGTCTGAGTGAACTCTGGGAGTTGGTGATGGACAGGGAGGCCTGGTGTGCTGCGATTCATGGAGTCACAAAGAGTCGGACATGACTGAGTGACTGAACTGAACTGAACTGAACTGAATGATTAGTGATGGAGGCTTCCCAGGTGGCTCAGATGGTAAAGAATTTGCCTGCAATGCATGAGACCTGGGTCAGAAAGATCCCCTGGAAAAGGGAACGGGAACCCATTCCAATATTCTTGCCTAGAGAATTCCATGGACAGAGGAGCCTGGTGGGCCACAGTCCGTGATTAATGATATGATATGATGATTAATGATTAATGATATTCAGAATCTTTTCACGTGCCTATTAACCATCTGTATGTCTTCTCAAGGGAAATGTCTAAGCTTCCTGCATTTTGAGGGGATTAGTTTGTTTAATTTTTGATATTAAGCTGTATAAGGTATGTGTATCTTTTGGAAATTAATCTCTTGTGAGTAGCATAGTTTGCAATATTTTCTCCCAGTCCATAGGTTATGTTTTAGCCCATTCTTTTGCTTATTCATCCTCCACAAAGTTACCTTAAAGAAAATAGAACCAATCATATTTTCTCCTGCTTAAGGCCTTAAGATTGGGTTAAAATCCTTCATCTTTTCATATAAGCTGTTTCTCTTTTGGTGTCTATAGCCATTAACTTCACACTGCAGTTACATTGAATCTCTCACTCATTTTGGGATACCAGCTCCTTTAATGATTCTGTGTCTTTCCCTATGTTGCCTAGAAACCTTCCCTTCATCCCTTAAAATATAGCTCAGTAATGTTCCTTCTGTAACCCCTTCCTTCATGCCCATCAGAGAACATAAAACCAGGAATTGTTTTCTGGGCCCTTATAACTTTTGTTCCTATCTCAAAATTAAAAGACCATTTCTAACTTTGCCATATTTCATTATGTTATAATGGCATCAGATTGAATTCTCTTAAGCCAGTGCACTTTTCTGTAGTATCTCTTGCTCTGAATAAGAATATATCACCTAATGTATGATTACATTAGGATACATATGGATTTTTTAGTTTCTTTAAATATTTTTATCATTTTTTATTTTACATTTAAATATTTTGTTAACCTCAAATTCACTTTAATATGTTGTGAAGGTCTACTTTGGTTTTCTTGTAGATAGTTAGCCAGTTATGCTGAGGTCATTTATTAAACCATTCTTTGCCAGAGGAATTGAAATGGTAGTTTTATTAAATAAAGTCTCTTTGAATCTGTTTATAGACTTTCTCCAGTGCTTACAGTGCCTTGGTCATCTTTAAAGTGTAGCTTTTGGACGAAGTATTCTCCCTCTTACCCTTCACTATTTTTCTTTTTGTCTAGAAAATTCCAACTTCTGTATTTATTTCTTTTGTTTGTTCTATGGGCTATTTAGAAAAGCCTTTCTTAGTTTCCAATTAGATACATTTTTAGGGAGTTAAGGTGAGGTGTCTTTTTTATTCTATAACCCTGACCTCATGTAGAATTGATGAGTCAGCTTTTAGTTATTACTTTCCACATATTTAATAAACTACTTAGTTTAACCAATTCTTTCACTCTGTTTCAGAATTAAGATATTCTTTGTTGACAAGTACATATTTAATTTTTGTGATTGTTTCATAGGCAAAAAGAAGAATCTATATATTTACACTTATAGGTTACAAAATTTTATATTACCAAGTTTGTTGATGTTAATATTTAAATATTCTGTATCTTTTCTTATTTTATGTAATTAAAGTATCATATTTTGAAATATGTACATGTATGCATGAACATATCTTATGTGCCGCCTGTGTGTATACAATCAGATTACACTCAGTGGTTTTGTGTATGTGTCTTACATTTTCTGTTTTGGAAATTTTGCTTTGTGTGACTGGACCTTTTATTATATAATACATGAAAGTTTATGACTGTTATATCTTCTCTGTGAATTATACTTTTAAATCATTATTTAAGGTTTCTCTTTTACCTATTTTATCTCTTTAGGATTGAGATCCACCTTGTTAAATATTAATATTGCCATTACTCCCCAATTTCTTTTTCTTTGCATTTGTATATATCTTTACAAGCCATTTTATTTTTAACATTATGACTCTATTTGGAAGATTTCCCTAAAATAATAATGTATTTTTAACCAACTTTATTTTTTAACTGTATTATTGTTCCTTTGTTTAATTTTTTGCACGTTGCTACTTTATTTCCAAACTTTTCATCACTTAATTTAGAAGAATTGTTTTACAATTGATGAATTTTTAGAAACAATTTTGTTTTACATTGACTCTTAAAATTTTCTTGTTTCCTCTTTCCTTAACTTCTGCTGCTTACTCCTCCCTCTCCCGCTACCCCATTCAAACTCCCGCTTAATCTGCAGGTTCTGTTAGATTAACCATTTCAAAATAACCTATAGTAAATGAAAGAATGAATAAATGAATATGAATCTGAAAGTTTTGCCAGGGAAGTACATGATTTTTAAATACATCTGCTATAGAGGAAAATACTGAATTAGGGGTTTTGATCCTGAGTAAGAAATCTAAAAGCTATCCAGTTCAGTTCAGTTCAGTTCAGTCACTCAGTCATGTCCAACTCTTTGCAACCCCATGAATCGTAGCATGCCAGGCCTCCCTGTCCATCACCAACTCCTGGAGTTCACTCAGACTCACGTCCATCAAGTCAGTGATGCCATCCAGCCACCTCATCCTCTGTCGTCCCCTTCTCCTCCTGCCCCCAATCCCTCCCAGCATCAGAGTCTTTTCCAATGAGTCAACTCTTCGCATGAGGTGGCCAAAGTACTGGAGTTTCAGCTTTAGCATCATTTCATTTTTATCAAAAAATTATTTAAATTTGACTCATATATTCTATTAATATTTACATACTTATTTTCAGTGTATGGAAACTTTTTAGAATAAAGTATTACACTTTAATAAAATAATACAGTAATATTTTAAATTGATAATTACTAGAGTTCCTTTGGGTTTTCCAGGTTTCTCAGTGGTAAAAAGCCCACCTGCCAATGCAAGAGACATAAGAAATGTGGGTTTGATCCCTGGGTCAGGAAGATCCCCTGGAGGAGGGCATAGCAACCCACTCCAGTATTCTTGCCTAGAGAATACTACAGACAGAAGAGATTGGCCGGCTACAGTCCATACGGTCGCAAAGAATCAGTCACGATGGAAGCGACTTAGCATGCATGCAGAGTTCCTTATTAAAGATGAGAACGCTCTACTAATAGATTTTTTGATGAGAAACTAGTAGTTTAGGGAGGTTAAATACTGTGATGATATGAAGCACATGTGGAGATGCAGCTCGTAGCAGTGTTCTTCCAGGCTCTAACCACCTAAGTTGCCCACAGAATTTACTTATTGAATATTTATTTATTTATTTGGCTGCACCAGGTCTTAGTTGCGGCATGTGGGATCCTTGATCTCAGGTGCAGCACGCAAACTTTTAGTTGTAGTGTGGAGGGATCCAGATCCCTGACTAGGTATTGAACCCAAGTCCTCGCACGTTAGGACCTCGGAGTCTTAGCCACTGGACGACTGGGGAAGTCCCACCCATATAATTTATTATAAGTTCTAGGATAATGATACTATACTTCATAGATAAACATCAGAATATTGCAAAGAGCATTTAATTTCAATTATTTTCCCAGTAGTATTACTGTCTGTAACAGGTTCCCCTTATAATCAACAAAATACATTTCCAAGTTAGCCAATACCAGAGGGCAATGGCACCACACTCCAGTACTCTTGCCTGGAAAATCCCACGGGCCCAGGAGCCTGGTGGGCTGCAGTCCATGGGGTCGCTAAGAGTTGGACATGACTGAGTGACTTCATTTTCACATTTCACTTTCATGCATTGGAGAAGGAAATGGCAGCCCACTCCAGTGTTCTTGCCTGGAGAATCCCAGGGACGGGGGAGCCTGGTGGGCTGCTGTCTATGGGTTCGCACAGAGTCGGACATGACTGAGGCAACTTACCAGCAGCAGCAGAGGTGCAATTGGAGAATCAGGAGAAGACCCATCCAACCAAGCTGATCATTAATCTCAAATCATGTCCAGGAGGGCCTGAAGGAAAAAAAAGAAAAAACACCACATTAATATAAGTATATGCAGGATACAAAAATTATAAGCTAAGTATTTGTTATACTTGAACGAAGTAATGCAACATTTCCTATTTGCTGAAACAACTTGAGATAAAGCAACATTTAGATTTTGGTGAAGATTACACAAATTGCTTGTGGCTTCCCAGGTGGGACTAGTAGTAAAGAACCCACCTGCCAGTTCCGGAGACATAAGAGACATGGGTTTGATCCCTGGTTTGGGAAGATCTCCTGGAGGAGGACGTGGCAACCCACTCTGGTATTCTTTCCTGGAGAATCCCATGGGTTCTGGGACCCATGGCAGGAGCCTGGCAGTCTGTGGTTCATAGGGTCGTAAAGAGCTGGACACACCTGAAGCAACTGAGCATGCACGCGTGCACACAGATTGCTTGTAGGTAATGGAATTGACATGGAAACCATTTTGGAGATATCACATTTTATTTATTTATACATTTATTAATTCACCTAGATCCTTTTTTTAGTTGAATCCCAAATACTTTTATAAATCTCATTTATGGAGAAAAATCTATAATTAATTCAGGGCAAGGTTCAGTTCAGTTCAACCGCTTAGTCGTGTCCAACTCTTTGAGACCCCATGGACTGCAGCATGCCAGGCCTCTCTGCCCATCACCAACTCCCGGAGTTTACTCAAACTCATGTCCATTGAGTCAGTGATGCCATCACCGTCTCATCCTCTGTTGTCCCCTACTCCTCCTGCCTTCACTCTTTCCCAGCATCAGCGTCTTTTTCAGTGAATCAGTTCTTCGCATCGGGTGGGCAAAGTATTGGAGTTTCAGCTTCAGCATCAGTCCTTCAATGAATATCCAGGACTGATTTCCTCTAGGATGGACTGGTTTGATCTCCTGGCAGTCCAAGGGACTCCCAACAGTCTTATTTGACACCACAGTTCAAAAGCATCAGTTCTTTCGCACTCAGCTTTCTCTATAGTCCAACTTTCACATCCATACATGACTACTGGAAAAACTATAGCTTTGACTAGATGGACCTTTGTTGGCAAAGTAATGTCTCTGCTTCTTAATATGCTGTCTAGGTTGGTCATAACTTTTCTTCCAAGGAGCAGCTGTCTTAATTTCATGGCTGCAGTCACCATCTGCAGTGATTTTGGATCCCCCCAAAATAAAGTCTACCGCTGTTTCCACTGTTTCCCTATTTTCCATGAAGTGATGGGACCAGATGCCATGATCTTGGTTTTCTGAATGTTGACTTTCAGGCCAACTTTTTCACTCTCCTCTTTCACTTCCATCAAGAGGCTCTTTAGTTTTTCTTCACTTTCTGCAAGGTGGCAGGGCCTGAAAGATCACAGAAGGTATGGTAAGGAATTTGCACCTGGAGAAGAGAGGCAAATTAATCATCATCTGAGAGTTGGACATTCTGTTTTCCATTTCCACATAGTAAAAGCAACACTTCAAAACCACAGAGGCAAGAAAATTTAAGACACTCTGCCTGGTTTGAGCTGAGAAATGGCCAGTGATCTCTCTCTTCATCAGCTCATTGCCCAGGGTGGCTGCATGTTGATTGCATCAGGGCGTTCTGGAAAATATTTGCTAAATCCACCTTTGACTCATCTGCAATAGGTCTATGACCTTAGGTTTGTATGCCTACATAAGCGCTTGCAAAACTGCATTAAAAATATCTCCTTTTAAGAGATAAAGCAAATGTAGCAAATAATTGTTTAATCTAGGTGAAGGGCACAGAGGTATTCATTAAAATGTTCTTATAATTTATTTGTAAAACTGAAACTTGTCGAATAAAATGTTGTTGGAGAAATAAATATAATTCAGTGAAAAGACAAAGCCAAAAAACACATCACCTGTTGTTAGGAAAGAAATGGTGCAATGGTTACTATTCATACCAGTTAAAACAATTTGCATGAGCGTAAGACCCAGTGTAATCACCTAGGAAATAAACTACTTGAATAAATCGTGGGTAATGTCATGCTCCTGCTTGCTGTCTTACATACCTAAAGAACAGTTAAAAATTCATATAAAAGATGATTCTCCTCATAGAAAATTGGGGAAAGGACCTAAAAAGAAACCCTCAAAAGAAGATAGTCAATGGTCATTAAACATTTTAAAATCTTGTAGTTGCACTAGTAATTAAATGTGTGAAACTTAAAACAATTGTCAATATTTTAATCACCATTCAGCATTCATGAAGGAGGAGAAAATAAAAATGCAAACTCCTCTAATTCTGTGTGCCAAAGGTAAATCAGTACAATCTTCATGGAGAGCTATTTGGCAATATTGGAATTTAAAAGCACTTAGAATGCCAAAATCCTTTATTTTCTCTAGAAATTCTGCTTCTAGGAATTTATTCTAGGAGGAAGTAGATAAAAACTTATAGATGATACAGATTATATTTTACATGCAAAAAATATGCTAATCACAGCATTGTCCTTATTAGAACAAGGTCAGAAAAATCTAAATGTCAAATGAGAGACATTTGTTTAAAAAAAAATGAGTATGTTGCACATGATGGAATATCATATGGCCATTAAAAATCATATTATAGAAAATTATAGAAGAATATTAAGTAACATGAAAAAATTTCTATGACCCAATGTGAAAACTTCAAGTTCTAAAACATGCACAGGATAACAACAACAACAAAAATCTATCAAGATATTAATTGCTTCCATGTTGAGTGCTGAAATTATAAATGATCCTACTTTTTTCTGTATTTCACAAAACATCTAAAGTAATACATTCTACTTTCATTATTTAAAACCATAATTAGGGTCTTCTCTGGATGTTCAGTGATTGTGACTCTGCACTTCAAATGCAGGGAGAGCAAGTTCGATTGATCCCTGGTCAGAGAACTAAGATCCCACATGCAAATATGTGTGGCCAAAAAAAAAAAGCAACAACCCACAATTGATGTTAAAATAAACAGAGCTTATTCCATTTCCTAGGTTTAGCCATAACACACCAACACACTGTGACTTGGTGCAGAGCTGCATGGCAGAGGAAACTCAAGGAGGGATCATCAAATCACATGGACAGTGTGGGGGATGGATGGTGCTCAGAACCACAGCTTCAGCTCTAGGTACAAAAAGGTAGGTAGCATCTCTCATTTGTTTCTACGCCTCAGAAAAACTGAAAGTCCAACTAAAGAATTACCTGAGACTGATAGATACCAGAGTAGAAATAGTGGTTCTAGTATTTGGGGATCATGTTGCTAAACCCAAACTGGGTCTTAAACATAGGCAGTGGTTATCCGTGAAGTCACGTAATCTCAAAGATGACCTCTTTCTCTAAATATTGCCTCATAGTCACCACTTGAGTGGAAAAAGTGCTAGATAAGAAAGACAGGAGTCTCTGGAGAATGCAAACATAGCCTGACTCACTTGTTCTGAAGTCCAGCCACTGATCAGAATCTCTTAGGGTCATTTATTTAAAAATATACATTTTTACAATCTTTTCATGTAGGGACTTTGACGCAATAAACCTAGGTTGAGACCAGGAACTCTGTGTTTTGAATAAGTTCTGCAGGTTTCCATGATCATTGTACATGGTATTTTGGTGTGCAATGGTTAAACAGAAGTGTTGGTTCAACTACTGTGGTTTGTGATATGTTAGATAATCCATGTTTTTGCCTCACATATGTTTATTCTAAAAAACAAGCCTTCAGTTATATTAGTTATCTGTTTTTCCTTGGTTCCTAAATGCAGAGGAACGGAAAGTTTACATCCCAAGTGCATATATCCTTCATAACTCTAATGAACTATATATGCTGTGCTGGGTTTAGTCACTCAGTTGCGTCCGACTCTTTGTGACCCCATGGACTGTAGCTCGCCTGGCTCCTTTGTCCATGGGGATTCTCCAGGCAAGAATACAATACTGGAGTGAGTTGCCATGCCCTCCTCAATTTGTTCTATACTTTCAGTCTTAATTGTATAAGAAATATGTTATAGTTCTCATGCCAAAATATGAGATTATTAATTTCAATTCATTTTTTTATTATCTTCATAAAAGTCGTGAGCTAAAGTTTTTAGATACTGTTTTATATACTCTAACTAGGGGACACTACCTTTTGACTGTATTTACAATTTTAAAACTTGAATGGGCAAAAATCAGATATGTAACATTTCTTACCAAATGATACCTTCAGTTCAGTTCAGTTCAGTCGCTCAGTCGTGTCCGACTCTTTGCAACCCCATGAATCGCAGCACACCAGGCCTCCCTGTCCATCACCAACTCCCGGAGTTCACTCAAACTCACGTCCATCGAGTCAGTGATGCCATCCAGCCATCTCATCCTCTGTCATCCCCTTCTCGTCCCGCCCCTAATCCCTCCCAGCATCAGGTTCTTTTTCAATGAGTCAACTCTTCGCATAAGAATGCTTATTTCTTTCTAGATAAATATTACGTATTACCTAGGTGTGATCTCCATGTACAAGTACATTAACTAAGAATTGATCATAGGAGTATCTCCTTTAGTGGGTTTTAATCTGTGGCTTTACTTTAAACTCTAGGAATTCACTCAGTCTTGAGTACATAAGGGGACTGAACAAAGGTCTGAGGGATATTGTACCTCCCCATCCTTTATTCCGTGGGCTTTTGCTATCCTCGGTCTTGCTTAAAGAGGTCTACTTTCAAGTATTTTGCATATTGAGTTTCTATGTGTACCTTTTTTTGGAAAATGTGTTCTACATTATAAAAGGTCTATCCAAGATCTAAGGAAATCAGCCCCAAATATTCATTGAAAGGACTGATGGTTAAGGGGAAGCTACAATATTTTGGCCACCTGATTTGAAGCTCTGACTCATTGGAAAAGACCCCGATGTTGGGAAAGATTGAGGGCAGGATGAGAAGGGAACAACAGAGGGTGAGATGGTTGGATGGCATCACCAACTCAATGGATATGAGTTTGAGCAAACTCTGGGAGACAGTGAAGGACAGGGAAGCCCGGTGAGCTGCAGTCCATTGGGTCACACAGAGTCAGATGTGACTTAACAACTGAACAATAAGGTCTTAATAATATAAGATTTATATATTTTAATATATATAAATTTATATATTATATATTTATAAATTTATTAAAATCTCAAAGATTAATAAGAGCTCATTATTAGCAAAGGAGAAAGATATGTAGCCCTAACAAATGACATTTAAAGTAAGCCTTGAAAATGAACAGCAATTTGTCATTTGACAAAGATACTGTTTGTATCTTTGAGGAAAGATACCGTTGACAACAGGAGCATAATATAAAGGGGCTTGCCCTTTCCTGGCATGGTGAGAAATTCACTGTGACAAGAATGCAGATGTATGGTGAAAGGGGGCAGGGACAGAAGACAGTGCTGAGACCAAGTAACAAACCATTTTCACTCCCAGCTAAGAAGCCTGGATTTTAACATTTAGATAACAACCAGCTAACATTAAGTAGGAAAGTAACTTGGTCAGAATTTTCTATGTTTAGCACAATTTTCTATTTTTAGCACACTTAATATACTGTTATATTAATTTATTATAACAGTAACATCTTGAATATAGGTAGGTATGGGACAGAACTTATGGCAGGGAACCTGGATAAAAGGTAAGGTTGGCTATGATGAGGAGTTAAGAGAGTGATGGCATTGCCATGATAGAAATGAACATTTGCTTAGATGCAGAGATGAAAAAGATGGGCTTCAGATGAATGCTTCCATGAAAATCAGTGGCAATGACACTGCAAGAGGGAAGGAAGCCAGAGGGTCAGAGGGTTGTCCCAGGGCCGATGGAGAATACAAAGGGAAAGAAAATTTGAGTTGACATACTCATTTCCCAAGAAGTGGAAAGAAGAGAAATCCACTACTGTTTTAGTTCTGCTGTGACCATGTGTAAAACAAAAACCCAATTGAGGCCAGTAGGCCAAATTTCCAGGGGCAAATGCTGCTTGTTACCTCACTGTTTCCCTCAAAAAACAAATGGAGAAGACTTGACCGTGACTGTGCTCTTGGTCTCTCTGATCCACAAGTCTACCCCCCTGCAGAGCAGTGACTTTTCGTGAAGCAGAGTGGGACGCTGCACCTTCAGGGTGCCACTGTCAGCTCGTTAGCTGCTTGAGGTTGTGAATGCTGCTCTTTGCTCACAGGTTCGAAGCCTAGCTCAGTGACCATGTGGATTACAAAATAAGACAACATTAATTTACTGTAACATAAACTGGTTTAATGAATAAATCTTTTTGAGTTTTCTGTGATAGCTCTTACATAAAGAGAGGTTCAAAGTGAATTTTAAACACATGATTTTACTTAACCTCAATTTCTCTTCCTAATTTGAAATTTCTCACAATCCACTGGAATGGAAATTATGAACACTGACTGTCCACAATTATCCTTTTAGTTACTTCTTTGTACACAATGGAAATGACAAATATGAAAGAAAACCATATGCTGTTTTTAATGTCATTTGTCCTAAAAACTTTTTCTGAAAACTCACACCAACTACATTTTGATAGCTTTAGGGAGATATAAGGTATGAAAAAAAAAAATTCTGATAACATGATATACAAAAATGTTATTACATGTGGAAGAATAATACTCTGTGTGGGGGGTACTATTGCTCTGGGAAGTAAGGCCTGATCTTCATGGACATCTTCTTCATCGAGTACCAGGAGCCCTGCCAGTTCATCCACACCACTCCATCGTCTGTGCCGTGCTTTGCCATGTCCCAGGTGTACGCTCCACCCCAGTAGTATCTGCCATTGGGATTGGCTGCGTGACATCGGTTATACCACCATCCACCACCATCCTCTTTAGAACACTGCTTTGTGGGATCTGTAGTTTTCCTGAAAGGCAATTTGTTTGGAGTTATTACAATTGCAGTGCTCTCAAGTTAATTCTTTGCAAAGCCCACAGAGGAGTGCTGGGTGCAATATTCCTTCCCTCTGATTCTATATGGAAAGTCACAATAATGCACCAAGGGCTTTCTGTGCCCTATAGTGAGAAAGGGAGATAATTGGGCCCATGAGGCAAATTCACTATTCGTTACGTTATCCTGAAATGATAGCTTTCAGATCTCTTAGTGTTACAGATTCTTAGAAAACAAAATGGAGGTTTCAAAAGACACAGTCCATGATAGACATACAGAAATCTAAGTACTCACTACTTAGAAAGTAACTGGGCTCAAATTACAGTTGTATCTTTTATGGTTATGTAATGTTGGGTAAATTACTTAATCTTGCTACTCTTCATGTGTGAAATGAGGACAGCAGTGGCAGAAGTGTTTCAGACAGAGCTTAGTACAGTGCTGGCACACAGGAACTACCCAAGAAACAAGAGTCACTAATCATGTTTGCTGTCATTAATGACTGCAGGCAGCAACATGAGCCGGGGCACTGAAAGCAGGAGAGAAGCAGCAGCACATACCAGCCGTCGTTGTCTCTGTCGTACGTGCTGAAGAACATGCTGTTGTGGATGGTCATGGTCCGGTTTTCTCCAACCAGTTGAGAAGCCCCTTCTATGAGGGCATTGCCAGCTGTTCCTCTGTATTTGCTCACTGAGAGCTGATATTTGTTGGCCTCATTCTGTACAGTAAATCCTTCATAGATTGCCATCACCTTATCGCCTTTCCAGTCCTCCATTTCAATCAAAAGCTTTGTGGGTCCCATATTGGTAAGCTGGCTAATTTTGTCATTTCCAAGCCAATACTCACCTAAAGGAAAAAGAAAATAAAATCTCACCAAAAATAAAAACTTTGAAAGCAAAAACTGCCTTTCCCCTCTTACCATTAGCTCTTATGCTCCTTTTGTAAATTCTTCTTAACCTCCTAAAACTCCTAAAAGCAAACTACCAACACTATATTTTTTAAATGGAAAAAAATCTAAATAAAGAATGATCTTATTTTGTACTCCCAGTTGTTACCTGGTATACCACAGTATTTCTTCCCTTCTGCATTGGTTGCAATATTTCCAAATCCTTGTTTATATGGATCCCATTTCCTGCCAAAGTCAACACTACCATCTTGACGGTTCTGAATTACTGTCCATCCTTTGGTTGAAAGAAAAAAAATAACACATATTAACCAATAACAAATAGTGTGCCTTTGGGGGGCAATGTCTGCTTTCCTTGCCCATTTAATTTATGCCCACTGATATTTAGTGCCCTTAAATAGACATAACAAGGAAATGTGAAAGGAAAACGTGCAAACTCTTTGGAAACTGCAAGTGCTTTATCTTTTACCCAAAACTGTGAATCAGAAATATTTTATAACTTCTAAAATATCAGATTGAATTCCAAATCAAATGGCTCATTGTTAGTTTTGTTAAAGCTAGGTTTTATTTCCTGGCATTTTATGGTATCAAAATAATTTCAGCATAATAGTCAAAAGCTATCAAACACGTACCTCCTTTTTCTGTTTTCATATC
The DNA here is from genome assembly GCF_016772045.2 of Ovis aries. Taxonomy (NCBI): domain Eukaryota; kingdom Metazoa; phylum Chordata; class Mammalia; order Artiodactyla; family Bovidae; genus Ovis; species Ovis aries. The sequence goes on from NC_056070.1 coordinate 3,055,741, forward strand.
ACAGTATACTCTATATGGTTTGCTAGAATCCTCAGGCTGAATGAGGTACATTTCAGATGTTTCACCTCCATTCCTGATGATTTCCTCACATTCTGCAACCGTAAGAGAACAAGTTATATTTAGGGACTACAATATCATTACTTTGCATTTAGTCCCCAGGTTTGTAAGATAACTGATTACTAAAGAATGTTTTATTTTAGACATTTGAGGATAAATGTTACAGAGACTGAAGCTTCCTCTTACTAAAAATCACACTCGGTTTCAAGAAATCCAATCTTCCAAGGGAGTGAGAAAGCCCTTCTTCACCTTTTGTGTCCTGATATCCATAAACTCCCAGAACACATGTGATGGAGAAATCCCTACATCTATCCATGGTTCCCATCTATTCAAGCAAGTATGTACATTACACCCATTGTGCTACCAGCATCATTACGCTGCTTCCTACTCTTCAAAAGCTGGCAAGTGCGTTAGGTATACTGGGGATATCTTCATGATGTGCTGGGATGTACTTAGGATCTTTTGGGGAAAATCCACTGAACTCGTTTTAGTTCTCTTATTTTCAGAGAGTGTGAATTCTTTCGTAACCTTCTAGAAATATGTTTTAACTAGTTACCTTTGCCAGACACCACAGGAATATTGCAAGTCACAGTACATGGGGTGCGGCAGTATTCCATCTGAGTTGAGACATCCGATTCTAATTTTTGTATTTTGCTTCTCAAATCTTCCAGAATTGAACGGAGCACACGAAGCTTAGTTGGGATATTACTGTTCACAGTCTCATGTATATATAACTGGTGCTTTTCCAGATGTGAGGAGTACTCATTTACTACATTTTCATTATCTGGAAAAATGAAATTGTGTAGGAATGTTCAGCATTTTCTCTTGACAAAAAAACTAAATGTATTCAACTATGCAATCATGATTTTGATTTTGAGAATAAACTAGCCTCGGGCATTGGGCAGTCATGATATGTAGTTGCACTTAGGGAAAATTATTTAGTCCATGGCATACATAAATTAACATATAGTCTAGTCACTACACTAGTAATTTACTTTAGATTAAGGTAAAAATTAAGCCTAATGATATATTCAATAAGTTGTTTATTTATTTCTTTGATAAGGAAAAGAGGAGAAAGCAGTACTTAGGCCTTCTATCTCAGAAGTTCAACATCTTATAAAGTAGATACACTTAATTTACTTATCCATCGCACATAACTGCAGCAGAAATACAAAAGAAATATGCAAGAGAAATGCCATGATTCTTTGAAACAATGTCCAGATTTGGGTAGGCTATTCTCTGAGACACCTATGCCTGGTTCAGTCACTAGCTGATTCCTAACCACCAGACCAACAGCACTCAAAATTCAGATCTCAAATTTCAAACGATGGGATCATTATTTGCAATTCAACTGAAGATATCATAGACACATACATTTAAAATGTCAAAGGTTAAATCTATAAATGCTAAATTTTTACTCTGTGAATATATTATCTTCAGAGTCATAAGTTTCTTATTGAATAAAAATAAGGACTCACAGTAAAAATGTTCATAGAAAATCATCCTTGCTGATGCTAGACTTGGAGTTAGAGTTGAATAGTGCTTACATAACAAGCTGCAGGCAAAGATGCCTAAGTGAGGACCTTGGGGTAATCAGGCTCATACTGAACTACCCAGGCTCATCTAGTGACTTGGATCTTCTCAGAACTGTGCATTCCCATAGCACTCTGACAGTTTCAATTTTGTAATAGAATCAAACAGAAACCACAAGGATATCTACCTTTTACTTGATTCTGCCTTTGTTTCCATATGTTTTTTAGCTGAGTTATATATTCAAAGGTGGAAGAAGAGGTCTGGGAAACAGACTCCACATTATTACGTAAATCTTCTACACTCTTTCGGACTGGTCGTTCCTGTTTTACCAAAGTATCTTGCAACTGACATCCTGTAGGACACAACACACCCTATATACAAAGAAAATAGCCACCATAAGATGTAGGATTGAGGTATTTGCAAAACAAGCACATAGTGAAAATTCAATGATAACTTTCACCAATATAAAAACTTGCAATTTGATTTTCTTTATATAAGACTAGAAGTTCTAGACTCACCATTATAATTCTCTGAAGATTAAAAATAATCCTTACCATAGAACAAAGGTAATTAGGTATGAAAGTATTACCACCTGAACAAAGTGGGCAAGTACGAAGGAGAGGCAACATCCTGTCCTGATTTGTAATCTTGGTTGCAGATCAAAGGAAACTAGAAAAGCACCCTTAGCCCAAAGCCCAGTAAGTTTCTGTTCTGTATTTACATCCAAAAGAAGCAAGCAAAATGACAGTGATGGTAACGTGGGTCAGTGCTCATCAGGACGGCACATGAATGCGGCTTTCTCCACATGGGAGGCCCATGGCAGACAGAGCCACGTGTGCACCCACCAGGTCTGGGTCCGCGTGCAGGCAGCCATCAGCATCAGGGGGCTTTCTCTCCACTTTCTTCTGGCGCGCAGTTTCTGTGACGGGACGAGGCCGATAGCCACCTCCGCTGATGGGAGGGGGCACAGGTCTCAGGCTGGGGGCCTCTTCCCTCCTCTTGTCATAGGGCCGATGACCGCGGGCATCCAAAGGTAACTTCAGGGGGCCAGGCAGAAATAAAATGAAGAGTGTTGCAGAAAACTTGAGATGTAGTATCCCAACAGTCTCATTTTATAACTTAGGTTACTAAATGATGATTTCCTTAAGGATCATCAACTGACTAGCTATTGTTGGTAAATCAATAGGTTCCCCAGGTCTCTTCAATACGAGCAGAAATAAAAACAGTGCAAAGAGCTATTGTACCTGGAGGAGTTTTAAAAAGAGTCCTTAAAAAAAAGTTGCATCAGATAATGAATAGCAATGAACTCAGATTCCTGAAATCTATACATTAGAACACACAAAATACTATGAAATCTATACTGTCAGGATGAATAAACGTTCTCAAGCCACTTGGATTACTAAATTCCAGTAATTATTTATTACTTTTAATTTTTACGAATTGATTATTTCACTAGCTCTTAGTTAATAATACTTCAGTGGCAATATAGATGTATTAAAAACAAATGTATTTGTAATAAGACACCAATTGACTCTAACACGTTTGTAAAGGAATAAGGTATTCTGGAGCCAGACTACTTGGTCTCAAGTCCTGACCCACACCACTTTCTAGTTCTAAAGACTGAGGGTGAATTACTTTATCTCTAAAACAAAGGTAGTCATAGTATCTGCTATATAAGATGATTTTAAGTATTAAATGACTTATTGCATGTGCACCCTTAGAAGAGTGCCTGGCACATATTAATTTCTCATTATTATCTTTATTGCAATCACACATAACAGTAACAGATACTATAGTATAAATGGCTTTTCCACTATTAACTCCAATCTTGTCTTCTATTAACAAAATTGTCAAATCATTCTCATGAAGTTTCTTACATGACTGCTTTATCAAATGCCATGATTTCTCATTTAAAATAATTATTTCATTTAAATAATTCTTAGTTTATGTGCATTGCAATTAAATTATCTGCAAATTAAAAATATAACATTAAAAGATGGTGAAGTAGAAAATATGCAATACAATGCAAAAGTGCTGGCCTGGATTAACTTTCTTATCATCATATGGTCTTTGTCAGTAATTACACCTTTCAGGTATAGAAGGAAATGGCAACCCACTCCAGTATTCTAGCCTGGAGAATTCCATGGACAGAGGAGCCTGGCAGGCTATACAGCCCATGGGGTTGCAGAGTCAGACACGACTTAACAACTAAACCACCACCACCGCCACCACACCTTTCATTTTCAGGGTTTAATTAAAAATTAACAAAGGACTACATTTGTACCAGAGACTAAGCTCTCTAGCTATCTTGTGGGTCTAGAGGTCATTGAATGACTGTATTTGGAATTTTACTATCATTTATTCAGTAAGAGACAATACATTTAGTAGGAGAGTGCTAGGCTTTAAACCTGGGCAGATTGGTTCCAGATTCCCCTGCTTAACTTCTGAAATTAAACTACAGTATGTTATGTGTAATTGCAATAAAAATAATAATGTATGAAGATTTGTAGGAAATATATATTTTGAAGATATGGTCGTAGTCAAAGATGGTCTGTTCTAACAGAAATTTTATGAAATGTGATTCATCTGTTTATTACAAATAAAATTATAACAGAAGAAAAACACTTTCTTTTAGAGTATCATTAGAAAGGTAGCAATGGTGATCTAGCTTTACTAGAGAAAAGGAAATGAAAACTGTTTAAAAGAAATTATATGGATATTTAGGTTTATGAAGACCACTTATTGAAATAACTAAAACTAGAAAATCCAGTTGGAAGGATAAAAAAGTAAACTATCTCTGTAGATTAGTCAGCGAGAAGGAATGTAAAAGTGCTTAGCCTACTGCTTCATTAAAGTTGATTCTTACACATTCTTTACATTTTTCTTACCTAACTCAATTAACCATATAACTATCTTTTTATATGTCTATTTTGATAATTAAAAGGAGCTATATATTATTTCAGGAGCTATATATTAGGTTCCATTTAAATTCAACAAATGATCCAAAATGAATCATTTCATTTAATTACTTCATTCACTGTGTACTTTTATTTCTAGTGTGGCAGATACTGTGTTATATACAAGTAATTAGATTAGGAATCATCTGATAATAAAATTTAAATTCTTAAAAGTGTCATTTTTCTAAATGTATTTTTGTATTTTGACATCTCCAAGCCAGTAGGAGTGATACTTGAGGCAAAACTATTCTATGAATGAATAAACTAAATGGAGTGCTATATTTCATAACCATTAACAATAACAATATATAAATTTTTCAGTAAAAAAACAATTTTTAATCTTATATCACAGAATGTGACCTGTTTTACTTTTAGATTTAGTTCACAATTTTCATTTACCAATAGCCAAGAACCTCAGGAGCTATATATTACCTTCCTTCACCAAAGAGCTACCCAGCAATTACAGCTTTTTTCTTTTAAAATACTGCTCTTTTATTTTATAGTCTGTGAAATTTTCAAGTTTTCAACTAAATGAAAATCATACTACTCAGGACAACAACAATCAGGAAAAGCACATCTTACCTTAGCTCTGTTATCGTCTACCTGTGAAAATAAAGATGATAAACCAGAAAATGAGAAATCATTATTTTGTTTTTATGTAAGAAATACTATACAACATTCTTTAACTAAAATAGGTCCTAGAAATTAACAATTCAATTTCATGACTAAAATCAATGCGAATTTCGTTAAAATAAATATTCAGGTAAGATTATGATTTGGTTATATTTTATATTAATAGTATTAGTAAGAATATAATAATATGTAAAAGTCACCTCATCATAGTCAAGATATCCGGCCTGAACTATACAAGCACACAGAAGTAGCAGTAATAGATGTTTCATGGTTTTAAATTTGTGGAAGTTCCAAGAAATCATCCTTTGCTTTGGACTTAACTGAGAGATCTTCAATCCTATATATACCTGAATCCTGTGTTAGCTATCCCTTTTCAAGTGGTTACCTTCCTTAGTTAACATTTAATTTTTTGGTTTACTTGTTGACTGAGCCATTTTATCCCTTAAGCAACATCTTCCCAGCAAGACTTATTTACTTGTCATACAATCGTTCTCTGTTGGCCAAGTTTTAGTAATACCAAAGTTCCTTAGTTCATTTAATTGGACAACATGATGGGAAATAGGGAAATTCCTAAAAGAGCTGTGTATTACATTTCCTGTGAAATAACGTGGATGCTACACAGGCTCCCAAAGAAAGTGTGAAGAAAAAAATACTTTTAATCTGAGCACAAAATATTGGACCTACTTCCAAGCACCCACTAACACTGTGAATTCACTAAACGCTTACCATAAATGTTGTTTGGAGGTAATCCTGTAATTTAGTTTTTGAAAAGGCCACTTAACTCAAGAATTACAGTACCATATGTTCATCTTATCTTTCAGACATTAATCAGAATAGCAAAATTAATATTCATGCCTTATGCTACGATAGACAAACATCAAAAAGAAAATGTAGTTGTTTTTTGCTCTAACCAGTTTTCATATTTTGTTCTTTATTGATACATTAAAACTTTCAAATAATTGTAAACTGTATTAAAATGATTAGTAGATTACAGATTCCTAAATGAAAATCATTATTATGGTGACTGGATAGATATTTAAAATTTATTTTTATATTATCTTTAAAACAATTATTTTAACATTAGTGAAGCCTTCATTTAAAGTGAAAAGAAAGTGAAAGTCTCTCAGTCGTGTTCGATCTATCAGGGAAGCCTTCATTTACCTATTTTAAATATAAGTTCAGACACTAAATGTGTCCCATTTCCTTTCATGATTTCCTATACGCTAACAAATGCATCTCTCTTATCTTTTCATTTTTTTGCAGTCTTACAAGAATCAAGAGGAAAATCAACAGCATAAATCCTAGCAAGTGTGCTGCTTTACAGCATTTTCTGGACTTTTTGGTATGGAAAGTGAAACCTTTGTCATTCAATTTTAAGTGATTTTATTAAAAAGACCCAGGTTTGGATTTGAAGAGTATGTTTTAAATAATGCTTGGAAATGGACTGCTGATAATGGAATGAGACACACTAAATTTCTTTCTTCTCTGGATAGCTTAAGCTGCATTCCTAAATCTTTTAAACTCAGATTTATAGAATCAAAGTATTAAGTTTAAAATAAGAAAAACAGTTGAATGAATTATTCCAAATTTACATCTCATTCATTGGGTTTCCCTGGTGGCTCAGATGGTAAAGAATCCACCTTCAACACCAGGGACCTGGGTTCGAGCCCTGTGTTGGGAAGATCCCCTGGCATGAGAAGGGCACGGCAACTCACTCCAGTATTCTTGCTTGGAGAATCCCCATGGACAGAGGAGCCTGGTGTGCTGCAGTCCATAGGGTCACAAAGAGTTGTACATGACTGAGAGACATTCTTAGAAGAATACACACTCTGAGGAAATCAGATGTATGTATCTGCATGTTAATTAGAGTAAGATGCAATAATACTTTCCTTCAAAATATAACTGACAAAAAGACCATTTTAACCATCTGGACAGGGTTTTAATGATGTCAGACTTTTACTGATTTAAAACAACTATGTTAAGAAAACTAAAAATTTTTTTTTGAGGTAACATTATCACATTATTACTTCACTTTCAAACACTGACATTACATCAACTAGCAGTAGAACAATTATTTAATTTCCAGAGGTCTGTTAATTTTTAAAATTCCTTCTAGTATATCACAGTATCTTGTACAACATTAAAGTGAAAATTCGTTTACAGTCTCACTTTTCTGTTCTGTTCTGACAGGCATTCTCACCATCATCACCAGGAAAGTGAAGGAAGCTACTAAAATTTACATTCCATAAGACTGAGACTGAACACTCATTCCACAAATAGCTCTTGAGGGCTTTCTATGTGACAAGCAGTGTAATAGAAGATGAGGATACACTGGTGAATAAGAAAGACATAGTAGGCATTTGATTAAAAAAATCATAGAATGAATGAGTGAACTATCTTTTCATTGAAACAGGCCTCAAATGCCAAGTTCTAATAATCACTTTTTTACTTGAAGTTCTAAAAATGATGAAACTGAGGCTCAGAGGTTAAGTAAAGAACTCAAGGTGTACTGGTACCAGGATTTGATCCATGTCTGTCTAATTAGACAGTTCACACTCTGTGCCCATTACAACATATTGCCCAACAAAACGCAAACATGGTAAAGAGATGGCCCAGGTTTGCTGTTGTTGAATTGGCTAGCCATTTTTTCTTGAAACTATAGTGTCTCAGACTCCCATCCTTATTTTCTCTTACATTTTCACTGTACTATGCGAGTGTGGGTTGGATATTCATATCTGTGTGAGAGGCATGACTGATGGAGTGGTAATAACTATGAGTTTAAGCCTAGTTATTGCTAGAGTTTTCATAGTTTTATACAGCTATACTAACACTCTAAAGTGTGTAATATTACACAGTAAATTACTATAGTTTCAATGAGAAGAAATACATTTGCAGAGATTCTGCTTACTAAAATACTTCTTTAAAAAAAAAAAACGTTGATGCCATTGGTGGAGGAGGAAGGGAGTACTATTTGTGCAGTTATACTTTTAGATCAATAGTGCAGGGTTCTTTGTAGTAGCTGATCCCCTTATGTAAGTCAAGGGCAGTAAATCAGTGACAGAGAAAACAGAAATAATCCACCCTGCCCAGCAGCTCTCTGGCAAGAAGGGTGGACTTGCCGGCACCGATAGTCAATGAATTTGTCCTTGATACTTTTACAATTCAAGTCAGGCTCAGTAACAGCACACAAGGCAATCTGCATACATCAAATGTTTATAGAGCACCTACCTTGTGCTAGAGGCCAAGGATACTTTGGTCACCAAAATGGACAAGCACCCTGTCCTCATGAAGCTTTGTATTTAGAAAGGAAAGGAAAGTCGCTCAATCGTGTCCGACTCTCATGGACTGTAGCCTACCAGGCTCCTCTGTCCATGGGATTTTCCAGGCAATGGTACTGGAGTGGATTGCCATTTCCGTCTCCAGTGGATCTTCCTGACCCAGGGATCGAACCCATGTCTCCCGCATTGTAGACAGACACTTCACCGTCTGAACCACTAGGGAAGTCCTTGTGTTTCAAGGGGTAGACAAAAATTAAAAAAAAAAACAACTGCTTATATGTGCTGAACTTGAAACCTTGTGCCAAAGCAGGGGAAATGTGGAGGTTTGGGAACAGTAACTTACAGACCCAAACCTTCTCCCCAGGGAAAAATGACTTCAAAAGGCTTTTGGACTTGAAACTTGTCGTTTGAGTTACTATATAGTTATATCAGACACCTGGCACATAATCAGTTCAGTTCAGCCGCTCAGTTGTGTCCGACTCTTTGCAAACCCATGAATCACAGCATGCCAGGCCTCCCTGTCCATCACCAACTCCTGGAGTTTATGCAAACTCATGTCCATCAAGTCGGTGATACCTTCCAGCCATCTCATCCTCTGTCGTCCCCTTCTCCTCTGGGCCCCAATCCCTCTGAGCATCAGGGTCATTTCGGAAGAGTCAAGTCTTCACATGATAGGTTTTGACAAATAATAATATACATTGAACTAGTTTGTGAACATAGAATGAGTGAATAGTTGAATGAACAAAATTAAATACTGATTATCTTTGTTTAAACTATTCTCCAAGCCGGGCTTCAGCAATATATGAACCATGAACTTCCAGATGTTCAAGCTGGTTTTAGAAAAGGCAGAGGAATCAGAGATCAAATTGCCAACATCCGCTGGATTGTCAAAAAAGCAAGAGTTCCAGAAAAAACATCTATTTCTGCTTTTATTGACTATGCCAAAGCCTTTGACTGTGTGGACCACAATACACTGTGGAAAATTCTGAAAGAGATGGGAATACCAGACCACCTGACCTGCCTCTTGAGAAACCTGTATGCAGGACAGGAAGCAACAGTTAGAACTGGACGTGAAACAACAGACTGGTTCCAAATAGGAAGAGGAGTACGTCAAGGCTGTATATTGTCACCTTGCTTATTTAATTTCTATGCAGAGTACATCATGAGAAACACTGGGCTGGAAGAAGCACAGGCTGGAATCAAGATTGCAGGGAGAAATATCAATAACCTCAGATATGCAGATGACACTACCCTTACGGAGGAAAGTGAAGAGGACCTAACGAGCCTCTTGATGAAAGTGAAAGAGGAGAGTGAAAAAGTTGGCTTAAAAATCAACATTCAGAAAATGAAGATCATGGCATCTGGTCCCATCACTTCATGGGAAGTAGATGGGGAAACAGTGGAAACAGTGTCAGAATTTATTTTTCTGGGCTCCAAAATCACTGCAGATGGTGACTGCAGCCTTGAAATTAAAAGACGCTTACTCCTTGGAAGGTAAGTTATGACCAACCTAGATAGCATATTCAAAAACAGAGACATTACTTTGCCAACAAAGGTCCATCTAGTCAAGGCTATGGTTTTTCCAGTAGTCATGTATCAGTGTGAGAAATGGACTGTGAATAAAGCTGAGCGCTGAAGAATTGATGCTTTTGAACTGTGGTGTTGGAGAAGACTCTTGAGAGTCCCTTGGACTGCAAGGAGATGCAACCAGTCCATCCTAAAGGAGATCAGTCCTGGGTGTTCTTTGGAAGGAATGATGCTAAAGCTGAAGCTGCAATATTTTGGCCACCTTATGCGAAGATTTGATTCATTGGCAAAGACCCTGATGCTGGGAGGGATTGGGAGCAGGAGGAGAAGGGGACGACAGAGGTTGAGATGGCTGGAAGGCATCACCGACTCAATCGACATGAGTTGCGTAAACTCCGGGAGTTGGTGTTGGACAGGGAGGCCTGGCGTGCTGCGATTCATGGGGTCACAAAGAGTTGGACATGACTGAGTGACTGAACTGAACAGAACTGAATGTCCTTTTAAATAGTAACACCCCCCCCCATTATCTTTCAGTAAGTTAGGCTGAAATGGCTTCTGGGGTCTGCTGAACTATTTCAAAGGGAAAGTTAAGATCAACTGATTGTAATCAACCTGGCTTTATTTTTTTTTTTTAAGAAAAGCATAAATTGTGCATTAAAAAGAGAAGCTGTGTTTTCAAACAACTCAATAAATCACTTAAAGTTTTATATATTAAGTATATATAAAAGTATCAGCACTAAAACTCTAGAAAATGAAAAAAAATTACTTGGAGTATTTTATAACATTAACAATTTTTTTCATTATTTAATAACAATGTCTTGAATTAATTAATAGTATTTTCAAACTTCACTGGTGGTGCAGTCAATAGGAATCTGCCTGTCAATCCAGGGGACACAGTTTTGATCCCTGATCCAGGAAGACTGCACATGCACAGAGCAACTAAGCCTGTGGGCCATACCTTCTGAGCCTGAGCCCTAGAGCCTGAGTGCTGCAGCTACTGAAGCCGGCATGCCTGAGAGCCTGTGCTCTGCACCGAGAGAACCTGGTGCACTGAAGAGCCGCCCCACACACCACATCTAGAGCAAGCCCATGCAAAGCAACGAAGACACAGTGCAGCCAAAAATAAACAAAAATTAACAGTATTTCCTGTAAAATGTGCCCAAGATTAGATCAATGATAACAGACATTTATAAATTTGAATCTTCATAAGATATATTTTCATTAATTAAAATCTTTTTATGCCTTTTCATTTTTCTCATGTCTTGAATATTTTTTCATTTATCATTGCTATAAATGAGATCTTTCCCCCATCATATGTTTTAGCTGCATATATACAAGTTACTGACTTTTAATATAGAATAAAGGGATCTCCTATATTGGTGAATTAAAAACAAAAAAGAGCTCAACTAATAAAGGGATACTTCCCTTAAAATTTGTACTATAGGTTTCATCCAAACAGACTTAATAGTATCCATTAATAAAGTATTCACCATGAGCACTTTTGCAAACAATCCTTCTACATTTATGAAGAGCAGCACTGACCTCTACTGCTCAAGTAAGGCAGCTCTGGGTATCAGCCAGGACAGGGGTGGTTTTTTTGTTTTGATTTTTATTGGAGTACAACGTTGTGTAAGTTTCAGGTGTACATCAAAGTGAATCGGTTATTTATACACATATGTCCATTCTTTTTAGATTATTTTTCCCATATAGGCCGTTACAGAGTATTGAGTAGAGTTCCCTGTGCTCTACAGTAGGTCCTTCTTAGTTATCTATTTTACTTCCTGGTAACCATAAGTCTATTTTCTCCATCTGTAACTCTATTTCTATTTTGTAGGTAAGTTCATTTGTACCGTTTGTTTGATTCCACATATAAGTGACAGCACATATTTGTGTTTCTCTATCTGACATCACTCGGTACAATCTCTTCACCCAGGCAATCACTAGGTCCATCTATGTTGCTCCAAATGGCATTATTTTGTTCTTTCTTATGGCTAATATTCCATTGTATATATGTACCATGTCTTCTTCAAATATGTTGCCATAGATATATTAGAATCTTGTTTTCTTTTCTGTAATTTTATTGCCCTGTAAAATCATTTTTTAATATAATTACTTATATCTATAGGTAAGTTATACTCTGATTTATTTTCCAAATATATATTTTATATTACAGCATTTCCTTGCAAGGGCTGCTATTAGTGACCACTGTTATCGAAAGTCAGTTCTTTAGGCCAAGTGAAGTGTTAGTCGCTCAGTTCAGTTCAGTCACTCAGTCATGTCCGACTCTCTGCGCCCCCATGAATCACAGCATGCCAGGCCTCCCTGTCCATCACCATCTCCCGGAGTTCACTCAGACTCACGTCCATCGAGTCAGTGATGCCATCCAGCCATCTCATCCTCTGTCGTCCCCTTCTTCTCCTGATCCCAATCCCTCCCAGCACCAGAGTCTTTTCCAATGAGTCAACTCCTGGCATGAGGAGGCCAAAGTACTGGAGTTTCAGCTTTAGCATCATTCCTTCCAAAGAAATCCCAGGGCTGATCTCCTTCAGAATGGACTGGTTGGATCTCCTTGCAGTCCAAGGGACTCTCAAGAGTCTTCTCCAAAACCACAGTTCAAAAGCATCAATTCTTCGGCACTCAGCCTTCTTCATAGTCCAACTCTCACATCCATACATGACCACTGGGAGAACCATAGCCTTGATTAGCCGGACCTTAGTCAGCAAAGTAATGTCTTTGTTTTTGAATATGCTATCTAGGTTGGTCATAGCTTTTCTTCCAAGGAGTAAGCGTCTTTTAATTTCATGGCTGCAGTCACCATCTGCAGTGATTTTGGAGTCCAAAAAAATTAAGCCTGACACTGTTTCCCCATCTATTTCCCATGAAGTGATGGGACCGGATGCCATGATCTTCATTTTCTGAATGTTGAGCTTTAAGCCAACTTTTTCACTCTCCTCTTTCACTTTCATCAAGAGGCTCTTTAGTTCCTCTTCACTACCTATTCTTTGCGACCGCATGGACTATATGTAGCTGGCCAGACTCTTCTGTCCATGCAATTCTCCAGCCAAGAATACTGGAGTGTGTAGCCATTCCCTTCTCCAGGGGATCTTCCTGACTCATGGATTGACCCAAATCTCCTTTATCACAGGCAGATTCTTTTACCGTGTGACCCACCAGGGAAATGCCCTTAAAGCCAAACTTACACTCAAACTCAGAGATGACTGTATTTTCAAATACATGTATGATCTTAACGTTTATAATTAATTAAAAATTAATTTCTAAATGAGATGAACAACTCACATTGCTATACTTTGATAGATTTTTCTCCCTGTTAAAGCGGGGTGCTCTGGTGAAAAGATCTGCAGAAAGTGACTATGGTTAAAGAACAGGAGAGCCAGTAAAACGTTCGCCTATTCAAATTTGCAAATATCCAGTTCCATCAATTTTTCTTCTTACCTAGTAATATAGGTACAACAATCACAAACTGCAGTCTACCTGGGTATAAAACAAAATGCCCATCTTTTGGCACCAGTCTGTATATATTAATACATAAAAATGCCTTGTCTTCAGTTGTGGTTTTTTTCTACCAACTTTGGCCAACTGTACTCTGGCATTGTTGAAGCCACATTTATCACTGGACAACTAGCAAACAAGAGTTATGCCAAGAGTTTTGAGAGATTAAAATTTTTAAAAACCTGTATTAGTGGAAAATAAAGGAAATGGCCAAGAATTCTGAGAGACTTAAAAAAAAAAACAACTATGGAAAATAAATTTGAGATGTTGCCACATGCTATTAAAACCAAAATCTTTTGCAAAATTTCTCAAATTGAAACTGTTCCAACAAGTGCTTAATGGACAGCATAAGTGGAATTGTTTCTGGGCGCCAAGAATACAAAGACGTCTAAAGGCTTTCAGCCGAACTGAGTGAAATAGCGCAATCTGGCCACGTATATCACGGAGGCGCCCCCTCAAAGAAGGCAAGAGCGTGTAAGAGCCTTCCCGCGCTCTCCGGAAGTTCCCTAGAACTGTTGGTTTGTCTGAAGAAATCGTTTTACCATTCCAGAGAACAAAGGGCAAGCAACCACAACCGTAAACCAAAGTATTTAAGGCTGTGAGTAAGAAAACGTTTCTGTGAGCAGAAAACGTTACTATCTCAAGATTTCTGCAAGAGCAAGTGAAACACGCCCTCACGCGACTCCAGCATCTTCCGCTTTGCCGTCCAGAAGCTCCTCCCCAGAGGCGGCCGGGGAAGAGCCCGTTGCTTCACCTCGGAAGGCCTGCGAGCGCCTCGTGCGCCTGCGCGGGGCCCTGCGTCACATCCGGGCCAGGAAGCGCAATTCCGGAAGGGGCTGAGCAGTCGTGGCGGCGGTTTCTGTCCTGTCTGTTGAGTAGTGCTTCTTCCCTGCTGGAGCGCCTGTATAGACGGCGGAGCCATGGTCGAGGTAAAGTGACACTTGGGTGCTCAGGGGCCGTCTGCTTCTGGATTGTTTTTCTTTGGCCGCGGGCGTGGGCGATCGAGGGTTTGGGAGTGTGGGAACTGGAGAGAGTAGTGGCTGCGAAGGGAGGCTGTTTGGCCGAGACCGGGTGGTCTCGTAAGGTTTTCTGGAGGAAGAGAAACCAGAGTTGTGAAGTGAAGCGAAAGTCGCTCAGTCGTGTCCGACTCTTTGCGACCCCATGGACTATACAGTCCATGGAATTCTCCAGGCCAGAATGCTGAAGTGGGTAGCCTTTCCCTTCTCCAAGAGGATCTTCCCAACCCAGGGATCGAACCCAGGTCTCCCGCATTGCGGGTGGATTCTGTACCAGCTGAGCCAAAGGGAAGCCCAGGGAATACTGGCGTGGGTAGGAGTGGGTAGCCTTTCCCTTCTCCAGCAGATCTTCCCGACTCAGGAATCGAGCCGGGGTCTCCTGCATTGCAGGCGGGTTTTTTGTTTGTTTGTTTGTTTGTTTTACCAACTGAGCTGTGAGGGAAGGCCTTCCAGGCGGGAAGCCTGAGGCAATTACTCCAGTTTTCACGCGGTCCTTGGGTACGGAGTTCGTCACGGAGGCGGGGCATTTATTGAACATCGATGTTTGACCACAGGTACTCGCCGTCTGCTCGGTAGTCAGTGACTCTATGTCCTCACTGGTGGTCTCCTCTCATCTCACTTTGTCTCCTATTTAAGCTCTTTTCCGGGAAAACCTGCCATTCTTGAATTTTTGCATTTCCCCCTAACTATCATTCTGTTAGCAAGCTCTGTTCATCTCATCTCAGAATTCTGGGCTCTTTGTCTAGGCCCACTGTCCTCACCTGAATTCAGACCGCATCATCTTCCACCAGCTGATGCATTTGCTTTTAGGTGGTCGGTCTTTTTGCTTCCGCGTTTGTCATCCCTCTCCCTTCCGCACCAAATTGATCTGTTTAAAACCTAAGTTGATCCAGCTTTTCTTGCATGAGACTTTAGTGGCCCTATGTAAAACTAGAGCAAAAATGCACACTGCTGCAGTGGTATAAAAAACAACTTACTGGGACCTGGTCTGTCCTTACAACCTCATCTTCCATCATGAGCCCTCCTTTTCGCCTAACATATACTATGTTCTACGGCTTCTGTACTGTACATTATGTACTACAGCTCCTGGCAGTATTTCAGTTACAGAACGCTTTTGTATATGGCTTTTTCTCCTTGTCTCGATTTTTTTTTTTTTTTTTTGATTGATTGATTTTTTTCAGTTTCGCTGGGTCTTCGTTCCTGCTCTTGGGCTTTCTGCAGTTGCAAGGAAGGAGGGGCTACTCTTCATTGCGGTGCGGGACATTCTCATCGCGGTAGCTTCTCTTTGCCGAGCACAGACTCGAGGCGCATGGGCTCCTGTAGTTGTGGCGCAGGGACTTTAGTTGTTCTGTGGCCTGTGGATTCTTCCCCGACCAGGAATGGAACCTGTGTCCCCGCACTGGCAGACAGATTCTGATCTGCTGTACCACCGGAGAAGTCCTGCCTGGATTGTTCTTACCTCTATTTTGTGCAAGACTGATTCCTTCTCTGCTTAGCTGCCACCTCAGAGAGATCTTCCATAACCAGCCTAAGGTCTTGCTCTGTTCTGTCTCAGTCCCCTGCTTGTTTCCTTCATAGCAATTATTAAAATTGCTTACCCTATTTTTATCTGTTTCCTCTTGAGCACAGGGAGGTGGCTGCCTTTTCATTATTCCTTTGTTAGTTTCTAGCACAGTACCTGGCACTCATTTAATGGGAACTCATTGTTTATTGAACATATGACTGATTTCAGGCATCATTCAGTTGGTATACTTGGGGCTGTGGCCCAAGAGAAGCTTCCTCCTCTTCTCTGAACTTGTCTCCTATAGCTTGTTATAAATAGCTGTGGTGAGTGGTACAAAGTTTTACATATTTAAAGGTGTAAAGTTTATAATTAATTTGCTTCAGTTTAGATTATGATGTATGTAATTTGTAGCTAGGTATGTAATTACACTCTTTCTTTTTAGGAGGTGCAGAAGCATTCTGTACACACGCTTGTGTTCAGGTCATTGAAGAGAACCCATGACATGTTTGTGGCTGATAATGGAAAACCTGTGCCTTTGGATGAAGAGAGGTAGGGATAGTTCCCTTTCAATTGCTAGAATGTTTCAACTTTTAATAATGGGGGAAGAGAGCAGGGAGAGGGGAACCTTTAAAAATTAGTGAGTCATACTAACTCTTAGGAGATCTATTAGTAATGAATGATGTTTTGGCATAATTTAAGCTGATTTAACTTTTCTTTTTGGCTTTTTACAGAAAAATTCCTATTAATTAATTGCATTTTACAAATACCCAGTAATTAGGAGAGTCCCTTTTAGGTGTTATATTTTATAATCAATCACTTTGTATGTGCTTTCAGCTTCCTGCTGCTCTCAGAGCCTTGCTGAGCTGAAATTGTACCTGGCCAGTACCTCTACTCCCATCTTTTCTCGTTAGTATGATGAAGATTCTTGAGTGGTGGCATATTTTTGGTTCTACATCTCCAGCTCCAGTCTGAGATTGCATTATGTGCAGTGTTCCTTCTTTGTCCTTTACCCTTCTTTTAAAATCTACCTAATTCCTCAAACAAGCATTTATAATTAATTAACAAAGTGGGCTGTCCTTAAAAGTAGCATAGTACTTGCATTTCTTTCTAAAATACTGAACTAAGTACTTGGATTAGTTTTAATTAGTCTTTCTAGATATATCCAAGAAAGGTTACTATAGAAACTCTTACTGTATTTTTACATTTAGACGTATGAAGGGAAGTATATTGACTCTGAGGTTTTTTAAAGGATATATTAGTTTCTATATATTTTAAAATCAGTTAGACCTTCAATAAATCAACATGAAGGTTTTTTATAATTGGTTAACAAACCGAAATATACTCAGCTTAATGGATGCTGTGTGGTAGATTGTGAACAGTGTGGAAATGCACTTGGAAATTTTTTTAAATGTTGTTTAACTTTAAAATCTTACCAGAAACTTTTTCTACATTAAGATTAGGCAAGCTTAAGCTGTTTAAAAATTTGTGTCCTAGCTATCTACATAATATATAATGTAAATATATTTACATTCATAAATATATTTAAAGTATTCAAAGATACATTTTTGTGTTTATAATTTTTAAATAGTCACAAACGGAAAATGGCAATCAAGCTACGTAATGAATATGGTCCTGTGTTGCATATGCCTACTTCCAAAGAAAATCTTAAAGAGAAAGTCCCTCAGAGTGCATCAGATTCATATGGACACAAACAGTACCCTGCCAATCAAGGTGAGTGTGGCTTTGTCAGAAATGTTAGGGTTTAAATGTGAATTTTAAAAATAAAAAAATGAAAATATCTTATTAGTGCTCCTCCTGGAAGGACTTATTAGAATCACAATCCTATTTAACAGCTGTACCAAGATTATAGTAAAAGTCCTGATTTCCTCATTCACCAATGGCACCCCACTCCGGTACTCTTGCCTGGAAAATCCCATGGATGGAGGAGCCTGGTAGGCTGCAGTCCATGGGGTTGCTAAGAGTCGGACACGACTGAGCAACTTCACTTTGAGTTTTCACTTTCATGCATTGGAGAAGGAAATGACAACCCACTCCGGTGTTCTTGCCTGGAGAATCCCAGGGACAGGGGGGCCTGGTGGGCTGCCATCTATGCGGTCGCACAGAGTTGGACATGACTGAAGCGATTTATCAGCAGCATAATGAGTGAGATTATTGGTTGGTGGATTTTTTTCCTTATATGAAATTGAAAAACAGTGTTTTGATGATGACAGAGATTCTTAGAATATGGAGATAGTCATAGTGGAGACTAAAGGGAAAATTCCTAACCTGTGGAGAGGGCATCTATCTGTTTTGGCTATAATTCAGAGAGGTGATATTAAGTACTAAAATCATAGTAAATAAAGATAATCCTAAGTTCCACGAGAAAACCATTTTCTTAGAAGATAAGCCTGAGTGGATTATTACTTGCCAGGATGACCTTTCTATACACCATTGCTGTGTAACAAACTTACAAGCTTTCTTGACCTCACATCAGCAAATGGCCAAGGAAATAGCTGTGTATATGTCTCCAGAAGACAAAACAAAAATGATCAACTTACCTTATTTCTGAGACTTGATTAGTTGGGAAAACTTAAGAAATCCAGTTGATAATTTAATATTATTTAATTCATTAAAAGAAATAGGGCATGTATATAAGGTAATTTTGCCAATGATGAATTTTCTTTCTCACTCATTCTTTTAGTAGGACAAGAAGTTGAATATTTGGTGACAGGTACACATCCATATCCACCAGGACCTGGTAAGTGAACTATTGTATTTGAAAATGTCTTATTGTAACTTACATTTCCACGAATGAGCCAATAATACGATCCCCATTGCCTGTAGAATATAAGATAAGCTCCATAACCAGGTATTCAGGCAGAGCATTTTAGGTAAGAATTAACATAAGTTTCATATGCAGTCATTCTGCAAACTAAATTAAGCACCTGTTTTTCATCAGGCACTGTGCTAAGAATTCAAAAGACTTTTTCCGGACTAAGATGAGCTTATTACCTGGAGGTTTAGTTAGACACATTAATATCACCAAGCTTATAAAAGTGTTGAAAATGTTAGTGTAGAAGCAGGTTTGATAGAAACATATCCTGGCTATGTTGTGTGTGTAGAGGAATTAGCACACAAGTAGAGTGGCCAGAATCACAGAGTGGAGGACACAAAGCTTAGTATATATCTAGATTCTAGTAATTTTAGAGGACAGAATTCACGACATTGAAAGCACAGGTAAATTGGTGCTTTTTGTTGTAGGAATTTACATTTACCCTTGGAAGCACTCTGTTAGTATTTGGGGAACTGCTTAATTTTTATATTTGAAAGTAGTATCCTAAGAGAATAGAGATTTAACTATTATGCATTGAATTTAACTACTATGTTGGGCTATGTTCATATCAAGCTATTTTGATTAAATACGTGAGATAAATTTGAGATGTACATTGGGCAATATTTATTACAGAAGAGTTAAAAACAAAAGACCTGCAAAACATAATAAAAATTTTTGTAATATCACCACCTGGAGATAATTACCATTTCCTTTTTGCCATGTCTTACTCTAGTTTTTTATTGTAGATGCATATAAATGAAAGCAAAGATAGATACAAAAAATAGTTTATTTTTTTCTAATTTTAACAGGGGTTGCTTTGACAGCAGACACTAAGATCCAAAGAATGCCAAGTGAATCAGCTGCACAGTCCTTAGCTGTGGCATTACCTGCTTCTCAAGCCAGGTAGGAAATACTATGCTTTTAATAGTTTACTGCTTACAGTTTTTCTCATATTTAAATTTGTTTCTTTGTAATTATGTATTATGTGACATTTTCCTTTACCAGTGCTTACAGAAACTTAAAAAAGAGTCAGTCCTGCAGATGAAGTGACTGGAGGCATTGCTTACTTACAGTGTGGTGGTTCTTTTTCCTCAGAGCTGATGCAAATCGTCCTGTGCCTACTGGAGGTGAATACCGACACCCCGGAGCTCCTGACCGTGCGCAGCCTGCGGGGGCGGTGAGTCTGTGTCCACCATGCTGCGGGTTTCTGACTGTGGAGCATACTGCCTGTGTCCCTTTACTCTAAGAGTCTCACCTGAAATGTTAAATGAATGAACATTTTCCTTGGAATTTTTCAAGTAAATGGCAGCCTGAAAGTGAAAGTGTTAGTCTCTCAGTCCTGTCTGACTCTTTGTGACCCCAGGGACTGTAGCCTTCCAGGCACCTCTGCCCATGGAATTTTCCAGCAATAATACCGGAATGGGTTGCCATTCTCTTCTCCAGGGGATCTTCCCAACCCAGGGAGTGAACCCAGGTCTCCTGCAATAGCAAGTAGATTCTTCCTGAGCTGTTGTTAATATTTCATAGCCCTAAAATTTAAGTTGCTAGTGAACTGACAAAAGAAATTCTGTTAATCCTGTGTCTTACTTGTATGTTGGGCATGACCGTTATTCTGATGAGGATACTGTGATGTTGCTGTTTGTTAACCAGTATTAAAAATACAAGCACTGTTGTTCTGAAGCTTGTATTAGTATTGTATTAGTATGTGTTAGATGTGAAGTGTCTTTTATTAAGCTCTCAGTTGGTTTATCCTGTTCGAGTTGAGTGCTATTAGCATCATAGTATTCATAGGCTATACAACTAGTATTTTATAAATGAGCATTTAGAAATATATTATTTGTCTGTTTGTAAGTAAATGGCAGCTGTTGTTATCGATGAAAGTAGTTGTAGAAAGAATAACTGAAAATACAGTGTGCTTTATTATGCTGTCGCTTAACGTAAGTGCAGGCCTTCCTCAGTGTGTTGTGCGGTCACTTTATGGAGTGAGTGAATTTGTAGTCCTCCCACCACATTTTTCTTTAGCCTCCATTCACAGGATCTGCCCAGACTTTCTGCCTGCTTAGGATATAACGTAAGCCTCTTGAGGGCAGGTGGTTTATGAACTTATGTTTTTTGGATGGAATGCTAGCAGTAGATGTTTATATCAGCTAGTATACCCTTATATAGTCTTGAAATACTTTTGTAGGAGATAAATAGAAGGAACTTTCAATCTCCTTTGTAATGTTAGATCAATAATGTTAAAATGTGACAAAGGCGGTAGCATTAATCCACTTACAGTTACTTAAAGAAAAATCGGAGTTTACATTGAGCACTTACCACTCTGTCATAGTCCTCAGAATCATTCTATGGGGCAGTTGCTGTTATTTGCATTTTACTAATGAGGCACAGAAATTACTTAATTTTTTACCTCAGGTCTTCAGCTGGTAATGGACAGAATTGGGTTTTGAACCCATGCACAGTGATTTGTGCTTTCAATGCTAAGGTTCTGCCTCATGAGATTTTTTTGTGTTTTAAAGTCAAAATTAACAAACAACATATAGTTCTGATTGTAAATCTTAGACTCATTTTCTGGGTATGCAAATATTTTTCATCTTTCTTTCATTTAAGGAAAAAAACCTTTCATAAATCCCCTCTTTGACTTTCCATTTTAGAATTGATAACATGAAATTGTAGATATGATGTCTTTAATAATAATGTAATCTTTTCCTTATCTAGGTTGTTATGGAGGGTGGCAATGCCAAGAACTCTGCACTGATGGCTAAAAAAGCCCCTACAATGCCAAAACCCCAGTGGCACCCACCGTGGAAACTCTACAGAGTGAGTGAATCTGTCTGTTATTGCACTACAGGAAACATGATCACTGCTTTCCAGTTAAACAAGAGCCAAGGACTAGAATAAAGAGGAGACAGTGAATAAATATATGACAGCTGGTAGTTTGGGGTTGGGAGGAAGGGGGTTAGGTACTATCTTAAAAGGTATCTTGGAAAGTAGACTCCATTAAGTAGAAGTTATATACTTATATTTTGTATAAAATGTAGTATAAAATATTGATAGAAAGCTCCTGAATGGAGAGCACACAAGATAAATTTAGGAATGTGTTTGAGGTGTTCTTTATGAAGGTCAAGGAGAAAATCAATGCATCAGGACATTTCAAATGTACCAAATATTAATTAAAATGTAAATAGTAGGAAACATACAGCTGTACATGTTACCGTAGTATAAATAGACTTTGTTTTGGTGTATAGATCTAATAAATCTTAAAGGTTATAAACTTGGTTAGCCACTACCACAATCTGGATAATTAGAAGTTCTATCAATTCACACATACCCCTGGGCTGTTTTTTATAATCACACCCTTCCCTACCCTGCCAACCATTCATCTGCTTTCTATCATTATAGTTGTGCTTTTCAGTTGTATCATAAATTTAGTACATATCTTTCGGGGCTGAGTTTCTTCACTCAGCTTACTGCTTTTAGGTTCATCTAAGTTGTGGCATGTACTAATACATTCCTTTTTATTGTCAAGCAGTAGTCCATTGTATAGATATACCACAGTTTGTATATTCATCCATTCACAAGTTGAAGATAATTTAACACTTATTTTAAAATCTAATTAGCAGTTAATCGTATAAACTTATCATTTGAGGATAGGGGTAGTGCAAGTCAGATTGGATGAAATTTAGCATAAGTATGATGACTTGAAATTGAATCAGCTTTAGCTTATGTGTAGTGAGCTTGCTCATTCTGTCCTTTTTCTTAATACAGGTGATCAGTGGGCATCTTGGCTGGGTTCGATGTATTGCTGTGGAACCTGGAAATCAGTGGTTTGTTACTGGATCTGCTGACAGAACTATAAAGGTAATAAGAAAAGAAGAAAAAAGTAAATATGATTTTTTGTTTGCCAGGTAATTTTAGTGTGTTTTAAGTTCCCTCCTCTGGGTAACTGCTGTTGTAGTTCTCTATTTGTAGACCTGAGTGTGCAGTAAAATTTATTGCCTGTTAAAATAATTTGTACCAGTTAAATGTCCCAAATAAGTATCTGTTTGAGAAAGTGGTATTTAAACAACAGCTTTTTTCCAGATAGTGCATGCTGACTATCTCCAAGTAATTCCTTAATATTTTCTCTGCTTCTGATTACAAAATTAAAGCAGGCTTATCTATTAAAAAATGTGGAAAATGTAAAGGAGAATAAAAGAATGTAGACCCATACATAATCCTATTACTGTCAGATATTTGAATAAATTTATTTTTAACTTCTCTGTGTATGTGTATCTGCATTTTCTTCTGAGCATTTTTCCTGTGGTTATAAATGTATATCTTTTAAAAATCCATGTTCAATATGTAATTCTGTCCCAGGTTTTTTTTTTTCACTTAAGTGAAAGTGAAAGTCACTCAGTTGTGTCTGACTCTTTGAGACCCCATGGACTGACCCCATGGACTATACAGTCCATGGAATTCTCCAGGCCTGAACACTGGAGTGGGTAGCCGTTCCCTTCTTCAGGGGATCTTCCCAGGCCAGGGATCAAACCCATGTTTCTTACGTTTCCAGCATTTGCAGGCGAGTTCTTTACCACTAATGGTACCTGGGATGCCCCATATACATGTGTGTGTATACATATATATATGTGTATGGTTTATTACAGGATATTGAATATAGTTCCCTGAGCCATATATTAGGACCTTGTTGTCTGTCAGTTCTACATATACTAGTTTGTATCTCTGAATCCCAAACTGCCTATCCACCCCTCCTCTGAACATCTTTTTAAGTGCTTCTATAGCATTATTATCTTTGGATACGCTGTAGTCTGTTTTCCTACTGTTGAACATTAAAGTCTTTTAGCTTCCTCATTTTTCAGTATCATAAGCAATGCTTATGTGTAATTACTGTGGGCCTAAAGCTTTTTCAAATAGCTTTACAAATAGCTGTGAAAAGAAGAGAAGCAAAAAGCAAAGGAGAAAAGGAAAGATATAAGCATCTGAATGCAGAGTTCCAAAGATAGCAAGAAGAGATAAGAAAGCCTTCCTCAGCGATCAGTGTGAAGAAATAGAGGAAAACAACAGAGTGGGAAAGACTAGAGATCTCTTCAAGAAAATTAGAGATACCAAGGGAACATTTCATGCAAAGATGGGCTCGATAAAGGACAGAAATGGTATGGCCTTAACAGAAGCAGAAGATATTAAGAAGAGGTGGCAAGAATACACAGAAGAACTGTGCAAAAAAAGATATTCACTGTGCAAAAAAAGATATTCACTGTGCAAAAAAAAAACCCAGATAATCACGATGGTGTGATCACTCATCTAGAGCCAGACATCCTGGAATGTGAAGTCAAGTGGGCCTTAGAAAGCATCACTACAAACAAAGCTAGTGGAGATGATGGAATTCCAGTTGAGCTGTTTCAAATCGTGAAAGATGATGCTGTGAAAATGCTACACTCAATATGCCAGCAAATTTGGACAACTCAGCAGTGGCCACAGGACTGGAAAAGGTCAGTTTCCATTCCAGTTCCAAAGAAAGGCAATGCCATAGAATGCTCAAAGTACTGCACAATCGCACTCATCTCATATGCTAGTAAAGTAGTGCTGAAAATTCTCCAAGCCAGGCTTCAGCAGTATGTGATCCGTGAACTTCCAGATGTTCAAGCTGGTTTTAGAAAAGGCAGAGGAACCAGGGATCAAATTGCCAACATCCACCGGATCATGGAAAAAGCAAGAGAGCTCCAGAAAAACATCTATTTCTGCTTTATTGACTATGCCAAAGCCTTTGACTGTGTGGATCACAATAAACTGTGGAAAATTCTGGAAGAGATGGGAATACCAGACCACCTGACCTGCCTGTTGAGAAACCTATATGCAGGTCAGGAAGCAACAGTTAGAACTAGACATGGAACAACAGACTGGCTCCAAATAGGAAAAGGAGTACATCAAGGCTGTATATTGTCACCCTGCTTATTTAACTTATATGCAGAGTACATCATGAGAAACGCTGGGTTGGAAGAAGCACAAGCTGGAATCAAGATTGCCAGGAGAAATATCAGTAACCTCAGATATACAGATGATACCACCCTTATGGCAGAAAGTGAAGAGGAACTAAAGAGCCTCTTGATGACAGTGAAGGAGAAGAGTGAAAAAGTTGGCTTAAAACTCAACATTCAGAAAACGAAGATCATGGCATCTGGTCCCATCACCTCACAGGAAATAGATGGGGAAACAGTGG
The DNA here is from genome assembly GCF_016772045.2 of Ovis aries. NCBI lineage: Eukaryota > Metazoa > Chordata > Mammalia > Artiodactyla > Bovidae > Ovis > Ovis aries. Next base: position 3,080,803 of record NC_056070.1, read on the forward strand.
AAACTGTCAGACTTTATTTTTCTGGGCTCCAAAATCACTGCAGATGGTGACTGCAGCCACGAAATTAAAAGACGCTTACTCCTTGGAAGGAAAGTTATGACCAACCTAGATAGCATATTCAAAAGCAGAGACATTACTTTGCCAACAAAGGTCCATCTAGTCAAGGCTATGGTTTTTCCAGTGGTCATGTATAGATGCTAGAGTTGGATTGTGAAGAAAGCTGAGCACTGAAGAATTGATGCTTTTGAACTGTGGTGTTGGAGAAGACTCTTGAGAGTCCCCTGGACTGCAAGGAGATCCAACCAGTCCATTCTGCAGGAAATCAGCCCTGGGTGTTCTTTGGAAGGAATGATGCTAAAGCTGAAACTCCAGTACTTTGGCCACCTCATTCGAAGAGTTGACTCATTGGAAAAGACTCTGATGCTGGGAGGGATTGGGGGCAGGAGGAGAAGGGGACGACAGAGGATGAGATGGCTGGATGGCATCACTGACTCGATGGATGTGAGTCTGAGTGAACTCCTGGAGTTGGTAATGGACAGGGAGGCCTGGCGTGCTGTGATTCATGGGGTCGCAAAGAGTCGGGCACAACTAGTGACTGAACTGAACTGAAAGCTTTTTCTGTATTTTAAATTTTCTGTATTGTTTTTCTGTATTTTCTGTATTGCTTTGTTCTTGTTTGCCAGAAAAAGTATTAAAAGGTCAGACATTCTTGAAGTTGATATCCAAAAGTTAAATTATTTTCCAAACTGGGTGAATTGATGCTTACAGCATATGAGAGGATCCTTTTCAGGACATTACTTACGTTTCTTCGAAAATACCTACTAATATGATGGGCTCCCCTGGTGGCTCAGCGGTAAGGAATCCGCCTGCAGTGTAGGAGATGTGGGTTTGATCCCAGAGTTGGGAAGATCCCCTGGAGGAGGGCATAGCAACCCAGTCCAGTTTCTCGCCTGGAGAATCCCATGGACAGAGGAGCGTGGCAGGCTACAGACCATAGAGTCGCAAAGAGTTGAACGTGACTGAAGCAACTTAGCACACTAATATAAGTAGAAAGGAATATCTAATCTTTAAAAAGGAAAACTATATATAAAATTTGTAGTGAGGTTGAACTTTTTAATACTTTATTTGCTACTTTGCAGGATTTTTTTTTTAAGTTGATGCCATCCTTGACTAATTTAATACCTCAGTATTCATTCTTTGGCTCAATACCCTTTATATATTAAGGACTTTTTGTCATCTATGCAAATACCTTCCCAGTTTGAGCATGCCTTTTAATTCTCTTTCTCCTGTTTTTATTTTTGGTGATAGAGTTATTTTGCAAACTTTGATATTTTTATATGTTTTTGTCTTTCACTTTTGAAGACAATTTTCACATTAAGATTCTAAACATTTGCTTTGAAATAATCAGCAAGAATAAAATTAAGCATTTTTTGATTGCAGATCTGGGACTTGGCTAGTGGCAAGTTGAAACTCTCGTTAACTGGGCACATAAGCACAGTACGTGGTGTGATAGTGAGCACGAGGAGCCCGTACCTGTTCTCCTGTGGAGAAGACAAGCAAGTCAAATGCTGGGATCTCGAGTATAATAAGGTATGTGTGGAGTTGAGGACAGAAATCATCATGAGCCCCTGTTTATCTTCCCAGTTACAGATATGTTAACTCTCCTCCCTTCTTTTTTAGGTTATAAGGCACTATCATGGACATCTGAGTGCCGTGTACGGCTTGGATTTGCACCCGACCATCGATGTGCTGGTGACCTGTAGCCGAGACTCAACCGCACGGGTGAGTGCACTGGAGCCCGTCTGTGCATACACGGCCTCCTGCAGGGTGCTGGCTCGATCCTGAGGTCTGTGTTTCTGGATAGAGAATTTCAAGATCCTTACTTTGACCCGTCAGTATCCCTCCTAGTCTTCATCCCCAGCTCTGTGGCCTCGCCATGTCCACTGTTGGGCGCCTGCCCCCGAAATGTGACAGGTTATTTCATTTACACACTTTCTTCATTCTATTCAGACAGGTCCACACAGTTTTCTAGTCAATTCCCATGCTTGAATTGATCTTGTTACTTGCCTGAAGATAGGAATACCTGTTTTCATTGAGGTATTGTGTGCTGTTTTTATAGATTTGGGATGTGAGAACTAAAGCCAGTGTACACACATTATCTGGACATACTAATGCGGTGGCTACAGTGAGGTGTCAGGCTGCGGAACCACAAATTATCACTGGTATGATCCATACTTCTCAAGTTTACGGTATATTCATATCAGGATGCATTATGGTTATATACTTCTTATGTTTACTCTGATTCTTGCTTTGTGTTGTATATTTAGTGTTTCTGTGTGCACTTGAAATTTATTGTGGTAACATTTAATTCTGTTTTTATATCATAAGTTTTATATATCATAGAATCTTTGTATCATGTAATGTCTGACTAGAAAGTAGTGCTGTTAGATACAACTAAGTGCTGTTTTATACTTTCAAAATTAGCAGTCTAAGAAATTAATGTTAGAAGACGCACTACCCCTGACTTTTAGGACTGATCTGAGTCTTGCTTTGCTTAAAATATGGTTAATAGCAATGAATCTTCAAGACTAGAAAATAATTCCTTCCCTTGTTTTGTTCAAATAATCATGAGAGTCTTTGCCTTCCTCTCCACTAGGAATGACGTTATGCATTTGTCTTCACAGTTGTTCTGGCTCTTCAGATTAAGCGTTGATTACATTTAATAATTAAAATCAACCAGGTATTTTGAAAGAATAGAAAGCAGTTAGTCAAAGGTTGATAGGACTTTTGTTTTATATATATGTGTCTGTAGAAGAATGCTTCAGGTTTTATTATATTTACCTTTTGCATTCTTTTTTTCTGGTCTGTATTTTGGGGATTCTCCTTACAGGAAGCCATGATACTACAATACGATTATGGGATTTGGTGGCTGGAAAAACAAGAGTCACATTAACAAATCACAAAAAATCAGTCAGAGCTGTGGTTTTACATCCAAGACAGTAAGTCTGTTTTCCTAAGTAGCTTCTCTTCTTCCTTCAATTCTTAGTATAATTTAGAAATAGCAAAATTAGTACTACTTTGGTAGTCATTTAGTCATTTTTCCGACCTGTTCCATTTATGAGCTTGCATTTCCTTTATTTTCCTTGTGAAGTATTTTTCTTGTCCTCCATAAGATGAGGAAAACTTTCTACATAGTGAAAAATTATGTCAAATGAGATAATATAAATAAATCATGGTGACAGGCTGCATGTTGTAATGGAAGCTAATAGTTGCTAGATTTAAAGTTTTGGACAAAAATATTATTGGACACTGGACTGAACATAGAATAGTTAATTTCATCATGAAGAAATTAATATACATAGGAAAAAAATAGTAGGTATCATGAACATCATTCACAGAGAGATGTAGCATAACATCACAACCTGCTGTCTATAAAACCGTGTCCCCTGGTACTCCCAAGGTCTCCTGCCTATCCTCCCTCCTCACCCTCCCTGCATTTATCTTGTCTCCTCCTTCCGATCCCTGTCTCGCTCACTCCCTTTCTTCCTCTCCCTGACTCCCTTTTCTCTTCCTCTTGCCTCTTTCTCTCCTTCTCTCACGTCTTCTCTCTCCCTTCTTCTGGCTTTCTCGTTTTCTCCAAAACACTTAAATCACCCCTTGCCCTTCATGTGAGTTTAGGGGGTTATATGTTTATTGCTTTAGCTCAGTGTAGAGCACTGGGGAAATGAGAGGAGAATATAACTTCAATCTAGGACTTATCATACATTTAAAGTAATTTAGAAATCTGATATAACTTGGAACAGATCTTTTTATCTTGATATTTTTATCTTGGTATGACGATAATATTTTGCCAAAACTACATAAATCCTGATGATACATGCAAAATATAGCCATAATAAGATTTTTTAAAAATCCACCATTGTATTTAACTTTGTTTGCTTTATTATTAATTCTTTTCTTATTTCAGTTACACATTTGCATCTGGTTCTCCAGATAACATAAAACAGTGGAAATTCCCAGATGGAAGTTTCATTCAAAATCTTTCTGGTCACAATGCTATTATTAACACATTGACAGTAAATTCTGATGGAGTGCTTGTATCTGGAGGTAAAGTATTTTTATGATAAATATGTTTTAGTCTATCTTTTTTTTTAAGTGAGTAAAATTTCTAAGTCATTACACTGACGTATTAGAATAGAACTTGCCTGTTTAACATGTGTATTCATGCAAATTCATAATACATATAGCATATTTCATAGGTCAATTCTCTTTAAGTTCCCGCATTGATAAATCTAAGTTAAGGATTTATGCCAGAAATCACCTAAAGTTTGGTTGTGTGTTTTGAAGTTAAATGTCATTTTGTGGTGCTTTTTGAGATCTATAATAAATTATGAATTAAGCACAAATGAAAGTAGACAAATTGATATTAAGAGGAGCTCAAGTGCCTGTGTGTCTTTATAACTCCATGGTGCTTGGCTGATGATGGGTTCTTAATAAGTGTTTGTCAGGCTGAACTGTTGAGGGGACACTTGGTCTAACCTGTCTTTCCCTTTAAGCTGACAATGGCACTATGCATCTCTGGGACTGGAGAACTGGCTACAATTTCCAGAGGGTTCATGCAGCAGTGCAGCCTGGGTCTTTGGACAGTGAGTCAGGAATATTTGCTTGTGCTTTTGATCAGTCTGAAAGTCGATTACTAACTGCTGAAGCTGATAAAACCATAAAAGTGTACAAAGAGGATGATACAGCGGTAAGTTCTGTATTTCATAGATATTTTAAAGTAGAAAAAATCAGCTTTGCCAATTTTCCAGGCATTTTCTCATTTTAAAACTATTGAAATTATCAGGAGGGGAAATAATCTTCATAATACTAAAATATTTGTCATGTTGAATAGTGTCTGCTCGTAGATTGTTGCATTGGTTTTATTGATGACAGCAAATCCGTAGATAATTTTGATTGTATCTCAACTTTGCTTATTAGAGTTATTAAGAAAATCTTATCCTAAGAATAACAGCAAAAAAATAGATTGCTATGCAAATTAACTCTAGAATCAGAATCTTAGGTATTACTAGAATATCTAAAAACCATTAGATTTAAAATGAAACACCATAAACTGAATTTGTAGCAAATGCATTCATCCTTTATTAAATATTAAATATTATTTATCTTAATATTTATTATATAATAAATAATCAGATAGTGCCAGAAGTTCGTCACCTATCTTAAAATTGTTAAAGAACTGCTAAATGTGTAATGCCAAGTAATATAATTTAGAATAAGTGCCTTATTTTTGTTAGAAAGGAACTTATTAAATATGAAGGAGATCAGTAATACTTTGTTTTAACTTACTTACTTTTCTGTTTTTAGACAGAAGAAACTCATCCAGTCAGCTGGAAGCCAGAAATTATTAAGAGAAAGAGATTTTGATGTGTTCGTTGTCATTGCAGTTTTTGTTTTTTTGTTTCGTTTTAGCTTGGCCTTGATGAGAATATCCAGTCATTTGTGCTCTGGCTAGGAATATAAAGCAAAAACTCATGCTTGAATCATTGCATTTTCATATTTTACAATGAACTGTCCTTCCCCATGTTTTTATTTCTAAAATTAACAGTTTGAGATCCTAGGAAGTAAGATGTAGATATCAAGCATATGTGAGTTTTTTGACTGTAACTATCCTAAACAGAATGATTTGCCACTTCTATTAAAACACACCCCATTTTTTTTAACTTACAAAACTGCTTACTATAGTAGGACATGTTTTGAGGGGAGTAATCTTTCTCTTAAACCCTTAAATACTGGTATCTGTGATTGATATTTTGGGATTAAAGGATTTTGAAGTCTTATGTATGTTTATCTCACCAACAGTTTTTGAGCGCATGTTCTGCAAAGTTCTGCACTAGGTACTGTTCAGAAAGTATACAGATAAGATGTGTCTGTCCTTTAAGACTTCCACTTTTAGCAGCTTACTACAGAAATACTGTCATAGAAGTGCCAGTGAAAAACCAGGATAACACAGAGGAAGAGCCCATTTATTTTCCTTGGGAAGGATTGTGGAAGACTTCATGGAGTCAGTGGTGTTTGAGGTGAGTCTTGAGAGGTCACAGAAAGAAAGGGTATTCTAAGGCAAAGTGTGAGCTGAAAAACCAGACATATGAGAGGTGTATGTTCCAGGAACAGAGAGCTGTCTGCTGCACTTGAATGAGAACAGCTGGTGGCGGCAGGGAAAGCTTGTGTTTTGAGTTTCAGTTTTATTCCACAAGCAGTAGGTTACTAATATAGGTATCAAACCCTGGAGAAGTAACTGGAGATACCGATTGTTTGAAGCTATAGCAAGGGTTGCAGTCTTTTGCAGAGACTCCATGGAAAAGTTTAAATTTTTGATGCCTGTGCCTCTGTCCTTAGGATCCTCATTCCCTATCAGTCAAGATAATTTGTCACACTTCACTTTCTATAGTTAGAAAACACACTTATAAGAACAATCAGTTTATAGTTTCAAATGAAGAAATTAAACCATAATTTTGAATAAGCATTTCCAAATATACGTGTCCCATCTTGCATGCTGTAGGTGGGAGTGTAGTTGTTAAGCCTTTAGGGAGGGTAGTTTTCCAGAGTATATTGAAAATGCTTGGAATCTTTGGCCAACTCTTCATTAGAAATGAAATTACTAGGAAACTGCCTAATATGAATAATCTGACAAGTATACACAGCAAGTTCATTTCACCTTTGTTCTTTAATTAAAACTAGCCCAGATGTCCTAACAATAAGGGCTTAATATGGTATTTTCAGTTTCTCTCCATTAAGAGTGAGAAATATCTCTGGAATAATAAGATGTCCAAATTTTACTGTTATATGAAAAAGGAAGTTGTACAAGCATTTTTTTTTTTTGATAACTTGTTAATATGCTAAAAAATAATAGGAAAGTAACACCACACTGTTATCAGTGGCTTTGTGAGAGTGGAATTATCGGAGAACTTTCATGATTGGCTTCATATATTTCTATAATGTTTTAATTTTCTATGAGCATGTATTTTGTAAACTTAAATAAAAAAAACAACCCACGGCACTTGCATCCTTGAGAGATTTGAATTATGCCTTCCAACAGAAGAAAGATCATAGAGGTGAATACTGTCCAAAGCCTGGTCCAAAAGACAAGGAGAAATTGTTAGAACAAGGAGGTGAGGATGATATAGCCCTTGTTATCCTGCCTAGCAAAGCTTCCGCCTACTGTTGTTAGACACGAGTATCAAATTCTGAAGAGCATGAGAAAAGTCCATTTCCCTGCTTCATGCTGTTCTGTATTATGGTGCTATTGAATCTTCTTGCAGAAAGTTTCCACCATGGATGGTCATGAACCTCATGAAATCTTACGCAGGATTTCTTGTGTGTGCCTTTGTTCTTTGTATTTACTTGGCAAAACCTCAACCCAAGTTAAACCTGAACCTTACTGTGCCTATGCCTTGAGTACACTCAAGAAGCTGTAAACTGTTAGAGAGATAACTATGCTAGCTGAGCTCTTTTGATTTATGAGCACACACCATATGTAAACCATCAGCAGTGACCACACTCATTTCTACAAATAAAATTACGCCTTCTTTTCCAAAGGATGAACTACCCACCTACTAACAACTTTGTCGAGTATATATACAATTACTACCTTATACTCTTGCCTACTCAAGAACTTTCATAATTAACCCCTTTCTTTTTTGCAGCATAAATGCCCTTTGTGTCAAATGATGCTCATCAACAAGTATGTTGTAATTTAAATAATATATATATTTAAAATGACTATCTTAAAAATCATTAGACCAAATGTTCGCTTCTAGGTATGTACCATTTCTCTTTACCCCTTTATAACCTAACCTCTTCTCTGATTCCTCACTTCCCTTTGTCTTAACAGACTCCAATCCAAAAGTAATGAAGAGAAATGTGTTCAACATAATTCTTAGAGAGAAGAAGCTTTTAAAAAATAGTAAAAAGAATTGATAAGAAATAAATTAATGAAATAAAGATATAGAGTTAGTAGTAATAAACCTAAATGTTAATTTTTTGGTACAAAATTAAAATAGATAAAACTATTTAGATAAGAAACAGAAGAATCACAGATACCCTAATAAAAATGATAAAGGGAGGTTGGGGGAGAGAACTCTGTCCAAATCCATGCCATTTTATTTGAAAGAGTCAAATAGAATGGTAAATTTTAAATTTTCTTAAAATTTGTATATAAATTCCTATGACTATAGACATGCAAAAAACCTACACAGATTACCACAGAAGAAATAGTCTCCTATCAAAACCACCTGGACACATCACCATACTTGGGCAGATTTAGAATGAAATTCTAATTATGCACTTTAAATTTTTCTAGGACTAGATAAAAGAGAGCTTTCCTGATTTAAAGTGTGAGTATAACAAAAATATCCAAATTCAGTAAAGCACAAAGGAAATTGTAATTTTATTTTGCTTATGAATCGACATAAAAATCAGTAGTAAAGTTAAAGTTTAATAAAAGAATCAAGCTTTATATACCTAATTTACTCTAATAGTGCAAGGAAAATTTCATTAAAAAATTTTCCTATTAGGAAATAATGTAGTTCACCACATTGTTTTATATAATGAAAAAATCACGAGCATCTTCATAGAAGGTAGAGTTCAGTGTTCAAAGTCCATTTTTCATTAAATAAAAATGTTATTAAATAGGAACGCATGGATACTTTAAGAACATGGTTAAATCTAACTACCCTGCCTCAGTTGTTAACTGGGAAACACTAGAAGCATTCTTGTTAACATCAGAAACAAGGATATCCATCATAACTACATTATTAACAAATGACTGAATTATATATCTGGGAAAAGAACTGAAAACTGGTTAGATGTTAGACAACATTTTATTAAAAATAATTCAGATAAGTAAGATCATCAACTGATACGTGCAGAAAAATGATTTGACAAAATTCAAGAAAAATACCAGGTCTAAGAGAATGCTGAGGTCAGAAATTTCTTAAGGAGTCATTATTAGGAAATAATACTAAATTATTATTCATGGTGGAACACAGAGGCAGGCACAGGAATAATAAAAGGATACCTACACTCATCTTTTATTTGATATGGTTCTGGGAGTTTTAACAGGATTAAAAAATTATAGATGAGTCAAAAAGCAAGCAGTAGAAAATCACTTAAAAACTAGTGAAAGTGCCCTATAAGATGCCCACTTGTGTAAGTGCCCATACAAGATAAATATAGGACATGAAAACACAATGAGCTAGCAGTTTTATACTGTCTTAAAAATAACCACTTTGCAAATAAGACACGCACCCCAATGTTCATTACAACACTATTTACAATAGGTGGGACGTTGAAGGAACCTTGATGTACACTCACATATGAATGGATGAAAAAGTTACAGTACTTATATGCAATGTAATATTACCCGTAAAAAGGAACGAATTTGAGTCCATTCTAGTGAGCTGGATGAACCTAGATTCTGTTATACAGAGTGAAGTGAGTCAGAAAGAAAAACATCATAAATGTATATATATGGAATCTAGAAAAATGGTACTGATGAGTCTCTTTGCAGGGCAGGAATAGACAGACATAGAGAACAGACTTCTGGACAAAGCGAGGGGAGAAAGGGACAAATTGAGAGAGTAGCACTGAAGCATATATTACCATATGTAAAACAGATACCTGTGAACAAAACCTATCATATATATATATGAATACCTTTAACAAGAAATGTGGAAACTCTGTAGAGAAACAAAAAAACTATAAAACTTGACTCAGTTCAGTTCTGTCACTCAGTCGTGTCTGACTCTGTGACCCTATGGACTGCGGAAAACCAGGCTTCCCTGTCCATCACTAACTTCCAGAGCTTGTTCAAACTCAGGTCCATCAAGTCTGTGATGCCATCCAACAGTCTCATCCTCTGTTGTTCCCTTCTCCTGCCTTCAATCTTTCCCAGCATCAGGTCTTTTTCCAAGGAATCAGTTCTTTGCATCAGGTGATCAACTCAGGTGGAGTTTGTTTCAGCATCAGTCCTTCCAGTGAACATCCAGGACTGATCTCCTTTAGGCTGGACTGGTTGGATCTCCTTGCAGTCCAAGGGACTCTGAAGAGTCTTCTCCAACACCACAATTCAAAAGCATCAATTCTTCAGTGCTCAGCTTTCTTTATGATCCAACTCACATCCATACATTACTACTGGAAAAACCATAGCTTTGACTAGGTGGACCTTTGTTGGCAAAGTAATGTCTCTGCTTTTTAATATGCTGTCTAGTTTGGTCATAACTTTTCTTCCAAGGATCAAGCGTGGTTTCATTTCATGGTTGCAGTCACCATCTGCAGTGATTTTGAAGCCTCCAGAAATAAAGTCTCTCACCGTTTCCATTGTTCTCCATCTATTCGCCATTATAGTTTTTTGAATGTTGAGTTTCAAGTCAGTTTTTTCACTCTCGTCTCACACTTTCATCAAGAGGCTCTTTAGTTCTTTGCTTTCTGGCATAAAGGTGGTGTCATCTGCATATATGAGGTTATTGATATTTCTCCTGGCAATTTTGATTCTAGCTTGTGTTTCATCTAGCCTAGCATTCTACATGATGTACTCTGTGTAAGGTAAGGGAGTTAGAGAAGGCGAGGTTTAGAAAAAGAATGAGACCGGCACTTTACAGGAACAGATCACCTTTAATGAGGCGAGAAGGGGCAGCAGTCAGATTAGCAAGCTGCTGCACTTACCCAGGAAAAGAGTGTGTATATATAGGCATGTATGTGGAAAGTTACTATCTTAAGGGGGCCTGTTCTCCAAGATTATCGGAGTAGTTATCTCTTAAACGGCTGGGGCAAGGAATTTTGGAGATCAGCCAGAGGCTGGACTGGCTGCGAGCTGGGCGTAATCAACCTTAATGTCCTTTTTTTGTCGGGGTGGGGTCGGGGGGAGGGCGGTGAGAGAGTTCTTTGTTTTGCATAGAATGGTGGGGAGAACCTTGAGTGGAGTTTTAACTCCAGGTTATTTTGAGCCATGTAACTTTCCTTTACTCTGCATATGAGTTAAATAAGCAGGGTGACAATATACAATCTTGACTTACTCCTTTCCCAAATTGGAACCAGTCCGTTGTTCCGTGTCCAGTTCTAACTGTTGCTTCCTGACCTGCATATAGGTTTCTCTGGAGACAGGTAAGGTGGTCTCGTGTTCCCATCTCTCAAGAATTTTCCACAGTTTATTGTGATCCACACAGTCAAAGGCTTTAGCATAGTCAATATAGCAGAAGTAGATGCTTTTTTGGAACTCGCTGTTTTGATGATCCAGTGGATATTGGCAATTTTTTCTCTGGTTCCTCTGCCTTTTCTAAATCTAGCTTGAACATCTGGAATTTCTCAGTTCATGTACTGTTGAAGCCTAGCTTGGAGAATTTTGAGCAATACTTTGCTAGCATGTGAGATGAATGCAGTTGTGCAGTAATTTGAACATTCTTTGGCATTGCCTTTCTTTGGGATTGGAATGAAAACTGACCTTTTCTAGTCCTATGGCCACTGCTGAGTTTTCCAGATTTGCTGACATATTGAGTGCAGCACTTTAATAGCATCATCTTTTAGGCTTTGAAGTAGCTCAGCTGAAATTCTGTCACCTCCACTAGCTTTGTTTGTAGTGATGCTTCCTAAGACCCACTTGACTTCGCACTCCAGGATGTCTGGCTCTAGGTGAGTGATCACACCATCTTTTTTGTATAGTTCTTTATCTTAATATCTTCTGCCTTTGTTAGGTCCACACTGTTTCTGTCCCTTATTATGCCCATCTTTGCATGAAATCTTGTAAAGCTTGATTGAAAGTTTTTAAATGAAAAGACACACCTTGACCATGGAAGAAAAGATAAATTTTAAAATATGCTGTTTCCATGAAAATTAAAGTAGACTTATATGATCCTAATCAAATTTTCAATGAGTTTTGTTGGAAGTGTTGACAAATTGATGATCAAGTTGGGAAATATTTAAGAAACTTTTGAAAGATCAAAATGGGAGGTCCTACCAGGTATAAAAAAACATATACAGAGCATCTTCCCCTGAATAGAGGATTGACTGATATGTTTTTCAGTACGAAAAAATAGCATGTTTTAAAAAGAATATATTAGACAATGTTAATGTATAAAGATAGCCACAGAAGGACTGGCTTGGTGTTCCAGTGCTTAAGAATCTGTCTGACAATGCAGGGCATGTGGGTTGGATCCCTGGTTTGGGGAGGTTCCGCATGCTGCAGGGCAGCTAAGCCCTAGAGCCCACGCTCCGCCTGCTGCTGCTGCTAAGTCACTTCAGTCATATCCGACTCTGTGCGACCCCATAGACGGCAGCCCACCAGGCTCCTCTGTCCCTGGGGTTCTCCAGGCAAGAGTACTGGAGTGGGTTGCCATTGCTTTCTCCGCATGCTCCGCCATGAAAGAGTAAATAGCTCAGATCGCTGCAACTGGAAAAAGCCTGCATGCAGTGAAGACCCAGGGAAGCCAAACATAAATGAGTTAATTAATTTTAACAACATAGCCACAGAATATTGGGGAAAATGTCTAGAACAATTTATAGCATGATCTTAATACAAAAAAAGTCTGTATTGAAGGACATCAGTTAAACCCTTAACAGGAGTATAAAATAGAAGCTAAGTCAGTATTAAGTCTAGAAGGACATCAGTTAAACCATTAACAGGAGTATAAAATAGAAGGTAAGGTAAATCTTTTACTTTGCATTTTATTAGGAATTAGTAACTACTACTTCCAGTCAAAATATTAATAGAAAATATCAACCAGATAATTGAATCTATTAGCTATTTCCTCACTCATACATAACTGTTCCATATCCAGACACATTCATAGGAAATGTGTTTCCACATTTGTCTTTATCTCCCAGCTCTCAAAACCCAACAGAAATTTCTAATTCCTTCAGTAAAAATTAGTTTAATAGTAACTTCTGGTGCATAGAGACAGTGGCACAGGGAATACTGTGCTGCCATTAAAAGAAAAACTGAAGTGGATTCGAACTTGCTTATGTAAGAAAAATAGCCAAAATAGAAAAAAAATTGTAAGAATATTTTAAATAAATAAAGGGTGGTGGATTGAATATATAAATCTACTTTTTCTTCTTCCCAAAACCTCACTAAAGTGACAGAATTGTTTTTGTTTGTTTTAGGCGTAAAACTGTTACAGCAGGCAGGTAGCTAGCTATGGGAGAAGGCAATGGCACCCCACTCTAGTACTCTTGCCTGGAAAATCCCATGGACGGAGGAGCCTGGTAGGCTGCAGTCCATGGGATCTCTGAGGGTCAGACACAACTGAGCGACTTCACTTTCACTTTTCACTTTCATGTGTTGGAGAAGGAAGTGGCAGCCCACTCCAGTGTTCTTGCCTGGAGAATCCCAGGGACAGGGGAGCCTGGTGGGCTGCCGACTATGGGGTCGCACAGAGTCGGACACGACTGAAGTGACTTAGCAGCAGCAGCTAGCTATGAGCAGAGAAATGAGGACAGGAGCCAGGTGGCAGGAAATCAGGTAAACAGTAGGGGTTCATAGACAAAGGAAAGCAGAAAACTTCAGGCTGACAGGAAATTGCGTTAAAAGGGGTCTGAGTAGCAGACCAAAAAAAGGTGGGGAAAGGCGGGGAGCTCTTGCATTGCATCCAAATGTAAACCTTTGTTCATTGTGCTTTCTGTTGGATCAGACTGTGCTCAGTCGTTCACTTGTGTCCGACTCTGCAACCCCATATAGCCTGCCAGGCTCCTCTGTCCACGGAATTTTCCAGGCAAAAATATTGGAGTGGGTTGCCATTTCCTCCTCCAGGGGATCGTCCTGGCCCAGGGATCGAACCCACAACTCTTGGGTCTCCTGCATTGGCAGGCAGATTTTTTACTCCTACATCACCTGAGAAGGCCCATAAGATTAGTCTTATAAATAAGTATTCTTCATGCACCAATGTCCTGGCACTTCTGAACTAAATGGGGACAGAGATCCCTCCTCCCCTTGGAAAAATGGAGCTGGGATGAAAATCAGGGAAGCTGATCCCCAAACTTCTTCCTCAGTGAATATTCCATCCCTGTATTTGTTTGCCCCTCAAAACCAACTTGCCAAGGAGGCCCAGGGCACCGATTCTTTACCTGTCTGCCTGATCTCCCTCTGAGACTGCATGCATGTTAACTCGCTTCAGTCCTGTCTGACTCTTCGTGACCCCATGGACTGTAGCTTGCAGACTCCTCTGTCCATCGGATTCTCCAGGAAAGAGCACTAGAGTGGGTTTCCATGCCCTCCTCCAGGACGTCTTCCTGATGCAGGGACTGAACCTGCGTCTCTTCTGTCGCCTGTGTCGGCAGGCAGGCAGGCTCTTTCCCACCCAGGAGCCCTCTGAGAGCATGTGCATGTCCTTACTCAGTATACATTTCCTTTCCTTTCTTAACCTCTTTGCTTGTCTCCAAATTCTTTCATGATGAAGAAAGAACCTCAAGTTCACCAGCAACAAAACCACAAGGGTGGGAATAAGCAACAAGAAAAAACGAAAAATTTTGGAAACAAAAAGGCATGCAGACAAATGGTAACCAACACACTAGAGAAAACAAGCTGTCAATGAGTGAAGCCAAAAAGGGAAAGCTATTTTATGCAGTAGAATCAGTCCTCAAAGACTCAGAAATGGACAGTATCAACCCAGAAACTAGAATAAGGGAAGATAATTAAACAAAATGCTGACCTTTGTCATTAGAGTTGACAGGTAAAATATAGGACACCCAGATAAATGTAAAATTCAAATAACTTTTCATTATAAGTGTGTTCCAAATATTACATGGGATATATCTATGATAAAAAAGCATTCATTGCTTATTTTCAATTCACATATAGTTGACTGTCTTTTTATTTTTATTTGCTAAATCCTGCAAACTTTACTTGGAATGGACACAGCTCCAAGTACACGTCTCTACAAAGGAAGGAGAGAGGTGTAGAGAGAACAAACACTGATTTCCTCCATCTCTCTGTCGTGTGAATTCCTGATGATGCAGTCTATTAGCAGAATCTAACTGGAAGCCAACTGGCAAAAAAACCTAGGAAATATTGGGTTTGGGGCCCCTAGTAACAGTTACAGAGCAGAGAATAAGTAGAATTTTCGCTTAAGATACCTTTAAAAATAAAGATGAATCCTGGTGGGTTTCTTTATAAACATGCTTTTGGTTGCCTACTTTGGAGCTGTCAGTTAAGTGATGCACAATGTGTGAGCTGCGAGTTAAGTTTTATGTGGGGCGAAATGAGGACTGCAGTCTGGAGACAGCACCTCAGATAGCTCTGAGAGACTGCTCCAAAGAAGCAGTTGGGGAAGGCCAATATATAAGATTCTGGTGAAGGTGGAGTTCAAGTCAGTCAAGTGCTCCATTTACAACAGATTGTCTACTAGTCACAAGGAGCTGATGTCACCAAGAAGGGATTTAGTGCTTTTCTAGATATGAGGAGATGCAAGGTTTGGGATCATGAAATTAGTTCCTTAAAATATCTGTCTATAAGAGCCATTTCACTGGTTTCCCTGGCACACAGAGTACCTCACTCTCCACCCTGAACTCCCTTCAGGCAGTGTTGAAGGTCAGTCAGGCAGGAGGCAATATCCTTGTTTTATTCAGTCATTGGCAAACGCTCTTGGCAAGTGCCAATTTGTAGTTGACAGAGCTCAGACATTCTGACTGCTTTTGGGGTGGGCAAAAAGTAGCAATGATAACTGGAATGTGAGGTGCCATAAAGCAAGTACCACACAGGAGTTTCCCTTGCAAAGGCCATAGAAATGCAAAAGAAGGGCGATTCATTCTGATCTGGGGCCCTTTACAGAATGAGTGGTATAAGCATAATGAAAGAGGAAGACAGAGAAAAACATTCCCAGATGCAAAATAAGATTAAAATGAGAGGTCAGAAACTGTGCAGTGTTTTCTGAGAAAGGCCAAGGTTTGGTGCAGCTGAGTAAAGATGACTTGTGGATGTGCAGTGGGAGCTGAGCCTGAAAGAGGAGACAGAACAGGCTCCATCGTGAAAGCAGGACTCCATCTCTGGCCAGACTGTGGACTGTGAGCTCTATGCACATCTGTGGAAATGACATTCCAGTTGGAAAACCAGCTCATCCCTAGACTCTCCATCGCCTAAAGGAATACCCGAATTATCTGTGTAACCGAATAGAATCATACATTCTATCATGTTTATTGGGGTATGACCACAGGCCTGCTGATAACTGTCCATTTTTAACTACCTAGGCTTAAGGCATATGAATCACAGGTTAACTTTGATTGTATCTTTCTTTTCCTTTGTTCATATTAGTTTCAGGGAATTTGGGGAGGTGGTTTGGGCATGTACACTTAGGGTATATAAGGTTTTCACAAAACTGGTTGGGGTCCTTGGCTAAGAGGAGACTCTGCCTTGGGCCCGCTGGGGTAATAAACTGCACTCCACTATCTGCATTGTCCTTCTGAGTGAGTTTGTTTCCCGGAAGGCGTGGCTACAAGTCTGGTCATGTGGGAAGAGCACCTTGCTGGAAAAGGCCCTTGGATACTGAGCCAAGAACTTGGTTTTTATTCTGCCAAATGGCACCCCACTCCAGTCCTCTTGCCTGGAAAATCCCATGGATGGAGGAGCCTGGTAGGCTATAGTCCATGGGGTCGCCAAGAGTCAGACACGACTGAGCGACTTCACTTTCACTTTTCACTTTCATGCATTGGAGAAGGCAATGGCAACCCACTCCAGTGTTCTTGCCTGGAGAATCCTAGGGACAGGGGAACCTGGTGGGCTGTCATCTATGGGGTCGCACAGAGTCGGACACGACTGAAGCAACTTAGCAGCAGCAGCATAATGTGTAAACAATGGGAAATCATTCAAAGATATTTAAACCAAGGAACAAAGTTAGATGTAAACCAAGAGTAGCTGAGGACAGATTAATGGATGAGAGCTCTCAGAAAGCAAGTTTAGAGAAATGGGTCTCAGCCTTGTAGAACTGGTGGCCCTTGATGAGCGGTTGACTACTCACAGATACCCACCCTGGAGAGTCTTTATGACACCTACTGTAAACTACCGCTTTCTTCTTCTTATCCCAACTGAAGCCAATTTCATCAAGCTTTCTTCTAGTATTTTGAAAAAAAAATTTTTTTTCTTTCTAAATCAAATATGATATATATATATATATATAATCCAAAAATGTTTTGATGCAAATTATATTAATTCCACATACATGCATGCTTAGTCGTGTCCGACTCTGTGACCTCATGGACTGTAGCCCACCAGGCTCCTCTGTCCATGAATTTCCTAGGCAAGAATACTGGAGCGGGTTGCCATTTCCTACTCCAGGGAATCTTGCCAGTCCAGGAACTGAACCCTCATCCCTTGCGTTGGCAGGCGGATTCTTTACTGCTGCGCCATGTGGGAAGCCCCATTAATTCCACACTCATAAGCTTTTGAGGTAAATGTAAATTGTTAAAGTTATTTCATGAACAGTTTGCAATGCACATTATATTTCACTGCAATTTGATGTGCCTATTTTTGTCTATTCTCATATGTATGTATGTATCTATTTGGGTTTTATTGGTACCCCTGTATTTAGGCAGAGTGCTATGGACTGAATGAGTACCCCAAAATCCAAAATGTTAAAAATTCTAAACCCTGATGTGTACAGGAGACAGGGATCAAGAACATCCCCATGGAAAAGAAATGCAAAAAAGCAAAATGGCTGTCTGGGGAGGCCTTACAAATAGCTGTGAAAAGAAGAGAGGCAAAAAGCAAAGGAGAAAAGGAAAGATATAAGCATTTGAATGCAGAGTTCCAAAGAATAGCAAGAAGAGATAAGAAAGCCTTCTTCGGCGATCAATGCAAAGAAATAGAGGAAAACAACAGAATAGGAAAGACTAGCTATCTCTTCAAGAAAATTAGAGATACCAAGGGAACATTTCATGCAAAGATGGGCTCGATAAAGGACAGAAATGGTCTGGACCTAACAGAAGCAGAAGATATTAAGAAGAGGTGGCAAGAATACACGAAAGAACTGTACAAAAAAGATCTTCACGACCCAGATAATCATGATGATGTGATCACTAATCTAGAGCCAGACATCTTGGAATGTGAAGTCAAGAGGGCTTTAGAAAGCATCACTACAAACAAAGCTAGTGGAGGTAATGGAATTCCAGTTGAGCTGTTTCAAATCCTGAAAGATGATGCTGTAAAAGTGCTACACTCAATATGCCAGCAAGTTTGGAAAACTCAGCAGTGGCCACAGGACTGGAAAAGGTCAGTTTTCATTCCAATCCCAAAGAAAGGCAATGCCAAAGAATGCTCAAACTACCGCACAGTTGTACTCATCTCACATGCTAGTAAAGTAATGCTCAAAATTCTCCAAGCCAGGCTTCAGCAGTATGTGATCCGTGAACTTCCAGATGTTCAAGCTGGTTTTAGAAAAGGCAGAGAAACCAGAGATCAAATTGCCAACATCTGCTGGATCATGGAAAAAGCAAGAGAGTTCCAGAAAAACATCTATTTCTGCTTTATTGACTATGCCAAAGCCTTTGACTGTGTGGATCACAATCAACTGTGGAGAATTCTGAAAGAGATGGGCATACCAGACCACCTAACCTGCCTCTTGAGAAATCTGTATGCAGGTCAGGAAGCAACAGTTAGAACTGGACATGGAACAACAGACTGGTTCCAAATAGGAAAAGGGGTATGTTAAGGCTGTATATTGTCACCCTGCTTATTTAACTTAAATGCAGAGTACATCATGAGAAACGCTGGACTGGAAGAAACACAAGCTGGAATCAAGATTGCCGGGAGAAATATCAATCACCTCAGATATGCAGATGACACCACCCATATGGCAGAAAGTGAAGAGGAACTAAAAAGCCTCTTGATGAGAGTGAAAGAGGAGAGTGAAAAAGTTGGCTTAAAGCTCAACATTCAGAAAATGAAGATCATGGCATCCGGTCCCATCACTTCATGGGAAATAGATGGGGAAACAGTAGAAACAGTGTCAGACTTTATATTTTGGGCTCCAAAATCACTGCAGATGGTGATTGCAGCCATGAAATTAAAAGACGCTTACTCCTTGGAAGAAAAGTTATGACCAACCTAGATAGCATATTCAAAAGCAGAGGCATTACTTTGCCGACTAAGGTCCGTCTAGTCAAGGCTATTGTTTTTCCTGTGCTCATGTATGAATGTGAGAGTTGGACTGTGAAGAAGGCTGAGCGCCTAAGAATTGATGCGTTTGAAGTGTGGTGTTGGAGAAGGCTCTTGAGAGTCCCTTGGACTGCAAGGAGATCCAACCAGTCCATTCTAAAGGATATCAGCCCTGGGTGGTCTTTGGAAGGAATGATGCTAAAGCTGAAGCTCCAGTACTTTGGACACCTCGTGCGAAGAGTTGACTCATTGGAAAAGACTCTGATGCTGGGAGGGATTGGGGGCAGGAGGAGAAGGGGGTGACAGAGGATGAGATGGCTGGATGGCATCACTGACTCGATGGACTTGAGTCTGAGTGAACTCCGGGAGATGGTGATGGACAGAGAGGCCTGGCGTGCTGTGATTCATGGGGTCGCAAAGAGTCGGACACGACTGAGCGACTGAACTGAACTGAACTGATGTGTTAATGTTAGGAGATGAGGCCTTTGGGAGGTGATTAGGTTCTGAAGGTGGCATCCTTATGAAAAGGATTAGTGTCCTTGTAAAGAGAAGCCTGAGAACTTTCTGGTGGGGCACAGCAAGAAGGTTGCCATCTATGAACCAATCACTAAAAAGGCTGTCACTGCATGCTGTATCTTGATCCTGGACTTCCTACCCTCCACAACGATGAGAAATAAATGCTGTCTAAGCCACTGGGTCTATGGTATTTTTTTTACAGCAGCCCCAACTGAAACAGACATGATTTCTATAAATGGCATTACCCTGTACATATTGAGATATACTTTGTTTTCTTAACCAATGTATTTAAGGATCTACCCATACCCTGTATTTGTACATTGTTTCATTGTTTTTAATTCTATTATGTGTCATTCATTTAAATATTCTACTACTTGAAGAAATACAATTTTTTCATTTTTGATTGGTTACTACAAGCTGTCCTATAACTCATCATTGATCTCTGTGTATATAATGAGTATTTCTACAAGATAAGAGCTAGCAACAGATCCCGTTTTCACGTAGACAGCCAAAGGACAGTCAAGTCTTCAACAATTTATGTTGCTTTTGTACCTTAATTTCTTTGAATCCAGTTATTCCTTCTCTTTAAAGTTTGTAAATGAGTTAAGGTGCAACATTGTAAAATCTCTCCCCATCCACAGAAGATTATGTGGAACATCTTTAATATCGAACAATAGGGGAATCTGTTGGAAAAAGCTAAATGTCCAACAATTTGAGGACACTTGAAATGTCAGGAAGCAGAAGGGTTTATTTTGAAGTTATCTGTTCTTTACAATATCAAACAATTTTAATACTATTCTGCTTGTTTGATAGTATTTTGATAATTTTTTAGTATTGATCATGCCTGATAAAATATAGGATTGAAAAAAGTTAATATGGGCCTTCTATTGCTGAATTACCCCTTTTAAACAGTTGAATTATGTCACTGGAGTGTATTCATATAGCATACAATTCATCTACTTAAAATACACAATACAGTGGTTTTTAGTGTTTTCACAGAGTTGTGCAATCATCACCACAAGCAATTTCAGTCAAGACGTAGCAGGGATCAGCACTTCATTTGTTTTTATTGAATACTATTTCATTGTATGGATATACACCATTTCATCCATCAGTTAATGAATGTTTGTTGAGAAAACTTTTTATATTTTCATACACCATAATAAATACTTGCTTGAGGATAGCTAACATGTTTAGAGGAAAGATCATAAGTTATTTTAGAATCCTTAAAGTTCTGGTTGTACATTTGAGCCATTTCATCGTTTCTGCATTAAAAATGGTGCAAAGCAGCTATGGTTCACCTAACATAAGTTAGAAATTAGAAAGCAAAAGTGTTAGTTGTTCAGTTGTGTCTGACTCTTTGAGACCCCATGGACTGTAGCCCACCAGGCTCCTCTGTCCATGAAATTCTCCAGGCAAGAATACTGGAATAGGTAGCCATTCCCTTCTTCAAGGGGATCTTCCTAACCCAGGGAAGCAAAAAGGTAAAATAAATATATCATTGCCAGAAAATAGGCAAATGCGTGAAGTAACATATAAAGAACATTATGGTATATATCTAAATAGCCACTCAACAGATACAATAACTAGTAAATATTCACATTTATTAAACCCTCTTTAGCATTTTATTATAGGTAATAAGCAGCATGTGGATAAATTTTGCTCTTGTAAAAAGAAATTATCTGAATGTATCTTTTAAATAAGGATAATGACAGTAAAAGCAACACTCATAAAACATTTGCATATAGTCTGAAATCATGCCAAGTGAATTTATATGTATTAACTCATAATTCTTGAGACTACAGTCAGCTATGTAATTTGTGGGGCCCTGTGCAAAGTGAAAATGCAGATTCTGCTGTTTAAAAACCAAGAAGAAAGTGCCATTAACAATACACACTAAAATATAAAGCTTTTTTCTTTCTTACACTTTGTTTTTAGAATTTGCTACTTAATGTCATTCTAAGTAAAAAATGAAACAAATTATTAAAAGTTTTAGCCGTTGCCTTTATATTGCACTATGCCTATCTTAAATACAAATATAAGAGCACTTAACTCATATGACAAATCCCCCAAATTTGTAAGTCATTACTCATATATGCATAGATGTTTTGCTCTTACCTAGCTGTGGAAACTCTGCAGAAAATTAACTCAATTGCTTTTATTCCATTTCTTAATATATAGGCATCTTACAAACACTCTGGCTTATAGATGAACAAGGAAGGCTTGACAGGAAAAGGAACCACAAGTCTCCCAGTCTTTCCCTTTCCTTCTGTGTCACTGTTTTCAGCATAACTGGTTGGCTAATATGAGAAGCAACATGAATAGGAAAGGCTGTGACAGGACTCCTTGGTCATCTGTGTTTGTTAAAATACAACTGCTTTATTTAGTGTTTGGAGCAGATTCTGGTTTAAATGACATTTGTGTGTTCTTATCAGCCCCTACCCAATGGGTCTCACCCAGGCGCCCTGGGGTTGTGGGCTCTCTAGGAGTAGATGAATAGAAAAGGCTTCTGGAGTTTTCTTTTGGTCACCTGCCCTAAGAGTTACGGCCAGACCTCAATATCCAGCATGTTGGAATTAGCTTGGGTCTCCTGAAACTAATTCAAAAAATGTCAAGATTCAAACTTGGCTATTGTCATTTATATATCTGGAGCAAACCTGCTTGCAACCTTTTAATATTTCCAAAGTTAGGCAGAAAATATATTTTAAGAAATCCATATAAGTGCAAAATGAAAAATGTTTTCTTCTGAAGGTCTGGATTTAAAGGTGAAAAGAGATAATTTGGAGATGAAAGTGGATGGATGAACAATGTGGACAAAAAAAGACCATTCTTAGCTCCAGAATACTCTATCCAATTTCCCTTTCCAATGGCTTGGAAGCTGTTTTAGCAAAGGAATGTCTTGAAAGGCACCAGAGCATGTCCACATCTTACACACAGATTCCACTAAGTGTATCATTGCTTTGTTTGAATCAACAGCATTCTTGTTATTGGCCATCTCACTTTTTCACAGTGAAACAGGCTTTCTAGTACATTAATCAACAAGCATCCTCTAACAACTTACTCTATCATAGTCAAAGCTGATGGCACTGGGGCTATAATGGTGACTATGGATTTTTATATGTCTATTTTCTCACAAAGACCGCTAGAATCATAATATTCTTCCTGAGTTGGATGCATGCTCACCATCTAACAGAAGAATTCCAGGCCCATACTTGTGTTCTCCTTATTGAAAAACACCTTGGACTTCCCACAGAGTATGATGAAGTAGGATATACATTCATAGTTCCTTTGTAAGTTCTAAGATATTTATTATAAACAAGTCTGTTTTCAAAAAGTATATGGGCACTTGGTTAATAATTATATTAGTGTAGCAAAATAGACATACTGATACTTAAGTTTCATACAATGTGGTTTAACTTGATAAAGGAGGAGGTTTACTGAATTCCTCTGCCTTATTATGTGGGAAAGGGTGTGCTTTCTACCCGATTTTAAATTGTGACTCTGCTACTGTTTATTTATTAGATAAATGTGACGCACAAAACTGTGGAAATTTAAGGTGTACATTGTGTTACTTTGATACATTTATATATTGTAATATAATTGTCATTGTATTGATATCCCTCACATTATA
Source organism: Ovis aries (assembly GCF_016772045.2). NCBI lineage: Eukaryota > Metazoa > Chordata > Mammalia > Artiodactyla > Bovidae > Ovis > Ovis aries. The sequence continues at coordinate 3,104,088 of NC_056070.1, forward strand.
TATAGTAAAATATTATTGTCTATGTTCAATAAAAAGTACATTAAATCCCTATGCCCATTTTAGTACTCATTGCTAATTTGCATGCTTCAGTTCAGTTCAGCTGCTCAGTCGTGTCCGACTCTTTGCGACCCCATGAATCACAGCCGCCAGGCCTCCCTGTCCATTACCAACTGCCAGAGTTCACTCAGACTCACATCCATCGAGTCCGTGATGCCATCCAGCCATCTCATCCTCTGTCGCCCCCTTCTCCTCCTGCCCCCAATCCCTCCCAGCATCAGAGTCTTTTCCAATGAGTCAACTCTTCGCATGAGGTGGCCAAAGTACTGGAGTTTCAGCTTTAGCATCATTCCTTCCAAAGAAATCCCAGGGCTGATCTCCTTCAGAATGGACTGGTTGGATCTCCTTGCAGTCCGAGGGACTCTCAAGAGTCTTCTCCAACACCACAGTTCAAAAGCATCAATTCTTCGGCGCTCAGCCTTCTTCACAGTCCATGCTTAAACACCATTAATTTTATCCTCCACCCCCATTTCCTGATAACACCATTTTGCTCTCTGTTTTTTTTTTTTTAACATGTTTTTTTTTCACATTTAAGTAAGCTCATACAGTACTTATCTTTCTCTGCCTGACTTATCTCAATTAGCATAAGGTGTTCAAGGTCCATCTATTTTGCTGTAAATGTCAGAATTTCCTCCATTCCTGCTGAATAATATTACATTGTGAATATATACTACATCTCTTTTTATCCATTCGTTTGTTGATGGGCATTTGAATTGTGTCCATATCTTGGCTGTAGTGAATAGTGCTGCCATAAACGTTGTTTTTAGTCACTAAGTCATAGCCAGCGTTTTGCAGCCACACGAGCTGTAGCCTGCAGGGCTCCTCTGTCCATGGGATTTCCCAGGCAAGAGTACTGGAGTGGGTTGCCGTTTCCTCCTCCAGGGGATCTTCCCCACCCAGGGATCGAACCCAGGTCTTCTGCATTGGCACATGGATTCTTCACTGCTGAGTCACCAGGAAAGTCCTGGGCCATAAACGTGGAGGTGCGTATATCTCACTGAACTTCTGTTTTCATTTCCTATCAGTATATTCCCAGAAGTGGAATTGTTAAATTGTATGGAGGTTCTGTTTTTAATTTGTTGAGTAGTGGTTGGGCTGATTTACTTTCCCACCAACAGTGCACAAGCGTACCTTTTCTCCCCTTTCTCCCCAGATTTGTTATTTGTGTGTTTTCTTATGATAGCCATTCTGACAGGGGTGGGGTGATATCTTATTGTGGTTTTGATTTGCATTTCCATTGTGATTAGTGATTTGGAACATCATTTCATGTGCCTATTGGACATTTTGATATCTCCTTTGGAAATATATTTAGGTATTCTACCCACTTTAAAAATTGGATTGTTTGATTTTTTACTAAGTTGTATAAGTACTTCATGTAGTTTGGGTTTTTAAACCCTTGTTCAATATATGGGTTGCAAAACTTTTCTCCCATTATGTATGCTGCCTTTTAATTTTGTTAGTTGTTTCTTTTGCTGTGCAGAACTATTGAGTTCAAAGTAGTCCCACTTGTGATTTTTGTTTTTGTTGTTTGTTCTTTGGACCTTCCCATTTTAACCACATAACATGCCTATCTATCCTCTGTCTCTGTTTTATTCTTGATATAGTTTATTCATTTTTAGTAATCTATTTCACCCAATAGAATGTAACCTGAAAATAACAGGAATGGATTACTGATCGATGTACTTTCAGCACCCAGAACAGTTTCTGACATGTCCTAGATACTCAGTATATTTCATTAGATAATTGAAGTCAGATAGTCTAAGTAATTTCAAATCAGGAGAATTACGTTCTAGTGATCTTATTTGATTTTATTTACTTTTGTAATGAGTACATTATTAAATGAATTATTAAATACTGCAGGATTAGAAGCAATTTTAATGAGGGTGATTTATAATTTTATGAATTTAATACGTAATTAACAGTTAACACAACAAATTTACCAATTTGGATGTTACTTTGATCAGATTAAGCTGAATGTAGAAAGTATGACCTGTGTGGTTATTTGCACCACAATTCTCTTCTTTGAACAAATTGCACCCTCTACTGCCCTTTTTTGGTACAGCTTATGGTTCAAGGAAATCAAACCAGTCAATGCTAGAGGAAATCAACCCTGAATAAACTATGGACATGAATTTGAGCAAATTCCGGGAGATAGTGAAGGACAGAGAAGCCTGGCGTGCTGCAGTCCATGGGGTTGCAAAGAGTCGGACACGACTGAGTGACTGAACAACAACTACCAAGACTCAAAATTACTTACGATGTTTACCTTCAGTGTGATCTATATAGGATTACATTTCTGAGGAATTTAACTCTGAAGTCTTGAAATAATATTAGTAAATATGGTATGTGTTGCATTCTTATTTAATTTCTGTGATGAATTAAAAAATTCAGGTAAGTGAGGATGACCTGAAGGTCAGTGATAAGACACTGTGTTTGTCTAGATACAAAACTGTGTTCCTTGTACTTGACTTAGAGTTGAAAGACACTCTGGGGATAAGCATCTTTTCCCCTCTGGCTTCATTAGAAACTGATTTTAAGAAAGGCAAGGGCTGATGCGCTTTTTACAGTCTGTCTCTATAGCTGTCATTTGGGGTAAGAGAGTAGCAACGGAAAATTTCTGAAATTTTGCAGCAAGGGGGGCCCCTTCCAGGGCCCCAGGGGTCTCTTCCCTAACGCTTGGAACTGAATTGTCCAAGGAGACACGCGTGCTGACAAAGAAAGAGATTTTCATGGGAAGGGGCACCAGGCGGACAGCAGGAGGGCGAGGGAGCCCAGGAGAGCTGCTCTGCCACGCGGCTTGCGATCTCTGGTTTTAGGTGAAGGCATTGGCTTCTGGGCTGCCTTTGGCCAGCCATTCCGACTCGGGGTCCTTCCTGGCGGGCACACATTATTCAGAAGATGGGTGTCCACAAGAAGGGTTCTGGGAGGTGGAATCCTCTTGACATTTCCCAAACTCTTCTGGTTGGTGGTGGGTTACCAGTTCCTTACCAGGATCTCCTGTTGTAAAACAGCTCATGCAAGTTGTTACTGTGGTTGCAGGGGTGCTTGGGCCAGGGTAGGTGGTTTCAGTTCGTGTGTTTCCCCTAAGAAAACTGGAGGAGAAATGGCCCGGCACTGAGAAGAGCAGTATTTGATTGGTTTCTCTGACATCAGTTCAGAGCAACGCTTATGAATTTCTTTAAAACGTTCAGACATTTCAGTTTGGGAGCGGGAGGAGGCGGTGTTGAGAGCGCAGCTCAGAGAGGGGCTGCCTGGCGCCAGGCTTGGCCTGCCGGGGCTAACAGCGCAGCAGCCCTCACGCCGTTGGCAGCCACCAAACTTTCTGTCATTCTGTCTCCTAACTGGTAAAAGAGAGGCAATGACTTAGAGCTGCAGTGCCTACTAAATGATCAGGGGGTCATAACAAGACCAGGCAAATAGTAAGCACGCTATTAAGTAATATTTATCATTGGAGAAAGCAATGGCAACCCATTCCAGTGTTCTTGCCTGGAGAATCCCAGCGACGGAGGAGCCTGGTGGGCTGCCGTCTATGGGGTCGCACAGAGTCGGACACGACTGAAGTGACTTAGCAATAGTAGCAGCAGCATTATTTCCCTGGGTACAGCTTAAGTATCTTAGCTGCTTCTGCTTAAGTCTTATAAATGCCAAAAAATTTTACAGGTTCTTCCCTCCAGCTTCTAGCTGGGGCTGGTAAATTTGTTTTAGACTCCAAGAAATTGATCTTTCCCAAAGCCATTGGCAAAGCAGCTCTTTTTGCTTAGATGCAAATCAAGATGTCTCTGGACAACGCCATCCTTGCTACTTGCAGGGTTCCCTACAAAGGTGTTTCAATGTCTTTCCACATCACATGCTTTTCTTCTTATTATTTATTATATATATCAACATATATGATATATATTTTATTTTTATATATTTATATATATAAATATTTATACATTTTGTATAAATAGACAATACACTTGAAATCTTTGACTTTGTTAATTGGTGTTTATTTTTAAAGCTATTAATAGAAACGTATTTACTTGGTTATTTATGATGAAACAAGGTTGCATTTCCCCATTACCCAGCCTCTTTCACAGGAATGTATCTCTACATTCAATTCTACACAAATTCCCTTTCGAAGACCCTGGGGGTATTTTTGTTGTTGTTGCTGTTGTTGAGGGAAAACCCATAGCAGTCTGTAAGCTACTACCCAGTATCCGTTCTCCTCTTCTGTCTTAGAACACTTATTTTTTGTGAGGTGTAAATGCATCACATCTCAGACTTCCTTGAAACTATGTGTAGCCCTGGGGGAAAGTCCTAGGCAGCAAGATTTAATTAGAAACATTGTGTGGAACTTCCAGACAGGTTGATTAAGGTTACTGACTCAGTTGGGAGGTATGGTTTTTCACGCTTTCTCCTGTCAGGAATCATTTGTGATCATTGGAACTCCAGCCATCATCAAGAGGTGACCTTGAAGATGGTAACTGGAGCTAGGATAATGCAGCAGAAATTCAGAAGAAGTGGAGGTCTCTAGGACCACAGTGCAGCTGTACCAGCCCTTGATGCTTCCCTCTAAACTTCTATTATATGATAGAGAAATAAACTTCTGTCCTCTTTAAGCTACTGTTACTTCAGCTTTTCTGTTACATATAGCTTTATTGAATCTTAACAGATATAGGAGGAATGAGATTTTCACAGATATAGGAGATGAGGATCTGGGGCAATTCAGTTGGGAGCTCATCAGAGTCTCAAGGCAGGGAGGGTGGGGTCGGTCTTTTGCTGAATGATCCATGGTCCAGGTGCATTCCACAGTGAGGGGAAGTTGGAGCTTCTCTGCCAGGGGCAAAATGATGAGCTCACAGAAATGATAAGGGATGGTCCCCCTTGTTGGTGGACTTCCTGCTGCCAGGGGCTAGAGCTGGTATTTGGCCGACTCTCTCCTCTTGAAAAGGTTATAAACACTCTGCTCTGTTCCCCTCTGTTTCCTTCTCTGCTTCTCCTTTAAATCTAAAGTCTTCATCTGGAAGTGGAAAATAATAATATTATAAATAATATCTTTCATTTTGAAATTGTGCTCTAACAACTTTAATTCTCCTCTGGGCAATATGATTGTTTCTGAGTGATGAGTGGAAAGGTCAGGCAGTAGGGGAAGAAAAACACAGAAATGAAAGTTTATCATATTGTCTCACTGCAGGCACCCACCACCAGGATGTCTTCTAATGCTGTGGTAGCATGAAAACACATTTACTCAAGCAAATCACAATCAGTATAGTTTCTGTTTACTTTAAAAAATACTAGCAAAACAGAAATATCCATCAGACCTCCTAAGAAGTATCTCTCTGCATGGAGCATGCATACTTCAAGAGAAAATTCTCAAAAGGAGAACCCATGAATACAGTAGATCTTGTCAAAATTAAGTATAACATTATCAACATTTTGTGGGTCATTTTATTTACAAAAACCAGCTTTGAATATACAACCTTGCTGTCTTTGTTTTTGTTGTTAAGTCACTAAGTCATGTCCAACTCTTTGTGACCCATAGACTAGCACGCCAGGCTCCTCTGTCCTCCATTATCTCCCAGAGTTTCCTCAAATTCATATCCATTGAGTTGGTGATGCTATCTAACCATCTCATCCTCTGTTGTCCCCTTCTCCTCCTGCCTTCAACCTTTCCCAGGATCAGGGTCTTTGCCAATGAGTCGGCTCTTCACATCTGGTGGCCAAACTTTTGGAGCTTCAGCTTCAGCATCAGTCCTTCCAGTGGATATTCAGGGTTGATTTCCTGATTTCCTTTAGAACTGACTGCTATTCAAGGAACTCTCAAGAATCTTCTCCAGCACAACAATTTAAAAGCATCAATTCTTTGGCATTCAGCCTTCTTCTTCTTCAACTTGCACACCCATGCGTGACTACCGGCAAACCATAACTTTGACTATATGGACCTTTGTTGGCAAAGTAATGTCTCTGCTTTTTAACACACTTTCTAGGGCTTCCCAGGTGGATCAGTGGAAAACAATCTGCCTGCCAGTGCAGGAGACACAGAAGAGGTGGGTTTGGTCCCTGGGTCTGGAAGATCCCCTGAAGGAAAAAATGGTAACCCACTCCAGTATTTCCGCTTGGATAATCCCAAGGACAGAGGAGGCTGGCAGACTACAGTCCATGGGGTCATAAGGAGCCTGACAGACTGAACACGCATACAGCCGAGGTTTATTATAGCTTTCTTGCCAAGGAGCAAGCATCTTTTAATTGCTGGCTGCAGTCACTGTCCACAGTGATTTTGGAGCCCAAGAAAATAAAAGTTGTCACTGCTTCCACTTTTCCCTCTTCTATTTATTATGAAGTGATGGAACCAGATGCCACAATCTTAGTTTTTTAATGTTGAGTTTTAAGCCATTTAGTTGTAGAGACTTGCCTGTCAATGAGTGATAACATTTCACATTTAGACTGTCTGTAAATCTTTCACTACTAAGACAAATCAATTTTTGAACTTTGTTAAGTTCCCTTACTTATAATATATATGAAGGAGAACATGGATGGGTCATTGTTACTCTAAAATTTGGTTTGAATCAGGGATGAAAAATGGTGAGATGTTCCTTTAAGTAGTTTCTGTTAAGCGAGGATTGGGAGAAGGCAATGGCACCCCACTCCAGTACTCTTGCCTAGAAAATCCCATGGATGAAGGAGCCTGGTAGGCTGCAGTCCATGAGGCCGCTAAGAGTCCGACACGACTGAGTGACTTCACTTTCACTTTTCACTTTCATGCGTTGGAGAAGAAAATGGCAACCCACTCCAGTGTTCTTGCCTGGAGAATCCCAGGGATGGGGGAGCCTGGTAGGAGGCCATCTATGGGGTCTCACAGAGTCAGACACGACTGAAGCGACTTAGCAGCAGCAGCAGCAGCAACTGAAGATTGAGTTTGATGGAGAAATTTAAAAATGCATTCTTGTTTATCTTCATGAATCCACAGCTGATTTTAAATCTCCAAGGTCTGTACTTATTAACAACGGCATATAAAAAAGGAAGAGTTCTATTTATGTTTTCTTGAAAATACAAAAAAAATAAATGCCACCTGCCCTAGTTCCCTGCCCCCACCCCGTACCCAGCACAGGGTGGAAGGCATTCAAGGGAAAAATCAACCTTCTCAGGATAGTGGGTTTTTCAATTCCCCTGGTTCTCCCATGAACTGCAGAGTGCAGTTCTTCCAGTCCTGGGGCACCCTGGGGAGTGTGGGAACGATGTGTCTGGGAATTATCCTCACGTGCAGGGTGTAGAGACTGCAGAGGCCCACCGTGCATACTGGGTAGGGAATGCTCACCCCACCGGCTCCCGCCTACCCTGAGGAATCCTCATCTCACTTGTCCTCCAGCAGAACTCAGGCCGTGAATAGAGATCTAACTTCCATGAGATTGTTGTTGTTGAGAGGCTAAACCGTGTCTTACCATTTTGAGACGCCATGGATTGTAGCCTGCCAGGCTCCTCTGTCCATGGGATTTCCCAGGCAAGAATATTGCAGTGGGTTGCCATTTCCTACTCCTGGAGATCTTCCCCATCCAGAGATCAAACCCAAGTGTCCCGCATTGTCAGGCAGATTCTTTACCACTGAACCACCTGGGAAGTCTTCTAGGCTTAATTACTTTACCTTAAATAAGGAGACAAATTTAATAAACTACAACATTCTTCTGATTTGGTCATCCTAACCCAATCACACTAACTGAATCACAGATGTTAATAATGTTAAAAGTGTGGTCTTTGCTGTCTCTTAAAATTAAATGTACATATTAGTTTATGAAAGGCAGAAAAACACACATAGGTAAAAATATCCAACGTGAAGTATGACACTGGCTTTACTTTTTAAAAATTTCCCAGAGAAAATTTTGCAAATATTCTCCTCATAGAACAAAGTGGAAAGCACTTTTTAAATCTTTATAACACTCTAATGAGACTTCTTTTCTTCAAGCCCTGTCTCTCTTCATTTCCTTACTTTAACCTTCTCTGTTTCCTCAGTGTCCTTGATCTTTTCAAGGCCTGGTGGATAAACCTCTCCTTAAACTCCCTTCTTTTGCCTTTTAGTCCTGGTTCTCATTCACCTCCTCCTTAAGTTGCTCTTTTTCAAGTAACAAAATTTAAATGTGCTGGTTGCCTTTTTATATGATGAGTTAAAATTTAGTATATGTGATTTATGTTTGAAAGGTAAGTAAATGGGGGAAAGACTTGGGAATTGAAGCTTGTCACTTCTGTTCTTCTCTTAATCAACTGGTTACACTTGGTACCATCTGCAGAACCTTTATCTCACACTGAAGTGAAGTGAAAGTCGTTCAGTCGTGTACGACTCTTTGCAACCCCAAGGAATTCTTCAGCCAGAATACTGGGGTGAGTAGCCATTCCCTTCTTCAGGGGATCTTCCCAACCTAGGAATCAAATGCAGGTCTCCTGCATTGCGTGGATTCTTTACCAGCTGGGCCAACCAGGTTCACTTGTTTTAATTCACATAAAACAGGATCCTGCTGTTAAAGGTGGTGTGCTCATGATTTTGTTCCCCTGGGGTATTTAGGATAGTGCTTTATTTATGTTTTTAAAAGCAAAACAGGGCCTCCATCACTAACCTCCTATACTTGCCCAGACTTCTTATTTATTCTAATTTATTTGCGGTAAGATAAAATACACACATAATATAAAGTTTATCATCTTAATCATTTTATACATCAATAGTAAATTACACTGACATTTTTGTGTTCCCAATTTCCAGAACTCTTTTTATCTTACAAAACTGAAACTCTGTATCCATTAAACAATCTCATTTCTTTTCTGCCAACTACCCTTTTCAATTCTGTCTCTATGGATTTGACTACTCTGGATACCTCATGACTCAGTGGTAAAGAATCCACCCGCCAAAGCAGGAGACTTGGGTTCAGTCCCTGGGTGGAAGGAAATGGCAACCCACTCCAGTATTCCTGCCAGGAAATCCCATGGACAGAGAAGCCTGGCCGGCTACAATCCATGGGGATTCAAAATGGTCAGACACGACTTAGTGACTAAACAAGAGCAGATACCTCATATAAGTGGAATAATACAATGTTTGGCTTTTTGTAACTGGGTTATTTTACTTAACATCCACAGGTTTCATCCTTCTTGTAGCTTGTGTTAGAGCTTCCTCCCTCTTTAAGGCTGAGCAATATTCCATGTATTGTCAAGAAAGCAAAAATAGCAAAATTATGCCACCTTGTCAATAAAATAATATTTAGTAAGAGTTTATTGTGCATATAAAACATTTTATAAACTGGGAGTTCTCAAACCAAGCATGGAATGACGATCAGGATTATATTGTTTTAAGACAGCTTATATAGTGAAAATGAAGAGTCTTGTTTATTCTTTACAATGATTGATTGTAGCATTAGAGTTTTCCTGGTGGTGAGGATTGGTTAAAAGTTGTTATTTCTCGTCAATTTTAGGGAATGGCTTAAGTTTTTACTGTGATGCTCAGTGACATTTACAAGAAACAGCTCTAGTTAATTTCCACTCATTTTAAAGAATAAGCTAAATTGTTTCAGTTATGTGTTTTTCATGTTTTCTTCTGCTCAGGGGATTTTCAAATTTGGTCATTTTGTATTTGACATTAACCACGTGTGTAATACCACATTTTGTTTAGTTATCCATCTGACAATGGATATTTGGACTTTTGGGCAGTTTCTACGTTTTGACTGTCGTGAACATGGGTGTACAAATATCTTGGTGAGATCTTTCTGTCAGTTCTTTTGTATATATACCTAGAAATCTAATTGTGAGCTGATATGGTAATTTTAGCTTTACTTTTTTAAGGAACTGCCGTACTATTTTCCATGGTGGCTGGACCATTTTATATTCCTACCAATAGTGCACCAGGGTTGCAGTTTCTCCACATCCTTATCAATACATATTTTCTGCTTTTATTTTTATTTTGAGAGTAGCTATCCTGGTGGTTTGAGGTGGGATTTCATTATTTATTTGGCTGCTTCAGATCTCAGTTGCAGAACGTGGGATCTCCGCTGCCTAATGCAAGGTCTTTCACTGTGACTCAGGGATTCTCTAGTTGTGGTACACAGGCCCAGTAGTATGGCACTCAGGACCCCAGAGCATGCGGGCTCAGCAGCTGTGGTCTGCTGGTTTAGTTGCTCTGTGTGGCGTGTGGGATCCTAGTTCCTGACCAAGGATCAAACCTACATCACCTGCACTGCAAGGCAGACTCCCAGCCACTGGATGACCAGGCCAGTCCTAGTCGAATTTATTTCTACTTTTCTCGCCTATGTGTTTGCTGTCATGGATTCCCTGCTGGCTCAAACGGTAAAGAGTTTGCCTGCAATGCAGGAGACCTGGGTTCAACCCCTAGGTTGCAATGATCCCATAGAGAAGAGCGTTGCAACCGACTCTAGTATCCTTGCCTGGAGAATTCCATGAGCCGAGAAGCCTGGCAGGCTACAGTCCATTCGGTCACAGAGTCAGACACAACTGAGCAACTAACACTTTCACTTTCTTAGTGTCATATCAAGGAAATCACTGACAAATCTAATGTCGTGAAGATTTTCCCTTATGTTTTCTCCTAAGAGTTTTATAATTTTAGCTTTTACGTTTAAGTCGTTAATCCATGTTTCATTAATTTTTGTATATGGTATGAGATAAGGATCCAATTTCTTTCTTTTGCTTTTGGATATCTAGTTTTCCTAATACCATTTGTAAAAGACCATCTTTTCCCCATTAATTATCTTAACAACTTTGAAGAAAATCATTTGACCATATTTGCAAGGGTTTATTTCTCATCTATTTTAGCTTATTGGTAATATGTATTTCTGTCAATACCATTGTTTTCATTTCTGTGGCTTTGTAGTAACTTTTGAAATTACAAACTGTGAGACCTTTAACTCTGTAATTTTTCAAGATTTTTGGCTATGCAGGGTTTGTGTCTTTAGATTCCATATGAATCTTACAATGAATTTTTCTTTTTCTGAAAAAGTGTCTTTGGGATTGTCTTGCTGTATCTCACTGTGCACACTGTTCTTTGAACCCAGGGTAGGTAAGGTGAGAACTAAGGGGCTAGAAGAAGACAATGCAAGGAGCCCTAGGAAATTCAGACCTGTTTATTCTCTCCGGGGTGGCACAGCAGCTGTAGCACTATTCTCTCCTGGCTAATGAGCAGCCATAGCAGCAGTCATAACATAACATAACCATAATGTAACCATAATGCAGCAACTTTTCCCGGCTTTCCAGGTGGAGCTTATATAACAAAGTAGCCTGTGGCCAAGAGGGTACCTCACCATGCACATGGACAGTGCTGTAAGTGATCTCAGTTGCTACCTAATTATTTATAAAACATGTGGCAAAAGCGAGAGGCCCTGGGGTGAAAGGTTGACCTTGTCACCTTGGTTAATTTGCTTTTTCCCTACAGAGTTTGATAGGGATTGCAATATCTTTGGGTTATTTTGGATAATATTGACATTAAGATTTTCATTTTGGGTTCAGTTCAGTTCAGTTCAGTTCAGTTCAGTCGCCCAGTCGTGTTCCACTCTTTGAGATCCCATGGACTGCAGCACTCCAGGCCTCCCTGTCCATCAGCAACTCCTGGAGTTTACTCAAACTCATGTCCATTGAATTGGTGATACCATCAAACCATATCATCCTCTGTTGTCCCCTTCTCCTCCCGCCTTCAATCTTTCCCAACATCAGGGTCTTTTCAAATAAATCAGTTCTTTGCATTAGGTGGCCAAAGTAGTGGAGTTTCAGCTTCAGCATCAGTCCTTCCAAAGAATATTCAGGACTAATCTCCTTTAGGATGGACTGGTTGGATCTCCTTGCAGTCCAAGAGACTCTCAAGAGTCTTCTCCAACACTACAGTTCAAAAGCATCAATTCTTCAGCCCTCAGCTTTCTTTACAGTCCAACTCTCATATCCATACATGACTACTGGAAAAACCATAGCTTTGACTAGACAGACCTTTGTTGGCAAAGTAATGTCTCTGCTTTTTAATAAGCTGTTTAGGTTAGTCATAACTTTTCTTCCAAGGAGCAAGCGTCTTTCAATTTCATGGCTGCAGTCACCATCTGCAGTGATTTTGGAGCCAAAAAAAATAAAGTCTGTCACTTTCTCCAGTGTTTCCCCATCTATTTGCTATGAAGTGATGGGACCAGATGCCATAATCTTAGTTTTCTGAATGTTGACTTTCAGGCCAACTTTTTCACTCTCCTCTTTCACTTTCATCAAGAGGCCCTTTAGTTCTTTGCTTTCTGCCATAAGGGTGGTGTCATCTGCATATCTGAGGTTATTGATAATTCTCCCAGCAATCTTGATTTCAGCTTGTGCTTCATCCAGTCTGGCATTTCACATGATGTACTCTGCACATCAATTAAATAAACAGGATGACAATATATAACCTTAACATACTCCTTTCCCAATTTGGAACCAGTCTGTTGTTCCATGTCCAGTTGAAAAGATTAGTCATTTTCAGCATCATTATCCACAGTTTGTAAAGAGTTGAGAATAGCCAGGTTTAATGACTTTCCATATATATACATATTGTATATAATATTTGTTGTGTGTCCTTGAGCCTAGTAAGTCATATTTCTAATTCGCTTTCTATAACATCTTCATCTATTTTCCCCAGCCTGCCTGACATATAATGGGATTAGATACAGACTTCCTTATAGAACTGCCTACACAATTTTTCCAAGATTATTGACAGAAATTCAAGAAGTTTATCTGTGCTACTTTCAATTCCAAAGAAAAAGGAATTTTATGATGAGACCTGGCAATAATAGGTCCACTATAAATGTAAATTCTCTCCCCTTGTTTCCTTCAGTTATAGGCCTTTAACTAACTCCCAAGGAATTTTGCACTGTCCATTTGGCCTTGAGTTTTTCTTTTCAGAACTGAGACTCCGACAAGCTGACTTTTTAAATAAACCATATGAAAGAGTCTAATTACTTTTAGGACTTTGAAAATCTTTTTTTTTTTTTTAAGGGTCAATCATTCACCTGTTTTGTTGACTTAGAACACACATCATGATTTTCAAAGTCATTTTGAATAATGGAAAACATTTCCAGCCCTTTAAAGGAAAGAACTTACTTTAATAGATTTTGAGGAGTATCCTAGCAACCAATCCATAGTGACATTTATCAGTTTCTTGGAGAGAATTTCCATAACTCTATGAAACAGAGACCTCAAGTTTAGTTTCTTAACATTTTTTTTCTGCATAGTTCCAAAAAAATGGATCTTCTTAGATATCTTCACTCTTGAGATTTCACCATATCTTAATGACCATTAAAAATATATCTGATGTTATCTTACACAGGCTATCTCCTTTAGCAGCACTGGATTCTGTCAGACCAAAGATTGATAGATTGATGAACAGACAGATAAAGGGAATATTTTTAAATTATATAAGCAGCCAAAACCTCAATTGGAAAATAGAGTATATATGTGTACTTTTGACATTTACTTTTGTATATGCAAAAATACATGGCAAAACCTCCTTGATCCTGAAGAAATAATGACAACACCTGATGTTTAGAAAGCACATTCACAGTTGCTAATCTTGGCTTTCCTGGGTCATATGAATGAAAAAAGATTTATTTGGTTGTGCTTTCAAATATTAGTTGATTCCAAATAGATAACTTAAATCTTGAATGCAAATCAAAATGGAAATTTCTCCTAGGTGCATGGACAAGTCAAGCATGAAACTTTAAGAACTGAATGCACATTCTGCAGGTAGAATTTAGAATTGAAAAAGCTATTAAAATTAAATAGCTTTAACAATGCACTTCTGAATAACCAAGCAATAGTGTCTGCATAGAAAATTTCTGTGTGAGCAAGGCTTCTTCTTCTGTTTTTGCTATCTTGAAAAGCAATATCAAATTGTTATGTGCATTAATCTATGGGGATTTAAAATTCATGCACTGTTTATAGGACAGTCATTTAGTATTTGCCTAGGTATTTATATGCACTGTGTATAAGGACATGCATATAAATAAGCAGATAATTATTTTAATAGTACTGTGATAATTTACTGATAGGGACAGAATTTCCACAATTTAGCAGGCTTACTGGTTGCTTGATTAATGTGTTCTAGTGAATTAAATATTTATAAGTCAATATATTTTTTATATTCCATTCCATTTATGTTTTTTTTAACATCATAGTATTTATTTCCTCAGAATTGGATTAGAAATTTCAAGCCTCATTCAAAAAAAATTTTTTTAATCACTAAGATAATAAACTTTTAGAATTTTAACAGTAATACTGGATACCAAAATACATGAAACTATATCAAAGTTTTGAGTGAATATAAGTTAGAAATCTAGCATTCTATTCATACTAAGTCAAACAAGTGGAATCAAAATGTCATATATTTTTAGCTAGGCAAATATTTATAAGTTTTATAAAATATATATATTATATTATACATGCTATTTATATATATGTTTGTGTACAGAAGCTTTTCTACTATGCTTAATAAAGGTTTGAGAAAGATTTCAAACAAAAAAGAAATGTCTCCCATATAGGGTTATCATTACCATCTTTCTAAATTCCATATATATGTGTTAGTAAACTGTATTGGTGTTTTTCTTTCTGGCTTACTTCACTCTGTATAATCGGCTCTAGTTTCATCCACCTCATTAGAACTGATTCAAATGTATTCTTTTTAATGGCTAAGTAATACTCCATTGTGTATATGTACCACAGCTTTCTTATCCATTCATCTGCTGATGGACATCTAGGTTGCTTCCATGTCCTTTCTATTATAAACAGTGCTGCAATGAACATTGAGGGTACACGTGTCTCTTTCAATTCTGGTTTCCTCGGTGTGTATGCTGAAGAGTGGGATTGCTGGGTCGTATGGCAGTTCTAGTTCCAGTTTTGTAAGGAATCTCCACACTGTTCTCCATAGTGACTGTACTAGTTTGAATTTCCACCAACAGTGTAAGAGGGTTCCCTTTTCTCCACACCTTCTCTAGCATTTATTGCTTGTAGGCTTTTGGATCGCAGCCATTCTGACTGGCATGAAATGGTACCTCATTGTGGTTTTGATTTGCATTTCTCTGATAATGAGTGATGATGAGCATCTTTTCATGTGTTTGTTAGCCATCTGTATGTCTTCTTTGGAGAAATGTCTGTTTAGTTCTTTGGCCCATTGTTTGATTGGGTCATTTATTTTTTTGGAATCGAGCTGCAGGAGTTGCTTGTATATTTTTGAGATTAGTTGTTTGTCAGTTGTTTCATTTGCTATTTTTTTCTCCCATTCTGAAGGCTGTCTTTTCATCTTGCTTAGAGTTTCCTTTGTTGTGCAGAAGCTTTTAATTTTAATCAGGTCCCATTTGTTTATTTTTGTCTTTATTTCCAGTATTCTGGGAGGTGGGTCATAGAGGATCCTACTGTGATTTATGTCGGAGAGTGTTTTGCCTATGTTCTCCTCTAGGAGTTTTATAGTTTCTGGTCTTACATTTAAATCTTTAATCCATTTTGAGTTTATTTTTGTGTATGGTGTTAGAAAGTGTTCTAGTTTCATTCTTTTACAAGTGGCTGACCAGTTTTCCCACACCACTTGTTAAAGAGATTGTCTTTTCTCCATTGCATATTCTTGCCTCCTTTGTCAAAGATAAGGTGTCCATAGGTGTGTGGATTTATCTCTGGGCTTTCTATTTTGTTCCGTTGATCTATGTTTCTGTCTTTGTGCCAGTACCATACTGTCTTGATGACTGTGGCTTTGTAGTAGAGCCTGAAGTCAGGGTTGATTCCTCCAGTTCCATTCTTCTTTCTCAAGATTGCTTTAGCTATTTGAGGTTTTTGTATTTCCATACAAATTATGAAATTATTTGTTCTAGCTCTGTGAAAAATATCGTTTGTAGCTTGATAGCGATTGCATTGAATCTATAGATTGCTTTGGGGTAGTATACTCATTTTCACTATATTGATTCTTCCAATCCATGAACACAGTATATTTCTTCATGTATTAGTGTCCTCTTTGATTTCTTTCACCAGTGTTTTATAGTTTTCTATATATAGGTCTTTAGTTTCTTTAGGTAGATATATTCCTAAGTATTTTATTCTTTTCATTGCAATGGTGAATGGAACTGTTTCCTTAATTTCTGTTTCTATTTTCTCATTATTAGTGTATAGGAATGCAAGGGATTTCTGTGTGTTGATTTTATATCCTGCAACTTTACTATATTCATTGATTAGCTCTAGTAATTTTCTGGTGGAGTCTTTAGGGTTCTCTATGTAGAGGATCATGTCATCTGCAAACAGTGAAAGTTTTACTTCTTCTTTTTCAGTTTGGATTCCTTTTATTTCTTTTTCTGCTCTGATTGCTGTGGCCAAAACTTCCAAAACTACGTTGAATAGTAGTGGTGAAAGTGGGCACCCTTGTCTTGTTCCTGATTTGAGGGGAAATGCTTTCAATTTTTCACCATTGAGGATAGTGTTTGCTGTGGGTTTGTCATATATAGCTTTTATTATGTTGAGGTATGTTCCTTCTATTCCTTCTTTCTGGAGAGTTTTTATCATAAATGGATGTTGAATTTTGTCAAAGGCTTTCTCTGCATCTATTGAGATAATCATATGGCTTTTATTTTTCAATTTGTTAATGTGGTGAATTACATTGATTGATTTGCAGATATTGAAGAATCCTTGCATCCCTGGGATAAAGCCCACTTGGTCATGATGTATGATCTTTTTAATGTGTTGTTGGATTCTGATTGCTAGAATTTTGTTAAGGATTTTTGCACCTATATTCATCAGTGATATTGGCCTATAGTTTTCTTTTTTGTGGCATCTTTGTCAGGTTTTGGTATTAGGGTGGTGGTGGCCTCATAGAATGAGTTTGGAAGTTTACCTTCCTCTGCAATTTTCTGGAAGAGTTTGAGTAGGGTGGGTGTTAGCTCTTCTGTAAATTTTTGGTAGAATTCAGCTGTGAAGCCATCTGGACCTGGGCTTTTGTGTGCTGGAAGATTTCTGATTACAGTTTCAATTTCCGTGCTAGTGATGGGTCTGTTAAGATTTTCTATTTCTTCTTGGTTCGGTTTTGGAAAGTTGTATTTTTCTAAGAATTTGTCCATTTCTTCCAAGTTGTCCATTTTATTGGCATATAATTGCTGATAGTAGTCTCTTATGATCCTTTGTATTTCTGTGTTGTCTCTTGTGATCTCTCCATTTTCATTTCTAATTTTATTGATTTGATTTTTCTCCCTTTGTTTCTTGATGAGTATGGCTAATGGTTTGTCAATTTTATTTATCCTCTCAAAGAACCAGCTTTTGCCTTTGTTGATATTTGCTATGGTCTCTTTTGCATTTATTTCTGCCCTAATTTTTAAGATTTCTTTCCTTCTACTAACCCTGGGGTTCTTAATTTCTTCCTTTTCTCGTTGCTTTAGGTGTACAGTTAGGTTATTTATTTGACTTTTTTCTTGTTACTTGAGGTATGCCTGTAGTGCTATGAACTTTCCCCTTAGCACTGCTTTTATAGTGTCCCACAGGTTTGGGGTTGTTGTGTTTTCATTTTCATTCATTTCTGTGCATATTTTTATTTCTTTTTGATTTCTTCTGTAATTTGTTGGTTATTTAGCAGCGTGTTGCTCAGCCTCCATATGTTGGAATTTTTAATAGTTTTTCTCCTGTAATTGAGGTTTAATCTTACTGCTTTGTGGTCAGAAAAGATGCTTGGAATGATTTCAATTTTTCTGAATTTACCAAGGCTAGATTTATGGCCTAGGATGTGATCTATGCTTGAGAAGGTTCCGTGTGCACTTGAGAAAAAGGTGAAATTCATTGCTATGGGGTGAAATGTCCTATAGATATAAATTAGGTCTAACTGGTCTATTGTATCATTTAACGTTTGTATTTCCTTGTTAATTTTCTGTTTAGTTGATCTGTCCATAGGTGTGAGTGGGGTATTAAAGTCTCCCACTATTATTGTGTTATTGTTGATTTCCCCTTTCATACTTGTTAGCATTTGCCTTACATATTGCGGTGCTCCTATGTTGGGTGCATATATATTTATAATTGTTATATCTTCTTCTTGGATTGATCCTTTGATCATTATGTAGTGTCCTTCTTTGTCTCTTTTCACAGCCTTTGTTTTAAAGTCTATTTTATCCGATATGAGTATTGCTACTCCTGGTTTCTTTTGGTCTCTATTTGCATGGAATATCTTTTTCCAGCCCTTCACTTTCAGTCTGTATGTGTCCCTTGTTTCGAGGTGGGTCTCTTGTAGACAACATATATAGGGGTCTTTTTTTTGTATCCATTCAACCAGTCTTTGTCTTTCAATTGGGGCATTCAACCCATTTACGTTTAAGGTAATTATTGATAAGTATGATCCCATTGCCATTTACAGTATTGTTTTGGGTTCAAGTTTATACACCCTTTATGTGTTTCCTGTCTAGAGAAGATCCTTTAGCATTTGTTGAAGAGCTGGTTTGGTGGCGCTGAATTCTCTCAGCTTTTGCTCGTCTGTAAAGCTTTTGATATCTCCTTCATATTTGAATGAGATCCTTGCTGGGTACAGTAATCTGGGCTGTAGGTTATTTTCTTTCATCATTTTAAGTATGTCCTGACATTCCCTTCTGGCCTGAAGAGTTTTTATTGAAAGATCAGCTGTTATCCTTATGGGAATCCCCTTGGGTGTTATTTGTTGTTTTTCCCTTGCTGCTGTTAATATTTGTTCTTTGTGTTTGATATTTGTTAATTTGATTAATATGTGTCTTGGGGTGTTTTGCCTTGGGTTTATCCTGTTTTGGACTCTCTGGGTTTCTTGGACTTGGGTGATTATTTCCTTCCCCATTTTAGGGAAATTTTCAAATATTATCTCCTCAAGTATTTTCTCATGGTCTTTCTTTTTGTCTTCTTCTTCTGGGTCTCCTATGATTCAAATGTTGGGGTGTTTAACATTGTCCCAGAGGTCTCTAAGATTGTCCTCATTTCTTTTAATTAGTTTTTCTTTTCTCCTCTCTGATTCATTTATTTCTACCATTCTATCTTCTATTTCACTAATCCTATCTTCTGCCTCTGTTATTCTACTGTTGGTTCCCTCCAGAATGTTTTTGACCTCATTTATTGCATTATTCATTATATATTGACTCCTCTTTTTTATTTCTTCTAGGTTCTTGTTAAACCTTTCTTGCATCTTCTCAATCCTTGTCTCCAGGCTGTTTATCTGTGATTCCATTTTGTTTTCAAGATTTTGGATCATTTTCACTATCATTATTTGGAATTCTTTATCAGGTAGATTCCCTATCTCTTCCTCCTTTGTTTGGTTTGGTGGGCATTTATCCCGTTCCTTTACCTGCTCGGTATTCCTCTGTCTCCTCATCTTGTTTATGTTGCTGTGTTTGGGGTGGCCTTTCTATATTCTGGCAGTTTGTGGAGTTCTGTTTATTGTGGAGTTTCTTCACTGCGGGTGTGGTTGTACGGGTGCTTTGTCAAAGTTTCTTGGTTAGGGAAGCTTGTGTCAGTGTTCTGGTGGCTGAAGCTGGATTTCTTCTCTCTGGAGCGCAGTGAAGTGTCCAGTAATGAGTTATGCGATGTCAGTGGGTTTGGACTGACTTGGCAACCTCTATATTGAAGCTCAGGGCTATGTTCCTGTGTTGCTGGAGAATTTGTGTGGTATGTCTTGCTCTGGAACTTGTTGGCCCTTGGGTGGTGCTTGGTTTCAGTGTAGGTATGGAGGTGTTTGATGAGCCCCCGTCAATTCGTCAATTAATGCTCCCTGGAGTCAGGATTTCTCTGGTGTTCTCAGGTTTTGGACTTAAGCCTCCTGCTTCTGGTTTTCAGTCTTATTTTTACAGCAGCCTCCTTTTGAAGATGATGGGCTGCTTTTCTGGGTGCCTGACATGGAACAACAGACTGGTTCTGAATAGGAAAAGGAGTACGTCAAGGCTGCATATTGTCACCCTGCTTATTTAACTTATATGCAGAGTACATCATGAGAAATGCTTGGCTGGAAGAAGCACAAGCTGCAATCAAGACTGCTGGGAGAAATATCAATAACCTCAGATATGCAGATGACACCACCCTTATGGCAGAAAGTGAAGAGGAACTAAAAAGCCTCTTGATGAAAGTGAAAGTGGAGAGTGAAAAAGTTGGCTTAAAGCTCAACATTCAGAAAATGAAGATCATGGCATCTGGTCCCATCACTTCATGGCAAATAGATGGGGAAACAAAGGAAACAGTGTCAGAATTTATTTTGGGGGCTCCAAAATCACTGCAGATGGTGATTGCACTCATGAAATTAAAAGGCCCTTACTCCTTGGAAGAAAAGTTATGACCAACCTAGATAGCATATTCAAAAGCAGAGACATTACTTTGCCAACAAAGGTCTGTCTAGTCAAGGCTATGGTTTTTCCAGTGGTCACGTATGGATGTGAGAATTGGACTGTGAAGAAAGCTGAGTGCTGAAGAATTGATGCTTTTGAACTGTGGTGTTGAGAGTCCTTTGGACTGCTAGGAGATCCAACTACTCCATTGTGAAGATCAGCCCTGGGCTTTCTTTGGAAGGAATGATGCTAAAGCTGAAGCTCCAATACTTTGGCCACCTCTTGCGAAGAGCTGACTCATTGGAAAAGACTCTGATGCTGGGAGGGATTGAGGGCAGGGCGAGAAGGGGACGACAGAGGATGAGATGGCTGGATGGCATCACTGACTCAATGGACGTGAGTCTGAGTGAACTCTGGGAGTTGGTGATGAACAGGGAGGCCTGGTGTCCTGCGATTCATGGAGTCGCAAAGAGTCGGACACGACTAAATGACTGAACTGAACTGAACCATAAATATTTAAAATTCATTGTCCCCTGCTGGCATTCAGAAGTTGTTTTGTAGAATTTACTCAGTGTTCAAATGTCAGTTTCTCTGCTTTTTAATATGCTGTCTAAGTTGGGCATAACTTTCTTTCCAAGGAGTAAGCGTCTTTTAATTTCATTTGCTGCAATCACCATCTGCAGTGATTTTGGAGCCCCCCAAAATAAAGTCTGACACTGTTTCCCCATCTATCTGCCATGAAGTGATGGGACCAGATGCTATGATCTTCGTTTTCTGAATGTTGAGCTTTAAGCCAACTTTTTCACTCTCCTCTTTCACTGTCATCAAGAGGCATTTTAGTTCCTCTTCACTTTCTGCCATAAGGATGATATCATCTGCATATCTGAGGTGACTGATAATTCTCCCAGCAATCTTGATTCCAGCTTGTGCTTCTTCCACCCCAGCGTTTCTCGTGATGTACTCTGCATAGAAGTTAAATAAGCAGGGTGACAATATACAGCCTTGACGTACTCCTTTTCCTATTTGGAACCAGTCTGTTGTTTCATATCCAGTTCTAGCTGTTGCTTCCTGACCTGCATACAGGTTTCTCAAGAGGCAGGTCAGGTGGTCTGGTATTTCTTTCAGAATTTTCCACAGTTCGTTGTGATCCACATAGTCAAAGGCTTTGGCACAGTCAGTAATGCAGAAATAGATGTTTTCCTGGTACTCTCTTGCTTTTTCAATGATCCATTGCTTTGTATAGTGTAAATACTTAATTTAAATATTAATTCTTCCAATCCATTAGCACAGAATATCTTTCCATTTACTTGTGTCTTCTTCAAGTTTTTTCATCAGTGTCATAGTTTTCAGTACAGGTCTTTCACCTCCTTGGTTAAATTTATTGTTGTTTTTTTTTTCTAAAATTCAATTGTAAATATAATTTTTTTTCATAATTTTCTTTCCTATAATTCATTATTTGTGTAGAGAAATGCAACTGATTTGTGTATTGACTTTGTAGGCTGTGAATTTACTGAATTCATTTATTAGTTCTAACAAATTTTTTGATAGAGTCTTTAGAGTTTTCTATGTATATATTGTGTTATCTGTGGATCGTGACAGTTTTACTTCATCCTTCCAACTTGAATTCCTTTATTTTCTTTTTCTTGTCTAACTGTTTGGCTATGACTTTCATTTCTACATTAATAAACATAGTAAGAGTAAACATTTTTGCCATATCCTTGATCTTAGAGGAAAATCTTTCAGATTTTCATCATTAAGTATGATGTTGGCTATTGGCTTGTCCTATACGGCCTTTATATTGTTAAGGTATATTCTCCTTATACCTGCTTTGTTCAGAGTTTTTATCATAAATGGATGTTGAATTTTGTCAAATGCTTTTTATACATCTAATCTGATACCATATAATTTTTATTCTTCCTTTTGTTAATGATATATTGGATTGGCTGAGCTATGGATGTTAAACTCCTTGAATCCCTGAAATCCAATTTATTCATGGTGTATGAACCCTTTAATGTATTACTGAATTCAGTTTGCTAATATTTTGTTGAGAATATTTGCATCTATGTTCATCAAGGATATCAACCTGTCATTTAAAGATTCTTTTTGTGACATCCTTGTCTGCTTTTGGTATTAGGGTAATTCTGGCCTCTTGTAATGAATTTGGATATGTTCTTCATCTTTTATTTTTCTGAGAGAGTGTGAGAAGTGTTAGGTAGTTAGAATAGGAAAAAGGAGTCCAGAATGGCAGTGGCTAAAACACAAGGAAGGGAAAAATCCACAAAAATAGAACAAAGGAAGGTCCGAGGACAGGAGTGAGGACCTCAGGTAAAACAAACAGCACTCCTGGCTAGCCCAGTTTACATAGGGCAGGCCCAGGGGGAGGACAAAGAAACATAAAATGAGGAGCCGAAATTGGGCTGGGGCCTCTCTTCTCTTTGCATCTTTTGGGTCTACATTTCCTCACGCCTTGAGAATGTATTTTCCTTTAGATTGTAAATAAAACTGAGTTGTACCACAGAGCTGCAACACTGATCTGTCTGAGGGCTATAACATTAGTCACTCCGAGGGCTGTAACAGCAGTCTGGTCCATCTGAGAGCTGGTCTGCCCATCACTTCAAATTTTTGTTGCAGCGATACAGTTCAGTTCAGTCTCTCAGTCGTGTCCGACTCTTCGCGACCCCATGAATCGCAGCACGCCAGGCCTCCCTGTCCATCACCATCTCCCGGAGTTCACTCAGACTCACGTCCATCGAGTCCGTGATGCCATCCAGCCATCTCATCCTCTGTCGTCCCCTTCTCCTCCTGCCCCCAATCCCTCCCAGCATCAGAGTCTTTTCCAATGAGTCAACTCTTCTCATGAGGTGGCCAAAGTACTGGAGTTTCAGCTTTAGCATCATTCCTTCCAAAGAAATCCCAGGGCTGATCTCCTTCAGAATGGACTGGTTGGATCTCCTTGCAGTCCAAGGGACTCTCAAAAGTCTTCTCCAACACCACAATTCAAAAGCATCAATTCTTCGGTGCTCAACCTTCTTCACAGTCCAACTCTCACATCCATACATGAGCACAGGAAAAACCATAGCCTTGACTAGATGGACCTTAGTCGGCAAAGTAATGTCTCTGTTTTGAATATACTCTCTAGGTTGGTCATAACTTTTCTTCCAAGGAGTACGTGTCTTTTAATTTCATGGCTGCAATCACTATCTGCAGTGATTTTGGAGCCCAAAAAAATAAAGTCTGACACTGTTTCCACTGTTTCCCCATCTATTTCCCATGAAGTGATGGGACCAGATGCTATGATCTTCATTTTCTGAATGTTGAGCTTTAAGCCAACTTTTTCACTCTCCTCTTTCATTTTCATCAAGAGGCTTTTTAGCTCCTCTTCACTTTCTGCCATAAGGGTGGTGTCATCTGGGAATTTACAAACTCCCCTCACATCTATGGTGCCATTTCTCAGATTTAACCTGGCTGAAACAACCTCGACTTGGCCCCCACAAGGAGGCAGCCAAGCACAGCAGGAGCCCAACTCAGCAAAAGCTCCCACAGTGGAAGCTGAACATGAAGAAAACCCAGCACAGGGGAAGTGACAAGAAGCCCAGCACACAGGAAACCAGGAAAGTGAAAAACAAACTCAAAAGAAAGCTCATGTGGCTCAGTCTCAGATTCTAGAAGACCTCCAGTTAAGGTAGGAGGTCCTCGCTCCTATGGCTGGAAGGACATATGCTTGAAAAAATCTTAATTCCTTTTCAATCTCTCATTTCTTGTTTCCTTGAATCCCCCATGAACAGGCGAGTGGCAGTCAGTGCAACTGAGGGACTCTGGCAGGGGCTACTCCTCAGTGTATCTCAAAGGCTCCACTATCTGCTGGGCCCCAGTAGCTATTGCCCAAGCCAGTGGTGGTTCTTCTGTTCTTAATCTTATTTGTGCCAAGGATCAGGCCAATGAAAAAATGAAGACTGAGAGCACAGGTCAGGTATTTAGCAGATCTCCCAGCAGGTTATGAATGGGATTCCTTGGCACATTTTTTCTGCTCCTTTTCCCTCCTATCCTTCAGCTCCTCTCTCCCAGGACTTGAGCCCTGTCAAAACCCATGGTGCCTGGCTTCAGGACCTAATGAAGCTCAGGCTCTGATGTCTCATTGCAAAAATTTGGTGAGAGACACAGTGATAGGTAAGAGGTGGATTTGTTCAGATTCAGAGGGAAGCTCACTCCACAAGGTGTGGGCCGTCACAGAAGAGTGTGCCATGCAATATGGTGTGGCTAGTTTTTGTGAGCTGGGTGAATTCATATGCTAATGAGTGGGAGGATCATCCCAACCATTGGGGAACCACCCACTCCTCTGTCTTTTGACAGTGACTTGGAACTGTCCTGTCACCTCTGGGTGTGTCCTTTAGCTTGCAGTTTAGTTGAATTTGACTTGTCATCTTGGACCCATTTGATTTTAATCGGTTTATGTTATGCCCTTGGGCTGTGTCATTGTGCCCTTACCTCCTGCTTCACGCTCCTTTCCTGAGCCTCATCCAGGCCCACAACAATGATACCTCCACAACCTTCTGGACAGACAACCAGAAAATGGCTGGCCCTGGGGAGGGAAATGCTGTGTAATATCCAGTCCTTCTAGATACTCAGGCCTTCATCTTCCATGTTTTCTACAACATGTGCAACAACAGCACCTCTAGGTGAGCCCACTAAGGCGGGGGACAGGCACACACCGCCTGCTGGAAGTCCATCCGCTGGCGTCCCTTCAAGGACAATTTGGCTTCCAGGGATAATGTTTGCCACTTTGGGAGTTAGCGCTGAGGCCATCTGGGCCCAAACCTTTACCACCCTTCTAAAAGTTACAAATATACCCCCAGATCAAATCTCCACTCCACTTTTATGGAACATCTTGTCTGTTGTCTCTTATCAGTTTGTTCTTAAGCCACTTACTAACTCCTACAACCGGGACCCTGCCACCTTGTAGGCAACATTGCTCTACCCCACTTATTATTAAAATAGGTAGCTCAGATGGTAAAGCATCTGCCTACAATTCAGAAGACCTGGGTTTGATCCCTGGGTAGGTAAGATCCCCTGGAGAGGAAAATGGCAACCCGCTTCAGTATTCTTTCCTGGAGAATTCCATGGACTGAGGAGCCTCGTAGGCCACAGTCTATGTGGTCGCAAGGAGCTGGACATGACTGAGTGACTTTAAAAAAAAATGATCCTAACAGGACCAGATAACCCACTCTTTTGTCATGACTTCAGCTATTACCTAAAGTGGGTCTATGACAATGAAATGTTTACCATTGGAAACATCCTAACCTTCTTTTATGGGAGACTAGGGGAGGAAATCAGTGACTTACATTCCCTCAGAGCAATAAGAGGATAAGGCTTATGGCTGCATCACCAGGTTCCCAGTCTCAGGGCACAGGCTTGGATTGTTTTACATCGTGATATCTATTCCCATCTGCAGTAGACAAACTGGCAATGAGTTAAAATTACACCCCTTAATCCTACCCAGCACTGGTCGCACTGGAGAACTTGGGGACGCCCAACTCCAGTCTGGGGGTTCCAGGAGGTCTACATGCCTTAACCTGTCTAGGGATCTGGTCCTCAAAATGTTGTCACACCTCAACCTGCCAGTCCAGGGGCTCCAGGAGGTGGACATGCCTTGATCTGCCCAGGGGCCCAATTCTCAGGATGTGGACATGCCTTGACCTCCCTGGGGATTCAATCTCCAGAGGCTGTCACACTTCAGCTTGCCTGGGGATCTGCACCCTGACCCAGGGACACCTGGCTCTCAGGCTGCAATACTACTGGGTAGGATAAGGTTAAAAAAGGCTTACCCCTAAGGAAGTCCACCCATGGAAATGAAGGAGGCCTATTAGTTTTTCCTTTTTTCTTTTCCTCCCTGTCATCACTGTCTTTCAGATGGGAAATAACCAATCCACTTCCTGACAGGTGCCCTTGAGATGCATCCTTGATAAATGGAATCTGTTCCATCCTCTAAACTCTAAGGAGAAGTCGCTTAAGATCCTTTTGTACCACTGCGTGGCCACAGTGTCCTCTGGGGGACCAGTAGCACTGGCCTGAGGATGGGAGTTTAGATTACAGTACCATCCTGAAGATAGATGTATTCTGCAAAAGACAAGGGAAACGGACAGAGACTTCCTATGTCCAAAGTTTCTTTCGACTAAGATATGAAGGAGCTCTGTCTTAAGTATGGGACTGTTGTGTGCCCTAAAAGTGAGCCTGCTAGGCAAATGGTGTAAGGAGCAGACACCCAAGAGAAGGAATCTCTCACCCCCACCCCATGAAGGCTCACCTCCCATGGCTCCCTAGTTGCCTGGTGCTCTTTCCTTGTACCCTAACTTGCCCCCATATCCGGGAGTACCCCCTCCACAAAAGCCAACTCGAGTATGTCCTTTAGTGGAAACTGGAGGAGAATTCGGACCAACTCGGGTCCATAAGCCTTTCTCCCTCTTAGAACTAAGACAGATCAAACAAGACCTGGGAAGCTACACAGATGACTGAGGCAAATATATAGATACATTCCAACACATTACCTTGGCCTTTGACTTGATGTGAAAGGGTATCATGGTCATATTTAGTCAAACTTTATCTGACCCTGAGCATGCTAGGACCTTAAATGAAGCCCGAGGTAATGCTATGGGGCTTGATCTGTCAAGCGATAAATAGCCAGTAGGGAAACTGCAGTCCCCTCCTCAGATCCTAATTGGAATTATAATGACCCTGAGCACATCTGGGAGAGGGATCATTTTCTGATCTGTGTGAAGGCAGGACTGAAAGCACCCAGCAAAAAGTAATCAGCTATGCCTGAGTCTCAGCAATAACTCAGGAGCCCAACAAGAACCCCATTGCCTTTCTGGAAATGCTAAAAGAGGCTCTCCAAAAGTTTACCAATCTGTACTTAGACTCTTATGAGGGACAGGTGATTTTAAAGGACAAATTCCTGTCCCAATGTGCATCAGACATCAGGATAAAGTTACAACAGCTACAGCGGCAGGACTCTGCTGCCTCTTTAGATGAGATGGTCCAGACAGCCACCAATGCTTTTTATAACAGAGAACAGGAGAGGGAGGCCAAGGCCCAGGAAAGGGAGAAAAGGAAAGAGACAAGGCATGCCCAGATGCTGGCTGCCCTTCAGGGGAGCCCAATCGCAGACCCCAAGTCCTTGAAGGACAAGGTATGTGGCAAATGCCTAATCTGTAGACAGGCAAGGCATTGGGCCAAAGGGTGTCAAGACAAGGAAGGGAAAAGCCTGCAAAGATAGAACAAAGGAAGGTCCAAGGACTGGAGTGAGGACCTCAGGTAAAATAAACAGCATTTCTGGCTAGACCAATTTACATAGGGCAGGCCCAGGGGGAGGAGAAAAAAAACATAAAAAGAGGAGCCAAAATTGGGCTGGGTCCTCTCTTCTCTTTGCTTCTTTTGAGTCAGCATTCCCTCATGCCCTGAGGATGTATTTTCCTTTACTTTCTAAATAAAACACAGGATACAGGATGCTTGGGGCTGGTGCACAGGGATGACCCAGAGAGATGATATGGGGAGGGTGGTGGGAGGGGGGTTCAGGATTGGGAACTCTTGTACACTCATGGAGGATTCATGTCAATGTATGGCAAAACCAATACAATATTGTAAAAAAATAAATGAAATAAATAATAAATAAATAAAACTGAGCTATACCACAGAGCTGTAACGCTGGTCCATCTGTTGCTTCAAATTTTTGTTGTGATGAAACAGAACTGAGGAAATTATATACTCCCTTGACAGAAGAATTAATATTAATTATTCTTTGAATGTTTGGTAGAAATCACCAGTGAAGCCATCTGATCTGGGACTTCTGCTTGTTGGGAGGTTTTTGGCTACTGATTTAATGGATCTCTGTTCAGATTTTCTGTATCATCATGACTGGAAAGTTGTATGTTTCTAGGAATTTATCCATTTCTTCTGCTGCTGCTGCTAACTCACTTCAGTTGTGTCTGACTCTGTGCGACCCCATAGATAGCCTAGGTTGTTCAATTTGTTGGTATATAATTATTCGTATAGCCTCTTTCTTATGATCCTTTATATTTCTGTGGTATCAGTTATAATATCTCCTCAAAATATTCTTTATGAAATTTTTATTTAAGTATAATCTGCATTATTTTAAATTTTATTCTCCAAGTTATTCTTTGAGCTGTTTTAATATAACTTTGGCATTTTGGTCCAGTTTGTTTATTTTTTCTCCATTTTAACTTAGTTTTAAATATCATTATTTCTTAAACCTTTGATCTTTAGCACACTAATTTTTTTTTTTTTTCTATCATTGGCTTCCAGGAGGAATTTGGGTTGTCACTGTTTGGTATATTGTTGATGGTGAGAGTGAGGAAGGGTGGGCACAGGGTGACCCTAGCAGAAAGTGCTGATGGATTGGAGGTGGAATATATTGAAACCCATCAAGTTTCCTATTATGGTCCTACTTTTTTGGTTTCTTTCACTGCCAACATCTTTAATGTCTATCCTCCAAATATTTTTAGCCAGTGTGATTTAAGAATTCCACAGGCTAAGAAGACTTTTCAAGGCAAATTTATCTTGTTTGTTTGTTCTCCTGAGGCAGTCCCTAGTTCATAACTTCCAGAACAGTAGCTATATATTGACTAGATATGTGCCAATTTTGTCTCATGTATTTGCTACAAATTGGTTATTAGGAACTCAGAATGCATTTTAAAATTTGCCTCTCTTTTATGTAGGTTCCTAGGTCAGTCAGTAAAAACCCAGGGAACCTGGACCAGCTTAACAATTGTTTAATTAATCTTTTTTTCCTTTCTTTTATTAAAAAAAGGTCCTGGTGCACTAAATTCATTTCTACATGCATTCACAACAATCGCAAGGACTCAAATTCTTATTTAGGTTCGTTTTAAGCCACTCCTTCTAGAGTTCAGTGAGATAACTAAAGGGAGAGTGTCAGAGATGGAAAAGCCAGGGCAGAACGTCAGAATCTGTTGAAGAAAACAAGAGAAGAATTGGAGAAGAATTCCAGTGAGAGGGACTCAGGAGCACAAAGGCAGAGATGGGCACAAACAACTGCTGAGTGAAAATTCCAGAAATCTGTCAATCAGTTTCAGTGAGAGGTCAGACACAGAGACCAGCGTCTTTTAGCATCCATTTTATTTCTTATTTTTTACTTTATTTTAAAAATAATTTCCTTGTTTACTTATTTTTGGCTTTGTTCATTGCTGGATGGGCTTTTGTCTAGTTGTGGCAAGCCGGGGCTACTCTTGAGTTGTGGTGCAGGGCTCCTCATTGCAGGGGCTTCTCTCATTGCAGGGGCTTCTCTCGTTGCAGAGCACAGGCTCTAGGGTGTAAAGGCTTTGGTAGTTTCAGCACATGAACTCAGTAGTTGGGGGTCCTGGGCTCTAGGGCACAGGCTCAATAGTCGTGGTGCATGGGCTTAGTTCTCCCCTGCATGTGGGATCCTGCCAGATCAGGGATTGAACCTATGTCTCCTGAAAATGAAAGAAATTTATGAGCAATCTCCCAAAATGGCCTAGATGGGAGATCCTCAAAAGACTCCAGGGAGGAAGGGATGTCAGATGGACACTAATAGGTAATAATAATGGCTTACTCTCCTGATTACTTCAAACAAGCTTTTCCTTCACATTTTAAATTTCTCCATCTCCCACTTCTTTATTGCCATGGAGATTACAGGCATCCAGCTACAGAATGGGAGAATTGAATCTGAAAGCAATGAAATAACAGCAGAGTAATGTTCCAATGCCCTTAATTAAAAGAGAAGAGCTTTGCTACTGCTGCTGCTAAGTCACTTCAGTTGGGTCCGACTCTGTGCGACCGCATAGACAGCAGCCTACCAGGCTCCCCCATCCCTGGGATTCTCCAGGCAAGAACACTGGAGTGGGTTGCCATTTCCTTCTCCAGTGCACGAAATTGAAAAGTGAAACCGAAGTCGCTCAGTCGTGTCCGACCCTCAGCAACCCCATGGACTGCAGCTTTCCAGGCTCCTCTGTCCATGGGATTTTCCAGGCAAGAGTACTGGAGTGGGGTGCCATTGCCTTCTCCAGAGAAGAGCTTTAAGCCATGCTTAAAAACAAAACAATGTGTTGTTTGGAATAGCGGTGCTTAAGGAAAAGCAAGTCTAATTAGAGGAGGATGAAGACATTCCAAAAAGACTTGTAGCTATTTTCAAAGGCTTTAAAGCAGTGGCACTGATTCCTTTTGAACCTATTTCTTTTCAGTATTTCTATGTAAGTCTGGACCAATGACTCCCCCACCCCACCCCCCCAAGCTTTTAGCTTGGCCCACAAATGGCACAAACATGTAGAAATGGAACACAGGAAAGATTCTTAAGATAGACTGACAGAAAGTGGGAAAAGGAAGAAAATGAAGGAGTATCAAAGAGGGGGATTTCTCAGAGCAGAACTGAGAGGGCTAGGGGAGGGACAGGGAAAAGGAGAGAGATGTGAATAAGAGAAGAAAGATCAAGATCAAGGGTGGAGTGGTGGGAGGAAAGAGAGGGAGAGAGTGAAGTGTTGCTGAAATTTGGCCTCTTTTTCACCGGTGCTGAATAGACATATGGAGCCTGAGTTTGGGGTGAAGCAGGAAAGAAATGCTTGATTGCTTTGCCAGGCAAAGGGAGACACAGCAGGCTAAAGCCTTCAAGACTGTGTAACCCACCCTGGCTGGGTTAGTGAGGGGTTTCACAGTGTTCAAGGAGCAGGGTGGCATCATCAGCTCGTGGACATTCTTCTGATTCACTGGCGATGAGTTAACTAAAGTCAGCATGTCAACCTTCTGTTTCCAACAATTCTGGAGTCTGCATGCTTGTGGGCAGCATATAAAGTTTTTCCACCTGGTGGGGATTTCAATATCTGCAAAGCAGCTCAAAGGACAAAGGCTCAGAATATTACCTAGAGTCCTCTAGGGAGTGCTAATGGTCCTTGATTTTGTTTAATGACGAAAGTATTATTTTGTCAACTGTTTTCCTTTCTGCATTTTCTCCTTCTCTGATTAAATTTATTCTTTGATTAAAGTTTTTCTACAGACAAAAGACAGACAGAGTACATGGGTAGGGTCTGTTCTTGGAAGGCCTACACGGTCCTGCTTGGTTACAAGAGGAAGAAGACCGGAGCAGGCAGACAGTGTGTGCATCCTATAGGTGTGATCTCTTGTTAGGTGGTACAGAGGACTTCTGCTCTCAGAGGTCTTTATGCTGGGGCCAGAGTGGTGCTGTGGGCCTGGAAGTGCTTGTTTTAAGTGAAGGAAACCTGAAGTCGGAACACCTGCATACCCTTGTTCTTAACACGGCTGCACATTAGGTTCACCCCTGGGGGGTTAAAGCTGCCTGGACCTGCCTCAGCTCCCAGAGATAGTACTTATTGGCCAAGGGAGAGGCCTGGGTGTTTACGAAAGCTCTGGGCAGTTCTGAGCTTTGGACAGCCAGGTTGAGAACCTCAGGGTAGGTCGAGAGATCTTGGGGATAGCTGGCAAGTTGTTCCTTGTGTTTGTGCGATGTTGTCGGTAAACCAGTGTCATCTTTAGGGGTGTAACTGTGTCAAAGTGCTGGCTTTTAGCAGTTCCTTCCAGGAAGAAGCCCTCTAGGATGCTTGTCAGGCTGACACTTCATTCTAAGAAGTTTGAGCTCCTCAAAAGCCATAGTTAACCTGGAAAAATACAACATCCAACAAAATTATCAAATAGCTCTTTCAACTACATTATACAGTCTTCCTTTGTAAAACAAATACTCCTATTCCATGTTTGATGAATTCTTCTGCAGCTCAGATACACAAAAAGGGAAGGAAACGCCACAAATTCTACCAATTAATGTCAAGTTTCTTCAAACAATACTCAGAGAATTCTGTTAGTGAAATTAGAGAATCCTGTTAGTGAAAAAAAAAAAAAAAGATAATTACAATTGGATTTTTAAAGCAAGGGCCAAACAATTTGAAAGAAAAGATCTTTACTAGCTAAGTTATTGTCATCATTACTATAGCTATTTTTAATGGAACACAGTATATGTCAGACATCAAACTGGGAGAGTTATATAGGAAATCTTATTTCATAAAACTATGTTTGCAGGATTCAAATGTTATTGACAGTGATTACATAAGTTCACCTGAACATTTAAAAGAATTTTGTTCACACCCCTCAAGAAATCACTGTAGAACAGTGACATCTTTGTCTGGATGTTAGAAACCTGGGTGAATTTATTCATTTTTCAAAGTTGCAGTTTCTTTGCTTATTAAATGGTATGTTCAGAAGGATTGATTTTATAAATTTATGAAAATCATGGTAAGAAGTAGTTGGATAAAACCATGAACAACTGAGTGCAATACTAATATATTTTTGGCAGATGGTGTTTTATAATTTCCATTTCCATTATGAATGTTATTCTTTTTGATTCTCATTCACAGCTCCCTTGTGAAGTAAGTGAGATGGATATCACCTCACCAACCCTAGGAGGAAGCCTGGGAATGTTACTCTTTCTTAATAAATTCTACAGAAAAAGCAACCAGTTTCTGTCTTCTTTCTTGCAGTGTGAGGCAGTGGGAAAAGTAAATGAAAGTTTCTAAGACTGCTAAAACAAATACATAAAGAAATGGAAAAGCTTGACTTTTTCACTATGCATTCAAACATTTTACAAATTTTCATTTTACTAAATAAGAAAATCATGTGAATTGTTCCTCTCTAAAATACTCTACTTGAAAAGGCAATTCAGTCTCCTAGCAACCAGCACTTCTCCAAATGAGAAAAAATGTCTGGAGGAACGGAGAAACTTCAATTATGCACAATGAATGGAGTAGAATCCTCATGAGCCTGGAAGAGAATCATAAAGGGTATCTTAGCCCATTTCCATTCTCCCAGTGTCAGCTTCTGAAGTCCTCTGAGGCTCCAAAAAGGGTCACCACCAAGGTCAAGTGTAGTGGCCTTCCTTATGCCTATGCCTGTATTGAGGCCCCTTTCTTTCCCAACCCCTTGGTGTTTTCGTTGCCCTTACTGAAGAAGGAACAGCATTTTATAACCAAGGTCTGGAAATTCTCTGGGGCACTGCAGTTCAAAATCATGAGATTTGTACGGCAATTTAATTCTAAATTTTAATTCATTTAAATAAAATAAAACTAAAAGACAGTTCCTCATTCATGCAAGTCATATTTTAAGTGCTCAGTAGCCTCATGAAGTAATGGCTACCATGTTGGATGGCCCGAACTTGGAGGACTTCCAGCACAGCAGAGTGGAATGCTGTGTCCCCATCCCTCCCCCACTGCTCTGCTTATGGATTCGGATGGAGAAACTATAGTCAGGAAGACTGGATGAAGTGCCTCAGTATTATCTCCGAGTTTCACCTTCATCTGGAAATTTTTCTCACTGTATTTCTACATTAGATATTGATAGTTTGTTTTCCTGTAGTCCTCTCCACTTGGGAAGAATTGTTTTAATAACTACTTTGCTTTGTATGAGTTTGACTAGGGATTACAGAGGGAAAGAATGTGAGAGGTCAAGTAACTTTTTGTAGTCAAGCAATTGATGTTCCCTACAGGTTTAAATCTGAAGGTTCACAGCAGCAATAGGAATACCAGGTCATAAGTAATAAAATTCTCCCTCAAGATAACTCAGTGCTGAGCATGTCATTATTTGGGTTCCTATTTTGGGGTCTCTGTATTTACCTGGCGCAAGGTAATGCTGGCATTTATGCTTGGGATGAACAAGGACTTTGAGGCAGGTTGGGATTTTCTCCTGGATTCCCTAATCGCTTTTTTTTTTTTTTTTCCTCCTTGTGCAAGGCCTTAATCTGCTGTCTCGGTGCTCCCTCTAGTAAAAGAGCTTCCTGCCTTGGAAGCGAAGAGCAAGCAGAGAGGAAGGGCAGCAACCCTGGGCTTGCTCGCTTCTGCGTGGACTCTCCAGGGCACCAGACAGCAGGACTAACCAGTGAAACACCCAGCCCGGAGCATCGCTAGGCCAAATGCCCAGCTGGACCTCTGCTCCCCTGGGGCTCTGCGGGGCTCCCTCTCCACAGTGGACACTTCCTCTTGACAGCACTGGCCCTTTTGGATGGAGGGGCTGCTGCACCTGCTGAAATGGATAACTAGTCAAAAAGACTTCTCACACTGATGTTTTTCATCTTAATTCCATGGCTTTCATAGGTAAGCCCACCTTTTTAAAAATGCCACCATAAAAAAGTTCTGGGTTGATATTCACTTTTCCATACAATTGAAAATTCTTTATTCAATAAATATTCTTTTCACGCATACATACATCTCCAAAAGTCTTTTAACTTAAAAAATTAGATGTCAGCTTGAGAAGCGAAGTAGAAGAAGCTGAAGCAAGAGATCTCTGATACCTTAATTCGTCTACATAAATGAAAGTGTGGTTGTCAGAAAAGAGCCAACTAGAAGGGCTCTGTGGGCTTCAGTTCCCATAAGATGCTGCTCAGGAAGTGCTTGGACAGCGATGCTGGGGGATGGAGTTTGCTGACATGCTGGGCAGCCGGGCAGCACCGTTTCTGGTCACAGGAAACCAATTTTAGGTTAGAATCCAAGCAAGAACTGAGCCGCAGCCTAGTGGAGGCTTAAACTCTCCTCCTTTCACGCGGCTGTAACACACAGAGAGGAGACAAGGGCAGAGAAAACCAGGTGCGCAGACCCCCTGGAGAGAGTAAACCATTGTTAAGTTGTTTCCTTAGCAACTAGAGCTTCAGAGCAGAGTAAAGGGAAGGCGCAAAAACCACCTTTGGGGAAATCAGTGAATGAAGGAGAAGAATCATAAACAGTCACAAGACTGAGTTTGGTGACTTCATTTTTATGCAAGTCAGTGTCATCCTCAAGCCCCTGTTTCTGCCTGGCGGTAGGGAAAAACTGTCCTGCCAGCTCAGCAAAACTGTCACTTCTGGTTTGAAATATAGTCAGGCCAAGAATTAAATAAATGTTTCTGGGCCCTCCCCCTTCACACACACACACACACACACGCACACACACACACGCCTGGGCATGTACACACCTTCCTCCTGAGGTGGGGCTCCAGGATGCTGCTCTCCTGTGGCTCAGGTGATCACAGGGTCATCAGGGAGGCTGTCTGTGCCCCCAGCTCCAGACCGGAACTCAGGGTATCCCCCTGTGCTTTAGGAGCCCTACACACACTGGGGATTTCAGCACTCCTTCTTTCTGGGATGGAGATGTTGACGAAAAGGTGTGGGGTCAAGGAGAAGGTCCCAGAGAGGTCATTTTCTTGGTATCTAGCAGCCTTTGCACTGGCTCATCTTCTCCATTCCTGGCTCTCCCGTCTCCAGGGAGATGCCTCTTCCCAGTGTGGAGGCGGACCAAGTGCATTGTTACACCTTCTTCCTTGTCATTTGATTTAGAGCGTGGACGCAAGGCCCAAGTGCTCCACTTTCCAGGCCTTTGGAAACACAAATCCTTATCTCTCTTAACAAAGCCCCACTCCTGAAAGTGAGTGTCTTGCTGCCTCATTTGCTGTTTCTGTTAAAGATTTACAAAAATTAATTCAGTGCTTTAAGTGAGGTCTTGTTCTCAGTCTTACTCATCCTCCTCCTGGAAATAAAGACTGCCATTGATTCATGGGGGGAGAGCCCGGGGCAACTCCGCTGGAAGCTGTGAAGAATCACAGAATGAAGACATCATTTCCTGGACCAAATAAAATGCCATGATGATGGTGATCACGAAAACTATCACATGTTAAACTTTGATATTTTTCAGGCTCAAAGTCCTTTCTTTGCCTGTCTCCTGTGATCTATTCACGCTATGCTTAGTCACTCTGTTCAGTTCAGTTCAGTTGCTCAGTCGTGTCCGACTCTTTGCCACCCCATGAATCGCAGCATGCCAGGCCTCTCTGTCCATCACCACCTCCTGGAGTTCACTCAGATTCACATCTGTCGAGTCAGTGATGCCATCCACCCATCTCATCCTCGGTCGTCCCCTTCTCCTCCTGCCCCCAACCCCTCCCAGCATCAAAGATTTTTCCAATGAGTCAACTCTTCTCATGAGGTCCAAATCTTTGTGACCCCATGGGCTGTAGCCCACCAGGCTTCTCTGTCCATGGGGATTTTCCAGGCAAGAATACTGGAGTGGGTAGCCATGGCCTCCTCCAGGGGAATCTTCCCAATCCAGGGATCAAACCCAGGTCTTCCACATTGCAGGCCGATTCCTTACCAGCCGAGTCACCAGGGAAACCCAAGAATACTAGAGTGGGTAGCCTATCCCTTCTCCAGAGATCTTTCCAACCCAGGAATCAAACCAGGGTCTCCTGCATTGCAGGTGGATTCTTTACCATCTGAGCTACCAGGGAAGTGCATCTGTAGGTGAAGCAGGCATTGTTCCCATCTGCTATTGATGAAGAAGCCAAGTCTCAGGGAGCCTGGCAAACATCACTGGGATTGTCCAGTCTGGGACTAGAGGAGAAAGGATGTGCAGCCCTGCAATCTGAGCCCGGGCCCCTGTTCAGAACCTCCACGTGCTTCTTCCTTCCTGGGTGTCCTGAATGTCCCCCAAACTGTGGGACAATGAAAAGAATTATTAAAGCACTTTCTCTGTATGGTATTAACTATGTACTTTTTCATACTTTGAAAGAAAAGATAATGCCCCAGAAAAAAAACCTGTTAGAGCACTCGAAAAGGAAAAGCTACTCATTGATTTTTTGAGTTATATTACTTTAATATGAAAAAAACTGATGAAGGTAGTCTAAAAATGAAACTATTAATGTGAGATAACAGAATATATGTATTTTTATCTCTGCCCCAAGTTCCCGGCTCAGAACTCCTATAATTCTTGTAAACTCCTATGTGATGACATCACTAGGAGCATATTTTGCTCTAATGAGGTAACTCTCTATGGGCTCCTGGATAGGGGCTTCTCATAGAAAGACCAAGCTGTGATTAGAAGCTTGGAACTTTCAGCCCCACCCTCACTCCCAGTTTCTCCAGAGTGGGGAGGGACTGGAAATGGAGGCAATGGTCCATCATGCCTATGAAGCTTCTAACTATGGGCTTCTGAGAGCTTCCAGGCTGGTGAAGAGATTCACATACCAGAATGGTGATGCAACCCAAATCCATGGGAACAAGCTCCTGTGCTTTGTACCCTCCCAGACTTCTGTGTATCTCTATACCTGGCAGCTCATCTGCGTTATTGTTGTTCAGTTGCTAAGTAATGTCTGCCTCTTTGCAGCCTCATGGACTGCAGCATGCTAGGCTTCCCTGTCCTTCACTGTCTCCTGGAGTTTGCTCAAATCCATCTCCATTGAGTTGGTGATGCTATCTAACCATCTCATCCTCTGATACCCTCTTCTCATTTTGCCTTCAATCTTTCCCAGCATCAGGGTCTTTTCTAGCGAGTTGGCTTCTTGTATCAGATGGCCAAATTATTGGAGCTTCAGCTTTGGCATCAGTCCTTCCACTGGATATTCAGTATTGATTTCCTTTAGGATTGACAGGTTTGTCAACTGATAAATATCAGTTCAGTTTAGTTCAGTCACTCAATCGTGCCTGACTCTTTGCAACCCCATGGACTGCAGTGTGTCAGGCTTCCCTGTCCATCACCAACTCCCAGAGCTTGCTCAAACTCATGTCCATAGAGTTGGTGATGCCATCCAACCATCTCATCCTCTGTCGTCCCCTCTCCTCCCGACTTCAATCTTTCCAAGCATCACAGTCTTCCAATGAGTCAGTTCTTCGCATTAGGTGGTCAAAGTACTGGAGTTTCAGCTTCAACATCAGTCCTACCAATGAACACCCAGGACTGATCTCCTGTAGAGAGGATGGACTGGTTGGATCTCCTTACAGGCCAAGGGACTCTCAAGGGTCTTCTCCAACACCACAGTTTAAAAGCATCAATTCTTTGACACTCAGCTTTCTTTATGTAAATAATCCTTAAAGATTATTGGAATAATCCTCCTGCTCATTAACATATGAAATGACCCCAGATGGGACAGTGATAAGGTAGGAAAAAGTTTAGAGTCAGGTCTTGATCCTAAAGAGGTCCATGGGACACCGTGAACCAGGTGTACTGAGGAAAGCAGTCTGCAGTTGTCTGCTTATTTGTGACTGGCAGGTCAATCCTGTGTGCTTACGCATGCCCAGCGGCAGGTCCAGGACAAAATTATACTGTTTTCTTTGATAAATAGAAGTGACTGATAAATATAAGTCACCGTTTTCCTGAGTTCTGTGAGCCACTCTAGCAAATAAACTAAATTAAGAAGGGCACCCTGGGAACCTCTAGTCCACGGCCGAGGCACAACCTGGCCTTGTGATTGGTGTCTGACACGAGGCGGGGCTGCCTTGTGGGACTGGGTCCTTGCCTTGCAGGATCTGATGCTCTCTCCAGGTAGATTGTGAGAGAACGGAGATAAATTCTAGGAGGTCTAGCTGGTATCTCAGAGAAGAGCCTGATGATAGGGGAAATCCCTACACATTTGGTAGTCAGGAGTGAAGTGTCTTGTGTGAGTAGTAAAAAAGACACACAAGAGAAATATAAGATTTGCAAATACAATAATGATAATTTTCTAGAGGCCACATTTGACTTGCATATCTGTGCCTGCCTGAGGAACAATATTCCTAAAGATATCTATATTACTAAGAGGGGCACACACTACTGCTGGCTTCACCTACTAGTATCTTATACTTGACTGGTTCACACACTGATATTATTTGCTGGTTCCCGAAGATATTTGAGTTGACAGTCTTCACTTATGATGGTAGATGTGTAATCAGAAATACAATTTATTAGATTCTTTTCATTTATGGATACAACTCGAAGTATGTAAACTGTCGCTCTTTTAAATTTTATTAACGACAGGTTTTAAATCCTGTTCATGAGAAGATGTCATGTGGGGCCCCCAGAGAGGTAGTTAGTCAGTCACCAGCACCTACATCTCCCAGTTTTGTTCTCTAGTTATGAAGGTAGACTCTTCTACATACCAGGAGTGAAACCATAAACTGTCAGGATAGCCATAAATGTGGAGAGTCAGAGATGTCTTGATATGTGTTAACAATCACCTACTGCAGGCAAGAAAGGCTTCATCTAGAATGTTTCAAGCTATTAGAAATGAACACTTGCAAACAATAAGAACTCGCTCCAAGAGACAAGAAACTATGTTAACATAAAAAAAGAAAGCCTAAAAAATTCAGTGTCAGATGTTTTCTGTATTAAGAAACTGCTCCATATACCTAAGCAGACCCTGGGAGCACTGGGGAATTGAGGAACCAGTGATGTTTCTAATTGTATCATGGATTCATTACAGAAAGTTTAGGTTCAGCAGACTTTAAAAAGCAAGAAGCTAGTATTCCATTAAAATATATATACCAAAAATATATTAAAAATCATTAAGGGTATTTTCCTGTGAAATGGGGCCAACTATAATTATCTAGAATTTACTCCATCCCTTGACAATATTTGGCTGGATGAATTATCAATTTGTCTATCACAGTTTTGCAAAAGAATTTTAAAAACAGGGCAAATGTCTTCCTACCATATGGTCTTTGCAAACTGTCTGCCCGTGGGAGATTTGTAAATGTGAGAATGAATATGCAGAAAAGAATTTAATGTGTGGAAGTGAAGGATCTTTCTTACAGTTTTAGGAAAAGAACTGTACCCAATTCACAGGGTAACTACCAAAGAGCCCTTGGCTGATGCTTTGTGCAGAATTAATAGAATGTCTGTGCATGACCAACAGCACTTCCCAAGGGACAGGGGCTGGATTTTCTGTGGGCAAACTAGGAAAATCTGAGCTAAACAAATTTGTTAAACTATGGTTGTGTGTATGTTGAAGGCAGGAAATGAAGACCCTGGTGCATTATTATACTCCATTAAAATCAGAAAATTGGAATTGCCAGGTCTGTTTTATAGACTCCAGATAATATCTCCACATGCCCATATACAGTAAATAGATTCTTTCAGGGAATACTTTCCCATTAATAGGCAGGAAATGAAAACTCTGTGATCTGAATAATGTTAATCAGCTGCTGCCAACATAACAGGTGAAGAACTCTCTCTACTATGTCTGGTCTAATGTTTTCATCTGATGGAAGATGTTGGAGGAGGCAGGTTTTAGCATGAAACAGAAACATGGAAATTAAAGAAGGCAAATGATGGCCAGTGGGTCTTGGGAGCATCTCGGTCTTGTTTAGATTGAAAGGGTATTTGGCAGTTTTTGTCAATATCCATGCTATATGAATTTCAATATTTATGCTGAGATTAGTATTTATGCTGAGTATTAGTAAGACTATCTCATGTCTCATAAAAAAAAAGTAGTTGCATGGTTTATCACTCAGTGGTTTATAATTTCTACCACTTTATCCCAGGGTTGTGCGGAAACTGTACGGGATTTTATCTGCATAACAGAGGGCAGAATGTGGAAAGCTGGATGAACATCTTGTGATGCTAAAGACTGGAAACTGCAAGACGACTAGGACTTAACAGAGGACAAAAGTTTCTTGATGTTGGTTTTGGTGATAATTTTGGATTTGACACTAAGAGAACAGGCAAGAGAAACAAAAATGGACAAGTAAGCAAAAGACTTTCTTTGCAAGGAGCTATACAGACGCATCTGTTTCAAGATGGCAGAGTAGAAGGAAGTGCATTCACTTCCTCCTGTTAGAACACCAAAATTGCAACTAGTTGCTGAGCAACCACTGACAGGAGGACGCTGGAACCCACCAAAAAAATATACCCCCATCGAAAAACAAGAAGAAGCCTCAGTGAGATAACAGGAGGGGTGCAATCACAATAAAATCAAATCCAATTCCCATCAAGTTGGTGACCCCAAACAGGAGAACAATAATACCGAAGAAGTCCTCCCACTATTGTGAAAGTTCTGAGCCCCACATCAGGCTTCCAAGCCTGGGAATCGGACAAAGGGTCTGGGAATCCCCAGGAATCTGACCTTGAAGGCCAATGGGATTTGATTACAGGACTTCCACAGGACTGGGGGAAACAGACACTCCAGTCTTGGAGGGCACAAACAAAATCTTGTGTGTACCAAGACCCAGAGGAAAGGAGCAGTGACCCCCACAGAAGACTGAACCAAATCTACCCACTAGTGTTGGACGGTCTCCTGTGGAGGCGTGGGTCGACAGGGGCTCACCACAGGGATACGGGCACTGGTAACAGCAGTCCTGGAAGGTCCCTATTGGCATAAACCCTCTTGGAGATCACCATTAACCCTACCATAGAGCCCATAGACCCCAGTGCTGAGTTGCCTTAGGCCAAACAACTACCAGGGAGGGATTGCAACCCCACTCATCAGCAGATAACTGGGTTAAAGCTTTAATGAGCAAGGCCCTGTCCACCAGAGCAAGA
Organism: Ovis aries; assembly: GCF_016772045.2. Classification (NCBI taxonomy): domain Eukaryota; kingdom Metazoa; phylum Chordata; class Mammalia; order Artiodactyla; family Bovidae; genus Ovis; species Ovis aries. Next base: position 3,145,696 of record NC_056070.1, read on the forward strand.
CTCAGTTTTCCCACCGCCAGTCCCTCCCATCAGGAAATTTACACAAGCCTCTTAGCCACCTGCATCAGAGGGCAGACAGAAGAAGCAAAAAGAACTATAATCCCACAGCAGCTAGAAAAAAAATCACATTATAGAAAGTTAATCAGGATGAAAAAGCAGAAAGTTATGTCCCAGATGAAGGGATGAGATAAAACCCCAGAAAGACAACTAAATGAGGAGGAGATAGGCAACGTTCCAAAAAAAGAACTCAGAATAATGATAGTGAAGATTCAGGATCTCAGAAAAAAATTTGGAGACAAATTTTGAGAAGATTCAAGAAATGTTTACCAAAGACCTAGAAGAACTAAAGAACAAACAAACAAAGATGAATAACACACTAGAAATAATCAGTAGCAGAATATCTGAGGCAGAAGAATGGACAAGTGACCTGGAAGACAGAATGGTGGATATCACTGCCCAGGACAAAATATAGAAATCAGAATGAAAAAGATGAAGACAGCCTAAGAAACCTCTGAGATGAAAAGTTAAATGCATCAACATTTGCATTATAGGGGTCTCAGAAGGAGAAGAGAGAGAAAGAACCTGAGAAAATATTTGAAGAGATAATAGCTGAAGACTTCCCTAACATGGGGAAGGAGATAGTCAACCAGGTTCAGGAGGCACAGAGAGTCCCAGGCAGGATAAACTCAAGGAGGAATACACCAAGATATATAGTAATCAAACTGACAAAAAATTAAAGACAGAGATAAAATATTAAAAGCAACAAGGGAAAAATGACAAATAACATGCAAAGGAACTCCCATCAGGCTATCAGCTGATTTCTCAACAGAAACTCTGCAAGCCAGAGGGAATGACACGATACTTTTAAAGTTATGAAAGGGAAGATGCTACAACCAAGAATACTCTACCCAGCAAGATTCTCCTTCAGATTTGATGGCAAAATCAAAAGCTTTCCAGACAAGCAAAAGTTAAGAGAATTCAGGGCCACCAAACCAGCTTGACAACAAATGCTAAAGGAACTTCTCTAGGCAGGAAACAAAAGACAAGGAAAAGACCTATACAAAATAAACTCAGTTAAGAAAATGGTAATAGGATAATACATATTGATAATTACCTTAACTCTAAATGGATTTAATGCACCAGCCATGAGACCTAGACTGTCTGGGTGGAAGAAAGCACGTGCATGTATGCACCTCCAGTTACCACATCACTCTGCTTGACAAATTGTACATGATGTTTTATATTGTTAAATTAGTCATATTCCCATTATGGCTTGCAATAGTAATTATCTTTTACTTTCTGTCTGGCTATTGATTGTGAAAACTGATAAACATCTTTACTATTGTGAAAGAAAAGGAGGCATTAAAATTGCCAACAGATACATGAAAAGGTGCTCAGCATTGCCAATCATGAGTGAAATGCAAATCAAAACCACAATGAGCTACACCTCACGCCTTTAAAATGGCTACTATCAAAATGTCAAAAGATAACAAGTGCTGAGAATGTGGGAAAAGGGACCCCTGTGCATTGTTGATGGGTGTAAATTGGTAGCGCCACTATGGAGAACAGTATGAAAGCTTCTCAAAGTATTAAAAATAGAAAAACCATAAGATCCAGTAATCCCACTTCCGGCTATATTTCCAAAGGAAACACAATCAGCATCTGAAAAAGATATCTGCACTCCCTTGTTCTCTGCAGCCTTATTCACAATAGTCAAGATATGGAAGCAACCTGTCAGTGGATGAATGTATAAAGAAAATGCGGTAGACATACAGACAGAGAGAGAGATACACACACCAAAATGCTCAATGAAATACTATTAAAAAGGAAAGAAAATCATCCGTTTGCAGCAACATGGGTGAACTTAGAGGTCATTATGCTAAGTGCAAAAATCAATCACAGAAAGAAAATACTGAATGATCTCATTTACATGAAAACTCTAAAATAGTCAAATTCATAGTAGAGAGTAGGATGGTGGTTGCCAGGCATGGGGGTACAAAGTTTCAGCTATGAAAATGAGTTGATTCTGCAGATCTAACATATATCAATATGACTATCAGTTCAGTTCAGTTCAGTCCAGTTCAGTCCCTCAATCGTGTCCAACTCTTTGCGACCCAATGAACCGCAGCATGCCAGGCCTCCCTGTCCATCACCAACTCCCAGGGTCCACTCAAACCCATGTCCATTGAGTCGGTGATGCCATCCAACCATCTCATCCTCTGTTGTCCCCTTCTCCTCTTGCCCTCAACCTTTCCTAGCCTCGGGGTCTTTTCTAATGAGTCAGCTCTTCGCATCAGGTGGTCAAAGTACTGGAGTTTCAACTTCAACATCAGTCCTACCAATGAACACCCAGTACTGATCTCCTTTAGAGAGGATGGGCTGGTTGGATCTCCTTGCAGTCCAAGGGACTCTCAAGAGTCTTCTCCAACACCACAGTTCAAAAGTATCAATTCTTCGGTGCTCAGCTTTCTTTATAGTCCAACTCTCACATCCATACATGACCTCTGGAAAAACCATAGCCTTGACTAGACAGATCTTTGTTGGCAAAGTAATGTCTCTGCTTTTTAATATGCTGTCTAGGTTGGTCATAACTTTCCTTCCAAGGAGTAAGCGTCTTTTAATTTCGTGGCTACAATCCCCATCTACAGTGATTTTGGAGCCCAGAAAAATAAAGTCAGCCACTGTTGCCACTGATTCCCCATCTACCTCCCATGAAGTGATGGGACTGGATGCCATGATCTTAGTTTTCTGAATGTTGAGCTTTAAGCCAACTTTTCACTCTCCTCTTTCACTTTCATCGAGAGGCTCTTTAGTTTTTCTTCACTTTTGCCATAAGGGTAGTGTCATCTGTGAACATGACTATAGTTAACAATAGTAGATTGGATGCTGAAATTTGCTAAGAGGGTAGATCTTAACCATTCTCACTACACAGAAAAAAAGAAAGAAAATGTAAATTAGCTTGATTATGGTGATTATTTCACGGTGCATGTGTATATCAAAATATCATTTTATCACATCTTTACAATTTTCATCTGCCAATTATACTTCAGTGAAGATGGAAATAAAACATCTGATGATGAGAACTGAAAACTCATCAGGGCACACAAAACCCAGCCTCCAACATCCGGACTGAGCATGACTGGCCCTCTAGACTGAGGCCAGCTTCACTTCTTGGCTTTGCCACATACTACCTGTTTGTTTCCTCTGGTGGTTCTTTGTTTTGACTTTCAACTCTACCAGGCAACAGATATTTGTGTTTTATTCAGGACTCAGCAGTCATGAAAATCTCAATTTATTGTACCCAAATTGGGGATGTCTTGTTAAGAATAGACAATCCACGCTCCTTGGACCAACTGGAATTGCACTGTGTTCATAAACAAGTCAAAAGTAGCAAAGACGACTTAGCCAAGAGGAGCCAGCTGCTGCGGGACTTGGGAAGAGGGAAATAGGGAGAAGGGCCAGGATTTCCTCTGGTTTTGGCCTCCAGCCTGGACACAGTCCTCACTGTGGCCAAGAAAGTACCTTCATCTTGAAAACTTTATTTTTTAAATGGTAAAGATCTCTGGGACTTCCGTGAAGATCCAGTGGTTGGGACTCCACGTTTGTACTCCCAGGGTCTGGGTTCAATCCCCGAGTGGCGTGGCCAAAAATAAATAAATAAATAAAGCTTTAAAAAAAAAAAAAAAAAAGATCCTTGAGGGAGACCAAGAAGGAAAATTAAGTTCCAGAGGCAATGCTAACTTGTTCCAAACACACTGGTGGAGCAGTGCCATTTTTTCATTCATCAAGCACTTCTCTTTTCGGTTTATTGCTGTGAGTGTGAATTACATCGTCAGGCTGCCCACCCAACTTTCTGTTCTGTGTCCTGAAAACTGCTTCATATTCTCAACAAGTCAGAAGCCAAAAACATTTTCTAGAATCAATGACTTTTAAATTCACGTCTTCGACTATCCTTGTCTCACCTTTTCTATATGTGTATTTTATCATAATAATGATGAAGGGAGAGGAAGCAATTTAAAAAAGAAATGTAAACAGCAAGTAAGCCAAGTAGTAATCCAAGGATTTGTTCACTGGTCAGTCAGCTAATCATTTCCACAATGAAAGGACTCAGACTTACTTTTCAGTATTGATTTATTTATAGGGTACAAACTGGTAATTAGTTATTGACTCTGTGAAAACAAATCATTTATAAGGTATTTTTTTCTATGATGTCACAAGATACAGATGAGCTTTAGAATGAACAGTGACCTTTCAGAACAGCTTAGATTATACCAATGCACAGAAGTCTCCAGTGGCTACAACACTGCTTATGAGAAATCCAGTTCTAAGTCATTTGAAAACAATCATCCTGAGAACAGATTTTCTTAAAAATAAGCTAGCGTATGTGGTGAAATAATAGCTGAGAAATAGCAAGCAAGAAAGAAATGAGAGATGTTGATGAATCTTTGTTTCAAAGCAATATCAAAAAGAGTCGGTGAACTTCTAAATGTTCCATTTACTCTCTGCCCAGTCATGCCTACTCTCTCCTTCCAGTGAACTCAAGCAGTCGCTCTGAGCCTAATTTTGATGTGCCTTTGGACACGACACTTCACTTCTCTGCACATCCATTATTACTTTTTGTCAACCCTGTCTTTAGAGTAGCGTGTTTCCAGGTACTGCTGGCGCTTAGGTCAAGATTGAAGAACATGTGAATATTTCAAGATGGACTTAAAATTTCAAAATGAAATGACTGCTTTCAAAAATATTAGAAAAACAGTTGCCTCCACTTTTAAAATTGTCACCATATCTGCTATACATGTAGTCATTCATTTATCTCTCAGTCAGCAGTTCTTTAAGACTTGTTACCTGCCCTCTTTTGCATTTATCTTGGCAAACATTCAGTACATTCCTGCCCTCATAGAGTTGACAGCCATGACCTGGAGCTCTTATGAGTTTCTTAAAACTTTTAAAATGTTCTCTGGGCCAGTAATACACCTGAGCCTGCAAAATGTGTCCTTCAATATCTTAAATCATCTGGTTGAGGGAAATCAATAAGATTCTACAGAAGAGACAAATTAATAGTAGAGACACTGAATGTAGAGTTTTGCAATCTGGAGTTTCTACTAGTGATCAAGGGGCTGTTAATTTTAAGGGAGGGAGAGTAGTGAGAGGATCTGTCCAGTTCTCAGCTCTTCTTGTTGATGGAACAACGTGGGGACCATCTGTTAGATTTCCACCTTCCTCTTCCAACACAAGATGGCAGTGTTCTGAGCTTCCAGTTCAGTTCAGTCGCTCAGTTACGTCCGACTCTTAGCAGCCCCATGGACTGCAGCAAGCCAGGCCTCCCTGTCCTTCACCATCTCCTGGAGCTTGCTCAGACTTAATATTCACTGACTTGGTGATGCCATCCAACTATCTCATCCTCTGCCGTCCCCTTCTCCTCCTGCCTTCAATCTTTCCCAGCATCAGGGTCTTTTCTAATGAGTTAGTGCTTCACATCAGGTGGCCAAAATATCAGAGTTTCAGCCTCAGCATCAGTCCCTCTAATTAATATTAAGGGTTGATTTCTGTTAGGATTGACTGGTTTGATCTTGCAGTCCAACAGACTCTCAAGAGTCTTCTCCAGCACCACAGTTCAAAAGTATCATTTCTTCGGTGCTCAGCCTTCTTTACGGTCCAAATCTCACATCCAGACATGACTATTGGAAAAACCATACCTTTGACTAGGTGGGCCTTTCTTGGCAAAGTAATGTCTCTGCTTTTTAATATGCTGCCTATGTTCGTCATAGCTTTTCTTCCAAGGAGCAAGTGTCTTTTAATTTCATGGCTGCAGTCACCATCTGCAGTGATTTTGGAGCCTGAAAAATAAAGTCTGTCACTGTTTCCATTGTTTCCCCATCTATTTGCCATGAAGTGATGTGACTGGATGCCATGATTTTAGTTTTCTGAATGTTGAGTTTTAAGCCAACTTTTTCACTCTTCTCTTTCCCTTTCATCAAGACTCTCCTTAGTTCCTCTTCACTTTCTGCCATAGGGTGGTGTCATCTGCAAATCTGAGGTTGTTGATATTTCTCCCGGCAATCCTGATTATAGCTTGTGCTTCATCCAGACTGGCATTTCGCATGATGTACTCTGCATGTAAACTAAACAAGCAGAGTGATATTATACAGCCTTGATGTATTCCTTTTCCAACTTGGAACCAGTCTGTCGTTCCATGTCCAGTTCTCACTATTGCTTCCTGATCTGCATACAGGTTTCTCAGAAGGCAGGTCTGGTGGTCTGGTATTCCCATCTCTTTCAGAATTTTCCAGTTTGCTGTGATCCACACAGTCAAAGGCTTTGGTGTAGTCAATAAAGCAGAAGTAGATATTTTTCTGGAACTCTCTTGCTTTTTGATGATTCAACAGATGTTGGCAATTTGATCTCTGGTTCTTCTGCCTTTTCTAACTCCAGCTTGAACATCTGGAAGTTCATGGTTCACATACTGTTGAAACCTGGCTTGGAGAATTGTGAGCATTACTTTACTAGCATGTGAGATGAGTGCAATTGTGTGGAAGTTTGAACATTCTTTGACATTGCCTTTCTTTGAGATTGGAATGAAAACTGACCTTTTCCAATCCTGTGGCCACTGCTGAGTTTTCCAAATTTGCTGGCATATTAAGTGCAGCACTTTCATAGCATCATCTTTTAGGATTTAAAATAGCTCAGCTGGAATCCCATCACCCCTAATAGCTTTGTTTGTAGTGATGCTTCCTGAGGCTTACTTGACTTCACATTCCAGGATGTCTGGCTCTAGGTGAGTGATCACACCATCGTGATTATCTGGGTCGTGAAGATCTCTTTTGTATACTTCTTTGTATTCTTGCCACCTCTCCTTAATATCTTCTGCTTCTATTAGGTCATACCATTTCTGTCATTTATTGTGTCCATCTTTGCATGAAATATTCCTTTGATATCTCTAATTTTCTTGAAGAGATCTCCAGACTTTCCCATTCTATTGTTCTCCTCTATTCTTTGCATTGTTCACTTCAGAAGACTTTCTTATCTCTCCTTGCTATTCTTTGGAATTCTGCATTCAAATGGGTATATCTTTCCTTTTCTCCTTTGCCTTTCACTTCTATTCTTTTTCTCAGCTATTTTTAATTGCTATGAGTTATTTGCTCATCATTAGAGAAATGTAAATCAAAACTACAATGAGATATCACCTCACACCAGTCAGAATGGCCCTCATCAAAAAGTCTACAAACAATAAATGCTGGAAAAGGTGTGGAGAAAAGGGAACACTCTTGCACTGTTAGTGGGAATGTAAATTGATAAGCCACTATGGAAGACAGTATGGAGATTCTTTAAAAAACTGGGACTAAAACCATCATATGACCCAGCAATCCCACTCCTAGGCATATACCCAGAGGAAGCAAAAATTGAGAAAGACACATGCATCCCATTTTTCATTGCAGCACTATATACAATAGCTAGAACATGGAAGCAACCTAGATGTCCATCAACATATGAATGGATAAAGAAGCTGTCGTATATATACACAACAGAGTATTACTCAGCCATAAAAAGAAATGCATTTCAGTCAGTTTTAATGAGGTGGATGAACACAGAGCCTATTATACTGAGTGAAGTAAGTTAGAAAGAGAAAGATAAATATTGTATCCTAATGTATATACAGGTGCTTCCTTGGTGGCTCAGAGAGTAAAGCGTCTTTGCAATGCAGGAGACCTGGGTTCAATCCCTGGGTCAGGAAGATCCCCTGGAGAAGGAAATGGCAACTCACTCCAGTACTCTTGCCTGGAAAATCCCATGGATAGAGAAGCCTGGTAGACTACAGTCCATGGGATCGCAAAGAGTTGGACATGACTGAGCGACTTCACTTCAATGTATATACATGGAATCTGGAAAAATGGTACTGAATAATTTATTTGCAGCACAGCAATGGAGAAACAGATACAGAGAAGAGACTTATGGACATGGGGAGAGGGGAGGAGAGGGTGAGATGAATGGAAAGGGTAACATGGAAATTTACATTACCATATGTAAAATAGATAGCCAAAAAGAATTTGCTGCATGTCTCAGGAAACTCAAACAGGGGCTCTGTATCTACCTAGAGGAGTGGGATGGGGAGGGAGATGGGAGGGAGGTTCAAAAGGGAGGGATGTATGTATACCTATGGCTGATTCATGTTGAGGTTTGACAGAAAACAGCAAAATTCTGTAAAGCAATTATCCTTCAATTAAAAATAAATAAATTGAAAATAAATGAGTTTATTGAACAGCTATGGAGAGCAAACCAAGATTGGAACCTATAGATTTGAAACAATGGCAACCTGCATTAATTTAACACTGTTAAATACTGGGCCTTGGGGAGAAAGAAGTAAATAAAATACCCAAGGATGTGACATTTTAGAGTAGAGGCTGACCAGATGGTAAACAAGTAACTAAATAAAGAGCTGAAGTCTCTCAGCTGGACTGGATCTGCATGAAAGTGAAGCTGTCCTCCGAGCCCAGCTAGACTTTGATTCGCACCTTATTATGGCATTATTTATCTTGTGATTATTTTTTTAGTTATCTGCTTCCCTGAGTAGATAAGAGTTCTTCTAGATAATTTTGTCTACTGGATTATTCTTTGGATGCTTACTACAAATACTTAAAATAGGACTTTCTGGAATGCAAGCTGGAAAAACTTGACTCACTGACTCTTGTGAGGGTCCAATACATAATCTACTTATGTTTGGAGTAGATGACTGGATCCTCACAAAGGCCAGGCAATGTGTTTATCTCTACAACAGAAGAGTGACATTAGACAAACCCTCAAACAGAGAGAGATAGAAATCAACGATTTAAACTGTTCATCTTTATGTTGCTTTAAAGATAGCTGGAAAAAAAAAAAAGGTGATCAGGAGTGAATCCAATATATTTAGAAACCCTTTAAAGAAGTAAGGAAGTAAGGAAAAGCAGTTTTTATACAAATTTGAAGAGAAAGAGGTTAAGATAATTTATAACATAGTAATTTATTCATCCAATAATATAGAAGATAATTATGTATTTTTCCACCCCAACACATTATTGTTCTTGTTTTAAGCTTCTGCCTGCAAGATCAGCACATAAGAGGAAGTTTATATGCATTTATATGGGGAGAGCTTTGCAGCTGGACAGCCAGGCTTTCTGGAATTAATAAAGTGATTTCAAATTTTCTTTTGATTCAATTATTCTTTTAAAATGTCTTTTGGAGGCTAGGAAAAGATGGCGGAGGAATAGGACGGGAAGATCACGTTCTCCCTCACAAACTCCTCAAAAGAACATTTCAACGCCGAGCAAACTCCGCAAAACAACTTCTGTAGGCTGGCAGAGGACATCAGGCAACCAGAAAAGCAGACCATTGTCTTCAAAAACAGGTAGGAAAAAATATAAAAGACGAAAAAGGAGACAAAGGAGGTGGGGAGGAGCTCCGTCCCGGGAAGGGAAGCCCGTCCCGGGAAGGGAATTTTAAGAAGAGAGGTTTCCAAACACCAGGAAACACTCTCCCTGCCGAGTCTGTGGCGAGCCTTGGAAACACAGAGGGCAACATAACAGGAAGGAAAAATAGATAAATAATTAAAACCAAGAGATTACAAGCCCACCAGTAACTCCCCCAGCGGAAAAGCAGCACAGACGCCTGCATCCGCCATTGGGAAGTGGGGGCAGGGCAGGGACGCGCGGGAGGCGCGGGCTGCAGAGCTTTGTAAGAATCGGGCACGAACGCCCCACGCGCAACCAGAACGATCTAACTTGGGCTAGCAAACCAGACTGTGGGATAGCTACCACGCGAAAAGCTCGAACATAAGACACCGCCAGGACTGAGCACAGAACAAAGGACGGAGCGGAAAAAGCCGGCTGCAGACCATTCCCCGCCGGGGACAGGCAGCCAGAGCCGTAAGGACTGGAAAGGGGCAATTGCAGACCCGGAGAGACTTTACTTACCTAACTGCAAGCAGGCTCCTTTGCTAAGACTTCTGGGGTGCTGGACAGTCACAGTCTGCCTCACGGGGTGCGCCAGCGGTCCACCCAGAGAGCTGAGCGGCAGCGGCGGAAAGGTGACAAGCCGCGGCAATTGCGCTCGCCAAACTCCTGAGCTACTCGGACCTGGGAAGGGCACAAAGCGCAGTCCCAGCTGCATTTGTGCCTCTGAGGGCTGCCTGAGGGCCGAACCTGAGCGGCTTGGACCGGGGAAGTGCACGCAGCCTAGGGCCGGCCCCAGACGGTTCCCGGCTGAGCATCGTAGAGCCGGAGCGGTTTGTGCGCCGCGAGAAAGGACAGGTCAAGCGGGGCAGAGATACTGTGTACACACGACAGTGCTATTTGTTTGCAGCATCCCCCCCTCCCCACAGCGCGACTGAACTAGTGAGCCTAAAAACCAGCAAACAGAAGAAGTTAAACAGAGGGAACCACCTTGGAAGTGAGCCCACACGGCCCATAACATCAGAGAAGAGCCAGATATATTTTTAATTTTTAATATTTTTAAAATCATTCTTTTTTTTTTGCCTTTTGCATTTTTTCTTTTTTTTTCCGAGCTTTTTTTAATTGTTAAATCTTCTATTTCTCCTCTAATTTTTATTTCTATAACCTAGTATTACTATTTTTAAAAAAAAGACTTTTTTTTTTTTAAGGCAAACACCATATATACTCTTTGGATGGTTGTTGGTGTTTTGTTTTGTTTTGTTTTGTTTGTTTGTTTGTTTGTTTTTAATAATTCTTTTTTTCTTTCTTCCTTTTTCCTTCTGCTTTTCTTTAATATTGTATCTTTGAAAATCCAACCTCTACTCCAGATTTTTAATCTTTGTTGTCAATTTTGTACATTTAAAACCCAAACTTCACTACCCAAGTTTACCTGAGAGCAAGATTACTGGCTTGTCCACTCTCTCCTCCTCTGGCCTCTCCTTTTTCTCCACCAGGTGGCCTCTGTCTCTTTTCTCCCCATCTCTTCTCTATCCAACTCTGTGAATCTCTGTGTGTTCCAGACGGTAGAGAACACCTAAGGAACTGGTTACTGGCAGGATTTGTCTCTCTCCTACTCATTCCTCTCTCTTATCCTCCTGGTCACCTCTGTCTACTTCCTCCCTCTCCTCTTCCCCGTATAACTCTGTAAATACCTCTGAGCGGTCCAGACTATAGAGCACACATAAGGAAGTGACTACTGGCTAGCTTGCTCTCTCCTCTCTTGATCTCACCACATCTCATTCCAGTTACCTCTAACTACCCCTCCATCTTCTCTTCTCCTTGTAACTCAGTGAACCTCTCTGAGTGTCCCTCAAGGTGGAGAAACTTTTCATCTTTAACCTAGATGTTTTATCATCGGTGCTGTATAGATGGAGAAGTCTAGAGGCTACTGTGAAAATAAAACTGAAAACCAGAAGCAGGAAGCTTAAACCCAAAGCCTGAAAACATTAGAGAACTCTTGAATTCAGGGAACATTAAGCAATAGGAGCTCATCTAAAGCCTTCATACCTACACTGAAACCAAGCTCCACCCAAGGGCCAACAAGTTCCAAAACAAGACATACCACGCAAATTCTCCAGCAACACAGGAACACTCCCTGAGCCTCAATATACAGGCAGCTCAAAATTATCCCAATACCTTTGATGTCTCATAACCCATTACGGGTCACTCCACTGCACTCCAGAGAGAAGAAACCCAGCTCCACCCACCAAAACTCCAACACAAGCCTCCCTAACCAGGAAACCTTGACAAGCCACTGATAGAACCCCACCCAAAGTGAGGAAGCTCCATAATAAAGAGAACTCCACAAATTATCAGAATATAAAAAGGCCACCCCAAACGCAGCAATATAACCAAGATGAAGAGACAGAGGAATACTCAGCAGGTAAAGGAACAGGAGAGTTGCCCACCAAATCAAACAAAAGAGGAAGAAGTAGGGAATCTACCGGAGAAGGAATTCCGAATATTGATAGTGAAAATGATCCAAAATCTTGAAATCAAAATGGAAACACAGATAAATAGCCTAGAGACAAGGATTGAGAAGATGCAAGAAAGGTTTAACAAGGACCTAGAAGAAATAAAAAGAGTCAAAATATAATGAATAACACAATAAATGAGATCAGAAACACTCTGGAGGCAACAAATAGCAGAATAACAGAGGCAGAAGATAGGATTAGTGAAATAGAAGATAGAATGGTAGAAATAAATGAATCAGAGAGGAAACAAGAAAAACGAATGAAAAGAAACGAGGACAATCTCAGAGACCTCCAGGACAATATGAAACGCTCCAACATTCGAATTATAGGAGTCCCAGAAGAAGAAGACAGAAAGAAAGATCATGAGAAAATCCTTGAGGAGATAATAGTTGAAAACTTCCCTAAAATGGGGAAAGAAATAATCACCCAAGTCCAAGAAACACAGAGAGTCCCAAATAGGATAAACCCAAGGCGAAACACCCCAAGACACATATTAATCAAATTAACAAAGATCAAACACAAAGAACAAATATTAAAAGCAGCAAGGGAAAAACAACAAATAACACACAAGGGGATTCCCATAAGGATAACAGCTGATCTGTCAATAGAAACTCTTCAGGCCAGGAGGGAATGGCAAGACATACTTAAAGTGATGAAAGACAATAACCTACAGCCCAGATTACTGTACCCAGCAAGGATCTCATTGAAATACGAAGGAGAAATCAAAAGCTTTACAGACAAGCAAAAGCTGAGAGAATTCAGCACCACCAAACCAGCTCTCCAACAAATTCTAGAGGATATCCTCTAGACAGGAAACACGAAAAGGGTGTATAAACCCGAACCCAAAACAATAAAGTAAATGGCAACGGGATCATACTTATCAGTAATTACCTTAAACGTAAATGGGTTGAACGCCCCAACCAAAAGACAAAGACTGGCCGAATGGATACAAAAACAAGACCCCTCTATATGCTGCTTACAAGAGACCCACCTCAAAACAAGGGACACATACAGACTGAAAGTGAAGGGCTGGAAAAAGATATACCACGCGAATAGAGACCAAAAGAAAGCAGGAGTGGCAATACTCATATCCGATAAAATAGACTTTAAAACAAAGGCTGTGAAAAGAGACAAAGAAGGCCACTACATAATGATCAAAGGAACAATCCAAGAAGAAGATATAACAATTATAAATATATATGCACCCAATATAGGAGCACCGCAATATGTAAGACAAATGCTAACAAGTATGAAAGGGGAAATCAACAATAACACAATAATAGTGGGAGACTTTAATACCCCACTCACACCTATGGACAGATCAACTAAACAGAAAATTAACAAAGAAACGCAAACTTTAAATGATACATTAGATCAGTTAGACCTAATTGATATCTATAGGACATTTCACCCCAAAACAACAAATTTCACCTTTTTTCAAGTGCTCATGGAACCTTCTCCAGGATAGATCACATCCTGGGCCATAAATCTAAACTTGATAAATTCAAAAAATCGAAATCATTCCAAGCATCTTTTCTGACCATAATGCATTAAGATTAGATCTCAATTACAGGAGAAAAACTATTAAAAATTCCAACATATGGAGGTTGAACAACACACTTCTGAATAACCAACAAATCACAGAAGAAATCAAAAAGAAATCAAAATATGCATAGAAACGAATGAAAATGAAAACACAACAACCCAAAACCTGTGGGACACTATAAAAGCAGTGCTAAGAGGAAAGTTCATAGCAATACAGGCATACCTCAAGAAACAAGAAAAAGTCAAATAAATAACCTAACTCTACAACTAAAGCAACTAGAAAAGGAAGAGTTGGAGAACCCCAGAGTGAGTAGAAGGAAAGAAATCTTAAAAATTAGGGCAGAAATAAATGCAAAGAAACAAAAGAGACCATAGCAAAAATCAACAAAGCCAAAAGCTGGTTCTTTGAAAGGATAAATAAAATTGACAAACCATTAGCCAGACTCATCAAGAAGCAAAGAGAGAAAAATCAAATCAATAAAATTAGAAATGAAATGGAGAGATCACAACAGACAACACAGAAATACAAAGGATCATAAGAGACTACTATCAGCAGTTGTATGCCAATAAAATGGACAACGTGGAAGAAATGGACAAATTCTTAGAAAAGTACAATTTTCCAAAACTGAACCAGGAAGAAATAGAAAATCTTAACAGACCCATCACAAGCACGGAAATTGATACTGTAATCAGAAATCTTCCAGCAAACAAAAGCCCAGGTCCAGATGGCTTCACAGCTGAATTCTACCAAAATTTCGAGAAGAGCTAACACTCCTCAAACTCTTCCAGAAAATTGCAGAGGAAGGTAAACTTCCAAACTCATTCTATGAGGCCACCATCACCCTAATACCAAAACCTGACAAAGATGTCACAAAAAAAGAAAACTACAGGCCAATATCTCTGATGAACATAGATGCAAAAATCCTCAACAAAATTCTAGCAATCAGAATCCAACAACACATTAAAAAGATCATACACCATGACCACGTGGGCTTTATCCCAGGGATGCAAGGATTCTTCAATATCCGCAAATCAATCAATGTAATTCACCACATTAACAAATTGAAAAATAAAAACCATATGATTATCTCAATAGATGCAGAGAAGGCCTTTGACAAAATTCAACATCCATTTATGATAAAAACTCTCCAGAAAGAAGGAATAGAAGGAACATACCTCAACATAATCAAAGCTATCTATGACAAACCCACAGCAAACATTATCCTCAATGGTGAAAAATTGAAAGCATTTCCCCTAAAGTCAGGAACAAGACAAGGGTGTCCACTTTCACCGCTACTATTCAACATAGTTCTGGAAGTTTTGGCCACAGCAATCAGAGCAGAAAAAGAAATAAAAGGAATCCAAATTGGAAAGAAGAAGTAAAACTCTCACTGTTTGCAGATGACATGATCCTCTATATGGAAAACCCTAAAGACTCCACCAGAAAATTACTAGAGATCATCAATGAATATAGTAAAGTTGCAGGATATAAAATCAACACACAGAAATCCCTTGCATTCCTATACACGAATAATGAGAAAGTAGAAAAAGAAATTAAGGAAACAATTCCATTCACCATTGCAACGAAAAGAATAAAATACTTAGGAATATATCTACCTAAAGAAACTAAAGACCTATATATAGAAAACTATAAAACACTGCTGAAAGAAATCAAAGAGGACACTAATAGATGGAGAAATATACCATGTTCATGGATTGGAAGAATCAATATAGTGAAAATGAGTATACTACCCAAAGCAATTTACAAATTCAATGCAGTCCCTATCAAGCTACCAGCCACATTTTTCACAGAACTAGAACAAATAATTTCAAGATTTGTATGGAAATACAAAAACCTCGAATAGCCAAAGCAATCTTGAGAAAGAAGAATGGAACTGGAGGAATCAACTTGCCTGACTTCAGGCTCTACTACAAAGCCACAGTCATCAAGACAGTATGGTACTGGCACAAAGACAGACATATAGATCAATGGAACAAAATAGAAAGCCCAGAGATAAATCCACACACATATGGACACCTTATCTTTGACAAAGGAGGCAAGAATATACAATGGAGTAAAGACAATCTCTTTAACAAGTGGTGCTGGGAAAACTGGTCAACCACTTGTAAAAGAATGAAACTAGATCACTTTCTAACACCACACACAAAAATAAACTCAAAATGGATTAAAGATCTAAATGTAAGATCAGAAACTATAAAACTCCTAGAGGAAAACATAGGCAAAACACTCTCAGACATAAATCACAGCAGGATCCTCTATGATCCACCTCCCAGAATTCTGGAAATAAAAGCAAAAATAAACAAATGGGATCTAATTAAACTTAAAAGCTTCTGCACAACAAAGGAAAATATAAGCAAGGTGAAAAGACAGCCTTCTGAATGGGAGAAAATAATAGCAAATGAAGCAACTGACAAACAACTAATCTCAAAAATATACAAGCAACTTCTGCAGCTCAACTCCAGAAAAATAAACGACCCAATCAAAAAATGGGCCAAAGAACTAAATAGACATTTCTCCAAAGAAGACATACGGATGGCTAACAAACACATGAAAAGATGCTCAACATCACTCATTATTAGAGAAATGCAAATCAAAACCACAATGAGGTACCATTTCACACCAGTCAGAATGGCTGCGATCCAAAAATCTGCAAGCAATACATGCTGGAGAGGGTGTGGAGAAAAGGGAACCCTCCTACACTGTTGGTGGGAATGCAAACTAGTACAGCCACTATGGAAAACAGTGTGGAGATTCCTTAAAAAATTGCAAATAGAACTACCTTATGACCCAGCAATCCCACTTCTGGGCATACACACCGAGGAAACCAGAATTGAAAGAGACACATGTACCCCAATGTTCATCGCAGCACTGTTTATAATAGCCAGGACATGGAAACAACCTAGATGTCCATCAGCAGATGAATGGATAAGAAAGCTGTGGTACATATACACAATGGAGTATTACTCAGCCGTTAAAAAGAATTCATTTGAATCAGTTCTGATGAGATGGATGAAACTGGAGCCGATTATGCTGAGTGAAGTAAGCCAGAAAGAAAAACACCAATACAGTATACTAACACATATATATGGAATTTAGGAAGATGGCAATGACGACCCTGTATGCAAGACAGGGAAAGAGACACAGATGTGTATAACGGACTTTTGGACTCAGAGGGAGAGGGAGAGGGTGGGATGATTTGGGAGAATGACATTCTAACATGTATACTATCATGTGAATTGAATCACCAGTCTATGTCTGACGCAGGATGCAGCATGCTTGGGGCTGGTGCATGGGGATGACCCAGAAAGATGTTATGGGGAGGGAGGTGGGAGGGGGATTCATGTTTGGGAATGCATGTAAGAATTAAAGATTTTAAAATTTAAAAAATAAAAAACTAAAAAAAAAAAATAATAAAATGTCTTTTGATTTCAAAAATTACTCATCATGATTTTTTTTTAAGTGAAAGTGACAAATAGATTCAAGGGATTAGATCTGATAGAGTGCCTGAAGAACTATGGATGGGGGTTCATAACATTGTACAGGAGGCAGTGACCAAAAGCACCCCCAAGAAAAAGAAATGCAAAAAGGCAACATGATTGTCTGAGAAGGCCTTACAAATAGCTGAGAAAGAAGAGAAGTGAAAAGCAAAGGAGAAAGGAAAGATACACCCACTTGAAGGCAGAGTTCCAAAGAATAGTAAGGAGAGGTAAGAAATCCTCCCTGAGTGAACAATGTAAAGACATAGAGGATAACAATAGAATGGGAAAGACTAGAGATCTCTTCAAGAAAAATAGAGATACCAAGGGAATATTTCATGCAAAGATGGGCATGATAAAGAACAGATATGAAATGGACCTAACAAGCAGAAAATATTTAAAAAAAGATGGCAAGAATACACAGAAGAACTATACAGAAAAGATCTTAATGACTCATATAACAATGATGGTTTGATCACTCACACTCACCTAGAGCCAGACATCCTGGAGTGTGAAGTCAAGTGGGCCTTAGGAAGCATCACTACGAACAAAGCTAGCAGAGGTGGTGGAATTCCAGCTGAGCTATTTCAAATCCTAAAAGATGATGCTGTGAAAGTGCTGCACTCAATATACCAGATAATTTGGAAAACTCAGCAGTGGCCACAGGACTGGAAAAGGTCAGTTTTCATTCCAGTTCCAAAGAAAGGCACTGCCAAAGAATGCTCAAACTACTGCACAATTGCACTCATCTCACATGCTAACAAACTAATGCTCAGAATTCTCCAAGTTAGGCTTCAATTGTATGTGAACCCTGAACTTCAAGATGTTCAAGCTGGATTTAGAAAGGGCAGAGGAATCAGAGATCAAATTTCCAACATCCATTGGATCATAGAAAAAGCAACAGAGTTCCAGAAAAACATCTACTTCTGTTTCATTGACTATTAAAGTCTTTGACTGTATGGATCACAACAAACTGGAAAATTCTTAAAGAGATGGGAATACCAGACCTGCCTCCTGAGAAACCTGTGTGCAGGTCAAGAAGCAATAGTTAGAACCAGAAATGGAACAATGCTGCTGCTGCTGCTAAGTTGCTACAGTCGTGTCTGACCCTGTGTAACCCCATAGACAGCAGCCCACCAGGCTCCTCTGTCCCTGGGGTTTTCCAGGCAAGAATACTGGAGTGGGTTGCCATTTCCTTCTCCAATGCATGAAAGTGAAAAGTGAAAGTGAAGTCGCTCAGTCGTATCTGACTGTTAGCGGTCCATGGACTGCAGCCTACCAGGCTCCTCTGTCCATGGGATTTTTCCAGGCATGAATACTGGAGTGGGTGCCATTGCCTTCTCCTCATGGAACAATGGATTGGTTCCAAATTGGGAAAGGAGTATGTCAAGGCTATATAGTGTCACTCTACTTATTTAACTTATATGCAGAGTACATCATGAGAAATGCCAGGCTGGTGAAGCACAAGCTGGAATCAAGATTGCTGGGAGAAATATCAGTAACCTCAGATATGCATATGACACCACCGTTAAGGAAGAAAACAAAGAAGAACTAAAAAGCCTCTTAATGAAAGTGAAAGAGAAGCGTGAAAAAGCTGGCTTAAAACTCAGCATTCAAAAAACTAAAATCATGGTATCTGATCCCATCATTTCGTGGCAAATAGATGGGGAAACAATGGAAACAATGACAGAATTTATTTTCTTGGGCTCCAAAATCACTCTGGATGGTGACTGAAGCCATGAAATTTAAAGATGCTTGCTCCTTGGGAGAAAAGCTATGACAAACCTAGACAG
Organism: Ovis aries; assembly: GCF_016772045.2. Taxonomy (NCBI): domain Eukaryota; kingdom Metazoa; phylum Chordata; class Mammalia; order Artiodactyla; family Bovidae; genus Ovis; species Ovis aries. The sequence continues at coordinate 3,164,467 of NC_056070.1, forward strand.
AGTATTAAAAAGCAGACATTACTTTGCCAACAAAGGCCCACCTTGTCAAAGCTATGGTTTTTCCAGAAGTCATGTATGGATGTAAGAGTTGGATCATGAAGAAAGCTGAGCACCGAAGATCTGATGCTTTTGAATTGTGGTTTTGAAGACTCTTGAGAGTTCCTTGGACAGCAAGGAGATCAGACCAGTCAATCCTATAGGAGATCAACCCTGAATATTCATTGGAAGGACTTTCATTGGATGCTGAAGCTCCAGTACTTTGGCCACCTGATGTGTAGAGCTGACTCTTTAAAAAAGACCCTGATTCAGGGAAAGACTAAGGCAGGAGGAGAAGGGGATGACACAGGATGAGATGGTTGGATGGCATCACTGACACTATGGACGTGAGTTTGAGTAAGCTCCAGGAGATGGTGAAGGACAGGGAAGCCTGATGTGCTGCAGTCCTGGGGTTGCAAAGAGTTGGACAAGCCTGAGCGACTGAACAGTAACAACAAACGTGTAAAGAAAAAATAAAACAATAATATTTAACTACTTTTTTTGTATTTGTCTTTAACTGCTATGTCTTTAACTGCTCTATCAATCAAATAATCCAAGGGTTGGGTATAACACTTCCTCAAATTGACTAGATAGGAATCTCTATGATCTTATGATGGCTCAATTGGTAATGAACCCACTTGCAAATGCACGTATATGCAAGAGAACATGGGTTCAATCCCTGGGTTGGGAAGATCACCTGGGAAGGAAATGATAACCTGTTCCAGTATTCTTTCCTGGAAAATTCCAGGGACAGAGGAGCCTGGCGGGCTATAGGCCATGGGGTCACAGAGAGTCAGACACGACTGAGTGTGCATGTACACACAAAATTTTATGAGTCCAAATCATGACATTGGAAAGTTCTAGCACTTCAGTCCAAATTGGAGATGAAAGTGTCCCTCCGACAATGTGTCCTGAATATTCCATCTGCTCATAATTTCTCTTAGCATCATAAATCAACACTCTGTTCCTCCTCAGGGCTGATAAATCTAAATCTAAATATAAAAATTTTCCTTTAAAATCCTTATTTGGAATTTTGGATGCATTTCTCTTTATAAACCACATTTTACATGGAGTATTTTATCACACCTTCTTAGCAATGGCACCCCACTCCAGTACTCTTGCCTGGAAAATCCCATGGATGGAGGAGCCTGGTAGGCTGCCATCCATGGGGTCGTGAAGAGTCAGATTCGACTGAGCGACTTCACTTTCACTTTTCACTTTTATGCATTGGAGAAGGAAATGGCAACCCACTCCAGTGTTCTTGCCTGGAGAATCCCAGGGATGGGGGAGCCTGGTGGGCTGCCATCTATGGGGTCGCGCAGAGTCAGACACGGCTGAAGTGACTTAGCAGCAGCAGCTTAAGTTCTGATCTGGACAGTTTGGGCAGGCGAGTTTTTCTGGGCTTCTGTTGTGTTGATGCCTCAGGTAAATATTAGACACAGTCAAGACATTTATTGGTACCTTCCTAGCTGCTGTCTCACATCCCACATCCACCTTTCAGCATCCTTCTATTTTATCCTTAAATTCCAATACTTTCCACCTGATGCAAAGAGCCGACTCATTAGAAAAGACCGTGATGCTGGGAAAGATTGAAAGCAGGAAGAGAAGGGGACGACAGAGGATGAGATGGTTGGATGGCATCACTGACTCAATGGACATGGGTTTGAGCAATCTTTGGGAGTCGGTGATGGACAGGGAATCTTGGTGTGCTTTTAGTCCATAGGGTCGCAAAGAGTCAGATACAACTGAGCGACTGAAAAACAACATTCTTCTACGACTTCTGTAAAAGAGATCATGTCCTTTCCCCCAAAACATGAAACTTTTCACCAGAATTTAATGGGGTCAGTTTTCATTCCAATCCCAAAGAAAGGCAATGCCAAAGAATGTTCAAACTACCACACAATTGCACTCATCTTACACGCTAGTAAAGTAATGCTCAAAATTCTCCAAGCCAGGCTTCAGCAGTACATGAACCGTGAACTTCCAGATGTTCAAGCCGGTTTTCGAAAAGGCAAAGGAACCAGAGATCAAATAGCCAACATCCGCTGAATCATTGAAAAAGGAAGGGAGTTCCAGAAAAAACATCTATTTCTGCTTTATTGACTATGCCAAAGTCTTTGACTGTGTGGATCACAATAAACTCTGGAAAATTCTGAAAGAGATGGGAATACCAGGCCACCTGACCTGCCTCTTGAGAAATCTGTATGCAGGTCAGGAAGCAACGGTTAGAACTGGACATGGATCAACAGACTGGTTCCAAATAGGAAAAGGAGTACGTCAAGGCTGTATATTGTCACCCTGCTTATTTAACTTCTATGCAGAGTACATCATGAGAAATGCTGGGCTGGAAGAAGCACAAGCTGGAATCAAGATTGCCGGGAGAAATATCAATAACCTCAGATATGCAGATGATACCACCCTTATGGCAGAAAGTGAAGAGGAACTAAATAGCCTCTTGATGAAAGTGAAAGAGGAGAGTGAAAAAGTTGGCTTAAAGCTCAACATTCAGAAAACGAAGATCATGGCATCTGCTCCCATCACTTCATGGGAGGTAGATGGGGAAACAGTGTCAGACTTTATTTTTCTGGACTCCAAATCACTGCAGATGGTGATTGCAGCCATGAATTAAAAGACACTTACTCCTTGGAAGGAAAGTTATGATCAACCTAGACAGCATATTCAAAAGCAGAGACATTACTTTGCCAACAAAGGTCCATCTAGTTAAGGCTATGGTTTTTCCTGTAGTCATGTATGGATGTGAGAGTTGGACTGTGAAGAAAGCTGAGCACCAAAGAATTGATGCTTTTGAACTGTGGTGTTGGAGAAGACTCTTGAGAGTCCCCTGGACTGCAAGGAGATCCAACCAGTCCGTTCTAAAGGAGATCAGTCCTGGGATTTCTTTGGAAGGAATGATGCTAAAGCTGAAACTCCAGTACTTTGGCCACCTCATGTGAAGAGTTGACTCATTGGAAAAGACTCTGATGGTGGGAGGGATTGGGGGCAGGAGGAGAAGGGGACAACAGAGGATGAGATGGCTGGATGGCATCACCAACTCGGTGGATGTGAGTTTTGAGTGAACTCCGGGAGTTGGTGATGGACAGGGAGGCGTGGCGTGCTGTGATTCATGGGCTCGCAAAGAGTCGCAGTGAGCGACTGAACTGAACTGACTGAAAAACAAACTTACAAAGCAGTTTTGCTATATAGTCCAGCGTTTCCAAAGTATTATGCTTTCTGTCTACCTGTTTACTGTTGTAAGGCCTGAAATTGTGATCCTACTTCAATTCTAATGGAAGAGGCATGAGCTGTTTCTCTCTTTTTTTTTCATATTTATTATTTTTTTAAATCAAAGTAGCTGGAGACACTCATATTACAGTTCATTGATTTGCTGTATTTGAGGGCCCAAAATCATTTTGATATACAACAATTTAAAATAATTGCTCTTCTCAAAACAGAAGGGGAATTAGCTGGCCTGGTGGATGTGCCTGTTTAGGCAATATGTCTCCTTATATTAGATTCTCCTCCCCTCCTGCCCCCACATCAACAACTGGAGTCCCCATCAGGGACACAGACCAATGAGATCATTCTAGTGAGCTATAGAACTTAGGTAAGTTAACTGGTCTGGTTTTGCTTGGTAATGAGGAGTATGTCTCTAGAAAATGGGAAACTGGAATCTGTCCCTTCTCAGCAAACAGATGAGTGATTGCTATTGTTTTGCATCTCTGCAGGGTTAGCACAGTTTATTAACTATTCCTCAGCCCTGAGAGTTTAGCATCACTCCTATTTTACAGGCAAGAACCTGAGAAGTGTTTTATGAAACAAAATTGTTGAAATCAAATGATGGAGCAGTGTTCTGGGAGTCTTAGAATACTAGTCATTACCTGCTGTGAGCAGATTTAGGGATGCGGACTGGAGGGGATTTTCAAGGTGATGCTGGCTAGAATCCAAGATTGGGAGTCAAAATTCTGGCAGGAAGTGGCTTGAAATACTTTACCTCTTAGGACTGATTCTGATTTCCCAATTTCTGATATCAAAATTAAAAAATACCAATGTTGATATGGCAATACTTTCAATAATTTCTGGTTTTTATTAGGAATTAATCTCTGGTGAACAAAAAATGCCAGAATTACCTCTGGCATTTATTAATTAAATAAACCATTTATTTATTAATTAAATAAACTTGCTGGAGGTAAAGTTACAAGTTGTCAGTTGTTTCATTCTACTAAAAATGAAACTTTGGATAAAATAATCTTTCTCTCAAGGAAAAACTAAAAAATTATGAAGTTGGAAAAGACATGAAAGGTAGCCTGTTCCAAACTATCACTTGGTAATAACGAAATTATTAGCACTAATTGGGCAGAAAATGCTACTTTGGTGATAAATAGTATTACTGAAGATGTGTTTTTAAACTGCAAGTCATGACCAGTTAGTGGGTGCTAGCCAGCATTTAAAAAAAAAAAAAAAAGAATAGTGCAAATTAGGCAATACATGTCACATTATAAGGGACGGTAGGTGTTGTGAAACTATTGTTCCAATTACATTATCTATGCCTCTGTAGCAGCTTATGATAAAATTTATATCTTAGAGGAGGTCAGAAAAATTTGAAATCTACCAGTGCATTTACATTTGAGAACTTGAGGATGAAAGGAAAGGGATTCCTTGCCTGTGTGTTAGTAGGTTTCCTACCTCTTAAGCCAGCAACCCCCATTGAGTCGATTTCATGGCTGATTATAGAACACTTAGATTGTTTCCACACTCAGGATTTATTTCTCTCCACAATAGACCCAGAATACCATTTTCCAGCTCTTGGGCCAAGCACTGCTTTAAAACTAACCTTTGTGTTCTTAACCCCTTTCCCAAAGACTCTGTTCTCTACCTTAGATAAATTGCAGCTACCTCTCAATTGTACTCTGAATGCTCATCTAGTTGAGGTTTTAATAATCGCGACTGGATTTTATTTGTATAGAATTCCTTTAACCTTTTAAACAGGAGTGTTTTTTGGTTGTTGTTGCAGATATTTTTCTAAAACATTTCATATAAGAATAAAACTTTGAATGGGTAAACACTCATTTGACATTGTAAGAAACACTTTCTCTGAAATGAATCTCCCCAGATTTCCAGCTGGAATTAATCCCTGGCTGGAAGCAAAAGCAACGCTGTGATACCTTCCGCCTCCTTTGCTGCGAGAACTTAGATGTTTGAGAGACAACAGAGGCACTGGGAATGTTGCAAGTCAGTTCAGAGAAGGCAGAAAAGAGGACAGACTGGCCTTGCGTATTGCTTCTCTTCCTGTTCATGTGGCCAGTTGCCTCACGGTGCGCACTGTTCGCTAAACCCATGGCAGGCAAAGCACAAGCAGGGAGGCTGGATGAAAACTCAAGGAGCTGCAGGAAGTTCAGACGCGTTTCTTCTCTCCTGGCTGGCCAGCAGGCATAGCAGCAAACACGCTGTATTCTCTCCTCTCGTTCGTGGCTGACCCAACAGACGCAGCTGCGAGGCAGCAGTGATGCCGCTGCTTTTTAGGTGGAGCTCAACGGAGGAGGCGATGGCACCCCACTCCAGTACTCTTGCCTGGAAAATCCCATGAGCGGAGGAGCCTGGTGGGCTGCTGTCTATGGGGTCACACAGAGTCAGACACGACTGAAGTGACTTAGCAGCAGCAGCATATACACATACAGCACAGAGCGGCCCGTGACTGAGCGAGTACCTCGTGACACGCATGCGCAGTGCTATTAAGGAGCTCAGCTATTTTATAGTCGTTATTTACAAAACGTGGGGCAAAAGCAAGAGGCAGTGGGCTGAGAGCCTGACAATGCCATCTTGGGTAGTTTGCTCTTCCCCTACACCTTGGTACCATCCAGGGATGTATTAGTTTCTTATTGCTGCTATAACAAATTACCGCAAACTTCATGGTCTAACCACACAAATTTATTATTTAACAGTTCAGGAGGTTAGAAGTCCGACACAGGTCTCATCGGGCTAAAATTGAGGTGTTGGCAGGGCTGTAATCCTTCTGGGTGCTTAGAGGAGAATCTGTTTCCTTGCCTTTTCCAGTTTCTAGAGGTGTTGCAGGGAGAAGTCAATTCTGACTCCATGTTGGAACTTTCTTTGTCTTGCTTTTTGTTCCTTTTGTTATTATAATAATATATAAGGGCCTGCCTCAGAGAATCCTTCCCCTCTGTCTGTTAACCTGAAGCGCATTTGTTCAGAGCTCTGTCCACCGGTAGATGGTAGGAAGGAAGAAATTAACACATTCCCCACCCCCACCCCCAACTGCTTGCCACTCTAGGAGATACTTATAACATTAACGGCCTTTTTATTCTGTTTCCTTTCTTCTCCCCATCTCTGATCTATGAAAGAACGTGGCATCCTTTTGAGATATTGGTTTGCCAGCTTCTCCCATTCACTGGCCTTTCGTGCTACGAGGAGAGCGAGCTTGGACTCGGTAACAGAGGCTGCCTGAGTACTTTCCCACACAGTCCCTTCATGCTGATCTATGATCTCTGCTTCCATTGTCCCATTTCCTGGGACTCTGCCCCTCTTGTTTCCTTTTTCACTCATAAAGACCCATCCAGGCAATCTCCCCCGCATCAAGGTCTGTAATGTAATCCCCATCTGCAAAATCCCTTTGGTCATGCAAAATTCTCGGGATTAGGGCATGGATGTCTTCCTTGTCTAGGAGCAGAGGAAAGGCAGGTCCTGAATAATCCTTCAGATTACCTGGATCAGTGACAATGGCTTTGTTGCTGGTGACATGCTTGCAGAGGAAGGGCTGGGTTACTGAAATCTTTCACTCTGGGCACCTGCAGAGTTCAAGGATTGGCAGCTGTGGCCACTCTGCAGCCTGGTACAGCTCTGCCTTTTCCCTCATGAGCTGTGCTGCACACTTGCTCACAAATGAGCCTGTCAGATTGCTGCTGTTTGCTTCCGAGCTTTTAACATTCATCTGCGTCCTTGAAGGTTTTTATCATTTGGGTTTTCAAGCATTTCCTCTATACTGCTTTTTTTTTTTTTTTAAATGGCTGTTATATCTAAGCTTCCCCATTATGCCTAGATTGGAGTCGAAGGATTAAAAGAGGGAAAGAGCAGTGAACAAAACCCACAGGTGAAGCAGGTGAATAAAAACACATGAGACAAGAGGCTGAAGGCCTTCAGAGGAGATCTTGAAGATAAAACACACAGCAAAAACTTAGAAGCTGGGTTTATAAATAAGCAAAGGGTTAGAGATAAAAGCCCATGAAGGCAGAGAGGAAAAAATATATATTTACAGAGACAGGAAGTGGTCTTTCAAGAGAAGTTCCAGCAAAGGCAGTAATGTTCCTGCTGTGGGTACCCTGGAGTTCAGCTGATGGTTAAAACACAGGGTGCAGTGGTCAGGAAGGAGGTCGCTGACCGTGGGATTCAGGCCTGCTTTCCTGCAGGATGATGGTTTATTAACTGAATGCATCTTGCCAAGACAAGAGCTTCTGGAATTTCATTCCTCTGTTTCTCTCTCTCTTTTTTGCACTGGATACAAATAGTTATAGGAAATAAGAAATTGGCAGTCAACAGAAAAAAGCTGAGGAGCCCCTGAACTCATGAAGCAGTTTCTACCATGGCCTCTCCAGGGATGGCAGTCCTGTTTCTTGGGAAATTTGCTGAGTAGAAGAGACTCTCCCAGGACTTCAGGGTTGTAGAGTCCTCAGAATCCAAGTCTGTGGCTTCTCAAAGCATAAGCTCTCTTTTTAGGATTTGCTTGGACTGCAATTAAAAAATATCTTTAAAACTATTAAGCACTGATCTGCTCCGTATAAATTATGGTAGCTAAAAGAAAACTATATGCCTTGAAGTAGATAAATTCAATGATTATTTAATTTGTGCAAATATCTGCCTAATTTTCAGGTTTATTTCAGGACTGATCGTAGTATTTTTATCATGAATTGTTCAAAATTTTTTGGAAAATGTAATGAAAATGTTGCCTTAGACACAGAAGATGTTTATGTTAAAAAAGATGAAAATATGCACAAAATATAAATTGTGATGATAGAGATGAAAGTTTTTTCCTTAATTTGCATGTTTTCAGAAAGGCCTGGAACATTTCCATTGTGATTTCACTATGTTGTTGATCATTCTAATGAATAAGGTTGACACTCAGCTTTGCCTTTCTCTTTGCAGACACACACTGCTAAATCTAAAAGATTCAGGGCAAAACAGTTCGATCCTGTGTGATCCAGGCCAACTTAATCAGGCAGCAGCACTGCCAGATCCACATATGTCCCATGAGAAAAATAACCGAGATATTGAGATGGCCGAAAATCTGTGGCACACGTTTTCTTACCTAATGTCTATGCATTGAGGGAGTTCTCACAGATAATATCTGTATCCAGCACATCTCCATCTGTGTGTGCTAGTCATGAACCATGCTTGAATCCAGCAGGATCTACTTATTTCCAAAATAACTGTGTCTTGATCAAATAGGATTCATGTGTGCCTGTCGTATTGAGGAGACACACTGGGCCGGATGTGGCTCTTTTCCCTGACTGCCTTGTTTCAATGGGATCCAGGCATTTTCCACTGAACAGCTGTGGCTTGGGGAGAATCCAGGTGTTTTTCTCACTAAATATTTGTGGGATTGCCAGGGCTCTGGGTATTTCTTTTGCTTTTTCTTGCCTGAAATTATTGTAAGATACATTATGTATATGTATTTCAGTGAACTTTGCTTTGTCCCAGGAAACAGATCGGCTTCCTTTACTTCACACAAAGAGCAATTACACCTAGAAATATATGGGCAGGATTAAACCCTGTTTATCTTTTTCATCACTAGCTATATCCTTCATGCTGCCTTACACAAATACATGAATATTCTAAAAATCCCTTTGAGCGAAAACAAGTCAATTACCTTTCCACACTGAATAATTATCTACTCGCAAGGTGCTGCTTTATTGGAATGGGGGTGTCACACCTGTTCACTCATCTACTTGTTAAGAACCTGTTGGACTTGGCTTTGATTGCTGATTGAAAAAGTAAGTCAGCCTTCCAAGATCTGGCAATGCACAGATCCTGTTAGAAAATGGTGTGTGGTTTTGGTTTCCACATCTTGTACAATATATAGGGAAATTGGAAAGAGTTCATAGAACAGAAACAAAATGATTAAAGGTTTGAGGAAATAAGAAGCTGGGATCATTTCATCTGAAGAAAGGACTTCAGGGAAAGCAAGATGTGTGTGCATGTGTATGTGTGTGTGTGTGCACCAAAGACAAGTCAAAAAAGTCAGATTTTAAAGACTGTGTGTTTGAACAGGTTTGATTGGCCTTTGTAGGCCATCTGGGAGCTGGTAAATGGAGTGGGGAGAAGTTGGTATGCCTTAACAGTTACTAGGATGTTGGCAATTTGATCTCTGGTTCCTCTGCCTTTTCTAAAACCAGCTTGAGCATCAGGAAGTTCACAGTTCACGTGCTGCTGAAGCCTGGCTTGGAGAATTTTGAGCATTACTTTACTAGCGTGTGAGATGAGTGCAATTGTGTGGTAGTTTGAGCATTCTTTGGCATTGCCTTTCTTTGGGATTGGAATGAAAACTGACCTTTTCCAGTCCTGTGGCCACTGCTGAGTTTTCCAAGCTTGCTGGTATACTGAGTGCAGCACTTTCACAGCATCATCTTTCAGGATTTGAAAGAGCTCAACTGGAATTCCATCACCTCCACTAGCTTTGTTCATAGTGATGCTTTCTAAAGCTCACCTGACTTCACATTCCAGGATGTCTGGATCTAGGTGAGTGATCACACCATCGTGATTATCTTGGTTGTGAAGATCTTTTTGTACAGTTCTTCTGTGTATTCTTGCCACCTCTTCTTAAAACCTTCTGCTTCTGTTAGGTCCCTACGATTTCTGTCCTTTATCATGCCCATTTTTGCATGAAATGTTCCCTTGGTATCTCTAATTTTCTTGAAGAGATCTCTAGTCTTTACCATTCTGTTGTTTTCCTCTATTTCTTTGCATTGATTGCCGAGGAAGGCTTTCTTGTCTCTCCTTGCTATTCTTTTGGAACTCTGTGTTCAGATGCTTATATCTTTCCTTTTCTCCTTTGCTTTTTGCTTCTCTTCTTTTCACAGCTATTTGTAAGGCCTCCTCAGACAGCCATTTTGCTTTTTTGCATTTCTTTTCCATTGGGATGGTCTTGATCCCTGTCTCCTGTACAAATGTCATGAACCTCCATCCATAGTTCATCAGGCACTCTATCTATCAGATCTAGTCCCTTAAATCTATTTCTCACTTCCACTGTATAATCCAAATGCCACTATGCGAAAGCCTTTGACTGTGTGGATCACAAGAAACTGGAAAATTCTGAAAGAGATGGGAATACCAGATCACCTGACTTGCCTCTTGAGAAACCTGTATGCAGGTTAGGAAGCAACAGAACTGGACATGGAACAACAGACTGGTTCCAAATAGGAAAAGGTATGTCAAGGCTGTATATTGTCACCCTGCTTATTTAACTTATATGCAGAGTACATCATGAGAAACGCTGGGCTGGAAGAAACACAAGCTGGAATCAAGATTGCCAGGAGAAATATCAATAACCTCAGATATGCAGATGACACCACCCTTATGGCAGAAAGTGAAGAGAAACTAAAAAATCTCTTGATGAAAGTGAAAGTGGAGAGTGAAAAATTTGGCTTAAAGCTCAACATTCAGAAACGAAGATCATGGCATCTGGTCCCATCACTTCATGGGAAATAGATGGGGAAACAGTGGAAACAGTGTCAACAGTGTCAGACTATATTTTGGGCTCCAAAATCACTGCAGATGGTGACTGAAGCCATGAAATTAAAAGACATGTACTCCTTGGAAGGAAAGTTATGACCAACCTAGATAGCATATTGAAAAGCAGAGATATTGTTTTGCCAACAAAAGTCTGTCTAGTCAAGGCTATGGTTTTTCCAGTAGTCATGTATGGATGTGAAAGTTGGACTGTGAAGAAAGTTGAGCACCGATGAATTGATGCTTTTGGACTGTGGTGTTGGAGAAGATTCTTGAGAATCCATTGGACTGCAAGGAGATCCAACCAGTCCATCCTAAAGGAGATCAGTCCTGGGTGTTCATTGGAAGGACTGATGCTAAAGCTGAAACTCCAATACTTTGGCCACCTCATGTGAAGAGTTGACTCATTGGAAAAGACCCTGATGCTGGGAGGGATTGGAGGCAGAAGGAGAAGTGGATGACAGAGGATGAGATGGCTGGACAGCATCACCAACTTGATGGACGTGAGTCTGAGTGAACTCTGGGAGTTGATGATGGACAGGGAGGCCTGGCGTGCTGTGATTCATGGGGTTGCAAAGAGTCAAACACGACTGAGTGACTGAACTGGGAGGGATAATTGTAGGGAACTAGGTTTAAGGAAGGTTGAGAAGTGCTTGCAAACGAGACTCTCAACCAGGGCTGAACATTCTTGCAAACGAGATGTTCAGCTAAGAATCCTGTTTGTTCCCATGGGAAAAGAACATTGCTTACACACAAGGATGTTTCTCTGATTCCTCAAAAGGAACAGACCCTGGGACAAAACGGATTCTAAGTTGATAAGGAAGTTCCCCAAAACAAAGTCTTAGCTGCAGTAAATAAGCCAAGGTAAAGGTTATCTCGCCCTGCGCCTGCGCACTGTATAGTCTCTGAATCGTAGTGCTTGGCAGCTTGCCCTGTAGGTTGTTGTGCAAGGGATATAAAATAAAGCAGCTGTAAGAAGCGAGTGTTAAAATATAAAGATTTAAACCACTCTGCAGTGTGGGTGTTTCATTCCGTCGCCGGCATAGTTCCCTACACTGGGCAGAACATCTCGTTTGCAAGAATGTTCAGCCCTGGTTGAGAGTCTCTTTTGCAAGCACTTCTCAACCTTCTTTAAACCTAGTTCCCTACAGATAATAATTTAGGAGAGAGTGGAAACTTGGGAAAAAATTGGGCAGGAATTAGTTTAGCTAGGGCTTCCGTCTCAGGCCTACTGATACCATAATCTTCGAATGTAGGGAGAACTTTAGCATGTAACTCTTACATTCCAGCTTCTACTAGATTTAAAAAATAGGATTTGATATAGTATATCCAAATCTACTTAATGATAAGCCATGTTATACTTCTCCCCAACCACATGATGAAACATTGCTATAAAGAAATTACCGACTCATTTTTTTTCCATTTTCCCAAAGAACCCAGAGGAAATAATTATACATTGATAACCAAAACAGAGACCAATACTCTGTAAAATTAAACCATATTCTGCTGGGTTGAGAAAAGAGAATGGTTATGTATAGAATCACTTGTCAAAACCAAAAGAAGGAAAAAATGTTCACTTATCTCTTTGGGATGGGTTATGTCCTGAGGTAGGGAGGTGTGCTGGATTATCTAGCTTGTATTTCCTATCTGGACAAGATCCTCATCATGTCCAGGATCACGACTTTAAACCTTTATGAATGCAAGATATATGTATATATGAAATACAGACTTTGATATTAGACACTAAATCACTTCCTTTTATAAAGCTCTCTATTAGAGTTCTCCAGGGAAACAGAACCAAGAAACACACTGGTAGGGCGGGCCAGTAGGATAGACACTCAGGATCTCTAACTTATAGTCTGGAGGCACAATTCCTTCTTCTCTGGAAAACCTTAGATTTTGCTCAGAAGGTTTTCACCTGACTGATGAGGTGAGGGCCACCAGATCATTAAGATTGTCTCCCTCCTCATAGATCTTAATCACATCTACATGATATCTGCATTACAACATTTATTTTATTTTTTTTTTAGTTTTTTATTTTTTAAATTTTAAAATATTTAATTCTTACATGTGTCCCCAAACATGAACCCCCCTCCCACCTCCCTCCCCATAACATCTCTCTGGGTCATCCCCATGCACCAGCCCCAAGCATGCTGTATCCTGCGTCAGACATAGACTGGCAATTCAATTCTTACATGATAGTATGTATACTTGTTAGAATGTCATTCTCCCAAATCATCCCACCCTCTCCCTCTCCCTCTGAGTCCAAAAGTCCATTATACACATCTGTGTCTCTTTCCCTGTCTTGCATACAGGGTCGTCATTGCCATCTTCCTAAATTCCATATATATGTGTTAGTATACTGTATTGGTGTTTTTCTTTCTGGCTTACTTCACTCTGTATAATCGGCTCCAGTTTCATCCATCTCATCAGAACTGATTCAAATGAATTCTTTTTTACAGCTGAGTAATACTCCATTGTGTACATGTACCACAGCTTTCTTATCCATTCATCTGCTGATGGACATCTAGGTTGTTTCCATGTCCAGGCTATTATAAACAGTGCTGCGATGAACATTGGGGTACATGTGTCTCTTTCAATTCTGGTTTCCTCGGTGTGTATGCCCAGAAGTGGGATTGCTGGGTCATAAGGTAGTTCTATTCGCAATTTTTTAAGGAATCTCCACACTGTTCTCCATAGTGGCTGTACTAGTTTGCATTCCCACCAACAGTGTAGGAGGGTTCCCTTTTCTCCACACCCTCTCCAGCATTTATTGCTTGCAGATTTTTGGATCACAGCCATTCTGACTGGTGTGAAGTGGTACCTCATTGTGGTTTTGATTTGCATTTCTCTAATAATGAGTGATGTTGAGCATCTTTTCATGTGTTTGTTAGCCATCCGTATGTCTTCTTTGGAGAAATGTCTATAAAACACTGATGAAAGAAATCAAAGAGGACACTAATAGATGGAGAAATATACCATGTTCATGGATCGGAAGAATCAATATAGTGAAAATGAATATACTACCCAACACAATTTACAAATTCAATGCAATCCCTATCAAGCTATCAGCCACATTTTTCACAGAACTAGAACAAATAATTTCAAGATTTGTATGGAAATACAAAAACCTTGAATAGCCAAAGCAATCTTGAGAAAGAAGAATGGAACTGGAGGAATCAACTTGCCTGACTTCAGGCTCTACTACAAAGCCACAGTCATCAAGACAGTATGGTACTGGCACAAAGACAGACATATAGATCAATGGAACAAAATAGAAAGCCAGAGATAAATCCACACACATATGGACACCTTATCTTTGACAAAGGAGGCAAGAATATACAATGGAGTAAAGACAATCTCTTTAACAAGTGGTGCTGGGAAAACTGGTCAACCACTTGTAAAAGAATGAAACTAGATCACTTCCTAACACTGCACACAAAAATAAACTCAAAATGGATTAAAGATCTAAATGTAAGATCAGAAACTATAAAACTCCTAGAGGAGAACATAGGCAAAACACTCTCAGACATAAATCACAGCAGGATCCTCTATGATCCACCTCCCAGAATTCTGGAAATAAAAGCAAAAATAAACAAATGGGATCTAATTAAAATCAAAAGCTTCTGCACAACAAAGGAAACTATAAGCAAGGTGAAAAGACAGCCTTCTGAATGGGAGAAAATAATAGCAAATGAAGCAACTGACAAACAACTAATCTCAAAAATATACAAGCAACTTCTGCAGCTCAATTCCAGAAAAATAAACGACCCAATCAAAAATGGGCCAAAGAACTAAATAGGCATTACAACATTTAGACTAGTGGTTGACTGTAGAACTCAGAACCATGGCCTAGCCAAATTGCTGCATGAAATCTAACCCTGAATTAAACATTCCAAACACTCTTTAGCTCTTCTTTTTAGAAAGATGGCATGTGGACCAAAGGTGGCCAGGGTCCTCCCTGCAGTCACAGCAGCCTTCCTAACTCCAGAGAGTCTTCCCCTTGGGGAAGCAGAGGGAAGAAACCCCTCCATAGTCCACACAATTCTCCTTGCTTGCCTTTAGTACCATTTCTAAATAGTTGGTTTCTTTCTGTTGAGTTCCAAAGGAGCCACTTCACTGAGGCTCTTCTCCTGTGCCATTTTACCATTCACCCAAGCAAGTGTCCAAAGTTCTTATTTTTTGTAGTTCTCCCAGGTCTTTCAAAAACTCTGTCTCACTGAATAGATTTCAGTGAGAACTCAAAACATGACAAGCATGACAGATTTGCATGAAGATGGTAAATGAAGGTCACAGAGATGATAAATGACCAGTGAAGTTCCCAGAAAACAATGGACAACAGGTGTACCACCACTTACATACTTACACTTACGTGACTTTGATCGAGTTATTTGCAGTGCCCTGAATCTCAGTTACTTCATCTGCAAGATGGGGATAATAATTATAATTCCTTTCCTGCAGGGTTTATGTGGGATTCTTCAGGCCCGTACTATCTATTTAGACTATTTAAGTTAACTATTACAAAGTGATGGACTATCTACAGACTGGGAGAAAAAGTTTTGATGATGGACTTCCTGTACTACTTAAACCAAGTATCACCAAGGGAGAATCTGCTATTTCTGCCCATGATAATTTCTGTTTATGACTCTAGGAATTTTATATTTTTCCTCTCCTAATACTCAAGGGGGCTAAGAAGTCAGAGCTTGATATTACTGATAATCCCCAAACATTTACCCCTAAAACACTAATCAAGCAAACAACAGAGGATGAGAGAGGTGGCAGCTACCGGATGCTTTCTATGTGCTAGCCCACATACATCGTCTCCTTTAAGGCTCATAACATCCTTGAGAGCTAAATATTTTAATCCTCAGTTTAGAGAAGGGGAAATTAAGGCTTATCAAGATTGAAATAACTTGCCCCAAATTATAGAACAGAGCTAGTGCTTCAGAGCTTCAAAACCCAAATTATTGCTAGCTATACCCTGATGTTTCTCTCAAGAGAGTCAGATCTGGACCTAGTTCTTGCAGGCTGTTGACTCCTGTGCTATATAAATTACTTTTTGCATATTTGAGAAATACTTTTATTTGTTTTACTCAATTGAATTCTTAATTCTAGAAGGCTGCTCCAGAATTCAATAAAGGACACTGTGAAATGGGCAGGAGAGCTTGAATTGTACATGATGAAGGAGAAAGCCTAAAAACGAATGGGAAAATCGATGTTTCAAGTTCCTGATTTCCCATTTGTGTCTACACTAAACCACTGTTTACAGTGAATGTGTCAGTGAAAGATATGGAAAACTAGCTCCTTTTCCTTTATTTTTAGACTCAAGTAAATATTTGATAATGACATAGCCAAATAAATGGAAGAAGTTCAAAAATAAGTACAAAGCTCCATAGAATGTTCAAAATGAGTGAACTGAGAAGATACAGTTCGCCACAATAAAAGGTCTCACACCAATTATTTCTGAGTCATGGCTTCAGACCCCACCCCCTTCAATGACTCAATGTTTTCATCTATCCTTCAGGTCAACAACCGTCCATTCAGTCATCCATCCAACAGACACGTAGTGAGTAAAGCCACACTATGGTAGTACTCTTCTAGATTCTGGGATAAAGTAGCACTTACAGTGCCTGAAGAGGGTTGAGATTACAATAATAAACAAAAGAATGAAACAAACTAATTTCAGGTGCTGATAGACACTGTGAATAAAATCTAAGGATGCAGGGTTTAAGGTGGAGAAGCTACTTGAGGTAGGTAGGGTGGTCAAGGAAGGTCTCCAAACAGCTGGTATTTGAATTGAGACCTGAGTAAGAAAGAACCAGATCTTCGCAAATCAGAAGAAAGAACTCCCAGGCACAGGAAGGGCCTCACAATTCAAACTTGCAAGCCGTCTTAGTCTGCTCAGGTTGCTGGAACAAAGTGCCATAGACTGGTTTTGTTCGGTCTCTCAATTGTGTCCAGCTCTTTGTGACCCCACGGATTGCAGCATGCCAGGCTTCCCTGTCCTTTACTATCTCCCTGAGTTTGCTCAAGTTCATGTCCACTGAGTCACTGATGCTGGGGTTGGGGTGGGGGTCACTTATAACAGACACTTGTTTTCACGTTCTGGGGGTTGGAAGTCTGAGATCAGAGTGCCAGCATGGTCGAGTTCTGGGGCAGAACCTCTTCCAATTTGTGGGCCACTGGCTTTTCTACCACCATACGGTGAGGAGCAGAGAGCTTCAGGTCCTCTCCTCATTCACTTAAAGGCGCTAATCCCATGACCTCAACTAATCTAATCACCCTCAAAACTTGCCCTCCTAAAGCCAATCACACTGGGCAGGGGACAGGATTTCAGCATATGAATTTTGAAGAAGACCCAAGTGCTCAGTCCGCAATAGGAACTAAGCTCAGAAAGAAGGCAGTGGAGCTGGATGTACAGCTGTGAGGTCAGAAGGGTGGATAGCACCATGCTAGGTAGACTCCTGCACTCTTTGAAGGGAGTCTGAATTAAAATCCAAGTATAATGGAAATATACTGACAGGTTCTAAGAGGGAGGGTGGGTTGGGGGTGTGCATGACATGATTTGAGTTAGTTTTAAAAGTATCAATCCGGATGCTTGCTTGAGGATCACTTACAAAGGGACAGGGGACCTAGTGAGGGTGAGATTTCAGAGGCTGAGGTTAAAGGAGACTGCTAACAAATCTCAATGGAAAAGGGATACATTGGTGAAGAGACACTGAATTTGTTTCAATAATGTCTCCATGCATATGAAAGTGTCTGCTATAAAATACATTTATTTTATCAGCCATAGGGATGATGGTGTGGCAGTAGATTAGCAATTATATATATATTAAAAGACATCTTGCTGTAAAGGACTGCTACTCAGGGCTTTTGATGCTCCTTAAATGTCTTCCCTGATGGCTCAGTGATAAAGAATCCCCCTACCAATGCAGGAGATGTGGGTTCAATCCCTCGGTCAGATCTCCTGGAGAAGGAAATGGCAACCCACTCCAGGATTATTTCCTGGGAAATCCCATGGATAGAGGAGCCTGGTGCGCTACAGTCCATCGGGTCTCGAGAGTCAGACAGGACTTAGGGACTAAACAGCAACAAAGGAGAGCAACGGTATCAAGGAAATTAAGCCTTTCCTCTGGTCTAAATGCAACATTGCAGAAACCATTTGCTAAATATGGCAAGCCATCCTTAAGAGGGCAGAGTCTTTTCTCAGGCATTTGTTAAGAGAGGCAATTTATCCTATTATTACGGATAATTGAAGGGAAACTCGCGACTACTGCAATTCATTGATAATCTCCGGCTGTTTTGAAAGTGGTATCAGTAGTTGCTTCGCCTGCAAACTTCCCTGCTCAGCGGCGATGGTGGAGCTTGGGAAGGTGATGGCCTCGGCTACCCCGTCTTTCTGCCCATAAATCAGCATCGTAAACCATCCTGGAAGTGTTGTGATGGCGCTGAATGCATAAAAAGTGTTCGCAAGCCGAATCTATTGTCGTCATTGCCGGCAGCAGAGGGGAGTGATAAGTCGCTCACATGTCAAGCCGAGGGGTAGCGCGGCATAATAAAGCTTGGTTTGTACCATGTGTCACAGATTTCTCCTGGTTTCTCGAAGGTTTTTTCCAAGTTCCGCCTTCTCCCCCTTTGCAGTCATTCCGGCCCCAGCTGTGCATCGGCCTTTGACTCCATCTGTCCTTCCGCTGGGGACGAGTCTTTCTCGCCACATGGAGAACACAAGTTTGGCTCTCCAGTGTAATGATAACCCCCCGCCCTCTCCGCTCGGCAGGAGCTCCCCAGCGTCAGGCCCGCTGCAGAGCCAGTCTCAGGGATGGAGCGGGGAGGGCTGCCCGCTCACCTTCCCCACCCCTAGCCACTTTCACGCCTAGCCCAGCCTGCGCGATCCCCACGCGCCCCACGGTCCCCATCTCCGGCTCCTCTCACGTTTTCTCTCCTCTCCTCCGCCCCGAGCCTGACCAGGAACGTGCCCAGCTGCAGCTGCGCCTCGCAGGTGGGAGTTCGCCCTAGTGTGCGGCCGCGTCACGACGAGCGGAGGAGAACCGGGGGGAGGCGCGCGGTCCACGGCGTCCCGAGACGCGGCGGGCGCGGCCGCCCCAGAGCCGCTGACTGCGCTGCAGTCGAATCCGCCTCTCCCTTCCTCCCTCCCGCTCCAGCCCCGCGACCTCCCGCCCTTACCTTACCCTCTTCCCCGGCCCGACCCCCAGCTTCTCCGTGTGTGCGCGCTTTAAATAATTTCATCTTTTTTGGCAAAGGAAATAATGCACCTGACTTTACCAGGGGGAAACAACCAGCCGAGCCGAACAAGGAACAGATGTCAAAGGAATAAAAGGAGAGAGAAAAGAGATGAGACTCGTGTAAAGCGATCCAGGGGCTCCAAAGGTGGCTGAGAGCGGCGGAAGCGGCTCGAGCTCTCCCGGCCTGTCTGCGCGAGCTGCGGGAGGACGTCTCCACCAGTTGCAGATGTAACCACGGGAACTCCTGCGTCTGTCGGTTTGTTTGCCAAACAAAGTCTTTTCTTCTTTGGCTCAGACACCGAAGAGGCTCCTGGATTTTTCTGCCACTCCGCCACAAGCTAGCAGTTACCCGGGAGCCTTCCCAAGGAGCTGGCGGAGACATGAGCCCTTCAGGGCGGAGGATGGGTGAAGGGCGTCCAGCCTGGAAGCGCCTCTTGCTCGAGTCACCCCGCAGGCGGCAGGGCGGCGGCGCCGGGGCGCAGCGTTTCCTGCTCGGGCTCTGCGTGCACGCGTGGCTGTGGGGGGCCTCGGGCTCGCCTGCCCAGGTGTTCAACCTCAGCCTTTCCGTGGACGAGGGCCTTCCTCCAGACACTCTGGTCGGCGACATCCGCGCGGGGCTGCCGGCCACGCAGCAGCAGCAGGAGGGGGGCGGCTTCTTTCTGTCTGAGGATTCCGATGACTCTCCGCTGCTGGACGACTTCCAAGTGCACCCGGACACAGGCATTATCCGCACGGCTCGGCGCCTGGACCGCGAGCGGCGCGACCACTACAGCTTCGTGGCCGCCACGCTGCTGGGCGCGGTGGTGCAGGTGGAGATCCACGTCAACGACGTGAATGACCACTCGCCCCGCTTTCCTCTGGACTTCCTGCAGCTCAACGTCTCCGAGCTCAGCCCACCAGGTACCGCCTTCCGCCTGCCAGGCGCCCGAGACCCAGACGCTGGGCTTTTCAGCATACAGGGCTACACCTTGGTGCAACCGTCCAGCCTGTCTGAGGACCCCGCAGAACCTTTCTTCCAATTGCGCTACGGGGCCCCGGGGTCGCCACCGTCCTCGTCGCCCCTCGAGCCCCTAGACGTGGTGCTGCTTCGGCGCTTGGACCGAGAGGCGGTGGCGGCGCACGAGCTGCAGATCGAGGCTTGGGACGGGGGTCGCCCGCGGCGCACCGGCCGCCTGCGAGTGGAAGTGCGCGTGCTGGATGAGAACGACAATCCTCCGGTCTTTGAGGAGCGCGAGTACCGCGCCGCGGTTCGCGAGGACGCTCGGCCCGGCACCGAGGTCTGCCGCGTGCGCGCCACCGACCGTGACCTGGGGCCCAACGGCCACGTGCGCTACAGCGTCCGCTCCCGGCAGGCTCCCGGGGCGGGTGGTAGCGGCGGCACGCTGGGCGACGCGGCCTACTTCGTGGTGGAGGAGCTGAGCGGGGTGGTGCGGGTGCACAGGCCGCTGGACCGCGAGGCGCAGGCCTGGCACCAGCTGGTGGTGGAGGCCCGCGACGGAGGCGCCGAGCCCGAGGTCGCCACCGCGCGCGTGTCCATCGCGGTGCTGGACGTGAACGACAACCCGCCCGCCATTCATCTGCTCTTCCTCACCGAAGGAGGCGCCGCGCGCGTCTTGGAGGGCGCTCGAGTCGGCGACTATGTGGCTCGGGTCTCGGTGTCAGACGCGGAAGGCGACCCAGAGAAGGAAGGGGAGGCCGCCGGGGAGCTCAGTGGAGGCCTCGGAGTCGGGAGCGTCTCTCTGACCTTGGAGGGCGGTGAGGGAGCCTTTGTGCTGCGGTCCGGAGGCTCCCCAGGAGTATTTTTCCTTTGCGTCGAGGGGCCCCTAGATAGGGAGAGCCGAGACCTGTATGATTTGCGACTGGTGGCCACAGATGCGGGATCCCCGCCGCTGAGCGCCGAGGAGACGCTGCTGCTCCGGGTTGCTGACCTCAATGATCAGCCACCCCTCTTCAGCCAGGAGCATTACAGGGCCTCGGTGTCCGAGGCCGCGGCTCCCGGCACCACGGTCTTGTGCGTCAGCGCCTCAGACGCAGATGAGCCTGGCACGGACCATGCCAGGCTGCGCTACGCGCTGCTCCCCCTCCCCGCACTCTGCAGGCCAGAGGCTCCGAGGCCCCCCGCCGAGTGCGGACCATCCTTCAGCATTGATCCCGAGAGTGGTGTGATCAGCACCACCCGGAGCCTGGACCGAGAGGCGCAGGAGGCCGTAGAACTGAGAGTGGTGGCCCACGACCTTGGAGAGCCCCCGCTCTCGGCCACCTGCCTGGTGAGCATCACCGTGGAGGACGTGAATGATAACGAGCCCGTTTTCCTGAAGCAGGTGTACAACGCCACGCTTCCAGAGCACGCCCCAGTTGGGCACTGCTTTCTGCAGGTGAGCACATCAGGCCTGCGGATCAAGGGGAGGCCTGGGAAGGGATCGAGAAGCTCTAAGTTCAGAAAGGGTGTGTGTGGGTGTGTGTGGGTGTGGGTGTGTGGGTGTGTGTGGGTGTGGTGTGTGATGTGGATAGTTATACTCAAGCTCAGAAAGCAGAGGTCATGGGCTCTGGTTCCTGCTCTGCAGGGAGATGAATGCGTGCCCTACTGGCATCTAGCCCTTCTCCTGGGGCTTGAACTGAATGGTCACTTAAGATCTTTTCTGCTTCACATGATATTTGGATCTTGATTTTGCCTATGGAATTCTGATTTCCCTCTGTCTCGATCTGAGCACCCAAATTGGTTTGCGAGGAGCTACCGAGTCTCAGTTTTGCTTCTGAACAGTGTGCAGAGGGCAGTGTCGTGTGTATTTGAACACCATCATGTGCACACTGGGGGCGTAAGGTGGCCCTCACATGTCAGTTTTCAAATAAGCAAGTGTGTGGCCTTAAACACTGAAACTCTTTTGAGTAACCATTTACAGAGACTTATTGCACATTGTCCTACCTTTTTTGGAAACTTACAAGAACTAGTTGAGGATACCAAGTCATTTTTACCAGTTTTGCCAGACCTCCAATGATGTCTTCAAGACTTTGAGGAGGGGCAAGTTTCAATCATCCTTTATAAAATCGGTGATATCCTTTACAAATGGATCTCAGAATGTGTAATATGTACCCTTCTAGCAGTAATTCTTATGGCTTCCAATTTCCTAGTAGTTATCTGAAGTTATCTGATGTGAGATAACAAAGGGGATTTCAAGACTGTTTTATTTACACCAAGATGATCTGAGTGAATAACTTGAGCCTGAGAGCCTAACTAGTGATCAAAGCTGTAAAGTGCCATTTAGCTCTCAGGCTGGGTTGTTTTAAGACCTCTGTAGGTTATTTCTTGGTTCGAGGCTAAAGCCTTATAAGTCATGTCTCAATAACCTTTAGATAATTTAAGATGCCACTATATTTTAAACATGAGTTACCTGGCTGGTTTGCTGTCTTTTTTTAATCCTTTGTATCTTAGGTAAGTGGTATAGATAATAATCTCTACCACTTTCTCTGGCATGATTGGCAACTCATTAGTTGCTAGGTAATTAAAAGAAGGCTTGAAAATCAATTAATGCTTGCTGCTGAAAGAGAGAGATCTGTGAATGCCGATGGAAGTTTATTTACATCTCAAGCAGAGTCTGATACGATGAGGGTTGGCTGGTCCTTCTCCATCCAAGGTAGGGCCAGGTCTGGGGATGTCCATCAGTGTCCTGCTGGTCAGAGCCTAGCTATATGGTGTACCGCAAAGGTGGCTGAGAAACAGAGAGGGCCACAAGGCTGCCGGTGGGGACTGATTGGGTCTGCCACAGATGTAAAAAACTGAGGTAATTGGCATGGAGAGGTTGGACTAGATAATTTCTAAGATTTCTTTCATCTGAAAGAGCTTAAAGGTCTTGGTACAAAACAGTACAACTTGACTCTATTTGAAGGAAAATAAGCAGGGTGGATTAATTGTAATTCCTTTGACTAGAACTTTTTAAAATTGTGAGATGACTGTGCCATGAGGTGTGAGTTTATCCCATTATTATGACTTAATATGTGGATATGGATCCATTATGGTGAACTCAACTTGGCTCAAGAGTAAGATTGCATCTTCAATCAAAAAAAAAAAAAACCCTTCAGGTTACCAAGTATTGCTGTAGGTATTGATAGTATTAAATGGTGCTGATTAGAGTTTCTAGAAATTCCAACAGTCCAGGCCCTGTAGATTACAGAGGCTTATCTGCAGCGCTCTGGCGGCCTCGCCACAGCAGCTGTGTGAACTTTCTACACTGCATCAGCTCTCTGGCTGACTCTGTCCCCTCGGCTTCTCACCTGTCCTCTGCTCGCCATCTCTTTGCTCTCGATGTTTCTTTGCACTGCTTTGCAAAAACAAGCCTTCCCAGCTCTCTGGACCTCATGGCCTCTCCTCTCTCCTGGGGCTTTGTTTAATTGCATCATCTTGGTGCTTACAACCAAACCTTTCTGCTGTCCTCCACAGTTCTCAGATGTCAGAACTGCTCAGCTCCCCTTGGTCAGAATCAAAGGAAAAACACAATGAGAAGCAACAGGAGAAAAAAAAAAAATTCCTTTCTTGGATTCCCTGTAAGGGAATACCATGTCACCTAATAAAATAAACTCAGAACCTTCATGATGTCTTGGTGGTTAGTCTGGAGCACGAATCCCTGGGCTTTTTCTGCTCTTACTGCCATTTAGGGTCACCAGTGCTGACTGAATCCTTCCATAGTCTCAGACCCAGACAGGAACTTTCCGAAGACTTTAAGTGTGGGTCAGAACAAACAGATTTAATACAGAGGACAAGAACCAGTAGCCTGAGTTGGGTGTCCTCTAGCCTAAAAGGGTTTTCCCAGCTCTGAGGACACTCATCTGGGCTTTCAGTCCCTTGCTCTCCACTGCCCTCCACATGGAGAGCCCCTTCTTGACGACCTGCCCCCCTACCCCATGCCCCCCGGGATCTCCTTTCAGCATGTCTTGATGCTTTCATGCTCACGGCAGGGAGGGATTTCTACTCTGCAATTGTCCTGGTGTTTTCCTTTGGGTTCTAATGCCCAGTACTGAAAGACTCCCTTTTCCTGCAGATGACTGTCGAAGAGACTGACTTCAGCCTCTCTCCCTGGTGGGACTGACACTGTCTGCCCCACACTAAATCCAACAGGAGAGAACTGCATCAACAGCTTTTATCTTGCAACTAGATCTTCAGACAGCGTACCTTCAGCCTTCATACCTGAATCACATGAGTGCCATAGCAAGATTATTCTTTTGTCCTTCCTCAAGTATTAGCATTGTATTCATTGACTAATTCATTTTCGTAATCAAACTACAGCATTCACTGAATAAGCAACATTCCATGAGCAGTATTTCTTGGGTGCCTATTCCAAGAATCGGTCTTGGTGCTGGAGAGGCAGCAGTGAGTATAATGGGTGGGTTCTCAGTACCAGCCAAGTGTAGAGCCCTAATTCCTTCATATCCCATCTCCTTTCTTCCTCCAAGTGAAGGCATATGCACCACCCCTTTGCCCAGGTTCTGATCTCCCCTACCACTGTGCTAAATTCTGCCACTCCAAAAGCAGCTGTGTTCTTTACTTTCTATCCAGTGGGCTTGCTTAGTTTAACCTGTCTCATTCTCTAAAGCTGCCCACTTCCTCTTTCTTGACTGTGTCTTCTTTACCACCTCCTGTCTCATTTGCATCCTCCAGGTCTCCCTCTTGTCAATTCTGTTTTTCCTCTTATGTCCCCTACTCAGTGTGATAGAGGCATGCCCAAAGCTTTCTTCTTCCTCTCCCTTGCCTCTTTTTTTTTTTTTTTCACATTTTCTACTTAAACATTCCCAGAACTGCAACTTTTTTTTTTTTTTTTTTTTTTTAGCATCTCTAGCGTTAACCTCCTTTATTAACAGTAGCTCAGATGGTAAAGAATCTGCCTGCAATGCAGGAGGCCCCAGTTCAAGCCAGTCCCTGGGTTGGGAAGATCTCTGGGAGAAGGGAATGGCAACCCACTCCAGTATTCTTGCCTGGAGAATTCCATGGACAGACCATGGGTTCCCAAAGAGACACGACTGAGCAACACACTCACACACCCCATTTTTTTTAAAATCTCTTTTGTATCTCTCTCTGCCTGGATGTATTTTAAACTTTTCAAAATCTACCACTTCACAAACCAAGGTCATTTTCCTTCGACTCTTTCTGTCTCACTCCCCCCACCCCTGTCTTCATTAATCAGCTCCTTTTAAACACTGTCTGTATTTTGTAATGGATCCTTTCTCTGGTTGGGTTTATGCATTTGGTATGTGTGTGGGGTATGTGTTTTGCTGTTTGTTGGAGTGGCTGTGGTTTTCATTGTTGAGAATTATAAGGGTGAAGAACAAGATCAGGTCTCATATAATTGACTAATTAATTGGCTAGGTAAAAAGTAGATTACACAGTGGGGCATGGGAGACAGCACAGGCTGCGCTCATGTGTTTGACTTTGGGCTGACTCTGAGGAGCCTGACTCTGAGGGGTGCCCAGTCATTAAACACAATATCTGCCATCTGGGAAGATGTGGGAGATGGGAAGGCCTGATGCCAACTGTGCTCTATGGGCTGAGGGGGCTAACCTCTATCTTGTTTCTGATTCATTATATCTTTGGGGGTTTCTTCCCCTTTATCAATCCCTATGGCAACCCACTCCAGTATTCTTGCCTGGAAAATCCCATGGAGAGAGGAGTGTAGTAGGCTACAGTCCACGGGGTCGCAAAGAGTCAGACACGACTGAGCAACTTCACTATCAGCCTTTAGTAAATTCTTTCCAAAGATGTTGGTTTTGTCTCAGCTGTACTGTGGAGGTAAAAGTGGAGAGCATAAAACACTGCTGGGGGTGCAATGATTTAAGGGAAGGGTTATTCATTAGCTTTAGTCAGAGTGTCCAGGGCTTGCAGCCCCTCTCCTGAAGCCTGGGTGGTGATGATGGCAAGGGACGCTGAGGTAGGTGGTTCTTAGGAACAGTGTGAGGTCTTCTTTCAAGAGGCTGCCCTAGTGCCAGTCTGGGATTAAGATACTCTATAAAGGAAGATGTTTCCTCTCACCTTTGATTTCTCCCCAAATCTGACCACACTAGCTGCCAAGGGCTGCAGTGTTTCTTACTGTGGTCCTTTCACTTATACCCATTGTTACCACCCGAGTTCTGTCCACATCATTCCGTGTCTTCCCTTGCCTGTCCTTTTCACTGGAGAGATTTTAGGTGTATCTCAAATGCCACTTCCTTCCTCTAAACATTTCCTTGTTCTGACCAGCTCTTGTCTTGATGTTCCTTATGGTACTGCAGTTGTTTACCTGTGTCAGATGATGGATCGACTGCGGTTGTTTACCTGTGTTAGATGATGGATCGCGATTACCCTGTGCAGTTGCAATTTAATGGCATTTGAGTCCCTGTAATTCCTAGTGTCCTCAATCACATATACTAGAAGGTCAATACTTCTGTTAAATTGTATTGAAGACCATAAAAAAAAGAATTACTAGCCAGGGTTACAGCTAGTCAAGGTTTTTACTTTCTTGATATTTTATTTGCGTGTCTGTTAACTTTATTGTAAAGTTAATTTCCTGCATATATTATCGATCTTTGGAATTTTATGGTCTGAATTGCCTTGTTTATCCCTCACCTTAATACAGACATACTCTTACTGCTTATCTTACATAGAAGTTTATGTACGTACATCCTGTGTGCCAGCTTTGATGGTCATAGAATTTATTACTGTGTATAACTATCTTATTCTTGCTCTTGTGAATGGACCTGGCCTATCTGTGCACATGCGCTGAAAGCGTATGAGATTTCCCCAGTGGTCATTTGCGCCCATCTCCAGGATGTGTCTGGATTACCTGCAAGCTGCCATCTACTCTGATCATCTCTCTTCTGCTGGCCTTACATTACAGTTCCTGCGTGTGCTGTGTGTGCCTCGGCTTTGCTTTGATAGCCTGATTTATTATTTTATTGTTTATTTATGCCTGTGCTGGGTCTTGATTGCTGCACACCGGCTTCCTCTAGCTGTGGTGAGCAAGGACTCCTCTCTGGCTGTGGTGGGCTTCTCATTGTGGTGGCTTCCCTAGTTGTGGAGCATGGGCTCCAGGCATGTGGGCTTCAGCAGTTGCAATACGAGGGTTTAGTTGCTCCATGACATGGGGAATCTTCCCAGAACAGGGATCAAAACCGTGTACGCTGATTGGCAGGCAAACTCTTAGCCCCTGGACTGCCAGGGAAGTTCTCGATGATCTGTTTTAGGTGCTGGAGATTGGCTCTAGATTTCGCTGCAACTTCATTTTGGTACCCTTCCTCTCCTTGTCCCCATCAAGCTGCTGCACAAGATCAGTAAGCTGGCTTCACTTCCTTTCCTCTTTTTCTGCTTGAGAAAGATGATCATATAATTTGTTTGGGATGAGGAATGAAGCAGGGCAAAGACTAATAGAGTTTTGCCAAGAAAATGCACTGGTCATAGCAAACACCCTCTTGCAACAACACAAGAGAAGACTCTACACATGGACATCACCAGATGGTCAACACCGAAATCAGATTGATTATATTCTTTGTAGCCAAAGATGGAGAAGCTCCATACAGTCAAAAAAACAAGACTAGGAGCTGACTGTGGCTCAGATCATAAACTCCTTATTACCAAATTCAGACTCAAATTGAAGAAAGTAGGGAAACCTGCTAGACCATTCAGGTATGACCTAAATCAAATCCCTTATGATTATACAGTGGAAGTGAGAAATAGATTTAAGGGCCTAGATTGGATAGATAGAGTGCCTGATGAACTATGAAATGAGGTTCGTGACATTGTACAGGAGACAGGGATCAAGACCATCCCTGTGGAAAAGAAATGCAAAAAAGCAAAATGGCTGTCTGGGGAGACCTTACAAATAGCTGTGAAAAGAAGAGAAGCAGAAAAGCAAAGGAGAAAAGGAAAGATGTGAGCATCTGAATGCAGAGTTCCAAAGAATAGCAAGAAGAGATAAGAAAGCCTTCTTCAGAGATCAATGCAAAGAAATAGAGGAAAACAACAGAATGGGAAGGACTAGATATCTCTTCAAGAAAATTAGAGATACCAAGGGAACATTTAATGCAAAGATGGGCTCGATAAAGTACAGAAATGGTCTGGACCTAACAGAAGCAGAAGGTATTAAGAAGAGGTGGCAAGAATAAACAGAAAAACTGTACAAAAAAGATCTTCATGACCCAGATAATCATGATGATGTGACCACTAATCTAGAGCCAGACATCTTGGAATGTGAGTCAAGTGGGCCTTAGAAAGCATCACTACGAACAAAGCTAGTGGAGGTGATGGAATTCCAGTTGAGCTGTTTCAAATCCTGAAAGATGATGCTGTGAAAATGCTACACTCAATATGCATCACTGAATTGGGAAAACTCAGCAGTGGCCACAGGACTGGAAAAGGTCAGTTTTCATTCCAATCCCAAAGAAAGGCAATGCCACAGAATGCTCAAACTACCGCACAATTACACTCATCTCACATGCTAGCAATGTAATGCTCAAAATTCTCCAAGCCAGGCTTCAACAATACATGAACTGTGAACTTCCTGATGTTCAAGCTGACTTTACAAAAGGCAGAGGAACCAGAGATCAAATTGCCAACATCCGCTGGATCATGGAAAAAGCAAGAGAGTTCCAGAAAAACATCTATTTCTGCTTTATTGACTATGCCAAAGCCTTTGACTGTGTGGATCACAATAAACTGGAAAATTCTGAAAGAGATGGGAATACCAGACCACCTAACCTGCCTCTTGAGAAATCTGTATGCAGGTCAGGAAGCAACAGTTAGAACTGGACACGGAACAACAGACTGATTCTAAATTGGAAAAGGAGTACGTCAAGGCTGTATATTGTCACCCTGCTTATTTAACTTATATGCAGAGTACATCATGAGAAATGCTGGACTGGAAGAAACACAAGCTGGAATCAAGATTGCCAGGAGAAATATCAATCACCTCAGATATGTAGATGACATCACCCTTAAGGCAGAAAGTGAAGAGGAGCTTAAAAGCCTCTTGATGAAAGTGAAAGAGGAGAGCGAAAAAGTTGGCTTAAAGCTCAACATTCAGAAAACTAAGATCATGGCATCTGATCCCATCACTTCATGGGAAATAGATGGGGAAACAGTGGAAACAGTGTCAGACTTTATTTTTCTGGGCTCCAAAATCACTGCAGATGGTGACTGCAGCCATGAAATTAAAAGACGCTTACTCCTTGGAAGAAAAGTTATGACCAACCTAGGTAGTATATTCAAAAGCAGACATTACTTTGCTGACTAAGGTCTGTCTAGTTAAGGCTATGGTTTGTCCTGTGGGCATGTATGCTTGTGAGAGTTGGACTGTGAAGAAGGCTGAGCGCCCAAGAATTGCTGCTTTTGAACTGTAGTGTTGGAGAAGACTCTTGAGAGTCCCTTGGACTGCAAGGAGATCCAACCAGTCCATTCTGAAGGAGATCAACTCTGGGATTTCTTTAGAAGGAATGATGGTAAAGCTGAAGCTCCAGTACTTT
Source organism: Ovis aries (assembly GCF_016772045.2). NCBI lineage: Eukaryota > Metazoa > Chordata > Mammalia > Artiodactyla > Bovidae > Ovis > Ovis aries. The sequence continues at coordinate 3,193,959 of NC_056070.1, forward strand.
GGCCACCTCATGTGAAGAGTTGACTCATTGGAAAAGACTCTGATGCTGGGAGGGATTGGGGGCAGGAGGAGAAGGGGGTGACTGAGGATGAGATGGCTGGATGGCATCACAGACTCGATGGAGGTGAGTCTGAGTGAACTCTGGGAGATGGTGATGGACAGGGAGGCCTGGCGTGCTGTGATTCATGGGGTTGCAAAGAGTCGGACACGACTGAGTGACTGAACTGCAGTGAACTGATGTCATGGGAGGGGTATATCCTGGAATCTGTGGGATGCATCTCTACCTACTCTCAACATATAACTTGCCAGCACTTTGTCTCGTTCTTGATTCTAGAACTAGAGAAAGATGACTAATGTTGCACTGTCAAAAGTTCTTAGCTTTGAAGACTAAAATTAGGCTTGGTGCAGTGGTGAAAGATACAGCTAGACTGTGCGGTCAGTGCGCCTGGATTGACCCTCAGTGTCACTTACTGTCCATGTGACCTTGGGCACTGCACCTCTTGTTCTCATCTGGGAAATACGGATAATAACGGCTTCAGCTTGATAGAGTTTTTTGTGTGTAATGAATTAGTATTTATATGCTTAAAATAATGCTTTATTCACATTAGGTGCTGGATGTGTGTTATTTATGATTATATGCTAGTAAAGAAGACTTATAGAAATAAAAAAGACAACTATTTTGCTGGATATAGTGGATGCTGAAGGCTAATTAAAAATCACATTTCAAATAAAATTCTCTCACATGAAAAGATGTAAAAAGTAGCAGAAAAGATTTCAAATTTTCAAGTTTCAGTCAGATGTATGTGTTTTATACTGAAGGGAGAAATCTGTTTTGCTTACGTTGGAAGCTTGCGCCATCCCCTTACGGGTTTCTAGAATCCCACCTGTCCTAAAGGAAGGTTCCGATGACCTTTCAATAGCTATTCTTCTCCCTCATCCTTTCCGCAGAAACGCCGCTGTGAAAGTTTCAGAAAGACTAGGCAATGTGATGACAGTTGCGGCAAAGACTTGGGTGTGAAGGGTCCTCAGGGGTTCACCCCAGGTGTACCAAGTACCACCCTTAACTCAGGGTCGTCGCCTGACCCCGCTCAGCTGTGCAGAGCATGATTCTGATCTACAGAGTAATGATATCTTTTTTGTATCGAGTTGTAATTAACAACCATATGATATTATTTTGAGGTGTTCAGCATAACAATTCAATATTTTTATACATTACAAAATGATCACCACAATAAATCTAGTTACGATCCATCATCATACAGAGTTGTTACAATATTATCAACTGTATTTCCTGTGTGTACATTATATCCCTGAGACTTATTTATTTTATAACAAGAAGCTTTTACCTGTTAGTTCCCTTTACCTATTTCACAAATCCCCCCACCTCATTCCCCTTTGGCAACTACCCGTTTGTTCTCTGTACTTACAAGTCTGTTCCTGTTTTACTTTGGTTTTTGGATTATACGTACAAGTGAAATCACATGGTATTTGTCTTTCTCTTTCTAACATATTTAATTTAGCATAATACCCTCTGGGTCCATCCATGTTGCCACAAATGGCAAGATTGCATTCTTTCTATGGCAGAGCAATATTCCAGTATATGTATATACACAGTGTATATATATGTATGTATATATGCTACATATTTTGTATCCATCTGTTGTTGGACACCTACTTTGTTTCCGTATCTCAGCTATTGTAAATAGTTTTGCAGTGAACAAAGAAGAACATGTTTCTTTTTGAATTAATGTTTTCATTTTCTTTGGATGAATGACCAGAAGCGGAACTACTAGATCACATTGTCATTGTTCAGTCGTTTAGTTGTGTCTGATTCTTTGGAACCCCATGGACTACAACATGCCAGGCTGCCCTGTCTTTCGCTGACTCCTGGGGTTTGCTCAAACTCATGCCAGTTGAGTCAGTGCTGCCATCCAACAGTCTTATTCTCTGTCGCCCCCTTCTCCTCCTGCCCTCAATCATTCCCAGCATTAGGGTCTTTTCAAATGAGTCAGCTCTTCAAATTGGGTGACCAAAGTATTAGAGCTTCAGCATTAGTCCTTCCAATGAATATTCAGCACTGATTTCCTTTAGGATTGACTGGTTTGATTGCCATGCTGTCCAAGGGACTCTCAAGAGTCTTCTCCAACACTACAGTTCGAAAACATCAGCCCTTTGGCACTCAGTATTCTTTATGGTCCAAGTCTTACATGACTACTGGAAAAGCCATAGATCTGGTTATATGGACCTTTGTCAGTAAAGTAATGTCTCTGATTTTTTTTTATTAAAGAATTTTTTAAATTTTGCTATAATGTACATATATTTTAAGTATTTTTACTTTAGAGAAAAATCTTCAATAGAACTATTTGTGATCTACTGTACAATAAAATAAATTTTGGCTGACATGTATATGTTTCAAAATATCATCTAAAATTACCTAATTCCAATGACCTTTATTTTTTTTAATTTTATTTTTACTTTATTTTGCTTTAGAATACTGTATTGGTTTTGCCATACATTGACATGAATCAGCCATGGGTGTGCATGAGTTCCCAATCCTGAACCCCCTCCCACATCCCACCCCATATCGTCTCTCTGGATCATCCCTGTGCACCAGCCCCAAACATCTGCTTTTTAATACACTGTCTAGGTTTGTCATGGCTTTTCCTCTAAGGAGTTCAGTTCAGCTCAGTCTCTCAGTTGTGTCTGACTCTTTGCGACCCCATGGACCACAGCAGGCCAGGCTTCCCTGTTCATTACCAACTGCCGGAGTTTACTCAAACTCATGTCCATTGAGTCAGTGATGCCATCCTGTCGGCGACGGAATGACACACCAACACTGCAGAGTGGTTTAAATCTTTACATTTTAACACCTGCTTCTTACAGCTGCTTAATTTTTATATCTTTTGCACAACCCCCTACAGGGCAAGCTGCCAAGCACTATGATTCAGAGACTATACAGTGCACAGGCGCAGGGCGAGATAACCTTTACCTTGGCTTATTTACTGCAGCTAAGACTTTGTTTTGGGGAACTTCCTTATCAACTTAGAATCCGTTTTGTCCCAAGGTCTGTTCCTATTGAGGAATCAGAAAAACATCCTTGTGTGCAATGCAATGTTCTTTTCCCACGGGAACAAACAGGATTTTTAGCTGAGCATCTCGTTTGCAAGCACTTTTCAACCTTCCTTAAATCTAGTTCCCTACATCTCCCCCTTTCTTTTTTTGTAGATGCTGAATAAGCGTTTGAATACGCAAAGCTTTTTTTTTCAATTGTTTTTCTTTTCGCCAGCGCCGGTAGACTATAAAAGCAATAAAACATAAAGCAACAATTAACAAAGTATTTACAAAGGATGTTGTTAACAGTGTAGATACATGCCCTAAAGGATTAAGGTTGTCTAATCTTTCTTGAAGACTTTTTAGTATATCAGAACCAAGAATATCAGGCAGCGTCTTACTAAAAGTTGACAATATAGTTTGTTCCAATTTTATAATTTTAGCAGTTAAATTTTGGTGTCCCACTAAAGACCTTTTTACTTTTTTTCAACCCTCACTCATATTAAAGGGAACAGGGGTTACACATAGGTGAGATGAGTTCCAATCACATTTTAACACACTCTTTGTAGCTAACACAGTCACTTGATCTTCTAACCAGGAAACTGTGTGTTGTAAATTCAATACATCAGTAGCCAATTGAGCGTCCAAATCATGCTGTTGTTGCCACAATAAATGAGCATCTTTATGCCATTCCCTGACAAAATCAGCAGTCTGTATACCTTGATGCAAAGCAAGACCTGCTACAGTTGCTGTTGCTGTTACTGAAGCCACGGCGAAAATTGATGCGATGACAATGCCAAGCATTTTTCAAGATCGATGGAGAAGAGTTTGTACAGCATTCACAAGATGAGTGACAGCAAAAGAGTCCGACCAAGGTCGAGTAAGATTAACAGGCAACCAAAGTTCAGTCCGTGCTTTCACAATGACCAAAGAATAATTACTGGAATGGACCATCTTGTTTTTAACATTTTTTCACCAAGAACGATTTATATATTGAGTCAAGTTACAATCAGAACATGATATAACTCCCAAAATTTCATTTCAAATCTATTGCCCATACAGTAAAGAATAAGGAAATTTTACACATACTATAGCAGAGTAAGATTTATTAATATGCAAATGAACTTGAAATGGCCCCTTAGTGATATCATACATTTTTCCCCCTTTCTTATTTTTTTCAATGTATTTTCGAAGAGTCCGATTAGCTCTTTCAATTATAGCTTGTCCTTGACTATTATAAGGAATACCAAAAGTGTGCTTAATATGATATTGTTTTAAAAATTGAGATAATTTAGAGGATTGATATGCGGGAGCATTATCAGTTTTTAATTTTATAGGTATGCCCATAATAGCAAAACAAAATAATAAATGAGTAATAACAGAATCTGCCTTTTCTGAACTTAAAGCTGTAGCCCATTGAAAATGAGAATAAGTATCTATAGTATGATGAACATATTTCTGTTTACCGAATGAAGAAATAAAAACAACATCCATTTGCCAAATTTGGTTAGATTGTAGTCCTCTGGGATTTACTCCAGGAGGGGCAAAGGGCAAAATAAACGGTGCACATATGGAACAAGAACGAACAATGCGTTGAGCTTGTTTTTGTGTTAACGAATAAGTTTTTTGTAACCCTTTAGAATTAGTATGATGTAAACAATGTTTTTGTGTTGCAGACTGTAAAGGATAAAGTAAGGCATCAATATTTGTATTTCCTTGAGATAATGGTCCGGGGAGAGAAGAATGAGCTCGTATATGAGTAAAAAAGACAGGGTTAGTTCGCCTAATTAATAATTGTTGAACCTGAAAAAATAATTTATTAATATTAGTTTTTAAAGTTACCGGTAAAGTGGCTTCAGGAAGATAAATACATGAAAAGACTGCATATTTAGAATCAGAAACAATATTAATAGGAATATCAAAAAAATCCTGTAATGCCAAACAAATGGCCCAAAGTTCAGCAGGCTGCACAGAAGAAAAGGAATGTGGAACAACTTTAGAAGTAGTATCAGTCCAATAGCCAGCAGTATTTTTATTGGCATCTGTAAAAATAGTTTTTTTTTCAACTGGAATATTAGATATAGGAGATTTACAAACCATTGATGTATGTCGAAGGAAATCTATCATTTTAGATTGAGGATATTGATTAGAAAAAGTCCCTGAATAAGATGCAAGAGCTATCTGCCAATTTTCATTAAACTGTAAGCAATTAGAAATTTGGGTGGAAGTAAGTTGAGTAATAATTGTTTGAGGGTCACTTCCAATTAACTGAGTAATACGGCCTCGACCTTTCAAAATAAGGAAAGCAATTTTATCCGTATAAGTAGTAAGCTTTTTTGTATAGTTATTGGGTAAAAATACCCACTCAATCAACCCTGCAGATTGAGCAATAACTTCAGTAGGAGAATAGGGAGTATGGAACACTATGAAATATATAGGTTGATCCTGTTGTAGATAAGAAACCCTTCATTCAACCGTTGCTCTACAAAGTGTAATTCCTCTTTTGCTTGAGAAGTAAGAGATCGAGGACTGTTAAGAGCAGTATCACCCTCTAAAGTAGAAAATAAATGACGCAATTGATGTGTAGGAATCCCTAACATGGGACGTAACCAGTTAATATCACCCAAAAGCTTCTGAAAATCATTAAGAGTTTTCAAATTATCTCGTCTAATTTGGACCTTTTGAGGTTTTATTCTTTGTCGTTCCAAAATAGCACCTAAATATGAAATAGGAAATTCAGTTTGAATTTTTTCAGGAGCAATTTGAAGATTAAAATCACTTAAAGCTTTCTTTACATGAATAAAAAATGTATCTCGTTCCTCTTTACTAGGAGCTGCCAATAGAAGATCATCCATATAATGATAGAGAAGACAATTAGAAAATTGTTGTCTCACAGTAATAAGAGCACGATTAACAAACTCCTGACAAAGTGTAGGGCTATTAATCATTCCTTGAGGCAACACTGTCCATTGATAACGTTTTACGGGCTGCCCATGATTATACACTGGAATAGTAAAAGCAAATTTATTTCTATCTTTTATTTGCAAAGGAATATTAAAAAAACAATCCTTTAAATCTAAAACCATCAAAGACCAATCCTGTGGAATCAAAGCAGGAGAAGGGAGACCTAATTGCAAAGCTCCCATAGGTTCTATACATTTGTTAACTGCCCTTAAATCAGTTAACATTTTCCATTTACCAGATTTTTTTTTAATGACAAAAACAGGAGAATTTCAAGGAGACGTAGAAGGTTCAATATGGCCAGACTGAAGCTGTTCTTTTACTAATTGTTTTAAAGCCTCGAGCTTCACTTTTGGAAGCGGCCACTGCTCAACCCATTTAGGGACATTAGTTAACCATTTTAATGGGAGAGCTCGAGGAATCTGAGCAGTGGCTACAAGTTTTCCGACGAGATGGTGAGTGTTGTTCCTAAAGAAAATAAAAGATCTCTTCCCCAGATATTAATAGGTATATTAACAATGTAAAAAGAAATAGATACTTTCTTTCCATTAGACAATTGGCATGACAAAGGTTGAGCGCTTCTCCACACATCTGCTATTGATCCTAAGCCTGTTAAAACAAGAGGAATTTTTTCTTTTTTTCAGTCATTAGGCCACTGCTGGAGAGAAATAACCGAAACATCTGCTTCTGTATCTATTAATCCTTCAAACTGTATACCTTCAATAATCAGTGACATTAAAGGACGAGAGTCATTAATAAGCATTTCTCAAAATATACTTTTTCCCGTACTTCCAAAACCACCGACTCTCTCTCCCTACTTTAGCCTTGTCAGCAGCTACTAGAAATAGGGAGGCGTAAGGTGGTGCAGAAGGGTTAACAGCCTTGGAAGTTCATTTTTTATTTAATAAAACCTTTCAAAAGGCAGCAGTCATTGCCTCTACAGAATCCGAATCCTCCCCAGAACTCACATCTCTATCTGGCTCAGTGGATGAATGTACTATATATCATCTGGAGGTTTGGGCGGAGGCCGAGGTGAAGCCCCCTCCTCAAAATAACATGAGGCGGCCTCACTATCAGCAGCCATTAATTTTAAAGCCTGTGTTATAATGTTACATAGAGTCCACAGCCTTAAAGGAATCACATTTCCTTTTTGATGCTGCCTTCTTAACTCTTTTTGCACCACTTTCCATTCCTTCAAATTTAGCTGTACTTCTGTTTGATATTGAAACCAATAACAATGCTGCTCTATAAGACAGAACAACTCACTCAAGCGGCGAGTAGACGTTTTAATTCCTATAGAATGCAGGAGCCCCTTAACCAGCTCCATATATTGTGACTTTAAAGACGGGGAATTCCCCATAGTTTTTTTTTTTGTTGTTGTTCTTTTTCTCTTATTTTTCTTATTTTTTCGAAAGTCCCCCTTTCAGCGTTTTGCTCCGGGGTGCTCTCCCTTTCGGATTTTTATTTTTCTCTTTTTCTCGAAAGTCCCCCTATCAGCCTTTTGCTCCGGGGTGCTCTCCCTTTCGGATTTTTATTTTTATTTTTTCTCTTTTTCTCGAAAGTCCCCCTTTCAGCCTTTTGCTCCGGGGTGTTTACCCTTTCGGATTTTTATTCTTTTTCTCTTTTTCTCGAAAGTCCCCCTATCAGCCTTTTGCTCCGGGGTGTTTACCCTTTCGGATTTTTATTTTTTTCTCTTTTTCTCTACTTCCCGAAAGTCCCCCTTTTAGCCTTTTGCCCCGGGGTGCTTACCCTTTCGGTTCCGTCGAGCCCCACGTTGGGCGCCAGATGCCGGCGACGGAATGACACACCAACACTGCAGAGTGGTTTAAATCTTTATATTTTAACACCTGCTTCTTACAGCTGCTTAATTTTTATATCTTTTGCACAACCCCCTACAGGGCAAGCTGCCAAGCACTATGATTCAGAGACTATACAGTGCGCAGGCGCAGGGCGAGATAACCTTTACCTTGGCTTATTTACTGCAGCTAAGACTTTGTTTTGGGGAACTTCCTTATCAACTTAGAATCCGTTTTGTCCCAAGGTCTGTTCCTATTGAGGAATCAGAAAAACATCCTTGTGTGCAATGCAATGTTCTTTTCCCACGGGAACAAACAGGATTTTTAGCTGAGCATCTCGTTTGCAAGCACTTTTCAACCTTCCTTAAATCTAGTTCCCTACACATCCAAACATTTCATCCTTTGCATCCCCTTCTCCCACCTTTAATCTCTCCCAGCATCAGGGTCTTTTCCAATGAGTCTGCTCTTCGCATCAGGTGGCCAAAGTATTGGAGTTTCAGCTTCAGCATCAGTCCTTGCAATGAATATTCAGGACTGATTTCCTTGAGGATTGACTGGTTGGATCTCCTTGAAGTCCAAGGGACTCTCAAGAGTCTTCTCCAACACCACAGTTCAAAAGCATCAATTCTTCGGCACTCAGTTTTCTTTATGGTCCAACTCTCACAGCCATACATGACCACTGGAAAAACCATACTTTTGACAATATGGAGCTTTGTTGGCAAAGTAGTGTCTCTGCTTTTTAATATGCTGTCTAGGTCAGTCATAGCTTTTCTTCCACGGAAAAAGCATCTTTTAATTTCATGGCTGCAGTCACCATCTGCAGTGATTTTCAGTTCAGTTCATTTCAGTCGCTCAGTCGTGTCTGACTCTTTGCGACCCCATGAATCGCAGCACACCAGGCCTCCCTGTCTATCACCAACTCCCAGAGTTCTCTCAGACTCATGTCCATCGAGTCAGTGATGCCATCCAGCCATCTCATCCTCTGTCATCCCCTTCTACTCCTGCCCTCAATCCATCCCAGCATCAGAATCTTTTCCAGTGAGTCAACTCTTTGCATGAGGTGGCCAAAGTACTGGAGTTTCCGCTTCAGCATCATTCCCTCCAAAGAAATCCCAGGGCTGATCTCCTTCAGAATGGACTGGTTGGATCTCTTTGCAGTCCAAGGGACTCTCAAGAGTCTTCTCCAACACCACACTTCAAAAGCATCAGTTCTTCAGTGCTCAGCTTTCTTTATAGTCCAACTCTCACATCCATACATGACCACTGGAAAAACCATAGCCTTGACTAGACGGACCTTTGTTGGCAAGGTAATGTCTCTGCTTTTGAATATGCTATCTAGGTTGGTCATAACTTTTCTTCCAAGGAGTAAGGGTCTTTTAATTTCATGGGTGCAATCACCATCTGCAGTGATTTTGGAGCCCAGAAAAATAAAGTCTGACACTGTTTCCACTGTTTCCTCGTCTATTTGCCATGAAGTGATGGGATCAGATGTCATGATCTTCCTTTTCTGAATCTTGAGCTTTAAGCCAACATTTTCACTCTCCTCTTTCACTTTCATCAAGAGGCTATTTAGTTCCTCTTCACTTTCTGCCTTAAGGGTGGTGTCATCTGCATATCTGAGGTGATTGATATTTCTCCTGGCAATCTTGATTCCAGCTTGTGATTCTTCCAGCCCAGCGTTTCTCATGATGTACTCTGCATATAAGATAAATAAGCAGGGTGACAATATACAGCCTTGACGTACCCCTTTTCCTATTTGGAACCAGTCTGTTGTTCCATGTCCAGTTCTAATTGTTGCTTCCTGACCTGCATACAGATTTCTCAAGAGGCAGGTCAGGTGGTCTGTATTCCCATCTCTTTCAGAATTTTCCACAGTGTATTGTGATCCATACAGTCAAAGGCTTTGGCAGTGATTTTGGGGCCCTCCAAAATAAAGTCTGCCACTTTCCATTGTTTCCCCGTCTATTTGCCATGAAGTAATGGGACCGCATGCCATGACCTTACTTTCCGGAATATTGAGTTTTAAACCAACTTTTTCACTCTCCTCTTTTACTTTCTTCAGGAAGATCTTTAGTTCTTCTTCGCTTTCTGCCAGAATTATGGTGTCATTGGTGTATCAGAGGTTACTGATATTTCTCCCAGCAATCTTGATTCCAGCTTGTGCTTCATCCAGCCTGGCATTTCACATGATGTCTTCTGCATATAAGTTCAATAAGCAGGGTGACAATATACAGCCTTGACGTACTCCTTTCCTGATTTGGAACCAGTCTGTTTTTCCATATCTAGTACTAACAGTTGCTTCTTGACCTGCATACGGATTTCTCAGGAGGCAGGTCTGGTGGTCTGGTATTCTCATCTCTAAGAATTTTTCTGTTTGTTTGTGATCCACACAGTCAAATGCTTTGATGTAGTTAATAAAGCAGAAGTAGATGTTTTTCTAGCACTCTCTCACTTTTTCAGTGATCCAACGGATGTTGGCATTTTGATCTCTGGTTCTTCTGCCTTTTCTAAAACCAGCTTGAACATATGGAAGTTCATATTTCATGTATTGTTGAAGCCTGGCTTGGAGAATTTTGAGCATTACTTTGCTAGAGTGTGAGATGAATGCAATTGTGCAGTCGTTTGAACATTCTTTGGCATTGCCTTTCTTTGAGATTGGAATGAAAACTGACCTTTTCCAGTCCTTGTGGCCACTGCTGAGTTTTCAGGATTTGCTGGCATTTTGAGTGCAGCACTTTCACAGCATCATCTTTTAGAATTTGAAATAGCTTGATAGGAATTCTATCACCTCCACTAATTTTGTTCATAGTGATGCTTCCTAAGACCCACTTGACTTTGCACTTCAGGATGTCTGGCTCTAGGTGAGTGGTCACACCATCATGGTTATCTGGGTCATCAGGATCTTTTTTTTTTTGTACAGTTCTTCTGTGTATTCTTGCTACCTCTCCTTTATATCTTCTGCTACTGTTAGGTCTGTAACATTTCTGTCCTTTATTGAGCCCATCTTTGCATGAAATGTTCCCTTGCTATCTCTGACTGTCTTGAAGACATCTCTAGTTTTTCCCATTTTCTTTTTTTCCTCTCTTTGTTTGCATTGATCACTTAGGAAGACTCTCTCATCTCTCTAGGTTATTCTTTGGAACTCTGCATTCAGATGGATATATCTTTCCTTTTCTCCTTTGACTTTAGTTTCTCTTCTTTTCTCAGCTATTTGTAAGGCCTCCTCATTTTGCCTTTTTGTGTTTCTCTTGGGGATGGTTTTGATATCTGCCTCCTGTACAGTGTTATGAACCTCTATCCATCATTTTGCAGGAATGCTGTCTGTCAGATCTAATCCTTTGAATCTATTTGTCACTTCCACTATGTAACTGTAAGGCATTTGATTTACCCCATACCTGAATGGTATAGTGGCTTTCCCTACTTTCTTCAATTAAATATGAATTTTGAAATAAGGAGTTCATGATCTGAGCCACAGTCAGCTCCTGGTCTTGTTTTTGTTATCTGTATAGAGCTTGTCTATCTTTGGCTGCAAAAAATATAATCAATCTGATTTTGATATTGACCATTTGGTGATGTCAATACCAAAATCAGAAGAGAAACTAAAGAGCCTCTTGATGAAAGTCACAAAGAAGAGTGAAAAACCTGGCTTAAAACTCAACGGTCATAAAATGAAGATCATGGCATCCAGTCCCATCATTTCATGGCAAAGAAAAAGGGAAACAATGGAAACAGGGACAGACTTTATTTTGGGGGGCTCCAAAATTACTACGGATGGTGACTGCAGCCATGAAATTAAAAGAGGCTTGCTCCTGGAAGAAAAGCTATGGCCAACCTAGACAGCATATTAAAAAGCAGAGACATTACTTTACAAACTTAGGTCCATCTAGTGAAAGCTATGGTTTTTTGGTAGTCATATATGAATGTGAGAGTTGGACCATAAAGAAAACTGAGTGCTGAAGAATTCATGCTTTTGAACTGTGGTGCTGGAGAACCCTCTTCAGAGTCCCTTGGACTGCAAGGAGAACAAACCAGTCAATCCTAAAGGAAGTAAGTCCTGGATATTCATTGGAAGGACTGATGCTGAAGCTGAAGCTTCAGTACTTTGGCCACCTGATGTGAAGAACTGCCTTGTTGGAAAAGACCCTGATTCTGGGAAAGATTGAAGGCGGGAGGAGAAAGGGCTGACAGAGGATGAGATGGTTGGATGGCATCACTGACTTGATGGACATGATTGTGAGTGGACCCTGGGGGTTGGTGATAGACAGGTAAGCCTGGCATGCTGTAGTCCATGGGGTCTCAAAGAGTCGGATATGACTGAGCAACTGAACTGAACTGATTCGGTGATGTCCATTTGTAGAGTTGTCTCTTTTGTTTTTGGAAGAGAGTATTTGCTATGCCCAGTGTGTTCTCTTGGGAGAACTCTGTTAGCCTTTGCCCTGCTTCATTTTGTACTCCAACGCCAAACTTGGATCAGTTATGATAGGATATTGCATCAAATGGACAAAAATGTCTTAACCTTGATTGTTTAATCTTGCTGTCTTTACCTTTTGACTCTATGGCCTCTGGGCATACTAGTCCTACCCTGTGTATGCAATGGGGCACTGTCTTTCTTTGAAATTCTGTTTTGAATTTCCTTTTATTATAAAAAGCCCATGCATGATGTTAGCTTCATTTCAGGGTTTACCATTTTCCCATAAAAAGACAGATTTCAGATTGCCCCACTGATGAAGTGTGTGGATCTTCTCTAATAGAGAAGATGAAAGAGGTTTACTGCTGCTCATCCTTTTCACGGGTCCTTGATTTGATCAGCAGAAGAGTGATCTAGTGGCTAAAGGCTTGTCCTATAGAGCCAGACAAAACAGGGTTTATATTTCAGCTCTGTAACTGGTCCTGAGCAAGTTCCCAAACCTTTGTAAGCCTCAATTTTCTCATCCATAAAATGGGGATGGTAATAGGAGTGACCTCACAGGGCTATTGAGGAGATTAAATGAGATGATATGTACCCAGGGTAGAGAGTGTTGTCTGCCACATAGTAAACTGCCAGGAAAGTTTATTATGTGTATCTTCACTTCAGCACTCACAAACTGAAAAGCTAAGTGAGAGTGAAAGAAAGGTCAGTGTCCTGTTTTAAAAACCTCTGTGGCTAGTAATGTTAAATGGATAGAAATATGAACCTGTACAGTGAATGGCACTCTAGGAAGGCTCACTGTCTTAAACACTATGTAGACCTTTAGTCCCAGATTTAGTCTGCTTCTTAGCGTGTACAGCCACTGCAGCCTTCTGAGCCTTGAGGATGCCTTGACCTTCTTGGCTGAAAATAAAGATTAGAGTAGCCTGATCTCTGACATTCTTCCACAGTTCATCTCTGGTCATATTCACCAGACCTAGGGCACGTATGACCCTGGACATGTTTCTGGCCTTCCAAGTGAAACCATTCACCTCAGATTGGAACTTGAACATATGTGCCAGGACTCACACCCAGTCAAAACCCAGTTTGAGACTCAAACCCATGAGACCAGGACATGCCCAGCCAAAACCCACAGTCTTTCAACTGAGGCCACAAACCTGGTTTTACCACCTGATGAAGTTCTACTTCTTAATGTCTCACGGAAAAGAGAATTCAGTGAGAGACAGAGTGATAGGTAAGAAGTGAATTTATTTAGAGAGAAACACTCTACAGACTGTGTGCCATCTCAAAAGGCGAGAGCAGCCTTGGGAGAAACACACTGCTGAGGCAAGAATGTGGGCCACTGCAGAAGGCAAGAGTGACCTCAAAATGTAGTGTGGTTAGCTTTTATGGGCTGGCTAATTTCACAGGCTCATGAGTGGGAGGATTATTCCAACTGTGTTGAAGGGGCAGAGATTTCCAGGAATTAGGCCATCACCTACCTTTTGGTCTTTGAGGGTTGGTCTTAGAACTGTCAGGGCACCTCTGGGCATGGCATTTAGCTTGCTGATGTGTTACAATGAATGCATACTGAAGACCAGGGTCTAGCTGAAGTTCACTTGCTTGCCATCTTGGATCCATTTGATTCTAATCAGTTTCTGTTGTGTTCTTGTGCTATGTCATTCTTTCAAAGGCTATGCTGTGCCCCCTTCCCTTCCCACTGCACAAGACCAAGTGTATTTCATAAGAAAGAAGCACCGCCAGGCTTTGTCTTGCTGTATTTGACTCTTCAGATGTAAATTATCCTAGCAAAAGAGGAAAACATTGACATCCTAGGATGTGGCTGACTTGTATATCATTTTCTTATTGCTTATCCTGAGAAATTCTCATTTTCATTCAATAGTGGAAGCTGGGCAAAGGGAAAGAAGAGAGATTTTGAATTTTCCTTTAATTAAAATCAAGGGGAGCAATATCATTAGAGTACTCTTTAACAAACATTTATTGATGCACATTGAGTGGTTCATTCATTCAAGTGAATAATGACAGAAAACAGATACAATGAAAGAAAAAACTGACATCAATTAAAATTTATTTGGCTACCTCCTTTAAGAAAGCTGAACATAACAGATCATTCTGTAGAAGTTCTTTTGCATATCAACATTGGAAACTTAGAGATTAAATTCAGTCATCCCTTGATATTTGGGGAGTATTGGTTCCAGGATCACCCACAGATACAAAAATCTTTGAATGATAAAGTTTCCTCATATAATGTGATGCTGTAGTGTTATATTAAGGTAAATTTTTTTCCAGTTGTATTTGTGTGTATAGTGTATACATTCAATATATTGAGATATTTCATGTAGCCAGTACGTTATTTGGTTATGCTTACTTTTATCACAGCTTTGTTGTGGCAAAGGGGCTTGCATAACTCAGGGTAGCTATGAACTCTGCCATGCAGGGCCACCCAAGACAGATGGGTCATAGTGAAGAGTTCTGGCAAAACATGGTCCACTGGAAGAGGGAATGGCAACCCACTTCAGTATTCTTACGTGGACATGAGCAGCATGAAAAGGCGAAAAGATACGACACTGGAAAGTGAGACCCCCAGATCAGAAGGTGTCCAGTATGGTGCTGAGGAAGCGCAGAGGGGAATTACTAACAGCTCCAGAAAGAATGAAGTGGCTGGGCCAGAGTGGAAACAATGCTCAGTTGTGGATATGTCTGATGGTGAAAGTAAAGTCCAGTGCTGTAAAGAACAATATTCCATAGGAACCTAGACTGTTAGGGTCATGAATCAAGGTAAATTATAGGCAGTCAAGCAGAAGGTGCCAAGAGTGAACATTGACATTCTAGGATTCAGCAAACTGACATGGATGGGAATGGGTGAATTTAATTCAGATAACCATTATATCTACTACTGTGGGCAAGAATCCTTTAAAAGAAATTGAATAGCCATCACAGTCAACAAAAGAGTTCCAAATGCAGTACTTGGGTGCAATCTCAAAAATGACAGAATAATCTTGGTTCATTTCGAGGGCAAACCACTCAATATCATAGTAATCCAAACACTGCCCCAAACACTGATGCTGAAGAAGCTGAAGTTGACTGTTTCTGTGAAGACCTACAAGGCCTCCTAGAACTAACACCAAAAAAAGATGTCCTTTTCATCATAGGGGACTGGAATGCAAAGGTAGACAGTCAAGAGATACCTAGAGTAACATGCAAGTTTGGCCTTGGAGTATAAAATGAAGCATGGCAAGGGCTAACAGAGTTTTGTCAAGAGAACACGATGGTCATAGCAAATACCCTTTTCCAGCAACCCAAGAGATGACCCTACACATGGACATCACCAGATGGTCAATACCAAAATCAGATCGATTTTATTCTTTGCAGCCAAAGATGGAAGAAGCTCTTTGCAGTCAGCAAAAATAAGACCTGAAGGTGACTGTGGCTCACATCATCAGCTCCTTATTGCAAAATTCACACTGTAATTGAAGAAAGTAGGGAAAACCATTCAGATGTGACCTAAATCAAATTCCTTATGATTATACAGTGGAGGTAATGAATAGATTCAAGGGATTAGATCTGGTAGACAGAGTGCCTAAAGAACTACGGATGGAGGTTAGTAACACTGTATAGGAGGCAGAGACCAAAACCAGGCCATAGAAAAAGAAACGCAAGCAGGCAAAGTGGTTGTCCGAGGAGGCTTTACAAATAACTGAGGAAAGAAGAGAAGCAAAAAGCAAGGGAGAAATGGAGAGATATACCTAACTGAATGCAGAGTTCCAGAGAATAACAAGAAAGATAAGAGGGAAAACACTTCAAAGAAGTAGAGGAAAACAGTAGAATGGGATAGACTAGAGATCTCTTCAAGAAAGTTGGAAATATCAAGGGAACGTTTCATGCAAGACTGGGCACCATAAGGGCAGAAATTTTGTAAGGACTTAACAGAAGCAGGGGAGATTAAGAAGAGGTGTCAAGGATACACTGCACTATACAGAAAATATCTTAATGGCCAGGATAACCACCATGGTGTGGTCACTCACCTGGAACCAGACATCCTTGAGTGTGAAGTCAAGCAGGCCTTAGGAACCATTACTAGGAACAAAGCTAGTGGAGGTGATGAAAATTCAGTTGTGTGCTATTTCAAATCCTGAAAGATGATGCTGTGAAAGTGCTGCAATCAATATGACAGAAAATTTGGAAAACCCAGCCGTGGCTAGAGGACTTAAAAAAGTCAATTTTCATTTCAATCTCACAGAAGGGCAGTGCCAAAGAATGTTCAAGCTACCATACAATTGTGCTCATTTCACCTGCTAGAAAGGTACTGGTCAAATTCCTTGAAGCTAGCTTAAACTTGAACCAAGAGCTTCCAGATGTACAAGCTGGATTTAAAAAAGACAGAGGAATCTGAGATCAAATTGCCATCATTTGCTGGATCATAGAGAAAGCAAGAGAATTCCAGAAAAACATCTACTTCTGCTTCATTTTGTATGCTAAAGCCTTTGGCTGTGTGGATCACGCAAACTGTGGGAAATTCTTAAAGAGATGGTAACACCAGGACACCTTACTTGTCTTCTGAAAAGCCAGTATGTAGGTCAAGAAGCAACAGTTAGAACTGGATATGGAACAGCTGACTGGGATGTACATTGTCACCCTGTCTATTTAACTTCTCTGCAGAGTACATCATCAGGCTGTATGAATCAAGATTGCCAGGGAAAATATCAGCAGCTTCCGATGTGGAGGAGGGCACGGCAACCCACTCCAGTATTCTTGTTTAGGAAATCCCATGGACAGAGGAGCCTGGCAGGCTACAGTCCATGGGGTCCTGAAGAGTCAGGACACAACTGAGTGACTAAGCATAGCACAACGCTGCAACCCAGACAACAGATGAGTCAATGGTGGTGCCCTTTATATGGGATTCCCTGGTGGTTCAGCTGGGAAAGAATCCGCCTGTAATGCAGGAGACCTTGGTTTGATTCCTGGGTCGGGATGATTCCCTGGAGAAGGGATAGGTTACCCACTCCAGTATTCTTGGGCTTCCCTGGTGCCTCAAATGGTAAAGAATGTGCCTGCAATGCAAGAGACCTGGATTCGATCCCTGGGTTGGGAAGATCCCTTGGAGGAGGGCAAGGCAACCCACTCCAGTATTCTTGCCTGGAGAATCCTCATGGACAGAGGAGCCTGGAAGGCTATAGTTCATGGGGTTGCAAAGAGTCAGACATGACTGAGTGACTAAGCACATTCAGATACGCAGATGATACCATGCTAATGGCAGAAAGTGAAGAGGAACTAAGGAACCTCTTGATGAGGTGAAAGAGAAGAGTGAAAAAGCTGACTTGAAACTCAGCATTAAAAAATCCAAGATCATGGCATCCAGTTCCATCATTTCATGGCAAATACAAGGGAAAAAAGTGGAAACAGTGACAGATTTTATTTTCCTGGGCTCCAAAGCCCCTTCAGACAGTGACTGCAGCCATGAAATTAAAAGATGCTTGCTCCTTGGAAGGAAAGCTATGACAAACTTAGACAGAATATTAAAAAGCAAAGACATCACTTTGCTGACAAAAGTCTGTGTGTTCAAAGCTATGGTTTTTCCAGTAGTCATGTAGGGATGTGAGGGTTGGACCATAAAGAGGGCTGAGTGCCAAAGAATTGATGCTTTTGAATTGTAGTGCTGGGGTAGACTCTCGAGAGTCCCTTGGAGCGCAAGGAGATCAAAGCAGTCAATCCGAAAGGAAATCAACCCTGAATATTCATTGGAAGAACTGATGCTGAAGCTCCAGTACTTTGGCCACCTGCTGCAAAGAGCTGATTAATGGAAAAGATCCTGATGCTGGGAAAGATTGAAGGCAAGAGGAGAAGAGGATGGCAGAGGATGAAATGGTTAGATAGCATCACTGACTTAATGGACATGAATTTGAGCAAATTCTGGGAGGTAGTGTAGGACAGGGAAGCCTGGCATGCTGCAGCCCATGGAGTCGCAAAAAGTTGGACACAGTTCAGTGACTGAACCACAACAACTATAGAAATTTAGCCTAGGTTTTCTATTCTAAAGTATGGTGGTAGTTTTTAATTGTTGATTTTGGGGGGATGGTATTGTTGGTTTGTGTCTGTGTGTGTGTGCACACGCTTAGTTACTCAGCCAAGTCCAACTCTTTGAGACCACATGGACTGTATCCAGCCAGGCTCCTCTATTCATGGGATTAGCCCAGCAAGAATACTTGAGTGGGTTGTCATTTCCTACTCCAGGTGATCTTCCTGACCCCGGGATGGAACCTGCATCTTCTGAGGCTCCTGCATCTGCAGGCCGTTTCTTTACCACCAAGCCATTTGGGAAGCCCTACTGTTTACTTCATACTAGATCATCAGACAAGAAAATACTATCCACCTGATGCTTGTGAGGAATTTATTGTGGCAAAAAGTGAGTAGGACTTATAGTATGGCTGGTGCTCACAAGGTTAGCAGAGAGTAAAGAACGAAACAGGACCTGAGGTGATTTCTCATCCTGGTTTGATTCCTGGCTGTTAATTTAAAAACTCGGTTTAATACAAGAGATTGTCATTTACCTTTAGAAGTTCTTTTGCTCGTAGTATTCTGGAAGTTCTTTCCTTTTTCATTAAGTATGTAGACGTAGCCAGTGTTATGGATATATTTTCAAGAGGTTAAATATTATTTCTAGGCTTACCATAAGTAGACTTGCTATTTGATTTTCTGCAGTTGTCTAGTTATAAACTTCTCATACTGTATACTTCTTTTGATTTCTACGTTTGGAAACACAGAGGAAGTTATTATTTACACAGAGGTTAACTTGTCTAGTTTTTAAGAATGTCTGTTATAAAAGAACCCAGTGTTGAGGTGAAGACCCATCTAAGCTTATGCACTGTTTACTTGCCTTTGAAGTTTGTGTTATTTTAAGTACTGATCTGTTAAAAATAATACAAAGGCTGTTCTGTTATATCATGAATAAACAAGAGCATGGTACTTCAGTGTTGGCAGATCCTTGATTTCCTGGACTCATCTTACAAAAACTTTTATGTGGTGTTTTCCTGTGTAGAGTCTAATTGTCATGCTTATGTCTGTCTGTCAGTGTGGAGCATCAAGAGGAGAGGTGACAGGAAGGGCAATTTATTAAGTTTGATACTTACCAACTAATGTACTCTAGGTACTTTGCTTACTTACATTAAAATATAATTCTATGTGTATTACAGTATACTTCTAATATCACAAAATCTTTGAATCTTAGTATAGAGGGATGGTAGGGGGAGGGAGAAGGGAGGGGGGTTCAGGATGGGGAACATGTGTATACCTGTGGCGGATTCATGTTGATGTATGGCAAAACCAATACAATATTGTAAAGTAATTAACCTCCAATCAAAATATATAAATTTGTATATAAAAAATTAAAAAATAAAGATAATTTTTTTAACATGGTAGTACTCTTTTTGCCATGTATGCTGAGAAGTACAATTGTGCTCTTTTCTAAATTCATAACATCTTACTGAAGTAGGTAAGAAGCCAATCCTCTCTCCAGGGAATCTTTCTGACCCAAGGATTGAACCTGGGTCTCCTGTATTGCAGGCAGTTTCCTTACCACTGAGCCACCTAAGAATCCCCTTAAGGGGCTGCTGCTTTGCTATTATTTCTCTAAATCCACTTTAATATATCAAGTAGAGTTACCACTTTTGTCTGTCATTTGTGAAGGTAACTTTTCGTTGTTTTAAAGGATAAAGTTTAAGCTTATTCCACTTTTAAAGAGAGATCATTCTAGAAGCTGTGTTTTCTTTATTTTTAAAGAAACTTTTTCTACCTCATTCTTTATTTTCTCTAGTCCTAAGATTTTAAATACACCTGAAGTCTTATGTCTGTATTCATTTTTCTTTTCAATAATTTTATCTTTAGTTCTTCAGATCAGATGATCTCTGTTGCTTTAATTTCAAGTTCACTGTTTTATTCCTCATCTCTATTCTACTGTTAAGCACCTCCAACAATTTTTAAACAAATTTCAGGTATTGCATTTTTTATCTGTAGAACTTATATTTTGTTTATTTTGTAGTTTCTTTCTCTGCTAAAATCCCCTCTTTTCATTCGTTACAAAAATGCCTTCCTTTATTTCATATAGTTATAAAATATTTCTGAATTTCGACACCCAGATCATCCTACGGTTGGTCTCCTTGTTTTTTATATTTTGAAAACAGATCACATTTTCCTAGTTATTCATACATTGAATAATTTTACATTGTTCTCTGGACAGTGTGTACATTATGGTATGGAAACTGTAGATTCTGCTGTGTTCTTCTGAATAGTATTGATTTTTTTGTTGTAGCAGGCAGTTAATTTGGTTGGACTCAAACTGAAGACCCTAAATTTTGGGCATCAGTGAAAATTCCAGTTCAGTTTTTTTAACTGGGTTTTTGCAATATGCCCCATACATGTATAGTTCAAGGGTCAATCAGAAATTTGGACTGGGTTTATATGGAGTTTGGGACTTGCCCAGAAGGCTTTCTCCTATCTGGGATTTTCCTCCCACTTTGTAAAGATTGTAGTTGCCCTAACCTCTGTACTAAGGTTCTTCAGTCCAGGAATACTGTATGTGTCTATTGATGACTTACACCTATCCTTAGGTAACAGGGTAAAAAAATAGAATATATTAAACTTTAAAATAAAGGAAAACCTACTGTAAGTCAGTCCATTCTTCCAATTCTTTGACCCCTTGTGATGATTTTGCTGTTTTTATTCAGTCCCAAAAGCCTTCAGGTTTTTTTTTTTTCCCCCTATTTTATTTGGAGTTTATAGTTAGAGTAGGTCTTTGTGAGCATGTACTCAGCCATACCAAAAGCAAAACTCTTGCTTTCTTCTTAAATTCAAATTTTTATCAATTTCAATGGGATTCAGATGATTAAGACTTAATAGTAAGGCCCCTTAGAATATAAAGTCTATAGAATTTTACCCTGTTCATAATATGTTAGGCTACAATTGAGTGGAAACTAATGTGAATGGCTACAAATGTTTACTGATTCAGCATTTGATAGATTAATTAATGTTACTAGTGGAAGTTAGCAGCTTCAGATCATTTAAGTATGTTTTAGGTTCACTCATGATCAATAAATAGTCTTATATATCTATAAGTCTAGAATCTTAATTAAATGGTCACCCTTCATTAAAAAGTAAACATAGAAACCAACTCTATGAATTGGTTGACAATATTTCCCACTATAGTTAGGTTTGGCTGAGACATGTGGGAAGTATAATTCACTGTAACCCATTTTGGGAAAATAAGTCCTTAACAAGCCTTGTCCAAATGTGAGGAACCAGCTAGGATTATTAAAAATCATTAAGACTAAGTGTTAATATGCCAAAGAAACTTTTGTTTAGGTAGAAATTAATTTTGCCATTTTTCTTTTTGTAAGTCAAGATTCTAGAGCCCAAATATCTTGCAACTTCTGTTGTTTAGATACTAAGTTGTACCAGGCTTCTTTGTCCATGGGATTTCCCAGGCAAGAATATTGGAGTGGATTCCTATTTTCCTCTCCAGATGATCTTCCTGACCCAGGGGATCAAACCCGCATCTCCTTCACCAGCAGGTGGATGGATTCTTTACCATTGAGCCACCAGGGAAGCCCTATCTCAACAATTATCTTTTACTAAGTAAGTTCATTGTTCTCTGATCATGTATCAAATAGAACCTAACATATCCTGTGATAATTACTTTCTTTCAAAAGCATCTGTAACACAGGCCTGATTATATTACTCGTGAACTTGTTGTAAGGTCAGGTTCAAAGTCCTTGTCTAATCCATTCTCCCTGCTTTTCTATCCTTGCTCTGGGGAACTCTCCCACCATCTTCACATCTCACCAAGGTGCTACACTCTTTCTTGCCTCAGGTGTTTGCTCTGTGTTATGGACTGAATCTTCATGTCCCCTACATCCATACATTGATACCACCCATACCCCACTTGGAGTGGGGCCTTTGAGAGGTCTTGGTTTAGATAAGGACTTGAGGGTGGGGCCCTGTGATCGGATAAGTGTCTTTATAAGAAGAACAGAGCAGAAATTGCTTTCTCCATGGTGTGAGGCCATCTGTAATTCAGGAGGAGGTCTCTCACTAGAACCTGACCATGCTTATCTTCAACTTCCAGCCTCCACGACTTCAAGAGTAAATTTCTGTTTTTTAAGCCAGCCAGTCTGTATACTATGATAGCCAGAGCTGGCTAATTAAGACACCTGTTTTCTCTTTGCTTGAAACGTGCTGTCTTATCATCTCTACCATTGGGTCCGCCTTCCTCCAGCTTCTCTCACTTTTTAAAAAATTTTGTTTTAAATATCACGTCCTCAGGAAGACCTCTTTAACGATCTAAGCTTTCCATTTCACCTCTGTTTGTTAAGTCCATCTTATAAACACCCATCGATTATACACATTATACAATAAACCTCTTTTGTAGCTTGCCTCACACAAGTAACCTGTGCGGTATTTGCTTCTTTGCTCATTGTAGGTTCAAAAGATGATGGCAGAGGCTTTATCTGTGGTGCTTACTGCTAAGTGCCTAGTCAAGTGCACAGTATGTAATAACAGAATTTGTTCAGTGATAAAATGGAGTGATCTGCATGGTACTCACTTAAATGAGTATTGATTGCTTCAGGAAAGGGCATCTCCTACAAGATCCCTACGACTTTCCGAAAAGCACTGCTGCCACTGAAACAGCTAATAATAAACATTACAACACAGCAAGACAACTCATATCCGCTTTGTGTGACAATTTAGTGTCAGACACTTCTCATTTCATGTATGAAAACATGATCTCTGTCAGTGCCTCTTTTTAGACTGTCAGAATATGAAGCTATGAATTTTGCATATTAGCAGAGTTATTTCTAGAGTATTTCTGTTTCTTAAACATCTCGCGTTAAGGCTATTTAGTCCTCAAAGCTGTCTTAAAAGGCATGTATCTCTCACTGTTATTCAAAGAAATTGGGTAACTGATTTGAGAATATAACAATATTTGAACTTTTTAGTTTATTCTATCTATTATCTACCTTGAATAATAATTCAAACAAAACAATTCAAAACTTAAAAGGGAGAGCAATTTTATTAAGTGCATTTCCTGTTTTTTTTTGGAGGCATGCCAATATTGTAATGCACTTTTCCAATCCTTTTAAGCAGAATATGAGCTGACTTATTCATAGCTGTATGCTCACAGAGAAACTTGAGTCTGGCTCTGTGTGTTCTAAGCTGTGTTCTTTGAACCTCATTTTATTTATCTAGAAAATGTGATAATAATATGTACTTAGTATGAGATTCAAAAATAACGTATTCAAAACCCTAGCATATAGTAAATACTTAAAAAGTCATAACTATTATAAATAGAGACAGAAACCGAGCCAGATGTTATTCTTGGGACTGGTTCTTACTGTACAGAGTGATATTTTCCAGAGCAATGGAGGAAATATTTACCATAAAAAGGAAAATAGAATTTGAGCCCTCTTCTGCAGTATTAATTTTCCTTATTTAAATTGATTTTCTAGGGTTTACTCATTTTATCCTAACAAATAATGAGATTGGGCATGGCCATAAATAATACATCCTAATCCTGAAAAAAATTAATTTAAAATATAGCCACATAAAATGCAAAAAAGCATGACTAATTTTTTCCTTTAAGCTTTCAGTTTATCAATTGTGTGAACCTACCCTTAACTTTATATCACTCTCCAAGGTTTAATTTCAAACTTTGATGATCAGAACTCCACAGTGTCAGACATTATAAGGTCCAGAGCTACTCTGAAATATTAAGACTTCAGTTTAAATTGAAGTTCCTTTTTTCCTTTTTGATTTTGTTGGATTTGATATATTAAAGTATATGAGTTTATAGAAAGCATTGAGTTCATTCTTTTCATATTTATAAAGAGTGCAAAAATGGATTCATTCCTTTGTTGAAAAATAAATAACCTGTAAATTATGATGATGTGGTAGTAATCTTCTTAAGTATTAGCACATTAATTTTAATATAATTAGAACATCAGAAATCATGTAAATCATAGCCTATTGTTTTTTATCTTATTGTTCTGTTGATTATAGCTTAGGGAAAAGTGAAGAAAACATGATGTTATATGAAAGAGAATTCACTTTTTTAATGTATTTTTTATTAAAAAAATGTTTTTGGACCACACTGCGCAGCTTATGGGATCTTATTTCTCTGACCAGGGATTGAACTTGGGCTATGGCAGTGAAAGCCTGGAATCCTAATGACTAGGCCACCAGGGAATGCCTGTGAATTCACTTCTTAATGAAAACTTTTCCTGTAAGAAAATGCACTCATAGTAATAGTTCATAATAAGCATTCATTGAATACCGATTATCCACGGGCACTGTTCTGAGAGATTTGAGTGAATTAACTTGTTTCATTCTCGCAACACCGTGCAAGGAAAGCCCTACTACTCTGTCCATCTCGTGGACAAGGATACTTAGCAGTGGACACACTGAGTATCTCAGCCACCATTCCCTGGCCAGGGAGTGGCAGAGGAGTCAGACTGCCTGGCAACAGATGATGCCGAGGTGGAAACTTGCCCACAGGATGTTTCCTGGGGAGAGCTCCTGGGACCGGCACCTGGAAGGGAAGGAGGGAAGCAGCTGAGCCGGGGCGGATGGTGGTGCAGCTGCAGGGCTGACCTCAGCCTCCTCTTGGGAGCATTGGGCTGCAGGAGTCGTTCAGATTTCTCCTTAGCTGAGGCTTGATTTGTTTGATTAATAGGTGTATCAATATTCTTCTCCTTGGGTGTATCCTGTATGGGACTCTCTGGACTTTCTGAACTTGGGTGACTATTTCCTTTCCCATGTTAGGGAAATTTTTGACTAGAATCTCCTCAAGTATTTTCTCAGACCCTTTCTTTTGGTCCTCTTTTTCTGGTACTGCCATAACTTGAATGTTGGTGTGCTTAATATTGTCCCAGAGGTCTCTGAGACTGTCCTCATTTAAAAAAAAAAATTCTTTCTTCTGCTCTGCTTCAGTTATTTCCAGCATTCTATCTTCCAGTTCGACATACACTTCGTCCAAGGTAAGGAGCAGCAGCTGCGCTTTGCTGGAGCAGCTGTGAAAAGATACCCCATGTCCAAGGTAAGAGAAACCCAAGTAAGACGGTAGGTGTTGCAAGAGGGTATCAGAGGGCAGACACACTGAAACCATAATCACAGAAAACTAGTCAATCTGGTCACACTAGGACCACGGTCTTGTCTAACTCAATGAAATTAAGCCACCCAGGATGGGCGGGTCATGGTAGAGAGGTCTGACAGAATGTGGTCCACTGGAGAAGGGAATGGCAAACCACTTCAGTATTCTTGACTTGAGAACCCCATGAACAGTATGAAAAGGCAAAACGATAGGATACCAAAGAGGAACTCCCCAGGTCAGTAGGTGTCAATATGCTACTGGAGATCAGTGGAAAAATAACTCCAGAAAGAATGAAGAGATGGAGCCAAAGCAAAAACAATACCCAGTTGTGGATGTGACTGGTGATAGAAGCAAGGTCCAATGCTGTAAATAGCAATATTGCATAGAAACCTGGAATGTCAGGTCCATGAATCAAGGCAAATTGGAAGTGGTCAAACAGGAGATGGCAAGAGTGAACATTGACATTCTAGGAATCAGCGAACTAAAATGGACTGGAATGAATGAATTTAACTCAGATGACCATTATATCTACTACTGCGGGCAGGAATCCCCTAGAAGAAATGGAGTAGCCATCATGGTCAACAAAAGAGTCTGAAATGCAGTACTTGGATGCAGTCTCAAAAATGACAGCATGATCTCTGTTCATTTCCAAGGCAAACCATTCAGTATCACAGTAATCCAAGTCTACGCCCCAACCTGTAATGCTGAAGAAGCTGAAATTGAACAATTCTATGAAGACCTACAAGACCTTTTAGAACTAACACCCAAAAAAGATATCCTTTTCATTATAGGGGACTGGAATGCAAAAGTAGGAAGTCAAGAAACACCTGGAGTAACAGGCAAATTTGGCCTTAGAATACAGAATGAAGCAGGGCAAAGACTAATAGACTTTTACCTAGAAAATTCACTGGTCATAGCAAACACCCTCTTCCAACAACACAAGAGAAGATTCTACAGATGGACATCACCAGATGGTCACCACCAAAATCGGATTGATGATATTCTTTGCAGCCAAAGATGGAGAAGCTCTATACAGTCAGCAAAAACAAGACGTGGAGCTGACTGTGGCTCAGATCATGAGCTCCTTATTGCCAAATTCAGACTTAAATTGAAGAAAGTAGGGAAAACCACTAGACCATTCAGGTATGACCTAAACAAAATCCCTTATGATTATACAGTGGAAGTGAGAAATAGATTTAAGGGCCTAGATCTGATAGATAGAGTGCCTGATGAACTATGGAATGAGGTTTGTGACATTGTACAGGAGACAGGGATCAAGACCATCCCCATGGAAAAGAAATGCAAAAAAGCAAAATGGCTGTCTGGGGAGGCCTTACAAATAGCTGTGAAAAGAAGAGAGGTGAAAAGCAAAGGAGAAAAGGAAAGATATAAGCATCTGAATTCAGAGTTCCAAAGAATAGCAAGAGGAGATAAGAAAGCCTTCCTCAGTGATCAATGCAAAGAAATAGAGGAAAACAACAGAATGGGAAGGACTAGCGATCTCTTCAAGAAAATTAGAGATACCAAGGGAACATTTCATGCAAAGATGGGCTCGATAAAGGACAGAAATGGTCTGGATCTAAGAGAAGCAGAAGATATTAAGAAGAGGTGGCAAGAATACACAGAAGAACTGTGCAAAAAAGATCTTCACAACCAAGATAATCATGATGGTCTGATCACTCACCTAGAGCCAAACATCCTGGAATGTGAAGTCAAATGGGCCTTAGAAAGCATCACTATGAGCAAAGCTAGTGGAGGTGATGGAATTCCAGTTGAGCTATTTCAAATCCTGAAAGATGATGCTGTGAAAGTGCTACACTCAATATGCCAGTAAATGTGGAAAACTCAGCAGTGGCCACAGGACTGGAAAAGGTCAGTTTTTATTCCAACCCCAAAGAAAGGCAATGCCAAAGAATGCTCAAACTACTGCACAATTGCACTCATCTCACATGCTAGCAAAGTAATGCTCAAAATTCTCCAAGCCAAGCTTCAGCAGAACGTGGACCATGAACTTCCAGATGTTCAAGCTGGTTTTAGGAAAGGCAGAGGAGCCAGAGATCAAATTGCCACCATCCACTGGATCATGGAAAAAGCAAGAGAGTTCCAGAAAAACATCTATTTCTGCTTTATTGACTATGCCAAAGCCTTTGAGTGTGTGGATCACAATAAACTCTGGAAAATTCTGAGAGAGATGGGAATACCAGACTACCTGACCTGTCTGTTGAGAAACCTATATGCAGGTCAGGAAGCAACAGTTAGAAATGGACATGGAGCAACAGACTGGTTCCAAATAGGAAAAGGAGTACGTCAAGGCTGTATATTGTCACCCTGCTTATTTAACTTATATGCAGAGTACATCATGAGAAACGCTGGACTGGGGGAAGCACAAGCTGGAATCAAGATTGCTGGGAGAAATATCAATCACCTCAGATATGCAGATGACACCACCCTATGGCAGAAAGTGAAGAGGAGCTTAAAAGCCTCTTGATGAAAGTGAAAGAGGAGAGTGAAAAAGTTGGCTTAAAGCTCAACATTCAGAAAACGAAGATCATGGCATCTGGTCCCATCACTTCATGGGAAATAGATGGGGAAACAGTGGAAACAGTGTCAGACTTCATTTTTGGGGGCTCCAAAGTCACTGCAGATGGTGACTGCAGCCATGGAATTGAAAGACGCTTACTCCTTGGAAGAAAAGTTATGACCAACCTAGACAGCATATTCAAAAGCAGAAATATTACTTTGCCAACAAAGATCCGTCTAGTCAAGGCTATGGTTTTTCCAGTGTTCATGCATGGATGTGAGAGTTGGACTGTGAAGAAAGTTGAGCACCGAACAATTGATGCTTTTGAACTGTGGTGTTGGAGAAGACTCTTGAGAGTCCCTTGGACTGCAAGGAGATCCAACCAGTCCATTCTGAAGTAGATCAGCCCTGGGATTTCTTTGGAAGGAATGATGCTAAAGCTGAAACTCCAGTACTTTGGCCACCTCATGCGAAGAGTTGACTCATTGGAAAAGACTCAGATGCTAGGAGGGATTGGGGGCAGGAGGAGAAGGGGACTACCGAGAATGAGATGGCTGGATGGCATCACCGACTAGATAGACGTGAGTCTGAGTGAACTCCAGGAGTTGGTGATGGACAGGCAGGCCTGGCGTGCTGCGATTCATGGGGTTGCAAAGAGTCAGACACGACTGAGCAACTGAACTGAACTGATCTTCCAGTTCACTTAGCTGCCTCTGAGGCAAATTCGTGGCCTTGGGAGAGGCAGTTCCCTTTGGCTAAGGGCAGTTCCTGGGTAGAGATTCCACAGGGTGAGCCCAGCAGCTGGAGGAGTGGAGGTACATGTGTACGCCTATCAGTTAATGCCCATGTAACTTGTGTGTTACCTGCTTGGTTAGGATCATGGCAGACTGACATGCTGGCAACAGTCTCATTTGTCTTTTAGAACATGACAGAGCTCATGTGATTTAGAAAAAAGTAATTAGTACCAAGATTGCTGTCATACTATTCTGTGATCACAAATGTTAGACTTGGAAGGGATCTCAGTACAGAGTGTTACAATTGCTGTCAAGGGGATAAAGTATAGAAGAGAAAAGGGCCTTTAAAATCGTGGATTATTTACATGTGTATGACACTGTTAACAACCGGCCAGAGAGCTGCTTTGTGGTTTCATGTCCTGAAGCTTTGCTGCCATGTTAATTAATAACTGTGTAGTCCAAACCACCTTCTTTGCCCAAAGCGGTGCTTTAAATAGCAAGTTGTTTTTGCTGAAGACTCGCAGGACATAAGACATACAGTATTTGTCACAGACTTCTTAATGGTATCACTGCTAAAATAAGAACATGATTATATTTTTCAATCTTAAAGTTCCAGCAGTGTTCAGATCACCTACTGAAATGTGTATCACCTTCAAAGTCTGGGCTGCAAGCATTACCACTCTCTGCTTCTGCTTGTAGATTTTTCCTATACCTTTTATGAAGATTTGGGATAGGTTTGCATTAATAAGAATTACTCTTCCAGGGGAAAGTTCTATCTAAGGCTCTAAAGCATTCTCTAAAGTTTAGAGAACGAAAAAGGCATAGAAAAATGCTATGCACATGACGGTAACTAGGCTTCAGTTCTGGGGATGGCAGAGATGTTTGCTCCCTGAGAGAGTCATCCTCGTAGGATTCTGCAGATGTGTTTCTGAATGTGGATCTTAAATTTGACCCAGGATTTATTAACTGAAAAGCAAATATCTATGATTGAGGACAGCCAGTAAGATACTAAGATAAATCTTCTAATTAAGTTAGAAAAATAACTCTCTTTACAGCTGACCTTGAAAATAAGGGAAAGCATAGTCTGATAGAAAGTGGAAAGGCTTTCACACCACGTATCCTCATCTATGATGTGAAAAGGGCATTATCAAAAACACATTTTTAAAAATATAATTTATTTCAGTTCTATGATGGAATAAATAAAACCCATGCATATCAACAGATGCAAAAAATGGGAAGTAATCTTTGGTGAGTAATTTAACACATTGTATAGATTGTGGAATCATTTTGATGGAAAACTAGGCTGTCAGAGACACTGCGGAGTTCAGACATTTTTAATGTGTAACCTTAACTAAATCAATGTGTCCTGAAGCCACATGGCAATGGTTATAAAATCCACCCAGCACATATATACACACATACATACATAAACGCAGTTTAATTCTGGGCCAATAAGTAGAAAACATTTATAGATGTCTTCTCTTTAACCACTGTGAAATGACTGGAAGAAAGTAAAAATTTTTCCTTCTAATTTTACTGAGATATAATTGACATATACTACTGTATAAGTTTAAGGTGACTAGCATAGTGATTGACTTACATACGTCATAAAACGATTAACACAATAAGTTTAGAGAACATCCTTTATCTCACATAGATGCAAAAGTAAAGAAATAGAAACATTTTTTCCTTTGTGATGAAAATTCTTAGGATTTACTCCCGTAACCACTTTCATGTAAATCATATAGCAGTTTAATTGTTAATCATGTTGTACAGTGTCCCTCTAGTACTTGTTTATCTTGTGATTGAAAGTCTACACCTTTTGATGCCCTTAATCTAGTCCATCCCTCTCGTTACCCCCACCTCTGATAACCACAAATGTGATCTTTCTTTTTTTTAATGAATTTGTTTATTTTTGAGGCATAACTAACCTACAATACTGTACAACTTTCTGGTACTTAATAACATAGTGATTTGATATTTCTCTAGATTGGCCACCTTGATGAATCATGTTATCACAGAAAGTAAGTTTTGATGTTAGATTTCTTCTGTTACGCAGCTGCAGAAACCCAGTAATCCAATAGATTCTTTTCTAGGTTACTTCTTTTGATTCTAGGTATAGTTGCCCCAATCCAAAATCCTTATATAATACCTTCTATACTAGAATGATCTTTAGTTAAATTTGACCAAGTATTACAATGGGAAAATGCAGTGATAAAAATTGCCTTTTAGAATCTTTAGTGATGCTTTATTATTATTTGTGTATGTGTGTGGAGGGGGGAATACTTTGAAAAACATACATTTTAATTTATATTTAAATTTATATAATTTATAACTTATCAGTTCAGTTCAGTTGCTCAGTTGTGTCCAACTCTTTGCCAGGCCTCCCTGTCCATCACGAACTCCCAGAGTTTACTCAAACTTATGCCCATTGACTTATAAATCTAACCTAAATCCAAATGGTGGTGAAATTTTTAGGACTTTTCCAATATGAGTTTTCTTGAGATAAGTAGCTTATGACATGAAAGTGAAAGTCGCTCAGTCATGTCCGACACTTTGTGACCTCATGGACTGCAGTCCATGGAATTCTCTAAGCCAGTATACTGGAATGAGTAGCCTTTTCCTTCTCCAGGGGATCTTCCTAACCCAGGGATAGAACCCAGGTCTCCCACATTACATGCAGATTCTTTACTAGCTGAGCCACAAGGGAAGCCCTGCTTATGAGATGAGTGACCACATGAACAGTGGCATCAAAAACTTTGGGCCTTAACTAACATTGGTTGAAAATGTGTATAAGCCATTGGTGTCTAATCTTACATGAGACAAAATCAGATTTAACTGACAGATCTTACTTAATATTAGCCAAAGCAGTTTGCTAAGAAATTCCTTTCTTTCTCTCTCTTCTTCCAACCTCTTTCCTCTCTTCCTTTTCTTCCTTCTTTGACTCTTTCTCAGTTGCTCGTTCATTAGCCACCCATTGTTTTCCAAGCCCTGTTCTAGGCACTGGATATACAAGATACAGGATACAGTAGTCAACAGTTTCCAGGGTTGTTTTCTTGTGGGAGAAGACAGAAGATGAAAAAAAAAAAAAAAGCAGGCTAAATAATAAGTGGTGTAAAGAATGTAAAGCCTAATGATGGACTAGAGACGAGTGACTAGAGACACCCTTTAGCTGGAGTAGGAAGGGAGGGCTTCTCAGGAGCTAAGACCTGAACGAGAAGGAGGCAGTTTTGCTACTGCTACCTTGGAACAGCACTGATGTTACTCTGAACTCATTATGGTAGGAGCTTATTACGGTCAGGGGACAGCCAGTGTGGTTGGAGCTCCATGATTAAGGGGAAGAGTGGGAGGAGAGATAGGTAGAGGCCAGCTCACGTGGGGTGGTACAGACCATGGTAAGAAGTTTAGATTTATTTTGATTAAATGGAAGGGTATTGGAGAATTATAAGCTGGCACATGATTTGAAGCCTTCTGAGAATGTATTTAAAAGATGTTGGTGAGACTGTCATTCTCTAGATGACAGAATGTCGTTATTCAGTGTATAGTAAAGAAACCCCTTGCAGGTCTCCCCATTGGCTAAACAGTTAAAAACATTTTTAATTTTATCTCCAATTCATGTACCAATACAAAGTCTGCATTTGATTTAACTTGTAGAAAGTTCTGGGCTTCCCAGATGGTGCTGGTGGTAAAGATCCCGCCTATCAATAGAGGAGACATATGAGTCGCAGGTTTGTTCCCTGGGTCAGGAGATCCCTGGAGAAGGGAATGGTTACCCACTCCAGTATTCTTGCCTGGAGAATCCCATGGACAGAAGAGCCTGGCGGGCTATAGTCATAGGGTTGCAAAGAATCGGACACGACTGAAGCAACATAGCACGCACGTAGTTCATAGCTAATTTGCAGCTTTCTTCTAGCAATCATATAATATTGTATAGTATACTTTTTCCCTTTCTTAAACTTTCATTTAAGTAGGTAATGTGTTAATAATATCCAAAAATAAAAACAATACAGAAATTTATGTGTTAAAAAAAGGTTTTCTCCCATTCCTGCATCTGCTCAACTCACTGTTCATCTTTGACCCCAGACTCAGCCTCCTGTGTTAGTTTCTAGTGTTTCTTCATGCAGATACAAGCAAATTTAAATATGTATTCTTACTTCCCTTCTCCCCTCCCTTCACCAAGACTTGTGTGTATGTGTGTGTATTCTTCTACATATTGCTTTCTTTACCTAAAGATGAGTCTGGAGATTTTTCCCCTTCAGTACACGGAGCTTGCCCACTCCGCTTTAGAGTAGGGAGGCTTTTCATTGAGTGAAAAGTCGTGGTGGTGGTGCTGCTAAGTCGTGTCTGATTCTTGCGACCCTGTGGACGGTAACTCACCAGGCTTCTCTGTCCTTCCATGGGATTTCCCAGGCCAGCATATTGAAACGGGTTGCCACTTTCTTCTCCAGGGGATCTTCCCAACCCAGGGATCGACCCCAGGTCTCCCGCAATGCAGGCAGATTCTTTGCCAGCTGAGCCACCAGGAGTGAAAAGTGCTGTATGCTGTTTAAACCAGTCTTCACTGATGGATTCCTGGTTTTACAATGCTTCAGCAATAAGCATTATAAAACCAAGAATTTGGTTTTTACCTTTTGGTTTTACAATGCTTCAGTGAATAAACTTTTTTGTATATCATTCTATATTTGTAAGATATAACTGTAAGATAAATTCTCCTGAGTGGGGAGGCTGGATTGAAGTATACTTTTCATACTATATAATTTCGGTGGTAAGTACCATTATTACCACTATAAGTGTGTGGTAAGTTATGGTAATTTTAATGGTTGGCTTTACTCTTTCCTTATCTTTTACCTACATTTTTTCTTGTTGTCTTTTAATATTGTCTATTATCTGTCTGAGCCATGCCTGACAGATAGTAGACAGTAAGTATTTGCTGTCTTAATGAATAGCTTGAAGTATAGCAGTATTACTTCTAAGGCTAGTGCAGTAATACCTGGTATGCAAAGAAGGAGTCAGTGAATTTAGTGAAAGAGTTAATGAGTATAGGATTTTTTTAAAAAAGAGAATCCATTGTATCAATAGCAATAAGGAAATTATAGAATGGGCTAATCTTATCTTTTTTTAACTTGATGCTGTTATATCATAAATTAAAATGATATTCCATCAGTACATGACCTTAGGGCAAGTGTAATCCTATACTATATGGCAGATGAGACTTTTAAGGAAACATTCATGAGGAAATTGTCCAGTGAGTAAATCAGAAGGTCAATACAGAGAACTGGCCGGGCAAGAATGAATCTGCATTAGGGAGCTTTAGATAACATCAGTGGTCTAAGAAAATTCTGGCAAGCTTTTAAAATAAAATGCTTAAACTTTGTAACAATATATGATTATACCTTATGCATTCAATAATCTTGCTATACATTCTAGTCTTGATTGTTTTATGATTTATATCTACATGAGCCAAAGAAACATTCTAAAACATTTAAAATGTGGTATTACTGCTCATGAAATATGAATGTGCAATAAAAATCTCTTGTCATTGGGTAAGAATGTCAGGCTGGAGTGCTGCTCACAGTTACTAATCCTTGTATATGAAACAACTCATCAGAGAAGATTGTGGATACCGAATAGGAGAGCACTCAGACGAGGGCCTGCTCTCAGAGTAGAGATGATCAGGCATGAAAACACACTTTACCTTGTCAGACTTATTTCAATGTGTACCTGCCAGATATTACACATCACAGTGACAGAATGGGCATGTGTCTTTCACGTTTTTTTCGTGCTTACTCAATAATCTGGCATCAACATATGACAGAATGATTTCATCAGACCTCAGCGATTGTGATATTGAATATCACTCTGTAGGCATTCATAAGACATGTGAAGATATACCGTATTTTAAACAAGTTTAATTTATGAAAATCCACTTGTTTAACAAAAAGATTTTTTGCTTTATGAATGATGTTTTCAACATTACCTTGAAGCATCATTTTCATCATGCATTTGAATAAGAATTCAACCTATAAATATGTATTTTCACTAAATGCTGTTTCAGAAACAATATTCTAAGTACTGTTTTGGAAATAATTACAAGAACAGGAATTAATAATCTTCTGACATTTCTGAAAACTCCTTACAAGTGTTTGAAAGTTGGCTTATACTTCTCTTGAATATTTTCATTGTTTTAGAGATTTTAAGAGCTAAGCTGTCATGTTCAAATATCTACATTGGCTACAGAATATATACATTTATAATTAAAATAATATGAAATATAGTTTTAATAAAAGTAAAGTATTTAGATATGCCTTATTGAGATATGCCTTATAGGAACTATCTCATAGTATCTTTTCATGCCTGGCAATACTTCATTACTTGTACAACACTCAAATTAAATATATGAGTTTATTATATAAACTCTACCCACAGTTATCAGGCAGTTCAGCAACCAGCACACATATGGTATCTGAAACCAATGTTGTTTTTTTATTCTTTGCTAACATACTTCATAAAGATATAATAGGTTTTACATTCATGAACAAGTTTCAGTCTTCTCTTGTTAAAAAACAGATAGTACCAGATTAGTTAGAATGATTTCTGGATGTAACTGGAACTTCCTCTTGCTATGGATTTTTTTTCCATACTTTTTTAAACCAACAATCTCATGTAATCTTCATAGATGTTACACTAAACACTTAGAAAACTTTTCTTTCTGTATCAGACACTGACCTGTGAACCTTGCAGAGAGATCACGAGGCTTTCAACAAAGTCAAGAACATTGTTGGCCAAGCATTGCTTACATGCTAGTAGAGGAAGCTGTAGTAAAAAAGGAATTAATTATAGTAAAATCTAGTTACATTTTGTATTGCCTTTTGAATAAAAGTATAAATATTTATATTCTTCCAGTTAAAAAGGTAAAACCTTGGATCAGTTGCTTAAACTCTAGCAGTAATTCTTTTATTTGATTGATAAACGTCTTGAGTGTAAACAGTTTGGTTTCTTAAGTTGGCAAGGACTAGTTCAGTTTTTAGAACTATGACACTGGCCTAAGTAACTCGCTTCACTCTGGTGAAACACGGAGCTTCAGACTAGGTCAGCCTTCTCGCAGGTCCTGCTGCGTGTGCCACGGATACAAGGTCCTGACTGCTCTTTACCAGTATTATTTCTCAGGCCTGTGTTTGCAGCAAGGGACCTCGAGCGACGAGGTAGTGTCTCCATTCGGGACATGCTGCTGGCCCTAAAATGATGGGTCGCTCAAGCTCCTGGAAAGCGACCTACTGCCCATGCAGGCTTCACCTGGCCCTCTGCCTGACCCTTAGTGATTGGGTTTAGCTGTCGTGAATATGCTGACTTTAGCACTGTCGATTTCACTGTGAGTAAGGGAGCCTGTCGCGTCTGATTCCGGAGTCCTGTGTCTTGCTTCTGTGCTTTCTTCCTGGACTCGCTAGGCTGAGGGCCTGCAACAGTCGCCTTGTTTCTCTCTGCTTAGGGGTCAGTTCTGTCCTGCCCGGCAAGAGTTGTGTCCTGTGTTTTGTCCAGTCTTCTACTTGTTTATGACGATATCTTAAGTCTACTCCCAGTGATACCATCCTGCCTGGAAGCTGAAATCTGGGATTTGTTTGTTTGTTTGCTTAGATTTATCTGTTAAAATTCATCATCTTGGAAAAAAATTCATCATCTACTTTTTGTTCTCCATGAACAAAACAAATACACGACTTTATTCATAGCAGCACTACACGCAATAGCCAAGACACGGAAATAACTTAAGTATCCATCAACAGATGAATGGATAAAGATGTGGTGCATATATGCAATGGAATATTACTCATCCTTTAAAAAAGAACAAAATAATGCCATTTGCAGCAACATGGATGCAACTAGACATGATCGTACTGAGTGAAGTAAGTCAGAGGAAGACGTACCATATAGTATGAAAGATGTACCATATGGTATGAAAGATATACCAAATACCGTTTATATTTAGGTGGGTAAACAACAAGGTCCTACATTATAGCACACTATATTCTATATCCTATGAAAAACCATAATGGAAAATAATATTTAAAAAAAGAATGTATGTCTATGTGTAACTGAATCACTTTGGTGTATGGCAGAAATTGACGCAACATTGTAAGCCAACTATACTTCAGTAATACAAGAATGGAAAAAAACCCCAAAACGAGCAAATATACAGCTTTTAAAGACTCTGTCTGACAACTGAACTCCAGTATCTGAAACTTTGTGATTCTTTTGTATTTTTGTCTTGTCTTTGATTACCTTTGACAAGGTAATTTTCCCACAATATGGGGATATTGTATTTGCAGCACTGTTTGTAAAAAAATCATTTGAGGCTAGAGTGAGGAGGCAGCCAGGTCCTAAGACGGCCCCCAGTGACCCCCTCCAAAGCGCAGTCTTCTTTGTTGATTGTGGTTAAGTTTTGTAACTTCACTCTGAGTAACAGAAAATGGCAGCAGTGATGATATGTGGCTTTGCAGACTAAGGTATGAGGGCCTGTGGACTCCGTGCTGTTCTCCTCTGCTGCTCTTGGCTCTGGCTCTGGGAGAAGCCACTGTAAAGAGTCTCACAAAGTGAGGAGCTGAAGCAGCCGTGTGGTGGCCCCTCCAGACAGTCTAAGCTTAGGTGACTGCAGCACCATCCAACCCTGGGAAAGAAGCCTGTTGGAATCCTGAGCAGGAACCACTGAGCTGAGCTGCTCCTGGATCTCTGACCCACAGAAACTGGCAGATGAGAGAAATACTTACTGTTTTAAGTGAGTAAGCTTGGAATAAGTTTTTATGCAGCAATCAATAACTCATAAAGATGATCTATTTCTGTTTGCTTCTGCCAGTTGCCAAAGTGACAGGGTGTTCCCCTTTAAGGGACTGCCCAAAGGGAGGGACCCAGGAGGGATCTCCCAGCCCTAGAGAGGCCCCGTCCCAGCCTTTGTGACCCACGCATCTAAGTCCCACTCAGCAGCCAGCTCTTGGCTCTCCCCTCTGGAATTATATGGTTCCCAGGGAAGAAGTTTCTCCCAATTTGGGGTATATTACCTGGACTTCCTTCCCTGCCATCCTCTCAATAAATCTTGACTATATTGTGAGTTCTTTGGTGCTTTAAACTGGTTATTTCTTTAAATATTTTGTCCCTTTTTTCTAGTTGTCCCGTGAGGGGACTGGAAATGGAAGTCAAACTCCGCTTTTATTTCTGTATCTGAGAAGTTGCATAGTATATCTGAAGTCACAAAGCATATTCAGCTGTAGGTTTCAGTGTGATGATAGCTTACTGAATTCCCTAAGAATTTTGTGCTGTACTTTCCATCTGATACTTGGAAGGGTACTTTTCTGGTGGCCAATCTGATTCGGCTGCTTGTCAGTTTTATGTGATGGCCTTGCTATTTTCCAGCCCACATGGATGGGTGGTAAAGGGTTAACTGATGTTAATTCATTTTTTAAGTTTTCCTCTGGCAGACAAGGGTTGTGTTTTGATGTCATCTGTGTAGTAGGGAGAGAAATAGCATATTTTCAACTATCATATTCTGTTTGAATATTTATTATTCTCTGCAAAGTTAACCTTGATGCCTTTTATTTTTTCGCACAGTGTCTAGTAAAGAAGTAAATAATCTTGTGTGGGTCAAGTACTAACTCCAAATCACATGGAGTACATATGTTCTCTGAAAAATCCTATGATAGGGGAATTAGTAGTTAGA
Organism: Ovis aries; assembly: GCF_016772045.2. Classification (NCBI taxonomy): domain Eukaryota; kingdom Metazoa; phylum Chordata; class Mammalia; order Artiodactyla; family Bovidae; genus Ovis; species Ovis aries. The sequence continues at coordinate 3,232,270 of NC_056070.1, forward strand.
ATCTTAAGCTCTTATTTTGGGGGAAATTATTTTTTAAAGTAGATCCATAAGTGTTGATTTGGAAAAAAAGAAAAAAGCCCAAATGCATTCTTATTGGGAAAAAAAATAGCTGTATACTCAAGGCTTCTGGGTGTGTGTGCACGAGTGCACATATGTGTACACTTAATGTATATTGTGGTGGGTTCATGACAATGTGTGGCAAAACCAACACAGTATTGTAAAGTAAAGTAAAGCAAAAATAAAAATTAAAAAAAATAAAAGCATACAGAGAAATGAGGAAGAAGATTGAATATTTGATATGGAAGGAACTCTTTTTCCTTATTCATTTTTGAGTTATTTGACTTTTTATCATTTCACATGTCATTTTCCCAATTAATTAACTAGTTGAATTAAATCCTGAGTGGACATATATTAGTAACACAATCATATGTTAGTTGTAAAGAATGGTATACAATGATTTTATTTTATCATCTATTTTATTATTTCTCTTTCCCACAGTCTCTAATAGATATTCAGTTTACACATTTAATTGTTCTAAGTTATGAATAATATGAATGCCTGTCTCATATTTTTTCCTTTATCCAAATGTATAATGCTTTTTGGTTATGTATGTTAGAGTTGTTAAATTTCTCTCACATTTAAGACTCGAACAGTTGTCATTAGTGTATACAGAATCCAGAATCAGAAATTTTGGAAAGGATTTAAATTCTGTCACTTAATAGTTGTAAAACCTTGTATAAGAAATTTAACCAAGGTTCCCTCTCGTCTTTTCCTCCACCCACTCCTGCTCACAGAGTCAATATTAACAACTGTTCTCCAGACAGTTAGTTTTCTGTCTGAGAACATGAATAACAGTAACTTCTTTCTCACCTGCCCTACAGGTTTGGGATGAGGAACAAAAGATAGTGTTCACGAGAGCTTTTGCACGCTCTGCAACAATATGCAAACTAAGGTGTGATTGGTTTGAGTCCTTTGTGCCATTGTAAAGTGTCAAGGAGAGACCATGCATTAGACATCCAATTTTCTGTATTTTAAAGAAGGAAAACATGTTGAAGGAATCCGTATCTATGAAGCCAAAAATCTAAGGGAAACAATCAAGTATAACATTCGTAACTTGAGACAAAGCAGCAGAAGGTACCTTATGTTAAGGGGATAAGCCTTCTGGATAATAAAGTATGTTGGCTGTGCTGAAAGGAAGGGAGTGGAGGCCTCTCACTTTGGAAGGGATGAGGGGGTGGAGTGAGAGTGGCTCTGCCAGGTGGCTTCTGTCCCTTTTATTCCTCTGGATTTTAAAAGCATGACCTGCCTCTGGTGCTTTTGATTAGTTTAGCATCAAGTGTGGGGCAGTGAACATCGGTTCCTGACCTCAGGGAGAACTTTCTGGGAAGCTGTGGAAATTAAACAAGTATAGGAAAATCTTCTCTGGAAAACTTCCCCTCCTCACCTATCCATTGGACAGTCCTCAAAAACTTCCAAGTTTTTGGTATGTTTCTCTAAGTGATAAATACAGTTACTTAAGGATCTATCAGCTATGACCAGATGGTAACAATCTTAAGACCACAAGGGAAAAAAGGCAATATTTTTAGCTCTTTTTACTATATATAGACTTAAACAAGAAGATTGATAGTATACTTCATTATAAAAATATTTTCTTTTTAATTATCTACTATATTCAGAATTATTATGTACCAATACATCCAGTCCCATCCCTTCACGGGAAATAGATGGGGAAACAGTGGAAACAGTGTCAGACTTTATATTTTTGGGCTCCAAAATCACTGCAGATGGTGATTGCAGCCATGAAATTAAAAGACACTTACTCCTTGGAAGAAAAGTTATGACCAAACTAGATAGCATATCCAAAAGCAGAGATATTACTTTGCCGACTAAGGTCTGTCTAGTCAAGGCTATGGTTTTTCCAGTGGTCATGTATGGATGTGAGAGTTGGACTGTGAAGAAGACTGAGCACCAAAGAACTGATGCGTTTGAACTGTGGTGTTGGAGAAGACTCTGAGAGTCCCTTGGACTGCAAGGAGATCCAACCAGTCCATTCTAAAGGAGATCAGCCCTGGGGTTTCTTTGGAAGGAATGATGCTGAAGCTGAAACTCTGGTACTTTGGCCACCTCATGCAAAGAGTTGACTAATTGGAAAAGACTCTGATGCTGGGAGGGATTGGGGGCAGGAGGAGAAGGGGATGACCGAGGATGAGATGGCTGGATGGCATCACTGACTTGATGGACGTGAGTCTGAGTGAACTCCGGGAGTTGGTGATGGACAGGGAGGCCTGGCGTGCTGCGATTCATGGGGTCGCAAAGAGTGAGACACGACTGAGCGACTGAACTGAACTGAACTGATATATGTCACTATGATCTAACAGTCTTTCCTATTTTATGTATTCCTCCCTCTCTCTATCTTTTCTTCTGTCTCTTGAAAAATATACCCAGTAGGATAGAGAAATAAATGTTAGCTTTTAAAGGTGGGTAAATATGAAGGTCCTATTGAAATATACTAAATATTGATATATCTTGGGGTATAAAGTAGAATTATTTGTTTTCATGGTTCTAGAAATGTATTTTTTTAAGACTATAGACTTAAGACTATATCTTCCAGCTTTATTTAACTAAGCCCTGGAAAGCTGTGTATTGGATATATAACAAACTGATACTGAATGATAAAAGAAAATGATATTTGATCAAAGAAAAGAATAAAAGTGTTGTTAATAGAAAACTCTAGATTCTTAGATGATAAGACCTAAAATTCTGTTTGAGTTTTGTCTCAGTCAGTTTGGGCTGCTATGACAAACACCATAGACTGGGTGACTTAAACAACAGGACTGTATTTCTCATGGTTCTGGAGGTCAGAGGGCCAACCTCAGGGTGCAGCGTGGCCAGGCTCTGATGAGAGCCCTCTTTCTGGCATGCAGACAGCTGCCTTCTTGCTGCATCCTCGGATGACGATGGAGACGAAAGAGCTGTCTTGTCTCTTTCTCTTTTATAAGACACTCATCCTTTTTAAAGGGCCTTACTCTCGAGACTGGTCTGACTAATCACCCCCCAGTGCCCCACCTCCACATACCACCGCACTAGGGCTTCAAACATAACTTCTGGGGGGTACAGACTTTCAGACAGCGGCACGCTTTAGCAAGGCTGTTCCGCAGCGCGGGCCTGGGACTTGGATCGGAAAGCCTCTGGCGTGAGCCCCTTCAGGGTTTAACAGGACTGGTGAAAAGAGCTCTAACGATCTGATGTTTGTCAGAACCTCATGCTTCATATGTTATTCCTATGCTCACTGAATTACTTTTCCTTTTCCCCTGTTAACAAATTTTAGTTTTTCTTAGTCTGGAAGCCTGATTTAGGAAACACTGACATACAGTAATTCAATTATAACTTTTAGTTGAAAGCTAGGGGTAAAAATAGGGTTTCTATGTGTGATGTGGATATTTTAGACCGATAATTTCTTACTATTATCATTTTAATCAAATAATTTAAGTCAGCAACTTTTTTTTCCTTTTGTATTCCTTTCATGTTAGCATGAAATTGTAGCTGGCAATAAAACAATACCTAACATTTGTTCCATTCTTACTATGTACTAGGTAATGCTGTGCATTTTAATCAGAATAGCTGATTTAATCTTCACAGTAACCCCATGAGGTAGATCGTATAATTAAGCCCGATCAGCCCTGGGATTTCTTTGGAAGGAATGATGCTAAAGCTGAAACTCCAGTACTTTGGCCATCTCATGCGAAGAGTTGACTCATTGGAAAAGACTCTGATGCTGGGAGGGGTTGGGAGCAGGAGGAGAAGGGGATGACCAAGGATGAGATGGCTGGATGGCATCACTGACTCGATGGACATGAGTCTGCGTGAACTCCGGGAAATGCTGATGGACAGGGAGGCCAGGCGTGCTGCGATTCATGGGGTCGCAAAGAGTGAGACACGACTGAGCAACTGAACTGAACTGATAGAGGTGGAAATTGGAGAAGGAAATGGCAACCCACTCCAGTGTTCTTGCCTGGAAAATCCCAGGAATGGGGGAGCCTGGTGGGCTGCCGTCTATGGAGTTACACAGAGTCGGACATGACTGAAGCAACTTAGCAGCAGCAGCAGCAGCAGCGTAGAGGTGGAAACTGGGGCTTATAGCAGTAAAATAATGTTCCTGAGATCAAACAAGTCATAGATGGTAGAGTCAGAATATCTGTGTTGGGGATATTACAGAGGTTTACAAATCTCACTTAGGAAGCAGTTCCGCATCACATGATAAAATTTTATATTGGCATTGAGTAAATCATTTGACAAGATGTATGCCTAGGAGTGGGGTATTGGGGATCATCAAAATAACAGTGCTGAGATAACAATACTTTTCTCCCCCTTCTCCCCCAGTAAGCATCTCTAATTAAACCATGGAAGACTTCTGTAAATTAAATGAGTATAATTACTACCAGAGTAGTTGTGGTAACTGAAGCTCAGATTTGCAGGTAGCTCTTTATGTGTGTCCTCAGAAACATACCAGTGGTCCAACAGTTCAGTTCAGTTCACTTGCTCAGTCATGTCCGACTCTTTGCGACCCCATGAATCACAGCACGCTAGGCCTCCCTGTCCATCACCAACTCCCGGAGTTTACTCAAACTCATGTCTATTGAGTCGGTGATGCCATCCAACCATCTCATCCTCTGTCATCCCCTTCTCCTGCTGCCTCCAATCCCTCCCAGCATCAAGGTCTTTTCAAAAGAGTCAGCTCTCTGCATCAGGTGGCCAAAGTACGGGAGTTTCAGCTTCAGCATCAGTCCTTCTAATGAACACCCAGGACTGATCTCCTTTAGGATGGACTGGTTGGATGTGATATTGCCCATATTTTCATAACAGTATCACTTAATATGAAAAGACAAGCTCCACTCTACACATGGACATCACCAGATGGTCAACACCGAAATCAGATTGATTATATTCTTTGCAGCCAAAGATGGAGAAGCTCTATACAGTCAACAAAAACGAGACCAGGAGCTGACTGTGGCTCAGATCATGAACTCCTTGTTAACAGATTCAGACTCAAATTGAAGAAAATAGGAAAAACTGCTGGACCATTCAGGTATGACCTAGATCAAATCCCTTATGATTATACAGTGGAAGTGAGAAATAGATTTAAGGGCCTAGATCTGATAGATAGAGTGCCTGATGAACTATGGAATGAGGTTTGTGACACTGTACAGGAGACAGGGATCAAGACCATCCCCATGGAAAAGAAATGCAAAAAAGCAAAATGGCTGTCTGGGGAGACCTTACAAATAGCTGTGAAAAGAAGACAAGCAAAAAGCAAAGGAGAAAAGGAAAGATATATGCATCTGAATTCAGAGTTCCAAAGAATAGCAAGAGGAGATAAGAAAGCCTTCCTCAGTGATCAATGCAAAGAAATAGAGGAAAACAACAGAATGGGAAGGACTAGTGATCTCTTCAAGAAAATTAGAGATACCAAGGGAACATTTCATGCAAAGATGGGCTCAATAAAGGACAGAAATGGTCTGGACCTAACAGAAGCAGAAGATATTAAGAAGAGGTGGCAAGAATACACAGAAGAACTATATAAAAAAGATCTTCATGACCCAGATAATCATGATGATGTGCTCACTCATCTAGAGCCAGACATCTTGGAATGTGAAGTCAAGTGGGCCATAGAAAGTATCACGATGAACAAAGCTAGTGGAGGTGATGGAATTCCAGTGGAGCTCTTTCAAACCCTGAAAGATGATGCTGTGAAAGTGCTGCACTCAATATGCCAGCAAATTTGGAAAACTCAGCAGTGGCCACAGGACTGGAAAAGGTCAGTTTTTATTCCAATCCCAAAGAAAGGCAATGCCAAAGAATGCTCAAACTACCGCACAATTGCACTCATCTCACATGCTAGTAAAGTAATGCTCAAAATTCTCCAAGCCAGCCTTCAGCAATACGTGAACCGTGAACTCCCTGATGTTCAAGCTGCTTTTAGCAAACGCAGAGGAACCAGAACTCAAATTGCCACCATCCACTGGATCATGGAAAAAGCAAGAGAGTTCCAGAAAAACATCTATTTCTGTTTTATTGACTATGCCAAAGCCTTTGACTGTGTGGATCACAATAAACTGTGGAAAATTCTGAAAGAGATGGGAATACCAGAACACCTAACCTGCCTCTTGAGAAATCTGTATGCAGGTCAGGAAGCAACAGTTAGAACTGGACATGGAACAACAGACTGGTTCCAAATAGGACAAGGAGTACGTCAAGGCTGTATATTGTCACCCTGCTTATTTAACTTCTATGCAGAGAACATCATGAGAAACGCTGGACTGGAAGAAACACAAGCTGGAATCAAGATTGCTGGGAGAAATATCAATAACCTCAGATATGCAGATGACACCACCCTTATGGCAGAAAGTGAAGAGGAGCTAAAAAGCCTCTTGATGAAAGTGAAAGAGGAGAGTGAAAAAGTTGGCTTAAAGCTCAACCTTCAGAAAATGAAGATCATGGCATCTGGTCCCATCACTTCATGGGAAATAGATGGGAAAACAGTGGAAACAGTGTCACTCTTTATTTTGGGGGACTCCAAAATCACTGCAGATGGTGACTGCAGCCATGAAATTAAAAGACGCTTACTCCTTGGAAGAAAAGTTATAACCAACCTAGGTAGTATATTCAAAAGCAGACATTACTTTGCCGACTAAGGTCCGTCTAGTCAAGGCTATGGTTTTTCCAGTGTTCATGTATGGATGTGAGAGTTGGACTGTGAAGAAGGCTAAGTGCTGAAGAATTGATGGGTTTGAACTGTGGTGTTGGAGAAGACTCTTGAGAGTCCCTTGGACTGCAAGGAGGTCCAACCAGTCCACTCTGAAGGAGATCAGCCCTGGGATTTCTTTGGAAGGAATGATGCTAAAGCTGAAGTTCCTCATTGGAAAAGACTCTGATGCTGGGAGGGATTGGGGGCAGGAGGAGAAGGGGACGACTGAGGATGAGATGGCTGGATGGCATCACGGACTCGATGGACGTGAGTCTGAGTGAACTCCGGGAGTTGGTGATGGACAGGGAGGCCTGGTGTGTTGTGATTCATGGGATCGCAAAGAGTGGGACATGACTGAGCGACTGAACTGAACTGAGTCAATTACCATTCAAAAGATGTAAAATTGCTGGTATAGAAGGCCATATTAAGTACCAGGTTAGTGTTTGTTGAGCTAATTGGGTTCATTTGTACTTTAACATCTGGTTTGTGTTTTGTAAGTTGGAAATAGTTGGCATGGTGTGTGTGTGTGGGTGGGTGTTAGTTACTAAGACCATTGCTAGAGATATCACTGGAGGGTAAGAAAGACCTTGGGTTTCACCCCTTCTTTGGGCCTCCAGTGTCTTGCCATGTCCCTTTATGTAGCTCTAGAGAGAAGCCAGTTGGTAAAGGAGCCCGTGAGTTGTAGTCCACGGGGGTCAATCTGTGAGACACAGTGGAGCAGGGTGAGGGCGAGCTCACACACGTGCTGTGCACACGCGGCATTTGTGGGGGCAACCTTTGTCTCTCTCCCTTTTTTGATGGGACAGGAGAATGAACTCCTGATCGAGGGAATTTTTTATGGTCTTTAAAGTCTCATTTGTTTGCTTCTTTATGAAACATGAAGTTCTTCTTTAAAATGGTGAGATCTTTGAAGGCCGGAGTCTTATCACCTGGGATCTGCTTCAGTTCTAACCGTCCCTTCCAGGATTTCTAAATAAGGGTTTCCCTAACAGACTCTGCTGAGCGGATTCCATTTTGTGATGAGAAAGTGCTTCAGAAGAAGCATCACCCTGAGAAACCTGATTGTGAAGTGGCATCGTGTCAGTGGGCGCTGCTGCACTGATGTAGCTTTTTTCACACATGGTAAATAGGAGTTCATCATGATTCTTTAAAACTTTAGCCTCCTTTACAAAAAAAAAAAAAAAAACTTTAGCCTCCTTTAGTTAACTGTAGAGATGTTTTCTTGTTAGAAATCTCTTATACATATATATAATTTTTTGCAATTTTGGAAATTGTTTACTTAATATTTTTGTTGTTGTTGTTGAGTTTCTGTTTCACCTTTTTTGGGGGGGTGGGGGTGAAGATTTAGTAACTCAAAGTACTATAATAATGGTTTTAAAATTCGTTTGCCATTTGCTTTGCATGCATCTATGGAGTGTCGTGTATGCACCTGAGAAACTGCGACCTCAGTGGACTCTGTTTGGACTAATAACACGTTCAGTGCAGGAAACCTTAGAATCAGTGAGCATTGTAATTTATCAACTTTTTTGAAAAGAGGAGCAAGTTTGTTTTATTTTCTTTAGACTTTTCTATGTATGGGCTTCCTAAGTGGCTCCGTGGTAAAGAACCTGCCTACCAGTAGTAGACACAGGAGATGAGGGTTTGATCCTTGAATTGGGAAGATCCCCTGAAGCAGGAAATGGCAACTCACTCCAGTATTCTTGCCAGGAAAATCCCATGGACAGAGGAGCCTGGTGGGTTACAATCCAGAGAGTTGCAGAGTCAGGCATGACTGACTGAGCACGTGTGTGTGTGTGTGTGTGTGTGTGTGTACACCTATATATACTCATATTCATATACTATATGAGGATATTGTGATTGTAATATGGAAGATCATTCAACAACTATCTAAATACAAATTTCTAATTTTATTAGGATGGTATATACAAGAGTTGGCATTTTATCTCAAAATTGAACTCACCAACTTCTAGAACTTCATGAACCGTGACCTGCACAGGTCACCTTTTGAACTTCAAAATAAACAGTGCATTTCATAATGAGTAACACTGTGACATGCTTATATTATAAATAGTACAAACTGGCTCTTCACACAAAACTTACTCTTCACGAGTAAGACTTAGAGGAGGAGAAGTACCCCAGCAGCTGCATTCTAGTTTGTCTTCTGGAAGCTTGCAGCTTCTACATGCTAAGTTTATGAACCATTAACTTGATTCTATAATCGAAATGCCGTTTCTTTGGAAATACGGGTCTGATTTTCTATTTAAATAGTTAGCAAATTTTGTTTAACATTTTAGCAAATTACTATTTCTGTTTGGGTCAGAGAAATTTGTTGTAAATTGAAATATGTAATTTTCAAATGGCTAGTGTTGACCTAACTCTCTACAGTTACCCACACCTTCTGTGTTGTGTATTTTTTTCTTTTAACTCATTTGAATTAGCAGGAGGATAAATAAAACTATAGTTTTCATTAAATAATTCATCTGAACAAACATTTGTTTGCACACCTGACTGCAGATTTATGAGGGGTAAAAACACTTACCAAAAGAGTTCAATATAACAGCACAGGGCAAGCAGATGCAATTGCAATAATTATAACAATGATGTTATGTTTCTGCATATGGTATCGATGGACTGCTTTTCCAGATCAGTAACTCTCAAGGTGTGGCCCCTGGACCTGCAGCATCAGGATCGCTGAACTTGTTAGAACTGTAAATTCTCGGGTCCCATCCCAGACCTACTGAAGCAGAAACCTTCAGTAGGAGGTAGGGGGCGGGGCAGGGGCTGTGTTTTAACAAGCTCACCAGGCAATTCTGTGGACCTTAGAATAATTACCGTAAGTTGTCACTTTCCGCTTCGAAACACTCTAAGCCAGGTGTAGATGATGGCACAAATACCCTAATGTCATCAATACCACTGATGCTGATTTCATTTGAAAAGGTCCTTGTGGAGAAAAATTTGCATGACTATGTTTGGGATAAGGGAGATCTGGTTCTAAAGGCAGGGATATGTACACTATTCTTAACTCTCATTTCTAGGGCACCTAGGCCATAGAGAGGGGAGGTGGAGGAAGCAGGCGCAGGGCAGGACTCCTTGACGTCAGTGGGCTTGCTTTCACCTGTGCTGCATGAGCAGGATAAATGAAGGTCATCGACCTGTAGATGATTTGCATGTTGGAAGCTGTATAAAGGGGCTTGTGTAAGAGTCAGTGTCTCAGGGCTGTAGGTGAACGCCAAGTCCATGTCCTCCTGGAGCTCTTTCTGGGGAGCTGCAGTTATATGTAAGTCAGTATATGTTTTAAATGAAGCTGTAAATGGGTTCTTACAAGCATGCTAATTAGTAGAAAAATTTACAATTCAAAATAGGCCTATGTAGCAATGACAGTTTACCTGCTTATAGCTCAGTTAGATGGTAGTTTCAAACACAAGCAATCCGTAAGTAAGAAAGCAGGCCTCTGAGAGCCCAAAATCGATGTCAACAGGCCCATTTGCGAATCATCGTGCTCTTTCCCTTTAACTCAAAGTTCGTTTTGCAGAAGCCTTATTTGACTCATATTTTTTAAGTTCTCTGGTTCTTCTAAATCCATAGTCTTTCATTACTTCATGCCTTTTATCAGGCATTTTTCTTTTGTAATGTCCTTACTTTCTCTCTCTCTCTCCCTCTTTTTTTTTTTTTTTGCTTAAAATTGGAAATATTCTTAAAAGTGCAGCTCAAGTCGCACTCCCGGGACCCCTTCATTCTCAGTTTCTCAGTCTGAGCTAGTTTCTCCCCCTCCTGTGCCTCTTGGCAGCTTGTCTGATCTGCATGAGGGTCTGGAGTCCGTTATTGAATTCCTCCTTGTCTGCACTCATCCTCTCCGTGAAACTGGATTCCTGAGACCTCATCTCATGGAACTTGTGTCATCAGCACCCACCAGACTATTGGTAATAAATACAAGGAGCTCCATAAATGCTTGCTCCATTAATGACTTTAATGTGGGAGTCTGGCTTCTAATTCCCAGTCCTTTAGAAACAGCAAATTAAAAGAGAGTTTCCTGGTGTAGACATGATAACAATGAGGAAAGACTCCTGATGACTTTTCAACAAAGGACCAAAGAAAGCATTTTTTTTTAAAGAGCATAAAAGTACAACAATCTGGGGAACAAAGACTAATTACTTTATAACCCAGAGAATTAATGTTCAATTTAAAGGAAAGACTAAAATGCATTCATGTATTTAAGATCTACAGAAGTGGTTGCCTAAAGATTTCCAGATTTCAAATATGATTATAGGCAGTGACACTGATTATAGGGGTCTATCTACTATTATAGTTTTCATTAGATAGCTTTCTCTTCCAGTAGAAAATATTACACCTTACAATTCAGCTACAGAAAATGTATTTTCTTAGGTTTTAGATACGCTTGTATTTTTTCTCATGTATATCACTTTTAGCCTTTTTAATCCTATGTGACTAAGAAACAAAAGATGACTACATGCTAGAATTAAACAAACAGCCATTCATGCTCCGTGACATACGGTGATAAGAGGAACCTCAGATGGTGCGATGTGGTGCCGGGCTCTGCAGCAGACTTCTTGTTTGGGGTCAATGCCCTGGTCTGTCACATAGTAAATGTAGGTCTCACCTAAGTCACTAAAATCCCATCAGCAGACTTTTCCTTATCTGCAGAGTGGAGCCAGTACAAACCTACAGCCCAGGGTTGCTTTGACACTGAAATAGTGTCTGTGAAAAGCATCTAAAAAACCAAGGATCGCTTTCAGAGATGGTGGGAACTTATATGACACAATGTAAAAAACAGGATCCAAGTCATTGCTGAAAGTCTAATTTTTCCATTCCCCTCTCTTCCTTCTTTTGATGTCTCCCATGACAATTTAGGGAGTCAGATGATTCTTTGTTTATATAAAATGGTACAGATCCAGTGAATCTCGAGCTAGCCTGGACCTTTCTCCAGTAGGTGTGTTACTGAGATTAAATGGTTGCTAAATTAATAAATTCTAAGGAGGAAATCAGATGTGATTAAATGAACATCAACAAGAGAAAGTAGGGCTAGACCTGGTAAGTTTAACAGTGGCTGGGATTTTTAAGACTTATGAAGAGTGTTTCCCACACTAGGGTTCTAATATGTTTAAAGACAAATGTTTATCTTACATCTGTCTTATCGGAAATTTTTGTCTTCACACAATTCTTTAGCAGCTACCTCCCATTAACATTCTTGGAGACAAAGCCAGCAATAACACATTTTGACAAGGTATAGTTAGAAAGCCATAGTCAGCATAAAAGCTGAAGTCAGCTATATTTTACTTATCAAGTCAATGAGGCTTTGCTTTAATCCCTTCAGCTGCAGGTCACAGAGTTACCTTGGCAGGACAAGTTTAACTGGAGCTCAGATTATTTTCTTCCTGAAAAACAAGTGTATTATGAATGGTATCTCTTAGTGACATGAATGATCCTCGCATTTATCAAAGAGAAAAATATTCAGAAGATAATGGAACACCTGTATTTGGGGACTGGTTGAGGGAAAAAGCCTGAAGCCTGAAACTGATGTTTAGGGAGGTGAGGTTGACCTGAAAGGCACATTGATGTGAATGATGAGGGAAGAGCCTAGTTTCAGCCTCTAAGTAGCGGTGAGATGGAGAGGGAGGTCTCAGAGAACTTTGAAAGATTAAAACTGAGTCGGAGGCTGTCAAGGGAAGCGTTACCTACTTGGCAGTTTTTTCAGGCTGTCCTATCCAAGATGCTATAGAAACAAATAAATCTTTGTCTGATAATTAATATAACTCAAATTACAAATATGTTAATTATCCAGTTCAAATGTAGAACTTGATTACTTTTAAGCCTTGATTTGCGGTGACTAAGTAGATTGCTGACTTATTTCTCTGATCAAAATCATTTCCTTTGGAAGACTTCAGTACATTATGATGAATACGCCAGTGACCTGGACAGTATGTGTATGTATATATCTCAGTGCTGTTTGAACAGTGAGAATGTATAAAGTTATTGCTCCATATGGAAACAATTATAATTTCTACTTACTATTTCATGCTCATAAATTACATTTGTTAAATCATTTAACAGTTTTAGCATATGAAAGCTAGTAGTATTTGTAATAGTATTTGTTATACAAATTCTTTTGTAAATAAGCAGTTGCTTAGCATTCATGAAGTTTAATGTACCTTATATCTAAAGTAATTCCCTTCTTATAAAAGAAGGTAAAAACCACAAAATAGTATTGGTGATGACTAAACTAGTTCAGGTGCTCTGGAAAGCAGAATCTATGATGAAATTGGACAGGCAGGAGATTCACTGGGAGACAAGCCCATATAGGATACAAGCATGTGAGCAGGGACAGGTGGGCAGAGACTCTGAGACAGATGACGGGGGGCTGTGAAGGGAGAGAGGAAGGAGGCAGAATGGGATCGAAGGGGCTTAGACTGAATAAGCGCCTGAAGAGTCTTGGCCAGACCATCAGGAGGCCCCAGAGGGAACGCTGCCCAGCGAAGGGTTACCCTGCTGGGCAGGAATGGCCCTGCCCCTCACTGGGAGCAGCTTGAGAAGGGTGAGGCCTGGACCCAGGTGTGAGTTGGATTTTGAAGGCTCTGGAGCTGGAGGCTGTGAGGTAATCGTACTCCTTATGGTGGGTTCTCTTTCCAGGGAGGTCTCAGAAGCCCAATCCAGTGACTGCCATAATCGTTCAGTGTTCTAAACAATTCTGCCAAACATCCATCATCAGAACTGACTTTCTAAATATTTATTCATGTAAATATTACTGGTACTTGCAGATTGTTAAAAGTGCACTGGAGCCAGGTGACATTCAGAATAACCAGTGTGCAATAACACTTTCTCTGTAAACCTAGGGGCGAATCTTATTTTATTTGAAGATTTCAAATATGTAAAAATGTTAGATTGTTTAAACTTCTGACCAGTTGGGCTACACATTTCTTCCTATGTTTTTCTATTTAGGCTTCTTATTGTTGCCAATTTTTCTTGCAGGATGTCAGTGTTGTTCATATGGATTAGAAAGAGTTTTTTCATGAGTTGTAATCTTTTGTATTTGTTCTTTATTTCTCTTTAGTGTGTCTTTTGCTTTTTCATTTATGTTTGTTCTTTGTGTGGAGGTTTAAAGGATTTTTTTTTTTTTTTTTGGTGTGTGGTTAGGTCTTTCTCTCTTTTCCTCTGTGACTTGAATCCTCCATCCCTGGATGAAAACAACTGGTTAAGTACTTGGAATAAAATCAAGCTAGAGTCTCAAATTAAACCACATGCCCAAATTAATTCCAGCTGGGATAGGGAATTAACTATGAAAGGAACCATACGATTCTGTTTGCTGTAAACAGAAGTTTCTTGGTCTGCACCAGTGCCTGGCTTGTTGCTGCTGAAGGTAACCCTGTAGCTCATGGTGGAAAGACGACCTGAAGTGTGCAGGTCCTTCTCTGACTAGGTTCCAAAGCCTGACCTGAGGGATCTGCTTGTCAGAAGAGCTCCTGTTGCACGGTTCTGTATTGGTGCTGAAGGAAATTGTTTCTGGAAATTTTGAAGCAGCCTCTCACCCTTGTTTTACTAGAAAAGGTAGACAAATTTGTGTGATTTCCAAAATACAGTCATCTTGAGGTTATCTTTGACTCCCCTCCCCCTTTTCATGTCCAGGAGGCTGCACAGTCCCTGGGTGTGCTGCGTTACTAGGCAGTGCCCTGAAGTCCCAGTACTGACCCCCTCAGGACCCCTATTAAAGGCAAAGATGTTTCCTCCAGGAGTCCTGGCTTGATGCAGGCTTCTCAGGTTTGACTCCCCACCTTTGTCTGCAAGGGTTGCTGGTGTGGCTGCATCCAAGGGACCAGCTTCTGTCTCCTTGCTGTTACCACCTTCTGGCACCACACCTGGACTTCAGTTTGACCATGAGATAAGCAATCATCATGCTTATTGTGGTCAGCCCAGTGTCTGTCTGAACTATTGCCTAGGAGCTTTTTAGAATACCTGGTCTTCCATACTGCTTGAAGTGGGAGTGCTTACCCATGTCCTTTCGGTGACTGTAAAACTGTTATGCTGAGCATGATGCTTCTGTGATCAGCAAATCAAAGGACCTCCAGCTGCCTTGATTCATCATACTCATATTTGTAATAAGCAAAAAAATACTGCCTCTTTTTCCCATAACAGTTTTTCCTGGCACACACAGAGTCTACATAGATCCTGTTTAGTTTCAGAAGTGATTCAGGATTATTTGGATGAATTTAGATTTTTCCCTTTTGAGATATGTGAAATGAAACCCAGCTTCTAACTCTCTGAGCTTCTTTAATTTCTTGACAAGTTAATGTTTGTTAGAAGTTTGGTTCTTCTTTCTATTAAATATATAAATGACAGATATTTGTGTTCTGTCTCTTCTGTGTAGT
Source organism: Ovis aries (assembly GCF_016772045.2). NCBI lineage: Eukaryota > Metazoa > Chordata > Mammalia > Artiodactyla > Bovidae > Ovis > Ovis aries. The sequence continues at coordinate 3,247,393 of NC_056070.1, forward strand.
GATAATGCTGAATTATAGTATCAAACTGTATAATAAGTGATATATATAAACATGAGCAGAAAAGCCGTGATGACAGCTGGCCTGATAGGTTTTGCATTTGTGTTGCGTGTGTGTCTCACAAGTACGGTATCACTGGATCAGTCCTGTGGTCAGTACTGCATCAGTATTGTGGTCACATTGTTCTTGAGCCCTTTGGGCAATGGCAGGGGAAAGAGGCTGATTGGTATCTACACAACAGGTTATCTTGTCTTCTTGAGTATTAAAGCCCTCCTCTGCTGAGATAACCCTTTGATGAGCATTTGTGTGGACACAGATATCTTTAAGTTTTCAGAGACATACTTCTTCCCTCCTTCTTACTAGTTTTCTCATCATATCCTTCCAAATTCCTCACCATCCAGCCAAGCCTTTGTTACAGCCCATGAAGCAGTATCAACTCGTATCTCTGGCCATTTCTCCTTTCAAGCAAAATGAACAAGAGGCAGGACTTGCAATTCTGTCCATTGGCAGGATTTCCCTTCACCACTTAGATGTCCCAGAAAGGGGCTGGAGGGATACAGCCCTCCACTCTTAGGTAGTGCCTGCATATCAAAATAGCCTGGGCTCTGCCTTAGAGGGTTGAATGGAATAGCCCGTGAGGTCAGAGGTATGGGCTAGGAAAGAGGGGGTAACGAATCAGGGGTGGGGTGGGGTGGAGTGGGGACTGTGGGCATTTTGGGCATTTGACCCTGTATGTATCACTGCTGTGTATGCCCCGCTTCACTGTGTGGAGGGTCAGACAGCACCCCAGTTCATGATGGACGGCTCAGGTCATGTGGGAATTCGGTGGCTCATGGTTAAGTGTCTAGTGTCTGTTATGGCCCAGCAGCAGCCAAGAGCTGTTTCTCTAAAGGAGAGTAATCATCCGCAGATGGCAGCAGAATTTTGCTCCCAAATCCTGAGCATCTGTGTTGTGAGTCCCCTGCAGGGCCCTTCTGAAGGCTCCAGCCTCTGGCTTTGCCACTTTCACTTTAGGCCCCCTGGATCTGCGGGGTCATGAGACCCAAGAGAGGCCAGCTCTTACAGCAGCCTGAATCTATTGCAGAGGCCTCTCTAGTCTGGGTCCCACTCAAAACCGGCATCTCTTTGAATCATTGGGTGAGTGGAGTAGCACAGCCAAGTGAGGAATATGCTGCCTCCAACATCCCAATGCGTCTGCTAGACATTGCCACTCTTTCAAGGCAGGACTATGCTTAGTCGCTCAGTCATGCCCAACTCTGCATCTTCCTGGACTGGAGCCCGCCAGGCTCCTCTGTCCATGGGGATTCTCCAGGCAAGGATACTGGAGTGGGTGGTCATGCCCTTCTCAGGGGATCTTCCAAACCCAGGGATCGAACCCAGGTCTTCCTCATTGCAGGAAGATTCTTTACTGACTTAGTTCCCAGGGAAGCCCAAGAATACTAGAGTGGGTAGCTTATCCCTTCTCTGGGGGGTCTTCCAAACTCAGGAATCAAACGAGGGTCTCCTGCATTGCAGGTGGATTCTTTATCAGCTGAGCTACCAGGGAAGCCTCCCCTAACCTTTTTCTAGCAGTAGGAGGGGTCAGTTCAGTTCAGCTGCTCAGTTGTATCCGACTCTTTGCGACCCCATGGACTGCAGCACGCCAGGCTTCTCTGTCCATCACCAACTCCCGGAGCTTGCTCAAACTCATGTTCAGAGTCGGTGATGCCATCCAACCATCTCATCCTCTAGTATCCCCTTCTCTTCCTGCCTTCAGTCTTTCTCAACATCAGGATATTTTCCAGTGAGTCAGTTCTTTGCATCAGGTGGCCAAACAAAGTATTAAAGCTTCAGCTTCAGCATCAGTCCTTCCAATGAATATTCAGGACTGGTTTCCTTTATGATTGACTGGTTTGATCTTGCAGTCCAAGGGACTCTCAAGAGTAGTCTTCAACACCACAGTTCAAAAGCATCAGTTCTTCAGCACTCAACTTTCTTTATAGCCCAACTCTCACATCCATACATGACTACTGGCAAAACCATAGCTTTGACTAGATGGACGTTTGTTGGCAAAGTAATGTTCTGCTTTTTAATAAGCGTGGTAATGGTTTTTGTATAGTCACAGATGCTATGAAGAGGCTAATAAAAACGTAACAGTGACAATCACAAAAGCAAAAACAAATACATTGCTTTAAGGAGAATCAGTTCAGTTCCGTTCAGTTGCTCAGTCGTGTCCGACTCTTTGCAACTCTTTGTGCAGCACGCCAGGCCTCCCTGTCCATCACCATTCCCGGAGTTCACTCAGACTCATGTCCATCGAGTCCGTGATGCCATCCAGCCATCTCATCCTCGATCATCCCCTTCTCCTCCTGCCCCCAATCCCTCCCAGCATCAGAGTCTTTTCCAGTGAGTCAACTCTTCGCATGAGGTGACCAAAGTACTGGAGCTTCAGTTTTAGCATCATTCCTTCCAAAGAAATCCCAGGGCTGATCTCCTTCAGAATGGACTGGTTGGATCTCCTTGCAGTCCAAGGGACTCTCAAGAGTCTTCTCCAACACCACAGTTCAATTCTTCATCAATTCTTCAGTGCTCAGCCTTCTTCACAGTCCAAACCTCACATCCATACATGACCACAGGAAAAACCATAACCTTGACTAGACGGACCTTAGTTGGCAAAGTAATGTCTCTGCTTTTGAATATACTATCTAGGTTGGTCATAACTTTTCTTCCAAGGAGTAAGCGTCTTTTAGTTTCATGGCTACAGTCACCATCTGCAGTGATTTTGGAGCCCAGAAAAATAAAGTCTGGCACTGTTTCTACTGTTTCCCCATCTATTTCCCATGAAGTGATGGGACCAGATGCCATGATCTTAGTTTTCTGAATGTTGAGCTTTAAGCCAACTTTTTCACTCTCCTCTTTCACTTTCATCAAGAGGCTTTTTAGCTCTCTTCACTTTCTGCCATAAGCGTGGTGTCATCTGCATATCTGAGGTGATTGATATTTCTCCTGGCAATCTTGATTCCAGCTTGTGTTTCTTCCAGTCCTGGCAAGCCACTTCAGTATTCTTGCCTTGAGAACCCCATGAACAGTATGAACAGTAAGGAGAATAATCAATCATTATTGGCTTTTGTTTAATAACAAGCCTGAAAATTCCACTTACTATTATTTTAACAATAATAAAAAGCCTCATTTATATACAGTTTCATTTTTTTATTTGTGGATCAAAGGTTTGTGAAGAAATAAAGCTAATTTATTAGAATTAAGGATCTTCCTGCAGTGCTGGAGACCTGGGTAAGATCCCTGGGTTGAGAAGATCCCCTAGAGGAGGGCATGGCAATCACTCCAGTATTCCTGCCTGGTGAATCCCATGGAAAGAGGAGCCTGGCAGGAAGTACCTGGGGTCACATGGACTTCAGACATGACTGAGTGACTAAGCACAGAGCACAGAGAGAAAATTAGTTTAAAAAATGATTTTATTTTTGCATTTTTTTAACCTTTTTATTACCTATGGAATGGAGATACGGGAAAAACCAAGATAAATTTAGAAAAAAGGTAATTCCATTTAAAAATATGAATAGACACTTAAATAGTGATATTAATGAATTCTTTTCAGTTTCTTAGATGTTTCAATGACAAATTATATCATACATATTATTTGCAGAATCCCACCCCCTTCCCCAATCAGGGTGTACAGAGATTGGAGGAGATAGAAAGGCAAAAGTTACCACTTAAAAAAACTACTTTTAGTTTTTGATGTTACTTCACTAACAGTCTTGTATCAGTGGAAGTGTCTCGTGCATGGGTGCAGTGTTGAGGAAATATAAACATGACTCCTCCATGGAGTTTAGGTCCAGTGAGTAGGTGAGTATTGACCAGCCAATTACGTGGGTGGATGTTAAATTTACATTTCAGTGAACCCTACAGATAATAGTCTACGCCATTGCCTGAGGACCTGAGGATGAGGACTGAGGACAGGGAGGACAGGCAGGTCTTGCCCAAGAAAGTATTGTTTATGGAACTGAAATTTGAAGAGTGGGCAGGAAAGTATTAGGCAGAAGAGCTGGAGAGCCTGGTGGAGCTGGAAGGAACAGGCCTCTGGGGCTGGAGAGAGAAAGAGCTGGGCCCTGGTAAGGACTTTGACCTTGTTATAAAAGCCACCAAGATGTTTTACATAAGGAGTCCCTTGGAGGGAGGGGGAAAGACTGGGAGTGGGAGGTAAGTTAGCAGGAATTCCCTAAAGCTGCGTCTTGTTAGGAACAAAAAGTAGTTTGAAATTCAGCAGGGAAAATCCAGATCTGTTCCAAAGTAGGTTTCCAAGCAGTGAACCCCTCTCAAGATACGTAGTTTTCATAATTTGTACCTGAATTTTATTTTTTTGGCTGCACTTTGCAGGATGTGGGATCTTAGTTCCCTGATCAGGGATTGAACCTGTGCTCTCTGCACTGGAAGCACAAAGTCTTAACCGCTGGACTGCCAGGGAAGTCCCTGTGTCTGAAATTTTTATTGAGATTATCGCTGCTTTACACGTCATCATGAGGACTAATACAGAGAGATTTGTGTGACGTTTACTCCGCTTCCCTCAGTGGTAGCCGTTTGCAAGCCTGGAATATAATGTCATAACCAGGACATTGACACTGGGATGATGTGTTTCTTTAGGTTTCCCTGCTGTTCGTTGTGTGTGTGTCTAGCCCAGCAGGACTTTGTCAGGCGTGTCACGTGTGTCGGTGTGTATATCCACCTCCACGGCCAACACGTTTTGGATGAGAGAAAAAGTTAATCCTCTAATTTAGACTAGTTGGTAGCAAATTATATGTGAAGTGGTCAAAGAGAAAATATAACCAATTTATTTGACTTCTGTTCGTTAACTGGCCATTTCCCAACATCTTTGAGAGGCGGTGGTGTGGGCCGTAGGTGCCGATGGGCTGGCGGGGTGGAGGCGCGTTCTCTGGCGCCCCGGCCCTGGCCCTGTCCCTGCGCTTCAGTTGGCCCTGTGCTTTAGAAGGGCTCCTTGGCCTCTCTCTGACCCAGTTTCCTCACGTGTGAAGTGGAGGTGATGACAAGGCCTATTTCCAGGGTTGTCCTGAGGCTTAAATAGCACCTTGTGTAAGTGACTGTCTTCTCCAAGTGGAAATTCCAGAAACAGGTCTGACACTGACCTTCACTCTCTGTAAAGCAAAGGATTCTCTTGCACATGGTCTGTGGTAACTGTTGTGTGTGTTTAACTTTTGGTGTGAATTGGAGTGTGTTACTCTATGTTTGTTTCCCAGGGATGTATTGGCCCTGATAAAATATTTCAATTTCAGAGCCATGATGAAAGCTTTAAAGATAACCTCTTTAACTTTTGAATTTTTTGTGTAAGTTATTATGGATTAGACTTTTAGATCATTTTGATTTCCTGAGAAATCTTGGTGATTTATAAAGAGCTGGTACCACATATCTGATACAGGGGAGTCAGAATGATTGGAGAAGAAGTCTGAGTTCTTTGTGACAGGAAAATGGAGATGAGATTGTTAAAAGAGTTATTTAAGAAATATTTACATCCACCATGAATTTAATAATGAATATCTTTTCCTGACTTTTACTGTGTGAGATGTTTAGTCTTTGTTCAGGCAGGTGAATGATATTTTTTTTCACTGAAAATTCTACAGTTGGTTTTTCTTCTCTTGCTTGTGGGACATGGGCAAGTTCAGACTGAGGGCAGGTGACCTCTGCCTGAGGAGGCTTGCTTGCGGCACTCAGCTATTGGAGGCTGTCCTAGGGTGACCAGGGAGGAACATGAAAAATGAATTATACGTATTAAAAAAAAAAACAACCGTTTTCCTTTCTTACTTGTGAAAGTAAGGTGGAACATTGCCTTCTATCCCAAATCCCCTGGATAATTATGAAGTTCCTATTTACGTGGGGTAGGTTTTCTCAGAGCAAGAAGACAAAAGAGATTCTCACATTCATTTGGCAAAGATTTATTTACCGAAGCACCTCTAGTTTCCAGACTTATTCTAAGTTCTGGAGATAACAGTGGGCCAAAGTCCCTTCCTTCAGGGGGCCATTCTGCTGGGTGAGAAGGATACTAAGCGAGCAGATAAGGGTGGCACATGTTGACAACTGCTGTGAGCAGTTAGAACAAGATGAGCGACAGGTATTGCCCTGTCAGATGAGGCGGGCAGGGGACGCCTCTCGGAGGAGGTGACGTTGGTCAGAGACCTGAGTGGTAAGGAGTCGGGTGCCTCGGCTGTCCTGTGAGACCAGTCATCCAGGCAGAAGAGACAGCAAGCCCAGACACCCCGAGGGAGGAGCCCGCTTGCTGCGCCTGTGGAGAACCAGGAGCTGGAGGAGGACTGAACGGTAACTGGGGTTGAGTCTGGAGAGATTACCAAGGGCTAGCTGAGGCACGGCTTCATAGGTCACAGCAAGGAGTTTGCACTCTACCATGCGTGTGAACGAGTGTGAATGGAGGCTTTCGAGACCAGTAAATAGTATGATCCTCTTTATCTTGTAAAAGGATCCCCTGGCACTGTGTGGAGGGGTGGTCTGTCTGGTGGTGTTGGGGATGGTGATAGGGCAGAGCTCCAGCATGGAGAGCTCTTAGGAGGATGTTACTAACACAAAGATGTGGAGAGAGATTCTGGAGGCTCAGCCCACACTCTCAGTGCAGGTGGAGGTACAAAGACCTGAGAATCAGAAACGATGCTGATTGTAGGCAAGGCAACAAGATTTGCTGACGGATTGGATGTGGGTAGTGCCAGAGAAACCCTCTCCAAGGATTTTGACTTGAGTGTGTGTGTGCCTGCTCAGTTGATCAGTCATGTCCAACTCTGCTACCCCATGGACTGTAGTTTTCCAGACTCCTCTGTCCATGGAATTTTCCAGGCAAGAATCCTGGAGTGGGTTGCCATTTCCTACTCTATTTGGCCTGAGTAAGTCGATGAATCAATGTGTGAGTGCTAAATTATGGGACCCGGGAGAAATAAGTTTGGGTGAATAATCAGGAGTTGATCCAGGGTCATGTTAAGTGTGAGATACCTGGTGGCTCAGAGGTTAGAGTATCTGCCTGCAATGCAGGAGACCTGGGTTCGATCCCTGGGTCGGGAAGATCCCCTGGAGAAGGAAATGGCAACCCACTCCAGTATTCTTGCCTAGGAAACCCCATGGATGCAGGAGTCTGGTGGCCTACAGTCCACGGGGTCTCAAAGAGTTGGACATGACTGAGCGAATTCACTTCACTTCTTCACTTCACCTACAGAATATCAGTGTGAGATGACAATGAGGCACTTGGAGTGTGATTCTGAGATTCAGGAAGGAGATTGGAGCCAGAGATGTGAATTTGAGGGTCATCAAAAAACGGGTGGTATTCAAACTAGACACATGATTAGTATATTGAATGTGATAGAGGAGAGGTCTGCGAGCTCTGGGACAGTCCATCCAGAGGAGAAGTCACCAAGGAGACTGAGGGAGAACAGCTAGATAGAAAGGAGAAAAACCAGGAGAGTGCTATGCCCTAGAAGCAAGGAGAATGACGTTTCAAGACGGATGGAACAACACCTATTGTCAAATGGGAGCTGGATAAAGATGAAGGCCAAGAATTGACCGCAAGCAGTGAGCAGCTTATTGGTGATCTTGACAAGCAATTGTAATGGAGGAGAATATAAAGAGAAGAGGTGACTATTTGCATACAACTCTTCTGGGAATTTTTGCTGTGTCCCAGAAATGTGGGGTGGTGCAGGAGAATATAGTTTCACTGGAGATCGTGATTGATTGATTGATTGAGAACTCACAGCACGTTTGCATACTGAAGGAATGAAAAGGGGCAATCAGTGATGCCTACTGAGTGGCGTAATTGCAGGAGTAGTGTGCTGGAGTAGTGTGGGGGGAGGCTGGGATCCAGAACTCAGCAGGAAAGCTGTAGATGTGTGGTCACCTGTGCAGAGGTGATGGGGTTTGGGTTCCCTTCTGATTACATTTTATTTTCTCAGAGAAATAAGGGAAGTGAGAATGAAGGCCATTAGCAAGGTGCTGGTGATGGAGAGGATGAAGTCATTTAAACAGAGATCTCCAATGTGCTATGCTAGACTTAGTCACTCAGTCGTGTGCGACTCTTTGTGACCCCATGGACTGCAGCCTGGCTCCTCTGTCCATGGGGATTCTCCAGGCAAGAATACTGGATTGGGTTTCATGCCGTCATCCAGGGGATCTTCCCAAACCAGGAATCAAACCCAGATCTCCCTCACTGCAAGCAGATTCTTTACCAACCCAGCCTCCAGGGAAGCCTAGGAATATTGGAGTGCATAGCCCATCCCTTCTCCAGTGGATCTTCCCTACCTAGGAATCAAACTGGAGTCTCCTGCATTACCGGCAGATTCTTTACCATTTGAGCCACAAGGGAAGCTTGTAGCTCTTCTATGGGCCTCCTCAAATGGAAATGTCCATATAGCAGGGAGATGTTGGATGCCAGGCAGCTTCAATGGCCACTAAAGTGGTGATGATATGTTTTAAGGGAAAAGAGCCAGGATAATTGTGATTATATTTAGCCATTTTGTTCTGGAGGGACATCTGTCGTAAGTGTGGTTGGATTTAATCAACTTTGGAGAGATGGAACTAAGAGCTTGGCTATGGGGCATCTTTGGCAGTGGGCCATGGACTCTACATGCTGGGAGGAGAGCAGTGAGGGTGCAGGGGGGAAGTGGTGGCTGTTGGGGGGGGTTGCAGTGGGGCGACTTGAGTGGGTTGGCAGTCACAGGTCAGGATGAATAGGGGTGGGAGGGGTGTGTAGATGGAGGAACACGAGAAGACAGGATCTTCGGACATGAGCGGGGCATGGATCCTCCTCAGAGTTTTAGGTGAGTCATTTAAATGAAATTTCTAAATTCAATCAGACTAGTGACCAAGAGGAAGACAGAACCATAGCAAAAATGTTCTAGGAATAAAGGGGAGTATTACTGGATATGCTCTGCTGTGCTGGGCTTAGTTGCTCAGTCTTTCAGACCCTATGGACTGTAGCCCACCAGGCTCCTCTGTCCATGGGGATTCTCCAGGCAAGAAGTGGGTTGCCGTACCCTCCTCTAGAGGATCTTACCAATCCAGGCAGTGAACCCAGGTCTCCTACATTGCAGGCAGATTCTTTACCAGCTGAGCTACCAGGAAAGCCCCACTGGGTTATGCTAGTGCTGGTGAAAGTTGCTCAGTTGTATCTGACGCTGAAATTCCATGGAAAGAGGAGCTTGCTGGGCTCCTCTCTGCATGGAATTCTCCAGGCAAGAATACCTGAATGGGTTGCCATTCCCTTCTCCAGGGAACCTTCCCAACCCAGGGATTGAACCCGAATCTCCTGCATATTACTGGATGTAGTGGATAACTATAATAAGCTTGTGTATCTGGAGACATGTGCCTCAAGGGAACCTCGGCTTTTAAGATGGAAGAAGGGCACACAGCCTGGGAGTAGCAGAGAGCACATGTGCCTCACTGCCAGCCTGCAGGCCCGAGGACTGTGAGAGAAAGTCAGCTGTCACTTAGAAGGGTGTCCAGGTAAGCCGTGCATGTCCTGGTGTGATTGTGTGTTCACCAGGGTGAAGGGAACATTCAGAGAAGAGGATGAGAGCACAAGGGATTTTCCTGATGATGGACCCGGACTCTTCAAGTAGTAGAAGGTTTGAGGGGATCCAGAAAGGGCATGTCTGAGTCAGGGGATGCTCAGAGCCGTGTGGAGTTAGGGAGTGCAGGAGATGAGACTGTTTTCTTCTGGGGACTGAGGTCAGCAGGATGGAGGCATAATGGTGAGATCCGTTCACTCAGAGAAGACTGATGATCAGATAATTCCAGCTTCCTCCGCAGGATCCACCATGTATGCTCTGTGGCAGGGTGCCATGAAGGGGGAGGGTAAATAGGGGTCTGAGCCAGACTTCTGTGTGCCTGCCCTCCCCTGCCAGTCCTGTTACTCACAATAACAGGCTGAGAGATCACCCAGATGACGAGAATATAAAATGTCTGGAGTGTTAAGTAAGTCTGCTGTATTTGATAGAAAGGAAAGGGCTTCACCTGCCTGGATTAGCAGTCAGTAAAATTTGCTCATTCATTAGCCCAATGGCTATTGATCAGCAAGTGTGGAGAATGAGGAGCAAGGCTGTTACTCCCAATAGTACAGCTCATGAGCCTGTCACTCAGATGCAACCCGCTGTGGCCATTATTTATGTCTTTTCCTCTCCCCAACCCTTAAAACCACAAGAACTTTGTTGTCCATAAATGGGTATTTATGTTTTCTAATAAATAAAAGAACTATTTTTTATAAAACAAGATGCTTTGTAAATAAATAATGAGGCCCTCAAATAGAAAACAAAACATGACAATTTAATAAAGAGTGACCTAATTCTTTAAGTACACACAGAATATTTGCAAGCAAATAAGTGTTCTTGCCTGGAGAATCCCAGGGACGGGGGAGCCTGGTGGGCTGCCGTCTATGGGGTCGCACAGAGTCCGACACGACTGAAGCGATTTAGCAGCAGCAGCAGCAAGCTTATGTTAACGCTGATAATTTTTTTTTTTTAATTTGGAGAAGGGGTGAAAGGAGTTTAAAAATAAAAGACAGAACTTTTCTGAAATCTTTTATGCATATCATGCTGTTTGCCAGCAAATACAGAAAGCTTTACCATTTTTCAGCTTAGTTTTATTTTATGTTATGAAATACATTTTATACTTTGTGTGGTTTTAAAAATGAACTTTATATGTATTAAAATGTTCACAGTGTTTAATCAGTTCATGAACTATTATAATCTCTGCTTCTAAGACAACTGATTCAGAGTCTTATCTTTAGGGGTCTCAGAACATTATCAGGTTACTACTTTTAATGCAGAAATCTTTTGAATATGCCATGTTATCATGTTGAAGAAATCTTGGCTAAAGTTTTAAAATATGATCAAACCAATTTCCATTCAGCTTTTAAGTCACCGAGGTTTTCCATTCTATTCTAGTACATGATTCCAACAAAGACTTAGCATCTTTTCTTTTAAAAGCACCCTAATATCAAAGGACTGTCAGTGCTGCAGTGCCTCTTTATTTTTGCCCTTGCCAGCAAGAATGAGTCATTTTTCTAAAATGCTGGAAAAGTTCAAAGAGACTTCATAGTAACTCTCAAACTGGTGGTATGTCTGTGTGTGCCTTTTGCCCATTATAACTCCAGGCATCCCGTGCTTTTTTCTTAATGACATATGGAGTAATAAACATGTGAAAGACATTATTTGGTGGAAGAGAGAAAGTGTATTATGTGGCAAGAACGGAGTTCAACTGTGATTGTTTTTAATGTCTCTATTCTTTTGTTTTTATACTGTGTTCTTTGGTTTTATAACTTCTTGGCCTGTAGGAATAAGGAGGATAAGACCTAACTGTTTCTGGGCAACTAACAGAATGTTTTGTGATTTCTGTGTCTGAGAATACAAATATGTTTAATCATTCATGGAATTTCATCCAGTCTATACATCTTTAACAGGGTGATAATGGGTTTTGCCTCTGGCAAGAATTCGTTTGTGGGGAGTAAACAAAAATAACAACTTTTTGGCTCTCTAAAGGGTCAGTATACATAAATAGAGATATAAAATATCTGTAAATTTCATGAAGCAAGAAATTAGGACAAATGCAAAAAAAAAAAAAAAGAAAAGCTCCTTAGAGAGACAAAACTTAAAAAACATCAAGAAAAATGAGAAACACTGACTTAGTCTGGAGATGGAAGCTTAGCGCCAAGATAAAATGAGGATCACAGATATAATATACATAGATTTTGAAAACAAATTCCAATTACATATTTTCCAGGTATAATTTCGTTTGTTTGCTAACCATCAGTCACACTGAGTTTCCAGTCTCTGAGTCGTGCTGGCTTGTTATAGTCAGGATTTTGAGTGGAGCATTGTCTCTCTCTCTCTCTCTCTCTCTCCCTCTCTCTCTCTCTCTCTCTCTTTGTAACGCTAGTCCTCTCCTCCAGCAGCTGACTGTCTTTGGGAGGAAATGAGATAAGGAAAGTGAAGCCCTTGGCATGAACACTCTGGAAGTCCAAGTGTAGACAGCTGTGGGATCACAAAGGAAGAAATAGTTAACTTTGCAGGAAAGTAGTTAGGAAACAATTCAATAAAGGGATTACTTTAGACCAAGGAATTTGCCAACTTGGATGGGAAACAATTATGTCTTTATTTTTCGATTAACTCCATCTGAAATTTACTGTTTATTTCCGTTATGAAGTGGCACACCACAGTAGAATTAGCAGAATATGGACTTTTTCACCAACAGATTTAGCTATTTTTATAACACATTATAGTTTTTGCAGATAACTTGAAATATTATCTATGGTTGTAACTACTCTGAAGTAACAGTAGTTACTAGACCCACCTCTAGATTTTGTTATTTAACATGTTAATAAAGTACATGTTTTATAAATCTCACATTTAACCATGTAAAAATACAAAATTTTATTTAATAAGAGTACCACAAAATTAAAAGGAAAATGCATATGTAATACAAGAGATGCATATTCATAACAAAAATAGAACTCCTACAGCAGATTCATGAGATTAAGGAGAAAATTCATGGCTTATCAATGAAGTGTTATGACAGGACATGTTATAGAAGAAGGTATCGATATAGCCAATGCAAATATGAATGTATCTCTCAGATCCTCAGGGAAATATGAATTTAAGAAATTATTATTTAACAGTACTTTGGCAGATTGCCAAAAACTAAGAGTGAAAATGTAAAGCATAAAGAGTACAGGGAAATGAATCTTTTCGTGATGTTGGTCCAAAGTAGGAAATCCTTTTTTCAGCACAATTTGATAGTAGCTCTAGAAATGTTATCTTCAGAAATTTCTCCTACAAAAACGCTGGCATATATGCACATAAATATACATAAAAGAATGTTTGGCAAAGCAGTATCTTCATGTGAAAACCTGGAAGTGACTTAAAGGTCCATTAGAGGGGATGTTTATTGATTACACTGTCGCACACAGATAATGTCATAATTTGTAGTTCTGGATACATATAGCTATATCTACTGTCATGGAAACTCTTCTAAGACATGTTGCTGTAGGAAAAGTCATAGGGAAAGTATGTAGTATAATCTTGTTTATTTAAAACATAAAAAAGCCCCCAAACTCAACAAAATCTAGAGAGCATGGAAAATCATCTTGACTCTTCACCAATATTTCTGCTGATGGGAGGAGTCAGGGTTGGCAGGATGAGTGATGAGAGAGTTTGATTTTCCCCTTCTGGGACATTGGGTGTTTTCTGCATGTATTACTGCATAGTCATGTTAAAGGAAGACATTCCAAAAAATTATCACATTTACAATGACAAACATATAGATGACTTAGGAATAAACCCACCAGGAACTGTGCAGGACTTGTAGAAAAAGAACTATTAAATTTTATTGAGGTATATAAAACAAAGCCCAGATAAATGGAGACATGTACCAGGTTCTTGACTTGAATGATGCCATGTAAGTTTATAGATTTTTAGTGCAAATCTATCTAGTCAAAACCCATGGGAAATTAAAGCTGACAACATGATTCTAAAGTGCTTCTGCAAGAATAAAAAATATAGGTAAGAATAGCTTGCTGCTGCTGCTGCTGCTGCTAAGTCGCCCAGTCGTGTCTGACTCTGTGCAACCTCAGAGACAGCAGCCCACCAGGCTTCCCCGTCCCTGGGATTCTCCAGGCAAGAACACTGGAGTGGGTTGCCATTTCCTTCTCCAATTCATGAAAGTGAAAAGTAAAAGTTAAGTCGCTCAGTCGTGTCTGACTCCTAGCGACCCCATGGACTGCAGCCTACCAGGCTCCTCCGTCCATGGGATTTTCCAGGCAAGAGTACTGGAGTGGGGTGCCACTGCCTTCTCTGAAGAATAGCTTAGGAAATCTCAAAAAGAATGAGCATGTGCCTGCTGCTGCTGCTGCTAAGTCACTTCAGTCGTGTCCGACTCTGTGCGACCCCAGAGACAGCAGCCCACCAGGCTCCCCCGTCCCTGGGATTCTCCAGGCAAGAACACTGAGTTGCCAATTCCTTCTCCAATGCATGAAGGTGAAAAGTGAAAGTGAAGTTGCTCAGTCATGTCTGACTCTTAGTGACCCCATGGACTGCAGCCTACCAGGCTCCTCCGTCCATGGGATTTTCCAGGCAAGAGTACTGGAGTGGGGTGCCATTGCCTTCTCTGGAGCATGTGCCTGGGCAGCCAGATATTAAAGAGTATTATCAAATTAAAATAATGGAAATAGTGAATACTTGGTCCATGATTAGACAAGAGGGCCCATTTAACGGAATGGAAAGCTAGAAATTAGTTGGCTGTCCACAACGATCTCTGGGGCCTTGATTGGCTTTATCTACTGGAGACTCACAAGCTGCCAAGCTGGTTGTGATTAGCCACAGTGGACCATTGCCAGCCTTGACTGGTATCTGCTCTTCCTACTGCAGTTTGTGCCCATTCAGTGTTTGGTGCCCTATTATGTATGGCAAGGAAAGGACAATCATTTGATTGGGTTTATCTGGCCAGCTGAATTTAGGGGCAAATGTCTTGTTACTGTAGTCTCCTTGAGTCGGGGTAGGGAGGTGTTGTGAGTGCCTGCCTGGAAGCATGTTGCTGTACAGAGGAACTGATGAGTGTTATTTCTGAAGTAAAATTTGAACTTCTGCTTTATGACATTTAAGAAAAAAGGCTTTGGGTTTTTAAAATTTATTTTATTATTTTTATTGAAGTATATTTGACTTATAATATTAGTTTCAGGTATACTAAAAATTCAATATTTGTATAGATTATACTCCATTTAAAGTTATTACAGAGTAGTGTTGTTGCTCAGTTGTGTCCGACTCTTTGCGGCCCCATGGACTGCAGCGTGTCAGGCATCCCTGTCCTTTACCATCTCCTGGAGCTTGCTCAAACTCATGTCCATTGAGTTAGTGATGCCATCCAAACATCACATCCTCTGTGGCCCCTTCTTCTCCTGCCCTCAATCTTTCCCAGCATCAAGGTCTTTTCCAATGAGTTGGCTCTTTGAATCAGATGGCCAAAGGATTGGAGCTTCAGCTTAAGTGTCAGTCCTTCCAGTGAATATTCGGGGTTGATTTCCTTTAGGATTGACTGGTTGAGTCTCCTTGCAGTCCAAGTGATTCTCAAGAGTCTTCTCCAACACCATAGTTCAAAAGCATCAATTCTTTGGTGCTCAGACTTCTTTATGGTCCAACTGTCTTGGGAAAATCTCCTGGAGAAGGGAAAGGCTAACTACTCCAGTTTTCTGGCCTGGAGAATTCCATGGACAGTATAGTCCGTGGGGTCGCAAAGAGTCAGACACAACTGAGCAGCTTTAACTTTCCCTTTCTCACATCCATACATAACTACTGGAAAAACCATAGCTCTGACTTTACAGACCTTTGTCAGCAAAGTGATGTCTCTGCTTTTTAATACTCTGCCTAGGTTAGTCATAGCTTTTCTTCCAAGGAGCAAGCATCTTTTAATTTCATGGCTGCAGTCACCATCTGCAGGGATTTTGGAGCCCAGAAAAATAAAGTCAGCCACTGTTTCCACTGTTTCCCCATCTATGTCCCATGAAGTGATGGGACCAGATGCCATGATCTTCATTTTCTGAATGTTGAGCTTTAAGCCAACTTTTTCACTCTCCTCTTTCACTTTCATCAAGAGGCTCTTTCGTTCTGCTTCACTTTCTGCCACAAGGGTGGTGTCATCTGCATATCTGAGGTCATTGATATTTCTCCCAGCAATCTTGATTCTAGCTTGTGCTTCTTCCAGCCCAGCATTTCTCATGATGTACTCTGCATAGAAGTTAAATAAGCAGGGTGACAATATACAGCCTTGATGCACTCCTTGTCCTATTTGGAACCAGTCTGTTGTTCCATGTCCAGTTCTAACTGTTGCTTCCTGACCTGCATACAGGTTTCTCAAGAGGCAGGTTTTTTTGCCATGCAAATCATTTGCAGTTCTATTGCCATTTTTTTGAGGAATCTTCATACTGTTTTCCATAGTTACTACATCAATTTACATTCCCATCAACAGTGTATGAGGGTTTCCCTTTTTCCAATCCTTGCCAACACTTGTCATTTGTTGTCTTTTTGTTAATAGTCTTTCTGATGGGTAGGAGGTGCTGCCTCATTGTGTTTTTTATTTGCATTTCCCCAATAAACTGTGGAAAATTCTGGAAGAGATGGGAATACCAGACCACCTGACCTGCATCTTGAGAAACCTATATGCAGGTCAGGAAGCACAGACTGGTTCCAAATAGAAAAAGGAGTATGTCAAGGCTGTATATTATCACCCTGCTTATTTAGCTTATATGCAGAATACATCATGAGAAATGCTGGACTGGAAGAAACACAAGCTGGAATCAAGATTGCCGGGAAAAATATCAATAACCTCAGATATGCAGATGACACCACCCTTATGGCAGAAAGTGAAGAGGAACTAAAAAGCCTCTTGATGAAAGTGAAAGAAGAGAGTGAAAAAGTTGGCTTAAAGCTCAACCTTCAGAAAATGAAGATCATGGCATCTGGTCCCATCACTTCATGGGACATAGATGGGGAAAAGTGGAAACAGTGTCAGACTTTATTTTTTTGGGCTCCTAAATCCCTGCAGATGGTGACTGTAGCCATGAAATTAAAAGACGCTTATTCCTTGGAAGAAAAGTTATGACCAACCTAGATAGCATATTCAAAAGCAGAGACATTACTTTGCCGACTAAGGTCCATCTAGTCAAGGCTATGGTTTCTCCTGTGGTCATGCATGGATGTGAGAGTTGGACTGTGAAGAAGGCTGAGTGCCGAAGAATTGATTCCTTTGAACTGTGGTGTTGAGAAGACTCTTGAGAGTCCCCTTGGACTGCAAGGAGATCCAACCAGTCCATTCTGAAGATCAGCCCTGGGATTTCTTTGGAGGGAATAATGCTGAAGCTGAAACTCCAGTACTTTGGCCACCTCATGTGAAGAGTTGACTCATTGGAAAAGACTCTGATGCTGGGAGGGATTGGGGGCAGGAGGAGAAGGGGACGACAGAGGATGAGATGGCTGGATGGCATCACTGACTTGATGGACATGAGTCTGAGTGAACTCTGGGAGTTGGTGGTGGACAGGGAGGCCTGGTGTGCTGTGATTCATGGGGTTGCAAAGAGTTGGACATGACTGAGAGACTGAACTAAACTGATGATTAGTGAGGTTGAGCATCTTTTCATGTGCCTGTTGGCCATCTGTGTCTTTTCTTTGGAAAAATGTCTATTGAAGACCTCTGTCCTTTTTAAAAAATCAGATGGTTTGTTTTCTGCTATTGAGTTGTATGAGTTCTTTACATATTTTGTATATTAACCCCTACTGGACATATCATTTGCAAATATTCTTTCACATTCAGTAGTTGCCTTTCCTTTTGTTGATCACTTCCTCTGCTGTGAAGAAGATTTTTAGTTTGATGTAGTCAGTTTTGTTTATTTTTGCTTTTGTTTCCCTTACAAAAGAGGAGAGAGCTTTGAAAACAGATTGCCAAGGGAAATGTCCAAGAGTATACTGCCTGTGTTTCCTTCTAAAAGTGTTATGGGTTCAAATTTTACATTTAAGTCTTTAATGCATCTAGCATTCATTTTTGCACATAATATTAAAAAATGAACTAGTATCATTCCTTTGCATGTAACTGTCTAGTTTTCTGAATGCTACTTATTAAAGAGACTATATTTCCCCATTATATTTTCTCTTAAAAGACACGAATCATTGGATTTCACCCATCTAATTCAACACGACCTCATCTTAACTTGGTTACATCTGCAAAAACTGTATTTCCAGTACAGTCTTATTCACAGGTACCAGAGTTTGGGACTTGAACGTAACTGTTGGGGAGACACATTCAAACCACTACAGGAAGGAGTCAGTTACTAGAGCCATCTGGAGGGAGAGAGAGGGGGTGAGATAGAGAGAGAGGTCGGGCAGAGAGTTCTGCCAAGCCCTCCCTTCAGAAGCTGATGACTCTGAAGATAAACCAGGAAACAGATGCTCTGCTTTTCCTCTCTCTGATCTCCTGCTCAGTCTCCTATTGGCTGAGCTCACTGGGAGTCCAGAGAGTGAGGGAGCCTCAGGATGTGATCCATAAGGTGAGTCTTGAGGGTACAAGTGAGGTGGATAAAAGAGATGGGATTTGAGACATAAATATTAGGTTGCTTGAAGCTCCCCCTCTTCTTTTTGTCATCCCATCACTCCCCCTATTTCCTAAAAGTTGTTCTCCACACTTGTTCTTTTAGTGACCACTTTCCCTTTGTAAACTCAAATGATGGCAGGTGAAATATTAAATACCAGTCAGTTCAGCTGCTCCGTCGTGTCCAACTCTTTGAGACCCCATGGACTGCAGCACTCTAGGCAACTCTGTCCGTCACCAGCTCCCAGAGCTTGCTCAAACTCATGTCCGTTGAGTTGGTGATGCCATCCAACCATCTCATCCTCTGCCGTCCCCTTCTCCTTCTGCCTTCAATCTTTCCCAGCATCAGGGTCTTTTCCAATGAGTCAGCTCTTCGTATCAGGTTGCCATAGTATTGGAGTTTCAGCTTCAGCATCAGTCCCTCCAATGAATATTCAGGACTGATTTCCTTTAGGAGGGACTGGTTGGATCTCCTTGCAGTCCAAGGGACTCTCAAGAGTCTTCTCCAACACCACAGTTCAAAACCATCAATTCTTTGATGCTCAGCTTTCTTGGTAGTCCAACTCTCACATCTATACATGACTACTGGAAATATAAATCCTGAGTGGGGGGTGGGGGCGTGGGGACATCTGACTCCTACTAGTGGTAGAGAACCTGCCTGTCAATTCAGGAGATGTAAAAGACGTGGGTTTGATCCCTGGGTCAGAGAAGATCCCCTGGAGGAGGGCATGGCAACCCACTCCAGTATTCTTGCCTGGAGAATCCTATGGACAGAGGAGCCTGGCAGGTTACAGTCCATAACGTTACAGAGTCAGACACGACTGAAGGGACTTAGCATGCACGTGCCATATAAATCCCAGGTTTTGTGTTTTTTTTTGGTGGACTTTGATCAACTGATTCTAAGGTGTATGTGAACATGAAGAGGGCCAATAACAAGGCAATTTTGCAAAAGAAGAAAAGAGCCAGGGTCCTTGAGCTACCAGAAAAGAAGACTTATTATTAAAGCATAGTAATTAAGATCACATTATTACTGGTATAGGAATGGACAAGTCAATCCATGGAGCCCAGAAACAGGCTCACACATGTGACACTTGATTTTTTTTCAGAAGTGGCACTGCAGAGCCACAGGGCAAGATGATCTTTTTTCATTAAATGGTGCTAGGACAATCAAGAATTTATAGAGAAAAAAAAAAAAGAAATTGAATTTCCAAAAGCAGTTGTACTAGATGATGCAGAAATTGAATCCTAAAAGTAGTTGTTTGAAATAAATTAATCAAGAAAAACAGAAAAGTAGTTTTTTGAGATGTTACAAGGCTGCATACGTTTGTGAACCCTATTGATAGTGCTACAGGACACAATTCATGCTTAGATTTTAAAAGATCCATAATTCAGACTGTAGCTGTAAGACGGGTCCAAGAATTGTACAGTACCTTCTGCTCTTCAGAAGAGACCATCGGACTATAGTTAACTCCTTATCCTGGAGTATTAATTCTCAGATGTCCTAAAGAAGAATACTATTGTTTCCAAAAATGGGGTCTGACTGCTTGCTGCCCAAAAACCAGTGTTCCAGAAGCAAGGTTGCTGGGAAGTTTGCTTTGTTTCAGAGACCAGCAACCAGTGGAGAGGGCAGACTTGTGTCCAAACATGGGCAAAAGCATTTATAGGCTGGGGTAGGGGGCTGCCTGTAGAAATAGTAAGTTAGCTCTGACAGCCATCTTGAAACTGGTCATGCTATGGTATGACCAGAATCATTTTGATTGTTTTAAGTACAGTTAATCTTGAGTTCCAGGGTTGGTTTCTTCCCATTTCCTTGAGGTCAGTTTTCAGAATTACGGCAGCTTATGTCGTGGCTATAAGACAGCTCAATCGATGTGGCTGAGAATATTACCTGTAAGTCCTCGAGGAGGATCTATGGCCAAGTCAGTGTCCTTGACTTTTCTTAATAATAAATGATTATCATTTTGTTCTCTTTGATTGATTTGTTTGCTTCTGCGTTTTGTCACTTCTCAGATTAAATTTATTCTTTGACTAAGATTCTTCTACAGGCCAAAGGCAGGTGGAGAACATGAGGGGAGGGAACCTCTGTTTCTCTAGAGGTACATCTTATTTTTATTCTGCCTGGAATTTCCAAGTAGCTGATCAGAACACCTAAAGGACAGTGAAACAAACTTCTCTGGGTCAGGGGTGGAGGGGTTTGAACTTTTCACACTGCCTAGGCTTGAAACAGATGTCCTTTTCTCATTTAACCTTAGCCTGTTATGAGTTCTTAGGTGAACCTGGAAAACTTTTCATGGCCCTAGGATATGGTCTAATATTTCAGTGCTATAAATGTGGCTGGTTTAGAAAAGAACATTTCCTAAATTGATGTGATAACAGGGTTTAGACTCTCATTTGTGCCCTGTACATGCATGCCACGCCACCCTTTCCTGCTTGTGAAGTATTTAATGTGTATGCCTCCTGCCTCTTCAGTTAGAGTCCAAAGTGCTGCAGACAGTGATCATGGCTCACTTGGGGGGCACTTACACTGTTACTGTTATTGAACTGTTGTAATCCTGGCTGACATTTACCCTTACTATGTGCCCAGCACTCTGGTAGGTACTTTCTATTGGTATTATCAGGGCTTCCCAGTTGGCGCTAGTGGTAAGGAACCAGCCTGCCAATGCAAGAGACATAAGAGACACAAGTTCAGTGCCTTGGTCAGAGAAGATCCCCTGGAGGAAGCCATGGCAACCCACTCCAGCATTCTTGGCTGGAGAATCCCGTGGGCAGAAGAGCCTGGTGGGCTGCAGTCATTGGGTCTCAGTCAGTCAGACAGACTGAAGTACCTAAGCATGCACGCATGCATTAATATTATCAAATAAATTCCCAAGATACCACCATGATATGGATAACTATTGGAATCCCTATTTTGCAGAGGTAAAAATTGAGGCCCAGGGTGTACAGCGATTTGTTGGTGATCTCACAGCTAGTTAGGAGCAGAGCTAGGGAACAACTCCATGGGAATCCTAAAGTCTTGGCTACTCACTACGGAATACTGTTTTTTATTATATACAGAAGAAACTGATTAAGAAAAGTTTTTAACTGCTGTGGCAACTGAAACTGACCCTGCCTTA
The DNA here is from genome assembly GCF_016772045.2 of Ovis aries. Classification (NCBI taxonomy): domain Eukaryota; kingdom Metazoa; phylum Chordata; class Mammalia; order Artiodactyla; family Bovidae; genus Ovis; species Ovis aries. The sequence continues at coordinate 3,268,623 of NC_056070.1, forward strand.
CTTAAATAGAAAAAGCATTCTTGAAAGGATATGGGATAGTTTTAAAAAGTGGTCCAAAGTCTAAGAAACTAAGTTAGGAGTGTGGGCAGACACCCAGACTACCTGGGTCACCTTGCAAAAGCGGTCAGATAAATCCACTGATGCTAAGGGCTGTTGCCAAGGCAGAACTGATGGCTTGTTCTTGCTTCACTTGCTCAAAAGTTTGTTTTCTTGTGACAACTTCCACTTGGCCATGTCTTGGACACCTGTACATGCTCTATCTGCCAATGGTGAAGAGAGAGAATGTGGCCTCCTCTGGCTCCCACAATAACAAGTAAGACTTGGCTTCCCATCCAATCCCACAGGCTGAAGGCTTCCCCTCTGGAGGAGCAGACTCAGATGTTGCACAGCCGAAAGGTGACTAATAGCCACGAGAGCCTCCTGCTTGTGGAGCATGTTCATCTCACAGCCAGCTGCTCACCCAGAGTGACCCCCTTGCCACTAGTGTTCCGTGCCTGGTTCCATGCCAGCAAACGGGAGAGCTGTCTGCATAAGCCAGACTTGGAAGAGTAAACACCAGCCCCTTCCTGCTGCACCAGAAATAATGATCCAGTTTGTATGCTGATGCCAGATTGTGCCCTAATTTTCCTACGATTTCACTAAGATTTTCCTGCTTTTAGAATCATAATCAAATATCCTCCTAGAACCTCATACTTTAATTACTTTAATTTTCTTTTCTTTTCAAACTTCCCCTCTTTGGGGTTTTGTAAACTTATCAGTAGCATTGTCCTTTTACCGGTTCTCTCTTTCCCATCCCCTTTGACCCCAACATCTAAGTATTTACCAAATCTTGCATGCATGCATACTAAGACACTTGAGTTGTTTCTGACTCTTTGTGACCCTATGGACTATAGTCTGCCAGGCTCCTCTGTCCATGGGATTCTCCAGGCAAGAATACTGGAGTGGGTTGCCGTGCCCTCCTCCAGGGGATCTTCCGTGATCTTCTGGGATGGAATTTGTGTCTCTTGTCTCCTGCGTTGGCAGGCGAATTCTTTACCACTAGCGCCACCTGAGGTCAGATGATTACCAAACTTTCAGTTCAGTTCAGTTCAGCCGCTCAGTCGTGTCCGACTCTAGGCAACCCCTTGAATTGCAGCACACCAGGCCTCCCTCTCCATCACCATCTCCCGGAGTTCACTCAGACTCACGTCCATCGAGTCAGTGATGCCATCCAGCCATCTCATCCTCTGTCGTCCCCTTCTCCTCCTGCCTCCAATCCCTCCCAGCATCAGAGTCTTTTCCAATGAGTCAACTCTTCGCATGAGGTGGCCAAAGTACTGGAGTTTCAGCTTTAGCATGATTCCTTCCAAAGAAATCCCAGGGCTGATCTCCTTCAGAATGGACTGGTTGGATCTCCTTGCAGTCCAAGGGACTCTCAAGAGTCTTTAGCACATATGTGTTTTTCAGTGTCTGGAACTGACCGTCTCATTTTGTTTTCACCCTTGTTATTTGTTGCATGACTTTATACTTAATGGTGGTCTTCCCAGGTGGTGCTAGTGGTAAATAACCAATGCAGGAGACACAGGAGACTTGGGTTTGATCCCTGGTCAGAAAGATCCCGTGGAGAAGAAAATGGCAACCAACACCAGTATTCTTGCTTGGAGAATCCCATGGACAGAAGGGCCTGGTGGGCGACATTCCACAGGGTTGGAAAGGGTTGGACACGATTGAAACAACTTATCATGCAGCATGCATACTTAATGGGATTTCATATCTCTACTCTTCCCTCTTCTAATCTGCCTTTCCTCATTGCTACCAAATTAAGTTTCTCTGTAGTATAGCTCAGGCCTTATTATTCTCTTGCCCCCTACCCTTCATGGCCTCCTGGGATTGAGTTCAGGGCATCCCTTGATATGGCACCAGCGCACATACCCAACTGAGTTCTCCACTTACTGCTTTCATTCACACTCCCTCAGCAAAGCTGGGTGTGAATATTCTAGAATATTCTGTCTGTCACCTGCTTACAATGTGTAGGACAATTGATTGGCTTCAACTGTATATTTTATCACAAAAATCCTATGTGAAAAGCTTTTATTCTTTCCATTTTACAGATGAAGAGAAAGAGAGCTGATGCTCTGGGGCTGTCTCAAGGTCACTCTGGTGCAAGTGGTAGAGCTGAGCTTCAAGCCCTGTCTTGCCAGCTCTGAGGCCAGTGTTCTTTCCAGCACATTGCACTGCTTGGCAGCTGCCTTTTTAATTGTCTCTGTGTGGGGTACCCTTTCCCTTTATTTCTATATAGCTGAAATTTCTCCTTCTTTCAAAACCACTCAGATGTCATCCACTCAGTAAAACATTCTTGAATCACTGTTGCTCCAAGTAACCTCTGATTCCCCAAACCTTTATCTCTTTTATAGATCAACACTTTGCATTACGGTTCTTCATATCTAGACCATGTGAGGAGTCATAGGTGACTTCCTTCTTCTTGCCTTACCTGTCAAGTATTAGCACTGATGAACAGAATGCTTCCCAATCCAAAGACCACCAAATGTAAAAGCAGTGATCATAAAGGATCTCTGTTGTCATCGCTGACATCACAGATACCTCTTCTCTGCTAGCATCCACATCCACTCTTCGTTGTCTGCCAATGAGAAGTCATTACAGGGCAAGTGTATGCTCAGCTGAGATGCAGAGAGATGCTCCCCTTGCTGTGGTAGGACGACTTGGATGGCAACAGGATGGCCATGGGGAGCAGGTGGACAGAGCTGGGCCCTGGGAAGAGTCAGTTTTGATCTAGGCAGGCTGCACGTTGATCCTGAGGAAAACAGAGGTCTTGAGGTCAACCACGGAAGGAAACTGGAAAAAGAAGGCAGGGTCGGGGATCAAAGAAAGGACCAAGGATTCCCTTGCCCCTGTCTGGGCCCCGGGGTGTTCCAATCCAAGGGGAGCAGGTGGGTTATTAGTGACAGAAGGTCTCAGGAGCCAAGCAGAGTGTGATACCCCCCTTATTTTGCCAGAATGGCTCCCAGAGTGTGTGTGAGCCTCGGGGAAAAGCAATCAGACATGCTTGGCTGGGGTGAGGGGCCTGTGGTGTGTGGGCTGAGAAGCTGACAACAGGATTACTTCTAAAAAGCCCTGTTTAAAAACTTGTTATGGTTCATTTAAACCCTGTGGCTTTGGGAGTTAGCTCACAGCTACGTGTATTGCTTTAGTTAAGTGGAGTCTGATGTAGCAGAAATGCATTTTCTATTATTTGATATAGAGACCTAGTGGAATGTAAATTCAGTCCCTGGCACGTGTTAAAATGCTAAGTTTCCCAAACTAACTACCATGTCAATGTCAGAGTTCCAATTTTAATGATTAAGGGGACCTGCTAATTGGTATTTGACTTCTAATAGGAAGGGTTTTGCATTCCTTCTAGATGTTTTTTAGCAACATTTAGAAACACAAGTGATGTCAATCAATTAAATTATTCTATCTGGAAGAAATGTAGCTTTCACTTAGCTTAGAAAGTTTGAACAGGGAAGCATCCTCCAAAGGCCACTCGAGGGACCACACTAGCCAGGACTGCCGCTGTCTAGTATTTGCACGACGAAGAGGGACCACAAAGCTACTTCCCCCCTTGATAGAGCTTTCCAAAAGTCTTTAGTCTTTCCACTCAGCTGCAGCTTTGGGATGACTTTGGTGGTCAGCTCCGTACTGAAGGGATGGACCCCAGCAGGCCCTGTTCTACATCTCAGTGAGTAATCGCTGTCACCTGTTACTTGGCCCGGAACCCTGAGCCCAGAGATCCTGTTTATCTGCCGCTGTCATGGGGCACTTATCAGGAATCTGGTTTCTATGGTGAAGGCTTCTCTCCTGCTTGGAAAAGTTGTTAATTAAAAAAGAAATAGGGCTGTCAAAAATGAATCATTGAGTGCTCCGGTTATCTCTGAATTCTCTCCCTATCGTAGATGTCCTTATCACAGGGGAGGGAGGGACCGTACTGCAGCCTTCCTCCAGGCAGCATCCATTACCTGGCGGGGGGTGGGAGTGGGGGGGGGAGGGGGTGGGTAGTATTTGCAGATAACACAATCCTGAATCTTAAACAGGGCAGGCTTGAAGGAAAATAACCTTCTTGGTTTCTGTGAGGCATCTGATTTGAGGTAAAGGCTCATGCTCACAGGTCTATGGAATTTACTGAGAGCTTGTTAGGTTTCTGACAAGCTGCAGCTTTTAAAACCCCTAGTTCCAGAGTTCATATATTTCTTCACAGTGTGCACTTGGGCTGTTTACCCTGAAATCCAAGAGATTCTAGTTTGATTTAATAATTCAGTTTAATGTCTGCATGATTCATTTTCTCAAAAGAAAATTCGTTTTAGTTGTTTAGATCTGTAGCTTGCTTTCATCTTCATTTTCTTGTACTTACATGTAGTTTTTTTTTTTTGTCCTATCCATTGTAAATTTTCACTTTTCCACAGCCTGCATTTTCTCATTTTCTTTAGCTCCTTATAATCACTGTGTAAAGACTAGTGAGGTTTTTATTTTCAGAGATTGTACACATTTGTTTGTTATGTTCACAAGTTTTTTTCTTGGTTCAGTTTTAATATTGTTTGCATTCAGCTCAGTGACTTACTTCTGATTATGCCTTGAATTGTAGTTGTTCAGGATCCAGTTTACTTCTTCTTGAATGCTTTGATTCTTGAAGTTCCTTGCGTTTACTTTCTGTTGCAGTGCTATCTACCATTGCATCTAAAGGAGCTTTTTTGTTTCTTTTCCATTATAGGTTATTATAAGATATTGAACATAGTTTCCTATACTGTGCAGTAAATCCTTATTTATCTGTTTTATATATAGTGATTTATATCTGTTAATCCCAAACTCCTAGTTTATCCCTTTCCCCTTACCCTTTGGTAATCATAGGTTTGTTTTCTATGTCTGTAAGTCTGTCTTTCTTTTTTAAGTAAGTTCACTTGTACTACTTTTTAGATTCCATATATTAGTGATATCAGTAATATTTTTTTCTCTGACTTCCTTCACTTAGTATGAGATTTTCTAGGTCCACAGGTATGGCTGCAAATATTCTTTCGTTATTCCTTCTTTTTTATGACTGACTAATATTCCATTGCACATACGTACCGCATATTCCTTACCCATTCTTCCGCTGATGGACACTTGGGGTGCGTCCATGTCTTGGCTCTTGTAAATAGTGCCACTGTGAATATTGGGGTGCATGTATCTTCTTGAATTAGAACTTTCATCTTTTCTAGATATATGCTCAGGAGTGGCATTGCTGGGTCATATGGTGACTCTATATTTTTTAGTCTTTTAAGGAACTTCCCTTCCCTACTCTTCTCCAGAGTGGCTGCACCAACTTACATTCCCACCAACAGTGTGGGAGGTTTTCTTTTCTAAAGGAGGCTTTTCATACTCGGATGCCATTTACACATTTAACAATGTGTAATCACTAGTATTTCTTAATCTCCTACTATGTGCTTATTCAGTATGATAAGCACATGTTTTTATAGTACAACACATTTTTACAATACCACCAACCTTCGAAGAAGGTAAAATTTGATGCTTTTTGACTCTACTGTTAAAGTGTGGTCCCTGGAGTAACAGCATTGGCATCACCTAGGAGCTTGTTAGAAATGCAGAGGCTCAGGCCCTGCCCATGATACACTGAACCAAGATACTCAGGTGATCTGCATACATCTTACAGTTTAAGAGTGCACGGAGACATATAAAAATTTTAAGGATGTGTTAGTAGATTTTGCATGCTAGATTTTAATTATTTGTAAATTATTACTGAAATGTACAAAAATAGATTACAGACTGAGTTTTATTATCTCAGTGATGAAGAGAAACTCTCCTTCAAACTTGGAGAGACATATTGCAGGGACTTTGAGCCATGCTCACTTGCTGATTTGTTGATAGTTCCACAAGTTATTTTTGAAACATCTGTATGATATAAGATAGATTGATATGTCTAATGAGACATATGATTCTGAGGACAGAGAGGGAGTGGAGTTCTGACACATGCTACAGCATGGGTGAACCTTGAAAGCATTGTGAAGGAAGCCGGTCACAGGAAACCACAGAGTGCAGGACTCCATTCAAATGAACCTGGAGAGGAAAATGGCAGCCAAGTCCAGTATTCTTGCCTGGAAAAGCCCATGGGCAGAGGAGCCTGGCGGGCTGCAGTCCAAGGGGTCACAATTGGACATGACTGAGTGACTGAACCATTCATATGAAAAGGTTAGGGAAAATCTATAGGACAGAAAGTAATTTTGTGTTAGCTTAGGGCTAGAGAAAGGATATTTTCATGGAAGCCAGGGATGGATAGGGCAGCAATAGATAAAGGGTCTGGGCTTGGATAGGGCAGTGACAGATAAAGGGTATATGTTTCTTTGGAGATGATGGAAGTGTCCTGAAATTGGATGTGGTGATGGTTGTGTGTATCTATTAATATACTAAAAACCATTGAAATCTATGCTATAAATGTGTAAATTCTGTGGTGTGTGAATTATATCAATAAAACTCTCAACAGTTATTTTGGGGAAGACTAGGAGACTTGCCTGGAGAAGGCAATGGCACCCCACTCCAGTACTCTTGCCTGGAAAATCCCATGGACAGAGGAGCCTGGTGGGCTGCAGTCCATGGGGTTGCAAAGAGTCAGACACAGCTGGGCAACTTCACTTTCACTTTTCACTTTCATGCATTGGAGAAGGAAATGGCACCCCACTCCAGTGTTCTTGCCTGGAGAATCCCATCGACGGAGGAGCCTGGTGGGCTGCAGTCCATGGGGTCGCGAAGAGTCGGACATGACTGGGCGACTTCACTTTCACTCTTCACTTTCATGCATTGGAGAAGGCAATGGCAACCCACTCCAGTGTTCTCGCCTGGAGAATCCCAGGGCCGGGGGAGCCTGGTGGGCTGCCATCTATGGGTCGCACAGAGTCGGACACGACTGAAGTGACTTAGCAGCAGCAGCAGCAGCAGGAGACTGGCCACCTGATGCGAAGAACTGACTCCTTGGAAAAGACCCTGATGCTGGGAAGGTCTAAAGGCAAGAGGAGAAAGGGATGACAGAGGATGAGACGGTTGGATGGCATCACTGACTTGATGGACATGAGTTTGAGCAAATTCCAGGGGCTGGTGATGGACACAGGGGCCTGCGTGCTTCAGTCCATGGGGTTGCAAACAGTCAGACACGACTGAAAGACTAAACTGAACTGAACTGAAGAGAAAGAGTATTGGATGTATGAGTGTGTATTTTGGAGGCTTCAGGCCTGGACATGAAAGGCTGTTTTGATCAGGTGTCCCTTCAGCAGAGCCTTGAAGAATGAGTGGAAATTACCTGGGTAAGGGCAAGGCAGTTGAGAGCATTCCAGGAAGAGGGGCAGCACCACTTGGGGCCTCTGGCAGGAAGGCTCCGCGGCACATGAAGACCTGCACGGCCAGTGTGGTGGAATACAGAGGCCGAGAGGAGGCGAGGGTCATGGGTGAAGCTAGTGAGATGGTGCAGTTCAGGACATGAAGGGCCCACAGGACGCAAGGATTTTTATGCTGAAACAATAGACAATTACTGAAGAGCTTCAACAATGAATAGGTGTGACTTTTTTTTTTAATCACTCTTGATTTTGGGTGGAAAATGTGTTGGATAGGGACCAAGAGTAGAGATGGAAGACCTGTGTAGATCACTGGGAGTCCAAGGATTGGACGGATGTGGTCACCGTGGAGAAGGAGTACATGTTTCAGGATATGTTCTGAATGTGGGGTTAACACTTACTGATGGAGTGGGGCTGGGTGAATCACGGATGACTCAGGTTTCTGACTTGAACTCCATCATTTCAGTGTTGGATATATTGAGTTTGAGGGACCTGTGGTCACTCATATGGAGATGCTAAAAAGTTGTACTTAAAGGACTAGGGCTCAAATGGGTGTTCTGGACAGATGATGAAGTTGAAGCATTGTTAGCACGTGGGTGGTAGTTAAAATCATGGGCAGAGATGAAATGGCCTTAGTAGAGAGCATAGCCTGAGAAGGCATTGAAGACCAAACCTCTGAGGAACTCCAGCGCTGAAAGGTTGGATAGAAAAGGATGTGTCAGCTTACGAGGCTAAGACGGGTATTTAGAGAAATAGAAGGGAAGTCAAGACAGTGTGGTTCAGTGCGATCGGGAAGAGAATGTATCACGAAATAAGGAGTAGCAAGCTTTTTGAATGAAGCTTAGTGGTTATATATAGTGAGGATGGAAATGTCTATTGCTTTAGCAACATGGAGGCTATTTATTAAGAGCATTTTCAATGAAGTAACGGGGTGATAAACCAGACTGGAGCAGATTAAGGAAGGAGTGAGAAGTGAGGAAGAGAGCATGTGGAAACTCACTTGAACTATTTAGCTGCAACAGGATGGAGAGAGAAAAGTCTGTGGCTGAAAGGAAAAAATGGGTTCAAATTTAGCATTTTAAGGACTTTTGCAAGTCTAAGCTTCCCAGATGGCACTAATGGGAAAGAATCTGCCTATTAATGCAGTAGAAGTAAGAGATGCAGTTAGATCTCTGAGTCGGGAAGATCCCTGGAGTAGGACATTGCAGTCCGCTCCAGTGTTCTTGCCTGGAGAATCCTATGGACAGAGGAGCCTGGTGGGCTACAGTCCATGGGGTTGCAAACAGTCAGGCATGACTGAGTCACTGAACATGAATACGAATGCGTGTTTAAACACAGATGAGCATGGCCTAGTTAAAAGGGGAAACTTATAGAGGGGAAAGAAGTGATGTTTTAATGATGTATTTTGATGCTTCATTAGATGTTTCATATTCTGTAAATAATTACTGAGCTTTCACTTTATGCCAGGGATTATGCTGCAGCTCAGGTTATAGCAAAGACAGTGAGTTTCTGACCATGGTTACTTCCCATGCCTCCTGTGTGCTAGCATTCCTTAGGACTAGGACTTCACTCTGCTTTCCCAGTGTCTAGATAATGCCTGTCATATCAATGAGGTCAATAACATTTTGCTGAAATGTGTTATTAAACCCACTGTTAGTAGGTGTGATTTAGGGGTGATCATTCCAATAATGGTGACATATGTGCTATACTTATTAATAGTAGTAATTCCTGGGTTACTGGTAGGCACTGATAAGGATTAGGTTTAGTAAGTACCCACCAGTCACTGTTGCCAAAAGAGTTCTCTTCCTTCCGTAGCTACCTACCCCCTAAAATGTCCCGCAAGGATCCCCTTTGTGTCCATAGCCACCCCTCTCAATCTAGTCTCCCCATCCCATTGAGTCTGCCTGTACATATGGTACATATCAAGTCCGTCCTATTCACTCAGCCCCCATGGCCATTGTTTAAAATCCTCACTTTTTCTCACCTGTGTTGATCTAACAATCGAATAACCTATCTGACTTACCGCTTCCCAGTCATCATTCTATACTGTTGCCAAAGAGTGTTCTTAACTCAAGGGGGTGTGACCCCTGACTGAAAAGACTTCAGGATACACTTCAACGCTTCTTCATCCTGTATCTATCCACCCTCACCCCCACCTTCCCCTATACCCCAAATACCTGTCCACTCACACCCTTTTTTCTGGCTTTGCTTGTTTGCTCTAGTTCTAAGATGTGGTTCAAGCATCATCCCACTTCCTCTCCTGGAAACCTTCCCTCCTCACGCCCAGACTGAGTCGAATGCCTCCTTTCCACTGTGCTCCTACGGTCCTATGTCCAAACTCCCAGCAATTCCTGCCCTCTTTAGTAGAATTTCTGTTTCTCAGTTTCCCAAACAATGCAGAATTTTCTTGAGTTCTTCATAAATTTTGATTGAACAGTTTAACTTTCAAGTAGATGAAAAATCTACTTATAATTACCTAAGCCTAGACACCTTACTCTTTTTTATGTAAACTCAAAATAATTTGTGCACTGATTTAATACGTCCTGAATTACTCAGGAAAACAGCTATCAAGTAGGCTGAGGGAAGGTGATACTTTGTTGTCTTTGTAACTGTACTATTTTGCAAAATACGTCACCCTTGGTAGCACTGCCTGCTAAATCATGTCACCATGGGAGACCTGTATCAGTCTGCATTTGTAACCGATCTTTGCACGCTGACTTTGTGTGGGTGTGTGTGCACATGAATATACACTTAATTTACTCTTATTTTTGATGTCAGATAAGAAGCATTCATGTGTAGCACTCATGCAGATTCTTTGTGTGCATATCTTTTTTTTAGCTTTTATTTCAAATTATAAAATATGTACAAAGGCATATTGAATGGTGTCTTATTTCTCATAATTCCGTACTTACTCATTAGGTGGTGAGAAGGGATAAATTAAGAATTTGAGAGTAACATATACAAGGACTTCCTGTATAGCACAGTGACCTCACTTATTCCATAATAACCTATGTGGGAAAAGAATCTGAAACATATATATACATATATATATAAAATATTGAATATATATATAATATTGAGTATATATAGAAAATATTGAGTATATATATATATATAATATTGAGTGTGTGTGTATATATTTATATGTTTGAGCCTTATATTCAACATATCTAAAACTGATAGATTTGATTATTTTGACATTGTTTTCATGTTTAGTCCAATAACTATGTCCCTAGAAAAACACTGTTGAAACACAGTTTGCATTTAACACTATCCTATTTACTGGGAAGAATTTTACTCCAGAAAATATAATGGAACTTGACCATGAGAAAAGCAAACTCCAAACCAAGAATGGCCCGGTGTTTCTCCTGCTAACAGTTGCTCACTTTGTCTGCCACCCAGTGGGGTTTGCTGGCAGATAAGCAAGGCTGAAGCAGTGAGGGAAAACATTGCGCAGGAAAAGAGTAGAACTGAGAAGCTGCTTTCTATTAACTTATTTTGTTTTCTCAAAGTTGAGAAGCAGCCTGTGATTCTGCTTTGGTGGTGGGAGAGAGAGAAAGAGACTCTAAAATCGGGTCCATTATAAAGGTTGTTTTGTACTATTGAGAGGTTTCATTGGGCCAAGTCCCTGCAGTCCAGGACATTTCTTTTCCTGACTATGGTAGCATTGTTAGACTTTAGCAAATCAAGATACAGGACACCCAGGTAAGTCTGAATTTCAGATAAACAGCGAATCATTTTTTAACTATGTTTCAAATATTATGTGGAGCAATGTGACTTCTAAAATATTAATATTTGAAGTCTGCTAACATTTGAGGGGTTTTTTTTTTGGTCTGATGTCCAAAAATATTCCAAGGTTCCCGCCTTGAAGCAGCTCATACTGGGCACAGTTGCTGTGAGGGAGTTAAGTCCAGCAATTTTTGATAAGAACAAAGTGCTTTGGCTTGAATATAAATAGTTTTCTGGTTTGGCCAGGAGGATGTGGGAAGGGCTTCTCATCTTGAACATCAGACTGTCACATCTGCTCACAGTTTCACCTGGGAGTCCACAGGGTAAATGCGTAAGAATGACTCTGAGCCCCTTGCCCTGATGACAAGCCATGAACTTGGGACTATCATGACTAAGTTAAAGGTGGTGGCTTCCTACGGAGGCTGCCACCTTGAGGGTGCATGTAAATATGGTAATAAACGTGCCCCTGGGGCTGGACAAAGAGAGGGGAGGGGATGGGCAGACGGAGTCTGGGTAGACAGGGAAGGAGCAATGCATGTTATCAATGCCTTGAAATGTAAAAGCATCTGGGAAATAAAATGAATGAAGCTGACTGCAAGTGTGAGCCTTTGCCAAGGCTGTGTGACAAGGTGCAGTGAGGAACTGGAGAGGGCACCTCCTTCCCTCTTCTGAGCCTCCAGCTTTGAGATTAAAAAACAACAACAACAGAGAAATCATAGTGTTATGCATAGGAACACTGGCCAGATTTATAAGCATTTATTAAGCTTGATTTTTCCCCAGTTCCCCTGTGTGGTGATAAGTTGGTTGTTCTGGAAGTAGGTGGAGCTACTGTGTGATCTGAGAGCATGGGATGTGCAGAGCTTTCAGTCAGCATCTGCCTGGAGATGTCAGAGAAGTCTTCCCTAGAGCCAGTATCCAGGAGGAATTTGCGGATCAGATGGCAGGCAGGAGCTGGGAAGCAACAGTAAGATGACAAAATGGGAAGGGAGACTCATGGGTGGGCCCAATATCAGAGACTTGAAGGAAAAGAGAAGACGCTGGAAGGGCAACCTTGACCCTCTGGCTCCTGATCCCAGCAGGAAGTAGAAAACCTAGCGGGCAGCGGGCACACCGCCTCCTTCCAGAGGTCACAGTCCTCCGAGTTTGCAGTGTGGACTCTCTTCCAGGCTCCTGGTCTCCAAACTTCTCCTGTGCCCTGTGAGTGCTCCCCAGAGCCCACAGAGCTAATCCTGGCCACCTTATTGAGCACCCCCTTCCTGCTAGTTCTGTGTCCATCACATTTCTACAACATCAGCCTTCCAGCTTTTTTTATTGAATATATGAATGAATAAGAATTTTCCAGTACTCAATTCCAATATGTTAATTTCCTTATAAATGGAAATATATGAAAACACATGAAATTATAAATCTATAGAATATTGAAAATTTGCATTGTATAAAATATGTATGAATAGATATACAACATTTAAATGTATAAATAAATATGTAAAGCATATATTTAAAAGTATATACCTATATATAAGATATATAGAAATAAAAATGGAAGCAGTCAAAAAATTATTAAATGAATGTATGTTGTTTTTTTTTTCCCCACAACTGCCTCCCTCCACTTGGCCAAACCTTGGGGTGTATCTGTATGATCTGAAGACCCGGCTGGTCAGGAGTGCACCTGGGCCTGCATATGATCTGGTCTCTTTGTCGCTGCGCGCACAGCCTCCTGCTGGCTCTTGCTTCTGTGGTGCAGGGCCTGGAGACCCGGGTCAGACTGACTTGAGAATCATTAGCTAAAAGCACTGACTTCCTGGTTTTCCCTCAGCACTCGAGTCATTGATCAATATCTGAATAAACTCATGTCACGTCTGGTTGCTTCTCGGAGCAAGGAGGGATTCTGTTCAATGCCTGAATTCAAGGGCAAATCTGGGAGGAGAAATGCCTCCAAGTGATAGTGTGGTGACACCCCCAGAGGTCATAAACATCCCTGGGAACTGTGAGAATGAGGAAGATGTTAGAAAGTTCTCTTACAAATGGGTTATGGGCTCCAGTCAAATGTGTGTGTGGTGAAATCTATGCATAGCAGGACATGTTATGAAATGTGTCATCAGTACTTCAGAAAAAAGATTAAAAATAAATCCTACTAAGTGATTGCCAATATCTGTCATCAACACTGCCAACATCCGTTGGATCATAGAAAAAGCAGGAGGATTCCAGAAAAATATCTACTTCTGCTTCATTGACTATGCTAAACCTTTGATTGTGTGGATCACACAAAACTGTGGAAAATTCTTCAAGAGATGCAAATACCAGACCACCTTACCTGCCTCTTGAGAAACCTGTATGTAGGTCAAGAAGTAACAGTTAGATCCAGACATGGAACAACAGACTGGTTCCAAACTAGGAAAGGAGTCCATCAAGGCTATATATTGTCACTCTGCTTATTTAACTTCTATTGCAGAGTACATCATGTGAAATGCCAGGCTGGACAAAGCACAAGCCGGAATCAAGATTGCCGGGAGAAATATCAGTCACCTCAGATATGCAGATGACACCACCCTTATGGCAGAATGTGAAGAGGAGCTAAAGTGTCTCTTGATGAAAGTGAAAGAGGAGAGTGAAAAAGCTGGCTTAAAACTCAACATTCAGAAAGTGAAGATCATGGCATCCAGTCCCATCACCTCATGGCAAATGGATGGGGAAACAGTGGAAACAGTGACAGACTTTATTTTTTTGGTCTCCAAAATCTGTAGATGGTGACTGCAGCCATGGAATTAAAAGACGTGGAGGACTGTGACCTCTGGAAGGAGGCAGTATGCCCGCTGCCCGCTAGGTTTTCTACTTCCCACTGGGATCAGGAGCCAGAGGGTCAAGGTTGCCCTCCCAGCTTCTTCTCTTTCCCTTCAAGTCTCTGATACTGGGCCCACCCATGAGTCTCCCTTCCGATTTTGTCCTCAAGCTGAGTCATCTTACTGTTGCTTCCCAGCTCCTGCCTGCCATCTGATCCGCAAATTCCTCCTGGATACCGGCTCTAGAGAAGACTTCTCTGACATCTCCAGGCAGATGCTGACTGAAAGCTCGCTCCTTGGAGGAAAAGCTATCAAATACCTGGAAATACTGTTTATCTGTATACTTAGTCTCCTCATCTGTTGATTTGCAGACACTAGGGTTTCCTTAGTGCCTCATGGTTCTCACTAGGATAATCCAGTGATAAGGTATTCAGCCAAGGAAAATAGCCTTACGTGTCAAGAAAAGCTTAGTTGGAGATGTCTTTTTGCCTTCATTCTGTATTACAAACACTCTCTTTTTTTTCTGCTTTGCTTCTGCTAATGTTAGAAGCTTAACTTCAGGAAAATAATATACAGGTTTAAGCATTTTGTGTTTTCATTGGGTTTAAAGAAATGCTATATTCAGGCTGTTGATAGTTTGTTCTAAATTTTCAAAACATGGTTTAATAACTAGGTGTTTTGGAATCACCTCTGAAACACAGAAGTATTACTTTCCATTGGAATATATGTATATAGACTTTATTTATTTATTCAACAAATATTCATTGACTGCCTCCTTTCTGTCTGGCAAATGGTGAATAAGACAATGGAACTTATTTATTTTTGGTGGGAGGAGAGTACAAAACTCAGTAAACAAACAAATTAATAAAATTACTTTAGATATTAAGTGCAAAGAAGAAAATAAAGCAGTTGTATTTATTGGGGTCCCAGCAAGAAACAGAGAGATATAATAATTTGAGAAAAAATTCTGTTTATAAAGGTATGGAAGGACTTCCCTGGCAGTCCAGTGGCTAAAACTTCACTTTCCAGCACAGGAGCTGTGAGTTCCATCCATGGTCGGGGAGCAAAGGTCCCACACACCTCGTGGCCAAAACACCAAGACATCAAACAGGAGCCATATTGTAACAAATTAAATAAAGACTGTAGGAATGGTCCACATCAAAAATAATGATAATACAGGTAGGACAGGAGCAGAGTAAGGAGACCTCAGAGGTTAGCATAGTGCTGTCAGTCTGGGAGAAGAGGAGGGCCTGGTTCCCTGAAGGGTGGAGAGGAACAGGTCAGCAAGACTGCTGCTTGGGTCTCTGTGAGGAGAGAACTGAAGAAGGAAACTGTCCGCCTCATGGGCTCCCACTGGTGGGCCCTGCTGGAAGTCACAGGATGAGGGAGCAGGAGGATGCAGTCTGTACTGGGCAGCCTTCCCGGGCACAGGGCAAGGGGCAGCAGGGTGGACCATGGGCGTCCCCAGGGAAGGCTGGCGATCTCAGATGTCATGTTCATTCTGCCTCAAAACCAGTTGGAGTTTAAGTGATCCAAAATAAGTTCAAGAAAAGATAACCAGCAACATAAAACTGATTATCGGTGATAAAATTGTTATGCATTGTAAGTCTCTATTTGAGAGTAAGAAGACATTGCTTCCACTTTGGAAGAAGAAATATTGCATGGAGTGAGTGTAATCGTAGTTGACCTTAAGAAATGGGTAGGATATTCGTGGTTGAGAAAGAAGGAACATTCCAGGACTATAAGATGTCACGGGCCAAACTAAACTGATGGGATGTGTTTTAGGAACAATTTGGCTACAATTGTTGGTTAAACAACTTGGAACAATTTGGCTAAACTCTACAATCCTTTTAGAATCATAGGCTTGTACTTAAACCTACTTCCCGCTCAGGCTCCACTCACTGTCTAAATCACATTGGTAGGTGCTTGCTAACCTCCTTTCTCCCTCCCGCTCTTCCTTCCCCTCTGTCTTTCCCTTCCGCCTTCCTCTTTACCTCCGTGCCTTCCATAAACATTTATTGAGAGTCCACAGTTTACTCAGTTGCAATAAGACTCTGTACCGAGCAACACTATGTTCCTACTCCGGGAATTCAGTTTCAATTTTATCATTCCAGATGGTTCCCAGTGATTCAACAGGACCACAATAGTAACTGTTAGTCGCTAAGTTGTGTCTGACTCTTTTGCAACCCCACCAACCATAGCCTGCAAGGCTCCTCTGTCCATGGGATTTCCCAGACAAAAGTACTGGAGCAGGTAGCCTTTTCCTCCTTCATGGGATCTCCCTGACCCAGGGATCGAGCGCATGTCTCTTGCATTGGCAGGCAGATCCTTTTACCTCTGAGCTACAAGGGAAGCCCTCATAATAGTAATAGCTAACACTTTTGGAACCATTTTAAATATATATATATACACACCAGACACTATTCTTATTTCGGAGGACTTGGTTTGTCTTATGAGGAATGCATTAAACATTTAGGAGAAGGGATTTTACCGAAATGACCTTCCACATTTTGGGCCTACAAAGGTGTGTTTGTTTTAAAAGAAGCACCCATTTGCTGAAACGTTAAATTGACTGATAACTACTGCAGCCATCCGAACCTTTTTGGCACCAGGGACTGGTTTCCTGGAAGACAGTTTTTCCAAGGGGAACAGAAGGGGATGTTTCAGGAGGTAATGGGAGTGATGTAGAGGGTGGGGTGCCACAGACAAAAACTTTGCTCCCAGCTACTCACCTCCTGCTTTGCAGCCAGGTTCCTAACAGGCCCAGGGGCTGGGGACTCCTGACCTATTGCATACCAAGTGTGCCTAAGATTTTACATTTAAATTGTGTAAGAAGAAGGTATTTTCACTGTCAGACCCACACAGATTGAGTGTGGGTCCAAAGTCAGCTCCTTCCTCTCCATGGCAGCGTTGCTCTGATTCCCCCTTCCTGGGATTCCAGACCTGAATTCAGCAGTAAGGCAGGCAGGGGGAGACTTCACCAGTGATGGCAGGGAGCTGGGAGAGGCAGCGATCTGGGGTGGGGAGCGCCCCCAGGCTCCTGCTCCAAAGGGTGCTGAGGTCTCTCAGGGGTGGGGTGCCTGTAGAGCACTGGTTTCTTTCCAGTGGAGGGGAGCGAGCTGACTTTGCAGTCTGTACTCAGAGAGCTCCTTTAGAGGTTTGCTGTGGTTTCTCTTCACGTCCAATATTGACAACACAGAATTGGTTTGGAAAAAGAGAGCTCCATGATACATTATGACCTATTTTTTTTTCCATTCATATTTATTTATTTATTTATTTTAGAGAATAACATTTGTTTTATTGAGATTTACAGTTGACCTGACATACATGAACAGCTACAAGAACAAAGGATTCTGACACCAAGTAGTTTGCAACAATTAACTACACCCCTTCCTCACCTTGCCTTTATTTATTTTTTTTTAAATTTTTTTCAAACTTTTTATTTTTACTTTATTTTACTTTATAACACTGTATTGGTTTTGCCATACAACATGACATTATGACCTATTTTGTGCTTTTAAGAACGACTCTTTAGAGACTGAATTTCCCTGTTACTCTTAAGTCTTTTCTTTTTAGGCTTGTTTAAAGAAATTAAGTTGTATACAAAAATAGTGATGGCTATGTGAAAGTCACTCAGTCAGTCATGCCCAACTCTTTACGACCCAAGGGACTGTAGCCAGCCAGGCTCTTCTGTTCATGGAATTCTCTAGGTAAGAATACTGGAGTGGGATAGCTATTCCCTTCTCCAGGGGATCTTCCCCACCCAGGGATCACACCTGCAGGCGGATTCTTTACCATCTGAGCCACATTAGGAAAGGTCAATATACTGTATTTTCCCCATCCAACATATATGAATGACAGATTTGTCTCCTGTGGAAATTTTTCCTCAAGAACTATCAGCCTTCTTGGATAGAGTTTTAGTGTGATATTTAGACTGGAGTAATCACTTAGTAGCAAATGAGATATTATTAACGTGATTTTAAAGAATGTACTTCATACATGAAAGGATGTTTTAAATTTGCATTTTTACCACTAAAATCCTGGAACCTCGGTATGTGAAGAGTTAAGATTATGTGAGTGTTAACTTTCACATCTTTAAACTTGCTTTCCAAGGTTAACTCTAGGTCAAATCCACATGGAGCGAGATATACTATTGAGGAGACCCCAGAGGTCCTGCCTGTGACATGGGTGGTCTGAGGATGAGAGATGGACTGTCCTTGGGATGGGAGGGAGGAGCAGCAGGCAGGGTCCAGTTTCAGAAACTATAGCTTTTGGAAGGAGATAGGTCTGGAGGAAGTAGACAATGTAGTTGTCTTGCCTGGAAAATCCCATGGACGGAGGAGCCTGGTGGGCTGCAGTCCATGGGGTCGCTAAGAGTCAGATACAACTGAGCGACTTCCCTTTCATTTTTCACTTTCATGCATTGGAGAAGGAAATGGCAACCTACTCCAGTGTTCTTGCCTGGAGAATCCCAGAGACGAGGGAGCCTGGTAGGCTGCCATCTATGGGGTCACACAGTCAGACACGACTGAAGTGACTTAGCAGCAGCAGTAGCAGTCATGGGGATGCCTGAGGACAGACTTTTGCCCTGTACCACCAGCAGAAAGTGGTCTCCTCTGGGACCACGCCTGTGGAACTTACATTAGGCAGACTTTGCACACACTGTTATAGCTGGCTTCCTTCCAGACCCCGAGAAAGGAAGCAAGTACCAAAGACCAAGGGGAAAGAGACTCAGTTTGTGCAGAGGACACAGCTGGGGACTTTTCATGTCTGGGCTCTTTGCCTCCAGGACCTCTCTGCTGGGATGGACTGTGTTTCTGCTTTAAATCAAGCACATGGAAGGACAGAGCATTCCTGAAACTTTTTTTTTCTTCCAGTTTTATTGAGATATAATTGACCCAAAGCACTGTATAAGTTTGAGTACAGCCTCATGATTTAATTTATATATACGTCACAAAGTGATTATCACAATAAATTTAGTGCACACTCGTCACCTCATATAGGTGTAAAATTAAAGAAATAGAAAAAAATTTTCCTGTAATGATAACTCAGGATTTACTCTCTTAACTTAACATATAGCATTCAGCAGCGGTAACCCTGTTTATTATGTTGTACATGCCTAGAGCTGACGGATCTTATTGCTAGAAGTTTGTACTTTTGGACTGCCTTCACTGAATTCCTCATCCCCTCTGGATTTTTGTTTTAAGGTTTTGATGGCTTAGGAAAGAGAGGAAGCTTCTCTGTGTGCATTCAGTTTGGGGTGCCTGTTTGCGTGAGACCCACGCTAGAGGCAGTCGTGGTTCCCTTACCGCGCATGCTGTGTTTCTCTACACACCCACAAAGCCTTAGTTTTCAATTTAGGGGAAGCAGACTGGGGTTGCCAGTAAAAGAAAAAAGAAAAGGAGGAAAATACAGTAGCCTTCTTGAGTCACATTATTGTAGACCAGATATGAGGTCCTTTTTGAACCAGAAATTAAGGTAGATATGTCTCAGCCTCCTAAAGTCATATCTGTGATAAGTGAGTGTTCCCATAGGTGGGAAGGAGGTAAAGTTGCTGCCAAATAAAAGCCCCTGAGGCTCGGAATTTGAGCATCTTAGCTTGTGCCCTGGCCTCCCCTTTATTGTCGTACGGGGACTTCTTTGACCATTTGCTCCTTGGCTCATTGAAGACCCCAGTATGAGTTAGATGGTCTCAGAACTGCCTAGAACTGGGGAGGGGGCCCCTCTACTCTTCTGGCAGAGGTTGCTGTCCAATTGCATCCACAAGGGAAAGGATTAGGTGGACCTGACATCTTTCTTCTCTGGTGAGAAATGCCGACCCCAGAGGAGAGGAAGATTGGAACCTGATGCTGCCTGCTTCCTTTCCAAGACAGCCACTGATCCCCCAGCTCCAAAATGTGTTAAGAGAAACTTCTCTGTGTGCAGTTGGGAAACTGGTGATGTTGCCCAAACACAGGAGCACAAGAAGAAAGGAAGCTTGGGGTCTTTGCTGAAAGTCAGAAGAGCCTCACTGGCCCCAAGGGAAGGTAGCAGAGAAACCCTCTGAGAGGACGATGTGATAGATTTGTCAGGATTCCCAAAAGTCTTCTTGGAGTAAAATGTAATGAGTGAAGGAATTTAGTCATTAACGTTCCTGGGCCAGGCTGTTTCTCACAAGAGAAACACTGAGGGCTATCATTTGCACTTCCGACCACAACAGAGTCAGCCTCCCACCACAAACAGCTATCAAACAGACAGAATAGATGAAGCAGCTGTTTGCAGGTGTTAGGTGACAGGCAGAGCAGAGAAGCACGAAGAGGAAGCCCTGTCTGCCCTGGCTCTTGTGTTCGGGGATTTTTCCCGAACATGGGGACTTGAGGGGGAGCCTGAGAGAGCAGTGGTCTTTCTGAACTGAGAGGCAGGAATTGGGGTTTCATGCTGCTGAACATTGGGGGTAGAGGGGTGGAAAGCAAGTTGCTCATAGGGGACCCCAAAATCTGTGTGGATGTTTATCCAAGGTCTGTGGCGCAGGCCTGGGCTTGCATGTGCAGAGTGGTTTTGTGAGGTGTAGCTGGGGAGCCAAGCTTCTCATGAGAAGAAACCCGAGTTCACCCAGTGCCAGGGGCTGCTGGAGGTGGTTCCACCTCAGCAGTGTAGAGACCCTGCTGAACAACACAGGCATTCATGTGTGATCACAGAGAGGCCACATCCAGGGGATAAGAACCTTTCCCTCAAGAAAGGGCCACACCCTAAGAACAGAACACCGACTCGAAGACAGCGTGATTCAGGCTTTTTATACAACACCCACCAAGCATGTGAAGAGTCAGAAAATGTAACCCACAGAAGTGGGCGCCATGATGACCCAGAGGTTGATTTAGCAGACAAGGATTAAAACAGCTGTTAGAAATATGTTTAAGGACTTGAAGGAAAGGTTGGTCTTGATGGACTATTTGGGGATGTCAGAAAAAAAAGGGAAGCTTTAAACATGATCTAAATGGAAACATAAAAGCTAAAATTTTCAAAATTAAACAATTTCAAACTTCTAGAAGAAAACATAGGAGAATATCTTTGCATTCCTGAGGTAGGAAGAGACGTCTCAGAGAAGACAGTTCAGTTCAGTTCAGTCGCTCACTCGTGGCCAACTTTTTGCAACCCCACGAGTCTCAGCACACCAGGCCTCCCTGTCCATCACCAGCTCCTGGAGTTCACCCAAACTCATGTGCATCAAGTCGGTGATGCCATCCAGCCATCTCATCCTCTGTCGTCCCCTTCTCCTCCTGCCCTCAATCCCTCCCACCATCAGGGTCTTTTCAAATGAGTCAGCTCTCTGCATCAGGTGGCCAAAGTATTGGAGTTTCAGCTTCAGCATCAGTCCTTCCAATGAACACCCAGGACTGGTCTCCTTTAGGATGGACTGGTTGGACCTCCTTGCAGTCCAAGGGACTCGCAAGAGTCTTCTCCAGCACCACAGTTCAAAAGCATCAATTCTTCGGCGCTCAGCTTTCTTCACAGTCCAACTCTCACATCCATACATGACCACTGGAAAAACTGTAGCCTTGACTAGATGGACCTTTGTTGGGAAAGTAAAATCTCTGCTTTTTAATATGCTGTCTAGGTTGGTCATAACTTTCCTTCCAAGGAGTAAGCGTCTTTTAATTTCATGGCTGCAGTCACCATCTGCAGATCCCAAATCTTAAAGAAGTAAAAGAACAACTGATAAAACTGAATTGCATAAGAATTAAAAAGTTCTGCTCATCGAAGGACACCACTAAGAAAACGAAAAAGTAAGCTACATATTAAGAGAATATGTTTGCCAAATTGTTACATTCAATAATAAATATGTCCCACTCAATAAAATGGGCAAAATACTTGAACAGACACTTCACAAAAAGGATGTATTTATATTCAGTAAATCCATGAAAAAATATTAAACAGCACTGATCCTCAAGGAAATGAAGATCTTGCGTCCACTGTAATGGGTAAAATTGAAAAGACAGATAGCATCAATGTTGGCCAGAATGTGGGAGCTGGAATTCTTCTGTATTGCTGGTGAAATACTTTGGAGGAAATTGTTTGGTAGTTTCTTATGAAGTTAAATATGCACTTTCCCTTGACCCTACAATTCCATGCCTAGATTTTTACCCAAGAAAAGTGGGTGAAAAGCCACATACCAGAATGTCCATAGCAGCCTCTTTCACAGTAGCCCCAAACTGGAAACAACACACACGTTCATGGGGAATGGATAAATTGTGCTATGTGGATTTAATATACCACTACCCGGCAATAGGAAAGAATGATCTACATGAAACACCATGGATGAATTTCAAAGGCCCTGCACTGAGTCAAAGAAACCGGATGCAGAAGCACGTATATTGTTTTATTTATGTGAAGTTAATGACCTAGCGAAATTAGTCTGTGGGGATAGAAACTAGAATGGTGGCTGCTTACAGGGTGGAGAGTGACTGGGTGGAAGAATGAGGAAGCTTTTTAGGGTGACTGAAATCTGCTGAATTTTGAATTATATGTTGATTATGCAGATACACACATATACTCTATAAATATAGATCACCTATGAAATAATATATGATTAATTTACGTGTAGCACATGATCGTGTTGTTCAGTCATTAAGTCGTGTCCAGCTCTTTGTGACCCTATGGACTGCACCATGCCCAGCTTCCCTGTTGTTCACTATCTCCAGGAATTTGCCCAAATTCATGTCCATTGAGTCCATGATGCCATCCAACCATCTCATCCTCTGCTGCCCATTTTTCCTCCTGCCTTCAGTCTTTCCCAGCATCTGGGTCTTTTCCAATGAGTCAGTTCTTTGCATCAGGTGGCCAAAGTATTGGAGTTTCAGCTTCAGCATCAGTCCTTCCAAAGAACACCCAGGACTGATCTCCTTTAGGATGGACTCGTTGTATCTCCTTGCAACCCAAGGGACTCTCAAGAGTCTTCTCCAACACCACAGTTCAAAAGCATCAATTCTTTGGTGCTCAGCCTTCTTTATGGTCTACTTCTCAAATCCATGTATGTGAAAAACTGTAGCTCTGACTATACAGACCTTTGTTGACAAAGTAATGTCTTTGCTTTATAGTACACTGTCTAGGTTTGTCATAGCTTTTTTCTAAGGAGTGAGCATTTTAAAAATATACACACACACACACACACATACATATATATTAGTCAAAACTCATCTAGCTATACCTTAAGATTGGCACAGATCACTGATATAGCTTTTACTATCGTTTACATAATAACAGGACAATGCTTAGGGTAAGGGCGTGAGCTTCGTTTCACTTCTGGGGCTGGATGTGGTCTGCAGCTCACTAGTTGGGAGCATGGACAAGGAATGATGGTGACTGCAGGTAGAGGAGGAGGTGAATGAGCACACAACAGAGCTAGGAGGGAGGGTGGGATTTCATAGCTCTTCTGAGCATGAAACCTGGGGGGAAGCAACACTGTCCAAGAAGGATGTCAGGGACTCCTGTCTATTGACGCACTGTGAAGACTCTGGTTATCCCTTTGAGAAAGCCTGAAGAGCTCTGTGTGTGCTTCTTGGCTTTCAGAGTAGACTGGCATTCTTTCGAAGGTGTCATCACACTGAGACTAGGCATCACAGGACTCAGATTCCTGAGGGTTTCAGGAGGCATGCCCAGGGGATTCCAACTTTCTTGTTTAATCACCAAACAACTCAACAGCCCCATCTGAAGGAGGTTTTACAGTGAGTGGGGCTTCTGTCACCAAAGGTCCTGAGAACCTAGTTCTGTGAAGTGAAATTTTACCCATGCCTTATAAATGAAAATCCTGGTGATTTCTTTTTGGTTGCTTGTACAGGGTGAAATAACGACTTCTCTGGTAGCTTAGTTAGTAAAGGAGACCCAGATTCAATCCAGGGTGAAATGGAGGAGGAAATGGTAACCCACTCCAGTATTCTTGTCGGGGAAACTCCATGAACAGAGGAGCCTGGTGGGCTACAGTGTATGGAGTCACAAAGAGTCAGACACAACTGAATGTGAACACGCACACCCCCCACGCACACAGGGTGAAAAGCTCTACCCTGTGGATTTACCTTCTTTTGCAACTTGCTCACAGCAGTTTGGAACTCCCTCTCTATTCCTTTGTTTCCAGGAGGACCCCTGGGTTTCCCTGACTGTGGTGAAACAGGTTAGAGCTCTGAAAACCTCAGCAGAGCATTCAGAACACAGCTGGACATTACTGCTCAGCCACTAAAGACCTATATTGTTATGGATCCAACTTTGGTAAATGAATCCCTTTGCCACCAACCCCCTCTGCTGGCCTTGAATTTGCATCTTTCATTAAACTCATTTCCCCAGCTAATGTGATTTTTTAAAAAATTTTCTGGGAAATAAAGAACTCCAAATGAGAACAAAATATTCATTTAAGAGTAAGCACTCCACAAAACTTAGTTATTATTATTCCCAATTCTCTTTTTCGTGTCCCCTTCTTGTCCTTATTCATCTTTAATACTGTGTGACTCATTCATTCTTAACCCCACACCCCAATAACTCCCTTGTACAGCAGTGAGACATATCTCAAATAATGGACTTTGCCCCAAATGCATAGTGCTTTAAAAATGTATTTCCATAAAATATTTCTAACTATTAACAGATTTGTGCTTACTAGTTTTTCATATTTCTTGGCAGATTTTACTGTTAAAATCTTGCATGCCATCTGCTTTGAGGGAAGGATTAAGAGCAAGGGAGATGGTGGGAAGGTGGAAGTTGAATTATTCCAAACAGCTCTGGGAATGATACCATGTTTTAAAATCAATCCAGAATGGAAAATGGAGGTTGCTCTCAGGCATGACAGTCCAGCATTTACAGCTCAGTATCTGTTTCCAGTTCTCCCACAACACAGATATCATGAAATCTTTCACGAAACTCTGAATATCCTCTTAAGATGATGTTTTGGAGGCATGGAAAAAAGCCAAAGACGCCAAGGGCTTTTGCCGATAAAGGGGAAAATAAGTCTGTTTCCTATTCCCCATCAACTAGTGAGAAGGAGGTCGGAGTGGGAGAGAGGGCCTAAGAATTTGATCAGGTTAAAGGAAAAACTCCTTTTAAAGCCTTGTGCTGCTCTGAGGCGTGTAGACCTGTAGTGAAAGACCCCCACTAAGTACAATACCTTAGTGAGGTGAGTGTTTGAGAGTGCAAAGCTAGACTTGGGCTTTAGTTTTGAGTAAGAATGGAGAACTGAATGTCTTCATCTAGTAAATTTACAGGCATACATTGTTTATTGCTTGTTGCGGATATTGAGGGTTTTTATGAATCGATGGTTTGTGGCAGTCCTGTGTCAAGCATGTCTATCGATGCCATTTTTCACAGGATTTGCTCATTTTGTGTCTCTGTGTCACATTTTTTTTTAAAATTCTCACAATATTTAAGCCATTTCATTATTATTATATTCCATTATGGTAATCCATTATCAGTGATCTTTGTTACAACTACAAAAGGTTACATCTGAAGACACAGATTATAGTTAGCATTTTTACTAACAAAGTAGTTTTTAATTAAGGTATGTACATTGTTTTTTTTTAATGACTAATGCTACACACTCAAAGGTTATATTATGTTGTAAACATAACTTTTATATGCCCTAGAAAACCAGAAAATTTGTGTGACTCACTTGATTGTGATATTCGCTTTATTGC
This sequence comes from Ovis aries, assembly GCF_016772045.2. Lineage (NCBI taxonomy): Eukaryota > Metazoa > Chordata > Mammalia > Artiodactyla > Bovidae > Ovis > Ovis aries. Next base: position 3,294,129 of record NC_056070.1, read on the forward strand.
CGTGGTCTGGAATTGAACCTTCGGTATCTCTGAGGTTCTGAAGTATGCCTGTACGTGACGGGCTGGCAGTCACTTTGGGGGGAAAGAGTCCTTAACAGGGAACTTACTGGGGTGAGAATGACTAAAAGTGACATTATCCTGGGGATAGCCTGAAAAGGATAGACATCGAATGACATTTATTTTCCGCAGAAATAGACTCAACATAAAAGACAAACTTATGGTTACCAGCAGGGTTAGTGAGGTGGGACGGGGGGATGTGGAAAGGAAAATTAGGAGTTTGAGATTAACATGCACATGCTCCTATCTATAGAACCAGCACCTACTGAGGAACACAGGGAACTGTGTTCAATATCTTGTAATTGCCAATAATGGGAAATAATTTTCAAAAGAATATATATATGTATATAGATGGGGCTTCCCTGGTGGCTCAGATGATAAAGAATTCACTTGCAATGCAGGAGACCTGGGTTCAATCCTGGGTCAGGAAGATCCCCCGGAGAAGGGAATAGCAACCCACTCCAGTATTCTTGCCTGGAGAATCCCATGGACCGAGGAGCTTAGCGGGCTGCAAAGAGTCGGACACGACTGAGGGGCTAACACTTCCTCTGCCATGTATATATATAAATGAGTCACTTTGCTGTACACTTGAAACTAATACAACATTGCAAATTAACTCTACCTCAATAAAAATAATAACATTCATTTTCCAAAATGTATTCCAGGACTTTGGAAATTGTCTTATCTCATAAGCATATTGTTTGAGACACGCCTCATAGCTGAGCCCTGGAGCAACAGTCACTGGGGCATCGTTGTTGACAGGCAGCTCAGGGTGACCCTGAGCGCTGAAGCTGTAATGGGGTAAAAACAGGGAGGTGGGCAGGACAATGAGAAATGGGGATAATAGTAACTTTTAGTGAGTGGCAGGCATCGGGCACTTTCTGTAATTTCACTGAATCTTCACTCTGGGAAGTGGCTGTTCTTCCCGCTTAACACAATGGTGGACCCAGGATTCAAAATCCTATTTAGTGCCCTTGTTCTTCTAGGACATTGAGAAAATTTGGCTTATGTTATTCTTTATTTGAATGAAATCAAAATCAAATCAACAAATATCTATTGACCACAGTATAAATCTTTGTGAGGACATAGATTTTGAATTATTCAGCCTTAAAACAGAGGATCCTGCCATTTATGACAATGTGGTTGAATCTGGAGGACATTATACTTAGTGAAATTAGCTAAACAGGGAAAGATAAATATTGTATGATCTTGTTTGTATGTGGAATCTAAAAATGTGGAATACAAAATGTCAAACAGTGGGTTATCAGGAGCAGAGAGGTAGGGGAAATGTTGATCAAATGGTATGAAGTTTCATTTATGTAGGATGGATAAATCCTAGTGTATAGTGTGATGACTATACTGGTCTTTTTCTGAGAGTGTAGATATCAGATACACAAAGGTAACAAATAAGGAGATGGATATGTTAGTTATTTAACTGTGTTAATCAGTTCACTAGATGTATGTATATCAAAACATCATGTTGCACGCCTTAAATGGATGCAGTTTTAATTTTAAAAATTAAATTTTAAGGGTAGGAGGTGAGCATGTATCAGATGGGACTTCTGCCCCTCCCCAAAGCAAAAACAGAACCCCAGACATCTCTACTACACCCATCCTTACCTCCTTTTCTGGCCCACTCAGTAATACTTTCTCAAGTATCTTCAGTCTCTCCCCTTACTAGATGCATCCTGTCTACGTAGTTCTATTTTATTCAGCTGAGAGATGAGCAAATACTCTGAGACGATGTGCCAGGTCTTCATGATTCATTTTCTTGTGAATGCGAGAAGGGAACTGCCTGCCCTGCCGCCTGCCTCTCGTCTCCTCATCCTGAGATGCTGCTGCTGTGAGGGCAGGACTACAGAATTCACCAGCAGAGGTGGAATCTGTCTCAGGAAATGCTGTTTTTAAGAGGAAACCTCTTGAAAAAGTAAATACTTTGTCCTTGAGAGTGTGAACTGTGGGATGGGTAAACCTCAGGGTGTATGGCATAGTCAGACTCAAAGACCAAGGGAAGGCGTGGCCGCCAAGACGGGACAGTTGTCTAGAAATCAGAGGACCCAGCATCACGGGGTGGTCACAGTTTTGTGAAAAAACAAGTCATACTTGGTAAGAAGCCTAATGCTGATAAGCGAACTTCTTCCGTGATATGTGATGCAATATTTTATTTAAACGAAGCTCATGTCCTAAATTGGGCCATTTTCAGGAGTACAAATGAGCTTTCTTCTTGAATGTAGACTAGGTTTCCTAGACCCAGACAGCCATGATTTCAAACTTTTGGCTTAATTTGGCAAGCCACTCCAGTATTCTTGTCTGAAGGATCCCATTGACAGAGGAGCCTGGAGGGCTACAGTCCACAGGTTCGCACAGAGTCAAGACATGAATGAAGTAACTTAGCATACACACGTGAAAGAGGTTGAGAATAGAAATGGAGAAGATGCCCAGTTATTAAGTCCTAACCAATATTATGTATATGGTAAAATAGAATTTCACAAATATATAAGATACTTTTGTCTAAAAATTGTTCAGTCTGATAACTGTGTATGTCGCTGGACTTCTGATGTCATTAAAATAAAGGACACATTTACTTGTGTATCCTGCTTCATAGTGTGATGTCCTTGTCTACAGTTGGCCTATACAACCTACCTCTAAGTAGCCTCCTCAGTCCACATGCTATCCTAAGTCACTCAGTCTTATCTGACTTTTCTGCAACCCCATGGACTGTAGCCCAGCAGGCCACTTTGTCCATGGAATTCTCCAGGCAAGAGTACTGGAGGGACTGCTGTGCCCCCTTCCAGGGGACCATCCCAACCCAGGGATCGAACTCAGGTCTCCTAAACTGCAGGCAGATTCTTTACTCTCTGAGCCACGAGGGAAGCCATCAGGTGGTTAGTGGTTATTGTTTTGCTAAGACTGTTAATTTCACCAAGGACACTTTCCTCTTTTCTTAGACTATCCAGTTACTCCCAATTCCTTGAGATCCTTTAAAGAAGTGATGGCAAGAAGCGTCAAGACATACAAATAAATCAGATAGGGAATGGTAAGTGTTACAAGAATGAAATTCTATGGGAATTCAGGGGGAAGAAAGATTACTTCAGCTCAGTGCATCAGGGAAGAGGTAGCAAGCCACTGGAGCTGTTGGAAGACAGAAAAGCAGAAAGAGATACACGTGCTCACACTCGGGTGTCAGTCAGGGACAGGACGTGGGCCAGGCAGCCACAGTGGACCTGGAACACTAACTGGTAACCCATATCCAGACTGGCTTCGGCCATCACCCAGCATGGTTGTGGCTGTGTCTGCTCCACAGGGAGCCTCGTGGAGTGGCCCTGCTCCCCAGAGACAGTTGTGGACAGGACTTCTTGGAGGAGGGAGCACTTGCATTGGGACTTTGCATTCAAATAAATGAATGGATTCTGAGTAGGATTTGACTGTATTGAAGTGGAGGGAGGGTAGGAATTCCACTCAGAGAGAACGCCATGAGACAAAGCCTAGAGTGAGAAGTATGTGAAATGGACGATTGTGTTATTTTGACAGCAACACAGACATGAAAAGTGAAATAAGAGAAAATAATTTGTAACTGAGTCAGGAACACTGTGGAAGCTTGGAAAGCAACTGTTGGCACTGGGGACACAAAAATTATTCCCTTCCTGAGTTCAGAGCCAATTAAGAGATCTCAGAGTCAACAAACTGGAATTATAATCTCATCACAATTACCTTTACAGCTGATTAGAGAATGTAAAAGACCAGTGACCAGCTGGACTTGTTAATGAGAATCACCAAACAGGCCTGGGAATCCCTAGGATTCTTTTCAAGGGAAGGCCTATTCCCTTGGTTATTTCCTTCCTTTTCTCCCTGCTTCCTTTCTTTCCTTCCTTTCTTCCTTTTTTTTTGTTGTTATTGTTTTTATGTTTATTGAGTAACTATTTGTTTCCCAAGTGGCTCAGTGGTAAAGAATCTGCCTACGAAGGCAGAAGACGCAGGAATACAGGTTTGGTCCCTGGGTCAGGAAGATCCCCTGGAGGAGGAAATTGCAAGCCACTCCAGTTTTCTTGCCTGGGAAATCCCATGGACAGAGGCGCCTACAGCCCATGGGGTTGCAAGGAGCTGGATGAGACTGAGCGACTGAGCTGTGCCAGCTACTCGTCTACATGCTGAGGATGAAGTGTGCAGGGCAGACATAGAATTTATATTTGAGAAAGAGTTCAAGTGCTCTTAAGGCTGACAGACTCTGAAAAGAAAATCTAAGAGAGGCCTCAGTTAACTGTGTTTAATTTCTCCCCCCAAACTCAAAATGCATTATAATCACAAAATGATGAATATTTATGTCACTCAATTTTCTAACTTATAAAATGGGAATAGAAATTCTTCCCTTGAATAACTCCTCAATTTTTTAGGTCAAATGAAAACATATTAAAAATGTTCACGTATTTTTCACACATAAAGAAACATTTAGTTAATAAGCTTTACTGCTTTCTGCTTATGTGTTCCTTCTCCTTTCTTAGCAACCCTTATTACTTTAATTACTCTTTGTCTTCTGAGTTATTCTTTCACTTTCCTTCTTTTAAATTTTTTAAATAGAAATTTATTTATTTTAATTGGAGGCTAATTACTTTACAATATTGTATTGGTTTTGCATATATTGACATGAATCCACCATGGGTGTACACGTGTTCCCCATCCTGAACCCCCCTCCCCTCTCCCTCCCCATACCATCCCTCTGGGTCATCCCAGTGCACCAGCCCCAAGCATCCTGTAACCTGCATCGAACCTGGACTGGCGATTCGTTTCATGTATGATAATATACATGTTTCAATGCCATTCTCCCAAATCATCCTACCCTCTCCCTCTCCCACAGAGTCCAAAAGACTGTTCTATACATCTGTATCTCTTTTGCTGTCTCGTATACAGGGTTATCATTACCACCTTTCTAAATTCCATATATATGCATTATTATACTGTATTGGTATTTTTCTTTCTGGTTTACTTCACTCTGGATAGTAAGCTCCAGTTTCATCCACCTCATTAGAACTGATTCAAATGTATTCTTTTTAATGGCTGAGTAATACTCCATTGTGTATATTAACCACAGCTTTCTGATTCATTCATCTGCTGATGGACACCTAGGTTGCTTCCCTGTCCTGGCTATTATAAACAGTGCTGCGATGAACATTGGGGTACACATGTCTCTTTCAAAAGGGAACACTCTTTCACTTTCCTTCTTAACTTGCCTGCTTGTCTTCACTGAATGCTGTTCAAGAAAACCCTTCCTTAGTTACTTTATGTAATCACCCTGTAGCTGCTCTGCCTTGGAAAGAAAATTTGCTTGTGCTTTGGAAATGCTTTAAGTTATCACTGAGATTTGATGAGCTTCTGAGTATACACATAGAACATGGTCAATGAGCAGAAGCTTTCCAGAGCAGGGGGCTTTACTGAGTGCTTGTTTGGACCCGACACCCTGCTGGGCAGAGAACAAATTGGAAATAGTCACTTTCCTTGAAGAGCTTATGTTTTGTTGGGGACGACAAATCACAAGGGTGATCAGTGATAGGGCAACCCAGGAGGCTATGAGGATACGTAGGAAGGCTATTTGAAGAGGTGCTATTTAATGACTTCGGCCTGGGTCCCATATTCTGAAGGCCTAGAACCTTCAGCTGACATAGTACAGAGAAGTATATGAGCCTGTGCATCACAAGTGCACAGATCTGCAGTGTAGGATGGTACTGAGTTAATGTATTTGTACTATATCTAATGAAAATTCTTAGAGATGGGAATACCGGATGACCTAACCTGTCACCTAAGAAACCTGTATGCAGGTCAAGAAGTAATAGAACCCAACATAAAACAACAAACTGGTTCAAAACTGGGAAAGGAGTATAGCAGGGCTGTACACTGTCACCTTGCTTATTTCACTTTCATACAGGGTACATCATGTGAAATGATGTGCTGGATGAATCACAGACTGGAATCAAGATTATGAGAGAAATATCAACCTCAGATGTGCAGATGCTGCCACTCTAATGGCAGAAAGCAAAGAAGAACTAAAGAGCCTCTTGATGAGGGTGAAAGCGGAGAGTGGAAAAGCTGGCTTAAAACTCAACATAGGGAAAAAAACACAAAGCTCATGGCATTCACTTCCATTACTTCATAGCAAGTAGATGGGGGAAAAGTGGAAATAGTCACAGATTTTATTTTAGTGGGCTCCAAAATCACTGCAGATGATTATGGAAGCCATGAAATTAAAAGATACTTGCTCCTTGGAAGGAAAGCTATGACAAACCTAGACAGCACGTTAAAAAGCAGAGACATCACTTTGCTGACAAAGATCCATATGGTCAAAGCTATGATTTTTCCAGTAGTAAAGAAGGACTGTAAAGAAGGTTGTGCACCAAGGAATTGATGCTTTCAAATTGTGGTACTGGAGAAGACACTCGAGAGTCCCTTAGACAGGAAGGAGATTAATCCAGTCAATCCTAAAGGAAATAAACCCTGAATGTTCATTGGAAGGACCAATGCTGAAGCTGAAACTCCAGTACTTTGGCCACCTGATGCGAAGAGCCAACTCATTGGAAAAGATCATTGGAAAGACTGAGGGCAGGAGGATAAGGGGGAGACAGAGGATAAGGTGGTTGGATGGCATCACTGACTCAATGGACATGAGTTTGAGCAAGTTCCTGGAGATGGTGAAGGACAGGGAAGCCTGGTATGCTGCCATCCATGGGGTCACAAAGAGTTGTACACGACATAGCGACTCGGGCTTCCCTGGTGGCTCAGACAGTAAAGAATCTGCCTGCAATGTAGGAAATCTGGGTTTGATCCCTGGGTTGGGAAGATTCCCTGGAGGAGGGAATGGCTACCCACTCCAGTGTTCTGGCTTGGAGAATTCACGAAAAGAATCACAAAGAGTCAGACATGACTGAGTGACTTTCACTTCACTAGTGACTGAATAACTGAACAGCATTGAAAAGTATAATATGAAATTGCTAACAAAATTATGCAAACTTCAAAAAAATGAGAAAAATTAATGATATAAGGGCAAAAGGTAAGGAAAGTGGCATAGTAAGATGAAGCTGGGAAGAATTTAGTACGTGAAAACAAAATCTGTAGTATTGCACACATATGTTAAGGCTGGAGCTGTCCCCATAGTGACAAGATTCATGTAGATGCATTGCTTCTTTTTAGGAGAAGAGGCATGGACTTTCCTGGAACTAAAGCCTGGGGGAATCTTTCTCCTATAGGTCTTTTTCAGAGGGAGGGAACACAGACCTGCAATAGGAAAGCCTCTAAACAGTATGCTTACAATAAATCTACCCTCCTGTAAATGTGTTTGTATTTGCAGGCAAAGCAGTGCAGTTCATGCTTTCATTATATCCACCTGCACTGCCTTCTTTTTCCTCCAGGAAAGCAAAGCTGCTGAGGTGTCCAAGTTTCCAAACCTTAGTGTCTGCCGGTTGTGGTTACAGTGCTTTTGCTGGTGTGAGAACAGCAGTTACCGCTGTTTCGGTAAGATGGAGTCTGTTGGAACTCACAGCCTTAAGTGTACAGTGTGGACTTCCTCACTTTGCCTTCCAACTGTTTATCTTTTCATTGTGTGTGCTTAGTTGCTCAGTAGTATCTGATTCTCTGACTCTTTGCAAAGCTATGGATTGTAGACTGCCAAGCTCCTCTGTCCATGGGGATTCTCCAGGCCAGAATACTGGAGTGGGTAGCCTTTTCCTTCTCCAGGGGATCTTCCCAAGCCAGGGGTCAAACCCAGGTCTCCCACACTGAAGGTGGATTCTTTACCATCTGAGTTACAGGGAAGCATGGGGGATTTTTCAAACCCATGGGTCCCCCTTGAACCTAAGGTATACATGTTTGTGTTTATATCTGAAAGTATACCCTTCCATTGAAAAGACTTCTGTGCATAAGTTTAGTGAACCCTCTTGTTTTATAAAACATCTACAGGAGAGAGATAGCTGAAGAAAGAAGAAAAGCAAAAGGCAAAGGAGAAAGGGAAAGATATATCCAACTGAATGCAGAGTTCCAGAAGCAAGGAGAGATAAGAAGGCCTTCTTAAATGAACAGTGCAAAGAAATAGAGAGAAACAATAGAATGATTAAGACTAGACATCTCTTCAAGAAAATTGGAGATATCAAGGGAACATTTCATGCATGGATGGGTACAATAAAGGACAGAAATGGCAAGGGCCTAACAAAATCAGAAGAGATTAAAAAGAGGTGGCAAGAATACACAGAAGAATTGTACAAGAGAAGTCTCAATGACCTAGAGAGCCACAGCGGTGGTCACTCAACTAGAGCCGGACATCCTGGAGTGTGAGTCAAGTGTGTCTTAGGAAGCGTTACTACAAAGCTAGTGGAGGTGATGGAATTCCAGCTGAGCTATTTAAAAATCTTACAATATGATGCTATAAAAGTGCTGCACTTAGTATGTCAGCAAATTTGGAAAACTCAACAGTGGCCGCAGGACTGGAAAATGTAAGTTTTTCGTTCCAATCCCAAAGAAAGGCGATGCCAAAGAATGTCCCAACTGTCATACGATTGTGCTTATTTCACATGTTAGCAAGGTTATGCTCAAAATCCTTCAAACTAGGCTTCAGCAGTATGTGAACTGAGAATTTTCAGATGTACAATTTGGGTTTCGAAGCAGCAGAGGAACCAGGGATCAAATTACTAACATTCAGTGGATCATGGAGAAAGTAAGGAAATCAGAAAAACATCTACTTCTACTCTGAAGTCTTTGACTGTGTGGATCACAACAAACTGTGGGAAATTCCTCAAGAGATGGAAGCACCAGACCACTTCACCTGTCTCCTGAGAAACTGTATGAGGGCCAAGAAGCAACAGGTAGAAGTGGACATGGAGCAATGGATTGGTTCAAAATTGGGAAAGGAGTATGACAAAGCTGTATACTGTCGCCCTGCTTAGTTAACTTATATGTGGAGTGCATCATGCAGAATGCCAGACTGGATCAATCATAAGCTTAAATCAGGATTGCTTGGAGAAATATCAACAGTCTCAGCTATGCAGATGATACCATGCTAATGGCAGGAAAGTGTAGAGGAACTAAAGAGCCTCTTGATGAGAGTGAAAGGGGAGAGGGAAAAAGCTGGCTTGAAGCTCAGCATTAAAATATCTAAGATCATGACTTCTGGTCCCATCACTCCATGGCAAATAGAAGGGGAAAACGTGGAAACAGTGAGATTTTCTTTTCTTGGGCTTCCAAATCACTGGGGATGGTGATAACAGCCTTGAAATTAAAAGATGCTTGATTATTGGAAGGAAAGCTATGACAAAGTCACAGCCCGTTAAAAAGCAGAGACTTCACGTTGCTGAGAATGGTTCATATAGTCAGAGCTACAGCTTTTCCAGTAGTCATGTATGAATATGAATGTTGGACCATAAAGAAGGCTGAGTGCTGAGAATTGATGCTTTCCAGTTGTGATGCTGGAGATGACTCTTGAAAATCCCTTGGACTGCAAGGAGATCAAACCAGTTAGTCCTACAGGAAATCAACCCTGAATATTCATTGGAAAGACATGCTGAAACTGAAGCTCCAATACTTTGGCCACATGATCCAAGATCCGACTCCCTGGAAGAGACCCTGATGATGGGAAAGATTGAAGACAAAAGGATAAAGGGGCAGCAGAGGACAAGATGGCTAGATAGTATCACTGATTCAGTGGATATGAATCTGAGAAAACTCTGGGAGTTAGTGGAAGACAGAGGACCCTGAGTTAGTGGAAAACAGTGGAGTCCATGGGTTTGCAAAGAGTTGGACATGAGCCAGTGACTGAACAACAACAGCAATACAGGAGAGGTTCAACTACAAGACAGAAGTCACGTGATTCCAAGTCATGATATTAATCACCCAAAGAGAATGAGTTGCTTAAGCGTGCATCTTTAAGAAAAAACTAGCAACTGATTCCCCTTTCTAGACTTCTCAGACTTTCAGGGAGTCCTGTGTGTGTGGAGTAGAGCAAAAGTGGCCCTTCAAAATCATATAACATAGAAACGTCACATTTGTGTGTACACATATGTGTGGAGTAAAGTGGGTTCATTAGAAAACAGTTTACAAAACCGTATCATTTAAAAAATGAGCATTTGCCATGATTGCATCCCAAAGAGAACACCTGTTAGAAGTTTGGGGGTATAGTATTCAGCTTTTTGTTTTCTCCAGAAATAGTAGTGTTTCTGTAACTCAGCACAGTGGTCTTGATTGAATTAAGAAACTGGTCAAAAGGTAACGAGCTTTACTTTTCAGTGGGTCAATGGTACTATGTGGCCCATAGCCCTCATCTCCTGCTGCTCACGTTGAAGGGATGCGGGTGACAGCAAGGAAGGCTGTGTCTGATTTTCTCCCTTTTCTGGGGACCACACAGATGGAGCCCCCAAACATACAGTCTTCTTCGTATTTTAGATTCTTCTGTGGGTGCAGCCCATTACCTTGGGAGGGAGTTGAGCAGCCAGTTGTCCTCCCAGTCTCCCTGCCCCTCTGCCCTGGTATGGGTTTTCATCCCCAGTTGTGTGGGGCCACTTTCTTGGAGAAACATATTTTTGCCCTAATCTTCCCTACTCTTCCTCTCCTCCGTCTGTGGGCTCTTCCCAGGTGGCACAGTGATAAAGAATCTGCCTGCCAATCCAAGAGATGCAAGAGACATGGGTTCAATCCCTGAATTGGAAAGATCCCCTGGAGTAGGAAATAGTAACCCAGCAAGTATTCTTGCCTGGAAAATTCCATGGACGGAGGAGCCTGGTGGGCTACAGTCCATGTGGTCACAAAGAGTCAGACATGACTGAACAACCAACCCTACTACACTACAGGGTGTATGAAGATGCCATCTAATTGGAAAAGAGGAAAGAGAAGTGGAGAGAGAAGTGGCAGGAGCGTGAGTGGGAAGAAATGGAAAGTTCCGTTTTGGACATGTTGAATGTGACATGCCCATGAACAATGTCCAGTGGGCAAGTCATGGAGATTCTTCCATAGGTGAATCTGGAGCACAAGGAAGCGGTTGAAGTGAGGTTGCCTAACAGGAGTTATTTAAAACAGGGAGAATGGATGAGATCACCAAAGCAGGGAATCCAGAGAGATAAGGAGAGATATTGACTCAGCGGTTTGTAAGCTCTCATGAATGTGCATATGAGGCAGATATGAAAATAAATCCCATTGTGAAATCCTAGAGGTAGGAAGAAATAAGATATATCAGCTTTTATAATCCCTGTTTCTTCTGCCAAGTTTCAACATATATCAGACTCATAACAGCTAAAGAATTTATGTCTGGGCTTCAGGGAAATAAAACCATGGACAAAATGTTTAGCTAAGATCCTCTCATGAATTTGTTAGTTATTTAGGGATTTATGGTATTAGACATTGTAAACATCTCTGATAATCATATAGTATTTGTAATACAAGTTTATTTTTGGATACACAAAATATTTATCATGTAATTCTTTTTGTTTCCAGATACTTATAAGAATACCACGAAAACATACAATTAAGCATTGAGTTATTCTTGCAACACATTTTTTAATTATAGATTTCTTATGAAGAATACTGTAAAATATTTGAAAATGACAGGTGTCTTAAACAATTTAAAAAGTTTCACTGTGATATTGTTTGTGAAAATGAGACAGAGGATGGCTCTGAACGTTAGATGATAAGAAGAACCACAACCAAGAGGGTTTTGCTTTTGTTACTAACACTTTTAATGCTAATTCTATTAATAAACAATTGAAAAGAGACCTTGAAACTGAAGAAACTCATGCAGTTAAAACTTGTGAAACTAGAAGTTTTCAGGTGTGTGTGTGTTAGTCGCTGAGTTATGTCTGACTCTTCTGCGATCCCATGGACTGTAGCCCACCAGGTTTCTCTGTCCATGGAATTCTTCAGGCAAGAATACTGGAATAGGTAGCCATTCCCTTCTTCAGGGAATCTTCCTGACCCAGGGATCTTACCTGGGTCTCGCATATTGAGGACAGAGTCTTTATTGTCTGAGCACGTATCTGGAAGTAAAAGATGATGAGGTATATTTTGGGCTATTTCGTGTGTATGTGTGTGTGTGTGTGAATTACTACTTCTGAAGTGAGTTGATTTTTGAATGTTAGTATTGAGTTAACCAGTTACTTTAAATTGCTTTCAGTATTTCTGTCTGTTCTTTTGCCGCAAGACTATTAAGAATATCAAAAACCTAAATCAGATCACTGAAATTAGTTAATAAGTCAAAGGCAAGTATGAGTTTGAACATACCAACCAGTGGATCAGCTATTATGGCAACCTGATTTTTATGTTATAACTATCAGCTAATTATTCTTTTAAAGAAGAGAATCTTATGTGTGTTGGAAGATTCGACCTCATTAAAAGTGTCATTGGTAGAAAGGAACTCTGGAGGAGCTCTAGTTCCTGAAACTAACTTCCTTTGATTCCCTGAAGCACAGGTACATTGGATGTTTTAGGGGTTTTAGTTTTATTTGACTTGAGTGTATGTGTGTTTAAATGTAAAGTTAAAGGATCTTCACAACAGTAGGTAATGTTTTTAGTTTTAGTTTTCCAATGACAAGCATTATAAAGGCGTGATATAACGATTTAACTTAGTGAAAACATTTGTCTGGGGCCAGAAATAAGATAAAATGGTTCAATTCTTTTTCTTCTTCCTCCACTCCTGCTGCTTCTCCTTTTATTTTAAAATTTAGCTTTACTTAGAGCTAAAATTTAGCTTTACTGGAATACAACATAGAGGTAATGATGATGAATGCAGAGTAAACTTGCCTATAAAACCAGCTCAAATATGGGGTCTCAGATGAGCCCCTAATACACTCTAGACTGAAGTCACTTCCAACTTACTCTCTTGGACCTGAAGTGCTGACTTTTTCTAAGAGATTTCTCCCTATGCCTTTATTTTTTATTCTGAATTATTATTTGTGTGTGTGTGTGTGGCTGCACTGGATATTAGTTGCTACACACAGGCTTTTCTCAAGTTGGGGCAAGTGGAAGGCGACTCCTCATTGTGGTGAGAAGCCTTCTCATCGAGGTGGCTTCTCTTGTGGCACACAGACTAGAGTTCATGGGCTTCGGTAGTTGCACTCTCACGCTCTAGAGTATAGGTGCGGTAGTTCTGGTCCGTGGGCATAGTTGCCCCATGGCATGTGGCATCTTTGAGACCAGGAATGGAACCCCTGTTTCCTGCAATGGCAGGTGGATTCTTATCCCCTGGACCACCAGGGAAGCCCTCTGCTTATGTTTAGATTGGGAGTTGACAAACTGGCATATGGACTAGATCCAGTTTGTTGCCTGTTTGTGTAACACCTGTGAGCTAAGAACATTTTTATATCTTTAAATGATTGAAAACAGAAGCAGAAGTAATATTTTGTCATAAGTGAAAATGATAAAATCAAATTTGGTGCTTATAAATAAAACTATTTTTTGGAACAAAGCCATTTACTTACGTGTCATCTGTGGCTCTTTCATGGTAAAATGGCAGAATTGAGTTAAAAGAGGCCTTGTAATCTGAAAAGCCTAAAATAGTAACATTTATTATCTGCATCTTTACAGAAAAAACTTGCAGATGCCTGATTCAGAGGTCAGTAATGCCCTAGGCTTTATAACTCTCATATATCTGTGCTTAAGTGGGTCTTCAAGAATGAAGTACTAGAGGATGCACTTGCAAATAGCTGAATAAATAGATGACAGGTGCCTATTAAATAAAATTCTTTTTAGGTTTAGCATTTTTGATGCTCAGCTTCTTTGTCATAGTGAAGTGAAGTGAAGTTGCTCACTTGTATCCGACTCTTTGCGACCCCATGGACTGTAGCTTACCAGGCTCCTCCATCCATGGGATTCTCCAGGCAAGAGTACTGGAGTGGGTTGCCATTTCCTCCTCCAGGGGATCTTCCCAACCCAGGGATCAAACCCAGGTCTCCCGCGTTCCAGGCAGACACTTTAACCTCTGAGCCACCAGGGAGGCCCTCTTTGTCATAATATTGTTTCAATAAAACTATATGAAAATTTGGACAAAAAAAATTGAATGAAATAAGAACAAAACCGCTTATCCCCCACGCTGCATTACTTAACACTGGACTCATTTGTGTTTTGTTATTGTTGTTGTTTAGCTGCTACGCCATGTCCTTTATACTTTATTGAGATATAATCTACCTATAAAATTGGAAGTTATTTCAAATCTACAGTGTGATGATTGGATTCTTGACCTTATCTAGTTAAGTAACACAACCATCATTGAATTATCCTGTGTGTGTGTGTGTGTGTGTGAGAACACTTAGTTCTAGTCCCTAAGTCTCTCTTTGTTGTTCAGTCTCTCCTCATGTTCACCTCTTTGTGACCCCATGGAGTGCAGCACGCCAGGCTTCCCTCTCCTTTGCTACTTCTTGAAGTTTGTTCAAACTCATGTCCATTGAACTGGTGATGCCATCCAACCATCTCATCATCTGTTGCCTACTTCTCCTCCTGTTTTCAGTCTTTCCCAGCATCAGGATCTTTTCCAGTGAGTCGGATCTTGGATCATGTGGCCAAAGTATTGGAGCTTCAGTTTCAGCATCAGTCTTTTCAATGAATATTCAAGGTTGACCTCCATTAGGATTGACTGGTTGGATCTCCTTGCTGTCCAACGGACTCTCAAGAGTCTTTTCCAGCACCACGGTTCAAAAGCATCAGTTCTTCAGCTCTCAGCCTTCTTTATGCTTCAACTCTCACATCTGAATATGACTACTGGCAAAACCATAGCTTTGACTATACAGACCTTTGTCAGCAAAGTGAAGTCTTTGCTTTTTAAGACACTGTCTTGGTTTGTCATAGCTTTTCTTCCAAGGAGCTAGCATCTTTTAATTTCATGGCTGCAGTCACTGTCTGCAGTGATTTTGGAGCCCCAGAAAATAAAGTCTGTCACTGTTTCCATTTTTTCCCCATCTATTTGCCATGAAGTGATGGAACTGGATGCCATGAGCTTAGTTTTTTGCATGTTGTTTGTTTTAAATTTAAATTTATTTATTTTAATTGGAGGCTAATTACTTTACAATATTATATTGGTTTTGCCATACATCAACATGAATCTGCCACAGGTGTACACATGTTCCCAATCCTGAACCCCCCTCCCACCTCCCTCCCCGTACCATCCTTCTGGCTCATCCCAGTGCACCAGCCCCGAGCATCCTGTATCCTGCATTGAACCTGGACTGGCGATTCGTTTCTTATTGATGTTGAGTTTTAAGCCAGTTTTTTCACTCTCCTCTTTCACCTTCATCAAAAGTCTATTTAGTTCCTCTTCAGTAGTTTTGGCTCAAGGGCTCTAGAGTGCAGGCTCAGTAGTTGTGGCCCATGGGAATATTTGCCCCATGGCATGTGAAATCTTCTCAGACCAGGGATTGAACCCATGTTCCCTGCATTGGCAGGCAGATTCTTATCCACTGGACCACCAGGGAAGTCCTCTGCTTATGCTCTAGATTGGGGGTTGATAAACTGGCATATGGACCAGATCAAGTCTGTTGCCTGGTTTTGAATGTTGAGTTTTAAGCCAGCTTTTTTTTTTTTTTTTTTAGCATATTTCAATTATACTGTACAGTGTTATCAGCTGTGGTCACCATGTTTTATATTGGATCTTCAGACCTTATTCATCTTATAGCTGAAGTTTATATCTTTTTACTAAACTCTGCCTATTTTTCCCACCCCAGGCAAACACTTTTCTACCATCTGTCTCAGTTAGTTTGACTTTTAAGACCTACATATCAGTGGTACCATGCAGTCTTTGTTTTTGTCTGACGTCTCAGTTAGCATAATGCCCTCTAGGTTGTGGCACGTGACAGGACCGCTTTCTCGTTAGGAACACACCTCACTGTGTATAAACAGAGCAGGTCTTCTCTATCCACTCATTTAGGTTGTCCTTCCTGTATCTTGGCTTTCCTGGTGGCTCAGAGGGTAAAGCCTCTGCCTACAATGCGGGAGGCCCGGGTTCGATCCCTGGGTCAGGAAGATGCCCTGGAGAGGGAAATGGCAACCCACTCTAGTATTCTTGCCTGGAAAATCCCATGCACAGAGAAGTCTGGTAGGCTGCAGTCCATGGGGTCGCAAAGAGTCAGACCTGACTGAGCGACTTCACCTTCACTTTCCTGTATCTTAGCTGTCGTAAATAATGCTGCAGTGAACATGGAGTGCAGCTATCTCTTTGAGATACTGATTATGTCTCCTTTGGATATAAACTCAGAAGTGGGATTACTGGACCATATGGTAGTTCTGTTTTTTATTTTTTGAGAAACCTCCGTATTGTTTTCTGTAGTGACTGTGCCAACTTAACGTTTCTAAACAGTGCTTGAGGGCTCCCTATTCTCCATATCTCCTCCACCACTTTTTATTTCTTTTTGATGATAACCCTTCTAACAGATGTGAGGTGTTGTCTAATTGTGGTTTTGATATGAATTTTCCTGATGATTAGTGATGTTTAGCACCTTCTCTTGTAACTTTGGCCATATGTATGTATCTTCTTTGGAAAAATATCCATTCAGATACTCTGCCTAATTTTTATTAGACTTTTTTCTATTGAGTTTTATATATATATATATATATATATATATATATATATATATATGTTGGATATTAACCCCTTATCAGATATATAATTTGCATTTTTTTCATTTCATAAGTTTTCTTTTCATTTTGTTGATGGTTTCCTTTGCTATGCAGAAGCTTTTTTATTTAATGTAGTCTTACTTTTTGTTTTTGCTTTGTTGTCTTTGCTTTTGGTGTCAAACCTAAAAAATAATTATAAGATCAGTGTTAAGGAAGTTATCTACTATGTTTATTTCTAGGAACTTTGTAACTTCAGGTATTACATTCAAGTCTTTTATTCATTTTGAGTATATTAATTTTTGTATATGATGTAAGATAGTGGTCCAATTTTGTCTTCTTTGCATATGGCTGTCCAGTTTTCCCAACAGTTTATGGAAGAAATTGTCTTTTCTCCATTGTTTATGCTTGGCTCCTTGAAAATTAATTGACCACATATGTGTGGGTTTCTTTCTGGGCTCTCTAGCATGCTCCACTGATCAATGCTACTATTTTTATGCAAGTACCATGCTGTTTTAATTACTACAGCTTTGTAATATAATTTGAAATCAGAAAGTGAGGTGCCTCCAGCTTTGATCTTCTTCCTCAATATTATTTTGGCCATTTGGGTTCTCACATGGTTCTACACAAATTTTAGGGTTATTTGTTCTATATTTGTGAAAAATGCCTTTGGAATTTCAAAAGGGATTACACTGAACTGTAATTTGCTTTTATAGAATGGACATTTTAGCAATATTAGTTCTTCCAATCCATGAATACAGAATATATTTCTATTTATTTGCTTCAATTTCTTTTATCAGTGTCTTGGTGCTTTCAATATAAGGTTTTTCACCTAGATTAAATATATGCCTAGGTATTTTATCATTTTCTATGTAATTGTAAATGGCATTTCCTTTTAAAAATCTCTGATAATTCATAATTTGTGTTTATAAATGCAACAGATTTTTGTATATTGATTTTATACCTGGCAACATCACTGAACATTTATTAACAATATTTGTTAAGTGTTTAGGTTTTCTGTATATAATACAATTTTATCTAAAAATAAAGGCAGTCTTGCTGTTTTTTTTTTATCATTAGTGGGTGTTCACTTTTATGTCAAATGCTTTTTCTGCATCTATTCATATGATCACATGATTTTCATCTTTCATTTTGTTAATGTAGCATGTCACATTGATTGATTTGTGGATATTGAACCACACTTGATCCTGGTGCATAATCTTTTTAATGTATCATTAAGTCTGGTTTGCTAATAGTTGCTAATGTTTTGTTGAGGATTTCTGCATCTATAATATCAGGGATGTTGGCCTATAATTTTCTTTTCTTGTAGTGTCTTTATCTATTTTTGGTATTGAGGTAATAGTGGCCTCATAAAATGAGTTTGGAAGTGATTTATATCCTTTTGATTTTTATTTTGTATGTTGCATTTTTTTGCATAAATGGGATATGTTTTATATATATGTATATATTTACTTGTATTTTCTTTTTTCACTTAATGTATGTCTTTATATATAGTCATAGTTTCCATGAATACATTGATTTTTTTATCATATGGATAAATTATAATTTATATAATAATTATTTTATTGTGGACATTTGGGTTTTAGATTAAATAATCCTATACTATATGTCTTTTATACAAATATTTGGCTACATATATTCCTAGAAAAATACTAACTGGGTCAAGGTTTATTTTTAGATTTTAGGAGAATGCTTACCATATGTATATGGTGAAAACAAAGTTACTTTCCAGATAGGCTTTAAAAATGACTGCATATTTATTTCATCTTTGCCACATTTAACGTGATTTTTAATGATTGCCAGGTGGTGATAGTGTTAAAGAATCCCTGACAGTGCAACAGATGCAGGCTCGATCCCTGTCAGGAAGATCCCCTGGGGGAGGAGATGGCAACCCTCTCCGGATTCTTGCCTGGGAAATCCCGTGGACAGAGGAGCCTGGCGGGGTGCAGGCCATGGGGTCGCCAAGAGTTGGACACAACTAAGCGTGTGCGCACATGCAAGCGTGCACACACACACACATAATGATTACCAATTAGCTATTAATTTAGTGGTTGTCAATTATTTTAGTAGCTGACAGTTTTAATGATTACCTGTATTTAGAGTATATTATTTTATTTTTCACCTATTTTACTATTAGTGAGTTGAAAATCTTATATATATTTATTCTTCTATAAATTATTTATGTCCTTTGCCTAATTTTTTGTCATGAAAAATCAGTATTATTTTTATTTTTAAAGAGTTATCTTCATATTAACATGTTTTTTACATTTCTTACAGATATCATAACTTGCATTAAATTTTTTTTTGTGTGGTTATTTTTAACATAGTAGAGTTTTACATGCTTATGTAGTCATTGTCTTGACTTTTCCCTTTGTGATTTCTGTCCATCTGTTTTAGTTTTGTAATTCTTTTTGCTTTGAAATTTCTTTCCAATGTAAGAATCAGCCAAGAATTTCCCTATATATTCATTGTGCCTTAAATGATTTCATTAGTTACATTTAACATATCTGTGTAGAATTTATTTTGGTGTAAGGTTAATAGCAAACTTGATTTTTTCCCCCCACATACTTTGCCAAATTTTTCTAGCAGCTTACATGGATAAACCCACATTCCTCAGTGGTTTATGATGTTTTCTTTGTAATACAAAAAAAAAAAAAGGTTTATCAGCATCTGTTTCAGGTCCTACTTTTGTGTTCTACTGACCTGCCTGCCAATTCTCTCTCTCTCTCTTTTTTTTTTCTTTTCAGGTCATGCTGCTTTTTAATTTAAGACTTTGTAATAACTTTGTAAAACAAGTTACCACCCTATTCCTTCCCAGTGATCTCTTTTCACAAAATTTCCTTTGGCTGTTTTTTTTTTTTTTTTTTTTCGGTGGAAGGGGCACAATAAGCATTGGGATTAGTCATCTTTTAATCTCATTTCTCAATTAAGGCAATTAAAACATTATCAGAGAAGTAAACTTTTTAATTTTTAACTTGAAACTATATATTCAGTTTATTCATCTAACGCCTTTATCAACTTCTCTGAAAACACATTTTAAAAACTGAAAATAAAACACAGTTCTGTTTCCAATTTTCACATGCCTGAGGATGATTTTCTTTCCCTTTTGCCATTTTTAACATTTTGGATTTTGTTCTATAATGATATAGCTTAGCTGATAGATTGTGTCTTAGGAATAAAAAGATATTCCTTTCTTCATTCGTACAGTACATTTTTAGAGCCTCTTCACCATGAGCCAGGTACTGCTGTTGCTGATGCTGGAGTTGTAGCAGGGAGCAAGATAATTCCAGTGGGGAAGACAAATATTACATAAACAAATACATAGAAGCATGTAATGTAGTGTAGAAATAAGCACTCTGAAGAAATACAAAGTAAAAGGACAGAAGTTGGCAACGGTGAGGGTAACACTCTTGTGTAAAGTGATCAGGAAAGTCCTTTCGGAGGATTAGGTGGGGTTTACAGACACTTGAAAGAAATGAGGGAGTAAGTTAACAAATCTGGGGCCCTAGAGGAGGAGAAAAGACAACTTTCTTTTTCTACTTTGCTTTGTCTTAGTCACATAAGTCATTATTTTCTTAAGCTCTGAGTTGTTATGGCAATGATCTGCTTCTTCTAAGACTAAATCACTTTAAACCCAGAGCTAATAATTACATAACAAAAGCAACACAGACTGCTCAAGGATCTGTTTTCCTTAAGCTCTGTTCAGTTCAGTTCAGTTCAGTTCAGACGCTCAGTCGTGTCCGACTCTTTGTGACCCCATGAATCGCAGCACGCCAGGCCTCCCTGTCCATCACCATCTCCCGGAGTTCACTCAGACTCATGTCCATCAAATCAGTGATCCCATCCAGCCATCTCATCCTCTGTTGTCCCCTTCTCCTCCTGCCCCCAATCCCTCCCAGCATCAGAGGCTTTTCCATTGAGTCAACTCTTCGCATGAGGTGGCCAAAGTACTGGAGTTTCAGCTTTAACATCATTCCTTCCAAAGAACACCTAGGACTGATCTCCTTCAGAATGGACTGGTTGGATCTCCTTGCAGTCTAAGGGACTCTCAAGAGTCTTCTCCAACACCACAGTTCAAAAGCATCAGTTCTTCGGTGCTCAGCTTTCTTCACAGTCCAACTCTCACATCCATACATGACCACTGAAAAAACCATAGCCTTGACTAGATGGACTTTTGTTGGCAAAGTAATGTCTCTGCTTTATAATATGCTATCAAGGTTGGTCATAACTTTCCTTCCAAGGAGTAAGTGTCTTTTAATTTCATGGCTGCAATCACCATCTGCAGTGATTTAGGAGCCTCCCAAAATAAAGTCTGACACTGTTTCCACTGTTTCCCCATCTATTTCCCATGGAGTGATGGGACTGGATGCCATGATCTTCATTTTCTGAATGTTGAGCTTTAAGCCAACTTTTTCACTCTCCTCTTTTACTTTCATCAAGAGGCTATTTAGTTCCTCTTCACTTTCTGCCATAAGGGTGGTGTCATCTGCATATCTGAGGTTATTGAGATTTCTCCCGGCAGTCTTGATTCCAGCTTGTGCTTCTTCCAGCCAAGTGTTTCTCATGATGTACTCTGCGTATAAGTTAAATAAGCAGGGTGACAATATACAGCCTTGATGTACTCCTTTTCCTATTTGGAACCAATCTGTAGCTCCATGTCCAGTTCTAACTGGTGCTTCCTCGCCTGCATACAGATTTCTCAAGAGGCAGGTCAGGTGGTCTGGTATTCCCATCTCTCTCAGAATTTTCCACAGTTTAATGTGATCCACACAGTCAAAGGCTTTGGCATAGTCAATAAAGCAGAAATAGATGTTTTTCTGGAACTGCCTTGCTTTTCCATAATCCAGCGGATGTTGACAATTTGATCTCTGGCTCCTCTGCCTTTTCTAAAACCAGCTTGA
Source organism: Ovis aries (assembly GCF_016772045.2). Classification (NCBI taxonomy): domain Eukaryota; kingdom Metazoa; phylum Chordata; class Mammalia; order Artiodactyla; family Bovidae; genus Ovis; species Ovis aries. Next base: position 3,315,668 of record NC_056070.1, read on the forward strand.
ACATCTACAAGTTCACAGTTCACGTATTGCTGAAGCCTGGCTTGGAGAATTTTGAGCATTACTTTACTAGCATGTGAGATGAGTGCAATTGTGCAGTAGTTTGAGCATTCTTTGGCATTGCCTTTCTTTGTGATTAGACTGAAAACTGACCTTTTCCAGTCCTGTGGCCACTGCTGAGTTTTCCAAATTTGCTGGCATATTGAGTGCAGTGCTTTCATAGCATCATCTTTCAGGATTTGAAATAGCTCAACTGGAATTCCATGACCTCCACTGGCTTTGTTCATAGTGATGCTTTCTACGGCCCACTTGACTTCACATTCCAGGATGTCTGGCTCTAGATGAGTGATCATACCATCATGATAATCTTGGTTGTGAAGATCTCTTTTGTACAGTTCTTCCATGTATTCTTGCCACCTCTTCTTAATATCTTCTGCTTCTGTTGGGTCCATACCATTTTTGTCCTTTATCGAGCCCATCTTTGCATGAAATGTTCCCTTGGTATCTCTAATTTTCTTGAAGAGATCTCTAGTCTTCCCATTCTGTTCTTTTCCTCTATTTCTTTGCACTGATCACTGGGGAAGGCTTTCTTATCTCTCCTTGCTATTCTTTGGAACTCTGCATTCAGATGCTTATATCTTTCCTTTTCTCCTTTGCTTTTCGCTTCTCTTCTTTTTGCATGTATTTGTGAGGCCTCCCCAGACAGCCATTTTGCTTTTCTAAATTTATTTTCCATGGGGATGGTTATGATACCTGTCTCCTGTACAATGTCATGAATCTCAGTCCATAGTTCATCAGGCACTCTATCTATCAGATCTAGGCCCTTAAATCTATTTCTCACTTCCACTGTATAATCATAAGGGATTTGATTGAGATCATACCTGAATGGTCTAGTGGTTTTCTCTACTTTCTTCAATTTAAGTCTGAATTTGGCAATAAGGAGCTCATGATCTGAGCCACAGTCAGCTCCCAGTCTTGTTTTTGCTGACTGTATAGAGCTTCTCCATCTTTGACTGCAAAGAATATCATCAATCTGATTTCAGTGTTGACTATCTGGTGATGTCCATGTATAGATTCTTCTCTTGTGTTGTTGGAAGAGGGAGTTTGCTATGACCAGTGTGTTCTCTTGGCAAAGCTCTATTAGCCTTTTCCCTGCTTCCTTTTGTACTCCAAGGCCAAATTTGCCTGTTACTCCAAGTGTTTCTTGACTTCCTACTTTTGCATTCCAGTCCCCTATAATGAAAAGGACATCTTTTTTGGGTGTTAGTTCTAAAAGTTCTTACAAGTCTTCATAGAATTGTTCAACTTCACCTTCTTCAGCTTTACTGGTTGAGGCATCACATAGACTTGGATTACTGTGATATTGAATAGTTTGCCTTGGAAACAAACAGAGATCATTCTGTTGTTTTTGAGATTGCATCCAAGTACTGCATTTTGGACTCTTGTTGACCATGATGGCTACTCCATTTCTTCTAAGGGATTCCTGCCTACAATAGTAGATATATTGGTCATCTGATTTAAATTCACCCATTCCAGTCCATTTTAGTTTGCTGATTCCTAGAATGTCGATGTTCACTCTTGCCATCTCGTTTGACCACTTCCAATTTGCCTTGATTCACGGACCTAACATTCCAGGTTCCTAAGCAATATTGCTCTTTACAGCATCAGACCTTGCTTCTATCATGAGTCACATCCACAACTGGGTATTGTTTTTGCTTTGGTTCCATCCCTTCATTCTTTCTGGAGTTATTTCTCCTCTGATCTCCAGTAGCATATTGGGCTCCTACTGACCTGGCAAGTTCCTCTTTCAGTATCCTATCATTTTGCCTTTTCATACTGTTCATGGGGTTCACAAGGCAAGAATACTGAAATGGTTTGCCATTCCCTTCTCCAGTGGATTACATTCTGTCAGACCTCTCCACCATGACCCACCCGTCTTGGGTTGCCCCACAGGCATGGCTTAGTTTCATTGAGTTAGACAAGGCTGTGGTCCTAGTGTGATTAGATTGACTAGTTTTCTGTGATTATGATTTCAGTGTGTCTGCCCTCTGATGCCCTCTTGTAACACTTACTGTCTTACTTGGGTTTCTCTTACCTTGGACGTGGGGTATCTCTTCATGGCTGCTCCAGCAAAGCGCAGCTGCTGCTCCTTACCTTGGACAAGGGGTATCTCCTCACCACCACCCCTCCTCACCTTGAATGCGGAGTAGCTCCTCTAGGCCCTCCTGCACCCGCACAGCCACTGCTCCCTGGACTTGGGATTGCTCCTCATCAAGATAGATTCTTGTTATATAATCATTAGTACAGAGCTTAAAAGCTTAAAAGCTCTGTACTAATGACCATATAATAAGAATCTATCTTGCTTGAGGACCTTTCTCCTTCTTAAGAAGAATGTTCTAACTGATCCTGTTATCTTAAGATGTATGTTGTGGGAGTGAGTCTGGTAAGACCTTTAAAACCCTGAGACATTCTTTTTTCGCTACTAAGCAGGCAGAGTGCCCCACCCTGTTTTGATGTCTATGTCAGAAGCTTCTCTATCCCTTTTTCACTGTAGTAAAACTTTTGCCACATTAAGTTCTGAGTGCCTGAAGCCTCCTCTCTGGTCCTGAAGCTGAATTCTCTTTGGAGATGGCAGATCTGGCACAGTTCACAATAAGCTATCAGATATACACATATTACTGGTATACAGTTATACCTGGATACAGTATACATTATACAGATTCATCCAGAGGGTAGTGAGTGAGTCAGAAAGCAGTGGGAGATGAGGTCAGAGAAAGGGGTCAGATGAAAGAGTTGGATTTCACGAGTATGAGAAGCGGTTGGAAGATTCTGAGCAGGAGAGTAACGTGATTTGGTGTTACCAGTAGTACCTCTCTGGCTGCCAACATAATAAGTGAATGGTGGTGCTATTCACTAAAATCACTGGGAGAGCAGTAGATGTTGGAGTGGTGGGAATCATAGTACATTGGTATTACCTATTAGTCACTTGTTGTTGTTCAGTCACTAAGTCATGTTTGACTCTTAGCCCCATGAACTGCAGCAGGCCAGGCCTCTCTGTCCTTCACTATCTCCTAGAGTTTGTTCAAACTCATGTCCATTGAGTCTGTGATGCCATCCAACCATCTCATCCTCTGCCACCCTCTTCTCCTTTTGCCTTCAATCTTTCCCAGCATCTGGGTCTTTTGCAATGAGTCCCCTCTTCACATCAGGTGGCCAAAGTATTGGAGCTTCAGCATCAGCCTTTCCAATGAATACTCAAGATTGATTTCCTCTAGGATTGACTGGTTTGATCTCCTTTCTGTCCAGGAGACTCTCAAGAGTTTTTAACACCACAATTCTTAGGCACTCAGTCTTCTTTATGGTCCAACTCTCACATTCATACGTGACTACTGGAAAATCCATAGCTTTGTCTATATGAACCTTTGTAGGCAAAGTGATGTCTTTACTTTTTAATATGCTGTCTAGGTTTGTCATAGCTTTCCTTCCAAGAAGTAAGCATCTTTTAATTTCATGGCTGCAGCCACCATCTGCAGTGGTTTGGGAGCCCAAGAAAAGAAAATCTGTCACTGCTTCCACTTTTCCCCTTCCATCTGCCATAAAGTGATGAGACCAGATGCCATGATCTTAGTTTCTTTAACGCTGAGTTTTAAGCCAGCTTTTCCATTCTGCTCTTCTATCCCTTCAAGAGGCTTTTTAGTTCCTCTTCACTTTTTGCCATTAGGGTGGTATCATCTCCACATCTGAAGTTTTTAATATTTATTTTAGCAATCTTGATATCAGATTGTGATTCATCCAGACTGACATTTCACATGATGTGCTCTGCTTTTAGTCACTTCAGAGGAGGTTTAATTAATTGGACAATGTATGAATCTGGGGCACAAGACCAAGCATTGGAGGAATGTGTGTTGGTTTAATGCCCTGGGGTTGGGTCAGATCACTCAAGGTGCATATTGTTTCCTAGGGCTTCTATTACAAATAATCATGAACTTTGTGCCTTAAGAATATAGATATTTTTGTTGCTCGTAGTTCTGGAGGCTAGAAGAACAAAATCTAGCAGGTCCTTAGTCCCTCCAAGGGCTCTATTGGGAAGTCACTTTGTTTTTTCCAGCTTCTGTCACCTGTAAAGTGCTCCTTGACTTGTAGCCACGTCGCTCCAGTCTTTGCTTCCACGGTCACATTGCTTCCTCCTCTTCTGTCCAAGGAATCTGCCTCTTTCTTATTAGGACTTTTGTCATTGAATTAAGGGTTCATCTGATAAAGTTTATCCAGGATAAACTCTTCTCAGAATACTTAATTGCAACTTTGGCAATACAATGTAGGATTCACTATTTTATAAAATAAAGTAAAATCACAGTTTCAAAGGATTAGGAGGCAGACATGTCTTTTGGGGGCCACCTTTTGTCTTGTGTCTTTTGTATTGGCCACCTTTCAGCCCAATACAGGTAATGAATGTGGATTGAAAAGCCAAGTGGTCCCAAGACTGACCTTCAGAGCACAACAGCATTCAGAAGTCAGAGAGAACACAGAGGTAGTCAGTGAAATGTAGGAGAGAGAGTCAGAGTGTGGTCACTGATGAAGAAGACTTTCAATGAGAAGATGATTAGCTGTGTGAAAGCAGCCGAGTGGTATACAAAATAAAGGCCTAATTTTGATTGTTAGATTTGCTAAGACCTTGTCATTGGTGAACTTGCCAAAATTGTATTCAAGAGTGGCATATTTGTGGTCCCCAGTGCTGAATCCAGCTTCCGTTGAAATATTATAACCCTGGTTTAGCCATCATTGTTGTGCTTAGTCACTCAGTCATGTCCAACTCTTTCCAACCCCGTGGACTGTAGCCTTCCAGGCTTCTCTGTCCATGGGGGTTCTCCAGGCAAGAATGCTAGAGTGGGTTGCCATGCCCTCCTCCAGGGGGTCTTCACAACACAGGATCAAAGCCAGGTCTCCCACACTGCAGGTGGATTCTTTACTGTCTGAGTCACCAGGCTAGCCCAAGAATACTGGAGTGGGTAGCCTATCCCTTCTCCATGGGATCTTCCTGACCCAGGAATTGAACTGGGGTTTACTACATTGCAAGTGGATTCTTCAGCAGCTGAGCTACCAGGGAAGCCCTGTTTTAGCTGTTGCATCCGTGACTGGCCAATATAAAAAGTGCTTCAATGTATAAAGTTATTTTGCATTTCTTTCTTCTTTTATTTCTATTTGAAGATCTGTGTGTGAGTATGCTGTGTCAGTAACCTTGGTTCTTCAAACTAGGTTATGCTCATGGTAGAGATTTTGGAAATTGTTGCTGTTTTTCAGTCACTAAGTCATGGCCGACTATTTGCGACCCAAAGACTGCAGCATGTCAAACTCCCCTGTCCATCATTATCTCCCAGAGGTTCCTCAAATTCATGTCCATTGAGTGAGTGATGCTATCAAACCATCTCATCCTCTGCTGTACCCTTATCCTCTTGGCCTTCAGCCTTTCCCAACATCAGGGTCTTTTCCAATGAGTGGGCTCTTTGTATCAGGTGGCCAAAGTATTTGTGTTTAAGCTTCAGCATCAGCCCTTCCAATGAATATTCAGGGTTGACTTCTTTAGGATTGGCTGGTTTGATCTCCTTGCTGTCAAAGCAAGTCTCATAAGTCTTCTCCAGTTTGAAATCCTACCTTTCTTTATGGTCCAATTTTCACGTCTGTTCGTGACTACTTAAAAAATCATAGCTTTGGCTGTGTGGACTTTTGTTGGCAATGTGATGTATCTGCTTTTTAATACACTGTCTAAATTTGTCATAACTTTTCTTCCAAGGAGCAAGCATCTTTTAGTTTCATTACTGCAGTTACTGTCCTCCATGATTTCAGAGCCCAAGAAAATAATATGTGTCATTGCTTCTACTTTTTCCCCTTCCATTTTCCATAAAGTCATGGGACTGGATGCCAAGATCTTAGATTTCTTAATATTGAGTTCCAAGCCAGCTTTTCTCTCTCCTCTTTCACCCTCATCAAGAATCTCTGTAGTTTCTCTTCACTTTATGCTGTTAGAGTGGTATTATCTGCATATTTGAAGTTCTTGATATTTCTCTCGATAGTCTCGATTCAAGCTTGTGATTGATGCAGCCTGGCATTTCACATGATGAACTCTGCATAGAAGTTAAATGTACAGGGTGACAAATATATAATCTTGCTGTACTCCTTTCCTCAATTTGAATCAGTCTGTTCTTCCATGCCAGGTTCTAATTCGCTCTTCTTGACCAGCATGCAAGTTTCACAGGAAGTAAGGTGGTCTGGTATTCCCATCTCTAAGAATTTTCCACAGTTTGCTGTGATCCACAGAGTCAAAGGCTTTAGTGTAGTCAGTGAAACAGAAACTGAAAGTGGGTGGAAGTGTTAAATCACTCAGTCGTGTCTGATGCTTTGCAATCCCATGAACTGTAGCCCACCACACTCCTCTATCCACGGGGTTCTCCAGGCAAGAATAGTTGAGTGAGTTGCCATTCCCTTCTCCAGGGGATCTTCCTGACCCATGGGTCAAACTTGGGTCTCCTGTATTGCAAGCAGATTCTTTACCATCTGAGCCACCAGTGAAGCAGAAGCAGTGGAATTTCCCTGCTTTCTCCATGACCCAATGAATGCTGGCAATCTGATCTCTGGTTCCTGTGCCTCTTTGAAATTTTGGAAGTTAAAATAAGAAAAAATTAAAATGAGTTATTTAATTTAAAATTTTTGAAGTATACCCTTCTTTTCCTAGGACTTTTGGTGTTTGATCACTCAGTTTTTTAGGTTGGGTTCTAAGGCTTCTATACAGAGACCACTGAATTAAGTGTGATATGATTGCCCAGCTGTATATAAAGGACAGTGTCACTAACAATATATCACCCTATGACTCTAGTTTGATTTTTGGGTTTCAGGGTGCCAATGTGATTGTCTGAGTATGCACCCAATTGTTGAAGAGGAGACCTTTCCAAGTAGAGGGAGGCTCTGCTGGTGATGGGTAGGCAGATGAATTCAATGTGTTTGTAGAATATGAAAACATGTTTTCAAGAGCCATTGTTCCCATTTTTTCCCATGACATATTCAGGGGCAATGGCACCCCACTCCAGTACTCTTGCCTGGAAAATCCCATGGACAGAGGAGCCTGGTAGGCTGCAGTCCATGGGGTCTTGAAGAGTCGGACACGACTGAGTGACTTCCCTTTCATTTTTCACTTTCATGCACTGGAGAAGGAAATGGCAACCCACTCCAGTGTTCTTGCCTGGAGAATCCCAGGGACGGGGAAGCCTGGTGGGCTGCCATCTATGGGGTTGCATAGAGTCGGACACGACTGAAGCGACTTAGCGGCAGCAGCAGCTGGTATCTTGGATGTCAAAGAATCTGCCTGCAATGTAGGAGATCTGAGTTCAATCCATGGGTCGGGAAGATCCCCTGGAGAAAGGATTGATTACCCACTCCAGTATCATTGCCTGGAGAATTCCATGGATAGAGAAGCCTGGTGGCCTACAGTCCACAGGGTCACAAAGAGTGGAACATGACTGAGTGACTGAAACTTCGACTTTCCAACATGACATTTTCATATGGAAAAAATCCTTACCCAGATGTTAAAAAGAAGGAAGCGGTAAAAATTCTTTAAATTTCAGGAAGCTAGTAATGGAATCAAGGAGGTATTACTATTTTATTAATAGCTTGCATCTTTATAATGTCTCCATTAAATTAGTGAAAGGTCCAACTGGGAGACTGGGAGGGAGAACAGTTTTGAGTCAGAATAAGTTTAAAGTAAAAATTATAAAATTCCTCTCAGCCTAAAGCAGGCGAATTGAGACTGAGAGGAGGAACACAAGGATGTCATTGAGGGTACTGTGATGTGACTCTTTGAGTAGATTCAAGGACGAGATCCTCCCGAGGCCTCTCCTGCTGCTGCTAAGTCACTTCAGTCGTGTCCGACTCTGTGCGACCCCCATAGACGGCAGCCCACCAGGCTTTGCCGTCCCTGGGATTCTCAAGGCAAGACACTGAAGTGGGTTGCCATTTCCTTCTCCTCGAGATCCCCAATTTAGCCCCACAGAACTGTGATCATAGACTCTATTCAGAAGCTTCTTTCTCTGAAGCAGCTATTTCTTGATGAAAGGGCCCACTGAGCTTATTTACTCAATAGTCAGAATTTTCTCTTAAAGATTTTGCAAAGCCATTTCTATTATTTTAAATAACCTAAATTTTATGTGTAACGTCAGTGGAAACTGAAAAATGTAGACCTCTTAAAAATGCCAAATTACATGTAGACTTTCAAGACCAATTATTAATGAGTAGGCCACTATTTTTAGGGAGTTGAATAAAGAGAAGAGGAATACTTTTTAATTTCATGATTTGAAACTTAGAGTCTGAACTGATAACATACACTGATACCAGCACTCTTGTCCTACTTTTGCCTCCATATATTTTGCTTGCCACAAGTCTAAATGAGAAAAAGGTCTTGGAATTGGAAATAAGGAAACTCATTTTATACAAGCCATGTTACTTGTTAATATGGGCTGTTATAAGCTGAGAATGAATTTTAGAATTTTAAGTTCATTGTACTTATCTTCTAATCAAGCCAAAGTTATTGAGAGTACCATATGGTTTTAGAAGATATGTTTGGTGTCTTTGGAAACTTGAGGCTGCTAAATCATTAACAGCTGACAGAATGGAGTAGACCAAATGTACTTGGAATTGAGTTCTTTGTAGTGAGGAAGTTTGTGGATTTCCTGGTTCAGCCCATCTGATGAGAAGAATAACTCACAAACATGTTAGCTAGTTGCACAAGATGAATAATTTTGCCTGAGAATATGAGATTGATGAGAGTGAAGATAAATGTAAAGGACTGTGAAAAACATTAAAGAGGGAAATAATATTGCCAATTTTAAAATGTTTCATCAGGTTCAGGGCCAGATAATTCTTTGTTGCAGGGTCTGTTCTTTCATGGTTTAGCTGCATCTCTGGCTTCAACTCCTGAGATGCCAATAAAACTTTTCCCCCAGTTGTGAAAATCAAAACTGTCTCCAGACAATGCCAAATGCCCTCATGAGGGCAAACTTGTCCCTGAGTGAGATCCACTAGGCGAGGCTATAGAGATAACCCCCGAAGTCACATTACAGTTTCATGGTCAAGACTGAATAGGATGAAGAGGCAGATTTATGAGAATTTGTGCTTATTGAGTATATTATCGGGATGGAATTTCATTTCGTTTCATTTCAGTTCAGTTGCTCAGTCGTGTCCGACTCTTTGCGACCCCATGAATTGCAGCACGCCAGGCCTCCCTGTCCATCACCAACTCCCGGAGTTCACTCAAATTCACATCCATCGACTGGGTGATGCCATCCAGCCATCTCATCCTCTGTCGTCCCCTTTTCCTCCTGCCCCCAATCCCTCCCAGCATCAGAGTCTTTTCCAATGAGTCAGTTCTTCGCATGAGGTGGCCAAAGTACTGGAGTTTCATCTTAAGCATCATTCCCTCTAAAGAACACCCAGGACTGATCTTTAGGATGGACTGGTTGGATCTCCTTGCAGTCCAAGGGACTCTCAAGAGTCTTTTCTAACACCACAGTTCAAAAGCATCAATTCTTCGGTGCTCAGCTTTCTTCACAGTCCAACTCTCACATCCATACCTGACCACAGGAAAAACCATAGCCTTGACTAGACAGACCTTTGTTGGCAAAGTAATGTCTCTGCTTTTTTATATGCTATCTAGGTAACACAATAACTAAGATTTAGCTTCTATTTTATATTGTACTGATGAAAGATAGACTATTTTTTTCAATATAGAGTTTAAATGAGAGCAGTAGGTCTACTAAAAATATGGATAATTAATTGTCTTCTATTTTACCTCCCTCCAAAAAGCCTGACAGAAATATGTAGAACTGCCAAAATGAAATCAGTAGTGGGATGACACTGCCGAGACTGCTTAGGGTATGCCTTTCCGCTTGCTTAAATTTTACTACATAGGGAGGCCACTTGCTGTCTTACATACTGTCATATGCATGTCTTCATATAGAGACACAGGGGCATTTGAGGCCGAGACTGCATTCACCAAACGCCTGGGCAATCAACTTTTCCCGGTCTCCTTCTGAGTTAGGGTGGGGCCGTGTAACAAACTGTCCAGTGAAATGTGAGCTGAACCTAACTTATGGGCTGAGGAAGCTAAAAACCAGAGTGTCTTCCACTCTTTCCTCCCCTGTCATAGCAGCTTTGGGGGCCTCACCAGAATGCATCCTCTGAACCAAAGAAGGGCTGCTCCGTTTTCATTGTCTCTGTCCCCTACTGTTTGTTTTGGAACGCCTTTTAGTTGGACATTGGACTCCAAGTTGACCTGCTTAATTCTCCTGTTTCCTGGTCATCACTCTATTCTTCTGTGTTTTGGAACTCAGCTGGGATTTGGCCATGGGGAGTAGAAGGGCCAGCTAAGACTCAAGAGCACAAGCATCGCTGTCAGTTGCCTTTCTTCATGTTAATGATACTCTGGTGAGAAAACCACATGTTTATGTAGTAAACTTCATATGATGTTACGCGTCATCTAGCAACTTCTGTACTGAATGAGGGCTAGGAATTTGAGGAGTATTTTTCAGTAAATAAAGGATAAAGTGATGAAATGACGAGGGGTAACACTTGAGAGGCAGGATTGCATGATCTTTAGTAGCGGGTAGTCTGCTGTTCAACTGCATCAATTTAAATCCTAGTTTTGACCCTGAATCCTAGTTTTGACCCTTTTTAGCTGTGTTCTGTGTCTATATATATATATATATATATATATATATATAGAGAGAGAGAGAGAGAGAGAGAGAGAGAGAGAGAACGTGTTCTGTAACATATCGTTCTTATTCTTGTTTTTTTCTTTCTCCTTCTTCCTCTTTCTCCTCATTTTCTTTCTCCTTCTCCTTTTGGTTGATCTTCCCTTCAAGTGCTTCTTTTATTGTCAGTGCTATCTAGATGTTTGTTATCACTAGTTAATTGCATTGCATATCAAAAAAATTACACCAAGCCTATGAGTGCAAGAATGTTTTGAATTCTATTAATAGCCTGTTGTATTTCTAACTGTATACGCCAATGGTTAGTATAAATAAGTTAAGTGCTTTCATAATTCTAATTGTTTTCTCTTTTCTACTGGGCATATAGTCACTGCTAGCATAAATGATACTCTGGTTAAAGAGAAAGGTGCCCTTTCCTCTGGGCAGTTTCAGCTCCATGTCAGTGTACCTGCTGGCCAGCAGAACACAGGCTGGGTTTCACCCCCACACACCCTGCGTGACTGTTTGGGGTCCTGGTGGGGGCATTACCCCCGGGAGGAAATCTGTCCTAGGAAAGTCAAATCTCATGCTCTAAGGTGAATCCTGTGGACTGCATTGGATACTAGTAGTTGTGCCTGGTTTCTTTGTCCTTGTCGCTGTGAAGGTAAGTGTTAAGCTCATCACTTGAAGGGTTTGAGAATGAGTGGAAATCCACAAGTTATCTGGTGGTGAGCATCTAGATTTAAACCCTTGAGATTGGATGAGATCATATAGGCATAGTGAGTGGAATAAGAAGGCAAATGGACCAAGAAACTCAAACTTTCAGAGATCACATACAAGTACAGGAATGGGCAAAGGAGACTGAAAAGGAGACCTTGAAACGGGAGGGAGAGAGTGCAGGCGCATTGTCACAGAACGTAAGGGAGAGAGGGAAAACCAAGCCTGCACTTTGGCCGCCTGATGTGAAGAGCTGGCTCATTAGAAAAGACCCTGATGCTGGGAAAGATTGAAGGCAGGAGGAGAAGGGGGCCACAGAGGATGAGACGGTTGGATGGCATCACCAACTTGATGGACATGTGTTTGAGCAAACCCCAGGAAATGGTGGAGCACAGGGAAGCCTGGCGTGCGTGGTCCATGGGGTCACAAAGAGTTGAACAAGACTGAGCGACTGGACACCACTTTGTGAATAGCTATTTGGACCACTTGGTTGTGCACATTAGGATGGTGATTTGTAGTCCATTGAAAGGTCATCTGGCATTCCTCTTTCCTCACTGATCAACCTTCTGTCTCCCAGGTAAAAGCCTCCGATGCAGATGCAGGACTCTATGGCTTTGTTGAGTATTTTCTTTATGCTGGATTCCAAAGCTACGAAGCACCTCAAGCATTCCAGATAGACCCGCATGATGGGCGCATCTGTGTTTCTCAAGACACTGACAGGGAAAGAGATCCAGCCACCTATGATCTCTTGGTGAAAGCTAAGGATGGGGTAAGTCTTTATCTGTGAAATTTTACACATACTCAACAGTGAACCACTGTGTGTGCATTTGAGAGTACCAAGGATTAACAATCAACAACTGGCCAATCTTGTTTCATAAATCACTACCTCTTTCCTTTGCTGGAGGGTTTGGAAGCAGACACCAGACATATTATTTCATTTGTAAATAATTCAGTAATAGCTCTAAAGAATAATGACATTTAAAAGCACAACTACACTAAGTACATTCGCAGTAATTCTTTGTCTAATATATATTCCATTTAAAATTTACTGGATTACAAAAAATGATGACAAACTTTTAATAGTTGGCATGTTTTAATCAAGATCCAAATTAGTCCACAAATGAATTTGATTGCTATATTCCTTAAATTTCAATCTGTAACGGTCAGCCCTCCACCTATTCCCCCTCACCTTTTTTCCTACTTCGTTTTGGAAAAAATCTGATCCATTGGCCTGTAAAATTTCCATATTATAAATTAGGTTGATTGCGTCATTGAGATTCATTTAATTTTTTCTTTTATCACAGTTTCTATAAAATGGCATTTTGAGCTAGAGATGGATGGATTTTGGCTTTATTCATGTGGTGCTCTGTGCTTCTTATTGCATCAGCAGGCAAATGCCATTATTTCACTAGGGGTTTCAGTGGGGCGAGTTTTGAATTCTGTTATTTTTGCATTTATTATCTGAAATTCTTCAGTTAAGAAGAATGTTCTCTCATCAACTATTTGATTGGTCTGATATAATTCTTCAAGAAAGGCAGGATCAGTTCAGTTCAGGTGCTCAGTCATGTCTGACTCTTTGTGACCCCATAAATTGCAGCATGCCAGCCCTCCCTGTCCATCACCAACTCCCAGATTTCACTCAAACTCAGGTCCATTGAGTCGGTGATGCCATCCGGCCATCTCATCCTCTATCGTCCCCTTCTCCTCCTGCCCCCAATCCCTCCCAGCATCAGAGGCTTTTCCAATGAGCCAACTCTTCGCATCAGGTGGTCAAAGTACTGGAGTTTCAGCTTTAGCCTCATTCCTTCCAAAGAACACCCAGGACTCATCTCCTTTAGAATGGACTGCTTGGATCTCCTTGCAGTCCAAGGGACTCTCAAGAGTCTTCTCCAACACCACAGTTCAAAAGCAGCAATTCTTTGGCACTCAGCTTTCTTCACAGTCCAACTCTCACATCCATACATGACCTCTGGAAAACCATAGCCTTGACTAGATGGACCTTTGTTGGCAAAGTAATGTCTCTGCTTTTGAATATGCTATCTAGGTTGGTCATAACTTTCCTTCCAAGGAGTGTCTTTTAATTTCATGGCTGCAATCACCACCTGCAGTGATTTTGGAGCCCCAAAAATAAAGTCTGACACTGTTTCCACTGTTTCCCATCTACTTCCCATGAAGTGATGGGACCGGATGCCATGATCTTTGTTTTCTGAATGTTAAGCTTTAAGCCAACTTTTTCACTCTCCTCTTTCACTTTCATCAAGAGGCTTTTAGTTCCTCTTCACTTTCTGCCATAAGGGTGGTGTCATCTGCATATCTGAGGTTACTGATATTTCTCCCGGCAATCTGGATTCCAGCTTGTGTTTCTTCCAGTCCAGCATTTCTCATGATGTACTCTGCATAGAAGTTAAATAAGCAGGGTGACAATATACAGCCTTGACGTACTCCTTTTCCTATTTGGAACCAGTCTGTTGTTCCATGTCCAGTTCTAACTGTTGCTTCCTGACCTGCATATAGGTTTCTCAAGAGGCAGGTCAGGTGGTCTGTATTTCCATCTCTTTCAGAATTTTCCACAATTTCTTGTGATCCACACAGTCAAAGGCTTTGGCATAGTCAATATAGTGCTTGATTATTTCACTTTATTTGATCAGTTTTTAAAATAATGAGTCAATGCATTTACTGTCTTCAAATATTACTGATGATTTTTTTCTTACTTTGATTATAAATTCTTGATGTTTTTTGTATATTTTAAGTGTTTCATTCATTGCTCTGATAAGAAATCCACCAGCAATGCAGGAGAGCCCAATTCGATTTCTGGGTTGGGTAGAAGCCAACCCAGAAGAAGGGATAGGCTTCCCACTCCAGTATTATTGGGCTTCTCTCATGACTCAGACAGTAAAGAATCTGCCTGCAAGGCAGGAGACCTGGTTTTGATCCCTGGGTTGGGAAAACCCAGGAGGAATATCTTCTGGAGGAAGTCATGACAACCTACTCCGGTATTCTTGCCTGGAGAATCCCCGTGAACAGAGGTACCTGCTGGGCTACAGTCCACAGGGTCACAAAGAGTTGGACATGACTGAGTGACTGAAGCACAGCACAGTAAATACATTGCTGACTTGGTCCTCTCTAATGTTCATGTTAATTGACCATTGTCTGAGCCACCAGGGAAACCCTAAGGTCTATAGGGGCACCTTTGATTTGGCTCTTGTTTTTTTCGGGTGATCTTTTAAACTAACATATAAAGTACATACAGAAGATTGCACAAATCATTAAATGTACAGCTTAATGGATTTTTTGCAAAATGAAAGCATGTGCATAGAAGCCCCTCTCTTGGCCCCATACTGTGACCATCCCTCCTGCCCTTTAAGGATAATCTCTATTGATTTCTACCACCAAACATTACCTGTTTTTAAGCTTTCAGTGAATGATTTCATAGAGTTTGTGTTTTTATTGTTTCTTTTGCAGGATGTTATTTGTGAACGTCACTCATGCGATTGTATGCAGCAGTAGTTCATTCATTCTCATTGGTTTGTAGTATTCTTTCACGTGAATTTACAGCCGTTTTTATCTGTTTTGTAATTGATGGAATCCATTTTAGGCTTTGGCAGGTGGGATTTCTATTCACTGTTATACATGTAATTTATTGAACAAATGTAAGCATTTGTATTGGGCATATATTTAGCATGGAATTACTACATCATCAGAAAATCAAACAACTTCTCAAAATAGTTTTACCAGTTTATACTCTCACCAATTTCATTTGTTCCATATCCTCCCCAACATTTGCTATTTAGTGTCATTTTAGTGAGAGCAGTTCTGTACCTGCATGGTGGTGGTCACATTGGGGTGTACATTTCCTTGATGACTAATGAATTAATATATTTAATTTTCATTTATAAAATTATAAATGAAAATTTTTATTTATTTTTCATGTATTTATTGGCTATTTCTATAACTGGTTTTATGAAGTCTAATTCTTTCCCCATTTTATCTTATAGTGTTGACTTCTTTTGTTAGTAATTTGTATGAATTCTTTAAATTTCTGGCATGCATCTATTTTCTCTAGTTCTGTAACTTGCCTCTTTTTTTCCTTAATGGAGTTTTTTGAGGAATAATAATTCTTAATTCCAATATAACTCAGTTTATCCATTTGTTACCCTTTACAGCCAATACTTTTTTCTGCCCCTTTAAGAAGTATTTGCTTATACTATGGACATTAAGGGCTTCCCTGGTGGCTCAGACTGTAAGGAATCTACCTGCAGTGCCAGAAACTCGAGTTAGATCCCTGGGTCAGGAAGATAGCCCAGAGGAGGAAATGGCCACCCACTCCAGTATTCTTGCCTGGAGAATACCTTTGACCAAGGAGACTGGCAGGCCATGGTCCATAGGGTCACAAAGGGTTGGACACGACTGAAATGACTTAGCACAGTGCACAGGGACATTAAGATATTTTCTTTCAAAGATTTCATTGTTTTAACTTTTACACTTATTCTTTCAGTCTCATGGGAGGAACTGTCATTTTCCCAGTGTGGACATTCGGTTGGCCCAGCACCATTTGCTGAAATGGGCAGCTCACCGTGTGCAGTGTCACTCTGTCATAAATCATGTGATTATATGTATGTGTCTACTTCCAGACACCCTATTTTTTTTCACTTATTTGTCTCCCTTTGTACTAGCTATATATTCTCTTGGTTATTTAGCTTTATAATGGGTCATGATATCATGTATTTTTTTAGCTTTGTCCATTTTCAAGATTGCTTTGGTTGTCCCTGATCATTCTACATTTTCAAGTACATTTTAGGTATAGCTTGTTCAATTTTCCATTACAGTGCAGCAAAGATAGCCTTCTATATGCATTATTCTGTGCATTCTCTTTACACAGTCTGTTTTAGAGACTTTCCTAAATTTTTTTTATCTGCTTTATATCCACTTATATAGATCAGTACTGCTAATACCTTTCTGGTCTAATTTTTTAAATTAGTGGGAGAAGCTACCTACATAAGACATGAATTGATGGAACAAATGAGTCTAAATTTATTTATTACAAGTATTTTCATCATAGGGGATTGAATGCAAAAGTAGGAAGTCAAGAGGTACCTGCAGTAACAGGCAAGTTTGGCCTTGGAGTAGAAAAGGAAGCAGGGCCAAGGCTAACAGAGTTTTGTCAAGAGAGCACCCTGGTCAGAGCAAACGCCCCCTTCAACAACACAAAAGATGACTCTACACACAGACATCATCATATGGTCAATACTGAAATCAAACTGATTACATTCTTTGCAGCCCAAGATACAGAAACTTTATACAGTCAACAAAAATAATAGCTGGTGCTGACTGTGATCCAGATCATGAGCTCCTTATTGCAAAATTCAGGCTTACATTGAAGAAAGTAGGGAAAACCACTAGGCCATTCAGGTATGACCTAAATCAAACCCCTTATTATTATACAGTGGAGGTGATGAACAGATTCAAGGTATCAGATCTGGTAGACAGACTGCCTGAAAAACTATGGAGGGAGGTTCGTAACATTGTACAGGAGGCAGTGACCAAAACCATCCAAGAAAAAAAGTAATGCAAGAAGGCAAAGTTGTTGTCTGAGAAGTCTTTATGAATTGCTGAGAAAAGAAGAAAAGCCAAAGGCAAGGAAGAAAGGGAAAGATATACCCAACTGAATGCAGAGTTACGGATAACAGCAAGGAGAGATTAGAAGGCCTTCTTAATGGAACAATGTAAAGAAATTGAGGACAAGAATAGAATGGGAAAGACTAGAAATCTCTTCAAGAAATTTGGAGATATCAAGGCAAAATTTCATGTAAGGATGGGCACAATAAAGGACAGAAATGGCAAGGGCCTAATAGAAGCAGAGGAGATTAAGAAGAAGTGGCAAGAATACATAGAAGAACTATATTAAAAAAAGTCTTTATGAACTGGATCACCACAATAATGTGGTCACTTATGTAGAGCCAGACATCTTAGAATGTGAAGTCAAGTGGGACTTAGGAACCATTACTATGAACAAAGTTAGTGGAGATGATGGAATTATGGCTGAATTATTTAAAATCCTAAAAGATGATGCTGTTAAAGTGATACAGCAAATTTGGAAAACTCAGCTGGAGCCACAGGACTAGAAAAGGTCACTTTTCATTCCAATCTCAAAAAAGGGCAATGCCAAAGAATGCTCAAACTACTGTGCAGCTGTGCTCATTTCACATGCTAGTAAGTTATGCTCAAAATCCTCCAAGCTAGGCTTCAGCAGTGCATGAACCATGAACTAGGTTTAGAAAAGGCAGAGGAGCCATGGATCAAATTGCCAACATTGGCTGGATCATAGGGTAAGCAAGGGAATTCTAGAAAAACATCTCCTTCTGCCTTGTTGATGATGCTAAAGCTTTTGACTGTGTGTATCACAACAAATTGGAAAATTCTTAATGAAATGGGAATACCAGACCATCTTACCTCAGTTCAGTCACTCAGTCATGTCTGACTCTTCGCAACCCCATGGACTGCAGCACGCCAGGCTTCCCTGTCCAGCACCAACTCATGGAGTTTACTCAAACTCATGTCCATTGAGTCAGTGATGCCATCCAACCATCTCACCTCTGGCATCCCCTTCTCCTCCTGTCTTCAATCTTTTCCAGCATCAGGGTCTTTTCCAATGAGTCAGTTCTTCGAATCAGGTGGCCAAAGTATTGGAGCTTCAGCTTCGCCATCTGTTCTTCCAATGAATATTCAGGACTGATTTCCTTTAGGATTAACTGGTTTGATCTCCTTCCAGTCCAAGGGACTCTCAAGAGTCTTCTCCAACACCATCTTACCTGTGCCCTGAGAATCTTGTATGCAGGTCAAGAAGCAAAGTGAACTGGGCATGGAATAACTGAGTGGTTCAGAACTGGAAAAGGAGTATGGCAAGGCTATCTATTGTCACCCTGCATATTTAACTTCTATCATGTGAAATGCTGGGCTTTATGAATCACAAGCTGGAATCAAGATTGCTGTGAGAAATGTCAACAACCCCAGATACAGATTATACCACTCTAGAGGCAGAAAGTGAAAAGTGCCTCTTGATAGGGTAAAAGAGGAGAGTGAAATACGTGTATACCTGTGGCGGATTCATGTTGATGTATGGCAAAACCAATACAATATTGTAAAGTAGTTAACTTCCAATTAAAATAAATAAATTTATATTTTTAAAAACTCAACATTAAAAGAACTAAGATCAAGGCATCCAGTCCCATTGCATCATGTCAAATCGATGGGGAAAAAGTGGCAACAGTGGCAGATTTGTTTTCTTGAGCTCTAAAGTCACCACGTATGGTGACTGCAGCCATGAAATTAGGAGACACTTACCCCTTGGAAAGAAATATGATAAACTCAGACAGCATGTTAAAAAGTAGAGACATCACTTTGCTGACAAAGTCATATAGTCAAAGCTATGGTTTGCCCAGTGGTCATGTATGAATGTGAGAGTTAGACCATAGAGAAGGCTGTGTGCCAAAGAATTTATGCTTTTGAATTGTGGTGCTAAAGAAGACTCTTCAGAGTCCCTTGGAAAGTGAGGAGATCAAACTAGTCAAGCCTAAAGGAAACTAACCCTGAGTGTTCATTGGAAGGACTGATGCTGAAGCTGAAGTTCCAATACTTTGGCCACCTGTTGTGAAGAGCTAACTCATTGGAAAAGACCTGATGCTGGTAAAGATTGAGGGCAATAGGATAAGGGGGTGGCAGAAGATGAGATGGTTAGATAGCATCACTGGTTCAATGGATATGAACTTGGGCAAACTCCAGGAGATAGTGAGGGACAGGGAGGCCTGATGTGCTGCAGTCCATGGGGTTTCAAAGAGTCCGACACAAGTTAGTGACTAAACAATGAACAACAACATTCATGTAGAAACTAACTAGAAGGAAAGCCATTTAACTCAATGACAGTACCATGGTCTACTTGTTTAGATTTTACCAACCCCTGTATATGTGGTTTCAGGAATGTTTTGCTTCTATGTTAGAAAAGCAATGGGAAACAAAAACAATAGTAGACAGAGGAGTTTCAATTAATTTAAGTCTATGTGATTATTTAAACCTCAATATATGCATATAGAAATATTTACCCAAGCCTTCAGAAATATATTATTAATAGACTTTGTGACAGTTGTAAAAGGCATCCTAGGATTAAATAACCAGTTTAAATCCAATGCTGCAGTAGTTGAACATCTGTTTCTTTTTTATTTTGTTTTGTTTTGCTTTTTTATTGAAAAAAAGAAATATATTTTAATTCCAACTTTATGTCATTTGATGCATTAGCTACAAGATACTATATTTTGATTAATTAAACATAGCAGTGGGACATGAGAAAAGTTCTAGAACCTCTTTATCTGAAGGACTTATTTGTATTTGTTTTCTTTTAATTATTTATTTTCTTTTTTAAAAATGTTTATTATTTTTTACTTTACAATACTGTATTGGCTTTGCCATACATCAAGATGAATCCGCCACGGGCGTACATAAGTTCCCACTCCTAAACCCCCCTCCCACCTCCCTCCCCATACTATCCCTCTGGGTTATCCCAATGCACTAGCCCCAAGCATTCTGTATCCTGCATCGAACCTAGACTGGCGATTCGTTTTTATATGATATTATACATGTTTCAATGCCATTCTCCCAAATCATCCTGCCCTCTCCCTCTCCCACAGAGTCCAAAAGTCTGTTCTATACATCTGTGTCTCTTTTGCTGTCTCGCATACAGGGTTATCATTACCATCTTTCTAAATTCCATATATATGTATTAGTATACTATTTTGGTGTTTTTTTTTCTGGCTTACTTCACTCTGTATAATCGGCTCCAGTTTCATCCACCTCATTAGAACTGATTCAAATGTATTCTTTTAATGGCTGAGTAATACTCCATTGTGTATATGTACCACAGCTTTCTTATCCATTCATCTGCTGATGGACATCTAGCTTGCTTCCATGTCCTGGCTATTATAAACAGTGCTGTGATGAACACTCGGATACACGTGTCTCTTTCAATTCTAGTTTCCTCGGTGTGTATGCCCAGCAGTGGAATTGCTGGGTCATAAGGCAGTTCTATTTGCAGTTTTTAAGGAATCTCCACACTGTTCTCCATAGTAGCTGTACTAGTTTGCATTCCCACCAACAGTGTAAGAGGGTTCCCTTTCTCCACACCCTCTCCAGCATTTATTGTTTGTAGATTTTTGGATCACAGCCATTCTGACTGGTGTGAAGTGGTACCTCATTGTGGTTTTGATTTGCATTTCTCTGATAATGAGTGATGTTGAGCATCTTTTCATGTGTTTGTTAGCCATCTGTATATCTTCTTTGGAGAAATGTCTGTTTAGTTCTTTGGCCCATTTTTTGATTGGGTCATTTATTTTTCTGGAATTGAGCTGCATGAGTTGCTTGTATATTTATGAGATTAGTTGTTTGTCAGTTGCTTCATTTGCTATTATTTCCTCCCATTCCAAAGGCTGTCTTTTCACCTTGCTTATATTTTCCTTTGTTGTGCAGAAGATCTTAAGTTTAATTAGATCCCATTTGTTTATTTTTGCTTTTATTTCCAGAATTCTGGGAGGTGGATCATAGAGGATCCTGCTGTGACTTATGTCGGAGAGTGTTTTGTCTATGTTCTCCTCTAGGAGTTTTATAGTTTCTGGTCTTACATTCAGATCTTTAATCCATTTTGAGTTTATTTTTGTGCATGGTGTTAGAAAGTGTTCTTGTTTCATTCTTTTACAAGTGGTTGACCAGTTTTCCCAGCACCACTTGTTAAAGAGATTGTCTTTACTCCATTGTATATTCATGCCTCCTTTGTCAAAGATAAGGTGTCCATAGGTGTGTGGATTTATCTCTGGGCTTTCTATTTTGTTCCATTGGTTTATATTTCTGTCTTTGTGCCAGTACCATACTGTCTTGATGACTGTGGCTTTGTAGTAGAGGCTGAAGTCAGGCAGGTTGATTCCTCCAGTTCCATTCTTCTTTCTCAAGATTGCTTTGGCTATTCGAGGTTTTTTGTATTTCCATACAAATTGTGAAACTATTTGTTCTAGCTCTGTGAAAAATACTGCTGGTAGCTTGATAGGGATTGCATTGAATCTGTAGATTGCTTTGGGTAGTATACTCATTTTCACTATATTGATTCTTCCAATCCATGAACATGGTATATTTCTCCATCTATTAGTGTCCTCTTTGATTTCTTTCACCAGTGTTTTATAGTTTTCTATATATAGGTCTTTAGTTTCTTTAGGAAGATATATTCCTAAGTATTTTATTCTTTCCATTGCAATCGTGAATGGAATTGTTTCTTTAATTTCTGTTTCTATTTTCTCATTATTAGTGTATAGGAATGCAAGGGACTTCTGTGTGTTGGTTTTGTATCCTGCAACTTTACTATATTCATTGATTAGCTCTAGTAATTTTCTGGTGGAGTCTTTAGGGTTTTCTATGTAGAGGATCTTGTCATCTGCAAACAGTGAGAGTTTTACTTCTTCTTTTCCAATTTGGATTCCTTTCTTTTTCTGCTCTGATTGCTCTGGCCAAAACTTCCAGAACTTTGTTGAATAGTAGTGGTGAAAGTGGGCACCCTTGTCTTGTTCCTGACTTTAGGGGAAATGCTTTCAATTTTTCACCATTGAGGATAATGTTTGCTGTGGGTTTGTCATATATAGCTTTTATTATGTTGAGATATGTTCCTTCTACTCCTGCTTTCTGGAGAGTTTTTATCATAAACGGATGTTGAATTTTGTCAAAGGCTTTCTCTGCATCTATTGAGATAATCATATGGCTTTTATTTTTCAATTTGTTAATGTGATGTATTACATTGATTGATTTGTGGATATTGAAGAATCCTTGCATCCCTGGGATAAAGCCCACTTGGTCATGATGTATGATCTTTTTAATGTGTAGTTGGATTCTGATTGCTAGAATTTTTTTAAGGATTTTTGCTTCTATGTTCAACAGTGATATTGGCCTGTCATTTTCTTTTTTTTGTGGCATCTGTGTCAGGTTTTGGTATTAGGGTGATGGCAGCCTCATAGAATGAGTTTGGAAGTTTACCTTCCTCTGCAATTTTCTGGAAGAGTTTGAGTAGGATCGGTGTTAGCTCTTCTCTAAACTTTTGGTACAATTCAGCTGTGAAGCCGACTGGACCTGGGCTTTTGTTTGCTGGAAGATTTCTGATTACAGTTTCAATTTCCATGCTTGTGATGGGTCTGTTAAGATTTTCTATTTCTTCCTGGTTCAGTTTTGGAAAGTTGTACTTTTCTAAGAATTTGTCCATTTCTTCCACGTTGCCCATTTTATTGGCATATAATTGCTGATAGTAGTCTCTTATGATCCTTTGTATTTCTGTGTTGTCTGCTGTGATCTCTCCATTTTCATTTCTAATTTTATTGATTTGATTTTTCTCCCTTTGTTTCTTGATGAGCCTGGCTAATGGTTTGCCAATTTTATTTATCCTTTCAAAGAACCAGCTTTTGGCTTTGTTGATTTTTGCTATGGTCTCTTTTGTTTCTTTTGCATTTATTTCTGCCCTAATTTTTAAGATTTCTTTCCTTCTACTAACCTGGGGTTATCCATTTCTTCCTTTTCTAGTTGCTTTAGGTGTAGAGTTATTTATTTGACTTTTTGCTTGTTTCTTGAGGTATGCCTATAATGCTATGAACTTTCCCCTTAGCACTGATTTTTATAGTGTCCCACAGGTTTTGGGTTGTTGTGTTTTCATTTTCATTCATTTCTATGCATATTTTGATTTCTTTTTTGATTTCTTCTGTGATTCGTTGGTTATTCAGCAGTGTGTTGTTCAGCCTTCATATGTTGGAATTTTTAATAATAAAAATTTTAATTTTAATAAAATTTTAATTAATAAAATTAATAAATTAATTAATAAAAATTTTTAATTTTTCTCCTGTAATTGAGATCTAATCTTAATGCATTATGGTCAGAAAAGATGCTTGGAATGATTTCAATTTTTTGAATTTATCAAGGCTAGATTTATGGCCCAGGATGTGATCTATCCTGGAGAAGGTTCCATGAGCACTTGAGAAAAAGGTGAAATTCATTGTTTTGGGGTGAAATGTCCTGTAGATATCAATTAGGTCTAACTGGTCTATTGTATTATTTAAAGTTTGCGTTTCTTTGTTAATTTTCTGTTTAGTTGATCTATCCGTAGATGTGAGTGGGGTATTAAAGTCTCCCACTATTACTGTGTTATTGTTAATTTCCCCTTTCATACTTGTTAGCAGTTGTCTTACATATTGCGGTGCTCCTATGTTGGGTGCATATATATTTATAATTGTTATATCTTCTTCTTGGATTGATCCTTTGATCATTATGTAGTGTCCTTCTTTGTCTCTTTTCACAGCCTTAGTTTTAAAGTCTATTTTATCTGACATGAGTATTGCTGCTCCTGCTTCCTTTTGGTCTCTATTTGCGTGGAATATCTTTTTCCAGCCCTTCACTTTCAGTCTGTATGTGTCCCTTGTTTCGAGGTGGGTCTCTTGTAGACAACATATATAGGGATCTTGTTTTTGTATCCATTCGGCCAGTCTTTGTCTTTTGGTTGGGGCGTTCAACCCATTTACGTTTAAGGTAATTATTGATAAGTATGGTCCCGTTGCCATTTACTTTATTGTTTTGGGTTTGGGTTTCTACACTTTTTTAATATTTCCTGTCTAGAGAATATCCTTTAGGATTTGTTGGAAAACTGGTTTGGTGGCGCTGAATTCTCTCAGCTTTTGCTTGTCTGGAAAGCTTTTGATTTCTCCTTCATATTTGAATGAGATCCTTG
The DNA here is from genome assembly GCF_016772045.2 of Ovis aries. Taxonomy (NCBI): domain Eukaryota; kingdom Metazoa; phylum Chordata; class Mammalia; order Artiodactyla; family Bovidae; genus Ovis; species Ovis aries. The sequence goes on from NC_056070.1 coordinate 3,339,902, forward strand.
CTGGGTACAGTAATCTGGGCTGTAGGTTATTTTCTTTCATCACTTTAAGTATGTCTTGCCTTTCCCTCCTGGCCTGAAGGGTTTCTATTGAAAGATCAGCTGTAATCCTTATGGGAATCCCCTTGGGTGTTATTTTTTGTTTTTCCCTTGCTGCTTTTAATATTTGTTCCTTGTGTTTGATCTTTGTTAATTTGATTAATATGTGTCTTGGGGTGTTTCGCCTTGGGTTTATCCTGTTTGGGACTCTCTGGGTTTCTTGGACTTGGGTGATTATTTCCTTCCCCATTTTAGGGAAGTTTTCAACTATTATCTCCTCAAGGATTTTCTCATGGTCTTTCTTTTGGTCTTCTTCTTCTGGGACTCCTATAATTCGAATGTTGGAGCTTTTCATATTGTCCTGGAGGTCTCTGAGATTGTCCTCATTTCTTTTAATTCATTTTTCTTTTTTCCTTTCTGCTTCATTTATTTCTACCATTCTATCTTCTATTTCACTAATCCTATTTTCTGCCTCCATTACTCTACTATTTGTTTCCTCCAGAGTGTTTCTGATCTCATTTATTGCATTATTCATTATATATTGACTTTTATTTCTTCTAGGTCCTTGTTAAACCTTTCTTGCATCTTCTCAGTCCTTGTCTCCAGGCTATTTATCTGTGATTCCATTTTGATTTCAAGATTTTGGATCATTTTCACTGTCATTATTTGGAATTCTTTGTCTGGTAGATTCCCTATCTCTTCCTCTTTTGTTTGGTTTGGTGGGCATTTATCCTGTTCCTTTACCTGCTGGGTATTCCTCTGTCTCTTCATCCTGTTTATATTACTGTGTTTGGGGTGGCCTTTCTGTATTCTGGCAGTTTGTGTAGTTCTCTTTATTGTAGAGTTTCTCACTGTGGGTGGGTTTGTATCAGTGGCTTGTCAGGGTTTCTTGGTTAGGGAAGCTTGTGTCGGCATTCTGGTGGGTGGAGCTGGATTTCTTCTCTCTGGAGTGCAATGACATGTCCAGTAATGAGTTATGAGATGTCAATGGTTTTGGAGTAACTTTGAGTTGCCTGTATATTGAAGCTCAGGGCTGTGTTCCTGAGTTGCTGGAGAATTTGTATGGTATGTCTTGCTCTGGAACTTGTTGGCCCTTGGGTGATGCTTGGTTTCTGCGTAGGTATGGAGGTGTTTGATGAGCTCCTATCGATTAATGTTCCCTGGAGTCAGGAGTTCTCTGACGTTCTCAGGATTTGGACTTAAGCCTCCTGCTTCTGGTTTTCAGTTTTATTTTTACAGTTGTCTCAAGACTTCCCCTTCTATACCACACTGTTAATAAAACATCTAGGTTAAAGATGAAAAGTTTCTCCACATTGAGGGACACCCAAAGAGGTTCACAGAGTTACATGGAGAAGAGAAGAGGGAGGGGGGAATTGGAGGTGACCTGAGTGAGATGAGGTGGAATCAAAAGAGGAGAGAGCTAGCTAGCCAGTAATCACTTCCTTATGAGTGCTCCACACTCTGGACCGCTCAGAGATGTTCATGGAATTATACAGAGAGGAGGAGAGGGAGGAAAGAGACAAAGTGGTCAGGAGTATAAAAGAGGGGAATGAAAAGGAGAGAGACAGATCCAGCCGGTAGTCAGTTCCCTGAGAGCTCTCCACTGTCTGGAACACACAGAGATTCACAGAGTTGGGTAGAGAAGAAAAGGGGGAGGGAGGAGACAGGGGCAATCTAGTGGAGAAAAAGGAGAGTTCAAGGGAGGAGAGAGGAGTCAGGCCAGCAATCTCACTCTCAAGTATAAATGGGTACTGAAGATTGGGTTTTTGAAGGTACAAAATTGATAACAAATACAAAAAAAGCAAAGATTAAAAATCTAGAGTAGAGGTTGGATTTTCAAAAATACAATATTAGAAAATAGAAGAAGAAGAAGAAAAAAAGAAAAAAGTCACAAGAATTAAAAAAGTAATAAAAAATAAAAATATATACAAAGTTTGCTTTAAAAATAGGGTCTTTTGCGGGGAGAGTAATAGTAGGTTATAAAAATGAAAACTAAAGGAGAAATAGAGGACTTAAAAATTAAAAAGTGTTAAGAAAGAAGAAAAAGAAAAGAATAAAAAATAAACATCAAAAAAAAGAATGATCGTAAAAATGATAAAGATATATCTAGGACTTTTTCTGGTGTTGTTGTGGGCAGTGTGGGGTCAGTTCATTTTCGGATAGTTCCTTGGTCTGGCTTATATTTCTCAAGATCTATAGGCCCCTTCCTATGTAGTAGGTACTAACGACAGGATTTTAATCTATTGCACCTGTCACTTCCAAGGCGGTTCCCTCTGTTTTAGCTTCTTCCATTTGCTGTCTCTTCAGTGTCCGATTTCCGCCCTGACACAAGGGGGGCGTGTTGGACAGTTTTTTTTAGGCTCACTTGTTCAGTCACGCTGTGGGGAGGGAGGGATGCTGCAAACAAATAACACTGGCGAGTGCTCGCAGTGTCCCAGCCACGCTGGGCCTGACCCTGCTCATGGTGTACACAGCTCAGGCTCTAGGTTGCTCCACTGGGAATCGTCTGAGGCCGGCCCTGGGCCACATGCACCTCCCAGGTCTAAGCCGCTCAGGCTCAGGCACTCAGGTAGTCCCCAGAGGTGCAGACTGGTTGGGCCTGTGTTTTGTGCCCTTCCCAGGTCCCAGTAGCTCAAGTGTTTGGTGAACGCGGTCCCTGTGATTTATCACCTCTCCCGTCCCTGCTGTTCAGTTTTCTGGGTGTACAGCTGGCATACTTTCTCAGGCAGATGATGACTGTCCAGAACCCCAAGAAGTCTTAGTTAGCAAAGAAGCCTGTTTGCAGTTTCATAGGTAATGTCTCTCTGGGGCTGCGATTGCCCCCTTCCGGCCTTTCCGACTCTGGCTGCCTGTCACTGGAGGGGGATGGTCTGCTGCTGGCTAATTCTGTTCCGTCCTTTGTTCTGTGAGTGGTCCTGGCAGTGTCTTACGTTAGAGCTTTTTGCGTGGTAGCCATCCCACAGCCTGGTTTGCTAGCCCAAGTTGGCTCGCTCTGGTTACACTCAGGGCATTTGGGGCATTCGGGCCCAATCCTTGTAAAGCAATGCAGCCCGCACCTCCCTGCCCAGCCCCCGCTTGCTGGTGGCGGATGCAGGCGTCTGCGCTGCTTCTCCGCTGGGGGAGTTACCATTGGGCTCATAACCTGTGGGTTTTAATTATTTATTTATTTATTTATTTATTTTTATTATTTTTTATTTTTTTATTTTATTATTATTTTTTTTTAGTTTTTTATTTTTTAAATTTTAAAATCTTTAATTCTTACATGCATTCCCAAACATGAACCCCCCTCCCTTATTTCCTCCCTGTTATGTTGCCCTCTGTGCTTCCAAGGCTTGCCACAGACTCAGCAGTGAGAGTGTTTCCTAGTGTTTGGAAACTTCTCTCTTTTAAGACTCCTTTCCTGGGACTAAGCTCCCTTCCTACCTCTTTTGTCTCCTTTTTTGTCTTTTATATTTTTTCCTACCTGTTTTCGAAGACAATGAGCTGCTTTTCTGGGTGCCTGATGTTCTCTGCCAGCATTCAGAAGTTGTTTTGTGGAATTTACTCAGCGTTGAAATTTTCTTTTGATGAATTTATGTTGGAGAAAGTGGTCTCCCCATCCTATTCCTCTGCCATCTTAGGACCACCCTCGAACATCTGTTTCTAATTAGTTGGTTATCTTAATAGAAATAAGATCACTTGATGCCAAAAATTTTTTATTGCCAAAAAAAGGAGTGCATCAATTAGGAACATTGGCAGTAGAATTAAAAAAATCAATCTAGATATTTAATTTAAACCTCCTTGCCTATTTCTTTCTGCTTCCATATTGAACCCTACTCTACACATTTACTCTGTGAAGAATTCTTTATTTCCCTCTCAGCTCACCAATCTCTACTGCAAAATTCAAGTTCCTCTTTAACCACACCATCCCTCCATAAAGCTTTCTCAGACTGAACAAAAGAGATGTTCCCTTTCTCCAGCTATAAAAGGTATTTGATTGTCAGGATAACTAAGAAAGTGTGTAAGACCATGTAGCAGCTTTTGCTAGTTTTTAGAAGTTAAAGAAGAGACATTCTTCAAGTTCAAGATAGCTACGGTCTATATGTTTGTGTTCCCCTCAAATTCATATCTTGAAATCCTAAAACCCAAGGTGATATTAAGAGATGGAGCCTTTGGGAGGTGATTAGGTCATGGAGGTGGACCCCTCATGAAAGGAATCATTCTTTTCTTGTGAAAGAAGCCCAAGAGAGCTCCTCAGCGTCTCTGCTGTCTGAGGACACAGCAAGAAGTCTTGGGCTTTACCAGAAACCAGCCATGTTGGCACCTTAATTGCAGACTTATAGCCTCCAGAACTGTAAGAAATAAAGTTATATTGTTTATAAGCCATCCCTCTATGGTATTTTGTTATAGACAATGGCATATGTGAGTATTCTGTACAATATTGTATGTATATATTCCTCTATAAAAACTCTTTGTTTTGTAGATGGAAAACCCTCCAACACAGTACAACACACTCTTGTTTTGTTGGGATAGAAACATCCTTCCTGTGGGGACTTCCTCCTCTTGTTAAGGTGACATCCTAAGCCCAGCTCTGTTATAGATGGCACCTAGTCTGCACCCTTCCTGGCTTAATATAGATTTTATTATTATTCATATATGAGTAAGGAGATGGCTGCCATTGAAAAAGAGTTTATTATACTCACAGATCCCAAGAGGAGGGGCATGCCACATTATGAGAGGGAGTGTGCATAGTGTATGCACAATGGAAAGCACTGGGGTCAACCAGGAAGCAGAGGAAAGAGGAAAACTTTGGGTAAGGGTCTTTGTTGTGGTTTCGGAGGGATGGAATGGGAGAGGCAGAATAAGCAGGCCTAAGATTGGCTAGATTGAATAGTTTCAGTAGCCTGAGGCATAAAGGCTGTCTCCAGGTACCTGGTACCTGGCTAGGGGGTGATTAGGATAGTTGATTATGGGGTGATTAGGGCAGGTGAAGGGGCTTCCCAGGTAGCCTAGTGATAAAGAATCTGTCTCCCAATGCAGGAGTTAGCAGAGCAGGTGGTTATGGGGTGATCAGCCCAGAGTGTAGAGAGCCAGTGCAGGAGGTGGTTGAGAGTGTTGTTTACATTGGAAAGGCACACTTGCCTGATCCTGGCAGCCCCTCCAGGACAATCAAGGCCGAGATGTCAAAGCATCAGGATATAGAAAAAGAAGATGCACCAGTGCAGACTTTTCCCAGAAAGGCTGTCAGAGGGCTGACGAGAACCCTGGTAGGTATCAGAACACACAAAATAAAATCTTTGCAGCTATCTTATCTTGCTCCAATTTCTTGGAAGTAACATCCAAAGGTATGGAGGGAATTCACTACTCAGTTTAACTTTTGGCCCATTGTAGCGTCTTAAATCATCAGAGAAAGTTTTTGTCATGGCTGATGGGCTGCTCTCAGCATTTTCTTCTCCTTTGTGTTAAGTCCCAGGTTCCCCAGTAAGATTCACTCAGTATTTCTCAGTCCTGGGCAGAGTCACCCTCCTCCCCACTTTCCTCTCTGTTGTAATCATCTTCCTCATCTTTACTTCTTCCTTCTGAGTCTTCTGTCTCATCCCCTTTCTCTTCCAAGTCTACTTCAGATGCTCTTCATTTTTGGATCCATCTCCACTGTCTTCCATTCTCCCATCTTGTGGAGACCAAGGAAGTGCAAGTCTGAGGGTGAAGTTGTAGTCACCTACTTCAAACAAGCCCCATAAACCTAGAGCAGCCCACGCTTCAGGGCCAGCATGATGTGGAAGCGAGGACTTGGCTCCATCAGAGGCCACTGGCTTCTTCTGAACTCTCTTCCTCCTTCCCGCTGCCTGGGACAGAGGGCACCTGTTCAGTGGTGATCATGATATCATCCTCTGCATCCACAACTTTCAGCCCCTCCCGGGGCTCCTGGATGATGCTTCCCCACTTTCCTGCTTGTTATCACGTTTGCATTTCACTTTTTAAAAATTAAATTTGTTACAATATTGCTTCTGTTTGGGGTTTTTGATTGTAAGACATGGGGCATCATAGCTCTCTGACCAGGGAGCAACACCATACCCCCTGCAGTGGAAGAGGAAGTTTTAACCACTGGACCTCCAGAGACATCCCTGGGTTTCACGTTCTTTTTTTCTTTCTGCCTCACTTACATTTTTTCTTCTCTGACCCAGATCCTTTCAGCAGTTCCACAAACCAGTGGTTCATCCCAGTGTCATCAAAGCACAGGTCAACAAAGTAGACACCCGTTAGGCTCTCTTCCTCTTCCTCACCACAGACACCCCAACACCCAAGGAGCAGTGGCTGATAATTCAGGCCACACCTGTCTAAACACTGACTGTTGGAGTGAGTGAGCTCTTTTCCCCGAGGGGAAATCCAGGTCTGTACCCATTTGCCTTTTCTTCTTTCCTTAGACTTCCCTGGATTTTATTTGAGTGCAGGATGTGTTGGTCGCCCTTATTGAAGTATTCCAGTAGCCTCTACAGACAATCACCATCCCCTGAGGGGTGATGGACATTTGGCAGCCTGGCCTGGGCATGGCCCCGTTCCCTCATGGCAGCGGCTTCCTCGTGTGAACATGCCCGGGTTAAAGTCGTGTATGTCATTGTCTCAGATGTCTCTTGTACTGTTGTTGAAGCCACCAAGAAGAGTTAGCTGTGTCTTCCAGGCTCCCATCTGATATTGCCTTGACCTAAAGGACCTCCTGATGGTTTGACTTGCTCCCAGGTCTTGATTGCCAAATGCAGGACCCAGAGATCTGTGTGGTGAATAGGGTCATTTCATCTTTCTCGGGATGAGCAGAGAACAATACATTCAACACTGCTGAGTGGGGGATTATGATATTTCTACTAGATGAGTCTTTCTAGCATCTAGCATCTAAAAATGGGCTATCAGAGCCTCAGAGTCCCCTCCTTCCTCAGCACCTGGACACCTTCTTCTCCATCTTGGTGGCCGTTTTCTCCTTCTTGTGCATCGCATGTGTCTGCAGTGGCAGGGGACCCCTGAGGGAGCTGCACACTTAACCTGCCTGGAAGCCGGTCCTCTTGGGGGCAGACCTGCTGATATATTTTTAAAGACAAATTTTAGAAGAGTCTTCCCTCACCCCCAAATCAGCCTTTAAACAGCTGCCTAATTTCACCTTGTTTGTACCTAAACCTGCCTCCAATTTTCCTTGCATTTGCCTCAGAATATATACGAGCAAGCAGCATGTGTGTGTGTGTGTGTGTGTGTGTGTGTGTGTGTGTGTATGCATGCGCGCACTTCGGTGTGAAGTATTTACTCTGCTGTCAGCGTAATCTTTGTCAGTTTCCTCTGAGATGAACCGTGTGTATCTATAGGGTGAAGGCTTCATCTGTCATCATCACTCTGCAATATCCGCCCATAGCACAAGTTATTAATCAAAACAGTTGGTAAAGATGGAGATATCAAGGTCGATAATAACTTGATAGACTGTCCCATAAAAGCCATCTAGCTTGGACCTGAAAAACTAATGAACTCAGGCAAGATATTTTAATCTAAGATGTTGGATTCTGGGCAATAATGAATTTATTTAAAACAATGAACTGCACCTTGCCAAAGGCCTCTAACTGTACAGAATTACCTTGGTAATCTATAGTTTTTCCTCTGATCCTTTCTCATTCTAAGATATGTCCTGAAAGCTCTTTGGAAGAAATTGCTGAGAACCCATTTGCCTGTTGTTGCTAAGAGATATCTATTCATCAGTAGAAGAATTTTTCTTATACCTGGATGTTTTTGGCTTTTTTCCGTTTATCCCTGTGATGACTGTCACTATTTTTAAACTCAATCACTTCCTCTATTCTACCCATAATACTTCTGAAATAGGCCATTTTTTTCTGCTACAGTTATGGCTATTTACCTCATACATAGAAGTCAGGAGGATGCTATAAAATTACGTAATGAAAATAAGTAATTGGATTACACTACACGTCAAGTGATTTTTCACAGTAATTGAATTATTCCATATTTATATCTAACTCTTGTTTCCTTTTAGCATCCACTGTTAGCAAACGAATGTTTCTTTTTTGATGTATATGTTTATTAATATTCTATCTCTGTTTTTTTGACATCTCAAATACTGTAGCTGAAATATGTGTCTGAGATAAAGCTATTTCAACTCTGTCTCACCACTCCAGGCTTAGGGATGGTTGTCTCAGACTAGCAATACAGAAAGTAAATTGACTTAGCCCTTCACCATTATATATATTCATGATAAATATTGATTATTGAAGTTGTACTACAGACTTTGTGTGAAAAGCAAATAAATCTCTAGAAGCAAACTTGCTGAGTAAAAGGGCATACTCATTTTTTCCCTTTTCCCTCAGCTCTATTGACATGCAATTAATAAATTGAAATCATATATATTTAAAGTATACAGCATGGTGTTTCTGATTATATGTATACATTGTGAAATGATGGCCACAATTAAGACAATTAACAGATCCGTCATCAAACATAGTGAGTGGTGAGAACCCTTCAGAGAGACTCTCAGCAAATTTCAAGTACACTATACCATATAGTATTATTAACTATAATCATCATGCTGTGCATTAGATCTCCAGAATTCATTCATTCTGCATGAATGAAACTTAGGACATGCTCATTTTAATTTTAACAGATTGTATTATCTCATTTTCCAAGTTTATTCTTGTCATATATTTCATTGATCAGCACCCCTTCCCGATTTCAGGAATAAACCACTGCCCAGGTGCCCCCATTTTCTAGCTCAGTTGTCTGAATCATATCTCAAAATGCTTGTCTGCCATTATTTAATACAGTACCAGGATTAATCTCAAAATGTCTTAAATACCAATTTACCGAATTCTTCAGTTCAGTTCAGTTCAGTTCAGTCGCTCAGTCGTGTCCGACTCTTTGCGACCCCATGAATCACAGCGCGCCAGGCCTCCCTGTCCATCACCAACTCCCGGAGTTCACTCAGATTTATCTCTAGTTTAAGCCCCCTAGCCATCCATCATCTGTCTTCTCATCCCCGTGCTGTTCTGCTCTCCCTTTAGTTCAGACCAGTCTCCTCCTCATCCTCTGTTCACCCTTTAACTTAGACCAGTCTTCTACCACGCGCTCTGGAACTCCTGGCCCGTCATTTAGCAAGTTCCATTATGCTCTCAGTCTGATCTCTGACAGCTCTTTCATCTTCTCGCTCTGGTCAAAACAAGCATCCCTCAAGGATACTGACTCTTCCCTGCTCTCTCAGAGAAGCTATATTCCACTAATCACAAGCCAGGATTAAGGTGCTGAGGCAGGTGCCCTCCTGTGGCCCGTTGCAGCATCAAATCATTCCTATCCCTTTCATTCTTCAACAGCAAATTTTTTTGAAGTTTGCATTTTCAGACTATACCACGGACACTGCTTGTTGCTGCTATCATGTTCCAAACCTCTTTGTCATCAAAGACTTTTACATCTTACTCAGTTTTCTTCTCTACTGTTGTTCCCTCCTGGAAACTTTACTGTCCTTTTTTTTTTTTAACAATCCGACCCCAAAAACCTCTCAGTTCCTTGACTTTCCGGTTTCCAATCTCTGAAACCTTGATTTCAAGCATGCAGTATTCTGATAGACATTCTAATCTTTCTCTTCACTTATATACCATCTCCATACCTATAGATAACTCTTCTCCTGTTCAGATCACTAGTTTAAAGTCACTCAGTTGCAAATTCCCTTTAGTTCTGTTACTCCATAGAACTTCCCAAGTAAAACCCCAGCCCTATATCAACCTGACTCTGCCTTTTCTGTACTTGCCTAAGCAGCTGAACATGGAGAAAAATAACATACATGCTTGAGAAAGACCTTACCTTTCTACCAGCTATCAGCTCACATCTTGTACCCTCTTTCCTGTTAGCATAGTACAGATTTCCCTGTCTGCATCGAAAGCAAGTCCCTCAGCTGATCAGGCTCCCAACCATTCCAGCTGTCTTAAGGATTTCAATTCTATAATGATTTTCTCAAATTCAGTTGAATGTCTCCCATAAGCATACAAGGCATGATAATGGTTTCCATCTTTTGAAAACAGCCTTCTTTTAGTTTCATGTACTTTTTGAGAAAACCATTTTCTTCCTCTTCTATCTTTCACAGTGTGAGTGTGCTAAGTTGCTTCAGTAGTGTCTGACTCTGTGAGACCCTCTGTAGCCTACCAGGCTCCTCTGTCCATGGGATTCTCCAGGCAAGAATACTGAAGTGGGTTGCCATTTCCTTCTCCAGGGGACCTTCCTGACCCAGGGATCGAATCTGAGTCTTTTGTCTCCTGCATTGGCAGGCGAGTTCCTCACCACTAGCGCCACCTGGGAAGCCCACAGTAGAGCTATTTAAAATAGTTGTCTGTTTCCTCACTTTTCAGTCTTTCTTTGACCCTTCCTTCCATCCCTCCCCTCTAATAAAACTGCTTTTATGAGTGTGATTTATATTGTGACACATCCTCAGATTATTTCTTTATTTTCATTTTGTTCAGTTTCTCAAAGGACTTGAAATTGTTCTTTGAACACTGCTTTCTTAGCTCACTGTTTTGCTTTTTTCCTTAACAAACTGAACCTTCAGTTCCCTTCACCTTTGCTCACTGAGTTATGAACTATAGACTCTAATGCACTGGCAAGGGAAAGAACAGCCCAGAAAATGCTAAGAGATATGAAAGACTGATACTAATATCCTACTATTTAGGAGCCCCAGAGGCAAACACAGAGCGTGGGGAGCAGACAATAGCCAAAACAGACAAGCAGCAGACATTTTCCATACCCGTCGACGGCCCTCGACAACCCTCCTGTCCCCAGTGTGATATGCTTTCAAGTCTGGTGCTTTCCCCAAGTACTCCCAACTCTCACAGCATTTCTTATGAGAATTGACATTCTGGTGGATTGGTTAAGAGCCTCTTATCATAATTTTCAAATGTAAATGATTAAAATTATATCGAAATGAATCACAAAAAAGGATATGACAAAGTTAAAAATTAAAATTAAATATACATAGAATTTACGGGGTGTATCAGTTACCTGTTGCTGTGTAACAAGTTATCCCCACATTTAGCTCCTAAATTCCCACATTTAGCTGAAATAAAGCTATTTCAACTCTGTGTCACCACTCCAGGCTTAGGGGAACATTGTCTCAGACTAGCAATATGGAAAGTAAATTGCCTTAGCCCTTCACTATTATATATGTTCATGATAAATGTTGTCTGTTGACGTTGTACCACAGGTTAAATAATACACATTTAATGTCATGCAGTTTCTAAGGGCCAGGACTCTGGAAGCAGCTTGTTTTGGCAGTTCTAGACAGTCTCTCAGAAGTCGCATGATCAGAGCAGTCTTGAGGAGCTAGCTAGAAGTTTAGTTTCAGAGGACTGGGAGGTGAACACTTGAGGAGACAGAGAAAGTGAGCTTAGATGAGCTTTCCCCACCTATGGTCTGTGGCATTCTTGCCTCCTGAGATGCTCCTTCCACTGAGAGTTCTGTGGTAAATAAGAGTGGAAAACACGTTAGAACTCACCCCATCCTGTCGAAACATGCCTCTGGAAGGTTCTGTGAGAAATCCAGGGTCAGAGAATATATTTGACTTGGTTAATTCACCATTTTAATAACTTTCTGACTAAGAAACCCCTTTGTTTATTTTTAAGACGCACCTATTCATTGACACCTCGGGTATCTTTTTCTTAAACCTAGATTTGATCATGTCCCTTCATTCATGACGGCAATAGTGTCCCAAGTGGGGGTTTAGGAGGAAAATGTGACAACTTTGAATTTCATCCTTATAAACCTTTTGTGGTGTTTTTAATATAAATAATACAGACAGTAAATGAATGCATAATTTATCAATAAATTTAATAAACAATAGTTTAAATAATAAATAACAAAATTAATAAATTATTAACATATTTATTAATATGTATTCAAGGTATGCACACCACACTTTTTACTGAATCTATAGATATGCAGAATAAAATCTATCCTCCTTAGCATTTAAATCAGTTCAGTTCAGCCGCTCAGTTGTGTCTGACTCTTTGCGACCCCATGAATCGCAGCAGGCCAGGCCTCCCTGTCCATCACCAACTCCCTGAGTTTAGGGTGCATTTGATATTGTCCCAGAGGTCTCTGAGACTATCCTCAGTTCTTTTCATTCTTTCACTTTATTCTGCTCTTTAGAAGTTATTTCCACCATTTTATCTTCCAGCTCACGAATTCATTCTTCCACTTCAGATATTCTGCTATTGATTCTGTTCTGTTTTTTTTTTTAAATCATCTTTACTATCATTATTCTGAATTCTTTTTCAGGTAGTTTGCCTAGTTTCCTTAATTTATTTGGACTTTTGTGTGTCTCATTTGTTCCTTCATTTGTACAGTAGTTCTCTGCCTTTTTGTTATTTTTTTTAATCTTATTGTGTTTAAGGTTTCCTTTTCCCATGGTTCAAGGTTGAATTATTTTTTCCTTTTGGTTGGTGCAGTGGTTTGTGTAAGCTTTGTATAAGGTGAGATTTGTGATGAGTTTTTTTCTTCTGATGTGCAAAGCTGAGTGAGGTGGTAATCATGTCTGCTGATGATCTGGTTTGTATTTTTGTTTCATTTGCTGTTTGGATGAGGCATCCTGCACAGGGTGCTACTGGTGATTGGGTGATGCCAGGTCTTGTATTCAAGTGGTTCCCTTTGTGGAAGTTCTCACTATTTGATATTCCCTAGGGTTAGTTTCTTTGGTAGTTTATGGTCTTGGAGTCAGTGCTCCCACTCCAAAGGCAGAGGGGTTGATTTCTCTGTGAAGATGCTTTTCATCTTAGTACTCTGGTCCCCAGCAGTGAGTGAGGTACTAATGAGGCCAGGGAGGCACTCAGGAGAGCCCTCCACCATCACCGCCCTTCTAGTGAGCTCACCCCCAGCACAGCTGGCACTTGGGCCTCAGTCTGTTTGCCAAGGGTCAGGCACTCTGTTAAAAGCTTCTTTCTAAATGTTATTTGTCCAACTGGAATCCCTTTCCAGGAAAGGTATATGTCCCCGGCATTTGTGAAATCCTTGAGGCTTTATTCATCCATTTTTTCAGCAGAATATTAAGTTCCTGATTATGGGCCATCATTCCAGACTTCACTGGGATACACTATATTTCTTTTATGAAACTTAAAAAATTCAGAATTTCGAGACAAATACATCTGGTCCCACGTATTTAGGATAAAGAGCCTGTAAAATTTTCTAATTGATGATGGTTAGCCATAATAAATGCTTTCACACATATTATATCACTTCTTGCAACAACAGGCCTGCAAGGTGAGGAGGTGGCTCCACTTTGTGGAAGAGGCAGCTCAAAGTTGGGCCATCTTATGTTGTCGAAGCTGTGGTCCCAGAGGCAGGCAGGGCCAGATATTAGATCCAGATCTTCTGGCTCCAGATAGTTCTACTGTGCCACAGACCAAGCTGTACAGCATTTGTCTCATAAATGTTAAGTTCTTTGTAAACAGGGGCTCTGTTTTCCTTTTTCCTCTGAGACAAAACCCATGGTTGGCATTGCCTGTAACATGGTCTTTAAACATTCCTTCATGAAAGGTTGAATTTATATCATAGCAATACTTTAAAAGTCTCAAGTCCTGGGGGCTTTGGGAACAGATGAATCTCCATTCCAGTTACAGATCTGCTGTTTATAGTCTCATTTACTTTGGGCAAGTCACTTAGCCTCTTTGTGCTTTGGTTTCCGTATTGTAAAAATGGAGGGCCCCATAAAAGTCTTTAGGAAATGAGATTATAACAGTTGAAGGAGAAAATATATGTAAAGCACACTTAACATTCATTCACAAATGGTTGTTATGACAGGAAAGTGTCCCCTGTTGACACATTTAATAGATAAAAATTAGATTCATAAAAAAGAAAACTGAGATCTATATGTAATACTGTTGCTGCAAGAAGATTCACTTATCTATAACAACAAGCTTTGATTTGTCCATCTAACATTCTGCTTGTTTTGGGTAGCATGGCCTGATTCGGAGTCTTCATGGACAGCCCAGTAATGAACATCTTTGTTCTTTCAGGCCTTAAGGTGGAGTAAGCCTCATTTCTTCACATGTTTGCCACTGTTTCATTTCTTCTCCTACCTGCTTTCTTAGCATCTCCCCACCCCAAACCTAAATGATTTCTTGATCTTGAGGAGAAATTTAAAAGGAAAAGGGAAGGAAAGATAAAGGAAAAGCAAAACTGGGAAAGAATCCAGCTCAAAGAACCAGCAGGGCTTTGTGAGATGGGGTGCAGCCTTTCCCATCCACAGCCCCTCAGTCCACTCCACCTGGGACCCATGGGTTACTTCAGTTTGCTGAAGACACAGCACCAGTCTAAATGTCAAGGACACAGACTAGATGGGACTGCCATTGTTTTTCTGTTTTTGTTTTAATTTTTTAAAATGTCTTTTAATTGGAGAATAATTACTTTACGATACTGTGATGGTTTTTTGCCACACATCATTTTCATTTCTACTGTTCGCTTCTTTCTTTTCTTTTTTTATTCTATTGATATGCTGTTACCTTAATTGATTTTTTTCTCATTGTGTCTACTGTATTCATTTAAAACTGGCATAGCCCTGGCACTTTATTCAACTTAGAACATGCAAGATCACTATTTTTTATTCTTTCTCTGTTCTTTTTCAGTCTGCAGTGTTGGGTACATGGGCCCTCAGAGCATGAGAACCGGTTCCGAATTCACAGTCAGCTTCATCTCAAACAATAGTAAATGATGAGCTCTCTCTTGCGCCCTCCCTCATGCTCAGCACATACTCCCTCCAGAGTCCACTACCGCGGTCTCCCTTTGTCTTGTGCTAAAGCTGCTGCTTCACTGCCTTTGACTTTCCTTTTTGCTCGCTGCCTCCTGCCACAGTGGGAGAGAGAGAGACAGAGACAGAAAAGGAGAGAGAGAAGAGGATAAGTGAAGGAGAAAGCCCAGGCTGCTGTGACTTACCAAGGACTTTTGCCTAAGATGAAAGTATCAAAGTATACCAGATAGAAATGGAAAATGGTGCTTTGAAGTAGGAACATATGTTTTCCTTTAGAAAAGTAAAAATTGCAGGGATTATTTTCTTCTATTGTGCTCCTTCCTGCTCCTTGTTTTTAGATGAAGGAAGCACGCACACAAAGCCAGTATGGGAGCCATCTCTCACTATTTTAGGCACTCGATTTCTTTTCTAATATGTGGAAAATTTAAAATCTCAAACTGAACCTGGCGCTAAGTTTGTAGGAAAAGCTGCTTCACTGTCACGGGCTGTGCTGGACTTGATGACTCTTCTGGCTCCTACCTAGATTCCCTCCCTCCTTCCAGCCTTGCTGCCCTTGAGGGGCAAATCAAGCTACTCCTCTGCTTATAACCTTCAGGTGGGTCAGAGACATGATCCTCTCAGAGGCCCACAGAACCGCTTGTGACCTTTCCCTGCCCTTGATATCACCCACTGGTCTCCTTACTATTCTGATCAGGCTCGGGATGTCCCACACTCCTGTCTCAGGGCCTTTGCATGTGCTCTCATCTCTGTTATGCTTTTCCTCTAAATAACAGATCTGGTCCCTCATATGGGTCCGTCTTTACTCAAATTGCACCTTCTTAGTGATGCTTTCCCCCCATTTTGAAATTACCTATTTTGAAATTACACCTCCCTCCAGTACTCTCTTATCCCTTCTCCTTAGCAGTTAAAGATTATCTGGGCATTGAAAGTGATTTTTTTTTTTTCTTTTTGGGTGTCAGGAGAGATTTCCTAATTTAAGGGAATCTTAAGTAAGACCTCTTTGGCCTCTACTCTGAAATTATTACCTCCTAGAAGTTTTTTTTTTTTTTTTTTCCTTTTATTTATTTATTTAAACTTTTTCTTCTGTGTTGAGGTATAGCCAGCTAACAATGTTGTGATAGTCTCAGGTGAACAGTGAAGAGATTCAGCCATAGCTAAATACATGTGTGGTAATATAATTCCAGTTTAAGAAATCAGTATTGGAGTACAGATACCATGCTATTCACATGAACTCATAGCTCAAGTTTAAAAGTAAAATGCACATATATATGTGTGTTTGTGTGTGTGTTAAAAGTAAAATGAATACATACACACACATACTTTTGGTTGTTTCAGAAGTCTATTCTAGGATCCTTCTCACTTATTCTGCATCCCAGTGTTCATGTGAGACCCATTTGTAATCACTTCTCATCTATCCAACAGGGTGGACTCAGTGCCCAAGCTTTTGTTCGTGTGGAACTGGAGGATGTAAATGATAATGAACCTGTGTTTAACCCATTAACCTATGTGACGAGCCTTAGTGGCCAGGCGCAGCTGGGCACCGAAGTCATCAATGTTCTTGCCACAGACAGGGATTCCGGGATGTATGGAACAGTGACCTATGAGCTCGTCCTTGGAGACCTGTCATCCTTTTTCACCATCGACTCCACCACAGGTATGTGAGCTTGGAATCAATAGCTTTTGCGTAAGAACCAGAAAATGAGTTGAAATAATTTTTTCCTTGGCAGGGGTGTTGCAGGACTCACGTCACCTTCCAGAAGGCATATTGAAAAGAGCCAGGATTTGTTAGGCTAGGACTGGATCTGAGTCCCAGCTTTGCCTCTTCTCAGTGGCCTCGTCTCCTTACCTTAGGAGTACTAATAATTCCTATGTTGCAAAGTTTCTGTGAGGATTGAAGTGAAGTGAAGTGAAGTGAAGTTGCTCAGTCGTGTCCGACTCTTTGCAACTCCATGGACCAGGCTCCTCCCTCCATGGGATTCTCCAGGCAAGAGTACTGGAGTGGGTTGCCATTTCCTTCTCCAGGGTATCTTCCTGACCCAGGGATCGAACCCGGGTCTCCAGCGTTCCGGGCAGATGCTGTAACCTCTGAGCCACCAGGGATTAAAGGTGGTAAATTATAAAAGATACTGGCTAGTAGTATTTATTTTGCAAATGTCCCCTATTTGTATGATCATCTAAGAATAACTTACGTCCTTTCAATGTATAAGTAATCCTAATCATGCAAAAAGCATTGTGTAGTGACATCCAAAGAAATGCCTTTCTGGTGCTATGTCTGGCATTCCCTTAATCTCTTCAGGTCTCAGTCTCATTGTTTCTGAAATGACATCTAAAGCTCCTATTAGGTCTCTTATGTGGTAATTGTGTATCTGCTGAAGAAATCGAGTGGGCAAACTGAACCTTTCAGAAGTAATCAGTATTTAAGAGGTTGCCTCCTTTCCCTATTGGTTTGTTGTTAACAGAAATGTTTGAAGTGTTTGGTTATAAGAAAATATAAAATTTTAAGTATATAATATTACATTATAATCCTATGGAGATATAGCAGATATTCTGGTCCTAATAATGAGCCTTCAAAAATTTTTTTTTTCTTTTGCATTTCTTCTTTAAAAAATTTTTATTTTCACTTAACCTGAGATCTTTCCTTTCACACATTTTTCAGTGTACAGTACATTATCATTCGGCTTCCCTGGTGGTTCAGTGGTGAAAAAACCTGTCTGCCTGTGCAGGAGATGTGGGTTCCATACAAGATCTAGGAAGATCCCCTGGAGAAGGAAATGGTAACCCACTCCAGTTTTATTGCCTGGGAAATCTCATGGACAGAGGAGCCTGGCAAGCTACAGTCCATGGGGTCACAAAGAGTCAGACATGACTTAGAGACTGAATAACAACATTATCATTGACCAGAGGTACAATGTTACATAGGAGATCTCTAGGGTTTACTCATTTTGTTTTATTGAAACTTTATGCTCCTTCATTAGCACCTTCCATTTCTCTCTCTTCACTGATCCCTGGCAACTATCTTTCCACTCTTTGATTTGATGAACTTGACTATTTTGGATATTTCATAGAGTGAAATATGTAATAACTGTCCTATGGAAGGCTTATTTCACTTAACTTTATGTCCTCCAGGTTTGTCCATATTTTCCCATGTTTCAGGAGTTCCTTCTTTTTTTCAAGGCTGAGTAATAGTCCATTGTATGTATAGACCACATCTTGTTTATCCATCTGTTGATAGACATCAAGTTTTGTCTACAACTTGGTGACTGTGAATAGTGCTTCAGAACATGTGGCGGGGGGCAGAGATCTCAAGATTTTATTTTTTCTTGAAACACCTTCTCCGAGCAGGGGTGAGATGTGTTTCTGTTGTGATGCTAATACTGATGTGAGGTGCTACACTGGGCTTTTGTGCACATTGTCATACAACATCCTTTGTAATGACTGTATTCCTTAGCAACAAATAATAACTGAGACAGGGAGTCTGATGTAACAAGGTAGTGTGCCCTCTTAACTAGCTCCATTAGCTAAAGAGTTATTGCATCTTGCCTGGAAAGTGTATTTCTAGTGTGTATGACTGACCAGGGGATTAGTTGTTTACAATGACAGTCTTTATAAGACAAAACTTTCCTTGCTCAAGATAATCCAATCCACTGACATGGTCCTTTTAGCATTTCAAAGGTCAGACAAAAATACTTTTTTAGGAAATTAGCCTCTGCTTATCTTGACTTTTTCAAAATTCATCTAAACTGAGGACCTTAACTACTTGTCAAATTGTCAGGCCCTCCAGGGCACTAACATTGCCAAAAATATATAGGTCAGCCAGTAATCAGGGCACATGATCTAAAAACATTTAGCAGATTGTTTTAAGAGACATCAACACACTCATCCTCTAGTTTCCCTGGACAGTCTTGAAGAATTATCTGTACTGTATTGTGTTTTTAGGAGATATTTCTGTTGTGCTGGCTTCGACAGCCACAGGCTTCCATTCCTGGCACGGGCATTAAACAAATGCCATCGTTAATCAGGGAGAATGCTTTAAGTGGTTACTATCTAGAAGAGTATCTTGGTATTTTTTAAAGCAAAACCAACTCTGTAATGGAAGAGGCCTTGGGATATTATTGTTGGCATTTCGATGCTGGTGAATTTAGGGTGAAGACATTCTCAGTCTGACAGGGCTAATCACAACTCATGAGAAGTTCATGGGACCTGCTAATGCTCTACTGTAACCTTTAGAAGAGAATGAACAGCGTCATGACTAATTGTGGAAAGAAGTTGCCTAGTGAACAGGTTGTCTCCAATTTGGACAGCTGAGTTCCAGTTCATCTGTTGGTTGACTGCAACTACAGACACATTTTCTATTTTGTACATAATAGTTAGGCCTCCAGGCCCTGCCATAAAAACTGGTTTAAATGCTGATGTTCTCAAAGAATGGAACAAGGAGCTGTACTGGAATATGGCTTTCGTCTCCTAGATTTGTGTCTTTGTTGAACCTGCAAAAGGCTGGACTTTCTTGCTTTCATTTTAAAGGCCTGTCTCTACAGAGCCTGCCAGTAGATACACAGTCTCAAGAAATTGCCCCTATCAGTAAATATATATGGAGTAAATGAATAAATGAATTAGAAATAATTGAAAAATGATTTAAATTCTTCTTACAGACTCTTAAGAAATTTCAGAGCAGTGCCACTGATAACAGAGCATACCTTCATTTAAAACCCCTTTCCCCACTGCAGAATGGCACAGGATCCCAGGGTCTACCCCACGTTTCTTCAGAACTCTCTCAGATTCCCTCTGCAGCATTACTATGCCAGCTCTTTTCTGGTTAGATAAACTAAATAGTCATATACATGTGGTTGTACATGGTTGTATAGTAGAGGAGAAGACTGAGAATTGATAGCTGATTTATACATTGTCACTTCTTCCTGAAATACTCTGAAATTCTCTCTTAGAGACATTAACTCATTTACTCACTGGTTCCTTTGTGCTTTCATTTTGAGGCTTCCTATATCAGATATACTATTTGATAAGCTTACATAGGCTCCAGTTTTCCTGAAGACAAGAGATTTTCCACTCCATAACCAGGACTCATGCATTAGAAATAGAGTTCTTGGACTTACTGTGTTTAGCTGGGAAGGAAAATGTTTTGGAGAGGTGGTGTGGCGATGTCCTAGTTGTTTTCTCTTGTGTGTTTATCTTCCTGTTCTGTTTCTGGTTTTCTAAGTGTGTTGTTGGTTCAAAGGACATTTTTGTAGAATGTGTCTCAACACCAGGAGAGAGCAATTGACTTGAGCCTTCACTTCCCTTATTCTTAGTTAGTGGTTTCCTTTGATGTGGGTACAAGGCAGACCACACTTTTTTGAGCTTTAAAAGGAGGGAACACAACAAACTTACTTATTAATAGCCTTTTTCATGTATTTTTAATCCCATTTTATGAACTATTGGTCAATTTTTTTTCTACATTGTCCGAAGTAATCTTTTTAATAATGTAAAAAGAACAATTTTTAGTTTTTGTGTTGATTCTATTTATTTAGTGATTTTACTCTGCAACAAGCATTACTTATAATTCAGATTATTTTAAGGTGGCAGATTTCAAGCATTTGTGTGAGTCTTTTATTATTGCCCAAGTATCTCTTTTGCTAGGGCTACCTATTGTTACATTTCTGTGATTTCTCTCTTTGTATGCTAATGATACAAGAAAAAGTCAAAAGTTCTGAAAAGAAAGACAGAAAATGGAAGCAAGTCCATCGTTTCCACAGATATTGTTTCAATGCCTACTATGGACCAAGCACAGTTCTCAGTGTTTGGAATACATCAGTAAACAAGACAGACAAAAATTCCCGCTCAGTCTCATAGATCTGACAACAAAAGCTCACATTGCTTCACCTATTGTCTGTTCTGGGTTTAGTAGTGATGCACACAAAATCCAAATTTAACACTACGGAAGGACAAGTAATTAAAAGGGCAACCGAGAGAGTTAAACAGCCAAAAGCAGCCAGTTATGTTATGGTTTCCCAGGCTCTTCATGACCTGCCCTGCTTTCCCTGTGGCCTCAGCTCTAATAATTCTCCTTAGTCTTGGTGCTCATTCTTTACACCAGCTACCATTTTTTTCTCTTCCTCCTCCTCCTTCTTGCCCCTTCACCTCCTTTCTCTGAGCTCATGTGATTCCTTCTTGGGCGCATCACATGTCTTCCCTTCTGCCCAGAACACTGGACGGCTCTCTCTCTTCTGTTCCCACACACATCCTCACCCAGCTAATGGTCCAACTCATCCTTCAGAGCTCAAGTTATAGGTCCCCTTTCCATGGATGCATTTTCTGACGATCCCTTCCCCAAGCACATTACAACAGGCGCCCAGTTCATATTCTAGAACAGCTTCTCTTTCTATTATAATTACATGTTTTGGAATATTTGATTGTCTGTTCCCCACCGACACCGTCTGTTCTGTTACTGGCTCCCTTTCTGGTTACTAGCTCTGTTCTGGGATGTAGATGGTACAAAGTATGTGGTTGTCAAATAAGAAAGAAAGAATGAGATGGAATTGTTGCCACAAAAAAGTTTGTAGTCCAATTGAACTGACAATAATAGTCCTTATAATACGCAGGGATAACATTGGTGAGTGTCAGAGAAGGGAGGGGTTGGGCAGGTGAAAGGGGCCCAAAGGTACAAACTCAAATTTGTAAGATAAATAAACTCTGGGGATGTAATGTACAGCATGGTGACTGTAGTTAGCAATATTATATTGTGTATTTGACAGTTGCTAAGAGAGTAGATCATGAAAGTTATCATAAGAAAAAGTTTATTAATGTAAATATGTATGTGATGGTTGCTGATAATCATCTTCACAATGCATATATATATATATATATATATATACATCAAATCACTAATTTGTACATCTAAAGCTAATACAATAGTATATGATCAATTATATCTCAATAAATAAATGTAAAAAAAAGTACATTAATTTTTAAAGTTTAATACTGGGAACAAAATAGATAGTCCATACCACAGTACAGAAATCTATCGAAACATATGTGGAAATGTAGAAAGAAAAAAAACATGTAGAAGACCAGAGACTTAATAATTTTATCCCGAATGTCACATATTGAGAGTGCAGCCACACACAATAGGGTAGTGTTTGACCAAAAGAAGCTCAGCTATCTGGCGTCTTAGTTTTTAACAGATGCTAGTCCACAGTTACGTTATTTTATCTTCAGGCTTGTGTTAGGCAAGTTCTTCCTGTTGTGCATCAAACTGAACGCCCATTATCAGGCTAGAGTGAGAAAGCGTGGCTGTCACAGGAGTGGGGTTCTTGAGGCTTCTTGTGCAGCCTGCTTTCTGTACTCAGGCACACTGTGGAGAGAGTCAGATCAGTCTGGGGAACTACAAATAGCATTGACTTTTAAAGAAGGGAATGTGGTAATGTTAATAATTAGTGGTACATAAAATGACCTGATGGGCCTTCACCATCAGAACATCCTTGCCAGTAGAACAAAGCCGCGGAGGCCTGCTGACTCACTGCGCCCTGCAGGGCTCTGCTGCCCGTCAGGAGGGAAACGCCTGAAGGCTGTTCTCGCTGTTTTTCTATGGCCTGATCTGGATGTGTGCTAACAATTATCTCCCTTTCTCCTGCTTTTCCTGGGATTGTTGGCTACCCTCTGGTTTAGCATATTTTAAAAGATACGTTCAAATACAATCAAGGGTGACTCTCACCTGAACAATCTAGAGCAGGAATGATAGACAGAGGGATAAAGGAGGGACTCCTGCAACATGTGTCTGTGGAGCTGAGTGCTGACTGGCGTCTACTGGGCACGGGCTCTGTGGTGGAGACAGCTGGGGTGGGGTTCAGTCCTGCCTGCAGAGGCCAGGGCTCGGGGTCTGAGCTGTGCTGGCTTTGCAGGAGATGAGGAAGCGGTGCGTCTGAAGAGGGACGTGGTCGTGTCTATTATGGCAGCCTCGTGTTCCCTGCAAAAGCCAGGAAAGCGCTAGTGATGGAAAGTGGTTTTTAAACAGCTGCCCGGGCGGGAGAGCACTGACGCTCCAGCATCAGCTGGCCGCTGTCCAGTGAGGGTGCTTCTGCTGCTCTCCTATCCCCTCCTTTGTCCTTGATGCTCCTAGATGGTTCAGAAACTCACGTTAGCAAGATGAGGAAGAGGAGGAGAGTTAGGTGAGGAAAGAAAGAAGCTAACAACTTCTGACCTGTAGCACATGTCTTACCTAAACTTTTTTTTCCCCTTAAATTACAGCTGTTTATTTATCTTTAATTTTGGTGGAGTATAGTTGATAATCCCTGGTGGCTCAGATGGTAAAGAATTTGCCTGCAACGTGGGAGACCTCAGTTCAATCCCTGAGTCAGGAAGATCCCCTGAGAAGGGAATGACAACCCATTCCAGTATTCTTGCCTGGAGAATTCCATGGACGAGGGGCCTGGAGGGCTACAATCCATGGGACTGCAAAGAGTCGGACAGGACTGAGCAACTAAGACTGTCACTTTCACAGCTCAATCATGTTGTTTCGTCGCTGTCACGTCCGACTCTTTTGCGGCCCTATGGACTGTAGTTGGCCAGGCTCCTCTGTCTGTGGCATTTTCCAGTCAAGTGTACTGGAGCGTGTAGCCATTCCCTTCTCCAGGGGATTTCCTCGACCCAGGGATTGAACCCGTGTCTCCTGCATTGACAGGCAAATTCTTTACCACTGAGCCAATAGGAAAGCTACGTAGTTGATTTGCAGTGTTGTTAGTTTCGGGAGTCCAGCAAAGTAATGCCGTTACACATACATCCATTCTTTGTCAGATTCTTTTCCCCGCCTGAACTCAGCCTTAGAGTTTTGTATTAAACTGAGACTCTTCTGTGACTTAATGTAACAAAAAGAATTTTAATTGGTTGCTAGTGATTGACAAGTGGCAGGAGCTTCCTGAATTTTCACATAGGGTCAAGAGAAGAAAAGTGAGCCATACAAAATAAATTAAAATAGAAAAGAATAAAGGCACTCTATGGTTGAATACCTTTATTCTTTCCTGTTTTAATTTATTTTGTATGGCTCACTTTTCTTCTCTTGACCCTATGTGAAAATTGAATACCATGAATTGTGCTTTGCTATCATACCTGTTACATATATTTATGACAACACAAGATGATGCTGTCTAGGGTGGAGAGATGGGCTACATGATGATCCAGAGCTACACTAGGTGGGTGTGGTTTAATGAAGGAATTTTAAATCATGACAAAGTTTAAATATAGGAAATACACAAGATAAGGGTTTTGAGCATCAGTGTGTCATGATGATATTTAAGAAAAATTTCCCTGGAAGTAGTGTGTTGGTTGGATTAAAAGACTAGAAAATTTGAACAGGGAATATATATATTAATTAACAGAAAATATGTAATAATAATGTTACTATTATTATCCAGGGATAGCATAATAAAACTTGTACTGAGGAGATAGTAATAACAATAGAAAGGAATTAATCTGAGAATATTTTAAGAGGAAAATGATATAGAGATGATGATTAATTTGATATATTGATGAAAGAAGATAAGTCATGTACAATTCTTTAATTTTAACTGAATGATAGGTGATCCAACTGATGTCAAATTGACAAATACCCCAGAGGAAATGCCCCCTAGAAAGAGGTATAGAGCTTAATTCAGGTGAGAGGACATGGGGAGATACTACAGCAAAGTAACTCTTGAAGTCATGAAACATGAATATTTTGATGGAAATAGTATATAGCTGTGGTCTTCAAACTTTAGAACACATGAGAATTACCAGTAGGGATCTTTAGAAATTCAATTCCAGCATCCTTTCCCACTTCTGTAATATTTCTTGTTTGCTGTTTTTCAGGCACTGAGTGATGTCTCTGCAAGCCCATGGACTGTAGCATTCTAGGCTTCCCTGTCCCTCACTATCTCTCTGAGCTTACTCTGATTCATGTCCATTGAGTTGGTGATACTATGTAACCGTCTAATCCTCTGCCACCCTCTTCTCCTTTTGCCTTCAGTCTTTTCCAGTGTCTCAGACTTTTCCAATGAGCCAGGTCTTTGCATCAGGTGGCCAAAGTATTGGAGCTTCAGCTTCAGCATCAATCCTTCAGTGAATATTCAGGGTTGATTTCCTTTAAGATTGACTGGTTTGGTCTCTTTGCTGTCCAAGCTTTCTTTGCAAGGAGCAAGAGTCTTTCAATTTTAATAATCTTTCTAGACATCAGGATATCTAGGTAAGAGCCTGAAAAAAAATTTTTTTAAACAAGTAATCTAGATGATTTTGATGCAGGTGGCCCAGGACACCCTTTGAAATCTCTCAGAGACTATAAGAAGAGCCTAGTACGAAGCCAGAGAAATGCTTTGAACTCTAAGCAGTAGGAAGGACTGTGGATCAAATTCACAAAATTGTTAGGAAAGGCAAAAATAAGATTATAGCATAACCAGAGCTAGGGGCTCTGGTCCAAGAGCAAGGGGCTGGCATAGATAAGATAGACTGTAAAAGGCAAGGGGCGTGAGGGTGGAGGCAACATATAGGCACCTATCTTTTACTCACATCCTGCCTGTATCTTTTGGTTTCAGTTGTGTTTCTTATAAACAACATATCATTGAGTAATTTCTCTCTTTTGACTAGAGCATTTTGTCCATTTTGAAGTCTTTCCCAGTCCAAATCTGCTGTTAGTAATGAGTCTAACTCATATTAACATATTTCCTCGTGTTGTGTGATTTTCTATTGTGGGCTTGAATCTTTATCTGAGAGAATTCTTTTAATCCCAGGGATGAAGTTGGGTTCCTCTGAAGAGTATTTGTGTTTCCCTTGCCTAAGCACCCTCAGTTCAGTTCAGTTCAGTCACTCAGTCATGTCCGACTCTTTGTTACCCCATGAACCGCAGCACGCCAGGCATCCCTGTCCATCACCAACTCCTGGAGCCTACCCAAACCCATGTCCATTGAGTCGGTGATGCCATCCAACCATCTCATCTTTTGTTGTCCCCTTCTCCCTCTGCCCTCAATCTTTCCCAGCATTAGGGTCTTTTCAAATGAGTCAGTTCTTCATATCAGGTGGCCAAAGTATTGGAGTTTCAGCTTCAACATCAGTCCTTCCTTCCAATAAACACCCAGGACTGATCTCCTTTAGGATGGACTGGTTGGATCTCCTTGCAGTCCAAGGGACTCTCAAGAGTCTTCTTCAACACCACAGTTCAAAAGCATCAATTCTTTGGTGCTCAGCTATCTTTATAGTCCAACTCTCACATCCATGCATGACTACTGGAAGAACCATAGCCTTGACTAGACAGACCTTTGCTGGCAAAATAATGTGTCTGCTTTTTAATATACTGTCTAGGTTGGTCATAACTTTCCTTCCAAGGAGTAAGCGTCTTTTAATTTCATGGCTGCAGTCACCATCTGCAGTGATTTTGGAGCCCCCCAAAATAAAGCCAGCCACTGTTTCCACTGTTTCCCCATCTATTTGCTGTGAAGTGATGGGACTGGATGCCATGATCTTTGTTTTCTGAATGTTGAGTTTTAAGCCAACTTTTTCACTCTCCACTTTCACTTTCAAGAGGCTCTTTAGTTCTGCTTCATTTTCTTCCATAAGGATGGTATCATTTGCATATCTGAGGTTATTGATATTTCTCCCGGCAATCTTGATTCCAGCTTGTGCTTCCTCCAGCCCAGCGTTTCTCATGATGTACTCTGCATAGAAGTTAAATAAGCAAGGTGACAATATATAGCCTTGACATACTCCTTTTCCTATTTGGAACCAGTCTGTTGTTCCATGTCCAGTTTGAACTGTTGCTTCCTGACCAGCATACAGGTTTCTCAAGAGGCTAAGCACCCTAGGGAAGGAAAAATCTATATTGTTTTCAACTAAATTCTTGACTTGAAATTTTTCATATCATCCTTTATTGTTAATTCAGGCTAAAAACTACTACTACTTATGTTTATGAATTCTCAAAGGACATTTTTACTCCTCTGTTTAGAACACCAGGTTTCAAGTCGCTAATTTTCACTTGGCAGGCAGGGATTTATTTCTAGCTTCCTCTTACATTGAAAGCTTTGTGGATCTAATTTTATTGGAGGAACTCCTGTGGAACACTCCCTCTCAACACTGCCCTCATCCCCAAAGGGCCTGGTCTTGTCTTCTGCCTCCTGAGTTCCACGAAGTCATTAAAATAAAAATTCAAGGACACTGGGATTTGGCAAATACTCTGAAGGTCAAAGCTGAATTCATGCTGTATGCACTCTAGGTGCATCACTTAATATTTTACTGCCAATTTTTTGTTGTATTTAAAAGAATATATTTGATATATTTTTATATTTCTAGCAGCACTTGCTTTCAGGGAGGAGGTAGTCAGTGTATTTAGTATCAAAACAGTGTTCCCTTTAGTAATTCTTTTAGTGATGATTTGTAAGAGGTAAACTGTCTATCTGTCCTGGCCTTATTTTATGCTTGTGATAATTAATTTTATGTGTCAACTTGACTAGGCTATGGTGCCTAGTTTTTTATCAAACACCAGTCTAGATATTGCTGTGAAGGAGTTTTTAAGATGTGATTCACATTTAACTAAGTAATATTTGGGTAAAGCAAAAAATGTTCCATAATATGAGTGGGCCTCATCTTATCAGTTGAAGGCCTTCAAAGAGAAGACTGATATACCCCCAGGAAGAAGGAATTTTACCTTTAGGCTGCATTCCGACTCTAGACTGTGACATCGACTCCTGCAAGAATTTCTAACCTGCTGGCCAGCCCTGAATTCCAGATTTGCCAGCCCCCACATGAGCTAGTTCCTTAAATCTCTAGTCTCTCCACGTCTATTCCTTCTTCCCCTCATTCCCTACCGTCTCTCCCGCATCGCTGTCTCTCTATCATTTCCACGGTTTGGTTTTGTTTCTCTGAAGAATTCTGGCTGATCCAGTATCCATACTTTAAAATAGCTTATCTGAGTAGAAAATTTTGAATAGGCAATTGTTTTCTTCCATAAATTTCACAATATTGCTTTATCCTTTGACCTCTGTCATTGCCATTGAGAAGTCAAAGAATTATTCCATTATGGATTCTCAGTCTTTCTTCTCTTGTTGCTGCTGTAAGATTTTATCTTTGTCTCTCCTTATTTAAAAATGTCACGTATGTATGTAATTATCAGTGTCTCCTTTTCCCATGTATGAGAATGCATTCCCTTCATAAGTGCCCATCAGTTGCACTGACCTTGCAGTGTGCCCTGGGGTGGTGAGTACTATCCTCACTGTGACTTCTCAAAGGCTATCTAAGTGCCTGCTGGCCTTGCCCTTGAAGTTTTGAACACCAGCCATGAGTCACTCTCTCAGGCATTTGGACATCAGCTGCAAGGAGCTGCCCTGGGCACTGGGTACCATCCGAGCAGCACCACCCCAGAGCCCTTCCTCTCCCTTGAGGCAGAGCTAGTACCACTGCCTCTGCCTCTCTGTCCTTGCAGCCCCGGAGAAATCCACTGCTCCATGTAGCGCTGCTCATTCTCCACTTCTTACGGGTTTAGCTTCTCATACATGTGTGGTCAGGCTTGCCTGGTGGCTCAGATGGTAAACAATCTGCCTGCCGTGCAAGAGACCTAGGTTCGATCCCTGGATGGGGAAGATCCCCTGGAGAAGGGAATGGCAACCCACTCCAGTATTCTTGCCTGGAGAATTCCATGGACAGAGGAGCCTGGTGGGCTATAGTCTGTGGGGTTGCAAACAGTCGGACATGACTGAACGACTTACACTTTCACTTCACACAGGTGTCTTTGGTTCTTTTCATCGTATCGTCTCTAACATTCTCAGTGTGGTTTCTGTTTCCCTGATTGGTTCCTGACTGACACAAGTACCCGTCATATATTTAAATACACAACAGAAGATATGAAGATAAGCAGGCACACCTACTAATACATGACCCAGTGGCCGTCAGGGCTTTCTGTCACACTCTTTGTCCTGAACATCTAGACAAGTGTATTTATCAGTTGTGTTGCCTTTTGAGTGGTTGTTCTTAATGAAGTATCATGCTTTTGTTTAATAAAAGTTTTTGAAAAATCTTAGAAATCCTAAAATTTGGGGATTTTTGAAATAGTTAATACAAGAATTGGACATTTTCAGAGAGTAACTAATTGTGTCTGAGATTGCTGGGTGATTATCATCATCCTAATTTATAGATGAAGAGGATAAATCCATGATAGATTTAGGTGACTAATCTGTGGGCATTCACGGAAGTCAGTGCAATTTGTGATAGTATGGAGACAGTACTTGGCACTTGGTATTGTTGAAAAGATTTCCTGATATGTAAAACTGACCATCCCATCATTGCAGAGGCATTTCAAGTAGATTAATACTTATATATTTTATATATATAATATATATAATTATGTATATATGTACACAATACAAGTATGTGTAAGTATGTATAGACATGTATGTATCTATGTATATACACATATATAAGTGTATGCGTATATGTGAATGTAAACTATCTTAATGCAGACACTCTAGAACAAAGGCCATACTTCTGAGATGTCTGTGAAATGACACCTGAAGTAGTAAGATAATGGGCATCTTCTTTTAAAAACCTTTTGAAAAACTAAAACTAGGAATATTTACCTTGTATGGTCAGGCTCTTATACAGTGTTATTTGTTTTAAAAGGCTTGAAATATGTTTTCTCAACAAAGCCCTTCCCTTGGGGAAGTGGGTCTCCTGCCACTGCCCATCAGTGAGTTCATGTCTGTGAATGACTGCTGTATGTGAGGTGCCTGCCTGCCAATGCGGCAGGTGTAAGAGATGTGAGTTTGATATCAATCGGGAAGACCCCCTGGAGTAGTAGATAGCAGCCCACTCCAGTTGCGTTTCTTCCCTGAGAATCCCATAGGCAGGTCACAGGGTGCAAAGCATTGGACATGACTGAAGCGACGTAGCAGGCATGCGAGCCAAGCCCTCGTCATAAGAGCTAACACCGTGCAGTGCCTTAGCTGCACGGCATTTAGCACTGGCATTCAGCTGTTGATCAGTGAGTGTGTATTTCTTAAGTGTGAAGGTTCTTGACAAAGTTATATTTGTACAGCTGTCTGTATTTGCCGCAGTGTCTCCTTTTCTCTTTTCCTTTCCTTCACATGTGTTGATCTGTAATATAACAAATGAGATGGACATTTACCAGTGAAATTTTGTTAGAAAACTAGAGAATTAATCTTGCTGCATGGAATACCATTCTGTGTGGCATGAAGCATAGACTAATAAAAACCACAGACAACTGATATGTTCTTTTTGGTCCCCATTGTCAAACCTTTGAGACTACCAAATCTCATTAGCAAATTATCTTGATTTAAAACACCAGTTTCAGAATTTGGAGATGAGGCCCACTGAACACTAGATTACTCTCGCCAGAGATAATGCTTTCAACTAAGAGAGTGAATATAGTACAGATATTTATTTTATTACATTTCCCGATTTACCATATGTTGTTGGGACACATTTTGCTAGTAATTTGGGCATTGGTAACATTATTTCTGTTTGTATCCGGGAATCACATGTTCAAACACTTTTATATAGGTAATTTCTACAGATCATTTTTATCTGCACCTCAAGGATTCATTTAATTGAATACAGCTCTCCTAAATGTCTTCATTTGCTAGTTCTGATGTTTCCATTCTTATACATCCTTGAAGCATTTTACAGAATAAGAATCCTATTTTTGAAAAGACTTTTGCACAGTTATTTTAAAATGCATGTTTTAATGACCAATGTAAAGTTTCATTATGGTATGCAAGTATACAAGCTCTAAAGAGAGGTAGAATAATGTTTTGTAATAAACATATATTTTTATGAGTATCTTATATATATACACACATATAAAATGTCTACTTACAAACTTTAATTGCCTTAGCTTGGGATCAGTCAGTATTAGTCACTCAGTTGTGTCTGACTCTTTGTGACTCCAGGGAAGGTAGCCCACCAGGCTCCTCCATCCATGGAATTTCCCGGGCAAGAATCCTGGAGTGGGTTGCCATTTCCTCCAGGGGACCTTCCTGACCCAGGCATCAAACCTGGTCTCCTGCATTGCAGGCAGATTCTTTACTGTCTGAGCAGCCAGAGAAGCCCTAGCTTGGGCTACTGTAACAAAACACCACAGACTGGCTGGCTGTTTTAAACAACAGACGTTAATTTCTCACAGTTCTAGAGACTGGGAGTCTGAGACCAAGTTCCTGGCTGGTTTAGCTCCTGTTGAGGGCTCTTGTGTTCTCACACAATGGAGAGAGAGAGAGCTCTCTGGCATCTTCTCCTGTAAGGACACTAATCCTGCAGGATCAGGAATCCACCCTGATGACCTCATTTAACCTTAATTATTTCTTTGCTCCAAATATGGCTATGCTGGGGGTCAGACCTTCAACATATTGAAGATGGATGTGATTCAGTCCATAGCACATATGCTCTTAAAAACTATAGTAACGTAAGAAGTATAAAGTGAGTTGCCCTGTAATCTCAACCCATATAGATGGGCTCTCTATATAGTTGTTCACATCTTTCCATATTTTCCAGTGTGCATATTTCTTTGCATATGTGTGTGTGCATGCAAAGTATACATGCTAGTGTTTATGATTATAGTTTACATATTATTCTGTAATCTAACATTCTCATTTAACACTTCCTGAATTTTTTACAGTAGAAATACACTGTATATTTATACATTGTTTAAATGTTTGACTACTAATTTTTTTAAACATACTGAATTATATATAGATTCATTTTTGCAACTCATTTTTTATATAAAATATACATGTAATGGAGAAGGAAATGGAAACCCACTCCAGTATTCTTGCCTGGAAACTGCCATGGACAGAGGAGCCTGGTGGGCTACAGTTCATGGGGCATGAAAGAGCTGGACATGACCAAGCAACTAAGCAACACCAGTAGCATGTCAAACCTTCTTAAATGAAAACATGTATCTTTCCTTTATTAACTTTGGGTGCTATGGAATATTCTTACTATATTGTATTAATATACTACAATAGACTTAAACATTTATTATTTTCTTGAGGGATATTAAAGCCATTTGCAATATTGCAAAGGACTTCCTATTTCAGAGCCCTTATGTAAGTACAGGGTAGATTTCTAAGTTTTGAATAAGAACAATTTGCTGTTAGATAAATATTGCCAAAGTGTCTTTTGGAAAGCGTATGTTGATACCACATCCTTTGTTAATCTGGCAAAATATTACCTAAAAGTTTTAGCCAACATTAGAGGTGAAAATAGGAGGTAGTTGTTTTTAATTTTGTATTTCTGTTATTTTTAATGAGTTTGAGCATTATCATATTTACTTATGCTTTATTCTTTCTTATAAGAATTATCTGCCCTTATTCACCTTAACTTTTGGTTTATTTGTGTCTTTTCATCTTAGTTATAGATCTCTGCATTATTATGTATATTAAATTGTTTTTAATGTATTTTCAAAATGTTGTCTTTTGATTTTGAAACCACAAGTAAGTAATGAATAAGTGAAATAATGAATAAGTGAATGAATGATAAGAAAGACAAATACCGTTAATTAAAGTGTAAGGTAATTACATTACCATGTGTAAAGCAGATAGCTAATGCGAAGCAGCTGTGTAGCGCAGGGAGCTCAGCCTGGTGCTCCATGACGGCCTAGAGTGGTGGGATAGGGGTGCATGGCAGGGAGGCTCAAGAGGGAAGGGATATATATTAATGTATAGTTATGACAGTTGTATGGCCGAAACCAATGCAGCATTGTCGAGAAAGTATCCTCCAATTAAAGAGAAGTTAAGTACCATGTGGCACGTGTGTTATGGGTACATGTACTCAGGCCACTGCGGGGTCCGGAGGAGCAGTCTCTGAAGCAGGGTGGGAGGTAGAAGAAGATCCCCTGTGCCAGGGGAACCTAGAGCTGTGGTTTAAAATACGAGTAGAAATCATTGCCAGAGAAAAAGAAGAAGTTATTCCAGGGAGGGGACGCAGCAATCCAAATAGAAAAGAACAAGATCTATTCTGGAAATTAGATAGAGTTCTCTGTGCCAAGAGCGAGGTCCTGAACAATGAGTGGTGAGACAGAGCCACAGAGATGGAAAAGTACTAATTGAGCAGCTTGGTTATCACAATAAGGCACTTAAACTTTCCCTGAAAACTGGGAGAAGCACTGATAAGTCAAGATTTGGATTTTAGGAAGACTATTCTAATACCAATATGAAAAATAATATGGAGGAGTCAGTCTGAAAGCAGGTAGACCAGCTTGTGGTCTACTTGAGGCAGGCATTAATCTTTTAATTGCCGTAATGGAAATGACACCATCTGTGTGGAAAATAAAAGCCTTTAAATGTCCAATAATTAAAACTGAGTTAATTCTAGGAGACTGTATATCCAGAGAATAGGGGATAATTGGGTTAGAGAGATTTTTCATTTTCTTCTGTAAACAGATTCTTTTGCATTATTTGAGTTTTAGTTTTTAATCAAGGATAGACTTTTTTAAGAAAGAAAGTTTGAAGCTAATTAATAACAGAAATATTGAGTGTTTTGGTGGACCAGCAAATCAGTATGAACCCCAATTTTAACGAGACTGCAAATGTGGGTGTGATGATGTCGGTTACATTACTATTTTATAAGGATTCCAGTAAAAAATGTTTCTGCTCTTCTTTGTTATAGTCAGATTGCATCTGGAACCATGTGTTCCCAGATCAATCGGGACAATGTTCAGGAGAAAGGAACTGCAGGCGAAATGACATACAGTCACGTTAGATAAGAGAATGGAGATGCTGTGCCTGGCACAGGTCTGAGGAGATATTTAGCTTTGGTTATTGATGATGTGTTTGCCAAGGAGAAATAAGACAAATTCACTAAATTTCTAATGAACGTCGGAACGAGGAATTGGAGTTATAACAGGGCAGATTTGATTTTAAAAAAGAAAGAAATTAAATGGGTGTCAGTTTCTTTTAATGCCTAGAAAACAAACATTTCTGATATTTTTGCCAGCTTCTCATAAACTGGCAAAATTGCAGTACAGTAGTCAGGCCTTCATGTAACTAATGCTTGAAGCCAACTGTGTTGTGATAGACTCCATATGGTTCAGCCACAATTATTTATATGTAAATACTAACATTTTATGTGTGTTTCTTTTTTTGTTAAATACAACTAACATTTTCATTTCTTAAACTGGTTATGCTCGACCTATTTTCGTGTTTCCACACGAACACACCAGTAGGTGGTATTGGCAATAATAAATGGTTGGTTTTCTCAGCATTACTGGATCTCTCCTCAACTTAACCATTTACACCTTCTCTGACAAGCACTCTGTGTATAAGCCTAAATTATCCTCATGCTTTTGTCAGGTCGGTTTATTTTTCTTCCTTGATTCTTGCCTCATTGCAGCAAAGATTTGGAACCGCAGTCTAAAGGGTTTAAAACAACAGACAAGTTATAGCTCAGTTCACCTCAAGCAGATGAATCTTTTGTTAGACAGACATTCCCAAGATATGGGAGCAGGCTGACCTCAAAGGAGTCTTCTTTTTCCCTGTTAGCTTCCCCTTTTTTAAACTTCATGTTTCCTCTTTTGGGTTATGTTTGTGCAAAATAGGGCTTGTACCCACTACCAGTCAATGAAAGGGAATGCAGATGGGCATATTCTCAAAGCCAGTTGACAATTGCAAGTTATATAACAGCAGGCTGTGTTGTTTATATCTTCCCATAATTCGGTCTATTGTTATAATCAGCTGTAGAATATTTGTGAACCCTTAGTGGGCCCTTAGTTGCCTAAGGTTACTTGGAAAAGCCCCTGTGCTAAGTTTGTATTCACTGTGTGTCTAGAGTGTATGTGCAGGAGTTGGAAATGTCTCTGTGGTTATTTTTGTAGCATATCTGTGAGCTCTCTTGGGTATGTCTGAGATGGGTTTTAGAGATAAGCTTGCATTCCTTGCAGCCAGGCAACCTCTCGTTGCTCATGCCTAACTTCCTACCTAACAGTTTTAATGTTTCTTGAGGTTTTCTTATGCACAGCCATTAATATTCTATTCTCTCACTAACAAAGAGAATGGAGTTCCCTGAAAAAGAGCTGCCCTCTGGTCTTGCTAAGGCAGATGCCCCAGAAGATAAGACTTCAACTTCATCTGTGGCTTTAAGGTCTGGTGCCTGGGCAGATGGTGATCACCCCACAATCTGGCATTAGCCTAGACTGTTCTGGGTTATGAGATGTCCTCTGCTTGTCCCTCATCCCGGGCTGCTGATATGATAGTAAGGCCTCATGAACGCAACAGTTTATGTTTTTTCCTGGTTAACTGATATATTTCCAAGATGACTTAAAGTTTAAGCTCTAGGAAATATTTCTTATGTGGTGGAATTTGGACCATCATTTTGCAAATATTCTCAAGTTCTTTGATTGAAAAGTGGATGTACTAGGGTTCTCCAGAGAAATGGAGCCAATAAGACATATATAAATATGAAGATGTGTATATATATGTGTGTGTGTGTGTGAGTATACATTTATTGAAGGAATTTACTGAAGGAATTGGGCCTCTGATTATGGAGATTAACAGATTAACAAGCCCCCAGATCTGCAGGTGAGTTGATAAACTCAAGACCCACTGAACCCACGGTGCAGCTCGAGGCCAAGGCTGGCAGTCTCAAGATCCAGGAAGAGCCAAGATGTCTAGGTTCAATTCAAAAGGAAAGGAAAACAGCCACTGTGCCAAGCTGAAGGTAGTCAGGCAAGAGGGATCTCCTCTATTTGGGGGAGGACCAGCCCTTTTGTTCTAGTCAGACCTTCATGTGACTGGAAGCCCGTGCACAGCAGGGAGGCCAATCTGCTCAACTCAGTCACACCCAAAAATACCCTCACAGACACACACAGCATAATGTTTTACCGAATACTGAGCATACTGTGGCCCGCTCAAGTAGCAACCATCATAGTAGCATTAGCAGGTCAGTGTAATGTTGCTCGTACGTATTTATTGCATGTCATCTGCCTTTTTATTCTCTCTTTCTCCTATCAGGGATTATTTACTTAGCATCAACTCTTAGTCATTTGGAATCCACCACACTTCTGCTGATGGTCTGTGCTCGAGACGGCGGTGGGCTCACCTCTGTCACTAATGCTGAAGTCACCATACACATTCTCCAGATGACTCTGGCACCTGCTGAATTTGAAAGGCCTAAGTACACTTTCTCTGTTTATGAAGACATACCTGAAGGTAGTCCTGTGGGGACAGTGAAAGCTAAAGAGTCCTTGAGTAAGTACTTAAGTCTTATGCTACATTGAAATCCATTATTGGAGCATTTTCTGATCATAGCAAACCCCCTCTTCCAAAAACACAAGAAACAACTGTATACAATGGATGTCACCAGATGGTCAGCACCTAAATCAGATTGGTTATATTCTTTGGAGCTGAATATGGAGAAGTTCTATATGGGAAGTAAAAACAAGACCAGAAGCTGATTGTGGCTCAGATCATGAACTCCTTATTGCAAAATCCAGACTTAAATTGAAGAAAGTAGGGAAAACAACTAGGCCATTCAGGTATGTCCTAAATCATACCTAAATCAGGTATGACCTTACGATTATACAGTGGAAGGGACAAATAGATTCAATGGATTAGATCTGATAGACAGAGTGTCTGAAGAACTAACTATGGATGGAGGTTTGTAACACTGTACAGGAGACAGTGATCAATACCATCCACAGGAAAAAGAAATGCAAAAAGAAAAAATGGTTGTCTGAAGAGGCCTTACAAATATCTATGAAAAGAAGAGAAGCGAAAGGCAAAGGAGAAAAGGAAAGCTATACTCATCTGAATGCAGAGTCCAAAGAACAGCAAAGAAAGATAAGAAAACCTTTCTAAGTTAACAATGCAAAGAAATAGAGGAAAACAATAAAATGGGAAAGACTAGACGTTATGGAGCCTGGTGGGCTGCCGTCTATGGGGTCGCACAGAGTCGGACACGACTGAAGCGACTTAGCAGCAGCAGCAGCAGAGATCTCTTCAAGAAAATTAGGGATACCAAGGGAAACTTTCATTCAAAGATGGGCTCAATAAAAGACAGAAATGGTATGGACCTCACAGAAGCAGAAGCTATTAAGAAGAGGTGGCAAGAATACACAGAACAACTATACAAAAAGATCTTAATGACCCAGATAACCACAATGGTGTGATCACTAACCTAGAGCCAGACATCCTGGAGTGCAAAGTCAAGTGGGCCTTAGGAAGCATCACTATGAACAAAGACAATGGAGGTGATGGAATTCCAATCAAGCTATTTCAAATCCTAAAAGATGATGCTGTGAAAGTGCTACACGCAATATGCCAGCAAATTTGAAAAACTCAGCAGTGGCCACAGAACTGGAAAAGGTCAGTTTTCATTCCAATCCTAAAGAAGAGCATTGTCAAAGAATGTTCAGACTACTGCACAATTTCACTCATTTCACATGCTAGCAAGATAATGCTCAAAATCCTCCAAGCTAGGTTTCAACACTACATGAACTGAGAATTTCCATAGGTACAAACTGGATTTAGAAAAGGCAGAGGAACCAGTGATCAAATTGCCAACATGGTTGGAGCATAGAAAAAGCAAGATAATTCCAGAAAAACATCTACTTCTTCTTCATTGACTACACTAAAATCTTGACTGTATGGATCACAGCAAACTGGAAAATTCTTAAACAGGTGGGAATACCGACCATCTTACCTGCCTCCTGAGAAATCTGTATGCAGGTCTAGAAGCAACACGGAACAATGGACTGGTTCAAAACTGGAAAAGGACTATTTCTAGGCTGTATATTGTCACCCCACTTATTTAACTTCTATGCAGATACATCATGTGAAATGAGGGGCTGGTTAAAGCACAAGCTGATCAAGATTGCTGGGAGATATTTAATAAGCTCATATATGCAATTGATATACTACTCTTGGCAGAAAGCAGAGAGGAACTAAAGAGGCTCTCTGTAAAGTTGAAAGAGGAGAGTAAAAAGCTAGTTTAAAACTCAACATTCAAAACACAAAGATCACGGTGTATCTGGTCCCATCACATCATGGCAAATACACGGGAAACAATGGAAACAGTGACAGATTTTATTTTCTTGGGCTCCAAAATCACTGTGGATTGTGACTGCAGCCCAACCCTGCTGCCGCTACTGCTGCTAAGTCGCTTCAGTCGTGTCTGACTCTGTGCGGCCCCATAGACGGCAGCCCACCAGGCTCCCCATCCCTGGAATTCTCCAGGCAAGAACACTGGAGTGGGTTGCAATTTCCTTCTCCAATGCATGAAAGTGAAAAGTGAAAGTGAAGTCTCTCAGTCATGTCCAACTCTTCGTGACCCCACGGACTGCAGCCTACCAGGCTCCTCTGTCCATGGTATTCTCCAGGCAAGAGTACTGGAGTTTCATCGCCTTCTCTGGACTACCCTAGACAGCGTATTAGAAAGCAGAGACATTACTTTTCCGACAAAGATCTGTATAGTCAAAGCTATGGCTTTTCCAGTAGTCATATAGGGATGTGAGAGTTAGACCATAAAGAATGCTTATCACCAAAGAATTGGTGCTTTTAAATTGTGGTGTTGGAGAAGGGTCTTGAGAGTCCCTTGGATTGCAAGGAGATCAAACCGGTCAATCCTAAAGGAAATCAATCCTGAATATTCATTGGAGGGACTGATTTGAATCTGCAGTTCCAATACTGTGGTCACCTGATGCGAAGAGCAGACTCATTGAAAAATACCCTGATGCTAGGAAAGATTGAAGGCAGGAGAAGTCGACAACAGAAGATAAAATGGTTGTATGACATCACTGACTCGATGGACATGAGTTTGAGCAAATTCAGAGAGATGGTGAAGGACAGGGAAGCCATGTATGCTGCAGACCATGGAGTAGCAAAGAGTCGGACACAACAATGCAGTGTTGAATAAATCTTACCTTTCCTCCGTGAAAGAATTGAGACCATACAATCTATGGCTTGTACTTTGTTCTTTCAACAGTATTTTTATCCTACTTTTTTAAATCACAAAAGTAATGGGTACTTTTAACCCACTGCTCATTTCACAGACACACACACTTCAAGAAAATTTTATGAAAACACATCCAACTGTATTTGCTGTTCTACGATGACCTTCCCCCCATCCCCCTACTTCCCCAGTTTGTGTATTGCGAACCTTTTTCCAAGAAACTGGACATCATTCTATCTCATTTTAAAAAGTTGCCTAGTATTTCAACTTATATGTATAAAATATGCTTTATTTAAACATTTTCTTTTTGCTATCAATTTGAATGATTTACAATTAATTTTGCTAGTCCAAATAGTACTCAAGCAAATATCTTTATATGACTTGTAGAGGTTTCTCTGCAAGAAAAATTCCTAGAAGTGAATTCCTTGTTCAAAGATTTTATCCTGCTCCCTAGTGAAAGTGTTAGTCCTTCAGTCATGTCTGACTCTTTAAGACCCCTTGGACGGTAGCCCACCAGGCTGCTCTGTTCATGGGACTCTCCAGGTAAGAATACTGGAGTGGGTTTCCATTCCCTTCTCTAGGGGATCTTCCCCACCCAGGGATTGAACCCAGGTCTCCTGCATTGTAGATGGATTCTTTACTATCTGAGGCACCAGGGAATCCCATCCTGCTCCCTAACCCTAAACCTAATCCATCTCCTCTTCTTTCCTTAACTTTTGGGGATGGTATTCGCCTTTTGTCAGTAGCTATTGTAGAGAAGGGGCTTCCCTAGTGGCTCGGTTGGTAAAGAATCCATCTGCAATGCAGGCGTCTCCCTCCATACAAGAGACCTGGGTTAGACCCCTGGGTGGGGAATATCCCTTGGAGTAGGAAATACTTGACTTTGCTTCCTCAAACATAGGCATCCATATTATTTTCTGAATATCTTTCTGTTTTACTTAATTCAAGAAGAGGGAAGGAAGATGGTGAAACCCGTGGCTCTCTCCTTGTCCCGGGACAGTACTTTTGTCTACTGGTACTTGAGAGACCATGTGTCCACTTACAACAGGCGTTGGAGAGCCGAGGAAGACGTGAGAGATTGCACAGTATTCTCCGTGTATGTGATCCACGTTAGCGCTTCCAGTTCTCAGTGTTTCTAGTAGGTACGTTCTTTTAGCCTAAGGTGATTGCCTTCTCCTTTAATTTCCTCCTTTCTTTTTCTCTTTTTCTTTTCAGATTCCTCAGAGCCAATTTTTTATAGGATCTCCTCTGGCAATCTGGACGGCACGTTCTCCATTCACCCATGGCTGGGCACCATTCGAACCCAGAAGCCTCTGGATCACGAAGCGCAGCCGGTGGTTGTGCTCACCGTCCAGGCACAGCTCGGCAGCTCCCCCGCCTGCAGCAGCACAGAGGTCAACATAACCGTCATCGATGTCAATGACAACCCCCCGGTGTTCCCCAGAGCCTCCGATGAGGTTACAGTGTCTCAGAGCACGCTGCCTGGCACAGCCTTGTACCGCGCGCGTGCAGAAGACAGGGACAGCGGGCCCAACGGGCTCGTCCGCTACGCCATCGCGCGCCAGAGCCCGAGCCTCTTCGCGGTGGACGCGGGGCTCGGCGTGGTGTACCTCAACCGGAGCCTGCCCGGCGCTCAGGCGCAGGCGTGCACTCTGACCCTGGTGGCCCGGGACCTCGGCGTTCCTCCTCGGGCGTCCCTGTTGCTGCTGACAGTCATTATCGCGCGACAGGAGCGAAGCCCGTCTTTGACGTTTGAGCATTTGGTCTATCAAGTGGAAGTGAGTGAGTCG
This sequence comes from Ovis aries, assembly GCF_016772045.2. Lineage (NCBI taxonomy): Eukaryota > Metazoa > Chordata > Mammalia > Artiodactyla > Bovidae > Ovis > Ovis aries. Next base: position 3,380,372 of record NC_056070.1, read on the forward strand.
CTCTCGCCGATGACCCCAGTCCTGCGCATCCGGGCCCGCCCACTGGGCCCGCAGGGTGCTTCCGGGCAGCTCGTGTACCGGTTGGAGCCCAGCACAGATTCCGCTGCGTTTGGCGTCCATCCTTTCACAGGTTGGATTTTTTTGCGGCGACAGCTTGACTATGAATCCACGCAAATGTATAATTTTAGAGTGTTTGCCTGGATCCCAGAGGACAAATTGTCACAAAATGTGAGCACTTCAGTAATTGTTCATGTCCTGGATGAGAATGACAATTCCCCTACCTTCTTGCATGATGTATTGTTTTTGAAAGTCCGGGAGAGTCCTATGCCCCAAGGGGTAATAGGCAAAATTACAGCAATTGACAGAGACTCCGGAAAGAATGGACAGCTGTCATATTTCCTTTTGTCCGATGGAAAATTCTTCAAGATGAATCCTAATACAGGTAGCATTTTGTAGCTTGCACTTATTGCTTTAAAATTGGAATTGACAAAACCCAAATCTAAGTTATAATACTAGTACAAATATATAAAATTGCAGTTTTTAGTAAATACTTTACTTGATGACAGTATTGTGATTTTAAAGTAAAGTCAAAATTGAAAAGAATTTTTCCTAGAATGATCCATGCTTCCTTGCCTCACACCCACATACTGTCTGTCCATACATGGTTCTCTTTTTGAATTAGAGCTACAATGAGAACTGGACTGGATAAACTCGTGTAAAGTCTAGTCTCTTCCACCATATTTTTTCACTTGTAGATGTCTTTAAATATTTCAAATAATATTTTATAAAACATAAATGTCATTGATGAAGAACTAAAAAATCCATTAATTAAGATTTCAAAATTACTCATTTGATATATTTCTCCATTTTCATTTTTTTTTCAAGGAACCATGGGCAATGGGCAAATATTTACACTGAGGTTTTTGTTTCAAGTCTTAAGTATAAAAATTTTATTATATTTTAAAATTTATATTATATAAATTTACAAGGACTTTAATTCCTGCAACTACCTACAAATGAACTGTGTTTATACTGCAACCATATAGCTGCAGAAACAGACCTGCATAGCTCAAATAACATGCCCAAGGTCATGGGGCTAAAAAGAAGTGAGAAGGTCACCACTTTGTACATTTCCAAGAGGCACCATTCATGCTGTGGTCCTTGTACATGTTGCCCTTCGCTGTGTGTGTGTGTGTGTGTGTGTGTGTGTGTGTGTGTGTGTGTGTGTGTGTGTGTGTGTGTGTGTGTGTGTGTGTGTGTGTGTGTGTGTGAGCTGCTCAGTCTGTGACCCATGAGTCAGTCAGTCATCAGTCAGTCAGTCATTTTGTCGACCCCATGAATCACAGCACACCAGGCCTTCCTGTCCATCACCAACTCCCGGAGTTCGTTCAGACTCAACATCCATAGAGTCAGTGATGCCATCCAGCCATCTCAACCTCTGTCGTCCCCCTCTCCTCCCGCCCCCAATCCCTCCCAGCATCAGAGTCTTTTCCAACGAGTCAACTCTTCGCATGAGGTGGCCAAAGTACTGGAGCTTCAGTACTGGACTGTAGTGGGACCCAATTTGAATTCAGTTCTAATTACCTTCTAGGTGCCCACTGTGTGAGTGAGGAAAAGGTGCCCCTTCCTCCAGCAGATGGCGCTTTACCCCAGGACACAAGGCCTGCTAGGATGGCCAGCTGCATCCCGGATCCCATTCCCTCCTGAGCTGGCCGCCCCCAGCAGGGCGCAAGCTGCACTGCTGCCACGACCGTCCTGCTTGCTCTTTACTTCCAAGTGCTGAATAGTTCTCTTAGGTCTTCTGTTTCACTCAGCAGTTTATTTTTTTGGAAATAAAATATACATTTGGTCCCCACATGATCTTCTCTCTCCCACAGTCAGTCCAGTGCCCAGATTCAGAAGACCAGGTGTCCACTAAAAAAATGACATAATAAAGGAATACGTAAACACTGCATTTTAGCTTCACCAATTCAGCAACTTATCCAGATATGAATTTTTTTGTTTCTGATTTCACTTTTTATTTTTCACATGGTCATTTCATTTGGAGGACAAGGGCAAAAAAAAAAAAAATCTTAGAAATGGCAATGTTAGGTAATAGTTTCTTCATGATTACTTTCTCACAAATTGATATTTTCATAGACAGTGAGGAAGTTAATTCCTGGTGGAACTCTGCAGTGGGAGATGGCCCTCGGTAGTATGTAGAGGCATTTACAGTTTTATGCCTGAGTCTGTGAGATGAAACACGAGGGACATAGCCTAGAAGAGAGTTTTGAGCAAGGCTATGCAAAATATGGTTTGTAAAGCATGCAGTTATTTGGGAGGTCATTATGCTCACTATACATATATTTTGTGAGATAGTAATAAATAAGTCTATACATTCTTTAGTTCAAATGGTTCGTGGTAGATAGTTTGAAATACAAAGAATGACGAATTGAAGATGACAGAAGAAACTTCAGAAAATTCTTTCAGCAGTGGAGCTAGGTTACTAAAGAGTGTGCTGTTGGAAATTGTGCTCGTAGAGCTTTGCGTCTGATTTTCCTTTCTGGGCATTGGTCTGGATTGGGGTTCTTAACACCAGAATTGTGGTACAAGTGGCGTCTTCTCTCACGCTGCTCTGTGCTCCTCAGGGGAGCTGATCAGCTGGGTGGCCCTGGATCACGAGCAGCGCGCGCACCATCAGGTGGCCGTCCTGGTGAGCGACCACGGCTCCCCTCCGCGCAGCGCCACCACGCTGGTGCACATCTCAGTTACTGACATCAATGACAACAGGCCGTACTTCCCACAGTGCCTCGCTGGGAAGGAACTGTATGTTAAGGTATGTGCAAAGTAGCCCTGCAGCCTTTGTATTAATTTTGGTCACTAGTTTTGAGCACCATCTTGTGGTGAAAAGCATGAACTTACCCAGTCAGTCTTGGTGTGGAAATGCATACATTTTTAGGTTTAGAATTGTCCACATGTCATAGAAACCTATAATTATTTTTTAAATTAATTTATTTATTTTAATTAGAGGTGAATTACTTTACAATATAGTGGTGGTTTTTGCCATACATTGACATGAATCAGTCACGGGTGTATATGTGTCCCCCATCCTGAACCCCCCTCCCACCTCCCTTCCCATCCCATCCCTCAGGGTCATCCGAGTGCACCGGCCCTGAGCGCCATGTCTCATGCATCGAACCTGGACTGGTGATCTGTTTCACATATGGTAATATACAAAAATAAATTCAAAATGGATTATAGATCTAAATGTGAAACCTATAATTATTAGAAAAAAGAAAAGATATACCTATAGCTGATTCGTGGCAGAAACCAACACAATACTGTAAAGCAATTGTCCTCCAATTTAAAACAATAAATTTAAAAAATAAAATGCTTATATGTTCTATTTAGGATCACACACTCAGTTGTTTTATGATAATGTGGTTGTGTCTGTTGTACGCAAACATAATGATACTTCATTATCAGTAGTGCTCAGACATGGATTTTCTTTTCCAGTAATATTCATGCCTTTCTTTGTTTAGAGCTCAGCTGAAAAACATCTTTGAGCTGGTTAGTTGAAGACAGAACAATCTGTAGCTTTAAGGTGAAGGGTGCACGTGTGCTCAGATGCTGAGTCGTGTCCAACTCTTTGCGACTGACGTGCACCCAAAGATTGTAACATTTGATCTTTGCAAGCAAATGCGAAAACTTCTAATTATATTTCTGTGATCTTATATCTTTCATTTCCATATTTTTGTATGTTTTATAATGTACATAATAAATTAGCATGTTAGTTCATGTAGATAATTGATAAATGTATCTTGAACGTACTCATACTTCTTTTAAAATAAATGGGTTATATAAATAAAAAGTTTGGAAGCTGTTGCTCTAAAATAATTGAACATTCAAATTAAGCTCATGCATGTTGAGCTTAATATCACGCATATCAAATTCAGATATGCATGTTGAAAAACACAAAAAAGGTATCGAGGAAGTTAATAACTTTAAACTCATCTTCCAAAATCATATTTAAAGAAAACTCTGCCATCGTGGAGCATCATGATACCATCCCTATGATTTTATATTATTTCATTTTATGCCTGACATGTGTACGGTGTGCTCAGTCGTTTTAGTCATGTCCGACTCTCTATGACCCTGTGTATCGTAGCCCGCCAGTTCCTCTGTCCATGGGATTCTCCAGGCAAGAATACTGGAGTGGGTTGCCATGCCCTCCATCAAGGAGGTCTTCCTGACCCAGGGACTGAACCCGCATCTCCTGCATCTCTTGTGTTGTAGGAGGATTCTTTACCTGCTGAGCCATCAGGGAAGTGCCAAGGATGACATTTCACAGCTTAATTAGGCAATAGAACAGAAACTAGGAGTTCAGTTCCACATGTGTTTTTCAGTATTCCAGGAAAGTTTCTGTTAATTAATAAGATACTTTTCCTGAAATAATAGTCTACGTTTCTCTTTAGCATGTTTCAGACCTTTAAAAATGCCCTAAGAAGGTGATGCGTAAGAAGCTAGAATCCTTTTTGCTGTTGTTCAGTCACTCAGTTGTGTCTGACTCTCAGGGACCCCATGGACTGCAGCACACCAGGCTTCTCTGTCCTTCACCATCTCCCGGAGCTTACTCAAACTCATGCCTACTGAGTCAGTGATGCCATCCAACCATCTCGTCCTCTGTCATCCCCTTCTCCTCCCACCCTCAATCTTTCCCAACATCAGGGTCTTTTCTAATAAGTCAGCTCTTCACATCAGGTGGCCAAAGTATTGGACTTCAGCACCAGTCCTTCCAATGAATATTCAGGACTGACCTCCTTGCAGTCCAAGGGACTCTCAAGAGCCTTCTCTAACAGCACAGTTCAAAAGCATCAGTTCTTCAGCTCTCAGCCTTCTTTGTGGTCCAATTTTCATATCCATACATGACTACTGAAAAAGCCATCAGTCCAGTTCAGTTCAGTCGCTCAGTCATGTCCAACTCTGCAACCCCATGAATCGCAGCGTGCCAGGCCTCCCTGTCCATCACCATCTCCCGGAGTTCACTCAGACTCATGTCCATCGAGTCTGTGATGCCATCCAGCCATCTCATCCTCCGTCATCCCCTTCTCCTCCTGCCCCCAATCCCTCCCAGCATCAGGGTCTTTTCCAATGAGTCAACTCTTCACATGAGGTGGCCAAAGTACTGGAGTTTCAGCTTCAGCATCATTCCCTCCAAAGAAATCCCAGGGCTGATCTCCTTCAGAATGGACTGGTTGGATCTCCTTGCAGTCCAAGGGACTCTCAAGAGTCTTCTCCAACACCACAGTTTAAAAGCATCAATTCTTTGGTGCTCCGCCTTCTTCACAGTCCAACTCTCACGTCCATACATGACCACAGGAAAAACCATAGCCTTGACTAGACGGACCTTAGTCGGCAAAGTAATATCTCTGCTTTTGAATATACTATCTAGGTTGGTCATAACTTTTCTTCCAAGGAGTAAGCGTCTTTGAATTTCATGGCTGCAGTCACCATCTGCACTGATTTTGGAGCATATCTTTGACTATATGCATCTTTATTGGCAAAGTAGTGTCTCTGTTTTTTAATGTGCTGTCTAGGTTGCTCATAGCCTTACTTTCAAGGAGCAAGTGTTTTTAATTTCATGACTGCAGTCACCATCTGAAGTGATTTTGGAGCCCAAGAAAATAAAGTCTGTCCCTGTTTCCATTGTTTCCCCAGCTATTTGCCATGAAGTGACAGAACCGGATGCCATGATCTTAGTTTTTTGAATGCTAAGTTTTAAGCCAGCTTTTTCACTCTCCTGTTTCACCTCCATCAAGAGCCTCTTTAGTTCCTCTTCACTTTCTGCTATAAGGGTGATGTCATTTGCATATCTGAGGTTATTGATATTTCTCCCTGCAATCTTAATTCCAGCTTGTGCTTCATCTAGTCTGGCATTTCACATGATGTACTCTGCATTTAAGTTAAATAAGTAGGGTGACAATATCCAGCCTTGACATATACCTTTACCAATTTTGAACCAGTCCATTGTTCCATGTCTGGTTCTAGCTGTTGCTTCTTGCATCAAAAATCTGAGAGTTTTTAGTCAACTTTATTTCCTTTTTTTCCTCTCAAAATTAGTTTAAATGCTGCAGATAATTTGTTCAAATTGAATGAAACATTTAAATGTGTAATATGGATTATTTTCATGGATTTACATTCATATAACCTTTATATGGTAGACATTTGAATTATGTGTGGGTTTAAAAGTAGTTTAAAAATAACAGGAACATTGTGTTCTTTCGTTTCAAGTTTCATTGATATTTCTTGTTTAAGTTCCACCTACTAATTTGTCATTCATTTGTCTCAATGACAGGTTCTGGAAGGTCAGCCAGTAAATATGTTGGTTACAACTGTGTTTGCAAAGGATCTTGATGAGGGAAGCAATGCGGAAGTTATATATTCGATATCTTCAGGTAAAACTTACTATTCATATAGGATTAAGAGCTTTTAGCATTTCCTCTGCTGTCTACCAAACGTCTGCCTCCTTCTGAGAAAATAGTTAATGCTAAAAATAACACCAAATTGCACACAAAATAATTTTGTTGTTTTCTAGAATCACCTTTTTAAAAAAAATTTTTGAAAGTTTAATGTAAAATCATACAGTTTTTTTCATGTCCTAAAGAGAAATCAGCCAATCATCCATTTTAAATGAATTATGTTCAATAATCTAAAAATGCAAATCAGCTTTTATTGAGGAAAGCACTATTAATAGTTAATGTGTAAAAAAATGATATTGAATATAAAGACATATAAAGACAGGGTTTCCCCGGTGTCTCAGATGGTAAAGAATCTGCCTATAATGCAGGAGATCCAGGTTCAATCCCTGAGTTGGGAAGATCCTCTGGATAAGGGAATGGCTGCCCACTCCAGTATTTGTCCCTAGAGAATTCCATGGACTGAGGAACCTGGTGGGCTATCTAGTCCATGGGGTTGCAAAGAGTCAGACATGACTAAGTGACTAACTCTTCCCCATAAAGACATATGATTATAAATACCAAGTACCTGTGAATCTCTATGAAAATTAAATATTCTTCAGGTCAGAGTAAATCATACTCAAAATATCACATATGTGCACTCAAGTATGTGTATGTGGGAATTCTACTGAGACAGGCTTATGTTTACATTTTTCTTTGAGAATTGCATTCCTGTGATTGGATCCAATGATTACCTTAAATTGACATTGTGTCTTTATACGATTTTAAAAGGTATTTTTGCTGTGTCATGTTTGATACAAACATAGGGAAGCAAGAGACAATATTGCTCTTACCTGCAGATAATTTAATTGCCTGCATGGAAACCCCAAATATGCTACAGGCAAACCATTGGAATCAATAGCATAAAAATATTTCTGGGAGCAATGTCAATATACAAAAACCACTAGCATTTTAGAAACTAAGCAGGATTTCAAAGGTTTGATTCACTATAACAAAGAAAATCATAGGGTGTAGGGTCTGGCTTGCTTCAAAGATCATAAAGTTTAGGCTTCATGGTTTTTCACTTGCTGGGGCTTCTCTGGGATGGGAATATTGTCCTATTCTCTTTAAAGAGGACCCACAAATTAAATGTTTCCCTTCCAAATCAGAATCATCTTGATGAAAAGCATAGGGAGGGAAATTTCAGTAAAATATATTCAAGACCTTTGTGTAGAAAATTGCAAAATGTTGATGAAAGACCTGAAAGCAGAAAGAAATGAAAATGCAAACCCTGTTCATGCTTGGGAAGGGGACGGAGTGCATTGTTCAGGGACAATGAACCTGCTGCAGAGAGACAGACAGATACACAGACACACACGCAAGTTAAAATATAATCCTTCTATGATTCCATTATTTGCAAAGAAACACAACCATCCTAGAAATTGTCCATGAATATATGGTCTAGAGAGATACATCTCCACTTTAGAACAGAGGCTGTCCATAGGGAAGAAAACGGGGAATGAAATTTGGAGGTATACACAGGTTCTCTGCTGTATTTATATTTTGTCATTTCTTTAAAAAATTTGAAGAAATATTGAGACTTTACCAACCTGGAAGTGTTTCCATGGATGGTCATCATATATTTCTGAAAGTTTGAAATGTTGATTTAAAAAAAAAATTAGTCTTTAATCTGATACTTGGGACATAGCAATATAAAAAAATGGTATTATCTATTATGTTATTCATACCCTTGCTTTAACTTCATCCAATTGCAAAATAGAAGCAACTACAAAATATAAGATAAAATAACAAGATAAAAATCAATATAATGGGAACATATATATCTTTGTTTACATATATATATATATACATATCTTTGTTTATATCCTATATGAATGAAGTAAATGGATCGAAGCATAGATATCACAACCAGCAAATGTTACATAATTTCCTGCTCTATACTCTGACTTTCTTTTTTTTTTTTTTAATCTTTAATTCTTACATGCGTTCCCAAACATGAACCCCCCTCCCACCTCCCTCCCCATAACATCTCTCTGGGTCATCCCCATGCACCAGCCCCAAGCATGCTGTATCCTGCGTCAGACATAGACTGGCAATTCAATTCTTACATGATAGTATACATGTTAGAATGCCATTTTCCCAACTTATCCCACCCTCTCCCTCTCCCTCTGAGTCCAAAAGTCCATTATACACATCTGTGTCTTTTTTCCTGTCTTGCATACAGGGTTGTCATTGCCATCTTCCTAAATTCCATATATATGTGTTAGTATACTGTATTGGTGTTTTTCTTTCTGGCTTACTTCACTCTGTATAATTGGCTCCAGTTTCATCCATCTCATCAGAACTGATTCAAATGAATTCTTTTTTACGGCTGAGTAATACTCCATTGTGTATATGTATCACAGCTTTCTTATCCATTCATCTGCTGATGGACATCTAGGTTGTTTCCATGTCCTGGCTATTATAAACAGTGCTGCGATGAACATTGGGGTACATGTGTCTCTTTCAATTCTGGTTTCCTCGGTGTGTATGCCCAGCAGTGGAATTGCTGGGTCATAAGGTAGTTCTATTTGCAATTTTTAAGGAATCTCCACACTGTTCTCCATAGTGGCTATACTAGTTTGCATTCCCACCAACAGTGTAGGAGGGTTCCCTTTTCTCCACACCCTCTCCAGCATTTATTGCTTGCAGATTTTTGGATCGCAGCCATTCTGACTGGTGTGAAGTGGTACCTCATTGTGGTTTTGATTTGCATTTCTCTAATAATGAGTGATGTTCAGCATCTTTTCATGTGTTTGTTAGCCATCCATATGTCTTCTTTGGAGAAATGTCTATTTAGTTCTTTGGCCCATTTTTGATTGGGTCATTTATTTTTCTGGAATTGAGCTGCATGAGTTGCTTGTATATTTTTGAGATTAGTTGTTTGTCAGTTGCTTCATTTGCTATTATTTTCTCCCATTCCGAAGGCTGTCTTTTCACCTTGCTTATATTTTCCTTTCTTGTGCAGAAGCTTTTAATTTTAATTAGATCCCATTTGTTTATTTTTGTTTTTATTTCCAGAATTCTGGGAGGTGGATCATAGAGGATCCTGCTGTGATTTATGTCAGAGAGTGTTTTGCCTATGTTCTCCTCTAGGAGTTTTATAGTTTCTGGTCTTACATTTAGATCTTTAATCCATTTTGAGTTTATTTTTGTGCATGGTGTTAGAAAGTGATCTAGTTTCATTCTTTTACAAGTGGTTGACCAGTTTTCCCAGCACCACTTGTTAAAGAGATTGTCTTTACTCCATTGTATATTCTTGCCTCCTTTGTCAAAGATAAGGTGTCCATATGTGTGTGGATTTATCTCTGGGCTTTCTGTTTTGTTCCATTGATCTATATGTCTGTCTTTGTGCCAGTACCATACTGTCTTGATGACTGTGGCTTTGTAGTAGAGCCTGAAGTCAGGCAAGTTGATTCCTCCAGTTCCATTCTTCTTTCTCAAGATTGCTTTGGCTATTCAAGGTTTTTTGTATTTCCATACAAATCTTGAAATTATTTGTTCTAGTTCTGTGAAAAATGTGGCTGGTAGCTTGATAGGGATTGCATTGAATTTGTAAATTGCTTTGGGTAGTATACTCATTTTCCCTATATTGATTCTTCCGATCCATGAACATGGTATATTTCTCCATCTATTAGTGTCCTCTTTGATTTCTTTCATCAGTGTTTTATAGTTTTCTATATATAGGTCTTTAGTTTCTTTAGGTAGATATATTCCTAAGTATTTTATTCTTTTCGTTGCAATGGTGAATGGAATTGTTTCCTTAATTTCTTTTCTACTTTCTCATTATTCGTGTATAGGAATGCAAGGGATTTCTGTGTGTTGATTTTATATCCTGCAACTTTACTATATTCATTGATTAGCTCTAGTAATTTTCTGGTGGAGTCTTTAGGGTTTTCCATGTAGAGGATCATGTCATCTGCAAACAGTGAGAGTTTTACTTCTTCTTTTCCAATTTGGATTCCTTTTATTTCTTTTTCTGCTCTGATTGCTGTGGCCAAAACTTCCAGAACTATGTTGAATAGTAGCGGTGAAAGTGGACACCCTTGTCTTGTTCCTGACTTTAGGGAAATGCTTTCAATTTTTCACCATTGAGGATAATGTTTGCTGTGGGTTTGTCATAGATAGCTTTGATTATGTTGAGGTATGTTCCTTCTATTCCTGCTTTCTGGAGAGTTTTTATCATAAATGGATGTTGAATTTTGTCAAAGGCCTTCTCTGCATCTATTGAGATAATCATATGGTTTTTATTTTTCAATTTGTTAATGTGGTGAATTACATTGATTGATTTGCGGATATTGAAGAATCCTTGCATCCCTGGGATAAAGCCCACTTGGTCATGGTGTATGATCTTTTTAATGTGTTGTTGGATTCTGATTGCTAGAATTTTGTTGAGGATTTTTGCATCTATGTTCATCAGAGATATTGGCCTGTAGTTTTCTTTTTCTGTGACATCTTTGTCAGGTTTTGGTATTAGGGTGATGGTGGCCTCATAGAATGAGTTTGGACGTTTACCTTCCTCTGCAATTTTTTGGAAGAGTTTGAGGAGGATAGGTGTTAGCTCTTCTCGAAATTTTTGGTAGAATTCAGCTGTGAAGCCGTCTGGACCTGGGCTTTTGTTTGCTGGAAGATTTCTGATTACAGTTTCAATTTCTGTGCTTGTGATGGGTCTGTTAAGATTTTCTATTTCTTCCTGGTTCAGTTTTGGAAAATCGTACTTTTCTAAGAATTTGTCCATTTCTTCCACGTTGTCAATTTTATTGGCATACAACTGCTGATAGTAGTCTCTTATGATCCTTTGTATTTCTGTGTTGTCTGTTGTGATCTCTCCATTTTCATTTCTAATTTTATTGATTTGATTTTTCTCTCTTTGCTTCTTGATGAGTCTGGCTAATGGTTTGTCAATTTTATTTATCCTTTCAAAGAACCAGCTTTTGGCTTTGTTGATTTTTGCTATGGTCTCTTTTGTTTCTTTTGCACTTATTTCTGCCCTAATTTTTAAGATTTCTTTCCTTCTACTAACTCTGGGGTTCTCCAATTCTTCCTTTTCTAGTTGCTTTAGTTGTAGAGTTAGGTTATTTATTTGACTTTTTTCTTGTTTCTTGAGGTATGCCTGTATTGCTATGAACTTCCCTCTTAGCACTGCTTTTATAGTGTCCCACAGGTTTTGGGTTGTTGTGTTTTCATTTTAATTCATTTCTATGCATATTTTGATTTCTTTTTTGATTTCTTCTGTGATTTGTTGGTTATTCACAAGTGTGTTGTTCAATCTCCATATGTTGGAATTTTTAATAGTTTTTCTCCTGTAATTGAGATCTAATCTTAATGCATTATGGTCAGAAAAGATGCTTGGAATGATTTCGATTTTTTTGAATTTATCAAGTTTAGATTTATGGCCCAGGATGTGATCTATCCTGGAGAAGGTTCCATGAGCACTTGAAAAAAAGGTGAAATTCATTGTTTTGGGGTGAAATGTCCTATAGATATCAATTAGGTCTAACTGATCTAATGTATCATTTAAAGCTTGCATTTCTTTGTTAATTTTCTGTTCAGTTGATCTGTCCATAGGTGTGAGTGGGGTATTAAAGTCTCCCACTATTATTGTGTTATTGTTGATCTCCCCTTTCATACTTGTTAGCATTTGTCTTACATATTGCGGTGCTCCTATATTGGGTGCATATATATTTATAATTGTTATATCTTCTTCTTGGATTGTTCCTTTGATCATTATGTAGTGGCCTTCTTTGCCTCTTTTCACAGCCTTTGTTTTAAAGTCTATTTTATCGGATATGAGTATTGCCACTCCTGCTTTCTTTTGGTCTCTATTCGCGTGGTATATCTTTTTCCAGCCCTTCACTTTCAGTCTGTATGTGTCCCTTGTTTTGAGGTGGGTCTCTTGTAAGCAGCATATAGAGGGGTCTTGTTTTTGTATCCATTCAGCCAGTCTTTGTCTTTTGGTTGGGGCATTCAACCCATTTACGTTTAAGGTAATTATTGATAAGTATGATCCCGTTACCATTTACTTTATTGTTTGGGGTTTGGGTTTATACACCTTTTTCATGTTTCCTGTCTAGAGAATATCCTTTAGAATTTGTTGGAGAGCTGGTTTGGTGGTGCTGAATTCTCTCAGCTTTTGCTTGTCTGTAAAGCTTTTGATTTCTCCTTCGTATTTGAATGAGATCCTTGCTGGGTACAGTAATCTGGGCTGTAGGTTATTGTCTTTCATCACTTTAAGTGTGTCTTGCCATTCCCTCCTGGCCTGAAGAGTTTCTATTGAAAGATCAGCTGTTATCCTTATGGGAATCCCCTTGTGTGTTATTTGTTGTTTTTCCCTTGCTGCTTTTAATATTTGTTCTTTGTGTTTGATCTTTGTTAATTTGATTAATATGTGTCTTGGGGTGTTTCGCCTTGGGTTTATCCTATTTGGAACTCTCTGTGTTTCTTGGACTTGGGTGATTATTTCCTTCCCCATTTTAGGGAAGTTTTCAACTATTATCTCCTCAAGGATTTTCTCATGATCTTTCTTTCTGTCTTCTTCTTCTGGGACTCCTATAATTCAAATGTTGCAGCATTTCATATTGTCCTGGAGGTCTCTGAGATTGTCCTCGTTTCTTTTAATTCGTTTTTCTTGTTTCCTCTCTGATTCATTTATTTCTACCATTCTATCTTCTATTTCACTAATCCTATCTTCTGCCTCCGTTATTCTACTATTTGTTGCGTCCAGAGTGTTTCTGATCTCATTTATTGCGTTATTCATTATATTTTGACTCTTTTTTATTTCTTCTAGGTCCTTGTTAAACCTTTCTTGCATCTTCTCAATCCTTGTCTCTAGGCTATTTATCTGTGATTCCATTTTGATTTCAAGATTTTGGATCATTTTCACTATCAATATTCGGAATTCCTTCTCAGGTAGATTCCCTACTTCTTCCTCTTTCGTTTGGTTTGGTGGGCAACACTCCTGTTCCTTTACCTGCTGAGTATTCCTCTGTCTCTTCGTTAGGGGTGGCCTTTTTATATTCTGGTAATTTGTGGAGTTCTCTTTATTATGGAGCTTCCTCACTTTGGGTGGGGTTCTATCAGTGGCTTGTCATGGTTTCCTGGTTAGGGAGGCTTGTGTTGGAGTTTTGGTGGGTGGAGCTGGGTTTCTTCTCTCTGGAGTGCAGTGGAGTGACCTGTAATGGGTTATGAGACATCAAAGGTTTTGGGATAATTTTGAGCTGCCTGTATATTGAGGCTCAGGGGAGTGTTCCTGTGTTGCTGGAGAATTTGCGTGGTATGTCTTGTTTTGGAACTTGTTGGCCCTTGGGTGGAGCTTGGTTTCGGTGTAGGTATGAAGGCATTTGATGAGCTCCTATTGCTTAATGTTCCCTGAATTCAAGAGTTCTCTAATGTTTTCAGGCTTTGGATTTAAGCCTCCTGCTTCTGGTTTTCAGTTTTATTTTTACAGTAGCCTCTAGACTTCTCCATCTATACAGCACCGATGATAAAACATCTAGGTTAAAGATGAAAAGTTTCTCCACATTGAGGGACACTCAGAGAGGTTCACTGAGTTACAAGGAGAAGAGAAGATGGAGGGGTAGTTAGAGGTAACTGGAATGAGATGCGGTGAGGTCAAAAGAGGAGAGAGCAAGCTAGCCAGTAGTCACTTCCTTATGTGGCTCTATAGTCTGGACCACTCAGAGGTATTTACAGAGTTATACGGGGAAGAGGAGAGGGAGGAAGTAGACAGAGATGACCAGGAGGATAAGAGAGAGGAATGAGTAGGAGAGAGACAAATCCTGCCAGTAACCAGTTCCTTAGGTGTTCTCTACCGTCTGGAACACACAGAGATTCACAGAGTTGGATAGAGAAGAGATGGGGGAGAAAAGAGACAGAGGCCACCTGGTGGAGAAAAAGGAGAGGCCAGAGGAGGAGAGAGTGGTCAAGCCAGTAATCTCGCTCTCAGGTAAACTTGGGTAGTGAAGTTTGGGTTTTTAAATGTACAAAATTGACAACAAAAACCTAAGAGCAAAGATTAAAAATCTAGAGTAGAGGTTGGATTTTCAAAGATACAATATTAAAGAAAAGCAGAAGGAAAAAGGAAGAAAGAAAAAGAATTATTAAAAAACAAACAAACAAACAAACAAAAAAAAACACCAACAACCATTCAAAGACTATATATGGTGTTTGCCTTAAAAAAAAAAAAAGTCTTTTTTTTACATAGTAATAATAGGTTATAGAAATAAAAATTAGAGGAGAAATAGAAGACTTAACAATAAAAAAAAAGTTAGAAAAAAAAAGAAAAAAGAAAAAAACCAAAAAACAAAAAAGCAAAAAAAAAAAAAAAAGGAATGATTTTAAAAATATTAAAAATATATCTGGCCCTTCTCTGATGTTATGGGCCATGTGGGATCACTTCCAAGGTGGTTCCCTCTGTTTAACTTCTTCTGTTTGCTGGTTTTTTAGGCTCACTAGTTCAGTCGCGCTGTGGGGAGGGGGGATGCTGCAAACAAATAGCACTGTCGTGTGCACACAGTATCTCAGCCCCGCTTGACCTGTCCTTTCTCGCGGCGCACAAACCGCTCCGGCTCTACGATGCTCAGCCAGGAACCGTCTGGGGCCGGCCCTAGGCTGCGTGCACTTCCCCTGTCCAAGCCGCTCAGGTCCGGCGCTCAGGCAGCCCTCAGAGGCACAGATTCGCCTGGGACTGCGCTTTGTGCCCTTCCCAGGTCCGAGTAGCTCAGGAGTTTGGCGAGCGCGATCGCCGTGGCTTGTCACCTTTTCCGCCGCTGCCGCTCAGCTCTCTGGGTGGACCGCTGGCGCACCCCGTGAGGCAGATTGTGACTGTCCAGCACCCCCAGAAGTCTTAGCAAAGGAGCCTGCTTGCAGTTAGGTAAGTAAAGTCTCTCCGGGTCTGCAATTGCCCCTTTCCAGCCCTTACAGCTC
The DNA here is from genome assembly GCF_016772045.2 of Ovis aries. Taxonomy (NCBI): domain Eukaryota; kingdom Metazoa; phylum Chordata; class Mammalia; order Artiodactyla; family Bovidae; genus Ovis; species Ovis aries. The sequence goes on from NC_056070.1 coordinate 3,395,791, forward strand.
TGGCTGCCTGTCCCCGGCGGGGAATGGTCTGCAGCCGGCTTTTTCCGTTCCGTCCTTTGTTCTGTGCTCGGTCCTGGCGGTGTCTTATGTTCGAGCTTTTCGCGTGGTAGCTATCCCACAGTCTGGTTTGCTAGCCCAAGTTAGATCGTTCTGGTTGCGCGTGGGGCGTTCCTGCCCGATTCTTGCAAAGCTCTGCAGCCCGCGCCTCCCGCGCGTCCCTGCCCTGCCCCCACTTCCCAATGGCGGATGCAGGCATCTGTGCTGCTTTTCCGCTGGGGGAGTTACTGGTGGGCTTGTAATGTGTTGGTTTTAATTATTTATCTATTTTTCCTTCCTGTTATATTGCCCTCTGTGTTTCCAAGGCTCGCCACAGACTCGGAAGGGAGAGTGTTTCCTGGTGTTTGGAAACCTCTCTTCTTGAAATTCCCTTCCCAGGACGGGCTTCCCTTCCCGGGACGGAGCTCCCTCCCCACCTCCTTTGTCTCCTTTCTCGTCTTTTATATTTTTTCCTACCTGTTTTTGAAGACAATGGTCTGCTTTTCTGGTTGCCTGATGTCCTCTGCCAGCCTACAGAAGTTGTTTGTGGAGTTTGCTCGGCGTTGAAATGTTCTTTTGAGGAATTTGTGAGGGAGAAAGTGGTCTTCCCGTCCTATTCCTCCACCATCTTTCCCTCCCCCCTATACTCTGACTTTCTTAAGGGCAGGAGTGCTTTTTGATTTGCCTTTATTTCCCCTATAACTGGTCAAGTGCCTGTTGTATCATAATGACTCATTGACAGCTGAATAAAAGAATGAAAGAGAGTCATGACTGGTCCAGATTTTTGGATTGTTGAAGTATTAAGATTTTATCAAAGAATACAAATCTATTATTTAACAAACTAGAAAAAAGCCCTACCATAATCAGTTTGAATTAGAAATATCAGTATGAACTTGGGACATATTTTAGTGTGGGCATGTGTATTCTCTGTCCACTGACGATGGCCTAGAAAGAATGAATGACCCAGGAGCAATGAGCAGAGTACAACCTCCCAATACTGTGTTCCATAGAAGAAACCAGGAGTCCTTGGAGAAATGACTGACTCCAGGTCTCAGACAGGAAATCTTCAAGATGAGTCTGTAACATTTTGTTAAACCAGATACCAGGAGGCTGCTAAAGATGACTAGGTCATATCAAAGACTTAGGAACCACCTTTGTGCATGTGTGCTAAGTCACATCAGTTGTGTCCGACTCTGTGCATCCTCATGGACTATAACCCATCAGCCTCCTCTCTCCATGGGATTCCCCAGGCAAGAATACTGGAGTGGGTTGCCATGCCCTTCCCCAGGAGAACTTCCCAACCCAGGGGTCAAACCCATGTCTTACGTCTCCTGCATTGGCAGGTGGATTCCTTACCACTAGCACCACCTGGGAAGCCCTGGGAACCATCTTTAAGAAGATCCTAACAAAGCTAGTGGAGGTAATGAAATTCCAGTTGAGCTCTTTCAAATCCTGAAAGATGATGCTGTGAAAGTATACACTCAATATGCCAGCGATTTTGGAAAACTCAGCAATGGCCACAGGACTGGAAAAGGTCAGTTTTCATTCCAATACCAAAGGAAGGCAATGCCAAAGAATGCTCAAACTACTGCACAATTGCACTCATCTCACTCACACACTAGTAAAGTAATGCTCAAAATTCTCCAAGCCAGGCTTCAGCAGTACATGAACCGTGAACTTCCAGATGTTCAAGCTGGTTTTAGAAAAGGCAGAGGAACCAGAGATCAAATTGCCAACATCTGCTGGATCATGGAAAAAGCAAGAGAGTTTCAGAAAAACATCTATTTCTGTTTTATTGACTATGCCAAAGCCTTTGACTGTGTGGATCACAATAAACTGTGGAAAATTCTGAAGGAGATGGGAATGCCAGACCACCTAACCTGCCTCTTGAGAAACCTGTATGCAGGTCAGGACGCAACAGTTAGAACTGGACATGGAACAATAGCCTGGTTCCAAATAGGAAAAGGAGTACATCAAGGCTGTATATTGTCACCCTGCTTATTTAACTTCTATGCAGAGTATATCATGAGAAGCACTGGGCTGGAAGAAGCACAAGCTGGAGTCAAGATTGCCGGAGAAATATCAATAACCTCAGATATGCAGATGACACCACCCTTATGGCAGAAAGTGAAGAGGAACTAAAAAGCCTCTTGATGAAAGTGAAAGAGGAGAATGAAAAAGTTGGCTTAAAGCTCAACATTCAGAAAACGAAGATCATGGCATCTGGTCCCATCACTTCATGGGAAATAGATGGGGAAACAGTGGAAACAGAGTCAGACTTTATTTTGGGGGGCTCCAAAATCACTGCAGATGGTGACTGCAGCCATGAAATTAAAAGACGCTTACTCCTTGGAAGAAAAGTTATGACCAACCTAGACAGCATATTACAAAGCCAAGATATTACTTTGCCAACAAAGGTCCATCTAGTCAAGGCTATGGTTTTTCCTTTGGTCATGTATGAATATGAGAGTTGGACTGTGAAGAAAGCCGAGCACTGAAGAATTGATGCTTTTGAAGTGTGGTGTTGGAGAAGACTCTTGAGAGTCCCTTGGACTGCAAGGAGATCCAACCAGTCCATTCTAAAGGAGATCATTCCTGGGTGTTCATTGGAAGGACTGATGCTGAAGCTGAAACTCCAATACTTTGGCCACCACATGTGAAGAGTTGACTCATTGGAAAAGACCCTGATGCTGGGAGGGATTGGGGGCAGGAGGAGAAGGGGATGACAGAGGATGAGATGCCTGGATGGCATCACCAACTCGACGCAAATGAGTTTGAGTGAACTCCGAGAGTTGGTGATGGCAAGGAGGCCTGGCGTGCTGCAATTCATGGGGTCGCAGAGTCAGACATGACTGAGCGACTGAACTGAACCGAATGTTCAGAGATGAAACAGTGTGAACATCAGTAGGGATAATAATGGCAATAGATTTACCCATTTATAATATGTTTAAATGTATGTTTAATGATTCTTAAAACAGAAACTAAACAAACCTTTAATGATCATAGTTGGAGTACTAAAGTATGTTAGTGAATCAATCCATTATTTTGAATACTGTTAAATAAAATTTTACTATCATTTATACTGACTTTTCCTTTAATGAACTGCCCCAGTGGGTTGCCAATAAACAGATAAGACAATTCTCTCGAGTAATACATTCCAGCCAATAAATGAAGATGGGATCCTAGACTCAGAATGTTATACTTTGCAACATTTCGTGAATCATTAATGGATCTAGGCTGTGTACCAACTGGTGCCCATATCACAGAAAGAGACAATTAGATATGTACCTCTGAAGGAAAACACAACACAGCACTTAAGAAGCAGTCTTCCGCCTAAAATGAACCCGAATGTGATTGATTTATACATCTACCTCCCAATTTAAGGAAAACATAGAGGACAGAAGAACGTATTAAGCTCCATGTTGGAAAGAAGCAACAGGCAAATCTAGACCATGGGAAGCTTCAGGATACATAGTCAATTCTTCAGCAGATGAGTTGCAAAGTAAATAAAAATAAATAAATAGATGACAGGAAGAGATAGACTGAAGAGATATGCATATATGGAGTTTATGTTAAACCTAATTTGAATTGACTAAACAATATTTGAGACAGTTGGAAATTTTAAAAATAACTAGAAATTTGATAATATGAAGGAATTATTACTAATTTTTTAAAATATAATACTATAATTATATTTTTCCTTATCTTTTAGAGATGTGTGTTAAAAATATGCAGGAAAAATGATATAATGTCTGAGATTTGCTTTTAAAGTACACAGGGAAGGGAAATATCTGAATGTCTAATAATATTAGCCATGAGTTAACAAATATTATTTTTTTATCCTTTTCCATATGGTTTATTATAGGATATTGAATATAAATCCCTGTGCTGTACAGTAGGTCCTTGCTATTTGTCCATTCTTGATATGATGGTTTGCATCTGCTAATCCCAGATCCACCGAGCCTCTGCCTTCCTGCCCCTTGGCTACCACAGTCTGTCCTCTGTGTCTGTGAGTCTGTTTCTGTTTGGTAGTTCAGCTCCTTCGTTCATGTTTTAGATTTGACATATAAGTGATATCACGTGGTATTTGTCTTTCTGTGTCTGACTTACTTCACTTTATGGTGATCTCTAGGTCCGCCCATGCTGTTGCAAATGCCATTATTTCAGTCTTTTTATGGCTGAGTAATATTCCATTGTGTATATAATCTGCATCTGTTTTTACCTATTCTCCTGTCTAGGGACACTTAGGCTGTTTCTGTATCCCGGCTATTGTGAATGGTGCTGCTATGAGTTTAGAAGCACATGTATCTTTTTGAATTATAGTTTTGTCAGGATATATGCCCAGGATTGGATTGCTCAATGTTGCGGCCCGTGAGTGGATAAATACTGGAGCTAAGTGATAGGCACGTGAAAGTTCATTATATCATTGTCTAATTTTTAGTATGTGAAAATTTCCATAATAAAATTTTTATAATCTATTACATTTCTTGTCTACATTTTTCATATTATCCTTATGTTCATATTCTCACAGCGCTTAAGGTAAATAAATCTCCCAAATGATCCAGATATATTTGTATTAGTTAACTCTCTGTATTCTGCATTATTAACTAACATTAATTTCTTAATTTTGTGTGTGTGTGTGTATGTGTAGAAGGTAGTTCTGATCCCTTCAAGATTGATGCCAACAGTGGTGAAATAAGAACAACTCGAGTACTTTCACATGATTATGGACCTTCTTACAGGATGACTGTCATTGCCAGTGACCAGGGGGTGCCTCCTCTTCAAGGACAGGCAGTTATTAATATTCAGGTAATAGCTCACATCACACAAAATGGGGGAAAATGCTCTGAAAGGTTTTTTTTTTACTTTATATACAAATGTATAAAGTGAAGATACTTTAAAAATGTGAATACTCCCTTTAAAGAGCATTGCAGATGTATGTGTACAATATATTAAGTCACTTTACTACTATTTGAGAAATGGTTATATTTAAATAAATATTTATTTAAAATTTGTACAGTTACTGACAAGATTCTTTCATCACTATGTGGGTATTTATACTACTTTATTAATGAAGAACAAAAAAATACCTTTTCTTTTTTCCTAGTTTCAAGGACCTGGTAAATTTGCAGAAGAAACATTTATAAACAAATGGCCAATAATAAATCACATAGTTTTTGTAACTATTTTAAAAATTAGAAAGTCACTTGAGATCCATATTTTAAGGCTTCCCTTTAGTCATAATGAGCAAATGATTTGTGGGAAGTCTTGATAGTAGGAAAAAAAATTACAGCAACCCATCAAAAACAAGATGACTATAGGAAGATTTTTATTCAAACACATGATAATCAGTAATATTAGCATAGGTATGAATACTAATCAAGAATATATATCCCCAAGTATTCTGTTTCCAAAGTATATTCTTTACTGACTAAGGATGTGTGGTTTGGGAGAAAATTCTATCATAATATCTCAAGTCTCTAATTTCAGGTGAACAGACACGTGATTCTTAAATGTATGCAGATGTTGTCATTAAGGAGACAAGGGTTTCTAGGATTTAGAATAGCTTGTGGAACTAACTACCTTGGTTCTCATTTGTGGCCTCTCAAACTATCATTGCATCCAATTCAGCAAATGGGGAAGTAGAAAATCCTGTACTTTCTTATCTCCTAGATATTATGCAATTTTTAATTTTCAGAGACATACTGGAATTAGGCAATAAAAGAAAAGACATTTCTCATCAATTACTATATTCATATTTATTTGTAATATGTATATATACATATCATGAATAGCAGGAATTAGCTCCCAAAAGAATAGCAGCACCTGTGTTGATTAAATTATTAAAATACCACAAATTAACAGCTCCTTTTTATTCTTATTTCAGGTGATACCACTATCCAGAGGGAGAACTGTCATTTCTCAGAATATTAGACATTTAGTTATACCAGAAAACTTGAAGCCTACAAAAGTAATGAGCTTGATAAAGTCACCTGATCACCTTCAAAGACAGTATGGCAGGAAGTTGCATTTTAGTATCACTGCAGATGACAAGGATGGTCACTTTGAAGTGGACAGCTCAACAGGAGACTTGTTCCTCTCTAAGGAACTGGATTATGAAATGATGTCTCATTATCTTTTCAGGGTGGTAACTAAAGACCATAGCAGAAACCCTCCCGTGAATAGCACGGTCTTCCTGAGTGTTGCTGTGGAAGATCAGAATGACCATTCCCCATCTTTCCGGGAGGAGTTCATTGTGATAAGTGTAGCAGAGGACACCCCTGTTGGTACTCTGGTGCACATCTTCAATGCCAAAGATGGTGACGGCAGCTTTTTGAACAGTAGAATACAATACTTCATTGAAGCCAACCACCCTGGAATGAATCCATTTCTCATCCACCCCTCATCTGGCACTTTGGTCACGATGTCTCCCCTTGACAGAGAGAGAGTTCCAACTGTGGTCCTGACAGTAACCGCATCGGACCAGGCTGTGAACGTGACGGACCGTCGATTGAGATCACTGATGGCGAAGGTAGTGATTCTGGATGTGAATGACCACAGTCCCACTTTTACGTCCTTCCCCATCGCCCGTGTCAGAGAGGATGCTGCGGTGGGCTCCTTGGTACATCACATAACTGCTCAAGATCCAGATGCAGGAAGGAATGGAAGAGTAACATTTAGCATCCTCTCAGGAAATGAAAACATGGCCTTTATGCTAGATGAGTCATCAGGTACCGTCTAAGTCACTGTCGATTACAGCCTGTGATTGCTTGCTTGCATTTACCCTTTCCATTTTCCTCTATTACCAGATGATCTTCTCAAGATGCATATGCATTAAGGAAATTTGACTTGATTTACCATTTCACTTATACAGGTGGTAGGCATAGATGTTGTATTCAGGAAACCAACAGTAGTTGGCCTGTTTGTTAATATAGATCTGCTCTGTAGCTAGGTCACATTTCCTGGGGTGAATATTTTACAGTAGCCAATTTTTTTGCCCTTATTGTGTGTGTTCACAGGGTAGGAGGTATACCAAAATAAATCAAGGTAGAACATGACTGGTCAACCGTGTTAATCAAAGACTTTAGTATCAAAGCATCTCTAAGATCATAGAAACATACCCTTGTAAATAGTTGGAAATCATGTGTTTTTAAATAGTTGGATTAATTTGGACATCAAGACCTTTACTTTTCACAACTGAACCATTTTATTTTTGGAAGAAGTATTCATTCAATCTTCAGTTCTCTGCAGAAATGGCACTCACTGTCACTGCTCTTATCTTGCTGTCACCATATTGCCAGATAATGTCTTCTAAAAGTTTTGATGCAGCTTGATGGACAGTTATATATGCAAAGTGTCAACCTTGTAATGCTGACAGTTTCTCACCAGTTAACACACACACACATACACACACACACACACACACACACACATATATATAATTGAATGAAATTCCTTCGCCCTGATTTTCAGAAAATAAAGAGGTGGACTACCATCTCATTCTCAAAATAAAGTCATTTCTTTATGAACAATAGGAAAAAATCTCAGACGTATACCATTTGGTCCAACTGTTAATAAGAACATTATTTGGAAGTGAGATTGAATGTGTAGGATTTGGAAGTCATGATTATAGTCTGGCTATATACTGTTGGAAATTTTCATCAAAATATTTATTAAATCCTATACATATGGTTCCATTCTGAGGCCTGAATGCATACTACCTAAAAGCCCAACTGATGTAGAGAGAGTCCAGACCTGGTTGCTGATTTCTGTTAGAGCTAGGGTCTCCGAGGATCTGTTTCAGCAATGCTTAAAATGCTTTCCAGAATGGCTAAGGAGGGTCCATTTCAGGTTGTTAAAGAGGGTGGATAAAAATAGAATTGTGTCTCAGTAATATAGGTATCATGAATCTTGAACAATTGCAGTGGCTGTTACAGATCTTTTTAACATCATAAAAATGCTAATTACTGAATATACTCATATGAGTCGGGCTGTTTTTTCCTCTCACAAGGTTCATGTTTTTTTTTTAATTAAGACAAAGTAAGGTTTTCAATGGCTTTTGTCTGTAAAGTATAAAATGATAAGCAATTATTGAGAAGCCATTTTATATAATATGACTCAGTAAATCTCTTTAATTATTTGAAGAAATGTTCTTATAGGATAAACATGTGTTAGAGAAGCAAGTTCCAATTCTAAAAGGAAAAATGTGACAGTTGGAATTACGTAATGAATATATGTATGCAAGTTTTTATAACACGTGGCTTATGTGAATTATGTACTTCTGTGGCAGTTGGATAGAGACATTTTATTTGTGAATTTCATTGTCCTAGTTATAAAGTCTTTATTATTTTTTATTAATATGAAAGATAGTTAACTGAGAATAGTATAAAGAAACTATAATTTTTTAACAAAAACTTGATCTCTTCAAGGATATAACCGTAACTTTTTGTACTTTGGTCACATTTACACGTGAAGTGTCCTCTGACATAAAGAGGGATACTGTTAGAACCTTGTTATTCAGTTGCTAACCCATGTCCCACTCTTTGCGACCCCGTGGACTGCAGCATGCCAGGCTGCTCTGTCCTTCATTGTCTTCTGGAGTTGGCTCAAACTCATGTTCATTGAGTCGGTGACGCCATCCAACCATCTTGCCTTCTGCCGCTCTCTTCTCCTCACGCCCTTAATCCTTCCCACCATCAGAGTCTTTTCTGATGAGTTGGCTCTTTGCAACAGATGGCCAAAGTATTGGAGCTTCAGCTTCACTATCAGTCCTTCCAATGAATACTTAGGGTTGCTTTTCGTTAGGATTAACTGGTTTGATCTTGCAGTCCAAGAAACTCTCAGGAGTCTTCTCCAGCACCATGGTTCAAAAGCATCAATTCTTCAGTGCTCAGCCTTCTTTATGGTCCAGCTTTCACATCCATACATGATTACTAGAAAAACCATAGTTTCAACCATATGGACCTTCGTTGGTAAAGTGATGTCTCTGCTTTCTAATATGCTGTCTAGGTTTGTCAGAGTTTTTCTTCCATGAAGCAAGCCTTTAATTTCATGGCTGCAGTCACTGTCTTCAGTGATTTTGGAGCTCAAGAAAGTAAAATCTGTCACTGTTTCTACTTCTATCCCTTCTGTTTGCCATGAAGTTGAAAGGTTGTTGCTGAACCACGAAAGACACTGGGATTCTTGGCCTCCAGAGGAGAAGACTTCAATCCGGGCCATAGACGAGGCTTGATGACTCAGAGCTTTTGTGTAATAAAGTTTTATTAAAGTAAGAAAAAGGATAGGGAAAGCTTCCGACATAGACATCAGAAGGGGGATGGAGAGTGCCCCCTTCACTAGGGTTAGCAAGGGAATTATATACTTTTTAATTAGTTATTACAATGAATCAAAAGAATGTCTGGAGGTTGTAAAGATCTTACTAGACCCACTCCCATAATTTACATTTTAAGATAACAGGATTAGCCAGAAGGTTTTTTTCCAGAAACTGTCCTGATGCAGGATACATTATTGTTATATAATCCTTAGTACAGAGTTTAAACTGAGTTGTTTGTTGTGTAATCATCAGTTTGAGGCTTAAAGATAAAAATGTGACTTATGTGACTGTGACTAAGACTAAGAAATGCCGAGGAAAAAAGAAAAACTGTTATCCTTTCCTCCTCGACAATTCCAGATCCCTCTCTCTTTGGGGACCCCCAGACTTCTTATCAATCTGCCTAGGAATTGGCTCTCCCAAAGTAATGGGACCAGATGCCATGATCTTAATTTCTTGAGTGTCAAGTTTTAAGCTAGCTTTTTAACTCTCTTCTTTTACCCTCATCAATGGGCTCTTTAGTTCCTCTTCACTTTCTGTCATTATAGTGGTATTTTTTTTTAAATGAAGATAGATGTTGGATAGATAAATATTCTTGATGTAATCATCGCAGTAGATAATGGTACATGATGGATTATTTCTGAATTCTCATTCATTCTTATATTTAAATTAGGATGACTTTTCTGATTAAAAATGTTCTCTTTTATTCTAGATAATATATAAATTTAAATTCTTCAACAGAGAAAGCTTCTGAATTTTAGCAGGTTAGAGAACTTATGCAAAAGTAGAGTAAGCATGACTTCCCCAAAGAATATTATGTATTACTTTTCTCCTCTTTCAAAACAGGTTTTCTAACTACTGCTTCTCCTTTGGATTATGAGATAAAAAGTCAGCACATTCTGACCCTTCTGGCACTGGATGGTGGCACACCAACACTTTCTTCATCCCAGACTTTGACAATCACTGTTCTTGATGTAAATGATGAGGCCCCAGTATTTAAGCAGCACCTGTATGAAGCTTCAGTTAAAGAAAATCAAAATCCAGGAGAGTTTGTCACAAGAGTTGAAGCTATGGACAGAGATTCAGGTAACTCAAAAATATGGCAACTAAGTAATTGATGTTAAAATTAAAAATAGATCAGAAATTTACCAGAAATTTGAAAACAGTTGCTCAGATTTCTGATATTTCTTTAATTACCATACATATAAAAAATGAATGTATAATGTGTAGTTTTTGTAGCATTTGCTTATATTGCTGCTAAGTCACTTCAGTCATGTCTGACTCTGTGCGACCCTATAGACAGAAGCCTACCAGGCTCCCCCGTCCCTGGGATTCTCCAGGCAAGAACACTGGAGTGGGTTGCCATTTCCCTAATTAGCATAAAATTTTTTGATTCGATCTTGATAATAAACAAGTATAGAGAAAGTATCACATTTCTTTTCAGATTGTAGTAGCAAAATACATAAGTACCAGAAAGTAAATGGCTCCTGATTTCCTCTATACATAGCATAATAGAAGAGAGAATGCTGTTGTCAGACTGCCTGGGTTTGAATCCTAGAAGCACCGCTTAAGCTGTGGAACCTTGCATCAGCTTTATACTAGTTCTTTCTGCTCCTGGTTTCCTTATCTGTAAAATGGGGATTAAAATAGAGCCTAATTCATAGTTCTGAGAATGAAAGAGTTACTAGCTACAAAGAGCTGAGACCTTGTTTGGCACAATAGATGGTAAACAAATGTTAATTCCCATCATTACTGTAATACTATTAATATTAATATCAACTACTGTGTCCAGACAAATGACTTTGAAGTGAACAGTTACTATGACTAGGGATTTTCAAATATCTTAGAATTTCTTTTCAATATCACTGTGACTTTTGGGGGACATTTAAGTTTCAGTAACTCTAATAATATACTTTTTAAATTTTAAACTAAATACTTATAAAAATTATAATGAAGTATTTGCCATTAACAGCATATGCTGAATTTTCACATCTAAATTAATACAAATAGTTTAATAAGTTGGTCTTTTTAAATTGACATTTGTATATAGCAATTGGTGATTCATAATCAATATAATATTTTGTTCTTTTCCTGAAAGAACTGTAACAGATGTTTCTATGAAAATAATAGTATGAACACCAGCATTTACCTCCTAAATTGTTTATCAGAGGAGTAAAAGATACATTTTTCTTGAGCTTTTAAGTTATTTACCATTTAGATGCTTTGCCCTTTTGGGAAACATACTCTTTTAAAGAAACGTATTTTTTGTGATGCTACAAAATCTTTGACCGGCCAGCCCAGTTTTCCCTTTTGACCAGAGAGGGGCAGTGTGATCAAAGAGTTTTGCTTGCTGTGCTCACCAAGAGGGCTAGAGTGCACTAGCAACTGCTTGTCCCAACTCCGCTTTAAGAATTGAGCACCTCCCAGAATATTGGAAATAAAAGCAAAAATAATCAAATGGGACCTGATTAAACTTAAAAGCTTCTTCACAACAAAGGAAACTATAAGCAAGGTGAAAAGACAGCCTTCGGAATGGGAGAAAATAATAGCAAATGAAGCAACTGACAAACAACTAATCTCAAAAATATACAAGTAACTCATACAGCTCAATTCCAGAAAAATAAATGACCCAATCAAAAAATGGGCCAAAGAACTAAATAGACATTTCTCCAAAGAAGACATACAGATGGCTAACAAACACGTGAAAAGATGCTCAACATCACTCATTATCAGAGAAATGCAAATCAAAACCACAATGAGGTACCATTTCACTCTAGTCAGAATGGCTGCTATCCAAAAGTCTACAAGCAATAAATGCTGGAGAGGGTGTGGAGAAAAGGGAACCCTCTTACACTGTTGATGGGAATGCAAACTAGTACAGCCACTATGAAGAACAGTGTGGAGATTCCTTAAAAAAATGGAAATAGAAACTGCCTTATGACCCAGCAATCCCACTGCTGGGCATGCACACTGAGGAAACCAGAATTGAAAGAGACACGTGTACCCCAATGTTCATCGCAGCACTGTTTATAATAGCCAGGACATGGAAGCAACAGGACAGACGAATGGATAAGAAAGCTGTGGTACATATACACAATGGAGTATTACTCAACCGTTAAAAAGAATACATTTGAATCAGTTCTAATGAGATGGATGAAACCGGAGCCTATTATACAGAGTGAAGCAAGCCAGAAAGAAAAACACCAATACAGTATACTAATGCATACATGTGGAATTTAGAAAGATGGTAACAATATAACCCTGTATGCGAGACAGCAAAAGAGACACAGGTGTATAGAACAGTCTTTTGGACTCTGTGGGAGAGAGAGAGGGTGGGATGATTTGGGAGAAAGGCATTGAAACATGTATAATATCATATATGAAACGAATCATCAGTCCAGGTTTGATGCGTGATATTGGATGCTTAGGGCTGGTGCACTGAGACGACCCAGAAGGGTGGTATGGGGAGGGAGGACGGAGGGGGGTTCAGGATGGGGAACACGTGTATACCTGTGGCAGATTCATGTTGTTGTATGGCAAAACCAATACAATATTGTAAGGTAATTAACCTCCAATTAAATAAATTTATTTTTTTTAAAAATTGAGCTCATTTCTGGCAGTGTGGTTTTTAGATGATAGCAACAATGGAGAATATACATGAGCTTTGTGTTTCCAATGTATCCAGTACAGTAAAGTTCTTTGAAAGCATTTTATGATGTAAATTGAGTCACGCAGGGCTCTGGACACACAGAAACCACTTCCCAAAGTACAGACGTTTAAAATGCAGAGTCAGTCACTGGTGTGTGATTTAGTGATCATTTAAAGTTTGTAAAATGCTTCCTCCCCTTGACTTTATTAATTCATTATTTTTTAGAATTGACCCTATGAAAAATATTTATTTACTTTAATATTTGAAGGAGAAAAGAATTTGTCTCAAAAATTCTCATATGTCAACTAAAGATAACTACCAAAACATGCTTTTCAATTTTTACTGTCAAGTTGCCAAGTGTTAGTGTAATTTTCTTTTGGAATGAATGGTCTGCAACCTGTTATTTATCATTTAATATAAAGTGTATTATTTTAGAGATTATGGTTTGCCAGGAAATTTGGATGCAAAGTTGCTGGTTTTCTGGCTTTTCATTTGTGAGTGTTTGAGATACACAATTAGCATTTCCTGAGTCTCATGTACCTTCACAAGTTTTGTGTACAATCTTGGTTTACTGAAATCTCAGTGTTTTTAATGAGGCCAGATCTGTTAAACCAATGGTTATGTCAATGCATGTGAATTTGGATGTATGCATGTGCTTTTGAACATATCTTTCCTAAATCTTTTTTGTCCTTTGCTTGTTGGATTAAGACAATGAAAAAGGATTATGCACAAGAATTAAATGATGTCAGGATTTTAACATATCTGGCATCACATTGGAATTTATTAAAGGCTTGCTTAATAGTATGTATTCCTAAAAATACTATAGCTTTACTTAATACTTGAAAGGTTACCATATGTTTTCTAGCATTCTACAATATAGTTTTTAAAAATGTAAGCCTACGATGTTGTTTGGCATTCAAAACCCATAGGAATTTGAGTACTGAATGTTTATGATGTATGACTCACACTGGTTCTAACAGGAGTTTTTTCTTGTATTAAATGGGAAAAACAATGACCACGTTTTAACTAAGATATTAAAACTGCTACAGCATTTGGTGCCACCAACAAGAGCTCCATTGTTAGCGAGAAAAGATCTAGCCCCAGGGGTACCTCTCCGCTAGTCCTGGGAGGAAGGGTGCCCCACCAGGAAAGATGACTCAGTCCTGAGGATGCATTGGCTCATTCGTGGCGAATACAAAATAGCACAACAGCACACTGCCAGGCTAAAATGTTGAATTCTGTTGTGAAATTTTATTCTCTATCCCATAAAAATGTATTCTGCGTCTGGATTTATCGTGAACAATGTCTACATCTGGTTTCTTGGAAACTGTCTCATGCTGGATGAACAGCTAGACCCAACAACCTACTCCTGGAACAGTTAGAAACACTGCCATGACGGTATTTCATCTATTTCCCTGAATCTAAGACACCGTTAATTGTAAGAAGCATCTAACTCCAGATATATTAAAATTGGGGGAAATTTTTAGAATTAATGAAAGAGTAAACAGAGAAAGAGAAAGGACTACTCACCCAGAGACAATCACAATTAAAACTTGGAAATATAATCTTCTTTCATTTGATACATGGTATTGTGATTACATGATTATTTGTCTGTCTGCCTGCCTTTTAAGGTGTGAACTCATAAATTCAAAACATTTTACTATTTCACTTGCTTTTATCCCAGGTCTCTAAGATAATACAAGCTATGGCATAGAAGTGTAGTAACTATTTTTGACTACATGATTTGAGAAACTGCAGCATCTGTGAAATAGGCTGTCTCAAACTGCCTTCACTCTTCTGAACTCATTCATTTGTTTATTTCTTCAGTCAGTCAGCCAGGCACAATCCTTTCTCTGCGTTGGAAATGGTTGAGTTGTGTAGGCATTGTATAGTTGAGGAATTACATGAAAAATTATATTCATAAAGAGTAAATCTGAAATCAACACTCCCCTGGTCAGAATTATTTATTAATTCCTTATGATTTTGAGGATACATTTCTATTCTCTTTTAACTAAATAACCAGGCACTTCAATAAGTGATTGTAGTGTTCCTCTCTAGTCTCAGCTCCTGTTACTTGCCTACCTTTACTCTAGGATAGAGTTATGCAAACTTTTCTCTGTAAAGGGCAAAATAGTGATTGTTTTAGGTTGTGCAGGCTATATGGTCTCCATTATTCAATGCTGATATTGGAGCAAGACATCAGCAGTAGATCATACATAAAGAAATAAATGTAGCTGGACTTCCATGGAACTTTACAAAATCAGGCAACAGGCTGGATTTGGCCAGTGGGCTATACTTTGCCAACTGCTGCTATATATATATATATATATATATATATATATATATATATATCTATATCTAATTAAGATATCTAAGTTACTTCTTTCTGGTCATCAGATCCAATTACGATGTCATCACAGTAGTAGATCAGTGTGATGAAATACTAGATGCTGAGATGGTCTTTATCTCTGCTGAGTAGATGATGGCTGATAGTGGAAGAGTTTGCATAAAGATGTACTGCTGTTCCTGCTGGATGAAAGCAGATCACTTCTGAGAGTCCTCATAAATTGGTGTAGAGTGTTGCTCTCATTTCAGTTATTGTATTCTTCAACTCTGTGGGTTGCTCTTTCTATTTTCCCTTTGTTTAAAACTTCTTGTAACTTCTAACTCTGTGCACCCTCTTGTTTCCTGGGCTCTTGGATCATCTTTATGACCATTATACTGAGCTCTTTCTCAGGAAGATTGCCTATTTCCATGTCGCTTAGTTGTTTTTCTGGAGTTTTATCTTGTTCCTTCACCTAGAACATATTCCTCTGCTGTCTCATTTTGTCTGAATTTCTATTTTTATGTATGTGGAATATCAGTGACGTTTCTTGACCTTGGAGAAGTGGCCCTCTGTAGAGGATGTTCTATGTCCCAGCAGTACACTCTGTTCTTGTTACTCAAGGGCCAGAGACCAGCTGGTCTTGGGGTAGCTTCTGACCTGCATTTGCGGACTCACTTCTGCAGCCCCCTGGTGAGTGAGGCTGATCTGGAGGCTTGTTCAGGATTCCTAGTGGGAGAAGCAGTGCCTCTCCACTGGTGGGTAGAGCTGGGCCTTGGCCAGGGTGGGCAGGGCTACGTCAAGGAGTATGTCTGGAGACAGCTGTGAGCTCAGGAAGTCTGCAGGCAGCCTGTCTGCTGTGTTCCCACCCTGCTGGTTGTTTGGCCTGAGATGTCCTAGTACTGGAGCCTGCAGGCTGTTGGGTGGGGCCAGGTCTCAGTACCAAAGTGTTGGCCTCCAGGAGAGCTCATGCGGATGAATACTCCTCAGTGGGTGCACCACCAGTGTCCTTGTCCCAG
Organism: Ovis aries; assembly: GCF_016772045.2. Classification (NCBI taxonomy): domain Eukaryota; kingdom Metazoa; phylum Chordata; class Mammalia; order Artiodactyla; family Bovidae; genus Ovis; species Ovis aries. The sequence goes on from NC_056070.1 coordinate 3,412,128, forward strand.
AATAAGTTGCAGCTGCCCTCTCGCCTGCCTCCCCAGGAGACCCTCCAAGACTTGCAGGTAGTTATGGCCCGGGTTATGAAGGCACTTTTGTCCTTGGTCCCACTGTGCGTGAGACCTTGGACATGCCCTCCAAGAGTGGAGTCTCTGTTTTCCCCAGTCCTGTGGAGTTCCTGCACTCAAACCTCATTGCCCTTTAAAGCCAAATACTCTGGGGGCTCACTCCTCCCTATGCCAGGCCCCCAGGCTTGGGAACCTGACATGGGCCCCAGAACTCTCATTCCTGTGGGAGAACTTCAATGGTATAAATTGTTCTCTAGTTTGTGGGTTGCTGATCCTGGGGAGGGAGTATGGGATTTGATTATATTGCAGGTTCATGCCCCTACCATGTCACTGTGGTTTGCTGTTTATGTCTCTGGATATAGAATATCTTTTCTGGTAGGTTCCAGTCGTTTGCTATCAATGGTTGTTCAACAATTAGTTGTAATTTAGATGGACTTGTGGGAAGAGGTGAGCTCAACTTCCATCTACTCTGCCGTCTGGTCCAGGAAGTTTGAGACTGTTGGTTCTCAAAGGTGACCTCCAGAGCCAGTGGCACCATCATCCACAACCGACACAGAGGGCTACTACCAGAGGGTGTTTAAAGGATGCTGCATCCCTCTAACCAAGGCCTTCCATGGTATTTATGAAGGAGAGTCCTCTGAATTGTTGGTAAATGTAGTCAGAGGAGGGCGGTGGGCATGTCATACGTAAATCCATCCTAATGTTCTTCTCATACTATCCTTTCCTGTATAGTATGCAGGGGAAGGTCTGGCATCTCAAACTCAACAATGGTAGGCCACTCGTGACACAACCAACAACCAATCAAAAGAAACTGTCAAGGGACATAGCTATATGAGTTAAAACGTTCAATTCAGAATAGCTAGTAAGCACACTACATCAATAAATCCAGCCTAAACCAAAGTGCTATTTAATCTTTCTGGGTTTCATATTCTTAGAATTGATTTCCACACATTTTGGACAGAGCTATCCCAATACAAGTTAGAAACATCTTAGCATTCTTTGAAAGCTGAAAGCTGTCTCTGACTGAGTCATATTTGCATGCATGCTGAGATCTGCCTGCAGTATGTTGAAATCTGACTCTAGTTGTGGGTCTTCATATGGATTTTCTCTTCCAAGAAGCTACTCCTTATATATCTGCTCCCAATTTGGTTCTGATATTCAGAGAGATTGACTTCCTTAGAAGCTTTCAGCTATTTTGACTATGACCTAAACTATGACTTTAAAGCCTCAGTTTAGAATTTTCTTTCTGTAAGCTCTCATTGTATTCAGAAATAGCCAGTTCACACCACACTCCTTTTACTATCTCAAGGCCATGGTTAGCACCATTTGGTCCTCTACGGAATAGGAATCCTTTAATAGTCAGTTCATCACAATCAAATATGGGTGATAATTTATTATGATACCATAGTGTGTGTGTGTGCATGTGCGTGCATATGCGTGCACACACGCTAAGTCACTTCAGTTGTGTCTGACTCTTTGCGACCCTATGGACTATAGCCCATCAAGCTTCTCTGTCCATGGGATTTTCCAGGCAAGAATACTGGAGTGGATTGCCACGCAATCCAGGGGAACTTCCCGACTCAGGGATCAAACCCACATCTCTTATGTCTCTTGTATTGGCAGATGGGTTCTTTACCACTAGCACCACCTGGGAAGCCCCTATGATACCATTGTAAGTGATAAATTACTCATGTTTCATTTCCTTTGGGCAGGACCCCAGCACTGCCTTTAAGGCCAAAGGCATAACCAAACCAGTATCAGAATCCCTGATACCTGGGACCCACTCTTGTTCCAAGTACTGTACCAGTCATATGTAGTCAGGAAAACCAGCTGTTGCAATACAGGTATGGAAGACCGAGTAAGTGAAAAAGGAATCCTGAAGTAACCTAGAAAAAAATAACTATAGGAAAGCAGCTACCACCCCTAATTCTGGGAAAGAAAGAGAAGAGGATGAGATTATCAGAACCTAGGAAGAGAAAGAGCAGAAAGGCTTTGTAGAGCCTGGTCTGGGAGTGCCAAAGAGGCAGAAAGTTGTGAGTAGCTGTTACATCAGGAAAAATGGCGTTGCTGACAGGGAAAGTAAGAGAACCAGAAGAAGAAGTCCCATCTGCCCTCCTCTGAGATGTCCCCTTATGGCAGATGCTAACAGGGGCTCAGTGGCAGAGGAGGTCCTGCACAGCTGTGGCATCCAGATCCCCAGCCCCAGCATCGCAGGGCAGAGGAGGGAAGAATGGCTTCAGATCCGAGACACCATAATTTAGTATACCAATAACTAGTACACCTTGTAAAGGATGGAGGGAGGTGCTGGCAGAAGGAACAGCAACATCAAAGACCCCAACAGAAAGACACTTAGCGTGTTCAGAGAGCAGAAGGGACATTGGTGGGCCAAGAACAAGTATATGAGAAGATCTTGGGGAAATAAGCAGAGCCCATAGCATATGGGACTTTGTAGCCTGCAGTATGGTGTTTGGTTCCTATTTTGATTGCATTCACTTTCTTCCATCTTACGTGATAAATCTAATTCATCTTTAGGGCCTCAGCTTATACAGAAGGCAACACATACTCAGTTATGTATTATCATGTGGAATTGTAATTGCCTACTTATTTATCTGAGTCCAGTGCTACACTGTATGTAGCATGAGAGCAGAGACTGTGTCTTCTTGCCAGCAGTTACATCCTTAGCATGTGGTGTGCTGCCTTGGCACTTGCTCTCACTGTCTCTGTAGGTTTGTTGAATGAGACAATAAATGAACAATTATCTACTTGTGATCAATCTTCCCTGATCCCCTTCCTCAGTGATTTCACATAGTCCACCACACTGTCTATAATTCTCCACTATCACTTTATGGAAAATAGATGGAGAAACAGTGGAAACAGTGGCAGACTTTATTTGGAGTGGGGGCGGGGCGGGGGTGGGTGGGGAGCTCCAAAATCACTGCAGATGGTGACTGCAGCCATGAAAGTAAAAGGCACTTACTCCTTGGAAGAAAAGTTATGACCAACCTAGACAGCATATTAAAAAGCAGAGACATTACTTTGCCAACAAAGGTCCATCTAAGTCAAACCTATGGTTTTTCCAGTAGTCATGTATGGATGTGAGAGTTGGACTGTAAAGAAAGCTGAGCACCAAAGAACTGATGCTTTTGAACTGTGGTGTTGGAGAAGACTCTTGAGAGCCCCTTGGAGTGCAAGGAGATCCAACCAGTCCATTCTAAAGATCAGTCCTGGGTGTTCATTGGTAGGACTGATGTTGAAGTTGAAACTCCAATACTTTGGCCACCTGGTGTGAAGAGCTGACTCATTGAAAAGACCCTGATGCTGGGAAAGACTGAGGGCAGGAAGAGAAGGAGACAACAGAGGGTGAGATGGCTAGATGGTATCAGCGACTCAATGGGCATGAGTTTGAGTAAACTCTCGGAGTTGGTGATGGACAGGGAGGCCGGGCGTGCTGCAGTCCATAGTGTCACAAAGAGTTGGACATGACTGAGCAACTGAGCTGAAATGAGAGGAATTCTGAGGACCAAGATAACTCAATGATAGTTCAAGATAATTTGGTGGTATCTTTCCAGTGCCTGGCACCTGGTAAATGTATGTTGTATAAATAAATGTGTCTTGCATGAGTGAATGAATGGATCAAATACCTGGACCTCAGAACATATGTGTCATCTGCATGTGGATGGAAACTGAACCCAGTGAACTGAGAAAGAGGTGGAATGAATTCCTTCCTTCCTCTTTCCCCTTCCTCTTCTCTTCCTTCGTTCCTCTCTCTCTTTGTTCTTTCCTTTCCATGTTTTTTTAATTAGTCAGCAATATCTGAAGTTACAGAGAAGAAAAGTCAGTTAAACATGATCAGTAGATTTTTATAACCAGAAGCTTATTGATAACTATAGAAAGAATAACTATATATGCAGTGGTTTCAGGCTGCAAAGAATTTTTAAAAGAAGCTTGGCTATAAAGAGAAGAAAACTTGTTTCTTACAGTTAGCTTCTGCTGCTGCTTAGTCGCTTCAGTTGTGTCTGACTCTGTGCAACCCTATGGATTGCAGCCTGCCAGGCTCCTCTATCCATGGGATTCTCTAGGCAGGAGTACTAGAGTATGTTCCATACCCTCCTCCAGGGGATCTTCCCAACCCAGAGATCAAACCCAGGTCTCCTATATTGTAGGCAGAGTCTTTATCACTGAGCCACCAGGGAAGCCCCTTATAGCTAGAGAAGAGTATAATTTAAGGGGAAAATGTAAATGAGAAAGATTAGAACGGACAGAAAAACTTCAAGACAGTGTTCTAAGCATTATTTTTGCCATTGAGACAGAAAGCAAGAGGTGGAGTTGAGTACAGATGCAAGAAGCTGAAGGAGCCTTTTTCCCATGCCTCCATTTCTCTGGGAAATAGGAAGGAAAGTGGTTTGTGAGAGTCAGCCAGCAGGTGGTTGGGTAGAAGACCTGAACAGGAAAGGGGTGACCAAGGAGAATTGGACAGATTGCCAGATGACAGTGGTATTTCAGTGGCCTCAGTCTATGCTTGTGTGAAGTTTTCTCTAGCCCCAGTTACCTGCTGGATAGTCCAGAAGGCCAGAGAGATGGTTGACATGATCCTGAACCAAGGTTTTGCTGGGATTCTTTTGGAAAAAGTCACAAGACCTGAGGAAATTTGCAAGGTTTCTAAAGTGTTAATTCATGAGTCTGGACTTGATAGGGAAAGAAATGAATTGAGGAAGGATATCCGAGCCTGGGAGAAAGTGAAAGAGCAAAAGACTATAGGTCTTGAGCTCTAAGAGCAGATATATGCATGTGTACACACACACAACACTCATCCTTTACTAGGTGTGTTTTAAGTATATCCCTAAGTATCTTCAGATTCAGATATCCAGTTTTCTTAATAAGATTATGGAATTAGATCAAATAATCTCATTTGATTGTTATTTCCTTGGTTCTCAAATTTGATGATGCTGTGTTTGTTCTGGAGGATTATTCTGTGAGGAGGAAGAAGCAAAATGAAGCAGAGAAAAGGCTAATGGAGTTCTGCCAAGAGAATGCACTGGTCATAGCAAACACCCTCTTCCAACAACACAAGAGAAGACTCTACACATGAACATCACAAGATGGTCAATACCGAAATCAAATTGATTATATTCTTTGCAGCCAAAGATGGAGAAGCTCTATACAGTCAGCAAAAACAAGACTTGGAGCTAACTGTGGCTCAGATCATCAACTCCTTGTTGCAAAATTCAGACTTAAGTTAAAGAAAGTACAGAAAAGCTCTAGACCATTCAGGTATGAGCTAAATCAAACCCCTTATGATTATACAGTGGAAGTGACAAATAGATTCAAGGTATCAGATCTGATAAACAGAGTCCCTGAAGAATTTTGGATGGACATTTGTGACATTGTACAGGAGGCAGGGATCAACACCATCCCCAAGACAAAGAAATGCAAAAAGGCAAAATGATTGTCTGAGGAGGCCTTACAAATAGCTGATAAAAGAAGAGATGTGAAAGGCAAAGGAGAAACAGAAAGATGTAGCCATTTGAATGCAGAGTTTCAAAGAATAGCATGAAGAGATAAGAAAGCTTTCCTCAGTGATCAATGCAAAGAAATAGAGGAAAACAATACAAAGGGAAAGATTAAAGATCTCTTCAAGAAAATGAGAGATACCAAGGGAACATTTCATGCAAACATGGGCACAAAAAAGGACAGAAATGGTATGGACCTAACAGAAGCAGAAGATATTAAGAAGAGGTGGCAAGAATACACAGAAGAACTATACAAAAAGATCTTCATGACCCAGATAACCATGATGGTGTGATCACTCACCTAGAGCCAGACATCCTGGAATGTGAAGTCAAGTGGGCCTTAAGAAGCATCGCTATGAACAAAGTAGAGATGATGGAATTCCAGTTGAGCTATTTCAAATCCTAAAAGATGATGCTGTGAAAGAGCTGCACTCAATATGCCAGCAAATTTGGAAAACTCAGCAGTGGCCACAGGACTGGAAAAGGTCAGTTTTCAGTCCAATCCTGCCGGGAGCCAGCATGGGGAATCCCGCCATGGCAAAGGTCATGAGGAAAGGGCCTGACAAAATGCAAAGGCAGGATCAGGCCTCAGGGGTCCCCCTGGATTTTCTCGAGTATCTACCCCCAAAACCAGAGTCTGCCTGCTTTACTGTGTTATGCTTTCCACTTACTCTTCTAACATTAACAGGGGCTGTCCCCCACCACCTTTTTCTGGAAAAAGTTAATTTAGAGCTTTTAGATAATAAGTCTCCTGGGCATAATAAGAGTGTTTCAATCCAAAAACCCCTCTGATGGCTTTCTAGCCTGCCTGACAGGTTTGCCCAGACTCTTACAGCTGCACATGTGATTGTTTGCAGCCTCCTGACCGCGAGAGGCACAAGAAGCTTAAAGCATCCTAGGAATGTACCGGCTTCTGAGGAGTCAAAATCATTAGAATAGGACTGATTAAGGATTTCATTGTTGAGCCAATACTTGCTGCCAAGTTTTCGTATCTTTTATTTGTTGATATAGTTGGTATGTAGTAAAAACAGGTAGTAGCCCTGGTATTAGCAACATTAGATCTTTGAGTTAAGTACTTTCTTTGTTATAACCCACTGCACCTTTGTTCTACAGGAATGTAACTTTATTTAGTACTTTGAGGGTGATGCAGATTAAAGAAAAAGCACTTCAAGGGAAAATGAGTTTTCTGGTTGATAGACATTTATCTAGGAAAAGAGCCATAAAAATGTTAACAGGCCTCCTGGCCAGAAGATGATGTAAAACCACCTGAGACCTTTTGTATATGGGAAGGTATGCAAAAGGAAAGCCTGGTCTCAATAAGGGTCAGGACTGCTGCCCCTGCATAACTCTGCATATTCCATTATTTCTTTATGTACAACTTGGGGTATATAAGCTGCCTTTGAAAATGAAGTCTTGGGTCTGGCACCAATGCTTGGCTCCCCCATGTCGTTCTTTTCTCCCTTTTCAGGCTGAATTCCCGTCTGGAGCACAGAGACCCACGCAAAAGGGAGCCCAAGGCGGGGCACCCTCCGCTATTCAAGCAGGCACCGGTGGCCTACGTAGACGGTGCAAGCCCCTTGTCTTGGAGCTTTATTGGTCTCCTGTGTAAACCAGGTTATTCAGCCTCTTTTCTCCACTAATCTTCCTACTATACTATTCTTTCCTAATCTTTCTTTATATCTCTAAATAAATATATCTCTCCTTGCCGACTCTGTCCCAGCTTCGAATTACCCTGGATCCACCAGGGTTGGACCCTGGCACAATCACAAAGAAATAGAATGCCAAAGAATGTTCAAATGACCACACAGTTGCACTCATCTCACATGCTAGCAAAGTAATGCTCAAAATTCGCCAAGCCAGGCTTCAAGAGTACTTGAACCATGGACTTCCAGATGTTCAATCTGGATTTAGAAAAGGCAGAGGAACCAGAGATCAAATTGCCAACATCCATTGGATCATTGTAAAAGCAAGAGAGTTCCAGAAAGACATCTACTTCTGCTTTATTGACTATGCCAAAGCCTTTGACTGTGTTTATCACAGCAAACTGGAAAATTCTTCAAGAGATAGAAATACCAGACCACCTGACCTGCCTCCTGAGAAGTCTGTATGCAGGTCAAGAAGCAACAGCTAGAACCAGACATGGAGCAACAGACAGTTTCCAAATTGGGAAAGGAGTATGTCAAGGCTGTCTATTGCCACCCTGTTTATTTAACTGCTATGCAGAGTACATCATGCAAATTGCCCAGCTGGATGAAGCACCAGCTGGAATCAGGACTTCTGGGAGAAATATCAATAACCTCAGATATGCAGATGACACCACCCTTATGGCAGAAAGTGAAGAAGAATTAAAAGAGCTTCTTGATGAAAGTGAAAGAGGAGAGTGAAAAAGTTGGCTTAAAACAATGTTCAAAAATGAAGAGATGGCACCTGGTCCCATCACTTCATGGCAAATGGATGGGGAAACAGTGAGTGATTTTGTTTTGAGGGCTCCAAAATCACTGCAGATGGTGACTGCAACCATGAAATTAAAAAGACACATGTTCCCTAGAAGAAAAGCTATGACTAACCGAGACAGCATATTAAAAAGCAGAGATATTACTTTGCTGACAAAGGTCCATCTAGTCAAAGCTGTGGTTTTCCAGTAGTCATGTATGGAAGTGAGAGCTGGACTCTAAAGAAAGCTGAGCACTGAAGAATTGATGCTTTTGAACTGTGGTGTTGGAGAAGACTCTTGAGAATCCCTTGTACTACAAGAATATCAAACCATTTCATCCTAAAGGAAATCCTTCCTGAATATTCCAATACTTTGGCCACCTGATGCGAAGAACTGACTCATTAGAAGAGACCCTGATGCTGGGAAAGATTGAAGGCAGGAGGAGAAGGGGACGACAGAGGATAAGAGGTTGCCTGGCATCACCAACTCAACGGACATGAGTTTGAACCAGCTCCAGGAGTTGGTGATGGACAGGGAAGCCTGATGCGCTGCAGTCTGTGGGGTCGCAGAGTCAGACATGATTAAGGGGATGAACCGAACTGAATTGGACTGAGGAAGAAGCAAGGCATTAATTGAATTCTGAAAGAGACACAAGTGCAATACTTTCAATTTATTTCACATTGTTTAATTTGTGAAGGGTGCACAGTTTGTAGTGTGAAAACATATGTGCAAACTATAGTTACATAAAGATCTCATTTATTCTTAATAAAATACTAGGAAGATTGAAGATAAGTAGAGTGTTATGTTAGGGATAAAACAATGTGGAAAAAAGGAACAATAAAATGTGACAGTTTCTAAGAAGTCAAAGGAGTATTGAATGCAATGGCAAAGGACATTAGAGAATAATTAGACCAATGGGAGGAAGGGAAGCTATAAAAATTTATGTTAATGTTTATACATGTGAAGACATTTTCTAGGTTTGACAAGTGTCAGGATTTTAAAAGTATAGTATATAATACAATATGTAATATATAATTTTATATGTACTGTGTAATAAGATCACATTATAAATGAGTAGATTTATTTTTTTAAATGTCCAAAAATTAAAAGATGCTATTCTCCATGGTATCTTCATAAAGGCAAGGGCCGTACCTCTTTGATTCCCCACCTGTCTCTTTGGCAAATAGCACTGTGCTTGAGACTTAATTATGCTCACCAAATATTTGAGGAACAGAGAAAGTAGATGTAACATAGTATTGTCCCCATTTTCATAATGTAGGATAAAACTGGTAAAGCAAATTTTAACAATTTGGAATTTTAAAAAATTCTGTCTTGACCAAAGAAAGATTACATTATCACTTTGAGATCAAAGTAATCACTTAATTATTACATAATCATTAAGTCAATAATATGCTTAATGCCTAATGATAGGCTGAAATAGTCTGGTGACCTCTGGTTATACCATTTCAAATATTTGGTTCCTACATTATTAGACATTTTTCTCAAGGTTATTAAAATGCCTGCAGGTGATCCCAAATATCCTTTCACTTTCAACTGGCATAGTAAGAAGCCATGTATATTTATTCTTGTGTAAAACTAGCATATTCCGCTTTTTCCAGAACTCAGTTCTACTAGACCTTGGTGGCTGAAAATTTACTTTTTATGACAGACAAGATGGAAATGAGTAATTGAAGTTTTTTTGTTAAAAATAATATTTCATCTTTAATTGAAGTGTAAATCACATATGTTAAGTACTATATCTAATCTAGATTCTCATCAGTTAAGAAAAGAATTTAGGAACATGATTGAAATGAACTTTTGTGAAGTGCAAATAAGCTGCAACATCATGGAATAAAGTAGTTCAAGTTACTGGCATAAGAAAGCTTTATACCAAAGATGGGAATGACTTGACACTTCCCAGGGGAGAAATGAAACCACAGAAATATGGGAAGAATTATTTTCAGATTGCATAGTAATATGGTACCACATTTCTCACTGCAGATAGGAGACTGAATACTAAGTAGGAAACAAGATGGAGGAAAACTACGTCCATCTGTAACTCCGTGTGCTCACCTCCCGAGCTGGAAAATGAGCGGAGTATCGGAACTGGACACAGCCTCTAAACAGAGCATCCATCTACAGAAATCGTCATTTGCCCTGCAGGCTTCCAATGATGTCATTAAATCACAATTAGTATTAGCAGAAAGAATTAGGAATATGTTGGAGGGTTGCACACTCATAAGAAAATTTTTATGGAAGGGAGAAATTCTGAAGCATTTACTATGGTGAAGTCTCATAAGACTTGAAAATCAAGCATTTCAGCCCTGGAGGCTTTTATTTTTAACAGCCAAAAGAGTTGGCTTTTGTTTTTTGCCTTAATTTGAATGTTAAATGTCTTGCCTTTTTCATTTATGGTTTAACATATTCATAGGAAAAAATGAAACAGATGAATGCATTCAAAGGGATAATGGTTAAGTTTTCCTCTGTGTTTTCCTTTAGGAATTAATTCCAAGCTTCAGTTTGAAATTATGCCAGGTGCTTCGTTCAGGTTGTTCCAGATAAATCCTGACACTGGGGAGGTAGTGACGGCTACCACACTTGACAGAGAAGTTCAGGAAGTCCTCACCCTTCGAGGTAAGTGATCCCTTGTCTGTGCTAAACAAACAAAAGTAGGCCACAGGCAGTTAAGGGGTGCAATTTTACATTTCAGTAGGGTATCTTTAAATAAAACATTATTGACCCAGTGCTACCCAGTTAATTTGGTCTGAGGCTGTCTGTTTGGGGCAGCCTATTTTAGGTGTGAATTAATGGCCACCATCTGTGCCATCTTGTATTCCATGTCAGTACTCGTACGTGACGGGGGAGCCCCTGCTCTGTCCGGGACCACAGTGATTCTCTGCACAGTGGGAGATGAAAATGACCACGCTCCAGAGATTGCTGTCCCCAGGGATAACATTGAGGTTCTGGAAAACCAAGAGCCAGGCCTTGTCTACACCTTCTTGGCTTCTGATATGGATGCTGGCAGCAATGGTGCTGTCACATATCATATAATCAGTAAGTATCATCTTTATTTTAATTCCCCCTGGGGTACCAGCGTGGTTGACACTTGTGTTGTGGCAAGTATTCTGCATTCAGTACATAGTTCAGTGTCTACAGAACACACACCTGCTAAGAACTAATTGGCGCCCCGGGTCTCCTCCTCCTTCCGACAGCTACCCTGGTCCACTGCCCTCCAAACTCCTCAAACATCTGCCCTCAACAACTCTTGTTGTTAGTAATCCGTTTACATTAAAGGATATACAGATGCAGCAGATAGCTTTTTTTTCTATTTTCACTTTTTTCATATGATCCCTTACTTTTATTGTTTTGAGCAATCAGGCCTAGAAGACATGAGTAGAAAAACAGTTTTCTGAGATCTTCAGACCAATGAAACACTTCAGATCTATCACAATACTCCAGAGATAAATAATCAAGGTCTTTAGGAGCTTCTGCACTAGAAGATAATTTTGTAATATTTTTCCCTTTGGATCAGAGATATAAGATTCTGGCAGAATCATGGAAGGATTAGCATGGCGAGTTTTGTGAAGGCCACATCTTATTTACCTGAAAAAGAGTGGAGAATTCATTTTTTTAGCACATGTCAGAGCACACATAGAATGATAATGAGATGAAGCTAGAATAACGCATGAAGAGAAGCTGTTTTAAGGTGTAAAAACAGCTGTGAGGCTAACTCTGGAAGCTATCACTGTCTATTTACTGAAATTCCCATAACCATGCCATGTTTTCTACGTACCACCCAGTTTGCTCCAAAATGAGAATGGTTTTTATTGTCATTTCCCCTGATTATAAAATGATATATAATTGCAGAATTTATATAAAATTTATGAAAAACAACAGTAATAAACAAAAATCTTATATCTTGCAGAGATAAGTAATTTGATATTCTTGAAAATCACTTTTCAATGAATCTCAGTGAATGCAGACACCAATCTTACACTACTGAATAATTTATATACACTGTTTTGTTATCTCCTTTTAAAAATAATACACTGTATAAATGTTTCATGTTGTTGAATATACATACATTAGCATTTCTAATATGTATATTATAACACGACTTATCTTACTCATCTTTTGTGCTTATTTAGATATTGAGCACTCTATTATAAAAATGCTGTAGTGAACACACTCAGTTATTTCCTTATGATAAATATATCTGGATTATTTGTCCAAGGACATATCTATTTTTAATGATCAAATATAATGTCATAATATCATCCAAAAGGATGATAATCCCTCAAACTAACTTTGAGAAGCCCGATTTTTAAGAATAAGCCCAATTCTTACTTCTTTCTTTGCTGTGGCAGTGGAGTAGATACTTTTCCTTCTCTGTGAACTCTACCTGTTTTCTGAAACTTCCCAAGTCAATTGTGGTTAAGAACCAGGGCTGGTGTTTTTTAATTTGCAATCTGTTGTGATTGATACTTTTGTAAAATACAAGAAATATAAATTATTTGGAGAAAAAAGGCATATACAATGCAAGCCCCAATTTTAAAAAAAATTACTATATTACAGAGATACAAGATTATTATGTCATATTGCTATAAATTTCTCTAAATGTTTACTCTCACTTTATTGTATTTATTTTGTTGAGGACTGGGTATAAACAATCCCCAGACTGTACCAGTCCTCTTTCATTGCATCAAGAACATTCTTTTTGACCACTTACCTTCCTTTCCCATATGGTCAACATTTCCCTCGCTACTGGCTTTTCCAATCAGTTTTTTAAGTCTCTCCTATCCCAAAAAGCATAGATGTCTCCCTTCATCCTCTGTCTCTTTTCCTTTACAATCAAATTTCTTAAAAATCGTTGTCTACACTCTAGTTCCTATGTCTTTATTTCACTTTAATTTCTTAGCTTGCTGCAATATATATTCCACTGAAGTCACTCTGCTGAAACTACTCTTGTTGAAAACACAAAAGATCTTGTTGTTGCTAACTGCGTTGGATCTTTTTTCAGTTCTTAGTTGTACTGCTCTGTGTCTTTGTGCACCATGCCCTGGATGCTTGGCCTCACTTTTACTTCAAAAGCCACTAATTCCTCCTGATTTTTCATCTGTCTTTCTAGACAAACCTTCCCAATGTCCTTTTTATCCTCTGGCTTGTTAGAGTTTCCTGGATCTTTTTGGTGTATCTCTTTCCTTTCTCGTAGACACACTCTTACTGGACATTTCATCCAGCCCCTGTTTCTAGCTACCACTGAACTTTAATATCTCCCTGTCTTGACTACATCCTAGATCTAAGTGCCATTAAAGGGTATTTTAAAAATTGAAGTATATACTTCTGTTAGTTCCAGATGTACAACATAATTCAGTGTTTGTATAGACTACACTCCATATAAAGTTATTATTAAAATGTTGACTGTATTGCCAGTTCTGTACATCTTTGGAACTTCTTTCTTTTAGACCTAATAGTTTGTACTCCTGATTCCCCTCCATGTACTTTGTCCCCCCTCCATGGCTCCCAATACTATGTTAAGTAGAAATGATGAGAGTGAGAATACTTACCTTATTCCTGATCTTAGAGGAAAAGTTTTCAGCTTTTCATTGTTGGTATGATAGCTGTGGGCTTGTCATATATGGCCTTTATTATGTTGAAGTATGTTTCCTCTTTACCAACTATGACAAGAGATTTTATCATAAATGAATGTTGAATTCTGTCAAATGTTTTTTTCTGTGTCTATTGAAATGATCGTATGCTTTTTATTCTCCCTTTTGTTAATGTGGTGTAACACCGTGATTGATTTGTAGATGTTGAACCATCCTTGCATCCCTGGAATAAATTTTATTTGATCATGAATAAAAATTATTTCCTGTATTTGTTGAATTTGGTTTCCTAATTTTTATTGAGGATTTTTTCATTATGTTCATCAGGAATATCAGCCTGTAGTTTTTTTTTTTAATGGTGTCTTTGTCTGGTTTTGATATCAGGGCTTCATGGAAGGAGTTTGGAAGTCCCTCCTCTTCAATTTTTGGTATAGTTTAAGAAAGATAGACTTCAACTCATCTTTTAATGTTTGGTAGAAACTCTCCAATTCTGGCGTGGTCCTAGTCTTTGGTTTATTGGAGGTTTTTGATTATTGATTCAATTTCATTACTAGTAATCAGTGTTCAGTAATTAGTTTCTTCCTGATTCAGTCTTGGAAAAGTGTATGTTTCTAGACTTTCTTCCATTTCTTCTAGGCTGTCCAATATGCTGGTGTATATTTGCTAATAGTATTATTTTATGACTATATCTCTGTGATATTGGTTGTAATTTCTCCTTTTTTAGTTCTAATTTTGTTTATTTAGATTTACTCTTATTTTCTTGATGAGTTTCTGACTCATCTTAATCAACTTTGTTTATCTTAAACAACAGCTCTTAATTTCACCAGGCTTTTTCTATTTTTTAAAATTTGGTCTCTATTTACTTCTCTGATTTTTATTGTTCTCTTCTTTTTGTTGACTTTGGGCTTTGTTAGTACTTCTTTTTCTAGTTCCTTTAGATGGAAAGTTAAGTTATTTAAGCTATTTCTTGTGTTTTGAGTTAGACCTGAATTACTATAAATTTCCCTCAAAGAACTCCTTTTGCTGTGTCTCATAGATTTTGGAAGTTGTATTTGTTTGTTTGTTTTTCATTCACCTCAAGCTATGTTTTTATTTCCTCTGTGTTGATCCGTTGGGTTTCTAGTAATATATTGTTTAGTATTGAAATATATTGTTCACATATTTGTTTATTTTCCAGTTTCCTTCCTGTAATTGATTTCTAGTTTCATAGCACTGTAGTCAGAAAAGATGCAAGTTGATATGATTTCAGTCTTCTTAAATGAATTGAAGATTTTTCGTGGCTTAGCATGAGACCTGTCCTGGAGATCTAGGGTCCATGTGCACTTGAAAAAGAATGTGCTTTCTTCTGTTTTTAATGCAATGATTTGTAAATATTAATACCTGTTAAGTCCTTCTGGTCGAATGTGTCATCTAATGTATCCCTTATTGATTTTCTGCCTGTTCATTTACGTAAAAGAGTTATGAAAGCTCTCTATATTTATTGTATTCCTGTCAGTTTCTCCCTTCATATCTGTTGATATTTCCTTTATATATTTAGGTGCTATTGTACTGAGGCATTTATGTTTATGAATGTTATATCTTCTTGATGTGACTTGTTTATCATTATATGATGCCCTTCTTTGTCATTGTTATAAACTTTGTTTCAAAGTCTATTTTGTGTGATATGAATATTGTTATCTATGTTTTCATTTCCATTTGTGTGGAGTATCTTTTTCTATCATTTTACTTTCAAGTGTGTGCCTTTAGATCTGAAGTGAGTCTCTTGTAGGCAGGACATAGATGGTATGTTTTCTAATCCATTCAGCCACCCCATGTCCTGATTGGAGCATTTAGTCTGTTTACGTAAAGTAATCATTGATAGACATATACTCACTGCCATTTTGTTACTGTTCTCCAGGATTTTTTTTTTTTTTTTTTTTGCAGATTTTCGATTTCTTTTCTTGTTCCTCTTCCCTTGCAGTTTAATGATTTTCCTTAGTTTTATGTTTGGGTTGTTTTCTCTGTTTCTTTGTGTATGCACTGGAGATTTTTGATTTGTAGTTACCATGAGGTTTCAGTTCAGTTCAGTTGCTCAGTCGTGTCTGACTCTTTGTGACCCCATGAATCACAGCACGCCAGGCCTCCCTGTCCATCACCATCTCCCGGAGTTCACTCAAACTCACGTCCATCGAGTTGGTGATGGCATCCAGCCATCTCATCCTCTGTCGTCCCCTTTTCCTCCTGCCCCCAATCCCTCCCAGCATCAGGGTCTTTTCCAATGAGTCAACACTTCGCATGAGGTGGCCAAAGTACTGGAGTTTCAGTTTTACCATCATTCCTTCCAAAGAACACCCAGGACTGATCTCCTTTAGAATGGACTGGTTGGAGCTCCTTGCAGTCCAAGGGACTCTCAAGAGTCTTCTCCAACACCACAGTTCAAGAGCATCAATTCTTCAGTGTTCAGCTTTCTTCACAGTCCAACTCTCACATCCATACATGACCACTGGAAAAACTATAGCCTGGACTAAATGGACCTTTGTTGACAAAGTAATGTCTCTGCTTTTCAATATGCTATCTAGGTTGGTCATAACTTTTCTTCCAAGGAGTAAGCGTCTTTTAATTTCATGGCTGCAGTCACCATCTGCAGGGATTTTGGAGCCCAAAAAAATAAAGTCTGACACTGTTTCACTGTTTCCCCATCTATTTCCCATGAAGTGATGGGACCGGATGCCATGATCTTCGTTTTCTGAGTGTTGAGCTTTGAGCCAACTTTTCACTCTCCTCTTTCACTTTCATCCAGAGGCTTTTAGTTCCTCTTCAATTTCTGCCATAAGGGTGGTATCATCTGCATATCTGAGGTAATTGATATTTCTCCTGGCAATCTTGATTCCAGCTTGTGCTTCTTCCAGCCCAGTGTTTCTCATGATGTTCCCTGCATATAAGTTAAATAAGCAGGGTGACAATATGCAGCCTTGACGTACTCCTTTTCCTATTTGGAACCAGTCTGTTGTTCCATGTGCAGTTCTAAATGTTGCTTCCTGACCTGCATACAGGTTTCTCAAGAGGCAATTAAGGTGGTCTGGTATTCCCATCTCTTTCAGAGTTTTCCACAGTTTATTGGGATCCACACAGTCAAAAGGCTTTGGCATAGTCAATAAAGCAGAAATAGGTGTTTTTCTGGAACTCTCTTGCTTTTTCGATGATCCAGCGGCTGTTGGCGATTTGTTCTCTGGTTCCTCTGCCTTTTCTAAAACCAGCTTGAACATCTGGAAGTTCGTGGTTCACGTATTGCTGAAACCTGGCTTGGAGAATTTTGAGCATTACTTTAGTAGCATGCGAGATGAGTGCAATTGTGCGGTAGTTTGAACATTCTTTGGCATTGCCCTTCTTTGGGATTGGAATGAAAACTGACCTTTTCCAGTCCTGTGGCCACTGCTGAGTTTTCCAAATTTGCTGGCATATTGAGTGCAGCACTTTCACAGCATTATCTTTCAGGATTTGAAATAGCTCAACTGGAATTCCATCCCCTCACAAGGTTTATATATATCAATTATATATAGTTGTTTTAAATTGATAGTTTTTAAAATTCAAACATATCCTGAAAGCTCTACCTTTTTCATTTTACTCCCAACACACTTTATGTTTTGGTGTTATATAGTACATTTATATCTGTATCCTTTCAGTGTTTATCATAGTTATATTTAATTTTATAATTTTTATCTTTTAACATTTATGCCTGCTTAAATAAGTGGTTAATTCACTGTTTTTTCCTACATACTTATAATTATCAGTGAGTTTTTTCTTCATATCATTTTTTAACATTTCTTGTTATAAGGTTTTCTTTTCCACTTAAAGAAAACACTTTAATGTTTCTTGTAAGGCCAGTTTAAAGGTAACAACCTCTTTTAGTTTTTGCTTGTCTGGAAAACTCTTTCTCTCTCCTTCAAGTCTGAATGGTAACCTTGCTGGGTAGAGTGTCCTTGGTTGCAGGTTCTTTCAGCACTTTAAATATGTCATGCTACTCCCTCTGGCTTGCAAGAATTCCGATAAGATATCAGCTAATATTTTTAGTGGTTTCCTTATAAGTGACTCTTTCTCTTCTTGCCTTTAAAATTCTCTCATTCACTCTTTAAAATTTTTCCATTTTTATTATGATATGACTTAGTGTGAACCTCTTTGAGTTCATCTTGTTTAGGCCTCTCTATACTTCTTGGACCTGGATATTTGTTTCCTTTTCCAGGTTAGTGATATTTTCAGCTACAGGTACATCAAATAACGCTTTATGCCCCTTTCTGTCTCTCTTCCTTTGTGACTCCTATAATGCTAATGTTAGTATGCTTGATATTTTCCTAGAAGTCCCTTGTTGAATTCTCCAGGCGAGAACGCTGGAGTGGGTTGCTATTTCCTTCTCCAGTGGATCTTCCCAACTCAGGTATCAAAGCGAGGTCGACAGCACTGCAGGGCAGATTCTTAACTATCTGAGCCACCAGGGAAGCCCAGAAGTCCCTTAAATAATCCTATGAACTTTTTCTTTTTACTGTTCTGATAAGGTGATTTCCACTATCCTGTCTTCCAGGTCATTTATGTATTTCTCTTTATCACCTAATCTATGGTTAATTCCTTCTAGTGTATTTCTCCTTTCAGTTACTGTATTCTTCAGCTCTAACTGGTTCTTTATTATATTTTCTAGTTCTTATTGAGTCTTCACTGTATTTTTGTATCCTTTTCCTTGTGAAAAGGATGTTCACAAGTTTGATTAACATTTTTTTATGACTTTTGCTTTGAACCCTCTATCAGATTAATTACTGTCTCATTAGGCTTCCCCTCACCCAGGGTTTTATATTGCTCTTTGCTTTGCAACATGTTCTACTGTCTTTTCATTTTGTTTGATGAAATTAAGGAAAACATGCACATCTTGGTCTTGAAGCCATGTCATTGTATTGGGTCATCCCTATGCAGTCTACCTATGCCCAGTGCATTAGGCGGGAGAGCTGGATCTAAAGTGACCATGAGCCATGACTTTTCTTGGGATGTGCTAGCAGTTGCTGCCATGTTGAGAGGTGGGGCCAGGTTTGGAGAGGCTGAAGCCACAGTTCTGAGTGAGGTTATCATCTCCTTGGTGCTACAGAGGCTTCTGTCTTGGCCAGGGGTAGGCATGGGGCCCAAGAGGCTGGAAGAGGAGACTTGAGCCAGCCCTGGCCTTTCCCAAGGTACACTGGTGATTCTATCTTGTCACAGAGTGGGGCTGGAGCAGGAGGGGCTGAGGTCAGAGCCTGTCTCAGACAGGGTGAGGTGTGCTGGAGTAGTCACGGTGGGCTGATCAGAGCACCAGGCAGGTTGCCACTGTGCCTGGACTGAGAGCAAAAAAGTGTGTCCACACTCTTCAAAAGCAGAGTCTCCATTTCCTACCGGCCTCCATTAAGCCCCTCTGGTTTTCAAACTACCTAAAAGGGCTCATATTACCAGCGCTTATCTCCAGGCTGGCATGCCCGACATGGGGCTCAAATCCTTAACAACTAAGGAAAGTTCCCTGAGCCTGTGAAATCTTATTCTGTGTTACCCACCAAGGGTGTGGGTCCTGACAAGACTTCTTCCCTAATACCAGACACCTTGTGGTTCTTCCTCTATAATCTTGGTTTTAGAAGAGGAAGTCTGCTAGACTTCAGGTCAATTTAAGAGAGAATTTCTTTTTATATCGATGTAATTTTGTCTTCCTAAGAGGAGGTAAGCTCAGGGTCTTCCCACTCCACCATCTTGATCCCACCTTCTAATAATTTTTTATTTTCTACTTTATTTCTTTTTACAGTGAGAAAGTAGAATCAGGATCAGTGCCCTTGACTAAAAATAAATAGCATAGCATTTTTGTCCACACTTTATGTGCTGTGGTGGACTGTGGGCTTTGCTCTGTACCATCATGACTCTAGGACTGCCTATCAAGGGATATGTTTTTCAAAGAAAAATAATGGATTTCATACAAATATAAAACTGACAACTTCCAAAGGTTTTTATTCAACTCATTAGGCCAAAAAGATGTTAAAATTGGTTCAAGGAGAAATCTAAGAAACACACACATACACACGGAGAGAGAACATAAGGGATTTTGAAATGTAGAAGAGTTCTATCCACAGGACAGTAATCATTGCCATTCCACCAGACACAATGAATTTGGATTTCTGTGAACATGAACCGTTTTCATTATGTATTTCAGTTCAGTTCAGTTCAGTCGCTCAGTCGTGTCCGACTGTTTGTGACCCCGTGAATCACAGCACGCCAGGCCTCCCTGTCCATCACCAACTCCCAGAGTTCACTCAGACTCACGTCCATCGAGTCCATGATGCCATCCAGCCATCTCATCCTCTGTCGTTCCCTTCTCCTCCTGCCCCTAATCCCTCCCAGCGTTAGAGTCTTTTCCAATGAGTCAACTCTTCGCATGAAGTGGCCAAAGTACTGGAGTTTCAGCTTTACCATCATTCCTTCCAAAGAACACCCAGGACTGATCTCCTTCAGAATGGACTAGTTGGATCTCCTTGCAGTCCAAGGGACTCTCAAGAGTCTTCTCCAACACCACAGTTCAAAAGCATCAATTCTTTGGTGCTCAGCTTTCTTCACAGTCCAACTCTCACATCCATACATGACCACAGGAAAAACCATAGCCTTGACTAGATGGACCTTAGTCAGCAAAGTAATATCTCTGCTTTTGAATATGCTATTTAGGTTGGTCATAACTTTTCTTCCAAGGAGTAAGCGTCTTTTAATTTCATGGCTGCAATCACCATCTGCAGTGATTTTGGAGCCCCCCAAAATAAAGTCTGTCACTGTTTCCACTGTTTCCCCATCTATTTCCCATGGAGTGATGGGTTAGTTTTCAGCAATTTACAGAGATAAAATACCTGAAAGACAATGAAGATAAAATACCTGGAAGACAATTCTGATGTCAAAACCAGACTAGTCACACTGATCTTTATTTTTACCATAGAACATCCACTTATTATTTCCCTCCATTTCAAATTGTTTCAGCATTTTTTCCTGATAGCCTCAAGGACCCAATCTTCATGTCCAATAGCATCTCATTGTCATTGTGTCTAAAACTGAACATCACTCCCTTTTCATTCACCTCATCACGATCTGGCTTCTTCTAGAATTTCTTCAAGTGATCAGCGTTTCTTGCTCAATATGCCCTTAAAAAATCTTGTTACAGATGTAAACACTGATAATCCTTGTTCACGTTTTTTACATTGTAGACAGATTATTATATGGATTGTTGTTATAGTAGTAACATTTTTTAAACTCCTTCTGATATGTATCTCCAAATCAATTAATGGCTTTTATTATCTATTTATTTACTACTTAGGAACTTGAAACTGAAAGTTGCTCAGTCGTATCTGACTCTTTCTGACCCCATGGACTGTAGCCTGCCAGGATCCTCTGTTTTGGAGAGGTCAGAGTACTGGAATGGATACCTGTTCCCTTCCCCAGAGGATCTTCCCAACCCAGGGCTCGAACCCATGTCTCCCACATTGCAGGCAGATTCTTTACTGTCCGACCCACCAGAGAAGCCCAAAGAATACTAGAGTGGGTAGCCTATCCCTTCCCCAGTGGATCTTCCCAACCCAGGAATTGAACCAGGGTCTCCTGCATTGCAGGCAGATTCTTTACCAACTGAGAATAGGCCCTAAAGTTTAGTTCATAGCAAAGGTCCTCTCAAAAAAAAAAAAAAAAAAAGTATCCCCCAGGCATTCAAGTCAGTTCTTGTTTCAATGTGAAACCCCAATATTGGGAATGCCCCCTTACCTGGCAGTCTAGAACTTTCATACCCTGGTCTAGTACACCTTGGTCAGGTTGGGAAGGGTGACAAGTGAACCTTCCTTTTATAATTTGTAAGAAGGGTAATTATAAAGTGATTCTGGGAAAGACAAACCCACGTGATCCTATGGGTTTTCTCAGGCAGAACCATTTTCAGAATAAGGATATGTAAACTAAACTTCTGGTTATTGCCCTAAAACCTGTTTCCAGATACTCCTTGAAAGTGAAGTCACTCAGTTGTGTCTGACTCTTTGCAACCCCATGGATGGTAGCCTACCAGGCTCCACGGTCCATGGGATTTTCCAGGCAAGAATACTGGAGTGGGCTGCCATTTCCTTCTCCAGGGGATCTTCCCAGCCGAGGGATCGAACCTGGGTCTCCTGCATTGCAGACAGACGCTTTACCATCTGAGCCACTAGATACTCCTTAGATAGTTTTATATAACCTCAGGGTCCTCAGGGAGAAATATCAATAACCTCAGATATGCAGATGACACCACCCTTATGGTAGAAAGTGAAGAAGAACTAAAGAGGCTCTTGATGAAAGGGAAAGAGGAGAGTGAAAAGTGGGCGTAAAGCTCAACATTCAGAAAACTAAGATCATGGCATCCGGTCCCATCATTTCATGGCAAATAGACAAGGAAACAGTGGCTGACTATTTTTCCGGTCTCCAAAATCACTGCAGATGGTTATTGCAGCCATGAAATTAAAAGACGCTTCATGTATGGATGTGAAAGTTGGACTGTAAAGAAGGCTGAGCACTGAAGAATTGATACTTTTGAACTGTGGTGTTGGAGAAGACTCTTGAGAGTCCCTTGGACTGCAAGGAGATCCAACCAGTCTATTCTGAAGGAGATCAGCCCTGGGATTTCTTTGGAAGGAATAATGCTAAAGCTGAAGCTCCAGTACTCTGGCCACCTCATGTGAAGAGTTGACTCATTGGAAAAGACCCTGATACTGGGAGGAATTGGGGGCAGGAGGAGAAGGGGGCAACAGAGGATGAGATGGCTGGATGGCATCACGGACTCGATGGACATGAATCTGAGTGAACTCCGGGAGTTGGTGATGGACAGGGAGGCCTGGCGTGCTGGGATTCATGGGGTCGCAAAGAGTTGGACACAACTGAGTGACTAAACTGAACTGATCTCCTTGGAAAGGAAAGTTATGACCAACCTAGATAGCATATTGAAAAGCAGAGACATTACTTTGCCAACAAAGATCTGTCTAGTCAAGGCTATGGTTTTTCCAGTGGTCATGTATGGATGTGAGAGTTGTACTATAAAGAAAGCTGAGCACCGAAGAACTGATGCTTTTGAACTGCGGTGTTGGAGAAGACTCTTGAGAGTCCCTTGGACTGCAAGGAGATCCAACCAGTCCTAAAGGATATCAATCCTGGGTATTCACTGGAAGGACTATTGTTGAAGTTGAAACTCTAATACTTCGGCCACCTGATGTGAAGAGCTGACTCATTTGAAAAGACCCTGATGCTGGGAAAGATTGAGGGCAGGAGGAGAAGGGGACGACAGAGGATGTGATGGTTGGATGGCATCACTGACTCGATGGACATGGGTTTAGGTGGACTCCAGGAGTTGGTGGTGGACAGGGAGTCCTGGTGTGCTGCAGTTCATGGGGTCACAAAGAGTCAGACACGAGTGAGCAACTGAACTGAAGGGTCCTCAGACCTCATTTTAAACACAACTGGTCTACACACCTTTCAGTCTTTCTCCTAAGCCAGATCATGAGTCTTACCTTCCTTACTGCTAACTGTTCCTCCTCTGTATCTTTGGAATGCATCCAATTCCTCTAAGTGCATATCTTTCCAGAACCTTCTCATTGCTCTCACAGACACTGTGATAGTCTCCTATCTTCAACTAGTCTAAAAGCTCTGACACTACTGCCCAGGATTCTTCCTCAAACAGAAATGTGATTCACAGTGTCTTCCTGTCTAAAATCTTGCAGGTAGATTTCAAGATAAAGCCCAGCGTCTTGGCAGTATATACAGGGCCATTCATGATGGATATCCTGCTTATCTTCCAGATTTATGTTCCTGCCACTGTCAATCCTCTTTCTGCCTACATTCTACCCTCAGATACCCAGGGGGACCTATATTCTAGTCATGCTAAAATGTTTGCAACCATTACTTTGTCATATTCCTGGGGCTTCACCCACGTTTGACCCTCTTCCCTCTCCCTTCCCTAAGCCTGGCTTCCTTCCCTTTAGGAGTTAGTTTGGTGTCACTGTTTATAATAAGCATTTTCTTGCCATCCTAATGCAGGACGCTGTGATCATCTTCTGTCCTCCCAGTGTCCTGCACATGTGAGTTTCACATCATACTTTAATGTCCAGGTATGGACGTGCCTTTCCTCCTGGACTGTAAACTCTTAGAAGTCAGATCACATCTTCCCTCTCCTCATATTCCCAGTGTCCCAACACATATTTGGTACATGACAGGTGTTGTTAAAATGTTTAATGAGGGAATGAATGGCTTTATCAATCACAAATGCCACAGAAATGTAATTTGTTTCACCACCTGTGTTTGGTACAAATTAACATGTCTCATGAAGGCCTTCAAATGCAGTCCCTGCTCCTCAGCCTCCAGTACTGCCTGAGGCCGCTGTTTTTTTCAGCACGGCTCCACTTCCTCCACGTGCCTCTGCAGGGTTCAGTAAGTTCTCATGCTGTTGGGAATGGTCCCCCCTAGTCCAAAAATGTGGCTGGTAGGCCACTGAACTTCATTTTCCCAACTAATCTTCAGGTTGATTTTAAAATGCCTTTGGAAGCTCTTTATCCCTGAGTTTAGTTTTTTTTTTTTTTTTAAATTAGTTAATTTTAATTGGAGGCTAGTTACTTTACAATATTGCAGTGGTTTTGCCATACATTGATATGAATCAGCTATGGGTGTTCATGTATCCTCAATCCTGAACCCGCCTCCCACCTCCCTCCCCATCCGATCCCCCAGGGCATCCCAGTGCACCAGCCCTGAGCGCCCTGTCTCATGCATCAAACCTAGACTGGAGATCTGTTTCATATATGGTAATATACATATCTCAATGCTATTCACTCAAACCATCCCACCCTCGCCTTCTTCCATAGAGTCCAAAAGTCTGTTCTTTATCTCTCTGTCTCTTTTGCTCTCTTGCATAAAGGGCTTCCCTTGTGGCTCAGCTGGGAAAGAATCCACCTGCAGTGCAGGAGACCTGGGTTTGATCTCTGGGTTGGGAAGATCCCCTGGAGAAGGGAACGGCTACCCACTCCAGCATTCTGGCCTGGAGAATTCTATGTACTGTATAGTCCATGGGTTCACAAAGAGTCTGACGTGACTGGGCGACTTTCACTTTTACTTTTAAATTTTATTCTAGTTGGTACCATATACAATAGCAGAAGGAACATATTTTAAAGAATAAGACATAGGAACATATTTAAAGAATAAAACATAGTCCTTGCTTATGTTATGTAAGAGATAGACAAGTGTTCTACTGTCTCTGAAAGAAGTGTTATGGCTCATGCACAAAGGGCCATGGCATGTAGAAGAGGACCTTATTCCAATAATACAACCAGCATTCAACGTATAGTGAGTAAGGGGAAATTAAAAAATATGTTGTTTTAAATCAATCTGTTAATTTTTTATTGCTATCTACAAATGAACATTGAATACTGTTGCTTATTTAGGCCTACTGTTGTTTTATTTCAAGTAAAATATGCATTTTAATCCTTCAAAAAGAAAAAGCATATTACTATAAAAAGTTGAAGTTGAAAAAAAATCATACTGCTGCAAATCAGCCAAAGCAAGTGTTTGAATTACTGATTGCATTAAGATAGATGTTGAATTTTATTTTTTGCTTATCCCAAGTATTATTATCAGGAAGCTTTGTGAGGGTAGGGACTGGATCATGTACTTACAAAAGTGATAGTGTACTATAATAATCAGGAAATAAATATTTGTTGGATGAATATATATATATATATATATTCATAGTAAAGAGCTGCTACTTTTTCAATTCAAATATATTCTGAACTTGCTTTATTTAATAGGTGGAAATACTGATGAGTACTTTGCTATTAACGAAATGTCGGGAGAACTCTCAACCACTCGCGCTTTGGACCGGGAGGAAGTCAGCAACTTCACCCTCGTCATCCTGTGCTCGGATCTGGGGAGCCCGCCGCAAAGCTCCACGGCGCAGCTGCAGGTCAGAGTTCTGGACGTCAACGACCACAGCCCTTCCTTCCCCAGGCAGCAATACGAGGCTTTTGTGAGAGAGGACGCGCTAGTGGGAACCACGGTTCTCGTGCTCTCCTCCGTGGATGAGGATGAGGGCCTGAACGGGCAAACCAAGTATTCTCTGGTGCACGAGGCTTCCGGGGTGTTCACCATCGACCCTGCAGCGGGCGCACTGAGGACCAGCCGCACGCTTGACCGGGAAGCCAGGTCTGAGCACGTACTGAAGGCTGTGGCCAGAGACTGCGGTGTCCATGGCTCACGAAGCGCCACGGTGGTTATAAAAGTACATGTCACTGATGTTAATGACAACAGGCCAGTTTGGGAACAGAACCCCCTTGATATTTTTCTTTCCTCTCAGTCACCTACAAACCAAACAGCTGCCATCCTCAGAGCCAGTGACCCAGACTCGGGGCCCAATGGCACCGTCACGTTCAGCTTCGCAGAGCCCCAGTCAATGCTTTCTATTAATGAATACACAGGAGCAATTCAAATCCAGCAAATTCCGTCTTCAGAATATTTTCCTATTTGGCTGCAGATAAAAGCTGTGGATCAAGGGGTCCCAGCTAGAACAACCACTGGTCTCTTGGTCATTCACATGGAAGGAGAAGATGTGAGGATTTCCTTCAGCCAGCATCTGTATAAAGGGATCGTGCCTGAAAATTGTGAGGCAGGTGAGTGTCAAGTGTCCCACTTTTGGCAAAATGCTTAAAACTAACGATTATAGAGCTAGTGCTATCAAAGGTTCAGTTATGAATTTCTGAGTCCAGCCAATTCTTGGTATTATAATTTTCATTCAGAATATGTTATTAGAAAAATATACTCAAATATAGTAACATATTCATACCCCTTTCAAGACAGAAAAAACTAATAAAAACACTGAAATCATTCAGGACTCTTGAAGTTTAAGTTTAAAATCTCAAAAAACCTACATTTATTTAAATGTTTATGAATCCTAAACAGCTACATTTCCTAAATGACTTTCCTGGAAATCAATGAAAGGTGAAATCTGTTGTGGTTCAGTGACTGCCACTGTGTGTCCTTGGGAAGCTGGCTCTCTCAGCCTCCGTTTCCCAACCTGCAAATTAGGGATGAGTTTGGTACCTACCTCATTAGGGTGTTCTGAGGACCAAATGAGCCAGTTCCTATAAAGCCCTTAAAACAGTATCTGACTCAGAATCAGTGTGTAATTTTAAGGAAGTGCTATTTTTCTTATTATTACTTCATTTTGATACAGTCAGCGTTAGTTTCAACAGTGCAGTAATATCTGATCTTCAAAGAATTTGGCAAGATTATACCACTCAGAACAGGCTTCTGTGAATGGTGACTATTTTTCCTCATAATGCTAAATTATTTTTCAGTTATTTCCCTACTCAAATTTATGCCATAATGGGAAACATAAATAATTAATTCCAATGATCTTTCTACCCTAAAGCAAAAAAAAAAAAATTTCAGATAGTTGTGAATAGAAAGAAATCCAATCTAGGTGATTATATCTAACTAGAGAGTTGAACTATAAACCTTCTGAGTCTTTGGACCAGCCGGAGGACAAATCACGTGGACTCCGGGGCTTGCGGGAGAAGTAGTTTGCTTTCAACAAGTCTGATGTGTGCTGTTTGATTTCTCCAGTTGTTTTTTGTTTTTGCTTTGTCATTGTGGATTTAATTTCACTTTATTCATACCTAAAACAACCACTGTTTAAAAGGCAACTTGAATTTTTCTGAAATTGATTTATTTACTTCATAGTGAAAATATTTGTTACACATTATTACACATTTGTTGCACATTATATTCTCTATAAAAAGAATATTCAACTTAATATTGAATGTCAAGTTAGGATTCTTCTCAGTTATATATTATTAACCCCAGTTTCATCTTCTTTTGAATCATGGTTATCTCATGGCTGCTTATCCAGAAGGCCTCTTATGATTCTAAACATTATTAAGGGTAAATTGCAGTTACCTTCATTAAATGAAAGAATAGCATCTTCCAAAATAACTAGAAATTTCCACCTATATTCTTAGGTGTAATGAGAATTCCACAGAAGAGTTAAATGTTAAGTAATATGAGATACTCTCCAGAGCTGTGTTTCCTCATGAGAGCTATACATCCTAACTCCAGAGCAGAGTCTGATAGAAAGGAAAGGTAAAAGTTTCTAAATAATAATAATATATTTGTGCTAAATAATACAGCACAAACTATATTAATCCATCTTAAAATGAATTTGATAAAATCATAGAATTTTTAAGTCTAGCTTTTATCTGCAGTGAACATATAAACATTTTTTCCTTAACAGATGATCTTTCAGTCTCTACTTGAATATCTCAGTGATTGAGAGTCTGGGACAGTGGTTCTTGAACTTGGGTATGAAACAAGCACTCTCTCATGATTGCAGAAGGTTCTGCTTCAGTAATCTGGGGTCCAGGAACTGTCATTTTTAACACTCTCTAGGTTATTTGATTACGTGACAAAGTTGGAAAACTCTTTCATTTGGAAAGTAATTCCTGTGTTAAACCCAGATGTGCCTCGTTTGTGTATGTCCATAAATTCTAGTCCTGCCATCTGGAGTATTCCACTGATCTACACAGTTGCTTGTTCTTTAAATGTTTTACTTGCTCTTTCAACAAAAATTCTATTGAATATTATGTGCCAGGCACTTTTCTATTGGGATATGTTAGTGAACAAAAAAACAAAGATGCTTGTCCTTGAGAGGCTTACATTCCAGCAGGGTTAAAGAGACAGTAGCAGTGAACGTGAGAAATAGCTAAAATGTAGTGTGTGTTAGCTGGTGTTAAAAGCTGTGGTATGAAGAAACGGAGCAAGAGTCCTGGCGAGGGCACAAAGGCGATTTTTGATGGCATGTTAGGACTGGCATTACTGAGCAACTGAAATTTGGGGCAAAGACATAAAGAAAGGAGGTAGCCATTCATATATATGGGAGGAGAGCATTTCCAAAGAAAAAGAGGAGAAATCCAGTGGGAACTCGCCTGGCTTGTTCATGAACAGTAAAGGGGACTGTGCGACTAAAGCAGAGTAAGCCATTCTGACTGGTGTGAAGTGGTACTCATTGTGGTTTGATTTGCATTTCTCTGATAATGAGTGATGTTGAGCATCTTTTCATGTGTTTGTTGGCCATCCGTATGCCTTCTTTGGAGAAATGTCTATTTAGTTCTTTGGCCCATTTTTTTGATTGGGTCGTTTATTTTTCTGGAATTGAGCTGCATGAGTTGCTTGTATATTTTTGAGATTAGTTGTTTGTCAGTTGCTTCATTTGCTATTATTTTCTCCCATTCTGAAGGCTGTCTTTTCACCTTGCTTATATTTTCCTTTGTTGTGCAGAAGCTTTTAATTTTAATTAGGTCCCATTTGTTTATTTTTGCTTTTATTTCCAGAATTCTGGGAGGTGGATCATAGAGGATCCTGCTGTGATTTATGTCGGAGAGTGTTTTGCCTATGTTCTCCTCTAGGAGTTTTATAGTTTCTGGTCTTACATTTAGATCTTTAATCCATTTTGAGTTTATTTTTGTGTATGGTGTTAGAAAGTGTTCTAGTTTCATTCTTTTACAAGTGGTTGACCAGTTTTCCCAGCACCATTTGTTAAAGACACTGTCTTTAATCCATTGTATATTCTTGTCTCCTTTGTCAAAGATAAGATGTCCATAGGTGTGTGGATTTATCTCTGGGCTTTCTATTTTGTTCCATTGATCTATATTTCTGTCTTTGTGCCAGTACCATACTGTCTTGATGACTGTGGCTTTGTAGTAGAGGCTGAAGTCAGGCAGGTTGATTCCTCCAGTTCCATTCTTCTTTCTCAAGATTGCTTTGGCTATTCGAGGTTTTTTTGTATTTCCATACAAATTGTGAAATTATTTGTTCTAGTTCTGTGAAAAATGTGGCTGGTAGCTTGATAGGGATTGCATTGAATTTGTAAATTGCTTTGGGTAGTATACTCTTTTCACTATATTGATTCATCCAATCCGTGAACATGGTATATTTCTTCATCTATTAGTCAGAATGGCTGTGATCCAAAAGTCTACAAGCAATAAATGCTGGAGAGGGTGTGGAGAAAAGGGAACCCTCCTACACTGTTGGTGGGAATGCAAACTAGTACAGCCACCATGGAGAACAGTGTGGAGATTCCTTAAAAAACTGGAACTAGAACTGCCATATGACCCAGCAGTCCCACTGCTGGGCATACACACCAAGGAAACCAGAATTGAAAGCGACACATGTACCCCAATGTTCATCGCAGCACCGTTTATAATAGCCAGGACATGGAAACAACATAGATGTCCATCAGCAGATGAAGGATAAGAAAACTGTGGTGCATATACACAATGGAGTATTACTCAGCCATCACAAAAAATACATTTGAATCAGTTGTAATGAGGTGGATGAAACTGGAGTCGATTATACAGAGTGAAGTAAGCCAGAAAGAAAAACACCAATACAGTATACTAATGCATATATATGGAATTTAGAAAGATGGTAATGATAACCCTGTATGTGAGCAGCAAAAGAGACGCAGGTGTACAGAACAGTCTTTTGGACTCTGTGGGAGAGGG
Source organism: Ovis aries (assembly GCF_016772045.2). Lineage (NCBI taxonomy): Eukaryota > Metazoa > Chordata > Mammalia > Artiodactyla > Bovidae > Ovis > Ovis aries. Next base: position 3,442,300 of record NC_056070.1, read on the forward strand.
AGAGGGTGGGATGTTTTGGGAGAATGGCATTGAAACATGTATAATATCATATAAGAAACGAATGGCCAGTCTAGGTTTGATGCAAGATACAGGATGCTTGGGGTTGGTGCACTGGGGTAACCCAGAGGGATGGTATGGGGAGGGAAGTGGGAGGAGAGTTCAGGAGTGGGAACTTATATACGCCTGTGGTGGATTCATGTTGATGTATGGCAAAACCAATACAGTACTGTAAAGTAAAAATAAAATAATAATAATAAAAATAAATAAATAAAAAATAAAGCAGAGTAAGCAAGGTGAAAGTGAAAGCAAAGTCACTCAGTCGCGTCCGACTCTTTGTGACCCCATGGACTGCCAGGATCCTCCATCCATGGGATTCTCCAGGCAAGAATACTGAAGTGGGTTGCCATTTCCTTCTCCAGGAGATCTTCCGGATGCAGGGCTTGAACCCGGGTCTCCCACATTGTAGGCAGACGCTTTACCATCTGAGCCACCAGGGAAGTCAAGCAAGATGAAGAATGGTAAAAAATGAGGTCAGAAGTAGACAAAAAGAAGCAGCGGTGTCTTGTAGATCACTGGGAGGTCTTTGACTTTTACTGAAAATAGTTTTTGTTTCTCTAGTTCATTCAGTTATTCTTCACATAATGAGATTTCCAACCATGGCTAGTGAATATTCTCACCCAGTACAAATTCTGCAGAGTAGGAGGCATCAAATAAATTATCCCACAAAAGGATTGGCATAGACTTAAGTCAGTCATCGTTATCACACTTGTTCACATTAGTAAATGAAATTTCTAAAAATTAAGTAATGTGTCTGGCCATTTCCTAATTAAGATATCATTTCTCAAGTCACCCAGAATCAATTTCTTTGTAGGATTAACCCCCCTCCCAAAAATGCCCATATCTAAGGCATCCCAAAGAAAGCCCAATATGAAATTAATCTATAGATTAGGAAGTTTAATAATGTTTATGGTTAAATTGAGAAATGCTTTAATAATAACACTTATTAAAACTGCCATAGAAGGGAAAATGTTGTACCTGGTTTCATTTTTTTAATGTGCCACTCATTTCTTTGTCCAGGATTCGCTCTGCTGATAGGAGGAAGCTACCCTTATTTTGGTCCGATTCTCATCACTCAACCTTCCATCTACCCCCAGCCATAGCAGTTGGAATTAATCACTATGGCTAACAATAACCGGGTGTGAGATTTAAAAAAAAAAAAATTAGGGTGGAAAACTAAATTAATCTCTTACCCCTGAAGGCGGGCCTCCTGCTGCAGATTCAGGCAGAAAAGCTGATGAACACATGGGTGGCAGTAGTGGTGGTGGCAGCAGTGGGGGTTTAGTCTAAGTTGTGTCTGACTCTTGCGACCCCCTGGATTGTAGCCCACCAGGCTCCTCTGCCCATGGAATTTCCCAGGCAAGAATATTGGAGTAGGTTGCCATTTCCTTCTCCAGTGCATCTTTCCACCTCAGGGATCAAACCCATGTCTCCAGCATTGCAGGCAGATTCTTTACCAACTGAGCCACCAGGGAAGCTAGAATACATGGGTGGGAAGACTTTATTCTCCTGGTGCATCACTGTGTTTTCTTTGACCTCTGATCAAAGTCATCCTTCTTAATCTTCTTGTGTTTAAGAGTTATTGAACTGAATTTTTGACTGGTACCTTTTAAATAGAGTTTAAAAGATTTGTTTGTTAATCTTACACGTAGACAAGGTTAGAAATATTCTGGCAGTAAGCATATGTTATCCATAAATACCCAGGTAAGCATGCACTGCGAAACATCTAAAACAGTGGCTGAGATCTTGTTCTGAAGAGTAGCTATGACATGTGTGAATGGCATGGAGCTTACAGGGAGAGTAGCCTAAAGCCCTATGACAGGAAGCACAACAAGAAAGGAAAAGATGATGGTTAAGAAGGCTATTGAATCTGATTTAATACAACTAATCTACACCCACATCAGCAGGATTTCCTAGGCCCCAGTGGACAACAGTGATGAGGTGCATAAAATATTGATTAACATTTCATCTGGCCAAAGCTTTGCCTGGAGTGTGAAATCTGCCAGGTCATATCAAGGGCACCAAAAGGTGATTTTTAAAAAATTTGGATTCCAATGGTTTCATTCATTTCTTTTCAGTCACTCAGTCATGTCCAACCTTTTGTGACCCCATGGACTGCAGCATGCCAGGCTTCCCTGTCCATCACCAACTCCTGGAGTTTGCTCAAACTCATGTCCACCAAGTCGGTGATGCCATCCAACCATCTCATCCTCTGTCATCCCCTTCTCCTCCTGCCTTCAATCTTTCCCAGCATCAGAGTCTTTTCCACTGAGTCAGTTCTTCACATCAGGTGGCCAAAGTATTGGAGTTTCAGCTTCAACATCAGTCCTTCCAATGAACACCCAGGACTGATCTCCTTTAGGATGGACTGGTTGGATCTCCTTGCAGTCCAAGGGACTCTCAAGAGTCTTCTCCAACACCACAGTTCAAAAGCATCAATTCTTCAGCGCTCAGCTTTCTTTATAGTCCAACTCTCACATGACTACTGGAAAAACCATAGTTTTGACTAGATGGACCTTTGTTGGCAAAGTAGTGTCTCTGGTTTTTAATATGCTGTCTAGTTAGGTAATAGCTTTTCTTCCAAGGAGCAAGTGTCTTTTAATTTCATGGCTGCAATCACCATCTGCAGTGATTTTGGAGCCCAAGAAAATAAAGTATCTCGCTATTTCCATTGTTTCCTTGTCTATTTGCCTTGAAGTGATAGGATTTCAGGTGATAGATGCCATGATGTTCATTTATTGAATGCAGAGTTTTAGGGCAACTTTTTCACTCTCCTCTTTCACTTTCTTCAAGAGGCTCTTTAGTTCTTCACTTTCTGCCATAAGGGTGGTATCATCTACATATTTGAGGTTATTGATATTTCTCCCAGCAATCTTGATTCCCACTTGTGCTTCATCCAGCCTGGCATTTTGTATGATGTACACTGCATATAAGTTAAATAAGCAGGGTGACAATATACAGCCTTGACGTACTGCTTTCCCAATTTGGAACCAGTCTATTGTTCCATGTCCAGTTCTAACTGTTGCTTCCTGATCTGCGTACAGATTTCTCAGGAGGTAGATAAGGTGGCCAGGTATTCCCACCTCTTTACGAATTTTCCACATTATGTTGTGATCCACACAGTCAAAGGCTTTGGCATAGTTACTAAAGCAGAAATACATGTTTTTATGGAACTCTCTTCCTTTTTCAATGATCCAGTGGATGTTGGCAATTTGATCTGTGTTTCCTCTGCCTTTTCTAAATCCAGCTTGAACCTCTGGAAGTTCAGGATTCACATACTGTTGAAGTGTGGCTTGGAGAATTTTGAGCATTACTTTGCTAGCATGTGTGATGTGTGCAATTGTGCCGTAGTTTGAACATTCTTTGGCATTGCCAAAGAATGGAATGAAAACTGACCTTTTCTAGTCTTGTGGCCACTGCTGGGTTTTCCAAATTTGCTGGCATATTGAGTGCAGCACTTTCACAGCATCACCTTTAGGTTTTGAAACAGCTCAACTGAAATTCCATCACCTCCATTAGCTTTGTTTGTAGTGATGCTTCCTAAGGCCCACGTGACTTCACATTCCAGGATGTCTGGCTCTAGGTGAGTGATCACACCATCATGGATATCTGGGTTATGAAGATCTTTTTTGTATAGTTCTTCCATGTATCCTCATTGCCTTCTCTTTCCAATGGTTTTAAAACATTGTCCATTGATTCATGTTTAAATGGCCTTGACATAAATTATTTAATAGCATTTTATAATTTCCAGCTTTGCTTCCCTCTCCTATATGCCTTATCTTTGATATTTATTTTTAGATGGAAAATCTTGGAAGCTGCCTATTGGAAGTTTACATTTACTGTGGTTTAAATGGCCTTTCAGTAGGAGCACTTGACATCTGAGTTAATTATTTTTTGTACTATCCTAAGTTTTAATAATATTAAACTGTTTTTAACATCTAACATTTAACATTTTTTTAAGAAAATAAAAATTAAAACAACTCAGTTTTTATATTTGTTTAACATTTCTTTCTTGGAAAGCCTACAAGTTTGAATTTCAATTAATATTGTATCCTTCTATAGACAGCATTAAACTTAACACTTCAATTGTTTAAAACAGAATATAGTTTAATTATATATATAAATAATTTTGATAGCTTATAGCATTTTAGAAGCAGCCCTTTGGTAGATAAAGTCTCTTTATGTCATGAAATATTCACTTTTTCATAGAAAGTGTCATCACAGAAGGTGCCAATTGCCTGTAAAAGAGAGGTTAGATGTACTGCAAGATGGCAAGAAAAGCTGAAGCTCAAGTGAATCCCCATCCTTTACTCTTACCACTTAGTCTTCATTTTCTACCTGAATGAGAAGAAATATAAAATTCTGAATTTTTCTGAAGTGGAAGATAAACCACTTGGTTGTCCATGACATTCTAATCAATTGAACCATTTACATGCTCCTTCTAGAAGCCAACTTTTATTTCTTCTGTTTCACTTCCAAAGCTTTGGTTATACCAGTGAGGGTGAATCAGCAGCTGTTCCCCAATGTGGACTTTCTACAATTTCATGCATTTTTAAATAATTATTATGAGAGGAAAAATTGAAATTATGAATTGTGTTGATACCTTGATTAAAAATGACTAGTCAGACATTGAAAGACTTGAGATAAAATTAACATAATGATGTCTGAGGGCATTCTAAGTGTTAAAATACATTTAACATTGTCTACTAAATAAATTAGATCTTGATATTTTGGAGGAAACCCCATCTTCTGGCCCTTTGCAATTGATCCAGAATTCTGGCTCCTACAGTGGGTCAGGCTGGGCACGTGTACGTGGAGTATGGAAATAGCACAGGGGTTAGTATAGCTGAGTGTATCTCTACTGCTCTCCTGCCCAGGTTGGACAACTTTCCTACTCCTTCTAGAAAGTGGAGATGGGAACAACTGATTCACAGGGAAACCATAAGAATCAACTGAGGTCATAAGAGTCTACTAGTCACAGTTTTCATTGTTACTGTTATCTTCTTTCTGTCCCAAACCCTTAATAGAATTCCATAAAGTTAGCTGAGTATAAATTCTCACCAGAACAGCTAATAGTTACTTAGCAAGTATTTAACAGCTATTAAATATTTGCAGTTTTTAAAACCCTACCAGTCCTCTCTGTTTTACTTGGTCTCCAAACCAGATAAGAACTATATTTTACAAGGTGTCAGAGTTCCCATAATTTTGGAAGTGATGTCTTTATGTCATCCACAACTTTGGAACAGGGTCCAATATATAACATTTTATGATAATGGAAAGAAGGAAGCAAACAATATCTCTCATTTCTATTCATTCTTTAAGGCTGGTCTCCTATTTGGAATGGAATTTATTGGAATGAGTGCCCTCTAAGTTACCATTGGCTAACAATGTCAAATTCCGTCACCTTACATATGACTCTAAGGTAGCTCCAGAGGAGAGAGGAGGAGAAAGTCCTCTTGAAAGAAGGTGAACATCTCACAAGGCAGTTTTCATTTTGTGAATTAACCCCAGTCCCACGTCTGAGCCTCAGCTATATAGGCTCAAGACCTAATCTTAGCAAACCGAGGAGTTCTTCCCATTAGAAAGAGGACTGATATATAAACCAGAGTACAATTTTCCTAGACCCTGGTGGCTCAGATGGCAAAGAACCTGCCTGCAATGCAAGAGATCCGAGTTTGATCCCTGGATCAGAAAGATCCCTGGAAAAGGAAATGGCTACCCACTCCAATATTCTTGCCTGGAAAATTCCTTAGACAGAGGAGCCTGGCAAGCTATAGTCCACGAGGTCACAAAGAGTCAGATACAACAGAGTGACTAATACTTTCATTTTTACAGTTATTTTACTTATAGAAAAACTATAATTGCCCTCTGGATTACAGTAGTCATTTTAGAATGACCAGCTTTCTCTGGGAAAAAGGACACAGGAAGCCAGATTATACTCAGAAGTTTGCTTGTTAATCTTATATAGTTCAAGTAGGATATAATTCACACGTTGAATGTCATCAGCCTATGTTACCCTTTCTTAAGAAAGAACTCACACAGCATTGCCAAGTAGAATTTTATGAGCCTTTCATGACTGTCTGGGCTTGCATTGCTCATTGACTTTCTTTTGATCACACATCCATTCTTCTTGTGTCTTAACGCCTCCATCAAGCCTTCTGCCCTGGGAATGAGTCTGTTCCTTCAGGTGATTTTGTATAGCTCTCTTCTTCACTATTATATTTTGTTTAGCGATGTAACAGAGTTAATATTTTCAACGGCTACTTTTAAACAAATGTTTAAGTACACAGCAAAATTGAGGGGAAAGCACAGAGGTTTCCCATGTACCCTTTGCCCCAGTGACTCATGCATTCCCTCCCTCCTTATCAGCACCCTTCCCAGAGTGACAGTGGTGGTGGTTAGTCAGTAAGTAAGGTCTGACTATTGTGACCTCATAGACTGTAGCGCTCCAGGCACCTCTATTCATGGAATTTCCCAGGCAAGAATACTGGAGTGGGCTGCCATTTGCTTCTCCATCCCAGAGTGATACATTTGCTAAAATCTGTGAACCTACATTGATTCATCATAATCTCCCAAGGTTTCCAGTTTTCTTTAGGGTTCACCCTTGGTGTTGTACGTTCTATGGGTGTAAATGTTGTTCACTTGCTCAGTCGTGCCCGACTCCTTGCGACCCCATGGACTGCAGTACTCCAGGCCTCTCTGTCCCTATGCATCTCCCAAAGTTTGCCCAAGTTCATGTCTGTTGCATTGGTGATACCATCCAGCCTTCTCATCCTTTCATGCTCTCTTCTCTTCCTGCCCTTAATCTTTCCCAGCTTCAGGGGCTTTTCCAATGAGTCAGCTGTTCGCATCAGATGACCAAGATACTAGAGTTTCAGCATCAGTCCTTCCAATGAGTATTCAGGGTTGATTTCCCTTAAGATTGATGGGTTTGATCTCCTTGCTGTCCAAGGACCCTTCAGGAGTCTTCTCCAGCACCATAGTTCAAAGGCATCAATTTTTTGGTGCTCCACCTTCTTCGCAGTCCAGCTCTCACAACCATATGTGACCACTGGGAAGACCATTGCCTTGACTATATGGACTTTTGTCAGTAGAATAGTGTCTAACATGTTTAAATGTGTTAAACCTATCTCTAGGTTTGTCATAGACCTGCTAAGAAACAAATGGCTTCTGATTTCATGGCTTCAGTCCTAGCTGCAGTGATTTTAGAGCCTAAGAAGAGGAAATCTGTCACTACTTCCACCTTCTCCCCCTCTTTGCCATGAAGTAATGAGGCCAGATATCATGATCTTAGGTTTTTTTTGTTTTTTGTTTTTAAATATTTAGTTTTAAGCCAGCTCTGGAGGAGGGAATGGCAAACTACCCCAGTATACTTGCCATGAGAACCTCATGAACTGTATAAAAGGACAAATGAGTTTAGATAAATGGATAGTAACATGGGGTCGCAAAGAGTGAATGAACTGAACTGATAGTAACGTGTATCCACCATTATTATATCATACAGAGTAGATTCTCTGCCTAAAAAACATACTTTTCCTACCCATACATTTCTCCATACTCCCTGCCCAAACCCAGGCAACCACTGAGCTTGTTACTGTCTCTATAGTTTTGCGTTTTATAATATGTCATATAGTTGGAATCATATAGTATGATTCCATATATAGCCTTCCATATATTCCCCATATAGTCTTTTCAAATTAGCTTCTTTTACTTAGTGATATGCATATAATATTCCTCCATGTCTATTGGTTGCTTGAGAGCTCATTTCTTTTCAGCATTAAATAGTATTCCATTGTCTAGATATTGCACTTTATAAACCCATCTACTGAAGGACATCATGGTTGTTTTGAAGTTTGGGCAGTTATGAATAAATTTCTGTAAGGACCAGAGTACAAGTTTTTATGTAGACAGAAATCTCCAACTCCTTTGGGTAAATTTCAAGGAGTATGATTCCTAGATCTTATGGTAAGACTATATTTAGTTTTGTAAGAAAGTGCCAAACTGTCTTCCAAAGGGGTTGTACCATTTTGCTTTTCCACCAGCAATCAATGAATGAGAATTCCTGTTGCTCCCTATCTTTGCCAGCACATGATGTTGTCAGTGTTCCAAGTTTTAGCCATTCTAATAGATATATGGTTGTATGTCATTTTAGTTTGCATTTCTATGATGAAATATGATGTGAATATCTTCATATGCTTACTTTCCACCTGTATATCTTCTTTTGTGAGTGTTTTTAAAGGTTTTTTGTTGATTTTTAAGCAGGTTGTTTGTTATTATTGAGTTTAAGAGTTCTTTGTATATTCTCAATAATAGGCCTTTATCAGATATGTCTTTTGCAAAAAATATTCTCCCAGTCTATGTCTAGTCTTTTCTTTCTCTTGGTAGTATCTTTTGCTGAGTAGAAAAATTTAATTTTAATAAAGGCCAGCATTTTAATTCCATCTTTCTGAGATCCTGCCTTTGGTGTTGTATCTAAAAAGTTGTCATCAAACTCAGAGTCAACTAAATTTTCTCCAGCGTCTAGGAGTTTTGTGTTTCAGCATTTTGAATTCAGGTCCATGACCCATGTTGACTTAATTTTTTTAAAGGCATAAGGTCCTTGTACAGATTCTTTTTTTTCTTTTTTTGCATGTGGAAGCTCAGTGTCCCTCCACCATTTGTTGAAAAGACTATCCATTGTATTGCCTTTGCTTTTTTGCCAAAAATCAGTTGACTATATTTACATATGTCTATTTTGGGGGCTCTGTATTCTGTTGCACTGATCTATTTGTCTTATCCTTTCATCATGATTTCTGTAGCTTTATAGTCTTGAAGTCAAGTAGTCCTATTCATCCAACTTTGTTCTTTTCCTGAGGGTTAATATTTTTTTTAACTATATTTCTGCTCTTTTCTATATTGCCTGTCTGTGGATAAGACTTTCCACCAATTCTGTGAGAGGCATTCACTTATTTTGGACTCATTAGGATAGTTATAGCAGAAATGCAAACAAAGAATATTCTGCCTCTGACAAGCAGAATAGGTGGTCCTCGCTATAAACAGAGATTTCTCCTGAGGAAATCTGCCACATGGAAAGAAGGGAAAGCCTGTTCCTTCATGCTGTTGGAGGGTGCAGGAAGGGATAGAAGAAAATATGTAGGAAACAAGTGGCGAGCTATGATCATCCTCACCCTCTTCCCCAAAGCTTTCAACCTTGGGAAGGCCAGTGAGACAGCCTAAAGGAAAAGCTAAAAGCAGAGGACACTTTGGAACTCTGGGAGGATATGCTTCATGGGATAACATTTTCCTAACACAGGTGAGTAGAAGCAGATTTAAATGGGTAACATGTTTAGGTCAAGAGAAAGCATAAGCAAATGTTCCATTCTTGTCTGCCTCTTGCAAGGCCCAAAAGACCTCCCATGGTCCCAACAATCCCAGATGCAGATTAATGCAGAGTAGAGGCCAACACGCTTGTCATGAGGACCATGGCTACCAGTGATGAGGTGAGCCCCTTCCCAAGTCTGTTGGGTAGATAGCCAAAACACAAGGTTACATAGCATGCCAAGTACCAAAAACTGCAACATCAAAAGCAGCTTCAGTGGGGCCAGGCCAGCAGGGTAGAGTTCTGAGCCTGAACGTGTTGACATGAAAGACCAGATTCATTGCCTGGAGACAAATTCTAGGAGCTGGTGGACAGCGCACATAGGCCCCACCTCATTACTGCAAGTCTCCTGCAACTGGTGTCATCTTCAGAGCAGCAGCAGTGAAAGAGCAGGAACCTTCAAAGACTTGGCATGAATCTAGAGCCTCTAACTTCCTTGAGAGCACTGCTTCACGAGAATAGCCTGAGAAGACATGAATATCATGTCAATCATGGTGCTCCTAAGGAATATTACACCAATCATGAGAAAGTACAGAAATGATTTTTTTTCCTTTGCACATCAAAGTTGTGCTGTGTAAAACTAACTTTGCTTCATTTGCTTTAAATTCTTAAAGAATACTCATGTCTATTCTCAAGGATGCCAGATAAGTGCTGACTGTGTACACAATGTTATGCACCAAATACTCATTTTTTTAAATGTATAGGAAACAAGTGGTCAGCCTTGTAAACACCCTTGAACATCCCTTTCATCTCTTCTCTTACAAGACAATTTTGATGATCAAATAAGCACCTCATAATCTATAAAACATTTTACTTTCATTATTACTAACAGTTATCACAGAGATGAAAATATAACCAGGAGTACTTTGGAGAAGCTCCCCTTTTATGGAAGGCAGAACCAGGAAAGAGCTTGCTCCTAGTAGGTGTTCACCAAATATTTGTTGAAATAATTTCACCATGTAACTGCTATACTTCTAAAAAGACAAAAAGTTTATGCCTGAATGAGAATAAAACCAGCCCCCCCCCCCAAAAAAAATAGATGAGGAAGATACTTAGTTTTAGGCCAGGTAAGTGGCCCACATAGAGGGTTATGGACTCATGACCTTACCACAAGGAGCACCTGGACAGAGGCTTTTGTCCAATGATGAGCTAGACCAGAGAGATATTGATGGCCTTTCAGTTGTCAAAGGAGTAACAAAACAAGCTACCATATTGTAGAAAGCTCACTTTGAAGGTCTTGTGAAGAAGACTGGTTTGAGAAAAAGAGGTGAGTTAGGAGGATATTGTGGTCATCCACGTGGTAAATGACCCAAGTAAAACTGCAGTGGTAGGCGAAAATTGTTCTTCCCTCGTGGCTCAGATCATAGAGAATCTGTCTGAAATGCAGGAGACCTGGGTTCAATGCCTGGGTCAGGAAGATTCCCAGGAGAAGGGAATGGCAAGCTGTAGTCCAGGGGGTTGCAAAGAGTTGGACATGACTGAGCAACTAACACACAAGTAGCAGGGGAAGATAAGAAGGAATGTGGTCCCCAGTGTTTTTTAAGACAGCTTCACTGGGACTTGCTAACTATTTAGACCTAAGGTTGTCAATCCTGGCTGCACATATAGTTACCTGGGAAGCTTTTAAAATTTACTGATGCCTGGACATCCACCTTCCCCCTAAGCTTTGAAGGTAGACCAGACATTGTGAATCAGCAGAAACTCCCATTTATTATGTGTGCAAGTCAAGGGTGAGGGTAGATAGTGGGCTGAGAAGAAATCCAAAGTAATGCCAGTATTTTACAGGAGTTGGAGATGTACTATGTCTACAAAAGAGATTGAGATGGATTCCCAGGGCACTACTGGGAGGGTGGTGTTAGAGAAACAGGAAAGTGACACATTAAAGAAGCAGGGAGTGGTCAACATTATTAAATTTATAGCTGAGGGACGATAAGGACAGAAAAGTGGAGATTATCTCAGTCAGAGATGTATCCCCAAAGCAGAAGTGAGTGAAGCAGAAGGGTGTGGGGGGCTACCACACTCTGGGAGAGGGGCTACAGTGCTCATAGAGCCTTCCACGGTGGGATTGGGAAGAATGTTGCCTGACATGTTCTGAGGATGCTGTCTTGGCATAAGGAGATAAGAACATGGTAGAAAGGAAGACATATCTGAAAAGATAAGTCTGTACATCAAGTATAAAGGATAAGATAATAAGAGAATGATACAATTAACAAATAAGTGCTGGGAGAGTCCAGAAAGGAAGTTCTGAGGAGTATGTTTGAAACTCTGTTGAAATTGTTCAGGACATGGCCAAGAATAAAGACCAGGAATGGAGACCTCTTAAGTGAACCAGAGTTGGCTGTGGCTGTTTACAAGAATCATGTGCAGCCAAACAGAATTTAGCAGCTTCAGACAGTGCCGGGGTCCAGCCCCAGTGGATCCAGGGAATTTGAAGGGTGGATAGTGTTGGCATGAGAAAGACTTGTTTATTTATTAATATAAGATTAGATTAGGAAACAATAGTGTAGTAGGAAAATTCAGTGGAGGAAGAGGGCTGAATAGCTTGGATTACGCGGAAGACCAATAAAATTCCAGACAAGGAATTTGCACCATCTATGCTGGGCCACCTGTGCTCGCTTGAATATCTAAGGGTGCCTCGCTGTAGGCTCCCTTTCGCATGAGTCTTAACAGCTAGGGCAAGTAAGTAGACTTGGCGAGCCTCCGCACCCCAGGTGGAAATTCAGCCTGAAATTAGAGTGAAGAGGAGAGGAAAGAGAGAGACACGGAGGAAACCAGTCCAGCAACTAGCTCCGTCCTCTATTGTTCAGAAGGCCTTTTATACTTTTGATAAAACATGAAGATCGATGGATAACACAAAGTTATGCAGCGTTAGCAGTCCAGACTCTTATCAAAACCAGGCTTTTCTCTCTGCATACCTAATTGTATACACAAGTCTTAGGTAATTTACATCATCTTCCAGCCAAAAGGGCCAATTAACATTTTACAGCCTTTTTTCTGATAAGGGTTTGTCAACCAGAAGACTTATTTGTGTTGATCTTCCCAAGGTCTAGTGCCACTCTCAGAAAGCACTAAATAAAGTTACATTCTTACACAGCAAAGATACAGCAACTTATAACAAGTAGAGGGAGTACAGTGATTTACAGCAAAAGAGAAGCAATTAACTCAAAAGTCTAGTGTTGCTAATATCAAAACTACTATGTATCTTTTTCTATATCCTGCTTACATTGAGTAACATCCTTCCAGGTGCCTAAAAGATAAAGAATATGGAGGTCTGGCAGCAGTCATTGAGTCAACAGTGAAAACCCTCTACCAATATAATTTTTAAATCTTTAGAAAAGGCTCTGTATCTTAAGATGCTTTTAAGCTTTGTGCCTCTCATGGTTGGGGGGGTTGTAAACAATTCACAAACTGTAAGAGGTCTGGGGAACCTGTTAGGCAAGCTAGAGAGCAATCAGAGGGGGTTTTAACTGAAACATCCCTTTCAAATGCAGAAGGCTAAAGCTCTGATTTGACTTTTTCCAGAGAATATCAGAAGAGTGGAAAAGCAGGCAGATTCTTATTTTTTGGGGGGGTGGATGCTCAGGAAATTCCAGGGGGAAAACCTGAGGTCTGATTAGCCTTGCCATCAGAGCTCTTGCTGCATGACCTTGTCATGGGTGGAATTCCTCACTCTGGCTCCCGGCAAGACAGGACTGAGAACTTTGGAGAGCACTGAAAGCTGAGCACTGAAGAATTGATGCTTTTGAACTGTGGTGTTGGAGAAGACTCTTGAGAGTCCCTTGGGCTGCAAGGAGATCCAACCAGTCCATCCTAAAGGAGATCAGTCCTGTGTGTTCATCGGAAGGACTAATGCTGAAGCTGAAACTCCAATACTTTGGCCACCTCATGCGAAGAGTTGACTCATTGGAAAAGACCCTGATGCTGGGAGGGATTGGGGGCAGAAGGGGATGACAGAAGATGAGATGGCTGGATGGCATCACCGACTCGATGGACATGAGTTTGGGTAAACTCTGGGAGTTGGTGATGGACAGGGAGGCATGGCATGCTGCAATTCATGGAGTCGCAAAGAGTTGGACATGACTGAGCAACTGAACTGAACTGACTGAACTTGCTAGAACTTAATATTTTTAGAAGGCAGAGTATAGAGAAATGTAAAGTGGAGATTTTTCACAAAGCTTGGCCATAAAGAGGCAGAAGTAATGTTGCAATATCTTGAAGAATGGTGAGGATCAGAGGGCTACTATGTTTTGTTTTTGAAAGCTGAAAAGAGATTTAGACATTGGTGATTTATAGCACTTTAAAGTTTACAAAGAATTTTCATTTATATGTAAGTCAAAAACAGAACATAACATTTAGAAATATCAGGATTTCATTTCTTTTAGGTTTTAACTAGCATCTATTGTTTGTCAGGAGAATCCTGATGTTTTCAGATTATTTTGAGGATAACAATATTGTCTTGCTAAAGAGCTGCTGTGACAATCAAATAGACTCATTAAAATTGTGTATTATAGTACTCATTATGTGCTGCTAAAAACATCGTGAAAGTTGTTCCTTATAATCTAATTGAAACATACTTTCAACATTTTCCTTGTTTCTTAATGGAAAATGTGCTGAATATTTCATAACTGAGGTTAATCACTCATACAGAAAAGTTGTGCAACCTTTCTTTCTGGATGTGCAGGCTCTAGGTTCTGGCTGGCTCTCAGATTCTAGGAGCTGAACAGAGAATAAGAACAAGTCTTAAAAGTGCAGAGACTATTTGCAACAGTCAGGACATAGAAGCAACTTAGATGTCCATCTGCAGATGCATGGATAAAGAAATTGTGGTACATATGCAGCTGTTCAGACTCTTTCTCACCCCATGGACCATAGCCCACCAGGTTCCTCTCTCCATGGGATTCTCCTGGCAAGAATACTGGAGAGGCATGCCCTTTCTTCCTCCAGGTGGCCTTCCCCACCCAGGGATCGAACCCATGTCTCCTTCTTTGGCCAGTGGATCACTAGCACCACCTGGGAAGCCTGTGTGTGTATATACGTATACACTCACCCATGAAAAGGAATGAGTTGAATTTGAATCAAATGAGGTGGATGAACCTAGAGCCTGTTACACAGTGAAGTGAATTAGAGAAGAACAAACACTGTATTCACATGTTAATGCATATATATGGAATCAAAAAATGGCACTGATGAATCTACATGCAGGGTAGGAACAGAGACATGCGTTTAGAGAACCGACTTGTGGACGCAGTAGGGGAAGGAGAGGGTGAAACGGCTTGAGAGAGTAGCATTAGCATGCATGCACTACTATGTATGAAACAGGTGGCTGGCAGGAAGCAGCTGCATAGGGCAGGGAACTATGATCGGTGCTCTGAGATGACGTAGAGGGCTGGGGTCGGGGGGAGGGAGGGAGGCTCAAATGTACACTTACGGCTGATTCAGTCAGTCTCTCCCATCAGGAAGCTTCCATAGCCTCTTATCCTTCCATCAGAGGGCAGACAGAAAACCACAATCAGAGAAAACTAAACCATCCGATAACCTGGACCACAGCTTTGTCTAACTTAATGAAACTATGAGCCATGCCATGTAGGGCCACCCAAGACAGATGGATCATGCTGGAGAGTTCTGACAAAATGTGGTCACTGGAGAAGGGAATGGCAAAGCACTTCAGTATTCTTGCCTTGAGAACTCCATGAACACTATGAACAGGCAAAAAGATAGGACACTGAAAGATGAGATCCCCAGGTCGGTAGGTACCCAATATGCTATGGGAGATCAGTGGAGAAATAACTCCAGAAAGAATGATGAAATGGAGCCAAAGCAAAAAAAAAAAAAAAAAAAAAGAAAGAAACAAAGAAACAACACCCAGATGTGGATATTCCTGGTGATGGAAGTAAAGTCTGATGCTGTAAAGAGCAATATTGCATAGGAACCTGGAATGTTAGTTCCATGAATCAAGGCAAATTGAAAGTGGTCAAACAGGAGATGACAAGAGGGAACATGGACATTTTAGGAATCAGTGAACTAAGATGGACTGGAATGGATGAATTTAACTCAGATGACCATTATACCTACTACTGTGGGCAAGAATCAATTAGAAGAAATGGAGTAGCCATCACAGTCAACAGAATAATCCAAAATGCAGTACTTGGATGCAATCTCAAAAACCACAGAATGGTCTCTGTTCTTTTCCAAAGCAAATCATTCAGTATCACAGTAATCCAAGTCTATGCCCTGACCAGTAATGCTGAAGATGCTGAAGTTGAATTGTTCTATGAAGACCTATGAGACCTAGAACTAACACCCCCAAAAGATGTCCTTTTCATTATAGGGAACTGGAATGCAAAAGTAGGAAGTCAAGAAGCACCTGGAGTAACAGGAAAATTTGGCCTTGGAGTACAGAATGAAGCAAGGCAAAGGCTAATAGAGTTCTGCCAAAAGAATACACTGGTCATAGAAAACACCCTCTTCTAACAACACAAGAGAAGACTCTACACATGGACATCACCAGATGGTCAGTATCAAAATCAGATTGATTATATTTTTTGCAGCCAAAGATGGAAAAGCTCTATACAGTCAGCAAAAACAAGTCTGGGAGCTGACTGTGGCTCACATCATGAACTCCTTATTGCCAAATTCAGACTGAAATTGAAGAAAGTAGGGAAAATCACTAGGCTTTTCAGGTATGACCTACATCAAACCCCTTATGATTATACAATGAAAGTGATAAATAGATTCAAGGGATCAGATCTGATACACAGAGTGCCTAAAGAACTATGGATGGGGGTTCATGACATTGTACAGGAAGAGGTGATCAAGACCATACCCAAGAAAAGGAAACGCAAAAAGACAAAATGGCTGTCTGAGGAGGACTTACAAATAGCTGTGAAAAGAAGAGAAGTGAAAGGCAAAGGAGAAAAGGAAAGATATACGCATTTGAATGCAGAGTTCCAAAGAATAGCAAAGAGAGATTAGAAAGCCTTCCTCAGTGATCAATGCAAAGAAATAGAGGAAAAAATAGAATGGGAAAGACTAGAGATCTCTTCAAGAAAATTAGAGATACCAAGGGAACATTTCATGCAAAGATGGGCATGATAAAGGACAGAAATGGTATGGACCTAAAAGAAGCATAAGATACTAAGAGGTGGAAAGAATATACAGAAGAACTATACAAAAAAGATCTTCATGACCCAGATAATCATGACATGATCATGTGGATATCTCTATGATGTGGTGTGATCATTCACCAAGAGCCAGACATCCTGGAATGCAAAGTCAAGTGGGCCTTAGAAAGCATCACTATAAACAAAGCTAGTGGAGGTGATAGAATTCCAGTTGAGCTATTTCAAATCCTAAAGAATGATGCTCTGAAATAGATGCAGTCAATATGCCAGCAAATTTGGAAAACTCAGCAGCAGTCACAGGACTGGAAAAGGTCAGTTTTCATTCCAATCCCCAGGAAAGACAATGAAAAAGAATGCTCAAACTACCGCACAATTGCACTCATCTCACACACTAGCTTCCCTGGTAGCTCAGACAGTAAAGTGTCTGTCTACAATGCAGGAGACCCAGGTTCGATCCCTGGGTCAGGAAGATCCCCTGGAGAAGGAAACGGCAACCCACTCCAGTATTCATGCCTGGAAAATCCCATGGACCGAGGAGCCTGGTGGGCTACAATCCAGTGGGTCTCAAAGAGTCGGACATGACTGAGCAACTTCGCTTCACTTTACTGCACTTCACACACTAGCAAAGTGATGCTCAAAATTCTCCAACCCAGGCTTCAATGGTACATGAACCAAGGACTTCCAGACGGTAAGCTGGATTCAGAAAAGGCAGAGGAACCAGACATCAAATTGTCAACATCCAACATCTGTTGGATCATCTAAAAAGCAAGAAAGTTCCAGAAAAACATCTACTTCTGCTTTATTGACCATACCAAAGCCTTTGACTGTGTGGATCAGAGCATAATGTGGAAAATTCTTCAAGAGATGGAAATACCAGACCACCTCATCTGCCTCCTGAGAAATCTGTATGCAGGTCAGGAAGTAACATTTAGAACTGCACATGGAACAACAGACTGGTTCCAAATTGGGAAAGGAGTATGTCAAGGCTGTATATTGTCACCCTGCTTATTTAACTTATATGCAGAGTACATCATGAGAAATGCTGGACTGGATGAAGCATAAGCTGGAATCCAGATTGCCGGGAGAAATATCAATAACCTCAGATATGCAGATGACACCACTTTTATGGCAGAAAGCAAAGGAGAACTCAAGAGCCTTTTGATGAAAGTGAAAGAGGAGAGTGAAAAAGTTGGCTTAAAATTCAACATGCTGAAAACTAAGATCATTGCATCTGGTCCTATCACTTCATGGAAGATAGATGGGGAAACAATGGAAACAGTGACAGACTTTATTTTGGGGGGCTCCAAAATCACTGCAGATGGTGACTGCAGCCATGAAATTAAAAGGTGCTTGCTGCTTGGAAGAAAAGCTATGACCAACCTAAAGAGCACATTAAAAAGCAGAAACATTACTTTGCCGACAAAGTACGTCTAGTCAAAGCTATGGTTTTTCCAGTGTGGATGTGAAAGATGGACTATAAAGAAAGCTGATCACTTAAGAATTAATGCTTTTGAACTGTGGTATTGGATAAGACTCTTCAGAGTCCCTTGAACAGCAAAGAGATCCAACCAGTCCATCCTAAAGGAAATCAGTCCCAATATTCATTGGAAGGACTGATGGTGAAACTCCAATACTTTGGCCACCTGATGCGAAGAACTGGCTCATTGGAAAAGACCCTGATGCTGGGAAAGATTGAAGGCAGGAGGAGATGGGGACGATAGAGGATGAGATGGCTGGATGGCATCACTGGCTCAATGGACATGAGTTTGGGTAAACTCTGGGAGTTGGTGATGGACAGGGAGACCTGGAGTGCTGCAGTCCATGGGGTCTCAAAGAGTCGGACATGACTGATCAACTGAAGTGAACTGAACTGATGGCTCATTCACATCTTTGTACAGCGGAAGCCAGGAAGCAATTATCCTCAAACTATTTTTTTTCTTTAAGTACAGTGAATTTGAAGTATGATTATCAAACTAGGACTATCACCCAGAAAGGGAATGGTTGAACAATGTGAGAAGATAGCAGCAGCTGGTCCACAGATAAGATCTGGAGTCTGATCCAACATTGAAATAACAGTGAAAATTCTCAAGTTCATGTTTTGGGTCTTTGTATGTTAGTTTTCTGTAATTCACAAAATTGGAAAGGTAATAGCAACATCCAGGAATCATTTTAGCATTGCTCTTCTCTAGGTTGTATGAGTGCATTTTAAAATGATTGAATACAGCCATTTACAGATAATCACTCCTTTTTAAAAAGTTGCCCACTAAAATCCCTAATCCCATTACAAATATATTTTATTCACTTCTCATTGCATGTATTAAATTCTGTGTTGGTTTTCTTTCACATCAAGTACAAGAGTGAATAAGCACTTTTTATGGCTTCCTCTATTGTTTCTTCAGGCGTTTACAAAAGCAGTTGTGTTCAACAGTGCATGCCGTTTACATTTTAGAATTTGGTTTTCATCTGTCCACAAACTTTGGAAATTTAGCCATTTTGAGTATTTTCCATGCCTTGTTTCATCCCAGGGGTGAAATTTTTGGAAAGCCCTAGCAACATATGTTCAATCATTTTTGATGATGAGAAGGTAGGAAGGAAAAAATCATCTCTTTTTTTTAAAGGGAGGTAGGAGACATAAGATTTACCATCTTAACCATTTTTAAGTGTATCGTGCAGTCATGTTAACAGTATGTATATCATTGTGCAGTGAGTTTCTCCAGCTTTTTTCATCTTTCAAAACTCTAGTTCAATACTTGTTGAACAACTCTTTCTCCTACCTCCACCCCAAGCAAAACCCATTCTACTTTCTAATTCTAAGGGTTTGACTATTTAGATACTTTAAGTGGAGACAAGCAGTATTTGTCTTTTTCGTGGCTAGCTTATTCACATAATGTTCATCGATGTTGTACCATATTGCAGGATTTCCATCTTTTTTGAGGCTAATTATTATACCATCGTTTGTTTATACCACATTTCTTTATCCGTTTATCCTCTGAAAGACATTTAGGTTGTTTCCACCTCTTAGGCTGTTGTAAATAATGTTGCAATGAATATGGATGTGCAAATATGTCTTTAAGATCCTGTTTTTAGTTCTTTGGATTGCTGGATCATATGATAATTCTAATTTCAATTTTTAGAGGATATTTATACAGTGTTCCATAGTGACTATGCCATTTTACTCTCCAAACGACAGTGTAAAATTGTTCCAGTTTCTCCGTACCTTTACTGACACTCATCGTTTTCTGTTTTGTTGTTGTTGTTATTTTTCTAGCTGGTATGAGGTGGTATCTCATTGTGGTTTTGGATTTGCATTTTCTTGATTATGACTAATGTTGAGCATCTTTTCATGTACTCATGGACCTTTATTATATGTTCTTTGGAGAAATGTCTATTCAAGTCATTTTTTCATTTTCAATTGATTTTTTTTTCTATTGAGTTGTAGGAGTTCTTTATATACTTTGGAGATTAACCCCTTATCATATATATAGTTTGTAAATATTTTCTCCCATTCCATAGGTTGCCTTTTCACTCTTGATTGTTTCCTTTGCTGCAGAGAAATTTTTATTTTGGTATAGTATTGTTCATCAATTTTTGCTTTTGCTTTTTGTACTTTTATTCTCATATCAAAAAAATTACTGCCAAATCCAGTGTCATGAAGCTTTCCCCACATGTTTTCTTCTGGGAGATTTAAGTCCATTCTTACTTAATTTTTAAATATGTGTAAGATATTCAAATACATTATTTGAATGTGGATATTCAGTTATCTTAAGACCATTTATAAAATAGACTATTGTGTAGCCTTGGCATCCTTGTCAAAGATCATTTGAAAATATATGCGAAAGTTTATTTGTGGAATCTCTGCTCTGTTCCATTGGTCTATATAGCTCTATGTCAGTACCATACTGTTTTGATTCCAGTATCTTTGGAATATGTTTGAAGTCAGGAATGTCAGGCCTCCAGCTTTACTTTTCTTTCTCAAGTTTGTTTTGGCTAGACAGAGTACTTTAAAAATCTATATGAATTTTAATATTTTTTGTTTTTCTGCAAAATTACCTTTGGGATTTTGATAGGAATTGCATTGACTATAGATTGTTTTGAGTAGTATGGACATTTTAATAATGTTAAGTCTTCCACTTCTTAACACAGAGTGTATTTCCACCTATTTTGGTTGTATTTCATTTCTTTCACCAGTGTTTTATACTTTTTAGTGTGTAAGACTTTCACATTCTAGGCTAATTTTATTCCTAATTATTTTTTGATTGTAATTGGATTAAATTTGATTGTAATTTAAAAATTATTTTTATATTGTAATTGAGATTTTTCCCTAATTTATTTTTGAGATTGTACATTGTTAGTGCCTAGACATGCAACTGATTTTTTTGTGAAATCAATAAGGTTTCTTGCATAAAAGTTCATATCATGTCATGAGAATAGAGATAATTTTACTTCTTTATGATTAAGATGCCTTTAATTTCAAGCCTGATTTCCATGACTAAGAGTTCCAATTCAGTATCACAGAGAAATGGCAAGAGTGGATATCCTTGCATTATATCTGAGCTTAGTAGAGAAGTTTTCTGGTTTTTACATAGAGCAGGATGTCACCTATGGGTTTTTACTATATGGACATTATTTTTTAGCAATTTCCTTATATGTCTAGTTTATTGAGTGTGTTTATCATGAGAAATTGTTGAATTTTGCCAAGTGCTTTTTCTGCATATATTAAGATGATAACATGATTTTTTAAATCATTTGTTCTGTTAATATGGTGTATCATATTGACTGATTTTCATATGTTTGAGACATTGTTGCATCCCAGAGAGAAGTCTCAACTGGTTATGGCACATAATTCTTTTAATGTGCTGTTGAAATCAGTTTATTAATATTTTGTTGAGGATTTTACATCCATTAATATATTCACCAGGGATATTGGTCTGTAGTTTTCTTTTTTTTTTTTTTTTCTAGTGTCTTTGTCTGGTTTTAGTATCAGAGTAAGGCTGACCTGATAAAGTCTGGAAGTGTTCTAGCCTCTTTAATTATTTTGGAAGAGTTTTAGAAGAATTGGTGCTAATTCTTCTTTATGTGTTTGGAAAAATTCATTAGTGAAGCCATCTGTTCCTCTTTATTGCCTTTTGTATGTTTGCTTTTTAAAACCTCTTTTTAAAAATAATTTATTTTTTTATTGAAGGATAATTGCTTTACAGACTTTTGTTGTTTTCTGTTAAACCTCAACATGAACCAGCCATATGTATACATACATCCCCTCCCTCTGTTGAGGCTTTTGATTTGTTATTCAATCTCCTTACTAGTTACAGCTCTGTTCAGATTTTTTTCTTGCTTCATGATTTCATTTTGGTAGGGTGTATATTTGTATAAATTTATTTATTTCTTATAGGTTGTCTAATTTGGTGTAAAATTGTTCGTGGTAGTCTCTTACGATACTTTTAATTCCATGGCATCAGCTGTAATGTCTCCTCTTTCATTTCTGATTTTTGTTATTTGAGCTTTTTCACTGCTTTTTTTTTTTTTTTTTTTTTTTTGGCTAAGGAATGATCAATTCCATTGATTTAAAAAACTCTTAGTTTTATTGATTTTTTGTTTTCCTACTATTTTATTTATTTATAATCTTTTTTTAAAATTTGGTTCCTTTTGTTTAATTTTCACTTTGTTCTTCTTTTTCTAGTTCCTTGAGATATGAAGCTATGTTGTTGATTTGCAGTCTTTCTTTCTTTTTTATTTTGGCTGTGTGGCATGTAAGATTTCAGTTCCCCAACCAGGGATTGAACCTGCACTCTCTGCACTGGGAGTGCAGAGTCTTAGCCACTGGACCGCCAGGGAAGTCCCATCTTTCTCCTTTTTAAATGTAGGCAGTTACTGCTATAAAGCTCCCTCTTAGTACTGCTTTTGTTGCATTTCATGTTTTTATGTTTTGTTTTTCTTTTGTCTCAAGGTATTATCTAATTTTCCTTTAAATTTCTTCTTTGACCTATTAATTGTCCAAGACCATGTTAATTTCCATGTATTTGTGAATTTTCTAGTTTTTCTTTGCTACTTATTTCTAGTTTCATTCTGTTGTAATCAGAAAAGATAGTTGGTATAATATTCTTAAATTGTTATAATTCTGTGGACTAAAATATGATCTGGTGAATGTTCCGTATGCACTTGGCGACACACTTGGGAATGTAACACTTGAGAATGTGTGTTATGCTATTGTTGGGTCATATTCTGTATCTGTATGTTAGGTCCATTTAGTCTATAATATTGTTCAAGTCCTCTCTCCTTATTGATCTTCTGTTTGGTTGATATACCCATTATTGAGAGTGGGGTATTGAAATACCCTACTATTATTGTGGTGCTGTCTATTTATCCCTTCAGTTGAGTCAATGTTTGCTTCTTATGTTTGGGTGCTCTGCTGTTAGGTGCATATATATTTATAATTGTTATATCTTCCTGGTAAATAGATGTTTTTAATATAATGTCTTTCTTTGTCTGATGATAGTTTAGACTTAAACTCTAGCTTGTTTGATATAAGCACAACCATCCTGTTGTCCTTGGGGTACATTTGGCATGGAATATCTTTTTCCATTCTTTCACTTTCAGCTTATGGGTGTTCTTATATCTAAAATGAGTCTTTTCTAGACAGTATGTAGTTGGATCTTATGGGGTTTTTTTTTATTCATTCAGGCACTCTGCGTTTTTTCATTAGGAACTTTTATCCATCTTTGTCTAAAGTAATTACTGATTGGGAGGGACTTAGTATTGACATTTTAAAATTGTTTTCTGTATGTTTTATAGTTAGTTCATCCCCCTTTTCTTTGTTTGTTGCCTTCTTTTGTATTTCAAAGTGATTTTGAAATCACTTCTGAAATCACTTCTTTTGATTTTTCAAAGTGACAAGCTTGAGTTTCTACTTATTTTCATTTGTGTTCCTTCTATAGGTGTTTTCTTTGTGGTTACCATGGGAATTACATAAAACATCTTTAATTTTTAACAATCTACTTTAAACTCATAACAACTTAACTTTAATCACATCTGAAACTCTGCTCCTTTAATTTTCTCTTCCACTTTATGTTATCAAAACATAAGTTCACAAGTTACATCTTTTTAAATTTTGATCCATTTACAAAGTTTTATACTTAAAGCTATTTTGGGGGGAGTAAAAGAGACTATTTATTGAATATTTCTATCCATTATTTCTTTTTGTAATGGAGATATAATTGACATATAACACTGTCTTACTTTTAGCTGTATAACATAACGATTTGGTATATTGATATTATAATTGTGAAATAATTACCAGAGTAAGTTTAGTTAATATCTATCACCACACAATTACAAATTTTTTTTCTTGTGATGAGAACTTTTAAGATCCAGTCTCTTAGCAGTTTTCAAATATACAATACAGTCTTGTTAACTACAGTCACTATGTTGTCTATTATGTTTTTATTTTTTTTTAAATTTTATACCAAAGTAAAAGTGATTTATACACCACCATTACAATGTTACAGGATCTGGTGTTTGTCTATAAATTTACCTTTATCACAGGGCTTTATATTTTTGTGTGCTTTCATGTTACTGCCTAGAGTCTTTTTCATTTGAACTTGAAAGACTTCCCCCAACATTTGTTTTGAGGCAGGTCTAGTGGTTATGAGCTCTCTGAACTTTTATCAGAGATCTTTATCTTTTCTTCATTTTTGAAGGACAGTTTTGCTAGATGTAATGTTCTTAGTGGAATTTTTTTCTTTCAGCACTTTGAATAAATTACCCCACTCCATTTTGGCCTGGAGTTTTCATAAAGACTCTTTTGACCCTCTACATTGTTGTTAGACTATATCTCTGTGGGAGACTAGGTCCAGGGTTTTCTATTCAGTTATATTGATGACATCACTCCCAACTTTTTTCTCAAGTGATTGAATTATGTTCCAGTGTTTCAGTGGCTGGACATTTGAGATATAATAGATATTTCAAAAATCATCCAAATGTTTAAAAAATCTGTTTCTCAAGTCAGTCATTAATAAGGAGATGTTTAGAAATAGCATAACTAGAACTCTAGAATTATTTACTCATGGAAAACTCTGAACAAAAGGTTCACCTTACCTAAATGTAGCCGCAGATATTGATTTTTATATTTCTGTTGCATTTATTGTTATATAACTTTGCCCTTAAGTGGATAGTTCATTATTTCTGTAGGTGGTATTAGTGTTTTAACAGTAGTTTTGTAAAGAAGAAAAGAACAAGAACATTAAATGTCTTATATTTTTGATGCTATGTTAGATTTAAAGTGATATTCATAAAAGCCTGAAAATAGGGTAAATTCTTCTATATGTTTCACTTATGTCATAGAAATGATGGTATAGTGTTGTTTTTTATGTTTTACCATTTCTACCTCAATGTGAAATGAGCTGGGATTTTAAGTTTTGTCCAGACACAGACTTTATTTAAAATGTGTACATTAAGCCAAGACCTAGAAGAATTCAAGATCCTTTAGTTATTTTCTCTTTTCCAGACAATTTCAAATTTAAACTTCATTAAAGGAAGAACATATATGAATGTTTGCAGTTCTTTGCTGACTTTGAAATATTTTAATTTCAAATATTTTCATTGAATGAAATTGTGTGCTGCACTTTAATTTTATATTATGAACATTTTATTTGCAATAAAGATAATATTGTTGCTTTTGTGACAGAGGCTATATGTGATTCTTATTGACAATTTTATACTCATCTCTATTCTTTTACATGCAAGCAATCTCTATATTTGCTTTTGTAACTGGGTCTATAATAAGCATTCTAACACATGAAGAACAGTCCATCAGCAAAATTGTACATCTGCCTGCATAGTTGTTTCTTTTCTTACTGCCATTCCTAAGAATATGTGACAAGCCAGTTGAAATAGTCTCCTATGTTTCAAAAATAAATTGTAAACAGTGCTGTGGTGAACATTGGGGTAGGTGTTTCTTTCAATTCTGGTTTCCTTGGTGTGTATGCCCAGAAGTGGGATTGCTGGGTCATAAGGCAGTTCTATTTCTAATTTTTTAAGGAATCTCCACACTGTTCTCCATAGTGGCTGTGCTAGTTTACATATAAATGGATAAGAAAGCTGTGGTACATATATACAATGGAATATTACTCAGCTATTAAAAAAGAATGCATTTGAATCACTTCTAATGAGGTGGAAGAAACTCAGAAAGAAAAACACCAATACAGTATAGTAATGTATATATATAGAATTTAGAAAGATGGTAACTATGAACCTATATGTGAGATAGCAAAAGAAACACAGATGTATAGAACAGTCTTTTGGACTCTGTGGAAGAAGGCGAAGGTGGGATGATTTGAGAGAATAGCATTGAAACATGTATATTACCATATGTGAAACAGATTGCCAGTCCAGGCTCAATGCATGAGACAGGGTGCTCAGGGCTGGTGCACTGGGATGACCCTGAGGGATGGAATGGGGAGGGAGATGGGAGGAGGGTTCAGGATGGAGAACACACGTACACCCATGACTGATTCATGTCAATGTATGGCAAAAACCACTACAATATTGTAAAGTAATTAGCCTCCAATTAAAATAAATTAATTACTTTAATTTAACAATAAATTGTATCAGGAAGCACAGAACTGTGACTTAACACTGAAGATAAAATTTGTTATACTACCATGAAGTCATATTCCAACCAAAAATGTAAATCATTTTTGTTAGTGAGGTCTCCTGAAATATAACAAAATAAGCATCAGATTATAATGCAATTTGAATTAAAATCCTTTATTTTGTGATTGAATGACTTCATAACTAGCTTGAAAAGAGTAATCATTTGGAAACTCTGATAAAGGATTTTTAAACTTTGTTACAGTTTATATTAAACATAACAGTATTGTAAAGTAAAATAAAGTTAAAAAAACACATTTATAAAGAAAAAAAAATAAAATAAAATAAAAGAGAGTAAAATATCCAGTTTGGGTTTTCCTATTCTTTCTCCATTATGAATATTATTTTATGTCTTTTTTACAGAATTTTAAGTTTTGTTGACAATAGCACATATTTATTTCCTTTAATATTTATATTGATCATTGTATTTCTCTTTGAGTGTTAAATGTTGAAAAGGTTCCTAGGGAAAATATTGCCTGTTTCAGGCCTTTTACTTCTTCTCTTCATGGTAGTGAAAACATTTTAAGTATCCAAACAAAAATACATCAATTTGACTTCATTTAGGGATTATTTTTACCATGATTTCTGTCGGGATTTGTTTCAAGCTTATTCCTAGACCCTGCAGAGTAGGATTTAATGAGCAAACCCAGCAGAGATATTAAATAGGTGCTATTTTTTAGCTACTGCAAATTCCAATATCAGAAGTTGTATTCTTCATTGAGTCAAAAAAAAAAATTGCTTTTGCTTTAGAAGTTTCCTTTGAGCAGAGAAACATTATTCTAATCTCTCACACTTCACTAATAACCTCTTCTCCTTACTTCCTCTCTCTGTCTCCTCTATTATTTCCTGTCTTTCCACACTTATTAAGCACCTACTTTGTACAAAAACAACTTTGTCTTCCAGTTTTATTGAGATATAATTAACGTACAGCATTGTATAATTTTAAGATACGCAGCATCATGATTTGACTTCCATACATCCTGAAATAATTATTGCTGGGGTCCAGCCCCGGTGGATCCAGGGTAATTGGAAGGGGAGATGGAATCAGCATCCTAGGAAAAAACTTATTTAAGTACAGATATATAGAGAGATTAGAAATGGATAGTGTAGTAGGAAACATTAGTGGAGAAAAAGAGGCTGAATA
This sequence comes from Ovis aries, assembly GCF_016772045.2. Taxonomy (NCBI): domain Eukaryota; kingdom Metazoa; phylum Chordata; class Mammalia; order Artiodactyla; family Bovidae; genus Ovis; species Ovis aries. The sequence continues at coordinate 3,469,625 of NC_056070.1, forward strand.
ACTTGGTTTATGTGGGATACCAATAAAACTCCAAGACAAGGAATTTGCACCATCTACGTTGGGCTACCAGCGCCTGTTTGAATATCAGAGGATGCCCCGCCTTGGGCTCCCTCTCTCACGGATCTTAGAAGCCAGGGCAAGTAAGTAGATGTGGTGAGTACCCACACTCCATATGGGAATTCAGCCAGAAGGGGAAAGAAAGAACGACACGGGGGAATCAGTCTTTCCAGAAACTGATCCAATTTCTTTATTTTCTAGGTTTGCTTATATACCTTTTGTTACACATAGAGACAAATGGAAATTTTAAAGTCACGCAGGGGTCAGCAGTCCTGACCTTTATCAAAATCAGGTGCTTGACATAAATGTATATATATTAAAAAAAGGTCTTGGGGTTTTACATCATCTTCTGGCCATGAGGCCTGCTGACATTTTACGACCCTTTCTTTCTGATAATGGTCAGTTAACCAGAAAACTTATTTTTTCCAAGGATGTTTTTTTCTTAAACCAGGTGCCACCCTCCGAAGGTACCAGATAAAGTTGCATTCCTAGAGGGTGAGGGTGTAGTGGGTTACAACTAAGAAAGGAATTTATTTAACCTAAGGTCAACATGATTAATCTTAAAGGTTAATACTTATTTCTCCTATATGCTAGTTATATTCATTATAAGAGCAGGGAATATGGAGATTTAACAGCAAACATCAGCCCAACAAATGAAAACCCTTCACCAATGTTCCCCTTAAGATCTATTTAGCCTTAAGATAGTGATAAAGTTACATTTTTACATAGCAAGGACATAGTGATTTATAACAAAGTACAGTGATCTATAAGAAAAGAGAAAATTCATTAACTCAAAAAGTCTAGTATTGCTAACATCAAAAACTACTATATTTCCTTTTCTATATTCCAAATACATTAATATATTCCCAAGTGCCTAAGGATATGGAGGCCTGGTGGCAATCATTGACTCAACAATGAGAAAAGCCCTATGCTAATTAAGATTTTCAAAATACTCCAAGCTCTCTGTGCTGTTTATGGTTGAGAGGTAGTAAACAATCATATGTGTAGTGGCAGGAGTGTGGATAATCCTGTCACACAAGCTAGTCTGCCAGCAGAGAGGTTTGACCTCAGACACCCTTGTCACGCCCAGAAATTTTTATTGACTGGAGCTGCAAGTTTACTCCTTCTCCGAGAGAAGCGGTGGGGAACAGCCCCCCACAAAGTCAGAGGTGTAGGTGAGAGCATGAAACAGTAAAGTAGGTAGACTCTGGTTTTGGGGGTAGATGCTCGGGAACAGGGGGTATCCTGAGGCTCGATCTCGCCTTTGTGTATGCCGAAGCCTCCTTCCTCATGACCTTTGCCATGGACGGAGTTCCTCACGCTGGCTCCTGGCAGATTATCACAATAAATTTGGTGAACCCCTATCATCTCATATAGATACAAAATAAAAGAAAATGATAACTTAGGATTTATTCTCTCAGCAACTTTCATATATAACGTACATCTGGGTTGATTGTATTTATTATGTTGTACATTATATCCCTTAGCATTTGTTTATCTTGTAACTGTAAGTTTAAACCTGTTGACTGCTTTCACCCAATTCCATCACCCTATATCCCCCCGCCTCTGGAAATCAAAAATCTGATATCTTTCTCTATGAGTTTCTTTATTTTTGAAGTGTAATTGACCTAACATAGTATGTTGGTCCCTGGTATACAACACAGCTACTAGCTATAACTACACATTCTTCAGCGATCAGTGCAAAGAAATAGAGGAAAAGAACAGAATGGGAAAGACTAGAGATCTCTTTAAGAAAATTAGAGATACCAAGGGAACACTTCATGCAAAGATGGGCTCTATAAAGGACAGAAATGGTCTGGATCTAACAGAAGCAGAAGATATTAAGAAGAGGTGGCAAGAATACACAGAAGAACTGTACAAAAAAGAACTTTATGACCTGGATAATCACGATGGTGTAATCACTCACCTAGAGCCAGACATTCTGGAATGCCGAGTCAAGCAGGCCTTAGAAAGCATCACTACAAACAGAGCAAGTGGAGGTGATGTAATTCCAGTTGAGCTATTTCAAATCCTGAAAGATGATGCTGTGAAAGTGCTGCACTCAATATGCCAGCAAATTTGGAAAACTCAGCAGTGGCCACAGGACTGGAAAAGGTCAGTTTCATTCCAATTCCAAAGAAAGGCAATGCCAAAGAATGCTCAAACTACCACACAATTGCGCTCATCTCACATGCTAGTAAAGTAATGGTCAAAATTCTCCAAGCCAGGCTTCAACAATATGTGAACCATGAACTTCCTGATGTTCCAGCTGGTTTTAGAAACAGCAGAGGAACCAGAGATCAAATTGCCAACATCCGCTGGATCATGGAAAAAGAAGAGAGTTCCAGAAAAACATCTATTTCTGCTTTATTGACTATGCAAAAGCCTTTGACAGTGTGGATCACAATAAACTGTGGAAAATTCTGAAAGAGATGGGAATACCAGACCACCTGACCTGCTTCTTGAGAACCCTATATGCAGGTCAGGAAGCAACAGATAGAACTGGACATGGAACAACAGACTGGTGCTTATTTAACTTCTATGCAGAGTACATCATGAGAAACGCTTGGCTGTAAGAAGCACAAGCTGGAATCAAGATTACTGGGAGAAAAATCAATAACCTCAGATATGCAGATGACACCACCCTTATGGCAGAAAGTGAGTAGGAACTAAAAAGCCTCTTGATGAAGGTGAAAGAGGAGACTGAAAAAGTTGGCTTAAAACTCAACATTCAGAAAACGAAGATCATGGCATCTGGTCCCATCACTTCGTGGGAAATAGATGGGAAACAGTGGAAACAGGGTCATACTTTATTTTGGGAGGCTCCTAAATCACTGCAGATGGTGATTGCAGCCATGAAATTAAAAGACGCTTACTCCTTGGAAGGAAAGTTATGACCAACCTATACAGCATTTTCAAAAGCAGAGACGTTACTTTGCCAACAAAGTTCCGTCTAGTCAAGGCTTGGTTTTTCCAGTAGTCACGTATGGATGTGCGAGTTGGACTATAAAGAAAGCTGAGCGCTGAAGAATTGATGCTTTTGAACTGTGGTGTTGGAGAAGACTCTTGAGAGTCCCTTGGAATGCAAGGAAATCCAACCAGTCCATCCTAAAGGAGATCAGTCCTGGATGTTCATTGGAAGGACTGATGCTAAAGCAGAAACTCCAGTACTTTGGCCACCTCATGCAAAGAGTTGACTCAGTGGAAAAGACCTTGATGCTGGGAGGGATTGAGGGCAGGAGGAGAAGGGGACAACAGAGGATGAGATGGCTGGATGGCATCACTGACTCGATGCCCATGAGTTTGAGTGAACTCCAGGAGTTGGTGATTGCCAGGAGGCCTTGCATGCTGCGATTCAGGGGGTCGCAAAGAGTCAGACATGACTGAGCGACTGAAGTGAACTGATATCTCTTTTACCACTTTAAATATGCTATGCCACAGCCTTTTGCTCTGCAGAACTTCTGCTGAAAAGTCAGCTGATAGCCTTATGGGAGTTCCATGGTATATAGCTTATTGATATCCTCTTGCTGCTTTTAGTATTATCTCTTTATCCTTAATTTTTGACGTTTTAATTGCAACATTTCCTAGTGTCATCCTCTTTAGTGTTAATCCTGTGGGATTCTCTATGATTTCTGTACCTGGAGGTATGTTTCCTTTCCCAGCTTAGGGAAGTCTTGTTATTATGTCTTCAAATATGTTCTCTGAGCCCTTTCTATCTTTTCTTCTGGGACCTCTTCAGTATGAATGAAAATATACCTTGATATTGTCCCAGAGATCCCTTAAAATATCTTCATTTTTTAATTCTTTTTTTTCTTCCTGCTCAACTTATAGGATTTCTGATACTCTGTCTTCCAGGTCAATGATTCATTCCTCTGTATCACCTAATCTACTGTTGTTTCCTTCCAGTGAATTTTTAATTTCAGTTAGTATATTCTTCAGTTTGTTTGGTTCTCTTTTAAATTTTCAAACTGTGTGTTAAACTTCTAGCTCTGTTCATCCATTTTGTCCTGGGTTCTTTGAGTATCTTCATGATTAATATCTTGAACTCCTTATCAGGTAGATTTCTTATCTTCACTTTACTTAGCTGTTTTTCTAGGGGTTTATCTTGTCCTTTCATCTGGAACATACAAAGCTCCTAACACTTGGTTCACACAGCAACATACTTGGTTCTCAAAAATATTTGCTAAGGCAAAGATGACAGTTATTATATGATTTGTAAGTACATGAAATTTTATAGGCAAAACTAATATTGATTTATAGAGACATATATAATACAAGTATATAATAAAACTCTTCTGCACTCACAGAATTTAGTTCAACTTAGTGGAGAGATAAGATCAGTCTTTAAGTATGGTCAGAACATTCATTGCCAGAGTGGGAATCTGAAATAGATGCCATGAGTTATGGGCCTATAACAGGAGGATCAGGACCAATAAAGAATTATCAGAGGTGGTGGATAAATGGAGAACAAGAAGGCAAAGTACAAAAATGAACTAAAAAGTGGATTGGAAATGACAATAAGCACATGAATATATGTTCAACAACATAAGATATCAGGGAGATTAAAGCCACATGAATCACTACTACATACCTACTAGGATGACCAAAATTTAAAAGAGACTGACAATACCAGTGAATGTAGAGCAAACGGAATTCCTGTATGTTGCGAACAGGAATATAAAGTGGTACAACCACCATAAACATCAGGGTCTTACTCTATAGCACAGGAAACTGTATTCAGTTCAGTTCAGTTGCTCAGTTGTGTCCGACTATTTGCGACCCCGTGGACTGCAGCACACCAGGCCTCCCTGTTTATCACCGACTCCTGGAGTTTACTCAAACTCATGTCCACTGAGTCAGTGATGCCATCCAACCACCTCATCCTCTGTCGTCCCCTTCTCCTCCTGCCTTCAATCTTTCCTGGCATCAGGGCCTTTTCAAATGAGTCAGCTCTTCGCATCAGGTGGCCAAAGTATTGGAGTTTCATCTTCAGCATCAATCCTTCCAATAAACATCCAGGACTGATCTCCTTTCAGATGGACTGGTTGGATCTCCCTGTAGTCCAAGGGACTCTCAAGAGTCTTCTCCAACACCACAGTTCAAAAGCATCAATTCTTCAGCACTCAGCTTTCTTTATAGTGCAACCCTCACATCCATACATGACTACTGAATAAAGCTTTGACTGTCTAGCTTTGACCTTTGTTGGGAAAGTAGTGTCTCTGCTTTTGAATATGCTATCTAGGTTGGTCATAACTTTTCTTCCAAGGAGTAAGTGTCTTTTAATTGCATGGCTGCAGTCACCATCTGCAGTGATTTTGGAGCCCCCAAAAGTAAAGTCTGTCACTGTTTCCACTGTTTCCCCATCTATTTGCCATAAAGTGATGGGACCAGATGCCATGATCCTGTAATAAACCATAATAGAAAAGAATATGAAAAAGATTATGTACATGTATGTTTAAATGAATCACTTTACTGTAGACCGGAAACTAACACAACATTATAAATTACCTAAACTTCAATAATGAATTAATTAATTAAATGGTACAACCACTTTGGAAAATAGTTTTGTAATTTCTTACAACGTTAAATATACACTTCCTGTAGGAATGAAGATGTTTGTCCACAAAAATACTTTTACATGAATGTTTATAGCAGCATTATTCGTAAACCCTATAGTGAAAACAATACAAATGTCCATAGATGAGTAAATGATAAACAAACGGAGAATGGCCAAGGGTCTGAGATAACTTTTTGTGTAGATAGAAATATTCTACATCTTAAATGTGATGGTGGCTCCATGGGTATGTATAGTTGTCACAGGTGTGTATAGTTGTCTTATAAGTGTGTATAGTATGTAGAACTAATACTTAAATTATGTTAGTCTATCAGTTGTGTCTGACTCTTTGTGACCCCATGGAGTGTAGCCAGCTGTAGGCTTCCAGGCTCCTCTCTATTAAATTCTCCAGGCAAGAAGACTAGAGTGGGTTGCCATCCACCTCTCCAGGGGATCTTCCCAACCCAGGGATGAAACCTGAGTCTGCTGCATTGCAGGCAGATTCTCTACCATTTGAGTGGCCAGGAAAGGTTTGTATGTAAAATCTACCCTAATAAAGTTAATTAAATAACAGTTAAAAATAAGAGAGGAGAGGCAGTCATGAGAGAGTGACAAATGGGCAGAAGAGACAGGAAGCAAGGCAGAGGTGAGCAGCAAAGGGCATAAGGTATTATATAAACAGAGATGACAGACTGTGGACTTTGGACCCAGATAGATTCTTGAAAACATTTCCGGTGAAGCCGCAGTTCATCACACCAGTTGTCTTACTACCTCTGTCAGTCCTTGCTGATATTTCTTTTATGCTGGTAATCAGTCTGTTTCCTAAAAATTGACATGGCTTCCTTCTTTCTTCACTAATTCCTATCCCTAAATCAGTTCCTAAAAAAGGCAATGGCACCCCACTCCAGTACTCTTGCCTGGAAAATCCCATGGACGGAGGAGCCTGGTAGGCTGCAGTCCATGGGGTCGCGAAGAGTCAGACATGACTGAGCGACTTCACTTTCACTTTCCACTTTCATGCATTGGAGAAGGAAATGGCAACCCACTCCAGTGTTCTTGCCTAGAGAATCCCAGGGATGGGGGAGCCTGGTGGGCTGCTGTCTATGGGGTTGCACAGAGTTGGACACTACTGAAGCGACTTAGCAGCAGCAGCAGCAAATCAGTTCCTATCTTTTCCTTGAAGTTTTCTCTTGACTATTTCTGCCCTAGCTTAACAATTCTTGAGTGAGTCTGTATCATGCAGTTAAGACCTTGATTACTCTCTAGTTGTGTTACTTTTACCCACAACTCTAGTGGAAACTGGTTGAAAGAAGATTTCTTATATTTAAACTTTTGTTACCTCCTGTCCCACATCTCATGCAATGCTCAGGAAAATGTGTCAACATATGACCTTAATTGTCCCCTTCTTTTCATCCTTCCCCTCCAGTTATCCTAGCTTGTTGTTTTTTTTTGCATAAACTAATGCAGTATTATCTTAATTGGCCTCTCTTTTCCATACTTACCCCCTTTTTTCTTGTCCAGACAGCAGTCAGATTGATGCCTTTTAAAACTAAATCCAATAATTTTGCTCACTTACTTAAAATGCTTCTGTGTCTTCCCAGTGCACTCAAAGTAAAATCTGGTCCTGTCCACCTCATTCCTGTCTTTACCATCCACTTTTCTCCTACTCACTGTGCCTCATCAAGGCAAGTCTTCTCCCAGCTCAGGGCCTCTTTACCACTGCTCTTTCTCCTAGAATCCATTTCTTCCAGTCCTTTCTGTGGCTTCTCATGCTTCAAAGTTAAACTGGAATGCCATTCCTCTGAGGCCTCTGCAAAGGGGTGTTCACCTCCCCAGCAGCAGAAGTATTTTCTATCAGGTAACTTTATTTAATTCTTTGCAGGGAACTCAGCACATCCACGGAGAAGGCAATGGCACCTCACTCCAGTACTCTTGCCTGGAAAAACCCATGGGTGGAGGAGCCTGGTGGTCTGCAGTCCATGGGGTTGCTAAGAGTCGGACACGACTGAGTGACTTCTCTTTCACTTTTCACTTTCATGCACTGGAGAAGGAAATGGCAACCCACTCCAGTGTTCTTGCCTGGAGAATCCCAGGGACGGGGGAGCCTGGTGGGCTGCCATCTGTGGGGTTGCACAGAGTCGGACACGACTGAGGCGACTTAGCAGCAGCAGCAGCAGCACATCCAAAATCTACCTTGATTAAGTATTTCTTTAATGGTTTACTGTTCATATCCTCCCATCAGTTAATAACCAGCAGGAAGACAGAGGTCTTTTCTGTCTTGTCATTGTATTTCCCCAATACCTTTCATGGGGCTTGGCTTATTGACTATACTTATTGAATATATTACTTATTGACTATATTACTTTTGACTGTATTACTTATTGACTATACAGTAAGTAATCATCATTGACTGAATGAATGAGAATATAATTAAAAGGCAAATAATAACCACCCAGTGGTTTTTTCCTGAATTTCCTTTTCCTAAAGGTTTTTTTTTTTTTTTTTTTGGCTTAATTTTTATAGGTACTTCTATTGTGACTATAAAAGCTTTTGCTCCAGACTCAATTCGGGACAACATTAAATACTCAGTTTTTAGTGGAAATGAAGATGGAGTTTTTTCCTTGTGTTCTAAATCAGGTAACCCTTGTCTATGCTTTATTTTCTGCTCCACTTAATGTTACTAGTAAGGCATGCATCTGCAAAGAAAATTCAAGATTGGAAAGGAAGAAATTGTTAGATGTAAATAATTTCAAAGTTAAACAACAAAGCATTTTTATGGTAGCTGATGAGATATCATAAAATATTTGTTTATGTGTATTCTCTAAGAATTCTATTCCTCACATTTCCAAGTTAAGCAGTATCTGTCCTACCCTACCTGTTATTTGGTGATAAATTGGTTTCTACTTAAAATTTACCTATCCAGTTGGGAAAATTGGGAATGTAATAGGGAGATCAGTGAGAATGGGGTTGAACTGAAAATAAGCACACATGTCTAGCCTTAGGAAATTTTCAGCAGAGATTCTTCTAATTCGCCACTTAATGTCAACAGTGCAACAAAAAAGGAAAGCTGGAAAGGTTTCTATGTGGTGGTAAAGAAATTACTTCCAAATACAGCATGTATTAAATTTAGCTTTAATAAGACCATTATTGTGCCTTAAATGAATACCAATTGATTATTTGAAACATTCTTTTTTTAATCTAACAGCTATGTCATAGATATGTATCTACTGCTTCGTTGTCAAACCTCCAGAAGAATGTTTTTAATAATTTCTGTATTACCGTACAACTGCCTTATTTAATCCATACTGTGTACACATGGGAAGAATTGAGAGGGGGGTCATTTCTTAAGCAAAAGCCTTCTCCTTCAGAGTAGTGTTACTTTTTTTTATACATTCAGCTTTTGCTCAGCAAACTCTCTGATGTAGCCTGCAAGAAGTCTTCATCTCTTCACCCCATCATATGGTTAACGAACGGTTCAGGAAGCCTATTGGCAAGAAGGCCATTTGCAAACACCACCAAAACTTTTTATCCCACCAGTCATTAAGTCTCTAGCAGTCTGATGTCTGAGGCTTCTAGGAAAGGAGCTGAGATTAGAACGTTTAGGGAGAAGCTAAATATGAGTTTGCACATTTTCCCAGGTCACCCAAATCCTTTTGCCCCATCACCCCTAACATGACCCAGGCTTGGCCTTATCTTCTCTAGTCTCTCATTAAAATGAAGATAGAACACATCTAAGGGTTAGTTCAAAGTGGTCATCTACAGAAAACTCTCTAGTTTTAATTAAATAGTGATTGACTTAAGTTGAAATGTATTTCAAAATTTTATTGTGTCGGACACGACTGAAGTGACTTAGCAGCAGCAGCAGCACCAGCTATAAGCTGTTATGTTGAGAGATACACAACTGTTTAATAAACAACAGTAAAATAAAAGGTCACATCTTTACCACCCATCTCCAAATAAGAGACCTCACTGAACCTCAAGAAGCCCCTGTGTGCCCCTTCCCTCTCACAGCTGTCTTATTTCACCCCAGACATAATCGGTAAATCAGTAATCTCTGTTTGCTATTGAACACTACCTTTTTAAAAATTATAATTTCCCCTTTATGTTTGAATCCTTAAACAGTGCATTTTTTAATTTATTTTGACTTAAACATCATAATAGAATCACACTGAATAACTCTTCTGTGAATTGCTTTTTGCTCAACATTTTTACATGATGTGTAGTACAGAAGCTATTAAAGAAGAATAGCAAAGAATGATATGTACCTGCTACCAAGGTTACAAAATAGAACACTGTCGTTATTACTCATGTTCCCTTTGGGCCATTTTTTGATTGCATCTTTTCTCTCCACTGCTTCAGGCTGATTAATGCCCAGACTTCGGGTATAACTATTTCCTTGTGAATATACAAAATGCATTCCTACAAATAGAAATTTAGTAGAAACATTGGCTTTGCTTTGAATTTACCTAAATGGATTAAAAAAATACCCTAAGTATTTATTGATATTGGGCTTCCCAGGTGGCACTAGTGGTAAGAACCCACCTGCCAATGCAGGTAGACATTGAAGACGTGAGTTTGATCCCTGAATTGGGAAGACCCCCTGGAGGAGTGCACAGCAACCCATTACAGTATTCTTGCCTAGAGAATTTTATGGACAAAGGAGCCTGGCAGGAGGCAGTCCATAGCATTGCACAGAGTCGGACATGACTGAAGCGACTTAGCCTGTATGCATGCATTCTATTGATAGGTTTTTTAAATTCAGAGTTAGAATCATCCATGCTAAAGTGTGTCACTGGCATTCTTTTATTCTTTTATTTTCTTTTATTCTATTCTTTTATTTTCATTGCTTTATGATATGCTATTGTAAATCTATATCACAAGTTATTTATCCATCTGCTGTTGATGAGCAGTGAGGTTTTCTTGTCTGGGGATATAATGAACAATCTCATACATGTGTCTTCTGGTGCACAAGTAAAGAGTCCTTTAAGCCCTGAAGTGTAGGCTGGACAAACACCTCAGAGGTTGCCTATGTTCAGCCGTACAGATGGTGCCAACTTGTGTTATGAAGTAGTTCCCCCATTATATTCTACCAGCATCCAATGAGAGCTGTCTCTGTTTACTTCCTCTTACCAAGCTGGTAGGTGTGAAATATTATCCCACTGTGGTTTTAACTTAGATTTTCTTTCTACTAGTGAGTTTGGGCATGTTTTCATAGTTTATTGAGAATTTCTATTTTCTTCTATATGACATGCAAATTGATATTTTTGCCTATTTTTCTTCAAGACTGTGTTTTTCTTTCTGAAGTGTAAAGACTTTAAATATATTTTATTATTGTTCATCCTTTGGTTTTGTTACAAATTTTTTTTTGTAATTTATGGCCTATCTTTCACTCTCTTAATGACGTTTTGGTTTTAATATTGTTATTGGTTGGTTGCTAAGTTGTGTCCAACTCTTTCAAGGCCCCAAGGACTTGTAGCCTGCCAGGCTTCTCTGTCCATGGGATTTCCCAAGCAAGAATACTAGAATGGGTTGCCGTTTCCTTTTCCAGGGGATCTTCCTGACCCTGGGATTGAGCCTGTATCTCCTGCATTGGCAAGTGAATTCTTTACCACTGAGCCACCAGGGAAGATCAATTTTAGAATGAATCAATCTTTTACTTTTTGGTTTGCCTTTTTAATATGTTGTTTAGGATATTCTTCCCTTCCTTGAGATCGTGAAATTATTCTTACATTGTCTTTTAAAAATTTTATAGTCTTCCTAAGTTTCATATTTTCATCTTTAGTGCATCTAGTGCATTGATTTTTGTGTTTTATGTGAGTTATGAATAGCCATTTCTTTTTTTCCTACCCTTTCTTTTTCTTCCCTTCCCTTTCTTTTTTTCTTAAAACCATGATTGCCTGTTATTCTAATGACAATAACCTTCTCCTGTGATCTGCAGTACCACCATGATCATATGTATATATATCATGTTTGCATGACTTTTCCATTCATTTCTTTGTCTATCCAAACACAAACACCACACTCTCTTAATTACCTTGGCTTTGTAAGTCTTCATATTAGGGAAGCAGCACTCCCTCCCTCAATATTTACCCCATCCTCATGTTCTGCCTCAAATAACAATATATTGGCTGTTATTGGTCATTTGCTCTAACATAAAACATTGTATCCACTTGTTAAGTTTTACAGACACACACACAAGCACGCACGCACACACACACCACACACACATGTCTACTGGGATTGTTTTTCTACAAAAGGAAGATTTATTCATGAATATTGCAGTAATATACAGCTCATCACATCTTCATTAATGTAAACCACATACCTATGGCATGCATATTTTATTTCAGGTGAAAACTCACCCAAATTAATGAGAAAAATGTCAAAAAAAATCATATAGCTTCAATCTAGAATTTAGTCATCAGGCCAAAACATCTTCCTTTTAAATCTTGCAAAGTTTATATAACTATGCATTGTAGGTAACAATCATCTAATAAAATTTTTCCTCTTTGATGATTTTTCTTTTTTATTTGTTAAAAGAATATCTAACATTAAATCTTCTCTCTTAACAAATTTTAAGTGTACAAAACCGTATGTTAACTATAGGCACACCATTGTGCAGCAGATCTCTAAAACATATTCATCTTGCATAACTGGAACTTCATTTCCCACTAAACAGCGACCCCATCTCACCCTGCCCTGCCTCTGGTAATCACCATTCTACTCTCTGCTTCTGAGTTTTCTATTTTAGATCTGTCGCATAAGTGGAATCAAGCAATATTTCTCTTTCTATGGCTGGTTTATTTCACTAAATGTAGTGTCCTCAAGGTTCGTCTATGTTGTTATATGGCAGGATATTATTTGTTAAGGCTGAATAATCTACCATTATATGAATATATCATATTTTCTTTATCCATTCATCTATTGATGGATTTTGTTGGAATTTTTACTGGAATTGTATTAACCTGCAAATTAAAGTGATTGAGAAGGCTTTATAAATAGTTCAGGAAAGAAGAGGAGCATAAAGCAAGGGAGAAAGGGAAAGATATACCCAACTGAATACAGAGTTCCAGAGAATAGGAAGGAGAGATAAGAAGGCCTTTTTCAGTGAACAATGCAAAAAGAAGAAGAACACAATTGAATGAGAAAGACTAGAGATTTCTTCAAGAAAACTGGAGATATCAAGAGAACATTTCATGTAAGGATGGGCACAATAAGGACAGAATTTGTAAGGACCTAACAGAAGGAGAAGAGATTAAGAAGAACAGAAAAACTATACAAAGAAAGGTCTTAATGACCCAGATAACCATAACAGTGAAGCCACTCACCTAGAACCAGATATCTTGGAGTGTGAAGTCAAGTAGACCTTAGGAAGCATCACTACAAACAAAGCTAGTGGAGGTGATGAAATTCCAGCTGAGCTATGTAAAATCCTAAAAGATGATGCTGTTAAAGTGCTGTATTCAATATGCCAGCAAATTTGGAAAACTCAGCAGTAGCCACAGGACTGGAAAAGGTCAGTTTTCATTCCAATCCCATAGAGAGGCAAATGCCAAAGAATGTTCAAACTACTGTACAATTGGGCTCATTTCACATGATAGCTAGGTTATGCTCAAAATCCTTCAAGCTAAGCTTCAGCAGTATGTGAACTGAGAACTTGCAGATGGACAAGCTGGGTTTCAAGAAGGCAGAGGAACCAGAGATCGAATTGCCAACAATCTTTGGATCATGGAGAAAGCAAGGGAGTGTCAGGAAAAAACATCTACTTTTGTGTCTTTGACTACACTAAAGGCTTTGACTATATGGATCACAGCAGATCATGGAAAATTCTTGAAGAGATGGGAGTGACCAAACCACCTTACCTGCCTCTTAAGAAACCTGTATGCAGGTCAAGAAGAAACAGTTAGAATTGGACATGGAACAATGGACATTTGAACAAATGGTTCAAAATTGGGAAAGAAGTAAGACAAGGCTGTATACCGTCACCCTGTGTATGTAACTTCTATGCATTGTACATCATGTGGAATGTCAGGCTGCATGAATCACAAGCTGGAATCAAGATTGCCAGGAGAGATATTAACAACCCCAGATATGCAGGTGATACCTCTGTAATGGCAGAAAATAAAGAGGAACCAACAGCCTCTTGATGAGAGTGAAAGAAGAGAGTTAAAAAGCTGGCTTGAAACTCAACATTAAAAAAACACTAAAAAAAAAAAAAGATCATGAAAAAAAAAAAAAAGATCGTGGCATCTGGTCCCATTACTTCATGACAAATAGAAAAGAAAAAGTGGAAACAGTGACAGATTTTACTTTCTTGGGCTCCAAAGTCACTGCAGACAGTGACTGAAGCCATGAAATTAAAAGACAAGGATAAAAGTTATCCTTGGAAGGATAGCTGTGAGAAAGCTAGACAGCATGTTAAAAACAGAGACATTGCTTTGCTGACAAAGGCCTGTATAGTCAAAGTTATGATCTTTCCAATAGTCATGTACAGATGTGAGAGTTGGATCATAAAGAAAGGTGAGCACAAAAGAATTGGTGCTTTCGAATTTTGTTGCTGTGGAAGACTCTTTAGAGCCCCTTGGACTGAAGAAGATCAAACCAGTCAATCCTAAGGAAATCATCTCTGAATACTCATTGAAAGAACTGATACTGAAGCTCCAATACTTTGGCCACCTGATGCAAAGAACCGATTCATTGGCAAAAACCCTGATACTGGGAAAGATTGAAGGCAAAAGGAGAAAGGGATGGCAGAGGATGAGATGATCAAAACAGCATCACCGACTCAATGGACAGGAATTTGTGCAAACTCCAAGACATAATGTAGGACAGAGGAACCTGGCATGCTGCAGTCATGGAGTTGCAAAGAGCTGGGCATGACTTAGTGACTGAACAACAACAACAACATATTAGTTTGGGGAAAAATGTGTATCTTTACAGTATTATCTTCTAATCCAAGATTGATATGGAAATTCATACCATTTTTTTTCTTTACTAATTTTAATAGCATTATTTTTCTGCAGCATATGTCTTGCTAAATTTAGCCTAAATATTTTATACTTTTTCTTGCTGAGGTAAATGAAATATACTTCTTTCTGGTGGTGTAGCTTTGTTTACTTGAAATTAGCTTTTATATTTTGATTTCATATCTAGAAAACTTGTAAACTCTTACTGATTCTGCAATTTTTCTGTACATTTGACGTATACAATCATCTGGAAATGACGATTTTCCCATGTTTGTTGGAAGTTATGTAGGTTTTTCTCTTCTTTTATTGGTTAGCCTAGCTATTTCGACAGGCATAATTAAAACCTGTGTGCATCCTCAGTTGCTCAATTATGTTCAGCTCTTTGCAACCCTTTGGACTGTAATCTGCCACACCCCTCTGTCCATAGGATTTTCCAGGCAAGAATATTGGAGTGGGTTACCATTTCCTCCTCCAGAGGATCTTCCTGACCCAGGGATCAAACCTAAATCTTATGTGTCTCCTGCATTGAAGGTGGATTCTTTACTGCTCAACCATCAGGGAAGCCCCAATTAAAGTCTAACATTAATCAATATCTTGCTCTTAAATACCTGTGATTTAGAATTCTTTATCTCCTAATATCTGCTTTTGCAATTTGTAAGGTTTTCTCGACCCCAAATTTAGGTCTTTCAAATTAGGCATTATTAATGTTTTTAAATGGATTCATCTGCTTGTTTTCTACTTTCTTTCTTATTAGTAAGTATTCTTTCTTACATCTCAGACTTAACTTAAAATCATTTTATTTCTACTCAAAGTACATCCTTTAATGAGAAGCTGTTGCAATGAAATTTCCCAGATTTTGTTTATTTAAAAATGTCATTATTCAGTTCTTGTTTTTAAGAGATATTTTTGCTTGGCTCAGAATTTCAGGCTCACAGTTATTTTCTCTTTATTTAAGACATTGCTCTCTGTCTTCTGGTTTCCAGTTGTATTAATAAGTCAGCTGTTGATATAAATATCATTTATTTATATCTTTCTTTGGAACTTTAGACAAATATTGGGACCATATTACTGTCTCTTACATCCTTTTCCATATTTTTCATTTCTATATGCCTCTTCTCTTCAGCCTAAGGTAGTACACTTTTCATTTCTATAAGTTTTCTTTAATTATATTTCAACTTCTGGTATTTTAAATAAGTAATCTCTTGTTCCTTGCTCTTGTTTTCAACCTTCTTTTAATATATTTTAATATATTTAATATAATATTACATATTATATGTCCAATAACTTCTGCATTTAAGTTTTTGAAAATTTGTTCTGCTACCTCTGAATTTGCTGGCTGACGTTCATGGTGCCCTGCTTCTCTGTGATTTTGGGGCTTGTTAACTATAGACTACACATTGTTGTGGAAATTTTTTATTTGAGGATTTTTTGATGTACTTTAATACACACACACACTATTTATCAAGCATTTTAGTTGCTTTTATCATGCAGGTTATTCCAATATATCATTTACCATAATTTTGTCAAGAAATATTTCTAAGAATCTTAAATTATGATATTACATTCATCTTTCATTCCACCTTTGCCACATAATCATTAAACTTGTGTCAAAAGGCATTTAATGTAGGTTTTACCAATGTATGTATTTTAAAACATATGCCAAAGTAGAAAACTGGTATGTATGATAAATCAGTAAACTTGATCTCTCATGTTATATTCACTTTTCTTCAGGGTAAAAGTGTGAGAAAATCATTTTATTAGTTATTGGTTTGGTAAGTTATGACTAGTTGGCTCTCTGGTGAGAACTGTTTTCTGCCCAATTGTGCCTGAGTGTGCCCTGTGCCACAGTCACAAACCAAAGTTTACTTTTGCATCTAAACTTGTTGTCACTGTGGCTTAAAAATATCTACTACTCACTGTTTAAACCAGAAGGAATTTTGCAGTTTGACTAACATTGTGCATGTAAATAACAAGTGGTAGTTTTCATTCTATTATTTGCTGCTGCTGCGGCTAAGTCGCTTCAGTCATGTCCGACTCTGTGCGACCCCATAGACGGCAGCCCACCAGGCTCCCCCGTCCCTGGGATTCTCCAGACAAGAACACTGGAGTGGGTTGCCATTTCCTTCTCCAATGCACAAAAGTGAAAAGCGAAAGTGAAGTCGCTCAGTCGTGTCCGACTCCTAGCGACCCCATACTGACATAAAACAAAGTGATCAAACTTCCAGTGTTTCAAGGATGTAGCTTTAGAGGAGAGAGTTTAAAAGCTTTGGGATAACATAAATATTTATCACGTTCTACTTTGGGCATATGCTTATACATGTACGCAGTTTGTAATTGACTGAAGTAACCCGATTATGCTATCTGGCATTGAGTATTTGAAAAATCTTAGTATCATTTTGATGTGTATAACTAGGATAAAAGCTATGCGTGTCCATATATCAGAAGAAAAGTATTGCTGCGATTTTCTTCTCAAGTTATTAAATATATAACTGGCACACTAACATGTAAGAATGAGCAAAAAGTTGATATTTGTGAGCCTCTTACTCAAAAGAAAGCATGGACTTCTGCCCCTACTATTAGACAGAACCCAATAGTACTTTCATCTCCTTGGTGACAGTAGATCCCAGACATCTCTAAGAAAAAATATACATCAATCATCCAAGGCAAATCGGGTATCTGGTAGGTATGCCTGCCTTGGATCGTCTCACAGACTGGTTATTGTCTTTTCTATTTGCACAGCTTTCACAGCATGTGCCAATTATTATGCCAAAAATAAAAACCAAGCAAGGAAAGCATTAGAACTACAGATTCATTCCAAGTGCAAAATTCCAATTATCAAGCCTAAACACAACCCTTTTATTAAAAAAAGAAAATCCACTTTGATCTGCACTATGATTGGCACACTTTCTACTAAGTGACACTGGCAATTAAGTGTTGTGTTTCAATTTTATTTTTCTTTACTAATAGTAACAGAACACAATAGCAGGCTGAATGCCCTGTTTGGTGGAGACGGAGTTCCAGATGAGAGCCTTGAACCAACGTCAACTGGGGCCCCTCTCTCATTTGGAGGTGTGGGCTCAGCCCTTGTTCCATAGAGACTTCTGAAAGCTATCTTCTTTCATTACCAGCTCATCAGAAAATGCATCTTAATAATTTTTCAGCTGCCTATCATTAAATCTACTCTGAATTTTCTATCAGGGATTTTGGTAACATCAGTCTGTGGTTTGTAAAAGTAATTTAGTTTTCTAAAATTGATAACCGAATCTGATAACAATAAAAGTGAATGTATGAATTTTAAAATTTGGTATTGTAGTTAGTTTTTCATATAGAATATAAGTATTTGTTTTCTTAGTCATAGAATAGAAGCAATAAAATACTTCCCACAATGCTCAGTGCTAGAGTTAGACTTTTTAGAAAAGGCTATGGTAACTATTTGGAGGAGGGCATGGCAAGCCACTGCAGTATTCTTGCCTGGAGAATCCCCATGGTCAGAGAAGCCTGGCAGGCTACAGTCCATAGGGTCACAAAGAGTCAGACACGTCTGAAGTGAGTTAGCACGCACGAATGCATGATTACCATTAGCGCCCAGGTAGGTACATGATAGCCTAAAGTTTCCTTGGCCGACTCTGGTTCTCTAGGGAAACTGGATCAGATAGATCAGAACTGTGACTCTAGGCCATATTTCCAGAAACTATACAGATTATTTCACCAGAAGACCAAATTTGTAATAACTCATGCTATTAAATGTTCTCCTTCTAAATTCAGAGCATATGTAGGTATTAAATCTGTGTCTGATGGTGGAGGGGTGAGAGACATGGGCGGACACTGGACTCTGTATCATGTAACTACAAAGAGATTCACACATGCACCGAGTTACTCTCACAGCAACCTTTGGGGCCATCCTTCAGAGCCCTGTTTTACAGAAGGTGAGCCTCTGCTCAACAGAAGCTGAGTTACTTCCTACCGGTCACAAGCTTAGTATTGGGGAAGCCAGGTACTTTACCTAAGTAAAGTATCCAGGGCTAGGATTTGTGCTTGGTTTCAGGTGTCTCAAACTTCAAATCAGTACCCATTTTAGCAAATTTCATTTGATGGAACTTCTGACAGTGAGAGCTGAGTAAATCATGACAGTGGAGTAATAATAACAATAAATTCAGTATGAAATTTAATTGTAAAGGGGAAGAAATAAAGCAGAGTAGAAACTTGAGAAGGAAATTATGTCAGGAGAGGAAGTTTCTTAATCCAGGGGAAAACCTGTGCAGGGCACAAACCCCCAAGGCTCAGTTTCCCTCACCTGGTTCTACTTGTTGCCTCGGGTTGGAACAGATATTATTAGGTGCATCTGTGTGCCAGATCCTGAGCTGGGCATTGGGAAGAGGATGGTGTAAGAGGTAACCGTGCTCACCTTGGTGAATCTTCTAAGAAACCAAGGGGAGTAACTCGGCAGAAACAGGTGAACAAAGACTCTGCAGGCACTTTGGGAGAGACTGTATGTTAGAGACATATGTGGTGATGGTATAGGCAGGAAAGAGGATCCACAGAAGTGGGGACAATCCCAGATGGATGGAAAAGCCTACAGGGAAATTCTAAAATGTGTGTTTGAGAAGCAGAACATGTGTGAGTGTTAGCATCAGAGCAGAGAGCAAAGGGGAGAAAGAGATTAATGAGATTTCTCAGGTGGGAGGGTCTGAAGCAAGTGGTCCTGGGGAGGCTAAAATGCTGAGCTTCATCATAATTGTTGTGGAAGCCAATCAAGGGCTTTAAAGATAGTCACAGTGCCTTTTTAAAATTATTTGATTCAGAATGGGAACTGGATGAGTGCAGAGACCAGTAAGTGGGCTAATGCAGGGGACAAGGTGGGAAATGCTTGTTGCTTGGAGGAGGGCAGCAGCAGGGAGAGGGTGAATCCAGAGATGTCTGACTGCAAAGAACGGCAATGGGCTAAATACAGAGACCGAAGGATGACTTAAGACAGAATGCTCAGATCTCAGATGTTTCATGGTTTCTTTCCCTCCTACATGTTTGAACTGTGTAAATGTCTCTCTCTTCTCACCTTTTGTCACAATGACCCCAGACACTAGGAAAGGGGGTTCCAGCCAGTGGGAGGCATTGAAGAGGAGGAGAGCATGTGAGCATCAAAGATAAAATCATTTTCTATTCTTTCTTTTTTTTTCCTCTCTGGAAATAAAAATAGGAGAAGTCACTGTGAAAGAACCCAAGTTTCTTGATTTTGAAGTCAGAAAAGAAGTTCAGCTCATCGTTTTAGCTGAAAGTAGGGGGCATAGAGCCTACAGCAAAGTAGCAGTCTTTGTCCAAGATCTGAACGATCATCCACCACACTTTGAGCAAAGCGTTTACCAGGTGTCAGTGTCTGAGGGCCAGTTCTACAATCATCACATTGTACAGGTAACAGAAACATGTGTTATATGTGTGTGTGTGAATTTTTATCAGTGTGCATCCAAATACCTAAAGACCTTTTCCAGGACATTAATTGTCATTGTTTCCTTGGCATATGCATTACATGATGTACTGGATGGAACCTTAGGTTGAAGGAAGTCTGGAGTTTCTGAGTTCACCACCCTTACTCCCTTCTTTCTGTGCTCAGAACCCCCCTGCCAATGCAGGAGATGTGGGAAATGTAGATTCGTTTCCTGGGTAGGGAAGTTCCCCTGGAGGAGGAAATGGCAACCTACTCCAGTATCCTTGACTGGAGAATCCCATGGACAGAAGAGTCTAGGCGGCTACGGTGCATAGGGTCGCAAAGAGTTGGGTATAACTGAGCATCTTAGCATGCATACACATGCATGTAGCACCCAGCTGCTCTTTCTAGGGACCCTGCTGGAGATCAGCAGGGAGTCTAGATGGGCACAAAAAGCAGCTCACCTTCTAAGTGTGTACAGTTTAGTGGAGAAGTCAGAAGTATACAATTTAAATTTCTAATGTGATAATAGAAAAGCATATATTGAATGTTGTGCAAGCTAAGAGGAAACACAGACAGGTCCCGATGTTTGCACTTGGTCTTAAAGGGTGAGCAGGCATTTCCCAAGTGGAGCTGTAGCCAAACATGTGCAGGATGAGGTACAGACACATGGGAAGGCCCCCTGGGCTTGGGACCTTCAGGTGTCTCACGTGAAAGGCACATATCCACTGTTTTCAAGCCCAGCCCCATCTCGGGAGAAAGCCCCATGGCCTGAAAGAGATAGCCTGTTCACATGGCAGTCTTCTTGCTCAAGCTCCAAACCCACCCGCCCTTGCTAGACTATCCCTGCTTCAGGACTGCTGCACGTCTTCCTCTTTCCATTCACGATTGAACTGATGGTTTGAGTTCAAGAATCTGGGCATTAGGACACCTACAGGCTCTTGGGAATCTGCACAGAGAATGTGTATAGACCCCCTTCCTGACAGTTGGTGGCTGAGCGGGACATTCTTTTCACCTCTATAACCCATGACCCAGCATCTCATGACTCTCTCTCTGGTGCAGATGGGGCCAGGGGTATAGGTGATCCCCTAGGTTTCCATGCAGCACCTTCACCTGGATATGTACGCAGGCCGTTCTTGATCCCTGCCTGGTCCAGATGCCACCTTCCCTCTGAAGGTGCAGACAAGACCAGCAGAGGCTCAGCCGTCTTGGAGTTTTAGCTCTGTGCTCTTCCCTTGGTCCAGGATCCCCGGGATTTCCTACACTATTTTCGCAGATTTAGCCTAATTGTTCCAGGTTCCAGCGTGGTCCAGAATTGTTGAGCCTTTACTCTGGCTTCAGCCAGGACTGAGATGCTTAAGAGGAAGGTAAGGAGTAAGAGCATTCTCTCTTCCGGTCTGTATGCCCAGTGATGCCTGTTCAGCAGGGATGACTGATGCTTCAGTGTCACTGCAGGGCCTGCTTGGTCACAGTGGACCCTTCCTCCCAGGGGCGCTTTGTCGCAGATGCAGACCTGGACAGAGCTAGACCACTCATGTTAAGGTGAAGGCAGCTTGAAAGCTCCAGTACACCCGATAGGGGAAACAGCCCGACCTGCCAGTGCTTCAGTAACATAAACTTTGAGAAGGCTCAGTCAGGGACAGATACAAGGGGCTTTGTTCATGTTTTTTAGATCATTTAATTTCAGGGAAACTATTAATAAACTGTCGTTTTCCTGTGTCCTGTTCAGATGAACAGGAATGTAGAAGGTTCTGGAGCTCTTGCTTTCTGTCCCCACACTGCCCGGTGACTGCCTTTTGGTTGCAGCCCCACAAACTCCCTTTAGGAACTCCCCCCCCCCCAACCCAACTCTGCCAGAAGCAGTCTTGGTAGGATTGTCAGTCAAGGTGGTGACCCCCAGCCCACCCCACCCAGTCACAGAGGGCTGTCAACTGTGCCTGTCTCATAGAGACTTTCTCTCTCTGGAATTTGAACCTTGGCTGGTAGAACCCAAGATGAAGACAAGTAAGAGCTGATTCATCTTGCTGGCAACAGCTCAGAGAAGCTGTGCCCTAGAGATATCCCTGTTCCTGTGTTTCACCTGGGCACTGTCTTCTCGCTGTGTTTCTTTCCTGGTGAAGTTGGCCACAGTGCGTTAGTGTTGATGGCATCTGAAGATCCTAAATGATATGTCTCCTGGGAGGCCTCCTCTCTTTAACTGTTTAAATGTCTGACCTCGGGGACATGATGGACTTTTTCTGCCTGGATGCAGGTACGTTGCTCGTCCTCATGGCCTTGAGGGGAACTGTCTGATGCTGCCTTTCTGTGCCACATGTTGTGTCTTCCTGATGAGGCCCTGGGTCACCTGAGAACTCTGGCAGCAGTGTGAAGCATAGATTGAAAGGGAAGGGAGTTACAAGCCAAAACCCACTAGGACATCAGTGTAGCCACCCAGGAGAGAGGTGACAGGAGATGGGAGCTCAGGCCAAGGCTGAGAGGCCTAGGAAATAAAAATAAACAGAAAGAAATTTATCACTCAACTTGTTCTTATGCCAGGTCTTGAATCCACTAATAGAATTAGTTTGTAATTAAAATGTAAATCAGACTAAATGGTACATCTCTGTGGAGAGTGATGCACTCTTCACCATTAGTACTTTTGTTTTATCTTCAACACTAGTGCTTGGATGACTCATCAAATAAATCACTAGGATCTAAATTTGCTAGCACTAAATCTGGGTTTTGTTTCGTTGCGCTCAAAACTTGTGGTACTCCAACTGAAATTACTTGGAAACTCTTGCATCTAGTCTATAGGATAGTCTTCTCACCCATCATTCACTTTTATGCAAAATTCAGTCATGTCTAATATTCCTTTGATCATTATCTTTAAAAAGTGATTGACAATGTGATTCTTTCATAATGCATTGCTCTGAAAAATAGGCTTAACCCATTCTGCACTTTCAATGCTTACCTAATGGAGGAGTTGCTTCCTCACAGGTTTTTGCCACAGACCAGGACAGTGGGTCGAATGGCCTCGTCGAGTATTCCATTCTCTCCGGCAACCAAGGAAACGTGTTCCAAATGGATCCGCTGAGTGGTGTGCTAACAGCAAATGTGATTCTGGATTATGAGTACACCAGCGCCTACAGGTTTGCCCCAAGCTCAGATCCGTTTGACTAGCTATTCTGCCTTGTTGCTTTGGGCATGACTTCCTGTTTGGTATGCTTAGCTATAAGATGTGTTTTCCCTTCGCTCCAACTTAAGATCGTCCTTGATACACTGAGAGAGTCTTAGGAAATAGACGCTATTTGGGAAAGGTGATTGGACTACCTTACCTAAGAATGTTAAGATTCCTTTTGATTCTAGGAGTTCATGCATTTGTGATGCCATTAAATATGATATTAAATGAGAGACATTAAAGATATTTGTGAAATGCCTCCTGAGCTATAGAGACCCTGCAAATGTTGTTTTAGATATTTTTATTTTTTTTCGTTATTTTAATTTTTATGTTTACTTTATTTTACTTTACAAAATTGTATTGGTTTTGCCATACATTGACATGAATCCACCATGGGTGTACATGCGATCCCAAACATGAACCCCCCCTCCCATCTCCCTCCCCACAACATCCCTCTGGGTCATCCCCGTGCACCAGCCCCAAGCATGCTGTATCCTGCATCGGACATAGACTGGTGATTCGATTCTTACATGATAGTATACATATTTCAATGCCATTCTCCCAAATCATCCCACCCTCTCCCTCTCCCTCTGAGTCCCAAAGTCTGCTATACACATCTGTGTCTTTTTGCTGTCTTGCATACAGGGTCATCATTGCCGTCTTTCTAAATTCCATATATATGTGTTAGTATACTGTATTGATGTTTTTCTTTCTGGCTTACTTCACTCTGTATAATCGGCTCCAGTTTCATCCATCTCAACAGAACTGATTCAAATGAATTCTTTTTAACGGCTGAGTAATACTCCATTGTGTATATGTACCACAGCTTTCTTATCCATTCATCTGCTGATGGACATCTAGGTTGTTTCCATGTCCTGGCTATTATAAACACATGAAAAGATGCTCAACATCACTCATTATTAGAGAAATGCAAATCAAAACCATAATGAGGTATCACTTCACACCAGTCAGAATGTCTGTGATCCCAAAATCTGCAAGCAATAAATGCTGGAGAGGGTGTGGAGAAAAGGGAACCCTCCTACACTGTTGATGGGAATGCAAACTAGTACAGCCACTATGGAGAACAGTGTGGAGATTCCTTAAAAAATTGCAAATAGAACTACCTTATGACCCAGCAATCCCACTGCTGGGCATACACACCGAGGAAACCAGAATTGAAAGAGACACATGTACCCCAATGTTCATCGCAGCACTGCTTTAGTTATTTTTAAAAAAGTGAAGACTGAATGATGTTTCTCTTTTTAGTCATTTATTCATTTTTGTGAGGAAAGTACAACCCTGTTATCAGGTCCATGTTACATGACTCTGTTCTGATAGAAATAATCATCTTAAAGTGCACATTCAATAAGAGATATATTTTTTGCCTAGAGTTCCAAATATGCCAGACTTACACAGAAATTCTGTGAAGGAGAGAATGTGTCATAGGTCTTCTGTGATTTTTAAAAATTGGTGTTTCCAAGTGTCTAGGCATATATACAGAGATATTTGTGACTTCACCGTCTATAAAAGAAAATGAAAGACTCTAAGGGCACAAAATATCTGTGAATGGG
Source organism: Ovis aries (assembly GCF_016772045.2). NCBI lineage: Eukaryota > Metazoa > Chordata > Mammalia > Artiodactyla > Bovidae > Ovis > Ovis aries. Next base: position 3,494,346 of record NC_056070.1, read on the forward strand.
AGCTGCATCAAGAATGATAACCCAACCTTTCATGGAAGACAACAAAACTGATTTTAAAGAAGAGGTATATGTGCACCAATGAAGATGGAACCCTAAGATGTATGGCTAAGTGAAGGAGGGGACAAGGTGCCCCACGGTGCTTTCCTGCAGGCCTTTTTGAGTGAAAACACACCTGTGAAATTGCACAACTTTAGGAAGAAAACCTAAGAAACCATAAACCTTGTTTCTGAGGAAGTGGTCACATGGGAAGCCTGGACTTCCTTACCATGCATTTCCGTCAGCCTTGTATTTGTATGGCTTTCTGAAAGGCCACATAGACAGCATTTCCTGTAATCTTCCCATCACCCCCAAGGAAGTTCAGTTAGGCTTTTTCTCACTCACTGATGAGACAAGTGACATGCTGCGGTTTGCTCAGGATCACAGAACCATTTCGTCGTCCATCATGTCTTAGCACCAGGTGCCTTGATGCTGTGTTGTGCTGCGTATACCATACTGGCTACATAGCAGACTTCCTTTTGAGGGAAAAAGTAAGAATACAAGAGACCCAAGCCTCAGTATTCTCCGAGGCCAGACTACTTAGATGTTATGCGAGGAAAGTGCAGTGCATTCTTGTGGCTCAGTTGCTCAGTCTGTCAGTCGTATCCACTCTGCGACCCGTGGACAGCAGGCTCCTCTCTCCATGGAATTTCCCAGGCAAGAATACTGAATGGGTTGCCGTTTCCTACTCTTATGGTTAAACAGCAAGAGCCAGTTAAAATGGGATCTGTTCCTGGGCAGACTGGATTAATTTACCTCTGAAAAACTTCCCAACTCTAAACATTTGATTAAGTATTTAGTTCTTTTTGTTTAATATATTTCAAAATATTACTTCAAAGGTATTTTAAAAGTTTAGTTTAAGGTCTTACCCTGTCTTAAGTAGTAGGATCTTTTTCAGTAATATTTTAGTGTAATCAGTTGTTATGATACTTATTATATAAACATTGAAATCAATCATATAAATAAAACCCTGCTACATTGCCTCTCTAGTAATTTTAAGCACAAGCCTCTTTTTTCTCTCCATAGTTGACTGCAGGTAAATCTCAGTCTAGTTGCTACCTGAATGATTACAAATTCAGATTCAAAAGTGTCTGCCCTGTTTCAGGAACTATGTATTTCCTGATTGTAATGACTTTCTGTTACAGAGTTCTTACTCAGTGGAGTCTGATTATCAGTTAATTATAACTCCTTCCAGCTTTGTCCTGTTTGCGTCATAGTTTCAGTGTTCACATCATTTAAACTGGTCACAATGTGCAAAAGCGCCCCTCACCAATTCCCCATGAATTCAAGGCTGAGAGAAATAGGAACTGAGAGAAGATGAAATCTATGCACACTGCCCCAAGAGATACAGAGGCAACCCACGCAGGCTCTGCCTCCACTGTCACCGGGGCAAGGGAACAATTTGACCCTCCTGCCTCTCTAGGCCCCCACCCCCACCCCCTTGTGACTTTTCTGCCTTTTAGTGCTTTCCCTGATAGTTAAGACACTGAGAAAGAAGGATGGCTTCCTCCAGCCTGCGATACCATTAGTAAATGTTTTGGAAATGTTGAATTTTTTTTTTTACCTTTAACTTTTACTTTTTTAACTTTTAACTTTTCTTTTTAATTCTTGAATTCTGCTATTTTGTCTGATTGAGGAAGATATTCCCAATTCTAGCCCTCTGTTTTACAATATAAAATGAAGGGGGAAAAGATATTGTCAGTGATGATTCTACTCAATATAAATGTATTAAACAAAAACTAAATAATTTCTAGTTCTCATATTAAGCCACATATAAGAAAACTCAGTGGACAGGTGATGACAAATTATAAAATAGATCTTAAAGTCCTCTCTGACTGGTATTTCTTAATTTTAAAAATGAATTACCAAGCATGAGACTGGGGATAGAAAGACACATGAAATTGTTCTTATTTTCCAGGAACTTGAAAATCAAGTGCCCTAGTAACTCATGGCAACAAGCATAGTAATAATCACAATAGGTGTCATTTATGGAGCACCTTCCTTACATGTTGAATTCCTGTAACAGACTTAAGATCTGCAAAGTGAAGAAATCAAATTCACAGAGGTAAAGTTGTTTTCCAGGAATAGGCAGCTAGTAAATGTGGAACTTATACTCTTGCCTATATGAGTGGTCCTCGTAGAGCTTTCTGCTGTATCATGTGAATGAATCTTTAGAGTATATACCTGTATATTTACTGAAACAATATAGGAAAAAACACTTTTGAAACTTAAAATAATCATAGAAAATAAATTCTAGCTCGCAATTGTGAAATTACACATGTCAAGGTGTGAGCATGAAAAGATAGGATTTCAGTCACTGCTTTTCTCTGTTTGACTTATAACTGGTGTGAAGAGACTTCAGTTCAGTCGCTCAGTCATGTCCGATTCTTTGTGACCCCATGGACTGCAGCACGCCAGGCTTCCCTGTCCATCCCAACTTCTGGAGCCTGTTCAAACTCATGTCCATCGTGTCAGTGATGCCATCCAAACATCTCATGCTCTGTCATCCCTTTCTCCTCCTGCCTACAATCTTTCCCAGCATCGGGGTCTTTTCAAATAAGTCAGTTCTTCACATCAGGTGGCCAGAATATTGGAGTTTCAGCTTTAGTATCAGTCCTTCCAATGAACATTCAGGACTGATTTCTTTTAGGATGGACTGGTTGGATCTCCTTGCAATCCAAGGAACTCTCCAACACTATAGTTCAAAAGATATGAAGAATCTTATCTCTGCCTAAGTTGGTAACTGATATTCATGTAAGTCTTGTAATACTTTAGGGCCAAGATTACTGAGTCTTTTGAGGGACTTTAAATAAATAAAAATGAGCAACAAAAAACTCTTGGGTTGTTGTTTAGTCACCCAGTAATGTCCAGCTCTTTGCAACTCCATGGACTCCAGCACACCAGGCCTGTGTGTCCCCCACCATCTCCCAAAGTGTGCCCAAGTTCACCTGCATTATATCAGTGATGCCATCCAGCCATCTCATCCTCTGATGCCCTCTTCTCCTTCTGCCCTCAGTCTTTCCCAGCATCAGGAACTTTTCCAATGAGTCGTCTATATATATGCCTCAGATGACCAAAATACTGGATTTTCAGCTTCAGCAAGTTTCAGCTTCAGTCCTTCCGAGGAGTATTCAAGGTTGATTTCCCTTAGAATTGACTGGCTGGGTCTTCTTGCTGTCCAAGGGACTCTCAGGAGTCTTCCCCAGCACCGCAGTTCGAAGGCATCAATTCTTCAGTGCTCCGTCTTTTTTATGGTCCAGCTCTTACAACTGTACATGATCACTGGGAAGACCATAGCCTTGAATATATGGCCTTATCAGGAGAGTAATGTCTGCCTTTCAACACTCTGTCTAGGTTTATCATAGCTTTCCTGCAATCAGGAGCAAATGGCTTCTGATTGCATGGCTACAGTCACCATCCGCAGTGATTTTAGAGCCCACAAAGACGAAGTCTGTCACTACTTCCACCTTTTCCCCTCCTTATTGCCATGACATAATGGGGCCAGATGCCATGACCTTAATATGTTTTCTTAAATATTTAAATGTTTTTTTAATATTTAATATGTTTTTTAATATTTAGTTTTATGCCATCTCTTTCACTCTCCTTCAGCCTCATCAAGAGGCTCTTTAGTTCCTCTTCACTTTCTGTCATTAGAGTGGTACCATCTGCATATCCGAGGTTGTTGATGTTTCTCCCGCCTGTCTTGATTCCAGCTTATAACTCATCCAGCCCAGCATTTCTCATGAGGTACTCAGTGTATAGGTTAAAAAAACAGAGTGACAGCAGACACCCCTGTTGTACTCCTTTCTCAATCTTGAACCAATCAGTTTTTCCATACAGGGTTCTAACTGTTGCTTCTTGACCGGCTTTGGTGTAGTCTATGAGAGAGAGGTAGATATTTTTCTGGAATTCCCTAGCTTTATCTATGATTCAATGATGTTGGCAATTTGAGCTGTGGTTCCTCTTCCTTTCCTAAACCCAACTTGAACATCTGGAAGTTCTTGGTTCGTGTAATGCTGAAGCTTAGATTGCAAGATTTTAAGCATGACCTTACTAGTATGGGAGATGAGTGCAACTTATCTGATGCTTAGCACACTCTTTAGTACTACTGTTCTTGGGAACTGGGATGAAGATTGCCCTTTTCCAGTCCTGTAGTCACTGCTGGGTCTTCCAGATTTGCTGACATATTGAATGCAACACCATGATGGCATCATCCTTTAGGGTTTTGAAAGGTTCTACTGGAATTCCATCACATCCACTAGCTTTATTAACAGCAGTGCTTCCTCAGGCCCTCTTGACTTTGCTCTTCAGAATGTTTGGCTCTGGGTGGCTGACTACACCACTGTAGTAATCTGGCTCATTTGGATCTTTTTGTACAGTTCTTCCATGTATTCTTTCCGTCTCTTCTTAATCTCTTCAGTATCTACTAGATCTTAGTGTTTCTGTCCTTTATTGTGCCCAGCTTTGGGCAAAATGTCCCCTTGATATCTCCAATTTTCCTGAAGAGATCTGCAGTCTTTCCCCATCTGTTGTTTTCTTCTAGTTTTATACACTGTTCATTGAGGAAGTCCTTATTTTCTCTCAATGCTGTTCTGTGGAACTCTGCATTTAGTTGAATATATCTTTCCCTCTCTCCCTTGTTTTTTGCTTTTTGCTATTTGTAAGCCCTCCTCAGATAGCCACTTTGACTTCTTGCTTTTCTTTTTCTTTGAGATGATTGTGTTCACTGCCTCCTGTACACGTTATGGGCCTCCATCCATAGTTCTTTAGGCACACTGTTTACAAGTTCTAATCCCTTGAATCTTTGGAGAAGGCAATGGCAACCCACTCCAGTACTCTTGCCTGGAAAATCCCATGGATGGAGGACCCTGGTAGGCTGCAGTCCATGGGGTCATGAAGAGTTGGACACGACTTAGTGACTAAACCACCGCCACCAATTGAAACATACAAACTTCAAATAGGATAGGTACTAGGGATGTAATGTGGGGCTTCCCTTGTAGCTCAGTCGGTAAAGAATCTGCCTGCAGTACAGGAGACCCAGGTTCCATCTCTGGGTCAGGAAGATCCCCTGGAAAAGGAAATGGCAACCCACTCCAGCATTTTGCCTGGAGAATCCCATGGACAGAGGAGCCTGGCAGGTTACAATCCATGGGGTCGCAGGAGTTGGACATGTCTTAGTGACTACAAAGAGAGAGAGGGATGAGATGTACACCATGATGACTGCAGCTAATTGTTGTATGGTTAAGAGAGTGGGTTCTAAGTGTTCTCATCACAAGGGAAAATTTTTCAGAGTATATGTAAGTCAGGTCCTTACTTATGCTGTACACCTTAAGCTTATACAATGCTGTATATCAATTATATCAGAATAAAACTTATGGGGAAACTCACCCAATGATCTGAAAAACAAAACAATTTAAAAAGAGGCTGGTTGGTCACAAGATAGCCTTGGAGGAGTTTGCATTCCATATACTGGAAACTGGGTTTCCTTGATGGCTGAGATGGTAAAAACTCTGCATATAATGCAGGAGATCGGGGTTCAATCCCTGGGTCAGGAAGATCCCCTGGAGAAGGTAATGGCTATCCACTCCAGTACTCTTGCCTAGAGAATTCCATGGGGAGAGGAGCCTGGCAAGCAATATAGTCCATAGGGTTGCAAAAGAGTCACATATGACTTAGTGACTAACCCTTTCACTTTTTCTTTCCTATTAGAAATTAAACTCTATTCTGTAGGCTATAGAAAAGTGTAAGCAATTGAGTGCCTGTTCAGATCTTTATTTTTAGAAGATGTCTGATAAGGATGTCTTGCAGGACAGAGAACCAGCATCAGACAGAGCAGTTAAGCTAGACAATAGCAGGGAAAGGTCTGTTATGTGGATGAAACTGTGGAGAAGAAAGGAAGGGGCATACTTACTGATTGATTCAGATACAGAGTCCATTGGAACATGGTAATCAGCTGAATTTATTCAACAAGGAAGGAGATAAGAAATACTTCAGAAGTTTCCACATAGAAAAGGCAGGAAGAAGAATAGATTGGAATTGGGATTTTGTTTTTTTCTTCGCATTTTGTAAGAGTAAAAGTAAATATAATCCTTCTACAATTAAAATAATGATCTGGAGCTTGGGAAAGAGATCTTCTTTCAAGATTTAGACTTGGGCTTCATCCAAGGAAAGTGTGTAAAATGGAATTACCTACCTACGGAGATTATGTGAAATGAGAATTTAGGACATTGTCACCTTTTGAGGGCTAGAAAGAGCAAAAGCAGCCAGCTAGATAGATTCAGGGACTAGAAAGAACAGAACAGAACCTGGGAAATGTAGCTTCAGAAAGCAAGGGAAAAGGTTGGACTGCATGGGGGAAAAGTTTTCTGAATGTGTTTGGATTGGAATCTGTAAAAGTATTCCTTATTTTAAGAAGTTTGCAAGGAATAGACTTCTCCCAAATTGTTTCCTAACAAGATAAAACACATGGTGTTATATTTGTAGGTTAATTAATACAAAACTATGAAGTTAATTTAAAAACTCAAGTCAACAGATTTTCATTAACAAAAATATTTTACAGACTGAGCACATAAAACGTCCTATAACACAAGCATCTCCAGTTCAGGAGATCAAACATCTTCATGGTTGTGAATTACTATTCCAGAAAACTTCTGTAAACTTCTGAGAGAAAGGATTTTAATTTATGATAAGAGCTTAAATAAAAATTTTGCCTCATTTGACCAGTATTCCAACAGTGCTCTTTTTTGCATTTTTCCTCATGTGGTTACCAGAATGCAAGTATTCTCCAGCCCTTAACATTCTGTTGATAAACAATGGCCAAAGTATTAGCATAGCACTTATAGTTTTCAAAATACATGTGGCAGGATTACTTCCTCTGTTTATTTCTCAATACATAACATTATGACTTAAAATTTCTTTTCATCTCAAACAAGGCTGATTAAACATTTTGAAATTTATAATATTTATGTCTGCAAGTGGAAAGATGCCATTGTCTGGTGATTAGAAAACTCCTTACATTCTTTTCCAAAGAAGAATTACTGAAGTGGTGGATAGAAAGTATTATAGTAAGTTGAGGAGTAACTAAAACAGGAAGGAGAGACAATTAAAATGGACTAACTTTTCTTTTTCACCAATGTGGAGTTAAAAGAAAGGGATATCTGATGGTGATAAATCAGTAGGATTCAGGCTTGAGAGGGGGGTATGTTTAGGGGATTGGCTCCATTTGACCATGTTAACAGGCAGGAAGTTATTATTCAACAGACAGATAAAGATGAAAGATGTTTCCCACAATTTTTATTCAGTATTACAGTAGTGGAGCTATGTAGTTCAATAGGCAAGAAAAATAATTAAAAGTCATACCAGTTTTTCCCCATTGACATTGAAAACTTTTTTTAATTGAAGTATGGTTTATTTACAATGCTGTGTTAGTTTCAGGCGTATAGCAAAGTGATTCAACTATATCTATGTCTCTCTCTCTCAGATATATTCTCTTTCAGATTATTTTCCATTATAGGTTATTACAAGATACTGAATATAGTTCCCTACTCTGTTCACTAGGTCTGTGTTGTTTCTGTTTTATATACCGTGCTGTGTGCCTGTTAATCCCAAACTCCTAGTTTATTCCTCCCCCGCTTTCTCTTTTGATAATCATAAGTTTGTTTTCCACATCTGTGAGTCTATTTCTGTTTGCAAACAAGTTCATTTGTATCAAGTTTTAAGTTCCACATATAAGTGGTATCATGTGATGTTTCTCTTTGTCTGGCATACATCACTGACAATCTCTAGGTCTATCCATGTTGCTGCAAATGACAGCAAGATTTTTATTTAAGTGCATTTGCTTATTTTTAATTCTGTATTGTTATCAAAATAACACATTTTTAAAAAAGCATCATAGAGATCAGCAGACTTAGACAAAAATCAGCAACCATTGCCTCACCTGTTCATTGTATAGATGCTTTTAACTTGTTTTCTCCATTATAAAAATTAATATGTCTAACTTTGTAATTTTAAACATTATCTCTCACAGCCATTCTGATTGGCATGAAATGGTACCTCATTGTGGTTTCGATTTGCATTTCTCTGATAATAAGTGATGTTGAGCATCTTTTCATGTGTTTGTTAGCCATCTGTATATCTTCTTTGGAGAAATGTCTATTTAGTTCTTTGGCCCATTATTTGATTGGGTCGTTTATTTTTCTGGAGTTGAGCTGCAAGAGTTGCTTGTATATTTTTGAGATTAGTTGTTTGTCAGTTGCTTCATTTGCTATTATTTTCTCCCATTCCGAAGGCTGTCTTTTCACCTTGCCTATAGTTTCCTTTGTTGTGCAGAAGCTTTTAATTTTAATTAGATCCCATTTGTTTATTTTTGCTTTTATTTCCAGAATTCTGGGAGGTGGACCATAGAGGATCCTGCTGTGATTTATGTCGGAGAGTGTTTTACCTATGTTCTCCTCTAGGAGTTTTAAAGTTTCTGGTCTTAACATTTAGATCTTTAATCCATTTTGAGTTTATGTTTGAGTATGGTGTTAGAAAGTGTTCTAGTTTCATTCTTTTACAAGTGGTTGACCAGTTTTCCCAGCACCACTTGTTAAAGAGATCGTCTTTAATCCATTGTATATTCTTGCCTCCTTTATCAAAGCATCACTACGAACAAAGCTAGTGGAGGTGATAGAATTCCAGTTGAGCTATTTCAAATCCTGAAAGATGATGTTATGAAAGTGCTGCGCTCAACATGCCAGCAAATTTGGAAAACTCAGCAGTGGCCACAGGACTGGAAAAGGTCAATTTTCATTCCAATTCCACAGAAAGGCAATGCCAAAGAATGCTCAAACTACTACACAATTGCACTCATCTCACATGCTAGTAAAGTAATGCTCAAAATTCTCCAAGCCAGGCTTCAGCAATACGTGAACCATGAACTCCCTGATGTTCAAGCTGGTTTTAGAAAAGACAGAGGAACAAGAGATCAAATTGCCAGCATCCACTGGATCATGGAAAAAGCAAGAGAGTTCCAGAAAAACATGTATTTCTGCTTTATTGACTACGCCAAAGCCTTTGACTGTGTGGATCACGATAAACTGTGGAAAATTCTTCAAGAGATGGGAATACCAGACCACCTAACCTGCCTCTTGAGAAATCTGTATGCCGATCAGGAAGCTACAGTTAGAACTGGACATGGAAAAACAGATTGGTTCCAAATAGGAAAAGGAGTACGTCAAGGCTGTATACTGTCACCCTGCTTATTTAACTTCTATGCAGAGTACATCATGAGAAACGCTGGGCTGGAAGAAACACAAACTGGAATCAAGATTGCTGGGAGAAATATTAATAACTTCAGATATGCAGATGACACCACCCTTATGGCAGAAAGTGAAGAGGAGCTAAAAAGCCTTTTGACGAAAGTGAAAGAGGAGAGTGAAAAAGTTGGCTCAACATTCAGAAAACGAAGATCATGGCATCCAATCCCATCACTTCATGGGAAATAGATGGGAAACAGTGGAAACAGTGTCAGACTTTATTATTTGGGCTCCAAAATCACTGCAGATGGTGACTGCAGCCATGAAATTAAAAGACTCTTACTCCTTGAAAGAAAAGTTATGACCAACCTAGATAGTATATTCAAAAGCAGAGACATTACTTTGCCGACTAAGGTCCGCCTAGTCAAGGCTATGGTTTTTCCAGTGGTCATGTATGGATGTGAGAGTTGGACTGTGAAGAAGGCTGAGTGCCGAAGAATTGATGCTTTTGAACTGTGGTGTTGGAGAAGACTCTTGAGACTCCCTTGGACTGCAAGGAGATCCAACCAGTCCATTCTGAAGGAGATCAGCCCTGGGATTTCTTTGGAAGGAATGATGCTAAAGCTGAAGCTCCCGTACTTTGGCCACCTCATGCGAAGAGTTGACTCATTGGAAAATACTCTGATGCTAGGAGAGATTGGGGGCAGGAGGAGAAGGGGACGACAGAGGATGAGATGGCTGGATGGCATCACTGACTCGATCGACGTGAGTCTGAGTGAACTCCGGGAGATGGTGATGGACAGGGAAGCCTGGCGTGCTGCGATTCATGGGTTGCAAAGAGTTGGACACAACTGAGCGACTGAACTGAACTGAACTTGTCAAAGATAAGGTGTCCATAGGTGCATGGATTTATCTCTGGGCTTTTTATTTTGTTCCATTGATGGATATTTCTGTCTTTGTGCCAGTACCATACTGTCTTGATGACTGTGGCTTTGTAGAGCGTGAAGTCAGGCAGGTTGATTCCTCCAGTTCCATTCTTCTTTCTCAAGATTGCTTTGGCTATTCGAGGTTTTTTGTATTTCCATACAAATTGTGAGATTATTTGTTCTAGCCCTGTGAAAAATACCGCTTGTAGCTTGTTAGGGATCGCACTGAATCTATAGATTTCTTTGGGTAGTGTACTCATTTTCAGTATATTGATTCTTCTGATCCATGAACATGGTATATTTCTCTATCTCATCGCAGCACTGTTTATAATAGCCAGGATATGGAAGCAACCTAGAAGTCCATCAGCAGATGAATGGATAAGAAAGCTGTGGTACATATACACAATGGAGTATTACTTAGCCATTAAAAAGAATACATTTGAATCAGTTCTAATGAGATGGATGAAACTGGAGCTGATTATACAGAGTGAAGTAAGCCAGGAAAAAAAACACCTATACAGTATACAAATGCATATATATGGAATTTAGAAAGATGGTAACGATAACCCTGTATCAAGACAGCAAAAGAGACACATATATTAGAACAGTCTTTTGGACTCTGTGGGAGAGGGAGAGGGTGGGGTGATTTGGGAGAATGGCATTGAAACATGTATAACATCATATAAGAAATGAATCGCCAGTCTAGGTTTGATGCAAGATACAGGATGCTTGTGCTGGTGCACTGGGACGACCCAGAGGGATGGTACGGGGAGGGAGGTATGAGGGGGGTTCAGGATTAGGAACATATGTACACCCGTGGCGGATTCATGTTGATGTATGGCAAAACCAATACAATAGTGTAAAGTAAATAGCCTCCAATTAAAATAAATAAATTTAAATAAATAAACATTATCTCTCAATATCCTATTATAATAAATGTGGTTTTAATATTTTTACCTTCTTACATCAGATCTCCCTTTGTATTCATAGCTCTGTTCTTCATTTCATCAATAATCAGTGTTTCAGTTAAGTTCAGTTCAGTCACTCAATCGTATCCGACTCTTGTGACCCCATGGACTGCAGCATGCCAGGCTTCCCTGTCCATAACCAACTCCTGGAGCTTGCTCAAACTCATGTCCATTGAGTCAGTGATGCTATTCAACCATCTCATCCTCTGTCGTCCCCTTCTCCTCCTGCCTTCAATCTTTCCCAGCATCAGGGTCTTTTCCAGTGAGTCAGTTCTTTGCATCAGGTGGCCAAAGTATTGGAACTTCCAGGGGACTGACGCTTCAGTGTCAGTCCTTCCAATGAATAGTCAGGACTGATTACCTTTAGGATGGACTGGTTTGATCTTGCAGTCCAAGGGATTCTCAAGAGTCTGCTCCAACACCACAGTTCAAAAGCATCAATTTTTGGCACTGCAGCTTTTTTTATGATCCAACTCTCACATCCATCCATACACGACTACTGGACTACAAACCATAGCTTTGACTAGACAGACCTTTGTTGGCAAAGTAATGTCTCTGCTTTTTACTATGCTATTTAGGTTGGTCATATCTTTTATTCCAAGAGCAAGTGTCTTAATTTCATGGCTGCAGTCATGGTTATACAGGTGTTTACTTCAGAGCCAGGTCATACTTCATAATTATATTTCTTTCCTTATTCTTCCCCTTATCCCCAGAGTTAATGATTATTTTTCTTTTTGCTCACCTGATTGGCTATGTCCCTGTACTTAATTACTTGTAAATATTCCATTAGCTCTATCAGACTTGCCCACTCATCCTTCTCCCCTGATATGCCTCTCATATCATGTATTCTATCAAATCTTCTGTTTCTTGGAGACCTGAGTCCTACTGTTTCCTCTCCTCCTGATCTAGCTGGACAGTATGGCTGTCCAGTTCAGTTCAGTTCAGTTCAGTTGTGTCTCACTCTTTGCAACCCCATGAACTGCAGCATGCCAGGCTTCCCGGTCCATAACCAACCCCTGGAGCTTGCTCAAACTCATGTCCATCGAGTCAGTAATGCCATCCAGCCATCCCATCCTCTGTCGTCCCCTTCTCCTCCTACCCTCAATCCCTCCCAGCATCAGAGTCTTTTCCAATGAGTCAACTCTTAGCATGAGGTGGCCAAAGTACGGGAGTTTCAGCTTTAGCATCAGTCCTTCCAAAGAACACCCAGGACTGATCTTCTTTAGAATGGACTGGTTGGATCTCCTTGCAGTCCAAGGGACTCTCAAGAGTCTTCTCCAACACCACAGTTCAAAAGCATCAAATCTTTGGCACTCAGCTTTCTTCACAGTCCAACTCTCACATCCATTCATGACTACTGGAAAAACCATAGCCTTGACTAGATGGACCTTTGTTGGCAAAGTAATGTCTCTGCTTTTCAATATGCTCTCTAGGTTGGTCATAACTTTCCTTTCAAGGAGTAAGCATCTTTTAATTTCATGGCTGCAGTCACCATCCGCAGTGATTTTGGAGCCCAGAAAAATAAAGTCAGCAACTGTTTCCACTGTTTCCTCGTCTATTTGCCATGAAGTGATGGGACCAGATGCCATGATCTTCATTTTCTGGATGTTGAGCTTTAAGCCAACATTTTCACTCTCCTCTTTCACCTTCATCAAGAGGCTTTTTAGTTCCTCTTCAATTTCTGCCATAAGGGTGGTGTCATCTGCATATCTGAAGTTATTGATATTTCTCCCGGCAATCTTGATTCCAGCTTGTGCTTCTTCCAGCCCAGCGTTTCTGATGATGTACTCTGCATATAAGTTAAATAAGCAGGGTGAAAGCTGGACCCCGTGACTTGGAACTGGTTTACTGCTTTCTATGGTAGTTGCATGCTTTGAAGATCCCATGTCTTTCTCTTACTTTTATAGTAGCTTTGTAGGAAAAGGTGCCAAGAAAGTAAATTCTTTTAGTTCTTACACATCTGAAAACACTTTTATTCTACTTTCACATGTGATTTATGCAATGGATAATATAGAAGTTGAACATTTCTTTTAGATTTTTGAAGGCATTGTTGTTTTATCTTTTAAAACTCAGTTCTGCTATTGAGAAGTCTGATGCCATTCTAATATGTTTCATACATTTTTTTTTTTGCAGTTTCTGTGGAGATTCTCAGGTTATTTCATCTGCAATGTTTAGACGTTTTGTGATTATGTGCTTTAGTGTGGGTATTTCCTTGTGCTGAGTACTTGATGTGCTCTTTTAATGAGGATAAATGATCCATTTTTTGGTATTATTTCACTGATAATTACCTCCCTTCTGTTTATTGTTTTGTGTTTTTTTGTTTGTTTGTTTACTTTACCCTGTTTTTTTTTCCTGGATCCTATTCAGTCAAGTGTTAGGCTGCCAGGATTGATCCTTTGTCAGCGATACTTTATTCTCCACTTTCCATTTTTTTGTGTGGGGGTTTATTTTTGTTGTTTTATTTTTCTGCGAGATTTTCTTAATTATAACCTTCTAAAGTTTCTTTTTTGTTGTTGTTGTTTTTAGTTTAATTTTTTTTGAATATTATATATTTTATAATTTTCAACAACTCTTTCTTAATCTTTGAGCTTTTCCAAAGCATCGTGTACTTATTTATGTGTTATCTTATGAGAGCTCTCCTAAGACATTAGTTAGAATTATTTTTTCCTAGTCTTTTCCTCTTTCAAAATCTCTGTGTCCTCTGGATTTATTTCTTCTGCTTGTCTAGTTTATCCTCTTTTATTCATGTGAGAGACTTTCTGTGAGTAAATAACCATCCTTGGTCCTAAGTGAGGCAATATCGAAGTCAGAATCTCCTGATGGATCTCGTTGACCAGCATGCTTGGCTTTCAGATGAACCAGAGAAGAACTTGACTACTTTGCAGGATGACATGTAAATAACAATATATAGAGAGGGGTTTTCCCCTTTGGGAGGAGATTTCATTTCTTTAGGGACAGTTCCTCAATATTACTGGGTATGAACATCAGACATTGTTTTGCCTGGGAGTGAAAAGAAATGGGCAAGGAATCTTGATTGTTCTATATTTTGAATTTAATCTTTTAGGCTATTTTTAGCTCAGTATCTCACCCTGCATTTTGCCATGTTTTGAGCCTCTCCTTGGTTATGTGGGGACAAATCTGTTTCTCACTCATCCTTGTCTTCCTTCAAATGCAGGGTGGATTTTAATCTATGCATTCCTCTGCCATCTGACTTCCCAGGTGACACAGTAGTAAAGAATCCACCTGCCAATACAGGAGATGCAAGAGATGTGAGTTCAATCTCTGGATCAAGAAGACCCCTGGAGTAACAAATGGCAACCCACTCCAGTATTGTATTCTTGCCTGGAAAATTTCATGGACAGAAGAGCCTGACAGGCTATAGTCAGTGGGGTCTCAAAGAATCAGACCTGACTAAGAGTGTGCACACACACACACTCACACATACACACTCACACACACACACTCACACACATCTCTAACTGCTTTTCAGTCTGCTTGCATTTTTCAGACATGTGTTGAAACTTCTCGCCCATTCCACTCACTAATATCTTCACCCATTTCTTTTTAGCCTTATCAACATATACCTTATTCTAAGTTCATTTGCCATTGTTATAGCAGAATCTCTAGAGGAATAGGAAATAAAATCTGTGTAGATATAACCAGAAGTTATAGCTCTTCCTTTCAGAGGTGTTATGATGTTGACCGATATTTTGTTTCTCTTGGAATTACAGAAGAGACATTTAGTTCTGGGAATATATTTAATAAACTGTTGAGAGAGAGTTTTGAAAAATCCTCTATCACTATCTTAGGTATTAAGGCAATCAGAAAAGAATCTGCCGGATTGAAGTCTCATTTAAAATTTAACATGATAAAAAGCAGCTTCCCACCACTGGTGGATTAGGAGAACTATGCTCTGAACTAGAATGGGACTTTTTTTATCCAGTGAACTTCATTTGTCATCTCTGCTGATATGCTCATCAGGGCAATAGTTTTGGAACATGGAGCCAGTTAGGCTGACAACAGCCAAGAATTTTGCAAAGCCTGCCAAAGAGCCATCACAGAAAACTTGAGGTATTGTAGAAGTTATGTGCAGAATTTCAGTGGATCTGCCTCCGTAACTTTTTATTTGTGCCTCAAGCCACTGAGGAACCTTGACTTGTCCTTTTGTTTTTAAACAGGATCATATTTCTGTCTATGTCAAAGAATCTTGCTTTTTAACATGACATAGATATTATATAGAACCCCTGAAATTGCAATACTGTGAAAAGAAGAGTCCTTATGACCACAGAGGAAGAATAAACAGAGCCATAACTTTAATGTCTCTGCTGAGACTTTAGTGTGTCACTGGGGAGGGGTAGGCAGCAGGGACAGAGAACATGATGAGTCGATTATTTTTTGTAAAATTTTTCCATATGTACCTGACTTACATTCATGCTAACAAAACAGACTTTCTAGGCTCTTAAAGTGTGAAATTTAAGTAGTTGTTCTAATGATGGCCCAACTTCAGTAGTATAGAAGGCAGCCTGTATGCTTTGTGAACCATAGATAGGCAGTGATTATTTTCTACTAAGTAGAATTTAAACCAACAAAAAGTTGATGCTTTTTTCAGTTCAGTTCAGTCACTCAGTCGTGTCTGACTCTTTGTGACCCCATGAACCACAGCACGCCAGGCCTACCTGTCCATTACCAATTCCCGGAGTCCACCCAAACCCATGTCCATTGAATGAATGATGCCATCTAACCATCTCATCCTCTGTCGTCCTCTTCTCCTCCCACCTTCAATCTTTCCCAGAATCAGGGTCTTTTCAAATGAGTCAGCTCTTCGCATTAGGTGGCAGACGTATTGGAGTTTCAACTTCAAAATCGGTCCTACCAATGAACACCCAGGACTAATCTCCTTCAGGATGGACTGGTTGGATCTCCTTGTAGTCCAAGGACCTCTCAAGAGTCTTGTCCAACACCACAGTTCAAAAGCATCAATTCTTTGGCACAGAGCTTTCTTTATAGTCCAACTCTCACATCCATACATGACCACTGGAAAAACCATAGGCTTGACTAAACAGACCTTTGTTGACAAAGTAATGTCTCTGCTTTCTAATATGCTCTCTAGGTTGGCCATAACTTTCCTTTCAAGGAGTAAACGTCTTTTAATTTCATAGCTGCAATCACCATCTGCAGTGATTTTGGAATACAGAAAAATAAAGTCAGCAACTGTTTCCACTGTTTCCCCATCTATTTGCCATGAAGTGATGGGACCGGATGCCATGATCTTAGTTTTCTGAATGTTGAGCTTTAAGCCAACTTTTTCACTCTCCTCTTTCACTTTCATCAAAAGGCTCTTTAGTTCTTCTTCACTTTCTGCCATGCTGCTGCTACTGTTGCTAAGTCGCTTCAGTCGTGTCCAACTCTGTGTGACCCCAGAGATGGCAGCCCACCAGGCTTTGCCTGGGATTCTCCAGGCAAGAACACTGGAGTGGCTTGCCATTTCCTTCAATGCATGAATGTGAAAAGTAAAAGTGAAGTCGCTCAGCTGTGTCAGACTCTTTGCGACCCCATGGACTGCAGCCCACCAGGCTCCTCTGCCCATGGGATTTTCCAGGCAAGAGTACTGGAGTGGGGTGCCATTGCCTTCTCCATAAGGGTGTGTCATCTGCATATCTGAAGTTATTGATATTTCTCCCGGCAATCTTGATTCCAGCTTGTACTTCCTCCAGCCCAGTGTTTCTCATGATGTACTCTGCATATCAGTCAAATAAGAAGGGTGACAATATCAGCATTGGTGTACTCCTTTTCCTATTTGGAACAAGTCTGTTGTTCCATGTCCAGTTCTATCTGTTACCTCCTGACCTGCATACAGGTTTCTCAAGAGGCAGGTCAGGTGGTCTAGTATTCCCATCTCTTTCAAAATTTTCCACAGTTTATCGTGATCCACACAGTCAAAGGCTTTGGCATAATCAATAAAGCAGAAATAGATGTTTTTCTGAAACTCTCTTGCTTTGTCAGTGATCCAGCGGATGTTGGCTATTTGATCTCTTGTTCCTCTGCCTTTTCTAAAACCAGCTTGAACATCAGGAAGTTCACAGTTCACGTACTGCTGAAGCCTGGCTTGGAGAATTTTGAGCATTACTTTACTAGCGTGTGAGATGAGTGCAATTGTGCAGTAGTTTGAGCATTCTTTGGCATTGCCTTTCTTTGGGATTCGAGTGAAAACTGACCTTTTCTAGTCTTGTGGCCACTGCTGAGTTTTCCAAATTTGCTGGCATATTGAGTGCAACACTTTCACAGCATCATCTTTCAGGACTTGAAATAGCTAAACTGGAATTCATCACCACCACTAGCTTTGTTTGTATTGATGCTTCCTAAGGCCCACTTGACTTCACATTCCAGAATGTCTGGCTCTAGGTGAGTGATCACACCATCGTGATTATCTGGGTCATAAAGATCTTTTTTTGTACAGTTCTTCTGTGTATTTTTGCCACCTCTTCTTCATCTCTTGTGCTTCTTTTAGTTTAGGTCCCTACCATTTCTGTCCTTTATTGAGCCCATCTTTGCATGAAATCTTCCCTTCGTATCTCTAATCTTTTTTACATGATTTTAAAAATTTAAGGTTGGAAGAAAAAGAACACTTATCAAGTAAGCTAAGAATGGGAAAGAAAGTAGAAGGGTGACTCAGCGTGGTGAGTAGAAGTGTGTCAGGGTGGTGACAGAAAGGGAGAAGTTGAAGACACTAATAAGGTTTCTGAGTCGGTTACTGGAGAAGTAAGTTGTACCATCATCCAAGAGAGACTGAATCACTACATGTAGATTCTTTCAGATCATGGACTTTTACCTCTACTTTACAGTCCTAGTCAAGAAAGAAGACTCAGTTTCTCAAAAAATAGTATCACTAGCTGTCTAATTCCACTTCTGAAAGGAAGATCATCTTCCAATTGACAATTTACTTTATTACTAAGATACTCTCCTGTAACTCATACTGTTTAGAAGGCAGTGGGAAGCTAATGATTATACCTTACAGTGTGATATATACCCAGGAAGAGAGACACATTGAAAAGTATCACAGTGGAGTACAACTTTCCAGTCAACTAAGACCTGTACTTAAATCCTGGCTCTGTCATCTGATATATTTATAATCTTGAGCAAATCTTGAGAAACCAACATCAACATATATTAAAGAAAGCCAAATAAGGCAAGACATATGTCCTCAAGGAATTTATAGGAGAGGTAGACAAATAAGTCATTAAGAAGAAAGAATGATGATTGCTATGGTGAAAGAATGTGCAGGGTGCTATGGGGCAGAGAAAGGGGCACCCAAATCAGATGAGATGCCAGGGAAAGCTTACAGAGATGTTAGCTTTGAAAGACCAAAGGGGTGTACTTACAGGAATTCCAGGCAGAAGCTATGTCCCAGAAGGTTATATGTACGTGCTCAAGACTTATATTACCTCTTGTAGACATGGAGAGCCAAGGAAAGGTTTTAATTAGAGGAGACAGGTTTTCAAACCAGAATTTTTGATAAAGCAATTGAGGAGTTGCAGAGTGGAGGATGAAGAGGAGCATTTGAGACTTGCAATAGGAAGATTGGTGAGTAGCAAGCACTCCAGTTGAGGAAAGATATGGTGAATACACAGCATGCCAGCCAAAGATGGTAAGGGGATGAGGTTAGAGCAGACACCTTGTCCTGCTTTGCCTGAGACTGTCTTGCTTTAAAAAGAAACTGGAAACCAGAATTGAAAGAGACACATGTACCCCAATGTTCATCACAGCACTGTTTATAATAGCCAGGATATGGAAACAACCTAGATGTCCATCAGCAGATGAATGGATAAGAAAGCTGTGGTACATTACACAATGGAGTATTACTCAGCCGTAAAAAGAATTCATTTGAATCAGTTCTGATGAGATGGATGAAACTGGAGCCAATTATACAGAGTGAAGTAAGCCAGAAAGAAAAACACCAATACAGTATACTAACACATATATATGGAATTTAGGAAGATGGCAATGACGACCCTGTATGCAAGACAGGAAAAAAGACACAGATGTGTATAACGGACTTTTGGACTCAGAGGGAGAGGGAGAGGGTGGGATGATTTGGGAGAATGGGAATTCTAACATGTATACTATCATGTAAGAATTGAATCGCCAGTCCATGTCTGACGTAGGGTACAGCATGCTTGGGGCTGGTGCATGGGGATGACCCAGAGAGATGTTGTGGGGAGGGAGGTGGGAGGGGGGGTCATGTTTGGGAACGCATGTAAGAATTAAAGATTTTAAAATTAAAAAAATAAATAAATTAAAAAAAAAGAAACTGAAAGTACCGCACCCCAGGAAGCCTTTCAGTCCCTATGAAGCCAGTCGGATGACCAGTTCATCTGAGGCTCTGAGGTGGGAGTGAGATGGATAGGTATACTGATCCAAATCATATTCAGATGGTAAAATCTATAAGACTCATAACGACTTAGATGTTGTCAGGGTGGTGACAGAAAGGGAGAAGCTGAAGACACTAATAAGGTTTCTGAGTCAGTTACTGGAGAAGCAAGTTGTGCCGTCATCCAACAGAGACTGAATCACTGCATGTAGATTCTTTCAGATCATGGACTTTTCCCTCTACTTTACAGTCCTAGTCAATAAACCATCTTTTGCGTGTGTATTATTCGTGGGAGTGCCCTCTGTTAATTCTTCAATTTTGATTGATTTGCAATTTAGATCTGAAAGAGAAATACAAAACAAACTTTTAGTGACTCTATCTTTTGTTGGTGCAGTAAAATGGAAATATGTATCAATGGCAATATTCAGGACATGTGTGGCAGAGTGGAGGCAGTTACTTATCTAAAGAACAGGTATTGGTGTTTGTACTTTTTAAGTTGTTCTTAGTAGAAAAGGACTGAAATTTATAGTCTGTCTCCCAGAGAGAGTCCATTTATTTTAAATAACCAAGATTGATTTGATTCTTTAAATGTGTCAAAAAATACACTTCAGACTACCATGCTTATGAAATAAACTTTAAATGATGCCTTTTAGAAAAGTCAGGGGAGAAATAAAAAAGCTAGTCAGCTCATTTTAAAATTTTCAAGTGGATATTTGATATTTATGTTGTTTTCTTATTCTCTGGATGATGGATAACATTCCTTGATTCTTTTCCAAACCAGTTTGATTGTACAAGCAACAGATAAAGGCATTCCCAGGCTTTCTGACACAACTGTGATCAAGATACAGGTGATTGACATAAATGACAATGCCCCAACTTTTCTCCCCTCTGAAGCAG
This sequence comes from Ovis aries, assembly GCF_016772045.2. NCBI lineage: Eukaryota > Metazoa > Chordata > Mammalia > Artiodactyla > Bovidae > Ovis > Ovis aries. The sequence continues at coordinate 3,514,777 of NC_056070.1, forward strand.
TGGAAATTGCTGAAAGTAAGTGTGATCATTTGAAATAATGGTTTTGATTAACTTGTATATCGTCTACTATTTTTTCAGCGGGATGCTGTGTTAAATATGCATACTATTCCTCAGCAACCACACATCTATAAATTGTTTTTATCTTCATTTTACAGAATAGAAAATGGAGAGTCAAAAATTAAATATAAAATGTCAAAGAAGTTAAAAGTTAAAGTTGAGGTTTGCATTCAAACCAGCAGGAAGCTGAGCTCCCAAGGTCAAACCACTACTCCACACAGCTTCTTTTGTATACAGACATTTTTTAAAAGTGAAATCTGCTCAATGAAGCATCTTTTGTTGGTTGTGATGGTCACCCTAAAGCTCCCCTGAGAGAAAGTGATGTTATTAGACTGATAACTTTGTCAGTCTTTGAGTTACTAAACTCAGGTTCAGCTGCTCACCACTTGAAAGCCAATATTCGAGAGGCAAGTGTTAGAAAGGAAAGGTTGCTTTATTCAGGAGGCCAGTAACTTGGGGAAGAAGGCATATACTGTGTCCAAAGGCCAATTCCACAGTGCTAATAGGGGGCAACAGCTTTTAACGGGGAGCTTCATGGGCGTATGGTTAGAGTAAGGGCCTCCATGCAGAGTCACCTCTGAGGATCATCTTGAAATTGGTCATGTGGTAGTCTGACCATTATCTTGATTGTTTTAAGCCCAGTTAATCTTCAGTTCCAGAACTGGTTGGTTCTCATTTCTCTGAGGTCAGTTCTCAGAATTGTGATAGCGTATGCTATGGCTACAGTCTGGTCATCATGGAGTTAACTTCTTCCACCTGGTGGAGGTTTCATTATCTACAAGACAGCTCATAGAGTATGGCTCAGAATGTTCTCTATAGCGCTTGAGGAAGAACTCAAGGTCCTTGACTTTGCTTGAGACCTGAACCTGATATTATTTTGTCCTATTTGGCTGCTTTTCCTTTGTTTCTGTGTCTCCTCATTTCTCTAAGTTTATTTGATTAATATTATTTGTTATGGGGGCATGCTGGGTGGCTTGCAGAGTCTGAGTCCTTTGACCTGGAATCTAACCCAGGCCAAAACAAGGAGTCCAAACCCCTGAACTGCCAGGGAATTCCCTAAATTTATTCTTTGGCTAAATTTTTCCTATGGAAAAAAGACAAGGAAAGGCCATGGTAGAGGAGGGTTTGTCCCAGGAAGGCCCCATAGGGCCCTGCTCAGTTTATTTGCAATATACTAATGACAAGTAATAAGTGAAGGGAGTTGGATGATTTTTGCACAGTCATCATTTTCCGCTGCTGCTGCTGCTGCTGCTGCTGCTGCTGCTGCTGCTGCTGCTGCTATTAAGTCACTTCATTGGTGTCCAACTCTGTGCAACCCCATAGACGGCAGCCCACCAGACTCCCCCCGTCCCTGGGATTCTCCAGGCAAGAACACTGGAGTGGGTTGCCATTTCCTTCTCCAATGCATGAAAGTGAAAAATGAAAGTCGCTCAGTTGTGTCCGACTCTTAGCGACCCCATGGACTTCAGTCCACCAGGCTCCTCCGTCCATGGGATTTTCCAGGCAAGAGTACTGGAGTGGGGTGCCATTGCCTTCTCCTTCCTCTACTACTATAAGCTAAAGTTCAACTTCTGCCGAAAACTTTTATCACATTAATGGTAGAGGTTGAAAATACAAAGTTTTACATGATATGCTGATTCATCTTAATTTTTTGGGTCTCTGGGCTACATGATGACTCCATAGTCTGTGATCTCAAAGTTGTCTGTGGTCAACAGCTGTACTGGTAAAACCCAACCCAACTTTTTATAGTTGAAATTGCAGATAATGGCCCATCACTCTCCTCTCTCTTTTCACTCTTAATATCCAACTTATTCCTAAAATGTGCCTAACATTTTGTTATGTTCACTTTCCAAACAAATTACAAACATCACTGCTCAAAGAGGGGTATATTCCAGCAATTTTTATATATAAGAATACCTACAAATATTTTAAATAATTTAAAATATTATACTAATAAAAAAATTGTCTAGTTTTACCTCTCACCTATTTGATGTGTTTTCATCTGCTTTTACTGAAAGTGCTATTCTAAAGCACATGCATTGGAATCAAAATGCAGTAATGTGCTCAGAATAAATATATCACAAAAATAAACCGTGTATATCAAAACTTACCATAAGGAGTCAAGTGTAATTGGTGCATGTCAAGGGTGTTCAAATTTGAAATGTGAAAATTATTAGTCTCATACACAGTGGAATTATTCTAAATGTCCTGGAATCTTCTTTCTACCTGTACCATACCTATGAAGTCCAAACCAAAGTCCCTGTCCTGGCAGCTTAAAGAACACATATGTTATGTGAGACATTTACCATGACATCTATTTGTGATTTGTGTGTGTGTGAATACTATTAGAGATCTTTTGTGATCACCAGTATGAAGTATACTTTCTATAGTCTTGATAATTTTGAGAGTCGGGTTTTAAGAGAAGGAAGCAGTGTGTGCCTCTCAAAAGAAATGATTTTATAAAAATGAATATGAGGAACTAAGTATCTAGCTTCAGTATCAAAACATTTTCATTTAAATCTTGCTTGCTTTTCAGAATTTTATGTTTTGAATAATAATCTTCTTCCTACCCACATCACCCATGAATATATGATTTTGATATGGAAATTATATAGTGCAAATAAGTGACTTACAATGTTTCTTGGTGCTGGGATTGTGTGACAAACATATGATAAAAAGTGAAATATAAAATTGAAAATAGTCTACCTCTTCAATTCCCTACTCAGTGGTAAATTTTCCCTTTTATTGGGCTCATGAATTCTTCAGAGTTTTTATTCAGTTTGTAATGAGCCTTGTATGAGAAATCATGCCAAGAAACAGCAAATCACACTGGACAAAAAATAAAAATGCTTGGATTGAACTATTAAAGAAAAATATTTCAAAGGATGACTTTTAATGGAGACTGACAGTGGTCATGACTATTTCAGATTCTTTGCCTGGCACGATTGTGACTCGGATATCAGTTTATGATGTGGATTCGAATCCAGCTTTCACCTTCAGTTTTGTCAAAGAGAGTAATTCTGGAACCAAGTTTGCTATTGATCGGAACACTGGGGTAGTGGTGCTGGTTGAAACACTGGATTTTGAAGAAGCTTCTAAATATGAGCTGCAGATCCAAATTTCAGATTTGGTGCACCAAACAGAGGGGACAGTCACTGTCCATGTGCTGGACGTCAACGATAACCCACCAGTATTTTCTCAGGATTCTTACCAGGTAAATAACATAAAGAGATGCTGAGACCATGACCAAACCTGAAAGAACAGGGAATAATGTAAACTGAACCACAGTCAACAAAGCAATGTAGACAGACAGATAGTATTCACTGTTTTTACTGCCTAAGTTGGTGCTGAGAGTTTTATATTTAGCATCATGGAGAGTAGAAGTACATATGGAATTGAATCTCTCATTCAATTCAATTTCTTAAGTATGTAAGTAACATAAACCTCATAATTACACAATGTACAGTGTAATGAAACATTAGTGAATACCTTAGTGAATGCATTAGCTATCCTCCACTATACAGAAATAATTTAGAAGGAAATTTTTTCATAATAAAAATCAATACTGCATGAAACAGCTTTTAAAAATTTTTAATTTTGTTTATCTGAATTCTGGAACTACTAACACAATCTTCTTAATATATTCACTCTGTAAATTAATAAAGTCAGGTTCTCTGTTACTTCCATAAACAAAATAAATAAAAGAGTCAGGTCCTGGCTCTGTTCATGAAAATAGCTGTGTTCTTTAAGCACAAGGCCTGTCTCCCTTTTTATTTCCCCTTCAGGTCACCATTTCTGAACTGGTGCCTCTGGGGCACCCAGTGCTGACCATTGTGGCCACAGACGTGGAAAGCAGTGAGAACATTACTTACAGGATCCTTTCCTCTTCCAAGATGTTTTCAGTTGATCCTGCCAATGGTGAGTTATTTGTAGTGGCTGTAGCATTCATAGGTTTGGGTTACAGAGAGGAAACCTGAAATAATCCTTTCCAAATATGCCTAAAATAGCCCCCAGGCCCTCCTGCTGGGGTCATAGACACCACCTTCTTGTTTCTCTTATTGTCAGATGCTGTGGTAGCAAATTCTGGTGCTATTTCTCTTCTCCAACATCTCAATGGTTGGAAAGAAAAAGGAATTGATTAAATGCTGGCAAATGCACAGAAATTCAAAGACCTCAGTATAGTAAACACTAGTTCATTCAGCCGTCTGATTACAGTTGAGGTAATTAACCAGGCCTCCACAAGAATCAAAGTAAAATGGAAGGGATTCATTTAGAACTGAAGACTGCATGTTACCAGAATTTGGAAGCTTTTTTCCCAAGCCAAGTATAAGAAGTTTGGTAATAGTGTCATATATTTAACAAGGAACACAAAAAACTGAAACAGGAAAGTTTTTTTGAGCAGCTCTATTAAGTGGAGTGGGCTTCCCTGGTGGCTCAGATGGTAAAGAATCTGCCTGCAATGCAGGACACCAGCTTCAATCCCTGGGTCAGGAAGATTCCCTGGAGAAAGGAATGGCAACTCACTCCAGAATCTTTGCCTGGAGAAGTCCATGGATGGAGTAGCCTGGCAGGCTACAGTACATAGTGTTGCAAAAAGTCAGACATGCCTGAGAGACATTTACCCATTAAGTAGAATGTTCTGTAGTTTTGATGCTGTTCTTATTTCTTTGATGCCTCACAAGGCTCTTTGTTTGATTATTAGAGATCAAGACATTTATGGTTGTAAAATGCATTCAGGCAAGTGATTACAGAAAAGTTAAGCATTGTATAGAGACAATATAACAGCAAGTAGAGTTCCTTGGACAGCGCGAAGATCAAACCAGTCAATCCTAAAGGAAATCAACCCTGAATATTCATTGGAAGAACTGATGCTGAAGCTGAAGCTCCGATATGTTGGCCACCTGATGTGAAGAGCTGACTCATTAGAAAAGACTCCGATGCTGGGAAAGATTGAAGGCAGGAGGAGAAGGGGGCGACAGAAGATGAGATGGTTGGATGGCATCACAGACTCAATAGACATGAATTTGAGCAAATTCTGGGAGATAGTGAAGGACAGAGAAGCCTGGCTTGCTGCAATCCATGAGATCACAAGGACTCAGACATGACTTACCAACTGAACAACAGACATTAAAAGCCAAACTTAATAAAGATGAATAATTAATAAAGCGCTGTCCATAGCAGAGAATGCTCTAGAAAAATAACAGGGCCTGGAACATGGACATCACCAGATGGTCAACACTGAAATCAGATTGATTATATTCTTTGCAGTCAAAGATGGAGAAGCTCTATAGAGTCAACAACAACAAAAAAATATCTGGAGCTGACTGTGTCTCGGATCATGAACTCCTTATTGCCAAATTCAGAATTACATTGAAGAAAATATGAAAAACAACTAGGCCATTCAGATATGACCTAAATCAAATCCCTTATGATTATACAGTGGAAGTGACAAATAGATTCAAGGGATTAGATCTGATAGATAGAGTGCCTGAAGAACTATAGATGGAGGTTTATAAAACAGTACAGAACGTGGTGGTCAAAATCATCCCCAAGGAGAAGAAATGCAAAAAGAATAAATGGTTGTCTGAGGAGACCTTATAATCAGCTGAGAAAAGAAGAGAAGTGAAAGGCAACGAAGAAAAGATATATCTTTCTGAATGCAGAGTTCCAAAGAATAGAAAGGAGAAATAAGAAAGCCTTCCTAAGTGATCAATGCAAAAAAATATATAGATAAACAATAAAATGGGAAAGACTAGAGATATATTCAAGAAAATTAGAGATACCAAGGAACATTTCATGCAAAGATGGGCTCGATAAAGGACAGAAGCAGTATAGAGCTAACCGAAGGAGAAGATATTAAGAAGAGGTGGCAAGAATACATAGAAGAACTATACAAAAAAGATCTTCATGACCCAGATAACCATGATGGTGTGATCACTCACCTAGAGCCAGACATCCTGGAATGTGAAGTCAAGTGAGCTTTAGGAAGCATCACTATAAACAGAGCTGGTGGAGGTGATGGAATTCTAGCTGAGCTATTTCAAATCCTAAAAGATGATGCTGTAAAATTACTGCACTCAATATGCTGGCAAATTTGGAAAACTCAGCAGTGACCACAGGACTGGAAAAGGTCAGTTTTCATTCCAATCCCAAAGAAAGGCAATGCCAAAGATGTTCAAACTACCACACGATTGCACTCATCTAACACACCAGCAGAGTAATGCTGAAATTTCTCCAAGCTAGGCTTCAACTGTACGTGAACTGAGAACTTCCAGATGTTCAAGCTGGATTAAGAAAAAGCAGAAGAAACAGAAATCAAATTGCCAACATCTGCTGGATCATAGAAAAATATTTACTTTGCTTCATTGAATATGCTAAAGCCTTTGACTGTGTGGATCACAACAAACTGTGGAAAATTCTTCAAGGGATGGGAATACAAGACCACCTAACCTGCCTCTTGAGAAATCTGTATGCAGGTCAGGAAGCAACAGTTAGAACTGGACATGGAACAACAGACTGGTTCCAAACAGGGAAAGATGTATGTACTTCAAGGCTGTATAGTGTCACCATGCTTATTTAACTCAAATGCAGAGTACGTCATGAGAAACGCTGGGCTAGATGAAGCACAAGCTGGAATCAAGATTGCCGGGGGAAATATCAATAACCTCAGATATGCAGGTGACACCACCCTAATGGCAGAAAGTGAAGAAGAACTAAAGAGCCTCTTGATGAAAGTGAAAGAAGAGAGTGAAAAAGCCGGCTTAAAACTCAACATTCAGAAAACTAAGGTCAGGGCATCCCGTCCCATCACTTCATGGCAAATAGATGGGGAAACAGTGGAAATAGTGACAATTTTTTGGACTCCAAAATCACTGCAGATGGTGACTGCAGCCATGAAATTAAAAGACGCTTGTTCCTTGGAAGAAAAGCTATGACAAACCTATGCAGCATTTTTAAAAGTACAGATATTACTTTGCTGACAAAGGTCCATCTAGCCAAAGCTATGGCTTTTCCAGTGGTCATGTATGGATGTGAGAGTTTGACCATAAAGAAAGCTGAGCACTGAAGAATTGAAGCTTTCGAACTGTGGTGTTGGAGAAAACTCTTGAGAGTCCCTTGGACTACAAGGAGATCCAACCAGTCAATCCTAAAGGAAATCAGTCCTGCATATGCATTGAAAGGACTGATGCTGAAGCTGAAGCTCCAATACTTTGGCCACCTGATGTGAAGAACTAACTCATTGGAAAAGATCCTGATGCTGGGAAAGATTGAAGGCAGGAGGAAAGGGGGATGACAGAGGATGAGATGGTTGGATGGCATCAACGACTGGATGGACATGAGTTTGAGCAAGCTTCTGGGAGTTGGTGATGGACAGAGAAGCCTGCCCTGCTGCCATGCATGGGGTTGCAAAGAGTCAGACGTGATTGAGCAACTGAACTGAACTGAATTGGGACATGTTATGCTGTGTGTTCCCCATCTGTACCCACCACTGCGTCATTTCACAAGGGAGAGCTGACTTAGAAGTTAACTTCTGAAAGATGGATGTTAACTGGTTTCCTGTTACTAGGTTTACTCTTCTGATAGTTTTGCAGTTACATGAATACTGAATCCTTACGTTGTATACACTGGAGACTAATACAATGTTGTATATCAATTATATTCTCAGTTTTAAAAAGTTAACCTCAGGATTACCTGAAGGGAGAATCTGGTATGAGGCCCTCGGAATGTGATAATTGGGAGAAGTAGCTAATGTAGCCCCGTGGCCTGTGGATGAATGGCTACTGTGTGGACTTAAATATGTCAGGAATTTGACTTTTCTGTCCCTCTGTCTTAGTGTGTCTCACTCTCTCGGCTGCAGCAAATCACAATCCTGACAGCACTTTTCTTTTTATTTGTCTTAGCAACAAACTTTACAGTAAGACATTGATTAGAACGTTTTTAAAATCTTGACTGTTACCTTGTCAGCTGAGTTCATAGTGGGACTCTAACTGAAATGTGGCATTTAAAATATACTGTTTTATTTTCTTTCTTCATGGCTGTACTAAAAGCACATTTACCTTAAAAAAAACATTTTTACATACATACACACACATATATATATATATTTTGGAATAATAAAAATGTATTACATATATTTCAAAATGTGGATTTAAAAATGATAAAATATATTACATATATTTCATCAATAGTGGGAAAATCCACCAGCTGAATAAACCCATAGCTTTAGGAAAGACCTATCTAGAATTAAGCGATAGTTGTTAAGTCTGCATTATTATATCTACTACTTTCATTTGACTTGAATGAATACCATCCGGTATTTCCAGAAATTTATGCCAGAATGTCTCTATGCATGTTTCTATTGATGGTAAAGTGGGTTATGCATTATTCACATAAGGATGTGTATGTGTTCAGTTGCTTCAGTCATGTCTGACTCTTTGCAACCCCATGTACTGTAACCCTCCAGACTCCTCTGTCTATGGGATTCTCCAGACAAGAATACTGGAGTGGGTTACCATTTCCTTCTCCAGAGGATATTCCCAACCCAGGTACAGAACACATATCTCCTGCATTTTGTGCATTGCAGGTGGATTCTTTACCTGCTAAGCCACCTGGGAAGCCACCTTTCCTTAAAAAGTAGTAATGGGACAACTTACCATACAAAAATGAATTTTTAAAAAAATTATGGCAAATAACCTTTAAGCAGCACACATATTTAATTGAGTGAACGCCATGAATATTTCTGAATCTTAAGTGTTACAGAGGTATAAATATAATAATTTAAGCTTTCTATTTAGGGTTACCCTTGGTTATCACTTAAATGACACATCTAACAGATAACTTTACATATTAGTAAATATTTGCTGACTAAGAGGATCAGACAAATTTTATTTCACAACATTGTAAGGCTGTGTTGTTTTTCAGGCACAATATTTACTATCAGTCCTGTCTTCCTTATGGAGAAAAAATCAACAATTCGATTTCTTGTTGAAGCCAGTGATGGTGGATTTCCTGACCTGAAGGCTGTTACCTTAGTGGAGACAGAAATACAAGATATGAACAATTATGCCCCTGAGTTTGCAATAGAATATTATAATCTTAGCTTAAGTGAAGACACTCCAGTTGGAAGTACACTTGTCACCTTCTCAACCATTGACCATGACTGGGCCCGTGAAAACACGCATGTTGAATATTCTATCATCAGTGGTAATTCACAGAACAATTTCCATGTGGAAACTAGTTTTATTCATTCTGAATATTCTTATAAGCAAGTTGGTTATCTAGTGTTGCTTCATCATCTGGACAGAGAAGCAACTGCCAGTCATGAGCTTGTCCTTCTGGCATTTGACCATGGCTGCCCTCCACTGAGTTCCTCAGCCACTGTATCAATAGAAGTCCTCGATGTGGATGATAACCCACCTGCATTCAGCAGTCTGGAATATTATGCCCACATCAAGGAAAGTACCCCTCCAGGGAGTCCCATCATTGTGGTCTCAGCAAGTGACCGTGATGTGGGCTCACATGCAGAAGTCAGCTACTACTTAACCTCTGGAAATGAGAAGCAGCATTTTTGCTTAGAAGAAAAAACTGGAGTTCTTTCTTTGATTAAACCACTAGATTATGAAGAAACAATAAAATTCATTTTAACTGTCCAAGCTTCAGATGAGGAAAGGAAGCATTTTTCTTTTGCAATTGTGTTTGTCAATGTCCTGGATGACAATGACCATGCACCTCAGTTTATGTTCCCAAACTTGAACTGTGCTGTTCCTGAAAATCTGCCTGTTTTCTCCACCATATGTTCCGTAAATGCTTTGGATTTTGATGCAGGTCCTTACGGAGACATGACCTATTCTATTGTATCACCCTGTCTTCTCCCTCAGGAAATGCCACATGATCATAACCTCTTCCTCATTGACCCTTTAACAGGGGATATTAGTGCTCAGCAAGTCCTTGACTATGAAAATGACAACAAATACTGCCTCATAGTTCAGGCCAAAGACAAGGGTGGCTCAACAGCCTCCTTAATGGTTTGGGTGGATGTTGAAGGGATAGATGAGTTTGAACCCATTTTCAGTCAGGATCAATATTTTTTCAACCTCCCAGAAAACAGCCATGTAAGACATTTGATTGGCAGAGTGGAAGCGTCAGATGCAGATGCTGGTGTTGATGGAGTCATCCTTTACTCCCTGGAAACTCCATCTCCTTTCTTTTCAGTAAATAAAACTAATGGAAATATTTATCTGAGTAGAGCACTTCCCCCAGTAAAAAGTCAAGTCGGCAAAGAAGACACCATCGAAATGAAGATAATTGCTCATAGCCCCAAACTGGACTCCAAGTTTACATCTTGTACTGTTTTTGTGAATGTGTCTTTTTCCTCCGAAGGGAAACATTCCTCAGGATCAGCTAGCAGCTTTTCGATCAGTCTCACCATCTCCTTTCTAGTGCTTCTGTTGCTTGTCTTCATTCTAATTGTACTGATTTTAAAACATAAACAAAAAGATGTGATAAATAATTATGAAGAAAAGAAAACATCATCATCCTTAGATATTAACTTGAGACTCACCAGGGATGCCAGTGCACTGAAACCCTTCCAGAAAACTAATGAGAGCGGTGATAAGGCAGTGCCTGTGGACTGCACGCCTGGATGGTTGAGTTTAATAAGAGTCACGGAGAAGGGCACTGCACATCTGTACAGGCGCTCAAACTCCAGTGACCACTGTTCTGTGGAAGGAGAGACTGCAGAAGATAAGGAAATCCAGAGGATAAATGAACACCCTTACAGAAAGGATGCTGACTCAACCTTGAGTAATCAGGAGTCCAGGGTGCCAGACTCTGGGATTCCAAGAGACTCAGACCAGCTCTCTTGTTTGTCTGGGGGAACTGATGTGATAGTCACTGCTGGAACAGCAGAAACCAGCCATATGTTTGAGGAAGGAGATCAAGGAGAGGGCTGTGGCATGACCTATGTTCAAAATAATGTCTTACCCCAGCCACTGAAGAAGAGAGAGGTAAAAGTTGGCATCCAGGCTGATGTCAGAAAAGAGACTGTCTTTATTTCAAGTGATCAGGAAGCAGGATGTGCAGCTCTCTCAGCCCAGAAAGACTCTGATCATGATGTCATGATGAAATATCCCTGGGATTATCTCCTTAGTTGGGAACCCAAATTCCAACCTCTTGCCTCAGTATTTAATGATATTGCAAAACTAAAGGATGAGCATTTCCATGTGCCTGGCATTCCAAAAGAGAAGAACTATTTTGTTTTTCCACCCCCTTTGATAACAGCAGTAGCCCAACCTGGGATTAAAGCAGTTCCACCAAGAATGCCAGCCATAACCTCAAGGCAGGTACTTCAGAAATACCCACACTCCCCCATTAGCTATCATCACAGTTCTCTGCCAGAAGACATGACTCCCAGTTTTTCCCCATCCCTTTCACTGCTGACCGCACAGACCCCTGCCATGACTCCACTGCTGTCAGATGGAGAGTTATTGGGGACACATTTGACTGGTTCTTGCCTTGAACCTAAAGCAGCAGATGGAGTTGAAATATAAAACAATGGTGATATCAAGCACCTGCTCCCCATTGGTCACGAATGACTGGACAGAACATTCCAAAGCAAGCTCCTTGAGATGGAGTTCATTCATCCACGAGTGAGGGGTATAATTTAGTCTGGGTTTCTAGAACCCTCTCATTTAAGTTTGTCAAATTTATTTCAGTCTTGATGATAAGTTACTCTGTCTTTTAACCTCTACGTTTTGCTGTCAGGATTCAAGTTTGTATATATTAAGTAGTGTATATTCTACCATACCTGGTCTTCTGTATGGCTAGATTTCCAAAGGTCACAGTGAACTTGACTGACTGCCAAAATGTTTATATGAAAAAGAATGGAAATGTAATATACTGCATTCTAGTCACATTACTGCTGATTATACCGCTATTTATAAAGCAAAATTAGTAACGACTGAATAAAGAATGAGTGTAGGACAGAAAGTAACCGAGAGGGGAAATTTGGAAGGATAAACAAGTTATAAAGTGAAGCAATTGGCTGCAGATCTGATATAGTTGGAAATGCATTTCTCCACTTCCTCCATAAAGCACACTTGTGGAGTTTAGCCATAATTTGAATGTGGTAGGGTGTCTTTTGGAAATCTGATGAGAACTTAAGAGTGAAATTTGTCATAACTCTGTGTCAAATAAAACAAATTTATTCGTGATTAAATGAACCAGAAATGCATGTTTTAAATGAAGAGCTAGTACTGATAAAGCAATAAGTGTGTGGTTGCCTGCCACCAAAGATGTGTTTCCTTGGCCTTCTTTAAAAATAAAATGATCTTGTAACATGGTACAGATATAGACATTAACCTTTGAAGATTAATTTGAATATATTCTTCATGTTCTTCTACAAACAGTAACTTTATGTGAGAAATAATTTATCCACTCAATGTCAGTTTAAAAGGTAAAATTATGTTATTTGCTGGCAATAAATTTCATATAGTAATTTAGCAACATATTTTAATGATTTTATATAAATATTCTTATTATAAAAGTAAATAATAGATGTCAGAAGTCTTTCTCCCATTTGTTCATATTTATATTTAGTTTTAAGAGTCATTAGATATAGCAGCTTGTCAACATGGTTAAAATAATTTTGTTTTGTCCAGCTACTAGTTCAGAAATATAGTGGTGTAGTTTGGTGCTCATATATGTATATACTGCTATCTCTTTCTGTCTGATAAACCAGGGAATTCATTGGAGATTCTTATCCCTTCCAAGAAAGCAGAGCACATCCTGATGAGGCTTGTCCAGAAGTCATCCATAGTAGGTAACGTGTCCAGGCTTTGAAAGAGTTTAGGGGTCTAACATCAAATCTAGAGGGCATCTGGTGTGGTTTTCTTAGCAGTTACTATGGGATTCATCTAGAGAAACATTTTCTTTATGTTTTCTTTCAGTAGGCCTCATCCGTAAAGTTATGTGAAATAACTAGTGTGTCTTTGCTGAGAAACACTGTAAGATGACATGTTTGATATCTAGTTTTATAGATAAATAATTCTGAGGCTTCCTATGCTGATTTTATCAGTTAGATACTAGAAGTTGTATGAAACACGAAGGCTTTTTAAGACGGCTGGAATCCTAGGGAAAGTGATTTAGGTATGGAACAATTAAATAGTAAAAGATGAATGCCTGTCTCTCTTTTTCTCTGGCATCTTGGGAAGAAGATTTCATAGTTTTGCATAAAGATAATAATAACAGTTATTTCAGCATTCCAATGTTTATTCTCTCTTTGATTTCCTTCAAAAGATTTCTTTGAGCATATGAAGAAAGACTGTATTGATTTCCTCCTCTAACTGTTAGGTAGTTAGAATAGGAAACAGGAGTCCAGAATGGCGGTGGCTAAAAGACAAAGAAGGGAAAAGCCCGTGAAAATTGAACAAAGGAAGGTCTGAGGACTGGAATGAGGACCTCAGGTAGAACAGACAGCAGTCCTGGCTAGCCCGGTTTACATAGGGCAGGCCCAGGGGAGGGAAAAACATGTAAAAACATGCCCTCACGCCTCGAGGATGGATTTGCCCCCTATTTTCTAAATAAAATAGAGCTGTAACACTGATTTGTCTAAGAGCTGTAACACAGTCTGTCCAGGACCCGAGAGCTGTGACGCACCAAGGGCTTTATTGTCCGTCACCCCAAATCTCTGTTGTGATGAGACAGAACTGAGGAGCATACACTCACCTGATATAACTATACATGGAAGTTTTGCTTGGCAACAGAATTATTTCTCATAACAAAGACCATTTTGTTGTTTTTAATTAGACAGCTTCTTCATTATTTACACTTAAAAAGTTATCTATCTAACTCTTCCATAAGTTATTTGCCTGTGGTTTTATTACTCATTCTGGACATGACTCTGCATTTTTCCTAAACATTTAATAAAAACAGAAGACATGAAATATTTAGTGCTATTCCTTACCAACATCTAGTGGATTTTTAATTGATGACTTTATTAATACAGTATCTGTGCTGCACCACCTCCAAATGACCGTTACAGTAGAGTTGAGAGTAAAAATGTGACCATGCTGGTTAAGTGTTTGCAATAAATCATATGTCAGCCCTTTCAACTAGAGTGCTTTTTTCCTAAGTAAACAATATAATTTGTATATTTTTTTCTTCAAGTTTAATATTAACTTGCCTCATATGTTCTGTGTTACTTTGCTGATCTACACACCAGCTTTCGCACTCTGGAGGGGGTACAGAACTTGTTAGTGGAAAATCATATTAAGCCCCAAATTCATAAGCTATAAAATAAAAGACAGTTGTCTCTTGTGGAATATTGGCTGACTAAAATTCTGGACTTTCTTGTTGGCAGTCTTAAAAATACTGGTGTAAATCAGGACCAAATGAATATAAAAATTCCATGTCCTAGTAGTAATCATTGAATTAGCTTCCAAAACAGATTCCTAGGCAAAGAAAGGGAAAATGCTGCATCTTCAGGGTTTTGATAATTTAACTGTTCTGTAAAAATATTAAAATGCACTGTCAGCTACCAGTTGCTTACAAGTGTGCACACTTGGTCCATGATAGATGTCCAGGTGAAAAAGTTTCTCAGAACATTTACCCTCAGTTTCATAGCCCCCGCTTACTGTGTTTTCTAGAAGTTATGGTAATGAAAATTATTAATTTAAAAATTATTTCCATCCAAACATGTCTTGTTACTTTGTTGTTGTGTTTTGACATTTTACACATACCTTAACTTTAAAAAAATGCAAGACATAACTAAAAGGATCTAAGATGTTAACCCACTGCAGAGCAATGAAGGATATGAAGTGGACATGTGATGTAATGGATAAGCTCATTGGGTTTGTCTTAGCTGAGCCCAAAGAATAGAGCTATCTGTTTGGCCACAGCTGGAGAGAGTTTGTATGGATAATCATTCTGTCCAAGAGGAATTCCAGGATCAGGGAAGCTGCAGAAGGTTTATTTATAACCCAAACTGGGCATTACAGTGTGAGTCACTGAAAGTAGCTTCCATCCATTACAAAGATGGAGGGAGAAAAGAAGGGAAGGAGAGAAAGAACAAAGGACAGAAGAGAAAACAGAGGGTCAAAGCTGAAAAGGGATAGTTTAGGGCATGGGTAGAGAAATGCCAGAATGCAAAATGTAAAGACTTCTGAAGTTTTTACATGTGAAGATTTTGCTGAGTCACTTGCCCTTTGTAAGTTCATCCTGTTGAGGAATCTCTCTCTTTTTAAAAAAATTTCTTTCCACCTTCTTCCTATTCAAGTCTTTCCCTCCATCATCTGAAAATTTAGGTTTCTCAAGTTGTGAACCTAAAGCTAGGCAACAATGAACTAGAATACATTTGACCATAATCACTTGAATTTGTTGTGGTTTGGGTCTGTTTTTTAAGGGTGTGGGGTGAATTTAAAAAATAGAATGATTGCCTTACCTTATTCCCCACTCTACATAACCTTGGCATTGTAAGAGCCACTATTTTCAGTAGGCAACTTTATCCCATATAATGGAAGCTAGGACAGAATATGGAATTTTAATACCTAGCCTTTTTTCCCAGTAGCTCATTCTTTTTAAAAATGAGTGCTTGAAAAAAAAAATGAGTGCTTGCTTGGTAGTTGGGATTTTATATTAAAAAGTTATATATTACTTAACTTTTCAACCACATATAGACATAATCAATAGTGTGTTCTCAAGTATAATCAATTTTATTTGAATTCTGGTGACATAAATTATTTTAATTCTGTATACATCAAAGAAAGTTGTCTATTAGAAACAAAATTATGGCAACCTTAGAAAGAATCAGCCACAAATGGCTTAAGGCTATTTCTTTCTCTAAGACACTTGGCTATTTAATTAATGACAATTTAGCACTTCCTACTATTTTGGTCTATATAATTTTCCTCATTTCACCCAATATATTTGCTAAACCAAAACTGTGAAGTGAGTAGGAGAGAAGGAAAAGCATATCAAATAAGTAACAGATGTACAAGTGCATCTCTTGAATGAGAAAGAATTATTTTGGTTAGAAAACTAAATGCATGGATTTGTTGGTTAGATAGCAAACCCTCAGGGCCAAGGCCTGGTCTCCACCTGTATTATGAAATACAGATGTTCTTAGAATGAATGAGCACACATGTGAATGGGCACAGAGTGGGTCATAGTGTGAAGGTGCAGCACTTAAGCCTTAATCCCATTAGGTGGGAATTCTAACATAGTTCTGTGATTTTTAACCAGTCATAGGAGAGAGAGAAAGTCAATGTAAAGAGCCTATCAAAATACTATAGAATATCTTCAGTTCAGTTGTTCAGTCCTGTCCGACTCTTTGTGACCCCATGAATCGCAGCATGCCAGGCCTCCCTGTCCATCACCAACTCCCAGAGTTCACTCAGACTCATGTCCATCGAGTCAGTGATGCCATCCAGCCATCTCATCCTCGGGCGTCCCCTTCTCCTCTTGCCCCCAATCCCTCCCAGCATCAGAATCTTTTCCAATGAGTCAACCCTTCGCATGAGGTGGCCAAGTACTGGAGTTTCAGCTTTAGCAAAGAAATCTCAGGGTTGATCTCCTTCAGAATGGATTGGTTGGATCCCCTTGCAGTCCAAGGGACTCTCAAGTGTCTTCTCCAATACCACAGTTCAAAAGCATCAGTTCTTCAGTGCTCAGCCTTCTTCACAGTCCAACTCTCACATCCATACATGACCACAGGAAAAACCATAGCCTTGACTAGACGGACCTTAGTCAGCAAAGTAATGTCTCTGCTTCTGAATATAGCTATCTAGGTTGGTCATAATTTTCCTTCCAAGGAGTAAGCATCTTTTAATTTCATGGCTGCAATCACTATCTGCAGTGATTTTGGAGCCCCCCAAAATAAAATCTGACACTGTTTCCACTGTTTCCCCATCCATTTCCCGTGAAGTGATGGGACCAGATGCCATGATCTTCGTTTTCTGTATGTTGAGCTTTAAGGCAACTTTTTCACTCTCTGCTTTCACTTTCATCAAGAGGCTTTTTAGTTCCTCTTCACTTTCTGCCATAAGGGTGGTGTCATCTGCATATCTGAGGTGATTGATATTTCTCCCAGCAATCTTGATTCCAGCTTGTGTTTCTTCCAGCCCAGCGTTTCTCATGACGCACTCTGCATATAAGTTAAATAAGCAGGGTGACAATATGCAGCCTTGACGTACTCCTATATAAGTGGAACAATAAAAAGCATCAATTAGTAGCAGTAACAGAGGGGAGCAAAGGAGAGATTTCTGATTTTCTTTGAGCCGGAGAACAAGGAATCACCAGCAAATACTCACCTATGCAAGGAAAGATCCATCCTTGAAATAGAAACCTAGCACAGGTCTGAGATTAACTGCCCAAACTGGGAAAGGAGTATAGAGCACCTACTTTGTAGATTAACATAGAAAGACTAAGGAAAGTTAGACTATGCAGGTATGTATGGGTCCCCAGAGTTTTCAAAAATGCATGACCAAATTGACTCCTGCTGCTGCTGCTGCTGCTGCTAAGTTGCTTCAGTCATGTCCGACTCTGTGCAACCCCATAGATGACAGCCCACCAGGCTCCCCCAGCCCTGGGAATCTCCAGGCAAGAACACTGGAGTGGGGTGCCATTTCCTTCTCCAATGCATGAAAGTGAAAAGTGAAAGTGAAGTCGCTCAGTCGTGTCTGACTCTTCGTGATTCCATGGACTGCAGCCTACCAGGCTCCTCCTAGAAGAGCAGAATTCTACACTAAGTCTACCAAAAGTAGAATTCAAATTCATATGGCTAGTAAAGGGAAAGAAATTCTGGACACAAAAAAAGGGGGACCAGAGAAAGCAGAAGGCACAAAAATCTCTTATTTATAAGTAATTTGCAGAAATAAGAAGAGGAGTCTTACAGCTATGAATCTAGAAAAACTATTCTGGCCTGTCACCAGATATGATAACCTTCTAAAATAAGGAAAATCCATCTCTATAAAGCATGAATAACAGAAAATAATTCCAGTGTAAGATACATTGTAAGCAAAAGGACTAATTCTCTTAAGGATAACAATGGACAGTGAAGACGCACAAGAAAAATTATGGCAAAAAGTCCAAAGAAAATTGTGACTTAATATTTCAAAACTAGCTAAAAAATTTTAAAAAAAACCTAAGAAAACAATAAAAAACTATATAGGTTCTATAATCAGTCAGAAAACTTCAGAGATGAAACGACTTGCTACAAGCTATTAGAAAAAAGAGCCCAATAGATAATTTAAGATAAAAGAAAAATCAGAAGGCTAAACTAGAAGGATGGAGAAGGATGTGGCAACCCACTCCAGTATTCTTGCTTGGAGAATCTCATAGACAGAGGAGCCTGGTGGGCTTCAGTCCATAGGGCTGCAAAGAGTCAGACACAATTGAAGTGACTTTGCACAGCACAGCACAAATTAGAAGGAAAAAAGTCAATAGAAATCAATGGAACTATGGTAAGAAAAAAGGAATGAAAAGGAAAAAAAATCAAGTAGAATTTGTTAAAAATATAAAAAGAATTAGTGATGATAAAATTAGCAGCCTGGGGAAAAATGATTCAATTCATGTGTATATTTCACTCCTTGAGAAGAAAACCAAAGACATGAAGCAGAAAAATTGTAATTCAATAGTGCTTTCCAGACAAAAAACGAAATTTAAATTTACATGTTGAAAAGATATACCAGGGAAAATCCAATCAGTGATAATAATATATGCTTTGGGCTCCTAGATAAAAAAGCCAAGTCATTTACAATGTAAAGAATGTGAGATTGATTTACTTTGCAACAATAGTATTTGAAGCCAGAAGACTGTGGGGTTGCATATTTAAGATACTTTAAAAAAATGTAGGCCAAAATTTTATATCTAGCTAAACTTACCTCTAAGTGTATATATCATCAATGAGGCTATAAATATGCAAGACCTCAAGGAATAGTTCTAAAGAATCAAGTAGGAAATGAGTTCTGGGAAAGGTTCACCATAAGGACATTAAATATATTTAAATGTAGAGCTGATAGTGGATATTGAGGTGGTAGCATAGTATATGCTTAATATATGCCCTGACAATGTAAATAAATTACAACGTCAAAAATGAGGGAAAAAAGGAAGAGTACATGGAAATAGAATGCTAATTAATTGCCTTATAGATACAAACTGTGAGCAAAGGGTATTGGCATTAGAAGAAACTAAAGGTAAACCAGACATTGATGAGCTATAAAACAAAAAGAAGCGCACAGAACTTATGAATTGATAAATCTGGTTCTTTAAAAATCAACTAAATTAAATCAGTTAAAATGAGAAAATTAGAAAATAGCATATAAGAAAATAATATACAGAAGAAATAGAAAAGAGGGAGTATTGGATAACTGCCATATGAAAAAAGTTAAGTTGAAAGAGACTTTTCTGCCCAACTCTACACAAATTCTTTCGAAATGCTAAAAGAAATAGTTTTCTAGGAAAATACAAATTACAAAAATTGATCCCAGTAAAAATCTTAACAGAATGAATTTAGAAGATGAAATAAAGATATAAAGAATCTTCCCCACAGATATTTTGATAGTGAAATTTTACCAAACCTATAAATATTAGATCATCGGAAAATAATGAATTAAATAGAGAATTAATATCAAAACCTGGAAAATAAAACACATTAAAAATACAATCTATTCTCACTTATATAAGTATCTAAAATTCTTAAATATTAGCAAAAAGAATTAACAATACATTAAAAATTTGTACTCTACATGAGACACATTTTAGAAAAACAGATAATTATTAAGACATCCATCAATATAATTCATCATATTAATATGGAGAAAAAATAATGTGAACATTTACTTAAATGGAAAAAAGGTACATAACATAATACAACATCTATTTTGAATAGCACTTGGTAGTCATGAATGGACACTTACATATAATGGATACTTCCTTAAAAAGACAAAATCTTATCTAATCCAAAAGCCAGTATGATCCCCCCAAAAAATACTATAGACTGTTTGTTGCAAAAGCCAGGAGCAATATGCCTACTATCTCCACCAAAATCTTGTATTGTAGAAATTCGTCTATAGAATTAAACAAGAAAGGAATTAGAAATAAGAATTGGAAAAAACAAGGTAAAACTATTACATTATGTATTTCTAGAAGTCAAACTAATGATTCAAAATTATTATAAACAATGAAAGAATTCAGTAAAGTTATAAGATATAACATTAATATATAAGCATCAAAAGTCAATACCCTTCACATCCAGCCAGGACATGGAAACAACCTAGATGTCCATCAGCAGATGAATGGATAAGAAAGCTGTGGTACATATACACAATGGAGTATTACTCAGCCATTAAAAAGAATACATTTGAATCAGTTCTAATGAGATGGATGAAACTGGAGCTGATTATACAGAGTGAAGTAAGCCAGAAAGAAAAATACCAATACAGTATACTAACACATATATATGGAATTTAGAAAGGTGGCAATGATAACCCTGTATGTGAGACAGCAAAAGAGACACAGATGTATAGAACGGACTTTTGGACTGCGAGGGAGAGGGAGAGGGTGGGATGATTTGGGAGAATGGCATTGAAACATGTATACTATCATGTAAGAAACGAAGCGCCAGTCTATGTTCGATACAGGGTACAGGATGCTTGGGGCTGGTGCATGGGGTTGATCCAGAGAGATGATATGGGGTGGGAGGTGGGAGGGGGATTGAGGATTGGGAGCTCATATATACCCATAGCAGATTCATGTTGATGTATGGCGAAACCAATACAGTACTGTAAAGTAAAATAAAGTAAAAATAAAATTTAAAAAAAATACAAAAAAGATAAATGGAAGAGAAGACTGCATTTACAACAGAAAAAAAATCTTAGTAAAACCTTAACAAAAATATACCTAACATTCATATGTGTAAAGTTATATGAAAGACACAGAAGAGACATAAATATGTTTAATAGATTCAATGCTTAGAAATATCTCAGTTGTTTGTGAATAAATTTATAAATTTAACCTGACCCAAACATGTATCACTTTTTTCTGGAGTTAAATAACTTGAAAATACAATTTATTTGGAATAATAAGCAAGAATAACTAAAAGACACTGGAAAAAATGACATGTGTCTGTGTGTGTTTGTGTATACAAGTGTCCACAGAAGCATTAACCCTACCAGATATAAAAATACATTATAAAGTTCTCTATAGTAAACTGGTATTGGTGCATGACTAGATAGACTAATAGAACAGAATAGGAAACCAAGAAATGAACCCATGTGCATGTGAAGGCTTCCTTTAGTGATGAATTAACTTGTTATATACCAGTTCTCTTGCTGAGAATAAGCAAAAAACTGAATAAGAATAAGAAAGATAGAAAAAGAAACAATTTTGTATATATGTGTGTAAGAGGCAACCAAGCCAGTAAATACTAGAGAAACCATGTTCCTGGGGAGAACAGAAAAACAGAAAACAGAAACACAGACACGTACTGATGTACTGTGCCCCAAACCCTCTTGAGGCTGAGTGGAAAATGTCAACTCCAAGGTCGAGAAGCTAAAAGCAGCCACTGGAAGTTTTATGGAGGCAGATATTAAAATCC
Source organism: Ovis aries (assembly GCF_016772045.2). Classification (NCBI taxonomy): domain Eukaryota; kingdom Metazoa; phylum Chordata; class Mammalia; order Artiodactyla; family Bovidae; genus Ovis; species Ovis aries. Next base: position 3,536,426 of record NC_056070.1, read on the forward strand.
TACTAAGGAGTAGGAGCTCTGATAAATACATCAGTAAATAAACTGGAACTTCCAGAAAGCTGCCGCAGGAGTAAGGGTAAATCAGAAAATGCAAGCCCTCACAAAGTCTGTAGCCAAATTTTGAATAAAATCAATTCTGTATTTCTACATGGTGATATGTCTCTACTCTGAAGTGAAAGTGTGGGTCACTCAGTCTTGTCTGACTCTTTACAGCCCCATGGACTGTAGCACACCAGCTCCTCTATGCACAGGATTCTCCAGGCAAGAATACTGGAGCCATTCCCTTCTCCAGGGGATCTTCTTGACCCAGGGATCAAACCTGGGTCTCCTGCACTGTAGGCAGATTCTTGAATACTGGGCCACCTGGGAAGCCCTGTCTGTACTCTAACTGGTTGCCACAACTAATATTTAGTCTCCTATAAAGAATAAAATTATTCAGAATCCTTGTGATTATTCATAATAGCCATGATTAAACCCAAAATGGTTAGGTGTACTGAAGAAAAGGCTTATGTAATCAAAATTAAAGAAAAAAATTATAGTAGAAACAGACATACAGGAGATCCATATATTGACATTATCCCACATAGACTTTAAAATAACTGTTCAAAGGAGGACCCAAGATGGTGGAATGGGAGGATATGGAATTCATCCCTCCTCACAAGTATATCAAGAATACATTAACAAATGGAAGTTCTCACAGAGCACCCACTGGCCAATAGAGGAAGACCTTGGACACCTAAAAGTATAAGAAACCACTCCCTACCCATGCAACCAGTTAGGATGAAATAAAGAAAAGAGGAAATGGGAGGGGACCAGCACCTCTGATGGGGGACTAAAGGTGAAGAGAGGTTCCTGCACTCAGAAAAGCCCGTTCCTGGCAGGGAAATTGCAGGGGGTGCTCCGCAAAAAGAGAGAGGCAGTGGAACTTCCCTCAGCAAAGCCGAAGGGTCCCGTGGAGAGGTGAGCCTGCTGTCCGCCAACCCAGCCCCTTGGCCAGCGAGAGACAATCAGATGCAACAGGGGTTTCACTCTGAGCAGTTCCGCTTTATTGCCACAAACTCTTGGTTTATATAGGCAAGCAAGGGGGTTCTGCGAGGGACCTCCCATAGTTGCACCAATTATGTTAAAGGTCAAATTATAATATGCATATAAGGTCAAGTCGTCATGAGCTTAACAGAAGTCTATGGTAATCACGCACTGTCCACGTGTATGGAAGTCAAGAGAGCCAATCAAAAACTTTAACATAGATCGCACCCCTATCTCTTCTGCCAGACGCCATCTTGGCTTCCAACTGCAAAAGCTAGCCCCTTTTTTTTAAGGTTTCCCACATAGGGCCCCACAGAAATCAGCTGGGGGCATACGGGGACCTTCGGAGGATCACAGGGAAATGCAGCAACCTGTCTGTGGAAGGCAGAACAAAAGAAGAACTGTGCGCATGGTCTGTGCTGCTGCCCTGTACATCCCAGCCTGAGCTGTGTGTCTCCTGCTGCAGACAGGGGCCGGATGCTGGAAAGTGGGGTTTGGAGAGTGGATGCAGGGAGGAGAACATCATTGGCTGCAAAGAGAAAGCCAGAAGGGACAGAACTTAGGAACTTCACAACCAGGAATAATTTCAGAGGAAGTCCAAAGCACTATAGCTGCAAGGTGCCATCACTGAGTGGCACACAAGGGGCAGGGACACCATTGCCACCACCTTCCCCACCTGCAGGCCCTCCTTCCCCACCTTGCCAGCCCCTGCCTTGGGAGAAGTACCCATCTGAGCAGACTCACCCATTCCTCAAGCCAAGGCTTCCTCTACCTGCCCAGACTCCAGGGTCCTGAATGCTGCTACCACCAAAACCAGTTTTGACCCTGCTGTGCCTGTGCAAATTGCCAGCACAAAAGACCCCTATGGAATCAGCCCTGGGAACCCCAGCCCAAAACAGGAAGCTACCAATGCTGGCAGGGGCTGAGAGCTAAAGTGTGGAGTTAGAAGAGCAGATATGGGGAGAGGACCACTATTGGCTGTACAGAGACAACCAGAGGGGACATCAGAGAGGGGTTCTGAGGCTGGAAGTTTTCCTAGAGGAAGTGTTGTCTGCCTTGGAAATTAGGTGCCATTGTTGAGAGGTGCACAAGGGGTGGGGCCGCCATTGCAACTCCCTTCCCCACCTGCCAGTCCCTACCTCCACAGACAGTGGAGGGACTCCAAGCAGAGTGAGGATGTCCCAGTCCATTACAACTTCCTGCTTGTCTCTGCTGCACAGGGTCTTACACACACCCCAGATGTGGCCGCTTTATCTCTCCCCAGCCTGAGTAAGTGCCCTAATCAGTCAGAGTGCCCCATTCAGCTTTGCCTCCACCCGCTCTCACTTGGGCAGGGAATAGCTGCCTGAGTGTGTCCCACAAGCATATGTGGGGCTAAATCTAAAACTGAGCATCAGGGGCTGTGTGACTAAGGAAGAAAAATGGAAATTTCTAGCTGCACAAGCCCCAGATTGAATCCCTATGAACTGCTTGAAAAACCCTAAATCTACAGAATATCTGAATGGATGAGTGCTACCAAAACCAAGACTGGTCTAACTTTAGCAGTTAGTATTTTAGGGGCACATGCATGCAAGGGTTGGGCCATGTCAAAGTGTAAGCTGCCTCTACAGTGCCTAGAGCAGCTCCAAGGACCTACCTAGAGGAACTAGAGCACCTCCTGGGGAGGCAGGGGTTAGCTGCGGCTCACTGAGATGCAGGGAACACTGACAGCAGCAACCTTGGGGAAACATTCCTTAGGAAAATGTTACTATTATTTTGTTTGTTGATTTTGTTTTGTTCTGCTGTTGGTTTTTATTTTTTTCTATTATTTTTTCTTTACTTTTTAAAAAGATTTATTACAGTCTCAATTTTTCCATTTTCAATTGTCTTTACTTTTTGGTTGTTTCATGTTTTTCCTTGTTTTTGTCTCTCTGCTTTGTTTTGTTTTTTAATCATTTTTGCATGTTTTCTTTGCTTTTTGTTTTTAGTTTCTTTTCTGATTTTTGTTTCCATTAGCTTTGCTTTTATTCTTTGTTTTTGTTTTAGGGTTCTTTGTTTATTCTGTAGTTTTTTTGTTTTGTTTTGTTTTGTTTTAGTTTTACTTTTATCATTTGTCTTTGGTTTTGTTTGTTTTATTTTCTTCTTCTTCTTCTTCTTCTTTTTTTTTTTTTTTTTGCAATGTTGGGTAGCTTGCAGAGGCTTGGTTACCTAGCCAGAGGTCAGGGTGAGACTTGGGAGTAAGAGCCAGGACTGAACAGCCAAAGAATTCCCAGCCCCAAGGAATATTAGTCAGTGTGAGGTCACTTGGAGGTCTCCATATGAACACCAAGGCTTGGCTCTACTTAAATATCTGCAGGCAATGGTACTGGTTCTGCAACCAAACAACTAGCAAGACAGGAACATAGCCCAAAACCATCAGCAGAAAATCTGCCTAAAGTCATGCTAAGCTCACAGACACTCCAAAACATACCACTGAAGGCAGCCCTGCCCATCAGAGGGAAAAGACTCAGCTCTACCCACCAAACTGCAGGCACCAGTCACTCCCAGTAGGAAGCCTCTACAAGTTCCTGGACCACAAGACCAAATAAACGAAGAGGAAATAGGCAACCTATCTGAAAAATAATTCAGAGTAATGACAGTAAAAATGATTGATCCAAAATCTTGGAAATAAAATGGAGGCATGGATCAAGAAGATACAAAAAATATTTAACAAGAAGTAAAGAACAGATTAACAGTGATGAACAACACAATAACCGACATGAAAAATATACTAGAAGAAATCAACACCAGAATAACTGAGACAAAAGAATGGATAAGTGAGCTGGAGTATAGAATGGTGGAAATAACTTCCATGGGGCAGAATAAAGAAGGAAAAGAAATGAGGACAGTCTCAGAGACATCTAGGACATTATACAAACCAGCATTTGAGTTACAGGGGGGTCTCAGAAGAGGAGAAAGGGTCTGAGAATACATTTGAAAAGATTATAATAAAAAAAATTTCCTAACATGGGAAAGGAAATATTCACCCATATCCAGAAAGTGCAGAGAGTTCCATCTATGATTTTTTTAAAAAATGGAGAAAAATATGGAGACACATATTAATGAAACTAATGAAAAATAAGTGCAAAGAAAAATCGTAAAAAGCAGCTAGGGAAAAGTAAAAATTAACATACAAAGGAATTATCATAAGGTTATCAAATGATTTTTTAGCAGAAACTGCAAGCCAGAAGGGAGTGGCAAGATATATCTTAAGTTATGAAAGGGGGAAACCTACAACCAAGGTTACTCTACCCAGGAAGGATTTCATTCAGATTCGATAGAGAAATCAAAACCTTTAGAGACCACATCACTATGAGATCAGAAATCAGCTACATAAAAAAGGGAAAAAAAAGAAAAAACAAAGATATGAAGGCTAAACTAATTCAGCTAAATTTAGTAGTTAAATATGCTACTAAATAACCAATGGATCATTGAATAAATCAAAGAGGAAATTAAAAAAAATTTTAGAAACAAATGACAACAAAAACATGATAACCTGAAACCTATGGGATGAAGCAAAAGCAGTTCTAAAAGGAAAGTTTATACAATCCCACTTCAGAAACAGAAAAAATCTCAAATAAACAATGTATACTTACACCTAAAGCAACTAGAGAAAGAAGAATAAACAAAACCCAAAGTTAGTAGAAAGAGAAAAAACAATAAAGATCAGAACAAAAATAAATGATATAAAAATAAAGACAATTATAGCAAAGATCAATGAAACTAAAAGTCGGCTCTTTGGGAAGATAAACAAAACTGAAAAAACTTTAGCCAGACTCATCAAGAAAAAAGGGAAAGGACTGAAATCAATGAAATTATAAATCAAAAAGGAGGTTACAACTGACGTAGCAGAAATACAAAGGATCATAAGAGGCTACTATAAGCAACTGTATACTAATAAAATGGACTACTGGGAAGAAATGGAGAAATGCTCAGAAATGTACAAACTTCCAAGACTGAAGCAAGGAGAAATAGAAAATGTGAACAGACCAATTACAAGTAATTGAAACGGTAACTAAGAATCTCCCAACAAACAAACGTCTAGATCAGATGGTTTCCAAGGCAAATTCTATCAAACATTTAGAGAAGAGTTAGCACCTACCCTTCTCAAACTCTTCCAAAAAATTGCAGAGAGAGGACCACTTACAAGCTCATGCTAGAAAGCCACCATCACCTGGACACCAAAACTAGAAAAAGATATCATAAATCAAAGAATAAAAACCACATGATCATCTCAATAGATGCAGAAAAACCTGACAAAATTCAACACTCTTTTTCTGATAAAACCTCTCCAAGAAGTGGCCATATAAGTAACTGACATCAACATAATAAAGGCCATATATGACAAACACACAGCAAAGATTATTCTCAATGGTGAAAAACTGAAAGCCTTTCCTCTAATATTAGGAACAAGATAAGGATGTCCATTATTGCCACTATTATCCAACATAGTTTTGGAAGCCCTAACCACACCAGTAAAAGAAGAAAAAGAAGTTAAAGGGATTCAAACTGGAAAAGAAGAATTAAAACTGTCTCTTTTGCAGATATACATAGAAAATCCGAAAGATGCCACCATAAAACTGCTACAGCTTATAATAAATTTGGTAAAGTTACAGGATACAAAATCAAAACATATATATTTTTTTGCATTATTATACACTAGTATCAAATGATCAGAAAGAAAAATTAAGGAAACAATCCTATTTACCAATGCAACACAAAGAATAAAATACTTAGGAATAAACCTTCTTAGCACCAAATTGTGGCTGTGACTGGTGATGGAAGCAAGGTCTGATGCTATAAAGAGCAATATTGCATAGGAACCTGGAATGTTAGGTCCATGAATCAAGGCAAATTGGAAGAGGTCAATCAGGAGATGGCAAGAGTGAACGTCGACATTTTAGGAATCAGCAAACTAAAATGGACTGGACTGGGTGAATTTAACTCAGAATATCATCATATCTACTACTGTAGGCAAGAATCCCTTAGAAGAAATGGAGTAGCCATCATAGTCAACAAAAAAGTCTGAAATGCAGTATTTGGATGCAATCTCAAAAATAAAAGAATGATATCTGTTCATTTCCAAGACAAAACATTCAATATCACAGTAATCCAAGTTTATGCCCTGACCAGTAATGCTGAAGAAGCTGACATTGAATGGTTCTATGAAGACCTTTTAGAACTAACACCCCCAAAAGATGTCCTTTTCATTATAGGGTATGCAAAAGTGGAAAGTCAAGAAACACCTGGAGTAACAGGCAAATTTGTCCTTGGGTACAAAATGAAGCAGGACAAAGGCTAATAGAGTTTTGCCAAGTGAATGCACTGGTCATAGCAAACACCCTCTTCCAACAACACAAGAGAAGATTCTACACATGGACATCACCAGATGGTCAACACCAAATCAGGTTGATTATATTCTTGGCAGCCAAAGGTGGAGAAGCTCTATATGATCAGCAAAAACAAGACTGGGAGCTGACTGTGGCTCAGATCATGAACTCCTTAATACCAAATTCAGACTTAAATTGAAGAGAGTAGGGAAAACCACTAGACCATTCAGGTATGACCTAAATCAAATCCCCTACGGTTATACAGTAAAAGTGGGAAATATTTAAGGGACTAGATGTGATAGAGTGCCTGATGAACTATGGACAGAGGTTCAACACCATTCCCAAGAAAAAGAAATGCAAAAAAGCAAAATGGCTGTCTGAAGAGGCCTTGCAAATAGCTGTGGAAAGGAGAGAAGTGAAAAACAAAGGAGAAAAGGAAAAATATAGCCATCTGAATGCAGAGTTCCAAAGAATAGCAAGGAGCGATAAGAAAGCCTTCCTCAATGATCAGTGCGAAGAAATAGAAGAAACAATAGAATGGGAAAGACTAGAGATCTCTTCAAGAAAATTAAACATACCAAGGGATCATTTCATGCAAAGACAGGTCAATAAAGGACAGAAATTGTATGGACCTAACAGAAGCAGAAGATATTAAGAAGAGGTGGTAAGAATACACAGAATAACTATACAAAAAAGATCTTCATGACCCAGATGATTGTGATGGTGTGATCACTGACCTAGAGCCAAACATCCTGGAATGTGAAGTCAAGTGGGCCTTAGGAAGCATGACTACAAATGAAACTAGTGGAGGTGATGGAATTCCAGTTGGGCTATTTCAAATCCTAAAAGATGATGCTGTGAAAGTGCTGCACTCAATATGCCAGCAAATTTGGAAAACTCAGCAGTGGTCACAGGACTGGAAAACATCAATCCCAAAGAAAGGCAATGCCAAAGATTGTTCAAACTACTGCACAATTGCACTTATCTCATATGCTAGTAAAGAAATGCTCAAAATTCTCCAAGCCAGGTTTCAACAATACGTGAACCATGAACTTCCAGGTGTTCAAGCTGGTTTTAGAAAAGGCGGAGGAACCAGAGATCAAATTGCCAACATCTGCTGGATCGTTGAAAAGGCCAGAGAGTTCCAGAAAAATGTCTATTTCTGCTTTATTGACTACAAAAGCCTTTGTGTGGATCACAACAAACTGTGGAAAACTGAAAGAGATGGGAATACCAGACCACTTGACCTGCCTCTTGAGAAATCTGTATGCAGGTCAGAAAGTAACAGAACTAGACATGGAACAACAGACTGGTTCCAAATCGGGAAAGGAGCATGTCAAGGCTGTATATTGTCACTCTACTTATTTAACTTGTATGCCAAGTACAACATGAGAAACGCTGGGCTGGATGAAGCACAAGCTGGAATTAAGATTGCTGGGAGAAATATCAATAACCTCACATATGCAGATGACACCACCCTTATGGCAAAAAGTGAAGAGGAGCTAAAAAGCCTCTTGATGAAAGTGAAAGAGGAGAGTGAAAAAGTTGGCCTAAATCTCAACATTCAGAAAACAAAGATCATGGCATATGGACCCATCACTTCATGGAAAATAGATGAGGAAACAGTGTCAGAATTTATATTTGGGGGCTCCAAAATCACTGCAGATGGTGACTGCAGCCATGAAATTAAAAGATGCTTACTCCTTGGAAGGAAAGTTAAGACCAACCTAGACAGCATATTAAAAATCAGAGACATTACTTTGCCAACAAAGGTCCATCTAGTCAAGGCTATGATTTTTCCAGAAGTCATGTATGGATGTGAGAGTTGAACTATAAAAAAAAGTTAAGCACTGAAGAACTGATGCTTGTTGACATAAATCACAGCAAGATCCCTCTTGACTCACATTTTAGTGTAATGAAAGTAAAAAGACTAATAACAAACAGGACCTAAGTAAACTTAAAATCCTTTGTATAGCAAAGGAAACCATAAACAAGACAAAAGGACAACCCTCCATTTGGGAGAATATATTTGCAAACAAAACAGCTGACAAGGGATTAATCACCAAAGTATACAAACAGCTCATGCATCTCAGTATCAAAGCAACAACAACAATAATTCAGTCAAAAAATGGTCAGGAGACCTAAATAGATATTTCTGCAACGATGACATACAGATGACCAACAAACATATCAAAATGTGCTCAACATCATTATTCAGTTCAGTTCAGTTCAGTTCAGTCGCTCAGTCGTGTCCGACTCTTTGCAACTCCATGAATCGCAGCACGCCAGGCCTCCCTGTCCATCACCATCTCCCGGAGTTCACTCAGATTCACGTCCATCGAGTCAGTGATGCCATCCAGCCATCTCATCCTCGGTTGTCCCCTTCTCCTCCTGCCCCCAATCCCTCCCAGCATCAGAGTCTTTTCCAATGAGTCAACACTTCACATGAGGTGGCCAAAGTACTGGAGTTTCAGCTTTAGCGTCATTCCCTCCAAAGAAATCCCAGGGTTGATCTCCTTCAGAATGGACTGGTTGGATCTCCTTGCAGTCCAAGAGACTCTCAAGAGTCTTCTCCAACACCGCAGTTCAAAAGCATCAATTCTTTGGCGCTCAGTCTTCATCACAGTCCAACTCTCATATCCATACATGACCACAGGAAAAACCATAGCCTTGACTAGAGGGACCTTAGTCGGCAAAGTAATGTCTCTGTTTTTGAATATGCTATCTAGGTTGGTTATAACTTTCCTTCCAAGGAGTAAACGTCTTTTAATTTCATGGCTGCAGTCACCATCTGCAGTGATTTTGGAGCCCAAAAAGATAAAGTCTGACACTGTTTCCACTATTTCCCCATCTATTTCCCATAAAGTGATGGGACCGGATGCCATGATCTTTGTTTTCTGAATGTTGAGCTTTAAGCCAATTTTTTCACTCTCCTCTTTCACTTTCATCAAGAGGCTTTTAGCTCCTCTTCAATTTCTGCCATAAGAGTGGTGTCATCTGCATATCTGAGGTGATTGATATTTCTCCCAGCAATCTTGATTCCAGCTTGTGTTTCTTCCAGCCCAGCATTTCTCATGATGTACTCTGCATAGAAGTTAAATAAGCAGGGTGACTATATACAGCCTTGGCGTACTCCTTTTCCTATTTGGAACCAGTCTGTTGTTCCACGTCCAGTTCTAAATTTGCTTCCTGAGCTACATACAGATTTCTCAAGAGGCAGGTCAGGTGGTCTTCCCATCTTTTTCAGAATCTTCCACAGTTCATTGTGATCCACACAGTCAAAGGCTCTGGCATAGTCAATAAGGCAGAAATAGATGTTTTCTGGAACTCTCTTGCTTTTTCCATGATCCAGCAGATGTTGGCAATTGGATATCTGGTTCCTCTGCCTTTTCTAAAAGCAGCTTGAACATCTGGAAGTTCACAGTTCACATATTGCTGAAGCCTGGCTTGGAGAATTTTGAGCATTACTTTACTAGCATATGAGATAAGTGCAGTTGTGCGGTAGTTTGAGCATTCTTTGGCATTGCCTTTCTTTGGGATTGGAATGACAACTGACCTTTTCCAGTCCTATGGCCACTGCTGAGTTTTCCAAATTTGCTGACATATTGAGTGCAGCACTTTCACAGCATCATCTTTTAGGATTTGAAATAGCTCAACTGGAATTCCATCACCTCCACCAGCTTTGTTCAAAAAAGCAAAATGGCTTTCTGGGGAGGCCTTACTAATAGCTGTGAAAAGAAGAGAAGTGAAAAGCAAAGGAGAAAAGGAAAGATATAAGTATCTGAATGCAGAGTTCCAAAGAATAGCAAGAAGAGATAAGAAAGCCTTCTTCAGCAATCAATAGAAAGAAATAGAGGAAAACAAATGAATGGGAAAGACTAGAGATCTCTTCAAGAAAATTAGAGATACCAAGGGACATTTCATGCAAAGATGGGCTCAATTAAGGACAGAAATGGTATGGACCTAACAGAAGCAGAAGATATTAAGAAGAGGTGGCAAGAATACACAGAAGAACTGTACAAAAAAGATCTTCACGACCCAGATAATCACAATGGTGTGATCACTCATCTAGAGCCAGACACCCTGGAATGTGAAGTCAAGTGGGCCTTAGAAAGCATCACTACGAACATCATTATTAGAGAAATATAAATCAAAGCTACAGTGAGGTATCACCTCACACTGGTCGAATGGCCATCATCAAAAAATCTACAAACAGTAAATGCTCTTACACTGTTGATGGGAATGTTATCTGATAGAGCCACTATGGAGCACAGTATGAAGGCTCCTTAAAATGCTAAAATTAGCACTACCATATTACCCAGCAATCCCACTTCTGGGCAGAAATCCATAATTCAAAAAGTCACATGCACCCCAGCGTTCATCGTGGCACTATTTACATAGCCAGTAATCAACCCAAATGTCTATCAACAGAAGAGTAGATAAAGAAGATGTGGTACATATATACAATGGATTACTGCTTAGATGTAAAAAGAAACAATGTTTTGCAATTCACAGAGATACGAATGGACCTAGAGGTGATCACACAGATGAAGTAAGTCAGTAGAGAGAAAAAAATATCATATAACATCGCTTATATGCAGAATATAGAAAAATGATACAGATGAGCTTATTTGTGAAGCCGAAATAGAGATATGGACATAGAGAATGGGTGTTGGCTATTGGGGTCAAGAGGAGTGGGGTGAATGTGTATAAAATAGATAACTAATGAGAACCTGTTGTATAGCACAGGGAACTCTTCTCAATGCTCTGTGATGACCTAAATGGGCAGGAAATCCAAAAAGAAGGGATGTGTGTGTGTGTGTGTGTGTGTGTGTGTGTGTGTGTGTGTGTGTATCAGATTCACCTTCATATACAGAAGAAACTAGCACAACATTTTAAAGCAAATATAATCCAATAAAAATTAATTTAAAAATAACATCAATAAATTACATGCCATGTGGAGAACTTCAGGAGAAAACTGAACTATACAACAACTATAAACTAAACTATAATAAAACTATAAAAAGCTATCTTTATTAAAAAAGGAAAAGAAAATTCTAAACTACAATGTATAACTGCCACTTCACATTCTCTAGGATGGTTATAATAAATATATAAATAGATAATAGCAAGAGTTGGTGAGGATGTAGAAAAATTGTAATTCTCATATATTGCTAATGGGAATTTTAAATAAATAGGGTGATCTCTATGAAAAACAGTCTAGGAGTCCCTCAAAAAATTAAACATACCTAGTTTTCATAATTAACTGCCAAACCCACTTCTTGGTGTATACCCAAGAGAAATGAAATAATGTTCATACAAAGACTTGCCCATGAATATTCACAGCAATTTTACTCATAATAGCTAAAAGTGGAAATAACCCAAATGTTAACTGATAAATCAACTGATAACTAGATAAATAAAATGTATATCTACATAATGGTACATTATTTAGCACATGCTACAGCACAGATGAATTTGAAAGCATTATGGGAAATGAAAAGATTCAGTCGCAAAAGACTTATTATGTGATTCTGTTTATATGTGATGTCCATAATAGGAAAATATAGTGAGACAGCAGATCAGCAGAGCCTACGGCTAGGAGTGTTGGGAGATGAGGAGTCACTGCTAATTGATATGCAGTTTCTTTTTTGGAATCATGAAAATGATCTAAATTTTATTATAATGATGGCTGTGCTTTGTACTTTGTGAATACATAGAAACTACTGAGTTAGGCATTTTAAGTAAATGAACTGTATAGCACATGAATTATATCTCAATAAAGTTGTTAAAAATACAATAATTGAGATGAGCTCGGTAAGTATTTTAACATCAGGTTGGACACCAGTCTATGTCCGATGCAGGATACAGCATGCTTGGGGCTGGTGCACGGAGATGACCCAGAGGGATGTTGTGGGGAGGGAGGTGGGAGGGGGGTTCATGTTTGGGATCGCATGTGCACCCATGGTGGATTCATGTCAATAAAAAATAAAAGTAAAAAAAAAAAAAGAAGAAGATAAATCAAGAGAAAATATATGGACTAAAACATAGGAAGATGTTTGGGAAATAATGTAAAAATAATAAAAGATGTGTAGAATGTGGCTTAAAGGTTGGACATATGAGTAATTGAAATCCCAAATGAGCCAGAAACAATATTGAAAAAGATGATGGCTGAGAATCTTCCAAAACTGACATTAACTCACAATTCAAAATGTACTGGAGACTCAAATTTGATAAAAAAAAAAAAAAAGAAAACCATAATCAGCCTATCACAGTATAACTGCTGTGACAAATGAAAAACTATTAGAAATATTCAAAGAGAAATGACACATTGCCTTCGAAGAACTGAGTGTATATAGACACATACCATGGAATAAAAGTAGCACATCAAATTAGTGAACAAGTTTTTGAAGTAGGATTGGGATAACTAGACAGCCATATGGAAAAAGCTAAATTGAACTTTTCTTTATACTATGCAACAGAATAAGCCATATAAAGTAAAGTAAATAGTAGAGGAAAACTTGAGTGTGTACTTCTATAAACTAGAAATAGAGAAATCTGCATGGGTCAGAATCCAGAGCAATAAGGGTGATGCATGAGTGCTAAGTCGCCTCAGTTGTGTCCAGCTCTTTCCCACCCTGTGGACTGTAGCCTGCCAGGCTCCTCTGTCCATGGGATTCTCCAGGCAAGAATACTTGAGTGGGTTGCCATGCCCTCCTCCAGAGGATCTTCCCAGCCCAGGGATCAAACCTGTATTGCTTATGTCTCCTGCATCAGCAGGTGGGTTCTTTACCACTGACACCACTTGGGAAGCCCATACATGGGTGATAAATTTGACTAAAAAACATTTTGCAATCATGCAAACTTGTAATTTGTCCAGAAGGATGGATTCTCTGGGCCCATTTTCTACATTGCTTTAGGGGAGGAAGAAACATGTGATTGGTAAACACTTGGTGGAAAAATACCAATTCCTAAAGTGAAAAGGTGTCTATCACCATAACACAGCAAATTGGATGCTGTTTTTCACATTGTGTTCAATTATGAAACTAACATAAATATATCTTGTTGACTAAACCATAAATTTACCAGCTTTAAGTGCTTTTTCAAAGAACAGTTTGCTCATATACTAAGCAGAAGATTAAAACCTTATAGTGTTAATAATAGGATCTCTATTTGGTCTTTAACTTGGATTTTAATTTTTCATTTTTAATTACTTTATTTCTCTTTTTGTTTTTTAACCCATCGCTAATTTTTCTCTTCAGCTAATGTAATAGAATAATTTTCCTATTTTTAGAATATTACCAATGTAATGTGGTTGTCAACAATGAGACAAAGCTTAGTAGACTTTGCTTATTTTATAAAATTTTACATTTTAATCTAATTTATTTGCAATATAGTTTTACTTCTTGTCTAAAAACTCTGGGAAATTCCTATACTACATGCTAACTATTGAAAGAATGTGATTAATTTTATAAAATAGACAAATTGAAAATCATGACAATAAATGCCTTCAGATTATCAACTTACATTTCATATAAGAGGGAAATGTATTAATCTTTTTGAACTTAAATAAACAATAGCTGGTTTTTTTTTTTTTGAGTATTCATTCTGTGCCAAATACGTGCTGAATGTTTTACGTATACTATGGCTTGTTTAATCTTCAAAACAACCTTTAGAGTTGATACTAATATGATCCCTTCTAGCCAATAAGGAAACCATAAGAGCTAGTACTTGGCAGAACCTGGAGTCCAACTCAGTGGTGATACTAGGAGATCTTCTCTTAACCCCTTCCACCATATTGCCTCATACTGAAAGTTCATTAAGAATCTCTGTTTTTGAAAAAATTGTAAACTTCTCTTGGCTCCATTTTAAAAATTATTTAAGATGTGAAGATCATGTTCAGCAAATGAGCCATATGCCAACTAGGCTAGTGGCCTATGTTGTGCTGGATTTATAGTCACAGGAGACTGATAATTTAGGGATTCTACTGCAGGTGTAGCATAATTTTCTTGATTCTCACCTTTTTTTACACACACAAAAATTATTCTAAAGACAGAACCAATAATATTTTTGCCCAAAATCGCACGGAAAGTTTGCATATTATTTCAGTCTCCACTGCAAACAAGTAGTAAGAGATAAAATGTTTTAAGCAAAAGTAAAAATGATATAGGTTCAAAAACAAGATAATCATCTTCATGACATTATTTAGTAAATTTTAAGAGATGGCAAGAATACACAGAAGAACTGTATAAAAGAGATCTTCACAACCAAGATAATCACGATGGTAAGATCACTCACCTAGAGCCAGACATCCTGGAATGTGAAGTCAAGTGGGCCTTAGAAAGCATGATTACGAACAAAGCTAGTGGAGGTAATGGAATTCCAGTTGAGCTATTTCAAATCCTGAAAGATGACGCTGTGAAAGTGCTGCACTCAATATGCCAGCAAGTTTGGAAAACTCAGCAATGGCCACAGGACTGGAAAAGTCAGTTTTCATTCCAATCCCAAAGAAAGGCAATGCCAAAGAATGCTCAAACTACCCCACAATTGCACTCATTTCACACACTAGTAAAGTAATGCTCAAAATTCTCCAAGCCAGGCTTCAGCAATACGTGAACTGTGAACTTCCAGATGTTCAAGCTGGTTTTAGAAAAGGCAGAGGAACCAGAGATCCAATTGCCAACAACTGCTGGACCATGGAAAAAGCAAGAGAGTTCCAGAAAAACATCTCTTTCTGCTTTATTGACTATGCCAAAGCCTTTGACTATGTGGATCACAATAAACTGTGGAAAATTCTGAAAGAGATGGGAATACCAGACCACCTAACCTGCCTCTTGAGGAATCTGTATGCATGTCAGGAAGCAACAGTTAGAACTGGACATGGAACAACAGACTGGTTCCAAATAGGAAAAGGAGTACGTCAAGGCTGTATATTGTCACCCTGCTTATTTAACTTGAATGCAGAGTACATCATGAGAAACGCTGGACTGGAAGAAACACAAGCTGGAATCAAGATTGCCAGGAGAAATATCAATGACCTCAGATATGCAGATGACACCACCCTTATGGCAGAAAGTGAAGAGGAACCAAAAAGCTTCTTGATGAAAGTGAAAGAGGAGAGTGAAAAAGTTGCCTTAAAGTTCAACATTCAGAAAACAAAGATCATGGCATCTGGTCCCATCACTTCATGGGAAATAGACTGGGAAACAGTGGAAACAGTGACAGACTATTTTTTGAGCTTCAAAATCACTACAGATGGTGACTGCAGCCATGAAATTAAAAGACACCTACTCCTTGGAAGGAAAATTATGACCAACCTAGATAGCATATTCAAAAGCAGAGACATTACCTTGGTCTGTCTAGTCAAGGCTATGGTTTTTCTAGTGGTCATGTATGGATGTGAGAGTTGGACTGTGAAGAAAGCTGAGAGCTGAAGAACTGATGCTTTTGAACTATGATGGAGAAGACTGTTGAGAGTCCCTTGGACTGCAAGGAGATCCAACCAGTCCATTCTAAAGGAGCTCAGCCCTGGGATTTGTTTGGAAGGAATGATGCTAAAGCTGAAACTCCAGGCCACCTCATGTGAAGAACTGACTCACTGGAAAAGACTCTGATGCTGGGAGGGATTGGGGGCAGGAAGAGAAGGGGACGACAGAGGATAAGATGGCTGGATGGCATCACCAACTCAATGGATGTGAGTCTGAGTGAACTCCAGGAGTTGGTGATGGACAAGGAGGCCTGGCATGCTGCCATTCATGGGGTCGCAAAGAGTCGGACACCACTGAGTGACTGAACTGAATTGAACTGAACTAACATGCTTTTGCCTTAAGGTGATTAATTCCATTTCTAAGTGTATGTGCTAGAGAAAAATCTCCCAAGATATTGAATATGTATGGCACAGAAAATCAATGCAAAATGTGTGGCTGAAGTTTGGATTTGCTCTTCTCCACGAGGCAGACATTGCTAAACATGGACATGTAGGAAAGTGCTAAAAAGATTTCATGTGAGACAAGAACTGTGACTACACTATATTTCAAGTCAGGGAAGTTGCTCCTCTCATAAAAGGATGGACAGGGATATGTTATTGATCACTTGGGATCTTGGCTGTTACTAAGCTGGGGAACTTGAGATACAGAACGGTAAAAACTCAGTGTTATTATGAATGAGAAATCAACCCATTTGCCTACAATTTGGTGATTATTCTACAACATCCCAATATTACTCAGAGATCTAAGCCTTTGAAAGTCATTATAAGATCTGATTCTGGAATCAGCATTAAAGTCAGAAATGAGCGTAGAAAAATCTCTTATATGGCTATTTTATTTTTTATTAACTAATTTATTTTAATTAAAAGGTAATTACTTCACAGACATGGTTTGTGATGGTTTTTGCCTCACATGGCTATTTTAACGTGTACTTAAAATTTGTGTATAATGAAGCAAGACTAGAAAAAAGAGATAAGGTATACAACTGAAAGAAAGAGGGAAAACAGTCTTTATCTGCAGAGAACACCACTCCCTATACAAAGATTCCACCCGTAAATAATTAGAACTAATAGAAAATCAAGCAAGTTTGTAAATACAAGATCAGCATGAAATATCCTTCCTTATATGCCATCAGTAATCAACTGGAATGTGTAACAGATCAAA
The DNA here is from genome assembly GCF_016772045.2 of Ovis aries. NCBI lineage: Eukaryota > Metazoa > Chordata > Mammalia > Artiodactyla > Bovidae > Ovis > Ovis aries. Next base: position 3,553,449 of record NC_056070.1, read on the forward strand.
AGCCCATTCACAATAAGAACTGTAAGTCATTTAAGAATGAATCTAACAACATTCTGAGGACCTTTGAGGAATTTTGAAACATTGTAGGAAATGAAATAAAAGTATACAGTGGAAGGGGATTCTAAATGATTGAAGACAGTAGTACTCTATAAATTAACCTTGGAACTCAGTGTACTTCAATCAAAAGGCCAATGTACGTCTTTTTTTCCTACCAAATATGAGGAGATGGAATAGATTAGAGAAGCCTAGAAAAAAATGTATGGATAAAATCTCATATAAAGATGGTTTACTAAATAAGGAAAGGGTGGATAATTTAATAAATTGTGCTGAGCTTATAAGTTACTTGTATTTTAAAAAGAAAATGAAATTTAATCTTTTTCATATATACAAAATTATAGTGAAAACTAAAACTTTTAAGCTTTGAGAATAAAACATAGAATATCTTCATGCCCTTAAAGTAGGGAAGACTTCATTAAACCAGATATGAAACACACAAATACAAAATGAAAGACTGACAAATATAATTATGTTAAAATCAAGAATGAACAAAGAAACGACCAAAGTTATAAAAGAATCCATAACGTAGACAAGGCATTTATAATCACGTCATCATTTCAGTCATTCAGTCATGTCCGACTCTCTGCAACCCCATGCACCGCAGCACACCAGGCCTCCCTGTCCATCACCAACTCCCAGAGTGCACCCAAACCCATGCCCATGAGTCGGTGATGCCCTCCAACCAGCTCATCCTCTGTCGTCCCCTTCTCCTCCTGCTCTCAATCTTCCCCAGCATCAGGGTCTTTTCCAATGAGTCAGTTCTTCACATCAGAGGGCAAAATTATTGGAGTTTCAGCTTCAAAATAAGTCCTTCCAATGAACACTCAGTACTGATCTCGTTTAGGATGGATTGGTTGGACCTCCTTGCTGTCCAAGGGACTCTCAAGGACACCGCAGTTCAAAAGCATCAATTCTTCTGTGCTCAGCTTTCTTTATAATCCAACTCTCACATCCATACATAACCACTGGAAAAACCACAGCCTTGACTAGACGGACCTTTGTTGACAAAGTAATATATCATGAAAAAGGACTTAGTATCCATACCTTACAACATTAATAATGTGATAGCTTAATAGGAAAAAAAAGAGTTACAGAGGAAACGTGTATAGCCAATAAGCATATATATGCTCAATGAGATATACTACTGGCAAAAAGAAAATATAACAATACTGAATGTTGGCAGGATTGTAGAGGAATTTTCATGCAATTCTTATGAGAATTTAAGTTTTCATACACCATTTATCAGTTGTTATAACCATCATGGAAAGCAATTTGGCAATATTTAGTGAGATTGAGATATTCTCTCTGACAACCTAGTTAATTCCAGTTCTAGGTTTATTTTCTAGAGACAATGTCCCTATGCATATAAGAAGACAGGTATAAGCATGCTTCAGTTCAGTTCAATTCAGTCGCTCAGTCGTGTCCAACTCTTTGGACCCCATGAATCGCAGCACGCCAGGCCTCCCTGTCCATCACCATCTCCCAGAGTTCACTCAAACTCACGTCCATTGAGTCGGTGATGCCATCCAGCCATCTCATCCTCTGTCGTCCCCTTTTCCTCCTGCCCCCAATCCCTCCCAGCATCAGAGTCTTTTCCAATGAGTCAACTCTTCGCATGCTTATTGAAGGACTATTCTAAAAGCAAAAGTTGGAAACAATAAAATTTTCCTTCAAAAGAAGTAAGAATTGATAAATATTTGTGGCATATTCATAATGTTATCCAGGAGTTAAACGAATGTACTAGAGCTATCTTCATCAGTACAGATAAGTCTTTAAAATATTTTATCACAGAGTAAACTACACCATTTATATAAAATTTAAAATATGCAAAATATGCTATATCAATTCTTTATCAACATATACATATGCAGGATATATGTGAAAATGAAAGTATTAGTTGCTCAGTCATGTCTGACTCAGTCCCATGGACTGCAGCCCACCAGGCTCCTCTGACCATGGAATTCTCCAAGCAAGAATACTGGGTTGCCAGAATGCGGGTTGCCATTCCCTTCTCCAGGGATCTTCCTGACCCAGGTGTTGAATCCAGGTCTTCTGCGTTGCAGGCAGATTCTTTACCAACTGAGCCACCAGGGCAGCTGCACTAGTATAAATACATGCCTAGGAAAAGAAACCAATTCACAGTGGTGCTTACTATCGGAAAGAGGGTGGCATAGAGTTTCAAACGAGTTTATAATATTTCATTGCTTTAAAAACTCTGAAGCAAATTAGGAAAAATATATTCATAGAGCTGAGCTGTCAGTAAGATTTTTAAATTAAAATATGTAGAACTGATTACAAATATCAATATCACATAAGAAGAGTTGACTTGAAAACATGACTTGATCTAAGTTCACACTTCTAACTTAGGGAAAATGAATTGTCTTCTAAAGGAGAAGTCTTTCCCCAAGAAAACTGTGGCAATGAATCTAAGCATTCATTCAAATGCTGTGGAAAAATTTTCAGGCAGTATGCTTTAATCAGCATCTTCTGCCAATGATTTTCTTTTCTTTCACATTACAAAGAATGCCAGGAGAGTGAATGCAATCATGTAACTGCATGATTATTGGGGTGAACCACAGAATCTAAGAATGGCCAAGGTTTTTCAAATACACATCTTAATTTGGAGAAAGAGAGTCCCTTGTTTCTGTGATGAATGTGATATGGCATTTTCTGATTGGCAAGTGACCCATAGAAAGCACCCAGGGAATGATCATCACAGTTCAACTTCATAATTAAGTGTAGTTTTGTTTGCGGCCTTAATTACATTTGTTGGAAGTGGAGTCCCTGATTTTCCAATCAGGTCTGCACTTTCCCTTGCCCTATGTAAAAATAAATAAGGGGAGGAATATCTCCAGAGCAATACATATTGGGAAGTTTTGTCTGGTATGGATAACAGTAGAAAGTTTATCCTATTATGAAGCTACCATTGTCCTCCCAGGAAAAATTGAGCCTTTGTATCATCCAGAAATCTTAGCTATAATCAAGAATTTGTCCTTTCACCTGCATGATACTAATCTGATACTTCTCTCTAAACTGTGTTGCTTCAGTTACCAAATAGGCTGGTTTAGGTATCTAACTCCTTAACATAGATTGCTACGTACAGATTTTCCATCCCAGCACAATCATCATTTGCATCTTCCCTCCAGAATAATCCAGGGAAGTTGAAAAATATGAAAATGCATATCACAGTGCTTTGTATGCTGAAAGCTGTTTTTCAAGGGTAATAAAACCATCCTCGAAGTAGGGAAGAATTTATGTAATTACATTTATGTAATTCCATGTTTCTTTCCTTTAAAGGAAAAGGGATGCTTAGTGGCTCCTGGCTCTTTTTAGCAAGAGATTTCCTTCAAGGAGAGGTGTATGGAAAGAAAGCATATGGTATTCACTGTGGCCAAATGAGACCCAATTTTCTCAGGAGAATGAACCTCCACGAACCCACAATCAGTATCTGGCAGTCAGTGGGTTCCCAGTGTACCCATGGTGATTCCCAAGCCCGTAATCAGTGTCTGGCAGTCAGTGGGTTCCCAGTGTATCTGTGGTGATTCCAGAGTATCTCAGTTCAGCATGCCAGTCTACATACAGAGACAACTTGGTTCCACATACAAATGCCTGCAGCTGCATTAGGCTTGTGGAATAATAGATTCCTATGTCTATCACTGGAATATCTCTTTGGGCATGTTTACCTGAAATCGTATTTTTAATATTCTCAGTACCATTGTTATTGGTGGACCCATAGGGCTGATGGTGATTCAACACACAGGTGTGGCTTTGGGAGAAGGCAGAGAGAAACTGATTCTTGTAATTTCTGTGATAGCTATTTTTGTGACTTCAGACATTAAACAAGATTTAAAAAATCATGTTTTGTAGACTATTTTCTCTGGAGCCTCAAATGATGTCAGTCCCAGTGTGACTCAAGTTAATGCCCTATAGATGAAATATGTCTTAGCTCTCCATTTCTTTTACTTTTCAAAATTATTTCTGTAAGCCTCAAGTACACCACGATGTACTAAAGCTTGAGGCAAAAATCTGAATACAAGTTTTGTTGTTCACTTTCATAAGCAGCTCTGATGACTGATTCCCTCCTCAGCCCTCCCTCCTCATCACCTCCACATCAGCCCCAATACCCTGCCTCCTTAGACACTATTTAATAAGAATTAAGCAGACTGTTTTGAGAAGAAAAGAAAGGAAAACAAATGGTAAACAATAGCAGAACATTCTGCACTCACAGAAAGGCAATGTGTCTAGAGGAAAGCGGGGTAACACCGGTTAAGTGTCAAGTGGCTTGGGGTGGTGAAGGAAAAGATTGTTCACCTCTGCACCCCGTGGAGTTATTATGCCATTTGAAAAGACAGTTTAATCATGTATGTTCATTTACCTAACTCCTAGAGAGTTAAAATGAAGTCATATTTCCCTAACTTAGATATGAATTAATGCATCAGAATTCAGAGAGGACTAGTCTTAGGCATGCATGGTAGTGCCTAACAGAACACACGTTAAGACCACAGAAAGTCCCCTGAATTGTCTGAGCAGCCAGCCTCAGCCTTTTCCAGGACAGCACACTTGGGCTGCAGTAGTAGGAGGAACTGTCACTTGTACCCAGTACTATAGCCTGGTTTGCTGCTGGGGTTATACAAATATTAATTTTAATATTAATCTCCATGCTTCAAGTTTTATGTGGTCAAGCAGAGCCATAGAATGTCTCTTATGTTTTCAGTCTCCTTTCCTGAGTAATTCTCTAGAACTCTGGCACTTCTCATCTGTCGAGTTTCTACTCTTTCCCTCTCCCGAGGCCGCCTTCCCTTGCACATTAGGTTTTCAACATATGAAGTTGGTGAGGATACAAACATTCAGACCACAGCACCAATGTTGACAATTTATTTTCGCTGGAAAGATCCTTTTATTTTACCCCCATTCAAACCTGCATTTGAATTTACTATATGATCCTCTCCTATCCCATCTTTTCAGAGTTAATCACTAACTGGAAATTTGTCTTAATTATTCTCTGGCTTTAAAAAAAATAGTTTGAAATATATAGATAGATAGACCTATATATCTATTTGCTTAGCTTTGTTTATTTCTGAGCTTTATAAAAACAGCATCAGATGCCTTCAATTTCTTTAATTTGCTTTACTAATTCAAGATTATGTCTCTAAAATTCCTTCAAGTTGTGTCATCCATACAGCATTAGCTCATTTCTTTTTATTGGTAAGCATGAAACTACCATCATTCATCTTGGACATTTGGATTGTCTTCAGCTGTTTTCTAATGATGACATGATTATTCTTGCAGATGTTTTCTGGGACACTTGCTAAGAATTTCCTTAGGGCTTATATTTAGGAGTGGAATTGCTAGATTAGAGAACATGTGGATTTAAACTTTATGAGATAAGGCTTGGTTGTTTTCTAAAATGGTTTATATCAATGTATAATTTTACCAACATTAGCATTTTCAGATTAGACCTGAGCATCTTTTCGTATTTGGGGGCCATCATGCTTCCTATTCTGTGCTTATTATTCTGTGTGTGCCTGTACACTCAGCCATGTCCACGTTTGCTCAGTAGCGTCTAGCTCTTTGCGACCCCAGACTGTCGCCCTTCAGCCTCTTCCGTCCATGGGATTTTCCAGGCAAGACTACTGGAGTGGGTCTCCATTTCCTCTTCCAGAGGATCTTTCAGACTCAGGGATTGAACCCATAGCTCTTGTGTCTCCTCCACTGGCAGACGGATTCTTTACCACTGCGCCACCTAGAAGTCTATTCTTTTACCCATTTCTGGGAGGTGATTTTTGTATTCAGTTTTATTAGTTTGTAAGAATTCTTTTTTAACCCTGGACATGACATTTTTGTGAGTTATGTGGATTGAACATATGTTCTTCAAGGTTGTGTTTTGCCTTTTTATTTCCTTTTAGTGTCTTGCTGAGCAGAAGTTATTTTAATTTACTTGAATTTATCCATCTTCCCTCATTTTTATTGATACATACTTGACAGGCATACTGAAAGATCATTTTTAAAGTCCATAATTATAATCATGGCTATCATTGCTATCACTGATCATTCCAAGGGTCAGTTAGAGATAGTAAGTTAATTTAAGATACTTGAAGGATTCACATTTTCTCCATTTAGTAGACTATTTAGTTTATACTCTAAAATCATTATCTATTAGGAACAGAGAGATGAAATGCACGATGTGAAAGAACAGATTTGGACTCAGACTCTTCCTTGTACTTTCTGTGTAAGCCTTGCAAATTTTTAATCTGTTGTACCTGAATAAAGCAGTACAATCAGGACAATAGCAATCCCTACCTCTAAGGTTGCTGCTCCATACAAGGCACTTAGAATAGTGCCTTGCAAGTAATAGTGTTCCATCCATGTCAGCTCTTAAGACATTGTCTTTTTAACAGTAAAGATAGTTCAAAATCCAGAAAACTCTGGCGCCATATATGCCTGTCTTCTTTACCTGAAGAGATTCATGTCATGAGCACAAGATATCTCTGGTGTCTAAAGAAATTTGACATTTAGTGAATGTCAAGTGGCCTCCTATCAAAAAACTCTCCATGACTTGGGTGCACAGAAGAGGAAGGAGAGGGTGGAACCAACTTAAATAGTAGTATCGAAATATACACACTGCCATGTGTAAAATAGGTAGCTAGTGGGAAGCTGCTGCATAACACACGGAGCTCAGCCTGGTGCTCTGTGAGGCCTAAGGCGGTGGGATGGAGGGGCTGGGAAGGGGGCTCAGGAAAAGCGAAAGTGAAAGTCATTCAGTCCTGTCTGACTCTCTGCGACCCCATGGATTATACTGTCGATGGAATTCTCCAGGCCAGAATACTGGACTGGGTTGCCTTTCCCTTCTCCACGGGATCTTCCCCACCCAGGGGTCAAACCCAGGTCTCCGGCATTGCAGGTGGATTCTTTACCAGCTGAGCCACAGGGGAAGCCCAAGTGTACTGGAGTGGGAGACTCAAGAGGGATGTAATACATCAGTCCAGTTCAGTTCAGTTCAGTCGCTCAGTCGTGTCCGATTCTTTGCGACCCCATGAATCGCAGCACACCAGGCCTCCCTGTTCATCACCATCTCCCGTTCACTCAGACTCATGTCCATCGAGTCAGTGATGCCATCCAGCCATCTCATCCTCAGTCGTCCCTTTCTCCTCCTGCCCCCAATCGCTCCCAGCATCAGAGTCTTTTCCAATGAGTCACATGAGATGGCCAGAGTACTGGAGTTTCAGCTTCAGCATCATTCCTTCCAAAGAAATCCCAGGGTTGATCTCCTTCAGAAGGGATTGGTTGGATCTCCATGTAGTCCAAGGGACCCTCAAGAGTCTTCTCCAACACCACAATTCAAATGCATCAATTCTTGGGCACTCAGCCTTCTTCACAGTCCAACTCTCACATCCATACATGACCACAGGAAAACCATAGCCTTGACTAGGCGGACCTTAGTTGGTAAAGTAATGTCTCTGCTTTTGAATATGCTATCTAGGTTGGTCATCACTTTTCTTCCAAGGAGTAAGGGTCTTTTAATTTCATGGCTGCAGTCACCATCTGTGGTGATTTTGGAGCCCAAAAAAATAAAGTCTGACACTGTTTCCACTGTTTCCCCATCTATTTCCCATGAAGTGATGGGACCGGATGCGATGATCTTCGTTTTCTGAATGTTGAGCTTTAAGCCAACTTTTTCACTCTCCTCTTTCACTTTCATCAAGAGGCTTTTTAGCTCCTCTTCACTTTCTGCCATAAGGGTGGTGTCATCTGCATATCTGAGGTCATTGATATTTCTCCCGGCAATCTTGATTCCAGCTTGTGTTTCTTCCAGTCCAGCGTTGCTCATGATGTACCCTGCATAGAAGTTAAATAAGCAGGGTGACAATATACAGCCTTGACGTACTCCTTTTCCTACTTGGAACCAGTCTGTTGTTCCATGTCCAGTTCTAACTGTTGCTTCCTGACCTGCATACAGATTCCTCAAGAGGCAGGTTAGATGGTCTGGTATTCCCTTCTCATGAAGAATTTTCCACAGTTTATTGTGATCCACACAGTCAAAGGCTTTGGCATAGTCAATAAAGCAGAAATAGATGTTTTTCTGGAACTCTCTTGCTTTTTCCATGATCCAGTGGATGTTGGCAATTTGAGCTCTGGTTCCTCTGCCTTTTCTAAAACCAGCTTGAACATCAGGGAGTTCACGGTTCACGTACTGCTGAAGCCTGGCTTGGAGAATTTTGAGCATTACTTTACTAGCATGTGAGATGAGTGCAATTGTGCGGTAGTTTGAGCATTCTTTGGCGTTGCCTTTCTTTGGGATTGGAATGAAAGCTGACCTTTTCCAGTCCTGTGGCCACTGCTGAGTTTTCCAAATTTGCTGGCATATTGAGTGCAGCACTCTCACAGCATCATCTTTCAGGATTTGAAACAGCTCCACTGGAATTCCATCACCTCCACTAGCTTTGTTTGTAGTGGTGCTTTCTAAGGCCCACTTGACTTCACATTCCAGGATGTCTGGCTCTAGATTAGTGATCACATCATCATGATTATCTGGGTCGTGAAGATATTTTTTGTACAGTTCTTCCGTGTATTCTTGCCACCTCTTCTTAATATCTTCTGCTTCTGTTAGGTCCAGACAATTTCTGTCCTTTATCGAGCCCATCTTTGCATGAAATGTTCCCTTGGTATCTCTAATTTTCTTGAAGAGATCTCTAGTCTTTCCCACTCTCTTGTTTTCCTCTATTTCTTTGCATTGATCGCTGAAGAAGGCTTTCTACCTCTTCTTGCTATTCTTTGGAACTCTGCATTCAGATGCTTATATCTTTCCTTTTCTTGTGCCACAGGGGAAGCCCAAATGTACTGGAGTGGGAGGCTCAAGAGGGATGTAATACATACATACATGTGTATATATATATATATATACACACACACACATATATATATACACACATACACTTATGGCTGATTCACCTTGTTATATGGCAGAAACCAAGACAACATTGTAAAGCAATTATCCTCTATTACAAATAAATTTAAATAAAAGAAAAAAAACCTCTAACTCTCATGTTAATTATTAATTAGTTATTCATGGATCTGTCAATAGAATGTGCCACATCCAGTAACAAGTGAGCATGACACTAGCAAATACATTTACAGAGGATGTGCATCATCCTGAATCTCTTCTTTCATCTTGGATGAGCATTTCCTTAGATTTAATCGATTTTAACCAGAAACTACAGACATCCAAACAGAGATGTAAGGAAACTTTTTATAGGGTTGTAAATTCCTCACATAAATATCTATCACTTGAAGTATAATCAAAAACTAATTATGCCACAATTTGAACCTCATCAACAGATTATAGTAGTGCTTTAAAGAGTTTCAAATATTCAGCTTTGGCATTACACTATAGAAAACTAACACAGTTTAGAGAGCAAGAGAATTTGTAACATTGGTTTTCTTTGGAATTTTTTCAAAGGCAAGTTTCTCCTCTCCCAGCTTTTTCCATTTCAAAAATATTACTATTAAATACTTTTCTTCCCTGAAAAGAAAAGCAGAGAGTGCTATGAGACTAAATGGATAAAGTTGTCATTAGAAAGAGCTAGAAATTCTAGAGAAGAGGTCTGATTTATGAAGCTAATTTTTACTAGGAAATTTTAAAAATATTTTCTACAATTTCCCCATTTTACAAAATTACTTCTACTTGGTGGATATTTGGAAGAAACAGTAAGTCTAGACGCAGCTCTCTTCCTGGCCCTCTCAAGTCCCCTTTCCCTTTGCTCTAGCAAGAAGATTGCTGGAAGGAGCACAGATTGGGAACAGAGTTAGAAAAATTCCACCCTAACCCTTCCTCTAACTTCGTGGCCTTCAGCACGTCACTCAACCTCTAAACCTGTTTGCCTCAATTTAAATGTAGGGGTTGAAACCAGTCATCATCAACATTGCTTCCAAATGCTAATATCCTATAAACTTGCTGTTTTTAGAAATTGTATTAATTAGCTGCTCTATATCAGCTGATTGGATTTTTGTTCTTGTAACTGATTCTGTGGAGATAAATCCCAGCCTATCCCATTATGAAGCCCACCTTTTGGGTCCTCCTTTCCAAGTATCCCTAGCACCTGAAAATAATGGAGCATAATTTCTCATAAGAGTAGCAGTGTTTGAAGAGGACATGATTAAGTGATGGAGTTGAGTGACTTCTGTCAGATTATACCACATGGAAGCACAAATAAGGATCAGTTCAGTCCAGTTGCTCAGTCGTGTCCAACTCTTTGCAACCCCATGGACTATAGCACACCAGGCCTCTGTCCATCACCAACTCCTTAAGCTTACCCAAATTCATGTCCATCCAGTCATCATAGCATCCAACCATCTTATCCTCTGTCAGCCCCTTCTCCTGCCTTCAACCTTTCCCAGCATCAGAGTCTTTTCAAATGAGTCGGCACTTCACATCAGGTGGCCAAAGAACTGCAGCTTCAGCATCAGCATCAGTCTTTCCAATGAATATTCAGGACTGATCTCCTTTAGGATGGACTGGTTGGATCTCCTTGCAGTTCAAGGGTCTCTCAAGAGTCTTCTCCAGCACCACAGTTCAAAAGCATCAGTACTTCCACACTCAGCTTTCTTTATAGTCCAACTCTTACATCCGTACATGACTACTGGAAAAAGCATAGCTTTGACAAGATGGACCTTTGTCAGCAAAGTAATGTCTCTGCTTTTTAATATGCTCTCTAGGTTGACATCACCAGATGGTCAACACGGAAATCAGATTGATTATATTCTTTGCAGACAAAGATGGAGAAGCTCTGTACAGTCAAAAAAAAACAAGACCGGGAGCTGACTGTGGCTCAGATCATGAACTCCTTATTGCCAAATTCAGACTTAAATTGAAGAAAGTATGGAAAACCACTAGACCATTCAGGTAGGACCTAAATCAAATCCATTATGATTATACAGTGGAAGTGAGAAATAGATTTAAGGGTCTAGATCTGATAGATAGACTGCCTGATGACCTATGGAATGAGGTTCGTGACATTGTACAGGAGACAGGGATCAAGACCATCCCCATGGAAAAGAAATGCAGAAAAGCAAAATGGCTGTCTGGGGAGGCCTTACAAATGGCTGTGAAAAGAAGAGAGGTGAAAAGCAAAGGAGAAAAGGAAAGATATAAGCATCTGAATGCAGAGTTCCAAAGAATAGCAAGAAGAGATAAGAAAGCCTTCTTCAGTGATCAATGCAAAGAAATAGAGGAAAACAAGAGAGTGGGAAAGACTAGAGATCTCTTCAAGAAAATTAGAGATACCAAGGGAACATTTCATGCAAAGATGGGCTCGATAAAGGACAGAAATGGTCTGGACCTAACAGAAGCAGAAGATATTAAGAAGAGGTGGCAAGAATACACAGAAGAACTGTACAAAAAAGATCTTCATGACCCAGATAATCATGATGATGTGATCACTAATCTAGAGCCAGACATTTGGAATGTGAAGTCAAGTGGGCCTTAGAAAGCATCACTACGAACAAGGCTAGTGGAGGTGATGGAATTCCAGTGGAGCTGTTTCAAATCCTGAAAGATGATGCTGTGAGAGTGCTGCACTCAATATGCCAGAAAATTTGGAAAACTCAGCAGTGGCCACAGGACTGGAAAAGGTCAGTTTTCATTCCAATTCCAAAGAAAGACAATGCCAAAGAACACTCAAACTACCGCACAACTGCACTCATCTCACATGCTAGTAAAGTAATGCTCAAAATTCTCCAAGCCAGGCTTCAGCAATATGTGAACCGTGAACTCCCTGATGTTCAAGCTGGTTTTAGAAAAGGCAGAGGACCAGCTCAAATTGCCAACATCCGCTGGATCATGGAAAAAGCAAGAGAGTTCCAGAAAAACATCTGTTTCTGCTTTATTGACTATGCCAAAGCCTTTGACTGTGTGGATCACAATAAACTGTGGAAAATTCTTCATGAGAAGGGAATACCAGACCACCTAATCTGCCTCTTGAGGAATCTGTATGCAGGTCAGGAAGAAACAGTTAGAACTGGACATGGAACAACAGACTGGTTCCAAGTAGGAAAAGGAGTACATCAAGGCTGTATATTGTCACCCTGCTTATTTAACTTCTATGCAGGGTACATCATGAGAAACGCTGGACTGGAAGAAACACAAGCTGGAATCAAGATTGCCGGGAGAAATATCAATGACCTCACATATGCAGATGACACCACCCTTATGGCAGAAAGTGAAGAGGAGCTAAAAAGCCTCTTGATGAAAGTGAAGGAGGAGAGTGACAAAGTTGGCTTAAAGCTCAACATTCAGAAAATGAAGATCATCGCATCCGGTCCCATCACTTCATGGGAAATAGATGGGGAAACAGTGGAAACAGTGTCAGACTTTATTTTTTTGGGCTCCAAAATCACCGCAGATCATGACTGCAGCCATGAAATTAAAAGACCCTTACTCCTTGGAAGAAAAGTGATGACCAATCTAGATAGCTTATTCAAAAGCAGAGACATTACTTTACCAACTAAGGTCCGCCTAGTCAAGGCTATGGTTTTTCCAGTAGTCATGTATGGATGTGAGAGTTGGACTGTGAAGAAGGCTGAGCGCCAAAGAATTGATGCATTTGAACTGTGGTGTTGGAGAAGACTCTTGAGGGTCTCTTAGACTGCATGGAGATCCAACCAGTCCATTCTGAGGGAGATCAGCCCGGGGATTTCTTTGGAAGGAATGATGCTGAAGCTGAAGCTCCAGTACTTTGTACATTTCATGCGAAGAATTGACTCATTGGAAAAGACTCTGATGCTGGGAGGGACTGGGGGCAGGAGGAGAAGGGGACGACCAGGATGAGATGGCTGGATGGCATCACGGACTCAATGGACATGAGTCTGAGTGAACTCCGGGAGATGGTGATGGACAGGGAGGCCTGGCGTGCCTCGATTCATGGGGTCACAAAGAGTCGGACACAACTGAGCGACTGAACTGAACTGGACTGAACTAGGTTGAAGTCGGACACAACTGCGCGGCTGTACTGAACTAGGTTGGTCATAGCTTTTCTTCCAAGGGGCAAGCGTCTTTTAATTTCATGGCTGTAGTCACCATCTGCAATTTTTTTGGAGCCCCCCAAAATAAAGTCTGGTACTGTTTCCATTGCTTCCCCGTCTAATTGCCATGAAGTGATGGGACTGGATGCCATGATCTTAGTTTTCTGAATGTTGAATTTTATGCCAATTTGTTCACTCTCCTCTTTCATTTTCATCAAGAGACTCTAGTTCTTCTTCACTTTCTGCCATAAGGGTGGTGTCATCTGCATATCTGAGGTGATTGATATTTCCCCAGCAATCTTGATTCCAGCTTGTGCTTTATCCAGCCTGGCATCTCACATGATATAGTCTGCATGTAAGTTAAATAAGCAGGTGACAATATACAGCCTTGATGTACTCCTTTCCCTATTTGGAACCAGTCTGTTGCTCCATGTCCAGTTCTAACTGTTGTTTCTTGACCTGCATACAGAAATCTCAGGAGGCAGGTTAGGTGGTCCGGTATTCCCATCTCTTTCAGAATTTTCCACAGTTTATTGTGATCCACACAGTCAAAGGCTTTGGCATAGTCAATAAAGCAGAAATAGATGTTTTTCTGGAAATTTCTTGGTTTTTTGTTTATCCAATGGATGTTGGCAATTTGATGTCTGGTTCCTCTGGCTTTTACAAATCCAGCTTGAACATCTGGAAATTTATGGTTCATGTACATTTGAAGCCTTGCTTGGAGAATTTTCAGTATTAATTTGCTAGCTTATGAGATGAGTGCAATTGTGTGGTATTTTGAACATTTTTGGCATTTTCTTTTTTGGAATTGGAATGAAAACTGACTTTTTCCAGTCCTGTTGCCACTGCTGAGTTTCCAAATTTGCTGACATATTGAGTGCAACACTTTCAGAGCATCATCTTTTAGGATTTGAAATAGCTCAGATGGAATTCCATCCTCTCCACTAGCTTTGTTCATAGTGATACCTCTTAAGGCTCATTTGACTTTGCATTCTGGAATATCTGGCTTTAGGTGAGTGATCACACCATCGTGGTTATCTGGGTCATGAAGATCTTTTTTCTATCGTTCGTCTGTGTATTCTTGCCACCTCTTCTTAATCTCTTCTACTTCTGTTAGGTCTATACCATTTCTCTCCTTTATCGTGCCCATCCTTGCATGAAATGTTCCCTTGGTATCACTAATTTTCTGGGAGAGCTCTGTAGTCTTTCCCATTCTATTGTTTTCCTCTATTTCTTTGCACTGATCACTACAGAAGGCTTTCTTACCTCTGCGTGCTATTCTTTGGAACTCTGCATAAAAATGGGCATATCTTTCCCTTTTTCCTTTGCATTTCACTTTTCTTTTCTCATCTATTTGTAAGGCCTCCTCAGACAAGCATTTTTGCCTCCTTGCATTTCTTTTTCTTAGGGATGGTCTTGCTCACTGCCTCCTGTACAATGTCACGAACCTCCGTCCATATTTCTTCAGGCAGTCTGTCTATCAGATCTAATCCCTTGAATCTATTTGTCACTTCCACTGTATAATGGTTAGGGATTTTATTTAGGTCATACCTGAATGATTGAGTGGTTTTCTGTACTTTCTTCAATTTAAGTCTGAATTTTACAATAAGGATTTGATGATCTGAGCCACAGTCAGCTCCAGGTCTTGTTTTTGCTGACTGTATAGAGCTTCTCCATTTTTGGCTGCAAAGAATATAATCTGATTTTGGTGTTGACCATCTGATGACATCCACATGTAGAGTCTTCTCTTGTGTTATAGGAATAGGGTGTTTGCTACAACCAGTGCATTCTCTTGGCAAAACTCTGTTAGCCTTTTCCCTGCTTCATTTTGTACTCCAAGGCCAAATTTGCCTGTTACTCCAGGTATCTCTTGACTCCCTACTTTTGCATTCCAGTCCTCTATAATGAAAAGGACATCTTTTTTGGATATTAGTTCTAGAAGATCTTCATAGAACCGTTCAGCTTCTTCAGCATTACTGATTGGGGCATAAACTTGGATTACTATGATATTGAATGGTTTGCCTGGTAATGAACAGAGGTCATTCTGTCGTTTTTGAGATTATGTCCAAGAACTGAATTTCAGACTCTTTTGTTGACTATGATGGCTACTCCATTTCTTCTAAGGGATTCTTGCCCACAGTAGTAGATATAATGGTCATCTGAGTTAAATTCGCACATTCCGGTCCATTTTATTTCACTGATTCCTAAAATGTTGATGTTCACTCTTGTCATCTCCTGTTTGATCACTTCCAATTTACCTTGATTCATGGACCTAACATTCCAGATTCCTATGCGATATTGCTCTTTATAGTATTGGACTTACTGGAAAACATTGAAAACATTTCCATCAGACTTTGCAAATAAGGTTAAGCAACATTTTAATATCAGCCATTGATTATTTTTACAACTATTTTTATCCACTCTGTTTTATTTTTTCAGTGCAATATACCCAGCATAAAGTAGAAACAATTGAGACCAAAAAAGCTGCTTCATATGTATGTAGCTCTACAAGTGGGTCTAAGGAAGTTTTGGAAACTCACAAGCTGCCTTGAGACAACCTCAGAGAACTGAGTGACCTGTGGGGGACAGCCTTGTGTGGTAGTTTCCTTGCCTCCCAGCTCCAGCTTTACTCCAGCCTGGGGGGCTGGGAATACCAATGCTCTGCCATCTGTATCCTTTTTTTTTTTAACTGCTTTTTGTCTGGCTTCTCCTTGGTCACACTTTATCTTGTACCACCATCCCAATGACCATATCAAGATCTTGTCCTCAGATGCTCTCCTAAATTCTAGCTGGCTATTGGGTCTGACTTTGTTCACTACACTTTTATAAGCTTCCTGAAATGGGGAGTCACTTCCCAGTGGTTTGGGTAGTTGTGTGTTTGCCTTACCTTTCCAACTTTTCAGCTGTAGTTTTCCTCTCTCTAAGTCCCTGGTTCTTTATATCTATGCTTCTCTGTTAAAAGAGCAAAAATACCCATCAATCCAGCCCCACAAATTGTAGTAGCATCTTTTAGATGCCTAGGACTGAGGTACAATAACAAATATGAAATTGTTCCTGTCTGGAGTTGTTAACAGTCTAGGGTCAGGGTTCCCTGTCTATAGCCTCAGGTTATCAGAGGCTCCTGAAAAGCCACAAAACACTTCAGGCATTTGCCACCATGGGGTCAGTTCTGGGGTTTGAGGAGTTTTGTTTCTTTGCTTGCTTTCTGTCTGGGTCTGGGTCGATCTTTCTTAAGAACATAGCACTATCTGATAATAAACAAGATTTGATGATCATGATTGAGATTGGACCTTTCTCTGACTTCACTGGAAAGGATTCCACTCCTAAATGAAGGCATTGTTATTGTCATTTATTTTTAATCTCTCACCATTAAAAAAAATACTCTTAACAGTAGACTTGCGTTGCACAGTTAAAATGTTATAAGGCATTTGATGTATCGGCCCCAGATTGAACATGCAGAGTAGGATCTTTGCCCACAAGTCCTCTTTCAAAGCTTAACAAACATGAGGGTAAGAAGTTAGCCATTCTTTATTCAGTTTATCTGCTTGGAATGTATTTCTGCGTCTTATTTTTGGTGTATTATCCCAGGAAAAGATTAACAAATGAGTTATAAAAGTACTACTTTATATACCAAGGAAGTGAGGATGAGTCTCACCGTCTCAGACAGAGGGTCTCCCAGTACCATCAGTGGCCAGGATGAGCCCAGGGATTGGGACTCTGGTGTGGGTGGGAGTGGTGTGTATTGGGTGTAATATCATGATTTATAATAAGAAATATATTTGGCTTTCATCCCCATTTCTGGCACAGAAAACTCTTGAAATTTCCTAAACAAATAGAGCAATAAGGGATTTTTGTTATTTTAATGAGGTGACTTTTGGACCCCATGGCTGGCTGCTAGCAGAGCCAACAGTGATTACCGGGTTGGAAATTTCAGTCCTGCCATCCCACTCTCACCCACCCACTCACCTCCCTGTAGGGGAGAGGGGCTGAAGGTTGAATCAATTTCAATGGCCCATGATTTAATCGATCATGCCTATGTAATGAAGCCTCCATACAACCCCAAAGAGCAAGATTCTGAGAGCTCCCAGGCTGATGAACCTGGGGTGAGCAGCTTGCTGGGAGTGGACGTGTGAGGCGCCTCACCCGTTCCCCACACCTTGTCCTGTACATCCCTACTGTCTGTCTGAGTTATATCCTTTCACAATAAACCAGTAATCTAGTAAGTGAAATGTTTCTCTAAGATCCGTGAGCCACTGCAGCAAATTAGTCGAATGGTGGGGCGGAGGGGTGGGTAGGGGCATGGGGACCGGCAGCAGATCATCGGAACCACTGATCGATAGCTGCACAGGTGAGGGCTTGGACTTGTGACCTCTGTCTGCCATAGGGGAAGGTCTCACAGAACTGGACTCTTCACCTATGGGACCTGACATTGCTCTGGGTAGACAGTGTCAGAACTGAGTTAAATTGTAGGGTGTCCTGAGCCAGTATCCGGCTGGTTGTCCTGAGAATTGCTTGGTGATGTGGAAAAAAACAATTTCCCACCCATAGTAGTATTAGGTGTCAGAATCCCCCAGTATCTTTCCAGTTCTGCTTCCTGCTCCTGCCCATTCTTTCCTCTTTCCATCCCACAGGGTTGGTCTGGGTTGTCCTTTGTTTCCTGGTCCCATCATCCAGGCATCCAAACAAAAGGCTCCTGTTCATTTTCTCCTCCCGTTCTTTCCACTTCCATGCACATTCCCAAGGACATCTTGACTGCGAGGCCCTCCTCACTCCCTGAGACAGCGATCAGAGCCCAGGGACAGCGCCAAGACATACCCCGAGTCTTGCCCTAACAGCGTTGTCATGGGTCTGACGAGAGGGGGCCCAGGCGCCTGGCGGTCCTATGCCCCCTCTGCAGTTCAGCACTTGGTGAGGAATCTGCCTGCCATGCAAGAGGCCCAGGTTTGATCCCTGGGTAGGCAAGAGCCCCTGGAGAAGGGAATGGCAGCCCACTCACTCCAGTACTCTTGCCTGGAGAATTCCTCAGACAGAGGAGCCTGGAGGGCTGCAGTCCATGGGGTCACAACGAGTCAGACACGACAGAGCGACTAACACATTCACTTTCACTTTTTCACATCAAGGCCACAAAACATTCTCACCTTCAGGGATAGGACCCACAGAGGCCTTGGGGAGTGGCAGCTCTAGACAGGTCCATCTTCCTCGGTCCTTCATTGATACCAGCCCACTGATCCGACTGGCACTGCCCTCTTAATCACTCAGCCCTGGTCTGTTCTGCTGCACCTGGTGGCCACAAGGGGCGGGTGGGTGGTGAGAAAAGGCCTATAAACAGGTCTGGCTCTGGCTTCAGGAAAAATGTAAACTTGGATTGTTTGGGGGAAGTAATAAAGCAAAGGAAGAATTAATTGGTCTAGTTATGTCCCTAAAAGGGATTTCTTTATTCATTACTCACTTGGATTCAGGAACCCAGGAATAAATGATAAGAAAAAGTCACACTGTGACAGAGTCTGATCCACCATCTGACAAAAAGTGAGTGTCCTCTCTCACAATGCTTGTACTATGTTTAAAATAGAGATGGAGAGCCCTCCTTGGTGATCCAGTGGTTGCAAATCTGCTTTGCAATGCAGGGGACACCAATTTGATCGCTGATCTGGAAAGATCCCACATGCCACAGGGCAAATAAATGCATGTGCCATAACTACTGAACCCCCAAAGCTACGGTCATCAAGACAGTATGGTACTGGCACAAAGACAGAAATATAGATCAATGGAACAAAATAGAAAGCCCAGAGATAAATCCACGTACCTATGGACACCTTATCTCTGACAAAAGAGGCAAGAGTATAAAATTGATTAAAGACAATCTCTTTGACAAGTGGTGCTGGGAAACTGGTCAACCACCTGTAAAAGAATGAAACTAGAACACTTTCTAACACCATACACAAAAATAAACTCAAAATGGATTAAAGATCTAAATGTAAGACCAGAAACTATAAAACTCCTATAGGAAAACATAGGCAAAATACTCCCCAACATAAATCACAGCAGGATCCTCTATGACCCACCTCCCAGAGTAATGGAAATAAAAGCAAAAATTAACAAATGGGACCTAATTAAACTTAAAAGCTTCTGCACAACGAAGGAAACTATAAGCAAGGTGAAAAGACAGAATGGGAGAAAATAATAGCAAACAAAGCAATTGACAAAGAATCAATTTCAAAAATATACACATGGAAAGATGCTCAACATCACTCATTATCAGAGAAATGCAAATCAAAACCACAATGAGGTACCATCTCACACCAGTCAGAATGACTGCGATCCAAAAATCTACAAACAATAAATGCTGGAGAGGGTGTGGAGAAAAGGGAACCCTCTTACACTGTTGGTGGGAATGCAAACTAGTACAGCCACTATGAAGAACAGTGTGGAGATTCCTTAAAAAACTGGAAATAGAACTTCCATACGACCTAGCAATCCCACTCCTGGGCATACACAACAAGGAAACCGGAATTGAAAGAGACACGTGTACCCCAATGTTCATCACAGCACTGTTTATAATAGCCAGGACATGGAAACAACCTAGAGGTCCATCAGCAGATGAATGGATAAGAAAGCTGTGGTACATATACACAATGGAGTATTACTCAGCCATTAAAAAGAATACATTTGAATCCGTTCTAATGAGGTGGATGAAACTGGAGCCTATTATACAGGGTAAAGTAAGCCAGAAAGAAAAACACCAATGCAGTATACTAACGCATATATATGGAATTTAGAAAGATGGTAATGATAACCCTATATGCGAGACAGCAGTAGAGACATAGATGTATAAAACAGTCTTTTGGACTCTGTGGGAGAAGGCAAGGGTGAGATGATTTGAGAGAATAGCATTGAAACATGTATATTATCATATGTGAAACAGATTGCCAGTCCAAGTTTGATGCATGAGACAGGGTGCTCAGGGCTGCTGCACTGGGATGACCCTGAGGGATGGGATGGGGAGGGAGGTGGGAGGGGGGTTCAGGATGGGGAACATATGTACACCCATGGCTGATGCATGTCAATGTGTGGCAAAAACCACTACAATATTGTAAACTAATTAGCCTCCAATTAAAATAAATAATTTTTTTTAAAGTGGAATAAAAAAAAAAGAGAAAGTACATATGTAGCAACAAAGACCCAGAGCGGCCAAAAAATAAAATAAATAAAATTTAAAATGGAGATGCGTACATTTTCTTGATAAGATAAATCATTCTCCTTCTCTTCACCTTTTTTTTTTTTTTTTTGCCTTTTGTTATGGTGGAGGTGGGAAGTGGGTGGAAGGAGGGCCTCAGTAGGATTCAGAACAATTATTGGAAGGTCGGGAAGAGCATCCACCATCCTTCAGCTCCCAGATTCATTGCTAACAGAAGTGGCCCTGGATTTTGTTTGCCTGCTCCTCAGGGCTAGGACAGGGACAGAATCCCACGTGGAAGCCAGCTGGGGGGTCCCTGCCACCCTGTGTAGGAAAATAAACCGCTAATTAACAGCAAGAGATTTGCATTCAAGGAAGGAGATTCTTAGGATTGTTCCCAGTCCTTTGAATCCAAAAGATGTCTTCTGGGCTGATCTCCATAGGAGAAAACATGTGATTCTCTACATTCTGAGGGCTTTACCAAAGCTTACTTATCAACCGTGCACATGTCCAAAGGATTTTTAAAAGTCTGTAAACCCTTTAAACAGCAAATCAAGGGTAGCATCAACACTGACTGGTAACTTCATCCTTCTAACCCACTGGACACTATATGATGCAACTTACAAATATCTGTAGCTTAAAGAATGGGCTGATCTCCTTCAGCAAGGTGCAGGTGCCCAGGACCTGGCCATGTGTGCGAGCCTGCGTCTATTGTTTCTTCTCTCTGTGCCAAGTGTCTGTCACTCCGGGGAGGAGGGCCCACAGAGTCTGGGAAGTATGTCCTACAACCATCTAACCCTTATACTGTCCTTTCCAAGTAGTGGCCAAGGAGATTTTAAAAGCAACTCAGTGGAGAGGTGATATAAACTCAACTTTCAAGGCGGATGGCCACAGTGAGCATTGGCTTGGAAGTGGCAGATAGCACAAAACAGTCTCAATGTCACACTGTGTAGACCAGTTCCTACAAAGCCCCACTCACATTCAGCTCACCCCCACCCAATCAGAGGACCACTGCACCCTCTCCCTCATATGCTAAATAATGTAACCTCAACTAATTCTCTGCTCTCTTATTTCAGAAAAGTGAAAACATGAAAGGAGCCACATTTATGAAGAACAATGCACATAGGTAGTTTACTGGTGGGCATCTTGTGTCAGGGACACTATTCTAAATGCTTTACACATGTTAGCTCTCATTTATTTCAACCTGATAAAGTAGGAACTATTGCTATTTCCACTTTAGGGATAATGAAACTGCAACAAAGTGGTTGAGCAACAGTAACCAAGATGATACAGCTAGTCTTCAGGGGCTACCTCCGCCATGCAAAGCCACACAAAGCCAACTGCAGAGTCTAAATACTCAGTCACTACACTAAACCACCTTTTCTGATGAAAAACATATACTTCTGCTTTATTGACTGTGCCAAAGCCTTTGACTGTGTGGATCACAACAAACTGCAGGGAATTCTTCAAGAGACAGGAATACTAGACCACCTCACCTGCCTCCTGAGAAATCTGAATGCAGGTCAAGAAGCAACAGTTAGAACTGGACATGGAACAACAGACTGGTTCCAAATCAGGAAAGGAGTACATTAAGGCTTGTATATATTGTCACCCTGCTTATTTAACTTAAATGCAGAGTACATCATGCAAAATTCCAGCCTGGTTGAAGCACAAGCTGGAATCATGATTGCCAGGAGTAATTTCAATAACCTCAGATATGCAGATGACACCACCCTTATGGCAGAAAGTGAAGAAGAACTAATGAGCCTCTTGATGAAAGTGAAAGAGGAGAGTGAAAAAGTTAACTTAAAACTCAACATTCAGAAAACTAAGATCATGACATCTGGTTCCATCACTTCATGGCAAATAGATGGGAAAACAATGGAAATAGTGACAGACTTTATTTTGGGGGGCTCCAAAGTCACTGCAAGTGGTTACTGCCGCCATGAAATTAAAAGACACTTACTCCGTGGAAGAAAAGCTATGACCAACCCAGACAGCATAATGAAAAGCAGAGACATTGCTTTGCCTGAAAAAGGTCCATCTAGTCAAAGCTATGGTTTTTCCAGTAGTCATGTACAGATGTGAGAGTTGGACTATAAAGAAATCTGAGCACCAAAGAATTGATGCTTTTGAACTGTGGTGTTGGAGAAGACTCTTGAGAGTCCCTTGAACTGCAAGATCCAATGAGTCCATCCTAAAGGAAATCAGTCCTGAATATTCATTGGAAGGACTGGTGCTGAAGCTCAAACTCCAATAGTTTGGCCCCCTGTTGGAAGAACCAACTTACTGGACAGACCCTGATGCTGGTAAAGATTGAAGGCAGGAGAAGGGGACGACAGAGGATGAGATGGTTGGATGGCATCACCAACTCAATGAAAATGAGTTTTATCAAGCTCCGGGAGTTGGTGATGGACAGGGAAGCCTGGCGTGCTGCAGTCCATGGGGTCACAAAGAGTTGGACATGACTGAGCAACTGAACTGAAATGAACTGAAGACCTCCAAAACAAAGTTATTTAGAAGTGATGAGGGTGGACATTCTTGCTTTTCTATTGATCTTACTGGTAAAGCAATTCAGTCTTTCATTCTTAAGCATGATATTGGCTGCAAGTTTTTTTGTTTTTTTTTTTTTTTTGCTTTCTTTTTTTACAGGCGCCCACTTATCAGATTGAGAATGCTTTCTTTATACCTAGTTGGCTGAAAAATTTTCAAATCATAAATGGGTATTGAATTTTACGAAATACTTTTCTACATCTATTGAAATGATCATGTGGTTTTCTCTTTTATAGTCATTTATGTGGTTTATACATTTACAAAAGTTAAACCAACATTGTATTCCTAGGATAATCCATATATATGTGCTGTGTGCTTAGTCACTCAGTTGTGTCCAACTCTTTGCAACCTCATGAACTGTAGCCCACCAGGCTGCTCTGTCCATGGGATTCTCCAGACAAGAATACTGGAGTGGGTTGCCATTCCCTTTCCCAGAGGATCTTCCCAACCCAGGGCTACACAGTACATAGGGTTGCAAAGAGTCAGACACGAGTGAAGCACACATCTATCTATTAATACATAATATGTATTTTCTCAGTGTTCAATCAGACTCAGTCATGTACAACTCTTTGCAACCTCATGGACTGTAGCCCACCAGACTCCTCTGTCCATGGAATTTCTCAGGCAAGAGTATGGAATGGTTTGCCATTTCCTTCTTCATGAATCTTCCCAACCCAGTCACTTACACAGGCAAGCAAATTCTTTACCACTAGCGCCAACTGGGAAGCTATAATGTGTATTATGTATAGATTTAGTCGCTAAGTCTTCTTAAGAAGTTTGAGTCTATATTCATGAAGGATATCAATTTTCTTCTGATGTATCTATCTGGTTTTAGTATGACAGCAATGATACATTGTAAAATGTTTCTTCCTTTTTTATTTCTCAAAGAATTTACATAGATCTAGCATTATTTGCTCCTTAAATATTTGATAAGATTCATCAGTTTAGCAATGTGGGCATGGAGTTTTCTTTATGGAAAGTTTTTAAGCTATAAATTTAATTATTTTAATCATTGAGAACTAGTCATGTATATCTGCTTCTCTTAAATGAGTCTTAGTAGCTTGATACTTCTTTCAAGGAATTTGTCCAATTTCATCTAAGTTGTCAAATTGATCAGAGTTAAAGTTGTTAATAATTTTTACTTATTTTCCTTTTGATGACTACAGGGTTTTCTTCATGACAGGTCTATTTATTTATGCATGTATTCATTTTTGGCTGTGCCGGGTCTTTGCTGCAGCGTGGGCTTTTATCTTCTAGCGGCGGGTGGGGGCTGCTCTCCAGGTTCAGAGCACAGGTCTGTCACTGCAGAGGCCTCTCATCGGGAGGCACAGGCTCTTGGATGCTCAGGCCTCAATAGTTGTGGCACACAGGCTTGGTTGCTCTGCAGGACGTGGGGTTAAATGGACCAGAGACGTCTTCCTGCACCAGGGAAGTCTCCTGAATTGGCAGGTGGATTCCTTACCACTAAATTACCAGAGAAATCCTTCTCTTTCATTCTTGACATTGGTCGTCTTCTCCTTCTCCCTCTCAATTTCTCTCTCACGCATTTTGCTTGAACTACACCAACAGAGAACTATGAGAACAGAATTTCTCAAACGTGGGACAGTTAACATTTTGGGCTAAATAATTCTTCATTGTGGGGATTGTCCTATGAATAGAGGATATTAGCAGCATCATTTAACCTTTACTCATTACATACCTGTAGCATTACATCCTCTCCATTTGTGTCAATCAAAACTGTCTCCAGACATGGACAAATGTCCCCTGGGATGGGTGGAATCACCTTTTGTTAAGAACCACTGGGTCAAAGATTCATAGATTTTTATCTTGTTGACTTTTAAAAAATATATCTTTTTTTTAAATTTATTGGTTTCTGCTCTTATCTTTATGATTACCTTCCTTTTATTTGGGGCTTCCCTGGTAGGTTTTCCCTTGTGGCTCAGCTGATAAAAAATTCACGGGCAATGTGGGAGACTTGGGTTCAATCCCTGGGTTGGGAAGATCCCCTTGAGAAGGGAAAGGCTACCCACTCCAGTAGTCTGGCCTAGAGAATTCCATGGACTATACAGTCCATGGAGTCACAGAGTTGGACTCGACTGAGTGACTTTCACACACACACACGTCCCTGGTAGCTCAGCTGGTAAAGACTCCCACCTGCAATGCAGGAGACACCAGTTCAATTCCTGGGTCAGGAAGATCTTTTTTATTTACTCTGGGTTTAACTTCTGTAGCTTCATTAGTTTAAAATCTTTCTTTTTTTATATTATAAAAGTATCCAATGCTGTGTATTTTTCTCTTGGCTTGTATTTAGCCACATCTCATTAATTTTACACATTATGTTTTCATTTTCATACAGCTTACATATTATTTTGTAATTTGCTTTTAAATTTCTTCTTTAACCCAGGGTGTCTTAGTCTATTTGGGCAGCTGCAACAAACTGCCCCAGACTAGGTGTCTTGTAAACAACAGAAATTTATTCCTCAATTCTGGAGGCTAGAAGTCTGAGATCATGTGGCCAGCAGAGTTGGTCCTGATGAAGTTCCCCTTCCTTCCAGGCTGCACACTGTCAGCTTAGTGCTGCATTCGCACATAGCTGAAGGGGCTAAGAAGCTCTTGGAGTTCCTTTTTTTTTTAATTTTTATTTTTACTTTATTTTACTTTACAATACTATATTGGTTTTGCCATACATTGACATGAATCCACCACGGGTGTACATGCGTTCCCAAACATGAACTCCCCTCCCACCTCCCTCTCCATAACATCTCTCTGGGTCATCACTGTGCTCCAGCCCCAAGCATGTTGTATCCTGATTCAGACATAGACTGGCGATTCGATTCTTACATGACAGTATACGTGCTACAATGCCATTCTCGGAGGTCCTTTTATAAGGGCACCAATCCTATGTATAAGGGCCCCGTTAATCAGTCACCACCTAATCACCACCTAATCACCTCCCAAAGGCTTCACCTCCTAACTACACCTGGGACCTTAGGTTTTCAACACATGACTCTTAGCGGGACACAAACATTCAAACCATAGCACAGAGATTATTTAGAAGTGAAAGTGAAAGTGTTGCTCAGTCATTTCTGACTCTTTGCAACCCCATGGACTGTAGCTTGCCAGGTTCCTCTGTCCAAGGGATTCTCCAGGCAAGATTACTGAAGAAGATTGCCACTCCCTCCTCCAGGGGATCTTCTCAACCCATGGATCGAACCTGGGTCCCCTACATTGCAGGCAGATCCTTTACCATCTGAGCCCATTTAGAAGTGTGTTCTTTAATTTTTAAGTATTTGAGAACATTCTCAGATATCTTCCTATTGTTGATTTCTAGTTTAAATTCATTGTGGCAGACATAATTTTTATTATTTAATTATTTTTAAGTTACTGAGGAACTCCCCAGGGGCCTAGTGATTAGGATTCTGGTCTTTCACTGCCACAGTCTGGGTTCAGTCCCTAGCTGGGGAACTGAGATACGGTAAGCCATGTAGCACAGCCAAAACACAAAACCAAAAAAGTTACTGAGAATTTTTTTAAAATCCCAGAATATGGTCTATTTTAGTGAGTGTTTCATAAGCACTAGAAAGATCTGTGCATCCCGCAGATGTTGGTCAAGTGCTCCATAAATGTCAGGTCAAGTTGGATCTGTTCCTAGTCTCCTACGGTGCTACCAATGTTTTATTTGTGCTATTCACTAACAAGTAAGTATTGTTATAATTTCTGTGCACTGTAGACTTATCAGTTTCCCCTTGTAGTTCTATCACTTTTTGTTTCACGTGTTTTAAATTTTTGTTATTATACGCATATATGTTGAGAATTTGTCATCTTGAACTTGGCTCATTGATAATTATGAACTTTATCCTTGATAATACTTCTTGCTCTGAAGTTTCCTTTGTTAGATATTAACACAGCCACTTAGGTTTTCTATGGTTAGTTTTGTATTTTATAGCCTTTTCCCATCTTTTTACTTTTAAACTATCTATGCCTTTATGTTTTAAAGGAGCTTCTACGAACAGCATATAATTCCTCAGATTGTCTAATTTACATGAAACTATCTTTAAGCTTACTAGCACTTTCTTCTGTCATCTTCAATCTCTTGTAAAGACTATCCAGCGGATGCTTTGATATTAATGTTTCAGTTCTATGACTTCAATTTGGTTATTTTCAAAATTTTCTATTCCTCTCTGGCATTGTCTATTCACTTGAGCATATTTTCCTTTATAGTGTCGAATATATTTAAAAAGCTGTTTTAAAATCTTTGGTAATTTCATTATATGGGTTATCTCTGGGTTTGTCTCCATTGGTTGCCTTTTATTTGAACATTGATTACATGTCCTTGTTCCTTCACATTCCTGGTGATTTCAGATTATATCTTGGACGTTGCTAATGTGTACGGGTTTTGGTTTCTCTCATATCCCTCTTTAGAATATTGAATTTTTTTTATCAGACAATTTTCCTGACAGAACTCTAACGATAAACTCTTTGTGTGTTGCCTGAAGCAGCAGAAACCTAGCTTATTTCTTCTAGCCTTAATTGGGCTGCTTGGAGCCTTCCCCATACCTATGTAGTTCAAGAATCAGATATTTAAGCAAAACTGGTGTGCAAAATATAGTCTCCTCCATGGCTCTCTCCTTTCTGAGACCTGCTTTTCAATTTCTAGCTTCTGTGGTACCCCCTGAAACTTGTCCTCTGATTATTCAAGCTTCTAGGGCTATGAATTTTCTAGCCAAGGTTTAGCCACCCCATCTGGCATAAATTGGGGTTTGCTCTCAGGTAAACAAATTGAGACAAATGAGAAACTTATTCCACGCCATGTCTTCCTTCCAAGAGCGGGCTGCTATCAAGTTTCCGCCTGTTTTTGTTTGTTCTCCAGGGCCTTTAGGTAGTTGTCATATTTTCTCCAGAGTTCATTGTTGTTTTTTGAAGGATAGTTGGCCCAATAAGAGCTATTCCTCCATTACCAGAAACTAGCATTCCATTGCTCTGGCTTGGATTCTTTTAATATACAAATACAATGATTTATACTTGTCCATCACTGGCAATTTTTCTATTTATTCTCAAAGATAAATCAGGTCTTTCAGGAGCCTATTCTTAACTACTCAAAATGACAGTATCATCTCCAAATATAAATATTTTGCTTTGTTGTCTATATTCCAAGTTATTTGTTAATTCATGCAGTCTTTACAGAACTCTCTTATTCACCCATTTCTATTCAGAGAAGAATTAATTTATATTATTCGTTTCTTATCACTAAACCCTTTATAAGATAAAATAGACTCTTCACTACAGCCTGACCAGATTTTGAAAATAGCTAGTGTAAAACTTTGTCAGATGGCTTTTGAAATTCTCAGTGGACTATATCAACCAATTGTTTACACTTGTCTTTTTATTTCTTTATCAATAATTTATCCACATCAATAATTTATCCACAACATATTTTTAAATGTTTTGCTAGAAAGTCATGTTGCCTCATATGTTATTTTAAGAGTTTAATAGTCCAATCCTTTATTAATTATAAACTTAATATCAGCTTGTTTATCATAGAAATGTGATGTAACTTTAAATTCTTGGATTCTTTCTGGATTTTTTAACTAATCTTACACTTGTGATTTTCTAGTCTTGTGACATGGAAATCATAACAAGTCAAAATTTACATTTTGGCTACACATCCCTGATTTAATACTTCAGTGACTTTAAGAATGCCATCTGATTTTGGTGATTTAAGCTAAATTTATTTTGCTAATAATAGTTAATGTTTATTATACACGCATTAGATGCCAAACAATATTCTAAGTGTATGATCTCATCTTGTCCTCCAATTGCTCCATAAATTGCCTTCATTTACATCAACAGATATAAACTGTTGGATCACATCCAAGATATTGACCCATTCGATCTAATGCTTCTAACACTGAGGGAAAGTGTTGGAACAGCGCATCTTTCTCAGTAAGCCTTCAAAACACAAGGTTTAAACTGCTTTATGCGTACTCTTTTGCATGTGTGCTAAGTTGCTTCAGTCCTGTCCGACTCTGTGCAACCCCATGGACGGTAGCCCACCAGGCTTCTCTGTCCCTGGGATTCTCCAGGCAAGAATACTGGAGTGGGTTGTCATGCCCTCCTCCAGGGATCTTCCCAACACAGAAATCGAACCCATGCCTCTTACATCTCCTGACTTGGCAGGCAGATTCTTTACCATGAGTGTCACTTAGGAAGCCCCAAACTGGTTCTATAAGACTAATATATTTTCAGTAGTCATGTATGGATGTGAAAGTTGTACAGAAAAGAAAGCTGAGTGCTGATGAATTGATGCTCTTGAACTGTGGTGTTTGAGAAGACTCTTGAGAGTTCCTTGGACTGCAAGGAGATCAACCAGTCAATCCTAAAGGAAATCAGTCCTGACTATTCATTGGAAGGACTGATGCTGAAGCTGAAGCTCCAATACTTTGGCCATCTGGTGTGAAGAACTGACTCATTGGAAAAGACCCTGATACTGCGGAAGACTGAAGGCAGGAGGAGAGGGGACAACAGAGGATGAGATGGCTGGATGGCCTCACCAACTTGATGGACATGAGTTGAGAAAGCTTCAGAAGTTGGTGATGGACAGGGAGGCCTGGCATGCTGCAGTCCATGGGGTTGCAAAGAGCTGGACACAACTGAACAACTGAAAGGAACTGAACTGAATATATTTTCTGCTGGAGAGGGGGATCTTTAAAAAGTGAGAGAAATGGCAAAGCTTCCAACAGAGATAGAATACTAGCTGTGAGATAATAAATCATGTTCGTTACTTTCAGAACTTCATTCCTTTATCAATTTTTGAGTAAAACAATTGTTTTTTCATGTGTTTTTGGCTCAATTTACTTGTTGCATAGGTTTTGTCTCTTTCTTCCCCTATTGTGGGTTATAGTTTGCTTTTTCTGTCATTCAGTTTGAGGCATCCCCTTGGGCTCCTTTTGCTCTTGAAATATCTTTTCATTTTTTTTAAGTTTGCTTTTAGTTTGAAGAGTTTTTTCTTATCATTGTCTCCTTTTTTTGTTTAATTCTATTTTTTCCATTTTTCTCTTTTCACCCTCCTGGTCAGTTGTGATTCATTTTCATCCTTTGTGCTTTTATTTACAAGCTTCCTCCCATGGTGCTTTTTCTCTGCTTCCTTTCATAATTTTCCTTTATATCTTCACAATTTATTTTTTATTTCTACAGTTAACTGTCTTATTTGACTGCCTCAGTTTTTGTGATTTCTCCCATATCAGAGTATTTTCCTTTCTTCTTTCCTTAAATTCTACCAGCACTCAAACTGGTAATGCACTAAGTTGAAACAAAGGATTTCATGACATTTCCATTGCTTCCATTCCCAGCTTTTCAAAAGCAAGTTGTGTGCTTTCTCAATTTTTATTTCTCTACCACTCTCCCAAACCTACTCTGCACCTACTAGTTTTATATTCCTGTTTTTCTCTCTGTTTATACCCTTTGAGATCATTCTCCTCTATTACCAGGAGAACTAGGATGACTTGAACTAACTGAGGAAGAAGGAAGTGCATTTTCATGCACTCCCATGAAAATGGACCATATACACCCCATGCATTTGAACCTCACCTAGTAATTATTCAAGTTCAAAGCTGGTTACTATGCCTGAGAGGTTCCTAAACCTTCTTTGGCAGAGAAAAGACAGATGGACCAAGGGTGGAAATAATGGGGAAGGCCAGCTTAGCAGGGAGTATGGCTAAGCACCTACACAGGGATAGAGGCTGAGGAACAGAAAAGGGTTTACTATCTTTATTGTCTTTAACCACCATGGACATCTTGTAGTGCCAGTGACAGCTGTGACTGTCCTCAGGTTCTAGAATATCCAGGAGCCCAAACTGTACTCCCTGTTGCTTTCTTGTGGAAGGAAAAGCTGAACATACCCAAATAGCTTCTTTTCTTATCATAAGCTTCCAAAACTCTTTTGAAGAGCTCTCAAGATGCTCTCTTTTGTCAGCTGCCTTGTTTATTTTCTACACAGCCTAGGGGCCTGAGACCCTGTGTTCTTTTGAAAATATTTACAACCCATTGTTCCCTCCTATTTTCTAGCCTGTGTCAAGGTCACCAATCTCACCACTCAGTTGAGCTTCCATGGACCAGAAGTAGTGCTGAAGAGTATGAGGTGCTAGGCTTGCCCCCAGGGATTAGGCACAGTCCGGCTGCAGAGGGACCAAGATTAGTTCCAGGAGGTCTCTTTTCATCTGTTGGACTTCGCTAGTAACTTCCACCATAGACATTTGCTCTATCAGCCTTTTGTGGGGGTAACGGTGCAGCATTTCAGATGGCGGGTACATATAGAGGCCCAGCTGAGGAGATGCACTCTCTGACCACCTAATTCTGCTAAAATTTGACAGCCTCACTTCCCTAATTGATAGGGGAAGCCAGCTAGAAGGCAGAGTATCTGTGGTCTGTGATCACAATCCTTGGTCCAATCTAAGTTGATGAAGACCTCTCTAGGACATATTTCTTTCTAAAGCTAGCTTGAATAACAAATCTGCTGTGAAATAAATCTTATCCTGTTTCCCTGCCATCAGTCACTTTTCAGCTTTCATCCCAGAATACAAATATACTGAATAAGTTTAGTCTAAAGAGAAACACTATACATTTAAAATGGCCAGTAGCAATTTATCCAGTGAAATCTAGTTTTCCACCACCCTCAAAGCCCAGGAAAAGACTAAGTGAATTCTTTTCCATAGCCAACAACTCTTGCTGATGCTTTTCCAAAGAGACACACAAACCAAGAAAAATATATCATGAATGTTATTGAAAGTAAATTGGTTTTTGAGACATTGAAAACATTTTATTCATTTAAATAAAAGCAGAATGGCAGTGGCCTGCTTTTAAGTCATATTGTCCATGAAATTGAAGCAATGCATTCATCTCGATTTTTCATGCTCATTGTCCCTATTTTAAAATGGTAAATTCAATCGCCACTTATTTGCATAAGTTGTTTAACTTTGAGTCTGTTTTTGACCAAAATTAAAGCGCATTGAAATGTCACTGTTTAACACACGGCCAATCATCTCCTTCAGTGAAGCCACTTGTCTTCACAGAATATTTAGAGCCCCCAAAGATGATAGTCTCCTTCACAATGAAACAATACTGTGCTTAGGGATTTCGTAATGAGAAGAGAGTATTTGCTAGTATTAAAAAAGCTAAAATTGAAAAAGTCCTCACAAAATAGAAACAAGCATATGCAGTCATTTAAAGTATGGTGTGTATATATTTTCAGAATCATTTTCAGAATCAGTTTCACAACTGGAAAAGCAAAAAAGATGATTTAGTCAGACATGTTCCAAGTGGTTTTGTAATCTAATACTGATAAATTCTACAACCATCGTTAGCCTGCACAAATTAGAGATATGTTAAGTCACATAGAAACATCTTCAATTTTTGAGATAATAACTCTGTAATTTATTTCACATCAAACTTTTTTCAAATTAAACCAACATGTTTAAATGTCAGCTTCCACAATTGGCACAGAATTTTTTAGTGTGCTAAATATCTCAAAATCGGTGATATATAAAAAATCTTGTGCCTCAGAAACACTTATGTGTGTCACCAAAACCAGGGAATAAATATTGTCTAAGATGGTCATATTTTTTGCAGCCAAAGATGGAGAAGCTCTATACAGTCAGCAAAAACAAGACTGGGAGCTGACTGTGGCTCAGATCATGAACTCCTTATTACCAAATTCAGACTCAAATTGAAGAAAGTAGGGAAAACCGCTAGACCATTCAGATATGACCTAAATCAAATCCCTTATGATTATACAGTGGAAGTGAGAAATAGATTTAAGGGCCTAGATCTGATAGATAGAGTGCCTGATGAACTATGGAATGAGGTTCATGACATTGTACAGGAGACAGGGATCAAGACCATCCCCATGGAAAAGAAATGCAAAAAAGCAAAATGGCTGTCTGGGGAGGCCTTACAAATAGCTGTGAAAAGAATAAAAGTGAAAGGCAAAGGAGAAAAGGAAAGATATAAGCATCTGAATGCAGAGTTCCAAAGAATAGCAAGAAGAGATAAGAAAGCCTTCTTCAGCGATCAATGCAAAGAAATCGAGGAAAACAACAGCATGGGAAAGACTAGAGATCTCTTCAAGAAAATGAGAGATACCAAGGGAACATTTCATGCAAAGATGGGCTCAATAAAGGACAGAAATGGTCTGGACCTAACAGAAGCAGAAGATATTAAGAAGAGGTGGCAAGAATACACGGAAGAACTGTACAAAAAAGATCTTCATGACCCAGATAATCATGATGATGTGATCACTCATCTAGAGCCAGACATCTTGGAATGTGAAGTCAAGTGGGCCTTAGAAAGCATCACTACGAACAAAGCTAGTGGAGGTGATGGAATTCCAGTGGAGCTGTTTCAAATCCTGAAAGATGATGCTGTGAGAGTGCTGCACTCAATATGCCAGCAAATTTGGAAAACTCAGCAGTGGCCATAGGACTGGAAAAGGTCAGTTTTCATTCCAATTCCAAAGAAAGGCAATGCCAAAGAATGCTCAAACTACCGCACAATTGCACTCATCTCACATGCTAGTAAAGTAATGCTCAAAATTCTCCAAGCCAGGCTTCAGCAATATGTGAACCGTGAACTCCCTGATGTTCAAGCTGGTTTTAGAAAAGGCAGAGGAACCAGAGATCAAATTACCAACATCCGCTGGATCATGGAAAAAGCAAGAGAGTTCCAGAAAAACATCTATTTCTGCTTTATTGACTATGCCAAAGCCTTAGACTGTGTGGATCACAATAAACTGTGGAAAATTCTGAAAGAGATGGGAATACCAGACCACCTAACCTGCCTCTTGAGGAATCTGTATGCAGGTCAGGAAGCAACAGTTAAGCGGACGTGGAACAACAGACTGGTTCCAAATAGGAAAAGGAGTACATCAAGGCTGTATATTGTCACCCTGCTTATTTAACTTCTATGCAGAGTACATCATGAGAAACGCTGGACTGGAAGAAACACAAGCTGGAATCAAGATTGCCGGGAGAAATCTCAATAACCTTAGATATGCAGATGACACCACTCTTATGACAGAAACTGAAGAAGAACTAAAAAGTCTCTTGATGAAAGTGAAAGAGGAGAGTGAAAAAGTTGGCTTAAAGCTCAACATTCAGAAAAAGAAGATCATGGCATCTGGTCCCATCACTTCATGGCAAATAGATGGGGAAACAGTAGAAACAGTGTCAGACTTTATTTTTTTGGGCTCCAAAATCACTGCAGATGGTGATTGCAGCCATGAAATTAAAAGACACTTACTCAGTGGAGGAAAAGTTATGACCAACCTAGATAGTATATTCAAAAGCAGAGACATTACTTTGCCGACTAAGGTCCGTCTAGTTAAGGCTATGGTTTTTCCTGTGGTCATGTATGGATGTGAGAGTTGGACTGTGAAGAAGGCTGAATGCCAAAGAATTGATGCTTTTGAAGTGTGGTGTTGGAGAAGACTCTAGAGAGTCCCTTGGACTGCAAGGAGATCTAACCAGTCCATTCTGAAGGAGATCAATCCTGGGATTTCTTTGGAAGGAATGATGCTAAAGCTGAAGCTCCAGTACTTTGGCCACCTCATGCGAAGAGTTGACTCATCGGAAAAGACTCTGATGCTGGGAGGGATTGGGGGCAGGAGGAGAAGGGAACGACCAAGGATGAGATGGCTGGATGGCATCACGGACTCGATGGACGTGAGTCTGAGTGAATTCCGGGAGTTGGTGATGGACAGGGAGGCCTGGCGTGCTGCGATTCATGGGGTCGCAAAGAGTCGGACATGACTGAGCAACTGAACTGAACTGAACTGAAGTGTCCTTTCCGTTGTACGTGCCAGCATCATTATTCATTTGTAATTATTACAGACTTTACACAGACTTTTGTAGAAAAATATCATCAAACCACAAGACTAGGTTAAGAAGAATTAAATTTACTGAATATTTCTTAAGGAAGTAGAATTTTTTCTATACAAAGTACAGATACAGTCGTTGTTGTTCAGTCACTCAGTCTGACCCTTTGCAACCCCGTGGAATGCAGCACACCAGGCTTCCCTGTCCGGAGTTTGCTCAGACTCATGTCCATTGAGTCGATGATACCATCCACCATCTCATCCTCTGTTGCCTCCTTCTCCTGCCCTCAATCCTCCCCAGCATCAGGGTTATATTGAACATTTATAAATGGAATGAAAAGGAGGAGTTATGGTTCTTAATAGACTTATACAAGAAGTCCCAAAATCTTTATAAGAAAGGGGGTTGTTAGACTAGGAAGCAAGAAAAAAAAAGAATCTTTAATCTTTCAACTCTTGTTTTGAAATAATAACTGCTTTAAAAATCAAATATTTTATTCTTCTTTTCTTTTCTTTTTTTTATTGAGTTATAATTGACATACAGCACTGTGTATGTTTACGGTATATGGTATAATGATTTGACTTTCATACATCATGAAATGATTACCACAATAAGTTTAGCGAACATCCATCATTTTATAGAGATACAAAATTCAAAGCAAAACTTTTTCCTTGTGATGAGAACTCTTAGGATTCTCTTAACTTTCATATTTAACATACAGCAGTGTTAATTTTTTGATGTATGGCAAAATCAATACAATATTGTAAAGTAATTAACCTCCAATTAAAATAAATAAATTTATATTTTTAAAAATGATAAATAGAATTAACACTGCTGTATGTTAAATATTTTATTGTTAAGGGCCCAAAATATTTTCAATAAGGAAATAATTTTCAATTGTCTATTAAATCGGAATCATAGGAGTGGTGTTTCAATTATATAAAATTCTGGATTAGTGGAGTACAAATTAAAGAGGAATTATAGTAAAATAGAAACAGATTGTGCAAGTTTAGTTTTAGAGGTACTTCAAAAATTCAGCCACAAAGCAAGATTTTGGAACATATTATGATTATGGACTGTGCGGGCAGCGGCTCTCTTCCGAGTTTGGAAAGGGGAGTGAGTCTGAGCTGCCAGGTCTTCCTTTCCCAGAGGATACCATATTGAAATGGCTTAGTGAGCTCCCCCTAGAATTTAGTTTGAGAGGAAGATGAATTGGAAGTTCAGAGTGAAAATGAGCAGTTGAGCTTTCGTCATGGGAGAAAGAGAAGTTTTATAACTGGACACATATGATAGCCATTTACTTTGTTATTAATGCTTTTGAACCTAAGTGCATCTAGCATTACAGATATCACACAAAGAAGAGGCTATTCTTTGTCTGGAATGAGCTCAGAGAAAGAATCCAAGTGTTTCTCTGGTGGACCTGAACTCTTTGGGCAATTTTTTCCCATCACTTCCTATTTATTGCCACTTTGGCCTCTTTCACTCTTCTTTCATGGGCTACATCTAGTCATACAAATCTCACATTGTGAGTTTAGGAGGAAAACAACATCTCTGACACCAATCCAAGTTCTGAACTAATTGAAATAAAGAACAGAACTCCTATACAGATCAGAAAGTTTGATTGAGCAGTAATAAAGTCATCTGTGCAGTATAGTTTTTGTTGTTCAGTCACTAAGTCATGTTCAACTCTTTGCAATCCCATGGACTGCAGCATGCCAGGCTTCCCTGTCCTTCGCCATCTCCCAGAGTTTGCTCAGATTCATATCCACGTGGTCTGCAATGCTATCTAACCATCTCATCCTCTGCCACCTTCTTTTCCTTTTGCCTTCAATCTTCCCCAGCATCAGAGTCTTTTCCAGTGAGTTGGCTCTATATATATTAGAGAGCCAAGTTACTGGGGCTTCACCTTTAGCATTGAGTGGTTAGATCTTGCAGTCCAAGGGACTCCCAAAAGTCTTCTCCTCCAACAGTACAATTTGAAAGCATCAATTCTTTGATGCTTGGCATTCTTTATGGTCCAACTTTCACATCCATACATGACTAATGGAAAACCCATGGCTTTGACTATATGGACCTTTGTTGGCAAAGGAATACCTCTGCTTTTTAATACACTGTCTAGATTTATCATAGCTTTTCTTTCAAGGAGCAGATGGCATATAATTTAATGGCTGCAGTCACTGTCCACAGAGATTTTGGAACCCAAGAAAGTAAAATCTGTCACTGCTCCCACTTTTTCCCCTTCTATTTGCTATGAAGTGATGGGACAAGATGCTATAATTTTGTTTTCCAAATGTTGAGGTTTCTGCCCCCACCTCCGGTGGATTTATTTTATTTTTGTTTAATTTAAATTTATTTATTTTAATTGGAGGCTACTTACTTTGCAATATTGTATTGGTTTTGCCATACTTCAACATGAATCCTTCACGGGTGTACACGTGTTCCCCATCCTGAACCCCCCTCCATCTCCCTCCCCATACCATGAGTTTTAAGCCAGCTTTTCCACTCTCCTCTTTCACCCTCATCAAGA
Source organism: Ovis aries (assembly GCF_016772045.2). NCBI lineage: Eukaryota > Metazoa > Chordata > Mammalia > Artiodactyla > Bovidae > Ovis > Ovis aries. The sequence goes on from NC_056070.1 coordinate 3,590,641, forward strand.
GGCTCTTTAGCTCCTCTTCACTTTCTGCCATTACAGTGGTATCATCTATTTATCTAACGTTGTTGATTTTTCTCTGGGCAATCTTGATTCCGCTTGTGATTTATCTAGCCTGGCATTTTGTATGATCTACTCTTCATAGAAGTTAAATAAACAGGGTGACACTATCTCTTCTCTGGTGACTCAGACAGAATCTGCCTGCAATGCAGGAGACCTGGGTTCAATCTCTGGTTTGGGTAGATCCCCTGGAGAGGGAATGGCTACCCACTCCAGTAGAATTGCCTGGAGTTTTCATGGACAGAGGAGCCTGGCAGGCTACATGCCATGGGGTCACAAAGAGCCGGACACAACTGAGTGACTTTCACTTCCCTTCCTAAAGCCCACTTGACTTCACACTCCAGGATACCAGACTCTTCCCTTGTCCTCAAGATCCTGATGCTTTTTAATAATACTGGCTAAATCATCATTGTGATTATCCTGGTGATTAAGACCTTTTGGTATAGTTCTTCTGTTTATTGTTGCCACTTCTTTTGATCTCTTCTAATTCTGTCAAGTCCTTACCATTTCTGTCCTTTATCATGCCCATCCTTGCATGAAATATTCCCCTGATATCTCTAATTTTCTTGAAGAGATCTCTAGTCTTTCCTATTGTATTGTTTTCCTCTACTTCCTTGCACTGTGCATTTAAGAAGGCCTCCTTATCTCTCCTTGATATTCAGTATAGTCTGAAGTGAAGTGAAGTCGCTCAGTCCTGTCCGACTCTTTGCGACCCTATGGACTGTAGCCTACCAGGCTTCTCCGTCCATGGGATTTTCCAGGCAAGAGTACCAGAGTGGGTTGCCTTTTCCTTCTCCAGGGGATCTTCCTGACCCAGAGATCAAACCCAGGTCTCCCGCATTGCGGGCATATGCTTTACACTCTGAGCCACCAGGGAAGCACAGTATAGTTTAGGCACGGCCAAAAATGAGCTTGACAGCATTCTTCTGAATTAAACATTCACCTCCAGAATATTCGCTTTTGATAGGTACATCTCCAAAAAGAAAGCAGCAGTTCAATTCCATCTGAAACTCATCAATCACCCTTCAGTGGTAAACAGAACTTAGGGGTGTTATTCTAATGCGGTGGTTCTCAAATGTGTTCCAGGGCTTGGAGATACACAAGCCCTTTCAGGAATTCAGAAGGTCAAAACTGCTTTTTTTTAATGATACTATTATTTGCCTTTTCACTCTCATTTTCTCACAAGTGTGCTGCGGGGATTTCCAGAAGCTATATGACACACAGTGTTGCAACAAACTACATGCAAAATCCAGAATCCAGCTGACTTTCATTAAGTTGTTCATTAAATAGGATTTTCAAAAATGTAAAACAAGGCCACTTTTCTCACTGAATTTTTTCTTTAGCTTTTAAAAATCTTTTTGTTTTAAAATCATTTTAAAATTACAGAAGATAACACAAATGATTGGATGTACACTTCACCCAACTTCTTTCAACATTTCATGTAACCATAATGTTTGCAAACTATCAAAACTAAGAAATTAACATTGATACAATACTATTAATTAAACTACAGAATTTACTCAGATGTCAGCAGTTTTTACACTAATATCCAGAATCCAGTTCAGGATACATCATTGCATTTTTTGTTGTTCGTGTGCTGTCATGTCCGATTTTTTGTGACCCCAGGGACTGCAGAATGCCAGGCTTCCCTGTCGGTCACCATTCCCCAGAGTTTGCTCAAACTCATGTCCACTGAGTTGGTGATGCCATCCAACCATCCCATCCTTAGTATGAATGAATGTCATCCTCTTCTCCTCTTGCCTTCAATCTTACTCAGCATGAGGGTCTTTTCCAATGAGTCAGTTATTTGCATCAGGTGGTCAAAGTATTGGAGCTTTAGCTTCAGCATCAATCCTTCCAATGAATATTCAGGGTTGATTTCCTTTAGGATTGACTTTTTTGATCTCCTTGCAGTCCAAGGGACTCAGTTGTCATGACAAATTTCTTTTGTCTCCCTCTTATCTGTGACAGTTCTTCATACTTCCCTTGTCCCCAAGATCCTGATGCTTTTTAATAATACTGGCTAAATATTTTGGATAATGGCCCTCAATTTAAGGTTGTCTGATACTGTCTCATGATTGGATTGGCTTAATGGATTTGAAGGAAAAAACCTTAGAGATACTGAAGTGTCCTTCTTTAGAAATATGTGATATCCTTCTGTCATGTTACTAGAGATATTAAACTTGACTGTTGCACCTAGTCGGTTTTATTCAATAAAATATTTTTGTCTATGCAAATACATCTTTTGTCTATGCAAATACTTTTTTTTCATTGTTAACATCTTTGCCAACATACTAGATTTTAGCATTAATGAATGGATAATGGATCCTTCCTGAAGCAATTATTACTCTGGTGTTCTAATGCTGATTTTCTATTTCCCTCATTCCATCTACTTTTTAAATTTGAATTATTTTAAGGTTTTCTTTATCCTTCAATATTTATTTATTCAATTATTCATTTATATCAATATGGATCATGGACATTAGTTTTATCCTTTGGATTGCATAAAATATTATCAGTAATTTATTGCTCAAATTGTTCCATCTTTGGCCATTGGTAATTCTTTCGTCTTGGCTCATGAATTCTTTTGAGATATTCTTCTTTCTGACCCTACAAAATGTTCCAGATTCATTTTGTACTTTTTCTGCCGCAGCCCTAGTATCATCCAGTTCTCAAGGAACCCTAGTTCCTCTTACTAGAGAAGGTATTTAGACACTGAGATCTCTCAGTTCTGGATGTGCTCATTTCTACAAGAGTGTCACAGTTTCTAGACCCTAGATCAAAGATACATTTCTGTATGTCAGTTCAGTTCAGTCACTCAGTCGTGTCCAACTCTGAGACCCCATAGACTGCAGCATGCCAGGCCTCCCTGTCCATCACCAACTCCTGGAGTTTACTCAAACTCATGTCCATTGAGTCAGTGATGCTATCCAACCATCTCATCCTTTGTCGACCCCTTCTCCTCCCACCTTCAATCTTTCCCAGCATCAGGGCCTTTTACAATGAGTCAGTTCTTCGCATCAGGTGGCCAAAATATTGGAGTCAGCTTCAGCATCAATCCTTCCACTGAACACCTAGGACTGATCTCCTTTAGGAAGGACTGGTTGGATCTCCTTGCTGTCCAAGTGACTCTCAAGAGTCTTCTCCAACACTACGGTTCAAAAGCATCAATTCTTTGGCACTCAGCTTTCTTTATAGTCCAACTCTCACATCTGTACATGACTACTGGAAAACCCAAAACTTTGACTAGATGGACATTTGTTGGCAAAGTAATGTCTCTGCTTTTTAATATGCTGTCTAGGTTGTTCATAGCTTTTCCTCCAAGGAGCAAACGTCTTTTAATTTCATGACTGCAGTCACCATCTGCAGTGATTTTGGAACCCAAAAAATAAAGTCTGCCACTGTTTCTATTGTTTCCCCATCTTTTTGCCATGAAGAGATGGGACCAGATGCCATGATCTTAGTTTTCTGAATGTTAAGTTTTAAGTTAACTTTTTCACTCTCCTCTTTCACTTTCATCAAGAGGCTCTTTAGTTCTTCATTTCTGCTATAAGGGTGGTGTCATCTGCATATCTGACTTTATTGATATTTCTCCCGGCAATCTTGATTTCAGTTTGTGCTTCATTCTGTCCAGCATTTCTCATGGTGTACTCTGCTAACTCCAAATCCAATCCAGCATTACAAGGCTTATTCTAGAATCTCTCCTTGGCTTGTTTGTAACTACTTTCTGTTACAGTGAGAAACTGACTACTTATTTATTCTACTCTAATAAACATGTAAAGATTAATTCAGAATTTCTAAGTAGACTTCTGTGAGAAACAACTTTACCAACTAAAATACAATGTTTGCATAAAATTCTTTTTTCCTTTAGCCTGACAGTATTCAATAAATACAATTTCCAAAGTTAGATCAACTCTTTGTTCCATACCTTTTTAAATTGTCATTCAGTTCAGTTCAGTTCAGTTCAGTCACTCAGTCGTGTCCGACTCTTTGAGACCCCATGAATTGCAGCACGCCAGGCCTCCCTGTCCATCACCAACTCCCAGCATTCATTCAGACTCATGTCCATCGAGTCAGTGATGCCGTCTAGCCATCTCATCCTCTGTCGTCCCCTTTTCCTCCTGCCCCCAGTCCCTTCCAGCATCAAAGTCTTTTCCAGTGAGTCAACTCTTCACATGAGGTGGCCAAAGTACTGGAGCTTCAGCTTTAGCATCATTTCTTCCAAAGAAATCCCAGGGCTGATCTCCTTCAGAATGGACTGGTTGGATCTCCTTGCAGTCTAAGGGACTCTTAAGAGTCTTCTCCAACACCACACTTCAAAAGCGTCAATTCTTCAGTGCTCAGCCTTCTTCACAGTCTAACTCTCACATCCATACATGACCACAGGAAAAACCATAACCTTAACTAGATGGACCTTAGTCGGCAAAGTAATGTCTCTGCTTTTGAATATGCTATCTAGGTTGGTCATAACTTTTCTTCCAAGGAGTAAGCGTCTTTTAATTTCATGGCTGCAGTCACCATCTGCAGTGATTTTGGAGCCCAAAATAGTAAAGTCTGACACTGTTTCCACTGTTTCCCCATCTATTTCCCATGAAGTGATGGGACCAGGTGCCATGATCTTCATTTTCTGAATGTTGAGCTTTAAGCCAACTTTTTTCACTCTCCACTTTCACTTTCATCAAGAGGCTTTTTAGTTCCTCTTCACTTTCTGCCATAAGGGTGGTGTCATCTGCATATCTGAGGTGATTGATACTTCTCCCAGCAATCTTGATTCTAGCTTGTGTTTCTTCCAGTCCAGCGTTTCTCATGATGTACTCTGCACAGAAGTTATTAAGCAGGGTGACAATATACAGCCTTGATGTACTCCTTTTCCTATTTGGAACCAGTCTGTTGTTCCATGTCCAGTTCTAACTGTTGCTTCCTGACCTGCATACAGATTTCTAGGTCATATATTTGTAGCATATTCAATACAGTTATCATAGTCTATATTCCATCCTGGGTTCCCCTATGTTCTGGTTCATTTTTTTTATTAGTTTATATGCAATAAAATTCAGTCATTGTGTTGTGCAGGTCTACAGATTTTGACAAACCCACAACCAGGACACTGTACAGAATGGTCCCAACACTCCTAATTAATTGCCCCTCATCCTATTATAGTCAATCCCTCTGCCTCCTGCATCCTCCCCCAGGAATGCCTAGAAACCAATGATATGTGTTCCATTCCTATAGTTTTTCCTTCTCCAGAATGTTATATTTTGCATCTGAATTCTTTTACTTAGTGAAATGAATCCCTGTTCTGCTTTTTTTTTTTTTTAATGAATCAATAGTTCGTTGTTTTATCAAACAGCTTTCCATTGTATTGATTACCACAGTTTGTTTATCCATTTATTCACTGAAAGACATCTGGGTTGTTTCTAAGTTTGGGCAACTATGAATAAAACTATTATGAACATTCACATATGGGTTGTGTGTAAGTCCAATTTATCATTTTTTTTCTTCTTTAGGTTGTTCTATGATATCATATTTAAAATTCTTTGGCAAGCCAAAGGTCACACAAATTCTTCTATGTTTTCTTCTAGAATTTTTGTAATCTTAGATTTTACATTTATGTCTATGATCTATTTTGAGTTAATTGTTATAAGATGTAAACTAGAAGTTGATTTGGCCCTTTTTTATCGTAAGGCTGGGAACAGGCTTCTTTTAGTTTTTTATATCCTGATATGTACACAGAAGTTTACTAAATTGTCCTCTTTTTTTCTTTTTTTTAAAGTATATTTTCCTTTTTCTCCCACTTGCTTGGTTTTTTAAAAAACTTTATTGAGATAACTTTGACATATGAAAATTACATATATTTAAGGTGTACAACTTGATGTTTTGATATATGTATACATGCTAAAAAGATCTCCAAGATCAAGATAAATAGCATCACTATATCTACATAGTTACCACTGTGTGTATGTGTGTGTGTTCATGTGTGTGTGTTGAGATGATTTAACTTAAGGTCTATAAAAACATAATATTTATGTTAGTAGGCAACAGGTATAGTATGGTTATATTTAAATAAGTAAACATTCAAAAAATCTTTTTTTTAATTTTCATTTCTAATGTGGGGTGACTTCACTTCCTTCCAAGATGAAGAAACAGGGTTATATATATATACCCTCCTACCTTAAATAACTTTAAAAAAAAAAAGAACAATGATTTTAGACATCAGGCAACAAGTAATACAGGACTGTGATACTAAGAGAGGGGAAATAGGCATGCAGATTCCAACAACTGCTTCAGCTTACTTCCTTGAGGCTATTTCCTCAAGGCAGAGAAGAATAAACCTAGGTGAAGCCCAGCCATCTCTTTTAGTTCAGAAAGTGGAGCTGGGACATTAAGAAGGGTAGGGCAACTAGAATGTATGGGCAAGAATGCTAGAGAACAGAGCACAGGAAATATGCAGAGAAGCCCAGCAAGTCTTCAGCTGAGTACTAATGAGTGAATGCATAAAACATACAAAACAAAAAGCAAACAGATGGACAAACAAACAAATCCAAAGAGAGAGCAATACACAACACTGGAAAAGAACTATCTGGAAGGAACTCTCAGAAGAATCCATAGAGCTCATACATGACCGGGAATAGTTCATGTTCCCATGAGTCAGGCTTAAAAAAAAGAAAGAAAGGAAACGGAAAACTCTGTAATATGTAAGGCACAAGGTATAATACTCAGAAGCGCTTGTATCTGTAGTGAAACAAAATTCAGTTCAGTTCATTCGCTCAGTCGTGTCTGACTCTTTGTAACCCCATGGACTGCAGCACACTAGGCTTCCCTGTACATCATGAGCTCCCGGAGCTCATGCCAACTCATGTCCATTGAGTCAGTGATACCATCCAACCATCTAATCCCCTTCTCTTCCTGCCTTCAATCTTTCCCAGCAACAGGGTCTCTTCAAATGAGTCAGTTCTTTGCATCAGGTGGCCAAAGTATTGGAGTTTCAGCTTCCACATCAGTCCTTCCAATGAATGTTCAGGACTGATTTCTTTTAGGATGGACTGGTTGGATCTCCTTCCTGTCCAAGGGACTCTCAATAGTCTTTTCCAACACCTCAGTTCAAAAGCTCAAAAGTGCATCAATTCTTTGGTGCTCATTTTTCTTTATAGTCCAACTCTCACATCTATACATGACTACTGGAAAAACCATAGCAACTAGCCTTAGAAGGCTATGGGACACCACTCCAGTACTCTTGCCTGGAAAATCGCAGGGACAGCAGAGCCTGGTGGGCTGCAGTCTGTGGCATCACACAGAGTCGGACATGACTTAAGCAACTTAGCAGCAGCAGCAGCAGCAGCAAAAGTTGTTTTAGTCCTAGTTAACAAAGCTATAAAGCACACCTCAAAAGGATGAAATTACTTACCACCAACTTAACTATGTCTCAGAATAAAGCTCAAAATATTTTTAAATATATCAGAATATCCAGCATCCAACGAGCTAAAATTCACAGTGTCTGCATTCAATAAAAAAATGACTGAGCATGCAAAAAAGCAAGATAATATGACTCATATTGAAAATGACAGCATCTTTCTCATCAGAAATAAAGGCCAAATAAAGACTTTTTAATATATATAAAACTAGGAAAAAAATCAGCAGGTGCACACCTGCACTGCAGAAGATGATAAAGTCCTCAGGTGGGGAAAATAACATTGGAGAGAAACATGAATGTACAAGGAGGAATGTATAGTGCTGGAGACATTAAATATGTGGGTAAAAATATAATATATTTATCTAAATTTCAACATCATTTTAAAGTAAAATTAATATAATATATGATGGGATTTATGAATAATGTAAAATAAAAAGATATGACAACACTGGGACACAGACTGGGAGAGGAAAAAGAGAAGTATACATCTTAAGTTTCTTATATTGTATCTGATTATATATGCTTCTACTGCTGCTGCTGCTGCTAAGTCGCTTCAGTCATGTCCGACCCTGTGCGACCCCATAGACGGCAGCCCACCAGGCTCCCCCATCCCTGGGATTCTCCAGGCAAGAACACTGGAGTGGGTTGCCATTTCCTTCTCCAATGCAAGAAAGTGAAAAGTGAAAGTGAAGTCACTCAGTTGTGTCCGACTCCTAGTGACTCCATGGACTGCAGCCTACCAGGTTCCTCCATCCATGAATATATATAATATTACTTAAATGTAGATTCTAATAAGTTGAGGGCATATACTATCAACCCTAAAGCAACCATTGGAAAAATAGAAAACATATAGTTATTGTATTATTTTCTTATTGTACCTGTAGCAAGTTACCACAAAATTAGTGAAAGTGACAAATGTATTCTCTCACAGTTCTGGAGGTCAAAATTCTAAAATGGGTCCACAGAGCTGGGTTTCCTCTGGAGGCTGCAGGGGAGAAACTGTTTCCTTGCATTTTCTGGCTCCTAAAATCAGACTACATTCCTTGCTTCATGTCCACTCCTCTATTTTTGAAGCCATCATCACAGAATTATCTCATCTCCCAACTTCTGTCTCCCTCTGATAAGGACTCTTGTGATTACCAAAAGCCCCTCCCCCCCCAGGTAATCCTGATCTCTGCCTTAATCTTCGCATGGTATTCTCCTGTGTCCCTAGCAGCCATAATGCATTGGGAGTCCACTGTACTTCATTATGACCTTGTTTTAATTATTTATATCTGCAATTTATAGTTTCAGATTAGGACTTCAACATATAAATTTTGAGATCAAATAATTCAACCCATAACAAACACAAAATACCAAAGCCTACCCAATAATAAGTAGATAACTTGAGTAGCCTCATACCTGTTAAACAAATTGAATTTCTATTCAGAAAACTTGCTGTTGTTCAGTTGCCAAGTCATGTCCAACTCTGCAATCCAACTCTGCACTCATGGACTGACGCACACCAGGCTTTCTTGTCCCTCACCATCTCCTGGAACTTGCTGAAGTTCATGCTCATTAAATCAGTGATGCCATCCAGCCATCTTATCCTCTACTACTAGTCACAGGAAATTCCAGAACTGGATGGCTTCATTGGTGAATTGTACTACCAATAAGTAATAAACATTCTAAACAGACACTTCATGAAAATTGAAGAGGAGAGAATAGCTTTCAATTTATGTATGAAGTCAGGTTTACTTGATATCAAAATTAGAATAAAACATTACAGGAAAATTATAGATCAATTTTCATCACAAAAATAGAAACAAAAATTTTTAATAAATTTTAGTAAATTGAACAAAAAATATATGAAAAAGATAACACATGATGAACAAAAGGAGTTTATCCTAGGAATGCAAGGCTGGTGCCGTGTTTGATAATCAATGGATGCAACAGGCTAAAGTATAAAAACCATATGATCATTTCAATAGAAACAGAAAAAAACACTTAACAAAAGTTAACATCCATTCTTTATTTAAAAAAAAAAAAAAAAAACCTCTCAGCAAGTTAGGAAAACAAGAAACTTCCTCAACTTGATAAAGGTCATTTACAAAAGTCCTAGAACTAAAATCATAGTTAATAGAGAAATACTGAATGCTTCCTCACTAAGAAGGGGGATGAGATAAGTACATTTGTTCTCATTGCTTCTATTCAATATCAGACTAAAGGTCTAAGCCAGTGCAATAAGGCAAGAAAAATAAATAAAAAGCACATAGATTGCCAAGGAAGCAATAAAACTGTCTCTATTCACAGACAATATGATTGTCTATGTAGAAAATCCCAAAGAATCTACAAGAAAAATGAGAAAAAGCTCTAAACATCATAAATGAGTTTATCAAGATTACAGGACACAAGATCAATGTACGAAAATCAAATGAAGTTTATACAAGCCAAGGAATAATCTTACTTTTAAAAAATCGAGTGAAGTTCTATATGAATGAATAATCAGAAACTGAAATATTTAAAGAACCATTTATATTAGCACCAAAAACATAAAATCAGTTCAGTTCAGTTGCTCAGTCATGTCCTACTGTTTGCAACCACATGAACTGCAGCACACCAGGCCCCCCTGTCCAACACCAACTCCTGGGGTTCACTCAAACTCACTTCCATCGAGTTGGTGATGCCATCCAGCCATCTCATCCTCTGTTGTCCCCTTCTCCTCCTGCCCCCAATCCCTCCCAGCCTCAGAGTCTTTTCCAATGAGTCAACTCTTCCCATGACATGGCCAAAGTACTGGAGTTTCAGCGTAAGCATCATTCATTCCAAAGAACACCCAGGACTGATCTCCTTTAGAATGGACTGGTTGGCTCTCCTTGCAGTCCAAGAGACTCTCAAGAGTCTTCTCCATCACCACAGTTCAAAAGCATCAAAGTACTTAGGTATAAATATAAGAAAATGCATGTAAAATATATACACTGAAAGTTAAAAACACTGATAAAAAAAGATCAAAGAATACATATATTGTAAATACGTCAAGAGATTGGAAGACTCAATGGATGCTCAATGTCAATTCTCCACAAACTGCTCAAAAGATTCAATGCAATTTTGATCAAAATTCCAGAATAATTTTTGTAGAAATTGGCAAGTTGACTCTAAACTACATATGATGTTAAAGAAACTAGAGTAGCCAAAAAACTATAGTAAAGGAAGAACAAAAAATTCATATTACTTAACTTCATGACTCACTATATAAAGCTACAATAATCAAGAGAGTATGGTATTAATGAAAGATAGGCATATAGATCACTGGAACAGAAAAAAAAATGTCCAGAAATAAACCCACTCATACATGAATGAAGAATTTTCAACTAAGGGACAAAGATAGTTCAGTGAAGAAAGGATATTCTTTTCAACAGAATATGCTGGAAAATTTGGATTACCATGTGCTAAAAATAAGAGTTTTGATCCATATCTTGTACTCTTTACAAAAATTAACTCAAAAATAGATCATAGATTTAAATTAAGTTTGTATAAAACTTTTTATAAACAGGGTAAAATTTACTTTCTGCCTTAAAAATGAAAAGAAAAATTCTAATATGAGAAATATTAGCAGATAGAACTCACATGAACAGTTCTTTTAGCAGTCACAAAACTTCTTATAACATAAAGGGATCCTCAAAATGAAAAGATGGAGAATAACAATCTAATGAAAGTTCTTCACATAGACAAGTGAACAGTGAATATTCTTATCACATTTAATCCATATATCAACCACATAGGTTAACTTCATTTTAGAAACAAGAAAACTGAGGATAAAACATATTAATTAATGTGTCCATGGCCACATAAGTGGCAGAATTGTAGATCAGTCCAAGACTATCTGATTTCAAAGCCCATGTTCTTTCCTCTGCATCATGGGAAGAGCCAGTAAATGCCCTCAGTTCAAGGGGATGGAGAATGCTTTCCCATTCTGTTATACAGTCAGAGGTTTCACATTGTAGGTCTGCTCCATGGGACTAGCTTCCCAGATGGGAAAGGGAAGAGGGAGGTGGTGGTATGGTATAAACAACTGGCATTGCCAGAAATGGTCTGTGAAGTTTCCATTGCCTTCTTTGGAGAACTAAGGAGAATAGGGAGGGGGAAGTTGGGCATTTCAGAGACCACCCATCCACCCTGCCTTTTTCCAAAGGTCTGAAGACCATGGATGAGAGGATAGGTGCACAGTCATCAAAGATTTAGTGTGTATTTTTCATGCATGAAACAAAGAGGGCAGTATTAATGTCTTGGGAAACAGACATAGACTGTCGTATCCCCAAGACCCTTTCTGGAAGCACAGAAGATTTAAATTATTTCCATAACGTTTGGTCAATATTTCACTTTTTCACTCTTTCTTTTATGCATGTACAGTGCAGTTTTCCACAGACAACATGATATATGAAATTGCAACAGATTCAATCTGCAGAAGCAGACATATGAATCTGGCAGTTTCCTATTAAGTCAAAACACTGATCTGCATTTTTTGTAGAACAATGTTATACTTCTCCCTAAATTTATTTCTGCTCTGGGAAATATAATTTTCATAATCATATGTTAACATGAAAATGGTTTGTTATTACTATTTTAAAGATTTGCACATTTTAATTTTTAATATGGTAATTATCAACAGATAGAACCTATGTAAACAAAAGCCCTTTGCAAGCCTCAATTTTCAAGAGCATGGCAAGTCTTTAGATCAAATAGTATGAGAATCACTCATCTAATAGAGTTATTTTTAAGGTGACTAAGTTGAGGCTCACAGAGTAGAAACAAATTGCCTGAAGCAACTATTACCTGTCAGAGGCAAACTCAAAACCAGGACTTCCCAATCCTGATGCCCCATCACACCCTCTGACCCTCTCTTCTGCCTTTTCTTTTTCCATCCTATCTGCCTAACTACAGCCAAAGTTTCAAAGACACATAAATCACTTAAAAAAAAAAAAAACATATCTGACCTCACTCACAACACAGGTCACAACTTGTCACAAGCCATGCTGACCTGCCCTCCTGGACACAGATGACTCCTTCATTCTCACCTGGTTTGGAACTACTGTAAACAGAACTCACTCTCTTCCAGAAGCCAATGATTGGAAACACGTTGAATCTCTACACCATTTCAGGGTGGTCCTCAAGAAGATTTTTCCCCTCAGCTCTGTTTCTAAATTCTGCTTCTCTCCTTTAATTCACTGGCATGATAATGCATTTGCATGAATGTAGAATTTCTGCAGATGAAGTCTGGGAAGCTTAGCCTGCGTCAAGGTTATTTAGAAAGTGGAAGGAATGTGCCTCAGTATGAGGGGTGGCAAGAAGGATGCCACATGCCCATCTGTTCACTCATCAGCAAAGAATGTGTGTGCTTTGGGAAAAAAAGACATCATTTAAATGGCTGCTAATGGATAGACTCTGGATCCATTGGGGAATTTCTTCTGCCTTCCACTGGTGCCTAGAAAAATAAAAGAACCAGAAAAGAAAATTCCAAAGGCATATTTATTTCAACTAGTAACAAGATCAGCTTCCTGTAAGATAAATTCAGGTTTATTTGAATATTGAGACTAATTATTTGACAAACATCTTCAAAGGAACACAGTTATCCAGTTCACAAAATCAATGCTGAATTAGGAAAGATCGGGGGCACTTCTAGCAGTGGTCCTCTCTGCCTTCTGCTGCCCCATGTACAAAGCTGTGTAGCTCCTGGACTAATGGCATTGCATGATTGAGCAATCTGGCTACTTCTGGGCTCACATCTTCATCACATGTTCACAGGGCCAGTGCCTCAGTGTTCTGAGCATTATAGCTAGTGACCAAATGGAATTGCCCAATATCTTCTCTCTAGGGTGCCTGACATCCCACAGAAGTCACTCATTTCCCTCAAAATAATGCCCAAATATTCCTAATAACTCATTGCAATTTTGTCCTCTTCTTTCTTTTAACTTTTTTCTTTTCATATATCCTTAATATGTACATTTGATGGAAGGGATGGGTTTGTAGGAGACAAACACATCCACTGATGTGTTTCTATCACACAATCTTTTGTCCATCCCTTCCGGAGTCCTCAGGATGGCTCAGTGGCTGATTTCAGTAACTAAGTACCAATCTGGGAGGAAGTTTTCAGATCTGCTATTAATTAATTATGCTTTCCCCTATGCTTAGATTATTCCTGAAGAATATACCTAGCCAAGTGGTGGCAATATGCCTGTGCATGCATGCATGCTAAGTAACTTCAGTCATGTCTGACTCTTTGTGATCCTATGGACTATATCCCACCAGGCCCTTCTGTCCGTGGGATTCTCCAGGCAAGAATACTGGAGTAGGTTGCCAAGCCCTCCTCCAGGGGATCTTCCAGATCCGAGGATTGAACCACATCTCTTGTGTCTCCTGTATTGGAAGGTGGCTTCTTTACCACTAGCATCACCTGAGAAGCCCATGGTATGCTCACCCTTTCCCAAAGGCATTAAAGATCCAGTGTACCTTAGCTGAGCCTACAAACTACCACAGAGGCAGGCTTTGTACACTCTTGCACAGGGCCATTTCTGTGGAGCACTGACTAGCTGTGCAATAAAGGAAAAGAAAAGGGATCAAGTTTCCACCCCCACTACCTGCCGAGAAAGGCCAGATTACCCTTCCATGCTTCTTATTTTTCCACCAGACTTTCCAAAGATGTTTCACTTAACAGGAAGCATTTATTACTGCGAACATAAAATGAATGAAATTTACAAAACGGCAGTCACTGTTTAGAAATTGTTTTAACCGCTTGCTTACTTGAAAATCAGCAATGGAGCAAACAATACTTTGGCAAGTGTGTATACTACATAAATGCTATACGTACTGCGAATGCTGTAGCAGTCAAGTTGTGCACATAGGTGTTTCTAGTTAACAGTGACTTTCTGTGCACACCATGTCTTAGCGGGTGTAAAAAGAGGGCAAGGAAAGCCAGACTTGGGACCTGAATTGTTCAGCTCTTTTTGCAGAAAAGTGCCAAAGTAGTGCTTTATTTACAAATCCATTTTTCACTAGTCATAGTAGAATCGTTGCACTATCCTGAAAGCCAGAGCGATGCCAGACCATGTTCAGAAACAGCGCACAGATTTGACAAAGATAACTTATGTCTTTATTTTAAGCATTTAACAATTAATTGCCTCTGAGAATCACAGTTGTCCAGACGGTCTATGAGGAACACATGAGCCACACTGCAGGCAACTCCAAGTCTGCACAATTGCTTGAGGACTATGCCAAATAGCCAAATGCTGCTGATGGAAAATGTGACCATCAGCACATTGGCATGTGACTGCCGTGACTACAATCCAGGAAGGGAAGGGGGTGGGGGCTGGGCTCGGGCAGCCTTCCCCTGCGGAGGTAGTGATGGAGACCCCCCAAAAGGAAAAGTTAACACACACACACCCAAAAACCATTTATGTAAGTTGAATGAATTCACTTTGAATTCTCTTTATCTCATACTTGGCAACAAACAGTTAAAAACAAAAAGGCTGATGACCTTAACTACAGTTTTTTCCTCCCTTCAAACAAATCACTTTTCCTTTGTGTATTTTCCTTCAAAAGAACTCTATGCTTTATTCACAAAGAATAACTTGAGATTCCAGTGTATTATTTGGGGTGGGAAAGCTGGCAGCTAAAGCAGAAAGCCCCATGTTTTTGCAATTATCTCTTTTTCACATCCCCCCAAGTGCATTGCCCAGCGAAAGAGCAGAACCGAAATGTGGGGTGGGGGTCCATAGAAAGAACTGCGCAGCTCTCATGGTGAAAATGTGCCGATTTTAAAAGGTAGTAAAGAGTGACAGAGTTCTGAAGACTCATTTCTCACAAAAATGTTCTATTCAGACTATAAATAGTATTGCTCCAATTAGGTTTGGGGCTAAATAGTGCTATGTTGGTGACCTCAGAAGGCAATTTGCCTTCTGCATGAAAATGATGTGACTTCCTGGGGAAAACTGTACAGTACAAGTGGGGTTTTCCTTTTCTTTCTTTCTTTCTTTTTTGTATTTCAGGAGATGAGAAAACAGATGGGGCTTTTAAAAATACAAAATATATCTTCAATCTCTTTGCTACACTTGAATAGAATTGATTAAGGATGAAAGGAAAACAGCATAGAGCACGTGTTAATTTCTAATTAAATTCTCTCTTACGAAAAGAACAACACATGTAACTAGACCCACACACACAGGCATCGTTATGTGTGGAGGCACAGAAGTATCTCCCTGGAGTGTGTGTTTGTCGGCTCATCAGTGCCTCAGAAACGTGAGGGTGCTACCATGGGTCATGATCTGGAAATCCTGTGTGCAGACGTCTACACTCGGCATCAGGTCAGACCCTTGGGTGCTTTAAGCGTGGATAGGGAATACAGCAGCCTTCCTTTCAAAGGGACATTGACTTCATCTATGCTGCTTTCAGGGGCAGGACTGAGCTTAACAGAGGCGGCAGACTAGCCTCTGGGCCGTGGTCTTGTGGGAGAAGCTGCATGGAGGGAGGTGTCGCAAGGAATGTCTTAGAGCAAGGTACATACGTGCGTGCTAAGTTGCTGCAGTTGTGTCTGACTCTGCAACCCAACGGACTGTAGCCTGCCAGACTCCTCCATCTATGGGATTCTCCAGGCAAGAATATTGAAGTGGGTTGCCATGCCCTCCTCCAAGGGATCTTCCTGACTCAGGGATTGAGTCCAAGTCTCTTATGTCTCCTGCATTTGCAGGCAGGTTCTTACCACTAGCACCACTTGGGAAGTCCAAGAGCTAGCGAGTCAGAGACAATAAGAACAACAGATGGAAAGGAAAGCCAGTCCTTGGGAAGAGAGTTAAGAATCACATTTGAGAAATTGATGCAAGTTATAAATAGCAGGCCAGGAGAAGGATAAGAAGTCAAGGAAATAAGGTGCAGATACAAACTGTAGTTTGATGGAAATTTAAAGATGGAGTATGGATGCAAAAGAGTTGGGGATGCAGACTGTAAATGAGGCAGGGAGACAGTAGGAAGGAAGCAGCTGAGGAAAACCTGCGCCTGAGGGGCTCACAATGCCTCATGCTTAGCTTGGGAGAGGACTCCCGACATAGAGACAAGACCTAACTCATTTAGCAAAACCTGTTAATTTGTAGATGGTTTATTTAGCTTCTGTAATTTTTAAGTTCCAGAGAGGAGTGGTGATACAATATTTACCCACATGGGTGCCACTGTCTTAAATGTTTCTACTCTTTCTTTATGCCTAACTCTGCACCAACACATTCTAAAGAGCAAACAAGCCAACAAAGCCAAGCTGGACTCTAGAGCCATTTATAAGCAATGTGGATCTTTCGGGGAGGAGTCTTGGAGACAGGATAAACAGATTGTACTGTGTATACTTGGAGAGCAAACTTTCCTAATAATCCCTCTTGAATATTTATTTTCTTTCACGAATTCCACTCCTTGAGGCAGTTCCTATCTCTTTAATCCAGTCTTCATGGGCTTCTCCCCTCTTTCCATCTGTCTGCCCCCACCTTTGTCCTGGAATCTTGGTTTCTGCCTTTGGCTCCATCTTTTTTCCTGCAGCACAATTTTGCCTCCTCAGCTTTCTCATTTTCTCCACCTTTCACCTCTCTCTGGAGCATGACAAACGCCAGGTACCTTGCATGAAAAGTGTCCTTTCTCTTTACAAGGCAGGAGAAGGGAAGGATTTTACATTTAAAACGTATCTTTCTCTGTCACATAAGGAATTCAAATCATTGCTTTGAGTTCCTTGCTCAGCATGATACAAATCTGAGTCAAGCATCTCGATTCAGAGGCTGGGGTGAAATAGAGAGAGAACTGCCTCCAGTTGGGACTCTTGGGCTCAAGTCCCAGCTCAGCCACAAAACTGACTGACATACACCTGGCAAGATCAGCGCTTCTGAGAGCTCCCTGCAACATAAGGCTATCAGCCTGGACAGCAGGACTGCGAGCGACAGCCAGCAGCTGGGCCAGGCTACCAGTCACAAAGCCCAGTCATCATACCATGAAATTTTCATGTAGTCTTCGAGGCATTGGGGTCCCCAGTTCACAGATGATGCTAACCAGAGGGAGGACTAGCTAATTTATTCAAGGTCACATAGAAAGAAAGTGGTCCAGGCTGTATCAAAAATACAGATGGATGCAGAAGCATAACATCTCAGTGCAAGTTTAGATGCGTTTCCCCTCCAGGAGCCTCTGATCTCTCCATTGAAAAGACACGGTCAAATACACTCGGTGTCATGAGCCCCAAGAACTTCAAGAAAAACTATGTATTTCTAGTGCATTTTAACCCTTTATGAAAATTCATTCCCAGTAACATGATACTCAACATCTCTTCAAATTCAATCTTCTAAGCTTTGGGATAAGCTTACCTTATAGGGATGGCACTGCTATCAGAGAGCCAACCAGCTTCTTCAATAGTTTCCAAAGTGTTCAAATCATTGGAAAGCTTCTTAGAATGCAAATTACTAGGCTCTGCCCCAGACATTCAAGTGGCCTGGAGGCAGGGTCTAATGACTTGGGCAAATGGCCCAGGGCCCATGTAAAAAGAAACACTGGTCTTGTTTATAGCCCCTGAAGATCCACAGTCCCTGGGTTTTCTTAAAGTAGTCAGAACTGTCGATTTCTTTCCTAACAAGCTTTGAGGTTGAGTAGAAAGCACACAATCTACCCACAGCTTCTGTGACGTGGCCAGCATGGTGCTGGAAATCA
Source organism: Ovis aries (assembly GCF_016772045.2). NCBI lineage: Eukaryota > Metazoa > Chordata > Mammalia > Artiodactyla > Bovidae > Ovis > Ovis aries. Next base: position 3,608,801 of record NC_056070.1, read on the forward strand.
GGCAATCTGTTCAAAACTTTTTTTCCTCCAAGGAGGCCTTTCTCATTTAGGGAAAACATTAAACTTTCTTGATATTGTGGGGAAAAAATCATTCCCCACAATAGGAATGGTTGTGGGAGAGGGAGAGAGAAGACCTGATGAAGAACAAACCAAGAAGGCTGGAAAGACAAAAAGGAAGGCCATGCTCCTCTCAGGTCCTCAGCCTGGGCCCACATCCACCCGGGAAGATCCAAAAATAGTGGCACCTGGCTCCCGCCTCCAGAGATTCTAACGGTATTAGTCTGATACAGCCTAAGCATCAGGATTTTTTTTTAACTTTTCAGATGATTCTAAGGTACCACCAAATTGAAAACTGCTCCTTACTTTTGCTCCTGTTAGGCTGCTCAGCTAAAGATAGGATGTTTTTGGTCAAGTGGAAACCGTAGCTGCGAAATTGCGTGTCCACTGAGCCCCAAAGGGACTATAAAACCTTATGACCAGCATGCTTGGGGCTGGTGCATGGGGATGACCCAGAGGGATGTTGTGGGGAGGGAGATGGGAGGGGGGTTCATGTTTGGGATCGCATGTACACCCGTAGTGGATTCATGTCAATATATGGCAAAACCAACACAGTATTGTAAAGTAAAATAAAGTAAAAATAAACATTTAAAATAAATAAATTAATTAATTAAATAAATAAAAAAGAAAAAAACCTTATGACCCACGTTGCTACGCTCCTGGGGTCACAGCAGGTATTGGCTGAATCAAAATATAAGGTTTTTAAAGGAGAAGCATTTTGTGTTGTGCGTTGGTCCCTGCATAGATACACATTTGGTGGATGCAGATAATGGTGAAATGATTGCGAGTTCTCTGGTGTTTAGTGTGCATGTAAAAGTTTATGGTTTATTGAAATGGGAACTAGTAAGGATCTCCTATTCCACAAAAGGAATCATTAATGGCCTGTGGGTTGGCCGCTCACAGTAGAAAGAACCAGTCTCTTTTTTCTCTGTGTTGTGGGAATTGGGTTCGTGAGTTTTCGTGATTTTCGCTGATGTAAAATTCCAGCCACAATGTTGCATTTCCATTAACTTAGTGGATACAGTTGTGTGTTCTGGCATGATTTCCAACAACAGCTTGGGCACTGGTGAAGACTTGCTGTTTGACATTGACCTATAAAATGTGTTATAATGATCTAAAATAAGGGAAAGAAATGAAAAATCCAGCCACAGAGGCATTTTGAAATGAAGTAAGATTTGAAATGGCTTTGGCACGTGCTGTGTCCTGTAAAGTCAATTCTGCGACCCAGCCTTTCATTTTTAAAAGATTTTTGCAAAAAAATGTCCAGTAGTATTTATATGAGAAAAGACTGGAGATTGTGAATTCATTGCAAAAGCTGACTTACAGAAAGAATCAGGGCTTGCTTGCATATAGCTTACCTTGTACATCCTGCAGCCAGCCACAGGCAGTGACAGGAATCTCTAGACTTTGTCTGGAGATTGTCTACCAAGAGCAGGAAATTATATAAAGATGTCTAAGATAGCAGTTAGCACCCACCACACAAAACACCTAATTTCCATTTCATGGCCCAAAATAACATTTTCAATATTCTTATAAGAAACAAGCTTACACACATCAACCTCTAAAGTGAAATGTCCCAGTTGCTACCTCCTACTGAATGTCTGTTTCCAGTCTAAGAAATAATTCCTAGACTTGTATGTTCCTTAAGTGATGCTTTTCACTTTTTAAGTAAAAAAATGTGTAGAGCTGTGGTTGAGAGTTCAGGTTTGAAGTCGGGTAAAGCTAGATTTGACTCCTAACTCTGATATTTACCTGCTGTTTGACCAAGCCAGCTACTTATCCTCTATAAGAATCAGTCTGCTAATTTACAAAGTGGGCATGATAATCCTTAGCTACTGCATAGGATTGTTGTGAAGACCGAGGGAAAGAATAAACATGAACGCCTTAGTAAAAAGCACCACAGAACAGTGTAGCTTTTGCAGAACTGGCAGTTCCAAGGATCTGGTTTGTATGGCACTATCTTCAATTTGGCATAGAGCAGCTGGTAGATGTAGGAGACAAGGAAAATAAAAGATGACTTTCAATATTTTGCTTAGAAGAAAAAAAATTTTTTATCTTTTATATCATCTTTATAGCTAGAATGTTCTTGTAGCTCTTGATGCTTTTTACCCAAAATGTTAATAATAATTTTTTTTTTTTACATTAGTGTCTAGTGGCTCAGAGGATAAAGCATCTGCCTGCAATGCGGGAGACCCGGGTTCAATCCCTGGGTCGAGAAGATTCCCCAGAGAAGGAAACAGCAACCCACTCCAGTATTCTTGCCTGGAGAATCCCATGGACAGAGGAGCCTGGTAGGCTACAGTCCATGGGCTCGCAAAGAGTCGGACACGACTGAGCAAATTCACTTTCACTTTTATCTTCTGCATTTTTGTTATAATTGTTCAGTCACTAAGTCATATCCAGCTCTTTGTTACACCATGAACTGTAGCATGTCAGGCTCCTCTGGCCTCCACTATCTCCTGAAATTTTCTCAAATTTATGTCTGTTGAGTTGGTGATGACATCCAAGCATCTCATCCTCTGTCACCCCCTCCTTCTCCTGCCTTCAATCTTTCCCAACATCAGGGCCTTTTCCAGTGAGTCAGCTCTTTGCATCAGGTGGCCAAAGTATTGGAGCAACAGTCCTTCCAATGAATATTTGGGTTGATTTCCTTTAGGATGGACTGGTTTGATCTCCTTGCTGTCCAAGGGTCTCTCAAGCAAGAGTCTTCTCCAACATCACAATTCAAAAGCATCAATTTTTGGCACTCAGCCTTGTTTATGGTCCAGCTGTCACATCCATACATGACTACTGGAAAAACCATAGCTTTGACTATAGGAACCTTTGTCAGTAAAGTGTTGAGTTCAGTTCAGTAGCTCAATCATGTCTGACTCTTTGCAACCCCATGGACTACAGCATGCCAGGCTTCCCTGTCCATCACTAACTCCCAGAGCTTGGTCAAACTCATGCCCATTGAGTTGGTGATGCCATCTAACCATCTCATCCTCTGTCATTCCCTTCTCCTCCTGCCTTCAGTCTTTGCCAGCATCAGGGTCTTTTCCAGTGAGTCAGTTCTTTGCATCAGGTGGCCAAAGTATTGGATCTTCAGTTTCAGCATTAGCCCTTCCAATGAATATTCAGGACTGATTTCCTTTAGGATTGACTGGCATGAGTTCCTTGCTGTTCAAGGGAAAGTGACCTATCTACTTTTTAATATGCTGTCTAGGTTTGCAATAACTTTCCTTCCAAGGGATGCTATGCTCAGTCACTTCACTCATGTCTGACTCTTTCCAACCCAATGGATTGTAGTCTACCAGGCTCCTCTGTCCATTTCCCAGCAAGAATACTGGAGTGGGTTACCATTTCCTCTTTCAGGAGATCTTCCTGACCCACAGATTGAACCTTGTCTCCTGTTCTGCAATTGGCAGATAGATTCTTTACAACTTGAGCCACATGGGAAGCCCGCTTTCCAAGGAGTAAGCATCTTTTAATTTCATGGCTCCAGTCACCATCTGCAGTGATTTTGAAGTCCAAGAAAATAAAATTGGTCACTGTTCCACTTTTTCCCCTTCTATTTGCCTTGAAGTGATGGGACTGGGTTTTTAATTTGAGCGTCAAGCCAGCTTTTTTACTCTCCTCTTTCACTCTCATCAAGAGGATCTTCACTTTCTGCTATTAGAGTGGTATCATCTGAATATCTGATGTTGCTGATATTTCTCCTGGCAATCTTGATTCCATCCTGTGATTCATCCAACCCAGCATTTCACATGATGTACTCTGCATATAAGTTAAATAAGCAGGGTGACAATAAACAGTCTTGCAGTATCCTTTCCCAAATTTATACCAGTCCAGTTTTCCATGTCTGATTCTAACCATCACTTCTTGACCTGCATACAGGTTTCCCAGGAAACAGGTAAGGTGGTCTGGCACTCCCATCTCTTTAAGAATTTTCCACAGTTTTTTGTGATCAACACAGCCAAAGATTTTAGTGTATTCAATGAAGCAGATGTTTTTCTAGAATTCCTTTGCTTTCTCCATGATCCAACAAATGCTGGCAGTTTGATTTCTGGTTCCTCTACCACTTTGAAACACAGCTTGTACATCTAGAAGTTCTTGGTTCACAAACTGCTGAAGCCTAGCTTGAAGGATCTTGAGTATAACTTTGCTAGCATGTGAAATGAGCATAACTTTGCTACCATTCCAACTGTATGGTAGTTGGAATATTCTTTGGCATTGCCCTTCTTTGGGATTAGAATGAAAATGACCTTTTCCAGTCCTCTGGCCACTGATCAGTTTTCCATATTTGCTGCCAACTAAGTGTAGCACTTTCACAGGATCATCTTTTGGGATTTTAAATATCTCAGCTTGAATTCTGTCACCTCCACCAGCTTTGTTCATAGTGATGCTTCCTAAGGCCCACTTGATTTCATACCCAGAATGTCCAGCTCTAGATGACTGACCACACCATCATGCTTATCCAGGTCATTACAACCTTTCTTCTATAGTTCTGTGTATTCTTGCTACCTGTTCTTAATCTCATCTGCTTCTGTTAGGTCCTTACCATTTCTGTCCTTTATTGTATCCATTTTTGCTTGAAATGTTCCCTTAATAGTGCCAACTTTCTTGAGGAGACCTCTAATATTCTCATTCTATTGTTTTCCTCTGTTTCTTTGCATGTTCACTTAAGAAGGACTTCTTAGCTCTCCTCCTTCTCTGGAACTACATTCAGTTGGGTATATCTTTCTTTTACTCCCTTGCTTTTCACTTCCTTTCCCCCGCATTTACCAGTCCTATAATTTCCTTTTCTAAGTCTTCACCAAGATAGGCACTAAGTAAAGAGAGAGGGGGAGATACTAGGTTAAACTTTGGTAAAGTGAGGTCCTTGCAACCCCAAGGCCCCAAGCCTAGGCTGGCAGTGGATGCTGAAATGGCAGAAGGCAGGTTAGCTAGGTTTTTTCCAGCTCCCACCACCTTACCCTTAACATGTGGTCAGTTCAGTTCAGTTCAGTTCAGTCACTCAGTCGTGTCCGACTCTTTGCGACCCCATGAATTGCAGCATGCCAAATGAATTAACTCTGCTCTTTTATGTCTTGGCAAATATTTGTGTTAACAATAACAAATTCTGCCACAAATAGCTCAATTCCTGGGGAAATCATTAATATTTATCCTAAAAACACTGCCTCCATGGGTGTCTGGAATATTAAGCACTTCCTAAGTTGTTTACCAATACATAACACTATTGCCAGTGTGTTGGCTGTGAAGTTCGCTATATAAATAGAGTGGAAACTTATGAGCATTTTTGGCCTCTAGCATGAAGTCCTTCTGTATTCGGGAAATATTCCAGTGTGGGGGTCTTAACTGGAAGTGGAGTACCAGCTCTCAGAAGCACTGAATACCCTTATTGTCTCAGACCCTAACAATTGGCAAGAACCTTCATTTGCCTCCACAGGTGATCATCATGGGCACCCAGGGTCTGAAGTGAGTATGTTGCAAGGGGCAGAGATAGCTGACAACACCTTCCAGAGACAGGAGACAAGCTGGCCTCTCCTCTCCAGTCTCTAGACAGATCTCAAGGTCAAGAGTGCAGTGATGCAGCCAGGCAGCCATCGTCAGTGCTCTGTTTCACGTGTGTTCTGCCGCAACTCTCACCTGCTCCTGCCTAGCCTGCTTAGATGTCCGGACTTCTGGGTAAGTCTGTAATTTACAAAATAGTGTCCTAATAAGTTCCTTTTCTGCTTAAGTTACCCAGAGTTAGTTCATATTGTTTTCAACCAAGAACTCTGATAGTTACAGTGAGAGTGGATGGAGTTTGTGAAAGATGAATAAGGGCATATTATCTTTTCAATTAATCTATCTTTAAAAAATCAATTTGCCAGAAGCCAGCACAGGAGATCCCACCCATGACAAAGTCATGTGGAAGAGACCTGTTAAGCAAGGCTTTAGGAGTCGAGGGGCTGCATAGACCTGCTGGAGCATCTACCCCAAAACCAGAATCTGTCTGTCTTACTATTTTGTGCCTTTCGCCAACTCTCCTGACATACAGGGGGCTATCCCCGACCACCTTTCTCTGGAGAAAATCAACTTAGGGCTCTAGCTAATAAGTCTCCTGGACATGAGAGGAATATCTCAATTCAAACCCCCTCTGTTAGCATTCTAGCTTGCTTGGCAGGTTTATCCATACTCTTGCAGCTACACATATGATTATTTACAGCCTCCCAACTGTGAGAGGCACGAGAAGCCTAAAACATAGAGCCTTTCAAAGATTTAAAAGTTATTAGAGTAGGGCTGGTGTAGGATTTCATTATTGGGCCAATGCTTGTTGCTAAGTTCCCATATCTCTTATCCACTGTGCACCTGGGAGTGCATTAGTTAACATAGTTGAAAAGTGAAAAAAAACAAGTGTAGCCTTGAAATTAACCACATCAGAACTTTGAGCTAATTGGTTCTTTCTTGTAACTCATTGCACCTTTGCTCCCTGAGAAATGTAACTTGTTTAATGCTTTCTGAGGCTTACATAGATTAGAAATATAAAGAAAAAACATTTCAAGGGAAAATAAGTTTTCTGGTTGAGCAGCCTTTATCAAAAGAGGGTCATAAAATCTTCACAGGCCTCCAAGACCAGAAGATAACATACACAACATTGTTTATGGAACAGGTATGCAGAAAAAGTCCTGGTTTTGATAAAGACAAAACAGATGTAATGTTTGGGCTGACTCTGTATGACTTTGCATCTTTCATTTCCCTCTATGTACAAGTTGAGGTATAAAAGTCCTTTTTGAAAATAAAATAATGGGCCTCGCTTACCGAAGAAGCTTGGTCACCCCGTGTTTTTCATTTTTTCTTTCTCTCTCCCTCTCCCTCTCTCTCTTTTTCAGGCTGATCCTTTGGAACACAGAGGCTCTCTGCATTCACTTTCCTGTCTGGCCTTCTAAGACTTTATTAGCTTTCTGTGTAAACCAAGGAATATCAGCCTCTTTCTCTCCTCTATTTTCTTATCTACAACATTCTTTTCTTATCTCTCTCTAAATCATTCGCTGATGCCATTTCTCCTTCGGGTTCCCCTGCATCCTGCGGGGGCTGGACCCCGGCATTAATTGTCATTATGCTCAGATAATTAACACTAGTCAGGGTCTTCTGTTCATTTTTATAATCCATTCAATGGCTAGCATGAATTGGGAACTCAATAAATATTTTGTTGAATGAATGAATCAAGAAAATACTATAATTGAAATTAAGAGCTCATTAGATAAACTTAGAGATGAGATGATTGGATGGCATCATCAACACAATGGACACAAGTCTGAGCAAATTCCGGGACATAGTGAAGGACAGGGAAGCTGGGCAAGCTGCCGTCCATGGGTTTGCAAAGAGTTAGGCATGACTGAGCAAGGTTAGGCAAGACAAGGAGCCAGAACAACAACAGATAAGCTTGATGCCAGATTGGACATGCAAAAGACAGGAGAGCTGGAAGAGAATACAAAGAAATATGTTTGTGGTTTATGATCCCATGAAACTTACACTCTAGCTAAGAAAAGTAGATCAATTTTCAAGAAACAATTTGTGAACAACAAAAGGCAGAACTGTATATAAATAAGGGGCAAATGGGGAAAAGTGATGGAAGAGTATAAGCATTGTATATGTTTGACATTCCTCCTTTGGTGTTTATCTGAAGGGTTATCCCTCACTCACCAGGCGTGTAGATGTGGGCAGGAAACCATCCTGAGCAGACTGTCCATGTACTCATTGTATTCGTTTTGAATGATGTCAGCTGAAGTATTCATTCTCTGTGATCTGTATATGGACTGAGCCTTAAATGCCAGGCTCGTCTCTTGAGGTTTGCTTCAGAAATAGCCATTATGCTCTCTAATTAGAGAAGACAAGGAGCCAGAAGCCTTGTTCGGCGACATCCCTGACCCCAGGCAACCACTTTGAAAGCCACAGAGTCATACAGAAGACTTCTCTGGCCATAGATGAGTCAGCCTAGCACATGCAAATCAAAATAATTTAAGAATGATTTAGTAGGGAGACTATTTTCAAATGGTGTGGGAACTCATCAGGGATAGTGACTACCCTGGGGCTGTTAACTTGCTCTAGGCTCTAGGGGACAAGAAGAGAGAGTAAGTATTCAAAACTGGAAGGAGAAAGTCATGGAGAGATGGCCACCTAAGAGGAACTGTGATTTAGAATCAACGGTATCAGTCTGCCCTAGAAAACGCCACTGAAAGGAAATCTGACCTCAAGCTCCCTCCTAACTCATGGAATAAACCTAATCAGAAGCCAGAGGGTGAGGAAGGTACAGTACTGTCTACTTAGATCAGCCTCCAGGAGGCAGGGAGCAGGGTAGGGGTTGACTTGGAGGGGAAAGGAACATTATCTCCCACACCGCAGAGCAGGGGCTTTCAGTGTGCTACACCTTTTGCCAAGTTTGAAGGATACATGAAGATTTTCCTAGGGGCGTGGTAGAGAGAGCTTTCTGACATACAACTTCTATATATCTTTAACTTGAATTTGTGTTATTTCTTAACATTGATCTGCTGGAGAATGTACCTTTAAATTGAAGCTACTTTTTTACCCATACCCTCTTCCACAAAGTCCCTAGTCAAACTTTAAAACAAGCATATCTTATCCATTTAGAAAGAGAGATTTACCTCTTATCTATATTGATGCATTACCAGGAAGTAAGTAAACCTTTGAAATGACAAAAAAAAAGAAAGGTGCAATTTTAAACACTGGTGTCTGGGAACTCTCTTTCATAATTTATAACATGTTTAATTTATTGTGATCAATTATATACCTAGTAAATTTGCCATGGTTACTCAAACCAGAAGAAAATGTTTTCTAACATTTACAGCAGTGATTGCCAACAATGACTACACATTATAATGAGTGACTTGGAGAGATTTAAATATATCTTAATGCAAAAAACACTCAGAACTATTAAATAAGAATTTTTTGGACTAGGACCTAAATATCAGCAATTTTTGAAGTTTCCTGGGTAATCCAAAACGCAGATAAAAATGAGAACCATTTAATTATAAGCTTAGAGAATTAGAAACCACTGGTCATAAAAATTAAACCATAAAAATATTTTGTGTGCATTTTGTTTAAAGAAAATACTGTAGGGCGATCAAAAGACATTTATATCTAAGATTACATTAGATAGGATCCTATGTTTAACAAGATACTTTTAAAGAAATTAGAATGAAAATATGTAAATAAACCAGTTTGGGGGATGAAAGAAACAACTCAACTGTTTATCTTAATAACATAGAACTTCAAGAGAAATGCACTTGTCATAGCAAACACCCTCTTCCAACAAGAAATATCTCTATTGTTTATGGTAATAACATAGGACTTCAAGAGAATGCACTGGTCATAGCAAACACCCTCTTCCAACAACAAAAGTGAAGACTCTACACATGGAATCACCAGATGGCCAACACCGAAATCAGATCGATTATATTCTTTGCAGCCAAAGATGGAGAAGCTCTATACAGTCAGCAAAAACACGACTGGGAGCTGACTGTGGCTCAGATCATGAACTCCTTATTGCCAAATTCAGATTAAAATTGAAGAAAGTGGGGAAAACCGCTAGACCATTCAATTCAGTTCAGTGACTCAGTCGTGTCCAACTCATTGTGACCCCATGAATCGCAGCACATCAGGCCTCCCTGTCCATCACCAACTCCCGGAGTTCACTCAGACTCACATCCATCCAGTCAGTGATGCCATCCAGCCATCTCATCCTCTGTCATTCCCTTCTCTCTCAGAGTCTTTTCCAATGAGTCAACTCTTCACATGGGGTGGCCAAAGTAGTGGCGTTTCAGCTTCAGCATCAGTCCTTCCAATGAACACCCAAGACTGATCTCCTTTAGAATGGACTGGTTGGATCTCCTTGCAATCCAAGGGACTCTTAAGAGTCTTCTCCAACACCACAGTTCAAAAGCATAAATTCTTCAGCACTCAGCCTTCTTCACAGATCAACTCTCACATGCATACATGACCACTGGAAAAAAACCATACCTTTAACTAGATGGGCCTTTGTTGTCAAAGTAATGTCTCTGCTTTTTAATATGCTATCTAGGTTGGTCATAGCTTTCCTTCCAAGGAGTAAGTGTCTTTTAATTTCATGGCTACAATCACCATCTGCAGTGATTATGGAGCCCCCAAATATAAAGTCTGACACTGTCTCCTCTGTTTCCCCATCTATTTGATGAAAGAAAAAACATTCAGGTATGACCTAAATCAAATCCCTTATGGTTATACAGTGGAAGTGAGAAATAGATTTAAGGGACTAGATCTGATAGACAGACTGCCTGATGAACTATGGATGGACGTTCATAACATTCTACAGGAGACAGGGATCAAGACCATCCCCATGGAAAAGAAATGCAAAAAGGCAAAATGGATGTCTCAGGAGGGCTTACTAATAGCTGTGACAAAAAAGAGAAGGGAAAAGCAAAGGAGAAAAGGAAAGATATAAGTATATGAATGCAAAGTTCCAAAGAATAGCAAGAAGAGATAAGAAAGCCTTCCTCAGCAATCAATGCAAAGAAATAGAGGAAAACAGCAGAATGGGAAAGACTAGAGATCTCTTCAAGAAAATTAGAGATACCAAGGGAACATCTAATGCAAAAATGGGCTCAATAAAGGACAGAAATGTTATGGACCTAACAGAAGCAAACGATATTAAGAAGAGGTGGCAAGAATACACAGAAGAACTATACAAAAGAGATCTTCACAACCCAGATAATGATGATGGTATGATCACTCACCTAGAGCCAGACATCCTGGAATGTGAAGTCAAGTGGGCCTTAGGATCCATCACTACGAACAAAGCTAGTGGAGGCAATTGAATTCCAGTTGAGCTATTTCAAATCCTAAAAGATGATGCTATGAAAGTGCTGCACTCAATATGTCGGCAAACTTGGAAAACTCAGCAGTGGCCACAGGACTGGAAAAGGTCAGTTTTCATTCCAATCCCAAAGAAAGGCAATGCCAAAGAATGCTCAAACTACAGCACAATTGCACTCATCTCACTCATTAGTAAAGTGAAAGTGAAAGTAAGGTCGCTCAGTGGTATCCTACTCTTTCCGACCCCATGGACGGCAGCCTACCAGGCTCCTTTGTCCATGGGATTTTCCAGGCAAGAGTACTGGAGTGGGTTGCCATTGCCTTCCCTGGAACACAGTAGCAAAGTAATGCTCAAATTCTCCAAGCCAAGCTTCAGTAATATGTGAACCATGAACTTCCAGATGTTTCAAGCTGGTTTTAGAAAAGGCAGAGGAACCAGAGATCAAATTGCCAACATACACTGGATCATCGAAAAAGGAAGAGAGTTCCAGAAAAATATATATTTCTGCTTTATTGACTACACCAATACCTTTGACTGTGTAGATCACAATAAATTGTGGGAAAGTCTGAAAGAGGTGGAAATATCAGACCACCTGACCTGCCTCTTTAGAAACCTGTATACAGGTCAGGAAGCAACAGTTAGAACTGGACACGGAACAGCAGACTGGTTCCAAATAGGAAAAGTACATCAAGGCTGTATATTGTCATCCTGCTTATTTAACTTGTATACAGAGCACATCATGAGAAATGCTGGGCTGGGTGAAGCACAAGCTGGAATCAAAATTGCTGGGAGATATATCAATAATCTCAGATATGCAGATGACACCACCTTAATGGAAGAAAGCAAAGAACTAAAGAGCCTCTTGATGAAAGTGAAAGAGGAGAGTGAAAAACCTGGCTTAAAGCTCATCATTCGGAAAACTAAAATCATGGCATCTGGTCTCATCACTTCATGGCAAATAGATGGGGAAACAGTGCAAACAGTGGCTGACTTTATTTTGGGGGGCTCCCAAATCAGTGCAGTTGGTGACTCCAGCCATGAAATTAAAAGACACTTGCTTCTTGGAAGAAAAGTTATGACCAACCTAGACAGCATATTAAAAAGCAGAGACATTACTTTGCCAACAAAGGTCTGTCTAGTCAAAGCTATGGTTTTTGCAGTAGTCATGTATAGATGTGAGAGTCGGACCATATAGAAAGCTGAGAGCCGAACAATTGATGCTTTTGAACTGTGGTGTTGGCGAAGACTCTTGAGAGTCCCTTGGATTGCAAGGAGATCCTACCAGTCCATCCTAAAGGAAATCAGTCCTGAATACTCATTGGAAGGGCTGATGCTGAAGCTGAAACTCCAATACTTTGGCCACCTGATACAATGAACTGACTCATTTGAGAAGACCCTGATGCTGGCAAAGACTGAAGTGGGAGGAGAAGGGGACAACAGAGGATGAGATGGTTGGATGACATCACCAACTCCGGGAGTTGGCGATGGAGAGGGAGGCCTGGCGTGCTCCAGTCCATAGGGTCGCAAAGAGTCATACATGACTGAGCAGCTGAACTGAGGAGGTACATTTCCAAACCCTGGGTCGAGAAGTTCCCCTGGAGGAGATCATGGCAACCCACTCCAGTATTCTTGCCTGGAGAATCCCAGGGATAGAGGAGCCTGGGGGTCTACTGTCCATGAGGTTACAATGAATTGGACGTGACTCAGTCGACTGAGCATGCACTCATGCACTCTCTTAGTGTTTAAAACTCAGTACAGGAGGCAAAGCCTTATTCAAATTCTATTTTATTAAGGGACTGTGTACATGTATGTATTTAATAATTCCCCAAACTAGGGCTCAAGCCAGCCAAATATTAGGCTGTGTTTATAAAGTTGGTGATATAAGTATGTGAAGTTCTCTAGCTCATGAAAAGTTTTCCAGCTAATTTAATGATTACACCAGCAATGCTCCAAGTTGTCATTTGTGGGCATAAATCTTTCCTGGGATCAGAATGCCTTTTTCTCCCTGTTCTTCCAACATGTTACTGAAGAGGAGGCATGGGTAACAGAGATGAGGGAATCAGTCTCTACACTGATCATGTCTTGCTTTCTGGAAAATTGTTCCTGTTAGGCAGGTGAATGTTCCTGTTGAGCATGTTTGGAGGGAGGGCAAATGACTTGCTCTACTTGTTGTACTATTTTTCTACTTCTAGAATTTTCTAAGTCTACTTCTTTAATAATGTCACCCTGTTTCTTCTCCCCTCTTTCTATGCTTGAAATCTTCAAGGAACTCTCCACATAAAACGTAAGTTACTGGCTAGTCCTACACCTGCCTCTGTACTGATACTCTCCATCCGCAGCCTTCAACCTCAAAATCTCGTCCCCTTCCTCTCTGCTCCCTCTGTTACCTATAATGTGATCACGTCTTTCCCCCCTGTTCTCTGCTTCATCTTCTGTGCTCTCCTTCTTCTACATGTCTTCAATGTCCTTAATTTGAAGCAATTTTCCCCTTTTGTTTTAACTGCAGACAAACTCTGTATTCTCCCCCCTTCCCAATTTCTCTTTTGTCTCTATTACTCCCTTGAATACTAAAGTTTGTTGTCTATTTCTCTGAAAGAACAGTCTGGTCTTAAAACACACTTGCCCTTTAGTCATTTGCTATGTAAAATCTCATACTATCTGGTGCCTGCCCCATAATTCCATGGAAACTCTCATGGAAAAGTCGTCTGCAAACCTCCTAATTTGTTGCTGTTCAGTCACTTAGTCCTGTCCAACTCTTTGCAACTCCATGAACTGCATCACACCCCATGGAGATTCGACCTCCTAATGGAGAAACCCAGGAACTTATTTCAGCCTTCATCTTCTTTGACACACCTGTGTGATTATCCCCTATAGACAAGTCTCTCCTCTGCAGGACAACTCTCTGGGCTTTGCTACAGTGGAACTTTACTGACCTAGTTCCCTCTGTGCCTTTCTTGCTTTCTTTTGGCATCTAGCCTTGTGAAAGAGGGAGCTCCTTCAGGCACTGCGCTGGGAATGTCTATTTTGGTGCCCCACACTCTTTCTGCTTGCCTTTTCATTCATTCCCTGGTGTGAACTCCCAACACATGTTACAGTGAGACATGAAGCCTCAAAGAGGGCCCTCGGGTTGTATCTGTTGACTCTTAAATCATTTATTTATTCATTCACTCAACAAGATGATGGTTGCATGGTGTTTTGTCTGTGTTTGTATGTTTGGCATTAAGCTGGAATGTTTTTAATTTTAGGTATCTAAGAGCAGTGGCCATGCATATTTAGCTAACTTTCCACTATTTGGTAGTGATGATATTTGTGATTTGAAAGCTTCATCTTTCTTACTTAAGTCTCACAATAACATCTCAAATGGCCCTATTCCCTCATGATCCCAGCTTTTCACCAATGACTTGGTTTCTGGATGTAAGGGTAGCATGTGGGAAACTAGTCAAAAAGAAACAGTGCTTCTCAAGCCGTGTGTGAATCAGCAACCAAAGTTTGCATTTTGGAAATAGTTTTGGCAGTTGGGGGAATGATCCTGAGCCCATTAGGATTGTTATCTCTGAGTGGGAAGAAGGAGTCATCTGAGGGTGAGGTGGAGCAGAATGAAATCAGTAGAGAAGAGGTAGCAATTAGATGAACTCAACAGCAACGTGGGAAAGGTTAGAAACAAATATGCTACTGCAGTTGAATGTGATTTAAAGCCAGAAAATTCCTGGGAAACCACATAAGGCAAACCTCTCATTTCACAGATAAGGGACCCAGTCAGTTCAGTTCAGTTGCTCACTCATGTCTGACTCTGCGACCCCATGAATCGCAGCACGCCAGGCCTCCCTGTCCATCACCAACTCCCAGAGTTCACCCAAACTCATGTCCATTGAGTTGGTGATGCCATTCAACCATCTCATCCTCTGTCAACCCCTTCTCCTCCTGCCTTCAATCTTTCCCAGCATCAGGGTCTTTTCTAATGAGTCAGTTCTTTGCATCAGGTGGCCAAAGTATTGGAGTTTCATCTTCAACATTAGTCCTTCCAATGAACACCCAGGACTGATCTCCTTTAGGATGGACTGGTTGGATCTCCTTGCAGTCCAAGGGACTCTCAAGAGTCTTCTCCATTATAGTTCAAAAGCATCAGTTCTTCAGCACTCAGCTTTCTTTATAGTCCAACTCTCACATCCATACATGACCACCAGAAAAACCATAGCCTTGACTAGATGGACCTTTGTTGGCAAAGCAATGTCTCTGCTTTTTAATATGCTGTCTAGGTTAGTCATAACTTTCCTTCCAAAGAGTAAGTGTCTGTTAATTTCATGGCTGCAGTCACTACCTGCAGTGATTTTGGAGCCCAGAAAAATAAAGTCAGCCACTGTTTCCACTGTTTCCCCATCTATTTGCCATGAAGTGATGGGACCGGTTGCCATCATCTTAGTTTTCTGAATGTTGAGCTTTAAGCCAACTATTTCACTCTCTTCTTTCACTTTCATCAAGAGGCTCTTTAGTTCTTCTTCGCTTTCTGTCATAAAGGTGGTGTCATCTGCATATCAGAGGTTATTGATGCAATCTTGATTCCAGCTTGTGCTTCATCCAGCCCAGCGTTTCTCATGATGTACTCTGCATATAAGTTAAATAAGCAGGGTGACAATATACATTCTTGACGTACTCCAGGGACCCAGAGAGGTTGTTATGTAGTCAGTTACACGAGTAAGTCATCAGCAGAACCACACCAGGATCCTATGGCTCCAGTGCTCAGACCCTGCTGCCTTGAGATGCTATCAGAACACAGGCTGCCCAGTGCTGGCCTGATGGTCCTCTCTGAAAGTCTTTTTTAAATGTTCTTTTTATTGTTTTTATTTTTGGCTATGCTGGGCCTTTGTTGCTCCATGGACGTTTCTCTAGTTGCTACAAGTGAGGGCTACTCTCTGGTTGCCATGCACAGTTTCTTATTGTGGCAGCTTCTGTTACTGCAGACCGCAAGCTCTGGAGCATGCAGGCTCAGCAGTTGCTGCTCCAGGCCCTAGAGCACAGACTCAGTAGTTGTGGTGCCTAGGCTTAGTTGCGCCAAGACATGTGTGATCGTCCTCCAGCAGGGATCAAACTTGTGTCTCCTGCATTGGCAGCCAGATTCTTTACCTCTGAGTAACAGGGAAACCCCATCTCAGGAGTTTTTAAAAGCATAACCAGTAACAATTTAGCATCTTTCAGAGAAAATCGAAGAAAGTAATGACTTTGCAGGAGCTAAGTTGCCCACATTCTATGTAGCTTTTTTCTTCCTCCAGAGTCTTTCCATCACCCAAGATGAGATGACCCATGGGTTGTCTCAGCCATCATCCCCTCTTGTGGTTTCTAGACCTTAGACTCCATTCCTACACATCAGTCGACCCCCAGGCCCGTAGCCCAGATATTGCCACTGCCAGCAAAACTTCCCTTTCCAGTTCTTCCACTGCTCACACTGGTTATGTCTGTTCTGTGAATCTCCCAGACCCGTTCCGCCTCCCTACCCTCCCACAGTGCTCTTGGCCTCAATTTTCTCATCCAGTTTGGACCACATAGTCAGTCATTTCAACCACATCTTTGCTAGCATCTATGAGTCCCTCACCCTCATAGTCTCTGAGTGTTGGGGTCAACAATTCATAACTCACTTAACCCCATTTCATCTGTTTGCTGTTCCTGACCTGCTGAATTTAGTTGAAAAAAATAACAAAGTTTTAAAAAATTAGTCACTGGAGCATATTTATCATTTGTACTCTCACTTGGCCCCTAATTTTAGCAAATGAGCCTTTTTATCCTCCTCGGCCTCTTTCTATCTCCCAGATTGTGGAGTTCTCACTTCAGCTCTTTCATTTGTATGGCATGACCCTCAGAGGTGAACTCATCTCCTAGACTACTAGAAACAGCCCCAGTGATGTACTGCCTTCAAATTCTACCTTCCCACCTCCAAATAAATGCATCTTTACCCACCCTAACCTTCTTCGATCATCTCTCAGAAATTATGAAGCTGTTTAGATACAAACACTTATGCTTATTCCATTTCAATAATAAGGGAACCCTCTTTATTGCATAGAGATGTTAAAAATCACTGTTGTACTAGGAAAAGTTAAGCTTTCTGCTTTGCCTCTTTTCACTTCTGATCGAATGTCTGGGTCTATTTTTATCTAAGTTTTACAAAAACACACACATATGTGTGTGAATTTAAGAACTGTGTATAAACCAGTAAAATGAATGTCTTTGGTTAGTAAGGGGTTTTCTTTACAGAGCTCAGGTGAATGTTGGCACATGTGAGGTCTGAGCATTGTGTTCCCACAAAATCTAAGGGTGCGTCACTCTAGTTCCAGCAGTAACGAAATGTTGACTCTCGGCAGTTAATACACGTGGTCAACCTACTGACATCACATGAACCAGGAGTTTTTCATAATCCTAATCTTTTTATTTTCAAAGTTTCTAAATTAACAATTCAGTTCTTGGGTCACTCTATAAGATATTCTGGGTACCTATGAACTCCAGGTATGTTTCAAGAATTTATTTTAACAAAGCAGCAACTACACACATGGTATTTTCCCCATGAACACCATTTCCACTGGGAGAAATTACTTAGCCATCTGCACATCAGGAAATGGACATTTTGATGGCCTAGAATCCTGGCCAAAAAAACACACTCTGTATTTCTCATAGGAAGACTGAGAAAAAATAAAGTTATGATATCCCCGAAATAAATCTCAGTATTTGTCCCTCCTTATCGAATAAATATAAGAAATCATTTGAATGTTCCTTGAATTATAGATTGCCATTATACCAAAAAAAAATTGAAAAACAAAACTGTCTATATTAGAAGGAAATCTTATGTATGTAGTTTCTTTGACTAGATCCCATTTTCAGTTTAGTTATTTTCAAACTCCAGGCCGATCGCCATAGCAATGTTCTGTCTTTCATAAATCTGGGGAAGATACACACTCAGACTTCCTAAGGCTTCTCCTAAGCAGTTGATTCTGACCTTGGGGGCCCTTAATCCACAGAGGGGGATGCAATGGAGAGACTAAGCCATCTGGTACTGTGTTTTATCACGAGTTGTTCATAACCTACTTATTACACTTGGCACATGACATGATGTCCACAGCTATACTTCTTTCCTGAATTTGTTTGGAGCTGATGGATGATGGCCCCTGAGCCAGCCTCCATGAATGGTGTTTTTTCACAAAACTATTTTGCTCAGTGTCAGAAATAACTTTGCTTAACTTATTGCATTTCTTTATTGAGTCTAAATAAAGATGCATGTCATCTGATAGTTTATGAAGTAATGCACACATGCTCTTAACATGGCAAGCAATGAATAGAACTTGGGGGAATTTAAACATTCAATCTCTCACCTTCTCTCTCTGTTTCACACCAAAAAAAAGAAAGAAGAGGGAAACTTATCTTATTTGGGAATTAATAGGAAACTAACAATTTCAAGTAGGGTTTAAGGATTTTCTGTGCTCTATCTTTTAAAAATAGCCATAAAATGAAAATCTCTGGGAAAGTTTAAGCAAGTTTGGGCTTCCCTGGGGGCTCAGATGGTATAGAATCTGCCCATACTGCAGGAGACCCAGGTTTGATCCCTGGGTTGGGAAGATCACTTGGAGGAGGGCATGGCAACCACTCCAGTGTTCTTACCTGGAAAATCCCATGAACAGAGGAGCCTGGCAGGCTACAGCCCATGGGGTTACAAAGAGTTGGACAGGACTGAGCGACTAACACTAACTAAGCAAGTTTAGAACTTATGAATATTTAGTTCCTACGGCATTTTGGAGATTCTCAGAAAGAATAGGAATCTCTTCTTTTGTGCTTGCTGTCAGGGTTTCCACTGATTTTGCTGTGATCCTGAGCACTTCTGTACACCAGATCTCAGGACAATAAATGAAGGAAATTAAATGTGGCTCCAGCGGTTTTGGATTGAACCAGTAAGTTATCTTTATTAATACATGCAGAGGAAAAGTTCTCATTTTTATTGCATTGCTTCCTTGATGACAAAGGCAGTAACAGCACTGAACCAGCACCAAAGAAATCTCTAGCTTTTGGCAGCAGGTTAATTTCCCTGTGTGCTGGGCATGGTTAAGACTTGGCACCATCAAGCTTACCCACTCCTGGCTTCCAAAAGCAGCCCCATCCCCCTTTCCTAATGCTGCCGCTCTTTGCTCACCCTGACATTTTCTTGGCTTTAGCTGAAATTTTGACACATAAATCCCACTTGTCAAATGATATTGTAAAACAAGCATCCAAGTGTCAGCACATGGCCCTGTAGTCTGGGGACCAGAGAGCAGGGCGAGGAGCACCTCGACAGCAGCTTTCATCTGCCTCCAGCCATCTGCAAGTAATTTGAAACCAGTTTCCAATGGAGCTAGACTTTTTTTTTTTTTTTTTTTTGGCCTAGTAACACATGCACAGCAAAAAGAAAGGGCTGGAGTCATCAGAACCTGTTAACTCTGTAATGAGCGGATAAAACTGTATATTTTTAAAACCTGCATCAGACCCATCCATTAGCATTCAGCAGTTGGTCTAAAGTCTCTTTTTACTTACAGTCTTACCAAGCAACTCTATCCCATTAAGATACCACGTTTGCAAAACACTCCCATCTCCTGGCCTCACATCTCTGAACCTCAGCATGGCTGAGACCCTGATAGGACTTCTGTAAACCTTCTGAGTCTGGGACACTACCCTGCCACTTAAGGATAAAAGTAGACAGTTGAAGTCCAGATGTGGAAATACCTTATACAAAAGTACCTTCTTTTTCTAACCCAGTTCTTAAAATATCTGTGATTATTCTTTATTCTTAGCAAGCTTATGGGAATTTTGGTATGGTTTGCAAGAATGATGAAGAAAAAAACTCCTGCAAAGCAATGAGGAGAAACTCAAGAAAGAGAGGGTATAGGGAGGGAGTGATGGCAAGGAAATGCCAGTCAATCCCAGGTCCTTGCCTGGGTCAATTCAACCTCATTGAATATCAGTTTCTTTATCTGTAAAACGGGGACACTAATAGGTACCTCATAAAAATGGCTAAATTGAATCAGAAAATTTATCTAAATTGCTCAGCAAATGCTATTATTATTTTCTTTCTTGCACTGCTCCCTCAGTAGTAAGGAAGAAGTACAGGAACCAACCAGAGGTAGTTACCGAATTCAATTGTATGGACACTGCAGGAGCCACCACCTGGCCAAAGATCTCTGTGTTGGTTGCCAGGGGCGGGTGGGGGGGGGGGGGGCAGGGGGGGAGGGGTTGGCGGGCCGAGGGGGGCGGGATGGGGTGGGGTTCTTTTTCTCTTGGGGTTTGAGTAGCCAAATATTGAAATGGAAACTGAGATCAATACAGCACAAGCTTTATTTAGTGGCCAAAAAATGAAGAAGTGGAAACTAAGTTCCCAGAACAACCTCTTGCCCACCTAGTGAGGGATTTAATTTTGAAGAGTAAAGATAACAGGAGGAGGAGTGAGGTTAATGATGGGGAGGTGAGGCTGTGCATTAGTCGACCAGGGAAGAGGCAGGGTTGTTTTCAAGAAAGTGGACTGTTGCCCCTTTTTACCCTTTTCTGGTCCTAATTGTCTGGTCCTGGTCACTGGTAGGTGTGTCATTTAATATGCTAATGTAGTCAAATCAGCATATAATGAGATTCAGGGCCCATTGCAGGTGAGATTCCTCACCATCTTCATTGTAGTTAGCTCCATCTGGTGTTCTTTGTTTCTATTTTCCTTTATTATTTCTGACCCCTTTAACAAAGATTTGTGTTAACCCCTCATGATATATAAATGATGACCACCCAAACACACACTGGCACAGCAGGACACAACTTCTCTCCCTCCTGCCCATCATCACCAGTATGTTCAGATCCTTTGAACTTTTAAAAATCAAACTTGCAAACCAACCTAAATTTTGTAAAATGGTATTAAACAACTTTTGCATATGAAAAAAGAAAGGTTTATTTTTGTGTATGGTGTTAGAAAGTGGTTTAGTTTCATTCTTTTACAAAACTCCTAGAGGAGAACATAGGCAAAACACTCTCCAACATACATCACAGCAGGATCCTCTATGACCCACCTCCCAGAATACTGGAAATAAAAGCAAAAATAAACAAATGGGACCTAATTAAAATTAAAAGCTTCTGCACAACAAAGGAAACTATAAGCAAGGTGAAAAGACAGCCTTCAGAATGGGAGAAGATAATAGCAAATGAAGCAACTGACAAACAACTCCTGCAGCTCAATTCCAGAAAAATAAACGACCCAATCAAAAAATGGGCCAAAGAACTAAATAGACATTTCTCCAAAGAAGACATACAGATGGCTAACAAACACATGAAAAGATGCTCAACATCACTCATTATCAGAGAAATGCAAATCAAAACCACAATGAGGTACCGTTTCACGCCAGTCAGAAAGGCTGCTATCCAAAAGTTTACAAGCAATAAATGCTGGAAAGGGTGTGGAGAAAGGGAACCCTCTTACACTGTTGGTGGGAATGCAAACTAGTACAGCCACTATAGAGAACAGTGTGGAGATTCCTTAAAAAACTGGAAATTGAACTGCCTTATGACCCAGCAATCCCACTGCTGGGCATACACACCAAGGAAACCAGAATTGAAAGAGACACGTGTACTCCAATGTTCATTGCAGCACTGTTTATAATAGCCAGGACATGGAAACAACCTAGATGCCCATCAGCAGACGAATGGATAAGCTGTGGTACATATACACAATAGAGTATTACTCCATTAAAAAGAATACATTTGAATCAGTTCTAATGAGGTGGATGAAACTGGAGCCAATTATACAGAGTGAAGTAAGCCAGAAAGAAAAACACCAATACAGTATACTAACACATATATATGGAATTTAGAAAGATGGTAACGATAACCCCATATGCAAGACAGCAAAAGAGACACAGATGTATAGAACAATGTCTTTTGGACTCTGTGGGAGAGAGAGAGGGTGGGATGATTTGGGAGAATGGCATTGAAACATGTATAATATCATATAAGAAACGAATCGCCAGGTTTGATGCAGGGTGCAGGATACTTGGGGTTGGTGCTCTGGGATGACCCGGAGGGATGGTGTCGGAGGTGGGAGGGGGGTTCAGGATTGGGAACACGTGTACACCTGTGGCAGATTCATGTTGATGTGTGGCAAAACCAATACAATATTGTAAAGTAAAAAAATAATAATAATAAATTTTTTTAAAAAAGAAAAGATTTATGTTAACTCCTGCTAAAGGTGGGTGGGTTTTGAGCAAAGACCTGGAGGAGCTCCGGCAAGAGTTTTGCTGTGAATCTAAAGAAGCTTAAGCATCATGGCCCGTCTCACCTGGACCTTCATATATCAATAGACTTGTAAAATTTCAAAAGGTAAAATATGTTATTGTTATATTAAAATATTATTTTAAAATATAAAAAGTAAAATTGGTAATTAACCAGCTTTTAAGAGTCACCAATTCAAAAAGAATTTAAGCTCAATCTTTGCATAATAAAGTTTAAAATAACCTAAAACCTACAATTTTAATGTAAAAGAGACTTAATAGAAAATTTTCCAACTGTGACAAGAATCCTCAATTTTTACATAACAATACCATTAACAAGTTGTGAAGTGGAAAGAATGTTATGAGACAATAATTAAACATTCTGAACATCCATGCTGAAAGAAATTTTTCTTTTCTCTTAGTAAAAGACCATCAAACAAAAGCATTATCATAAGAAAGAATAATTAAAGAGTATTATTAAGAGTAAATAATTAAAGACCAAAAATGTAGGGAAAAAAGTATTTTAAAGGTGTGTCATGAGGTTAATTAATGAAAATATATTAAATTTTTGGAGCTTGTAATGAGTTAATCATTGTTTTCAAATATTGTAATTTGTTTTGGTTGGTCATACTGATGCCAGCTTCTATATGCTGACATCAAATTAAAACCCAAGGACAGAGTTTTGGGTAAAGTTGAAAAGAATAGTTTTATTGCTTTGCCAGCAAAGAGGGCCACAAACCTGTATGTCCTGACCTGGAGGGTGTAGTGAGGAGTTTCACAGTAATAATTCAAAAAGGGTGTGATCAGCTGGTGGACAATCTTCTGATCGGTTGGAGGTGATGTAAGTGGGAGTCAGCATCATCAATATTCTGGTTCCAGCTGGTCTGGGGTCTACATGCTTGTGGACAACATCCAATTAACTTCTCCAACCTGATGAAGATTTCAGTGTCTGCAAAAGAGCTCAAAGATATTGTTGCTGGCACCCCTTGAGGGGGACCAGGGCCCTGTCCAGCGGCTGCGCTGTAGTTCCTTGACTGCGCCTCACTTGTCAGCATCCCCTCCCTCCCTGATTGGCAACTGTTTGAACCTGCCCACTGGAACTCAGGGGAGGTCATGGAGGCTGAACAAGCCTATTTCCTGTCATCAAGAAATGGGGAGCAAGTGCCCCGCAGGATCCTGCTCAGTTTCATCATTATAAATTAAAACTCACTTCCATATCAAGCTTTTTCATAATTTTTATTCTTTTCTTCAAAGAAGACTTTCAAAATTGTACAAGCTTCCGGCCTCAGGACACCCAAGGGGTCAAGAAATGAACTATACTCTTATGAACAGAGGCCGCCCAGGCAGACGCTTGGGAAAGCGTCCTCTAGTTTATTTCTGGACACAGCTACCCCTGCGCCTTCACATCTAATCCTGGCCTCCTCCTCCTCTCTGTGGTCTGGCCCTCCTCCTTCAGGGTCACCCCCAGTAATGCCAGAAGCCAACACTGCCCTCTGCACCCTGCTTTCCCTCTTTGCACTGCCACGGGCAGGGTTCACCTGTGCAAACTCACCTTCTGGGACCTTGCTGAAGTCCAAACCAGAAAGCCCGTCAGAGTTTACTATGTGACAACCAATTAGCTGACTAAATGCTAGACTCTAAATGAGCCATGCAATTATGTTGTTACCAAGTTTCCCAAAAGTCTCAACAGTCCGTCTAAAAGAAAGAACACCAACACTCGGAGGCCTCAGGGCGGGAGGCACTTTCTGGGCCCCTCAGCTCCAGAGCTTCTTTTTAAGCTGGCTGGCAGTTAGTTGGAGATCTTTCCAGAATTTAACATACTGTAGCTGGTCCAGAGGAGTCTTTAAGACAATAACTCCTTGTTTTGTTTCTGTTTTTCAAAACTTTTCACAGACTATTACCAAGATGTTTGGATAATGTAGTCATCCCAGAGGACAAACCCATGGGCTTCAGTTTACAAAATTCTGTAGAGTTCCCGCTGTACTCTGGGACCAGAAGGAAAACCACCCCTGCAGGTTTTCTTCTACTGCCAGACTCTCCCCTTAGCAGCCCCACCCCCAGCTGTGTTGTGTTCCATCACTCACCATTAGGACTATCCCAGTTTAGTCACCAGTCACCTTTGCAACCTCACTGCCACCCACACAGACGTCCATCAGTAGTCCCCAAACTCGGCTGGTTAGCAGAGTCGCAGGTGAGCATGTGACCAGCTCAGCCCCTCGGCCTCACTGTGAACGCACTGAGTCAGGGTCACAGGGATGTGAGGCTGGGGATGTGTGCCAGGCCCCCAGGTAATGTTAGTGATTCATTTATTCTTCATTCTCAGATATATTTCCCATGCTAGTTGCTGGCCAGTCTCCCCCATGCCTTTTTACCCACTTTATTATATGGTTGCCCTTCTTCCATAAACTTAGTCTTCCATCCTGCTTAAAGAAACCCCACTCCTCTGTGTTTAAGGACCAGAATATTCATTCAGCAAGTCCCCATCACTGTCCGTGTTGCCTGGAACAATCTACAGACCGAAGGTCTTTCTGGGCCACATGACAACCAAATTGATTTTTGCAACATACAAATCCACATACAGCACTCAGAGCCTGTCCTGGGCCTTGCCTATTGCAGCCTTTCCTGGTTCTGGGTCCCCTTTGGCACCATCTTCCATCTCCATCTTACAGGACCCTCCAACCCACAGCTCCTCAATTCTGCGAATGGGCCATGTTATTGCCCTTGTCCCGTGGCATTTGCACGTGCTGTTCCCCCTCATGCTTATTGCCCAGTCAGGAGACTAAGCATCTTCTTAAAACCAATAATGTCTCAGCAACCAGAATGTGAACAGAAAACATTTTGAGTGTATTCAGAAATTAAAAAGAAGGCACTAAAATAGTTATCACAGGAAAAGAGCACAACTTTGTTGGCCTTCCTACATTGTTTGAAAGATCAGTGAAGTCTTTATTTTTAAACATATGCTGCAGGGAGGCTGCTGGGAAGGAAAACTCCAGCATTTTGTTCTGGGCCCCATTCCCAGAGTTTCTCATTCAGCAGATCTGGGATGGATGTGAGAATCTGTATGTTTAACAATTTCCCAGGTGCTGCTGGCATCGATCATCCAGTATTTACAACTCTGAATACACAACAGAATCACTAGCTGAGCTCTTAAAAATACAGTTGCCTGGGCTCACCCCAGACCAATTAACTAGGAATCTCTGGGGACAGAGCCCAGGCACTTTTATGTTAAGCTTCACAGGTGATAGTATTACACAGTCAAAATGGAAAACCACTAGTCTAGGAGTTACAGTCTTAATTTAGGCAGAGGATTCCCACTCATAGAACACATCTCTCCTTCAGCTAGTTAACTTTTACCTATTTTTTAGATGTCAACTCATGTCACTTCCTTTCTTATAAGCCCTAAGGTACCTGTGTCTCTTTCTTTGGGAGGCTGTCTCAGATTATAACAGCAGGTCATTGACATAATGGTTTCAGCACTGTTTGTCTTCAAGGCTGGAAGTCCTATGGATCTGGGCTCATCATTGAAACCTCCATGTCTAATGAAGTGCATAGCACATCTCAGCTCTTCAATAAATATTTATCAAATGAATAAACCATAAATTACCTAGTTGCCACTCATTTCTCTTGTATCTTGTGAGACCAATTCTAATAAACATGTAGAGGGAACTTTGCAACTTGGCTGGCAGCTCAGTAAGTAGGAGGCAGATCCATCTCATCCCACAGTGCAGCAGGCATGCAGGTGCATAGGCTCAGAGCCTTGAGCCAGTACCCACATTATGGACAGGAAAACCCCCTGGTCCAAGAAAGAGCAAGGAAGCTTCCCTCTTTCTGTAGGGTGGCGCCCAAAAAGTCCTCCATGAGAAATCAAAAACCCAGATTTGCCCATGTGTTGGTAAGAAGCCCAAACCGACATGATCTGCACAGTTCTATAACACCAAGCTGAAAAGTTTGTGGTTGGGAGCAAGTGTGATGTACAGGGTGGGGAGCGGGAATTTTTCAAGAGCTTTACACAATAAAAATTTTTTTTACAAAACTCTTGAGAATACAAACCACTATGTTTAGAAACTTGGTTGCAGAAGAATAAGCAACACCAAAGGCTAGAAGGACAGTAAAGATATTTTAAATGAATAAGCTTAAAAAAGATTAAAGATATGAATTAACAAACTAACATTTTAATAAAAGAAAAAGACATGAATAAAGGGGCATTTAGAGCAGCTGCAGTGTTGAGTGCATCCAGGCTCAAGAGACATCTCAGTGAACCAGGAAGGCCTCAAAGAACCCCAGGGACCCCAGCCCAAGGGCCTCCCCAGCCCCAAAGGGGCAGAGTACATAGTAGAGAGGGGGACAGTCCTAAAGGGAGGCTTGTTGCTAAGAAACAGGAAATAGAGATGAAACCTTACACGGCTGGAGGCACCTGGAAGCAGAGGAAGGACCGTGGTCCCTGGGCAAATGTGCAGGAGCAAAGGCTGATGCTGATGCTGATGCTGAGATGCACTGGGCCAGGGAGGGCCAGGCACCCACCGTATCTGACCAGAGCCTGTCTCCTTACCCCAGGGAGAAAATAAAGTCATCCCGGCGGGGAAAGGGAAGAAAGCAGCATGGGGAGAACGGAGATTGGCTGAGTATTTACTCAAAGGGACTAATTCAGAAGCAACTGACTACGTTAAATCATCAAGTTTGTTATGTGTCATTGGGGGAGATGGGAACTGAGTTAAACAAACAAAGTTTCTACAGAAATATAGTTACTGTCACGGCTGACTTTGCTTTTTGTAACTCAAATTTTTATCTATTACCCTACACAAGAGGGCTTTTGCTGTTTTGCAATGAGAGGAATCTTGCCACCACGGGAATCACATCACCCTTGGATTTGTCATTTCACAAGGAAGATACTGGTCTCCTTGTAAATATTGTGCTGTCATGATACAAAGGACAGTGCCTTGCCAGGATGGGGACCCAAATCTCTACAAAAGCTTTTCTCATTCCTTGCCTGCCTCCCCAACAGCAGGATGTGGGGGACACACATGCACCCTAACCCCTGCTGCCTTATGCACATTGCAGCCGGGCTCTGGGCAGGCACAACTTCACTGCAGATGGACATGGTGGCATGGTGCTCGTATGGTCAGCCTTGAGACCCAGCGATGCCAGGCTGTCTTTATTTTATTTTTTCATAAATTTATTCATTTTAACTGGAGGCTAATTACTTTACAATACTGTAGTGGTTTTGCCATACACTGACATGAATCAGCTACGGGTGTACATGTGTTCCCCATCCTGGAGTTCTGCTCTCTCTTTATGCTGAGGAATCCTGTGTCAGAGACTGCTAAGCTGAAGGTCAAACTTCAGACCCTAGAGAATTCACACTACAGAGCCCCTTAGTGCCAGTTTTTCCCCAGTGCCACTCGCTCATCCCAGCCCCACACCCATAGCTCAGCTGGTCCTGACTGGACCATGTCCTGTTTGTACATCGATGTGCAAATAGCCTCTTGAACTACAACCACTAGGTCAGCACCTGATGTGCCTCCTGGTTTTCTGAAGCACTCTGATAATCTTTCAGTTTCATCTGTGCCCTGTGCACCATGACAAATATTGCAGGTATCGGTTACTAAGGGTCCTGTAGCGTCACTGGAAAAAGAGGGGGAACTCAGGTAATTCATCTAAACCAGAAGTGCTTCGTCAGTGTGTCTATGAGCTGACGGCAAGACTGCCCGGAAGCAGCAGATGGGGCGAGCCCAGGGGATGCGCTGGCCCCGTTTTCTCCACGGGCAGCCTCCCAGGTGGACCACGGTGCCATCATCCCCTCTCCGCTTGCCGTCACCGGATTTCCTGACTAGGTAGAAAGTAAGGCTCACCCCTCGCTTTAATCCTGCCTGGCAGCCCGTCTCTGTTCATAGTCGAACCCATAAGAGGTGCCAACAAAGGAGAATAAGATGAACTCAGGGGCTTCTAATCTTTATTAGTAACATTTTCCTAAATAAACACTTTTTAAAATGTCATCACTGAAGCCTCAAAGAAAAAGAGAAACTTTAAAATATGCCTGAAAGACATATAAGTAGATTTGAACAAATAAAAAGATACACGTGCTCTCGGAAAGTGTGTGTCAACGTTATAAAACTGTCACTTCTGTCCAAGATTATTCCCGTTCTTGTTAAGTTTACTCTAAAATACTCATATTTTTGTGGCCTCTTATGGCTTTTATTGATGATGGGGGGTTTTCTAATGCAAATTCATATCAGAATAGAACTGGAGTCTCCCTTTCTCTTGAAGTTTCAATGATGATATTTTTTAAAGTCCCTATTTAGAAGAATTTTTTTTCTTTAAAAACACCTATCAAGCATAAGACATACATTTGGAGGAAATATTTGCAAAAACACATGGCTGATATAGAACAGGTATCGAGAACATATAAATAACTCTCCAATCTCAACAGTAAGAAGCCAAACAATCCAATTTTTAATTATTGGGAAAAAATATTTGAACAGATTCTTCACCAAAGAAGATATATGGATTGCAAATAAGACATATAAAGATACTTGATAGTATTTGTTCTCTGAGAAATGAAATTAAAACCACAGTAAGGTACTATTTTATAACTGTCATAATGGCAAAAAGAGAGAGCATGAAAAAAAGTAGAAAGAAGGAAGTAAGGAAGGCAGGAGGGAGGCAGGGTGGGAGGAAGGAAGGAAGAAAAAAAAGTAAAAGAAATGTTGATAATGTGTCGATGAGGATGCAGGACGTGTGGAGCCACTGGAACTGGAACTCTCTCACTTCGCTAGAAGGAATGCAAATTGATACAGAAACTCTGGGAAAAGTCTAGAAGCCTCATAAAGTTAAAAACACACTTAAAGAAGCAACAATTTCACACCTAGCTATTTATCTAAGAAAAAAAATCTATGTCCATACAAAGGTTTTTTTCAAAATCATGCCAATGTCTAAATGCTAAATGGATCTTTTTATATGTGTGGTATATCAATACAATGAAATGTTACTCATCCATAAGCAGGAACCATTAAAGCATCTGCTAATTTCTACAGCATGGATTAAGATACACTCTAATCAGTGAAAGAAGCCAGATCCAACACTCCACGACAAATGAGTCCACCTCAACATTCTGGAAAAGGCTGAACATAGTGAGAGAAAGCAAGATTATTGGCTGCCAGGGGCTGAGAGTTGGAGGGGTGGATTGAATATACAGGAGGATGAGGAAACCTAGCAGGTGAAGGAAATGCTGTGCAATTTGGTCGTCCTGTGGCTACATGACTATATACAGTCATGAAACCCTCATAGAACTCTGCCAGGGAGAATTTTACTGTGTATAAAATAAAATCTGCTTAAAAACTGCAAACATAACAAACAGAGAAAATAATTAATTAAATTTATCTTGGAAACAATTTCTATGATTTTTATATCCTCTGAAGATATATTCAAGGATAGAAAGGACTGAATGAAATTTTAAATTTGGTATGCTTAATATCTGCAGTAAAATTGGTATTTTAATTATGAAATTGTTTTATATACAGTGCAGGATAGCACAATTAAGTAAATATATTAATATTATTAGGAACTAATATTGGAACAAAAGAGAAAAGAAGTATTAAAATAAAATTAAAGAAATTAAAAATTTTATAGTTTTCATTTTTAATTGAAATTAATATGAATTTATAACTTATATTCTTTCTGGTGTTGTCTACCCAAAGATGGAGAAGGCAATGGCAACCCACTCCAGTACTTTTGCCTGGAGAATCCCATGGACGGAGGAGCCTGGTAGGCTATAGTCCATGGGGTCGCTAAGAGACGGACACGACTGAGCGACTTCACTTTCACTTTTCACTTTCGTGCATTGGAGAAGGAAATGGCAGCCCACTCCAGTGTTCTTGCCTGGAGAATCCCAGGGACGGGGGAGCCTGGTGGACTGCCGTCTATGGGGTCGCACAGAGTCAGACACGACTGACGCAACTTAGCAGCAGCAGCAGCTACCCAAAGAAGCTAGAAATAATGACACCCTGACAGAAATGAGCAGAGTTAGTGCTTAGCTATTGATTTCTAAAGATCATTCCACATTAGGTAGTGATTTTCACAGTGATAGCTAATTCAGGGTCTGAGGCAAGGGAAATACAAGGGACAGTGTAGATTAAGAAACAATAAAATGCTCAAATACTAATGGCACCAAATCAAAGAAACATGGGAGCCTTCTTGAATTAACTTCTATGAACCAAATTTGGAACATCTGAACGTCAAAAAGAACAGTGACAGCAACGAATTATAATTAGCTGAATTTTTTAATGAGCCTATAATGATATTGGAGAAGGAGCAAGATTGATAAATAAGAAAATCTCCTTTTTGTAGAAGTATAACCAGCCAATATTTGAAGAAGGAATAATAGAATTGGAAAAATTACCATTTTGCAATCACCAAGTAATAATTATAACAGGCAAGAATTACTGATAGAACAAGACAATATAAGATGAAATTGAGCAAACACATCATTCATATTCAAGTCAACAATCCCCATAGATTGTTTACTAATCCTGAAGGGGTAAATGTACCTCACTATGAAGAGAGTACTCTGGTCACTACTTTAACCAAGCGATCAAGCTTAGGACCACTGGCAGTGGATGTACCTCCTGATGTAAAGCGTTAAGAAATTCACAACACCAACATAATGTTCTTGCCAGAGCATTTGAATCGAACAATGAAAAATCATTCAGGTGAACTCACAAGGTTGAAAATGCCATAAGAAGACTAGCCTGGAATCCTCAGGAAAGTCACCATCATGAACAGAAAGAAACAGGACTGTGAGGGACCTGTTCTAGATTCAAAGAGGCTGAAAATGCAGCCAAATGCAACACCTCAATCATTGAATTTTATATCAGCAATTTACTAAATACAATAAAAGACATTCGGAAGATAATTGGGGGAATTTGAATGTGGACTTCATATGCAATTAGATAAACTTATGGTTAATGTGGAGCTGTACGATAATGGTGCTGTGGTTGTGTCCTAACGCTTAGGAAATGCATAATAAGGTCCGCAGATGTGAAGCAGCATAGTGTCTGCCCCTTGTGTGTTAGTTTTTCAGTCGTGTCCAACTCTTTGCTACCCCACGGCCTGTAGCCCGCCACGCTCCTCTGTCCATGGAGTTCTCCTGGCAGGAATACTGCAGTGGGTAGCCATTCCCTTCTCCAGAAGATCCTCCTGACTTAGAGATCAAACCCAGGTCTCCTGCATTTCAGGCAGATTCTTTACCATCCAAACCACGTGGGTCTACTCTTTACTTGCAAATAATTCAGTAAAAATACACAAATAAATAAAAAAAGTATGAATAATGAATAAATCTAGATGTAAGGTATATGGATCTCTTTATTTTAATAGTCTGTATCTTCTACATAATTTAGAAATTTTCAAAATAAAAAATTTGGAAGAAAAAAAATAACTGCCTCAATCAATGAAGCAAAGGCCTGAAGAGATGCATTTTCTACATAGTGAACAGCATCTTCTGTATTGTGGTTTGGAAAAAGAGGTTAGCTTCTGAGGTTACTGACCTGTGGAGGGCTTTGGTGCTGTTGGGAAAACCTGAGGCCCTGATTCCAGGCCAAGGGTTCCACTGCCCAAGGCCAGAGAAAGGCAGATTTTGCATTTTCCCAGCGGAGAATCTGGAAGATGCACTCAAGACTGAACAGCAGAGGTCTGTGCTTCCCAGAATTTTGAGAAAAGGCACTGGGCCAAAAACTTATTAGTTTTCATTTTAGCTAAACCACTGGCAAAAATGGATGGCTCCCCTCAAATTCCTTGGGAATGGATGGAAAGTACAGGCTTGCTTGGAAACCTGCAGCAGGATTTCTGTGGGATTGCTTTGAGAAATGATTCTCATTAATTAGTTTAACAAACATAATTTGCCATCACTCATTTTTACCTATTCATTCACATCACATTTAATCAAATTGAGAGACAAGAGGAAAAAAGTCTTGGTATGAAACTATACTTTTTTTTCCCTTTGACAAACATTTGTGAAAGTATGTGTTTTTTTGTTTTCTGGGGTTTTTCCCTCTTCTTTTAGCTGTTTTTTGGAGAGTTAGATGTTCTTCAAAGAATATTGTGGGGAGAGAGGGCCCTGGCTGGACAGTGAGATGAAAAAGCAAGTTTTCCAATGAAACAAATGGAAAAAGTTCTCCAAACCGTGAATATACCAAGGGCCCATCTCAGTCCACTCACTCTGCTCCAATTATAAGAAGATGCCTTCAATGTTCAATTTTAATACAAGTCAAGCCAGGCTTCTGGTTGCTCAATCTTTTTAACCAGGTGCCAAAAACTTGGCAAAATGTATGGAAATGGACTTCTCTTGTATGAATGACCACAAGAACTTTGATGTTTATGCCAAGTCAAAAGAATCTAGGTTGATTACCCTCTCTTCTGAAAGACCATCCCTATTTTGGTAAAGAGCATTCTTCTTGATTTATTCAGTTTGGAAGGACACCATGAACTTGGCATTCCAAACGTACTTATTAAGAATTCCTTCACTTTTTAATCAACCTTAAAAAACCAAAAATTCTCACACAATAAATTAACTTTTGCAATTTTTTTCCTGAAAAAAAAAATCTGTTTTTAAGATAACCCAAATGTAACATGTATTGGCATTTTCAGTGTACTGTTTCTTTTTAAAAAGCCGCAAAATTAAAACAAGCCCTTTGATACTAGATTTCATAATTTGAAAAATAAGTTTGCCTTGTGCTTCCCAACCCACCTGAGGTTTCTTCTGACAAACTCTTGCACAATGTACTGCCTGTTTTTCTTAAGACTTCTTTGTATATTATACGACTAGCTATTCCAATGAAAATTCATGTAAATACCTTGGTACATAACATTTTAATGAGTTACTATTAATACACATAGCACCTCATCCCCTTAGCATTCATTACACACATCTTGTCTTAATTCAACAGCTCACATTTTTTTCAGGCTTTGAGCACTCGATTAATTTCTGAATCTCAGCTGACATTGAACTGAAAGGGTGAAAGAATTAAGTACTTTGATGTCATTCCAGATAAGACAAGAACAGGTTTTAAAATATCTGTCTGGCATGTGGGATTGGACTTTAAGATATTTTATATATAAAATTCTCATGCAGCAATTGGGAAGTTAGTCATGGACCCAGACACTCGAAAAAATCTTTGTTTTTTGATACCTCTGCAAGGTAAATTTCATTGTTTCCTCATTAAGAATTATGTAGGGTTGTTACACAGCACCTAGTGTCATCACGTGTAAAGAAAAAGCTGGAGGCATTGTTTATTGCAGGCATAGATACAGCCAACTAAACATGCTAAACCACTTAAAGCAGTTCATTGACACTGGCAAGGAGCAGCAATTTAGAAGAGCAGATGACGTAGGTTGCATATTGTATTGTTCTCAAGGTTTCTCTCACCCCGCCCTCTACTTTTCTTTAGAACAGATTTCTACATTGAAAACATGTCAAGAATTGGAAGCAACAGTTTGTTTTTTTTTTTTTCCTCAGTTTAGTTCAGTCGCTCAGTCCTGTCTAAGTCTTTGTGACCCCATGGACTGCAGTACGGCAGGCTTCCCTGTCCATCACCAGCTCCTGGAGCTTGCTCAAACTCATGTCCGTCACATCGGTTTGGTTACATGCCCATCTCAAAATGGACTTTTCAAATTTAACCAGTTCAACTTACTCAAAATGTGAAGGTCTATCCAACAATGATTACATATAGGTTTTGGTCACATCTTTTGAGCCTGAGCAGTAAGCAGAAATCAAGCTAAACATTTGCAAAGAGCATGAACTCAATCATCACCAAATTCCAATATGAAAAAATAGTGCTATATCATTCACATATTTAGTGTTAGTTTTGACCAAATACTACCGTTAATTTTATGTTAATTTTATGTTAAAAAGTAAAATTCACAAGCACTCAATGAATAGACTTCCTTTAAAAATTGTCTTAGGATATGGATTTTAGCAGAGCACTGTGTAATGTGATGATCATCATGTATCGTTACTGAAGCACCAGGTCTCACCGGGTAACATTTTGTCACATACTGGATGCGAACAAGACCAAACTGGATTTTGTCCTAACATTTACCGTTCTGCGACTTTGGGCAAGTTAATTAGCCTCCTTCTGCCTTAGTTTCCTCATCTGCAAAATGGAGATAATAATATCTTCTCTTACGTGGATTATATGAAGATTCGAATGAGAAAATGTCTGCAGTATCATTAGCTTGGCTAGCACAAAATGAACAGTTTCTAGAAGACCTCTTCTAGATTAGTATTCAATTTGGTTCACCTAACAAATAATACGTCAAATCGTTCTAATTCATCCACAGACACTTCCTTGAGAAACCTTGATTTCTCTCTGACCTCATCTGACTCCTATCTAGCCTGCTGAGGCTTCTTCATTCCTAAGGAGAAAGGCAATATTTGCACGCCAAGTGCTTTAGATTTGGAAGCTCATCATTTCTCCCATTAATCGTGAGGCAGGAACCATGATTATTCCCATTTTACAGATGAAGAAACTGAGGCTAAGGACTTCCCTAAGGTTACATAAGCAGTTATGTATAGTAGGGGCAGCATTCAGATCTGTGAAATCTGACATTAGATAATAACCACCAATTTAAAATCTGCTTGGCCCTATGTTAAGTTATTTAAATTATGTGGTAGAGGAGAAACAATATTTAGAATGTGGAGAAGAGGAACTGACTGCTGGGACTGAAACTAGGAAGTGAGGTTTGGAGTTCACATTTTAGCACCTGCAGGACAACAGAAGCATCTTGTGATTCAAGAGTCCAGGGTCTCTCGGCTGAGAATGGTAGTGAGCATGCCTGTACACATGACCCACATCTGAATCACTTTCCAAGCCTGCTGTTGATTCTGCCTTCTGGTCCTGAAGTGTGGAAACAAAATCCAGATTCATGTAGCTAATTTATTGTGCTCCAAGTTAGAGATACATTGTAATACGGAGAGGACAGTGAGATTAAACCTTTAGCATTTCTACCTCAACAGACAGAGCTACCTCGAGATTTTTGGCCGAATAGCAGAAACTGCTCTGGGTCTCATCATTGTGCGGCTCGCACTTGACGGACTGTGGAGAAGTCCTAGTGCTTCGTCTTTATGAACTCATTTAATCTTCACAAGAATCCTGGATGAGGAAATCGAGGTGGGGGAACTTTGTACAATCTGCTTCACTTTGCAAAGTCCCCAAACGGCATGGGCAGGGCTGAAGCCAGGCATGTAATAGCACTGCCTCATCTCCTGAGCCCCACTGATGTCCTGCCTGGAAAGGAAAACACCCAGCGCCCGTGATTCACCACACACACTCACACACCATCACACTTTGCCTTCAACTCAAGGTTTGGAGTATCTTTAGCTTTTAAAAAAATTGAGGTAATTGGTTGCCAGGGACTGTGGGGAGAGGAGAATGGGGAGTCCGTGTTTAATGGAAATGAGACTTTAGTCTGAGAAGGTGACAAGTTCTGAAGATGGATGACCACTTTCCACCCAACAAGGTGAATGGACTTAATGCCACTGAACTCTTCACTTGATTACAAATTGAGTATGCGCATTACCATATGTAAAATATATGTTATTGTTGTTCAGTCGCTCAGTTCTGTTTGACCCTTTGCAACCCCATGGACTGCAGCATGCCAGACTTCCTGGTCCTTCATTATCTCCCATAGCATGCTCAAACTCATGTCCATTGAGTCAGTGATGCCAGCCAACCATCCCATCCTCTGTAGTTTCCTTCTCCTCCTGCCCTCAATCTTTCCCACCATCATCGTCTTTTCTAATGAGTCAGCTTTTGCATCAGATGTGTTGGAGTTTCAGCTTCAGCATGAGTCTGTCCAGTGAATATTCAGGGCTGATTTCCTTTAGGATCGACTGGTTTGATCTCCTTGCAGTCCGAGGGACTCTCAAGAGTCTTCTCCAACACCACAGTTTGAAGGCATCAATTCTTTGCGCTCAGCCTTTTTTACTGTGAAGATCTCACATCCGTACATGACTACTGGAAAAACCACAGCTTTGACTATACAGACCTTTGTCAGCCAAGTAATATCTCTGCTTTTTAATATGCTGCTAGGTTTTTCATAGCTTTTCTTCCAAGGAGCAAGTGTCTTTTAATTTCATGACAATCTAGAGGGGTGGGATGGGGTGGGAGGAGGAAGGAAGACTCAAGAGGGAGGGGACACCTTGCTTATATTTTCCTTTGTTGTGCAGAAGCTTTTAATTTTAATTAGATCCCATTTGTTTATTTTTGCTTTTATTTCCAGAATTCTGGGAGGTGGATCATAGAGGATCCTGCTGTGATTTATGTCTGAGAGTGTTTTGCCTATGTTCTCCTCTAGGAGTTTTATAGTTTCTGATCTTACATTTAGATCTTTAATCCATTTTGAGTTTATTTTTGTGTGCAGTGTTAGAAAGTGATCTAGTTTCATTCTTTTACAAGTGGTTGACAGCCTTCTGAATGGGAGAAAATAATAGCAAATGAAGCAACTGACAAACAACTAATCTCAAAAATATACAAGCAACTTCTGCAGCTCAATTCCAGAAAAATAAACGACCCAATCAAAAAATGGGCCAAAGAACTAAATAGACATTTCTCCAAAGAAGACATACGGATGGCTAACAAACACATGAAAAGATGCTCAACATCACTCATTATTAGAGAAATGCAAATCAAAACCACAATGAGGTACCACTTCACACCAGTCAGAATGTCTGCGATCCAAAAATCTGCAAGCAATAAATGCTGGAGAGGCTGTGGAGAAAAGGGAACCCTCCTACACCGTTGGTGGGAATGCAAACTAGTACAGCCACTATGGAGAACAGTGTGGAGATTCCTTAAAAAATTGCAAATAGAACTACCTTATGACCCAGCAATCCCACTGCTGGGCATACACACCGAGGAAACCAGAATTGAAAGAGACACATGTACCCCAATGTTCATCGCGGCACTGTTTATAATAGCCAGGACATGGAAACAACCTAGATGTCCATCAGCAGATGAATGAATAAGAAAGCTGTGGTACATATACACAATGGAGTATTACTCAGCCGTTAAAAGAATACATTTGAATCAGTTCTGATGAGATGGATGAAACTGGAGCCGATTATACAGAGTGAAGTAAGCCAGAAAGAAAAACACCAATACAGTATACTAACACATACATATGGAATTTAGGAAGATGGCAATGACGACCCTGTATGCAAGACAGGGAAAGAGACACAGACGTGTATAACGGACTTTTGGACTCAGAGGGAGAGGGAGAGGGTGGGATGATTTGGGAGAATGGCATTCTAACATGTATACTATCATGTAAGAATTGAATCGCCAGTCTATGTCTGACGCAGGATGCAGCATGCTTGGGGCTGGTGCATGGAGATGACCCAGAGAGATGTTATGGGGAGGGAGGTGGGAGGGGGGTTCATGTTTGGGAATGCATGTAAGAATTAAAGATTTTAAAATTTAAAAAATAAAAAACTAAATTAAAAAAAAAAAAGAGGGAGGGGACAAATGTATAGTTAGAGCTGATTCATGTTGATGTAATGGCAGAAACCAACACAATATTGTAAAGAAATTACACTCCAATTGAAAATTAGTAAATTTTAAATTATTATGATGGTATATTTTGTGTTATGTATAAATTTCATACATATGATTTAAAAAAAAATAAAAAGCAGGAGCCAAAGGAGAAAACTTACATGAGACTTCACTTTCACTTTGCACTTTCATGCATTGGAGAAGGCAATGGCAACCCACTCCAGTGTTCTTGCCTGGAGAATCCCAGGGACGGGGGAGCCTGGTGGGCTGCCATCTGTGGGGTTGCACAGAGTCGGACACGACTGAAGTGACTTAGCAGCAGCAGCAGCAATCTAGCCAAAAGTGTCAATTGTGCCAGGCTTCTTGGGCCATAGGAGGGATAACAAGTGAGTGACAGTTCCTGCCACACTGGGTATTGATAGGACTAGTTTTAAGAATGTGAATGTTTGCTGACTGCTCTTTCCCAAAGGGGATACAGGGCAAAGGTTTGTTAAACCCCTGGGAAACTAAGCAGGTTCTAATGAAAGAGGGCTTATTTCAGTAGCTGAGAATAGAGTTTTCATAGAAAAATGATGGTCATTGTCCAAAGTGGCTTTGGGACTTAGTGTCCAAAGTGATGAGGAGGCCTTATCATCGCTCACTGTTGTTTTGGAGAAAAAGTGATGAATCTCTAATATTATCCCTGCTCATTCACTCAAAATTATAGAAGAAACTTCAAGTGAAAACAGCTTTTCAGACTTATAAGATCATTTTTGCCCACTAATCAAAAAGATAGTAATGGAGAAGAAAACCTCTGAGAAGGGCTAAAATCTGTGGCACCCAGGCCTTTTGCCCATAAGGATCCCATCCCTCAAAGAATCAAATCCTTACCCTTGAAGATCAAGGTTTTCATGCCAACCAAGATAAATAAAACTACAATTTTTTTTTCAGAATGTCTGTTAGAAATATAATTCCAAATACCCGCTGGTTTTTAAAAAATCCAGTCTTAAAAATGTAAAATAAAATTTAATACCATGTTATTACTTACAGTTGTCATTGGCAAAGCTTCTAGCTGCCTTCTGAATTTTCAAGCACCACCCAGAATTGTTTTTCTTTCAAAAAAGTCTTTTTTCCCACAAGATTTTACGAAGATCTTTAAGTAGAATCGCATGCAACCTTGTGAAGGGTATATTTTATTCATGTTTACTACCAGTTTGATTTTTTAAACGCTAAATTTGTAGATTTCCAGAAAGAAAAAGCTGTGCATAGTGCAACACTTGCATTAGGCTGAAGGATTCACACTGCGTGTATTCGTGTGGCCCTGTGATCTGGCAATCATATCTAAACCCCCATCCCTACTGGCTTCAATGGGAACTTTATCTTTGGAACATAACTGCTGGAAAATCTTTTGTAATACTTTAGCTTTTATTGTGTAAGTCTGTTGATGGTGATAGAGATACTCAAGAAAGGGTGAAACAGGGTTTGCATTAACACTTTTTGCAAGACCTGCACTCTTTCTAGATGTTTCCTTGAACCTTCCTCTCATCTGTCTATTCAACAAACACACTGAACATCATTCATGGGCCAGACTGTTTCAGGCAATGTCAGACAAAGGGGAACAAAAACAGATTCGGTTCTACCTGTGAAAAAGAGTTTTTAGTAAGGGGGTTAGGCCTGATAGTACTGTTAGGAGATGAGCTGTGAGAAGAGAGGGGTGGCCTCGCTGGAAAGAATGCAAGCTGATCCAAGGAGAGCTCTCGGATATGCTACAAAAATAATCACAGAGACTTTTCCAACTCCTGCATGTGCACCCTAGGCACACAGTGAATACAAACTAACCATAGGGGCTTCTCCAAGTAACCTTAGGCAGCTAGGGGCCCATTAAGGGCTCATAAATATTCTACCTCTAATTATAACAGACTGAATTATGGGAAGGCGAAAACAATAGAGCTGGCTGTTATATAACTTGCAACTGTCAATTGGCCTTGAGCATATGCCCATTTGCACTCCCTTCAATTGACTGGTGATAGGTACAAGCACTATTTTACACACGGCATAATGAAAAGTAGGAGACTGGAAGTATAAAAAGGGGGAAGCCAAGAGAGGGAAGAGGAGGAAGATGGCTCCTTTGGGGTCAGCCTACTCCCATGTGTTGTGAGTGTCTGTCTAATAAATGATCTCTGCTTGAGCTGAACTGAGCTGTAACTTGTCTGTTGTTTTAAACCCTTTAGTCTGTCATCCCAAATTTTTGTTGCAGCAAGACAAGAACCAAGGAAGAGAAATAAATGGAACTGTCAGTATCAATTAAATAATAATTCATTAAACTATGGATTACTTAATTATCATTTTTAATGCTCCAAAGAGAACTTGAGGGTGTTGTGAAAGTTTGAGTGGAGAATCCAGCGTTGTTGGAACGTTGAGGGGAAGCCTTCTTCAAGAAAGGAAGACATGAAAAAAAAAAAAGAAAGGAAGACATGTGCTCAGTATGTCCCGCAGGTCTATGTCAGAGCCCCCAGCTCCACCCTTGAGAAGTGCCTGTGGGCCTGTTCCCAACCACGCTCAGGGTGTCCTGAACTGCAAAAGCCCTGGATGAAGCCCCTCAAGGCTGATTCTAAGATTCTTGCAGCTCTCTTCTCTGGGCCTTCCATCCCATGGTGGGGCTTTAGGCAAGTGTGTCCAACCCCCAGGTTTCAGGGGGACCAGGAGGGGCACAGTGTGAGTGTGCATGGACCTTGACATGCCCACAAGGATGCTCACAAATCCTTTCATGATGCGCAAAGGAACCAAGGATGGGGAAAGAGGGAAACAACATCTAGGTCACCAGTCAGGAGCCAGAATCATCTGCAAGTGGAACTCTGCATTGCTGACCATTTGTGACCCCAGTTGTCTCACTGTGTCTCACTGTGTGCACTGTTTGTTGAATCCAGGGTAGACAAGGTGCAAGCAGGGAAGCTGGAGGAAAACTCAAGGAACCACAGAAACTGCAAATGCATTTATTCTCTCCTGGCTGGTGCAGCAGCCGTAGCCGCAGACGCACTATTCTCTCCTGTCGTGGCTGACCCAATGCATGGTGAGCAGTAATGCCACAGCTTTGGGGGGTGCAGCTCGTACAACCACACAGCACACAGTAACCCATGACCAAGCAAGCACCCCGTGACAAGCATGCACAGTGCTGTAAGTGACCTCACATCACCTCGAGGACTGTTACATAGTCATTTACAAAACGTGGGGCAACAGAGCCTGACCACACCATCTTGGCTAATTTACTGGATCTCTTGCCCCACACATTATGCAGATTCTGCCCTCTGCAGCATCCTCCAAGGGCCCAACACCTCCATTTGAACCCAGATGCTGCAGCAACAGTAGAGGCTACAACAAATAGTTACATCCTCAATGCACAGCAAAACCCAGTGCCGGGTGTCACCTGGAACTCATGTTGCAGTCCTTGCCCTCACGGGGTTAAAAGAGCCACCCACTGCGTGTGGAGTGCCTTCATGTTCCATGGCCAAGTCCAGTCCACCATCTGTCTTTGTGAGATTGCAGGAAAGCCTCCACAGGAGCAACTCTACCCCTGTAGGGTTTTTATTAAGGACCCGCAGAAGTCCCACAGGTGCTGGGTGCAATTCAAGGAGGGTATCTTTTGCAGCATTCACAGTCCACCCCGTGATTACACTTTTCAAACTCTGAGGACACAGCCTTTACAATATACTGTCTACATCATAGAACAGCCTTTGCAAAGTGGCGTCTCACATTCCGTCCCTCTACTTCTCCCAGTAAGGACCTGCCAAACTCCCACATGTGCCAGGCCCACGCCTGTGCCCCAGAGTCGCAAGAGCCAAGCTGCCAAGGCTTCCCCTTGATTTTGCCAAAACTGCTTACCCCAGTCTACCAACACTGCCTGAATGAACTCAATCACACCGCGGGGCCCTTGAGGATGCCCCCTGGGTCACAGGCTGCTCAGGCTTCACTTTCTGCTGCACAACAGGCCTCGCTGCCCAGCAGGGACCCACAGTCTCATAAGGTTCATCCTCCACGTCACTTACCACCTCACTGTCAGAGAGGCTGTGTTCAGGGCCGCGGGGTTCTTGCTCTAATGTCAGTATAGGTTGCTCTACTTCTTCCAAGCATCTCTGCACGTTGTGTGCTGGCCCAGCATCACGGAGAGTACCATCCGTATCTGTCTTCAAGGCAGTCAAGAAAATCCACCCCACCGTGCCAGCGGCAGTCCCTGCCGCCTTGTTCGGCAAACGGGAACTCACCACCGGTAGCATCTTTTCAATGCTATCCGGTGGCCTGTCCACCACCTCCCAGTCTTCCACGGAGCCCACACTGAGAGGATCGCAGCCACATGGTAGCACATGCTATCTGGGGGCCAGAGCTTCCTCCACCCAGTGGAGCCTCAGGCTCCCCTGCCTGCGGTGTGTCCTGCTGACGACGCCCGCCGTCTCACTGTGTCTCACCGTGTACACTGTGCACACCCATGGGAGACAAGGTGCGAGCATGGAAGCTGGATGAAAAC
Organism: Ovis aries; assembly: GCF_016772045.2. Classification (NCBI taxonomy): domain Eukaryota; kingdom Metazoa; phylum Chordata; class Mammalia; order Artiodactyla; family Bovidae; genus Ovis; species Ovis aries. The sequence goes on from NC_056070.1 coordinate 3,650,978, forward strand.
TCAAGGAGCCATAGGAACTTCAGATGAATTTGTTCTCTCCAGGCTGGCGCAGCAGCCATAGCAGCAGACACACCTCCTCTCGCGGCTGACCCAGCAGACGCAGCCGTGACACAGCAGCAATGCACCGCTTTGGTGGATGGAGCTCATACATCCACACAGCACAAAGGAATCCACGGCCAGGCGAGTGCCTCGTGGTGTGCATATGCAGCGCTTAAAGTGATCTCAGCTGTGACACAGTCATTATTTGCGAACGGTGGGGTGATAGAGCCTGAACACTTAGCCATCTTAGCTAATTTGCTCTCTCCCCACAAACTCCAAGGAGTCTGAGAGTCCAAATCCCATCTATGATGTCCATCTTTTCTCTTGCCTTGAGTCCTGAAAACATTAGAGGTGGTCCCATTTTACCTGGGCTTTGCAAGTTGAGTTGGGATTTATGGGCACGGAGAGGAGGAGCGATTCCGGCCGAGGGGAGCACATGGGAGCCGACTGCGCAGTAGGAAAAGATGATGTGTCTGAGGAACTGAGAGGAAACTGCCACATCTGGGAATCACAGTCTCCTGAGAGCCTGACTGCAGAGCTGTCCAGAGCAATGAGCATCCTTGTAAAACAGCAAGATTCTAAAGCCGCAGAGAGGAATTGATTCATTCTACCTGTAGAACAGGATAAGATTTCACAGAAGAGATGTTTAATCAGGAAGATTTCAATAAGCCCAGAAGGGAAAAGACAGCTATTCTGCTTGACAAAAGGAATGAAGGCATAGAGTAGAGGACAGTGTGGAGGGAGAGCAGGCCCCCCCGCAGGATGGATGGGTCTAGCGAGAGTTGAGCCTGGTGACACTCAGAGCTGAGTCAGATTAAAAGGGATTTATGGCATCTGCTGAGAAGTTGGCCCTGTACTTGGTAGTGTGGTGTTTCTCAAAGAGTGGCCTTGGACATTAGAATCCCCTGGTATTTGTTAAAAATAAGGGTCTTGGGCCCACTGCAGACTTAATGAATTGGAATACAAACCTTCCAGGAGATTCCTGTTTATGTTCATGATTGAGATACTATGAAGCATTAAAGGAAATTTCTCAAGCATATAATTTATACAAAGAGCTTTCTCTTAGACAAGTGCCTGGCTACATCCATACTGTTGAGAAAACCAAGAAGATTCTCTTTCAGAAATTCAGAGATATGAATTTCTCGGGGAAAAAATTGGTATCACACATTTATTGGGTATATATATTAAGTTAGGAGGGATCAGTCCCAAAGCAAATATATTTTTGTTTGGATTATACTCATTGTTTCCTAGGATCCTGATAGACAAGAGGGAAAAGATACAAATCCTCCTCAGAATATTAACATTAGTTTTTCTCCATTATGTTGTATCTATTAGAAAACCTCTAACCTAAAGTAGCCTTAAGTTTTGTGAAACACTATTTAAATAATAATGTGTATCACAAAACAATGACTGGTGTGAAAACTGCTAAGACTTCAAATTTCTATTAATAAAGGTCAATGAAATACAGTACTTTCAAACCTTCTACCTTAAGATGCATCGTCTTAAAATGTTATGTGTTGCTCAGTACAAGGTCCATGGGTTTAAAATGTTTGCAGCTTTACAACTCTCTTTTCAATAAGCTTGTGTTTAATAAAGATAATAAACAGATTTTGCCAAAATTGAAACACATTGCACAGTCCCGTTTTGTTGATTATTATGCTTCAGACTATTTATGGAACATAACACCTTCAAAGAACATTTAACAACATGGGAGAATTCTTGTAACATGACATAAAGGAGGAAAACATACTATATATGGACACACCTATACATATATAGTATACACACACACACACACACACACACACACACACACACACACACACACATATATATATATATATATATAATCTGTATACAGGCATTATTTGTGTGTGCTCAGCCATGTCTGACTCTTTGCAATCCCATGGACGATAACCCACCAGACTCTTCTGTCCATGAAATTTTCCAAGAAAGAATACTGGAGTGGGTTGCCACTTCTTTCTTCGGGAGATCTTCCTGACCCAGGGATTGAACCCATGTCCTTTGCTCTCTGGCACTGCAGGCAGATTCTTTACCTACTGAGCCACCAGGGGAGCCCATATTTAGTCTTCAGTTCATTAAAACTAAATCCCTAAGGGTAGATAAAAGGTTAGAAGAATATAAGCTAGCAGATAACTCTGAATTCAGGGATGGTGGCATTATTAGTGATTTCTGGTTCCTTCTTTGTGCTTTTCTGAAATATTGAAAACCTCTAAAATGAACTCACCTTAGGTAAAGGCTAGTCCAAAGCCCAAAGTGTGTGCAGGGCTTCCCAGGTGGCTCAGTAGGTAAAGAATCTACCTGCAGTGCAGGAGTCCTGGGTTCGATCCCTGGGTGGGGAAGATTCCCCCAGAGAACGGAATGGCAACCCACTCCAGTATTCTTGCCTGGAGAATTCCACGGCAGAGGAGCCTGGCATGAGATTCCAAAGAGTCAGACATGACTGAGCGACTAACACACACACAGTCACACACAGTGTGTGCATGACGGTGAAGGTTGACAGTGCAAGAAGCAGGAGTGAAACAGCAGTAGGTGATGACCACCCAGGGCTGTGAGAATGATGAGACTACCCCCTGCCCAAAGAAGAACTAACTTCTTCTTTTGAGCCCCTTTCTGTGTCTCCTCCACTAACAGTGAATTTCATGAACTCATACCTCTAAGGTGGCACCTAAGGCAGAGTCTGGCTCAGAGATATTCCATGGTGACCTCAATGAATGAATAGTCTCAAGTTCTACAGAAACCTATACTGATATCCCAGACAACAGGACCAGACTCTGGGTTCTGTGATTGGGAGGTGCCCTCCTCACCTCCTCAGCTGAGGATCCTGAACTGATCCTCAGCTCAGGATGGATGAATGGAAATGATGATTTTGTGTTACTTCCTGGAGAGCTGTGGACAGAGTGAGGTGGCAGGTGCTAGAGTCTAAGGAGAGGGATCTCAGTTTTAAAATAACCACACTGACTCCTGGCATTTTACCATCATAGCTTCATTCCTTGAGGTCTGATCTTGTAACAATCCCTTATTAAATTTCATATGCCTCTGGGGGGGGAGGTGTTTAAGCCACTGTCCCCAAGATTTCCAGATCCCAAGATTTCCAGGGCTAGAGCTGGTTAACAGATATGGATTGGGGCTCTCCTTTGTAATAAAGCACTCCAATTAAGTAACAGGGAGGACTCTGGAGCCTGAGTCTCTTGGACCTGAGAATCAAGGTGAAGCCCCAGATGGGGCATGCGGCAGGTAGGCTGTTCTGGACCTCAGCACTTGCAACCACATAGGTAGGTAGTTTCGCTTTCTCATCCGTTTCCATTGCACCTAGAACTAGGAATACAAACTTACTGATAAAGTTTTGGGGGGTGATTTTGCCTGGTATGACTTGATTTTTTGTTTTACTTGTTTGATTTGTTGGGCTTGTTTTTGTAAATAAGATTGGTTGTGATTTTTTTTTGCCTCCTAAGCATAAATGTTCAGTATTTGGGCCTCAACTACACATGTTAGCATTTAAGTTATTCGTGTAGTACCTATTTTTTCCTTCAGTTCAGTCACTCAGTCATGTTCAACTCTTTGTGACCCCATGGACTGCAGCACTCCAAGCCTCCCAGTCCATCACCAACTCCCAGAGTTTACTCAAACTCATGTCCATTGAGTCAGTGATGCCATCCAGCCATCTCATTCTCTGTGGTCCCCTTCTCCTCCCATCTTCAATCTTTCCCAGCATCGGGGGCTTTCAAATGAGTCTGTTCTTCACATCAGGTGGCCAAAATATTGGAGTTTCAGCTTCAGCATCTGGTCTTCTAATGGACACCCAGGACTGATCTCCTTTAGGATGGACTGGTTGGGTCTCCTTGCAGTCCAAGGGACTCTCAAGAGTCTTCTCCAACATCACAGTTCAAAAGCATCAATTCTTCAGTGCTCAGTTTTCTTTATAGTCCAACTCTCACATCCATACATGACCACTGGAAAAACCATAGCCTTGACTAGATGGATCTTTGTTGACAAGGTAATGTCTCTGCTTTTTAATATGCTGTCTAGGTTGGTCATAACTTTTCTCCCAAGGAGCAAGAGTCTTTTAATTTCATGGCTGCAGTCACCATCTGCAGTGATTTTGGAGCCCAAAAAAATAGTCTGTCACTGTTTCCACTGTTTCCCCATCTATTTGCCATGCAGTGATAGGACCAGATGCCTTCATCTTTCATTAATTAACTCTTCTTTCATTAATTAAGTCACACATATTTAATTCCTGTAATATTTCTTCAAAGTTCAAGACTTTCATATCTGAAGTATTTTAAAAACTGCTCTCTGAAAGGCCTCTCGTCAATCTGTGTCTTTCTGGAAATGCCATGGCTAGAGAAATACACCAAATTTTGCCACTTCTGTATGTATTATTAGTCTCCATGTGAGAACATTCTGGGTTGAGTAAGATTGCCTGAACAGCTTTCAAATATTTGGGGTTCAGAAAAACCCAAACTGTGTTTTGCCAAAGCATTTTCTTTCCTTTTCATTTTTAAAAACCCATGTTTATTTCAAGGAGCATTTACTCCATGTGTTTTTAATGTATTTACACTCAGTTCATTAAAATGCTACTCTATAACAGTTCCTTGGCAAGGGGTCAACGGAGCCCCTCTGCTTTGAAAGGATAGGTGTGTGTTGCTGCTCCACCCACGGCTGGAAGAGCTCAGCTGCTTCTCAGAGCCTGCAGAGTCCAGGGTCCAGGGCCTGGAATGGGGCACTTGCTCCCCAGGCCCTGGCACCAGGGTGCCCTGTCAAGTTCTACTGTGTACTTGGGCTAGTTAGTGACCAGGAAGGTCCTTGACATCTTAGTACTCTGGTCAGAATCTAAGTATTTAGGAATTTTTCCTGTCCTGCCTTCCTGAATCTTGGGACTGCTGAGGACTCAGGACCCAGGCTGCAGCACCCCCAAACTTCTTAAATGTCAGAACTGAGATGAGAGGGCCATCAGGAGCCGAGAAGCACTGTAGTGGTGAGGTGTGACCCAACCCCCTAGAAAAGTTCATACAGATCTGGTGAATTGAGGTTGTTTAGTCAGTAGCAGTTATCCCAGATAGATCAGCTCCTGGACTTATTCTGGATGCACTGTCCTGCTCTGAATGTCACTGGATTTCTAAGAGGAGGGGGATGCAGAGACAATCCTAAAAAGAAGGGTAGTTGACTGCCTGACTTTGATGCACTGGTAGACTAGCTTCCAGTAGAATGTTTCCAAATATGAATGTTTCCAAAATAAAACATCTCCATGTATGGCCAGCTATTCTCCATTTACACAACCTTACCATGTGCAAAAAAGCAAGAGAGTTCCAGAAAAACATCTCTTTCTGCTTTATTGACTATGCCAAAGCCTTTGACTGTGTGGATCACAATAAACTGTGGACAATTCTGAAAGAGATGGGAATACCAGACCACCTGACCTGCCTCTTGAGAAACCTGTATGCAAGTCAGGAAGCAACAGTTAGAACTGGACATGGAACAACAGACTGGTTCCAAATAAGAAAAGGAGTAAATCAAGGCTGTATATTGTCACCCTGCTTAATTAACTTATATGCAGAGTACATCATGAGAAACACTGGGCTGGATGAAGCACAAGCTGGAATCAAGATTGCCGGGAGAAATATCAATAACCTCAGATATGCAGATGACACCACCCTTATGGCAGAAAGTGAAGAGGAACTAAAAGCCTCTTGATGAAGGTGAAAGTGGAGAGTGAAAAAGTTGGCTTAAAGCTCAACATTCAGAAAACGAAGATCATGGCATCTGGTCCCATCACTTCATGGGAAATAGATGGAGAAAAAGTGGAAACAGTATCAGACTATTTTTGGGGGCTCCAAAATCACTGCAGATGGTGACTGCAGCCATGAAATTAATAAACGCTTACTCCTTGGAAGAAAAGTTATGACCAACCTAGATAGCATTTTAAAAAGCAGAGACATTACTTTGTCAACAAAGTTCCGTCTAGTTTTGGTTTTTATATATATAAACGAACTTCCCAGGTGGCTCATTTATATAAATCTATGGTTTTTCCAGTGGTCATGTATGGATGTGAGAGTTGGACTGTGAAGAAAGATAAGCACTGAAGAATTGATGCTTTTGAACTGTGGTGTTGGAGAAGACTCTTGAGAGTCCCTTGGACTGCAAGGAGATCCAACCAGTCCATTCTAAAGGAGACCAGTCCTGGGTGTTCATTGGAAGGGTTGATGCTGAGCCTGAAACTCCCATACTTTGGCCGCCTCATGCAAAGAGTTGACTCATTGGAAAAGACTCGGATGCTGGGAGGGATCAGGGGCAGGAGGAGAAGGGGACGACAGAGGATGAGATGGCTGGATGGCATCACTGATTCAATGGATGTGAGTTTGGGTGAACTCCTGGAGTTGGTGATAGACAGGGAGGCCTGGCGTGCTGCGATTCATGGGGTTGCAAAGAGTCGGACACGAATGACTGAACTGAACTGAACTGAACCGTGTGTCAAGCACTAGGCCCCACTTTGTAGATGAGCAAAATGAAGTGCTGAAAAACCAACATGCCTCAGGTCAAGAGGACGGTGGGTTTGCTTTGCCCTCAGACCTGCTATGTTGTTCCATAGCAGGGTCTGCGCCAGCCAGTCCCTCCATCAGAGGAAACACCCAAAGAGATGAGCCCTGGAGGATAGAAAAGCAAGGATATTGATAGGACTTGAGAAGACAGCAGTGCTGGGCAGAAAGGGAATTTCCAAGGAGACTATTTTGTCCATCTTTTCTCAACTCTTCTCTGTCAAAGGAAGAAAAAAATGTGTTCTAGTTCTCATTTTGCCTCTTAAAGTACAAGTCACAGACTGGAACACTGAAGGTGTGGTCTGGGCACCACCAAAGGGCAGGGCTGCCTGGCACCCTGCTTCTGACTCCCAATTAACAAAGCCCCATCTTTCCCCTTCCCAAGCCCCACCCACTGTGCGGTTATATCCTTGTGTTCTTGCCTTCTATTCAGCTATCAATTAATAAACAACATTTAACCTTTTATAATTTACTAACTTATTTACTTATTTTTCCCATTTCCAAGCCCCCACCTCAGTTACGTTCAAAGTGGCTCACACACTTCCTCCTGCTCCTGAGTTTCCGGTGATCTCATCTCACTGGGTCTGTTTACTCATTCCAGGTTCTTTCTCTTTCATAGGAAGTGTGAACAAGGCCGGAGTGGAGAGGTTCCATCTTCTGAGCCTGTCTATCCGTTTCCTGCTCTGTTGTTCCTGTTCAGAACCCCAAGCTTTCTTGTTCTTCTCATTCAGTGAATATTTCAAAGAATATCTCTTTTCAATGTCTCCTATATTTTTAGAAATGACAGCTCATTCTGATGCTGTGTCTGTCTAGCATTTTGTCTTAGGCTGGCCCATGAGTTTGTCCCATCACTTCATGGCAAATAGATGAGGAAACAATGGAAACAGTGACAGGCTTTATTTTTCCGGGCTCCAAAATCACTGAAGATGGTGACTACAGCCATGAAATTAAAAGATGCTTGCTCCTTGGGAGAAAAGCTATGACAAACCTAGATGGTACATTAAAAAGCAGAGACAATACTTTGCCACCAAAGGTCCTTCTAGTCAAAGCTATGTTTTTTCCAATAGTCATGTATATATGTGACAGTTGGACCATAAAGAAAGCTGAGCACCAAAGAATTGATGCTTTTGAACTGTGGTGTTGGAGACTATTGAGAGTCCCTTGGACTGCAAGGAGATCCGACCAGTCCATCCTAAAGGAGATCAGTCCTGAATATTCATTGGAAGGACGGATGCTGAAGCTGAATCCCCAATGCTTTGGCCACATGATTCAAAGAACTGACTCACTGGAAAAGACCCCAATGCTGGGAAAGATTGAGGGCAGGAGGAGAAAGGGATGACAGAGGATGAGATGGTTGGATGGTATCACTGACTCGATGGACACGAGTCTAAGCTAGCTCTGGGAGTTGGTGATAGACAGGGAAGCCTGGCGTGCTGCAGTTCATGGGATCACAAGGAGTCAGACATGACTGAGTGACTGAACTGAACTGAATTGAACTGATTTTGTATCCTCTTTACTTTGCATGCCAACTTCCACCTTTAGAAGGAACCCTTTCCTAGCCTCGAAGGCATGCTGGGAAGGCATGATAATTCCTTGAACCTTTTCTTTTTGTTTTTTCACTCATATTTTAGGCTCAGAATTTTGCCTATTTAGACTCTCCCACATTTTGGGGGCATCTGCCCTTTAGAATCGCTGACTGTAGAATTATACAGACTTTTCCTGAGTTTTTTTTAAACTTGTTTTTCCAAATCTCAAGTTCTGGCTGATGCCCAACACATTCATTTTTTGACAGAATTGTTCAGTAATAATATGGTCACACTTTTCTCTAGTTCCTATTATTCCCAGACTTTCCCTTTAATTTACTTTACTGTTCAGAATTAAGACCAAGTAACAATTCCATTTTGCTTTTTTTTTTTTTTGCATTTCTTTTGGGGATGGTCTTGATCCCTGTCTCCTGTACAATGTCACGAATCTCCATCCATAGTTCATCAGGCACTCTATCTATCAGATCTAGGCCCTTAAATCTATTTCTCACTTCCACTGTATAATCATAAGGGATTTGATTTAGGTCATATCTGAATGGTCTAGCGGTTTTCCCTACTTTCTTCAATTTGAGTCTGAATTTGGCAATAAGGAGTTCATGATCTGAGCCACAGTCAGCTCCTAGAGGCCTGGCGTGCTGTGATTCATGGGGTCGCAAAGAGTCAGACACGACTGAGTGACTGAACTGAACTGAACTGAACAATTCCATTTATTGCTTCCTTTGAGTGCTGAGGAAAATAGCAAATTAAATGAAGGCTCTACAATGAGCAAAATGAGCTATTATATAAACTTCAAAACAGATGAAATCTTCTATCTCTATCACATGTGCTTCTGTGATGGTTTTGTAATCCACAGAAGGAAAGAGTTACCCATTTATTGGAGGTGACAGGGTTGCTCAAATTTACTTCCTTAGCTATGTCTTTCTGATCACTTTCTTTTCATTGTCTCCCGAGTTCTCTCTACTGTCTTTCCATATAAAATTTCACAGAATCATAACTTCTTGTGTTTACAAAAATGGTCCAGAGTTTGGAGTAGAAGATCTTGATATATAAACACTCTTGCCAGTCCTGTATATTCATATTATGGATGTAAGTACTTTCCTCACAGGGCTGTTGGGAGAATTAAGCATAGCAATGTTTGGGTGAGGGGGTATGCATGTTAGAAAGCATGGTCGAAATGTTTGCAATTATTTTTACTGAGTTATTATTACTCTGCCTCTCCAATGAAACATGTCTGTGGAATGAGATATATCTCTCCTTTACAGAATTCAAAACTTGAGTCTTACTCTGTGACACTTCTGAAAACCATATTTACCTCCAAGGTCTCTTTAAGAAAAAATACTTCTTGAAGACAATGAGAATCTTTAACTTTGGAACACCAGGCACCAAGTGTATACCAGGATCAGGGTTTAGGTGTTTGGGGAATATAGCTTTTCCTTCTTCAACTTGTATTTTTTCTGAGAAAATCAAGCCCTGCACGAGAAGGGGAACTAACTATAGAAAACTGGCCACCTGTATTTAGAAAAAATAATACATTTGTTTTATTATCAACTAAACAAAGAGAAACAGAAAGAGAAAATAAATCATTACAGTAGTATACAACTTAGATTTCCAAAGTTAAAGCCATACTATTTATTTCTATATCTCTTTATTAGATATAATTCACATACCATAGAAATCACCCATTTAAAGTATACACTTCGATGGCTTTAGTATATCCAGAGATATGTACACCATCACCATAACCTAAATTTAGGACATTTTCATCACCCCAAAAGAAATCCTGTACTCATTAGCAATTACTCCCTATTTCCCCCAACTCCATATCTCTACAGCCCTTGTTCATTGTTGTTCAATCACTTAGTTGCGTCTGAGTTTGCCACCCCGTGGACTGCAGCACGCCAGGCTTCCGTGTCCTTCACTATCTCTTGGAGTTTGTTCAAACTCATGGCCACTGAGTCAGTGATGCCATCCAACCATCACATCCTGTGTTGCCCCCTTCTCCTTCCCCCCTCAATCTTCCCCAGCATCAGGGTCTTTTCCAATGAGTCAGCTCTTTGGATCAGGTGGCCAAAGTATGGAGCTTCAGCCTCAGCATCAGTCCTTCCAGTGAATATTCAGGACTGATTTCCTTTAGGATTGACTGGTTGGATCTCCTTGCAGTCCAAGGGACTCTCAAGTTCCAACACCACAGTTCAAAAAAAAACACAATAATTTGGCACTTAGCCTTTTTGTGTTCCAATTCTCATATCCATACATAACTACTGGAAAAACCATAGCTTTGACCATATGGACCTTTGTTGGCAGAGTAATGCCTGCTTTTTAATATGGTATCTAGTTTGGTCATAGCTTTTCTCCCAAGGACCAAGGGCTTTTTCATTTAAGCTTTTCTTCCAAGGAGCAAGGGCCTGTAGTTCTACAGCCTTCAGTCCAGTTCAGCTCAGTCGCTCAGTCGTGTCCTACTCTTGTGACCTCATGAATCGCAGCACACCAGGCCTCCCTGTCCATCACCATCTCCCGGAGTTCACTCAGACTCACGTCCATCGAGTCGGTGATGCCATCCAGCCATCTCATCCTCGGTCGTCCCCTTCTCCTCCTGCTCCCAATCCCTCCCAGCATCAGAGTCTTTTCCAATGAGTCACCTCTTCGCTTGAGGTGGCCAAAGTACAGCCTTAGGCAACCAGTAATCCATACTTTGTCTATACTTAAGCTTGACAATAGTAGTGATTTCATATTAATGAAATCAATATGTGGCTTTTTGTGTGTGACTGGATTCTTTCATTTGGTATAATGTTCTTAAGTTTCATCCATATTGTAACTTGTCATTATGTCGTTGTTTTTAAATCACAGGATAATATCCCATTGTTTGGATCTCATACTTTATTTATCCATATGTCAGTTTGAGGTAGTCCCAGTTTTTCACTAACATGGATAATGTCACAGTGAACTGTACAAGGGTTTGTGTTTTCACAAATGGAAAACATGGGCTAGGTGTTTTCCTTTCTAGGAATATGTTTATCCTTGACAAACTGCCAAACTGTTTCCCTGAATGTCCATACCATACTACAGTCCACCAATAAATTATGAGGGTTCCCATTTGTCTACATCCTTGTCAATACTTGCTATTTTCTGTCTTTTTATAGCCATCCTACTGAGGGTGAAGTGGTATCTCACTATAGCTTTGATTTGTGCTTATCAAATGACTTGTGATATTAAAACTTTTTTCATTTCCTTTTGCCACTTATATACCTTTTTTGGAGAAAAGTCTATTCAAATCCTTTGCCCATTATATGACTTGTCTTTTATTATTATTTTTAAAAATACTTTTTCAGAGTGAGTGAAGTAAGCCAGAAAGAAAAACACCAATACAGTATACTAATGCATATATATGGGATTTAGAAAGATGGTAACAATAATCCTGTATTGTGAGACAGCAAAAGAGACACAGATGTATAGAACAGTCTTTTGGACTCTGTGGGAGAAGGCAAGGGTGAGAAGATTTGAGAGAATAGCACTGAAACATGTATATTATCATATGCGAAACAGATCGCCACTCCAAGTTCGATGCATGAGACAGGGTGCCCAGGGCTGGTGCCCTGGAATGACCCTGAGGGGTGGGATGAGGAGGGAGGTGATAGGGGGATTCAGGATGGGAAACACATGTACACCTGTGGTGGATTCATGTTGATGTATGGCAAAAACCAATACAATATTGCAAAGTAAAATAAACAGAAAAAAAATACTTTTTCATTATTTATTTTTTAATTTTTTTAAGTTGGATTTTCACTTTTGTTGATCATTTTCAGTGCAACTTTTTTCATGATGTAGTTCAATTTACCTATTATTGTTTTGGTTGCTTATGCTTTTGGTATAGTAAGAAACTATTTCCTAAAGCTATATCATCAAGAATTATTCCTATATTTTCTTCTAAAAGTCTTATTGTTTTACCTCTTCAATTTTTGTCTATAATCCATTTTGAGTAAATTTTTGCATATGATATAAGAAAGTAGTTGAGCTTCTTTTTCATGGGCATATACAGTTGTCCCAAAACCATTTTTTGAAAAGACTATTTCCTTCCGATAAATTGCCGTAGTACCCTTGTTGAAAATCAGTTGACCATAAATGTAAGAGCTTATTTTCAGAGCAGCCTTGATTTCATTCCATTGATTTATGTTTAACCTAATGTAATTATCATGCTCTCTTATTACTGCAGATTTGTAGTAAGTTTTGAAATTGAGAGTGTGAGTCTTCCAGCTTTGTTCTTGTACATGATTTGGATATTCTGGATCCTTTCCATTCCCATATGAATTTTATGATCAAAGGGCTTTCTGCAAAAAAGGACATTGGTATTTTGATAAGGATCATATTGAATCTGCAGATAAATTTGGAAAATATTGCTATCTTAACAAGATCAATCTTCTGATCCATGTAGATGAGATTTTTTTTGGTGGGGGGGGGGTCTTTTAAAATGTCTTTCAACAATGTATTCAATATACAAGTACTGTATTTCTCTTGTTAAGTTTATTCCTAAGTGTATTATTCTTTTTCATGTTATTCTAAATGGAATTGTTTTCTTAATTTCTTTTTCAAAATTGCTAGTACATAGATACACAGATAATTTTTATACGTTGATCTTATATCCTAAAACTTTCTGACTTTGTCAGTTTATGTAGTTCTTTTGTAATTTACTAGGATATATAAGATCATGTCATCTGTAAATAAAGACAGTTTACTTCTTCTTTTCCAATGTCATCCCTTTGATTTATTTTTCTTGTCCAAATGCCCTAGTCAAAAGCTCTGATATAATGCTGAGTGGAAGTGGCAAGAGCAGATATTCTTGTCTTGTACCTGATCTTAGAGCAAAAGAATCTAGTCTTTCACCATTAAGTATAATAGTAGCTGAGGGTTTTTCATAGATGACCTTTATCAAGTTGAAGAAGCTTCTATCTATTCCAAGTTTGATCAGTAGTCTTATCATGAAAGATATTGGATTTTGTCAAATGCTTCTGCATCTAAGTTTTTCTCTCTTTTATTCTATTAGCATAGTTTACTACATTGATTACATTATTTCAATAAATTCCACTCGGCTGTGGTATATAATCTTTTTATATGTTTCTGGGTTTGGCTTAGTAGTTTTTTGTTTTTTTGTTTGTTTGTTTTTGAGGATTTTTGTGTCTATAGTCACATGAGATACTGGTCTGTAGTTTCTTTTTTGTACTATTTGTCTGATTTTGATTTTTTATCATAAAATAAGTTGAGATGTATTCATTCCCCTTTAATTTTTTGAAGTCCTCTGTAAAAGATTGTATCCACTCTTCTTTTGATAGAATTCACCAATGAAGCCATCTGAGCCTGAGCTTTTCTTTATGTGAAGTTTTTATTAGGTTGGTAGAAAAGTAATTGTGGTTTTACATTGTAGAAATTTGCTGTTTGATATTAGGATACATTCTTAAATATGGTTCTGTTATACATCTTTTTAATACACACTCCTTGTTCTATGTTTTTTGCCAGTGACTTATTACTTGTTGTTCATTTTATGTTTATTTTAGACTATAAAAATGATGTTAGACAAAAAGCAAATTTGAGCAATTCTTTTTTATTCCAGTTCAAAATGGGTCATAAAGACAACTTGCAACATCATAACCCCTTTGGCCCAGGAACTACTAACAGATATACAGTGCAGCACTGGTTCAAGAAGTTTTGCAAAGGAGATGAGAGACTTGAAGATGAGGAGCTCAGTGGCCAGCCATCAGAAGTTGACAGCGACCAACTGAGAGCAATCATCAAAGCAGCTCCTCTTACAACTATGCACAAAGTTGCCAAAGAACTCAGGGTTGACCATTCTATGATCATTCAGCATTTGAAGCAAATTGGAAAGGTGAAAACGCAGAATGTCCTAAGCACTTCACAAAACCAAACTTGTACTGAAAAATGGCCGTGGTCACTGTTTGTTGGTCAGCTGTTGGTCTGATCCACAACAGCTTTCTGAATCCCAGCAAAACCACCACGTCTGAGAAGTATGCTCAGCAAGTTGACGAGACGCCCTGAGAACTGCAGCACCTGCAGCCATCACTGGCCAACAGAAGTGGCCCAGTTCTTCTCCACAGCAGCACCTGACCACACAGGACACAACCAATGGTTCAAAAGCTGAACAAATTGGGCTACAACGTTTTGCCTCGTCCACCACATTCACCTGACCTCTCACAAACCAATTACCACTTCTTCAAGCATCTTGATAACTTTTTGTAGACAGCATATTAAAAAGCAGAGACATTACTTTGCCAACAAAGGTCCAGCTAGTCAAAGCAGTGGTTTTTCCAGTAGTCATGTATGGATGTGAGAGTTGGACCATAAAGAAAGCTGAGTGCCAAAGAATTGATGCTTTTGAACTGTGGTGCTGGAGAAGACTCTTGAGAGTCCCTTGGACTGCAAGGAGATCCTATCAGTCCATCCTAAAGAAAATCAGTCCTGAATATTCTTTGAACGGACTGATGCTGAAGCTGAATCTCCAATACTTTGGCCACTTGATGCAAAGAACTGACTCATTAGAAAAGACAGTGGTGCTGGGAAAGAGTGAAGGCTGGAGGAGAAGGGAATGACAGAGGATAAGATTGGATGGCATCACTGACTCGATGGCCATGAGTTTGAGCAAGCTCCAAGAGTTGGTAATGGACAGGGAAGCCTGGCGTGCTGCAGTCCCCTGGGGTCGCAAAGCGTCAGATACGACTGAGCAACTGAACTAAACTGATCTCACCTAATGTATTTTCCTCTTCACTTATGAAGAAAAATTTCCTGGCCAAAAGAAAATATGATGCGGACTTAGGTTTTACTGAGGAGTCTTTCCATTTCATTCTACTTGGTCTTGTTCATTTTCAGTACAACATTAAGCAATTAATTGATCAGAAATTGAAATAAAAGTATCTGACTGGCTACCTATAGCTACCTTATGCCCTTTCCATTCCTATTAAATCTACTAGGCAAACTTCTTTCGGTGGGAATTCTCAAGCCAATTTCCCTCCATTTTGAAAGAAAATATTTTGACCCATTCCAGAAAACAAAAATGAATCTTGCATGGAAAGCCTCAGGAGCAATTTGAGAGAAAGAATCCAAGGTCCTTCTTCACAAGATCAGAGACAGCAAATATTTGCACAAAGTGATTACTCTCAACTGCAGTACTTACCAGCTCAATCTCTATCCCAACTGTGCCATTAAATACTCGCCCTCAATGGAAAGCAGTGCCATGACCTCAAGTACTACACTTGTCACCCCATAAGACAATTAGCTTCTATTTCCTCTCTTGCCATGTAAGAGGGCATTCCGTCTGCTCCTGGGACATGGATGCCTTGCCTTGTTCTGATCATATGCCCTCTGTACATATACTCTGTGACTGCCCCAGAATCAGCATTACCTGCAAATTTATTAGAAATGCGTAATCTCAGCTCAACTCAGATCTACTGAATCTGAATTTGTATTTTTATTTAACAAAATTATATTTTTATTTAACAGAATTACCTGGTGATTCCCATGCACCTTAAAAGCTGAGAGGAAATGTTCTAAAGCAGTGGTTTCCAAACTTTAGTGTGCACCAGAATCCTCTAGTGGGCAACAAAAATTGTGGGCTCCTTTCCCAGGGTTCCTGATTCAGTGGGTCTTTAATGGAGCTTGAGAATTTGCCTTAAAAAGATTCCAGGTGATGTTGGTTCTGTTGATCTGGGAACCCTACTTTGAGAAACACTTCCGCAGAGGTCTCCCACACCACCAATGCCTAGACCTGTAGAGGAGGCTTCAGAATCTAAAATGATATGATCTGCCGCTGATTATAAACAACTCATAATATGATTGGCACTGCTTCCTTGTTTTTTATGCTTTGCCACATTCTCCTGCCATCTGCTGGAAATCTGTTGGTCAGGTTTTCCTCTGCCATCTCCCAGTTTGCATCACCCCATCCTGCCCTCCCTCACCTCCATGCTGTAACAGAGCAGGGTCTGCCAAGTTCTGTCTGACCTGATGCTGATGGGAGAGACTTCTTTCCTGACCTTCCTTGGGTCACCTCCCAGTGAGTGAGCCCCAAGACAGTGCATTGCTGCCCTCCCATCCTGGCTCTGCCATTTGCCACTTTCCTCCATGTGGAGTCATTTTAAAATCCTGAGGAGGAAGTCAGCTCAGGCTCTGCAGCCATGTACCTCTAAACTTCATGCACCTCACTCCCCGTTTTTCTCTTTAAAATAATCAGTTGTACTGTTTTCAAGAGATTTCTATCTCTGGCCCTGGGAAAGCTTTAACACAATTTTGGTAATTACAAGTTTGACAGAAAGGACCCACAGCTAAAGTTGGACATTACTGGGAATGCTGACTGGCATGGCTTTAGACTCTGGGATAGAGCAGGGCTGGAGAGTCAGTGTGGTCTGCTCCCTACAGGCAAGGAGATTTGGAAAGTGTGCCTGCTTCCCTGAGGAAGAACCTAACACCCTCAAATCCATTGGAAAAGTGGTCTTGTCATGTGCATGCTTTTGGGCCAATTTTTCAAGCTACAGCTTAAATCCATCAAAAATGTTTAGCTAAAAAAACATTCAAAGTGTGGTTTATAGGAGTCCTACTTCAGCCTCATTCAGCAATGGACTAAGGCTGAGAGAGTCTAAAGAGCACTTCCAAATCTATTTTTTAGAGCAATTTCTTCTTCCAAGGCAAAGAAGACTATTTTCTTTATATAAAAGCAACACCCCTTTACCCATGCCCCCAAAAGCAGTTTCATGTAAAGCTCTCCCATTTGTCTGAATGAGAAAAACATCTTTAATACCATAGTACAAATGTGATTTCCTCACTGGTGAATATGACATTTCTGTGGGTTCACAAAAAACAAAACTCCTTTTCCTTTTGGCTGAAAACTGCTTATGAAAAGGAAAGGCGGTTTGGGGTTTGGGTGCTTTCTTTCCCAAGCAGGACACGAGTTGTAGTTGTTTTTGCTTTGTTTTGTTTTGTTTTGTTTTGTTTTTTCCCGGTGGTGAGAAACCACCTCTGTGTTACACACAGTCAATTTTCACCTGCAGCTGGTTTCACACTAGATTTCCCATCTGGATGATGAAACCATAGTTTACCTGGTGAACTGGTAACATGTTCTTCTGGACCAAACTTTCCAGCACCTATAAAACTGTCATTCTCAGAGGCATTTTCCCCAAATCAGGAACCACATGGACCTTTTGCAAAGAAACGAAGTGAAAAATCACTCAAATCTTCAGTCAAAATAAAAGCAAATCATGGCTTCTTGGGGCCCAATTGTCCCTGGTGGTTGTGCTTCATAGGCTTTTCTCCCCACTAGGATAGCACTTTGTCTCCGCCACCTCACCCAATGCTTAAGAAATCCACAGCTAAGAGGAAGGGCAGTGAGTACTGTACTTATCAGGACAAATGGTCCTTTACAGATTATGGATTTAGCAGACATTTCATGTCTCTTACACTGGATTTTTGTTTTCTGGGTTTTGGTAAATTCCTTTTCACCTTCATTCATTGAGATGTCGAAGGGTAGGAGGGACCCTGACATCCGTGAAATGCTCTCAACACTCCACTTTTGAGAATGAGGCTGCTTCCTGGGTGTTGCCATCTTATGGTGAGGTAGGACCAAAAGTAGTGAAGTGGGGCAGGAAGTCAGTGGCCTGGACCTGTGGGCATGTCAGAATCTGGTGCACTTGTGACCTGATATCTCTCCGGAGTCAGTTTTACCCTCCAAAACGAGGAAAGCACAGTGGAGTTGCTTCTAAGATGGCAAGAGAGTCAGGTTACAAATTCTGAACTTAGGTAAAACAGATGTACAATCAAGTTTGCACTTGAAAATCTCCAGCTTGGAGCAGCTGTTTCTTTGAGCTTACATTCAGTTCAGTTCAGCCACTCAGTCGTGTCCGACTTTTTGCGACCCCGTGAACCGCATCACGCCAGGCCTCCCTGTCCATCACCAACTCCCAGGGTCCACCTAAACCCATGTCCATTGAGTTGGTGATGCCATCCAACCATCTCATACTCCGTCATCCCCTTCTCCTCCTGCCCTCAATCTTTCCCAACATCAGGGTCTTTTCAAATGAGTCAGCTCTTCGCATCAGGTGGCCAAAGTATTAGAGTTTCAGCTTCAGCATCAGTACTTCCAATGAACACCCAGGACTGTTCTCCTTTAGATTGGACTGGTTGGATCTCCTTGCAGTCCAAAGGACTCTCAAGAGTCTTCTCCAACACCACAGTTCAAACTCATCAGTTCTTCCGTGCTCATCTTTCTTCACAGTCCAACTCTCACATCCATACATAACCACTGGAAAAATGATAGCCTTGATTAGACGGACCTTTGTAGACAAAATAATGTCTCTGCTTTTGAATATGCTATTTGATTGGTCATAAATTTCCTTCCAAGGAGTAAGCATCTTTTAATTTCATGGCTGCAATCACCAGTGCACAAAAAACTCATTGCTCCAGAGATACAAGGCGATTTAGGAGCTGTCTATCAGGAACTTAAGATAAGAATCAAATATATATTTGTAATATCATAATATGACAGGAAATTTACAAAATAAATTACAATGAATCCATGCAATGGAATGCAAGTACTGACATTAAAAATTAATATTGCAGAAGGCCATTTATTGCCATGGGGAAAAGGTCACGATTACAGAATGAAGAGTATGCTGTCTAGCATACAGCTGGACCTCGACATCCATGGATGTGTTCCACATCTGCAGATTCAGCCAAATATGGATGTTATAGATCTGGGGGAAAAACCCAGAGAGTTCCAAAAAGCAAATTTTGAATTTGCCATGCACTAGCAACTATATACATAGCATTTACAACTATTCATGCAGCAGTTACAATGTATTAGCCATTATAAGTAATCCAGAGATGACTTAAAGTGCAGTGGAGCATGTGTGTAGGTTATACACTGATCTATGCCATTTTATATAAAGGACCTGGAACCAATCCCCAAAGGATGCAAAGGGATAAATTTTTCAAAAGTAGTTATGGTGTGTGTGTGCATGCCAAAAAAAAAAAAAAGTCTAGATAGGTTACCCCCCGCCCTGGGGAGAAGGCAATGGCACCCCACTTCAGTACTCTTGCCTGGAAATTCCCATGGATGGAGGAGCCTGGTAGGCTGCAGTCCATGGGGTCGCTAAGTGTCGGACACGACTGAAGCGACTTAGCAGCAGCAGCAGCAGCAGGTTACCCCCAGAAAACTATTTTTGTTTGGTTGTTTGTCCTTTTCTGTATTTCTCAAATTTCCTACATAGAGGGTATGTTAGCTTTGAAATTGAGGGAGAAGCATTATTAAACAGTAAAACCAATCATTTTAGTTGCATAAATCTTTAGGTACATTTGTGCAAGTGAAAGAAGAGGATAAAAACATTTTGCCCACCATCCAATTCTATAAAGATTAACCTGCTGTGGTTGCTGACCAACAGCGCACTCAGTGCTTTGGACAGAAGAGATAAGGAGACAACAGGATGTTCTGTGCTTTAGACAACAGGCCCCTTAGAGAATTAGATGTACCTCTTGAGCCTGGCCTCCCCCACATTGAAGGAGTCTTTCCCTTCAAACTTCTTTACACAGGTTAGATTTTCCTCTTGCAAAAGAACATATTAAAGTTTCCATACTACTAATATACTTATTTTCATTTTACATCTTTGTTATTTGGTAAGGTAAACTCTGCATGTAAAAAATGAAAGACTAAACCATTTGAAAATTCTGTAAGAATGTAAAATTATGTACTATTTGTGCTTGTGGGTGTGTGTAGAATTGGAGAGTGGTGGTTGCAAGGAAGCTGACTTATTGGACAAGCGACTGTCTGTCCTCACTGCTAATGGGCCACCCACTGCTTAGTTCAGTATTAGTGGCAGTTGCTCAGTGGTATCCAATTCTTTGCAACCCCATGGACTGTAGCCCGCCTCTCTCCATGGGATTTTCCAGTCAAGAATACTGGAGTAGGTTGCCATTTCCTTCTCCAGGGGATCTTCCTGATCCAGGTATCAAACCTGGGTCTCTTGCATTGCAGGCAGATTCTTTACTGTTTGGGCCACCAGGGAAGCCTCTATTTAATGATAATCTAAGTATAAAAGTCATGATTTATATGTGTATATATATATATATATGAACTGAGGAAGTACAAAACCCCATAAGCATCTAGTTTGAATTTTTAATAGCTCTTTTAAAAAAAACTTGTAATATTTGTTATTTGTACTTAAAAAAATAGTTTTAGCAAAATAAGGTGGGCTTTTTTCATTTTTTTTTAATTCAAGGATAATTGCTTTACAGAATTTTGTTGTTTTCTGTCAAACCTCAACATGAATCAGCCATAGGTGTACATATATCCTCTCCTTTTTGAACCTCCCTCCCATGTCCCTCCCCTTCCCACCCCTCTAGGCTGATACAGAGCCCCTGTTTGAGTTTCCTGAGCCATATAGCAAATTCTCGATGGCTATCTATTTTACATATGGTAATGTAAGCTTCCATGTTACACTTTTCATACATCTCACTCTCTCCTCCCCTCTCCCCATGTCCATAAGTCTATTCTCTATGTCAGTTTCTCCACTATTGCCCTGTAAATAAATTCTTCAGTACCATTTTTCTAGAGTCTGTATATGTGTATTAAAATACGGTATTTATCTTTCTCTTTCTGACTTACTTCACTCTTTATAGTAGGTTTTAGATCCATGTACCTCATTAGAACTGACTCAAATGTGTGCCTTTTTATGGCTGAGTAACAAGGCTATGGTTTTTCCAGTGGTCATATATGGATGTGAAAGTTGGGCTGTGAAGAAAGCTGAGCACTGAAGAATTGATGCTTTTCAACTGTGGTGTTGGAGAAGACTCTTGAGAGTCCCTTGGACTGCAAGGAGATCCAACCAGTCCATCCTAAAAGAGATCAGTCCTGGGTATTCATTGGAAGGACTAATGCTGAGGCTGAAACCAATACTTTGGCCACCTCATGCAAAGAGTTGACTCATTGGAAAAGATCCTGATGCTGGGAGGGATTGGGGGCAGGAGGAGAAGGGGGCAACAGGGGATGAGATGGTTGGATGGGATCACCAACTCAATGGACATGAGTCTGGGTAAACTCCGGGAGTTGGTGATGGACAGGGAAGACTTGCGTGCTGCGATTCATGGGGTCGCAAAGAGTCGGACATGACTGAGTGACTGAACTGAACTGAACTGCATATTCCATTGTGTATATGTACCACAACTTCTTTATCTATTCATCTGTTGATGGACATCTAGGTTGCTTCCATGTTCTAGCTATTGGAAATAGTGCTACAATGAACAACAGAATATATGTTTCTTTTTCAATTTTGGTTTCCTCAAGGTATATGTCTAGGAGTGGAACTGCTGGGTCATATAATGGTTTTATTCCTAGTTTTTTAAGGAATCTCCATACAGGTGGGTTTTCATATTCAGTGAAACCTAGAATGCCCACTTTCACTGCTACTATTCAACATAGTTCTGGGAGTTTTGGCCACAGCAATCAGAGCAGAAAATAAATAAAAGGAATCCAAATTGGAAAAGAAGAAGTAAAACTCTCACTGTTTGCAGATGACATGATCCTCTACATAGAAAACCCTAGCGACTCCACCAGAAAATTACTAGAGCTAATCAATGAATATAGTAAAGTCGCAGGATATAAAATCAACACACAGAAATCGCTTTTTTTGTTTTTTCTTTTTAGAAATCATCATGATCCTTTCTCCAAGGAAGAAAATCTGTAGTATGGCCTTCTAAATGTTTGTTTATTTGCTCGCTTTTTATTTTTAATTGGAAAATAACCGCTTCACAGTGTTGTGTTGATTTCTGCTGTACAACATGAATCAGCTATTAGTATACAACATATCCCTCCCTCTTGAGACTCAAATCCCACTCCTGCCCTAAATGTTTCTTAGATGAAGTCGAATTCCAGAATTTTCATATTAAATTTCATGTTTTGATCTGTCCAGATTCCTTAGCTGGTTCAAAGAAACACTTCACTTCTGGCAATTTTGTCTCTCAAGATTTTGCAGTGTTCACGGATGAATGATTTCAAGTGCATTTTATCTTTAAAAGAAGCATTTTGAAGATGAATCTTTTAAATATATATTAAATCTCTTTTTGTCTCAACCAAAAGCTTGTACATTTCCAAGGAATAGCAATTTCAATCCGATGGAATATTGTGGAAATTTTTCTCAAAGCTTATTGCAGTTATTTTCATCCATTCTTGCCATTTAAAGTCTCATTAAATTCAAAGGTAGCTACGAACTCCCACTTATTAGAGTACCATGATGGTTCCTAGGGTTGGTGCTGAGAAGCAACCAGCAGATCCAAGGCAGTGGGACTTCATAATTCTACCCCGCCCCCTACTACACAAAGTTGTACCTTTCTAGGTAAAACACGCCTAGTCTGTCACTGTCCAGGTTGATTCCACATGGACTTAGAAAAGACAGTGCTCATGTGTAAATGCGATGTAAAATATGAAAGCAATTAAACACTATATCTTGGTTTTAAATTCTTGTGCTGAAACAAAAGCAACACCCCATCTCACTAGTGAACTTACCTGTTTTTTTTTTCCTTCCCTAAAATGCAAAATAAAAACTGCTGAAGAGAGGAAGTTAGGAAGTAGAACTAGTAGGTAACTGTCTTTGTAGTATGAGTTAAGAGAATCTCTAAATTTTCCCAAGCCAGAATATCTTCTGAACTAGAGGAGCTTCATCTAGGTTAGATGCTGCCAGAACCCAGGTATCTACTAGCCCCTTATTTGGGAAGATGGGTACAGGGAGTGAGAGAAGACAACACATTCTAGGAGAACAGAAGTTTTTCGTTTCTTTTGAAATAGTTTATATATATATATATACATACACACACACACATAGCATTATAAAATAACAAATGCCAATTACATATTTAAACATAAATAAATATTGAGAATATACAAAAAATTATGAAAAATCTCACTACTTTAACAGAAGTAAAATGAATATCTTGGGATGTCTTTCACATTATTCTATAGCCATCTGTCCATCTATCCATCTGATTTCACTTGCTTCACTAAAATCAGATATGAACACAGTTGTATGTCTTTTATCTTTTAAATTATTCTTATATATGAAAAAATATTGAATAAACCAAGATCACTGTCATTCCCTCAGTCTGAGAACTTAGTCCTTCCCTGCAGCCTTATCCATTCACAAATAAATGGGTTTAGCTCCTGGTACACAGAGTCACAGCTGGACACTCACTCCTTCCCCTAGTCCAGGGGACTTATGACAAGCCACCGCTACTGCCACACCCTCGATAGCATAGATCCCTACACAGCCAGCTGGAGATCAGCTGGTCTCCACGGTTTCAATTCTTCTTGGTTTTACTCACAAGTCCAGCTTTTTACACTGTTTCAGGATGACTGGACCTGGCATCTTCTGAGTCATATTCAGTTTTCATTCAAGAACCCTTGGGGTCTGATGTGAGCTTCATCTGTTTAGAGATTGCTGAATATTCTGCTATACACATACAACAATTTAATTAGACTTTCTCCTCTTATTGAATATTTTAGGCTTTTTTCTGATTTTCTGAATATTATTTTTTTAAAAAAAAACATACTAAACATCTTTGTTCATATGTTTTTGAACACATCTCTGATTACTTTCTAAAGATAGAATTGAAACTGACCAGGACCCAGTGGAGCCTTCCCAGGTACAAAAGCCTTTTTTTGTACCTGATTTTTGTTTGTAGGAAAAAGTCTTCAGCCTTCTTGACTTTCCCTGTGTTCCAAATGGCAGATTCAAACAGTTAACCAGTTATTGAAGGAAGGGAATGCAGAAACAAAGGAAAGCAGTGAGGCTATAGTGCAGCAATGGGGCAGGGTCCTGCTTCCTTCCTGGGGGGTGTGCACAGCAATCTGATGCATATCTCTGGGTTCTACAAGAGGTGAGGTCCCCACTAGGTGCAGGATGGTAACTCTGGGCTGAGCAAAAGCATATGGATGTCAGAAGGTAGATGAATGTGATTCCTGGAGCACCAACCTTTTCAGTTCAGTTCAATTCAGTTCAGTCGCTCAGTGGTGTCCGACTCTTTGAAACCCCATGAATTGCAGCACTCCAGCCCTCCCTGTCCATCACCAACTCCCAAGGTTCACCCAAACTCATGTCCATCGAGTCGGTGATGCCATCCAGCCATCTCATCCTCTGTTGTTCGCTTCTCATGCCCCCAGTCCCTCCCAGCATCAGAGTCTTTTCCAATGAGTCAACTCTTCACATGAGGTGGCCAAAGTATTGGAGTTTCAGCTTCAGCATCAGTCCTTCCAATGAACACCCAGGACTGATCTCCTTTAGGATGGACTGGTTGGATCTCCTTGCAGTCTAAGGGACTCTCAAGAGTCTTCTCCAACACCACAGTTCAAAAGCATCGATTCTTCGGTGCTCAGCTTTCTTCACAGCCCAATTTTCCCATCCACACATGACCACTGGAAAAAACATAACCTTGACTAGACGGACCTTTGTTGGCAAAGTAATGTCTCTGCTTTTCAATATGCTATCTAGGTTGGTCACAACTTCCTTCCAAGGAGTAAGTGTCTTTTAATTTCATGGCTGCAATCACCATCTGCAGTGATTTTGGAGCCCCAAAAATAAAGTCTGCTACTATTTCCACTGTTTCCCCATCTATTTCCCATGAAGTGATGGGACTGGATGCCATGATCTTCATTTTCTAAATGTTGAGCTTTAAGCCAACTTTTCACTCTCCTCTTCCACTTTCATCAAGAGGCATTTTAGTTCCTCTTCACTTCCTGCCCTAAGGGTGGTGTCATCTGCATATCTGAGGTTATTGATATTTCTCCTGGCAATCTTGATTTCAGCTTCGGCTTCTTCCAGCCCAGTGTTTCTCATGATGTACTCTGCATATAAATTAAATAAGCAGGGTGACAATATACAGCCTTGACGTACTCCTTTTCCTATTTGGAACCAGTCTGTTGTTCCATGTCCAGTTCTAACTGTTGCCTCCTGACCTGCATACAGGTTTCTCAAGAGGCAGGTTAGGTGGTCTGGTATTCCCATCTCTTTCAGAATTTTCCACAGTTTATTGTGATCCACACAGTCAAAGGCTTGGCATAGTCAATAAAGCAGAAATAGATGTTTTTCTGGAACTCTCTTCCTTTTTCCATGATCCAGCAGATGTACCACTAACCAATCAGAAGAAAGACACAAACTCTACAGGCCTCCCCCAAAATTTGCCATTAAAACTCTTTTCTGAAACCCACTGGCTAGCACAAGCCACTTCCTCTCCTTGCTTGGCCCTGCAGTAAAGCTTTCTCTTCTCCAGACTTCAATGTTTTGGTTTGTTTGGCTTCACTATGCATCAGACACATGAACTTGGGTTCAACAAAAGCATTCCTATGTCTTTATGTATGAACTTTTTAATGTTGTTTTATAAATATTGTAAAATTGCATAGTAGAATCTTCCAATCAAAACCACAGTGAGAAGTCACTTCACACTTGTTTTAATGACTATCTTTAAAGCGATAAGAGATAACCATTTTTGGAGAGATGTGGAGAAAAGGGAACTTCTGTGGACAGTATTGTAAATTGATGTAGCAACCATGGAAAACAGATTGTAGGTGTCTCAAAATATTAAAAATAGAACTGCCATATGACCCAGCAACTCAACTTCAGGGTATTTATCTGAAGGAAACAAAATTAGTATCTCAAAAAGATATCTCCTCCCCGTGTTTACTGCAGCATTATTTACAAGACATGGAAACAACCTTAGTGTCCATCATGGGATGAATATATACATATATACACATGCATTTTTCTTTGTGTGTATATATATATATATATATATATATATATATATATACAAAATTCAGCCATAAACATAAGGAAATCTTGCTATTTGTATTCACAACAACATGAACAGAACTTGAGGGCCCTGTGCTAATGAAATAAGTCAGTTAGAGAAAAACAAATATTGTGCAATAGCATTTATATGTGAAGCCTTAAAAACAAACAAACAAACTCGTAGAAAACAGATTGATGCCTACAAGAGGCACAGGGTGCGGGGTGGACAAAATGTATGAAAGTGGTCAAAAGACACAAATTTCTGGTTATAGGATAATAAATCCTGAAGATATAATGTACATCAAGGTGACTGTATTTAACAACACTGAACTGTGTATTTAAAAGTTTTTATGAGAGTAAATCTTAAAAGTTATCATCATTAAAAAATCTGTAAATATGTGATGATGGATATTAACTAAACTAACTTTATGAATCATTTCAGAATACATGCAATATCATCATTATGTTATACACCTAAAACCAATACAATGCTATATATTAATTATATCTCAATTAAAAGTAAGTTAAGAGTAACATAAATACAAGAGTAACAACAAAAATACAAGAGTAACAACAAAAGGAAATTGGAACATAAAATAAAGTAGAATGAATGACTGAATGAAAAATCACACAAGTGGAAGCACAAAAATCAAATGCAAAAGCAGTGATGCCTACTTCTCCACATGCGAGGCTGATGTGACCAGATGAATCAATGAAAGAAATGCCATCACAGTTATATTTACATGGTTTTACATTATGTGTAGGTATTCATCTAATAACTGATATTATTTTTAAAGTAATTTAATATAATAGAAATTTGATTAAGGTAATCTCAAAAAAAGTACTCCTGGCAGCAGTGTATAAGACCTCTTAATAGGGTTCAGTGTTATCATAAAAAAAAAGAAACCTTGCTAATCGGACATATGGAAATTGGTGGCTTATTATTCCAATTCTCATTCTTAAATTGTGAACATAAAAAGTCAGCTCTTGCATGCCCTTTCTCTGACTACTGTGTTTCAGGGAGAAGGCAAAGTTTTCTGGGTCCTATAGAGTCAGGGATCCTCTGCTTTACTTGTGCACCCCAGTCAGCACTCAGAAAAGACGAGGATGCTAGGTGTGTCGGGGAAGCAGTGAGCTGACTTCACATCTCCATCAACTGACTGAGCTATCATTTTGCTTTGGATTGCAAAAAAGAAGGTATTTTTGAAATTCTTCCCTAAGAATCCTGGTTTTTCCATCATTCTTTTCACTTTTTAATCCCCTATTTTATTTCCTTAATATTTTGCCTTCTGATAGAAATAAATGGCTAAGAGTTAGTACCAGCACAAGATAATAAAGCCAGCAATTCACACAAGGAATTAGAAAATTTAGCCTTTTAAATTAATCGTAGCTCATGCTGCTTCACCAAATGC
The DNA here is from genome assembly GCF_016772045.2 of Ovis aries. Classification (NCBI taxonomy): domain Eukaryota; kingdom Metazoa; phylum Chordata; class Mammalia; order Artiodactyla; family Bovidae; genus Ovis; species Ovis aries. The sequence goes on from NC_056070.1 coordinate 3,678,349, forward strand.
TATGACATGAAAAACTGGTACCTCACCTGATACCATCAAAATAGGTACGGTCAACCTATGACTATTTTGATCCTGGCCTTTTTGTAAATGGTCATGTAAAACTGTTCTGAGACAAATTCTTCTGGGGACTTACTCTGGTGTGATTTGTAGACCATTTTTGTGGTGTTTTTATTAGAAAAATGACAGAGGCCAGTTAAGAGGATTTTAGAAACAATTAAGATCTTGTTTTGTAATTAAAGAACATTCCCAAACTCTGGGACATTTTCCTAGACATTGCTATGTCCAAACGAAAAGTCAATATTCCAGAAGAAAATGCGTTCCACCTTTAGAAGAGTGTTTTCAATCTTAAGCCTAAGTTTTATTTTATTGTTTTGCTTTTTTAAGGCTTAAACTTTTCAGGCATGTAAAATGAAGAAAGAGTCTTCAGAACCCTGAGAAACTCACACACTCAAAGATGGTCACTTTTTTATTGGGAAGATTCATTACTTGGATTTTCCATTTTTAGTTCAACTAGACCTTCCATTTATAAGCTTCAAACTCCATTCTTTTGTTGTTGTTGTTGTTTATTGACAATGTCTATTCTGCCACAAACATTGTCCATGACCCAATTCCAAGCAACCCCCTTAAAAAAAGGCACTTAATTAAGCCAACAAACAAACTAGCAGGGTAAAAAATTATAGGGGACCTTTCTAAGAAACACAGGGTCCCAGCATTATAAACAACATGGAAATAGATCATAGAATTCTGTCAAGTATCCCAAATCTAATTTATGTGGTCAATAATATAATTCTTTCCATCTCTGTGAGAAACTTATCCACCACACTCTTGTGAATATACAGTTTGAGTACAATTTCTCCTCTAACCACGCCCCCATTAAAATGTAACACATGTCTATAGCAAGCATTAAATCAAAAAACAAAGTGCAGGAAATGGTTTTCATGTGTTGCCTGTGCTTTAAAAGGATGGAATAGAGGAAACTTTGCAATTAATGCCATTGTAATGCCTTATGGCTCAGTATGAATTGAGAAGAAATGATGCAATCTCAATCATTCCTGCTCTCAGGTGAGCCATGACGTTTGCATTTAGTGAGTGGTACCTAAACAGACTTTCTTACATGAACTAAAAGTCAAGAATATTTCTGTGCGCATTTTTCCCGTGAATGTTATTATAACCAGACACAAAATCTAAAGTGCTACTACAAGTTATAGCTGCCTGTACCAATTTCTCAATAAAAGCATGAAGCTCCTAAAAGAGCAACAGTATTCTAGAAGGTGCTAAGTGTGCTCCAAGAAGAAAGAAGGAAAGGCACAGTTGCTTGTAAAACCAGCGTTGAGTGTCAGCCTCTGACTCTCAAGAGCGCTGCGTCAGACTCCCTGCAATGGACTAGAGCGAGGGCCGCTCCCCACCCCTGCCGAGCCAGGAGGCACAGCCTGGCGCTGGCGACACCGTGGTCAAGACAATGTCTCCTGCGGCTGGGACAACTTAAGACACTGAACAGTATCTCTGTCAGATGAGCGTCCAGTTGACCTAAATAGAAGCCAGAGGCATTGAGTCTCCACTAGCTTTTAGAGAAGGGGCATATACGCATCCCTAGTTTCGGTTTTGTTTTTTTTTTTTTTCCTCTAATGCTCATTTGTGATAAAAGCAAAATTCCCACTTACTTAGATAATCTACGAATTGAAAAAACTATTGATTTTTTTGTTCCCTCCGTGTATGCAATCCAATTAGATGTACTGCTCATGAGATAAATATATATGACACAGAGGCTCCTTTACTTACATACCAGCTAGTTTCTGGAAAGTTTTGTCAAATTCGGCTGTTTGTAGCACCAAAGTGATTTTCATAGAAGGACAGTTGTTCCCGTTTGGTGGCAATGGACAGACATGGTTCTTCTGCTCTGGCTCCTATCTTCTGTAAACATGAAAATGTGTAAGTTGAAAGCTTATAAGAGGTAAGTTCCCTAGGGCTGGCTGCTGTTACAAATTACCACAAACTGGGTGCCTTAAAACAACAGAAATTTATTCTCTCACCCTCCTGGAGGCTACAAGTCTCTGAAATTCAGGTGTTGGCAGGGTTGATTGTTTCTGGAGACTCTGAAAGCCGATCTGTTCCAAGCCTCTCTCCTCAGACCTGCTGGTTGCTGGCATCCTTTGGTGTTCTTCGGCTTGTAAATGTGTCCCTTCAGTCTCTGCCTCCATCTTCCCATGGTGTCCTCCCTGTGTATCTGTGTCACTCTGTCCAAATATCTGCTTGCTAGAACATTAGTCACTGGACTAGGCCAGCCTAATCCAGTATGACCTCTTTTTAACCTGATTACATCTGCAAAGACCCTATTTCCACATAACATCACACTCATAGGCAAAAGGGGTTAAGACTTCATTGCATCTTTCTTGGGGACACAATTCAACCCATAATACCCATCATCTCCCAAATATAGTGTTTACATTCAACTAAAACTATTAAAGTTGTCTTTGTGTAAATGAATGAACAAATGTTGAAAACTTATTACTTATGTCTTATGATCTACTGGTAGCTTAACATACAAATCTACTTAATTTGAGAAACGTGCATATTCTACTGTTGACATAATAGTAAAGCTTTGTGTACATATACATTTTAAAATTTGTTTATTGAAGTATAATTGATTTACAATGCTGTGTTAGTTTTAGGTGTATAGCAAAGGAATTCAGTTTTATATATATGTTTTATTCTCTTTCAGATTCTTTTCCATTATCAGTTATTTCAAGATATCGAGTAGAGGTTCCTATATTATACAGTAAGTCCTTATTTTTTATCAATTTTATATACAGTCATATACATCCATTAATCCCAAACTCTTAATTTATCCCTCTCTCCTATATATATATTATTTGTGGAGATAAATATGAACACACTTATTCAACCCACAGAAGCACAGACAGACACACAACCTTTTTATACTACACCCTGCGTGAGAATTGATGACGCTTTACCGTGGCGCTTCTCTTGCTACACACATATTCACATCCACATGCTGGGCATATCTAAGAAGGCTCAGTTATCTTTGTTTTGTTTTGTTTTGTTTTGTTTTGTTTTTAATTTTTTTTTTAATTTTAAAATCTTTAATTTTTACATGCGTTCCCAAACATGAACCCCCCTCCCACCTCCCTCCCCATAACATCTCTCTGGGTCATCCCCATGCACCAGCCCCAAGCAGGCTGTATCCTGCGTCAGACATAGACTGGCGATTCAATTCTTACATGATAGTATACATGTTAGAATGCCATTCTCCCAAATCATCCCACCCTCTCCCTCTCCCTCTGAGTCCAAAAGTCCGTTATACACAGCTGTGTCTTTTTTGCTGTCTTGCATACAGGGTCGTCATTGCCATCTTCCTAAATTCCATATATATGCGTTATTATACTGTATTGGTGTTTTTCTTTCTGGCTTACTTCACTCTGTATAATCGGCTCCAGTTTCATCCATCTCATCAGAACTGATTCAAATGAATTCTTTTTAACGGCTGAGTAATACTCCATTGTGTATATGTACCACAGCTTGCTTATCCATTCATCTGCTGATGGACATCTAGGTTGCTTCCATGTCTTGGCTATTATAAACAGTGCTGCGATGAACATTGGGGTACATGTGCCTCTTTCAATTCTGGTTTCCTCGGTGTGTATGCCCAGCAGTGGGATTGCTGGGTCATAAGGTAGTTCTATTTGCAATTTTTTAAGGAATCTCCACACTGTTCTCCATAGTGGCTGTACTAGTTTGCATTCCCACCAACAGTGTAGGAGGGTTCCCTTTTCTCCACACCCTCTCCAGCATGTATTGCTTGCAGACTTTTGGATTGCAGACATTCTGACTGGCGTGAAGTGGTACCTCATTGTGGTTTTGATTTGCATTTCTCTAATAATGAGTGATGTTGAGCATCTTTTCATGTGTTTGTTAGCCATCCGTATGTCTTCTTTGGAGAAATGTCTATTTAGTTCTTTGGCCCATTTTTTGATTGGGTCGTTTATTTTTCTGGAATTGAGCTGCAGAAGTTACTTGTATATTTTTGAGATTAGTTGTTTGTCAGTTGCTTCATTTGCTATTATTTTCTCCCATTCAGAAGGCTGTCTTTTCAACCTTGCTTATATTTTCCTTTGTTGTGCAGAAGCTTTTAATTTTAATTAGATCCCATTTGTTTATTTTTGCTTTTATTTCCAGAATTCTGGGAGGTGGATCATAGAGGATCCTGCTGTGATTTATGTCTGAGAGTGTTTTGCCTATGTTCTCCTCTAGGAGTTTTATAGTTTCTGATCTTACATTTAGATCTTTAATCCATTTTGAGTTTATTTTTGTGTGTGGTGTTAGAAAGTGATCTAGTTTCATTCTTTTACAAGTGGTTGACCAGTTTTCCCAGCACCACTTGTTAAAGAGATTGTCTTTACTCCATTGTATATTCTTGAGAAGGCTCAGTTATCTTTGAACACATTCCACAAGTCAGTATCTGGCACTGATAAAGGACATTTTTCCATTAATCAGATTCATAGTACAAGCTTATTAAAAAGTGGTAGAAAGGGTCATCAAACCGCATATTTCAACTTATACTCCTTTTTGTTTCTTTAATCAGATGTTCATGGAAGTCATGGCTAACTATTCACCAAGCCTGTTTCTTCTTCATCTTGTGTGCATACCTAGATGATATTTTTTAGCCAGGTAAATGTGGCTGTAGACCTGACCTCTACTCCATGGATGTATGCAAAAGGAATGCGTGCCATCCCAGGCATGGCTCATAAAAGCCTCCTGCACACAGTCTCCCTTCCTTTGGCTTGAGTCAGACAGGCAAAGCAAACTTGGAAGCTCTATGTTGCAGGGGAAAGAACCACAAGATGAAAGAAGCCTGCATTTCTGAGTCACTTCTTGGTGATCATGAGTTTCATTTTGCATGAAGCCCACGCAGCTGATGACTTCCACCGAATTGCTGAATTCTACACATGTTAATTGCCTTGTTAGTTTACATGTTCGTTTCCTTCCTATGTGCCTGCTGCCATGTGTATTTCTCTCTTATTTAAAGTCTTAGTCTTATCTCCCTGAGTAAATGGTAAACATATTGAGGACTTTTGCTTTGTCTCTTACAACTCCTTGTTTAGAGTCCAGCACTACTGAAATGCTCAGTATGTTTATTGATCTGTGGGTGAACTGATTCCTAACAAAACCAAAGGCAAATTTTATCAGATAAATAAGTTTGGGTGTGAAAAAAAAAGTGAAAATGTTAGTTGCCCCATCATGTCCGACTCTTTGCGACCCCATGGACTGTAGTCTGCTAGGCACCTCGACACAGAGACCGAACCCAGGTCTCCTGCATTGCAGTCAGTTTCTTTACCGCCTGAGCTACCAAGGAAGACCCAAAATGTTAGTCACTTGGTCGTGTCTGACTGATTGTGACCCCATGGACTGTAGCTCTCCAGGCATGGAATTCTCCAGGAAAAAATACTTAATAACTTTTCAAACTGGTTTCAAGGCCATAAATGAATACAAAGTGCATATACATACATACATATATATATATATATATATTTAAAGTATAAACATTAAGAACCATAAATAGTGTGAAAATCTATTTAAATGTGTTGCTCTCTTTATCCAAGAAGATGAAAGAGGTTTTATTGAATTTCTTTCATAGTATTTTGAGAGAAGGCAGGCCATTTTTCGATACAAATTTATTTTGAGCTGAAACTTTCAATGTGTTTGCTGCCATAGCTCTGCTAATTTATCAAATTACAGTTAAAATTAAAGGTGAAAAAAAAACTCACCCTGTTTCTCAGATTTAATCACAGTAAATAGGCTCACAAAGTAAATTCAGGCCATCTGTGATTACTTCCTATTCCTGTGTAAATTCTGTTTTCCAACTGGGTATTATTCTAATGAAACTATAACTTAAGTCCACATCAGATTAGCTTCAGTTAGTTTAAAGGGCCTCTGTGAGGATGGAAAAACTGTCTTGTAATACTAGGAGATGAATGGAAAAACAAGAACTAATAGATGGTGAGGATTTGTCCCTTTAATAGCTATCGTCTTTTTCAGAACAGCTTTTCTTCATTTTCTAGTAACATGATTTACCCCTCTGGGTTGATGAGAAGTCAGAAAGCCTGGACTTGATCAACTATAGTGTCCTTCTGTCCTCAGACTTCGTGGAAGCCAAGAAGCCAAGTGATGATCGAGGGAGCCAAACACATTTCTTCTGAAATTGTTCCACCTGAGGCTGATGGGACAGAACTTCTTTACTTTTCTGGTGGCAGAGTTGTTGGGCTGACTTGAAGGATGACTTTTCCCTTCACATGGAGACAGAGGATGAGGCCAATGTAGCTTTAAAAAAAAAAAAAAAGCAGAGATGACAAACAGAAATAGAGAAAAATATAGTCTTAACAGCACTGATGGAATGCCTTGATAGGATTCAGAGATGATATTAAGTAATTCCTGAGGCCAATATTATTATTTGTCCTGAGGCTGATTTTCTAAGCCTATGAACTCCCATTACTGAGTGAAAGCTAGTTTGTGTTGTACTTTTACCACTTGAAACTAAAAATGGTTTCTGTATTAGTGGTCCTCAGAGCTGAAGTTTTCTTTTCACTCTGGCATGGCATACTGATTTCTGCTAGTTTAGTTTCCTTCTGCCCTTAGTAATCTCACTTTTCGCCATTGCTCTGACTATTTTTCCAAACTGTTTTCCAACAAAATCTTAAAGGGTGTACCTTGCACTATATATTCATGATGAATGTTCTGGAAGGTTAAGAATAATATATCTTTGTATTACAGAAATCTTAGAAATGTTTGTGTATACTCTTCATAAAATTCTGGATTTTCTACCTTATGGCACCCCACTTCACAAGCCACTCCATTTAACAAGCTAGAAAATGGCTTGCAAAGTAGACTCACTGGAATTATATCACTCCAGGAGACATCTTTATTGTTTTAGTAAAAGAATGTTTGGCTGGAACATAAAACAACTTTTAGTGTTCTTTCTAGCATCCTGTAAGGATTGAGATTCTGGGAAAATAATACAATAAAAATAACAAAAATCACATTTTCCAGGATTCATAAGTATTAATAGTTGAGAGCCAATCATATGGTAAGAGAGTACTCACTGAATTTAGAATTAGAAGACATCTGAGACATATTTGACAATAAGTGAAAGGCACATACCCTAAGGATCTCAAACAAATTTAATAACCACTAGATTACAACTAAAATTGATCATATGAATGGCTAAGTCAGTCACAGAGAAGTTTGCCCTGGAAATACAACCACTTATTGTCTCTTATTTAATTTTTTAATATAAATTTATTTATTTTAGTTGGAGGCTAATTACTTTACAATATTGTATTTAATCTTTTAATCCAGCATCTTCCCAGTCTCTGTGCCACTCAAACTCTTGATATACTGCAGGGAAATATTTATTGTTATAAACATATATATATATGTTATATATTGTTATAAATATATATATGTTATAAATATTTATATTGTTATAAATATTCATTTCCAAATGCTTATGACTAAGAATTTGAGAAGAACCAATAGCATAACATGAAAATATTTACTAATCAACTCTCTGTTAATGTTCAGTTCAGTTCAGTTCAGTTGCTCAGTCATGTCCAGTTCTTTGCGACCCCATAAACCGCAGCACACCAGGCCTCCCTGTCCATCACCAACTCCCAGAGTCCACTCAAGCTCAAGTCCATTGAGTCGGTGATGCCATCCGACCATCTCATCCTCTGTTGTCCTTTTCTCCTCCTGCCCTCAATCTTTCCCAGCATCAAGAGTTTTTCAAAGGAGTCAGTTCTTCACATCAGGTGTCCAGCATATTGGAGTTTCAGCTTCAGCATCAGTCCTTCCAGTGAACATTCAGGGCTGATCTCCTTTAGAATGGACTGGTTGGATCCCTTGCTGTCCAAGGGACTCTCAAGAGTCTTCTCCAACACCTCAGTTCAAAAGCATCAATTCTGTGATGCTCAGCTTTCTTTATAGTTCAACTCTCACGTCCATACAAGACAACTGGATTAGTCCCCACCAAAACATGCCAGTCAACTTCATAGTGGCATTATCTTCTTTGTCTTTCCAGTTGCAACATGAAATTGCAAATCTTGCCAAAAAATTTTACAAAGGTGAGGAAAGGTTTTTTAGAGAGTTGTTGAATTCCATTGAAAGCTGTTAAAAAGGAGAGTCTAGCAGATTTAAATGGATTAGCAATCAAACAAGACAAAAATTAATATATATAGGAATGCAAAATAAAATGATTTGAATATTAAGATAAAGTGACATTGATGAAACTCTTTTCTGTTTTTTTAAAAAATATATTATCTATGTACTATTATCCTTCTGCTATAATGTCACTGTCACCAAAATCCTATTTTTATCCATTCTTTGCATTTCCTAAGAACTTCAATATAGATAAACTTAAGTGATAATCTAAATTTTGCTTAATAAATAAAAATTATTTTCATGTTTTTAGTTTTATTTTTTTAAGAATAGTTCTCAAACAAACCTCACTTGTCTAATTCACTTAGAAAAGCTGATCTGCATTTTAAATGAATTAATTCTGAGTGGCCCTTTCTTGATTCCAATTTTCTTTTGGTAATAAGAACCCTTGTGTCTCTCTGACAACACTTATCACATTGTTGATGCTTATGTTTTCCGTACCAAACTATGAACTCTTTAAAGTCTGGTAACTTCTTTAATTCATGCTTGATTTCTCTAATGCCTAACTGAGTACCCACTCATAGTGCTGGTGGAATAAGTGAATGGATGAGCAGATGACTCTAACATGTATCAGCATCTATCTTGTCAATGGCCCTGGCATTTCCATTTAAGATTGATGTCCTGGCTCCTGGAGGTCTTATAGTCTATTTCTAGAGGCAGAGACCTGCACAAAATAATCTCTTGAATCCCTTAAAATTTATCAATCTCTAAACTATTTTGGATTTGGACTCCTTTGAAAATATAATCTTGAAGTGGACTTAGAACATAGATAATCATAACTCATGAAAAATGTTTCCAAGATATCCAAAGGATATCTCACAAAACTATTTCTTGTCACTAAGAAGGGCCAACTTTTAGATGAGAAATCTACATGCACATCTTCCAAGAGTTATGATACCTGCTTGAGAGTGGTCTCATATAGATTCCAGGAGCCAGTGGCACGATAAACTTCTGCCCAAAAGGTCTTGAGACAGCCCAGAAGGCGGCTCAGAAGCTGGCTGGACTTGGAATGAGGTTGGCCCCAGAAGGGTTTGCACACTCGCCCTACAGTTACTGACATGCTTCTTTGATTCACTTAATGGAAAGTAACCCTAAAGGAGGCCCTCTCTGGCTGGCCTGAAACTATATGGCTCAGACTAAACATATTAAATATATTACGGCAAATTGGTCTTTGGCCCCTGGTAGCTGCAGGGCTACAGGGAGGACAAAAATCTTTGCTGCTGTCAGGACATTGGAAATCTGCCACTAGAGATGCAGATGGAGGTAGGGATGGACTTTCCAAAGATTCAAAAATAGGAATAATTATTCAATTAAAATAGATTGATTTAATGGCTTAGAGGATGATATAATGTGCCCAGGAGGGACCCACAAAAGGCTTTTGTGAGCTAGAACAAAAACTCTGAAAAAGCATCCCGGGAGTTTCATGCCGTGTTATATGGCCCTGCATTTGGAGGCAACTGAATGCCACACACAGGTCAATATTAGTATGAATACTTTACATCATTTCTTTACCCTAAAGAGAGACTAATGAGGGCTGACTTAATACAACTCAACTTACTGATCACCTACTATGTCCCAGGTGTTTTTCTCGTCACTGCTATATCAACATGTCTTAAAAGCACTCTAACATCTGAAACAGGTTTCTTAAAAAGGAAGAAGTCTACCTTGGATACCTTTGGATAACTCTGGTTCAGTTGACTCCTAAACTAGCTGTCCATCCAATTTAGATGTTTCTTTGGATGAGGAGGCAGTGACCAGAAAAACTATAATAGGTCCCAGAGGAGTTGGAAAAAGTAAAGTATTTTTAGAGTTGTGCAACCATCACTGTTGCAGAAAAGGCAGAGGAAACAGAGATCAAATTGCCGACATCCACTGGATCATCGAAAAAACAAGAGAGTTCCAGAAAAACATCTACTTCTGCTTTATTAACTATGCCAAAGCCATTTACTGTGTGAATTGCCAGGGTCCAGCCCCAGTGGATCCAGGGTGATTCGAAGGTGGGGACAGAGTTGGCGTCCTTGGAAAAATACATATTTAATTACAGATATAGAGAGAGATTAGAAACAGATAGTGTAGTAGAAAGATTAGTGGAGAAAAAGAGGCTTAATAACTTGGATTACGTGGAATAGCATCCATGCTCCAGATGGGAATTCAGCCAGAAAAACAGGGAGCAAGAAAGAAACGACATGGGGGAATCAGTCTTTCCGGAAACTGATCCGATTTCTTTATTTTGGGGTTTGCTTTTATACCTTTTGTTACACATAGGGATGAATACAGAGTCATGTGGGGTTCAGCAGTCCTGACCTTTATCAAAATCAGGTGCTTCACATAAATGTATTTTAAAAAAAAGGTCTTAGGGATATTACATCATCTTCTGGCCATGAGACCTGCTGACATTTTATGATCCTTTCTTTCTGATAACCAAAAAACTTATTTTTTCCAAGGGTGTTTTTTCTTAAACCAGGCACCACCCTTCAAATAAAGTTACATTCCTATAGGGTGAGGGTGTAGTGAGTTACAATCAAGAAAGGAATTTATTTAACCCAAGGTTAACATGATTAATCTTAAAGGTTAATACTTATTTCTCCTATATGCTTAAAGGTTAATGCTTATTTCTCCTAAATGCTAGTTATATTCATTATAAGGGCAGGGAACATAGAGATTTAGCAGCAAACATCAGCCCAACAAATGAAAATCCTTTCACCAATGTTCCCCTTAAGATCTATTTAGTCTTAAGATAGTGATAAAGTTACATTTTTACACAGCAAGGACACAGTGATTTATAACAAAGTACAGTGATCTATTACAAAAGAGAAAATCCGTTAACTCAAAAAGTCTAGTATTGCTAACATCAAAAACTACTATATTTCCTTTTCTATATTCCAAATACATTGATTAATATATTCCCAGGTGCCTAAGGATATGGAGGCCTGGCGGCAATCATTGACTCAACAAGAAAAAAAGCCCTATGCTAATTAAGACTCTGAAAATACTCCAAAACTCTCTGTGCTGTTTATGGTTAAGAGGTAGTAAACAATCATGTGCATAGTGGCAGGAGTATGGATAATCCTGTCACACAAACTAGTCTGTCAGCAGAGAGGTTTGACCTGAAACACCCTTGTCACACCCAGGGTAGGGAATTAGCAGCAATTACTGGCGCAACAAATGAAAAACCCTTCACCAATATAATTCCTAACCCACCCACTATACTAATAATTTCCAACTCCCCAAAAGAATTTGCCTTTAGTAAGTCTAAAACATCTCGTGCCTCTCAGGTTGGGAGGCTGTAAACAATCACATGTGGCTGGATGAACCTATACAGGCGAGCTAGATAAACTTCAGAGGAGTCCGTAAGCTGAAACACTCTGTCACGCACAGGAATTTTTATTGCCTTGGAGCTGCATGTTTACTCCTTCTCCAAGAGAAATGGTTATGGGGGAGAGCCCCCGTAAAGTCAGAGGTGTAGGTGAGAGCATAAAACAGACTCTGGTTTGGGGGTAGATGCTCGGGAACAGGGGGTTTCCTGAGGCTTGATCATGCCTTTGCGTATGCCAAGCCTCCTTCCTCATGACCTTTGCCATGGACGGAGTTCCTCACGATGGCCCCCGGCAGTGAATGACAACAAACTGTGGAAAATTCTTCAAGAGATGGGAATACCAGACCACCTGACCTGCCTCCTGAGTAATCTGTATACTGGTCAAGAAGCAACAGCTAGAACTGTACATGGAACAACAGACTGGTTTCAAATCAGGAAAGGAGTACACCAAGGTTATATATTGTCACCCTGCTTATTTAACTTATATGCAGAGTACATCATGTGAAACTCCGGGCTGGATGAAGCACAAGTTGGAATCAAGATTGCCAGGAGAAATACCAATAACCTTAGATATGCAGATGACACCACCGTTATGGAAGAAAGTGAAGAATTAAAAAGCCTCTTGATGAAAGTGAAAGAGGAGAGTGACAAAGTTGGCTTAAAACTCAACATTCAGAAAACTAAGATCATGGCATCTGGTCCCATCACTTCATGGCAAATAGATGGGGAAACAATGGAAACAGTGACAGACTCAATTTTCTTGGGCTCCAAAACCACTGCAGATGGTGACTGCTAACATGAAATTAAAAGATGCTTGCTCCTTGGAAGAAAAGTTATGACCAACCTAGCATATTAAAAAGTAGAGACATCACTTTGCCAACAAAGGTCCATCTAGTCAAAGCTGTGGTTTTTCCAGTAGTCATGTATGGATGTGAGAGTTGGACTATAAAGAAAGCTGAGTGCCAAAGAACTGATGTTTTTGAACTGTGGTGTTGGAGAAGACTCTTGAGAATCCCCTGGACTGCAAGGAGATCACACCAGTCAATCCTAAAGAAAATCAGTCCTGAATATTCTTTGGAAGGACTGCTGCTGAAGCTGAAACTCCAATATTTTGCCCACCTGATGCGAAGAGCTGACTCATTTGAAAAGACCGTGATGCTGGGAAAGATTGAAGGTAGGAGGAGAAGAGGATGACAAAGGATAAGATGGCTGGATGGCATCACTGACTCAATGGACATGAGTTTGAGTAAGCTCTGGGAGTTGGTGATGGACAAGAAAGCCTGGCATGCTGCAGTCCATGGGGTCACAAAGAGTTGGACATGACTTAAGCACCTGAACTGAACTGAACCATCACTGTAATCAAATTTAGAACATTTTTACTGACCCTCAAAGAAATCCCATTTTGGAGAACTGATATCAAGATGGTGATATAGGTTGTTCCGTCCTTCAATCCCCCTCACAAGAGGGCCAGCTGACAACTATCTGTAGACAAGACACCACTGTGAAAATCCCAGAACCTGAGAAGGGGAGGCTGAAGCACCCCCTGGACCCCAGAGACCAAGAAAGACTACATTAGAAGGGTAGAGGAATAGTTACACTTTCATCCCCAGCCCTAGGCTGGCACGGTGTCACACTGACAGCATTCCCCAGGCCTATGGTGGACAATCTAAGGAAAATCTAAGGTGGACATCCAGTCCCCCAGCGTAGTGAAACACTTCCCAGGAGGTACACTAAGGTCTTCCTTCATATGGGTCGTCACTGGGGAAATCTGCAGGGCTTAACCGATGAAGAGCAGACAGAGATGAAGAGCAATGCTTACAGCAACTGTGCTTGGATCCTGCAGACAATGTTACTGCTTTCAGCTGCACCTGAGGAGATGGCCCAGCTATTGGCTCTGCCCATCTGTGGAGCTAAGTCATGACCCTGTCTGTCCAAAGATCTTAGTTGGCAGTTTTGCCTGATTTGGGTCCCTAGTCAATGGGCAATATCATCCATGGAATCAGTTCTGTGACCCTACCTGGGCAGAGAAGCAAGTTTGAAGACCTGCCCAATGGCAGAGGGTAACCATAAGTCCCACCCCACAAGGAAGCTGTTCAAAGAATCTGGGCAGTTGCAGAGCCCACCTGTAGCCAGCAGCCTTGCCAGTAGCCTTGCCCAACTGCTGAGTATAAGCCTCTGGTCCCACAAAACCAGAGAACCCAAACAGTGCCCATGGGCTTCAGAGACTAGCCTACCATACTGCCCAGCCCTGAAGCATAGCTTAAAACACCATTCAGGAGCAGAGTGCAGCACTAGGGTTGGTCCAATTGCTAAACACAGCCTTCGGCCTCCCTCAGGCAGGGAGCCCAGCTAGTGACCTCACCCAAGCTTGATGCACAGCTTACAAGAACTCAGACAGAGACCATGCCGAACTACAGAGCACAGTTCCCAACCGCACCCAACTGCAGTTTACAGTGGGAAGCCCTGTCTGACAAGAAACACAGCCAGTGTCTGAACCCAAAAACAGAGCACACCAAGAGATCTAGCTGATCACAAAGCCCAGCCTGCAGCCCTGCCTGGTGGGAGGGCACAGCCTGAGTCTTCACCTCACCAAGAGCCACTCAGGAGCCCAATGAAGCCTTGCCCAATCAGAGTCCAACCACTGGTTCCTGCCACGGAACAAAGACCACAAACTTGCCTGACCAGAGAGGCTTACAGGACCCGGATAATGGTCTCAACTGGCCACAGAGAAGACCCAGCAGCCCCATGCAACAAAGGAGCTCACCCAGCAGCCATGCTTGCATAGAGAGCCAAGGCACCAGTCACATACAGCTTTCAGAGATAGAAGCACCATGCCCCAACTTCACAGTATGAGTAGCACTCTAGCCCAGTTACACATTCCACTAGCCTATCTACAGGAATAACCAGCTGACCCAACTAGTACACCATGCTGAACTGACTGGTAAGGCTTTTGTCCTGCCAAAGCAAGCTTGTAAACTCTAGCAAAAGGTCTACTTACACAAATATGGAGATACCAACATGACTATATAAAGATAACAAGGAATCATAAAACAGAAATCAATAAAGCTCCAATCAGATCAGCTCAGTTCCATTACTCACTCATGTCTGACCCTTTGTGACCCCATAGACTGAGCACACCAGGTTTCCCTGTCCATCACCAACTCCCAGAGCTTGCTCAAACTCATGCTCACCGAGTCAGTGATGCCATCCAACCGTCTCATCCTCTGTTGTCGCCTTCTCCTCCCGCCTTCAATCTTTCCCAGCATCAGGGTATTTTTATATAAGTCAGTTATTTGCATAAGGTGCCCAAAGTATTGGAGTTTCAGCTTCAGCATCAGTCCTTTCAGTGAATATTTAGGGTTGATTTCCCTTTAGGATTGACTGGTTGGATCTCCTTGGAGTCCAAGGGACTCTCAAGAGTCTTCTTCAACCCCACAGCTCAAAAGCATCAATTATTTGATGTTCAGCCTTCTTCATGGTCCAACTCTCACATCCATACATGACTATTGGAAAAACCATAGCTTTGACTAGATGGACTTTTGTTAGCAAAGTAATGTCTCTGCTTTTTAATATGCTGTCTAGGTTTGTCATAACTTTTCTCCCAAGGAGCAAGTGTCTTAATTTCATGGCTGCAGTCACCATCTGCAGTGATTTTGGAGCCCAAGAAAGTTAAGTCTGTGATTGTTTCCATTGTTTCCCCGTCTATTTGCCATGAAATGATGGGACTGGATGCCACGAATTTTGTTTTTTGAATGTTGAGTTTTAAGTCAGCTTTTTCACTCTCCTCTTTCACCTTCATCTAGAGACTTTTTAGTTCCTCTTCACCTTCTGCTGGCAACCCACTCCAGTATTCTTGCCTGGAGAATCCCATGGACGGAGGAGCCTGGTGGGCTATGTCCAAGGGGTCACAAAGAGTCGGACACGACTAAGCGACTTCACTTCACTTCACTTCACCTTCTGCCATAAGGGTGGTATCATTTGTGTATCTGAAATTATTGATATTTCTCCTTACAATCTTGATTCCAACTTGTGCTTCATCCACCCTGGCATTTTACATGATGTACTCTGATTATAAGTTAAATAAGCAGGGTGACATATACAGCTTTGATGTATTCTTTTTCCAACTTGGAACCAGTCCATTGCTCCATGTCTGACTCTAACTGCTGCTTCTTGACCAACATAGATTTCTCAGGAGGCAGGTAAGGTGTTCTCGTATTCCCATCTCTTGAATAATTTTCCAGTTTGTTGTCATTCACACAGTCAAGTCTTTAGTGTAGTCAATGAAGCAAAAGTAGATGTTTTTCTGGAATTCTTTTGCTCAGTAAGAATGAAGATGCTGAGCCAAAGTGAAAAAAGCATCCAGTTGTAGATTTGGCTGGTGATGGAAGTAAGGCTCAATGCTGTAAAAAACAATATTGCATAGGAATCTGGAAAGTTAGGTCCATGAATTAAGGTAAATTGGAAGCAGTGAAACAGGAAATGGCAAGAGTGAACATCAATGTTTTAAGAATCAGTGAACTAAAATGGACTGGAATGGGCTAATTTAATTCAGATGACCATTATATCTACTCTTATGTGCAAGAATACCTTAGAAGAATTGGAGTAGCCCTCATAGTCAAAAAGAGTCTGAAATGCAGTACTTTGGTGCAATCTCAAAAATAACAGAATGATCTCTGTTCATTTCCAAGGCAAACCATTCAATATCACAGTAATCCAAGTCTGTGCCCCAACCACCAACATCGTAGAAGCTGAAGTTAAACAGTTTTATGATGACCTACAAGACCTTCTAGAAATAACATTAAAAAAAAAGATGTCCTTTGCATCGTATGGAACTGGAATGCAAAAGTACAAAGTCAAGTGATACCTGGAGTAACAGGCAAGTTTGGCCTTGGAGTACAAAATGAAGAAGAGCAAAGGCTAACAGAGTTCTGCAAAGAGAATGCACTGGTCACAGCAAACACCCTCTTCCAACAACACAAGAGACAACTCTACACCTGGACATCACCAGATGGTCAATACTGAAATCAGATTGATTATATTCTTTGAAGTCAAAATTGGAGAAGTTCTATATAGTCAGCAAAAACAAGACTGGGAGCTGACACTGGATCAGATCAAGACCTCCTTATTGCAAAGCTCCAATTCCAATTCCAGTTCCAGTTCCAGTTCAGTCACTCAGTCGTGTCTGACTCTTTGCAATCCCACGAATCGCAGCATGCCAGGCCTCCCTGCCCATCACCAGCTCCCAGAGTTTACTCAAACTCATGTCCATTGAGTCGGTGATGCCATCCAGCCATCTCATCCTCTGTCATCCCCTTCTCCTCCTGCCCCCAATCCCTCCCAGCAAAACAACTGACCCTAAAAAAAAAAAATCTATGAACTGTTTGACAAAGAATTAAGAATAATCTTCTTAAAGAAGGAATGCTGAAAAGAGTTTTTTGAGCTGAAATGAATAGACACTAAATTATAACAAGGAAACATAAAAATATAAAACATGCTTGTAGAGGTAAGAATACAGTCAAATTCAGAATATTCTAATATTGTAATACAGTGGTGTGTTAATCACTTAAATCTAGTTCAAAAGTTTAAAGGGCAGAAACGTTAAGAATAGGAATAGCTACAATAATTTGTTAATTGGATACACAATATAAAAGGAGACAAATTATGACATCAAAAACACAAATTATAGAGTGAGGAGTAAGTGTAGAGGTTTTATATGTAATAAAGTTAAGCTGCTATCAGCATAAAATAGACTGTTTATCTATAAGATGTTTTATGTAAACCTCATGGTAATGACAAAGAAATAGCCTACAGTAAATGCATAAAAGATAGACGAAAGGAATCAAAGCCTAGTGTTGTGGAAAATTATCAACCCACAAAGAAAGACAGGGAAAAAAAAAAAAAAGGAGAAAGGAATAAAGGAACTACAAAACAGCCAGGAAACAATAATATAGCTACAGTGAGTCTGCAGTTCAGTTCAGTTCAGTCTCTCAGTCGTGTCTGACTCTTTGCAACCCATGAACCACAGCACGCCAGGCCTCCCTGTCCATCACCAATTGCCAGAGTCCACCCAAACCCATGTCCATCAAGTCAGTGATTCCATCCAACCATCTCATCCTCTGTCATCCTTTTCTCCTCCTGCCTTCAATCTTTCCCAGCATCAGGATCTTTTCAAATGAGTCAACTCTTTGCATCAGGTGGCCAAAGTAATGGAGTTTCAACTTCAACATCAGTCCTTCCAATGAACACCCAGGACTAGTCTCCTTTAGGATGGATTGGTTGGATCTCCTTGCAGTCCAGGGGACTCTCAAGAGTCTTCTCCAACACCACAGTTCAAAAGCACCAATTCTTTGTCACTCAGCTTTCTTATAGTCCAACTCTCACATCCATACATGACCACCGGAAAAACCATAGCCTTGACTAGACGGACCTTGTTGGCAAAGTAATGTCTCTGCTTACCTACCAATAATTACTTTAAATGTAACTTAGGTCCTTTCTCTGGAGGGCTTTATTTTATGACTTACAAGCTGTTCCCTCATTCTTGCAAGTGGAAAGGTCAAAAGATTAAAAAATAAAGGAAACAGACGATTCTGTCAGAGTAAACAAGGACAGATTGTTATGACCAATTGAAAACAGAGAAAAAAGAAATAGGAGTATGGTAGGAGAAGACAGAAGGACAGAGATCAGAAAACACAAATTATACAATAATTAACAATGTATTTTGCAGTTCTACCTAAACACTTGACCTCGTGTAATCATTATGCTAACTTAGCATTAAAGCAGCATGTTACCTGCAACAACTAGGTAGCTAGTGAAATAAACCAATGCAGGCATATAATCATCTACACAGAGCTATAACAGAGCCTGCTTTTCAAATCCTGAAAGCACAGTCAACAAACACCACCCTAATTGTTTATTTAGTTTAAAATATTTTATAAGTCATTTCAGTATCAACAACTGCTACATGATGCTACAAAATGTTCTTTTCATAAGCATTCAATTCAAAAAGATTCTAGGGGCTTTTGTGGTAGTCCAGTGGTTAAGAATCTGCCTTGCAATGCAGGGGACACTGGCTTGATCGCTGGTCTGGGACGATCCCACATGCCACAGGGCAACTAAGCTTGTGTACCAACCACCAACTACAGAGCCTGTATTCTGGAGCCCATGAGCAGCAACTACTAAGCCCATGTGATGCAACTACTGAAGCCTGTGTGCCTAGAGCCTATATGTCACAATGAGAGAAGCCACAGCAATGAGAAGCCCTCACACCACGACAAAGAGTAGCCCCTGCTTTCTGCAACTAGAGAAAGTGTGTACACAGCAACAAAGACCCAGCCCAGCCAAAAGTACATAAATGTTAAATAAATAAAAATATATATATACACATTCTAGATTTGATTTTATGTCATTGACTTCAGAGATGAACTAACATTCCATTGAATATTTACAAAAAAATTGTTTTTTAAAAATATTATTTATGTAGCTATTCAAAATTTTTAAAAAGGCATAAAAGGTGTTCAAAGTAAACACCTTAGACATGTATTTCTAAGTATATAAATCAAATCAGTAAACGGCATCATCCCTTAACATAGTGGTATATTGGCTATCTTTTCATTTGCAAGTGTTACTTTTAGGAAATTCTACAACTTCTTATTGACCCACATCACTCAAGATAATGATAATAATATGTTAAGCTAAGGCTTTCTGATTTATTAAACATGGGCTTCCTTTGCGGTTCAGCTGGTAAAGAATCTGTCTGCAATGAGGGAGACCTGGGTTCAGTCTCTGGGTTGGGAGGATACCCTGGAGAAGGGAAAAGCTACCCACTCTAGTATTCTGGCCTGCAGAATTCCATGGACTGTATAGTCCATGGGAAGTTAAAGAGTCGGACACAACTGAGTGACTTTCCTTTTCCATGCACACAATCTTGTTTTGCTGTCAGAAATTTTGGTGACCAGTTATTGCACAAAATAGTATATTTCTAGTATAAGCAGGGGGCAGGATAAGCAGGGCTTTATTTATAGAAATTAAGCAGAGAAGACGATTGTATAAAAGGTCAAATTAAACGAAACCATTAATGAATAATACCAAGACCGTTAAGTTGTGTCCATTAGTCTCTTTACAGAATACATTGTATTCTGATAATTTTTGAAATAGTTAAAAACATTAGCCTCCACTGAGAAAGTTGCTATTTTATTAAGTTGGTGAAAGTAATTATAATTTTTGCATTGTTGAAATTTGCCATTTAATATTGTAATATATTCTTACATGTGATTATATTATACATAATTCTAATGCATATTTCTCCATGTTTTCCTGCTAATGACATTACTTGCTGTTTATTCGATATGCATTTTAGAATATGGGAATGATGTTAGACAAAAGCAAATTTGAGCTATTTGAGTTCAAAATGGGTCCTAAAGCAGTGGAGACAACTCACAACAATAAATCTGGCCCAGGAACTGCTAAGGAACATATAGTGCAGCGGTGGCTCAAGAAGTTTTGCAAAGGAGATGAGACCCTTGAAGCTGAGGAGTATAGAGGCCAGCCATCTGCAGTTGACAATGACCAATGGAGAGCAATCATCAAAGCTAATCCTATTACAACTACAGGTGAGAAAGCTTGATAAGTGGGCGCCTCATGAGCTGACCACAATCAAAAAAATTGTCGTTTTGAACTGTAATCTTACTCTAAGCAACAACAACGCACCATTTTTAGATTGAACTGTAACATGCAACGAAAAGTGGATTTTATATGACAACTGCTGATGATGGCCAACTCAGTGACTGCATTGAGAGGAAGGTCCAAAGCACTTCTTAAAGCCAAACTTGCATCAAAAAAGGGTCAAGGTCATTGTTTGGTGGTCTGCTGCCTGTCTGATTGCAAATACAGCTTTCTGAATCCTGGTAAAACCATTATATCTGAGACTTATGCTCAGTAAATCGATGAGAAGCACTGAAAACCGCAACACACGCAGCTGGCACTGGTCAGCAGAGAGGGCCAGATTCTCCATGACAACGCCAGACCACATATCACACAACTGATGCTTCAAAAGCTGGGGTACAAAGGCTTACCTCACCTGCCATATTCACCTGACCTCTCACCAACTGACTACCACTTCCTCAAACATCTTGACAACTTTTTGCAGGGAGAGTATTTCCATAACCAGCAGGATGCAGAAAATGCTTTTCAAGAGTTCACTGAGTCCTGAAGCATGGATTTTTATGCTACAGGAATAAGCACACTTATTTCTCATTGGCAAAAATGTGTTGACTGTAACGGTTCTGATTTTGATTAATAACAATTATTTGAGCCTAGTTATAATGATTTAAAATTTATGATCCAAAACCGCAGTTATGTTTGCACCAACCTAATAAAACAGTTCCATGAGACTAAAAATAAATAAATAAATAAATGTAACTGGATTAAATTATCCGACCAAAAGACATAGAATGGATGAATGGATTAAGACAAAAAGATCCAATAATATCTTGCCTATAAGAGATTCACTTTAGCCTTAAGGACCCTACATAGGTCTTTAAAGCTAAGCCTACATAAGGCTGAGAATAAACGAAAGGAAAAAGATATTTCAAGCCAATGGTAACCAAAACAGAAAGTGATAATGAGTATACCTATATCAAACAGAACAGAGTTTAAGCTAAAAATGATCACCGGAGACAAAGGTCATTATATAATTACAAAGGAGTCAATTCATCACTAAGATATAACAATAGTGATTATTTTTGCAAACAACAGTGCAGCAGCCAAGTATATAAATAAAATACCAAGGTCGGGGCCGCGGCCAAGAGGAGCAACCCCACGTCCAAGGAGCAGTGGCTGCGCGGGCGCAGGAGGGCCAAGAGGAGCTACTCCAAGTTCAAGATGATGAGGGGTGGCCTTGTTCAAGGTAAGGAGCAGTGGCTGTGCTTTGCTGGAGCAGCCATGAAGACACCCCACATCCAAGGTAAGAGAAACCCAAGTAAGATGGTAGGTGTTGTGAGAGGGCATCAGAGGGCAGACACCCTGAAACCATAACCACAGAAAACTAACCAATCTGATCACATGGACCACAGCCTTGTCTAACTCAATGAAACTAAGCTATGCCTTGTGGGGCCACCCAAGACAGACGGATCATGGTGGAGAGGTTTGACAGAATGTGGTCCACTGGAGAAGGGAATAGCAAACCACTTCAGTATTCTTGCCTTGAGAACCCCATGAACAGTATGAAAAGGCTAAATGATAGGATACTGAAAGAGGAACTCCCCAGGTCGGTAGCTACCCAATATGCTACAGGAGATCAGTGGAGAAATAACTCCAGAAAGAATAAAGGGATGGGGCCAAAGCAAAAACAATACCCAGCTGTGGATGTGACTGGTGATAGAAGCAAGGTCTGATGCAGTAAAAAGCAATATTGCATAGGAACCTGGAATGTTAGGACCATGAATCAAGGCAAACTGGAAGTGATCAAACAGGAGATGGCAAGGGTGAACATCGACATTCTAGGAATCAGCGAACTAAAATGGACTGGAATGGATGAATTTAAATCAGATTACCATTATATCAACTACTGTGGACAGGAATCTCTTAGAAGAAATGGAGTAGTCATCCTAGTCAACAAAAGAGTCTGAAATGCAGTACTTGGATGCAATCTCAAAACGACAGAATGATCTCTGTTCATTTCCAAGGCAAACTATTCAATATCACGGTGATCCAAGCCTATGACCCAACTAGTAATGCTGAAGAAGCTGAAGTTGAACGGTTCTATGAAGATCTATAAGACCTTTTAGACCTAACACCCCCCAAAATATGTCTTTTCATTATAAGGGACTGGAATGTAAAAGTAGGAAGTCAAGAAACACCTGGAGTAACAGGCAAATTTGGCCTTGGAGTACAGAATGAAGCAGGGCAAAGGCTAATAGAGTTTTGCCAAGAGAACGCACTGATCATAGCAAACACCCTCTTCCAACAACACAAGAGAAGACTCTACACATGGACATCACCAGATGGTCAACACTGAAATCAGATTGATTATATTCTTTGCAGCCAACGATGGAGAAGCTCTATACAGTCAGCAAAAAAAAAAAAAAAAAAAAAAAAAAGGCCGAGAGCTGACTGTGGCTCAGATCATAAACTCCTTATTGCCAAATTCAGACTGAAATTGAAGAAAGTAGGGAAAACCACTAGACCATTAAGGTATGACCTAAATAAAATCCCTTATGATTATCCAGTGGAAGTGAGAAATAGATTTAAGGGACTAGATCTGATAGAGTGCCTGACGAACTACGGACAGAGGTTTGTGACATTGTACAGGAGACAGGGATCAAGACAATCCTCATGGAAAAGAAATGCAAAAAAGCAAAATGGCTATCTGGGGAGGCTTTACAAATAGCTGTGAAAAGAAGAGAAGCAAAAAGCAAAGGAGAAAAGGAAAGATATAAGCATCTGAACGTAGAGTTCCAAAGAAAAGCAAGAAGAGATAAGAAAGCCTTCCTCAGCAATCAATGCAAAGAAATCGAGGGAAACAACAGAATGGGAAAGACTAGAGATCTCTTCAAGAAAATTAGAGATACCAAGGGAACATTTCATGCAAAGATGGCCTCGATAAAGGACAGAAATGATATGGACATAACAGAAGCAGAAGATATTAAGAAGAGGTAGCAAGAATACATGGAAGAACTATACAAAAAAGATCTTCACGACCCAGATAATCATGATGGTGTGATCACTCACATAGAGCCAGACACCTGGAATGTGAAGTCAAGTGGGCCTTAGGAAGCATCACTACAAACAAAGCTAGTGGAGGTGATGGAATTCCAGTTGAGCTGTTTCAAATCCTGAAAGATGATGCTGTGAAAGTGCTGCACTCAGTATGCCAGATTATCTGGAAAGCTCAGCAGTGGCCACAGGACTGGAAAATGTCAGCTTTCATTCCAATCCCAAAGAAAGGCAATGCCAAACAATGTTCAAACTACTGCACAATTGCACTCATCTCACATGCTAGTAAAGTAATGCTCAAAATTCTCTAAGCCAGGCTTCGGCAATACGTGAACCATGAACTTCCAGATGTTAAGCTGGTTTTAGAAAAGGCAGAGGAACCAGAGATCAAATTGCCAACATCCACTGGATCATGGAAAAAGCAAGAGAGTTCCAGAAAAACATCTATTTCTGCTTTAGAGACTATGTCAAAGCCTTTGACTGTGTGGATCACAATCAGCTGTGGAAAATTCTGAGAGAGATGGAAATACCAGACCACCTGACCTGCTTCTTGAGAAATCTGTATGCAGGTCAGGAAGCAACAGTTAGAACTGGACATGGAACAACAGACTGGTTCCAAATAGGAAAAGGAGTACATCAAGGCTGTATATTGTCACCCTGCTTATTTAACTTATATGCAGACTACATCATGAGAAACGCTGGGCTGGAAGAAGCAGAAGCTGGAATCAAGATTGCCGGGAGAAACATCAATAACTTCAGATATGCAGATGACACCACTCTTATGGCAGAAAGTGAAGAGGAACTAAAGAGCCTCTTGATGAAAGTGAAAGAGGAGAGTGAAAAAGTTGGCTTAAAGCTCAACATTCAGAAAACCAAGATCATGGCATCCAGTCCCATCACTTCATGGGAAATAGATGATGAAACAGTGGAAACAGTGTCAGACTTTATTTTGGGGGGCTCCAAAATCACTGCAGATGGTGATTGCAGCCATGAAATTAAAAGACACTTACTCCTTGGAAGGAAAGTTATGACCAACCTAGATAGCATATTCAAAAGCAGAGGCATTACTTTGCCAATAAAGGTCCGTCTAGTCAAGGCTATTGTTTTCCAGTGATCATGTAAGTATGTGAGAGTTGGACTGTGAAGAAAGCTGAGCACTGAAGAATTGATGCTTTTGAACCATGATGCTGGAGAAGACTCTTGAGAGTCCCTTGGACTGCAAGGAGATCCAACCAGTCCATCCTAAAGGAGACCAGTCCTGGGTGTTCATTGGAAGGACTGATGCTGAGGCTGAAACTCCAGTACTTTGGCCACCTCATGCAAAGAGCTGACAGATCGGAAAAGACACTGATACTGGGAGAGATTGGGGGCAGGAGGAGAAGGGGACGACAGAGGATGAGATGGTTGGATGGCATCACCGACTCAATGGACATGAGTTTGGGTGGACTCCTGGAGTTGGTGATGGACAGGGAGGCCTGATGTGTTGTGGTTCATTTGGTCTCAAAGAGTCAGACTCGACTGAGCGACTGAACTCAACTGAACAGAATAAAAAAGAAAAAGAAACAGCAATACAATGATAGTCAAAAATTTTAATGTTCCATTCTCCAGGTAATCAATAAGGAAATAAACAATTTGAGCAACACTATTGACCAATGGACCAAACAGACGTACATGGAACATTCTATCCAACAGCAGCAAAATATACATTCTTATTCAACACCTACAGAACATTTTCTAAGATAGATCATAGGTTAGACCACAAAATAAGTCACAAAAATCTAAGAACATAGAAATTATATCAAATATATTTTCTGATCACAAATGATATGAAACTATAAATCAATAACCAGAAGAAAGTTAGAGAATTTAACAAAAAAAGAAATTAAGCAGCACACTCTTTAAAGTGTTGCTAAAGAAAAAAATTTTTTAAAGCTTAAGATAAAAAAAAAGGAAACAAATTACCAAAACTTATGGCAAGCAGGAAAAGCAGTCCTAAGAAAAAGTTTTATAACTATAAACTCATATTTTCTAAAAAAAAAATCTTAAATAAACAACCTAACTTTAAACCCCAAAGAACTAGAAGAATAAACAACCCAAATTTATCAGGAGGATGGAAATAATAAAGATTACAGCATAAATAAATGAAGTAGAGAATAGGAAAACAATAGATAATATAAATAATTTGACTCTTTGGAAAGAAAATAAACTGATAAACCTGCAGCTAGACAAACCATTAAACTTAAAGGACTCAAATAAAATTATAAATTAAAGAGGAGAAATTATAACTGATACCACAGAAATACAAAGGCTCATAAGAGACTACTGCAAACAATTACACATCAACTAATTAGACAACGTAGAGTAAATGGATAAATTCCTAGAAACATGCAACTTACCGTGACTAAATCTTGGAGAAATAGAAAATTTGAACAGATAGATATTGAAAAAGGGTATTGCTTAGTAATCCAAAACCTCCTAAAAAAGGACCTGATGGTTTCACTGGTGAATTACACTAAACATTTAAAGAAGTGACATTAATTCTTCTCAAATTTTTCCAAAAAATTCAAGTGAACACTCCCAAGCTCATTTCGAAAGGACATTATTAGTCAAATTCATCTACCAAAGCCAGATAAGGATGCTAGAAGAAAATAAAATTAGAGGCCAATATCACTAATGAGTAACATGCAAAAAATCTCAAGAAAACGCTAGCAAACTGAATTCAACAGCACATTACAAGGATCATAAACCATAATTAAGTGGGATTCATCCCTAAGATGTAAGAATGGTTCAGCATACACAAATCAATAAATGTTTTACATTACATTAATAGAATAAAAGGTAAAAATCACGATCATCTTGATAGATGCAGAAAAACACTTTGACAAAATTCAACATGATTTTACGATATAAACTTAGAACAAATTAGATTTATAAGGAATCTACCTCAACATAATAAAGGCCATATATGGTGAGCCCGCAGCTAACATAGTTTAAAAGGTAAAAGGTTGAAAGCTTTTCCTTTAGGACCAGGAACATAACAATAGTTTTCATTCCTACCACACCATTCTATATAGTACTAAAATTCTAGCCAGAGCAATCAAGCAAGAAAAATAATTAAAAGGTATTTAAATCAGAAGAAAGAAGCAAGACAGTACATGTTTACAGATGACATAATCTTATATATAGAAAACCTTAAAGATTCTACCCAAAAAAACTGTTGGAACTAATAAATGAATTCAGTAAAGTTGCAAGATACAAAACCAACATACAAAAATCAGTCACATTTCAAAATATTAGCAATGAACTATTTTAAAAAGACACAAACAATGCCTTTCACAATGGATCAAAAACAATCAAATAGTAATAAATTTAACTAAAGACATGAAAGATTTATACACTGAAACTGTAAAGCACTGTTGAAAGAAATTGAAGAAGATGCAAATAAATGGAAAGATATCCTTTGTTCGTGGATTGGAAGAATCAATATTGCTAAAATGTCCATACTACTCAAAGTCATTTTTAGATTCAATGCAATATTTATTAAGATTCCAATGATAATTTTTAAAGAAATAGAAAAAAATAATTCAAAAATTCGTATGGAACCAAAAAGACCTAAAACAACCAAAGCAATCTTGAGAAAGAAAAACAAAGTTGGAGGCATCACATTTCCAGATTTCAATCTGCATATAAGCATATGGTAATCAAAACAATATGGTACTGGCATAAAAGCAGAAACATAGGTCAATACAACCAAACAGAGAAATGAACCCACATGTACATGGTCAACTAGTGTTAATATTTGAGGAAGGGACTGAGAATATCCAATGGGAAAAAGAGACTCTTTTCAATAAATGGTGCTGGGAAAATTGGATATTTACGTGCAGAAAAATAAAACTGGACTCCTCTCTTAAGTCACTGAAAGCAGGGGAAATTGGTGAAGGTGGTCAAAGGATACAACCTTCTAGTTATAAGATGAATAAGTTCTAGATAGGTAATGTCCACACTGG
The DNA here is from genome assembly GCF_016772045.2 of Ovis aries. NCBI lineage: Eukaryota > Metazoa > Chordata > Mammalia > Artiodactyla > Bovidae > Ovis > Ovis aries. The sequence goes on from NC_056070.1 coordinate 3,705,613, forward strand.
TGACTATAATTAACAATAATGTGTACTTAAAATGGCACCCCGCTCCAGTACTCTTGCCTGGAAAATCCCATGGATGGAAGAGCCTGGTAGGCTACAGTCTGTGGGGTCGCAAAGAGTTGGACACGACTGAGCGACTTCACCTCACCTTACGTTAAAAGTTCTTAAACGAGCAGATCTTAAGAAACTACTACATTGTAAATCAACTATATTTTAATTAAAAAATTTTTTTAAAGATTTCGCATCAGACATACACACAAATGGTAACTATTTGAGGTAATAAGTGTATTAACTAACCTTATCATGGTAATCATTTCTCAGTACAGACATACATCAAATCATCATGTTATACACCCAAGCTTACACAATATTGTATGTCAATTATATCACAATAAAGTCTGGGAGGAAAGTGCTCCAAAGGTTACAAAAAGGGGTATTTGGTCAGAATGCCAACTCTGCACCCTGAACACAAAGAAATTCTATTGAAATGAAATATAAGGATTTAGGTAAAACATTACTTGTCTTTAAAGCTAATTGGAACAGGCTACCACCAATATTTTTAAAACCTCACACTTATAGATGAGTTGGGCAGATCCATCTTGAAAAATTTATATTTAGAATTGGAAACTGCTCATCAAGATTTCTGGGGTCTTTCTCCATCTCTTGAAGCTAGTTCTGCTCAAGAGGAAAATTTAGAAGATTTTGTTGCTTTAAATGTCGCTTTCATGAGGTTATGGATAAGGTGCAATTTCAGGTTGAGCATTTAACCTACACTGGGAGATGAATGAGTTCAGGACTGTTTCTATTGAAAGAGCTACTGAAAACCGTGGATGTGGGAGCTGTAAAACATAACATCTATTACTGTATTAAATATTCATAATTATTCTCTTTAAAACAAAATTTTGTGTTGCTTTACAAAAAAAAAGAATCTATAAAAGATTAGTAAAATAGAAATACAAGTTTATAAACATAAAAAGCCAGATTGCTAAGAGTCTGCACTCCAAATGCAGGGAGCCCAGATTCAATCGCTGGTTAGGGAGCTATATACCACATGTCTGAACTAATAATTCATGTTCCACAACTAAAGATTCATGTTAGGGAAATTAAATGGAAGTGGTCTTGCTCAGGCTTCAGAGCCAAGAGAGCAGAGTGGGCCTCTGACCTTGCTTCTAACCTGCCTGGACACTGCCCTGACTACATGCCTGCTTGTGAATGCGCTGATTCCTACCAGTAATATGAACGGTAATATAGATAAGACACGGAGTAGGTCTTGGAATTCTTAAGCCCCTGGTTGAGGTCTGGCCAACCACACCCAGGGCTTAACAAAATCCTGTGACTGGCAAGATAAACAACATTGTAAAGAAGATTAATGTGAAACCAGAGCTGCAATTTGCTCACACATGATGATACCAGTTTGTGTCCTGGGATTATAAGTAGGAACTCCCCAAAACTGCAATTTTGAAGTCTCAGCCATGGAACAGAGACACTACCCAGGACCTTTTCCCAGTTGAGGCTGCAGCACGGGACTTCCCAGTGCCTCTTGAGCCTGGATGCTAGTCGCCTCAATTAGGTGATATATGTGCTGGTACTCTCCTCCACTATTCTCCTCTTTTCTCTTAATGATTGTATATTGAAAGTAAGTTAGATAATTCTCCATTAAATATTGAAATTATTTATTTGTATATAATGCGTGGTTTCTTTTGTTCATGAATCCTTCGAACCTGAAACAAAAGTTAAAATTTTGGCAAAACAATTCCATGTGCCATGATGAAGATCAAAGATCTTGTGTGCTGCAACTAAGACCTAGTGTGGCCACATGAATAAATAAATAAAAAAAATATTTTTAAAAAATGATAGATTTCACATACACTACTTCAAAAGTGCAAGCTAAAAATTTGCCTGCAAACTTCCTTGTAATCAAACCAAAAAGGGCAAAATAATTTATATTACTCTCATTTTGGAAAGGCAGACTCAAACCAATTTTTTTAAAAAAGAATAAAAAAGTCTTCTAGATGCTAGAAGAAATTTCTCACATGGAATATTGTCCAGAAAGCATTAAGTGATGTAATAAACAATACTCATATCTTTTTTGTAAAACAAATTAAAAAGTGAATGCCATCTGTTTGTTTCTTATAGAAAATGTTGCTAAAAGCTAAAAGAATACTAGTAAAGCAAAACTTGGAGTGGATAAAGCATGGTGCATTCCAATAGCCTAATTTGAGCCAAGATTAGAACTTAGAGAAATAAATAAATCCTTCAAAAGTAAATAGATAGTTTAACTCTTCATTTTAGAGATATCGCATTTTTTCCTCTCTTCCCTCAGCATTTATAATTCCAACAATAATATCTCCTACAAGACAATAATTTTCAGACAAATTGGACAAAGGCAATGGAAAGGCACTGACATATATTCTGAAAGACTGCTCTTCAAGGTCTAGGCCTGTCGAACCACTTGAGAATTTCTGGCTCAGATAACTTCCCTATATATAGTTGCTCTCATCTTTATTTCTCATAGGGGCACAGAAGACTTCCTGAAATTATTTTTCTTAGATGGGCGTCTGAGTACCAATTGCAAGAACATCATATAAAGAAGGTCTGATTGCCAGGAGAACGTTGATAGTTCCACCAGGGTTCTCCCTAGAAGGCAGATTTCAGGAGCATATGTGAGCAAAGTAAGGAGTTTCCTGATGAATATCATTGTATATTCACTTTGGCATTTAAAAAAAAATCCAATTCAGGCTCCAAAATCTCTCATTCTAGAAAAGGCAGAAATGGTATTGGCCCTGATGCTCTTCAAAGTGTAGAACTCCTGGCTTCAAAGAAAACCACCAATAATGCTCCTGTAGACCCTGCAAGGATGATGCCATTCTTTAAAGGAGTGAACTCCACTCTTTACATTCACTCTGCATCTCGAGCTGCATGGGGCAACAAAGGTAGAATTCTCTTTATCAATTTTCATAGTCTTCTCCATCAGAACTCAGAGCATTTGAATTACTTATTCAATTGTCTTCTCCAATAATCAAAAGCTTCACGAGAGAAACCATGAAGTCTTTTCTTCACATTTGTAACTACAAAATCTAACATAGTAACAAATATTATTATTTCTATTTAAGAGATTAAAATAACTGAAGAATTGAAAGGTGAAATTATTTGTCTAGGGTCTTTCAGCTAGTAAGCAGAACTGAGCGTCTAATCTTTATCCATTAAACTCAAACATTTATATTTCTATTTCACTTGCCTCCTTTGTTTTATGGACAAAGAAATAGAGAAATGCAAGAAATGAGTATTGAATGTGTAGAATGTTCTAGATTTAGGATGCTTTCATTAACCCTCACTACCCCATGTACTATTCTGACCTGTCCCCATGACTAAATGTAAATTTCTTAAGATCAGAGACTGTATGTTCTTTTTTGTTTTCCTTCTGTATACTTAGCATGTAGCATTTGGTTCTAAACACAAGAGGAGAATTCTGTGCTAAGTGATTATGAGTGTTTACTAACTGAAGAGTGATAGTTTGCAAAACCAGCTTTTGAAAGTGAGAGGTTGGGAGGATCTGTAGGGGAGAAGTCTGATCAGGATGATAAGGTAGTTCATGTCCAAAGACACACACACATACCTCCTCTACATGGAAATATAGCAACAATAGATAAAATAAAGAGAAACTGTAAGACCATAGTTGGGATACAAATAAATGAGGCAATCCATCGCCCAGAAATTGATCATAAAGGCACACTGATGAGCGGGGCTGCTGGGCCTGGGACTGGAAGGTGGGAAGTAACAGCGGGTGCTCAACAGAAAGCTGGCTCCTATAGAATGACTCTGGCTAAAAATACTTGCTTGTAAACTGAAGCTAAGAAAGAAATCAATAACAGGGATATGAATTTACCCAAGATGAAGTTAATCATATAGAAGAGTGTACGATCAGGCTACTCAAGGTGGCTGTGCTCCTGCTCATCACCTGCCTGACCAGGACCTGCGTCCCCGACACCCTGCTTACAGGGCTGAGCTTCCTACATACTTGCCCCAAGCCTCAGCTAGTGACCGTTCTTATCAAAGTGCGGTGGGGAGCTTGCCCCTCTGCTGGCTTCCCTGGTAACCAATGAATTACTCTGATGTCAGTGCCCCCTATAACTGGTCACTTTACAGTCCTCCCCTGGAGTGAAACCTGCTGCAGCCTTGTCTTGCCCTCCATCCAGTGCACACAGTGGGTTGTTTCTCCAACACCTTGCTTCTGACATGTAAGCTCCCCTATCCATTAAACCACTGGTGTCTCTACTGCTGACACATTAGCTATTTCTTTGGTCTTAAAGATGAGCCAGTACAGGCCCAGGAGGCTGCAGCCCACCAAATAGTCTGATAAAATATTAATAGACATATGTTTAGAAACTCAAAGAGATAGGAAACAAGAAAAAAACTAAGATATAAGATTTGGAGGATAAGAATAAGAAATAATATCACAAACTAATCTTTAACCTTAAAGATTAAAAGTAATGCATATAAAATGAAAATGCAATAGATTGCACATATGCTAGATAAGAAATAGTTGAGAGATTTAGAAAATTACCTAATGATTTAAGTGCTTAATGATTTAAGGAATTTAGTGAATTCATTCAGAACACAGAAACACTGAAATCAAGACCATGAGAGAGAAATCCACTATCATTGTAAGAAATTTTGACACAGCTCAGTAAGACAGTGATAGATTAACCAAAGAAAAAAGTAAGAAGGTCTTAAAGCCTGAACAAGAAAGCTAACAAGCTGGGTTAATAGATGCATTTATAGAATTAATCACATTCTAGGGCACAAAATATATCGACAAATCTTAAAAATTCAGCATTAAACAGCCATAGTATCCAATCATAAATTGATTAAATTACAATCAAATAAAAATATTATTTTAAACATTCACATTAGAAATTTAAAATCCAAATCTTAGCTTACTCTTGATGTAAAGAGAAATCACAATTATTTAGAATAATCACAATTATTTAGAATAAGATGTTAATAAAATTAATTCACATAAAATTTATAGGAAGCAGCAAAATGGTACTTGTATTAAACCTTTAAATTAAAAAAGTTGAAAATAAATACATAAACTAAACACCTAGAAAAAATGAAACTAAAATAAGCCTATAAAATGTAGAAGACAGAAAAAATAAAGATGAGAGTGAATATTTTAAAATAAAATATTTTTTAAAGTATTAAGAAAATCAAAAGCTATTCTTTGGAAAAATCTAAAAAGATACACAAATCTCTAGAAAACCAATAAATAAAATAGTGGGAATATGTACAAATAAATATTATCAGGAAAAAAAAAGGGAACATAATTATGGAAACAGTAGAAAGTTTTAAAACTCATAAGTAAATATTAAATACAACATAGATTCAAATTCATTCTTTAAAACAGACAGTATCCTATAAAGATATCATTTATTAAAATAGTCTCAGACTTCCCTAGTGGTTCAGTGGTTAAGACTCCATGCATCCAATTCAAGGGGCATGGCTTTCATCCTTGATTAGGGAACTAAGATCCCATCTGTTGTTCAGCACAGCCAAAAAATAAATGAACAAATAAACCAGTCTCAGGGAATAACAGAAAATCTGAAAAAATCAATAACCATTAAAGAAATTGCCTAAGTAATCAGTTCTTCCGTTAGTAAGAGTGATGATGGGGTAGAAAGACAGAAGGAAATTGTTTTGGAAGTAAGATGTAATGAATCTACAGGAATGAATCTATAGATAACTTGCATTTTGTAAAGACTGTTTCAGAGAACTGAATTTAAAACAAAGTTGTGGAGAAGCAGGAAAGATGGCGGAGGAATAGGACGGGAAGATCACGTTCTCCCTCACAAATTCCTCAAAAGAACATTTCAACGCCAAGCAAACTCCACAAAACAACTTCTGTAGGCTGGCAGAGGACATCAGGCAACCAGAAAAGCAGACCATTGTCTTCAAAAACAGGTAGGAAAAAATATAAAAGACGAAAAAGGAGACAAAGGAGGTGGGGAGGGAGCTCCGTCCCGGGAAGGGAAGCCCGTCCCGGGAAGGGAATTTTAAGAAGAGAGGTTTCGAAACACCAGGAAACACTCTCCCTGCCGAGTCTGTGGCGAGCCTTGGAAACACAGAGGCAACATAACAGGAAGGAAAAATAGATAAATAATTAAAACCAAGAGATTACAAGCCCAGCAGTAACTCCCCCAGCGGAAAAGCAGCACAGACGCCTGCATCCGCCATTGGGAAGTGGGGGCAGGGCAGGGACGCGCGGGAGGCGCGGGCTGCAGTGCTTTGTAAGAATCGGGCAGGAACGCCCCACGCGCAACCAGAACGATCTAACTTGGGCTAGCAAACCAGACTGTGGGATAGCTACCACGCGAAAAGCTCGAACATAAGACACCGCCAGGACTGAGCACAGAACAAAGGACGGAGCGGGAAAAGCCGGCTGCAGACCATTCCCCGCCGGGGACAGGCAGCCAGAGCCGTAAGGTCTGGAAAGGGGCAATTGCAGACCCGGAGAGACTTTACTTACATAACTGCAAGCAGGCTCCTTTGCTAAGACTTCTGGGGGTGCTGGACAGTCACAGTCTGCCTCACGGGGTGCGCCAGCGGTCCACCCAGAGAGCTGAGCGGCAGCGGCGGAAAAGGTGACAAGCCCCGGCGATCGCGCTCGCCAAACTCCTGAGCTACTCGGACCTGGGAAGGGCACAAAGCGCAGTCCCAGCCGCATTTGTGCCTCTGAGGGCTGCCTGAGGGCCGAACCTGAGCGGCTTGGACCGGGGAAGTGCACGCAGCCTAGGGCCGGCCCCAGACGGTTCCCGGCTGAGCATCGTAGAGCCGGAGCAGTTTGTGCGCCGTGAGAAAGGACAGGTCAAGCGGGGCAGAAATACTGTGTGCACACGACAGTGCTATTTGTTTGCAGCATCCCCCCTCCCCACAGCGCGACTGAACTAGTGAGCCTAAAAACCAGCAAACAGAAGAAGTTAAACAGAGGGAACCACCTTGGAAGTGAGCCCACACGGCCCATAACATCAGAGAAGAGTCAGATATATTTTTAATTTTTAATATTTTTAAAATCATTCTTTTTTTTTTCTTGCCTTTTGCTTTTTTTCTTTTTTTTTTCCGAGCTTTTTTCAATTGTTAAGTCTTCTATTTCTCCTCTAATTTTTATTTCTATAACCTAGTATTACTATTTTTTAAAAAAAGACCTTTTTTTTTTTTTTTTAAGGCAAACACCATATATACTCTTTGGATGGTTGTTGGTGTTTTGTTTTGTTTTTTTTGTTTGTTTGTTTTTAATAATTCTTTTTTCCTTTCTTCCTTTTTCCTTCTGCTTTTCTTTAATATTGTATCTTTGAAAATCCAACCTCTACTCCAGATTTTTAATCTTTGTTGTCAATTTTGTGCATTTAAAAACCCAAACTTCACTACCCAAGTTTACCTGAGAGCGAGATTACTGGCTTGTCCACTCTCTCCTCCTCTGGCCTCTCCTTTTTCTCCACCAGGTGGCCTCTGTCTCTTTTCTCCCCATCTCTTCTCTATCCAACTCTGTGAATCTCTGTGTGTTCCAGACGGTAGAGAACACCTAAGGAACTGGTTACTGGCAGGATTTGTCTCTCTCCTTCTCATTCCTCTCTCTTATCCTCCTGGTCACCTCTGTCTACTTCCTCCCTCTCCTCTTCCCATATAACTCTGTAAATACCTCTGAGCGGTCCAGACTATAGAGCGCACATAAGGAAGTGACTACTGGCTAGCTTGCTCTCTCCTCTCTTGATCTCACCACATCTCATTCCAGTTACCTCTAACTACCCCTCCATCTTCTCTTCTCCTTGTAACTCAGTGAACCTCTCTGAGTGTCCCTCAAGGTGGAGAAACTTTTCATCTTTAACCTAGATGTTTTATCATCGGTGCTGTATAGATGGAGAAGTCTAGAGGCTACTGTGAAAATAAAACTGAAAACCAGAAGCAGGAAGCTTAAACCCAAAGCCTGAAAACATTAGAGAACTCTTGAATTCAGGGAACATTAAGCAATAGGAGCTCATCTAATGCCTTCATACCTACACTGAAACCAAGCTCCACCCAAGGGCCAACAAGTTCCAAAACAAGACATACCACGCAAACTCTCCAGCAACACAGGAACACTCCCCTGAGCCTCAATATACAGGCAGCTCAAAATTATCCCAAAACCTTTGATGTCTCATAACCCATTACGGGTCACCCCACTGCACTCCAGAGAGAAGAAACCCAGCTCCACCCACCAAAACTCCAACACAAGCCTCCCTAACCAGGAAACCTTGACAAGCCACTGATAGAACCCCACCCACAGTGAGGAAGCTCCATAATAAAGAGAACTCCACAAATTATCAGAATATAAAAAGGCCACCCCAAATACAGCAATATAACCAAGATGAAGAGACAGAGGAATACTCAGCAGGTAAAGGAACAGGAGAGTTGCCCACCAAACCAAACAAAAGAGGAAGAAGTAGGAATCTACCGGAGAAGGAATTCCGAATATTGATAGTGAAAATGATCCAAAATCTTGAAATCAAAATGGAAACACAGATAAATAGCCTAGAGACAAGGATTGAGAAGATGCAAGATAGGTTTAACAAGGACCTAGAAGAAATAAAAAAGAGTCAAAATATAATGAATAACACAATAAATGAGATCAGAAACACTCTGGAGGCAACAAATAGTAGAATAACGGAGGCAGAAGATAGGATTAGTGAAATAGAAGATAGAATGGTAGAAATAAATGAATCAGAGAGGAAACAAGAAAAACGAATTAAAAGAAACGAGGACAATCTCAGAGACCTCCAGGACAATATGAAACGCTCCAACATTCGAATTATAGGAGTCCCAGAAGAAGAAGACAGAAAGAAAGATCATGAGAAAATCCTTGAGGAGATAATAGTTGAAAACTTCCCTAAAATGGGGAAGGAAATAATCACCCAAGTCCAAGAAACACAGAGAGTCCCAAATAGGATAAACCCAAGGCGAAACACCCCAAGACACATATTAATCAAATTAACAATGATCAAACACAAAGAACAAATATTAAAAGCAGCAAGGAAAAACAACAAATAACACACAAGGGGATTCCCATAAGGATAACAGCTGATCTGTCAATAGAAACTCTTCAGGCCAGGAGGGAATGGCAAGACATACTTAAAGTGATGAAAGACAATAACCTACAGCCCAGATTACTGTACCCAGCAAGGATCTCATTCAAATACGAAGGAGAAATCAAAAGCTTTACAGACAAGCAAAAGCTGAGAGAATTCAGCACCACCAAACCAGCTCTCCAACAAATTCTAAAGGATATCCTCTAGACAGGAAACACGAAAGGGTGTATAAACCCGAACCCAAAACAATAAAGTAAATGGCAACGGGATCATACTTATCAATAATTACCTTAAACGTAAATGGGTTGAACGCCCCAACCAAAAGACAAAGACTGACCGAATGGATACAAAAACAAGACCCCTCTATATGCTGCTTACAAGAGACCCACCTCAAAACAAGGGACACATACAGACTGAAAGTGAAGGGCTGGAAAAAGATATACCACGCGAATAGAGACCAAAAGAAAGCAGGAGTGGCAATACTCATATCCGATAAAATAGACTTTAAAACAAAGGCTGTGAAAAGAGACAAAGAAGGCCACCACATAATGATCAAAGGAACAATCCAAGAAGAAGATATAACAATTATAAATATATATGCACCCAATATAGGAGCACCACAATATGTAAGACAAATGCTAACAAGTATGAAAGGGGAAATCAACAATAACACAATAATAGTGGGAGACTTTAATACCCCACTCACACCTATGGACAGATCAACTAAACAGAAAATTAACAAAGAAACGCAAACTTTAAATGATACATTAGATCAGTTAGACCTAATTGATATCTATAGGACATTTCACCCCAAAACAACGAATTTCACCTTTTTTCAAGTGCTCATGGAACCTTCTCCAGGATAGATCACATCCTGGGCCATAAATCTAAACTTGATAAATTCAAAAAAATCGAAATCATTCCAAGCATCTTTTCTGACCATAATGCATTAAGATTAGATCTCAATTACAGGAGAAAAACTATTAAAAATTCTAACACATGGAGGTTGAACAACACACTTCTGAATAACCAACAAATCACAGAAGAAATCAAAAAGAAATCAAAATATGCATAGAAACTAATGAAAATGAAAACACAACAACCCAAAACCTGTGGGACACTATAAAAGCAGTGCTAAGAGGAAAGTTCATAGCAATACAGGCATACCTCAAGAAACAAGAAAAAGTCAAATAAATAACCTATCTCTACAACTAAAGCAACGAGAAAAGGAAGAGTTGGAGAACCCCAGAGTTAGTAGAAGGAAAGAAATCTTAAAAATTAGGGCAGAAATAAATGCAAAAGAAACAAAAGAGACCATAGCAAAAATCAACAAAGCCAAAAGCTGGTTCTTTGAAAGGATAAATAAAATTGACAAACCATTAGCCAGACTCATCAAGAAGCAAAGAGAGAAAAATCAAATCAATAAAATTAGAAATGAAAATGGAGAGATCACAACAGACAACACAGAAATACAAAGGATCATAAGAGACTACTATCAGCAGTTGTATGCCAATAAAATGGACAACGTGGAAGAAATGGACAAATTCTTAGAAAAGTACAATTTTCCAAAACTGAACCAGGAAGAAATAGAAAATCTTAACAGACCCATCACAAGCACGGAAATTGATAATGTAATCAGAAATCTTCCAGCAAACAAAAGCCCAGGTCCAGATGGCTTCACAGCTGAATTCTACCAAAAATTTCGAGAAGAGCTAACACCTATCCTCCTCAAACTCTTCCAGAAATTGCAGAGGAAGGTAAACTTCCAAACTCATTCTATGAGGCCACCATCACCCTAATACCAAAACCTGACAAAGATGTCACAAAAAAAGAAAACTACAGGCCAATATCTCTGATGAACATAGATGCAAAAATCCTCAACAAAATTCTAGCAATCAGAATCCAACAACACATTAAAAAGATCATACACCATGACCAAGTGGGCTTTATCCCAGGGATGCAAGGATTCTTCAATATCCGCAAATCAATCAATGTAATTCACCACATTAACAAATTGAAAATAAAACCATATGATTATCTCAATAGATGCAGAGAAGGCCTTTGACAAAATTCAACATCCATTTATGATAAAAACTCTCCAGAAAGCAGGAATAGAAGGAACATACCTCAACATAATAAAAGCTATCTATGACAAACCCACAGTGAACATTATCCTCAATGGTGAAAAATTGAAAGCATTTCCCTAAAGTCAGGAACAAGACAAGGGTGCCCACTTTCACCGCTACTATTCAACATAGTTCTGGAAGTTTTGGCCACAGCAATCAGAGCAGAAAAAGAAATAAAAGGAATCCAAATTGGAAAAGAAGAAGTAAAACTCTCACTGTTTGCAGATGACATGATCCTCTACATGGAAAACCCTAAAGACTCCACCAGAAAATTACTAGAGCTCATCAATGAATATAGTAAAGTTGCAGGATATAAAATCAACACACAGAAATCCCTTGCATTCCTATACACTAATAATGAGAAAGTAGAAAAGAAATTAAGGAAACAATTCCATTCACCATTGCAACGAAAAGAATAAAATACTTAGGAATATATCTACCTAAAGAAACTAAAGACCTATATATAGAAAACTATAAAACACTGATGAAAGAAATCAAAGAGGACACTAATAGATGGAGAAATATACCATGTTCCTGGATTGGAAGAATCAATATAGTGAAAATGAGTATACTACCCAAAGCAATTTACAAATTCAATGCAATCCCTATCAAGCTACCAGCCACATTTTCACAGAACTAGAACAAATAATTTCAAGCTTTGTATGGAAATACAAAAACCTCGAATAGCCAAAGCAATCTTGAGAAAGAAGAATGGAACTGGAGGAATCAACTTGCCTGACTTCAGACTCTACTACAAAGCCACAGTCATCAAGACAGTATGGTACTGGCACAAAGACAGACATATAGATCAATGGAACAAAATAGAAAGCCCAGAGATAAATCCACACACATATGGACACCTTATCTTTGACAGAGGAGGCAAGAATATACAATGGAGTAAAGACAATCTCTTTAACAAGTGGTGCTGGGAAAACTGGTCAACCACTTGTAAAAGAATGAAACTAGATCACTTTCTAACACCGCACACAAAAATAAACTCAAAATGGATTAAAGATCTAAATGTAAGATCAGAAACTATAAAACTCCTAGAGGAGAACATAGGCAAAACACTCTCAGACATAAATCATAGCAGGATCCTCTATGATCCACCTCCCAGAATGCTGGAAATAAAAGCAAAAATAAACAAATGGGATCTAATTAAAATTAAAAGCTTCTGCACAACAAAGGAAAATATAAGCAAGGTGAAAAGACAGCCATCTGAATGGGAGAAAATAATAGCAAATGAAGCAACTGACAAACAACTAATCTCAAAAATATACAAGCAACTTCTGCAGCTCAACTCCAGAAAAATAAACGACCCAATCAAAAAATGGGCCAAAGAACTAAATCGACATTTCTCCAAAGAAGACATACGGATGGCTAACAAACACATGAAAAGATGCTCAACATCACTCATTATTAGAGAAATGCAAATCAAAACCACAATGAGGTACCACTTCACACCAGTCAGAATGGGTGCGATCCAAAAATCTGCAAGCAATAAATGCTGGAGAGGGTGTGGAGAAAAGGGAACCCTCCTACACTGTTGGTGGGAATGCAAACTAGTACAGCCACTATGGAGAACAGTGTGGAGATTCCTTAAAAAATTGCAAATAGAACTACCTTATGACCCAGCAATCCCACTTCTGGGCATACACACCGAGGAAACCAGAATTGAAAGAGACACATGTACCCCAATGTTCATCGCAGCACTGTTTATAATAGCCAGGACATGGAAACAACCTAGATGTCCATCAGCAGATGAATGGATAAGAAAGCTGTGGTACATATACACAATGGAGTATTACTCAGCTGTTAAAAAGAATTCATTTGAATCAGTTCTGATGAGATGGATGAAACTGGAGCCGATTATACAGAGTGAAGTAAGCCAGAAAGAAAAACACCAATACAGTATACTAACACATATATATGGAATTTAGGAAGATGGCAATGACGACCCTGTATGCAAGACAGGGAAAGAGACACAGATGTGTATAACGGACTTTTGGACACAGAGGGAGAGGGAGAGGGTGGGATGATTTGGGAGAATGACATTCTAACATGTATACTATCATGTGAATTGAATCGCCAGTCTATGTCTGATGCAGGATGCAGCATGCTTGGGGCTGGTGCATGGGGATGACCCAGAAAGATGTTATGGGGAGGGAGGTGGAGGGGGTTCATGTTTGGGAATGCATGTAAGAATTAAAGATTTTAAAATTTAAAAATAAAAAATAAAAAAATAAAAAAAAATAAAACAAAGTTGTTCAATCCTTCTAGAAGGCTAGTTGGACCCAAAATGAAAAGGGACAATACAATTACAGCCTAAGAATTGTGAGTATTATGAATAGAGATGCAAAAGTCAGCTGAATTTAGCAGAATTTTCAATATGACCAAGTTTAGTTCCAGGATATAAGAATGGATGAATATCAGAAAACCTACTAATATTTCATGTGATATTAGCAGATAAAAGGAAAATTTTTGTATGATGCAAAAATTTGATAAATTTTAGCATTTACTCATTCAAGACAGAAATTCTTGCTTGATAAGCTAGGCCTAAAGGGAAACTTCTTTAACCTAAAAGGAATTTTTGTCAAAACTTGCATCAGACAGCACACTCAATTGTAAACTGTAATTCTATCACAATTAAATAAGGAATAAGATAGATTTAATTGCCATCTGCTTTTCAGTCTTATGCTGACGATACCATCCAATGCAACTAACCAAGCCAAGAGAGGAAGGCCTTAGGAAGTATAAAGATTGAATCAAAACACTACCCTCCTTTTCAGTTTCCTTCTGTCCAACCCCATCCATAGTAGATTTTCTGATATTCGTGCTTGAACTAAACTCTACTTGGCCATAATGAAGATTCTGCTAAGTTCAACTAACCTCCGCATCTCTAGTCATAATATTCTTAATTCTTAGACTATAATTACATTGTCCCTTTTCATTTGGGGTCCAACTAACCTTCCAGATGGAAGGCCAACTTTCTCTCATTTTCAACTTTCTTCACACGTACTCTTACTTCTTCTAGGGACCCAAGTCCCCACTCCATTCTGCTCTGAATCAAAGACACCCTCTCCTCCAAGTGTCACATAGAAAAGTGGTTAACTTGCCATTCCGTGGGTTGAGGAAGAAGACATATCACAGAGGTTTTCATTGTGATTTATAAGTTTGATTTTTCTATAAGCAGTTGAAAATTCCAGATAACTTCTGACAGGGTGGAAATTAACTTTCTCCTGAAATCCTTCATCAAATTACAAATGAGATTTTTTTTCTCAGTTATATAACTTTGTTGTTACTGTCATTTGTCCTTTGTCTGGGCTCAATTACAAGGCAAACCTTGGCAAAGAAGACCTCCATGGTAATCACCTTAACCCAATTCTTATGGCTTTTTCCTGTCTAGGAAACAGGGGTGTGTGTGTGTGTGTGTGTGTGTGTGTGTGTGTGTGTGTGTGCGTGTGCATGTGTGTGTGTGTGTGTATGTATGTTAGTAGCTCAGTCATGTCTGATTCTTTGCAACTCCATGGATCTTAGCCTGCCAGACTCCTCTGTCTATGGAATTCTCCAGGCAAGAATATGGGAGTGGGTTACCTTTTCCTTCCCCAGGGAATCTTCCTGACCCAGCGATCTAACCTGGATCTCCCACATTGCAGGCAGATTCTTTACCATCTGAGCCACCAGGGAACCTTTGTATCAACATCTGTCCTTGAAAAATATAGTTGTTCTTTGACTTAGCAATCATACTCTTAGGAATTTACTCTAAGGAAACTATCAGATGTAATACAAGGATATTTGTCCCAGCATTACCTATAATAGAAAACATTTTCAATTAATATAAATTTACAATATAGAAATCAGTAAATTATAGGCCATTAATCTCATAAAATGTTTTTCAGCCATTAAAGGAAAAATGATGCTGTAGGAAAATATTTATCGACATGAGAAAAATATTCTTGATATCTTGCTAAGTGAAAAAGCAGGTTGTACAATTTTGTTTGATACACATTGTTATTATTTACATAGTCACCTGAGTGGGAAATTATTGAGAGGATCTATAACCAAAACTTGTTTATCTCAGAATAGTATGGTTACAATTATTTCTGTTTTATTTGTTTGTTGTTTTTCATTGTGTTTTTTCACGTGTTCCAAATAAGAAAGAAAAAAATTAGCCCCTGATAGCTGTCAGTTGGAAGCTGCTGCTGCTGCTAAGTCGCTTCAGTCGTGTCCGGCTCTGTGCGACCCTATAGACAGCAGCCCACCAGGCTCCCCCGTCCCTGGGATTCTCCAGGCAAGAACACTGGACTGGGTTGCCATTTTCTTCTCCAATGCATGAAAGTGAAAAGTGAAAGTGAAGTCGCTCAATCGTGTCCGACTCTTGGTGACCACATGAACTGCAGCCTTCCAGGCTCCTCCATCCATGGAATTTTCCAGGCAAGAGTACTCGAGTGGGGTGCCATTGCCTTCTCTCAGTTGGGAGCTAGACTGCCTCTAATAGCCAGATCTTAGTGTTCTACTGAGGAACATAAACTGTTTCACACCTTCATCTGTGACCATGATACAGCAAGACAAACACAAGACTATCCTCTAAACATGCCTGAGTGAAGACAAAAACAAAAACTCTGCAAACCACAAACAGCCAAACACAAGGGACTGCAACTTCTTTGCCATTTATAACATTAGCCCCCTCTGCTCCTTCCTAGATAAAAGCTATTAAGAACCCCAATCAAAAATTTTCCCTTCTTCCACTTCTTAACAGCATCAATCCACAGCAAACCTACAAAGTCCTTGAACCCTGCCCCAAATCACCTAGCACAGCTTAATTTCATAACGAGCCCTGAAGCACAGCCCTAGGGTGCTTCCCAGAGACCTCCGTGGCCATGAGCAGATCAATCTAACTGTTTTCTAACAGTTCTCTGTTAGAAATCTAACTGTTTTCCTACAGTTCTGTTTCTGCTGGCCTTCAGCCAAAGGTGGTCATTGACAAAGATGTATGCACAGAGTATGTATCCTTCTGTAATTAAAATTATAAATATCTAAAAATCAAAATTAAATAATTCCAGGTGACTTTTGATCTCTTACAAAGAGGTATACCCTCAGTTTCCCCTGGGTTCTTGAGTTTATAACCAGCCAGCCCTCTGGCCCAGCACAGGAGGTATCCATAGATATCATCACCATAGGTAGCTCCATAGGTATCATCACCCAGGCTTGGAGTTGGTTCTCTCCCTCTGTGGTCACAGAGATCATCATTCTTGCCCTACCTGCCTCATGACAACAGTGTAAAGAGGTGACACTGTTTGTAAGTTATAAGCAAACTTGAAAGTAGCTAAAGAGATAACCATTTAATCAATAAAGATTTGTCAAGTGACTTCAGCATATATATAATGTTCTCAGTCCTATCAAAGAGCTCCAACTGAAAAGGAACTGAATCCTAAGTCTGTCTCTAAGAAAACAGGGAAATAACAGAATGGCACTGTAGGGAAATTAACAAGATGGCACCAGTCAGGCCCTCTGGCCCCCTGTTCTGTAAACAATGACTTTGCAAGGTTATGTAACAGCTGAGGTCATTTATAGCAATGCGCATGCGTGTCCCAAGGTACTCACTTGGTCACTGGTTACTCTGTGTGGTATGCCTGTATAAGCTTTACCTGGAAAAGCCCTGAAGGGTTGTGTGCAGTTATGTTGTGTTATGTCTGCTGCTACGGCATCAGCCAGTAGAGAATAAACGTGTCTGCAGTTCCTACAGCTCCTCGCATTTTTTTCCAGCCTTGTAGCTCACACCTTGCCTACCCTGGGTTCAGCGAACAGTGCATACAGTGTGAACAATAAGACAGTTGGCAACATACAGAGGATCAGCAACGTGGGCATTCAGTTCAGTTCAGTCGTTCAGTCGTGTCTGACTCTTTGTGACCCCATGGACTGCAGCACACCAGGCTTCCCTGCCCATCACCAACTCTTGGAGCTTGGTCAAACTCATGTCCATCGAGTCGGTGATGACATCCAACCATCTCATCCTCTGTCATCCCCTTCTCCTCCAGCCTTCAATCTTTCCCAGCATCAGGGTCTTTTTCAATGAGTCAGTTCTTCGCATCAGGCGGCCAAAGTGTTGGAGTATCAGTTTCAGCATCAGTCCTTCCAATGAATATTCAGGACTGATTTCCTTTAGCATTGACTGAATGGATCAAGGATCATTTAAAATAATAGAAAACATCAACAATGATTCCCTCAGAAATCATCAAACAATATAAATTCATTTATTTGGGACTTCCTTAATTCAGCTTAATAGGGAAAATCAATTTTAATCTAAGAAATTAAAAAATCAAGTTATTTGTCCCAAAAGCAATTTTTCTTACAGTTTTCTAAACCTTTGCATCAATTTTCATGCAGAACTATGAGTCAGCTACCTCTGACTCAATTGACTGTTTTATTAAATCAGTAGAAGAAGGGAAGAAAATAAGAGAAACAACACAGTGTGTTAATATGTAATTCCATGCTAGAAACAATCATTTCTTAACTTCTAAAAGGGTAGGAATAATAGGGCAATGATCAGAAATGAAGAAATGAGGGGGGTCACAAAATAATAACTTGGATAGCTTTTAAGAGCAACTAAACCAAAATGAATAGATGTAGAGATACCTCAGTGCCAGTGGCATAGTTTACTATGTGAGCTGTTTCAAACTATTTAAGAAGGTATTCTAAATGAGGTTAACATTGGAGTCTTAATGAAACTAAGGATTTCTCATAATGTTTTCTTTCCAAACATGATGAGTTTTATTTTTCTTTTCTGTTTTCTTAAAAATAGAAATCAGCTGTTTTCATTTATAAATATTTTATTGAAAAATGCATTATGAGGGACTTTTAAACCAGCTCTTAAGCAAACAAATGGAATCCTTGACCTTCTTTGCAAAAACTCAGATGTTTCTTATCTCACTTTTTAAAATATAAAAAGGGGACTAGTCTGCGGTCATAAATAAGATTTCACAGAACTAAGATGCCAAGATTAAAATCTTTCTCCTACATGGCTATTTAATGCATTAATTACTAAAGGAAAATAAGTTCAAAACTAGACTCCAAGAATTGATAAGGGGTTACATTTAAGCTACAGGGATCCCCTGGTCCCAGCAGGTAACTCTTTGAGCTTTCAGGCTTCTTGTTTCCACTGTAGATGATTAGAAATGCTTTGGTGGGCAGATGCGTCATTTGATAAGGACGTGATGCAGCCACTCACAGAGCTGACAGTGGTACCATGCTGGTTTCCAGACCAGAGCATTGCCTCAGCACCCCATCAACACCCAGGGCTGTGCGTCTTATAGAAATGCCCTCTGTGCAGGAGCTTAGTACCATGTTTTGTTTTGTTTTGTTTTTTCCTTCTCTTACATTCCCTGTTGAAAGTCCTCATTTTTCCACTTATAAGTATCTGGCAATGATTACAAAATAAATGAAATAAAGAGGAAAAGACTTGTCATATTTCAAGATAGAGGATAGGTTTGTAAGGGGACAAAAATCCCATCATGTGATATTTGTATCTAAGTAGAAAGCATCACACAATAATCTATCTTCTGCATCTTTTTTTTTTTTTCCCAATAAAACACTCCTGTTTGCAGACAAATCTTTTTGGTCAGTGTTGTACACGATAGGTTGCATCTTCCTTTGGCAAGTTGCCCTTGACACTTGTGATACCAGGACACTATAACTGGGGATTGTTTTCAAAGTTGATACATTTCAGTGTTGACTGCAATTTTTAAATTGAAGATGATGAAAAGTGAGGAAATACGCAGTGACTGTCACAGCCTGAGTCAATTCATATTTAGAGACTCACACACTCTATTTCCTTTTGCACTGTGTCATGATGCTGGAGGCGTGAGGTATTAGGATACACGTAAAGGATCACCAGAATGACTAAATAATGGAAGGCGCAGACAATGCCTTTTCCTCTTCCAGAAGTTAGCAAATATACAAGTCTTGTGTACCTGGAAAGATTCCACTTCCTGTTATCAAATTAAGTCATATGGACCCTGTTTGGGCCATAGCTCAGCCCAGGCAGGGGAGGGTTCTCCTTCTGTTGGGGTTTGAGTAGTCAAATAACAAAACCCAAGCTGAGATTGATGTGGCCAGGGGCCAAAGAATGAAAAAGCAGGAACTAAGTTCATAATCAACCTCTTGCTCATTCGGTGAGGGATTTAATTTCAAAGAATAAAGGTAAAGATAAAAGGAGGAGAGGTGAAATGGGGAGGTGTGTACATTAGTCTACCTGGGAAGGAGAAGAAATTCTTTGAGGGAGTGGGGTGCCACACCCTTTTTATCCTTTTATGGCTCTTACTGTCTGGTCCTAGCTGCTGGCAGGAGTGACATTTCATATAACAATATAGCCAAATCAGCAACCAGTGAGACTCGGGGTCTGTTGAAGGTCAGATTTGGTGTCATCTCGGTCTGAGCTGGTTCCTTTTCCTGTTTTTTGGTTTGTAACTTCCTTTCTTATCTCTGGACCCTTTAACTTAATGATTTACATTAACTTCTGCTTAGGGTGAGAGTTAGAGGATTTTTAGCAAAGACCTACAGCATCTCTAGCAACATTCTTACCCTGAAACTACCTAGCACTCACTCTAGGTGAAGCCACAGAATCCCAGACCTCTGGTATTAAGAGAAAGGCAAATTAGACCTTTTGGTGACTTGTAACTTTAATCTCTCACAGTGTCCTAGACTTCACTAGATTGTCCTGGAGAGCTTTTTAAAAATACTTGTGCCTGTGCTCCAGAAATTCTGATTTAATTCATCTGGCACGAGCCTGTGGTATCTGTATTTTTAAGGAAATTCTAGGGGATTCTCATATTCATCCAGGATTGAAAACCACTGAATTAAACTCTGGGTCCATCTCTGGTCTACTAAATGCAAATTCTGGGGAAAAGTCCCTGGTAAATTGTGTTTGCCAAGCTTTCCCAGAGCTCTAATGTCAGCAAAGACTTTGCAGATTCAATATTTAATTAGGTTCTTGCTATAACCTGGCTTTGTGGTAGTGACCATGAAGATATTTTCTCCTTTGTGTGGTTTCAGGAGGCTAGAGGATTCACCCAAGTTCTTCTGGCCAGAAGTGACAGCTTGGGCCAGATCTTCTGCCTACAGCTGTTTAATACACAGAATCTCAACTACATAGATGAGTGGTAAGTCTAGCTCTTGGCTAGATTCTAAGTGCTTCACTCTTCTATTATATTTCCATTTCCTCTTTGTTGAGGAATAGCAGAGATTTCCCTACAATCTTGCACCCCTTTAATGTTCCAAAGTCCCTTTTTAAACTACTTTTCTCCTTTGCTCCTTTGCACCGTCTTGGCACACTGTATATTCTGCCACTGTTTATTTGGCTTCTGATGCTGTATATGCCTTTCCTGCCAATGATGACTGTCATACAACCCTAGGGGACTGGCTTGGGATTTTCCCTCTAAATTAGAGGCCCTGGGAAGCTCTAGAGGGCAGAGCCCATTCAGTACTGCACAATCTGAATTCCTGGGCTGACCTGAGACAGCAGCCATAGGCCATTTAACTGTTCCCATTGGGCTCCTATTATATGCAGATTACTATGAGACTTTAGGGGTAGAA
This sequence comes from Ovis aries, assembly GCF_016772045.2. NCBI lineage: Eukaryota > Metazoa > Chordata > Mammalia > Artiodactyla > Bovidae > Ovis > Ovis aries. The sequence continues at coordinate 3,726,446 of NC_056070.1, forward strand.
AGGCAAAGAGGAGTTCTTACCTTATCTGTCTGTGTGGCTTATTGTCTGCCCCAAGCCCTAGGGATTTTCATGTGTTGTTAACTACTCTCTGCCCAGTTCCTGGAGGTGGTCCTCAGGAAATAGTTTGAATGAGTAAAAGTTTGAAACACTGGAGGCTCCATCATCTCTAGGAAGCAGTTTTCTTAGTTCTTTAATGCATTGCACCCATAATATTTCCTAAACTACCCAATGGCCAACGTGGTCTAGTTTCTAGCCCTGTTTTGCCTTTATTATGATTTGTTAAAATCCTTCAAGCTAGACTCCAGCAGTATGTGAATTGAGAAGTTCCAGATGCATAAGATCGGTTTAGAAAAGGCAGAGGAACCAGAGATCAAATTGCCAGCATTCGTTGGATCATAGAGAAAGCCAGGGAATTCCAAAAAAAACCGTCTACTTCTGTTTCATTGACTACACTAAAGCCTCTGACTGTGTGGATCACAACAAACTGGAAAATTCTTAAAAAGATGAGAATACCAGACCACCTTACCTGTTTCCTAAGAAACCTGTAGATGGGTCAAGAAGCAACAGTTAAAACTGTAATGAACAACACACTGGTTCAAAATTGGGAAAGGAATACATCAAGGATGTATTATTGTCACCTTTCTTATTTAACTTCTATGCAGAGTACATCCTGCGAAATGTCAGGCTGGATGAATCACAAGCTGGAATCAAGATTGCCAGGAGAAATATCAAGAACCTCAGATTTGCAGATGATACCACTCTAATGGCAGAAAGTGAAGAGGAACTAAAGAGCTGCTTGATGAGTGTGAAAGAGCAGAGTGAAAAAGCTGTCTTAAAACTCAAGACTAAGATCACAGCATCCAGTCCTATCACTTCATGGCAAATAGAAGGGAGAAAAATGGAAGCAGTGACGGATTTCTTTTCTTAGCCTCCAAAATCACTGTGGAAAGTGACTGCAGACATGAAATTAAAATATGCTTGCTTCTTGGGAGGAAAATTATGACAAACCTAGACAGCATATTGAGAGAAGGCAATGGCACCCCACTCCAGTACTCTTGCCTGGAAAATCCCATGGATGGAGGAGCCTGGTGGGCTGCAGTCCATGGGGTCATGACTGAGCGACTTCACTTTCACTTTTCACTTTCATGCATTGGAGAAGGAAATGGCAACCCACTCCAGTGTTCTTGCCTGGAGAATCCCAGGGATGGTGGAGCCTGATGGGCTGCCGTCTATGGGGTCACACAGAGTCGGACACGACTGAAGCAATTTAGCAGCAGCAGCAGCAGCAGACAGCATATTAAAAAGGAAAGATATCACTTTGCGGACACAGCTCTATATAGTCTAAGCTATGGCTTTTCCAGTAGTTATGTATGGATGTAATAGTTGGACCATAAAGAAGGCTGAGCACCGAAGAATTGATGCTTTCAAGCTGTGATGTTGGAGAAGACTCTTGAGAGTCACTTAGAGAGCAAGGAAATCAACCCTGAATTTTCATTGGAAGGACTGATGCTGAAGTTGAAGCTCCAATACATCAGCCACCTGATGTGAAGAGCTGACTCATTGGAAAAGACCCTGATGCTGGGAAAGATTGAAAGTAAAATGAGAAGGGGGCCTCAAAGGATGAGATAGTTAGATAACATCACCAATTCAATGGACATGAATTTGAGCAAACTCAGGGAGATAGTGAAGGAAAGGGGAGCCTGGCGTGCTGCAGTCCAGGGGGTTGCAAAGAATCAGACACAACTTAGCAACTGAAAAACAACAACAACAATGATTTGTTAAACACGTTTCTCTTCCATCATTGAAACCATCATTTCAGTTTTATGGTTAATATAGAGACAAGACGGAACCATCTTTTGTTGTTTATTTCAATTAAAAAAAAAAAAACATGAATATACCAAAGGCGGGGGGGAATGTAAGACTCTTCTCAATAGGCATGCTATGCTCCGTTTTTCTTATCACGTATTGGTCTCTGGAGATCAACTTCTTCCTGAGGAGACCGAGGAAGGGAGCTCCATGTACCAAAGCTTTGAAACAGTGTGAGATGAAGAGATGTGCCTTTGGCCTAGTAGGAATAGAGCTTTCCAAATTTGTGGTTCAACTTTACAATGAGACAGAACTGATGTCAGTTAGGAAAGTGGTTTATTTTCTCTAGAGGTTATATTGAAATGTTCACTGACGTTTCATTTAGTGATGATGAAAATGGCAAAAATAAATGTGCATTAGTCTATTTTATTTGAGGTGGGATCAAAGATCTCTCCAACGTGCTGGACACACCATGGCCTTACCAGCCAAGAGGGAGATGACTAAATAGGAATCTGTTGCAAATACTCAATCAGTACATATGATCTAAGTTTCAGAAACAGAATTTCCAACCCCTGTAATTCTACTGCGCACCATCATTGGTGGAGGTTGCCAAACTGAGAAAAAATAAAATACAAAGCAGTTGAACACACCCTTACATAATACATAGTTTTTATTCTGCCAGCAATAAAACATCCTCAGAGGACCCAGAGTCCCACATTCCTAAGGACCATGCCTGACATTGATTGATTGTTTTCTAATACATTTTCCAAGCTACCTGGTCGAATGTGCTCACCGCAAATCTGGCTCAAATTCTGGCCAGTCCTTCTGAGTCATCCTGCGTGACTATCCTCATCTGCACTGTGCTTTCTGCTCAGCTGATGTCATTTCAATCAGACTTTCTAATTCACCCTTTGGGTTGATGTGATGCTCTGAAAAGGCCCCTCCTGCCTGTTCCATGGGCTCTGCATGGTACCTCCCCAGCTGTTGAGGGTAGAGACCCTATGCCTTCCTATCCTGAAGTCACTTAGTATTCCATATACAACAGGAGCCCAGTGAGTGCAGTGAGAGGACCTGTGGCCACTGTCCTGCAGCTGGCTGGGTTTCGGACCATGCAGCACTGGGTAGTCTCCCACTAGGGGCGGTTCCCAGGGCCTCTAACTTACAGGGGGGATCACACAGTCACACAGGTGGCAGTAAAGTCATGTTGTAGAACGAGGAGTCAGGTGGGTGTTCAAAAAGAAAGAGCCATCAGGGGAGGGCCTAACAAGATGGCTGCATGGGCCTTAGTACTTCCAGCTGCGTGGCCCTTACCCTGGTGGTCAGAGAGCAGAGCCCTAGGGAGCTGAGTTGGTCCCTATTGCTATGGTAAACCACCACCTGCTTGCCTTCTACCCTCCCACAGAGCAGCTCTTTCTTCCTTTCTCCCTTCTGACTCTTCTGACTTCACCCGTCCTCCCCTTTTCTTTGCTGCCTTCACCTTTCATGGAGAATTTCCCACAAGGCTTTATGTCCAAGGCCATGAAGAGTCAAAGGTGAGCACAACTTGATCTCTGCCCTCTAGAAAATTAAACCACTTTGGAGCGATGAGGCCTGAACCCGGGTAGGAGCCAGAGAATAGTCAAATGGGTGGAGCATTTACTGAAGAGACATTTCGCAAAGATGTTGATAGTGTCAGGGGAGCTGAAAAGGATTGAGAAAACCCAAGAATCAGCAGTACAGGGAAGACAGGACCGCCTTAAGCCCAGAGGAGCAAAGAAAGAGTCAGAAAGAATTACGGTAGGGGAAGAGGGGCTGGCCTGAAAGACATGCAGCCTCAGGGTCTCCATATGGATGCTTCCTTGCTTCTCAGGTCCCTCTGTCTCATCTGCTGCTCCCCTCCAATCTCTCCCTATGGCCCTAACTCAAGCCTTTATTCTCTACTGTCTTTTCTTTCTCCATCAGAAGACTCTGCCCCTTCCTGATATTCACAGGCACCCTCATCAAATAATGTGTACAAAATAGTGCATTTATAAATGCTTATACAAATGGTTTTAAAGTCATATTCTCATTTAAGAAAATAAAAAGCTATGCTGTCACATTTATCTATACAAGTTCAGAGAGAGGACTTTGTGTCTAAAATGATGGACAACAATGAGAGGGCCAATAAAAAACAAAGAATACAGAAAAATCCCAAGAAGACAGGCCACAGAAGCCCAGAGCAAAAATAGTCACTAATTTAACAGTGCAAGATAAATTAATAGAAAGAAATCCAAAAAGATGAGAAGATGAGATGAGACAAACGAGACAGAGTTGTGAGGGACCTACACAAGTGCTTTTTGAATTCATGGCAAATCCCTAGTGGCTCAGAGGATAAAGAACCTGCCTGCAATGCGGGAGACCCAAGTCTGATCTCTGGAGAAGGAAATAGCTACCCACTCCAGTATTCTTGCCTGGAGAATTTCATGGACAGAGGAGCCTGGCAGGCTACAGTCCATAGGATTGCAAAGATTCAGACATGACTGAGCAGTTAACACTATTCCTGCTACATTGCTTCTATCTCCCAAGCAACTCATCTGTAAAATGGTTCGTGTCAAGTACATTTGGTTATGACCACCATAGGAACAATAAAAGTCATAGTAATCAAAATTATACTGTTTCCTAAACATGCTATATTATCCATTTTATATTTAGTTACACTGAGCTTTGACACATGCAGAATTTCATCAAAACACCCTTGTGTAATTTCATGAGAAGTACATTTCACAAAAACTCTGCTTGGCTGATCTTGAAGGAACCATTCTCTGAGCCCATTTGCTAGGCTGCTGTCTGGAACATGGAGTGGGACTGGGATGAAATCCATGATGGGATTGGCAGGTGGTTAGCCAGCTTTGGACAGAATATTTCAAATAAACACCTGTGTGTTACTTTAGAATCTTCTGCAGTTTTGACTTTAATAGATTTGAAATATTTCAAACACGTTTAAAGTTCACATGCTTTTAGGTTTTACACCAAGGCTCAAACTGGAGCAAGCACTTTTTTTTCTTTAATTTTTTCTCCTGCTATTTCAATGAGAAGCTGCAAGACTTGCTTTCAGTTTCATAGTCACCACTGAACAGCAGCACCTGTGGACCATGTCCCCGGAGCAGGCTGACATGAGAACTGCAGCACAACCCAGAGGTTTGCCACATCCACCTGCTCGTTTGATTGTGACATTTCTGTGTACTCCTCTGACATCACTAACTTCCAAGCCACCCTCAGAGATCTGGCTCTCAGCTTCTCCTTGGCAGCTGTGAAGACTAGACATCATAAAGGAGCTTGCCAAAAAGTCACATAAGTGCCCCTAGGACTGAAATTTTGAGCTCTTCTCCATTAACAGACAGACACTACTGACGCTTGAAACATGCCACTAATTAAATGCCCTGCTGCTACTGCTAAGTCGTTTCAGTCGTGTCCAACTCTGTGCAACCCCAGAGACGGCAGCCCACCGGGCTCCCCCATCCCTGGGATTTTCCAGGCAAGAACACTGGAGTGGGTGGCCATTTCCTTCTCCAATGCATGAAAGTGAAAAGTGGAAGTGAAGTTGCTCAGTCGTGTCCGACTCTTAGCGACCCCATGGACTGCAGCCCACCAGGCTCCTCCATCCACTGGATTTTCCAGGTAAGAGTACTGGAGTGGGGTGCCGTTGCCTTCTCCAAATTAAATGCCCAGACAAGTAGAATATCATCTTGGTGCTGACTGAACAAAAGAATACATATTTAACTGAGTCTGTAAATATCTTACCTATAGGAAGAGATAGAAAAATGTGGTCATTATGATTGATTTTCTGCTATTTCTTAGAAATATACTAATCCAGCAGTCATTTTATTTGTCATATCACAATGGAGTTAGTGATGCTTTGGTTTTGGTTTGTCAGCACCAGGGGTGGCTAGCATTTGGGATTTATGCACTACAAGATTTTGTCCATTTTGAGAGATCTTTTTTTTTTCTGTGACTTTCCCAAGCCCATTTTTAACATTTCGATATTTCCATCCTATTGATCCCTCCCCCACAGCTTGAATGTCCAGAGCAGGAAGCTGAGCAAGTTAGGAGCATGAGCAATGTAGAAATCCATGGAAAGGTGGCTGGAAAGCCCAGTGACCCACAGCAAAGTATCTCATGGCAAGTACATTTGGTTATGACCAGTGTAAGAACAATAAAAGGCACAGTAATCAAAATCACACTGTTTCTTAAACATGCTTTATTATCCATTTTGTATTTAATTATGTTGAGCTTTGACCCATGCAGAATTTCATCAAAATGGGTTTCCTGATTACTTGGTAGTCACTCTGAATTGATGATCTGGGAGAACAGGGCAGGTGTGCAGTAGCCCAGAGCTGAGGAGCTTTAGCTGAGTGCAGAGAATCAGACGTGGGCTCCTTTGCCGATCTTGTGTATGATAACTCCGTCTTCAGAGAGCTGACCTCTCACCGCCTGGGACATCAGGCATCAATACCTTTGTCTCAGGATGCTCGTGGTACATTGCTTCTTAAGATGCAGACTTCTCCCACCTGCTACTCCACATGTCCATGAATATTCATTTTCTCCAATATGAAAAAGCACTGCTCTGCAGATGAGCTCTAGGTCTTTGCCATCATTGCTCTTAATGCCAGGGCTTCAAACTTCTGACCTTCATGCCCTTCCTTCTACTTCTCTCTCTTTTCTCTTGTTTACCCATGATTCTCCGAGTCCTTCTGCGTTCCTGCCCATGCCGTCTTGGGCAGGTTATTTCACCTTACTTGTGCTCTAGTTTCCCAATATGTAAAGTGAGGGTGATAAAAATAGCATTGGCTTCCTAGGATAGTTATGAAGTTTGAATGAATTAATACCTGGAAACGGGTATCTAGTATATATTAAACAATAAGTAAATGTTATTTGATGCTGTTGTTTCACTTATATATAAAAACATCCATAGAGAGATGTTTCCTTCAGGTCAGTTACTAAGTTAACCAAAAAACACTCATGGGGGTAGATTCTTTTAAAACTTCTGATGTGGGTTCTAGGGCTGCTGTTTGGTTTGGGGTTTTTTCCCCTACTAAATTCCTTCCTCAGTTTTTGGATATTAACTGGGGCCTTGTTTGAGTTGCCAGGCATTCAGTTTCTGAATAAAGTTTCCTGAAATAATGGGAAAGCAAATTTATTCCTATGAGTACATTGCTTAAGCCCACAAGAGTCTCATTTACTTTGAAATGATATCCAAAGAATGTGTGGGAGCTGAAGAAAACTGAATAAAGAAGCCCCAAAATGATTAAAAGTTTTAGAAAGAAATGTGTGAATATACCTAGGGTTCTATGGCCTTGAGAAAAGGAGGTTAAGGGGAGATTTGACAACAGTCTTCAAATATTTCTGTACTTATTAAGAAAAGGATCCTAGCTCGCTTCTCTCTCAAGGCTCAGATAAGAAATTAGTCAAGTTTATTTGATTTTTTAATGATTTCTTATTGAAGTATAGTGAATTTACAGTATTGTGTTAGTTTCAGGTATACTATAAAGTGATTAAGTTGTATATATAATATATAATTAGTAATTATATGATATTAAGGTAATTGATATAATTATATACAATTACAGTGTGTGGGACTTCCCTGGTGGACCTGTGGTTAAGAATTCATGCTTCCCATCTTTTCTGATCACAATGCAGTAAGATAAGATGTCAAATACAGGAAAAAAAACTATTAAAAATACAAACATATGGAAGCTAAGTAACACACTTCTGAATAACCAACAAATCACAGAAGAAATCAAAAAAGAAATCAAAATATGCACTGAAACAAATGAAAATGAAAACACAACAACCCCAAACCTATGGGATTCAGTAAAAGCAGTGCTAAGGGGGAGGTTCAGCAATACAAGCTTACCTCAAGAAACAAGAGAAAAGTAAAATAATTAGCCTAACTTTACACCTAAAGCAACTAGAAAAAGAAGAAATGAGGAAGCCCAGGGTTAGTAGAAAGAAAGAAATCATAAAAATTAGGGCAGAAATAATTGAAAAAGAAACAAAGGAGACCATAGCAAAAACCAATAAAACTAAAAGCTGGTTCTTTGAGAAGATAAATAAAATAGACAAACCATTAGCCACACTCATCAAGAAGAAAAGGGAGAAGAATAAAATCAACAAAATAGAAATGAAAATGGAGAAATCACAGCAGACAACAGAGAAATACAAAGGATCATAAGAGACTACTATGAGCAACTATATGCCAATAAAATGGACAACTTGAAAGAAATGAACAAATTTTTAGAAAAGTATAACCTCCCAAAACTGAACCAGGAAGAAACAGAAAATCTTAACAGACCCATCACAAGCACAGAAATTGAAACTGTAATCAGAAACCTTCAAACAAACAAAAGCCCAGACCAAATGGTTTCACAGGTGAATTCTACTAAAAATTTAGAGAAGAGCTAACACCTATCCTACTCAAACTCTTCCAGAAAATTGCAGAGGAAGTTAAACTTCCAAACTCATCCTATGAATCCACGATCACCCTAATACCAAAATCAAACAAAGATGCCACAAAAAAAGAAAACTGTAAGCCAATATCACTGATGAACATAGATGCAAAAATTCTCAACAAAACTGTAGCAAACAAAATCCAACAACATATTTAAAATATCGCATATCATGACCAAGTGAGCTTTATCACAGGGATACATGGGTTCTTTCATATTTGCAAATCAATCAATGTGATATACCACATTAAAAGATTAAATGATAAAAACCATACAATTATCTCAATAGATGCAGAGAAAGCCTTTGACAAAATTCAACATCCATTTATGATTTAAAAAAAAAAAAACCTCCAGAAAGCAGGCATAGAAGGAACATACCTCTACATAATAAAAGCATATATGATAAACCCACAGCAAACATTATCCTCAGTGGTAAAAAATTGAAACCATTTCACTTAAAGTCAGGAACAAGACAAGGGTGCCCACTCTTACCACTACTATTCAACATAGTTTTGGAACTTTTGGGCACAGCAATCAGAGAAGAAAAAGAAATAAAAGGAATCCAGATTGGAAAAGAAGTAAAATTCTCACTGTTTGCAGATGACATGATCCTCTATATAGAAAACCCTAAAGACACCACCAGAAAATTACTAGAGCTAATCAATGAATATAGTAAAGTTGCAGGATATAAAATTAACATACAAAAGTTCCTTCCATTCCTATACACTAACAATGAGAAAATAGAAAGAGAAATTAAGGAAACAATTCCATTCACCATTGCAATTAAAATAATAAAATATTTAGGAATACCTGAAGAAACAAAAGACCTATGTATAGAAAACTATAAAACACTGATGAAAGAAATCAAAGATGACACAAATAGCTGGAGATTTAGACCATGTTCATGGATCGGAAGAATCAATATAGTGAAAATGAGTATGTTACCCAAAGCAATCTATACATTCAATGCAATCCCTATCAAGCTACCAATGGTGTTTTTCAGAGAACTAGACCAAATAATTTCACAATTTGTATGGAAATACAAAAAACCTCGAATAGCCAAAGCAATCTTGAGAAAGAAGAATGGAACTGGAGGATTCAACCTGCCTGACTTCAGACTATACTACAAAGCTACAGTCATCAAGACAGTATGGTACAGGCACAAAGACAGAAATATAGATCAGTGGAACAAAATAGAAAGCGAGAGATAAATCCACGCACCTATGGACACCTTATCTTTGACAAAGGAGGCAAGAATATACAATGGAGAAAAGACAATCTCTTTAACAAGTGGTGCTGGGAAAACTGGTCAACCACTTGTAAAAGAATGAAACTAGAACACTTTCTAACACCATACACAAAAACAAACTCAAAATGGATTAAAGATCTAAATTTAAGACCAGAAACTATAAAAACTCCTAGAGGATTCTGGGAGGTGGATCATAGAGGATCCTGCTGTGATTTATGTCTGAGAGTGTTTTGCCTATGGAGATTCCTTAAAAAATTGCAAATAGAACTACCTTATGACCCAGCAATCCCACTGCTGAGCATACACACCGAGGAAACCAGAACTGAAAGAGACACATGTACCCCAATGTTCATCGCAGCACTGTTTATAATAGCCAGGACATGGAAACAACCTAGATGTCCATCAGCAGATGAATGGATAAGAAAGCTGTGGTACATATACACAATGGAGTATTACTCAGCCGTAAAAAAGAATTCATTTGAATCAGTTCTGATGAGATGGATGAAACTGGAGCCGATTATACAGAGTGAAGTAAGCCAGAAAGAAAAACACCAATACAGTATACTAACACATATATATGGAATTTAGAAAGATGGCAATGATGACCCTGTATGCAAGACAGGAAAAAAGACACAGCTGTGTATAACGGACTTTTGGGCTCAGAGGGAGAGGGAGAGGGTGGGATGATTTGGGAGAATGGCATTCTAACATGTATACTATCATGTAAGAATCGAATCGCCAGTCTATGTCTGACGCAGGATACAGCCTGCTTGGGGCTGGTGCATGGGGATGACCCAGAGAGATGTTATGGGGAGGGAGGTGGGAGGGGGGTTCATGTTTGGGAATGCATGTAAGAATTAAAGATTTTAAAATTAAAAAAAAAACTCCTAGAGGAAACCATAGGCAAAACAATCCCCAACATAAATCACAGCAGGATCCTCTATGACCCACCTCCAAGAGTAATGGAAATAAAAGCAAAAATAAACAAATGGGACCTAATTAAACTTAAAAGCTTTTGCACAACGAAGGAAACTATAAGCAAGGTGAAAAGACAGCCTTCAGAATGGAAGAAAATAATAGCAAACGAAGCAACTGACAAAGAATCTCAAAAATATACAAGCAACTCCTGCAGCTCAATTCCAGAAAAATAAATGACCCAATCAAAAAATGGGCCAAAGAACTTAAACAGACATTTCTCCACAGAAGACATACAGATGGCTAACAAACACATGAAAAAATTCTCAAAATCACTCATTATCAGAGAAATGTAAATCAGAACCACAATGAAATACCATCTCACGCTGGTCAGAATGGCTGCTATCAAAAAGTCTATAAACAATAAGTACTGGAGGAGAGGGTGTGGAGAGAAAGGAACCCTCTTACACTGTTGGTGGGAATGCAAACTAGTACAGCCACTATGGAGAACAGTGTGGAGATTCCTTAAAAAACTGGAAATAGAACTGTCATATGACCCAGAAATCCCACTGCTGGGCATACACACTGAGGAAACCAGAATTGAAAGAGACACGTGTACCCCAATGTTCATCGCAGCACTGTTTATAATAGCCAGGACATGGAAAGATGTCCATTGGCAGAAGAATGGATAAGAAAACTCTTGTACCTATATGCAATGGAATATTACTCAACTATTAAAAAGAATGCATTTAAATCAGTTCTCATGAGGTGGTTGAAACTGGAGCCTATTATACAGAGTGAAGTAAGTCTGAAAGAAAAACACCAATACAGTATCTTAACACATACGTGAACTGTGAACTTCCAGATGTTCAAGCTGGCTTTAGAAAAGGCAGAAGAACCAGAGATCAAATTGCCAACATCTGCTAGATCATCGAAAAAGCAAGAGATTCTGGAAAAACATCTATTTCTGCTTGATTGACTGTGCCACAGCCTTTGACTGTGTGGATCACAATCAACTGTGGAAAATTCTTCAAGAGATGGGAATACCAGACCACCTGACCTGCCTCTTGAGAAACCTGTATGCAGGTAAGGAAGCAACAGTTAGAATTGGACATGGAACAACAGACTGGTTCCAAATAGGAAAAGGAGGACATCAAGGCTGTATATTGTCACCCTGCTTATTTAACTTGTATGCAGAGTACATCATGAGAAACGCTGGGCTGGAGGAAGCAGAAGCTGGAATCAAGGTTGCTGGGAGAAATCTCAATAACCTCAGATATGCAGATGACACCACCCTTATGGCAGAAAGTGAGGAGGAGCTAAAAGCCTCTTGATGAAAGTGAAAGAGGAGAGTGAAAAAGTTGGCTTAAAACTCAACATTCAGAAAACTAGGATCATGGCATCTGGTCCCATCACTTCATGGAAAATAGATGGGGAAACAGTGGAAACAGTGGCTGACTTTATTTTCTGGGCTCCAAAATCACTGCAGATGGTGATTGCAGCCATGAAATTAAAAGATGCTTACTCCTTGGAAGAAAAGTTATGACCAACCTAAATAGCATATTCAAAAGCAGAGACATTACTTTATCAACAAAGGTCCATCTAGTCAAAGCTATGATTTTTCCAGTAGTCATATATGGATGTGAGAGTTGGACTATAAAGAAAGCTGAGCACAGAAGAATTGATGCTTTTCAACTGTGGCATTGGAGAAGACTCTTGAGAATCCCTTGGACTGCAAAGAGATCCAACCAGTCCATCCTAAAGGAGATCAGTCCTGGGTATTGGAAGGACAGATGTTGAAGCTAAAACTCCAATCTTTTGGCCACCTGATGCGAAGAGCTAACTCATTTGAAGAGACCCTGATGCTGGGAAAGATTGAGGGCAATAGGAGAAGGGGACGACAGAGGATAAGATGGTTGAATGGCATCACCAACACAATGGACATGAGTTTGGGTGGACTCTGGGAGTTGATGATGGACAGGGAGGCCTGGCGTGCTGCAGTTCGTGGGGTCGCAAAGTGTCAGACACAACTGAGATACTGAACTGAATACATATATATGGGATTTAGAAAGATAGTAACAACAACCCTGTACGTGAGACAGCAAAAGAGACACAGATGTCAAGAACAGACTTTTGGGCTCGATGGGAGAAGGTGAGGGTGGGATGATTTGGGAGAATGGCATTGAAACATGTGTATTACCATATGTGAAACAGATCGCCAGTCCAGGTTCGATGCATGAGACAGGGTGCTCAGGGCTGGTGCACTGGGATGACCCTGAGGGATGGGATAGGGAGGGAGGCAGGAGGGGAGTTTAGGATGGGGGACACATACACACCCGTGGCTGATTCATGTCAATGTATGGCAAAACCACTACAATACTGTAAAGTAATCAGCCTCCAATTAAAATAAATAAATTAATTTTAAAAAAATAATTCATGCTTCCACTGCAGAGTGCACAGGTTCAATCCCTGATCTGGGAACTAAGATCCCACATGCTGCATGATGTGACCAAAATTTATTAAAATAAAATTATACAATTATTATTATGTATTCAGTATATATCTATATTAGTTAGTGTTACTCAGTCATGTCCAACTCTCTGCAACCCCATGGACTGTAGCCTACTAGGCTCCTTTGTACATGGAATTCTCCAAGCAAGATCACTGCAGTTAGGTAGCCATGCCTTCCTCCAAGGGATCTTCCCAACTCAGGGATAGAACTCAGGTCTCCTGACATTGCAGGTGGATTCTGTACCATCTGAGCCATCAGGGAAGCCATACACACACACAGACACACATATATGTGTATTTCTTTTTCAGATCCTTTTCCATTAGAGGTTTTCAAGGTTTTTTCTTGAAGTCATTCTTTGTGGTAGGGTTCTGTGATGAAGAGTCATGACTACATTAGATCCTCAGATCATTTATCCAGCTCTAATTTTATTTTCTTGTTGAATCTGGAATGGGTCAACAGGGCTGCCTTCCTTTTGAAGGCTTGGAGGAGAATCTATTTCCTTGCCTCTCATCCCCTAAAGGCTGTCTGCATTTCCAACTCATGGACTCATCTTCTACCTCCAGTTCCAACAGTGTAGTCTCTTCCAGTCTATCTCTGCTCCACACTGCCTCATATGCTTCCTCTGACCCCCCAACCTCCTTTTTATAGGACCTTTTGCTCTTACAGAACTATATTGAAAACACCAAGATAATCCAGGAAAATTTCCCTAATTCAAGGTTTTTAACTTAATCACATCTTCAAAACCCCTTTTATTTAAGGTAACATAGTCACAGGTTCCAGAGATTAGGATGCAGACACCTTTGGGGCTTACATTATTCTTCCTACCATACCATCAACGGGTTCACACTCCACAGATGCCAGAATCACAGTAGCTCTCCATTCTCCCACTTTCTGGACACCTGAAGAGCTGCCTCCCATCTCTGCCCTGACCCTAAGAACTCTCTCGGATATTTGTTGGATCCCCTAGGGATATATTTCATATTCTTGCCTCCAGTACTTCTTGGATGGGGAGTGCAGAGGGTGCCTCTCTAAGGACAGTGTGGCTGTGTCTTCTTGGAAAACACTGATTTCCTACTACTCTCATGAACTGGCTTAGAGAAGAAGTCATCTGAAGTGTTGTCCTCAAGTTGCAGTCCTAGAGACAACAAACAGCAGATTCATCTAGCAAAAGTGGTAAGTTGTACTATCTTGGTTGAACATTCAACCTACAGAATGAGACAATGTGTGTGTAAAATTTGCTTTAAAAGTCTGCTTAGAAATAAGCTTTTTCCCAAGGTAGTGTTTTCATAAGGTTTGAGATTCTTTGGCTTAACAAACAATATTAGCATTGTGCAGAAAAGCAAAACATCTTTCATTTGTCTCCTGGAAACAATGTTTCACCTTCCTTAGCATGTTTTTTTAGGCATTTCCATTTCCCTAGAGCATCCCTAAAGCTTCAGTCAACAAAAATCTCTAAATCTGGTCATCACTACCATCATCAGTTTATGCCAGATTCTCCCAAACAATTATTTGTGTGTGTGTGTCCAACTCTTTGTGACCCCATGGACTGCCAGGCTTCTCCCAGGCAAGGATAATAAAGTGAGTCATCATTTCCTCCTCCAGGGGCATCTTCCCAACCCAGGGATCAAACCCTCCTCTCTTGCATCTCCTGCATTGGCAGGTGGATTCTTTACCACTAGCGCCACCTGGGAAACAATACTTGGCTTAAATATTTGCTTCCTCAAAGCACTCTTGCGTATGTGTTTATTCTTTAAGTAAGTCAAAGAAAAATATTTCTAAAATGTATAACTCTAAGGCAACTTGGAATGTTACAAAACCAAGGCAGGCAATCACTGGGTATGTAATCTATTTAAGAATAAGGATACAGTTGTCTAAAGATACATTAAAAAGTCAACAAAAGGTTGTGAACTTGACTAATCACTGCTCAACACTGATTATATTCAGCTGTGGGCATGTTGGAAAAGGCCAAAATATGCAGTCTGTGAACTGACTCCTATTTAGCTGATTACTTATCTGCATCACAGCAAGGGAAACTTGGGAATTGTGGTCCTACCACTCAAAGCCCTTGAAGACCAACAGTCTTTGGGGAGTGGGCCAAAGATTTGAATGCTTTTTGCTAGTATAATCCTGCTTAAGGCTCATTCCAGGAAACATACCCAGGGCACCATTGATTCAATATTTTGGGCCATTTAAATTGTGCAGCTGGGTCATCACACACTTAATCCTGGGGAAAGGTGAAGCAAACAGTTATTAATACAGCTCAAGATGTCAGTGGCCCATGGCCAATATTTGACATGGCCGTGATTTGATCCCCATGTTAAACACACAAACTGAGAAACTGCTTAAGCCTCTTCTATTTGTTCTACTTTTCTAGAAATCAAGCTTTTGTGTTAGTGGTAGGCAGGTTTTCAGGTGGCCCCACATTTTCTGTTTTTGAGTGATTCTCCCCTCACACAGTTCCTTTAAGGGAACCCCACTCCAAACTGCCAGACTAACATGTTGGACAATGTTGCCGTGTTTTCAAAGAGCTCCCAAAAGAAAATTATGCTTGTCAATGTATAAACTCTGCCACGGGGAGAGGCTTTGTGAATTGAAAGCCTTGCCTTCAGAATTTTCAAAATGATAGCAAATTTAGCCAAATTGGGCAAAAGTGAATCAGGTTTCACAAATTTTGGAATGTTTATTTAAATCTTTAAAACACATGTTGCCACAGCTGTGTTTAGCATAAAATTATGATGAAAATAATCTTAATGAAAATGACGGCATATTTATATAATGCCTTCCATCCAACCAGTGCCAAACCCACGACACAGCTGATCTCATTAGGCCTGACTAAATCCCCTTTGAGCTACAACGTAAATATTAGTTCCAATTTGCAGATGAAGAAATTGGGACACGGGCAAGATTATTTACAGCTAGTAGATTAAGTTATAACTAGCCTGACTCTCCCATCTGTGGAATAAGCTGCCATTAAATCAGACTCTGAAGAGGGGGAGGGAGGAAAGGTGTCCTGTCTCCGAGTTCCCCATGTGGGTTGCCTTGTCCTAGCTGTGGGGGCAGAGCACCATGCCGGAGATGTTATGCAGTGCTCTTTCTAGCAATTCACTGTATGGATCTACAGGCAGATATTATCTTCTCAAAACATAGCAGCGAGGGTGAGAGTTGAAGTGACAGGAAGTTTTCTATCTTGGGTTTCATTGATAGGAAACAAGAGACAGGAAGAGGCTAATTCCAAGCCCCAAATGGCAAGGACCAAGACTCAGCACCCAGCCTGCTCTTCCTAGCATCGTTAGTCAGTCTTCCGTCTGTTTGAAATGTTGGGGATTGGTAAAAACATTTTACA
Source organism: Ovis aries (assembly GCF_016772045.2). Classification (NCBI taxonomy): domain Eukaryota; kingdom Metazoa; phylum Chordata; class Mammalia; order Artiodactyla; family Bovidae; genus Ovis; species Ovis aries. The sequence continues at coordinate 3,742,735 of NC_056070.1, forward strand.
AAAGGTCCATTGTCAGCTCAAACACTTCAGTTTGGTCTACAGAATATTGTCCTTTCCTCAGTCGAGATTCTCTTTAAGTGAGAAAGCTAACCCAAGCAGGCAAGCATATTGCAGATTAGTTCCCATGGGTTTCTGCCAGCAGATGGGTAAAGTTCTGCCCCTCAACTCCTAGAAGGCAGCTGTGAGATGTTACCTTGTAACACAGGACTCAAACCCCCAACCCAAGAAGCACCTGAACACTGGAGATGTATCAATTACCAGTTTTGACTCTCCTTTTAGCACCATATTTTGAATTTTAGCTTTAAAGTAGAAAATAAAGCTCTGCTTCATCTCTGCCAATCAGTACTGATGTTAGGTATGTGTTTTCCAAACTCAGTAAAAAGTTGCCTTTCTTCTACTCAGAAAAAAATTCCATGAATCCATTTTTGCCAAAACCTGAATGAAATCTGTCCAGGAAAAGGCACTCTCTAGAAGGAGAAGAGAAAAACAACTCTTTTGAATGCCATATAGAATTTATCTAAATTTGAACTCTCAGTGCCACACTATATTCAATTTAGTAAAAATATACATACTCACACATGGAGGGAAGCTTTTATTTCCATACTCCTTTTTGCCACAAGAGTGATGGAAATAGTATGTATTTAATACTCTATTTAATTTATATTTTAATAGTTAATAATAATCAAGGCTTTTCCTATATATGGACCCAGCCTCTGACTGGCCTAGGTTATTGATTCACTTAGAACATGACTAAGGAAAGTCATTCAAGCTTTCTAAACCTCAGTTTTCTTATATGTAAAATGGAGATAAAATGGTTGTGAAAATTAAACTTTGACACAGAGCTTTCCCAAAGTAGGCCCTGGATGAATGAAAATTTCCTCATACCATCTTTTCAGTCACCATTCCTCTCCTAAACCTATAAAGATTTGAAAATCAGTGTGCATTTAATAAACTCTGTGTGTGTGTGTGTGTGTGTGTGTGTGTGTGTGTGTGTATGTGTACTAGATACACTAGAATATCAATAGTAGTTATCCCTGGGAAGTAGAATAATAAACAATTTTTATTTTCTCCTCTGTATTTTTCTAATTTGCAAAATTCACCATCATGTACATTTTTAAAGGCTAATTTTTAGAAAAATCACTTTGAAGACCTACTTTGAGAAAAACAAAATTGAGTTGTAAATATTTAGAGCTAACAAAAATAATATTAGAAAAGGTGAACCCCAAGTTTTCTTATATATGAAAGGAAATTGAGGCCCAGAGAGGCCATTTCAACCAAAGACTCTAAGTTGATCTGAGGCTGTAACCCACTTCTTAGTGTAACTGGTACCCCAGAGCTCTCCAGCCTATGAGCACAGATGAGGTAGCAATTTGACCCTAAGTCTTCTGCTCAATACCCCTGTCTGTTCAATGCCTGCCCTACTCAGTGATTCCACTGATTTGCATTGATCTGTACAGGTCAAGTTAACTGGTCTCTATAATGGTATACTGGTCACATACCAGTAGATACTGGTTACATACCAAGATGTGACAGTTGGACCTGGCTGAGCACCAAAGAATTTGGTGCTTTTGAATTGTGGCACTGGAGAAGACTGCTGAGAGTCCCTTGGACGGCAAGGAGATCCAACCAGTCCATCCTAGAGGAAATCAACCCTGAATGTTCATTGGAAGGACTGATGTCAAAGCTGAAGCTCCAATACTTCGGCCACCTGATGTGAAGAGCTGACTCATTGGAAAAGATGCTGGAAAAGATTAAGGGTGGGAGAAGAAGGGGGTGACAGAGGATGAGATGGTTGGATGTCCACCACCCACTCAATGGACATGAGTTTGAGCAATTTCTGGGAGACAGTTAAGGACAGGGAAGCCTGGCGTGCTGCCATCCATGGGGTCACAAAGAGTCAGATACCAGTTAGTAACTGAAAAACAACAACAATAAATAGTGGTCATTAAATTATTTGATATATGTACATCTTATATTGAAGGGCTTACCACCTCTGCCTTTGTCAGTGTCCCAAAATGGGAGGATGAGAAGCAGGGTCCCAGGGGAGATGAATAAGGCACTCATCTAGGTGCCAAATTTAAGGGAGTGTTGAAAAGCTCAGTAGTCAAGACAAATTTTGGTTTTTAAAAATCAAAATCAACAGGAAAATCCTTAAAGAAAAAATATCAAAATTTTAAGCACTGATAGTGTGGTATAACAGAAAATACATATTGGTCTTTGCCTCTGATTTCTGGCAAAGAACTCTAAAGCCCTTGGAATTTCCTGAGTGACAAAAGCATATTTTGTTATTCATAACATGCCTTTTCAATCACATCTGAGTTTATCCTAAGGAGGTGACTCTGGTAGTCAGCAGGAAGAAGTGTGGGTACCTTGGGAACCCCACTTGCAGCTGGCATCTCAAGTGGGAAAGTCTTATGGGTCTGGAGCTTATAACCCATGGTCTGCTTAACTGTCAGAATTGAATTGAATTGAATTGTTGGACACCCAGTTGGTGATGGAGAGCTGGAGAGCTGGTGTGGAAAAAATGACAAGTACACAGTGTTGGGGGAAAACACACACGTTTAGTGTCATAAGTGATGTAAGAAAACACTGCACAGAGAGGATCAGCTGCACTACTGAGCCAGACCATAATGGAGACAGAGGCAAGAGGAAGGGTAGTCATACTGCTCCCATCTTCATGGGAAACTTTGATATTTTGTTTATCAGGGATTGCTGGCATTAATTTTTTTTGATGCTGCACTAAAAGATTTATCCCGATGACCAAAGTTCTTGGCTAATTAAATGAATAAATAGAATAAATGAATAAATAAAATATGGTTAGAATATCTATAATTGAAGCCAAGATTGGACTCTGGATTTCTTATCTGAATGAGTCATCACTGAGAATGAACTGCTCCACAGTCAAGTAATTTCCCTCTTCCCAGATCCCAGGAAAATGAGGCTTTTCTCATTTGTAGACTGTCCCAGCTTCTCAAAATCCACATCCAAGAAAACAAAGCCAAAACAGCCAATAGATTTAACAAAGGGCACCACTAAAATGCAAAGGACTTGAGTTCCGATGAGGTTTTCACTGAATGTGGTCAGAGGTCTGCCTGGGACATAAAACAGAGCAGGTGCTGCATCCTGAAGCTCCCACCAAGGTGACCAGGAAGCAATCACCTGGGGGCATCAAGACTAGAAAGGAAGTCTAGAGTAGGGTGCAGGGAAATGGACCAGGTAGTCCTAAGTCCCTGCAGTAAGAGGCAGACAGCAACTCATGGCCACTCAGGTGATGGCAGCCTTAGTTAATCCCTTATGTTGGAGAAGACTCTTGAGAGTCCCTTGGACTGCGAGGAGATCAAACCAGTCAATCCTAAAGGATATCAGTCCTGGATATTCATCAGAAGGATTGATGCTTAAGCTGAAACGCCAATACTTTGGCCACCTGATGCAAAGAACTGACTCACTGGTAAAGACCCCAGTGCTGGGAAAGATTGAAGGCAGGAGGAGTAAGGGATGACAGAGGATGAGATGGTTGGATGACTTGATGGACATGAGTCTGAGAAAGCTGCGGCAGTTGGTGATGGACACGGAGACCTGGTGTGCTGCAGTCCATGGGGTCACAGAGAGTCACGCACAACTGAGTAACTGAACTGCACTGAGAGCCTGAAAGGAATCAGCTTAGAAAAGAGCAATTCAGATCCCATCATATGCATGGTTTTAGCATCAACTTTGGTGAAAATATATTAAAAGGCATTTTCTACACTGTGCTTCACATATCTACGTGGCTCTTGATTTCTGGAACTCTTCACATAACCTTCAAATCTCTTGGCACCAACACTGGAATACCACAGTTTTTGCTAACACCCAAAGCACCAGGCTTCTCTGTGCTGGAAGTTCCAGTTTGCTGTGTGAAACCACTGTCTCCAGGCAGTTTGGAGCAATGACTGACAGGACTGACAGCAATAATTCTAGAAGCCAAAAGTTGAGGTTCTACAAAGGGGATCACATTTTCTACTCAAGGCCAATTGTTTTCCCAAGCTCTGAAATTTGGATTTTGAATTTTGCCACTTGAAAGATTTTTTTCCACACCCTTCTCACCCCTTTAAAACAGTTCACTCAGTCTTTACAGCCATTTTGGACGCTTACAGAGCATTGGAAGTAATAAAATTCACTGAATTTTATGAGACTTGGTGACATTATTTGTTGAATTCTTTTTTTTCTAAACTGTCTTGATATTTTTTTCTCCAATGTTTTGTGGTACCTCAGGATGCCACAGAACTTTTAAAGTACTTGATCTTACCTCTTGTTCATTTGTGGTATTGTTGCTATTTGGTAGTTTGACTTGATTTTACTTTAGGCTGGGTTTGATTGAAAGGGAATTGCTATAACAGGAGTTTTCCACTCAGCTCAAAAGTTTGAGCTATAAAAGCTTGTGTTTCAGTCTCTATACTAAGAGCAAGGAGAAAATGAGGTCCACATAGGTTGAGGATCTAACCAGTGTCACCCACTGATTGCAGGCTGACCCATGGATGGGACTACTCTCATTAAACCACACAAAGTCTGGCCCACAAGGCTTCTACAGAAAGAGACAGAGTTGCAGCTGGTATTAAAACCTCTTTCCCCTAGAACATGGTGAGATTCCCAGGGGCCTATATGGAACCTGAAACAGGGGCAAGAGGCATGGATCTCAGCCTATCACTGTCCTGACAGTTGGTAGCTGGTGAGGCTAGCCCTCTTCTGTCGTGAGGCTCAGCTACTCCAAGTGTCTTCTGAGACACTCCTCCCAAAAAGTCTGCTCCATGGATCAAAAGACCCAGAGACTTCAGCATCCTCTAAAGGCTTTTGGTGACCTTCTCAACCAATATCCTTGGCTCCATGGCACGGCTCACAATCACAGCACCCCATGCCCACCCCCTACCCAGCCCCTAGGAAGACATTCCTCTCCCTGCCTCCAGATGGGCCACTTCATTCAGCTCTCAGCCCTGGGCTTCATCTCCTATGAGGGCTGAGATATACTGCCTTCTTCTCCATGAAGAGGGAAAACAATGCAAAAGTTATCTGCTTGTTTCCTGGAAGCTGTATAAAGTAAAGCCAGCAGTATTGGTCTAGTTGTAAAAATAAACCAGTCTTTTATTTCTTATAAATCAGTGTTTTCTATGTCTTGGGGCACTTACAAAGAGAAAGGCACTCCATGGGGCATCTCTGTCTACATTGGCATCCCCAGAAACCTTTGAGCCTCCCCTCCCCTCCATCTACCTCTTAGCCTAAACTCCATCTGTAAAACTCTTCACTAAGCACCTACAACCCTGGGCTTTAGTGACCTCTGCTTAGTATTATAAAAATCCCTTAGGGCAGGAGCATATACCATCCTGATCCACTCTAAGAAATGAGGGGCAAGGGAGTAACAGTGGAAGGATAAACACAGATTAACATTGATTTAAGTTATCCAGTCATATCTGGATAATGCTTATGGGGAGAACAGGTTTTTATGGGTTAAAGGTAAAAATATTTTAAAGCATCACTCCAGAGCTTTAAATTGCTTTATGCTAAATAATATTTTAAAGTTATCATATCCAAGACCATAAATAACACTTCAGAAAAGCTTGATAATTACCTTTTTTCTACTTATATTAAACATAATGCCAATTTCTTTCTTAATATTCTTGTTTTATGAAATAAAACACTCCTCTAGTTCTGCTTCCTTCCCTCCTGTATTAGTTTCCCTACGACTTTTGTAACAAATTATCATAAAGTTGGTGGCTTGAAAAGCACAAATTTACTGCCTTACAGCTCTGGAGATCAGAATTCATAAAATCAACGTGTCAGCAGGGCTATGTTCTTTCTGGAAGCTCTCAGAGAGAAACTGTCTCCTTGCTTGTCCATCTTTGGAAGCTGCCAGCATTTCTTGGCTCTTGGCCCCTTCCTTACATCATTCCTCTTGTCATCGCCGCCTCCATCTTCACATCTCTTCCTCTGACTCTGACTCTGTCTCTGTGTTTCACTTATAAGGACTCTTGTGACTTCACTGGGTTCATCTGGATAATCCGGGATAATCTCCCCATCTCAAGATCCTTAGATTGATCACATCTGCAAAGGCCCTTTTGCCACATAGGGTAACATAGAGACTCTGGGGTTGAGAATATCTTTGAGGGGGCATTATTCAGCCGACCACATTCCTGAGCCACTTTGACCATATTTTGACCTCCCTGACCTTGCACTCACTCCTTCCCTGCCACCTTGGCCTCTGGCTCTTCTGGTGTCGTGTCAGACACCAGAGCATCCCTGCTGTTTCCTCTACCAGGTGTCCCTTCCCCTAGTGAGCTTCCTGAACCACTCCTTCTGCTCCTCCAAGCCACTACTCAAACATCACCTTCTCAAAAGCCCTCTTTAATCCACCTTATTTGTAAATTTAGCTTCCTCTCCCTTCTCCAGATGCTTGCTATCCCTTTGTTTAATTAATTTTACTACACAGTAATCACAATCTAATCCACTGTATATTTTATTCATTAACTTTTTTTCTGATTTTTAAAACATTTTTTCTTTTTAAGGGGAAAATAATCACAATATAGTGATGGCTTCTCCTAGTTATCTCTTTTACCACTTTCAAATGTGGGCTCCGGAGGGCAAGGATTCTTATTCTGCTGAATCTTTTGGACTTAGAAAAGTACCTGGCACATAATTAGCCTTCAAAAATATTAGTTAAATAAAATGGGCTGGGTCATTTATTAGAGAATCTCCCACATCAATGTTTTACATTAAGTTTTACATGTTGGGCTGGTTAGACTCTCAATAAACCACATTTTCTAACTTTTGCACCATGCTAAGTAAGTTGGTCACTCACCTAGAACCAGATATCCTGAAATGTAAAGTCAAGTGGGCCTTACAAAGCATCACTACAAACAAAGCTAGCGGAGGTGATGGAATTCCAAATCCTGGAAGATGATACTGTGAAAGTGCTGCACGCAATATGCCAGCAAATTTGGAAAACTCAGCAGTGGCCACAGCACTGGAAAAAGTCAGGTTTCATTCCAATCCCTAAGAAAGGCAATGCCAAAAAGTGCTCAAACTACCACACAACTGCACTCATCTCACACGCTAGTAAAGTAATGCCCAAAATTCTCCAAGCTAGGCTTCAGCAATACGTAAACCATGAACTTCCAGCTGTTCAAGATGGTTTCAGAACCAGAGCAAAGGAACCAGAGATCAAATTGCCAACATCTGCTAGATCATTGAAAAACCAAGAGAGTTCCAGAAAAACATCTATTTCTGCTTTATTGACTATGCCAAAGCCTTTGACTGTGTGGATCACAATCAACTGTGGAAAATTCTAAAAGAGATGGGAATACAGACCACCTGACCTGCCTCTTGAGAAACCTTTATGCAGGTCAGGAAGCAACAGTTAGAACTGGACATGAAACAACAGACTGGTTCCAAATAGGAAAAGGAGTATGTCAAGGCTGTATATTGTCACCCTGCTTATTTAACTTGTATGCAGGGTACATCGTGAGAAATACTGGGCTGGATGAAGCACAAGCTGGAATCAAGATTGCTGGGAGAAATCTCAATAACCTCAGATATGCAGATGACACCACTCTTATGGCAGAAAGTGAAGAGGAACTAAAAAGCCTCTTCATGAAAGTGAAAGAGGAAAATGAAAAAGTTGGCTTAAAGCTCAACATTCAGAAAACGAAGATCATGGCATCTGGTCCCATCACTTCATGGCAAATAGATGGGGAAACAGTGGAAACAGTGTCAGACTTTATTTTGGGGGCTCCAAAATCACTGAGAATGGTGATTGTAACCATGAAATTAAAAGATGCTTACTCCTTGGAAGGAAAGTTATGACCAACCTAGATAACATATTCAAAAGCAGAGACATTACTTTGCCAACAAAGGTCTGTCTAGTCAAGGCTATGGTTTTTCCACTGGTCATGTATGGATGTGAGAGTTGGACTGTGAAGAAAGCTGAGCACTGAAGAATTGATGCTTTTCAACTGTGGTGTTGGAGAAGACTCTTGAGAGTCCCTTGGACTGCAAGGAGATCCAACCAGTCCATCCTAAAGGAGACCAGTCCTGGATGTTCATTGGAAGGACTGATGCTAAAGCTGAAACTCCAGAGGCAGTCCTAAGATGGCGGAGGAATAGGATGGGGAGACCACTTTCTCCCCCACAAATTCATCAAAAGAACATTTGAATGCTGAATAAATTCCACAAAACAACTTCTGAATGCTGGCAGAGGACATCAGGCAACCAGAAAAGCAGCCCATTGTCTTCAAAAGAAGGTAAGAAAAAATATAAAAGACAAAAAGAGAGACAAAAGACGTAGGGACAGAGCTCCATCCTGGGAAGGGAGTCTTAAAAGAGAGAGAAGTTTCCAAACACCAGGAAATACTCTCACTGCAGAGTCTGTGGCGAGCCTTGGAATCACAGAGAGCAACATAATCGGGAGGAAAAATAAATAAATATAAAACCGACAGATTATGTGCCCAATGGTAACTCCCCCAGTGAAGAAGCAGCGCAGATGTCTGCATCTGCCACTAGCAAGCAGGGGCTGGGCAGGGAGGTGCGGGCTGCATTGCTTAGAGTAAGGACTGGGCCTGAATGCTCCGAGGGCAATCTGAGGAAACTAACTTGGGCTAGCAAACTGGACTGTGGGATAGCTACCACTCAAAAAGCCCTAACCTAAGACACCATCAGGCCCACTCACAGAACAAAGGACTGAGCAGAGCCAGCCAGCTGCAGACTGTCCTATCCCCCTCCAGTGACAGGCAGGGTAGGGCAGCCAGAGCCAGAAGGGGGCAATCGCTGCCACAGAGGCATTATCTGTCAAACTGCAAGCAGGCTTCAGTTCTAAGACCTCTTGGGATTCTGGACGGTCAACATCTGCCTGAGAAGGTGCACTGGTTGTACACCCAGAAAACCGAGCAGCAGGGACAGGGGAGGTGATAAGTTGCAGCGACTGTGCTTGCCAAACACCTGGTCACCTGAGCTACTTGGATCTGGGAAGGTAACAAAACGCAGGCCCAACCGAGTCTACGCCTCTGAGGACAGCAAACCCGAGTGCCTGGACCTGAGTAGCTTAGATCTGGGAGGTGCATGCAGCCCAGGGCCAGCCTCAGACGGTTCCCGGCAGAGCAAACTAGAGCCTGAGCAGTGTAGACAGGGAAAGCGCACACGCCATGAGCAGGGGCAAACCGAGTGTGGCTGGGACACTGGAAACACACTCCAGTGTTATTTGTTATCAGCATCCCTCCCTCCCCACAGCACGACGGAACAAATGAGCCTAAGAAAGTGTCCACCACCGCCCCGTTGTGTCAGGGTGGAAATTAGACACTGAAAAGACCAGCAAACAGAGGAAGCTAAAACAGAGGGAACCTCCTTGGAAGTGACAGGTTCAATAGAGTAAAACACTGTAGTTAGTACCAACATTACTTTGCCAACTAAGGTCCATCTAGTCAAGGCTATGGTTTTTCCAGTAGTCATGTATGGATGTGAAAGTTGGACTGTGAAGAAGGCTGAGCGCCAAAGAATTGATGCTTTTGAACTGTGGTGTTGGAGAAGACTCTTGAGAGTCCCTTGGACTGCAAGGAGATCCAACCAGTCCATTCTGAAGGAGATCAGCCCTGGGATTTCTTTGGAAGGAATGATGCTAAAGCTGAAGCTCCAGTACTTTGGCCACCTCATGTGAAGAGTTGACTCATTGGAAAAGACTCTGATGCTAGGACGGATTGGGGGCAGGAGGAGAAGGGGACGACAGAGGATGAGATGGCTGGATGGCATCACTGACCCAATGGACATGAGTCTGAGTGAACTACAGGAGTTGGTGATGGACAGGGAGGCCTGCGTGCTGCGATTCATGGGGTCGCAAAGAGTCAGACACGACTGAGTGACTGAACTGAACTGAACTGAACATAGGAAGGGGCCTACAGATCTTGAGAAATATAAGCCAGATCAAGGAACTGTCCAAAAATGAACAGACCCCACACTGCCCACAACAACACCAGAGAAGGTCCTAGATGTATTTTTACTATTTTTACTATCATTCTTTAATTTTTTTAATTTTTTTAATTTTAAGTCCTCTATTACTCTTTTAATTTTCATTTTTATATCCTACTATTACTTTGCACAAAAAAAGAGAGAGAGACCCTATTTTTTTAAAGCAAACCATATATATATATATATATATATATATAATAATTTTTGTGACTTTTTTCCATTAATATTGTATTTTTGAAAATCCAACTTCTACTTTAGACTTTTAATCTTTGCTTTTTGGTATTTGTTATCAATTTTGTACCTTTAAGAACACAATCTTCAGTACCCATTTTTCCTTGGGAGCGAGATTACTGGCTTAACTGCTCTCTCCCCCTTTGGACTCTTCTTTTTCTCCACCAGGTCACCTCTATCTTTTCCCTCCCCCTTCTCTTCTCTACCCAACTCTGTGAATCACTTTGTGTCTTCTGGATGGTGGAGAACACTTAGGGAACTGATTACTGGCTGGATCTGTCTCTCTCCTTTTCATCCCCCACTTTTATCCTCCTGGCCACCTCTGTCTCCTTCCTCCCTCTTCTCTTCTTTGTATAACTCAGTGAACATCTATGAGCAGTCCAGACTGTAGAGCGCACATAAGGAAGTGATTACTGGCTAGCTTGCTCTCTCCTCTTTTGATTCCACCTCATCTCATCCTGGTCACCTCTATCTCCCTCCTCCCTCTTCTCTTCTCCATGTAACTCTGTGAACCTCTCTGGGTGCCCCTCACTGTGGAGAAACTTTTCATCTTTAACCTAGATTTTTTTTATCAATGGTGCTGTATAGATGGAGAAGTCTTAAGGCTACTGTAAAAATAGGACTGAAAACCAGAAGCAGGAAGCTTAAGTCCAAATCCTGAGAACACCAGAGAACTCCTGCCTCCAGGGAACATTAATCGACAGGAGCTCATCAAACGCCTCCATACACTGAAACCAAGCACCACCCAAGGGCCAACAGGTTCCAGAGCAAGACATACCACACAAATTCTCCAGCAAAACAGGAACACAGCCATGAGCCTCAACATATAAGCTGCCCAAAGTCACTCCAAACCCATTGACATCTCATAACTCATTACTGGACACTTCATTGTGCTACAGTGAGAAGAAATCCAGCTCCACCCACCAGAACACTGACACAAGCTTCCCTAACCAGGAAACCTTGACAAGCCACCCGTCCAACCCCACCCACAGCAAGGAAACTCCACAATAAAAAGAACTCCACAAACTGCCAGAATACAGAAAGGCTACCCCAAACACAGCAATATAAACAAGATGAAGAGACAGAGGAATATCCAGCAGGTAAAGGAACAGGATAAACGCCCACCAAATCAAACAAAAGAGGAAGAGAAAGGGAATCTTCCTGATTAAGGATTCCGAATAATGATAGCGAAAATGATCCAAAATCTTGAAATCAAAATGGAATCACAGATAAACAGCCTGGAGACAAGGATTGAGAAGATGCAAGAAAGGTTTAACAAGGACCTAGAAAAAATAAAAAAGAGTCAATATATAATGAATAATGCAATAAATGAGATCAGAAACACTCTGGAGGGAACAAATAGTAGAATAACGGAGGCATAAGATAGGATTAGTGAGGTAGAAGATAGAATGGTAGAAATAAATGAATCAGAGAGGAAAAAAGAAAACTGAATTAAAAGAAATTAGGACAATCTCAGAGACCTCTGGGACAATGTTAAATGCCCCAACATTCGAATCATAGGAGTCTCAGAAGAAGACAAAAAGAAAGACCATGAGAAAATACTTGAGGAGATAATAGTTGAAAACTTCCCTAAAATGGGGAAGGAAATAGTCACCCAAGTCCAAGAAACCCAGAGAGTCCCAAACAGGATAAACCCAAGATGTAACAACCTAAGACACATATTAATCAAGTTAACAAAGATCAAACACAAAAAAACAAATATTAAAAGCAGCAAGGGAAAAACAACAAATAACACACAAGGGGATTCCCATAAGGATAACAGCTGATCTTTCAATAGAAACTCTTCAGGCCAGGAGGGAATGGCAGGACATACTTAAAATGATGAAAAAAAAAAATAACCTAGAGCCCAGATCACTGTACTCAGCAAGGATCTCATTCAAATACGAAGGAGAAATCAAAAGCTTTCCAGACAAGCAAAAGCTGAGAGAATACAGCACCACCAAACCAGCTCTCCAACAAATGCTAAAGGATCTTCTCTAGACAGGAAACACATAAAGGGTGTATAAACTCGAACCCCAAACAATAAAGTAAATGGCAATGGGATCATACTTATCAATAATGACCTTAAACGTAAATGGGTTGAATGCCCCAACCAAAAGACAAAGACTGGCTGAATGGATAAAAAAACAAGACCCCTATACATGTTGTCTACAAGAGACCCACCTCAAAATAAGGGACACAAACAGACTGAAAGTGAAGGACTGAAAAAAGATATTCCATGCAAATAGAGACCAAAAGAAACCAGGAGTAGCAATACTCATATCCGATAAAATAGACTTTAAAACAAAGGCTGTGAAAAGAGACAAAGAAGGACACTACATAATGATCAAAGGCTCAATCCAAGAAGAAGATAAAACAATTATCAATGTATATGCACCCAACATAGGAGCACCACAATATATAAATGAACCACAAATGCTAACCAGTATGAAAGGGGAAATTAACAATAACACAATAATAGTGGGAGATTTTAATATGCCACTCACACCTATGGATAGATCAACTAAACAGAAAATTAACAAGGAAACACAAACTTTAAATGATACAATAGACCAGTTAGACCTAATTGATATCTATAGGACATTTCACCCCAAAACAATGAATTTCACCTTTTTCTCAAGCACACATGGAACCTTATCCAGGATAGATCACATCCTGGGCCATAAATCTAGCCTTGGTAAATTCAAAAATATTGAAATCATTCCAAGCATCTTTTCTGACCACAATGCAGTAAAGATTAGACCTCAATTACAGGAGAAAAACTATTAAAAATTCCAACATATGGAGGCTGAACAACATGCTACTGAATAACCAACAAATCACAGGAGAAATCAAAAAAGAAATCAAATATGCATAGAAATGAATGAAAATGAAAACACAACAACCTAAAACCTGTGGGACACTATAAAAGCAGTGCTAAGAGGAAAGTTCATAGCACTACAGGCATACCTCAAGAAACAAGAAAAAGTCAAATAAATAACCTAACTCTACACCTAAAGCAACTAGAAAAGGAAGAAATGAAGAACCCCAGGGTTAGTAGAAGGAAAGAAATCTTTTAAATTAGGGCAGAAATAAATGCAAAGGAAACAAAAGAGACCATAGCAAAAATCAACAAAGCCAAAAGCTGGTTCTTTGAGAGGATAAATAAAATTGACAAACCATTAGCCAGACTCATCAAGAAACAAAGGGAGAAAAATCAAATCAATACAATTAGAAATGAAAATGGAGAGATCACAACAGACAACACAGAAATACAAAGGATCATAAGAGACTACTATCAGCAATTATATGCCAATAAAATGGACAACGTGGAAGAAATGGACAAATTCTTAGAAAAGTACAACTTTCCAAAACTGAACCAGGAAGACACAGAAAATCTTAACAGACCCATCACAAGCACGGAAATTGAAACTGTAATCAGAAATCTTCCAGCAAACAAAAGCCCAGGTCCAGACGGCTTCACAGCTGAATTCTACCAAAAATTTAGAGAAGAGCTACCACCTATCCTACTCAAACTCTTCCAGAAAATTGCAGAGGAAGGTAAACTTCCAAACTCATTCTATGAAGCCACCTTCACCCTAATACCAAAACCTGACAAAGATGCCACAAAAAAGAAAACTACAGGCCAATATCACTGATGAACATAGATGCAAAAATCCTTAACAAAATTCTAGCAATCAGAATCCAACAACACATTAAAAAGATCATACACCATGACCAAGTGGGCTTTATCCCAGGGATGCAAGGATTCTTCAATATCTGCAAATCAATCAATGTAACACACCACATTAACGAATGGAAAAATAAAGGCCATATGATTATCTCAATAGATGCAGAGAAAGCACTTGACAAAATTCAACATCCATTTATAATAATAATTTTTTAAAAACTCTCTAGAAAGCAAGAATATAAGAAACATACCTCAACATAATAAAAGCTACACATGACAAACCCACAGCAAACATTATCCTCAATGGTGAAAAATTGAAACCATTGCCCCTAAAGTCAGGAACGAGACAAGGGTGCCCACTTTCACCGCTACTATTCAACATAGTTTTGGAAGTTTGGCCACGGCAATCAGAGCAGAAAAAGAAATAAAAGGAATCCAAATTGGAAAAGAAGAAGTAAAACTCTCACTGTTTGCAGATGACATGATCCTCTACATGGAAAACCCTAAAGACTCCACCAGAGTCTAATCAATGAATATAGTAAAGTGGCAGGATATAAAGTCAACACACAGAAATCCCTTGCATTCTTATACACTAATGATGTATACACTAATAGAGAAATCAAGGAAATAATTCCATTCACCATTGCAATGAAAAGAATAAAATACTCAGGAATATATCTACCTAAAGAAACAAAAGACCTATATATAGAAAACTATAAAACACTGGTGAAAGAAATCAAAGAGGACACTAATAGATGGAGAAATACACTGTGTTCATGGATCGAAAGAATCAATATAGTGAAAATGAGTATAATACCCAAAGCAATCGATAGATTCAATGCAATCCCTATCAAGCTACCAGAGGTATTTTTCACAGAGCTAGAACAAATAATTTCACAATTTGTATGGAAATACAAAAAAACCTCAAATAGCCAAAGCAATCTTGAGAAAGAAGAATGGAACTGGAGAAATGAAGCTGCCTGACTTCAGGCTCTACTACAAAGCCACAGTGATCAAGACAGTATGGTACTGGCACAAAGACAGAAATATAGATCAACTGAAGAAAATAGAAAGCCCAGAGATAAATCCGTGCACCTAAGAACACCTTATCTTTGACAAAGGAGGCAAGAATATACAATGAAGTAAAGACAATCTCTTTGACAAGTGGTGCTGGGAAAACTGGTCAACCACTTGTAAAAGAATGAAACTAGAACACTTTCTAACACCGCACACAAAAATAAACTCAAAATGGACTAAAGATCTAAATATAAGACCAGAAACTAGAAGAGAACAGAACATAGCCAAAACACTCTCCGACATAAATCACAGCAGGATCCTCTGTGACCCACCTCCCAGAATATTGGAAATAAAAGCAAAAATAAACAAATGGGACCTAATTAAAATTAAAGGCTTCTGCACAACAAAGGAAACTATAAGCAAGGTGAAAAGACAGCCTTCTGGATGGGAGAAAATAATAGCAAATGAAGCAACTGATAAAACAACTAATCTCAAAAATATACAAGCAACTCCTGCAGCTCAACTACAGAAAAATAAATGACCCAATCAAAAAATGGGCCAAAGAACTAAATAAACATTTCTCTAAAGAAGACATACAGATGGCTGACAAACACATGAAAAGATGCTCAACATCACTCATTATTAGAGAAATGCAAATCAAAACCACAAAGAGGTACCATCTCATGCCAGTCAGAATGGCTGCTATCAAAAAGTCTACAAGCAATAAATGCTGGAGAGGGTGTGGAGAAAAGGGAATCCTCTTACACTGTTGATGGGAATGCAAACTAGTACAGCCACTATGGAGAACAGTGTGGAGATTCCTTTAAAAACTGGAAATAGAACTGCCATACGACCCAGTAATCCCACTGCTGGGCATACACACCAAGGAAACCAGAACTGAAAGAAACACATTGTACCCCAATGTTCATCACAGCACTGTTTATAATAGCCAGGACATGGAAGCAACCTAGATGTCCATCAGCAGATGAATGGATAAGAAAGCTATGGTACATATACACAATGGAGTATTACTCAGCCAGCCATTAAAAAGAATATATTTGAATCAGTTCTAATGAGGTGGATGAAACTAGAGCCTATTATACAGAGTGAAGTAAGCCAGAAAGAAAAACACCAATACAGTATACTAACGCATATATATGGAATTTAGAAAGATGGTAATGATAACCCTGTATGCGAGACAGCAAGAGAGACACAGATGTATAGAACAGTCTTTTGGACTCTGTGGGAGAGGGTGAGGGTGGGATGATTTGGGAGAATGGCATTGAAACATGTGTAATATCATATGTGAAATGAATCACCAGTCCAGGTTCCATGCATGATACCCGATGCTCAGGGCTGATGCACTGGGATGACCCAGAGGGATGGTATGAGGAGGCAGGTGGGAAGGGGTTTCAGGATGGGGAACACATGTACACCCATGGAGGATTCATGTTGATGTATGGCAAAACCACTACAATATTGTTAAGTAATTAGCCTCCAATTAAAATAAATAAATTTATATTTTTTTAAAAAAAAAGCTGAAACTCCAATACTTTGGCTACCTCATGTGAGGAGTTGACTCATTAGAAAAGACCCTGATGCTGAGAGGGATTGGAGGCAGGAGAAGAAGGGGATGACAGATGATGAGATGGCTGGATGGCATCACGAACTCGATGAACATGAGTTTGAGTAAATTCCGGGAGTTGGTGATGGACAGGGAGGCCTGGCATGCTGCTATTCACGGGGTCGCAAAGAGTCAGGCACGACTGAGAGACTGAGCTGAACTGAACTGAAATAAGTTTTGTGGACCCACTGAAGGAAGAGTTCTGGGCCTTTGCTATCTATTATATATTCATTCATTTAATCCTCGATTTGTGCCACTCTCCAATTTATTTGATCCAGGAAACCAGTTCATGGTTGGGCAGAGGAAGAGAGGTCTCCAGGTTGAGTGGACTAGGAGAACGGACTCATGGGTCAACTGCTCTTTAAATACCCTTCTGAGCAGGCCTCCTAATTTTAGGTGCATTACACCCTCAGTTCCAGGAGTACCAGGTGCCATTGCCTCCTAGGATTCTGGAAAACTCTGCAGTAGACATTTCCACTTAATATATTGTTTTTCACTTTTCTTTATATCTTTTACCACTCGTTCAATTGCTTTCCAGCATCCTAAGTTTGATTGCTGTTGTCTCCTCTTTGCTCATCCTTCCTTTGGTGTTTACACCCTTAACAAATCCTTTCAATGTTATTTTTATTAGTTTTACGAGGTAATAAGAGTAAATGTACACCCCAGACCCACCATCCATTAGAAAATGCCAGTTGAAAAGTGGAGATATTTCACCCAACAGAGTTTACTCAGGGTTAAACATGGTAAATTGGGTCCTTAACAAAGAGATCAGTAACTATAGGGGGATGATTGTCACATTTTTGACTGCCCAACCTCCAAATCAAAAGCTTAAAAGTTCAGTCTTAGCTCTTCCTAACTTCTGGCAACTACTTTGCAGGCAGAGAATTTGAAAATGGCCCAGTTGATCATCACAGCCTAAGGCTTTGAATCTGAAGCAAGTATCACAAAAAACAAGAGCAATTGCAGAAGATTCCTTGGTGTCTCAGGGGCCTCCAGGGTCCAGTCCCAGTTCCAGGGTGGGATACAATGCTTGACAGCTCTGTGCATCCTTTCCTGCTTCTTCTTCCACTTCTGAGTCAGTTTCTCTGACCTCCCCACTATTTTGTTACTGACCCATTAGCTCTCTAATAAATTTATTTTGTCTTAAGATAGTTTAAAATAGACAAATTCTCATGTTTATAACTAAGAAAGCTGTTATTAAATACACTTCTGTTCCTTTCTAGAGTTTAAGGATCCCACCTTGTGCATCACAGGAAAGTTCTAAGCACGTAATGGAGATAACAGCAGAGATTTTCCAGAAAGCTGCATGGTAGAAACCAATCATAAGTCATATGAATTTGTTTACTTCCTAAGAGCCTCCTCTCTATCTTATTTCTCATATTTCCAGTTATCCAGCTTTGAAAGACAAGAATCAGACTGGGAATGGAGTTCTGAGCAATCAGGAGGATTATCAGTCAGGGTTGCCTGGGGAAAACTGTAACTCAGGGCTATTTTGTAGGGATTCTCTCACTGATAAGGATTGGAGAATACTCAGGAGACTGTCTTTCTTTGGGATTGGAATGAAAACTGACCTTTTCCAGTCCTGTGGCCACTGCTGAGTTTTTCCAAATTTGCTGGCATACTGAGCGCAGCACTTTCACAGCATCATCTTTCAGGATTTGAAAGAGCTCAACTGGAATTCCATTACCTCCACTAGCTTTGTTCATAGTGATGCTTTCTAAGGTCCACTTGACTTCACATTCCAGGATGTCTGGCTCTAGATGAGTGATCATACCATCATGATTATCTGGGTCATGAAGATCTTTTTGTACAGTTCTTCTGTGTATTCTTGCCACCTCTACTTAATATCTTCTGCTTCTGTTAGGTCCATACCATTTCTGTACTTTATCAAGACCATCTTTGCATGAAGTGTTCCCTTGGTATCTCTAATTTTCTTGAAGAAATCTCTAGTCTTTCCCATTCTGTTGTTTTCCTCTATTTCTTTGCATTGATCATTGAAGAAGGCTTTCTTATCTCTCCTTGCTATTTTTTGGAACTCTGCATTCAGATGCTTATATCTTTCCTTTTCTCCTTTGTTTTTCACCTCTCTTCTTTTCACAGCTATTAGTAAGGCCTCCCCAGAAAGCCATTTTGCTTTATGCAGATCAGGAAGCAACAGTTAGAACTGGACACGGAACAACAGACTGGTTCCAAATAGAAAAACGAGTACGTCAAGGCTGTATATTGTCACCCTGCTTATTTAACTTATATGCAGAGTACATCATGAGAAATGCTAGACTGGAAGAAACACAAGCTGGAATCAAGATTGCCGGGAGAAATATCAATAACCTCAGATATGCAGATGACACCACCCTTATGGCAGAAAGTGAAGAGGAACTAAAAAGCCTCTTGATGAGAGTGGAAGAGGAGAGTGAAAAAGTTGGCTTAAACCTCAACATTCAGGAAACAAAGAGCATGGCATCCGGTCCCATCACTTCATGGGAAATAGATAGGGAACCAGCGGAAACAGTGTCAGACTTTGTTTTTCTGGGCTCCAAAATCACTGCAGATGGTGACTGCAGCCATGAAATTAAAAGGCACTTACTCCTTGGAAGGAAAGTTATGACCAACCTAGATGGCATATTCAAAAGCAAAGACATTACTTTGCCAACTAAGGTCCGTCTAGTCAAGGCTATGGTTTTTCCAGTGGTCATGTATGGATGAATAGTTGGACTGTGAAGAAGGCTGAGCGCCAAAGAATTGATGCTTTTGAACTGTGGTGTTGGAGAAGACTCTTGAGAGTCCCTTGGACTGCAAGAAGATCCAACCAATCCATTCTGAAGATCAGCCCTGGGATTTCTTTGGAAGGAATAATGCTTCCAAAGCTGAAACTCTAGTACTTTGGCCACCTCATGCAAAGAGTTGACTCATTGAAAAAGACTCTGATGCTGGGAGGGATTGGGGGCAGAAGGAGAAGGGGACGACAGAGGATGAGATGGCTGGATGGCATCACCAACTCGACGGACGTGAGTCTGAGTGAACTCCAGGAGTTGGTGATGGACAGGGAGGCCTGGCGTGCTGCGATTCATGGGGTCTCAAAGAGTCGGACACGACTGAGCGACTGAACTGAACTAAACTGAACAAGAGACTGTCAGAGGGAGACTGTCAGACTGTTCTTGTAGCCAGATGGCCCAGACAAATCTCCACAGAAGACTTCCATGTACCAATCCTGGGACATCAGCAATGGCTCTGGTTTCCCAGACAGGCAAACAAGAACTCACTAAGTGAATTCACTGGGCCAGTGTTAAGACCTAGGCCATGAATCAAGAGTACATCATGCAAAATACCAGGCTGGATAAATCACAAGCTGGAATCAAGATTGCTGGGAGAAACATCAATAATCTCAGATACACAGATAATTCCACTGTAATGGTAGAAAGTGAAGGGGAACTCAAGACCCTCTTGATAAGGGTGAGAGAGAGAAAAAGCTGGCTTAAAAATGGACATTCAAAAAGCTAAGATCATGGCATCCAGTCCTATCACTTTGTGGCAAATATGTGGGGGAAAAGTGGAAACAGTGGCAGGTTTTCTGGGGCTCCAAAATCACTGCAGACAGTGACTGCAGCCCCAAAATTAAAAGATGCTTGCTCCTTGGAAGGAAAGCTGTGACAAACCTAGACAGTATATTAAAAAGCAAAGACATCACTTTGCCAACAAAGGTCCATATTGTCAAAGTTATGGTTTTTCCAGTAGTCATGTATGGATGTGAGAGTTGGATCATAAGAAGGCTGAGCACCAAAGAATTGATGCTTTTGAATTGTGGTGCTGGAGAAAACTCTTGAGAGTCCCTAAGACTGCAAGGATATCAAACCAGTCAGTCCTAAAGGAAATCGACCCTGAATATTCATTGGAAAACTGATGCTGAAGCTGGAGTTCCAATACTTTGGACTTTTCCAATGAGCTGATTCATTGGGGGGGAAAAAAATCCCTGATGCTGAGAAAGATTGAAAACTAAAGGAGAAAAGGGTGGCAGAGGATGAGATGTTTAGATGGCATCACTGACTCAATGGACATGAATTTGAGCAAACTCTGGAACACAGTGAAGGACAGGGAGGTCTGGCATGTTGCAGTCTATGGGGTCACAGAGTCAGACACAACTGAACAACAAAAGCAACTCACAGGAAGAAAAGTCATACAGTTTGTCTGCCTGGATCTAAACGCCAGCTCTGCATCCTGCTAGCAGAGGGACTTTGAGCTCATTACTAAAGATATCAGTGTCCTCCTTTCCACATTTGTGAAATGGGAATAATAATAGCATCTATTTCACAATGCCCTTGTGGGGATTCAGTAAGTCAGAACATCTCAAGTGCTTCCAACAGGGCCTAGAACAGCATTGGCACTCAATAAATTGTGGTCATTATTGTTGAAATTTTTCAGCTGCCAAATAAATGGACAACATGTAACTAATTGCCTTATAAGATGGCTGTCAAGTGCTTACTTTACAAGAATTACTATCAGTTGTACAATGGTCAGCAACTTACAAAGAACTTGTTTGCATGGGGAGTAATGGTTAAGAGCTCAGGCGTGACATCAGAAGAGCTTGGATTCAAGTCCTAATCTGTCACTTCACAGCCCAGCGATTTGGGGCAACTTCTCTAAGCATCCATTTACACATCTCTGATATAAAGTTAACAATACCTACTTCTTGGAGCTAATTTGAGGATTAAATTAGCTAATATACATAACAGCTTAGTTCAGTGCCTGACACATGGAAAACACCCAAGAATTATTATCATCTTCCCAACAAATCTATGAGGCAGTATATTTTTTATTTCTAATTCTCTAGATGAGAAACCTGAGGGTAAAAAGAATAAGTCACTCCTCCAGGATCATGTGACCCAGAAAAGGCAGGAGAACAATTTCAAATCCTACAGTTTATCCTACAGTTTTCATGTAACCACCGTCAGCCCTCCCTGGTCAGCATGACACTGTGATTTCTACTTTAGGTGGGTAAACTGTCAGGCTGTGTCCAATTTTCTCAATCAGGGAAAGAAGTTTCCATGATGCTCAGATTATACTAGCATCATTGCTGTCTCTGCCTGTATCCTTTTGAGTCAACCGATCCCAACTTGCTGGGCAGATGATTGGGAGTGCAAGCAGAAGCTAATCCATGTTCCTATCATGGAAAGGACAGCCTTTATCCAAAACTGCATTTTGTCAGATTCTCTCTAGGCATTTTCTTTCTTATCAATGAGCCCTCTGGTGCTTGAGACCTCTCATGGAGTACACTCTTGTCACCCTGTCACCCTTCTTTATGTTAAACAGGATCATTTCAGGCCTGGAAACACATCAGTTTCCAAAGTGAAGAGCCAGTTTCAGAGCCGTAAATTAAAAACACGGAGAAAATGTTCTATCCTGTCAGAAAGAACTCCATCTTCCTCAAACGTGCTTTCCCATACTTCATCCCTGCACTTCCTCTCAGCGGACTTGACAGAAAAATTCTGTGGATGCATCATGTGCTGTCATCTTGGGCCAACAAACTGATGGTTTAACGCAAAATGACTGAGCAGCCCAGGAATCTCATGCTGGAACTACCTCACACTGGAGTTAAGGGAACAAGTCATCCCATGTGGGAATTTTAAGCAACAGTTTGGCATCACTCTAATTTGATCGTTGATTTCTTAGTGAAGGTAACATCTCCGGGAAGAACAGGGATTGGGAGGGGTGGGCAGCAGGAAATACCTTCTCATGGCCCTAAACACAAGATTCTTTTCACCAAAGGAGAGGGAATCTTCTCCAATGGAAACAAATCTCTGTCTGTCTGTCTCTCTTTTCCCCTCTCTATTTGCTCTCTCTCTCAACCCACAAAAATGCTCAAAAGAGCTAGAAACATCCAACAACTCCAAAACAATGCAGGGAGTCAATTTATTATTCTACTTTTAGGATTACTTGTTTGCCATATGAGTGAAGTGAAGTGAAAATCTCTCAGTCGTGTCCAACTCTTTTGTGACCCCATGGACTATACAGTCCATGGAATTTTCCAGGCCAGAATACTGGAGTGGGTGGCTGTTCCCTTCTCCAGGGGATCTTCCCAACCCAGGGATCAAAACCGCATTGTGGGCAGATTCTTCACCAGCTGAGCCACAAAATTGTTCATTATTGAGTAATTTAGTAATTACAGCACAGCTGGTTGGAGGAGAGCCTCTTGCCCAGGACACCAGGTCTAGTTCCCGATGCTGTGTGACTTTGAGGAGGTTGTTTGACCTCTGTGGGCCTCAGTTTCTCCATTAGGGAAAACAGGTGGTGGGTTGTGAGGAAGAGTTGGATAATCTAGTATTTAATGATGTGCATGTTTTATGAACCTCGAGTTGGGAAGTTTTGGCTGCCCACTGAGAAAGAACTAAAGAGGAACTCTTCTAAAAGTCTTCCTTCAGAAGAAGGATGAGTATTAGTTGACATGGAGAAACTCTATTAGAACTAGGGGTCTGAGTACATGGCAACTATAGAAGTGAAAAAATCAATACAATTCCAAGTGAAACTTAGAGCTGGAATCTCGTGGAGATCCACTGTTCATCCCTTCCTTCTTCCAGGATGAAACCTGAAGTCCAGAGAGGCAAAGAGTCAGAAACACCTGAGCTCTTCCCACACACAGGAGGCTTCCACCTGGTTAGAATGACTCAGCTTGTGAACTATGGTGCCATTCACTACTCGGCAATCAGACTCTCAGTAACAGAATGATAAAAGGATTCCCATCATTGCTTTTTCAATGTTAGAGAGGACCCTCTCACATATGCATTTTTGTGAGTACAGAGGGAGAAACAAAAATATCAGCTAAACAGACATTTCTCTGGGGGACGTGGCCCTGACACTGAGCTGGGGCTCCTGGGGTAAAACAAGCCTAGGGAAGTTACTGGTTGTCCTCATGTGATGTGTTCTGCCTTGACCAAGGAGCTCGTCATTTATGTAGGACAGTTATTCCTTGAAGTCAGAAAAAAAGTTTGTGTCTCCTGGAGTCTTATTCAATAATTATTTTCCCATTACAAGTAAAATTAATATTCTCAGACACAAATATGCTGCTCTGTTCAGCTGCTAACCTGACCTGATTCTGTCTTCAGCTCAATCATCTATTTCAACACTAACTGGCCTTGATTACATTTTTACAAAACAGAGTTAAATTATTTGTTTATTTAACTGATGGCTGTGTTTCGCACTGGGAACACATATATAAA
Source organism: Ovis aries (assembly GCF_016772045.2). NCBI lineage: Eukaryota > Metazoa > Chordata > Mammalia > Artiodactyla > Bovidae > Ovis > Ovis aries. The sequence continues at coordinate 3,766,484 of NC_056070.1, forward strand.
AAGGAGTTAAAAATCAACAGATAACTTCGTGAACAAAACAGGAATACAAACACAAATTAGCATTTTATTAGGTTTGACATATATAACAGCTCTCAATATTGTCTGGAGCCGTTAGTTAAATAAATCAACCCTTGCACACGACAGGCAACAAAGAAAGGAAAGTTCTATTTCATTTGGCGTAAAAAGAAAACTAAATTCACAGTTTAGCATGTGAGAAAGGTACAAACTTCAGTGAGGCAAGGCTCCAATAGCTACCCATTCTTTTTCTATGGAAGGCAGGAGCCAAATCAGCAACTAAACCATAGACAACATTTTATAAACCTTTATAAACATCATATAAGCCTTTATGCAAGTGAAGATGCTCAGTTATATGCGACTCTTTGTGATCCCATGGACTACAGCCTACCAGGCTCCTCCGTCCATGGAATTTTCCAGGCAAGAATACTGGAGAGGGTTGCCATTTCCTTCTCCATGGGATCTTCCTGACCCAGAGATAGAACCCAGGTCTTCCGCATTGCAAGCAGACACTTTACCGCCTGAGCCACCAGGGAAGCCCGCAAAAAAACCTTTACACAACACAATTACAAAAAAGTAATTTGGAGGAGAAAGATTTAATTCCTTCTTCATTGTTTCAGCAGAAAGATGCTAGAGAATTTTAAACTCTACCCCCTTGGAGCACTATTTTAATAAAGGACTAAATTTATCTAAGTACCTAGTTTTTTAAAATGTGGTTACATGTATTTTGAAAACCAAGCCAAGAAATACAAGACCCATAAAATCCTGAAGTATATTAAGTGACGGTTCCTTTTTCCTTAATCCTCAACCGCAAATATCAATTAAATGTAATTATATTAAATAGGTTCCCCTGTGAGCAAATAAAGATTTGCCAGGACACAAATTGCAACCCAGGTGAACAATAGATAATTTCCTTGACTACACAGACAAATACAGATGGTATATTCCAGAATGTAACGTAACAAAAGTGTGTTTACCATAACATATACATTTCTTTCTTTCTTAGCTACTAAATGGCAGTAGGCCAAAAAATACAAATTAAAATATATAAGTTTTTCTTTCTCTTTTCTTGGATAAGAGAATAAATATGGCATTTTGTATTAATAACAGCTAATTAAAATGCTATTAATCAGGGGCAATATTAAATAAGTGGACTCGATGAAGTAAATGCCAGAAATAACCTTGTAGGTTTGAGAGGGGAAAAAAGCTTATTTAAACAACTATTTTTCTTATTAAAAACAAATGTTTCACTGAGCTCGCTGTGAGAGGAAGAAATGAATCCATGAATAGGAAAATAAATAGGTAGGATAAAATGCATGTTCCTAACTATTTAGGAAACTAACTATTCCCATGGAAGAGCAAGGAGAAGGGGCAAAAGGCAAAGATCAAATACAACTTTCTCAATTATGAAAAGAGGCTGCCCATTCAATGTTTGAATGCAGAGCTCTGAAGGAATATTTTTCAGGAAAGCTTTTTGTTTTCCTGCAGGAAAATGAGCAAACGTCATACTTGCGTTCCTTTTCACTATATGATATGTTATGTATGAATTTCTTCTGTCAGATGTTCTTGGGGCTAGAAATTTAATTCATTCTTGGTGAGGGTGGAAAACCTCAAAAAATAATCAACTTAAGATTGAGCATGCTGATATGTCAAGTATTTTTAGTCTCTACTCTTGTTAAAAGTAATAAAAATAATTATCTAAAAACAGAATCTTAGAAGCACAGGCATTTTCTTTTTCTTATTGTTCACTCTCTTCAAATAGGAACCCCTCTCCCCCACTATACTGACTTGCATAGCAAAAATATTCCACTTTCCAATCTAGGAAGTGTTATGGGCAGCAGAACCTGGGGCTTTTCAATCTATTTGATCCTCGGCTTTCTCAGCTGAAAAGTTTCAGAAGTGGCCACTAAGAACCTTAATCAATATTAGTGATTCTGTGATTTCCTATAACAATGTCAAATAATATGACCTCGTGTGTGTGTATGCTCAGTCACTAGGTCATGTCCAACTCTTCGCAACCCTATGGATTGCAGCCCTCCAGGCTCTTCTGTCCATGGAATTTTTCAGGCAGGAATATTAGAATTGGTTTGTCACTTCCTCCTTCAGGGGATCCTCCCAACCCAAGAATCAAGCATGCATTTCCTGCATCTCTTGCAATGACAGGCAGAGTCTTTACCACTGAGCCACCTGAAAATCACCATTATGACCTCAAGGTAGGACTTATCCTGATGAGACAGATACTGCTGTGTAAGTAGCTGTCTGCTCCTTCCCTCCTCAAGGTCCAAGGTCAGTTCTATATGACACTGGGCTTGAGGGAACCTCCTCCCTCAAGAGGCCCCTTGAGATGTCCCTCGAGCTGCCTAGAAAGATTTCTCAGGAGCTAGGGGAGCGTGTCTCTGTTGAGTTGATACTCAGAGAGTGCAAGGACCAGGAGAGATGTGCTTGGTCCTGGTCCCTCCAACTGATGGTCGGAGGCCACCCTTCTCACCCAGAGAGTTCCCGTCGAGCCAGGCTCTCCTCCAGGAAGGTGAGGCGAGTCAGCTCCTCCAGATCCCTTCTCCCTTCCTCGTGCTATTGCCTGCACCACATTCCTCCATGCTCCCATCATCAATATCCCTGACTTCTCATTCTCCCTAGAGTTCCTTCTTTCCTCTGTTAGGTGTTACTCTAGGTGTTACTGAACCAAAAGCTTCCTGTTCTGCCTTGTGAACCTCAAGAGCCTCTTCAGCTGTGGTCAGTGAGCTTTTCCTATCTCTCCTGCACTCTGAAGCCTGTTGGGAATGGGGCAGGGAACTTCCCTCCTCGGATGGGAAAGAGGGAAGGTTATAGAATGGTTCTACATCCCTTCCTTGCTTGCCACCCTTCCTACCACATCCTACCTCTTCTTTCTTCCCTGCCTTCCTTCCCTCTTGCTTTCATTCATTCTTTTTTTCTCTCTCCCTCTATCCCTTTCTTCTTCCTTCTTTTCTTCTTTCCTTTCTTAGAGGACCTCAGAAATACCAATCACACTTTCTAGTTCATGTCACACTATTCACAACTGGTAAAGGAAGGCTGGTCTCTAGTGTTTAGTTAGTTATCCCTTTCCCCCTTTCTCTTCTGCTGTTTCCCTACTCAAACCATGAAACCATTCTGATGTCTTATATGGATCCTCCTGTTTGTATATGCTCTTGTAAAACGCATGTCTATGCATGTCTTTTAAATGATCTAAGTGGTACTATATTGTAGATCTCATAGTAGAAGCTACTACTCAGCCTCTCATGTCACCTGTTGTTACTACCAGCTGCACAGCACCTCATGACATAATCCACATATATACCTCCACCTGGCTTTGACCACAATAATCACCTCAGTGAGCATCTCTTTGTGGACACCTGTGAGGAAATATCTGGGTCGCATGCAGGAGTGGAATGTCTTACTCTGACTGGGCATGCCAGATTGCTCTTCAGAAGGGCTATGCCGAGCTTCACTCCCATCTGTGGTGCAGAGTTTCCTCTATCTCCCCAGCAGCATGTGGTCCTCAGATGTTATTTAATGTAGGACAATTATCATACGTTATAAAGTGAAAGGAAACTTCTCTGTGTTCACTGGTTCATTGCTCCCCCCCCAAATTTCAAAAAGAAATACACTTGGATTTTTATTAGACGTTTTCTTTTTAGAAAGAATGTGATGGGTTTCTGGTTCAAAATGGCGGGGTAGAAAGATGTGTGCTCATCTCCTCCTTCGAGAATACCAAAACTGCAACTAGCTGTTGAACAGCCATCAACAGGATGATGCTGGACCTCAACAACAAAGAAAAGATACCCTATGTCCAAAGACAAAGAAGCTACAGCAAGATGGTAGGAAGGGCACAATCATGATAAAATCAAATCCCATACCCACCGGGTGAGTGACCCGCAGACTTGAGAACATGATACCAAAGAAGTTCTCCCACCATTGTGAAGGTTCTGAACATCTTATCAGGCTTCCCAGCCTGGGGGTCCAACAAAGAGACTGGGGAGCCCCAGGGAATCTGACCTTAAAAACCAGCAATATTTGATTATAGGACTTCCATAGGACTGGGGAAAACAGAGACTCCAGTCTTGGAGGGTAGAAACAAAATCTTGCTTGCACCAAGACCCAGAAGAAAGGAGCAGTGACCCCACAGAAGACTGAACCAAAACTACCTGCTATTGTTGAAGCGCCTTCTATGGAGGTACGGGTCAGCAGGGGCTCGCCACAGGGGTTCAGGCACTCACCACTGGTATCAGCAGTCCTAGAAGGGCCCCCTTGGCATAAAACCCTCTTGGAGGTCACCATTAACCCTACCATAGAACCCATAGACCCCAGGACTGGGTCACCTCAGGTCAAACAACTACCAAGGAGGGGGCACAACCCAACAACAGAGAAATGGATTAAAGCTTTACTGAGCAAGGCCCCAGTAAAAGAACAAGACCCAGTTTTTCCCACCACCAGTCCTTCCCATCAGGAAGCTTACACAAGCTTCTTAGCCTCCTCCATTAGAGGGCAGACAGAAGAAGCAAGAAGAACTACAATTCTTGGATTTCCCTGGTGGTCCAGTGGCTAAGATTCTGTGCTTCCAGTGCAGGGGGCCCAGGTTTGATCTCTGGTCAGGGAACTAGATCCCGCACACTGCAACTAAGAATTACAATTCCACAGCTAGAACAAAAACCACATTACAAAGGAGGTAATCAGCATGAAAAAGCAGGAAGTTATGTTCCGAATGAAGGGACAATATAAAAGCCTGGAAAAACAACTAAATGAACTGGAGACAGGAAACCTTCCAGAAAAAGAATTCAGAATAATGATAGTGAAGATGATCCAGGATCTCAGGAAAACAATGAAGATGCAAGACATGTTTACCAAAGACCTACAAGAACTAAACAACAAATGAACAGAGATGAATAATAATACACTAGAAGGAATCAATAGCAGAATAACTGAGGCAGAAGAATGGATAAATGACCTGGAGGACAGAATGGTGGAAACCACAGGCATAGGACAGAATATAGAAAAAAGAATGAAAAGAAATGAAGACAGCCTAAGAGACCTCTGGGACAACCTTAAATGCACCAACATTCACATTATAGGGGTCCCAGAAGGAGAAGAGAGAGAGGACTTGAGAAAATATTTGAAGAGGTAATAGCTGAAAACTTCCCTAACATGGGAAAGGAAATAGTCAACCAAGTCCAGGAAGCACAGAGGGTCCCAGGTAGGATAAACCCAAGGAGGAACACACTGAGACACATAGTGATCAAACTGACAAAAATTAAACACAGAGATAAAGTATTAAAAGTAACAAGGGAAAAATGACAAATACAAGGGAACTCCCATCAGGTTAGCAGCTGATTTCTCAACAGAAACTCTGCAAGCCAGAAGAGAATGGCACCATATATTTAAAGTGGTGAAAGGGAAGAATCTACAACCAAGAATATGCTACCCAGCAAGATTCTCAGTCAGATTTGATGGAGAAACCAAAACCTTTCAAGACAAGCAAAAGTTAAAAAATTCAGTGCCACCAAACCAGCTTTACACAAATGGTAAAGGAACTTCTCTAGGCAGGAAACACAAGAGAAGGAAAACATCTACAGAAAACAAACCCAAAACAATTTAGAAAATGCTAATAGGATCACACATATTGATAATTACCTTATATGTAAATAAATTAAATGCACAACCAAAAGACATAGACTGGTTCCTGGATGAAAATATGTACATGTATGTACTTCCAATTATCACATCACACACTCTTGATCCCCAAACTGTACATAATTATTTTATATTGTTAGGCTAGCAAAGTAATGCTCAAAATTCTCCAAGCTAGGCTTCAACAGTGCATGAACCAAGAACTTCCAGATGTTTAAGATGGATTTAGAAAAGGCGGAGGAACCAGAGATCAAATTGCCAACATCCGTTGGATAACAGAAAAAGCAAGAGAATTCCAGAAAAACATCTACTTCTGCTTTATGGACTACGGCAAAGCCTTTGATGTGTGGATCACAACAAACTGTGGAAAATTCTTCAAGAGATGGGAATACCAGACCACCTTACCTGCCTCCTGAGAAACCTGTATGCAGGTCAGGAAGCAACAATTAGAACAGGACATGGAAAAACAGACTGGTACCAAATTGGTAAAGGAGTACATCAAAGCTGTATATTGTCACCTTGTTTATTTAACTTCTATGCAGAGTACATCAGAAGAAATACCAGGCTGGATGAAACACAGTCTGGAGTCAAGATTGCCAAGAGAAATATCAATAAACTCAGATATGCAGATGACACCACCCTTACAGGAAAAAGAGAAGAGAAAATAAAGAGCTTCTTGATGAAAGTGAGAGAGTGAAAAAGCTGACTTAAAATTCAACATTCAAAAAATAAAGATCATGTCATCCAGTCCCATCATTTCATATTCCCATTATGGCTTACAATTATAATTATCTCTTATTTTTTCTCTGGTTACTGATTATGAAAACTGTTAAACATTTTTTACTATTGTGATTATGTAACTATTACTTAATAGCATTGTATCATGATTGGTCAACAGAAAAATTATAGAATTCTGTATCACCAAAACTACCATTTAGTAGAAAAACCTGTAATCACTTTTTAAAATCCAAATGAATATCACAATTGTCTCGGAATTTTTTGAAAATTGCAAATGCCCAGATATTTATTTTTTTCTCCAAAGCTCCAGATATGTTTCTGATGAGCCATATTTAAAAACAGCTGGACTATATACTTTTATCTAGTTTGTTTCACTTTTTCTATCTCATACTCAGTGCTCCCATTTCAGTTTATGTTTTCCAACTTCTCTATCTCTCTTTTTCTTTTTTTTTTTTTTGGATGTTCTTTCTCAAGCCTTTATCAAGTGTACCAGAAAAGCTTTTTTACACATATATATAAATAGCATGTATAACATATGTATATATCTTAGGAAACGTATGAATTTTTGCTTAACTAAAAAATTTATGACATTTTGACTCCACATATTTGTCTTAGTATGAATAGAATACTAGATTCCTAATTTTAAAAAATAGATATGCAACAAGGATTTACTGTATAGCACAGGGAACTATAGTCAATATCTTATAATAACCTATAATAGGAAATAATCGAAAAATAATATATACATATATGTGTAACTGAGTCACCTTGGTGTGCACCTGGAACATTGTCAGTCAACTGTACTTCAGTAAAATGCATATGTTACAAAAAAAGAATGTGACAATATTATTATAGTCAGTAAAATGCATATATTATGAACAAAGAATGTGACAATATTATTATAGATGAAAAAGGAACAGAAAAAAATTGAATTATGCTGGTATGAATAGTCCCCAAATGTTATATACTAGGAAAAAAGATGTAATGTGTAAGACTCCAGAAGAAATACATTAGGATTTACTGATTGAAGATCTAGCTGGAAGATGAACTTACCTGGTAAATCTGTCATCCATGAGATTTATTTTACTGAAGTATAACTGCTTTACAATGTTGCGCTAGTTAACGTAGTCTCACCCTGAAAGCGTTCACTAACACTCGAGCTGGTTGGGTGCACTCCCTGTGTGTTTGAATTGCCTGTTCGCTTGTCTGTCTCCCTCCAGGCTTTGTCAGAGTGCAGGGCCTCCAGCCTTGTTCACTGCTGAACCTTACTGCTTAATCCACACTGTGTCTAATTCATTCTGAGTGTCTGATCCATACTGATTATTGAATAAATAAGTGTTCTAATTAGGATGTTTTTGCCCACAACACCAAGTAATTCTTGTACTCCAGCTGGGTGTCCCACAATTCAGTTCAACTCCAATGTTATCTACCTGAAACACGTCAGATCCCACGTCCTCCCGGTCTTTCCTCCAGCACACACATCAGATGCCGAGCGTAAGTCCAGGTTGCCCCTGTCCTTCTGACCATCCATCTGCAGATCTGAGGTTCCAGATGACCTCGGGGAGAGAGAAATAAGCAGTGGCTTGAAGCTGAATCTAGTTTCTTGCCCAGGAATTGAACTTGGATAGCCTGGATAAAAACCAGGAATTCTAGCTAGTCGTCCACTAGGGGCCAGAGGCAAAGTTGCCCTGGTTCTTGCCCCATCTGAAAAATGAATTCCTCGAAGAGGCAAAAGCTTATTTTGTACAAAGTTTATTATTAAAGGCACAGCATTATATGTGGGAGAGCACACAGAGAAACAATTTATTTAAGACAGAATCAAGGCAGAAATACACACCGGGAGAAAGAAGGTGTGAGTGTACCCCTCTAATGAGGAGACACACACCAGAGAATTGTTTCAGGTAACCTGCATAGGTCTGTTCTTCCAGGTCTTTGCTTACTTCCTGGACATGCATGCACATCTTTCTGCCAAGATACAGATTCCAGCACAGAGAACTGCGGGGAGGGTGATGCCATCCATTATGGGATGGTGCCTCCTCCATTTTTTACCCACAAGGACCCATCCTGTGCATGTGTAGTTGGGGAGGTCTCCTTGACCTCAAGAGTGAGAATATGTCGTTTATCTTTTACCCAAGCAGGATGCAGCTCCTCTGGATCCTGCCTTTAGCTTTATCTTGGAGAATCTGTCCACAGGAAACAGATTCCAGCTGCTCAGCCTGAGGCCCATCTATCACCTGCCTCATAAGGACTTCCTCCTTGGGTTTGATTAGAGTTCCAAAAGCACTCACATAATCCAGAGACATATCTTATCTACCACATCACCAGTTTATTATGAAAGGATATAACTCAAGAACAGCCAGATGGAGAGGTGCACAGGAAGTGTCGGGGAAGGGCACGGAGCATCCCTGCCATCTGAGTGCACTACCCTCCCCACACCTCCCATGGTCATGAACCAGGGAGCTCGCAGAACCCACGTTTAGGGGTTCTTATGGAGGCAACATTATATACCCATGATCAATTAAATTATTGGCCATTGGCAATTGATTCAACTCCAGTCCTCTCCCCCCGCCACCAGAGGTCAGAGTGAGATTGAAAGTTCTGACCGTCTAGTTACCCTGTTGGGAGCCCTGGCACCCAGCCTCCATCGTTAGGTTACCAGAGCATTTTGGAAAAGCTGCCTCATTACCTGACAAAACACATCTTAACATGTTACATAACATAACAAAAGACATCCTAACTGTTCTTAACACTTAGCAAATGGTTTTAGGAACTCTTTCAGAAGTAGGAACAAAGACCAAATTTTATATATATTCCTTTTTATAAATTATAATATCAGCAAATATTTCTTCAATAAATGAATGCATAAATAAATGCATTGATTTGGGATTGTCAAAACCTAACATAGGCTTCCCTGGTGGTTTGGGGTAAGAAATCTGCCTGCAAGGCAGGAGACACAGGTTTGATCCCTGGGGTCAGGAAAGTCCCCTGGAGAAAGAAATGGCAATCCACAGTATTCATGTCTAGGTAATCCCAAGGACACAGATCGTTTGTTATTGGGGAAACTAGAAAGGCCTATGCTCCTGGAAAAGTTGTGGGCTCCAGGACAGGGGTGAGAAAGAACAGCCAAGAGGTAGTATTCCTTGAGGTACAACTTCTCTCCCACCTCCCCTACCCTACAGGCTTTCTCCTTCTTGACAGTGTAATGAAGGGCTGGTTTGGGGCAGAGGTCCCCTGATGACGCACAGATCTATACATGCACATACCAAAGAGAAAACGCATAGAATCATATTAAGACTATTTGTTTTCACATCCTTGCAGTATAAAAAGTAATCTAAAGTTGACAGTTTCTAGGCATAGTTTTCCCTCAATAAGCCCTCCGTATTTTTCCTGGATGTGAAAGACTGTTTTCACAGCCAGAAAAGAGCACTTGAGAAATTCTCCTGGATTGAGCGACACTACAGACCATCTTCCTTGGTTCACAAGCAGTGAAAAAGTCGTGTTGTGTTTCTACCTAATTAAAATCAGCAAGAAAGCCTTCCAAATCACAGCCATCCTATGCCAACTGTTTGGCTGGAGAACTCAGACAGTTGATAGCTCCAGTCTCAGCTGTTCACATTCCAAATATGATAACACTTCTGCTTGTGCTGTAGAGCCTGCTCAGGACTCTAGACTGAACGCCTCTCACCTCTCTGCACCAACCTTGGCGTTCGTGCTGAGATTTGCAGTGGAACACTGATAGCACAGATTATAGGGCTCTGACTCACTGTTCACTTGGAGATTACTATAGAAAGACAGCATTCATGCTCAATTTATGTTCCTCGAGAACCTGGTCTATCACTAAGAGCTTTAGGGTCTTACCCTTACAGTAACCTATCGAGATTGGTTGACTTACTGATATAAATTTGAAAATCAAACTGGTCCTACGGTTACTTCTAGCTCTCCCTTCTAAGGTTGAGGGTAAGGAGAGCTGTACAGATGTCCTGTCCCACCTCTAAGACAACTGATGTAAAAGCCCCGCTTCCCTGGCATGGTCACCAGCAGGATGGTGACTTCTTCGGTTCTTGCCCTCTAGAAGGAAAGAATTCAGTCAAGAGGCATAGAGCAGTTTCAGGCAGCAAGATTTTTATTAAGCAGAGTGAAAGTACACTCCTGGAAAAAGATGAGAGTAAGCTTCCTGGAAACCAGAAGCAGCCCCGCAATGTGGGAGGGTTGGGTTTTTTAGAATGGTGGTCCCTCCCTGTGTCCTGCATCATCTGCATGACAAGTTGATTGATTGCTTTATAACTTCTTTCCTAGAATTCAGGTGCTTACCCATAAGCACCCAAGTGAAACCCATGTTGTTGGGGGCAAAACCACAATTCTAGTTTATTACAAATACAGCATAATGAGTCCTGGGACCTCGAGTCACCTTTTAGTCTTGGTGCACCTGCATCAACCTGTACTGGCAGTTTTATCTTGCTTGGTCTTGATATAGCTGGATACCTAGCAGTAGTTCTTGACCACAAGTGGGAGGATCTCTGGGCATGTTCTGATCACCAGTGTCCAAGTTGGGGAGGGAAAGATCAGCCCATCCCAGATGGGGTGGGACCTGCTATGTCTGGCTGCCTGCTGCTACTGCTAAGTCACTTCAGTCGTGTCCAACTCTGTGCTACCCCAGAGACGGCAGCCCACCAGGCTCCCCCATCCCTGGGATTCTCCAGGCAAGAACACTGGAGTGGGGTGCCATTTCCCTCTCCAATGCATGAAAGTGAAAAGTGAAAGTGAAGTCGCTCAGTCGTGTCCGACTCTTAGTAACCCCATGGACTGCAGCCCACAAGGATCCTCCACCCATGGGATTCTCCAGGCAAGAGTACTGGAGTGGGTTGCCATTGCTGCCTACCTAAGAGTGTAAGATCATCTTCTCAAATCCTTCAGGCTCCTTAGAATGAAGGAGACATTTCATGGCAAAATAAATACTCTCCATCTTCAATAAAAAAATTTAACCCTACCATTAAAGGCCATGGACGTGAGTTTGAGCAAGATCCAGGAGTTGGTGATGGACAGGGAAGCCTGGCATGCTGCAGTCCATGGGGTCGCAGAATCAGACACGACTGAGCGACTGAACTGAACTGAACTGATATATATATATATATGCATATATACATCATATACAACATTTACTCAGCTGTTATCACTGTTGTAAGGCACTGTTCTAAGTGCTTTGCATATATTAATCCATGTAATACTATTATTGTCCTTATTTTGCTGTTACTCAAAGTTACACAGTTTGAGCAATAGTTTGTCACACAGTTGCATTCAACCAAGGCAATTTGGTTCCAGGGCCTTTTTCTTAAAGAGGATGCTCTATGACATCCCGCGTAGACAGCCTGGGCTCCGAGAGGGCTCACAAGAGAAGCATGACACACAGCTCCTGCCGACAAGGACTTTAAAGTCTAGAGGAGCAAAACCGTGGCATTGTCTCCCATCAGTAAGAGCGCTGAGCACACAGCCAACAAACTCCACCCACAGAACAAAGCTGGGACTGATGCTTTCTCTGACAAGCCACATCCGATTCAAGGTGCCTCCAGCCCTCCCTTCTATCAGCACCGGCCAGGCCCTGGAGGCTGGGAGGGAAGTGAACTGCAGGGGCCCCAAGAGGTCTGCTTGCTTGAGACCCAAGCAAGACAGTCCAGAGGGGCTGCTTTTCAGAATCAGTTCTATTTTAGTTCGAAGAGGAGCAAGCCCACCAATGGTGCCAGTCTGCAGGAACCAGCATCCAGGGTACCGCCACCTGGTGGGCATCCTCAGACTGCAGATGGGGAGACCGCCTCTGTGGTTGTCAGTCTGGGATCTCCCCGTCACTCTAATGAGTAATTACGCTGACTCGGATGTCTCATTTCATGGAGACCACCCCGCCTGCCTCTTCAAGGTTTCTCCGGGCCCCAGCAGAGCTCAGCAAAGAGAAAGCCCAGGTGGCATCCCACTGCCACCTCCCCTTAAAAGCAAATCTGAGTCTGTTTCAAGAATCTCAGAATAAATGTTTTCAGTCCACCAGAGCCTATTAACAAATATGAAATTGTTATGTATTTTGCCTCACTTAAAGTGTACCTGATACAACCTGTGATAATCAGGACTTATACAAAAGATACATTAAAAGATGAGTGTTAATTTATGAATATTAATATGTCTACTCTAAAAGATTCAAGCAATTCCCCTGCAGAGCAAGTTTCCTCAGTGGGCTTAAACATACAATTCAAACTCCAACCCCACCCCTGACCTCCACCATACATACTTCATCTTGTTCCATTTTAAGCGAAGGTTTTTATTTTTCCAGGAACCCATTTATTGTGTGTTTACAACATATGCTTATCTGGGAGCTTATCAGAAGAACTCTCCCCAACAACTAAAAATATGTAGGACTAATCTGAAGTTGAATACAAGTGGTTCTATAAACACTGGGGTCCTCCTGACCCCTCCTTCTTGGCTCTCTGTGAGTAACTGAGTTCTTGTCTCCCTCGGGCTCCCAGCGAGAACACAAGCCTGCTGCTGACGAGAAGAAATGCCGCTCATTGGCAGACTGGGGCTGGAAGGCGGGACCCGAGTCACAGCTTCAGCCCGTGGAGGAGGATCGGCTCCGGAGGCACATCAGCAGACAGCCACCTGAGGGTAAACAGTTTGACTTTAAAGCAGTTTTATGGCCGCAGCTAGTGATCTCCACTCTGTCTCACAGGTGTATGTGCAGTTTTTCTTTTTTGTGGAGGAAACTATAATATCCTACTCTTAGCACCACAGAATCCCTCTCCCAGAGAGCCTATTAAATGACTTTCCAGTTTCCAAGGCTTCGTTAAGAGCTATGTAAAAACAGTTACATATTTCACACAGGCTGTTGCTAAGCACGTGGACTCCCCTAAAGACACTTCCAGCCAAAAACCCATTCAATTTTTATGAAAGGAGTTCAAAAGAACTTCCTTTTTCCTCTTCCTCCCCACCCTACCCCTTTTCCGTGCATGCATGGGTGCGTGCTAAGTTGCTTCAGTCTTGTCTGACTCTTGGCTGCCCATGGACTGTAGCCCACCAGGTTCCTCTGTCCAAATTCTCCAGGCGAGAATACTGGAGTGGGTTGCCATGACTTCATCCAGGGGATCTTCCCGACCCAGGGAGGGAACCTGTGTCTCTAATGTCTCCTGTACTGGCAAGTGAGTTCTTTACCACCAGCACCACCTGGGAAAACCTACATCTTATCTAAGGCCATCAAATCCTAGCCAGCATGCTGGGAGTATCAGTGTTGGTCACTTAGTCATTTCCGACTCTGTGACTCCACGGACCGTAGCCCACCAAGCTCTGCTGTCCATGGAGCTTCCTAGGCAAGAGTGCTGGAGTGGGTTGCCATTTCCTTCTCCAGAGGATCTTCCTGACCCAGGGATCGAACCTGGGTGTCCTGCACTGCAGGCAGATTATTTATTGTCTGAGCACCCAGGGAAGCCCTGTTGGGAGTATAGTGACACCTAAAATAACTGTCATCCCTACCAAATTCCCAGATCAGCAGCCCAGGATCTGGTTCATCTGGAAGTTTCAAAACCCGTATGAGAAGCTACACTTCTACCTCGGAGGACCATCTCTTGCCTTGGCCAGAGGAATCCTGTGAAAAGAGAGAGTTTCCTTTGCTTCTTGACAAAGTAACAGAGAGTCAAGCACAGTTCGACAGGGCCCAGGATCCAGCACTCTTTGAGTGTCTCAGTCAGCCCGGTCTGCTGTCGCAGAATACCACAAACAACCAAATATTTATTTCTCACAGTCCTGGAGGTTGAGCTGTCTGAGATCAGGGCACCAGCAGATCCGTGTATGGGGCGGGCCCATTTCCTAGCACCTTCTCACTGTGTCTTCATTTAGCAGACAGTGAGAGCTCTGGTCCCCTCATTCTCTTATAAACACACCAATCCTTATGAGGGCTCCACCCCCATGATCTAATTACATCACAAAGGCCCTGCTCCCTAATGCATCACCCCAATGGGGGTTAGGGTTTCCACATGTGAATTTGTGGGGGCACACAAATGTGCAGTCCAGAACAGTGTGTTACTCCCACTAACTATCTTGAATGAACTGTGTAACTTCCCAGAAAATTTACCTCTTCACTCTCACAGGGCAGGATGCAAATCGAGCCTTGTTGTAGTATTTTATTTCTAGCTTTGCACAATGCTTATACAACAGGTATTCAATAAATACTGCTTGAATGAATGAATAAATGTTAAACAATGCAGGCATGGTGACGGAGATTTTCTCAGCTGATGGCCCTTAAAGCACTCGGCCCCTAGCAAGGCTCCGTCCACCTTGTCATCAGGCAGATGCTGTGCCCTTCTCCTCCCTTCCCCAGATACTAATTTCACTAGACAGCTGCTCTCACTCTTGGGAGGAAGAAAAACAGGAGAGGAGGGCAGATTCAAGAGGTTTCTCTTCTCCAAACACCCACAACAATTTTTCTTAATGACAGCTTTAAATATGTAGATGCTATCATTGCTTCCTTAAAAGATGGTGGACTGAATTGTTCTGCAGCCTTTGCTTGTTAGGGAGAATTTATTGAAAAGGAAAAGAACCATCTGTCCAAATTTCTCTGAATGTTTTTCAAATACACATGAATCTAAAAAGTTAACCCTAGATTCTTCCTAAATACCAAGAAAGCAAATACATTTTTATTAATTGAATTCTTCATGTTGCTAGCATACTCCTTTTTAAAAATATTACATTTTAGATATACTGAATGTTAGTTCACTGACTTTCCATGTTGGTTAGCAAACTTTGCAAACTTCTGGCCAAAATTAGGGTGGGTCTACCCTTCTGCTCATTCAAAAATGAAGACCATGGAGCCCCCAGGCTCTCTCAGCTAACCTTGCCTTTGAGACTCACTTCTCTCACCTGTAAATTGCCAGGTTGGGCTTAACTCCCTGGGGCATCAGGAAATGGGGTAGAAGTGTAGGAGAGGCATGGAAGAAGTAACAACCGCAGTTCCGGTTTCATCTGCCTTCATACTGGTTCAGTCTAAAATGTTCTTTGATCAAAACGGAGTTCTGATATAAAAAAAGTAAAAATGTCTGCAAACTCTTGGACTAAATGAATGATGGCTGAGGTCCTTTGGGTTCCAAATTCCCATGGTAGAGTTTAGTCTTATGCTTTTACCACTTAGGGGCTTCTCTGCTGGCTCAAATGGTGAAGAATCTGCCTGCACTGCAGGAGACACAGGTTTAATCCCCGGGTTGGAAAGATCCCCTGGAGAAGGGAATGACTACCCACTCCCATATTTTTGCCTGGAGAATTCCATGGACAGAGGAGCCTGGTGGGCTACAGTCCACAGGGTCACAAACAGTCAGACATGACCGAGCAACTAACACTTTACCACATACGTAAAATTCAGTTTTATAGTCGTTGATCATTGGTTTGGTTTTAAAAGCAAGAAGTAGCTCTGTTTGGTAAGAAATGTGATACCTCATTTATAGAAGGTCCTCTGGAAAGATAGGAATCCCCATCAAGAAGGTCTGTCTGGCATAAGGAGGGCACAGGAGAGGCAAACAGCAAGGGACTGCCCTTCTGCTACTGAGAGAGGAGGAAGAGAGGATAAGAAGACATCACAAGAGCATCTCAATAGTAGAAGCTGTGGAGAAAGAAGGGCTCCAGAGAAGGAAATCGCATATGGAAGGAAAAGATGGTTCTCGGCTGATTCCCTGCCTTGAACAGAAGGGAGGGGTGTACAGAGCCCCTCACTTGCAAAATCCTGAAAGGCCAAAGAGGGCCGAGGAGGAGGAAAGAATACAGTGAGTGGGAAGTAATGAAAGAATAAATAAGTCATCTACATGCAAACTTTCAGGTTGCAGCCCTTCAAAGATACGAGTGTGGGTTCCATCAGTGTGAGTGAAACTGCAGCCTGCCGTCTACCACCTACTGCTGCCAATTTTTCAGCTCCGCCATCCCTCACCTCCTCTCCCTCCTCCAGTCAGTAACTCTTCTTGTCTGTTCACTCAGTGCCAATCCCTGCTTGCCAGCTGTTGTATTGTGCTACTGTACTTTTCACAGTGAAAAGTTAAAGTGTTGCTCACTCAGACGTGTCTGGCTCTTTCCAGCCCCATGGACTGCATCCCACCAGGCTCCTCTGTCCATGGGATTCTCCAGGCAAGAATACGAGAATGCGTTGTCATTCCCTTCTCCAGGGGATCTTCCTGACCCAGAGATCAAACCCAGGTCTCCCACAATGCAGGCAGATTCTTTACTCTCTGAGCCACTAAGAAGCCCTTTTCAAGGTATTAGATTGAAAGAATAAACATGCTTATTTTCTGTTTGTTTTTACGTGGTATTTGAGTGAAAAGTACTATACAGTTATTACAATAAAATACAATATAGCTGATTGTGTTAGCTGGGTACTTTGGCTAACTCTGTTGGACTTAGGAAACAAATTGGATTTACGAACACATTCTTGGAACAGAACTGGTTCATATGCAGCGGGCTTACTGTAGAGGATGTGTTGATAGTTCAGCATGCTTTGAGAAGGCTTTCTAAGGCATGACTGATGGCTGAAGTGAAATAAAAGGTTAAAATCAGAAGATACAGATGAACCAAATAAGAATTCCACAATAAGTAGAGGGAACAAATAACAGAAAGAAAAAGAAAGAAAGAGAGATTTGGCCAAGAAAGACTTTGTTTCAAACTGCATAGGGAAAAGATGGTTCTTTGGTCAAAGTTAACAGCCCTAAAGATCAGCTTCTGAGTGAAAACTATCAATGAAAGTTCTTATAACTGCCTCATAAATGGCCTTATTAATTTCATGACACTGTAAGGGCTCAGAACAGATTCTTAAAACATCTTAGAAATAAAATCTGATGCTAACTATGTCCAGCTTTTATTCAGGAAGCTTCTATACTTACCATTTGCAAGGCATTTACTTCTCTTAACTTATTCTCCCTGTTAGATTTTTATCCACACTTTTAAAAGTCTATGAGGAAATCGAGGACCATGAAGATTTCTATAGAGAAGAGGGGGGTAAAGAGACTAGAAGGAGGTAACTTGTATTAGAGTCTAGAGAACCTCATTTTCCAAACCTAAAATGTTAAGTGATTGAAATATTGTGACAACTTGCTTCTGTGCAAAGAAAAGCTGACTCTATTTTTAATTCATTGTCCCTAAGAATACCTCTGCCCACCAAAACAGGCAAGATGAGACTGTGGGAAGTTAACAAGCTGAGAGTCCATCCTTCCTCAAGGTTTGAATCCTTCCAAGGACTGTGCACTCTCTGTCATAAAATTTGTCACAGTCTCTTTAAATTAGTGACAACTAATACCCTGTATTAATGATTGTGATAATTCTGTTCAGTTCAGTTCAGTTCAGTTGCTCAGTCGTGTCCGACTCTTTGCGACCCCGTGAACCACAGCATACCAGACCTCCCTGTCCATCACCAACTCCTGAAGTACACCCAAACCCACGCCCATTGAGTCAGTGATGCCATCCAGCCATCTCATCCTCTGTCGTCCCCTTCTCCTCCTGCCCCCAATCCCTCCCAGCATCAGGGTCTTTTCCAATGAGTCAACTCTTCCCATGAGGTGGCCAAAGTACTGGAGCTTCAGCTTTAGCATCAGTCCTTCCAGTGAACACCCAGGACTGATCTCCTTTAGGATGGACTGGTTGGACCTCCTTGCAGTCCAAGGGACTCTCAAGAGTCTTCTCCAGCACCACAGTTTAAAAGCAGCAATTCCTCAGTGCTCAGCTTTCTTTATAGTCCAACTCTCACATCTATACATGACCACTGGAAAAACCATAGCCTTGACTAGAAGGACCTTTGTGGACAAAGAAATGTCTCTACTTTTTAATATGCTGTCTACATTGGTCATAACTTTCCTTCCAAGGAGTAAGTGTCTTTTAATTTCATGGCTGCAATCACCATCTTCAGTGATTTTGGAGCCCAAAAAATAAAGTCTGACACTGTTTCCACTGTTTCCCCATCTATTTCCCATGAAGTGATGGGACCAGATGCCATGATCTTTGTTTTCTGAATGTTGAGCTTTAAGCCAACTTTTTCACTCTCCTCTTTCAATTTCATCATGAGGCTCTTTAGTTCTTCTTCACTTTCTGCCATAAGGGTGGTGTCATCTGCATGTCTGAGGTTATTGATATTTCTCCCAGCAATCTTGATTCTAGCTTGTGCTTCCCCCAGCCCAGCGTTTCTCATGATGTCCTCTGCATAGAAGTTAAATAAGCAGGGTGACAATATACAGCCTTGACGTACTCCTTTTCCTATTTGGAACCAATCTGTTGTTCCATGTCCAATTCTAACTGTTGCTTCCTGACCTGCATATAGGTTTCTCAAGAGGCTGGTATTCCCATCTGTTTCAGAATTTTCTACAGTTTATTGTGATCCACACAGTCAAAGGCTTTGGCATAGTCAATAAAGCAGAAATAGATGTTTTTCTGGAACTCTCTTACTGTTTTGATGATCCAGCAGATGTTGGCAATTTGATCTCTGGTTCCTCTGCCTTTTCTAAAACCAGCTTGAACATCTGGAAGTTCATGGTTCATGTATTGCTGAAGCCTGGCTTGGAGAATTTTGAGCATTACTTTACTAGCATGTGAGATGAGTGCAATTCTGCGGTAGTTTGAGCATTCTTTGGCATTGCCTTTCTTTGGGATTGGAATGAAACCTAAACTTTTCCAGTCCTCTGGCCACTGCTGAGTTTTCCAAATTTGCTGGCATATTGAGTGCAGCACTTTCACAGCATCATCTTTCAGGATTTGAAAGAGCTCAGCTGGAATTCCATCACCTCCACTAGCTTTGTTCATAGTGATGCTTCCTAAGGCCCACTTGACTTCACATTCCAGGATGCCTGGCCCTAGGTGAGTGATCATACCATTGGTACTATCTGGGTCGTGAAGCTCTCTTTTGTACAGTTCTTCTGTGTATTCTTGCCACCTCTACTTAATATCTTCTGCTTCTGTTAGGTCCATATCATTTCTGTCCTTTATCAAGCCCATCTTTGCATGAAATGTTCCCTTGGTACCTCTAATTTTCTTGAAGAGATCTCTAGTCTTTCCCATTCTATCGCTTTCCTCTATTTCTTTGCATTGATCACTGAGGAAGGCTTTCTTATCTCTCCTTGCTATTCTTTGGAACTCTGCATTCATATGCTTATATCTTTCCTTTTCTCCTTTGCTTTTTGCTTCTCTTCTTTTCACAGCTATTTGTAAGGCCTCCTCAGACAGCCATTTTGCCTTTTTGCATTTCTTTTCCATGGGGATAGTCTTGATCCCTGTCTCCTGTACAATGTCACGAACCTCATTCCATAGTTCATCAGGCACTCTATCAGATCTAGACCCTTAAATCTATTTCTCACTTCCACTGTATAATCATAAGGGATTTGATTTAGGTCACACCTGAATGGTCTAGTAGTTTTCTCCACTTTCTTCAATTTCAGTCTGAATTTGGCAATAAGGAGTTCATGATCTGAGCCACAGTCAGCTCCCAGTCTTGTTTTTTCTGACTGTATAGAGCTTCTCCATCTTTGGCTGCAAAGAATATAATCAATCTCATTTTGGTGTCAACCATCTGGTGATGTCCATGTGTAGAGTCTTCTCTTGTGTTGTTGGAAGAGGGTGTTTGCTATGACCAGTGAGTTCTCTTGGCAAAACTCTATTAGCCTTTGCCCTGCTTCATTCTATACTCCAAGGCCAAATTTGCCTGTTACTCTAGGTGTTTCTTGACTTCCTACTTTTGCATTCCAGTCCCCTATAATGAAAAGGACATCTCTTTTGGGTGTTAGTTCTAGAAGGTCTTGTAGGTCTTCATAGAACCATTCAACTTTAGCTTCTTCAGTGTTTCTGGGATTATTGTGTGTATTTGCTGATTTGCCTTAGCCAAAAGAGCAAAAAGCTCTATGCTTAAAAATAAAAGTTGCACAGTTTCCTAGAGCCAAGTGCCCACAGCTTAGTGACAACATCAGATATTTAACACAAATGATAAACTGAATAAGCTTGTTTTGTGTCATGCCCATAATGGAGACATTTTCCTCCTTATATGGGAGGTCATGGGATCTACCACTGTTCTTCTCTGGAATGTGACTGACTTTGAAGATTTGAAAATCTTACTCTGCAGAAATCCCTCTCTCTGTGGGTGAGGTTTCTCCCTCTTGCATGCTATAAAAAGAACAAAATGAAAACTAAACCAAGAAGTAAATCAATAAAGCAACCTGGCAGGGAGCATCGCTGGCAGGGTAGAGCATCTCAGTGTCCCGTAGTGACTGAACACAGGAAGCCTGTGGGTCTCTGTCCTCCTCTCACCAAAGCACAAGTGTGCAGAACCAGGACCCCAAGGCCCCGCAGGAACACTGCTCCCACCACCCCTCGCCCCACCTCTCTACCCAGGAGGCCAGTTTGCAGAGCAGCCCCTCTACCCCCAACATAGTAGTGTACGCCCTCTCACTTTGGAAGGAAGCTGCTCAAACCCCACCTACCCCACAGCACATCCCCACCAGCCACTGCAGCCTCATCTCTTCCTTTTCCAAAATGTTTCCAGGCCAGAAGTCTGACTTGAGAACTTGATGTTAAATCTCACACTTTTCTTTCCCTTATAAAGCATTAAACCTACCTTTTCTTTCCCTCCAGACCAAGTACAATTTGTTTTGCTATCCCATTCAGATGACAAACTAGAAGAGGGCCAGGCACGTTGTATCTTTTGTTTCCCTGGTGGCCTCCGCCTGAGCCTCACTTGGTGAGGTGAATTGATTTAGTCTGAACAGTAAGGGGTAAGAGGGCACAAAAGTATTTATTCTACAGATAAAGATCCTTAAAAGCTGAGGAATAAAACTATCATATGACCCAACAGTTCCACTACTGGACATATACCCTGCTGCTGCTAAGTCACTTCGTTCGTGTCCGACTCTCAGTGACCCCATAGACGGCAGCCCACCAGGCTCCACCGTCCCTGGGAGTTTCCAGGCAAGAGTACTGGAGTGGGGTGCCATTGCCTTCTCCAATATACCCTGAGGAAACCATAATTGAAAAAGACACGTGTACCCCAATGTTCACTGCAGCACTGTTTACAATAGCCAGGACATGGAAGCAACCTAGATGTCCATCAGCAGACGAGTGGATAAAGTGTTGGTACATATATACAACGGGATCCTATTCAGCCATAAAAAGAAATGCATTTCAGTCAGTGCTAATGAGGTGAATGAACCTAGAGCCTATTATGCGGAGTGAAATAAGTCGGAAAGAAGAAAACAAATGTATATTAAGGCATATGAAATCTAGAAAGATGGGACTGATGAACCTATTTCCAGGGCAGCAGTAGAGACACAGACCTAGCGAACAGGCTTGTGGACACAGTGGGGGAAGGAGAGGGTGGCTGAATTGAAAGAGTAGCATTGAAACATATACATTACTGTATGCAGAATATATAACCAGTGGAAATTGGCTGTGTGATGCAGGGAGCTCAAACAGCGCTCTGTGACAGCCTCAGGAGTGGGATGGGGTGGGAGGCAGGAAGGAGGTTCAGAAGGAAGGGGACATATGCATAGCTGTGGCTGATTCATGTTGATGTATGGCAGAAACCAATAAAATATTGCAAACTAATTATCCTCTAATTAAAATTAAATTTTTTAAAAAAGATCAGAACCTTTCCTCTTTCTTAAGCATATAAGGTAGAGGTGGGAGTGAAAGATTCCCACCAAAGTCCCTCTGTGCACATACTTGGGGTCAAAGAGCAAAGGGAAGACTTTGCTCTCTCCTTGTTACTTTCAAATTTTTTAAATTGCCTGTGATTTTGGAGAAAAATAAAATAATGGGGGAGGATTGGTTATCAAAGACAATCTATAAGCTCTAGAAAGCTAACTTTTCTTTTGATTTATTAATTATATATTTATTAAAATATATCATTATTGAATGGTTTTATATATATATTGTAATATATATATAAAATATTTCACACTGCAGTATGTGCTAGGCGTGCACTCGCGGATAAAAATGTGCATGGCCATGATCCTCGGAGAGCTTGTCGCCTACCAAATGGGACAGATTTTGAACAAGTAAAGAGACAAGACAAAAAACTAATGGGTGGGTTATATGATCTTTGAATTATATCTCCATAAGACTGTTACCAAAGAAATTAAGACTACGGAGAAGGGGCTTTGTCAGCAGAGTGTCAGGACCGTGTCTCCACTCTGTGCTGCTGGGGAGGGTCTCTTGTACCATCCCATCCTCTGCGGGTCCTCAGTGGTAGCTGGCCCATGCTGGGTGCTGCTAACAACCTCTGTGCAACGATGATGTGTGCAGAGCCAGAATCAAACCTTTCCTCTCAAAGACTATGGAGACTGGGACAAAATGTTCAGATGCCACCTCCCGTCACCAGAGTTCTGGCCACATTTCAGACTTGGCAAATTGGATCGGGTACTCCTGGGGTCACTCCTCTCCCCCTCTTCTGGAGGGTAACTTCCATCTCTAACTGCTTCCGCAGCTTCATTTTCCACTTTGGTGAGTCACCAGGCAGAGGATGGAGAATGTAAGTCATTTCTGTCCTCATCTGTGCAGATAATCTGATGCCATGCACAATCCTCTAGCATGTTTCTTCTGTATTTGTATCTTGGCAAAGGCAAGCTACATTGTTTGCAGTTCTATTCTCATTGCCAGCTTTTTCTGGAAAAATCATAGAAAATAAGATGAGAATACCTCAAGCCACAAGCACTTGGCTCCCTGGTGTAGGGTTTTGCGCATTCCCCTGCCCTCCTCTTTGGTTTCGAGCTCACTCTCTACTCCCTTTCTGTCTCTGTCTCTCTTTCAGCTGATGCTCTTGACAACAACCTCTATAGACTCTTCTGGGGCTCCCAGGTGTACTCTGGAGCTGCCTGAGAACGCACTAATCCCTTTCCTCTTTCACACCGTGAAAATTAAACATTCCAGAAGAACTCTTCTTCCAGGTGAAACAGACTGGCTTCATCTCTGACAGGTTTTCTACTTGTGCTGACACGAGAGACAACGAAAAATTAGGTGTTCTCCAACAGGCTAAGAACACAATGAAAGGAGGCCCCTAATCTAAAACGGCCCAGAATTCCAAGGTTCTGGACATGTCCTACCATCTACAAATCATTAGAGCTAGCTCCTCTAATAACAGCTTCCCTGGTGGTGCAGAGGTTAAAGCGTCTGCCTGCAATGTGGGAGATCTGGGTTCAATCCCTGGGTCAGGAAGATGCCCTGGAGAAGGAAATGGCAACCCACTCCAGTATTCTTGCCTGGAGAATCCCATGGACAGAGGAGCTTGGTGGGCTACAGTCCACGGGTTGCAAAGAGTCGGACACGACTGAGCGACTTAAGCAAATCTAAAACGGCCCGGAATTCCAATGTTCTGGACATGTCCTACCATCTATAAATCATTAGAGCTAGCTCCTCTAATAACAGCAGGGACTTGTTGGACTTCCAAAAGATAAACTATCATTTGCTGTCCAGCACCACATTTAGGGACGCTTTCCCTACAGGGCCAAGCCATGGTTACAGGCATGAGAGTGTTCATTTGGTGAACCAGAATTGCATATTGGCAGTTACTTACCAACCTTCATCACTAACAATGTTAAAATATAAGCCTTGGCTTGTGAGTCAAACTGTTTTCTTGATATGTGGGTTTAAATGTTTTCAATATATTAAGACTCTGCAGTGAAATATTGACACTATATTTGTCAGCTTTATGTCAATCACGTGTCTGAAATATTTCCTCTGGATTAACAGTGTGACCCAGATTTATTTGTGGGGAGCACTGCACCTTTATTCTTCAGTGCATCGTTATTACTCCATCAGCTACTGTAGACAATTCCCCCAAGAAGACAGTAATAGATTGTGAATAGAGAGAACTAAATAAGGAGTTTGGACCATCCCCTAAGTGGAATGCCAAGCAGCAAACTGAAAAAATATTTGATTTATCACAAAAAAAGGTTGCATCAACAATTCAAAGATGCAGTCACGGGTTCGGTCATGAATTTGAAAATGACCAATTCCTAATACTATTAGGCTGAGCCAAAGGATGTATCATTTTAGTATAGATTTAAGATCACCCAACAATCAGGATAATAATGTAAACACAGCAGGGACTCCTATCAGGGCTGAGCACCCAGGTGGATTTTCTTTTTCCTATCAATTCCAGGATTTGACAAATAATTATTTAGATGGTTAGCTTAGTTGTGTAAGTGTATTTTCTTGAGTCTTCTTTGCAGACTTCACCCCAGGAATGTGGTGCTGCCGTGTGCGGTTGCCTGATAGAAGCTGCATAATTTGTCACATATAAGTTTGTCTGGTTTCAGAAAACCACGTATGTAACTAATTGAGCCAGTGCAGACTTCCGGCCTCAGGTCAATAGACTCTCTACCCTCACCTCACCTGCAGTTTCGAGCAAGCAAAGAAAGGACTGAACAACAGATGCCTAAGTGTGAACAGAGCAAGTAGCAGTCACAGCCATTGCTCTCAGGGACTTAGATCCCGTTTCCTCTTAATATAACTCGGGTCATATTTTTCCTCTGTTAAAATACTGGATTGTGTCATAGGTTGAATTGTATCCCCCAAATGTATGTTGAAATCTTAACCCTTGGTATCTGTGACTAGGAACCCATTTGAAATAGGATCTTTGCAGATGCAATATCATTAAGACAAGGACATACGGGATAAAGGTGAGCCCTAATTCAATTACTGGCTTTATAATAAGGAGAGAGAAATTCAGACACATGGACTCACAGGAGAGGAGCCCATGTGAAAATGGAAGTAGATATTGGAGTGATACGTCTACGATCCAAGGAATGCCAGCAACCACTGGAAGCTAACAGAGGCAAGAGTGGAACCTAGAGCCTTCTAAGAAAGTATGACCATGACATCTTGGTTTGGGGCTTCTGGCCTCCGGAACTATGAGAGAATACATTTCTCATGTTATAAGCCACCCAGGTTGTAGACGGAAATCAATCCATGTTGATTTCCCTTTTTTCTTCCATGTCAGTTACTTAATCTCTGAATTTTCTATTTTTAATGTCTGTAGTGCCTGTGCAGGCTTCCCTGGTAGCTCAGCTGGTAAAGAATCCCCCTGAAATGCAGGAAACCCTGGTTCAACCCCTGGGCCAGGAAGATGCCCTGGAGGAGGGCATGGCAACCCACTCCAGTATTCTTGCCTGGAGAATCCCATGGATGGAGGAGCCTGCCAGGCTGCAGTCCATGCTATTGCAAAGAGTCAGACACGACTGAGCAACTAAGCACGCGCGCACACACACACACACACACACACACACACACACACACACACGAGTGCTTGTGCAGGGCTTCCCTGGTGGCTCAGATGCTAAAGAATCTGCCTGCAATGCAGGAGACCTGGGTTTGATCCCTGCGTCAGGAAGATCCCTGGAAGAAGGGCATGGAACCCACTCCAGTATTCTTGCATGGAGAATTCCATGGACAGAGGAGCCTGGCGGGCTGCAGTCCATGGAGTTGCAAACAGTCAGACATGACTGAGCGACTAACACTTTCATAGTGCTTGTGCATTGACTTGAAAATTACATTTTTATTTTAGAATATATTTCTGGGAATGTTATCAAGTTTTGTTGATGACTTTGCAGTGGAATGTTTGCATATAAGAGGGAAAGAAAGAAAAGGCTTGTTTGTGTGTTTAAATACATTAAACTCTTGCCAAAATAAAATAAATGTCCATCCTTGGTATGATGGTTAAATGGAACTAATACTGCTGCAGAAAACCTGTGGAGAATAAGCTTACCCACCACTTAATGGACACAATTCACTGTGCAGGGGCTCACCAATGGGCTTCTCCATGAATTGTTTCTAGTGGGCTGTCATTTCCATTTACATCATTAAGTGTGGAGGAACTGACAAAGAGGATTTGAATCCTCATCAAATTGAGTGGCAGCAAGGATTAGACGGGATGATATAGTTCCTGCTGGGCGCCTAAGGCCCACTGAAGAGAAACCACTACCATCATTATTAACTGCAAAGATACCTAAGATTCTCTTACTGTAAATCACTCAGAATCTTTTGTGAAAGCTGAGTTTGTGATCTCAGTGTAACAACCACAGATAGGAGAAAAGATTCCTTGCCCCAGTTGTGATTCCCAAAGTTAAGAGAGTAGCCTGCAGGGTCAGATAGAAAGCAAGTGGAGTGTCATAGTGGATTTCCCATGCTGTTTGTTGACATCAAATTTAATCACATTTGTTTTTATAAGTATCTTAGCTTTTTATTTTAAAATAATTTAAAATTTAGTTTACAAAAACAGTACAAGATATACCCCATATACCCTTTACCCTGAATCATCAATTGTTTATTTTATTCCATTTATCTTTCTCTTCCTCCAGATAGACCAGTAGATGATAGATAGAAGACAAATATATACAGAGGTAAGAAATAGACCTGCCTCTTGAGAAACTTGTATGCAGGTCAGGAAGCAACAGTTAGAACTGGACATAGAACAACAAACTCATTCCAAATAGGAAAAGGAGTATGTCATGGCTATATATTGTCACTCTGCTTATTTAACTTATATGCAGAGTACATCATGAGAAACGCTGGGCTGGAAGAAGCACAAGCTGGAATCAAGATTGCCAGGAGAAATATCAATCACCTCAGACATGCAAATGACACCACCCTAAGGCAGAAAGTGAAGAGGAACTAAAAAGCCTCTTGATGAAAGTGAAAGAGGAGAGTGAAAAAGTTGGCTTAAAGCTCAACATTCAGAAAATGAAGATCATGGCATCTGGTCCCATCACTTCATGGCAAATAGATGGGGAAACAGTGGAAATAGTGTCAGACTTTATTTTTTGGGCTCCAAAATCACTGCAGATGGTGATTGCAGCCATGAAATGAAAAGACATTTACTCCTTGGAAGAAAAGTTATGACCATCCTAGATAGCATATTGAAAAGCAGAGACATTACATGGCCTACAAAGGTCCATCTAGGCTATGGTTTTTCCAGTGGTCATGTATGGATGTGAGAGTTGGACTGTGAAGAAAGCTGAGTGCCGAAGAATTGATGCTTTTGAACTGTGGTGTTGGAGAAGACTCTTGAGAGTCCCTTAGACTGCAAGGAGATCCAACCAGTCCATTCTAAAGGAGATCAGCCCTGGGTGTTCATTGGAAGGAAAGATGCTAAAGCTGAAACTCCAGTACTTTGGCCACCTCATGCAAAGAGGTGACTCATTGGAAAAGACTCTGATGCTGGGAGGGACTGGGGGCAGGAGGAGAAGGGGACAACAGAGGGTGAGATGGCTGGATGGCATCACTGACTCGATGGACATGAGTATGAGTGAACTCTGGGAGTTGGTGATGGACAGGAAGGCCTGGCGTGCTGCGATTCATGGGGTCGCAAAGAGTCGGACACGACTGAGCAACTGAACTGAACTGACTGAAGAAATAGATAATTGATAAATATAAACATGTAAATATATGTGTGCACATGTGCATATATTTTTTTCTATGTGCACACACATATGTATATGTATGTATACATATACATGCATATTATTTTTTGAAACATTTGGGAGTAACATGAAGACATTATATGTCTTTACCCCTGAATGCTTCAGAGTATGTTTCTTACGGACAAGGACAGTCTCTTACAAAACCACAGTGCAGTTAATTTCGGTGCAATTCTCTTATCTACACAGGCCATTTTCAGCGTCTGTCAAAGGTCCCCAAATGACCTTTACAAGATTCACGCCAGGCACTCACTCTGCATTTGGGGGTCACGTTTCTCAGTCGTCTTCAGAGGAGAACACTTACCCAGGCTTTGTTTTTGTTGGCCTATTCACTTTGAAGATCACAGACCATTTATTTTCCTCACAATCAGATTCAGATCATGCATTTTTGGTAGAAACGTCAGAGGGCCAGGCTGCGCCCTCCTCAGGGCTCAGATGAGGAGGCTCTGCTCTCAGTGAATTTCGCTGGTGCTGGTGTTGACCTCCACCACTTGGATAAAGTGGTGTTCACAGGATTTCTCCACTGTGAAGTAACTTTTTTTCCTATGTAATTAACAAGTAATTTGCGGGGAGGCCCTCTAAGATTCCCAGGGAACTCAGCTGGTAAAGAATCCACCTGCAGTGCAGGAGACCCTGGTTCGATTCCTGGGTTGGGAGGTTCCCCTGGAGAAGGGATAGGCTACCCACTCCAGTATTCTTGGGCTTCCCTGGTGGTTCCTGCCAAAGCAGGAAATGTAAGAGATGCAGATTCTATCCCTGGGTTGGGAAGATCCCCTGAAGGAAGAAATGGCAAACCACTCCAGTATTCTTGGCTAAGAAATCCCAGGGCCAGAGGAGCCTGGCGGGCTACAGTCCATGGGGTCACAAATAGTCAGACTCGATTGAGCAACTAAGCACAGCACAACAGACTCTTAGATTATGAAAGCATCCTGTTCCTTATCAAACTTTCACCCACTAGCTTTAGCATCAGTGGTTGATTTTCTAAGTTCATCATTCCTTCTATATTTATTACATGGCATTCTATTTTATTCTTTTTTATTATTTTTGATCCCATGATTGTTAATTAGCATGTATTTCTATTTATTTTTCTACTTGTGTCAGCATGAACTCATAGGTTTTTATTCAGTGTGTTATAATCCATTACTATCATATTCATTACTATGCTTAAATTAACCCAGATCAACCAGTAGGACCCTCTTTCAAGCTGGCTCCTCTGTGCTTTTGATATGTCTCCATTAATCTTTGAGCACTACCTTACTTTCTGGCAAAATAAGAGGCCTATGAGCACTTTTAGCAAAATAATAACCTGTTTGCATTAGTTCTAGCCACACAAAAATAAATAGATATCACAGAGTAAGCCTCCCCTTTGCACACCCTTGTCCTGAGGTTCATGGAAAGAAACTGGTTCTGAAACCCTGTGTCCTGTAAGGCCGTGGAGAAGCATCTGGCAGAAGTCTTTCTGTGCGTGTAGGCACTGAGGCCTCTGAGTAGAGGGAAAATGTGCTTATTTCCATTTATTTCTTACTCAAGTGTCTTTGAATGTCATTTGGCATAGTCTTATGACACCTTGTCTGCTCTTAGTTTGCAGGAGCAATGCTGAAGAGAAAAAGTACTCAGATTCAAAAAGAATCAAGAATCTTATACACAGGCCCCATGCCTCAGCCACCAGTATGCACAAGCTGTATTCATACTAGGCATCTCTGAACCAGGAGACAAGTGCAAGAGGCAGCAACACAGAACATGGGGGGATGGGCAGGAGAGAGTTCAGAGTGGACTGCAGTGTGGCCACAGACATTCCTCAGTTGGCCCACACGTGTAACAGGATGGGGAAGACAAGGATCCTGAACGAAATGTGATGGGAAGGTTATATTTCACGTTTAAACCTAAATTCCCATTCCCTTATCACAAAGGGTTAAGATGGTTAAATTATTCTCCACTTATAAAAAAGAATGTTAAAAAGATTTAACTGCTAATCCCTCTTCAGATTTTAAAGGAAGATTAACGGGGTGAGTGGAGGACTAATTCTATTGCACATTTTGTCTTCAGATCACATTTTTCTAGCAGGTTACATGATTACAGTGTATTAATCATAATACTTGTTTGGAGGGAGCACAACTGGGAGCTGAGTTCTGCAGGGTGAAGGTCTCCATATGCTCAGTGAATAGAGAGGAGTAAATAGTCCTGGACTCGGCTAGAAAATCAAATTCGGTGAAACTGAAAACAAATTGCTGCAGGGACTTTTCATAGATGGCCTTCCATCTGTGTTTGCCAGATACGGACCTTACTCCCCAAAGTGGGAAAATGCAATATCCCAAATCAACACACATGATGACAGCCTAGCAAGAGAAATAAATTACACCCATAATAGCCTTGATTTAATCTTTTGGGCATGGTTAGACCGAGCACGCGAAACGAGGCCAAAACATGTCCTCACATACCTCATAACAAAGTAAGCCCTTTTATTTCTGCAATAAACATTAATTTTATGGTTTGGTTAGGCACCATCACCCTCACCTCTCCACTTAGAGAAGAATTTCCCCTCAACTGAAATCCAGAGAAGGGTGGAGGGCGTGGGGGGAAGCAACAGGCCGCAGGCACCAAGAGGTCCAAAGGCACAACACATCACCTTATGTTATTTGGAAATGTGGCTTTAATGTGACTTTAAAAGCAATTTAGAAATAAACGTGTTAGTATGTGGAAAGTCAGCTTCAACAGAATGGATAAGGGGTCTCTTGGCACACAAAAGGTGTCTGATAAAGTGTGTTCCAGACCAAAGCTCCAAATGAAGTATTTGAGAATGTCATCCAAAAGAAAGAGGGGAGAAAAGCCAAATATTTGGCAAAAACACTGCTGAATCGTGAAACTGTACACCAGGCTGCCAAGTCTCAAAGAATACTCTTAGGTACAATTTGCTCAACCAACTAAATAAGAGGCAGCCATAAATTACAGATGAATATAAATGGTGGTGGACTTCAGGGTCACCTCCAAGCCTATTAAAACTTTAAACACTCTGGTGCCTGAAAGATTGAAAATAGTGCTTAATGCTGTGGTGACCTGCCTAAAGAAGACTGCGTGTGTGTGTGTGTGTGTTGTGTATTGCGTGTGTGTTGTGTGTGTGTGTTTGTGTGTGTGGTGTGTGTGTGTGGTGTGTGTGTGTGTGTGTGTGATGTATGTGTGATGTGTGTGTGGTGTGTGTGTGGTGTGTGTGTGTGTGTGTGTGTGAATGGGAGACAGACAGAGTTCTACTGCTGGTCTACCCTGCTGGTCTTGCTTAGTACTTCAGAAAATAAAACAAAATGCCTGCGGAAATAACCACATGATGCCAATGGAAAATGAAAACGGCTCCAAGAACAAAGGTGCCAATGGGGCTGTGAAAGTCACAGAGCTTTCACTGATTTTTTAGCAACAAGATGCTTACATCAGGGCCTTAAACACAGTTCCATTAAGACAATGCCCGAGGGAAAGCAAGCACAAATCTCAGGTTAGGAGAGCAGCCCCCACACTTCCACCCCAAGGAGATGAAGCTCCAGGCAGGGCATAGAGAGAGATGCTGCTTGCGCGGCTTTGGGTCTCCTCAGACTCAAGGGCACAGCTCTCTGCCTGGGGTGTGTCTGTTTGCCTCAGAATAGCAAGGGTGATCTGAACTTGTATTTGTGCTGTGCTCTGTGGTATAGAGAAGGTGAGCACATACACTGAAACTTTTACAGATCCAACTCTTCTAAAATGCGGCATATCTTTTATTCTGAACCCAAAGTGTAATTTTTTACACTTTAGGGAACTCAAAGTGCAATTCATAAAATACTGCCTAACATGTTATGCAGTGGTGAAACGACAGACTGTACTCAGCTGCCTCCAGATGAACCTCAGCAGAAAGGAAGATGGTCGAGGAGCAGACAGTGCAGGTCACTGACTGCCTTTACAATGAGCTCCATCCACGTTTCGGCAACTTCCCCAAACACCTTCCTTTCACAAGTCTAGCCTAGGACTCTACAAAGTGCATGCACCAGATTCTGTCTTTCCGAAGCTGATAAGTGAAAAGCCAAACAAAAGATACACAAGACTGACTGATGAACAAACAGTTCTGAATGCAGCACAGATGACATGTATTTAATCTCATGGCAAAAAAAAACACAGACCCAGGGGCTGGACAGCCTCTCAGCTGTACCACTTATTGTACTGATAACCTTCAGCAAGTTACCTAAATTCTGTGTCCCAGCTATCACATCTGCAGAACAGGAAAATCATAAAAATACTTACTGGAATTAGTCAGGGTTTAGCAGAACTAATAAGATGTGTACATACCCTATTTCTATATTGAAAGAGGTATTGAGGAGTTGGCTTATGCAATTAGGGAGACTGGCAAGTCCACAGTCTGAAAGGTGGGTCAGCAGGCTGGGGACTCAGTGGAGAGCAGACATTGACAGCTGAAGATCGTCTGAAGGCAGAGTTTCCTCTTGCTTGAGGGAGGTCAGACTTGTTCTAGTCAGGCCTTCAGATGATTAGATGAGGCCCACCCATACTATAGAAGGCAGTCTGTTTTACTCAAAGTTCACCAATTTAAATGTTAATCTCATCCAAAAATACCCCCCCAAAAACCTTTGAAATGATGTCTGACCACATACCTGGACACCCTGCCTGGCTAAATCGACACATAAAATTAACTACATGCCACTTTAAAGGGTTCTTAGTGCTCAGTCACTCAGTCGTGTCTGACTCTTTGTGACCCCATTGACTGCAGCCCACCAGGCTCCTCTGTCCATGGGATTCTCCAGGCCAGAATACTGGAGTGTGTTGCCATGCTCTTATCCAGGGGATCTTCCCAACCCAGAGATCAAACCCAGGTCTCCCACATTGCGGGCAGATTCTTTACCATCTGAGCCACCAGGGAAGCCCCCAAAGGATTTTGGCCAGAATTAAATCAGTTGGTTTATGTAAAATGCTTTGGACTGTGACAGGCACCTAAAAAGTGTTAGGCCTGTTAGCTATTGCTATTATTGTTACTATTATTATTACCATTCTTATTAGGTAAAGATTAATGAGTGGCAAAATGAGCCACTGTAAGGATGGCTTTCCTGGAGAAAGACACAAGCATTTGAGAAAGGCCTCGGAAAGAAACTGGAGGTTTCTGGAAGTGTGGGAATAGGGAAAGAGTGAGTGGAAGGCCATGAGATGAGGTGTGGGTGGAAAAAAATCTGACTGGGAGCACAGGGGTCTGATTGGGAAGATGAGCAAAGCGGTGGCCTTTGAAATAGAAGGTAAAATCCTCAGGCTTCCTTGCAGAGTCACTGAAGGTTTCCTAGAATAGAATAAGCTGAGGGCAGGGTGCTTAACATAACTTTGGCAGGAAATTTTAAGAAAGGCTGAGCAGCAGGTAAGATCTTCCAGGAAGAAGAGCCTGCAACACTGCAAGCAATGAATGAGGAACAGCCATTTTGTCCACTGCCCCTAAGAACTACAGAAAGGTGGAGGACTGAAAATATGATAGGGTTTCTTGCGGAGGATATTGAAGCCTGCCTGCAGGTAGATCCCAGTATGGGGGAAACTTGGCCAAGGAGAAGAGTGGCAGAAAATTCAGCAACTTCTTTTGGCAAGTGTCATTTTCATTCAGTCTTTTCCCTAACTGTGCTGTTTATCTCTTACTTTATATAAGCTTACCCTTCTCAACTTATACCATTAATAAAATAAGACACCAATTTATTCTATTTAGTCAAAAGGCTCAAAACATAGCACTGAATGGTAGACGGTGATAAATTATATCACAGCCTAACTCAAGTAGACATCCATAATCCAAAAGAAAAAGAGAGGAAGAAAATTAAGTTATGGGATCAAGGAGCCAGTAAGTCTTCACACATGGGAGGTTAAGAAGGGAGCTTGGGGGCATTCAGAACCAGGAACTAAGAATGGGCTGATTATTCAAGATCATGGACATCACTTCAACCCCTTGTTTCTACAGCCTTTTGATTCCACTGAAGACATTTTCCCTTGCGAAAACAACACACATGGTATAACAGGTCTCAGTGAAGAAATTAAATTAAAAGTAAATTTTATAGTTAATTTTGTTTGAATACATCTTTTCCATCCATCTTATTCTCTCAGCATCCTAGTGATGAATGCGGATGTGAGGCTCTGCAAGGCTCCTGAAGAAGAGGGCGGCACATGAAAGCACTGACACCTGGCACCCCGGATGCCAGTGTTTCTACACAACAGTGGCTAGCATCCCCTGGCCTCTGCCTAAACTGCCCTTAAAATTCTCATGTGCCTCAAAGGCAGAAATATAGACCAGTGGAACAAAGTAGAAAGCCAGGAGATAAATTCACGCACCTATGGACATCTTATCTTTGAAAAAGGAGGCAAGAATATGCAATGGAGAAAAGACAATCTCTTTAACAAGTGGTGCTGGGAAAACTGGTCAACCACTTGTAAAAGAATGAAACTAGAACACTTTCTAACACCATACACAAAATTAAACTCAAAATGGATTGAAGGTCTAAATCTAAGACTGGAAACCATAAAACTCCTAGAGGAAAACACACGCAAAACACTCTCTGACATAAATCATCAGTTCAGTTCAGTTGCTCAGTCATGTCCAACTCTTTGCAATCCCATGAATCACAGCACGCCAGGCCTCCCTGTCCATCACCAACTCCCAGAGTTCACACAAACTCATGTGCATCAAGTCAGTGATGCCATCCAGCCATCTCATCCTCTGGCGTCCCCTTCTCCTCCTGCCCCCAATCCCTCCCAGCATCAGGGTCTTTTCCAATGAGTCAGCTCTTTGCATGAGGTGGCCAAAGTATTGGAGTTTCAGCCTCAGCATCAGTCCTTGCAGTGAACACCCAGGACTGGTCTCCTTTAGGATGGACTGGTTGGATCTCCTTGCAGTCCAAGGGACTCTCAAGAGTCTTCTCCAACACCACAGTTCAAAAGCAGCAGTTCTTCAGTGTTCAGCTTTCTTCACAGTCCAACTCTCACATCCATACATGACCACTGGAAAAACCATAGCCTTGACCAGAAGGACCTTTGTTGGCAAAGTAATATCTCTGCTTTTTAATATGCTACCTAGGTTGGTCATAACTTTTCTTCCAAGGAGTAAGCATCTTTTAATTTCATGGCTGTAATCACCATCTGCAGTGATTTTGGAGCCCAGAAAAATAAAGTCTGACACTGTTCCCACTGTTTCCCCATCTATTTGCCATGAAGTGATGAGACCAGATGCCATGATCTTCATTTTCTGAATGTTGAGCTTTAAGCCAGCTTTTTCACTCTCATCAAGAGGCTTTTAGTTCCTCTTCACTTTCTGCCATAAGGGCGGTATCATCTGCATATCTGAGGTTATTGATATTTCTCCTGACATAAATCATAGCAGGATCCAATTCTCTATGACCCACCTCCCAGAGTAATGGAAATAAAAGCAAAATTAAACAAATGGTACGTGATTAAACCTAAAAGCTTTTGCACAACAAAGGAAACTATAAGCAAGGTGAAAAGACAGCCTTCAGAATGGGAGAAAATAATAGCAAATGAAGCAACTGACAAAGAATTAATCTCAAAAATATACAAGCAGCTCATGCAACTCAACTACAGAAAAATAAATGACCCAATAAAAAAAAAAAATTGGGCCAAAGAACTTAAACAGACATTTCTCCAAAAAAGATATACAGATGGCTAACAAACACATGAAAAGATGCTCAACATCACTCATTATCAGAGAAATGCAAATCAAAACCACAAAGAGGTACCATCTCACACCAGTCAGAATGGCTGTGATCCAAAAGTCTACAAGCAATAAATGCTGGAGAGGGTGCAGAGAAAAGGGAACCCTCTTACACTGTTGGTGGGAATGCAAACTAGTACAGCCACTATGGAGAACAGTGTGGAGATTCCTTTAAAAACTGGAACTAGAACTTCCATACAACCTAGCAATCCCACTTCTTGGCATACACACTGAGGAAACCAGAATTGAAAGAGACAGGTGTACCCCAATGTTCATTGCAACACTGTTTACAATAGGCATGGAAGCAACCTAGATGTCCATCGGCAGACAAATGGATAAGAAAGCTGTGGTACATATACACAATGGAGTATTACTCACCTATTAAAAAGAATGCATTTGAATCAGTTCTAATGAGGTGGATAAAACTGGAGCCTATTATACAGAGCGAAGTAAGTCAGAAAGAAAAACACCAGTACAGTATATTAACACATATTTATGGAATTTAGAAAGAAAGTAAAGATGATCCTATATGCAAGACAGCAAAAGAGACACAGATGTAAAGAACAGATTTTTGGACTTGGTGGGAGAAGGTGAGAGTGGAATGATTTGAGAGAATAGCATTGAAATATGTATATTACCATATGTGAAATAGATCGCCAGTCCAGGTTCAATGCATGAGACGGGGTGCTCAGGGCCGATGCAATGGGATGACCCGAAGGGATGGGGATGGGGATGGGGAGGGAGGTGGGACTGGGTTTCAGGATGAGCGACACATGTACAACCATGGCTGATTCATGGCAATGTATGGCAAAACCACTACAATATTGTAAAGTAATTAGCCTCCAATTAAAATAAATTTATTTTTTTAAGACAAAAAAAGAAATATACACTCTTACCACATATCCTTCTGCAGCTACTGGAACCTTTGTGTGTTGTTCTTCACAGCAGATTATCTCAGCTTATACTGAGGCCACGCTGTCTTCAGCCTATTTCAATAAATATGATGCCCCAATAAATACGATTATCAAAAGTGTATAGAAAAGCAATTTAACTACAATGTCTAAAATAATTCTGAAGAATTTTGCTAGAGTATTCACCATACCTGATCTGAAGACTTACTATAAAACTATAGGAATCAAGACAGTGTGATATCGACCAAAAAGTCACCAGAGTCTGGCAATAGACTTATACATATATGATCAATCAATTTTCAACAAAGATGCAAAGACAATTCAAGGTAGAAGACAATCTTTTCAACAAATAGTTTTTGAGTAATTGGACTCCATAAGAACAAAAATAAACATTTACCTGTAACTACCATCAAATACAAAAATTAAACCAATATGCATCACAGAACTAAATGTGCCACCAAACGTTATAAAACTTGTAGAAGAAGATATTTGTGGCCTTTAGTTCAGTGAGTTGAATAGTGTGTCTCCAAAACGTATGTTCACCCAGAATCTCAGAACGTGACTTTATTTGGAAACACAGTCTTTGCAGTTGCAATTAGTTGTGTTAGGGTGAGGTCATACTAGATTAAAGTGGGCCCTGCATCCAAAGAATGGTGCTCTTACAAGAAGAGAAGCAGACACACAGTGGAAGGGAAATCACCATGTGAAGACGAAGGTGAAGAGGAAGTGACGCACCCATAACCCAACCAACATCAGGTCTTGCCAGCAGCATCTAGGAGAGAGGCATGGAACAGACTCTCCCTTAGAGCGTCCAAAAGGAACCAACTTTGCCAACATCTTGATTTGGGACTTCTGGCCTCACTCAGGAAGTGTAGAGAATAAATTTCTGTTGTGTTCAGTTCAGTTCAGTTCAGTTCAGTCTCTCAGTCATGTCCGACTCTGTACGACCCCATGAATTGCAGCACACCAGGCCTCCCTGTCCATCACCAACTCCTGGAGTTCACTCAAACTCACGTTTTAAGCCACAAAAAAAAAAAAAAAAATTCTCATGTGCCCAAGGCTAGGAGGCTAGGAGGCAAAGCCATACGGATAAAGGGAGTCACAACTTCTCTTTCCATCTTCCGGGGGTAAAAAAAAAAAAAAAGAGCAAGATCAAGTTCACTTCTATTCAATATTTACTTATCACGCATCTCTTACTGAAAGATGTTGTGTAGGACCTAACCACAGATACCTCCAATGGGTTAGCTACTTTGAATCCATTAACTTGAGAGGAAACAAGACCATTTTCTTAAAGAAACTTGATATAAAGAGAATAGCCTGCCTCCCCAAAATGGTTAAGTCATAAATGGTTAAGTCAAAATGGTTGTCATAGGTGGTTGCCCTAACACGTAGCACAGAGGCATGTTCAATGGGCTTTCGTAGATAAGGAGAAGGGGTGAGCATTGAAAGCCTTCAGAGCTGAGGAAAAATGTAAGTCTTCAGCTGGTTTCCAAGGATGGCAGGATTTGAATTGGCACTTCAGCCTCGGTGGAGGAAAGGCAGTAACAGAGGAAAGGACAACGACAGTGAGCATGGTGGGACATTCTAGGAGAGGAGTCTGCAATAGGAAACAGAGGAAAGGTTACAGGGTCACACTGCAGCAACGTGCTCTCTGGGGAACCCCATACTTGCTTTCTTCCCTTGCCAAGGTCTGAGTCCAGCTGACTCACTGTGCTGACTGAGAAGAACTAGCCCAGTGTCCAGCATAGGATAGGTGCTCAGTAAGTGTTTGTTCAATGAATGGCCCGTCTACTTTACTGACATCTATTCCTTCCATTGCAGAGATCAATTCCACAGACATTCTGACTAGGGACGTGATGAAGGAGAGGGTCAGGCCCCTGGAAGCATCTCACTTGCTTGAACACCACACGTCAGACAGCGGGGCTGAGCACGTGAGATGAGCAGATGCCAATCGTACTCGAGTTTTTGTAGCAGGTGACGATGAAGGAGCATGACTCTTTCAGACATTTTCCTTTTCTTGAGGATTTTGGAAAACCAGGAATTTGGGGAAACAATAAGCTGAAAATAAATGAAAAGGGAGAAACATTAAATATATATATATTTTAAAACACATTCTCCTCTCAGTAGGGCCAACATCTCTTGTGAGAGTAAGAAGGAGATCGGGTTTGATAGTGATAAAAATCACCATTAGCTTATTATTTTTATAATGCTTTCTCCAAAAGCAGAATCAAGAAAAGGGTGACTATAAAATTATAAGGAGAATCATGTCTGGAAAGGGAAGACTCAGAACTTAATAAAAGCAGCTCAGCTTCAGAGAAATGCCCTAGTGTTACTTCTGTAGAAGCTTAGGAAACAGTCCATCATTTTCCACATTCTCTTCCCACAGCCATGAAGACCTGGAAAGCACAGCAAGATGGAGCCTCTGTCCTGGGTTTCTAGAGATGGACAGACGCAGAATGCCCTCTGCCAACACACAGAGGACACAGCATTGTGAAAAAGGAACTTGCGTTAGGTGAAGCCAACGAGATTGCTGGGTCTTTAATGCCTCTTGAGAAACCTGTATGCAGGTCAGGAAGCAACAGTTAGACGTGGACATGGAACACACTGGTTCCAAATAGGAAAAGGAGTACATCAAGGCTGTATATTGTCACCCTGCTTATTTAACTTCTATGCAGAGTACATCATGAGAAACGCTGGGCTGGAAGAAGCACAAGCTGGAATCAAGATTGCTGGGAGAAATATCAATAACCTCAGATATGCAGATGACACCACCCTTAGGGCAGAAAGTGAAGAGGAACTAAAAGCCTCTTGATGAAAGTGAAAGAGGAGAGTGAAAAACTTGGTTTAAAGCTCAACATTCAGAAAATGAAGATCATGGCATCTGGTCCCATCACTTCATGGCAAATAGATGGGGAAACAGTAGAAACAGTGTCAGACTTTATTTTTCTGGGCTCCAAAATCACTGCAGATGGTGATTGCAGCCATGAAATTAAAAGACGCTTACTCCTTGGAAGAAAAGTTATGACCAACCTAGATAGTATATTAAAAAGCAGAGATATTACTTTGCCAACAAAGGTCTGTCCAGTCAAGGCTATGGTTTTTCCAGTGGTCATGTATGGATGTGAGAGTTGGACTGTGAAAAAGGCTGAGCACTGAAGAATTGCTGCTTTTGAACTGTGGTGTTGGAGAAGACTCTTGTGAGTCCCTTGGACTTCAAGGAGATCCACCCAGTCCATCCTAAAGGAGACCAGTCCTGGGTGTTCACTGCAAGGACTGATGCTGAGTCTGAAACTCCAATACTTTGGCCACCTCATGCGAGGAGTTGACTCTTTGGAAAAGACTCTGATGCTGGGGGGGATTGGGGGCAAGAGGAGACGGGGTTGACAGAGGATGAGATGGCTGGATGGCATCACCGACTCTATGGACATGAGTCTGAGTGAACTCTGGGAGTTGGTGATGGACAGGGAGGCCTGGCGTGCTGCGATTCATGGGGTCACAAAGAGTCAGACATGACTGAGCGACTGAACTGAACTGAACTGAACTGAATGCAGCAAAACCTACTTTGTCCTAAGACAAAAGTTTAGAATAAAAACTAGAAGATGGAGAGGAGAATTTTTGTTGTTGTTCAGTCATTCAGTGGTGTCTGACTCTCTGCGACCCATGGACTGCAGCACGCCAGGCTTCCCTGTCCTTCACTATTTTCCACAGTTTGCTCAAACTCATTCATTAGGCTGATGATGTATCCAACCATCTCATCCTCTGTTATCTCCTTCTCCTCCCATACTCAATCTTTAACAGCATCAGGGTCTTTTCCAATAAGTCAGTTCTTCACCTCAGGTGGCCAAACTACTGGAGCTCCAGCTTTAGCATCAGTCCTTTCAAAAAATATTCAGGACTGATTTCCTTTAGGGTTGACTGGTGTGATCTCCTTGTTGTCCAGGTGATTCTCAAGAGTCTTTGTCAGCACCACAGTTTAAAAGCATCAATTCTTTGGCACTCAGACTTCTTTATGGTGCAGCTCTCACACTGTACATGACTATTGGAAAAATTATAGCTTTGACAAGACTACCTTTGTCAGCAAAGTGACATATTTGCTTTTTAATCCACTGTCTAGGTTTGTCATAGTTTTTCTTCCAGGGAGCAAGCATCTTTTAATTTCATGGCTGCAGTCACCATCCACAGCAATTTTGGAGCCCAGGAAAATAAAATCTGTCACTGTTTCCATTTTTTTCCCCATTTATTTGCCATGAAGTGATGGGGCCAGATGCCATGTTCTTAGTTTTTTGAATGTTGAGCTTTAAGCCAGCTTTTTCACTCTCCTCTTTCACCTTCATCAAGAAGCTCT
The DNA here is from genome assembly GCF_016772045.2 of Ovis aries. NCBI lineage: Eukaryota > Metazoa > Chordata > Mammalia > Artiodactyla > Bovidae > Ovis > Ovis aries. Next base: position 3,807,299 of record NC_056070.1, read on the forward strand.
TTAGTTCCTCTTCATTTCCTGCAATTAGGGTGGTGTCATCTGCATATCTGAGGTTATTGATATTTCTTCTGGCAATCTTAATCCAAGCTCAAGCTTCATCCAGCCAAGCATTTTGCATGATGTACTCTTTGTATAAGTTAAATGAGCAGGGTGACAATACACAGCCTTGACGTACTCCTTTCCCAGTTTTGAACCAGTTCTTTGTTCCATGACCAGTTAAAACTGTTGCTTCTTGACCTGCACACAGATTTTGCAGGAAGCAGGTAAGGTATTCCCATCTCTTGAAGAATTTTCCACAGTTTGTTGTGATCCACACAAAGGCTTTAGCATAGTCAGTGAAGGAGAAGTATATGTTTTTCTGGGACTCTCTTGCTTTTTTCTGATCCAATAGATGTTGGCAATTTGAGCTCTGGTTCCTCTGCCTTTTCTAAATCCAGCTTGTACATCTGGAAGTTCTAGAATAACAATCTTCAAAATACATACTAAGCATTAAACTCTAACCTCCACAGTACACTATTTGTGAAGGAAACAATGATTGTTTGTCACTATCTGATCCATTTCCTTTCCTCCTAACACATACACCCCTAATAGCCTTAAAATAAGTAAGGTAGCAGATGAGTAGCCCTATGAAGAGTCATTATCTATATTAAATAAATTGATGATGCACAAGATAAAAATGCTGTCTGCGTGGCTTCCATTAACTGACCCTCGAGACAGACAGTAACAATAGCAAATACATTGAACACTTAATGTGTATCAAGCACTTTTCCAAGAAGTTTACGTACATTATTCTGTTTAAAGCTCAGGACAACTCCATAATCCTGATTTTAGGGATGAGGAAGCTGAAGTTCAGAAAGATTACATCACTTGCCCAAGGTCATGCAGCTGATAAACAGTAGAGTTGAGATGAACCCAGAGTGTGGCTTCAGAGCTCACCTTCTTAAGCCATATGCTATGATTGTCTCTTCACTCTTCCCAAGCCCATCTGAGGTTAGAGGGTTCTCCCAAGGTCACAGAGTTGGCAAAGGGTCAACTACAGTCTAGATTTTTTTTTCTTCCTTCTTCGCTGCCCTGTCTCTCCCAGGTCTCTTCCCCTTGACTTCATCTCCTCCCCGAGCCTGTCCCCCAGGACTTCCCGTTAGAATCCTGGTTGTGTTCTAGTCCCAGGAGGCTGCATTTCTAAGACAGTTTAGGATACTAGCCTTCTCTACTAAAACATGGCAGTGTCACAGATATGCTGCAAACTGAACTAAACTCCATCATCCTACCCACTGCCGTGGAGGTTCATTACTTGCTTTTACTATTTGTGTGTTTTTATAAATTTTTTAAGTTTTCCAAGTCTGACTGCTGGGCAGTCAGAATAGAAAACTCTGACCAAAGGGAAGTTAAAGATGATGACTAAAAGTTGGTCTGTCTGCACTTCCTCTGAAGAGACTGCTCCCACACCACGGACTGTGAAGGCTCTGGCCTGCCTTCACTCTGGGCCAGGATGGTTCTCCGCAGAGCCTCGCCTTCCACTCTGCGGCCGCGGAGGCGCCGCAACGGGAGGAGTCGGGTCTGCGGCCGGCACCAGAGGCACCTCCAAGGGGTTCCTGGCGTCCTGCTGCAGTCAGTGCGCCAAGGTAACACTGGGAACGCTGTTCTCAAGGAGAATTTTAAGGCTTAGGTAAAGCCTCGGAGAACCCCCTACTTCTGCTCTTCTTTCTAAACAAGTTTTCGAAACTCCACAGAAAGTGCTGGAAGCAGAGGAGAGGCCCAGAAGAGGCCCGGCTCTGCAGAAGAGGAGGCCCGGCTCTGCAGAAGAGGAGGCCCGGCTCTGCAGAAGAGGAGGCCCGGCTCTGCAGAAGAGGAGGCCCGGCTCTGCAGAAGCCAGCTCCAAGCCCAAGCGGGAGGAGCTGCAGCCAGGTTCGAAACGTTTATATCCAAGGCTAATCATGGACAGAAACAGAGGATGTGACCTGAAGGATTTGATATGTCCCGTCTCTCAACTATTTAGCCGTTTTTATTTCCTTTCAGATGCAGGGAACTTGGATGGGGGTCGAGGGAAGATGCAAAAATCAAAATCTGGTTTTCCAATAGAATCCCAGAGCCTCAGAAGGCAGTCTGTGGAGAGGTGCTGGCCCGACACTTCCCCGTGCACCCACCACCCCTGCTCCTTACGCCGCGGCCTCGCCCCGTGAGAGGGGAGACGAGGACGCATCAGCCAAGATGGACGCCGTTCAGCGCGCCCCGCCCCCACGCCCCTCCTAGCCTGCCTCCCCATCCCCAGGGGACCTGACAAACCCAGCTTCTTGCTTTAGGAATCAAAACAGAATTCCTGACGGTGATCTGAGAAGGCTGGGTGGAGGCGAGTAAGAAAAACTAGGTAAAAAACCAACAGTTTTGTTCCCTTGCCTTCATATTTATGAACCAGCAACTTGGGGATTTCCAGCATACCTGTTACAGCTTTTTTTTTTTTTTCCTCCCCCAAGTTAAGTAGAGCTGAGCCAAGTTTTCTTTCTTCTTTCCCTGGAGGAAAAAGGCCTGTGTCCTGTATTTTAAAACATCTGGTGAGGCCATCAGGAGGAAAAAAAAAAAAAAAAGCCTAAAGGCTATATATAATTTAACTTACCTTTTGGGATAGTTTTTATTACATTTACTTTCTTGGATATACACAAAAAAAGTCTGGCATTTCCCCCATTAGTTAATGGGTTCGGAATTTTATTAATCAATGTCTAAATGTTCGTAAAATAACACCACCTTTTAAAAGGAGGGCAAGGACCATTTCCAAATGCTTCCAGTCAGAAGGAATAATATTAAAATGCAGGTTAGATATGTGCTAAAACCAGTCTTTGGGGAGCGGGACATAAGCTCTCAATTATCCCAGCCACCTCCAGAGCCAGAGATCAAGGCCAGAAATGCCCCCCTGGCCAAGGAATGTACCCGAGGACTGGGCGGACAGGGCCCTCAGGCAGCCAAGCTGAACTCACTTCCCTCCACACAAGCTCCACTGGAAACCCACCTCTAGTTCAGCCCCAGCAGTGGGGCATTAATCACTTGTCTCCAGGAAGTGGGCAGCCCTCTACATGCTAAAAAAGGTAAAAGTGTATCTTACATCTTCCTTTTTTTCAGAGTCACATATTTACTATGACTATTATTGAGAATAGGGACCATGTTTCTACTCACATTTAGTAATTATCAAACACCCAGCACAGAGCCAGATATAAAATAGATACTTAATACACAGTTAATGAATATTCAGCAACTTCACTCCTAGGTAACACATCAGAGAGAAGTGAGTGCGTTTGTTCATCAAATATGGGTGCAAAGGCTCTTGGCAGATCTGTTCTTAACAGCCAAGATCTGAAAACAACCCATGTCTGTCAGTAGTAGAATGGATAAATAAAATGTGGGATATTTGTGCAATGGAATACCCCGAAATTTTAAAAAGAATAAGAAAACAAAGTTATTATTCTATTCAGTGATACAATATTGAGTAAAAGAAGCTCCCTAAAATGTGTAATTACCTTTATTTTATAGTTCAAGAACAAAACAGAATAAATGTGTGATGATGGAAGTCAGAAAAGTAGTTACTTCTGACGGGGGCAGGTAGTTGTAGGCAGGTGCCAGGGGTATTGACTGCGAAGATTTCGGAACTCCTTGAGGAGCTGGAAGTCCTGTCTTTAGTTTGAGGTGCAACAGATGGTAAATTGTCCCACAACGAGAATGATAACTAGTGAAGGAAAGTTGTGATTTAGCGCTCTGCCTAAGAATTTGACCTAATTAGATGTCCTGTTACAAAAGAAAAGCTCCAGGAAAGCAGTGACTTGTCCCTGGTCATCCTGAATCCTAGCACCCAGAACAGGGCCCATCAGAGTAAAAACGTTCGCGAATGAAGTTAAATGCTGGCCGCTCTCCTCCCCTGATCCTCCCACCCTGTCATGCTCACGCGCTGCTCTCCCCACCCGGGAGAACCCGCTGGGCCTGGAGGCCAGCGCTGCCCCCAGTGCCAGTGTCTAACAGGCACACCTTAGATTTCCACCTCAGACAGCTCTGTCTCCTGGGCTGGCTTTTTCTCTTCCACATTCTCCCGCGTACCCACACTTGACACCTCCGCCCCTTCATGGACCTTAGCTCCTCAATAGCCAAGAGACCATCTCATGGGTGAGTTTCCGCTTCCAGTTCCTACCACTATCATCCTAGTTCAAGCCTTGGTGACCTCAAGAAATATCCCCCAGGAAGCTCCCATCCATAATTTCCCCCCACCCACCAGATCAGTCTTCCTTGCGCACAGTTTGAATCCTGGCACTCTCCTGTCCACAGACTTTCACAGGGTCTTCTTCACTGTCTACCAGGTGAGACACTGTACTCCTTGGCCTGGCACTCAAGATCCTCTGAACCTAGGCCTCAAAATGCCTTTTTAATCTTATCTCCTATTATCCTTTCACAGGCACCTTTCCTTTAAGTCAAACTGAATGACTTGATTAAATCTCTGACCAAATGTGGCAGTTTCCCACCCCCAGCACCTTTGCTCATAGCTTTCCCTCCCCAGGAATGCCTTCCTTGCTTGTCTCTTCACTTGGCACCCCCTGCATGGTGATCAGCTCCGCTTGAGATCTTCACCATCTGAAGATCTCACAAATGCTTTACCACTTGAGATCTTCACCATCCTTCACAAATGCTTAATCTTCCTATGGCCGCTCAGCATGCACTCTAAATTCCGCAGCTGTTTGTCCTTAGTTCCTGCTCTCAATTGATTTTTTTTTTCTATTTGCATTATTCTTATGGCTTACTATTTGGTATCTATGGTAGCATTTTAAGCTCACTTAGGGCAGATGACCGGTCCTCCTCCTCTTTCAACTCACACAGTATCTTGTCCTCAGATAAGATTAAATGCATGTTGATAGAATAAATACATGAAGGGAAGGAATCAGCCCTCAATTAACTGCCATGTTTAATAATATTCAATAAATTAATTTACACTTAGGGGTAAATAAATGCTCAAAGAATTTTACACACAAAGATATTTTAACTGTAACTGGGAACAACCCATCAAATGAAAGAATGGCTATCATGACTGAACTTCATGCATGTAATACTGGAGCTTCCTGACACCACCTCAAATCAGATCAAGAATTCATCTGCTTTGGATAAAATCAGCCTTAAAAACTGGCAAGGCCTGGATGTTGCAAGGTTCCCAAGAGGCATTTATCTTCCTAGTAACCTGATACAACCTTACAGTACCACTCAGCTCAAAATAAAACAAGACTAACTGTTACCCCTCTCTGCTGTGTGTAGAGACTGTTACCCCCTCTCTTGCCTGGAAAATCCCATGGATGGAGGAGCCTGCTAGGCTGCAGTCCATGGGGTCACTAAGAGTCGGACACAACTGAGCAACTTCACTTTGACTTTTCACTTTCATGCATTGGAGAAGGAAATGGCAACCCACTCCAGTATTCTTGCTTAGAGAATCCCAGGAATGAGGGAGCCTGGTGGGCTGCCGTCTATGGGATCGCACAGAGTCAGACACAACTGAAGCGACTTAGCAGCAGCAGCAGCAGCAGCCGTGTGTAGAGACTGTTACCCCCTCTCCACTGTGTGTAGAGACTAACTGTTACCCCCTCTCCACTGTGTGTAGAGACTGTTACCCCTCTCTGCCGTGTGTAGAGACTGTTAGCCCCTCTCTGCCGTGTGTAGAGACTGTTACCCCCTCTCTGCCGTGTGTAGAGACTAACTGTTACCCCCTCTCTGCCGTGTGTAGAGACTGTTAGCCCCTCTCTGCCGTGTGTAGAGACTGTTACCTTCTCTCCACTGTGTGTAGAGACTGTTACCCCCTCTCCACTATGTGTAGAGATTGTTACCCTCTCTCCACTGTGTATAAAGACTGTTACCCCCTCTCTGCTGTGTGTAGAGACTAACTGTTACCCCCTCTCCAGCATCTACTACAATGAGCAGTGTTAAGAAAATGGCTGACTTCCCCAGGCTCAGCTTCCTTCTGTCAGATCTTGCTCTGCCAGGCTTATGAGGAAGAGCAATCCAGCGTAGGCAAGTAGAAGGCGCCAGTGTGTGGCCCTTAGTATTGCAGCTTCTGCTTGGGCCCTTGGCTGCAGCCTGTGTGCTTGTGGTCCTGGCTGGCTCCTTGTGACTTTGGCAGGAAAAGGGAACCTGCCCCTTTTCATCCCCGAACACTGCAGGGGAATGTTCTAACCTTTCTCCAGTCCTTGTGGGAAGTTATACTAGGAGGCAGTTTGAGGCAAACTCCCTAAATCATGAATTCCTCCACTTCTGAATTCACTAAGACCAGAGGAGCTTTTCCCAGGGACGAGAGAAACATTCCAGTCTGCTGACATAAAAATGCCCATGGGAGAGTCCAAGGGAAATCAGGGAAAATGTACAGGAAGGAGACTGATGAGATTACATAGCAGAGGTTTCACAAGACCACAGGTCACAAGGTCAAACACTCAAAGTGAGAAAAGGAGAGAGTGCTTCTGCCAGTGCCTGTAATCACAGAGGCTTAACACCAAGAGCACACACACACAATAAAGATACCAAAAACAAATGCGAAGTTTTCCCTTAGAAAAAAATTAAAGTCCCTGGCAGAAAACTGGGGAGGGAATTGTGAGGAGCCGGGCTGTCCTGGCCACCGTTCACTAGACACTCCATACGTTGAAAGCTGCCGCTCACTCACCAGGCCAGTCCCCAGGCCGGCCTTCCGTGCTCTCGGCTCTCCTGGGGGAGGACTCAGTCCTGCTGCCAGCTGGCAGCATGTCCAAGCAGATTGGCAGGGCCCCGCCTTGCTCTAAGTGAATGCATGTGGTCCTCTCAACCTCGCAGTGGATGCCCGCTAGCCTGCTCTGCTGCCCCTTTCTGTAAAGTTAACGTGGCCTTCCACCAACACACAACAGAGCCTGACTCATGCGACTGGTCATCCCCCGAGGAGTGGAAAGAGGCCTCTGCTCCCCAAGTCCCTGGACATACAAAGACTTTCTGTTCAAGGAGTCAAAAGCAAATTTCTTGTGCATTGGCTTCTCGGTGCATATTTCTGTGGCTGTGTGCTACGTCCAAAGTTGAGAGAAGTGGATAGAAATAAAAAACCTGAAAAAAGCCACTGAACATGAACCTCAATATGTCCCAGGGAACATAGCCCAGGAAAACAATTATCAATCACATCTCAGTGGAAAACTGTCTGACCACAGTCATCTTGACTCTAAAGGAGCACCTAGGGAATAACGGAGACACACCCTGCGGGTTTGCGCCCCAGAATCTTGTCACTGCCCGGCCGTGGGCAAGGGCGCCACCCGCACCATCTCCTCGGGAGCCCTGACCACGATGGGCGAGACCTGATGGAAGAAGGCTTTAAAAGGAAGCCCGGCAAGTTGGGCAATTGACACTTGTCTTCCTTCCCCAGAGGAAGGCTCCTTCCTACATTCTCCTCTTTGTCACATTCCTTCCCTCACCCCATTTTGGGTCAGCGCTTCAAAATAATGGATTTCCTATTTGATAATTGTGCTTAATTCTTTTAGAAATGGAAGGGGGATCAGTTGCCACTTGACAAACGAGCATGTGTGCCTTGGGCCAGTTGGATGGTACAGTAAGTAGCAACTGTTGGAGGACAGGGAGAAGTTTTGGGAATCCTTCTGTAGAGAGTGGAAAACAATAGCAAACAGGCACTAAGTGCACAGCTGTGGCTCAAGGTGACTTCTATGGAGTGATGCCCATCTATCTACAGGGCCATGTGGCTTTCTCCAGCTGTCAGCAGTCCAGTTATAAGCATGGAAAGAACAGGTGTGAGCAAGTCCTGGCTGGAGAGCCTGAGCACGGTGAGGCAAAGAAGCTAGGGTCCTGGCAAGAGAAGGGTGGACTTCACGGGTAATATCCTGTCTGCAGAGGAGGGAAGGGAAGGCTGAGGGCAGCTGAAGGGCAGAGAGAAAATCCAGGTATAGAGAGACTGAGGGACATTCTGGAAGTCCCACCCTCGAGTGCCTCTTCCCTGAACAGAGTCCAGGGTAGTCTGTTGAGCGCGTGGGTCAGCTCTCTGTGAGTCTAGAGCAGACACCGGGGACATCGGTTACACACCCCATTCAGTGCCTCCTCTACCACCCAGATTCCTTGCCTTAACTCATCCTCACAGGGGCTGAAGGGAGAGGTGGAGAGAAGACCAGGAGAGAGGGAACGGAAGCGCCGTGGAAGGCAGGGCCAGAAAAGATGGTGCCACACAGCTTTTTTATTCTTTTTTTTGGTTTACTACCTTGATGGGTGACCCCTGTGGAGGGAGAGTCAGAGACACAGGAAATCTACCACCCTCACCTAGCTGCCAATCAACCAGGGCTCAGACCACAAAAAAGAGACTACTGGAGGCCAGCGAGGGGGCAGACAGGCCAGCCTTGGCTGCCCCACTTCTCTGCGCCATCCCTCCTGCTGGGAAGAAGAGGCAGTCTGTGCCCCTGCCCGCTCCGGCCCCTTCTGCACTGAGGTGGTGAGCGCTGAGCTCCAGGAGGCACAGGGGCATCACACCCCCCACGCAGAGGTGCAGTGACTGAGGCTGCCGTGACACAGGGCCAATCAGGTTGCAGCCCTGTCGATCCTCCGCCCGATGTTCCTTCTGGAGATACAAGGAAGCCAACAAACACCCTTCGTTTTTTGTTCTTTGCTTCTTTTGCTTTCCTGTGTTGATTTCTGAAAACTGACACCCAGCACATCTGTAGAAATTCTCTTAGTAAAACAAAAGTACAATTTGAAGGCAACATGCCATTCCCTGAAGACATGGTCCTTAGCTTAGTCCTTCCCATATTTCTGCTTGGCCCACGGATCCTTGACACCTTTTCTGACCTGGATCAGCCCACGTGACTAAAGATGTAGGGAATTGTGCAGTTCTCAGAGAAAATTTGAGAACTTTTGAAAAGCAGTTTGATAATACTGTTTAAAGTGTTCACCTTATATAACCATCGATTCCACCTCTAGGAATTCATGCCAGGGAAATATGCAAAGATTTATGACTAAAAATAGTAATAGAAGTTTTCTTTATAAAAGCAAAAAAGTTTGAAAGTAGAAATTTAGCTGAATGACTTACAGCATAAGGGAATATTTCAAAACCATTAGAAACTATATGATATGTATAGATGTTATCACAAAAAATAAAAGGGGATTTTAAGCTGTGTAATCCTGTCTTGGTGAAATGGAGGGCAGATCCTTAAAGTTTCTCTGTGGTGACCTTTCTTTTTTTTTATGCGTATTGCACTTTATGAGTGTTCCTTATGGACTGCACTATTTTGTAGTAGAAGGGAAAATCATGCTACTTATACATGCATGCACACACAGGCTCTGCCGGCTTGGCTGTCTCTCCCCGGCTGTGGGAGGCAAGCTCCAGGGCTCTCTGTGTCACTGGAGCCGGTCCTGTTCCTCCTGCCGCTGACCCACGGCTCTCTCTGGGAAGCTCGTTGAAGGCCTGGAAGAGATGCGTGGAGGGGAGGACAGGAGGGAACTTAGCTCTCCAAGTTCTCCTATTACCAGTACAGGCATGTCAATCAAACCAAATCTCCTGTTCCAGAATATTTTTGTTTGCAGAATCCAAAATACTGAATCGACAGGAAAAAGAGAAAGCCCTGAAGGGCTCTGCTGGCTCTAAGTGGGTTATCTCAATCCATGGCTTTACATTCTTGGTCAAAATCGTTTAAATGTTTACTTCCTGCCGAGGAGAGTGCACATGTGCTGTCCAAACGGTGGCTGGTTATTGACCGTCCCAGCAGCCCCAGCAGCCCCAGCACCACGACCTTGGCACCTCGGTTCATCCTCCAGCCTCAGCATCCTCTTGTAAAATCAGAGGAAGTATGTGTTCAGTGTTTCTCAGGATGTTCCACATTTTGAGGAGCTCGTGGCTCAAAGATGCAGGAAGGAGGGGTGCTCTGGACCCCCCACGCCCAGTGTAACCAGACCAACCGCTCTTTCATATAGGAAGGGTCAAAGTAGAATAAATCTGGAAAATAGAATCTTACAATAACCAGTTTGAAAACCACCAAAAGATAGCTATCATGGACTTAGTGACACTTAATACTTCCTGTACTTAGTATCAGCTCCAAATCCAGATGACTTCTTAGTATTTTTCAGTTGAGGAAGGCACTGATCACTCAAACTCTTTTCCCACTTTCCAGTGTGGTTTTTTTTTTTTCCCCCACAGACAATGGCTGCCGTCTCTAGGTACAGCTCCAGAAATGAGATTCAGATATGCACCAGGCAAGGATGTTTTATGAACTCGTCCTCCCACAGAGAGAGTGGGACACCTGTCAGCTGGCATGTCTACAAGGCACCTGGGTAAGTGGCCCTGTGCAAGACTGATTGAAAGGGAAGGGGAGCTATTTGGGGTTCTTTGCTTGGGTTTTTCTTTCCATGTGAGCTACCCTGGTGGCTCAGATCCGCAATGCAGCAGACCGGTTTCAATGCAGGAGATTGGTTTCAATGCCTGGGTCAGAAAGATCCCCTGGAGAAAGGAATGGCTACCCAATCCAGTATTCTTGCCTGGAGCATTCCATAGACAAAGAAGCCTGGTGGGCTACAGCCCTTGGGGTTCCAGAGAGTCAGCCATGACTGAATGACTAACACTTTGACTTTTTTTCTTTCCATATGGGGAAATGGCTCAGTGCCCCATTGCCCATGGTACTTGCTACTTTGAGCACTGATGCGTCTGTTTGTGCATACATGTGATGCCCTTTGGTGGTGGATGCACATATGCTCAGTTGTTCAGTCGTGTCTGACTCTTTGTGACGCTTTGGACTGTAGTCCTCCACTCTCCTCTGTCCATGGGATTTTTTCAGACAAGAATACTGGAGTGCATTGCCAGTGCCTCCTTCAGGGGGTCTTCCCGACCCAGGGATCAAGCCTGCATCTCCTGCATCACTTACACTGCAGGCAGTCTTTACTGCTGGGCCCTCAGGGAAGCCTTCGGTGGTGGATATCTGCACGTTAAAAGTGCATTGAATGAGGATGAAATGGTGCCAAACTACATTTCTCAAAATGAAAGCACCAAAGCAGGACTTTCAAAGCTATCTCATCCTTTGATTAAACAAGCTTAAAAATTGTAAACAAGACCAAAAAATCTCTTCCCCCCCCCCCCCGAAAGGAAGAAAAGAGGAGATGGGTCAGAAAGAAGAGTAAAAGATAAAGAAATTAAAATTTGTTTATTTTAGAGCAAGCTTTTCCATCTCAAGTACTAGAGATTTCAGTTCTGGATGGGCTGGGGAATTCTTAGCTTGTTAAGTTTCCATCAAGTTGAAAAACAAAACCATCTATGGGAAGGGCTGCAGGGGACCTGGATTTGATTGCATTTTGCTCTCATACCTTGAGCAGTGTTGGAGGAGACCACGACGAGGATGAAAGTCATGTTGACAGAATCCAGAGCAACTTGGCCAAAAGAGCACTCACCCTTCTGCTCTCCACACCCCCAACATGCACACCAGACCATCCACGACTCAGGGTCTAATGCTGAGACTTCTCCACACCCACCCTGCCCAGGCAGGGGCAAAGATCTGGGCAGCCTCTCTGAGAGCCATGTATATAGGCTGGGTTGGCCTCCCCCAAACATGGCTCACAGAAATCTGACCCCCTACATTAGATTGTGAGAAGATGAGGGAGATTTCACTTGGATTTAAATTAAGTTGGGTATTTCCCATATTTTGTTGTTCATAAAAAGCTGCATTTGTCTTATTATGAAACATCTTCATATCTATACGGAAGGGCTTTGAAGATTGATACATTTTCCCAAGTATAGCAGGGTTTATAGCAGTGCAGAGAAGAAAGAAGGCATCTTCAGAGTAAGTTTGAGTTTGTGCTTTAGCAGATGCACTAGGAAGAGCTCATCTCTGGATGCACAGTACCCCTGCCCCTGCTGTGTGCTGGCAGTGATCATAAAGCTAACATGTGGTGCATGACACCCTTGCCAGAAACATCTCTGAGTCCTTTTCCTGAAATAACTCATTCGACATTCCTTGTGGGTGGTAGGCCATATCCAATCCTCATTTTATTCAGGAGGGTGGGTGATACAGCTAGGAGGTGGGGAACAAGATAAAACCTGGCACTCTGGCACCAGAATCCAGGATTGAAACCATGGCATCCCATCAACTTATTTCAATAATGAATGAGATCAGCTCTGCCTTTGAAGGAAAGTACTACCAGGTGGGAGGAAGTAGTCGTCCTGCTCGTGTACAGCATGGGACGACAACGCTCGTGGCTCAGTGGAGAGGGATGTAAGGTCACGGTTCTGAGTGGAAGCATCTGCACTGCAGGAAGGCATGAAAACAGAGCAAAGAGCAGAGCAGCTGTTTGGTTCTGGGAACTGAATAGAAAGTCAAATCTTTTACCTAAGTGCTGTATTTAATTCCTGCATTGTTTCATTGCAGTGTTTACATCTCTAGACACACTTGCATCAAAACTTCGCAAAACTGGGCTTTTTTCTGAGTAAGCTTTCCAGAATGGTTGCTGCCCACCAGCTGCCCCAAATGGGAGGCCCTCCCAAACCCTGGTTTTCCCTTAACCAAGGCCATTTCTATTTGTTAGGACCTTAATCGGAGGCCCTCCCAAACCTGGTTTTTCCTTAACCAAGGCCATTTCTGTTTGTTAGGACCTTAATGACATCATTATTCTGCTCTGGAAGGCAGCATATAGTGTGTATTATACATTCTATTGAAGAAATGTATAAACTATGAAGGGGAGCCATTATCCAAATGCATCATTAGCAGGGATTATTTTATCTCAGTGCTACTTATTATTTATTTTTCCAACATTACTTTGCTGACAAAGGTCTCTATAATCAAAGCTATGGTTTTTTCAGGAGGCATGTATGGATGTGAGAGTTGGACCATAAAGAAAACTGAGCACCACCGAACAGATGCTTTTGAACTGTGGTGCTGGATAAGACTCTTGAGAGTCCCTTGGACCACAAGCAAATCAAACCAATCAATTCTAAAGGAAATCAATCCTGAATATTCATCGGCAGGACTGATGCTGAAGCTGAAGGTACAATACTTTGGCCACCTGATGCGAAGAACTGACTCATTGGAAATGACCCTGATGCTGGGAAAGATTGAAGGCAGGAGGAGAAGGGGACGACAGAGGATGAGACATTTTTTTGGATGGCGTCACTGACTCAATGGACACAAGTTTGAGCAAGCTCCAGGAGATAGTGAAGGACAGTGCTGTAGTCCATGGGGTTGCAAAATGACTAAATGACAACTTATTGTCACTTTACCAGAATGGGACACTGGGCAAGGCTGATTTTTTTTTTTTTTTTTGGCAAGGCTGATTTAGCTTGGAGAACTTCTGAGGTGAATGGGACACCAGTGTGAGTAAGCTAGTGAAGACTGGCTTGGGAAGTCTGAAGAGGGGCTGGGGCAGGGGGGCCTAAGAGCAGGGGCAGCCTGCTCTATGCACTTGAAAGCCACGGGGTTGGGGCCTGCAAGGAGGCAGCTAGAGCAAAAACAAGCATGGGTTTGGCCACCCTGGAAATACTCTGCTTTCTTCTGTTGGGGATACGTGTTGAAAAGTGTCATGTTGAAAGACTGGATTATTTTCATCTCTTGGTATCCATGGAGGATTGGTTCCAGGAACTTCTCAGATACCAAAATCTACAGATGTCAGGTCTCATATGTAAAATGGGCGAGTGCTTGCATGTAACCTATGTGCATCCTCCCTTATACTTTAAATCATCTCTAGATTACTTATAATGCCTATTTATTATTAGTGTTATTACTTATAATACTATGTAAGTTCTATGTAAATAGCTGTCCAAATTCAAGTTTTACCTTTTGGAACTTTCTAGAATTTTTTTCTCCAAATGGTTTCAATCCCAGATTGGTTGAATCCATGGATGGATAATCCACGGATATGGAGGGCTGTCTGCTTATATACAGAAGATTTTCTTCACATGAGGGGGTCCAGAAAAAAGTATGAATTCCAAGATGACACCAAGATTCATTTCCAAGAAAGAAAAGGTGAACAGTGACATAATAATTAAGGTGGGATTTCTTAGCGGTCCTTAACTGGCAGGATTCACCAGGACCTATATTACATGTTTGAGCAAGTCTGGAATCAGAGTGTGCTGCAACAAAATACACAACTTTGGCCGTGGTCCCAAGACCTAGAGAAAAAGAAAGGCAGAGACCGCTCAGCCATCAGAGCTGTCCTAGTGAAACTAGTGCCATCTCCGGCAGGGGACGCTGGAGGCTACTTGCTGAAGGACAGACATCTGGGTCCAGACTCACTTCTGGAGTCCATGGGAGCTGGGCCGTACCTGGGTCAGAGGTGGAGGTGAAGGCCACAGCAAACCACACTCTCATACACTCTCTCACAGGGGACTTGTGCCCCGGACCTAGGCCCCTCCCAGAGGAAAATACAACAGAGACTTGCTGACCCCTATTTCCGGTGACTTGAGTCAAGAAAAATCAAGTTAACAAATAACTTCAAGAAGAAAAGGGGGAAGGGTGTAGTGCGTGGTGAAAAGTGCTACCTTAGTATGAAGTGGGGAAAGGGCAGTGACACCCCTGTTGCCTAGTGCCTCCGTGCTGAGTCATGTCCGACTCTGTGTGGCCCTGTGGGCTGTAGCCCTCCAGGCCCCTCTGTCCAAGGGATTCCCCAGGCGAGAATCCTGCAGGGGGTAGCCATGCCCTCCTCCCGGGGATCTTCCAGACCCAGGGATCAAACCCACATCTCTTATGTCTCCTGCATTGCCAAGTGGGTTCTTCCCCACTAGCACTACCTGAGAAGCCCCTGTTGCTTCCTAACTAAAGCCAAACAAAGCCATGTTTAGGTCACCAGCCCACTTAATAACTGTATGGTAAAGTTTTTCAACCTCTCTGAACCTCAGTTTTTTCATATATAAAATAGAAATAAATCATAGAACCTGTCTCAGTGTGTTCTTGGAAGAATTAAGATAAGGCCCAGGACATAGCACTTATTAAGCATTTCCATGGATGCTCCTCCTGAGGGTTACCTCTGCCGGTGAAAACCAGGCCCCTCTCAGATGGGTGCATAGGATTCCAAACTTGCCAAGAGATCTGGTGATTTCAGTAAATCAGATCCCAAAAGCAAGACTCCAAGGCAGAGACAAAGCCTTGCCATCCAGGCTGGCAAAGCCATGCCATGTATTAGCACCCACAGATCCTCCTTGGTCACAGATCCACTTTTCCTTGGTGACAAAGCAAGATCAAACCTTCAGAGACTGGGGGGTCATTCATTTTAAAATGTGAGAGAAAATCTAGAACAAGGTCAAAGTTTTCTGTGTGTCTATTTGCACAGTAAGGTACTATTTATATACTGTAAATCTCATTTCTTTTAGGTGTACAGTTCTGAATTTTGACTAATGTACACAGTCATGTAACCACCAGTACAATCAAGACATCAAATATTTCATTACCCGTGAGCTTTCAGTCCTAACAATCACTGATAATTTCTAATCCTATAATTTGTCCTTTCTCAGAAATCATAGAAATGGAACTAATCGGTATGTAGCTATTTGTGTCTTTCTCCTTACACTCACCGTACTTTTGAGGTTCAAAAAACACTGCATTTAAAAAAAACTTTTTATTGGAGTGCAGTTGCTCTGTAATGTTATGTTAGTTTCTACTGTGCCACAAAGTGAATCAGCTCTATGTCCACATATATCCCCTCTTTTGGATTTCCTTCCCATTTAGGTCACCACAGAGCACTGAGTAGAGTTCCCTGTGCTATACCGCAGGCTCTCCTTAGTCAACTGTTTATACGTCAGTCCGTGCAGTTCAGTCGCTCAGTCGTGTCCGACTCTTTGCGACCCCATGAATCGCAGCACGCCAGGCCTCCCTGTCCATCACCAACTCGCGGAGTCTACTCAAACTCACGTCCATCGAGTCAGTGATGCCATCCAGCCATCTCATCCTCGGTCGTCCCTGTTAGGGACCAAACGACGGTCTCTAGGACCTGAGTCATGTTTACCAGAAAGAGACAGGATATGCACTCATCCTGCCTGGCCAATCACGTAACGCCAGCTACTCCTGTAACTGAGACAAAGAACTGCCTGTATATAAGCCGCCAGACTCCTTTGTTCGGGGCTCTTGTCAGATTCCCTTGTGTGGGATGAGACTTGGGCCCTAGCGCGCTAGAAATAAACAAACTCCCTTCTTGCGTTTGCAATACTGTGGTGGACTTGCTCTCTCGGTCGGTTCGGAGATACGGGCTCGGAGCATAACATCTGGGGGCTCGTCCGGGATCTCCGTCCCGCCAGGGAGGACAACTCTCCTGGTAGAAGGGAGTAACCTCGTTAGGAGATAAGAGCTCTGAGCACCGGTGCTAACGTTGCAGAAGCCCAGATTAAGTCCGAGGCCCGGTATCGTACTGGGGAGGCATCTGGCTGTAAAGTGCAGAGGCAAGTCAGTGTAAGGCCGGGGCCTGGTTTTGTGCTGGGGAGGCAGCTGGCTCTGGTTAGCGGATTAAGTCAGCATAAGGCCAGGGCCCGGTTTCATGCTGGGGAGGCAGCTGGCTCTGGTTACTGGATTAAGTCCAGCATAAGGCCGGGGCCCAGTTTCGTGCTGGGGAGGCGGCTGGCTCTGTGAACATCCTGCAGGTAAGATTGAGTGCATTGTCGGTGGCCACCTTGCGTTTGTTATCTGTTTGTCTATTCGTGGTGTCTGCGTTGCTCTTTGTGTGCTCTGTTGGCTCCCAGTGTACTTTTCTGTGATCATGGGACAAACAGCTTCTACTCCTTTATCTCTTATGATTAACCACTTCTCTGATTTCAAGTCTAGAGCACAGAATCTATCATTGCTGGTGAAAAAAAGCAAGTTAGTATCTTTTTGTTCTGCCGAGTGGCCTGCTTTTGATGTCAGCTGGCCACGAGAAGGCACCTTCAGCCTGCCTACTATTCAAGCGGTCAGAGAGAAGGTGCTCACCCCCTACCCTTCAGGACACCCAGCCAGACCAAACTCCATACATTTTGGTCTGACAGGACCTGGTGGAAAACCCCTGGCCTGGCTAAAACCTTTTGTTTTTCAGCCCCTCACTTCCCTTCACTCTTCCCCGCCCTTGCTTCCACAGGTTCCACAGGTTTCATCGGGAGAAGCCAAAAAGAGAGCCAAGCCTTCAGCTCCTCCCAGAAAAAGGGGCCCTGCCTAGGAAAGTCAGAAAAAGGCAAAAAAAAAAAAAAAATGGCCGGCGTAGCAGAAGAAGACCCGGAGGTTCCCTCCTCCACCATTCATGTGTTTCCGGTCCGGGCAGGGCCAGCCAGAGAGGGTGGAGAACGGACATATCAGTATTGGCCCTTCTCCACTAGTGATTTGTACAATTAAAAAACCCAGACTCCCTCCTTCTCTGAAAAACCGCAGGGTCTTATTGATCTTTTAGAGTCTATCTTGTTTACTCACAATCCCACTTGGGATGATTGTCAGCAACTGTTACAGGTACTTTTTACTACAGAGGAGCACTAACGGATCCTGTCAAAAGCCCGGAAAAATGTGCCAGGGGTGGATGGGAGACCCACAGTACAGCCTAACCTCACTGAGGAGGGGATCCCCTTGGTGCGACCCAACTGGGACTTCAAACGCGCTGAAGGTAGGGAGCGTCTCCGGGTGTACCGTCAGACTCTCATGGCTGGCCTTAGAGCGGCCGCCAGAAAGCCAATTTGGCCAAAATAAATCCAGTGAGACAACAGCCAAATGAGGGCCCAGCAGCCTTCCTGAAAAGGATAATAAAAGCTTTTAGACAGTATACCCCTATGGACCCACAGGCAGATGAGTCACGAGCGGCAGTTATGTTAGCATTTGTAAATCAAGCAGCCCCCGATATTAAAAAAAAGTTACAAAAGATAGAAAGGTTAAATAAACAATCTTTGCAAGATCAGTGAGGGCAGCCGAGAGAGTTTTTAATCATAGAGAGACCCCAAAAGAGAGAGAGGACTGCATTTTAAAAAAAGAAAAAAAAATTTAGAGCTGAAGAAAACTGTAAAAATCAAAAAGAGCTGGCCCAGATATTTTTTGCTGGGGTTGAAAACAAAAACAGGTTCCAAAAAGGAAAAAAAAATTGGACTCAAAAACTGAAGAAAAAATGACAAGGTGTAAGCTTGAAAAAAACGAATGTGCGTTTTGTAAAGAGTTTGGACATTAGAAAGATAAATGCCCCCAAAAAAATCTAAAAGAGGGGCCCAAGAACCCCAAGAAAGAGACTCCCTCTCCAGACAGTCATATCCTCTATGCGGGTAAGGATAGTGACTAGGGGGGTCAGGGCTCGAAGCCCCTCCCCGAGTCCTGGGTAACTATAAATGTGGAGGGGAAACCGGTTGGCTTCATGGTGGACACAGGAGCCCAATACTCAGTCTTAAACCAAAAAGATGGACCCATGTCTAAAAAAAGTAGCTGGGTGCAGAGAGCAACCGGGACTAAACAATATGGATGGACTACAAAACGGCATGTGAACTTGGGGACCCACCAGGTAACCCATTCTTTTCTGGTGATACCTGAGTGTCCAGCACCCTTGTTGGGAAGGGATTTACTGTCTAAAGTAAATGCCCAAATTCATTTCAACCACGGACAAGTGTCGGTTTTAGATGGGACCGGGCATCCTCTTCAGGTCTTGTCTCTGGCATTAAAAGATGAATACAGACTCTACTTGCCAGAGGCCCCAGTGACAATAAGCCCCAAAGTACAACCATGGGTTCAAAGATACCCTCAGGCCTGGGCTGAAACTGCAGGAATGGGACTAGCCAAACAGAGGCCCCCTATCATTGTGGAACTGAAAGCCAGTGCTTCCCCGGTGAGGGTACAACGGTATCCCATGAGTCAGGAGGCTTGACAAGGAATTACTCCTCATATACAATGCCTCATAGACGCTGGGGTCCTGAAAAGGTGCCGGTCCCCATGGAACACTCCCCTGTTGCCTGTGAAAAAGCCTGGGGGAACTGATTTTAGACCGGTTCCAGATCTACGAAAAGTCAACAAACGGGTGAATGATATTCATCCTATGGTTCCTAACCCTTATACATTGCTAAGCAACTTGCCTCCAAACTACATTTGGTACACTGTTTTAGATTTAAAAGATGCCTTTTTCAGTTTGCCTCTTGCCCCGGCAAGCCAAGAGATCTTTGCCTTCGAATGGCAGGAAGACGGTGGTCAGACCCCTGTGCAGCTGACATGGACTCGCTTACCACAGGGTTTCAAAAACCCGCCCACGTTATTTAATGAGGCCCTGGACGAAGACCTCCATGAGTATCGGCTTGAACAGCCTACCATTGTTTTATTACAATATGTTGATGACCTTATGCTGGCAGTGGCTACAGAAAAAGAGTGCCAAGAGGCAATAGGTGACCTTCTCCAAACCTTGGGGACTTTAGGATACAGGGCTAGTGCCAAAAAGGCCCAGATTGCCAAGCAAGAGGTTACATACCTCGGTTATAAGATAAAACAGGGCCAGAAGTGGCTAACACAGGCTATAAAAAAAACCATCCTCCAGATCCCTGAGCCGGCTAACCCTAGACAAGTGAGAAAATTTCTGGGAATGGTGGGATATTACCAGTTATGGATCTTGGGGTTTGCAGAAAAGGCCAGGCCCCTATATGAGGGGACCAAAAAAAACAAGGACTGGAAATGGACTGAGCCAATAAAAGAGGCCTTCCAAGAGCTCAGGCGAGCCTTGCTAAAAGCTCCTGCCCTTGCCCTCCCTGATCCATCTAAGCCTTTCCAATTATTTGTAGATAAAAAGCGGGAGATAAGAAATGGGGTACTAACACAGAGATGGGGACCATGAAAGCGACCTGTAGCTTACCTTTCCAAGAGACTGGACCCAGTGGCAGCCGGATGGCCACCTTGCCTCCGTATCATCGCGGTCACCGCACTCTTAGTCCACGATGCTGATAAACTGACTTATGGACAGAGACTCTTGGTCTACACTCCTCATGCCATAGAGAGAGTTTTAAAGCAACCCCCAGGTAAATGGATTTCTAATGCCCGCTTGACGCACTACCAGGCCTTGCTACTTGACACCCCACGGATTCATTTCCAAACGCCCTGCACTCTAAATCCGGCCACTCTTTTGCCCAATCTGGGGGAAAATAGCCCCCTCCATGATTGTGATGAGATACTGGCCAGGGTAACAGCAATGCGAAAGGACTTAACCGATACTCCACTGGATAACAGTGAGCTAAAATGGTTCACAGACGGCAGCAGTTATGTAAAAGATAGACAGAGACAGGCGGGAGCCGCAATAGTAGATGACTCTGGACAAACAATATGGGCAGAGGCCCTTCCCCGGATACCTCAGCACAAAAGGCAGAGTTAATTGTCCTGATTCAAGCATTAGAGAGAGCCAAAAAATAAAAATAAAAACTATTTTCACTGACAGTCGCTGTGCTTTTGGCACGGTACACATCCAGGGCCCGATATATCGGGAACGGGGGTTTTTGACAGCTAAAGAAAAAAAAAATTTAAAACTTGCCTGAAATCCGTAGACTTTTAGGGGCTGTACAGATGTCTCAGGCTGTGTCAATAGTACACGTACCTGGACATCAGAAGGGTGACAGCCCCACGGCACGAGGGAATTGTGCCGCAGACCTGGCAGCTAGAAAAGTAGCTGATGAAGATTTCATCACCCCTGTGTTGGCGATCGGACTTCCACCTCCAGGTATGGGAACTCTGCCCCCAACCCCTGAGTATTCATCCACAGACTTTGCTTGGATCCAAAAACACACCGACCTTCAAAAAGATAAAGATGGATGGTACTGAGACTCAGACGGCTACTTGATACTCCCTGCTCAGTTGGGACGGCAACTATGTGAACATTTGCACTTGTCTACTCATCTGGGAAAAAAAAAGACTGATGCTCTTTCAAACTGCGCGCCTACGATTTCCCCGGCACCAGACAACTATAAAAAACATAGTGCATGCTTGTAAGGCGTGTCAACAGATGAGGCCAGGAAAAGGACAACATGCAGGACTGAGGTATCGGGGAGAAGGACCAGGGCAACACTAGGAAATAGATTTCACCGAGGTAAGGCCAGGCAAGTATGGTTACCAGTACTTGTTAGTGTTGGTGGATACCTTCTCAGGGTGGGTAAAAGCTTTTCCTACAAAGGAAAAAACTGCGATGATAGTGGCAAAAAAGATTTAAAAAAAAATAGTTCCCAGGTTTGGCCTGCCAGTGACCATCGGCTCTGATAATGGGCCTGCTTTTGTGAGTCAAATAGTTCAGAGCCTTGCCCTAGCCCTGGGGACTAAATAAAAGTTACATTGTAAATACAGTCCACAGAGCTCAGGGCAAGTAAAAAAAAATAAATCGGACTCTAAAAAAACTTTAACTAAATTGGCTATAGAGACTGGCGGGGACTGGGTGACCCTCCTTCCCTTCGCCCTCTTCCATGCACGTAATACTCCTTATCAACTTAATCTGACCCCATTTGAGATTCTGTATGAGAGACCTCCCCCTGTATGTCCAATATTTAAAGGGAAAAAACTACCGCCTCCCACATTGGGACAATTCCAAGAGGCCTTGATGGCCTTAAGCAAGGTGCACTCTCGTGTCTGAAAACTGCTCCGGGAAATACATGTGGGTCAAAATAAGGGAACTATTCCCTCACATGACATTGGCCCCGGAGACTGGGTATGGGTCAAAAGGCACCAAACCAAGGCACTAAAACCCAAATGGAAGGGTCCTTATGTTGTTCTTCTTACCACCCCAACTGCCCTAAAGGTCGACGGTATCGGGCCTTGGGTGCATTGCAACCACGTACGCCCAGCTGCTTCAGCAGAGCAAGAAGACGCTAAAAAAAAATGGGAAACATCTCTGCACCCGTCCAACCCCTTGAGGCTAAAGCTTCGAAGGCACCAACAGGACCAGGACAACTCGGCTGGGCCATCTTTTGGATGACCCAGTTACTCTGCTCCGGAGTTGCCAGCGTGAACCCGCATCAACCCGTCAAAATCACCTGGAAGCTGCAAAATGGACTAACACGAGAGGTGCTAAACTCCACTACCGCAATACATCCGCCAAACACATGGTGGCCAGACTTGTACTTTGACCTCAAGCCGATGGTAAATGTGCCTTGGGCTAGGGGTTATCTCCGAGAACAAGGGTTCTGGGCATGCCCAGGCGCACCCAGACATGACTGAAAGACCTGTGGGGGGGCACAAGACTCATTATAAAACTTGAGATTGTTACTTCTAATGATGGACCTCGGCACTGGGAAGTAAAAAATCGAGATTTACTTAATTTTTCATTCGCCAAGCCCCTCCCTAGGGTCCTCGGAGATCCAACTTTTAGCTGTGAAAGTTGCAATTATGCACAAGTCAAAATAAGGTTCAATCCAAAAAAAAGCAAACAGGAGGGGATTAGATCTGCTCTTTCTGCAACAAGGGGGACTCTGTGCTGCCCTAGGAGAAGAATGCTGTTTCTATGCAGATCATACAAAAATAGTTTAAAAATCTATGGCCAAAGTAAAAAAAGGACTGGCCCCACGTAAACAAGAACGTGAGGCTCAACAGAGATGGTTTAAATCTTGGTTTCAACAATCCCCTTGGCTGACTACCTTAATCTCCACCTTGCTAGGACCCCTGCTAGTACTTTTACTAATGCTTACCTTCGGCCCATGTATTATCAATAGACTTGTAGCCTTTGTAAAGGAACGCATAAATACAGTACAGCTGTTTGTGCTTCGACAACAATATCAAACGGTGTCTCAGGACCAAGAGGAACATTCCTCTATATGATCTAAGGACAGGGGGGAATGTTAGGGACCAAACGACAGGCTCTAGGACCTGAGTCATGTTTACCAGAAAGAGACAGGATATGCGCTCATCCTGCCTGGCCAATCATGTAACGCCAGCTACTCCTGTAACTGAGACAAAGAACTGCCTGTATATAAGCCGCCAGACTCCTTTGTTCGGGGCTCTTGTCAGATTCCCTTGTGTGAGATGAGACTTGGGCCCTAGCGCGCTAGAAATAAACAAACTCCCTTCTTGCGTCTACAATACTGTGGTGGACTTGCTCTCTCGGTTGGTTCGGAGATACGGGCTCGGAGCATAACAGTCCCCTTCTCCTCCTGCCCCCAATCCCTCCCAGCATCAGAGTCTTTTCTAGTGAGTCAACTCTTCACATGAGGTGGCCAAAGTATTGGAGTTTCAGCTTTAGCGTCAGTCCTTCCAATGAACACCCAGGACTGGTCTCCTTTAGGATGGACTGGTTGGACCTCCTTGCAGTCCGAGGGACTCTCAAGAGTCTTCTCCAGCACCACAGTTCAAAAGCATCAATTCAAGTGTACATATGTCAATCCCAATTTCCCAATTAATCACATTCCCTCTTTCCCCCTTGGTGTCTAGGCATTCATTCTCTACATCTGTGCCTCTCTTTCTACTTTGCAAATAAGTTCAGTTCAGTCACTCGGTCATATCCGACTCTTTCGACCCCATGGACTGCAGCCCCCCAGGCCTCGCTGTCCATCACCAACTCCCACCTTCAATGTTTCCCAGCATCAGGATCTTTTCAAATGAGTCAGTTCATCGCATCAGGTGGCCAAAGTATTGGAATTTCAGCTTCAGCATCAGTCCTTCCAATGAATATTCAGGACTGATTTCCTTTAGCATGGACTGGTTGGATCTCCTTGCAGACTCTTAAGAGTCTTCTCCAACACACCACACAAAAGCATCAATTCTATGGCGCTCAGCTTTCTTTATAGCCCAACTCTCACATCCATACATGACTATCAGAAAAAACACAGCTTTGACTAGATGGACCTTTGTTGGCAAAGTAATGTCTCTGATTCTTAATATGCTGTCTAGGTTGGTCATAACTTTTCTTCCAAGGAGCATCTTTTAATTTCATGGCTTCAGTCACCATCTGCAGTGATTTTGAAGCCAAATAAATAAATAAATAAATAAAGTCTGTCACTGTTTCCATTGTTTCCCCATCTATTTGTCATGAAGTGTTGGGGCTGGATGCCATGATCTTAGTTTTCTGAATGTTGAGTTTTAAGCCAACTTTTCCACTCTCCTCTTTAACTTTCATCAAGAGGCTTTTTAGTTCTTCTCTTTCTGCATAAGGGTGGTGTCATCTGCATATCTGAGATTATTGATATTTCCCGGCAATCTTGATTCCAGCCTGTGCTTCATCCAGCCCAGCATTTCTCATGATGCATATAACAAGCAGAGTGACAATATACAGCCTTGATGTACTCCTTTCCCAATTTGGAATCAGTCTGTTGTTCCAAGTCCAGTTCTAACTGTTGCTTCTTGACCTGCATACAGATTTCTCAGGCAGCAGGTCAGGTGGTCTAGTATTCCCAATCTCTTTAAGAATTTTCCACAGTTTGTTATGATCCACACAGTCAAAGGCTTTGGTGTAGTCCATAAAGCAGAAGTAGATGTTTTTCTGGAACTCTCTTGCTTTTTCGATGATCCAACAGATGTTGGCAATTTGATCTCTGGTTCCTCTGCCTTTTCTAAAGCCAGCTTGAACATCTGGAATTTCACAGTTCATGTATTGCTGAAGCCTGGCTTGGAGAATTTTGAGCATTTCTTTGCTAGCTTGGAGATGGGACCTTTTGAAGGAGGTTTTCATTATCTTCATTTACCTCCACCATAGTTTGGTCTCAGGTCAAATAACAGGGAGGGAGCACAGCCATACCCATTGACAAAAAATTGGATTAAAGATTTACTGAGCATGGCCTCGCCCATGAACAAGACCCAGTTTCCTCTCAGTCAGTCTCTCCCATCAGCTTCCATAAGCCTCTTATCCTTCTCCATCAGAGGGCAGACAGACTGAAAACCACAATCACAGAAAACTAACCAATCTGATCACATGGTCCACAGCCTTGTCTAACTCAATGAAACTATGAGCCATGCCATGTAGGGCCACCCAAGACGGACAGGTCATGGTGGAGAGTTCTGACAGAACGTGGCCCACTGGAGAAGGGAATGGCAAACCACTTCAGTATTCTTGCCTTGAGAGCTCCATGAACAGTACTGAAAAGGCAAATAGGTTCATTTGTGCCATTTTTCTAGATTCCGCATACTCCACATGCTACATGGGTTGCTTACAGATTTGGCAATACTGAATAAACTGATAAAAACATCTCACATACAAGTTTATGAGAAGACGTATGCTTTCATTTTTCTTGAGAAAATACCTAGGATTTTTATTGCTGGGTAAAATGGAATGCCTAACTATAAGAAACTAACAAGCTGTCTTCAAAGTAACCATAACATCTCGCATTCATATATATTCATACTCTGCTGCCTTGTAAGCACTTGATATTATTTTTTGTTTCCTGTTTTGGGTGGGTTTTTTTAGCCATTCAAATAGGTGTGCAATAACACACCAATTTTTTTTCTTTTTTAACTGAGATATGATTGATGCTATTTTATGTTACAGGTGTACAACATAGTGATTCACAATTTTGAAAGATTATGTCCCATTTATAGTTATTATAAACTATTGGCTACATTCCGTGTTGTACAATTTTTCCATGTAGCTTATTTATTTTGTATATACTAGTTTACACCTTTTAATCCCCTACCTCTTTCTTGCCCCTCTCCCCTTCTTTCTCCCTACTGCTAACCACTAGTTTGTTTTATTTGTGAGGCTGTTTCCTTTTGGTTATATCCCTAGTTTGTTTGTTTTTAATTCCACATGAAAGTCACACTTATCTTTCTCAGTTTAACTTATTTCACTTAACATAATACCCTCCAAGTCCATCCATGTTGTTGGAAATGGCAAAGTTTCATTCTTTTTCATGGCTGAATAGTAATCTATTGTATATGTATATCACTTCTTTTTTACTCATTCATCTTTTGATAGATACTTAAGTTGTTTCCATGTCTCAGCAATTGTAAGTAATGCTGCTATGAAAGTTGGGGTGTATAAATTTTTTCAAATTAGTGGGGGTTTTTTTTCAGTATTCCCAGGAATGGAATTACTGAATCATATGATAATTTTATTTTTTAATTTTTTGAGAAACCACCATGCTGCTTTTCACAGAGACTGCACAAAGTTATATTCACACCAATACCGTATGAAGGTTCCCTTTTCTCTACATCCTTGCTAACATTTGTTATTTATGGTCTTTTTAGTGATAGCCGTTCTGAAAGGTGGGATGTCCCATCTCTTTTTCTTTTAATTTGCTTTTCTCTGATTATTGGGCCTATATTATATGTTTTCATGTGTCTGTATGTCTTCTGTGGAGAAATGTCTACTCAGGTGTTCTGCCCATTTTTTTAATCTGGCTGTTTGTTTTGTTTTGTGTTTTGATTTTGAGTTGTATGAGCTGTTTATACATTTCAGATATTAACTTCTTATGAGTCATATCATGACCAAATATTTTCTCCCATTCAATAGGTTGTCTTTTCATTTTGTCAACGGTTTTCTTTGCAGTGCAAAAAGCTTTAAGTCTATTAGATCCCATTTATTCATTTTTGCTTTTATTTCCTTTGCTTTAAGGGACAGATCCAAAAAATATTGCTATGGTTTATGTCAAAGAATGTCCTGCCTAGGTTTTATTCTAGGAGTTTCATGGTTTCTGTTCCTACATTTAGGTCTTTAATTCATTTGGAATTAATGTTTGCATATGGTATGAGAAAACATTCCAATTTCATCTTTTACATGTAGCTGTCCAGTGGGTCTGAGTGAACTCTGGGAGTTGGTGATGGACACGGAGGCCTGGTGTGCTGTGATTCATGGGATCGCAAAGAGTCGGACACGACTGAGCGACTGAACTGAGCTGTCCAGTTTTCCCAGCACTATTCATTAAAGAGACTTTTTCTCCATTATATATTCTTATCTCCTTTGTCATCGATTAACTGTAAGTATGTGGATTGACTTCTAGGCCCTCATTTCTGTTCCATTCATCTCTGTGCCTGTTTTTGTGCTGGCACCATACTGTTTTAGTTACTGTAGCTTTGCAGTAAAATCTGAAGTCAAAGAGTATGATTCCTCCAGCTCTGTTGTTCTTTCTCAAGATTGTTTTGGCTATTTGTGTTTCCATACAAAAAAATTTTTAATTGTTTGTTCTGCTTCTGTGAAAAATGTCTTTAGTATTTTGATAGGGATGATGTTTTTTAGTTTGTGTTTTACTAATGACTGTAATATGTAATAGTAATATGTAGCATCTTTTCATATGCATATTTGCCTTTCAGGTCACTTCTTAATTAAAATGTCTGTTTAAATCTTTTGCCCATTTTTAAAAATTAGATTGTTTCCTTTTTGAGATTTGAGAATTTTTTTTCATAGATTCTGGTTATCAGTCTTCTTTCAGGTACATGGTTTACAAATCTTTTCTTTCCATTTTCATACTGGTGTCTTTTAATGATCAGAAATTTTAAATTTTTATAAAGTCCAATGTATCAAAATTGCCTTTTATCATTTCTGTTTTTGTATTCTATCTAAAAACACCTTTGACTAATTCAAAGTCACAAAGATTTTCTTCTACACATTTGTTTAGAGGTTTTATAGTTTTGTGTTTTATATTAGTTCTATGATTCATTTGAAGTTAATATTTATAAAATCTGAGATACAGATCAATGTTAGGTTTTGGGGGGTTTTTTTGCATGTTTTCCCAGTTTCCCTAGTATCATTTGCTACAGACTATCTTTTCATCATTGAATTGTCTTTGTCTTTTTATTAAAAATCAACTGATCATATATGCAATGTATTTCTAGACTCTGTTGTGTTCTGTTAAACTGTATGTCTAAATTCTTGCCAACACCACAGTTTTGATTACTATATCTTTATAGTAATTCAAGCACTCTGAATCCTCTAATTAATCTTGGATTCAGATCCTTTTTGTTTTCCACGTACACTTTAGAACAAACTTCTTGATCTCTACAAAAAAAGAAAAAATACCTTGCTAAGATTTTGATTAGGATGATGTTGTAGCTACAAACTGCTTTGTGTAAAGAACTGACATCTTGACACTACTGAATCATCCAATCCATTAATCCATGTATATGTCTCCATTTATTTAGATCTTTTTTACATATTTTGCTAGATTAATTCCTAAAAGTATTATTTTACGATTTAAGTTGCTATTGTTATTGTTGTTTGGGTACTATTATAAATAGAAATAAAGAATTGCTGTTTGTCATTCCAACACTTAATTATTACTAATGTATAAAGGTGCAATTAATTTTAGTGTAATGGATTGTATCTGCAACTTAATGAAATTCATTTACTGGATTTAATAACATTTTTCTAGATTGAGACTTTTATATGTATACAATCATGTCATCTGAGAATAGGCAGTTTATTGCTTCCTTTACAATACAAGTTCCTCTTATTTCCTTTTCTTACATTATTGAACTGACTAGAACCTACAGCACATTGATTAATTGGTATAATGAGAGCAGACATCCTTGCCTTGACAATCTTAGGGAGAAATACTCATATGATGTTCACACAATATATTATGTATATCTTTAGATTTTTCACAGATACCCTTTACCAGGTTAAGGAAGTTTCTATTTCCTGCTGGCTGAAAATTTTTATTCTGAAATAATGTTGACTTTTGTTACATAATTTTCCTGTATCTAATCAAAATGATTATATGGTTTTTCCTTTCTAGGCTGTTGAATTACATTACTTTTCAAACATCAAACCAACCTTCATTCCTGAGAGAAACCCCATTTGGTCATGATGTATTGTCATCTCTATATCTTATATTCAATTTACTATTTTTAAAGGATTTTCATTTTTATGTTTGTGGGTGATGTTGGTCTGTAATTTTCTCATAATGTAATTCTCCAGTTTTTGTCATTAGAGTGATGCTAATTTCACAATAAACCAGGAGAGTCAGTGCGATTAGAAATCTGGGAAAGAGCTGTTTGCTCTTTTTCCATCTGGCTTTTAGCTATAGTTCTAGAGTTGAATTTTGGGGGGGCACCAAAATCACTGCAGATGGTGATTGCAGCCATGAAATTAAAAGACGCTTGCTCTTTGGAAGAAAAGTTATGACCAACCTAGATAGCATATTGAAAAGCAGAGATATTACTTTGCCAACAAAGGTCTGTCTAGTCAAGGCTATGGTTTTTCCAGTACTCATGTATGGATGTGAGAGTTGGACTGTGAAGAACTGATGCTTTTGAACTGTGGTGTTGGAGAAGACTCTTGAGAGTCCCTTGGACTGCAAGGAGATCCAACCAGTCCATTCTAAAGGAGATCAGCCCTGGGATTTCTTTGGAAGAAATGATGCTAAAGCTGAAACTCCAGTACTTTGGCCACCCCATGTGAAGTGTTGACTCATTGGAAAAGACCCTGATCTGAGAGGGATTGGGGGCAGGAGGAAAAGGGACAACAGAGGATGAGATGGCGGGATGGCATCACCGAATTGATGGACGTGAGTTTGAGTGAACTCCAGGAGATAGTGATGTACAGGAAGGCCTGGCATGTTGCGGGAGCTGGTGATGGACAGGGAGGCCTGGCGTGCTGCAGTCCATGAGGTCGCAAAAAGTCAGACACGACTGAGCGACTGAACTGAACTGAACTGGAGTTGAAAGAACAGTCATGTCTCTTCAGTAGAAATCTGCATTTGAAGGGAATGGATGTTGATTTTCAGCATAACCATTAGAAATCAAGAAAACAAAACCTCACAGTTATGGGGATCTTTTCTTCTGAGTGACAAAAAGACTATGCCATTTATACAATGGCAGACACAGTTCTGTCGGTGACTGACCAGTGTTTTTTGTTTAGGTTCCTTGGTCATCAAATCTAAGGACCATGGGAGAAACAATATTGATTCAATAATTACCACTCTCAGAAACTGAAATTAAAGGGCCGGGATGACCACTAAATTTTCACTTTGTCTGGGTATATAGATGAGAGCACACTTTCTCCATGCTAAGGAAGTACACTTTGAAGATTCACATTTCTATGGAGAAAAATATAGATTAGTGCTTCCAACAAGATTTTCTCTTATGATGAAAAAGATCCATATTTGTGATGTTGATAGGGTAGGCACTAGTCATATGTGGCTACCAAGCTCTTGAAAATGAAACTGGAGTGACTAAGAAAGTAAATTTTAATTTTATTTTGACTTTTAAAGTTTAGATTTAAAACCA
The DNA here is from genome assembly GCF_016772045.2 of Ovis aries. Lineage (NCBI taxonomy): Eukaryota > Metazoa > Chordata > Mammalia > Artiodactyla > Bovidae > Ovis > Ovis aries. The sequence continues at coordinate 3,837,319 of NC_056070.1, forward strand.
CATGTGGCTAGTGACTACCAAATTGGACAGTACAACAATAGAATGCTAATTTTGCCTCTTGAAAAGTTTTAAGTTTTCACTAAGGAAAGACCAAAAAAAGAAAAATACTTGGGAACAAAGATGTAAGTTTAGAGATACAAGCTTTACTGGACAACCTGTAGGTAAAATTTCCATCAGACTGCAAACTAATGGAATCTCAATGTTTCTTCAGTTCAGTTCAGTCGCTCAGTCATGTCCACCTCTTTGCAACCCCTTGGACTGCAGCATGCCAGGCCTCTCTGTCCATCACCAACTCAATGCTTCTTAAGTGAATTCTATTCTGACTCACTTTGGTATTATTACCGTCAGACTGGCAAAAGTACCAAGTTGACAATGGATGGCAACGTCATTTTTTTTTTTGGAAACAGATGTTCTTCTGGCGCTCTGTACTTTTATATTTATATTCTCTGTGGGAAGCATCAAACTGAATATTCAAAATGGCTTCTTTAAAGTTCGATTCCCACACACTGAATACATGTTTTGGCTCTTGGTAGTGTGAATGCCTGAACTTCATAGCACCAATAGAAGATTCAAAAAGGAATCAAACTTCATTTTTGTTGTTTGTTTCTTGCTGTCTGATTTCATTTTCCAGCTCCTCTTTCTCTTGCTTTCTTTCATATTTATTTCCTAATAACTAAGCTAGATGAGGGGAACAATTAAAACAGATGGCATGCTTGGGAGTGGCATTGAGCTTGACTCCACTTCTATGCATTTCTCTCAAAGGACCCTTTATGTTAAACCACTTAGTTGCTATCAGAGATACTCAGTGAACACAACTTAGAGATTCATCAAAATGACAAAACTGAGTGGCTCCAGGGCAGGAAAAGGTCACCAGACTCTGTACAGCGCTTGATCTGTTTGAGTCCTTAACAAATGCTCTCAGGACGGTGATGCCTTTGTTCTCATCTATTCTGGTGGAAATGATTTAGTGAATGGTCTGCACCTTTCTCTCCCTTCAATGTCACCCTTGACCCCTCACCCCCACCCTTTCACATTAGATCTTTTTGCTTCACTGGCCTTTCCGGATGAGGAAGAGTCTCACCAAATCAAGAATGCACCTTTTGAGAAGAGGTCAATTAGTCCTGGGGAGTAATGAGGACTAAGCTGCTCTCTCCACTTTGACCATTGATTGAAATACTATTCACAGGCTCCAGGGTGCTAGTGAGGCAGCACTCTGGGAACTGACGAGGGACTTCACCCTCCATTCCCATAACCCATGCCCAGTCACCCCAGAGAATCAGCCACCAGCCAGAGCTCCCTCCCACCCAGCCACACGGTAACCAAAACAAGCCCCTTCTGTGTCCACTTTCTGTGGCGTGTAATTGCCAGCTGGTGAAAGAGAAGAGTAGAAAGGAAATGTATTGAGAGAACTCTGACAGAATGATCATAACAAGGATTCTGAGGCGCCAACCCTGCGTGCCAAGAGCCAAATCTATGGCATGGCCCAGACCTGCAGGCTGGAAAGTGCAGGAACCACTCCACCACAATGTGGCCCTTTCGCCAATGCCATGCACACCACAAGGACAGTTTGTGCTTCCTAAAGCCACTGAGCCCCAGCGTCAGGAGGCCATGAAGGTCCTTTACCCTTTCTCAGCTTGAAGATTCCCCTTCAAATCCTTCACAAGTGGCCACCAAGGAGACAGCACTGTTTCCCTAGAATAGATTCAAATTGAACCAAATAATTCATAATTTATCAAACTTTCCTTGATTTTATTATTTCTGCCCCAAGATAAATTCCTATTGTCCTTTCAATTGTGCCTCATAAGGTATAACATTGAGGTTATCCCCTGTCCTGGTCACTGTCATAGTCTCAAGGTCAGTAAGGACATTAAAGCTCAGCCATATCTACACAGATGTCTTTCAGTTCAGTTCAGTTTAGTTCAGTCGCTCAGTCGTGTCCAACTCTTTGTGATCCCATGAACTGCAGCACGCCAGGCCTCCCTGTCCATCACCAACTTCTGGAGTTTACCCAAACTCATGTCCATTGAGTCAGTGATGCCATCCAGCCATCTCAACCTCTGTCATCCCCTTCTTCTCCTGCCCCCAATCCCTCCCAGCATCAGGGTCTTTTCCAATGAGTCAACTCTTCGCATGAGGTGGCCAAAGTATTGGAGTTTCAGCTTTAGCATCTGTCCTTCCAAAGAACACTCAGGACTGATCTCTTTTAGAATGGACTGGTTGGATCTCCTTGTAGTCCAAGGGACTCTCAAGAGTCTTCTCCAACACCACAGTTCAAAAGCATCAATTCTTTGACACTCAGCTTTCTTCACAGTCCAACACTCACATCCATACATGACCACTGGAAAAACCATAGCCATGACCAGAAGGACCTTTGTTGACAAAGTAATGTCTCTGCTTTTTAATATGCTATCTAGGTTGGTCATAAGTTTCCTTCCAAGGAGTAAGTGTCTTTTAATTTCATGGCTGCAATCACCATCTGCAGTGATTTTGGAGCCCCCAAACATAAATTCTGACACAGTTTCCACTGTTTCCCCATCTATTTGCCATGAAGTGGTGGGACCAGATGCCATGATCTTAGTTTTCTGAATGTTGAGCTTTTGTTTACTGACCTCTAAATGTTTTATTGGAGTTTAGCAGAGTAGGGTCTGAGGTGTGTGAAGATTGTGGAGGTAGGCGGTCAGGGGAAGGGGCAGGGGCAGTATCTTTAATCTATCGCTGAAGCTGAATTGGGTTAGGGTAGGAGTAGTGGAGGCAGGAACTAGTTTTCTCACTGTGGAAGCCTTCAGTCTTAGAAATGTGTTAAGTTGCTTAAGCCATGTCTGATCCTTTGCGACCCTCTGGACTATAGCCCACTAGGCACTTCTATCCATGGGATTCTCCAACGTACTGGAGTGTGCTGCCATGCTGTCCTCCAGGGGCTTTTCTCAACCCAGGGACCAAACCTGCATCTCTTATGCCTTCTGCATTGGCAGGTGGGCTCTTTACTACTACCACCACCTGGGAATAATCGTTTAATTTTTGAGCACCTTTTCAGAACTATACCAGGCATTTCCCATATATTAATCCTTACAATAAAAATAAACCTTGCTGTTCTCATATGCAATGAAAGTATGAGGCTCTTAGAGAGGTAAGTGATTTGTCCAAGGTCATATAGTTAATATGTGGCAAATAACGTGTTAATCCAAAACTTCTGACTTAGAATCATATCTCCTGATCAATACCATATCCTCAAAACATACAAACTATCAAGGTTCAGATATTCTCTGTTTTGACCTTTCAGATCTGTCCAGTCATTCCTCTTTGGTCTGATGTTTCTTGGCTTAGCTTATTACCTGCTATGACCTTCGATTCCTTCATGATCATTCCAGACTTTCTGCCCTGAACTTGTATATCTTCCTGATACCACAAACTAGCCTGAGTCCCTGGAGATCCCCTTGTTGTTATGTGTGGACACACACTTGAGCCCCCTCAAGAGAAAGGGAGATTCCAGCCCCTTGAATCATTGAGTCCACGTGTTTCTTCCCAGAAAGTTCTGTGAAATGATACTCTTGGTGGTAAAGAGAAAAGTTAGCTCTTTAGCTCTAGGCTTCCAAACACCACTAGGTGAGTTTTAAATTCGCCAAATTTTTCTGCTAAATGTTCATGTAAGTGTGTGTGTGATTTTTCTCAAAGAGTTCAAAGTCCCACGGATGTTTCCTGAGTTGTCAGAAAATGAAAGAAAAACTAGAACAAGCATCCAGTTGTTTAAAGGCTCATTAAATTGGCTTTCAGCTCATACCCAAATGATGCAGTCAAATCTCCAGAGACCTTTTTAAGCTATCCTGCTTGTAATGCAATTCAGTTGACTGAGAGCCATTAGAAAGTTCACAGTAGAAATCCACCGAGGTTGAATGTGGCCATGGTTTTCTGACTGAAGAACCTGTTTCTCATGAACTGAAGACAACTTTGTACTTTACCAACTATTTCATAGACTAGAGCCTCAGGTCGTTCCATCTTTGCAAGTTACAGCATTCAAGTAAACACAGTCCAACAAATATAAGTAATTAAAAGCAATTCCCATCTTTTTGTGAATATCTTAAAAGATGTCAAAGAGAACCAATTTATTACAACAGTATTTCTTAAAAGTCTCTATTATTTTTCTTCTCAATATTAGTCAAACTCCCAACTTCCTCAAAGCTTCTCCCTACATACTTTACTTTCAACTTCCAGTCCCCAAATCTTCCTCTAAAATTAAGTTGGCACAGACCTATTCTTTCCTCTTGATATCCCCTACCCAGAGGTTTTTTTGGAACCCACAGGAGTCCACTCTGTCTTCATTCATGTGCAATCTCCCAGTGCGAGGTAGTTAACGCCCTATGGATAAACTCTGACTGATGGAGAATAGGAGCAGATTAATAAATGTTTCCTAGTTTCTTCCCCTTTGCATTTCATAAGCATTTCACATTGTCCTAGAGAGGGAATTTGTGAGATACTTAATATCTTTTAGTAAATTCCTCTTTTTTTTTTTCTTTTTTTACGTGAAGTAGTCAGAGTGAATTATGTTGTTTGCAATCAAGAATCACATCCTATAAAGATTCCAATAGTAGTTGTCTGAGTTCCAGTTTCCCTGGGTCCTTGACAACACTGGTTATTATCAATTAAAAGAAGCAAACAAAATGAAACAAAAATATTGCCTTAAGGTCCAGACTTATAGGACAAAAAAAGCAAATAAATTTTTACAGAGTGCCCACATCTGAGCTAGCTCTTAACTCTGTAGCTACTAACTGGGTTTGGGATTCATTTAAACCAGTGATCATAGGAATTTAGCTAGAAGGCCATTTCCATCCTTTTATTACTCTGATCACTTCGTATTGTGACCCCAGGTTTCATGTGATGCTTGGTGGAAAACATGTGTTTTGCAAAGCATGACTGTTTCTGGTTGGTAAACAAGAAGATGGATTTTTCTGACCTGCTGGAGGTTATCATTGATTCCTTCTCTACTGAGGAACCAGTTCCCAAGGCATTTATCCAAATTGCCTTGCCTCATAACAGCTTCTCAAACTCATCTATTAATGTACCCCTAACAGTAGAGCAAATATATTCACTTTGGGATACAGTGGCAGGGTAAGGAGTGTCACAGTTTGAGTTTAAGACATTTTTGAAATTTTGTTCTTATCAAAAAATTAATTTAATTTTTACATTCTGCTCTCTAAAATGCCAAATCTCTGTTTACATTAAAATAATAAGCAAAGTTGCTTAACTAAGGAGAATTTCCATTAAATAAATTAGATGGGAAAATGCATCTATCTCTGCTCCATCCCAAAATGAATTGATCTGATTCAGATGTCAAATATGCTAGTCACACTTCGAGTCTGAAACTTACTTCTCTCTTTGTCACCATAGTCAGTCAGTGACCATCAGATGCATTAAATACAGAGATCAAAATTAATAAATGAAAAAGACGAAATAAAGACCAGACTGGGACAGAAGAAAACTTAAACTTTAATGTAAAATCTTCAGAGATAAGAGAAAACATTGCCTACTTGAATAGCAGTAACAAGAACGCATGTTATTTTAAAAAGAAAAGAGAGAAACTTTCAGAGAATAGGAGAGAGCTCTTATGAATACATGCAAGATAAATTTTAAAAAGAAGGTACATTTGAGGAAGTCTTCATAGAAGTAGAACAAAAAATGATAACAAATGGGGAAACAGAAGAAAAAAGAATTTTTAGAATAAAAGATCAATTCAGAAAGTCTGATCTCTGACTAACAGGAGTTCCAGAAAGAACACCAAGTAAACAGAAGTTAAAAAAATCAGATAGTATTGGAAACTTTCCCAGAACCAAAGGCCATGAATTTCAGAACTGAAAGGGTCCACTGAGTGCTCAGGACAATAAATAAAAAACAGACCATACCAAGACAAACCACTGTGAAATGTCTGAATATTGGAAATAAAGGAAAATAGCTTAAGAAATCCCAGACAGAAAAAATAGGTCATATACCAAAGGCCAAGAATCAGCAAGGAATTAGATTTTCTAAAAGCACCTTGAAATCTAGAAGATTCTGGAGTAATATTGTCAATATTTCAAAATCTAAAAATATTTTCAGTCTAGGATTTTATAGGCCACTGAACTATAATTTATGTAATTGTACAATAAAGGTTTTCTGATATTCAAGGCCTCAAAAAATTCACTTCCTATGTACCTTATGTCGAAAGTTACTGGAGGATGTGTTCCATAAAAACAAGAAAGTAAACAGAAATAAAAAGAATGCAAGATACCCAGAAAGTGAGGAGCATAATCTCAGGAAGAGACATGAAAAGAATTCCTTGAGTAACAATAATGGAAATACTTAAGTCAGTGTATATAGGAGGCTTTGAAAGTCCTCAACTTTGGGCTGAGGAAATTAATTAATCCAGAAACAATGTCTCCAAGAGATTAAAAAAAAAAAAAGGCGCCAATTCCTAAAGACATGTTCTTCTGAAGAAATATGCAAACTAATTAGTGTAAGAACATAACACCAAGCAGATTTTTTTAAGACAATTTGAACTCCAGGAAAAACAAAAAGCTGTACAAAAAGAACATATAATCACAGCTATGAGCAGTATTTATATTATCCTAAAAATGCAATTACACTGGGTACTAATTTAACAAGTAATTATGGCTTAACTGCACTGAGAGAGAGTCTTAGAGTACATGTGTGTAAGAGAGTTCAACTTCCATTTCTCATAAGAAAAGTCAATCATTGTAATGTGAAGTAGCAGTATTGTTCTATTATTTAGAAAGATAGAGCAAAATGCCAACAAATGAAAGCAGATGCCTCTGGGGAGCATGACAGAATGAGCAGGCAGGGGACTGCTACTTTATTTAAGTCTTGTGTTACTTTTTTTTTTTAATTATGGTAATAAAAGTAATATGTGTATATTACTTTTGGCAAATATATTTAAAGAAAGAAACAGCAAATCAAAATTCTAATGGAAACCCCCAGATTTAATGTATCAAGAATTAATATAGTTAAAACATAAAATGGGAGGAAGGGGGCATCAGATTCCCACAAAATACCTCCTTGACCTCTCTGGGCCAGATCAAGCCTCTGAGTAATAGAAAGGCTTTGAAGGGAAGGGAGTGAAAAGTTCCCTTCTTCCTTCCCTTGATGGACAATTTTCGGAGATCATTGCAACTGGTCCTCACCACAACTTTTAGGAATAAAGGTAGTGATTTTCTAGGTGAGAAACTAAGTTCCCAAAGGATGAAGAATTTGACTGCAGATATTGTTTATACGTCTTAGCATAAGCCCCAGGCAGTCTGTGGGTGGATTTTCCAATTTGTGACACATTTGAAGCCATTTTACAGATGGGAAAACTGAGGCTTGGCAGACCAAGTGACTTAAGCAAGTCCTACAAATAGTAAGTGGCAGAGCTACAATATGGTGCTAGCCTCCAATACAACAGCCCACTCTGCACCACTGGAGCACATGGAGATTGTGTTTCAATCCTGCTGGGAGCCCCAGGACCAAGCACCCTATGCCTGGCACACAGGACTGTGGAGGAGCTGGAAGGCTTTAAGCAAATACTGAAAATGTATTTGCTCCACTCATGACGAAGGTTGGAAGCTGGGACGAGCATAACAAAGGGTTATGAGTGTTCACTGAGTGTCCAAGGATGGGAACGGATGACGAAGGGTCAATACGCCCGGCCTTGAGGCGTTCGAAGGCTTCCTTCTGACCACCTGTTTCTGAGAGCAAGGACTGTTGTTTCATGATAAGACTCACTTTAGAGTTTCGCCAAAGCTGTGTTATGGCTTGGGCAGTGGGAACTGTATTTTATGCTTGAATGTTTTCATGTTTATCTGGAATGGCTACGTGCAAGTCAGCCTTATGCTCTATTCCCTGAAAATTATAAAACTACACAATTGGATAATAAACTTTGTCAGTCCACTAGAGGCTGTCCCTGAGTGTCCTTTTCAGAGTGCAGTTCTCCGAGCCTTACACAGGACTTGCTCAAAGAAGTAGGCAAAGCCCTGAAGAATTCTCATCTGGTTTATCAGCCCAAGAGAATTTTCAGCAGAACAAGTTGCGAAATCCCTCCTCCCTCTACCTGCCATGCACTTGACCTGTGAAGAATTGTGGATACAGCTTCTTCGGGTGGGCCCTCCATCAAAACAAGAGGGAACCATCCAAAGTGGCCCAAAGAGTCAGCTTACAGACTGAGGGCCCAGGCTTTCACACTGAAATGTCACACACTTTAAATTATAGGACAATAACCATTCAGTCTCAAAAAAATAGCAAATTTAAACCTCTCATGCAAAAAAAAAAATGAAATTGTGGAAACAATTTTGGAACCCACAGAACTTTTGAAAATGTCATTAACAAACTGTGAAATCAGGGAGATAAAAATCAGATGACCCAAGGGGGAACAGCAATGCCCCCCGCTCAGGCCCTCACCCTGAGTCACGGAGAGTGGGGTTTCCACGCTGGAAGTCCAGGAGGCACGGGGTCCAGAGCTATTGCATGTCTCCCGCTCCGCACCCCACCCAGGGCAGCAGCCTTTGGAAAGCTCGGAATGAGAGGATTCGCCAGCAGTGAAGCTGGACTTACCGGGGTTTGAGAGCCTAGGACGTGGAAACGAACACCAGAGAAACATATGTTTCTTTAAATCATTCATTACTAGGCATCTCTCATTTTAACAACATCAGAAGGGTAACTGTTGCACAGTGGGGCCAGAACATCATATGTAAAAGCATGTAGGCAGGACCCAACTGCCTATCCTTGTCTTCAAGAATGTGGTCCAACCATCTTTGCTCCCAAGACCCCTGAAAACCTGTAATATCTCCTAGGAGAGCACTTGTCCCTCCTTACCTAAATGCACATTGATGTAAGCATCCTATGATAGGGCAGAAATGTAGGTTTTATAACTTGATTTGCTGGACAGGTATTTTGCCTGTCCAAAGATCCCAGAAGCCACAACTAAGACCCAGCACAGACAAATAAATAAATAAATAAAATGTAAAAAAGAAAGTCAAGTTCACCAATCCATTTTAAAGTGAAAGTCGCTCAGTCGTGTCCTACTCTTTGTGACCCCTTGGACTATACAGTCTATGGAATTCTCCAGGCCAGACTACTGGAGTGGGTAGCCTTTCCCTTTTCCAGGGGATCATCCCAACCCAGGGATCAAACCCAGGTCTCCCACATTGCGGCAGATTCTTGACCAACTGAGCCACAAGGGAAGCCCAAAGACTACTGGAGTGGGTAGCCTATCCCTTTTCCAGCAGATCTTCCCAACCCAGAAATTGAACTGGGGTCTCCTGCATTACAGACAGATTCTTTACCATCTGAGCTCTCAGGAAAGCCATGTACTATAATACACAGTACAAATGAGCACACCTTACATCATAGTCATTTCCAACAGCTTATCCTGTGGTTATTGCTAAGGCTGTCCCTAAAGATGTTCATGTCAGTGGTTTTTATAACAGGAAAATTTTGAAATCAGGCTGAAGGTCCACTAATACTACATTGTTTCAAGTTAATTATTGTACATCCATACACCATACAAAGCTCTACTGTGCTACCAATAAGATGGAGTAGTGAAGGCCTACTTACTGGCAGAGAAAATGCACAGCATGCGGTGCAGGATATTAAAGCGGGCCACGACACAATACACAGTGTAATACAGTTTATAACATACATATGGATAAAGGGACTGTTCATTCACCCATCTATTCATCAAATATGTAAGATGCACTTCTGCATTCTTTCCGCTCCTGACACCATTCCAGGCACTGAGTAGATAGCTGTGACCAAAACTTGCAAAGTTCCCACTCTTATACAGTTTACAATGTAAAAAGGCCCAGAGAAAGAAACAAATATTAAACATAATGTCATTGATGGATAATTGCTGTGAATAAAAATTAAAATTAGGGTAAATAATTAGAGTGTGGTGGAGGGGGCCCTTTTAAATAGCCTGATTATGGTAGGGTTCTCTGAGGAGATGACATTTGGACAGAAATATACAGGAAGAGGGACAGACTGCAAGACTCTCTCCAGATGACACCAAGTTCAGATGCTGGTGGAAAAGAACAGTGGGCACGTTCAAGGCTCAGCAAGAAGGAGCCGTGGCTGGGAACAAGTAAGAGGTAAGGTCGGTGGGCCAGCAAGGCCAGGGTCTTTTGGAAATCACTGGAGGGTCTGGGCTGGGGCAGGACTCTGGCTACTGTGGGTAACAGTCTACAGGGGGCACAAAAGTGGAGGCAGAAAGACCAGTTCAAAGGCCATTGCAGGAGACGCTCATGGCTTGAATCAGTGTGGCAGTCATGGACTTGGTGAGAAGTAGTTAAATTCTGGATCGATATTAAAGATAGAATTTCCAGGGTTGATCCAGAATTCACAGTATGAGGTAGATAGAAAAGTGAAATTTTTGGTCTGAATAACTTTGTTAAAAAATGATAATGTCACTTATGGAGCTAGGAAGTACTGGGGAGGAAGAGTTGGGAGGGGAAATCAGATGACTATGTATCAAGGTACATGGTTGTATCAAGGCACTGTTGTAACTGACTTATTTCTATATTTATATACTCATTTAATCATCACAAGAACACTTTGAGGTTACTGTTATTGCACTTGGGAATATGGCTTACTTTTATATTTATCTGAACATGCTCACTTTCTTTGCAATGAAAGTTCAATTTCCTTTACATAAGAAACAAGTGTGTGTGTGTGTGTGTGTGTGTGTGTGTGTGTGTGTGTGTGTGTAATGATCCCAGTGAGAAAATAATTATGTATTTATAAATTTTAGTCCTTGGCAAGCCTCTGCGGATTGCTCAGTCTATAGTCTCTTAATTCAACAGATTTTCAGCTCCTTTTCCTGCCGGGTCAGATATGTTCATACACAAGCCCCAGTCTCATGGCCATTCCCAGAGTAACACATGGTTCCCTGCATCCTAGTCGTCATGTAACTCTTTTGTTCATTGACTTTTGAAAACACCAGCATCAGTAACAGAGAAATAAGCATTAAAGGAATAATCTTGAATCTGTTTTACTTTTCTCATATAAAATTTTGCAAATGGACTACTTTAAACCATTACACTTAATACATCCTCACATATTTTGTTTGATACATCTCACCAGTGGGTCCCCACACCAAGCTCTGGTTTGAATGTTTATACAAATCAGATAACTGGAGGGCACTGATTTCTTTTAAAGTTCAACATTTCATAAATGAGGGCTCTCATTTACATTTTGTCTTTTCTTTCCAGTCACTAGCATTTCACCACAGATCTGGCTGTTCTGTCCAACAAGTTTTATCTGCGTGAATGTGTTCACTAGACCGTAGAGAGCAAGGCTGATTGCAGCTCCTCACAATGGATGAACAGGGGGACATTTGGGGCAGGGGCCTCTGCCAGTTACCATAGTGACAGTCCTGACTGGAGAATCCTGCCACTCCACCTGCCATGGAGAAACTGATTTGCATGGAATTTTGACTGTCTTCCATTGCTATCTGATACTTTCAGGGTATATAAGTGAAAGAAGAACAAATCAGGTCCAATTTAAAAGGAAAAGTCAGATTGAGATCTCAGCTCATTCTGCTCCTCCAAAATGCTTAATAAGCCCCCTGATGCTGGAGTTACACCAAAGGCAGTCACATTCAATTATTGTCATCCAAAACAAATATCTCTTTTTATATTCTTTTGAGGATGTAGAGAGGAATCTCATCATAACATGAGTCTTATTAAATGGAATTGGATATGCCTCGAATCAAACTGAGTCTCCTGAACAATCATGAACACTGGAACCAGAAAGGAATTAGAGGGTACACAGTCCAACCACGTCACTTACAGATGAAAAACATGGCCAGATATCTGAGTGACCTTCCCAGAAGCACACAGAATAACGGTCCGCCCTGCGCTCGCTCAGCCCACTGGAGCCTGCCAGGGCCCCTCCCGATGGTCTCTGTTGAACCCCCCGTAGGCCCAGGATAGGAGTCAGGACCCATCCCCACAGTTTCACCATGTGCCTCCTCTCTCCTGGGCCACCTGGGAAAGGGGAAAGCTCGTGCAGGCAGCAGGAGGGATGCTACAGTACCTCAAGCCTGGGAGCCATGGAAGCCTGTGGCCCTGCCCCGAAGTCCAACCGAGAGACTGTGACGGGTTCTTTGGAGGACTAAAGAAAGGGAGAAAGGAGGGGAGAGGTCAAAGGAGGCTCATGGATTTATAGAAATTTAAGGAGACATTAAGGAGACAGAGGTGAGAAGCATTTAAGAATCAAGGTCAAACTTTTAAAAGCCACCTTCAATAACATCTATCATCTAAAAGCCTCTACCCTCCTTATGAATGTTTGCTCAAGCTCTGAACAAGATAAAATTCAGATCACAATTGTTGTCTTGACTTACACCTTTCTTCTCTTGCACCTCAGCTATATTTCCTTTAGCGTATCAACGTGTAACAAGTTCTCAGCCTATATCACAGTCAAGAGACAAAAAGCTTATGGTAGGAATAATTTTAAAAATTAAAGGTTGTCATCCTATCAACTATGCAGTAATCAAAATGTCCTTAGCTTTGAGAGAACATTACATGTGAAAATGCAATCTGCATTCAATGCCAACTGTATAAACAGCATACTCTGACTTTAAGTATTTGTCACAAGCTAGTAACCAACTACTGACTTTTACATACGCTGGAGGGTACTATAAACAGGCTGAGTTTACCTAACAAAAATCTCTACCCTCTGTTTTGATGACAAGAGTGACAATTCCCAGCTAGCCACTCTGTGGAAAGACTTCCTCACAGTGGTGACAAGTCAAAGTGCCATGTGAGTTATGTAGCTAGGTCTGGAGTGTCAGCCAAGAGCAGCTGGTCTGTCCTGGGACTGCACTGTCGGCCTGTCAGTTCCTACTAGCTCTAATTCCTGGTTAGCTGTCTCTTGGACTTACTGATTCAGTGGAACCTATAAATAATGTAAGTCACATGCAAATAAATTCACAAGGGAGCACTGCCCCTCTGTTTTGGTAAGAGTGACAGGTGATCTTTCCAGAGACTGGCCTGGCCCCTCCTGATACTGCTGCTGGCTTTGCCACCTGAGTCAGGCTCTTTCCCTCTGAGCCTCCACTCTCTCCTCTGTAGAATCAAGCACGAAGTGAAGAGCAACGACTGGCATCTCAGGCTCTAAATAGAAAGTGTCTATTTATACAGAGGGGTGAGAATGAGAAAGATGTTTCTTATCATTGAAAGCAACCAGCCTTGAGAATTTATGAGACTCACTACAGGCCAGGGCAATTCTTGGCAATTCAGATGCCAGTCTGGGCCAGAGGAAAGAGGGTGTTCATCTGCATATTTGAATAAAGATCTGCAATCCTTTGCAGAACCATTAGCATCTCTATGTGCATTTCTGAGCTGTCTCTCCCTTGGTGAGTACCAGAAACTTCACGATATTGAACCAAGGGCCAGTGTTCCCACATGCCGCAACTAGAAGTTCATTCACATGCTTCAAGTAACAGTCCTGCACGAGGCCATGAAGGTCAAAGACCCACAAGCCACAACTAAGACCCAGCGCAGCCAAGCAAATAAATGTATATGAAACGTAAAAAGAAAGTCAAGTTCACCAATCCATTTGAAAGTGAAAGTGAAAGTCGCTCAGTTGTGTCCTACTCTTTGTGACCCCATGGACTATACAGTCTATGGAATTCTCCAGGCCAGACTACTGGAGTGGGTAGCCTTTCCCTTTTCCAGGGGATCTTCCCAATCCAGGGATCGAACCCAGGTCTCCCACATTGCAGGCAAATTCTTTACCAGCTGAGCCACAAGGGAAGCCCAATCCATTTTAAACCTAGTTCAATTTTCCAATAGAATAGTATTCAGCATTAAAAAAATGGATATCCTACCATTTGTGACAACATGGATGGTCCTTAAGGGCGTCGGCGGTGCTGGTAGTTTAGTTGCTAAGTTGTGTCTGACTCTTCCGACTCCAAGGACTATAGCCCACCAAGCTCCTTTGTCCATGGGATTTCCCAGGCAAGAATACTGAAGTGAGTTGCCATTTCCTTCTCCACTTAAGGGCATTCCATTGAGTGATATAAGAGAAAGACAAAAAACTGTATGTTCTTACTTATATGTGGAATCTAAAAAAGGCTGAATTCATAGAAACAGAGCAGAGTAGTGGTTGCCAGGGACTGGAGAGAGGTTGATCAAAGGGTACGAGCTTCCAGTCAGAAGATGAATAAGTTCTCAGGATGTAGTGCACAGCACTTGGACTATAGCTAATAACACTATAGTTTAGGTCTGGAGGGTTTCCCTGGTGGCTCAGTGGTGAAGAACCCGCCTATCGGTACAAGAGATGTAAGACGTGTGTTTGTTCCCTGGGTCGGGAAGATCCCCTGGAGGAGGGCCTGGCAACCCTCTCCAGTATTCCTGCCTGGAGAATCCCATGGACAGAGGAGCCTGGCGGGCTACAGTCCATGGGGTCGCAAAGAGTCGGACATGGCTGAAGTGACTGACCATGCCCACACAGATCTGAAAGGGTTAAGATGATAAATCTTAAATATTCTCACCACGCCCATACACACACACACAAGATCCCTAACTACTGTATGAGGTGATGGATGTGTTAACCGGCCTTATTGTGGCAATCATTCCATGATATATACATGTATATGGCAGACCATCATATTGTACACCTTAACATACACAATATTCTATGTCAATTACACACCAATAAACCTTGAGAGGGGGAACCTAGCTCACTTTCGAAAGTTAACTCACACTCAGATTTCAGGAACATGCCTGTAACATAGATCAACCCACACCCTCCCCTGAGGGCATTCTCCTTGTGAGATCACTGCATCTTCCCCATGCTGGGAAAAGAGCCTTTTTTTGTAAAATATCCTAACCCATGAATTAAATTCAGGCCTAGCTCACCCCTGACTACAGAGCACACAAGCAGATCTCTCGGCCTTGGAGCTGATTCCTTCTAAGACCAGTCTCCACTCCCCAAGGCCTCTGGCCCTGCTGCAGTCTTACAAGCGTTCAAGCCAGAGCTTGGTCAACCACTATTATGGAGCTGACAGATTCTTGGCTTTACTGAGTTCTCTCCATCTCCCTATTTTTTTTTTTAAGTGAATAAATAGGTCTAGTTAGGTTTATTATAGGAACAAAAGTTCTTCTGGAAAGCTCATTCTTTTGAATGGTTGAAGTGAAAAATAATATCCCCTCCCCGCCCTTCAGAGTCCACACTGGTTGAAGTAGATGAAAATGCTAGCATTTCCAAGCCCAAGGCTTTGTGTGGGATGGAGAATATAAAATGCCTTTTCTAGCCATTGTGACAGGAACGGAATGCACAGGTTTCTCAAGAGAAGACTCCAAGGCCCACGCTGATCTAATTTATGTATCATCCTGCCAGGAATAAAACCTCAAGACTGTGGCACTTAGTCAGTGATTATTTGATATTTTATATATTCAGTGCCTATTTGGAAATGGCTTTAAATTGGGGTTTTAACAACCTATAAAGAGAAAAAGTACTCTATTCCTCTTTTAACTTCTGGGCATCTCTGTTGAAAAGCCTTCCTTCTATGGAGGAGAAGATGAACCATGACAGGCGCACACGTTGAAACAGGATGGTTACGAAGCCCAAGGACAGCTTCTCCCTGATCAGGGAGACACACGTGGTGCTCTGTTTGGCTTCAGCTTTCAATGTCAGCAACAATCACTTGGAAGACCTTCCCCAGCAAATTGGACCTCTTGTTTTTGCTCTTTCTCTCTTGGGTGGGAGAGGAGCAGTGGAAGCTGGACCTTGATGGCAGTGGACACACCACATAGCTGTGCTGGCTCTGAGAGAGCAAGGGCTGTGGCAGTGACCCAGGCACTGGCCAAAGAAAGGGAACCCTTAGCGTAAGAAACTGAGCGTCACACTGCCAGCTTTTCAAATTCTTTCTGTTGGCCTTCTTATTTTCCCAATTGTAAGTCCATTTAGAAGACACACTATTGGAAGGACTATTTTTTTTTTTTTTTTCAAAAAAAAAAAAGGTAAGAAAAGAGAATGTTTAAAAGATCTTAAAATATTTCCTCAGTTCCAAAGATGAGTTTTATTTACCTTGATATCCCATTGTGGTATTAGATTCCTAGGGCTGCTGTAACAAATCACTGCAAATTGGGTGGCTTCATACAACAGATATTAGTCTCTCCGCGTTCTAGAGGCCAGAAGTCGGAAATTAAAGAGTCAGCAGGGTTGCTCCTGGCGGCTCTGCGCTCACCTCCCAACTCCACACGGCAGCCCACAATTTCCGGCATCACTCGGGTTGTGAAGGCATCATGCCAGCCTCTGCCTCCTTCCTCTCATGCCTCTCATGCACACATCTTCTCCTCTTCCAACTCTTATAAGGACACCAGCAGGGCCCACTCCGATCTGGGATGACATCTCCTTGAGATCCTTACCTTGATTATATTGGCAAAGACCCTTATTCCCAAAGTCACGTTCACAGGTTCTGGGTGCACATGTGTTCAGGTGACCACTCTTCACCCAGGAAGCAGTGACAGAGACACCCTCCTGGAAATCCCCAAGGTTCATAATCATGGCTTCATCTCTAACTTTTCTTGTATTTTTCTTATCTCTGCTTCACTCTCTGCTTCCCTCCTCCTGTAGCACACACACAACACAAACATGTAACTCAATTCAATTACTCCTACCCCACTATCGTGCTGGAAAGGCTGCAGCAAGGTATAGACACCTATAAAAATTAAAGACTCTCTACTGGGAGTTTCTTGGTGGCCTAATGGTTAGGACTCTGCAGGGCCCAGGTGCAGTCCCTGGTCAGGGACTAGAGATTCCCACAGCCAAGTGGCTCAGCCAAACCATCATTGTAGAATGTAACTCTTTTTAATCTAATTTAAATATATACAAAGATGGGCACAATATGGGACAGAAACTGTATGGACCTAACAGAAGCAGAGGATACTAAGAGGTGGCAACAATACAGAGAACTGTACAAAAAAGATCTTCATGACCCAGATAACCACAATGGTGTGATCACCCACCTAGAGCCAGACATCCTGGAGTGTGATGTCAAGTGGACCTTAGGAAGCATCACTATGAACAAAGCTAGTGGAGGTGATGGAATTTCAATTGAGCTATTTCAAATCTTAAAACATGATACTGTTAAAGTGTTGTACTCAATATACCAAATTTGGAAATCTCAGGAGTGACCACAGGACTGGAAAAGGTCAGTTTTCATTCCAATCCCGAAGAAAGGCAATGCCAGAGAATGTTCAAACTACCCCACAACAGCACTCATCTCACACGCTAGTAAAGTAATGCTCAAAATTCTCCAATCCAGGCTTCAGCAATACGTGAACCGTGAACTTCCAGATGTTCAAGCTGGTTTTAGAGAAGGCAGAAGAACAAGAGATCAGATTGCCAACATCCGCTGAATCACAGAAAAAGCAAGAGAGTTCCAGAAGAATATCTTCATCTGCTCCACTGAGGACACTAAAGCCTTTGACTGTGTGGATCACAGTCAAACTGTGGGAAATTCTTAAACAGATAGGGATACCAGACCACCTGACCAGCCTCCTGAGAAATCTGCATGCAGGTCAAGAAGCAACAGTTAGAACTGCACATGGAACAACAGACTGGTACAAATTGAGAAACTAGTATGTCAAGGCTGTATATTGTCACCCATCCTGCTTATTTAACTTATACACAAAGTATATCATGCGAAATGTCCTGCTGGATGAAGGATAAACTGGAATCAAGATTGCTGGGAGAAATATCAATAACCTCAGATATGCAGGTGACACCACCCTTATGGCAGAAAGCAAAGAGGAACTAAAGAGCCTCTTGATGAAAGTAAAAGAGAGAGTGGAAAAGGTGGCTTAAAACTCAACATTCAAAAACTAAGATCATGGCATTTGGCCCAATCACTTCATGGCAAATATATGGGGAAACAATGAAAACAGTGACGGACTTTATTGGGTGGGGCCTCCAAAATCACTGCACATGGTGAATGCAACCACGAAGTTAAAAGACACTTGGCTCATTGGAAGAAAAGCTATGACAAAACTAGACAATGTATTAAAAAGCCAAGACAGTACTTTGCCAACAAAGGTCCATCAAGTCAAAGCTATGGTTTTTCCAGTGGTCATCTATGTATGTGAGAGTTTGACCATAAAGAAGGCTGAGCACCAGAGAACTGGTGCTTTCAAACTGTGGTGCTGGATAAGACTCTTGAGAGTCCCTTGGACTGCAAGGAGACTAAACCAGTCAATCCTAAAGGAAATCAAACCTGAATATTCATTGGAAGGACTGATGCTGAAGTTCCAATAGTTTGGCCACCTAAGCCGAGCAGCTGACCCATTGGAAAAGACCCTGATGATGGGAAAGATTGAAGGCAAGAGGAAAAGGGGATGACAGAGGAAGGGTTGGTTAGATGATATCACTGACTTAATAGACTTGACTTTTAGCAAACTTTAGGAAATAGTGAAGGACAGAGAAGCCTGGCATGCTGCAGTCCTTAGGATCACAGAGAGCTGGACACGACATACTGACTGAGCAGCAACAACTGTGTGCCAGGCATTGTCAGAGGTTCTGAAGACAGAACAATAGACCAAAAGTGCCTGCGCCAGAGGACTACCTAACAGTACATCAGCAACTATACAGTATTGACAAGTATTAACATGCCACACCCAAACTTCATTACCCAGGTGACTCTATGGGACTCCCTGACCCTGGGGAGCATCATTTGACTCCAGCTCAGTCCAGTTCAGTTGCTCAGTCGTGTCCAACTCTGCGACCCCATGAAGCTCAGCACGCCAGGCCTCCCTGTCCATCACCATCTCCCGGAGTCCACCCAAACCCATGTCCATTGAGTTGGTGATGCCATCCAACCATCTCATCCTCTGTCGTCCCCTTCTCCTCCTGCCCCCAATCCCTCCCAGCATCAGGGTCTTTTCCAATGAGTCAACTCTTCGCATGAGGTGGCCAAAGTAGTGGAGTTTCAGCTTCAACATCAGTCCTTCCAATGAACACCCAGCACTGATCTCCTTTAGGATGGACTGGTTGGACCTCCTTGCAGTCCAAGGGACTCTCAAGAGTTTTCTCCAACATCACAGTTCAAAAGCATCAATTCTTTAGCGCTCAGCTTTCTTCACAGTCCAATTCTCACATCCATACATGACCACTGGAAAAACCATAGCCCTGACTAGACAGACCATTGTTGGTAAAGTAATGTCTCTGCTTTTCAATACGCTATCTAGGTTGGTCATAACTTTCCTTCCAAGGAGTAAGCATCTTTTAATTTCATGGCTGCAGTCACCATCTGCAGTGATTTTAGAGCCCCCCAAAAATAAAGTCTGACACTGTTTCCACTGTTTCCCCATCTATTTCCCATGAAGTGATGGGACCAGATGTCATGATCCTCGTTTTCTGAATGTTGAGCTTTAAGCCAACTTTTTCACTCTCCTCTTTCACTTTCATCATGAGGCTCTTTAGTTCTTCTTCACTTTCTGCCATAAGGGTGGTATCATCTGCATATCTGAGGTTATTGAGATTTCTCCTGGCAATCTTGATTCCAGCTTGTGCTTCCTCCAGCCTAGTGTTTCTCATGATGTGCTCTGCATAGAAGTTAAATAAGCAGGGTGACAATATACAGCCTTGACGTACTCCTTTTCCTATTTGGAACCAGTCTGTTGTTCCATGTCCAGTTCTACCTGTTGCTTCCTGACCTGCATAGAGGTTTCTCAAGAGGCAGGTCAGGTGGTCTGTATTCCCATCTCTCTCAGAATTTCCCAGTTTCTTGTGATCCACACAGTCAGTATACAACCTCATTTATCTGTTCCAGCAGCTGCAGTCATCTCCTAGATGGAGGGAACTGGGGCGTCATTTGGCACAGCCACAGCATTACATATGAAACTCACTTTTTCCCTTTCTTCTTAGTCCTCTGCCGTTACACAGTATGTGACTCTGCCACACCGTTCCATTTTCTGCATACCAATCAACATGTCACTATGTGACACCATTTAAAAAACCAAAATCTTGCTCTATAAAAGCTCCTTTCAACTGAAAATTTCACTATGGACAGCGATTTTTTCCTTTGGAACTGATTAAAATAAATTAATGTTCACACTCTGGGTTTTTCATGGCTTCAGAATTTCCAACATTTCAAAGTCTTAACTCGAAAAGTTCACTGGTTTGGAAAAGTACTTGCTCTATCCTAGTATTTCATGAATGCAACCTCTGGGTTTTTTTTTTCTTTCCAGTATTTAGATTAAGAAATGGAATACATAAAATATATCTGTCAAATTTCAATGTAATACTTTAAATTTAACACCTTGGCTTACCTGCCAAAACATGCACAATCCAGAACCAACACAAATCCATTTTACTAGCAAAGGAAAAAGAGAAAAAGAGAGAGAGGGGAGTGTGAGAGAGACCATTTATGGTCAGTCACGTCTCTTTGCTGCCCTAGCCACCTGGTCCTCTGAATTCCCAGGCCATTCATTTACAGCAAATACCCTAGAGCTAATCAATCTTTATTACTATAAAGCAATTTTTTTTAATTATTTTAAAATCATTTAGAACAATTTTGTTCTTTGGATACATCCAGTATTTAAACTCCTGAATAAACAACCCTCTACTGAACAGTAGTGGCTGAGGAAAGGTTACTGTTATTTTGACATTAGAAGCAGCTGATCTAAGCACAGCCAACATAGTTAGCAGCATATTTAAAAGTTCAGTGCTATCATTTTGGTAATTACATAGTGTCAACACTTAACCACAAATACAAGGAAAGCACGGCACCTAAATTGCGTGGCAGGGTTCAGTCACCGGGTGGTCGTCTGGATGATCAAAATGGAAAGGCAGCGTTTCCAAATTCTTAGAAAGAGCCTCCTGGCTCTGAGAACATGTCTATAGACCCTGCCTGAGAGACAGAGATCTCGCAGGTCTCAGGTCTCCCCAGGTCTCAGACTTGCTTTGCCCGCCCCCAGGTTCCCTCCCCAGGGTCCTGTCCCCTCCAGGCCCCCCACCATTTCTTGTCTCTTGGTCTTGGCCATACCTTCTTTCTCTGCCTTCGTCTCTGTCCACTCGAACTCTCCTCCTGCACAGCAGGCTGACTGATTACCCTCAGTTCAAGCAATGTTCTTAAACGCTTACTGTGTGCCAGATGCTATGCAAAGTCCTAGGAATACGAAGCAAAAGGTATGATTTCTGCGTGCAAAGAACACTCACATTCAGGAGTCTTCTAACAATCATGAGCTCCTTCCCTCCTTTGAAGATGCCTTCAAATTATTTACTGTCCTCTTTTCTTCCCAGACTCATCTCTCCAGGTCCTACGCCCAGTGACACCGTCAGTAACTCACTCAGCAATGACACAGAACCCTCAGAGTTCATGGTACGTCATATTTTTATGTATACTTTTGTGCATATTTTTCTGAGTTCCTGCTGCCTCTTTTCTTTAGAGAGCTCCTCAGAGATGAAGACTTTGCATCCTAGATTCAGTCTTTAAATGAATATTTCCTCATATTGCCTAATATCGATAGTATTTCCCAGGAGGCAAAAATTTTCTCCTGTGTTCTTGGAGTGTCCTCTTTGATAACCCAGTTCAGTCTGGAAATTAAGCCAAGACTATATCAAAGGGCAAAAGTGTTTGCTCCCAGAATTTATAGCATTTGAGGCAAACCCAGGGGGGACTGGACTTTAGAAGCCAGCCAGTGTAGAGAGTGAAGCCAGGCCTTCTGCTCTCCCCAAGCCCCACTAGACCAAGGACACCCTGAAGAGCCCTGGCCTTCCAGAGTTTTGTTCGGTGGTTTGCATATTCCCTTTTACATTTAGTCAACCTTCTCTGGGGGGCCCAACCTGAGTCACATCCTCCCTTAGCTCTGCTTGGCTCTTACACTGTTTATATTTTATAACCTAATAGGAAAAACAGACCAAGTTTTAAATAATGTCTGCCCAGGGCAATTCAAAGGCTTTGTAATACCTGTAATGTCCAGAAGAAGACAATGTGAAGAGCATTGGAATTACCTAATAAAGTGACACATAAAATAACCCATGAACCCCAAGCAAGGGGGTTGCAATGACAGAAGGCAAATGAGATCTGGAAGCACTCACTGTAGTTCATTACATTCTAGGACCCATTCCCCAAGGTTCTCGTCCTGGAATCAAAGCAGGCGCACAAACACACAACATAGTAACAGCAGCAAACACTCTTCTAAGACTCTTTAGTTGAGCTCCCTTAATCCTCATAATGGCCCCATGAGATGGATAGTATTAGTACTCACATATTGATAGACTGACAGAGGCATCACCAAGATCTCTCTGCAAGAAAGAGGTGAGACAGGCTGGGACCTGGGCCCCTTTGCTGCAGTGCTTGCACCTAGACAAACATCTCCTTGAGCAACAAAATACAAAGAAACTATAAAATATATATATATATGCACAATTGGGGAACACCATGGACAACAAGGGGGCTTCCCAGGTGGTGGTGCTAGCAGTAAAGAACCTGCCTGACAATGCAGGAGATGTAAAAGATGCAGGTTCAGTCCCCAGGTGAGGAAGAGCCCCTGGAAGAGAGCATGGCAACCCACTCCAGTATTCTTGTCTGGAGAATCCTATGGACAGAGGAGCCTGGTGGGCTACAGTCCATGGGATCACAAAGAGTCGAATGTAGTGACTTAGCGCACATACACACATGCACAGAGAGAGCTGACCATAAAAAGATGTTTTCTTTCATTAGCATTCCGTTCGCTCTTCTGAATAACAAAGGTGGTTGCGACAGTAATCTGTTGCCATGGGTGCCCAACTGCGACCCATCAGTGAGAGAAGGGACACTACTTCTGATGTGACAGCCTTGAGGGGAAAGAAACAGGGAAAGTGGAGCCCTACAGAGCAGGATGCGGTGGAGGGCATCAGAGGAGCGTTTGCCACAGAGGCACGGGGTGAGGGGCGGGGGGGGCAGTGACTCTGGGGACACCGCTGCCCGCTCACCATGCAGTGTCTGGGAGAGGTCCTGAGACCCACCCTAGGTCCATTTTCCCCTCCTCTCAGTGGAACAGACACCACCCAGTCCTGGTCCAAGGAGTCGTTCATCTCACAGTCTATCATCTCCACATTCACCCTTAAAGGAAACACTGCGACAGGGAGGACACAGCACCGGGACTAGGGGGAGCCTCGGGTGCATGCTGCAGGGCCTGGGTAGGAGGGGAGGAGCTGGGCTCCATGTCGCTTCCTCCATCTCCAGCGAGGGCACCTGGGAGACACCCATGAACAAGTCTACTTCTTCTGGGGCTCTGGCAAGTACCCAAGGGAATCATATGATGTGAACAAGCCAAAGAGAATGTTTTAATCCGTGTTCCAATGAACTCCTCAGTTAACCCAGAGAGAACAGGCAACTAACCTGACCTAAAATCCAAGGAACCACTGGGAATTCCCATTTCCCGAGATCTCTCAGCAAAGCTAGAATTGAGCCTCTTTCCCACTCTCTCCCGACTCAGACTTCTGCCCCAGCATTGAGACAAGCCCAGGTGTGATGTAATTCTTCACTCCCCTGGCAGTTTTTGAAAGCATGTATTCGGAGTTCAATGAATGAGTGAAATATATAAATAAATGGTCATTAAGTTTTCTTTCTCATATCACTTCTGGGCTAGCTCTGAGGAGAAAACACATAGACTGTGTTCTAGAAAGATCTGGTGGCCCTTTTTGCAGTGAATTAAACTGAGAGTTTGTCTTCATAAAGAAAATGACTCCTTGAATTCCTATGGATCCTCCAAGATTCCCAGTAAAGGTAGGAAATGTCATTCAACATGACTCTCAATGATGATCCACTGGAATCATGAAAACTAAATAGTCACAGACATAAATGCTGAGGAATGCCTCTTTTGTGGAATGGTGTTGCCTTAAATAAGTGTTTCTTTAATGCACCAGATCAGACTGCATGTTTTGCTGACACGGCCTCATTTCTCCCTTCTGTGGTCCTGCAAATGTAACCCTTAGGTGTCTACCAGCCACGGGTTCTGCCCAGCTCCCTGCCTGGAATTCCCTTCCCTCCACGTACTAGGCTAACCCTTCAAGGTCCAGCCTACCTATCCCCTCCTCCATGAAGCTTTTCTTAATTCTCTTGACCTTGAGTAAACTTTCTTCTGAAGCCCCACCAGTCTTACATACCTAATTTACATCTTTTTTTAAAAACTTCTTATTGTAGACAGTTGCTTTACAGCATTGTGCCAGTTTCTGCCATAAATCAACATGAATCAGTCACAGCTATATATATATATCTCCTCCCTCTTAAGCCTCCCTCCCATCTCCCACCTCATCCCACCCCTCTAGGTTGTCAGAGAACAGGAAGGAGAGGGTGGGACAAATTGGGAGGGTAGCATGGAAACATACACCTTATCTTTTTAGTCTCCTTTTTATCTGCTGAAGGGACAGGCCACCCACTCTGGTATTCTGGCTCGGAGAATTCCATGGACTCTATAGTCCATGGGGTCACAAAGAGTCAGACACCACTGAGCAACTTTCACTTCATCTGCATGTCCTGACTCCCAGCTAAAATGTAGAACTCATCTGCTCAGGAATCAGTATCTTCTAGAAATATTTAAAATTCATATTTGTAGGAAGGTAATAAATACAAAACTACAAAGAATAACAGTCATATCATATCACTCAGATTCAACAATGGTCCCCATTCCTGCTACCAGACGCACCTCTCCCATCCCCCTCCCCAGGGCCAGAAAGCTGCACTCTTATGAGGCTGATGTGTCCCTTACAAACACACATATATTGCAAAAGTGTCATACAGTAGTATATATATATGAACTTCAAATGTGAACATTATATTCTGTTGTTCTGACTCTTGATGTTTCCATACAACATTATGGTTTTTCCACTATTAATTCATTGCTTCCTTAGTACACTATTGTACCTCCCAAGGTTCTTGACAGCAAATGACGATGGTGAAAGACACACTGAGCAAGAGAGTGGCTAGGAATTCAGTAAGTTTTCCATGACCTTGAGAGCTGAGAGCGAGGTATATACTTTATACCTCCTGTGTTCTCAACTTTCAAGGTACGCAATTTAAGACGAACTACCTCCCATCTATGTCTCAGTTTTCTGGTCTTTAGAAGGTAGTTCAGTATCCACTAGCTACTTCATATAGTGAGAATTGAATTCGTTGATGCGTTTCAAGTTCTGAGAACGGTGCCTAATACGTAGGAAGCGCTCAAAACATTATCATATCTAACAGTAATCATAACAAATATTATTCTCATGACACAGCAAAGATGCTAGCTGGAGAATTTGAATGACATAGATCTTGAACCTGGGGAAAGTAGAGAAGAGAAGAGATCACTAGGAAGTTTTCCCATTATAAATAGTAATTAATTCTATCATTAATATTTGCCACAAAGCCCAACTCTTAAAAGCCTAGACGTTTGGCTTTTTTCACCCAGTTAGTCTCATGCATGGGGCCAATCAGTTGTCAATCATTCTACACTCTCAACCTAACACCACAGAACCAAATATTTTCAAAGAAATCTGCAAAGCATTTGTTGGCTGTATTTTCCCTACAGCCTGTGCTTTACAGAATCCTTGGTTGGTAGGAAAAAAATTTCCTCTAAAGCCACTGTGACAAAGTTATTTTAGAGCTTCAGTAGTTTTTCTTTCTTTAAGCCAGGTTTAAAAAAAAAAAAAAAACTGTTACCCTTACACTCTCTCTATTTATTTGTTTTGGCCTTGGTGGACTAGACCACAGCTAAAACTTTATGGACCTAATAAAATTCCCAACATTCTCAGACATGGGTCGTGACGTTTGTGTGCTGGGCAGGAAACAAAGGTGCAATTGTGAGGAGAACGGATTCGCTTGGAGATAAGTGAGCTGAGGTCAGGCCATAGGGGAAGCTGCAGCCACACCACGCCACCGGCAGTGTGTGTCGCTGGCGTGCCCCTGGCTTTTCCTCCCCTCCGCCTTCCGCTCTCCACCAGCGACCCAGCGCCTGGTGCTGTTCCTCGACTACCAGGCCTTCCACTGCGTCCCTGCCTGCAGTGACCCCAGTCGAGAACTTTCCATCCTCCCTCACTTCTTCACAACCCGTCTGTCCTGTGTTTTCTTCCCTCGCAGCTTCACTTTCTTGCAGGTGACAGCTGGTTAACCCGATAAACTGTTGCCTCACCTTTGTAGAGAAGGCTTTTCAGCAAAAGCTTTCTGGGGCCAGTATCTCAGTCAAAAGCAGTGGTTCTGTTGTTGAGGAAGCAGGTAGAATTTGTGGCCCTTCTGAAACTGCGCTACACCAGTGGTTGCCTAGTTTACTCACCACCATGGACTACTCACTGCTATGGGCTACTCACCACCATGGGCTACTCACTACTATGGGCTCTCTCCAGGAAAACCTTATGTTGAAGCACTGCTCCCCAGTGTGGTGGTGTTTGGAGGCGAGGCTTTTGGAAGGTAGTTAGGGTTAGATGGGGCTTCCCCCGTGGCTCAGATGGTAAAGAATCCACCTGCAATGTAGGAGACCAGGGTTCGATCCCTGGGTCGGGAAGATCCCCCTGGAGAAGGGGATGGCAATCCACTCCAGTATTCCTGCCTGGAGAAGTCCATGGACAGAGGAGCCTGGTGGGCTACATCCACGGGGTCACAAAGAGTCAGACAGGATGAGGTCATGAGGGTGGGCCCATCATGATGACATCTCTGCTCTTAGAAGAAGAGGAAGAGACATGAGATTTCCTTACACTCAGAGAGACCCAGAGAGTGGGAGAGAGAGAAGGCCATGTGAGAACATAACCAGGAAAAGGGCACAAACATGCTGGCACCCTGACCTCAGACTTCCAAGCTTCAAAACTGAGAGAAATAAATGCCTATTGCTCAAGCCACCCAGGCTATGACATCTTGCTACACCAGCCAGAACTCAGACACCCAGGCACAGCACTAGCCCCCAGCTTGCGAGCGTGCAGTACTAGCTTTCCCTGCAGCTGTGACAGCTGACTAGACAGCGTCACTTCACCTTGCACTTTCCACGCCTGATAATTTTTCAATAAATTGATCTTCACAAAACCGCTACCTTGCTAGGTAAACAATCCTATCCACAACCGGTTTTCTCTTCCCTATACCAAACCAAAGTTCTCTTACCAAAAGGACTGGGTGAAATTGATTACTTAGAAAACTACATTTCATCAGCTAAAAACTCAAAGCTTCCTTTAGCTATTCATGTGAAAGAGAAATAAGAAGTGGCTCTTAGTCCTTTGCGACCCCATGGACTGTAGCCTACCAGGCTCCTCTGTCCATGGCATTTTCCAGGCAATAGTACTGGAGTGGATTGCCATTTCCTTCTCCAGGGGATCTTCCCAACCCAGGGACTGAACCCAGATCTCCCGTATTGTAGACAGATGCTTTACCGTCTGAGCCACCAGGAAAGTCCAAGTAAGAATTACTGTTCCTGAAAGAAAGTAAGATGGTGAGAGCATATGGCCTTTTTCTTCTTTGAAGATGTGAAAACTCAGTGAGAATATATTACAAGATTAATTATCCCTAGAGCAAATCAACACTGCTTGTCAGTCTTCATAAAAGATTAAAGTCGGGGGTTTATTTATTTGCTCCCAAAAGATTTCATCTATGCACTTTCTATCATGCATCTTGCCATACTTCCTGTCCCTATATTTTCTCCCTTGCTTCTTATGTCTGCACAAGTTTTCTATTTAGATTGTATTTCCAACAGATGTTATCTCTTTTAGAATGTTTCTTTTCATTAAAAAGGACATGTAATACATTTCATTATTTTGAGAGAAAACAGGTTAAAGAAAGATGTTCAGAAATCCTAAATTATTGCTTTAACTCTATGTGTGTGTGGTGGGGGGGAGGGTTGTGCATGCATGGGAAAGAATGCACACAGTTTTTGAAAATAGGTGAGCTACAGGGAGAAAGCTTGTGTTTCACAAACACTGAGGGAAAATAAAACTATCTTCCACTTGTTCCTAAAAAGGTAATATAGAAGAGCATTAAAACATAATAAAAACTTCCACTGCAAATGCATATTTTCAATATACAAAACTGTATATGTGTTAAGCAGGTTGTTTGTAATCTCTGAAGCTTTCCCTTGCTGTTCAGTGTAAAGATTAACTCACAACACTAATGAAATACGCAGGGGATTTTAAGTGTGTAAAAATCTGCATTTAGCTGTACTAAGTTTTACTTCAATTCTTCTTAACAGACTGATAGCTCTTGAATAAAACTGTGGCTGCATCAATCTTTTTTCCTTTTATAAGTAGAAACCCTTCACTCAAATTACCAGTGCCCTCTAACCCATCTCTTCTCTCTTTTCCAAAAAGGGAAACCTATTGATTACTAACATTCTTTTTAAATATAAAAAGAATGGAGTGATTTGAATTTTTAAACATCCCTAAACATGTAATGATCTCAGTTTCTGTTAGCAGAATCCTAGCCATTAGTAAGCAAGGGTGAGGTCAGTGGGGAGAGGCGGGAAAACACACTTTCCCTTGGCTCCTGAGATCACCTGGGCTGAGTGTTTATTTCCCAGCAAGGCTGACCTTGTTAACTGTAACACAAACAGTGGTAAGCACTAAACAATAACAGAATCTCCATGGAGCTTGGAGGCTATAAAATCTCTGAGTCTTACGAAACTGGCATGCAGAGTTATTCTTAGCTTCTTACTTCTCTTGAGCAGGGAAGCCATTTTTCATGCATTATGGGGTATTATATCATGATTCTTTTGCTTTTGTCTCAGTTCAGTTCAGTTCAGTTCAGTCACTCAGTCGTGTCCGACTCTTTGTGACCCCATGAATCGCAGCATGCCAGGCCTCCCTGTCCATCACCAATTCCCGGAGTTCACTCAAGACTCACATCCATTGAGTCAGTGATGCTATCCAGCCATCTCATCCTCTGTCGTCCCCTTCTTCTCCTGCCCCCAATCCCTCCCAGCACCAGAGTCTTTTCCAATGAGTCAACTCTTCGCATGAGGTGGCCAAAGTACTGGAGTTTCAGCTTTAGCATCATTTCTTCCAAAGAAATCCCAGGGCTGGTCTCCTTTAGGATGGACTGGTTGGATCTCCTTGCAGTCCAAGGGACTCTCAAGAGTCTTCCCCAACAGCACAGTTCAAAAGCATCAATTCTTCAGTGCTCAGCTTTCTTCACAGTCCAACTCTCACATCCATACATGACAAGTGGAAAAACCATAACCTTGACTAGAGGGACCTTTGTTGGCAAAGTAATGTCTTTGCTTTTCAATATGCTATCTACTGCTGCTGCTAAGTCGCTTCAGTCGTTTCCGACTCTGTGCGACCCCATAGACGGCAGCCCACCAGGCTCCCCAGTCCCTGGGATTCTCCAGGCAAGAACACTGGAGTGGGCTGCCATTTCCTTCTCCAATATGCTATCTAGGTTGGTCATAACTTTTCTTCCAAGGAGTAAGCGTCTTTTAATTTCATGGCTGCAATCATCATCTGCAGTGATTTTGGAGCCCCCCAAAATAAAGTCTGACACTGTTTCTTTCCACTGTTTCCCCATCTATTTGCCATGAAGTGATGGGACCAGATGCCATGATCTTCGTTTTCTGAATGTTGACCTTTAAGCCAACTTTTTCACTCTCCTCTTTTACTTTCATCAAGAGGCTTTTAGTTCCTCTTCACTTTCTGCCATAAGGGTGGTGTCATCTGCATATCTGAGGTTATTGATATTTCTCCCGGCAATCTTGATTCCAGCTTTGCTTCCTCCAGCCCAGCGTTTCTCATGATGTACTCTGCATAGAAGTTAAATAAGCAGGGTGACAATACACAGCCTTGACGTACTCCTTTTCCTATTTGGAACCAATCAGTTGTTCTATGTCCGGTTCTAACTGTTGCTTCCTGACCTGCACATAGGTTTCTCAAGAGGTAGGTCAGGTGGTCTGGTATTCCCATCTCTTTCAGAATTTTCCAGTTTATTATGATCCACACAGTCAAAGGCTTTGGCATAGTCAATAAAGCAGAAATAGATGTTATTCTGGAACTCTCTTGCTTTTTGGATGATCCAGGGGATGTTGGCAATTTGATCTTTGGTTCCTCTGCCTTTTCTAAAACCAGCTTGAACATCTGGAAGTTCACGGTTCACGTATTGCTGAAGCCTGGCTTGGACAATTTTGAGCATTATTTTACTAGCATGTGCTGCTACTGCTGCTGCTAAGTCACTTCAGTCGTGTCCGATTCTGTGCGACCCCATAGACGGCAGCCCACCAAGCTCCACCGTCCCCGGGATTCTCCAGGCAAGAACACTGGAGTGGGTTGCCATTTCCTTCTCCAATGCATGAAAGTGAAAAGTGAAAGGGAAGTCGCTCAGTCGTGTCCGATCCTTAGCGACCCCATGGACTGCAGCCTACCAGGCTTCTCCATCGATGAGATTTTCCAGGCAAGAGTACTGGAGTAGGATGCCATTGCCTTGAGATGAGTGCAATTGTGTGGTAGTTTGAGCATTCTTTGGCATTGCCTTTCTTTGGGATTAGAATGAAAACTGACCTTTTCCAGTCCTGTAGCCTCTGCTGAGTTTTCCAAATTTGCTGGCATATTGAGTGCAGCACTTTCACAGCATCATCTTTCAGGATTTGAAAGAGCTCAGCTGGAATTCCATCACCTCCACTAGCTTTGTTCATAGTAATGCTTTCTAAGGCCCACTTGAATCACATTCCAAGATGTCTGGCTCTAGGTGAGTGATCACACTATCGTGATTATCTTGGTCTTGAAGATCTTTTTTGTACAGTTCTTCTGTGTATTCTTGCCACTTCTTCTTAATAGCTTCTGCCTCTGTTAGGTCCATACCATTTCTGTCCTTTATCGAGCCCATCTTTGCATGAAATGTTCCCTTGGTATCTCTGATTTTCTTGAAGTGATCTCTAGTCTTTCCCATTCTGTTCTTTTCCTCTATTTCTTTGCACTGATCACTGAGGAAGGCTTTCTTATCTCTTCTTGCTATTCTTTAGAACTCTGCATTCAGATGCTTATATCTTTCCTTTTCTCCTTTGCTTTTCACTTCTCTTCTTTTCACAGCTATTTGTAATGCCTCCCCAGAGAGCCATTTTGCTTTTTTGCATTTCTTTTCCATGAGGATGGTCTTGATCCCTGTCTCCTGTACAATGTCACGAACCTCCATCCATAGTTCATCAGGCACTCTATCTATCAGATCTAGTCCCTTAAATTTATTTCTCACTTCCACTGTATAATCATAAGGGATTTGATTTAGGTCATACTTGAATGGTCTAGTGGTTTTCCCTACTTTCTTCAATTTAAGTCTAAATTTGGCAATAAGGAGTTCATGATCTGAGCCACAGTCAGCTCCTGGTCTTGTTTTTGTTGACTCTAGAGAGCTTCTCCATCTTTGGCTGCAAAGAATATAATCAATCTGATTTCGGTGTTGACCATCTGGTGATGCCCATGTGTAGAGTCTTGTCTTGTGCTGTTGGAAAAGGGTGTTTGCTATGACCAGTGCATTTTCTTGGCAAAACTATTAGTCTTTGTCCTGCTTCATTCCACATTCCAAGACCAAATTTGCCTGTTACTCCAGGTGTTTCTTGACTTCCTACTTTTGCATTCCAGTCCCCTATAATGAAAAGGACATCTTTTTTGGGTGTTAGTTCTAAAAGGTCTTGTAGGTCTTCATAGAACCGTTCAACATCAGCTTCTTCAGCATTACTGGTTGGGGCATAGACTTGGATTACTGTGATATTGAATGGTTTGTCTTGGAAACAAACAGAGATCATTCTGTCGTTTTGAGATTGCATCCAAGTACTGCATTTTG
Organism: Ovis aries; assembly: GCF_016772045.2. Lineage (NCBI taxonomy): Eukaryota > Metazoa > Chordata > Mammalia > Artiodactyla > Bovidae > Ovis > Ovis aries. The sequence goes on from NC_056070.1 coordinate 3,869,045, forward strand.
GACTCTTTTGTTGACCATGATGGCTTCTCCATTTCTTCTGAGGGATTCCTGCCTGCAGTAGTAGATGTAATGGTCATCTGAGTTAAATTCACCCATTCCAGTCCATTTTAGTTCGCTGATTCCTAGAATGTCAACATTCACTCTTGCCATCTCCTGTTTGACCACTTCCAGTTTGCCTTGATTCATGGACCTGACGTTCCAGGTTTCTATGCAATATTGCTCTTTACAGCATCAGACCTTGCTTCTATCACCAGTCACATCCACAGCAGGGTATTGTTTTTGCTTTGGCTCCATCCCTTCATTCTTTGTGGAGTTATTTCTCCACTGATCTCCAGTAGCATATTGGGCACCTACTGACCTGGGGAGTTCCTCTTTCAGTATCCTATCATTTTGCTTTTTCATACTGTTCATGGGGTTCCCAAGGCAAGAATACTGAAGTGGTCTGCCATTCCCTTCTCCAGGAATGCTTTTGCCTAGATGATACCTAATATCAGCAGTGTGAAATTCTTGGGTTTTACTCATCTTAAGACCTTCAGACTTTAGCACAGTGACAAGTTAGCACTCAACAAATACTGAATGCATGCATGAATGAATGAATGTCCATGTTTGAGAGTAAACTGAGATATCCATTCCAGTAGACAGTTAGAGGAGGACTAATGAACTAGTACAAAGACCTGAAAGAGCATTTCCAAGACTGATCAAATTAGAATTGATAGCCCATTATCCAGTTAGAACTTTTGGGGATGGTGAGTCAGCCTCAATCAAAGAGCACTCCTTGGAAATGGCATTAAGAGATTGCATTTCCTAAGCAAAATGTTGATACAGCTTCTGAGCAAGAAGTGTCTAATGTATTAGAAAAGTATGCCAGAGAAACTGGTAATCAGGAAATACTGTGCTGAGGTTTTCTGTTCTGCACAGGAAGATTCTAGTTAATCACCAACTCAGCTCATCCAGCACTTCAACTGGAATTTCAGCACCTAAGAAGATTTCTTTTTAGCGATTTACAACTCACACATAAACTCTTTAGACTACATCCTTGGTCTAAGGTCAACCTTCCTTTAAAGAAATGAGCCTTTCTTCCCCATCCCAAATTCTTTCTACCCAGATTGACAAACAAGGACTTTCATTCCACAGTGAGATAAGTCTTTAAATAGATCTACCCCCTAATCAAGAACTGTAAATTCATCATGTTCAATTCTTTCCTGAAATTCCAGAGATTGAGCAAGAAAGAAAGGACCTAAGGACAGGGAGTTAAGAAATGAAATGTTAAAAGGAGGTTGAAACAGACAAAGTAAAAGCAAGAGACCTGGAACACAGAAAAGAGCGCTGCTAGCCCCAGAGTCAGCCAAGGATTTACACCGCTAAGAGACCTTGACATCTGAACACTTCCTTCCTTCCCTGAAGTTTTAGCAACACATCCAGGGGACTGGGCGAGAACCACCAAGAAGCAAGAACTACCATGAAGCAAGAGCTTCATCCTCTGTGTCTACATCAAATCCCCAGCCCTAGTACTACCCACCCCCACACTTCTCCCTACTTCAGGCCAATGACAAGAAGCTGGAGGAGCTAAATTTGTCGGAGATACTCTCCTTAGATCTCAAAGGACCGCCATTCCTCTCCTGTTGGCTCCACTTCCGGTCACGTTCCCCGTCAGCAGTCAGTACTCCAAGGAAGGGGAATCAGAGCCACCCTTCATAGCTGAGCACCATCTCAAGAGCTCTATGACCCCACTTGAAGGTTTTAACATCAATGAAATGTCATTATTCTATGGGATTCCCTGCCCCTTACTTGCTTTCCTTTGCCCACAAGTAAAACAACCAACAAAAGATCAATGATTATTCTCAAAACAAAGAAAAAACCGTATTTTTCAAAGGAGTCTGATGGTTGGCTTGATTTGAGAAAAATTGTTCCTGATTAGTTTATCTTGAAATTCTTAAATTTAAATTGAGCATTAATGGATTGGAGGTAGAAAATAGATTTGTTTATATTCTATAACCAAGCCACTCTACTAAATTAAAAATTAATATTTTTACCCAAATAAGGTTCAAACATTTTTAACAACATTTTCCCCTTCAGATAAATCTTCTTTTATATTCAAGTGCATCTTGCTAATCTTGTGTAGGTAAATGTATGTTAATATTATTACAGTTATTCAAGCATTGCCTTCAAATATTTTAAAGCATTGATTTCCTTCCTTTAACCAAATGCATATTAACAGAGCCATAATAATAAAGAATGACTTATTAAAAAAAATTTTAACAGAAAAGCTATAAGGGTTACTTTAAAAACATAAAATAGAAAAATGCCAATTGCATATTTTCTAATTATGCAATTACATATATATAAAATTCTGAGATAACAAAATCATTGACTTCCACTGATCATCTTTCATTTCATTTCATCTGAAATGTTATCATCTTTCAAAAATCATTTTCACCTTTCTGTTCTGAGTAGCAAGACAAGAACCTCCTAATTTAATTCCCTTTGGTTTTTTCTGTGAGCTCTGTAAAAATGCATTATCTCCAGATTTCTCCCCGTCTCTCACTCCTCATTGTAGTTTTCACCAAATAAACATAGTACTGTCTGAAATCTTCCCCCATGGAAAAGTACATAATTTAAATAGATAGGGGAGGTGGGTGGAAAGAATTCACAAACAGATGCTGTACCACTAGGTGTCTCCACAAGATGGAAATCAGAATTTTTCCCTTGATTTCTGTGATGATGGAAAAAGTCTTCATTTACACCCTCACAGAACACACTGAACTATGGCTTACATACTATATTTTATAAAACTGTTTAACATGCTATTAGTTGTATGTTTTTTTGTTTTTGTCAACTACAATAAATATTCTCTCTGGGAAATCAGGACATTCATTCAGTAGGTACATTGGGAAGACCTGCCTGCTCCACATATGGCTATGTATCTTTTTCCTTGTTGCTACACATATATATCTCATTCATTTCACTGGTGCACATTCTATTTTCCATTTGCAATAAAAATCATTTCTCAAGAATTTCTTGAATTTCTAACCTAGTTCAGACACAGAGAAGAAGGGGAAAAATGAAGAAAAAGGAATAGAGTCTCAGGGATCTGTTAGAGAAGGTCAAGTGGTAGAATATTATTGTAATTAGAGTCCCAGAAAAAGGAGAGAGAAAAAATAGGCAGGAACTATTTCAAGAAGTGATAACCAAACATTTTCCAAATTTGATGAAATACATAAATTTACAGATTCAGCTTACTCCCTGAACATCAAAAAGGATAGCCAAACATCAGAGTCAGACTCAGAAGTCAGGAGCCAGAGTCAGAATAGAAGCCAAGTATAATGAGTAAATTTAGAAAGCAGAAAAAGAAAATGATATATTTCATACAGGAGAACAACAATTGTTGACTGACTTCTCATTAGAAACTATGAAAGTCAAAAGAGAGTAAAATAACATTTTTAAAGTGATGACAGAAAAAAAAATCAACCTAGAATTCTGTAGCCAGCAAAAATATCCTTCAATAGCAAATTTAAAAATGATGATATTTTCAATTTAAGAAAAAACTAAGAGATTTATTGCTAGAAAACTCATACTACAAGGAATCCTCAAGAAATTTCTTCAAGCTAAGTGGGAAAATACCAAACAAATCAAATGCTTTAAATGGCAAAAGAGCAATGGAAATGATGGGGAAATATTTACATCAAAATATTAGAACATACATTCATTTTTGGCCATGATAAACAAAACCTGTATCAGATCAACTTTCCCTTATCAAAAATACATAACTAAAACAACTACAGAAAATAAAAACCTTAAGAAAGGAAATACAGAAGATAAGGCAGACGTCTGATGCCACATTAGTCCTCAAGGCACTTGCTCATTCTGAAGTGATGGCTAAAAAAGTGAGAACTTGAGCCATACTTTCAGAACTCTCACAAGGCTAGAGGGACAAAATTGGAGTTCAAGGTTGTACTAGGTTGAATAGTGTCCCTTAAAAATGTATGCCCACCTGGAACCTCAGAATGTAAACTTATTTGGAAACAGGGTCTTCACGGATATAATTAGTTAAGATAAGGTCCTACTGGAGTAGGGTAGTCCCTGAATCCAAGGCTACTGGTGTCCTTATGAGAAAAGGGAAGATACATGGAGACAGAGAGATACATGGGAACAGGCCGCATGGCAACAGAGGCAGAAGCTGGAATGCAGCACCTGCAAGTCAAAGAATGCTGAGAACTACTGAAGCCTCCAGAAGCTAGAAAGAGACAGAGGGGGATTCTTCCCTGGGGAGGTCAGAGGTCACATGACCCTGCTGACACCTCAACTTTCCGTTTCTGGCCTCCAGAACCGTGAAAGAATAAATTTGATGTGTTCCAATCCACCTTTGTGGTAATTTTTAATGACAACCCTAAAATTCAAGACCCATTTATGATTTTTCAAAAACTCTCTCCAGAAAGCGGGCATAGACGGAACATACCTCAGCATTAACAAAGGTGATAAATGACAAATTCACAGCAAACATCATTCTCAGTGGTGGAAACTGAAAGCACTTCCTCTAAGATCAGGAACAAGACAAGGATATCCACTCCCACCACTATAATTCAACACTGTTTCAGAAATCCTAGCCGTGACAAGCAGAGAAAATAAAGAAATAAAAGGAACCCAAATTGGAAAAGAAGAAGTAAAACTGTCACTGTTTGATGTGTTCTAATCCACCTTTGCGGTAATTTTTAATGACAACCCTAAAATTCAAGACCCATTTTTGATTTGACACTATACATGATGACCTGACACTCTACATAGAAAATCCTAAAGATACTACCAGAAAAAAAAACTACTAGAGCCCATCAGTGAACTAGGTAAATGTACAGGTTACAAAATTAATACACAGTAATCCCTCGCATTCCTATAAACTAACAACAAAAAAATCAGAAAGAGAAATTAAGGAAACAATCCTGTTTATCAACACAACAAAAAAGAATAAAATACTTAGGAATATACCTACCTCAGAAGGCAAAATACCTGTCCTCAGAAAACCATGCTGCTAAGTCGCTTCAGTCATGTCCGACTCTGTGCAACCCCATAGACGGCAGCCTGCCAGGCTCCCCTGTCCCTGGGATTCTCCAGGCAAGAATACTGGGTTACCATTTCCTTCTCCAATGCATGAAAGTGAAAAGTGAAAGTGGTGTCTGACTCTTAGCTACCCCATGGACTGCAGCCCACCAGGCTCCTCCATCCATGGGATTTTCCAGGCAAGAATACTGGAGTGGGTGCCATTGCCTTCTCCACAGAAAACCATAAGACACTAATATATTCCCTTGGTGGTCCAGCAGTAAAGACTCCACCTTTCAACACAGGGGACATAGGTTTAATTGCTGTTCAGGGAACTGAGATCCCACATGCGGTGGCATAACTAAGCCTGTGCACTGCAACCAGAGAAAGTGTGCACACTGCAGTGAAAAGTCTGCATGTCCCAATGGGAAAAAGAAGCCAAATTTCTTTGATGACAGAAATCAAAGATGACACAAATTGATGGAGAGACATCCCATGTTCTTGAATTTGGAAGAATCGATATTGTGAAAATGACTAAATCTGCAGATTCAATGCAATCCTTACTAAATTACCAATGACATTTTCCACAGAATTAAAATAATTTACAATGTGTATGGAAACCAAAACACAAAGCAATATTGAGAAATAAAAATGGAGCTGAAGGAATCAGGCTCCCTGGCTTCAGACTATACTACAAAGCTACAATAAGCAAGACAGCATAGTACTGACACATACACAGAAATATAGCACAATGGAACAGGGTAGAAAGCCCAGAGATAAACACATGCACCTATGGTCCACTAATCTATGACAAAGGAGGCAAGAATATGCAATGGAGAAAAGACAGTCTCTTCAATAAGGGGTGCAAGGAAAACTGGACAGCTATATGTAAAAGAATGAAATTAGAACACTCCCTAACACCATGCACAAAAATAAACTCAAAATGGGTTAAAGAGCTAAATGTAAGGCCAGACACTATAAAACTCTAAGAGGAAAACATTAGGCAGAACACTCTCTGATATTAATCACAGAAAGATCTTTTTTGACCCACTTCCTAGAGTTATGATAATGTAAACAAAAATAAGCAAATGGGACCTAGTGAAACATAAAAGCTTTTATACCACAATGAAAACCGTAAATGAGACAAAAAGAAAACTTTCAAAATGAGAGAAAATATTTGCAAATGAACCAACTGGCAAGGGATTTTTCTCCAAACAGCTCATGTAACTCAATATCCAAAAAACAAACAACCTAATCAAAAATGGACAGGAGACCTAAATAGACACTTCTCCAAAGAAGACATACACATGGCCAACAAGTACATGAAAAGATGCTCAACATCACTGAATATCAGAAAAATGCAAGTCAAAACTACAATGACATATCACCTAACACCAGTCAGAATGGCCATCATTAAAAATTCTACTAACAGTAAATGCTGGATATGAGGATATGAAGAAAAAGGAACCCTCCTACATTGTGGGTGGGAATGTAAATTGGTACAGCCACTTGGAGAACAGAATGGAAGTTCCTTAAAAAACTGAAAATAGAACTACAATATGACCTAACAATGGAATTCTTGGGCATATACCCAGAGAAAACCATAATTCAAAAAGATAAATGCACTCCAGTGTTCCCTGCAGCACTAGTTACACTAGGCAGGACATAGAAGCAACCTAAATGTCTATCAACAGAAAAATGAATAAATGGTACATATATACAATGGAATATTACTCAGCCACAAAAAGGAATGAAATTGTGACTTTCAGAGATGTGGGTGAAGCTAGAGACTGTCATACATAGTAAAGTAAGTCCGAAAGGGAAAAACAAGTATCATATATTAATGTACCTATATGGAATCTAGAAGAGTGGTGTAGATGAGCTTACTTGCAAAGCAGAAGTAGAGACACAGATATAGAGAACAAACGTATGACTACCAAGGGCAGAAGAGGAGATGATCGAGAGATTGGGATTGACATACATGCACTATTGATACCACGTATTAAATAAATAACTAATAAGATCTCATTTATAGCCCAGGAACCTCTACTCAATGCCCTGTGGTGTTCTAAAGGGGTTGTTGTCTTATCACTAAGTAGTGTCTGATTCTTTTGTGATCCCCATGACTGTAGCCCTCCAGGCTCCTCTGTCCGTGGCATTTCCCAGGCAAAAATACTGAAGCTGGTTGCCGTTTCCTTCTGCAGGGGATCTTTCTGACCTAGGGATCAAACCCACATCTACTGCACTGGCGGGTGGATTCCTTACCACTGAATCAACAGAAAGGCCCTCTAAATGGAATGGAAATCTAAGGCAGAGGGGATATTGTAATCATATAACTGATTCACGTTTTTTACAGCAGAAACTAACACAGCACTGTGAAGCAACTCTACTTCCATAAAAAAGAAAGAAAAGAAAGCAATGCCCAGCTCAGAGGAACAGATGGGGGTGGGGCAAGGATAGAGGGGGAAAGCATACACATGGTCACTTCCTGTCCGCCATAGTAAGAAGGCAAGCCTTACCATCTACAGTTGGTAACACCTATGGGGATGCAGTCATTTTATAAAGATAAGCAGTAGAACAATGACAGATAAAATACAACAAAGAGTTTGGAGGAAAGTGTAAGTAAGCTACCATAGTGAGGAATTAATAGGTGCTATCTAAAGACTTCCCTGGTGGCTCAGAGGTTAAAGTGTCTGCCTGGAATGCAGGAGACCAGGGTTCGATCCCTGGGTCGGGACGATCCCCTGGAGAAGGAAATGGCAATCTACTCCAGCACTCTTGCCTGGAGAATCCCATGGAGGGAGGAGCCTGGTAGGCTACAGTCCATGGGGTTGCAAAGAGTCGGACACAACTGAGCGACTTCTCTTTCACATCTAAAGTTAACAATTGTGTGGTTGTTTGAGCATTCTTTGGCATTGCCTTTCTTTGGGATTGGAATGAAAACTGACATTTTCCAGTCCTGTGGCCACTGCTGAGTTTTCCAAATTTGCTGGCATATTGAGTGCAGCACTTTCACAGCATCATCTTTCAGGATTTGAAACAGCTCAACTGGAATTCCATCACCTCCACTAGCTTTTTTCACAGTGATGCTTTCTAAGGCCCACTTGACTTCACATTCCAGGATGTCTGGCTCTAGGTGAGTGATGGTCAACACCGAAATCAGATTGATTATATTCTTTGCAGCCAAAAATGGAGAAGCCCTATACAGTCAACAACAACAAGACCAGGAGCTGACTGTGGCTCAGATCACAGTCAACAAAAACAAGACCAGGAGCTGACTGTGGCTCAGATCATGAACTCCTTATTGCCAAATTTAGACTTAAATTGAAGAAGGTAGGGAAAACCACCAGACCATTCAGGTATGATCTAAATCAAATCCCTTATGATTATACAGTGGAAGTGAGAAATAGATTTCAGGGCCTAGATCTGATAGATAGAGTGCCTGATGAACTATGGACGGAGGTTCATGACATTGTATAGGAGACAGGGATCAAGACCATCCCCATGGAAAAGAAATGCAAAAAAGCAAAATGGCTGTGAAAAGAAGAGAAGTGAAAAGCAAAGGAGAAAAGGAAAGATATAAGCATCTGAATGCAGAGTTCCAAAGAATAGCAAGGAGAGATAAGAAAGCCTTCTTCAGCAATTGATGCAAAGAAATAGAGGAAAACAACAGAATGGGAAAGACTAGAGATCTCTTCAAGAAAATTAGAGATACCAAGGGAACATTTCATGCAAAGATGAGCACAATAAAGAACAGAAATGGTATGGACCTAACAGAAGCAGAAGATATTAAGAAGAGGTGGCAAGAATACACAGAAGAATTGTACAAAAGGATCTTCACGACCCAGATAATCACAATGGTGTGATCACTCACCTAGAGCCAGACATCCTGGAATGTGAAGTCAACATCCGCTGGATCATCAAAAAAGCAAGAGAGTTCCAGAAAAACTTCTATTTCTGCTCCTATTGACTATGCCAAAGCCTTTGACTGTGTGGATCACAATAAGCTGTGGACAATTCTGAAACAGATGGGAATATCAGACCACCTGACCTGCCTCTTGAGAAACCTATATGCAGGTCAGGAAGCAACTGTTAGAACTCGACATGGAACAACAGACTGGTTCCAAATAGGAAAAGGAGTATATCAAGGCTGTATATTGTCATCCTGCTTATTTAACTTTTATGCAGAGGACATCATCAGAAACGCTGGGCTGGAGGAAGCACAAGCTGGAGTCAAGATTTCAAAGAGAAATATGAATAACCTCAGATATGCAGATGACACCACCCTTATGGCAGAAAGTGAAGAGGAGCTAAAAAGCCTCTTGATGAAAGTGAAAGAGGAGAGTGAAAAAGTTGGCTTAAAGCTCAACATTCAGAAAACGAAGATCATGGCACCTGGTCCCATCACTTCATGGCAAATAGATGGGGAAACAGTGGAAACAGTGTCAGACTTTATTTTGGGGGGCTCCAAAATCACTGCAGATGGTGATTGCAGCCATGAAATTAAAAGACACGTACTCCTTGGAAGGAAAGTTATGACCAACCTAGATAGCATATAAAAAGCAGAGATATTACTTTGCCAACAAAGGTCCATCTAGTCAAGGCTATGGTTTTTCCTGTGGTCATGTATGGATGTGAGAGTTGGACTGTGAAGAAGGCTGAGCACTGAAGAATTGATGCTTTTGAACTGTGGTGTTGGAGAAGACTCTTGAGAGTCCCTTGGACTGTGAGGAGATCCAACCAGTCCATTCTAAAGAGACCAGTCCTGGGTGTTCATTGGAAGGACTGATGCTGAGGCTGAAACTCCACTACTTTGGCCACCTCATGCAAAGAGTTGACTCATTGGAAAAGGCCCTGATGCTGGCAGGGGTTGGGAGCAGGAGGAGACGGGACGACAGACGATGAGATGGCTAGATGGTATCACTGACTCGATGCACATGAGTTTGGGTGAACTCCGGGAGTTGGTGACAGACAGGGAGGCCTGGCGTGCTGCAATTCATGGGGTTGCAAAGAGTTGGACACGACTGAGCGACTGAGCTGAACTCACTGAAAGTTAACGAATCAATTAATAGAGGTATAAATATATTTTTAGACCATCAGGAATAACCCAAGAGTTCAAATATAAATGATCCAAAGTAACTGAGCCTGAGGAACTAGTGAGCATGTGGGAGCAAAGGTAAACAGTCACTTTCACTTTTCATATATCTATGTTTTTAAATGATCAGCCAAGTTTATTTTTGTGTGTGGTGTGAGCATGCATTCTAACTTTGATTTAAATGAAGCTGTCCAGCTTTCCCAACACCACTTGCAGAAGAGACTATCTTCACTCCATTGTATACTCTTGCCTCCTTTGTCGAACATTAACTGACCATAGATGTGTGGGTTTATTTCTGCAATCTCTATTCTATTCCATTGATCCATATGTCCATTTTTGGGCCAATACCACACTATTTTGATTACTGTCACTTTGTAGCATTGTCTAAAGTCTGGGAGGATTCTAGCTTTGTTCTTTATCCTCAGGATTGCTTTGGCAATTCTGGTTTGATATAAATTTTAGGATTATGTGTTCTAGTTCTGTGGAAAATGTTATGGATAATTTTATATGAGGATTGCACTATGTCTTTAGATTGCTTTGGGTAGTATGGTCATTTTAACTATATTAATTTTCCAGTCCAAGAGTTTGAGCTATCATTCCATTTCTTTGAATCATCTTCAATTTCCTGTATCAGTGTTTTATGGTTCTCAGCATATAGCAGGTCCCCTACATATGAATGAATCCCATTCTGAGAGCAAGTTCATAAGTCCAACTTGTACATAAGTCCAATTTTTTGTAGGTCTAACAAAGTTAGCCTAGGTAGCCAACTAATACAATTGGCTATATAGTACTGTACAATAGGTTTACAATACTTTTCACACAATAATACACAGAAAACAAACAAAAAATAAATAAAACATTTTTAGTCATACGATACATGTCCTTGAAAATTACAGTCATACATCACAACAGCTGGCATATAGGGCTAGCACTGAATGAACAAGCAACAAGAGTTACTAACTGGAGGAGAAAAAGGAGGTGGAAGGTGGTAGAGCTGAAGAATCATCCACAACATGAGACAGACGGCAAGCTGCAATTTCACGCATGCCTAATGTTGATGGCACAGGTTCTGGTTCTTTGCTGGATTCAATTCTATCTCTTGAAAAAATGACCCAACAATGTCTAGATAGTAGCTTGTTTTTTCTCTTCACAGATGAGATGGTAGCACTGGATTGCATTCTGAACAGTTGTTTCAACATTTGTGTACCATTCTACATTTAGGTCCTATGTCTCAAAATCTAACAAGTGCTTCCTCAAATAAAGAAAATTCCCTGCCGTTTCCTACATCATGAACCTCTTTGGTTCTTCAGTTACTTCTTCCTTTTTTCTCTCTTTGTCCTTTCTCTGGTACTCCATTTCCTGGCACTTGTTAGCAACTACATCACTGATGCATTTACACTTGCTTCTAGACATCCTGGGCTTGAAATAAAGATACTGTACTATTGTGCTCTATACAATAGTATACAGTAAAGTACACAAAAGCACAAGGACTTACAGAGAATCCAGGCAGGTAACAATGTATGCCAAACACGTGAACGAGCTTACGTGATTGGATGTGTGAACACGTGTTCACATCTTTGAAAGTTTGCAACATGAAGGTCGTATGCATGGGGCTCACTGCATCAGCCTTTCACTTCCTTGGTTAAGTGTATTTTTAAGTTAACTTTTGATGAAATTTTTTAAAAGTTTTTTTTTTTTTTGCTTTCCTTTTCTATCTCATTTTTAGTATAAAGAACTCCTAGGAGAGAACATAGGCAAAACACTCCCCAACATACATCACAGCAGGATCCTCTATGACCCACCTCACAGAACATTGGAAATAAAAGCAAAAATAAACAAATGGGACCTAATTAAGGTGAAAAGATAGCCTTCGGAATGGGAGAAAATAATAGCAAATGAAGCAATTGACAAACAACTAATCTCAAAAATATACAAGCAACTCCTACAGCTCAATTCCAGAAAAATAAATGACCCAATCAAAAAAATGGGCCAAAGAACTATATAGACATTTCTCCAAAGAAGACATACAGATGGCTAACAAATACATGAAAAGATGCTCAACAAAACTCATTATCAGAGAAATGCAAATCAAAACCACAATGAGGTACCATTTCATGCCAGTCAGAATGGCTGCTATCCAAAAGTCTACAAGCAATAAATGCTGGAGAGGGTGTGGGGAAAATGGAACCCTCTTATACTGTTGGTGGGAATGCAAACTAGTACAGCCACTATAGAGAACAGTGTGGAGATTCCTTTAAAAACTGGAAATAGAACTGCCATACAACCCAGCAATCCCACCGCTGGGCATACACACCAAGGAAACCAGAATGGAAAGAGACACATGTACCCCAATGTTCATCACAGCACTGTTTATAACAGCCAGGACATGGAAGCAACCTAGATGTCCATCAGCAGATGAATGGATAAGAAAGCTATGGTACATATACACAATGGAGTATTACTCAGCCATTAAAAATAATACATTTGAATCAATTCTAATGAGGTGGATGAAACTGGAGCCTATTATACAGAGTGAAGTAAGCCAGAAAGAAAAACACCAATACAGTATCAGTTCAGTTCAGTTCAGTTCAGTCGCTCAGTCGTGTCTGACTCTTTGCAACCCCAGGAATTGCAGCATGCCAGGCCTCCCTGTTCATCACCATCTCCCGGAGTTCACTCAGACTCATGTCCATTGAGTCAATGATGCCATCCAGCCATCTCATTCTCTGTCGCCCCCTTCTCTTCCTGCCCCCAATCCCTCCCAGCATCAGAGTCTTTTCCAGTGAGTCAACTCTTCGCATGAGGTGGCCAAAGTACTGGAGCTTCAGCTTTAGCATCATTCCCTCCAAAGAAATCCCAGGGCTGGTCTCCTTCAGAATGGACTGGTTGGATCTCCTTGCAGTCCAAGGGACTCTCAAGAGTCTTCCCCAACACCACAGTTCAAAACCATCAATTCTTCGGTGCTCGCCTTCTTCACAGTCCAACTCTCACATCCATACATGACCACAGGAAAAACCATAGCCTTGACTAGATGGACCTTAGTCGGCAAAGTTATGTCCCTGCTTTTGAATATGCTATCTAGGTTGGTCATAACTTTTCTTCCAAGGAGTAAGCGTCTTTTAGTTTCATGGCTGCAGTCACCATCTGCGGTGATTTTGGAGCCCAAAAAAATAAAGTCTGACACTGTTTCCACTAATGCATATATATGGAATTTAGAAAGATGGTAACGATAACCCTGTATGCGAGACAGCAAAAGAGACACAGATGTATAGAACAGTCTTTTGGACTCTGTGGGAGAGGGTGAGGGTGGGATGATTTTGGAGAATGGCATTGAAACATGTATAATATCATATATGAAATGAGTCGCCAGCCCAGGTTCAATGCATGATACTGGATGCTTGGGGCTGGTGCACTGGGACGACCCAGAGGGATAGTATGGGGAGGGAGGAGGGAGGGGTGTTCAGGATGGGGAACATGTGTATACTTGTGGCAGATACATGTTGATGTATGGCAAAACCAATACAATATTGTAAAGTAATTAGCCGCCAATTAAAATACATAAATTTATATTAAAAAAAAGAAATGCACAGATTTCTGTATGTTTATCTTTTATGCTGCTACTTTGCTGAATTTATTAGTTCTAGTAGTTTTTGTGTGGTGTCTTTAGATTTTTCTATATATAGTATCATATCATCTGCATATAAAAAGTTTTACTGCTTCCCTGCCAATTTGTATTTCTTTTATTTATTTATTTTTTATATGATTGCTATGACTAGGCTTTCCAATACTACATTGAGTAGAAGTGGTGATAGTGGGCATCCTTGTCTTGTCCCATGCCGGGAGCCAGCGTGAGAAACTCTGCCCATGGCAAAGGTCATGAGGAAGGGGGCTTCAGCATACACAAAGGCAGGATCGAGCCGCAGGAGACCCCCTGTTCCCAAGCATCTACTCCCCAAACCAGAGTGCCTACTTTACTGTTTTATGCTCTCACCTACACCTCTGACTTTATGGGGGCTCTCCCCCATCACCACCTCTCTCGGAGAAGGAGTTAACTTGCAGCTCCAGTCAATAAAGATTCTTGGGCGTGATAAGAGTGTTTCAACTTACAAACTCCTCTGAAGGTTCTCTAGCCTGCCTGAGCAGGTTCGTCCGGCCACATGTGATTGTTTACAGCCTCCCAACCGTGAGAGGCACAAGATGCTTTGAACTTTCTAAATACAGATTCTTTTGAGAAGTTACAAAATTATTAGTAGTATTAGTGGGTTGATTAGAAATTATATTGGCGAAGGGTTTTTCATTTGTTGAGCCAATATTTGCTGCTAAATCTCCATATTCCCTGCCCTTATAATGAATATAACTAGCATATAGGAGATGTAAGTATTAACCTTTAAGATTAATCATGTTAACCTTAGGTTAAATAAATCCTTTCTTAGTTGTAACCCACTACACCCTCACCCTATAGGAATGCAACTTTATCTGGTACCTTCAGAGGGTGGTGCCTGGTTTAGGAAAAAATCACCCCTGGAAAAAATAAGTTTTCTTGTTGACTGACCGTTATCAGAAAGGGCCATAAAATGTCAGCAGGCCTCATGGCCAGAAGATGATATAAAACCCAAAAGACCTTTGTATACATTTATATGAAGCACCTGATCTTGACAAGGGTCAGGTGTGCTGATCCCCACGTGACTCTGTATTCATCCCTATGTATAACAAAAAGTATATAAGCAAACCTGAAAAATAAAGAAATCGGATCAGTTTCTGGAAAGACTGATTCCCCCGTGTCGTTCTTTCTTTCCCTTTCTGGCTGAATTGCCATCTGGAGCATGGGTGCTCGCCACGTCTACTTACTTGCCCTGGCTTCTAAGATCTGTGAGAGAGGGATCCCAAGGCGGGGCACCCTCCAATATTCAAATGAGCACTGGTGGCCCAACGTAGATGATGCAAATTCCTTGGCTTGGAGTTTTATTGGTATCCCACATAAACCAAGTTATTCAGCCTCTTTTTCTCCACTAATTTTCCTACTACACATTCTTTTCTAATCTCTCTTTATATCTGTAATTAAATAAGTTTTTTCCTAGGACACAAATTCCATTTCCCTTTTGAATTATGCTGGATCTACCAGGGCTGGACCCTGGCAGTCCCAGATTTTAGCAAGAAGGCTTTCAACATTTCACCTTTGAGTAATACATTAGCTGTCAATTTGTCATAAATAGCTTTTAATATGTTGTGATACGTTCCCTCTACACCCACTTTGATAAGTTTTTTTATCCCACTCTTGAGCATATATCTGGAGAAAACTCTAATTTGAAAATATGCAGGCACCCCAATATTCATTTACTGTAGCCAAGACATGGAAGCCACCTCAATGTCTATCAACAGATGAATAGATAAGGACAATGTGGTATATATGTGTGTGTGTGTGTGTGTGTATATATATACACACATACATACATACATACATATAAACACACACACAATGGAACATTGCTCAACCATAGAAAGGATGATTAATGTGATTTGCAGCATATCATTTGGATGATATAGGATATAGGAGGTCCATCAATGGATGGACCTAGAGATTATTACGCTAAATGAAACAAGTCAGAAAAATAAAGACAATTACTTTACGATATCACTTATACGTGGACTCTAAAACATTATGCAAATGAGCTTATTTATAAAACAGAAACAGACTCTCAGACTTCAAAAACAAGAGAAAGGGGGAGGGGGAAGGGAGGGGTAAATTAAGAGTCTGGGATTAGCAGATACAAACTATTATAAATAAAATAAGCAAGGTCATACTGTATAGCACAGGGAACTATACTCAATATCTTGTAACAAACCATAGTGTAAAAGAATATGAAAAAGAATTCAGTATGTATAACTGAAACACTTTCTTGTATACTTGAAACTAACACAACATTGTAAATCAAGTATACTTCAAAAAAAAAGAAGTTCAGTCAATCAAGCGAATGACCTTAGTAATAAACTAGTATCTACTTGAGAATGGATTAAGTCACCAGGAAACTGTAAGAAGGGGGCCCATTAGAGGTCAGGAAGAGTTGGAAGCATCAGCAATGGAGACCCAGACTGACCCACAACCCACAGCCAAAGGGAAAGAGCCAGGAGATAGTGGCACGTAGCAGCCGAGGGGCGAGGGTGTTCCCAAGGGAGGGGGTGCCCTCAGTTGCAGTATTGAAGCAGGCTGAAAGCAGGGCTAAGGATGAAACTGAACAAGGACTTTGGGTTTTAGCAACTTGCAGATCATTGGTCATTGGGCAAAATCAATCTCAGTAGACCGAAATATTAGGACTTTAGGAAGTAGAAATAAAGTTAGTAAACAGAGCAGAAGAAAAGATTATTTTGGCAACAGAATAAAAAAAAATCAGTGGATATTAGGAGCAAAGAAAGAGGGGATTCAATAGATGACTCCTGGCCACATGACCCAAAAATGAAACGTGCCTTTAGCAAAATCAGAACAGCAGAAGTGGGTGTGGAAAAATAAATAAATAAACTTCTAAGTGGGTGTGGAGGCTGGAAGAAGGTCAGCTTGTATTCTACCTGCTTAACCACTTTGTCCAGTTTCTGTCTATACATCTACTCCGCAAAGAGTTCTTAAGCTCATGGAACACATGGGCACAGGTTCAGGGGCAGGCTAAGAGAGGAGGAAGCTTCAGGAAGTTGGTCTGATTTCCAAGTTGGTTGTATTTGACTTGACAGAGTATTTGTTCAGAGGTGCTGGATTCCCAGTCTTTGTGCTGGCAGGATCATTCATGCTCACAGCCTGTGGTTTTGCCTTTAGTTCTGAGACTCAAGAAATTTTCAGGAGGAAGATTTAGAAATCTGCTTTGAATTACAGCACAGCTAGGCAATATTTTTCTTAACCAGTGGGGTTTTTCTCTTTATTGTGCTTTGGAACATGTTGGAAAAGCAGGACATTGGAATGTTGGAAGGGCAGGAGGTCTCTCAAGTTCCCATCTCCAAGTTTAATAACATGAATATATTCTGGTTAAGTCATTTTCAATAACTTGTATCCATTTCTGTGTTATTTTTATTTTCCATAAAGCCATTTTCCAATTTTTAAACTCCTCGTAATAGCATGATCCGCAGAACAATGAATTCGGACTTTGTTATTGTTAGTGAACCTTCATCACCTCCAGGTTCTAACATCCCTAAATAGGAACCACAGATTGACTAAAAAGTGTATTCCATGGAACCCAGAAACCTTGAGAAAGCTACTGTGACCTCTTTCTTTAGTGACTATAGAAGGTATTTGCTCAGGAGTCCTGGGTAAGTTCTAGACCTTCTGTAAAATGAATGGAAACATCAAAAAAAAAATGAATGAATGTGGGAAAAATCATAAGTCATGTAGAAGTGGTCATGACGTAAGAGAGGACAGGGACCCAATGGAAGCTGCACGTGACAGGTCTCACAGTCTAGTTTGAGGGCCTGATGTGAGCTCCATGAGAGCAGAGCCCTCCTCTGTCTTTCTTACCTCTGTGTCTCCAAAACCTAAAACAGTGCCTCAAAAGAGTTGGGGCTCAATTCACTAAAAAACAAACAGGAAATGTTACCGTCACTCAACATTTTAGAGGGAAACGTTAAGGAACAACAACAAATCCACCTCAGCTCACAAAATACTATTTTCCCATATATCCAGAATGCTCAGGGTAAGTCTTAGGCAAAAATCAGAACCTTCAAAAATTGCTTTTAAAAACTGTAAGAGGAAGTTCTGAGAACAGAAAGCAACAATTTATGTCTCTAGCACTATTCCTGCTCTGGGTTTTATAGTCACTAGTTTATATCCAATCCACACCACCCTTCACTGAGAAAGCCCCTTTGACTATTACATCCCAGACTCCTCCAATCAGAAGTGTTACAAGACCCCAGAACAAATCGCCCAGGGCATCTGAGATCTGTTGTCGGCGATCTCTATGAAGAGTCGTTCTGGGAGATGCTGAATTTCAACTTCCATGCAGTTCTGTTTTCACAGTTCACAGTATAACGAAACTAACCAAGGTGACCTCACTCCTCCAAAAAGGAAAGGATGAAGTTAAAACCCTCTACAGTGAGGATGTGTATAACTCTCAAGACTTGGACTCTGACAGTTGTTCAAGTCAGGGAAATCTGAAAGTGTATGTATCTCTCCACGGGATTCAAAGTCAAATACACATTCACCATACGGCTATGAAGATATTCTGCCATAGTATGCTTAAAATCTAGCACTGTTTTCATTGTCCTAAAAAACCAGGAGCTGTTTGCCCTCGAGTGATAAAGACTTTGGGACGTGGGGAGAGCTGGTTATGACCTGCAAGTCAAACACACACAAAGTTCCATTTCCACCCTTCCCCAACTCATCTCTAACATTTCCCAGGAGGTCCTCTGGTTAGTTCAACTGACAGCAGCTTATCGCTGTTGCAATTAGATTTTATCATCTCACTGTTTCTTCCTGTGTGAAATAAAGCATGGGATCCTGGAGAGACAAACAGAACCAGATGGGCCATCAAATCCTACACTTATCAACTTCAAGAAGTACAGACCAGCCTTCATTTCAGCAGTCTAACTTCTCAAATCCAACCAGAGACTCTAAAGCTGGATTTTTTCACATTGCTTTTTATTGCTGACTCGGGCAGTTTCTTCCACTGTTTAAGTATTTATACAGTTTTAAAGATTTGTGGAAATTTCTTTGCATTAAGGTTTATTTGCATTTCAGCCTCTAAATCTAAGATATTTTACTTTTGCACTTGCTGATTTTTAAAGGATACAAAAAGAAAATAGCATTTAAGTATTTACTATTTCCAGGCATTTAATAAATATTATTAATATTTATTAATATTAATTTATTAATAATTAATATTAGTAGTTAATAAATATTAAACACTTTTAAAAGTCTACATGAATGTTGTCTTAATTTCAAAACCAAAACAAAAAGGAGTCTACATGATGGGTGTTATTATTTCTATCATATGGATGAAGAGAATGAAAGTAGTAGAAGTTAAGTAACTTGCTCAAAATATTACACAGCTCATAAGTGGTGATACAGGAATAGGAATGGAGATCTATCTGACCCCACAGCTGTAGTCTTTCCACTCCACCACCGCCTCGTCAGAGATCTGGGTGTGTAGAAGATCAAGGAACCGTAATGAGTCTGCAAAGTGATCGATGTACTAATATCATCATTAAAAAGGATTCCATATAATATTTATAACAGGAATAACCAGGGTCCTTCCTTATATTTCCCCCCAAATGTGGACAAATATAACTGTCTCAGTGCCTTAAGGACTGATAATATCTTTTAAAATTAAGCTATCTATGTAGAGAATACCATTTTATAAATTCATTGGAATTGGGGTCAAATGACCTGAGTAAAGGTGCAGCTTCTACATTTCATATCTGTGTGAATTTAAGCAAATTACTTACTATTAAGAGTTTCCTTATTTGTGATATGTGTGTGGCAGAAGGTAGAGGTACCCTTCCCAACCTCCCTGTAGTGAGACTGGGGCTGAGTGCCTAAGCCAATGAAACATGAGAACTTGAGACTTGGGTCACTCTAGATCAAAGCAGGTATAAGCCAGTGTACCACCTCCATCTCCCTCTTTCTCAGCAGAAGCAACTCTAGAGGCCATACGTTCTACATGTCCTATTTGGTGCAGCTGCAGGATTGACAGGGGTACCCAGGTGCCATAAGAGTTTTCCTGAGTGAGAAAGAAATCTTCGTTGGGTTAAATCACTGAGATTTCAGGGTTTACCTGCTATGGCAACTAACGTTAATTAACCTCACTAACACAGGGAGATAACAACTTCTACCATGCTATATTAGATCATTATGATAATCAAATAAGAATGTTGAGATGAGTATTTGTTAACCCTATCATACATAGATGGAAGGCCTACTATTGTTATTACTCATACATTTAAAGAAATTCGACTTTTCTTCAAGATTTTTGTAAGATCATGGTTATATAAAAGTTGTAGTTCCAACAATTGTTAAAAAAAAGAATGCTTATAATACGGTTTCAAAGAAAACAGATGTTTTATCTTGTGTACACTATTTTCTTGTTCAACAATCTTCCACAGATAGTACAAATAAAAGCTTTAACTCAACTTAATTGAATAATACCAATATCCAACTACCCTTTTCTTAATTAACAAAAATTCACTGTAGTTTATGTCCTTGGAGATTTCTCTGTTTCAGCTCACATAGTAGAAAAGACAACAGTTGGCACACATATTGGCTTTCATGAGACTAACACCACAGGGCAAATGACGCCCATCCACATTAACATGGTGGCCTGTCTTGCTTTCAACTCCATTAATAATTGGCCTCATTCAAATAAGCCCAACGCATTTACTAGGTATCAGAAGAACAGAAATCCTAGACAGGGCAAATGGACATTGTCAGTCACGGCTCCTACTCTCCCTCCCTAGATGCTCATACACTTGCATTCGGAATCAAGAACGGGAACCGAAGTAAGAGGACAAAGCATGACAATGACCTAAATTCATGCATACAAGAAAGGATGCTATGTACTGCTATGAAATTGGCTGGTTGGGTGTGTGTGCGTGTGTGTAGACAGAAGACAAAAACAAGAGTGAAGATGAAATGCACAAAAATGTGTTATCAACAGTACCCATCAAAAGAGGAATGGGTAAAAAAAAGTGTGGGATCTAACAGAATGAAATACTATTCAGCCATACAAGAGAAGGAAATTCCGCCATCTGTGATAACATGAAAGGACCTTGAGGGTATTGTGTTGAGCAAAATAAGTCATAGAGAAATACAAATATTGTATGCTCTTACTTACAAGTGGAATCTGGAAAAAAAAAAACTGAACTCAAACATATAAAGAACAGATTGTTGTTTGTCAGAAGTGGGTGTGTGGAAGTGGTGGGCAGGCGGGTGCATGAAATGGCTGAAGGTAGTAAAAGGTCCAATCTTCCAATTATAAAACAACAAAGTCCAGGGGAGGTAATAGAAGGTGTGTGTTATATTAAAATATTCACTTAAAAGCGGCCTCACTTCATTCTGAAGAGACAGGAAGTATTCCAGTCTTAGGTAATGGACCCACTTATGGGGACATGAAATTCACTTCTTCCCATATTTCACTTTTCAGTTCATATAAATGGGCAAGTGAGGGAGGGAACACACTTATGAGACTATGATGTTATTGACACAGGGAAGCCCATTTATACACACACACACATATAAACCTTACACACCGCACAAACACACACACACATACATACGTACACATACACAGAACGCAAACTATATCTTCGTTTTCAATGATTAAGCAGTAATATTATCGTGCCGTGTTATGTCACAATGAAAACAGCAGAACTTTCAAGAACCAAGGAGCAAGGGCGGGGATGGAGGAGAGCAAGAGGAAGGAGAAGAGAAGGAAAAGACCAGGGGCAGGGGAGAGCGGGCAGAGGAGCCACCCTGAGCAGAGGCTAGACTTTTGCCAGAGGGTCAATGTCAATGAGCAGGTAGAGGTAAGAGGTTATCTGGGAAACCATGTTTTCTCTCAAGAAGAATATTTGAATTGGGAATGAAAACATTCTGTGCTTCCTGGCGCATTTTACAGTTACAAAGAAGGCTTTTAGAAGTCTGCCAGCAATCTAGCTGACGAAAGTCCAAAGCATCAAGGTTCTGTTTGGCTTTTTTTCCTGAATTATTGTGTGCACATAATGTTGTTTTAGAAAAATAAAGCAAACCACTAAAATTAACAGGATTCTTTAATGCTGGCAGAAGAAACATGTCACTGTCACAATAAAGAAAATTCTGTTGAGAAATACTTTACAAAGTAAGAGCTAAGGCAGTTAAAAATTGATTTTCAAAGTGGTTTCCTTTTGTTCTAAATCACAAGCAGACCCTCATAACCCCACCCCTTTCCCGCTTTCATGTGTGCAGTCCTGGCCTGAGAAGCTGTCCTGCAGGGTCAGGCTCAGCAGTGACACAGAGAGCCGGGTGCAGAGGTTAAAAGCTCTGGTTCTCCAGGCGACTGGTCAGCAGCTGAGAGAGATGACAGGCGCAACCGGGAGATCCTCATTCACACGGCACCAACAAGGGCTTGCATCTGAATTGATAACCTCTGCCGCTGGCCCAGTGCTGACCACTCACAACCACAAGCAGTTAGTGGTACCCCCAGCAGCTCCTAAATAATCCCTCTGGGCAAGTTGTAACAGCAATTCAGACATGGGAAGAGATACAGCAGCTTAACCTGGATTTTAAAAATCACTACCATCTTAGAACTGGATAAGTGTTCTATTAGCTAACAGAGTGGGAGTCTTCCTTAACTGAGCCCTCTTTGGCTACCTAATCCTTGAAGAATCTGTCTAGTTTTTCTTCTACCTCCCACAGATCCTCATGCTGTGGCCAAACCTTGGATCTGAAAGGAAGACCGTAATCAGTGCTCTAAGACCTCTTCCTGATTAGCAGGTCTGATCCCTTGGTATGCACACAAAACCACTAATGCTGGCCTCCTGCTCAAGTCCTGTCCCACCATTTGTATGGCCAAGACTAGACGGTGGAGCAGAGAAGGCAATGGCACCCCACTCTGGTACTCTTGCCTGGAAAATCCATGGACGGAGGAGCCTGGTAGGCTGCAGTCCATGGGGTCGCTAGGAATCGGACACGACTGAGCGACTTCACTTTCACTTTTTACTTTCATGCATTGGAGAGAGAAATGGCAACCCACTCTGGTGTGCTTGCCTGGAGAATCCCAGGGACGGGGGAGCCTGGCGGGCTGCCGTCTATGGGGTCGCAGAGTCGGACACGACTGACGTGACTTAGCAGCAGCAGATGGTGGAGAGTGACACGTGATATTATTGGTTGACTGGTGTCTATTAATATCTGCTGTCTTATTTTAGCCATAAAGCAGTGATGGCAAGTAGGTTTCCTCTTGTGGGATAATTCTAACCATTTAGCTTTTTATGCCTAAACCTCTGTGTTAAGAAGGATTCTGAGGACATATCCGCATTCAAGGAAAACCATGGAAAACAGAAAAACATATCACTCCATTTAAAAGCTAAGTTTGCAATTTTGTGAAGAAGCATCAAGTCAAAAGGGAGAAGAAGTAAACCAGGTGGAGGTTAAAATAAAGGAAAAACCAGCATCATGTGGCTGGTAGACTGAAACTGGGTGCAATTTTCTCTAGAAGGTGATTTGAGGCTACACATGAATAGCCTTAACCATGTTCACCTTCCCTGGTCCAGTACTTTTACTTCTAGGAACTTATTCTAAAAAATCACCATGGATGCTCTCAAAGATTTGTCTAAGATGTACTCATAGGAGCACTGCTTATGACAGCTGAAAATTAGAATCTACATAAATGCTAAAAAAGTGAGCACTGTCTAAATTATAGAAATGACAGACAATAAAATACTATGCACTACTTTATTCAATGATTCTTTTTTAAAAATCACTCTGTAGAGGACTATTGAAAGATAATGGGAAAATGTTCATAGTATGAAAACTTGCTCTATGAAAAAGTATCCAAAATATTATACGTAGTATGGTCCAAATTTATTTTAAAATACAAAATAGAAAGACATATATATATACGTTTTAAATGTTAACTCTGAATATCCAAAATCCTCTACAAGAATTATATACCACTTTTGTGATAATAGTAAGAAAATCTTATTTGTTTTTAAAGACAATAATATACAAGCTGAAGAAGCCCTGCCTGTGGCCATCCAACTTCACTGGCCCCTAAAATGTAACTTGAGTAAAACGTAACTTGGATCAGAAAGTGAAAAATGTGATGCACAATAAATAGGAGAGAGATGCATGATTTAACATGAGGAGAAGAGCACTGAAGTCTCCCAGAGGCATGTCTGGGTCCAGCGGGCTGTGTCAGCACATGCGAGTTAAGTGGACCACAACCAGCTTCATCCCGCAGCAGAATTAGTCTTTTATTCCTGGTGCTCCACTGTCTGAAATAACCACCATCACACACTCAGAATTATGTGTTTTTTTCAAGACCACCAAGTAACTTAATAAAGAATAAAACTCACTTTCATTGCAAAGGACTCTACACACATCGCTCAGAAGTGGTCACGTGACCTGCCAAATGTAGAAGATTGTGTTCTGCTTTTCTTATCAAGTGAAAGGACATCTTACAGCGTAACAGACATGCAGCATCTCCCTGTATGAGCCTGTTACCCATCCAAACTTGGGTTGGCTTGCCCACACACAGTAAAGCCAGGCTGTGGTGAAAGAAAGCACAGCATTTACTGCAGGGTGCCAAACAAGCGGAATGGGGAGCTCATGCTCAAAAGACCCAAATTCCTTGATGGTTTTCAGGGAAGGGTCTTTAAAGTCACTGTTGGGGAGGGTGCTACAGGGCATGTGATCAGCTCAGGCAAAATTCTTGAACCGGTTGGCATCAACATAAGTTTCAAGAGCCATCAACCTTCTGGTTTTGACTAGTCTGGGGTCATGTTCTCGCCCTCAGCAGTTTTCATCTGGTGGGGGTCTGCTTCCTATAAAAACAACTTGGAAAGTGTGTCAGGCCTTTATCTGTATCTTTCAGGAAACTGGGAGTTTGGTGATTCTGCTACATCACAGATTTATAGTCTAAATTGTTACCAGTTCCCCAGCCCAAGAGCTATTCTTTGTTTCTACACCTTCATATCTCCCAATCATTAACTCTTGAGTCAGCCTTTTACTTCAAAGGGACTTGTGCAAGATTTCAAACCCAGGATGGGGAAATCAGTGTCCCATTCTGAGCACCACTGAGCACCACTGAGTACCTCTGCCCTCCATAGTTCAGTCCCAGCTTTCCTGTCCCCAAAGTAAGGTGAATAGTCCTCAGAATTCTACTTGTTTTGACCGAGAAGAATGAATATTATTGAGATTGTGTCTGGAAAAATGCTATTCACAAGTTATAAAGAGTGGGCACCTTTTTTTCAATAAAAAAAGTTCTTTTCCTCCTGTTGTACTTTGTACAATAAGCTTAAAAAGGGAAACTCTTGCTCTAGTTTACTATTTTCTCATTTTCCAGCAAAATCTAACCCCTAACTGTTTGAGGTGAGGATATTTATACACCCTGATTCAAAGTTGTTTGGAGTCTACTTAGGAAAGAAATGCAAGCTAGCTTTATTTCTGCTTTTCCATATGGGAAAAAAAGCAGCCACCTTGATGATCTGAGTTCAGATTCCCACTAGACTGTCTGCAAATTAATGACATTTTCAAGCATTTCATCCTCTGGTTACAGTGAGGAATCATTAGAAAATAAAATATCCAGATATTCAAAAGGAATAAAGGTCAATTAAAGAAGGAGGCTTCTGTTTTTCACAATCCCAATTAGTAGGAGAAAACTGGAATTTCTAGACTTTATAAAATACAACGAAAATATCTGGAACACAGAACTTGAAGAACAAGTGAATGAAGTTAGCCTTGCTGGCCAGCAATTTATTCTCAGCAAAATAAAAATGTATTGAGTGACCAGTCCATAACAGACATTTTAGAGATGACCTTTCATCTGAAAGGAATTTTCTAGAGAAGAAGAGAGAATTGTAGACCTGAGACTTGGTATCACACATCTTTCCAGGAGAGAACCCTCAAAGACCCCCTGCTAAGTGTCTCTAAGATGAGGTGCCCATGGCCTTGCTGTGTACTCACGTCCAAGGTCTCTCTCGGAAGTTCCTCTGGCCACAAGTTTGTTGGATACATCGAATGATGTTGTTTATGCTTGAAATCAGACTGCTTGGAATCAATAATTTAAATGTTTCAATAGAGAACTGTCCAGACTATTTGGGAACAGAGGTGTTGCTTAGAATCTAAGCTAAAATAAACCTTTTACTTTATTTCTTGGTACCAACTTGAACTATTCAGACATTTAAAAGTTCGTTTTCCCTAACGCTGCACACTGTAGGATTTTCATGCTTGTGCCTACTTGCATTTATTGTCATTTTATGGTTTAAAAATGGCCACCTCGGAATCATACTTATGCTTTGCTGTAAAACAGCACTGATCATTTAAAAATATCTGACATTTGCTTTTTCCAAAAATATTTCCCCAACCTAAAAATATGAAATTCAAGTGTCATGAAAGTGTTAGTTGCTCAGTTGTGCCTGACTCTTTGCTACCCCCATGGACTGTAGCCCACGAGGCTTCTCTGTCCATGGGATTCTCCACGGAAGAATACTGGAGTGGGTTGCCATTTCCTACTCCAGAGGATCTTCCCAACTCAGGAATCAAACCTGGGTCTCCTGCATTGCAGGCAGATTCTTAACTGTCTGAGCCACCAGTGAAGCCCTTCAAGTGTGATAGAAATAATAGAACGAACGCGCACCAGACAAAAAACCATGTTTATGTGTTTTTGTGTAAGTGGTTGGTGGATGTGGAAGACAGAACACATTTCACACAAGTATCTAAGCAGAGTGCTTGCACCGAGGGAGCCTGACTGGAAAGCCTAGACAACAGTCTGTGATACTGTTCTGCATGTCCAGTGGAGTTCTATTCCTATCATGGAAAAATAGCTAAGTCTGTGGTGCTTGGTCTTCATGCATAATAATAAGCAGGGCCACTACTCAGAGGAACTTCAAAGAGAACTTTAAGAGATATTAAATTCTCCTTTTGAGAAACAAATATTATGAAAGCAATATTTTAGCTTGCCTATGCTGCTGCTTGCTCTGATTGAGAAGCCGCCATCCCCTTAGAAGAGATCCAACCCTCTCGAAAAGTGAATAAATCAGAAGGCTTGGGTCTTTTCTCTTTGGCAGCCTGACCCTTGACCCCTGTCCCTTCTCCCAGTCAGAGGTTTTTTAAAATTTCTTTTCGCTTTTGTCCTGGATCACTGCTTCCATTTCTTCTGACTCCGGAGTGGCTGAGCTTGTTGCCAAATCCAGTAGCTCCAGGAAAAAGCCTGAAGCTTCTCCAAACCAAGAGAAGCTTCTTTCTGCAACACAACATGTCTCCAGAATCTTTTCTCACTAAAGTATTCATAGCCTGTAGTTTTATTTGGAAACAACACAGAAAATCTAAGAATACCAAAAAACAGCTCATGACAGGAGGCAAATAAACAGTCCAACCATGGAAGAAAACCTAAACTTCGTCTACACTGGATCAAATCTCCCATACAACACACACACACACACATGCATCATAATGGATTTATCTTTTTCCATCAAAATGCTACCAAAAGCTTCTTAACCTGATAAAATTTGGGAGATCTGTAAATTTGAAAGGGAAAAATTAATCCTTATTTTCACTAATTTCTAATAAAAATTTATTATTTCCTTTCATTATTAGTAGAGTTCCTTGACTTGGTCATCAAAAAAAAAAAGCTCAGTTATTTTCATTCCTGAAAATTTACCTTTTGCTCATCACTACTTCAAAATTATGGTGATTGTTAGACCCATTGCTGCATGTTAGTATCTGATGTCTTAAAAAGCAAAAATGTTAACGTAGCCTAGTATTGCTTTTCTTAATACTTTGTTAATTCTGTTTTAATATATGTGTTTTTATTTTTTGTAAAAGCAGATTTTATTCAGGAACTATTGGAATAGGGGAAACCAGATCTCAATATAGAACTGGGCTCAATTCCAAATATAGCATTTTAAAACATCATTTTGATAAAGAATCTACAGGCTTCACCAGACCACCAAAAGGGTCTGTGATTCTTTTTGCAAAAAAGCAAGGATCCCTGGAAGTAAAGGTTTTAGATAAAGTGTACTCATGGTTTAAATGGATGCTCATATGGTTGAGTATGAACCATTGCTTTCACTTAATTTCTTTTCCTTTAAGTGGTATCCTGTATTGTCCAATGAATGTTGCATTTTCTACTCAAGTTCCGTCTTTTTCTGGTGAACTACAGAGACAAAAGTAGGCTGTTGTTTCCTGAGTTTGGAGTGAGAAATAGCTTTCTTAAAGCAAATGCTTCAAGATTCACCTGAGGACCCCTGCCCTAGCCTGCACAATCACTTTAAACAATGCCTCTTTCTCCACATATCTCCCGGTTCTCTTTAGCAGAGAGAACTCACAGAGCACGCGCTCAGCTGGCCTGAGGTCACTTCAGAGCCTTTTTTCTGCACTAGGTCCACGTTCTCCGAGGGGACCGCCTTGCTCTCTGTGTACCAGGACAGGCTCCACAGTGAACACCCAGCCATGACGCAGCCTGGGACGTGCTGGGTCACAGCCACCATCAGCACCTGTCTTTTACAGGCTTATAAATGTGGGCGGTACGGATTTCCTTTCACAACACTTGGATACAGGAAACCTTGGATTCATTTATTTCTCTAAATCATTAAATCTGATGTGAGTGCTCACTCAGTGAAATTCATGGCAAACTGGTCTGTATTGAGAATCCCTCCCGAGTCCTGCTCCAATGTGAGGTCCTCCCGCAGCCAGAAAAAGAGAGTGAAGTGTCATTTCCGGCACTGCCATCATTCTTTTTTTCAATGATTTTGTTTATTTGTTTTTGGCTGTGTGGGGTCCTTGTCGCTGCCTGGGCTCTTCTCTAGTTGCGGCGAGCGGGGCTCCTCACTGCGGCGGCTTCTCCGGCTGCCGAGCGCGCACCTCCACGGCACACAGGCTGCAGCCGCTGTGGCACACGGGCTCCGCAGTCGCAGCTGTGGTTCCCGGGCTCTAGAGCACAAGCTCTACAGTTGTAGCACACGGGCTTAGTTGCTCTGAGACATGTGGAGTCTTCCCAGATCAGGGATCAAACCCGTGTCTCCTGCACTGGCAGGCAGAGACTTTACCTCTGGGCCACCAGGGAAGCCCTGCCATCATTCCTGTTGTCCTTTCTCCTAGTCAATGCCTCTTGGATCCCAGGAAATGCAGAGCTGCCCTCTCAGTGGGCGCTGGTCCTCGGAGAGTCTCACCACTGCTTTCAAGGTTGCAGAGCACACCCTGGACTCTTTACTGGCCTCCCGACCACGGACCCCCTCGGCCCAATCCTATTCGCTCTCTTCTCCCTGTGATCTGCAAATACTCGCCTCCATCCTCCCCCTCAGTGAAAACCCAATATCATTCCTTTCAATGAGCCAGACTTTCAGGAGCCAAAGATGAGACAGGCAGGTCTCTGGTGACGTCTCCTTTTTATCTGTAACCCCAAAACCCCTGAAAACCGAAAGAACACAAATGCCTGGCTACATTATGGGGACAAAATAAAAACATTATAGTAACAGAAATGAAACACAAATTACTATTTCAGTCAAATACCCTGCATATAAAAGTAAGCACATC
The DNA here is from genome assembly GCF_016772045.2 of Ovis aries. NCBI lineage: Eukaryota > Metazoa > Chordata > Mammalia > Artiodactyla > Bovidae > Ovis > Ovis aries. Next base: position 3,898,372 of record NC_056070.1, read on the forward strand.
TGTTAGAGAAGCATCTCTAAGGAAAATAGATTAAATATTAATGTACAGTTCTAGAAATAAAGCTGGAAACTGTAAATTACTTTCTTTGAAGTGAGTGAATTTGTCCTCAGTTGCACACACACACACACACACACACACACACACACACGCATTACAGTTCAGTCAGTTCAGTTCAGTTCAGTCGCTCAGTCGTGTCCGACTCTTTGCGACCCCATGAATTGCAGCACGCCAAGCCTCCCTGTCCATCACCATCTCCCGGAGTTCACTCAGACTCATGTCCATCGAGTCCGTGATGCCATCCAGCCATCTCATCCTCAGTCGTCCCCTTCTCCTCCTGCCCCCAATCCCTCCCAGCATCAGAGTCTTTTCCAATGAGTTAGCTCTTCTCATGAGGTGGCCAAAGTACTGGAGTTTCAGCTTTAGCATCATTCCCTCCAAAGAAATCCCAGGGCTGATCTCCTTTAGAATGGACTGGTTGGATCTCCTTGCAGTCCAAGGGACTCTCACGAGTCTTCTCCAACACTACAGTTCAAAAGCATCAATTCTTCAGCACTCAGCCTTCTTCACAGTCCAACTCTCACATCCATACATGACCACGGGAAAAACCATAGCCTTGACTAGATGAACCTTAGTCGGCAAAGTAATGCCTCTGCTTTTGAATATACTATCTAGGTTGGTCATAACTTTTCTTCCAAGGAGTAAGCATCTTTTAATTTCATGGCTGCAGTCACCATCTGCAGTGATTTTGGAGCCCCAAAAAATAAAGTCTGACACTGTTTCTACTGTTTCCCATCTATTTCCCATGAAATGATGGGACCAGATGCCATGATCTTCGTTTTCTGAATGTTGAGCTTTAAGCCAACTTTTTCGCTCTCCTCTTCATGAGGCTTTTTAACCTCCTCTTCACTTTCTGCTATAAGGGTGGTGTCATCTGCATATCTGACCAATCTCCAGTTAGCAACCAAAATTTATCATCAGTTTCAGTGAAGCACTTGGAGATTCTGTGTAATCAGTGACACATCAGGAGGTCACATCAAGTAACACAACTAACGCTTTAAACAGTGGTGACAACCCTCATCACACCCCATGAGCAGTTCCACAGATCTCTGCTATTCTGGTCAGGCCATGTTGAATTTCTAGACTGCATCCCCCACTCAAGAGAAGAAAAATATTCCAACTCTATGGTCATTACTCACTCTTAAAAGATTAATTTAGGGAAAATGAATACCCACCACAGTAATGAATGTAATTCAATGGGAGAGTGGCTTGAGAAAGCTAGCCACACTGGAAAGCTTTACTTCTTAAATTAATGACAGATCTGAAGATTATTTTCAGATTTGGTCAGCATTTTTGAGAAGTAATGATTAGCCAGGGTGGGAAAAGTCCAGATTAGTATTAAGCATTTGCATGTTATAAGCAGAATGAGCTAAATCCAAGACTGTGACTTATTATTCAGGCTCTCACCATCCACTTTGCTAACAACAAGAGCTAACATTCATTAAGTGCTTACTATGCAATTCAATTGAAAAAGCACTTTGTTTGTATTATTGCATCTATGCCACAAAACTATGTATTAAAGAGTTACTATTACTCTCTCTAAAAATGAGTGAGGATATTTAGGAACAGAAATGTTGAGTAATCGGCCAATGGTCACAAAGTTGGTGCACGTGGATCAAAAACTTGTTTCTAAACAATATAAGCTAGAGAGCTCAGCCGTTTAACACTGTTCAGTACTGTTGCTATCGCTGTTCAGTCACTAAGTCATGTCCAACTCTTTACAACCCCGAGAACAGCAGCACGCCAGGCTTCTGTGGCAGTCACTATCTCCTAGAGTTTGCTCAAACTCATGTCCATTGAGTTAGTGATGCAATCAAACAATCTTATCTTCTGTTGCCTTCTTCTCCTTTGCCCTCTATCTTTCCCAGCGACAGGGTCTTTTCTAACTAATCGGCTCCATGTATCAGGTGGCCAAAGTATTGGAGCTTCAGCTGCAGCATCATTGCAACGAATATTCAGGGTTGATTTCTGTTAGGATTGACGTGTTTGATCTTCTTGCTGTCCAAGGGACTTTCAAGAGTCTTCTCCAGCACCACAGCTTGAAAGCATCAATTCTTTGGCATTCTATCTTCTTTATGGCCCAATTCTCATATCTGTACATGACTACTAGAAAAACCATACTGCTACTGCTAAGTAACTTCAGTTGTGTCCAACTCTGTGTGACCCCATAGATGGCAGCCCACCAGGATCCTCCATCCCTGGGATTTTCCAGGCAAAAGTACTGGAGTGGGTTGCCATTTCCTTCTCCAATGCATGGAAGTGAAAAGTGAAAGTGAAGTCACTCAGTCGTGTCCGACTCTTAGCGACCCCATGGACTACAGCCTACCAGGCTCCTCCACCCATGGGATTTTCCAGGCAAGAGTACTGGAGTGAGGTGCCATTGCCTTTTCCGAGAAAAACCATAGCTTTGACTATATGGACTTTGGTCAGCAAAATGATGTCTCTGCTTTTTAATACACTGTCTCAGTTTGTCATAGCTTTTCTTCCAAGGAGCCAGCATCTTTTAATTTCATGACTGCAGTCATCATCCACAGTGATTTTGGAGCCCAACAAAATGATATCTGTCACTGTTTCCCTTTTTCCCCCATCCATTTACCATGAAATGATGGGACCAGAGGTCATGATCTCAGTTTTTTGAATGTTGAGCTTTAAGCCAGTTTTTTCATTCCCCTCTTCCACCCTCATCAAGAGGCTCTTTAGTTCCTCTTCTCTTTCTGCCATTAGAATGGTGTCATCTCCATATCAGCGGCTGTGGATATTTCTCCCGGAAATCTTGATCCAGCTTGTGCTTCATCCAGCCCAGCATTAACATGACGCAGTCTGCATATAAGGTAAATAAACAGTGACAGCACACAGCCTTGACATACTCCTTTCCCAATTTTGAACCAGTCTGTACTTCCATGTCCAGTTTTAACTTGTTTCTTGACCTGCATGCAGGTTTCTCAGGAGACAGGTAAGATGGCTTGGTATTCTCATGTCTTTAAGAATTTTCCACATTTGTTGTGATCCAGAAGTCAAAGGATTTAGCGTAATCAGTGAAGCAGAAATAGATGTTTTTGGAATTCCCTTGCTTTTTCTACAATCCAACAGATGTTGACAATTTGATCTCTGGCTCCTCTGCCTTTTCTAAATCCAGCTTATACATCTGGAAGTTCTCAGTTCATGTACTGTTGAAAGTGAAAGTGAAGTCGTTCAGTCATGTCTGATTCTTTGCAACCCCATGGACTATAGAGTCCATGGAATTCTCTAGTCAGAATACTGGAATGGGTAACCTGTCCCTTCTCCAAGGGATCTTCCCAACCCAGGGATCAAGCCCAGGTCTCCCGAATTGCAGGCAGATTCTTTATCAGCTGAGCCACAAGGGAAACCCAAGAATACTGGAATGGGTAGCCTACCCCTTCTCCAGCAGATCTTCCTGACCCAGGAATCAAAACGGGGGTCTCCTGAATTGCAGGTGGATTCTTTACCAACTGAACTGTCAGGAAGCCCTGTACTGTTGAAGTCTAGCTTAAAGGATTTTGAGCTTTATCTTGCTAGCATGTAAAACAGGCACAACTGTACAGTAGCTGGAACACTCTTTGGCATTGCCTTTCTTTGGGATGAGAATGAAAACTGACCTTTTCCAGTCCTGTGACCACTGCTGAGTTTGCCAACTTTACTGGCATATTAGGTACAGCACTTTAACAGCATCATCTTTCAGGACTTGAAATAGCTCAGCTGGAATTCCATCACCTCCACTAGCTTTGTTTGTAGTAATGTTTCCTAAGGCCCACTTGACTTCACACTCCAGGATGTCTGGCTCTAGGTGAGTTGACCATGCCATCATGGTTATCTGGGTCAGTAAGACCTTTTTTGTATAGTTCTTCTGTGTATTCTTGCCATCTCCTCTTAATATCTTCTGCTTCTGTTAGGTCTTTATTGTGCTCATCTTTGCATGAAATATTCCCTTGGTATTTCCAATTTTCTTTAAGAGGTCTCTAGTCTTTCCCTTTCTATTGTTTTCCTCTACTTCTTTGCATTGTTCACTTAAGAAGGCTTTCTTATCTCTCAGTTGAGTGTATCTTTCCCTTTCTCTTTGCCTTTTTCTTTTCTTAGCTATTTGTGAGGCTTTTTCAGACAAGCATTTTGCTTTCTTGCATTTCTTTTTTGGGGGGATGGTTTTGGTAACCACTTCCTGTACAATGCCATGAAACCCTGTCCATAATTCTTCAGGCACTCTGTCTACCAGATCAAAACCCTTGAATCTATTCATCGCACCTGTGTATAATCATATGGGATTTGATTTAGGTCCTACCTGAATGGTCTATTGATGTTCCCTGCTTTCTTAAATCTAAGCCTGAATTTTGCAATAAGGTGATCATGATCAGAGCCACAGTCAGCTCCAAGTCTTGTTTTTGCTGACTCTATAGAGCGTCTCCATCTTTGGCTGCCAAGAATATAATCAATCTGATTCCAGTATTGTCCTTCTGGTGATGTCCATGTGTATAGTCGTCTTTTGTGTTGTTGGAAGAGGGTGTCTGCTTTGACCAGTGTGTTCTCTTGGCAAAACTCTGATAGCCTTTGCCCTGCTTCATTTTTGTACTCCAAGGCCAAACTTACCTGTTACTCCAGGGATCTCTTGATTCCCTACTTTTGCATTCCAATCCCCTATGATGAAAATGACTTTTTCTTTGTTTATTTTTGGTGTTAGTTCTAGAAGGTCTTGTAGGTCTTCATAGAACCACTCAACTTCAGCGTTGGCATTAGTGGTTGGGGCATAGACTTGGATTACAGTGATATTGAATGGTTTGCTTGGAAATGAACCGAGATTGTTCTGTCATTTTTGAGATTGTGCCCAAGTACTGCATTTTGGACTCTTTTGTTGACTATGAAGGCTACTCCATCTCTTCTTTGGTCATCTGAATTAAATTTGCCTATTCCCATCCATTTGAGTTCACTGATTTCTAAGATGTCAGTGTTCACTCTTGCCATCTCCTGCTTGAACATCCAATTTTTCTTGATTCATGGACCTGACATTCCAGGTTCTTATGCAATATGTCCTTTACAGTATCAGATTTTACTTTCACCACCAGACACATCCACAGCTAAGCATTGTTTCTGCTTTGGCCCAGCCTCTTCACTCTTTCTGGAGCTATTTCTCCACTCTTCTCCAGAAGTCTATTGGACACCTTCCAACCTAGGGAGCTCATCCTCTGGTGTCATATCTTTTTGCCTTTTCATACTGTTCATAGGATTCTCAAGGGGAGAATACTGGAGTGGTTTGCCATTCCCTTCTCCAGTGGACCACGTTTTGTCAGAACTCTGTACCATGACCCTTCTGTCTTGGTGGCCCTGCATGGCATGGCTCATAGCTTCACTGAGTTACACAAGACTGTGATCCATGAGATCATTTTGGTTAGCTTTCTGTGATTGTGGTTTCTGTTCTGGAGACTGTGGAATTATAGCTCTCACTTCTTCTGTCTGCCCTCTGATGGATGAGGATAAAAAGCTTGTGCAAGCTTCCTGATGGGGGGAGACTGGCTGTGGGGAAAACTAGGTCTCTCTCTAGTGGGTAAGGCCATGCTTAGTAAATCTTTAATCCAATTTTCTGCTGATGGGTGGGGCTGTGCCCCTTCCCTGTTAGTTGTTTGGCCTGAGGAGACCCAGTTCTAGAGTCTACAGGCTCTGTGGAAGGGCTACTGATGATCTTCAAAATAGGCTTATGCCAGCACACATCTCCCAGGACTGCTGTTGCCAGTTCCCCTGTCCCTGGGGCAGCCCCTTCCCATTCATGCCTCTGCAGGAGACCCTCAAACACTTACAGGCAGATCTGTGTCAATATCTTGTGGGGTCACTGCTCCATCCCTGGGTCCTGCTGCACGTAAGAATTTTTTGTGCCCTCCAAGAGTCTCTGTTTACCCCAGTCCTCTGGAAGTTCTGTAATCAAATCCCATTGTCCTTCAAAGTCAGACTCACTGGGGATTCCCGTTGCTGAATACCCACTTTGGGAAATCTGATATGGGGCCTAGAACCTTCACAACAGTACAGAACTTCTTTGATGTTATTGTTCTCCAGTTTGTGGGGGGCCTACCCGGCAGGTATGGGATTTGATTTTTAAATGATTGCACCCCCTCCTACTGTCTTGTTGAAGCTTCTCCTTCATCCTTGGTTGTGGGGTATGAATTTTTGGTGGATTCAAACATGCTTCTTTTGGTGGCTGTTCAAGAGCTAGTTGCTATTTTGTTGTTCTTGAGGAGAAGATGAGTGTGTGCCCTTCTACTCTGCTATCTTGTACTATCCTGGATTCTATGGATCCCATGTACTGTAGCCTGCCAGACCCCTCGGTCCATGGGATTCTCCAAGTAAGAATACTGGAGTGGGTTGCCATGCCCTTCTCCAGGGGATCTTGTCAACCCAAGGATCAAACCAGGGTCTCCTGCATTGCAGGCAGATTCTTTACCATCTGAGCCACCAGGGAAGCCACTATTCAGTACTGTGTCAAGGACCGAAATTGCGTATATCCACACATACAGAATTGAAGCTCCTCCTACATTTGTGCAATGTGACAAATTATTTTCACAGGTGCTATCATAATTCATCCTCACACAACAGTAATAGTGATAGGCAGCTTTTACAGAGCCTGACTTTGTACAGAGCCTCTGACCTAGCTCCTTATATCTATTTATTCACTGACTTCATAAAACAGCTCTATGAGATACCTATTATTATTCCCTGCATCTCACATATGAGGAAACCAAGGCACAGAGACACTTAGCTTCTCATCCAAGGTCACATAGCTAGAAAGCAGCAGAGCCAGAATTGAACCCATGAAGTTGTACTAACTTGATGAAGTTGGCATTATTATGCCTATTTTACAGTTCAGGAAACAAATTCAGTAAAATCGGATGTGATTTGTTTCAAAAAGGTGGTGCTAATCTGTTGTTAGCTATTAAAAGTTATAAAACATGAAATAAACTTGTATGTTATTTTGGAAATATGTATATGCGTGTATTCTTTATCTTTCAGGCTGGACCAAATAGTAGTTAAATATATATGTGATTGCACCCAAACATTTAAACAGATATGGTCTTGAAACCTTGGCCTTTTTCCCACCTCTGTGTCACTGATCACACTGAGATTCTGCCAAATACTTCAAGACCAGAACCAGAATTCTCTTCCTTACAGAGGTCGTGCCTGACTGTGTGAGCTCACTGCGATCCATCCTTCACTCCATCCAGCACCAGCACTGTGTGGTGTTGTGTGTTGTGTTGTGTTGACTGTAGAACATTTCTAGTAGCCTAATAAAAAGTTCTTTGAGAGGAGGGGCTTAAACGTTTTTCCAAACCCCTTCCAGCCCCTCTTCACACCATAGGACCTGGCAGGCACATGCATGGTTGGGCCACAGGAGAAAACAAGGAGACCTAGTTGTAGATTACAGGTTAATTTGCAGGTAGCACCAAGTATAAAATTCAGTTAATCAGTCAATGACTCAACAAGCAGTAAACTAATAAAATTCCTGGCCTCATAACATTTACAAATATTCCAATGACAGAAAACATATAAAAAAACAAGCAAATATATCTCATGACTAATCATGATAAAGCTAAGGGTAGAGGTATAGTAAAGAGAATAGTAGGATACCAGAGGCAGATTGGTAGGGGTTACTTTTTTGTATAGTATAAGAAGTCCAAAAGGACCTTTCTGGCAAAGAGAAGATGGAGCAGAGATCTGAAAAAAAAAAAAAAAAACATGTGGATGAAATGCGTTCATATCTGCAAAGCATTTTCATGTCTACAAGTCTATTGGAACAGATTAGATCCATTGTGAATGCAATATAAGGGCTATCTCTCATGGAAAGAGCATTCCAATCAGAGAGATTAGCAGGTGCAAAGAACCCAAGGTAAGAGAGTTCCCAGACTCTTTAAGCTGTAAGGAAAATAGCATGGCTGGAGCTGAGTGAGGATGAAGTAAGGAAAATGATTTGCTCAGGAAAGTAATGGATTCAGGAACTGAGGGAGAAGATTCTAGAGCCTAAAAGGCTGAGTTTTACTTTGAGTAATATAAGAAGCCATTGGAGAAATCTTAAGGCAAGTAGTTATATGAGTTCACATAGTTTTAAGGGATCAACATTTTCGCTGTATTGATGTTAAAATGAAAGGGATAGGCCACGGCATAGGCAAGAGCAGAAGCATGAAGGTTAGGCAGCAGCTGCAATAATTCTGGTGACAAAAGAAGAAAGACTGAACCAGAGTGGTGGAAGTCAGATTTGGGATGTACTTGGAGAGATGAACTGAGCTGTTGATAACTATGGATGGTATTTAAGAGTCATGAGACTATTATTGATTCACATAAGGAATAAGTATGAAGAGAAAAGAACAGAGGTTCAAGGACTAAGCCCTCGGACACGCCAGCTGCTTGGAGAAAAGTGGAGTAGAAAAGAAATGGAGAAGAGTGGAGAGTCAATATGGAAAGCTCCAAGTTTTTCTGCAAAAAACTGGGGAAGTAGCTGGAATGAGATGAGGAACCAAGAGAGGGTTGGGTTATTTAAGGTGAGAGAGATTACAGCATGCTTGTAAGCAGGTGTTCTTTTTCTGGGGCTGCCATAACAAAGTACCACAGGCTGAGAGGCTCAAACAGCAGAGATGCATTTCCTCACAGCTCTGGAGGCCAGGGTTCTGCAGTGTCGGCAGTGCGGGTCTCCTCGAAAGCATCCCTACTCGGTGTGAAGGCAGTCACTTTCTCCTTGCATCATCACATTGCCTTTCCTCTGTGCGTGTCTGTGTCTTCATCTCTTCTTCTTAAAAGGACACCAGTCACTCTGGATTAGGGTATAACATAATGACCTCATTTTGATGCAATTACCTCTTTAGTGATCTTATCTTCAGTCACACTCCAAGGCACTGGGGGTTAGAACTTCACATGTGAATATAGGGAGTACACAACTCAGCCCATAATAAGGCTGAGGAGAAAGACGCCAGGGATAATCACTGAAAACGATGTTCTGAAACAGGCAAGAAGGGGTAGAATATGGTGAGTAAAGGGAAGAGCAGGCTGAAGACAGGACATGGATGAAGCATCTATAAACAAGAGAGAAAGCAGAGTGTCTTGATACATATACAGTTGAGTGGGTGCATGTGGTGGTGAGCACACAGCAGGTCTTTAAACTGCTTTCATTTACTCAGTGAGCTAGGCAGCAAGGTTGAGAAGGTAGAAGGTTGAAAAGAGAACACAAGGTCTGTAGTGGTCATTTAGGGTGGTGGAAGAGACAGTGGACACCAGGGAGATGTAGTGTGGAAGCTGGACATCACCAAGGGTCCACTTGGGGTTAGCTAACCTGGATTACAAGTGAGACCAGCAGGCATGGTGTTTTGCTCCCATGGTGTTTTGCCATACGATCAGGCCTGGAGTAGACAAATATGGGGTTGGCCAAAACATTTGCTTGGGTCTTTCCAAATGAAAAAAAAAAAATCCAAACAAACTTTTTGGCCAACCCAATAATTAGATTTTGACTTCCCAGGTGGTTCAGTGGTAAGGAATCTGCCTGCCAATGCAGATTTGATCCCTGGGTTGGGAAAATCCCCTGGAGAAGGAAATGGCAACACACTCCAGTATTCTTGCCTGGAAAATTCCATGAACAGAGAAGCCAGGTGGACTACAGTCTATGCGGGGTACAGAAGAATCAGACACAACTTAACAACTAAACAACAATGATCAGATTTAACTAGGATGGTAGGGAAAGGGTTAGGGCTAGGGTTAGGTGCTAACAAGATGACTATGACAAAGGTATACTAGGGTAAGGGATTTGTGGGGTAATAATGATGACAGACAGTGGCATCTCTGCTGGTAGTAAGGTATATTAGTTTCTTGGAGCTCCCATAACAAAATACCAGAAACTGGGTGGCTTCAACAACAGAAATACAGTGTTTCACAGAGGCCAGCAGTCTGAAACCATGGTGACTTTCTCACCAGTGTGAGGAAGGGATCTGTCCCAGGTCTCACTCCTTGGCATGTAGGTGGCCAGCTTCAGGTCTATGCAGCATTCCCCCTGTAGGTGTCTATACCCAGACTGTCCCTTTTTATAAGGACATCTGTCATGCTGAATTAGGGCTCATAATAATAACATCATTTTAATTGGATTACCTCTTCAATGATCCAATTAAGGCCACATCCTGAGAAACTGTGGTAAGGATTTCACCATATGAATTTTAGGAGGACACAATTAAACCCATAACAGAAAGGAAGCCAGGTCAGATGTGGTAAATCATCCACTTTAGGAAAATAGAAAAAGAAGAATAAATTAAATCCAAAGTGAGCAAAATAAAAGAAACAATAAGACTTAGAGCAGAAGTCAATGAAATTGAAAATAGGAGATCAATAGATAAAATCAATAAATCAATTTAGTTCTTTGAAAAGATCAACTGGTAAGGCACAAGCCAGACTAATTAAGAAACAGAGAAGACATAAATTACTAATAACAGAAATAAAAAGATATAACTACAGATCCTATGGATGTTGAAAAAATAATGAATAAATGTATGAGCAACTCTATGCCCTCAAATTTGATAACATAGATAAAATGGACCAATTCCTTGAAAGACACTATTTACCAAAACTCATACACAAAGAAATAAATGCTCTGAATAGACTTATGTCTGCTAAGAAAGTGAATGAGTAATTAATAATCTTCCAAAATAAAAGCACTGGGTTCAGATGAGTTCCCTGGTCAATTCTACAAAACATTTAAAGGAAGAAATTATACCAATTCTCTACAATCTCTTTCAGAATATAGAAGCAGAGGGAACACTCTGACTTATTACACAGTTAGGATTACCCATTTACCCAAAACGGAAAAAACATTATGAGAAAACTACAGATCAGGTGATGAATACCAATATCTCTCATGAACATAGAAGTAAAAATCTTTAACAAAATATTAGCAAGAAATCCAACAATGTATAAAGATAATTATACACCATTAGCAAGTGAGATTTACCCAAGGTGGGCAGGGCTGGATAAATTAATTAGCACAGGGATTCCCTGGTAGTCTGGTGGTTGAGAATGCCTTTCAGGGCAGGGTATATGGGCTCGATCCCTGATTGGGAGCTAAGATCCCACAGGACTCACAGCCAAAAAGCCAAAACATGAAACAGAAACAATACTATAAAAAAACACAATAAAGCTTTACAAAAAATCAATGAGCATAACCCATTGTATCCATTGGTTAAAAAGAAATCACATGATTATAGCAATAGATGCATAAAGAGCAACCGACAAAAATGGAACATTTAATCATGATAAAAACTCTCAATTAACTAGGAATATAGGGAAACTTCCTCAGCTTGATAGATTTTCTAAAAAAGACCTACAGCTAGCATCATGCCTAAGAATGAGAAACTTAAAACTTTCTCACCAAGATTAGGTGCAAGGCAAGGATACCCCTTCTCATCACTCCTTTTCAACATCATACTTGGAAGTTCTAGCTGGTTCAGTAAGACAAGAAAAGGAAATGAATTGTGTACAAATTGGGAATAACATGGCTTGTGTAAGGCATCTGAAAATAAATCAACAAAAAATTCCTGGAACTAGTAAGCAATTGTAACAAGATACTGGATACAAAGTTAATAGACAAAAGTGTATCAGCAATAAACAAGTGGAATTTAACATTTGAAATGCAGTATCATTTACATAAACACCCCCAAAATGAAATACTTAGGTATAAGTCTAACAAAATATGTATACAATTTATATGAGGAAAATTACAAACCTCTGATGAACAAAACTATCAAGAAATCAATAGAGTTAGTCCATGTTTGTAGATAAGAAAATTCATATTATCAAGATGTCAATTCTTCCCAAATTGAACTGCAGCAACAATGCAATTCCCGTCAAAATATCAAGTCATTTTGTGATGTCAACAAGCTGATTCTAAAGTCTACATGGAAGGTCAAGAGATTCAGAATGCAATATCCAAGGAGAACAAAGTCGGAGGACTCATATTACCAGACTTCAAGGCTTACTATTAATCAAGACAGTAGGGTACTGGCAATGGCGTAGACAAATAGGTCAACGGAACAGAATAGAGAGCCAAGAAACAGACCCTTATAAATATAGGCAACTGATCTCCGACAAAAGAACAAAGACAATGCACTACTATTTTTAACAAATGGTGCTGAAACAGCTGAACACCTATATGCAGAAAAAGAGACAGAGAGAGAATCTAGACATAGGCCTTACACCCTTCACAAAAAATTAACTCAAAGTGGACTATAAAACTCCTAGAAGATAACCTACTAGAAAAACTTAGATGGGTTTGGCTATGTATATAATTTTTAAAACACAATACTAAAGATAAAATTCATGAAAAAAATGATAAGCTGGACTTCATTAAAATTAAAAATTTTACTCTGCAAAAGGCAGTGTCAAGAGAATGAAAAGAGAATACAAGCCACAGACTCAGAGAAAATATTTACAAAAACACATGTGGTAACGGATTGCTATCCAAAATATACAAAGAACTATTAAAACTGGACAACTTAGAAAAAGCAAACAGCTCCTCCAGGAATAACGCAGTGATGGAGAGCCTTCCATGTGCATCTAATCTTCCTGACAGATCTACTGTGGAGACAAGGGAAGTGATCTCAGCTGGCTCAGTCCCTTGCCTGAACAACTCGAAAGTTAGTAAGAAGAGGTGTGGCCAGTACAGCAGAGTAGGAGGACCCTGAGCTCCCCTCTTCCCACAGGCTCATCAGAATTACAGGTATCTACAGAGCAACTGATTTTGAAAACAACATGAATACTAGTAGAAAAAATTTTCCATAACTAGAGATATACTGTGAGTCAGGTAGGAGAGGTAGAGGTGCGGTATAGTCAAGACACATAGCCCTGTGTTGGTGACCCACAAACAGAAGGATGATCATAGTTGCAGGGACTCTCCCCAAGTAGCAAGGGGTGTTAGCCTCACATTGGGATCGCCGGTCAGGAGGTACTGCACCAGGAAGATGAGCTCCCAGAATGTCTGGCTTTGCAGGCCAGCAGGGCTTGAGTACAGGAGAGCCAGAGGGCTAAAGGAAACACAGCCTCCACTCTTAAAGAGCATGCGCGGAATTACACAGGCTTCAGGTCCCAGCACAAAAGTAGTGATTTAAAATGAGCCCGGGGAGGCAGGGGGTGGTCCTAAGATGGCGGAGGAATAGGACGGGGAGACCACTTTCCCCCCCACAAATATATCAAAAGAATATTTCAACACTGAGTAAATTCTATAAAACAACTTCTGAATGCTGGCAGAGGACATCAGGCACCCAGAAAAGCAGATCATTGTCTTCAAAAACAGGTAGGAAAAATATAAAAGATGAAAAAAGAGACAAAGGAGGTAGGGAGGGAGCTCCATCCCGGGAAGGGAGTCCTGTCCCGGGAAGGGAGTCTTAAAAAAAGAGAGAAGTTTCCAAACACCAGGAAACACTCTCACTGCCGAGTCTGTGGCGAGCCTTGGAAGCACAGAGGGCAACATAACAGGGAAGAAAAATAAACAAATAATTAAAACCAACAGATTACAAGCCCAACGGTAACTCCTCCAGTGGAGAAGCAGCACAGACACCTGCATCTGCCACTAGCAAGTGGTGGCTGGGCAGGCAGGCGCGGGCTGCAGTGCTTTTTAAGAATGGGGCCGGAATGCCCCGAATGTAACCAGAGCGAACTAACTTGGGCTAGCATACCAGACTGTGGGATAGCTACCACGTGAAAGGCGAACATAAGACACCGCCAGGACCACGCACAGAACAAAGGATGGAACAGAAATAGCCGGCTGCAGATCATCCCCCACCAGTGACAGGCAGCCAGAGCCGTAAGGGCTGGAAGGGGGCAATCGCAGGCCCGGAGAGACTTTACCTACCAAACTGCAAGCAGGCTTCTTTGCTAAGACTTCTTGGGGTTCTGGACAGTCACCATCTGCCTGCCAAGGGGCGCCAGCGGTACACCCAGAAAATTGAGCAGCAGGGAAAGGCGATAAGTCGCAGCGACTGCGCTTGCCAAACACCTGATCTACTCGGTCCTGGGAAGGGCACAAAATGCAGGCCCAACTGAATCTGAGTCTCTGAAGGCTACCTGAGAGCCGAGCCTGAGTGGCTTAGACTGGAGAGGTGCATGCAGCCTAGGGCCGGCCTCAGAAGGTTCCCAGCGTAGCAACATAGAGCCTCAGTGGTGTGCGCCACGAGCAGGGGCATGCCCAGTGTGGCTGAGACACTGAGAGCACACGCCAGTGTTATTTGTTTGCAGCATCCCTCCCTACCCACAGCATGACTGAACAAGTGAGCCTTAAAAAAAAAAAAAAATGTGTCCACCACTGCCCCCCTTGTGTCAGGATGGAAATCAGACACTGAAGAGACCAGCAAACAGAAGAAGCTAAACAGAGGGAACCACCTTGGAAGTGACCCTACACTGCCCACACCACCACAGAAAGTCCCAGAAATATTTTTACTATTTTTACGACCATTCTCTCTTTTTTTGTTGTTGGAGACCAGCAAACAGAAGAAGCTAAACAGAGGGAACCACCTTGGAAGTGACCCTACACTGCCCACACCACCATAGAAAGTCCCAGAAATATTTTTACTATTTTTACGACCATTCTCTCTTTTTTTGTTGTTGATGTTGTTGACTGTTTTTTCTTCTTTCCTTTTTCTTCTCCTTTTTTTTAACTTTTTTAAATTTTTAAGTCCTCTATTTCTCCTTTAATTTTAATTTAATTACCTACTATCACTTTTCAAAAGAAAAAAAAAGACCCTATTTTTAAAGCAAACACTGTATATGTATTTTTTTGTGGTTGTTGTTGTTGTTTCTTAATAATTCCTGGGACTTTTTATCCCTTCTTTTTCTTCTTCTTTTCTTTAATATTGTATTTTTGAAAATCCAACCTCTACTCTAGACTTTTAATCTTTGCTTTTTGTTATTTGTTGTCAATTTTGTACATTTAAAAACCCAATCTTCAGTACCCAATTTTACCTGAGAGAGAGATTACTGGCTTGACCACTCTCTCCTCCTTTGGACTCTCCTTTTTCTCCACCAGGTTGCTTCTGTCTCCTCCCTCCCCCTTCTCTTCTCTACCCAACTCTGTGAATCTCTGTGTGTTCCAGATGGTGGAGAACACTTAGGGAACTGGTTACTGGCCGGATCTGTCTCTCTCCTTTTCATTTCCCTCTTTTATCCTCCTGGCCACCTCTGTCTACTTCCTCCCTCTCCTCTTCTCTGTATAACTCTGTGAATAACTCTGAGCGGTCCAGACTGTGGAGCGCACATAAGGAAGTGATTACTGCCTAGCTTGCTCTCTCCTCTTTTGATCCCACCTCATCTCATTCCAGTCACCTCTAACTACCCCCTCCCTCTTCTCTTCTCCATGTAACTCAGTGAACCTCTCTGGGTGTCCCTCAATGTGGAGAAACTTTTCATCTCTAACCTAGATGTTTTATCATCAATGCTGTATAGATGGAGAAGTCCTGAGGCTACTGTAAAAATAAGACTGAAAACCAGAAGCAGGAGGCTTAAGTCCAAATCCTAAGAACATCAGAGAACTCCTGACTCCAGGGAACATTAATTGATAGAAGCTCATCAAACGCCTCCATACCTACACCGAAACCAAGCACCACCCAAGGGCCAACAAGTTCCAAAGCAAGACATACCATACAAATTCTCCAGCAACGCAGGAACACACCCATGAGATTCAATATACAGGCAGCTCAAGTTACTCCAAAACCATAGACATCACATAACTCATTACTGAACATTTCATTGCACTCCAGAGAGAAAAAATCCAGCTCCACCCACCAGAACTCTGACACAAGCTTCCCTAACCAAGAAACCTTGACAAGCCACAGATACAACCCTACCCACAGCGAGGAAACTCCATAATAAAGAGAACTCTACAAATTCCCAGCATACAGAAAGGCCACCCCAAACGCAGCAATATAACCAAGAGGAAGAGACAGAGGAATACCCAGCAGGTAAAGGAACAGGAGAGTTGCCCACCAAACCAAACAAAATAGGAAGAGAAAGGGAATCTACCTGAGAAAGAATTCCGAATAATGGTCGTGAAAATGATCTAAAATCTTGAAATCAAAATGGAATCACAGATAAATAGCCTGGAGACAAGGATTGAGAAGATGCAAGAAAGGTTTAACAAGGACCTAGAAGAAATAAAAAAGAGTCAATATATAATGAATAATGCAATAAATGAGATCAGAAACACTCTGGAGGCAACAAATAGTATAATATCAGAGGCAGAAGATGGATTAGTGAAATAGAAGATAGAATGGTAGAAATAAATGAATCAGAGAAGAAAAAAGAAAAACGAATTAAAAGAAATGAGGACAATCTCAGAGACCTCTGGGACAATATGAAACGCTCCAACATTCAAATTATAGGAGTCCCAGAAGAAGAAGACAAAAAGAAAGACCATGAGGAAATACTTGAGGAGATAATAGTTGAAAGCTTCCCCAAAATGGGGAAGGAAATAATCACCCAAGTCCAAGAAACCCAGAGAGTTCCAAACAGGATAAACCCAAGGCGAAACACCCCAAGACACATATTAATCAAATTAACAAAGATCAAACACAAAGAACAAATATTAAAAGCAGCAAGGGAAAAACAACAAATAACACACAAGGGGATTCCCATAAGAATAACTGCAGATCTTTCAATAGAAACTCTTCAGGCAGGAGGGAATGGCAAGGCATACTTAAAGTGATGAAAGAAAATAACCTACAGCCCAGATGACTGTACCCAGCAAGGATCTCATTCAAGTATGAAAGAGAAATCAAAAGCTTTCCAGACAAGCAAAAGCTGAGAGAATTCAGCACCACCAAACCAGCTCTCCAACAAATGCTAAAGGATATTCTCTAGACAGGAAACACAAAAAGGGCATATAAACCCAAACCCAAAACAATAAAGTAAATGGCAATGGGATCATACTTATCAATAATTACCTTAAACATAAATGGGTTGAATGCCCCAACCAAAAGACAAGACTGGCTGAATGGATATAAAAACAAGACCCCGATATATGCTGCCTACAAGAGACCCACCTCAAAACAAGGGACACATACAGACTGAAAGTGAAAGGCTGGAAAAAGATATTCCATGCAAATAGAGACCAAAAGAAAGCAGGAGTGGCAATACTCATATCCGATAAAATAGACTTTAAAACAAAGGCTCTGAAAAGAGACAAAGAAGGCCACTACATAATGATCAAAGATCAATCCAAGAGGAAGATATAACAATTATAAATATATATGCACCCAACATAGGAGCACCGCAATATGTAAGACAAATGCTAACAAGTATGAAAGGGAAATTAACAATAACACAATAATAGTGGGAGACTTTAATACCCCACTCACATCTATGGACAGATCAACTAAACAGAAAATTAACAAAGAAACACAAACTTTAAATGATACAATAGACCAGTTAGACCTAATTGATATCTATAGGACATTTCACCCCAAAACAATGAATTTCACCTTTCTCTCAAGTGCTCAAAGAAACTTCTCCAGGATAGATCACATCCTGGACCATAAACTAACCTTGATAAATTTAAAAAAAAAACTGAAATCATTCCAAGCATCTTTTCTGACCATAATACATTAAGATTAGATCTCAATTACAGGAGGAAAACTATTAAAAATTCCAACATATGGAGGCTGAACAACATGCTGCTGAATAACCAGCAAACCACAGAAATCAAAAAAGAAATCAAAATATGCATAGAAATGAATGCAAATGAAAACACAACAACCCAAAACCTGTGGGACACTATAAAAGCAGTGCTAAGAGGAAAGTTCACAGTAATACAGGCATACCTCAAGAAACAAGAGAAAGTCAAATAAATAACCTAACTACACCTAAAGCAACTAGAAAAGGAAGAAATGGAGAACCCCAGAGTTAGTAGAAGGAAAGAAATCTTAAAAATTAGGGCAGAAATAAATGCAAAAGAAACAAAAGAGACCATAGCAAAAATCAACAAAGCCAAAACCTGGCTCTTTGAAAGGATAAATAAAATTGACAAACCATTAGCCGGACTCATCAAGAAACAAAGGGAGAAAAATCAAATCAATACAATTAGAAATGAAAATGGAGAGATCACAACAGACAACACAGAAATACAAAGGATCATAAGAGACTACTATTAGCAATTATATGCCAGTAAAATGGACAACGTGGAAGAAATGGACAAATTCTTAGAAAAGTACAACTTTCCAAAACTGAACCAGGAAGAAATAGAAAATCTTAATAGACCCATCATAAGCATGGAAATTGTAATCAGAAATCTTCCAGCAAACAAAAGCCCAGGTCCAGACAGCTTCACAGCTGAATTTTACCAAAAATTTCGAGAAGAGCTACCACCTATCCTACTCAAACTCTTCCAGAAAATTGCAGAGGAAGGTAAACTTCCAAACTCATTCTATGAGGCCACCATCACCCTAATACCAAAATCTGACAAAGATGCCACGAAAAAAAGAAAACTACACACCAATATCACTGATGAACATAGTTGCAAAAATCCTTAACAAAATTCTAGCAATCAGATTCCAACAACACATTAAAAAGATCATACACCATGACCAAGTGGGCTTTACCCCAGGGATGCAAGGATTCTTCAATATCTGCAAATCAATCAATGTAATTCAGCACATTAACAAATTGAAAACTGAAAGCCATATCAATAGATGCAGAGAAGGCCTTTGACAAAATTCAACATCCATTTATGATAAAAACTCTCCAGATAGCAGGAATAGAAGGAACATACCTCAATATAATAAAAACTATATATGACAAACCCACAACAAACATTATCCTCAATGGTGAAAAATTGAAAGCATTTCCCCTAAAGTCAGGAACAAGACAAGGGTGCCCACTTTCACCGCTACTATTCAACATAGTTCTGGAAGTTTGGGCCACAGCAATCAGAGCAGAAAAAGAAATAAAAGGAATCCAAATTGGAAAAGAAGAAGTAAAACTCTCACTGTTTGCAGATGACATGATCCTCTACATAGAAAACCCTAAAGACTCCACCAGAAAATTACTAGAGCTAATCAATGAATATAGTAATGTTGCAGGATATAAAATCAACACACAGAAATCCCTTGCATTCCTATACACTAATAATGAGAAAGTAGAAAAAGAAATTAAGGAAACAATTCCATTCACCATTGCAACAAATAGAATAAAGTACTTAGGAATATATCTACCTAAAGAAACTAAATGTCTATATATAGAAAGTTATAAAACACTGATGAAAGAAATCAAAGAGGACACTAATAGATGGAGAAATATACCATGTTCATGGATCAGAAGGCTCAATATAGTGAAAATGAGTGTACTACCCAAAGCAATCTACAGATTCAATGCAATCCCTATCAAGCTAACAGAGGTATTTTTCACAGAGCTAGAATAAATAATTTCACAATTTATGGAAATACAAAAAACCTCAAATAGCCAAAGCAATCTTGAGAAAGAAAAATGGAACTGGAGGAATCAACCCTGCCTGACTTCAGGCTCTACTACAAAGCCACAGTCATCAAGACAGTATGGTACTGGCACAAAGACAGAAATATAGATCAATGGAACAAAATAGAAAGCCCAGAGATAAATCCACACACCTATGGACACTTTATCTTCGACAAAGGAGGCAAGAATATATAATATATTAAAGACAATCTCTTTAACAAGTGGTGCTGGGAAAACTGGTCAACCACTTGTAAAAGAATGAAACTAGATCACTTTCTAACACCATTCACAAAAATAAACTCAAAATGGATTAAAGATCTAAAGGTAAGACCAGAAACTGTAAAACTCCTAGAGGAGAATTAGACAAAACACTCTCCGACATAAATCACAGCAGGATCCTCTATGATTCACCTCCCAGAATTCTGGAAATAAAAGCAAAAATAAACAAATGGGATCTAATTAAAATTAAAAGCTTCTGCACAAAAAGGGAAAATATAAGCAAGGTGAAAAGACAGCCTTCTGAATGGGAGAACATAATAGCAAATGAAGCAACTGACAAACAACTAATCTCAAAAATATACAAGCAACTTATGCAGCTCAAGTCCAGAAAAATAAATGACCCAATCAAAAAATGGACCAAAGAACTAAATAGACATTTCTCCAAAGAAGACATACAGATGGCTAACAAACACATGAAAAGATGCTCAACATCACTCATTATCAGAGAAATGCAAATCAAAACCACAATGAGGTACCATTTCACACCAGTCAGAATGGCAGTGATCCAAAAGTCTACAAGCAATATATGCTGGAGAGGGTGTGGAGAAAAGGGAACCCTCTTACACTGTTGGTAGGAATGCAAACTAGTACAGCCACTATGGAGAACAGTGTGGAGATTCCTTAAAAAATTGCAAACAGAACTGCCTTATGACCCAGCAATCCCACTGCTGGGCATACACACTGAGGAAACCAGAATTGAAAGAGACACGTGTACCCCAATGTTCATCGCAGCACTGTTTATAATAGCCAAGACATGGAAACAACCTAGATGTCCATCAGCAGATGAATGGATAAGAAAGCTGTGGTACATATACACAATGGAGTATTACTCAGCCATTAAAAAGAATACATTTGAATCAGTTCTAATGAAGTGGATGAAACTGGAGCCTATTATACAGAGTGAAGTAAGTCAGAAAGAAAACCACCAATACAGTATACTAACACATACATATGGAATTTAGAAAGATGGTAATGATCACCCTCTATGCGAAACAGCAAAAGAGACACAGATGTATAGAACAGACTTTTAGATTCTGCGGGAGAGGGAGAGGTTGGGATGATTTGGAAGAATGGCATTGAAACATGTATACTATCAGGTAAGAAACGAATCGCCAGTCTATGTTCGATAAAGGATTCAGGATGCTTGTGGCTGGTGCACAGGGATGATCCGGAGAGATAATATGCGGTGGGAGGCGGGAGAGGGGTTCAGGATTGGGAACTCATGTACACCGTGGCTGATTCATGTCAATGTATGGTAAAACCAATACAATATTGTAAAGCAAAATAAAGTAAAAATAAAATTTTTTTTAAAAATTGTTGAGCACCAAAGAATTGATGCTTTTGAGCTGTGGTGTTGGAGAAAACTCTTGTGAGTTCCTTGGACTGAAAGGAGATCCAATCAATCCATCCTAAAGGAAATCAGTCCTGAATATTCATTGGAAGGACTGATACTGAAGCTGAAGCTCCAATACTTTGGCCATCTGATACGAAGAACTTACTCTTTGGAAAAGACCCTGATACTGGGAAAGATTGAAGGTGGGAGGAGAAGGGGATGACAGGGGATGAGATGCCTGGATGGCATCACTGATTCAATGG
The DNA here is from genome assembly GCF_016772045.2 of Ovis aries. Taxonomy (NCBI): domain Eukaryota; kingdom Metazoa; phylum Chordata; class Mammalia; order Artiodactyla; family Bovidae; genus Ovis; species Ovis aries. The sequence goes on from NC_056070.1 coordinate 3,919,777, forward strand.
ACATGAGTTTGAGCAAGCTCTGGGAGTTGGTGATGGACAGGGGGGACTGGCGTGCTGCAGTCCATGGAGTTGCAAAGAGTCGGACATGATTGAGCAACTGAACTGAACTGAACTGATAAAAGGAATGAACTTCTAATACTTCTACAACATGGATGAATCTTAAAAACATTATGCTAAGTGAAATAAATCAAACATGAAAAGACAAATAAATAAAACGAGCCCGGGTCAGAACCACTTGTTGACCTTGGAGAATCTCCTAGAGAGGCAAAAAGCAACTGGAATATTCCCTGGAGACACAGATGCTAGAGAAAACCATTTGGGGGAACTTATTTACCACAAGTACACTGGGGATGGCAGGTGCCATTTTGGAGTCTTCCTTCTAGCTTATTAAGGCCAAGAGCTTACCAGCTCACCAGCAGGCTGGCACTAGCCTCGAGTCCCCCAGCTAGACCACCCCAGGACCCAGCCCCTTCCCACCAGCAGGCCGGCAGTAGCCTTAGGACTTGGCTCCACCCACCAGTGCAGGAAACCCAGATTGGATCCTGGGTCAGAAAGATCCCCTGGAGGAGGAAATAGCTACCCTCTCCAGTATTCTTGCCTGGAGAATCCCATGGACAGAGGAGCCTGGCAGGATACAGTCTATGGGGCCCCAAAGAGTCAGACATGACTGAAGTGACTTCACACACACAACAGAAGAGCCCACACGATCCACATAGGGGCACATCTAGAGTGCATAGCTCTGGTAGCCAGGGAAAGCATGTTACAGGGCCCCACAGGGCATCTCTTACATAAGGTAACTTCTCCAAGATTGGGAAATGTGGCCTACATACCTAATACATAGAAAGAAACACAGGGAATTATCCAAAATGAGGAGACAGAGTAATATGTTCCAAACAAAGAAACAAAATAAAACCTCCAAAAGCAAACTAGATGCAGCAGACACATGTAATCGAGCTGATAAAGGGTTCAAGATAACGATCATAAAGATGCTTACCAAACTTGGGAGAAAAATGGATAAACATAGTGAGAATTTCAACAAAGAGAAACTATAAGGAAGAATCAAACAGCACTGAAAATACAATTATTTAAACTTAAAAATAGACTAGAAGGAATCAACAGTAGATTAGGTGATGTTCTGTGTGCTGTGTGCTCAGTTGCATCAACTCTTTGTGACCCTGTGGACTGTAGCCCACCAGGCTCCTCTGTTCATGGGATACTCCAGGCAAGAATAATGCAGTGGGTGGCCATGCCTTTCTCCAGGGGATCTTCCCCAACCAGCGCATCTCTATGTCTCCTGCACTGGCAGGTGGATTCTTTACCACTAGCACCACCTAAGAAGCCCAGATTCGGTGATACAAAATAACAAAAACAGCAGCTACAGAGTAACAAATCAGCAAAATGGAAGACAGTCATGGAAATCATCCGTTTAAGCAGAAAAATTAAATAAGAATTTTTTAAAGTGAGAATAGTTTAAAACACCTCTGGGACAACACCAAGCATTTGCATTATAGGGAAAAAATAATAAGAGAGATAAAGGGACAGAAAAATTATTTGAAGGAATAATTGCTGATTCTCCCAAACATTTCAAAAAGAGTTAACACCTATCCTCTCTAGCTATTCCAAAATATTGAAGAGGAATAAACATTTTTGAACTCATTCTTCAAGGCCAGCATTATCCTGATACCAAAACCAGAATAAGATAACAAAAAAAAAAAAAAAAGGAAGAAAGAAAATTCGGTATCATCATGGAGCACTGATGCAAAATCCTCAGCAAAATATTAGCAAACCAAATTCAACAATACATTAAAAGGATCACAAACCATGCTGATCATGTAGGGTTTATCCTGGGGATGAAAGGACAGTTCTTTATACAGAAATCAATCAATGTGCTACATTAACAAACAGAAGTATTTTTTAAATGAGCCAAAATCTTAATAAACATCTCACAAAAGAAGAGATGCAGACATCAAACATGTGGAAAGATACTCTATATCATATGTCATCAGTGAAACACAAATTAAAGCAACAGTAAGATATCACTATATACCTATTAGAATGGCCAAGATATGGAGCACAAATAACATCAAATGCTGGTAAGGATATGGAGCAACCAGAACTCTCATTCATTGTTGACGGGAATGTATAATGGTACAACCAATGTGGAACATAGTGTGAAAGTTTCTCACACAACTGAACATTTTCCTACCATACAAATCAGCACTTGCACTCCTTGTGCATTTACCCAAAGAAGCCAAAAACAAACATGTCTACTCAAAAACCTACATGTGGATATTTATAGTACATTTATTAGAAATTGCCAAGTCTTGGAGGCAACCAAGACGTCCTTCAGTAGGAGAAAGAATGATAAACTGTGCTACTTCCAGGCTGTGAAATATTATCCTACAAATTTAAAAATGAGCTGTCAAACCATGAAATGACATGGAGGAAACTTAAGTGCATATTACTAAGTGAACAAAGCCAATCTGAAAAGGCAACCTACTTTTTTATCCCAATTGTATGAAATTGTGGAAAAAGCAAAAACAGGGAAACAGTAGAAAGATCAGTGGTTGCCAGAGGTTGAAGGCAGGGAGATGAATAGGCAGAGCACAGAGGAATTTTAGGGCAATAAAATGATATTATAATGATGAATGTATATCATTATACATTTGTCCAAACCCCTGGAATGTTACAGCATTCTAATTGTATAATGATTGTAATGTGTAAGTTTATCCATTGTAATAAATGTACCACTCTGCTGGGGGATATTGATAATTGAGAAAGCTATGCATGTATAGGGGCAGGAAGTATATTTAAAAAAAAAAAACTTGTGTATCATCCGCTTAATGTTGCTCTGGACTTAAAACTGCTCTAAAACTAGTTTATTTTAAAAGGACATCAATGGCTTGTTGGTCTTACTGAAGTTAGATGAGTTTTTGAGTTAAAGACTAAAAGGAGTCACCTGAAAAGCTGTGAAGGGAGGAAGCAGAGCACAATGCTGTAAAACTTTGTACTATCTTGGGAATGTGTACATAGTTCAATAGCTCACAGCAGTGGGCACCTCTCATCAGCAGGGACTTTACAGGTTTCTTGTTCTGCTTTTCTCAAGTGGACTTCTGCATTGTCTGCTTTCCAACCAGACCGATCTTTACTAGATGAAGCCTCGGGAATATGTCAACAGATATCTCTAGGGATTTCCTTGGCTTCGAAGCAGAAAAAAGAAATTGTGGTATGGTGACATGGGCGAGATGTCAGAGATGTACCAGTGGGGAATGATGGATTGCAGGAGGCTCTACAGAAGCATCAGGAAATCAGAGACAGTCATCCTTTCCATACGCAGGTTTCCCGTCGGCATTGCTGTGGCCGGTTGAGCAACAGTTACTGAGTTCCTGCTCTGTCTCATGCACTGTCCTAGTGATGGAGAGTTAAAGGTACTGAGCTGAGTAAAACATGCTCCCTGCCTACAAAAGGTTCACAAACTAAGAGCAAGGAAGGAGGACCAAGAAAAAATTAACAAAAATTATAGGCACATAGAGCAGGAAAAGTTGTATAACCCAGACACAAAATAGCATGAGGATGATGGGAAAACTGTAAGGACCAAAAGTTTGTGGGGATGGAAATTAACAAGGTCTTTATGAATGATGTTATACTTGAGGCAGAGCTTAACAAATAGACTTCAGCAGTCTGTGTGTCTGCACGAGTCAAGACACAAGGGCTGAAATTCAAGGGACATGTTTGGAGATTGACAAGCAGTTTAATTTGCTTGGTGTCAGAAGAGCTGAGATGCACAAGCACAAAACCCAAGATGAAATCAAGAATACAGATGGATTTTGAACAAGCAGGTGACATGGTCAGATCATGATCAAATGAAAGATATTCTAATGAAGCCCATAAAACAGACTGGAATAGTGAGCTGAAGGGGCAGGAAGAGTGGGAAGGTGTCCTCATGGTGGACACAAAAGTGGTTGAAGGGAATGGAAGACAGAACAGTGACTGCAGAATGTTGCAGATTTTGACTTGATTCGACTGTGGGTGAGTTGATCATTTATTGACTGTGGGGGACAATTAAATGAGAAGTTGGAGAGAACACCAAGGTTTTGAACCTGGTGACTTGAAGGACACAGTTACTCGTAGATATAAAAATGTTAAAGGGAGTAGGTGGTTTCAATGGAAAGATGATTTCTCTTTGAACATGCTGAATTAGTGATGCTTGAGGACGTCCAGGTGAAGTCATCTAGCAGCCAGTTGAACCTGTGGGATTAGAGATTGGGACAGTAGAGAGGGGTAAGGAGGCCAAAATGTGGTTTTCTTTTTCACAAAGTGAAAGTGAAAATGCTTTTTGCTCAGTCATGTCCAACTCTTTTTGACCCCATGGACTGTAGCCCGCCAGGCTCCTCTGTCCATGGGATTCTCCAGGCCAGAATATTGGAGTGGGTTGCCATTCCCTTTTCCAGAAATCAGATTCCTAACTGAGGAATGAGACTCGAGTCTCCTGTGTTGCAGGCAGATTCTTCACCACTGAGCCAAGGAGTAGTTAATATGGATGTAGTGTGATAACAGAACTTTGGTTAGGAAAAACCTAATGGAGAAAGATGTGGAAGAATTGGCTAACAGTCAGAAGGAAGGTTTCATGAAGGAGGGGTACTCAGTAACATCAACACCACCAAATACTGGAAGAAGAAATCAAAACAAAACGGTGGGTTTGCCAGTTAGTGGGACAATGAGGAAACCTTAGGACCAAGGAAACAGACCGTCGTGAATCATCCACTGAAGTCTGTCTCTCTGTGTTTCAAGAGCAAGATGTCAGCCTGAGATTGAGAGCCTTGAGTGTTTCCAGGTTGCATGAGTTCAAATTCCTGCTCTTTTAAAGAGTTAAAAGCTCTTGACCAAGCAAGTCAAGCTCCCTTCCTCATATAAGGAGACTTTATATAAGACAAGCCTTATCCTCCTCATCTGTAAAAATATAGGATTTGTCCAGGGACCTTAGGTATAATAGGGCTTCCCAGGTGGCACTACCAGTAAAGAATCCACCTGGCAATGCAGGAGACCCAAGGGACAAAGTTTTGATCCCTGGTTCAGGAAGATCTTCTGAAGCAGGAAATGGCACCCCACTCCAGTATTCTTGCCTGGAAAAATCCATGGGCAGAAGAGCCCAGCAGGTTACAGTCCATGGGGCCACAAAGAGTCAGACCCAACTGAGTGACTGAACACACATGCTTAGGTACAAAAACATTGACCATAATAATGTTCATTGTTCCAAGTGGGCTGAACACTTGGATGTTCTAGTTCATTACACTGCATAGATTCGAAAGTAATCTTAGAGAACTACATAAAAAGGAAGCCCATATATATTTCTCATAGGTTAAACACGCATTTCATTTAATGTGTGCCACCCCTCAACCTGATACTTTCATTCTCAAACCAAGGACTTTGTTTAAAGAAAGAAAATAAAGAAGAGTACAGAGTACAAAAGCAAGAAATTCTAATTTACTGAAAAGAAAGATCACCTTTTAGAGCAGTTTCCATGGTTACTATGGAAACAAGCAGCTTGCAGACCTATGAAGATGATACCAATAACTACAAAAGAACATTTCAGAATACAAGGAGGTAACGACAGCTGTTCCTTCTCTATTCAGATATGTGGGGAAAGGTAAATGTGCTCCAATTATCAGCCAAACATGGACAATGCATAACATTAAATTATATAAAGGTGCTTGATGTTTCTATTCTACAGAAAACTAAAGTGGCCATAAAATGCAAAATACTTGATCCGAAATGCACTGTGGTTTTATAGGCTTAAGGCAGGAAGGAGAATGGGGTCTGTTTCCTGCTCATTCTTGTTTAATTGTTTTTAATGATTAAAAGGCTAGTGATAGTGTAGGCTGACTCTAGTATGTTTATGGGGGGTGAGAGAAGGGATAAAGTTCAGCCATTCGATTTTGCTTCTTAAGTAAGTCTTATGTCCCGTCTTTGCTGTTTGCACACCAAGCACAATTTCAACGTTAGTAACATACTGCTAGAGAACAGATCTCACAGGCAGGGACAGAGTGCTGGCCTAGCACGATCCTCTCTGAGCTATAAAGTCATACTTTGGCACACACCGAGGAGATGAGCTTAGCACGTGCTGGGCCTTAACCATGTCAGGGTGTATAAATGAGGGCTAGCCAGGCATCACAAATCATCCAGACAGGTGAATCACTAAGGAAGAAGAAAGCATTAACACAAGTTTCTCAACCTCATAAACATTGACATTTAAGCCAGATAAGAGTTATGCTGTGAAAAGGGGGAAAGCTATCCCTGTGTACAGTAAGATGTTTAGCAGCATTCTTAGTTTCTATCCACTCGTTTTTTTCTAGCCAAAGTTTACTATCACACTGTATCCATATCAATCACTCCTGTATGAGGAAGACAACCACATTTCTGCCTCCTTACCCCATCTACTGTCCCCATATCTAATCCCACAGCTCCAACTGGCTGCTAGATGACTTCACTTGGACGTCCTCAAGCATCAATAATTCAGCATGCTCAAAGAGAAATCATCTTTCCATTGAAATCAGCTTCTCCCTTTAATGTTCCTGTATCTTGAATAACTCTATGCCCTCTGTGCCCTCGGGTTCAAAATCTTGGTGTCCTCTTCACCTCCTCCTCATTTAATTGACCCCCACAGTCAATAAATGATCAACTCACATGCAGTTGAGTCTAATTCTGCAATGTTCTACAAACAGTGTGCTCTCTTTTTCATTCCCTTCAACCACTTGCATCCACCATAAGGACACCTTTCAACTCTTCCTGCCCCTTTGGCCCACTATTTTGCTCCATCTTACATGCTTTTACCAGAATATCCTTCGTGTGATCATGATCTGACCATGTCACCTGCTTGTTCAAAATCCATCCAATATTCTCGATTTCATCCTGGGTTTTGTGCACATGCATCTCAGCTCTTCTGACACCAAGCAATTTAAACTGCTTGTCAATCTCCAAACACGTCCCATGGATTTCAACCACCACATGCATCTCAGCTCTTCTGACACCAAGCAATTTAAACTGCTTGTCAATCTCCAAACACATCCCATGGATTTCAACCACTCTGCCCTGACCCGTGCGGACACACAGACCACTGAAATCTCTCAATTTGTAGAGCTTTGCCTCAAATATGACATCATTCACAAAGACCTTTTTAATTCCCCCCAATCATAACAAAAATGTGTCAGACATCTAAACTTGCTTCAGGCTATGAACCAGTAAAATATAAAACCAAACTCATAGATAATCACTTGATATTCTTGTTTCATCAGAGTATTTCAAAAAATAAATTCTTCTTTTTTAACAAAGAAAAAGAGGTTTTCCTAAACTGTGAAAATCCAAATTTCTCAATATTTCCCATATTGGAGAAAGTCTGTCTGTGTTTAGTCACCAAGTCAAAGCAAAAGTCCTGGAAAATTTCCCATTCCTAGTGCCATCATGAGATTCATGCAGACCATTTCTTACCAAAACCCAGTCATTTTGTTAAGTTTTTGCTTGTTTTTCTTTTTTTATTTATTTTAATTGGAGGCTAATTTCTTTACAATATTGTATTGGTTTTGCCATACACTGACATGAATCAGCCATGGGTGTACATGTGTTCCCCATCCTGAACCCCCCCCCACCTCCCTCCCCATCCCATCCCTCAGGGTCATCCCAGTGCACCAGCCCCGAGCATCCTGTAATACCCTGCCTTAACACTGGATGGGTTCAAAAGAACCCAAATTCTACACACAGAATTTGAACTGTGGGACAAGAGTTAAGAGGCAAGGGTTATAAAGATGAATCTTAGTAAGTCTAATTTATCTATAGAGTAGTTGCTAAAGAAATAAATGTACAATTTTTTCCAAAGAACAGCCAAAGTCATTAAGTAGATAATCATTTTATACTTTCAGTTTTTGAAATGAAGATCTTAGATCTCTGTGTGGTATTGGAATTCACAAAACTTATGGATGACTGACACTTAATCCCTTTCTGCTTTGTAGTAATAATTCTTTGGATTCATTCACAAAGAAAACACAAAACAAAACAAATCCAAAATACTAATCAGATATAGAAACTAGGAGAATTTGTAACAGAAGCCATTAGACTTCTTGGTTCTGGACTCAATTTATCTTTACCTCAATTTCTCATTGTTAATTCTTGGAGCTTGGTTACCTTATCTCTACAGCCCCTTCCCATGCTGACAGTACACACATTTTATTTTTTAAATCAAGAAACCAAATAAAAAAATATTGAGAATGGAAAGAATTCTTGAAACTGTGTGTCCCACTTCGATACTTTCAGATTCAGATTTGCCTAGACTTTGTAAAGGCATTATATTCTGCTTCAGACAGAACAACTAAAACCTCTCCCTCTGGAAGTCTTGGGTCATAGAGTATGTGCCTCCTATCACAGTACCGGGGAATGTCTTTTCTTCCATTTTGACAAGGCTATGAGTTTGTTACTCTATGGGAAAAAAGAGGATGTAGTCAAATTAAAGGGAAATCCCAAACCTCTGGCCTGGGGAATTGTGGAAAGAAGATATGAGAGAGAGTTAGTTCAGTTTTTTTTTAGAAACCTTCCATTTCCCCCAAGGAACTGCATTTCTGGTTTTTTCTGTTGTTACATGTAGAAGAGTTTAATAATCAACTGAATTTTTGAAGGAGAGAGAGACAAGAATATATACCTGATCATCCAAATTTCCATAATAGTTGGTGCATAGAAAATTCTGACTCTGAAAAGAGGAAACTTCCTAAACCGGAAAAACTAGACTACGCAAACCACTTCTTCTCAAGGTGGTCAGTTTTGGCAGATTGTGCTACTACTGTTATAATTTCTTGGACTACAGCTATATCCAAACACAAAGCCATAATGGACATCATTTTGGCCAAAACATCAGTAATTGTCTTTCTTTACAATAAAATGATTTTGTGCATGTAAAAGAGTTTATTACTCAGATTTCTTCTCCTTGGAAACAGACCGGCTGATTGGAGAAAAACCTCTGCTAAAAATGAAAATGCTTCCTAAACTTAAAAGGTGAAAACTGTGGTCTTAACCACATGACATTGTCCAAACTTAGTTTTTATTTCCTTGTAGAAAGATTTCCATATATGTTTTTTCCCCAAAGAGCATAGAATCTTATTCAAGTTTTTTAAATTGTTATTAACAATGGTAACATTGGAAACTCTAACATGGTGAGGTTCATGGCTACTTTTTCTGCTATATTCTTTATTATCATCTTATATATAGTGGAAAACTTTAATCATTTTTTTTGAAGTATAGTTGATTTACAATGTTGTGTTAGTTTCAGCTGTATAGCAAAGTAAATATATATATTTACTGAATATATATATATACAAATAAATATTTATATTTATTTCAGTAAATATATATATACTGAATCGGAAAAAAATTAAATATTTTTTTCTGGTTCTTTAAGGATTTCATATATGCTTTAAATAAGGTCTTAATGTACAGCAGGTTCAGATGAGCCCTGAAAGTAAAGGAACTGAAACTGGCAAAGATATCTTATTATGTGAATTCACAGATCCTGCCCTGAAAGTTTTTTCCCAGAGGTTTTGGGAAATGCCTTATGATTACAACAGAATCTTATTCTTTCTAACTTTTCACATCCTATCCTCACCTGGCTAGAGGCCCCACAGCTTTCAAAGAATCTTGATAATTATTTTATATAATACTACATATTTCTTTGGGCTCTTTCATTGTACTCAGATCTGTTTAGAGCTCTTAGGTTTTCATTATTTAGATTGGGGTTTTCCTTTAATGAGACTTCGCTGGTGGCTCAGACGGTAAAGCGTCTGTCTACAATGCGGGAGACCTAGGTTCGATCCCTGGGTCGGGAGGTTCCCTGGAGAAGGAAAAGGCACCCCACTCCAGTACCCTTGCCTAGAAAATCCCATGGACGGAGGAGCCTGGTGTCCATGGGGTCGCAAAGAGTCAGACATGACTGAGCGACTTTACTTTCACCTTACTTACTTTTACTTTAATGAGGTGTTAGAACAGAAGAGGGAGTGTGTTTCATTTTTATTTTGATTGCCACACACTCTTCTAACCCTTGCCCCCATATTGACCCCTCTGAAAAGACGATAATCTCATTTCCTGCATCATAAGAAAACTTCTTAACAAGTCAAGAATCAACCTAGATGTCCATCAGCAGATGAATGGATAAGAAAGCTGTGGTACATATACACAATGGAGTATTACTCAGCCATTAAGAAGAATACATTTGAATCAGTTCTAATGAGATGGATGAAACTGGAGCCGATTATATAGAGTGAAGTAAGCCAGAAAGAAAAACACCAATACAGTATACTAACACATATATATGGAATTTAGAAAGATGGCAATGATGACCCTGTATGCAAGACAGCAAAAGAGACACAGATGTGTAGAGCAGACTTTTGGACTCAGAGGGAGAGGGAGAGGGGTGGGATGATTTTGGAGAATGGCATTGAAACATGTATACTATCATGTAAGAAACGAATCGCCAGTCTATGTCCGATGCAGGATACAGGCTGCTTGGGGCTGGTGCACGGGGATGACCCAGAGAGATGTTATAGAGAGGGAGGTGGGAGGGGGGTTCATGTTTGGGAACACATGTACACCCGTGGTGGATTCATGTCAATGTATGGCAAAACCAATACAGTATTGTAAAGTAAAATAAAGTAAAAATAAAAATTTTAAAAATAAATAAATAAAAATTTTAAAAAAATCATAATCAGGTTTAGACAGTTATTTTAGCCTTTCTTTTCTATCCCACTGACATTAAACCCAAAATGACTCAAAATGTGATGTGTTCCATGCGATCTTTTCAAATATCCTTGAAACAGGCATGTGGTTTCAGTTCTGTGATGGAATAATTTGCTCCAAAGAATTTCAGCTTTCTGATCCTCCTTAACTGTCAGCATTGTATTTCTAGAAAATTCACCACAGAAGCTTTTCACTGGGCACAACCTTAAACAGCTAAATTTAAGGAGACGACCTGAGTCATGTATAAGAAATTCTAGACTCTTCCTCCCAAGACCCATGTAAGAAGAAAGGGACAAGGACTAAATAATAAAAAATATTTTCAAAGCCATTGGCTTCCAGATCCAAAATGGGAATATACTTTCTTTCCTGACTTAGCAATTGAAGAAAAGAACCAAGTTAACTGTGCAATTTCCTACCCTGCCCTTGTGGTTGGATTTGAACCAGTATGACATGTAAGACGTCTCAAAGGAGAGCAGAACAGTAGTGTTTTTAAATTCTTGGAACACCTGTTAACAGGTTATAGGGGGTTTATACATAGCAAGTAGAACTCCAGTCTTCACTTTGCTAGTTTAAAAAAGACTCATTAAAACACATTATTTGCCAGTTTCATTACTCAAAAGAATAGATGTAACTTTAAAGCCTTAGGCACTCTACAAACTGTGATTTCAAACTTTCCAAAAGCCTTCTTGTAAATTTGGAGCTTAAATACATTTCCCATCATTTTTTTAGGCTAAAATTGTTTCTGAATTAATATCTGTTTAATTACAACAGTGATTAAATAAGTCATTTCTTAATGAGCCAGCACATTGTACACATACTTTTCTATCAGTATTTATACAGTCATCTCGTAAGTATAATTGAGAGGTTAGCATAACATATGTTCAGGAAAATCAACAGGCAACTAGACTATTTAAAACAGAATAAAGATATTACATATTTAGTCATGGGAAAGTTCCAGTGAATATGGTATACTGAGGTGACACAAAGGAAGCCTCCATTCTACCACAAACAAATAGAAATGTTAATAAAAATAAATACTAATCATAACAACAGCAAATAAAACTGAGTGAAAACAGGAAAGAGAAACATCTATATACCTGAAAAAAAAGATAACTCAAAACCAGAAAGATGAGCTGAAAGCAAATAACCACACATGGAAAGACTCAGATAGGGACACAACAAGTCTGGGTTTAACATACTCAGGGAGGCAAAACATAAAAATTCAGGCCCAAGAAAAATGAGAGGATTGAACTGGGTCTTCTGAATAAAGCTGAGAGCATAAAGGGCTGCCCCAACAATATGCAAGATAAGGAATAAAAAATGCCTCTGCCCACTAGCCTGGGCTCACGTTAAGATTCCTACAAGGGACAGAGTGGGGTGATTTAACAGAGATTGCACTGAAGCATATTCTTTACCATATGTAGAATAGATGACCAGTGGGAGTTTGGTGTATGACACAGGGCACCCAAAGCGAGTGCCGTGTGACAACCTGGAGGAAGGCAGCGGGGCGTGATGAAGAGAACACACGTGTGCCTATTCATGCGGATGTACGGCAAAACCCATCACAGTGCTGTAATGACCCTCCAATTTAAATAAATGAACAGTTCCTTTAAACAATAGTATCATACCTTCTTTCTGAAGCAATGGATAACAGAAGAGTGTTTGTGAGTCGTTGAAGCCTTCATCCTAGCCCACGCTGAAGTGTGGAGTCTTATTCTCCTCTCAAGGGCCCAGAGATCCAAGAGCGACACATTACCCTAGACAGTGGTCTGAGACACTGAAATGCGTAGAGTCTTGACTCACACCAACCCCAAATGGCTCAGTGGGGATACAGTACCCCAGGGGACATGACACCCTCAAGGCAAGCTCTGCAGCAGATGAGCCGATAGCTCACCATGACCCATCACAAGAGGAACAAACCAAACAGAGAACTTGCATCTCAAGAATCAGGAAGAGTGAATCCATTTGGAAAAGTGTTGGAAATAAGTGTTTACAATATTCAAAAAGAGAAGGAGAGGGAAAGAGGCAGCACCACTGTATCCAGATTGAGAGCATTGTTCTGTCAAAGGAGAGAGGAGGGGGCAGAGCCCAGCTTTGTGTCTGGCCCGAATGCACAGTTTGCTTTCAGAGAGTGAAATATCCACGTCAGGAAATGCTGTTAGTTCATGCAAGTGACATCAGGAATTATGTTGAACCACATATGGTTCAGTAATCTTTTTCCTCAAGCTAGAAAGATTGCACTGACAAGAATAAAAAAACAATCCAATCTTTGACTTCTTGGCAGACTTCAGACTGGAAGTTTTATTTGCCATGTACCAGCTTTAATCCTCTTCCAAAGGTGAAACAAGAGGCCTTGGGGAGAATTTTGATTCTCAGCTCTTCCTCTCTAGTAAAATGACTCCTTTGCTGTAATTTTTTCCAGAACTGATAAATTCTATAAAGTTTTTTTCAAATCATGATTACCAAGTCGTCTTCTCTTTCCCTTGTTTCTGGTAATCTTCAAAGTAGAAAGAAATCCCCTAAGTAGAGCCAGGAGTGTCATTCCTAAAGGTCGGTGGAAGATTCAATGATAGGGTAATCTCAGTGAATGCTGGTTGCTTACCTGCCTATCAGCTTTCAATCAATAATCTTGTGTTACTTTGGCTTGGTTCATCTGTGAATCACAAACTAGTTTTCATCTAAAGAATAGTCAAACCCAGCAATTCCACTTCTGTATATATATCCAGAAAAAATGAAAACCTAATTCGAGAAGATAGATGCACATGAAAGTTCATAGCAGCACTATTTGCAATTAGCCAAGATATGGACACAACCCAGGGCTTCTCAGGTAGCTCAGTGTTAAAGAATCCACCTGCCAAGAAGGAGACACAGTTTTGATCCCTGGGTCAGGAAGATCCCCTGAAGAAGAGAATGGCAGCCCACTCCAGTATTCTTGCCTGGAAAATCCCATGGATGGAGGAACCTGGCAGGCTATGGTCCGTGGAGTCGCAAAGAGTCAGACATGACTTGGTGAATAAACAGCAGCAGCAGGATACAACTCAAGCGTCCATCTATAAACAAATGGATAAAGAAGATGTGCTAAATATGTACAACAGAATAATACTCAGCCATTAAAGGGAAATTCTCCTATTTGCAGAAATGTAGATGGACCTAGAGAATATCATTCTTGGTGAAATAAATTAGCCAAAGAAATACCAATATTGTATGAAATCACTTATATGTGGAATCTAAAAATTAGTACAAATGAAGGCATATAGCAAAACAGAACAGAGTCACAGATACAGAACACAAACTAGTGGTTAACAAAAGGGACAGAAAAGAAGGGAGGGGCAAATTTGGGGTATGGGAATAAAAGATACAAACTACTATGTAGAAAGTAGATAAGCAAGAAGGATATATTATATAACACAGGGAAGAATAGTTATTATCTTATAATAACTTTTAATGGAATTTAAACTACAAAAACATTGAATCACTATGATGTACACCGGAAAATAATATGTTATAAACCAACTATACTTCAATAAATTAATAATAAGTAGCCAAAAATACATGGCAGAGCTGATTAGCTTGCACAACCTTTTTGGACTCCCTCAGTCCTCAGTTATTTTATCATACTGCCTGTTATTAAAACCTGGGTGAGTTGCAGTTTGGACAGGCAGACATACAGGGAAGAGTAGGCCTCCAGAAAAATCGTAAGGGACTACTATATTAAGTACTTTCAGAATAAAACTTGAATATTATCAGAGGATAGTTGATTTTCGTATTTTATGGATGAGATATAAACATGTAACTGAGGATTAAAATGCACTGACTACCTAAGAGAGTCACAGCTTTTCTTCCAAGGAGCAAGCATCTTTTAATTTCATGCCTCTAGTCACTATCTGCAGTGATTTTGGAGCCCCTCGAAATAAAGTCTAACACTGTTTCCCCATCTATTTGCCATGAAGTGATGGGACCAGATGCCATGATCATTGTTTTCTGAATGTTGAGCTTTAAGCCAACTTTTTCACTCTCCTCTTTCACTTTCATCAAAAGGCTCTTTAGTTCTTCTTTACTTTCTGCCATAAGGGTGGTGTCATCTGCATATCTGAGGTTATTGATATTTCTCCCGGCAATCTTGATTCCAGCTTGTGCTTCCCCCAGCCCAGCATTTCTCATGATGTACTCTGCAATAGAAGTTAAATAAGCAGGGTGACAATATACAGGCTTGACGTTCTCCTTTCTCAATTTTGAACCAGTCTGTTGTTTCTATGTTGTTCTAACTGTTGCTTCTTGACCTGCATACAGATTTCTCAGGAAGCAGGTCAGGTGGTCTGGTATTCCCATCTCTTTCAGAATTTTCCAGTCTGTTGAGATCCAAATAGTCAAAGGCTTTGCTGTAGCCAATAAAGCAAAAGTAGATGTTTTCCTGGAACTCTCTTGCTTTTTCTCTGATCCAACAGATGTTGGCAATTTGGTCTCTGGTTCCTCTGCCTTCTCTAAATCCAGCTTGAACATCTAGAAGTTCACAGTTCACATACTGTTGAAGCCTGGCATGGAGAATTTTGAGCATTACTTTGCTAGCGTGTGAGATGAGTGCAATTGTGTGGTAGTTTGAGCCTTCTTTGGCATTGCCTTTCTTTGGGATTGGAATGAAAACTGACATTTTCCAGTCCTGTGGCCACTGCTGAGTTTTCCAAATTTGCTGGCATATTGAGTGTAGCACTTTCACAGCATCATCTTTTAGGATCTGAAATAGCTCAGCTGGAATTCCATCATCTCCACTAGCTTTGTTCATAGTGATGCTTCCTAAGGCCCATTTGACTTCACACTCCAGGATGTCTGGCTCTAGGTAAGTGATCACACCATCATGGTTATCTGGGTCATGAAGACTTTTTTGTATAGTTCCTCTGTGTATTCTTGCCACCTCTTCTTAGTATCTTCTGATTCTGTTAGGTCCATACCATTTCTGTCTTTTATTGTACCCATCTTTGCATGAAATATTCCCTTGGTATCTCTAATTTTCTTGAAGAGATCTCTAGTATTTCCCATTCTATTGTTTTCCTCTATTTCTTTGCACTGATCACTGAGAAAGGCTTTCTTATTTCTCCTTGCTCTTCTTTGGAACTCTGCATTCAAATGGCTATATCTTTCCTTTTCTCCTTTGCCTTTTGCTTCTCTTCTTTTCTCTTTTCTTCTTTTCTTTTCTCCTTGGAAGAAAAGCAATGACTAACCTAGACAGCATATTAAAAAGCAGAGACATTACTTTGCCAACAAAGGTCCACCTAGTCAAAGCTATGGTTTTTTCAGTAGTCATGTATGGATGCAAGAGATAGATTAAGAAGAAAGCTGAACGCCAAAGAATTGTTACTTTTGAACTGTGGTGTTGGAGGAGACTCTTGAGAGTTCCTTGGACATCAAGGAGATCCAACCAGTTCATCCTAAAGGAAATCAGTCCTGAATATTCACTGGAAGGACTGATGCTGAAGCTGAAACTCCAATACTTTGGCCACCCAATGCAAAGAACTGATTCATTTGAAAAGACCTTAATGCTGGGAAAGATTGAAGGCAAGAGGAAAGGGGGATGACAGAAGATGAGATGGTTGGAAGGCATCACCGACTTGATGGACATGAGTTTGAGCAAGCTCCAGGAATTGGTCATGGACAGGGAGGCCCTTCACACTGCAGTCCATGGGGTTGCAAAGAGTCAGACATGACTGAGCAACTGAACTGAACTGACTGAACCTAAGAAAGTACCCACCCAACAAAATGTTCCATCCCTATGTATCTAATCACTTTCTTGAATACATAGGAGACTTTAATCCATAATATGATCCAAAAATGAATGTTAGGTGGGAGTGATTAATATAAAGTCAGTATTCAGCATAGCAGGCAATGTTGATAGATGGCAGCTGGTTAAATAACTAAAGTGGTATTGTGTTATAAAGACAAATTTCCATTCAGTAAAAAACCTTGAGATAAGATGAAGCCTAATAATCATTACGAATGTGTATGCAGGAATAGGTAGGCATCAAGCGCTACAGATATTTAGTTGAAACTCAAAAAACTTAGAAATGACAGTGCTTCAGATTTTGACCTTAAAAAGCTTCAGGAAATTACAGAAGAACCCTGGAATTATCAACTAGAACAAAAGAAGAAAAACCTTTCATTATCCTTAGGAGAAATCAGAAGAAACATTTCCCCTGGGCACCCACTCCAGCAAGTCATGTACTTATCACATCCTATATATCATGTGACATCACTCACAACCCCTGAGGTCCAAACTAATAGCATGCCCTCAGAAATTACTAGGAAATTTAGCTTAATTTCTTACATGATTCTTGCTTTAATAGTCATGCTACCTTAACAGGGCCTCAAATCTTTCTTTGAACTTTTCTGAGAGAATAACAAAGAAATCCCATGTTCTTGAATTTGAGTCAGTTGTAGTGAAGTGGATGAACCTAGAGCCTGTTATACAGAGTAAAGTAAATTAGAGAAAACCAAATATCATATATGAACACATACATATGGAATCTAGGAAAATAGTACTGATGAACCTATTTACAGAAAAGAAACAGAGACGCAGACATCGAGAAGGGTCTAGTGGACACTGCGGGGGAAGGAAAGGGTCGGTCAAATTGAGAAAGCAGCACTGGCATACATAGAGCATAGAGCTAATAGCCCATTAGCAGGAAGCTACATGTAACACAGGGAGCCCAGCCTGGTGCTCTGTGATGAGCTAGAGGGGTGGGGTTGAGGGGGGAGGGAGGTTCAAGAGGAAGAGGATATATATATACACAAAATTATGACTGATTTGTGTTGTTCAGCAGAGTCCACTGCAACATTGTAAAACAATAATCCTCCAATTTTAAAAAAAACCCATGTTCTTTCATGACACTGAGATTAATCATAAGATCTATTGACTGTGTAAAGTTTTAAGGAAAAGTAGGCCTAAAAGTTTTGCTTAAAACTCTGAGAAGGCAGTGGAAAACCAAAAAAAAAAAAAATCAAAACTAGTCACAAAAATATCTCCATCAACCATTCTTAAATGATCAGACTTTACCATCTGGAATCAATTGCCCTATGATGGAGAAACAGATGTTCTGTCAAAGTTGCTTTGTGATCAAACAGGCCAAGAAGAAGGGTAGGGCCAGCTCCTGAAACACGCAAAGCCCTGTACAGAAAGGAGAAAATGATGAAGCAGATTGTCTTTGGCTAGAAGTGAAATGAGCAAGGGTAGGAGTTATGTTTTGGCTCACTCATAAGCCATCAGTCCTGAAGCTGACCAAGAATCACCTCCACAGTTAGTCCTTATGTTTCTGATACATAAGAGAACTATAAGCTTATCTCATTACTATATGTAATTCCTCTAGATATATATTCCATGAGGGCAGTGACTTTCATTGATTTTGTGCCTTGCATGAAGTAGGTCCTCATGGATGGATGGATGGATAAAGTTGCTTACCACTGAAATACACCCTTGGCTTGGATGCCTCTCCTGTCCCTTTTAGGTTGATACCAGCCACATCCAAAGCCCCTGAGAATCCAGTGTCTTGGTTTAGAAGGATGCTACGAAGGCCACCTCCTACAGGCTGAGAATGGAAAACACAACTGTGCAGGTTGCTCCATGGAGCTGTGACATTGATTTCTAATCTAAGCTGAAGTCCACTTTACCTCTAAAATGTGAGTTATCAGGATTTTATCAATTTTACCCTATCTGCTATTTAAAAATTAAGTCAATTATTCAGGCAGATAATCTTAGAGTTTTAAACTAAAGTATGGAGCTGTTCTTCATTTTCTGTCCTTTTTTTTAAAAAATAAAGGAACATAAGTTCAGAAGAATGTGAAGAAAAGCAAAAGATAAATTTTGCATGTATTTAAGTAATTTTTCTTTTTTATACTTGGTAAAATGGTGAATTATTGGCCCTCAAGAATTAAAGCAAACTTGTATTTCTGGGATAACTCCTACTTTGTTACTATCTAATATGTTTTTACATGCTATCGGATTTAATATGCTGATGTCTTATGAAGAATTTGGTATCCGTATTCATGAGAAACATTGGTTTGCAATTTTCTTCCCTGTTTTGTAGTATTTTTGACAGGTTTTAGCATCAGGGGCATGCTGGCCTCATAAAACAAGTTTGGGTATATTCCCATCTCCTTTATTTTCTGAGAAAGTTTGTATAAGATTGGTCTTTCTTTCTCAAATATGTACTAAAATTCAGCACTGAAACCATCTGGGCCTGGAGTTTTCTTAGAGTCAAAGACCAGTTTTGAGAACACATTTTACTCTTACCCAACTCACCTGAGAGAAAGGATAATAAACATCTTCTCTTGGCATCTCATTCAAAACTTTTGAGCCACTGTTATACAATCATCAGTGGTGACCAGGAATAACAACTTGTGAATTACTGGGATCAAAAATAGATATGATGTTCACAGGAAAAAAAATTGTTCCATTTTTTATTTTGGATGAAAGATGACCTGATTAGACCAGAAAATTAAAAGCCCAGTTAGGTAATCCAAACCCAAATCCAGCAAGTCAAGGCTTGGGTGACCAACACTCCCAACGTTTTTCAAAGTACACACAGTATAATTTGTCTTTTTTGTCCCTGGCACTCTTATTACTGCCCATATTCCTAATTTCTAGCAAAAAACAAAACATGACCGAGTCAGTCAGTGCATTGAAATCAGTTCAATGAAGTAAAAACTGCCAAGAGCAGGCAGATTTGTATTATAGATATATATATAATTTCTGGTTTTATCCCCCTATTCCCAAATTCAAGTCAGATTTTCAGGACTCTTTTTCACTTGTGCACATAGCCAATGAATACAGATGACTCCATTAAAAAAAGATTATGTATACTTTCAATGTATCATTTTGTACATTTTTCCATCCTCAATTATAAGTCTCAACAAACAGAACATCTGGTCTACCTGCCGTTCAGTCGCCAAGTTGTTTCCAATTCTTCATGACCCCACGGACTGCAGCACGCCAAGCTTCCGTGTTTCTCACCATCTCTCAGAGTTTGCACAAATTCTTGTCCATTGAATCAGTGATATCATCTGACCATCTCATCCTCTGCCACCTTCTTCTCCTTCTGCCCTCAATCTTTCCCAGCATCAGGGTCTTTCCCAATGAGTCAGTTCTTCACATCAGGTGAAGAACTCCAAAGTATTGGAGTTTCAGCTTCAGCATCAATCCTTCCAGTGAATATTCAGGGTTGATTCCCTTTAAGATTGACTGGTTTGATCTCCTTGCTGTTCAAGGGACTCTCAAGAGTCTTCTCCAAGCATCAGTTCTTTGGTGCTCTGCCTTCTTCATGCTTCAACTCTCATATCTGTACATGACTACTGAAAATACCATAGCTTTGGTCTACCTAAAGGACTACAAAATGCATTAGATTGAATGTATCAAAAGCCACTCAAAGGTGTTCCTACCAAAGGACAAAACATGGCTATAAAGAAGTAAGATTAAATTGTAATAAATAAACTAAAATATTGTCATTTCTTCTGTTAGCTGCTTACTTATTCCAGTGAGTATACAGTCTTATTTTAAGCAAGGAACCCTACTCTTAGAATGCCTTCGGAAGCTACACCCATTCTCCTCAGTGGAGTGATTTGGGTCACAGTTAACAGATGACAGGCAGCACTTGTAGCTGAAATGTGATGCAGGAGACCAGGGTTCAATCCCTGGACTGGGAAGATCCTCTGGAGAAGGGAATGGCAATCCACTCCAGTATTCTTGCCTGGAGAATTCCATGGACAGAGGCGCCTGGAGGGCTACAGTTCATGGGGTCGCAAAGAGTTGGACACGACTGAGTGACTAACACACCAACAGATGAGAGCCATTACTGACTGTGTTGGGTAATCTCCATTTGCCCCTCCAGAAGTACTCTCTGTACCTCCCCACTTAGCCTGTGTCCTGGAAGATTGGGCTGTACGGGCTGTATTAAGGCTCCCTGGTTGTCTAGTTTTCTCTCAGATTTGGCCAAAGGGAAGTACTGTCAGAAACTGGAAGGCTGGGACTTCCCAGTGGTCAAAACTCTCAGCTTCCAGTGCAGGGGGCAAAGGTTCAATTCTTGGTTGGGGAACTAAGATCCCACATACTGCACAGCACAGTCAAAACATATTACATTTTTAGCAAATTGGAAGGTGAAGAGAACGAGCTGAGAGATGTGGTTGCCTTCCTCCTCCAAAGTCCTCAGCTCCAGAGAGTGTACGGGATCTCCCATCCCTTGTTGATTTCCCATTATCCTTCTCACATATTTTGTAAACAGACCCTTTATTAAAGACTCCTCAACCACACACACACACACACACACACACACACACACACACAATGGGAGTTGATAATACGTTTCTTGCCCAGACACTAATTAATAAAGGAGTCAAGTCTGCCAAACAAAGTGGGTGATCAAGCTAGGTGGCATGTCTTTTAGCACAAAAGATAGACTATATAATCATGAGAGTAGTTTTTGGAATCGCTCATTCACTGGTTCTGAAGTACTTTCCAAAACAGAAGTTCAAAAATTGTTTCTAGCATATCCCAAATACCTAGTCTCTGAAGGTAACTACTTTGATGGAAGCGCCATTCATTTAGCTATTGAATTTCTGGATGTTTGCTGCTTTTAAACATCTCAAGACACTATCATCACATTTTGTGATTTTTAAAAATGAATGTTTCTCACTTAAAAAATAGGTACTTTGGAATTTCTGAATGTAACATCAAATTCAGGGTTAATACTTGTCCAGACAGCAAAACCAGGAAATAGTTTATTGCTAAAAAGAGAGACGGAGAGAGAGAGAGTAAAAAAAAATGAGAAAGAGATGTGTGAGAATAGATTGGACATAACAGGACACTAAGAAATAAAATTGTTTCCAACAAACACTTCATTAAGTAGATGTAAGTAAAATTTTCATGTTCTAAGGAATGGGTTGCCTTTGTAAAATCTGCATATGCTTGCAGAGTCCTTGGTTTCTTTAGACTCTTTAAAAAAAAAAAAGTTTTCTTTTTTTAAAGGACTCAATACCTAAGACAGAAAGTTGAAACCTGACCTAGTGGCCAGTTCCGTATTTGGAGCCAGTTAATTTCATAAAGCTGGTGTTAAGCTATTCACTTTCATTCCTCTGTACATAACGTACTATATTGAGCTGTTATTGTGGCTTAAAAACACATGACGAACATTTTGAATGTTCTCAGTGTTTTTAATTTAGATTTGCACAATCACAGAAATTAGAGATGGAAAAACTAGGATTCTTCCTCTTAATATAAAGCGTAGACCGAGGTTTGGGGCTTGGTTCCTCTTTTTCTGATTAATGAGGGTAGGGAGAGGGAGTGTGAAGAAAATCCTTTGGGCCATTGCTTTCATTATTTCAGGATTACTGAACTACTGTTATCTCTTTAATGGAGCACCATTACTTCAGTAATTTATCCTGAAGACCTAGCAAATAATGTTTCTCTCTTGGCATTACATTTTAAACTTATTGATTGACAGAGGCTATGTCTCTATGAACTGCAATATATTTGAGCAAAGGATGTTGTCACTGCAATTAACTATAATATCAAGATTGGCCTTAAAAAGGCAGCAACCATGGAACTCTCCAATCCCTTGTGTTTGGGGCCATAGAGACAACAAAATCCAGCCTGTCTTTTAGTCATATTTAATTCATATGATGGAATATTGGCACACATAGAATCCTATGTAGCTTATTTTGTTAACAATGATCTATATCTTTAATTCCTTTAATCTGCTCATAGTTCAATGTTTCTCATTTTTTCTGCTTGGAGCAAATGGTCTTTTAAATCCTCTATTTCTTTGGAGGTTCTCCTAGTTTTCTTTCTTTTCTCAAGTATAGTTCCATCTTAAATTCATATAGCTGAAAGGAACCTTGTAAATCATCTAGATGCTCATCTCATTTCAAATATGAGGAAATTAAACCCAAAAAGTGATTTGCTATTATTATGCTCAAACTTTCTTCTGATATTCACTAACAAGGTATAATGTACTGCAATTTTAACAATAACATTTGAAAAAGAATATAACCAACTTTCTAGAAGTTTCAGCCAAGTTTTTTTAACAGTTTGAAATTCTACTAAAATGTCCTATTTATTTCAAATTGGTTATTTCAAAACCAAAATCATAGTTAAGACTGTCTTGTTTCAATGTAACTGATAGCAGATCAAGACTGATTCAGCCCTGATCAAATGCTGTGCTCAGTTCAGTTCAGTTCAGTCGCTCAGTCGTGTCTGACTCTTTGCGACTCCGTGAACCACAGCACGCCAGGCTTCCCTGTCCATCACCAACTCCCAGAGTCCACCCAAATGCATGTCCATTGAGTCGGTGATGCCATCCAACCATCCCATCCTCTGTTGTCCCCTTCTCCTGCCCTCAATCTTTCCCAGCATCAGGGTCTTTTCCAATGAGTCAGGTCTTCACAGCAGGTGGCCAAAGTATTGGAGTTTCAGCTTCAACATCAGTCCCTCCAATGAACACCCAGGACTGATCTCCTTTAGGATGGACTGGTTGGATCTTCTCGCAGTCCAAGGGACTCTCAAGAGTCTTCTCCAACACCACAGTTCAAAAGTATCAAATCTTTGGCACTCAGCTTTCTTTATAGTCCTACTCTCACATCCATACACAACCACTGGAAAAACCATACCCTTGACTAGACGGACCTTTGTTGGTAAAGTAATGTCTCTGCTTTTGAATATGCTATCTAGGTTGGTTATAACTTTTCTTCCAAGGAGTAAGCATCTTTTAATTTCATGGCTGCAGTCACCATCTGTAGTGATTTTGGAGCCCCCCAAAATAAAGTCAGGCACTGTTTCCACTGTTTCCCCATCTATTTGCCATGAAGTGATGGGACCAGATGCCACGATCTTCGTTTTCTGAATGTTGAGCTTTAAGCCAAATTTTTCACTCTCCTCTTTCACTTTCATCAAGAGACTCTTTAGTTCTTCTTCACTTTCTGCCATAAGGGTGGTGTCATCTGCATATCTGAGGTTATTGATATTTCTCCTGGCAATCTTGATTCCAGCTTGTGTTCCTCCAGCCCAGCGTTTCTCATGATGTACTCTGCATAGAAGTTAAACAAGCAGGGTGACAAGATACAGCCTTGACGTACTCCTTTTCCTATTTGGAACCAGTCTGTTGTTCCGTGTCCAGTTCTAACTGTTGCTTCCTGGCCTGCATACAGATTTCTCAAGAGGCAGGTCAGGTGGTCTGGATTCCCATCTCTTTCAGAATTTTCCAGTTTATTGTGATCCACACAGTCAAAGGCTTTGGCATATTCAATAAAGCAGAAATAGATGTTTTTCTGGAACTCTCTTGCTTTTTCCATGATCCAGCGGATGTTAGCAATTTGATCTCTGGTTCCTCTGCCTTTTCTAAAACCAGCTTGAACATCTGGAAGTTCACAGTTCACATATTGCTGAAGCCTGGCTTAGAGAATTTTGAGCATTACTTTACTAGGTGTGAGATGAGTGCAACTGTGCGGTAGTTTGAGCATGTTGTGTTAGCTAGCTATATTTTCATATATGTCTCACTTCCTCCTTACCAGATATATAATATATCTATATATTATTATAGTATATATTATAATACATTATTAACATATTATATATATTATTAATCATATATAATAATATATTATACTACTATAAATTATATAATATAATACAATCATATACTATAATAATATACAGAATACAATGATATATAATATGTAATATATTATATAATTATATCATAAATATATTTTAATTATATAGTTATAATTTATAATAATTTATAATTATAATAATTTTATATTATATATTTTTACTTTTAATTATATATTATATATTATAATGCATTATAATATATAATATATATTATAATTATATAATATATATAACATGTACATTGTATGTAATATTATATATCATATATATATTATAGTATAATATAATTAAATTATATATTATATTATAATAAATAATATAATAATTATAATAATAATATATTATAATAGATTAACACAATTGATATACAATATAATATATTCTATATAATACATAATTAATATAATAATATATATTAATTATATAGTAATTATATATTATAATAGTTATACATATATGAATATATATTTTAACTATAATTTATAGTTTGTCATTTAGGTTTATAAGTCCATTTGGCCAGGTCAGTAGGTTTAGAATTTGGCAGTGCCTCTAAATTTTACTTAATTTCACTTCACGATGAAATTTTGCTGAGTAAATAGAACTAAGGGAATCACAAAATGATTGATTATAGGCTTTTTTAAAAATATTGCCTAAAATAGGAAAAGACATGGAGTTGAAGGTAAGAGAACCATTCTGTATTAAACAGAATTTTAGAAAGGCAGGTACTGACTAAATGTATAGAATGAAACAAGAGTCTTGTAAAGAACTATTTTATTCTTTATGGATATCAGTTTTTCCAGTAGTCATGTATGGATGTGAGAGCTGGACCATAAAGAAGGGTGAGCACTGAAAAACTGATGCTTTCAAACTGTGGTGATGGAAAAGACTCTTTTGATTTACTCTGACAGCAAGGAGATCAAACCAGTCAATCCTAAAGGAAACCAACCCTGAATATTCACTGGAAGGACTGATGCTGAAGCTGAAGCTCCAATACTTTGGCCACCTGATGGGAAGAGCCAAATCATTGGAAAAGACCCTGATGCTGGGAAAGACTGAGGGCAGGAGGAGAAAGGGATGACAGAGGATGAGATGGTTGGGTGGCATCATCAGCTCAATAGACAGGAGTCTGAACAAATTCCAGAAGATAGTGAAGGACAGGGAAGACTGGCATACTGCAGTCCACGGGGTCACAAAGAGTCAGAAGTGATTTGGTGACTAAACAACAACATTTCCTATAAAACATGGAAAATAGTTGATGGGCTTTACTAAAGGAAGATTATAGTAATCAAAGTACTAATTGGAATTAAAAGAGCAAAATAAAGTGTTTGAAGGATTTACAAAAAGTATTCCATGCTCTGACCACAAATGGGTACAGCTTCCTGTATAATCTGAGGAATGAAACTGTCTTCTCTCTCAGTGAACACCTGTTTTCCCAAATGGCTTCTTTTTGCTTGTTTTTGTTTTTTAATTTTTACAACTTTGCGTTGGTTTCTGCCATACAGTAATGCAAATCAGCCATGAAAGTGAACGTGAACGTGAAGTCTCTCAGTCGTGTCCAGCTCTTTGCGACCTCGTGGACTGTAGCCCACCCGGCTCCTCCGCCATGGGATTCTCCAGGCAAGAATACTAGAGTGGGTTGCCATTTCCTTCTCCAGGGGATCTTCCCGACCCAGGGATCGAACCCAGGTCTCTCGCATTGCAGGCAGACGCTTTAACCTCTGAGCCACCAGGGAAGCCATAATTATACATATATCCCTTCCCTCTCTAGCCTCCCTCCCCTCCTCCTGTCCCATCCCTCTAGGTCAAGCCAGAGCACCAGACTGTGTTCCCTGTGCTGCACAGCAGCTTCTCACCAGCTATCCATCTTACACACAATAGTGTACATAAGCGAATGCCATTTTCTCCATTCTTCCCATTCTTTCCTTCTCCCACTGTGCCCACTAGTCCAGTCCATTCTCTACATCTGCATGTCCATTCTTTCTCTGCAAATAGATTCATCAATACCATTTTCTAGATTCCATATATATGCAGTAATACACTATTTTTTTTTTAATTTTAAAATCTTTAATTCTTACATGCGTTCCCAAACATGAACCCCCCTCCCACCTCCCTCCCCATAACATCTCTGTGGGTCATCCCCATGCACCAGCCCCAAGCATGCTGTATCCTGCATCAGACATAGACTGGCGATTCAATTCTTACATGATAGTAATATACTATATGTTAGATGACACCACCCTTATGGCAGAAAGCAAAGAAAAGCTAAAGAGCCTTTTGATGAAAGTGAAACAGGAGAGTGAAAAAGCTGGCTTAAAACTCAACATTTAGAAAACAAAGATCATGGCATCCAGTCCCATCACTTCATGGCAAATAGATGCAGAAACGATGGAAACAGTTAAAGACTATTTGTGGCGGGGGAGCTCCAAAATCACTGTAGATGGTGACTGCAGCCATGAAATTAAAAGACACTTGCTCCTTGGAAGAAAAGCTATGACTAACCTAAATAGTCTATTAAAAAGCAGAGACATTACTTTGTCAACAAAGGTCTGTCTAGCCAAAGCTATTGTTTTACCAGTAGTCATGTATGGATGTGAGAGTTGGACTATAAAGAAAGCTGAGCACTGAAGCATTGATGCTTTTGAACTGTGGTGTTGGAGAAGACTCTTAAGATTCCCTTAGACTGTAAGGAGAGCCAACCAGTCTATCCTAAAGGAACTCAGTCCTGTATATTCATTGGAAGGACTGATGCTGAAGCTGAAACTCCAATACTCTGGCCACCTGATGCGAAGAACTGACTCATTGGAAGAGACCCTGATGCTGGGAAAGACTGAAGGTGGGAGGAGAAGGGGACAACAGAGAATGAGATGGTTGGATGGCATCACGGACTCGATGGACATGAGTTTGAGCAAGCTCCCGGAGCTGGTGATGGACAGGGAAGCCTGCCATGCTGCAGTCCATGGGGTTGCAAACAGTCAGACACAGCTGAGCAACTGAACTGAACTGAATTGAATCCAACTGAAGAGATCTGAAGAATATCTTGGAGAGATAAGAAGGCCTTCTTAAATGAACAGTGCAAAGAAGTGTAGGAAAACAATAGAATAGGAAAGACTAGAGATCTCTTCAAGAAATTGGGGGTATCAAGGGAACATTTCATCCAAGGATGAGCACAATAAAGGACAGAAATGGTGAGGATCTAACAGAAGCAGAAGAGATTAAAAAGAGATGGCAAGAATACACAGAAGAACTATACAAAAAAAGTCTTAATGACCCAGATAACCACAATGGTGTGGTCACTCACCTATGTCATTCTGACATCTTGGAGTCTGAAGTCAAGTGGGCCTTGGGAAGCATTACTACAAACAAGGAGGTGATGGAATTCCAGCAGAGCTATTTAGAATCCTAAAGGATGATGCTATTATTAAACTGCCATACTCAATATGTCAGCAAATTTGGAAAACTCACAGGACTCAAAAAGGTCTAAGAAAGGTGATGTCAAAGAAAGTACAAATTACCAGACAATTGTGCTCAATTCACATGCTAGTAAGTTTATGCTCAAAATCCTTCAAGCTAGACTTCAACAGTATGTGAGATGAGAACTTCCAAATGTACAGACTAGCTTTAGAAAAGGCAGAGGAACTGAGTTTTTGCCAACATTCGTTGGATAGTAGAGAAAGCAAGGGAATTCCAGAAAAATATCTACTTCTGCTTCATTGACTATGCAAAAGCCTTTGACTGTGTAGATCCCAACAAACTGGAAAATTCTTAAAGGAAATGGGAATACCAGACCACCTTACCAGACTCCTGAGAAATCTGTATGTAGGTCAAGAAGCAAGAGTTGGAACAACTGGCTGGTTCAAAATTAGGAAAGGAGTATGACAAGGCTGTATACTGTCACCCTGTTATTTTAACTTACATGCAAAGTACATCATGTGAAATGCCAGGCTGGATGAATCACAAGCTGGGATCAAGATTGCCAGGAAAAATTTCGACAACCTCAGATATACAGATGATACCACTCTAATAGCAAAAAACGAAGAGGAACTAAAGAGCCTCTTAATGGAGGTGAAAGAGGAGAGGAAAATCCGGCTTAAAACTCAACATTCAAAAATTTAAGATTATGACACCCAGTCTCATCATTTTATGACAAATAGATGGGGAAGAGGTGGAAGCAGTGACAGATTTTATTTTCCTGGGCTCTGAAATCACTTCGGACAGTGACTGCAGCCATGAAATAAAAAGACAATTGCTCCTTGGAAGGAAAGCTATGACAAATATAGACAGCATTTAAAAAGCAGAATCATCACTTTGCCAACAAAAGTCCCTATAGTAAAAGCTCTGCTTTTACCAGTAGTCATGAATGGATGCCAGAGTTGGACCATAAGGAATACTGAGTGTTGAAGAACTGATGCTTTTCAATAGTGGTGCTGGAGAAGTCGCTCGAGAGTCTCTTGGACAGCAAGGAGATTAAACTAGCTAATTCTAAAAGAAATCAACACTAAATATTCACTGGAAGGACTGATGCTGAAGCTCCAATACTTTGGCTACCTGATGTGAGCAGCTGACTCATTGGAAAAGACTCTGAAGCTGGGAAAGATTGAAGGCAAAAGGAGAAGCAGGCAGCAGAGGATGAGATACATGGCATCACCGACTCAATGAACATGAATCTGAGCAAACTCCAAGAGATAATGAAAGACAGGGAAGCCTGGCGTGCTGCAATCCATGAAGTTGCAAAGAGTGAGACACAACTTAGCTACTGAACAACAACAATAAGGGGCATCTAATTAGCATAAACTAGGTATGGTTGAAAGGGGTTTACTGTGAAAACAAAATACACTCCTCCCACCCCTATCACTTTCCCTTTCACTCAGGAAATTCCAAGGTTAAGAGATGGTCTTGCCTCCAGAACCAGGAACAAAGACTAAAATACATATTTCTCATTATATCACAAGATCACATTGGTATAAAAGGGGTGATGGGAGATGAAACAGTGGAAGAAACAGGTGTCCAAGTATAAAAGGATCTTATTAAAGTTATACGTATCCAGCAGTCATTAGGGAAATACTGAAATATTCAAAGGGAGTGATGTAGTCATATTTGCATTTTCCAGAGATGCCTCTAAGGAACGGTGTGGACAGTGGATGGAGGCATGCGGGACTGGCAGCCAGCGCCAGCGAGTACTGGGTAGAGCTCTGGCGATGCCACTGGAGAGCCACAGGCAGATGGTAGAGACAGTACAAAGGTGGATTCTGTGCGACTCCACTGGATACCTGAGGGGAGGAGTAAAGGGGAAGAAGAAATTAAGGGTCAATCAGATTTCAAGCTTAGGTGACCAGGTGGACAGTGACCCACGTAGCTGAGCACCCAGTAGAGACAAAGAAGGACTGGCTTTCGGGCAGGAGTCAGTGAGAACGCTTTTGGACTTGCTGACATCCCAGCAAATCATTCTAGTAGATATGCTAAGGAGGAAACTGGAGAGACATATCTGGAGCTCAGAAGAAGTACCTCACAGGAGAGAAAGACTTGGGAGTTATAGGCCTGTGGTTAGCCATGGATATAGCAGGTACTTCTAAGTCAAAGTGAAAGTGAAGTCGCTCAGTCGTGTCCGACTCTGTGACCCGTGGACTGTAGCCCACCAAGCTCCTTCTAAGTGAGCCCAGGTAAAAAGATATGATGCAGCCTCTTTGGAGCAAGCGTGCATGGAGACCCCCTCTTCACCCATAGGAAGGAAGCCTAATTGGAGGGTACATGCCTGAGGGGGCTTGAGCTCTGCGGCTAGGAGGGCAGGAGCCTGGATCTGCCTTAAGGAGCTTTTCGGCAACATGGCTCTTAGGAAGCACGTGGGCTCAAAGGAAGGCTTCTAACCGTAAAGGCCTCCTGTATAATGGCCACCATCTGCACCACTGTAGAGTCGAAACTGCTCCATGTGAAACCTGAATTATAGTGTGTAGTGACACATGAAGCTTTTGTATGCCATCAATCCTCATCACTCCAGATTCTTTATTTGCAAATGCACTTACTAAATTCATAACCTCAAAGTCAACACACAATATTTTTGTGGTCATTTGTGGAGTGTCAAAAACTCGAGTCCCCGACGTACACAATGCCAACTGAGGTTGAACAGCTGATAGTCTCCCTTCTTGTTTCTAGTCTCATGCGATAAATGAGTGTCTTTTTCAAGGCAGTTGGTATCATATATTTCACACTTTTGCACTTCTGGCTGGTAATTTAGCTGTTTAAAAATGGTCCCAGCATAGTGGTGAAGTGTGGTCTACTGTTCTAAACACAAGGCTATAATGTGCCTTATGGAAAAAATATAGGTGTTAGATAAGCTTCATTCAGGCATGAGCTATATAGTACTATTGGCTATGAGTCCAATGTTAATGAATCAATAATATATATTAAATAAGTTGTCTTTAAATAGAAACACACACAAACAAGGTCATGTATTGACCGATTTATGAAAGTGTGACCAGAGGCTTGCAGGAACCCAACCCTGTATTTTCCATACGATTATGCATGCTCAGTTACTCAGTCGTGCCTAACTCTCTGTGGTCCCACAGGCTGTAGCCCACCAGGCTCCTCTCTCCATTGAATTTTCCAGGCAAGAATACTGAAGCAGGTTGCCATTTCCTCCTCCAAGAGACCTTTTTGACCCAGGAATTAAACCTGCATCTTTGATTGGCAGGCAGATTCTTTACCACTGTGCCACCAGCAGTGGTTTGCTATTCATTAATCCAGTGTTCACAGTGACTGTATAGGATATAATTACTGCAAATAACAAGGATTAACCATATTTGCAGAAGTCTAGAATGAGCCACGGAGAAGGCAATGGCACCCCACTCCAGTACTCTTGCCTGGAGAATCCCGTGGACAGAGGAGCCTGGTAGGCTGCAGTCCATGGGGTTCCTAAGCGTCGGACACGACTGAAGTAACTTACCAGACCAGCAGCAGAATGAGCCAAGAGCCACATCAGTCCTAAATGAAGCTCCTAATTTATTTAAAACAGCTTATTATACACTCACCTAAGGTTCGGGGTAAGGTATTGTTGTTGAGTTGTTATTTGGGTTTCTGAGGATGGGGCGGGGCTGAGGGGAGATTTTCTCTCTGAATCACCTGATCATTGATTGCTGCCATGTGAGCCGAAGAAGTAAAGCACATCATGGAGTCCAGGGTCCCATCCTGCCATGTATTTGCTCTGTGATCACAGGCAAGGGTTGGCTCTCTGAATTTTCAGGCCTTGCCCATGAAACCAGGCCATGACACCTCAGACCCCTAGCAGTTCTGACAGCTCATGATTCTGTAGCCAGTCCCAAAGCAAGAGACACTGCCATCCATTGTGACATTAGGACGGCATAAGACTTGGGAAGAAGATTTACTGTAGTGCATTTCCTATATTCCCCCAGAGCAACCTGAGGACAGATTCATTAGATTATTGATTTAAAGATTCTGCAACTCTTGTCTAATTTTAACTTTTATGACAGTAATAAACCCAAAGGAAAACTACAAAACAGCAAAATACTCATAATTATGTTAAACTTAAAATGGCATTAAAAGTAGAAAAGAAAAAAGAAAGAGAAGAGTGCCTAATTGTAATTATTTAAAGCAAATGACTTCAACGATCAAGGCTGGACTGAAATGCCGTGCATACCCTCTCTCTTTTAGGTCTCTCCAAGGGACCCCAGCATATCTTCCCAGCAAGTGAATGCTCCATTAAGCACTTGGCGAAGGACCGGATGGACATGTGTGACCCAGACATTTCCTCGGAAGGTTAGCTTTCCAGATGGAGTCCTCATTTTCAAATATGTGTAGGATTAAGATGTAATCCACTATTTCAAAGAATACAACAATACACAAAATACATGCTCTGATTTATTTTTCCTCTTCTTTAACTGCAGAGGATACATCAATAAACAGAATTTTTCTTCAACAAAAGGTATCTCTCTTCCAAATTAGCAAAGGGTAACCTCAGGTATTAATTGTAATGGAAAACGTTGACAGGATTAAGCATGCACATACAAAGGATCTGTGCACACACACACAAATTATCTAGCCTTATCATTTTCTTCAACCAAATGAAAAAAAATTCACCATACTATGTGCAGGCTCAGATCTAACATCTGAGGGGTCCAGCCACTTCTCTTCCTCCAGTGCCATCCCATACGTGGAGGGGTTTTTATATGCACTGGTGTATTCACCAGCACACACTGACAGCCCAATGGCCTTCCTCAATGAAAAAGCCCTTGCTGGTGCTGGCAGTGGTTCAGCGCCACTGAGCTGGGGAATTCTGAGATGCTGGGTACTCAGGATGCGGGCTAGAGGTGAGCATCTGGGCTACATCCTTTTAGTTCCTCAGGTTCCTCACCCTGTGGGAAGGGATAAAACCAAACTGGCATCTCTCCGAAGATGTAATTTTCTTCTTTCTCCACGTATGATAATGCATGTGTCTTTCCGCAGTTTTTGTTAAGTACTGCTCCAACTCTAAACATCTCAGTATGTTGAAAGCTGTTTCTCTTGGAGGATTCAAAGCGTAACAATGTATTGCAGTGTGTGTAATACACTTGTAATTGCATGAGCACTCTGGACTTCTGGCGGAGTGGAGAGTCTCTTCTATACGGAAGCATCTCAAGACATAAAATGAATAAAATTGGTGTTTCAGTGAGAAACAACTGTACATTCCCCGGCACATTTATGAAATACAGAAATGTAACCTCATTGCTCTCCCTCCACTTGATCGTCTCCTCTAGAAGCGCCATGAAAGCTCTGAGGCTGCAGGACTCTGTCTTTGGCACCTGGCCCAGTGCCTAGCATCTACTGAATGGTCAATAAATGTTTATTGAATCAATACATTTAATTCACCCTTTTAATCGGTAGAACGTCAGTGCCTCTGCTCCAAACAATTGGATTAATTTCAAAACCCACATAATAAAGTCAGTCTGTGTTCGCCATCCCACATCTCTTTCTGTGGCTGGAGATGTTTTTAATCTTGGGAAATGCATGGGGCCGGGTGGTGTGCTTGCATAGTCCACATTAGGAGAACCCAACTTCCTTCTCTGGGGCTGCTCAGTTATGTGTGTGCTCATCTTTTGACTTTAGGCAACAGACTGGGTCCTGGCAGCAGTCGCTGTGACGAGACGGCCGCTGGACAGGAGGAGAGCTGAGGGTAAGGCGCCCAGTCCTCACCCACTTCAGAACATCTTCACGACGTACCCGATGGCCCCACAGCTTCGGCCGGAAGCAGCCAGGACCCACGGTCTCTCGGTTAGTGTACTTTGCTCCTGTCGTCTCTTCCTCCCTAAATGTCCTGGTGCTCAGAAGTCTGCATGGCCAGAGGCAAGCGCAACATGGAAGCTGTCAGGAGCTGATGAAAGGCAACGGTGCCATCCTGCTCCTGTTTCTTCACCAAAAAGTCGGGGGGCAGGGGTGGATGTCTCTCTGGCAGTCCAGAGGTTAAGCCTCTGTGCTTCTGCTGCACAGGTTCAGTCCTTGGTTGGGGAACTAAAATCCCACAAGCCATGTGTTGTGGCCAAAACTCATCACAATAAACTCAAAAAATGGGCAAAACACCCACTAATAGGCAGCTAGGCCATCAGCCCAGCATCCACCTCAGGAGGGTTTCCAGAGACCCAGACCCAATGACAGACATCAGAGAGACAAATAAGTAAGGGGCTGGGGGAGGGGGACAAATCAGCTTTATAAAAAAGAAAAGCCCCACTGCTGTTCAGGGGATCCTAATTCCCCGACCACGGATTGAACCTGAACCCACCACAGTGAAAGCTCAGAGATCCAACCACTGGACCACTGGAGAATTCAGCCAGCTGACAAAAGGCAGGAGGCTTTTGGTTGCTTTTCCCGAAAAGGGGGGTGTTTAAAGCATTTCAACATTTTTAAAGTGATGTTTGTAGCCCCTTAAACTAGATATACAAGACAAAAACACCTTTAGATTTACAAACTTAGTTAAAAGACCTGCAATGATGCTGTCCTCATGTCACGCATGTGAAAAGAAGGTAGAAAACCACAGACAGCGCACCCAGGGCTGTGGCGAGCTGGGCCCCAAGCGCAGCCTGGACCAGGGTCAAGAAAGGGCAGCTGCCCAGGCGCCCCTGCTGCCCTGCCTCCCACCTGCTGGGGCCCTGGGTGCCCCCACCAGCCAACCTCTGTCCTGGCTGGCACAGGAGCCTTAGCAACAGACAGGTCACATTCTCTGCTCTCACGGGGGACCCACCAGACACACCCATGGGCAGCAGTCATCTCACCACTCTTTCTAGGTGGAGTCATGCAGGCCTACCGCACAAAGCGGTCTATGGCCAAGCAAACCTCCTGACACGCATGCGCAGTGCTGCACGTGATCTCAGCTGTTACAGAAACCTCATGAAGGCACAGGCGCAGTGCTACAAACGAATCTCAGCTGTTACAGTCATTATTTACAAAATGTGGGGCGAGAGAGCCTGAACAGGCCATCTTGGCTAATTTGCTCTTTCCCCACACCCTTCCAACCTGTGCTCAAATACTATCCCCAAAGAGGCCCATCTGACCGTCCTGTTTAATACTGCAGCCCACCTCCAGCCAGAACCCTGGACTCTCTTCACCCAGCTCCAACCTCTCATTTTCCAACCTCTTAGCACCTTCAAGCGGAGAAGGCAATGGCACCCCACTTCAGTACTCTTGCCTGGAAAATCCCATGGATGGAGGAGCCTGGAAGGCTGCAGTCCATGGGGTCGCTGAGGGTGGAACACGACTGAGTGACTTCACTTTCACTTTTCACTTTCATGCATTGGAGAAGGAAATGGCCACCCACTCCAGTGTTCTTGCCTGGAGAATCCCAGGGATGGGGGAGCCTGGTAGGCTGCCGTCTATGGGGTCGCACAGAGTCGGACACGACTGAAGCGATTGAGCAGCAGCAGCAGCACCTTCAAGAACAGCGAGACAGGCAGCATCCGCACAAAGCCCTTAAAAAGCTGAGGTTGTCAGAAAAGGAGCCAGGAACACGGCCCTGAGACCGCTCCAAGTACTGTGGAGACACGAGGGAAAATAAATGTAGAAACGGGAGAGCCAGGCTGGAATAGAATGAGAGCGGGAATCCAGCGTTTGCTCAGAGCCTGGAAAGAAGTGAGCTGGCCTGGGTGATGGCAGACGAGGGGCACAGATGTGGCCTCTGGCAAGTAGCGCCCTACTCTCCAAGGCATCGCCCTCTCTCCGAGGTTTCAAGCACACCCGCCTTTTACCAGGTCCTCTGTGTGCAGAGCTGTGACTGCACAGGGACCATAGCTACTTCTGGGTAAGACACGCCTCTTCCCTAGCCCCGCCCCCACAGCCCTCTGGGGAGTGCCCAACTTTTGCCAGCCCTGTTGGACACATGCCAGCAGAAAACGTGATGGCATCTGAGTGGCTGCATGTGTTCAGTGAGTGGTGATGTTCTCCGTGTACAGGGAACGTGGAGAAATCCAACCGCAAACAGCACTGCTCTCCTCCCAGCCCCATATTTGTAGAATATTCTGGAAGAGGCTCAACTCATACAAAGAAGACCTAAACTGACAATGCTCCCCTACAACCATCAGGAGACCCTCAAAACAGTCACTTTGGTCAGAAAGGGAAAAGAAGCCTGCTCAATCATGCTAAGGGGTGAGGGGTGTGTCTGGGATCAATAGAATTTCAAGTAGTCTCATTAAACAGTTTTGAGAAGGTCACATGGAACAATGGTATCTCTGACCTAAGCATCCAAGCCTGGGTGTTTTCCTAAACAAAGCCCCTCTCTTCCAAGTAGTCCTCAGATGAATTAGAAAAATACATGCTGCACAGATTTCTTAAATTCCCTGTGTGGGACAATGGTTAACTGTCTTCTTTGTCCCAAAGGAGAATAGTTGTTTGTGGTATCAGACCACATGTGTTAGCATCTTCCCTGCCCTCCTGTGCTTGGCCGTGGGGCTGTCAGCTTGTAAAACATTTCTATCCCACAGTGTCACAGTCAATCACTAGAAATTTAATTTTACTTTTACACTTGTCCAGCCCCCCGGGCAACACATTACTTAGTCATAACAGAAAACATCCATCACGTCTATTTTCTCTCTAATCTAAGTAAAAACTCAAATAATATCATGAATCTAAAACTAGAAGAAACCATTGTAATTTCCTGGCCCTAAAACTGAATGCATTTTAAACCAAGTTTTAGACAAAATTTCTTTTCCTTTTTTTTTTTTTTTTTAGCTTTCTAAACTATCTAGATCTGGTTTTCTAATTATTCATCTGTAACTAATCTAGAATACAAAACTATGTTAATCCCAATCTCCCAATTTATTACTTCCCCCCGTATTTCCCCTTTGGTGTCCATGAGTCTGATTTCGAGATGAGAGTGTGTTTCTGTTTTGTAAATAAGCCCATTTGTATCATTTTTATTAGGTTCAACATGTAAGTGATATTGTTACGATAGATACCAGCACCCGGCTCCTCCTCACTACAGAACATCTGAAGGAGCAGCTGTGGTGTCATCGGGGTCCTTTTCTGGATGTCCCAACCATTCTTGTCCCGGAAATCTGGTTCGTTCTGCACAGTGATTATTCTGGAAGCACATTTCAGATGTGCACCAGCTCAGAAATGAGTCAATGAGTCCTCCCACCATCACTTAATAGAAAATAAAATCCCAGTGGGTCTCAGGCTCCACTGTAGCCTCCACACCAGCCCTGTGGAAGGCCGTGGCTTTCCCCAGTGTCTTGAACTTTTCCACCTTCACGCTTTGTTCACACATTTCCTCAGCCTGGGGTGTCCTTTTCCCACTTCGTTCCCTGGGTTGAAATCCCATCTATCCCAGATCTCAGGCTCCTCCCTAGATACCCTACTGCCACCTCCAACTGGCTAGATCTGAAGTGCTATTCCAGCAAAATTTCGGCACACCTGACCTTTGGGTCAGATAGTCATACTCAATCCAAGGCCACTGAGTTTTGGAGACATTCGTCACCTGTATAACACACTCAGGAAGAGGCTCTGATCGTATGAGCAAACTGCCAAGATGAAAGAAAAAGAGAGAACACACTTCTCCACTGATCCACAAGTGATGACTTAGGGCCAGGTCCCATGACACACAACTCTCTGAGCAAAAGCTTTACAGATCTCCTGCTGTATGCAGGAAGGATGTGACCCCAGAGGGAGAGCACAGGGAGTTTTGGCTGTGAGGAAGTTGTTCTGTGACCTGATGGTAGCAGTGGCAACACAAACCTCTGAATGTGGCAAATTCATAGAACAGAACCCCAGAAGCAACTTTCCTATATGATGGTCTTCTTTTAAACCGTAAGTGTTCTACTAGAAACGTATACATTAATAATCAGTCATTATTTTTCTGAAAACAGCCGTCAAGCAGGATCTAGTTAATGCCCTACTTTTGACAGGAGCCCTGCTCCAAGATGATGAACAGCACTGGCTTTGTGTTTGGGAGTGAGGGGAGGCGACTGAGGAAAGAGAATGTTTTGTGGAAACAATACTGTACACTTTGCAAACTTTGGCCTTGGTGTATGCAGCACCAGATTTAATTTTCAATTTCCTTTCCCACATACCTTAAAAGAATAATTTCATACAAATATCATATACCAATTGTTATGTATGGCTTCTCTTCACCTGACCTAGATCTTTATATTTATTTTCACTCATTATTTCTTATCTAATTAGCTTAGTTATTTCAACTAAACCTGGCTTCAGGGCATGCAGGCAATTTGTTTCAGAGCCACAAAACTATGTGTGTTTTTATTGTTACTAGAGTTTTCCAAAGTCTGCCCTAATTTCATCATCTGTGACATAATTTATCAGGTTAACAATCCATTTCTATATTAGTAGCAATTTGATGGCCACAATAAAACCTTAACATGTGAGTCGTAAATTATCTGATATGCTATCTCTTCCATTGTTTCTTCACATTAATCTAATTTCCATCCTCATCTCATTTTGTAACAATCCTAATTGAAATCCACCAGGGCTTAGTTAAAATTCAGGCTCAAGTGAGAAACGATTTAAATGAGTTCTTAATGGAACCCAGAGACCTGCCAATTTTAAAAGCTGCCTAATGCCTAGCCAGGTTATAAAAAGCTTCAGCAGTGAAAAAGGTGCAGCCCAGATTCTCAGCAGATCTGACTGAGGGCGATGGCAACCAGGCCAAGGTTTGAAGTTTGGGGGTTTTTCCACAGAGAATGCAAAGACAAACAAAACATAAAACTCTCTGCTTATTAAAGTTTTAAAAAGCACGTGCACTCAGCCAGGTTATCTACACTGTATGTTTTATGGTGTGTCTCTGTTTTGCATAACAGCAACTGGAGTATATAATCAACAACAAAAATGAACAAAAGTGGGTTTGAAAACTTTTTAGCAAAGTATTCACACTAATTTCCATGGACTCTGCACATGAAGTCACTGGGTTATAGGAGGGTAAAATTGTAAGACTCAAAAAAAATGTTTCTGTTAAGGACAAAATGGTTACCTCAGTTCTCTGCTTCAGTTAAAATTGCTTTAAGGGAGGGCAATTTGACCTAAGGAAAATTTAATAGTGGCTGGGCTAAAACTAAAAAATCAATATATATATATATATATATATATATATATAAAGGAGGGGAAGTTTTTTCTAATCACATGCCTCTAGACTTTCCCAGCTTTAAAAACACCGCACCATATTCTCTAATTTGGGCTTGTTACTTTTCTCTCTCTGGGAAAGATTTTAATGGTAGAGTACCAGAAACCGCACCCCCATGACAGGCTCTTCTACCACTTTCTCACTGAAGAAAATCCTAGATGCAAAGTCTAAGGAAACTCCTGCCCAGAAAAAAAGAAAGCCCTGGAAACCTGAAAACTCAGTTTCATGGTATCACATACAAATCATCATCACATACAAATAAGAGAGAATTTCTTCAGTCAAGAAATTGCAGTGGTGCAAAGCTGAAACTCCAGTCCTTTGGCCACCTCATGCGAAGAGTTGACTCATTGGAAAGACTCTGATTCTGGGAGGGATTGGGGGCAGGAGGAGAAGGGGACGACAGAGGATGAGATGGCTGGATGGCATCGCCGACTCGATGGATGTGAGTCTGAGTGAACTCCGGGAGTTGGTGATGGACAGGGAGGCCTGGCGTGCTGCGATTCATGGGGTCGCAAAGAGTCGGACACGACTGAGTGACTGAACTGAACTGAAAGTAAAATAATACATCGTAACTGTAAACAGAGGTCCCACCTGGACCTCTTTTTTCTGGTGCTGCTACACTGGCTAGCTAGCAGATTCCTCTGTAAGAGTACCTGGGATTCGGAAACCATCAGCTCAGCAAACTAGCCATGAAACATTGTCTCCGTGCAGCGCCCGGGATAAAAATCAGATTGGGTCTGCAGGGAATCAGGCAATGGAACAAAGAGACACTGCCTCACTCTGCTTCCCCTGCTGACTCCCTGCATGGGACTCACACTGGGGGCTGCCAAGATGACTTCTGCTGGCAAACGCTATTTCCTTAGCCTGACAACAGATTTCATTATTGCTGATCCATCGTAAGAAGGAGGAAGCCCACTTCAAAATGTCATTTCCAACAGCGGCCGTGGATTTGTGTAGAGCCAGCCACATTCTCCTGGACTCCCTCGTGAGCACTGGTGGAGAAAGGGCATACACTCTGGCCAGAGAACAGGGCTGTACAGAGATCAGACCCAGAGTCCTTCAGCACACACTCTACCAGCTCTCTGAGAGCCGAATGTAAGACCACAGTAATGAGAACAGGTGTCGGGGACACAAGGAAGTGGGGGGATGAACACCAGTGAACAGACACTTAATATGAAGCCTAACAATTATGTTCTCCCATTCTGAGGGGTGTCTTTTAATCTTGCTTATTGTTACCTTTGCTGTGCAAAAGCTTTTAAGTCTGGGTGGAGGTCGGAGAGAGAGGCCCAAGAGGGAGCTGATTGATTATATATATATATTAGGCTGATTTGCATTGTTGTATGGCAGAAACCATCCCAACATTTTAGAGTAACTTTCCTCCAATTAAAAAATAAATTAATAAAAAATCATACATGAAACATAACCTTTAAAAATTGTGAGTCACTATGGTGTATAACTGAAACATATAATACTATGCTTCAACAAAAATAAATAAACAAACAATATAAAATAAGAAAATACCAAAGTATGCCTTTGGACAAAAACATGGCAATGAAATAAATATATTAGAAAAAAAATATATATATATATATATAGTACTAGTTCCATGAATGGTATGGTCAAAAATAAGTCAAGAATTAAAGTGCTATCTAGCAATATTAAGTAAAACACACACACATTCCCAAAATGCCTTTCCCTCAACTAACAGCAGATAGGAAACTTTTGCAACTACTTAATTAATAAGGAGCCTAAACCTTAACTTTTTCAGCTAAACTATTAGAGAGGTGAGTGTGTGAGCACTCTAATGTGTGTTATCTCAAGCAAAAGACTCTTTGGTCATACCTTCTGTTGGAATTGCCTCCGTTCTCCACGTGGCTATCTCAGCACATTATTGGGGGCAGGGGGGGTGGAGGTGTCCCACTCCGACCCCGTCAGTTTGGAATGAAAAGCCCTGGGTGGCTGTGCACTTTGATCAGAGAGGACCGGGAGGGGAGACAGCATCTGAGACCCCGGCTAGCATTCATTGCACTACTCCAGGCAGCGTGAGGCGATTGATGGCTTAATCATCTGACAAAAGAGAGCTAACAGGAGGGAGAGAAAGTGCCCATCCTCCTGACTTGACTGCCCTAAGAATGTCATCTTAGCCTCTCACAGTTTAGGGTCTAGGACCCCAGACAGATCCATCTCTGTTCCTACATCTTGGAGTAAAGGATATGAGGCTGTTGGCTGGTGCAATATGAGCAACCTCGAAATAGACACTGGACGTGTTTACTCTACAAATCATGTCTTGTTAAGTTAAAATTGGGGGATGGCTGAGGAGTCATGGTCCTTCAACCCAGCCACCTCATTCCTTGTTTCCGAGAGCAACGCATATTCAGAGAGGAAGACCAGGTCAAGGTACTCATTAGCCAGAGGCCTCTGCTCCATACCCCAGGATAGTTCTTCTGTCCATGTCCAAGCTGATCCCCAGCCCAATTTGAAGGCTTTTCTTCATCTTATCACTGATGACAAGCAAAGCTTAGTTGAAGAAAATGTCCAAGGGAAATAAAGGGAAAATAAGAGTTTCCCTACTGGGCCTAGGTTGGTCTGACTCCCCACCTCAAGCCTCTCTAGGGCACGCTAAGCTTCCCAGGAAGGGGAAGTCCAGAATGAGCCACTGCACAAGTCCAGACCTTGAACTCATCTAATTACA
This sequence comes from Ovis aries, assembly GCF_016772045.2. Classification (NCBI taxonomy): domain Eukaryota; kingdom Metazoa; phylum Chordata; class Mammalia; order Artiodactyla; family Bovidae; genus Ovis; species Ovis aries. The sequence continues at coordinate 3,961,492 of NC_056070.1, forward strand.
CTAAATCTCCACAGCCATGTCCTGTCGACCAAGACATAGCCTTGACCTTGATGTATTTTGATCAGAACTCCTTCCCTTGGTTAGGTGCAGAAGAAAATGCAAACACAAAACCTTGTACTCCCACCAAACTCCCACCCTCCAGGCAGTGTAGACACAGTCCAGCTGAGACCAGCCCTAAATAGAAGCCTTCACAGCAGACACCCAGCATCACCCATCCCCAGATTCGGTCAGCAAAAATGATCCCTCTACCATCCTCAAATAGCCATCTCTCCAAACATGTAATAAACCTATAGCTAGCCTGGAACATTTAAACTTTGCTCTAGTTCCTTGAGTCACAGGATATCCATTTGAAAGTGGGAAAGAAGTATAGTCTAAACCACTGAGGACAAAAATAGGTTCCCAAAGCTCTCATTACTTCTCCTGGATTGCAATCCTTTGCTTACATTCAAGCATCTTTTGTTCGCTTCAGAGCATCTTAGCCTGCCTCTCTCCCAATGGGGTTCAAGTTGTCTTAATACCATGATGAACTAAATACTAAGCAATAACCCACAGGGTCAAAATGTGTCACTGTCCAGAAGGGCTTGTGGCCAGCTCCTGTCCTCCCATCACCCATAAGACCACTCGTACTTTGTGAAAGCTTTTTCTATTCATGCCGAGATCCATTTGGCGGAAAGTTTTTAAGTAAAACTTGGACAGAACCTCGTTAGGTCAGATGTCTCTCTTCTTGGGTCAGGAAGGAAAACCATATGTAAATAGTTTCTTGTTGCCAATTTTCTGTATGAAAAGTGATTTCTACCTTGAAAAGTTGCAACAGTCTAGAGTAAAAGCCCTTTTTGTCTAGGCTCTGGGTGTATGGGGGTCTTGTTGGGTCTCTGGCTGCCATCTAAGAGAAAGGACAACTTCATTGAAATGTGTTGTTACAAGTTAACCAGATTTTCCCTCTTGCAGACTCGGACAATTTTGACTATTTAGGTTTCATATCAATGGTAGATAGTCATTGAGTTGGGTATGGGATCATATCATATAAAGTAATCTAGGTAATTTTTGGAAGAGACAAGTCCAGTCTATCAACAGAAGTAAATGTCTCTTTCCCTCTTTAATGCATTGGCTGTGTTATACCAACTCTTATTTATCAGAAGAATTATGTTGTAACAAAATTTTTAGTCCTTGAGATACAGGTACATGAAACTCACCAAGATGATCTCCTTCCTCAGAACTAAGGCTGCTCTCTTCACCCCAATGGCAGACTATTTTAACCCTCCTCAAGGAAATGGCAACCCACTCTGGTGTTCTTGCCTGGAGAATCCCAGGGATGGGGGAGCCTGGTGGGCTGCTGTCTATGGAGTCACACAGAGTCGGACACGACTGAAGTGGCTTAGCAGCAGCAGCAGCAACTTTGAGAAGAGTTTCTCCCAGCTGCCCTTTGCTTAGTGGTAGAGCTGAGACCAGGACCTCAATTTGCTGGCTCTTGTGGTTTCATCCACAGTTTCTCTTGGTTTTAGAATTGCATGTACACATTTTGTGTGCCTTTTTGGCTCCAGCTATGTTATTAAACTATTATTACCTAACAATACTCCCATTAATCACCATGACAGATGGAAACCAGCCCTGGTCATGTTCTCTGAACTCAACGTCAAACAGTCCCAATGCTAATGGAGATGACGCCAGCCATGAATTAGCTCTAAAAGCTTCTGTTTATCCCCCACCCATTTTCCTATTACTCTCACTGCAATGCTTTTTCTTGTCACAAGACTCCATGCTTCTATATGGAGCAACTCCTTATGGAATTCTGGGAAATGGTTTTCTGTTGACAGACACCATATAATGATGATAAACGATGGACAAGTCTGCAGTCTTAAAACTGTTATTCCCCTAGCAGCACACTTCCAAATACATGGAGCATTTCTCCAGACTTAAACAGTGGAAAGCTGCAAACCTGGAAAAAACTCTCCGTTCAACCTCCTCTCACAGACTGAGGAAAAGAAGTGATACTAAACGGAAAATGTAAATCACCTGCGAGGCAATATGCCCCAAGTGATGCCTGAAAGTGTTGAGAGTACGTAAACAATTTCCTTACAAAAGAGCTTTGTTCTGACTTAACTATAAATGGGGTGTGGGTTCTCCTTGCTTTCCCTGAATAAATTGCACCTTGAAGTAAGAGTTCCATGTAACAGTGAATGTCTCTCTCTGAAAAGATGCAGTTTTTTCATCTCAGTCATGCATTGGGGCATTTTCAATTTAAAGTCATTTGATATCCTATCTTTTAAGAAGCTGTAAGATATACAGCTCCACACAACTTACTAATAGGTTATTAACAGAAGGAAAACACATGATAGAGAGGCCAGTCCAACTTAGGGCAGCTAATAGAACTTTCTCTGCAGCTCCCACTGACGGATGCTAAAAACTGAATTTCAAAATACAGGTTTGTGTGGATTTGCTGCATGATGTCACTCTACTCCACTGATCCCATTAAAGGATTAAAAGGAGAAAACATCATAAAGAAAAACACTCCAAACATTGCTAGTGCTCTTGCTATTAACATCACTATTGACATCTTGCTATTTATTTGATCACTCAAGTACCAACAAAGAAATAGAACTGCGCTGTCCAATATGGTAACCACTAGCCACATGTGATGAGTTAAAATTTAGATTAAAATTAAGCAAAACTTAAAATTCAGTTTCTCCAAAGCCACATTTCAGGTGGGTAATAGGCACATGTGAATTTGTGGCTGCCATGTTGTATAGTGCAAATTATGGAACATTTTCTCCCTTGCAGACAGTTGAATTGGACAGCAACAGCACAGAGTATTCACTCATCTGTCCCTAAGTAAACGTTTGTTGAATACGGTAGTAACCAAAACAAATTTTGTGCTCTCAAGGAAATAACATCCTACCAGGTAGAGGCAAGCAATGAACAGCCAATCAAGTAAATGGGTGAGATCAGTTTATGCGGGCAGACAAAGCCTGGGCAGGGGCTGAAACCAGTGGCCACTGAAACCGTCTCTGAGGAGATGACATCTAAGCAGAGGCAAATCTTGTCATTTGCCTCCTTCACATGACAAGCAAGAGGCAGCCACAGAAATCTGAGGACAGAGCATTCCAGTCCAGAGCAAGAGGAAAAGCTCAGGCCCTAAAGCAGGAACCACTGGGAACGTCTGTAGGGAAGGAGGAAGGCAGTGTGGACAGACGGCAGACCTGCAGCACACCCCAGGCTCGCTAGAGCCCTGTCAGTCACCAGGGAGAGCTCACATTGTATTCTTCAAGGACCAAACATAACACTCCCTTAAAGCTCTCAACTGGAGGGAAAAAAAAATAAAACCACTGAGAAATAGCTCATTCTGTTGCTCCCCCTCCAAAAGCAGTTGCCATCAAGAGCATGGTCCTGATTTGTAGGCTGCTAAAAATAACCAAACTTTACTGCCTTCGGTCTGAAAATCATGCAGAATTTTAGAAGCATCTCAAGACTCCCTCCAACACTTCTTAGAAACTATTAAGTATTGTTCATAAAGGGATGAGTAACAAGAAAAATATATACACTCATACATACAGACATACCTATTAAAACTCGCTTAAAGACAGCGAGTAAGTTAGAAGTAAGCTCCAAACCAACAGCCCAGGGCTTGAGATTGGAACAAAGAAGCAGCAGAATCACCCACCTGTTTACAAGAGAAAATACGCTCATTTGTTTGGATTAGCAATATACTAAAAGGACATTCATGTATTCTAGCAAGGTGGAGGAAAAAAAAAGTGAAATCCTTCTTTTACGGTTGAGAAACTAAGACCCTGAAAAGGAAAATTCAGTGCCACATGGCAAATGATTTTCTACTGTTATCAAAATGAATGAAACATCTTTAAAATAAGAAAAAAAAACTGGTTTTATTCATGAACTGAGTGAAGACACTTAGCAATTAGAAATCAAATTGGTTGTTCACAAACCCCAGGAAGAAGTATGAAGTCTGCAGAGTCTGTTAGCTCTTGGGACACAGAAGTTGCCCACAAGTTGCCCCAAGTGAGCAGGGAGATGTGAGAGACTAGAGCCGAAGAAAGGAGGCCCCCTGATTTCACACGACATCTCAAGGGACAGACGTTCACTCTTGACAATCAGAAAGTGATCCCTGAAAAACCTTCTTCCTACGACTGCTAAGACAGGCCCAGGGCATAGCTAACCATGGCTTTTGCCAAGATTGGGGAAGAAAACAAAACCCATAAAAATGAGTTTTTACCTTATTTCCCTCTTCTCTTTCTCCCATGGCTCAGTGACTCACACAATCAGCCCAGTGCCTTCTTCATTCTCCTTTTCAACAGACGGATTCATTGGTGACATTACTAGCCAATGTTTAGCATGTTTATTATACTGGTTCTTTCCTTTTCAAAGCTTTTATATAAAATTCTCAAGTTTGACATTACAGGCACCTAAAAAAGTAAATAGAAATACTTTCTTGTTCTAATTAGCAGTTCATTTTGACCTGGAGATGCTATTGGAAAGCTATTTTCCCTCTGTGAGAATCAGATGTGCCAAAAAACACAAGGTTTTGATTGGGGAGTTTTCTGTTTGTAACCTGGCTAAAGCGTGTGGAATCCACCTGCAATGCAGGAGACCTCTGTTTGATTCCTGGGTCAGGAAGTTCCCCTGGAGAAGGTATAGGCCACACACTCCAGTATTCTTGCCTGGGAAACCCCATGGACAGAGGAGCCTGGCGGGCTACAGTCCAGGGGGTAGCAGAGCGTCGGACACGACTGAGCGACCAAGCACATCACAGCTTGTGGAGAATGGACTGAAGGAGACAGAGAGGATACATAGTTCATGATTAAAGAAGTAAGACCTATAGGTCAACCCTTCCACAGGCTGAAGGGCCAGGTCTGGCTATGGAGGAAGGTAATTATGTTTCTGAGCATCTAGTTTCCTCACTGAAATGAAGATGACATTGACCGTTGGCTGTTTGTCAGAGTGGAGTTAACACTGAAACATGAATCAAAGTCCTTAGGTTGTCAAATAGACAAACATACCAATATGAGTTAATTCTTTCTTCTTGGTTATCTTTGAAGAACGGTCCATTTCTTCTAGACGTATGAGCGCTAATTATCTTCAGTTGTGTCCAACGCTTTGCGACCCCATGGACAGTAGCCCACCAGGCTCCTCTGTCCATAGGATTTCCCAGGCAAGAATACTGAGTGGGTTGACATTTCCTCCTCCAGGGGATCTTCCCGACCCAGATTGAACCTGGTTCTCACGTCTCCTGCGTTGGTAGGCAGATTCTTAACCAAGAGCGGCATGGGGACCCAAAACATGATTCAAGTGAATAATCATTCTAGATTATGGGTGAAAATATATGAAATGTTCTTACCAACATCTCTAGGGAAGGATATAGGCTTCAGGGAACCAGACTAGATTTCACTCAGGGCTGAGTCCTGCTGCAGAGGATTACAACCTACAGTTGAGACCAGATCAAAGTGACTCTGCATCTCAGCACATGTTGTGTGTATGTGTGACCTCAGACCTCAAATCCAAGTAGCTAGGTGCAGCAGACCCCAAAACAAAACGCGAGTAGATTCTACCACAGACTCTGGACGAAAAATGGAATATCCCAACTGGATGTGTGAATGCTCAGTCATGTCCAAGTCTTTGTGACACCATGGACTGTAGCCCTGCCAATTGCCTCTGTCCATGGGATTTCCCAGGCAAGAATACTGGAGGGTGTTGCCATTTCCTACTTCAGGGGATCTTCCCCACCCAAGGATTGAACCCACCTCTCCTGAATTAGCAGGTAGATTTTTACCACTGAGCCTGAGAAGCCCCCATCCCTACTGGATATCCAAACCTTTATCACCAAGTGCAGAGATCTCTGAAATGGTGGTGGGGGCATATTACCTGTCCCGCTGTAGGTAAACTTTGTTCAGATCATTTGTTATTTTTTTAAAAAAAAGGACCACAGAACGACGTTTACAGCCCGCACCCCATGATGAGCAGACTGGAATACAAATAATGTGTCTGCCAGCACCAAACATTTCACCACAATCATTTGGGTTGCAAGCTCTGAAATCCTGATGACTCGATGAGGAAATGAAATCTCTTCCATACCCAAGTTTAATATTTTCTGTGAAGGATGTGGTTTTACCCTTTGTCAATCCCAAATCTCGCTGGAACACACTTTTCCAATTTGTTCAGAAGTTGTCAACAGGTTGCCCGTAGTCGCCCTGTCCTTCCTGGGCTGCTGTTCCTTCTGGCATTTTGCAACAACTCATAAACAACTTGCTTCACCACTATCTCTGCTCTAAAAAGTAAACTGCATTTTTCTTCTGTTTTGGAAAAAAAACTTAAGTTTTTCAGAATGACAGAGTCACCAGATCAAAGAGGCCTGAACATGTATACAGGCCCTGGAAGGTCACTCCTCACTGAGTCACTGCGTCCTGAATGAACACTTTGGCAAGTGTACTTTCCCACAGATGCTGCACAACACGATTTAGACCCATGCTCATCGGCTCAAGTCTTCTGTGTGTATGCACGCATGTATGTGTGCAGACAGAAAAGGGGATTATATTCAGCTAAATGCATGACCTTTAGAAGATAATAACACTAAAGACTCTTGACTTCTGGGACCCACCTACTTTACTGGCGGGAATGTAAATTGGTATGGCCACGATGGAGAACAGTGTGGATGTTCCCTACCAAGCTAAAAATAGATCTACCATATGATCCAGCAATCCCACTCCTGGGCATATATCTGGAGAAAAACATAATTCAGAAAGCCACATGTCCCCCAGTGTTCACTGAAGCTCTCTTTACAACAGCCAAGACATGGAAGCAACCTAAATATCCACTGATGGAGCAATGGATGAGAAGGTGTGGTACATATATACAATGGAATATTACTCGGCCATAAAAAAGAATGAAATAATGCCATTTGCAGAACATGAATGGACCTAGAGACGATCATACTAAGTCATACAGGGAAAGACAAATACATGATATCACTCATATATGGAATCTAAGTTTTTAAATGATGTAAGTGAACTTATATACAAAACAGAGCAGATTCACAGATTTTAAAGCAAACTTGTAACTACCAAAGAGGAAATGTGGGGGAAGGGATAAATCAGGATCTTGGGATTAACACACAGAAACTATTATATATAAGATAGATAACCAAAGAGGACCTACTATATAGCACAAGGAACTCTACTCAATATTCTGTAATAATCTATATGGGGAAAGAACCTGGGAAAGAATGAATATATGTCTTTGTATAACCAAATCACTCTGCTGCACACCTTTGTTGATGGAGAAGATGCAGAGAGAAAGTCTATAGAGAAAGGGAAAGTTAGGCATCAAGTATTAATAATAAGTCCTTCCAATTTATGTCATGTCTTCTCAAGTCAGCTAACTTGTTCATCGACGCTTGAAAGCCTCTAGCATCAAGAAGAAATAAAGATAGATATTGAACTGGCTGATGCTAGGACTAGTTAAGACTAGAATCTCGTAAAAAGTGATAGTTTCCATGAGCTCCAATATGAGAACGACTTCTGGGCTCAAAAGTATTTCAAACCTTCTGTAGCTGAACTCCATTCCCTTCCTCATACAAACTCCCCATCACCCCTGACCTTGCCTGACTGAACCTTATACAAATTAGCCTCTGACGCTTCCAGTCTCTAGGTAGCATGATTGGCCTCACTTGCTGGTATGTCTTCTCAGCTTACTTTATACTCATTCTTCTTCCCAGAGAACGTGCTTTGCTTCTCACCTCTGAATACGCTTAAATAAATATCTGTAGGGCACCTACTGTCATCAGTAATGTTTCTAATGTTTCTGCATTAGATGCTGCTGTCAGAGACCTAAAAATAAATAAAGCACTTGAAGGAGCTGACAGTCTACTAGGAGCAGTAAACAAGGAAAGAATTATCATAGTGCAAGACAGAAAAAGTGCCAGCAGAGAATAACAAAAATATTTATTCCTAACTGGGTTAATTTGGGCATTTCTTGGGTGGTGATTAGCCAAAACTTGACTGATCAAGAGGATTTCAATTGGAGAAGTAATGAAGAACATTCCAGATGGAGGAAGAAGCATCAGCCCTCAACACACTAAGTGCCAAGAAATGGCCACAAGTACAGGAAGGGTGGTAAACAGTTAAATTTATGGATAAACGTCAATCGGGAGATTTGGGGAAAGAAGATGGAGAGCCTCAGGTGCTGTGCTCAAGAGATACAGGGCCACTGAATGCTTCTGAGACAGATTCTCCTGCAACGATGGGAAAGAGGGCATGAAGAGGCCTCCCAGGGAACAGAATTGGACGGCTGACAGTACTCAGGGGGTGAGAGCTGATGAGGGCTAAACTAGGTCAGGAGCAGTGAATGGGATAGAAATGAGAAAGAAGCAATATGACCAAATGATCGGCGAGCTGTGAAAGATAAAGCGTGGCCAGATAAAGAGTGCCTATGAAACTGAGCAGAATCCTGTGGGGCTCCTGGGCACAAAGCCTTTCTGTGTCCCCCATTTCTTGATTACAGGAACTAGGCTTCATTCAGCCTCCATGCCTTTCCCTGAATTCCAACAGGCAGGTTCAAACAGTCGCTAATTAGGGAAGGGGAAGGATGCAGAGACAAAGAAGAAGCAGTCAAGAATCAATAGTGCAGCTTGGGGACAGGCCCTGGTTCCCACTCAACGGATACACATAACAATACCTCTGAGCTGTTTTGTAGATACTGAGATTCCCATCAGGTGAGAGAATGAAGCTGCCCACAAGCACGTAGACTCCAGATGGGTTGGAACCAGAAGATTGATAATGCTGACTCACACTTACCTCATCATCAACCAATCAGAAGGAAGTCCACAAACTGATCACACCTTCCTCTTTGAATCATTACTATAAAACTCCTCACTATACACTCCAGGTCTGGACACACAGCTTTGAGAGCATTAGCCCACTGTGGCACTCTTGGTCTGGCAAATCAATAAAGCTATTCTTTTCTACTTCACCCAAAGCTCTGTCTCTGCAATTTAACTCAGTGTCAAGATACAGAGGTGAGATTTGGGTTCACTGATAAGTAAGAATATTTTGGTGAATGATGGCAAATTCTATTGGGCATATATTGAACTTGAGCTGAGGGTGTCCATTAAGAAAGGCCCAACAAGCAGCCAACATGTTGGAATTCATCTTCATGGAGATGGCATTTGAAGTTTTTTGGATGAAATCAGAGCAAAAGCAGCCTTGATTTGTCCACTGTTGTTGGATTACAAGTAACTAGCATAACTTCCAGTATATATTAAGTACCTGTTAAATATTTAATAAATAAATATAATCTAGAGAGAACAATTAAGTAGGAAATGAATATGGAGAAAGGCCTATATTTACAGAGGAGATACCAGTGAAAAAGGTAGGGAAATTAGTAAGAAATACAAGGAGACCTCTTTTAGGATCTGAAATAGCTCAACTGAAATTTCATCACTCCACTAGCTTTATTCATAGTGATGTTTCCTAAGACCCACTTGACTTCACATTTGGAAAACTCAGCAATGGCCACAGGACTGAAAAATGTCAGTTTTCATTCCAATCCCAAAGAAAGGCAATGCCAAAGTATGTTCAAACTACCTCACAGTTGCACTTATCTCACATGCTAGGAAAGTAATGCTCAAAATTCTCCAGGCCAGGCTTCAACAGTGCCAAAGCTTTGACTGTGAGAATCACAACAAACTGTGGAAAATTCTCAAAGAGATGGGAATACCAGACCACCTGACCTGCTTCCTGAGATATCTGTATGCAGGTCAAGAAGCAACAGGTAGAACTGGACAGGGAACAACAGACTGGTTCCAAATTGGGAAAGGCTGTATATTGTCACCCTGCTTATTTAACTTATATGCAGTGTACATCATGCGAAATGTCAGGCTGGATGAAGCACAAGCTGCAATCAGGATTACCAGGAGAAATATCAATAACTTCAGATGTGCAGGTGACATCATCCTTAAGGCAGAAAGCAAAGGAAAACTAAAGAGCCTCTTGATGAAAGTGAAAGAGGAGAGCGAAAAAGTTGGCTTAAAACTCAACATTCAGAAAACTAAGATCATGGCATCCGGTCCCACCACTTCATGGCAAATAGATGGGGAAACAATGGAAACAGTGACAGACTTTATTTCGGAGGGCTCCAAAATCACTACAGATGGTGACTGCAGCCATGAAATTAAAAGACACTTGCTACTTGGAGGGAAAGCTATGATCAACCTAGACAATATATTAAAAAGCAGAGACATTACTTTGCCAACAAGGTCCGTCTAGTCAAAGCTATGGTTTTTCCAGTAGTCATGTATGGATGTGAGAGTTGGACTATAAAGAAAGCTGAGCACTGAAGAATAGATGCTTTTGAACAGTGGTGTTGGAGAAGACTCTTAAGAGTCCCTTGGACTGTAAGGAGAGCCAACCAGTCTATCCTAAAGGAACTCAGTCCTGTATATTCATTGGAAGGACTGATGCTGAAACTCCAGTACCTTGGCCACCTGATGCAAAGAACTGACTCACTAGAAAAGACCCTGATGCTTGGAACGATTGAAGGCAGGAGAAGGAACAGACAGAGGATGAGATGGTTGGATGGCATCACCAACTTGATGTACATGAGTTTGAGCAAGCTCTGGGAGTTGGTGATGGACAGGGAAGCCTGGAGTGCTGCAGTCCTTGGGGTTGCAAAGAGGTAGATATGACTGAGTGACTGAACTGACTGACAAGGAGACTACAACATTTCAGGAGCTGGTGGTAGGGCAGATTGTAAGAAGCAAATATATTCAATCATTTTTCAACAAGTATTACCAAATTCAGACTTAAATTGAAGAAAGTAGGGAAAACCACTAGACCATTCAGGTATGACCTAAATCAAATCCCTTATGATTATACAGTGGAAGTGAGAAATAGATTTAAGGGCCTAGATCTGATAGATAGAGTGCTTGATAAAGTATGGAATGAGGTTCGTGACATTGTATAGGAGACAGGGATCAAGACCATCCCCATGGAAAAGAAATGCAAAAAAGCAAAATGGCTGTCTGCGGAGGCCTTACAAATAGCTGTGAAAAGGAGAGAGGCACAAAGCAAAGGAGAAAAGGAAAGATATAGGCATCTAAACGCAGAGTTCCAAAGAATAGCAAGAAGAGATAAGAAAGCCTTCCTCAGCGATCAATGCAAAGAAATAGAGGAAAACAACAGAATGGGAAGGACTAGAGATCTCTTCAAGAAAATTAGAGATACCAAGGGAACATTTGATGCAAAGATGGGCTCGATAAAGGACAGAGATGGTATGGACCTAACAGAAGCAGAAGATATTAAGAAGAGGTGGCAAGAATACACAGAAGAACTGCACAAAAAGATCTTCATGACCCAGAGTGTCATGATGATGTGATCACTCACCTAGAGCCAGACATCCTGGAATGTGAAGTCAAGTGGGCCTTAGAAAGCATCACTATGATCAAAGCTAGTGGAGGTGATGGAATTCCAGTTGAGCTGTTTCAAAACCTGAAAGATGATGCTGTGAGAGTGCTGCACTCAATATGCCAGCAAATTTGGAAAACTCAGCAGTAGCCACAGGACTGGAAAAGGTCAGTTTTCATTCCAATCCCAAAGAAACGCAATGCAAAAGAATGCTCAAACTACCACACAATTGCACTCATCGCACATGCTAGTAAAGTAATGCTCAAAATTCTCAAAGCCAGGCTTCAGCAATACGTGAACCGAGAACTCCCTGATGTTCAAGCTGGTTTTAGAAAAGGCAGAGGAACCAGAGATCAAATTGCCAGCATCCACTGGATCATGGAAAAAGCAAGAGAGTTCCAGAAAACATCGATTTCTGCTTTCTTGACTATGCCAAGGCCTTGACTGTGTGGATCACAATAAACTGTGGAAAATTCTGAAAGAGATGGGAATTCCAGACCACCTGACCTGCCTCTTGAGAAATCTGCACGCAGGTCAGGAAGCAACAGTTAAAACTGGACATGGAACAACAGACTTTTCCAAATAGGAAAAGGAGTACGTCAAGGCTGTATATTGTCACCCTCCTTATTTAACTTCTATGCAGAGTACATCATGAGAAACTCTAGACTGGAAGAAACACAAGCTGGAATCAAGATTGCCGGGAGAAATATCAATAACCTCAGATATGCAGATGACACCACCCTTATGGCAGAAAGTGAAGAGGAGCTAAAAAGCCTCTTGATGAAAGTGAAAGAGGAGAGCGAAAAAGTTGGCCTAAAGCTCAACATTCAGAAAATGAAGATCATGGCATCTGGTCCCATCACTTCATGGGAAATAGATGGGGAAACAGTGGAAACGGTGTCAGACTTTATTTTGGGGGGCTCCAAAATCACTGCAGATGGTGGCTGCAGCCATGAAATTAAAAGACGCTTACTCCTTGGAAGAAAAGTTATGACCAACCTAGATAGCATATTCAAAAGCAGAGACATTACCTTGCCGACTAAGGTCCGTCTAGTCAAGGCTATGGTTTTTCCTGTGGTCATGTGTGGATGTGAGAGTTGGACTGTGAAGAAGGCTGAGCACCAAAGAATTGATGCGTTTGAACTGTGGTGTTGGAGAAGACTCTTGAGAGTCCCTTGGACTGCAAGGAGATCCAACCAGTCCATTCTGAAGGAGATCAACCCTGGGATTTCTTTGGAAGGAATGATGCTGAAGCTGAGACTCCAGTACTTTGGCCACCTCAAGCGAAGAGTTGACTCATTGGAAAAAACTCTGATGCTGGGAGGTATTGGGGGCAGGAAGAGAAGGGGATGACAGAGGATGAGATGGCTGGATGGCATCACGGACTCGATGGATATGAGTTTGAGTGAACTCCAGGAGATGGTGATGAACAGGGAGGCCTGGCGTGCTGTGATTCATGGGGTCGCAAAGAGTCGGACACGACTGAGTGACTGAACTGAACTGAACTGATTTATCAATAACCTCCTCATGCCAGACACTATTCTGTGTGTTGCAGACATGGCACAAAACAAGGCTAACAAGAGTCCTACTCCTATAGACCTGTTTCTAGGGAACCATTAGCAGTGTCTGATGCCCATTTCTTCTGAAGAAAAGTGGGATGTGGATAAGCAAGCCATGCTTTGGCAATTAAGGGTCTTCAGCTGTCAATCTTCAATGACTTTTTAAGAGCAGCTTAGTGGAGCTGTGGCAATAAAAATCAGATTTACAGCTTATATGTCTGGGTTTTTTTCCACAAGCTCCTGAGGGCAGGGACCAACCTCATCTGTTCCTGCATTCACACAAGGTCTGACAAACCCTGGTTGGATGCAGTAGATACGAATTCACGACAAGGGATTAGGAAACAAGTGTTTGGTGATAAAGACAAAGCACAGAATAAACTCTAAAGTGAATTAATCCACTTAACATCTGTCTGTTAAATGAGTAGAAAGATGAACCAGTATCATGTAATTTTTATTGGTCAGGGTTTGGTTTGATGAAAGATAGAATCTGTTTGTATTAATCATGGTTTAACAGAGAAGCAGGGCCGCTAGGAGTGATATGGAGAAAGGGATAGGAATGTAAGGAATAGACTTTGTGCAATTGTGGAAGTCATAAAAGATCCATTGAGAGGCTACTGCTTCCGTATACCTGGAGCAGGCCCAAAGCTGCCACAGGTCTGAAGACCAGCAGGCAAAGAAAAGATGGCTGATGTTGTTGCCTTTCAGTCGCTCAGTCATATTCAGACTGTTTGCGACCCCATGGACTGCAACATGCCAGGATTCCATGTCAGTTACCACCTCCTGGAGCTTGCTCAATCTCATGTCTATTGAATCGGTGTTGCCATCCAACCATCTCATCTCCAGTGAGTCAGTGATGACATCCAACCATGTCATCTCTTTCTACTCCTGCCTTCAATCTTTCCAGCATCAGAGTCTTTTCCAACAAGTCGACTCTTCACATCAAGTGGCCAAAGTATTGAAGCTTCAGCATCAGTCCTTCCAAAGAATATTCAGGGTTGATTTCCTTTAGGATTGACTGGCTGTGGTGTAGCAGCAAAGACAAACTGGAATTTGGACTTGTCTCTCACCAACTCCAACCTCTGTAACATTGCTGTTTTAAAGAAAGAGTTGGTGCCCTTCACCATGAAGCTGTGCAAACACCTGACCTACAGTCCCAGAGACTGAAGAAGGACCTGATTGGAGCTGGGGGGATGTGGGTCCAAGGTGAGCCTCTCTGCGTGGGAGCAGCAGGTACCGCTTGCATCCACACCGATCTCACAGTGCTTCACTTTTGCCTTCCAGATCTCATGCATATTTCTTCTACGGTCAACTGTAGCCTCATCCGAACACCAAATCACAGAGGAAATGAGTTCTGGGAAAATTAGTAAATTGGTATGACCATTGGTATTACAACCTGCAGTTGAGAACAGACCAAAGTGACTCTGCATCTCAGATGTGGACACAGGACATTTTGACGCAGGACAAAGCCGCCACAGTCTTCCCCTTGCCCACAAGCATGTTTAACTATCCCTAATTTGCATATGGCTTCCAAGGTGGCTCAGCAGCAAAAGAATCTGCCAGCCAATGCAGGAGACAGTGGTTTGACCCCTGGGTTGGGAAGATCCCCTGGAGGGGGAAATGACAACCCACTCCAGTAATTCTGCCCTGAAAAATCCCAAGAACAGAGGAGCCTGGAGGGCTACAGTTCATAGGGTCGCAAAGAATTGGACACGACTAACCAACTAAGCATGCATGCACACAACTTGCAAATACAAATAATTTCAAAAGCATGCCTCTACCTAACATTATGCCGCCCTTGTCCAATGTAAAACACTAACTAACCCTCTCTCCCCAAAAGACACAAAGCCCTCTTGTCCATCTTTTGATGACACTCATAGCTAAGTCACACTTCCCCTTTGATGTCCTATTACTTTACTGAGATATAAGGTTACACAGTAGGAACTTGGAAGGGGGCAAAGAATTTCTATACATATATATGCTTATACATAAATTTATATGCAGCAAAATAAGGAAAAATACTCATAAGCCTTGTTACTGAACTAGTCTTGTGGTCTCAGCTGATATTTATAACTTCTTCTATCACCCCTCCCACATTCCCTTTGCCCTGAGCAGGCCCCTATCTGTCCTAGTTCTTTGCCTGGTGAGGTGACCCAACGCTTCGTTCCTACAGGGTCTGGCCTATTTTGTCTGAACTGAGTTGTCCTCTTGTCCACTGGCTTTTATCGTAGAATATGAGAGTACAAGGAGGCTCCCCCAGGGGATCATCTGAATTCCAGATGTCTTCCTTGCCCCCACTGTTTAGTAGCAACCCTCAGCAATCAGCACCAATCCCCTGCCCCACTCAGTACAGTAATCCTTACAGTAGTGCTTAACTGATTCACTGGCATGAGAAGCCCCAGGGACAAGGTGGCAAGCGCATCTGCCAGTTTAATAGAACCTTTACTGCAGCCCCCAGTGGAAACCTTCTTCCTTTGGGAACTGAGTTTTCTTGCACTAATAGAACCCAAAGTCACAGAGATGGGAAGCAAAAATTTGGCCAGCAAACTTTCAGGAATAAGTAGTGAAAGGAGCCCCTCCCATTTCTTCTCCTTGATTTCCTGGTCCTGTTTATGGAAGAGAACACACCATCTATTAGTTGCTGAATCAGAGCATATGCATCACTTTGAGGACATTCCCTAGACCATGCAAGATATTTCCACCCAACTGGCACCACAAATGAATCTTCAAAAGGCCAGCTGCTTCGAAGTGTTGAGGATGTTGAGAAGACCAGTAATCTGTATGAGGGACCCTATTCCCAGGCTTCACTGCTATCAGATGAGTGATTTGATCAGAAGTCATGCTGTGTGGGCAGCTGTGACGATGAATAAGATCTGCTTAAAGTTCAGAGGTCATGATTTTGGCAAAAGCAGGAAAGGCAAATTTGCATCCTAGAGTAAGTGCATACTTTCATAAGAACAAATGCTGCCCCTTCTCTAACAGAAGTGGCCTGGTGTGATCAGTCTGCCCACAGTGCTGGTGAGCCCGGGGGGGGAGATGCCACATTCAAGGCTGGGTGTTGGTCTTTGCTCCTGGCAGGCTGGGGAATCAGCTGTGCTCTGGCCCCATCCCTTCGTTGCATTGGATCCGCTTGCTAAGACCAAGCGTAACCTCCAGCCCTGGTGCTTCAGTCGCCTTATCCATGGGCTCACTGACCAAGGACAGAGGTCCCTGGGGAAAGAAATGGGCTGGATTCTACAGAACCAGTCACCTCACCCACCTGATTATTTAGCTCATCCTTACCGAGGCAGCTCTCTGGTAAACATTCAAGCGGGACACAGATGCACGTACGCTCTGCCTGTTTGGAAAGGTCTAGTCACCCACCACTTCCGCAGATTTCCTTGTCATCATCAACCCATCATGCTCCTTTCAAATGCTTGAGAATCTAGGATAATGCTTGAACCGTTAGGCCTATGAGTCAGGACATCTCTTCTTCCAGGTCAGATGTACAATCTTGACCAGTAGTCAGGGGTCAGTCCTTTAGGAGGCCCTCCCTTTGCATGGTCCTCACAGGGCCCCCAGGAGGGGAGCTATAGTGCTGCAACCATGCCCACTCGGGGGATGCCAGCATTTTGATGATAAGCTATGAAATGATTTGCCAGGAAAATGGAAGTCCCAAAGGACAGATTCAAGTCTACTTTTCCAGAAATGGCTCCCAAAGCCATGACCCAAAAGCTGGCCACCAAGGAAGCTGCTGTGCCTGCCGTGATCGAGATGCAGCATAGCCAGGAAGCCCCAGATGAAAGCGGAAGGCACT
The DNA here is from genome assembly GCF_016772045.2 of Ovis aries. NCBI lineage: Eukaryota > Metazoa > Chordata > Mammalia > Artiodactyla > Bovidae > Ovis > Ovis aries. Next base: position 3,978,249 of record NC_056070.1, read on the forward strand.
GCTACAGCAGGAGGGAGCAGGAGCGGGCCACGTCCGCTGCAGTGCGCTCCAGCAAAACGGGCCTCCTGTCCTCACCCTTCCATAGCCAGAAGGCTGCAGGCAAGACATGCAGGCCTCTGCGCCAGCTGCCACAGAAGCAAACACCTCTGGGACTGTGGCTTCCTGGGAAAGAAACAAAAGTGGGAGTCTCTCCTCATGTTTCATTTTATTTGCATTTTCCAAATCTCATGCAAGCACCTCTAATTGACTGAACCTAAATTACATTCCAAAAAAAACCTGGCTTCAAGATATTCAGACAAATGTAGCTTTCAGTCTCCCAAACTCTACAGAACAGTGAGGACCTCAGGCAGAGGCTACAGTAAATGGTAAGACAGCCAGTTCTGTTAGCCACCACCCAGGGAAGTGGTTTCAGAGTACAGTTTGCTCACTTTAGGGGTCGTGTGAATACATTCAGAGGGAAACAAAAGGGACACACAAAGGAGAGGATAACTGACCCAGCAAAATCATAAAAAGGAAAGCGAGGTGAGAGCCACACATAGGTTGGAGGTTAAGCCTTATAAAGAAGGAAGGGCACTTGCATCTCCAGTATAACAGAGAAGGATGTCCACCGGGGGGCATCCTGTTGGATGACCTCGGCATCTTCGGTGAAATAGCAGGTAAAGTCATCTGCCATCAGTCAGGGGTGAGGCTGGAAGGGTTTGAGTGGAGTTGGAACGTTTAGAAATGTGGGAACTTAGTTGACAGTTGATTATAGATACATGAGAGAAGATATGTGCATTCCTGTATGTGGATTCAAGTATTTAATAAAAGTCAAAATATTGGGATTTTTGCCAGCCCACCATTCGAACTGATAAGGCTTAATGGATGCTGACATCAAAGATGGCCATATTCCAACATTTTTGCACTCCTCAACTCCTCTCAACATCTTTCTTCTCCCCCAGGTGTAGGTACATTTTAACAGGAAACAAGAACCCTTCCATTTAAGCTCTAAAGCTTGAAAAGTTAAACTTCAGTCATCAAGGCCATCACGTCAATTTTGAAGGCACTCTACTTTCTTGTGTTTCTTCCAGCCCAGCGTTTCTCATGATGTACTCTGCATATAAGTTACATAAGCAGGGTGACAATATACAGCCTTGACGTACTCCGTTTCCTATTTGGAACCAGTCTGTTGTTCCATGTCCAGTTCTAACTGTTGCTTCCTGACCTGCATACAGATTTCTCAAGAGGCAGCTCAGGTAGTCTGGAATTCCCATCTCTTTCAGAATTTTCCACAGTTTATTGTGATCCACATAGTCAAAGGCTTTGGCATAGTCAACAAAGCAGAAATCGATGTTTTTCTGGAACTCTCTTGCTTTTTCCATGATCCAGTGGATGCTGGCAATTTGATCTCTGGTTCCTCTGCCTTTTCTAAAATCAGCTTGAACATTTGGAAGTTCATGGTTCACATATTGCTGAAGCCTGGCTTTGAGAATTTTGAGCATTACTTTACTAGCGTGTGTGATGAGTGCAATTGTGTGGTAGTCTGAGCATTCTTTGGCATTGCCTTTCTTTGAGATTGGAATGAAAACTGACCTTTTCCAGTCCTGTGGCCACTGCTGAGTTTTCCAAATTTGCTGGCATATTGTGTGCAGCACTTTCACAGCATCATCTTTCAGGTTTTGAAACAGCTCAACTGGAATTCCATCACCTCCACTAGCTTTGTTCATAGTGATGCTTTCTAAGACCCACTTGACTTCACATTCCAGGATGTCTGGCTCTAGATGAGTGATCATATCATCATGATTATCTGGGTCGTGAAGATCTTTTTTGTACAGTTCTTCCGTGTATTCTTGCCACCTCTTCTTAATAGCTTCTGCTTCTGTTAGGTCCATACCATTTCTGTCCTTTATCGAGCCCATCTTTGCATCAAATGTTCCCTTGGTATCTCTAATTTTCTTGAAGAGATCTCTAGTCTTTCCCATTTTGTTGTTTTCCTCTATTTCTTTGCATTGATCGCTGAAGAAGGCTTTCTTATCTCTTCTTGCTATTCTTTGGAACTCTGCATTCAGATGCTTATATCTTTCCTTTTCTCCTTTGCTTTTTGCCTCTCTCCTTTTCACAGCTATTTGTAAGGCCTCCCCAGACAGCCATTTTGCTTTTTTGCATTTCTTTTCCACGGGGATGGTCTTGATCCCTGTCTCCTATAAAATGTCATGAACCTCATTCCATAGTTCACCAGGCACTCTGTCTATCAGATCTAGGCCCTTAAATCTATTTCTCACTTCCACTGTATAATCATAAGGGATTTGATTTAGGTCATACCTGAATGGTCTAGTGGTTTTCCCTACTTTCTTCAATTTGAGTCTGAATTTGGCAATAAGGAGTTCATGATCTGAGCCACAGTCAGCTCCTGGCCTTGTTTTTGTTGACTGTATAGAGCTTCTCCATCTTTGGAGAAGATTGCCAGGAGAAATATCAATAACCTCAGATATGCAGATGATACCACCCTAATGGCAGAAAGTGAAGAGGAGCTAAAAAGCCTCTTGATGAAAGAGAAAGAGGAGAGTGAAAAATTTGGCTTAAAGCTCAACATTCAGAAAACGAAGACCATGGCTTCCAGTCCCATCACTTCATGGGAAATAGATGGGGAAACAGTAGAAACAGTGTCAGACTTTTATTTTGGGGGCTCCAGAATCACTGCAGATGGTGACTGCAGCCATGAAATTAAAAGATGCCTACTCCTTGGAAGAAAAGTTATGACCAACCTAGATAGTATATTCAAAAGCAGAGACATTACTTTGCCAACTAAGGTCCGTCTAGTCAAGGCTATGGTTTTCCCTGTAGTCATGTATGGATGTGAGAGTTGGACTGTGAAGAAGGCTGAGCACCAAAGAATTGATGCTTTTGAACTGTGGTTCAAAAGACTCTTTAGAGTCCCTTGGACTGCAAGGAGATCCAACCAGTCCATTCTGAAGGAGATCAGCCCTGGGATTACTTTGGAAGGAATGATGCTAAAGCTGAAGCTCCAGTACTTTGGCCACCTCATGCGAAGAGTTGACTCACTGGAAAAGACTCTGATGCTGGGAGGGATTGGGGGCAGGAGGAGAAGGGGACGACCGAGGATGAGATGGCTGGATGGCATCACTGACTCGATGGACGTGAGTCTGAGTGAACTCCGGGATATGGTAATGGACAGGGAGGCCTGGTGTGCTGCGATTCATGGGGTCGCAAAGAGTCGGACACGACTGAGCGACTGACTGAACTGAACTGAACTACTTTCTTGGGGTCAACCTGCCTTAGAGTGGGCAATTTTAGGTAAATAATGCCCATAAAATGTCAACTGAGACAGCAAATTGTGAGAATAATATTTTTTAATTCAATGATCCATGATTATCCTTTTCATAATCATGGAAAGTATATACATAAACATGTGTAAGATAAGACCTTGCTTTTGACAAAACTGGCTCACCTTGTAGATTAAAATAAAATTAAATTCCTATCAATATTACAACAAAGATATCCTCAAGATGGACAAAGACCTAAAGGAAAGTTCCAGAAACTTGATAGAAGAAAAACTAAAATATCTTTGTAAGCTAAAAGTGAGGAAGAAGTATTAAAGAAAATACTAAAGCACAAACCAAAGCAGTAATAATAGTAGTAATATTAACAGTCTGCTTATATCAAAAATTTTAAAGTATACCATTGATAAAGTTAACAGATGATGAATTAGAGGGAAAACGTGCGTCTAAAACCAATTAGGAGCTAATAGAATACACTGTTGTTGTTGTTGCTGTTGTCATTGCTTAGTTGCTAAGTCATATCAGACTCTTTGCAACCCCATGAACTGTAGCCCACCAGGCCCCTCTAGAATATACTGGAAACCCCTAAAGACCAACAGTAACAAACCAAGGAAGAACACAAATAGGAAAAAATGGAAAAGGCTACGAATAAATAATTTCTATAAGAAGAAAGACAACAAACTACAGGCTTTTAAAGACATGTGCAAACTCAGCCATTAGGGAGATGCAAATTAAAACAGCCAAGAGCATTCACTTCACGCTCATTAGACTGACAACATTTGAAAGCTGCACAACAGGAGACTGCAGAGAATCTGAGGACTAACAAAGCAGCCTTTTATGAACCCTCGGTGGAAACAGCTCTTCTGGAGAGCGACCTGCCAGGATTCAGCGTGTTAAGCCACTGAGGTTTGTAAATAAATCACGATTTTGTCTCTCCTGACTAAACACGTAGATTGATACAAGATGGGGCACTGGTGCTTAAAACAAATAAACAAATATGTGACACTGATGGTCAGGGAGCAGGCACTGAGAAGATTGTTAAGAGAGGCTGAAAAGATGGTGATGCTTATTATATTTGGTTAACTGCTGCTTGCAGTGACCTGGGACATAGACCCCACGTACCTAATGAACTTGTAGCTCTAAGGGAAGGGCTGGGAAACAGAACCTTAGTAATGCCTATTGGCTGTTATAAACTGTTTGGCAAGGAACTAAAAATAAAGAGATGGCCTAGTTTACAAATAGATACTCCAGAAATTCAGGCAGTGTTACAAAGTTGGGAAGACCTACAGTTTGCCTGATGCCGGATCTTAAAGAGATGGAGAAGGCTTTTGAGGAATAAGGACCCTAAGTAATACAGAACAAAGATCAACCTAAGGGTGTGGTGCTTTATTTTTTTCTTAACTGCAGTATAATTGTTGTGATAGTTTCTGCTGTACACCAGTGTGAATCAGTTTATATATACATATATGCGTGTGTGTGTGTGCGTGTGTGTGAGTGTCTGAGTGTGCGCACATGCCTGCATGCTAAGTCACCTCAGTCATGTCTGACTCTCTGCAACCCAACAGACTGTAGCCTGCCAGGCTCCTCTGTCCATGAGGATTCTCCAGACAATAATACTGAACTGGGTTGCCATGCCCTCCTCCAGGGAATCTTCCCCACCCAGGGATCGAGTCCTAGTCTGACGTCTCCCACATTGACAGGCATGTTCTTTACATATGTGTGTGTGTGTGTGTGTGTGTGCTAGGTTGCTTATATATATATTACCTCCCTCTTGAGCCTCCCTCCCACCCATTCCCCATCCTAACCTTCTAGACCAGCACAGAGCACCAAGCTGAGCTCCCTGTGTTATCCAGCAGCTTCCTGCTAACTATCTGTCTCTATTCTTGCCCTGCAAATAGGTTCCTCAGTACCATTTTTTGAGATTCCATACATATGTGTTAACATTACAATGCTTGTTTTTCTCTTTCTGACTTACTTCACTCTGTATGACAAACTGTAGGTTCATCCACATCACTACGACTGACTCAATTTCATTCCTTTTTATGGCTGAGTAGATTCCATTGTACATACGTACCATGACTCCAGCCATCCATCTGTTGATGGACATCTAGGTTGCTTCCCTGTCCTGGCTATTATAAACAGTGCTGCAATAAACATTAGGATACACGTCGCTCTTTCAATTATGGCCTTTTCAGGGTATATGCCTAAACTGGGTTTCCTGGGTCATATTGTGGTTTTATTCCTAGTTTTTTTACGAAATCTCCATCCTGTTCTCCATAGTGGCTGCATCAATTTCCATTCCCACCAACAGTGTAAGAGGGTTCCCTTTTCTTGTGGAACTTTTTAAAATCTTCCAGTAGAAAAAGAAAGAAAGAAACAAACAAACAAACAAACAAGCTCAGGGTAAAGTTCAGTGCATTAAGGACATGACCTTCCATCTGTTTCCCAGTTGGCCTGGAGGTGCCCCCTAAGGCTGAAAGAGGTGAGATACAAATGAGAAGCAGAGCCATCAAGTACATTTGAAAACTGTGCCTCACAAAGAATGTAGGCATGGCTACTGGCTCGCAGAACTGACTAGAAGTAAATAGAAGTTTATGCAGTGTTTAAGATACCTGCATTACCAAAGAAACACCAACGAAAAGGCCTTTGAATGTTTGAGGCTAAAAACATCCTTCCTTGCACAGGACAAAGCTTAAGAAAGCTCTTTAGCCCCAAGGAGAGCATTTTCCCCAAATCCCATTTCTTGTATTGTCAAGAGGGAAACAGAAAAGAAAGAGCATCCAGAAGGGCAGGCCTGGAATCACAGAGGTCCTGGACCCTACACTTCTGACCTGAGTACAGTCTAGACCCTGCCATTGCCCACACCAGCCCCTCCCAGGCCTGCCTGAAATGCCAACCTCCATACCCGTTTTCTAAATCTCGTCCTTCTCCAAGACCCAGCTCAGTCACCACATCCATTATGAAGCCCTTTGGTCTCAGGGCTTGTCAACGACAAATTGACACTTGCCTGTAAACTACAAGACGGCTCTTGCCAATTACTAAGCTAACATGCTCATCGATTCTAAAACAGAGCATCAGCTCTCTATTTCACCTAATTTGATTAGGGAGATGATTAAAGTGTCTTTTATTATATAGATTATCAATAATCACCAGTGAGCACTTCGCCACACCCCCAACTCTATGACAGGGTGTGTGCTTCCTGGCACATACTTTGAGGCCACTGCATCCCCTGCAGCCTCTATTAGCATATAGGAAACAGACAAGTCAGTACTATGCTTCAGGTACATTATGAGTCACACAGCTCCCGCCAGGTGACGGAGGCCCTCAGCCACTATCCCAGTTTGACACCTATAATGTAAACCGAATACTGACATGCACCAAACTTGCAAATGTGAGGGCAAAGAGAAGAAGGTGAGAGACAGGTGTGACCGCATTGTTCCAAGAGGAGAAAGGAGGCCTTTCCAGTGAGTGGAGCGAATTGAACTCAGACGTGAGGCAAGATAAAAATGCAGAAATTGCTGATTAAACTGATGCATTTATGAAGCGACTTTGTTCAGAAGACTAGGCAGAAGTAGAATAAGGTAAGCAAGTCTACATCTCCCCCAAATCTAGGAACTATAGACGCACTGGCCTTTCATCTCAGAGATTCTGCTGAGAAAACGGAAACGTCTTACTACGTCATCAAGAGGATGTTACCCAGAACCTTTACTGCGCAGCCCACCGGGCTAACACTTCACATCAGTGCTACCCACAGAAATACAACACACGTCTCATAGTCCACCTTTTAAAAAGACAGAGATACAACTATTTTAATATTAATTTAACCTAATGTATCCAAAATATTATCATTTTTACATGTAAGCAATATAAAACTTATGAATGGACATTTTATATATATCCTATTTCTCATACCTCTCAGCTCTTACTGGCTATGACCCACTAGAGTTTAGAGAAAAGCCCAAAAAGAATTCAGAGCTTTTGAGAAACAGAGATTAGCATGTGTTTACTAGATGCTTCTCAAAAAACATGCTTTGCAATGTTTGAAAAGGCTTCCATGTTATTTTCTTCATATGTTGGTCAACACGAGTCAATGTATACATCCAAATCAAAGTAGTTAAATAACATATAAGCAAAACACAGCACAACATATGATTCTATGTATACAAAGTACAAAAATAGGGCTTACACTTGGGGGAGGGGTATGACTTGAAAGAGGTGTGAAGGGCCTTCTAAGGTAATATTGGTAAAATTCTATGTCTCCAGGTGCTGGCTACACAGATGAGCTCGCCTAGTGAAAATTCATTAAGCTCTTCATTTACGATATGTGATTCCTACGTGTGTGTGTGTGAGTGCATGTAATCTTTATATGCACATTGTATCTCTGCATATTTATACAAGTTCAACAGAGTTAAAGAATACAAAAGAATAAAGACTTGGGATTCTTTCTTTAGTAAAATAAAATGATTTAAGGATCAAAACTGTGGATATAAAACGGCATCATCTTCATAAAACTTAAGTAACTCAAACACTGTGGCATAAAAGACCTATGAGGCATAAATTCTCCTGTTTGCATTGGTGAATAAATCAAACATCATCTTTCCCTTCACCTTAATTAATTTGAATGTTGACCGTGTAATTTCAAAAATTATCTTCAAAAGCATATTTTGAAATTGGATGGAGTAACTTAAAACTGTTTGAATATGTGGATGAATCTATATTTCAGGATGCATGTATTCCTTAGATACTAATCTACTCCAGCTCTTCCTTATCTGCACATGAAATATGCAGCATAATCCTTTGGGATCTCTTGGAAAATCTGTTCCTTATGAGAAACTTGGAGCTTAACATTTGCCAAATATAACATTGCAAGTTTTCAAGGTCACTGTGACAAAACATACCCATCCATTTCCAACTGGATGAATGTCTGGCCCTTGGACTGCCATGGACTGCCCCTTGATGAGAACCACTGAGTTAGATGATCCAAGATTAATACCTATTAACTTCGTGACTTCCACAGAAAGCAACTGCTGCATTACCTTCAGTAACAATGACTGAAGAGAAACACTTTAAAAAAAAAAAAAAAAAACCTTGTATTTAAATACTACTCTGGAAAGATAAGCTGATTTCTTCAAATCCATGGTGAGCTATTTTTTAGTGAGTGGGCCAGGAATGCTAAGTGTCTGGAATGGTCCCCCACAGTTCAAAATTATCTTACACTCAATGCCAATAACCCTCCTCTTAAGAAACACCGAGAGCTATTTGTGTTGATAAAATGTAGTTAGGAATTGGGTTCTCATAATAACCTTTTCTTTCCAGTTAAGACTGGAGCTGTCAAGGAGGTAAGCGTATTTTTTATGTGTAAAGAAACGGATCATTATTAAACATTTGAGAGAGTAGGATGTGCACCTCTCCTCAAAGATGTGCTGGTAAAACCCAGGTGGGATTAACTAAGTACCCTGGAATGAGTGCGCCTCCTAGAGTCGGCCTCTCAGCTCTATCAGTGTTCTCTTTTTAACCAAACAACTCTTGTGTACTGAATTTGTGAACAGTACAAATGCATGTTCTCTTACCAGTGTCAGAACAAAACTACTTTTTTATACTCACTTCTTTTTCAAAAAGAGATCCCCAGAATAACACTCCAGCATTTTTGTCAGTGATTTTCAAAATTGAGCTATTTTAAGATCGTATTATTCCTAGATAACGTTCAGAGAGTGATGGGCAATCTGGATAGATAATTTTTTCTTGTACTTTCTCCTAGTAAAACTTTTAAAAGGCAAAGCTTACCAATAAGAGTACCAAATCAAATGTCAAGAAAGTATTTCCAGTGTTAGAATAATAAGTGCATGTACCTCAAGTTAAACTGTGCAGAAAGTTGTTACAGTCTCTTGAGTTTTAAGCTCTGAAATATATATCAAGTTAAATTTAGTCATGGATGTTCTAAGATGACCTTAAGGAGAGAAGGAATCTTTTTGTTTACTTTTTATATCTGTTTTTATACCTGCATATCTGTGCAGAAATGCTTTTACCAGAATTACTCATCAAAGTCATTATTGACCTTTGAAAAATATATATATATATAATTGAAAGAAAAAAGCCTTTTTATCAATAAGAATCATTATTACCTTAATTTTATTTCATACAGTGATTAAAATACATTTTCAAATGTCTAGAGTATTGCAAAGAAAGAGCCAAAAGAAACCCAGGAAATAATGGAAGATCAAAAAAATGTGAGATCAAGACTCAGCATTATCTTCCTCAAGCAACTTCGTTTTCAATACCTCTTCCTCCTCTCCACACACACACAGCCCCCAACCACACATCTGGCACCAAAGAAACAGAACCCAATAGAAACGAAGTTCAGAACCTATGGTGCTGACTGAGTCTGCAATTCTTACACAAAACAGAACTCTATCAGTTCAAGGGAAGTCTTGACTTACTTAGGTCACACCCATTAGATAGAGAAGAGGTGACCTCCAACAGCCAGCTCTGGGATGGAGCCCTTCTTGTCCTCCCAAGATACTGCATACCTGCCTTGACAACACTTCTGCTTAATGGCTAGTTTAGTATCGGTCTTTTCCTACTTAAACTGGGAACCCCTGAAGGGGAAAGTATAGGCTTGGCCAAAAGTTTGTTCAGGTTTCCCATTATATTGCATGGAAAAATTCCAACCAAGTTTTTGATCAACCCAATATTTACTATAATGCCTGGCACATAGCAACTACTTCTTGAATTTAAAATACTTTTTTACAAAAATAAAAGAAAATGCCAAAAGACCTAACTCTAAGGTTAAAAAATAAATTCTTAAGTCATGAATTCACCATAAAGCATATTTATTATGGTTCAAGTCAAAATCTGAGTGTAAAGTGGGGAGAGGATAGATATAGACCTTTAAAATGTATATAACCCTTTTTTTTTTAATTGCCCAAGAAGACCCACCTTAAGGGTCCTTAGCATCCTGGACAGTTGCTGAGATTTGTCTGATACACTACAATATGCCCAGTGAATACTGGAATGTTTCCTAGGCCCATGGTACATCCAAGCTAAATGGTCATTAAATGAATGCACAAATAAAACAATGGTCACAAAGTACTCAGTTTCCATTTCTACAGTGCTCTCTCAAACTCTCACGAGAAAGCTGCAGAGCCCAGCCCCTCATAATCATATAATCACCTGGAGTGCTGGTCAAAATGCAGATTCCTAAGCCCACCTCAGGGTTCTCCAAAAAAACAGAACCAATTAAACATGTGTGTGTGTATGTGTATGAGAGAGAGAGAAGTCACTTCAGTTGTATCCGACTCTTTTTGATCCCATGGACTGTAGCCCGCCAGGCTCCTCTGTCCATGCGATTCTCCAGGCAAGAACTGGGTTGCCATGCCCTCCTCCAGGAAATCTTCCCAACTCTGGGATCAAACCCTTGTCTCTAGCATCTACCTGCTCTGGCAGCAGGTTCTTTACCACTAGCACCACCTGGGAAGCCCATATGTAGGCATACATACCGAGAGAGGGGGTGGGGAGAGAGCACTACTTATTTAAAGGAGTTGGCTGGCATGGTTATGGTGGCTTGCAAGTCCAGAAACCATACGGCAAACCCAGACGACAGGAAATTCAAGTAAGAGTTAAATCCACAGAGCAGGTCAGCAGATTGGAAACTCAGGCAGGGTTTCTCTGTTGCAGTCATGAAGCCAAATTCTCTCTCTTTCAGAAACCTCAGTCTTTGTCCTTATGACCTTCAACTTATTGGATGAGATCCATCCACATTATGGAGGGTTATTTCCTTTACTCAAAGTCTATTGATTTGAATGTGAATCACATCTTAAAAACACCTTCACATCCAACATTTCAGTTGACCAGACAACTGACCACTATAACCTTGCCAAGCTGACACGTAAAATTAATTATCATACTCACCCTGAAAAGTTTCTCTAAAATGCAAGTTTATCTGGAGGTGGGGCTCAGGGATGTGTATTTTTAACAAGCAGCCCAGGTGATTCTAATTCAATGTTCGATGGAACCATAGCCAGAGAAAGAAAGCAGTTTATATGCTTCCTGGGTAAGCTTTTGGACTGCATAATACCCACATTCTGGAATTTGAAAGCAGTAGTATGGAGTGTTAATATCACTAACATGGCTAACACCACTAATACTACGAATGTCACAGAAAGATAGACACGGTTGGTATCAGGGTTCACTCAGAAAAGCAAACATCCATCAGTTGCTCTTTCAGCAGAGAGAATTTAATGCAGGGAATTGTTTAAAGGACTGAAAAAGTAAAGGGAGCCCTTAGGTAACCCAGATATAATTACTGGAGGAGGTAGCAGCCTTCCTCTTGCAGGCTGGAGAAACAAAAGGAAGCAATTGGAAATATTAGAGATTGGGACCTTGGAATAGCAACCCTGCAGAGTGAGGACCCTGACCTCCAAGGAAATAGGCTACTTGACAGGCACTGCCGTTTTGGAGCTTGGAGGAAGGACCTCAAGGAGTTAGAACCAGGTCTCTGAAGGAAAGGACATTAGCTGTCTGGAGCTATATCCCTGGGGGAGTGCAGTGAGTCTGATTCTGAGAGTGGGGAAGGACTGGCCCCAGCTGCCATTGCCAGATGAACAACAACTTCTGGGGCAACACTGTCAGGACAAGAAGTTAACCAAAAGGAGCAAATCCTTCTTACTCCTCCATCCTTGCACTCTCCCTCTCCCTATCAGCAGAGCCTAGCGATGAGCCGACTGGCACAGCAGACAAGTACCCCGCTAAATCCCAGCCTCTGTGCCCTGGAGCACAGCACAGAGAGGTGAGCTTTGAAGCTGACCATCAATAGCCTGATAATCCAGATACTGACATTACCAAACACACACAACATCAGATGAAACAACAGCATCCAAAGGGAAATAGACAACCTGGGCTAGATGTAATAAAGAACCTCTCTGGCTTGGACCAGCACATCTCCTGTTTTCACAAACTAACACCAGGACCTTCAGTTCAGTAGTGCAAAAGCATATATCAACTTCAGCCATTTGTAAACCAAAAGACTGGGTGAATTTAAGTAGATTTAAACACAATATGGTCCAGATGTAATGTCTATAAACAGTACAGCTTACAGATATTCTAGCACAGTGCTTCTCAAAGGTCGGTCCCTGGAGCAGCAACATCAGCTTCACCTGGGAATTTATCAAAAAGGCGAATTCTCGCCCCCAGTCCCAGACCCACTAAATATGAAACTCTGGAGATGGGACCCAGCAATCCGTGTTTGAAAGAGCCCTCCAGGTGATTCCAAGCTACAGTTTGTGACCGGCTGTTCCAGCCTGACTCATCAGGTTTCTGAATTGGAGCGTCTCTGCTTTCCGCTCCCTGATGCACCTTCTCTAGCTGTCGTCCGCCACCAGCCATCTTCCTGGCACAAACGATCGATTACAAGCAGAGCATAAATTATAGAAGCTCTCTGTTTCTTCTCTCGCACTCAAATATTTGCCTGTTTGTATCTATAATTTTTTCAGATTTGCCCTGTAGTGTAAGGGCCCAACTTTAAAAAGGAAAAAAAAAGTACTATTTTCCGTTTTAGTTTTAGTAATATACTAAGTAATGAAGCTTTTCCTGGTTCCTGGAGCAATCCAACTTTTCAGAAACCTTTAAAATAAACAAAGAAAATTCAGTTAATAGGCACAGACATAAGCAAATCAACTTCCTAAAATTAGAGTTCCTGGAGAGGTCACAGCAAATAACCAGACTGAGAAGAATTAAACGCATTACTGTGCTTCTTTTCTCCAACTATTCCTGTTTTTTTCCATATTACTGTTTTCCTCCATAGTTATACAGGAAAGGATAGATCTGACACATGAAAATGAGAGAATTAAGTTTTCTAAAACAGAGGTTGCACACTTGGTGCCCAGGGGCCAGGTTAAGCCGACAGACATGCCGTATTTGACCCATATGCTGTTTTGTTTGCATAAAATTTGCCAACCCCTTTCATTTCACTTATTTATTGATTTTATTTTTGGCAGCGCTGGGTTTTCCTTGCTGTGTGGGTTTTCTCTGGTTGCAACGAGCACGGGCTACTCTCTAGCTGCTTCCCTGGTGGCTCAGGTGGTAAAGAATCTGCCTGCAATGAGGGAGACCTGGGGTTGACCCCTAGGTTGGGAAGATCCCCTGGAGAAGGGCATGGCAACCCGCTCCAGCATTCTTGCCTGGAGAATCCCATGCACAGAGGAGCCTGGTGGGCTGCAGTCCATGGGGTCACAAAGAGCAACCAAAACTTTTGACTCTCTAGTTGCGTACTTGGGCTGCTCACTGGCGGCTTCAGAGCGTGGGCTCAAGGGCACCGTGGCTTCATTAGCTGTAGTTCCTGGGCTCTAGAGCACAAGTTTAACAGTGTGGCATACAGCTTTTGCTTAGTTGCTCCATGTCATGTGGAATCTTCCCAGATCAGGGATCGAACCCATGTCTACTGCACTGGCAGGCAGATTCTTTATCAGTGTGCCATCAGGGAAGCTCCTCCCAATCTTTTAAGATTGAGAGATTTTACATAAGAATGCAGAATTTCCGCCTCTCTTGATCTAGGTCCTCTGGACCTCCATTCCTCCACTCCCAGCAGAGCAGTGGAGCCCGGCAGCAGCTGCTGTCCTGGAAGGGCAGCAGGCTCTCCAGAGTCCCCACCTACCTACCTCACTCCACCCCCACCAACCTTTCTGATTTCTACCTTATATCCTACTCGAAGTATTTCTAGATTGGGAACATGGTATTCTCTGTCCCTTTAAACCCAAAAAAGTTTCACTTTATAGACCAGGTCCACTGAAATTGCTTTTTTGGAGTGACATCCACCATTTGTGTTCGGGAAGATCTACTGGAGAAGGAAATGGCAAACCACTCCAGTATTCTTGCCTGGAGAATTCCATGGACAGAGGAGCCTGGTGGGCTACAGTCCAATCGCTCACAAAGAGGCAGACACAGCTGAGCGATTCGCACTTCACATCCATCGTTTGTGGAAGGCCGGCCCGCTCACCTGGGCCCTCGGCTCTCATCACCTCCTCTGCCCCACCTGAGTGCCTCCCTCTCACCCCTCCTGGCCCTTTCCCCTTTCTTTTACTATTGGAACATGGCACAGATTTTTCAAAAAGCCCTGAAATTAAAACATAAAACACCTCCTGGGGCCAAGACTAACCTGAAGGCACCATCCAGCCTATTCCACACCCACCCTTTCTCTTTCCCGCCTGATTCCTCGTTCCCTGGTTAGTCCCCAGTTTACTGCAATCCAGCTCCTACCCCACCACTGACTGTAATGTGTCTGGCTGATGTCACTCATGGCCTCCCAGCTGCCAAATCCAGCAAAGTCTCACTCTGCATCCAGCCTCCACCCCTCCTTGAGGTCCTGTCTGAACCTTCCTCGGTCTTCAAGCATCAGTTCAGCCTCCTTGGAGCTTCCCCAGGGGCCTCAACCTGGCTGGGCACCTCTCTTCTGACACCCTGTTTCGTCCCGTCACCCGACTCGAGACATTGTACCACAACTCTCGCTTATGAATCTGTCTTCCCCATGGCCAGTTAAAGGCTCTGCCTCATTCACCTTTGTCTGTACAGTGACTGGATACAGGAAGTAGGTAACAAACACCTATTAATAAAGAAATGAACAAAGGAATGACTGAACGAACCGAGAATTAAGATAGCTTTTCAGTTTGTTAGGAGTAGGAAGGTCTGAAATTCCTCCAAGAGAAGCATTTTGCTCCCAAACTTGGCTTTATCTGGGAGGCCACCCTACCTAAAGCACATTAAATCAAGTGTGGTGGGGGGGGGAAGTATATGCTTATCTCCCTTCCCTGCTGTACATTTCAGAGTTTGGCACAGGATCTTAAGAAGGTACCACTCCCACGTGTTTTACACCTGCCAGTGCACAATGATAGAAGTCTACTCACAAAGACCCTGCGTTGAAACAGAGAGGAAGATCACCCGAACCATGACATCTAGAGATTTGGAGTAATATAAATTATATAAAGGGATAACAAGTTAAGAATGAAATAAACATGCCTCAAAGTCCTTTAGTAAATCACTTGTTGACACCATCACACAGAAGCAGCTGCACGTCGTAACAAGGCTAGAGAGTCACTCCCCCCATTGCTCCTTCCTTCCTGAGTGCTGCGATCACCAGCTCCACTCCGGCTGGCGGAGAGGTGGAGTGGACAATAAGGTATGAGGTTTGAGGTCTCGGCATAGACAGTCTACCTGTGTTGGCAAGAAGGAGGGACGGTGGTGCTGGGAGGTCAGTCTGTGGGAGCAGAAAAAGGAGTCGGTTTATTGTGGCCGTCTCACCCTAGACAAGCTGCCCTCCCACGTGGCCCTTCACACGGTGCGGCAGACTTTTTGTAGCCCATGTTTACGGCAGATAGCTAGCTAGATGACAGATAGATATGGAAACAGATATGGACACAGGTACACACATACATGGGGCTTCCTCAGTGGCTCAGTGGTAAAGAATCTGCCTGCAGTGCAGGAGCTGCAGGAGACGTGTTTTTGATCCCTGGGTCAGAAAGATCCCCTGGAGGAGGGCACGGCAACCCACTCCAGTCTTCTTGCCTGGAGAATCATATGGACAGAGAAGCCCGGCAGGCTACAGTCCATCGAGTCACAGAGTCGGACGTGACAGAGGCAACTTCGCACACATGCACACACATACTCCCAACTCTGACTCAAAGAACGGTGTCTGGAAATCTGCGCTGCTATCACCCACTTCCTTATGGAGCTCCTGGCCTCCAGGTCAACGTGGCAAAATTTCAACCTCTAGCAATGGCTGAAGGGCCTTGGTGCTTGGACTGGATGCCCACCCCAAAATGTCCAAGCATTAAGCAACTAGAACCCCCCATCAGGCTCACGTCTACACCCCTCCTTGTGTATCTAGAGACATCAGAATTGGCTGAATACACTCCCCTTAGGCTCTGGAGTCTCTCTGGGCCCCTCATTAAGCCACTTTCCAGTATATGAAGAGCAGCACCTGGGGGGCATGGAGACCCCATATTCCAGCTCCCTTGGTGAAGAGGGGCCTTACTTATACCTTCCTCCACGCTCTTTCTTTCTGATACTGCCAGTTGACCAAACATAGTAAAAGAAAGGAGCAGCAGTCTTTAGCTTCTCCACAGAACAAAGTGAAAAGGGAAAATACTAATTCCATGCATGCCTTTCTCCCAGCTCAAGTGCCTTGCCTCATCCATCCACAGCAACCCTCTAAAAAAGACTGCTGGAAACTAAAACTAAAATCTATTTCACTAATCAACTGATATACACATCATGCAATTTCCAGGCAACTGTTATCAAATATATTAAAAAACACAATTTTGACTATCTCAAATTACTATTGGCTCTGAGAATAGCCCGTCATTCCTCATATTAACAACAGCTTTTTTCAAGGTGATGAACCCAAAGCCAAAAAGTAAATAAAAATGGAAACTATGAAAACTGAGACTGCTGTTTTATGTAAAAACTATTTGAAAGCTACGAAGAATTTTTCTACTAGAGATACGAGTATTTTAAGCTTCTAGATAATTTCATCATTAACAACGTTTTCTGAGCCTCTCTATGTAAAGTACTATGCCTCCGGTTTTCTTATTTTTTTAATTTTTATTTTGTGTTGGAGTATAGTCAATTTACAATCTTGTGTTAGTTTCAGTTATACAGCAAATTGATTCAGCTATACATATGCATCTTTTTCAGATTCTTCTCCCAGGTAGGTCACTACGGATTACTGAGTAGAGTTCCCTGTGCTATACAGCAGTTCCTCGTTGATTATCTATTTTATACATAGTAGTGTGTATATGTTAATCCCAAGCTCCTATTTTATCCTTCCCCCAACCTCTTTTCCCTTTGGTAACCATAGATTTGTTTTCTATGTTTGCGAGTCTCTTTCTGTTTTGAAAATAAGTTCATTTGTGTCTTTTTTAAAGGATTTTTCTACTAGAGATGTGAGTATTTTAAGTTTCTAAATAATTTCATCATTAACATTTTCTGAGCATCTCTATGTAAAGCACAATGTCCCCTGTTTTCTACTTGACACCTACCTTATAATAAACATAATTCTGTTAACCCTAATATAACTATAGTATTTGATGGTATAGAGCTTGATCTTCAGTATCTCTCAGCTCCTAAATGCCAGGGTGTAAAAAGAGTATATTAATCACTACTCTTAGTTCTTAGATACTCATTGGAAGGACTGATGCTGAAGCTGAAACTGTAATACTTTGGCCACCTGATGCGAATAACTGACTCATTTGAAAAGACCCTGATGTTGGGCAAGACTGAAGGCAGGAGGAGAAGGGGACGACAGAGGATGAGATGGTTGGATGCCATCACCAACTCAATGGACACGAGTTTGAGCAAACTCTGGGAGATAGTGAAGGACAGGGAAGCCTGGTGTGCTGCAGTCCATGGGGTCACATTGAATCGGACACGACTGAGCGACTGAACACACATACACAGTCCTCCGGTGTTCAGATTCCTCAGATGGGGAAAGGCCAGGCATGAAATGCCCTTGCTAAGTTCAGTAGGCTGTCCTGAAAGGGCACACAGTTATGACCACTTCGCTAAGAGCGAACGTGTCAGGGCAGGCCTAAATCTCAGCTGCCAAAGCCAGCTGCCCTGCCTGAGTGTCTAGTCCCAAGAACATTACCATTTGCCTGGTGTTTTCTAAAGCCTTCCCCTCCCTCAAGACACTCGGGGGCAGAGAGCTGAGACATTATAAGCTGTGAGAGTCTCGACTAATGGCAACTCCCTCGCCTTGCTTTCTTCTGCCTCTCGTGGCTCCTGAGCAATGATGAGTGTTGGAGAGTCACTTAGCACAATGGAAACCTCGCTACCACATGGTTTCTTAGAGTGACATATACGTTATCTCTGTAGCTTCCATCTACATGGGGAATTTTCTGGATGCAATTATCCTTTGCAACTAATATAATAAGATGTAATTACAGAGGTACTGTTAGCAGTGCCACTTCACATTTAGGTTGGTGTGTGCGGCTCTCTGGAATTTCAGAGCTGAGCACTGCTCACACTTCCACCCACACGCTGCTGCTGCTCGGGTGAGAGCTTTCTGAGACGGCACAGTCACACTCTTAGGGGGCCTCCCTGCCTCCACGGGCACCCCCCCAGGTCTCAGCTTGCAGCTGCACTTTTGACCTGCTCCTGAACACTCAGCCTGAGCACAGCCACCCTGGTTACCACCCCAAACCTACTGTCTAGTGGCCTGACTTTAAATGTCAGTCTGATTTCCATGAGGGGCAGAGATTTACATACAGAGACTCCATCAAAAATTTCAGAAAGAACCCAAACTTGGACTGGGACATAACTTCTCTGCATTTTCTACAATGAACTATCATCATGTTTTTTAAACTGAAAAAAAAAAAACCACACAATATATGTCATATAAAATCAAGAGGAAGCTAGGTCCTTCTTTTTGAGACCCTGCCATATGGGAACCCTGGAAGTGTGTGAAGACCTACCATGCCACTCATAGACTCCTGGAAATTTTAAGGAATTCACTTTAAGAAACTCAACTTCCCCAACCAGGGCCTACTGAACACTACCTGAGATGTGTACATTCCCCAATTGCAAGCTTGTTGTTCAGTCGCTCAGTCGTGTCCGACTCTTTGTGACCCCACGGACTGCAGCGCGCCAGGCTTTCCGGTCCTTCACCATCTCCCAGAGTTGGCTCAAACTCATGTCGATTGAGTCGATGATGCCAAGTTTGGTCTCAGCATTAAAAAGAAATTTTTTTAAGAATAAACTGATGAAGAAATTTTTGTTCAGAAAATAACAGATGGAAGACTGGTTGCCTAGGGTTTCTCTAGACTTGAACACCTTAGAGGCAGCACCCGGTGCAGGCATGCCTGTCAGAGAGGGGGCGGAGCGCGCCCGTGAAGCCCTCTAGTCTGTGAGCACAGCATCCGCTTAGACGCAAGCCAAGCAATTGGCACTTGTGCTGCCCTTCAGATGCACCAAGAGGCTCAGTGCAGGCAGGTGAGAAGGAAGTCGGGAACCTGCCTCAGAGCATCCTCCTGGGTGGCTAAGGCCGGAAAGCTGCTGAGACATCCAGGAGAAAGCAAGCGGGGGGAGGGAGGCCTCACAGAAGACTGGGTAGTGGAATGACCCACGAATCCTGAGAGCTGAGCGGCTGAAGGGACAGCCAGCACAGCACCCAGAGGAACTGTATGGAAGTATCCCTCTAGCAAAGGAGCCTGAAGATATGGGACTGTGAGCCACGGCCAGTGGGGTTAACAGGGGACAGGCTGCTGCAGCCACTTAGTTGCTTCAGTCACGTCTGACTCTTTGCAGCCCCACGGACTGACTGTAGCCCTCGAGGCTCCTCTGTCCGTGGGATTCTCCAGACAAGAATACTGCGGTGGGTTGCCATGCCCACCTCCAGGGGATCTTCCCAACCCAGGGATGGAACCCAGGTCTCCTACACTGCAGGAAGATTCTTTACCACTGAGCCACCAGGGAACCCCAGGGGACAGGCAACTGAAGTCCAAACACTGAGTCCTGCAGTGAGGAAGCTCCAAGAAAGGTTTCAGAGAGGGACACGGGTGGGTCAGCTCTGACCGCAGACACCCTGGGCAGGGCTCCAGCTCCACCCCACCCTCACACTTGCTGTGAGGCCCGAAGCAAGAAAAATTCATGGTGCCCCAATTTCCTTTCCCATTAAAAGGCTTCACTCAGTCGTGTCCGACTCTTTGCGACCCCATGGACTGTAGCCTATCAGGCTCCTCTGTCCATGGGATTTTCCAGGCAAGAGTGCTGGAGTGGATTGCCATTTCCTTCTCCAGGTGATCTTCCCGACCCAGGAACAGACCTTTCCCATAAAACAGACCTATTAGTAGTAATTATTTTACAGACTGTTGTGAGAATTAACTTTAAAATATGATACAAATGAACTTATTTATAAAACAGAAACACACTCACAGACTTCAAAAACAAACTTACAGTTACCAAAAGGGAAATGTAGGTGGGAGGGATAGATTAGCAGTTCGGGATTAACATATACACACAACTATATATAAAATAGATAACTAAGAAGGACCTACCATATAGCACAGGGAACTCTACTCAATACTTTGTAGTAAACTATAAGTGAAGGGGAACTAAAAAGCCTCTTGATGAAAGTGAAAGAGGAGAGTGAAAAAGTCAGCTTAAAGCTCAACATTCAGAAAACGAAGATCATGGCATCCGGTCCCATCACTTCATGGGAAATAGATGGGGAAACAGTGGAAGCAGTGTCAGACTTTATTTTGGGAGGCTCCAAAATCACTGCAGATGGCGACTGCAGCCATGAAATTAAAAGACGCTTACTCCTTGGAAGAAAAGTTATGACCAACCTAGACAGCATATTGAAAAGCAGAGACATTACTTTGCCGACTAAGGTCCGTCTAGTCAAGGCTATGGTTTTTCCAGTAGTCATGTATGGATGTGAGAGTTGGACTGTGAAGAAGGCTGAGCACTGAAGAATTGATGCTTTTGAACTGTGGTGTTGGAGAAGACTCTTGAGAGTCCCTTGGACTGCAAGGAGATCCAACCAGTCCATTCTGAAGGAGATCAACCCTGGGATTTCTTTGGAAGGAATGTGCTAAAGCTGAAACACCAGTACTTTGGCCACCTCATGCGAAGAGTTGACTCACTGGAAAAGACCCTGATGCTGGGAAAGATTGAAGGCAGGAAGAGAAGGGGCCAACAGAGGATGAGATGGTTGGATGGCATCACTGACTCGATGGACATGAGTTTGAATAAGCTCTGGGAGTTAGTGATGGACAGGGAAGCCTGGCGTGCTGCTAGTCCATGGGTCGCAAAGAATCGGACACAGCTGAGCAACTGAACTGAACAATATAAAATAAAAAGTTTAATTAAAAAAATTAATTCAGGTAAAATGCTTACCACAATGCATGGCAAAGGATAAGAGGTCAGTTGCCAGAATAATGATTTGTTTTCAATTTTTCAGGTAAAGGAAAATGCCAAGTCAAAGCTGGAGTTTTGTCTCCTGCCACAGTCGGGGGCAGAAGGGTGAAAATGAAGACATTAGAGGGTGAGACAGAATGAATGGGCAGGCAGGAGCAGTGACTACATTACATGCCAAGGGTTTTCCACCCTTTTCTTTCCTGCAATGCCTAGTGGGCCAGTCAGCACTGGACACTCCTGGATAACAACATGTCCAGGGAGGGGGTGCATAGACCAGGGGCACCAAGGGACTTGGGGGACAACCAACATCCCAGAAGTGGATGGGACAGCTCATGCTGTGCTCAGTGTGGATGCCTAACTTGGCCAAATACAGGCTCATTCAGATATTTTTTCTGTGAATTCATTTGCTGAATAAGCACTTGCCAAGCACCGCTCACATGTGAGGTGCCCACGATGTAAAGATCTTTAAAGCACACACACACACACACACACACACACACACACACACACACACACACACACACACAAGCAAGGAGGACACAGTCTAATGGCGTTTCAATCAAGACAGGTGTTAACAAATTGACCCTTCAGAAGTTAAACATGCTCAAGGTTTATTTCCCCCTCTTGTTTGCAGGATGTGAGGGGGTTTGTGGAAGGGTGGAAGGATCTGCTCACACAGCGACCCAGGAACCCAGACTGACAGATGCTGGCAGCTCCACATCTTCCAGGACACTCAGCAGAGCTGGAGATAACTGGTGGGCTTCACAAAGACCCTTTTAAATGAAGGATAATTACAACATTGTTATGGTTTCTGCCGAACATCAACATGACTCAGCCATGGGTATACAAGAGTCCCCTTCCTCTTGAGCCCCCTCTCACCCCAACCCCATCC
The DNA here is from genome assembly GCF_016772045.2 of Ovis aries. Lineage (NCBI taxonomy): Eukaryota > Metazoa > Chordata > Mammalia > Artiodactyla > Bovidae > Ovis > Ovis aries. Next base: position 4,000,326 of record NC_056070.1, read on the forward strand.
CACTCCTCTAGGTTGTCACAGAACCCCAGTGTGAGTTCCGAGTTATACAGCAAATTCCCACCATACATTTTATGTATGTTAGTATATATGTTTCTATGCTACTCTCTCCATTTATCCCATCCTCTCCTTCCCACCCACTCCAGTGTCCATAAATCTGTTCTCTATGTCTGGGTCTCCACTGGTGCCCTGCAAATAGATTCATCAGTACCATCTTTTTAGATTCCGTATGTATGCATTAATATATGATATGGTTTTTCTCTTTCTGACTTACATCATTCCTTATAACAGGCTCTAGGCTCATCCACCTCATCATCACTGACTCAAATATGCTCCTTTTCATGCTGAGTAATATTTCACTGTATGTATATACAGCAGTTTCTTTCTCCACTCATCTTTCACTGGACATCTAGGTTACATCCATGTCCTAGATATTGTAAATAGTGCTGCAGTGAACATTGGGGTACATGTTCACACAGGCTCTTCAGTCAGGAATGGCCTGCATCTCTCCTGCAAGAGCCCATTGGCCAGATGCCATCACAAAGCCCTGCCTTGCTATGTGGGGAACCAGTGGGGAACAGAAGCATCTTCAGGCGACGGTGAGTCCTTAAGCAAAATATCATAAAAGACGCTCTGCCTGGTGAGCTTCAGACATTCACTTGCAGTGCTGAGCTATCAAGCATTCTCTTTACAGCCACTTGAAGAATTTACCCCAGAACATCATGAAACTTTCCCTTCATCCACAAGTCCTCCCGTCGCCTATTCTGGCAAAGTTTGTCTTGTAAAATTGTGGGAATTGTTGAAAGTGAGGAAAATATACTGTGTGCATGCCAAGGGACGTTTTAAACTTGCTATTTAAACAGGTCCTATGCACGGGAACCAATTAATACCTACCCTGCCCTGTCTACCTTTCAGGAGGAAGTGTGGCTCAAATGAGGCCATGCATGTAAGAAATACAGAATCCTGGTATGGGGAGGAGGAAGGATAAATTAGAGCTTGGGATTGACATATACACACTACAATATTTAAAACAGATAACCAACAAGGACCTATTCTATAACACAGGGAACTTTGCTCAACATTCTGTAATAATCTAAGTGGGAAAAGAATCTGAAAAGGAGTAGATATATGTATAACTGAATCACTTTGCTGTATACCTGAAATTAACACAATCCTGTAAATCAATTATGCTTTGATATAAAATAAATTTTCAAGGGATGAAAAAATTAAATGTTTCATGAAAAAAAAGAAAATATAGAATCTTATGGAAATATATGTCATAGCTATGGATAAGATATTTTGGGTTGTTTACATAAGTTGCAAATAAATTATCTCACCACCTCACCTCAGGAAACAATGACATTTTACAGAGCCAGGCAATGTCATTCCAAAGAGCTGCATCCATCTTCCTAGTTTTTCAGTTCAGTTCAATTGCTCAGTAATGTCCAACTCTTTGCAACACGCCAGGCTTCCCTGTCCATCGCTCAAACTCATGTCCATCAAGTCAGTGATGCCATCCAACCATCTCATCCTCTGTAATCCCCTTCTCCTCCTGCTTTCAATCTTTTGTCAGAATCAGGACCTTTTCCAATGAGTCAGTTCTTCGCATCAGGTGGCCAAAGGACTGTGAGCTTCAGCATCAGTCTTTCCAATGAATATTCAGGACTGATTTCCTTTAGGATGGACTGGTTGGATCTCCTTGCTGTCTTTATCTCACTGATATTTATGGCACACTCACTGCGCCAGGCCCTGAAGCTCCCTCTGCGTACTCAACAGAAATGGCCCTAGTCTCATGGAACTTAAGAGTCTGAGCTACAAATGCAGTGCCTTTGTAGGCTAGGAACACAGACAAAAGCTCCAGTAAGGAGGCTGCCGGTATGTTTTACAGAAATACACACACACCAACAGCTGCATCTTTTCAGCGAATGAAGAAAAAGGGAGTACTAATTAGTGCATCTTTTCCTGCCTCTAAGATTGAATAATTGATAAAATCGGGATTAGGATGACACTTGCTTGACCGAGCTCCTTCCTTCATACAATTCTGGGTCTCCAGCCAAGTGGATGATTGTTAGCCAAGCCATTTTTAAACTGTAAAAAGTAGGTACCCATGCAGACCCATGAGATAAATAAGTTTAGGTGAACCAATCCTGCCCACCTCCCCCTTGCTTTGTAGTAACTGGCCACAGGTGTCACCACACTGTACTCCACACTCTGATCTTTTCTGATCAGTTCCCGCATAGCAAATGGAAGTGTTTCAAAAGATCACAGTTCAAAATAAGGTAGCACATCTCCACTCTAAGAAATTCTATTGGGGAATGTATTTCTCAGAGCTTTCTCCTCACGGGCACAAAGAAAGTCTCTTGGACTGGACAGGGACTTCTGTAGAATTCTCATACCTTACTCCAACGGCAGTGACAGGCAGTGCCTGGCTTTTTTTAAACATCCTTGAAAAAAATCTCCAAGCATTATTCAAAGAAAGAAAACCAATGTGTGCAATCTGGATGACATTTAGTGCATTGAGGCAACAATGTTTTACTAAATCACGTTCTGAGTCTGCAATGTGCCACAGAGCTTCCTCAAACATAGTCCCCAACCGGGAAACACTGGGTCCGGGGCCTCTGGCATTGATCAGGCTTTTTTAAAAAAATCATAAATCTGACCACAAGTAAATGTTTTCTAACAAGCACAAAGCATCTAAATAAGCCTTTCCTGGGACTTCCCTGGTGGTCCAGTGGTTAAGAATCTGCCTTGCAATGTAGGGAATGTGGGTTTGATCCCTAGTCCGAGAACTAAGATCTAAGATGCCTTAGAGCAACCAAGCCCACGCGCCACCACCAGAAAGTCCGCGTGCTGCCAGGAAAGCTCCCACGTGGTGCAGCAAAGACCCTGTGTGCCACAGCCGGAAAAATAATAAAATAAGTGCCTTCTTTAAAAAACTCCCCTGGTGGCTCAGATGGTAAAGAGTCTGCCTACAACCCAAGACACGCTGGTTCGATCCCTGGGTGGGGAAGATCCCCTGGAGGAGAGCATGGCAACCCACTCCAGCATTCTTGCCTGGAGAATCCTGTGGACAGGGGAGCCTGGTGGGCTACAGTCCATGGCGTCAGAAAAAGTCAGACACGATGGAGTGACTAACACTTTTTAAAAAAAAAAGAAGACTTTCCTGACTATAAGGTTGTCCAGCGCTAAGCAGCTGCCCTCCACAGTGGAACTGGCCGCAAAGGGCTAGAGGCCACCTGCCAAGCTGACTGGTCTCCGAAAGCTGGGTGGCTGCCACTGCACCTCCGGGTAAAAAGACTAAGTGTTGAGGACAAAAATGAAACAATACTACTCACCCTCAGAGAAACCTTATATATCATAACCTTTTTCAAGCTCTACACCAACATTTTTTAGGCTGTTCATTAAAATGTTCAGTGGTCTCACCCTGCCCCCTCTCCTCTCCTCTCCATGGCAGAGTTTCAGGGAATATTTGCTTTCTTCTTTTACCTTTTACCTATCAGATTTTTAAATTTTTCTACAGTGAGCATGTATCATATTTGTAAACAGAAGAAATAAATTATTAATATTTCTCTCATGAAGATAGATTATATAAAAAAGAGGTTTTGAAGGTAGCGTGGGAAGCTGGTTAGTAATGAAGCAATAGTATGAAGTACTGGGGAAGGGTGCTCTCAAAAATTAAGATATCAAGTAAGTTAACCTGCTCTTTTTACTATTTCTCATCTGAGAGAAAAGCATATTTGTTAACTCCTGAAACTTATGTAATTAGTTTTATGATTATGGAAATCTCTGGGGTGCTTATTGATGCAATGCTAAATTATCAAGACCATGTCTAAGTCAAGTCACCAGAATGGCTGACAGTAACGTCTCTCTTCTGGTGGATCTAGCTAAAACTTCATTGATTATTAGTAAGTTGAAAAGGGATAGCAGTAATTTTTTAAAAATAAAGAAAATTCAAATCCAAATATGACTTTAATGATCTAGTAATCAAGGGCAAGTACTTTTTACCTTTTGAAAAGCTCTGTTACTGTCAACCACAAAGTTATAATAAACAATACCACAGCATAGCTCTTTGGCTTTATGGATATGCTGCTCATTTCACATAGAAAAAATCCCAAAGAAGGAAGTGAAATCCATTTGGAGGTGCACCCAGCTTCTCCCTTCCCTGGTACTTCATCCCATTGCCCCTTCACTAGCCAGCCTCCCATGCTACCTTCACAACTCTTCTCTTGGGACCACAAGAGCCCCTCATCCTCAACCACCTGAGTGGATCCTCCTCCTCCTCCTCGTCTTAACAGAAGCTATCCTGGAAGACATGGCTTCCTCAGCTCCCCTCTCCCCTGTGGAGGCCAACATTCTTTCACAGCCTTCAGGGTCAAGACTGGGAGATTACATGAGCCATCTACCTTATTTCTCCAATATGCCTTCCAGATCATGCTTCTTCTAGTTTTCTAGGAAAACTACACTCCTCGTCAACATTGTCATCTTTATCCACCATACTTTCAGTCACCCCTCTCATTCGCGTAACACTTTAGTACCTGCTCGCTGACTTCATCCCAATCTACAAATACTCATCTCCAAATTTCTCAGTTCCTTGATCTGTCTGTGGGGATTAAGAAGTAACAAGACATAATACTAGACAGATTACCATATCTGATCATCTTGAGTAGGCAGACATACTAGCTTAGATTAATTACTTTCATCTGTGACCATGGCTACCTCTGAATATTAAGCCCAGACTTCCTGCTCGCTTGATACAATCTCCTGCCCTAGCTCTCTGACTGAGTTATTCCCCATATCTATCAGCCCCATCCAACTGTGGCTACACACAGCCAGCTTCAATTCTATCATCTGACCACTCTCATCAAGTCATTTGCCTAACTGGCCTTCCATCATGTCCCCCTAGGTCTGTGCACGTTCAGCTTTCCACCCTCTCCATGGCATACATATATACTGTTGGCACTAGTTAAGGACCAGACTGGTAAACTACTATTAGAATAATAATAGCAACAATAACAACATCAATAATAGAAAATACTTGACAATATTAATTCTCCAGTCCAAGAACACCTGGTATGTCTTTCCATTTGTTTAGGTCATCTTCAATTTCTTTCATCAGTCTCATAATTTTCCAAGTACAAGTATTTTACCTCCTTAGGTAAGTTTATTTCTAGGTATTTTATTCTTTTTGATGAATGGTAGATGGGATTGTTTTCTTAATTTCCATTTCTGATAGTTTCATTGTTAGTGTATAGAAATGCAACAGATGTCTGTACATTAATTTTGCATCCTACAACTGTACTGAATTCGTTGCTGAGGTCTAGTAGTTGTCCTAGTGGTGAGTTTAAGATTTTCTGTGTGTAGCATCGTGTCATCCGCAAACAGTGACAGGCAGTTTTACTTCCTCCTTTCCAATTTAGATTTCTGTTACTTCTTTTTCTTCTCTTATTTCCACGGTAGGACTTCTAAAACTATGCTGAATAAACGTGGCAAGAGTAGACACCCTTGTCTGGTTCCTGATCTTAGGAAATGCTTTCAGCTTTTCACCACTGAATATGTCAGCCATGGGCTTGTCATACACGGCCTTTATCATGTGGAGGTACGCTCCCTCTATGCCCAGTTTCTGGAGAGTTTTTGTCATAAATGGATATTGAATTTTGTTAAAAGCTTTTTCCACATCAACTGAGATGATCATATGGTTTTATTCTTCAGTTTGTTAATGTGGTGTATCACACTGACTGATTTGCAGATATTGAAAACTCCTTACAGCTCTGGGATAAATCCCCCTTGAGCATGGTACATGATCCTTTTAAAGTATTGTCAGATTCAGTTTGTTAATATTTTGTTGGGGATTTTTGCATCTATATTCACCAGTGATATTAGCCTATAATTTTCTTTCTTTGTGATCTCTTTGTCTGGTTTTGGCATCAAGATGATACTTGTCTCCCATAATGAATTCAGATGTGCTCCTTCCTCTGCAATTTTTTAGAATAGTTTGAGGATAGGTTTTAACTGTTCCCTAAATGTTTTGTATAATTCACCTGTGTTGTTTGAAATTTTCAAATTACTGACTCAATTTTGTTACTGATAATTGGTCTGTTCATATTTTCTATTTCTTCCTGGTTTAGTCAAGCTTGTAATTTTCTAGATTATCCATTTTATTGTTTGTAGTAGTCTCTTACGATCCTTTGTATTTTTGTGGTATCAGTTGTAATTTCTCCTTTTCACTCCTGATTTTGTTAATTCAGGCCCTCTCCCTTTTCTTCTTGAATTTCTCTCTACAAATTCAGTGTAATCCCTATCAAAATGCCAATGGCATTTTTCACAGACCTAGAAAAAATAATTTTAAATTTTGTATGTCAAACAATAGTCTCCAAGTAGCCAAAACCATCTTGAGAAAGAAGAACAGAGGAATCATACTCCCTGACTTCAGACTATACTATAAAGCCACAGTAATCAGGACAGTACAGTACTGGCACAAAAGCAGACACATAGGTCACAGGGACAGAACAGAGAGCCGAGAAGTAAATACATACACTTATGTGAACTAAACTATGACACAGGAGGCAAGACTATGCCATGGAGAAAAGGCAGTCTCTTCAACAAGTCATGCTGTGAAAACTGGACAGCTATGTATACAAGAGTGAAATTAGAACATTCTCTAACACCATATACAAAAATAAACTCAATGGGCAAAATGGCTTCAAGTTCTAACTAAGATCAGATACCATAAAGATAGCGAAAAACATAGGCAGAACACTCTCTGGCATACATCATAGCAATAATTTCTTGGATCCACCTCCTAAAGCAAATGAAATAAAAGCAAAACTAAGCAAATGGGCCTAATTAAATTTAACAGCTTTTGCACAGCAAAAGAAACCACTGACAAAAAGAAAAGGCACCTATGGAATGGGAGAAAATATTTGCAAAAAATACAACCAATAAGCAATTAATATTTAACATATATAAGCAGCTCATATAGCTTGACATCAAAGAAACAAATAACCCAATTTTTTTAATGGGCAAAAGAACTGAATAGACATTTTCCAAATAGGAAATGAAGATATTTAACAGGCACAGTACTTTGGCCACCTCATGCGAAGAGTTGACTCATTGGAAAAGACTCTGATGCTGGGAGGGATTGGGGGCAGAAGGAAAAGGGGACGACAGAGGATGAGATGGCTGGATGGCACCACTCACTCGATGGACGTGAGTTTGAGTGAACTCTGGGAGCTGGTGATGGACAGGGAGGTCTGGCGTGCTGCAGTTCATGGGTTTGCAAAGAGTCGGACACGACTGAGTGATTAAACTAACTATCTAACTAACAGGCACATGAAAAGATGCTCAGTATCACTAATCATTACAGAAACGCAAATCAAAACCACAGTGAGATACTACCTCACACCTGTCAGAATGTCTATCATCCAAAAAAGATACAAATAATAAATGTTGGTGAGGCTACATAGAAAAGGGCACCCTCCTACATTGCTGGTGGGATTATAACTGGTGCAGTCACTGTGGAAAATAGTATGAAAATTTCTCAAAAACCTATAAATAGAACTATGCTATGATGCAACAATGCTACTCTTGAGTATATGTATGAAAAAAAAAACACTAATACAAAAAGACACATGAACCCCAACGTTCATAGCCATATTATTTACAATAGCCAAGATATGGAAGCAACTTAGGTGTCCATAAACAGATGAATAGATAAAGATGTGAGGTATATATATATATATATATAATGGAATACTACTCAGCCATTAAAAAGAATGATATTTTACCATTTGTAGCAACGTGGACAGATTTGTTGGGCATTATGTTAAGTGAAATAAGTCAGACAGGGACTTCCCTGGTGGTCCAGTGGTTACGAATCCACCTTCCAGTGCAGGGGATGCAGGTTCAATCCCTGGTCGGGGAATTAAGATCCCAACATTCTGTGGGGCAACTAAGTCTGAGCACTGGAACCAGAGAACCCATGCATCACAACTAGAGAAAACAATGCATCACAACTAGAGAAACCAATGCATCACAACTAGAACCCGTGCATCACAAGTAGGGAAACCAACGTGCCACAAATAGAGAAAGCCCACACACTGCAAGGAAAGGCCTGAGCACCAGGCCTAAAACAGCCAAAAACAAAAGTTTTAATAAAATTAATTTTTGAAAAGTTTAAAAAAAAGAAATCTCAGACAAAGGCAAATATGGTATGATATCATTTATATGCAGAATCTAAAAAATTCAACAACAGATACAGAGAACAAACTAATGGTTACCAGTGGAGAGAGGGAAGTAGGTAAGGGAAATATAGCGGTTGGGGATTAAGAGGTGCAAACTACTATGTATAAATAAGCTATAAGGATATATTGCACAATGCGGTGGAGAAGGCGATGGCACCCCACTCCAGCACTCTTGCCTGGAAAATCCCATGGAGGAGCCTGGTGGGCTGCAGTCCATGGGGTCGCGAAGAGTCAGACACGACTGAGCGACTTCACTTTGACTTTTCACTTTCATGCATTGGACAAGGAAATGGCAACCCACTCCAGTGTTCTTGCCTGGAGAATCCCAGGGATGATGGAGCCTGGTGGGCTGCCATCTTTGGGGTCGCACAGGGTCGGACACAACTGAAGTGACTTAGCAGCAGCAGCAACAGCAACAGCAGCAGTACAATGTGGGGAATAAAGCCACTATTTTGTAATAACTATAAATGGGTATAACCTCTAAAAATTGTGAATCATTATATTGTTCACCTCATATGCTATATAATTATATATAATATGCATATTACATTATATATAATACATAATGTATAATATATAATAATATAATGTTATATAATACAATATATATTATAATATATAATATATAAAATCCTTAATATATTAAGGATTAATATATTGTTACTATATTAACTATATTGATATAATTAATATATATTATATAATTAAATATATTATAATATATGATATATGTTTCCTTATATTATATATATATATTATATATTAATATTTATATTTATATCAATATTATAATAATATAACAATATAATTATAGGTTAGGTTAGGGTTAAGGTTTATATATATATCATGATATATATACACATATATATGATATATGTGTACACATATATATGTACACATATATCATATATGTGTATATATACAATTATACACTTGTATAATTAATATATCATAAATTTTATATATTAATGATATATAGTTATAATTAATACAGGTAACTATAATAGAGTTATCTATGTTAATTATAATATATCATATATTATACTTACTGTAATAATGTAATTACAATATATTATAATATAAAATTTAAAAAACAAAATAATTATATGTAATTATATATTATCAAATGATTATATATAATATATAGTATATATTTTATATATAATTAAAATAATTCCATTATCTATATTAATTATAGCACATATATATTGATATGATATATATGTATATATGTATGTATACATTGATATATGATACATAATATATGTATATATGTATATATATCATGATATATATATAAACCTTAACCCTAACCTAACTTATAATTATAATATATATTATATATTATTTAATAATTATATTAATATTTAACTTATATTAATGGGATTAATTATATAATCATTAATGATTTATTATATTAATAATTTAATTATATTTATCATATATAATCATGTATATGTGTATATTTTATATATGTACATATATATGTATTATATATTTTATAAATATTTTTATATATGTAATATATTATACATGATTCATATTTCTTATATATTATATATATTATAACTTGTATAATATTGAACATTAGCTATACTTCAATTTTTTAAATGCAATAAAACATTTATTAAGTGCTAACCACCTGCCAGACACTTGGGCTATCTCACTGAATCCTTCCAACAAGCCGATCAGCAAACTAGTGCACTAATATGACCTCTACGCCATGAACAAACTATCAGAGAAATTGTGTGTGTGTGTGAACTTAGTCACTCAGTCATGTCTGACTCTTTGTGACCCCGTGGACCCCTGCCCGCCAGGCTCCTCTGCCCACGGGGATTCTCCAGGGAAGAATACTGCAGAAGGTTGCCATGCCCTGCTCCAGGGGATCTTCCCAACCCAAGGATCAGACCCAGGTCTCCCACATTGCAGGTGGATTCTTTACCATCTGAGCCCCCAGGGAAGCCCAGGAACACTGGAGTGGGTAGCCTATCCCTTCTCCAAGTGAAGGTCCTGACCCAGAAATTGAACCAGCATCTCTAGCAACACAGGCAGATTCTTAACCAGCTTACCCAGGAAACCCCACCAGAGACATTATACAACTGCCCAAAAAGTCACACGCATTGTGTCAGAATAGGGACTCACTGTGGCTTGAATCCAAGCATGTCTTATCTCAGAGCCCATGCTCCTTATCACCACAGGGGTCACTATTTTCCATCTCCAGTGGCCCTACACTGCCTTACAGTACTGCCTTACTTACCTCCTAAGATAGAAGCCATTCTGAATCTTCATTCTCCTCAGACCTCCCACTTCTAACCGCCACCTCCCACCCAAAGCTGAGCCCCTCAATTCCCGCTTTACAGGTAAAATAAGAGCCATCAAAAAGGACAGCAACTGCCTCTGTTTCCCATCACCAACCCTGTGAAATTACATCCCATCCTTCCAGCCTTTCCTCCCCCCTTCTAAGACTAAATTTAAATTGGCAAAGAATTCAATGAAATAAGAAAAAAGGAATCATCGAAGGTCTTCAGCAAAAGAACAAAACGATAAAACCTAGGGGTTTGCTGTTTTGTTTTATAAAATTCATTTTGTCATGACTTTGGAACAAAATGAAGTACAGAGACTACAGTTTTGAGGCTAATTAAAGCAATAATACAAGCATAAAGTTAACAAATATCTAGGGTTGAAGTGGTAGAAATGACATCATATTTTGAAAAAAATATCAACAAGACTTTCTGATAGACCCATTCATTATGTGAGCTGAGTACATGGATAAGTCAAAATAAATCCATCTACTACATGATTGCATAGTCTATATGTAAAAGACTGTATACAGACTCTATGACATGTATGCTATAGGAGCTTTGATTACTTGCCTAAAAGTTATTTAACCTGTTTTATTCTTTCAACATGTCCCTTTAACTGAGCATGATGTCTTGGATACAGCAGGTGCCAACTGAACAGGTCAGTTCAATCAGTTCAGTCATTCAGTCATGTCCAACTCTTTGCTACCCCATGGACTGCAGCACACCAGGCTTCCCTTTCCTTCACCAACTCCTGGAGCTTGCTCAAATTCATGTCCACTGAGTCAGGGATGCCATCCAGCCACCTCATCCTCAGTTGGCCCCTTTTCCTCCTGCCTTCAGTCTTTCCTAGGATCAGGGTCTTTTCTAGTGAGTCAGTTCTTTGCATCAGGTGGCCAAAGTATTGGAATTTCAGCTTCAACATCAGTCCTTCCAATGAATATTCAGAACTGACTTCCTTTAGAATGGACTGGGTGGATCTCCTTACAATCCAAGGGACTCTCAAAAGTCTTTTCCAATGTCACAGTTCAAAAGCACCAATTCTTCAACACTCAGCTTTCTTTATGGTCCAACTCTCCCATCCATACATGACTAGATGGACCATTGTTGGCAAAGTAATGTCTCTTCTTTTCAATAGACTGTCTAGGTTGGTCATAGCCTCTCTTCCAAGGAGCAAGTGTCTTTTAACTTCATGGCTGCAATCACCATCTGCAGTGATTTTGGAGCCCCTCAAAATAAAGTCTGTTAGTGTTTCCATTGTTTCTGCATCTATTTGCCATGAAGAGATGGAACCAGATGCCATGATCTTAGTTTTCTGAATGTTGAGTTTTAAGCCAGCTTTTTCACTTTCCTCTTTCTCTTTCATCAAGAGACTCTTTAGCTCTTCTTCTCTTTCTGCCATAAGGGTGGGGTCATCTGCATATCTCAGGTTATTGATATTTCTCCTGGCAATCTTGATTCCAGGTTGTGCTTCATCCAGCCCAGCATTTCTCATGATGTACTCTGCATATAAGTTAAATAAGCAGGGTGACAATATACAGCCTTGATGTACTCCTTTTCCTCTTTGGAACCAGTCTGTTGTTCCATATCCAGTTCTAACTGTTGCTTCCTGACCTGTACATATACGTGTGTATAAACATGCATATATGATTATATACACATTCCTGTTTCTTCTGGTGTCTTTTTTTCAATCACAATAGTCATAGTAACACTTAGGAATGAAATTTTTTCTTCTTCCAAATCTTTTTCTATCTGATTTACCAATGTACACATTTTTCTCCCCAAAGATATTATTATGATCTGAAACAGACTTCATCAGAGAAATGCAAATGGACAGTAAACACGTGAAAAAGTCCCCAACATCATTAATAATCAGAGAAACGGAAATCAAAACCACAATGAGATTATTTAATCAAAAAGACATAATAACAAGTTTTGTTGAGGATATGGAGAAATTGAGACCTTCATACAGCACTGGTGGGAATGTAAAATGGGACAGCCACTATGGAAAACAATAAAGCAGCTCCTTAAAAAGTTAAACGCAGGGTTACTATTTGACCTACCAACTCCACTCCTAAGTATATAGCCAAGAGAAGTAATATACATATACACACCCAAAAAAACACTTATACACGAATGTTCATAGCAGCATTATATATAATAGCCAACAGGTGGAAATAAATCAAATGAATAAACAAAATATGGCATATCCATTCAATGAAATATTATTTGGATATAAAAAGAATTAAACACTGATTCCTTGGGAGGGAAGTTAAACTAAAAATATCTCAAATGTATTCAGCTGTGAGATCTCATACAAACTGCATTTTCTCACTTGCAGAATGTGGAGGGTACTTAACTAGATACCTCTAAGGTTGCTCCTAATTCCAAAATTCAATGACTATGGCATAGACTCCAACCACAGAATATACATAAACACTGTGGCCAAACCTATATGGATTAAAGAGGAAACTTGGTGATTTCTCAGATATTCAGGTAAAAAAACACATCTTGGCTAGCAGATGAAAAACCTTGTCTGAGAACTCATCCTCCACAGACTCTATTATCTGAAATAGGTTAGGATGGGGAAAATTCAGTTCAGCATGATCACTAGCTCTACCTTCTGTAAAACTAACTGTATAGTTAAGCCTGAATTGTTTCAATCACTGTATGAGCAAGAACAATCACAGGAAGATTCTCTCCGAAATTATCTGGGAAGATTCTCTCTGAAATTATCTGGCCTGTCTAGGTTTTTGGTTTTTAAATTGGGATTGGCAACTTCTTCCAACTGTCACTGTGTTATTTTCATGGAATACGGACTCAGCAAAAAATTTTTCAGGCCAAAGTGATACATTCCTTTTCCCCCTTGGTAAATTTAGACAAGTTGGGGTATTCAAAATAAGGAAAAGGACTTTGAGACAAGGAAGGAATGCCTACTGGCTCCTTAGCTTTGGAACTGAAAAGCGAAATTCCAAGGACTAGAAACTCAAAGATGAGGTGGTCCACTGGGGAAGCATAGCTTTGTCGGGGAGAAAGCTAGGGAAAAAAAATCTAATGAGTTTTCCAGAAATTGGAAGTGCTTAGCAGTGAATGAAATTCAGAGAATTAAAATTTGGGTGAACAGAAAATGTATTTTATCTCTTTCAAAAAATATTTTTTTTTTAGAAAGACACAGGCTAGGCTATCTGGGCAAGGAACTAAAAAATGCTAATACAGTTACAGTCTAGTGTTAGAGGCTCTCTTAGTTGTTTTTAATCCCACAGGAACTAGTCTCTGCCTTCACTTCATAAGGGATGAACAAAAAGCAGCCTTTAAAAATGAAATGGGTTTGGTCCATTCAAACCAGCTCAGATAGTTTCCATCTTCCTAGACTTTAGTCGGCTTTTAGGGAGGAGGTACATAAAAATTAAGCTTCCCTCTCCAGTCCATAAGTTTAATTTTACTTCCGTGTAAGCAGGCCTTGACCTCAAACTGGTATGCCCTTCCTCTCTATTCCAGCTGGATTTGTAAAGGCTTTCTGCATTGGGCAGCAAAGTGCCCAGTTTCATGCCTGAAAATTTAATTTTGGGTTGCATAGATGGTACTTGGGTAAGGAAAAATGAGGAAGACTGGATATAGTATTATACAAATTGCACTGTTGTGGATAAGGAAAGGAATGCAGAAGAAAGGAAGGAAAAATCTATTTGCCAGTTGTTTTAACAAAATGTCAGGCTTTTTTCATGGTTTCTATGATGTTCTTTGATAAGATTTGACTGGTAGGTAGGACTTGTAACTGGAGTGATGGTCCTCTCTGTGATATTAGAGACTACTGTAACTAGTTCAGTCCATCTACATACAATGCAATAAATTACACAAAAGCCCACCAAAGACTTGTTTCTTACAGAAGTATAGAGACAGCTTAATTTGAGTTTCCAGTAACTTCTACAAATAGGACTCAGTTTCATAATTTTTTCAGATGAAAATGTGGGTCCCTTGGAAGCAAAATTAGTATACTACCCTACATTCTCCATAAACTTACCAAAGGGTAACTGTTATACCATTACATTTCTCCTGCTTGACTTTACGTGGTGAGTAAAATTTACAGCAAAGACACTGCAAAGGAATTCAAATGCTCAATGAATTTATGGGAGAAAAAAAAACAAAGGAAATCATTGCAGGGTTTTCAGGATGAAAAATTCTCAGATCCAAAATGAAAACGCATCTGTCTACAAACTCACGAATGAACTGCATGCCCTGAAAAACACTAAGAGGAAGCGCACTTAAGGTGCGAGTGTGCTCAGTCACGTCCAGCTCTTTGCAAACCCACTTCTCCTGCGTCTCCTGCTTTGGCAGGTGACTCTTTGCCACTGTGCCACCTGGGAAGCCCTTACTGAGTCACAGGGGTAAGAAAATCTCTGATATCCATGGAGCTTTAAGGAAATCAGAAGCTTTCACGAGGTCCTATGAAGAGTCGACTGCCTTAAATACATTATATACATCAACCCTCCCCACGACTCTGAAATGTTTCTCCCTGTCTCACAACTGAGACCCCCAAGCCCAGAGAGGCTGAGCACTTTGTCCCAAGACGGCCCAGCTGGAAAACAAGCCAGAGTTTGAACACAAGTCTGTCTGTCTCCAGAATCCAGGCCATTCAGTCGCACTCCATGAAATACCCTGTGATTTTATACACTAGAAAAAAGAATTCAGTTCCGTTCAGTTAAGTTGCTCAGTTGTGTCTGACTCCTCGCAACCCCATGGACTGCAGCACACCAGGCCTCCCTCTCCATCGGCAACTCCCAGAGGTTACTTAAACTCATGTCCATTGAGTCAGTGATACCATCCAACATCTCATCCTCTGTCGTCCCTTTCTCCTCCCACTTTCAATCTTTCCCAGCATCAGGGTCTTTTCCAATGAGTCAGTTCTTCACATCAGGTGGCCGAAGTATTGGAGTTTCAGCTTCAGCATCAGTCCTTCCAATGAATATTCAGGACTGATATCCTTTAGGATTACCCCATCAATTTTCCTTCTTTGCTCTCTTATTTTTTCTGTAAGGGACCACCTCAGCCTGAATATAGCAACAATCCAGGCACAAATATATTCCCTTCTCACTCCCACAGACTAAAGTAAGCTCTGCAACATCCACACATTGTTACTAGAAACACAGTGTGTTGAAAGAAGTGGAAATGCCCGAGATAACGTTAGTTTTCCATTTGACTTAATCCAGGCAATGGGGTTCATAAAAGGAAGACTGTATTACATATGAGCTCTTTATGTTCAATTCTTTCAGAAATGCAGCTTCATTGAAAATAACATTTCAACCATTCTTTTTAAAGTTTTTTTCTTCCCCAGAAGCTGTACTCACTTAATCTTGATAACAATCCATGGGTAGGAAGCTACTCGCCCATTTTATTAGTTGCTATTATAATACAGGCAAGGTATAGCCTTACTAGACAAATATTAATAAATACTTAATTGGCATATTAACTGCTTGGATACAAAAGGATTATATGAAATATTTGAAATGAGTTGTTTTACATACAAGAGACTCTCAGTTCACCATTCCCAGTGTAGGCTAGCCACGGAGCTAATCTGCCCTCCTCCCTAAAAAAATGACTCTCTTGTTTTCCATTCTTAAATTCACTCAAAGTGTTTTTTTCTCTGAAGGTCCACTGAGGATAAGAAACAGGGCTAGACATCATGAAGGCTACAAAAACAAAGAATTCCTCAAGGACTAATAGTTTGACAAAATAAAAAATGCAGTACCCCTAAAATAATCTACAAAAATGTCACATATTAGCGCACACAAATTCTTGGCTGCATATAGGAATCACTTGGTGAGCTTTAAAAAATACACTGGGTCACAGCCACAGTGATTTTGACTTAATTGGTCTGGGATGCAGCCCAACATTAGTGCTTTTAAAAGCTCCCAGATGATTCTATGTGGTGCTGAGTCTGAGATGCTCACAGCACCACAGTGATGGGAGCCCGAAGGTGCCTGAATGTTGAGGGTATCGGACCAATAGCTGAGCCACATTGTAGGAATCCCCTTTTCTTTCCTTCCTTCCTTCCTAAATTGACCCCTTGAAGTAGCAGCAGTATAGACTCAGGGCCATGAAGAATGGGGAGTTTTGAAGCACTGGAGATGGAAAGTAGAAAAGGGGCGTCAGAGGAGGCAGAAATGCTGAAAACCAAGGCTGAAAAAAATAACAAGGAGCACTTTGGGCATTTTAATTTTGAATGAAGCAGAGTCCACTGGGAAACTAGAGGTGAGAATAAGCTAGCAATGTGGGCCAGGGTCCTGAGGCAGAGCGACCCACGGCAGTTGTGTTCTGAAGCTGACTTCAGAAGCAGTAAGAATCCACTGATAACATCTGAGCCACGAAGTGATAGGACCAAATAACTATAACTCTGCCACTGGAAACTCAGGAAAATTCATCTCCAGAAAGTGCAGTATGGGCTGCAGGAAAGAGTCTGGGGAGAAAGAGATCCCAGGGAACCCAGGGAAAAGGTGACGGAGATGAGGGAGGCAAAGGTCAGGAGTGCCGAACCAGGGCCATGGCAATGCGAGGGCAAAGGACAGGTCCCAGGCACACAGCCCCTGAGGCAGTGACAGGGCGCACGTGGGAGGCAGGGGGCAAGGAGGAAAAGGTGATGGCCGAAGGGTTAGTGCCGGGTGCCGTGACTGACAGAGATGGGGAGGTGGGAGGAAGCAGCAGACGATGAATTCCATTTTATATGCATTTTGCTTCAGCTGTCATCATGTCATCAACTTGGGGAAGCCCAGTGACACGTTTGAAATTTGCAATGGGAACACAGTGGAGAATTTCAAGCTAGAAGCAGAAATGTGGGTGTCATACTGTCGTGGGTTGTCAGCACGTGAGGTCTATGCCGGACGTGAAGAAGATGAGAACAGCCTTGGCTATGCCTGCGAGGGCTTATGAAGGAGAGGGGGTCAGGTAAACACAGGAAAGGACAAGGCCAGGCTGTGTCACAGGGCTCAGTGAGACAAAGAGAGTCCAAGAGCATGGGATAATCTACAATGGGGGAAAAAATCACAAATTAAGGCAGAAAAAAACCAGGGCATAGTCATTCACAGATCATCTGCAACCAAAAAAAATATTAGGATGAAGGCAGCATCCTAACAGGTTGGGTAAGAGCCAGATGACTGGGAGCTAAAAGTAGGGGGAGGGGCCAGAAAGTGACGCCATGAAGTCCGGTCCACTAATGTAGAGAGCGTGCGGTGGGGGAGAGGGGATTACCCAGATGAGAGTGTGCAGAGCAAGTGAAATTGCTAGAGGAGCTCCATGAACGTGGACACTAGTGGGCTCCAGGCTCCAGAGCAATACAGGAGGTCAGATGCTTGGGGGCAAGGAGCGCTGGGGAGAGGGTGAGGGCTCACTCAGAAGGTCGGTCAAAATGCAGCCCTTCCCAGGAATGAAGGCTGGGTCATCTTTTCCCTGGAAACAGAAGGAAAGGAGACGGGATTCATGAAAGAACAGCTCAGTAGATGTGGAAAGGAGAACTAGGGAGCTTGAACACCTGATGACCAAGGTTTTCCCAGTGCGAGGCACCTTTGAAGGCTGGAAGAGCAGGGAGCACAGAGGAGGGCGGACAAGCATGCACAGTGGGGACAGGCAGAGCTCCACCGTGGACCCGTCCTGAGACAGACGACCTGGAGGAACCAAGGAACCAGCCAGCACCTGCCTCCAAGGGGTCTCCTGTGGGCTCTACCACCCAGAAGCAACGTGAGGGTGCGAGCCTCTCCTTGAGATCTGACAGAGTGAGTAGAGCCCACCTTCCACTTAGAGTGTCAGCAGTTCTGCAGAAGCCTACACGCCTCCGCTGCCCTGGCTTTCGCCCCCTGCCCAGTTCGACTTCACCACCATTACCTTCACTTTCAAGGTGCCTGTGGTCCAAAGCAGGCCCATTCTCAACTCAACCTGTGTTCTTGAGCAAGTCACATATCACACGCCCCCTGGACTGGAAAATGAAGACGATGATAATGGGGCTCTGCCTCCAGCACAAAGGCTTATGAGGATTAAAGGACAAAAGGCTGAGCAATTTGCAGCTATGAAGCCATAGCAAAGCTCCGTGATCATCTCTGCCTGGCTGGGCACAGCACAGTCCAGCGAACACAAAGGCCACATTCAGACCTTCTCAGGTGCCAGAGACCCACAGAGGGCCCGCTAAATGAAGCAGAAGCTGAAGACAAAAGAAAATCCCTCAACAAAACAAGGCAAGAGGAAAGAGGACACACAGAGGAAAGGGATTGGGAGGTTAGAGGGTCATGGAGTTTGTGCCGCTGAACTTCCCCTGGACAAAGAAATCATTGCATGTTTCTGTTTGGGTTACACCATAAGGGGGCATACAGCGGAGCCCGTGTGCTGACCCCGCACTGGCTAGGAAATCTATCTGATGGAGGAGCCTTGTGGTGCCGCACCACTGCGGCCTGGTAAAACTGGCTGCCGGGCCATGTCCAGTCCACGGGCAGAGCGCGGCCCTCCAGAGAAGAAGCAACTCCTAGAAGCTTTCGGGGTGGGCCACTTTTCATTTTCTACTCCACCAGAGACTTGCTCCGTGGCAAATTCACAAATTTTAAAAGGTTTCTGCTCAGATAAGAACCTGGGCAAAACTGCTCGGCACGCATGCACTCTAGTCGCTGACCCTGTGGACTGTGGCTCACCAGGCTCCTCTGTCCATGAGATTTCCTAGACAAGAATACTGGAGTGGGTTACCACGCCCTCTTCCAGAGGATCTTCTCCACCCAGAGGTCGAACCCACATCTGTTAGGTCTGTCTGCAATGGCAGATGGGTTCTTTACCATTAGTGCCACCTGGGAAGCCCAAAACTAGTAAATGCCCAAAGTCTAGTAAACGCTCAAAGTCACCAAGCTTGTCAACCCTTACCAGTGTTGTAAAGTGCTGTCTAATGTAAACACTTTACAAAGTGCATCCCCTCAGCATGATGAAGCAGCATACACCTTGGGGTGGGTCACGCTTGTATCTGTTGGATAACTTGGGGTTCCCAGGACCCCATCCAGTTTTCAGGCTCTGTGAGTGGCCCTCATCCACTAGAGCCTGGTTCCCTCCAGGCTCCCTGCCCTGAGCTTTCTGGGAGGACCAGAAAGGGGAGGCAGGGTGCTGAGATTACCTATGTTCAGGGCTGAGCCATGGTCTTCTCAGCCTGGCCCCCCGCTCCAGCTGCTTCCCCAGCCTGCAGTTCTGGGTCGCTGGGGTCCACATCACTCCTGTTTGGTTGCCAAGCCCACCCTAGCCTGCGTTGAACAGCTCGTGACCAACCACAGCTGCCCCCAGCTTCAGCCCTTTCTGTGGACCAGCCTCGGCACTCCTCACAGTTTCCACCGTAGGATGGCCACACTCCCTTCCTCTGGCTGACGGGGAAGAGCCTTTATAACGTCCTCCTTGTCCAGAAAAGTGAAGGACAGTCACAGCTATGGGATGGAGGGCTTTGTCTCCCACTGCAGCTTTCTCTCGCTACATGTGAGAGGGTGGGAGCGAGGGCTCTAGCGGTCCTGAGTCCCTTACCCTTCTGACAGCAGGTCTCGGGCTGGGTCTGACCTACCCGCTCAAACTCATTCCTCCTAGTGGTTTTTTCTAGGGATCCTGCTCTCAGTCTTCCCTGGGACAGGTTTCCAAGGGGTAGGAGTGAGGATGCTCTTACAGGGACAGTAAGAGTTACTCAGATAGTACAGAAAGATACTCAGATAGTGTCGTCAGTCCATCATGTCAGGAGAGGTCTGAACATCAGTTGTGAATGAGGTTTTGAAGCTTCTGAAAGGGTTTCTGGGCCTCTGGTCTGCAGCTCATTCTTTCAGAAAGATCCCATAAAATGACTTGAGCCTAGGAAAATTCATCTTCTTGCCACTTTTTCCAGAGTGAGGACAGGCCCTGCTGCCGTCCTTTGCCCTTCACCAGACAGCTTCTGAGAACCCTCACCCAAAGTCCATGCCAGCACAGGCAGGGGGCTGTGAACTCAGTGGCCCAGCAAACATCCAGGTAGGAAGCGAAATGGCAGATTCTCCTTCTTTAAGAGGATTCATGGGCAGCCACTACCTCCTAGGCTGACACAACTCTAAGTTTAACTCCTTACACTTTACTCTGATAGTTCTTTTCAACCCATCTTCCAGAGGTCTAGTCTAATCCTGGGTAGGCTGAGCAGGTGACAGGGCTTCATGGCTGGCTCTGCTGGCCCCTAACGCAGTCTAGCAGAGAGGTATCCGGCCCCCTCTTCGGAAAGCAGGAGTTACTCCTCTGTTCTCAGTTTTAGGGTAACACCTGAAATTAGAACAGGATGATATCATTGGTTTACCTAAGTATTTAGGTTATTGTTGTGATCCACACAGTCAAAGGCTCTGGCATAGTCAATAAGGCAGAAGTAGATGTTTTTTTCTGGAACTCTCTTGCTTTTTTGATGATCCAATGGATGTTGGCAATTTGATCTCTGGTTCCTCTGCCTTTTCTAAATCCAGCTTGAACATCTGGAAATTCATGGTTCATGAAGTGCTGAAGCCTGGCTTGGAGTATCTTGAGCATTACTTTGCTAGCGTGTGAGATGAGTGCAATTGTGCAGTAGTTTGAGTACTCTTTGGCATTGCCTTTCTTTGGGATTGGAATGAAAACTGATCTTTTCCAGTCCTGTGGCCACTGCTGAGTTTTCCAAATTTGCTGGCATATTGAATGCAGCACTTTCACAGCATCATCTTTTAGGATTTGAAATAGCTCAACTGGAACTCCATCACCTCCACTAGCTTTGTTCGTAGTGATGCTTCCTAAGGTCCACTTGACTTCACACTCTAGGATGTCTGGCTTTAGGTGAGTAATCACACCATCATGGTTATCTGGGTCATGAAGATCTTTTTTGCATAGTTCTTCTGTTTATTCTTGGGCTTCCCTTGTGGCTCAGCTGGTAAAGAATCCACCTGCAATGCAGGAGACCTGAGTTAAATCCCTGGGTTGGGAAGATCCCCTGGAGAAGGGAAAGGCTACCCACTCCAGTAGAGGATGAGATGGTTGGATGGTATCACCCACTCAATGGACATGAGTTTGAGTAAACTCCGGGAGTTGGTGATGGACAGCGAGGCCTGGCATGCTGCAGTCCATGGGGTCACAGAGTCAGACATGACTAAGCGACTGAACACTGAACTCTGTATTCTTGCCTCTTAACATCTTCTGGTTCTGTTAGGTCCATACCATTTCTGTCCTTTATTGTGCCCATCTGCATGAAATGTTCCCTTGGTATCTCTAATTTTCTTGAAGAGATCTCTAGTCTTTTCCATTATATTGCTTTCCTCTATTTCTTTGCACTGATCACTGAGGAAGGCTTTCTTATCTCTCCTTGCTATTCTTTGGAACTCTGCATTCAAATAGGTCTATTTTTCCTTTTCTCCTTTGCCTTTTGCATCTTAAAGAGATGGAAACACCAGATCACCTGACCTGCCTCCTGAGAAATCTGTACGAAGGTCAAGAAGCAACAGCTAGAACTGGACATGGAACAACAAACTGGTTCCAAATCAGGAAAAAAGTACATCAAGGCTGTATACTGTCACCCTGCTTATTCAACTTATATGCAGAACACATCATGAGAAATGCTGGACTGGATGAAGCACAAGCTGGAATCAAGACTTCAGGGAGAAATATCAATAACCTCAGATATGCAGATGATACCACCCTATGGCAGAAAGTAAAGAAGAGCTAAAGAGCCTCTTGATGAAAGTGAAAGAGGAGAGTGAAAAAGCTGGCTTAAAATTCAACATTCAGGTAACTAAGATCATGGCATCTGGTCCCATCTCTTCATGGCAAATAGATGCAGAAACAATGGAAACACTGACAGACTTTATTTTGAGGGGCTCCAAAATCACTACAGATGGTGACTGCAGTCATGAAATTAAAAGACACTTGCTCCTTGGAAGAAAAGTTATGACCAACCTAGACAGCATATTCAAAAGCAGAAACATTACTTTGCCAACAAAGGTCTGTCTAGTCAAAGCTATGGTTTTTCCAACGGGTATGTATGGATGTGAGACGGGGACTATAAAAAAAGCTGAGCACTGAAGAATTGATGCTTTTGAACTGTGGTGTTGGAGAAGGCTCTTGAGAGTCCCTTGGACTGCAAGGAGATCAAAACAGTCAATCCTAAAGGAAATCAGTTCTGAATATTCATTGGAAGGACAGATGCTGAAGCTGAAACTCCAATACTTTGGCCACCTGATGTGAAGACCTGACTCATCTGAAAAGACCCTGATGCTGGGAAAGATTGAAGGTGGGAGGAAAAGGGATGACAGAGGATGAGATGACTGGATGGCATTACCAACTCTATGGACATGGGTTTGAGTAGGCTCTAGGAGCTGGTGATGGACAGGTAAGCCTGGCATGCTTTAGTCCATGGGGTTGCAAAGAGTCGAACATGACTGAGTGACTGAACTGAACTTAGGTTATTGAGTACAAATTACTGATGTGAGTTGGCTGTTGAAAAGTAACGGTTCCCAACAGTTTTTAATATAAATTAGCCAGTATAATATCTGCTTAATGATGAGATGCTTTCCAAAGTATACTCACAGTTTTAACACATAGAAAAGAAATTTTAAAGATTTACTAGAGCTTTAAATAAAGCTTCCTTATTCTAGGAAGAAATCCAACATGGAAGTATTTAATATTGATTATTTCACTTCTTTCATATCCAGTGACTCACCAAGCCTCTTCCAGGCAGTAATAGTACTGATTGCTATAGGAGGTCTACAGAAATTGGAAATCAGGAAATTAGTCTAAAAAATTACTCTTTGCTGTCATATATTATGTTGTATATTATAAAACAGATTGACCCTGGTGCTTCCCTGGTGGCTCAGTGGTAAAGAATTCTGCCTGTCAATGCAGGAGACATGAATTTGATCCCTGGTCCAGGAACATCCCACATGCCACGGGGAAAATAAGCTCATGGGCCACAACTCCTGAAGCCCATGCACACTGGCGCTCATGCTCCACAGCAAGAGTAGCCTCCCCGGATGAAGAGCCTGTGCACCTCAACCAGAAAGCCCACACAGCAACAAGACCCAGCACAGCCAAAAATAAAAAAAAAGATTCACCCTGCATGGGGTCTAGTTATTAAGTTGAATTTTCAATTTATAATGTAATCCTCAACACCAGAGTTTATCACTCAAGTTTTTAAAAGTCCAAATAAGTTAATATGCTTCCAAACCAAAGATAGTGTACTATTTAACATCATCCAGAAATGGTCACATTGGCTTGACATTTAATCCCTGCTGCCATATTTTTGGCTCTCTCTGTATCACTGTCCAACATATAAACGTCTACTCTGAACCGTCTAGTCAAGGCTATGGTTTTTCCAGTAGTCACGTATGGATGTGAGAGTTGGACTGTGAAGAAAGCTGAGTGCCGAAGAATTGATGCTTTTGAACTGTGGTGTTGGAGAAGACTCTTGAGACTCCCTTGGACTGCAAGGAGATCCAACCAGTCCATTCTAAAGGAGATCAGCCCTGGGTGTTCAGGAAGGAATGATGCTGAAGCTGAAACTCCAGTACTTTGGCCACCTCATGCAAAGAGTTGACTCATTGGAAAAGACACTGATGCTGGGAGGGATCGGGGACAGGAAGAGAAGGGAACGACAGAGGATGAGATGGCTGGATGGCTTCACCGACTCGATGGACGTGAATTTGAGTGAACTCCAGGAGTAGGTGATGGACAGGGAGGCCTGGTGTGCTGTGATTCATGGGGTCTCAAAGAGTCAGACATGACTGAGCGACTGAACTGAACTGAACTGAACTGAACTCTGAATCGAGGTGCAGTAAATCAGCTGTATCTTTTGCTGGGACTCTTCTGGCAGAGTTGGCAAGTTTTGACACAGAAAGGCTTCAGAGCACAGACATCGCTGACAGTTACACTGCTGACAGCTCCCTGCAGTCTTCACGTCTGAGATGCAGGACAGCCACAGATTTTGTTGAGATACTGTTGGCCAAAGAAAGCAACTCAGGCAGCCGGTCCCACCTGGCGTGGCCTTCCTACACACCTGCCTCCCGTCTGCCCCAGAAAGCCCTGCTTCTCCCAGAGCCTGGATGTGTTCCTCAGCACTTCCTCAAGTTACAGCCTCCACAGAAACCCCATCCTTGACACTCTCCCCTTGCCTCCTGTCCCCAGTCATTGCCCTGAATCATCACACCCTAACCAAACTCGGAAAAGATGTCTTTGAATCTCCCACTTCCTCTATTCTTCTGCATTTTTCTTATCATCATCATCTCCTGGTCACCAGAGCCCAGGGGCTGTGAGGTGGTTCCCTCCTTCCTCTCAGAGTATGTTCTCAGGAAGTAATCAGGACCAGTCATTTTTAGCTCATTGAGACTGAAGTGCGAATGACTGACAAGGTTGTGCTTTCCCTTAACGATTTTAACAATCATTAAATCTTTTGTTTGGTTTTAGCTGAAGCTCTGATTGTGGCAGACCTCTGCCAGCCTCTCTCTGCAATAAACTCTCGTGGTCATTCCTTCAAAACCAGCTTCCCAATCTCCTGATCTGGCCCAGCACAGCCTTTCCCCCGTCCATCCCCCAGCCATTTCACTTCTAAGTATCTAAAAAGATTCTCCTTTTATGCTCTGCCAGCTACTTTGCTTGTCCCCAACACATGCACACACACACTATGGCTCGACCCTAAAACTGCCTTATCTTCCCTCGTTAAACTATACTCTCCCCTCACTCCTCTAGCTATAAGCAAAATTGTTAAGCAAACTTTCTAAGCTGTCTCTTGACTGAAACCTCTTGAAAGAGAACAGAGAAACTGTGAGTTCCCTAAAGTGAGTTCATAGCTTATTCCTCCATTACAACAAAGAAGCATAGGAGAGAAAACAAAGTGCCCATCAATTCTTGGTTAATTAAAACCAAGTCGGTGTGTTTACAAACAAGCCTCTAGCACAGGCTAAAATTAGTTAGCGAAAGAGTACTAGGTTTAATATACAGAAAGCTCATTTTTTGTTTTACATAATATTCATAGGAGCTTTATTTGTTTTTTATGGGTTTTTTTAAAGGCTATATTTTTACTTTATTTTACTTTACAATACTGTATTGGTTTTGCCATACATTGACATGAATCCACCACGGGTGTACATGCGTTAAAAATCAGTGATTTTCAATAGGAAAATGTAAAAGTAACACGAATAAACAATATAAAAATAGGAAATGTAATTGGTCACAAAAAGAGATCTCTCTCTACAGAGTTAATGGGTCAATGAAATTAACATTGTTTGTGCACAGAATTAGAGGAACAAAACCATAATACTCAATACCGTACTACAGTAAATTAAGAAATTCTTTTAGAAAGCAATTTTGCAAAACATATCTAGTAGCCATAAGAAGTTATACTTTTTAATAAGTAAATATATTTCTAGGGGAAATTCTAAATACAGAAAAAAATAAGATTTTTTAAAGTTTATAGCAGCAATGCTTATAAGAGCAAAATGTTTGACTAATCCAAAGATCCAATAAAAAGAACACTTTAGAAAAATATGATATATACACTTAATAGAATGGTAAAACAGAATGAAAAGTTTAAATATACATCTATTATGCATAGAAGAAATGGAAGGAAATACATTAGAATGTTAGCACTGTTTTCTCTGAGAGTTGAAGCTAATAGTGATTGCTTCTTTTTAATTGATACTACGCATGATGAACAGGTATTCTATTTACAGACTTTTTAAGTATACTTTAAAAGAAATCATTCATAAGCTATATTTATTTTCAGCCTAATAAATCTAGAAATCAAAAAAAGTCTGGAGAAGTCTGCTCACCGGGTTCATCCTTGGCTAGTTCTTGATGATAGCCTTCTGATTCTCATTGGGGGGAAAATCAATTAAAATATAGAAAGTAATACTAGTTCAAGACAATAAATTGAACATACACTCACGCACACACACCTACACCTGCCTTTTGTGCCGGCAGAATGTAATGGAAACTGATCCAGGCTATCATATCCAGTTCTCCTGGCCTTCCTTCACACAGCTAAACTTCATTTCTCAGCTTTTTCTGATGCGCCCAGCCCCTTCACATTGGCAGAGATGATACCACACTTCAAGGCCTCACTATGAAGCATTCTGCCTCTAGCTATCCATTTCTTCCTGCCTGCATGGCTGGAAGTGAAGGACTCAGCTTGGAGGACAGCTGACCAGAAAACGTGTCCAACAGGAGCACCCAATTAGACTCGGGATGAGCAGAAATACACCTTCGTAGTATTAAGCCACAGAGATGTCAGGATTTGTCATCAGAGCACAGTGTAACCCCCTCTGCCTAATACACAGAGACCCTAGTGAATGTAAAGGAATCTATATAGAAATTAGCCCGTAAACACATTTTGAAAAAGAGAAGGCTGAGGCAGTCTGATGAAAGAAAGAGAAAAGAGCCACAGTGCCAGGGTATGCAAGATGAGGCTGCAGCTGGGGGCGGATCTTCCCACCAAAACCCAGAGAGGATATCCGGGAGGATGAGGACGGGTCTGGGAAATGGAGCTGAGACAAGGAACTGGATGGTTATCTATCAGTGGGAAAACTGTCCCACCTACTTGGCTCCCGGTGACAGGGCAGCCAGTGCTTACCCTCGAGGGCAAAGACAATCTCTTCCCTAAACAGCAAAAGGAAAAATGAGTTAAGGCACTAGGAGGATCCTGTAGGATTTCCTAAATGGAGAACATGGAGAGTAGGAAATCAGAGAAATAATCATCAAATATCCCCAAACTGCAGAAAGGGCGTATTCTGATTGCAAGGGCCCATGAAGTACAGACAGAAGACCTAAGTGGGCTAAGACCGCATCACGAAATTTCAGAACTACCCCAAGGACAAGATCAGTTCAGGAGGTGAACTGTCAAGGTGGCCGCCCACAAAACTGAAACCAGAAACAGTCCAAAGTGACCGCCTCTGATAGGCGCCGTTGCTGGGAGGGGCGGGGTGGGGACTCACCTTACATTAAAACTGCTCTATCTGCTTTGTGTTTCCTGTTTCATGGATCATCTTGATGCACTTTTATTTTAATTTGAAAACAAAAGAAGTAGAAGTGCCATGTACCATATTTCTAGTCAAACCCATATCTGTGAATTATGAATAAGAGGCCTTTCAGTGCAGTTCAGTCGCTCAGTCGCGTCCGACTCTTTGCGACTTTAGAGAGCTCTTATTTGCATAAGCAAAGTCCATCAATCAATGCAGTATACGCCTTCTCCTGAATATCCACAATGGGCCTTGGCCTCTGGTTCTCTCACTAACCCAGCTTATTGTTGGCAGGAATGGGGATGAAATGCATGAAATGTGTATCTGTGTGGTAATGTCAGAATTGCAATCGGAGCTCAAAGGAAAGTGGTTTAAATTGGGAACTATTTGAATCATCTTTTCTCCCCCATTAATAACTGATTAATGTTCCATTTAGTGTATTTAGTGTAATTAGTAGTTCCATTTAGTGTATTCATATTCTGCTGTTTTTCAGTTAAAAAAGATTAGAGGTCACTTACAAAACAAATATCCTAAAATCCCTCAAAACAGGGATGAAAAAGAAGGCAACATGGCAGTATCAAGAGGAGATCTGAAGGCCAGTCACTGTAACAGATGCGGTAACCGTGACCGAGCATAGAACCAGCGTTGCATTTCCTTTCAACTGAGACTTGAGAAGGGAGGAAAACAGAGAAGTCTGTAGGAAAATTCTCATGGAAAAAAAAAAAAAGTTCCTTAGGAAAGACACAGGTTTTTCTTGGACCAACTGTGAGAGAAATACACAGGGTGGGGCATGACAGAGAGCCTCAAGAAACAGGAAGACAAGTTCCTCCAGCATCTTTTCAACAGAGGCAGGATGCTCCCCCCGACTGCTGTTAACCATCCCACTCCCCCAACTCTACACACATCCAGCCAGAAAACCCACCCCTTTTACAATGCCTGTCCTAATTATGTGAGGTGAGTAATTCCCAGACTTGCCTGATGAGAGCCATCAGCTGTCCACTTCCCAGGACCCTGGGCTGGAGACTCTGATTTGATGAGTCTGCAGGACCCGCCACAGTGAACACGCTCCCCAGGTGAGCGGACAAGCCTGGGAAACAGGTGTCTGGGGACAGCCCCCAGCTGCAGATGAGCCTGCCCCTCGGGTTGATTACGGCCCCTGGTAACCTCCCCTCGGCTGGCCTCTCTCCGATGACAGCCCGAGCAGTCGTCATTTGCAGGAAAGCATTTGAGAAAGATAAGGAATGTAATATTTGTTCCTTGATGGTAATAACTCAAAACGCTCCCCTCTCTTCCTTCATAACACTAATTCCATCCATGGGGCCGTGATAAGTCACTGGAGGTTCACGTGAGTTTCATCAACCACACAATTTGACACAAACACATCTGTGCTGATGCGCAGTTTTGTATCATTACAGATGATATGCAGGCCGCTGCAGAACATTTTTAAAGTCATAAGATTGCATCTATTATTTCTGAAACAAGGGAGGAAGAAATCTCCCTTGGAAAAGAGCTGCATAGAATGGGGCATATGTGACTTTTGCTAGATGCCCATGCTGAATTAATTGCATTTCCAAAACACTCTTGCCTAAACCAAGCACATTTCAAGAAGTCTCTCAGCTACGGAGAACAAAAACTCCCTCCATACACACCAAAATCAGGAAATCAGAAGAGGCACCAGATTTCCGCCCCCTCCACAGTGTCTTATTTCTCTCTTGCCATTCATGAAAAACCTGGTCCAAGATGTTACCTTGCAAGGAAATTGAAGATGAAATGGTCACAAAAGAAGAGAGATGTTTAGCCTAAGGACAGTTATATGTGTTCCGGAACAAAGTAAAAAAAGGTCAAACCTAAGTCAGGGGAATGGCTCAGCTTTCTCTCTAAAATGGAGACAGAGAACTGTTCTCAGCTGAAAACATAATAATTGCAGGAGAGGAAAGAAACCTGAGAGGTAGCTTAATAACTTCTCTTTTCAGTTGGCCAAATGTTCATTTGGATTGTCAAAAGTCACAGAGACTCAAACCGTGCGCAAAGCCTAAAGGTAGAGAATGCGCTATAAATAATACAAAAATCCTTAATCATGAGTTAGAATCGGGGCCCCAAAATTCATTGTCCATGTATCCTGAAATTTTAGGATGCATTGGAAGCCACAGATTCAAAAAGGTTGATTGGAGAGGTCAGACCTGCTACATACATTCTAAATCAGCCTAACCAGTCAAACCCTGGCCATCCAAAAAGGATTAAAGATTAGTTATCATTTCAATCCTGTGAAAGAAGATCTGCATTTCTCTTTTAGACACAAAATTCTCTAGAGGATGGTGCTTGCCAACACTCTGAAAAAAATAATCTCGCAAAATTCTTTCAACCCACTGTGTTATGATTTCATCTCATGAAATACAACACCTTTACATTAAACCTCATAAAACTAAATCCCACTGGATCTCTTCCAAACTCAGAGAATAAGCAGCTCTGTTGATGATGCTTAGAAAAGTGAAGCAAGGCTTCTCCTCATTGGGCTCATTCCCACCCCTGGGTCCATTTTGCTTTACTTCTACCAAATATTTACATGCGATTATCTCACACATAATAGATCTTACAAATGTTCTGTGATTTAAATAACACCTTCCAACATCACAATGTTAATTCCCTTAAAAAGGATATTTTCAATTGAAATGTACACACACTCATTCTGGTTTTCCAGTCTGTGAAACTTATCTCTCGTTGTCTTGGATTCGCCTGTGGGTGGTCAAAAGTATGAAAACAAGTTCACAACAGACAACCTAAGAGTCTCTTCTGGCTAAGGAGAGATTCCCTCGGGTTTCCACTATATTCTTGACTCTAGAACAAGAAGTGGTTGCCTTGCTGGAGTGACAATATCTCCACCTAACAGACACACGCATTCACATAAAGCAAATCTCACATGCTCTTATCAGTGGTTGTATATTTTCCCAATATTATAGCTTTCAGCTGCAAGGTCATTTCTTGATAAAGATTTCACCAAAAACTCAACCAGTGATCAGTACCCCAAAGATCAATACCTCCTGTTTCCAGATTGTTATCATTAGAATCACCTCCCTTCACTCTCAGTTACCTTCAGTCTTTCCATTTGTCTCAAAAGTGGGTCAAATGTCAAGAAAGTTCCGCCAGAATCCCACGTCCTCTCACACGCCCCCGATACCATTCTTCTTCTGTCACATGTAAAATGATGCCGTATAGATGATGCGTTCGTTTCGTCAAGACAACCTCCTGCACACCCCAGCAAATGTTACTTGGAATAGAGGCTATTCCAAGTAATGGCCTGTGAAATTTTTCTCTAGTCAGACATGCATATGATAGGATAGAGTCACTGTTTTATTCAACCAGTAACTGGTGAATGCCTCCATTGAACCGGCATGGTGATGCAAGCAGTGTTATTTGGTAGTAATGATTATCCACCCAATGAAGCATGCATTCTCATTTCTAATACATCTTCTAAAGGGCATTAGTACAGATTTGTCATCTGTTTTTACCTTTTCTATGTACATACATTTTCAAGGCTTAACACATCATTCTTGAGTAAAAAGTCTGGGATGATGAGTCAGTGACATTTAGATGGGGCCTGGGAATTTCAGTGTTTTGCAAGAGTTCTATAGCATTCAAGCTCATAATGTACTAATCTCTCTTACATGATTTCAGGAATATATTAATAATTTACCCATAATAGTCTCTCAGACATGTAAATCTGTTATTTCCACTATTTCTATATTAGTGGGGATAAAGGTTATAATCCCCATGTTTCTGGTGGTAAGAAAAAATGACATGAAGAGTATTAATCTTGGTTCCATCAAGTTTCCTTTATCTCGTTCAGATTGTCAATTATTCATATTAATGTTAATACAGAGAAAATATTTTATTTTTCAAACATCAAAATGCTTCTCCCATTTGGTATTTGCAACCACTGGACCTACAAAACTCCCTGTATTGACCCTCTCCGGCTACCTCTGGAATACAAATTAAAGATAATGTTTGTGTTACTCCAGGGCCGGTAGGGGCCATGAGCAGTTAATATAAATTCCAGCAATGTTTTCTCATCTAGATGTAAACACGCTTGCTCTCTGAACCAGTGCACAAAAAATACAGAGCAATCACATAGTTACTCTTTTACTTAATCTGCCATTAAAGCATTTACTCATCACCCTAAATCTGGCTGTATGGACAAGAAATAATAGGGCCTAAAATCTGTAATACAATGATCATATGAGACCTTAAGTTGTTTAATATTTCTGATCTTCCTCAGTTTTCTCATCTGTAATATAGAAACAGTACCTTTTCAGCAGGGTTTTTGTGACTGCTAAGTGAGAATAATGCCAATGAAAACATTTTTTAAACTAACATTGGTAGTAGCTGTTGTGGTTGTTAATAAGCCCAGACAGAACCTTCCAAGGCTACTCTTTTCAGAGATCATATATTCACTCTACAAATATGTTCTGAGCCCCTATGAAGTGCTAAGCACTGTGTGATTCAGTGATGACCAAAATAACTACGGCTTCTGTCCTCAAAAGTTTTGCCTAGTGAGGGGAAAGACATTAATTTAATAATCACACTTTTTTAAAAAATTGAAACTGTAGTAAGTGCTTTGAAGGCAATATACATAGTGTTATGAGAATTTATCTTGACCAGAAGGGGCCATTATGGTTCATTTATTTGACAGTATTAATTGGGCACATGAATTGCCACACACTGTGAAAGTGCCAAGGATTCAAAGACCCAAGCATGATGTCAATCCCTAGTCAGCTCACTGTGCAGAGGAGGGGGTCACGTGGGTAAACAAGCAAGCACCTGCCCACAGGAGGCCAGCAAGGCACCAGAAGAGGGCATTCTACAGAGAAAGGAAGGGAAAGGGAGATGAGAGAAACTTTTTGTAAATGAGGTAGTGTGTGTGTGTTAGTTGCTCAGTCATGTCTGACTCTTTGCGACCCCATGGACTGCGGCCTGCTAGGCTCCTCTGTCCATGGAATTCTCCAGGCAAGAATACTGCAGTCAGGTGCCATTCCCTCCTCCAGGGGATCTTCCCAACCCAGGGATCAAACCCAGGTCTGCTGCATTGCAGGCAGATTCTTTACCATCTCAGCCATCAAGAAAGCCCCCAAACAAGGTGGGCCCAGCCTTAAAAGGTAAGTAGCAGCTTCACTCTGAGGAAAGGCAACGAAGAAAGCAGCAGAAATGTGAGCAAAGACAGAGCAGTGAAAGCGTCATCCATTGGAGAAGTAGTTGGCGGGGGGTAGTGATTTCCCCCTCCCCCGCTACCAGGAACATTTGACAACTTCTGGAGACATTTTTGATTGTCACAACTTGGGGGGGGGCGAAGGGGGTACTACTGGCATCTAGTGGGTAGAGGACAGAGATGCTGCTAAACAGCCTACAAAACAGAGACGGCCTCTCACAGTGAAAAATTACCTGATCCAAAATGTCAACAAGGCTGAGGCTGAAAAAGCCTGCACTAGAGGAAATATGATCGAAAAGTCTTGGTGCTCATGTATGTGTGAAAGAAGCACAGAAACACTTTTCCTCCCGTATGCGAAACGGTCCCCAGGACTGGGTGGCCTTCTTTCCTGGGGTGTTGCCCACAGCTCCCTGTAGGAGACAGTCAAGAGAAGTGCACACACAGGTCCAGGGTTCAAAAGGAAGATCTACAACGGACATGGAAGTGTAGGGCACATCAGGAGGTGATGACTGAGGTCCTGCGAGTGAGTGAGACCGTGCAGGAGACACGTGTGACATACTGCAAACAGAAGAGGGTCCAACACAGAACCTGGGGACACAGGCGCAGCAGCGACAGCAGCCAAGGGGCGCCAGAGAGGACTGAAGGAGAAGGACACCACAGCAGGCGGGGAGGACAGGTTTCCAAAACTGAGGGACCGTGATCCAATTCACTGAGCAGAAAACCTGCCTGTGGGCGTTAGCAACTGTATCCACAACTGCCAAAACGTGGAACCGCCACAACGTCCTGCAACAGGAGAGTGGTGAAACTGAGCACATCCACACACG
This sequence comes from Ovis aries, assembly GCF_016772045.2. NCBI lineage: Eukaryota > Metazoa > Chordata > Mammalia > Artiodactyla > Bovidae > Ovis > Ovis aries. The sequence continues at coordinate 4,033,863 of NC_056070.1, forward strand.
GAACACTACTGAGTGGTGACAAAGACTTATTAAGCCACAGAAAGACATGGAGGAAACTGAAATGCATGTTGCTAAGTGCAAGGAGCCAACCAGAAAATGAATGCTCATACTGCGTGACTCAAAGTATATGACATTCTGAAAAAAGGCAAAATTATGGGTACAGTAAGAAAGATTAATCATTGCCAGGGTCTGAGGGTAGCAGGAGAGATCAACAGGTGGGACGCAGATCTTTGGGCAGTGAAACTGCTCTATATAGTACCATAATAGTGGATACGTAACACTGTACAGTTATCAATGCTAAGTGAGATGTCAGATTGAGGAAAACAAATAGTGTGTATCTTACATGTGGATCTAAAAAAGCCAAACTCATGAAACAGAATAAAATGGTAGTTACCAAGGGATAGGGACTGAGAGAAAAGGAGTTAAGTTGTTTAAGGGTACGTACTTGAGTTAGTCGCTCAGTCGTGTCTGACTCTTTGAGACCCCATGGACTGTAGCCTGCCAGGCTCCTCTGTCCATGGGACTTCCCAGTCAGGAATACTGGAATGGGTAGCCATCCCCTCCTCCAGGGAATCTTCCCAACCCAGAGATCGAACCCACATCTCTTTTATTTACTGCATTGGCAGGCGGATTCTTTACCGTCTGAGCCACCAGGGAAGCCACACAAACTTGCAACTAATAGATAATTAAGTGCTGAAATCTGTTGCACAATATAGTAAATATAGACAAAAATATTTTATTATAGTCATAAAAAGTAGTAAGAGACTAGATCTTTATAATTTCCATCACAAAAAAGAAATGACAATTATGTGACGTGATAGGGTGCTATTACATATACAAATGTATCAAATCAATGTTATATATGTTAAATAGTGTTTTATGATAAATAATACCATATGTATATTTAATTAAAAAGTAGGTATCCTTTCAAAAAAAAAAAAACCCATACAAACCTACAACACAAAGAGCAAGCCCTAATGTAAGCTATGCACTTCAGTATCAATACTGGCTTATCCGTTGTGACAAATACACCACACTAATGCAAGATGTGAAAACTGTGAGAGGAGAAAGAAGAGGTATACAGGAACCCTCTCTGTACTTTCCACTCAATTTTTCTGTAAGCTGAAAACTGCTCTAAAAAATAAAATCTATTAATTATATTTTTAAAACTAAGACTTAGTAACTTAACTTCAATTAATATGCTTGCTAATGAATGAAGTTAAACAGAAAACAATACTAAACATTATTTTAAATATTCTAATTTATGGGCTTTCCAGGTGGCACTAGTAGTAAAGAACTCGCTTGCCAATGCAGCAGACTTAAGAGACACAGGTTCAATCCCTGGGTCAGGAAGATCCCCTGGAAGAAGGCATGGCAACTCACTCCAGTATTCTTGCCTGGAGAATTCCATGGACAGAGCAGCCTGAAGGGCTCCAGTCCATAGGGTCACGAAGAGTCAGACAAGATTGAAGCAACTTAGCACACAGCACGCACCTTAAATGCTGTAATTTATAATTCATCTGCATGAACCACAACCCTCAAAAAAAAAAATTATATGTCATAAAGAAGGCAAATAAGGAGAGCCAAAACTACATCTACTCAACTTCATAATTAGGATATCATGGTGACTTTTGACAGACAGTGAAGTTAAACCCTCTAAGCAAGGACTAGAGTGGGCTTTAACATGACTAACGATAAGGAAGTGGAAAATTAGTTTAGAAGCTAACACCAGAATGGCAATCATTTTGTAAAATATAAATGTATCAAATCAATATATACACCATTTAATTAATACAATGTGATATGGTAAATATATCTCAATTCTTTAAAATGCAAAAAAAAAAAGTGTAGATAATTCTTTCAAGAAGCTAAACTGTGAAAGAATAAAAGGACAGTGGGGGGATGCCAAAAAAAGGTCTTTTTCTTAATATAGAAGAGACTTGAACCTGTTTGTAAACAGAAAGGAAGACCCAGCAGAAAAGGAGAAATTAGAAACACTGTAAAGCGAGAAGATTACTAAAGAAGGGGTCAGTGAAGAAGGCATGGAAGATAACTGAACCAAGCCTTAGAGGAAAATTGTAGGGAAAGAGGAAATTAGCCAAGATGGCTCGGTCAGGCCCTCTCGCCCCACAACTCACCCCATGTTTTGTGAATAACGCCTCTGTAGTTGGTGGGCTGCAGTCCACGGGGGCGCTAAGAGTCAGACAAGACTGAGCGACTTCACTTTCACTTTTCACTTCATGCATTGGAGAAGGAAATGGCAACCCACTCCAAGGTTCTTGCCTGGAGAATCCCAGGGACGGGGGAGCCTGGTGGGCTGCCGTCTATGGGGTCGCACAGGGTCGGACACGACTGAAGCGCCTCGGCGGCCGCAGCAGCAGCAGCTGAGCGCACTTATCACACTGCGCATGCGTGTCCCGAGGTCCTCGCCTGGTCCAGAGGCGCTTTGCTCCACGAGTCTGCAAGAGCTCCACCACAAGGCCCCGGCTGCTGTGGCGTAGGGGCGACACTGGAGCGGCATCGTGGCCATGTTATTACTATACTATGGTGACGTTGCAGCTGCTGCTACGGCCGTCAGCCAGCAGAGAGGCTATGTTATGGCTGCCGTGTCCGGCAGGAGAGAACACGTGTCTTCAGTTCCTGCGGCTCCTCAAGTCTCCTTCCAACCTCTTGGCTTGGGCCTTGCCGACCCTGGGTTCAGCGAACAGTGGGCACAGTGTGAACAGCAAGACAATTGGCATCACAAACAGGATGAAGAGCAATACAAAAATATAGGGACTTACTTTTTCATATTTTAATAAGATTTTGAAAGACAAGGGGTGGCTTGAGAACAAGACCAGCTTTATCTCCCTCACCATCCTGACGGGTCCTCAGTCTCAGATTCTCACAGACCAGCACCAGGAGCACAGGACAAGCTGTTGTGGCCAGCTCTCCATGGATTTGTGGATTCGAATCAAGAATCAGGAATTCTAGGACCTGCCCCCATCTCACATCCATTGCATCTCCACACCACCATCAACCTCACTTCTACTGATTTAGGTCAGCTGCGTGGCCCTCTTGGCACCTCAGGAACAGCACCTGTAAAACAGCTAACACGATAAATCCCCAGCCTAGGACTGGGTGCTACATGGGTTGATCTTGGGATCATACAGCCAGCAATTCTGCAGATGGACCACCGCTTTGGCTGAGGAAGTAAGCCTTCTGATTGTGGGGATTTTCTTTCGAACATCATGGAGAAGAAAATCCAGTCAACCAAGCAGTATTCTCCATGGAAATTTACAATATCTAACCTTCCCAAGGTCAAAGTGACCTCAAAAGATAAACTTTTGCTTTGAGGTCAATGTGAACTTCAACATGAGCCAATTCTAATGCTAACCAATGCTGGCATTCATCCAGTTTTTTAAAGCCGCTCTGTTTTTATCAAGGAAGGCTGCACTGAGGCACTCACAGATGGACTCAGCCATCTCTGAAAAAAAAAACAAAAAGAGTTTAAATGACTTTATATGGACTAACAATCTTCATCACCACCTTTCAATCTTACAAACACGGCATTTTTTTTTTCTTTAAAAAAGGTGGAAAAGCCAAATAGGCTAAAACCACATCATCCCAAAATGTGTTTCCACAAGCCAGAGGTCAAAGCCTCAAGCCTCATAGCATCCTATCCCTGCAGTTAAACCATTTAGGTCTGAGAAGCCTAGTAGAGTATGGCATGGAAATCTTAGTTGCAGGATTTTCCAAGGGAAGACATTTCAGTGCTGTAGAAATGAGTTGGCAAACCTCTCCTAACCTCAGCCCTGCACCCTGGTACTTTCAATTGCTTCTTCTGCAGCCTTATCCGATGCCCGGCCAGACATAAAGTGCCAGGGATAGACCATAACGCAAGCTGAGTCAGGAGCCACACATTCAAGGCCATGATCAGAATCACCGCAAAACCCTTGATACCAGCCTCACAGAACACTCTGAAATCTGAGGAGGACCGCAGATTCTAAGTGCTCCCCCCAATGGTAAGATCCTCCTGGAGGATCTTTCATGCCTTTATCCATGCCACTGTCCCTGCTACCCTGTCTTCAGCCCTTGATCTTGTTTCCAAAGGACACTCTGCAAAAAGGCAGGTGGCCTGACCTCTCTTTGCTGGGAATTCATTCATCTGGGTGAGGCAACCAGAAAATGGATCAAGTGTTTACTTCAAAATCTAAACCTAGCGACTGGTCAGTAATGCAAGAAGTCGGATGATAACTTTGTATACTCTAAGTTCAATTATGGCCAGAAAATAAAACTACATGCAATCAGAAAGAGCAAACATGCTTTGATCCCCTGAAACATACAAACAAATTATTTATGATGAGGGATACCAAGATGTAAAGCAACAAGCTGCCAGGAGTTTACATCCTAACTCTGACCCCTGGTTGTAAAAGTGCTTTCTCCACCGCCTGGTCTCCTGTGTGGCTGCACGGGATGGTGACCCAGAATGGCAACAGAATGCTTGTCTCTTTCAGAGCCACACCGACAGAACAGAGACCATCCAATGTCCACAATAGGTGGATTAGAATGCTTGTGTCCCTTGAACCAAATGTCTTAGGGCTCCAAAAGAAACTTTTTATGGATTGTTTTGTAGCAGAAAATACATAAATGGACATCTCATACTAAAAACAGTCCTGTGACGATTCATAATGTGACTTTACCAGCACATGACATGTGCTCTTAGAACAAGAATTTGTCCATGTGGTACCCAAGCTACCACAGTGAATCCCAGATGCTTGCAGAAGGATCATCTGATGAAAACTTGGGACCAATTGTTGGCACATGGGGCACACACCAATCATAAACTGCCTTTCAGTCCGTCATCATATTTTATTCCTATTAGAAGTAAAATTCTGGAAACATAAGAAACATGTGACATCTTGTCTTTTCTCTTCCTCTGTTGGATTCTCTCTAACCTCATTAACACACACCCATTACCATAAAAGTTTTCAGTGATAACCAATATTGAATGAAAAAAATGACTGAGTGAATGAATGAATGAGGTATCAAAGCTGGATCAGACATATGTTTAGCTATACATGAATGTAAAAAATAAAAACTTTCACTGCAAGGCCTTTACACAGATATCGGCTTACTTAGTCTCTGGCTACTGAGAATCTAGGGGTAGGAATACCAGGCTGGCAGAGGAGCTCAGAATGCCAGAAGTCTCTGTGCTCAGAGTCACAAGGCAGCCCCCACGCTTCCAGACGCCACGTCCAGTTTACCGGAAGCAAGGCGTGAGGGCTACTGACCTTCTCCCCAGGCAGCTTGCTCTCTTTGCCTGGGAAGGCAAGCTGGGCACCTGCATCCCAGGTCAGCACTGAGCCATGTGGCCACCCCAGGCAGAGTGTTCTAGAAAAGTGAGTGCTGAGCAGCCTGGTCTCTTTCAAGAGCATACAAGGGACAGCCAGGTGGGAATGGGGTTGAATGGCCAAGTCCTGGGGTTATATGCTGACAGCTCTTTGCCCAAGAATACATGGTTTTCATGAAACTCAAGCCTCACTAATACTGTTTTGTTCCATTTATTTAGTCCAGGCTCTTGAGATGGGTGTAATGAAGGGTCCTCTTCATTTCACCCCAGTATCCTTAGAGTCCAGTTGAGAGCCTTAGAGTCCAGTTCTTCCAATCATTTCAAATTGATATGGACAGCTCAGATTTCTATCCCAAACTTCTGTCCAGTTCTATTTATTTCAAGACCAACTCTTTTCAAACTGATTCATTTTGTTGACATTCTTCGTACCCTGCCTTATTTATAAGTGAGAGAGCTTGAATTCAAACTCAATCAGATCTGCCGTTGCCACTTCTTAGCTGCTTCTGGAACCCTGTGACCTGGGGAGACTCCTGGGTACGTTTTGCCACCAAGACGATTGCTCACAATGTCTGCTCGCTCAAATCCATATAAAGTTGCCTGGTATGTGGTAAACACATAAAAAATAAAATATGAGAAGAACTATTTACAGACTTGGAGAGTTGAAAAAAAAATTATAACCCTGTCTCAAATTATATGTAAAAATCTATTTCAGGTCATTTAGAAACTATGAAAAACAAGACTTCTAGACATAATGCTAGGATACACTCTTATGAAGTATGTTAAGAAAGGATTTCTTAAACAAGCCATAGCAAAACATAAAAAAGTATAACTTTGCCTACGTTAAAATTATTTCTAGATGGAATGAGACAATAATAAAAATTTAAAAGACAAGAATGAGAGAAAGTGAAAATGCTCGCAGTTTGTTGCCTTGATTTTGCCAAAAACATGATATCCAGAATAAAATATAAAGAAGATCCATAAGTCAACTAAAGAAATAGGAAAGACAAAACTAGGGGGAAATGTGTAATAGGCTCAAGAAGAAATCTGAACAGCCCATAAATATACAAAATAAATGTTGACCCTCACTGTAATCAGGGAATTGAAAAAATTAATACAATGCTCACTCACATGCATTAGATCAGGAAAAACGTATGCCTGTCAATACTAAAAGGAGAGACTTCCCTGGTGGTCCAGTGGCTAAGATTCCACGCTTCCAGTGTAGGGGGCCCAGGTTTGATCTCTGGCCAGGGAACTAGATCCCATGTGGCACAACTGAAAAGAAAGAAAGTCCCTGCGTGCCGCCAGGAAGATCCCAAAAACAGCAACCAAGGTCCCGCAAGCCAGTGCAGCCAAATAAATAAATAAATATTTTTTAAATATACGAAATGCAAGAGTGAAGGAAAGCTGGAGCTCTCCAACATTGCTGGTGGGAGTTTCAGTTGGCACAGACACTTGGAGAGCAATTTGGACCATCTAGTGCATCTCAAGCCTCAGCAACCCTCTCCCCCAGCACACGTCCTGGAAAAAATCTTTTCAGCCCGCGAGAGATAATAGCAGCTTAGATGGTCATGATAGCTTTGTTTGTGACAACAGCAATTTGGAAACAGTTTAACTGTCCATCAGTAGGAGAACGGGTGAATAAATTAAGTATTCATCCATTGGAATACTATGAAAATAAATGAGATAGAGCTCGTGTTTCAAGATAGAAAAATTTCCATTTGGAGATGAAAAACACCAACCTTCATCAAGCTCTGTACCCTGCATTCATTTCCATCCTCCATCTGCCTAAATTCCATTTCTCTTCCAAAATCCCTCCAGAAACTGTGATCCTTCCCAGGGGGCTTGTGGTCTGCATCTCTCTTAGAACACTCACTACCAGCTCAGCACGACAAAATGCCCAGGCACCGTCATCACACCAGCTCTCTTTTCCCTTAATCCTGGATCATTTGATGGGGTGAAAAGTATTACTTTGATATTTGTCGATTACTCATGAGACTGAAATTATTCATTTGCTAATTATTTTACTGTATTTCTTCTGTCTTACTCACAGCTTCCTCTACAGCGTTTGCACATGGTGCTCAGCACATACCAAAAACAGCAAAGAAATTTTGAACTGAATTTAGTAAAAAAGATAGTAATTCAAAGCAAGTCAAAAAAAATTCAAAAGTGACTCCAACGTAAGTAATGTACTAAAATATACACCCACACGGAAGTCGCTTAGTCGTGTCCAACTCTTTGCAGCCCCATGGATTGTAGCCCACCAGGCTCCCCGGTCCATGGGATTTTCCAGCATGAATACTAAAATATAAGAGTATCACTAATACTACAAGCCTTCCTGTTGAAGCCCTCTCTTAACTGGGTAAGTGGAACACATGTCTTACTGCTTGCATGATTCTGGGTATAGGAGGCATCCACCCCTTTCAGCTTAAATAGCTTCTGATAGTTTGAGGAACAAGCAGAACCTGATGCAGACAAAAGGAATACCGATGCCAAGAGAGTGTGTGCCAGCAGCCAGTGTTCCCTACAAAATCTCTAATGTGAGACAGATACCCGTCCCAATAAACCCTGAATTCTGCAAATGTATGACCTTATTCCCCAAGTTTAATGTGTGTGTCTTTGGAAAGGTTCCTATTAACCTGTGACTTCTGGGGTTTATAGCTAATAAGCAGAATCATAATTGAAATGGTTACATAAATACAGAAAGTCACTTTTCCTCCAGAAAATGTAAGCTATTTTTTTCCCAGCAGTTCACAGGGCATTTAATGGTCCCTGGGTTTTCTATTATTTCTTCGAAAGATTCTAGAGACACCAAGATTCATTTGCAAACAGCATAATTTTTTTCTTAGGGAAAAAATTAGCTTCCAGTAACTTATTCACAGGTTCAAATTGGGAATCAGATGTTCAGGATAAAAAATATCTGTAGCTAAAAGAATAGCTATAGAACTGGAATTACTGAGATCGTAGCCAGTGACCATCACCGCAATAATTGCCTCTCTTTTCATTTATGAGTAATTTATCACTCTGTCTGGATTTTGACATGTAGCATCAACAAATCCAGATTTTAAAAGAGCACTTGGCTCCCGGAGTGCTGACCAGACAGAATCTCTTCTTTCAAGGATGGTCAGAATAGCACTCCTTAGGAGATTACTCTAGAAAACTACTTACTCAGGATTTAACCTGTGCTGAACACCCCACTCCAGTACTCTTGCCTGGAAAATCCCATGGATGGAGGAGCCTGGTGGGCTGCAGTCCATGGGGTCGCCAAGAGTCGGACACAACTGAGTGACTATACTTTCACTTTTCACTTTCATGCATTGGAGAAGGAGATGGCAACCCACTCCAGGGTTCTTGCCTGGAGAATCCCAGGGACGGGCGAGCCTGGTGGGCTGCTGTCTATGGGGTCGCACAGAGTCAGACACGACTGAAGTGACTTAGCAGCAGCAGAACCCTCTAGAACCAGGATGAGGTTCTATGATTATCACAGGATGTAAAAACAACTAGATTTTAAAAAACGGAAAGGGTAAGTTTGTCATATTTCCACTACTTTATCCCTTTATGGGGCTCTACTATAAGAAGATAAAAGCATTATTTAGTTGAAAAGCAAAACCAAGCAAAATAACAATGTCCAGACAAATAGCATTGTCCAGAAATAGCACACTTCCTCTGAATATTCTACCAGCTTCTAAACTGCATTGTCATAATTTAAATGGAATGTTACCAATACGTTGTTGTACGGTGTTCGAGGGATGTTTCTGCTTTTCGTTCATTTGGAGTTTTTGTTTTTAGTGTCATGCAAAATAAGTAAGACTTTGTACTAAATCTGGAACTATCATGAGTAAATACTTTTTACAAAGATGAAAAAAAACCAGCCTAAACCAGACTTTAGTTTATATTAAAAAGTTCCCTTGGGAACTGGGTTTTACATTTGAGCCCTGATTTAGCTAAAAGATTTATAAGGGCACGTGGAGAAATACAGGTCCCTATTGGGTGATGAACCAGGGCTGAGACATAATTATGATTCTCTCTGCTCCATTCCACTGGAAACTGCTCCCAGGAGCCCAGAGGCAAGCTGGTCATCGGAGAAGGACATAAATGCTCTACACAATACGGCCATCTGGTCACCTCCCCAGCCTCCAGTGCCAACCGGAAGGATGCTAGGTGATGCACAGACCTTTCAGGTATTCAATTAATCTGAATATTGGCTTCTCTTGGAAAACTCATGTCGGTGAAATATTTTGTAGGTCCTGAAGCCACATTGGTTGGGTCTGTGTGTGCACTATCACTCCAGGCTGCCGCTCAGCTCAGGCTGTCACCAGAGCAGCGACAGCACTCTTGAGTCTAAGCAAAAAATGATGTCGCCAAGTAACACGTAACAGCCTAGGAATGAAGAATTGAAACTTTCCTTGTTAAAAAAATGAAATTGCTTAATAACTTGCTGAAATTTCTTAAGAGTGAGGTAATTCACTGGAAGGGGGAATCTTGGCAGCCTATCCCCCCTTTGAAAATGTCCCCACATCATCACCTAAAAGGACAGAGTGGGAGAACCTATGTATCTGTCCACGAGGGGGCGCCACGAGTTTCTTACCGCCTTCATGGGTTAACCCTATTGTTGCCATCATTTAACTATCACAGCAAAGTTCTGGGCCCCACAGAAAACTCCTCACAGGAGACTGGTAATCCACAGCCAGTTTCAGGAATACAGGAGTTGAATGTCAATACTCAGTTATGTAACCAAAACAAAATTCAACAAGGAGATTACAGGCAGAGAGTCTCTATTCTTTCTCTCAATGACACCCTCCCCACCATCAACCACATGCCTCACCTATGCCAACAGCTGAATAAATGCAACAGGGTTCCAAACTTCACAAAAGCACCCTTCCCGTATGAAAACTATCACCTTATCAGTTCTAAGAAAAATATACACATTTTGCACCCATATTTTATATAGTAGATGAAGGTATAAAAAGTCAGAAATGCACAAGTCTAGAAAAAAGCAAGGTATTGTGCAGAGTATTTTCTGAAAGTTGGATAGGTAGGTTCCATATGGAGAAGCAGTTTCAAATAATCTTTCTAACCCTATTCAGTTGTATGTTATAAAACACTGGTCATCATTAATTACTCCCTAAAGTAACACTGCTCACCTACTTTTCTAATATTTCTATTGAGCATTTCCCATTCCTTTGACAAAAGTACTTCACTGTTACAACTTTGCCAGCTTGTGACTCCTTTTATTTTTCATAATTATTTTATTGTCATACCCAGGGTGAGGTTTGTCTCATTTTTTTAATCTCATAAGGTGTTTATGGAAATTACTGTCATGTTTGGATACCCCAACATTAAACTTTCTCAACATGAGAGTGAATTTCACAAGTGACCCTTAGGAAGCATCACTGAGAACAAAGCTATTGGAGGTGACGGAATTCCAGCTGAGCTATTTCAAATCCTGAAAGATGATGCTGTGCAAGTGCTGCACTCAATATGACAACAAATTTGGAAAACTCAGCAGTGGCCACAGGACTGGAAAGGGTCAGTTTTCGTTCCAATCCCAAAGAAAGGCAATGCCAAAGAATGCTCAAACTACCGCACAATTGAGCACAAACTACCTCATCTCACATGCTAGCAAAGTAATGCTCAAAATTCTCCAAGCCAGGGTTCAACCGTACATGAACCAAGAACTTCCATGTGTTGCAGCTGGATTTAGAAAAGGCAGAGGAACCAGAGATCAAATTGCCAACATCCATTGTATCATAGGAAAAGCAAGAGAATTCCAGAGAAACATCAACTTCATTGACTGCACTAAAGCCTTTGACTGTCTAGATCATGACAAACTGTGGAAAATTCTTCAAGAGATGGGAATACCAGACCACCTTAACTGCCTCCTAAGAAATCTGTATGCAGGTTAAGAAGCAACAGTTAGAACCAGACATGGAACAATGGACTGGTTCCAAATTGGGAAAGGAATGTGTCAAGGCTGTATATAGTCACCCTGCTTACTTAACTTCTATGCAGAGTCCACCATGCGAAATGCCAGGCTGGATAAAGCACAAGCTGGAATCAAGACTGCTAGGAGAAATGTCAATAACCTCATATATGCAGATGATACCACCATTATGGCAGAAAGTAAAGGGGAAATAAAGAGCCTCTTGATGAAGGTGAAAATTTTGGCTTAAAACCCAACATTCAAAAACGAAGATCATGGCATCCAGTCCCACCACTTCATGGCAAATAGATGGGGAAACAATGGAAACAGTGACAGACTTTATTTTGGTGTGCTCCAACATCACTGCAGATGGTGACAGCAGCCATGAAATTAAAAGATGCTTACTCTTTGGAAGAAAAGCTATGACCAAACTAGACAGCATCTTAAAAAGCAGAGACATTACTTTGCCAATAAAGGTCTGTCTAGTCGAAGCTATGGTTTTTCCAGTAATCATGTATGGATGAGAGAGTGGGACTATAAAGAAAGCTGAATGGACAAGAATTGATGCTTTTGAACTGCAGTGTTGGAGAAGATTCTTGAGAGGTCCTTGGACTGTAAGGAGATCAAACCAGTCAATCCTAAAGGAAATCAGTACTGAATATTCTTTGGAAGGACTGATGCTGAAGCTGAAGTTCCCATACTTAGGCCACCTGATGCAAAGAACTGACTCATTGGAAAAGACCCTGATGCTGGGAAAGATTGAAGGCAGGAGGAGAAGGGGATGACAGAGGATGAGATGGTTGGATGGCATCACCGACTTGATGGACATGAGTTAAATAGGCTCTGGGAGTTGATGATGGACAGCGTAGGCTGATGTGCTGCAGTCCATGGGGTCGCAAAGAGTCAGACACAACTGAGCAACTAACTGAATTTGCATAATGATCTGTCCATCAACAAATGGTCCCTACCTGTGGCTCTAGCTTAGGAGCCGAACAGTGGATTCCCAGATGTCCTTTGTGGTTCCAGGGATTAGGCAGTGTGATCTATGAACCACAAGCCACACAGGATATAATACTGAAACTGTCCTATCAGTTCAGTTCAGTTCAGTCGCTCAGTCGTGTCCGACTTTTTGCGACCCCATGAATCGCAGCACACCAGGCCTCCCTGTCCATCACCAGCTCCCGGAGTTCACTCAAACTCACATCCATCGAGTCAGTGATGCCATCCAGCCATCTCATCCTATGTCGTCCCCTTTTCCTCCTGCCCCCAATCCCTCCCAGCATCAGAGTCTTTTCCAATGAGTCAACTCTTCGCATGAGGTGGCCAGAGTACTGGCGTTTCAGCTTCAGCATCATTCCTTCCAAAGAAATCCCAGGGCTGATCTCCTTTAGAATGGACTGGTTGGATCTCCTTGCAGTCCAAGGGACTCTCAAGAGTTCTCCAACACCACAGTTCAAAAGCATTAATTCTTCGATGCTCAGCTTTCTTCATAGTCCAAGTCTCGCATCCATACATGACCACTGGAAAAACCATAGCCTTGACTAAACAGATCTTTGTTGGCAAAGTAATGTCTCTGCTTTTGAATATGCTATCTAGGTTGGTCATAACTTTTCTTCCAAGGAGTAAGCGTCTTTTAATTTCATGGCTGCAGTCACCAGCTGCAGTGATTTTGGAGCCCAGAAAGATAAAGTCTGACACTGTTTCCACTGTTTCCCCATCTATTTCCCATGAAGTGTTGGGACCAGATGCCATGATCTTAGTTTTCTAAATGTTGAACTTTAAGCCAACTTTTTCACTCTCCTCTTTCACTTTCATCAAAAGGCTTTTTAGTTCCTCTTCACTTTCTGCCATAAGAGTGGTGTCATCTGCATATCTGAGGTGATTGATATTTCTCCTGGCAATCTTGATTCCAGCTTGTGCTTCTTCCAGCCCAGCGTTTCTCATGATGTACTCTGCATAAATAATAAGTGACATTTTCCCATGACTGTCAGTCTTTCTGTTGATCATTAACATAATTTCTTATAGCTTGAAGCAACAATACAGTTTGTGACTGTACTTGTGCCTTTTTCTCCATTCTACAGGTTTAATTCCTTATCCTCAGATGTGTGATATTCAAAGGCCAAGGATAGTAATCACCCCTATATTTCACCAAATAAAGACAACCTTTATCCTCCACATTCATCTAAGTAGGTCCAAATGAAAAAATTGGTACTGAACAGGAAAATAACACAATTGTTGAAATGTTTATTTTTTGGAGGTAGATATACTTTTAACAACTGACCTTCCAAATTAATAGCAACATGAAATATAGGAAGGAACATCAAGCCAGAAGCACAGACAAAATATAAGTGCCCAGCACATAAAGACATTTGTGACATTAAGAAGTAATATGAAGCCAGATGCCGTCTCCAGCCACTGAGCAGTCAGTGATGGGTGAAATTGAGCAGTGTGTCATTGGTCCAACCAGGACAAATCTGCTGCTAAATAAAAACATACTACACCCAAGAGTTTGTAAATATCTTTAAATGAGAAAATCAAAGAAATAATAATGAACAAGGATATGTCATTGAATATAAGTAATCTAGGATATAATAACTGGCCTGAAGGTTGTAAATAAGTATCATTTGTCTACACAGACTAGGAAGAGCAGCTCACTAAAGCATGTAGAGGGAATCTCTTGGCTTTAGCAAATATCTGCAATTGTATGCCACTAGCCATTGAGAAATAAGAAATCACAGTATAATCAGCACCTATTTCCAATAAGAATGTCTTCAACTGTAATAAAAACTCATTGTATTACTGAGATAAGTATGCATTAATGAGATATATATTATTATATGTTATATATATATCATTACATATATTGCATTAATGAGATGAGTATGAAATCTCAAAAGACACCATGCACCTAAGACCCACCTGAAGGCATCAGGTCGGCAGTCACATGGAAAATCATCTCACTTCCAAAGCAGCACAAGTACTGATGTGTGCAGGTGCCCCCATGAGGCTGTTCTCTCACATTTCTCCCATCTTTTTAATCTAATCCTGCTTTGTCTTCCAAGAGAAGAGCCCAGAGAATAAAGAGATGCATCTCAGTTAACTTCCTTGGGGTTCATTTGAGAACTGAGTGCTTATTATGTACCAGGTACCTGCTAGAATCCGGCAGCCCAAGAGGAAGAAGGATTCTTGACATTCAGGAGCTCCCAGTGAAATATGGTCATTCAAGAGGTGGTAAAATTAGGCCATTAGGGTGGGGCCCTAACCCAATATGACTAACTGTTACAAGAAGAGGAAGAGAGAGCAGGGGTGGGCACGCCCACAGGGATAACCATGTAAACAGGCAGCAAGAGAGTGGCATCGGCAAGCGAAGAAGAGAGGCGTCTGTAAACGAAGCCTGCTAACGCCTTGGTCTTGGGCTTCCAGCCTCCAAAACTGTGAGAAAGTAAGTTTGTGTGGGTTAAGTGTCCCCAGTCTGTGGTATTTTGTTATGGCAGTCCTGGCGGACCAGTACAGTATCCTTCCCTGGACCAGGGTCGCTTGACGCACACAAGGGACCCTGAAGGGAGACAGATGACCTTGAACATCTCATGAGGGAACAAGAGCTCATCTCTCTGTGTGTTCAAGGAGAAACTGGGTGAGTCCCCATCAGGGACATCACCCTGGGTGGGAAAATGGACCAGGTTTGGGAAACATGACATCACGTCTCTATAAGCTTCGTCTTATTCATGGAAGACAATTATCGCTTCCATCATCATATATATTTGGGGTCTCCTATCTAGAAATTTAAAACAAAATAAAAACACATTTCAATCCTGTGTGGCCTCTCCTTCGTTTGACTCCTTAATTTCTCAAACACACAGTGTCTACTGCTGCCACATCTTTCTCCCACTTTTTGGAGATGAGTGTTTAAAATGGAGCTTGAGGGACTGGTGGGACCTTACCAAGTGAGGGGAAACGGATGCCGTTGTCTTCCCAGAGGAGAGGAAGGAGGAGGATGAGCCTGGGTCTTTACCGTCAGGGTCACACAGAGGTGAGATGGTCCTTGAACGGCTGCAGTTACACATATTCTAGAATCTTCCACAAGGCTCAAGAGTCAGCAGATCTGTGTCTACTCTTGCCAGTTGTGAAGAGTCAACCTGCCTGTGACCTGTGTTAAGTTATTAGCCAGGCTATCTAATTCTGTTGTGAGAAAAGAATTCCAAGAACAGTGGCTATTACTGAGGCAATATTTTCATCTTGGTCAGTAAATTCTATTTCCTATACCAACAGATTGTTTCACAAAGTTGCTGCTGAGAGAATCCTTTAAATAATAAGGTTGTTCTTGCTCTTCTGTACTTTGCCTTTGGGGAAAATGCTGATAACAGTGCATTCCCCAAAATGTGAAACGGCACCTTGATTAAATAGCTAATACATCTCCTTAATGTCACTGAACTGTGCACTTTAAAAAGGATTAAATGGTAAAGTTTAGATTAGAGTCACATAATAAATTCTGTCTAAGCCTGTTAGTCCGCTAAGAGGGCAGGTGGCTGGTGAGTGGAACGGTGTTGGTTCACATGGGGGTATGGGGACAGGAATGGAGGGTTGAGAACTGGATCATCTGTGCACATAGCAACTTGAGGTTTCTGTGCTAAGAATAATACTCAGTATGAACTTCGCAAAACACCAGTTGCCTTGCCCTGGTGGATTTTACAGGGTTACCATCTTATGCCGTCTGAATCATTTTTCCCTGAGCACTGTCTGTCTGTTGTTTTGGAAGCAGGCGAAGGCCCAGGGTGAAGGGCTGGTGTGCGGCTCACCCTGCCAGACCCAAGCTCACTCTTTGTACCCGGATCATCTCTCAACAAAGGGGTGCAATTGCAAAAGGGAATGGCTATGCTCCAGGACACCCTTCTCTTCTGTACTCGCCTGAAGTCCAGGATTTTATGTCTTGCTATCACTGCAGAGCAGTAACAA
Organism: Ovis aries; assembly: GCF_016772045.2. NCBI lineage: Eukaryota > Metazoa > Chordata > Mammalia > Artiodactyla > Bovidae > Ovis > Ovis aries. Next base: position 4,050,068 of record NC_056070.1, read on the forward strand.
ATTACACTGATTATACACTTGCTGTATACAAAGCATATCGCTTAGTCTTGGGGCCACGGCAGTACCCAAAAAATACACTTCTGCCATCCCCACGCCTAGATTCTGGACGGGCTGACAGAGCATGTTTCTAATTCTTAATGGTTACCCTGAGGAGATTACCAGTAAAGATTAATTACAAGGGTTTTTCTTGAAGTGCCAAAACCGTTTCCCTCAGTTAATATTTCAACTGCTTGTCATCTAGCTTGGAATACAATTTTGACTTCAAATTCCAACAACAGTGACAACATTTTTAAAACAATTAGTTCTCTTTCCAGCTTAGTGAGTCTGATTTCCTTTTGAACCTGTGTAAAGTGTAAGTTGGATTTGCCTGCCCTTTCCCAGGGTGCAGCGTGAAGGTCACCCCTGGCCTGGCCCTTCACAGCTGAGTGACGTTCCAACTCTCCTAATGATCCAGGGCTTTCTTTGTGACCTGGGCAAGTCTCTTAACACTTCATTACGTCCACATGGTAAGTTCCCAGAGGAAGCCTCTGTGGCTAGAGCTGGCTGATATCATGCACTAATGACTGCCAAGCAGAACAAAATAATAAATAGGACTTACGTAAAGTACTTAACTGCATAGCTAAGTGCTTTATTCCTTTCACCAGGAGCGTTAGTATCCCATTCAACTGGTGCACGTTGATACAAATAAGCATTAGCATCCCATGAAACTGAGGCACGAAGCTTTCAGGTAACCTGCCCAGGACCTCTCAGCCAGAAAACAGTGAGGTTGGATTTGAACGCAGTCTCCGTTTTGACCATTAGCCTGCCCCAGGAATCACCCTGGGAGAAGTTGCTCTCTCCCAGTACCAAACGGATAGCTCAAATTAAGCCACAGGATTTGCTTTCTTGGGTTGCAACCCTGTTGCTAGAATCTCTAAGAAAACATCTGCAATCCTCATTCCCTCTCTGTGACAGGAAAGACACTGACTCCCCTCCCCTGGGGAGTCTCAAAGCCTATTCTTCTTTTTGGCATTCCTCAGTCCCTGGAAAACAAGAGCATCAAAATAGCTCGGAGGGTTCCTTTCTCTGTCTTCCCTCAATCTGCCATCTTTATCTAATTTCCTGGCAATTTACATTTCATTGAACATGTTTTAGCCGGATCACCTCAAAATGTAACCAAAAGAATCTACTTCATGAAGACCAGTAAGGCACACTATACAAAATACATCATATGTATTCCTGGCTATAGCCCTGACACATTTTGATTTGCTCAAGGATTTTGTTTTATTAAAAGAAATCAATTCACAAAGCCATTTTATTTCTTTAAAAGAGTTTTGATTTTTTGAGGTTACATTCTCTCAGAGAAAGCATTCTCTAAGCTACATAATGGAAGCATATTATTAAGGCAGATTTCTTAATACATATATGTGGAATCTAGAAAAATGGCATAGATGATCTTATTTGCAATGCAGAAGTATAGACACAGATGTAGAGAACAAATGTATGGATACCAAGGAGGAAAGGGAGGATGGGAGGAACTGGGAGGTTGGGATTGACATGTCTATATGTATATACATATATATACTATGGATACTGTGTATAAGATAGATAACTAATGAGAACCTACTGTATAGCACAGGGAACTCCACTCAATACTCTGTGATGATCTAAATGGAAAGGAAATCTTTTTAAAACAGGGGTTATATGTATACTTATAGCTGATTCACTCTGGTGTACAGCAGAAACTACCACAGCATTATATAGCAACTATTCTCCCCCAAAACAATAAATAAAATGTTAACACGGGGGGGAAAGCGATTTTCCATAAATAGGTCCATTAGGTAATGCTCTTATTTCATTGAAAGGAAGTGAACGTGCAGTTGGCTCAGTCGTGTCCGACTTTTTGCGACCCCATGGACTACAGCCTACCAGGCTTCGCCATCCATGGGATTTTTCAGGCAAGAGTACTGGAGTAGGTTGTCATTTCCTTCTCCAGGGGATCTTCCCAACCCAGGGATCAAACCTGGGTCTCCTGCATTGTAGCCAGATACTTTACTGTCTAAGCCACCAGGGAAATCATAGGAGTTCATTAAAATTGCCAGTTAGAAATGTCGTAAATGTAGCACCCATCAACTCAGGCCTCTCAATCCCAGGGAGCAGGTTTATATTTCCCTAGCCCTCCTAATGGTGGCCTATTTTTATTTCTTCATGTAAGTTAACAATGACAGTTACAAATGCAAAGTACTCAGATCATAACCTAACTTGCAGTCATGTAGATTCTGCTCTAAATCATACCAAAGCATAACACAGAAAACAGTTCATGTAACATTTTCCAATTGTCAATTTTGTCACTAACGCCAACTTTTGTTGTTCAGTTGCCCAGTAGTGCCCAACTCTTTGCAACCCCATGGACTGCAGCACCCCAACTCTACAGATACCAATCTATAACCCTTCCAATACTCATTCATTGACATCTGCGGATCAACAATCGGGGCTTAAGAACAGTACAAAGCATGGAATTAGACATGGAATGTGTACATACATGTGATCAGTGTTGCTACCATTCCCTGACACACAATTTTCCACTTCCAGCCACAGGACAGAAGTGCACGTTCAACCCCTCTAAACTTAGGGATGATCTTTGTACTCATTTTGGCCAATGTAATGTGAATCAAACCGACATGGATCACTTCCTAATGGAAGTATTTAACTCTCAGGAATGGATTCACCAGCCCTTTGCCTGTTAAGTGATTATAAGAGCACATCTTGATATGGAAATAACATAAACTAAAGCAGCTGGGAATACAGCTTCCCCAAAAGGCCCCAGACCCACAACAAACTACATTAGTGAAAGACAAATTCTGTTGTTTGGCGACAATTTTTACAGCAGCAAAATGTAGCTTATTCTGACTAATAAAGCATTGTATGTGATTCATGAATTGCATCATACTGAAGCCAGGGCCATGTGTGCAATTCCTGAGTGAACTGGTCAATTTGCTTTGTCAGTGGCCAAACATCATTTTAACCCCACCTTCTTGAAAATAAGTACTAATGTGTGTTTACAAGGAAAACTGAGAAGGATAATTTGCATAAATAAGTGTACATTTCCTTGACTTCTATAAAAGCGAGTGATGACACATATCTTACTGATTAATACTCAATAGGACCATTCTTGACCATAAAGGACAGTTCATAATATCTCATAAATCAAAAACCTATTTTAGCTAAATTGATCCTAGAACACAGATAGACACAACATATCAGTGTCCAGCTATTTCATGCCAGCATCGAGAGCCTTATTAGAGGTCTTGTGGGCACACACTGTGTGAACAGAGCACCGCTCATGTGTGTGTCAGACTTATTCTGACACCATTTCCTTCCAAAATCACACCCACCAAAGAGGAGAAAAGGGAGCCCTCCTACACTGTTGGTGGGAATGTAAGTTAGCCACTGTGGAAAACAATACGGAGGTTCCTCAGAGCTAAAAATAGAATTACCATATGATCCACTAATCCCACTCCTGGGCATTTATCCAGACAAATTCTAGTTCAAAAAGATACATGCACCTTTATGTTCATAGCAGCTCTATTCACAATAGCCAAGAAATGGAAACAGCCTAAACGTCCATCAACAGATGAATGGATAAAGATATGATATATGTAGATAGATATAATGGAATCATACTCAGCCATAAAAGAGTGAAATAATGTCATTTGCAGCAACATGGATGCAACTAGATATTATCATACTAAGTGAATTAGATCAGAAAGAGAAAGACAAATACTTTATAATACCACTTATATGTAGAATCTAAAATATAACACAAATGAACCTACCTATGAAATTGAAACAGAATCACAAACATAAAGAACAGACCAATGGTTGCCAAGGGACAGGGGTTGGAGAAGGGATGGAGTGGGAGGCTGGGGTTAGCAGATGTAAGCTTTTATAGGTAAAATGGATAAACAACAAGATCCTGCTATATAACACAGAGAACTATATTCAATATCTTATGATAAAGCATAATGGAAAGAATATTTTTTAAAGAATGTATATACATATACACATTATACATAGATGTATAACTGGATATGTATATATAAATGTATAACTGAATCACTTTGCTGTACAACTGTAATTAATACAACATTGTAAATGAACTATACTTCAATTGAAAAGAGAGTGAACATGTTCCTCTCCCAGAAGCATGAATTCATGGAATGACAGCTCTCAACCAGGACTCACCCTCCCCTCATCTTCCCTGTGTATCACCCTCATGGTAGGCAGAACTGAGTCTTCTAAGGATGTTCTCCAAGAAAAGTTCTGGTTCCCAAAGTCCATTTCTCTGCACAGAGATATTTGGAATATGTGAATGTGGAAAATAACTCAGAAAAAAGAGCTAAGCCTTCTAAAATTCTAACCATGCAATTCTTGAGGTTAAGAGAAAAGATCAATTGCTTTTGTTTTTTCATAGCAAATCTAAAATTCCTCTTTTCAACCAAGTTGATAAGGGAAATATCATTGGGAAATATGAGAAAAACAGTTTCTGAATTGTAGCCAACCTGTCCAAACGCCAGAAGACATTATGATCAAACTTCTAAGTTGAAAGAAATCTAGACAGCGAGGAGCTTACCCAGACCCACATTCATCATGACAAGCACAGTTCAGCCACTACAAAAGCAGTGCCACGTATGAGCTGGTAAGAAACCAGAGAGGGTGCTCGCTTCGGCAGCACATATACTAAAATTGGAACGATACAGAAAAGATTAGCATGGCCCCTGTGCAAGGATGACATGCAAATTCGTGAAGCGTTCCACATTTTTAAATCACAGCAGGATCCTCTATGATCCACCTCCCAGAATTCTGGAAATAAAAGCAAAAATAAACAAATGGGATCTAATTAAAATTAAAAGCTTCTGCACAACAAAGGAAAATATAAGCAAGGTGAAAAGACAGCCTTCTGAATGGGAGAAAATAATAGCAAATGAAGCAACTGACAAACAACTAATCTCAAAAATATACAAGCAACTCCTGCAGCTCAAGTCCAGAAAAATAAACGACCCAATCAAAAAATGGGCCAAAGAACTAAATAGACATTTCTCCAAAGAAGACATACAGATGGTTAACAAACACATGAAAAGATGCTCAACATCACTCATTATTAGAGAAATGCAAATCAAGACCACAAAGAGGTACCACTTCACACCAGTCAGAATGGCTGTGATCCAAAAGTCTGCAAGCAATAAACGCTGGAGAGGGTGTGGAAAAAAGGGAACCCTCTTACACTGTTGGTGGGAATGCAAACTAGTACAGCCACTATGGAGAACAGTGTGGAGATTCCTTAAAAAATTGCAAATAGAACTGCCTTATGACCCAGCAATCCCACTTCTGGGCATACACACCGAGGAAACCAGAATAGAAAGAAACACATGTACCCCAATGTTCATCGCAGCACTGTTTATAATAGCCAGGACATGGAAACAACCTAGATGTCCATCAGCAGATGAATGGATAAGAAAGCTGTGGTACATATACACAATGGAGTATTACTCAGCCATTAAAAAGAATACATTTGAATCAGTTCTAATGAGATGGATGAAACTGGAGCCAGTTATACAGAGTGAAGTAAGCCAGAAAGAAAAACACCAATACAGGATACTGACACATATATATGGAATTTATAAAGATGGTAATGATGACCCTGTATGCGAGACAGCAAAAGAGACACAGATGTGTAGAGCACTTTTGGACTCTGAGGGAGAGGGAGAGGGTGGGATGATTTGGGAGAATGGCATTGAAACATGTATACTATCATGTAAGAAACGAATCGCCAGTCTATGTTCAATGCAGGATACAGGATGCTTGGGGCTGGTGCACGGGGATGATCCAGAGAGATGATATGAGGTGCGAGGTGGGAGGGGGGTTCATGTTTGGGAACTCATGTACACCTGTGGTGGATTCATGTAAATGTATGGCAAAACCAATACAGTATTGTAAAGTAAAATAAAGTAAAAATAAAAATTAAAAAAAAAAAAGAAACCGGAGAGGAAGCCTCCGTGCAGAGGAACTCCCTTGTGAAACTGAACATGGGCCAAATATTATATTCAAAGGTAACTTGCTTTGACATAGATCAGCATTTGTTGACCTATGGAAAGTTGTTCCAAACAGTATGCATGTATGATTGCATCCTTATAAAGCTCTGTGTGTATTCATTTTATCTTCAGTTAGGAAAATAAAATTTACATTTCCTTTTTTTGGTAAATCTGGGCAGTGAAGTTAAAAGATTTCCACTTTCCTTTTTATAATTCTCTGTGTTGCCTGTATTTTTTACATGTATTACCTTTACAAACTACAGGCATTGGTCAGGGTGGGGGAGCAATTTATGAGCAAGTTTCACGTTAACCTGATTTACTTTTCAATTTACTCCTTCAGTCCTCCATTCAGCTGTCTGCTATCAGTTTGGGAAATGCACCTGTGAAAGATACATTATTTATCTGGTGGTTAATGAGAATTTCCCATGTTCCTATTATAGTTTAGGGTTTTTTAGACATTGAATATTCTTCTGATAGTAAGGTCATAAACTGCACAGAATGCAATCTCCTTTTGTTATCAATAGTTTAAGTTGGTCCTATGTAAGGACAAAGAACATCTGTTGTTCTCAAGATCTTTTACAGAAGGCTTTATAACAAGGTTTATGACTATATTCTGTCACAAAAGGGAACTCAGGTTCTCAAACATGACCCACAGCACATATTTCCCTCTGTGAGAAACTCTGTCAGCCCCACAGCTCTTTTTCCAAATGCAATGGGAAAAGTGTTTATCTTCAGAAATAGGTGCCATCTTCACCGTTAAAGTAAATACAAGGAAGTAGAAATTTTACCTACAAATACTAAACCATAAACCCTTTGAAGGTGGGGACCTCTTGATTACTCCCACAGTATGTAGTAGAGGCCCACTAATCTTTTGATTGGATGAATGGAATTAAATCCCAAGGAACTTGAGGAATTCCTTCTTTAAGGCATTAGTCTGCTAATTACATCATCCATGGTTAAAGAAGAACAAGAGTATTTGTCCTGCCTCTGATGACATGGTAACATTCCATGGAAATAATTCAGTGACTACCTGCCCAAGTCTTCCATATACCAGGAGAATAACCTAGGGAATAACACAAAGTCTCACCAGAAACAAAAGAAATATGTTTTGAAGCAGAGTATAAGCATGATTGATAACCGCCCCCACCATTCCACTCTTCCACCACACTCAACTGTTTTGAATGGAATAGTAACTAGCATGGAGAAGGCAATGGCACCCCACTCCAGTACTCTTGCCTGGAAACTCCCATGGACGAAGGAGCCTGGTAGGCTGCAGTCCATGGGGTCACTGAGTCAGACACAACTGAGCGACTTCACTTTCACTTTTCACTTTCATGCCTTGGAGAAGGAAATGGCAACCCACTCCAGTGTTCTTGCCTGGATAATCCCAGGGACGGGGGAGCCTGGTGGGCTGCCTTCTATGGAGTCACACAGAGTCGGACACGACTGAAGTGACTTAGCAGCAGCAGCAGTAACTAGCATGAGAAGTAGAAGTCTCAATAATACCAAACAGCATGAAGACATGTTTTCAGTATTTATTCCAGGGAAGAACTGATAAAACATCAGATAATCTTGCTCATTTTGAAGCTCTAATACAGACAAACCTGGACATGGAAAATGTTCTGTACTAGTACAAATAATAATAAGCTGTCCTCATAAAAGCACTCTTTTTTCTTTATTTTCTTCCAGCTCAAAACTTGTCATGAATTACTTTAATTAATTAAGATTTCAAGGAAACTAAGGGAAAACAGCAAAGCTCTGGACAACAAGGCTAACATGATCACTAGACACTCCACAGACTGGCCATCTCTCAAAAACCCAATTTAACATTTAGAAATGTTATTTTAATGTAATATTTCACTCCCCATTGTACCACTGGAGATTTACAGGAAAGGAAAGCGAAGTCACTCAGTCATGTCCGACTCTTTGTGACCCCATGGACTGTAACCCATCAGGCTCCTCCATCCATGGGATTTTCCAGGCAAGAGTCCTGGAGTGGGGTGCCATTTCCTTCTCTAGGGGGTCTTCCCAACCCAGGGATCAAACCGGAGTCTCCCACATTGCAGGCTTTACCGTCTGAGCCACCAGGGAAGCCCTTGATCAATGGAGATTTACAAGCTATTAAGAAATACTAGGCTTGCTAATGAAATTTTGTTAACATTCAGTGCTAACAAATTCAGTCAGTGCTGAGTCTGTGTATGCTGGATATTGTAGTCTGAAGTTACAGGTTACACTATCAGCCCTAAATCAAATAAAAGCAAATGTTTTTTTCTCTAATTTACAGATTTGTCACTGTGACTTACTGAGTATGTCACAAAGGGATGAATCACTCTAATGAGTCTGACAAATGTCTTATTTGGGGAAACATAAAATTTTGCCTCACAGAGAAAGACCTTAACAAACAAACACACACAGAGTATGAAAAGGTGTCCCTAAAAGTAATTTCAGTAAGAGTGACAAAGGGCCTTTGATTTGGGGATTTGTCCCTGGAAAGATCGTGCATGCGTGCAGGAACTCAGATTCCATCTGTTGCTTTAGCCTCAACAGACTTTATTGTATTGACTTTGTGCTCTTATCTGATGGCGATAAATTCCCACCAGAGTGAAACACCAGCTTAGCCAGTGACCCCTGCTGTTCAAATCAGACTATGGAGCATGCCTTTCTTACCAGAAATGCCCTGTGGCTTCTGGACCGCCCTCTATGAGTGACCTTGGGATTTTGCAGTTTCCATTCAGGATTCCCTAATGTGAGTAATTAAGAGATGCTTCATTCCAAGAGTCTCATCAGCAGTTGCAACACATCAGTGAACAATAAACTACTGGGACCCCAGGAAGAGAGGGGGAAATTGGGAAGAAAGAGACAAGGAAGAAGAAAGGGAAAGTACCCACAAGGTTCCTTGCCGTGCTCAGGATCTCTTTAAGTAAGAATGCCCAGCGGACTAGGTGGGGGGACACAAATTCCAAGTTTCTGAAGCCCCAAGACCAAGGAATCACTACTGTTCCAACAGACTCGAGACTTCCAACTGTAAACAAAAAGTTTCTGGGGAGGACACCTGCATTGAACAGAAATACAATCTCCTTCCAGCCACTGAACCAAGCCGGGTGCCTTTGGCTTCATCGGTTAGATTTCTTTGTTTTGATTTTGTTGTGTTCTGTTTTGAGGCAGACCAGGGTTGCAAGTAGGACAGACCATGTGCTAGTTCCAATCTTAGAATACCCCAAATGTCTAGGTCATTTTCCCACTGAGGGAAGAAGAGAAGGAAAATGAAAACTGGTGTCTCCCAGAGCAGGCAGTCTCAGTAATGAGCCTCTAGCTGTTCCTGGGAAAAGCATATCGTCACACAGCTTTCTCAGTTCATCCCAAGTCGGCTTTCCCCTCCAGGACTGGGGAAGAGCAAGAAAAGGATCTGTTGCATTAGTAGATGATCATAGTAGATGATCATTAGGTGTAATTGTGTGTGTGTGTGTGTGTGTGTGTGTGTGTGCGTGTGTGTTTTACCATTTTGGAGCTAATGTTTTTCAATCGTTTTCTATGGAGCTCCAAAAGCATCCATCCATCCACATTGCCTTCAGATCTTTCTCAAAGAACGAGTTCGCTGTATTTGATACCAAAAGACTCCCACCCCCAAAAAGAGAGTTCACGCAGATCTCAGCAATTAGATGTCTCGCTTCGCGGCCCAGTAGGGCCGGGGGACAACTCTTGTTTCGCCCCCAAAGAACCGTCACCCCGAGCCCTGTGCCTGCGCTCCGCCAGAGCGCCGACCGCAGACTTGGTCTCCGCCGACCCTCCCGCTGCCTTCCTCTGCCTGCTCGCCGAGTCAGAGACTCCCTGGGCCTTTCGCTCGCTTTTGCAGCTCCGATCTCGGGCCCGCTGGCCCCTTAGATCTTAAAGAGATACGCGAGAGAGCTCGGGTTAGTAGTTGGTAAACTGTTCGCTCTCAGCCTTGACTTTTCTTAAAAGGCGAGAGGCAAAGGCTTTGCTGTTGCAGACCGGGACCTCGGTATCGGAAATCCGCAAGTGACCCGCTGGGCTCCCAGGGCGGGAATCGACTCGCCCCGCGCGCGTTTGCGCCCTGCACTTTCCAGTCCAGCGGCCGTCGGCGTCCCAACGGTGGGTGCAAGGGAGCCCCAAAGGCGAAAGAACCAAATAATTCCGGTTCCTGCTGCACATTTTTTTAAAAAAAGAACCTCACGCCCAACGTGTAAAAAGATAAAATAGCTCTCAACTGAGCCAGCTGAGTAAAGGAAGTCGATTCGCAGCCCTCATGGGGAAACCATCTGTTTTGGAAATGGCGCCCCCACGTGGCCGCCGCGAACCCCACCCGGGGACCTAGTCCCAGGAGAAGGTGACGTCACCCACACAGCCCGCGGGCGCGCGGCCAAAGCCAAACCTCCGCGCAGCCCCGACGCGCGATCGGTCCGCGGGCATCCCCACAGCCGCCGAGGCCCCTGCAGCTCCAACAGCCGGGCCACGAGCTGTGTGACCCGCTTCCGGTTACTTCACCTCTCCGTGCCTCAGCGACTACTCCTTTTCAAAATGATACTAATCACACCCCCCTGCCGAGTGGCAGTGAGATTTCCGGGTACAGGGGAGGCACTCAGCCGGCCTGTTAGGGCTTCGGCGCGGGGAGTGCTTCCCCAGGGCGCTCCGGGCTTGCCCTCTGTAACCGCGTTCTTCCCCACTCTCGAGTTGGTGTAAAGGCTTAAGTCCCAAGAGGCTGTGCATTTTAACAAGGAGAGTTGAAAGCCAAGCTCCGCAGTGTAGAGGAAGAGCGGGTCAGTGGTATGGACACTGGGGGCTAAGAAGCTCGTTTTCAATTCGAGGTCCCCCTCCACCGGTGCTAGATCCGGAGAAACTAAGACGTCGACTTATTACAAGTATTCGTGCTTCCGCTTCTTGCCTGCACCCCCTCTCGTCCGAACTCTCTTTACTCTCCTATTCTCGAGGGGCTGGGGTGGAGGGGACGCGTTTTCCCGGGTTCCCCGCCGAAGCAGAGCAGACGCAGGGGTCCGGCTGCTCCCGGCTGGGAGAATGCCGCCGCCGCCCCCGCCCCAGGGCAGAAGCTCTGAGCGTCAGAGTCAGGGTCCTGCCTGCCCAGAAACTCTTCCAGCCATCACAGGTTGAACCAAGCAGCCGAATTGTTCTGGGAAGACTGACAGGAAACTTTTTTTGTGCCTCAACATTCTTCAGTGCCTCGACAACAGAAAACTAGCAGAAAACGAGGGCCAAGTCCAGAACACGGGGTTGTCCAGGTTCTCAGGCCTACAGGATTAGGGTGGGATGTGGTTCTGTGTTTGGGGTGGGGAGAGGGTGGGGAGGCCCCCTCCAAGGAGTGGACATTCACCACTACTTACCCTGAGTGTGTGTGTGTGTGTGTGTGTGTGTGTGTGTGGCGAGGAGAGGCTCTCTGAGGAGTGGACACCCACCACTACTTACCGTGTGTGTGTGTGTGTGTGTGTGTGTGTGTGTGTGTGTGTGGCGAGGAGAGGCTCTCTGAGGAGTGGACACCCACCACTACTTACCGTGTGTGTGTGTGTGTGTGTGTGTGTGTGTGTGTGTGTGTGTGGCGAGGAGAGGCTCTCTGAGGAGTGGACACCCACCACTACTTACCGTGTGTGTGTGTGTGTGTGTGTGTGTGTGTGTGTGTGGCGAGGAGAGGCTCTCTGAGGAGTGGACACCCACCACTACTTACCGTGTGTGTGTGTGTGTGTGTGTGTGTGTGTGTGTGGCGAGGAGAGGCTCTCTGAGGAGTGGACACCCACCACTACTTACCCTGAGCTTGTGTGTGTGTGTGTGTGTGTGTGTGTGTGTGTGTGTGTGGCGAGGGTGGGGAGGCTCTCTGAGGAGTGGACACCCACCACTACTTACCGTGTGTGTGTGTGTGTGTGTGTGGCGAGGAGAGGCTCTCTGAGGAGTGGACACCCACCACTACTTACCCTGAGTTTGGGCGAATAGTTTCCGTTCCTAAAACCGACAACCACTTATTTGACCCCAGAGGAGTAGGTTGTGGATTGGTGAGGAAGGTAACCTTGACTCTCCGTGTGGAAAACACAGAAAAGTCTGACGTGTTCCGATAAATTGCATGGATAGGAGGAGGCCCGTAGGCCCAAGGGACAGCGCGGAGCGCAGAGGAGTCCGGGTCACCGCAGGCGCCGCCGGGCGGCCCCGCGTGCGCGCATCTCTGCGGCGGCACAGAGGCCCGGGCTGGGGAGCGCGCCGCGCCGGCCACCAAGCGCCGCGTTCGTGCGGCTTTCACACAGACGGAGGGCAGCGCCCGCGTCCCGGCCTTGTGCCCGGCGAGCTCCACTGTCAACGCGCACACGCGCTAGGCCGGGCGCGAACTAGTTGCCGAAGGGAAAGGGAGCAGGGCGCCACCCGAGGCGGGAGAGGAAGACGCAGCGCGCGAGGGTGAGGTCTGGGCAGGGTGGCGGGACGCGCGGAGGGGCGGCGACCCCGGATCCGGCAGGGGACGCGGCCGCGATGCCCGGACCCGCGGCACACGCCGCGGCGATGCCGACCCTCCTGCGGCTCCCGGCGCCCCCTGGCGGCCAGTGGGGCCGCGCGGGCTCTCGAAACAATGCCTCCGGCCGCAGCGGCCGAAGGGCGCCTGGGCCCCCAGCCTCTCCCCGGCACTCGGCCGCTCACCGCCTCGAACCACCCCCACTGGCTTCCAGCTCCTTGTTCCCCAGGCTCTTGACCGCCGAGGGCCTCTGAGAAGCGGAGGCGACCCTGGGGAGGAAGTTGGGGCCTGGGGCGGTGGAGGTGGGAGGGCCATCATCGCAGCCCCGGGCCCAAGTTTTAACATCTCTTAGAAGTGAAGCTTCGATCAGCTGCTAGGTTCAGTGTGCTTCTGTTTTATTGAGGGTTCTTTTTCAAAGTACTTTGTACTGCGGAGCGGGGCTTATTAGTTAGACCCGAAAAGCCCCAGGACCCTTTCCGTGGAGGAGCGCGGCCTTTCGCTGCCGCGGCTGGCCCTTCCCCGGCAGAGCATCCGCGCGGAGAAAAGATGCTAGATGTTTGGGTCAGAATCAAAAGATGTTCTCCTTACAGGTGGCGATGTTTCTGCTGTATTCACGGCCAGGAGAAAACACTAAGTGGGCTTTCGCCACCCACACATTAACCCCCTCCTCTAAGCAGTGGCGGGCGACTTGGGCCTGGAAGGCCGCCAAAGCCAAAGCATCTTCCGGAAGGAGGGAAATAGAGAGGCTGAGGAAGGAGCCTACAGATGGCTCTGGGTGGCTGGGAAGGAATAACAATGCGCCCACCTTCCATATGAAAGACCCGTGGCGGCCCGCTCTCCGGGGATTCCCCCTTTGGACCTGCACCGCCAAATTGCCAGGGGAGGTTAGGGGGCGGAGACGATCAACCAGCCCCTAGGGGAAACTTGGGGCGATTAGGAGAAAGGAGCACCCCCGCCCGCCACACACACACACACACACACACGCACGCACACACACACACACACACACACACACACACACGCCTTCCTCCTGAGGCCCCCTAGCCCCAGTTACAGCTGTGAACTTACTTTTTGGAGTCCTCCACGAGCTGGAGTCCCCAGCTCCGCGAGCACACAGACCGACCTCTTGCTTCGCCTCCGTACACCTGGCGCCCTGCACGGTGCCCGCTGGCATTGTGTAGGACGAAGGAGCGACCTCTGCCAAGGCTTCGTGGGCGTCAAGGCAGAGCTTCTTCCCCTGCCCCCTACCCCTTCCCTGCCTGCCACCTGGCGCACTTTCTGCCAGCCCCCTGTGCCCAGCACCAGCCTTCCCAAACTGTGCCCTGAAGGCACATACCCCTGAGTGCCCGCCGCCAGGTACGGAGCGGGTTAGAGCGCGCGATGCTTTCGGGTCTCGAGTCTTCCGGTTCATTTCGGAAGGGGAGGCAGGTCTCTTCTCCCAAACCGGGAAATGGGCAGTCATGTGTGATTCTGACGAGACTCTGTAGAGGCGCTTCCACAGTGACAAACTTTTCCAGACTGACCCCCAACACAACACCCCCAGCGTTTTATTGACATTCCCTTTTTCATGCAAAAGTTTTGCTCTGACGACTCTACTTGTATAAATTCTCTGCCTTTTGAAAGGGCAGGCGGGAGCACTCTGCACGGGTGGGCCAGACTGGGAACCGCGGCTGGGGATCCGAGAGGAAAGCAGCCTCGCCGAGCGGCCTCGGGCAGGCCGGACCCTGGCGTGGACCGCGGGCACAAAGAGAGGGCCGGCAGCTGGCTCGCGGCCGCCGGGAATGCAGTTCCGCCCCGCAGCCCCGGGCCCAGCAGAGACTTCGGGCTGGGGTCAGACAGCCCCCGGCCCGGGCCACGCGGGGGGCAGTGCGCGTTCCCTCGGGACTTGGCTACGAGGCCGCCGTTCGCGTCCCTCCATCCCCCGCAGCCCGCTCCCTGCACGCTCCCTGTTGGGGCGCAACCGCCAGGCTCTTCTATTTATTGTTTGTTTGTTGTTTACTGCGGTCCTAGAGCGCGCGCTTGGCAGCGTCCTGGGGGCGGGGGGAACATGGGCCGGTGGGCGCAGCCAGAATTTCCTTCCAGGGAGCGCATGAGGGGCATTCTCAACAGAACACCAGACGCAGAGTAGTGACCAACCCTCCTCGGATTACTCTCCACTGGCTCCTCCCTTGCTCCCCCCCGCCCACCTCCAGATTTGCATAAAAAAGGCCAAGAAAACTCTGGCCGGGCCCCAGCTGCGGCTCACTCTGCTCCCCCGGGTCGGAGCCCACCTGGAGCTGCGCGCGGGCTTTCAGCGCGGAGCCCAGCGCAGAACCTCGCCCGCGCAGTCCCCCGCGCGCCCGGCGTCTCGGCGCTGATTTCCAGGCCCCGGAGCCGCGCCAAGCGCTGCGAGCGGACCCGGGAAGAGCTCCGGTCCCCACCGCCGCCGCTTCACCGGCTTGGCTCCCTCCGCCCCCCCGGGGGTCGCGCACCCACGATGCCGCAGGGCCCCGGCTCCCTGCTGCTGATCGTCCTCGCCTCGCACTGCTGCTTGGGCTCGGCGCGCGGGCTCTTCTTCGGCCAGTCCGACTTCCCCTACAAGCGCAGCAACTGCAAGCCCATCCCGGCCAACCTGCAGCTGTGCCACGGCATAGAGTACCAGAACATGCGGCTGCCCAACCTGCTGGGCCACGAGACCATGAAGGAGGTGCTGGAGCAGGCGGGCGCCTGGATCCCGCTGGTCATGAAGCAGTGCCACCCGGACACCAAGAAGTTCCTGTGCTCACTCTTTGCTCCCGTCTGCCTCGACGACCTGGACGAGACCATCCAGCCGTGCCACTCGCTCTGCGTGCAGGTGAAGGACCGCTGCGCTCCGGTCATGTCCGCCTTCGGCTTCCCCTGGCCCGACATGCTCGACTGCGACCGCTTCCCCCAGGACAACGACCTTTGCATCCCCCTCGCTAGCAGCGACCACCTCCTGCCGGCTACCGAGGAAGGTAAGCCCTCCTCCTTATTACACCCCACCACCAGCTCCACGAAGACCCTACGGGATCCCGTTGCGTCCCCGCCGGGGTGCCAGTCCCAGGCGGGGCAGACGCTCTCCTTGCCCTGATGTGTCAGCGTGACAAAACTGAGATAATCAACCCCCACACCAAAAAAAAAAAAAAAGTACACACCCCAGTCTCTCATTCCCCTCCCCTGTTATACCAATTGCTCTTTCACAGGAACAGTTGAAAAGGGAGGCGCCGGGCGGGGTTGGGGGGGAGCGAAGAAAATGTAAAACTGAAAGAGGTCTTTCCTTTGTAGATACATGCACAATTCTTTTAAAAGATGCTAGCACGGGGGCCGCGATTGAGAGAGTTGGAAGTGGCCCTCCGTGGAGGAGTTGGCGGGTGAGCACCCTGGCCAGAGCACCCGGGCCTGAATCTCACGCAGCACGTTTTTACCACTGGGCAGGATTCTAGACGCAGGGACACTCCCTACAGCCACAATCGCCAAAATGTGCAAACAGATAGTCTTTTAAGGCACTCTCTGTTTGCCATTCAGGCTTTGAAAATAAAAAGTAGGGCTGGCTCATGTGTGTTGAAAGTTCAGCTTTGGTTGTAAAGTGCCCAGGTGTCCAAGAAAGAAGCACAAAGGGAATCTCCAGAACTCATTTTTCTATCACTAATCAGCTTTTATCTTAGGAGTGGTTTTAATTAACTGGAGAAAATCGTGCAAAAGAGAGTTTCCCAAGTTTTTTTAGAAAACAGAGGGGGAGTTCCTGCACAAAAACCATCAAAGCAATGAAAACCTCATGGGGGCTTGATATTCTTCCTGAAAGGAAAACATATACAATGTGTCTGAGCTGATTTAGGTCCCCCGGGACAGAAAGGGGGCTTCCTAATCCCTTTCAGGGCTCCAGCAGCATCTCCCTTTCAATCTCTAATTGTTTTCCTACAGCCATCATTAGTTAAAGAAAATGCAAAGTTGCTTAGCAATCTTTCCTGGCAGGCACCATGAGTCTGCAATCATCTTATTGGTTAGATTTATAATTTATTGCAAATGTTTGGCATATTTCAAACATTTGTCCAACATATACCACAGACCAACCAATACAGGTTAGCAACATTTTATATTCATTCTTAGAGCCCCTAATTGGAAAAGTTTCATTTTGTTTGAGAGAGGGAAGTTAAGGGCAGTTTTATGTATATTGCTTTTGTTTTTATTTTTCACAATCTGCACCAACTTTATATACTACATTTCTCAAAAAAAAAAAAAATTTCCCCCTTCACAATAAAAGTTTGCATTTTTCAAAATCTGCTCTGCACTTTCTCCAAACTGATAAATAACTTCCAAAATGAGTCATACAGGTTTTCTTTCCCGTGAAAACGCAATTTCATATTAATGAACTTTCACCTAAATTTTAAAGACAGTATTAGTACATTTATATGTGAGAGAAAATGAATGTTTTCTTCTTTCCCTTTTTCCCAAGGAATCACACTCAGAAGAGCCGTTAGCCGGCTCTCTCATAATCGAGCTAGTGCACATTCCTGGGTTTGGTCAGACCCCAGAGACAGTTTGCTTCAACTTTCTTTGGCTTCTGGAAAAGCTTTGGGTTTTTGTTTGTTTGGGTTTTGTTGTTGTTGTTTTGTCTGCTTGTTTTCGAGCGTCTGAAACAGGCAAAGAGAGGAAAGAAGAACCTGCACCAGGGAGGAGTAAATAAATGCTGCCTAACTCAAGCCCAAGCTTGGCAGAAAGCACGAGGTGACGCAGGCCCAGTCAGAGCAGGCTGGAACTGCCAGTGAGGTGTGCTTCGAAAGGAGAAGAGCTCAGACACTAGCCTTACCGCACTAGCCCCCTCACCCAGTCCAGACTTGAAACTCCCTCGAGATGACTCCATCCCCCTGGCGCCCCCAGAAGCAGCTTGGCTGAAAAGCCAGCAGAGGCCAGGCTGCACTGGTGGCCTGCAGCTGAGAAAGATGATCTTTTGGCCATCGTTGGTCGTTGCTAGTTTTCCAAAATCCTTTAAGGGTCTTTTACTGCTTTCTCCTCAGAGAGGCCTTGGGGCTAACTTTTTCAGAGACTGTGTTTGTCCCAGGAGTGAGAGGAAGAGCGAAAAGCTACAACCTGTCTCAGCTACCTGCAGCCACACCCCCACACCCCACCACTGGGAATACCTGTTCACAGTATGTGGGCATTTTTGCCTGTCAAAAAAAAAACTGGGAGGCATGGCACACTCTTAGGCGTGAGTGGTCCTTCTGTTTTAAATGGGGCAGAGTTGGGGGTCTTCCAGGACAATTGTCCCTCCTGCCTGAAGAAGCCCCTAGAGTGAGTTGTTTACAAATGCCACCTGCTGTTTCCTTTCAAGCAAAGTTACTAATGTTTCATGTTTCTAGCTCCGAAGGTATGTGAAGCCTGCAAAACTAAAAACGAAGATGACAACGACATAATGGAAACACTTTGTAAAAATGATTTTGGTAAGTAAACACTAACAAAAGTTTTATTTTCCAGTACAACTTAAAGATACAATTCATTAAGATGTTCCGATTACTGGGTAAAGTGAAAGTGAAAGTCTTTGCAACCCAATGGACTATACAGTCCATGTAACTCTCTAGGCCAGAATACTGGAGTGGGTAGCCTTTCACTTCTCCGGGGGATCTTCCCAACCCAGGGATCGAACCCCAGTCTCCTGCATTGCAGGAAGATTTTTTTTTACCAGCTGAGCCACAAGGGAAGCCTTTTACTAGATAAAGTTTGGGTAAAATAGCATCACAGCTCATCTTTCCTTGAGCTAATCATCTAACAGGTTATCTTAGTTTCCTCTCTACATTAACTATCTTGTATTGAATTGTGTCTTTTCTTAGATGAGAGTCATTGCTGTTAAGCAATAATCAAATAATGAGAATTGTTCATATCATGAATTTCAAATGGCATATTTTTCACTTCACTTTGGCTTTTTCTTGCCAGCAAGTATGATCCTGGCCCATGTTCTCTTTTTAGTCACTTAAACATGTGTCCCAGGGATGGAAACATGTAAATATTAGCCTCAGTAAAACAGATTCAAGACATTAAGTGGGCCCCAAATAGAAATTTAGTCCAGTGCCAAACATGATGCTCTGCTTCTCGTATTCCACTGTCAGTGAGTATATCCAAGGTACTAGTTAATAATCTGGTGGAAAGAGTTTCCTTGAATTGGAAAAAAAAAAAAAAGCTGGGAATTTACTTTGGCGAGATACACGCAAGGTGCTGTGATGACGCAGTGCTCAGGAACTCCCAAGTTCCAGGCGTGTAGATCACTCCCCTTAAGGGAGAACGCTAAGAGGAGACCATCCACCCAGAGCTTCAGCAGCACCTCCTCTGAGTCCTCCAGCCTCTGTGGGGATCGAAAGAGCCAGCTAGACATAAGACCACCACTAAATTCAGAGCTGGGGTGGCAGAGAACTTCACCCAGATTTCTGAGACATTCATGCTTTCCTCCCCTTCCAAGAGCAGGCACTTCTTGGTGTGTTTGAGGGGTTGATGCCTTTTAAAAGTGTTTATTCAAGCAGAAGGTTGAAGTTACTGGTAAACAGATGTGGTCTCTGTCCTAGCAAATAATAACAGACTCTAACAGACCTCTAGGAACACTTCTACATACTCAGCTACACCCTGGAGACAGAAGCCACTCCAGTGTATAGTGTGGAGGAATGACATCCCACCCTCTCCTTACAGCTTACCAGCCAGAAGCCTCAGACCTGGCCAGGTCCCTGGAACTCTGGACACCACCAATCACTGCCCCTTGCAACCCCAGGTCACTTCCAGAAAGTGTCCTGTGCTTAACCTTAGCTGCTCCTAGGACATCCATAGCTATAGGAGAAGCTTCACACAGCTGAGGAAGGGGAAGGAAGGAGGCAACTCAGTCTGAGCTACTCCTCCCCCTCAGCAAGAGCCACAAGGGGATGATGGAGTTTCCTATGTCTATACTCAAAGACAAAAAACTCTCAGAGTAGGAGATGGCCAGGCGTGTTGGCAGCAGCAGTTGCAAAGCTCCAGAGCCTTACCCAAAACACAGTTCTCAGCTTCCATGCTCAGGATTTAAGGGCAAATTTTTAAAATATAATTTAAATAAAGTTTATATAAAAATGTATGACATTTTATTCTGGCAGCTTATAGCCTTTGCACTAGCTTTAGTACAGATCTCTCTCCTGACTTCCATGATATAGTGAAGCTCCAAAAAAATTGAAATTAGGGCTCAGGCACACACGCGCGCACACACACACACACACACACACACACATACACACATACACACATTACCTGCTTGCTTAGTGGCTTACCTTACATAAGATTTCTTTCCTAAAGATGCTGCATTAAGACCTGTGTAAAAAAAATGGGGGTGTGTGTGTGTGGCTGGCTGGCTGTCCCAGGGTTCTCTTTCTCGTACCTTGGAACAACTTGGAAGTCATTACACTTAAGGTATCACACATGCAGATACCTCACAAGTTTGTTTTCTATTTCTTCATGTTCATTTTGTCCCAAGGGGGATAGTAAACTTAAATTGTATGGGGTGAGTCCTATACTGGTTTATAAGTGGTTTTCCACACAGCCTATGTAGTTTTGGGGAGTCATGAAAGGGTGGAAGGAACAAGGTAGAAATCTGATGTATTTAACTTGAATCATCCGTGAAAGCATGACAATCTCCCCACTGCACTTCTGAAGGACAAGAAAGATGAAGAAGACCTCCTGATTTCAGTAGGGAAAGTACTGGTGAAGAAAGAATAGATTAGAACTGCCTGCCTCTGTATGCAACCTTTTGTTGGACCAGACAGTATTGGGTTGGCTAAAAACTTCATTCAGATTTGTCTATAACATATTATGGGGAAAAACCTGAACAAACTTTTTAGCCAACCCAATATCATCACCTCTGCCTCCAACACACCCTGCATCCCCCCTCATACCTTCCATCCAGGGCAGGAAAAGTTATTTAAGAGCTTTGATTCCTATATTTGGTCCCAGCAGAAAACCCAGGAAGGAAACATCTGAAGTTTTCCCATGGTAAGCTCTTAAAAAGTTTGTTATTTCATAGCTAGAAAAAGATGAGTCATAAGTCTTCCCTCTGATTAAAAGTGATGATTTTTCTGATGTTTTGGGCTCAAGAATGTTTAGTCTGACCAGGCAAAATCTCACACATGCTCTGTCTATGCTATTGATGAGGGTCCCAGGTAGCATGATAATCACTTCTCCCACCATATAGCTTCCCCACTCCCAGCCCTTAGGCCGAGGCCACAGAACATGTAACATTGCCATGTGCTTCATCTCACGAAAAACCCTGAGCACCCAATATTATGACCCAGATGCACCTCAGACAAAACAGTGGTTGGCCAAGTCCCAGCACGCTTGATTTACCTGGCCGAGCTTCAGTCATTTCCTGCTCGGCTGGAAAAGCCAACTTAGTTGAATTCCTCTGACAGAGAAAGAAAGAACTCTCCAGAGCAGTGATTTCTCACAAAAAAAAAACCTCTTCCTCTATTACTAACTTAAACAATGCACTAAACTCCATCAGAGTCAGGAAGTCACACCTGCATATAATCTCTATGGAACAATCGTGAACACGTTATAGTTGGGCACATGAAGGCACCAGCCAGGACGAGAGATTCGATACCGTGGCTGAGATCCCGTGGTCTGGGGACTCGAGTTCTGAGAATTAGGCTCAGCTGGGGTACAGCATAACTGGGTGACCTCTTGTAAATCACTGCATTTCTCTGGGTTTCAGATTCTTGGTGTACCAACAAGAGAGTTTAGCTGGATTATCCCTTCAACCTTAAAATTCTATCCCTTCCCTGACTTCATGGAGTCTTGAAATTTAATTCCAGCATGTATGTTTGTAGGGTTTTCTTTCCCTAAGCGTACTGTCCATGACTATAAAATGTGTCCTTTATAGTAAACCACTTACTTTGGGTCTTAGCATTCTAATGAGTCTACAGATCCATCTTGGAAGCAGGGCATATATGATCTGTAAATGCCTTGGCCTTGGACAGGCAAATGATAGCATATGAGGATGAGGTCTTCAGAAAAACACTTTTACAGCTAAACATGTTGTGCTCTTAAAAAGAGTCTTGGATATTTTTTCTCCAAGTTACTTTACCAAATCAAATGCAGCTGTAAGATCAATTCTCCTTCCCTGTAGTCTGTTCTTTAGAAAACAATGATTGTGTGATATAATTTCCTTACAGGTTTGTCCAAGAACTTCTCCGACGTCATAAATTGAGTTTAAAGTTTACAGCCACAGAAGGATCGTGTTTCACCTAAGAGTCAGGCATTTCTTTTCATGGTGAATTTTCCAATAGGGGAAGTCATTTGTCGAGGAGAGCACACTCCACATGCAGCCTCCGTTCAAACACAGAACGCAGGGCAAGGAGGGAAAATCAATTGAGTCCACAAGGGGAGTTTTTAAAGGATGGCTGGTTTGAAACAAAGTGCCCGATCAACCCTTTGAGGCTTTAGAAATGGAGCCACCTGCTGCCCTCAGCTCCCAGTCCCCTGCCTGCGGCCCCCATCAACCCCAGGGAGCTCCTCTTCCCTCTCGCAGGGGAGTCTAGGACACGCGGGGGGATTTATGCCCTCCTTATCACTGGTGTGATCCTGCCCCCTTCTGTGTTCGCAGCACTGAAGATAAAAGTGAAGGAGATCACCTACATCAATAGAGACACCAAAATCATCCTGGAGACCAAGAGCAAGACCATTTACAAGCTGAACGGAGTGTCCGAGAAGGACCTGAAGAAGTCGGTGCTGTGGCTCAAAGACAGCCTGCAGTGCACGTGTGAGGAGATGAACGACATCAACGCGCCCTACCTGGTCATGGGGCAGAAGCTGGGTGGGGAGCTGGTCATCACCTCCGTGAAGCGGTGGCAGAAAGGGCAGCGAGAGTTCAAGCGCATCTCCCGCAGCATCCGCAAGCTGCAGTGCTAGTCCCAGGCCAGCCTCGCTGCGGACCGCTCCCAGGGCCCCGCCGACCCGCCCCCGCTGCTCTGGGACGTCAGCGCGGTTTCCCCAGCACACTCCCTCGGCTCCGGCCTGGAGCGGCTTCCCCTGCCTTTTGCACGTTTGCACCCCAAGCATTTCCTGACTTATAAGGCCCCAGGAGCCCTCAGGAACAGATAGGTGTCTTCACATAAAGGAAAAACCCACCCAAATCTTGTAGAAATATTCCAGCTAATAAAATCGAAAGGATTTTTATAAAGTTTTTTAAAAGGTCACTTAAGAGCTATTTCACGTAGGTGCAACTGTGACTCTGGCTTGATTTTTTTGGTTTGGTTTGGGTCTGTTTCCACTGAGGTTGCCGTAACGTGCAAACAGCTTCACTTTTCTGTGTGGCCCGAACTTTCCCTTTTCTGTGGTGGGTCCAAAACCCAGTTGAGATAAAGCTGGCTGTTATCTCAGCACCTCTCTCAGCTGCAGCCTGAATCAGCACCTGAATCGTGTAACAAGTCATTTGTCATTTAACATCCCTGTTGGGAACTTAACAACTGTAGCATGGATCGCATTTTGCATTCCCAGGTAGAGCACTTCCCTTTATAAAAGCCACATTAACCTCCATAGCATGAGTTCTTCAAATAAAAGGCAAAACAGACCAATTTTATGATTGACCCGAGTACTTTAAACTTTGTTTAAAACACTTTTTTACTTAATTTTGCAGATTAAACCATTGTAGCTTACCTGTAATATACACAGTAGTTGACCCCAAAAAGTTGTAAAAATATTGCTTTAACCAACACTGTAAATATTTCGGATAAACATTATATTCTTGTATATAAACTTTACATCCTGTTTTACCAACTCCCTGTCTTCTGTCTTGTCTTCTCAGTGGGAGGAACTGGGAAGGGAGCCGAAGGAAAGTGATCACCTCCTTCCTCCCTAGGCCCAGCCCTCCTGCGGTTTGAAGTGTCTATTTCCTATGTGGCTCAGAAAGCACCTCACCTCCACCACCCGTCCCCTGGCCCCTGCTTGTGCCTCATACCCCACACAGATACTACCACTGCAGACCCTGCAGGGAGGCAGAGGTTTGCCTGCTTTGGTCTGGTTTCATCCGTCCAGTGGCAGCCTCGTGGCAACACAAGCCTACACCTAAGGTTCACGAGCTTGGCCGCTGTGCTTTTCATTTCTGCAGATTTTTATAATGAAAAAGAATCACTATTGCAACAGTGTTCATTCTTTCCCCACTTAAATTCTAACCATCAGATAAACAGAGCCATGGTTTGCAGAGCAACCACTGAAAGGCAGTGGGTAGGGAGGGGGTGGTGAAAAGATAACAGGAAGATGAGAAGGGCTTCCATCCATAAAACATCGGTCCAAATGCTTCATTGTTTTATTTTAGGAGGCTCCAGAGAAATTCTAGTACACATGAAGAAACAGGCTCAAAGGGGTTAGGCACCATGGCTAACATGAGGCTGATTCAGAGCTGAAATTCAGGCCTTTCAGATGACAAATTCTGTCTTCTGTTCAGTCCAGGGTGGATTATAGGAGCAGGGCGGCACATGTCTATTCAACAAGTGTGCACTGCACATCTGCTACATGCCTGGCCCCATTCTAAGTGCTGGGGAACCATATATCAGCTCCTTGTCCTTACGGAGCTGACATGACAGAGTAAAAGAAGAGATATAATCGCAATTACAATGATATATTTATAACATAAGTTATATGAAATGTAAGGAGAGGTAATACATAAGATCAACAGTGTCCTCAACAAATCTGAAATCTTGAGAGGTCCTGCGAAGCCTTTATGGGACAGCGTTTTGTTGATTTAGTTGAAAAGTTTGCTGCACAACCAGCCATGATCTCTCTATAGCACTTCAAGTTCTGGTGGCACCAAAAGGCAACAGAGCCCCAACTGCCTACCTGAGCTGCACAGTTGGGGCGATCTCTTTCCTCTTCTTCTGGGTCCAATTGACTCAGCTTCTCATGAGTCTACAGACTCCTAACACAATCCTCTTCCTACAAGGCACCCATGGACTAAATGAGGGACACTCATGATTAAGGCCAGGACTCATTGTAAACATCTAAAACCGGAAACTTGGGACCCGGGAAAAGGCAAGAGAGAGAGAAAAGGAAGATAACAGACAAAATAACAGTAGACAGACGCTTTAGGAATTAGAAAGTGGAAATAAGGATAACACATCCAAAACAGTGGAAAGAAACAATTGGAAGATGCTGACCTATCTGAATGTTCCCTTTCCGATCAAAACAGACGTTACCTGCCCATGTTAAAGGATGCGGACCCTGGGGCTCCGGAGAGCTAGTTGTTGCCAGACATTGCCTCCTTCGGTCATGATGTGAGGAGGTAGTAGGCACTCCGGTGCCTGCCTGCTGCCTTACACACCCCTCTGTGGATTTTCCAATCCCCCCACCCCCACACCGCTTGTTCCCATCTTTGTCAAGGCTATGAGCCAACAAGACATGTTTGGAAGAGCACGTAGATTTTTGGTTCATCTTTCATTTTGTTTCACTGTTTTCTTTTGCACGATGACTCGAATATAGATATGGCTCACTTCTTTTTTAAATAATCATGACTGTTGTATTCTTTCTTAGTTTTTCAACTATCAGATTTCTTTTGTAGACAGGTGAAAACATGAATGTTCATCGATTATTGGGGAAAAAAAGCAAGGAATCAGAAGACACTGGATTTTTGAGTTTCCTAAGATGATTCATGACCTGTTAATAAGCGGCCAAGATATCCCACATAGGAGATCAGAAAAGTTTAAAGATATAAAAGCTACATATCTACCACAGATGTAATTCCTCCTCCCTTTCCTACATAATTTGAGGAATGAGCTGTTCTACAGGAACACATTTACAAGAGCTGTGGGGCAACATTTCCTACGTGCTCGAAGTTCCTGTCTATGTACGGTGAAATTCATAGGGTTAAAAAGGATAAAGGGGTCCATTTTATCTAACAGTACCCTCCAGTCTTCATTCTCTATTCTCTTATCAAATGATAATTTGATTTTTTGCCTTTCAAATCTTGCTTACTAGGTTTTCAATGTTCTTGAGGGGGGAGGGGTCACCTTGGAAAGCAATCAAGGCATATGTATTTCAGGTATTTCAGGGTGCAATCACTGCCTGTGGGTTATGAAACAATGTGATTTCTGCCCCTGAAACTCATTGCACAGATACAAATCAATTTATTAACTCAGCAAGGATTTTTCTGCACACCAGCTCTCACCATTGATGCATTCGATAGGAGTTGAGTGCTCACGTGCATGCCCAGGTATTGTTCCAGGTGGTGGATGCACAGCAATCTGCCCTCCCTCAGCTTCTAGTCTAGAGTCAGGAATTGTGCTTGGCACTCTAGAAAGAGAGATGGTTTATTCCCCAAAGGAACTCTGAATCCAGGGAGTGAGAGAGACATGCAGACAAATCATCCCGACATGCTGTGTTAAAAGAGAGTATAGACAAGCCCAGGGATGGCATAAAGGAGAGAGTGTTTATCATCAGTTTGACATGTTGGCCAATCAGCAGTGCACAACTACCATGCTGATGGTGATTGCCAGACACTACAAATAAGCTTAGCATAAGGCCTATTCCCTTTATAATCAATAAATGCCCCATAGTCTCAAATTACAAACAAATGAATTCACATTTGGCTCAGAAATAAATAGCTTTCAACATAACAAAATATTTTTGCAGCTGTTCACAATTGTCTAGAGAATAATGCAGATAAAAAGCTGCTTTTAAAAAAAGCTCTTATTGATACAGATAGCAATTAAAATAGTGTTAGAAGAACAAATTGAAGAGTTCAGCTGTCACAAGATGTCCCAGAATACAGTTATAATAGTCACTAATTTAACAACCCAGATAGTCTGTTACGCTATGAAATGAGCAAGGCATGAGAACTTAGCAGCACTAACTGGCTTCCCAGGAGAAATTCACCTAAAAACCGGTGCACCCTCTCACGCATGCACATGCTTTCCTGCGCACCACACACAAATGTAGCCCTGACAGAAAATCTTCTAGTCTAAAACAAACCACTTAGCCGACTAGAAACTACAGTCCTAGGGGCAAGTATCTTGGTGCAGCTTTTGAAATTCAGAGACACCTAACAAGTCAATAGTTTCTGCAAGCCTGACACTACTTATGGGTAATTAAGAATTATTACTCTATAAATTACGCTTAAGCTCAATCCATTCTCATTTCCTGTGTATCCTCTGTTTTAAAGTGTGATTCTCAGAGCTTGTTTCTGTGTGAGAGGCACCCAGATTAGGAAGGAGCATCAGTCTGCCGCAGCCTGCAGCAACCAGTCTTACCCCAACACACCCCTCTGTCTCACCAGCTCCCCATGCACCTCAAATTCTGGAGCACAATGGGTTGCTCCAGGTGGTAGAGCCAACCACTGCCCCATCAGAAGCAGCTTAAGCAAAGAGGGATAAGTGGAACTATAAGTACTAGGTACTCTTCCACTCTTCCCAAAAGATTTTTCCACCTCGCACAAAGGATTCAGGTGCCTCCATGCCACCCTCTAATAGCATCGGGCTTCCAGTCTGAAGCAGAGTACTGAGTCAACTCAGTTATTCCGCAAGCTCACCTTGAACACCTACTGTGTGCCAGGTGCTGTCGTCAGTGCTGAGGTCCCAACAATGACTGTAAGGCTCAGAGAACCGCACTCTGAAAGGAACTCTCAGGGACACCCTCTAGTGGACTGACAAAGTTTACTATCCAGCTGCGCAGTTTTATGGTCTCAGGGAACAGAGCATAAAGCAGACTTGCACGTAGCCTTTCTCAATAAACATCAAAGCATTCAAGCATAAAATACAGTTCCCACCGCCCAAGACATAACATAGCTTTGGAGAAACTCTAAAGGGAGTCTTATCATGAAACAATAGTCCTTGCTCCCAGAAACAGGTGGTCAGAAGGAAGCCTTTGAATGCCTCAAGTCTGGGCGTATAACCCTTCGTTATCTGTTCCCAGCCTCAGGCATTCGGTGAACGCTCATAACCCTTTGTTATGCTCGTTCCAGCTTCCAACCTTTGTCCTGAGCGGAGCAAATGCATTTTCAGTATTTGCTCAAAGCCTTCTAAATGACCAGCACACAGTGGCTTCTCTCATGTGATCACAGTCTAGTGTGAAACATGCACAGGCGAATGTAATGTGAACTGAGACCCCAAACTCTCTAGACCTCTCACTTGTTCTTATGGGCACAGATAAATTCACGTTGAAATAACACTAAGAATCAAAATCTCTAGAGCCAGGAAGTGTCACTAGAGAATTTCACCAAACATTTAAAGAATAACTGACACCCATTTTGCACAATCTCTTCCAGAAAATAGAAGAGGAGGGGGTGTTTCTCAACTCATTTTATGAGGTTAACATTGCCCTAAATACCAAAACCAAATAAAGGACAAAGAAAACTATAGACCAATATCTCCCATGAATTTAGACACAAAATTCCTCTACAAAATATTAGCAAATTAAATCCAGCAGTGTGTGAAAAGAATAACATGTTACAACCACACTGGCTTTATCTAAGTTATGCAAGACTGTTTCAATATTCAAAAATCAATCAATGTAATCTACCATATTAACAGGTGAAAGAAAAAATCATATAGTCATGTCAGCTGATGCAAAAAAAAAAGCATTTGACAAAACTCAATACCTATTCATGGTAAAATCTACTGGCAAACTAAGAATGGATAGGAGCTAGGATACACGTATGTGTGTGCATGCATGCACCTGTGATCAGTCATGTCCAGCTCTGTGCGACCCCCTGGAATGTAGCCCACCAGGCTTCTCTGTCCATGGAATTTTCCAGGCAAGAATACTGGAGTGGGTTGCCATTTCCTTCTCCAGGAGATCATTCCCACCTGGGGACTGAACCTGTGTCTCTTGCGTCTCCTGCATTAGCAGGCAGATTCTTTACCACTGCACCACGTGGGAAGCCCTGGAATATAAGACTGACATACAAAATCAACTATACTATATATACTAAGAAAAAACAAGCAGAAATCAAAACAAAATCACAATACCACTGCTCCAAAGAAAATAAAATATTTAGGTATAAATATTCTGTATGCTGAAAATTACAAAATGCTGATGAATGACATCAAAAAAGACCTAAATAATTGGAGAGACATACCATGTTCATTAATTGAATGATTCTTCATGGTGAAGATGTCAGCTCTCTTCAAACTGATCTATATGTTTAATTTAGTACAATTTCTATCAAGATCTCAACAAGTTTTTTTGTAAATATGAACATTATTCTAAAATTGGTAATGAAAGGCAAAGACTGTAGAGTATCCAGAATGATTATGAAAAAGACTAAAGCAAGAAAAATCATTAAGCCTTACTATGCTGTGCTGTGCTTAGTTGCTCAGTTGTGTCTGGCCATTTGCAGTTCCATGGACTGTAGCCTGCCAGGCTCCTGTGTCCATGGGGATTCTCCAGGCAAAAATACTGGAATAGGTTGCCATGCCCTCCTCTAGGGGATCTTCCCAACCCAGGGATGGAACCCAGGTCTCCTGGATTGCAGGCAGATTCTTTATCATCTGAGCCACCAGAGAATCCCAAGAGTACTGGAGTGGGTACCCTATCCCTTCTACAGGGGCTCTTCCCAACCCAGGAATGGAACCAGAGTCTCCTGCATTGCAGGCAGATTCTTTACCAGCTGAGCTACCAGGGAAGCCCCGAGACTTACTATAGAGCTTCAGTAATCAACACAGTATGGTACTGGTCGGGGGCAGGGGTGGGGAGGGGACTTTTTTTTTTTTTTACAAAGATGTAAGAGCAGCTCAATGGAGTAGGAATGGCCTTTTCAGTAAATGGTGCTGGAGAAACTGAATATTCCATGGGCAAAACAGAAAGAATCTAAACCTCCCATGGAATACAAAACTAACTCAAAGTGAATCATGAGCGTAAATGTAAAACCACTGAAGTTTTTGACTAAATAGAAAATTTATTATGTAAAGACCTAGGATTTGGCAAAGAGTTCTTAAATTTGATACCCAATGCACAGTCCATAAAAGGAAAAACATAAATGAAACCTCTTCAAAATGTAAAACTTTTGCTATTCAAAAGACCCTGTTAGAGAGGCAGTCCTAAGATGGCGGAGGAATAGGACGGGGAGATCACTTTCTCCTCCACAAATTCATCCAAAGAACATTGTAACGCTGAGTAAATTCCGCAAAACAACTCCTGAATGCCGGCAGAGGACGTCAGGCACCCAGAAAAGCAGCCCATTGTCTTCAAAAGGAGGTAGGAAAAAATATAAAAGACAAAAAGAGAGACAAAAGCAGTAGGGACGGAGCTTCGTCCCAGGAACATGGAAGTGAACATGAAGTCACTCAGTCGTGTCTGACTCTTTGTGACACCGTGGTCTGTAGCCTACCAGGCTCCTCCGCCCATGGGATTTTCAAGGCAAGAGTACTGGAGTAGGGGAAGGGAGTCTTAAAAAAGAAAGGTTTCCAAACACTAGGAAACACTTTCACTGCCGAGTCTGTGGCGAGCCTTGGAACCACAGATGGCAACATAACCAGAAGGAAAATTAAATAAATAATTTAAACCCATAGATTATGTGCCCAACGGTAACTCCCCCAGCAGAGAAGCAGCGCAGACACCTGCACCCGCCACTAGCAAGCAGGGGCTGGGCAGGGAGGCGTGGACTGCATTGCTTACAGTAAGGACTGGGCCTGAATGCCCCAAGGGCAAGGCTAGCAAACTGGACTGTGGAATAGCTACCAGGCGAAAAGCCCTAACCTAGGACACCACCAGGCCCGCTCACAGGACAAAGGACTGAATAGAGCTATGTGAAAAGCCCTAACCTAAGACACCATCAGGCCCGCTCACAGAACAAAGGACTGAGCAGAGCTAGCTGGCTGCAGATCATCCCCCTCCAGTGACAGGCAGCCAGAGCCTGAAGGAGGCAATCACGGCCCCAGAGAGGCATTATCTATCAAACTGCAAGTAGGCTTTGTTGCTAACTAAGATTTCTTGGGGTTCTGGAGGGTCAACATCCGCCTTATAAGGTGCGCCAGTTGTACACCCAGAAAACCGAGCGGCAGGGACAGGGGAGGTGATATGTCACAGCGACCACGCTCACCAAACACCTGGTCACCTGAGCTGCTCGGACCTAGGAAGGGCACAAAACACAGGTCCAACTGAGTCTGCACCTCTGAGGACTACCCAAGTGCCTGAACCTGAGCAGCTTAGATCTGGGAGGTGTATGCAGCCCAGGGCCAGCCTCAGATGGTTCCCGGCAGAGCAACCTAGAGCCTGAGCAGTGTGGGCAGGGAGGGCACACGCACCGTGAGCGGGGGTAAACCAGTGTGGCCGAGACACTGCAAACACGCACCAGTGTTATTTGTTTGCAGGGTCCCGCCCCCCCCCCCCCCT
This sequence comes from Ovis aries, assembly GCF_016772045.2. NCBI lineage: Eukaryota > Metazoa > Chordata > Mammalia > Artiodactyla > Bovidae > Ovis > Ovis aries. The sequence goes on from NC_056070.1 coordinate 4,080,920, forward strand.
CCACCAGCATGACTGAACAAGTGAGCCTAAAAAGTGTCCACCACCACCCTCTTGTGTCAGGGCAGAAATCAGACACTGAAGAGACAAGCAAACAGAAGAAGCTAAAACAGAGGGAACCTTCTTGGAAGTGACAGGTGCAATAGATTAAAACACTGTAGTTAGTACTAATGACATAGGAAGGGGCCTATAGATCTTGAGAAATATAAGCCAGATCAAGGAACTATCCGAAAACAAACTGACCCCACACTGCCCACAACAACACCAGAGAAACACCAGATATATTTTACTATTTTACTATCAGTCTTTATTTTTTTATTTACTTTTCATTTTTAAGTGCTCTATTACTCCTTTATTTTCATTTTTATAACCTACTGTTACTTTGCAAAAAAAAAAGACCCTATTTTTTAAAGCAAACTTCATATATATATAATTTTTGTGACTTTGTGTGTTTTTTTTTCTTTAATATTTTGTGTTTGAAAATCCAACCTCTACTCTAGATTTTTAATCTTTGCTTTTTGGTATTTGTTAGCAATTTTGTACCTTTAAGAACAAAATCTTCAGTACCCATTTTTACTTGGGAGTGAGATTACTGGCTTGACTGCTCTCTCCCCCTTTGGACACTCCTTTTTCTCCACCAGGTCACCTCTATCTCCTCCCTCCCCCTTCTCTTCTCTACCCAACTCTGTGAATCTCTTTGTATGTTCCAGACAGTGGAGAACACTTAGGGAACTGATTACGGGCTGGAACTGTCTCTCTCCTTTTGATTCCTCCTTTTATCCTCCTGGCCACCTGTGTCTCCTTCCTCCCTCTTCTCTTCTCTCTATAACTCCGTGAATATCTCTGAGCGGTCCAGACTGTAGCGCACACATAAGGAAGTGAATACTGGCTAGTTTGCTCTCTCCTCTTCTGATCCCACCTCATCTCATTCAGGTCACCTCTATCTCCCTCCTCCCTCTTCTCTTCCCCATGTAATTCTGTGAACCTCTCTGGGTGTCCCTCACTGTGGATAAACTTTTCATCTTTAACCTAGGTGTTTTATCAATGGTGCTGTTTAGATGGAGAAGTCTTGAGGCTACTGTAAAAATAAGACTGAAAACCAGAAGCAGGAGGCTTAAGTCCAAATCCTGAGAACACCAGAGAACTCCTGACTCCAGGGAACATTAATCGACAGAAACTCAGCAAACGCCTCCATACCTACACTGAAACCAAGCACTACCCAAGGGCCAACAAGTTCCAGAGCAAGACATACCACACAAATTCTCCAGCAACACAGGAACACAGCCCTGAGCCTCAACATATAAGCTGCCCAAAGTCACTCCAAACCCACTGACATCTCATAACTCATTACTGGAGACTTCATTGCACTCCAGAGAGAAGAAATCCAGCTCCACCCACCAGAACACTGACACGAACTTTCCTAACCAGGAAACCTTGACAAGTCACCCATACAACCCAACCCACAGTGAGGAAACTCCACAATAAAGAGAACTCCACAAACTGCCAGAATACAGAAGGGCCAGCCCAAACGCAGCAATGTTAACAAGATGAAGAGACAGAGGAATACCCAGCAGGTAAATGAACAGGATAAATGCCCATCAAACCAAACAAAAGAGAAAGAGATAGGGAATGTACCTGATAAAGAATTCTGAATAATGATAATGAAAATGATCCAAAATCTTGAAAACAAAATGGAATCACAGATAAATAGCCTAGAGACAAGGACTCAGAAGATGCAAGAAAGGTTTAACAAGGACGTAGAAGAAATAAAAATGGGGAAAGAAATAATCACCCAAGTCCAAGAAATCCAGAGAGTCCCAAACAGGATAAACCCAAGGCGAAACACCCCAAGACACATATTAATCAAATTAACAAAGATCAAACACAAGGAACAAATATTAAAAGCAGCAAGGAAAACCAACAAATAACACACAAGGGGATTCCCATAAGGATAACAGCTGATCTTTCAATAGAAACCCTTCAGGCCAGAAGGGAATGGCAAGACATACTTAAAGTGATGAAAGAAAATAACCTACAGCCCAGATTACTGTACCCAGCAAGGATCTCATTCAAATATGAAGGAGAAATCAAAAGCTTTCCAGACAAGCAAAAGCTGAGAGAATTCAGCACCACCAAACCAGCTCTCCAAATGCTAAAGGATCTTCTCTAGACAGGAAACACAAAAAAGGTATATAAACTTGATTCCAAAACAATAAAGCAAATGGCAACAGGATCATACTTATCAATAATTACCTTAAACGTAAATGGGTTGAATGACCCAACCAAAAGACAAAGACTGGCTGAATGGATACAAAAACAAGATCCCTATATATGTTGTCTACAAGAGACCCACCTCAAAACAAGGGACACATACAGACTGAAAGTGAAGGGCTGGAAAAGATATTCCATGCAAATAGAGACCAAAAGAAAGCAGGGGTAGCAATACTCACATCAGATAAAATAGACTTTAAAACAAAGGCTGTGAAAGAGACAAAGAAGGACACTACATAATGATCAAAGGATCAATCCAAGAAGATATAACAATTATCAATATATATGCACCCAACATAGGAGCACTGCAATATGTAAGACAAATGCTAACAAGTATGAAAGGGGAAATTAACAATAACACAATAATAGTGGGAGACTTTAATACCCCACTCACACCTATGGATAGATCAACTAAACAGAAAATTAACAAGGAAACACAAACTTTAAATGATACAATAGACTAGTTAAACCTAATTGATATCTATAGGACATTTCACCCCAAAACAATGAATTTCACCTTTTTCTCAAGTGCACATGGAATCTTCTCCAGGATAGATCACATCCTGGGCCATAAATCTAGCCTTGGTAAATTCAAAAATATTGAAATCATTCCAAGCATATTTTCTGACCACAATGTAGTAAGATTAGACCTCAATTACAGGAGAAAAACTATTTAAAATTCCAACATATGGAGGCTGAACAACACACTGCTGAATAACCAACCAATCACAGAAGAAATCAAAAAAGAAATCAAAATATGCATAGAAATGAATGAAAATGAAAACACAACAACCCCAAACCTGTGGGACACTGTAAAAGCAGTGCTAAGGGGAAAGTTCATAACAATACAGGCATACCTCAAGAAACAAAAAAAAAGTCAAATAAATAACCCAACTCTACACCTAAAGCAACTAGAAAAGGAAGAAATGAAGAACCCCAGGGTTAGTAGAAGGAAAGAAATCTTAAAAATTAGGGCAGAAATAAATGCAAAAGAAACAAGAGACCATAGCAAAAATCAACAAAGCCCAAAGCTGGTTCTTTGAAAGAATAAATAAAATTGACAAACCATTAGCCAGACTCATCAAGAAACAAATGGAGAAAAATCAAATCAATAAAATTAGAAATGAAAATGGAGAGATCACAACAGACAACATAGAAATACAACGGATCATAAGAGACTGCTACTGCTGCTGCTGCTGTTGCTGCTGCTGCTGCTGCTGCGGGCTGCTGCGGGCTGCTGCTGCTGCTGCTGCTGCTGCTGCTGCTGCTGCTAAGTCGCTTCAGTCGTGTCCGACTCTGTGCGACCCCACAGACGGCAGCCCACCAGGCTCCCCCGTCCCTGGGATTCTCCAGGCAAGAACACTGGAGTGGGTTGCCATTTCCTTCTCCAATGCATGAAAGTGAAGAGTGAAAGTGAAGCCGCTCAGTTGTGTCCGACTCTCAGCGACCCCATGGACTGCAGCTTACCAGGAAGCAATTATATGCCAATAAAATGGACAACTTGGAAGAAATGGACAAATTCTTAGAAAACTACAACTTTTCAAAACTGAGCCAGGAAAAAATAGAAAATCTTAACAGACCCGTCACCAGCATGGAAATTGAAACTGTAATCAGAAATCTTCCAGCAAACAAAAGCCCAGAGGGCTTCACAGCTGAATTCTACCAAAAATTTAGAGAAAAGCTACCACCTATCCTACTTAAACTCTTCCAGAAAATTGCAGAGGAAGGTAAACTTCCAAACTCATTCTATGAGGCCACCATCACCCTAATACCAAAATCTGACAAAGATGCCACAAAAAAAGAAAACTACAGACCAATATCACTGATGAACATACAGGCAAAAATCCTTAACAAAATTCTAGCAATCAGAATCCAACAACACATTAAAAAGATCATACACCATGACCAAGTGGGCTTTATCCCAGGGATGCAAGGATTCTTCAATATCTGCAAATCAATCAATGTAATACACCACATTAACAAATTGAAAAATAAAAGGCATATGATTATCTCAATAGATGCAGAGAAAGCCTTTGACAAAATTCAACATCCATTTATGATAAAAACTCTCCAGAAAGCAGGAATAGAAGGAAAATACCTCAACATAATAAAAGCTATATATGACAAACCCACAACAAACATTATACTCAATGGTGAAAAATTGAAAGCATTTTCCCTAAAGTCAGGAACAAGACAAAGGTGCCCACTTTCATCACTACTATTCAACATAGTTTTGGAAGTTTTGGCCAGAGCAATCAGAGCAGAAAAAGAAAGGAATCCAAATTGGAAAAGAAGAAGTAAAACTCTCACTGTTTGCAGATGACATGATCCTCTACATAGAAAACCCTAAAGACTCCACCAGAAAATCACTAGAGCTAATCAATGAATATAGTAAAGTTGCAAAAATAGTAAAATCAACACACAGAAATCCCTTGCATTCCTATACACGAATAATGAGAATAATGAGAAAATAGACAGAGAAATTAAGGAAACAATTCCATTCACCATTGCAACGAAAAGAATAAAATACTTAGGAATATATCTACCTAGAGAGACAAGAGACCTATATATAGAAAACTATAAAACACTGGTGAAAGAAATCAAAGAGGACACTAATAGATGGAGAAATATACCATGTTTATGGATTGAAAGAATCAATATAGTGAAAATGAGTATTCTACCCAAAGCAATCTATAGATTCAATGCAATCCCTATCAAGCTACCAACGGTATTTTTCACAGAGCTAGAACAAATAATTTCACAATTTGTATGGAAATACCAAAAAAAACCCTCAAATAGCCAACGAAATCTTGAGAAAGAAGAATGGAACTGGAGGAATCAACCTGCCTGACTTCAGGCTCTACTACAAAGCCACAGTCATCAAGACAGTATGGTACTGGCACAAAGACAGAAATATAGACCAATGGAACAAAAGAGAAAGCCCAGAGATAAATCCACACACCTATGGACACCTTATCTTTGACAAAGGAGGCAAGAATATACAATGGAGTAAAGACAATCTCTTTAACAAGTGGTGCTGGGAAAACTGGTCAACCACTTGTAAAAGAATGAAACTAGATCACTTTCTAACACCATACACAAAAATAAACTCAAAATGGATTAAAGATCTAAACGTAAGACCAGAAACTATAAAACTCCTAGAGGAGAACCTAGGCAAAACACTCTCCGACATATATCACAGCAGGATCCTCTTTGACCCCCCTCCCAGAATATTGGAAATAAAAGCAAAAATAAACAAATGGGACCTAGTTAAAATTAAAAGCTTCTGCACAACAAAGGAAAATATAAGAAGATGAAAAGACAGCCTTCAGAATGGGAGAAAATAATAGCAAATGAAGCAACTGACAAACAACTATTCTCAAAAATATACAAGCAACTCCTGCAGCTCAACTCTAGAAAAATAAATGACCCAATCAAAAAATGGGCCAAATAACTAAACAGACATTTCTCCAAAGAAGACATACAGGTGGCTAACAAACACATGAAAAGATCTCAACATCACTCATTATCAGAGAAATGCAAATCAAAACCACAATGAGGTACCATTTCACGCCAGTCAGAATGGCTGCGATCCAAAAGTCTACAAGCAATAAATGCTGGAGAGGGTGTGGAGAAAAGGGAACCCTCTTACACTGTTGGTGGGAACGCGAGCTAGTACAGCCACTATGGAGAACAGTGTGGACATTCCTTAAAATACTGAAAATAGAACTGCCATACAACCCAGCAATCCCACTGCTGAGCATACACACCAAGGAAACCAAAACTGAAAGAGACATGTGTACCCTAATGTTCATCGCAGCACTGTTTATAATAGCCAGGACATGGAAGCAACCTAGATGTCCATCAGCAGATGAATGGATAAGAAAGCTGTGGTACATATACACAATGGAGTATTACTCAGCCATTAAAAGAATACATTTGAATCAGTTCTAATGAGGTGGATGAAACTGGAGCCGATTATACAGAGTGAAGTAAGCCAGAAAGGAAAACACCAATACAGCATACTAACGCATATATATGGAATTTAGAAAGATGGTAACGATAACCCTGCACGTGAGACAGCAAAAGAGACACAGATGTAAAGAACAGTCTTTTGGACTTCGTGGGAGAGGGCAAAGGTGGAATGATTTAGGAGAATGACATTGAAACATGTATAATATCATATGTGAAACGAATTGCCAGGCCAGTTTCAATGCATGATCCCGGATGCTCGGGGCTGGTGCACTGGGATGACCCAGAGGGATGGTATGAGGAGGGAGGTGGGAGGGGGGGTTCAGGATAGGGAACACATGTACACCCATGGTGGATTCATGTTGATGTGTGGCAAAACCAATACAATATTGTAAAGTAATTAGCCTCCAATTAAAATAAATAAATTTATATTAAAAAATAAATGAATAAAATTATCTTCCTGAAGAAAAAAACCCTGTTAAATATATATCAAATCATCACATTATACAGTTTCAATATTATACAATTATACTGTCAATCATACCTCAACACAGGGGTGATGGGAGACCCTGTTAAGAGAATGAAAAGATAAATTCCAGATTAAATAATTGCAAACCACATATCTGTCCAGTGATTAAGATCCCACTCCCAATGCATGAGGTGGTTGGGGAAGATTTTGCATGCCTCGTGGCCTGCCCCAACCCCCAAAAGAAAGAACTTTCAAAACTCAACAGTAAAAAAAAGAATCAAACAAGAAATTTAGAAAATGGGTGAAAGACATTAACAGCCATTTGGCAGAAGAGGATACACACGTGGTCTTGACAGTATCTGCTCTGGGTGTGGGAGGACAGAGCAGTAGCCATGCCTAAGATGCTTGTTGCCACTCAGGTCCTAGGGGCAAAGGGCACTGTTAGTGCTTAATTCTATGATAGGCAACACGTTGTGTTTAGGGTACTAAACAAGCAAGGGTTGCAAAAGTGGGACAATGCGACGGAAAGCTTTTGATTTTGCTTTTTATTTTTTAATAAGGCATTAAAATAGTCACCAGAGAAGAAAACCAAACCACTGTGTGCTTACTTACGCCTTTTAAAATATGTTAGTGTCTTACTGTGTATAAAACAGATAACAAATGAGAACCTACCATACAGTACAGGGAACTCTAATCAGTGCTCTGTGGTGACCTAAATGGGAAGGAAATCCAAAAAAGAAGGCACATACCTATACATATAGCTGATTCGCTTTGTTATACAGCATAAACTAACATAACATTGTAAAGCAACTATACTCCAACAAAATAAATAGTTAGTAACTGCTTGTTTTCAGAATAAGAACTGGGGGGTGATGTGGGGAAACCATTAACAATATTTTTAGTGTCTTGGACTTCTAACAATCTGAACACCCACTGCTGATATAGAAAGTAGACAGGTTCTGAGTAGAGCATGTTCCCTTCATATTTCCTGGCCTCATTCCTTTAAATTATTGTCTTTCAGAGGATTAGAATATGTGCACTGGTCTATGATGAGAGACTAGAAAGTAAAATTTGAACTAAAATTACCAACTGAAACCAGTAAAGTGACCCCTGCTTAGCAGATCAGACCATCGATATGAATCCTGAACAATTGTTTATGGTATAGGAAGGAGTTATCTAGGCAATGGGGAAAGGGGGAGGGGATAAGTGGATGGACAACTCAAAAATATTAAAAGCTGCAAAACCCACTTTCAGCAAGGGGGTGAACAAAGAGCTAGAAGATTGAAAGCAAATAGAAGATTCCAATACACTATAAGCCAACTGGACAAACAAACATCTATAGGACTTTCCATCAAACAATAGCAGAACACACATTTTTCTCAAATTATTCTGTAAGTGGCCCAAAGATGGCTGCTGTGTATTGGCCCTTACATTATTTACTTTTTCACAAGAGGTTGGCACCATCAACTCAATGGCAAACTCAAATTCTTACATATCCAATTACTGAAAATATATCTAAAGTAAGTGTATATTTAGCTATTTAGGGCCTGTCTGCTTTGCATACCCTACAAAATTGCGCCCAGTATCTGCAAGCCATAGAGAAGACAGACACTGAGTATAAAAGATTTCAAACTACTGCTGCCCCTCAGAGCTCTCTGAATCTGCATCCGCCATTGCTGCTGAGGGACATCATCTTGACACATAAGCCCTCTCTCCATTTCCCTCTTCCCTGGGAATTCACTTCCTCTCTTCCCCTTTTGGATGGCGGCCCTTGTCTCTGGAAGGCCTTCTGCTCCGAGGCTCTTCCCCTCTCATGGAACCATGTCCAAATACTGCCCAAAATGCTCGCTCTACACCATGGCCATCTCACCACCATGATTCATCCTTCCTTGACCAGCCCCCAAATCCTCAAACTCAAAATACAAATGCACATGGGACGTTCTCCAGGACAGACCATATGTTAGGCCATATAATAAGCCTCAGTACATTTGAAAGGGCCAAAATCATGCCAAGTATGTTCTCCTGCCACAAAGGAATGAAGTTAGAAATAAATGGCAGAAAGAAATTTGGGAAATCCACAAATATGTTGAAAACTAAACACCACATTTCTAAGTGTGTTTGAAATTTAGGTGAATGAAAGTGAACGCTCAGCATACCAAAATGTATAGTGAAAGTGAAAGTGAAGCCGCTCAGTCGTGTCTGACTCTTTGCGACCCCATGGACTGTAGCCTATCAGGCTTCTCTGTCCATGGGATTTTCCAGGCAAGTGTGCTGCAGTGTATTGCCATTTCCTTCTCCAGGGGATCCTCCTGACCCAGGAATCGAACCCGGGTCTCCCGCATTGCAGGCAGACGCTTTACCGTCTGAGCCAATAAGATGCAGTTAAAGAAATATTCAGCAGGAAATAGATAAGAGGAGAAATCAATAATATAGAGAACAGAAAATGAATGAAAATAAAGTTATTGTTTAAAGAAATCAGCAAAATTGACAAAACTTTAGCTCTGTGTGTGTGTGTGTGTCTGTGTGTTAGTCGCTCAGTCACATCCAACTCTTTGCAAACCCATGGACTGTAGCCTGCCAGGCTCCTCTGTCCATGGAATTCTCAGACAAGAATACTGGAGTAGGTAACCATTCCCTTCTCCAGGGTATATTCCCAGCTCAGGGATCGAACCCAGACCTCCTGCATTGCAGACAGATTCTTTACCATCTGAGCCACCAGGAAAGCCAACAAAAAGAGAGAGACCCACATTACTAAAACCAGGAATGAAATAGCCATTATCACCAACCTTTCAAAAGTAAAAGTGATTATGTGGGAATATTATGAACAATTTTATGCCAATAAATTAGATAATGCTAACACTGTTAAAGAAAAACTAATGTCTGTCATTTACAAATTCATCCAAAAGAATAGAAGAGTAAGGGGATACTTCTCAACTCATACTATGATGCCAGTATTACCCTGATACCACAACCAAAGAAATCTCAGTAAAAAATGTTACCAAACAATGTTCTGTATGAATATAGATGCAAAAAATCTCAACAATCTAGCAGTATACTGAACAGATTATACACTGTGATCAAGCGGGACTCATCCCAGGAATGCTAGCTTAGTTTAACAAAGATCAATTAACGTAATACACTCTATTAACAGGCTGAAGGAAAAAACCCCACATGATATTATCAATAAATGCAGGCAGGCACTTGACAAAATTCAACACCTTTTTGGATAAAAGCACTCAATAAACTAGGTGCAGAAGGGAACTTCCTCAACCTTGTAAAATCAGCTACATACACCACAGTTAACCTCATACTTAATAGGGGGGAAAATGAATGCTTTCTCTTTAGGATCAGGAAAAAAAATAATATACACCCTAAGCACTCTTATTCAACATATTACTGAAAATTCTAGGTAGCATAACAAGGTAAAAAGGGGCGGGGGGAGCGGGGAGAAGTGGGGCAGGAAGGAAAAAAGGTGGAGTGGAGGGAGGGGAAAAGAAGAGACTGCAAGAGCATAACAATCCAGGTCAGAAGGGAAGAAGTAAAACAACTACCTCTATTAGCAGATTACATGACCCTGTATACAGAAAATCCTAAGAAATCCACTAAAAACTATTGGAACTAGCAAGTGAGTGCAATAAGACTGCAAAATATAAGATCAACATTCAAAAATCTATTGTAATTCTATAGTTCAGTTCAGTTGCTCAGTCGTGTCCAACTCTTTGCTATCCCATGAACTACAGCATGCCAGGCCTCCCTGTCCATAGCCAACTCCTACAGTTCACCCAAACTCATCTCCACTGAGTCGGTGATGCCATCCAACCATCTCATCCTCTGTCGTCCCCTTCTCCTCCTGCCCTCAATCTTTTCCAACATCAGGGTCTTTTCCAATGAGACAGCTCTTCGCATCAGGTAGCCAGACTATTGGAGTTTCAGCTTCAACATCAGTCCTTCCAATAAACACTCAGGACTGATCTTCTTTAGGATGGACTGGTTGGATCTCCTTGCAGTCCAAGGGACTCCCAACAGTCTTCTTCAACACCACAGTTCAAAAGCATCAATTCTTTGACACTTAGCTTTCTTTATAGTCCAACTCTCACATCTATACATGACTACTGGAAAAAGCATAGCCTTGACTAGACAGACCTTTGTTGGCAAAGTAATGTCTGTGCTTTTTAATATGCTTTCTAGGTTGGTCATAGCTTTTCTCCCAAGGAGCAAGCATCTTTTAATTTCATTGCTGTAATTCTATACTCTAGCATTAAACAATCCAAAAATGACATTAAGAAAACAATTCCATTTACCAAAGAATTTTTAAAATAAAATATTTAGGATAAATTTAATAAATGAAGGGCAAGATTTCTACACTGAAAATGATTTTCAAAATCATTGAAAGAAATGAAAGGACTAAATACATGAAAAGACATCCATGTTCATGAATAGGGAGACATAATATTGCTTGGATGGCAATACTTCCCCAAACTGGTCTACTCAGTCCAGTTCAGTCTCTCAGTCATGTCCAACTCTTTGTGACCCCATGAATCACAGCACGCCAGGCCTCCCTGTCCATCACCAACTCCCAGAGTTCACTCAGACTCATGTCCATCGAGTCAGTGATGCCATCCAGCCATCTCATCCTCTGTCAACCCCGTCTCCTCTTGCCCCCAATCCCTCCCAGCATCAGAGTCTTTTCCAATGAGTCAACTCTTCGCATGAGGTGGCCAAAGTACTGGAGTTTCAGCTTCAGCATCATTCCTTCCAAAGAAATTCCAGGGCTGATCTCCTTTAGAATGGATTAGTTGGATCTCCTTGTAGTCCAAGCGAGTCTCAAGAGTCTTCTCCAACACCACAGTTCAAACGCATCAATTCTTTGGCACTCAGCCTTCTTCACAGTCCAACTCTCACATCCATACATGACTACTGGAAAAACCATAGCCTTGACTAGATGGAACTTAGTCGGCAAAGTACTGTCTCTGCTTTTGAATATGCTATCTAGGTTGGTCATAACTTTCCTTCCAAGGAGTAAGCGTCTTTTAATTTCATGGCTACAATCACCATCTGCAGTGATTTTGGAGCCCCCAAAAATAAAGTCTGACACTGCTTCCACTGTTTCCCCATCTATTTCCCATGAAGTGATGGGACCAGATGCCATGATCTTCGTTTTCTGAATGTTGAGCTTTAAGCCAACTTTTTCACTCTCTACTTTCACTTTCATCAACAGGCTTTTTAGTTCCTCTTTACTTTCTGACATAAGGGTGGTGTCATCTGCATATCTGAGGTTATTGGTATTTCTCCTGGCAATCTTGATTCCAGCTTGTGCTTCTTCCAGTACAGCGTTTTTCATGATGTACTCTGCATATAAGTTAAATAAGCAGGGTGACAATATACAGCCTTGACGTACTCCTTTTCCTATTTGGAACCAGTCTGTTGTTCCATGTCCAGTTCTAACTGTTGCTTCCTGACCTGCACACAGATTTCTCAAGAGGCAGGTCAAGTGGTCTGATATTCCCATCTCTTTCAGAATTTTCCACAGTTTATTGTGATCCACAGAGTCAAAGGCTTTGGCATAGTCAATAAAGCAGAAATAGATGTTTTTCTGGAACTCTCTTGCTTTTTCCATGATCCAGCGGTAGTTGGTAATGTGATCTCTGGTTCCTCTGCCTTTTCTAAAACCAGCTTGAACGTCAGGAATTTCATGGTTCACGTATTGCTGAAGCCTGGCTTGGAGAATTTTGAGCATTACTTTACTAGCGTGTGAGATGAGTGCAATTGTGCGGTAGTTTGAGCATTCTTTGGCATTGCCTTTCTTTGGGATTGGAATGAAAACTGACCTTTCCCAGTCCTGTGGCCACTGCTGAGTTTTCCAAACTTGCTGGCATATTCAATGCAGCACTTTCACAGCATCATCTTTCAGGATTTGAAAGAGGTCAACCCTGAATTCCATCACCTCCACTAGCTTTGTTCATCATGATGCTTTCTAAGGCCCACTTGACTTCACATTCCAGGAGGTCTGGCTCTAGATGAGTGATCACACCATCGTGATTATCTGGATCATGAAGATCTTTTTTGTACAGTTCTTCTGTGTATTCTTGCCACCTCTTCCTAATATCTTCTGCTTCTGTTAGGTCCATACCATTTCTGTCCTTTATCGAGCCCATCTTTGCATGAAATGTTCCCTTGGTATCTCTAATTTTCTTGAAGAGATCTCTAGTCTTTCCCATTCTGTTGTTTTCTCTATTTCTTTGCATTGATCGCTGAAGAAGGCTTTCTTATCTCTTCTTGCTATTCAGTAAAACCTCTATCAATATTCCAGCCACTATTTTGTGGAAAATGACAAGCTGATTCTAAAATTCTTATGAAAATGCAAGGGACCAAGAATAGCTGACAGAATCTTGGAAAAGAAGTACAAATTTGGAGGACTCAATCTCAAAACTTAATACAGAGAGAGGAACAAGATGGCAGAGGAGTAGGTGGACATGGAGTACATCTCTCTCCACGGATACATCAGGAACACACCTTCAGACACAGAAGTGCATGCAGAACACCAGCTGAAAGCAGACAGGAGTACCTGACCAGTGGAAAAGAATATATAGACCCATGCAAAACTCAGTAGGATGAAGGAACTAAGGGGGAAAACAGGAGTGTTAGCAGGACTGGGACTGCTCTCGGCAGTTGGGGGAACTGAAGCAGGGGTCCGATCCCCACATCAGGGGAATTGTCTGAGTCAGAGGAGAAACATTTAAGGCTGAGAGTGAAACAGCTGATCTGTGACAGCCTAAATGGAATGAGAGTCAGACAGTCCTTGCCGCAGCCATACATACCCTGGACAGGGATGCAGGTCCCCTAGAATGCTCAGCAGCACAGCTGGAGTTTAGGGACTGTGGAGCAATTCCAGGGTGAGGGCTCCTGTTGATGGTGGAGAGACAGATGGAGGGGACGTGAGGGAGGAGATTGCGGTGGGAAATGCCTGTGGAGGAAAGCCAGGCAGCCATGGAAGCAAGGCAATACTGCTGAGTCATGCATAGGGGGTGGAGCCATCACCATAGCCTTTCTCTCCCCACACCCCAGCATGGGCAGCTGAACAGTAGAGAGCCTGGCCCATCAAACGCCTGATGCAGTGAACTACAGAGTAGGACCCCACCCAGGGTGCCCCTTTAAGTGCCTGACATGCCAGTCTACAGAGTAGGACCCCAGCCAGGGGGGGTCCCTCTATGTGCCTGACACGCAGAACAACAGAGAAAGACACCAAGCAAGGGAGCCCCCTCTAAATGCCTAAACATGTGGAGCTATGGAGAAAGACTGGGCAACTACGTCGTCTGATCACCAGCTACAAGAGGCTCAAGAAAAAGACTCTGATAGGACCATAACTCCTACAGTGGTGTCACTCCGTGTCCCTGCATACTTGGAGCCAAGCAGCTGTGCCTCCTTCACGCTCAACCCTCACTGGGGCAGAGCTGCCACAGGCAAAAAAAAGTTTGCATCTACGCACACAGGATCGCTTCGGCCATGTCCAACTTTTTGCGATGCTGTGGACTGCAACCTGCCAGGCTTCTCTGTCAGGGGTGTTCTCCAGGCAAGAACACTGGAGCGTATTGGCCAATACTGGTTGCCATACCCTTCTAGAGCACTGTATTTCTTGCTGCCCTAGCCGCCAACCCCCCTGAGTACCTGGTGCTACCAGAACCTCTGTGACCCAAGTAGGTGCACCACCTCCAAACCTGGCTCTCACTGGGGCAGACCCAAGTCCTCCAGGGCAGCCTCGGGAGCAAACCCCAGTGGAGGACCCACATGTATAGGTGGAAATAAAACCACAATTGAAACCCAGGGGGAGTGTGGCTAAGGAAGAAGACCCAAAACCTTCCCACCAGCTGTACAAGCTGCAACTTAAATCCACACAATCAACTAGGCAGCCTGTGTCTATGGAATATATAAAAGGACATTGAGAGTTCCCACAAAAGAAAATGCACTTGTTCTGATAGCTGCGGACATTGGAGGCAAGAACGCCCAGGAGTAGGACCAGATTAGAATCTAAGCTGCCCCCACAGCACGTCCAGAGAGCAGTACAATGTTGGAGGGCATCCTAGGGAGGTAAGGTGGACTGTGACTCCCAGCGAGGGAAAGGACACTGACAGCAGAGACTCAAAACATACATGTATTATTCTTACGTTTTGACTTGTTCTGTAGATTCTTTTGGATTCTTTTCTTTTTTCCCCCCTTATTACCTGTTGTAGTAGTCAATTTTATTGGCACTATGAAATTAAACTTTTGAGCTTGTTTTTTTTTTTTTTTTCCCCTCAGTCACATTTTTTATTGTTGTTATAAACCTCTGCCTCTACACAGGGCTTTTGCAGTTCTGTGGAGTTTTCCTTTTTTTCTTTCTTTCTTTCTTCTTGCTTTATTTTTTTTTCTTTTAATTTTTAATTTTTTAAAACATATTATTTTTTTTCTACACTTATTCCTTTGTTTACTTTTCCTACTGCTCTTTCCCCCTTGCAGTTAATCTTTAATGTATATAAATCTTCTTCATCTACCTCCATTTAACTTTGCACATCTATTCTTTCTTTCCTTTCCTCTCAACATATTTGTTAGTTTTATTTTCATTGCTTTATTCCCCACTTGGCACCTTGCTTTAGTTTTGTTTTCCAGTTTGTGCTTTAGTTTTGTCCTTAACTGGTAGGTATAATTTTTGGTTTCCTTTGTTTGCCAGGTCAATCTGTTGTACTTTATTTTTGTTGGACTGTTTTGATTTTGCTTACGTGTGTATATGTATATGTGTATATTCCATTATTTTAATTATTATGTGCCTGATTTTGTGACTGCCATCTGTCTGGGGTTCATCTTCGGTTTTTTGTTTTTGGGTATTTGTTTTAATCTCACTAAATGCCATCACAAACCACTTGTGGAATCTTTGTTCCTGACCAGAGATCAAGCCCTGAGCCTTTCGAGTGGGAGCACTGACTCCAAGAGCCTAGGCTACCAGAGAACTGACCCCAGGGAGCGTCAGATAGTGAGGACTCACACAAAGGGAACCGCTGGAATACAAGACCCAGCATCACCCGACCACCAGCAGCACCCTGTGCAGGACGCCTTATCTAAACAACAAACAAAGCAAAAATACAAACCCAATCATCAGCAGACATGCTTACCACCTCACTCAGCCTTGCCCATCAGAGGAAAAACATACAAACAAAACCTCAGCACAAATCTCACCCTATACAAAGCTCACACAAACCACTGGACCAACCTTAGGAGGGCAGAAGGAAGAAAGAATTCAACCTTCTTCAAGGAAAGAACCCAACTTTCCTTGAAGCCTGAGAAATGGACACCTCAAACGCAATAACTTTAAAAAAAAAAAAAGAAAAAAGAAAAGGCAGAGAAATACTGCACAAATGAAGGAACAAACTAGAAACACAGAAGTCCAAATAAAGGAAGAAGAAATAGGCAAACTACCTGAAAAAGAATAGTAAAGATGATCAAAAACCTTGAAAACAGAATGGAGAAAATGCAAGAATCAATTAACAAAGACCTAGGAGAATTAAAGAATAAACATACAGAGACAAACAACACAATTACTGAAAATAAAAATACTCTAGAAGGAATCAATAGCAGAATATCTGAAGCAGAAGAATGAATCCGTTAGCTGGAAGATTAAATGGTGGAAATAACTTCTGAAGAGCAGGCTAAAATAAAAAGAATGAGAAGAACTGAGGATAGCGTCAGAGACCTCTCGGAACATATCAAACACACCAACAGTCAAACTATAGGGGTCCCAGAAGAAGAAGAGAAAAAGAAAGGGTATGAGAAATTTTTTGAAGAGATTATAGCTGAAAATTTCCCCAGCATGGAAAAGGAAATAGTCAATCAAGTCCAAGAGGCTCAAAGAGTCCCATACAGGATAAACCTAAGGAGAAACATGCCAAGACACATGCTAATCAAACTAACAAAGACTAAACACAAAGAAAGACTATTAAAAGAAGCAAGGGAAAAGCAACACATAACATACAAGGGAAACCCCATACGTTTAACGGCTGATCTTTCAGCAGAAACTCTGCAGGCCAGAGGGAATGGCAGGATATGTTTAAAGCACTGAAAGGGGAAAATCTACAACCAAGATTACTGTACCCAACAAGAATCTCGTTCAAAATTGATGGAGAAATAAAGAGCTTTTCAGACAAGCAAAAATCAAGAGAATTCAGTAGTACCAATCAGGTACTATAAGTTTTACAATAAGTGTTGGAGGGACTTATATAGTCAAGAAATACAAGAGAAGAAGAATGTCTACAAAATCAACCCCAAACAATTAAGAAAATGGCAATAGGAACATATATACCAACAATTATTTTAAATGTAAATGGATTAAATGTTCCAACCAAAAGACACAGACTGGCTGAATGGATACAAAAACAAGACCCATATATATGCTGTCTACAAGAAACCCACTTCAGACCTCAAGATAAATAAAGACTGAAAGTGAAAGGATGGAAAAATATATTCCATGCAAATGAGAAGAAAAGAAAGCTGGAGTAGCAATCCTCATATAGACAAAATAGACCTTAAATAAAGAACATTACAAGAGATAAGGAAGGATACTACATAATTGATCAAGGGATCAATCCAAGAGGAAGACATACATAAATATCTATGCACCCAACACAGAAGCACCTCAATACATAAGACAAACATTAACATATATAAAAGGAGAAATTGACAGTAACACAATAATAGTAGGAGACTTTAACGCCCCACTCACACCAATGGAAAGATCATTAAAACAGAAAATCAATAAGGAAACACAAGTCTTAAATGATACATTAGATGAGATGGATCTCATTGATATCTTCAAGACATTGTATCCAAATGCAGAAGAATACACCTTCTTCTCAAGTGCACATGGAACATTCTCCGGGATAGACCACATCTTGGGTCACAAATCAAACATCAGTAAATTTAAGAAAATTGAAATCATATCAAGCATCTTCTCCAACTACAACACTATAAGACAGATGTCAATTACAAGAAAAAAAACTGTAAAAAACACAAACACATGGAGATTAAACAATACATTTCTAAATAACCAATAGGTTACTGAAGAAGTCAAAAGGGAAATAAAAAAATTTCTAGAAACAAATGACAATGAAAACACAACAGCTCAAAACCTTTGGGATGCAGCAAAAGCAGTTCTAAGAGGGACGTTTATAGCAATACAACCCTACCTCAAGAAACAAGAAAAACATCAAATAGACAACCTCATTTTACACCCAAAACAACTGGAAAAAGAAGAACAAAAAAAAAAATTAGTAGAAGGGAAAAAAAAATCATAAAGATCAGAGCAGAAATAAATGAAAAAGAAATGAAAGAAAGAATAGGAAAGATTAATAAAACTAAAGGCTGGTTCTTTGAGAATATGAACAAAACTGACAAACCTTTAGCCAGGCTCATCAAGACAAAAAAGAGAGACGAATCAAATTAACAAAATTAGAAATGAAAAAGGAGAGGTTACAACAGACAATGCTGAAATACTAAGGATGATAAGAGACTCTTATGAACAAGTATATGGCAATAAAGTGGATAAATGGACTGATTCTTAGAATAGTTCAATCTTCCATGACTGAGCAAGGAAGAAATAGAAATTATGAACAACCCAATTACAAGCACTGAAATTGAAGTTGTGGTCCAAAATCTCCCAAAAAACAAAAGCCCAGGACCAGATGGCTTCACAGGAGAATTCTATCAAACATTTAGAGAAGAGCTAATGCCTATCCTTCTAAAACTCTTTCAAAAACTTGCAGAGGAAGGAACACTCCCAAATTCATTCTACAAGGCCACCATCACCCTGATACCAAAACCAAAGACAACAAAAGGGTAAATTGTATAGTATGTGAATTATACCTCAAATCTATTATTTTTAAAAAAGTCAGATATCTCAAGACTTAAGGTGATAACAGCAAGTATGTTATAAACAACACTTGAAGCATTTTTTACTCTAAATCTCATTGTCTTAACTATCCACTAAACTCCCAGGCCACCTTCTTTGTTCACATTACAGACTTTCTAGACAATGCCATTTACTCTACAGAGTGACCTTGGCCAAACACCAGCTCTCTGTCTCTAACCCTAACTCTCCTCCTGAGTCAGCCTGTCTCTCGCTGTGGACAATCCTGCCTGCACGGTTTAGCAAGGCCTCAGAATCAGCATGTAGCATGCTTGGGACTGGTGCATGGGGATGACCCAGAAAGATGTTATGGGGAGGGAGGTGGGAGGGGGTTCATGTTTGGGAATGCATGTAAGAATTAAAGATTTTAAAATTTAAAAAATAAAAAAAAATAAAAAAAAAATAAAAAAAAAAAAAGATCTTTGAAAAAAAAAAAAAAAAGAATCAGCATGTGTTAATCCAATTGAAGTTCACCTTCCACAACGTGATCTTCCTTTTATGAACAGTTCTCCCTGGGAGTTGTTCCCCGTTGGCTGCTGTCCTTTCCATTCCTCAGGCTATTTGGAAAACAGGGATCATTAAACTCCCCCAAACCCAGTAAATGATTAAGTTTTTCAGGCTCAGGTTACCAGTTCTGACCATTCTCTTTGCTGACTCTTCCCTTAGATAACATCTTCCCAAGAGATTTTTCATCCCCATTTCACACTAATAATGCCTTGAATATTTACTCAGGATAAGGACACAACAGCAGCTAAGGGGCAATGAGAAAGACCCTGTCTCCAAACATTTCTCGAGTAGTAGTGGCAGCCGGACCTGGACTCAAGTCTTGGTGTGCAGTGAGCTCACACATGCCTTCTCCACGCGAAGCTGCCTTTGAAGACTATGACCCACGACAACAGCCATTCTGGTCAATATCTTCAGGAAAATCCTAAACTGGGAAAGTTTAACTATACTCAAAGTAACCCACTAAATATTGTACCTAGGGCAGCTTCTAAAATTTTCCTTTTTTTTTTTGAGAACCCAGCAAAATGTGTTTGCCATAAAAATTAAACATACATAAGTAATTTCATGCCAAGATATTAAAATTTTAAAATAGCCATAACTGGACAACATGCCCAGCCCCTAATGTTTGTTTATAACCATCTAGTTACTTGGTGTAATTGAAATCCTTCCTCCTCCAACCAAAAGAAAGGTGAAATCAACAACAACCAACCAAAACTACTGATATTCCATTTCTCTGATACTCTAAAATATTGTAAATATGTGTTTTATTTTCATCTATGCCCTATTCCAGCTATTATGTGATGTGCTAGGATTACTGCATTTATGGAATAAATTAGAAAAGCAACTATATCACCAACACTCGCATACCACATATTTTCAGCAGTTACATGGCTAAACACCAAAACTCACATTCCTTCAAGACAAGCATAAAATACAATAACAGGCAGGATGGAAAAGACTCAAGCCCTAACCTTGACACAACTTTCCTTCTCCCAGTCTCATGTAGCATATCTAAGTGATGGCAGAAGTGTGTCCCCATCTGGAGAGAAATGCCTCATTATTAAACAAGAGATAGCAGACACATTCTGAACTGCACGGAGCTATGAAAAGGGCACAATCTAGGCCTTTTATTTTATATCCATGTCAATGTCCTATAATGGGGAGATAGCCAAAGCCTGTGGCCACAATGTGAACATCTCCCTCCCCTTCCTGAAGGAACCCCTGTAGGCAGCAGGCTAAGGGAAAACATCTGTCCCGGGAACTTGACCAAGCCACTAATTCCACGAGGCTCCAGGGCAGGCACGGTGCTAGATGCAAAGGTGGAATAAAGATGATGAGAATGGGTCTCTACTCTTCCAGCGTTTGCAGTCAGTAGCTGACTGAGACATTCAAGACAGCACCTTGAAAACAAAGCTGTCTGGAACAGAGGCAGATGCAAAATCGCCCTGAGAGCACTGGGTTGAGAAAGCTGTGCTCCCCCCACCCCCCGCCTCAGGGTCTAGGCAAGCCTGATGAGAGAATAACGTTGTCCAGGCCCTTGGATGAGGGGTGGGACTTGGGCAGACCCAAATGAAGAAAGGTACAGGCATTGTAAACAGAAGGGATGACCCAGAAGCCCTTGAAAAGTGAAAGTCGCTCAGGTGTGTCCAACTCTTTGCAACCCCATGGACTGTAGTCCATGGAATTCTCCAGGCCAGAGTACTGGAGTGAGGCTTTCCTTCTCCAGGGGATCTTCCCCAAAGCCCTTATTTGTCCTTCATTGCAAGTGACAGTAAAGAATAGGACACCTATCTCACAGGGTGGTTTTGAGGATTAAATATATGTAAAGTTCCTTGCACTAGTAAGCACTAGAATAAGTCTTAGCTATTATGGCAGGTAGAGAGCAAAGGGCATAAGGCCAGAAAGGCACACTGGAAGTTTTGTTTTCCAGAATATAATAACTGTGTTCACTTGGCATTGCTTCTATAACTGATCTTGCTCCAAACTTCCAAACAGGACAAATATCTGAAGTCAAGAGGAAGCAGGAATGTTACTGCTTTTCTCTCACGGGAATGTGACTTCTGTGGAACAAAGGTGCAACACGATCTTGGCAATTAACCTGAAGTAGAGGAATTATGAGGCTTCCCTGGTGGCTCAGATGGTAAAGAATCTGCCTGCAATCCAAAGGACCCAGGTTCGATCCCTGGGTCGGAAAGATCCCCTAGAGAAGGGAATGGCTACCCACTCCAGTATTCTTACCTGGAGAGTTCCATGGACAGAGGAGCCTGGCTACGGTCCATGGGGTTGCAATGAGTTGGACATGACTGAGCGACTAACACACATACACAGAGGAATTATGATGGCAATACGTGGATTTTAACTAAAAATGACAATTTCTACCCCAGGATGGGGTTTCCTGGAGGTACCCCCATGAAGTGGGGGCCTCCCACCCCACCCAAGGATGAGAGCACTGGTGGCGCAATGTCAACAGCTCTGCATTCTTAGATAAAACAATTACCCTTTTCTACTATAAACGGGTTCATTGGCAAAAGAGACGTGATGGCCTCCTTTGGAGGTCACTTTGGGGATTAAATGATATTAGGCAAGTGGCCTGCTTAGCCCTGTGCCTGGACGTGTGTGATAAATATTAACTCTTTTCGTAGAACAGTGAAGTGGCTGGCTTGCCTGGGACAGGCTATCTGGCTTCTAAATTAGTAAAGATGAGACTTCTTAGCAGAGGCACCGGGAAATGAAAACAAGGAGGGGTGGGGGAGGATCACCATCAAGGATTTAAATGTGGTTTTTCCTCCTGCTGAGAGGGCCCCTGCACTCAATAAACCAGAATGACCCTAGCTGAACTCCCAAGCTTGGAAGTATAGTTGGTTTTTAAAAGGAGTTCTTCTATTTCAGGATCAATTGTTCAGCAGAACTGAAAAGCTTACCCTCAGAAGAGGCTGAGTCCTAAAGCCTGCAGGGAAAACCATGAAAAGGGGGGATGTGACATCTCTCTACGGGGAGCAGGAGGCCCATACATGCTGTCTCTGAGCACTGCCACTCTGCTGCCTCCTCGATTTTAAATTAACCAGAAACCTGAGAACCTGAAAACTGAGCTCCAGCTAACATTATTTAAATGAACCAGCTGTTACATGAACTTTAAACCACATGTCGTTTGGTGGTGGGGCTGCCCTGGGCCAAGAGACATCAATACAAAGTTCCCAACTCACAAATGGATTGTGTTCCAAAAGTGCATTTGGAAGGCTGTGGTTTGAAAGGCAGAATACACTTTCCCAAAGAAAAGATGTTATAAATGGTGATTGGGGCCATAGGCCAGCTCACAAAACTCCATTTAACCATAATATAGCTAAATACTCCACATTTTAGCCAAAAAAAAAAAAAAAAGTAGAAGTCAGTAATGTTACAATACTAATAATTAAAGAATGAGTTAAAGAATAAAGTTGAGTATCTTTTATTTGCCTTGAGGACAATGATTAAAGAAAAGCAGATTTAATTCCAGGAGAATGTAAAGGTTACCCTGTGAGGGACTAGGAAACACTGACTAGAGTTAGGAATACAGGCAGCCGGCAATCAGATGAAATTGCATGATTTCTGCCAATTCTAAGGGGCCAGTGTCAACACCTGAAGACTAACCTATCATCCAGAGGGAGCTGGGGGAACGCAGGTTGAAGTGCTGGGTTGGAGAGTCAGCTTAATTATCTCTAGGTAGCCACTCCAACAACAAAGTCTGTCTAGCCAAGGCTATGGTTTTTCCAGTGGTCATGTATGGATGTGAGAGTTGGACTGTGAAGAAAGCTGAGCGCTGAAGAATTGATGCGTTTGAACTGTGTGTTGGAGAAGACTCTTGAGAGTCCCTTGGACTGCAAGGAGATCCAACCAGTCCATTCTAAAGGAGATCAGTCCTGGGTGTTCCTTGGAAGGACTGATTCTAAAGCTGAAACTCCAATCCTTTGGCCACCTCATGTTGACTCATTGGAAAAGACTCTGATGCTGGGAGGGATTGGAGGCAGGAGGAGAAGGGGACAACCAAGGATGAGATGGCCGGATAGCATCACCGACTCAGTGGACATGAGTTTGGGTGAACTCTGGGAGTTTGTGACGGACAGAGAGGCCTGGCGTGCTGCAATTCATGGGGTCGCAAAAAGTCAGACACGACTGAGCGACTGAACTAAACTGAACTGAACTGAGCCGCTCTGTCTTCCAAGGTAGAACCTCGTGTTGGGGTCCCTGCCCTTTAAGGAATGATCGCCCCCATCAATGCCTCAGGCTACCTCTGACCCCAAGAATCGCTGAAAGGCAGAACTTTTGGTGCCCCTTTTAATACTGATTTTTGAGACCAGGTAAGCTGCTGATTACTCACAATGCCCAGATAGTTTTGAACCTGCCCCCATTGCCCCCATTTAGACGTAATCCGCTATTACCAACCTGGCACAGAGGACAGCCCAAACCAAATGCCTAGGCTCCGTCCCTCCATTTCCCTCCTCCACATGGCCACACTGCATCAAGTTAAAGACATCCTGAATGATCCATTTTAACTGTAATACTAAGGGTGAGATATGGATTTTATCTATCAATATGAAAAGGATATTGAAGGAGGAAACAGACAGAACAGGCTCCATGTTGAAAGCAGGACTCCATCTTGGGCCAGACTGTGGACTTTGAGCTAGATGCCCAGTATCTATGGAAACGACATACCAACTGGAAAAGCAGCCCCCCGTATGGAAGAGCCCCAGGGCTTGTACCTAGACTTTCTGTTGCCTAAAAGAATACCCTTATTATCTGTGTAACCCAATAGAATCATAAATTCTATTATGCTTATTGGGGTATCACCACAGGCCTATTGATAATTGTCCACTGTTAACTGCCTAGGCTTAAGGCATATGAATCACAGGTTAACTTTGATTGTATCTTTCTTTTCCTTTGTTCAGACTAGTTTCAGGGAATTTGGGGAGGTGGGTTTGGCATGTACACTTAGGGTATATAAGGTTTTCAGAAAAACTGGTCAGGGTCCTTGGCTAAGAGGAGACTCTGCCTTGGGCCCGCCAGTGTAATAAACTGCACTCCGTTATCTGCATTGTCCTTCTGGGTGAGTTTGTTTCCCAGAACGAGTGGCTACAACATTTGGTGCATTGGCCGAGAAACTCCTCACGTTGAGGAGACAAGTCCCATTTGGGACTACTCCGAGGCCTTGCGGCTCAAATCTTCTAGGGGGGGACGGCGCCTACCCTTCTGGAAGGATTCTGCTTCTCAATGCCCGGACCTTTCATGTTAGCAGGTAGTGGATGGCAGCAGGGGAACTAAGCGCTCAGGTGAGGAGGAACCCACCTGGCAGGGTGGAAAAGGGGGCCTGATCACCCCCCTGGGAGGGATTAGAAGGGGCGCAGACCCACAGGAGCCTGGAATAGGCAAGTGGCAACGATTGCTTTGTACACAGGTTGACGAGCATGTTAGGGCTTAGGAAGGAAGTTTGTGAAGGTCATTTAGGAGGTGGTGTCCACGCCATCTTGGGGAAAATTATTGCCAAGCAATTGCCAGGGGATTTTCAGGAGAAGAAACTTGGTTTCTGTGTGCTCGTATTCTGCCCTCCCAAAGGAGGTGTCCCATCTGCTGTGAAATTCTTGACCCCCTCAGAATTGTCAGGCTAGAAGGAGGGGGATACATAAGTGAGTATGAAATGGCTTTTCCAGAGACAGCCTGGGACACGGGATATTTAACCCATCTGTATTTTCATCCGCTCCTGATCAAGCCCACCAAGACAGAATGGACTTCAAAAGTTAAGGGAGAAACAGGCTTGGATCACGTGGTGTTCTGGTTCGGCTGTGCTGACCGGCAGGTGAAGACATGCTGACCCCCCTTCTCCCTCTGGGATCTGGCAGGTAAGTCTCTTCTCACCCCACTTAAGAAGGAGGCAGAATGGCAGTTTAAGTGTCGTTGAGTAGAAATATCAGAAGTCCATAGGGTACTGAGAACTTCGTAGACAGAACAAAACGGAAAAGTAGAAGAAGGTCTGAGAAGGTAAACAAGACGGGGGGAGGTGAATCTAAGGCAACTGTATTAGAGTGCATGATTACAAACTTAAAGAAGGGATTTGGAGGAGACTATGTAGCTCAGTCGGTAAAGCATCTGCCTGCAGTGCAGGAGACCTGGGTTCGATCCCTGGGTTGGGAAGATCCCCTGGAGAAGGAAATGGCAACCCACTCCAGTATCCTTGCCTGGAAAATCCCATGGACAGAGGAACCTGGTGGATTGCAGTCCATGGGGTCGCAAAGAGTCGGGCATGACTGAGCGACTAACACACACGGGGAGATGAAGCCTAACCGCCTCCACATACTCTGTGAGGTCGAATGGCCCCCTATGGGAGTAGGGTGGCCACCAGAGAACACCATGAACTCAAAAATAGTGGCAGCAGTCTATACAACAGTCAGAGAGAGCCAGGACAGCTGGTCAGTATCCATATATTGACTCACGGCTAGGGCTAGCTCAAGACCCTCCTTCTTGGACAAGGTTCTGTATCCAGAAGGGAAAGGGAGAATGATTAATGGCACAAAAATTGACTGATGATGAAAAAGGAAATTCTACAGGATTTGGACGGGGATGACCTCACCCCTCCCCCATCCTGGATAATGATGCACCTGCCTCCCAGTGCTCCACCAGGACTGGAGGCCGCCTTACGGCCTAACTCAGGGCCAGGTGAAGCTCCTGCAGCAGCCTCTGCTCTTCCACCAGCTCTCCCAGAGTTCATAGAGCCGCCGTCTCGGCAGACTCCAATCCCAGCAGTGGAGACCTCTGGTCAATGCCCCCAGAATTCCGCCTCAGCCGGACCTCCTAGATTGTATCCACCTCCCCCGGTGAGTACTGATGGGAAGGGGGAAGAAAACGCAGTAATTAGACAGAGGCTGCGCTCCGCCAAGGAACAGGGGGAAAGAATCCCACTATAGATGCCCCTCAGAAAGCTATGACAGCCTCCAGTTCAGGACGCATGGGGCACTACCATCAGCCCCCTGTAGCCTGCTATTACCAGCCATTTTCCTCTACGGATATATTAAACTGGCAAAGACACGCTCCACCATACTCCGGGGAGCCACAAGCCATGATTAGGCTAATGGAGACTATTTTTTGAACCCACCGCCCTGCATAGGATGACATAATCCAACTACTAGTCTCCCTCTTCAGCACTGAGGACAGACACAGGATCCTAACTGAGGCCAAAAAATGGTTAAGAGTAATGGCACCTGGGGATACTGCAAACCCGCAGCGGTGGGGAGACCCAGCCACCCCCGATGAGAGGCCCAACTGGGACTGTAACACAGAGGAAGGGAGGGGCCACCTGGAGAGATAGCGGGTGACTATTTTACAAGGTCTCAAGAGGGGGGCCCGAAAAGCTATGAGTATCACAAAACCCTCCGAAGTGATTCGCAGGGAAAGCAAATCACCCTCTGAGTTCTGCAACAGACTGTGCGAGACCTATAGACTTTATACGCCAATAGACCCAGCCAGAGGC
Organism: Ovis aries; assembly: GCF_016772045.2. Taxonomy (NCBI): domain Eukaryota; kingdom Metazoa; phylum Chordata; class Mammalia; order Artiodactyla; family Bovidae; genus Ovis; species Ovis aries. The sequence continues at coordinate 4,107,557 of NC_056070.1, forward strand.
CGCTGGGTCTCAGATGGTGATAAATGCAGCTTTTGTGCCTCTAGCCTACCCTGAAAATGTCAGATGAGGGGACACCAAATGACTCATGAATTTTTATACATCCCTGAATGCCCAGTACCTTTGTTAGGAAGAGACTTGCTATCTAAACTAGGAACACAAGTGACCTTTCCCCCCACGAAAGACCCACTGTTCGAATGGGCTCAATCACCTATTTACTCTTCCTCTCAGTAACCCCTCAAGATGAATGGAGGTTGCAAGATCTCCCAGAAGGGAAACCAGATGGGCTAAACAGTTGAGAGAGAAAGTTAACTCAATAATTCCCTGAGGTCTGGGCGGACCAGAACCCACCCGAGGCTTGCAAAACAAGTCCCACTGGTAATAGAACTCCAACCCGGTACAATGACGTCAGCACCCGCCTTGGGCCTGGCAGACCTTGCTAAGCCATTCACTCTTCACATGGCTGAAAAGGACAAGGTGGCTACGGGAGTGTTGTCCCAGACTATGGGGACATGGGACAGACCAGCGACTTATCTCTAATCAGCTGGACAGTGTTGCCACTGGGTGGCTGGGATGCTTGCAAGCAGTTGCTGCAGTTGCCTTACTGGTCCGGGAGGCAACCAAGCTGACTTTGGGCCAAGATTTGTTCGTACAAGTCCCGCATAAAGTCAACACTCTTCTGCGAGTGGACCCCCATAAAATCCCCCATCCCAGATTACTCAATACCAGGGACTGTTATGTGAGAACCCCATGTTACTACTGAGCCTTGTCAGGCCCTGAATCTGGCCACTCTCTTTCCTATGGGAGAAGGTGGGCCCTCACATGATTGCAAGGAAATACTCCAGCAGACCTGACTCAAGAGACCAGCCAATCCCGGACCCAGATTTGGTCCTGTACACCAATGGCACCAGCCTGGTGAAACAAGGACAATGACTGTTGGGCTATGCAGTAATCACGGAAGAAGCCATCGTCGAGGCTGGCTCTCTGCCATCACACTGGTCCGCTCAATGGGCCGAACTATATGCGCTAATCCAGGCCCTCCAGCTTTCAAAGGCTAAGAAGACAAACATTTCCACAGACTCCAGGTATGCTTTTGCTACACTACAGGGCTCTGTATAAGGAGGAGGCCTTTGACAGCTAGTAAAAAGGATATTAAAAATAAGAAAGAAATTAAGACCCTATTAGATGCTGCCTAGGAACCAGAAAGGGTTGCAGTCATACACTGCTGAGGACGTCAAAAAGAGGATACCCCCCCAGGCTCAGGGAACAGACTGACAGATAAGACTGGCAAACAAGCAGCCGAGGGCTTGGGGGGTGACAAGTGAAGCCCCTATTAAAGCTCTCATATTGGCGGAGCTACCTGAGCTAACGCTAGACTCTCCAAAATACACTGAAGCCCAAAACCAACTAGCCAAAGCAGAAGGGGCCATCAAGACTGAAAAGGGATGGTGGGAATTGCCAAGTGGCAAATTATTGGTACCAGAGGAGCTGGCACCCACTCTGGCAAGCCAAACACACCAAGCGACCCATCTAGGCCATGATAAACTGGAAGAGCTAATTTGAAAATATTTCTTGGTTCCCCGCCTCTCTTCCCTATGCAGGACAAAATCTCAGAACTGCACTGCCTGCTCACGGGTCAATGCTGCCTCTCGGCACAGACAGAAACCTCCAGGGATTCAGGTAAAAGGCATGCTGCCCTTTGAACACCTGGAAGTGGACTTCACTGAAATGAAACCTCAACGATGCTACCATTACCTGCTGGTCATCATATGCACATTCTCAGGATGGGTGGAAGCTTTTCCTACCCAGACTGAGAGAGCATCAGAAATAGCCTGTGCCTGCTTAGGGAGACAGTTCCAAGATTTGGATTTCCTACCAGCACTGGATCAGACCCTGCTTTCATAGCTGATTTAGTATAACAAGTAAGCAAAACTTTAAACATCAAGTGGAAATTACATACAACATACAGGCCCCAGAGTTCTGAGATGGTGGAAGGAATTAACCAGACACTTAAGGAGACACTCTCCAAGTGGATCTTAGAGACTGACTGTTCCTGGATGGACTTGTTTCTGACGGCTCTGCTCAGACTCAGGATGACCCCACAGTCCCACGGCTCCTCTCCATACAAAACTGTGCATGGGAGGCCCCCTCCCATAATAAAACAGGTGTCAACAAATTTGCCTCAGGTAAGGGGAGATGAGATTTCACAGCAGGTGGAACAACTGGGTAAGGTAATAAATCAGGTAACTAAGTTTGTACAAGAAAGGGTGCCATCCCCCCTTGGGGAACAGATTCACGAATTTGTGCCCAGGGATCAGGTGTGGTCAAGGACTGGAAACATGACTCCTTGGCCCCACATTGGAAGGGTCCATATACTGTTGTTCTAACCAGCCCTGCTGCAGTTAAAGTTGCGGGTGTCACTCCCTGGATCCAGCACATGAGGGTGAAGAGGGCATACCCCGCAGACCCGGAGGACGCCAGGTGGACTACGAAACAGGACCCCACTGATCCCCATGAAACCAAGGTCATCTTAAAGAAGAAACAGAGATGAAGCTCTACAATCAACTGCTGCTACAAGGACTTGCTGGTGTCATCTTGAGACTAACCACAGTTTCAGTACAAAGAGGGACCTGCGCTATAATCAAAGTTGAAAGTTGTGTATATATTCCTGATTTATCTCGCTATATATCAGCCACCCAGGATGACATGAAAGGTCAGGTAAAAGTTACGTCTGATGATAATCTTCCTTTTCGGACTTCGGTCCTATCTTGGGTGAAGGGTGATTGGTGGCAAACTATATTTACCATTGTTATAGTTGCCTTGATAGTTCTGCTTTGTGAACCCTTTATTTTACAATGTATTATGAACTTTGTAACCCAAAGGTTGATGTCATTCTCCCAAATGAGAGGTCGGAGAGCAGGGTGTAATATATCCCTATGAATGATGCTCATACTATGAGTGAAGAGCATCAAGAGGGGGGAATGAAGGAGGAAACAGACAGAACAGTCTCCATGTTGAAAGCAGGACTCCATCTTGGGCCAGATTGTGGACTTTGAGCTAGATGCCCAGTATCTATGGAAACGACATACCAACTGGAAAAGCAGGCCCCCTGGATGGAAGAGCCCCAGGGCTCGTACTGAGACTTTCTGTTGCCTAAAAGAATACCCTTATTATCTGTGTAACCCAATAGAATCATACATTCTATTAGGCTTATTGGGGTATGACCACAGGCCTATTGATAATTGTCCAGTGTTAACTGCCTAGGCTTAAGGCATATGAGTCACAGGTTAACTTTGATTGTGTCTTTCTTTTCCTTTGTTCAGATTAGTTTCAGGGAATTTGGGAAGGTGGGTTTGGCACATACACTTAGGGTATTTAAGGTTTTCAGAAAAACTGGTCAGGGTCCTTGGCTAAGAGGAGACTCTGTCTTGGGCCCGCCGGTGTAATAAACTGCACTCTGCTATCTGCACTGTCCTTCTGAGTGAGTTTGTTTCCCAGAATGTGTGGCTACAACAATGTGAGAAAGAGGAAAGGAGCGCAGGGGGAAAAGAAACTTACTTGAAAAAGGTCATTTATAAAGCAACTAGAGGTCTTTTTTTAAGATCATACCACTAGGTGGCACCATCAGCCTAAGGCAGTTTGGTTGGTCTCAGTTGAGAAAGGGGGAAAATGAACAGTTGGTCAGTGAAAAATACTATGGACGGAGGAGCCTGGTGGGCTACAGCCTATGGGGTCGAAAAGAGTTAGACACGACTGCCCGCACACAGAGTGGGTGGAGGACTTCCGTGGCTCAGTGGTAAAGAATCCGCCTGCCAATGCAGGAGACCCAGGAGATGCAGTTTCCACCCCTGGGTGGGGAAGACCCCCGGGAGGAGGAAATGACAACCCACTCCAGTAATCGTGCCTGGAAAATTCCACGGAAGAACGGCCTGAGGAAACACAGTCTATGGGTTCACAAAGAGTCAGACAGGACTGACCACACACACACCGAGCCGGTAAAAAGCTGGAGGGACACACATTGCATTTGGTAATTTAACCTATACAAGGCATTCCTGTGAACCATACTCTAGTTTAGCTCATATACATAAATGCGATAATTTTCTTTAAATTACAGAAACATCTCATAACTTTATCTCTTCCAATTGGTTTTCATCCTGTGACCATTTTCCATTGATTAAGATATTTTTAAAAATTTATTTCTAACAGTGTTGTTCTGTGCACTAATCTTTAGCAGCTAGATAAATACACATGTGGAAATCTTACATTTTAGCATAGGCTAATTTGTGAATTTTTTCCTTTATGGTTTGTTCCTTTGAGTCTAGTTTTAATATATCGTTACTACACTGAGGTGACAAAGATAATTTCTGAAATCATCTTAAAGTTTTGCTTTTTAAACTATCTGCTTTGTCTTGATATGTGGTCACTTCTTCTCAGATGGATAAGCTAATTACTAACTAGTCTATCCTTTCCCTGCTGATTCATCATTCCAGTGCGTGCGTCGACTTGGAGTTTTTCTACTCTGTTCCATGGGTCTGTTTGTCTCTTTCTATACCATATACCATATTTGTTTAGCTAGTCTTGACTCCACTTTGTTTTTCAATCACCTTTATGATATTAGCTCACTTCTTCTACATCATTACACAAAGGCACCCCACTCCAGTACTCTTGCCTGGAAAATCCCACGGATGGAGGAGCCTGGTGGGCTGCAGTCCATGGGGTCGCTATGAGTCACACACGACTGAGCAACTTCACTTTGACTTTTCACTTTCATGCATTGGAGAAGGAAATGGCAACCCACTCCAGTATGCTTGCCTGGAGAATCCCAAGGATGGGGGAGCCCGGTGGGCTGCCGTCTATGGGGTTGCACAGAGTCGGACATGACTGAAGCGACTCAGCAGCAGCAGCAGCCGCATCCTAGACCAGAAGATGACAGGCAATGGCCGACTAGGGCTAACATGCTGGAGAGATTACAGCTGAACAACAGATCATCCTCTTTTCCTCAGTGATGACAGAGTCAGCTGCCAACCATTTGATCTGGGAAACAAAGTTGCAAATTACATAATTCGATCAGGTGAACTCCTCCAGAGTGGTTAACTGATTGAGAAATAAGAGATTGGTTCTGGCCACCAGGAATTTGGCCACAGAGGGAACCCAGTACGACGGGAGAATGAAGAAGAGCCAAGGTGTTAGTCGCTCAGTCGTGTCCAACTCTTTGCGACCCCGTGGACTGTAGCCTGCCAGGCTCCTCCGTCCATGGGATTTTCCAGGCAAGAGTACTGGAGTGGGGTGCCATTATCTTCTCCGGTTAGTTGCTCAGTCGTGTCCAGCTCTTTGCGACCCCGTGGACTGTAGCCTGCCAGGCTCCTCTGTCGATGGGATTCTCCAGGCAAGAATACTGGAGTGGGTAGCCGTTCCTTCTCCAAGGCATCTTCCCCACCCAGGGATCAAACCCAGGCCTCCTGCATTGCAGGCAGATTCTTTACTCTCTGAGCCACCAGGAGGCCCCAATGACAGAAGAACCTATTCTTCTGTGGCCAACCGACCACTACCTACCAGAGGGCGAGCAACAAGACTTTGTGATGGTGGAGCTGAAGCCAGAAAGAAGATGACTGCCTTTGTGTTTACCTGTGTCACCAGTGAAATAGGTGGGTATTTCTGGTGTCAATCAACCAGGGAAGAGAGTCTCACAGCAGAGAGACAGGACTTATGATAATGGGCCAGAATTCTATAGGGACAGGAAATTCTGGTCTTTTTTGGAGGTGAGAGGGGAGCAGACTTAGAAGAATCTAGAATTTGAGGACCTGCTGGGCTAGAGAGAAAAAGTGGCCTTTGCCACTTGAAGAGAGGCCAGGAGCCAGGTAGGGAGAGAACACGTGCAAATGAGCTCATTATCTTTGCTCCCCCAAACCTGCTGCACTCTCCACGTTTCCACTGTCAGAGATGGCAGCCCTGTCTCCCCAAGTGCCCTGCTGCTCAAACCGCTCGCCTGGGCACCGTCCTTGAAGATCACTTAAGCCCTAGAGAACTGATCGCCTAAGTCATTCAGCTCTATCCACAGGCCTCTATCTCCCCTCACCCAGGCCCTGCACAGACTCCCATATGCCACCTCTAGCTAGAACTTCAGCAACAGGCTCCCGGCTTGTCCTGCAATGGGTCCTAGCTAAGCTCCCTTCCGCAGGCTCGAAGCCAAAAGGCTGATCTAGAAATGTCATGTTCTTACTCCTCTGAAATGGTTTCCCATGCTCCTTAGGCTACAGTTCAAACCGTTTAACAGGAATTACAGAGACTTTGGTCTGCTCCCCCAGGACCTTCCCTGAGTGGTTATGGGCCCAAGCCATGGAGTCATGGCTTCTCTGGGTTCAACTCCCCTCCGCACTGCCTGCCAGCTTTGAAAGCTGAGCAAGCACCTGCCCCTCTCTGTGTGTGAGTGTTCTCACCTATCATTTTAGAGGTTGTTTTATCCATTTGCAGATAGTATTGCCTCCCTCAGGTGGTGGTTGTGAGGATTGAACACAGTAAAGTCCTCGGAAGAGGGCCTGGTACCTAGTAAGCCTTACGCCCGTGTCAGCTGTTACTTTGATTTCAGATTCTCCAGTTCACAAAGTTTTCTCCAGCCTCCAGGCCTTTGCGTCACCCTGATCACACTACAAAGCAGCCTGCAGGTGTTGGGCAGCCACCACAAGAAACTTGTGAAGAAGGAAGATTCTTAGGCCCCAGCCCAGACCCACCAGAAAAGGGTCCAGCCCTGCCACAGAGTTTTAACAACCCCTCCAGAGTTCTGAGGCACCAAGGCTGGAACGCCGACGCACTTCTCCTGGTAAATTGTACTGCATCTTTGTCTCTCCCCCCTGCCGGCTGTAGGTCCCCAGTGGCCAGGACGGGCCCATATCTTGTGGTCAGGGTCCCTGGTAGCTCCTTGTACATGCCATCACAAAAAACGGGAGCCAGCACCAGCTGGAATTAAGTCACATTTTGTAAGCCACAGTATCCCCTCGGTGTCCTCTCTTTGTCGAGTGCCCTGAATGGACACCCACGTGTTCCTAAAGGCTTGTGGAAGTACTCCAGCTGTCTCTGTGTAAGTCCAGGCTGCGAGGTCTCACGCTGAGGGGAAAGGAGGGTCTCTTAGAAGGTGAAGGGGACAAAGACAAGGAGGGTGCTCCCTCAGGGGAAGGCCCGGGGCCTGCAGCAGCATGGGGCTAAGCGGGTGTACTTCTCCCACAGGGAAGTCTTTTCCTTCGGAGAGACTGGAGGGGCCGATGGGGCTCCGCCCAGGAGCTGTCCCCATGACTGAGGCTGCAGAGAACCGAGCAAGAAGCGGCCCGGCCGGGGAAAGGCTCAGCACTGGGCGGCCGCGCAGGGTCGGCCTCCCCACATGGGGACCGGCGCCTGACCTCTTGTCTTCCGCTGAGGGAGAGAACGGAAGAGAACGCAAGGGCCCCTCTCCTCCTCGCCCCTCTCTCACGCCCGTTCCTCACTCTCAGACTCCCATCTCCTCCCGCCCGGTCTCCCGGTACCAGCCGCTGGGTCCAGCCCCGCGCATGGCTGATGGGGCGCGGGGTGCGGGGAAGCGCACGGGCTTCCCGGCCGCAGTGGCCGGCGGAATGGCTTCCCTGCAGAGGGCCCCGAGCCCCGGAGGGCCCCCTCGGCGGCGACGCTGACCCGCATGGGCGCCCCTGCCCCGCAGGAGGGTCCCGCGCGGCGATCTGGCCCGCACGGCCCGGGGCGGGGCGGCGGGGACCCGCGCACGCGGAGCCCCGGGCAGCGGGCCCTGAGCGCCGGCGGCATGGCCGCGAGCGCGGCCCCGGGCCTCCAGGGGCCCCCGCGGCACGAGCAGGTACGGGCGCGGGCGGGGTCGCCGGGTCGCCGTCCCGAGGCCCGCGCAGGCACTGCCCGCTGCACAGGTCGGTTTCCAAGGCCCCCTCCCGCGCGCGCACCGGGCCGCCGGGATGGAGGGGCGAATGCCCTTCTGGAAGATGCTGTGGCTTGTCCTCACTCCTCCCCACTCCGGGAGGCAGAGCTCCTCTCCGTCTCCCTCTATCTCTCCTCTTCCTCTCCCCTTCCCCTTCTCTTTCCCTTCCTTTCCCCCTCTCGTCCTCCCCTGCTCCTTCCTTTCCCTCCCCCCAACCCACTCTGTCTTTTCCGGGGTGAACCTTACCCTGCTCGGCCCTGTCCGCCCCCCGCCCTGCGCACTGGCTGCCCACCTGCTCCCCGCTCCCTGGCAGAAGCCCCCAGGGCCCGGGTGAAGGCCGGGGCCTTGAGGCAGACGGCTGAGAGATGCTGGGGGTACATCAGGCTGACTCTGTGGTTCTCACTCAGGAGGCTGGGGCACAGCCACCTGGAGGGCTGTGCCCACAGATGTAGATTTCTACCTCCAGGGTCTCCAAGCCTCACTTCTGGGGTAGACCCTGATCATTTGCAATCTAACCAGTTCCCAGGGGGTGCTGCTGCTTGAGCTCTGAGAATCACTGGGCTGTCACGATCTTCCTTCTCCTGGTGGTGGTTTCAAACCCTGTCCACTTATTTATTTTTCATTCATCTGACAGTTCTTAGGCCGTGACCAGGTACTGGGGACTGGGATAGGGGAGGGAGTAACCGTGCAATTAGAGGTGGGCCTTTCCTCTGGGAGTTCACCTTCTGGAAGAGCTGTAAAAGGAGGACAAAAAGAACTCACTGAGAGTAGGAAGAAATTACTGTCCCCAAAACAGGTGCAAGTGAAGCTTTGTAAGATTTCTAAGAAGCAAGGGATTGCAATTGGCAGTGGAGATGGGCAAGGCTAGTGAGGGGCATGGCATTGAGCTTGGCCTTGGAGAGTGGGTACGAGCTGACCTTGTGATGACTAGGGAGGCTAGGAATTCTGGATGGAGGGAGCAGCAGTACCACCTTTTTGGAGGTGAAGAAAATTGTTGGGGAGTGGTGAGCATGGGAAAAGGGCAGAGGGAGCCCTTTTCTGTGACCCTGGTAGAAATTCAGAAGGCTTGTCTTAAAGAAGGGGGAAAGTTAAGGGAAAGAGCTAGGTATGCATTTGGGAGTTTCCAAAATGAAGAGGCTCTAAGGAAACTGCATGTCCCTCAAGATGTCCAGTGTCTCAACTTCCTCCAGTGGAGGGGCCTGTCCTGCAGGGCGCCCTGCAGGAGGTGGGCCCCGGGCAGCCCAGAAGGGAGGCTGGGGGTGCAGGAAAAGCACTGGGGGACAGAAAGTTCTGCTTGGATGGCACAGAGAGTGTGCTGAGGCAATGGAGGGAGTGAGGCTGAAAAGGGACATGGGACCTCAGGAGGGACATTAACAGTGGTGGCCAGGGGGTGACCATTTCTAAATGGTCAGTAGGCTTTATCATTATTATCAATGTTTTGTACATCCAGAATTTAAAGAGTCAAATAATTCTGTAGAATTCTGTAGACTTAAAACACAAAACCAGCAGCTCCACTCCACTCACCCTTCCCCACTTCTGATCTCCACTCCCCAGAGGCAATGATTTTCAACTTTTTCAGTCATTTTTTCTGGTCTATGCTCCATATTTTCAACAGTGCGGTCATACAACACTTCTTGATTTTCAGTCACTAGTGCTGTTGGGTCGAGTCCCTGCTATGGAGGATAAGAACTACACTCTCTCCCACCAACCTGTCCACTCTCACCCCACCCCATGCCCATGACTTGCTTTCTTCCAGCCTCTCACGTTCGTTGTGTCACATGTTGTATAAGTCTTCACTCACTGTCTATGTCAGGGGCTCTAAGCAAATCCTCGTCACTCCCAGCGGGTCACTCCATGTACACTCTGAACTACTCTGCACTCCCTTCAGTTCTGGTTCCTTCATTTTCTGTGCACCATTCACCCATCCCTCACCAAGCTCACTGCCAGACTTGGACTAACCCCCAAACTCACTTGCCAGGCTCTTCTCAACATGCTGGAGCATGTCAGCGGATCTCTCTTATAACTCCTGGGTTTGGAGCCTTTGCGTTTGACCTGTGTCTTCTCTGTGTATAGGCTCTTCCTTTTGAACCACAATGTTCAGACTTCCTACTGATGTAATTTGATGTGGCTCTTTTTTCATCAGCTCTGCTGGGCACCTGATGAGTCCTTTCCTTCGAAACAGGTGTCTTTCAAGCCGTGGGAATTTTCCTGTATAATTTCTGTTAATTTCTTGACTTTAGCCATCTCTGCTCTCTTATTCTGGAAATCCTCTTTTTGGATATGAGATTTCCTGACAGATTCTCTAATTTTCTTATATTTTCTTTCTTCTTTTCCACTTCTTTTGTTTTTTGTTTTTTTTTTTAATTCTTTCTGAGGGAGTTTCATTATTTATCTTCAACATTTCCATTAGATTTTTTATTTTCAGCTCTCAAATTTTTCTTTTCTAAGATTTTTGTCTGTTTCCATTTCTAAAGCCTAGGGTCCTTGTCCTCATGGGTGCAGAGCCCTCTCCTGTCTCCAGCACTTGGTCATCTTTGGCTGTCTGCCTGTGTTAAAGGGGAGAGAGTAAAACACTGTTTGGAAGCTCTTTAAGCAGGGAGAGCTTGTGGAAGGGTAGGCTGCACTGGAGGAGGACCTAGCTGGGCCTTTTCATAGGAAGGATGATGCCGGTCCGTATCTGTAAGTCTTTTCTCTTGGCCTGGACAGTATCGCAGAGAAATCCTCTTCCACATGCTGCCTGGCAGCCAGCATCCCCAGCTAGGTGGCAGGCCTAGAGCAAGAGTACAGGTAAAGGCCCACATGCCTTGTGTCTAAAGATTATAAGCCAAGCTGCTCTCACAGGCCTGCCTGCAGGTCCACCAGGACCTCTGCTGCCTCCCTGGCTTACAGGAGGCACGCCCTCCCCGCCCACAGGCGGTTTGCTCACCCGAGTGTAGTGGCTACCTGCTGGGGCTGGATGTGCAGGTATCCATTTCCTGGAGCTGCCGTAACAAGAGTTTACTGAAGGGATAAATTGGCAGATTGGGATTGACATATACACAGCGCTATATGCAAAGTCAATAACTAATAAGGACCTACTGTATAGCATAGGGAAGTCCACATTCTGAGAAAAAAAAAAAATGAAAATGAAATGTTAGTCACTCAGTGGTGTCTGACTCTGCAACCCCATGGATTGTAGCCCTCTAGGCTCCTCTTTCCATGGGACTCTCCAGGCAAGAATACTGGAGTGGGTTGCTGTTTTCTTCTCCAAGAGATCTTCCCAGCCCAGAGATCGAACCCAGGTCTCCTGCATTGCAGGCAGATTCTTTACCATCTGGGCCACCAGGAAAGCCCACATTCTGGGATAACCTATATGATAAAAGAATCTAAAAAAGAATGAATCTTAAAAAAATAATCTACAAAAGAAGATGTATAACTGATTCGCTTTGCTTACACCTGAAACTAACACATTGTAAATCAACTATAGTCCAATAAAAAGTAATATTTTTAAATAGAGAAAACTTTAAAAATATTGATAGAAAGGGAAAAAATGGAAATAGAAAAAAATAGGGCTTCCCTGGCAGTCTAGTGGCTGAGAATCCGCCTGCCAATGCAGGGGACACGGGTTCCATCCCCGATCTGGGAAGATTCTGCGTGCCAAGGAGCAACTCAGCCTTCTAGCCACAACCGCTGAAACCAGGATGCCTAGAGCCCGTGCTCCGAGAAGCCAGTGTGATGAGACACCCGTGCGCAGCAGGAAGAGCAGCCCCTGCTCACCACGAGCACAGGAGGCTCACGCTCAGCAGTGAGCACTAAGCACGGCCAAAATTAAAGCAATCAATCTTTACCAAAAAAAAAGAAAAATAGAACCTTACTCTTTCACAGTTCTGGGAGCCGGGAGTCTAAAACCTGTGTGTAGGCAGGGCTATGGTTCCTTCAGAGACTCTAGGGTGAACCTTCCTTGCCTCTTGCAACTTCAGGGGACTCCAGGTGTCTTGGGCTTGTAGCCGCTTCTCTCCAGTCACTGCCTCCGTCTCAGCATGGCTTCCTTCTCCATGCCTGTGTGTCTCCAGGTGTCAGATGGCCCTTCGACTTTCTCTTATATCGACTCCAGGGTTCAGGGCCCACCCTGAATCCTGGATGATCCCATCCCCAAATCCTTAACTTAATCACACCTATAAAGATTCTTTCTTTTTCCAGATGAGATCACAGTCGTAGGGACCAGAGGTCAGAAATAGGCCATATCTTTGGGGGTTGGGTAGGGAGGGACAGGTTCATCCCCCTGCAGAACAGAAACCAATGCTAGGACTGGTCCCATCAGATGCCTCAAGGACTCTTGATAGGAAGCAACCCACTGCACAGCTCACCTCCTCACTTCTCAGACTCAGGATTTCCAGGCAGTTCATATCTGCTTCCAAACTGCCCACTGGATGGAGGGAGAGAGGCAGTGTGGTTATGATGGGGGCCTGGTCCACTGAGACACCAGCTTTGGATGGCCTGGGGTGGAGAGGAGGGTGCAAATTAAAAACTCTATCTCGGCAAAACCAATACAATATTGTAAAGTAATTAGCCTCCAATTAAAATGAATAAATTTAAATTTAAAAAGAAAAAAATAAACCTCTATCTTGGATTTTCCGGGGCTTGGACTATTCTTTATTTCTCCCCTTCTTCTCCAGTCCACCTGAGAACATCAGCCCTATACCAGCCATCTTCAGTCAATTTTTACTCAAGCTTTCAAAATACTTCCTCTTTTTTTGGCCCTCTTTCTTTTTCAGGACCTTAGTTCCCCAACCAGGGATTGAACCGTCACCCTCTAAACTGAAAGCACAGAGTCCTAACCACTGGGCCACCAGGGAATTCCCTCAAAAGATATTCTTGAGTTAGAAAAGAGGGAAAAAATCCTCTGTGTTTCCAAATTTGAGATGCATGGGGGTAGAGGGGAGGCTTCTAGAGCAGGGCAGTGCCCATGGGGCCTGATGGAAGACCAGGCTGGAATCTCCCCTCCGGACGAGGACTTTAAATGCTTCTGCCCTCCCTGTCAGAGCTTGGGTCTCTGAGCCCCATCGAATACCCCCAGGCTGGGGTGGGGTGGAGAATGACACTAAGTCTCACGCTGACTGAACCTTCTATTTTCAACGCAGCTGCAGCCACACTTCTAGAAGGGCTAGGCTCCCTCCACCCCTCAGCCCTCCCGAGGGTCTTCAGCATAGAACGTTTGCTTTCGGGAAGGCTTTTCTAGAGTTATCACTAGTGGGTTGAACCATCTTTGCATAAATGAGCCATTTGTATTTCCTCTTTTATGAATGTCTTGTTCATGTGCCTTGCCCTTTACAAATGCTTTATCTCTTTTGGATTAAATTGTAAAAGCTCTTTTTCTATTCAGTTTAGCCACTTCTTGCCTTCACATATGTTATATTTTCTGCAGTTTATCTTTCAAATACAGGTGATTTTAATCTGTTTTTTGTCCTCAAAATTCATCGATTTTTTACAGTTTCTGAGTTCCATGTCATACTTAGAAATGCCTTCTTCACTGAGGTTTTATTAAAGTGCTTACCTGTATTTCTTCTAGCATTTTTCAGGTTTTCCTTTCTCATTTAAATATTTGATCCTTTTGGAATCTATTTTGAAGCTGGGTATGGATCCAGCTTTACAATTTTCTCAAAGGACTAGCTAATGGTCTCAGCACCATTTTTTTTTTTTCATTATTTTGTATTGGGGTAGAGCCAATTAACAATGGTGTGGTAATTTCAGGTGAACAGTGAAGGAGTTCAGCCATACATATGTATGTCACTCTCCCCCCAGCCCCCTCCCATCCAGGCTGGCACATAACCCTGAGTAGAGTTCCATGTCTCAGCACCATTTACTGAACAATCCGTTTCTTTCTCACTGCTCTGAAGTAGCTCGCTCGTCATCTGCGGCTAGGTCTGTTCCTGGGCTCTTCTTCTGCCCACTCACTGTCTTCCTGTTCCTGGGCCCTCAGGCCGTCAGGTAATTTCTGTGGCTGTACTGTGGGTTTCAGTGGCTGACAGACCACACCCCTAGTCTTCACTCAGCTTCTGATTTTCCTGGATATCCTTATGCTTATCCTTCAGATGAATTTTAGTGTCATTTCAGTTTCCAAAATAAGTCCTCTTAAGCCTCTGGATGGGCTTACATAATAACATACCACAAAAAAAAACTTTCAAAAAATAGATTCCATGCTAGGGAAAAAAAAAATTGTACTATAGGAAACCATTACTAGGAAAGAGATGTCTCTAATTGTACCACCATCGTAGTTTGCTTTTTCCCTAAGAATAAGAATATTGTTTCAATATCACTTGAGCTAAGGAAGTTCTTTATTGTATTTAGCAGAAATCGTTTCAGCTGCAATTTCCACTCCCTAAACTTTCCTCGTCATTTAAAATGACTTCAGAACCAGACTCACAGATACAGGAAACATACTGGTGGCTGAAGGGATGTGGGGTGTGGATTAAGAGAGAGAAACTGCTATGTATGAAATAGATAAGCAACAAGGACATGTTGTATAGCACAGGGAATTACAGCTATTATCTTGTAATAACTTTTATGGAGGATCATCTGTAAAATACTGAATCACTATGCTGTATACCTGAAACTAATATAATATGCTAAATCAACTATACTTCAATAAAAAAAAAAAAAAGAAACAAGACTTGGAATCTGGTGGGTAGTTACACATTTATACCCAAAGCTACATTACCTGTAAAAGTCAAAGGAAGGGTATCTTCTCAACTAAAAACCCAGTGCCCTGTTTTAAGCTAATTTGAACAAAAAGCACTGTGAAGCCAAAGATCTTGAACAGCAAAAAGGGGACCCATGAAGTCTTGGTTGCAACTGTTACTGAGATGACTGGCCCTTGGATGAAGCACCTTCTTAGAAAACTCTCCTCTAGTGTCTTATTTATATTCACAGTATTGCAGTGAAGTAGATAAGGGCAGTTTTTATGTCAGTCTCCAGCCTCTGAGAAGGAAATGGAGACAAGTGCAGGTCGGTGATGCGCCTGGGTTACCCGGAGCTCCAGTCAGCTCAGTGTTTGGTACTGGATGTGTCTGTGTGGCTACAAGGCTCATTCCCAAAGCAGAAGCCAGTCAAGTCGGCCATATCCCACTAAGGAGGGGACTTGGCCCTGCTCTTCCCTGAGGGCTGCCACTAGAAGGCAGCCTTACCTTCATTTGGATATCAGGGACCGCCTGGTAGGATCAGCCAGCGGCAGACAGCCCCAGGGAAGCTGCAGGCAGCAGTTGCTGCCCCACCCACCTCCTCTCCACCATCACCCAGCAAGTCCTGAACCTGCCTAAACCTCAGCTAAGCTGTGTCTCCCTTAGCTTTCATCCCCCTTGTAAGGAACCGCTCCAGTCTCTGACCAAGCTACACATGTCTTATGGAAACTGAGTCAGAGGACTCCTAGCCTGAACTATGGATAGTGTTGTTTCTTTCCATTTGTCAGAATTGCTTCACACACACACACACACACACACACACACACACACACAGGGGAATTGATTCTGCCGTCTCAAGACACTATGGGCATGAGTTTGAGTAGGCTCCGGGAGCTGGCGATGGACAGGGGAAGCCTGATGTGCTGCAGTCCATGGGGTCGCAAGGAGTCGGACACAATGGAGCGACATGTATGGATGTGAGAGCTGGACTATAAAGAAAGCTGAGCGCAGAAAAATTGATGCTTTTGAATTGTGGTGTTGGAGAAGACTCTTGAGATTCCCTTGGACTACAAGGGGATCCAACCAGTCCATCCTAAAGGAGATCAGTCCTGGGTGTTCACTGGAGGGACTGATGCTGAAGATGAAACTCCAGTACTTTGGCCACCTGATGGGAAGAGCTGACTCATTAGAAAAGACCCTGATGCTGGGAAAGATTGAGGGCAGGAGGAGAAGGGGACAACAGAGGATGAGACGGTTGGATGGCATCACCAACTCAATGGGCATGACTTTGGGTGGACTCCGGGAGTTGGTGATGGACAGGGAGGCCTGGCGTGCTGCAGTTCATGGGGTTGCGAAGAGTCGGACAGGACTGAGCAACTGAACTGAACTGAACTGATTTCAAGAAAACAAAGGGGAAAAAAAAACCTTGTTTAATGTCTGATTTGTGTAATAAAAGCTTTATTGGCCTTTTCTTCTTTGCCATCATTGGGGACTTTAGCTTTTGGCTTTTGATGCTACTGGACTAGAGGTTAAGCTGTCTGTATTCTCCATGAAGGTTATACAATGATGTCTTTCCAAAAATTAGCCTTAGAAGTTTCGAATGACCCGATGTAGTGGATCAGCAGCACATGGGTACCCTGTAGGTCAGCCTCAAGCACTTTGCTGGAACGGTCAGTCTCAAGCACTTTGCTGGGAATGCTCTCCCATCCAGCCCACGGGCTGGGCCAGATTACCCCCTTCTCCGTGATCAGGGTTTAAGTTAAACAAGCAGGAGGGCACAACAATGCTCCAAACCAGAAGCTGGGCAGCTCTGACTCTAAATCCTTGAACCTGGAGACTGTCATCTCCAAGTCCTCACTGGCAGCACTTAAGACTCCAGCAAGACAAATGTTTTCACAGGTTCTCCAGTTCATAGATCACATCAGGAGCCAGGGGGCACTGCCTGTTGGGAGGCCACTTCTACAACTTGGACTGAATTGCCAAACAAAACCACAGGAGAGGAGCCTCATGTGGTTTCCTGACCTTAGAGAGCAGAATCAAGTATTTATTAATAGTGACCTGATTACTGTTTTGTTTGGGTGTATGTGTGTGTGTGTGTATTTAGTTCCATAATTAAGTATTTTGTTAGAGTTTTCATTCTAAACTATTACAGTCCTAGGAAACATCAATATTTTTCATGGTTTGAATTTCTCATGTAATACTGTAAAATGGAAGCTAAGGAAACAAGAAAATTTTGAGAATGGATCTTTTTATGTTTTTCAGATCTCCCACACAAAGCTTTCTGAGGATGATGAGTGGAAGTAAGTGATTTGTATTTTTTTAATCGCTGATATACTAAAAATTAGATTTCCATTGTAATAGTTTGAGAAATAAATGCAGCCATCATTTTACTTATAAATTCCCCAGGAGAGAAGGTGGGTTAGCAAAGCCATGTATGCACAATGATTGTATAGACCCACACTGCAGGGGTTCATCTGCCTTCTGCAATGGGCTCCGTGCTGCTCCACGAATGCATATGTCCCTCAGTATGTGTCCTTATATGTCCTTGTTCTTTTAGGCACAAGATACGTCTGGTTTTCCTTTCAGGCTATTTCTTCTGTGTTATGGTACCTACTCTGGGGCCATTGGACTCCTATGGGCACCGAATGAAATAAAACGGTTTCTCCTTTTTTTGCATTATGGACACCAATTATGAATGTATTCCTCATCAAAACAGATGACGTCTGTTACATTCTACAACAGTTTATACTTTCCAAAGTACTTCCACGTAGGTTAACCATCTGAGATGCATTTTCACCATATAGTCACAAAATCGCTAATGTTATAAAGTATATTTTTTTGATATCTATGCAAGTCCTATTTTAGACTGATGACAAACCCACTCTTCTATCTATGTATTACACAGGGTGTTAAATAGTTATTTTGGACCTGGAATGTGAAAACTATAACTAAGTGCTTGTATCCTTCTATTTTTTTCCCTTCCCATTTCTTCAGAAGAATGAATGTATTTTTTAAAGAGCGTCTAGAAATCATTCTCTGCTCCTAAGCTCAGCTTCCAATACAGAGACCAATAGCCACATAATTTTATTCAATTGTTTACCTGATATGGACTTCAGCTTCTCCATTTGATCAATGAAGGGGTCTCAGCACATCTATGGTACCTTCCAGCACTAACAGTCTCAGATCTGATCTGAGAAGATAGATTTCTGAGAAGTTCGAGAATAGTTGAGAAATTATTAATTATTCATGGAAATGCTAGGAGCACAGGAGATTCAACCAGTGCAGTGCTTTAACAACGTATGTTAGTAAGTTAACGGAGAAGGGAAATGGCAACCCACTCCAGTACTCTTGCCTGGGAAATCCCAGGGACAGAGGAGCCTGGTGGGCTGCCGTCTATGGGGTCACACAGAGTCAGACACGAGTGCAGCGACTTAGCAGCAGCAGCAGCAGTAGCAGCAGCAGAAATATTTAGGAGGCTCTGTGGGCTCATTTCTGCGCATTTTCCAGCAGGGGGCACCCCTGGGATTTGGATGGAGCCCTTGCTGAGGTAGCTCTGTAGAAATGTTGGTAGAGAGAGACCCAAACCAGGTACCCTTAAGTGGCTTTAAAAGGTCACAGGATGGTGCCCTTGGAGTGCTTTCCGATCAGTGCCCTAACTAAACGCAAACTAAGAGATTTTGTGACTGATAGTGCCTCACTCAGGGTAGAAGCTAATGCTAACCAATATTTATAAAGTAATTGTCAAGGTTCATATTAAATACTATTCCACTTTTGCCTAATTCCTGAACCATTCTCTCTTCCTCTGGTCCAGCAGATCCCAATTTAGGCTGCACTTTAGAATCATAAGAGGGACTGTAAAAATTACTGATGCCTCGATCGCATCCTGGAAGTCTCTATGCATTTGCTGAGGCTGCCATAGCAGATCACCCAGATGGGGTGCCAAAACAACAAAAATCTATTTTCTCACAGATCTAGAGGCTGCAAGTCCAAGATCCAGGGGCCGCAGGCTTCGGTTTTTCCTGAAGCCTCTCTCCTTGGCTTCTGCCTGTGTATCCAGATGGTCTTCCCGTGTCCTCACCTCCTCTTCTCATAAGGACACCAGTCATGTTGGTTAGGACCCGTCCTAATGACCCCATTTACCTTAATTACCTCTTTAAAGACCCTTTCTGCAAACACAGTCACATTCTGAGGTCCTGGGGGTTAGCACTTTAGCTTATGAATTATGAATTTTGAGGGAACCCAGTTCAGCCTAGAACACCAAGCAACGGTCACTTCACTGATCTGGGGTCCAGCCTGGACACTGTGATTTTCAAAAGCTCCTCAGTGATTTCCAGGTCACAGTCCAGGTCAAGCAGCTCTGCTCTAGATTCTCTTGGAGGCCACTTCTTCTACAGGAGGTTAAACCAGGTGACATACTACTTCAGTGGTTTTGTCTACCACGGTATAAAATTAAAAGTCCAACTAAACACGGAAGCGTTTAGTCACCCTCTGAATGTTTGTGCCTAAGATAATACTTAGGCCTCTTCTTTCTCCTTATGATGAAAATAATTTCTACAACTCCAAGGTTTTCCGTAGCCCCACAAATAGTATTCTCTAGGTACCATCTGCCGGATATCCTTTTACTTAAGAATGTTAGAAATTACTTGAAATTGCCAATATTTGATTGGAGGCTTTTTTTACTTTCAAAAATGGCAAGTTCATATGATACAACCTAATAGTGAGTATTATTCTTCATATGAAAGTGAAAGTGTTAGTTGCTCAGTTGTGTCTGACTCTTTGCAACCCCATGGACTGTAGCCCGCCAGACTCCTCTGTCCATGGGATTTTCCAGACAAGAATACTGGAGTGGGTTACCATTTCTTTCTCCAGAGGATCTTCGCAACCCAGGTATCAAACCTGGGTCTCTCACATTGCAGGCAGATTCTTTACCATCTGAGCCACCAGGGAAGACTATTGTTGATACAGATACAAATAAATTATCATACAGTTACAGAGCACCTGTCTTGTGAGGTACAGAGAGATCACTATTTTAGATTTGAAAATGAGGAAACTGAGGTGTAGAGAGAATAACTGACTTTCCCAAGGGGATGATGCGGCAGAGGGGACGTTGGAACCCAGGTCTTCAGAGCCCACCAGTGAGCTTTCGTCCCCACTGATCACCTTGAAAGGACAAGGCTGAGGCCAAAAGCACGTGGGCAAGCTAAGGGCAGAGAGGAACTGGTTTCACTGACAGACTCAGACTCCTCTTCCCTGCTGTCCCTTCCCCCAAGCCCGGGGGAAAGGGGAGAACTGAGAACTAAGGAAAGCTTTGTAATCAAAGCTTAGAAAACCCCCAGTTTGAAATTCCCAATTGCTTCTCATGAGTCCTGCCTACTTTTCTTGTTTTGCTAACTGTCCAAGAGCTGAGGGCTTATGCAGCTGACTTCCTTTGCCGGTTGCAGCCTGCAGCAGGAGAGGACATACGAGATGCACCGGGGACACGAGGCCATGCACGTGGAGATGATCTTGATCTTCCTCTGCGCCCTGGTCGTTGCCCAGATAGTGCTGGTGCAGTGGAGACAGAGGCACGGCCGCTCCTACAACGTGAGTCGCCCCTGGGGGCCGCTGGAAGCCTGCTCCTCTTCCCCACACATCCCTCTTCTGTTACCACTTTGAAGGAAATGGTTTGGTTTAAGTCAGTGGCTCTCAGCCCCGTGCAGTTTTGCCCCCGGGAGACTCTGAGCAACATCTGGAAACATTTGTGATTGTCATGCCTTAGCAGGAGGGAAGCGGGGAGGGAAGCGGCTACTGGCATGTAACGGTAGAGGCCAGGGATGCCACTCCACACGCAAGAATAGCTCCTCATGACAGAAACACCAGTGGTGCCAAGGCTGAGAAACCCAGGCTTAAGTGAGCCTACTTTCCTTTGGGGCATGAACTATTTTCTGCCAATGGCCCAGGACAGGAGGATTAGGAACGGCAGAAACGAAAGGCTGAGGCTGTCTGACTTGGCTTCATCAGCATTAAACTCTCTTGGCATGGATGGTTTCTGTCCCCAGGGGGGGCGGGGGGGGGCGTGGTAAAGCAGACCCTGAGCTGACCTTTTCCGCACGGAGCAGGATCCTGTTGTCACAGACCCCTCCCACCTAGCACGCCCACTGGAAGCCCCCCATCTCATGGCCTCAGTCACGGCCTGGGCTTGTTGGACCTGAGACAGGCGCTGCCGTGCTGAGAGCAGAGCTGCTCACAGCCCGGGCGCCGCAGAATCAGCTGGGGGAGTCGTTAAGTGAGACGCCCAGGTCCCACCCCCAGAGCTAAGCGAGACGCCCAGGTCCCACCCCCAGAGTTTTTTCACTCCATGTAGGCCAAATAACTTGCGCATGGAACGAGTTCCCAAGTGGTACAGACGTTACTGGTCCAGGGATGGCACTCTGAGAACCAGCGATGCAGGCCTGAGAATGGGCTGGGTGGGGAGATGCTGGAGAGGAAAAGGGCCCACAGTTCACGCTCTCCACGGCCCGGGGTCTCAGACTGGTCATTGTATCAGAAAACTTGCCTGTGACAAATGAAGTGCCGGCTTAGACAAGTATTTTATTTTCTTTCCACCCATCGTAAAAATTCTTTCCTACATAGCATGGGACTGAAATGAACTCTTCTAAGTTTCCTCTAATATGTAAATCTAAGTTAATTTTGACCATTTTATTTAGAAAGGGGAATCTTGGGAGATTTTCGTTTGTTTTTTAAGCAAATGCATCCATGGGCTGTCATGTCACCGCTATCTTGTAAATTAAAATGAACACCCTCTGTATTCCACTTGGACGAATTTTCTTCAATGAAGGAGAGTAGGATCAAACCTCATTAGTTATTCTCTCTCATATCAAAGAAAAAGCCCCTTAAATATATGGTTTCCTTATCTTCAAAATGGAAATAGCTAGCATAGAATTTCTAGAGTCCTTAAAAAGAAACCTGGATTTTTTTAAATATAAATTCATTTGTTTTTAATAGGAGGTTAATTACTTTACAATATTGTATTGGTTTTGCCATACACCAACATGTATCCGCCACAGGTATACACGTGTTCCCCATCCTGAACTCCCCTCCCTCCTCCCTCCCCGTACCATCCCTCTGGGATGCACCAGCCCCAAGCATCCAGTATCATGCATCAGACCTGGACTGGCGTCTCGTTTCATATATGATATTGCACATGAGAAACGTGGATTCTTAAGGAAAGGGTTTGTAGCCCTGTTCCATCCTTCCTTTATAACTGATAATTACCTCTGAGGTTGTATGAGTTCAGTTTCCACAAAGACACAGATGTGGATTTACTTAGAAAGAAATCCCCTTTGAAAGGAAACACCACATCAGCCAACTGACTTGAATGGTATCCCACCACTCCTCTGCCATTTTTATTTGGTGATTTTTGAGGTCCCTCATGCTAGAAAGGGCCTGTCCTCGTGTCTGACGAAGTTGCTCATATGGAAGCTGAAGCTGCCGCTGCCTCCATCACTGTGGAGCTTCAGGCACTGGCTGCACCAGCCATGAGCACTCAGGGCCCCCTTGGAGGGCTTGCTGCCGCTGGCGGTTCTGAGCCTGACGGCTGGCTACAGCTGTTGGCCGGGGGGAGTGGCCTTCCCAGGTGTTCCCTGATGCTCACTGCACAAGCTGTACTGCCCAGGACACCTCTCCAGGGACCTTGCTTTTGACTGTGCTCTCCCCCCACCCCAGAACTGGGCTCCCGCAGTCACTCCCCTTCTCCCTGAGGCGCTGGTACTGTGTCCTGCCACGCAGCTGCACTGCTTAATGTCTACTCAGATGCGCTCTGTGGTCCTGAGGATACCTTGGAGGTAACCAGGTGACTGTGAGTGTTGCATCCCTTAGGGTGGCCCATTGTGACAAAGCCGGGAGCCTAAGGATGCCTTCAGTGGTCAAGCACAGATTTGGGTTCCCAAAGGAACTCTTCTGGGTTAGCACAAAGATGCACCTGGCCTCTAGAATATTCTCTACTTCTTTGCCCATCATAGTCCATCTACTGTTATTGCATGGCCCCAAAGGAGCAGGTGGAGAGACCCTGTGTGTCTCTGATGACAGTCTTTGGCTCAGGTAAGATCCGGCGGGTGAGGCTGACCGTTCCCATGCCGATGCTTTGGCTTTACCCTTGCTCTGTGTACCTTCTTGGAGGTTCACTGCCAGAGCATCATCAGAACTTGGCCATCTCAGGAGCCCTGGGTGACATCCGCAAACATTGGGGCTGGAAATAGTTCCCAGAGCACCTGTAGCTGACTCCAGCACTGGTTGCCAGCTCTTTCACTGTGGTTTGCATGAACTGTATCCAAAAACCATCAGGTTAACATCTTTGGCATGAAATTTGATGGACATGTTTCCATAAAAGCTGACCTAAACAGCCTTGTCATCCAAAAATAACCCAACTTGTTTTTAACATATAACCTAACTTTTAACTTGGGCTTCCCTCCCTTTACCATTTGCGGTGGCTCAAATGGTAAAGAATCTACCTGCAATGCGGGAGACCTGGGTTCGATCCCTGAGTTGGGAAGATTCCCTGGAGGAGGGCATGGCAACCCGCTCCAGTATTCTTGCCTGGAGAATCCCCATGGACAGGAGCCTGGCGGTCTGCAGTCCATGGGGTCATGATGAGTCAGACATAGCTGAGTGACTAAGCGCAGCACAGCACTTTTAACTTGTTTCTTTTGGCATTTAAGATTATGTAGGACCTACCAGAACTAGAGCTTTTAGCATGTTTATAAGGTTCAGGAAGCTCCTGGCTCTTTTTACAAGGGACCATATAGTGAAGTTTTTGATGAAACTTCATGAATTAATGCTGTAACCTTCACCAATACATTAATAATATATCACTATATATAACATATTAACTATAATTACTATGATATAGTATAATAATATACTATAATAGTTACTCCATAATAATTATTATATTACTATAAAATATATATGAAATACCATATATAAATTTATATGTAACTATTATATATTATTACAGTTGTGATTAAGTGCTTTTTGTACATTATCTAACTTACCCTGGGAGGTAGTAATTTTTTTACTCCCTTTGTGAAATATAGTTCAGAGAAATTAAATAACTTGGTCAAGGTCACATAACTCATTAGCTGCAGAGAGGAAACAGAAATCCAACCTCATTAGTTGTTTTCTCTTACATCAAGGCTATTGATATTCCTTCAATATCTCTGAATCACGCTTTCCTTATCTGCAAAATATAAACACTGCAAATAAGAGGAGCTTCCCAGGTGACACTAGGGATAAAGCCACATCTGCCAATGCAGGAGACAAAAGAGACACAAATTGGATCCCTGGGTCAGGAAGATTCCCTGGAGGAGGGCACAGCAACTCACTCCAGTATTCTTGTTTCGAAAATCCCATGGACAGAGAAGCCTGGCAGGCTACGGTCCCTGGGGTTTCAAAGAGCCAGACACGACTGAAGCAACTTAGCACCCATGCATGCAGATAAGAGCCCAACTTCCAGACCTGAGACTCAAAACACTTCCCTGTGAGAATTTCTAGACACACAGTGAATGTTCAGCACCATCAGTTGGCTCTGAATGCATTCAAGGGATACGACTTGTAAATAACATTTGTATAAATTTAACCATACACTGTAAAAGCAGTTTACTAATAAAAGAATGCTTTTCTGAATGCTTTTGTAAAGCTAAAGTGAATACCACCCCTCCCCCGTTAATCTACATTCTCCATCAGGAGACTTGAATGTATTGTTTTCTTCAGATATCACATCTGAGTATCCTGCCTTGCCACACCCCCCTACTCTGCCATCTGCTTTGTCTGGGACTGTTCCCTGGGCTGGTTCTATGAGGTGTGTTTCCGGGAATGAGGGGCAGGCTGTGAAGAGAAGAGCCCCGGCTTAGAAGTCAGACAACTCTAGTTGCTCAGCTTACCACAGTGAGCCTCAGTTTTCTGATCTTTAAAAAGATGGCATTTTTAAAAATAGGAAGGCCTTCTGGTTTCAGCTCTGATACATAAAAAGCTTGAAAGTCATCACTTGCTCCAAGGGAAAAAGCTGAACAAGCTGAGTGTCAGTGACTTTTCCTGGACTTATCAGGGAACTGAGGTCATAGGAAAAATTGTTGTTGTTCAGTTGCTCGCGCGTGTCTGACTCTTTGTGACCCCATGGACTGCAGCATGCCAGGCTTCCCTGTCCTTCACCATCTCTCGAAACTTGCTCAAACTCATGTCCATGGAGTCGGTGATGCCATCCAACTATTTCTTCTTCTGTCGTCCCCTTCTCCTCCTGCCCTCAATCTTTCCCAGCATCAGGGTCTTTTCCAGTGAGTCAGTTCTTCACATCAGGTGGCCAAATGATTGAAGCTTCAGCTTCAGCATCAGTCCTTCCAATGAATATTCAGGGTTGATTTCCTTTAGGATTGACTGGTTGGATCTCCTTGCAGTCCAAGGAACTCTCAAGATCTTCTCCAGCACCACAGTTCAAAAGCATCAGTTCTTCTGTGCACAGTCTGATGTGCAACTCATATCTGTACATGACTACTGAAAAAATCATAGCTTTGACTATGATTATATAGACCTTTGTTGGCAAAGTAATGTCTCTTCTTTTTAATATGCTATCTAGGTCTGTCATAACTTTTCTTCCAAGGGGCAAGCATCTTTTAATTTCATGGATGCAGTCACCATCCGCAGTGATTATGGAGCCCCCCAAAACAAAATCTGTCCCTGTTTGAATTGTTTCCCAGGAAAAGTCATCACTCCTAAATCTGGAAAAACAGATGCATGTAGGGAATCATAACCAAGATCTGCTTATTGGGAACAGAAGCTGCCAGAGCCACAGACTGGAGGAAATGCTCAATGGGTAACTTGGAAGAATTGCCGGGAGCAGAGTTTTGGCCAATGTGAAAGCAAGAACCTCCAAGGGCCACAGCCTTAAGGACCCCTCGTATTTTTGTAGATTTTACCTCCTGGAACCCCAACAGCTCTTCTCATGGTAAAAAGCCGAGGAAAATTTTTGTGCTTCCAACAGGCTTGCAGGGGAAAATTAATCATTTTGAATAAGTGTTCGCCACCACAAAGACCTACATGACAAAGGAAAAGAATTTATCAGAGCCTTAGCTGATGGAGAAAAAGGGAAATGACCAACCCCAGGCCCTTCCTGCCTTCCTGTCTCACCTAATGGGAAAACAAAAAGTTCAGAAACACCTGTGAAGGTCATATTCCAGGGATAGAGCTCACTGAAAGATAACACAGAATGATAGAACGCTTCCACTGCCTCCTGTCAGACCACCCCATCATCTGGTGTCCAGTATAACAGTGGATTATGGCTAAAAGGGCTGCAAGCTACACAAATTACAATGAGTTTTTAAGAAACCAAAGACAAAAAGAGAGACACAAGCAAGTGTACTAATGGAAATTGAAGACTCTGACACAGAGCAAATATCAAACATAGTCCAACTCCTATGGGCTAGTCCAGCCAGATTAACACAGAACCCCACACTAAAGGTTCTTAATACCCAAATAAGAGCCTGAATAAGAACTTCTCAATGAAAACTTACAAGTCATGCTGAGAGGAGAAGAGTTCAAGACTGGTTCAAAAGCTAGTTCTTTGAGGAGATCAATAAATTTAATAAACCTCTATCCAGTTAACCAAGAAAAGTAAGAGAGAGAATGTATATTACTAATATCAGAACAGAAGAAAGGATCATTATTACTGATCTCATGGATGTAAAAAGAAAATAATATTATGAAAAACCCTATGCCCACATATAGACTAATTCCTTGAAAGACTCAAACTATACCAGAACTCACACAAGGAGAAATAAATCTTCTGAATAATGTCTGTTTTTAAAAAGTGAATCAGCAATTAATAACCTTCTAAAACAAAAAGCACCAAGTCCAGATGGTTTCACCAACTATGAATTCTACCAACTATGTAAGGAAGAAATGATACCAATTCTCTACAATCTCTCCAGAGATCAGAAGCAGAGGGAATACATCAGAATTCATTCTTGGAGGCCAGCACTTCAACCTAATACTTCAACCAGAGAAAGATAATATGAGAAAAAGAAACTCTAGACCAGCATCTCTCATGAACACAAATATAAAAATCCTAAACAAAATATTAGCAACTTGAATTAAACCATGCATGAAAAGAATTATACACCACGACCAAGTAGAATTTGTCCCAGGTAGGTAAGGCTGGTTCAACAATCAAAAATTGATTTATGTAAGCAACCACATCAAGAGGGTAAGGAAAAAAATTTACACGATTATACCAATAGATGCAGAAGAAGCATCTGGCAACGTAAACACTCGTTCATATAAAGACTCTCAGCAGACTAAGAATAGAGGGGAGCTTTCTCAACTTGATAAGAATATCTACAAAAACCTGTCCTAACATTATACGTAATGGTGAGAAACTGGGTAATTTCCTCTTAAGATATGGAAGAAGGCGAGAATGTCTCCTCTCACCACCCCAGTTCGACATTGTACTGGAAGTCCTAGCTTTAGTGCAATAAGACAAAAAAAAAAAAAAAAAAGAGGAAATAAAAGGTATATAGATTGGAAAGGAAGAAATAAAACCATCTCTGTCTGTGGATGACATGACTGTCTATACGGAAAACTCCCAAAAAATCAACAAATTTCCTGGAACTAATAAGTGATTATAGCAAGGTTGCAGGATACAAGGTCAATATACAACAGTCAATTACTTTCTTATATGCTAGCAATGAATAATTGGAATTTGAAATTAAAACACAATATCATTTGCAATAGCACCCAAAGAAGGAAATACTATGTATAAATCCAGCAAAATATTTACAAGAGCTATATGCAAAAACTGAGAAGGTCTCAAGTAAATGCAAATATAATCAGTATTCCTGGATTAGAAAGTTTAACACTTTCAAGGTGTTGATTCCTTCCAACTTGATCTATAGGTTCTATAATCCCATTCAAAATCCCAGCAAACTGTTTTGTGAACATTGACCAACTGATTCTACACTTTATGTGGAAAGGCAAATGACCTAGGATAGACAGCACATCAGTGAAGAACAGTGTTGGAGGACTGACACTACCCTACTTCAAGACTTACTATAAAACTGTAGTAATGAATACAGTGTGGTTTTGGTGAAAGGAAGAACACGTAGATCAATGGGAAAAAGGAGAGAGCCCATAAATAGATCCCCATAGAGATAGTCAACTGATCCATGATAAAGGAGCGAAGGCAATTCAGTGGAGCAAGGATATTTTTACTTGGTACAAGGATAGTTTTACTTTAAATGGTACTGAAAAACTTGATCATTCATGTGCAAAAAATAATAATAATCTAGACACAGAACTTACATATTTCACAAAAATAAACCCAAAGTGGATTATGGACCTAAATGTGAAACTTTCAGAAGATAAAATGGAAAAATTGATGAGTTTAGATATAACACCAAAAGCAAGATCCAGGAAAGAAAATATTGATAAGTTGGATTTTATTTAAAGTAAAAAGTGCTCTGCGAAAGATACTGTTAAGAGAATGAAAAGACAAGCTACAAACTGGGAGAAAGTAATTATAAAATACATGCTTAATAAAGGACTGCTATCCAAAATCTACTTAGAGCTCAATCATAAGAAAGCAACTCAGCTAAATGGCAAAATATCTAAAAAGCTCATCAAGGAAAGATATACAGTTGGCAAATAAGCATATGAAAAGAAGCTCATCATTTGTCATTAGGGAATTACAAGTTAAAATAATAACTTGCAATTAGTTACCAATATAAGGGTATTATAATGGCTCAAATCTAACAATACCAAATGCTGACAAGGATGTGAAGCAGCAGGAACTCCTGCTGAATGGGAATGCAAAATGATAAAACCACTGTGGAAAGCAGTTGGGCAGTCTTCCACAAAGCTAAATGTAGTATTACTCAGTGATCGAACTACTAGGTATTTACCCGATTGAACTGAAAACCTACCCTCACACAAAAAGCTGCATGAAAATATTTACAGCACCTTTATTCATAATCACCCCAAACTGGAAACAATCCAGATGTCCTTTAAAACAGGGATCCTCAACTCCCACAATCTAGTGTCTGAAGATCTGAGGTGGAAGAAAGTGCACAATAAATGGAATGCGCTTGAATCATCCTGAGATCATCCCCACCCCATCCCACCTTCTGTCCATGGAAAAACTGTCTTACACAAAACCAGTCCCTGGTACCAAAAATCCTGGGTACTGCTGCTTTAAAATATGGCTAAATGAGCCAACTGTGGCACCTCCGTACGAGGGAATGTTGGTCAGCAGAAAAAGATTTAAGCTATCAAGTCCCAGAAAGACACTGAGGAACAAGCCAACATGAAAAGGCTACATACTGATTCCAGTTACATGACATCCAAATGCAAAAGCAAAGAAAATAAGCTGCTCAGGGAAGGAAAAGAATAAGTCTAAGCAAATGAAATGGGAATTTTAAGGCCATAGAATTGATCTGTGTGGTACTGTAATTTTGGATTCAAGACATTATGCTTTTGTCAAATCCTATTCAGCTGTGTCCAGAGAAGGCAATGGCACCCCACTCCAGTACTCTTGCCTGGAAAATCCCATGGACGGAAGAGCCTGGTGGGCTGCAGTCCATGGGGTCGCTAAGACTCTGACACGACTGAACAACTTCGCTTTGACTTTTCACTTTCATGCTTTGGAGAAGGCAATGGCAACCCACTCCAGTATTCCTGCCTGGAGAATCCCAGGGATGGGGGAGCCTGGTGGGCTGTCATCTATGGGGTCACACAGAGTCGGACACGACTGAAGTGACTTAGCAGCAGCAGCAGCAGCATTCAACTGTGTAACACAAAAAGCAGACCTAAAAGTATGCAAATTTTAAAAAATCATTTTGGAGGTTGGGGAATCCCAGGGAGAAATGCAGATGGTAAAGAGAAAGTGCATCACAAGTTTATGAAACAACCTCATTGGAGGAAATTAGGGGAAAATGTGCTGATCTAGGTACCTTTGGAAACATTTGCTTGTTTGTTCAGTCGCTAAGTCATGTCAGATTCTTTGTGACCCCATGGACTGTAGCATGCCAGGCTTCCCTGTCCTTCACTATCTCCCAGAATTAGCTCAAACTCATGTCCATTGAGTTGGTGATGCCATCCAACCATCCCATCCTCTGTCACCCCCTTCTCCTGGATCAGAGTCTTTTCCAATGAGTCGGCTCTTCCCATCAGGTGGCCAAAGTATTAGAGCTTCAGCTTTAGCATCAGTCCTTCCAGTGAATATTCAGGGTTGATTTCCTTTAGGATTGACAGGTTTGATCTCCTTGTTGTGCAAGGGACTCTCAAGAGCCTTCTCCAGCACCAAATTTCAAAAGCATCAATTCTTTGGTGCTCAGCCTTCTTATGATCCAGCTCTCACATTTGGTCCATCTCTCACATCCATACATGACTACTGAAAAAACCATAGCTTTGACTATACTGAACTTTGTTAGTAAAGTAATGTCTCTGCTTTTTAATATACTGTCTAGTTTTGTTATAGCTTTCCTTCCAAGGAACAAGCATCTTAATTTCATTCCTGCAATCACTGTCCACAGTGATTTTGGACCACCAAAGACAAAATCTGCCACTCTTTCTACTTTTTACCCAAGTATTAGCCATGAAGTGATGGGAGTGGATGCCATGATCTTAGTTTTTTGAATGTTAAATTTTAAGCCAGCTTTTTCACTGTCCTCCTACACCCTCATCAAGAGGCTTTTAGTTCCTCTTCACTTTCTGCCATTAAAGTGGTATCATCTGCATATCAGAGTTTGATGATATTTCTCCCAGCAATCTTGATTCCAGCTTGTGATGCATCCCAGCCCAGCGTTTCTCATGATGTACTCTGCATATAAGTTAAATGAGCAGGGTGACAGCCTTGATGTACTCATTTCCCACTTTTGAACCAGTCCATTGTTCCAGTTCTTAACTGTTGCTTCTTGACCTGCATACAGGTTTCTCAGTAGGCAAGTAAGGTGGTCTGGTATTCCCATCTCATGAAGAATTTTCCATAGTTTGTAGTGATCCACAAAATCAAAGGCTTTAGCATAGTCAATGAAGCTGAAGTAGATATTTTTCTGGAATCCCCTTGCCTTTTCTATGATCCATCGGATGCTGGCAATTTGATCTCTGGTTTATCTGCCTTTTCTAAAGTCAGCTTACAAGATACCATCTTGTACACATCTGGAAGGTCTCAGTTCACATACTGTTGAAGCCGGGCTTGGAGAATTTTGAGCATTAGTTTGCTAGCATGTGAAATGAGTGCGATTGTGCAGTAATTTGAATATTCTTTGGTATTGCCTTTCTGAGATTGGAATGAAAACTGACCCTTTCCAGTCCTGTAGCCACTGCTGAGTTTTCCAAATTTGCTGGCATATTAAGTGCTGCAATTCAACAGCATCATCTTTTAGGATTTGAAATAGCTCAGCCGAAATTCCGTCACCTCCACTAGTTTTGTTCTTAATAATGCCTCCTAAGGCCCACTTGACTTCACACTCCAGGATGTCTGTCCCTAGGTGAGCTGACCATACCATCATGCTTATCTGGGTCATGGAGATCTTTCTTGTACAGTTCTTCTGTGTATTCTTACTACCTCTTCTTAATATCTTCTGCTTCTGTTAGGTCCATACCATTTCTGTCCTTTATTGTCCAATCTTTGTACGAAATGTTCCCTTGTATCTCTAATTTTCTTGAAGAGATCTCTAGTCTTTCCCATTCTATTGTTTTCCTCTATTTCTTTGCATTGTTCACTTAAGAAGGCTTTCTAATATCTTCTTGCTGTTCTCTTGAACTCTCCATTCTCCTTTGACTCTTGCTCCTCTTCTTTTCTCAGTTATTTGTTAGGCCTCCTTGGACAATCACTTTGCCTTCTTGCATTTCGTTTTCTTGGGAATGGGTTTGGTCACCACCTCCTGTACAGTGCGACAAACCTCCATCCATAGTTCTTCAGGCATTCTGTCCACCAGATTTAATGCTTTGAATTGACTTGTTACTTGCAACGTGTGATCGTAAGTGATTTTATTTTGGTCATACCTGAATTGTCTAGTGTTTTTCCCTACTTTCTTCAATTTATGCTTAAATTTTGCAGTAAGGAGCTGATGATGTGAGCCACAGTCAGCTCCAGGTCTTGTTTTGCTGACTGTGGAGCTTCTCTATCTTTGGCTGCAAAGAATATAATCAATCTGAATTCAGTATTGACCATCTGGTGATGTCCATGTGTAGAGGCTTCTCTTGTGTTGTTGGAAGAGGGTGTTTGTTATGACCAGCATGTTCTCTTGGCAAAACTCTGTTAGCCTTTGCCCTGCTTCATTCTGTATTCCAAGGCCAAACTTGCCTGTTACTCCAAGTATCTCCTGACTTCCCACTTTTGTATTCCAATAACCTGTGATGAAAGGGCATCTTTGTGTGTGTGTGTGTGTGTGTGTGTGTGTTAGTTCTAGAAGGTCTTGTAGGTCTTCACAGAATCATTCTCTTCAGCTTCTTCGGCATCAGTGGCTGGGGCATAGACTTGGACCACTGTGATATTGAATGGTTTGTCTTGGAAACAAACTGAGATCACCCTACCTTTGGAAACTAGAGGAGTCCGTAAGATGAAGGCAATAGGAACTGCACAGGATCACTTGTTGACAAGGTTGTTTCCCACGGACTATGGGCTAAAAAATTCTGATGGTCCTATTCTGATGGTACTGGGATGGACAACTCTGTAAATGAAAAATGGCAGGGGTGGGAGTTTACAGATTTTTTTTTAAAGCAGAGGAAGCTAGGAAAAAAGTAGGAAGTACACACAATATGTGTAAACACCTTTGTACCCAGAAGGTATTATTATTTTACATAAACGTATGCCCTGACAGTATTATTTGTTATGCATAAAGTATTATTACTTTCACATATTTCCTGCATAATTTGAACCGTGTTCTTCAGCAGCAAGAGATAAATCCAAAAGCTCAGAACTTTTTCAGATACAGTTTTTAACAAATTTGTCTGTCTTCTGAAATGCTCCTTTAATTTCTCTAGACTGGTTCAGTTGTATTTCTGTAGGAGCTGTGTACATCAGAGCAGCTTATCATAAATACCTAAAGCAAAGGAAATAGGTTATTAAGAAAATAAAGTTGATTACCCATCTGTATGTCTTCTTTGCAGAAATGTCTGTTTAGGTCTTCGGCCCACTTTTTGATTGGATTGTTCATTTTTCTGGTATTGAGTTGTATGAGCTGCTTGTATCTTTTAGAGATTCATTCTTCATCAGTTGATTGTTTGCTATTATTTTCTCCCATTCTGGGGGTTGTATTTTCACCTTGCTTATAGTTTCCTTTATTGTGCAAAAGCTTTTAAGTTTAATTAGGTCCCATTTGTTTATTTTTGTTTTTATTTCCATTACTCTAGGAGGTAGGTCACAGAGGATCTTGCTGTGATTTATGTCAGAGAGTGTCCTGCTGATGTTTTCCTCTAAGAGTTTTACAGTTTTTGGTCTGAGATCTAAGTCTTTAATCCATTTGAGTTTATTTTTGTGTATGGTGTTAGAAAGTGTTCTACTTTCATTCTTTAGCTGACCATCATCAAAAAGTCTACAAACAATAAATGCTGGAGAGAGTGTGGAGAAAAGGGAACCCTCTTACACTGTTAGTAGGAACACAAATTGATACAGCCACTATAGAGAACAGTGTGGAGAGTCCTTTAAAAATTAGAAATAAAACTACCATATGACCCAGCAATCCCACTACTGGGCATATGCCCTGAGGAATCCAGAATTGAAAAAGACACATGTACCCCAATATTCATTGCAATACTATTTACAACAGCCAGGACATGGCAGCAACCTTGACAGATGGAATGGACGCGGAAATTGTGGTACATATACACAGTGGAATATTGCTCAGCCATAAAAGGGAACACGTCTGGGTCAGTTCTAATAAGGTGAATGAACCTTGAGCCTGTTACACAGAGTGAATAGGTAATGTCTATCCACAGAAAGAGAAGGACAAATACCATATATTAATGCATATATACAGAATCTAGAAAGATGGTACCAACGATCCTACCTGCAAGGCAGCCAAAGGAGACACAGATGTACAGAACATTCTTTTGGACTCAGTGGGAGAGGGAGAGAGTGGGTAGATTTGAAAGAATAGCATTGAAACATACACATTCCCATGTATAAAGCAGGAAGCAGTGTGGGTTTGGTGTGTGACTCAGGGCACCCAGAGCTGGTGCTCTGTGACGACCTGGAGGGTTGCGGCGGGGAGGGAGGCGGGGGTGCTCAGGATAGGGGGACAGGTATGCCTACGGCCAATCCATACTGAGGTGTGGCAGAAACCACCACAATACTGTAAAGTTGTTGTCCTCCAACTAAAACAAATAAATTTTTAAAAAAGAAAATATGCCATTAGCTGCTCCTAGGTGATGCCAAAATATGTGAGTAGGAGGTAGGAAAGGTTTGATGTTTTGTTTGAGATACTGCTTAATATCTGAAAGTTTCAGACACATTTTAGCACAGTGTCGACTGAGCATCTGGATATTTGAATTTTTCTCTTTGCAGCTGCTAGTGTTGATATGGTAGAACATAGGCAAAGCCTCAACATTAAATTACTTCCAAATGCTTTTAGCAGCATTTAATTAAAAACAAACTTTCATTCAATAGCACCCTCTCTACTTTCTTTTATGTATCCTATTTTTCATATTTGTAAGAAATGGGGGTGGGGCACCAAAAAAGAATTTTTCTACGCTCTTCAAATCAGTAGAAAGCCTGATGATGAAATACACAGAATTTTGTCTTCAAACATACTGTTCAGTTCAGTTCACTTCAGTCGTTCAGTCGTGTCCAACTCTTTGCGACCTCGTGAATCGCACCACGCCAGGCCTCCCTGTCCATCACCAACTCCCAAAGTTTACCCAAACTCATGTCCATCGAGTCGGTGATGCCATCCAGCCATCTCATCCCGCTGTTAACTTACAGGCAATACACAATACACAGGCAAATACTTTGCCACACTCTGAAAATTTGCTCTATTTAAATCAGACTTACTCCTATTAATAACAGCTGTGAAACACTAGAACATATTATTGTACCAATAAAGGATTATCTGTTCCAATCTTTTGAAAATGAGACAAGACACTAATATATCCATAGCTGCGTTTGCAGGTGTGCTAACTCACTCAGTCGTGTCCGACTCTCTGAGACCCCATGGACTGTAGCCAGCCAGGCTCCTCTGTCCATGGGATTCTCCAGGCAAGAATACTGAAGTGGGGTGCTGTGCCCTCCTCCAGGGGATCTTCCCGACCCAGGGATTGAACCTGTGTCTCCTCTGTTTCCTGCACTGGCAGGCGAGTTCTTTACCACTAGTGCTATATATATGTGTGTGTGTGTGTGTGTGTGTGTGTGTGCGTGCGCGCGCGCGCACGCATGCACTATATATACATATATATATACATATGCATCTGCAGAATCCCCTTTAAGAATTTAAGTAGCAAAATCAAGTCAATTGACTTGAAGATAGAAATATGGAGCGCGTAAATTTCTGAGAGCCCTTCATATGCCAGGATTCCATACTTGTTTGAACTGGTAGCAGCAGTATTTCCCGGCACCAGGTATTCTCATGATAATTTTCAGCTTCCCTCTGAGCACACCTCTGCTCCGCATCCAGCCCCGCCCATACACACACACAGACACACCCACGAAAGGTTGCAGATAGTTTGGGATTTGCAGTGCAAAGAGCATCACACAACTTTCTTTCCTTTTTTTCTCTCCTTTCATACTGTGTGACTCATTCAACATTCTGTACAACTAGACAAATGAAGAGATTCCTTTGTTTTGACATAATTAGCAGCGCTTTTCATTTGCATTGTGTGCCTGGCTACAGTAACGAACATGGTACCTTTCAGCAGCGTCTTAGTCGGGAAGTGCCTCCTGCCGTGACGTGTGGGTGGGGAGGGCAGGGTGATGTGAGCCAGAGGCACGGGCTGCCCTTCGCCAGGAATGCAGATGTGCTTCATCCACACATGCCCAGATGCTGACCCCTCTGGCGTCACTAATGCGTCCCAGCTGCCAGGCTTCCTCCTCTGCATGTACGCGCCTCGGTTTCACGTATGTCACGTGCTTACTTATGAGGCACGACATTCCTACATTTCACATGTGGCAGTTACTATTAAAAACGAGCAGTTCTAATTCTTCTGGAAATTGATAAAGAATCTTTTAAATTGCTTTGAAATGTGGCCATCATTTCAAAATGACTTCACATGCAGTTATTGAATTCATAATGCAAACTTCTGACCTTTCCCCTTGCATGTTGAGAAAACAGGGCTCTGCGTATTCCACTTTAAAGATAGTCAAGAAATTAATATTTGCATACATAA
This sequence comes from Ovis aries, assembly GCF_016772045.2. Classification (NCBI taxonomy): domain Eukaryota; kingdom Metazoa; phylum Chordata; class Mammalia; order Artiodactyla; family Bovidae; genus Ovis; species Ovis aries. The sequence continues at coordinate 4,143,467 of NC_056070.1, forward strand.
TACATCATAATGATTTTTTACTTTCCTTTTATTTCTCATCTCCAAGGCCTATTTTTAAAAAGTAGCATGTCTATAAATTCAACATTGTTATTTATTGTTAATTAAATCCAGGCATCAAGTAAAAGAAGTTTGGCATCTTCTAGAAATGGGTCAGACTTACAGCTCTACAGGGAAAGAATTAGCTTTATAAAAATATAATCCACTCATTGCTTCAAACTATAGTTAGAGCATAGCACCACTGATTGGAGGAAATGGATTAGTTTTATAAATTTTGACTTATAATCTAAAGTATAAAATATAGAACATGATAGTTTCTCTAAATTAAAATGAACTGAATCTTAGTTATTCCTTTTTTAAAAAATTCAGCATTTTACAGGGTAAATGTAAAGGTGAATCATAACTTAAAGCAAAAAAGATGAAAAATGCAAATGACCGATGATCAGATTTTGAAAGATGGGGTTCATGTCCATTTCCTTCTTTAATGCCAGAATAATAAACTTTAAAAAGCCAAAATCTATAATTCATCATAGATAACAATCTTGGTGATCACTTCTGAGAAATGAATGACCTAAATACTGAGGAGACTTTTTTGAGGGACTGCACACTGTCATTATCAATAGTAGAGTCAGACTTCCCTGGCAATCCAGTGGCTGAGTTCCCTTTGCAGTAGGTGTGGGTTCAATCCTTGGTTGGAAGCTAAGATCCCACAGGCCTCACTAAAAAAAACCCAAAATATAAAACAGAAGCAATATTGTAGCAAATACAAGAAAGACTTTTAAAATGGTCCACATAAAAATCTTAAAAGTGGTTGCTGCTGAGTGCCAAAGGAAACATCTCTTCAGTCCTGGTTCCCTAGCATGTGGTTTGGGGCCCTCATGAAAACTATTCTGCTTCCTTCAGTAAAACTTGGTTTACCTGTTTGGATACACATATACATATTTATTTCAGTTTCAGAAATAAAGGTGCAAACTCATTCATTAGCTTTGGCCATACCTACAAAATAGGATGGAAAATGAAAGCAATGATCTGATTAATGCAGGCGGAAGCACTGAATATTTACTCTTCCCTGAAAGTACTGCCTGAAATTTATAAACAAAAAAAGGATGTTGTAAGGTATCTTTTCCTGAACTCTCCAAACAGTTACTTCAGATTTTCTCCATATATAAAAAAAGCAACGTAAAGTGAAGTCGCCTAGTCGTGTCCAACTCTGTGCGACCCCATGGACTGTAGCCTACCAGGCTCCTACATCCATAGGATTTTCCAGACAAGAGTACTAGAGTGGGTTGCCACTTCCTTCTCCAGGGGATCTTCCCAACCCAGGGATCAAACCCAGGTCTTCTGCGTTACAGGCAGACGCTTTACCATCTGAGCCACCAGGAGAGCCCTTCACCATGTATATTTTTGTTCAAATGCATATGCTATGTTGTGCTGTGCTTACTCACGAAGTTGTGTCTGACCCTGCAATCCCATGGATTGTAGCCCACTGAGCTCCCGCTGTCCATGGGGATTCTCCATGCAAGAATGCTGGAGTGGGTTGCCATTCCTTCCCCTCAAATTTATATATATGATAACAATTGTATTGTTCTCTGAGAGAAGATTTCAGTTCAGTTCAGTCGCTCAGTCATGTCTGATTCTTTGCAACTCCACGGACTGCAGCCCACCAGGCTACCCTGTCCATCCCTAACTCCCAGAGCTTGCTCAAACTCATCCAGTTGGTGATGCCATCCAACCATCTCATCCTCTGTTGTTCCCTTCTCCTTCTACCTTCAATCCTTCCTAGCATCAGGGTCTTTTCTAAGGAATCAGGTCTTCGCATCAGGTGGCCAAAGTATTGGAGTTTCAGCTTCAGCATCAATCCTTCCAATGAATATTCAGGACTGATTTCCTTTAGGATTGACTGGATGGATCTCCTTGCAGTCCAAGGGACTCTCAAGAGTTTTCTCCAACACCACAGTTCAAAAGCATCAATTCTTCAGCACTAACCTGTCCATCCTAAAGGAGATCAGTCCTGGGTGTTCATTGAAAACACTGATGTTGAAGCTGAAACTCCAATACTTTGGCCACCTGATGCAAACAGCTGACTCATTTGAAAAGACCCTGATGCTGGGAAAGATTGAGGGCAGGAGGTGAAGGGGACGACAGAGGATGAGATGGTTGGATGGCATCACCGACTCAATGGACGGGAGTTGGTGATGGACAGGGAGGCCTGGCGTGCTGCAGTTCATGGGGTCGCAAAGAGTCGGACATGACTGAGCGACTGAACTGAACTGAATCTTTCTTTATGGTCCAACTCTCACATCCATACATGACTACTGGAAAAAACATAGCTTTAACTAGACAGACCTTTGTTGGCAAAGTAATGTCTCTGCTTTTTAATATGCCGTGCTTGTCTTCCAAGGAGCAAGCGTCTTTTAATTTTACGGCTGCAGTCACCATCTGCAGTGACTTTGGAGCCCAAGAAAATAAAGTTTGTCGCTGTTTCCATTGTTTCCCCATCTATTTGCTATGAAGTGATGGGACTGGATGCCATGATCTTAGTTTTTTGAATGTTGAATTTTAAGCCAGCTTTTTCACTCTCCTCTTACACTGTCACCAAGAGGCTCTTGAGTTCCTCTTCACTTTCTGCCACAGGGGTGGTGTCATCTGCATATCTGAGGTCATCGATATTTCTCCTAGGAATCTTGACTCCAGCTTGTGCTTCATCCAGCCCAGCGTTTCGCATGATGTACTCTGTATATAAGTTAAATAAGCAGGGTGACAATATACATTCCTGTTGTACTCCCTTCCCAATTTGGAACCGGTCTGTTGTTCCATCTCTGGTTCTAACTGTTGCTTCTTGACCTGCATACACATTTCTCAGGAGGCAGGTAAGGCAGTCTGGTATTCCCATCTCATGAAGAATTTTCCACAGTTTACTGTGATCCACACAGTCAAAGGCTTTGGCATAGTCAATAAAGCAGAAGTAGATGTTTTTCTGAAATTCTCTTGGTTTTTCTATTGCCAACAAATGTTGGCAATTTGATCTCTGGTTCCTCTGCTTTTTCTAAATCCAGCTTGAACATCTGGAAGTTCTTGGTTCCTGTACTGTTGAAGCCTAGCTTGAAGAATTTTGAGCATTAGTTTACTAGCATGTGAAATGAGTGCGATTGTGCAGTAGTTTGAACATTCTTTGGTATTGCTTTTCTTTGAGATTGGAATGAAAACTGACATTTTCCAGTCCTGTGGCCACTACTGAGTTTTCCAAATTTGCTGGCATATTGAGTGCAGCACTTTAACAGCATCATCTTTTAGGATTTGAAATAGTTCTGCTGAAATTCCATCACCTCCATTAGCTTTGTTTGTAGTGATACTTTCCAAGGCCCACTTGACTTTGCACTCCAGGATGTCTGGCTCTAGGTGGGTGATCGCACCATCATGGGTATCTGGTCATGAAGATCTTCTGTGTATTCTTGCCACCTCTTCTTAATTAATATCTTCTGCTTCTGTTAGGTCCATACCATTTCTGTCCTTTATTGAGCCCATCTTTGCATGAAATGTTCCCTTGGTATCTCTAATTTTCTTGAAGAGATCTCTAGTCTTTCCCATCCTATTGTTTTCCTCTATTTCTTTGCATTGATTACTTAGGAAAGGTTTCTTATCTCTCCTTGCTATTCTTTGGAACTCTGCATTCAGATGGATATATCTTTCCTTTTCTCCTTTGCCTTTTGCTTCTCTTCTTTTCTCAGCTATTGGTAAGGCCTCCTCAGCCAGAGGCTGAGCAGATCAGTCTCTGTGGGGTCTCTGGGTCCTGGTGTGCAGCAGGTTTTGTCTGGGCCCTCTGAGCATCTCTGGCAGGTATGGGGTTTTGATTCTAAACACGATTTTGCCAATCCTAACCATCTTGCTGGGATTTCTTCTTTATCATTGGATGTGGTATATCTTTTTTTGGTAGGATCCAAAAAAAAGGATCCAAAATTTTCCTGTCAATGGCTGTTTAGCAGCGAGTTGCGATTTTCGAGTTCTCACGGGAGAAGACGGGCACACTTCCTTCTCCTCCACCATCTTGCATGTAATTTGAAAGAAAACTTAGAGCAACTCTAAGAAGACTTCAGATCCAGCCCACTCAAGAATTAAAAAGAATAAAAAGCCTGGAAAATGTCTTCTTATTTGACAAAGGCTGCATTTCATTTACATCTTGAAGTTCTATCAAATAATTCTGATTATTGACCTTGAGACTACTGTAACAAAATTCTTATTAAAGGACCCAAAAGTATACCCATAAACTTTTTTTCTAAGCCGCCTATTTTTAATCACAAAGATGAAGAAACTAAGCAAACAACATTAGTCTTTTTTATACTCAGATGGTAGGCGTGTGACATGCATGCTCTGACAACTCTTTCCACATCACTGGCAGACATAATTAATTGATCATGATACTCTTCACTGCTCAGACAGGACCCAGGCTCAGAATCTTCCTGAACAGAGTATTACCAATTTAACTCCACACATGAGACAACCGTCTTTGCCGTCCACCTTATATATTAATGCTGAGCAAATATAGGCAGTTAGTTGAATGTTCTACAACATAAAAGACCAAGGGTTCTTGCTACTCTTCCAGTGAAAAAAGTGAAAGTGAAAGTCGCTCAGTCGTGTCTGACTGTTTGCAACCCCAGGGACTTCGTCCATGGAATTCTCCAGGCCAGAATACTGAAGTGGGTAGCCTTTCCCTTCTCCAACCAATCTGCTTTTTACCAGGAGGTGAGTAGCTGGCATTAGGCCTGATCTGTAGAGTAAAAGTATCACTGTGGTAACTGTACCATGTCATTGACCCACAGCCCATCAGTTCAGTCTGTCCTGTTTCCTGCCATGCAGAACTGAAGCCAGCCAACTTAAGGGACCTTCTGAAGGCTGCTGGGACTCAGGTCAGTGGCATAGGCCACTGACACATAGAAGGGACAGGAAAGAGTTTGATTCCCATCTGGAACCACTGGAAAGGGCACCAGTAACTGAAGAGAAAAGACAAGAAGCAAATGGTGATTTACAGATCCAGTCATCAGGGGCAATGTCACCCCACAGTCAGGATGCAAGGGTTAGCCCCACACAGTGTGCTGGGACAGAAGGCAGGAGGGTCCCTGACTTGACATGCCCTGATACCACCTCCTCCTTGGCCATCGCTGTGCGTGTGTATATGTGCTATGAGAGTAACTATAGGCCCTGCTCCCTGCAGCCCAGGATGCTTCCAGATCCCTTACAGCTGTGATGTCATTTGTTTCCCACCCTGGTGGCTCAGAAAGTAGAGAATCTTCCTGCAATGCAGGAGCCCCAGGTTCGATCCCTGGGTTGGGAAGATCCGCTGGAGTAGGGAATGGCAACCCACTCCAGTATTTTTGCTTGGAAAACCCCATGGACAGAGGAGCCTGCTGGACTACAGTCCATGGAGTCACGAAGAGTCAGATACGACAAAGCGACTAACACTTTGACTTTGAATCAGCAGGGAAGCAGGCATTGTGGTCCCCAACTTTACAACCAAAGTGCAATCTTTTGTCAAACAGCACAGAGCTGTTGCGGCCTAAAGTTCATTCCATCTGAAATATCTGCAGGAGGTAATGGAAGATGGATATTTTGGATTATTTCCCATCTGAATGTTCAAATAACTGTGCCCTTCAATACTGGGGTCCAGCCCCAGTTGGATCCAGGGTATCCGAAGCATAGACAGTGTTGGCAACTGAGATTTATTTATTTATTTAGAAATATATAGAGAGATAAGGAAAGAATGTTGCAGTTAAGAAAACAGAGGAGAGAAAGAGGCTGATATTCCTTGGTTTACACAGAAAGCCAATAAAGTCCCAAGACAAGGGACTTACACCATTCATGTAGGCCACAGGTGCCCACTTGAATAGCAGAGGGTGCCCCGCCTTGGGCTCCCTCTCACGTGGGTCTTAGAAGCCCAGGCAGAGAAGTGAACACAGCGATCCCCTGTGCTCTAGGGGATCAGCCTGAAAAAGAGAGAGAAAGAAAGAGAATTGACACGGGGGAGCCAAGCAATGATGAGGCGAGGCCCAAAACTTTATTTTTCCAGGGAGCTTATATACCTTAAGCTCTACATAGAGAATAATGGAAAATACAAAGTCATGCAGGGTCAGCAGCCCTGACCCTTATCAAGACCAGGCTTTCTCTCTGCATACCTATCTGTATACACAGGTCTTAGGTGATTTACATCATCTTCTGGCCAGGAGGCCTATTAGCATTTTATGACCCTTTTCTGATAAGGGTCCGTCAACCAGAAAACTTATTTGCCCTAAAAGTGTTGTTCTTTCCAAAGTCTGGTGCCACTCTCAGAAAGCACTAAATAAAGTTACATTCTTACATAACAAGGACACAACAATTTATAACAAAGAAAGAAGAGTACAGTGATTTATAACAAAGAGAAAATTCATTAACTCAAAAGTCTAGTATTGCTAACATCAAAACTACTATATTCCTATTTCTGCATCCCAATTACATTGATTAATATCCTCCCAGGTGCCTAAAAGATAAAGGATATGGAGGTCTGGTGGCAATCATTAACTCAACAATGAAACTCTTCACCAATATAATTCTTAGCTCTTTAAAAGACTCTCTATCTTTAAGATGTTTTAAGCTTCCCATGCCTCTCCCAGTTGGGAGGCTGTAAACAATCACATGCGTAGTTGTAAAAGTCTGGGTAAACCTGTCAGGCAAGTTAGAGAGCCATCAGAGGGGTTTGAGCTGAGACACTCCTTTTATATGCAGGAGACTAACTGGAGCTCTAAGTTAACTTTTTCCAGAGAAAGGTGGTCAGGGATAGCCCCCTGTTAATGTCAGAAGAGTGTAGTATAGCAGACAGTAAACAGACAGATTTTGGTTTCAGGGTAGATGCTCGGGCAGAGGACCCCTTGAGACCTGACTCACCTTTGCCTGTCAGGCCTCTTCCTCATGACCTTTGTCATGGGTGGGATCTCCAGTGCTGTTCCCGGCACTTCAGAGCCTTGCATGCACAGAACAGCTTGCAGTGGGCTGGTGAACCAGACGCCATGTCCCAGACAGGGTGGTGAAGGTGGCTCCCCGACCCCCTAACCCAGAGTAGCTTCCAAATCATCAATAGTAGACATGCCGCCTGGCCCTCAGTTATTGAAGGAGACTTTCTGTTCATCTTTCTGACAGCTGGTGACCCTGTTGCAGATGTGGGTTGTCCCTCTGTATTTCACGATAAAACTTTACTGGTGGCGATTTCTCTCTATGTGGGGGATGTTCTCAGTTATTACCAGCTACATCCTCTTCAGAGCTACCCGAAAACCCCTTTCAGGGAGAACACCACGGTATGTATTTCATTCATTCCTTCCTCAGCACACCCTTCATTTCAACCATTAGAAAGTATATTTAATTTCCTTTTTCCTGATGGGGGGTAGGGTATTACACCTCTTTGACCCTTTGTTGCAAAACTGTTTGGAGACTTGCTCTACTGCTGTGCATTCACGTTCATATTTAATGGGGATTCAGACATGCCTGTAAATTTTATAGTTTTAGACAATAGCTAGTAAAGGCCAGGAGGAAGAGAAGTGAAACCATTGTTTAAATTTTCTAGAGCACTATTTGCATGTTGATCTTTAGCTCAGCATTTTATAGGGTTCTATGCTAAGTCAGGTCACAGACATTTTATCATAACGTAAGAGTTAGAAGTTTGTACTTCTAACAACTACATACATATTTCACATCGATAAATCATAAGCAACAGACAAGCTATTACTCACATAACAAATGAGGCTTTACTATTCCAACGCTCACTTTAGTTACCACTGCCAACCTCTTGGAGAAGGCAGTGGCGCCCACTCCAGTACTCTTGCCTGGAAAATCCCATGGATTGAGGAGCCTGGTGGGCTACAGTCCATGAGGTCGCTAAGAGTTGGACACGACTGAGTGACTTCACTTTCACTTTTCACTTTCATGCTTTGGAGAAGGAAATGGCAACCCACTCCAGTGTTCTTGCCTGGAGAATCCCAGGGACGGGGGAGCCTGGTGGGCTGCCATCTATGGGGTCGCACAGAGTTGAACACGACTGAAGTGACTTAGCAGCAGCAGCAGCAGCAGCCAACCTCTTGAAATGTATATAATTCCATCAGATCATTCACTAATCTTACAAAGGGTTTATAATCTCATAATGTGTCCACAAATTTGTTCTTGCTCTCTGTGTTCTATAGACAAGATCTGAATCCAATTCAGATAAAACTGATGCGATAAAGAGAAAATGTGTAGTGTTCAGTGGTAATAAGACAATGTCAGGTTTTGATCTGTGTTGGAGAATAAATCAGAAGTGTCCATGAAATATTTTTGTGATTATTTAGCCATTTGCATGCTTGTTTGTAATCCTCTAGAGAAGTGGGAGAGGCAGATATCAACTTTTACTTCTGCTCTAGAGAAGGAGAATATATTCAGTGAGAGAAACCAGATAAATAAATGTAATGATGAAAGCTGACGTTCAAGTAAATGAATTTCAGGTTTATGAGTGTTTTAGTTTAATCCCACCTAGGGAACAGCTTTAGGGTGATATTAAAAAATCTTCTAAGCTGGCCAGTTTAGGGCTTTACACAGCCTTTGTCGGGCCTGGCTTACCCATCAGCAAATGAGCATACAGTACCCTTTCTCCTTCTTACAAAATGCTATACACTTTATAAATTGTTTAAGACTTGTGAAAGAGATCTACATTTTGAATGAATTGAAATGTACTTGTTTTCATCTCCTGAATGCAATTAACATTCTGTTTCAGTGAGAATGCTTCATTTTTCTACTGTTTAATGACTTGCCTGGGCTAAACACTGAGCTATTTCTCTGCCCGTGAAGAGGAACTCCAATACCTAAAACACCTCCTGACGCTTCATTGCTCCTGTATCTCAGATGGCCAGAGCCCCATGCCCTCCGCTGCTCCTCCTCCAGCTCCTTCCTGCCCCTCAGCTCCTAGCTTTGGCACAGTCTGAGAGCCAAGATGCTCCCACTAACAATGGGAGTATCATATTAGGGCTCCATTCCTTCCAGAAAAGCAGTCTGGATAAAGAAGCTCCGGGTGATGAGAAATAGTATGCCCTAAGGGTCTTTATGGATGCTTGCTTCCTCATCACATGATAGGTGAGTCTCACTGTGTTCCATTTGGAAGTGGAGGACTTCATGACAAGTGAGGAAAGCTGGTCAGAGCAGATTCGCATGGTGCAGAGGGCAAACCCAGGAGGCATCTCTAGTACCAATGCAGTTTAAAAACTGGTTATTCCTCTCCCAGAGTATACCAAGGCCCTGCTGTGGGAGAGAGGACAGAGGAAGGGAAGTGGGTTTCCTCTCTACTACAGTCAGATTTCGGTCAAGCAATATTCAGGCTCAAACACAGGCCACAGGCCAGCCACAAAGAGCTGGGACCGATCACATCAATTCCAGCTCACAGCCAAGCTTCCCTTTGTGGAGGCTGCTCTGACACGAATGCAGTTTCTAATCTGGCATATCTATTTCCAGTGTAATTTGCATAGCAAGGGAGTTCTGGGCTCTACAAACGCATACTGCCAATAAACAGGAAGGTTTGAGTGGGTGAAGGGAAGCGTAGGTTTGGAAAACATAACACATCTATTACAATATGACATACTGAACATTTAACACGTCAGTTCTTTTAAATATGACTACATTTTTTTCACATAATCTTTAGGACAGCTTTAGGAGCTGGTGTTACCTGCCCCCCTCCCCCACTTCATAAATGAAGAAATTGTAGGAAGAAAAGCTAAGCAGGGGGCCACAGTCCCACAGGCAGTAAGTCAGGGAGCCCAGAATCAAGCCACAGACTGCTGCTGCTGCTGCTGCTCCGTCGCTTCAGTTGTGTCCGACTCTGTGCGACCCCATAGACAGCAGCCCACCAGGCTCCCCTGTCCCTGGGATTCTCCAGGCAAGAATACTGGAGTGGGTTGCCATTTCCTTCTCCAATGCATGAAAAGCCAAAGGGAAGTCACTCAGTCATGCCCGACTCTTAGTGACCCCATGGACTGCAGCCCACCAGGCTCCTCCATCCATGGGATTTTCCAGGCAAGAGTACTGGAGTGGGGTGCCATTGCCTTCTCCGAAGCCACAGACTACTGGAGTGCAAAGCCCCTGCCCCAGGAGCATGTTGCGGCTTAGTTATGGAAACCAGCTGCTTTGCATAGAGAAAGCCTGTAGTTCAAACCATTAGTAAGCAGACACACCTCTAATGCTGGCACAGCCTTGAGCAGGGACCCTCACGGCAGAGAATATGTGTGGAGTTGAAGGAAGCCCACTCTGGTGCTAACAGGTGTTGTGAGGGTGGAGGGAAGATCCTCTTAGAGCAGCCACTTTTCCCACATCGCCATTTTTGGCAGCATTAACTTCTGCCTTTATCTCATGCACTGAGCAGTGCTCCACAGTGCTCAGCACCAAGTAATAAGGGCCAGTAGCCCAAGGAGCCACTGTGGCAGAAAGACCCCCAAAGTCCTCTCTGGCCCCTTTTATAGGTGACACAACCTCACAGTCGCTTGAGACACCTTCTGCAGCCCCTGGGAGTTTCCTGCTCCAGGTAACTCCGATTGCTGACCCCCTCGATGGGACAGGACTACACCTATAGGCAAATGCTGTCTAGATAATGGTGGTATGTCAATCGCTTGAAGCAGAGAAAGCATTTCACCATAGAAATAACGTAAATGACAAGTCATTTCTCAGATAAGGTCACAAATCCTCATTTAAATCATAATGTTTCATAAGATCCCTTTTAACTGGGACTCACAGTGAAGCACAGCATTTTTTAAAATAACACTGGCTCCAGGCACACCCTGGGAAATTCCCAACCCACGCCCACTCTAGTCCAAACCAGCTTACCAAGCTGCCTGGAAGCATAGTCCACAGCAATGCTGGTGCCAAAGCCATGCCTCCTAATTCATAGAAACAAACACAAAAAGTCAAATAGAGACAAAGGATTTTTTTTTTTTTCCAAAAGAACAAAACAAGATAAAACTCCAGGAAAAAAAAAATAATGAAACAGAGATAAGCAATTTGTCTGATAAAGAGTTCAGTGATGGTCATAAAAATGCTCACAAATCTCAGAAGAATGGAGTAACACAGGGAGAACTTCAACAAATAGTTAGAAAATATAAAAGCACCAATCAGAGCTGAAGGATATAATAACTGAAACAAAAAGTACCCTAGAGGGCATCAATAGCAGACTAGATGGTGCAGCGGAATGGATCCGTGACTGGAAGACAGTAGAAGTCCTTGAGTCAGAACAACAACAACAAAAAGAATTTTTTACAGTGAGGATACATTAAGGGGCCTCTGAGACAACCTCAAGTATACTAACATTCACACTATGGGAGTCTGAGAAGGAGAAGAAAGAAAATGACAGAAAACGTCTTTGAAGAAAAACTCCCTAAGCCGGGGAAAGGGAACATATACAGGTCCAGGAAGCACAGAGAATCCAAAGCGTGCTGAACCCAAAGCGATCCACATCAACACAAACCACAGTTGAAATGGCAAAAGTTAAAGATAATGAGAAAATTTGGAAGACAAAGAAAATGAGTGACATACCGGTGCAGTTCAGTTCAGTCGCTCAGTCGTGTCCGACTCTTTGTGACCCCATGAATCGCAGCACGCCAGGCCTCCCTGTCCATCACCAACTCCCGGAGTTCACTCAGACTCACGCCCATCGAGTCCATGATGCCATCCAGCCATCTCATCCTCTGTCGTCCCCTTCTCCTCCTGCCCCCAATCCCTGGAACCCTCCTAAAGCTATAAATTGATTTTTCAGCAGAAACTTTACAAGCCAAAAGAGAGTGTCAGGATATATTTAAAGGGCTAAAAGGATTTTTTTTTTAGTTGCAAACAAGAATACTCTTCCCAACAAGGTAATTTCTCCTTCAGAATCAAAGGAGAAATAAAGAGGTTCCCAGATAAGCTAAAACTAAGAGTTCATCACCACTAAACTAGCCTCACAAGAAATGTTGAAGGGTTTTCTTTAAGTGGAGAACAACTAGCCGTAACTAGAAGTAAGAAAATATTTGAAGGAAAAAACTCACTGATAAAGGTAAATCCACTGGTGAAGGCACCAATATGAAGATGAAAGGACAAAATCTGTAAAATAAATTACAACTACAATGAGTAGTTAAGGGATACACAAAGCAAAAAGGTATAAAATATGATGTCAAACCCATAAAACATGGGCTGGAGAGGAGTAGAAATGTAACACTTTTAGAATGCATTCAAATAAGTGACCATCAGTTCAAAACAAATCCCTATATATATATTTATACACAGGCCCATAATATATGAAGCTCATGAACCACAAACCAAAAACCCACAGTAGATATACCAAAGAAATGAAGTGAAAAGAACTCTAAGCAAACACTAAAGAAAATCACTAAACTGTAAGGGAAGAGAATAAAAGAAGGAGAAAGGAACTATAAAAATGACCAAAAAACAATTCACAAAATGGCAGTAAATATATATATGAGAACTTTAAATGTAAATAGACTAAATACTCAATTACAGGACATAGGGTGATTGAATGGATTAAAAACTCAGACCCATCTATATGCTAGCTTCAAGAGATACACATCAGATCTAAAAACACACAGGGACTGAAAGTGAAAAGATGGAAAATACATTCCTTCTAAATGGAAAGTGAAAGAAAGCTAGGATACCAATATTTACATCAGAAATGATAGACTCTAAAACAAAGACCAAAACAAAAGACAAAGACTACAAAATGATAAAGGGGTCAGTCCAAGAAAAGAATCTAACATTTGGGAATATTTATGCACCTAAGTTCGGAGAAGGCGATGGCACCCCACTCCAGTACTCTTGCCTGGAAAATCCCATGGACAGAGGAGCCTGGTGGGCTATGGTCCATGGGGTCGAGAAGAGTCGGACATGACTGAGTGACTTCCCTTTTACTTTTCACTTTCGTGCATTGGAGAAGGAAATGGCAACCCACTCCAGTGTTCTTGCCTGGAGAGTCCCAGGGATGGGGGAGCCTGGTGGGCTGCTGTCTATGGGGTCGCACAGAGTCAGACACGACTGAGGTGACTTAGCATCATGCACCTAAGATAGGAGCACCTAAATACATATAGCACATATTAACAGACATAAAGGGAGAGATTGACAGCAATACTGTATTAGCAGGACTTTAATATTTCATTTATATCAATAGATCACCCAGATAGAAAATCAGTCAGGAAATATGGGCCTTAAATGATTAGATCAGATGAACTTAATAGATGTGTATACAACATTGCATCCAAAAACTGCAGAATACAAATTCTTTTCAAGGGCACATGGAACATTCTCCAGGATAGATAACGTGCTAGGCCATATGTCAAACAAGTGTCAATAAACTAAGAAGATCAACATCATATCAAGTATCTTTTCTAATCATAATAATATAAAAATAGAAATCAACTCCAGGAAGAAATCTGGAAAAAAATGCAAACATATAGATACTCAACAATGTGCTACTAAACAACCAATGGATGAAAATGGAATCACAAAGGTCCAAAACTTATGGGATGCAGCAAATCAGGTTTAAGAGGAAAGTTTATAAGAATACAGGTGTACCTCAAGAAACAAGAAGAATCTCAAATAAACAACTTGAAGTCTAAAGGAACCAGAAAAAAGAAGAACAGGCAAAGCCCACAGTTAGTAAAAGAGTGAAAATAATAAAAAGCAAAGTGAAAATGAATGCAATAGGGACTTTTAAAGATAAAAGAGATCAACAAAACCAAGAGATGTTTCTTTGAAAAGAGACGAAATTGATGAATCTTTAGCCAGTCTCATCAAGAAAAAGAGAGGGCCCAAATAAAATCAGAAATGAAACAGGAGAAATTACAACCATAAACATACAATCATAAGAGACTACTACAAACAACCATATGCCAGCAAATTAGACAACCTAGAAGAAATGGATAAATAGCTAGAAACATATAGTCTTCCAAGACTGAATCAACATAAAATAGAGAATCTGAATAGACCAATTACTGGTAATAAAATTGAATCAGTAATCAAAAAGCTTCCAACAAACAAAAATCCAGGACAAGATGGTTTCACAGGGAATTCTACCAAACATTTAAAGAAGAGCTAAACTTCTCAAATTATTCAAAAAAAAAAAAGAGAGAGAGACAGAAGGGAACACTCTCAAACTCAATCTATAAGGCCAGTATTACCCTGATACCAAAACCAAACAAAAACACTACCAAAAAAGAAAATTACAGGTCAGTATCCCTGATGATCATAGATGCAAATATCCTCAAAAAATGTTAGGAATTCAAATTCAACAGTACATTGAAAAGAATCATACAACATGATCAAGTGGGATTTACTCCAAGGATGCAGGGACAGTTCAACATCCACAAATCAATCAACACGATAAAGAGCATTAAATAAACAAATGATAAAAAATCACATGGTCACCTCAATGGGTTCAGAAAAAGCACTTGACAAAATTTAACATCCATTTATAAAAATTCTCAACAAAGTGGGTATAGGGGGAACATGCCTCAACATAATAAATACTATGACAAACCCACAGTTAACCTCATATTCAAACAGTGAAAACCTGATCTTCTAAGATCAGGAACAAAGCAAGGGTACACACTGTCATCACTTTTATTCAATTCAGTTTTGGCAGTCCTAGCCGTAGCAATCAGAGAAGAAAAAGAAATAAAAGAAATCTAAATGGGAAAGGAAGAAGTGAAACTGCCGCTGTTGGCAGATGACATAGTACTACACACAGAAAATCCTAAAGATGCCGCTGGAAAACTGCTAGAACGCATTAATGAATTTGGTGAAGTTTCAGGATATAAAATGAATACAAAGAAACGTGTTGCATTTCTATATACTAGCAATGAACTATGAAACATAGAAAGTAAGGAAACAGTCCCATTTATCACAGCATCAAAAAGAATAAAATATCTAGGAATAACCTACCTAAGGAAGTAAAAGACCTGTACTTGGAAAATTCTAAGACAATGATAAAATAAATTGAAGATGACACAAGTAAATAGAAAGATATACCCATCTTATGAACTGGGAGAATTTATATTGTTAAAAATCCACACTACCCAAGGCAATCCACAGATTCAATGCAATCCTTATTAAAATACCAATGGCATTTTTCACAAATAGTCCTAAAATTTGTATGGAACCACAAAAGACTCCAGATAGCTAAAACAATCTTGAGAAAGAAGAACAGGGCTGGAGGTATCACACTCGCTGATTTCAAACCAAACTACAAAGCTATAGTAATCAAAACAGTATGGTACTGGCAGAAACAGACATTTAGATCAATGAAATAGAGTAGAGAGTGCAGAAATAAACCCACACTAATGTGATCAATTAATCTACAATAAAGGAGGCAAGAAAATACAATGAAGAAAAGACAGTCTCTTTAGTAAATGGTGTTGGGAAAACCAGACAGCTACATGTTAAAGAAAGAAACGACACCATTTTCTTATACTATATACAAAAATAAAATGGATTGAAGGCTTAAGTGTAAGATCTGAAACCATAAAAATCCTAGAAGAAAACATAGTCAGGACACACTTTGGCATCAGTCTTTGCCATGTTTTTTGATCTGTCTTCTCAGGCAAGGGCAACGAAAGCAAAAGTAAACAAATGGGACCACATCAAGCTAAGAAGTTTTTACGTGGCAGTAGAAGCCATCAACAAAAATGAAAAGGTAACCGACTGAATGGGAGAAGATACTTGAAAATGATATGTTCAATAAGGGGTTTATCTCCAAATATATGAAGAACTCATACAACTCTATATTAAAAAACCAAACAATTCATTTTAAAAATGGGCCAAGGGCCTGAATAGACATCTTCCCAAAGAAGGCATACAAGTGGCCAACAGGCACATGAAAAGATGCTCATCAGTCATCTGGGGAAATCAAATCACGTGGAAATCAAAACCACAATGAAATATTATCTCACATCTGTCAGAATCGTGATTATCAAAAAGACAAGAAATAATTAGTGCTGGCAAGATTGTGAAGAAAAGGGAGCCCCTTGTGCCCTTTGGACGGGACTGTAAATTGTTGGAGCCACTATTTGTGGCTTTCCACTGTTTGTTGGAAAACAGTATGGAGATTCCTAAAAAACAGCAACAACAACAACAACAACAAAACCAATGTTTAAAACAATTACCTTACCATCTGGCAGTTTTTCTCTGGAGTATGGCTTGGGTAAAAGCACCAACTTAAAAACATGTGCTCAGCCCCCCTGTTCATTGCAATATTATTTACAATAGCCAAAATATGGAAGCAGCCTAGGTGTTCCTTGATAGATTAATAGATAAGGAAGAGGAAGTGTACACGTAAAATGGAATAGTACTCAGCCATTAGAAAGACCAAAGTTTGCATATTTTGAGAACATGGATGGACCTAGAAAGCTATGCTAAGTTTAGAAGTCAGACAAAGACAAATATCATATACCACTTACATGTGGAATATAAAAAAAAATGAACAAACATAAAACAGAAACAGTCATAGATACAGAGAACAAAATAGATGTTGCCACAGGGGGAGGGAGTGGGGGAATGAAATGGGTGAAAGGGATTAAGAAGCACAAACATCAAGTTACCAAAAAAGGAAGTTTCAGGGACGTAATATATAGGCATACCTTTTGGGTCAGGTTCCAGAGCACTGCAATAAAGTGGCTATCACACCCGAGCAAGTCACAAGTTTTTTGGTTTCCCTGTACATATAAAAGTTTATGCTATGTATGTTGATACTACACTGTAGCCTATTAAGTGTGTGACAGAATTATATCCAAAAAAATGATGTACATTTCTTTATTTTAAAATCTCTATTGTTAAAAAATGCTAACCATCACCTGAGCCTTCAAGGAGTTGTAATCTTGTTCCTAGTGGAAGGTCTCGCCTCCAAGTTGGCGGCTGCTGACCGGATTGGTGGTCGCTGAAGGTCGGGTTAGCTGCGGCAATTTCTTCTAGTAAGACAGTGATGTCTGCTGCATTGATTGACTCTTTCCTGAACGATTTCTCTGTAGCACGTGGTGCTGTTTGATAGCATTTTACCCACATAGAACTCCTTTCAAAACTGGAGTCAGTCTTCTCACACCCTGCTGCTTCTTTAGCAACTAAGTTTATGTCACATTCTAAACCCTTTGTTATTTCAGCAGTCTTCACAGCATCTTCACCAGGAGTAGATTCCATCCCAAGAAACGACTTCCTTCACTTCTCCATAAGAAGCAACTCCTCATTTGTTTCATCATGAGGCTGCAGCAGCTCTTCAGGCTCCACTTTGCATTCTAGCTGCCTTGCTATTTCCACCACATCTGCAGCTCCTTCCTCCACTAAAGGCTTAAATTCCTCCAAGTCACTCGTGAGGGATAGAATCAACTTCTTCCAAACTCCTGTCAGTGTTGATATTCTGACCTCTTCCCGTGAACCACAAGTGTTCTTAATGGCATCTAGAATGGTGAATCCTTCCCGGAAGGCTTTTTATTTACTTTGCCCAGATCCATCAGAGGAATCACCATTTATGACAGCTGTAGCCTTATGAAATGTACTTCTTAACTAATAAGAATTGAAATTCAAAATCGGTCCTTGATTCATGGGCCAAAGAATGGATGTGTTACAGGCATAAAAGCATTAATCTCATTGTACATCTCAATCAGAGCTCTTGAATGACCGGGTGCATTGTCAATGAGCAGGAATATTATGAATCTTTTTCCCTGGGGGTTAGTAAGTAGTCAGCAAACCATGTTGCAAACAGATGTGCTGCCATCGAGGCTTTGCTGTTCCATTTATATAGCAAAAGCAGAGTAGTGTGTTAGTCGCTCAGTCGTGCCCGACTCTTTGTGACCCCATGGACTGCAGTCCACCAGGCTCCTCTGTCCATGAGATTTTCCAGGCAAGGATACCGGAGTGAGTTGCCATTTCCTTCTCCAGGGCATCTTCCCAACCCAGGGATCGAACCCAGGTCTCCTGCACTGCAGGCAGATTCTTTACCGACTGAGCTACAAGGGAAGCCCAAAGCAGAGTAGACCAAGCATAATTCTTCAGGACCCTAAGATTTTCAAATCTTAGGCTTCTACTGAGAGTCACCAGCTACATAAGACCCTAACAAGAGAGTCAGCCTGTCATTCGAAGCTTTGAAGCCAGGCATTGTCTTCTCCTCTCTAAGTACGAAAGTCCTAGATGGCATCTTCCCATAGAAGGCTGTTTTGTCTGTGATGAAAATCTGTTGTTAAGTCACTAAGTCATTTCTGACTTTTTGCGACCCCATGGACTATAGCCCACCAGGCTCCTCTGTCCATGGGATTTCCCAGACAAGAATACTGGAGTGGATCCCATTTCCTTCTCCAGGGGATGTTCCCAACCCAGGGAGGGAACCCATGTCCCCTGCTTGGCAGGTGGACTCTTTGCCACGGAGCCACTAGAGAAGCCCCTATTTACTGTTGCCACCATCGCTAATTATCTTAGCTACATCTTCTGGGAAGCTCTCTGCTGCTGCACCAGCCCTGGCTGCCTCACCTCGCGCCTCTGCTGTGGAGACAGGCTCTTTCCTGACACGTCTCATGACCCAACCTCTGCTGGCTTCAGACTTTTCCTCTGCAGCTTCCTCACCTCTCGGCCTTCAGGAAACTGAAGAGAGTGAGGGCCTTGCTCTGGATTAGGCCTTGGCTTAAGAGAGAGAATCAATGTTGCGGCTGGTTTGACCTTCTTTCCAGACCACTGCCGCTTTCTCCATATCAGCAGTAAAGCTGTGTCACTTTCGTTTGTATATTCACTGGAGCAGCACTTTTCATTTCCTTCAAGCATTTTCCTCTGCATACATAACTTGGCTCACTGATGCAAGAGGCCTAAGTTTTCGGCCAGTTTCTACTTTTGACATGCCTTCCTCACTAAGCTTAATCGTTTCTAGCTTTTGATTTTAAGTGAGAGGTATGCAGCTCTTCCTTTCACTTGAACAATGGGGCCACTGTGGGATTGTTAATTGGCCTGATTTCGATGTTGTTGTGTCCCAGGGAATAGGGAGGCCTGAGAAGAAGGAGAAAGGGAAAAGCCAAGCAGTGGTAAAGTCAAAACACACTACTTTTATCAGTTGAGGTTGCCATGTTACATGTGCGTGGTTTGTGGTGCCCCAAAACAATTATAACAGTGACACCAAAGCTCACTGATCACAGATCACCAAAACAAATATGATAATCATGTAAAAGTTTGGAATCTTGTAAGAATTAGCAAAATGGGGCACAGAGACACAAAGTGAGGAAGTGCTGTTGGAAAAGTGGTCCCTACAGACCTCCTCAACAAAGGGTTAACACAGACCTTCTGTTTAATGATAATAATGCAGTGTTTGCAAAGTGTAATAAAGCTAGGTCTGCCTGTATAGTTGGTAAAATCATGATAACTATGGCAATAGACGGTAACTAGATTCCTAGTGGTGGTGGTTTTGTAATACATAGAAACATCAAATCACTATGCTGTACGCCTGAAAGTAATATAAAGCCATAAGTCAGCTATACTTTAATAAAAATTTTAATACATAAATAAAATAACGCTGAAACATTGGATCAGTAATAATATAGAACATAAGCATTTGGTGCGATGGCTCCAACAGGGAGGAAGCCAGGGAAGGTGAGATTTGGGGACAGGGCTCCAGGGGTCAGAGGCGAAAGCGTGAGGCCCTGTCTCCAGAGGGAGATTCTGAATGAAGTTTGGGGAGAAATGCAGGAGAGGGGTTCCAGAGAAGGAGGCGGGAAGGGGCTGAGGGCAAACGGGGAGCCCTCCCCTCGTGTGCAGTGTGCCAGCACCCCCTTCGCTCCTCCGGGCCCCCAGCACCCCCTCCTTCCAGCCCCTGCGTGTTCGGAACCAGGAATGGAGCCGCGCCGCAGCCCCAGCCCAGGCTCTCTCAGGCAGGAAGCAGCAGGCGGTTTTCCTAAGAGCTTTTCCTGCCTGGAGCAGGGGGAGCAGAAAGGACCCACGGCTCCTTGCACATGGGCTCCGTCCTTGCCCTGCATCCCCACCCTCTCACTTCCCCATGTGGACCCTGCGGGAAGGCGGAAGCCCTGAAAGCCACGTGGTGAGCGTGGGACAGACACAGGGCCCGGCCACGCAGCGCAGGAAACAAGTGCGCCGGCTCCTGCTCCAGGGCTGCGGGGCCGCGTGAGTGAGGCCGCGCGAGGGCCGGGGCAGCGCGGGCGGGAAGCGAGAGGCTCCGGGGAGGACAGCTCCCATCGCTCGCTCGCCTCCAAGGACTCCTGCCAAAGCCACTGTAAGCCAATCAGAGAGGGAGGTCGACAGGGCCTCGTGTAGAATAACTGGTCCCGAAGGTCACCTTTCCATGAGGACATAAGTCGCAATGAATTTATATACGCATGCTATGCTACGCTAAGTCACTTCAGTCGTGTCCGACTCTGTGCGACCCCATAGATGGCAGCCCACCCAGGCTCCCCCATCCCTGGGATTCTCCAGGCGTATATACATAGAAACACACGTGCTTGATAGTGCTGTCTATATATTGCTTGCTGATAGTATATTAAAACTCTAGATTATCATGGAGTTTAGCTGATATGATATATTCATGTTCTGTGTATTGTAAATTGAACAGAATTTTAGAAACTAAAAACTGACTTATAACAATGTTTGAAAAAGAGAAAATATTTTCTAATATATCATGTTTGGTGCATCTCCCCATTTTTCACTCCACAGATTGGTTTACAAATGGTTTCTTCTAATCTACAAACTCAGCTATGCATTTGGTGTTGTGGGTTATTTGGCTATCATATTTACAATGTGTGGATTCCATTTATTTTTCAGGTAAGTATCTCCAATTAAGATACTGATGTCTCTAAGCACTTACTTGTAGCATTAACCTGGTCAAGTTCTCAGTGTCTGGAAGCCACATTTGGCCCTGCAATTTTCCAGGGACACACTGTTTATAGTACTATCACTGGTATCATAGATGCCACTGGGGGAAACTAGTAAAAGGAAGAGAACACTCAGATTTCAAAGGTTTTAAAAATTATAAGCTTTAAAGACATCATCATTCAAAGCTGGCCTATATTTGTTGGAGCAATTCTTATTGAGCTAAGAAGTTCCCTTCCACAAAATTCTTAACTGTCATATCCCTCTATAGACCTTTCTTCTTTAAGCCCCTAGAACTATGCTATCCAATACAGTAGCTGCCAACCCATGTAACTGCTGAGCACTTAAAATATCAAGTAAGAGGTGCTGTAAGTCTAAAATACACATTGAGTTTCAAAGACCGTATAAGAAAATCATTTTATGATTACATGAGATGACAGTACTCTGGATGTTTTAGTGAAATTATTTGATCTGTTTCTTTTTACCTTTTATTTGTGGCTATAAGAATTTTTTTTAATTATGTCCAATCTGTATTTCCGTTGGACAGCCCTGCTCTAGAATTTTGTTTCTGCTCTAAATCTCTTCTGCTGGAGGCATTTAGTCAAAGAAGAAACTGAGTTCTTAGACATCGAAAGAGAAGTGAAGAGGTAGCAGGGCAGCAAAGTCTAGGGAGAAATAAAGGAAATTGGGATAATAATATCCATGACTCAGAATCCTGTTTCCACTGGGAAGATGGCTGCTGAGACCGCGCTGTGAGTGAGGTTCTCAGGGGCAGAGCTGTGTGTTGGAAAGGAAGTGTGAGACATACCACTGTGGATGGTGGACATACTAGCTGTGGAAAACCACTCAAAATCCCTGGAACATCTCTCACGTCAAAATTCCTCTAACTCTGGAACTTCCTCGGTGGTCCTGTGCTTGGAACTCCAACTGGGGGTGCAGGTTCGATCTCTGGTCAGTGACCCAAGATCCCACAGGCCACGTGACCAAAAACACTTAATCTAAATCTCTGGAACCTTAGAAATTTGAAAGGCAGAAGTTAGCTACCCATAAGTCATAAAATAAGGAAGAAAACTGGATGGAGACCCATCCCTGGGGGGAAGGGCTCTTCCTATGGCAACACAGCAATCTGATTTCATAAATATTTCATGCAATTTTCAGAGAGGGAACTCCCACCATTCCCTAGGAGGAAAGGGATAGAATACAACTGTCCCGATCTATTATTATTTGTTTACACATAGAAAGACACTGAATTATTCTTTCAGCATACTGTCTATATTACTTTAATGTATGTAAAATATTTTTTTACTTTTATGAAGTCACTTGGGACTGTAGTTACCCCCAAATTATTATCTGTATGATTTTAAGATCCTTATCCAGGAATTCTCTTATAATGAGGTATATGAAGAACCTAACCCTTCAGATGGGAAATGAAGTGAGAATCGTTCAGTCGTGTCTAACTTTACAAACCCGTGGACTATATGTAGCCTGCCAGACTCCTCTATCCATGGAATTCTCCAGGCCAGAATACTGGAGTGGGTAGCCTCTCCAGGGGACCTTCCCAATCCAGGGATTAGGGAACCCAGGTCTCCCACATTGCAGGCAAATTCTTTACCAGCTGAACCACCAGGGAAGCCCTCAGATGGGAAGGAGCTATTTTTTTTCACTACTAATTGTCGTTGAGCACAATTGTATTGAGATTCTTTTCTGTGGAACTACAAGTTCGTCGCTACACTTTTTATCGATTAGATTATAAATCCATGCTCCCCTGGGCAGAGAGGGAAGGTCATCTTCATTCTTCGCCACTGCCCCAGTTTTCAGATCTTGGAAGGATGAAGCTGCCCACTGTGTTGGAACGCCCAGTTCACAAGACCAAAAGACCTCTGCCCTCCAGGTCTGCACAGCTTGTACCGTTTCCTCCTCAAGTGAACAGAGCACAGAAACAGCCAGTAGAGGGTTCCGGAGAGAGGGACTCCCACCTCCCCTCCTCTTTCCATGTCCTTCCTGCCTCTGGCAGACCCACCGACTCTCATTGCTAGTATTAGAGACTCTTGCAGAGGGAGCAAATCGAAAGTGTGATCATTAAGATCCAGCTACTACATCAGGAGCTAATCATTCACTTTTTAAAGAAACCTTATGGATTTCCCTTGTGGCTCAGACGGCAAAGCGTCTGCCTACAATGCAGGAGACCTGAGTTCAATCCCTGGGTTGGGAAGATCCTCTGGAGAAGGCAATGGCAACCCACTCCAGTACTCTTGCCTGGAAAATCCCATGGATGGAGGAGTGTGGAAGGCTAAAGTCCATGGGGTCACAAAGAGTCGGACACAACTGAGCAACTTCACTTGGTCACTTACCTTTAAGAAAAGAAGGTGGTGGGCGGGGGTGGGGAAGGGGCTGATTCACATTTGTTATATGGCAGAAACCAACGCAACATTGTAAAGCAATTATCCTCCAATTAAAAATAAATTTAAAAATAAAGAAATAGCAGTTGTTGTAGAGAATCCTAGTGTATTTGAAATATCCAACTTGCAAAATAAAAATTTTTTTATTAACACATAGCAACTATGGCATAGTAACAAATGACCTCAAAATGTGAGCTTGATTCCTGGTACCAACTGTCAGGTTAAGCAATCATTTTTCCTAAGTCTCCATTTTTCAAACCAAAGTAGGGCTAATGATACCTATCTCCAATATTTTTAGGTAAGATTAAGTATTTGAAAGTATTCTATAAAATCTAAGTTTGATCACAGGGATTAAACTTCTCAGCCCTAGCTACTGTTCAGACCCCACCCCAAGCCACTTAAATTAGAGCCCTAGAAGATAGGCTTGTGTATTAGTATATACTTTAAATCTCCCCCCAGGTAATCCTAACATACAGTTAGGGCTGAGAACCATTGAACTATTAAAGAGGTTCCTAATGTTAGCTCCCCACTGCAATCATCCTTGTCTGGAGAGCCTCCAAAAATATTGCTGCATGGGCCCCACCTCCAGAGAGCTGATGTAATTGGCCCAGGGTGTAGCCTGCAGATGGAGGTTTTTTACAAGATGCCCAGGTTTTCCCACCGACAGCCAAGCTTGAGAACCTCTGGTTAGATTTGGCTTGTCTCAGCACTGCAGTCCAAAGAAGACGTTAAACACTCTTTCAAGAATTATTTTGTCCACTTAGCCTTGAGTGGTAAAATTTAAAGGAATGGAGAGAATTTTAAATTCACTTTTAAAAAAAAAGAAACACTAAACAAATAAATGAGGGAAAATACACTCAAGGTTCTGTTAGATACCATGGCAAGAAATACTTTCCAAGCTGCAGTCCTTCCCAAGACCATCCCCGCCCCCACCTCCCACCCCGCAAGATGCCCACTCTTACTTCCCTTGGCTGTTGTTTTCAATAGAATCAAAGCTAGAGATTCCATGGATTTGGGCATCGTGTCCTTGTTTTACGGCCTCTACTATGGGGTAATGGGGAGAGACTTCGCAGAGATCTGTTCGGACTACATGGCTTCTACTCTAGGGGTAAGCGTTGCTTTCATTCTTTGAAATCATTTTTGGTATGTAGAAAAATGGTCTCATCTTACACATTTGTGCCCATTTTCAGAAATAGGGGTTTTTTGGTTCTGTCAGCCCCAACTGCTCCTTGGATTCTCCGGGTGTCAAATTATCTGGAAGTAACCATATCTAGCATACTCGAATTGCCAACATTTAAAGGTTTAGTAAAAATTAATCTAAAAAATAAAAATAAAGGATTAGTAAAAATTCAGCAATAACAAAAACCCTTTATCTGTTGATGCAAATAAAAGTCATATTTGATGCACATAAAGCACTTTAGAATCAATCAACACCTCAGGGTAATAATCATCATAAAGATCAGCTATCATTATATTGCAATTGAAGAAATAGAAGAGATTAAAAGTGTGCTAAATGTATTCTGACTGTATGTTGTTCCCTGGAATTAAAAAAATCGCTAATAGCTTTTTAACGCTCTTAAAATTAAAACTCAGAATGGACACACTTTCTGGCTAGATGGATTCCAGATGCAGATATTAGGAGTAACCATCTGTGTCTAACATACGCACATCTCTTAAAAGCTTAATCCCAAAGGTCCCAGGTGTGACCCAGTGGTTTCAGAAATTCCACTTCTCTGTCCTCTACCAGCCTCTTGGCACACAGCCAGATATGAAATGGAGAAACCGCTGTGAGCAGCGAGGAAAGACTGGCCTTCTGGACTGCTGTTCTCCCCTCCGGTTACGGCTCAGGACTGAGTCGACAAGGCCTTTGTTTCATCCCCCACCTCCCCTTCCCCATCTCTGTAGACTCCATCTTACTCTTTCTCTAGAGCCTGGAGTCCAGCTTCTGTGGTGGAATGCTGGAATGGCCAGCCTTGTGTCATCTCTAAGACAGCTGCCTTTCTAGTGAACTCTAAGGCAAGCACAGAAGGGAGCATTTTCACTCCCAGTTCCTCCAACAGAAACCAGAGCCATCCCCCTTCTACAAATTCCCAAAGCCTCTTGTGCCTGCTTGTGGACAGGAGAGGAAGAGTTGAATGTCCTCTGTTCTCCAGTGGACCAGGAAGAAAAGATTTAACCTGGCAAAAGAACCAAGTCTTTAAGCCCCAGCTTTATGGAAATTCCTCACCTGATTCCATCCCACCAGTCTATGACATCTTGTCATCTCCTACCATCCTCATTCCAGCCACCAAGTACTGTCTCAAGCCATTGGCACAACCACCAGTGACTTCAGCTGATGGTGTGTGTGTGTACATGTGTGTATGCACTTATTCACGTGCTTGTGACAGAGGTAAAGAGGAAGCACCACACCAGTGCCTGCGCCCCACACTAATTAAGTCAGACTCTGGGAGTGGAGCCAATGCATCTGCTCTGCTTTAAAAGCTCCCTAGGAAAAGGAATAAGCTATTAAGCCATGCAAAAAGTTGGATGAATCGTAAATATATAGTGCTAAGTGAAAGAAGCCAGTCTGTACTATATGATTCCATTTATATGACAATTTGGAAAAGGTACAGCTATGGAGATGCTAGAGAAAGCAGTGGTTGCCAAGAGGGTTAGGGAGGGAGCAGGGCTGAATGTGTGAAGCACAGGGAATTTGTTAGAGTGGTGAAATTATTCTGTGTGATACTCTAATGGTGAATGCATGACATTAGTTATCTGTCAAAATCAACAGTACTTTATAGCAGAAAGGTTAAACCTTAAGTGTGCAAATGTAAAACAAGTCATGTAGGATGTCAGGGAATGCCAGGATAGAACGTGGACTGTGACCAGAGAATTCAGCTGTACTACAAATGTGTGAAATAACCTCTCTGAAGTGGGGGGGGGGGGGGGGGGGAAGTGCTGACCTAAGTCTCTTTGAAATGAGTGGAGATCCAAGATTAAAAGCAAAAGGAACTGTATGTAAGCACTGTACTCCATTAAGTAAGTTTCCCTCAGGGCTATGGGGATACCCTGATACCACTGTGCATGTATTCTGGAACTGGACTCCAAGTGAATGGAAGACTGGTCATGGAAGCTATGTTTCTTACTCTCAGAAGGCTACATATAAGCAAGGAGAGAAGGCTAGAATGATCTGTGAGCGGATCAAAGACATCAGTCCGAACTCGTGTTTAGCTTAACATAGATTATATGTATCTTAAGGTAGATGATATATATAGAAATATTTTATATTTTATATATTTTATATATTTATAACCCTTGTGTATACACATGGGTTAGAGTATACAGACATATCTCCTTGCTTTGTCAACTAAGAAGGCCTAGAAGCAATGACAGCTTAGTAGCAGTGAGCACACAAAGTGCTCTGAACTTGTTTTCTAATACCAGTCTATAATAAAAGGAAACAGTGTTCCTTGGGAAAACGGCTGATTCTGGGTCTTGGCAGGGAACATATAATATGACCCTAGAGTATTTTGTAGGGCCAGAAAGTAAGGAAGTTCTCAGAAAGAGCCCACACAAGAAAAAACCCACAGTGATGAGGGTATGTCAAAGAGACACAGTAGCCAAGGCTGAAACAATTTGAGCAACACAGTAGTAGCAGTAGTATTCATAGTAAATAGTACTGGGTTATAACTCGAAGTATAGAATAAATATCCCTGAGTCCACAGTGAAATAAGTGAATGATTGAATAGATAGATATATAAATAAATGAGAATAGACAGATCTCCTATTCAGACAAATTCCACATAATTTATGGAGATATTCCACCTTTAAGAAGGTTGCATGGTTGGCTTTTATATGTCAACTTGATTAGGCTCTCGTATCCAGCTGTTTGACCAAAGATGAGTCTACATGTTGCTTTGAATGTACTTTGTAGCTGTAATTAACTTTCAGTTCAGTTCAGTCGCTCAGTCGTGTCTGACTCTTTGTGACCCCATGAATTGTAGCACGCCAGGCCTCCGTGTCCATCACCAACTCCCGGAGTACACTTAGACTCATGTCCATTGAGTCCGTGATGCCATCCAGCCATCTCATCCTCTGTCGTCCCCTTCCCCTCCTGCCCCCAATCCCTCCCAGCATCAGAGTCTTTTCCAATGAGTCAACTCTTCGCATGAGGTGGCCAAAGTACTGGAGTTTCAGCTTTAGCATTAACTTTAAGGGAAAGCCAATACCCTTGAAAATATAGATGGGTCTTAGCTAATCAGTCAAAGACGTTAAGGGCAAAAACTGAAGTTTTTCAGAGAAGAAGTTCTGCCTCAAGTCTGAAAACTCTTTCCAGAGTTTGGCCTGCTAGCCTGCCCTCCAGGTTCCAGACTTGCCAGCCTCAGGTCTTGAAAATGAGTCTCTCTCTCCCTTCCCCCTTTCTCCCTCTCCACCCACTCTCCCCCGACCCACACGCATACATATCCTCTGTTCCATTTCCCTGGAGAACCCTGACTGATACAGATGTGGACCATAACTCCTAACTCCCCACTCCCTAAGTGTGAACTGCTCGTGGTGATGGTGATTTCCTTCCAAAGAGTACAGTGTAGAAAGAAGTAAAAGGTAGTTTTAGAGTGGAGAAACTTGACAAACACTATCTCAAACTAAGTGATCAAGGTCAACATCATCAATGATGAGTCATGTTGACAGCACGCACCCTTGCCACAATGTGGTAAGGGTGGCATTTCACCTCTGTTCTCTTCTTCCCTAAACTCATAAGCCCAGCATCATCAAGAGAAAAAATCATTAGCTAAAATCCAAGTGAAGGACATTCTTCAAGCACCGCCCCCACCCCCAAACTGTCAGTCATAGGGAAGAAAAACAAAGTCTGAGAAACTGCCAAAGCCAAGAGAAGCCTAAAAAATTTTTTTAAAAAAGAGAAGCCTAAACAGATAAGACAATTAATGGTATCCTGGATGGGATTCTAGAACAAAATAAGGACATTTGAGAAAAACCAAGCAATCTGAACAAAGTATAGACTTTATTTCATAATAATGCATCAGTGTTGGTTCATTAATTGTAACAAATGTACCACCCTAAATGTAAAGTGTTAATCACAGGGGAAACTTGGTATGGGAACTCTATTCTATATTTGTATCTTTTACATCTAAAATACAATGCTACCGTTTTTTATTTTACATTTAAAAAATAAAATAAATATTTTATCTTTTAAAAAGCTTCTTAGACATTATAATGTGCTGCCAATGTTGAGAATTGCTCCTCATCCACACCCCTGGGGAGATGCAATGTCCCAAGTTAGAATTCTAAATGCACTGCTTTCTAGTGGGATCAGTCTTTGTACTCCCTATAGTCAGATGGGATTTTTTTAAATTGATTAAAATTTTAATTATATTAAAGTTAATTAAAAGATACATAGATGTCTGGGGTTACTTGAGATCTGGGAATCAGAGTCTCGGGAGAATAAGGGGAAGGTCAGGTTCTGGGTGAATTTAAAAAGCTTGCCATGTCATTCTGAACTATAGCCCTTGATAAAATTGTTCCTCTTAAAGGATTCCTTAGTGGAGAAGTTAGATGGTTATAATTAGCAATGTGCTTTGGGGTTCAGTGGGGTTTTTCCTGGGAAACCTCTACCCCACGGTAGCATTGTTCTTATGGGAAAAAAACGTTTCAAGTTCTAAACCACCAGAGAAACAGTAAAGCCTCTCTGTCTTCAAGCTGGCAGTGGCTTCCCTGTGTTCACAGAATGTTGTGTGCTCTGGGCCTGTCCCCCAATAGTTCTACAGCGTCAGTGGGATGCCCACCAGGAGTCTGTCGGACGACATCTGCGCCGTGTGTGGGCAGAAGATCATTGTGGAACTTGATGAAGAAGGGCTCATTGAAAACACCTACCAGCTTTCATGCAAGCATGTGTATCCTTTTCATGGAAGGCCATTTGGCCTTCCTCAAGCCAGTGCTGGGAGATGGAAAATCAGGGAAGACTGTCCCATCACCCCCCTCCTCCTTTGTCTCCTCCTTCTCCCCACTTCCTTCTGCCTTGCTTAGCTCCCTTCCCCAAAACCCAAGCCTTTATGCTCCTGTCCATTTTCTTATTGAGACTCTCTCCGATCCCTGATGAATAATGAACTGCTCTTAGTAGGCGGTAAACCTCTTTCCCGCCTCCTCCCCCCAGTAATTTCTTTTTTAAAAGGAATCTTCAGGCCACACAGACAGGAGGGCTGCAGCACCGGAGCAGAGGCTGGCTGGGAGAGCCGGTGAAGCCTTAAGCACACAGGTAGCCAGTGAGGACCGGGGAAGAGAGGGTGGGGAGTGAGGAACAGAGTGTAGTTTCAGCTGCCGGGCAGAGCTCAGGACTTGCCTGGCGGACCCCTCGTCTGAATCTCACAAGAACAAGAACGACAATGTCCAGTTTTTCACTCTTAGGATTGAATAGATGGAATCTGTCCAGATTAAACAGAATCCAATCATGAGTGCTGCACATCTGCGGTATTAATGGTGGTGTGTTTTGCCTGGAAATAATTCTCAGGAACCTGCTTGTGTCAACAGTGGTGACGGGGAAAGCCAAGCATCAGCTTTGGCCTTGAAAAGAGGACACCTTAAATTACACAGGAAGAGACCAAAATAGGAGCACATGGTTCTTGGACCATTTCATTCCCTGGCCTATGGGTTGTGCCCCAAAGCACTATCCACCAGCGGAGGGATCTTTAGGGGCCAGGCCAGCCTGGCCCTGGAAACCAGCACCCTCTGGGACTCCAGCAACAGTGAGGAAGGGCTCCATGCGCTGAAAGATGCTGGCATCAAGAGCCCTGGGCCAAGCAGGCTGCACTGCCTGAGCATGTAACTCTGGATACCACAGTTGTGTTTGCATTGCCCAACAATCAGTATTTTAATTCTTCTCTTAATACAGGGAAAAGAAGGCATCATTTATCTTTATTTTATAGTACAATATCAATTTTATAATATTGCTGTACACTCAGTTCAAAGCTCTGGCATTATAAGGTGATCAAACCATCTGCCTCTTGCCTCTGAAGCCCACCGAACCCAGTCAGTAATACCGCAGACATGCAGCACTCATGATTTGATTCTGTTTAATCTGGACAGATTCCATTTATTCAATCCTGAGAGTAAAAAACTGGACCAAATGCATCTGAAATGTAATAGGAGCCTTTACTCCAACATTTAAGTCTTAACATTTTAAGGTAAGAAACACAAAGATATCCCATGTGGGATTCTATGTGGTTTTTCAGTGTGATACATTTCCCAAAAACCTATCATTCTTAGTAGAAATTTTCCAAGTCTGGTCCTAGTTTTAAATGTGATTTAGTTTTCAAATGTTGGAACAGAGCCCCTTCTGCCATTTGCAAGTGGAAATCTTTTCTCTCTCCACCTTTAAAAGCCCTTAGGGATTGTTGTACATGTGTGCATACGTAATCGAAAATGTAGTCACCTGCAAATTTGCTTTGCAGGGAGTATTATTAATGGCCCATTTTAGCATGAGTCATATGAGCAAGGAGTGGGCAAACATGAATCATATTAACAAGGGGTGGGAATCTGAGTCCTGCTCTGCAGAAATTCTGCTGGGGTGAAGGCTTTTCATATGAGATTTTGAAGATAAAAGAGGAGATGAACATCTCAATGCTTGCTCAATGAGCCCTGAATGCCATACCTGGGGGATATGGGGCTATACTCCAGCTCTTTTGAATGGAGGACTGTACAGGTTTTGACTCAATATCTTTGTTATAATACACTTTATGTTAACCCAAACATGCAAAAGTGACCCCAGTTCCAAGAACATAAAAGAACGGGAACTCTTGGTCGCACACCTATCTAACACCGAGGAATCATCTGCGTGGCCTTGACTGTCTCCACCTCCACGCCCTCCGTTAGTGAGGGAACATCTACAAGGTGCTGAAGCAGATCAGGGAAAGCCACGCTGGGACCGATGACTGTAGAAATGAATCAACACGATGAATCTCACAGTTAATCACGGTGTCTGTTGTTTAGTCATTAAGTCACATCCAGCTCTTTTTGTGACCCCAAGGACTGTAGCCCGCCAGGCTCCTCCATCCATGGGATTTCCCCGGCAAGAATACTGGAGTGGGTTGCCATTTCCTTCTCCAGGGGATCTTCCCAGCCCAGGGTTTGTACCTGCCTCTCCTACATTGGCAGGCAGATTCTTCACCACAGAGCCACCAGGAAAGCCCCAGTTAATGACGCTACTCAAATCTATAAGCTGTGGAACCTGAGGAAAGTAAGTTTGCAATAGTAATTGGTTTTGAATGATACATTCAAATATTCATTCAATAAAGAGGCGTGTGTGTGTGTGTGTGAGTGTGTGCTTAGTTGCTCAGTCATGCCCAACTGTCTGAGGCCCCATGGAGTGTGGCTCCTCTGTCCATGCAGTTCTCCAGGCAAGAATACTGGAGGGGGCTGACATTTCCTTCTCCAGGAGGTCCTCCTGTCCCAGGGATCCAGCTTGAGTCTTGCGTCTCCTGCACTGGCAGGGGGATTCTTCGCCATTAGTGCCCCCTGGGAAGCCCCCAGACAGGCACTTAGGCACTGCTTAAGGTGCTGAGCACAGAGGCGAATGAGTCACTCTCCCACAGGTAGCACACTGCCCAGGAGAGATATGTAAGTACCCAGAAAGTCGTGCCACAGACTGACTTGACTCAGGCTCTGTAGGATTCAGTCCCTGGTGCTGAGAGAAAACATATGGTTCATTGTCAACTTTGGGGACAAAGCATCGATCTTTCTGTACAAGGGATTGTATACAAATGAATCTGTAAGTGCCTAGATTCTATATATTCTATTTCAAAATAACTGGCTCCTTATCAGTAATAAAAACTTGAGAAAAAACTTATGAAGCTAATAGAAATATCTGCACAAATATTTGACCACAAATAATTTGAACTTGTCTAATCTCATTACATTGGAGAAGGCAATGGAACCCCACTCCAGCACTCTTGCCTGGAGAATCCCATGGATGGAGGAGCCTGGTGGGCTGCAGTCCATGGGGTTGCTGAGGGTTGGACACAACTGAGCGATTTCACTTTTACTTTTCATTTTCATGCATTGGAGAAGGAAATGGCAACCCACTCCAGTGTGATTGCCTTGAGAATCCCAGGGACGGGGGAGCCTGGTGGGCTGCTGTCTATAGGGTTGCACAGAATCGGACACGACTGAAGTGACTTAGGAGGAGGAATCTCATTACATAGATGGTAATGGGTAGGTGCCCAAAAAGCCAAATGGGGAGTTGCTATGAGAAATGCACAAAAAGTGAGGATATTTTACATAAGACATCCTGTAAAAAAAGCACATCCACATTCTTTGTCTAATTTAATCACAGAATCTGAGGTCAGAACATGTAAGGCTAAGAAGATCAGTAAACTCCTCAGGGTCATAAGCTTTGACTTCAAGCTCACGGTCCTTGGAGGCTCCATTGTCCTGCAGAGGCTCTAGGAAAGCAATGGGCACACCCAAGTCATGACCGAGAGCCATTTCTGCCTCCACCACTCCACCCAACAGGTGGGGTCACTTCCATCACATCGTCATGAAGTAGACCTTGCCCTTCAATATCCAGAAGCTTCCCTAACAAGATCCCGAAGCTTTCATGAATTCTGCATCCGAGGTTGGTGTATTGTTGGTAAAAAGCAGACATGCCCTTACTGCAAAGAGAAGGTCGATTTGAAGAGGATGATCAATAACCCGTATCCTTTTTATGAAGTTGTGAAATATTATTTTCTGACGATACATTCTTTAATCTAAACTTTCTTTATCCTCACTACAGGTACTGCAGAAAACACTGTTTTCCCTAACTACCTATTTCAAAGTGACTTGTCGCTTTCCTTGCCCATGTCTATGTTACTATTCTAGCTAAGTTAAATGCCAAAAAAGATACATTCTACTCTTTGTATTCTACTTATTCCACTATAAGGGCTTTAGTGAAAATGTGATGGGACATTGCAAATATGGATAATGTGAATATATGGAAGGATAAGATAAGTAGGTAGGCAGATAGATGGATGATAGATAGGCAGACAGACAGATGATAAATAACGGGTGGATAAGATGAGTGGATGGGGAGGAAAATAGAATAGAAAACTTAAAAGCCCCAACTGTGAACTAGAATATAGAAAAGTATTTTTAAGGTGTACCAAACTATTATTTCCAGAAATGAGTAGGGTTTTTCTCCCTGAATTTGGGCTTCTTTAATTCCTTGCTATATCTCATCTTTTCTTAGGCTAACTGAAGTAATAATAATATTGAAAGGAGTGAAGACCTATTACAGATTTGGTCAGTGAATGGCAACAACAGGATTTTTATAGACAGCAGGGACCCCCGACCAAATAAACTCACATCTCATTAAGGTCACAGGAAGGGAGTGTCCCCCTCCAGCGCTGACTGCAAGCCTTGGCCCTCTACCCAACCCACCCAGGGGGGTAAACAGATCTAAAACACATCCCCCTTAAGTGGAAGGACCCTGAGGGGATGGCCACAGCCTGCCGGAACTCCCTCTTAGCTCCTCAGCAGCCGCCGTCCTACAGTCAGTCCCCTACGTAAGAACCTCCAGGTCGTGACCTTCCAGAGATGGGAACACGCATCCGCATGTCCGGTCATGTAAGTTAGCTCGTGTGTCTGTTCAGCTACCGTGCTGTGCTACAGACTTTTCATGGTACTGTACTATAAGATTAAAAACATGTCATTGTTTTGTTTGCCTGATTTTTATGTTATTTGCGTGAAAAGTACAGTATATAGACAATGATGTTAGTTGGGTACCTAGATAACTTTGTTGGACTTATGAAAGCCCTCTCTGAACAGAACTCACTCATACGTAGGGGACTTACTGTATTCCTTCTGAGTTCCAGTCACCTGAATTTCACAGTGCTAAAGGAGATCCTCCCATCCCTGCCCCCTTGACTCTTCACCAACCCTAACTGTGCAGGTTCACCAATGGCTATCTGCAGAAACGCCCCCGTGGCTGAGAACTGCAAGTCAAGGGAAGACTTGCCAGTAGAGCCGCAGGGGCGGCAGCGCAGGTGGGCCCTGGGTCTCAGAGCCACACCCCAGCACAGAGAACCCGCTCAGGCCGCCAGCTCCCCTCCCAGCTGGCCTTTCTTTCCGGAGCCAGCCAAGAATAGCGACGGCAGAAGGCTGTCATGCACCTTCTCTCCTCACTAGGCTGAGGCCGGAACAGCTTTTGGTTAATAGCTCTCTTGTGAAACCTCAGTATATGCGTCTTTGTTATAAAATGGGTGATAATGTGATCGTAAATGTCACCTTAACGATCATTTAAATAATAAAAGACAATTGGTTTCTTTGAGAGAACGAAATGGTCTTGAGAGAGTAAACTTTTGAATATTACATGTACTTTTTTTTTCTGTGAAATACAGCACTGTGTTTCTGAATGGAACATCCTAGCAACAAGCATCATTCTTCTAAGGCAGCTAAAGAAACACAGGCGCTCCTCACTGAGATTCAGTGTAAGATAAACGATACGTATGAAGGCCTGCCTTTCCGTGTATAACACGGCTGATAGAGATACTACGTATGAAGTTCCCTCAGCACAGTCTAGCCGAGGGACCAGGATAGGATATGTATTATCAGTGAACTAATGTCTTCCTTTTTAACATGCAATGAGTTCCCTCTGATGAACCACGGCAGAATAGCCCAGAGCTGTTTTTGCTTGCTTAACTTAGCGGTAGTTTTCATTGTCCTTGGTTTTCCAAGTTCGTCATTCCGCTTCCTTTCTTTCAGGATGTGACCCTTACCTTTTATTCTTGTTTGGGATTATATTTGGGGATTTTATTGCAGACCATTTTACTTTTAGAAATTAGATGTGGTATAAATAACAATGACTATTTCTGCTACGTGGCTAGATATAAAGCAACCTCCTTAACTGAGATTCAGCTGGGAGCGCACACACTTTTTATACGGACAGATCCTGGACTGGCTTCGTTATCTGGTGGCCTGGCAACCTGTGGTAATCGGAATCGTCCAAGGCATTAACTATTCACTAGGGCTGGAATAGCATGGCACGCCTACCCCAGAAGCAATGTACTGCATGTTGAAATATTTTCTAATACTCTTTTAATTTTTAGAGATCCCAAGAATTTAGAGAACTGAATAAAAACTGGCCCTGGGTCTGTGTGGAAAGAATTTAAACAGAAGCTGAGCAATGCCTCTTTCTGATTACAACCATTTTCTCATCCGTGCTTGTGGCACATTTGGTACCACTCACCGTGGACATCCCATCCCGAGTCTGGCTTACAGTGGTCTCACCTGGGATGGGTTTCAGAGGTCTGCAGAGTGCTTCTCACATACAATTTTACTGAGTTATAACAAATGCCGTCTTATCAGTTCAACATCTTCAAAGAAGTAGACTCATTAAATCTATGGTTTAAGAACACGGTCTTTTCTGTTCTCTGTGCTCGTTATCCCACAGCAGCTTTGGTACCACAGAGCCCTTCCATCAGCGATCACTCTCAAAACCTCTAGCACCGGCTGCTGCCGTCCACACGATGGGCCAGAGCCACACGGGGGCCCCTGGGGCTGCCGCGCACTCAGCCCACCCACGGGTGACTGGGGAGCGCATCCCTCTCTCCTTCTGGGCCGCTCTGTTCACACTTACACACACACACACTCTTTCCACGGCCATGCTGTTTCCGTTTCCGTCCCAGCCCTTTTCAACACCTGAAGTCACATCCTAGACTCATTTGTCTTCTGTCTGTCTTCCTCTCCATGAAGACAGAGGACTGTATGTTTGCTCCCTACTATCTTTGGAGTGCTTGGGCAGCACCGGACACGTAAGAGGCACCAATAAATACCTGCTGAACAAATGAACCAATCCAACAAGAAAGAAAAAATTAACAGAACTGAGAAGACAAGTCAGAACAAACTAACCTAAGAACGGCACTACCATGTTGAACTCCGTCAAATTAATTCATTTTAAATTACTGGTCATTTACTAAAGAGTCACCACTATACGTCACACCAGACATCTGCAACAGTTGAAGATATTACACTTGAATGAAGTAAAAAGGAAACACAGCTATTGCCAAAACACTGGCAACACATTGCTGCAACATAGGTGACCGAGTTATCCTACTGAGTGAAGGAAATCAGAAAGACAAATATCCTATGATGTCACTCATATGTGGAATCTAAAATACGACACAAGTGAACTGATCTGTGAAACAGACTTGCAGACACAGAGAACAGACTTGGAGTTGCCAGTGGGGAGGGGGGCCAGGTACCTGTCGGATTGGGAGTTTGGGATTAGCAGATGCAGACTATTATATATAGAAAGGATAAACAGCAAGGTCCTACTGTATAGCACAGGGAACTATATTCAATATTCTGTGATAAACCATAATGGAAAAGAATATGAAAAAGATACATATATGTATAACTGAATTACTTTGCTGTGCAGCAGAAATTAACACTATAAATCAATTATACTTAATAAAATTTTAAACAATTTTGGCAGTGTGCTTTATACAAAATTCCTTCATAGTTATAATGATGAGATCTCACATTAAGATGGTTTTTTGGCTGTGCCAGGTCTTCATTGCAATGCATAGGCTTTCTCTAGTTGCAGGGCAGAAGCTTAGTTGCTCCAAGGCATATGGGATCTTAATTCCCCCACCAGGAATCAAACCTACATCCCTTGCGTTGGAAGGTGGATTCTACACCACAGGAGCCCCCCTCCCAGTGGGGAGGGGGACCAGGTAACTGCTGGATTGGGAGTCTGGGATTAGCAGATTAAGATTTCTACCTGTTGGTAATTTTCCTTCTTGAAACTACTCAATGCTTCAGTATCACAACCGGCTCATCTTCCAGATCATTAGAAGATTTAACTCTAGTTTATCTCCCTACTCAGCAGACATTTCAACAATTCCATATATATTACATACCAGCCATGTGCAAGGTTAAAGAGATAAAACAAGATTCTTGAACTGGGTATTGACAAACCACCTTGCAGTTGGATAAACACCAATGAAAACTTAGTTTCTCTTCTGTACAAGAGTCCTTAAATGACCTCTGTTGTATTTGACCTCTGATGTATTCGACCTCTGGGGTATTGGCCACTTATTTTTTATGGAGCGCTGCATGATGACCCTTTAGAACTCTGAGCAAGCAAACCAATAGATGTCTGCATGGAATTGTGACTGAACTTCAGAGCTTAGAAATGTTAGATAATTACCAAACAATATGAAGAAAAAAAAAAGGTGCTATTTTCTTTATACAGTTTAAGCATTAAAATCTAATCTCAGTTTTATGAAGTAATATGTATATACACATTGAAAAAATTATGGAGAGCACTAACCTATCCAGTTACCAGCGGTTAGCTCAAGGTGAAGGGATAAGAGCTGACTCTTTCTTTTTCTTTTTTTTTTTTTTTGACTCTTTCTTTTTTATGCTGTAGTTTCTTTTCCTAAATTTCTACAGTTTAACATTTGTAATGAGAAAAGTAAAGATTCTTTTCAAAAAATTATTTTAAATCTATCAATTAACTATGAAGCTGTTTCTGTTGCTGTTTAAATTATTGAAATTAAATCTACAGATCATGTCCATGTTAAATTTGTCTGGTTCTCATGACAACGTTATACTTAGGTAGGAAATAGAGAAGTAAAGCAAAAAGTCCATTTTGTGTTTGGTTTCTGTGGCATCTCTAGTTTCCTCTTCCTGAACTTGTCTGTTTTTTATTAGGCTGGCTACTGTCTCCTCCGTTTCATGCTCCCAGGAGTTTGTAAGAGAGAAGAACCCACCCTGTGGGTTTCCCAAGGACTAAAACCTATTATGCAGTTTATGAACTTATTTCTTCGGTATGACTTTCTGCAAACAACAGAAAATATACCCGAGATCCCTGCTAGGACCCATAACACCAAAATGTTCATTTACAAACCATAGTATATAACAAGATGAATCACTCCTTGGAAAATAATAATCGCTAACATCTGCCACAGGCACCTGTCGGCCTGTGTGGGCATCCGGGTCTCCACTCTTGCGGGCGTGGTCCTCTTGCCTTCTCAGCCTGAACAGCACCCCGGGGTACACACCCACTGCTTCGCTGACTCTGCTGCACATCCGTCTCGACACAGGACCCTCTGATGGATTCATTACTACCCTGTCTTTGTGACAGGGAAATAGCTGCAGTCAGACTGACTTACCCAAAGATGCACTTGTCCTAACCCAGGGCTTTCTGACTTCAGACCCCAGTAAACCACAGCGACCCAGTTCTGGCTGAAGATGAAGCAAGGTCACTTCCTTCACACATGGTTCCCAGCTTACCAAGAGAGTTGCACAGAATCCATAAACAGCTCCTTGCTTTTAAATTTAATGCATTCATTTAATGCCTTATTATCTAGATTCTAAAAATTATCATATGAAAGTAGTATCTTTCTTTTAAATCATTGTGTATCAGATATTTTTGAGTCATTGTGAGGAACCTCTAGGTTGATGCTTGCTTAAAATTTTATTTAGCTCACACATACTTCTATAACATTTCAGAAAGAGAAAAAGAGAGCCCTTTTTACAATTAGAAACAAGACTCTTAAAAAGAAGGAAAAAGCAATATGACTCAGGGAGCAGCGTAACCAGACACTAATGAGAACTAACGAGAACTTCAGAGAAGGCAATGGCACCCCACTCCAGTACTCTTGCCTGGAAAATCCCATGGATGGAGGAGCCTGGTGGGCTGCAGTCTATGGGGTCGCTAAGAGTCGGACACGACTGAGCGACTTCACGTTCACTTTTCACTTTCATGCATTGGAGAAAGAAATAGCAACCCACTCCAGTGTTCTTGCCTGGAAAATCCCAGGGACGGGGGAGCCTGGTGGGCTGCCATCTATGGGGTCGCATAGAGTCGGACACAACTGAAGCGACTTAGCAGCAGAAGCAACGAGAACTTCACACATAACTAAAGGCTGAATATCAGCATCAGGGATATAGGAGACTTCTTTAAAATTCTTCAAAACTGAGTATTTATTTCGTTAGTTTCATTTCCATAGAAATATATAACTTACTGCATCTTGGGTTATATACCCTCTCTCGAGTAACTATGGCTGGAGAAACTTACCAAATACTGAGAAAGACACACACAGTTCATTTTAAAATACACCCTCTAGGTATTTTAGTATCCTGTAAAGCTTAATGGGGACACAAAACAGCACTTTTTTTTTTTTCCTGAGAACAATATATTTGGCTGAAGGACTTTAACATTTGTCTTGTTGCTCCTGAGGGCAGTCACACACAGAAGGGACAGCTGGGGGACAAAGAACACCCTCTCCAGACATGGATGAGTCCCCTGGCAGAAAGCTGATGGAAAGTCACTTAAAATCTATTCATTTCTGCTGCTTCCTAAGCCAATTGCTACAGATAATTCACATTTATCTATCTTATGATCATGACTGTCTCAGAGGATAAATAAAAGCCTAGAACCATGCTTTTCCAATTTGGTAGCAGTTTTTATAAAACAGCACTCTAGACAAAATTTGAACAGTTTTAGTCATTTTAGTAAGCAGGTCCTCATTCATATAGTTTATATGTCGTTGCTGTTCTGTCACTAAATTCCGTCTAACTCTTTGCAACCTCATGGACTGCAGCACACTAGGCTTCCCTGTCCTTCACTGTTTCCTGGAGTTTGCTCAAATTCATGTCCACTGAGTCAGTGATGCCATCCAACCATCTCATCCTCTGTCATCCCCTTCTCCTCCTCCTGCCCTCAATCTTTCCCAGCATCAGGGTCTTTTCCAGTGAGTCAGTTCTTCGCACCAGGTGGCCAAAGTATTGGAGCTTCAGCTTCAGCATCAGTTCTTCCGATGAATATTCACTGGATGGAACTGAGTCAGAATGGACTCAGTTACAACTAGTGCTAGAAGGACCACCACCAGACCAAGACTGACCCTTAATGAAGGATCCTAGGACCTTATTGCAGCTCTCAAATTCAACCAGAATGCTTCCTGCTGAGTCTCATCCGTGGGCCACTCCAGGTAGGTCCTGGTGTTCATGATCTTCCGCAGCTTACAGAAGCGCTGAGGGACAGCCTTCTTG
Source organism: Ovis aries (assembly GCF_016772045.2). Taxonomy (NCBI): domain Eukaryota; kingdom Metazoa; phylum Chordata; class Mammalia; order Artiodactyla; family Bovidae; genus Ovis; species Ovis aries. The sequence continues at coordinate 4,183,750 of NC_056070.1, forward strand.
TCAATGGGCTCCAGCAGAATCAGAATGGCAGCATCGTTGTTCTCATCAAAGAGACGGAAGTGGGAGAAGTCCAGCTCATACTTGCACCACTCGCTCCTCACAAAGCTCTCCGAAAGCACAAAGATGGTTTTGCGGCTCTTTTCAATGGAGTCGATGATGTTGTCGATAATCCATTTGCCAGGGACAAAGTCTCGCTTATGAAGACACAGCTTAAAGGGAGGGTTGAAGTGCTCCAGCTCCTGGACCATGAGGTTCTCCACCCAGTAGGAATCCCGCTCGCTGTAGGACACAAAGGCGTCGTAGCAGAGGTCCCTGCGGGGAGCCTTCCTGGGCTTCCTCTTGGCCTGGAGCCAGGCCCACATCATCTTCATGTACCACAGCCCGTGGAAACGGTGACACAGCACCCCCGTGAGCAGGAGCAACAGGAAGAGGGCACAGCACACGGCGGACACCACGGCCGCCCGGTGGCATTCAGAAAGGGAGAGGCGGGCATCCTGCACCCGCTGGCCCCGCACGTGCGAGGGAGCGTCACAGCGGTAGCCATCTGGCCAGTCGACCAGGACACGGGCCAGTGCCTGCTGTCCCTGTGCGAAGGACAGGAAGTCACAGGAGCAAATGAAGTTGTTGCCACCGGCCTCCAAAGCCTTCAGTTGTGGAAAAGAATCAAGTTGTTCCTTCGAGAAAGTATTTATTATATTTCCGCTAATTCTCATAACTGATAACACGGGTAAGAAGGAGGCATCTGGTAGAGTCTTCAACTTATTTCTGGAAATATACAGTTCTTTGAGTTGCGGCAAAATCAAAGAAAATGAATCGAGATTATTATTGCTAACATCTAAAATTTCCAGGGTCTGGGGAAGGCACTGGGTTAAACTGTGTATCCTCGTGCTGGATAAGTTCAACTGTTTCATTTTTCCTGGCCACTGACAAGTTTCAGGCATTGAAAGAAAATTATTCTTACTGATATCAAGGTTATTCAGATTTTTCAGAGTAAGCAAAAGTTCTCCAGTTTTTTCTAGTGATTTCAAACGATTCTGCCTTAAAACCAGGGTTTGAAGGACGGGCCAGGCATGCTCACAGGCTGAGTTTTTCAAGGTTTCTTCAGACATTAAGTTTTCACTGAGATCCAAATATTCTAGCGATTTTAAATGTTGTGAAAGTAAACAAGGAACCAGGAAAACCTTACTGTTCTCTATTGTGACTCTTTTAACTTTGCCTGTGAGTGGATATATACTACTCAGATCATAAAATAAGAAAAACTGTGGGATATGCAACTTCCGTATTGTTAACGTCTCCACGTTACCTAGGTATCTAATTCTGTTCAAAGTCAGTGCTGTAAAATCGCCAACTCCATCATGGGTACAGTCATCAAACTCTACTTCTAAGATCCCAGAAACATAGTTAAACAGTTTGACAACTTCAACAAAACTGTCATCGGTGAATTGCACATTTCTAAATGTAAGCTTTTTAACTGATGTATTAATTTCACTGATGGATGCTTCTGAAAAATAGAAAGTGTGCAAATTAGTATCTCTCAGTTCTAAATAATCTAAGGAACTTACAATATCTATAAGAATGTCCAGGAGTAAAACAGGCTGCCTCAGATGCAGAATCAGATGGCTAATGTTCTGGATCGACTTTAAACTCTTTGGCACATACAACTGCAGATTTTGAGCACTGATCTCAAGCTCCTCAAGAAAAGTCAGTCCAGTGAAATCCTTTTCATGAATCTGAGTGAAGCTGTTACTATTTCCTACTTTCAGGGTCCGCAGATTTGGGAGATGAGAAAAAAGAGATGTTTCCCCAAGTGTTTTGTATAAATTTCCCAGTAAGTTTAAGAATTTCAAGACATAAAGGGACCTGAACCAGGAAGATGATAAGTTAGATAAGCGATTATAGGATAAGTCCAAATATTCAAGATTCCTCAGGTGAAAAAAAGAATCTTCCTCCACCGTGTGAATTTCATTGGCCCCCAGCCTCAGAGTCTTCAGATTCACACACCTCTGCAGGTCTCTGTTGCCGACATAGGTGATCTCGTTGTCGGACAGGTCAAGGCTTTTCACACTTGCCGTGAGACCAGAGGGGATGGAGTTTAAAGATCTGGAATGGCCATCGCAGACACCAGTTGGGTCACAAGACAGAGAAGAAGCCTGATCAGAGGCTCCTTCCGTGAACACGCTGATTACAGCCCAGACCCACGCTGTCCACAAAGCACGTGGCATTGTCCAGTGATTTGACCTACAAAGAAAAGAGGTTCAAATGAATGACTGTGTTTGACATCATGGCTTAATTCCAGTTCTTGAGAAACGTTCTGTAAGATATAAAACATGGGACTTCCCTGAGGTCCAGGGGTTAAGAAGCCACCTGCCAACGTAGGGGACTCAGCTGCAACACAGCTACTGAGCCCGTGGGCTGCAAGTACTGAAGCCCATGCACCTAGAATCTTGCTCCACAACAAGAGAAGCCACCTCAATGAGAAGCCTGCAAGCAGCAACAAAGACCGAACCAGCCGTAAATGAATGCGACGTAGCACACACATCAGCTCAGTTCAGTCGCTCAGTCGTGTCCGACTCTTTGTGACCCCATGGACTGGAACATGCCAGGCCTCCCTGTCCATCACCAACTCCCAGAGTTTACTCAAACTCATGTCCACTGAGTCAGTGATGCATTCCAACCATCTCATCCTCTGTCGTCCCCTTCTCCTCCTGCCGTCAGTCTTTCCCAGCACCAGGGTCTTTTCAAGCGAGTCAGTTCTTCGCATCAGGTGGCCAAAGTATTGGAGTTTCAGCTTCAGCATCAGTCCTCCAAGGAATATTCAGGACTGATTTACTTCAGGATGGACTGGTTGGATCTCCTTGTTGTCCAAGGGACTTTCAAGAGTCTTCTCCAACACCACCATTCAAAAGCATCAATTTTTCACACACACACACACACACACACACACATATACCAACAAATAACCAAGAGGGAAATGGAATGTATGAATAGGACAAAAAATGAACTTCCTAACACCTCCAACTACACTAACACAGATAGACCACCAATGAACAATGACATAAAAAGCACAGTACCACCTGGGAATATGGAGCAAGACCAATCATGAATTGAAAAATGAGTAAATGAATTATAGAGGATGAAAAAGCAAGCAGTTTAAGAAAAGGGCTAAGCTTAACCAAGTGGATTTACAACCTCCTATTTGTACCCTTCAGATCTTCCACTAGAACACACCTCTTGTCTGACCTAATGCCCCCAAGAGTTAGAGGTCTCACAAAGCCAAACCACAGCTCTCTCTGACCACCTTTCACTAGAAGCAGCTCCAGGAAGAGTGTGCTCTTTAACCAAAAGAGAAAGGTTCCTTGCTTGTCAATCTGTTTTGCACGTGTGTGTGTGTGTGTGTGTGTGTGTGTGCAAGCGCACGCTCAGTGGTTCAGTCATGTCTGACTCTTTGCAACTCCATGGACTGTAGTTCACCAGGCTCCTCTGTCCACGAAATTCTCCAGGCAAGAATACTGGAGTGAGTTGGCATTTCCTCCTCCAGGGGATCTTTCTGACCCAGGGATCAAACCCATGTCTCCTATGTCTCCTGCACTGCGGGAGGATTCTTTACCTGCTGAATCACTGAGGAAGCTGTTTGACTCAGTACCTTTTTCAAAAGATCATTTTGGGGAAACAACAATACTACCATTGCCAATACTCACACATCCATCTAAGGGTGAGTGTGCCTCCTCAGGGCTCTCTCTTGGGATCCGATGTCTACGCATCTGTCTTTGTTCTGGTAACATTAAATATATGACGCATCTTCACATCCAGAAGAGCAAGGCCTTCCTCCTTGTTCTTCTTTAAGTGAGCCTTGGTTAGTCTTGGCCCTCTGTATATTCTTATAAACTACAGAATTAGCTTAGCAGTTTCAAAAACAAAATCCATTGATTTTTAATTGGCAATGCCATGAATCTATAGATAATTTGGGAATTACTGACATCGTTACAATATTGAAGTTCTCAGTTCATGAGCATGATATATTTCTATTTATTTTGGTCTTCTTAATCGCAATAATACCTTATGATTTTCCATACGGAGGTCGTGAGCATATTTTTGTGATATTCATTCCTAGGCATTTGATACTTTTGAAGTTTTGAAAATAGTGTTCCTTACATGTGGCATATGCCTATAGATATATATAGAGAAATTCAATTAAATTTTACATATTTACCATGCATTGAGCAACCTTGCAAAACTAATTCAGCAATCTACACAGTTTATAAATTCCTGTTTATTTGCTGCATACACAGTCATATCATCCAGGTATAATGATCATTTGATTTCCTTTTTTCAATCCTTATACTTTATTCTGTTTATTAGTAAACGCTGAATTTTATCAAATTCTTTTTTTCTTCCTATAACTATTGAGATAATAACATTTCCTTCTTTACTTTGTTAATAAATATTGGTGACTACACGGATAAACTTTAGTGGTAAGACAACCTCGCATTTTTTAAATAAACCCACATTTCTATGGATGTATTATCCTTAAGAATGCTCAAACTACTGCACAATTGCACTCATCTCACACACTAGTAAAGTAATGCCCAAAATTCTCCAAGCCAGGCTTCAGCAGGACGTGAACCATGAACTTCCAGATGTTCAAGCTAGTTTTAGAAAAGACAGAGGAACCAGAGATCAAATTGCCAACATCCGCTGGATCATGGAAAAAGCAAGAGAGTTCCAGAAAAACATCTACTTCTGCTTTATTGACTATACCAAAGCCTTTGACTCTGTGGATCACAATAAACTGTGGAAAATTCTGAAAGAGATGGGAATATCAGACCACTTGACCTGCCTCTTGAGAAACCTATATGCAGATCAGGAAGCAACAGTTAGAACTGGACATGGAACAACAGACTGGTTCCAAATAGGAAAAGGAGTACGTCAAGGCTGTATATTGTCACCCTGCTTATTTAACTTGTATGCAGAGAACATCATGAGAAACGCTGGGCTGGATGAAGCACAAGCTGGAATCAAGATTGCCAGGAGAAATATCAATAACCTCAGACATGCAGATGACACCACCCTTATGGCAGAAGTGAAGAGGAACTAAAAAGCCTCTTGATGAAAGTGAAAGAGGAGAGTGAAAAAGTTGGCTTAAAGCTCAACATTAGAAAACGAAGATCATGGCATCCAGTCCCATCACTTCATGGGAAAGAGATGGGGAAACAGTGGAAACAGTATCAGACTTAATTTTGGGGGCTCCAAAATCACTGCAGATGGTGACTGCAGCCATGAAATTAAAAGACGCTTACTCCTTGGAAGGAAAGTTATGACCAACCTAGATAGCATATTCAAAAGCAGAGACATTACTTTGCCGACTAAGGTCCGTCTAGCCCAGGCTATGGTTTTTCCAGTAGTCATGTATGGATGTGAGAGTTGGACTGTGAAGAAAGCTGAGCACCAAAGAATTGATGCTTTTGAACTGTGGTGTTGGAGAAGACTCTTGAGAGTCCCTTGGACTGCAAGGAGATCCAACCAGTCCATTCTAAAGGAGCTCAGTCCTGGGTGTTCTTTGGAAGGAATGAAGCTAAAGCTGAAACTCCAGTACTTTGGCCACCTCATGCAAAGAGTTGACTCATTGGAAAAGACTCTGATGCTGGGAGGGGTTGGGGGCAGGAGGAGAAGGGGACAACAGAGGATGAGATGGCTGGATGTCATCATCGACTCAATGGATGTGAGTCTGAGTGAACTCTGGGAGTTGGTGATGGACAGGGAGGCCTGGCGTGCTGGAGTTCATGGGGTCACAGAGTCGGACATGACTGAGCAACCGAACTGAACTGATTATCCTTTTTATATATTGCTGGATTTTGTTTATAATATTTTGTTTAGAATTTCTGAGTCTATACTCAGAAATAAAATTGCCCTTTAAATTTCCTTCCTCCTAATGCTGTTGGTGTTGTTAAATACATTAAATACATTAATTTACCAGTTACAAAATGATTCAGATTTTCTTTTTATTCTTTTGTCAGTTATGTTTTTCAAGGAATTTATCAAATTTTCTCCTAATTTGTCAAGCTTACTGACATAGTTACTTACATCCTCTTATTATTTTAATGTCTGCTGCTACTGCTGCTAAGTCACTTCAGTCGTGTCTGACTCTGTGCGAACTCATAGACGGCAGCCCACCAGGCTCTGCCGTCCCTGGGATTCTCCAGGCAAGAGTACTGGAGTGGGTCGCCATTGCCTTCTCCAGTGCATGAAAGTGAAAAAAGAAAGTGAAGTCGCTTAGTCGTGTCCGACTCTTAGTGACCCCATGGACTGCAGCCTACCAGGCTCCTCCATCCATGGGATTTTCCAGGCAAGAGTACTGGAGTGGGTTGCCACTGCCTTCTCCATTTTAATGTCTACAGGACCTCTATTCTATTCCTTAGATGAGTTATTCATGCCTGCTTTCTCTCTCGATTGTCTTGCCAGAGGTTTATCATCTTTACTAGCATTTTCAAAAAACCAACTTTTCAGTTGACAGAGTCTCAATTTTCTACTTCATTAATTTCTATTCTTATATTACTATTTCCTCTTTCTGCTTTCTCTGGATTTATTTTAATGTCCTCATTTGAGTTTCCTTGGACAGATGTTTCCTCATTCATTTTCAGCCATTCTTCACTGCTGACATACCCACTTCAGAACATAGATTTTCCTCTGGGCACTAGCGTAGCTGTATCAGCCATGTCTCTCTCCACTCTGTTCTTTCCATACTTTGGTCTCTTCAAGCTTCAGTCTAAACATTTTCTTCTGATCTATTTTCTAGTTTATTTTTTCTTTCTTCAACTATGTTTAATTTACTGTTAAATCTATCCACTTATTTTAAATTTTTTTTTATTATTACAGTTTTAAGCTATATAAGTTCTATTTGGTTCCTTTTCACATCTGCTATGTCATTGTCATAGTTTCAAATTCTCTTCCAAAATTTTCAGCCTTGATTTTTATCACTTTGAACACAGTATCACAGTCTGACAAGCTGCAGAGCACTTTTGACAGCCTTAGAAGACAGAGAATTAAGTGTTAAGGTCTGGGGCAGTCATGGATTGGATAGGAAAGGCCAAATTAGAGCAAGATAAGTCCTCACAGAGGTTCCATCACAGCTCTGATTCATCCGGATGGCTCAGGCAGCCTCAGTCTCTGAATGAGGACCAAGATCATTTCTGGAGTGCTAGTGCTCATGGGTACCTAGCACTAGGTAGCGAAGGAAAATTTGCTTCAGAAGAAGACAGCTTCATCCTAGGCCTCAGATGCCGTTCTGAAAATCTGAAACAGTTTTTCAGATACAATGTCCAGTATAAAACAGAACACAACCAGGCACTAACGGGAGCAAGGTAATAAGCACAAGAAGAGCAGAAACAGCAGACAACAGACACGAACCCACAGAGGCCACGGATCCAGCCTCGTGCCCACCTCTGAAACTAACAGAGTTAAGATGAGATGACTATTACTGTTTGCGCCTATGTCTATCCCATTGTCTTCCTGCTTAATCAGTTGTTGGAAGAAAAATTCTCTTAGTATAATTTTAGGTATAATTTGAACAACCAAAATTTACTTGATTTTTGTCTGCTTTGTAAGACAGTGCACAAATCTTAAGGAATCTATACCAATTTTTTTTATTATTATACTAAGATTTAAAGTCAAATACGCCCATTTTAAAATTTTTCCTAGCCGCTCTTTCTCTTTAAAAGGTGAAATCGTGGGCTATTTCATAATTGCATGACCAGTTTTCAACAAATAATAATTATTGATGATGCTAAAACTATGGTTAACAACTCAATACTTAAGGTCAGAATTACTTGTCTCTCCTCACATTTCCTTAGGACATTATAGCAGTGGGCAGAGAACCCTTCAGTGTAAGACACCAGGAAAGGGAAGGGATGCTCAAGTTAGATGGAGTGGAGTCACATCTAATGAAGGCTGTGGATCAGTACAAAGTATAAAATCATGTGCTTAAAGAATTCAGAAAGTTGCCGGAGTGGTGAGGAGTCACTGGTCCCAGACTTAGGGTAGGATAGGAGTCTGAGGAGTAAGCCTGGCATTAGAGGCGACCTAGCTGAGAGGAAGCTGAAGCCCTGTGGCTCAGAGTGAAAGCAGGACCCGACTTCTGCTCCAGGGCAAGGGCTGGGATGCAGAGGTGAAGCCAGACTGGAGAGGGACAGGCTCGTGGCCAGAGAAGTGCAAGCGGGCTCTCCATAAAGCCAGGCGCAGAGAAGAGGCTACACCTTCTGTGAACAGGGCCCTCACAAACCTCTGCCCTCTGACCCTCGGTCTCCACCTGGCTAGAAGCTAGCCTCCTAGAAATCTCCCATAAGGTCTGCCACAAATGCTGGTATGGATCCAAATATTAAAAGATATCAGTTCAGTTCAGTCGCTCAGTCGTGTCTGACGCTTTGCGACCCCATGGGCTGCAGCACACTAGGCCTCCCTGTCCATCGCCAACTCCCAGAGTTTACTCAAACTTATGTCCATTGCGTTGGTGATGCCATCCAACTATCTCATCCTCTGTCGTCCCCTTTTCCTCCTGCCTTCAATCTTTCCCAGCATCAGGGTCTTTTCAAATAACTAAGAATTTTTCAGAACTAAAGAAAAACATAAGTTCACAAATCAAAAATGTATATTAAATCCCAAGCAAAAAAAAGAATAGAAATTTCTCATCTAACCTCAAAACAATGGAATAATAGCCCCAAAGGGGTGAGAAAACATACGTGTTAGTCTAGACATTTATATCCATTTAAATAATCATCCGAGTAAAACTAAGACATTTCCAGACATTAAAGACCTAAAAGAGAATTTTATGCATAGACCGTTGTTGAAAGAAGTACCCAAATACATATGGTCTTTAGCAACATGGAAAATAAACCTGGTAATAGGCAACAAGAAGCAACTGGATTTTTTTTAACATAATGATAGATAAGGAAGAAGACGGCACTCAGAAACTCAGACATGTCTCTGCTGTATGAGGACACAGTGATGTAAATTTTAAATGATATTGTGGAGATAAAAAAATTTTTTGACAAGCAATTTACTTAAAGATATTTATGAAGAGGTTACACCAAGATGCCGCATATAATTAATTATGCTCAATCACCAAAATCAAAACAAGATATTTAACCAATCAAGTCAAATTCTTAAGTAACACAATGAAAAAAAAAATTAACTGACGGCTTAGAAACTTCCAAAACAAGTTGTCAACTTTAGGCAATGTTTGTAAAATGCGTGCACTACAAAAAAGTTTAAAGATACAAACGTTTTCTGCTCAGAACAGGAAGAAACAAAATACTGGTGAATAAGGAAATTTGCCCTTTTTTTTTTTTTTTGGTGCGTACTTTCAAGTCAGGTCATCCTACTCGCTTTTTGCCAAAGATCTGAGTTAGCAACATTGCAGGCAGTGCAGACGAGACCTTCTACAAGACGACACGCATCTCACCCACCTGAACTGCTCACACCCGGAACAATTTCTCTCTCTTCTCCCAGATTTTTCCCCGCCAAACAGGAAAAAAATTTCCTGCCTGGCATCGAAGTTCTAAACACAAGTTCTCATTTACAGAAGCTGAAAGGGCGTGACGCCCGCCCCGGGGACAGAGGCCAGGCTCGGGGTGCGGGGAGCGAGAGTCCTGGGCAGATCCAAGTCCTGACCCTGTCCCACTCCTGAGCCCTGGTGGGAAATCCCAGCCCTGGAAGCTGGGTCCCTGCGGTAAGCCGTGAGCGCAGACGTACCTGTGCACCCTGGAAAGCTTCCACCTGAGCCCCGCCACAGCCGCTCCGAGTGAAGGAGGCGGGAGCGGCCGGGGCAGGCGCAGCGGCCGGCGAGAGGGCGGCCCTTCGGGGCACCGCAGCCACCCGCCCCTCGCCTCCGGGAACGCGGCCGCCCGCAGCGCGGAGCCCCGCTGGGCGGCTGGAGGGCGCTGCGCTCCGCCGCGGCCCGCGGACACCCGGACGCCGAGGGCTGGGCGAACCCCGGCCGCGCCCCCGTCCCTTTCCGGGCGGCCCCCGCTCCTCCCCGGGACTGCGCGGGCCGGGTGGCGGCAGCGTCGCGGCCTCGGGGCGCGGTGCCCCACTCTCCCCGGGCCCCGCGCGGCCCGACGGGGGTCCCGGGTGCCGCCGACCGGGAAGCGGGGATGCCCAGCGCCCGCGTCCGCGCTCGGCCACCCTGGGCCCTGCCTGCCGGGCCACCCGCCCGGTCCGGAGACGGCTGCGGAGCGGAGATGCCCGCGGACCCTAATTCCCGCCCGACGTACCTGGGACTTGCGCGGCCTTGCAGCGCCTTCCACGGCCTCCGGCCGGGAGCGGCCCGGGAAGAGCGCGCGGGGCGGGGCGCGCCGCCGGCGCCCCCTCCTCGCGGGTGCGGGAGCCCTGCGGCCCAGCGCGCCGCCGCGCTTCCCCGCGGGCTCGGGCGGGGACCGTGACCCAGGTGCTGCCCGCACAGCTGCCGGGTGCTGCCCGGGTCGGAGGAGGGCGCTGGGGCCCGGGTTGCGGGGAGATGCTTCAAGCCTCCGTGTGGGATTCCCCCACCACACACTTAGATTTCGAAACCAACGAGAAGGCTTATTACCCAACCAGTATTTTCCTGAAGCCTCGAGCACACAAAGCCTCTTCTCACCCTGAAACACTCGGTCTTTAAGCTCGACCTCTCCATTCTTCTGCACCCTTGGATACCCAAATTCAGGCTCACCCCTGCCCCTAGGCCCTTTTCAACACTATTTCCCCGTCAGCATATCTACATCTCCACTCGCAAGTTTACGCTCTCCTGCATTAGAATAACTCATCGATCACTATCCAAACCAGCGCAACAAGATGTTGCCTGAAGAGCAGATAAGGACGACACGGGGTTTAAACATTTCCATCCTGCGGTGGTCCCTTTGTGGCGCGCTGACTGTCCGTCCGCAGCCGCCTGCCACCTGCCACCCCTGCTCTGATTGTGAAAAGATGTGGACTCCCACTTGCGTTTGCGATTTTGAACCTAAGCATTTCCATCCTTGTTTCTCAAAGTGGGTAATTCCCAAAACAAACAGCCTAGTTTGGCTTTCTTCTTTGCCACAGAAACTAGTAAAGCATGTCTATAAGGGAAACGAACTACCTTAATAGTCATAAACTACATTTTATTTTCATAATTACATTTGCCCTTCCTAAATTGAGATCAGAGGCTGAAGAAGCATTCTTGTTCCTCTTTGACACAGGAGGAAATGCCATGCAAATTCTAAGTGGCAGAAATGAGATTTGAAACCAGAATTTTACCCGAAACCAAGGTTTCTTTCTGTTACCCTATTCTATATGCCTCATCCTCCTTAAAGGCTCCAATCTCAGGCTAACTTAATCTACAGGCAGGGATGTGAACATGAGAGGGTGGAATCTGGTTTTCTGTACAGTTTACTGATTGCCTGTGGACTTTTCTCTGCATTCCTGACCATCCTGGCTCTCCAGTTGTTGGAAAGGCTTCTTTCTTATTACTTCAAAATCACCGTGCCCCTGGCCACCTCCCCTTCCTCATGATTTCTCAAGTGGATCCTTGGGAAAACTTCTTTCCAATTTTTTTGCCCTGAAATTAAACCTCTGTTCTTTCTCTGTGAATCTTTTCTAGTAGAGCTGCCTAGATTGATTGATGTTATTGCTTTGTAATTCCAAAGTTGATTAGAATATTCTGACAAAATTAGGTTAAAATCATGTATTTACCCACAACGTATTTTCAGTGTCATCTCCTTGCAAGATTTCTCCTACAGTCTCCTCAAAACTCCGCACCTTCTACTCTGGCACACCTTTATACGTGTTCAGCTCTTCACGTTTTCAAAGCATTTTCATATGAATCTTTTCACTTGAGTCTCCCAATAGCAGGTGAAATAAATAGTTTTGATATTATAACACTTTTCAGTTCAAGTGATTAAAGAATTTGACTCAAGTCATATGGCTCACAGCCAAGTGGCAAAACCCAGGTTAGAGTCCAAAATACCTCAGCTTCTTTTTGGTAGGATATCAGACCTTCCCTAACTCAAAATTTATTTAACCACAAAACTTATTTTTTTAAAAAAGAAAATGAACACAATATGAAAATGTATTCACTTAAATATAACTTTCATGGTATCCATATTTTTTGAGAATCTGACTGAAATTCTAAAACGAAGTTATCAAAAAACACAGTCTGTGTCTTACTCACATAAACTATTTTGTACTAGTTAAAGAAAATAATAAAAAATAGCATCCATCAAAAGTTGCTTAATGAAAGTCTGCTGTAATCCTTGCACTAATTAATATACAGATCTTTGTACACAAACAATCATTCTTCAAAATTTTTCTACTTTGAACAATGTCAATAACATCGTTTCTATTCAGCCTGGTCTGATCATGGAATTTCAGATATCTGATTATCCATTTTCCATTTTCTTGAAGTACAGTCTTCCATTTCTACATCCTCTAAACAGACTTTCAAATCATCTTGTTTAATAACTACAGCTTCTTTAACTATTAGTTTTTTCATGAGCCTGAATGTGAGATTCTCTTCTGTTGCCTATGATCTCATACAAAGAGCAATATTTTTCACTTTTAAACATTTTGGAAACTTGGAAGATTTACCAAAACCTTCAGAATAAAATTGACCTGTTCATATGTGGTCAAAAGGTACAAATTCTCAGTTATCAGATACATAAATTCTGGGAATGTAATGTTCAGCAAGGTGACTATAATTAGTAATACTGTTATTATAACTGAAAGTTGCTGAGAGAATAAGTCTTAAAAGTTCTCAGCACAAGAAAAAATGGTAACTGAAGTGATGGATGTTATTAACATGCCTGATATTATGTAAAAAGGTTGTAATAATTACTTCACAATACATGCATATATCAAATTATTAATAATAATATCAAAATTATTATTGTTGTTGTATTATTAAACTAATACAATGTTACATGTCAATCATATCTCAATAAAACTGGGAGGTGGGACACATTGAGATGCTACTATTTGCTCACTGCGCTGTTGTCGGTCGTGCCCGACACTTTGCGACCCCGTGGACTGTAGCCCCCAGGCTCCTCTGTCCATGGGATTCTCCAGGCAAGAATACTGGAGAGGGTTGCCATCTCCTTCTCCAAGAGATCTTCCCGACCCAGATATCAAACCTGCATCTCCTGCATTGACAGGCAGATTCTTTACCACTGAGCCACAAGGGAAGGCCACGTGCTCACTAGAATGGCTAAAAAAAAAAATACTGACAATACCAAGTGTTGGTTAGGATATAGAACAAACATGTTCATACATTGCTGCTGGCAGTGCAAAATGATACTCCGAGAAAGTCTGACAGTTTCTTGTAAAATTATATTAACACCTTATCAATGATTCAGTAATCTCAATCCTGGGTATTTACCCACCAGAAATGAAAAATAAGTCCACAAAAAAGCACGTACTTTATTCAGAGCTAGAAACAACCCAAGTAACAACCCATTGCCTTCTACTACTCAACAATAATGGAGAAGGCAATTGCACCCCACTCCAGTACTCTTGCCTGGAGAACCCCATGGACGGAGGAGCCTGGTAGGCTACAGTCCGTGGGGTCGCTAAGAGTCAGACACGACTGAGCAACTTCAATTTGACTTTTCATCTTCATGCATTGGAGAAGGAAATGGCAACCCACTCCAGTGTTCTTGCCTAGAGAATCACAGGGACAGAGGAGCCTGTTGGGCTGCCGTCTATGGGGTCGCACAGAGTCAGACACAACTGACGCGACTTAGCAGCAGCAGCAGCACTCAACAATAAAAAGACAGAGGTCCTGAAATATACAAGAACTGGCTGATCTGAAAGAATGATACTAAGTGAAAGGAATCAGACATGGGCAAATACGTAGTATAGAATCCATTTATATGAAATTCTACACAAAGCAAAATCATGACAGAGAGCAGAGATATCAGGAAGCCAGATGGGGAAGAGGGCTGACTATAGGGGTCACAAAGGGACTTTGGGATGTAATGGAAATGTTCTGTATCATGATTGTGACAGTGGTTACATGACTGTATGTCCTTGTCAAGCTCATCAAACTGTACTTTTTAGATTGATAAATTTTATTTGATATAAATTATCTCAATAAAACTGAGTTTAAATAATCCTCTTCTCTCCAAGAGCAAAGAATGGGTATATCAGGCCTCCAAGATAGAGGACCATTTGTCTGCTTTTTATAGAAGGAAGGAGAAAACACCTAATTTCTCCAACAGGTCATTCTGCCTTGCTTATAAAACATCTACTTTTACCTTAATAAGTTGACATTAATTTCTCACCTGCAAGAGATCTGACTAAGGTATTTCTTGACGGAAAGAAAATTATTTCTTAAGTAGCTCAGGAAGTCTAAACTACATAGAAGTATAAATCATAAATCATCTAATGTCATATTCAGATGGCTTTATCCCTTTTGGAATGCTCATTTTCAGCTTTCTGTTTTGCCAATACTACTCCATGCATAGTCGGAGCAATTCATCACCCAAATTTTACAAAATCCATTCCAGGACTAGACTCATTGGGCTACAATGATTCCAGAAATTAACAGATTCCTAGACCATTCCTAACGGCCTAAATGTTCATTCTTTGAAAAAAAATAAAGGAGGGAAGAAGGAAAGACAAAAGTTCTCAGAGTAAAATTGACTATTTCATCTGTTAGTCCAAGAGACTGGTCTACATTGATTTCACACTTGTTGGTACCTATTTCTAAGGATCAGAAGCATCAGTCTTAAAATTCAGAACATAAAGCCCACAAAAGTTTGTTTCTTTTTTAGTTTAAAGAATTTGGAAGTATTTCAGGAATCTACAACTTGGGAAGATGGAAAAAGAGGGAAAGAGATTTTTCTCCAAGTTCTCTGATGCACTATCCCAGATGCAAAGGGCCGAACCACGAAGATGACATATGAGGTCAGTTGTTATGAGTTAGATTCAAATATACAAGAATCCAGACAAGGCAATAATCTTCACCTGTTGCAAGGCATGTACTAGACTTTAGACAAGGAGATTTCAAACTCACATCCAGCAGCTGGTTGTGGCTGGATGTATATTTCATGAGGGCATGGCCTTTGTGCTCCTCTTTACAGCGACGCCTCACCTGCCCTGAGAATGCAGGGGCACTAATCAACTATTACTTGTTGAGTAATGGGTTGATGAGCCTTTTCGGAGCGTTAGTTGGGTCTGGAGGAATGGCGTGTGGACATTACAGACACAGTGAGACTGCACGGGACAGAGGTGTGACCTGACTTCTTGCCCCAACTTCCCATCCTTGCCACACGATAGCTGACCTTGTTTAAAAACAAGAATGAAGAAATGTTGGTGTGTTCTTTCCAACCACAGAGTCAGACGGAACCACCAGTGAGCAGCTGGTATTATTTTAATTCTGCATGGCCTCATCCATCAGGAAGAATATGGAAAGAAGGCAGAATTTTTATCAATTTCCCAGTTCTTTGGAGTGCCTGGGGAAATATGTTGAAATATTTTAAGAATCAGATAGCTGCTAAATCCAACCATGTGATGTGGCAACCTTCGTAGAAGTCGCTGCCTTCCGTGTGGATGGAAAAAATGAGCTCATGATAATGACTCAAACCCAGGGACATTGCTGTGTGACCACTGCCTTCTCTAGCTTCAGTCCTAACACAAAGGACAAACAGGGCTCAGAGTGTACCAACCATGGCCACAGACAAGAATAGCGCCAGCTTCATAGTCCATATCATTGGCCACCTCTCTATGAAGCAATTCATAAATTATGTATGATGATATAATGATTTCTTATGTGTATCTTTCAAAGCCTGGAGGTTGCTGTCTTCTTGGACACTGTATGGATGGTCATGCTTGACCCAGAAAGTTTCTGGATGCAAACTCTGGAAGACTTTAATTAGTGTTTACATTAATATTTTGTGTTAAGGAATCTGTGAGTATTTGTTTTTTAAAGACTTGTCACATTTTTTTTTTAATTTGGCCTATTAGAGTCAAGGTCAGGCTTGTAATTCCAACTTAAATGTTTACTTCATTTATTGTTATTTTAAGCTGAAATTTTTCATTGTTTGTATAAACATGTATCGAAGTACTTGTCATACATTGAAACATTTAAGAGTTTACAGTTTATCATTCTTATAAGTGTATTAGTTATATAAGCATTGTTTAAGAACTCAGGAAGTTTTACTAAGCCAAACTAATACACTTAAAGAGAATATCAAATACATTACACTTATCAATGTTGCTAAAATTATTTAGGCTTCATTAGCAAAATTTGTAAACAGGATCAGATAAAAGCTAAAGTCCCTTTTAAAGTGATGTTTAAATTTGGTAGATTTATGAATAGTGGAACCTGAACACTTAAGGAAGGACAAAGTTTTCAACTTGGCAAAGTTAGTCATTTAGATATTAAACCACACAGCCAAAGCAAATTTCCAAATTCTTGCGTCTGCAGACAAAGAAATTCTGAAGACTTTTTTTTTTAAAAAGCCAACGCTGACAGAATTAAATTCAAGTCACTAACTAAAGCTTGTTGTCTTCCTTCCTTTCCTGCTGCCTGTCCCCAGGCTTCCTCTGAGCTGAGTCAGCTCCTCTGGCCTCAGATCTCGTCTTCTGCTCTGCTCCTATGTGTCCTGCCGGTGTCCTTCCAGGCGGCCCTCAGCTGTGGCTTCCCCGAACTGTCAGTCACTGGGACAGATTCAACTGCGTATCCATTACATACCACCTACTATTAACAGTGCCAGGCCTCTTAGATTACTAGGAGATGATTCGTGCTAAATCTTGGTTTATACGATGGGATTAAATCTATAGGGTTAAATCCGCAGTGTCCCCTAAAAGGCATCATCAGACCCAGGAACTCCACTTCCTGAGATGTGAGAGCCACTGACTCTTATCTCCCCAACTTGTAAGAAAACCAGTTCCTCTGAAGTTCCAGGCTCACACACACCATTTGACCTCACAGCCTCTTCCGTATCACCACCTGCAGACCTCCTATTCCTTTCCGTTCATTTGTCAAAGACTTTGGCACTTGCTCTTAGACTTCTTAAGATCTACCAGGAGCCCAGATTCACTGTTCATGGAGATGACCTCCTCATCACCTCTCAGTTCCTATGCCAGCTCCTCCTCCAGACCTCCTCTCCGGCACTACCTCCTTCACTCCCTGAACCTGGACATCACCAACAGTTGTCCAAGTTCAAAATGAGACTCACTTGGCCTCCTGCATCTTTCTCAGGGTCCACTTGTCCTGCCTCTTCCTCCAACTCATTTGTCATTTCTTGCCTTCTCTTTCTTCCTTCTTTAGATTCAGGCCCACACTTGGCACAAGCTGGAGCTCACTCACAGTGGAAGGGCTAGCAGACCCTGGGGTTCCTATTCTCTAAGCATTCTATGGAGAGTCATACTTGACTCCAAATTTCTGGCTTACTAGGTTCTTCCCCCTTTTTGAAGGGAAAATAGTAGCCTGAGTGCGGCCTCCAGATGGTCTGAATATGCATGCCCGCTGCACAGGGGCACCAGGGTAGCCAGCAGGAAGCCTGGGGGAAGTTGGGATGATGCAGATTTTCTGACTTCAGAATCTGTGAGTCACACTTACCTCCCACACAGGCAGGCTCTTTTGTCAATCATGTCACCAAACACAGGGTTGAAGGAGAGGGTTTTCCTTCCCCCCAATCTCCAGAATCTACCCTGTCCTTCCATGTGAACAATTGGAAGCACCATCGCCACCACCAGGTTCGATCCCTGGGTCGGGAAGATCCCCTGGAGAAGGGAATGGCACCCCACTCCAGTATTCCTGCCTGGAGAATCTCATGAACAGAGGAGCCTGGCAGTCTACGGTCCATGGGGTCGCAAAGAGTTGGACACAACTGAGTGACTAACATTTTCCCTGCCCTTCCATATGAAGGGCTGGAAGCACTGTGACCACCACCTCTGCCAGCACCATCCCCACCGTCTCCATCGTCATGGCGTCCCCGGCACCATCTCCACCTGCCATAGAGACTCTCACTTCTCCTTCAGGTCTCCGCTCACCTTCACTTCCCTTACTCTTCAACCTAGATATGTGTTCCCTTCCTTCATAGAATTTAGCTTAGATTGCAACTAGATGCTCCCACGTGTGTGATTAATGCCCATCTCTCTCATGAAGCCATAAAAAGAATTGTTTGTTTAGCTCACTATTGTAATCTTAATGCTTACCCAGTAACTTGTATATGGTACGTGTTCAATCAAAACTTTTGAATAAATCAAGATACTCAGGAGATAAAGCTACAAAATGGAGCTCAGAAAGAAGCTTGAGGAACTGAAGAACGGAGGAGAAGTCAGGAAACACTATCAGATTTGGCAGGTAGGTTCCAAACGAAAAATGGAGGAGTGGGAGGTCGTTCCTTCTGTTGAGACCTCATTTTGTGTTAATGTCTCTGCTTGCAGTCTAATGTGCTTGTGTCTAATGCCTTAACAAGTCTGAGGCAAACGTGACCTGCACTTTAAATATGAAGCGGCTCAGAAGGGTTCGGGACTTGCCAAGTGGCACAGTTAGCACTGGAGCCTCAGTCTGCGTGATTTCAAAGTCCCTATGCCACGCCTGTCACGAGATCTGAATAAACAACTTCCTAGGCTTCATAATCTCGCTTGTCTTAGTAAGAATAATATTATTCAGTGAGAAGGTGAATGAACACTCAAGTCATAGAAAAGGCTAGAGTTTTTATAGTATGTGTGTGTGTAAACGCCCCTATTTTGTTGCAGGATTTCTTCATACAAATATTGTCCATACGAACTGCACAATTCAAGTGTGACTGCCTCATATGAGGCTCTTAAGCAAAACAAACCGTGCCTGAAATGATATCATTTACTATTTCGAGAAGGAAGTTAACTGATTTTTATGAATCAATATTCATTCCTGGCTTACAACAGCGTTTCACTTATTTTCCGCAGACATACTAAAATACAGGTTTATAAAAAGATGTTATTCTGGCTCTAAAGCACTTACATGAATCACTGCCATAAGTCAGCTTCTGGACGGACTTAGGGCGGACATCAACCATGACCCACACACAGCACAAACACAGATCCAAAGCCGAATGGACTGGTTTCCAGGACTCAGCACAACCGGTCACACGCCTCCTCTGCAGCCTCGCGGGGACAGTGCAGCACGGCTTGGGAGGGCAACAGCTTTGCCTGAGAGGCGTGGGCTCAAACCTTGCCTCTTCTGCGTGCTAGCTTTACGACTGAGAAGGTCACGAGACTCAGTTTTTATGTCTGTTACAAGGCCCCAAACCTGGTAAGCACTCAGTGTTAGCTGCTGCTTTTAACAAAGGCCCCAGTGTTGAGGGGGCTTCCCTGTGGCTCCACTGGTGGTCTGCCTGCAGCGTAGGAGACCCAGATTTTATCTCTGGGTCCAGTAGATCTCCTGAAGAACGAAATGTCAGTGCACTCCAGGATTCTTGCCTGGGAAATCCCATGAACAGAGGAGCCTGGAGGGATACAGTGCATGGGCTTGCAAGACTAAACCATCATCACCAGCAGCATTTAAACTGTGGGGACTTACTTCCTGCTCTAGTTTGCTGGAGGTCAGTCAGTCTAATGAAGTTATTGATGGATCCGGAAATAAATAATGAGAACATCTGTCCTGGGGGAAAGGAATCTCACATAGTCACTTGCTCTGCCCACAGCCGCTTTTCTATTTCCGATTCGAGGGGCCACCACCTGTAATCTCCACCCCCGAATCTGGGAGAGCAGGGCACGCCCAGCAGGAACATCACTCACCTATCATGGACCTGCTCTGTGTCCAGTGGGGTCTGGCCTCCCAATATTGGACAATCCAGATTGACTTTTAGAAAGTTAGGATGCCGTGACTCTTGTTATGAGAAACAATATTTAAAAGTGATTTAAAAGTATGTCTGCTGTGAAAGTGCAGTAGAAAGGGTGTGTGATCCTCACCAGTTATCTCTGTGAAAGGAACTTCATAGGATTGTTATGAAGATTAGGCACAGGGCCTTCTGCAAAGCACAAGCAGTGCCTGACCTTTGAGAGTGCTATGAGCTGTTTGTCAGTAAAGCCAAATGAATAAATGTACTTATTTCGTGGAAAATCAACTGGAGAAATGAAGCTACCTGTCTGTATATGTACATGCACATTCAGCACGTGAATAATAATAATAGCTACAAAAGTATGCACTGATAGGGTGAATGAGAAGAGAAATCGGATTGTGGATCAATTGACTAAAGAACTCTTAGCTAGACACGTGAAACCGCAGAGTGCAAAGCTGTGCTGGCAGAGAATAAAAATTCAGATGATGTGGACGGCTGTCGGTAGATTTTTCCCCCCACTCTTTCCAAAAAACCCTCTGCTTCTGTTCTTAAGCTGATTGCCAGGAAAATAACCACGTAACAGCTGCCACTCAAATAATCAGATCCCAAACCTATCTTTCTGGTCCAGTGAGGGCAGAAGACCCAATAGGCAAAGAAAACCCTTATCCAAAGTCGACCAAATACCAAATCACTGACCCTCCCCTTGTTTCACTCTGAAAGGCAGAAAGTTGTCGAGAATGAATTATTCCTTGAGGGACCTGAGAAGGACTAACTGGGCAGAAAGTCTCCATGAAAGTGGTGCCATAGAAAGTACTCACTTGGATGAATAAGGCCCTTGGTGAAAGTAAATGCACCAAGGAATAAAGATATTACGGATGGATCCTGTTTCCTTCTTACCAATGTCATGAGCTCGGTTTCTCTCAGGAAATGAGGGTGTTGGGGACACCGGTGGAGGTGCAGTTTGTGAGCAGAGGGTGTGGCCTCAGGCAGCTCAGAGGGGATGATGAAGGCCAAGCGCTGGGGAGCAGGGGGACCCCCGCAGCAGCAGAGAACAGAGTCCAGGAAGAGGGAAGGGGCCGAGAAAGGTGTGGGGGGGAACCCACGCCATGAAAACCTCATTTGAGGAAGTGCGTGTGTCTTTGTCAAGGGAGGGCTCCAGGCCAAACCCGCAGGCCCAACAATAACTTGTTGTTCCTGTCCGAGGAGAGAAGTCCCGGGCTCTGGGAGGGGAGGGACTCTCATTCTCAAGGCTGTGCCCAGCTCTGCTGGGGACACTTCCCCTGGCGTCGTGACGCACAGGAAGAGCGACTGTGCCTGAAATCACAGAAGGTTGGGCAACGGAGCCCGCCCCAGCTTGGCCAGGAAGCTCTGTCCTGCCGCGGGCCACCCAGGGAGTGACTGCGCCAAAATTCCGCTCTTGCCTCACGTTTCCAGAAATTTCAGTTTTAGGAAACGAAAGTGACTGCTCCGGAGAACCTGAGCTTCCTACGGTGTTGAAACTGCCCCAGGCTGGCACAAGTCATGGTGCAGGAAGCCAGCCCAGAAAGCGGGGACCTGAAAAGGGAGGCTGGCAAGAGAGCGGGACGTCAGGCCCCTACAGGCATCTGGGCCTTTGCTTTCTGTCAGCCAGATTTGTTCAGCGTGTCCTTTTATCAGGCAGGGAGTTTGTGGCCAGGGTGAACAGCACAAAGTCACGGCCCCTGCCCTTGAGAAGCTCACAGTTTAAAAAAAAGAACGGACAGAAGAAAACAGACTCGCAGACACAGACACCGGTCTCATGGTTGCCAAAGGGGAGCGGGGAGGGGGTCAAAATGAGCGAGGGGGACTCAGGGGCACACACCCCTCGGAGCAACGTGACGAAGATGCGAGGATGTGACGTGCAGCACAGATGTCACAGCAACGCTCTCTACCAACTTTGCATGGAGTATGCTCTATAAGAGTGTCATCACTGTGGTCGACACCGGAAGCTAATTCAATACCGTAAGTCAAATATGCTTCAATCGAGAGCAAAAATTCAGTCTCAGGGCTGCAAGGAATTCCAGGAGGAACACCATGAACATTACAAGGGAGGCGGCAGTCTCTCCGCATGCCCGTGAGAGAACTGTGAACCCCATTTTGCCGATGGGCAAATGGAGGCTCATAGAGGTCAGAGGATCTAGAAACACAGTCAGGGTCTGACTCCCAGACACCTAATTCTTTCTGTTAGCTGATTTGGTCTCTACAACATGCACGGCACCAGGGTGAGCACTTGAATACCTGTTTACGTGGGTGAAGAGCTGCACACACAATAGATGGATTTGCCAAGGGCAGTGGAATGGAAAGTGACAGGAAATGGTGGCCCCTCTCTTATAAGACCCCTCAGGGTCAGCAGTTTTATGCAGGTCAGTCAGCGTTTCTGGGCCTCAGTTTCTTCAGAAAGTTACCTTTTTGCAGGGTTGTTAAGATAAACTTAGATGGTAGAGGTGAAAAGTAGTTTGTAAGTTAAAACCACTGTTTTCATGCTTAATATTCTTACTACTACTTTTCAGCCTTGCAAGAGATAGTACCTGCCTTGGAAGCAAAGAGCAGGCATGCTGACTACCCAACTGGAAAGCAGTGTGTTCCCCAAGTTCAGGCTCCTTCATTACACACCCCACTGTGTGTGCGGCCTCCTCACCCTGCCCTGTGGAAAGCTGGGCTCAGTGAACCATGCAAAATGCTGCTGCTCTAGCTGCTGCCATGGCTGAGAGAGAGCAGTTGGTCTCCTATGTTCTGTCAGTATCCGTGGGACTGTGACAAGCCAACTGGTTAGCTTGCCGTTGGGAGAAACTTCGGACACGATCACTTCTGGACCGTGCTGTGTTAGATTCCTATTGCTGCTTTAACAAATTACTGAACCCTTAGTGTCTTAAAACAACAATTTTTTTTTCATCTTACAGTTTTGGAGGTCAGACACTCAAAATGGGTCGCTCTGAGCTAAAATCCTTTGCAGAGAAGTGTCCATTTCCTTTTCTGACCTTCCAAAGGGCCAGCTGCATCCCTAAGCTCTGCCTCCGTCCCACATCTTCAAGTCCTTCCTCTGAACTCGATTCTGATGCCCTGGCCTCCTGCTTTCACTTAAAGGGACACTTACACTGGGCCCACCCAGAAAATCCGGAATAATCTCCCCGTTTCAAAACCAGCTGATTAGCATCTTTAAAGGCTTCCCTGGTAGCTCAGCTGGTAAAGAATCTGCCTGCAACGCAGGAGACCCCAGGTTCGATTCCTGGGTTGGGAAATTTCCCTGGGGTAGGGATAGGTTACCCACTCTAGTATTCTTGCCTAGAGAATCCCTATGGACAGAGGAGCCTGGTGGGCTACAGTCCATGGGGTTGCAAAGAGTCAGACCCAACTGAGTGATTAAACACAGCACACAGCATCCTTAATTTCACCTGAAGCCTTAATTTCTCCTTGCCATGTAACAATACATTCACAGGGCCTGGAGATTAAAACGTGGACATCTTTGGGAGGCCAGTACCTTGCCTATTACGAGTTATGGTAGGAGAGGAATCCAGAAGTGTGACAGTTGGCAAAGGGAAGCCACTTTGCAATATAACAATGCCACAAAATACCCACACATCTGGCTCAGGCTGTCTCAGTCTCCTGCATTGCTCAGGAGAATTATAACCGTCACTATGGAATAAACCCGTATAATGGAGTCATGGAGTTCCCTGTGTGAGAAACGGCTCTACTGTAAACTGAGGCCCGTCCTCGTGGCTTCCATTTCGAGGCTCTTACTTGACAACCAGTGGGACTATGTGGCTTCACGTTCATTATGTAGCCTATGTTGTAAACCAGACTATTCGAGCCATATTCTCAAAGTTTGCAAAAATACAGCCATTTTCTCATGACACAGTTAAGACCAATGGAAGTTTTGTTGTATTTATCTGTTGAGAAATACTCATTTATATTATCCAATTTTTTGTTTTAGCATAAATTTAGTTCTACCATGGATCAAATCGTATCATCTTCAGCCATAATGAAAACTGGAACTCAGCAATAATTTTATGGGGCCTCCCAGGCAACTCAGTTTTAAAGAATCTACCTGCCAATGCCGGAGACACAGGTTCAATCCCTGGGTTAGGAAGACCCCCTGGAGAAGGAACTGGCAACATACTCCAGTATTCTTGCCTAGAGTCTCATGGACAGAGGGGCCTGGTGGGCTACAGTTCATGGGATCATAAAGAGTCAGACGTGATTCAGCAACTAAACAATAACAACAGCAAGTAATCTACGACAGAGCTTTAATTGCTTTAGACTTTTCAAAACGTATTTAACATTGTATTTAAACGAATTTATTATGGGCAAGTATCTCTCCTAAGTTAAAGAAAACATGTTTTTTTCCATTTATTCATTCATCCATAAATATTTATTGAGTGCCCTATGTGCCAAGCAATGCTGGAGAAACCAATGAAAAAACAAATGTCTGCCCTCTGCTGCTGCTAAGTCGCTTCAGTCGTGTCCGACTCTGTGCGACCCCATAGCCTGGCAGCCCACCAGGCTCCTCTGTTCCTGGGATTCTCCAGACAAGAACACTGGAGTGGGTTGCCATTTCCTTCTCCAATGCATGAAAGTGAAAAGTGAAAGTGAAGTTGCTCAGTCGTGTCCGACCCTCAGCGACCCCATGGACTGCAGCCTACCAGGCTCCTCCGTCCATGGGATTTCCCAGGCAAGAGTGCTGGAGTGGGAGCCAGCGCCTTCTGCATGTCTGCCCTCATGGAGCTTAATTCTTCTCAGGTGAGGGAGGAGGCCAACATGGCAGCCTCACTGCGTCCTGTGTTGAGCCTCATTAGACTGAAACCCAGAGGCTGACAGGGGCTCTCATCACTGCCTAAACCAGGACGGGTCACTTCTAGCACTTCTCGGGTTTTGGCTGAATGCCTTTCCTGAAGCTGTGGGCTGAGGACTTCAGTTTCTGCTCAGGTTCACTGTTGTCTCCTAGGGTGCACGTGAGTGTCGCCAGTACGACCACCTGTTTTACGACAACTGCTTCTTCAAAGCTGGCGGTAGAGACAGAGTCACTAGCGAGACAGGGGTCTTACACAATGTGGCATGATTAGAGACTGACCCCCCATCACCTTCAGCACATGCTGTTGTTGAGAAGTCAGTCACTGATCTCGTCCATTCTCAAGAGAAGGATCTTATAATGGGCATAAGCACCAGGATTCAGGGATCCTGGGCACCAGCCTCGGCTCTGTCTGCCATCCTGGGACCCAGAATGTCGGCACAATGGAGACTCCGGAATGCGGCCCCATGTAACCCGCCTACATGCCCAGAAGTCGGAAAGATGGAAATATTTGGCGAGCAGCACTAATGACCTACGCTTCCCCAGTGGCTCAGCAGTAAAGAATCCGCCTGCAGTGCAGGAGACTCGAGTTTGAGCCCAGGATCAGGAAGACCCCCTGGAGAAGGAAATGGCAACCTACTCCAGTATTTTTGCCTGGGAAATCCCATGGACAGAGGAGCCTGGTGGGCTACAGTCCCTGGGGTCACAAGAGAGCTGGACACGGCTGAGCAAGTAAGCAACAATAGCAAAAAACAGTGACCTACACAAGGAAACGCGTAAACATACAATGTGTCGCGTGATGATAGACACTATGGAAAAAATAGAGCAGTGTATGGGAGAGCGACTGACGGCTTGTGAGAACGGGCATCAATCAGGAAAGCTTAGGCTATGCTGCTGTGACAAGTGTAGGGTCCCCACTGGGTCCAGACAAGTCTCCAGGGAAACCTTGGTCCTGGTAGTGACTCAGCAATTTAGCCGATGTGGGTTGCACCACCCTGTGGTCAAATCATCTGGAACATGTGGTCTGCCCTGTGACTCCAGAAGAGGGCAGACATCAATGTTATTCATTGACTCTGAAGTGCTTCAACCCGGGAGTGACTCAAAGTCCGTGCTCAAAGTCATCGTCTGAAGCTTCCAAAGTTCAGAAAATATGGAAGTAAAACCAGTGCAACACTGAAATAGAAATTAGTAACTTCACTTGCTGCGTAAAATAAATTAAACTAAGCTTTGTTTGTGTGACCCCTCGGGAAATGTTCAAGTCTGGTCTCTATCTGTGTTTGATTTTAACAGAAGCAGTATTGATGGGCAAGGAAGTACAATCTCCACGAGAGCGATCAGGTGATATTGGGACAAAAACCTCGACAGAGAGAAGGAGTACCGTGGGGCCATCGAGGGAGTGAGTGCCCTGGGTGGTGAGGAGAGCCGGGGTAGGAGATGAGGAGGTGGCAGACAGGTCCAGCAGGATCTGTGGTGTCACAGCTCTTGGGCAGCATGGGGAACCCCAAGTGGGTACAGAGTGGAAGTGTGACTCGGGCCAGTATGCTGAAAGGACCCTTTCAGTGTTCTCTTAAGAACAGACCATCTCAATACCCACTCTTTCAACCCAAAAGCCCCATACTCCATAATCCAACTTGGCCAAGGGGTGGGGCAGGCAGAGCTCTCCTAAAGCCTGGCTCTCTCACAGGTAACTTTTAATTGGTCTCTGAGTATTGGTTGTTCTTCAGTCGCTCAGCTGTGTCCAGCTCTTTGTGACCCCATGGACTGCAGCTTGCCAGGCTTCCCTGTCCTTCACTAACTCCCAGAGTTTGCTCAAACTCATGTCCATTGAGCAGATGACACCATCCAACCACCTATCTCATCCTCTGTCACCCCCTTCTCCTCCTGCCCTCAAACTTTCCCAGCATCAGGGCCTGTTCCAATGACTTGGCTCTTCGCATCAGGTGGCCAAAGTACTGGAGCTTCAGCTTGAGGATCAGTCCTTGCAATGAATATCCAGGGTTGATTTCCTTTAGATCTCCTTGCTGTCCAAGGGACTCTCAAGAGTCTTTTCCAGCACCACAGTTCAAAAGTATCTATTCTTCGGTGCTCAGCCTTTACTATGGTCCAACTCTCACATCCATATATGGCTACTGGAAAAACCACAGCTTTGACAAGATGGACTTTTGTCAGCAAAGTGATGTCTCTCCTTTTTTTTTTTTTTTTCTTACAATTCTTGGCATTATTTTACATGCTCTTTCAGAATGTATCAATTCTCCATTTCACCTTGAATAATGACCGGGAAGAAGCTGCCTGTTCAGTCACTCTGAGATTTGATCCTATTTGCAAATAGTCACTTTTCAGTGATGTGCTTTTATGCTGCCATCAGCTTCGGGTATTCTAGAGAAAACAGAGAGAAAACCAGAGGCATTTGGTTTTCTCCTTCTGAATCCCAGGCTGAAAGAGAAGCCTCTTTCTGAGCGAGCCCTTCAGTGGCAGAAGGAAAGAGAACGAGATAAAGGGCCACGCAGCACCTGTTCAAGCTTCTCTTGGAAATTAGCACAGCGTCACTTCAGCCCACATTCCAGGCCAAAGCAAGACATCAGGCCAAGCCTGACGACGGTGCTTGGAGTTGTGTTCCCTCCACAGGGGGTGCTATTCAGAGTGAGCGCGCATGATCTACCATGGTCTCTGAATCCAGTCAGTCTGGTCTGAGATCCCTGCAGGAGGTCTCCAGCTTAGAGGTGCAGGTTCCAACCTAGTGTGGGGCTCTCTGGGGAGGGGGACAAGGAGGCTGAGAGCCCAGTCTCGCCGTCACTCACTCTCCGAGGCAAAGCGAGGCCAGGAAAGGAATTAGGAGAGGAGGGGTTGTGGGGAGCAGAGGAGAACCTCCAGGCCACAAAGTTTGCAAGAGGAGAGGTTCACTAAGGAGAGGGGTCTGCAGGGGAATGAAGGATCGGTTGCCTCGATGAGGGGTGACCGATCCCACTGGGACAATCTTTGAGCCACTGACCTCCTGCCTCAAGTCACCGGGATACAGAAAAGTGAGCAAAGCCAAGCCATGCCTGCAGCTTAGCCTGCAGCTCTCCCTGGTGTGGCCTGTCCAGATCCATCACACTTTGCTGTGCACAGGTCACTGTCATTGGACCGCCGGGTACCACCTCCAGGGGCCCAGCACTGTGCGGAGGAAGGGGAAGGCGGGATTCAGGCAGGGGTGCGAGGCACCCGTGCCAGCATGTGTGCTGAGAGCAGGGTGCCCAGTGGGAAGCTCTCCGAGGCCCAGGGGGCCCTGCCCCACTCCTGTGTCCTGCTCAGTGGCTGAGGACGGGGCGCCTGCCTCGGTCTCTCCCAGCCCTCAGGTCCCCTGGCCATGCCTGTGTGCTAGGTCACTTTTCTCCCAGGAATGACCTGAGAAAAACAAAAGGCAACAGAACTGGAGGATTTAAACATCGTATTTTAACAGCAAGGCGGGGCTGTGCCACAGTTGATTCTGTTGGCAACAAAACACACAGCTGAGTCCCTCGGGCTGGCCTGCGGCTGCCGGCTTGGCCTGGGCTTAACACCACATCACAGAGTCCCAGCGCCATGCTCACGAGGGGGCCAGCCAGGGTCGCTATCCTGCTGCCTCTGGACTGTCCTGGTCTCAGCCACGGAAGTCTCAATTCCCGGGAAACTGCTCCATCCTGGGCAGTTCATCCTGCAGGGAACTGCAGGATGCTGGCACCGCAGACACATGGACCCCAACGTCAGGTAGACCCAAGTTCAAATCCTGCGTGTGCTGCGTCACCCCTGAGCTGTGATCTT
This sequence comes from Ovis aries, assembly GCF_016772045.2. Taxonomy (NCBI): domain Eukaryota; kingdom Metazoa; phylum Chordata; class Mammalia; order Artiodactyla; family Bovidae; genus Ovis; species Ovis aries. The sequence goes on from NC_056070.1 coordinate 4,212,109, forward strand.
AGGGAAGTCACTTGCTATTTCAAAGCAGGGGTAATGTTTGCCTCGTGCGATCTGTTAGGAGGTCTATGTTCTTCCCTAATCGGGCGCAGTGTCCCCGTCACGTGTTCTTCTGTGTCACCGGCCTCTGTGCTCTTTTTCAAGCATGCAGAGCTCACGCTTCCTGCTCCTCCGTCAGGGAGGGCTGCGTGTTCGCACACAGGCCCCTTCTTGCCGTCAGGTCCCCGCACCTGTTCTTGCCTGTGATGTCTCTCCTGCCGGCTCACTGAGGCATCTCCCAGGCTCTCTTCGTTTTCTCCCCATTTCGTTTCCTTCCTAGTGCTGAGCTGGAGCTGGAGCTGTCTTGTCCGCTTGTGATAGGGGCAGGCAACCTTTGAAAACGGCTCCCCAGGACCCCCACTACTACTTGCCTCCACCCTGTAAGTGGGGGCAGGACCTAGGGACATACTTCTCACAAAGAGCATGTGGCAACGTGACGGCATGCCGCTTCTGATTACGTCCTAAAGATGCGGCTTCTTCCTCCCGTTTCTCTTCCCTTCCCTCTCTCTCTCCCGCCTCCATACCCCCCCCCCCCCCCCCCCCCCCCCCCCCCCCCGCCGCCCCCGGTCGCTTGTTCTGTAGAAGGCAGCTATCCTAATGGAGAGAGCAGTCTGCCGTCAACAACCTGCAAGATGCTGAATCCTGCCGACGACTATGTGAACGAGCTTGGAAATGAACTTCACCTTCCCCCGCCGCCCCGCTGCTTGCTTAACTCGGAGGTGACTGTAGCTCTGACTGACACCCCGGCTGCAGTTGTGGGAGCAACTCCGAGGCAGAAGGCGCCGAGCGGAGCCACGATTCCTGACCTGCAGAAACTGTGTCGTAAGAGCTTGTTCTCTTCAGTCACTAAGCTCGGGGGTCATCTGCTGCAGTAATCAAGATCCAGTGCAGCGTTGCACTGTTTATCTCCCCCCGTAGATCCCTGGCACCCTGGAAGAAGGGAGTGTGCCTGTCTGGTTCATCAGAGCACAACACAAAGTCTGGTACAGAACAGCTGCTCAGCTTCACTGAAAGAGCAGATCATAAGGACACAGAGCGCTCACAAGGCACGTCAGGACAGGTGGAACATATGTGCTGAATGAATGATTGAGTGACCAATTAAACATGAGAATGGTTGGGAAGAGAGAGCGTCTGGGCAGACTTATCTGGAACTATCCAGTGCTCAGGCCCCTATTGTGGGCTCAGAAGACGCAACAAGGAGTATGTTAGTGACTGAACAAACTCAGGCATAGATTTAAGTTAGGGATAGATAAGACACACTGAATGAGAAATATCAGTAAAACTTCTGTTAGGCATTCAGAAAGAAATCTAGATTTTTACTAGAACATTAAATGTAATGAAAAGTATTTCACAGAAGAGTGCGCATATCCTGTTTTTGTAAAAACACACATATACACAAGTCTGGAAGGAAACGTACCAAAATGTTAAGTGTTGCTTGGTGGGTGGTAGGATTACACTGTTTTTGTTTTTGTTTTTTTTTTCTTCTTATCCATATTTTCTACAACAGACAGAAGAAACAATAAATGTATTTCCACTTATTCTTAAAAAGTGATGCAAGAGCCCACAGCGGTTTTAAGTCAGTACCATGTTTTAAGTCAATACCCAGGTGGAAGAGTAACCCAGTGAGAGGGAGGGGAGAGGACTTGGGTTGCTGCGGGCAAAACCCTAGGCGTTTGCAAAGCAAGATTTCTGGCTGGGCTAGCGAAAAGCATTTGGTGTCAACTATCGGCAGCACTGACCCCTCCTCTGTGGCCACGCTCCCCCTGCCTGGCCCTACAGTCCCCATCTCTGAAACGCATCTCAGGCCCGCTTCCGTTTCTGGCCCCCGTGCCAGCCTGACTGTTCTTGGATTCACACGTGCATGTCCACTGCCTCATCTGAGATCTGCCCAGCCCCGGAGGCGGTCTTGCGTTGGGCAGCTAGACCAACATCCCAGAATTGTTTTGATCATCCTTCTTAATACAGGCTGGGCATGAAATCATGAGTTTAAAAGTGCTTCAGCCTTCATCTCATCCCCGGATGAACTCGACCAGACTTTCACTTCCCATCGAGAAGACACAGGAAACCAACGTGTTACTTCCAGTAGAGCCACCATCTGTTTCTCCAAGCTCTGCCCCGGAATTCCTCCAGCAGTGACCTGCTGCTCGGCTCCCGGGAGTCCAGTCTTACCAGTTACTCTGGCAGCCTGTTTCTGAATAGCTACTAGGCAGCTGACATGCATCAGTGACTGTGATCTTAGGCCTTCTTTTTCGGAAGCGGCAGCCACACGGGAAGCACACACTGCTGGAGTCAGGTCCCCACGGGCTGTGAGCTGCATCTCGCTCCCCCGGGATGTGGGAGCCCGTCTGCGCGGGCGCCGCGGCCTTGGGTGACTTCGGGCGCTCCTGCCTTGGGTGACTTCGGGCGCTCCTGCCTTGGGTGACTTCGGGCGCTCCTGCCTTGGGTGACTTCGGGCGCTCCTGCCTTGGGTGACTTCGGGCGCTCCTGCCTTGGGTGACTTCGGGCGCTCCTGGGATGGCAGGGCTGAAAGGCAGCGTCTGCTGGCCCTGCGGAGCCTCCTCCCCACAGGCAGCCTGGGCTGTGCAGGCCGTCTGGGGCTTAGACACCATGAATCTCTCCAGCTAGCAGTCAAAGAAAGAGACTTCTCCAAGACGGTCCAGTGCTGTTCAATTTTAGGAATGCTCAGCAGCATCCACGTGCCTCAGCTCTGACGCAGGGAAGCCTCTATTTCCTCTCGACTGGGACCATGTGACTGGCTCGTCAACCAACCGGCTGTGGGCAGAAGTGACGGTCAGAGCACAGGGAGTCTCCGCCGCCCAAGCCGGGCAACCACGCTGCGCCCTGCTGCCGCTCCCGCGGGCGCCAACAGCGAGACCTCGGGCGGGGACGCCAAGCGCCCGAGCACAGCGGTCTGGAGGCCGAGTCCCACCGGGGGACCCTTGCCCTCAAGTGTCACTGGGCCCTGTTTGTGTAACCTAGCCTATCCCAACTAATACACCACCAGTTCTCGATTCCGACACATTATTCTGATTTAATGAAATTAAAGAAGGCAGGCAAATGTGTGGTTGGTTTCTTAGCAGCAGCACCGCGGTTCTGGAACGCGCGATGGGTTGGGGGACATGGCCTTGCCCAGCGCTGCCTGCTGTTCTGAGGCCGGGCTTGCTTTGCAGAGTGAAGCAGGCCGAGGGCCGCGTTCCGTGTCAGTGTTCTCTCCACAGTCCCGCAGTCACGGCACGTGGTCTGTTCCATGTCTGCTGTTGCTCTTCCATTTTTTCAAGGTTGTAAATAAGTTCTTCATCTACAGTGAGTGAATAAACATCCATCCAGATGAGATGACACTGGGTGAAGTTTCTGTTTTCAGTTTCTAAATTAAGAGTTTTCCTTTGAATTATGCATGCTGCTGCTAAGTCCCTTCAGTCGTGTCCGACCCTGTGCGACCCCAGAGATGGCAGCCCACCAGGCTCCCCCATCCCTGGGATTCTCCAGGCAAGAACACTGGAGTGGGTTGCCATTTCCTTCTCCAATGCAAGAAAGTGAAAAGTGAAAGGGAAGTCGCTCAGTCGTGTCCGACTCTTAGCGACCCCATGGACTGCAGCCTACCAGGCTCCTCCATCCATGGGATTTTCCAGGCAAGAGTACTGGAGTGGGGTGCCGTTGCCTTCTCCGATGATATGCATACACAAATAATAAACACATTCTGTTTTACTGGCATCTTCTCTGTACTCCAGGGTGAGTATTAATTATTCAAATGTCTGGGTCACACAGAAATAATTAATTTGAAATGTTAACTTGAGTTTGCATAAACATATGTATTTTAAGTTGTATTTTAACTAATTATAATTAGACAGCATTACATTTTGTATGTTGGCTATAGACTGTTTAAAGACATTCTTATGTGCCTTTAATCCTAGCCCAAGTATTTACCACATACCTCATTTTATAGGGTTTTTATTAGGGAATGCTTAGTGAAAGTTTCACTTTGCCTTTGCCTTTAAATTATGTTCTTTTACAGCATAATGTAAATTTTATTGACTTTCGCATTTGTTTTTAGCATACTTACTTTCACCATTGTTAAATAAAACATACATTCCCTTAAGATTTAATTAAAAGGTTTTAGAGAACGGGGAATAATAGTAATACATACTTATAATAGGAAATACCAAAAAAAGGAAAGAAAGTGAAAGCCACTCACAATGCCGCCCACCAGAGGGTGCAGCCCCTCCTCCCCCAGCCCAGACGGGTTCCTGCTGCTCAGAGACTGCACCCTGCCTCTCGCTGCCCGTGTCCTTCTCCAGTGATTCTCAGAGGCTTCCTCGCACTCCGACATCTGCAGGTACTGTAATTTAAACATACTCCTGTTGTAGAGAGCTTGTAGCTCAGCGCTGTTCTAAACACTGGAACAAATATGCTAACACTTCAGAGGCAGAACGGTGCCCCTGCCCCAGAGATGCCCACTTCCTCACTCTGGAGGCTCTGAACGTGTGACTGCATGGCGAAAACGTGCGACTCTGAAGACGTGATTGAGTCAGGAACCTTCAGATGGGGAGATTCTCTGGGTGGACCCAATCACATCACACGGGTCTTTGGAAGAAGAGACCCTCTCCCAACTGTGGTCAGAGAAAAAAGGTGTGGCAATGGTATCAGAGTCACAGAGAGGCCACGTCGCTGGCTTTGAAGATGGCAGACGGGGGCCGTGAGCCAAGAAATGTAAGCCGCTTCTGAAAGCTGGGGAGGTCGAGAAAGGAGCAGATTCTTCCCCAGAGCATCACCGTGCTCTAGGTGGTAATTCCTACAGGAATTCCGCCTTGCCAACACCTTGATTTTAGCCCAGCAGAACTTGTGTTGGCTTTCTGACCTACAAAGCTGTCAGATGACACATTCATATATTTTTAAGCCACTACGTTTGTGGGAACTTTTTACAGCAACAACAGAAAACTGATACCTGATTTTTGTGCTTGAATCTTTTTTTTACTATTTTCCTTAACAGTCAATTCTTGGAAGACCTTTTCAAGGTACCTAATCCACACTGCCAAACATGCTACCATCTCATCAGCAATGTATAAAGGCCTGCTTCACCTGGCTGCTCCTCAACCTGAGGTTTAACTTCCTATGTATCCTACTGTTTTAATTTAAATTGATGTTAGTGATTATACAGGATACCAATGGTAGCCAAGGGTTTACTATGTGCCGAGCACTATCTAAACACTCAACTCATTTAATCCTCAGGCTTCCCTGGTGGCTCAGTTGGTAAAGACTCCACCTGCAGTGCAGGAGACCCCAGTTTGATTCCTGGGTCGGGAAGATCCTTCCCGGAGGGGATAGGCTACCCACTCCAGTATTCTTGGGCTTCCCTTGTGGCTCAGCTGGTAAAGAATCCGCCTGCAATGCAGGAGACCTGGGTTCAATCCCTGGGTTGGGGAGATCCCCTGGAGGAGGGCAAGGCTACCCTCTCTAGTATTCTGGCCTGGAGAATTCCATGTACAGTCCATGAAGTTGCAAAGAGTGGAATACGACTGAGCGACTTTCACTTAATCCTCACAATTCTATGAAGTATGTAACCACTGTTATCCTCATGTTACAGAAAGAGGAAACCGAGGCACAGGAAAGTTAGCTCAGTTCAGTTCAGCTACTCAGTTGTGTCCGACTCTTTGCGACCCCATGGACTGCAGCATGCCAGGCCTCCCTGTCCATCACCAACTCCCGGAGTTTACTCAAACTTAACAATGGGAAAGTTAAATATATGATAAAGCTGGAGTTGAGACCCCACAAAGTCTGGTCCCAGAGCGGATGTTCATTGGTAAGCCTTTCACTAAAATCAAAGCTCCCGGAAGGCAGGGTTGGCCTCCCCTGCTGCTTCGCTTACTCTAGAGGTCCGCAAGTTTTCCAGGTGGTAGTGTTATTCAACATAGTAACGACTGTCCTGGAGAGCTCTGTACGTGGAGCTCAGCACGTGAAAGCAGGGAAGTACGTTTAGTACGTAAAGAACCGTGGTAGTTCTCTTGCCTTTGCTTGTGGTCAGCCACAGAATAATGGAATTGTTCTCTAATCATGAAGACTCACCTTTTTAGCTACGAGATAATGGTGCTCACACATGCCCCTCCACTCACTCCTTTCCACACACTCCGTGATTCACACACTACGCCAGAGACAGGACGGGGAGGGGAATGAACAGGACGCGAGGGGAGGATTGGGTCAGCTCTGAGGCTGCCACATGAGCCCCACACGGGAGGAGCCGAACAAGCAGACACGCGGTGCTGCCGCTGCGAGGCCCAGGGCCCTGCTCTCCTGTTGCTCTTGCCACCGGAGCAAAGGCCGCAGGTGTTCTCTGCGAGGGACTGGTGAGCATTTCAGGCTGCGCACTGCTGGGTGGAGGAGTGAGGAGGCGCTGTGCTCCAGGACGACTTGATCCACACACACAACAGTCCACGCGGGCATCCTGTCCCTCTCCTAACAGACTCACCCCGCTCAGGTCTCCGCTGCCCACCCGCCCTGGGAGATGCAGCACCGTGTGTGCCAAGGCTCAGGTGCCTGCAGGTGCCCCCCAGGCCTGCCTGCTCCCTTTCTGCCCAGCAATCCCTGCCCCTGGCACCCCGCACACCTACACTCAGCTCCCCCCGCCGGGCTTCTCCACGGCCACCTCCCAGGTCAGCTGGCTGTGGCTGGCCTGGCTGAGGGCACCGGGCAGGTCACAGCCTGACCAGCCCTCGGGGCTCCTCGTCTGACCACGTCCCTGTCTTCACGCCACCGTGGGCACAGCCTCCCCTCCTGGCCTCTCCAGCAATTTCTCCCGTCTTCTCAGCCACCTCCCCCTCTTTGAAACAGGGGCCTTGGCTCAGAGCTCCAGCCCCATCTCCCGAAGAGGCCCCTCTAGAACCGTCCGGAGACCAAGGATGGACGCCCCCACTATCTCCAGCCCTAAACTCCCGCGACCTTCAGATTTCTTGAGGCCACAGGCCCCGTGCTGTCTGCACACGGGGTACCAGCCTCCCCCAGGCCAGCATGTACCTGTCCCCTGCCCCCAACCCGCCCCACTCCCCGGCCCCACAAGCCCCTGGTAACCTCTATCCCACTTCCTCACTAACCCTGACCACACTAAACTCTTCACAGTGGAATCACATACTCCTGGCCCTTAGTAACCAGCTACTACACTCGGCTTCTTTCCCGAGCTCACCCGCGCTGTGGCAGGGATCAGAACTCTCTTCCCTCCCAAGGCTGACTCGCAGGCTTCTTTCCTGAGCTCACCCGCGCTGTGGCAGGCATCAGAACTCTCTTCCTTCCCAAGGCTGACTCGCAGCCTTCTTTTCTGAGCTCACCCGCACTGCAGCAGGCATCAGAACTCTCTTCCCTCCCAAGGCTGACTCGCAGGCTTCTTTCCCGAGCTCACCCGCACTGCGGCAGGCGTCAGAACTCTCTTTCGCTCCCAAGGCTGACCAGCGCCCACTGTGCCCTCACCGCGGTCTGCTCAGCTGTCTCCCATCAGCGGACACTGAGGTTGTTCCCACCGTTTGGCTGCCGTGAACAGTGCTTCAGTGGACACAGAGCACAAGGGTTTGTTTCTATTCCTTTGGGTGCACACCTAGAAGCTAAATGACTTTTCAGTATTATTCAGTTTTAAGGACGGGGTCAGTAGCCTGAGAGCGTTCCAGCAGCCATGCAGGCCAGCAGGTGCTCCCTGCAGGAGGGCAGTGCCAGATTACAGCCCATTTACCCTCCTCACCCAGGCCCCACAAGACCATAAGAAAACGCGTGAACCTGACATCCCACTCAAATTCCAATATCATGTCCGACTCTTTTCGACCCCGTGGACTGTAACCTACTAGGCTTCTCCGTCCATTGATTCTCCAGGCAAGGGTACTGGAGTGGATTGCCATTTCCTTCTCCAGGGGATCTTCCCGACCCAGGGATCGAACCCGGGTCTCCCGCACTGGAGGCAGACGCTTTAACCTCTGAGCCACCAGGGAAGATAATAAAGACACAACAACATGTAAAAATAAGCCATTTTTATTATAAGTTGAAAAGTTTTCAAAGTTTATACATGCAATCAGATAATTCCAACATCATGTGAATCTCTAAAATCACTGACAAGCAAATACACACTGGCCTGGGGACCACACACCAGCTCTGTGACCTGCTCAGAACTTGTCTATGGACTCAGCCTGCCCGCTTGGAGGGAACCCTGACACACTTACCAGCATGTCCCTGTTGCTGTCGCCCCCCCACCCCCCCCCCAGGGAATGGCCTGACGGAGGGGAGGGAACATGCCTGCCACGTGTCAGCAGAACAGCGCCAGGCTCTGCTCCACCCAGCAGCCGTGCCCACCAGGACCAGTGTGTCTAGGGAAGTGACTGGCAGTGAGGTTCCCCAAACCGGAGGCTTGTTTCAATAAAAGAAGCGCTTGAAACAAAATCCTCCCTGCCTGAGCCATAGGCCAATTATGGCGGCATCCCTGGGAATGCTACCTGATCGAGGTGGCTTTTTGCAAGCTCCCGGGGAACTGATGCTCCTAGAGGTGGATCCACCGCAGCCCCCTCCTTCCCCACTCTTACCTTCTTAGACACTGTCCTGGTCCCGATGTGAGCATCTGGCATGTCGACGTGTTTCTGGAGTCATGATGCTTTGTTTCTATCACTGATTTGTGAAGGGTTAAAAAAACAGAGCACCCAGATTTCATACAAAAATTTATTTTCATATAAAAGTGCCAAAATATCCACCAACGTCAATCTATCTGAACCAGTTTACGCTAGTGATCCAAACGCAGGCCTCTTTATTCGCACTGTTTGGACTCGAATCCTTCTCACACGTCCCCACAGTAGCCCGAGCCTCTCGACAGTGCGCAGGCCTCTTCATTCGCATCGTTTGGGCTCGAATCCTTCTCACACGTCCCCACAGTAGCCCGAGCCTCTCGACAGTGGGAAGTTCGCGCTCCTGCTCGCTGTGCTAGTCCATATATCCAGGTCCATGTAGGCACGGAACGGGTTAAACCCGGGGTAATACTCCTTGCACATGGCCGCCTGGTTCTCCATGTGAGCCGAGTGTTCCGCGGTGGGGTTGATGGCGCAGCAACTCTCATACATGTCGCTTTGCGGGGCCCAGATGGAACCAAAAAGTCCAGACATTGGAGACAAGCTTCGGGTGCTTGTGAGGTAGGGCTGAGGCATGCACGAGGAGGGGGGGAGAAGGAAATACATAAAGAAATAAAGAAGCCTTAGAAAGCAGTATCAAGGTTGCCTGCATCCTCGGGGCCGCCTGGACGCTGCCACACTAACCCTCAACCACCGTGGTGTCTCTAACTCCATTTTTCTCAAACAGAAGGCCATGAAATTCCCATCCAACTAGATAAGCTCATTTCAGGTCGAACGCCCTCTATCTGTAAAAACATGGTGGAGCGGGTGTGACCGGGGGAAGCCCTTCAGACCACGGGTGACCCTGCCTGACCTTCCTGGAAGGTTCATCTCCTCTCCTCCCGAAGGCGGAAGGTCAGCGGGGCCACAGGAGCCCACCAGCCTCCCGGAGGGCTTCCTGGCCCAGGTGCAGCATCACCGATAACCCTCTCTCCTTGATGCAGTTTAGGGCATCATGGCTGCCAACGTCTGCGAGCCCCCGTCCATCTGCCTACCTGGGAAGCCCCTCCAGAGAGTGGCTAGCAACCCAGGGGAGCAAACCAGGGTCTGGCGCATCTGAACCCAACCCTAACCCAGGCTGACAGGGGCACCGGAAGAACCCAGGGCACAGCAGGGCGGGCGGCACTGACCGGAGAGCTGATGAGACCGGCGTGTCCCCAGGCGGTCGGCACGCTGGGGGGGCTGCCCCAGGCCGACGGGGAGCTGTGGTCAACGAAGTCCGTCTGAACCTCGGCAGGACAGGGGAAGCCGCTGGGGTAGCTCATGCTGTCTGCAAAGAGCGGAGACATCAGCAGAGGTGAACCCATTTCAGGAGAGAACGGAATTCTCACCCTCAGGCAATAAGCTTTCGAGGACTTACTGTGTTGACAAGTTAAAGACAGACAGAAAATAATTACTCCGTGAAGACACAGCACCTGGTAAGCCCTCAGTGAGGAAGTTTTTCCTCTGGGCTTGCTTTCCTGTATGTGAACATCTGGTGGGCTCTGTAATATACAGAGGACGCTATAATACTGCTATGCTTTATAGCAGCAAATGCTACTGTAGACTCGGAGTGTCGTGGTTCTTACTAGTCCTTGAACTTTTCTTTTATTGCCTGCCATGCCAGCGTCGGCCATCTGCACATACGCCACGCGCATTGATAACTGCAGTAGGAAACCAAGCATTTCTCAGATGGCAGTAAGAAGGCATAAACACAGCCGCACACACAGACGAGAGCGACCACAGCACCCCCTTGTGGTTACCACGGAGCACTGCATGCGTCAAAACCCAGGTAAGTACAAGCATCTGTCCATCAACCATACTTGAGCGCAAGCATCTGCAATTCATCAGTTTCCCCTCCACGAGCTTTCCCTTCCTTCTGCAGCACTATCCAGGGGTGTAAGAGTCAGAACATGCTGAGGAACAAGCACGTGAATCATTCTACCTCTCCTGGGACTTGTCTGCCTGAAAAGAATAACTAATAGGTGGGACCTTCCTTAGTTTGGGCTTCCTGGGTGGCTCAGAGGTTAAAGCGTCTGCCTGCAATGCAGGAGACCTGGGTTCGATCCCTGGGTCGGGACGATCCCCTGGAGAAGGAAATGGCAACCCACTCTAGTACTCTTGCCTGGAGAATCCCATGGACAAAGGAGCCTGGTGGGCTGCAGTCTACAGCGTTGCAAAGAGTCAGACACGACTGAGCCACTTCACTCACTCACTCACTCAGACCCAGCCCCCCCAACAGATAGAGCACACTCAGGTTCATGTAGGTCCAAAAGGCCCTGTTCCACCCAATCTGAAGGACTAAACAAAGCAGGGTTATTTGTACATGTCCCCAGAACCCTGGGTCTAGCAGGCTTTTTGAGGCCATGTAAAATTACACAGGGCAAGCGTGCTGCGCCCACGTGAAGGCTCAGCGGACAACTGGAAGATGACTCTCAAAGGCACTTTCTCTGCAGTTAGTGCCCTAAGTACACACACCCTTTCGACTTTGACTTTCTGAGAATAAAAGGATGTCGCTGGGACTGTCCAAACAGCTTTACCTTCTGGAAAGGCATTGAAGTCGTTCAATTCCAGGGGGCAGTACACACTGGGAAACTGGCCTTCACACGTGGCGTTCCAATCAATGAAACTGCTACAGAAAACAAGGGGTCTAGTTTCAGAAACAGGGTGTCGACAGATCACGGAAAGAAAGAGAAAAAGATCTTACTGCCCAGCATCCTCATCACTGCGAGTTCTCCAGTTTTGGAGAATAAAAGAAGTACTTTATCGTCACAGAATCAGAGACCAACTCAATACCAACAATACAGTGCTGCAGGAGGGACGGCTGGGACCGGACACCCCCTCCCTCCCTTCCTTCTCTCACTGGATTACAGCTGCTTTACGTCATGTGAGTTTCTGCTGTGCGATGATGTGAACCTCCATGCGTATACACGCACCCCCTCCCTTGGGGGCCTCCCTCCCACACCCAGCCCACCCTCTAGGCCATCACAGAGCACCGGGCTGAGCTACCAGGCTACACAACAGGTTCTCTCTACCTACTTTGCACACGGGAGCGTATGAACCTCAGGGCTACGCTCTCACCTCGTGCCCCCTCGCCTTCCCTTGGTGAGTCTACAGGTCTGCTCTCTACATCTGTCTCCAGTCCTGCCCCGCAAATAGATTCATCGGTGCTACTTTTCTAGACTCTATATATATGCGTTAACATACATGTTTTTCTCTGACCTACTTCACTCTGTATGACAGACTCGAGGTCCATCCCCACTTCCTTCAAAGGGGACGTGATTAACGTACAGCATAGGGAATACAGCTGTAATGCTGTAACACTCTGGTGAGAGAGACGGACGTAATCTTTATGTGATGATCATTTTGTAATGTATGAAAATATCAAATCACCATGCTGTACACCTGAAATTGACACAATGTTTTATGTTGATTATAATTCCAAAGAAAGTTAGAGGTGGAATTTGATCTCTTGAGTACAGTATTTGGGTGAAAGGGGGCAGGGGAGCTCTTTTTAAATGAAACAAAGCAAATAAATTATGCATGGATAGGGGAATGGATCAAAACCTGGCTTTCAGTTTGCCAGAGAAGTACTTTCACTCAGACTGCAAAAAGTTCTCACCCCTAGTTAGGTGTACACCATGTAAGCAGGACTAATATTTGAAAGAAAACTGCTCTCCTTTCTAACTAATAGCTATCATTCTTAAAAAAAAAAAAAAAAACCCAGCCAGGTTTGTGAAGTGAAACCAGAGGCAGGACCCACGGCTCTGGCTCTGTCAGCAGAAGGAGAGCTGGATGCCGCTGGGGGTTCGGGCAGCGGCTCTGGGACTCTCACACACCCATACTAACGACCACCTCCACTCCGGGCCAGGCCGGTACTCAGCTCACGTGAACTGCAACCATACAGAACGTGATTCTCGATAGATGCTTTGATCCCGATTGCAATCTGGATCTTCATTACAGAAATAAGTAAGTAACGACTTTGTAATAAGCTGGAGCCCCTAAAAAACCTCAAATGGATTCTGATAAAACACAGATATTAGCATTTTCTCAAGTGTTCGTCATCATCAAATGATAAACCCAATGGCAAGTCTAAGACGCGATCTTTAAAAGCTTTAAAGGTGTTCAAGATTAACGCTATAGAAAACGGAAGTTCCTATTCTGCTAGCGAGGAGCAAGTGTGAGGAACTGGTTCCGTTTTTTCACTTGTGCCTCTGATACACGAATAGCTCATCTTTTCCATTTAAAAAGGAAAGCGCTGATGTGGTCACTGGCTGGATTGCTTTCTTCCTTCAGGGCTTCCCTCAGTTTCTGGCTTATAATTTCTCAGACATCACAACTCAAGTCTGAAAGGCAGATGGCAACACGCCGAGGGGCTGCGGAGGAAGCCGGGTCGGACTGCCTGGGGACCGGCTCCCAGCCCCGCCCTGGGTGGGAGCACATAACCTGCTGGGCACCGCGGCGGGCGCAGCCGAGCTGCCCTGGGGACCGGCTCCCAGCCCTGCGCGGGGTCTCCAGGCCGCGGGAGCATGTACCTGCTGGGCACCGCGGCGGGCGAGCAGCCCGCCGCTCTCCAGGGCGCAGCCGAGCTGCCGTGGGGACCGGCTCCCAGCCGCGCCCTGGGCGGGAGCACGTACCTGCTGGGCACGGCGGCGGGCGGGGGCAGCGTGGCCGGCCCGCCGCTCTCCAGGGCGCAGCCGAAGCCGCCGGTCACACACAGGGGCTGCGCGGGCCACAGGTCCCCCGGAGCACAGAGACCTGTGGGAGAGAGCAGGCCTCTCAGCCCCCCTTCCTGCAGGGCAGCGCACCCCCTCGACCCCAGACAGCGCCCCCACGCAACCCACGGGGCTGCCACGCCCGGCGCCGCGGATGAGGTCACATGGAGGGCCTGCTTCCTGCAAAGCCCAATCAGGGTCCCAGGACACGGGCATGAACAGGCTGACGTTCAGGTGAGCAGAAACACAACAGGCAGGAGGAAGAAGTTGGGGCAACCGCGGCGTGACAGGAGACGCACAATCCCGTGCAGAGGAGGGGCGGCCCGCCTGGGCGGGGAGGGAACGCCCGGGCCCCAGGAGGCTCAGGGCGGGGGGGACATGAGTGAGCCGGCTTCCCAGAGCTGCCCCCACGCCTTCCTGGGGAGGGACCTGTCCCCGCTCCCCGTGCTGTGGAAGGCCTGTCTGCAGGGTCAGCCGACACCCGCCACGCAGTTCTGAACCGTCTCCTAAAGCTGCCCGGGGGACCCAGGCCTCTGCTCCTCCCAGCCAGCACCTGCCAGGACCTCCACGGGCCTCCACCGTCACCACCCCAGCTGCTGCTCAGCCATCTGTGGGATGCACGGAGATGGACGGACAGACACACGCCACTGGTTGGTGGCACAGATTAGAGACAAGCTGGGCCTCCACAAGGAAAGACTAGACTCAGCTGCTGGAAACGCTCTGGAGACCGAAGATTCACCAGCCAGCTGGCCACATGGGGACACCGGCTACCTGTACTCCTGGAGGAGGCAGGCCCACCGAGGGGGCCCAACATGTGGACACAACACTCACTTTGCAGGCAGCCTATGAGCCCTCAGGGAGCTGGTGGTAATCACCCGCCTGCAGACCTGGAGATGTGCAGCTCAAGATGGTCCCAGTGACCCTCCAGCATTTAAAGAAACACCACTGGAGACCACGTAGCTATCACAGCAGTGGGGGTCCCTCAAAGATGAGGCCTGCCTCCTAGGGCCAGCCTGGTGCTTTAGGGCTGGCTCAGCGGCTGGGCCCAGACCCTGCGCTCAGTCCTGAAGGGCAAGGCATCCTGCCCTGGGTCCCGGTGAGAGCCGCTGGAACCAGAGGCTGGATGAGCTGATGAGGAGATCTGGTTCCCGTTCCGTCAGTCAAATTCACCAAAGTCAAATTCACTGCTTCTAGAGTCATGTACTCGCGAGCGAACGGACCAGCGGCCAGGACCACACAGAGACGAGGGGCGTGCGCGCTGCTGTGAGACTGTCTCTGGGGGTCTCAGGGATCTCCATGCCACCGAGAGGGTGCTCTGGCCGCCCACATTCTGACCTGTCTTTCCAAGGACAGCCACTGAACAAGGTCTCGGGAGATGTGGGGAGGTCTCAGTGTAGAGCAAGGGGCAAGTCTGCTTTGTCCATCGTGATTAAGATGTCATCTCCTACCTATTATTAAAAACCGAAACACGTGGGTTTCCTAAGCGTGGGGCTCCCTTCCTGTAACACAACCACAGACCGCTGCAGGCGCAGGTGGGCCCTGCGTGCCCCCCACCTCACCCCTCAAGGCCTGGGGACCTGCAGAAGTGTGCTGATGAGGCTCTCAGGCTGCTCGTTGTGCTAAGCATCCGGTGCCTCTGACCCAAGCCTCCTGTCCTCTGGTAGCATCCACAGAATCGTGGCAGGCAGAGCTGAGCTCAGGTGAGCACTGCAGACCCCTGACCGGTCTCCACAGTGACGCGATCCGATTCAGACCCAACACCACCCTCTGGCTGCAGTACTAAAAACAGACAGTGAGGCGGCAACACATGTTAACTACACTCACTGTGGCGACTGTTTTGCAAAATGTACGTACGCTGAAACCTGGAGGCAGGCACGGCAACCCACTCCACTATGCTTGCCTGGAGAATCCCATGGACACGACTGAAGTGACTTAGCACGCATGCACACACATACATTGAATCACTGTATTGCTTATATACCAGAAACTAATAAACTGCATGGATCAATTATACCTCAAAAGAACAAACAAAAGAGGAGACAGTGAGGGGAGGTGAGAGCGGAAGCAGAGACTTGTCAGGAGATTGTGGTGATATCCCAGGTGAGAAGTAACGGTGGCTGAGAGGAGACGTGCTCAGACTCTGGGTCTATGCAGCACAGGGGAGAAGGCTCAGCCGGGATGTGACAGCGGGGCAGGGGGCAGAGGCTGGCATGGGGGGTGAGGGGTGGGGCGGAAGAAGGGGCTCGGGACAGGCCCTGCGGACAAGGAGGGCAGTTTCTGAGGAACTTAAGGGCCTACATAGGGATTTTACCAGGTCACCAAAAAGTAAGCAAACGTAATTCAACATTCAAAAAACTAAGATCGTGGCACCTGGTCCCATCACTTCATGGCAAACAGACGGGGGAAAATGGAAACAGAAACAGGTTTTATTTTCTTGGGCTCCAAAATCACTGCAGATGATGACTGCAGCCATGAAATTAAAAGACGCTTGCTCCTTGGAAGAAAAGCTATGACAAACCTAGACAGCATATTAAAAAGCAGACACGTTACTTTGCCGACAAAGGTCTGTCTGGTCAAAGCTGTGGTTTTTCCAGTAGCTGTGTACGAATGTGAGAGTTGGACCACAGAGAAGGCTGAGTTGAAGAACTGATGCTTTCAAACTGTGGTGCTGGAGAAGACTCTTGAGAGTAGCAAGAGACTCTTGAGAGCAAGGAGATCCAACCAGTCCATCCTAAAGGAAATCAACCCTAAATATTCACTGGAAGGACTGATGCTGAAGCTCCAATACTTTGGCCACCTGCTGCAAACAGCTGACTCACTGGAAACGACCCTGACGCTGGGAAAGAGTGAAGGCAGGAGAAGGGGACGACAGAGGATGAGATGGTTGGGTGGCGTCACTGACACAAGGGACACACATTTGAGCAAGCTCTACGAGTTGGTGGTGGACAGGGAAGCCTGGCGTGCTGCAGTCCATGGGGCTGCAAAGAGTCGGACACGACTGAGCAACAGCAAAAGTAAACTGCAGACTGCTAACAAAGACGAGGTAACCACACACTTGAAACACATACACACGACAAGCAGACGAGAAAAGATTCTCCAGCTGACAGAGACACACAGGAGAAAGTGGGAGGCCTGCCTGCTCTGACGCAGGTTCTCTTTCCTCATCATGAGCCAAGTCCTCTCTCCCCTCTATCACTCCAAAGAAAAAAGGGGCACCTCCTAAACCTTTCCAAATCTTGTCTCAGCGAATTACTGAATTTAAGTTTTTTTTTTTTTCCCATAGAAAACACTTATTTTTATTGGACTCACAAATAACTTATTTCTGGTGATAATCGGACAGCACTCCAAAACATAAGCATAAAGCCTCACGGAGCCCCCTCCTACGTTCAAAGTTAACGCGCTCCACTGCGCCGGGCAGCCTTTAACTTACACCAGGGACACAAACAAAATCAAGAGCTAGACGGTGCCCCTGAGGGTGACCAGCAGACGTAGCCTGCGCCTGGTGAGGCAGGACGGAGGCCCAAGGAGAAAACAAGAGATGTGAGACAAGGGCACGATAAGGGATGGGAAGGAGAGGGGAGGAGGGAGAGGGGGGAGGAGGGAGAGGGGGGAGGAGGGAGAGGGGGGAGGAGGGAGAGGGGGGAGGAGGGAGAGGGGGGAGGAGGGAGAGGGGGGAGGAGGGAGAGGGGGGAGGAGGGAGAGGGGGAGGAGGGAGGGGGGGAGGAGAGAGGGGGGGAGGAGAGAGGGGGGATGAGGGAGAGGGGTGAGGCCTCTGGGACAGACCCTGGGCAGAGCGGCTTTCCTTCCCACCAGCCCCAGGTCTACGCCCCAGCCACTGTCCCCACCCTTCCCCGCTGTCCCTGCTCAGAGGGGCCGCAGAGCTCAGCACGTGGCCTCGGCTCGTGCAGGGAAAGACGTGGGTGTGGTCGACGTGGCTAACGGAGGCCCTGGACCCTCAGTCTGCTCCCTGCTTTTCCGCCCTCTCAGATGAGAAGGGGAACTAAAGGCAGTGGCAGACCCCATCGAGGGGCCCCCACACCCGCTCTGGGGCCACAGGCCGCCTGCGCCTTGTCCCCCCAGGAAGGAGGTCAGGGTCCTAGCAGAAGGGGCCCCGGCAACGCCAGGGTAGAGGGCACGGATGCTCAGGAGCCCGAGGCAGCGGCCTCATCCCGCCCTCACCCCAGGCTGGCTCCGTCTGCCCTCAAGCTCCCCGGCCAGCAGGGCGGCGTGGACACCTGAGCAGGAGGCACGGGCCTCACCTTGATCTTCAGCAGCAGCAGGCCCAGCGGGGAGGCTGGGGCAGGGAGCGTCCGCAGGCGCGGGGAGGCCGCTCACGTCACTGGGGGAGAGCAAGGAGAAGAGGAGCCGCTGAGTGGCTGCAAACAAGTCTGACTGGGGCTCGACATAAATCCTTCCCCAACCAAAACAGATAGATACTATAGACATGAAGGCATACACCCAAAAAAGGGCTGAATATTAGGTTCCTAAGAGCCAGCCAAGTCGTGTTTTAATAAACAGCAACTGCACAAGTTTAAAGTAGCTCAGATGGTCCGCAGTTTCCAGTTGGCCTCCCTGCCGCTGGCAGCAACCTTATTCTCTACCCCGAACAGAAAGAGCTCACGTAGAGCCTTCCTCATCCAATTTCATTTCTGTGACATCCCCCTGCCCTGTGGCACCTAAAACCTAACTGCCCCCCCACTGTGAAACTCAATCCACCTTACATACCCTACCCCCCTCACCCCGCTCAGTAAATGGGCTTGTTTATGTTGTCTGACGCTGTGGAAATCATCACACAGTGAAGCTGTAAACATGTGACTTCTACTAGGTCCTTGCACATTTCTAAGAACCATCAATGCTGTTTTATTTCAAGACCCAGCAGAGTACCTGGCTCCCATTCTTATTACAACTACTGTTCTTCCTCCTTTCAGGACAGAGAATTCTTCTAACAGCCGTATCACTGAAAGGACCAGGGATACCAGAGATGCTCCTGCATGAACGTGTTACCTTGGAAGGATTGTATGCTTTGAATTATTAATAAAATTAATTCTACTCTCTCATATCATTAAAAGGTTTTCCTATTTTTAGCCCGCAGAACTGAAAACAAAGAAGAAAAACACAAAATGAAAAAAACAAAAAAGTGGTACTTGAAACATATTATAAAAGCTGGAATACCAAACACTTACGTGGGATTGCAGATGTTACGAGAGAGATTCAAGGAGATGGGAGCTTCAGAAGAAAAGTCATTTTGTAAAGCACTGTCTCCTGCATAAAAATAAAAAGATGATCAGAACTTTTTATAAGCATAATTTAACTGTATCTATCCTGCATTTAAGATGCAGACTGCTAACATTCTTAACCTCCTTGAGGGACTTGTTTTTCACTATTCACACATTCAGTAATTTTTTAATTAAAAAACCTTTAATGTATAAATATATATAAAATTGGGATCATACTTTAAAAACACTCTCTGCTTTTGGTCTTTACATGATTATTACATTGGGGACATTTTCCTGATATTTATTATGCAACCTCCAAACACAACTAGACTGCATTTAACGCCCTATGTCACAGTAAGGCATCACTCACTCACTCTTATCTCTTTCTTACTGCTGGCTGCATCCCACAGGCAAGAGCTGCTTTTCTGTTCTTGTTCATGTTAAGCACCGGTTTAAAAACACCCCCATTGGCATCAACAGCCAAACTGCCTTCAATGGCCAAGAATACCAAGCCCACCACCAAACAAAATGCTGCAATCCGCCCTGCACGCGCTCCCCACGTGGGTGGTGTCGTGCCTGCTCAGGAGGAGGCTGGGGAACAGCTGATGACTTGTGTGTCAGGCACGGGACAGCTGCAGAGAGATGTCTGCTGCATGCGCGTGGCACTGAGATTTTATGGGGGTCACTGGGTAAGCAGTGTCTGAAAAGATGCCTGCAGGGGGAGCCAAAAACGAGAAGAAGGCTGAGAAGAAAGGCGGAAGTCACAAGCGGGCGGCTGTCTCGGGTTTTTATGGGATCAGGGCCCTGGTCCCCCAGACAAGAGCTTCTGTTTAGGTGTCACTGTTGGCAGGAGAGTGCGCAGAGGTCACTGTGACGAGCAGGAGGCTGGGAAAGGGGCTGGGCTCTGGGGAAGCTGTGGGTTTCTGGGAGTCCAACAGGCCACGTGACCTCTCCGGGCCAGACACTTCGGGGCCAGGGAGCCAGCCCCTACCCGTGACCACGCACACACAGAGTGAGTGCCCCCAGGATGAACCCGTCTCCCCGCCTGTTCTGGTAAGAGCTCAACCTGTGCAACGCTGACTGTAACTGGAAAGAAGTGGATTAAATCTTCACACAGACACAGCTAGAGCAAACCATGCTGAGTGAGAAGGCACAACGCAGCATGCTCCCTGAGGCACGGCCCCCCTTATGCACGTTAAAGACGATTCTCTACTTTGTTGATGGATGTAAGAATGTAAAATAAAACAGTGGACAGTGAGTCTCTCAAGGAGGGGGAAGCGGAACAGACTATGACATATTACTTAAAAAAAAATGAGGGTAAATATGACAAAAGAGCTATTCATTGTAGGTGATAAAAATATAGGTGCTTCATTGACATTTCCTGTATCTGTAAATTTTTCAAAAATAAGGGGAGGATCACTGTTCATAGCAACATTAGTACTCAAACGATGGAAAAATCCAGGTGTCCATCAAGAGATGAACAGCCAGATAAACTGTGGTAAGAAAACACAATGAAGAGTAACTCAGCCTTAAAATGAAGGAAACCCTGGTCCATCACAATGGGGATGAACCCTGAAGACATCACACTAAATGAAATAAGCCAGTTACAGAAGGCCAGGTATGTATGACTTGACTTACCAGATACTAGAGTATTCAAATTCACAGACAGAAAGCAGAGCAGAGGCTCACAGGGTTGCAGGGCGTGGGGAAGGGACGGCTGTGGATTTATAGCTACCGAGTTTCTGCTTGGGAAGGGGAAAAGGTCTGAAAATGGATAGTGGTGATGGCTGTACAATAATGCGAATATATTTAATGCCCCTGAACCGCACACTTTGAAATGGTTAAAATGGTAAATTTGGGGTTACAGGTATTTTACCACAATAAAAACACGTACAAGTGAAAAAATAAACATGGAAGTTCTTTGAGCTGTTTTCAAGATACAGACATAAAATAATGATAATAGAGGGAGGGAGGGAGGAAGGAAGAAAGAAAAAGGAAGCGAATAAAATCCAAAGCACAGGGCTTCCCTGGTGGCTCAGGGGTAAAGAATCCGCCTGCCAATGCAGGAGACACAGGTTCCATCCCGCCTCTGGGAAGATCCCACCTACCACAGGGCAATTAAATTAAGCCCACGGGCCACGACTTCGGAGCCCGTGGTCCGGAGCCCAGCAGCCGCAACTACTGAAGCCCCGGCTGCTGTGTTCTGCAGGGAAGAGGAGCCCGCGCACCGCAGTTAGGCAGCAGCCCCCACCGGCCCGACTACAGAAGAGCTTGGGCAGCGAGGAAGACCCAGCACAGCCAAAGGGGGTGAAACGGATAACAAACATTAAAGGGAAGCAAAGCAAACACTGGGCGCACGGCCTTCTGTGCCCGGGCGGGCCCCGCTCGCGCGGCCGCGGACTTACCGGGCGGCAGGCAGCGCGGAGCGCCCGCGGCCGGCTTCCTGTCCCCGTCGGAGCTGCTGCCGCTGCTCCAGCTGCCCCAGCTGCCCCGGCTGGCGCGCACGCCGCCCGAGGAGCTGCCACAGTCCGAGCCGGAGTCTGAGCAGGACTTCTTCCCCGGCTTCTGAAAGCAACCCTCTGCGGGAAACGAGAGCGGGAGCTGGGCCACTGCTAGGAAGAGAAGAGTGGCCGGGTGGGGAGGAAGGCGGGGCTCGGCTTCAGGCCGCGCTCCCTCTGCCTCTGAGACTGAGGATGGCCCTGAGCCAGCCGCGTGCTGACCACGCGCCCCCACACTCCACGGCCGCCAGGCGATGGGGTGAGGCCGCCAGCACCGGGGGTGACGCCAGCCTAACGATGGTTCTGGGAACAGCAAGGATTTCTCTCCAGAAAATCAAGACTACTCTCTTGGACTAGAGACATGGAGGTCATTTCTTCTATTCAAATGTCTAAATAAAACTGAAGCACGTTGTGTACATCTGAAACTTAACACAACATTTCAAATTATGCTCTAATATGGAGAAGGTGATGGCACCCCACTCTAGTACTCTTGCCTGGAAACTCCCATGGATGGAGGAGCCAGGTAGGCTGCAGTCCATGAGGTCGCTAAGAGTCGGACACGGCTGAGACTTCACTTTCACGCTTCACTTTCATGCATTGGAGAAGGAAATGGCAACCCACTCCAGTGTTCTTGCCTGGAGAATCCCAGGGATGGGGGAGCCTGGTGGGCTGCCATCTACGGGGTCGCACAGAGTCAGACACGACTGAAGCGACTTAGCAGCAGCAGCATACTCTAATAAAAATATTTCTTTAAATGTTCATCTCGCATTTCAGAATATTATTTACGTGAGGGTGGGAAGAATCTCCAGGAAGACCAGAAAGACCCAGGTCTGGGCAGACCCAGGTGTGCGGGGCAGGAACAAGAAACCCATCAGGTCTGTGTCCCGGGTGCAGCGCGGTGGGCACATGGCTGGGAACGTGGGAGTTGGTAGGAGGATCGTGACTGCCCGCTCTACAGCGCCCCCCTGGTGCTGCCACACCCATGGCCTTCCCTCTCCCGCTTTCTGCCCTCTCTAGACGTGCCCTGGCACCTCCACTGCCCATTCCTAGGGGCACTGCCCACTCCTCTGCAGGTGGCAGCCGGCTCTGCAGGAAGCGCCTGCCCTCTGGGGCAGGGGCGGGAGAACAGCCACTGTTCCCCCCTGGTTCCCCTCTATCCAAGGGGGTCCTGTCTCAAGCAAGACCCACTGTTCCTCTGGCCGTCTACATGACACCATTGCAAATGGCCAGATTTCAGGGGCATGGAGGTCAGAGTGCAACGCAAGGGTTCAGGAGAGCCTCAGCCTCCTGTCCCATCCAACAGCTCTCCATTCATTCAGGCGTGAGGACACACTGCTTGGGAAGCGATAACCTCTGACCCCGGTACTTCCCCGAGGAAACAAGCGCAGCAGGAGTGCGGCTCAGAGCTCAAGGCGGTTCCGTACCTGCCTCTCCCTGCGTGGCACGCAGGCTGCTCCCAGTGCTGGCAGCTGCTCCGCATGCTTCCCCAGGGTTTTCCTGGATACGCCAGTTCCTTACGTTGATGTCACCGCTCAGCTCAGACCTTTCAAACTCACTGCACATCAGCTTTAACTCACTCTGGTCGGAAGGCCTGGAAGAGCCACAGAAAATCCCGTCTGCACGGCATCCTGTGCACACACACCTGCTCTCCTTGAGACTGAACAGAGGTGAGAGTGTAAAACTGTGGCGGCTCAAGCCCTCTTCTCTCTGGGGGTGATGATGAGTAGCGTACAGAGATCAGGGAAGACGAGATTCTGCCATTTTAGAACCAGAACCAAGGTGGAGTTCATTTACTCACTGCATTTTACAGTGAGCGGAGTGAAACTGCACAGGTTAAGTGGGTCACCCCAGGTCAACTGGTAAGTGGCAGGTGCGGGCCTAACCCCACAACTCTCGGCATGTCTTCCTTGGATTTAGTGTAAAATGACTCTGGGCGGATAACCCTGCTTCTTGGTGCCTGGGGGAAGGTCTCGGTGTTACCTGTAATCTTTTCTCATTCATTCATTTAGCAAACATTTATGCAGTGACCCCCACGAGTCACAGATTGGTAGGAAAGGAATCTACAAAGAAGAATGTTTTTTCCCCAAGGAATTCACCATCCGACACTTACTTCTCTCTAACTAGACCATGAACTTGAGGGAAGACCTGAAATATAGGTCTTATAAACAGAGACACAGAGCTGCGCTGAGAACACGCAGGAAGGCCTAGGTGATTGTTTCACACAGTCCGACGTCTGCACCTCATGTCAGGTGCGGCTGCAGGACCTGAGCGTGAGATGGAGTCCCCCTGGTTTCTGAGCACTCAGGGCAAAGAGTACAGAGACAGAAGCAGGAGCCGCAGGAGCAGGACGGCCAAGAACCGTCAGCAACAGAAGCAGCAGACGCTCATCTGATCACCTATAACATACTTCACAGTTATTCTGTGATAACTTAAATTTGCTTCTTTCGCATGTCAGAAATCTGCTTTCAAACATGTATCTTAACATTCAGTTGATGAAACTCCACCCTAACCTTTTATCTTTCTGTGTGTCCATATCAAGCAAATATACCACTTTAAAGGAACCACGTAAGTCCATCAACTTTTTATGAGAATATAAGGGATGCCTTTCCTTTCTATAGGAGACCACATTGCAGCTTTCAAATAATGTAGCCTAAGAATAATTACCCATGAAAATAGTATTTAATAATTTAATAGATCAATAATTACGCATCAATAATCTAACAGTGGGTATCTGTCTTTTTTTTCCTATTTGCATGCTGCTGATTGCAGGGCACAGAACCAGAGCTTCAAGGCCCCCTGAGAGTGGGGAGGGGACTACCCTAGTGGTGCAGGGGCTAAGACTCCAAGCTCCGAGGCCGGAGGTCCAGGTTCGGCCCCTAGTCAGGGAACTAGATCCCACATACCTCAACTAAAGATTCGTGTGCTGTAGCTAAGACTCAGCACAGCCAAATAAATAAGTAGCTTAAAAAAAAAAAAGGTCCCCTGGAGTCATTTGGCCCGCGTCCCCATAAAGCAGGACACACAGTGGCGGTGGGGGGCAGCAAGTCACAGGGCTGCATCCCAAGGGTCCAAACAAAGGAGAGATGCTGTGAGCAACATCCAGATGCCCCCACCCGGGGGTCCTGGCTGCCAAAGGGGCTCTTCTGCCAGATTTCCCTTCCAACCATGGCAGCAACCACCACAGCAACGTGGACTCTCCTCCACACAAACGTGGAGCTGCCGGAGAGCATCCGGGCAGACACCCATGGAACCACCTGGCTGGGCTCACAAGAAAGAGGAACCTCAGAAGCCAGCGCCCGACCGAAGACAAGCCAGAGCGCGGAGGGCCAGGCGGGAGAGCAGGCGCTGAGGCCCACCCGGACAGGGGTTGGCGAGCCCGCCGGCGCGGGGCCGCTCAGCAGGCGCTCCGCACGTGGGGTCAGGATGCACACTCTACTCATCTAGTGGGGAAAACCCTCGAGTGGTGGAGCTGACGCGGAAGTAGGGTTAGAGAGCCACTTGTGGAAACTCAGACAAGTGGGAGTCCCACAAATCCTGGTGGAACCTTCGTTTGGCAGATAAGCAAGGTTTGCCAACAAGAGTGTCTGACTGCCTGGGGTCACATCTGGCTCTGGGTGCAGGCCAACCTCGTAGTATCGGTACTTCACTTCCTGCAATGGAAGAACCTTTCTTCTGCAAGACGGAGCAGAAGATTCACTGCATGGGGCCCTTCTCTTTCATTATCAGAACCCCAGGCAGCCCCGACAGCTCAGGGTCAGGCTGGGAAGATGAGCCCAGGGCTTTCTCTACCACCTGCTCCCTGTCACTTCACAGGCAGAACAAAGGCCCTGGCAAGGTGGAATGGCGAGGCTTTTCCCCTAAAACCTTCCACGGCTTTTTGCATTTTACCAAGTAAAATTTTAAAAATGTGTTCATTTTAAGGGGCTTTCCACAACAACAAAAGTAACCAGAAGATATATTAATTTTAAGAATGTTAATTTTAACAATATATTTTCCTCTCAAAACACAAATACCTATACTCTCACATTACTGTATCCAACTCAACAAAAGTAAGATTGAAAGGTAACAGCTAAATGTAAAATTACAAAGTAAATAATAGATGAAAATTTAAAGGGATTGTAAAAATCACACACCTCAAGACCTGGGCAGCACCCCTTTTTTTGTTTTTCCTGCACAGTCGATTTTTATTCCAATTTAAATTTTGTCCATTCCCTTCTTTCTTCTCCTGAAGCGCCTTCTTCCTGTAAGGATCTTCCTGCTAAAGAGGAAAGAAAGAAAATGATAGTAAAGGCTTCACCTTTCTAATACACAGAAAAACCTCTGTGTGATTTTAACTTCTGAAGATTAACCCCATCTGAATTCAGAACATTCCAGTACTAGTGAACACTGAGGACATATATTTCTCAATCTCTAGTCTGTTTTCATTTCCTTTCTTTTTCTACCTCCTTCAACCTCTGCAAAAAGAAGAAGAAAAAAACACAAACTGTTGCCTGTGAAATTTCTCAGGGGCTAAAAAGGAAAGACACGTGTTAGCAATTTATGGCCAGCTTGCTGTTAACCTCAGCAGCAATAAATCCTCCGACCTTCACCTGTTTATTTGGTATGTGCAATTCACGTGAATTACTACCGAAGAAAAGTCACGTAAAAACTCAACTTAGAGGAGTAATCTGTGTGTGTATGTTTTTATTTGCTTATAAATGAACTTTAGGAGAACAGCCAAAACTCCAGAGAATACTCCAAACTAGTTTAAGCTTTTCAAGTCAATAAAACCAAGAATATGCTTGATGTTTTTAAATGTGGTTCTGAAAAACTTAATTTAGCATGAGACATACATATATGATAAAATATATATCAATTTTTTTAATGTGGGCTTTTTCCTCTTTCAAATGTTGAAGGGCATGTGGCTCTTTATGACCCCGTGGACTGCAGCCCACCAGGCTCCTCTGTCCATGGGATTCTCCAGGCATTTCCTCCTCCAGGGGATCTTCTCGACCCAGGGATCAAACCCGTGTTTCCTGAGGCTCCTGCACTGGCAGGCGGATTCTTTACCACTGAGCCAACCTGAGAAGTCCCTTCAATGTGAGGCATGCTCACATTTTTCTAACAGGCCCGAAGGGAGGAGGGGTCCACTTGCCCTTTAAATAAGCAGCCCATCTCTTTAATGTCCTCTAAAACTTTTTTTTCTTTCTTCTACCATGCTGCCCCTTTAAAGCAGAAGAAAAATAAAAGGTTTTAGATGCCTGCATGTTACATGTCTGGGACATGCCACTCATGTTACATGAGTGAAAGCCTCATGTATCTATAAAAGAAATAGGATAGATACCACTACCATAAACAAACACTAGAAATAAAATGACATTTTTAAACTGCATATGTGGTGGGATTATGGTATTTTTGCTATCTTTAACCTTTATTTTTCCCCCCAAATAAGTATTAACCTTTTCCTGATTCTGAGAGTACTTTTAAAACATGGCAAGTCAAACACACAAAATCCTATCCTATAGGACTTAGTGCTGAAAAGTTTGAAACTAAATAGACACACTAAAGATGTGTGGTCAGAGAAGTTGCGATTTTAAACATCAAATACAAACTACATTTATTTGAGTATTGCTCTCTTTCCAACCTGTGGTGGGGTAGGGGAAACGCCGGCTCCTCCCCACCTCACTCTGCCCCTCCCCCACCACGAGCTGCAAATACACAGCACAGCGGGGATCTGAGCCTTTCTGTCCCAGGGTCACCCACAAGTGAAGGGTGGTCACCCACAGGTGAAGGGCCAGCTTCTAATGGGGCCAGAAGGGCGAGCTGGGCCGGAGCCGCTCTGCCCCGTGGCCGCCTTCTCCATGCAACCTGGGGAGCGGCGCCGTGGCTCACAAGAGGGGAGCGCCGGAGGGCTACCCCAGAGGGAGGGCTGCCGGAGGGCTTCAGGGGAACAAGCCTCCGGAGAGCGGGGCCATGCTGCATGCTGGCCAAGGTGCCCCAGCAGACACGGCAGTGGCAGGGGAGAAGGTGCGTGTGTGTCTGTCTGTGTGTCTGTGTCAAAGAGGAGCATCAGGCGGTGCAGAGGCAGGTGGCCAGGGTCAGCGAGGGGAGGACAGGCCAGCAGTTGAGGCCACCGCTGGAGCTGAGGGGAACCAAAGCTACAGACTGTCGGGAAGCGGGAGGAAGACAGGGGCAGTGGGGCTCTGGTCTCTGGCGGTGAGGACGCAGGGCTAATCAGGGTCTGAAGGGTCCATGCAGATCTGAGGCTGAACTGCCTGACCCGAAGCCCACTCCGTGTGACAGGCTCAGTCATCTTGGGCAAGTAGCTTTATCTCCCTCTGCCTCAGATTCCCAAGTCTTCCAAAAGGCTGCTGTGAGGCTTCAAGCACCCGACACAGAGTAAATCGCGTCCATAAGACCGAGCTATTATCATCATCATTGTTGAATTACCTGATCTTCCTGAATGAGGGACAACTCAACTGACCACAGGGTGGGGAAATAAGATTTCCTAAGCTTTAATAATAAAAACAAGGGAAGAAATAAAAAAGAAATCAGACTGCACAAAGGCATTCTTAGAGCTGCTGTACATAAGTCAAATAAAAGGAGGGAAGGGCACACTAAGGGAAAAAATCGTTTTACTATTTGACGAAGAGTTAACACCTTCACCTATGTTCTCAAAGAAAACAAGGGGGGAAAAAACACATTCAACAGAGAAGTGCACAAAGGACATGAAACACAAGTTCACGAAAGAACCAGAGAAGGCCAAAAACATGAAGGGTTCCTCCAAAATACTTAATAATAAAGTACGTTTTTAGAAAAGACAAATTATAGACCAACTTACATCTCATCTTTCCATTTTGGCTTTAAAAACACAAGTGTGTTTATACTGCGTGTTTACACCTGCAAAGACAGGGACAGGCCAGGGGTGGGGCAGTGCGCTGTAACAGCGCGTGTCTCTCAGCAGGGCGAGCGAAACTGGCTTGGACATTCACATCTCAACTTAGAAAAAAATACATGTTTTAAAAACGTCAGTGGTAGGATCTTGCATAATGATATCTTCTGTTTTTCAGAATTTTACAAAAAGAACGAAGGAAAATCCTTACTTTTCTCTAGTAAGAGATGAAAACAAACACAAAAAATGCAGTTGTTTACCTATCCCACCGACCAAGATTCTGCCAAAGAACAGTGCTGCTGAGACCGGACTAATAGGACCACTGTCATGCACCCTGCATTCTGAGAGTAAGCTGGAGGTACACACGAGGCACCCTGACAGCTGATACTCTTTAATTCTATTTCTAGAAATCCACAGCAAGGATATGCCAGGTATACAGGCCAGACTTAGTTCACCATCCTGTTGTTTATGAAAATAAAAAGCTGCAAACAACTCTAACGTTCAACTGCAGGGAAATGGTTTGGATTACAGCACAATTAAGTGATGGAATGTTATATAACCATTGAAAACAAAGTTCCTCATTAATTTCTAACACGAGAAAATTCAAAATTGTGACATCATAACAAAGCTCCATATACACAATAATATAATTATCCCGAGTTTTTCAATACTTGCACAGAGAGGCAAGAGAATACAGAAAACCCGAAAAGTGATCCATTCTGGACACATCTTTTCCTCCCTTCTTTACGCTTCTATAATAGTCATGAGTTTCTTTTCTAAGCGGGGGACAAGGGGTGGAGATCTGCTTACAAGAAAATGAGCAGCCAGGGCTGGGACTAAAATTTGGTTTGTGGCTCCCAAATCTGGGCTTCAACCTCCTTCGCCAATAAATCTGGAGGAATGCTCCCCATGTGCTACAGACAGATTTATACAGTCTTCTAAGCTGCAAAGTTAGGCCCCAAGAATGCACAGCAAAAACAAACGCTGAGCACTGCACTTGGGAATGTGTTTATTGAGAATGATTCTCTCCAAATGAACAATGACATGGAAAGTACACTCAAGGGGTTGTAAGGAAGAGGCTATGAAACAGCGAGCAGGCCCCAGAGCCAGCAGAGAGGACCGCCCACAGCCCACCCCAACCTGGCTGCCCCAGAAAGTCACTCAGGGACTGTGAGGAGTCTCGGACCCCCGAGCACAGCCCGAGCCCCCAGACTCTTGGCCCCAATGTGGCCCCCGCAGAGCCCACTGCCTGCACGGAGCAAAGAGGGGAGGAGGAGCCGACACGAGCCCTGGACCAGAGTGCAGCGAGTGTCCGGGCTCCGTGCACGCAGGTATTGATGCAGAGGGCGAGTCTGGACGGGAGGTGGGGAAGCTCTGTGGCTGGGGGCATTGGGGGAGCGGGGCATGGTGCCCCCCACGCACAGACAGGGCCACACCTCCAGCCTGGCAGCCCTGCATGGAGGGCCCTGCCAGGATCGGTTCCCCCCTCCCCTCCCAGGGCTCATGGCCAGGGGGCAGCGGGGTCGGCAGCCCCTGGAGTCAGCCCCCGCTTTGCCGCAAGGCAGCAGAGCATCCTGTTCCCAGCCGCATCCAGTCCCTTCTCCCCAAGGCCCACGGACTCGACTTCTGCTCTTGACCGTGCATCCTGTCTCTGCGGCCTGGCCAGCTCGCCTGCTGTCTGTCTGTCCCACTTGCCCAGTCAAGCAGGTTCAGGCGGCTGGCCTCGGGGCCCGCGTCAGAGAGCTGACATCACCCTTCAGTGCTAACCTCCACGAGTTCCAGGCCCTGGGCCTGCCTCGCAGCGGCGGCTCCAGTTCCGCGTCTCCCACCCACTGGGCGCTCCCATGCCCGTCTGGCCTCCCCTCTGTTGTCAGTGATCACAGTCACACTATCACCTCCTTGATTCTAACTACTGGGCAGTGCTTCCCAAGGGCCGCCATGCTAAGCACTTATCACAGTCACTCCTCCCATCCTCGAGACCCCAGAGGTGGGAGTACCATCACTACTCTCATGCTTGATAGAGGAACTGCGATGTTGAGCAACTCACCCAACGTTAAGGAGTAAGAGCTGGGCTGGATTCACACCAGCTGCAAAAACACAAAAACAAAACACCATGCCGCTTGACCACTAGGCAACACTGCCCTGAAATGAACATGAACGCGTCCCTGCGGAAGTCCCAATTCCCCAAATTCTAGTTCCCCAGACTTAAAACCCTCGAGCTATGTCTGCAAATGGCTCCTCTCCTTCAAGCACTGAGGTCCTCAGAAGTCCTGAGGTCTCTCTTCTACACTGTCCCATCCTGTACCCAGGCTCCAGCCAAGCCCGCCTTGACTACATCACACCGCCCAGCAGAGGAACAGCATCCCGGTGAGAAGAGAGCCAGTACCCATCCCTGCCCTCCTCAACCCAGCCTCCAAAGCCCCCGGACTGGTCCTGCAGAAGTGCCCTAGTCACACGTCCATTCGAGCACGTGCTAAACCGCCACGCTGGCTCTTCATCACAGGCACTTTGCCCAACTTTATGAAACTGAATTTAAACATCCTCAATCACGCCCCTCACGAAGACGGCAGCGTGCAGGCTGTTTTCCATTTGTCATCCTGCCTCACCACCCCCCGCCCAGGGCAGAAACCTTCAACAGCTCTCCATGAATCGCAGCAGGGTCCCCACATAGGCCACCCTCAGGCCAAATCCTCCAAAGAGCCTTTCTGTTTGGGCCAGAGTGCTTTTAAAAATTGGATCCTGGAATTCCTGAGCAGGCAAGCATCCCTTCCCAGGACCTGTGCTCACTTACTTCATAGTCTCCAACTGAGATTCAGGGACTAAAATCTAAACTTTTGAGTTGGCCTGAGAGGCCTTGGCGAGCTGGCCGGACTCTGACTCTGCCTACCTCCACTTCCCCTCCTGATTGAGCTGCTTCTCGGTCAGACGATTCCCCCGCTGTGGCTCCCAACTGCGCCTCAGGGTCCCGTGTGCTGGGTGCCCATCTGCCCTCCCCAGCCTCTCCGCAAACCCCCTGCACAAGCTCCTTTCTGCTCGGGGCTTCCACAGCCCTGCAGGCTAAGCCGACGTTCCCACCTCTGCAACCCGCGACAACACGCTGACCTGAGCACCTGACTACATGGAAATGTCTTGTCTTTCTCAACAGACCACAGATTGCTGGTTTGGAATGTCTGTAATTTTCTTATTTGGTATCACACTCATTTACTTCAGTGAAAAATTCATGCTTTTTATAGAGTTTAAGCAAAAACAGAATAGTGTAAAGAAGGGAAAAAAGAAATCATGCAAAATCCCATCACTGAGAAATAACCCAGTTCTCCCATTGATTATTCAGCAAGCCCTGCTTTAAGATGTCTTTTTAAAACCTATACGGATGACAGGACAGATGATGGGAGTAATTTAGAAAACTAAGACCATGCATTGTTTTTAAATAAAACTTTAAGACTCAATTTTATTTGAACCTAAAGAAAATCAAGTAGAACCAAAGGAATGCCGACTTTCAATACATGTTTCTTTTCCACGTGATACATCAGTTCCCTAAGGGTGTCTCTAAGGTTAAGAGGAAGCCGGTGAAGCACATTTTGTGGGTTCTTACCTTTTTAAGCTATGTGCTTCAGTTTTGCACAGAATTGGCTCGCTACCAAGAAAGAGAAAATTAAAACTCACTTTACACTCACCTTTCAATCCCACCTCCTGTTTCTGCTGATTTTATTACTATTTCTGCTTCATTAAAGTTTTAATATTTGAATTCTGTTCTACAACCACAATTGACAGCCATTCAGCCTTAGTTCTGGATATAAAATGGACAGAAACCTCAAAAGATCTTTAACATGGCTTCCTCGATCCTGAGTCTATCTTTGCTTTTATCTTGGGTGCCTAAGTTTCACTAACTTCATTTTTCAAGCAAGGCTGCCAAGTTCATTTGCGCTTACAGATGTGTGCCTACTGCCTCTGAGCCTGAGTGCCAGCTTCCCTGGACAAAACATTCCTTCCCGTTCACATTTTCACTGTCTCAAGGAGAGAGCTCTTCTACTCTCAGATGTTAGATGCTTCTACAAAGTCTGAGGCAAACCTAGGGGTGTGTTTGATTTTTCCTGCCTTTTCTTTAAAATTTTATTTTTAACTGGAGAATGATTGCTTTATAATATTGTATTGGTTTCTGCCATATATCAACATGAATCAGCCACAGACACACGTATATTTATTTCCCGTCTTTTCTGCACAATTCTTTAAGCTTTAAGTTCAACACCTTAACCAGGATGTGCCTATGTTTATTATCACGGATCAGCATTTCTGGTGTACACAGTGTGTCTCTGAATCTTTAAATTCAGTTTTACCGTCACATTAGGAAATTTTTCTTCTATTACATCACTGAATACTTTTCTGATCCATTGCTGGGCCACTTACTGAGACAATCATTCTTTTACATCAGACTATTTTTGTCTTTGTTCCCCTATCTTTATCATCTTTTCCCTAAAATCTTCAATCTCTTAAAATTTTTCCTCCACATTCACTCTGGTTATCTCTAAACCTTTCCTTCGTTTAATAAGTAATTTTCAGCCACTGTCATACACCTCTTCCAACTACATCCTCACCTATTAATTTGCCTTTAAGAGCTTGTGTTTTACTGAATTCACAGTCTACTGTGTGAGGTGTTCTCAAAGTTTCCTTCGTGTCTCTGGACAGGTTTTCTGGATTGGAACTTTGGTCTGTTTCTGCAGGCTCTGCTCCCCTTCATTTTTCCTACAGTATACCTGCAGAGTTGTAATGCTATTTTTTCCACTGTGCCGGTGCTAATACACAGACAGTGCTATTCTGAGGTAAAGCAGATAAATTCTCCTAAATCCCTTTCCCACCTTTATCTGGGAACTTTGGTTCCTATCAGATCCAAGGCTGGGTTCTGCTTTTTAGACACTCTGCAGTGGTCTACACAGTGGGACAGTAGGGAGCCAGCTGGGTCAGTACCCAAGCTTTGCTCTCTCTTCTGGGAATCTATCCTGCCAGAGGCCACACACTGAAGCTAGACAGGCATCCCTCTCCTATGGGACACAGGCTTATGCTTCTAATCAGCAAGACTCTGCCCTTAAAAAGGATGCTGGGTAACAGAGAGAAGATATATGTGACCTGGTTCTACTCTACCAGTTTTACCCAGGAGTTAACCCATTTTGCTTAAGAACAGCTTCTCTTGCAAAAATCCCATGGATGGAGGAGCCTGGTAGGCTGCAGTCTATGGGGTCGCTAAGAGTCTGATACAACTGAGCGACTTCACTTTCACTTTTCACTTTCACGCATTGGAGAAGGAAATGGCAACCCACTCCAGTGTTCTTGCCTGAAGAATCCCAGGGACGGGGGAGCCTGGTGGGCTGCCGTCTATGGGGTTGCACAGAGTCGGACACAACTGAAGTGACTTAGCTTAATGTCATCAAAAATTATTTTAGTATCTACTATAGAATTAGAAGATAACCTTTCTGAACACATCAACCTCACCAATTATCCATGTGAAGTCGAAATATATCACGATCCTCTTTGAAAAGTATGAAATACAAATGTACAGTTATTATATAGATATTCGCAACTTAAAGCCCTAAACCTGGGTTTTGTTCTAAAAGGCAAGAAAAAAATGGATACAGACCTCGATTGAAGGTATGTCCTGTTTCTCAGAACACCCGTCGTCTTTAGCTGCTTTGTGAATCTTCTTCTCTGAAGAAGACTTTGTGTCAACCTTTTTCAAAGTTTCACAATTGTCTACTTCGTTCTTGACAGGCACTTGCTGGTTATTCCCTTGAATAAATAAAAATGATTCAATTTCTAGCTAATTATTTCCATTCACATTCCCCAAAGTTAAATTTCATTCCTACACCACACAATCTCATTTGATTTAATGAGGCTTAGACTTAAGGGCTGTTTCTGACATCCACAATGAACGCTCTAAAAATTTATTTTGTTTACAGGTGAAAATGCACTTATATCGAGTTCTACCAACAGTCATTAAGAGAGGTCATGGGAGGAAAGAGAAGGGACACGCCACTATTCACTGCAGCATATTCATAAACGCGAAAAGGTAGAAACAACCCGAATTTGAGCACAGACAAATGGATGGATAAATATAATATGCTAAATACCATGAACACCGTTCGCTTTAAAGAGGAACGATTCATCTACTACAATATGAACATAATTAGCACTGCTGAACATACAAACAGAAACGGTGAAGGCAGGGAGAAAAAGGAATGACGTTCCGCCATATGACACAACGCGGGCGAACACTGGAGACGTCATCAAGTCAAAGTGTTGGTCGCTCAGTCGTGTCTGACTCTTTGCAATCCCACGGACTGTAGCCCATGAGGCTCCTCTGTCCATGGGATTCTCCAAGCAAGAGTACTGGAGTGGGCTGCCACTTCCTTCTCCAGGGGATCTTCCTGACCCAGGGATCAAACCTGGGTCTCCTGCATTGCAGGCAGACTCTTCACCATCTGAGCTACTGGGGAGGCCACCAGGGAAGACACTGCACTGAGTGACATAAGCCCGGCACAAGGCAGATGCTGCGTGACCCTGCTCGTCTGGGGGACCCAGAGATGCCAACTTGACGAGGTAAGAAGAAGAGTGGCGGCTGCGGGACTGGAGGGGACAGAGCCCGGTGGTCACCGCTTGACGGCTGTATTCAGTTCAGTCGCTCAATCATGTCCGACTCTCTGCGACCCCATTAATCGCAGCACGCCAGGCCCCCCCTTGTCCATCACCGACTCCTGGAGTTCACTCAGACTCACGTCCATTGAGTCGGTGATGCCATCCAACCATCTCGTTCTCTGTCGTCCCCTTCTCCTCCTGCCCCCAATCCCTCCCAGCATCAGGCTTTATTGGGATGATAAAAAAGCTCTGGAAACCAATGGCTTCCAGTGATGGCTGTACAATGATGTGAATGGACTTAAGGTCACTGAGCTTCATAATTTAAAATGGTAACTTTCAGCCTATTTTACTGAAGTTTTTTTCTGGTTGCATCATATGGCTCGTGGGATCTTAGTTCCTCGACCAGGATCTAACATGCAATTTTTTTTTTTAAGTTGGAGGAGGAGGTAAAATCCTGGGTTATGGACATGATTCAGACACTGATCAGTTTTATGACGGAGAAGGTAATGGCATCCCACTCCAGTACTCTTGCCTGGAAAATCCCATGGATGGAGGAGCCTGGTAGGCTGCAGTCTATGGGGTCGCTAAGAGTCGGACATGACTGAGCGACTTCCCTTTCACTTTTCACTTTCATGCACTGGAGAAGGAAATGGCAACCCACTCCAGTGTTCTCGCCTGGAGAATCCCAGGGACGGGGGAGCCTGGTGGGCTGCTGTCTATGGGGTCGCACAGAGTCGGACACGACTGAAGCGACTTGGTGGCAGCAGCAGCAGCAGTTTACTTCTATGATCAGAAGAAAGTCTCTTAAGCTGCCTGAGCTGCAGTTTTCTTAAATATGAAATGAAACACCTTCTCCGCCTGCCCTGACTGACTGTAATAAAGGTGCAACCAGAAAAGACAAAAATATTAAGGGTTATCACGGACAGACACAGGAACAGCGGGAGGGCAGGGTGTCTTCGGGCAGGAGGTGCCCATCTGCCCGGGGAACAGCACCCTTGGGTGAGAACTGAGCTCGAGCCACTCACGAGGCAAGGTCGGCATCAGCAGGAAAGTGAAGTCGCTCAGTCGTGTCCGACTCTTTGCAACCCCATGGACTGTAGCCTACCAGACTCCTCCGCCCATGGGATTTTCCAAGCAAGAGTACTGGAGTGGGCTGCCATTTCCTTCTCCAGAGGATCTTCCAGACTCAGGGATCAAACCCAGGTCTCCTGTATTGTAGGAACCATCTGAAAATGTGACCTCTCCACTGTTCTTCCAAGTAACTTCATTCCTAAGTGTG
The DNA here is from genome assembly GCF_016772045.2 of Ovis aries. Classification (NCBI taxonomy): domain Eukaryota; kingdom Metazoa; phylum Chordata; class Mammalia; order Artiodactyla; family Bovidae; genus Ovis; species Ovis aries. Next base: position 4,247,948 of record NC_056070.1, read on the forward strand.
TTTCTTCTTCTATCCTTGACTTCAGAATAAGTTAAATCAACCTCAACCCCATGATAACTGGCCTCAAGACACTAGTATGAGTCAGAAAGGATTCATACCTTCCCCTTTCTTCTTTCAGGAAGAATCCCTCATAACACCTTGGCCATCTGGGGAAGGGTAGATGCCTGCCTGCAAACACATCACAGCAGAGCAGGCTACAGCCTGTCACCTGCTTACTGAGGGGCCCAGGGCAGGGCGAGGCTCTCAACACAGACAAGAAGAGCAGTCAAATGCCCTCCAGATTCCGCAACCTTGAAGCTCACTCAAAGCTCACTTAAAGCAAGATGCACACATTGTATCAGTAACACTTACAAGGTAAGTATTCTTTTATTTTGTGAATGGAAAGTTATGTAACTATTAGGCAGCTATAAACGTGCTGGGAACACGAAATCCTCTGCAACACGCATCAGGTGTGAGACACCCACAGGTGAAACGTCCAGCACCTCTGGGACAACCCAGAGGGACGGGGTGGGGAGGGGGGTGGGAGGGGGGTTCAGGATCGGGGGACACATGTACACCCGTGGCTGATTCATGTCAATGTGTGGAAAAAACCACCACAATACTGGAAAGTAATTAGCCTCCAATTAAAACTAATTAATTAGGGTGGGAGGTGGGAGGGGGGTTCAGGATTGGGAACTCACGTACACCCGTGGCTGATTCATGTCAATGTATGGCAAAACCAATACAGTATTGTAAAGCAACATAAAGTAAATAAAAACTAAAAACAAAATTAATTAATTAAAAAAAATATGCAGCACCACGAAGGAGCTGTGAAAGAGCCAAGAGCAAGGGAAACAGGGTCAAAACAGAAAATAACATCACAAACAAAGACATCACACTTTGGGTTCCTGAAGCCATCCATGTGACCAGAATACAGTTATTCTCTAAAAATGTGCCATGAATTTCCTAGAACCTTAATTCATGAGAAAATCATTTTCCTCAAGTTTTCTTCAGGCCAAGAACAGTACTAAAAGTATCAGACATCACAGTTTCTTAGACAGGATCCACATTTAATATCTGACACTAAGCTACCCCTTAAAAGGGATAAAGCACAGACACTCAGAAAATCCCCAATACCTTCTGTGGCGGGTAAGAATCAGGCAGGTAAAGTCGCTTCAGTTGTGTCTGACTCTTTGCAACCCTATGGAGTGTATCAGGACCAACAATAAAACAAACTCAAATTTAGTCTTCCAGAAACTCTAACACGGCAATACAAAGGATTCAGAAACAACCGTGAGCATATACTGGGCTCTAACCATGGACCGCCCCAGGGCATCCTGCTGAGTGTGCGGACTCACAGAGCCACACACTCTGGGGCCACAGCAGGAGCGTCTGAGCCAGAGATAGAAACAAAAACAAAAGAAGGTGAAAAGGAAGACAGAAACCAAAGAGCAACCGAAGAATAGAAACAGGTGAAAGGGCCAGAGTCCTGCTCAGAGTTTTACTGTGTCAAATCTAATTGTATGCTGTATTTTGGGTAAGCCACAAGATTTTCATTTCTAGTTCTTGGTATCTGTAACTATTGAATAGATGAGACTTTTTTAAAAAAATTTCTGAAATACTGGTAATTCAGAAATTTTGTAAGTAAGTATCTGTCCAATTCATTAAAAACTTCCATGCACTGTTAATTTCAAGGCTTTAGGGTATTAAATTTAAAAGTTGATTATCCCTTACATTATTATAAGCAGAGACAAAAAATTTGCCAACTATTCCTCTTTCATCACGCTGAGGCCAAGAGCAATTGGTCTCCAGCTCTAAATCTATATTATCTTGATCATATAATGAAAAAATAATAGCTATAAACATTTGAAAAGAAATATACTTCAAAAGATCACTTATTTACATTACATGTAAGTCCTGCTCCTGTCAGACTGTCAAGAGACTCCGGACCACGTAACACACACTTCAAGGGTGTCCCTGTTTCACAGCCGTTTGACAGGCTGATGGCAAAAGACAAGTGTGTCAAACAGAGCCCTGAGGAATCTGTTGACAGACTGCACGTCTATCACCAATTTTACTTTATTATTTACTAGGGGCCTCTCAGAAGGAACCAGGAGAAAGAGTCTGAAAGGGATGACACATTTTCTGTTAGTCAGGAAACACTGTTTCTCCACAACAATGGTGAGCACGTAACCATTAACACGCAGCTCAGAAGACTGTTCTTACAGCAGGCTACGCGCAGAAAAAGCACAGCCTCAGAGTGACAGCAGGCACCACGCTCAGGCGCTCTGGAGCTCCACCGGGCTCAGGACCTCGCTTTCGGTGCTCTCGGCAAACAGGCCACCTCCCCAGACCCTCTTCCCAAAGGCTGTCTTGTCACTAGGCGTGTCTCTAAGAACATCTGTGTGCTTTGGGGGGAACGGCGAGAACACAGCCCAGAGGCTGGCTGGTTTCCGAGGAGTGGTACCTCAGTTCCCAAGAGGCTCCTGGGGGGCTGAGTTCAGCTCACAAGACTGAAGCTGTGTTCTTCAGATTCTAGAAAGGATCTTACGATGGAAACACAAAGTGAAATCCTTTTCAAGACAGAAAAAAACTGATGCTCCCGAGTTGGAAGTGAAAACTCAGAAGGGTCTAACACTTTTGGTTTTCTCATTCTTGAGCGTTCTTTACACATGACAACTCCCCGCCTGTCACCATCTGCCAGCTTATCACAATGCCACCCTTTACTATCTGACAAAAGAACCCTGAACCCTCAGTATTACCATAAACCCCACATCCTATCTTTAAACTACAATTTTCTTGCCCGAGATTTCTCGGTCCTTTCTTACTTTTAAAATTCTCAATTCTTTAAAATGCTTCAATCACAAATTAATGGTAGGCCATTTGTTTCCTTATCAACCTCTTTGGTATTTTCCTACCAGAAGACAGAACCAAATACATGTCAGTGAATGGGTTTCCCTGTGAGGAGGCTCCTGCTGACAGATTAATTCTGGGGAGAAATACAGGCCTGTGAATTAGCACCTTTGGATCTGCTGGTACAAACGTGGTGAAAACCCATGGTTCCTTCATCAGTTCTGATCTGATCTGACCCACAATTACCCTGACACTGCTTAACAAGCTGACAAGTCAGCCAAAGAGCAGTTTCTAAAAAATTCTTGAAGTGAGAAATTTGTTTCCATTTAAAGCATCCAAAACATACCAGTCATTTGCACAGGGCAGAAAGGTTTGGGGACAGGGGGGAGTAGCCAACTACTGCCAGGATACAAGCAAATTCTATGTCTGTGGGCTCCTCTGTTTAATTTATTCACTCTTCCTGAGTGCTATTAGATATTACACAGTCATCTAGGCTCTGCTACAGGAACTGAACGGCAAGAAGCAGACGAGGATTCCGGAGCAGGGATCTGAATCCTCTGAGCCTCCTGGCACTACATCATTTGAAGGTCCACACCCTTCAAAGTGCTCTGACACAGCAGAAGGTCCATCCACCCACCTGCAAGACCACAGCCCTTGCACGCAGCAGGCAGAGTTACACAGACGTCGGACAGATGCAACAGGCCACAGAAGACGCGCTTGTGGAGCGACAATTCCCTCGAACAAGTCTGATTTTGAGTTTGTGTAAAGTCAGTCTCTGTCGAATACCGTTCTCAGCCCTGTGTGGCGCATGAAATGAGAGATGCTCGGCTAGACTCACTCCAAAATTTCACCCTTTTCACAAGAGTTTTGCAGTCTGAGCTGCAGAGAACATCTGGGACAGAAATGGAAGAACAGGCACCCACAGCCCCACCATCGGCACCCTCAGACAAGCAACGCAGTGCCTTGATGGAGACGTGGTTGAGCGCGTCATCCGAGGGCGCCCTCGCATGTGGGAAGAGGCCACGGGGATAGGAGTCCTTCGAGCAGACACTGCCGCACGGAGCCCACGCCAGCAGGGCGGACAAGGGCACCAGGAATGACGGCAGTGGCCCGAACCATGTCCTACTCAGAGCACCCCGGCTTCCTTTCAAATGAGAAATGTCCTTTGAGGAACATTTAAAATTCAGCTTGGTGTTTCTGTCCCCCTGCTAAATGCATAAAGCTCATTAGAATCAGCCAATGTATCACTTCCTCTACAATATCAAGGAGTGAAAAATATGAAGTTATTTATATTCTGATGTTTCAAATAAGATCACAGGTAACTAATTCTTCAAGATTAAAAAGTGTCAAACATTTGACCCCTGAAGGGAACAGAAATGCGCTTATTAAAATGGTCAAGATGGATACACAAAAACAAGCACCCAAGTAGAGAAGAACCAAGGACGAGCAGCATGCTACGGACGGGGGCAACTGTTAAGCCCAGAAAGTGGGCAAGTTCCATTCTATCGGAAGCATAGGCTGACTGATCTTTGCAAACAGTCCGAAAGGCCAAGATAAAAGATACTTAGGAACAGATGTCCAACAATAAAACATGGTATCTGCATCATTCCAACGAATGTACTAAAAAAGTAAACTTAACCACAAAGCTCTAACAACTTGGTGTCCCACACTACACTTTCCATCGTGCAAACAGTATTTCCGTATTTACACCTGTGCCAATAAAACTTAGGGCATGCACTAAAAATTCAACAGCCACAATTCAAACTAAAGTCACAGGGGGAAACGAATTCCACTAAGAACGCACTGGAGACAGATAGGAGAGAAGAATCACCGAGGAGGAGGAAAAGATTACCATTGTTTTTCCTGGAAATGTCTGGCAAGTCTGACTGGCACTGAGGTGAACTTCTCGGCAAATGATTTTCAGGTAGTTTCTTAGGGGTCCTCATTTGACAGACCTCTCGCTCCTTGAGCTCTGCTACGCTTTCTGAAATCTGAAAGTCCGTTTCCTTAGGAAACATACATGTCTGCGCCCCCTCCTTCACGTGACCCTCGGAAGGACTACTGGCAGCAACTGCGCTTTTCAGGGTGTTTTCCTCTTTACCCAGGAAGCTCCTGGGAAGCGCTAAGCTCTTCTGCAGGTTGGCGCTCAGGCCCCCGGCACACCTGAGGCCCACCCAGGCCTCGCCCGGCCCTGCAGGGCACCCGTCCCCCTTGGCCGGGGCTGGCTTGTCCTCCGAGGCGGCGCCAGCGCTGCTCGCCACAGCCGCGCTGCCCCTGTGCCTCCCGTAGTAGGCCGAGCACTTGTGCTTCTTCTGGGAGTGGCCGTAGGTGGCTGGGCTCCTCTTCGTCGCATTCTGGATCCTGCTCTGCGGGCTGCTGACCGGAAGGCAGCTTTTCCCTCGGCCTTTGTCGGAGGGGGCGTAGGTATCGAGAAAGTTCTTGCAATTGCTTCTGAATTTAAGAAGAAAAACATTTAACATAAGGCAAGCTGAATAAACCTCTCCTCTCTAACTGCAGGAGAAAGAGGGTGCAGTCAGTACGGTGGGGGCGGGGGTGTACTAAGCACTTCTCACCTTTCATTCAAGCTCCACGAGGTATAAGCTGAGCCCTTACAGAAGTCTAGCATATACTAGAAGGGATGGCTTAGCTGCCACACAGTGACTTGAAGAAAACTGTACAGATTCTAAAGGTTTATCACCTTAACATAGAATCAGAAGGAAGTAATACCAAAGGTGAGACCTGCCACCATCTGCCCCACACACACGACAAGAATCCTTACTTGTGAGAATGAGGGCTGATCACGTCCACTGGACTAGCACTTTGCTGCGAAGAGGAGCTGGCGTTTTGCCTCTGTCTCGTCTTCATGAACTCCATCAGAATGTACTGTGCTTGCTGGAAGGCTATTAAAATCACACCCAGCAGGGACAGACTGAGGACAAAAACAACACGTTCATTCCTGCCTGGTTCTGGGTAGTGTTAAAAAGACAAGCTCTACAAGAAGGGAATGAACGGGGGGACACTATTCAGATTCTATACAACGTGCGACATTAAAATTTCCGATGTCTCAAAATTTCAAAACGCAAAATTTCTAAATAGGTGAATACTTATCCTTCTGACATTTCAGTTCAATTTTTATAGATTTTTCCAGGATAAAAATCACATCCGAAAGGATCATTCTAGTCTTCTAATCTCAAACTGCCATTGCCCTAAGCTAACAATAACACCAGATACCATAGGTGATGTTCATCTATCTTAAATGTCATAGACAACATTTACATCTTCCCCTGGGACTGCCAAAGAACATACACGGAGGGCAACTGTCCGTTACCCTCTCAGGTCCTCGAGCTCTCCCACACTTGTTCTCTGTTCTCTTAAAGCTCACCAGGAACCTGCCTACTTCCTGACTGTCAGGGTTCTCAAAGCAACGTAATCCACTCAATCCCTACGCTTCGGTTCTGCCAGGCAATGTGCATTCCCATGCAGCTCGGCTGGACGGCATCTCCCTTGGTGAGCAGGAACCGTGGAGCAGGGGTGGCCTACCTAACGAAGAAGACGGTGAGCCTCCAGAACGACTCCTCCCAGCTGGGTCCCGGGACCACGTCGGCACACAGCGGCAGCAGGTGGTGAGGCAGGGTCACATTGAGAGTGAAGCGGAACTCCAGGCCTGCCGCCGTGACCAAAGTCAGCTCGCGGATGACCCAGGAGGATGTGAAATCCGGAGTAAACCTGCCGACCAGAGGCATCTGTATGAGCTTCTGATGGTCTTCACTTTAGGCACAAAACAAAACAATCCTAATGACGGCAGATTTTTACCTCTACAAGACAATTATGTACATGAAAGCAACTGAAGACAATCTTACCAGTGACAGAAGGTTTTCCCCCACAATATAGTGAATGCAGCCCCGAACTGAAGTTGAAACCCAGCGCTTACACGATGCTGATGTCCCGGGACATGTTGGGGCCCAAGGAAAACTGATGGCAGTCCAGCACTTCGAATCCATAACCTTGGCAGTTATACCCGTTAATTTTCAGCGATGTCACAGTTATAGGAAGCGGGCCAATATTCTCAACCTTAAAGTTCTTCGTAATTGATAAAATTTGCTTGCTGTCTTTCAGTTCTAGTGAGGAAAAAACTGAGATTTTAGTACAGATGAACTGCAAATTTAAAATAATTTACTGAATCAACATTTACAGAATTAACACACCATAATCTACATGACTAAAACGCAGAAAAATTCAATATAACCTCAAAGCATGATTCCTAACTAATTTCTAGAACAGTTCTAGATGCTGCTATATTACCAAGATGTGATAAAAATACTTAACTCATTAAGATTGTTCTTAAGTTAAATGACTTGCCTAGGTACCAAAAGTAACCAAAACCTCTTCTTTGTTCTTTTACTTATTAAAGGTGAAGGTGGAAGATTTCATTCTCAGAAGCCTCCTAGTTTGGATTTACCAAGAGCTACCAGGCACCCAGGATCCTTTCAAACCCAACAGGGCCAGTCAGGAGGGTGTGTGTGCTTCTGCGTAAACACACCACAGACACAAGAAATATTCAAACTCTCATTACGTGAAGGGGAGGAAAGCAGCAAAATCTTTGCAAATAAATGAGAGCACCTGTCATACTGGGCATTTAAAAAGGGAGGAAGTTATCAATTTATAAAATATTCCTATATATCCATAGTCCACAATCTATTCCATATTAGGACTAACATGTTATCTGGCCCCACAGTTTTTATCTTCCTCCTTAATCCTAGCTTTTAAGGTCAGCTCTAAACTGCTCAATGAGTAAGTGAACGAATGACTTAAAGAGCACTCTGATGACGACTCTGAATGCAAACCGGCTCATCTTTTCAGACAGTGCTCATCAGGCTTTAAAATAGTTCTACAAGCTACCCAAAGGTCTCACCAATCAGCTTTCCCCATGGGAAATACACTGTTACGCTGAAATACTGTCACTGTGCCCTGAAACTGTAAATAGGAGTAGGAAAACAAAACAGAATTTACCAAAAACATTTTATACCTCCAGTTTGACTTTCGTCTCAGTTCCTGAGGAAGTTCTTAAAACTAACGTAAGCGCTTTAGAAGCATTAAATACATGCAAAATTTAGAAACTTCTAATGGAACACTTAAATAAATGTCTAGATCTGCAGAGCCTGATATGCTGCCAGCAGACACATACGGCCGCTTTAAATAAACTTAAACCCTGACTTTCTCAGTCACACGAGCTCTGTTTCAAGCACGCATCATTCACGTGTGGCATGTGGCCGCCACACTGCAGGACACAGACACAGAGCATCTCCATCGCTGCAAAACATGCAAGGTGCTGTTGGGCAGCTCTCCCTTAAGCTTCCCTCCACTTACATTTGGTGTGATTTTCCATGCTTAGGTACCAGATAACCAAATTAACAGTTTCACACGGTCGGTCTTATATTTTAACACTATTGGGAACTTAACATTATACTCCCCCCCAACCATCTATTATTTAAGTTGGGTTAAACATCTAAACGGTTGTTTCCTAACCAAGTGGTACCAGACTACATATGCATCGTACAACGAATTACTGTAAACTGCTGCAGACTCTGATAACCGCCTTTTGCCCCGGGCTTCAGCACGCAGTCCCCCTGCCCGAGTGCCATGCACATGCACCCTACAACGAATTACTGTAAACTGTCAAAGACTCTGATAACTGCCTCTTGCCCTTGGCTTCATCACTCAGCCCCCTGCCGGAGCGCCGCTGGCTTCAGCACCCAGCCCCCCGCCCGAGCACTGCGCACAGACCACACGCAGACTCACGTCGCCGGCAGTCCATCAGCGTGGACTCGGGCACCTTAAACCGCAGTGAGCCCCCGGTGCCAGGCAGTCTTCCACCCACTTTCAGTAGCTCTCTTGCCCCAAATCCTTCCACACCAATCATGTCGATAACAGTCAAGTTATTCCTACAGAGAGAGCAGACGCAAACAAAAAGGCAACGCAACAGAGTTACAGGATACAATGCCCTTGAATTTAAACATTCGTAATTAGCCAAAAAACATTTCTAGAGTTTTGGGGAAAAATCAACTTAAATAGTATGGCATCTCCCGCCGTCTCGGAGCAGAGAAGCTGCTAAAGGCACAGAGGCAAGGCAAGCCAACTGGGCAAAAACGAGCAAATGACCGTGATCACTCTCCAATTTCCACCAAGAATGGAAACCCGCTTTTTTCTAACAAGGCACCAGATGGTGATCAGACATGCAAGGGACAAAGGTGAGTAAACTGGGATCCACAGAAAAATACTAATAAATGTAGACAAGCTGATAAAACTGTTTACAGGGTGAATTAAGGAGTTTCCATAGTAATTGTGACTATAAGCAATTCTTCCTTAGGGGTATTTCTGGAAATGAAATGCTACCCTATATTTAGAACCAAAGATTTAAAATAGCAGCCCTCAAATAGCAAGTACGTACCCAAGTTCTTATTAATCAAACTAATTCAGATTAGCTTTTGCCTTTTCATTAACTGAAATCATGATTTCGAGGATGGAGAAGTGGAAATGATGTTTCAATGATGCAGACTGCGCTGAAAGGCAGTTATCATTAATGTAAACGGAAGCAGCAGGCAGAGAATTCATTCCTAGTTACACAGAACACACTGAGATATCTTTACATCTTCAACTAAAGGACTAAAGCCTTTACTGAACCATTTAAAAGCCTTTAAGCAATGTTAGGTGATTGATATTGTTTACAGAAAAATACTGTGTCTCTCAATAGAGAAACTACCAAAAATAAATTAGCTACTATAAAAAGCCGAGACTTTCAAGTCTGGGATAGTCGAAACTGGGATAAGGTAAAGTTTATCTCTACACTTCCCATGACCTTAGTTCTTCAACAGAGAATGAGTTTAAAGTGGAGCACCTGTCAGCAGAGCACTACAATGCTCACTAGAACATTAGTTACCCGCTCTACTAAGCATTGGTTGAGGGAAAGTGAAAGCCGCTCGGTCATGTCCGACTCCTTGCAACCCCATGGACTGTACGGTCCATGGAATTCTCCAGGCCAGAATACTGGAGTGGGTAACCATTCCCTTCTCCAGGGGATCTTCCCAACCCAGAGATCAACCTACGTCTTCCGCATCGCAGGCAGATTCTTTACCAGCTGAGCTATCAGGGGAGCCCTAAGCATTAGTTAAAATGCTTAACAAAACAGACTCTTTTAAGAACTTCATTTTAGTGCATTTTCTTTTTAGTAGCATTCACTTGCAGAAGAATAAACTCATATAATATATTAAAGAAAGTCAAGAATAAGAAAGTCTTTGCCAGCTGTTCTGAAACCAGAAAAGATTTAAAAAAAAAAAAACAAACAACTAAGGTTGGGACTCCATGCTTCCACTGCAGGGGGGCACATAGGCTCAGCCCCCGATCAGGGAACTAAGATCCCCCATGCTGCATGGTGTGGCCAAAATAAAACATAAAATCAAAAAATATCTAAAACATCATTAATGAAAAATTAGTGTTAGACATCTCACCAATGCAGTGAGAGGTTCAATACAGATCTATATTTACTGTAAATTTTTGAAACAAGACTCTCAATAAATTTAAGAATGAAAAACATTTAGCTGAGTATATCAGTTGGCAAGTAAAAAGGGCCAGTGGGCCCAACTCAGCACTTTTTTCATTATCCTCTGGTGCTACCAAGAAGTACAGAAGCAAGACAGGTATGAGACTGGAATAAACCCAGACACTCAGGAATGAAAATGCATACAGCAGCGCTTCAATTATTCTTCAAGGCGGAGGACAGAAAAGCGCAGACATCTGTGTTCATGTGTGTGTGTGTGCTCGTGTGTGTGTTCATATGTGTGCGTTCGTCTGTGTCCGTGTGCTCGTGCGCATGCGTGTTCGTGTGCATGTGTGTTCGTGTGCGTGTGTTCGTGTGCATGTGTGTTCGTGTGCGTGTGTTCGTGTGTGTGTCGTGTGTGTCGTGTGTGTTCATGTGTTCATGTGTGTGTGCACTTGTGTGTTCGTGCGTGTGTTCACGTGCGAGCGTGTGTTCGTGTGTGTTCGTGTCTGTGTGCGTGTGTGTGTTCTGCCCTCTGTGACGGTGGATGAGGCACTGTGTGAAGGGAGCGCACACGTCCTGCCTGGTACCAGGGAGGAGCCTGACACCCAGGGAGATTAAATGTGGAGCTTCGGGAAGCTGCTCTCCTCAGCCACTGCCTTTCCAGTCCTGCAACACAGCTCATCACTGGGGGCCTGAGGACATGTCAGCTTTTAGCTAAAGAGATTATGTCTTCTTGAGAGAAAGAGTCAGTCAACCAGAAAGCAACAGAAACAGACCTACCGGATTAGGATGAGGGAGCTGACTTTTCCGTAGTCGGCTGGAGTGAACACTACACCAACCCTTTTCCTTTCCAAAGGCTGCAGATGTAAGTGGAGGATGCCAAATCTGGATTCCTCAGACGGCACACCCTGCAAGTTATCAGTAAATGCAATTAACTTCTGGAGAGCAAGCCTCCATCTTCATTAAATGCATAAACATGACTGCTGTTTCTTGAACGTCGGGATCTGACCATCCAAATCAACCTGTGGAACTTGTTTATCACGACAGTTCGAGCCCATCAACAGTTGCTGAGCCCAACTGAGAAGCAGAGGCAGGGGCTGCAGGACAGCCCAGTGTGGACGCTGGACAGGGGCTGGGCCTCCTGGACCGGCTGGGAGCTGGGGCTACAGACCTTTACCAGCAAGCTCACCGGAATGTAAACCGTCACCAAGAAAACAGACCAACAGCCTCTGCCTGAATGCTACAGGGATCTGACCAAAGCACTTTTCCACTGCTGGACAACCCTCAATTCTCTGTGTTATTGTTTAAAAAGAAGCCATCTCTATCAGATTTAGTCTCTCCATTCAGGAGAATGACCTGTTCATTCACATCCTCCTTTTATTCTCCCCAAGACTCCCAACTTTCTCTGAATAAACTGCATTCTACATTTAACATTCAAGATTTAGCTCTTCATTATTGTGACAGATTTTCCCTCCTTCCATTGTTTTTTCCTAGCTCTTTCTCACTAACAGTAATGTATTAATTTTCAGAGCTATAACGATATAATCTGCCTAATATCTCTCCTCTGTATTTTTAGCTTTTGAATTTGTTTTATCCCTCAGTTATTACTAGCATTTCCCATACTATCGGAAAGAAGAAACAGTAGTGGAATTTGATTCATTTTCATTAAAATTATAAACTTCATGAAGGAAAGAATTCTGCTTTATACACATATGAATACTAAAAAAAGCTGCCAATTTAAATATTTAAAGTATAAGAACAATGCCCTAATTATTAAGCAATTCTTATATGCCAGGCACTGGACTATAATTAGGTATATAAAATGTTAAGCGTTCTATAAAACTATTATAAGTGAGAAAGAGGAGACTTGGAGAGGCTAAATTATTCACCCAGGGCCACATGGAGGAACCTGGATTTGGAACTTCGGATGTCCAATTCCACATGCTCTTAACCAAAGGAGCTACATTTCTAAAAGCAAACCAACGAAAGAAAAATGCAGGCCTTTCTTAAATGACAAATGATTCTATTAAAAATGTTAAGTTAAACTTGTGTGTCAAAAGCACTGATATTGCTCAGGAGGGAGGGGATATATGCATACTTATCACTGACTCACACTGTTACATGGCAGATACCAACACAACATTGTAAAACAATTATCCTCCAATTAAAATTTTTTAAAGAAAGGAACACTGATACTCTCCTTTTTTGTAAATGTAATAAATTAACAATGGTGATAATTTCCTTTGTCACAAAGTGTAATAATCTATGGAAAATCGTCAATCACCGATTAAAGACCTTTTCCAAGTGAGTTGCACCATTTGCTTAAGCCTGAAGAGAATACTAACGTGTAAAAGAAACAGGCATCATTTTTGGAATTTCAGATTACACATGATTAAACGGTCGTGGGGCGAAACATCTGTTAGCATAGAGGACTCGCTGTACCCTCCAGCACTCCTGGGAAGCTGCCTGGTTGGAGGGGCAAAAAGCAGGACCAGCCCAGTAGCACAGGACGCTGCTGCCTGGACCGCTGACAAAGGGAAGGAGCACTGCTGCTGGCGTCTCTTCCTGCAAATACGTCTCTGCTAAAAATCCACTAAAAACCTTGTTTCGATTCATTCTGTTTGAACTCACACTGGAGGTTATCTGTGGCCTCCCTCTTTCAAGTTATTCTAGAGCCAACAGTGTATCTTTGGAGGGTATGAGTAGAGAAGAGGAAAACACCTATGACATTTAAATATGCTGTGTACATTAAAAATACAGCGATATGCATAGGTGTGTCTACATGTGTTTATACTTCTTTAAGAGATGCTTCGTCTTTTAATTGCTCTCAAGCACAGAATGCTGTGCTGCGCTGCTTAGCTGCTCAGTCGTGCCTGACTCTTTGCGACCCCATGGACTGTAGCCCACCAGGCTCCTCTGTCCATGGGGATTCTCCAGGCAGGAATACTGGAGTGGGTTGTTTTGCCCTTCTCCAGGGGATCTTCCCAACCTGGGATCAAACTGGGGTCTCCTGCATTGCAGGTGGATTCTTTACCAGCTGAGCTACCAGGGAAGCCCCAAGCACAAAATACCCGTAAGTAAAATACTCAGCTACACCAGGGACCCACATAAGGACTGAGCAAAAACTCAGTTTCCAGTCAAGCGACGTCCTCGCCATGTGACATGCTTATTACTCCCTCTCCAGAGTACTTGTGCAAGACCTCATGAGGGCCCAGAGGTGCAAGAATTTCAGAGAAATCCTTTTATATAGGTAAGGTCAATATCACAGAAATTGGGTTATCTGCTAAAAACATGAAGCCAGCTTAATAAGACTTAAAAAAAAAAATGTTTGCTTTTCCTTTATTAAAATTTCCTTTGCTGAGGAATTTTAAGAGAATTATAAATTCTGGGGTCTCAAGTTTTACAGTTTTCTACAGAGGTCTGAGTCAATTGTTGTTTCTTCACACACATGAATCTAAATAATCAAATTAAAATGATTTATAGGCTCACATGAACCCCGGGCTCCCGCTGCATTAGTTAATTGGAAAAAGCTGCTATGTATACTTAACTCCTAGCATATAAAAATAGAGAGCCACATATATTATGAAAAGACACTTGAAACATAAATCAGTGCGGCCCGTATGCTATGAGTCTAGATTGTCAGCATTCTTTTTTCTGTTTAAAGATGACATCCTACCAGGTCAGGGCAAGCTTTGGTAAGCTGGAATTCACTGGTTGTGAAATTAATCATCTGCATATCGGTGCCAAACCTATAGAGAAAAAAAAAAACATTTAAACAGTATTCCGATCACCAGGAAAGAACATATGTGTGCATATATACACACAAGTAAACGTGTGTGTTTGTGTGTGCACATCCAGTTCGCCCTGACCTGCCATCCCTGTGCCCGCCCCCCACAGGACCTGGTACGTTGTAAGGGCACAGTAAATACGCGGAACGAACAATGTTGGCAGCACAGAATGTAAAGACTCCTATGGTGACAAAAGCCCCCCATGCAAAGCAGTCCTCTTCCTCCAGATGGTTCAAAGCTGTGGAAGCTGACAGGAGTGCCTCTCAACCAAGGACAATGCCATCTCCCAGCGGCCATCTGGCCACACCCGGAGACACTTCTGATTGCCCTGGCTGGTGAAGTCCTACCGGAATCTACCGGGTGGGAGCTAGGGATGCTGCTCAACAACCTCCAAAGCACCAAGCACATCTCCTCTCTCATCCAACAGTCCGTGTCCGAAACAGCAGCAGCAGCGCTGAAGCTGAGACACGGGGGAGGAGGCGTCACTAAGCCAGAAGAGGAAGTGTTCTAAGTGAGACCATGACTGTGGCACAAAGACAAGGTTAACAGACACAACTTCTGATCTCACCTTGTATCACAACACTAGGCTAAAATATACTAAACCACCACTAAACTCACTGCTTGCACTGCCCAGCAGTCACTGCTTTCAATCCTAAATTTTAGGAGTATACGTGAAGAATCATGACGGGAAAGCTTCCCTGATAAGAAAAGAACAGTCTGTTGGGCCCTGAACCTGACACAGTAACACTGGAGAGCCACACGATGCATGGGACTGGCACGCGCCACCGGGTCTGCACAGAGGGCCGGGGGTCGACGTCACAGGCTGAGCCCACGCACGTCCATGCACAGAACCAGGGAAATGCAAAGGACACTGGACAGTCGCTAACAGTTGCGGTCTTAACAGGACAGGCCCTCAACTCCTCCCAGCAACCACCCCCGCCCTGTGAGAGCTCTGCACCGGCTGGGCATTACCATTTGTGCAGCAGGCGTGCAGCGGCCTCGGGCTTCGGGTACAAAGAGACGGGCAGGAGCTGCAGGGAGACTGGCCAGGAGGAGGGGTTCTTCACCACGAAGTACTTCACCTAGAGGTGTGGGAAGGAGAGTCAGTTCCGGAGAAAGCACCACCCCTGAGACGCAGCTGCAAAGACTCATCACCTGCATCTCACCAGGAACCATCACCTAGGCGATTCCAGGAACGGTCTAGAGAATCAACGGCCTGCATGCGTCATAACAGCCGCACAACGTGAGGCGGAGGAGCTGCAGAAGACGGAAGGAGACGCAGGCCACCGGGCCAGGCAAGGAGAGGCCCTGGGCTGGACGCTGTGAAGTGCGCATGTGAGTGGGATAAGTGGAAACCTTTGTACGGAGACTGCAGATCAGGCGAAACTGTTGTGCTTAATGCTTACGTTTTCTGGTTTTGTTAGACTCTGATATGCAAGAAGATGTCTTGTTCTTAAGAAATTCACCTGGAAGTGGAGTTGGAGCATCACGTCCGACACTCTCACACGGCTCATAAAAAGACGTGTGTGGACAGAAAGGGGAAACATCAAGCCAAGTATGGCAAATGTTAAAAATACATGTATCTGCATGAAGGGCAACTGGGAGTTCTTGGTACTGCTCTTGAAACTCTTCTTTAAGTTGAACTTTTCAAAATAAAATGCTTTTAAAAAGCAGTCTTGGGATGTCTTCCCTAGGAAGCTCCATGAGTACCTGAGGAAGTATAAATTATTACTCAGACCACAGTGGCCTGGCTCTCAGGTAAGGAGACTTTCCAGGTAAAACCTCAAGGCTGGTGGCACTGCCTTTGTTCTGCCCTCCTCCGCCATCAGCTCAGGAGAAGCTTCCACACAGGAAGGGAGCTGAGGATGCAAAAAGCGACAGAGGACGCTCCCTTCCGAGTTGCAAACGCGCTTGCTTCTACTGAAGCCTGCGTCAGCCCCGACCCCCTCCGTGGCTACAGCTGAGTACTGGCTTAGCTGGTGGATTCTGAGCTGAATACGGGCTTCGTAACATGCATCTGCTTAAAGCATTTCAGTCTGTTCTTGAGTTTATTCCTCCTTTTGTTCTTCTGACACCTCCCTCCTAGAAGCGCTGAACGGCATACACGTGTCACTTAAATTCCAACTTCGATTCTGGAACCGTATCTCAAGGTGGAAATACTCAGTTAACGTAAAAACTCAAGCGCCGAGGTGTCACGGACAAAGAAATGAGAAGACGTGGGAGCCTCACCATGCTGTTCCTCAGGGCGGTGGCACTGAAGTTCAACACGAGGCCAGGCTCAGGGACCAAACAAGGCAGGAAGACAGCAAAAGGCTCCGACTCCTTGGGTTTCTTTGAATGGGCAAACCGAGTCACTCCTAAAACAGTCCTTCTGTGAAATTCGTAAAGAAAGAAATTATGGGAAATAATTTTGACATATAAACAAGAAATCACTAAATATCACTCCAACTAAAACGAACAAGAGGCTCTTGGAAAAACACGGCTTATTCAGGGGATGTGTGTGTACTCAGTCACTCAGGCGTGTCCAGCTCTTTGTGTGGCCCCATGGACTGTGGCCCGCCAGGCTCCTCTGTCCATGGGATTTCCCAGGCGACAATACTGGAGTGGGTTGCCATGCCCTCCTCCATCTTCCAGACCCAGGGATCAAACCTGCCTCCCCTGTATTGCAGGTAGATTCTTCACCACGGAGCCCCCTGGGAAGCCTGTTCAGGGTATGGGGGAGGCAAAGCACAAGATGATCTTGGAACACCCCATCTTACTAGAAAGCAAGGAAGTGCTCAAAGAACGATGGGTACGCACCAAAGACCCAAAAGCTAGCCTCGGCGGGCTCCCATCAGCCTAATCTGGGACAAACTGACCTCAAAAATAATAATGACGCTAATGATGGTAACGAGCAAAGAATTCATAGTGATGCTCCAAAGAGTGTAGAGTGAACAGAATAATTAGCAATATCACCATTTTTGCAGCCATCAATTCAATAACTGATCCCAGGCAATGATTATCAGTGGGCGCCAAAATCCTACGGTGAAACATTCTCAGCGAACAGGAAATGTGTACAGACTCAAACTACCAGAGCACATATTATTTATTCATTGTAAAAGGAAAACCATAGGCTGCAATGGAGAGGGTCAAATGATTCAACCAAACGACGTCAATAATGGGACAGATTGATATTTATGTCCCTCCTCAGGTGACGCAATGATAAGGACACAGGAGCAACCAAGTCATGAGTACTCTTCCCCAAAATGTTTAACAGGAATGTAAACCTGAAGAAGCGATCCCAAAAAATCCAGAGTGTTGAATGTGCCCTAAGACAGCTGGCTATGACGCTCTGAAACATCACACTATGAAAGATGAGGAAAGGGGGGCACTAAAGAAAAGTAAGGGAACATGATGACTAAATACGAGGCATGCTCCTTGGATGCATCCTGGATTTTAAAAAAGGAAGACAGCTATAATGGACATTCTGGGGTCAACGAGGGGCTTTCCTGGGTTCAGATGGTAAAGAATCCGCATGCAACGTGGGAGATCTGGGTTCAGATCCGCATGCATCGCAGGAAGATCGCTTGGAGAAAGGAAGAGCTATCCCCTCCAGTATTCTTGCGGAGAATTCCATGGACTGAGGAACTTGGCAAGCTCCAGTCCACGGGGTTGCTAAGAGCTGGACCTGACTAAGCGACTAACACTTTCACTTTCACACGAGGGAAATGTGAGTCTGGGCAGTTTATTAATTCAAATAACCCCATCAGTGTTAAGTTCCTTGGGTATGTAATGACGGTGAAGTTACATGCAGGAGAATGTTCCTTAGGAAAGAAAGTCTTCCCTAATAAAGCGCTAAGGGCTGAAGCGTCCTGGTATCTACAGCTTCCTTTCAAAGGACTCAGCAAAAAGGAAGTGTGTGTACGCGGGCATACAGACGCAGGTGGAGAGAGAGAAAACAGCAAAAGTGGTAAGATGCAAACATCTGGTGAGTCCAAATTAGGAATATTTGAGTGCTCATCATACTATACTTTTCAACCCTTCTGAGGTTTGAAATTTGTCAAAATACAGGCTGGATATTAAACACTCACTATTGAAATTTCAGCAAAGATTATGTTCAAGTGTCCCCTCCGCCCCCCAGTGCGGAATATAAAAAACAAACAGAGGTGGAGAACATACTTGCAGACGTCCCTGTGTTTTAATTTCTTCCATCTTTCATACAATGTATTTGCAAGTTCGGAATCCACATCCCAGGTAGACCGATCCAGAGAAAGGCTCCCTTCCCAGTTAGGATTTTCTACAAGTTAGATCAGACTGACTGTTTAGATGCACAGGAAACACAGTTCACTTAGTAAATAACGCCAAGGGTTGAGGGCTAAAACTTCTCAAACCCAGAGGACAGTAAAGTGGTCAGTGACTCCTGTCCGCTGACTGCTCTGCTCCAGGTTCTTCTAACTCAATGGTAAATGAGATATCAAATCAAAGGAACATGTATAAAACAAAACTGAATCGAATTATGTGAAGGTAATAACATAAAAGACACATGGCTCATGAATACCGCCTGAAACAAGGGAAAAATCTTACTCAGACATGTTCAACAGCTGCAAACCTAGAAGGCTAAACTGCGCCAGGAAGCGCTAGTCGTCTCTGAGCTGGGTTACCGGTCAGGGCCAGTGCGCAATCAGGCGGCAATCCTCAGAAACGAGGGCTGCGAGCAGGGCTCAGCCTAGCGGCGCCTGTTTACACTCAAACGGGTCCCTGTCTGCTGGCCTGCCCTGCCTTGTCTGTGCTAGAAGACAAGGGTGGAAAAGTGGGAGTCATCCAAAGGAAACCTCTGTGCTAGAACGCTCTCCTTGGGCTATATATTTTAATAAGTCAACAGGCAGCAAGGAAACTTGGAACAGCTTTCTCTATCGACACCTTGGCCTCCAGTCTCACACAACAACGAGTGCTCCCTATAAGATGCTTATACTCTCTTCAAAGACAATTCCAAATTATCATTATTATTTTTTTTTTACTAACTTCTAGTCAGCCCTTTTATAAAAGAATCAGAGTCCAATTGTTCCTGGCGACAAGGTTGCTATTATGATCAAACATCGTGTTTGAAAAAGTCCCTTACAGAAGTGCAAGTTAAGACGTAAGGGGGTGTTAATTACACAGGTACCTCAGACGGTTCTGGAGGATTCTTAATAATTTCAAGTCATTTGGTTAATGATCATGCTCTTAAAGAACAGAATATGATGCAATGATGTTAAAGGACTAATTATTCCATCTACAAATGTGAATCTTCCTCACTGCTTCCCACCCCACCCAACACTAGAGGTCTACAGAAAGCCTAAGGGCAGAATACTTACCTGCTTTTGATTTTCCCATGAAATAATGCATGCCACAATGTGCTATCACTTCAAAACCCAGACTCCCTTCCTAGATTGAAAAGTAATATATGAATAACTTAAAACACAACACTAAACACAAAAATCCTAACGCACTCAAACGCATAGCACACATGGGCCTCCACCTCCGCAAACTTCCCTTTAACCAGAAGCCAAACAACTAGGAAGTGATTTCTTGGCCTTCTTTCTCCTTGATTGAGAGCTCTGACTGTCTCTCGCAGCAGGGTCACTACAATGGATTCTGTGCAATAATCTACACCCACAGTGGCACCCCCAGGGCCCTACAGACACCAAGCTGCCTTCTAAATTAAAGATTAACTTAGTCTCAGGATATTCTCAGTAGGGTTTCTAAAACACTGTATTCTAATCCATCATAACTCCTAAGCTATTCAGGACATTTAAATGAATGTTCCACTTCCTAAGTCGGGAAAGCACGGATCACCTCTTCCACACTCCTGCAGCCTGCCTGCTCCCTCCCAGTCACTCTTCTCATATGCAGCCCTTGATGGAAAAAGGAAATATCTAAGAAACCTCCCCTGCTCAAAATATGGATTAATAAAATTAACCTCACATTTTGTTTCCCATACTTTTAGAAGCCCTATCTTTAAGGTTTTAGCAAAACATAAGGCAATTCTATCTATGAAACACCAACGCTAGTGAGAAAAATCATAAAGATGGTTGCATGAATGTCTCATAGTGAAAAATTAGAACCCAGCATTATACAGAAGAGCTTGGATCAAAAAGAAGCAATAACAGTAACTAAATGAAAAGAAATAAACATTAAGAAAAAATGAGACATGTTTAAGGTAAGATCTAAATTAAATACAATATACAAAGACTTTAGAAAGTATTTGCTTAATCGCGAATCCTTTCAGGCTTTAGATTATGGCCCACTAGGAAATAAAAGGATTATGAGCAGCTGAGAGTCACTTACCAGAGGTCTAAATAAAGCATTTAACAATTTAGTTTATTTGAAGTCACTGCAAATACGTACTAATGGCACAAACGTGTTTACGATAGCAAGCACATAGTCCTTGCTCATTTTGGACATAGGTGAAAATGAGATCGACTTGTAATACCTTATTTCACTTGAAAATTACTTCATGTATTACTTTACAAAAAATAGAAGCTGTTTTCAAATAGATTTCCATATGAAACAATTTATCATCTAAGACTGGCCTGGTAATACCCATTAATTTCTTAGACAGCCTTAGAAAATATGAGGTCAACTCCATCAACAAAATCCAAGCACCATAAGGTAAGCTAATAAGAAGAAATAGTAATTATTACAAAAGTTATAAATCATTAGCATATGTAAACAATACCTTGGTGGGCGCTGAGTAAATCTGAAGAGGTATTGCAAAAGCAGCACCTATGTTTGTAGTCAAAAATACATGGGTGAATACATTTAGGGCAATGTCTTTAACAGCAAGTTTCAAAGAAAATATTTTCCAACAGCCTGGAGGTAGAAATAAAGGGCCAGTGAAATTCAGAATCTAAAAAGAAAAGAAGTAAGAGAAATTACTTTCCTAACTAATGCTAATTATGATTAAAATCATCATACTGTGTGATACTAAAGTTCTTCTACACTTTGAGAAATAAAACGTTACTCAATCATTTCCAGTCAAATACCTACATTTTTCTATAAATAATGTGTCATTTAATATTTAACATGCACTTGTTTTTAAATTCACAAAAGTAATCTTGACATGTTCATAGCCGGTATTTTACCAAAACCTACTATTTTATCATGAAGAGGCTTATTTTTACTAAATGTAATCTTCTTAGGATAGATTATAATTTATAATATTTTTAAATAATGGTAGTAACAAACATCTCTAATGGGATGTATCCTGGTCCCTTTGAGCTCCTTGAACAATAGTTTGAAAAAATAAAGAGAGCCTAAAAGTAATTCTGAAAATGTTAAAAGAAACATACTTGCTTTAAAATTTGTAAGTGAAAGATTTTATAAATAATTAATTTCATAGTATTTGACCTTAAACAAAGCTTAAAATAGGCTAAAACTTAAATAAAAATACCATATGTACCTTTATAATGTGCTTGGTCTCCTTGGAAACAAACACATCATTTAATACAACACCACGGTCAAAATGGTTGAGGTACCACATGGACCAAAGCCCTGAAGTATTCTCGTGATTCTCTATGTGAAACTGGGTGGCAGAAGGGTCCATTCGAAAATACCTGCGAACACAGGACAGTCACAACATCAGTCCCATGTATGCAGACAACCGTAAGGGCGAGAATGAGCCTCTAACTCCAACAGAACGGTCGCATATAACCCTAACCTAATCTAAAAAAAACCACAGTCATTGCATAAAAGCATCACAGAATGAATGTCAGCGCCTTCTTCAGCCTTCCTGCCCACAAGCGGAGCATCTGAAGGCCCAAGGGTGCAGTGTGGCCAGCACCAGGACAGCTCACAGAGGCCACCAGGCAGAAACCAGACCCCGAAGGTAACTCAGAAACGTGGCGGGAATGTGCTTTCCTCCTTCCACACACGGCTGCCTGGCCCGGATCCCATCCACCACCTCCATCATTCAGCTTCCCCTTTCCCATCCTGCAAACACCCTTTCACAGCCTTCTAGCATTGCTAACTCTGCAAGAGTCCAGAGAGAGAATCACACAAGTTATCACTTCCTTGTTAAAGTCACCTCCGGGCTACGGCAGGGCAGGGAAGCAAACAATTCCAGGGAAAGAGGAATGAAACCCACCCTTGAACCACAGGGGAGGAGAGGCACGCTTTTAGTGTCGGAGAGTCTTTTTTCTTTCTGTCTTCTCTTACCCCACTCTCACAGGACGGAGCTGTTGGGAGGCAGGAGGAAATAAATGTGAAGAATCAGTATCTCTTCTTTCATTTGCCCAAATGAAAATAACTGTTTTATCTATAACATTTTAATCACTTCACATTTTTGTCTCCATTAAAATCGTGCATGAGATATAAATGGTAAAATCCTTTCTTGAACACTATCTTTCTTCCTTACTGGCTGGTTGTCAGTTACCCAGAACATGGTACTACCCCCCTCTTTGCTAAACCAACCTCTCATTTCTTCTTTTGGAGGAAACGAGAGTCAACGCTTTGTGGCTCTCCTTTAGTAAAGAAAGATCTTAAGAGGCAAGATTGAAGGCAGGAGGAGAAGGGGACGGCAGAGGATGAGATGGCTGGATGGCATCACTGACTCAATGGACATGAGTTTGAGTAAACTCCAGGAGTTGGTGATGGACAGGGAGGCCTGGCCTGCTGCAGTCCATGGGGTCGCAAAGAGTCGGACACAACTGAGCGACTGAACTGAACTGAACTAACAGGTAAGTCCTTGGATCTGCAGAGACGACAAAAGTGAAGAGTCAAGCCCACTAGGGTGGGTGAAGAGATGCGTGTGGAGGTGTAAGCCAGACATGAACAGGTGGACCCAAGATCACGAGGAGCCACAGCCAAAGCGGGACCTCGCTGCCAAAATCCACTGCTGAATCGTCACTCACTCAATGTGCTCCTTGAGCCAGGTCAGGACACCGTCCCACTGGTACTGAATTCTTAACTCTGATACTAACACCTGACTTTTTTTCTTGCTGTGTGTTAATATACGTTCCCCTCCTAAAATTCAAACACTAACAAAAAGATGTGAAAATAAACGTCTACCTTTCCCTAGACAAGAGAAACAACTGGCAGCAGACTCCAGGCATCCGTCCAGGGCTCTAACACACGCACACACACACAGGGCCCCTTAGAGAACCACCCTGCTGAGACTGCAGACTCCAGGCACCCGTCCAGGGCTCTAACACACGCACACACACACACAGGGCCCCTTAGAGAACCACCCTGCCGAGACTGCAGACTCCAGGCACCCGTCCAGGGTTCTAACACACACACACACACACACACACAGGGCCCCTTAGAGAACCACCCTGCTGAGACTGCAGACTCCAGGCACCCGTCCAGGGCTCTAACACACGCACACACACACACAGGGCCCCTTAGAGAACCACCCTGCTGAGACTGCAGACTCCAGGCACCCGTCCAGGGCTCTAACACACGCACACACACACAGGGCCCCTTAGAGAACCACCCTGCTGAGACTGCAGACTCCAGGCACCCGTCCAGGGCTCTAACACACGCACACACACACAGGGCCCCTTAGAGAACCACCCTGCCGAGACTGCAGACTCCAGGCACCCGTCCAGGGCTCTAACACACGCACACACACACAGGGCCCCTTAGAGAACCACCCTGCCGAGACTGCAGACTCCAGGCACCCGTCCAGGGCTCTAACACACACACACACACACACGGCCCTTAGAGAACCACCCTGCCCACACTGCATCCCTGTGTATGATTCTTAATACCTACAGAGGCCTAGGTCCCACCCCCATGCAGATGAATTACAATTTAACCAATCTCCTGTTCTGTTGCCACAAACAGTGCATATTTCTGTTAGTACAATTCTGAATATACACAAGTGTATATCTCATGAAGACACACTCCCAGGAAAAGCTCGGAGAAGCAGAGTTCAGGATCAGAGAGCATACGTGCACATCTTAAGTGTTCAGAGAAAGGACCAATTTCCTCTCCTAAATAGCATGTATCAAATTATACTCATGTCAAAAAAATCAGTGTTGTTTTCCTTCTAGTCACTACTAACACAGAATACTAACAATCTCTAATCTGCACAGACCCAAGTCCTAAGTTATACCTCACTTACTGCTTTGAATTAACATTCCTTTCAATATAAGTGAGTCGGGTCTTGTTTTCCTATATTTAAAATGCATTTCACTCCTTTGCAGAAACCTCCTGAACTGTAAGTGAGACTGAGGACAGGACTGGGTTGGACACTCACTAGGTATCCTGCACTGCATCCTACACAAAGAAACCAAACTGGGGGTGCACAACCCTACCTGTAAAAGCAGTGCGTCCCTCACACGTGTACAACCCGGCCTTTCAAACCACCAACTGAGTTATGATCTGTAAACTCAAAACCCTACTCACGTGGCATCATAAGAGCGGCACAGCACTGTTGCTTCCATCAGGCCACCTCTTAGAACTGCTGAGGCTGTGGAACTGAAAGGAAGCCCAAGCGCCTAGGCTGTAGCTGAGCCGTCGCAGAAAGAACTAGAACCATAGCGACTAAACGACGAAAACAAGAAGACAGCCTCCAGCATTTTTAAAATCTGTACCTTTGCAAGTAAAAGAAGCAATTTTTGTAAAGTTGGTTTTGGAAGTAGGTAGGAGTACCGGTTCAAACTGCAGAGACAGGACATCTCTCTGGGAGAAATGACGCACATCCTGTAACAAAAACAATCCACAATACTGCTCTTAGCGGGGTGGAGGCTGATCCAGGTGGAATCAACCCTGTTAAAATGGCTGAGTAGCTCAGGATGGCATAGAGAGCAACTGTTCAGTAGCAGGGGTAATGACACGTGCTATTCTGTAATAGCACGAAGGGGTGCTGACAACCTTCATCCAAATATGGGCTCAAGCAAGGGAAAACGGGTTTCAATGGAAGCAAAAGATAACAGAGACAAGTGTTCTCTCAAAAGTCCTCATGTTCTCTAATTAAATATACACTTGTAAGTTTAAAGTATACTTTACACAAGTATCTAAAATTACCTGTATCCATATAAGGCTGTTTCCTGAATGTAATATATACATATTCACTGCTGAATCATCTGTTCAAAAGAATCAAAGTAATGAGATTAAAACAAAGGGCCATCTCATTCTCACTATTAGTTAAAACATCACCTAGCACAATTCTCTTAAAAAAATGCAATTCATCTTCCAACATGAAAATTGAAATGAGGAGCTGTTTTCTGGTGGGTATTCTTCAAAGTCACAAGAAAAAGGACTCTGGCAAAAAGACTCACCTGTCAACACAGGCTCTCTAATGATGGACTGCTAATAGAAAAAGTCTGCGTGTAGGGTCACACTCCTGCTCCCTAGATGAAACTAACCAACTGGACAGCTTCCCAGAAAGCTGTCTCCTACTGATCAGACAGCCCCTCACTTCCTTACTTGACAACCACACTTGGGAAAAATAAAAGCCTGGACCTCAGGATGCAGGCTTCCCTTTAATCCTCACCAACAGAAACGCTGCCCATGCTGCAGGAATCTTCCCTGCACTCAAGTCCACCTGGCCATCCTGGGAACCGGCAGAAACTCGGAACCCCAGGACGAGAAGGCTCTCCTGCCGACCCCTGACTGCTGTAATCAGTTCTGAGGACGGGAAAGTAAACTGTGTTTGGTCAACAATTAAGGCCAATGTAAAACTGTATTTCGGTACCAGAACAGTGTTGATAACCAATGGCAAAGCTGACATGGTAAAATTCATGGATCCTAGGTCCTCTACAAAATCTCTTAGAAACTTAAACTGATAAACAAGGTTATTCTTGCTAAGTAGGATGCACAGTTTCAAAGGTAAAATCCATAGACGGGAACACTGTAATTCACACTACTCTGACTTGTCAGGCATCCAGGATCAAGCCATACCAGGCACATACCATCAACTATGAAAAATACAAGCAGGATGACCTGGTCAACTGAGCTTCTGCAAGTCATAAAACAGAACCAAGACACAAGACGTAAAATACTGCATAAATGTTTATATGAGACTGCGGTGCCCATTTAATTTGTTCACCGTCTTCAAAACGTCAAGAAAACTATTTCTCGGGAAAACACAGAATGGTCTGCTGTTGCCACTTAATTTACTTTAAAAAATAATACACCCTTACTAGCAGATGCAGACTGAAAACTAGTCACTACTGCAGGGTTTCAATAACAAAAGCAAAATCTCCTTGTCTTGGATCACAGCAATGCAATCTGCGATCTCTCAGTAAATGAAATGATTCAGAAAGACGATGCGGGTGAACCAAAATATATTTCAACAGAAAAGTTTACAGATTCTGCCATACCTGAGCTCTCAGATTTATCTGTAGCTACATAAATAATAGAGAGATGATCTAACAAATCTTGCGTGTTTTCTTCAAATTCTTTGGAGGTGTTTTCCATTGTTACGATTATGCTCATCTGTAACCGTAAAACGTCATCCGATTCCACATAACAGCTCTGAGATCGGAGGGATGGGAAAAAAGGGAAAACTCGAGAAATCAACTTAATTCTTTTATTTCAAATCTTAGGGGGGAAAAGCACTTGGGGGAAAAGCATATGCTCTTCTGCAAATAAACACGCTGTTTTATTTTTTATTTCTAAACAAAGAGGCAGGAAGGAAACACTGAATTTTTAATTTTACCTTTAGTTGCTGGCACACTTTATTATGTAAACTGCACTCCAGCTGCACCTGCAAGAGGCTGGAATTAGTGGTTTCCGCCTAAAAGAAGAAAAAGGAGGGAAAGAAATTACAAGGAAGCAAAAGTCTCAATCTACTATCAATAGTAAACAATCTATCACTTCATCAGAAATTAGATTTCTTCATTCATTTTATTCATTCAACATGTACTTGAGCCTCTGCTAAATGTAAGGCAAAATTCTATTTGCTGGGAATACAACAGTGAATAAAACAGAAAAATCTCTTCTGTCACTGAGCTCACATCTAATGGAAATCACAAGCTCTCCCATGGGCAACATGAAAATTCCTGTTATGGCAATAAGCAGATAAAAATGTTCTAAAGATACACAGGAACACTGTTGCTTGGCATTTCTTATATTTTTTTTTAACATTCTGCTCCAACATAGGCGCCTGCTCTTATTTAAAAGTAGGTTCACTCTGTTCAGTTCAGTTCATGCTCAGTCATGTCCGACTCTTTGTGACCCCATGGACTGTAGCACGCCAGGCTTCCCTGTCCATCACCAACTCCCAGAGCCTACTCAAACTCATGTCCATCAAGTTGGTGATGCCATCCAATCATCTCATCTTCTGTTGTCCCCTTCTCCTCCCACCTTCAATCGCATCAGGGCCTTTTCAAATGTCAGCTCTTCGCATCAGGTGGCCAAAGTATTGGAGCTTCAGCATCAGTCCTTCCACTGTACATGCAGGACTGATCTCCTTTAGGATGAACTGGTTGGATCTCCCTGCAGTCCAAGGGACTCTCAAGAGTCTTCTCTAACACCACAGTTCAAAAGCATCAATTCTTTGGTGCTCAGCTTTCTTTATAGTCCAACTCTCACATCCATATTACTGGGAAAACCATAGCTTTGACTAGACAGACCTTTGTTGGCAAAGTAATGTCTCTGCTTTTTAATATGCTGTCTAGGTTGGTCATAGCTTTTCCTCTAAGGAGCAAGTGTCGTTTAATTTCATGGCTGCAGTCACCATCTGCAGAGCCAATTAATGGTTCTGATGCCTGGCTCTCATCAGTAGAATGACCTTAGATGCTGTGACAAAACCATAGGAGAAGGTCCACCATTCACCTGGCTATCATTTTTAATAGGTGGAAGAGAGGCGGATGGCAGAGACAAAAGTATATGAAAAGATGGCAGACGTTCACAAAGTTCAAAGATCTTAACGCGTGGGATGACATCGAGGAAATGCAGAGTGCATCCAGGCATATGGCCATTTGGGTGGGAGGGCGGGGGCAGCAAGAGCTAACGCACAGCAACGTCAGGCCTGCAGCACGCCAGTCCCGAGGGTCCCCTCTTCTGTTGGGTCCGACACGTCTGGCCTAGTAATTACAAAGGCGGCACGTGGCTTGGCAGTCTCGGTCAGAACACCAGAAAATGTCAGCAAGGTACGAAGGCATTCCCCACATCCTCGGCTGACTCACCTGTGGGTACACGTCAATTCACTCCCGGAGGATTTCATTTTAAGTAGAATCACCACAATTACGTTTAATTTGTTAGATTTATAAGAATATCTAAGTGTATTAAAAATACATCTTTAACTACCTCAACTGTCATTCAGCAATTAATGTATAAAACAAGAATGAAATACAGCGGATCCTCAGTTCCATGGAAGCAGACTGGAAGGAACTTCAGCATTCTTGGGAGTGTGGTCCCTGGGGGCTCCTGGATCCCACCCCCTGCAGACGCCAAGGGACCATGGCATATTACACTTTAAAGTGTGGTAAAAATAGTTAAGGGGTTTAACCAAGCTGGGCTTCCCTTATGGCTCAGCTGGTAAAGAATCCACCTGCAATGCGGGAGACCTGGGTTCGATCCTTGGGTTGGCAAGATCCCCTGGAGAAGGGAAAGGCTACCCACTCCAGTGTTCTGGCCTGGAGAATTCCATGGACTGTATAGTCCACGGGGCCGCAAAGAGTCGGACACGACTGAGCGGCCTTCACTTTCACTTAACCAAGGTTGCAAACAGGACCAAACATTTAGCCAAGGCTCTTTTAAAAAGTAATTGCGCAAGAGAAACACCAATACGGTATATTAACACAGATATATGGAATTTAGAAAGACGGTAACAATGACCCTATATGCAAGACAGCAAGAGACAAAGATGTAAAGAACAGACTTTTGGACTCTGCAGGAGAAGGCGAGGGTGGGACGACATGAGAGCACAGCACTGAAACATGTATATTCACGGATGAGAAACATGACGAGGGCAAGTTTGATGCGTGAAGCAGGGCACTCAAAAGCCAGTGCTCTGGGACAAGCCAGAGGGATGGGGTGGGGAGGGAGGTGGGAGGGGTTCAGGATGGGGGACACATGGGCACCTGTGAGTGATTCATGTCAGTGCACGGCAAAAAGCACCACAACACTGTAATTACCCTCCGATTAAAATAAATTAATTTTTAAAAAAGTAACTGCTCGTATCAGTTAGATTTAAACAGTAACATCATCTGTAAACTGAACCTCAAATCTCAAGGAAGAGCTCCATTTTTCATTTGTCTTTCTGTGAGCCAAGTCCCACATCAAAAACAGAAACAAAGAAAGCCCACCTACTCCTTGAAACTGTCAGTCAAGCTCTAAGTGACCCCGTGTATCCCAACCCCAAAGAAACCCCCTTCTGCCCGACCCTGCTCCCCTCTTGGCGTCTCCTGGTGTCTCTCTCACCCTCTTTGGTGCGTCCGCTGGCTCTGCTGCCTCCGGCACAGCCGTCACAGTCACTGCAGATTCCGTCTGTCCCCTGCTCTCTCGCCCAACAAGAGGGGCGACCCTGCCCTCTCGCCCGACACGCCGAAGCCACCCATGCTTATCTCATTGGTGCAGGCGTCTCTGCACACCCACACGTGCAGCCAGTGCCTAGGTGCCCCCCGCACCCTCACACACAGCCCCTGCTGGGGGCTGCGTCTGCACACCACTCCCCATAGCACTGCTTAGGCCAGAAACCTGGAAACCAACCTCCCCGTGCCTTCTCACTCAGCCTCCCCCAAAAACCCAGAACCCAGGCGTACTGAGCGGCTGTCTTCTGCAGCCCCTGGACGTGTTCACTTCCCTTCATTCCTAACACCCTAAGGACCGGGCCAGCACACTGCCCATGGGCCAAAACCAGCCTGTGTGTAGATAAAGTCCGGTTGGAACATGGCCACGCTCTCTCTGCAAACTGCCTGTGGCTGCCTTCAGGCTAAGAAGGCACAGTAGAGTCTACAGCCTACAAAACCAAAACAAACGCCTCTCTGGGCCTTTACAGAAAAAGCTGACGGACCTCTGCCCTGGTGGGAGGGAGGAGGAGGGGGCAGCAGGCTGGCATAGTAACTCCGTCCCGGTCTCCGCGTGTCTACCCCTGTCCTCTCCTCTGCACTGTCCACAATGCATCAGGAATGAGTTTACTAACACACAAACCAGGTGACATCACTACCTGCTCAGAACCCATCCCAGACTGCCTGCTCAGCCAAAACCCCAAGTCCTTTACGGCACCAGCAAACCCGGGCGCCTGCCTCTTCTCTACCTCCGTGTTTATGCTTCAGCTTCACCTACTTTCTGCTCCATTTTGCCGTCAACCTCTGAACGTGCTGTTTCTTTGCCTTGAACTCTCATTCCTAATCCATCCTCCGCTCCACCTAACTAAATCTGATTCATCCTTCACATCCCAGCAGAAACACTACTCTTAGGGAGGTGGTCCTTGACAGCACCAGGGGGGTCAACGCCAATACTCACACTCAGGTCACAGGCCACCACACTACAGCAACCTGTTCAGGGCCTGCCTTCCCCAGCAGACCGTGGCACCCTGCCTGATGCTTCCTCCACAATATCTACCACTTAATCAGCACTCGGTAGACAGCTGATGTTGGGAGAGAAGGGGGTGCACCATCACAAATGCTCGCTTGAAAGGTCCAAGCCTGCTAGGGGCAAGAAACTAAAACTAAACAATGGCTCTAAAACAGAAGTGTGCATCGGAACCTGGTATTTGGCACGTACTTCTGATCTGAAACTTTCCCAAAAAAAAGTTTAAAGAGAAACCCATATCAACACGTTTACGATTAGGCTGGGTTTTGTTTAAGTAACCTATAACATTTTAACTATAGGTCTTAATCTGACAAGGCAATTTTCTTGCCTAAAATATTTCTTCACATGTTGAAATAAAGGTAAAAGTCCAAAATTATGACTTTGAACATGATTAAAAATCCTACCTGCACAGTGATTTGATTTTAGAGCCCACTATTTTGCCATTCTTGGTAAATTTCTGGATGAATGAATTTATAATTTATCATGTTAAATTAGATTCTTCTATCAGTTGGAAACATAACAAAAATAAACTATGTCGTTTTATTTGCTGCACAACATATTTCAGAGCCCCACAAGGGGGAGTGCCAGCACCTCCAAACTGCCCTTGAAGATGCAGGCTTCTCTCAAAGAGAAATTTAAATGTCCATGTCTCTTTCCCAAAAGAACAAAAGTATTGCACTCTTGACTTAAGAAGGGAAGCTATAACCAAAACATGAGCCGCTTGGGGCAACCACTAGCACACTGGGATAACAAATTCTCTCTGAAAGAGCCCCAGATGAGCACATTTGTTTTAACCGCTTACGCAGACGTGTGCCTGGGCAGGTTATAAAAGAAAAACAAAAGCCTACTTTTCTTTTGAAACCTCCCACATTATTTTAACAAATTAGTTCATAAATTTGACGGCTAAAAGAAACAATACCTCCTCAGCAGTTTTCACATAAGTGTATGGTATTATTCCTTTTTAGAAGGTGGGAAAAGATGCAGTCTGTAGGACTTAAATGACTTATCAAAGGTCCCCAAAGGTTAGCTAGTGGAAAAACAGGGGGGAAAGTAAAAGCAGTTCTTTTATTGAGTCATCGGTATTTTTTCCACGTAACTCTGAACAGGTCATGCTTATTTCTCAGGTACTTGCAAGCCTAAAAACTCTTCAACATGAAAACATGTCTTAGAAAACCATACCAAGAGAGAATGCAACTGTCGAGAAAATAGCCCTGTTAAGATGCCTTTTGTATGGCATGTATTTCCAAGGTTTTGTGGAGAAGTGGTCTAAACTTAGGGAATGAGATGAAAGAGAAAAAAATTACCTCCCTCTACTTGCTTAAAAAACTGGTCTTTGTGTACCAGGCCAGGAGCACAGGGTGATTCTGGGGGGCTGTGTGCAATCAAACAGGAAAGATAAACGATGGGCTGAAAGTTCTAAGTCATTGGAGACGATTTTCATTGACAAGAAAGAACAAACCATATCCTGACAAACGTATAGGAGAGTCTATAATGTATTAACTCAGAATGAACAAGAGACTTGAAATTACGACGTTTCCATTAATGATCAGACGTGAAAGCGTCTCATTTACAGAATACGATGCATGAAATACAAAAGAATTTCTCGGATAAACCCCAATTACTTAGATTTCCTTTCACGGTTTTTCTCACACGTGTTGACTCTCTTTAAACACGTTTACTTGTGTGGTTGCACGCCGTCTCAGTGACACCATGCAGGGTCCTCATTTGCAGCGCATGAACGCTTGGTTGCGGCATGTGGGACCTAGCTCCCTGATTGGGGATCAAACCTGGGGGCCCTGCACTGGGGGCCCGGAGCTTTAGCCACTGGATGACCAGGAGGTCCCCCTTTCACAATTCTGAATGCTAAACCGCAGAGGTCTTATCCAGGTAAATCTCTTCTGCCCACATGTGTCTTTGGAACACAGAGCCCACGTAAGTCACGTGACCGTTCCAGCCAGTGGCCCACTCACAGAGTGCTAGCACTTTCCTGGTCCCTTCTACACAGCACTCACACTCTTTAACCGAAGTCCTACGATAGCGTCTCCTGTGCAGCAGACAGGCTCAGCTGGCTCACCAACAGGTGCTGCAGGGTTAACTTACCCCGGTACTAACCAGCCCTCACCACTACCACTAACCTGGTTTTCACATATGTAACCACTGAAACAGAATTTACTTACGTTGCCAGGCCCACTCACTAAAATATCTGTAAAACCCTAAGAACTGGCTGAAATGAGTTTATTTATTTAAGGGAAAAGGGTTCAGCACACATATCAGATTTTTCCTTATCCAGATCGTTTTAGGAAAGGTGGTGCGGCCAAGTGACTCTGCAGTCAACACAGATTCAAGATGAAACCCCAGACATGAAACCTTGGGGATATTCTCCATGAGCCTTTTCCAGGACTCAGCTTTCTCTTGCATAAAGCAGAGGTAATGGGCTCATGGCCATGTCAGCAGCGTTAAATGAGACCCATGCCAATCATAGCACACCAAACAGACCCTCAGAAGGGAGCATTTGCTTGTTTATTCACAACTAATGCATTCAATTAATGAAATCCCACAAGTAACTTAAATGCTTCTAGAAAGTATTTTATTTTCTCCACGTCCAAGCTGTTAGACGGGGGGACTTTCCTGGTGGTCCAGGGGTTAAGAACCCGCCTTGCAACACAGGGGCACATGCTCGATTCCACAAGCCTCAGGGCATCTAAGCCGGTCAGCTGCAACCAAGACCCAGTGAAGCCAAATAAATGGGTTTTTTTAAGTTGTTAGAAAAGAAACTCCTCTCTCCCAAACCTTTGGTTTCCAAGAGAAGGGACTTTCTTTCCCCCTTAAACGCTTCAAATTCTTCTTGTCTTACCTCATAATTGGTTCAGAACGCAAGAAAAGAGACAGAAGTCATTCACTGCACTCCACCTCCCTCTCCCCCACCCCTGAAATGTGCCAGGAATCATGAAAGACTACACGCAGCGGGGAGCGCAAGCTAACACTGACTATGAAGACGTCCAGTTGGACCAAGCGGCAGCGGCCTGCCCAACGTTCTGGCCTCTCCAGCCGGCAGCAGGCTCGAGCTGCCACAGCCGGGCTGGCAGCTTCAGGGCCGCACTGGGCCTCCACCGCAGCGGGTCACGGTGGCTCAACCCGACGGCAAGCAGCTATTTTATACAATGGCTGATGCCAGGCCTTAAGCAAAGGCAAGGGAGCCCTGAAGGCCTGGCCCGTCCCTGAGCGGGGGGCCCCGGCCCTGCATGAGTTCAGGAGCAGCACCACACGGCTCTGACCCAAGGCGGCACGGCACAGAGGGGACCGTGAACAAAAGGGCGTCTCCGTGGGAGACAGTATGGTGGCTCCTCAAAAAGGTAAACGCGGAACCGCAGCATGCTCCAGCGGATCCGCTCCTGGGTTCACGCCCGGAAGTGACGGGAGGGGCTCCAACAGGTATTTCTACACCTAGACTCACAGCAGCATTATCCACAGTAGCCAGATGGAGACAGCCCAAAACCCACAGACAGCTGAAGAATAAACACGAGATAAACACCGAAGGGAGTATTCTTCAGTCAACAGGGGAGGGAATTCTGACACCTGCT
This sequence comes from Ovis aries, assembly GCF_016772045.2. Lineage (NCBI taxonomy): Eukaryota > Metazoa > Chordata > Mammalia > Artiodactyla > Bovidae > Ovis > Ovis aries. The sequence continues at coordinate 4,282,135 of NC_056070.1, forward strand.
ACCACATGGCTAATTCTTGAAGACAATGTGCTAAATGAGAGAGGCCAGCCACCAAAGGACAAACGTTTAAAACAACTCTTATGTATATTTCATTACAATTTGAAATCCTTTTTTTTTTTTTTTTGGCTGCACCACACGACATTAAGGATCACAGCTGCCTGACCAGGGATCGAACCTGCACCCCGTGCAATGGAGTGCAGAGTTCAACCACTGACCTCCAGGGAAATCCCCGAAAGGACAAATGCGGTACGAATCCACGTATGCGGGGACACAGGACGGTCAAATTGGGGGCAGAAAGTAGAATAATGTTTACAAGGGACTAAGGAGGAATCGCTGCTTAATGGGGGCAGGGTTTCAGTGTGGGTGGACAAAGAAGTTGTGGGGGTGGACGGTAGTGATAGCCACACAGCAATGTGAGTGTAATTCATGCCACTGAACTGTACACCTAAAAATGGCTAAAATGGTAAACGAATCGGGGGTTACACATAGTTTACCACAGGAAAAAGGGGGGGCGAGAAAAACAAAACAAAAAGGTATCCCAGAGTCAGGACCCTCTTCAAGATAGAGAGAGCATCCAGAACACGAAGGCAGCTGTGCTGAATCCAACGCCAGGCAGGCAGTATGGACAGGCTGCTCCAAATGCTGTTCCTTTTTATGCATTATCTTGGCCGGGAGTCAGAACTGTGAAAGGGTTTGTTGACTTTCATGTGGTTGGTCCACAGACTCAAGAATTCCTCTCTAACTCACTGGCCCCACAGCTAACAACCATCTAAATGCCAACTGCCACTTCCGATTTTCAAGATCCAAAGAGGTAGACATATCCAGGGGTAGCAGCTCTTATACCTAAAGAGGCAATAAGGGTATTCTTATTAAAGAGACACGCTGTCATCTCGGGTTGAGTCAGAGAAGCAACTAACAAAAGTACTGCGCGCATGGAGAAGGCAACCGCTGAAGGCTGTCCTCTGGAACGATCAGGCTCACACCAGAAATCAGAGAGGTTACAGAAACATTCTCATTTTCCTATCAGGACAAGAGGAACTAAAACAAAACAACAAAAAAAGGAAGGCAGACTGATGAAGCAGGAGGGAGAGAGGGCTGCCCTCTGGAGAAAGGCTGACACCTCTGGCAACAACACACAAAGGTATAACAGAAAAGGAGATCATGCTGCTTGGGTCAACGGGCAGCCAGGGACAGCCTGGAGTCGAACTCAAGCGACGCAGCTGCATCTTTGTGCTTGCCTGAGCTTTAAGGAAACCACCAAAACTCCCCTACTAAAGGAAGACAAGCAAGATCTCAGAGGACTGGAATTGCTCCTTCAAAAGGCAGCAGGATTCAGCTCTAGGAGCTATGGGGAAACTCACTTCTAAAGCCAGGCAGAGAACCTGCAGTGAGACAAATGAGGACCTATGTGCATCTCTAAAGACGGAGACAGCTCTGCCAAGGACTGCACAAACTGGAAGGCCGCGAGGCAGGGAGCCGGGAGGACGAGGCCTGTGCCCCGAGGGAACACGTTCCCAAAGTCTATGGGATCAGGGCCCAGTCTGAGAGAAGGCACAGCACTGAGGAGACCCATTCAAGGGGAACCAGGGAGAACAGGCAGACTGACCCCAGCCCTGTATTCGACGCTGGCCTGATGGGAGGGCGTCACCAACATACGAGCACCCAGTCAGTGTGGGGAACAGAAGCAAACTCAGCAGGCCCAGACCCCAGCAACTGTACCTCTCTTGCTTTGGGAGAACTCTCAAGAAAATATCTAGAGGACCCTCTCGAGGAAACACTACTTCTAGACCAAAAAAGAAGGAAAAGGTTAAAAGTGGGCAGTGGGGGTGCACCAATTACAGCACCCAGCAGGAGCTTACAAGTGGTAGGGACAACGGCTGCAAAAGCAGCTGGTTAAACAGAAACTCATCCGAGCCTCCCTGACGGAAGAGGGGACAGGAATGAACCAGCACAGCCTGAGGGCAAAGAATGGCAGACGCACAAGCCGGAGGAGGGGGCACGGGACTGGGCCCCCAACCCCCAGCATGCCAACCACAGTTCCCCATCAGGAGTCTGCTGCAAACAAGCTCCACCCAAAACCAGAAGGATGAGAAGGAACCACCTTCCCAAAGAGCAGATTCCAGGACCCTCTGCGAGAGGCGGGGAAGCCACATCCCACATCAGGCACAGGTCTCAAAGTACCCCCACCCGCCACTCCATCCCGAAGTAGAAATAGAGCGGGGCTCCGCTCTGCAGAGGAACGCCTGCCCCACGGGCTCCCTGCAGAAGGGAGGGGACAGACGCGCGGCCACCGCAAGCCTCTCGGAGTCGCTTCCCAAGAGAGGAGGTGGCAGGCGCAGGCGTCTCCTCCTCCGATTCCCCTCTGGACAGGCAACCTCCAACTGTGGAGCTTAGGTCCAGCGGTGAGGACTCCACCTTTTAATGCAGGGGGTGCGGGTTCAATCCCTGGTCAGAGTTTTTGCCTCATGGCCAAAAAAACAAAACATAAAAAAGACAGAAGCAATACTGTAACATATTCAATGAAAACTTTATTAAAAAAAAAAGGGCACAGGTCTTAGGCTCAGAACAACTGGCACAAACTGAAGCTGAACGCAGAGGGTGCTCTCTCTCGGCCCTGCAGCCCTCCCTCTGGCAAGTGACGAAATACTGGGAACAGTTCTGCTCAGAATTCATGCCCTGAGGGCTGGGGGGCATGTTTTCCAAATTTGGTGCATGTTAAGGTTGACAATGTAATACTCCTACGTGTCAGAATTCTAGATCAAGAGAGACTTGGTGTTGAACTGCTGTGACTCCTGAAGCCCCCGGGGAGGCACACACATCCTCGCAGGGAGGGGTGGCGGCCGGGGGGCGGGGGGGGGGGGGAGGAGGTGTGCCAGGCTGGGGCTGCTGGAGCTCCCCAGCTGCACACAGGCACGGAGCCCCTCTCTAACACAAAAGACAAAATAAGGAATCAGGGAGGACTTCAAATTCTCTGCATGTTAACTCACAGGCCAACAAAATCTGATATGGGACTAGAGCCTCCAACTTTCATGTTGTGCCAGGGACTGAATCTCTGAATTTTAAATTTCTCCCTGAGAGTTTTCATAGTAGGAGAGAGCTGATACACAAAAACTTTTTAAAGTGATAAATGCATTTCGGCTGTGTGCCAGATACTAGGTTCTAAGCTTTTTACATGTATTAATTTATTCAACAGCTACAGCACTCCTAGGAGGTAGCACTACTATCTGTATTATAAACGGAGACATAAAAAGGTTAGGTAATCTGGCCAAGATTACTCAGAACCAAGACTTTAATCCAAGTGGGTTTTAGAATTCACTTCATTTACTATACTATACAGGTCTAGGATGGTGCATCCGTACAAGGCTGGAGTTGTGTTTTTAATTGGAATATCTTAATTCTGTTATTTGAGCCTCTTTCAAAGCTCTGGGGAGCTATATTGGATACTCAAAAAGAATCTGGGATGGGAACCATGAGGACATGCCCCTTAGGCTCAGGGCACAGAGCGGCTTTGGAGCAGATTACTGACGAATTACTATGGTGCAGCTGAGAGCTTCCCAGGGCAAACCCCACTGTGTGCCCCAGTAGTCCGCAAGGAACAAAAAAGAGGGCTGGTAAACCGACGGGAGAAGGAACAGCCTCGGAAAGGAAGGTGTATGGCCACCAGCAGTCAGCTCACCTCGCAATCGGGGGTTGGGGGTAGAGGGGAGGCTTAACCACAGATAAGTCCAACATGTCAAAGGTACAAAACCGAGGAGCCAATGGAATAAGGAAATTAAACAGGGATACTCCTGCCCCTCTGCCCCAGCCTGCCTTCCCCTCAAGGCAGAGGCAGTCACCTATGACTGGGCCAGACAATGAGCCTGTACTGCAGGCAGGGTGACAGGGTGGGGACTATCGGAGGAGCTGGTTTCTTTTCTCCTTCTCTCTACATCCTGGGGAAGGGTGCTTGTCCTGGATTCAAACATCCCTTCCCCAAGAGGAAAAGCAGATGGCCAACAGGCAATGAACAGATCACTGCTAATCATCAGGGGAAAGAAAGCAAATCAAAACCACAGGAGGTATCACCTCACGCCTGTCAGAACGGTTTTCCTCAAAAGACCACAAATCACAAGTGCTGATGAGGATGCAGAGAAGAGGGAACCCCTGTGCACTCTAGGTGGGAATGTAAATTGGTGCAGCCACTCTGAAAAGCCAGGGCTTCCCTGGTGGTTCAGACAGTAAGAAAAATCCACCCGCAGTGCTCGATCCCTGGGCTGGCAAGATCCCCTGCAGGAGCGCACAGGAAACCACTCCGGTGTTCTAGCCTGGAGAATCTCCACGGACACAAAAGCCTTGTAGGCTACAGTCCGTGGGGTTGCAAAGAGTCAGACACAACCAAGTGACCATCACAGACAACGTGGAAAACAGTCTGGAGGTTTCTCAAAGAACTGAAAAGAGAATTACCATGCGATCCAGCAATTCCTCCCCCGGGTATATATCTAAAATATACAAAAACGCTAATTTAAAAAGATACAAGCGTCCCAACGTTCCTAGCAGCATTATTTACACCTGTCAAGATATGGAAGCAACGACAGATAAATGGCTAACGGTGGAATACACACGTACAATGGAATACTACTCAGCCACGAAAAGCATGGAATTTTGCCATCTGGAACAACATGGATGGGCTTAGAGATTATTATGTAAGTGAAGTCAGACAAATATGGTATGGCCTCACGCACATGTAGAATCTAAAAACTACAGCTAACCAGTGAGTCAGACAGAAAAATAAACAGACTCACAGACATAAAGAACAAACCAGTGGTTACCACTGGGGAGAGGGAAGGAGAGTCAGAGGGGGAAGATTGAGAGATACAAACCATTCTGTCCCATAAACTAAGCTGCAAGGATACCCTGTACAACACAGAGAATACAGGCACTATTTCACAACTAGAAATGAAGTATAACCTGTGAATCACTATATTTAGTGCACACTTGTAACTTACATAACACTACACATCAACCTTTCCTCAACTTGTAAAGAAGTCCCTTCCAATGGGCCACACCAAGGTCTGCCCTTGGGGACAGGGAGTTAGCACCTCTGACTCTCTCATGTCAGCTGACACAGGGAATGCGGCTTATCAGTAATATAAAGAAGGCATTTCAGTGTTCCAGCTTCTGATTCTTATCCACCAGTCAGAACTCAAGGGGAGAAGTGCTATTTATCGGACATGTTCAAATCTTCTAACAAAAGCTTCTAGAATATTCGAACACAGTTAATGTTGGCAGGACAACAAAAAAAGATCCATGAACCTCCCTGGTGACGCAGTGCTAAAGAGTCTGGGTGCCAACGCAGGGACACAGGCTCAATCCCTGGTCCAGGAGGACCCTACGTGCCTCAGGGTAGCTAAGCCTGCGCACCACAGCTACTGAGCCAGGACTCTGGAGTACACGCTCCGCAGCAAGAGGGGCCAGCACCACGAGCAGCCCACTGGCCGCAACGGGAGAGCAGCCTGCGTGCAGCAACGAAGACCCGAAGGAAATTAGCTAACTAATTAAAAAAAAGACTCCTTTCATAACTTTGTCAATAGCTGAAACTGTACTTTCTTGCTTTTTAAGGTGATTTATTCAGTCCCTAGGGAGGCCTGGCACACTGCAGTTCACGACTGAACAAAAACAATTCAACCCTCAAGCATTTATTTACTACAAGTTATGTGATGAGGCTCTGTGCCAGGTGATAAAATACTGATTAGAACATGACTGCTGCTCCTAAGGTGCTTATAATCTTAGTGAAGGAAAACACACACAACCAAAAAACCTTCCAGCATATTATTCTTGCTATGATTGGGGTCTCTCAGATTCTTCAGTAAGGAGCTAGTCAATTTTCCCAGGAGGCAAAAAAGGGACCAAGCAAATGCTGAGTTAACAGAGGGACCAGGAAACTGTTCTAGAACGCTGTTGTGCTCTGCCGAGAGAACAGAGACTTGAGAGCTGCAGGGCTGATGGGTGGGGCTGGGGGGAGAAGGCCCCTGGCTAGGGGGGTCGAGGTTATACCACACCCACAGCTCTGGGTATTTTCCTGGGCTCCACCAGGGCCCCTCCTGGCTGCTACTCGACAACCGTCTATCTCTTCCCAAGTTCCCATCCCACCGAATCATTTTCACTGGAGGCTCCAATGAAAAAAAAATTTTTTTTTTTTTAACAAAGCAGTTTCTTTGCTTTAAAAGCTGTATTCTGAGGTCGGTAGGTAATGCAATATATTTTCCTAACATACAGTAATAACTCTCCAGAGTTGGACGGCCTAATGTTCTTATGTTTTTTTTAAAAAAAAGATAATTTTTATCAGGCAAATTAGTGTCAAATTAAAAACATGATTCTACCCAGACTGTTAGGAATTCGTAACTATCACACCCAGAAGAGCTGTGCATTTCATTTAACTAATTATGTAAGATCTCAGGGAAACACGGCAGCTACCGAGGCCTTTAACCTTCCCCTGCTTTTATTTTCCAGCTCCAGATCCTCGTTCAGACCTTTGCAACTGGTGAGTGAGAAACCCGCCCCTTTCCACTTCTCCGTCAAACTGTGGCTGGAGCTGTTCCTGTCTCCTCCCAGCAGAGTTTACAGCTTCCCTTGCCCACGGCCACCCTCACTTGACAGGGATCAGCACCTCGGCGGCGGTGGCGAGGCACAGGACAACACTTGGGGTGACCCCCCCACAGCCTGGCCCTGCAGCCCAGCCCACACCTGTCCCCGCGGCAGGGGCAGGGGGGAGGGTGCAGGGGGAAGGCAGCAGACCCGGCGGCGCGCCCAAGCCAGCCTGCGCCAGGCTTAACCGGGCAGGAACACCAGGGCTGAGGTACATTAGATACCACCCAGAAGATCCAGAAATAATCTCCCCTTTACACAATCTAGTAACAGGATGCCGTGCCGGGGGAGAGCTCAGCAAGGAGGTGAGGAAACGTGCCTCTTGGTCCCTGTGCTGAGGCCCTCGTGCCCAGCTCCAACTTTTCACTTCTCTGGTTTCCTGCGCTCTCTTAAAATTACGTGGTAACTTCTTATCATCACAATCTCCCTTTGAGAGAATTCAATACTATGATACCATCTTAGGACACACATATAAAGAAAAAGAACTTTTACTTGGTGGGAACTGTGTGTCATCGGTTTTCCTTTACCTTTAAAGCCTCTCTGTTTCCCATACTGCCTTATAATTCCATCTTTAACAATAAATATTATTTTACAGTGATTCCAGTAGTAATAATTTAACTCTCTGAGACAACGTCATTGTTTTAGGGACCTTATATGCCAGATTCTAAGAGAATGCTAATTTTAAATTCTTTTTTTGCCCAAATAAATCACTCAAATGTTTCTCAAATCTCAATGGCTTGGATCCAAAACAACACTAAAGAAAAATGTTAAAAAAAAAAAAAATAGAACTTCTTGGGACATTCCTGGTGGTCCAGTGGTTAAGACTCTGTTTCTACCTCAGGAGGCACAAGTGTGATCCGTGGTCCGGGAACCAAGATCCCGCATGCCACATGGCACAGCCAAAACCCAAATGAATAAAAACAGAACTTCCTGCTTTTTCATGAGCCTAACACAACTCTATTTACATATTATATCCCACTATCTACTTTATAGTTATAATCACAGAATGCAGTCTAGCTTATATTCTACCATTTGCTTGCAGACATTTCTACGTAGCATTATAACTAATTTGGAACAATGACTTAATACTGTACTATGCTGACACACTTATCAAACCCTTCTCCCATGTTTGAGCCTTTAAGCTGTTTCTACTGTTTTTGCCATTATACAAATGCTGCAAAAAATTTTTTATCTGCATTTATCTTTCCTGGAACATCAATTACGAAGTCAACAATATGAAATCATTACCTGGGGAAAAATTTAAAGCAAACTGAGCCAGGACTGCCGATCCTAGCTGTATCCTCAACCTCCACCAAGTAACCTAAACTCTAAGACCATTCTACAATTTCTAAAATAAGAATTTTAATACCATCTGCCCTGGTAGTAAATCTGTAGAAGGCCATCTGGTTGATGTGGTGAAAAGGTGAACTCACACAAATCTTGGATATTCTGCCGAGGTGATGTGCTATTTGGGGCTCTCAACTCGGATGCCCACTGACTCATCTACCTATTAAAAACTCTGGGGGCTGCCCTCAATGTACTAACCGCTGAGCTGATGCTGAGATTATAAAAACGAAGAAGAGACGGGCCTGGGCCCGGAGAGCCTCGTTGTGGAGCAGGGGAAGGAGGCAGCCCAGGAACCTCAATGTTGCAGCGAGGCTTAAACCACATGCTGAGGGACCAGAGCAGACATTAGCCCGGGGATCTCACAAGGAAGAGATAGCTGAACTGGGTCTCAAAGGATGGAAATAGAAGCAGAACTGGAAGAAAGCTTGTGAATGGGGAGACTGCCTGGAGAAAGGGATGACAAGGGCTCCAGGCATGAGCGGTTTGTGAGATCAAAGCTGAGAAGAGCGAGGGTATCTCTGAGGATGGAGAAGATGCTGGACCTGGGGGATGCTTGTGCTAGGTCCTGCAAACAACAGGGACCCAGCGATGCAGTGACCAGGGAGAACAGCTCTGTTTAAGGAGACGTCAGCAGCCGTGGCAGGTGCTGGAGGCAGGAAAGCCTGACCGCAGGATGATCCAGGTGCCAAACGCAGACAAGACTGCAACGAAGCGGAGCAACCTGGGAATCTCACTTAAGCCCAGTCACAGAGACATCTTGTCCACTAGGAATGCTCACTCGATAAAGGTCAAAAAAACACAAGAGGAGGACCAAAGGAAAAGGCAACCCAACTCCCCGTGTCGGCCGCCTTTCTTCCCCCAGAGCAGACACGCATGTGCGGCAGAGCAGCTGCAGCGTATGCCCTCCTGCCCCCTGAACTCAGCCACTGCTAGGGAACTCCCGGCCAGCACCAATTTAGACAGAAGACCAATCACACAAACACTCCTGGCTTCAGCATTAGAGAGTGAGCCATCTAATCCAATTTGACTGAGCAGGAAAAATGCAAAAGTCAGATACGAACGGACACACACAAAAAGGGGCAGAATGAGCTCAATACTACAAGAAAAAATTAGATAACCTAACAATTTTTCATGGGTACCCTAGTTTATTCCACAGGATGAACACTATTTTTTTTTTTATTCCAGAAAATAAACTGAGATCTTAAACTCAGGATTCATATTAAGAGGGCAGAATCAATTATAATCTACATGACATTATACACAGTCACACTATTCCCCCCCATTCATAGAAATAAGATCATCAGTTCAGTCACTCAGCTGTGTCCAACTGTTTGCCACTCCACGGACCGCAGCACGCCAGGCCTCCCCATCCATCACCAACTCCTGGAGCTTGATCAAACTCACGTCCCTCACGTCAGTGATGCCATCCAACCATCTCATCCTCTGTCGTCCCCTTCTCCTCCTGCCCTGAATCTTTCCCAGCATCAGGGTCTTTTCCAATGAGTCAGTTCTTCGCATCAGGTGGCCAAAGTATCAGAGTTTCAGCTTCAGCATCAGTCCTTCCAGTGAATATTCAGGACTGATCTCCTTTAGGATGGACTGGTTGGACCTCCTGGCAGTCCAAGGGACTCAAAAGAGTCTTCTCCAACACCACAGTTCAAACGCATCAATTCTTTGGCACTCAGCTTCCTTTATGGTCCAACTCTCACATCCATACATGACTACTGGAAAAACTAAAGCTTTGACTAGACGAACCTTTGTTGGCAAAGTAATGTCTCTGCTTCTTAATATGCTGTCTAGGTTGGTCTAGCTTTTCTTCCAAAGAGCAAGTGTCTTTTAATTTCATGGCTGCAGTCACCATCTGCAGTGATTTTGGAATCCAAGAACATAAAGTCAATCAGTGTTTCCACTGTTTCCCCATCTATTTGCCATGAAGTAATGGGACAAGACCACCTTACCTGCCTCCTGAGAAATCTGTACGCACCTCAAGAGGTAACAGTTAGAACTAGGCACAGAACTACAAACTAGCTCCAAAGTGGGACAGAAGTACGTCAATGCTGTATACTGTCACCCTGCTTATTTAACTTATATAAAGAGTACATCATGCAAAATGCTGGGCTGAATGAAGCACAAGCTGGGATCAAGATCGCTGAGAAAAATATCAATAACCTTAGATATGCAGATGACACCACCCTTATGGCAGAAAGCAAAGACGAACTAAAGAGCCTCTTGATGAAAAAGGAGAGTGGAAAAGCTGGCTTAAAGCTCAACATTCAAATAAGATCACATGGACATATTTTATTTGACCATTTTCCCTAAATGTACGCTCTTTTAAAAAAGGAGGACGGAGTATCAAACAAAACCCTTTTCAGGGTACTTAATTATACTTTGTGAGCTGAGGCTGGGCTCTGTCCTGGGGTTTTACAAATGCTCATTTAACAGTCCAGCAGGATACAGTGGGCTCAGTGGAAAGCTCACAGGCTGGAAGCAGACTGAGGGAGATCAGCTTCTGCTTTCATGGATGTAGTTAGTTTTGCCTCCAGTTTGTATTCGTAAATTAAATCCTTTTTTTTCTTTTTTTTAATTTCCCTGGTTGTACAGTGTATAAGAATCGGCCTGGGGACATGAGTTTGTCACGAGTTTGATCCCTGATCCGGGAAGATTCCACATGCCTTGGGGCGACTAAGCCTGCTCACCACAACTGCTGGGCCGGGGTGCTGAGACTCCTGAAGCCCATGCACCTAGTGCCCAGGCTCCCCAACCAGAGAGGCCACCAAAACGAGACGCCCATGTGCCAAACAGAGAGCATCCCTTCCTCACTGCGACCAGAGAAAGCCCGAGTGTGGCAGCAAAGACCCGGCACAAACGGAAAGCAATCTGTTAATTTTAAAAATCAAATGAATCCAGGATTTTTAAAATAGCATGATGTAAACTTGATTTTGTAATAGCTGACTGTATCTTTTAGAAGCTTGGAAGATAAGACCAAGTACCGCCACTCCCTGCAAGTGAGGCAGCGTGTGGTAAGCCACGAGGAAAAGTGAGCCGACATGTTCTGACTACATGAAACTTCTAGCTGCTACCTTAGGAAGCAAGTTTAAGTGTGAGCAGAGACCCTGTCTAAAAGACCCAGGACATACATTTCTGCCTAAACCTTGCTCTTTAGCTTCTTTCCACCAGGTACACTCTCCTACTCCATGCTAAAGAAGGTGCAGTTGAGAGCAATCACTCTCACACGTCCCAGCCCTCTGAGAGAAATGACTTCCCCAGCTCAGCACCCACCCCAGATGATGGGTGCTGGACCACAGGAAGGAAGGAGACAAGAACAGGGGACAGAAAGAACATCAAAATAAAGACACTCCTTCCTGAGAAAGGACAGCTGGCAACCTTACATCCATTTAAAACAATACAAAGACATTTTATGTCTGTGGTTCAAATGCAAACATATTGTAATCAGGACTTTTTCTGAGGAATGCCATAATTACTTATGTCTAAATTTTGTAGGCTTTTTTGTTTCCAGGTGTAGTAAGCCTTGAAAAAAGACTTTAAAATTTCTTTTTCTAAAGAAACTAAAGACCTATATATAGAAAACGATAAAACACTGATGAAAGAAATCAAAGAGGACACTAATAGATGGAGAAATATACCATGTTCATGGATCGGAAGAATCAATATAGTGAAAATGAGTATACTACCCAAAGCAATTTACAAATTCAATGCAATCCCTGTCAAGCTACCAGCCACATTTTTCACAGAACTAGAACAAATAATTTCAAGATTTGTATGGAAATACAAAAAACCTCGAATAGCCAAAGCAATCTTGAGAAAGAAGAACGGAACTGGAGGAATCAACTTGCCTGACTTCAGGCTCTACTACAAAGCCACAGTCATTAAGACAGTATGGTACTGGCACAAAGACAGACACATAGATCAATGGAACAAAATAGAAAGCCCAGAGATAAATCCACACACATATGGACACCTTATCTTTGACAAAGGAGGCAAGAATATACAATGGAGTAAAGACAATCTCTTTAACAAGTGGTGCTGGGAAAACTGGTCAACCACTTGTAAAAGAATGAAACTAGATCACTTTCTAACACCGTACACAAAAATAAACTCAAAATGGATTAAAGATCTAAATGTAAGATCAGAAACTATAAAACTCCTAGAGGAGAACATAGGCAAAACACTCTCAGACATAAATCACAGCAGGATCCTCTATGATCCACCTCCCAGAATTCTGGAAATAAAAGCAAAAATAAACAAATGGGATCTAATTAAAATTAAAAGCTTCTGCACAACAAAGGAAAATATAAGCAAGGTGAAAAGACAGCCTTCTGAATGGGAGAAAATAATAGCAAATGAAGCAACTGACAAACAACTAATCTCAAAAATATACAAGCAACTTCTGCAGCTCAATTCCAGAAAAATAAACGACCCAATCAAAAAATGGGCCAAAGAACTAAATAGACATTTCTCCAAAGAAGACATACGGATGGCTAACAAACACATGAAAAGATGCTCAACATCACTCATCATTAGAGAAATGCAAATCAAAACCACAATGAGGTACCACTTCACACCAGTCAGAATGGCTGCGATCCAAAAATCTGCAAGCAATAAATGCTGGAGAGGGTGTGGAGAAAAGGGAACCCTCCTACACTGTTGGTGGGAATGCAAACTAGTACAGCCACTATGGAGAACAGTGTGGAGATTCCTTAAAAAATTGCAAATAGAACTACCTTATGACCCAGCAATCCCACTGCTGGGCATACACACCGAGGAAACCAGAATTGAAAGAGACACATGCACCCCAATGTTCATCGCAGCACTGTTTATAATAGCCAGGACATGGAAACAACCTAGATGTCCATCAGCAGATGAATGGATAAGAAAGCTGTGGTACATATACACAATGGAGTATTACTCAGCCATTAAAAAGAATTCATTTGAATCAGTTCTGATGAGATGGATGAAACTGGAGCCAATTATACAGAGTGAAGTAAGCCAGAAAGAAAAACACCAATACAGTATACTAACACATATATATGGAATTTAGGAAGATGGCAATGATGACCCTATATGCAAGACAGGAAAAAAGACACAGATGTGTATAACGGACTTTTGGACTCAGAGGGAGAGGGAGAGGGTGGGATGATTTGGGAGAATGGGAATTCTAACATGTAGACTATCATGTAAGAATTGAATCGCCAGTCCATGTCTGACGTAGGGTGCAGCATGCTTGGGGCTGGTGCATGGGGATGACCCAGAGAGATGTTATGGGGAGGGAGGTGGGAGGGGGGGTCATGTTTGGGAACGCATGTAAGAATTAAAGATTTTAAAATTTAAAAATAAAATAAAATAAAATTTCTTTTTCTGAATCACCATAAAAATGAAAGAAATTTAGTAACTGATTTTTAAGAGAATTTTTTTTATATTTAGGTCTCTGAATACTGGGCTCTAACAAAACATCAGCCAAAAAAACTGAGCTTTCTGTGCAAACTATTGAAGTGCATTCTGCATTGTCATATCACAGGAGCAGGGCCGCTGTGCTGTGCTCACTGCTCTAACACTTCCGGGAACATTCGAGAATGATACCTAGCAACTGTCTGCTGACTGATGGAGCAGCCTCAGAAAGTGACTCGACTAGACTCACAGATCCCAGCACAGACGAAAAGCAAGGAGAGGCTCTACGGCTGAGAATGGAGTCGAAGCCGACAGATTCAAGGAAGAGCTGAGACAACCCAGTGGGGGAAGAGCTGTCTGCTCACCAGAGGTACCAGACCACCGGAAATGCACGTGAGAAGAATGAACTCGGAACCCAAGCTCACGTTCCACACTGAAATGAAGTCAAAACGGGCCTGGACGCAGGCCTCACTGGAAGAGACGACCTTTAAACTCTCAGAAGAAAACACAGGAGTAAATCTTCAAAACCTTGAGCCTCACTAGATATGACACCAAAAGCATAAAGGACCAAATAAAAAATAAGTAGACTGGGGTTCATAAAAATTAAAAATACAAAGACAACCTACAGAGTGGGAGAAAATCGTTACAAACTGTGTCCCCGATCAAGTCCAATATCTAAGAACACTTACATCTCAACGATAAAGACAAAAAACCCAGTTTGAAAATAGGCAAAGGATTTGAATACCCATTTCTCCAAAGAAGACAGACACATTACCAAAAAGCACATGAAAAGATGCTCAACATCATTAGTCATTAGGGAAATGCAAATAAAAACCACATGAGATACCACTTCACGCCCACTAGGATGGCTGTAAAAAAACAAAACAAAGAACAGTAAAAAAACAAGCCTTGGCAAAGCCGCAGAGAAACTGGAATCCTCATATATTGTGGTGGCATTATAAAACAATGGAACCACGCTGAAGACAGTCTGAGGATTCCCCAAACCGTTAGACACAGAATTATCACGTGAGCCAGCAAGGGTTTACCTCTACATATAAACCAAGAGAGCAGAAGACATACATCCACACAAACCTGTCTGTGAATGTTCACGGAAACATTATTCATAATAGCCAAAATAATGAAAATGAATTAAATGTCCACCAATTGATAATGTTTAAAGAAACTGTGGAATATGTCTATACTATATTATTATATAGTATTTGGCAATAAAAAGGAAGGAGAGATTGATGACATGAATGAAACTTGAAAAGATTTTGCTAAATGAAAGCCAATCACAAAAGACCGAACAATTCATTTACACGAAATGGCCAATGCAGACAAATCTATAGAGTCAGAAAGCACAGTAGTGGTTGCCAAGGGACTAAGGCAGTGAAAACGTTCTAAAATTGGGTTCTGAGATCGGGGTGATGGTTGCACAATTCCGTGAGGGCACTTTTAAGTGGCTGAATCGTGTGGGATGTGAATTATACCTTAGTAAGAGCTACTAAATATTCAAAAAAAAAAAAAGGGGGGGAAAAGAAACAGAGAAAAGTTTCATACCAGCTGGAGCAGAAACATAAACCCAGAAAAGCTACTGCTGGGCTGGGCCACAGGGCAGGGAGCAACAGGCACTGCTCCTGATTTTGAGGCGGGGAACCTGCAGCGCCTTCCTGGGCCCCTCTGACAGCAGGCTCAGGGTGGGCCGGGGAGCGGCAGAAAGGCGAGGCAGGGGGCCCCGTCTTCATGGGCTTCAATTCCACAGAGGGAAGGAGAGGCTGGGTATGGGGTCATCTCATGGGAAATGAGTCCTCACGGGAAAGAACACAGCTGTACTGAAGTCTGACCAAGGTCCGAACAGAATGGGAGAGGCAGCAAGGTCCCTGGAGCGTCCAGGTGAGAAAGGAGGGGTGATACGCAGGCGCACCGAGGGGACGCCGGGGAGAGGTGTCTGGGGACGGCAGGACCAGTGGCGGGAGAGGCCGTGAGAGCAGAGGCGGGGGGAGGCCCACGCGGGCGGGGAGGACAGCATGAGGCTTCCCAGACACAGCCCGTGCCGCTTGGGAAGGGGACTGGAAAGGCCCAAGCAGGCACTGGGGACCAGGGAAGGGGCTGCCGCGACGCCTAGATGAGGAAGGCCCAGATGTGGGGAAGGGCAGAGGGCGTCAAAGCAAGGATGGGCTCTGCCAGGCAGAGCAGATGACAGGCAAGCTCTCACCGAACCAAGGCCTCTCTCCGAGGCCCCTAATAACCGTGTATCCTTAAATCAACTCCGTTAACTGAGGAAATCTGAACACCCGCCTTGCTTTTAATGCTTTTATCACCACTAACACGGCACCAGGCATTCAGAGCTCTCACTCGCAGTCAGCAGAGAAACCTGGCCCATCTCAGCTCACCCATCTCCTGCCACCAAAGGACAGCCCCAAGATAAGGCTGAAAGGGCTCACAGGAAAAGCCCTCGCTGTCAGCACATGCAAACTGAACTTTCTCTAGGCCTCCCAAGCCGTTACAGAATGCAGGTCAGATCGGCGCAGTCTCTGGCCTAAAACCTTTCAGGACAGTCCACTGGTTTGGGGACTTGAAGCAAATCCAAATTTGCAAATTAAATCTCCCTTACAATTCTGAGGAAGGGCTATTTCATTTTATAAAAAATGAACATAGTAGTAATATTTTAAATCCCTAAGAATAACATATTTGGTGGCAAAGTGCCCAGACATTACATTACAGGTAAATTAATTTTTTTTGTCTCCCCACTGGAATGAGAACTCCATTGAGACAGAAGTGCCAGACCAATACCTGGCTGAGGGCAGAGGCTCGGTGAGGCAGATGGTGAAGGAAAGCCTGGATACAGCGACCTACAGAAGTCCCAGCAGTGGGCTTTATTTACTCACTAGAAGAAAGAGTAGTAAGTAGTAGCAGTAAGAAAGTAGCAGTAAGTAGTATATTAGTAGTAACATATTCATAATATGTTGAGTCAAGAGCTTTTCGAATGTCAACAGTTATCCACACAAAGAAGTATAAATAATCAAAGGGAAAAATGGACAACCCTATAAGCTATCCATGAAATTTACATTAAAAGAATTTTAAGGTACCATTACATATACCTCCTAAGACACGGAAAACCTTTCTTTCTGGTGAGCCACACCCAGGCAGGACTGGAGGCAGGTGGGGAGGGAAGATATTTCCAGGAATGTCATTAGTGGCGACCAGGGAGGGTCTGGCTTCCTGAAAAGCACTCTGGCAATATTAACAAGCTGTACAGAATAGCACACGGTCTTTAACTACAGAATCCATTTTATAAAATACACCCCAACGAAACAGGTAGTCCAAAAGAAAAACAAAGAAAGCTGTTAAATATGTACACTCTCTAATGACAAGAATGAAAACTGGACACCCTGCAGGTGACCAACAGGACTAAGCAAGCTATGAAATATCAACACCAGGAACTACACAGCCATTACAAAGAAGGATACGGACTCCTCTGACACTTTACACACCTATGTTATTTCCGTATGTACCAGGATTTTTCCCAAAAGCAGGACGTGTTAAAAATCCCAATTCTGGCTATGTAAAAAGGGCTGTTTGTCCTCTTCATCAGACACCAAAATGTAGAGGCTACAAAGGTGGGTGTTTTACCAGCATTCAAAATAAAGGTACTACTAAAATCACCTGTGTTTGAGAAAGCTGAACACTCTGGACCTGTGGAAGCAGAAAGTAAGCATTCGGAAGCTGCTCTGCAGACCCTTTAGCAGAGATTCTGCGAGTACCAATTCCAGATACCTGCAGAAAAAGAAAAAAAAAAACAAACTGAGTTTCGAAACACATTTGAGACAACACTGAAATACTTTTCCAAAGGAAATTTGTGTTCATCAACTTGGCCTTCAAGACTATTTATCCAATTACTATACTTATCTTTGTCTACTTAAAAAAGTTGCTGTATTTAAGCTGAGTGTTTCTCACTGTAGCAAATCTTTACAGAAATAGGCAGCTTTTCTGATATGGGACAAAAGTTTAATGGAATTCAGTTAGACTTAGCCTCAAAAATGCTAGATCTTGGCACTTAAATGAAAGATGTCACAGATACCACTTAAGATAAAGATTTCTGACTGTTTTTGTGAACAAAAAGACTCCTGTCCCTTGCCACACCCCCGACCCAACCTGGGCTTTGCTAGAACAGGGAGCCCCTGAGGACTGACCTCCAAGCCCACAACCCTCGCCCAACAAGCAGAAACAGTCCTGAGCCCAGGAGAGGAGGGAGCAAAACTCCCAGAGGCGCTCCCAGCTCCCAGCCCTGGACTGCTTGAGGTGGAGGGCGTGAGCTTTGAAACCCCACTATATTTTACACTAGAAACTGTACAGCGCATTTCTGTTACGTTCCAATACCTTTCAAGATCCAAGGTGCGCTCCAGCCCGGCACTCTGCAGGATGGATGGCGGCCCACGAGCAGTGGGAGGAGGCAGGCTGCTGAGCTGAACACCAACTAAGCAGCCTTACGTGTGAATGACACAAACCAGCTGGCAACATTTCCAAAAGGCTTTTCCTTTAATTTCCAAACACCTTCATTACATCAACAGCCAAATTATATGACCAAAAGAAAAATCGACTTACATGATAAGAGAGGACTCCGTGTGAGGAGGTATTAATAAATAAAGAACTTTCAATGCTTCCTTCTTCAGTGGGTAAGAAAATAATTCTGAAGGAAGTTTTCCCCATTGCTGGAATTACCTGAAAGAAAGGCACTTCATTAGCCACTTGAAATGGCCCTTCTTTGACAAATTATCTTACACAGATTTTTTTTCTACAATTCCAGATATTGCCATATTCTTGCACCCTTGATTTATACATATCATGGATCCCTGAGAACTTCCAAACAGACCATCACCAAAAATCTAACAGAAAATATCAAAAACACCGTGGACTTAGGGCAAGACCGCTCTCAGCCCAGCTGGAGTCACGTGTCCCACATCTTTTCTCTTCCCTGCTCTTCCTCATCCTCGTGTTCAAGAGCCAGTATCTACAAGGTTCTACCTTTACTTAAGTAAACAGAACCACCAGTGTTCAAACATGCTGCTGTTTAATAAAAGCCAGGGACAGCATTCATCTGGGCAAACTGCAATGAACAAGATACCAGGCTCCCCCTTATACCACTTCCTGAGTCCCAGTATTGTTTTTAAGAAGTGAGTATCACATAGGCATAGTAAGGAAAATAAATAAGCTCTACTAGTAACCTGGATTTTCACTAAAAATTAAAGGTAAATTGAATTACTAAAATTAAACCTATTGGAAGACTAGGTTTGGAGCTCTGCGTTGATGCAAATGAGCTTCACAAGGAACCACTCACCCTCTCTCAGTCCTATACTAAGAAAACAGTCTACTAGGCTGGCCAGCTAGAAAGATCACTATAAACTTGACTAGTTACTACATGCTTCAGCATTTGTAGTCATCATGAGACAAGCAATATTAAGTTTCTTTAACTACGAAAAAGTCATATTGAATATACATGCATTTCTTTCCACATGAGGATCAACAGCCACAAAATTATGAATCTGAACAACTGAAAAAATAAATGCTAAAGAAAACACACAGAAGGAAAGAGCTTGGGTAGCAGAAAAAGGAGAGACAGGCAGCAGAAAGTAAAAAAACTGCAGGCCAAAGAAAGCAAAAAAAGCTGGCAGCCTGCCACAGCGTAGCTTCCAAGAGCTGGTCCACACTCACCCTGCAGTGAACAGGAGGCACGTGGAAATGTCTCGCAGCTGTAAACACGGAATTCACTACAACCTCACTCTCCCTGCTTGGGTTATAAGCATAGAGAATCTTTGCTGCAGGCTGTCCCAGGAACCTAGGAGGGGAAAGAGAAGAAAATGCAAGGGACTGTATGGTTATAAACAAAATATCTATCCACTCACCCACCCATCAATACATAAATACATACACATACACACTCTAACACAGAAAGCTGTTGATATTCATTACAAAGTTAAAAACAATCCTATTGCTAATTCTATCCACAAAGAGTCCAAAAAACTTTTTAAGACTGTTATGCCAACCCACAGCAGCACCCCACTGATTTTTGTTTTAGAATTCAACCCTTCTAGGCCATTAAACAGGCTTCCCAGGTGACGCTAGTGGTAAAAAAAAAAAAAAAAACCTGCCTTCCAACGCAGGAGACATAAGAGACTGGAGTTCGATCCCTGGGTCAGGAAGTTCCCCTGGAGGAGGGCAGAGCAACCCACTCCAGTATTCTTACTTGGAAAACCCCACAGACAGAGAAGCCTGGCCGGCTACGGTCCAAAGTCGCAAAGAGTCAGACACGATTGAAGCGACTTAGCATGCACAGGCTGTTAAGTGCTTGCAAAAAACACCCGGAGGGATCTAGGTACCTGTCTGACATGGGTCTCTAATTTGAATGAAAATATATTTAGAAAAGAAACTGTACTCACAGAAAAATCCAATCTTCTTAGGGTTCATTTACTGAGTAATAAATTTAAATAGACTTTTGGGGGGAATGGATTTTAACTAGCAAGGAGACTTCACTAAGTCTTATAAAAGGAAACTTAATCATTAAACACCATTCTTCTGAGGAAAATGAAAACTCTACAGCACTTTCTAGCTTTGGCTCTCATCCATTTAAATCATGAGTCTTTCAGAAAACTCTAATGAAAGCTTTGGCTCCTCCATCCAAAATATGCGCACAAAAGTTTTATATATACTTTCAAAACTTTCCATGACCCTCGCAGTAAGAGTTTCTGTTCTTCAGCAAATACCCTAATCAGGAGGCCTTGATGCCAAATCTTTTCAGCAAGGATCTCTGTCTACAAGGCGGGCTCTCACAAAGAACTGCAAGAGGGAAGGGACTGGTTTCTGGCCCACCTACCTGGAGCTACCTGCAACATTTCCTGGAATCATTTACTCTGATCCCTACCACCCAATACCAAATTCACTCTAGTTAAGTGTTGTGATAAATAGATAGCCAGAAAAAACTTCACTGAAGTCATCTCTCTAGTTTTAACACCCTCAGTGGCAGAGACCCAAATAGACAGTTCTCATGAGTATGGCCCAGAAATAAAACTATATTTCTAAATTCAGCAAAAAATCATCTACACTATATTTGTGTTTCTTTGATTTCGTTCCAATTCCTCTGACATTAAAAAAGTGTGCTTTAGGAAAAATTAAATGCATATTCTTTCTCTTACAAACAATGTGGTTTCCAAAATACTGTATTCACCATCAATTCCTTAAAGTTTTTCTTTCAACTTTTCCTCCTACTTTTCATCACAAGCCTTAACTGAAGGCTTAATATATCCAATATGTATTTTTAAAGTCCTTAACAACCAGTAACAAATAAAATACATATCAGTGTGATTAAAACTTTGATTTTTTTTTAGAGTGGTCTTAAATAATACAACTAAAAATTTTCTATACTATCATATATAGCAGGTCATCTCAGAAAGCCCTTGCTCAGGAGTACTGGGCTCATATCTGCCTTTTTCCTCAATTAAATTAAATGAAAACTTCCATGATTTTAGGTTTTTCAGTGAATAATATGAATCAATCAGCAAAGTTACTAATACTTATCTCATTCACATTGTTGCAATACAAGATTTTTAGTTTCAAAAGATAGGAATGTCTCCCAGAGCAACATAAAACTGCCATGTTTGCAGAGACCAGCAGCTATGTCCCCCAGAATCCTCACCAGACCTAACAGAAAATGCTGGCCCAAACCTAGTTACCACTGTGCTATTTTTATCCTATTTTTTTTTAACTCTATTTTTAAAAGTGTCATGAGGATAAGAATTTCCTTCACGAGTGACAACTGGAAGATGCTCTATTAATTTAATACTACAAAAGAATGATTAAAATTTCTTATGAATGATTAGCACTCTTAATCTCAGGACCAGAAGAATATTAGCCCTTAAAATAAACCCTAAGAAGCAGGCAGAGGGTAACAGAGTAACATGATCCTGATTCTGTATCCTAGAGAGAAACTAGAGCTGTGAGAAGGGATGAGGTTTGCTCAAGGTCAACGTCAAAATAAACAATAGCAAAACTTGACCTAGGGCAGAAATGAAATGAGAACGTGCTGGTTAAAGTGTGTCTAATGCCTATAAACTGGGCCATTTGTTAGGAGTAAGATAAAACCTGACTAATTTTGGGGGCTGTATTTTGTTATCACTGAATGACTGTTTTACACTTTAGCAAAAAATAATGTTCCCATAACCATATCCCAGATCTCAGTTATGAGAAAACAGCATAGAGCATACTGGCTTAGAAATCAAAGCCACTTCTAGTGAAATAACCAATAACCTTGGGAAAAAATGCATTATTTCTCAGCCCAAATATATGAACATCTATAGTACATGCTCAAATATATAGAGATATTTGGAAATAATTCTCTCTTTTTCAGGTAACACCTATCTCCACTGTCCTTCCAGGATTGATGTAAGACTCAACTCACAAGAGATAAGATTGCATTTTAAAAGTGTAAACCACTACATAAACAAAACTGAATCATCCAAAGGTGATTCAAGTCTAAAACTTGGTAACCTTTTAAACATTTCTTTTCAACGTGACTTACCGCTATCAGAACCAGGAACTGATGTGCAGAGCTAAGTAACATATGGGCACTGACTGCAGAATTTTTATATTGACAGAGTAAACATACTACAGACAGCCAGTGTCCTATGAACTGGAATTGCTATCACAGTCTAACTGTATTTACTGCTATCCCTCTTACGATATCTACCAATCTACAATACACAAGTAGGTCCTGCATTACGAGTTCTGTTAACCATACTTTTGACAGAAGTAAAATAATCTCTTGGAAATTGAAATGATGAGGTTTTACTATAAAATCTCATGCTTTACTTAAGAGTAAAAATATAAAAATTCAAAAACAAAAAAGGCAGATGCCCAGAATCTTGTAAATACAGCGAGTTCCCCTTGCACTTTTATCACGTCTTCCTTTTATACACTCTCCTTAAAAAGTTCAACAATGTACTTCTAAATTTAAAATTCATTATTCTTCACTGCAGCTCTGATCTTCTGCCGATCAGAAGGAAATGGAAAGAAGGAAACCAGATGAATGAAGGAGGACACGCCAGGCGAGCACCGCTAACTCACCCCAGATGCTCTCCTAGCACCACGGTTATTTCACTCACATAACTTTTTTTTGCAACTCAGAAAAGTTCTCCATAAAACTGATATTGCAGGATGCTGAAACAAGCAGAGTTTTTAATCCTGGAACACTCTTTTACTTCCACCTTGAAACTCTATTAACATGAAACTGAATCTATTCAGTACAGCAAAATTCTACGTCCAGTGAGTCTAACACTTCACCTCTTAACTTCACTGCAACATGAGGCCTGGAGTGCCCTCCTGAGAACAACCGCATCCTTCTCTTCCTTGATTTCTGAGTTCCCAAACCAGTCCCTCACCTGACACTCAGGTCACCTCCTTCATCTCGTGGTTCTCAACAAGATGTACTGAAAGGGACTACAGCTTCCACGCTGTCTTCCCCACCTGTTCCCAAAACCCCTATCTCAATAACCAGTGCATGTCCAGTTTTGAATCCCAAGGCACAAGGAGGAGTAAAAACAAGTGAATAAGTGAATCTAATTTTAAAAATTCAGCAACCATTGATACATAGAGTTTTTCATTTAAAAAAATAGCCTGCTTTGTTTCAGAAAAACAAGGATGTAATACCACAGACTTAAATTATAACACATATTTATTAAAACCTATAGAAAGGACTAAAACAACTCTCATACTCGCCTTTTCACAAAAAAGTTCCTTCCAACAAGTTCTAGGAACAGCATCTCTTTATATTATCTATTTAAAATATATTTAGTATCATACATATATAAAAAATATCCTGAAAGCAAACAGTATTAGTAATAAATTGCTAAAAATTATAAGGAGAAAATACTTACTGAACTCCAAAATCTAGAACTGATGGCTGAAAATGTAAGCCTTTTCCACTAAATAGCTTGTCTGAGAAGCTAAAAAGAAAAGAAAACACAGATTAACTTTTGTCTGTTGTATGCTTCTGTTGAATGCCGAGTTAAGAGGCTATATACTTAGACTGTTAGCTCTCATGAGATATAATTTTACTCCCTAAAACATGAGTTTGAGCTAGATCTTAAATGATAAAATGTTAACAGTTAAATTATTTGAAGTCTAATATAATTCTACAGCTGCAAAAATTGAAGTCACCAACGTTTGTCTGACTCTCTTGCTACCCCACAGACTGTAGCCCACCAGACTCCTCTGTCCATGGAATTTTCCAGCAAAAATACTGGAGTGGGTTGCCATTTTCTTCTCCAGGGGATCTTCCCGACCAACCAGAGTGTCCTGCTGCACTGGCAGGCAGATTCTCCTGATACCACTGAGCCGCCGGGGAAGCCCAGGGTACTCTTAGATTATGGTTAATGCACAGCTTTTATAAGCATTCAGATAAAAAATGGGGATGGAGTCGATCCTGAATGGGCTTCATTTCAGGATGAATTCAGGAAGCATACCCATTTTCACAAGCCCCAAATCAGGAAAAAAACACAGGGATGGGCGTTGAGGGTAGGGGCTGGAGAGGGAAGGAGCTCTGCCCTCTACTTTCATCAGACTAGTTATACCAGGAAAAGGACTGGGAGCAAGGGTTGCCCCTTCAGACTGAAACCATCACCAAGTCTGTATCTTTAAGATTAACAAAGCAAATAAAATATCACACAGCAGGTCATATTTTCAGCAGTTGTTAACCATTATTATGATTTCATTTTCCTTCAGAATCAAAAACCAGAAATTAATATACCCCAAAAGATGCATTAAAAATAAGCCACAATGACATTTATGAATAAAGACATATAAAAACTACATACAAATATATAATATATATCATATAAAATATGTGTGTCTATCAAGAAACTATTAACTGTCATATACCTTTTTAAGTAATTTTTTTAATCCATTTTAAATCTAGCAGTGTGTATACGTTAATCCCAAACTCCCAATCTATCCCTGCCCACAACCTTCCCCTCTGGTATCCATAACTGTGCTCTGTGAGTCTGCTTCTGTTTCGTAAATATTAATAAGTCCATTTGTATCCTTTTTTTAAGATTCCCCATATATCATATATTTGTGTTTCTCTGACTTACTTCAGAGTCATGCAAGATCTTAAAATCCATGTATTCCAAAAATACTTGATTTAGAGAAGTGCCTAAGTGTAGTATACACAGCTGTTTTCAAAGAGACAAGTTTTCCCAAATAACAATCTTTTCATTTCCTCCTCCCACAAGCAGCCCTGCGCCGAGCTCGATCCAGAGGCTGGCGGAGTGGACACTTGAGCTCCACAGCTGCCGGCCCGCAGAACTGCTGTGACCCGCAGCAGGCCGGCTCCCGGCTGTCTTGAAGGTGCAACAGTGCAGAGACCAGAGAGCCTGTCCAAACCCTCACCTCCCATGGAGCATCCTGCCTGCAGCCTCTCCTCCTCCCCTTTCCTGACTGCACCTAAGCTTCCCTTCCTCCACCCTCGCTCCTTAGAATCCCATCTGTCCTCTCATCTGTGTCTCCTTTACTCCACATCCAGCACCATCTTTATTAATAATAAAGGTGGCACTTCAGTTTCCCACCTGCCAACTTCCTTCCTTGTGCCCGCGTCAGGCAGTCACAGGTACGCTATTTCCTGGGCGCTCTCACACCCTAAAAGGCCAAAACTAACTCCATGATTTGCTTGCAAAAACAGGCCACAAACACACCCAGCTGCCTCCAGAAATGTTCTGAAAAGCCACAGGAGGCCAATGGTCATAAAGAGTTGCCAACATCAGAGGCACCACAGTCACCCCCTCTACAGACCGAGCTGGCCAGGGCTCAGCATTCCAGAAAGGAAAGAAAGCAGGCAACTTCATAGGCCGAAAATTTCCTTAGAAAAGTCAGGCTGATGTATTAGCAAAAAGTGAAGGAGTCAATGACAATCCACCTCATGCCTCATATACTGAAGGTGAATTTATCGTCAGATTTCACACACAACTTCTGAATGAAGACGAGCTTTGGAGGACTTAAGTAATTCACCCAAGATCACATAGCTACTAAGAGGAAGAGCCAAAACTCCAATGCAGATCTGTCTGGGTCAAAAACATGAACCCTGTTCAGAGTTCAAGTCTATCCAAGTTCTTGTGACCTACCCAAGGAACCAAGGTAGTTCCTCTGCCAGGAGAGGAAGCAGCTTTGGAGCCGTCACGATCTAGTACTGAACAAACTGCTCACTTAGCACCTGCAATATGAAAATGACAACAGGATCTGCCCTATAGTTTTCAGGAGGTTAAAATGAAAGAATGATGTCTTTGCGTCATGCCTGGCACATAATGCAATACCTATCAGATCGTGTTACTAAGAGGATGACTCTCGTCTAACAGAAAAAGCAATGGCAACAGGTGGAGAGGCCAGCTGAGCTTGGAGCAGAGCTGACCCTAGGATTTAGAAGTCCCAAATGGAGCAGCAGTGATTACCTGTGAATAGACCGAGTGAAACAGAAACCCGGGCTGTCTTATGCCACAACAGAGTTTACTAAAGCTCACAATCGGGAAGTTCTTCATACTCAGTGAAAGTCAGACATTTAAGGGTCAACCTGAAGCAAAAGGGTAGAAACAGCCATAATTTCTCCAGCTTTAAAGAAGTCGGAGATCTTAGAATGGAGAAATAAAACCATGTCAGTATTTCTTCTAAAAGTCACAGAACAGATACATCTTTCTCCTTTGGTCAGTTTTAGCTCAACTTACTTTCACAGTCTGGAAACTGGATTAAGTCACACAAGGAGAGTGTGTAAAAAGAGAGACCACTTACTTGGCACCTTCAGCAGGGGCAGGCACAGGGCCAGAACAGGACAGTGACAGCAACTGAGGCAAGGCTCTGGGTGTAGGGACCCCCTTGTCCCCCCCCACTTTTTCTGCAGACGCCCACCTCCTGCAAAGAGCCATGCCTTCCTCAGCTGCAGGACACGTGGGCAAGGAATTCCACACATACTTTTTTGAAAGAGTATCTCTGCCTAAGAGTATCTGACTTTATCTTCTCTTTTTTTAAAAAAAAATAAACTTTGGCCATTATTTATCTCTATATAAAACAAAGAAACACAGTTCAAAAAAGTGGCTAGTATAAGAAGAAACAATTTCCCTGGAAATGAGAAGTGAAATGAGAAGGTGCCAGCCAAGAGCTCCTATGTGATACGAGGCTTGGTCTCCTCGGTCGTCCTCAAGGGGGATGGGATGGATGTGCCAAGCTCCTTAAAAAAGGGCTCAGATGTAAATTACATCCTAGGAAAACTATACCCATCTGCCAATATCAGGCACACACTTTAAAAAATTCAGCCCAGTAACAGGTATAAAAATGAATCAACTCTAAGCAACTGTTCTGGCCATGCACAGCTGTTATCTGACCAAGGCTCCCATCTTGGGAATAAGCATCAGGGCTCAGGGGCTGGTTCCAGTCTACCAGCCCCCTGAGTTCAGAGCACCCAGCTGCATGGGGTAGGGGGCGCAGCCAGGTCAGAGGACCCTCTCCTCCAGATCTGATGCAGAAGGCCAGGCTCACGTGCCAACAGGCAAAACTCACAGATCAAGACAGTGCAAAGACAGGGAAGGAGAAAATTCCTGCAAGAGTCATGAAGGGCTTCTGGGCTGGGGCTCCACGGACAGCTACCCTGGAGGTGCCTCCAGCCAGGCTAACGGCTTCAAGAAGCACAGGTCACTCTGAAGAATGCCATCTGAGTTATCTGGTGGCGCCAAGCAAGCGGCAGAGAGCGGAGTGCAGAGACAGGACAGGGTGTGAGCAGGGAGGAGCGGGTGTGAGCAGGGAGGAGGGGGCGTGAGCAGGGAGGAAGGGGCAGGCGGATGGGGGCAGCCCTGAGAAGGCGCCTGGACCCCGAGAGTGGGAGCAGCACGTGAGGTCTGCAGGGCCTGCGCCGGACCTTCTCCTCCAGGCCTCACTGGTCTCTGGGAAAACCGCAGCAGTCCACAAGCCTGTGAGGGCTGCCATCGTCCCCCACCAGGGAGGAAAGAACCTCGCCTTCCAGCAGGGATCTGAGAAACAGCAGTGACTACCGAAGGGAGGGTGGGGCTGCCCAGTGGCCCACATTCCTAAATGGACCGGTTTTCATCTGCCTCTCAAGCCCTGCCGCCTACAGCCAGCTGCCTTTTATAGCCAAACTGTTCCAATGGAGGGGCGGAGAGAAAGAGCACTTTTTTTTTTTTAAGGTCAACCACGACAATGGCTTTAGGCACTGGATGAGGATGAAAAGGTTGCAGCGGTCTAGATGCTGAGGAGTTGAGGAAAAGCAGGTTATGCTAATGAGCTCCTTAATGAGCCACTTACTGGGCTGTTTTTCTCTTAAGAAGCTGAGCCTATTGAGATCCCAGAGCTGGGAAACCTCTCGGAAGGTAGGGATTCCTGCACTATTAATTCCCCTGGGCCCTGAGCAGGAAATAGGGATTTCTGAGAGTCAGCTGCCATTCCCAGGGGTCCTAGAATTCAGTACTGGCTCTGTATGCAGTGGCCTGGCACCCACCCTGTAGGATACAGGAAGCCCCAGCCTCCTGCAGCCCCTAGTCAGTCGGGCGGCCTCAGGGCAAGACCTGCAGCTGCCACCAGCAGCACTGCTGTCGTGAGGACTCCTGGGACCCACTCGTCCAAGGGCCTTCCATGGAAACACAAGTGCCCAGGCTGCAGGACTGATGGAATGAGTTCTGTAGCCACATGAGTTACAACATCATAATCATGGTGCTACCAGTCGCTCTCTGCTTTAAATTAAAAAAATACTTCTCCCCAGAAGTTCACTGAAAGGAGAAAATATTAAATACACAGGCATGTCTACTTAATTAGAAATGTCATTCTTCCTGGTAAATTAACTTGCAAGCAACCACTTAAGTTCCCACAGAGGGAGAAAAAGTCATTTGGTAGGACAAGATTTTCCTAGCTTCTTCTTTTTTTTTAATATTTATTTATTGATTTGGCCACGCCAGGTCTGAGCTGCAGCATGTGGGATCTAGTTCCCTGACCAGGGATCGAACCCGGGCCCCTGCAGTGGAAGCGATAAAGTCTTAGCCATTGCACCACCAAGGAAGTCACCTAGTTTCTTCCACTAAAAGAAGGCCTGGGCTTCAAGATCGAAGCCAAGGGAAGTTCTTGGAGCAACACCAATAGTGGCGTATCAGAGGGACCCTCACGGACAAGGCTTCCCTGGTGGCTCAGACAGGTAAGAATCTGCCTGCAATGAGGGGGACCTAGATTCCATCCCTGGATAAGGAAGATCCCCTGGAGAAAGGAATGGCAACCCACTCAAGTATTCTTGTCTGGAGAATTCCAAGGACAGAGCAGACTGGTGGGCTACAGTCCACAGGGTTGCAAAGAGTCGAACATGACTGAGCCACTAACACTTTCCCTGACAAGAGATCTGGGGTTTTAAGCCACCTGGTTCATTGGTGGTCAAGCCCTCCAAGGCCAGGACCAAAGTCCTCCACGTCATTCTGTACCGTGAGTTGCTGATGGCCTTCTCCA
The DNA here is from genome assembly GCF_016772045.2 of Ovis aries. Taxonomy (NCBI): domain Eukaryota; kingdom Metazoa; phylum Chordata; class Mammalia; order Artiodactyla; family Bovidae; genus Ovis; species Ovis aries. Next base: position 4,311,043 of record NC_056070.1, read on the forward strand.
CCCACAGAGGAGGTGTTCCTCCCTCAAGGACGACCCCCCACCTCCCAGCCCCGTCCTGCCCTGCCTGCCCCAGGGTTTTCACCATCTCCTCACCCGCACCTCCCCCTCCACCTACTCATGCCCCTCACCTGAGCAGAGGCCCTGATGCTCTCCTCACCCGCACCTCCCCCTCCACCCACTCATGCCCCCTCACTTGAGCAGAGGCCCTGATGCTCTACACCTGCTCCAATCCCCTTCTGCCCTTCACAGTCAAACTGCCGGTGAACGTGCCACTGGCAGCACGCACACTTATTGAACACATCCTGAACACATACAGGATGCTGTGCCAAGCACCTGATTATCCCATGGATACCTGTGTACCAGGTGGAGTCTGTTACTACACATTTTCATATAGGGACACAGACGTGCTGAGCGTTTAAAACAACCTGCCAAGGCCCACTCGGTGGCTGAAGGGGCCTGTGAGCACGTGCCCAGAGCCCGTCCCCATCTATGCCCCACCCCACTTCTCTCCCACAGCCCGCCCCTCCCTCACTGAGGCTGCTCGTGCTGAGGTCGCCAAGGGTAACAACCTGGCACCTGAATGCTGAGCTGGCTTACCCCCTCCGCCAGCTCCTCCTTCCTGAACTGCCCCTTCCGTGGTTCCTAGAAGTCTCGCCCAGCCTTCCTCACCCCTGTGGCTGCTCCCGCTCAGCTCCCCTCCAGGCCCTCTTCCCCTGCTCACCTCTCCCAGGCCACCCTTTCCTCGGCCCTCACCTCCAGGCTCACCCTTCACCAACAGTGTGATGCTTCCCACAGAGACATCTGGGTTCTTCTGACTGTTCAGCATCATCAGAGCTTCCTTACCCCATTCCCAGATTTCACCCCTTCTGGGCTGTTTACGAACGGGCCAGTTACGGGTGACCCTGGCACAACACTGGGGCTCCGGGGCTCCGCCCCCACACAGTCACAAGTCTGCATGTAACTTTACAGCTGGTCCTGGGATCTGCTCCACGTTCTCGGTTCTGCACCAGAGTCAACCAAGCGTGGCTCATCGAGTCCACATTTATAGAAAGCAAGCACGTTTAAGTGGACCTGGCAGCTCACACTCGAGCTGCTCAAGGGCCAGCCGTCCCAGTTTCAGCGGTCCTGCCTGCAGCCAGGGGGCCAGCACACGACCCAGGCTTGGGCGGCTTCACCCGCCCGAGGCAGGGCAGCGGGCGGGGGGAGGAAGGCGGCCCCAGGGGAACGAGCACCACAGCCAGCGGTGGGCCGGGGGTCCCAGGGGAACAAGCACACGGCCAGCGGTGGGCTGGGGGTCCCGGGGGAACTGGTCAGGGGTCCCGGGGGAATGAGCACACGGCCATGGGGTGGGCCGGGGGAATGAGCACCACGGCCATGGGGTGGGCCAGGGGTCCCGGGGGAACGAGCACATGGGCACGGGGTGGGCCGGGGGTCCCGGGGAAATGAGCACACGGCCAGCAGTGGGCCGGTGAGTGCCAGGCAGTCTCTCTCCAGAACACACTCTGACTTGTGGTTCAAGCTACTAAATCCCCTTTCTACTTGTTTATTTTCTGAACCAGGTTCTTAAGACTTCCTCGAGATTCTGTCAGCTGCCCAACATCTCTTCAATAAATTCCTTTTCTGCCTAAATCAGCCAGAGTCAGTCCCTGTGGTCTGACTGATTCATTTCCCAAGCCTGTGCATCTGTGGCCTGGACTCCTCTGCTGAGCTTCTGACTCTTGTTTCCATCTGAGGCAATGCTATCCTGCAGATGCCCCCACCCCCAGCACCCCCAACTGCGACTCAGGATGGAGGTCAGCATCTGCCTCGGTCTCCCCAGCGGTTCACAGCACGGTCTGCCCCTCCTGGTGAGCGACAGCCAACCCACCCAGCCCGGAGCCCCGCAGGAAGTGCAACGTCTCCCTGCGTTCTAACTCCACACATAGCCAACACTGACAGATACCCCGGGACCCACACGCTGACACCATGCAAAGCGGTCCCCTCCTTCCAGTCTCACTAGCAGGACCTTACATTCAAAAATCGTTTCATTTGCACACTAAAGAATTTTAAAAACCATAATTGGATTTACACATTTAATCATATCACAGTCCGCATGCTATAAAGAACTCCTTTAGTCAAGTGGTTAAATAGCATTGCAAAAACCTATAAAAGAAAAGGCTGGTAATTAAGCTCATGTTTCCTATCCCTGGTCCAACTTTCTCTTCACAGCAAAGCATGGCTTCTCATCTAGGAGTTGAAGATTTCACATCTTTTCCCAGGCTACTATACGTTAAAATAATTAAACATGATTTTTAAACCTGCAAAATACAAAATACATTTTGCACTCTCTTTCAGCTCTAAGACAAGTTAGCATGAAAAAGTAATTCAGTCCTAGACGTCTCCAGCAATAACAGTCTTGATCAAATGCTACACATGAGCCAAGGCAGAAATCCACACAGACAATCAGTGAACTGGAGACTGGGAATGAAGGTCTTATCCTAGGCCACAGGTGGACCAAGCACGTTTATGCAATACAGTAGCTGTTCTCAAAAAAACAACTCTGACTTCTCAAAGTGCCCAGATGAATTTAGACATTAGTAATCTGAACAGGAAAAAGCTGTTTCCTTTTTTTAATTGAACTACTGTTGACTTACAATATCGTTAGCTTTAGATGCAGAGCAAGGTTACTCTCATATATATATACATATATATACACACACATTCTTTTTCAGATCTTCTCCATTATAGATTACTACGAGATACTGAGCATAGTTCCCTGTGCTATTCTGTAAATTTTTCTTGTTCATCTATTTTATATATGGCAGTGTGTATCCGCTAATCTCATACTCCTGATTTATCCCCTGCCCTTTCCCCTTTGGTAACCCTAACAGAAACAGGCACACAGACATAGGGAACAAGCTATTTTTTAAAGCTTCTCTGTGAACTAAAATGGACAGCAATGGGCAAATTTAATTCAGGTGACCATCATATCTGCTATTGTGGGCAGGAATCCCTTGGAAAGAATGGAGCAGGCTTCACAGTCAACTCGAGAGTCAGAATGCAGTACTTGGGTAAGACCTCAAAAAAGACAGGATGATCTCAGTTCATTCCCAAGGCAAACCATTCAACGTCACTGTAATCCAGGTCTATGCCCCAACCTACAAGACCTTCTTGAACACACACACACACACACACACACACACACACACACACACACACACACACACACACGTCCTTTTCCTCATAGGGAACTGGAATGCAAAAGTAGGAAATCAAAGGACACCCAGAATAACAGCCAAGTTTGGCCTTCGAGTACAAAATGAAGCAGAGCAAAGGCTAACAGAGTTTTGTCAAGAGAACACCCTCTTCCAACAACACAAGAGACAACACTACACACGGACACCACCAGATGGTCAACACTGAAATCAGACTGATTATATTCTTTGCAGCCAAAGATGGAGAAGCTCTATACAGTCAGCAAAACAGGACCTGGAGCAGACTGTGGCTCAGATCATGAACTCCTTATTGGCAAATTCAGGCTCAAAGTGAAGAAAGGGAAAACCACCTGACCATTCAGGTATGACCTAAATCAAGTGCCTGATATTATACAGTGGAAGTGACAAACAGATCCAAGGGGTTATATCTGGTGGACAGAGTGCCTGAAGTACAACGGGTGGAGATTAGTAACACTGTACAGGAGGCAGTGATGAAGACCATCCTCAAGAAAAAGGCAAAGTAGTTGTCTGAGGAGACTTTACAAATAGCTGAAGAAAGAAGAGACGTGAAATCAAGAGAGAAAGGGAAAGATATGCCCAACTGAATGCAGAGTTATGGAGAATAGCAAGGAGAGATTAGAAGGCCTTCTTAACTGAACAATGCAAAGAAATAGAGGAAAACCGAATGGAAAGACTGGAGATCTCTTCAAGAAAACTAGATATCAAGGGAACATTTCATGCAAGGATGGGCACAATAAAGGACAGAAAGGCCAGGACCTAACAGAAGCAGAAGAGATTAAGAAGAGATGGCAAGAACACACAGAACTCTACAAACAAAAAACGTCTTAATAAACCGGATGGCCGTAATGGTGTGTTCACTCACCTACACCAGACATCCTGGAGTATGAAGGCAAGTGGGTCTTAGGAAGCATTACTAGGAACAAAGCTAATGGAGGTGACGGAACCCCAGCTAAGCTATTTCAAATCCTAAAACATGCTGCTGCTGAAGTGCTGCACTCAATGTGTCAGCAAATTTGGAAAACTCAGCAGTGGCCAGAAGACTGGAAAATGTCAGTCTTCATTCCAATCCCAAAGAAGGGCAATGCCAAAGACTGTTCAAACTACCACACAATTGCGCTCATTTCACATGCGAGCAAGGTTTTGCTCAAAACCCTTCAAGCGAGACTTTGGCAGTACATTGAACTAAGAACTTCCAGATGTACAAGTTGGGTTTCGAAGAAGCAGAGGAATCAGGGCTCAAATTTCCAACATTCATTGGATCATGGAGCAAGCACAAGAATTAAAAAAATATATCTACTTTATTTCACTGACTACATTAAACTCTTTGACTGTGTGGACCACAACAAACTAGAAAGTTCTTAAAAAAGATGGTAATATCAGACCACCTTACCTGTCTCCTAAGAAGTCTGCATGCAGGTCAAGAAATAACATTTAGAACCGAACATGGAACAATGGGTTCAAAATTGGGAAAGCAGTACAACAAGGCTGTATATTGTCACCCTGCTTATTTAACTTATATGCAGAGTACATCGTGAGAAACACTGGGCTGGAGGAAGCACAAGCCGGATTCAAGATTGCTGGGAGAAATATCAACAACCTCAAATATGCAGATGATACCACTCTAATGGCAGAAAGTGAAGAACTAAAGAGCCTCTTGATGAAAATGAAAGAGGAGAGTGAAAAAGTTGGCTTAAAGCTCAACATTCAAAAACAAGATCATGGCATCCAGTCCCATCACTTTATGGTCAATAGAAGCGGAAAAAGTGGAGGCAGTGACAGATTTTCTTTTCTTGGGCTCCAAAATCACTGCAGACAGCTATTGCATGAAATTAAAAGACACCTGCTCGTTGGAAGGAAAGCTATGACAAACCTAGATAGTGTATGTATTAAAAAGCAGAGACATCACTTTGCTGACAAAGGTCTATATAGTCCATGCTACGGTTTTTCCAGTAGTCATGTACAGATGTGAGACCGTAAAGAAGGCTGAGCGCCAAAGAACTGATGCATTGTAACTGTGGTGCTGGAGAAGACTCTTGACAGTTTCCTGGACTTCAAGGAGATCAGAACAGTCAATCCTAAAGGAAATCAACCCTGAATATTCATTTGAAGGACTGATCCTGAGGCTGAAGCTCCAATACTTTGGCCACCTGATGCGAAGAGCTGATTCACTGGAAAAGACCCTGATGCTGGGAAAGAATAAAGCGAAAAGCAGAAGAGAGAGGCAGATAATGAGATGGTTAGATACCATCACCGACTCAATGGACATTAATCTGCGCAAACTCCGCGAGACAGTGGAGGAAAGGAGCCTGGTGTGCTGCAGTCCATGGGGTCACAAAGAGTCAGACACGACTGAGGGACTGAACAACAATAAGGAACTTGGTATATAAATATCATTAGACAGAATAATTTTATTTCCTAACACATGGTGAAACAAAGATATTCAATATACACTTATCTTACATATTTATTCACAGATGACTTCCAAAATACAACCGCCTTGATTCTTAAGCGGGAGTTAAATGTTACCTTAGTTGACGTGGAAATGCTTTTGGATGGATAGCAGTGTGAATATACTGGATTGGTCACAGCAAAATTTGATTCATTAGATTGGTTCTATAAATTTAAAGCTTGAAAAAGCTACTACTTTCACATATAATGCTTTCAGGCAAATAGGATGTAGCAATTTCAGCTCGTATTCCAGAGAAACTTCCTTAGTTTTTCTGGTGATGGAACCACCATCACCGGCAAACAAGCAGCAGTGTCAGATCCCACCCCAGCAATTCCGACACTTGAGCTGCACTAGCTGCTACACCTCAGCCAAGGCAGTCTGACCCTAGAAGTCAAAGGAGAATAAAAGGCCTCCTAACTCCCATGGCGTCCAGTCTCACATGGCACACGGGGAGCACAGCCCACACAAGGGAGAGGCGCTGCAGAGCGGGCTCAGAAAAGCCTTCCGGAAGAGGCGACGCCTTCAGCGGGGCTGAGAAGGCTGGATATGTTGTGCTCAGTTGAACAGGGAGGAAGGAGTTTTTGACTAAGGGAAAAACAAAGATGAAGGCATGCAGACTTCAGGGAGGTCGGTAACACAAAAACAGATGTACCTAAGGTGATCTTTCAGAGTTTCTTTGTACAATGAAAGAAGAATCCTATGTAACTTCACGGTCCAAAATTTTAATTCAAACACAATAAACTGACTTTTTTTAAATCCCCACGGGAGCAAGTATATCAAAATAATCTTTCAGTTCAGTCGCTCAGTCGTATCCGACTCTTTGCAACCCCATGAATCGCAGCACGCCAGGCCTCCCTGTCCATCACCAACTCCCAGAGTTCACTCAGACTCACGTCCATCGAGTCTGTGATGCCATCCAGCCATCTCATCCTCTGTCGTCCCCTTCTCCTCCTGCCCCCAATCCCTCCCAGCATCAGAGTCTTTTCCAGTGAGTCAACTCTTCCCATGAGGTGGCCAAAGTACTGGAGTTTCAGCTTTAGCATCATTCCTTCCAAAAGAAATCCCAGGGCTGATCTCCTTCAGAATGGACTGGTTGGATCTCCTTGCAGTCCAGGGGACTCTCAAGAGTCTTCTCCAACACCACAGTTCAAAAGCATCAATTCTTCGGTGTTCAGCTTTCTTCACAGTCCAACTCTCACATCCATACATGACCACTGGAAAACCCATAGCCTTGGCTAGACAGACCTTAGTCAGCAAAGTAATGTCTCTGCTTTTGAATATGCTATCTAGGTTGGTCATAACTTTCCTTCCAAGGAGTAATCTTTAGGCAACTACAAAGAACGTGAGCAATACTACGGGGGAAATCTACGAGAAACGCTTCACCTTCCTAACTGTCCTGTGCAGGGCCCACCCCCGGCCACAGCATGAGCGCACTGGGAAGAGCAAGGACCCAAGTGACCAGGCATTCCAGTCCCTCCGACCAGCTGGACAACATGCACTAGCCAACAATCTCAGGGTTCTCCCTTGCAAAGAAAGGAACAAAACAAAATCCAACCTCAGAAGGCAAACCTTTTTTGAAAACAGGAATAGAGAAGAACCTCTTTTAATTGGTCTGTCAGAGGGTCCCTGTAACACACTGGCACAGACCCCATGCTTGCCCGCAGAGCATAACTCACCACCACCAAGCTCCTGGCTTGCTGCTGCTGCTGCTGTTTAGACGCTAAGCCGTGTCTGACTCTCGGCAACCACATGGACTGCAGCCCGCCAGGCTCCTCTGTCCATGGGATTTCCCAGGGTCCCATTGGAGTGGGTTGCCATTTCCTTCTTCACAGTTCATGGCTTATATGATATAATCCCACCACCAGAATGGCTTCTACGCTGAGCTTTCTCATGCGAAGCCCAAGGCTGACTGACACTGGAGAAACCGTCTGAATGTGCCCAGAAAAAGGACTCCTGAACACAAGCCGCGGGCACTAGGGTTTTCTCTTAGCGGGGGGAGCAGTGGTCATTTTAGGATGTGCTAGATCAAAAGCATTTGCCCTTGGGAAATAATGGTTGCGGTTTCACGGCTTCTTCCCCAGAGCTGTCAGGCTCTCCTGCAGCTGGGTATGGCCGTGGAACCAGGCTCCAGCAAATGGGGAGCAGGTTTCTGACACGAACCCTCTGGCCCTCCCTCCACCCTTTCTCCCACCGGCTGCCATGCACAGGCGCCACCGCCTCACACTCTGAGTACTAGGCTGGTACATCCTGGGGAGGGGGGATCTGGTGGGGGCAGGGCTCCCTGAAGATTGCCTGGAACCAGAGGTGGCACAAAGCATGAGAGAGGGAAAAACTGTCTTGTTTTAAATTGCTGGTACTTTGTAACTGAGTTACCTTAAAGCTTAAGCCAAGTTGAAACAGCTCTCACCAGAACGGCCAGTGGTCACTGTTCAACAGAACTCACACTGTCCAACAGCCCTCCCCTCCAAGCTGCTGCTTGCCCTGGGGAGGCAGGTTCCTGCAGTGCCAGCCTTTCATGTGGCCCAGAACCAGAGCTTCCTGATAGATGAGAAGGTGAAACGGCTACAGCAGTAAAAGAAACCCAATCCTGACACCAAAACAAAGACGATTCTCAGACAGTCCCTGCTGCCCCACCCCGAGAAAAGCCACCGATGATGGCAAGGGCCTGTGGTGGCTTTGGCCACATGCTGGGGCCAACTGACAAACGCCTGTACGAGAGCTGCCCCGAGGACAAGGAACCCAGAAACTGCCTTCTAGTTCGGAACCTACTGTTCTGCCTCGTAACTGCACATGCAGGGACAGGTCCCGTCCCATGCAGGGGACTGCCAGGACCTCCATCAGACACTGCAGGGAACCCAGAGCTCAGTCCAACACCAAAGATACTGCAGGGAACCCAGAGCTCAGCCCAACACCAAAGATACTGCAGGGAACCCAGAGCTCAGTCCAATACCAAAGACGCTGCAGGGAACCCAGAGCTCAGCCCAACACCAAAGACGCTGCAGGGAACCCAGAGCTCGACCCAACACCAAAGACGCTGCAGGGAGGACAAGGAGCGGAATTATCCTCCTCTTGAAAGACTGCCTGGAGGTTCCTCAGGCATGGATACACGGCTCCTTCCCAGGATTGACTGAAACAGCCATCTTCCTGCCCTGCCCAGAGTCCTGCAGCGCGGTGGCCAAGTGCAGAGCTCTCGAAGACCCAGAAGAGGGCTGTTTTCTGTCATGCTTTGCGCTGCCTCTAGTTTCAGACTGGGTCCTTTTTCCTAGTCAGTCTTGGGAGAAAGGAGTCCAGAAAGGTTACAGCAGTGGGGGAGAGAGATCTGCTAAATTCCCAGGTCCTGGAGTCACTGGGACCCCAGCTGAGACCAACCCTCGAAAGGCGGAAGCGACTAGCTAGATGAGGACACGAGATTATCTGAATCACGTGGCCAGAATTTCTGTTTCCACTACTATAGAATTAAGGTAACACGCCTCAGTCCACGGTGAGGATTGAAACACAGGTACAGAGCTGTGCAAAGTGCCTGGGGATGTAGGGAGAGGGTGGGGGTGTCAGCTCTAAAGTCAGCAGAAATGGCCAAGATTCATGTTCTGATTTCCATGGACTCTCCAGAAGCAAATCAGGGCAAGACCGAACTACGCTTCAGAACTGTGTGTACTGAGGAGGAGGGTGGCGGCGGAGGCTGAGCTGCTTCCAACCATCCCAGGGAGCTGACAGCTCCAGGCTGTTAGCAGTAGTCGCCTCCCTTTCAGTTCAGCCCAGGGAACTTAATTGTTCTTAATTATACAGATGCCACTCATATGCAAATAGTGCATGAAGGGCTTTCCTTTTAAATTGTAATTTTTCTTTCTTTTCTTGAGGCACTGAAGTGTTACTGCTGAAGACGTTAGAGAAGAAAGAATGGCCCAGAAGTGCCCGGGCCCAGGAGGCAGGCCCTGGGCACAGGCCGCCCTCCCTTTGTGCGGCCCTTGGGCTGGGTCCCCTCCCATGGTCCCGGCCTGCCAGGGTCTTGTCTCTTTAACTCTTTCCCCTCTCCTCCCAGCATTCTCCAGCCCAGACCAAGCACCAAGTGAAGCCCACAGAGGTCCCAGAGCCCAGTGGAGAGGAGGGGAAGTCTAGACAGCGGGCCACAAGGTACCTTCAGCCAGTCAACCCTTCTATAAATGAATACCAACTGCAAAGGAGAGCGCTCCAGTAAAAACTGTTCTTAAGATAATAATAGCAACATGGGGGAAAAAAAAAAAGCTGACAACAAGTAAATAAAAGGAAACACAACTGTCCTGTGCAGTATGATTACAATGAAAGACTTACAAGGGAAAATGAGCAGGCAATTACTCAAATACTAACTGGCCACGTTAGGATGGGGGAAGATCAGCAACGCTTCCCTCACCCCACCCCATATTCCAAATTTGTTACATGGAGCAATGTCTTTGAGAATATTAACAATTTTCAGTTATGTGCTTTTAGAAAACTCAAGAGCAACAGGAAGGTACATTCTTATTAAAAACAACTTGAAATTACTTTTTTTTTAATCAAGTAACGCATTTTCACGTTCACAAGCTACTGAAAAACTAACAGAAGTTTCAGCTCCCAGTGTCCTGTTACTTTGCTCCATTTTCCTGTCTCTCCAGGCTCTGCCTCCTCCACCACCCCTTTCAGAGACCCCCAGCCTTCAGCCGCCGGCCTTCTTCCCCATCTACAACCACCCACTGGCTGATGTGATCCAGTCTCCAAGCTCCGTCACCTGAAATTACATCTCCAGCTCAGCCCTCCTCTCTCCAATCCCAGCTTTCCAGCTGCCCACCCACACACAGGTCTACTACCAGCAGAAGTAGTTTAGTAACTAAGTCAAGTCACCCTCTTGCAACCCCATGCCAGGCTCCTCTGTCCACAGGATTTCCCAGGCAGGAATACTGGAGTGGGTTGCCATTTCTTTCTGCAGGAGATCTCCCTGACCCGGGGATCGAACCTGGGTCTCCTGCACTGAGGGGCGATTCTTTTCCACCTGAGCCGCCAGGGAAGCCCAGCGGTCTCCTGAGAATTCTCAAAGACACTAAAAACAAAACCCTCCACTGCGGCATTGACAGCCATCCCGGCTCAGCTATTCCAGCCAAGAATCTGGAAACCATCTTGACTGCTCTCTCCACCCTACACTCCACATCAATCTACTGGAAATCCTGTGAGCTCTGGTGCAGAGCAAATCCAGAACCACACCACCTTCCCACCTCCACCAGGCCTGGACACTTGACCACTGACTGCAATCAAGGGACCTCAAGTGGCCTCCCCACAGTGCAGGTCAACGCCAACCAGGACGGCCTTTCAGAACCGAACTCAAGAGTCTCATGGCTCTGCTCAAAGGCCCAGTGACTCCCCACTCACTGGTCTCACGAGCCATCACCCTGGGCTGCTGCTGCTGCTGCTAAGTCACTTCAGTCGTGTCCGACTCTGTGCAACCCCATAGAGAGCAGCCTACCAGGCTCCCCCGTCCCTGGGATTCTCCAGGCAAGAACACTGGAGTGGGTCGCCATTTCCTTCTCCAACGCATGAAAGTGAAAAGTGAAAGTAAAGCCGCTCAGTCGTGTCCGACCCTTCGCCACCGCATGGACTGCAGTGACTCTCCTTCAGTTTGCTCCCTCTTCGGTAGGTTCTGCTATAGCCCACAGTCTTCCGGCTGCCCTGGGACCACTCCAGGCACAAACACCCATCTCACAAGGCCTGTACACCGGCCATTCTGTCTGGAACATTCTTTTCCCAAGGAGCCTCATGGCGCTCTCCTTCACCTCCTCAATCTTTGGAAAAGCTCACCTCTTTAATAAGCCCCGACACCCTGTTTATGACGACAGCTCCCACCCTTCCTCTTATCTGCCCCATTTTTTCCGCTTTCTCCACACTACATATCACCTTCCAAAAGCCATACAATTCAGCTGTTCCTTATATTCAGGTTCGCTGCCTCTTTCCCACACCCAGACTGCAAGATGACAGGGGTTTTGGTCTGTTTCGTGCGGAATTGAACATTCTTAGGCATTGCCTTTGAGATTGGAATGAAAACTGACCAAAAAATGCTTAAACTACTGCACAACTGCACTCATCTCACACGCTAGCAAAGTAATGATCAAAATTCTCCAAGTCAGGCTTCGATAGTACGCGAACCAAGAACTTCCAGAGGTTCAAGCTGGATTTAGAAGAGACAGGGGAACCAGAGATCAAACTGCCAACATCTGCTCGATCATAGAAAAAGCAAGAGAGTTTCAGAAAAACAGCTACTTCTGCTTCATTGACTACACTAAAGTCTTTGACTGTGTGAATCACAAGAAATTGTGGAAAATTCTTCAAAAGATGGGAATACCAGACCGCTTTACCTGCCTCCTGAGAAATCGGTATGCAGGTCAAGAAGCAACAATTAGAACTGGACGTGGAACAATGGACTGGTTCCACATTGGGAAAGAAGTACATCAAGGCTGTATATTGTCACCCTGCTTATTTAACTTACATGGAGAGTACATCATGCAAAATGCCAGGCTGGATGAAGCACAAGCTGGAATCAAGATTGCTGGGAGAAGTATCAACAACTTCATACATGCAGCTAACACCACTTTTATGGCAGAAAGCAAAGAGGAACTAAACAGCCTCTTGATGAAAGCGAAAGACGAGAGTGAGAAAGCTGGCTTAAAACTCAACATTCAAAAAACAAAAAGCATGGCATCCAGTCCCATCACTTCATGGCAAATAAACGGAGAAACAATGGAAACAGTGACAGACTTTATTTTCCTGGACTCCAAAATCACTGCAGATGGTGACTGCAGTCATGAAATTAAAAGACGTTTGCTCCTTGGAAGAAAAGCTATTACCAACCTAGACAGCATATTAAAAACCAGAAATATTAGTTTGCTGACAAAGGTCCATCTAAGCAAAGCTATGGTTTTTCCAGTAGTCATGTACAGTCTAGTCCAGAGAGCTGGACCATAAAGAAAGCTGAGCGCCGAAGAATTGATGCTTTTGAACTGTGGTGTTGGAGAAGACTCTTGAGAGTCCCTTGCACTGCAAGGAGATCCAACCAGTCAATCCCTAAAGGAAATCAGTCCTGAATATTATTTGGAAGGACTGATGTTAAAGCTGAAACTCCAATACTTTGGCCACCTGATGTGAAGAACTGATTCATTGGAAAAGACCCTGATGCTGGGAAACATTAAAGGCAGGAGGAGAAGGGGACGACAGAGGATGAGATGGTTCGACAGCATCACCGAGTCAAGACATGAATTTGAACAAGCTCCAGGAGTTGGTGATGAACAGGGAAGCCTGTCGTGCTGCAGTCCACAGGGCTGCGGAGAGTCGGACATAACTGAGCAACTGAACTGAACTTGTGTGGAATTGTGTCTCAAGAATTTAGAGAACAGTTGCTCAATCACATTTATTACACAGGTGAAAAAGTCTTCAACCCGTGTCATGGATCTTTAAAACCACAATCCAAGCCTCAGAATATCTTTTTAATTATCCAGTTAAAGTTAGCCTCACCAAAATATACCAGAGACCACAGGAAATGTCATGAAAAAAGGTTTCTCAAATTTCAATGTAAGCCTTGACCATATCAAATTTTAAATGTGTGAAAGAGAGGGGAAAAACAGCTACGTATAGAATAGTTTTTAAAAACCAATGGCAGGTAAGTTACATTTTTTTATTCACCTTAAAAAGAAACAAAAGTCAGATCCAATCAAGCCAAGGGTATACAAATTACAGTGACTTACTAAATTACAAACGCTATACTTGTTAATAGGACTTCCCTGTAGCTTAGACGGTAAAGCATCTGCTTACAATGCGGAAGACCAGGGTTCAATCCTGGGTTAAGAAGATCCTCTGGAGAAGGAAATGGCAACCCACTCCAGTACTCTTGCCTGGAAAATCCCATAGACAGAGGAGCGTGGTAGGCTACAGTTCATGGGGTCGCAAAGAGTCGGACACGACTGAGCGACATCACTCACTCACTCACTCATACTTGTTAATAAAATGCTGAGACAACTAGGACATTTTTTAAAAAAGAAAGGATCTTGAGTCTATTGAGAAAAATAAGGCCTTGAACCAGGCACTGTAACGTGGAAAGATTAAGCCAGGACTGTACGAGATCCCATCTGTTAACCCCCGGTTGGGAAGGATCTCTGGGAAGCAGCATCCCAGGCCTGGGCCTGTTAAAATTGTCTGACTAAGGCCTTGAAGCAGCAAGAGGCCTGAGATGGCAATTCTGGTTCCACTGTTTGAATGAGTGGATTCATAATCCCAGAATGAAGAAATAATCCAAAACCTACAGTGTTTAGGAGAGAAGGCAATGGCACCCCACTCCAGGAGTCTTGCCTGGAAAACCCCATGGACAGAGGAGCCCGGTAGGCTGCAGTCCATAGGGTCGCTAAGAGTCGGACACGACTGAGCGACTTCACTTTCCCTTTTCACTTTCATGCACTGGAGAAGGCAATGGCAACCCACTCCAGTGTTCTTGCCTGGAGGATCCCAAGGCTGGGGGAGCTGGTGGGCTGCCGTCTGCGGGGTTGCAGAGTCGGGCACAACTGAGGCGACTCAGCAGCACCAGCACGGTGTTTGGGGACTTCTCTGGTGGTCCAATGGCTACAACTCCACACTCCTAATACAGGGGGCCCAGGTCTGATCCCTGGTCAGGGAAGTAGATTCTGCAAGCCCCAACTAAAGACCTCGTGTGCCCCAACTAAAAGTAACAAACAAACAAGGGATTCCCAAAGGGAGCAACCAAGACCTGGCACAGCCAAATTAAGACAGAAAACGCACAGCACTTACAGACAGCAGGCGCGCGGGCACACGGGCGAGCTGAAGCGAGCACATCTCAGCCGCACTTCTGCTTCCGCAGGTGCGCCCCAGGGTCAAGGCCCGGTGCAGAGATGCGGCCCCACAGCCACATCCAGCCCCCAGCTACCATGGGGGCAAATGCGGCCAACATGGGGGTGAGAGGCCTGAAGGGTGGAGAGAAAGTCTCTGACTCTGCTTATTCCAGAAGCCATCATCTGTCCTTCTTTAGGCTACGAGAACAAATTCTTTTTAGTTCGAATCTTGTCACTTGAGACTAAAACGACCCCAGCTAATCGTTAGATAAACCCAGTAACTAAAATCTAATTTATGAGACTGGGTCCAAAAATAAGGAATGCAGGTAACCTCTGAAACATTAAAATATCTGTTATTGTTATTTATGAAAACAAATGCTTTCTGAGAAATAGGGTGACTGGGCAAAAGGTCTAAGAAAAACGGCATCTCGATCCAAAAAAAAGTGTTCCTTAAAAAGCACAAACTATATTTTCTTTATAAAAGCACCACAGCTTCTTTTGAGCGACAGACACTGCAAAATTAGACTGTGGTGGTGGCTACCTGTATTAGAATAGCTGCACTTTCTGGATGGGTGAACTGTAGGCTATGTGCATTGTATCTCAATAAAGCCGTTTCAGGGGGGGAAAAAAGGGGACGTGCACACATTAGAAGGCAAGGCCAGCCTCCTAATTCCATCTTTCTGTCAGGATTCAGAAGGGAAGGAGGCCATTTCTGCAGACACATCTTCTCAAACACGGAAGCCCCACAACACAAGCTCATTTCCTCTCTGTGCACACAGATGCCTCCTATACAAAATGAAAATGCCATATGTAGATGCCTCTGATTAGCACGTCCACGTTTCTCATTATTATGCAGCACTCTGTAACAAGCTGCAGTTAATGCCTGCCTATTATCCAAGTGCAAAATCATTCTGCCTAATTTCAAGCAGTCTGACAGCTGCAGGGGAAGAACAGCCTTGCCCTTCAGTGGAGGCCATCTGACATACAACCCCTGCCGCTGCAAGGACCCCAATTATCTAGGGCTCATCAATTGCAATCAAGCAGGCACTCTCAGACTTCATTTGCTGTCATGGGCCTTCCAAATGCCAGCATGAGAAGATGAAGAGAAAGGCAGAAATTAGGCCTGGAGCAGTTTGGGGGCAGAGGGGTTGTTTTTGGTGGCTCCTTTTTTTTTTTTTGGCGTGGGGGCGGGTAGGATGCACAGGTGGTAACGAAATCTAACAAGAGCGGAACAAGTGCCTCCACCGAGCAGCGCCGGCCCCTGCTGTGTCCGCCGCCATCCTCATCTTCCGTGGCCTGGCCTCCAGGGCCCAGTGAACTCCAGTGCCACGCAGTGACTCTCAATTTGCCAGTTTTCCAAATAATCCTATGGCCTCTCCTCCGAGGAGGCATTTCCGTATTTCAAATACTCTCCATTGTGGTTTTCCTTTAACTATAAACAGAGATAAGAAAATACACTAACTACTTTATACAATAAGCCGGGGGATTATACTGTGACATGCCAGTTACTACAATAACTACACTGCATATAAAGTATTACACTTTTAACTCTCGTGACAAACAACTCAATTTTCATTCTGTGTCCAGGAACACTCTTTCCAAAACCTCTACTTCTTTACTTTCCTAGTAACAAAAGAAGGAAATCCTGTATATTCCACACTAGAAATACTGCCACATTCTGGCACTAGTTACAGAATTAATCCATTTGAATCCAAGAAAAGGTAAATCCCCTGTAGTGAAATTTTAAAATGTGTAGCTCCTGAACACTTCCTCCCTTTTAAAAAGAATCATCGTGAGCACCAGATCATGGAGTCAAGAAATTATTTAGTCCACTGGAATTCAACCTGGCTACCTGTCAGGATAACCAGGAACAGCTTTTTAAGATATGGATTCCAGAAACTTCCCAAATGGACCAGCCGTTAGCTAGCTGCCTGGTCAGGAAGCTAAGATCCCACATACCTCGTGGCCAAAAAGCCAGAACTTTTAACAACTGAAACAATATTGTAAATATTCAATAAAGACTTTAAAAATGGTCCACATTAAAAAAAAAAAAAAAAAACTTTTTTTAAAATAAACTAAAATACGAATTCCAGGAATCCACTACTTCCTCCTGAATTGGAATCTCTGGGGAAAGAGCCTGGCAATCTGTTTCGGGAGTAACACCCCCAAGCAATCCACTGCCCCTGCGCCCTCTAGGAGCACAGGTGTCATGCATTTGGAAACCACATATCCACTCATCCATCTGTCTGTGGCTTATTCCAGAATCCACTCAGCGTACTTCTGTTTCCAATGTGGTTTATCCCCATTATGTTGATAAAATATTTCTATCTCAGCAAAAGTCAGGTTGCAGGAAACAAGCTAGCTGTTTTATGCAGAAAGGGATTTTAACGTAGGGAATCAAGTGCTCACGAGATCACTGAAAGGTTCAAGAGGGAAGGCTCGAGGCTGGGCTTCCAGAAAGGAGCCCCAGAGCAACCGGAAACCACCCTGCCGTGGGCGCTGGCCTCTGTCCCACAGGGAAGGTGGAGACCCCATCTAGGGAGGTCGTCCTGGAACCACTGAGTCAGGAGCACCCAGGACTTGACCGCCACCGGCTGTCCTACACCTGACGGCCACTGAGTCGGAACGTGGGAAGAAGCACTCGCTCGAATGCTCCAGAGGCTGAACTCAAATGGGTTGGACACAACTGCACTCAGGGGTCCTCAGAATTGCGCCCAGCAGGCCAGCCCACTCTGAGCAGAGGCCCGCACCTCTAACACACACACAGCAGTCACCACCAAGCAGTCTCCCTCCCCTCTGCAACCTCCGCAGGCCTCTCTCCTTTCCATTTCTCCCTCCTGTGGGGACAATGCGCACTCCACTACTGTGCCTAATGATACCTTTTGAATTTCTTCTTCTACGATTCAGCTCATAATGCAGTCAGGAGATCTTTTAGGGTTCTGATTTTTATCACTCAATAAGCTGACTCTTGGTCCCCAAACTCTGTCATGCAACAAATTAATGATATAACATTGAAGAGATAGAATTAATTTTTAAAACATACTAACTGCTACTAAACATACATACTAATTTCACTGGGAAATTGTAACAATCGCATTATCAATATCTGCCCACCCAGCCTTTTTTACACGGTTATTTTCTGGACCATATGTCCAAAAGAGTATGAGATGTTACAAATGCATAAAAGCCCCTGACCACAAACAAGGAGTTGCTATTCTTACAGGAGCGGCAGAGACTTAAGAAAAAAGAAGAGCAGAAACAGCAAGAATTTTAAGTGCTGCAAACAGAACACCTGACACCAGTGTGAACCGTGAACTACTCAGACTCGAAATAATGACGGCGGTTCTCTTCTTCAAGCATGGTTTCGTGAAATGAACATATGGTAACATCTTGTGTAACAGCCCACAGAGTCCATTTTTGCAATCAGATCTTACTTAATTCAATACACCGTGTGAATTCAAAACGTGGGCATATGTCAGCTTCGAAAACTCTCCCACAGTTAACCTGGATGGGGTGAGGAGGCAAGGGAGGTCTTCTGAGCAAATGAAATCATTCCTAACTCAGGCAGCAAGCGTTCGTTATGTGCATGGTAAATTCTGATTTGTCTTCTCTAATGAGTAAGATTAATTTGGTACCTTATTTTTACCCGCATTAAGACTCCCCCTCTGAGGATTCAGTCTTCCCTTCTCACTGGTTTTTCACCTCTTTCAACCCACTCCCTTCCAAAGCAGCCGCCTGTTTCTAAATGAGTCCACACAGCTCTCTTCCGCTGCGTCCTTATTTCCGGTAAGTGGAAACACACACCGGGTAAGTTCTCTTCAAGGTGCGACTGAAGAGGAGGAAGGCCCACACCCACAAACGTTTGCTAATTTAAGTGGAAATTTTACTTTCATTTCTCTTGTAAGTGGATTCCATCCCACCTACCACACTTTAGAAGCATGCTGTATGCAATGTCCTTAAATAGAAAATTCAAAGTAATCATTTCTTTTACTACTGGCAAGTACCACCAACTGTATATGGAACATTTCCATTTTATACAGATGAAAGTCAAAGTTCACAGATGCTAAATTCAGTGTAATTTCTCAGAAGCACCAAGATAAAATTAATCACAAAATATCCCAGAAATCGGGCTTCCCAGCTGTCGCAGCAATAAAGAACTCATCCACCAACGCAGGAGATGGAAGAAACACAGGTTCAACCCCTGGGTTGCAAAGATCCCTTGGAGTAGGAAATGGCAAGCCACTCCAGTATTCTTGCCTGGAGAATCCCATGGACAGAGGAGCCTGGTGGGCTACAGTCCACTGCGCCAGAAAGGGTCAGACACGACTGAGCACCTGGGCACACACACACATCCCAGAAATCACGAATGATCACGCAACAGGCCACAGTGGTGTCCGAGCCCTCTGGACAGTCAGGGCAAAGGCATGCCTCCTCACCCCCCAGGCCACACTAAACGGAGTCTGCCCGCAGAAAGAGCAAGAGTGTGGCCTCACGTGACCCACAGCACACACGTCAGATAAGAAACCCTACCGCGTTCCGACAGGATCCAGCCGCACTCTCCCAGGAGGGCTGGCTCCCCCACCCCCTACATCCCTCACCCTCAGCCCCCTCACCCCCAGCCCAGCAAGCCCTCTTCTTCCCGCACTCTACTGGGCTCAGAAACTCCAGACCTGAGGCCTATGCTGTAACCAAACTCTGATACCAACACTCTATGAGACAGGCCTAGGAAGGAGCCAAGAGACAAGACCAGTGCTTTCAAAGAAGAAAGAGGGGGAACGCAGGAGAAAATGGGCATGAGAAAGGTTATTTCCTCACGCTCTGAAGTCAGTCTTCCCTTCCCTATCTGCGTTTAAGCCAACACTTCTTCTCACTGGTGATGGCCTGGTTGTTTTTCCACCCAGAGGCTTCCCCTACCCCTCCACAGGTGGATGGTGGGTCAGCATTCCTGCAAACAGTCTGCACACTCTGTTTTTAAAACCAGTCCTCTTTTCTCAATATTTTAAAACAGCCACATGATTTTCTCCAGTCCCTGGAAAAGGATACACTAAATATAAAACTTAGGGCTTTCAACCCACGCAAATCTACCGAAGCCAAGTGCTAGGAGCCCAGGTCCGACTTCCTCTCTGTTCTGTTCTCACAGCCTAGATTCTTTCAATAAATTTCCATCTTTACAACTAAATAATACACTCTTTGAAGAGGCAAGCTCCAACCTGTTTTATATTATCTAAGGCCAAAATCTGAAAGTGAGCGAGGCTTACTTATTTCACCCCCAGTTCTAAAAACCCACAGGTACCACACTGCCGTCCCTCTCACAGACACCGAGCTCGTGGGAAGGGCCGTCCCAGGCACACAGGCGGCGGCCACGAGCACCAAGGACACCCAGCCCAGACCGCAGGGCAGACCAGCCGCTCACGCAGCGGTTCAGCAAACGTTGAAACACATGGGACCGAAACTCAAAGAAGCCTCTCAAGTTGCAAAAACATGGTGCCAAAGAGATGAAGCTAAAGAGCAATAACTGCAGGATGTCCATGGAAGAAGGGAGGGCTAACGCGGGGAGAGCGGTGGGTGCTGTCTGGGCAGGCACCCTGTGCCGGTCCCCCAGGCAGCCCACGGAGGGCGGGCACCTCCCGGACAGCGGGTCTTAACAAGGCCACCCTCCACGGGGACAGTCCCCGCCTCCCAGAGGAGCACAAAGCCAATCACATCTCCCCACAGGACCTCCAACAGGGAAACGGCACAGAGTCACAGCCTGGCAAAGGCACCGAGCACACACGCAGGGCACGGCTGCACGAGACCTTCAACACAGCCACAGACCCTCTAAGCAACAGGCAGCGGCGAAAAGCAAGCCCAAGAGTCTGTGTCAGGGTGACCTGACACACCCCAGGGTCTGAATCTCTCCTTTGCCATGCCAGGAAATGGACACCCAGAGGGTCACTTGCCCACGGTCAGGAATCCAGTCAAAAGCCAACTGGGAAACAAACCCCACGCCTCCTGCACACCCGTCATATACGGCCAGAAAAGCTTCTCCTCTTTACAAAAGTCCCTGGAGACAGGCAACACACACACACACACACACACACACACACACACACACACACACACACACACACACCCCACACACACCACACACACACACACACACACACACACCATTATTTATGCTGTCTCCAAAATAAGACACACATAAATAAAAACATAATTCCCACATAACACACTTTCCCTGCCAACCATGTCAGCCATTAGAAATTACGTATCTGTGCACGTGTTACTAGCTACCGCTTCTGCTTTTGGCAGTTTTTCAAAGTTACAGAGTATTGGGAGAAGGCACGTGTGGAGCAGCCCTGGCTTCTGGCTATTTCTCCTGCCGGGGAGAGGTGTGTCCTCCCCAGGACCTGCATGTGACCCGAGGCAGGCCCAGCAGAGCCCTCTGTGGGACCACAAGCACTGGGAGGGAACTCTCGGGATGTGAAGCTTTACCTGGCACAGCCAGCGGCCAAGCTCCCCACCAGACTTTCTGCGGGAGAGCCTGAAAAAGTCCAACAGGAGTGAAGCGTATGGAGAGACAGACAGTCCCACACCTAGAGTAAGGCGTGCAGGTTAGGCAGTGCTAATGAGGAGTGAAGGGGACAATTTCTATCCCTGTGGTTCTCTTCTGAATTACCTAATCCTGTTACAACAGACGTGACTTCTGTAATGAGAAGTGCAGGGAGAACCTCCGTCATGAAGTAAGGGCAGGGCTGACTCTTGATGGGGCTGGCCTCTCCTTCCTGATTGCCTAAGACCGCCTCTGATTGGCTGGAACCCGGGATATCTCAAGGGGTAAAAAACGAAACTTTCCGCATAATGTTGGCTGCAGGACCCGGCGACAGCTTCTTTGCTGGGTGTGGCACCCATTCAGACATAAATTTTAATGTTAACACTAGCTAACTGCAGATCTTTTTCCACAGAGCTATTGGTAATAGTATGTTAACTAATGATCACCTGGAAATTCAACTATAAAACCTGAGGGTAATTAGAAGTATGCAACCAACCTCCTTTCTGACTGCTCTCCCCAGAGCACCCTTCAGAGCAGGGAGCCAACTGACTCTGCAAAGGTCAGACTTTGCATTCCTAAACCTCAGTTCCTCTTCCTCAATGACTTCCCCACCTTTTCACACCAAATCTTACCTTTAGACTTGCATCAAATCTGGTTTTCTCCTACACAAGGAAGGGATGCTTTTCCTTCAAATTTTGAATTTTTTACTTACCATCATGCCTCTCTCCCAGCTCATTCCTGAGGTTACTCTGCCCTTCTCCAGCCTTAGGCAAACCACCTAACCTCACGTCTCATAGAAGGAGTCCCGTTCAACACACAGCAACGGAGACAAACAGAGGAAATCCCTAAATTCCACCAATACGTCTACTCAGGCAGCAACATCATGCTGGCAGCTTTAATTAATGTAGTTTGCCAACAACTGGCATAGTATTTGGGAATTACATCCACAGGAAACTACTTCAGGTCTTACTCTGGCATGAAACGCTAAAGAGACAACAAATGTCCAAGGGGAAAAATACAGGTAATGCCGCAGTCACGTAGTTTTCTTTTTTTAAGACCAAAGAAAGCACAGTATCTCAGAAGTATTACACAATGGTTAAGGCAACAGACAAAGCCACGAAAACCTACTCAATCCTTCAGTCCTGTAAAGTCTAACCACCAAGTACCAGAGGGGGCTAAGGGGAAACCCGGAGCCCAGAGCCCTGCAGGGGCCTCGGGGATTTCCTCTGATTTCTCTAAACCACCAAAGGCAACTAGACGCAGGGCCTCAGGCAAACCCAGGGCAGAAAGGGGCCCGTGGGAAGTGAGAGTGACAGGACGGGGGAGGAGGCAGCGTGGTGGGGCAGTAGGGAACACGTTGCAGAGAAAGGGGAAGCCGCTTACCACGGGCTGGGACTTCAACCTACGTGCAGGGCCTCAACTGGGACTCGAACCCAGTCAAAACCCACAGTACCTGGTTTCAGGACCTAAGGTAGCCATCACAGAAAGAATTCAGGGAGAGACAACTTGATGTCCCATCACAGAAAGAATTCAGGGAGAGACAAAGCGATAGGTAAGAAGCAAATCTATTCAGAGTCAGAGAGAAGGGCACTCGACAGACAGTGTGAGCCATCGAAGAAGGCGAGTGCAGCAGCTGCGGAACGTGGCAGTGGTTACTGTCCACAGGCTGGCTGAGTTCATATGCCAATGAGTGGGAAGGTTCCAGAAAAGAGAGTTCCAGAAAAACATCTATTTTTGCTTTATTGACTATGCCAAAGCCTTTGATTGTGTGGATCACAATAAACTGTGAAGAATTCTGAAAGAGATGGGAATACCAGACCACCTGACCTGCCTCTTGAGAAACCTGTATGCAGGTCAGGAAGCAACAGTTAGAACTGGACATGGAACAACAGACTGGTTCCAAATAGGAAAAGGAGTACGTCAAGGCTGTATATTGTCACTCTGCTTATTTAACTTATATGCAGAGTACATCATGAGAAACGCTGGACTGCAAGAAGCACAAGCTGGAATCAAGATTACCAGGAGAAATATCAATAACTTCAGATATGCAGATGACACCACTTTTATGGCAGAAAGCAAATAAGAACCAAAGAGCCCGTTGATGAAACAGAAAGAGGAGAGTGAAAAAGTTGGCTTAAAGCTCAACATTCAGAAAACGAAGATCATGGCATCTGATCCCATCACTTTATGGCAAATAGATGGGGAAACAGTGGAAACAGTGCCTGACTTTATTTTGGGGGGCTCCAAAATCACTACAGATGGTGACTGCAGCCATGAAATTAAAAGATGCTTACTCCTTGGAAGAAAAGTTATGACCAACCTAGATAGCGTATTAAAAAGCAGAGACATTATTACTGTCAACAAAGGTCTGTCTAGCCAAGGCTATGGTTTTTTCAGTAGTCATGTATGGATGTGAGAGTTGGACTATAAAGAAAGCTGAGCACCAAAGAATTGATGCTTTTGAACTGTGGTGTTGGAGAAGACTCTTGAGAGTCCCTTGGACTGCAAGGAGATCCAACCAGTTCATCCTAAAGGAGATCAGTCCTGAATATTCAATGGAAGGACTGATGCCGAAGATGAAACTCCAATACTTTGGCCACTTGATGCAAAGAGCTGACTCATTTGAAAAGACCCTGATGCTGGGAAAGATTGAAGCCAGGAGGAGAAGGGAACAACAGAGGATGAGATGGTTGGATGGCATCACCGACTCAACGGACACGGGTCTGGGTGAGCTCTGGGAGTTGGTGATGGACAGGGAGGCCTGGCGTGCTGAGGTTCATGGGGTCACAAAGAGCAACTGAACTGAACTAATGAGTGGGAGGACTATTCCAACTATTTTAGGGAAGGGGGCGGAGATTTCTGGGATCTGGCGACCGCCCACTCCGTGGTCTTTTAACAGTGCCTTGGAACTGCCATGGCACCTCTGGGTGGGTCATTTCACCTGCTGATTGAGGATCAAGGTCTAGTCTTGCCTGCCACCTTGGTTCCATTTGATTCTAACTGGTTTACGCTGTGTCTGGGCTATGCCATTCTTTCAAAAGTTGTGCCCTGCCCCTTCTCTCCCGTTACAAAGGGTGGAGGAACAGAAGTGGGCGTGCTGTTAGCCAGGAAACCTGGGACCAACCACCTGGGCAGGCTCTCCTATCACTGAAAAAACATCTGTTAAAGGCACTCAGAGAGGGGCCGAGGGTACAAAAATTTTAAAGTAACAGAAGGATCTTGCTGTGAAAGACCTTCATTGAGTGGGTGGAGACAAGCCAGATACTGATACTCGGGCAGGTGGAAGGCAGAATGTTTCAGCAGGAGTCAGGGGCTGGGGGAGGCCACCCCCAAGCCCCAGGGAGGAGCAGCGCACCCACCTCGATTCCATCATGCCGGGCCCCTTCCTCGCCCTGGGGTCCCGCACAAGGCCTCCCTCCCAGCCCGCCCCCGCCTCCGAGGCCTCCTAAGACTCACACACAGTGAAAGCCAGCGCATCTCTTTACTACAAACTCAGGAACTTCGAAAGTTGAAATTAAAGGGCACAAAACAGGAACTCAAAAGCCACAAGCTGAAGCTTCAAAGGTGAGAATGTCCCGTTTCAGACAAGGCGGTTGAGGGTTCCCACTCCTCGGCTCCACGCTCTCCCCGCCGCCGACACACGCTCGATTCCCCCATCCTCACGACTGGAGAGCCCCCCTGTCCCCTCGCGGCCCCCCATCGGACAGGGAGCAGGGCCCAGGGACGTGCATGAGGTGATCAGTGCCCTGCTCTAAGACACAGCCTCAGTGGAAGCACACACACCGAGTCAGGCTAGGTAGGACAGTTACGGTGTTGTTGAAAAACCAAAAGAAACCTGCGTTTCTTCTGTAATAAAAGTAAGAAAGAACAAAAGGAGACCAAGAGCAAAACAAAGCACACAGGCTTCAGCGCGAGTGACCCTGAGGAGCGAAGCCAGGCCCGAAAGGATAAACACCGCCCACTCCACGAAACTCGTGGCAGTTGGCGTGGCCACACTCATCGCGATGCACAGCACAGGGGTGGTGTCAGGGCTGGGGTCGGGGAATGGGGAGCTAGTGTGTAGAAAGCAGAGCTGCAGGTCTGCAAGAAGCAGAGAGTCCCGTGGATGGGTGGTGGCGGCTGCTCCACAGTGGGAACGGACTTAATGCCACTGAATGATCACAATGGCAAACTCTGTATTACACATTAAATATACTGGGTCACTACTAAGTAAGTTTTGAAAAGGAACAAGCTTCAGGAATTTATTGTCCACCTGAATTTAATGTATTTTTCGAGTCATGCACAATGCTTCTAGCAGTTATCAAGGAGAGTACCTAATTCCTAACCAGAATGTCAAGGGTGGACGTGTGCACTGAGCAAGACCTGCCTGAAAGGCCAGGACCCAGACTCTTCCCTGAAGCAGCAGCCAGCCCCTTCCCCGCAAGGGGCACCGGCACCATCACCCTCAACACGGCCGCCGCCACCATCTGCTGAATCCCCAGTACACAGGAGCCTGATCCACGTTCTCTCCACACCCAAAATCAGCGAGAAGAGCGGGCACGGCCCCCAGACTACGCAAACAGAAACGAGGCCTGAGACGACACAGCCAAGAGAGCCTGCAGCCTGCGTACTGCCCACCTGGGCCCAGCTGCTTCCCAGCGTGGACCCCCATCACCCTGTCACCCCCGAGTCACATACCCAGAACTGGCTTCCCAGGGTGGACTGCAAGGATCTCCACCCCCTCCTCCCACTGAAACCGCTCTACACCTGCAGGAAGCCGTGGACGTGCTGGATCCAGAGACTTCAAGAGAAAAAGCAGAAGCCACAACCACACCCAGAAGGTTCCGCAGGGCTTCCCATTAACTAACTCCAGAGCAAAGGGAAGGGAGAAGTCTGCGCGGGGTTGAGCCCTTCTCCGGCTCCCACCAGTGCTCCTTCCACCTGCCCTCAGCTCCCATCAGAGAACACTCAACTCCAGGAGCCTGAGGCCTCCAAGGTCTCCTGCTGTAAATGTGAGAACTAATTAAAGGCTAGTTGTCTATTTTTAAAATGGGTGAAAACTAACATTCCACCTTTAGGGTTCATTTTACGATTAGGAAAAAAAAAAAAAACCTCCCTCCCAAAGCTTAAGTAAAATCAGCACCTAGAAAGACGGACCACGGATGATACCCAAGAGACCACCGCCCCCCCGCCCCGAGTCAGCCCAGAGAGGAGGAAGCTGATCCGGCTGTCCAGCAAAGGGGGCGCCCCTTCCTGGCCTGACAAGAGCCCCTGGGCCGGCGCTGCTGCCTGCCTCATCCATGGGACCTACACGCACCGGGCTTTACCCCACCGGTTCTGTTTTTATATGAACAGTGTAAACTCCCCGTGGTCAAGGGCTGTCAAACTTCCCTATTCACCCACAGCATCGACTCTTGTTTCCTACACAGAAGAGACACTTGGCAGTGCCGGTTCTTCAAAAGGCCCTGTATGAAAGGACAGTGTGATAGGAACCAACGGGCTGCCTTCCTGGAGACTCAGGGAGTATCTGTCTCTAAGCCTGATGAGCCGCTCGGCTCTGATGGGGACCAACAAGGATGCACCCCCACCAGCAAAGAGGGCCCTTCTCCCTGCATCCCTGCTGCTAAACTGGCCAGACCATACACGCATGCATTCAGGTATCGGATTTTTTTTGAGATTCAGCTCAGTCGTGTCCGACTCTTTGCAACCCACGGACTGCAGCACGCCAGGCCTCCCTGTCCATCACCAGCTCCCGGAGCTGGCTCAAACTCAAGTCCATCGAGTCAGTGATGCCATCCAACCATCTCATCTTCTGTCGTCCCCTTCTCCTCCAAGCTTTAATCTTTCTCAACATCAGGGTCTTTTCCAGTGAGGGAGTTCTTCACATCAGGTGGCCAAAGTATTGGAGTTTCAACTTCAACATCAGTCCTTCCAAAGAATGTTCAGGACTGATTTCCTTTAGGACTGACTGGTTTGATTTTTTTTTTTTGAGATTATTTATTTTTGGCTGCGCTGAGTCTTTCTCCAGTTGTGGTCACGGGCCTCTCCCGTTGTGGAGCACGGGCTCTAGGGCTGGAGGGCTCAGAAGGTGTGGTACATGGGCTCCGTGGCTCCTTGGCTTGTGGCATCCCCCTGGAGCAGCGATGGAACCAGCAGGTGAACACTCAAACACTGGACCGCCAGGAAGTCCACATATCTGCTTTAAAATTACATTTGCCTGTCGTTTCCCTCCTATGCACACCCAAGAATTAAAGTTTCAAATTTCTCATTTTCCACACTGTAAATGTGTTCACTAGTAGGTAGAGATGGCCAATTTAAAGTGTCTACTCCTGCCTGTATCCCAGCTTTTCTCCTTCTATGGTGTTAACGTCACCTGAAGTTTAAGTAAAACTTCAAATTTCTGTGGCATGAGTAAGTGATTGGATTTGGGCACAAAGTCTTCAGCTTCAAAAATCTGTATACGGGGCTACCAACAGTAATCTTCTATCGCAGCTTCTGTCACTCAGCAGCTTTCACTGAGAGCTCAGCCCCAAGCAAGCAAATCAGACAATATTTATACAAGACATCCAAACAAGTGTTGATGGAATCCCAGAGAACTTTCTCTACCAAATCTCTAAGCAAAGAGCAGCAGCACTATACACCTCTCCCCCATCTCTCCAGCTGGCCAGCACACCCAGGAGGCCCCCTGCAGCTGCTGGCTCACACCACCCATGTAACAGGCTCCTCACACACACAGCCAGGCCGCCCCACCCGCCCCCGCCACAGGAGGGCTAGGAGACAAGCTCTGCATGTGAAGACTACGCGCTGATCACAGGGCACGTACGTGGTTGGTGATCAAGAGTTGAAAACATAGGAAATAAACCACTGGCTCAAGTCTCTCAAAGTCCGTAAGGCCCTAACAAGTAGGATGTCCAGGACAGTCCCTGTCCTGACGGGGGCAGAGACGGAAGAGGAGGCCCCGCTGGCAAACAGCTAAAGGACAGCACGTGTGTCACAGCAGAAAGCTGAAAACTAGGTCTGATCCATCTTCAGGGGTGATGGGGAGACCTCGGACAGAGCCTGGGCACCAAGTTAGGACATCGGGGTTTACAGTAAATGTGCTTAACTCATGCTTAGTCGTTCAATCGTATCCAACTCTTTGCAGCCCCAGGGACTGTAGCCCACCAGGTTTCTCTGTCCATGGGGATTCTCCAGGCAAGAATACTGGAGTGGGTTGCCATGACCTCCTCCAGGGATCTTCCTGACCCAGGGATCAAACCCAGGTCTTCCACATTGCAGGTGGACGCCTTACCGACTGGGCCCACAGTAAACACATACTAACATATACCAAAGCCTGTCATTCTCTTCTGAAACTTCACACATGATTTAATCAGTGGGAAATTTCTCAGTACCTTACCAAATTCTCCCTTTGCATACTAGAGCCATACCAGAGTCTCACCGGTCTTTCCCCTTTCCCTGAAACAGCACACACACACACACACACACACACACACACACACGCACACACGCACACACATGCACACACGCGCGCACGCGCGCGCACACACACACAGACCTCTCCACGGTGAGTTAATGCTGAGACAAAAACTCAGTTATTCACGGTGCTTTCAGCTTTTCTATTCCATTGATAGTTTCCCAGCTAATTATGCCTGCTTCTTATTTTCAGAGACCTTGACATTGGGCTCAGTCCCTTCTGATTCTGTTTTCTCTTTGGGTCTGCTCTGGGGTATCCTGCCTCGGCCCTGGCTGACACAGCTTTCTCTTAGGCCAAAAGCACCACCTTCTGAAATGCTCAGCAGCACCCAGCAGTGCTCACCGAAGAAGAAGCTGCTCAGGAGACGAGGAGGCATGCTTGCGGTAAGGGCTCGGTCCGACAACCACAGTGCAGACACGGCGAGGACAGCTGGCAAGCAGCCAAAAGCCCCTGTTGACCTGCCTCCGTCCAGACCCGGACCTGGTGGGGGTCAAATTACCGCCCTCCGTGTGCGCCCCATTCTCCGCCCAGGTCTCGGCGCTCACTGTTTGTTGGGTTCTTCTCACTCGGTTGGAAACCCACACACAGTAAGTTTAGGGAAATATGGAAAACTAGCGATAAATCACCCTGAAACGCCACCACTCAAGTTGGGCAAATTTCCAAGATAAAAACAGGGTTCCAAAAGACTCCTACTCCATGCAAAAGGCAAAAGAGGTGACTCACAGAGTGAGTTTAAAAAGAGGCTAGAAGGGCAGTGAGTAATGCGACCCGGTTATCACAGGAAATCAGCAATGGGCCGAAACAGATTTTCAGCTTCTGGCTAACAGAGTCTGGGGACCCACGACTGCATAAATACACACACTGTACACACAGCCATCTCAACTGCCGGAAACCTTCTGAGTGCTCCTTTCACTGCCACCACGAACCTACCAGGAACCAAGCCTCAGACAAACAAAAGGTTCCTTACCTAAATGCTAAAAAAGCTAAGGAGCGCTACACTTCATGGCTTCAATTCAATTCAGCTCTGTGTTGAACACCAAATGGGTCTCAGGCAAGGGCAGACCTGTTTTCATGGGGCCTGAAACTTACTGCCTGGGTGGTGGGAAGGGTGTTGTTTAATGGGAAAAAATACACAATGTATTTTACTTTTGAAAATTTAATAAAAAGCATAACCATGTGAACACATTCCTAGGCTCCTCCCACGGTCTTGGAAAGGACTCATGGAATGGAGAATGAGTGTGTGTTTATGCAGGTGGGGGAAGGGGCAGGAAAGACTTCTAGACGAGGGCGTGTCCAGGGAGAAATCGACCTGCCGGAGACACAGGAGACCTCCAGGCTCAGGAAACGAGCCCAATGGTGGGAATCAAACAAACTTCAACTACTCTCATTAACAGATGAATGCAAATGAGAGGTATATAATACCAACTAGGGCCTCTTAGATTAAAATTAATGCACTTCCATGGTGGCTCAGTTGGGAAAGAATCCACCTGCAATGTAGGAGACCCGCTTGGATCGCTGGGTCTCCTGGACCCTCAGGAGAAGGAAATGGCAACCCACTCCAGGATTCTTGCCTGGAAAATCCCAGAGAAGCCTAGCGGGCTACAGTCCGTGGCGTCTCAAGAGTCGGACACAACTTAGCAACTAAACCACAACCACAGATTGAAATTACAAAGATTAAGAAAATCTTGGCGGGCCTTCCCTGGTGGTACCGTGGCTAAGACTCCACAGATGCAAAGGGCCCGAGTTCAATCCTTGGTCATGGAACTAGATCCCACATGCCGCAATTAAAGAGTTCATACACTGCAACTAAAAAACCCATGTGACATGACTAAGATCTATGGAGCCACATAAATAAATACGCATTTTAAAAAAAGAAAGGATTGTTCAAAGACGCAGATGCAGTGTGGCAGATACAGTGTGGTTGAGTTTTTTTTTTCCCCCTCTTAAATAAACCTCTTATACAAAGTGTTAGATTTTAAATTTTGGAACATTCATTCAATGTACTACAAAGCAGCCATTAGAAGCAATATTAAGCTTAAAAATCAAGCTACATTAACTCAAAAGATGTCTGTACCCTACGTTCACGGCAGCATTATTCAATAGCCAAAAGCTGAAACAGCCTAAGTGTCCACCAATGAACGCATAAAGTCACGGTGCATATAAACCATGGAATATTACTCAGCCATAAAAAATGAGGAAATCCTGCCATTGGCAACAGCATGGACGGACCCTGAGGGCATCGTGCTAAGTGAAATAAGCCAGAGAAAGGCAAATACCGCAGCATCTCATTGTACGCGGAATCTTAAACAAAAAAAACAACTCATAGGAAAAAAGATCAGACACGTGGTTACCAGGAGGGGCTTAGGGAAGGGGACCTGAAGGAAGGTGGTCAAAAGGCACAAGCCTCCCGGGATGTCCCTAGCGGTCCGGGCGTCAGGAACCCACCTTCCAATTAGGGAGCTAAGACCTCACCTGCCACAGGGCAACTACTAAGCCCAACTACCGTGCCACAACCAGAAAGAAGCCTGCGAGCCACAATGACGATCCCACACGCGACAACTAAGACCCAACACAGCCAAATAAATAAAACCTTTTTAAAGAGGTACAAGCTTCCAGTTATGAGACATATAAGTACTCTGCGTATATGTACACATATGTATATATGTGATGTAACACTGTTAACACTGACATATGATACACAGGAAAGCCGTTAGGAGAATAAACCCTGAGTTCTCATCCCAAGGAAAAGCATTTTTTTTTTCATTTTTTGCTTTTTCTCTTTACTGCATGTAAATGAGATGGTGGATGATAACTGAATTTACTGTGGTAAGCATTTCACAGTAAGTCAAATCGCTACGTTGCACATCTTAAACTTACACAGTGATATCTCAATAAAACTAGCAAAAGGGGGAAAAGTCAGGTTACAAAATTACGTGTCAAATAATCCCATCAAAAATATATAATAAAAATAGTACAACAACAACAAAAAAAAACACAAAAAAGTGCTTTGTTAATAGAAAAGTGTTCTGGCAGGATACATTAAAACATTAAAATACACAATTCAACAACAAAGACACGAAGAATCCAATTAAAACATGGGCGTAGGATTTGAACAGGCATTTCTCCAAAGAATATAAACAAATGGCCAATAAGGGCATGAAAAGATGCTCAATATGACTAGTCTTTAGTGAAATACAAATCCCAACCACAAGACGCCACTTCACAGCCACTAGCACAGCTATAATCAAAAAGTCAGCTCATAAGTGCTGGTGAAGATGTAGAGAAATCAGAACCCTTGTTCACTACTGGAAGGAATGTAAAAGGAGGCAGACGCTTCGGAAAACAGCTTAGCAGCTCCTCAAAATGTTACACATAGAGTTACCATAGGAACTAGCAAATCCACTCTTATATACTTAACAGAATTAAAAACATATGTCCACACAAAAACCTGTACACCAATGTTCACAGCAGCATTATTCATGAGTCAAGAGCTTGAAATATCCGAATGTACGTCAACTGATGAATGAACAGACAGAAGACGGTACCTCCACATGAAGGCACATTGTTTGGTAACACAGAGGAGAGCAGCCCTGACAGACGCCACAGCCTGGGAAAGCTTGCGAACATCACGCTAAACGAAGGGGCTGCTCACAAGGCTGACCGGACAGGACACGATTCCATTCATGTGAAATACTCAGAACCCAGGTCTGCAGAGACAGAGGGCAGACTAGGGAGCAGTCGTCAGGGGCTGGAGCGGAGGGACCAGAAGTGACGGGAAACGGGCGTGACGCTTCTCTTCAGGGCAATGAGCATGCTCTAAAATTAGACAGCGGGGCTAGCTGCACAACTGCTATAGACTAACAGCCCCTGAACTGCACACCTTACCAGGGTGCATTTACAAGGCACCGCGTGAGCTACAGCTCAGCACAGCTGCTTTTTTTTTTTTTTTTGCTATTTAACTTTTTTATTTATTAATACAGCTACTTTTTAAAAATGTTTCTTTAAATTTGTTTTTTATTGAAGTATAACTGAACTATGTGTTAACTACTGCTGTACAGCAAAGTGACTCAGTTACACACATACACACATTTACATATATATATATATTCTTTTTCATATCCTTTCCCATTCTGGCTTAGCACAGAAAATTGAATATAGTTCCCTGTGCTATATAGTAGGACCTTGTTATTTATCTATATCTATATATGCCACTTAGTATCTGCTAATCCCAACTCCCAACCCTCTCCCACCCATTTCCACTTATAATTGATTTTCAATGTTGTGTTAGTTTCTGGTGTAGAGCAAAGTGATTCAGTACATATATATTATATATATATATATATTCAGATATCTCTCTATATATATATATAGTTGCTATTTTTAAAAATACAGTATGTATTTCCATATTTATGTGGCTTTAATTTTCTTTATATTCCATAATATTTTCTAAGAAAAAATTAACACCAGCTGGGCAAGCTTGAGTTAGTACTAACTTTAACTTTGGTTTCCAATTACTAAATGAGGATAGCAGCAGTACCCATTTATTTTAACAGCATCTAACTTATAGCTTTTTCAAAGCAGTAAATGAGATTTAAAATGTAACGGGGTTGCTTCCCAGGTGGCACAGTTGTAAAGAATCTGCCTGCCAATGCAGGAGACACAGGTTCAATTCCTGGGTCGCGAAGATCTCCTGGAGAAGGAAATGGCAACCCACTCCAGTATTCTTGCCTGGAGAATCCCATGGACAGAAGAGCCTGGACAGCTACAGTCCATGGGGTCACAAAGAGTTGGACACAACTGAGCGACTGAGAACAGGCATGCGCCCACAAACCCATCATGAAGCAAGCACTTAAAAATCAGCTACTGGCTCAACAGACATGGGTTTGGGTGGACTCCAGCAGCCTGTGATGGACAAGGAGGCCTTGCGTGCTGCAGTCCATGGGGTCGCAAAGAGTCGGACACAACTGAGTGACTGAACTGAACTGAACTGAATGAAGTGAAAGTCACTCAGCCGCGTCCAGCTCTTCGTGACCCCATGGACTATACAGTCTGTGGAATTCTCCAGGCCAAAATACTGGAGTGGGTAGCCTTTCCGGTCTCCAGGGGCTCTTCCCAACCCAGGGATTGAACCCAGGTCTCCCGCATTGCAGGCGGATTTTTACCAGCTGAACCACCAGGGAAGCCCAGCTATTATTATAATCTTTAAAGTTAAAAATGATTTCCATTTTGAAAACAGAAACATGGCCTCCCACTGTTGCCAAGATTGCCGGGAGAAATATCAATAACCTCAGACACGCAGATGACACCACCCTTATAGCAGAAAGTGAAGAGCTAAAGAGCCTCTTGATGAAAGTGAAAGAGGAGAGTGAAGAAGTTGGCTTAAAGCTCAACATTCAGAAAACTAAGATCATGGCATCTGGTCCCATCACCTCATGGCAAATAGAGGGAGAAATAGTGGAAACAGTGAGAGACTTCATTTTTGGGGGCTCCAAGATCACTGCAGATGGTGACTCCAGCCATGAAACTAAAAGACGGTTGCTCCTTGGAAGAAAGGCTATGACCAACCTAGACAGCATATTAAAAAGCAAACACATTACTTTACCAACAAAGGTCCATCTAGTCAAAGCTATGGAGAAGGCAATGGCACCCCACTCCAGTAGTCTTGCCTGGAAAATCCCATGGATGGAGGAGCCTGGTGGGCTGCAGTCCATGGGGTCGCTAAGTCGGACACGACTGAGTGACTTCACTTTCACTTTTCACTTTCATGCACTGGAGAAGGAAATGGCAACCCACTCCAGTGTTCTTGCCTGGAGAATCCCATGGACAGAGGAGCCTGGTGGGCTGCCATCTATGGGGCTGCACAGAGTCGGACACGACTGAAGCCAACTTAGCAGCAGCAGCAGCAGCAGTCAAAGCTATGGTTTTTCCAGTAGTCATGTGCGGATTTGAGAGCTGGACTATAAAAAAAGCCGAGCGCCGAAGAATTGATGCTTTAAAACTGTGATGTTGGAGAAGACTCTTGAGAGGCCCTTGGACTGCAAGGAGATCCAACCAGTCAATCCTACAGGAAATCAGTCCTGAATATTCATTGAATATTCACTGATGCTAAAGCTGAAACTCCAGGACTCTGGCCACCTGATGCGAAGAACCAACTCAATGGAAAAGACCCTGATTCTGGGAAAGATTGAAAGCAAGAGAAGCGGATGACGGGATGAGACGGTTGGATGGCATCACCGACTGGATGGATGTGAGTCTGAGTAGGCTCCAGGAGTTGGTGATGGACAGGGAGGCCTGGCGTGCTGCGGTCCACGTGTGTGGACACGACTGAGCGACTGAACCGAACTGACACCACTACGCATTGCTGACTCGTTTCTCAGCATGTAAGAAGTAGGGATCACGATAGCTGAGACAAATGCCAAGAGCAAAGTAAGCAAGGTCCAAGAGTAACAGGGCACTTTCTCGACGACCGCCTCCAGCTCAGTGCACTGGGAGCAGAGCTCGCACTCTCAGCACGCTCTGGGAAAGGTATCAGCAGCCCCCTTTTAAAAGAAGGAAATCGAAGCGTGCACGGATTTATTTGACCAAGGTTGCCCAGGGCAAGGGGCTAAACCGGGATTCAAACCTAGGTTTACGCTTCCAAAGCTTATACTTGGCCATATCCAAGGGGCAACTGATACCTGAAAAAAAAAAAAAAAAAGAGCTCAAAGGAATCCATTTAAAGTCCACAAAAGTGAGAGAGAGAGGAAAAAAAAAAAAAAGAAACAGACTTATCTGGGACTTTAACCTTCAAAGCAAGAAGCTATAAAAATAAACGTTTCATATTTAATAAATTCTGTTATAATCCTAACCATGCCCTAAATCTCAGTAGAAACAAAGTCAGAAGTTGAGAATCTTTAGTATAATTCCTGACGAATACTAGCATGATATGACAGAAGTAATTTTTGCTAAAACGTTTAAGGGCTATATTAATTTTCATTAAACATTAAATATTATTTTCACTAAACATAATTTTAATTAAATATTAAGGGCATGCCTTTATGCTCTGACATTTAAACGACCCTCTTCTGAAGCATCAAACATATCATCTATGTCAATTTTCTCTTCTTCAGTTGTGAGCTCAGACACTGGCTACCAATCAGAAGAGAACTTGATGGAACAGAAGCTGGTATTAAGCAGGAAGGCATATTTGAATGGAGACCAACTTTACAAGTGTTACATTTATTATTAAATATTTTATATTATGACAGCTTCCGCAATACTATGCAAACTCAGTACTGAAAGTCAGAGAATAAGCAAGAAAACGGGCTTCCCTGATGGTTTAGACGGTAAAGCGTCCGTCTGCAATGCGCAAGACCCGGATTCAATCCCTGGATCGGGAAGATCCCCTGGAGAAGGAAACGGCAGCCCACTCCAGCACTCTTGCTTGGAGAGTCCCATGGACACAGGAGCCTGGTGGGCTGCAGTCCATGGGGTCACAAGAGTCGGACACGACTGAGCGACTTCACACGGTCCCAGTCAAGCATACCTATGCTGTGTTCCCAATACCGGATCTGCTCACATAATGGAACCAAATGCGTTCTCTCCTTTTCCAATCTTCAATTTACTTTTTTATTAAGTATATTTTGATTATAGTATCTTTCCAAATTGTCAAACAATTCAAAAAAGATAGAGATCCAATCCTACCTCCTCAAGACCTAGAACCAAAAGAATTAGCGTCTGGCAGTCAAATCTCACAGTCCTCTCTAATGAGCACACAAACGTGCTCAGGTAATGGCGTCAGGAAAAGGCAGACACCAATTCCCCCTCACATCACCGCGACACTGAATATCTGCACCCACAAACAGCTTGCAGCAGGAGGTCCCAGAGCACCCTGACTTTCTCCAGGGCCACATCTGCTGCTTCAGGCATTCCCAATCTGTCTAGACTCCTTGATAATGAGAACCAGCAGATAAAAATGAAAATCAGCCAAAGATAAAGGCATACCTGAGCGTGACAAGCTGGTGAGGTAAAACCCCAGTAATATCTGCTGATACATGCAAAGCACCTGCATATCTAAACTGGAAGACATTCTCTGAACAGGAGGGCAGATGACAGGGGGATATCAGGAATGTTATCGGCAAAGGCTCAGAGAAGACTAGGCCTGGAAAAGTTGAGCGATCTTTAAAAACAAAGAAGAGTGAGCATTTTTGAACACCATATTAATAGTTGGCAGCTGTCCTTTTTTGTTAAAATACTCCTGACACACTTTAAAAATACAGAGCTGTGTCATCTTTCCAGGTATTTTACCTAAAGAAAAAATAAGAAAATAAATGACGTCTTCCTCCTCATCCTTGCCCCTGTGATGGGCCTTCACATTTTTGTTTGCATAATCCCAAAAAGGATTTGGAAAAGCTGTGTACTCCACACGTTTTGAAGTTAACATTTAAAACCTCACACTGTCATTCTAAGTGGTTGCAGAGAAGATAACGTCTTACTTATTGTGAATATTGTTTTAAATGAAACTATTATATCACTTTTAAATATATCTCTTCCAGTCTAAATTCTATCGTCTTCTACCAAGATATATCTAAAAAGTAAACGAATCAACTAAGAGTTGGCAACTGTACATAATTTTCCTTTCTCCTTGAGTTCATCTTCCCAGTCCACTCTCCCCAGACTAGACTGAATCTCAATACACTTTTATGCATTAAAGTCCCTCACACCTCAAACACCTGTAAATAATTTGAGATTTACATATCTAACCATAAAAATCCGTCTTAAAAGTTTCTTCTAAACTGAGGTAAATACCGTTAGTATTGTAAGGACAAAATTGACCAAAGAAATATCACAAATTACTCTAAGTAAAATGTTATTGGAAATGTACATCTGAATGACATGGATGGTACTCCCCCTCCCGTGAGCTTATTCCGTGTAGGAGATTATTACTTATTACTGGAATAAGACAAGATGCCGCATGCAATTTAAGATTGTGTTTAGTTCTTACAAATGCACGCACTGAGAAGAGGAGCGCACATCAACAGGCAAATGGAAACAGAAAAAGATTTTTCCTGCAAAGAAAAATACTGCGCCTCCATGGCAGTGATATTCGAGTTTTCTCAGCTGAGCACTCAGTGAGCCTCCTTTCAATTTTACTGAAAGTAAATGGGGAACTTATTTGCAGAGGACCTTTCACCCAGTGCTTAGAGTCATTCACTTTCAGCAGTCACACCAGCTGTGTGATCGTCCCTTTGCTGGGCATCAGATGGTGAGAGCTAGGTGAGAGGCAATAATTTTGTAAGAAGCAGGCCACCTGGGCCACAGGCACGTTCTCAGGCAGGCTGATTTTAAGGCTCGTCACACTCATGACTGAAGAATCTGAAACGGATTCCCTTTAAACGACAGGTGCCAGTACATCCAGGGGAAAAGGCTTCACCAGGCGTGTATCCTCCTGGCTCTGAAGGCCGCAGCTCTAAGCAGCACAGGGTAGAGATTAAGAAAAAATTACCCCAAGTCTGATTCTAATCTGGGCTGTTTCATACACTCATTCTTCGATAAAGGAGAGTCAGGTATCTAAATTACAATGTAAGGCTGAGTGTTTTCACACCCTCTCACATCATCAGACATGCCGTCAACTTTAAATGAAAAAGTAGACTTCTACAAAATAAACATGTGGTGCCTTTCCCGACAGATCATATTCCACTGAGCAAGAGGAGAACAAAGGCACCATAAAGGCAGCCGCCGGTCTGTTACAAAAGCAATCTTGGGGCAGCAGTTTCGACTCTGGCTGCCCACATCCTGATTCAGTTACTTTACCAAGTGGCCAGGAGCATCATTAGCTTTTTTTTTTTTTTTTTTTTGACTCCCCAGGTGATTCTAAAGTGCAGTCGGGATTGAGAACCACTACACGAATTAATACCTAAATATCAAAATTTCTTTATTATGGAAGTGTGATGTATATTCTTGATTTATAGATTAACCCAAAAATTAACTTGTAGATTAATCCAAACAGTCATACATCATAAATTTTAATTTTATGATGTATTACTAATCATTTTAAAAGCATGATAGAGTTCTATACAAAGTTTTTAAGTTATTTAAAAGAGGCCATTTAGAGTAAACATTAAATCAAATGTTTAATTCAAGGAAACCTATAGGAGACATCTTTAATCAGTGTGTGCTGGGAATGTATTCAGTGAATAATATTATCTTCAATATAGAGGTGAGAAGAAAGTATTAAATGAGAAAACATTTACAAAACTTAGCGCATCATTTGATGCACAGGGGAAACTCAGTAACTGTGCTTTACAAGTTCTGAATCTAGGATTCAAATGGGAGGCACATCCATATAATTTTCTAACTATACAATTCCAGTCTTCATTGCCTTCTTTCATTTGACTTCTCAGACTAAAAAACATGTTAACATAACATGCTCAAAGAGAGGTATAATACACAGATTAAAATTTGATACTTTCACACCCCAACTTTTCTAATCCTTCCAGCTCTAACCTCAGAGCTCTCGTTGTTAAAATTATGAAAACACTGTAAGCAGACAGTGAACACAACCCATGGCGGGGTAAAAGCTGAAAACTATGTCTGCCTCGCTGTCACTTCCACACACCCGAACATCCCCATCACACCCAAATCCAATCCGGAGAGGCAATGCTGAGTGCTATCTGATTTTTTCCCATCAATTTCTTGTCTGACCATCATTAAATGTGACTCATTGCTTCTTTTATACTCTCTTAAACCCACTCAGGTTCTACCAAGTCCACCCTAGGTCAGGCCTTTACCAGCTTCCCCTGGACTGTGCTCAGTGTCTTTTGGCTGACCCCCTGGCCCACGCGGGCTTCTGCACAATCCGCTGTGTGCGTGTCGTCAGGCTCTTAGCTGCCAATCACAGAATCCATTCTCTATGTTTCACAGGCATTTCTGCAGCAGAGGACGAAGCTGTCACCCCAGGCCTAGGACCTAGGCTGAACCACAGTACAGGCTCGGTCCTGTAAGGGAGCCAGAAACACCCAGCTCTGCTGAGATCAGAAGCCACACCAGCATCAAATGGGCATTTCCAGTCCTGCTGGCGTTTTCCACACTTCAGTTTCAAATCCAAGTCTTGCCAGGGGCTCACACTCTAGCTGGCAACACTCAGATCAAACATCTGCAGCCCAACAGCAAGAGAGGCTGGTAATACAGTGTGAGGGGTTCTTCGGTTTGGGGGGTTTGTTGTGCATTCTCTAGGGAAAGTCAGAATTCACAATACAGAGAGATACCCAGATATGAAGAAGATGTTCAGAAGATTCAGGGAAACCACAAAAAGAACAGGGGTCGACGGCAACGAGAGAAAATTCATCTTTCTAAATGATCACTTTGACCACAGTCTTCTACGAAAGAAAAGGATGGTGGGCGTGGAGATGCACCACCAGAGTGCGGTGGGCAGACAGTCTCCAGGGCCTGCAGGGTCTGCCTGGACCACCCTTCAAAACACGCCCTTCAAAGGGCAGGCCACACCCACTGATTGATGGAGATGGGGGACAAGGGCCCAATTCTTTCAGCCCAAGCCTGGACCACTCCAATGGGCCATAAACACTCTGAAGCTCCCTGGAGTGCCGGCCAAGACTCCACAGACCCACTGGGCAACTGGCTCCTCCCTCTGCCCCACCCTGCTTCTGCCCCCTCCCTTCCACAGGCGTTAATCCTTCATAAATATCCCTCACACCAAACTTCAGCTCAGCATCTGCTTCTGGGAACCCACAGGGAGACAGAAACCACTGCCAAGAGCTTCCAGTTACAGTTCTGGGGGTGGCTTTCACTCTCCCATCCTGCCTCCTCCTCCATTTCAGTCTTAAATCTGCAAATACAATACAAAACACTCACCCTCAATCATCTTACTAAAGCTTCCCCAGACACTTCTTGGTTAAATGAAGTTCATTCTCTCAAAAACTCCTCCACAAGGGCACAAAGATGCAAAACTTCCTGAGGCTGTGTATGTTTAAAACTGGTTTTCTAGCTTTGATACTTGAAGGGCAGCCTGTCTGGATATAAATCCATGATTATCATTTTAAGATCTTTTGCAAATGCCGCTCCACTGTGGCCTTGCTTTTAATGTGTCATTTTGAGGAATGAGATGATGAGCAAATCCTTATTGCCCTTGTGCCTTTTTCCATCTTTTTTGCAAGGAGTCCTTGAGAATTTTTTTTTTTCTCTTTTCTTTGAAGTCTAATACTTTTTCTTTAGAATATATCTCCAATTTGATCTTTTTGGGTTAATTTCCCCAGGTACTTGACAGGCTCTTCCAATTCACAAATTCAAGTCTTGTTTTATTTTTGGAAAGTTTTCCTGGATTTTAAATATTAGTACCACCAAACAACTCTGTATTTCTCCTTCACAATCCAATCAAACATGTCATCTTCTACTTCACTTTTTCCCTGATCCTTTTTGCTTCATGAAAAAGTTTTAATTCCTCACACAAGAATTCAACCTGCCCTGGTGGCTCAGTGGTAAAGAATTTGCCTGCCAAGACAGGAGACACAGGCTCGATCCCTGATCCATGAAGATCCTGCTGGTCTCGAACCAACTAAGCCTGTGCGCCGTTAACTACTAAGCCTGAGCTCCAGAGCCCTGAAGCCACAGCTACTGAGGCTGCAAGCACTACTGAGGCTGCATGCACCCGAGTCCATGCTCCACAAAAGTCCCCACAACGAAAAGCCTGCACACAGCAACTAGAGAAGAGCTGTCACAACTAGGGGAAAGCCCACAGCAACAAAGACCCCAGCACAGCCAACACTAAGCAACTACCAAAACCTGGTATAACACACCCATATGACTTATGTTTGCCACACCAATAAAACCCCTCTGCTCTGGCCAGAGGTGCCCTGGCAGAATTCTGGGTCTTGCTTCCAAGTTGATGCCCAAATTGATTTGATTCCTCTCAAGTTCTCTCCTGTTCACTGATGAGTCTCTCTCTTACCCCCATTTTTCTGAATCCTTATTATTTTATTGTTCACTTCATTTTAGTGGCATGAGATATATTAGCGGGCAATAAACTTAGGGTACTCTCTCATACCACTGATGTGTCATGAGGCTTACAACTCATTTTTCCAAACAGAATAAGAGCCTAAATACTGAGAATTATGACTTAACATTTTTCTTTTCCTTTTCAGTACATAACATGCTTTCAAATTCTAATTCATTGGTTGGTTGTACAAATGTGTGTACACTCACATTATAATTGAAGAATGAATTTAGAGTTGAGAAGCTGATTACAGACAGGTATTACTTGCAACTATTTATGGACAAAAACACACGTAGGTTGTGCTGACCCCTCTCCAAGGTCCCCGGACACGTGCCCTACACGCTACAGGGCGCTCCTGGCAGCCCCAGCCACCCCCTCCCAGGCCCCTGGAGCCCCAAGCTCTGTCGCTGCTCAGCAACGCTGCTCACTCCGGAAAACGAGCGAAGGTTTAAGTGAGCACATCTGTCCTCGACAAAGCCATCACGTCAGGATGAAGTGATGAAGAGGCTCGGAGTCAACAATTCTGTTTTTCATATACCCTGAATTTCACTCATTTGTAAAAACAGGCTTTTGACAGGAGAAAATCTGATACCTTTCTTAAAAGAACTTTTTGCTAGTTCATGGAATGAATGAAAACACAAAAAACCATCACTTATAATATAAGCTAGTATTACAACTCCGATTAACCAAGACCCAAAATAATTATTCTAACAAGTCAATATTTTCCTTGCTTAGGATAAAATACAACCAACCAATGCATTTAGCTTTCATTATTCACTAAAAAGCAAAGACTTCTATATACATATATATTACTGAAAAGCAGTAAGTTTTGTTTTCTCTTCCTTATTAAAGATTTGCTTCTAGTCTCAGCTGTGATTCTTCCATTAACATGACCTTACACTCACGACCCTCAATCATTTTCAAAGCACTTCCATAACCAGCATAGTACCAAATTCTTACAGTGAAGCTGGCAAGGTACACAATTAGCCTCATTTTGCTTGTGGTGAAGTAAACTCAGCAGTCAAATGACTTGCCCCAAGTCATATCACCAGCAAGGGGCAGGACCCAGGTTCCCTTGATCCTTGTCCTGGCTCTGGCCACAAAACTGAATTAAAGCATGAATTTAATACACACCTAACACTTTTTCTTAACTATTTAGTATTTCGGTTTATCCCATATATATCCTAACAATTCTTTCAAAGCTATATCCTAGTAACTTGCTTTAAATAGAATGTAGTATAAATAATGACTGAATTTGAAAACGACAGTCACTGAGACAGAATCTACTCATTCTGCCGTGTTTTAAATAGCTTTCCATTTGCGCCACTTAGCCTACTCCATTCTACCCTACTTAATATGGTTAGTCCTGTCCCGGCATATGTTTAAAAGCTATGTTGTGCTCCAAGGGCAAGAAGGAATAATAACCAAATCCCTGAAATGTGAAAATTCTCTTGCATTCTAAAAAGCTGTAAGGGAAAAAGTGAACTGAACAAGAAAGCTATAGCAATGGAAAACATCCCATGAACATTTGCTAAGTGTTAACAGTTCTAGAGAAATTTCCTAAGTGAAAAAGTACTCTTCAAGTTAAGTTTAAGAAAATGAAATTAGGTCTTTAGCTTCAATATACAGTGTATATAGTTTAAGATTAACCTTGAGGCATCTCTGAGCTTTTCCAACTAAAAACAAATCTCAAGTATTTGGGTCAAGAGAAATAAACATAGCCAGGAAGGCTGAAAAAAAAAACACACACACACACAAAAACATCCTACAAGATGAGACTTTGTAGTAACT
Organism: Ovis aries; assembly: GCF_016772045.2. NCBI lineage: Eukaryota > Metazoa > Chordata > Mammalia > Artiodactyla > Bovidae > Ovis > Ovis aries. The sequence goes on from NC_056070.1 coordinate 4,354,308, forward strand.
GGCTTTCTAGAAATTTCATCTCTAGGAAAAGGGTCATGGACCCCATGGTCATCCTCCTAACACACGGGAATAATGTGAAAAATCTAAGATGCAGATTTCCCAGGAGTGATGATGGAGACTCAGAGCACTCCCAGGGCAGAGGGACCAAATCACAAGAAGTTAACAAATACTGACCAGGGTAAGCGCCTGTCAGTCCAAGCAGTCTGTGCAAACTGTCTCCATACCAGAAGGACAGCATAACTGATACCAGCTTCACAAGACCATCTCAGTCATTTCCAATGTGCTCCTTATCAGCAGCTCCCTTCAAAAGTAATGCTCACATGAACTTTTTCAGTGGAGCTCATTTAAATGAATTTCAGCCATATTATAAGCTTCTGTGGTTTAATGCCTGGTTTAACACATAACTCATAAATCAACCAACTTATAAGTTAATATGTCAATGAACCTTTGTGTGACATCCCAAAGAAGTGAAACCAATCTTATATTCCAGAAGTTTGGGATCTGATTCAGTTCAGTCGCTCAGTCATGTCCGACTCTTTGCGATCCCATGAATCACAGCACGCCAGGCCTCCCTGTCCATCACCAACTCCCGGAGTTCACTCAGACTCACGTCCATCGAGTCCGTGATGCCATCCAGCCATCTCATCCTTGGTCGTCCCCTTCTCCTGCCTCCAATCCCTCTCAGCATTACAGTATTTTCCAATGAGTCAACTCTTCGCATGAGGTGGCCAAAGTACTGGAATTTCAGCTTCACCATCAGTCCTTCCAATGAACACCCAGGACTGATATCCTTTAGGATGGACTGGCTGGATCTCCTTGCAGTCCAAGGGACTCTCAAGAGTCTTCTCCAACACCTCAGTTCAAAAGCATCAATTCTTCAGTGCTCAGCTTTCTTCACAGTCCAACTCTCACATCCATACATGACCACTGGAAAATCCATGGCCTTGACTAGATGGACCTTTGTTGGCAAAGTAATATCTCTGCTTTTCAATATGCTATCTAGGTTGGTCATAACTTTCCTTCCAAGGAGTAAACGTCTTTCAATTTCATGGCTGCAGTCACCATCTGCAGGGATTTTGGAGCCCCAAAAAATAAAGTCTGACACTGTTTCCACTGTTTCCCCATCTACTTCCCATGAAGTGTCGGGACCAGATGCCATGATCTTCGTTTTCTGAATGTTGAGCTTTAAGCCAACTTTTTCACCCTCCTCTTTCACTTTCATCAACAGGCTTTTTAGTTCCTCTTCACTTTCTGTCGTAAGGGTGGTGTCATCTGCATATCTGAGGTTAGTGATATTTCTCCCAGCAATCTTGATTCCAGCTTGTGTTTCTTCCAGTTCAGCGTTTCTCATGATGTACTCTGCATATAAGTTAAATAAGTAGGGTGACAATACACAGCCTTGACGTACTCCTTTTCCTATTTGGAACCAGTCTGTTGTTCCATGTCCAGTTCTAACTGTTGCTTCCTGACCTGCATATAAGTTTCTCAAGAGGCAGGTCAGGTGGTCTGTATTCCCATCTCTCGAAGAATTTTCCACAGTTTGTTGTGATCCACAGAGTTAAAGGCTTTGGCGTAGTCAATAAAGCAGAAATAGCTGTTTTTCGGAACTCTTGCTTTTCAGTTCAGTTCAGTTCAGTCACTCAGTCGTGTCCGACTCTCTGCGACCCCATGAATCACAGCACACCAGGCCTCCCTGACCATCACCAACTCCTAGAGTTCACTCAGACTCACGACCATCAAGTCGGTGATGCCATCAGCCATCTCATCCTCTGTCGTCCCCTTCTCCTCCTGCCCCCAATCCCTCCCAGCATCAGAGTCTTTTCCAATGAGTCAACTCTTCGCATGAGGTGGCCAAAGTACTGGAGTTTCAGCTTTAGCATCATTCCTTCCAACGAACACCCAGGGCTGATCTCCTTCAGGATGGACTGGGTGGATCTCCTTGCAGTTACTGACAAGTAAAAATTGACGACAAGGAAGATGCTGGCTACCAACAGCGTGTTTTTTCCTTCCTCCTTAAAAGAAATGCTTAACTTGGCATATGGCTGTAGAACACTCGTTTCCCCAGCCTATCCTGCAACTGAGATGCAGTCACGTGACTAAGCTCTAGAAATGTGTTGAAATTTGGGGACTACCTCCAGGAAATGACCTGGGAGAGGGGGTAGCCAAAAGCTCCTGCAGCACCCTCCTCCTCCATGGGGCAGACACGAACAGGACCCCCAGCACGGAACCATCACATCAGCCCTGATCTGCCCACTGGACTCTCAGTGAGCAGCCTCAAGGCAGACGTCTGTCCTGTTTACCCCACTGCTACCCTGTTTATGCCACCGAGTTTGTCTCATGAAGCTGATCCTGGCCCTAATACACCGCTTCCCTAGGGAGCTGAGCAGACGCAGTGATAGTAAGAACAGCAGTGACGTCTGCACACACCCGGGCAGCGCCCACCATGCCCCAGGAAAATAGAGTGGACGCTCTGCACACACTACGGAATACTTTCCACAGGCGCGTGAGGTGGGCATTATAAGTCCCACGCCCGCATTAGCCATCCTGCACGGGTTGACCAGAAGTCCCTCTGCCGTGTCTTCACTAGTGACCCGACCTGTTCCCCACCAGTCTCCAATGCCTCCCAAGAGAAGCCTTCAAGAACCATCCTTTTCTCCTTACTGTTCTGAAGACCCACAGTATGCCTGGCGGATCCCTTCAGAGCCAGGTTGTAGGCTTTCCTTGGTCTGCTTCATCAGTCACCATCTTCATCTATTTTCAATCTTCCAGGACTTTTTAGAAATTTCTTATCAACTGGTAACTCCTCCCCCAAACACTTGTATACTGTGGGCTTTTTCTACCTTTTAAATTTCTATCCTGTCATATTAAATGAGGTCTGGGGAGAGAGAGGAGACTAAGTCACATGGTCATTTGGGACTCAGTTTTCACAACTAGGGGGAAAAACTGCCTCTGTGTGTGTGTGTGTGTGTGTGTGTGCATGTGTATAATTTTCTTTTGGCTCAACAGGCTAGTACAGGTCCAAATCAACTGGATGAAACCTTATAAGACCCAATGCAAATACTTACATTTAAAGTGTTATTTTTTTAAAAAGGGCAGTTGACTACGTGAGTATATATTAAGAAAGAGAACTGGCAAAAAGAAGAAAAACGATACGAGAAAAAGAAAGGCTTAAAGGCTTTTGTTTCGTTTTGCATTTGGTCCTGTTTTCCTCTGGCCGTAAGATCAACACAGTCTAAGAGGGAAGGGACTATGCAGATGAGCTAATGAAATTCTTAGGCTTCATTAAAACAAAGAGAGTCCAGACAAAAATAAGTTCTCTCCATGTGGTACCGTTCAGATCTCAACTGAATTCCTTTACCCAGGACTGGCCAAACTCTCAAAACAATGTTCTGATCAAGTTAACATCAGAGCTAAAAAACAACGAGGAATAATTTAGCCTGGAGATGTTCAATCAAGAGATGAGATTTGACAACTGTCTCTCAAACCTGTGAAGAGCTCTGTCCTCCAGCAGACAGGGCTGCCTCGCTCTGCGTGGCTTCAGGCTGCGTGGACGCAGCTGGTGGAGGCCAAGCCAGTGGATGGGAACCCAGCTCAGGACATCCCAGCAACCACGGGAAGCCAGCCTCGGAGGAGGTGCACTTCCCATCACCAGGAGCAGCCAAGCCGAAGCTGAATAACCAATCAAGCATAGAGGACGCTATAGCAGGACTGACTTGTTCACAGGCAGGAGGTCAGACGACTCCCAGCAGACCTGAGGCTCCAGCGGACGTGCCTGGGCCTGGTAGTAGGAGCCGAGGGGACGGCAAGCGCTGGCGGCTGCCACACCTCCAGGGGCCTGCAGCGGCTCCAGCGTGTGCATCTCTGCATCACCAACCCTGGGAAAGGGACCAGCGCTCACCAGGCATAAGGCGTCGTCTCAGAGCCACGAAATCGTGCATTTAGGCCTGGCCCAGCCCTAAATATCAATCCTCACAGAAGAAAAAAGAAATGCCTAAGATAAGCCAGATACAGGTTTGGGAAAGTCAGAGGCAGCCCAAGTCCTCTACTGAAACTGCATTCCAAGGGAAAGACAGCAGGAGCAGGCTGCCACAGCACAGCGCAGCGCTGGCCCGGCTGTGCAGGACCGGGACATTTCTCTCAACTCCAGAGGGCTGCTTTTTTTTCCAAGAAGGGCTGGCAAAAGCTCCAAGCTGATACAACTGCAGTGACTCTCTCGCATATGCCATGTAAACTTCCAAATGGCAACTTCTTGATTTCCAGCTTCTAACTATTAGGTTCCAAAGTGACTGAAAAAGGAAAGCATGAGGGCAAGTGGGAGCCCCAGCCTCCCCCGAAGGACTGAGTGAGAAGATCCTAGGGTCCCAGAGGACCACGGCATTTCAACTCTTCCTTGTTTGCACTCTGCATACATACTAAGGCAGGAAATAATTTGCATCTTGTGAAGACAGAGTTTAAAAGAACTGTATTCACCCTCTACCTCCTTACCCACCTCAAAAATACACACACGTTTCTCTCTCACACACAGTGCAATGCCCATGTAGGCTGTGCAATACCCATACTCAAGAATGGGCAGCCTCTCTCCCAGAATCCTGCAAAAAACACTTTTATGAACCAATTCACTAGCACACATGTTCCACGATTTCAAATGAACCAGCGAGCCGGAAACGAGAGGGAGGGGCCGGAGAGTTGGCCTGGGCCCCGCTCTGCGGCGGCAACCTTGCTTCTCTGTCCAGAGTGGACTTTGAGGAACAGTTCCAAGCAGGGCAGGGCCGCTCACCATCTCCCTCACCCTCTTTGGGCAAAAGATATAAAGGGCTGGAGGGAAAGGGCTTCCTGCACAGGCCCCTGGGGGACCCTTGTCTCTGCCCAGAACCCACTGGGCAGGGCGTGTGGATAAAGCAAGATGCTCTCCCTCTGGCCTCCACTCTCCTCTCCCAGCCAGCCCCTCAAACTTACACAGACTCGGAGAACGGCAGGCAGACAGAAAAGGAGCTTTGCCTTAAACCTGAAAACGTGAAAAGGCAGGGAAGGCAACACAGTGCTTTTCTTAATTTAGCCAGCAACTTCGAAATGCTTAAACACTGGCCTCTGCTATCAAAAGCTTTAAGACTGCCAACAGAACCTGGATCCAGGAAATACGGCGTCAGGCGTCCATTCTACAAGGTTTCCACGTTTCTTTTACGTTTGAAATGTGTCAAGAGAAGAAATTTCTGCAATTTGAGAGGCATCTCTGGGAACACAGATGAAATTGTAAAAAGTGGGAAAGAGCAGTCTTAGATAATGATCCAGGCGCTGGTGTTTGTCATCACTTTCTAATTTCAAGGCTTCCCTGGTGGCTGAGAGGGTAAAGTGTCTGCCTACAACGCGGGAGACTGGGTTCGATCCCTGGGTCGGGAAGATCCCCTGGAAAAGGAAATGACAACCCACTCCAGTACTCTTGCCTGGAAAGTCCCATGGACTGAGAAGCCTGGTAGGCTGCAGTCCACGGGGTCGCAAAGAACTGGATACGACTGAGCAACTTCACTTTCAGGGATTCCCTTGTGGCTCAGACGGTAAAGTGTCTGTCTATCATCTTCCTACAATGCGGGAGACCTGGGTTTGATTCCTGGGTCAGGAAGATTCCCTGGAAAAGGAAATGGCAACCCACTCCAGTACTCTTGCCTAGAAAATCCCATGGATGAAGGAGCCTGGTGCAGGCTACTGTCCATGAAGTCGCAAAGAGTCAGACACGAAGGCTGTGAGTTCAAATCCCAAGTTAACTTTCTTTTATAGAACAGGACACAGTGGCACCAGTAGACATGTTTCAACGATGGTGTGGAAAATGCTCTGAGAGGCAGACTTCAAAAATACATCTTTAAAAATACGGACAACAAAATATAAGGCCTAACTTAATCAAATTAACTCTCTAGGCAGACGATTCTATGGAGCAAAAAGTTTCAAACTGGGAGAGAGTCTCGGGTCTGTGATCTGTTTATCTTAGGGGCTGGAGACGAAACGCCTAAAACACAGGTGTAACAGGATGTTCTCAGCTTCAAGCAGCACGAAGCCGAACTCGAAACAAGGTAAACAGGAGCGTTTCTCTCACGTGACTCATAAGACCCACCGTCCCAAAGCGCACAGTCCCTGGCAGTATGTCTGGTTCGGCAGCTCGGGGACATTGCGGGACTCTGCAACCTTCCTGCCCGGCATCACAGCCTCAGCGGTGCTCTCGGGACGTGGGGAGGATGTTCCTCCAAGTCCCCAAAAGTGATCCCTTCAAAACTGTCCTCATAACGTCCAATCTTAAATCAGTCCTGGGCAAAAGTGAGGGGCCAAGTGTGACACGGCCGTGGTCCCTGCACACACACATCCATGCAGAGGGGGCTGACTCAGGCTGACTGCGCGCTGCCTTGGGGGCTAGGGGCGGGGTGGCCGTGAGAGGCACCCCAGCTGAATGATGAGATGCGGGGGTCTTGAAAGAAAAACACCCCTGCGCCTCGGGGAGCCTCCCCAACCCCGGGGTAACAAGGCAGCCTGTGTCTATCATTTGTCTACCTGACTTCTACTGAAAATTCTGCTTAGGTAAAGCATTCAGTGATTTAAATGTATTCTAAGTGATTTACAGTTTTTAAAAACTGTACTTTAGGCTCAGCTTCTAGCCAAGGATTATTTGATACCATTCTAAAGAATTCCTGTCCATTAAAGCCAAAGCCCGATCTATGTTGACACCCTGATTCCAAATGGTCTTCTCTCCACGCTTTCTGACCCCAGCTACCCCACCCCAGAGCCCCGGGCCCCGCTGGTCCCCAAGGGAAGGGATTCAGCTTCTCCGGCCAGGGCGGGCCACTCCCTAACCTAAGGCATAGCCACATCCCTTAACAGGCTGAAGCACATCACACTTGTCTGATAAGGAGCTGCTACCCCTACCCTGGTGCCCCTCACACCTCCCCAGGATGGAGTAAGGAACGCGTAGACAGCTGGCAGAGCCCTGTCAGGCCAGAGCCAGGGTTCAGAGCACTGCCCTCCCCTGAGGCCACGAGCTCTCTCCCGCCCCTCTGAAACCCAGCTCTGTAATCAAACAGCTCTGCAGGTGACCAGCCTCAACCAAGGTCTACTACTAGACAGAACCACCTTCCGGGAGGGGCTCTCCCAGCGGCCGTGCTCAGCTGTGATCAGTTCGTTTCCCTTCTTCACTGTGAGTTTCCCTAAGCCAAGGTGCCTTATTTTTTAATGTACCTTACGGTATAATATGCAAAACCAGAAATAACATTTCACCACCAAATGAAAATGCTTTAACAACTTCTAGTGTGTTCCTCCAGACTACACAAGTGTTTCTGTGCAGCGCCACACAGGTAGTTCCGCCTCTGGGAGCTGTCAGAAGAACAGAGTAACACACAAGGAAGCTGATCACAGTGCCTGGCGCAGACCCACTGAGTCAACATCACCGTCCAAGACAAACGACTCCATTAGTGAAGTGCAACTGACATGCAACATTCTCGTTAGTCTCATGTGTGCAAACATACTGCCTTCTATCTGTATATACTGCAAAACGGGCAGCACAGTAAGGCTAGTTAACATCCGTCTGGAACTTTTTTCTATTGAAAATTCACTATCATGAACCTCTTTCTCCTGCAAATATTTCCCTGCAACCTATACGAATGTACTGTGGGACACATACACTTTCTGATTCTTTCCCAATATAAATTAGGTTGTTCCTAATTTTTTCTCACCATAGAAAGATGAATGTCCTTTTAAGTATGTCTTTGTAAAACAGTCCGCTGTTTATTAAGACACACGGTATAATGTCTTTTAAGCACGTACACACTTTGATACGTGATGTATATTCCATGCTGAAGAAGTTCTTTTACACAGAAGCCCTTGAACCCTCACTTGATCCCGTGACTGTCCCAGTTTTACAGATAAGAACACTGAGGCTCAAGATCTCACAGCTGGTAAAGCCACACAAACAGGGTTCAAACTCTGAGCCTGGGGCCTGAGCTGCTCTAGCGCTGACTTCTCAGATTCCTTTAAAAAGCACGCTCCCCTGGAGAAGGGGCAGGTGCAGTCAAGGCAGGGTCCTTTGATACCAGAGGCAGCCACAACTGAGACGAGCACAACCTCTACCTCGGAGCAGGTGAGACTGGAGCTCCTACACGCACGGGGCTGTTCCAAATATCACACCGTGCTTACTCCTTACAACAAACTCTGCAGGGGGTATTACTCATAACACCCATATTTGAGAGAAGAGGAAACTGAGGCAAGGAGAGTTCCGGCAACTTGCTAATAAATCACAGAACAAGTCAGATCCAAACCCAGATGGTCTGGCTCCAAGCACAGCTTCAACCCTACCTGGAGGGTTGGGAAAACGTCCTCATTCCCGTTTCTGCCTGAGCCGCACGTCTTCCTACACAGCTCTGCCCACAACCACCAGGGCGCTGACAGAAGGGCAGGGCCGTGACCCTGGCTCTTGGCTTACCATCCTGGCCTCTCCACTCCCATCCACAACTCCTCAACCTACCCACATCACACTTTCTCTGTGCCTCCCCCACCAGCCCTAATTCAACGTCACACAAAGTCCAGGGAAGATATAAATAAAAAGAACTAAGCTGACAACCCAGGGCATAAACACACATTAATCCATATGTCCTCAAAGTCATGCGCTCCTTCCCTTAAAATGAAGCACAATCCTTGAGAGCAGATCCTGCGTTCATAATGTCCGAGTTTAACCAGCACATTTCAGGGCTTTCCAGAAATATGAAATACCAGCTTCCTATTACTGGCATGTTATCTTTGAACCACTGAGTACGGCAGAATAGTCATTTTCCCCAGGTAAAATGTAGGAAATTTGAGCTATTTTATGCATAACCTTAAAACTCAAACAATGATTTAAACAAAGTTTTGAGCACATCTATTAATGTCTATTCAGTTCAGTTGCTCAGTCGAGTCCGACTCTGCGACCAAATGAATCGAAGCACGCCAGACCTCCCTGTCCTTCACCAACTCCTGGAGTTCACTCAAACTCACATCCATCGAGTGATGCCATCCTGCCATCTCATCCTCTGTCATCCCCTTCTCCTCCTGCCCCCAATCCCTCCCAGCATCAGGGTCTTTTCCAATGAGTCAACTCTGCAGGAGGTGGCCAATGTATTGGAGTTTCAGCTTCAGCATCAGTCCTTCCAATGAACACCCAAGACTGATCTCCTTTAGGATGGGCTGGTTGATTATTTATTAATTACTATTAATCTTATTAATAGTCATTTATTAATGACTATTCAAAATAGTCGTTGAAAACATCTCCAGCTGAAACATCATTAAAATTTTAAAATGTGAAGACTTGAATAAGGGTGGATGAAAACACAGCTCTTCAGCAAGCTCCCTCTATTTTTAATCCAGGGTGAACTCAAGAGAAAAATAAGACTACACATTTAATTATTAAGAATTACCTACAATCCAACCAACAGGCTAATTTGTAAGTCACCATCACGGTGGATATTAGATCATTTCCCTTGGGCTAAATTATGTATTTTTTCACTGTTCTTTTAATCTTTAGGTCAAAGTTCCCATAACTCAATGCTGCATTTTCCCAGCTTACGTGGATTAACAACATTTCAATACATGTAAATAAACAGCACTATTCCATCTTGTTTTTCTTGTTCTTCTCATGTTAGAATTGAAGGAAACTATAGAAGGAAGACAGAAACGAGAGCAAGTGAGAATTTTCTACTTCTTCTATTAATCATTGACATCACACCTATAGAGAGAAACCCAAAGTCTGGTGGTTTGACAGCTGGACTCCCATCTCAGCTCCACTCCCCTCAGCTGTGGGAGAACTCAGGCCCCTAGAGGCACAGCCTCCGAGTCACAGCAGAGTGGAGAGACAGCCGCTTCTTCTTGCTCTATGAATTAAACAAGCTGATACTACAAAAACCACCAGAGATGTTCAATGTTCAACAAATGTCAGGTCTCTACCCACAGAACCTGGGTGTCCTTACCCCGTTTTCCAGATGGGATCTCCTTTACAAGGTTATATGGATCGAATGAGAACACAAAGCTATGTGCTTCACGCTGAAAAGCGCCACAGGTTAGCAAGTGCACGGGAAAACCAGTATGCTAAAGCATGCTCAAAGAATTAGCATTTTAATTAATATCTAAGTGAATTTTTAAGGCTACAAAGGGAATGATGCTCAGTATAATAAAAACTGTAGCAAGCAGAGCCAAGTTCAGGACTCGCCCATATGGTGCTTTTGTACAAATTTGAATGAGACACCCGCCCTGGAGGACACAGCTCCAAGGGCAGCGGGCCAACCTGACCACCCCATGGGCAGTGGCATACACAACGTCAAAGGTCACGCCAGCCTCCCCCCCAGCCCTCCTCCCTGAAGGCCAGAACCGACTTAACTTTTCATGAGAAAGAGAAGCCAAAGATTTACTTACTAAAGTAAGTACGCTAAAGTCTTAATCAGGTTTCTATTTTACAGTAGAAGTAACATGCATCGAGTGTCACCAAACACATCCAGAACTAGACATTACAGGAAAAATACTCCAAAAGCTATATAAGTCTAGAAAACTTACAGACTGTAATAGCCTAAGTAATTTTCAGATACTGAGAATCCTTATTTGGGAAACCAAAAAGAAACCTTAAAAAAAAAAACTATATAAGTACGGAAGTTCAATTCACCATGAGGTTACATCCAGACAAACTCACCATAAGTTAAAAATGCATTTAATACGCCTAACCCACCAAACACCAGATTGCTTAGCCCAGCCTACTTTAAAGGTGCTCAGAACACTTACGTTAGCCCACAGTTAAGCAAAGTCATGTAACAACAAAGCCTATTCGATAATAAAGTATTGAGTACCTCATATAATTGATGGAACACTGTACTAAAAGTGGGGAGCAGAACGGCTATCAGTGTTATCAGCTACTTCCCCTTGTGATGGCGGAGCTGATGGGAGCTACGGCCACCCCACCCGGCATCATGAAGTTGGATCCCACCTCCTATCACTAGCCTAGGAAAAGACAAAAATTCAAAACTCCAAACACAATCCCTACTGAATGTGTATCACTTCCGCAACAGTGTAAAGTGGAAAAATTGTAAACTGAGCTATCCTAAGTCGGAGACCATGTGTACTACTAAAAAGCAACATAGGGACAAACTATACTAAATGTGTATGGAGAGCTTTTCCTATTTTAAAAAAAATGCAAACTATACAAACTGGACTAAAATGACTAGTGTGACAACATATTTAAAGTTGTTGCTAAACAGGAAAAAAGTGATTTTTACCAACCACCTGAAGGATTTTACTTATAGAGGGACAGCAAACTGACATAGGTCACTAAGAAAACAATACAAAAGACTGGAGATTTAATTTCATACCATTAACACCCATAACCACCATCTAACCTGATCAAAATTCCAAGTTGCAAGGAAGGCACATACCCAAAAATGCATGCAATCCAGACCCTCTATCTAGCTGGGTTTTTTTTTTCCTTGTCCCAGTTTCTTATTCCATTTACTTCCCCGCCGGTGGCTCAGATGGTAAAGCATCTGCCTGCAATGCGGGAGACCAGGGTTCGATTCCTGGGTTGGGAAGATCCCTGGAGAAGGAAATGGCAGTCCACTCCAGCACTCTTGCCTGGAAAATCCCATGGACGGAGGAGCCTGATAGGCTACAGTCCATGGGGTCACAAAGAGTCGGACACAACTGAGCAACTTCACTTTCCCCTCCTTTTACTAGTCACTATTACAGGTGTGCAGGTCTCCTGAAGCATCTCTCTCCTTCTCCAGTTTCCCCTTTAACCCCCAATTCAAAAGCAGAAATAAAAAGAAAATGCAAATAGTGTGCATTTAAGTGAGAAATGCTCCTTAAACTCAGCAAGAGACCAGGTTACTTCATAGGTGTGTGTCCACGAACTACACCACATGCTGGAAACATACTTCCGAACTGGGTTCTGTTATCGTCATGCCCGTTTCCTTTGGTTGTCAGCTCACTTTTCCAACCTGGAATTTCAGTTTCCAACAGGGAGCCACACATTTTTAATGGATTCTTGCTGTACCCACAGTAACTTTAAGGAGTTTAGGCAATTAGGAATAACCTCCCTCCCTTAATTATGGCCTAAATGTGGTGAATTAATGAAACCTCTTCAAGCTACCTAAATATATCTCAAATTAAAACGAAGCCTGAATTTACAAACCAGGTTAAATGGATTAAAAGATTAAGGGACAGAGCACAAGGACCTTCTCCATCTCATTCTCACATTTCAACCTCAAATTACCCCGGCCCTCTAATGACTAGAGGAGTCACTTCGAAGGCACCTAATTACCCGTGAATCACGCCAACCGTAACCAATTTCAAGATCACAGATCAGATGTTCCCAAAGCATTCATCTACTAATTAAAGTTACATGAAAGTCAAACCAACAGGCAACGTGAATGGAACATCCATCCACCTGAAAGGAGGCTGCTCCATGAAGTCCTAAAATCTACATCACCGGCACCAACGCCTCACTGCTGGCACTCTCAGACCCCTGGGTAACTGCAGTCCAAGTATACGAAGCAGAAAGACTCATACTGATTCAAGCATTTCCAGGGAACAACAAGAGGATTCTCCCTGCGAACTGATGAATGGCTCACAGGGATCTGCGCCGGCATGTGGGTCAACCCACATGGATTCACTTGCTGGGTTTAAACTGGGAATGAAGCCAGTTTAAGACACGTCCACACACCCCAACACAGCACACTCGGCCTGGCAGCAGTTTCAGTAGTTGGGTTTTTCTGAATTCTAACCTAAGGACTGTGGTTTGATTGCAAGGTTTTGTCTATTTGCTAAGCTTCAGTGGATACGGAAATATTCTTCCACCTTCCCACTTATTTCCACCGAGTTAAAAAAAAATCATAAAAAATTACTCGTACCTGGTGTGCACAATTTGGCGTAAAAAAAAAAAAAAAAAAAAAGAATTCCCATGGGCGTGCTCTTACAGATAGAGCTGCATAACTGTAAGTGCAGCTCTCAAAATGCAAACCCCTAGCCCAACACCAGTTACTTCCTAGGAGCCCCAGAGTCAGGGGAGGGCACGGGAAGTGGGCTCCCAAAAGGCTCACAAATGAGCCTCTGTACGTAACAGGTTGAACTGTGTCCCCCTAAGATGACACGCTGACATCCTAGCCGCCAGGACCTCAGAACGAGACCTTACTGGAAACAGGGTCGCTGAAGACATGACCAGTTAGGATCAGGTGGTCCTGGGGCAGGGCGGCCCCCTGACTCAGCATGCTGCTGTTCTGAGACAGCACAGGGGGCGAGAGGAATGCAGCTGCAAGGCGGAGTGGCGAAGGTCACGGCCAAGCAGCAGGAGCTAGAGGGGAAGGAGGGAGTCCCTGCGGGCTCCGGAGGCAGAGGGGCGCTGCTCCGACTCGGCCCTCCAGGACTGAGAATAAACTTCTGCTGTTTCAAGCTACTGGGAAGTCCTTTGCTATGGCCGCCCTAGGAAGCGAACACAGCACACTTCAGTTTGGGCTTCCGCCTCCTGCCCCTTCCGCTGGCAAACGCCCCCACTTCGCCAGGAGAGCCCCGAGGAATCCCTGTCTGGTCTGGCTGGCGGAGGCCTCCCGCCTCCCCAGGCTCCGCCGCCCCAGGCCCGGCCCCAACCATCGCCCTTCTCTCCAGCACCCCCACCCGAGGGTCCCATCCCGGCTCCTGAGCCAGGCCGGCACCCTGAGGGGGCTGGGGTGTGAGGCGGGATGGCCAGGTGCCCCCCAGAGTGGGCGGCGCCCGCCCACCCCAGGTCCTCACAGAGTATTTAGAGCACTTCTCTCGGTTTTTACTTAATATCCTCCTGCCCCAACAAACCCCCTACAGACTCGTGCTCCCTCTCTCTCTCATACACACACACACACACACACACACACACACAGAGCCATGTGCCTAGAGGGAGCTGGGCCAGGGACAGATCCACGCTCACACACACCCTGTACTGCCGGTGGCCACTCCCCTCCCATAACTGAGACTCTCTGTTACTGGGCCAAGGTTTTCTGCCAGACTCACTTCCCTTATAATGAATGAATTATCCCTGAGAAAGTTCCTCCCTCCTCCCAGGAAGCCGACCTCGACGGCCTGCGGGGACACGGTGGGCCCGGGTGGGGGACCCGCCCTGCCCATCACCAGGACAGAGAACCTCATCGGCCGGCGAAGGGTGGCACCATCAAGGGCGTGCAGATATCCGAGGTTTGCAGGGCAGCCCGTGCGCGAGTTGAGCGCAGGCAGCCTCCCGGCTTCACCTCGGAGACCGCCTCGGCCACCCATCATTCCACCTTCGACCCAAAGTGTGTCTCGAAATGTGCCTTCTCAGAGGCCTCGGCTGGACCTCCCCGCGCCAGAATCACCTGGAGGGGTGAGAAAACAGCTCGCAGATCCCGCCCCAGAGCTTCTGATTCAGAAGCCGGGCTGGGTGGGGTCTGGGAGCCGGCCTAACAGGTTCCCAGGTGGTGCTGATTCTGCTGGTTCCAGGACTGCACCTCCAGAAATGCTGCCCAGGCCTCTCACTCTGCATTGGGTGCACGTGAAGAGCTGCTGGCACCCCTGCAGCCAGCCTGCCCTCCCTCCCCTTTCACCCACCCACCTCAAAGACAAAGCCTGCGCCAGGCAGGGAGCGCCCCTCCCAAGCCGAGCAGCCCCACCACCGAGGCCCAGGAGGGGTTCAGGCTGAGATGGACCCATTTTGAAGTGTGAGGCGTAAGGGGAAGTCGCTGAGGGGTGCTCCTGAGAAAGGGGTTCAGGCTGGGATGGACCCATTTTGAAGTGTGAGGCGTAAGGGGAAGTCCCTGAGGGGTGCTCCTGAGAAAGGGGCCCAGGAGGAAGGTTCTTCACCTGCCCCTGGATGCTCACCCAGGCAGTGAGCACCACCCGGGCGCGGTGGGACTCAGCAGTGCGGACAAGTGGGAAGGGCCTGGCTGCCGCGGCCAACGCCCACTGCTCAGCAAATCCAACCAGCACCACCCTGCCTCCTGGTTTCTTGTTAGGTGACATAACTCCTTCATTGTTTGAGCTTGTCGAGTCAGGACTTTCTGTTACTTGAAGCTGAAAATCACAAAGCAAGCTAACAGGATAACACGTCCATCCAGGACAGAGGGCAACCTCTGAGCATGTATTACACGGGCATGTGTTCCACCAAGTACTAAAATTCCAGATATGCACTTTCCAGACTATTCCAAAAGCCTCGCAGCTGACAGTCAGTGGGTGAGCAGCAGCACCTGGAAACACCGTAAACCGAAGCAGCTCTCTACTGCTGCTGAGTCGCTCCAGTCGTGCCCAACTCTGTGCAACCCCACAGACGGCAGCCCACCAGGCTCTGCCACCCCTGGGATTCCCCAGGCAAGAACACTGGAGTGGGTTGCCACTGCCTTCTCCAATGCATGGAAGTGAAAAGTGAAAGTGAAGTCCCCCAGTCGTGTCCGACTCTTAGCGACCCCATGGATTGCAGCCCACCAGGCTCCTCCGTCCATGGGATTTTCCAGGCCAGAGTACTGGAGTGGGGCGCCATCGCCTTCTCTGGAAGAAGCTATCTAGCAGCCCGTGAAGGCTGACTGAAGACCCAGCTCTGGGTCTGCCTTACAAGTGCCATGCTCCTTTGTTTCAGGGGGTTTGCCAGGTACCCTACACCACCAAAGCTTACTAGAGAGTTGAACTGCCTTCACCCATCAACCCCGGGCACCAGTACATCTAACTGGGAAGAGAGTCATCTAACTGATTCCTCTTTACTTTAGTTTATTTTTTTTAATTTTTATTTTTATGATTCCTCTTTAGAGATAAGACAGACAGGTATATCTAGAAAGAGGACACTTTCACTTATGGGCCTGCCACCACACAGCTCTGTGATCTTCAACTGTTGGGCTTTACGAACTCGTTCCCCATCTATAAAATGGGGAAACCAGCACACATCCACCTGGTTTTCTAAGAACAATGCATGAGAAAGGACTCTGCAAACTGTGAATACAAGGGCAATGACTTAAATCTGATTTTGAGTGGATTAACTGGATTGACATGGCCTGATTTTAAGAGAGAAAGATGAATCATATTCCCAGAAGAATTACTCCACCAAAAATTCACAGTATGTACACACACACCCGCTGTAAGTTATCACCTGGAACACTGTTGCACTGTTATTCAAACTGGACTTTACCTCTTATCAACAATTCAGTGGTAGCTCAATAAAGGAATGAACTTTCACAGGGGAGCACAATCCTGAAAGTCACTGTTGTACCAGGCATGACATCAATGTGGATTAATGTGCACAGTTTCACAAAGGTCAACTTGGGAGGTCACAGACTGTGTCTTTGCTGTTTCCTAGGAACTGCTTCAAGCACAGCAGAGGGCACTTCCAGACGTTCCACAAATGGCAAATTATCTTTCCTACTGGAGAAGTGTAGTTTTAGCCCAACAGCCACATGCTCGGAAGGCAGAGCCGTGTTTACTTGAACAAACCGGGCAGAAACAACAGGACTTGGGAGTAAGGGGAAAAAGCAGGAATGGCGCTAAACCCACGCTTCTCAGACCGGGGTAAGCATCTGTGTAGCAGAGGAGAGAGAATGCCAGAAAGTGCACAGGCTCTCTGTGTTCCTGAAACATGGGTTTTATTAGATTTGGGAAAGGAAAAAAAAAGGGAATAATCAGTGAGTAATTTTTAAATGACTGAAAATTCTCAACAAGTTGTTTAATTTAAAAGACTTTTCATACCCACAGCAGACTTTTCAAAACTACATCCCCACTGCTTTGAGGGAAAACATTGGGAAGGACTACAGTTCACAAATGAGACTTTTTCTCACATCATTTACAAAGTAGATGCAATGGTAAATCCTAACGCAATGGTTCCAAAAACATCTTTATTGAGCGCCTCTATGAAACACTGTCCAGACTACCGCAGTAATTATTTGTAAAGTGGCAATGTTCTTTGGTCACATTTACCGGGGAGGAGGGACCACTATTACTCTGGAGTCCTATTTCCTACGTGGAAGACTCTTACAACAAACTAATAATTTGATGACAACTCACTTAAAACGAGAGTAACAAGCTCCCAGGAGACCCCGTTACCTCATTATTGGTGTTCCCAGACAGAGGATACTGCCTTGGGAAATTATATTTCTTTGAACCTTGAAATCCCAGGCGCTGCCACCTTAAGCAGTAAGAGGCTTGATGTCACAACACGTCTCCACCATCTTTACAGAACTTTACAGAAACGTAGTAAGTAACCAGGCAGGCCAGGGGATGGCCTAGGGAAGGAGGCTGGTGAGGCTGGGCCTTCAGTACCAAGTTAAGTCACTTCTCCTAAAGACGACCCAACCGAGTCTAAGTTAATGGACACAGAGGTTCTTATGAAACACACCCAAGCTCTCCAATTCCCCTTTTTTTGTTTCGGGATCTCCAATTCCCCTTTTTTGTTTCGGGAATATCAACATTAATGATGTGTTTTGTCTGTTCTAAACTAAACCTTCAAAATACACCTGGAATCATTAAAGCTGACTCAAATATCCTTTTTAATTAAAGATACAAATTAGCACAAGTCTAACCACGCCAGTGTCGTATCTTGTGGCCTTTTCATGCTGTTCATAGGCTGCAAGAAGATACAACCAGTCCATCCTAAAGGAAATCAGTCCTGAATATTCACTGGAAGGACTGATGCTGAAGCTGAAACTCCGTATTTTGGCCACTGGATGCAAAGAGCTAACTCATTGGAAAAGGCCTAATGCTGGGAAAGATTGAAGGCAGGAGGAGAAGGGGATGACAGAAGATGAGATGGTTGGACGGCATCACCGACTCAATGGACATGAGTTTGAGCAAGCTCTGGGAGACAGTGAATGACAGGAAAGCCTGGTGTGCTGCAGTCCAAGGGGTTGCAAAGAGTCAGAAATGACTGAGTGACTGAACTGAACTGAATCACACCAGAGTGTGTAAAAAATACATATTCAAGAAAAGAAAAACTTTCAGTGAAAATCAGTATAAGATTCTGATCCTATTATTCCATTTTCCCAAGTGATTTCAGATGAGGCTGAAAAATTATATAAATGTCAAACAAGCTTTGCTAGAAGTTTCACCACCTAAAACAGCCGAAAAGGGTTTTGTGGCTTAACAAATTTAATATGTACAAAGAACCCTATTTAAAAGCTTGTAATCCTAAGGCCAACACCCAAATTATGAGCCCTATTGCAGTCTAAGGAAATTCACTTCACACTGTCACAGCAACGAAAACCATGACTGAACACGTTCACTCTGCACGCCCTCGGGCCCCACGACCCTGTAGAAGGCACCGCAGGGCACAGGGACAGAGCTAATAACCCATTCTCATTAAAAACGCACCAACTGCAACAATCCAAGTTAAAACCCACAACCCCTAGTAGGAATACCAGTTCTGTGGTTTCAGTGACAAAGACGGTTTGTGTGCTTGGATACGAAAGGCACGTGAAGTATGACAAGCGATCAGTTTCAGAGACTTAAAGATAGGAGGGCTTGCCCCTTCACTTAGCAGACCCCCTCCTCGGTGTTAGCCAGCGGTTAGGTGCTGGGGGATCCGCTGACTGAGACTCGGACAGGTAGGTGGGCATCCTGAGGAAGGTGACTTTAAACACAGGAGTAAGCACCGGAGCCGGCAGGACTGCCCTGGTCCCTGCAGAGCAGGACAGACAGAGCCGGGTTAGGGCCTTGCGGGGGAAGAGACAAGAGTTCCTGCAAAGGGAAAGGGGCCACGTGCATGAGAGGAAGCGAGAAGGGTGGCGGGGTAAAGTGCGCAGAGGAGAGCGGCATCACAAAAGGCCTCTGTGCCAGGCTCAGAAGGCAAGGGGTCCCCAAAAGGCCGCTTTTAAGAGCAACGGCAGGCAAGGACGCACCCAAGGTTTAGATACGTGACTTGGGAAGGGACACGGAGAACAGGCCGGGTAGCTGTGAAACCGAGGCAGGAGATGGTGTGAAAAAGATCCAGCCAGACAGTGAGCCCCCGGGGACAAGGCGCAGACAGGAGGCGAGGGAAACCCTGATTCTGGCTTGTGGACGCATGCGCACGGCGCGGGGCAGCGGAGGGGGCAGGCTCCCCCGGGACCGCACAGTGCCCCCCGGGACCGCACAGTGGCCCCCGGGACCGCACAGTCGCCCCCGGGGCAGGAGGTTCAAGTCCCTCCTCCATGAAAACCCGGGAGGGGAGGCAGAGGCAAGCTCAGGTTAAAAATGCACGACCCTATCAGCAGGTAGGGAACTCCAGGGTTGAAAACAAAGAGGAGTGGAAAGTAGTTCCGTTCCCCTGGGGGCTCTGAGGCCCAGCCATTGCCAAGAGGAAGCTTCCCTGAAGATTAAGCCGTTACTGTCTGCAATTACATCTTTCAGAATGTTGCTGAAAGGTTAACGAGATCTTCTTCATGTTCTGACTCAGGATCGGCCTCTTAACTGATGGAGCCGGTTTCAGGAGCACACATGTTGTCGCTGCTACCAGACAGAAGTACATTAAAAACCACCACCACCTTCCCTGGACACCCCAGAGCCAGTCAGTATGCAGGAGTTTGACATAACCATTTTAAAAGCGGAAATAACATACTATTTATACTTTGCCAACGCTTAAATTTTTCACATTCTAACAAACTGACCCCAAAAAGGCTTTTCAGAGATGCTTCCAGAGAGCAGCCAGTTCTAAGGGCTGAAGCCAGCCAGCTCCCCTTTTCTCCCGCCACTGAATCCCCAACAGCAATCCTTCTCAGCAGAGGAGCAGATTACTGCTGATATCTGAGAACACCCAGGAGAAAAATGGGGATGGAGAAGAGCGAGGGGAGAAAGTTTTTCAAATATTGCTTTTCTGGCTTTCAACCAAGTACAATTACATAGCATTCACAGAAGATGAAGTCAAGATAATATAAACAAAATCTTCAATGAGGCCAATTACCCTAAAAGCTTTCCCAAACTCTGTCTGAGATCACAGGCAAGCTGCTCTAGAAACCCCACGCCCCAGAACCTACAGTAGTCAGCGAGGACCCCGCCCTGGCTAGTCAGGAGGGAAACACAGAGCCCCCTTCTCTGTCTGCACTCTCTCCAGTGCCAGAAGTCAAGGCCACCGCCACTTTTCCGAGAACGTACTGAGACTGTTTTGTGGTCAAATCGATTGCCCAAGTTAGCAGCTGTTCCTCTACACAGGTTCTCTCAGAGACAGAGCATTCATTCTGTGGAATTCACATGTGCTGCCTCCACTGACTTCCAGTTCACCTCGAAGTCATTAGCGCTGGCACAGCAGAGTAGTAATTAAAATGAAAATCACAAAACTGTTTGAAAAATGTGTAAGGACATACTAACGACTTTATAAATAAGGTTAAGAATAAAGGGTGTTAAAATAGCAGAGCAGGGCTTCCCTGGTGGCTCAGTGGTAAAGAATCTGCCTGCCGATGCAGGAGACGCAGGTTCGATCCCTGATCTGGAAAGATCCCACACGCCACAGAGCAACTAAGCCCGTGTGCCACAGTCACTAAGCCTGTGCTCTACAGAGCCCAGGAGCCACAAATACTGAGCTCGCGTGCCGCAGCTACTGAAGCCTAAGCACCGTAGGGCCCATGCTCCACAGCACGGGCAGCCGCCACAACGCAACGGGAGGGCAGCCCCCAGTCACTGCAGCTAGAGAAATGCCCGAGTGGCAATGAAGACCCGGCACAGCCAAAACTAAATAAAATAAAAAGTCAAAATAGCAACACCGCCCTACTCCTGGACTATCGTCCAAAGTATGAAATAAACATCCATGACATAAATAAGTGACTGAACAATAAGAGAGAACAGACACAGCTCCCATATGGAGGAATTCTAAACAATTTATGCAAGCGGAGCTTATTCTCCTTAATGACTTGCCTCCAAAGAGGGCGGTACGGAAAGAGGTAAGCAAAGAAGCTTCCAGTCGACAAACAGTAACTCAGCCAGGTGGTCAAGGTCAGCACTGAAGGGGTGTCACGTTGACAGCCAACACCCTTGCTATATGACAAGAACGGCAATTTGTAACTGAGGTCTTCCTCCCCCATAACCTCAATCTAACCACGAGGAAAAACCTCAGACAACCCCAAATTGAAGGATGAACTCCTCAAAACTGCCATGGTTTCGAAAACAAGGGAACTCTGACCGACTGTCACAATGAAAAGGACCTTGAGACACGACAACTAAAAGTCACGTGGGTTCCTGGACAGGATCCTAGGACAGAGAACGTCAGGGGAAAACCAGGGAAATCTGAACCAAGCGTGGGGTTTAGTTCACAGTAACATACCCACATTGGTTTCTGAGTTGTGATCAATGGACCACAGTCACATAAGGGATTACCACTGGGGTAAACTGCGCCAAGGGTAGACAGGGAACTCTCTGTACCATCTTTACAGCTTTCCCATAAACCTACATCTATCCTAAAGCAAAAGGCTTAATTTAAAAGTAGCAAGAGGGACTTCTCTGGCAGTTCAGTGGTTAAGACTCCGTGCTTCCACGGCATGGGGACACAGGTTCCATCTCTGGTTGGGGAACTAAGATCCCTCATATTGCATGATGCAGCCAAAAAACACTTTTTTAATTGAAAAAAAAAAAAAGGAGCAAGAGAATCTACGAGCTTTGAAAGTACTAAAAATCTTCATTTTTAAAAAAGTTCCAACTGCACAGTAGAAGGTAAACGAACAGTAAGTACGTAGGTGACTGACCCATCACAGGATGTTAGATTTACAGAGAATTCATAGCGAAAACTCCAGAAGCAACATTTTCAGAAAATGGACACAGAGAAGGTTTTCTGGTTGCAGCATCCAACCTTCATCATGGTCTTGCCTTTACACAAAAGGAAAAACATTCAACAACATCAACAACAGAAAAACCCAAGAGGCTTGGAAGTCCAGCACAAAGGAGAGCAACTAGGGATGAAGCAACAGCAAAGCGCTGGAATACTGGTCCTTGAGAAGACTGAAACAGACAGATCGGGGTTGAGCCAGCAGGGAATCGTGATGAAGGAGTTCTGAAGTCAGCTCGGCAGTGGCAGCCGGTGTTTTTTCAATGGAAGAGACTGAAGCAAGCTCTGTGGTGCCGAGCTGCAGACTGGCTAAAGTGCTGGGTGTTCCACGGATTTTGCCACAATTTTTTTAAATGGAGAAGAAAACAGAGTGCACCACAGGTAGGACAGGTTAAGTGCTATTTTACAAATAAATTAGCAGGAGCACATAGTCATACACCCCCGTTAACTGCCTGTGGGTAGTAAGCAATCACAGCGCAAAAGGCCTCTCACTAAGCTGCTGTCCGTAAGTCTGAAAGCCACTAACTCAACGCCCCCTACACCCGCACGCCAACTATCCACATCAAAAGAGGAAGAGGGCAAAATCGACTCCATATCTCTAAGTATGGCGGGAAACTGGTGAGAAGAAACTAGTTCTTATTAATAAGAAAGAAGCATCTGTGAAAGCAGAAATCCAGGGCAAAGGTACAAAGGACAAGGCCCCTGAAGACGCAGCCTGGCCTCCCCAGCCCACACCCTAGCTCACACTCACCCCCTAGCTCCCAGCAGCTCACACTCACTCCCGAGCTCATAGTGCCTCCTGTCTCATCAAGTCTGAGATTCCTAGGAGGCAGCCAAGCAGAGTTCCCGCCTGCCCTGCACTAACCTTTCCCATCATATCATCGCTGCTCCAGGCTTCTCTCCATCTCCACAACTGAGTCAACCCAAGTGCACCGCAGAACTGTCCACGCCCTCTGTCCCCACCGCTGCCAGCCAAGCTAGAACCACCGTCAGCACTCAGCTGTTCTTGCTCCCAGACTGTGACAAACTTCAAGCTTTGACCCATATATTTAAGTAATCTCAAACATCTAAAATGTTACATATACTGTGAATCTAAATGTTGGCAAAAAATATAATTTCTGACATATTGTAAATACTGGCAATTTTAATCAGACTCACACTTCTAAAATTATATTCAAAGGAATCTAAATACCACTGCAATAACTTTCATCATCATCAAAATATACAGATGGACTTCCCTGTATTGCTGGATATTCTCTCAAAAGGATTTTAACCTAAAATAGCTTTATGTTCAAAGCCTCTTTCAACAAAACTATGGGCTCAAATTGAGGTTTCAGGATTTTTAAAAATATCTTACGACCACAGGATCTAAGTGTTCTTTTTTTTCTTCTGAATCATCATCATAATTTTACTAGCACACAACTGATCAAGAAATTTTACAAACTTTCATAGGTAATTGAACACAATTTTATCAAAACTGCATCCTTTAATGAGATGAATAAACTGTCTTTTCCCTTCTAATTGATTTATGTGAATATTACTGTTAGAATGAGACAAGTTTAATTAGCATCAATTTGTTCTTATTTTTCTTGTCCTTTTTTTTGTTAATGCAAGCACTGAGAAAGTTTGTTCATATAGATGTGAATGGAAGAACCACCTTTGGTACAGCACTGTCCCTCCATGCTCTAACCTCCCTCAGCATTTTAGCCAAAAGTCTATCATTAAAAATAACTTCTAGGAGAAAATATTTGCAAACAAAGCACCTGACAAGGGATTTATCTCCAAAATATACAAACAGCTCATGCAGCTCAATATTGAAAAAACAAAAACCCCAATCAAAATATGGGTGAAAGATCTAAACAGACAGTTCTCCAAAGCACACATACAGATGGGCAACGAGCACTTGAAAATATGCTCCACATCACTAATTATTAGGGAAATGCAAATCAAAGTTATAATGAGGCATCACCTCATACCGGTCAGAATGGCCAGCATCAAAAAAATCTACAAACAATAAATGCTAGAGAGGGTGTGGAGAAAAGGAAACTCTCTTACACTCTTGGTGGGAATGTAAATTGGTACAGTCATTGTGGAGAACAGTAACAGCTTTAGTTTTAAAAAACTACCATACGACCCAGCAATCCCACTCCTGGGCATACATCCAGAGAAAACCACAATTCAGAAAGATACATGCACCCCAATATCCACTGCAGTGCTATTTACAATAGACAGGACATGGAAGCGACCTAAATGTCCATCAACAGAAGAACGGACACAGAAGATGTGGTGTACACACAGGTACCATGGAATATTACTCAGCCACAAAAAGGCACGAGACTGCGCAATTTGCAGACAGGAGGATGGACACAGAGACTGTCATACAGAGCAAAGGAGTCAGACAGAAAGAGAAAAACACTGTATAGTATGGTTAATGTGGAAGCTAGAAAAATGATACAGATGCGCTTATCCGCAAAGGAGACACAGAGACCCAGACACACAGATCCTACGGACCCCAGGGAAAGAAGGGGGAGTGGGAAGAACTGAGAGATCAGGGTTGACATATATATACTACTGTGCATACAATCTGGAGGAGGGCGCGGCAGCCCCCTCCAGTATTCCTGCCTAGAGAATCCCATGGACAGAGGAGCCCAGCGGGCTACAGTCCACAGGGCCCAGCTGGATACGACTGAAGTGACTCAGCATGCCCGCGTGCATGTGTGAAACCGGTAACTAATGAGGACCAAACCCAGAGCACAGGGAACTCTACCCACTGCTCTGTGGTGACCTACCCGGGAAGGAAACCCAGAAAAAGGGCATGTAGGTGTATGCTTAGCTGACTCACTCTGCTATATAGAACACTGTACAGCAATGTTCTCTACAGCGTTCTAACACAACATCATAAAGCAACTATACTCCAGTAAAAATTAGTAAAAAGAAACAGAACTTTTGATAGTCTAAACAACTGCCAATTTGGTTGGGTCCTCCTTCAATTTTATAGAAAGTAAAGACGGGAAAACCACTAGAGTTACCAATGACCCTGTGATCCAATCAGAGTTAAATCATTTTCTCCTAACCAGTAACAGTATTTTAAACTGTCCCTGTGTCCAAGGTGAAGCACAAAGGAAAATGAGGCCCCTGTCAAAGGCATGCCTTTCTTCGGCAAAGCAGAGGAGTGAGATTGTGAGAGAAGAGGTGGGAAACGATGACCTGCAATCTCAGATCAGTTTCCGCACAGTACATCGATGCTGGGAATCCAGAAGCTGATTCTCTGCAACATATCCCCTTGCCCAGGCATCACTTAGAGAGTACTGAGGTCCTTCCAAGGCACCGGATATCCCAGTTTGACAACAGTGAACCAAGCGAGCCCTGGGACACTCTCTTAAAAAATGGAGTTTCCATCTTTTGATTTGCCGGCCACTTTTAACCACTCACCTCACACTTAGAAAAATAAAGCTGCATCTCGTCCCTGTGGCCTCCTCTCAGGTCCCGCCTCACCCCTTATCCTACAGAACCGCACTGGCCGTCTCCAGGCCCCTGCGCCGCCTCCAGTGCCTCCCACCGCGGGCCCTGGCACCCTCCCTTCCTTCCACCCAGCACATGGCTGCTCCCACGCATTCCCACACTTCAGCTCCAGCATCGCCTCCGACCACCTGTCCCCGTGACGACCTCACTCATCTCTCCCACAGCAGTTGAATTATTGATAGTTCTTATTATCAACATAACTATTTTGCTTTATTTACAGTAATGTCTGACTTCCCTACTGCACACAAGCAGGTCTTAGTCAAAGTGTTATGTGCGGCTTCCAACATCGTGATGACCAACAGGTGTGTGTAGACAGAACCGAGCGTGTACAGCACGGAGCGTGCAAGGACGTCACAGGAGCGTGAAGTTGGGACGGGGGATGTCTCCAGAGCTTTCCGTGCAACTTCATTTGAAAACAAAACCGTACTATTAGAGAGTCCAGATACCCCAAATGTCAAAAAGAAAGGTTTCTCACAGGTATTATTAAATACATAAACACATATTCCGAGATGTTCGGCAGCATCCAAAGCGGGCAGGGAGATTACCCGGATTCGCTCCCATCCTTTCCTTACCTCTGATCTTGAGACTGCTCCTCTGTGTCGTCTTCAGAATCACCCTATTGAGAAAGAATATGCTTTAACAGCTGTTTCAGAGAAACACTCCATCTCCCCCCCAAAAAATAAAAACTTCTTCAAATGCCACGAGGGTGATGAACTTGTCTAAAACAGTGCCTGCCACACAGCACACACTCAATAAGTACTCACTAGAAAAAAGAATGAGACTAAAATGCACCACTGACAGCCAGACCCTGCAGATGTGCCCTGCAAGCAGACAGCCTACCTGTTTAAAACTGCCGCCAAAGCACGGTCTCAAAGCTGGCCGGACACCACTCTTCTCTCCAAGAGCCTTTTTCTGATGTTCAAGTTTAATTGCATGAGACAAAGTTTAATGATGATTAAAATCCCCAAATACAAAAGCTGTACTGAATAGCTCAGAATCCCCTATATGAACACCCGATATATGTCGACTCCAACATAAAGAAGCTGGCCATGCTATAAGTGGCATAAACGTTGCACTCCGATCCACTTCCAGAACCTCCGCGACCTACCATGCCACCCTGCGGCCAGGAGACACACACCAAGAGGGTAAAAAGAGAAGGCACTCGCGACAGGAGCAAAGGGCAGACCCAGCTCAACGCTGCGTGGGTGGATGCGGGCACTCATGCCCTTGCTTTCTGTCCTCTCCCGAAGCCTCACCACGGGCAGCTTTCTATCCAGCCCTCCTCCTCCTCCGTACCCCACCCCCAGCCCCCCGCTCTCCCTCCCTGCCTCCTGAGCCCAGGCCTCCACGCACTAACGCCCTCTGACTGTTAACCTGCCCCTGGAGCCACAGGGCCCAAATCCCTGTCTGTAGCCCAACCTCTCACTTAAACATGTTTAGTTCAATGCCCACCTTCCTATGAAAGCTGAGGCTCAAACAAGCTAGGTCAGACCCCACAGGACAGGCAGGACCAGTTAACTTAGCTGCAGCCCCACCACTAAACAGCTCCAGCGTCTATACACCATCTCCCCGGAAACAGCCACACCAGACTCGCAACGTCAGGGGTGCCTGCCAAGGGCCCACTCATGTCCAGGAGGCCATCACACCCCCTGACCCCTGGGCAAACCTGTCACCCCCAAGCAGAGGATCTGTCCCCTCAGCAGACCTGTCCTTCTCCACCCCTTCTGCCTGCAAATGAGCCCGACCATCAGCACCCAGGCCTACGTGACCACTGCAACAGGCTTTCCCGGCTAGGGAAGGCTGCTGCCTTTCCCGGACGTGAAGAAAAGGAAACCCTCCTCTACCGCTGGCGGGAATGGGCGTCACAGAGAGTATTCCAGAGGCTTCTCAAAAGCTAACAACAGAACTAACATATGCCCAGCAGTTCCACTCTTGAGTATACATCTGAGAAAAACAAAAACACTGATTGGAAAAAGATACATGCACCCCAGTGTTCACAGCACCTCTATTCCCAAGAGCTAAGATATGGACACAGCCCAAACGCCCATCAACAGAGGAATGGATGAAGATGTGACTGACACACACACACACACACACACACACACACACACACACGGGATACTACTCAGCCATAAAAAATGAAAATAAGACAGAGAAGGACAAATACTGTACGATATCACTTGCATGTGGAATCTACAAAAATTACAACTAGGAAATTAAAAAAAACACGCTGATATAGAGAAGAAACTAGGAGCTGGCACCGGAGAGGGACAAGATGGGGGCAGAAGAATCACTTCAAGTTATCTAACACTGACATTAGTTATACCTCAGTAAAGAAAATTTAAAGATTGCCACTAAGTCTGCATACAAAATCGAGACAGAAGGAGAAAAGATATCTACGTTAACACATATGCGTGGGATCTAAAGCAATGGTGCAGATGAACCAGATAAGCAGAGCAGGAACAGAGATGCTGACACAGAAAACGGACTCGCGGCCACGTGGGGTGGGTGTGGGGAGGAAGCCGGAAAGCAGGGCTGACAGATATATATGGCACCATGTGTAAATCCGACTGCTAGTGGGAAGCTGCTGTACACACGGAAGCTCAGCTTGGTGCTCTGAGATGATCTAGAGAGGCAGGAGGGTGGGAGGCTCAAGAGGGCAGGGATGCATGAATACATATAGCTGATTCTTCACCACTGGAGACACGGGTTCAATCCCTGGATCAAGAAGATCCCCTGGAATAGGAAATGGCAACTGCCTCCAGAGGAGGCTGGTGGGCTACAGTCCATGGGGTTGCAGACAGTCAGACATGACTGAGCAACTCAGTACGAACACGCACTCACACACACACAGCTGATTCGGAACACACACTCACACACACACAGCTGATTCGGAACACGCACTCACACACACACAGCTGATTCGGAACACGCACTCACACACACACAGCTGATTCGGAACACGCACTCACACACACACAGCTGATTCAGAACACGCACTCACACACACACAGCTGATTCGGAACACGCACTCACACACACACAGCTGATTCGCTTCATTGGACAGCAGAAACTAACACAGTATTGAACAGCAATTATACTCCAAAAAAAAATAATAATGACATTTTAACAAAGAGAAAGACTGCCGCATTCAACCCATCCCGTGTGTCAGTCACTGTGTGGCCCATCTTCCTCAACATCAGTCATGACTTACAAACCCAGCAGTCAAGGTCACCACGTTAACCTCTGCTCAAGAACCTGGCTCCAAGCTCCTGAACTGGGAACTGAGCAGCCGACACTTGCCTTTGACACACTCACCCCAATCTCTACAGCCACACTTCAGCAGGGCTCTGGCTGCCATTCAAAACACAAGCATAAAACATGCCCCCCTGTGACAGTGTGTTAATGCAGGGCTCCAAGTGGACCACTGCAAAGAAACAGAAGAAAACAACAGAATGGGAAAGACCAGAGATCTCAAGAAAATCAGAGATATGAACGGAATATTTCATGCAGAGATGGGCCCAATAAAGGACAGAAAGAGCAGAAGAGATTAAGAAGAGGTGACAAGAATACACAGAACTATACAAAAAAGGTCTTATGATCTAGATAATCAAAATGGTGTGGTCACTCACCCAGAGCCAGACACACCACGGTAGGAAGTCAAGCGGGCCTTAGGAAGCATCACTACAAACAAAGTTACTGGAGGTGACGGAATTCCAGCTGAGTTATTTCAAATCCTATAAGATGATGCTGTGAAACTGCCACCCTCAATGTGCCAGCAAATTTGGAAAACTCAGCAGTGGCCACAGGACAGGAAAAGGTCAGTTTTCACTTCAATCTCAAAGAAAGGCAATGCCAAAGAATGCTCAAACGACCGCATAATTGCACTCATCTCACAAACTAGCATAGAGAAGGCAAAGGCACCCCACTCGAGTACTCTTGCCTGGAAACTTCCATGGACAGAGGAGCCTGGTAGGCTGCAGTCCATGGGGTCGCTAAGAATCGGACACGACTGAGAGACTTCACTTTCACTTTTCACTTTCATGCACTGGAGAAGGAAATGGCAACCCACTCCGGTGTTCTTGCCTGGAGAATCCCAGGGACGGGGGAGCCTGGTGGGCTGCCGTCTATGAGGTCGCACAGAGTTGGACACAACTGAAGTGACTTAGCAGCAGCAGCAGCAGCACACGCTAGCAAAGTAATGCTCAAATTCTCCAAGCCAGGCTTCAACAGCACATCCACTGTGAACTTCCAGATGTTCAAGCTAGATTTAGAAAAGGCAGAGGAACCAGAGATCAAATTGCCAACATCCACTGGATCACAGAAAAAGACAGACAGTTCTTGCTTTTTGTTAGTTTCCTACTTCATTGACTACACCAAAGCCTTCGACTGTGTGGGTCACAACAGACTATGGAAAATTCTTCAAGAGATGGGAATACCAGACCACCTGATCTGCCTCCTGAGAAATCTGTATGCAGGTCAAGCAGCAACAGTTAGAACTGGACATGGAACAGACTGGTTCCAAATCAGGAAAGGAGTACCTTAAGGCTGCATATTGTCATCCTGTTTATTTAACTTATATGCAGAGAACATCACGCAAAATACGGACTGGATGAAGCATAAGCCAGAATCAAGATTGCCGGGAGAAATATCAATAACCTCAGGTATGCAGATGACACCACCCTTATAGCAGAAAGTGAAGAACTAAAGAGCGTATTGACTTCTGAAAGTAAAAAGAGGAGAGTCAAAAAGTTGGCTTAAAACCCAGCATTCAGAAAATTAAGATCATGGCATCCAGTCCCATTAGTACATGGCAAACAGATAGGGAAACAATGACACTATTTTTGGGGGCTCCAAAATCACTGCCGATGGTGACAGCAGCCATGAAATTAAAGGACGCTTACTCCTTGGAAGAAAAGCTATGATCAACCTAGACAGCGTATTAAAAAGCAGAGACACCACTTTGCCAACAAAGGTCCATCTAGTCGCAAAGCTGTGGTTTTTCCAGTATTCATGTATGGATGTGAGAGCTGGACTATACAGAAAGTTGAGCACCGAAGAACAGACACTTTTGAACTGTGGTGCTGGAGAAGACTCTTGAGAGTCCCTTGGACTGCAAGGAGATCCAACCAGTCCATCCTAAAGGAAATCAGTCCTGAATATTTATTGGAAGGACTGATGCTGAAGATGAAACTGCAGTACTTTGGCCACCTAATGCGAAGAACTGACTCGCTAGAAAAGACCCTGATGCTGGGAAAGATCGAAGGTGGGAGGAGAAAGGGACAACAGAGGATGAGATGGTTGGATGGCTCACCGACTCGATGGACATGAGTTTGCGTAAGCTCCGGGAGTTGGTGATGGACAGGGAAGCCTGGCATGCTGCAGTCCATGGGGTCGCAAAGAACATGACTGAGAAACTGAACTGAACCAACATGTCCATCCCAAGCTCCCTAACTATCCCTTCCCCTCATCCTACCCCCTGGCAAGCATAAGTTCATTCTCTTAAGTCTGTAAATGCCTGTTTTGCAAAGCAGTTAATTTTATCATTTCTTTCTAGATTCCACATATAAAGGATATCACACGATACTTCTTCTCTAACTTCACTCAGGGACAGTTTAGGTCCGTCCATGTTGCTGCACATGGCACTGTTTCATTCTTTTTGATGCTGAGTAACACTACATTGCACACAGGTAGCACAGCTTCCTGAGGAATTCCCTGGATGGTGGACACTGAGGCTGCGCCCATGTCTTGGCTAGTGTAAACAGTGCTGCAAGGAGCACTGGGGAGCACCCATCCTTTCAGATCACGTTTTTCTCTTGATACTCGCCCAGGAGTGGGACTGCAGAGTCATAGGCCTACTCTGACCTCTTCAATTAAAACTGTAATTCCTACAGTCCAAACCTTCCTCCAGTCTGCCACCACAGTATCACTGACGCCCTTCTAACAGACTACATAACTTACAATTTTTTCTGTTTCTCATTCATCATCCATACGCCTCCATTAAACAGGCAGCTCAGTGCGGGCAGTGGTTTTCTTTCCTTGTTCTCTGTGACAGCCCCAGCACCTCAAACAGTGCTCAGCCCACAGGATGTGCGTCATAAATGTCTGCAAGGCCGAGTACAGTCTGTTTCCTAAATACTAGTGAGTACTGCCCATACCTGTCAGAAGGCTATTATCAAAAAGGCAAAAGATCACAAAGGCTGGAGAAGATGCGTAGAAAAGGGACCTTCAGGCACTGTTGGTGGGGTGTAACGCGGTGCAGCCACTATGGAAAACAATACAGAGGTTCCGCAAAAAGTTAAGACCAGAACTACCGTATGATCCAGCAATTCCATGTCTGAGATTCATCCAAAGAAACTGAAACACTAACTTGAAAGGATATATATATACACACACACAAATCTAAGTTCACTGAAGCATTGCTTACAGCAGCCAACACAAAGACGCAACCTAAGATGCAATCTAAGTGTCCACTGATAGACGGATGAAGGACATGTGATGCGTATGCACGCTGGAATACTACCCAGCCATATTAAAAAATGAAATCTTGCCATTTGTAACAACAGGAACAGACTGTGAGGGCACTATGCAAGGCGAAGTTAGTCAAAGACAGACCAGATTCCATATGATCTCACTTATCTGTAGAATCTTTAACAAACAACAACAAAAAAACACAGAACGCCAAGTTCACAGATACAGGGAATAGACTGGTGGTTCCCAGGGGCAGGGGGATGGGGGTTGGGCAAAATGAATGAAGGCTGTCAAAAGGTGCACAAGGCTTCCTTTATCAAATGAGTACTTTGTCACAAGGATATAATGTAGAGCCTGGTGACCACACTAAATAATATTGTACAGCATATCTGAAATCGGCTGAGAGAGTAGATCTTACAAGTTCTCATCACAAGAAAAACATTTTTGTTACTAGCTATGGTAATAGAGCTTAACTAGACTTATTGAAGACTTCCCCGGTGGTACAGTGGTTGGGACTCCAGGCTTCCAATACAGGGGGTGCGGGTTCAGTCCCTAGTTGGTGAAGGAAGGTCCATATGGCAAGGGCAAAAACTAAAAAATAAATAAAAGTAAACTAGACTGTGGTGATCATTTGTCAGTAGCTCCAAAAATAGAATCATTACGGTGTAAACCTAGAACTCACGGAACGTTTTATGTCAATTATAGCTCAACAGCCTTCCCTGGTTTTTTCCAATTAAAAATGTTAATAGCAGTAGATATAACTATTTTTTTAAAAACTCAATTAAGCAAATATTTAAAATTTGAAACTGAACATCCAATTTTTGCACTTTATCAGCACCACGGTATTTTTCTGGTCAGCCAGTGTAAAACTCATATAGGAGCAAGGGCGCCAAAAGCCCGATCTCACGCTGAACATCTCCAGGGTTCAAATTCCACGACTGCTACGTGCTTATCACCTTGGACAAGTTACTTAACCGCTGTAGGGTCT
The DNA here is from genome assembly GCF_016772045.2 of Ovis aries. Lineage (NCBI taxonomy): Eukaryota > Metazoa > Chordata > Mammalia > Artiodactyla > Bovidae > Ovis > Ovis aries. The sequence goes on from NC_056070.1 coordinate 4,387,034, forward strand.
CAATTTTCTCATCTGAAATCGGCTCTCAACACTTCATAGCTTCTGGAGTCTTAGCATGAGTTAACATCCGAGGGTGTTATAGAATGGGAAAGACTAGAGATCTCTTCAAGAAAATTATACAGACACCAAGGGAACATTTCATGCAAAGATGGGCACAATAAAAGACAGAAATGGTATGGACCTAACAGAAGCAGAAGATATTAAGAAGAGGTGGCAAGAATACACAGAAGAACTGTACAAAAAAGATCTTCATGACCCAGATAATCACGATGGTGTGATCACTCACCTGGAGCCAGACATCCTGGAATGTGAAGTCAAGTGGGCCTTAGGAAGCATCACTACGAACAAAGCTAGTGGAGGTGATGGAATTCCAGTTGAGCTGTTTCAAATCCTGAAAGATGATGCTGTGAAAGTACTGCACTCAATATGCCAACAAATTTGGAAAACTCAGCAGTGGCCACAGGACTGGAAAAGGTCAGTTTTCACTTCAATCCCAAAGAACAGCAATGCCAAAGAATGATCAAACTACCGCACAATGGCACTCATCTCACACGCTAGCAAAATAATGCTCAAAATTCTCCAAGCCAGGCTTCAACAGTACGTCAACTGTGAACTTCCAGATGTTCAAGCTAGAGTTAGAAAAGGCAGAGGAACCAGAGATCAAACTGCCAACATCCACTGGATCACAGAAAAAGGCAGACAGTTCTTGCTTTTTGTTAGTCTCCTGCTTTATTGACTACACCAAAGCCTGACTGCATGGATCACAAAAAACTGTGGAAAATTCTTAACAGAGATGGGAATACCAGACCACCTTACTTGCCTCCTGAGAAATCTGTATGCAGGTCAGGAAGCAACAGTTAGAACTGGACATGGAACAACGGATGGGTTCCAAATAGGGAAAGGAGTACATCAAGGCTGTACATTGTCACCCTGCTTATTGAATTTATATGTAGAGTACATCGTGTGAAATGCCAGGCTGGATGAGCACAAACTAGAACCAAGATGGCTGGGAAAAATATCAATAACCTCAGATATTCAGATGATACCACCCTTATGGCAGAAAGTGAAGAAGAACTAAAGAGCTTCTTAATGAAAATAAAAGAGGAGAGTAAAAAAGCTGGCTTAAAACTCAACATTCAAAAACCTAAGATCATGGCATCCAGTTCCATCATGGCAAACAGATGGGGAAACAATGACAGACTTTATTTTCTTGGACTTCAAAATCACTGCAGATGGTGACTACAGCCATAAAATTAAAAGACGCTTGCCCCTTTGAAGAAAAGCTATGACAAACCTAGACGGTATATTAAAAAGCAGAGACATTACTTTGCCTACAAAGATCTGTCTAATCAAAGCTATGGTTTTTCCAGTGGTCGTGTGTGGATGTGAGAGTTGGACCACAAAGAAAGCTGAGGGCCAAAGAATTGATGCTTTTGAACTGTGGTGTTGGAGAAGACTCCTGAGAGTCCCTTGGACTGCAAGGAGATCCAACCAGTCCATCCTAAAGGTATCAGTCCTGAATGTTCATTGGAAGGACTGATGCTGAAGCTGAAACTCCAGTACTTTGGCCACCTGATGCAAAGAGCTGACTCATTGGAAAAGACCCTGATGCTGGGAAAGAGTGAAGTCAGGAGGAGAAGGAGCCGATAGAGGATGAGATGGTTGGATGGCATCACCGACTCGATGGACATGAGGTTGAGCAAGCTCCGGGAGTTGGTGATGGACAGGGAAGCCTGGCGTGCTGCAGTCCATGGGGTCACAAAGAGTCAGACACAACTGAGTGACTGAGCTCAAGAACTCGAGGGTTTTTAAACAATGCCAGCAGTATTTATCCCATGTTAGTTAGTATTTTTTGACGTTAACAGTGGAATCTGATGCAACCAAAAATAAACCTCTATGACAAAAAGCTTTCCAAATAGGAGGCGGTGCTTCCTGGCCTGGAGCAAGAGGCTATTTCCTTAGTACCTGAGATACTCACTCTGCCATTTCCTGCTTCACTTTCCACCCCTTTCCGTTATCTACACACTCAGGCTCAAGAGGGTAACATAAACAAGCTGTGGGATCTTTAAAGGCAGAAACGTTTCTTATTCAACACTGTACTCTCTGAACCCGGGTCAGCTGTTTGCTAGATGGACCAACCAGGCCAGAAGAGCGTGGCCTCCCCATCCCATCCCGTCCCACGCCGCCCCAGCCCGTCCCACGCCGCCCCAGCCCGTCCCACGCCATCCCAGACCAACACGCTCCTGGACCAGGTAACAGCTGCTCCTCCTCAGCAGCCATGTTCATGGCTCAGACCTTATGAGTGAGGCTTCTCACCCCAGCAAAGGCTGACGAGCCTAAATTAATAAATTCTAGATTGTCCTTCTTGCTCCTAGAACTAACAGAAATGTGAGTATTAATAAGAAGAACTCAATGCCTAAGGTAGTCCATCGGCCATCTTTGAGAAAGACTAACCTCCTGAACAGAGAACTAGACGAGATGCTGACCACTGCTCCTCTTTCAGCAGGAAGAACCCCCGAACGCCCACTGTAGACACAGCATCGTTGCCACAATGGGGCCACCGAGCGTAGATGCCCCAACTCTCTTAAGGGAAACCCGATTAGGGCAACAAGGCATACACAAGAGAAAGAAAACAAATCTATACCCTCAAAGAACTCAGAGAGGTTAGAGAAATGTAGATCGTGCCAATGCCAAGGTAGGGGTCAGGAAGGGCCGGTCTTGGATAAATGGCAAGGCAACAGAATTCGGGCTTTCATTCAGCAGACCCGTGTTGGGCCTAGCTAGCCAAGGGGCAGACGAGCGTCCCCGAGGACCAAGCAAGGCCGTGGACAAGGTCAGATCACAAAAGGCCTCAGGCCCAGAGTAGGTCCAACGGTTCACAGGGAATCCCAGAAGTTTCTGATCTTGAAGGAAGAGTAAGAAGGGGCACAAAGCAGTGTCTTGCACACACGCAACTACTTCTTGGCAATAAAATATCTGACGAAAGCACTTGCTTGGGAGTTGGCATGGTGAAAGCCTGGATGAAGCACAATCAGAGGAGAGGGAAAATTCTGTAAATCTAACCGTCAGATAATGTGTTTTCTTCTCGCTTCTTGTTATCATCACAGATCAAGTTTTAATGTCCTTAGATCAAAATATTTTACAAAACAAGAGTATATAACAAAAAGATATGAATAATATAACTTATGTATGCAATTGCTGGGCACAGAATAAGTGTGAGCTGCTCAGTTGTGTCTGACTCTTAAACCCCATGGGCTGCAGCCTGCCAGGCTGCTCTGTCCATGGGATTCTCCAGGCAAGAATACTGGAGTGGGTTGCCATTCCCTTCTCCAGGGGATCTTCCCCACCCAGGGATCGAACCCGGGTCTCCTGCACTGCAGGCAGACTCCTGCAATAGTCTGAGCCACTATGCAATTGCTAGGCACATACTATTGCTCAGTTATCCGCACTGGTTCAGCCCCTTCAAAGCAGGAAAGCTGTTCCACACTCTCCAGTGACAAAATATAGGGGTCAGATGAGACTACTGCCACAATAATAGGAAACCTGTATTAAGCACTCACTAAGTTCAAGGCACTTAATCAGCACAAAATCCTGAGATCAGCACCACTATTAACACCGTTTTGCGGATGAAGAAACAGAGGACAGAGAGGTGGGAAGAATGGAGCCCCGAGTCAAACCCTGGAGGTCTGGCAGTTTATAACAACTCAATTATATCTGGCTTTACTAATGGTGCATTATTCGAGTTCTTGGTCCGTTAAGAGAACCATTAGAAAAAGAAAAAAGGCCCAATCGACAGAAAAACATTTCCAAAAGAGATACCTGTGCAAATAACAAGTGTCGGCCAGTGTTAGTATTCAATTTCGTAACACCCCACATCTTCGGACACTCCTATTTGACCAATCACTGACAAATCTTAGTTTCCGAAGCCATCTTTAAGTCTTCCTGAAAGCAACCCAACTTACAAATTCATTAAGCAGAAAACCTTCAAATTTAAATAACACCTATAAATAGTCTACTTTGAACTGACTCCATAACACACGAGGGAACTTTTTCTGAAAAAATTCAAACTACTTTGAAAAGAATTCCCTAAAAATAACTCTCTCCAGAATTCTCTGCAGTTTACACTTATACTCACACACACACACACACACACACACACACACACGTCCATGTGCCATTTAGATAGATATGCAGGTTAGATAGATAAATATAAATAGACCCACATCTATCCTTACCCCGACCCAGGTATATGCACGGTAAAACAACTTCAAAAAAATACACATACACACAGAGATGAAATATTTAGAAAATGATTTTGAACATCAGTTTCACTTTCATTACAGCTTTGATAAAAACAGCTGAGGTATAAACGCTTCCATTGAGAACATTCCAGAGGGACAGCTTCTAAAATTCTAACACTACTTTACCAAAACAAACTATATTACACATATCAACAAAACCAGAAATTAAGAATTAAACAAAATCACTTTGGAGCCTATAAATAAAATCATTCATCATATCAGAGATGGACATTTCCACCTCTGAGGACAGTGACTGAGCTTTCAACTACTGCTGTAACAAATGAAAGTCTGTAATTTACTTTCCTTTCAGTCAGGGTTGGCTTTCAACACTGACCAGTTAAGAGGTAGAGGGTACAACTGAGTAAAAATGCAAATATGTATAGATATACGCCAGTGCTTCTCAACCCAGGCAGTTCTGCTCCCGAGAGACATTTGGCAATGTCTGGAGACATTTTTAGCTGTCACAAATTGGGGAGGAGGGGGGGAGGGACAAGGGGGAGAGAGAAGAGTGAGCCACTGGCTGGCATCTAGTGGATAGGGGCAGATGCTCTAACAGCACGCCAGCCCCCGACAATAAATAATTCTCCAGCCCCAAATGTTACTAACACCTCTGCTGAAAACTCTGATATACACAGATATCACCATACTTTATTTGTTAAAAGTAAATATGTCAAATGTTAAATATGGTTCTCTCATCAGGAACTGAATGATTTCTATTTTGTTCTTTTTATCTTACTACATTTTTTAACACTACACATTTGCCATTTACAGTGGGGCCGGGGAGCGGGGATCCATTTAGGAATAAACTTTTAAGAGAAGGACAAACTGTTTGATCCCTATCCCGACAGGACTTTTTCTCCAGGGACTGGTCTTATGTAGCACCCTGGCCTTCAGCAGAAGGGTCAGGAAATTTTTCCTCTAAAAAAACTACCTCTCCACCTTGAAGCTGTTATTCATCAGCCCTGTATTAAAACGAATATTCCAAATATCTAGCAGCACTCCGAAATGTAAAACTGCACAGCATCACCAGTCAATTTCCAGCTACACATCCTGTTTTCTAAACAGCCACAAGAGACAACATAGAATTAAGTGCTACCACCAATGGAGGAAGTAATGAACATCCTCGAAACTACCGCACACAAACTGCCTATTCCCTGAGGCTTCAAACCACTCCCCCACCTCCCCAAAACATGGATCTCCCATGCTGGGCATGCATACTGTCGCTGCTTAAAGACAGTCGACAATATTATATTTAAATATGCACATCTGCAGTCAATGAAAATTTCTCAATTTCTCCTACAGTTAAAAAATCTTCAACACAAAGGCTTTGCCTTACTCTTTGGCACTGGTAAACCCTGCATGATGCCAAATGTCCAGCCAATCTTCACCAACGGTTTTTGCAAGTGCCATCATTATATCTCGTGGGGTGGGAGTGGGGGCATTAAATACGAGTTCTTGATACGAGGCTGTATTTTAACACAAATTAAAGGCACCTGGAAAAGATCCAAGATCACCATCCTTTAAAGTCCCATCTTCATCCAAACAAAGCATTTCTGCAATAAACCCTGCATCTTCCGGTGGTCCTCAGGCACACAGCAGGCTCACCGAGAGATCAGGGCACGGGCCCCTCACCCACCCTGGACCACCGCCGGCCGAGGGGCCCGCCCTGTCCCTGGGCACCGGCGCCGCGGGCCGCGGCCCTGCTGAGGTGGCCTCGGCTCCCACCTCCTGAACTTGGGGCCGGCGTGACTCACGCCCTGTCACATGGCGCGGGAGGAGGCCGCGCAGGCCACCGTGGCCAGGTGTTCAGGCTCGGCCCGACCCTTTATTTGTCTTGCAAAGTGGCTCGAGCGCCCGCGCCGCGGGGGGGCCGCGGCCTCGGAGCCTCTCCCCCTCCCCCCGCCCCGCTCGCCCGCAGCCGCCCCGTCACCTCGGCCGTCCTCACCTGAGTGGGCAGCAGGAGGTCCCCTTCCTCCGCCTGCCACAGCTCCACCACGTTCGGCATGGGCTCGATCGCTGCACCAACACCAAAAAACACACCGCGGTTTTAATGCACGGAAAAGAAACGCTTCCTGTTTCCCGATCGTCTCCTCCGTGCACCCGCCTCACCAAAACAAGCCTCCCTTCCCTTCCAGAAGCGGAGGCCACCCGAGGAGCCAGCCGCGGATCAGAACACAATGCACCCGGTGGGAGCCGGCAGCCCCTCGGACTGTGAGAAGACGGCGTGCGGGCTCGCGGGCTCTCGCGCTGGGGGGAAGGCAGGCCACCCCGCGGGACTCCAGCTCCGCATCCCGTAGCAGCTGCGGCGGGCGAGTGCGGGACGCGGCCCTGGCGGCCGGGCTCCGGGAACAAAGCTGCAGGAAACCGGGCCGCGGCGGGGCCCCAGCGCGCGCCACACAAAGCGGGGGCTGCGCCCGGGGCGCCCGGGGCGCCCGGGGCCCGCGCACAAAGGCGCCGGGGCGCGCGCGGCTAGCGGTCCCCGAGCCCCGCGACTGCCCAGCTTTCGGATGGCCGGGGGCGCGGGAGCGGACGCCGCGGGGAGCGGAGGGCACCAGCCCGGAATTGCAGCCGCTCTCCTTCCCCCTTTCCCGTTCCTCCCCTCGCCCTCTTACAGATCTCAGCGGTTCCCCCAAAAGAAAGAGGGGGGGCGGGGTGGAGAGGGGAGCCCGCGGAGCGGCGCCAGGCTGACCTTGTCCCTGAGCCCCTCCCGGGCGGCCGCAGGGCAGGAGAACGTGGAAGACGCCCAGCAGGAGGTTCACGGCCGCGGCGGTGCGGCGGTAGCAGCCGGGCTGCGGGCGTCGGGGCCCCGCCATGCTGCTGCTCGCGCTCCTCTCGGCTGCTCGCCGCGCTCGCCGCCCGCTCGCTGGCGCCCCGGCCGCCTCGCCCGGGCCCGCCCCCGCGCCGCCCGCCCGCCCCGCCCCGCGCCGCCGCGCCGCCCCCGCCCCGCCGCCGCCGCAGCTGCTGCCGGCCCGCCTCGGGCGCGCCGCTGGCTCCGCGCGTGTGCGCCACTGATAGGGAGGGACGGAACGCCGAGGGGCGCGGGGAACGTGGACAATGCGAACGCCGCGGCCGCCGCCCCGCCCCGCGCGGGGAGCACGGCCGTGGGCCCGGCCCGAGGCCCCTCGGCGGCCGCCTCCCCGAGGCGGGGGCTCCGGGCATTTTCCGCGACCGTGACAGGGGCTCTGAGGGCCGGCGGGAGGGCTGCCGGGCCACTGTCGCCAGGAACTTTGGGTTGGTTTCCGCTTGGTTTGGGCACGCGGGCCACGATCGCGTTATGACCCACAGGGACGCCGGGTGGTGGTGGGTGGTGGGATGAGGAGTCGCCCAGCGGGAGGCCCTGGACAGGATATTAGTGGAAATAAGGCACTGGTTGTCCGGAAAGGCGAGTGCAGCCACATGGCTACTGCCAGTCTGCAGCGAGGGTATCCGGTGGCTGCGAAGTCTGTAATTTAGCATAAAAAGAGCTCCCCCCAAGACCCGAGAGGCTGACCTCAGCGCCGCGTGGCGGTGGCGCGCCCGGCACCCTCGGTGGAGACCGTCCAGTTGTGACAGGTGGGGAAGCCTCTTCGGAGAGGATTTACAGTTTCAAAGACCCTGCACACACTCCTCTTCGGATTACTATTGCAAATTTTAGCCAGCCTCTTCTGAAATCTGGCTGCGGTCTGGGACGTGGTCAGTTGCCTGTCTCTAACATTCCCGCGGAAATATAAGTGATACTCGGAAATGTGTTTTCTGGCTCCATTTTTTGATGCCTAGAACCAAAAAGTACACATAAGATCGGAGATCTCTTTTAAGTTAATGCCGTGCCAACGGGATCACCAGCAAGGGTTTATTCAGCCATTTACACAAGCTGGAAGTATTGGCAGTCTTAAGATATTTTTAGTAAATTTGCTGCTTCCAGAGTAGCTTGTATGAAATTCAAAAAATAAGAGCAATATAAAGAGGGGAAGTGACCGGGGCACACCTGTCTGCTTACATTGATCCTCTGTTTAATTGCTTCTGGTGCCTTAGAGTCTAGACAATGGGAAAGCAGTGGTCAAATAGCAGGACAGATGCGGAGGGAACTAAATCAATTATGGATCCTCTCTTTCCCAAGGACATAATACAGTACTGTGAACCCAGCCTCACACTGTCTGCGCATAACTCTAAACAAGGTTAAATAACCTAATTGCTTGGCCAGAACTTAACATTGAAGATTAGCATAAATATAAAACCTCCATGTTAAAAATAAAAAGCATGTTGCATTATCTACTCTTTGGTATCCTCCCATCCCTTGCCTTTTTCCCACTTGCCTGCCAGCATCTGCCTTTCTTAGCAATAATCTCCAGTCCCAAACCAGCATGTCCCTTTTTTCTCTTCATTTCACTTCTCTAGGTTTGCTTTTGCCCCTTTGACTCTGAAGATCTATCTTTTACTGTGTTAAGGAGGCCTCTTAAGACAAGAATACTTGCCTAGACCACTTAGGTAGTAACTGCAGCTTCGAAGTATGTTTTTACATGAAAGTTCCCTCACTGACCTGTTTATTTACAATATGTATTTTTTCTGACTTTTTTTGAAGTAAATCATTTTTAAAGCCTTTTTTGAATTTGTTACAGTATTGCTTCTGCTTTATATTCTTTGGGTTTTGGCCAAGAAGCATGTGGGATCTACCTGACCAGGGATCAAACTTCCACCCTCTACAATGGAAAATGATATCTTAACCACTGGACTGCCAGGCAAGTCCCTACAATGTGTATTTATATGTCTTCTGACCATACTACTTAGAAAAGCAAGCAACCATTGGCAACCTAACAGGTTTTATTAAATAGTTTAATAAACAGTCACAGGCAAAAACTTCTTTTTAATAACTTTTAAACTGTTTTACTTTTTGCTGAAACTTTTTCACACCAGTCAATACCATAGAATCAATGAAAATGGCTTAACAGATAGAAGAAAATGGCTATAGACAGTACATAAATACAGCTCTATTTTGTATTTCTACTGAAGCTTTTTAAAGGTCAGCTTAATTTTTCAAGTTGTGGTCTTGTGGACTTTACAGAGTTGGTAATGCTATTTGACTGTTGTTCAAAAGCCAGAAGTATGTCTGCAGTGCCACGGGGTTGGAGAGGGATACAGGATTACACAGCTGTCTTCTTAGATAAATCTGACCTACTTAGCCTTCTCTGGAGGTATTTTTCATGCTGACTCATGAACAATAGGAAAGTTATGGCCCACTAAGTAGCATCCCTGTTTTGAAGTAAACTTCTCCTCCAGAAAAGACTCCTGTGTCATTCATTTTTTATTTCTATTATTTCCCTGTGATAATAGCTATTCTAGTAGAGCTAGAAAATCTTTGCTATTAAATAATAGCCTAACTGCCTCATTTTGCAGAAGAAACTGAAGCCCAGAAAAGATGAGAACTATCCAACGTTACAGTGGCAGAGTTATGGAGAAGTATGCATGAAATAATGTTAACTGAAAAAAATGAATGTAGACATGATTTAACTTGATATGCAAATTATATACAGAAGATTAAAGCATGGAAGAGACATAGGAGGTAAAAAAAGAGACATTTTACCAGAGTATATCGGTTTTAAATTAGATCTATATGTTTTTTTTTTAAGCCACATCTAAGAGCAACTGAATGTACCTTGACTTTAAACATGCAAGATACTGACCATGCTTTTGGCTTACTTTACACTTGTCTTTTTTTTTAACAAGTACAGATGAAAACCGAGCAAGTTTATAAATATGAGTTATATCTCATCATATCCTACAGAAAATTGACGGGGAAAGGCCAAGCCCAAATCATTTATCTCTAATCCAGAGAAGATTCAACACACCAGGTTACAAGGTGGTTGTGAAGATTAGATGAGATACTGTCGGGTGAGCATCCAGTAGATGGGCTCACTAAATGCTAGTAGTGGTATTACCATATGCTCACACTGGGGGGATGGGCCAGACTTTCCTGTACATGGTAAGTTTGATACTGATGTTCAGTTACTTGCATTACCTATTCACTGCCATTCACTGTCATCTCTTATCACTCAGACATGCTGGAAATGGGAATGATTAATGAAAATGTACACGTAACAGCTGTTTTCTAGTTCATCTGTTCATTTACATTCATGGCCTCAGCCCAGTGGAGACAAAACTAAGTCTGCTATCAAATCATCACTGCAGTCACTGCTGGGACACAAGCCTCTTCCTTGCCTGGGAAGAAAGGCGCAGAAGGGATGGTTCCTGAGCTTACCAGAAACCTAGGGATTATGGTCAAGAACTCTTGAGATGCAGACTGCCCCCATGACTCAAGAGGACCCTTCTCACTCTTTATTCCACTTTATCTCATCTCTGGAATTCTCCAGGCCAGAATACTGGAGTGGATAGCCTTTAGCTTCTCCAGGAGATCTTCCCAACCCAGAGATTGAACCCAGGTCTCCCGCATTGCAGGCAGATTCTTTACCAGCTGAGCCTCAAAGGAAGCCCTTATCTCATCTCAGGAAGCATCAATTAAGTATTCACACCTTTCTCCAACTACACATTGTGTTGAATAACTGTCCTTTCCCACTGTTGGAACATCAGGCAATTTGGCAGGAGCAGCAATAGCCACAGTTAAAAACCCATCTTTTCTGTGTTTTTTAAAAATTCATATAACCATGCAATACAAAAGGTACATTTTTATGGTATAAAAATTAACTGATTAAATTTTTTATTAGATGGCTTCCAATAACATTAAAGTAAAAAATTTTAAAGAGAAGCTAGAATGTGATTTACACAGGATGCCTTGAGTGTGGTCCTGCTACATGTTTAGTTATGATTAAATGAATGAGACATGAATTAAAAAAAGTAGTCACCTTCCCAGCCTCCTTTGCAACTTGGCATGGCTATTTGGCCAATTTCTGGTCAATGTGATGTAAGCAGACTTCTACTGGCATGGCTTCAAGAAAAGTTATTGCTTTCCTGACGAAGAGGAATAGACTCAGCTAGTACAAGAGTTTTGCTCCATGTTTTTCTTCCTCCTGGAATATAGATGTGATGCCCTGAGGTTTGGCAGCCTTCAGATAAGCCTGAGGAAGCAAACCCCTGCTGAGGATGGTACATTGGAAAGGTGAAGTGTTGATCCTAGAGGATTTCTAGAATTCCTGGATTGTCTGCCTTTCAACATCTTGTTTGTAAGCAGAAACAACCCCTTCTTATTGTAGTCAAGTTTTCTGTTACTTCCAGTCAAAAACAATCCCAAGTGAAGGAAAGAAAAAATCAATACAAAAATGGAAGTGAATCGTAATCATTTACAAGAACCAGTCTCAAAGATATTAACAAAATGCTCATATAACAAGAGGAAACAGCAGAGCAATACTTGGTTTGTTTTACAAGTGCAAATTAAAAGAACTATCATATCATATCAACTAAATTAGCAAAATAAAAGCAACAAAAATAAATACTGATTGATAGCTGCAGAGAAACAGTGTTTATTAGTAAACTAGTTTATTCTCCAGAGAAGAGCCTGTTCCCCCAGGGCTGTCCCTGTAAGTCTGTGGGAACTACACACCCAGCCCCCGTGGCAGACAGCTCTATACCATCCAGGAGGTTGTCCTCACCTCCTCAATCTACTTTGCAGCCATTACCTCCTAAGCCCAACCTTTGAAAGTAAGAGGACCCAGGTCTTGGTCCTGTATTCTTTCTCTCTCTCTAGATCCAGCCCCGTGTCTTTAAATATTATTTATAAGCTAAAAGTCTCAAGTTTAGAATTTTAGCCTAAACCTAAGATTCCACATTTACATATCCAACTGCCTGCTTGCCATATCCATTTGAATGGCTAATAAGTGTCTCAAACTGAACATGTCCAAACTCTTGATTGCACCCATCCAAGCCTGTAACATCCCTACTCTTCTTAACCTCCCGCCCATGGTGGTGCCATCTACCTGTGCCTGCGTGCCTATTTGTGACCCCATAGACTGTAGCCCGCCAGGCTCCTCTGTCCACAGGATTTCCCAGGTAAGAGTACTGGAGTGGGTTGCCCTTTCCTCCTCCAGGGGGTCTTCCCGACCCAGGGATCAAGTCTGAGTCTCCTGTATCTCCTGCATCGTAGGCAGGTTTTTTACCCGCTGAGCCATCAGGGAAGCCATCTACCCAGTTGCTGAAGCCAAAAGTCGAGTCATTTTTTTTTTAATTAGTCTTTTTTTTTTTTAATTGTATAGTTGCTTTACAGTGTTGCGTTGGTCTCTGCTGTGCAGCAAAGTGAATCAGCCATATGCGCATGTATATCCCCTCCCTCTTGGGCCTCTCTCCCACTCCACCGCCCGTCTTCCCACCCCTCTAGGTCATCACCGAGCATGGAGCTGAGCCCCCTGTGCTGTGACGCAGGTTCTCACCTATCTGTTTTTCACATGGTGGCGTATGCATGCCAATCCTAATCTCCCAATTCATCCCACAGCCCCTCTCCCACTGTGGCCACTTATCCATTCTCTCCGTCTGCATCTGCACTCCTGCCCTGCAAGTAGGCTCATCACTACCATTTCTGTCGATTCCACATGTGTGTTAATATGCGATATTTGTTTTTCTCTTTCTGATTTACGTCACTCCATATGACAGACTCGAGGGCCATCCATGTCTCTACAGATGACCCAGATTCTTTCCTCTTTATGGCTGTAATATGCAAGGTGAAAGTGAAAGTTACTCAGTTGTGTCCAACTCTTGGCAACCCCATGGACTGTATGCAAGGAGTCTATTTAAGTCCACTTTCCTTCATAGCCTCTGACTCTCTGAGCAAGTCCTGAGGCACTCCCCTCTCCTTTACTCCTCAGCCACCAGCCCCGCGTCTGAATCTCGGGACACCAGCACCCCGCTGCTCACGGAGACCCCCGAGGTCACCTTCCACTGGTCCCTCTGCTTGCACGCTCATCACATTATCTTGGCTGGACTGCGGCCAAAATGATCTCTGTGACATAGATTTCATATCATCTATAAAACCCTTTGGTGGTTTCCCGTATAATTGGGATAAAATCTAAACTCTTGTCCTCGTCCTGAGAGGAACTGAGCAGTCTGGCCTTGCCTGCCTTTCTGGCCTCATCTTCCACAGGCTTCCCCTTGATAACTGCTCTTCAGCCCGGGGTCTGTGTGTCCCCCGAGCTTGATCCCCATCCCAGGGCCTTTGTACTTGCTGTGTTCTCTTCTCAGAAATCCCTCTGTCCGTACAAGCACACATCTGGCGCCTCCTGAACACAGACGCCAGGCTGCTGCTGCGCACGCTCATGTCTGGGGAGCCCGGGGACCGGACTCCAGCTCGGATGCACCAAGCCAGGCCCTGGCACCAGGGTGCCTGCAGTGAGAGGAGCTGCCTTCTGATTCCGCAGGACCACTGACAGCCCGAACCACAGGCCCAGGACACTGCGTCCTTCCATCCTCCCGGAAGAGGCAGCTTTTTCTGATCAAAACATTCTTTTTTTATTGAAGTATAGTTGATTTACAATGTTGTGTTCATTTCTGCTGTACATCAAAGTGACTCAGATATATATATATATATATATATATATAAACTTCCTTTTTCATATTCTTTTCCATGACGGTTTATCACAGGATATTGAATATCGTGCCTATGCTGTATAGTAGGCCTTTGTTGTTTATCCAGCCTATATATAATAGTTTGCCTCTGCTAATCGCAAACTCCCACTCCATTCTTCCCTCACCAGTCTGCTCTGTGTGTCTGTGAGCCTGCTTCTGTTTCCTAGTTGAGCTCATTCGTGGCATGTGGCTCAGTGATAAAGAGTCCACCTGCAATGCAGGAGACCCAGGTTGGAGTCCTGGGTCAGGAAGGTCCCTGGAGAAGGGAATGGCTGCCCACTCCAGTGTTCTTGCCTGGAGAATCCCGTGGACAGAGGAGCCTGGCGGGCTGCAGTCCCTGTGTTCACCAAGAGTCTGACTCGACTGAGCAAGTAGCACTTTCACTTTAGATTCCACATATAAGTGATAACATAATGCATTTGTCCTTCTCTGTCTGACTCACTTCACTCAGTGTGGCAGTCTCCAGGTCCATCCGTGTTGCTGCAAATGGCAGGATTTCAGTCTTCTTCCTTGCCGTGTATTATTCCATTGTATGTATGTACCATATCTTCATCCATTCCTTTGTCGATGGACATTTAGGTTGTCTCCATGTCTTGGCTATTGTGAACAGTGCTGCTATGAATATAGGGGTACATGCATCTTTTATAATTATAGTTTTGTCTGGATCTATGCCCAGGAGTGGGGTTGCTGGATCATATGTCAACTCTATCTTTTCTTTAAGGAACCTACGTACTGTTTTCCACAGGGGCCGCCCTAACTTGCATTCCCACCAGTGTAGGAGGATTCTCTTTCTGCACACCCTCTCCAGCACAAAATATTATTTCTGATGTCTAAAGAGAGAGGAGGGGCTTCCCTGATGGTCCAGTGGTTAAGAATCAACCTTGCAAGGCAAGGGACACCGGTTCATTCACTGGTCTAGGAAGATCCCACACACCACCAGGCAGCTGAGCCTGTGAGTCACAACTACAGAACTCGCACGCTGCAACTACGGAAGCCCGTGAGCCTCGAGTCCACATTCCCGGCAAGAGAAGCCGCCGCAGTGAGAAGCCTGTGCACCGAAAGTAGAGAGTGGCCCCCACTCACTGCGGCTGGGGAAAACCCACACGCAGCAGCAAAGCCCCAGCACGGCCAAACAGAAAGCAAGTCTTTAAAAACATAAAAAAGAAGTGAGAACTGTCACTGGGCACTCACTTTATATGCATCTCTCACATAAACCTTGCAAAAATGTGGTGGGATTAGCCTTATTGTCCTTATTTCATGTGCTACAAACTGAAACTGACTGTAAATTGTTTCTCTGGAGTTAAAGTTGGACTCCAATTCTACTGCATCATACAATCTCCAAAGATAAAGGAGAATTCACTTGGAAACTTCCATTCCACCCCCCTGCCCATGTTTTAATTCTGCTTATTTTAGGATGCTTATAGGAAGGTTTAGAAAAGTCTATGAAGGCCCAGCTATAGTCATTAAGAATGAGTTACTATTGCATGCATAGCTACAAAACATACCCCATCCATACACCTGCCAGGTGATAAATTAAGGTCAAGATGAAATTCAGTAAAAATCTCTCGTTTTTCATTTAAGCCACAACACTTTTGGACTTACCGATCTTGTCCCTTTACTGACCTTTGTACATACTAGCTTACAGTCTATTTGAGAAGGTTATTTGTGTAAACCTCTAAAATAATGACTGCATTAACTTATTTGTTTATATGTGCTATTAAAATGTTCTACTTGGGAACTCAAAATGTAGAACAAAGAATAGAATTTATTTTTCTCTTCCTTTCTTTCTTGTTACTGGAAAAGATATAGATAGAGATTTCATTTAAAAGGTTGGCAAGAATTCCAATTCTGTAAATTGAGTCAATTTCTTAGAAGATGATCTTAGAAAAACTGTTTTTTTAAGGTCTGACTGAAGCTGTAATAAAACAAGGCCCAGCCTTCATCTGGGAAGCAGAAATAGTATTTTTTCAGCTCCATTTAACAGTCTGAAGTCATTCCATTATAATTCAACTTCCTCTTCTAGAAATAATGATAACCTTCACACAGTGTTTATGCCAAGCCCTATCCTAAAGGAGTTGCTTATACTAAGTCACTTAATCCTGCCATCAACCCTATGGGGTATAGGTGCTATTATTATCCCTATTTTACCGATGGAGAAATTGAGGCACAGATAGGCGAAGTGGAACTAGCAAAGAACTGACTCGTTGGAAAAGACCCTGATGCTGGGAAAGACTGAAGGCAGGAGGAGAAGAGGACGACAGAGGATGAGATGGTTGGATGGCATCACCAACTCAATGGACATGAGTTTGAGCAAACTCCAGTAGTTGGTGATGGACAGGGAGGCCTGGCGTGCTGCAGTGCATGGGGTCTCAAAGAGTTGGACACAACTGAGTGACTGAACTCAACTCAACTAGCCCAAGGTCACAAAGCAATAAGGTGCAAACCTAGGCTGATCTGGAAACCACGTTTTTCACCATCAGAGAAAAACCGCCTTTATCCTCGTGTGAATGGAAACTGAAGGGATGGTAATCATTAGAAACGTATGTAAAGCACATGGGAATCGGAAACACTGATTAAAGGCCATAATGGAACCAAGAAAACTAACAAATTGTCTTTAAGAGGATGTTGATACTGTGCAACCAATTTCTGGACATTGAATATGTCATGGTTCCAGAAAGAATGGCATGCTTAGTGTTGAAAATGAATCTGTCTATGTGAGGTAATCTTGATATAGGATATGAAATAAGTCGTATGAACCCATGTTGCTATAGGAACTCCCCGAACTAATAGTTCCTTAACTAGATAGCATCCTAATAGTAGCATTTCAGCAACACTTAGCTGACTTACCCATCTAAACAATCTGAATGCGATTCTGGAAAATGTGTTTCATGACCTTGAACAAGGCACTTCAGATTCCTGAGGTTTTTTTCCTTGACTTTAAATGAAGCCATAAAATATGACCTCTAATGTCCTATACATGTTATGTAAAGAGTGTTGAATGATTTTCTGTCCAGACTTGATGACTTGAGAGCAGGAAGCCTGCTTTTTTTTTTTTTAATTCATCATTTCTTACTATTCCAAAATCCACTGAGTAAAGCAACTTCACAGCTTCCTGAATCTGCGTGCTTTCAGATTACAATCATGTTAAGTTTGGCACATCAAATTCAAATAAAAAACTGCCAGGTCAGCAGCGGGGAGCCAGATGTTATGGTTCTGAGATAAGGGGGACTCTTCTTTCTGCAGCTTCAGACCTAGACTGCCAGACTTGGGCCGCTGGCTACGAGCACAGCCAGCAGAGTCCAGGGTCCTAGCCGGGAGTCCAGGCAGGTTACCTCGCTTCTCTGCACCTCAGTTTGTCACCTGTAAAATGGAGATAATCGTCTACCTTGTAAGTTGCAGCAGAAAACTGAGCTCCTATGTATAAGCCTGGAGAAGAGTGCCTGGCACATTTTGGTTGGTTGTTGTCATTTCCTGTATTAAGAAAAAACGGGAGCTTGAAGGAGTTCGGGTGGAAGCGTGGGTAGGATCACAGCAGCAGAGTTGCTCAGGTGATGGCCTCAAAGATGCTTCTACCAGTCCGCGTTAGTGCCAGTGTGAACCGAGTGCCTTCATGATATAAAAGGGCCCCACTTCAGTTATTTTATTGTGACTTGTGTTTCAATTCCCAGGTACCCAAGGCAATATAGGACTTCCTTATTTTTCCTTCAAATGCAAAATAGAACTACCCACCCACTGGAAAAGGAACATCTCCATTAAGATCTGATCTGGATTATTGAACAGTTCCTGCTCAGGGTGCACAAGGACTCCACATCCTGCTAAACCCAGAGCTCCTGCACCCCTCCCTAGGGAAAGGAACTGCACACACGCAACCAGGGAGGGTCTTCACTGCGCACAAAATCAGTTCCCTGCACCTGGCCATTCTCGGGATCCCCTGACCGCCAGCCGAGCAGGAGAGCAAGCCCTAGAAACCAAGCAGCAGGCAGACAAAAGGCAGGGAACACAGCCTGAGTAAGCCAGCCGCCAACAACAGCTTGCGGTGGGAGCAGGAGCATCCTGAACTGGGGCGCAGCTCTTCCAGCACAGCGAGAGGCCAAGGGCAGAGTCACACACAGCGGCGGGTGAGCCTTGCACAGTGACTGCGGTGCCTGCGGCTGAAAGGCTGGAGGGAGAGCCTCCAACATCAGCCAGCAGCTCTTCCGAGGCATCTGGATTCTCAGAAAGTGGTGAGAAGCGCAAGATGCAGGAGAAAGCTGGGTAAACAGGCTGGGCCCCTGACCCTTCCCCCACCCTATTTCCTCTGTGAGCTCTTCAAACTGGTGGTTGTGGTTGGTGCCTAAGTCATGTCCGACTCTTTGCAACCCCACAGACTGTAGCCCACCAGGCTTCTCTGTCCATAGGATTCTCCAGGCAAGAATACTGGAGTGGGTAGCCATTCCCTTCTCTAGGGGATCTTCCCAACCCAGGAATCCAACCCAGGTCTCCTGCATTGCAGGCAGATTATTTACCAACTAAGCCATAAACCAGAGCTGTGGGTTAAGGACTGGGAGAGTAGAAGGTTGGTGAATCTGTTAAGAGACTTTGGCAGTCACCCGTGAGGAGAGAAGACTCTAGACCAGAGTAGTAGTAGCAGTTTTGGCTAAACAGCCACCAAGTGTTTCTCCCTGCCAGTGTGTAGGCAAATTCTTCTGAGTCAGCCTGATAAATTTGAAAATGTGACCCACTCCCCCTCCCCTTGGAAGTTATTTTTGCTCTACGTTAAATTATTATTTTGCTCTACATCTCGGTCTTGACATTTTTTTATTGATAGGTCAGCCTCGCTTAGAATTGCAATAACTCTGCAGAGGCATTTCATGATGGTCAAATGAAGGACAACAACAAAGCAAATTATTGAAACTCAGTGTTGGGAGGAATTCAAAGAAGCCCGCTCTTAACAGTGCCAAGGGTAGGACAAACGGATACTTCTTGAGGGTAACCTAAATACAGAACAAGAGCTGTGAAAATGACCCTACCAGTTGACATAGTAATATTCTTGGAAGTTTGTTTTGAGGAAATAACTTTAAATGAAAGATATTTATGGCCATGTTACTTGTAAATAGCTCCAAATGGGAAATACCCAAAATAAATCCACTAACGTGGAAATGGCAAAGATAACTATGATAGATTCTGTGAAAAGCTACTCAGTACAATGACAATATGTAAAAGATTTTTACAAAGAAAAAAAGGCACACGATGTAGTTGGAGCAAAAGGGACTTCTGGCAATAAAGCCGGGAGAGGGTAGAGAATGTTGTTTCATTTGGGCAGAATGTGGGGCTTGTGAAAGGGGAAGGGACGTGCAACTCCACTTGGAAGGGTGTGAGTGCCAGGATCAACAACGATGAGGCATGTGCATTTAAACACACACCACGGGGCATCTCTGGTGGTCCAGTGGGTAAGACTCCATGTTTCCAATGCAGGGGCCCGGGCGCTATCCCTGGTCAGGGAACTAGATCCCACACGCTGCAACTAAGAGGTCATATGCCTCAGCTAAGACCCAGTACAGCCAAATAAATAAATAAATAAATGTTTAAAACATAAACACAAACCAAGACCTGAAAACTCAGGAGGTCGTGATGTGAAGTGAAATTCTCCCAGTCGTGTCCGACTCTTTGCAACCCCATGGAATTCTCCAGGCCAGAATACTGGAGTGGGTAGGCTAGCCCTTCTCCAGTGGATCTTCCCGACCCAGGACTTGAACCCAGGCGTCTTGCACTGCAGGCAGGTTCTTTACCAACTGAGCTATCAGGCAAGCCCAGGAGATCATCGTCATAAGCAACTGGAAGACTGCAGAAGAGGAGGTGCCGAGGAGTGCAGTCCATCACCTCAGTGGGCATGGGCTCAGTGGCCAGTCCTCTCTCTGCCCCTCCAGCGAGTGGCTAATGAAAGGCAGTCCTGAAGCCGGAAGCCAGTGTGCGGGTCAGTGGCTTAGAGCAGGCAGGACTCTGAACAGGAAATGGCGAAGACAGCCTTTCTAGCTGTCAAAGGAAGTTGACGTAATGAAGACAGGGCTGCTCTGGGAAGATGTTGCTCAATTATTAAGACCTGACACTTCAGATCACCTCTGAAAAAGAAGCCCAGGGGGTAACTTAAAAAGGTAAGACGCAGGTCGAGAGGATTAGATAGAACAATACAGGTGAAACCCTGTGCCAACAGGGAAAGGCTTAATCTGGAGACCAGGGAGTCACTCTATGGAAAAGGCTGCAAAGTTAGCTGGTGTGTTCTTAATTCTAACCTTACATGGATAGGTGGCTTTATAAATTCTTTCAGTTCTAGTTTCGAACAAGTAGTGGTAAAATTGTATGCTTGTATCTCTGACTCTTTTTCAAGAGATTTCTCGTGATCTTTAAGCCAGCCTATTTAAATGAATCAACTGAATTAGAGAAACAGTCTAAACCACCAAATCAGCCATGATTGGCTCCATGAGGTTTGTATTCTGAGTATTTTAATCGCACGACCCCTCCATTCATCATTCGTGCATTCAGGGCAATCTGGAGAGGAGTACGTAGGATAAAGCGTAAGGAAATAGAAAGGTACAGAACGCTACAGATGACAGAGAAATATGAAAGTGGGGACACGTTATACAGATTGTCCTTCCCGATGACCACAGTGAGTAGAGAACTCACCTCTTTGCAAAGAACAGCGTTTGATCTGTCTTTTCTAAGCGTATCTCGGGGCTTCGTGAGGCCGGTACATCCTGCTCGCCGCGTCCTTGTACTCACGTGTCTCCTTACCGGTTGGCTCACCAGCCAGGACTCCACTTCTGCTTCATGCTTCAGAGAGATCAAGTTTCACCTCCCGTTGTTTGACTCTTCTGTACCTCCCCTCAACGCACCCACCTTCTGTGTCTTATAAAAACGAACACTTTCTTTTGATTTTCTTCTTGTAAACACTGGTCTAAGGCTGTTTTCTCTCCCTGCTGCTGTGAACCATCACGTGTGGCATTAAGTCCAGTTGTCTGAAGAGATAGAGCAGGACTTCTAGCTGAGAAAGGTAGTCATCCTGACTTGATACCAGTTTATCCTTGTGATGACAGTACCATTTCATTTTTGATGGCCTTAATTTAGCATGTATCCTGGGGGCTGGGTTTTGTGTTGCCCTTATAAACACTCGAGCACACACACACACACACACACACACACACACACACATACACACAGAGCCTAATTCTTTTTAGGCACTTCTCCAGCTGTGAGTTTAGCAAGACTTTCTGGTAATGGGGAGACAGAATTACTGCTCCAAACATTCCCCTGCCACTGATCCAGAACATGTGTTATCATATCACACACTGTAAATTGATTCCGAATTCTTGCCAACGGGGCAGAGTCTGCATTCCAAATACCTAAGACCCTGGGACAGTAAGTTGTAAAAGAAAAATATCCCACACTTCCTTCTTTAGTTTGAAGTGAGCACAAGTAAGTTTGCTAAACATATTTAAGTCTCAGAGTATGTTTTTTTTTTACCTGAAAACATAGAACAAGCCCACGAAATCGCTATACCTCAGTGAAAACAGAATTATCCTGAAAGCCCTCAGGTCCCCTGACTGTTAATGCCACTTCCAATCTCTTGGGGAAGGGTGGTTGACAGGAAGGAAGGCACGATGGAGGGGGTTCATATTTAAGACAATAAAGTGGCTTTCGTTCAACTGGTGAGAGGCATAAGCAGTCTGAGCGTGATGGTCTCCTGGGAGCAGAGGTCTAGGGCTTCAAATGGTATTTGAACAGTTGCAGAATCTCTGAAATTACTCTGCAAACTAACTCCTAGCCCAGATGGTAATGTGAGGAATAAACATCTATTTTCAGTCCTATGCTGTCCTGTATGAATGCCCTGAGCTATTGTCAATTTATTTCTTGTTCCTAATAATTGTAGATTATGGAACAAATATCTCCAAAACGTCTCTTTATTTTTGTGACTCTTGAGGACTGAAGGGTGGGAACTGGGAGAAGAGAGTAAGTGTCACTAGGAACTTGGCATTGGGAACCGCCTGGGGATGAGCAGGCAGGCTGGTTGATCTCCTCAGAAGTTCAAAGTCCCAACTTGGTTACCATGGTGATGCCATTCCACTCCATAATTTCACCTGACAAGGTCTCCATTGTGTCTTCACTCCTGAAGACTAGCCCATCCCACTCTTCTCTGATCCAGGCCTTCCTCATTAGGTCCTAAGAAATAGTCATAAATGCACACATAGGTACAGGGAGTTAATACTTGCAACAAACGAGTTAGTGCCACTAGTGGGTGAATTGCCAGATCAGTTACTCAAACTTTAATAGCCGTGGTGTGTTCTCACATCTCACTGTATGGGGAAGAGTGGTGGTATCGTGGTGCATGGCTTGGTTTCCCCCGAGTGTAACAGCTAGTGCTAACTAATAAAATCTGGCTAGCTGCATAATTATCCCAGTTGATTTTCAGGTTGGTCTGGTATAATAACGACATTATCTGCCAGCCTTGGGGAGGCCTGGCTTCCAGAACCAGTTTGTGGTCAGCGAGCTGAGTGAGAGGGCTCTAGTTCTTTAACATTAAGGTGGAGGAGTCAAGCTGGTATTGCAGCCTGAAGCTGGCCCATAGATCTCAAGTCCAGTGATTCCTTTCCTTACTGTTTCTTTCTCCTCTGAGATTAAAGCTTTTACTGTACATTTCTAGGCTGATTTGTTTGATCTTGCAAATTTCAAACCTTTAGGAAATGAAAACAATAATGTTTGAAAGAGGAAGCGTATGTTCTCAAAATAAAGGAATTTGAACCTTATTATACAATTTTTAAAGGTGTAATTATGTTTATAGAAAAGAATGATTCAAGTCTGTTTAAGTATAATGGGTGTTTACATTTCCTGAAATGTCAAGTTGTGAATCATGTTTATAAAACTAGATTTAAAATCTATAGCAACATAGGTGGATTCTTCTTAGGTCAAGACATGTCTATATATTAGAAGTCTCTCTGAGGGGTGTTCTCCTATGTTTATTTCTTTGCATCTTGACACAGGGCTTCCCTGGCGGCTCAGCAGTAAAGAATCTGCCTGCTGATGCAGGAGACGTGAAAGACTTGGGTTTGATCCTTGACTGGGGAAGATCCCCTGGAGGAGGGCATGGCAACCCACTCCAGAATTCTTGCCTGGAGAATCCCATGGACAGAAGAGAGTGGCGGGCTACAGTCCATGGGGTCGCAAAGGGTCAGACACCACTGAAGCGACTTAGCACACACGCACGCACCCTGTCACAACACACGTCACGGTCTGCACTCTGCTATAAAAGCCACTGACTGAAAGTACTCGGACTCGTTGACCTGGGTCCCACCATAGAACGCTGGAAGGAAGGAGGTCTACTCTAGCTGGTTGTGAGATGAGAATATTTAAGAAGCATTTGTAAAAAGGGCTGGAGCAAAGTCTCCTGTGTAACTCGGAGGAGGAGGTGATCGTTGGTGGTGTAGGGGCACGCAGGAATGGATCATTTTTCATAGGGAGTGAAGGTAGGACTCCTTTAAAAGATGACATTTGAACAGAGTTAACTTGGCAACTATCTGGGGGAAGAGCATTCTGGGCAGAGCATGGTCCAGGGCCAGGGCAGGGGCATGCCTGTGGGAGGCCAGGGTGGTGAGAGAGAGTTTGGAAGATGAGCTCAGAGGCGGAAGGGTCAGGCGGAGTGAGCCTGGCCTCCTGGGCCATTGTCAGGGCTTTGGCTTTGCAAAGAGACGGGGAGTCAGGAAGGACTTTCAGCAGAGTGACCTGATCTGATGGGCATTTTGGGGGGTCCTCCTGGCGCAGTGTTGGGGGTAGACTGAAGGCAAGGATCAGACAGCCCGTATGAAGTCCCAGTTGAGCTGGTCATCTAGCTTAAAGGTTATGGTGACTTGGAACAGGTGTGAGCAGGAGGGGAGTCGGAGATAGTCAGATACCAGATTTTAAAGGAAGAGCTTGTGGGATGTGGCTTTTAAAAGTGAAGCCAAGGATGACTCCAAGCAACCTCAAAAGTGGAGTTGCCCTCACCTAAGATGGTGATAAAATAAAATTTTCAACTCCCCCCACAAGTCTGTATTTTCCCATTTTGAAAATGGACAGGGAACCTTCCCTGGTGGTCCACTGGTTAGGGATCTGTCCAACAATGCAGGGGACACAGGTTCAACCCCTGGTACGGAAACTAGGATCTCACATGCCATGGGTCAGCTGAGCCCCGCACGCCGACTGTGGAAGCCCGTGTGCCCTGGAGCCTGTGCTCAGCAGCGTGAGAAGCCCCCATGGGAGAAGCCTGCACACCACCAGAAAGGAGGCCCTGCCGGCTACAACTAGTGAAAGCCCTCACAGCAACAAGGACCCAGCGCAGTCAAAAATAAATAGATAAAATGTAAAAATAATCTGTTACTTTTTCAGTCTTTCAGTCGTGTCTGATTCTTTGTGACCCCATGGACTGCAGCACACCAGGCTTTCCTGTGCCTCACCATCTCCCAGGGCTTGCTCAAACTCATGTCCCTCGAGTGGGTGATGCCATCCAAGCATCTCATCTGTTGTTCCCTTCTCCTGCCCTGAATCTTTCCCAGCATCAGGGTCTTTTCCAATGAGTCAGCTCTTCCCATCAGGTGGCCAAAGTATTGGAGTTTCAGCTTCAGCATCAGTCTTTCCAATGAACACCCAGGACTGATCTCCTTTAGGATGGACTGGCTGGATCTCAGGTTGCTGAAGTAGCCACTTTCATTTCAATTATCACTTCAGTTTGTTCACAAGCTTGTCTCTTTTTTTCACACCGTTCTGTGTGAGAACCCATCTCTTCCTTCTCTCTCTGCGCGCCTCTAAAGGGCTAGTTCAAGTTCCACATCCTGGAGAATGCCTCCCCTGACTGCATCCCCAGCAAGATATTTCTGCTGATCTCTTCAATGTGCTTATCTGTAAAGGCTTATTTTAATCCAGTAATAATATTCATGGGATGACTGTTGAGTTTGTTTCCTCAAACAGCTATTTCTCCCTCCAGTTTTTAGTCTTCTGCTTCTTCCCCCCAACTCCCTCCATTTATTGAGATACAATTGACATGAACTAAAGCAGGTTAGACATAAGAGACTCATGTTCGATCCCTGGGTGGGGAAGATCCCGTAGAGGAGGGCATGGCAACCCTCTCCAGTATTCTTGCCTGGAGAATCCCATGGACAGAGGAGCCTGGTGGGCCACAGTCCATGGGGTCTCAAAGAGTCGGACACGACTGAGTGACTTAGCACGCACATAGTATTAGTTTGGGGCTTCCCTGGAGGCTCAGATGGTAAAGAATCTGCCTGCACTGCAGAAGACCAGGGTTCAGTTCCCAGGTTGGCAGGATCCCCTGGAGAAGGAAATGGTTACCCACTCCAGTATTTTTGCCTAAAGACTCTCACGGTCTCCTGTCTGACAGGCTATAGTCCGTAGTGTACCGGACAGTGGGTGTGGCTGAGCGACAGAGCACGCTCACGGTATTAGTCTTAGGCGCACTGTCCAGTGATTTCACGTGTGTGTACGTCGTGAAAAGGTTTAGCCAACATTCACCACCTCACATAGTTACAACAGTTGTGTGTGTGATGAGACCTTTAAGACGCACTCTTAGCCACTTTCAAGCATGTAACATATTGCTCACCACAGTCACCACGCCGCACATTACATTCCCAAGACTTATTCATCTTATGACAGGAGTTTCTAATTACTGACTCTCTTCGCCTGTTTCACTCACTTACCATCCCCAACGTCTGCCAGGTACCCATTTTCCTGTCCATTCTTCAACTTAAAAAAAAAAAAAAAACATTTAAAAATGTATTTATTTACTCAGCACACGGGGTCTTGGTTGCATCATGTAGGATCTTTTGTTGCAGCTCAAGGACACAGTAGTTGCTCTGAGGCATGTGGGATTTTAGTTCCCCAACAGGATCAAACTCGCGTCCTTTGCATTGCAAGGCAGATTCTTCTCCACTGGACCCCTGGGAAGTCCCATTCTTCAGCGCCTCCTTTCACTCCTCTTCCTCACCGAGAAGTCACTCAGCAGTGACTGCTGCAGCCTGCCTTCCCTCAGACTTGGTCACTGTCGTGCCCCAGGCCTGTGCTGCGCCTTCAAGCCTGACCTCTTGCATCCCGCCCGGGGTCCCTTCCTTCGGTCGCCCCTGGAAACCACTGGGATGGCTTTCATCGCGACGTCCTCAGACGTTTCCAGACAGTGAGTGATGAGAGCCCTGCTGACTCGCTGCTCGGGCTCCCGGCGTGGGGCTTGGAGCGGAGGCGTTTCAGGGCTGTGCCTGTTGCACAGGAGTGAGCAGATTCCACACGAGAGCCTGCCTCACGGAGTCCACACAGCACTCAGCTCCCAGAGAAACATCCCGGAGCCCGGACGGGCGGCTCACCTGTCGCCGTGCAGGAGGTAAAGAACTCGGGGGAAAATGGTGGGGTCATCTCCACTCACTTGTCCTGCTGTTTCAGCATCTGTATCACAGGGAGCGAGACAGTGAGCTTTACAAGGGGGCAGGGAATCTCCATTTCCCAGGCTCACTGTTTCTCTCCCCCCAAGGAAAGGTTGTGGGCTCCCCATCCCGGCACATGCTTCTGACTCCCACCCCCGCCGGTGTCTCTGGGCCCGGCTTCTCTTCTGAGCATCGGATTACTGACCACAAACCCTCGGCTGTCCCTGGAAATGTGTAGGCTCCTCAGACTCCAAGTATTCAGAATCGAATGAGTAATCGCTCCTTCCCCGGCTGCTTCTCTTCTTCGATTACGTCTCTTGGTTTTTGGCTCAGTGTCAAACTGAACTAGAAACTTGATGTCATTTTCAACTCTTCCTATTCTCTTAATACTAATTGTAGCACTACTCCGACTTTTCCCATAAATGTCTGGCCCTCTATTCCCCACTCACAAAAGGGGCTGATGCGTGTTCCCTGAAATGCCCACCTTGATGTTGCCACCAGGGATCCCTCTAAGGCACAGACTCGATCATTTCCCTGCTTTAAAACTTCGAATGGGCTCCTCCTGCGTATGTATCACGTCCGCCTTCTTAGCAGAGCCTGCGAGGCTGTCCTCCCTGAAGCCTGGCCACACTTCTGCACTTCTTTACTCCCTCCCCTCCCCTCCTCACCCCAAGTTTGCATTTCCTGTCTCACTGAGGTTCCCAGTTCTCTGTTTCTCTCGGTTGTGCTCTTTTCACCCAGAGTAACTGAGCCCTTTCTTTCTTTCTTTCTTTCTTTCTTTCTTTGGCTGCACCATGCAGCATGTGGGATCTTAGTTCCCCAACCAGGAATTGAACTCATGCCCCCTGCCATGGAAGAGTGGATTCTCAACACCTGGACTGCCAGGGAAGTCCCATCTACTCACTTTCCAAGACGAAATGATGACAATCTGTAACTTCGAAAATAAATACAGCAGAGATCACCCTATGCCTAGTAGTGTGCAAAGCTAAGGTCTGTCACAAGTGCCCCTGCCCTCAAGGAGCAGCGGAGTGGTGGAGCCAGGTGGATGGACAGCGGCTTTTGTAACCACACAAAATGACCAGTGCTGGGGGCCAGTCCTCGTCACCTGGGGGTGTCTCATTATTCTCCACTCTCTCAGGAGGGCTGGCACCTCTCTTGTCCATAGAGGCAGAGCTCGTCACCATCTCCTCTCTGTTCACCTCAAGTATACTTAATCACCCTTTTTTTAAATTTTACTGGTCTTTGGACCCCTAGCCCCGGTACGTCTTCTGCGTGTGTTTCAGAACCCGTGGTGGTATCCTCAGGAACGCTGACCAGAGCCACCTGTATATCCTCCACTAGACTCGATCCAAATTGCAGCAAGCATGGGGATGGCAGCCGCAGACGTCCCCTCCCAGAGTCCTCCGATAGGTCTACAATGAATATCATTCCTCTAGCAAAATTTCTAAATCTTTTTTAAAGCTCTGACCCATTTTTATCATGTCTTTCCCCTACAGAATCTATAGTGGCTTCCTGTGGCTGAGAACAGGAGTATAACCCGGTTACCAAGTCACTGATTCCTTCTCTTCCACCCTGATGGCGGGGAGAGGAGATCGTTGCCCAGAACTGGCGCAGAAGGGCTCAGACTCACCCCGTTGGTTACATTCACTGAGGTTAAGAGTCCCTCTTCTGAGACACGAATGTGTCTATCTGGACTTAGAGCACAGTATTCCAACCAGGTAATTTCAAGCGTGAGTTGACTTTGACACGCGCAACAGCCGTGGCTTACGTAAGTGTAGGGAAGGTGATCTGATGCTTTTCCAGGAACTGGAATCTTTACTCGAAGGGCATACCTAAGACAAAGCGCGGTTTGACGAATATACTTGTTCTGGGTGTGGTTGTGTTGGTGTGAAGGGCCAGGCCACCTGGAGGACACTGAACAATCAGGATTGTGCCCACGGAGGGTGACAAGCGTGGAAAGTTCAGGGAAAGAGAACTAATTAATAGATTCTTCTCTCCCTTTAATTATTTAATTCTTTTTTAGGATTCTGATGGTATACATTCTTTGCTAATCAGTTGTACATCTTTTGGGGTGATCACAACCTACAGGATACAAGTCAAATTCAAACTCATTCAGAACTTCCGCTTCCCCACTTGAACCTTAGGTCACAAGTTACCTGCACTCTAATTTGCCTACCTGCCCTTACTTCTGATTTTGGACTGCTGTGCTTACCCAGGGCTAGAATGTTACCTAAGACCTACCACCTCTCATTCATTTACTCAGTGGACAAATATTCACCGAGGACCCATGTTTGTGGGATGACGCTGGGAGGGGCCACGAGCACCCGTGTGCATCAAGCAGGTCTCCATGGCAACCTTGCTCTTTTGGGTGCTTTCACCTCCATGAAAATTTTATTAATAGTCCAGCCAATATTCCTTTCTATTTTTTTTTTTTTCATGCAGACCATTTTTAAAGTCTTTATTGAATGTGTTACAATATTGCCTCTGTTTTTATGTTCTGTTTTTTGGCCATGAGGTATGTGGGATCTTAGCTCTTTGATCAGGGATTGAAACCATACCTCTGCATTGGAAGGGGAAGTCTCAGCCCCTGGATCACCATGGAAATCCCTGAGCCTATATTTTCTGAACCAAAAAACAAGTAAAACACCTGCCATGAGGTATGATGATGGATCAGGATAGATGAAATCCAGTCTGCTCTGGAAAGTGTAGGGCTTCCAAGGTGGTGCTGTTGGTAAAGAACCAGCCTGCCAGTGCAGGAGACCCAAGAGACACAGGTTCGATCTCTGAGTGGGGAAGATCCTCTGAAGGAGGGCATGGCAACCCACTCCAGTATTCTTGCCTGGAGAATCCCATCGACAGAGGAGCCTGGAGGGCTATGGTCTATAGGGTAACTAAGAGTTGGACACGACTGAAGTGACATAGCACGCACGCACGCTGCTCTGGAAAGCATAACCAGCATCCTCCTTTCTGTGCCTACAGACGTACTGTCTCCACTAAGAGCAGGAACTAAGGAAAGAAACATTTTTCTATTAGTAGACAAAGAAAGGGAAGTCGCTTAGCTTGGGGGACAGCAGGTTTAGGATAAACTTAATCATGATCTTTAGTGGATAAAAGACCACAGAGGAGCAATGGACCATTATGAAAAAGACACAGTCTCCTAGCCACTCCATGTTAGAATCTGTGTTTTTAGAAAGGGATGATGGTGATAGTTTAGTCTCTAAGTCTTGTACGACTATACAGTCCATACTCCTCTGTCCATGGGATTTTCCAGGCAAGGATATGGAGTGGGTTGCCTTTCTCTCTCCAGGGGATCTTGCCGACCCAGAGATCAAACCCGGCTCTCCCACATTGCAGGTGGTTTCCTGCATTTCAGATAGATTCTTTATCAACTGAGGCACCAGGGAAGCCCCAAAAAGGAGTGATAAAAAACTCATAATTTTGTGAAGTTCAAAAATGAAAGGTCCCTGAACACTATGTGCAGGGCGTGATTTATACAAAAGAGGAAGGCGCCTCTGCATTCAGAGGAGTAAAGGATTTTTAAAATAGCCCTCAAATGTACTTAATGCCTCTGAACTGTGCCCCTAAAAATGGTCAAAATGGTAAATTTATGTTAGATATATTTTAAACACACACACACACATATCCATGAAAGAAGGCTAGAGCTAACACACTTCCAATTGTTAAGTATGTCCCTTTTAGGAAAACTATTTCATAGCACTCAAAATATACCCTGGTAGCTTGGTTGTTAAAGAATCCACCTTTAATGCAGGAGACCCCAATTCGATTCCTGGGTTAGGAAGATCAACTGGAAAGGGGATAGGCTACCCATTCCAGCATTCTTGAGCTTCTCTGGTGGCTCAGCTAGTAAAGAATCCACCTGCAGTGTAGGAGACCTGGGTTTGATCTCTGGGTTGGGAGGATCCCCTGGAGAAGGGAATGGCTGCCTACTCCAGTATTCTGGCCTGGAGAATTCCATGGACTGTATAGTCCAGGGAGTCACAAAGAGTCGGACAAGGCTGAGTGACTTTCATTTCACTTTAAAATATATCAGCTCCCAATATTTCTGAGGCTCATGTAATATCCCCAGTTTTCCTGCAAAAGCAGAGCACTCTTAAAAGGCGAAACACGAACTGTTAGCACGTAGCCTTCCGGCTTGAATCCAGATGCAGAGTGACTGGATATCGTGGCCAAAGCATTGTCTCTTTAACGTCGTCGGTGCAGAATTTCAGTCAAGGCTGAGGAAGAGTATGCCTGTGAGGTTGGCTGGGTTATAAAAACGTCTAAGAACCGAGTGGAGAAATATACATTCTTGGGCGCTCTTCATTCTTGACTTTTCCCCTTCCAGACCCTCTTTCCTCCACTCCTGAAGCTAGAACTCCCTTCCACTTTGTTCATGGAACAATCAGGAGCCTAACTTGTAAACTGAAACTACAGTGGCTACACCATTTTGTCTCCCAACCATCTTGACAAGAACACTAATTTTCTTATCTTACTTGAAAATAGAAATCTTTTCTAGTTTCAACCTTCCAGAAAATGATGTCAAATCAAAACAGCTCCGGATGAGACCTCCCTGCTGGTCCAGTGGTTAAGACTTGGAGCTTCTCATGCAGGAGGCATGGGTCTGATCCCTGGTCGGACAGCTAAGATCCTGCAGGCCTGCCGCCTCAGTAGGGTGAAAGAAAAATAAAAAGACTTAAAAAAAAAATCTATGAAAACAAAAAAACAAAACAAAACAAAAAACACCAACTCAGGATGACTTGTAAGAAACACAGAAGTGTTCCCTCAAAAGACAATCTCTAAATCTTTAAGAATCTATCTAAATGGATATATCTGTATATCTAAAAATCTTTAAAAGGTCAAAAACCCTGTGCCTCCCATCCCCCTATTGTAGTCCTTTGAATTATTTCCATGGGTACTGTGTCTGTGCATTGACTGATGAAAATGCTTCTGTTTTTTCAGGCTCCTGCTCTGGGTGTGATGAGATGGGCCGGTGGGTTACTGACAAGCCCTGCCTCGTTTCACAACTGAGACGCCAGAGTCCACAGAGTTTGGGAGATGATTTTCAGAGCCAGCTGGTCATTCCAAAACACGAAATTTCACTCAGCTTGCCCTTACTGCAGGCGCCCTACCTACAGTGACTTAGAGAAGGGCTTTTTTTGATTTGCAGGGAATAAGGTCAAAAGCCACTTCAAAGCATCTTTAGAGCTGGTAGCTCAGTTCAGTTCAGTCGCTCAGTCATGTCACTCTGTGATCCCATGGATTGCAGCACGCCAGGCTTCTCCGTTCATCACCAGACCCCAAAGCTTGCTCAAACTCATGTCCATCGAGTTAGTGATGTCATCCAACCGTCCCATCCTCTGTCACCCCCTTCTCCTCCTGCCTTCAATCTTTCCCAGCATCAGGGTCTTTTTCTAATGAGTCAATTCTTCGCAGTTTTTAGAGCTGGTAAGGTGAGTCTTATTTCAGTAAAAAGCATAAACTTTTGAAATTTAGGTTAGAGCTGAGAGGAGAAAAGTTAGAAATTTCTTTAATTCATTTGCTTTAAAAACCAGAACCCAGCTCGAAAATCAAAGTGTCCAAAATCTGGGTCCAACAAAGGTATTCCTGTGTCAGGAATTCTACTTGAAAGATCAGAGGCATGCCTTGTCCCTTTTTTTTTTTTGGCTCCCATATGTTATACTCTTATAGGGTCCCTGGGGCGAAGAGAGAAGCGGGGGGGGGGGGGGGGGCAGGAGTCAAGGGAACTGAGGCTTAAGCTCGGTGCTCAGTCTCAGCCATTGATGGATGGCCTCTTGTCTGCGAGATTAAAAAGAACCTGTCCCAGGAACTAAGAGCCCTTGAACAAGGCCTTTAAAGTCCAGCCTCTTTTGCAACCAAATACATGCTTTAAAATGTACTTGCTGCTGCAGCAGTTTTAAAAAGTGATATAGATATATTACTTTCTTTTTTTTAAAGAAAAGAAGACTTTGCATCATG
This sequence comes from Ovis aries, assembly GCF_016772045.2. Taxonomy (NCBI): domain Eukaryota; kingdom Metazoa; phylum Chordata; class Mammalia; order Artiodactyla; family Bovidae; genus Ovis; species Ovis aries. The sequence continues at coordinate 4,419,279 of NC_056070.1, forward strand.
CTGCTAAGTCGCTTCAGTTGTGTCCAACTCTGTGCGACCCCATAGATGGCAGCCCACCAGGCTCCCCTGTCCCTGGGATTCTCCAGGCAAGAACACTGGAGTGGGTTGCCATTTCCTTCTCCAACGCGTGCAAGTGAAAAGTGAAAGGGAAGTCGCTCAGTCGTGTCCGACTCTTCGAGATCCCATGGACTGCAGCCTACCAGGCTCCTCCATCCATGGGATTTTCCAGGCAAGAGTGCTGGAGTGGGGTGCCATTGACTCCCACTTAAAACACACAGGTCCATTCAGCCTTAAACCGGCAGCAGTTCTGAACCACACTGCACACTGCACGGTGTGTGCTCAGTCACTCGGTTGTGTCCGACTTTGGGAGACCCTAGGGACTATAGCCCGCCAGGCTGCTGTCCATGATTTTCCAGGCAAGAATACTGGAGTGGGTTGCCATGTCCTTCTCCAAGCATGTACAGTGTGCTAAATTAAATAAGTCAGTCACAAAAGAATGCTGATTCCACTTACGTGAAGGATCTAGAAGAGTCAATTCATAAGATGTATTCAATAGAATTGTGAGGTTGCCAGGGGCTGGAGAAGGGGAAATGTGAGTTATTGTTTAATAGGTACAGATTCTCAGTTTGGGAAGATAAAAATATTCTGGACACGGATGGTGGTGATGGTGGCTCAGTAATGCGAAGGTACTTAAATAGTACCAAGCTCTACACTTAAAAATAGTTAAAATGGTAAATTTGATGTTGTATCCGATTCGCCACAATGTAAAACATTAAGTGTAGGCCCTCCTCTGGTAACAGTTATCTTTCCTAGTTATTTTAAGGTGGTGTTATCTACATCTGATTCCCAAAACATACTGCAAGGCTGGTAAATTTAGTTTATCTCTTAGAAGATACTTCTCTGGTGGCTCAGTGGAACAGAATCTGCCTGTTGGTGCGGCAGACACAGGTTCGATCCCTGCCTCAGGGATGCCACATGCCTCAGAGCAACTAAGCCACGACTTGAGCCCATGGGCTGCAACCACTGAAGCCCGCGCTCCCTAGAGCCCGCGCTCCCTACAGCCTGCGCTCTGCAACGAGAGAAGCCACCACAATGAGAAGTCCTGTAACCATGACGAATAGCCCCTGCTGCACCCCACTAGAGAGAGCCTGAGCATCAGCCAAGACCCAGTCTGGCCGGAAATAAATACAATTACTAAAATCTGTATTTTTGAATGTTGCCAAGAGAGTAGACCTTAAAAGTTCCCACCACAAGAAAAAAAAAAAGTGTAACTATGTGAGGTGACCGATGTGAACAAGTCTTTTTGTGGCTATCAACTCACAAAATATACAAAACATCCCATCATTTTGTTGTGAACCTTAAACTTATTGAATGTTATATATCAGTCATACCTCAATAAAACTGGAAAACCAGTCTGCTTGTTAAATTCTTGTGATGTATTTAAGGGCTCTGTTAGTTGGGTTTCAACATAGGATATGAATAAAGAAATGAATGTTACATTATTGTTTTATTAGGAACTCAACCCACTCCAGTGTTCTTGCATGGAGAATCCCAGGGATGGGGGAGCCTGGTGGGCTGCCGTCCATGGGGTCGCACAGAGTCAGACACGACTGAGGCGACTTAGCAGCAGCAGCAGCAGCAGCAGCAGCGGATCTGTGCTCATAAATTTGGTTCAGCTCTTAGGAAATATGTTTTGAATCACAACTGGGCACTTGGTGACTCTCAGATCGCACTTACTGTCTGCCTGCAGCGGGGGAGGCACACAGCTCTTTTCACAAGTAGCCTCGAGCAAGAGTTGATGAAACCCTTGATAAAATACCTTCTTGGAAGACGTTGCTTTCCTCCTACTTTCCCACCCCTCTTCCCCTCTTTCCTTCCCACGTGAACACCACACAAAAATTTACAGTTTGTAATTCTTTCTTCTTTTTTTTAAGTATTAGCGTCAGTGTTGGATGAGGACGTCATTCCTTTGTGAATGCCCACGTTCCCGTCTGGGGCCACGTCTGAGTCCTCCCCGGCCTCGGCGGTGACCTTTCAAAGAGCTAGCAGGTCATCCACCGACAAATCAGAGTCCACGGTGCGAAGGACGCCGCCTGGGTGTCTTTCCCCCAGTGTGGCTGCTTCTCGGGGGAGGTGGGCGGGGAGTCCCTGAGTTCCTCTTTCTATTTCTGCTGCTCTCACTTCCCTTCCCATCAGAACCCCCTGGTGGTGGGAGCGCTCTCTCCTCTCCTTTCCCCATCACTTCGCTGTCTCGTCTTCCTCGACACCTCTTCTGGCCTGGTCCCTGCGGCCCTGCTACAGCTGCTTTCTCTGTCTTCACACCTTGAGTTCCATTTCCCCCAAGGTACTGGCGGCGGTTCCTACAGTAAACTCAGCTCCGCTTTCGAGATCTGCTTCACATGCGTAATCCCGCTGGGACATGCCCAGCACTTCGGCACTGCAGACACTGGGCAACAGAGTCAGTCCTGCCTTCGGGCTCCTGTCACTGGCTGGCCTACACCAGCCGCCTGGGGTGAAAGGAAGGTAGCTTGTGTGTAGGTCCCTGATGTCCCCCAGAGGGTCAGAGAGAGATTTTAGGGAAGTCTTTACCTCCTGCTGTTTCTGGGCGCTATAGGTCCCCAGTACTGTAACGGTGTCTTTGGAAAAATAGAAATGAAATAATATATTGGGTAAGCTGCCTCTGAGGGCTGCCCTGGCGGCTCGGATGGTAAAGAATCCACCTGCAATGCAGGAGACCCAGGTTCAATTCCTGGGTCAGGAAGATCCCCTGGAAAAGGGAGTGGCTACCCATTTTCTGCCTGGAGAACCCCACGGACAGAGGAGCCTGGTGGGCTACAGTCCCTGGGGTCGTCGAGAGTCGTACTCTACTGAGCGACTCTCACGCCTGTCACACACACGCAAGCTGCCTCTGAAGCGTAAAATCTCATGAGGGCCTTTGCAACTGGGCAGAAATTCCAGTCCCGTACAAGCGTCTAAATTCCATCGCGGCTGACTCTGTTTAAAGGATTCCTGCTTGGAAACTCTTTGTGCATCTTTCCATTCTGCCGTGCTGGCTTGGTTAAGCCCCGCTCCTCCATGTACTGCTATTCTGGGATGTGTACAATTGCCTAGACATGTTCAACTGGTTTATTTCTGCACTTTATACCAAAAAAAAAAAAAAAAGAGTCTGCCCTTGGTAGTGGTTATATTACATACATATCAGTCCACAAATGCATTTTTGCAAGAATATAATTTTGTGTTCTACCTCAACTTATTTTCCATTTCCTGCCCTATCCTGCAGTGTGGCAGAGTTGATCTCTGCCCTTCCTGAGGTTCTCCTGGCCCTGATCCCAAGATTGTGCTGCAGGCCTGGGGTCTCACCGGGCGTGGGGCCCAGCAGCAGGCCTCTGCACACAAAAGTTCCCTGCCACAGCGCCCGTTTGCCCCGGCCCGGCAGCTTGTGGTGCTGTGTCTGGGACGTAGGGCTCCTTGCCCACCAACATGCTTCTTCCCCTTCGGAGTGCCGCTAAGCAACAGCGTCCAGCTCCCCTCAACTCCAGGACCCCCAGCTTTCCCCTTCTTTCCTCTTCTTCCTAGCAGTGGGAATTTCTAGTAGCAGGTAAGTCTTCCCTTCGTGTTTCTGGCCAAGGTGCTTTCACTACACCCTCTAATCCTCTCTCCCTCTTGCCTTCAAACCAACAGTTTCCTCTGACTAGGAACACACTCCCTTCTCTAGGGCTCAAGCCTTTGGGGAAAGAAAAAAACACAATAAAGCCAGTATTTCTGCTTTCCAGCGTGGCCCCCCAAACGGCAAGCAGGAGGCCCCAGCTGAACGGTAAAGGGAACCCCAACTCTCATTTCAAGTCACACTTTCAGCAGGAGATTCTGAACACGAGCATGAAGGATTTTAATTTTATTTATTTATTTAGGGGTGATTAAAAATATGTATCGAAGGGCTACTAGGAGCACAAATTTATAGGCATACAAACAGGTATTCTCAGTTCTCAATGCATGCTTAGCTGTGTCCAACTCTTTGCAGCCCCGTGGACTGTAGCCTGCCAGGATCCTCTGTCCATGGGATTCTCCAGGCAAGAATACTGGAGTGGGTTGCCATTTGCTTCTCCAGGGGACCTTCCTGATTCAAGGACTGAACCCGGGTCTCCTGTGTATCCTGCACTGCAGGTGGAGTCTTTACACAAAAATGTGTAATCACCCCCAATTTCCAGGAATTTATTTTTTGCATCAATTTCTAAAAATTGAAGTACAGTTGATTTACAGTGTTGTGTTCATCTCTGCTGTACAGGGTCTTCGCTGGTGGTCCAGTGGCTACAGCGCAAGGGGCCTGGGGTTCGATCCCTGGTCAGGGAATTAGACCCCACGTGCCACAGCAAGGAGTATGCAAGCCACAACTAAAGATCCTTGATGCTGCAGTGAAGACTGAAGGTCCCACATGCCTCGACTAAGACTCAGCTCAGCCAAAAAAAAAAAAAAAAAAAAAATTCTACTGTACAGAAACGTGGTTCAGTGACGTATACATACATTCTTTTCTGAATGATATATTCTCTTCCATTATGGCTGATCATAGGATATTGAATATAGCTCTATGGGTTATATGCAGGACTTTGTTGTTTATTCATTTTGTACGTAAAAGCTTACATCTCCCCAACCAAGAATTTTTAAGTCTCTAATTAAAGAATACCCTTCTCTCCGAAGTTGTGGTCTAGCCTTGATATAAACGTGTGTGCATACAGTAAAAAGCTGCACATCTCAAAAATTAGTTCAGGAGTTATTCAAACTCTCTTTTCTGGAGAAAATTAGCAAGGCATTTCTAGGTTTTTGAATAATATTCCCCTTATACTTTCAGATGGCCAAACAGGCCCACACCTCTGGCTTGTCTACTAATTTTTGTAAGAAAGTGAAGAGTAGTTACAAACAACTCACAGGTATAGGAAATCTATTTTCACTCAGTGCGTGTCTAGGAGAAGCACCCTGCGTCCAACCTAAACGTCGTTCCAAACTCGGCATCATTTGGCAGACTTCTAATTACGGCGCAGGGCTGCGGCCATGACGCTTCCCCGTTTCATTGAACGATTGACTCCGTTTCCATCCAAGCAGCTACTTCAGGAGCACTTTAAGATAATTCATTTTCAGGATATTAATGGACATCTGTATATGAACCTACAGTTTACAGAATACTCTAGACCTATTATTTTTTGGCTCCTCAAAATTACTCTGAGTAGTTGTGGGTTTTTCTGAAGGACTTTCAAAATAGCATCTGCAGCTGACATTTGCGTACAGACAAGTGCTGAGGATGGGCTTACTTAATGAGGGGATTCCCAGCCAGCTCTCTGGGGATGTACAGAAGATGCCTGCCTTTGACATATTAGCATAACCATAACTCCTCCCATTTCTGTCATTTTTGTGGAAATCTGTGAATAGCCTTACTTTGAATATACTACATACTGAAATACTCAAGCGGTTTTGAAAGTGTACTAAGAAAAGGGTTATAAAATAAGATCACTGGGAAAAAGAGTTTTAGTTTATACAAGCGTGTCTGCCTGCTAAGTTGCTTCAGTCGTGTCCAACTCTTTGCAACTCCATGGACTGTAGCCCACCAGTCTCCTCTGTCCATGGGATTCTCCAGGCAAGAATGCTGGAGGGGGTTGCCGTGCCCTCTTGCAGAGGATCTTCCCTACCCAGGGATCAAACCCAAGTCTCTCATGTCACTCGCATTGGCAGGTGGGTTCTTTACCATGAGTGCCACCTGGGACGCCCTAATTTATATACACACACACATATATATAATTTTATATGTAATTTATATATAATTTAAATATGGAAAACCCCAGTGGCTCAGCAATAAAGAATTCACCTGCAGTGCAGGAGATGCTGCTTCCATCCCTGGGCCGGGAAGATCCCCTGAAAAGGAAATGGCAACCCACACCAGTATTCTTGCCTCGGAGATCCCATGGACAGGGGCGTCTGGTGAGCTACGGTCCAGTGGGTCACAAACAGTTGGAAACGACTTCGCAACTACACAACAGCAACACAATTTAAATATATATGTCACAATCAAAATTGCAAATAATGAAAGTTTCTTGTAAGTTTTACAACCCAGAAGGTATTCAGTCCTAGAGAGTGAGTGAGAGAGAGAGTGAGACAAAACAAGAGAGAGAGAAATCTTGGCTTTCTCTTAATAAGATTTCTAAATCTTGGAACTTCCTCTCCTTAGAGACAGAAAGGGTGAGAACAGAAAACGTGAGCGTTAGAGGCAATCTTTCTTACAAAAATAAACATTTACTCTTTCTCGCACACACACCCGCTACAACGACAGGAAGAGTTCCTCGTTTCTTTTTTGTCTCCAAAATGTGGACAGCAGGCTTCTTTTATCCAGCTGTATTTCCAGGGTGAGTTGACATGGTCCCTGAGACATTACTGCAGCCAGAGATCAGAAGTCGCCATCGAGTCCGCTCCCCACCCCTCCCACCCCACCCCAGCCGACCAGACCTTCAGTCTCCTCTGCCCATCCTGGAAGGTACCTTTACGGTCTGTGGACGTCTCTTCCTCCTCGCCCTAATCCAAGCCTCCACCGCTCTGAGCCGAATTATCACACAACCCGTCCCCACCACCGCCCCGCGCAGCCACCCCGCACGCTAGGAGCCTCCCAAACGGACCTGCAGCTGCAGAGCCGGGAAAGAGGCTGTGGACCATGGGACGAAATGCTTAGAACTTCAACTTCTCTCATCCTTTAAAACGACTATTCTTCTGTATTCTATAATCCACATATGATTTAAGGATAAACCTGCCTATATTGGTGTGCAGGTTGTAACTTTTATTGATGCTGCTGCTGCTGCTGCTGCTGCTAAGTCGCGTCAGTCGTGTCCGACTCTGTGCGACCCCATAGACGGCAGGCCACCAGGCTCCCCCATCCCTGGGGTTCTCCAGGCAAGAACACTGGAGTGGGTTGCCATTTCCTTCACCAATGCATGAAAGTGAAAAGTGAAAGTGAAGTTGCTCAATCGTGTCCGACTCTTAGCAACCCCATGGATTGCAGCCCACCAGGCTCCTCCATCCATGGTATTTTCCAGGCAAGAGTACTGGAGTGAGGTGCCATTGCCTTCTCCGAACTTTTATTGACACTGGCATACTATTTAAAAAGTACAGCGGCCACTACTCTACATGGCAGTCACAGTGAATTTTAAAAACGCAGATCAGATCTTGTTAATTCTTTAGCTTAAACTGCTCACTGGCTTCCCATCAGCCACAGAGTCCAAAACCTTGGCAGCTCCTACAAACCTGGAAGGCTGTGCCTTGTCCCTGGTCACCCTGCAACCCTGCCCCTGTCCTAGGTGTGGGGCTCTGTCCCCTCTGCCTCTCGGCTCCTCCGCTGAAGCCAGGCTTTTCCCCAAGGGAAAGCGCACACGCCCTGCCCTCTGCCTCTGTGAAGCTATGTGTGTATTTGTTAGTTGCTCAGTTGTGTCTGACTCGTTGTGACCCCACGGACTGCAAACCGCCAGGCTCCTCTGTCCAGGGGATTAGGTCTCAGGTGTAGTATCTCTTCCCTGACGACCCCTGCCCTGCACACCATCATCTCTCCCCTATACCAAGTGTCCCTGCGTTCAACTCTCTTAGCACCCTGCATGCTCCATCGTGGGACTTAGCGAGGTTGCTCTTATACAGGTATTGCGCTTTGTTCAATGTCTTCCACATGAGGCCATAATCTTCATGAGAACCTCTTTACCGCTGTAACTCCCAGCACCTCATACGGGCACAAAAGAAGAACAGAAGAATGAATTCAAGTAACAACTCCTACGCTCACACTTGATTCCCGAGAGTGAGAGGGCCTGGGAGGGTCCGCAGAGCATCACCGCAGGAACCTCTGGCATTTCTGCGGTTCATCTGTTCTGCTCCAGACAACTTAATTCTGGGTCCCAGTGAACCATCTGTTTCTCTATGAGGCCTTTTGAGAGGCCCCTGAACAATCCTGCCCTAGCATCCTCTGGAAAGCTTTACCACATCACTTAGGGATAAGTGAAAAGAGAAAGTCGCTCAGTCATGTCTGACTCTCTGTGACCCCATGGACTGTGCATGGAATTCCCCAAGCCAGCATACTAGAGTGGGTAGCCTATCCCTTCTCCAGGGGATCTTCCCAAACCAAGAACTGAACCAGGGTCTCCTGCATTTCAGGCAGTCCTTACCAGCTAAGCTATCAGGGAACCACCTCCTTTCCCTTCTGTTTCTGCACCAAGATTGACTGTCTTCAGGACTTGGAGCTTATTGTTTCTCTCTGGGGCTGGTGTAAAAGAGACATTTCAAAAGTGACTAGAGATCTCTGGCATTATAGGTCCTTTTATTAAAAAAAGAAAAAGAAATGTTTCAACTTGTTTAATTTCCAGAATTCTCAAAAAGTTAAATCTATTCCTTAGACCAGGCAAATGCATTGGGAGGGGTATCTTTGTTTTCAAAAATTTTGTTGAAGTAAGGTTGATTTACAGTGCTGTGTGTTAAAATCTTATTTAACTTATATGCAGAGTACATCATGAGAAATGCTGGGCTGGAAGAAGCACAAGCTGGAATCAGGATTGCAGGGAGAAATATCAATAACCTCAGCTATGCAGATGACACCACCCTTATGGCAGAAAATGAAGAGGAACTAAAGAGCCTCTTGATGAAAGTGAAAGTGGAGAATGAAAAAGTTGGCTTAAAGCTCAACATTCAGAAAACGAAACAAAGATCATGGCATCTGGTCCCATCACTTCATGGGAAATAGATGGGAAAACAGTGTCAGACTTTATTTTTATTTTGGGGGGCTCCAAAATCACTGCAGATGGTGACTGCAGCCATGAAATTAAAAGATGCTTACTCCTTGCAAGAAAAGTTATGACCAACCTAGATAGCATATTGAAAAGCAGAGACATTACTTTGCCAACAAAGGTCCATCTAATCAAGGCTATGGTTTTTCCAGTGGTCATGTATGGATGTGAGAGTTGGACTGTGAAGAAAGCTGAGCGCCAAAGAATTGATGCTTTTGGATTGTGGTGTTGGAGAAGACTCTTGAGAGTCCCTTGGACTGCATGGAGATCCAACCAGTCCATTCTGAAGGAGATCAGCCCTGGGATTTCTTTGGAAGGAATGATGCTGAAGCTGAAACTCCAGTACTTTGGCCACCTCATGGGAAGAGTTGACTCATTGGAGGAGAAGGGGACGACAGAGGATGAGATGGCTGGCTGGCATCACTGACTCGACGGACGTGAGTCTGAGTGAACTCTGGGAGTTGGTGATGGACAGGGAGGCCTGGCGTGCTGCGATTCATGGGGTCGCAAAGAGTCGGACACGACTGAGTGACTGAACTGAACTAACTGACCTGTGTTAATTTCTGCTGCACAGCACAGTGATCTAGTTATACATATATATGTTCTTTTCCATGATGGTTTATCACAGGATATTGAATACAGTTTCCTGTGCTCTACAGTAGGACTTTGTTGTTTATCCATCCTATATATACTAGTTTGCATCCGCAAACTAGAAAGATGTAGGAAGGGGAGGATATAAAATGTAGGGTTTCACAGACACAGCACATTTAGAAAATGCTAAATCTAAGAAAAATCAGTGGCCCATAAGCAGGGTGACCATACAGCCAGCCTGCCTGGCACAGTCCTGATTCCCACCCGTTACTCTGGCTCCACTGGAATCAGCCCTCACGTTCACTCTCAGGAGGGTCCCAGCTGGAATGCCAAACCATATGGTCACCTCCAGTGCGCAAATCCCTGTCCCACTACCCCTCCTGCTCCCTCTTGGTTCTCTGTGAGTCTGTTCCTGTTTTGTAGATATGTTCCTTTGCGTCATATTTTGCATCTCACATGTAAGTGATATCTATGGTATTTGTATTTCTCTGCCTTAACTTCGCTTAGTGCGGTAATCTCTAGGCCCGTTCACGTTGCTGTAAATGGCATTATTTCACTCTTTTTATGGCTAAGTAATATTCCATTCTGTAAATACACCACATCTTCTTTATCCATTCATCTGTGGGTGGACATTTAGACTGGTTCCATGTCTTGGCTATTTTACTGATTTACTACTGGCTGGGCCGGGCCTTCATTGCCTGCCTGGACTGTCTCTAGTCATGGAGAGGGGGGACTCCTCTCTTGCTGGGGTGCAGGCCTCTCACTGTGGTGGCTTCCCTTGTTGAGAGCACAGGCACTAGGGCGCTCGGGCTCCAGTACTTGTGGCACGTGGGCTCAGTGGCTGGTCTCGCAGGCCCTAGAGTGTAGTCTCAGTGGTGGCGACGCTTGAGCTTAGTTGCTCTGAGACATGTGGAATTTTCCCAGACCAGGGATTGAACCGGCGTCCCCTGCCCTGCAGGTGGATTCTTATCTACTGTGCCACCAGGGGAGTTCTTGGCTATTTTAAGTAGTGAACATAGGGGTGTGTGTATCTTTTCAAATGATAGTTTTGCCTGGGTGTATGTCCAGGAGTGGGGCCGCCGGGTCATATGGCAACTCTATTTTTAATTTTTTAAGGAACCGTCATACTGTTCCCCATGATGGTTGTACGGATTTCCACTCTGGGTGGAATATGACTTGCTTTGATGTATTAAATGCTTCTTTTACCCTTCGTAAGAACTGGCTTTGTTGAGGGGGTGGAATAAGAGAGTTAACAGTCTGCCTGGTTCTGCTTTTTTCTTCTCCCTCTCAGAGAAACTAACTTAAAAAGGAGGGTGACTCAAGGCCTGAGCGTAAGCCTGGAATAAACAGAGAGTACATAGACGTTGCTTTTGCCACAGTCATAGGCCATAAGAAAGCAAAGGAAGAAAAAGACATTCTTGATGCTCTTTGCGGTAATTACACAACAGGGAAACATTAGGTAGTTAGAAAAATGCTTTCTTGGAACTTAGAATGAATTTAAAACACAACAAGTAATTGTTTCTCTTTTTATGACACCAACCTCATACAGATCACTTATATTCATACCTAACAGCTTGGTCCCAAACCAAACATATTTGATTCATGTAGTATCTACCGGATTCTACTCACAGGAGATTCTTAATCTTAGCCCCTGAGATGTTTAACTTCTAAGCTTGGATCCTAATAAGGGTTCAACTTGCTTGCTTCAGTATCAAGAACAGTTACCATACAAGGGCAGGAAGGCTTCCAGGGGGGATGGGGGCGGGGGCGCGGCTCGGGCACAGTGTTATGTAACCACAAGGCAAGTGCTGCGAAGGGAAAAGCTCCCTCTGTCTTCCTTAAAAATATTAAATGCTAAAAATGTCTCAAAGACACCTAACAAGCGCATCTCAGTTGCTGGAGTTAGCAGCTCAAATATAATTAGACCCAGAAAATCAGTTCAAGCTCATGGGCTTATGGGACTGCTATTTCAGATAACTTTAGATACTCGGTGTCCCCAAGAGACAGCTGTAAAAATGTATGTACAGTATGTTTCAGTAAGAGAAATGTCATTTCCTTTTTCACTGACAATGAGTTATGAAAGTTGACCTACAGACCGTCTCCAAACGAGCCGCATTCCAACAGCTCCCTCCTAAGTCAGTGGTTGGGCTGGAACATAGTTTCCCATGGAAACAATTTTAGATATGGTGGTTCAGATGGCCAGATATGGCCAAGAAGCCCATTAACCTAATTTTGCTACAAACTCTGACCACCATGTATGTCAGACAATGCTTCTCTGTAAGAAAATGCTTCCTAACTTCTCAGCTGGGATTCCTGTAACTCACCTTTCCTGGCCGGCAGGAGTGGGGGACGCCCTGAATGCAGAGGCTGCTGGGGTGGGCGGTGGAGGCTGGCCCGGGGCGAGGCGGGCTCCTCCACAGCAGCAGCAGGGCCCCCGAGGTGACCTGAGGCCTGGGGGTGCGAGGCCCTGGAGGCCAGTGTACCTGTGAAGGAAACCGCCATCACTGTGTCGGCAGTATTTTATTTCCTTTTGGCAAGAACTTCCTAAATGCTCAGAAGGGTGTGACCACCTTCTACTGAGCACGGACTCCGCCCTAGAGCACAGTGTTCACTGCTGTGTCCACCTCATTTCGCTTGATTTTCCAAGCAAAGTCAAGACCTTTGAGGCCAGGTGTTTCATCCAGATTTAAGAAACAGGGTGGGGTGAGAGGGGGAGGAAGGGCCACAGACGGGTTGGGGAGTGGGCTGTGCGGGCTCCGACCCGTCTGACTGCTTTCGACCCCACGGACTGTATGCAGCCCGCCAGGCTGCTCTGTCCATGGGATTCTCCAGGCAGGAATACTGGAGTGGGTAGCCAGGCCCTCCTCCAGGGGACCTTCCTGATCCAGCGATCGAACTCACGTCTCCCGCGTCTCCTGCGTTGGCAGGCGGATTCTTTACCTACTGAGCCACCTGGGAAGCAGGGCAGCCCTGGGGAGTGGGCAGCGAGGCACAAACTATTGGGGCTATGATAGGCTCAGGCCTATTGCGCAACACAAGGAACACAGCCAATATTTTGCAATAACTGTAGATGTCAAGTAACTTTAAAAAATCGTATAAAATTTTTAAAAAAGGAAAAAAGAAACAGGGCAGGAAAGCATAGGGATATAAACTTGCCTAAATTCAGAGCGACAGCCCGTATGTGAACTCAAGCTTGTTTGACCCAAATCCATATTGTTTCCCAGGGACTTGGGGAACACTTCCAACAGCCTATTGCTCATTTTCATTCAGTGGTTTTCATTAAGACAGTAATTAACACCTCAGCAAGTGGATAGGATTAATTGATTAAAGAAATGCTAAGAGCTTTATATGTGGATGATGCAGGGATGTATGAGCTGGGAATCGAGTAGATACAGGACATCTGAACATGAACATTACTTAGGCCGCATTACAGAGCCGCCTAAGCTGAGCTGCGCTGCACGAGCGGACATGACTTGTATAGAGCAGTGGCTTACGGGAGCTCTCTGTGGCTGAAGGCCTAGCACAGAAGGCTTCGTGAAGAATGCTGGACTCGAGCTGCTCTCTGAAGAAATGAGTCTAGATGGAGGACATGCCTGATGGAGGGCTCAGATGAGCAAAACTTGCTTGCTAATGATTCTTTGATTAAGAGATAAGACTACCTTGATTTGTTTCATGCTGCAGAGAAGTGCAAAGTTAAGACTGAAAAGTTGGGGCCAGATGGTGTAGAGGCCTCTGAGATTTCTTTGTTGTAATTCAACTTCAAATATAAAAAAATATTTGAACCGGCAACATTCAAAAATAAAATTTATAGAAAGGAGAGGAGGAAGAATATCCTCCCTTTCACATAGACAACCACCAAGTCTCCTGTGTATCCTTTCAGTGTGTGTGTGTGTGTGGACAGAAGCAATCACAAACACATGTGTTACTTTCCCCCTTTACTTATTTTTCTGACCACACGGCAGTGAAAGCACCAAGTTCTTAACCACTGGACCGTCAGGGGACTTCCTTTCCCCCTTCATTAAAAGGTAGCATATGCTCTGTAGAAATTTTGGATAGAAGTAATTTACCTTTGTACATATTTTTTCTTACTATTTAAAATGATTGTTTCCTTATTAAAATATAATGGCATTTCCCACTGTGGATTTATAAAGCAGACACCAAGAACTGGGATCCAGGAGAGGGACAGTAACATCCTGAGGTGGGCCTACCCAGCGCCAGCTTTTATCTGTGGATCTAAATCCTGGGAAGCGGGACTGTGGGTTGATGAGGCGGTCTTCCTCGTCCACACCCGCTGACACCTGTACACTCCTCGCCTGCGCTCTCTTCTGTGTTATAACTCCCTGCTTGTGTGTCTGCCTCATTTGCTTAGTAGTTGGAATCCTTTAAGGGAAGGACTATAGAACTCATTTATCTTTGTATCATCAACTCCTAATATAAACATGGTAAACATGAGATTATTAAATGAGTGTTCAAATGATTTCATAAATGGAGAAAAAGTGACTGTAATATTAAAAAATGACTTAATTTAGCTGATTCCTAGGTTCCTGGTGGTTCCTGGTGGCTCAGACGGTAAAGCGTCTGCCTACAATGCGGGAGGGAGACCCGGGTTTGATTCCTGGGTGGGGAAGATCCCCTGGAGAAGGAAATGGCAACCCGCTCCAGCGCTCTTGCCTGGACGGACGGAGTCGGACACGACTGAGCGACTTCACCTCACTTTAGGTTATTTGAATAAAAGAAGAAACAGTACCTCCTCTCCGGCAGTGTGTTCTGATACAACAGTGTGGAGGTGTGTTAAGAGCAGGCAGTAGAAGGGAAGGGTGAAGCCACCGGGGGGAGGGAAAGAGGACAAAGACGAGGCAAAGCAGGGCCCTGGAGCGACCAGGAGGGAGACCCAGCCTGGGCACAAGCGCGGCTGTGACAGCCACTGGCAGAGGGGGTGTCGGGAGCTGAGATTATGCTCGAAGAGCTCAAGCTTAAACATAAACCTTTTTTTTTTTTTTTAATAGAGAAAAAAATTGAGGAAAGCAGAATTGAGTAGAGAGGCCTGAGTGGTGAAAGTCTGAAATAGTTTTAGGGGCTGAGAGGAAAAGCTGACCGAAAGAAACAGCTGCTTCATAGCCTTTCTGGAGTGAGGCCAGTTATAGCTGAAGTAAAAGTGCTGGTGAGCGATGAAGAGAGTATTCAAAGCAGGAGATGATGAAGTTGTCATCCTTTTGTGTCAAATACTACAAGAGGTGCTCTGGGCCTACAGAGATGAAAAACCAACATGCCCTCAAAGAACTTTTGTCTAGTAGGGAAAAACTATCTTCAACATATACTTAGTTCCAACGTTACTGCCTTACTTTTTAAATGGTATTATAACATAGTTAGCACTGGAATACGGCTTCTACATACTCTGTCCACACATGAGAAAAGCAATCTCTTAGGCACTTTCAGTTATGGTTACGAAGAATAATTGTGGTATACAGGTATATTATTTCCTGAAGCTGTGCTATGTCAAATGTTGACACCATTCCAAAAAAGAAGTTATCTTTCTGGATCTATTAAGAAAATTGTTGTCATTAAATTTTTAATTGGTTAAAAACAAACAGGTCATTTCAGTCTCCATAAATACAAACTGATTTTATCAGGGTCCTTAAAAGCAAAGTATCTGTTCCAGTTGACCTCAGAATCAAACCAAATCTGCTCGGACGGAAAGTTGCTAATAAGAAAGTTAAACTCAGTCAGGTGTGGGTCCCCAGAGCTCACACAACACAGGAAACGAGTGTGAGCCAGAAGTACGTTGACTTAAACATGGTAACAACCACAATTGGACAGAAAAAAATTACATACCTGTTCAATTTAAATGTGCAAAAAGTTTCCACAGTTACTTTTCCAAATGTCATGAGAAACACGATGCCTTCCAAGTTAGGGCTTGCAAAGTAACTAGCCTTTTCTGCATCAAATCCAATCTCCAAATCAGCAAGATACATTTTAGAGAGGTTTTCAGAAAGCATTTGGCATTTAACCTTTAAAAGCTAATCTTTAACCTAAAGACACCTGAGCACTAATTACAAATTTTCTAATTAATAAATTTCAGCTAAAAGGCAGTAATTTTTACAAATCTGTTTTTGATAATAGAGTCTCAGCACATTTTTTTACAAATTGTTTCAATAAAAAATTACTTAGAATTCATTTCTGAAAACCCATTGAAAGAGCAATTTAAAAAGTCCTCAAAGCCATTACCCCTCCTCTTCTTTTCTATAAAACTCAGCTCTATCTTATATTACTTATAGTCTTTGTAGAGGATCAGTTCTTCATGAATAGTCTTCTTGAGTAAAAAACAAACTCAAAAGAGCTTCTCTTTTTCTCTTGACAAGAACTCCCATGAATGCACAAACAGATGTTTGGAAATATTCTATGAAAATACCGTCTGAAACAGCATGCAGCTGAAAACAAACCAAATGTCTATAAATCTTAGTACATCTTCATGAATAAACAATATATAGCAAGTAAAACAAGTTTCTTGAACAAAATTTTCAAACTCTTAAGTGAAAAGCAAAATAGCATTGATTCATATGTTCAGAATGATCCAATTTTTGGTTTTGTTGTTGAAAATTATAGTTGAATATCTTTAGAAGCCAGGTAATCCCAGTGTTAAATAAATTGTTTCAAAGCAGATGAAAGAAAACTTGCAAATCCTTTTTAAAAAGGATTAACATTAGTATAACACTGATATCCAAACCTGTAGAGATAGCACATAAAAAAAAAATTATAGACCAGTATCACGTATGAATATTGATGTAAAAACTCTAAATAAACTATTAACATCTATATAATATCTAACTCTAATATCACATTAAGAAAATAATTCACCATGGCTAAGTAGGATTTATGCCAGGAATGTACAGATAGTTGAGTGAAAAATTCACCTTATTAATAGATTTTAAAAGAAAGATCGTATGCTTATCTTCATAGATGGGGGAAAACTTCAACAAAGTTAACAAGCATTCCTGATACAAATTCTTGAGAAAACAGGCTATTTCCTTAACATTACCAATTAAAGGCCAGCATTTTCGTTAATGCAGAATTATAAGGCGTTCCTACTGAAGTCAGAAATAAGACAGATGCTCCTGCCTCTACTACAGTTTTATGAGTGGTATTGCCCAATGCAATCAGGTAAGAGAAAACAATGAGAAAAGAATTAAAACTATGCCTATTTGAATATGATATGATAGGATATCTGGAAAACTTTGGAGAATTAAAAAACAAAATCAAAAAAGAATTTAGCAAGATGGCAGGATGCAAAATTAATATGCGAAACAGCCTTCAGATACATAAATACCCAGTTGGAAAAAACTCCATTTAAAATGGCGATAACAGATAAAATACTTAGGAATACATTTAAGAAATGTAAAACTTTTATAGGAAGAGAACTATAAAACCACTGGAAAAACTAAGTGTGCGCGTTAGTTGCTTAGTTGTGTCTGACTCTTTGCGACCCCATGGCCTGGAGCCCCCCAGGCTCTTCTATCCATGAATTCCCCAGGCCACAATACTGGAGTGGGTTACCATGCCCTTCTCCAGGGGATCTTCCTGACCCAGGGATCGAATGCAGGTCTCCCGCAATGCAGGCAGACTGTTTGCTGTCCGAGTTAGCAGGGGAGCCCGTCTATAGGAAACACTAAAAGCATGTTTGAGCATCTGGAAAGACATCGCTTGTTTGTGCATAGAATGTTTCACCAAGATGCCAGTTCTATGTTAAACATTTAATACAAAAACTGGCACCAGGATTTTTCTTCTCGAACGTGAAAAGTTGAAACTAAAGTTTGATCTCAAATCAGTTTGTCACCTTGGAACAGAAGAGTGACTTCAGGAAGAAAGCTGTACTCGGCATTCCTCTAAGAACTGAACTCGCCACCCGAGTCAGTCCTCTCACCTCCGGCAGATGTGCTGCCATGGGGGTTGCCGAATCATTCAGTTTTCAAAAGAAGCTAGAAACGCACGTGAAATTTTACATGTGACTGTGTTGACAGCCAGTTTAAATGAAAAGTAAAATACAGGTTAGGCAAAACATGCCTTGCATGTCCATCTGGACCACAGGCTGTCCGCTTCTGATCTTTTGAAAGTTGACAAACTTTTTCTGTAAAGGTTCAGCTGGTAAATATTTCAGGTTTTGTAGGCTACATACCACCTCTGTTGCTTATTCCTATGTTTACATCATTTAAAAAGTGTAAAAAGGCGTTCTTAGCTCCAGGGCTGTAAAAAACGGGCCTTGAAGTTGGCTCCTGGGATGGTAGTTTGCCATTCTTGGTTCATAGAAATCATTAGCCTTGAGATTCAAAGATAGTCACATCACCTAGCCTCTTATCTCTTACAAATAATTTTTTAAAAATCAAGCTGGAGAAAGTATAATATAAATTCACTGCAGTGGGAGAGTTCATAATGCAGTACGTTTTCCTCCTAGCATACAGACAGTATTCAGGAAGCACATCCTGAAAGGGGATTTATGTGCAATTTTGAGACACCCTCCCATCACCTGTCCCATTGTAACTGCTCTTACGATGGCATATTAGCAGGAAAATGGTTTCTATTTTATTCCAATCGTGTTCTTAAACAAACAAAAAACCCAAAAAACAGTATTATTGGGTTTACAATTTAGATTTTTCTGATCAAGAATTATTAGAGTGGTTCTTGCTTCTTGGCTGTACTTGCCTTTTCTAATCCCTTAGAATCATGTTTAATAAAGTTTAGGGTAATAGTATCAATTTCTGAGACAGGCCAAGAACTTCCTAATCCTATTAGACTAATGATGCGGCAAACATCAGAGGAAAAGTGGTATCCAGTTCATCCTTAGGGATTTCTTTGTTCCTGGCCCAGCCTCAGAAGTGACATTTCAGTGATCTGACCTGGCCCGGAAAATTGAAACTCATTAGGAGACTGTAAAATTTTTCCTAGGGTTCTTTAAAAGATAGGTAGTGAGATTTTAATAACTACATGTGAAGAAGGTTGTTAAGATGGAAATCATCTCTCAAATGCCTTTTAAACTTCACAATTCATTGAAATGACATCGGGAGTGTCAATCATACAATACTGTATCAGATTTGATCCTGAATCACTAGCAATTTGACTCTAGGTCTACGGAAGTTGTCCTCAGTCTTCAGGTCAATTACAAAACCAACCCAGGACTAAGGATTACCTAGAGTTTTGCTGGACCAGTGTCCCTGGGCTTCTTAATCAATGTCTCTAATTTCAGGGAAGAACAAACTCAAAAGCAGCTCTGCAAGATTAAGAACCGTGAGGTGCTGCAGTAGGCAAGCCAACAGTTAGTAACAGTGGGCCAGCTGTTAATCCAGCCATCTCAAAGATGAAACCACACAAGCTACGGATTAAAAACAGTAGCACTAAAACTAAAAACTCATCGCTCCCTGATTATCTTACACTTTAGCCTCATCCATGCTGTAGAGGACTCACATCTACTGTGTCTGCACGGTAAAAAGACGGCATGATATCCAGCATCTTTCTCCAATCCGGCACTGCCATCACGTTGGTGCTCTGAAATTCTCTATGCTGCGTGCATTTACATCACACAAATAGGCACATTCTATAAACCAGGCCCCAACTCCCTTTCCAAAGACTCGGTTTAGCTAAACATCTACTAGCCCACTGCTGGCTTAGGAGGGTACCACAGTCTCTGGGGGGCTCCTGAACAGACTCCATCTCAATCATTCTCAGGCTGTTGCTCAGTTGCATCCAACTCTTCGCGACCCCATGGACTGTAGCCCACCAGGCTCCTCTGTCCATGGAATTTTTCAGGCAAGAATACTGGAGTGGGTTGTCATTTTTTATTCCCCTTCCCAACCCAGAGATCAAACCTCCGTCTCGTGTCCCCTGTACTGGCAGGCAGATTCTTTACCACTGTGCCACGTGAGAAGCCTCCATACTACACTTGATCTTAGGCAAATGCTGAGAAGTGATTCTCAGGCTAGCCCCATAAGATAGTAAAAATAAATATGTTGAAGCTACCTAAATATTTATGAAATAGAATCTTTTAAGCCATTAGAAATGGCTTTCTTTTTGAACATATATACCTTCTCTCTAAAGAGGAAAGTACCTTTTAATTAAAAAAATTTTTTTGGCCATGCCGTGCAGCTCATGGGATCTTTGCTCCCTTAGTTTGACCAGGGATCCGGCCTGGGCCCTCAGCAGGAAGAGCACAGTCTCCTAACCACTGGCACGCAGGGATGCGAAATCGCTTGTCGTGTCCGATTCCTTGTGACCCTGTGGACTGTAGCTGCCAGGCTCCTCTGTCCATGGGATTCTCCAGGCAAGAGTACTGGAGTGGCCTGGCATGCCTCCAGGGCACCTTCCCGATGCAGGGATGGAACCTGTACTTCTTCCGGCTTCTACGTTGGCAGGCAGGTTCTCCACCACTAGCGCCACCTGGGAAGCCTCAACCACCGGACTGCCAGGGAATTCCCAGAAGCATCTTTTCTAAGAAACAGCAAACGAGGTCTGAGAAGCTTTGGAATTCCCATTAGTATATTAGGGAAGGGCTTATGACGGGTTATTTTTATTTTTTGTCCTTTGTCTTTTACATCAAATACTTTCTCCTGCGAGAAGAGCTATTGCCCTAAGGCAACATAAACTGGCCTTGAGAACAAAGTTGGACCAGTAAGCTCCCTGCTCACATCCAGGAAGTGATTAAGTAGGCCCCTGGCAACTCCACACAATTCAAAGACCAGATTCACGAACAAATGGTGTGGATACCATCTGGGTCACTTCAAACATATGGAGTACCTCATCCAAATTACTTATAAGAACATCAAAATTGGACTGTGTGAAGAAAAATTAAGGCATGTATGCAAAAGGCATTGCACACATTAGTCTTTTTTTTCTGATTAGGCTGATATTTCTTTTCTTTAAGTTTGTCCTGCAAATACCCTAAATGCCAAAGTTGAACTGGAAAAAGATATACACACGAGACATACATTATTTTTAATCTACTCTTTTTTGAAGTTAGATGGAAAAAAAAAAAATCCCTGAACTCTAGCTGAGTATGCATGCTATACTAATACCACTATATCATTTTACAAGTGTATAAATTAGGACAAAGGGCATGTTTTGTTCTTTACAGCAGAAAGGCATCAAACATTAAAAAAAAGTAGCTTTCATGTTTGAGGAATTACTACCTAACTCTAAATTTAAGGAACATCAACTTTCTGTATTTTTTCCTGTGGGAAATTTGCAAATATGATGCAATATACTGAGACTCAATCAGACACATTTTCCACTAAATACTGAGAAATATTAATAGTAAAGTAGCCATTAGTTTTGAAAGTTATTTCCAAGCTTATATAATACAGTCTTCAGAGGTACCTTTAGTTCTTAATATTTGAATAAAACTAAAAAATGTTATGTCATGATGGCTTTGATCTATTAAAAAAAAATTATTGGTAAGCGTAACAGACTTTACTTGCATTCTCCTAACTCTGATGAGCACTGAGGAGAATCAAAAACAGTGACAACATCCACACTCTGTACTTTATTTAAAATTAACAAAACGATAAAGACAGTTACAGGTAAATGACAATTCAGTACATTTAGCTGGATAGTATAAAAATTTACATATTCATAAGCACATAGCTCCTTCACCATCAACAACAACACGGAACGTTTTAGTCTATGTAGTCAAAGTCTTCTGGAATTCCAAAATTTTTATCAATTTTATTTTCTTCAAATCCAAATTTTCTTTTGGCCCAAGATTTTATGGCAAATATGTTATCTATAAAGAAAAGAAATATTTTTGAGAGTTGGAAACATAATCATAAAATTTCAAATACAATTATACTCATTGAAAAAAAATTTCTATTATTTTAGAAGCATCAAAATAAGGAAATTTCTGTATTTTCAAGAGTTATTGTTGTTTAGTCGCTAAGTCATGTCCAACTCTTTTGTGACCCCATGGACTACAGCCCGCCAGGCTCCTCTGTCCATGGGATCTCCTGGGAAAGAATACTGGTGTGGGTTGCCGTTTCCTTCTCCAGGGGATATACCTGATCCAGGGATCGAACCCACATCTCCTGCACTGCAGCTGGGTTCTTTACCACAAAGCCACCAGGGAAACCCATCTTCAAGAGTAATGACAATCAACTTTCAGAATAAAGAAAATTTTAGTGATTGTTTTGAATAAACAGATTTCATATTCAAAAAATTCAGTAAATCAGTTGCCACTAAAGAATACCTGACTTAAAGAATAATCCAAAGACAGGGAGAGGCTGATGGTGCCTCTTTAACATCTCCAGAGCAGAGGTAGGGTTCTGTTACCTCAGGAATTAGAGCTGCTCCTGTCCCAGAGGGCACCCCTTTTCTTCCCTCCCCCAGCACAGAAGTGGCTTCTAGACAGCCAGGCTAGGGAGCAGGGGTGAAGAGGAGGGGGTCACTGAAGGCTAAAAGGAGCAGCTATAGCCTTAATGTCTTCTAGGGAATTTAAGCGCATCTTACCACCGAAAAAAAGTGTTACATCTATCTAAGGGGACCCGAAGGAAATAAAACCAACTGTGCACAAAGATTTATGATCAAATCTTCACCTCAGTGTAACGAAAGAAAAAAATACAAGTACTCTACACGTCCAATCACCCAGAAGCGTGTCTATGCAAGGCAGGACCAGTGTGGCCACTTGGCAGCACTTAGAGAACAGGAATGACGGTGAGCTTTCTTTTTCTAATTTTAAATATTCTGTCTAATGTACATATACCATCTTTATAAGGAATATGTACTGACTATAAATATAGAAAAACCATGGTATACAACTTTCTGGTTCATAGTGCTCCGTAAAACGTGAAGCACTGTGTTAGTTGTGATAATGAAATAGGTTCTTTTGGAGTGTTGTTGGCTGAATTAGCACTTCCCCCAAAGCTCCCTCAGAATGTGACTGTATTTGGAAACTGGGTCTTTAAAGAGGTGATTAAATTAAAACCTGGGGTGGACCCTGATCCGATTTAACTGGTAGTGTTGCAAGAAGAGGAAAGTGGACACACTGAGGCGCCAGGGACAGGCACTGGAAAGCTCTGCAAGGACACGGAAGAAGCCGGCCACCTACAAGCCACGGGGAGAGAGGGCTCAGGACGCCGGCCATCTACAAGCCACGGGGAGAGAGGACTCAGGACACCACGCCTGCCGACGCCGTGGTTCTGGACATTCAGCCTCCAGAACTGTGAGAAAATCAATTTCTTTAGTTAAGTCACCTGGTCTGAAGTATACTGTTATACTGTATGGTATCATTAGGAAGTTATTATATGGAGTTTGATCACTTTTAAGAATACTGTTTTAGGAAGCTGAATTCCAAGTATCAAGTAATAATAATTAAATAGTTTGAATAAAGTTAACTGCTAAGGTGAATACTGCTATATCAAATAGAATGTTAATAAAATATTCTGATTTCTTTAATTGTTATAGAATATCAGCTCAGTTCAGTCGCTCAGTCGTGTCTGACTTTTTGCGACCCCATGAATCGCAGCACGCCAGGCCTCCCTGTCCATCACCATCTCCCGGAGTTCACTCAGACTCACGTCCATCGAGTCAGTGATTCCATCCAGCTATCTCATCCTTGGTCGTCCCCTTCTCCTCCTGCACCCAATTTCTCCCAGCATCAGAGTCTTTTCCAACTGGTTAACTCTTCATATGAGGTGGCCAAAGTATGGGAGTTTCAGCTTCAGCATCAGTCCTTCCAAAGAAATCCCAGGACTGATCTCCTTTAGAATGGACTGGTTGGATCTCCTTGCAGTCCAAGGGACTCTCAAGAGTCTTCTCCAACACCACAGTTCAAAAGCATCAATTCTTTGGTGCTCGGTGTTCTTCACAGTCCAACTCTCACATCCATCATGACCACTGGAAAAACCACAGCCTTGACTAGATGGACCTTTGTTGGCAAAGTAAGGTCTCTGCTTTTCAATATGCTATCTAGGTTGGTCATAACTTTTCTTTCAAGGAATAAGTGTCTTTTAATTTCATGGCTGCAATCACCATCTGCAGTGACTTTGGAGCCCCCAAAAATAAAGTCTGACACTGTTTCCACTGTTTCCCCATCTATTTCCCATGAAGTGATGGGACCAATGCCATGATCTTCGTTTTCTGAATGTTGAGCTTTAAGCCAACTTTTTCACTCTCCTCTTTCACTTTCATCAAGAGGCTTTTAGTTCCTCTTCAATTTCTGCCATAAAGGTGGTGTCATCTGCATATCTGAGGTTACTTATATTTCTCCCAGCAATCTTGATTTTAGCTTGTGTTTCTTCCAGCCCAGCGTTTCTCATGAGGTACTCTGTTGAGTTCAGTTCAGTCGCTCAGTCGTGTCTAACTCTTTGTGACCCCATGAATTGCAGCACGCCAGGCCTCCCTGTCCATCACCAACTCCCGGAGTTCACTCAGACTCACGTCCATCAAGTCAGTGATGCCATCCAGCCATCTCATCCTCTGTTTTCCCTTTCTCCTCCTGCCCCCAATCCCTCCCATCATCAGAGTCTTTTCCAATGAGTTAACTCTTCGCATGAGGTGGCCAAAAGCAGGGTGACAACATACAGCCTTGACGTACTGCTTTTCCTATTTGGAACCAGTCTGTTGTTCCATGTCCAGTTCTAACTGTTGCTTCCTGACCTGCATATAGGTTTCTCAAGAGGCAGGTCAGGTGGTCTGTATTCCCATCTCTTTCAGAATTTTCCAGTTTATTGTGATCCACAGTCAAAGGCATAGTCAATAAAGCAGAAATAGATGTTTTTCTGGAACTCTCTTGCTTTTCCATGATCCAGTGGATGTTGGCAATTTGATCTCTGTTTCCTCTGCCTTTTCTAAAACCAGCTTGAACATCAGGAAGTTCACGGTTCACTATTGTTGAAGTCTGGCCTGGAGACTTTGAGCATTACTTTACTAGCGTGTGAGGTGAGTGCAATTGTGCGGTCGTTTGAGCATTCTTTGGCATTGCCTTTCTTTGGGATTGGAATGAAAACTGACCTTTTCCAGTCCTGTGGCCACTGCTGAGTTTTCCAAATTTGTTGGCATATTGAGTGCAGCACTTTCACAGCATCATCTTTCAGGATTTGAAATAGCTCAGCTGGAATTCCATCAACTCCACTAGCTTTGTTCGCAGTGATGCTTTCTAAGGCCCACTTGACTTCACATTGCAGGACGTCTGGCTCTAGGTGAGTGATCACACCATTGTGATTATCTTGGTCGTGAAGATCTTTTTTGTACAGTTCTTCCGTGCATTCTTGCCACCTCTTCTTAATATCTTCTGCTTCTATTAGGTCTATACCATTTCTGTCCTTTATTGAAACCATCTTTGCATGAAATGTTCCCTTGGTATCTCATTTTCTTGAGGAGATCTCTAGTCTTTCCCATTCTGTTGTTTGCTTCTATTTCTTTGCACTGATCACTGAAGAAGGCTTTCTTATCTCTTCTTGCTATTCTTTGGAACTCTGCATTCAGAGGCTTGTATGTTTCCTTTTCTCCTTTGCTTTTTGCTTCTCTTCTTTTCACAGATATCTGTAAGGCCTCCCCAGACAGCCATTTTACGTTTTTGGATTTCTTTTTCATGGGGATGGTCTTGATCCCTGTCTCCTGTACAATGTCACAAACCTCCATCCATAGTTCATCAGACACTCTGTCTATCAGATCTAGTCCCTTAAATCTATTTCTCACTTCCACTGTATAATCATAAGGGATTTATTTGATTTAAGTCATACCTGAATGGTCTAGTGGTTTTCCCTACTTTCTTCAATTTCAGTCTGAATTTGGCAATAAGGAATTCATGATGTGAGCCACAGTCAGCTCCTGGTCTTGTTTTTGCTGACTGCATAGAGCTTCTCCATCTTTGGCTGAAAATAATATAATCAATCTGATTTTGGTGTTGACCATCTGGTGATGTCCATGTGTAGAATCTTCTCTTGTGTTGTTGGAAGAGGGTGTTTGCTATGACCAGTACGTTCTCTTGGCAAAACTCTATTAGCCTTTGCCCAGCTTCATTCCGTATTCCAAGGCCAAATTTGCCTGTTACCCCAGGTGTTTCTTGACTTCCTACTTTTGCATTCCAGTCCCCTATAATGAAAAGGACATCTTTTTTGGATGTTAGTTCTAAAAGGTCTAGTAGGTCTTCATAGAACTGTTCAACTTCAGCTTCTTCAGTGTTACTGGTTGGGGCATAGGCTTAGATTACTGTGATATTGAATGGTTTGCCTTGGAAATGAACAGAGATCACTCTGTCCTTTTTGAGACTGCATCCAAGTACTGCATTTCAGACTCTTTTGTTGACTATGATGGCTACTCCATTTCTTCTAAGGGATTCCTGCCCATAGTAGTAGATATAATGGTCATCTGAGTTAAATTCACCCATTCCAGTCCATTCTAGTTCGCTGATTCCTAGAATGTCAATGTTCACTCTTGCCATCTCCTGTTTGACCACTTACAATTTGCCTTGATTCATGGACCTAACATTCCAGGTTCCTATGCAATATTGCTCTTTACATCATTGGACCTTGCTTCTATCACCAGTCACATCCACAACTGGGTATTGTTTTTGCTTTGGTTCCATCCCTTCATTCTTTCTGGAGTTATTTCTCCACTGATCTCCAGTAGCATATTGGGCACCTACCGACCTGGGGAGTTCCTCTTTCAGTATCCTATCATTTCACCTTTTCATACTGTTCATGGGGTTCTCAAGGCAAGAATACTGAAGTGGTTTGCCATTCCCTTCTCCAGTGGACCACATTCTGTCAGACCTCTCCAACATGCCTGCCCTTCTTGGGTGGCCCCACACGGCACAGCTTAGTTTCATTGATATTCATGGCATAGAATATCAACAGATACTAAAACAAATCTTTATGTAACAATCTAAACCAAATCTCTACTTTCCATAAGAACCTAAGTGATAACTACTAACTAATAGCATGAGGTACTTTAGAATGGTCTGTTTAATTTGGTTGATGTCTGCATAACCTATGCATTCTTGAGAGTCACCAACAAATACTGCTACATAAGACAGTTATTAAGTATATTACAGGTCTTGCAGAACATAAAGAGCCTATGCCTTCAAACTGACACAAGAAAGAGAAAAATTAACACTAAACAATTCCAAAGTGATATGTATGTTAGAGATAAAAGATCAAGTGTTATATGTACTGTTTCCAGACTCTATGAGACTCTAAGAATACAGAAAGACTTGCAGAAAATAAGAGGACAGCTTTGGCACTGCAGGAACCTTTGGATTTCAAGCCGGGATCAGGAGAGGAGGAGGAAACAGGCACTACAGTGAGGCTGGAGCCTCTGCAGGAAGGATACTGGGTCACGTGAGGGCAAGAAACCACTCTATAAACCTTCAAAGGTGAAGAACAAACAAACAAACAAAAAGCCTCTCTACACAATTCTTAATGAATCAAGTGACTGATTTAATACGTCCTTGGGCCACTGGATGTCTGCCTTTAAGACAGTGTTATCTGCAATTCTGATAGTTCATACCTGTCAATTTTTCTGTTGTGTGCAAACATTTATAATTGGATTAAAAACTTTTTCTTTTTTATTTTTTATTGAAGGATGATTGCTTTATGGAATTTTATTGTTTTCTGTCAAACCTTAACATGAATCAGCCATAGGTATACATATATCCTCTCCCTTTTGAACCTCCCTCCCATCTCCCTCCCCATTCCACCCTCTAGGCTGATACAGCGCCCCTGTTTGAGTTTCCTGAGCCATACAGCAAATTCCCATCGGCTATCAATTCTACATATGGTAATGTAAGTTTCCATGTTACGCTTTCCACACATCTCACCCTCTCCTCCCCTCTCCCATGTCCATAAGTCTATTCTCTATGTCTGTTTCTCCACTGCTGCCTGCAAATAAATTCTTTATTTTTCTAGATTCCGTATATGTGCATTAGACTACGGTATTTATCTTTCTCTTTCTGACTCACTTCACTCTGTAAAGTGGGTTCTAGGTTCATGTACCTCATCAGAACTGACTCAAACGCATTCCTTTCAATGGCCGAGTGCTATTCCACTGTGTACATGTATCACAGCTTCTTTATCCACTCACCTGTCGATGGACTTCTAGGTTGCTTCCATATTCTAGCTATTGTACACAGTGCTGCAATCAACAGTGGGATACGTGTGTCTTTTTCACTTTTGGTTTTCTCACGGTACATGCCTAGGAGTGGGATTGCTGGGTCATATGGTAGCTTTAGCCCTTGTTTTTTAAGGAATCTCCACACTGTTCTCCATAGTGGCTGTATCAGTTTGCATTCCCACCAACAGTGCAAGAGCATTCCCTTTTCTCCACACCCTCTCCAGCATTTATTGTTTGTAGACTTTTTGATGTTGGCCATTCTGACCAGTGTGAGGTGATATCTCATTGTGATTTTGATTTTTCTAATAATGAGCGATGTTGAACATCTTTTCATGTGTTTGTTAGCCATCTGTATGTCTCTTTTGGAGAAATGTCTGTTTAGGTCTCTTTTCCACTTTTTGATTGGATTGTTTCTTTTCCTGATATTGAGTTGTATGAGAGGCTTTTATATTTTGGAAATTAATCCTTTGTCAGTCGTTTCATTTGCTGTTATTTTCTCCCATTCCGAGGGTTGTCTTTTTACCTTGCTTATAGTTTATAGTTTCCTTTGCTGTGCAAAAGCTTTTAAGTTTAACCAGGTCCCACTTGTATACTTTGGGAAAACTTTATTTTTTTAAAAAAAGAAACAGTTTTAAGAGGGGTAGAATTTGTGTTAGTTTATTAGATGGCAAACCCAGGATAAATTTAGGACTAGAACAGGGAGTATCACACGCATGGGTCTACATCAGGAAGTCAAAACACCTATCCCTCTCACTCACCAAGAAGTCTCTCATAAAAAGTCATAAAAACTCCACTATCTTCGTTATCAGGCAAGGTTTTGTGTAATTTCATATATCACATTTAAAGTTACTTAATGTCACAAAACACTATTTATACCCTGATTTCTCATTCTACAAAACTGAAATACTGAACTACTGAAAAGTATATATGCTCAATTTTACATACATTTTAGGAATTTTTTCATATGAAGAAACCAAATCTTAATAATTATATAACAATCTTTAGTTATAAATAATACTGATGTTTTCTTTTTGTTTGTTTTGAAAACAGGAAGGTTTTCTGAGGTGTAATATAACTCCATGATTTTTTCATAACATTTTTATGTTAGAAGGAGCAAGTCATAAACTCAAATGGAAATATAGTTCTTAACAGCTGTTTCTGCTCTTCTAAAAATATCATCCTTCCTACATGATTTTAAAAGTTTTAGGTTCTTTCTCAGCTAGTAACACAACGGAAAAAGAAGTTGTTCACATTTTTTAAATTATAATTTTTGAAGTTTACGATCAATGGGAAAACATAAAAGGACTTTTTTAAAAGGAAGGAAAAATGGGAGTCTTTGTTTATCAATGTGTCTAATGGTGTGCTAAAGGGCTTACAGACTGTTTTACTGAATCCCCCTGAAATGTTGAGGCAAATATTATCCACATTGAACAGATGAAGAAGCAAGCTCAGAGAGGTTCAATGAGTCACACAGTAAATAACGAGCACAACAGGATTCCTTTCAAAGTCAAGTTCCTCTCTCACCATATACACAGGCCTCCTGTTACTACTGCTTGTTAACTACGGGAAATCACTTTGTAACTTTTGATTTACTTTTAACGTAAAAAATCCATTTGCCTTTTTTCCACTCAAAATTTTGTACTTCTCACACCTATACGGTATCACTACATTTACTGGTTACTTGTACTTTATTGGGCACACATGTCACTGGTCCCTTCTATTTACTGTTAGTTGGCTGTTTTTGCCCTCTCTGCTCTTTTCATAAAGCATCATACTATTAGGAAATAACTTTGTAATAAGTAAGACTGCAATTTTATAGGAGCCAAAGGCCAGTTATATTGATTTTAATTCTAAAACAGACAAGGAAAAATGATGCTTAAGCTTTCAGTGAAGCACAGAAGCCTGAATATGGAATCAGGGAAATCTGGCTCAAGTCCCCGTTCTTCCAGCGACTAACCACCTTGGACTTTAGTAAGGCAGCCACTTCAAGCTTTCTGCATCTCGGCATCAATGCGATCTTATCCACACGCTCCCAGAAACAGAACCAGGACGAGTGACACACACAGCGGCACTAAAGACTTCCCAGGGTGGGAAAGTCCAATCACCATTACTTTATGCTTAAATACTGGAGAAGCACCAGCGTAACTTCCACACAGGCTTTAAAAATAGTGATCATACTGGTATATAATTTACAACAAGCACTATTTATTATTTTTCTTCTAAACTTTAAGACACATAATTAATACCCTGTAAATTACCATCTCTTAGAATATTCCTGGCATACATCAGAGGGTGTATCCATTGGCAAATGGATTAATGGGGCATTTACATGAAAGCAGGTACACAGAGAAGACTGTCTTGTGTAGTGGAAGAGAGCCTGGACTCGGAAATCTAATTCTTGTTCCAATGCTCAGCACCTGTGTGACTGTGGGATCCCAGTGGCCTCAGTTTCACCTCTAAAATTAGGGATAATAATCCTATCTACCTCACAAGACTGCTGTGGCGATAAAATGAGAATGCACCATAGACAGGCTTTACAATGCCAGGCTCATAGTCAGTCCTCAACAAATTAATATTATCAACAAGAAGACAAATCTTTCACATTCCACAAAACTCTTAAAAGTTGTATCTTGCATTAATATATATGAAGGTTAAGTGATTAGTCTAAGTGATTTATTGGGGAAAAGCTATATAAAACTTAAACTGAAAGCTATCACTTGTTTTCCAAAAATGTCTCATACTTTACAAAATAACTCATCAGAAGACTGTTTTTAATGATCTAAGATATGAAAACTTGATTAATACATACATTTCCAGAAATGTCTTTTCTTAAACAAGACTAGGCACAATAGCTTCTGCATCTGACACCCTAGAAAGGGCAGGAGAGTTTGACTAGTTTACCAGTAGTAACACACTGGTATATATTACCATTATAATACATACCAGTCCATCTGTTAGCAGCTTCTTTGGCCACTTGATTTGCTTGACCTGAAAAAAAAAAAAATCTCAATAAGTGACAATGTATTTCACAAACCTGCTCAACTTCCCAAAGAAATTTTAGATAGCTGCAGTTATATAAGTCATGAACACAAAGTCAGCTTGACCAGGATCTCTTTCCTAAATGTCCCCTACTATTATTGTACTTGCTGTTTAAAAACAAAATGTTTAACTGAGATGTTTCTCAAATAATTTGCAACACCAGAAGAGGGTAAAATAAGTTTATTGGTAAGCACTTTAGTATATGCATATTTGTTGTTGTTTAGTTGCTAAGTCATGTCCAACTCCCTCAAGACCCTATGGATGCAGCCCACCAGGCTCCTCTGTCCACGGGGTTTCCCAGGCAAGAACACTGGAGTGGGCTGCTATTTCCTTTTCCAGGGGAATCTTCCGCATTTAGGGATTGAACCCATGTCTCCTGCAGTGGACTGTTTACCACTGAGCCATCAGGGAAGCCCGTATACAAATTAGACCAAAATAAACCTGACAATAAAATTGTAATGGTCATCCAGTAGTGGCCCTGAAGGAGGAAATATTTACCTTATATTTAATTATATATCTTGGTATTAAATGTATCTGTATCTATATTATGTTGTTCAAGTCAATCTACACAGCACGTAACAATGGCATGATCAAATGCGTATACACATTAGTCATAATGAGAGCATTTATTTATTGAAGTAAGATTTATATACCACAGAACTCACCATATTGAAGCATCCAATTCAGTGATTTTTAGTATATTTACAAGGTTGTACAACCATCACCCCTACCTATCTTCAGAGCTCTCATCACCCGAAAGGAAATCCCACATCTGTGAAGAGTCACTCCACAGTCCCACTCCCTCGAATCTCTGGAGACCACTACTTTCTGTCTCTATGGATTTGCCTATGCTGGATGTTTCACATAAATTAAATTATATGTCTGGCTTCTTTTCACTTGGCACAGTGTTTTCAAGGTTGGGCAACTGTAGTATGTATCAGAACTTCATTCCTTTTCATTATCAAATAATTGTATAGATATCCCACAGTTTGTTTAGCGGCTCATCAGTTGATGGACGTTTGGGCTGTTATGACTAATGTGAATAACAATTTTTCTGTGAACATGTTTTCAATTCTTTTGGGTATATTACCTGGGAATGCAATTGCTGGCTCAAACGGTAACTGTATGTACATTTTGGGGAACAGATAACTTGTTTTCCAAAGTGGCTGCATCACTTTAACAACCCCACCAGCAATCCAAGAGTTACAACTTTTCCACAACCTCACCAACAATTACTTTGCCTTCCTTTTATAACAGCCATCCTAACGAGTATCTCCTTGTGTCGAGACCTGCATTTCCCTAATGACCAGTGATGCCGAGTTTCTTTCCATATGCTCATTGGCCATTTGTGTATTTTCCTTGGAGAAACGTATTCAAATCTTTTGTGTGTATTAGCTGCTCAGCTGTGTCCAACTCTTTGTGACCCTGTGGACTATATAGCCCACCAGGCTCTTCTGTCCCTAGAATTTTCAAGGTAAGAACACTGGAGTGGGTAGCCATTCCCTTCTCCAGGGGATCTTCCCAACCCAGGGCTCCTGCATCGCAGGCAGATTCTTGACCATCTGAACCACCAGGGAAGCCCATTTGCCTGTGTTTAAACTTTTTATTGTTGAATCAGAAGAGTTCTTTTCAGATATAGGATTTGAAAACTATTTTTTCCTATTCTGTGGGTTTTCTTTTCACTTTCGTGACAACGTACTTTGACATACAAAAGTTGTCATTTCGATGAAGTCAAATTTGTATACTTTTTATATGACTGCTTGAGCTTTTGACGTCATATTTAAAAAACCAAGGGTACAGACACAGATAGCTATGTGTTTTTCCTCTAAGAGTTCTATAGTTTTAGCTCTTGCATTTAAGTCTCTGCTCCACTTGAGTTAATGTTTGTATACACTGTGAAGTGGGAGGCGAGGATGATTCATTTACATGTGGATAACCAGTGGTGCCCAAGAGTCATTAGTTGAAAACAGTATTCTGTCCTGATTGAATGGTCTTGGTACCCTTGTTCAAAACTTTGTTTACTCCTGGACTATCAAGTCTATTTCATTAACCTATATGTTTATTCATTTACTAGTACCAAATCACCTCGATTACTCAAGTTTTTAAAAAAATTAATTAATTTTTATTAAATTCTTCTTTAAACTTTTTGGCTGCACCCCACAGTATGTGGGATCTTAGTTCCCTGATCAGGATCGAACCCACACCCACACTATATTGGAAGGCATAGTCTTAACCACTGCACTGCCAGACAAGTCCCCAAACTTTTTATTTTGTTCTGGAGTATAGCCAGCTAACAATGTTGTGATAATTTCAGGTGGACAGCAAAGAGACTCAGCCATTATATATACAGGTATCCATTCTCCCCCAAACTCCCCTCCCATCAAGGCTGCCACATAACATTGAGCAGAGCTCCCTGGGCTACACAGTAGGTCCTTGTTGGTTATCCATTTTAACAGCAGTGTATACCTGTCCATCCCAAGCTCCCTAATTGTCCTTTCCTCTCATCCTTCCCCCTGGCAACCCTAAGTTTGTTCTCTGTGAGTCTGTTTCTATTTTGGAAGTAAGTTCATCTGTATCATTTCTTTTTAGATTCTGCATATAAGGGATGTCATAGATGCTTCTGCTTCTTTGTCTGACTTATTCACCCAGTGTGACAGTCTCTAGGTCCACCCATGTTGTTGCAAATGGCATTATTTTTTTTTGCTGCCTGAGTTGATTACTCAAGTTTTGTAATAAGTTTGGAAATTGCGAAATTTGAGTCTTCCAACTTTTTCTCCAAGATTCTTTTGGCTGCTTTGGGTCTCTTGCATTTTCATATGAATTTTGGAACCAACAACAATTTCTGCAAAAAAAGAAACTGGAATTTTGGAGATTTGAGTTAATCTTTAGATCGACTAGGGGAGTATTTCCACCTTAAA
The DNA here is from genome assembly GCF_016772045.2 of Ovis aries. Classification (NCBI taxonomy): domain Eukaryota; kingdom Metazoa; phylum Chordata; class Mammalia; order Artiodactyla; family Bovidae; genus Ovis; species Ovis aries. The sequence goes on from NC_056070.1 coordinate 4,452,706, forward strand.
AATATAGATCTTTAACTTCATTAAAAGTTTAGTTTTCAGTACAAGTCTTGTACTTCTTCAGTGAATTTTACTCTTAAGCATTTTATTCATTTTGATGCTATTATAAGTGGAATTTTAACTCAATTTCATTTTCAGGTTGTTTATTGAGGGTTTATAAAATACAAGTATTTTTTTACACATTGATTTTCTATTTTGCCATCAGTTGAACTCACTTGTGAACACTAATAGTTGTATTTTGTTTTATGGATTGTTTAGGGCTAAGATCATGTCAACTGCAAACAGATAGCTTTGCTTTTTTCTTTTTAATACAGACGCTTTTAATTTCTCTTTCTTATCTAATCGCCCTGGCTCGAATTTCCAGTACAATATTGAATAGAAGTGGTAAGAGTGGACATCGCTGGAGAAAGCATATAGTCTTTCACCACCCATTATGTTAGCTGTGCACTTTTTACAGATACCCTTTTATTAGATTGAGGCAGTTCACTTCTATTCTCAGTTTGAGTGTTTTTATCACGAAAGGGTGTTGGATTTTATCAAATATTTTGTCTATTGACACAATCTGATGGCATTCCCCCACCTTTATTCTACCAATATGTTGCATTAGATTGATTTTTGTATGTTGGGTCAACCTTTCATTCCTGATAAATGTCACTTAGTCAGGATGTATAATCTTTTTTTACATACTGCTGGATTTGATTTACTAGTACTTTCTCCAGAATTCTTACATTTGTAAATGATATTTAACTACAGTTTTTTTTCCTTATGATGTCTTTGGTTTGGGTATCAGAGTAACATTGACGTCAAAGAATAAGTTAGGAAGTGTTTTCTCTTTTCTAAGTTTTTTTTTTCCATTGAAGAGTCACATCTTTAAAGTGATAGAATTCACCAGTATAGACTTAGTTTTTCATTGTGAGAAGCTTTTAATTCCCAGATCAATCTCTTAACGTGTTACACATCTATTTGTTGTTGTTCAGTTGCTCAGTCGGATCTGACTCTTTTGTGACCCCATGGACTGTAGCCCACCAGGCTCCTTTGTCCATGGGATTTCTCAGGCAATAATACTGGAGTGGGTTCCCATCTCCTTTTCCAAGGGATCTTCCTGACCCAGGGATTGAACTCACATCTTTTGCATTGGCAGGCAGCTTCTTTATCACTGAGTCACTAGGGAAGCCTATACATCTGTTTGCAAAGTTCATTTCTACTTGAGATGGTTTTGGTACTTTGTATCCTTTTAGAAACTTGTTCACTTTGTATACCTTGTCAAATTTACTGACATATAAACATTGCTCATAGTATTCCTTTACAATCCTTTTTATATCTATAAGGTCAATAATGATCTTTCTCTTTCATTCCCGATTTTATTAATTTAAATCTTCCTTCTTTCTTGAACAGCCAAAGGTTTGCCAAGTTTGTTGATATGCTAAAAGGACCAACTTTTGGCGTCACTGACTTTCTCTTCTTTTTCTGATTCTCCATTTCTCTTATTTCTGTTCTAGTCATTTTATTTTCTTCCTTATATTTACTTGGGTTCAATTTGCTCTTCTTTTTCTAGACTAAGACAGAAGGCTAGGCTTTTGAGAGCCGTCCCTATTTTTAACACAATCATTACAATATTAATGTAAGTTTTCCACTGAACAATGCCTTCATTGCATCCAGTAAGTTTTTTTTGTTTTCATTTTCACTACCTCACAGTATTTCCCAATCTCCCTTGTGATTCTGTTTGAGCCATCCCTCTTACGAGTGGGCTGATTCATTTCAACCTATTTGTAAATTTCTCAAATTTCCTTCTGTTAATTATCTTTTACATTCCACTATTATCAGAAAGCATACTCTGTATTATCAACCTATTTAAGTTTATTGAGATATAAGCTTAACATTTGATCTATCTTTAAGAATATTACTTGAGAGGAATAAAGCTTCCCGGTTGGCTCAACTGGTGAAGAACCCACCTGCCAATGCAGGAGGTGCAAGAGACCCGGGTTCGATCCCTGGGTCTTCCCTGGGAAGATCCCCTGGAGAAGGAGATGGCAGCCACTCCAGTATTCTTGCTGGGGAAATCTCATGGACAGAGGAGCCTGGTGGGCTACAGTCCATGGGGTCCACACAGTCCATCGGGTCGCAGAGAGAGAGACACGACCGAGTGACTACGCACACGAGAAGAGTAAGTCTTCCGGTGTTACGGGTGTCCCACAGAGACTCAGCTGGTCTGCAGCTTCACCCTTCTAATCTCTTAAGTTCCATCTTTTTGTTCCATTCTTCACTCAGAATGGAGAACTGAAATTTTAAACTATCATTGTTGAATTGTCTATCCCCTCAATACTTTGGGGTTTTATGTATTTCAGTTCTCTACTGTTTGCTGTGTATGTGTTTATAATTGTCATATCGTCTTGAAGAGTTGACCCCTTTATCATTATAATTATAAACTGTACTTCTTTGTCTCCAGCAACAATTGTTGTTGTAAAGTCTATTTTCTCTGGCATTGGTTTAGCCACTCTAGCTCGCTTTTGGTTACTGTTTCCATGTAATATCTCTTTCCAGCTTTTACTTTTACCATATCTGTGTCTTTGAGTCAGATGTTGAGTCTTTTGCAGACAGTAGTTTATGTGTTTTCAATCTTTCATGCCGATTCCCGCCTTTGAATTCGAGATTTTAATCCACTTACATTTAATATAATTACTGATAAAGTAGGATTTTGAGTGAACTCTGGGAGTTGGTGATGGACAGGGAGGCCTGGCGTGCTGCAATTCATGGGGTCGCAGAGAGTCGGACACAACTGAGCGACTGAACTGAACTGAACGATTTTCATTTGCCAATTGCTATTTATTTTCTATAAGTCATACAAATTTTTCTTCCTCAGTTCCTCCACAATTGCTTCATTTTATGTTAAATGGTAATTTTTAGTATATCATTTTAATTCCTCTATTTCTTTTACCAAATATTTTTGGGTTGTTTTCTTAGTGATTGCCCTAGGGATGACTATTAACATTTTAGTTAGAATCACTACTAGTGTCAATAGTATACAAAGGTTTTGCTCCTATATAGCTCCATTTGCTCCCCACTTTTATGCTGTTACTGTCACAAAATGTATTTTATACACTGCATGCCCTAGAACATGTTTATCACTACTGCTTCATGCAGCTGTAATTTAAATTGGATAGGAGAATGTAAGAGATAGGAACAAAAATACACAATACTGTCCTTTAGATTTACTCATATAAATCTGCTGCTTTATTTCTTCATGTTGATCAAGTTACTGTCTACTGTTCTTTCACTGCAACCAGAAGGAATTCTATATTTTTCTTAGTGACAAACTCTTTCAATTATTTACCTGAGAATACCTTAGTCTGTTTTTCATTTTTGAAGAAAAATATTTCCGGATACAGAATTCTTGGTTCACAGCTTTTCCTTTCATCATTTTGAGAATGTCATTTTAGTATCTCTGGCATCTATGGCTCCTAAGAATCTGATTGAAGTGAAGTGAAGTCGCTCAGTCGTGTCCGACTCTTTGCGACCCCGTGGACTGTACCCTACCAGGCTCTTTCGTCCATGGGATTCTCCAGGCAAGAATACTGGAGTGGGTTGCCATTTCCTTCTCCAGGGGATCTTCCCTACCCAGGGACTGAACCTGGGTCTCCCGCCTTGCAGGCAAATGCTTTAACCTCTGAGCCACCATATGATGAGTTACTTCTTTTTTTTATTGCTTTCAATTGACAATTTGATCATTATGAGTTTATGTATGGATCTCTTTGAGGCTGTCCTAACTGGAGTTTGTTAAGCCTTTTCGATGTGTAAATTAATGTTTTTCATCAGATTTGGGACATTTTCAGCTTTTATTCTTTTGGCAGCTATCTCTCTCATCTCCTTCTGGGACAGCCATTATGGGAATCTTGGCATTTCTGATACCATAGTTTGTGAGACTCTGTTAATGTTTTTTCATTCTTTCTAATTTCTGTTTCTCAGATTGGATTATGTTAATGGAACCATCTTCAAGTTACTGAAGATAACTTTCTTTTGCCTGCTCAAATCTGCTGTTAATCCTTCCAGTGAATGTTTCAGCTAGCTACTATAGTTTTCAGCTCCAGAATTTCTACTTGGTTCCTTCTTTATTCTACCTCTTTATTCATATTCTCTACACTAAATACCTTTCATATGAACCCTCAAATATGCAAACGTGTGTTCACATGTCCACGCATGTAAGTCAGTTCACATGTCTAGCAGACTGTCACATGCACGCGTCCTCTACAAGTGGCTGTGCTTCTGTGTACTTTACTGTACAGCAGTGTATGGAGTACAGTAATACAACATCTTTATTTCAAGTCCAGGATGTCCAAGAGCAAGCACAAAAGCAGTGGCGTGGCTGATGCTGCTAAGAAGCACCAAGTGGTGATGATGGAAACAAAAGTGAAAATAATTGAGAGGGGAGCAAGGGAAAAAAATGGAATAGGAGGTCCAGAGAAAGAACAGAGACAGACAAGGAACAGCTGACGAAATTTTCGACGCAGGAAACGGTAAGGTAGAAGGGTACACAAGGTTGCAGCAGCTCTTCGTACGCAACCCAATGCTGCCACGTCGTCGACTATGGTGAGGAAGCAAGAGCTGCTACCCAGGCGCCACGGGACCTTTTTTCAAGAGGGTAGACAGATCTGAAGCTAGCAAGGAAGCAGAACCTGCGCCGTCGTCAGGCATGAGCGGAACTGCAGCTTGCCCTCCATCTCCTGCTGCTGACAGTACTTCAGCTCTACCATCTCCCACCTCCTCTGCAGTCGGCAACTCGTCTTGCCTGTCCACTGGATGCCAGTTCCTAATATGCCAGCTGTTGTACTACACTATTGTACTTTTCAAGGTACTGTACAGTAAGATTAGAAATGTTTTATTTTGTGTGTTTTTAAATGTATTATTTGTGTGAAAAGTATTATAGCCTATTACAGTATATAGTATAGTACTATATAGCCAATTGTGTTGCTTGGTACCTAGACTAACTGTTCGACTTACCAATGCGCTCTTGGAATGGAACTCATTTGTATGTAAGGGATTACTGTATTTGATGAGATATCATTCACAGATTTTCCTTTAGTTCGATCAGTTGCTCAGTCGTGTCCGACTCTTTGTGACCCTATGGACTGCAGCACGTCAGGCCTCCCTGTCCACATCAACTCCCAGGGCTTGCTCAAACTTGTGCCCATTGAGTTGGTGATACCATCCAGTCATCTCATCTGCTGTTGTCCCCTTCTCCTCCCATCTTCAATCTTTCCCAGCATCAGGGTCTTTTCAAATGAGTCAGTTTTTCACATCAGGTAGCCAAAGTACGTGAGTTTCAACTTCAGCATCAGTCCTTCCAATGAATATTCAGGACTGATTTCCTTTAGGATGGACTGGTTAGATCTCCTTGTAGTCCAAGGGACTCTCAAGAGTCTTCCCCAACACCACAGTTCAAAAGCATCAAGTCTTCAGCACTCAGTGTTCTTTACAGTCCTACTCTCATATCCATATGTGACTACTGGAAAAACCATAGCTTTGACTAGACAAGACTTTGTTGGCAAAGTAATGTCTCTGCTTTTTAATATGCTGTCTAGGTTGATCAGAGCTTTTCTTCCAAGAAGCAACCATCTTTTAGTTTCATGACTGCAGTCACCATCTGCAGTGATTTTGGAGCCCCCCAAAATAAAAGCTGTCACTGTTTCCATTGTTTCCCCATCTATTTGCCATGAAGTGATGGGACCAGATGCCATGATCTTAGTTTTCTGAATGCTGAGTTTTAAGCCACCTTGTCACTCTCCTCTTTCATCAAGAGGCTCTTTAGCTCTTCTTCACTTTCTGCCATAAGGGCTGTGTCATCTGCATGTCTGAGGTTATTGGTATTTCTCCCAGCAATCCCGATTCCAGCTTGTGCGTCTTCCAGCCAGGCATTTCGCATGATGTACTCTGCTTTAGACAGATCATTTTTTCTCTTTTAAAAAATCTATTTATTTTTGGTTGCACTGGGTCTTCACTGCTGCGTGAGGGCTTTCTCTAGCTGCAGCGTACAGGGCCTCCTCTTTGCTGCAGTGGTGGGGCACGTCAAAGTGCACTTCACTGTGGCCGTCCCTCTCGTTGCAGAGCACAGACTCTAGGCACATGGGCTGCGGCAGTGCCTAGTGGGCTTGCAGGCTCAGTTGCTCCCCAGCACGTGGACTCTTCCTGGCCTGGCTCAGTTGCTCCCCAGCACGTGGACTCTTCCTGGCCTGGGGACGGAACCTGTGTCCCCTGCATTGGCAGCTGGATTTGTATCTGCTGCACCACCAGGGAAGTCCAACATATTTTTCTTTGGCTCTTTTCACACATTTAAACAGCTGATTTAAAGTTCAAAATCATGCATGAGGTATATTTTCTTATTTCGTTACGTGTCTTGCAATTTTTTAGTGGAAATTGGACATTTACAATAATATAATGCTTCAACTTTGGAAATTTGATTCTTCCCACCTTCCCAGGGTTGCTGTTGCGGCTACTAGCTATTGTTTAGCTATTGATTTCTCTGAACTAATTCTGTCAAGTCTGTATTTTTTGTTATGTATGGCTACTGAAGTCTCCAATCAGTTTGCTTACTGGTCAGCCAATGACTGAATACAGATTTCCTTAAATACCTGGACTAAATCTTCACATCTCTGCTGAGAGGCTGCGTGTGTGTGCTTGAGCATGTTCCAACAATATTCAGTTAGGTGATTTACAACTCTGCTCTAGCCTCCACCTCTACACAGAGTGTCAAGGTCAGCAGGCAGTGGGAGGTTAGGACCGCTTCAGGTAGTCTACGAGAATGAGCATAGCCCAACGTGTGTATGGGCATTTAGATTTGTAGGAATATGTTGATTTCAAAGTATCTAAGAACATCTCTTTTGGCTTTTCCTTTAAAATTTTTTGGTCAGCCCACTGTTTTTGTTAACCTATTCATCACCCAAGAGAGCTTCGAAGTTAAAACTCTTGCCTGTAACAGTTTTAGACAAATACTTCCAAGGGGTGCTCCCCTGTTAGTGATGGGCATATTCCAAGTCAGGTGAAAAAACAGGCAATACTTTCTATTGGTAGCTTTTAGGGGAGCATCAAAGATGGCAAATAATGACAACAATTCTTTGGCATGAGGGTCTTAAAGAGCTCCTGGGTCCATTCTACTCCCTCCGATACTAAGAATGCAGGGCTCTTCTGGAGAGCAGGAGATGAGAGTAGGGCAAGGTGAACACCACAAAGTTTGCCCTTTACAGAGATTTGGCCATTTTTCTTGACTAGGTAAGTCTTTAGTTCTGGAAAAGCTGTAATAATTTTTTCCAGTTTTCATGGAAGGGTACATTTTCAAAGGCCCTTACTCCACCGTTTTCATTGTCATCTGGGTATTTACTTCTAAGAAAAATCTCTTAAGCACTTATAAGATTTACTTTCCAAACCTTTTACTGTGAGAATTCATTTTTACTACAATTTATTTTATCTGTTCTCACTTTAATTCAATTAGCATGATGAAATATAAATATTTCCTACAGGGATTATTGAGAAATAAAAGATAATACATAGCTGTATCTACATGGACATATGGGTTATAGCTATTACCCACAGAAAAACTGTTTCAAAATAAGCCATTATAAACTTAGAGACAAGCCTGATTGTTACAGTTTGGGTGCTACAGCCATGCTAAGAACAAAATCCTATTAAAATCAATTTGTGAGACCCATAATCCTTTAATCTGTTCTGCAATAATATGATAGCCAAATCCTGGGAAGTCCCTCATTATCAAAAAGCATATTTTAAAAACAATAATCTCATAGAGCAAAGAGGATTTCAGGTCAGTCAGGTTAAAGCCTAAAAAGTTCTCTAGATTTAGTGATAAGAAAATTACTGCCATTTACTACCTACATATTTAAATTTCTTGAATCTGTGGGTTTACAGGTTTAATAAAATTTGAAAAAAATTTAGCCTTTATTTCCTCAGATATTTTTCTGACCTGAAATGTCCCTACCGTGCCCCCATCCCCAATATACACCCCTTCTGGGACTCCAATTACACATATATTAGGGTCACTGAAGTTGTCTTATATTTCACAAACGCTATTTTCATTAAAAATTTTTCTTTTTCTCTGAGTTTCATTCTGGATCATACTTATTGCCATAGTCTTTAAATACACTAATCCTGCAAGTTTAATCTGCTATTAATCCAATCTAGTGCATTTTTCTTTTCAGACACTGTAGTGTTCATCTCCAGAAGCTTGCCTTGGATCTTTTTTATGTCTTCAATGTTTCTATTTACTTTCTGAACATACAGAATACATTTAGAATCTGCCTGCAATGCAGGAGACTTGGGTTCAATCCCTGGGTTGGGAAGATCCCCTGAAGAAGAGAAAGGCTATCCACTTCAGTATTCTGGCCTGGAGAATTCCATGGACTGTATAGTCCATGAGGTTGCAAAGAGTCAGACGCGACTGAGCAACTTTCATTTTCACAGTAACTTTTACATTTATGGTCTTCTAATTCCATTATCCAACAATACAGGAGAAGACTCTACACATGGACATCACCAGATGGTCAACACCGAAATCAGATTGACTATATTCTTTGCAGCCAAAGATGGAGAAGCTCTACACAGTCAGCAAAAACAAGACCAGGAGCTGACTGTGGCTCAGATCATGAACTCCTTATTGCCAAATTCAGACTGAAATTGAAGAAAGTAGGGAAAATCGCTAGACCATTCAGGTATGACCTAAATCAAATCCCTTATGATTATACAGTGGAAGGGAGAAATAGATTTAAGGGACTAGATCTGATAGAGTGCCTGATGAACTATGGACAGAGGTTCGTGACATTGTATAGGAGAGAGGGATCAAGACCATCCCCATGGAAAAGAAATGCAAAAAAGTAAAATGGCTGTCTGGGGAGGCCTTACAAATAGCTGTGAAAAGAAGACAAGCAAAAAGCAAAGAGAAAAGGAAAGATATAAGCATCTGAATGCAGAGTTCCAAAGAATAGCAAGAAGAGATAAGAAAGCCTTCCTCAGCAATCAATGCAAAGAAATGGAGGAAAACAACAGAATGGGAAAGACTAGAGATCTCTTCAAGAAAATGAGAGATACCAAGGGAACATTTCATGCAAAGATGGGCTTGATAGAGGACAGAAATGGTCTGGACCTAACAGAAGCAGAAGATATTAAGAAGACGTGGCAAGAATACACAGAACTATACAAAAAAGATCTTCACGACCCAGATAATCACAATGGTGTGATCACTCACCTAGAGCCAGACATCCTGGAATGTGAAGTCAAGTGGGCCTTAGAAAGCATCCCTACGAACAAAGCTAGTGGAGGTGATGGAATTCCAGCTGAGCTATTTCAAATCCTGAAAGATGATGCTGTGAAAGTGCTGTACTCAATATGCCAGCAAGTTTGGAAAACTCAGCAGTGGCCACAGGACTGGAAAAGGTCAGTTTTCATTCCAATCCCAAAGAAAAGCAATGACAAAGAATGCTCAAACTACTGCACAGTTGCACCCATCTCACATGCTAGTAAAGTAATGCTCAAAATTCTCCAAGCCAGGCTTCAGCAATACGTGAACCATGAACTTCCAGATGTTCAAGCTGGTTTTAGAGAAGGCAGAGGAACCAGAGATCAAATTGCCAACATCTGCTGGATCATGGAAAAAGCAAGAGAGTTCCAGAAAAACATATATTTCTGCTTCACTGACTATGCCAAAACCTTTGACTGTGTGGATCACAATAAACTGTGGAAAATTCTGAAAGAGATGGGATTACCAGACCACCTGACCTGCCTCTTGAGAAATCTGTATGTAGGTCAGGAAGCAACAGTTAGAACTGGACATGGAACAACAGACTGGTTCCAAATAAGAAAAGGAGTACGTCAAGGCTGCATATTGTCACCCTGCTTATTTAACTTACATGCAGAGTACATCATGAGAAACGCTGGACTGGAAGAAACACAAGCTGGAATCAAGACTGCCGGGAGAAACATCAATAACCTGAGATATGCAGATGACACCACCCTTATGGCAGAAAGTGAAGAGGAACTAAAAGCCTCTTGATGAAAGTGAAAGAAGAGAGTGAAAAAGTTGGCTTAAAGCTCAACATTCAGAAAATGAAGATCATGGCATCTGGTCCCATCACTTCATGGGAAATAGATGGGGAAACAGTAGAAGCAGTGTCAGACTTTATTTTTGGGGGGCTCCAAAATCACTGCAGCCATGAAACTAAAAGACGCTTACTCCTTGGAAGAAACGTTATGACCAACCTAGATAGTATATTCAAAAGCAGAGACATTACTTTGCCAACAAAGGTCTGTCTAGTCAAGGGTATGGTTTTTCCAGTGGTCATGTATGGATGTGAGAGTTGGACTGTGAAGAAAGCTGAGCGCCGAAGAATTGATGCTTTTGAAGTGTGGTGTTGGAGAAGACTCTTAAGAGTCCCTTGGACTGCAAGGAGATCCAACCAGTCCATTCTGAAGGAGATCAACCCTGGGATTTCTTTGGAAGGAATGATGCTAAAGCTGAAACTCCAGTACTTTGGCCACCTCATGGGAAGAGTTGACTCATTGGAAAAGTCTCTGATGCTGGGAGGGATTGGGGGCAGGAGGAGAAGGGGACGACCGAGGATGAGATGGCTGGATGGCATCACCGACTCGATGGACGTTAGTCTAAGTGAACTCCGGGAGTTGGTGATGGACAGGGAGGCCTGGCGTGCTGCGATTCATGGTGTCGCCAAGAGTCGGATAGGACTGAGCGACTGAACTGAACTGAATTTCATTATCTGTGTCAATTCTCGATCAGTTTTGATTGAAGGAGTATTCTTCTCACTAATGAACATATTTTTCCTACTTCTTTGTATATGCTTGGTAATCTTTCATTGTATGCCAGACATTACGAATTTTACATGGCTAGGTGCTGGGTATTTTTGTATATTACTGAGCTTTGTCTGGAATGCATTTAAGTTATTTTGCAATAATTTGATGCTTTCAAGACTTGCTCTTACGGTCTGTGAGCTAGGTTGAGAGTAGAGCTCAGTCCATCTTGGATACTCTACTCAGTGCCTTGTGAAGTACAAATGCTTCTAATGCGGCTGCTGAGAAGAGACACTATTCCTGGTCCTGTCGGATTGCCTGGCACTGGTTTCCTGCTGGCCCTCTGCAATCCCTCTTTCCTCAGCTTTGGGCAGTCTCCTCACAAGCGTGCGCGGAATACCTGAGAGGAGCTCTCTCTAGACCCCAGGGCCCTCTGTCTGTGCCACTCTCTGCTCTCCCGCACGCTGTCCCGTGAACTCTGTCCACGCTGGTCTCCCTGACTCCCAGGTTCACCCTGACTCAGGAAGTCTGCAGGGCTCTTCCGAGCTTCTCCTTCCTTGTGCTGCAGCCAGGAAACTCCCTCAAAAAAAAAAATAAGTTGGGATAATTGTAAGGCCTACTTTGTCTGTTTCCTTTTTCTAGGAATCACTTTTCTTTGCCATCTAATTTCAAGTATCTTGGAAACCATTATTTCGTATTTTTTGTTTTTATGTGTGTGTAAAGTCAGCACATTACTACTTTATCTTGGCTGAAAGTAAGAGTGCCACATCTGAATAAACTTTTGTGAGCTGTTCTGAATTTTAAAAGCAGAGGACTAGGCATTTCTCTATAAAAGTATGAACTAAAGTTAGTCTAAAAATTCTTTCTCTAGGTGTACAGGCTCTGACAGCTATTTTTTTTTTCATTCTGATTGTAGTTCTATAGTTTCCATAGGAAAAAATGCTCTACCTTCACATCTAAAACGTATTTTTGAAATAATGTAATTATCCTAGATATCTACTTTCTCTTTAATATGCAATTTTCTATAATTATATATTTTATAAAAAATAGATGATTTTTTTAATGGAATGAAAAAGTAATAGCACAAAGCCAGGAAAGACTCTTATCCTCTCCTTCTCCGATTAAGGTAAAAAGTGTACAATGTGAAAATGTCAAAAGTTCATATATGTGTAATAGATTAATGATTATAAATTTATAGGATGCAAATACAGATTCACCTTATATGGTTGCATAAATAAATACTAAAAGATAATCTAGGTGTGATGCTGATGAAGAGAGATAAAATCTATTAACTTACTGTACACCAGAAAATTTTTCTTCTCATTGACTTAGCCCTCCTACCCTGCTTAAAACTCATTCACATTGGCATATTTCCTTGGGTTGAAGAATAAATTACCAAAGTGTTAAATTTAAAGGTTAAGATGGAGAGCAGAATTCAGGCAACTAGTACAAAATTACAGTTGCAACTTCTGTATCAACTATGCTAGTCTTCTCTCCAGAAAATCCATCACCTTTAATATACCTGAAACTTCTCCCTTCAAGTTTTATCACATTTCTAAGAAGTGATGCACTTGCCAAAATTGCTCCTTGGTTCAGAGGTACAAGCAATGTCAAATCTGAAGTTACATGCTCGAAAATAAGTTTTCCCACTTCATGAATTAGTCTGGCACAAAATCCCTACTGATTTTCTGCACTATAAGATCTACTGGCTTAGGGTCACCGTCAGTGAGGGCCAGAGTGATTCTGAAAGCCTAAGTAAGAGTTTTTAGTTAGTCCTGAGTGGACAGATACAGTCCAACTGGGGAAAGGTCTGTAAAAAAGGGAGGCTACAAGTGGAGGTGATATTAGGCAAGGTCATCTGCCCAGGGAAAGAGCTGTGGCAATACAATAGGGACCACAAAGCGAAACGCAGAAGCCGTGGCTGGGTGTGGCTACGAGCTGTGGGTCCCTAGACAGAAAAGAGAATGAGGCAGGTAAGCAAAGAGTTGACACTTCAAGAAAAAAAGTCCAAGAATTAGACAAAACTAAAATCAGGAAGTAGATCCAAGTGAAAGTAATAGACGAACGATCATATTTGGATCCTGAAACAGAATTTTCAGGATCAACTGCCAGAGGGAATAGCCAGGCTGATCCTGAAAATAAGCCACCAGAAGTATTACAAATCTGGGTAAGAAAACCGTTCTTAAAAATGCTCTTTGATGAGACAATGCTCTGGGCAGGATACACAATATTTGCTGTCCTCTCTAACAAGTAGTCTGTGCTTCCTTTCACGGGCGACTGACGGCGAGGCCTCGCTTCCTAGGAGAGAACACCTAACCCGTCTCCTGCTGCGCTGATGTGCCCGTGTACACTGAGGGTCACGGGACAGTAGTCAGAACTTTAATAAAACAGAGTAGAGTGGCTAATTCTGAAGCAGATTTGGGTAGTATCAACAGATTCTTCTGTAGGAAGATGATACATGAAACGAAACCGGGGCAGCATGAAAGAGTCAACATTATCTCCTCAAAGAATTCACAGAAAATGACTGGCACAGATGGTTCTTCTTTCAAAGTCTCCACTATGCTTTGAAAATCACCCTGGGTAATCGGCTGAATCAGGGCTAATATATATTATCTAGGCGGTGTACTACATATATTTGAATGGCCCCTCTTGGAGTTGTGTAAAATGGAATCAATCTCTAAAATTAAGTTTAACTTTAGATTCCACTAACTGAACCGCTTAACATTTTTCTAGTTATAAATAACACCATCAAACTTAACTATAATCAAACTGTCCTCAGGTTAATTTAAAAATACTAAATATTTTCAATTTTCTCTCAAAGCCTTCAATCATATACTATAATATCCGTTTTTCTAAATGTTTTACTTGATAATTTTGTAAATGAAAAGAAAATCTGAGACAGAAAAATATGAAAAAAGTCATGCATATTTTTCTAAACAATTAAGTATAATATCTTTCATTTCCTCAAATATTCAAAATTCTATCTTTATATAAATGTACAAAAAAATATTGAAAATGCAGCTTTGGGGACTCTTGTTTAAAAGTAAGGAGAAACATCACTGGAATATTCAAATGGAAAATCAACACACCGATTAATTTTCTGCAATTTGTAAACTCAAATCTTTTGGTATTCTTTTCCTATAACAGTGTATTTCTTTCTGGATACAAGGTACTTGAGGTCAACTTAGCTCCTTCTCTGACTCCTCAGTTTCCTGAGCTTACATTTTACCCCACCAACTCTCCTTATTCTTGAACTGCTCAGTTTTGACTGTTCAGTGCTTTAACATTAAGACTCCTTAATGGAAATATTAATGCAATAGTAATAGCATTAAGGGCTTTATTTTCTCATATACATGGAGAATGGTTACAAGGCAACTAGAAGTATAAAGTATCTTTCATTAGCAAAGTTAAGAACTCTTAGGGACTAACACAAACTTACGTATTTCTTCCACAACCTGTGGGTCACATTCTCTGTATTTTTCTACTTCAGCCTGAAGCTGTTCCTTTTGGTCTCGAAGTGAAGAAAGCTCTTTGGCTAGCATAGTTCGCTCTTCCTGCATCAACATAACATTATGTCCAGTAAGACAAACAAAATGCCATGTTATACGATTATACGTTTTATAAACATTTTTATCTTATTTCTCATAACTGATACACACTGGGCTTTTGACAACATTAACATTAGTATACACACACACATACATATATTCACAGTATAAGAACAAACTCAATTCTCATTTTTGTCTGCAATCTCCAATTATCTTCTGTATATGTTAACTGAATGGAAACTCAAAGATGATTATTACATGATAATTGTCATTTGTCATTACATGACAAATGGTAATTTTTTGGAGAGTTTCACAAGACTGTGTATATATACACACACACACACACACTATATATATATGTAAATTTTATGGCAACATCAGACAGTATAAAGTTTTCCTTAAAAAAAGTGTTCTAGATAATTTTCTAGTCTTCAAGAATGATTAACTTTAAAAAATATTTAAAGATATCAGAAACAACAGAACTGTGACCTCCCATCACTTTCCTTTAAAGGTAAACCAAAATAAAACTTTGAAACAAAAAATGATCCAATAAACAGTATTTGAAATTTCTAGCCGTGGTTTTCATTAACAGGTAGAAGTCACAGTGCTGTTGGTATTCAGTTTATATGTGTGAAAAATAAGCCCAAACCAAAATCAAATACTGGGAAAGGTTATGGTATAGAATTACAGGATAAGTGTTACTCGCTCAGTCGTGCCCGACTCTTTGCGACCCCATGTACTGCAGCAGACCAGGCTCCTCTGTCCACGAGATTTTCAGGGCAAGGATACTGGAGTGGGTTGCCATTTCCTTCTCCAACTATAGGATAAGTTTGAGGGAAAACCAAACAGAGTTCAAGCTCTCTAATGGGACTCGTTTAAGGTCCCTTGCTAGCTTGTATTTTTGTACTTTTGCCTTCAGTTGCTCTCTTTGGCTCCTCTTCCTAGCATTGATGCAACAGAATGCATGTACAGAGCTCTGACGCAGCAGAGTCCAACAGAACTCTGCAATAATAGAAACGTTCTAGATCTGTGTTCTCCAGTGCAGGTAACATTAACTACACGGGGCTACTAAGTACATGAAATGTGACTCTTATTACTGAGAAACTGAATTTTATTGTATTTAATTTTAATTCAAAAGTAAACAGCTATATATGATTAATGTAGGCCATATTAGCACAGTTCAGGAGTAATTTAAAATAACCATAAGATGATGATCATTATTTGCTATCAATGCCCAAATCATACATAATCCTCAATGAAAAATGAGAGGAGAAAAAGCTAATGAAGCCAGGTGAAGCAGAGTGCTGAGTGTCTGTGTGAACACCCAGGGACAGCTCTCCACATTTCCTGAACTGGGAGCCGTCCCAGACTGGTTATTAGCAACAAGACCTTTGCCACATTACTTAACCTTTTTGTGCTTTCAGTTCCTCAAACGTAAAAATGAAGACAGTAATAGAGGCCACCTCCTTGGACTGTTGGCAAAATTCAATACGGAGAATGCCTCTGGAACAGTACCTGCCTGGCTCACAGTAAGCAGAAAATATATGATAGTTACGTCTTCTTCCCTGGCAGCAGCAGCATCATCATCACCAGGAATATATCAAATAGGTAGACTAACTCCCGACTAGCGAACTCAGGATGAACGTTAAGAGTTCATCTTTCTCAGGAGTCATTCTTCTGATAGCTGTAGGCACCAACTAGGTTTGCTAGTGGTTTTCCCCCCTAGTTTCGGTGGTTAAAGTGGACTGGGTAATCTTCAGCAGACTGACTATTATGGGGCATGAATATGTCACCATTAGTTGAAGGTGCTTCTATAGGTTATTGCCAAATCAAAGGAAAAAAACCACAACTGAATTTTAAAAAGTGGTAATTGTTGCCAAATGAAGAAATACAAGTTTCAGGTTGTGCCCAGAACTCACCTTCCCTTAAATTCTTTAGCAATTACCATTCTCCAATTCCTGTCCGTGGCTGTGCTGACTACTCACATAAAAGAATGCATGTCAAATAACTTTGAAAAGCATAAAGCCGTGTAAATCTGTGATGTATTCTTTTGCACAATGTCACAAGTTTTTGAGTCTCTTTCACAAGTGGTACAGAGGCTGAGATGAAGGGCTTAGAGGTTCATGTTGATCTTCAACATTCTTTCAAGTCATAAGTTCAAACTTGAGATAATGATAAAACTAAAAAGTAGAGTGATTTTTAAAAGCTCCTGCCCCTAATACAATACTTTAGGCAACGGCAACCCACTCCAGTACTCTTGCCCGCAGAGTCCCATGGACAGAGGAGCCTGGTGGGCTGCAGTCCGTGGGGTCACTAGGAGTCGGACACAACTGAGCGACCTCACTTTCACTTTTCACATTCAAGCACTGGAAAAGGAAATGGCAACCCTCTCCAGTGATCTTGCCTGGAGAATCCCAGGGACGGGGGACCTGGTGGGCTGCCATCTATGGGGTAACACAGAGTTGGACACGACTGAAGTGACAAAGAATACAATACTTTAGAGAACACCGTACTTTTTAAAATAAAGTACGTCAATATTCATGTAAATAATTTAAAAATATGACAAGACCACAAGGACCCTATATTGACAGTTTTCAATTGGCTCTGTGCCAAGACTTTTAAAAATCCCAACTCTTAAAAATTTACATAAACGTTTAAACAGGGCTTACTTTGTGCCAGGCTCTCTTCTAAGTGCTTTGCAAATATTAGCTAGCTTAATCAAACAATAACTCAATGAAGTAGATTTTATTATTCCCCATTTTACAACTGAGAAAACGGAGGACAGTGAGTTTAGGAGACGAAAATGCAGGCAGTCTGGCTCCAGGGTTTATGTTTTTTTGCTACCCTGCCGTATACAATACAATAATGATAAATCTAGGTTCACAATCAGTGGATCTACCAGGCCAAATGTTCACAGCCTTCGCTGGGGCTTGCTTCTTTCCTAGTAGGAGCAGCCCCCTCCTCACAGGAAGCACGGCTGCTTTCCCTACACTGAGGACTGGCATTATTAAAGGATGTGCAGATACAGCTTACCGTCTCATGTCTGCCAACTTTAGCTTTCTCGATGCTCTTCTGCAGGTTCGCATACTTTTGGTTTCCCTCAGATAACTATAAAATTGAAACAAATAAAATGGCTTGCTAAGATAAACTGCCTTAATATAAAGTTTATGAATTAAGAAGACAAAATAAGATTTGCCTTCAGCCCAAGTCAGCATAACAAAAAATGTCAAAGACTACTTGGGGAACTGACTTCTCTAACTTGAAGAAAAGCAAGCACCATGAACCACTAGGGCAGGCTGAAAACGTTTAAAACATTTCTTCTTATCCTACACAAAAAAAATGAATGTGTTATCAATCTTTTCAGTCTTTATTCATCAGATTCCCTACCTCCGTCACAAATAACCTGAAGTATACCATTTAAAATTTTAATTTGAAAGTTCAACAAAATCTTGGTTTATATACATTCTCTCTTCAAATTTCATTTCCTTTCAGACTAAATTCTTTTTGAAACACTCTGTTTCTTATAGACTGGTAGTACTGTGACCTGTTTCACTAATACAGAGTCAAAAATGAAATTATTCTTAATTATTCTTCTTAAATAAGGTACTTTGTGAGGAATTATACACTGAATTCTTGGACAAAAAAAAAATCTATCAGACAAATCTACTGCCAATTTGGGCTTCCCTGGTAGCTCAGCTGGTAAAGAATGGCCTGCAGTGTAAGAGAGACCCTGGCTTGATCCCTGGATCAGGAAGATCCCCTGGAGAGGGCATAGGCTACCCACCCCAGTACTCATGGGCTTCCTTGGCGGCTCAGACGGTAAAGAATCCGTCTGCAATGCAGGGGACCTGGGCTCCATCCCTGGGTGGGCAAGGTCCCCGGGACGAAGGTATGGCAACCCACCCCAGCACTCTTGCCTGGAGACTTCCCACTGACAGAGGAGCCTGGCAGGCTGTGGTCCACGGGGTCACAAAGAGCTGAACATGACTAAGCACAGCACAGCACTGCCAATATTACATGTTTTAGATACCTTAAAAGAAACCAGTTTAAGCATTCAAGCTTAGAGAGTAGTAAGTTATACTGAAAATGGATTAAGTAACACGAGCATAAAGAGACCTTAGACACAGAATGTTCATTAGCATGCGGCTGAGCCCACATTGAAAGGGACTGGTTAATTTCAGAACATTGCTTCCCGTCTCGATTTTATTAATCGTACCTGGGCCCCAAACTAAATAAATAATCACAGGAAATTCTCTACCACATCTTTTGCTGTAAACTAGTTAGAAATCTTAGGCTCATTGATTGGGTGAAAGTGAAAGTTGCTCAGTCGTGTCTGACTCTTTGTGACCCCCTGGATTCTACAGTCCATGGAATTCTCTAGGCCAGAATACTGGAGTGGGTAGCCTTTCCCTTCTCCAGGGGATCTTCCCAACCCAGGGATCGAATTCTGGTCTCCCACACTGCAGGCCGATTCTTTGCCAGCTGAGCCACAAGGGAAGCCCCTTGGGTAAGGGCTTTCTTAAAGTATATTCTACTCTTCATTCACTCTTAAGTTATAAACATTTGGAAAATAATTAACAAATGGATGAGTAATTTCTTTTGGCTGATTGTAAAGAAAAAAAAAATGACCTTTCACAATATGACTTCATTATATGTAGAGGGTAAATTATACTTAGATACCCTTTTTTGCTTAAAAATCACAAACAATATCTTCAAAAAGTTGGTAGCTTTACCCTGACTTTAAGAAATCTTCCACTTCTCAATATGCACAAAGGGAATATTGTTAGTATTCCTCTGGTTTTCTAGTCCCTGATTCTAATCCATAGCACAAACAAGATCCATCTGTGATGACAAGAGGACATTACCACCAAACCAGTTACACCTCCTCTAGAGAGAGTAATTATCTTCCTAAGTTGAAATACAAAAGTCTGCTGTAGAGTTAAGAGCCAAAATAAGCTTTAAAGCCCTAAATTTAGCAAGGAGACCTTGTTCTTTAAAACAAGAGTTCTCATTTATAAAACAACACCATGTTTAAAATGTTAATATTCCGCCCTGAAGGACCCACCTGAAATAATTTAATAAATGCATGTAATAGCTACATTTAGGAGTATTTTCCAATGAAAAATACACACAGGTATTAGTGTAACATTTTTATATTACAAATGTTTAAAAACTAACCAGATAGGTAGACATAAGCCAATATAAATGTAAAAATAAGCCAATAATTAATGGACATATTAATATATCTTAATTACATTAATGAAATGTCTCCCAGATATTGTATGTCTGCTTGTAATTATTTACAACTTAAAAGCTTTTGAGAGAGAGCTAATTCAGGAATTTCTTAACTCTGAAAATAACCTTACGTATTTTAGATGTGATTTCATGATTTGCCACTTTAATCATCTCTGTTAAATGATGGTATCAAATGAGAAGCTTCTGCTGATTATCCTAAGCACTGAAACAGTTTGGTTCAACTCAGCAGGGAAGGAGTCTTGGCTCTATGTTTAGTTCTTAAACTCTCAACTGCGAGAAACAATGAAAGCAACTTCCGTGAGGCAGCCCATGCTATCCGTTTCTCATCTACACATCTCTTAGAAGCAATATTGCCATAGTTCCTAACACATACCTTGGAATTAAACCAAATCTAGGCCTTCAGTGATTAAGAGCCGAGATTTTCAGCCACTGTAGATATAATCTAAACCAGTAGTCCTAAAGTTGAGCACACATCAGGGTCACCCGAAGGGCGTGTTAGAGCCCAGGCTGCTTTGAACAGAAGAGGTCTAGGGCAGAGCCTCACAATGTGCGTTTCTAACATGCTCCCAGGTGATGGGATGCTGACGCTTCTGATTAGGGGCATCACACTTTTGAGAACTACTGAACTACTACAGAAATCTGTTTTTTTGCAGTAACAAATCCAACTAAAATACACGAGATACTAATATATGGGAGAATACTACCTAGTTCATCAGCAAAAGTGAATTATTGCTAAGCACTGTAGTCTG
Source organism: Ovis aries (assembly GCF_016772045.2). NCBI lineage: Eukaryota > Metazoa > Chordata > Mammalia > Artiodactyla > Bovidae > Ovis > Ovis aries. The sequence continues at coordinate 4,473,056 of NC_056070.1, forward strand.
AACCAGAAGCAAAGTATCTCAGCATTCGTCACTGAAAGAAACACAAAAGTCCACATTCACAAAACCAGAAAAAGAAGTGATATTCTACAATGAGAAAAAATATTCACCACAGGACTCCTTTAAGGAGCAAACTCTCTTGACATATTTCTGTAACATAAAACAAGAACCAACTACATACTATAACATTCCACTTCCAACTTTCACTAAAGCAAACAACTTTTAAAACCCAAGTAACACAGAAAAAACAGCAGCAGCAGCAACAAAAATGGCTTATAATTAGTAAGAACAGGATTTCATCTTTAGACTTGAGGAAGGATCTGACAATGCTTCTCTTTAATGCATCCCAGTCCCCTGTACAGACTCTGAGGCTTCAGAGACATAATGCCAATGTTTTCTAAAGGGCTTTTCACTGCCTGGAGGAACAGAAAGATTGATTCAAGCTGGCTGCACTGGAATTCTGATTTGCTCCTTTTTAGAAATAAATTTTCAAAGCTTTTGAAAGAAATACAGAAGTCCTCATAGGTGGGCAAGAATGTCAAGGAAGGGAGGTTGGGGAGAAAAGGTAACAGCAACAGAAACCAGGTAAGCCTACTGCTTTATCAAAACTCATGCACAATATGGTATGGAAAAAAAGAGGTCCTACGTCTTGTTTCTCCTAAAAAAAAAAAAGAGTATAATTTAAGATTTTATATATTTAAAAAGTCTTGCGTTGCCATGATCTTCTCAACCCAGGGATCGAACCCAGGTCTCCCACATTGCAGGCAGATTCTTTACTGTCTGAGACACCAGGGAAGCCCTTTGAGAGACTATGTATGATCAAAAAGCCACCCCCCCCCCAATTAAAACCTTTAAGAAAATGCACAAAAGTTGAAAATGGTTATCTTTGTACTGTGAAACATAAAATTTTCTATATTGTGATCATATTTAACTATTATTTTGGAAACCCTTTTCCTGGGTAAGGGGGTAGGAGAAGAAAGGAATAGGTGAGGGAGATTAACAGGTACAAACTTCCAGCTGCAAAATAAATGACTCATGGGCGTGAAATGTACAGTGTGTGGAATGCAGTCAATCCCTCTAATATCTCTGTTAGGTGACATATCCTAACTATACTTATCATGGTGATCAGTTTGAAATGTACAGAAATATACAACCACAAGGCTGTGCAACAGGAACCGACAAAGCATAGTGACTCACAGAAAAAGATCAAATTTGTGATTACCAGAGACAGGGGTATGTGGGGGGAACTGCATGAGGGCAGTCAAAAGGTACTCACTTTTCAAAGAATTAATTCATTTATTTTAATTGGAGACGAATTACTTTACAATATTGTGGTGGTTTTTGCCTTACATCAACATGAATCAGCCATGGGTACACATGTGTCTCCCCATCCTGAACCCCCCAGGCTGTTCCCTACGTCTGAAAAGACACACTTCTAGTTATTACTGCAAACCAGGGATATAATGTACAACATGATAAACACAACTAACCCTGTGTATGTTATATATGAAAGCTAAGACAGTAAATCCTAAGTATTCTCATCCAAGAAAAAATTTTTTTCTATTACTTTAATTTGGTATCTATAGGAGATGATGAATATTCACTAAATTTATTGTGGTAATCACTGCATGATGTATGTTAATCAAATCATTATGCTGTACACCTTAAATTTGTATAGTTATGCCAACTATATCTCAACAAAACTAGAAGAAAAATTACTTTCCGATTATAAGCAATATATGAATATATTTTCAAGGTATTAAAATGAGTTTTTTAAAAAAAGGACTCAAACATCATAGAACTCAATGAAGTCATTAGGCTGCTTCTTACAAAACTTTAATCATACGATTCTGCAACAGCATTCCTTGAGATTTACCCCAGAATTTCATTCCTTTTAAAGACTAAATAAATATTCCAGTTTTGCATATACCACATTCTGTTTACCGGTTCACTTGGTGATTAACCTTTGGGTTGTTCCCACCTTTTCACTACTGTGAATAACACTGCCCTGAACATTGTTACACCAGAGACCTCTTCCTGTTTTCAGTTCTTTGGGGGTATACACTTTGAAGCGGAACTGCTGGGTCATATGGTAATTCTGTTTAACCTTCTGGGGAAACAGCATACTGGTTTCCATAATGACTCCACCATTTTACACTCCCATCAGCAATGCACAAGGCTCAGTCTCTCCAACACTTACCATTTTCTCTTTCTCATCACGGCTATCCTAATGGGTGTGACATAATGCTGAACTTTTGTCATTTTTGTCCTTCATCAACTGTGTAAACCAAGTTTTCGCCCTGTAGGTTTCCCCAAAAGGGATACTGGCAATAGCTTAAAAGAATGATAATCTGGTAGCTGAAAAATGACATTTCTTTATTGTTTTAATTTGTATGTCTTTGGTTTTCAAGATTTAGCATCTCTTCATATGTCTAGTGGAGAAGACAATGGCAACACACTCCAGTACTCTTGCCTGGAAAATCCCATGGACAGAGGAGCCTGGTGGGCTGCAGTCCATGGGGTCGCCAAGAGTTGGGCACGACTTAGTGACTTTACTTTCACTTTTCACTTTCATGCACTGGAGAAGGAAATGGCAACCCGCTCCAGTGTTCCTGCCTGGAGAATCCCAGGGACGGGGGAGCCTGGTGGGCTGCCATCTATGGGGTTGCACAGAGTCGGACATGACTGAAGCGACGCAGCAGCAGCATATGTCTAGTGATTATGTAAATGTATTTCTTCACCGACTTCTTTACTAATGTCCTACGACCATTATTTCATTGCACTGTTTACCCTTTTCTCATGTATTTTTAGGGACTATTTATATGTAGAAGATGGCAATTACTTGGTTAGAAATGCTTAACTTTTAATGTCATGTTCCAATCTGCAAATTTTAGTTCTTTGTGCAAATGCATCAACGCTTTGGCTTTTAGATTCTGCGTCTTGCTTTGAAAAGCCTCTCAAACTAATACTGCATGAATACTTTCCTTCTATTATTATATTCTTCTGATCTTTCACTCTTTAAAAGGCCTCTGGTTTATTCTGGAAAAGGGCTGGGGTAGGGCTCTTACTTTAATTCATTTCGATGGACACCCAATTATCCCTACACCTTACTTAACAGTCTGGCCTTTTTCCTCAGAATTGATAAAGACGTATTGCATCTTTATCGTCAAGTAGACAGGTATACAGAAGCCTGCTTATAGCTTCTTTGTATGGCTATCCTTCTCTGTCTATTCTTACACAAATAACAAGTTTTAGAAATATTCATTTGGCTGTGTCAAGGCTTAGTGGCAGCATGCTGTAGGCTCTCCAGTTGTGGGGCAAGGACTCAAAAGTCGCAGCGTGCACGGGCTTGGTTTCTCCAAGGCTTATGGGATCGTAGTTTCCTGACCAGGGATGGGACCCTCATCCCCCACCGTGAGGTGGATTCTTAACCACTGGGCCACCTGGTAAGTCTTGCAAGTTTTAGTTACTATAGTATTATATACTGATGTCTGACAGGGAAAACCCTACCCCATTGTTCTTCCTTTCTGAAAGACTTCCTTGGTCCCTCTTCTTATTTACTTACGTATTTATTTGGCTGTGTCAGGTCTTGGTTGCGGCACGCAGGATTCTAGGCATAAGGGATCTTTTTAGTTGTGCAAACTCTCAGTTCTGCGTGTGGGCTATAGTTCCCCGAGCAGGGAATGAACCAGGGCCCCTGTATTGGGAGCATGGAGCCCGAGCCACTGGACCACGAGGGGAGTCCCTCTCAGCCCTTCTTGCAGTTTACCATACGAATATGAGAATTACCCACACAAATCTAGTAGGATTTTGGCTACTGTAACATATAAATGATATATAATAAATTGACATTTTTATAGGTGAGTTTAGTCATTCATGAATATGCTGCTCCTTTACTCACGAGCTCTTTCGTGTCCTTCAGCAGAGTTCTGCAATCTTCTTCAACGACTGTCTTGCCCATTTCTGGTTAGGGTTTAATACTGGTTTTGGTGCTGAAGGACAGGCAATGACCCCAGGCCTAAGCCTACCATTGTAAGGAATGTTCTTTGCCACTGTGATTGATTTCAAGTGTTAAATCTGGATAAGATCAGAGTCTTTGTTCAATGATTGTGGGGAACAATTTTCTCCTGCCCTCTGGATTATAATCCGCATAGCTACAAGGAAGCAAATGGTCCACATTACTGCTGGCAGCCCTCTTGTAACCATGAAGAAAGCCAGCGCGAAGACAAAGGCATTGTATAAGAGGCCAAACCAAGAGAAACAGAGTCAGACTCCAGGTTAAAGTACGTTTACGTATGCTCTACCTTTGAAATATTTTAATTTAAATGAGACATAGCATCAAAAGTGCTGTTATTGCTCATACCAAGTCAACCTGGGTTTTCTACCTTCACTACAGTAAGCATTTTAACTATTACAGCAGATAGCGCTCTAACAATAGCCTGTTTCATATAGTGCTGGCCAGCTATGACAGCTGTGGAATATTTTGGAAGACATCAAACGTCAACAATCTTATTCCTCTGTGCTGGGTTATAGCACTGTCGGAATGAGGAGAATAAAGCAATGTATGCCAGGAAGGCTCTTCATTCAATAAACATTTATGAAGTGCTCACTGTACATATGGTGACAATACTATTGGCTCGAGCCTTTCCACTGAATACAGTAACAAATAACTCAAGGCATGGATGAGCACTGAATGTTGACTATTTTTGAAATATTGTCTTTATGCTACAAGACAATGCACATTAAAAGGAAACACTCTCTGAAGCTAGTAAAAATACAGCAGGTTAATATTCCACTTAACCAGGAGATCAAACTTCCAGCAGTGCAACCCTGTGGAACACACTTCAGAACCTGAGAAAAGTGTAGCAGGAATCCCAAAGAATGGACACAGAAAAAGCATGGGAATCCCATCAGGAAAGCAACATAAGGGGAAAGCGAAGCCACTCAGTAAGTACACACTCGAGAAGAATTCTGACACTCACACGTAACACCTGGTGAAGATGAGATCACGAAAAACATTAGAGTGTAAAGAAACAAACTGTTAGAGCAGTGCACAGCAAATGGGGTTCGCATTCCTTCAGGCAGAAATATCAGGAATCTGTTCAGTCAGACAGAGAACTAAAGAAACTACAAGGAAAAAAAGGTAAGATGACTTCAAAACTACTGCAATGAACTATTTTTAGATTCTAGGAAGCAATAAAAATATTAAGAAGGAGTTAAGAGAAACAGAAGATAAAGAGGTCCAACGGAGCCTTATGTCATGAGAGCTAAGCCAGAAATTGCGAGTACCGTCAAAGCCTTATACAGAATCCAACTGGAAGTCAGTCAGATCTTTTGAAAGCCAAAGGCATGCAAAATCCAACTGATACTGAGAGGGAAGTTAGATACAGTTATGAGGGATTAACGACTTGAAACATGAGAACTGGGCTCTAACATGACAAACTCAGAACCGAGGGCTACGTATGAGGGCTACTAACTGTCTACCAGCTCCCATTATTTCTTAGTAATAGGACCTCAGACAATAGTGAAAACAAATAAGGAATTACTGTCTGTCAGTGCCATCAGCAAGAATGTGTCCTAGATAGAGTCTCTGTTAAGAAACCCACCTTAAGGCTTCCCTGGTGGCTCAGTGGCGAAGAACCCACCTGCCAGTGCAGGAGACACAGGCCCGATCCCTGATCTGAGAGGATCCCACACATCAGGGCAGCTAAGCCCGTGGGCCACAACTATTAAGCCAGCGCTCTAGAGCTCAGGAGCTGCAACTACCGAGCCCGTGCACCGCAACAACAGGAGCCACTGCCATGAGCCACACGCCACAGATAAATGGGAGCCCCCACCCTCTGCAATTAGAGCACAGCCCGCTCAGCCGGCAAGACCCAGCACAACCAAGAATCAACATTTAGGTTGGTGCAAAAGCGACTGCCGTTTTGCATTGCTGAAATTTGCTGTTTGATATTGGAATACATTCTTAAATAAATGTGGTTATGTTATTTATCATTTTAATGAACATCTCTTGCTTTATATTTTTATGCTAATAACTCACTACTTCCTGTTTACTTCATATTTATTTTAGACTAGAGAAATGATGTTAAGGCAAAAAGCAAATTGGACTAATTTTCTTATTCAATTTTTTCTTATTCAGTGGTAGTTCAAGAAGTGTTGCGAAGGAGACGAGAGCCTTGAAGACGAGAAGCACCAACGCAGAGGATCATCAGAGCTGACCCTCCTGCGAGTACCCAAGAAGCTGCTGGAGAACTCAACGTGAACCATCCTATGGTCGCTCAGCATTCGGAGCAGGCTGGGAAGGTGAGGAAGTTCAGTAAGTGCGCGCCTCACGAGCTGACTGAAAATAAGAAAAATCATTGTTTCGAAGTGTCTTCTCTTATGCTATGCAACAACAACGAACCGTTTCTCAATTGGACTGTGACATGTGATGAAAGAAGATTTTATACGACAACCAGTGACAACCAGCTCGAAGCTCCAAAGCACTTCCCAGGGCCAAGCTTGCACCAAAAAAAGGTCATGGCCACTGTTTGGTGGTCCGCTGCCTGCCTCATCCACTATCGCTTTCTGAATCCCAGCAAAACCATTCCATCTGGGAAGTATGCTCAGCAAACTGATGAGGATATATCAAAAACTAAAACGCCTGCAGCCAGCACTGGTCAACAGAAAGGGAGAACCCTTCCCTAAAATAATGCCCAATCCCACGTCATACAGCCAATGCTTCAAAAACTGAATGAATTAGGCTACGAAGTTTTGCCTCACCTGGCATGTTTACCTGACCTCTCGCCAACTGACTACCACTTCTTAAAGCATCTCAACAACTTTTTGCCAGGAAAATGCTTTCACAACCAGCAGGAGGGAGAAAATGCTTTCCAAGAGTTTATTGAATCCCGAGACACAGATTTTTATGCTACAGGAATAACAAACTTAATCTCATTGGCAAAAATGTACTGATTGTAATGGTTCTTTTTTTGATTAATTAAGACGTGTTTGAGCTTAGTTATAATGATTTAAAATTCAGGGTCTGAAATTGCAATTACTTTTTCACCAACCTAAATAAATAAATAAAATAAAAAGGATGTTTAAAAAAAAAAAGAAATCCATTTGCAAAGAAAACGCAAAATCTACTTAGAAGGACAACCCTTTAATTATCTGGAATGACAGAACTGTTTAACAAGTAAATTTTTTAAATAAAGGGGAGATTTTAAATTGCTTATAAAGATGAGTAGATTTGTATTATTAATATTTTTGTGTTAAGAAATAACCTATACATATTTTGCATTGCATTTTGCATAACCTGGCTTGATTTAGCCACTAAAGAATCAGCCTGCAATGCAGGAGACCTGGGTTTGATCTGTGGGTCAGGTCAATCTCCTGGAGGAGGGAATGGAACTCCACAATTCTTGCCTGGAGAATCTCACAGACAGAGGGGCTGTGCAGGCTACAGTCCATGGGGTCGCAAAGGGTTGGACGTGACTAAGCATGCAAGCATTCTGCACTGTACTCATAGGGTAAAACTATAGATGCAACTTAGTTCCTCCCCATAACTGCCAATAGTTCAGTGAGTGAAGTGCTTCCTTTGCCTCTAAACAAAGAATTGAGAGGCCCATGAATTTCTGATCACTCTTAATCAAGGTCTACAATTTTTTTAAGTTGGCAAAACAAAGCCTTAATTCAGAAATTAGGATGTCTAACATAACAATCAACACTTCAACTCTTGATTTAAAGCTAAGACTTCTTTTCAGCAATTACAGACTGCCAGTGGGTTTTACTAGAAAGGGTACATTGTCCTCTCTCTCCTAGTCTAGAGTTTCTGTCCTCCCTTCAGTCCAGTGACTGCAGTTTCTGCCTCCTGTCCTCCACCTCTACCAAGCCTGGAGAACGGGAGAGAGAACAGAACAGGTAAAGGGAACTAGAAATACCATACTTAGGTAGCGTTAAGACGCCTCGGTGCTCTTGGGCCTGACATGTCTGCTAGGTCCTTGCGTGGCTGTGCTGCTGGGCTCTTTGCCGGCTTCTCTGCCGGCTTTCCTTATCTGTAACTTCCATGATGCAGGAGACACACTCCAGGGAGGCTGGACAACATTCCCCCTTCACCAACCCCCTTCTCCAGCTTGCCGTGCTCTCCCTTCCAGCCTGATTTTTGGATTCATTACACACACACACACACAGTCTCTCTCTCTCTCTCCATGGAACGTATCAGTGCCCTCTGGAACAGAATGTAATGTGCCTCCCAATGGGCTCCTGTTCTCTGACTTCTGAGAGTCGGTTCAAATAGAGTCCATGGGGACACTCATGTATGCAACAAGCTCCAGAATTGCTGGCCCATATTTTTATATATTATAATAACTGACAGAATCTACCAAAAGATCTACATAGCTGCTAAAATCAGCAAAATTACTTGCACATAAGGAATAACTTATTTTCCTTTTTCAAGAGTATTGGGAAATGATAGGCTCACATTTCAGTTCTAACATTTATGAATTCCTCTTGTGAGAATTAAGACTGTCCACTATTTAAACTGCTAATGAAAATGTTACTTAAATACCATTTAAAATGTTTTGATCCAGTAAGTTTTTCAGTGTAAGTAACTTAGTTTCATTAGAACCTACTCATCAAAAAATATAACAAGTTACTTGCTTAGAAGCACTAAAGTGCTTAAGTTCAAGTTTCTATTTAACTTAAATATAATTAACAAATTTAAAGCTTTAAATTTCTTTCTAGGCCAGGTTATAATAAACTTCACATAAAACTTATAAAGCCAAAGAAAAAGTCATAAGGAAACAACACTGCTGAGAAATAGTGAGGAGAAAGTAGCTGCCCATAAAGGCTTCTCTTCTGAAAAGAAGGATGCTCTTTTCTATTTTTGCCTCATATACTGGAAAGATTTAAGAGAACTTGGATTTTAAAGGGCTAAAAAAGTAAATGAAAGCTTCTTCTTCCATAGTCTAAGTAGTTCCAGCAGAATGAAGAGGGCAACCTAACACATTTGGATGGCAGCCTAACTCAAGAGCAGAGAGCAGTCAACCTCCCTAAGATTTGTGGCAAGTTTAAGTGTAGGAAATTTTTGAAAAAGTAGAAGGTATTTAACTTTAAAAGTTATAATAATTCAAAAAAATTTTTAATTGAGGTGTTTTTTTTTGCAACCAATCTAAATTTTTACCAAAGTTATAGACTAGGAAATTTATGGTTATAATTAAACATAAATACTACGGAACCCAAACAAAGCCTTTTATTTGAATCTGATGAAATGCAAGCCTGGAAGTTTGAACCCATGCCCTTTGGTCAAGTAAGAACCATACTTTAAACAAAAAAAAGCACCCCACTGACAGAGCTATTTTTGTGAAACTTCCAGATACATAAAACAGCCAGAAACATTATAAATGTTGAAATACTAAAATGTACAAAACACTGATGTAGTTTTTGAAGGCAAAACAAGACAAATAAAACCAGGGCTATCCCAGGAAGCGGAGGATCTGCATGTCTTCGACACTGCCACCGCCTGGTGGCGTGACGTCGAAAGTGCAGCTCGTTTTTTGTGGAACAAACCTTTGCCAGGTTGGCTGATTTGGGGAGAAAACAGTTATGAATGAGAATGGCTGTTCCAGACCTGCAATTCCTATGAAGCATAGAAGAATGTTTTGGGTATGGTACAGGGAATTCTCTAGCTCTGGAGTCAGGCTTCTCAAACCCATCCAGCAAGTAGCTCCAACAGCAGAGGAGAATACCTAGCGGGGCAGCTCAGAAGCCACCGGCTTTGGTGCTGCCAACCCAGAGCCATCTGCTACAAAGGCATACGACAGGACTGGAACGAGGCGACGCTTCATTGATTTATGCGCTCATTCAAGATTTCTCTCTCTGCCTCTCAGTAACTGCATTTACATGCTGGGGATAAAATATGGTTAAGATATTCCTGCTCTCAGAACGTCTGCCATGGTGACAGAGCACATAAAGACTTCGTTCTGCGAAAGAAATGTAAGACAGTCGAAGCACAAAGGAGTCATCAACTCAGCTGGGGAGGGGACAAAAACTTCCCAGAAGAAAAGCCTTCCGATGCAGGTCTTAAATATCTCTGGTTAATGGACAGCTTGAAGTTTGTTGGTAGACAAGTAAAAAGAGCTAGTGAGGTGCAGCACGTGAAAACACAAGATATGAAATGAACAGAAGTTGTAAACAATTAGGTTAGCTGGCGTGTAGGGTGGGAGAAGGCAGACAGCAGGTTATTAGGCTGGCCAGTGGCAGGAGCCAGATTATAGAGAGCCTTAAAGTCAGGCTGTGGAATCTAGACTTGTTATTTAGAGACGGGAAACTATGCAAAGGGCATTTAAAAAACTACTATAGCACATAAATGAAAGTAAAGACTAGTAACAGGGAGACCAGTAAAGACTAATCAGGCCTCTGGTTTGGATGACTAAGTAGACTGTAGTTTCAGAATCTACAAGACACAGAGGAAGAGGTTTGGCTAAAGAACTGAGTCTTGGACGTCCTGAATGTGGGCTGCCTATCAGCCACTCAAGTAGAGATGTCTAGTAAGTAGCCGAACACACACATAGGTGTGGACTTCAGTGCAGAGGCACAGGCAGGATATGAAAACCAGGGACTCAAAAGTATACAGGCGGCAACGGAAGCCACAGGAGTCGAGGAGGCCTCCCAGAAGAGTGTGCAAGCGAGGGACTGGAACTGAGGATGGAAGGCTAGGGTCCAGGCTGGGGTCCTTAGTATGTCAACAGCGGTTGCCTGGATTTGAGGGTTTTCCCCTCATTTCAAAAAATTTTATAGAAAACAGGTACTTACTTAAGATGTGGCTATAAAAGCTAGCTAAAATCCCATGAAAGTACTTCTAAATGGTAATTCTTAAAAAATGAGACTCTCATGGAAAGAATAAACTAATCCTTTGTTACAATTAGGGAGATTAGAGTATTATTTCTAAAACCTAGATTTATATCAACTAAAGTAAGTTAGTACTAGTTATTTCACATCAATTTTGAAAAGTTCTTATTGGTGTCATAGGGACTTCCCTGGCTCAGATGGTAAAGTGTCTGCCTACAATGCGGGAGACCTGAGTTCAATCCCTGGGTCAGGAAGATCCTCTGGAGCAGGAAATGGCACCCCACTCCAGTACTCTTGCCTGGAAAATCCCATGGACAGAGGAATGTGGTAGGCTACAGTCCATGGGGTCACAAAGAGTTGGACACGACTGAGCAGCTTCACTTACTGGTGTCATACATCTCTCTAGTTAAAAAAATGGGGAAAAATAATTCAAAATGCAATGAGGAGCAGAAATAAATGAAACAGAGACAAAAAACAGAAATAAATCAATAACTAAGAGCTGGTGCACTGAAGAGATAAACAAAACTGATAAACCTTTAGCCAGTCTCATCAAGAAGAGATGACTCAAATTCAGAAATGAAAAAGAAGTTACAACTGAAACCACAGAAATACAAAGGATCGTAAGAGATTACTATGAATAATTATATGCCAGTAATATGGGCAACCTAGAAACATAAAATCTCCCAAGACTGAATCAGGGAAAAATAGAAAATATATAGAGATCATTTACCAGTAATAAAATTAAACCAGTTTAAAAGAAAAGGAAAATTTCCAACAAGCAAAAGTTCAGGCTTCATTGGGGAATTCAACCAAGTAAAGAAGAATTAATGCCTATATCTCTCAAACTATGCTAACGAGGAAGGAACACTTCTGAACTCATTCTGTGAAGTTAGCAATACTCTTATACCAAAACTAAAGACCACACACACAGACAAAATTACAGGACAATATCACTGAGGAACATAGATGCAAAAATCCTCATCAAAATATTAGCAAACTAAATTTGAATTTGACAATACATTAATAGGATCATATACCATAATCAAGTAGGAGTTATTCCAGGAATGCAAGGATGGTTCAATATACACAACTCAGTCAATGTGATATACAATCTTAACAACCTGAAGAATAAAGATCATATGATCACCTCAGCATGTACAAAAAAAGCTTTTGACAAAATTCGACATTCATTTATGATTATAAAAACCCTCAACAAAGTAGATATAGAGGAAACATACCTCAACATAATATAGGCCATTAATGACAAACCTACAGATAACATCATACTTAATGGTGATAGTTCAGTTCAGTTCAGTTCAGTAGCTCAGTCCTGTCCGACTCTTTGCGACCCCATGAATCGCAGCACGCCAGGCCTCCCTGTCCATCACCATCTCCCGGAGTTCACTCAGACTCATGTCCATCGAGTCTGTGATGCCATCCAGCCATCTCATCCTCCGTCATCCCCTTCTCCTCCTGCCCCCAATCCCTCCCAGCATCAGGGTCTTTTCCAATGAGTCAACTCTTCGCATGAGGTGGCCAAAGTACTGGAGCTTCAGTTTTAGCATCATTCCCTCCAAAGAAATCCAAGGGTTGATCTCCTTCAGAGTGGACTGGTTGGATCTCCCTGCAGTCCAAGGGACCCTCAAGAGTCTTCTCTAACACCACAGTTCAAAAGTATCAATTCTTCGGCGCTCAGCATTCTTCCCAGTCCAACTCTCACATCCATACATGACTACTGGAAAAACCATAGCCTTGACTAGACAGACCTTAGTTGGCAAAGTAATGTCTCTGCTTTTGAATATGCTGTCTAGGTTGGTCATAACTTTTCTTCCAAGTTGAAAGCATTTCCTTCAAAGATCAGGAACAAGACAACGATGTCCACTCTCACAATTTTTACTCAACATAATATTGGAAGTACTAGCCACAGCAGTCCGTCAAGAAAAAGAATCCAAATTGGAAAGAAGTAATACTGTCACTGCAGTAGACATGACACAATATAAAAAAATCTCAAAAACTCTACCAAAAATTGTTAGAATAAAAGGACTCATTAAAGCCGCAGGATACAAAATCAACATGAAGACTCTACTGTGTTTCTATGTTGCTGGTATTGTTCAGTCACTAAGTTGTGTCTGACTCTTTCGCAACCCCATGGACTGTAGCCCACCAGCTCCTCTGTCCATAGCATTTCCCTGGCAAGAATACTTGAGTGGGTTGCCATTTCCTTCTCCAGGGAATCTTACTGACCTAGGGATTGAATGTGCATCTCCTGCATAGCCGATGAATTCCTTACCCCTGAGCCACTGGGAAAGCCCTCTTTTTCTATACACTAACAATGAACTATCAGAAAGAAAAATTAAGAAAACATTACTACTTACAGTTGCATCAGAAAATGTGAATCAACTAGGAATGAGTCTAACTGAGGAAGTAAAGACTTGTACTATGAAAACTGTAAGACACAGATGAAAGAAACTGGACAAACTACACACCATGCTCATGGACTGGAAGAATGTTAACATGACCATTCTCCTCGAGGCAATCTACAGATTCAAAGCAATGAATATCAAAATACCATTGGCAATTTTCAGGACTAGAACAAATAATTCCAAAATTTGTAAAAACAACAACAAAACATGAAAGGCCCAAATAGTCAAAACAATCTTAAGAAAGAAGAATAAAATTAGAGGTACCATGCTCCCTGATTTCAAACTACACTACAAAGCTACAGTAATCAAAACAGTATGCCACAAAGAGCAGACTCACAGATCAATAGAACAGAATGCGTTTGTGTGTGCTCAGTTCTGTCCAACTTTCTGTGACTGGACTGTGGCCCACCAGGTTCCTCTGTCCATGCAATTTTCCAGGCAAGAACACTGGAGTGGGTTGCCATTTCTTCCTCCAGATGGAACAGAACAGACAAGACTAGAAATGAACCCATGCAATTACGGTCAATTAATCCATGACATGGAGAAGGCAATGGCAACCCACTCCAGTACTCTTGCCTGGAAAATCCCATGGACAGAGGAGCCTGGTAGGCTGCAGTCCATGGGGTCGCTAAAAGTCGGACATGACTGAGCGACTTCACTTTCACTTTTCACTTGCATACATTGGAGAAGGAGATGGCAACCCACTCCAGTGTTCTTGCCTGGAGAATCCCAGGGACGGAGAAGCATGGTGGGCTGCCGTCTATGGGGTCGCACAGAGTCGGATTCGACTGAAGCAACTTAGCAGTAGCAGCAATCTATGACAAAAGAGGCAAGAATACACAATGTGGAAAAGACAAATCTCGTTGCTAAGAAAACTGGATAGCTACATATACAAGAATCCAACTAAAACTTTTTCATACCATATAAACAGAAAGACAGACGTAAAACATGAACCTGAACAACTATTAGAAGAAAACATGAGCAGCATGCTCTGTAACATCAGTCTTAGAAAGATTTTTGGGGAGGATATGTCTTCTCAGGCAAGGGAAACAAAAGCAAAACTAAACAAATGGGACTACATCAAACTGAAAAGCTTTTGCACAGTGCAGGACACTAGCAACAAAACAAAAAGTGTACCTACTAAATGCGACAAGATATTTGCAAATGATACATCCAACAGTTGTGGTTTAGTCTCTAAGTCGTGTCCAACTCATGCAACCCCACGGACTGCAGACTGTGAGGCTCCTCTGTCCATGGGATTCTCTAGGTGGCAATACTGCAGTGGGTTGCCATTTCCATTTCCAGAGGATCTTCCTGACCCAGTAATCGAACCTGGGTCTCCTGAAATGCAGGCAGATTCTTTACCGACTGAGCTATGGATACATTCAACAAAGGGTTACTATCCAAAATATACCAAGAACTCACATGGCAGTGTCAGTCACTCAGTTATGTCCAGCTCTTTGCGACCCCATGGCCTGTAGCCCACCAGGCTCCTCTGTCCACGAGATTCTCCAGGCAAGAATACTGGAGTGAACTGCCATCTCCTTTTCCAGAGGATCTTCCCGACTCAGAGATCAAACCTGGGTCTCCTGCATTGCACGCAGATTCTTCACTGTCTGAGCTACAGGGAAGATCCTAAGAATTCATATAACCCAGTATTAAAAAAACAAATAACTCAATGAGCAGAGTATCTGAATAGATAATTTTCCAAAGAAGATATACAAATGGCCAACAGACAAATGAAAAGATGCTCAAAATCACTAACCAATGAAGAAATGCAAATCAAAACCACAGTGAGGGCTTCCCTGGTGGCTCAGTGGTCAAGAGTCTGCATGCCAACCCAAGGTCACAGGTTCAACCCCTGGTCCAGGAAGGTCCCACATGCTGTGGAGCAACTAAGCCCCTGCACCACAACTGCTGAGCCTGTGCGTCCCAACTAGAGAGCACCCCTGCTCGACACAACTGGAGAAGGCCCACACGCAGCCATGAAGAAACAAAAGACAGTATCACCTCACACCTCAGAACAGGATTATCGAAAATACAAGAAAGAAGTGTTGGTGAGGATGACGAGAAATGCTGGACTTGATGAAGCACAAGTTGAAATCAAGATTGCCAAGAGAAATATCAATAACCTCAGGTATGCAGATGACACCACCTTTAAGGCAGAAAGTGAAGAACTAAAGAGCCTCTTGATGAAAGTGAAAGAGGAGAATGAAAAAGATGGCCTAAAACTCAACATTCAGAAAACTAAGATCATGGCATCCAGTCCCATCACTTCATGGCAAATAAATGAAGAAACAGTGGAAACAGTGTTTAGACTTTATTTTTGGGGGCTCCAAAATCACTGCAGATGGTGACTGCAGCCATGAAATTAAAAGACATTTGCTCCTTGGAAGGGAAGTTATGACCAACCTAGACAGCTTATTAAAAAGCAGAGACATTACTTTGCCAACAAAGGTCCATCTAGTCAAAGCTATGGTTTTACCAGTACTCATGTATGGATGTGAGACTTGGACTATAAAGAAAGCTGAGCGCAGAAGAATTGATGCTTTTGAACTGTGGTGTTGGAGAAAACTCTTGAGAGTCCCTTGGACTGCAAGGAGATCCAATCAGTCCATTCTAAAGGAAATCAGTCCTGAATATTCAGTGGAAGGGCTGAAGCTGAAGCGGAAACCCAATACTTTGGCCACCTGATGTGAAGAATTGGCTCATTTGAAAAGACCCTGATGCTGGGAAAGATTGAAGGTGGCAGGAGAAGGGGCTGACAGAGGATGAGATGGTTGGATGGCATCACCAACTCAATGGACATGAGTTTGAGTAGGCTCTGGGAGTTGGTAATGGACAGGGAGGCTTGATGTGCTGCAGTCCATGGGGTCACAAAGAGTTGGACACGACTGAGCCACTGAACTGAACTGAGGACATGGAGAAAAGAGAACCCTAGTGCACTGTTGGTGGAAATGTAAACTGGCATTGCCACTACTGAAAAATGGTATGGGGTTTCCTCAAAAAATTAAAACTAGGACTACCGTACAACTTAGCAATTCCACTTCTGGGTATTTCTCCAAAGAAACCAAATTACTAATCAAAAAGATACATGTACCCCTATGTTCGCTGCAGCAACAGTCACAATAGCCAAGATAGTGGAGCAACGTAAGTGCTCATTGATGGAAAACACACAGACTTGCCATAAGGTATGATCAAGCACAGGTGGTCTTGGTGAAGAAAGACAGTAGGTTTAAAAATATCCATATGAAAAGTTTGAAAAGCTAAGACCTAATACTCTTAATCTTTTCCATCAAGAAGGCAGCAATATCAAAATTCCTAAAAGAACTGGTAATTTTACTTAAGAACTACACATAGTAAGTAGCTTTGTAATTTAGCTTATTAAAGAGGAGAAATGAAATGTTGCCAACTTTTTTTTTTGATTTGTGAACTTAAAGATATCAAATGCCACAAAATAAAAAGTTATTTCTTATTTTTTGAAAGAGATAGCAAAAATTATAAATCAAGAATGGAATCATTAAAATGTCTAGTGGTGACTTTTAATCTTTATTAAAAATTACTTAAAAAGGTTATAGCCCAATACAATCAAAATAGAAAGAACTTCCACTGAGAAAAACTAGCATGAATTTGATATATTACTTCTAGTTTTATTGGCTAAGAAAAGTCCATTTTGGAATGCTGGTTAAGTATAGTTAGGAAATTTATAATGTGATTATGCCATTAGGTGATGACTCTCTGGCTTACCATTGCAAAACAGTGGAATTCTCCCACTAACAGAGGTATATGGGGCCAGTAAGCCAGAAATAAATATAAAACTTTTCCTTTAAGAGTGAGAAAGTTGAACTATCTTCTACAAAATAAACACTTTAATAAACTGAATATAACTTGATAATCCTAACTAAAGAAACAAGTAATTTTACTTCAAAAAAGTTTTGTCACATTCTTCATTTGCTCTTCCCTTCCTTCAAGAAAATGAAAACAATGATGAGCAGCAAACTACAAATGCGACAAGCCATACAGTTTCTGCGCACTCTCCACTGTCAGGAGTCACTTACCTGCTGTAACAGCTACCACGGAGTGCCTGCAGAGAACTAGGCCTGCAGAGGGCGCACACACACGTGACCTCACTGGAAGTTTCAATACTGCCACTTTACAGACTAAGAAACCGAGACCCAGAGAGACTCGGTAACTCGACCAGGTAGTGAATGGCAATGCTGCTAGTTTAATCCAGGTCATCTGGGCAGCAAAGGCTAGGTTTTTCACTGAGAATCCTGTCCCTCTGGGCACCATACTAACACATTAAATTTGTCAACATTCTAAATAAACAACATCCGGAACAATTTCAAGTGAGGCAACTTTTAAGAAAAAAAAAAAAAAAACTCATATGCTGGACTCCCCTGGTGGTGCAGTGGTTAACAATGCACCCACCAATGCAGGGAACATAAGCTCTCTCCCTGCTCCGGGAAGAATCCACATGCCGCGGAGCAAGGAAGCCCCTGCGCCCTAACTATCGAGCCTGTGCATCGCGACCACAGAAGCCTGCACGCTCCAGAGCCTGCGCTCCACAGGGGAAGCCTCCACAGTGAGAAGCCTCCACAGGGGAAGCCTCCACGGTGAGAAGCCTCCACAGGGGAAGCCTCCACGGTGAGAAGCCTCCACGGTGAGAAGCCTCCACAGTGAGAAGCCTCCACAGGGGAAGCCTCCACAGGGAAAGCCTCCACAGCGAGAAGCCTCCACAGGGGAAGCCTCCACGGTGAGAAGCCTCCACAGGGGAAGCCTCCACGGTGAGAAGCCTCCACAGGGGAAGCCTCCACGGTGAGAAGCCTCCACGGTGAGAAGCCTCCACAGTGAGAAGCCTCCACAGGGGAAGCCTCCACAGGGGAAGCCTCCACGGTGAGAAGCCTCCACAGGGGAAGCCTCCACAGGGGAAGCCTCCACGGTGAGAAGCCTCCACAGCGAGAAGCCTCCACAGGGGAAGGCTCCACGGTGAGAAGCCTCCACAGGGGAAGCCTCCACGGTGAGAAGCCTCCACGGTGAGAAGCCTCCACAGGGGAAGCCTCCAGAGAGAGAAGCCTCCACAGCAAGAAGCCTCCACAGGGGAAGCCTCCACGGTGAGAAGCCTCCACAGGGGAAGCCTCCACGGTGAGAAGCCTCCACAGGGGAAGCCTCCAGAGAGAGAAGCCTCCACAGCAAGAAGCCTCCACAGGGGAAGCCTCCACGGTGAGAAGCCTCCACAGCGAGAAGCCTCCACAGGGGAAGCCTCCACAGGGGAAGCCTCCATGGTGAGAAGCCTCCACGGTGAAAAGCCTCCACAGGGGAAGCCTCCACGGTGAGAAGCCTCCACCACAGGAAGCCTCCACAGGGGAAGCCTCCACGGTGAGAAGCCTCCACCACAGGAAGCCTCCACAGGGGAAGCCTCCACGGTGAGAAGCCTCCACAGGGGAAGCCTCCACAGTGAGAAGCCTCTACAGCGAGAAGCCTCCACAGGGGAAGCCTCCAGAGAGCGAAGCCCATGCACCGTAAACAGAGAGCAGCCCCAGTTCAGTCGCTCAGTCGCGTCCAACTCTTTGCGACCCCATGGACTGCAGCACGCCAGGCCTCCTTGTCCATCACCAAGTCCCGGAGCTTGCTCAAACTCAAGTCTGTACAGTCAGTGATGCCATCCAACCATCTCATCCTCTGTTGGCCCCTTCTCCTCACGACTTCAATCTTTCTCAGCATCAGGGCCTTTTCCATTGAGTCAGTTCTTCACATCAGGTGGCCAAAGTACTGGAGTTTCAGCTTCAACATCAGTTCTTCCAATGAACACCCAGGACTGATCTCCTTCAGAATGGACTGGTTGGATCTCCTTGCAGTCCAAGGGACTCTCAAGAGTCTTCTCCAACACCACAGTTCAAAAGCATCGATTCTTCGGTGCTCAGCTTTCTTTATAGTCTTCTATATTTATATATTATAAATATATTTTCATAGATTAGTCCCTGCTCACCACAACTAGAGCAAGCCTGCCTGCAAC
The DNA here is from genome assembly GCF_016772045.2 of Ovis aries. NCBI lineage: Eukaryota > Metazoa > Chordata > Mammalia > Artiodactyla > Bovidae > Ovis > Ovis aries. The sequence continues at coordinate 4,492,325 of NC_056070.1, forward strand.
AACAAAGACCCAGCACAGCCAAAAATAGATTTTAAAAATGTCTTTATAAAAAACTACATTTCGAGCTATACAGCATAGTTACTTAACATTAGTGCTATGAAACAAAGGATGCAAATAAATGGTATTTTTAATAAAGAAAAACCTTTCAATGAAGAAACTAAAATTCCTAAAACAAATAAGAGTCTCTGATACTTTTTTTAAAAGAAAAATCTCAGTAGACAAAATGTGAAGATACATCAACAAAACTATATTTGTACAGCTTCCCTGGTGGCTCAGACAGTAAAGAATCTGCCTGCAATGCAGAAGACCTGAGTTCATTCCCTGGCTTGGGAAGATCCCCTGGAGAAGGAACAGCTATCCACTCCAGTATCCTTGCCAGGAGAATTCCATAGACAGAGGAGCCTGGCAGGCCCCAGCACATCGGGTCGAAAAGAGTCAGGACACGACTGAGCAACTTTCACTTTCACATCAAAAATAGCAAAAAAAAGGGATTATCTATACAAGTAAGAAATTGGCCAAGTATTTCTCTATTGAAAGGAAACATCAAAATACAAATATTATTTTGTTGATGCCCTGTATCACCCCTGCAACCAAAGGGAAAAAAGTCAGTGATAAAGCAGAATGTTTTCTGTACAGCTCACGTATTCCCTGAGAACAGACTATATTACCATTAAACACTACTATCTGATCAGCTGTGCTGCAGGTACAGAACTCTACGCTCTCATAAAGTGGCACCCTACTTATAACACTGGGCCTACAGTCCTTGTGGTTGACTGACTCCTCTAAGCCACTCCCAACCTCCCTCCTTCCTTACCCACTTCCACTCCTAGCTCCCTCTAGAGAGGAAACCACAGTGTTTAGAGAGACACTGTTTCAGTCTACAGATTGAAGCCAAAGTCTGTTGGAGAGGTCTGAGAAAGTTTTCTTTCATATTCCTGTTAAGAGACAACATTCCTGTAACTTCCCTCTCCCCTCTGCAATACCATTCTTCAGCTATGACAAGAGCAGCTATGCTGGCCATCTCATAACCATAATGGACCCCAAAGATGCAGACAGATACCACTGAGACACTGATCAACATTAACAGATACCTACCTCTTAATGTGAGAAAGATAAACTTCCATTTATTTAAGCCACTGTTAGTCAGATATTCCATTTATTTCTAGACAAAAGCATTCTTTATCAAACATTTTTATTAAACATCGACTTACAGGCTGATAAGATGGTTTAAGAAGCTGGTTAGTTGTCTGCTGTGTTCATTCACTCATTTAAGTTTACATGATTAAATGCCTACTTAGGATTAGTATTAGGTTTGGGGGAGAGAAAATTGAAGACATGGCTTTTATCTTATGTTTGGGACACACACCTAATACAGGAGAGAGGTCTAAATATGACAGGAGCAATAACTGCTCCAGCCACGCCTGAACAAACTTCAGGGACAGCACACAGCGGAACCATGAGATTTTTTTCTTTTTGTTCTTTCAAAAGTCAAAGTCTAGGTTTACACCAGAAAAATATCAGACCAGCCAGAACCAGTCCTGCTCTGTCCTCTTCAAACGACAAATTGAAGACAGAAGACGCACGAGAGTCAAGGAGGAAAGGAAGAACGTTAGCCACCGCTGAGAGTTTCTGAGAAGGGCCCTGTTTTACCCTCTCCGGTACTGTACGCTTAGCTACCACTACAGAAAGAAGAGTGCAACTGCAGAGCCCCTGGAAAACCTGGAGGGCACAGGAATACAGACAATCTATCACTTTCGATCTAGAACCCCGGGAGGAAGCAGCCCCATGGGTACCATCCATACCACCGTGGCACAAGAGGTGCAAAGAAGCCCTTTTATCTGGAGCAGAGTGGGCCTGAGACAGCCACTAGCTGAGTAGTTTCACCGTGCACACCCCTACGTGGCCTCCATACTGCCAACAGGAGCATCTTTCTTAAATAAGGCTCTGATCATTTCACTTCCCTACTCAAAATCCTTTAGCTTCATACACAGAGCCCTTCGTTATCAGGCTTCCCTGGTGGGTCAGTGGTAAAGAATCTGTCTGCCAACGTAGGAGGTGCAAATTTGATCCCTAGGTCAGGAAGATCCCCTGGAAAAGGAAATGGGGAACCCACTCCAGTATTCTTGCTTGGGAAATCACAAGGACAGTGGATCCCAGCGAGTTTTAAGTCCATGGGGTCGCAAGAGTTGGACATGACTTAGCGACTGAACAATAACAACATTCACCCCTCACATTCAACTGAGCAGTACAAAACAACTCAAGATTTTCTCATATATTATGCAGTTCTATACATATCTATCCAGCCTTGGCATATAATAACAAGCTAAAGCACTTACTATGGATTAGTCATTGTTGTAGGCAGTTATATACAACACATTTAATTGTCACAAGCAACCTGTGAAGCAGGAAATACTAGGACCACTTAGCAGAGAAAACAGAGACACAAGACGTTCCTAGTGAGTGGAAGAAGCAGGATTTGAGTCTAGAGTCTGGGTCTAGAGTCCATCTTGTAAGCCACTGTGCTCCACTACTTTAACATGTGGGTCTCTGTGCCCAGCATGTCCTTCACCCTCAGCTCCCTTCTGGACTCACACATCTTTCCAGAACAAACCTAAACATCTCCTTCCTTAACTGTAAAGCCTTTCCTCAGCAGAACGTTCACCCTCTACCATCCTCCCCCACGCTGTACATTATCCCACCGTGTGACAGGGGTCTGTTGACCGGGGTCTCTCCTCACCAGGCAGTGAGGTCCTGGAGGACCGGAGCGACCTCACTCACCATTAGCCCTCTCAGTCACAACGCCTGCCACAGCAAGCATTCACTATACGTTTACTGAGCTGAACGAATTTCAATAGAGGTAACGCCTATTTTTATTCAAAAATATTTCAAGATGTCCACACAGCTAGAGTGGACCTATTCTTTGCCCATTCAGTTTTAGTAATAAATGATTTTATGTACTGATGGTTCCCAACTTACAATGTTTTGACTGAACGATTTTACAACTTTATGATGGTGCAAAAGCAGTCCACATTCAGTAGAAACCATATTTGGAACTTGGATTTCGGTTCTTGTCCTGGTCTAGTGACAGGCAGTACACGCTCCCCGTGACGCTGCACGCTGGACACAGGCAGTGAGCCACAGCTCCCGTTCAGCCGCGTCACCACCGAGGTACGCAACCAACACACTGACAACCACTCTGTACCCAGACAGCATTTTGTTGTTCACTTTCAGCATTCAATAAATTATATAAGATATGCAACACTTTATTATAAAAGTCTTTGTGACAGATGGTTTTGCCCAACTGTAGGCTAATGTTTAAATGTTCTGAGCCCTTAGAAGATAGGCTGGGCTAAACTATGATGCTTGGTGGGTTAGGTGTATTAAATGCATTTTTTGACCTAAAACAGCTTTAACTTCCCATGGGGTTGACAGCATAACCCCACTGTAAGAAGTAGAGGAAGATCTGTACTCATTTCTAAAAATTGGTAAAATTAAAAAAAAATTATCCTGAGAATCTCTTAGTGTCTCCCCAAACCCATACCCTGGGTCTGAAATCCAATTCAGTGTGGATTTCAAAATGAAATGCTGGTCATAAATTAAAAACCTGACCCCCCAAACTACCTTCCACTAGTAATAAATGGGTTGCAAATCAGAATTTGGATGAAGAATGAAGGAAGGTCTCAGCAGAGCAAGAAAACAAGAGAAAGAACATGAGTTCCATAGCTCTGACCCTTTAAACAAGGAGGCGTCAGTGAAAAACCGCCACACAGAGTCGCAGCAGCACCGGTGAGGCTGAGCCAGTGGGCTGCTCTCACTCAGACTACCTCACACCTTTGTTTCTGCTGACTTTCATTCACGCCCAGCCTCCAGAACCATGAGAAGCAAACTTCTGTTGTTTATAAGCTACCACATCCGTGGTATTTTGTTACAGCAGCCTGAATGGACTAAGACAAACTCCTAAAACTCCCTGGCTGGCTGCTCAGTAAAGCCTGGCTATCATCATCAAGAGCATCAGTGGCTCCCTCTGTGCCCCTCAGTAATCTCCTCCCTCCATCTACATTGAGGCAACTTTCAGCTCAGAAATCATTTCTAGGAAGTCTCCCTCAACTACATATACTTCTTTTTCATAAAAGTTAATTAACAATGTCTTTTCATTTAAAGTTAATTAACTATATAAAATATTTATCTTGCCTTACCAAGTAAATATAAATTATCTCAACACGAAACACATATTTTATCATTTTTTATATTGCTCAAAGAACTTAGTACCGCAAATATACAGAGGAGGAGCATATTGTTTCTGTAGAAGCAGTTAACGCAATCCACACGCAGTTGATAGCTTCTTTGCTATCTCAGAAAATATCTAAAGAGAAACATAAATTATAACCATGAGGCTTTTTTAGACTGCCTTTAATAGTGATCAACACATACAACCTAAAGGCAAGAGAGAAAAATGTTTCCTGATTTAATTTTCAGACTTGCAAAAAAACGCCCATTCTCAAGAGAGAAGTACATTCCTGTACTTAATTGGAATCACTGGCAGAACCAAAGCAGAACAGAATGATGGGGGTAGTGGGGGAACTAAGAGCTCCTGCTCTCTAATCTGGAAGTAATTAACAAGGAACTCAAAAGAAGTTAACATTTTATTTTGGCAATATGTTGAACAAACTGATCTTGCAGTGCAACCCTGAATTTGGAATCTGCTTCAACTCAACATTAACAGTGACTTCTATATATAAGGCCCATGACCTCTTGCAACACTTCTAATCCCTACTGCTCATTTGGCGGCAGTCAGCCACTTACCACTTTTCACTCTCCATTTCCCTCTTTCATGTGTCTGCATCCTCCCTTCAGCACAGGCTACAGGTTCTTTCTGAGCAAAGCATGTAAAGATATTGATTTCTACTTTTTTGAATTACCTCCAGTGTCTGGTAAAATGTTTTGCACATAGTAGACCCTCAAATATTTTTTCTGATTGAACAAATAAACAAGAGTATATACCCCTGGATGAGCACTAATTTAGTCAACCCTCCAGCCGCCATACACAGTGCCCATGCACACTGGCCTTTACATGTACCACTTAATCCACACAACCCTCTGAGGCAAGGATGGGCTCTCTCTCTCTCTTTTTTTTTTTTTTACAAATTTGGGAAATTTTAAGGCTTTAAAAGCTTAAGAAACTTTTCCAAGATCCTTACAACTAGTAAAAAGTTAAAACTGTGATTTCAGTCCATCTTTGATTTCTAACTACTTCTCTTCCCATTAAGCTTTACTGTTTCTCTAAAATGATAAGCTCTCTTCAGAACCATAGTTGAGGGGCATAGTATGATACTGGCATTCCTTCTCAAATTTCAGTGCAAAAATAAAGTAGGTTTAGGTCAGTGAAATGGTACTGAGTTTTTGCTTTTTTTAAAAAAGTTATTTACTGCAAATGCCAAATGCTATCAATCTCTTATGAATGACATGTCGAAATCTCACTCTGCAGCACTGAGAACAGAAGGTACAGGACCTACTACTTCTGTGGTGGCCTCCGACGTGAGCTGTGACTGCTGGAGGAAGTGTGTGAGATCAAGTTTTGATCTCCAGCTTGTAAATGGGGCATCAGGAACAGGAGTATGTCACAAAAAACACTGGATCCCAACTTTCAAACCAGCAGGGAGAGGAAAATATTGACAGAAACTAATTAGAACACCCTATCCCTTGTTGAGAATAAACAATGATATTAAGTTCACTTATTAAAAACAGACTCATTATACTAGCAAGAATCAATCTCTTGCTTACTTTTTTTGCAAAACTCCTTCACTTGCTAAATAGAATTATGCTAAATCCAGAGGCAAACAAATAAAAAGCACACATTGCTCCAGATTATCTCTGGTTTACAAAGTCAAAAAAGAAATGCTTAATTGGCACTTGCTAGGGCTAATTTCAGGCATGAGTAACTGTCTGGAAGAAGGTAAGATAACATCACCAGAAACACTAACCATAAAGAAACAAGTTGATAGATAAACTGGACTTCCCCAGAACTAAAAATATCGGCTTTTCTAAACACAGGTAAGTAAATGAGAAGACAACCAAAGACTGGGAGAAAACGTTTGGAAAGCATTTATCTGATAAAGGATTTGTAACTAGACTGTGCGAAGAATCAACCTGGGGAAATGGAAATTACAAGGTATCACTACACACTCACTAGAAGGGGTGTCATCCCAAGTATCGACGAGCATACGGAGAGACCAGAACACACACACTGCTGGGAGGAACGAAGACACTTCGGAACACCATCTGGCAACCTCTTAGAAAGCTAACCAGACTCCTACCGTATGATCCAGGCATTCTGTTCCTAGGTATTTACCCAATATAAATGAAAACATATGTCCATACAAAAACACATACATAGTCATAGAAGCTTTATTTCTAATAACTTGAAACTAAAACAAAGCCCCTAATGTCCATCAACAGGTAAACAACTGCTGCACATCTACACAACGAAATGCCACTGAGCAATACAAATGTATGCGTGATATATGCAGCAACATGGATACATCTTAGTTCTGCTGAGGAAGGGAAGGCAGGAAGACTACCGCATGATTCACTGATATAAAACTCTAGGAAAGATAAAGTGAAAGTGAAAGTGGAGTCGCTCAGTTGTGTCCAACTCTTTGAGACCCCATGGACTGCAGTCTACCAGGCTCCTCCATGCATGGGATTCTCCAGGCAAGAGTACTGGAGTGGGCTGCCATTTCCTTCTCCAGGAGATCTTCCCAATCCAGGGATCGAACCTGGGTCTCCCACATTGCAGGCAGACGCTTTACCATCTGAGCCACCAGGGAAGCTAGGAAATGTAAACTAACGTATAACGACAGAAAGTAAATCAGCAGTTGCCTGAGGAACGGGGCAAGGGAAGCAGTGTGTGTCAGGGATTGGGGCTAGGCAGGAGAGAATGGGAACGAATAAATTCTAGGGGTGATGGGTACTCTCTTTAGCTTGATTATGGTGATGGTTCCACGGATGTACACGTATGTCAACACTTAACAGTTTATAAACTTTAAATATGGTTTTGGTATGTCAATTATTCCTCAATAAAGCTATTTAAAAAATAAAAATAAAAAGATTTATACATTTGAGAAGTTAGAACAATGAAAAATTTGTGGTCTGTATCCTTTAAGATGGTCCCAGTGATCCTTGTCTCTTGGTATTTATGCCCATGTATAATCTCTCCCTCAGTGTGAACTGAATTTAATGATCTGTTTCTAGGGAACAAAATGAGGCAGAGGTGAGTCACTTCCAAGATTAAGTTACAACCACCCCTGTGGCTTCTGTCTCGGACTCTCCACGCACATCTGCCGTGAGGGAAGGCTGCTGCGACACCGTGGGCTGTCCTATGGAGAAACCACGATTCGAGGAGGGAGGGAGGTGCTAAACACTACCAAGGAATCCAGGCCACCAGCCCAACAGACTTCCAGGAACTGAAGATCTCAGCCCAACGGCCAGCAAGGAACTAAATCCAATAGCCGCTAAGACTGAGTTCAGAAGTAAATCTCCCAGATGTGCCTTCTGATGAGAACAGAGCCCTGGCCAAGTCTGATCACAGCCTCATGCGAGACTTTTTTTTTAATATGTATTTATTTGGCTTTGCCAGGCCTCAGCTCTGGCACACATGACCTCTGCTGCATCACTCGGATCTTTCTGGCAGTGCACTGACTCTCTTGTGGCACAGGCTTGGTTGCTCCACAGCGTGTGGGACCTTCCCAGACCAGGGACTAAACCTGTGTCCCCTGCACTGGAAGACAGATGCTTAACCACTGGACCACCAGGGAAGCCCCCTCACATGAGCTTTGAGTCTAACTAAACCACGCCTGGATTCCTGACCCACAGAAATGGTGAGACACTAATGTTTGTTTCTTTAAGTCATGAAGTTTTGGAGCATGCAGTTCTGTTCCACAGCAATAGGTAATATAAGAGCTAAGTCACATTTAAATTAAAAAAAAAAATTTAAAGCAAATTTATCCACCTAGAATACATCCTTTTAGAATACAAAGAGAGTATTTGACTAAAACTAGATGAACCAACTTAATTTTCTTATGCAACGTGAAATCCAGAGGTGAGGCAGTCCAAGGCTCGTGCAGCGTGTCAAAATGCCACCGGGGACCCGAGCCCTGTCAACTCAGGCCCGGCCATTCCTAGGAACATTGGCACAGTATGATCTCAGGGCCATATCGTGGAAAAGAGGAAGGAAGGGCTCTGCCTTTACCATAAAAGTGAACATTCTCCCAGAAACCGCACAGCCTCTCTTCCCTTACATCTCATTCATCAAATCTCCCACTGCCATTCACAGATGCAAGGGAATCTGGGAAGATTAAGGGTTTTCACTCCTTCAACATAGTAATGTGTTCTTAGTAATGGAAAAGGGGACAATATTTATTGGACAACCAGAAATAGTTGCCAAAGCTGTACATTTTATTTATGGTAAGACCAAAAATACTACAGGAGTTTAGAGAAGGGCAAGAACACAGTAAGCTAAGGGAGCTTGAGAAAGCTTCTGAGAAGAGACATTTAGAACTAAGTAGAAAGGAAAGACGAGGGAATTTTCAAAGGGGATAACAAGAACAAAAAAACACGAAGACAGGAAAATGTAATTAGGCCTAAAAAGAAATCACCTTATATAAAGTTTTAATTGCATAAGTTAAAAAAACTGCTGAGTGCTGAATACGTATGTTATTTCCTAGCAAGGAAAAAATGTAGCATCATAAACAAGGTCTCACTGTGTAATAAACTGTAAGGGAAAAGAATCTGAAAAAGAATAAACACACACACACACACACACATAAACCTGAGGTTATCTTCTGAGGTCAGCAATGCCAAGTTGGGTGCAATGTTTGAAGCAGCAGTATCCTCACCAGAAAGGCTTCATGGTATGTCCTGGTAGGAGTTTGGCTGTGTACCTTCCCTCAGTTCCTGCCTACTTTTAGAACTGTGTCCATCCTTCCCAGTGATTCTGCAAGTCCATCTTACATCTTTTAATAAATGTATTTTCTGCTAATGTCAACCAGAGCTAGTTTTTGTTGCTTGTAATTAAGAACACTGACTTTATGGTTCCCCATAAAGTTGAACACAGGAGCATCATTTTAAAAAGTGGTGTTTCAGGAGGATTTTCCTGTGAATAAACACAATCTCCCACAACCTTCAGAGAGAAATTAATTTACTACTGTTAATTAGCTTTTCCTGTTACTGTTACCTTCCAGAAAATCAGGACTCTTCCTCCCTTCCCAAAAAAAGTCCACAGTACTTTCCCTAAAATTTCACCCTTTGCCTATATAGTAGAGTCCCCTTTTATCTGTGGTTTCAGTTTCCACGGTTTCGGTTACCTGTGGTCAAGTATAGTGCGAAAATATCAGATGGAAAATTCCAGAAATAAACAGTTCAGGAGTCTTAAATTGTGTGCTATTCTGAGTAGCGTGATGAAACCTTGCCCCGTCCTGCTCCATCCCACATGGGACATGAGTCACTCCTCTGTGCAGCGTATCCTGCCTGTTACTCACTTAGCAGTCATGCTGGCTATGGGGTTACTGTCATGGTATCACAGACCCTGTGCTCACGTGACTGTTATTCTACTTGATAATGGCTCTGAAGCACAAGAGTGCTGATGCACGCAACTCAGATATGCTCAAGAGAAGCTGCAAAGAGCTCCCTTTAAGTGAAAAGGAGAAAGTTCTTAATAAGGAAAGAAAAAAATCGTATGCTGAGCTTGCAAAGACCTCTCTCCCTGACACTGTGAAGAAGGCGAAAGAAATTTGGGCTAGTTCTGCTGTTGCACCTCAAACTGCAAAAGATACAGCCCCAGGGCATGACAAGGGCTTCATGGAGATGGAAAGGGCACTAAATGTGCACAATAAGATGTTTGGAGAGAGAGACCACATTCACATTGTTATTGCTATAGCTGTTCCATTTCACGACCAGTTGTTGTTCATATCTTACTGTGCCTAATTTCTAAGTTAAACTGCATCACAGGCATGTATACATAAGAAAAAACGTAGCATGTACAGGAGTCAGGACTTTCCATGGTTTCAGGCATCCACTGGGGGTCTTGGCATGTATTGCCTCAGATAAGGGGGGGACCACTGCATCCCAAGTTCTACGTGATAATTCATGCCATCAGTCTTATAAAGGATACAAAATAGCTCATCAAAATGTGATGGAATCTTGAACTATACTCTTGGAAACAACCAAGAGCTCCTTTAATAGCTGAATGAGTAAACAAACTGTGGTACGTACAATGGGATGGAATATTATTCATCAGTCAAAAGAAATGAGCTACCAAGCCACCAAGACATGGAGGAAACTTAAAATGCACACTACTAAGTGAAAAAAGCCGGTCTTCTTTCTTCTGAAAAGCCTGTAGAGTATAATGATTCCAACCAGATGCCATTCTGGAAAAAGCAAAACTTTAGAGACCTTAAAAATACCAGTTGCTGCTCAGGGCTAGAGGAGAGAAAAGGATGGAGGACTAAGTAAAGCAAAGGGGCTTTTTAGGGCCGTGAACTACGCTGCATGATGCCGTTATGTTGGATACATGACGTCTGTAGGTTTGTCAAAACTCAGAATGCACAACACAAAGAATGAACCTCTAATGTAAACTAGGGACTTTAGGGAATAATAAGGTATCACCACTGGCCAACTGTGACCGCTGTATCACACCAATACTGGATGTGACTAGCAAGGGAAGCTGCGTATTTGGTTGCAGGGTCATGGGTGTATTTGGGAACTCTCTGTACCCACCCATAAATTTTTCTGTAAACCTAAAAAGAACTGAAATAGTAGAAAACAATATCATGGCATGTGAGATGAGAGTTAGAACATTCTAAGGTCTTTGCTCCCCTTGGAAAAAATGAGATTTTTATTATCTTTAGACTGTGAGTCAAATAATGCATGTTAAAAATTTAACAGAAACCACTAAATAGGAAGAGGATTAAATACAACAAATTTCTTTCTTAAAAAACAAATCTATTATTTTAAATTGTGGTGGCCTACCTGAGAATCCAGAACCTCCAACTTACGTTTCCTGGCGTGAAGAGCTTTACTTGGAAAAGCCCAATAATAATTAGATGTTCCAATTCTCTCACAGTCAACCATACCATCATCAACCAAGCTTTGAAGGACTTCTTTTACTGACATAGCAGCTAAGAGAGATAAATTTTAAAGACTTCATATTAAGACACATCATATATCAAGTTAAAGGCTAATAACTGGGGAAACACTTGCAATAAATATTATAGATTGAGTTAATAAGTTAATAAATAAGGAGCTTTTAAAAATAATTACAAAAAAGGCAAACACTCCAAGAGAAAAACAAAATACATCAATAGGCATCTATAAAACATGCATGGGCAATACACAAGAAAAGTGGTCAAACCATCTAATAATTGAAGAAATGTAAAATAAAGCATGAGATAGGATTTTTTGACTACTTAAAACACTAAAAATTATAATAAAGGATACAGAGATGTAAGTACTCCTCAACATGGTAGAAAAATGTAGCAAGAACAGATTTATGAATAACTCTTACATAGAAATTCCACTTTCACAAATTTAGCTAAAGAAAATAATGCTTAAGGATGCTTGTTAAATCACTGTTTTTCATAGCAAAACCCTGGAAATTAGTACAATAATTGGACTCTTAAAAGAATATTCTGGATAAATATGCTATGCATTCATTAAATTTACTTTATAAAATATTTAGTGGCTTGGATATATGTACATCCAAAACGTACTGTATAGAAAACTAGGTTAGAAGACAGTGTTCAGTAATGTGACAGTAGAGATGCAGAATGTAAGGTTAAGAGGGAAATTTTTATCTCCTTCTTTTTGCTCATTTTTCTTATTTTTTTCCAATAATAAACATGCATTACCTTATTTGCTAAGGAAACTAAAACTACTATAAAAAATTAAGCAATAAAGAAAGAAAGAAACTAGATGTTATAGTCGGGGGTAAGACTGAAAATCAGAAAAGAGTTTTAAAAATACCACGTAAAAATACAGTCATATTTCACAAATGTTTGAAATTCATAGACAATTCTTACCTTTTTTTTTTTTAAGTGTTTATTTGGCTGCATTTGTTGGGCTGGTCATGTGGGTGCCCCTAGGCATGTAGGACCTTACTTCCCCAACCAGGGATTGAACCCTAGTCCCCTACATTGCAAGGCAGATTCTTAACCACTGAATCACCAGGGAAGTCTCCATTCTTACTTTTTATTAATAGAACTATACCAAGAAATTATCCATAGAGTCCGTTTTAATTTTCCCTAGAGCAGACCCTTAAATTTAATAAAATCCATTAAAAACTTAAAAGATTTAATAAAAAAATAAAATCTCCACCAAATGCAAAACATTCAACCTCATTTATTAAAAAAATACAAACTGAAATGTCAAAGACTTCTAGAAATGATAACAGTTCTGAGAAATGAATTTGAGCATAATAGCCTTTCCTGAAGGCAATTTAAGAATCCATTTAAAAAGCCTGAAACGATACAAGTCTCTTTTTCTACTCTATTTCTAGGGACATTTCCTAATGAAGTAATGTGTGGAAAAAAGTTTTCGGCAAGGGGAAAGGAAGAGCACAGAGGATTTTTAGGGAAGGGAAAATACTCTATGTGATATCATAATGGTGGTTCCGTGTGTACAAACCCACAGAAGTGCGCCACACTAAGAGTGACTACTAATGTGAACTACGGATTCAGTGTGGTTGTGACGTGTCTGTGCAGGCTCATCAACTGTAACAAATGTATGATGGTGAGTGGTGTTGATAACAGGGGAAGCTATGCATGTGTGGGGGGCAGGAAGTACATGAGAAACACTGTACCTTCCTCTCAGTTTTGCTGTGAACCTAAAAATACTCTAAAAAATAAGTCATTTAGAAAAAAAATTAAGAATGGCATGCTAATTACCTTAACATTAGCAAGAAAATTTGGGAACACATCGAGATGGTCAACAATAGCTAATGGGCTAAGCAAATTATGGCACAATGGGTGGTCACAGAAAAAGCATTAGGAAATGCAGGTGATATGAATCATTTTTTTAAAGCAAATGACATAGGTAGACGATACAACGTTATATGAAAAAACACATGAACACAAAACGGTATTTGCAGCATGGCTTCCCCTCAGAGAAATGGACAGATACATAACACAAACACAGATACACAGACGCTCAGAATAAGACAGCATAATATACCATGTTACCATTCATACAATGGAATCTTACCCAGCCATTAGAAAATGAAATGATGCCCTTGCAGCGACATGGATGGACCTAGAGACTGTTACACTGAGTGAAGTGAGTCAGACAGAAGGAGAAGCATCGTATGACACCCCTTACACAAATGAACTTACAAAACAGAGAGATATAGAGGCAGAGAGCGAACTGACGCTGGCCGCTACACACTGTTCCATTCAAAACAGACGGTCAGCAGGAGCCCACTGCAGAGCACGCGGAACCCTGCCCAGGGTTATGAGGCAGCCTGGAGGGGCAGGGGGTCTGCGGGAGAGCAGGCACATGTATGTAGGTATGGCTGAGTCCCTCTGCTGTCCACCTGAAACTACCACCACCTGCTAACTGGCTATACGCCAACACAGAAAGAAAAGCTTAAAAAAAGGGGTAATCTCAGTAGAGGGATTGGGAACAACGTTATTTTCATTATATTCTTTATATAACTTCCAAATCTGTTAAACACGTATAGCTTATACAATCAGAAAGTAAGGTTTAAAAAAAATATACATCATATATAATGGGTTAAGAGTGACTCCTCAAAAGATAAACCCCAGAACCTCTGAATGCAACCTTAATTTGGAAAAGAGTCCATACAGATGTAATTAAGGATCCCAAGATAAAATCATCCTGGATTTAGGGTGGGTCCCAAGAGACACATGTCCTTATAAGACACAGAAGGGGAGAGAAGAAGGGGGAGGCCATGTGAAGGCAGAGGCAGGGATTAGAACGATGCGTCTCTAAGCCAAGCACTGCTGGTAACTACCAGAAGCCAAGAGAGAAGCATGAAGCGGAAACTCCCTCTGAGCCTCCAGAAGGAACCAACCCCGCTGACACCTCTGCTTCAGATTTCTGGCCTCCAGGACTATGAGAGGATAAAAGCTCCATTGTGCTAAGCCACCAAGTTACGGTAATTTGTCACAGCAGCTTCAGAACACCGACACAGCAGGTAAATCCCTTTAACAAATACCAGAACACACATGAACAGTTTTACTTCTTTTGAAGTAAATTATACACATAAACGGGCTTATGTGTAACGGTGTGTATGTATACGTGTGTGTGTGCGTACAGGCATGCATGTATATTCCACCTTAGTTTTCCTAGAGCAGATACTCTGAACACAAGAATCACGGTCATGGCCCAGAAACATTATATAAGGACTTAGCAAACCTTCTTCATCTCTAGAAATTTATGCTTCCATGAAGTGAAAGATTCGCAGGAAAGATGACCGGTATCCATCAAAACATTCTGGCACATCTTTGATACTTACTAATGCCTTTTTCCTTGGGAGCAATCTTCTCCATGTCTTTTAGTTGAAATACATCTTTCTGTTTAAAAGAATTAAAAAAACAATGGAAAACATTTATTTTCTACTATATATTTATATTCACATTTATATTTATATAAATATATATTTATATTTATATAATTATTAATTATATTTATATAATTATGTTTGTAAAATGTTGTATTAGAAAACTATGCCTGGAAAGGAACAGTGTAATAGAATCAAGAATTATAGAGCTAGAAGAAATTATAATTATCTTGTTCAATACCTTCAAGAGAACTTAAAACGGACAGATTTTGCATGAACATACAATTCCTTAAAGTAACTGGAGGGCAGAACATAAAGAACATCTTCCCAATGAAGTGTAAAATCTAGTTATGATGAATCATTTGTTAGCATGAGATAGCTGGCTTCTCTGACACTCTGAGTTACAGAAAACACAAATAGTCTTTGCTTAGTATAGACCATTCATCGCAGCTTTAGCAGCTCTAACCAAGACAGACAGCTGTCAAGGTTTGTTTACATTCAAGGTTTCATGGAAGAGCTACCCCTAAATAAGAAAATCGTGCAAATTATGGCTGCCTATCAATCATTAACCTATGCATGCTACATGTCCACCACATGCAAAGCAAACATTGCGGGGAAGATATACACACAGAACACTCAATCTGACGGCTGGAAAAACAAGTCCATGCAGAATGCTCCTTTCTTCCTATAACAAGCTTTGGTTGAACTGCTCAAAAGAGCTTGGATAATACAAGTGAAACATCTGAAAAGACTGAAGTATTCAGTAATTAGAATTATTGTGATTATTGTTATGGAAGTCTGGGATCTATTTCTCCCAGTATAAACTTGAAATGATAACTTCAATAGGATAGAAATCAGGCATCATAAATTTAAAACTTATGCTCATTCAAGGGCCCTATAAGAAACTGAAAAGATGAGAAGAAAATATTCACAAAACATACCTAACAAAAGGACAGTACCCCAGAAATACAACCGCCGCAAAAAAGATGGACCGACAGATGAATGAAGGAATGGACAGAGGAATATATATGATAAAGCAAGTGGAGCAAAAGAGAACAGTACCCCAGAAATACAATCCCCGCAAAAAAGATGAGCTGATAGGTGGATGAAGGAATGGACAGATGGATATATATGATAAAGCAAGTGGAGTATAAAATGTTAATGGTGGAATCTAGAGTGGGCATACAGGTATCCACTGTGAAATTCTTTCATCTTCAATTATAAAATGTTGGACAAAGTAACTTCATCTCAGTACACTTAAGATTTAGTAAATTCAAGAAAATACTAAGTCATTGGCCCTATTAATAGGGCCAATTAATAGATTGGCCCCAATAGGGCCTATTAATAGATTGTGAAACAGAATTTTGCACACCTGGGATCAACTATTAAAGAAAGTTCTGTAGCATCTCAGAGAACATGCAATAACTTTAGGCCGTTTATGCATTAAAAAAATCAATTAATCAAACCTATTTGCAAATACCTTAGATTCTCTGGAAGAAGAACATGAATGTATTGACACATGTGTCTACATGTGGTCATCAAGGAACAGCCCCAGACATACCAACTGCCCCACTGGGGTTGCTGTGTAAATAAACAGGCTTGCAAAGAACTGGCCTCAGAACTGAAGTGTGGTCATTTAAGAGAACAAAGAAAATGGTCCCAAGCAAATATTGGTTCTCCCCTACATTAAACAGAGATAATAAAGAGAAGAACACAATGGTTCTAACTTTCAAAATCAAAACTATGAATAAAGATACCACTGAAGACACACAGTTATACTACTAAATTAACTTTTAACTAAGCACTTATGCCTAGGCATCGTAATATTTTATAGATTATTTCATTTAATCCTTATACCAACTCTGTGAAGCAGGGAAAGTGAAAGTGAAAAGGGAAGTCGCTCAGTCGTGTCCGACTCTTTGCGACCCCATGGACTGTAGCCCACCAGGCTCCTCCGTCCATGGGATTCTCCAGGCAAGAGTGCTGGAGTGGACTGCCATTTCCTTCTCCAGGGGAACTTCCCGACCCAGGAATCGAACCCGGATCTCCTGCATTGCAGGCAGACGCTTTACCGTCTGAGCCACCAGGGAAGCCCATGTTTACATAAACACACATAGACATGACCAAAACCACAAGAGAAATTTTTATTAATCTAACCTTAGATTTACTTTAAAAAACCTACTCTAATTATTTTACCTTTTACCCATTATAGGAATAAAGCACTATATACGCAAATAACTAGATGGCTGCATTGATAACTCCTTGTAAAAGGAAATAAGAATGTCATTGGATTTACCACAAATGGTAGGCCTTTCTGATATTATTCCTATAGAAAAACATACCACATTTTAAAAAATCCTACATTATAGCTATCATCATTATTTGCATCTACCATAATTATTCCTACCATTATTTAACTGACTTATATGTGTGACATTAACTGATGCAAGCTTCCACAACAAGTCAGGGATAGGGTCAAGAACTCTACATCTGAGTCAGGTACAATCCAGGAAGAAATCACTATGGTGAGCCTGATATTAAAGACTAAAGTTTTCTGGCAAGAACGTGAAAAATGAAATAGTATGGCATCATATTTAGTCTTTCAGAGCCTCAAGGTAATATTTTATACTGGATATTACCCAGCAGTATTTGAAAATCTGCAGATTATACTATCTTTCAATTAAGTTGCCAATATAATGCTATCAAGTGAGGCAGAGTGTGTGCATACGTATTAATATGTATGTGTATGGAGGCATCCTTATACACATATGGAGAAACCGTAACACAAATAAATGATCACCAGCCGACTTGGAAACTGAATAAAGGAGTCTGGCGACACACTCCACACAGAAGCAGACCGAACGTGATGTCCACGTGTGTGCCCGTGTGCCCACTCACGCCCAGCTCTTTCTGACCCTATGGACTGTAGCCCACCAGGCTCCCCTGCCCGGGGGGCCTCCCAGGCAAGAATACTGGAGTGGGCTGCCACTTCCTCCTCCAGGGATCTTCCTGAGCCAGGGATTGAACCTGGGACTCCTGTATTAGCAGGTGATTTCTTTACCGCTGAGCCATCTGGGAGGCCCCTGCTATCCACACTGAGGTGGAAATCCCAGGGCCACTGCAGTGTTAAACTATAAAAACAGTATGTTCTTCTCTATTTTGTTCAGTAATGCATCTAGAACCACGCCTGGAAATTCATAGATGCTTATTTGCTGAATGGATTAATTAATCCACGTTTCTGACTTTGATACCTGACCATGGAAAGGGGACAACAAGATCAGCCTTTCAGAGACAGAAAAGCATCAGTGTCCTCCTTAAGGGAAGGCCGTTACTGCCTTATTTATCCTTGTTACATTAGCATCACACGGAAGAGGTACATGCCTAATACACATTAGCAGAATTAAAATTAATTCAGCGGTGTATTCTGTGGAAAACTGAGAAAATAGAAAAAGCGGCTGACGTGCTCCTTCCTCATTCAAGGTATCCACTCTGCTAGTATGAGTCGCATTTAATCACTGAAGAAAAATAATATATAAGCTCTGAACTATCATCACGCTATATGGAGCTGCCCATAACTGGGTTAATAAAATAACAATAAACTAATTTATATATTAATTTAAATATGAATGTAGTCAAGAGACTTAAGGCTTAGGTTACTTCGACATTTCAAAGAACACTCCATTTTTTAGATGTGGATGATAGCTGTAAAACTCAAAGGTGTATAGTGAGCACCACAATTTTGGAGAAAGCTGTGCTCCTGACTGAAACCTTCTGAAGTTTAGAAGGGTAATACGGGACACATACAGGGTACGGCAGAACACTGCCAGTATATCACATATGAACATTTCTGCAGCAAAATATACAAATATTCAGATAAACAGTAAATGTGACTGTCTTATGTTAGTCAGGATTAGGTTTGGCTAGCTTGTTAAAGCACTTTTTAGTTTTCAGGGCTTACTAGGCTCTTTTCTGTAGACAAGGGAATGTAGATTTATTTCATACTTGTTAACCCAGCCAGAAGCTTCTTTACAAGTGTATCTGTAGCATATTTTTTGCCTGTCTCCCATACTCCAAGTCTCAAGTTAGTTTCTGTAAAATACCAATCTACAAGTTTAAATAGGCTAGACCTATGATGTTAAAATTACTGAACTATTTGTACAGCTTGTTATCAACAAAAGGGGGTAACAATTCATGGCAGTTATTTCTATGCTATAATTGTAGATTTACAAATCACGTTATAATTTTCTTTGCATCAATATTTGACAACTGAGGCACAACATACTTTGACATCATTTGATGACAAAAACATCTATAAAGCACTGTTATCAGTAATTAGACATTAAGGTCATCATAAATTGTGGGAAAAAAATATCAATTGTGTGTTTTAAAATCTAGGATTATATGGCAAAAGGTAACCCTTGGAACCATTCCCTCAATAAATCCTTGCCCAGGTCAGTAGTACACCACAGTGTTTAATGATGCTGTAGCTAGACACTCAGGTTAGAATCTTAGCTCCATCATTTACTAGCTCTAGGGCAAATGAACTAAACTTCCTACACCTCTGGACTCTATATCTATAAAATAGGGACAATATAACGCAATGCAAATTGGAAGTGGTCAAACAAGAGATGGCAAGGGTGAACATCGACATTCTAGGAATCAGTGAACTAAAATGGACTGGAATGGGTGAATTTAACTCAGATGACCATTATATCTACTACTGCGGGCAGGAATCCCTCAGAAGAAATGGAGTAGCTATCGTGGTCAACAAGAGTCCGAAATGCAGTACTTGGATGCAATCTCAAAACGACAGAATGATCTCTGTTCGTCTCCAAGGCAAACCATTCAATATCACAGTTATCCAAGTCTATGCCCCAACCAGTAACACTGGAGAAGTTGAACGGTTTTATGAAGTTGAACGGTTTTATGAAGACCTACAAGATCTTTTAGAAATAATACCCAAAAAAGATGTCCTTCTCATTACAGGGGACTGGAATGCAAAAGTAGGAAGTCAAGAAACACCTGGAGTAACAGGCAAATTTGGCCTTGGAATGCAGAATGAAGCAGGGCAAAGACTAATAGAGTTTTGCCAAGAAAATGCACTGGTCATAGCAAACACCCTCTTCCAACAACACAAGAGAAGACTCTACACATGGACATCACCAGATGGTCAACACCGAAATCAGATTGATTATATTCTTTGCAGCCAAAGATGGAGAAGCTCTATACAGTCAACAAAAACAAGACCAGGAGCTGACTGTGGCTCAGATCATGAACTCCTTATTGCCAAATTCAGACTGAAATTGAAGAAAGTAGGGAAAATCGCTAGACCATTCAGGTATGACCTAAATCAAATCCCTTACGATTATACAGTGGAAGGGAGAAATAGATTTAAGGGTCTAGATCTGATGGATAGAGTGCCTTATGAACTATGGAATGAGGTTCGTGGCATTGTACAGGAGACAGGGATCAAGACCATCCCCATGGAAAAGAAATGCAAAAAAGTAAAATGGCTGTCTGGGGAGGCCTTACAAATAGCTGTGAAAAGAAGAGAGGCAAAAAGCAAAGGAGAAAAGGAAAGATATAAGCATCTGAATGCAGAGTTTCAAAGAATAGCAAGAAGAGATAAGAAAGCCTTCTTCAGCGATCAATGCAAAGAAATAGAGGAAAACAACAGAATGGGAAAGACTAGAGATCTCTTCAAGAAAATTAGAGATACCAAGGGAACATTTCATGCAAAGATGGGCTTGATAAAGGACAGAAATGGTCTGGACCTAACAGAAGCAGAAGATATTAAGAAGAGGTGGCAAGAATACACGGAAGAACTGTACAAAAAAGATCTTCACGACCCAGATAATCATGATGATGTGATCACTAATCTAGAGCCAGACATCTTGGAATGTGAAGTCAAGTGGGCCTTAGAGAGCTGTTTCAAATCCTGAAAGATGATGCTGTGAAAGTGCTGCCCTCAATATGCCAGCAAGTTTGGAAAACTCAGCAGGTCAGTTTTCATTCCAATTCCAAAGAAAGGCAATGCCAAAGAATGCTCAAACTACCGCACAATTGCACTCATCGCACATGCTAGTAAAGTAATGCTCAAAATTCTCCAAGCCAGGCTTCAGCAATACGTGAACTGAACTCCCTGATGTTCAAGCTGGTTTTAGAAAAGGCAAAGGAACCAGGGATCAAATTGCCAACATCCACTGGATCATGGAAAAAGCTCAAGAGAGTTCCAGAAAAACATCTATTTCTGCTTTATTGACTATGCCAAAGCCTTTGACTGTGTGGATCACAATAAACTGTGGAAAGTTCTGAGAGAGATGGGAATACCAGACCACCTGACCTGCCTCTTGAGAAATCTGTACGCAGGTCAGGAAGCAACAGTTAGAAGTGGACATGGAACAACAGACTGGTTCCAAATAGGAAAAGGAGTACGTCAAGGCTGTATATTGTCACCCTGCCTATTTAACTTATATGCAGAGTACACCATGAGAAACGCTGGACTGGAAGAAACACAAGCTGGAATCAAGGTTGCCGGGAGAAATATTAATAACCTCAGATATGCAGATGACACCACCCTTATGGCAGAAAGTGAAGAGGAGCTAAAAGCCTCTTGATGAAAGTGAAAGAGGAGAGTGAAAAAGTTGGCTTAAAGCTCAACATTCAGAAAACGAAGACCATGGCATCTGGTCCCATCACTTCATGGGAAATAGATGGGAAACAGTAGAAACAGTGTCAGACTTTATTTTTTTGGGCTCCAAAATCACTGCAGATGGTGACTGCAGCCATGAAATTAGAAGAGGCTTACTCCTTGGAAGAAAAGTTATGACCAACCTAGATAGTATATTCAAAAGCAGAGACATTACTTTGCTACTAAGGTCCGCCTAGTCAAAGCTATGGTTTTTCCTGTGGTCATGTATGGATGTGAGAGTTGGACTGTGAAGAAAGCTGAGCGCCGAAGAATTGATGCCTTTGAACTGTGGTGTTGGAGAAGACTCTTGAGAGTCCCTTGGACTGCAAGGAGATCCAACCAGTCCATTCTGAAGGAGATCAACCCTGCGATTTCTTTGGAAGGAATGACGCTAAAGCTGAAGCTCCAGTACTCTGGATACCTCATGTGAAGAGTTGATTCATTGGAAAAGACTCTGATGCTGGGAGAGATTGGGGGCAGGAAAAGGGGACGACCCAGGATGAGATGGCTGGATGGCATCACGGACTTGATGGACGTGAGTCTGAGTGAACTCCGGGAGATGGTGATGGACAGGGAGGCCTGGCGTGCTGCAATTCATGGGGTCGCAAAGGGTCGGACACGACTCAGCGACTGAACTGAACTGAACTGACTGATAATGCAATCTGTTACTTCATGAGGTAATTTTAAGGATTAAATGAGCTCATATGTGGAAAGTACTTAGAACAGTGTCTCCCCTGCATCCCGTTAGACTCTGCTATACTGTTACCCTGTTTTAGCAACATCAAAACATTCGCATTCTTCTTCTGCTTCCCTGAATTAGAATCTAAGCTCCATCAGGGCATGGCCTTTGTCCACATACTTCACTGTTATGTCTACAGATTCTAGAAGAGTTTCCCACCTTGTTCTAAGTCCTTAATACATATTTTGGGGCTATTACTATTAATAAATCTCATATCCAGATATAAGTGAACAATACACAGCAGCATAATTAACGTGAAAAAAACAAGGTGTGAGACCAAGCAATAACACAAGTTTCTTCTGTCCACAACTTCTCCGATCATCTGCTTAGCAAACACCACCTTCCCATTTTAAAGGCGCTGTGAAGCCTTTCCTGCGCCATCTGCATCGAGACTAAGGTGGCCCTCTCATGCTCCTGCAGTGTTTGGCACAGGAGTCCATTTAAGGAACTACCCTCTATACTGTAAAGGAGATTCTTGTATATGTATAAGCAAATCACTTTGCTGTACCTCGAACTAACACAACACTGTTAGTCAACTATGCTCCAATATAAAGATTAAAAAAAAACTATGGTGCTAGAGGGTAGGGCAGTCTGGATAGAAAAGTGAAAGTCGCTCAGCCGTGTCTGACTCTTTGAGTCCATGGACTATAGGGTCCATGGAATTCTCCAGGCCAGAATACTGGAGTGGGTAGCCGTTCCCTTCTCCATGGGATCTTTCCAACTCAGGGATTGAACCCAGGTCTCCCGCATTGCGGGTGGATTCTTTACCAGCTAAGCCACAAGGGAAATCCAAGAATACTGGCGTGGGTAGCCTATTTCTTCCCCAGGGGGTCTTCCCGACCCAGGAATCGAACCCGGGCCTCCTGCATTGCAGGCAGATTCTTTACCAACTGAGCTATCAGGGAAGCCCCTGAACAGAAGAGACTCTACAGACACTGGGATAGGGTTCTTTCAGGCTCCACGGCCCACAGGAACCACAAACGTTGGCTGAATTTTACTCATTCTTCAGGAAGTTGGTCGGTATTGATTTCTAGTGAAAAAGGTCCAGTTAACACTGGATGACATATACTTAAAGAGAAAATTGCACAAAGTACTAAAAATCTTAAGGGAAACAACTTACCGTCTCATAAAATATCTCCATCATGCGGGTTCTCTTTTCCTCTGCACTTAGTCCTTTTTTCTTCGACTAAAGTACAAAAGTTAGGCACAAAAGTTAGAAAGTAAACTGCTTTAAAAACCAAAAACCAATGCTTTTTAAGACAACTTGGTTCAAAACATTATTAGAAATAATGCACGGTCTCGTCTGAGACAGGAGGGTTAATAAATCTCATAGCCAGGCCTTGTGGTAGGTGCTGCCACTATAAAAATAACAACTGTGGCTGAGACAGTCTGGCATTTTGTAGAAATTCAATAGGTATCAAATGATCAATAAATCACTGTATCTACCTTCAAAAGAGTTAATCTCTCAAAGAAAATAAACAGCCATTCAATGCTTCTCGTTGATGAACAGGTACATGCATAAACTGCTACCCCAGACAGAATGAATTAATTCTACCCAGGAAAGAGAGAAGAGTTAGCTCGGAAGGCAAGAGATGAGTGGGATTTTGGCAAGTTGAGAAACAGTGAGGAGGGTATCCTGGACAGACCGCACATAGGCACAGTGTTATGGAAGTTCATGGAATGCTCCAGAGAGACAAACACTTAGGGACGCTTATTAAATGAATGAGGGTGTAAGGGAGCGGCAGATGAGATGAGAGAGATGGCCTGGGGCCAGATTACGGCAGGCTGACTGTCCAGTTAGAGAGCAGACTTTCCTCCAGGCAACTGAGGAGCGACAGGGCGATTTCTAAAGCAGGGAGTCAGAGTACCGTAGCATTGTGGAGGGCAGGCTGGAGGAAGGAAAACATGCATGTAGAATATGAAAGCCTACCTCAGGCGACTATCATCCTACCCTTTAGCCAATCTGAAGTTAAGATAATTAAGATGTAACTGAAATGTACTGCTAATAATAAATTTTACTCTATATTTTATAGAGAGTATATACCTAAAGCTAAAGTCTGATTTTTCAAAAAACCCTGTTTCCTCAAAGCAAGTATTTACAGAAAATAACAGAGAATGAGAACCATAATCCCTAGCGCTCTCACGGAAGATTCCACATCAATGTTTCTGAAGTAATCTGCATCTTTCTCAAAAATTGCATGGGATTATAAGGGAATACGGGCTTCCCAGGTGGTGCTAGTGGTAAAGAACCCACCTGCCAAGAGATGCAGGTTCGATCCCTGGGTCAGGAAAATTCCCTGGGAGAGGGCATGGCAACCCACTCCAGCATTCTCGCCTGGAGAATCCCATGGACAGAGGAGACTGGTCAAGAGTCAAGACATGACTGAGCGACTCAGCATGCATGCACACACACATGCACAGGTGTATAAAAACCGCTTAGTAAGAACTTTAAAATACACCACTGGAAAAGCAGACATAAATAAATCAATAATAATAAACCTACCCAATCAAAACCTGCAGCAGAAATGAAAGCCAACACCAGACAGGGAAAGGAATCTGGAATTGTCGTTGTGAATGCATTCCAGAATATATGGCGTAGAAACGCACACACTCACTTTCACAGCAAATTATCCAGTGTTCCTTGATGACTGTATAGGTAAAATAAGTAGCCTCAAAGTTAATATTTTTCTCTTTTTCCTCTGTCCATTCTCAAATACTGCAGTTCCCCAGGTCCCTTCTCTACTGATCCCCTCATATGCTTTCTTTGATCTTACCTGTTTTCATG
Organism: Ovis aries; assembly: GCF_016772045.2. Lineage (NCBI taxonomy): Eukaryota > Metazoa > Chordata > Mammalia > Artiodactyla > Bovidae > Ovis > Ovis aries. Next base: position 4,517,112 of record NC_056070.1, read on the forward strand.
CTAAGACCTCAAATCTTTACATCCTGGGCTAGATGGGGGCCTGAACTCCAATCACATTTAATCACTTGCCTGCTGAACAGCCTCAAACTTGGGAAGTCTAAACTGACCTCTTCCTCTCCCACACCTCCTCCCAAACCTGCTCTTCTGGATCTTGAGTTCAGTTAGATGCCACTTGTTACCCAAGCCAGAGGCCTGGTGTCACCCTAGGTTCCTTCATCTCCATTTCACAGACAACCAGTTACCAAGCCCTGCCAACCTCCGCGCTGAGCTGTTTCTCCACTCTATGCCGTCTGCTCCATGCCTCATGCCTCCGCCTAAGCTCAGGCCCACTTTAGATCTGCAGGCTGCTCACCACACTCTGTCCCTCCAAGGCCACACGTCGTGCTGTCGAAAAGCAAATCTAACGATGCCTCTCCCTCGCTTAAACCTTTTCAGGGGCTCCAAACCATCCAGGAGCATCCCGTCACCCTCGAATGACAGACAAGGCTCTCACAGGCCCACCCTCCACCTCAAATTTACCAGAACATGAAGAGCTCAGCACGCTAGGCTGTGATGCAAAAACTACTTGTAGCTCTCCCCTGGCAGCATGCTCTTTCCCATTTCTGTGCCTTTTTTTGGTCCCGTGCCACAAGGCGCAGCTGGTGTGACCTGGGACTGAACCTGGGCCCTCTGCAGCGAAAGTACACCACTGGACCACCAGGGAATCCCTTCTGTGCCTTTTACAAAATGCTGTTCTACCTAAAACACTTTCCTCTCATGCAAATCAAAACCACAGTGAGATGCTCACCACACCTGTCAGAACTGCCGTTATCAAAAAGACCGCGAATAACAAATGCTGGTGAGGACGTGGGGAGAAGGGACCCCGCGTATACTTCGGTGGGAATGCATACCAGCGCAAAAACTGTGGAGAACAGTACGGAGCTTTCTCACAAACCTAAAAATACAATCCACCAATTCCACTCCTGGGTGTCTATATCCCAAAGAAGCACAAATTCAAAAAGATACACACCCCCCAAGATACACGCACCCCAATGTTCACTGCAGCATTATTTACATTTGCCGAGACATGGAATTAACCTGTGTTCATCAAGGATGAATGGATAAAGATGTGGTGTACACACACACACAGACAGATTCTTACGACTCGATCATAAAAAAGCAGCAACATGGGCCGACTTGGAAGGCTAAGTGAAATAAGTCAGAGAAAGAGAAACAGTATACGATAACACTTAAATGTGGAATCTAGAAAATACAACAAACTAGTCAACAAAACAAAAAAGCAGCAGACGCCCAGATAAAGAGAACAAACTAGCAGCTGCCGCTGGGGAGGAGGAGGGAAGGGCATACAGGGCTGGGGGGAACGGGCTTATTATGGGATTACACGTGCCCCAGGACTGAGAAAATGGTTTCTCAGCCTAGAATCTGGAGGTTAAGTTAGGGGCACTGTGGCTGCGTCACTGGAAAAAGATCCAATGCTTTAGAAAAGGCTCCTAACACGTTGCTGTTATAAACAGCTCCTTGAGAGCGTGGGCTCCATAAGAATTTGCCACGCAGAGGCAGGCAATGGGTAGAACTGTGTCTTGAGGGCACAGTTTGAGGAAAGCACTTATCACTCAGCTCAGCAGCTTATGAAAGTGACTCAAGAAACATGGAGGAGCTCCCCAGGCGGCACCAGTGGAAAAGATCCTGCCTGCCAACGCAGGAGACACAGGACACCTGGCTTTGTTCCCTGGGTCGGGAAATACCCGGAGGAAGGCCTGGCAACCCACTCCAGTGTTCTTGCCTGGAGAATCCCACGGACAGAGGAGCCTGGGGGGCTACGGCACATGGGGTGGCAAAGAGTTGGATACAACTTAAGTGACTTAGCATGCACACATGTTATCATCCCTTAACACTGGTTTCAGGCTAATTTACTCATCACTCTCCTTAACCACTACAAAGAATGGTTATCACTAACCATGGTAGGAGAGCATCATGGCCAGAGTTAAAATAACTAATGTAAAAGGATGCCACATTACTTCATATTTAGAAATTTCTCCAAAAAAAATCAACAAGGGCTCACGTAAAATTTAAGATTTAAGAAAATCTCCTGATACTATAAGTTAGAGATTCATTCAACACTTGACTTTAGGAAAATGAAAAGAGTCTTCTCTTATTATAACTTAAAAAAATCCTAAAGTCAGGAATTCCCTGGAGGGCCAGTGATTTGGGACCCAACACTTCTACTGCAGGAGACAGTTTCGATCCCTTGTCAGGGAATTAAGATCCTACATGCTGTGCAGTCCAAAAAAAAAAAAAAAGAAATCCTAAAGTCAGCCGTGTTGATCACTAGTAAAATTTTGAAAAATTAAAAGTAGATGATAGCTGCTGCCCTCAGAAGTAGCAGACCACACCACGTATCTCCAATTTAAAAAACGTGCTTGGACTTAAAACAATTGTCTACCCTGCAAGCATAACCAAACTGAAGCAAACAGCTATTAACAACCAGGAAAGAGAAGAAAGGTTATCTCTGTATAACACTAAACTTATTTCTTGGACTGCAAGGAGATCCAACCAGTCAATTCTGAAGGAGATCAGCCCTGGGATTTCTTTGGAAGGAATGATGCTAAAGCTGAAACTCCAGTACTTTGGCCACCTCATGACAAGAGTTGATTCATTGGAGAAGACTGTGATGCTGGGAGGGACTGGGGGCAGGAGGAGAAAGGGACGACCGAGGATGAGATGGCTGGATGGCATCACGGGCTCAATGGACGTGAGTCTGAGTGAACTCTGGGAGTTGGTGATGGACAGGAGGTCTGGTGTACTGCGATTCACAGGGTCTCAAAGAGTCTGACACGACTGAGCAACTGAACTGAACTGAAACTTATTTCTTACTGATACATGAAAAGTGGGAAACATGTCTCTTACAAAAAATTTTGTTTCATGTTTCTCCATTACCAGAGGTAAACATCAGAAAAGAGTTAAAGGCACATTAAACCATTTACTATTAGAAGGCGATGCAGGTGTAGACTCAGTCGGTAAAAAGACAAAAACAAAAAGTCAACACAGTAGTCAGCTGTATCTGGCTAGTAACTATAAACAGAAATATATGAGGGCGCACTGGTACCAGATTTAAGTGTGGGCTTGTTTGGCTTCCTACATCGATTTTATGCCCAGGTGGCTGGGCGTTAGTCTAACCACAAAGAAGCCGTTATCAGCTATGATAACATCTGGACAACTACCTTCAAATAAACACTGAACTACCTAGATCCCCATCCACCACTAGCTTGGCAAAATAACGGCCACTTAACTTAAGCACGGTATTAAAACCTTTGATCCACTTCATTAGACGTTGGTTCTCTGCCAAGAGAAGGTGGGGGGCAGCGAGAGTAGAAACTCTGAAGGTTTATGAAAACGATCTGATGAGCAGAAAGACATTGAACTCGCAAAACAAAGAGATGGTTTGGAACCTAACCAAAACTGAACTCACTGGGCCACAAGAAGGCCATGTCTGACCAAGTCAGTGGTTTCATGAGCGTGCTCAGCCGTGTCAGACTCTGTCACCCCGTGGACTGCAGCCCGCCAGGCTCCTCTGTCCGTGGAATTCTCCAGGCAAGAACGCTGGTTGCCATTCTCTTCTCTGGGGGTGGGGTGTCTTTCCCACCCAGGGGTCCAACCCGGGTCTCCTGCATTGCAGGCAGATTCTTCCCAGTCTGAGCCACCGGGGAAGCCCGGGGGCTTCCCTAATACAGCAACTTTGGAAGTGAGTCCTGCCCTTCAGTAAAAAGGAGCATTTTCACAGAAATCCTCTAACTGGCATAAAGTGGAGAGTCTTTAGGTCACTTTAGAAACTGTGAGGAATTCTGAAATGTGCTCTACAGGCTACAATGCACAAAACCATTCATCGTCAGGGGTCACGCGAAGCCCTCGCGCCCTCAATGCCGCTTCCCCCAAGGCTCTCAAGCGGGCGCGGCGCCTTCTGGAGGCCGGAGGCGGGGAGCCGGGACGCGGCTTCTGAAGCGACTCTCGGCCTTGCTGACAGACTGCTGAGCCTGCGAGACCCTCGCGGCACGTCCTCGAACGCTCCGCGATTACGCTAAGCCGCCCGCGGGGGCGCGGGGGGCATGAAGCGGGGTCCCGGCGCTGCAAGCCTCCTGGACCGGGGCAGCGGCGGCCGGAAAGCGCGGGGCGCACGCGGCGTGCGGCCCGGCGGGCGCGGCCCCTGCAGCCACCCTGGGAGCCCGGAGCCGGCCAGGCCGGGGCCCCACGCGGCCGGAGGCTTAGGCGGCCGGGCCGCGGGGAGGAAGGGGCCCGGGAGGCGCGCCCCGGCTCTTACCATGGCGCGGGCGGCTCGTCTTCCGGCGGCGGGACCGGCGCGCGGCGAGGGGCGGGGCCGGCTCGGGCGGGTTTGATTTTGGCGCCGACACCGCCCCGCGTGCGGAGCGGCGAGGGGGAGGAGGGGAAGACAGGCCAGCCCTCGCTCCTGCGGCGCGCAGCGACCCCTGGCGGCGGCGGCGAGCGGCCGCTCCGGTGGGCGGGGCCCACCCTGGGGGCGGGGCCTGCTCGGTCCCGCCCGTCCGCGTCCCGAGGCTGGCCGACAAGCTCTCGCAGCTGCTTCCGTTTTCCGTCCTCGGTGCTGAGTGTAATCCCGTTTTTTTTTTTCGAGAAAGTCTTGAGCCCTCGCCTTTGACGTCATTCTTCATTCAGCGGAAACCGCCCCAAGTTTGCCTTAAGAAACTGATTCCTTTTGGCCCCTGGGCAGGAAATACTGCCTCCGTCCATCCGGATTTGCCTGGTCTGGGGCGGATTTTATTTCCTCTTTTAATTTTATGCCCCAGTTTTTAGCGCTATCCACTACTTTTCCAGATTTAAAAAATCCACTTGTTTATGTTTGCCTTTCTTTTAGGGTTTTTTTTTTAAATACAAGAGAATGAATTTCAAATCAAAACAGTTAAAAATAGGCTACCTCACTACTTGACAAGGTGCCAGAAAATTAGCTCAGATTTTTCAGTTATTCTGAAAACTGTATTATCTTGAGCCATTTTAAAGTATGATGATTTCACTAGAAAGAAAGGAATTTGTTACTAAAATAGGAATTTGCATTGTAATAGGGAAGAACCTTTGAATCTTATTATAAATTGATAACTAAAGGGATGTTGCCTATAAGCTTAACTAGGTATAATGACTCATCTCTGGGAACCTAGCTTCCCAGGTAGTGAGCATTAAACTAGAATACCAATGTTAAGCTCACTGGAAACCTGACCAGATCCAGCTGTGAATGACTGCAAGAAGGAAGAAATTAACACACCCCTGGTGACTCTGTTTGCAGTGCAGGAGACCCAGGTTGGATCCCTGGGTCAGGCAGATCCCCTAGAGAAGGGGATGAATGGCAACCCATCCAGGATTCTTGCCTGGAGAAGTCCGTGGGCAGAGGAGCCTGGTGAACTACAGTTAATGGGGTCACAGAGTCAGGCATGACTGAGAGACTTTCCCGCTTTCCACAGGCTGATGGAAACCAGGAAGTGTTTGACTCTACTCCCTCTCCTTTTAGAAAAGGAACCTGAATTCTAACTAAGGCACGATTGGTCTTTGGGGCACAAGCCCACCATCTTCTCGGTTTGCTGGCTTTTTGAATAAAGTCATTTTATTGAATAAAGCCAATTTCTCGCCCCAACACATTGTCTCTTGATTGCTGGCATGTTGTGCAGTGAGCAGTATGAGCTTAGATTCAGTAACAGCATCTCCTGTTCCTTCTGATAGAAGAAGGATAAGGATAGATTGAATTACTTAGAGTTCCATTAATTTGGTTTTTCCTATTCGAGTTCAGTATAATTCTGTTGATGGTACATAAGATGATTTTAATAAAAGGCTATCCATTTAGTGTTTTAATATTAGTACTAGAAAATGTATAATTAATGCACCATACCCTAGATTTTTCAAGGGGCTTCCTAGGTGGTACAGTGATAAAGAATCCACCCACCAATGCAGGAGACACAAGAGATGCAGTTTCGATCCCTGGGTGGAGAAGATCCCCTGGAGGAGGAAATGGCAACCTGCTCCAGTATTCTTGCCTGGAATCCCATGGACAGAGAAGCCTGGTGGTCTACAGTCCATGGGGTCACACAGAGCTGGACATAGGACTGAGCACACAGGCACGCACAGTGACCCTAGATTTCTCATGCCTTGCTCGAGATACAGTGGAAATAAGTACGTCAGTAAAAATTAAAGTGATATTTAAGACAAATATTAAGCAATTATACTGGGGTTTATATAAAGTTGTCAGAATAAAGGTGGCATTTGTGGGAAGATTTACCATATTAAAAAGCAGAGACATTACTTTGCCAACAGAGGTCCATCTAGTCAAGGCTATGGTTTTCCCAGTGGTCATGTATGGATATGAGAGTTGGACTATGAAGAAAGCTGAGTGCTGAAGAATTGATGCTTTTGAACTGTGGTGTTGGAGAAGACTCTTGAGAGTCCCTTGGACTGCAAGGAGATCCAACCAGTCCATCCTAAAGGAAATCAGTCCTGAATATCATTGGAAGGACTGGGGTGTTGAAGCTGAAACTCCAATACTTTGGCCACCTGATGTGAAGAGCTGACTCATTTGAAAAGACCCTGATGCTGGGAAAGATTGAAGGTGGGAGAAGGGGACAGAGGATGAGATGGTTGGATGGCATCACTGACTCAGTGGACATCAGTTTGAGTAAACTCTGGGAGTTGGTGATGGACAGGCAGGCCTGGCACGCTGCAGTTCATGGGGTCACAAAGTCTGATACGACTGAGTGGCTGAACTAAACTGAACTTAACCTTATCTGCTCCCAGACTGCCATACCTTCTGTTCCATCAAGAACAGCCTTTCTTGGGAATTCCTCTTTGGTCCAGGAAGATTAGGACTTAGCGCTTTCACTGCCATGGCCTGGGTTCAATCCCTAGTCAGGGAAGTAAGATCCCACAAGCCATTCCCATCCTTCCATCTTTTAAATGCTCAGGTAGGCCTCCGAGTCTTTTTCTCTCTGCTTCCTCACACCTCCCCACAAGAAGGATCTCTGTACAGTTTTATCACAGCACCCCGATTCACTTTGTAATTATTTACTTGGACTGCTGCTGGTAAGTCGCTTCAGTCGTGTCCAACTCTGTGACCCCCATAGACGGCAGCCCACCAGGCTCCCCCGTCCCTGGGATTCTCCAGGCAAGAAGACTCGAGTGGGTTGCCATTGCCTTCTCCAACGCATGAAAGTGAAAAGTGAAAGTGAAGTCGCTCAGTTGTGTCTGACTGTTCGCGACCCCATGGACTGTAGCCTACCAGGCTCCTCTGTCCATGGGATTTTCCAGGCAAGAGTACTGGAGTGGGGTGCCAGTGCCTTCTCCATATTGGTGTTTTACAAAACCTTTAAGCACACATTAATTTCATTTTAAAAAATGTGAATATCTACTGCCTGCAGAGTATGTGAGGATGAACCACTCCTTCCAGTGTGGCCTTTCTGTTTCAGTCAGTGCTGCCCTTCCACCTGGGTGACTGCCACTTGCCCTAGACCGTACTCTGTAGAGGGGCATGTTGGCCCCACTCCAGCCACATCACTCCCAAGGCCAAGGAGTGTGCAGGCCCAAAGGGACATGCCCATCTTTTACCCACAGCCTTTCTTCTAGACCAGGAATCTGATGGTGGTTTAGTCACTAAGTCATGTCCGACTCTTGTGACCCCACCGATTGCAGCCTACCAGGCTCCTCTGTTGGTGGAATTTCCCAGGCAAGAATACTGGAGTGTGTTGGTATTTCCTTCTCCAGGGGATCTTCGCAACCCAGGTATCGAACCCAGGTTTCCTGCGTTGCAGGCAGATTCTTTACCGACTGAGCTACCAGGGAATCCCTACAGGAACCTGGGGAACTCAGTATTCCTTGCCTGTCTAGGTTTGAGTTCCCGGAAGAACAGAGCCTGCAGCAGCGATGTGCTGAAACAGGCACACCTCTTTATCATGCTTCGCTGCATTGCACGTAGCAGACACTGTGTTTTGTACACATTGAAGGTTTGTGTCAACTCTGTCGAGCAAGTCTATTAGCACCATTTTCCCAACAGCATTTGGTCATTTTGTGTCTCTATTGCACATTTGGGTAATTCTTCCAATATTTCAAACTTTTTCATCATTATTATCTCTCTTATGGTGACCTGTAATCATTGAAGCTACTATTGTGAATTGTTTCAGGACACTATGAACCATGCCCATATAAGGCAGAGGACTTAATTGATATGTGCTGTGTGTGTTCTGACTGCTCCACCGACCAACTGGCCATTTCCCCATCTTTCTGTCTCCCCTTAGAGCTCTGTATTCCCTCAGACAAAACAATATTGAAGCTAGGCCAGTTCCTAACCTTAAAATGGCTTCTAAGTGTTCAAGTGAAAGGAAAAGTCACATGTCTTTCACTTTAAATCAAAAGCTAGAAATGATTAAACTTAGTGAGGAAGGCATGTCGGGAGCAGGGACAGGCTGAAACTAAGCTCTCCTTCACCAAACAGCCAAGTTGTGGGTGCAAAGAAAAATTTCTTGAAGGAAATGAAAAGTGCTACTCCAGTGAACACGTGAACGATGAGGAAGCCGAACAGCCTTCTTGATGATGTGGAGAAAGTCTGAGGGATCCGGAGAGACAACCAAAGCAGCCACGTTCCCTAACGCCAAAGCCTAGTCTACGGCAAGGCTGTGAACCTCCTCAATCCCCTGAAGGCTGAGAGAGGCGACAAAGCTGCAGAGGAAAAGTCTGAAGCTGCCGAGGCTGGTTCATGAGGTTCAAGGAAAGAAGCTGCCTCCTAACACCAGTGCGAGGTGAAGCAGCCAGTGCTAATCAGAAGCTTCGGCCAGTTATCCAGAAGACCAAGCTAAGATAGTTAACGAAGGTGGCTCCACTAAACGAGTAGTCAGTGTAGAGAAAACAGCCTTCCATTAGGAGATTCCACTAGGACTTTCATAGCTAGAGAGAAGTCAATGCCTGGCTTCAAGGGACAGGCCGACACTCTTATTAGGGGCTAATGCAGCTTGTGACTTTAAGTCAAAGCCAGTGCTCACCCACCATTCTGAAAATTCTAGGGCCCTCAAGAATCATGCTCGATCTGCTATGCCTCTTCTCTATAAATGGAAGAACAAAGCCTGGATAACAGCACATCTGTTTGCAACATGGTTTAACTGAATATGTTAAACCCACTGTTGAGACCTACTGCTCAGAAAAAATATTATTTCAAGATATTACAGCTCATTGACAATGTACCTGGTCACCCAAGAATTCTGATGGAGATGTACAATGAGATTAATGTTTTTATGCCTGCTAATACAACATCCATTCTGCAGTCCATGGACCAAAGAGTAGTTTCTATAATACTTTTAAGCATTGTTAAGAAATACATTTTGGAAGGCCATAGTTGCCATAGGCAGTGATTTCTGTGGTGTATCTGGGCAAAGTCAATTGAAAACCTTCTAGAAAAGATTCACCATTCTAGATGCCACTAAGAGCATGTGTGATTTATGGGAAGAGGTCAAAATATCAACAATAAGAGGAGTTTGAGAAAAGTTGATTCCAACTCTCCTGTATGACTTTGAGGGGTTTAAGCCTTCAGTGGAGGAAGGCACTGCAAATGTGCTGGAAACTCTAACTTTGAGCTAGAGTTCAAAGTGGAGCCTGAAGATGTGATGGCATTGCTGCAATCTCATGATACAATTTGAAGGGATGAGGAGTTGCTTCTTATGGATGAGTAAAAAAAGTAGTTTCTTGAGATGGAATCTACTTCTGGTGAAGATGCTGTGAAGACTGCTGAAACAACAGCAAAGGGCTTAGAACATTACACAAACTTAGCTGATCAAGCAGTAGCAGGGTTTGAGAGGACTGGCTCCAATCTTGAAAGGGGTTTTCTGTGAGTAAAATGCTCTCAAACAGCACCGCATGCCACAGAGAAATCATTCATGAGAGAATCAATGCAGCAAACTTCACCGTCTTATTTCAAGAAACTGCCACCGCCACCCCAACCTTCAGTGACGACCACCCTGATCAGTCAGCAGCCACCACCCTGGAGGCAAGATCTTCCACCAGCAGCAAGACTGCAGCTCGTTGAAGGCTCAGGTGACGGCTAGCATTTTTTCTTAAAAAATTATTAAAGTATTTTTAAAATTATGGTATGTATATTCTTTTTTAAGACATAATTCTACTTCACACTTAATAGGCTACAGTATAGTATAAACATAACTTTTCTCAGCACTGGAAAACCAAAAATTGCATATGACTTGATGATTCATTTGGGAGTGAGGAAACAGTGAAGATGAGACAGGAGAGGAGGAAAGGTGTGTATATTTCCACTAGAGGTATGTACATTTCTCTGGCATTTAAAAATCTTTTCAAACTCATCTTTTTTTTCTTTTTCCCAAGAGAATGGAAGTTTGTGGAAGTCTCAGGTGAACACAGAGGAGACAGCTTGTCCGCACCCAACATGTGAAAACTTGGACTTTCCATCATGGTTATTGACATTTCTTTTACGGCACCTACCTTAATTTGTTCTGTACTATAGGTATTAATGCTCTTTGAATCCTTCCATCTGGGATATAAACTCCTTGAAAACAGGGACACTAACTCTTTCAGCCCTGCCTCGTCTCTCATCGTGTTTTCTCGAGCATTGTCTAGCCTCACGATACTGAACTATTAGTTCTCCCCTGGAGAGCTTGCTCTCTTGCCCTCTTTTAGCAAGCCAGGGTTGGCGGTCCTCACTAACGCCTCTCTGCCTTCTCCCTGGGTGAGTTAATAGTTGCTAGCATCCTTCGCCCTTCTCAACAGCCCACCATCCTCCGTTCTCAGGGGGGTGATGACTGGGCATGTGAAGCAAGTCAGTCATGGTGGGAGCCTCAGGTGTATGTGAGCGTCCTCACGCACCTGGTGAATATCCCTCTGCCCCAGGGACTGTGACATTACGTAGCAAATAAACACCACCACAGACTGAAACAGACACCACAGAAAGAAGGGGAAAGTCTTTCCATTCTTTTGAATGAGGGGTCCTACATTTTCATTTTGTACCAGGCATCATAAATTATGTAGCCAGCTCTGTACATATTCATTTAAGTCTCATTCCAGTAGGATAAAGCTTCATGGGAACTGGGACCTTTTTTTTTTTTTTTTTTTTTGGTTTACTGCTATTCCCTAGTAGCTAGAATGGGACCCTAGACTCAGTAAACATTTGCTAATGAAGGTGCATAAAAGCAGTTCATAATGTTGTAATTACCTGGTCTAGTTCAACAACCACCATGGAAGCTCTTAGAGACTACACGTCTTATTATTTGTCCTAACAGCCCTTACACACAGCCCAAAGCCGAGTATCCACAGGTGCACAGGCATTTGTTCAGACCACAGCAGCGAAAAAGAGGCAGGAGGCGGGCTGAGGACAGACTGTGATCTGCCCGTCCTCTTATCCTACGCATGGAGGCGATGGCACCCCACTCCAGTACCTCTGCCCGGAAAATCCCATGGATGGAGGAGCCCAGTAGGCTACAGTCCATGGGGTTGCAAAGAGTTGGACATGGCTGAGCGCGACTTCACTTTCCCTTTTCACTTTATCCTAGGCAATAACAAACCGCACCTTTAATTGCACCTTCTGTCTGCTCTGGAAAGTGGCGTCTTTGGCTTTATATGAACCAAGATTATGGGTATAATCTGAGATATACTAAAGCCTGGGCAAGTGCCTCACTCACCTCCAAAGAGCCCACAACCACAGCCTCCTACTTGGTTAAATGGAAAGAATAAGTGAAAAACAGAATTAGGTGTCAATAATACTAATGTTCACAATTACTAGTCAGCAGTGTAACGTTTGGTCTTTTTCTCATTTTTATTGTTTCATCTCTCCTTCCCAGACTAACTCAGGTCACCTCTTTCAGACTTTCCATCTGTTATGGAAATTTAACCCTCCAAGAAGTAAAACAAAGAAGTTTTTGTAGTGTTCCTCTATCTTTAACAAAGGCTACTCTGATCATAACAACTTTTAGTGTTCATCTTATCACACAAAATATAAATCATGGACTTAATGAAAAACCGAAAAGCCTATAAATAAATCAGGAAAAATGCTGCATGCATATGTTTAAACCAGTGACTTATCATCAATGAAGACAGACAAGAGTCCTTCAAAAGAGAACAAATGAATAGCATCAAGTTCATACACTGCTCAAGACTGAGCGCTTACCTATTCCCAGGCCTTGTGGGGCACCACAGGTCAGATGGGATGGAATTCCCAAGGTGGGGCAGAAAGACCTCGGGTTTACCTCCTCTCAAGGGCGCACCAAAATCACAACTCTGTAAGCACTAAGCACTACTGCTGGACAGACGGAAACCCACCAGAAAAGATCCTCTACAACTAAAGAAATACAGCAGGAACTCAGAGGGAACTGTGAGGCAGGTAGGAGGCGCAGAGTTGCGATTCAGTCAAGACTCCCACCCCTGGCTGGGTGACCTACACACAAGAGAATAATGGTTGCAGAGGTTCTCTCAAAGGTCTGACCCCTAGCTTGAGTTTCCCAGCCCAGGGGTCCTGCGTCGGGGAGATAACCCCTCAGTATTTGGCCTTGAAGGCCAGTAGGGCTTACTTTTGGGAGACCCAGAGGACTGAGGGACATAGAGATTCTACTCTTAAAAGGTACACACAAAATCTCACATGCTTCAGGACCCACAGAAGAAGGTTAGACCCACCTGCTAATCTTGGAGAGTCTCTTTAGAGACGCAGGAGGCAGCTGGAGCTCACTCTCGACTCACAGACACTGGTGGCAGCCTTTTGGGAAACTCAGTCTACCACAAAGACACTGGAGCCGGCAAACGCCATTTTGGAGTCCTTCTTCAGCCTATTATCCGTAAGACCCACTCTGCAACCACTGACCAGCCTGGAGGCACCAGTGCTGGGGCACGTAAGGTGAAGTGACTAACTGGGAAGGGACACAGCCCCATCCAATAGCAGAGAGGCAGCCTTAAGAATCCCTGAGCCCACAGCCCTCTCTGGACATGGCCTTGCCCACCAGAAGGCTGAAGACCCAGCATCGCAAACCAGGACACGGACATTAGACCTGGAACCCGCAGGGCCCTGCAGCCAGAGAATCCTAGGACCAAGCTCTGCCCACCAGCAGGCAGGTGCCAGTCCCACAGTCTGCTGGGCCCTGTGTCCACCCGCTAGTAAGCTGCTCCAGCCTCAGACCAGCCTCACCCACCACAGGGGGAACACCAGTCCTGCGGCCTGCCATGACAGGCCCCAGTCAACATGTCAGCACCAGACCTGGGCCTGAGGGAGGGGGGCCGTCTTGCCCACCAGCAGGCCAACACAAACTCTGGAACACCCTAGACCCCATAGTCAGTTGTGGCAAGAACTGGCCCCACCTACCAGTTATATTACACCAGCTCTGGGACCCATGTGTCCTGCAGCCAGACCCCAGGACCAAGCTCCCTCACAGACCAATTACCATTACCAAAATGAATCAGTTAAAAAACAAAACCCAAAAAACCCCCAAACCTCCCAACAACCAAAAGTCTAGGACCAGATGGCTTTACAGGTGAATTCTACCACACATTTAGAGAATGTTCTGAAATTATTCCAAAATATTGCAGAGGAAGAAAAGCTTTCTGAACTCATGCTACAAGGCCAGCAGCATCCTGAAACCAAAACCAGACAAAGATTTCACAAAAGAAGAAAATTATAGGTCAATCCTACTACCCACTCCAGTATTCCTGCCTGGAAAATTCCATGGACAGAGGAGCCTGGTGGGCTACAGTCCACGGGGTTGCAATGAGTCGGACACGACTAAAGCAACTTAACATGTATGCATTACTGAGGAACACAGGTGCAAAAATCCTCAACAAAGTCTTAGCAAGCTGAATTTAATCATACATTGAAAGAACCATACACCGTGATCAAGTGGGATTTATCCCAAGGCTGCAAGGATGGTTCAACATCCACAAATCAAGAACAGAAATTATATAATGATCTCTACAGGTGCAGCTTTTGACAAAAATCAACATCAATTTATAATAAAAACTCTCAACAAAATGGGTATAGAGGGGCTATACCTCAACATATAAAAGACTACATGTGGTAAGCCCACAGCTAACATTATACTTAATATGCTCAACAATGGAAAGCTGAAAGCGTTTCCTCAAAGATCAGGAAAAAAAACCAACGATGACTGCTCTGATCACTTTTATTCAACATAGTATTGGGTAGCCACAGCAGTCAGACCAGAAAAAGGAATAAAAGGAATCCAAACTGGAAAGTAATTAAAAGCATCACTGTTTGCAGGCCACATGATGCCAGAACACAGACCACCTTCAAGACGCCACCACAAAAGTACCAGCACTAACAACTTAATTCAGTAAAGCTGCAGGGCACAAAACGAACATACAGAAATCTGCTGCACTTCTAGATACCGACAACAGACTATCAGAAAGAGAACCTAAGAAAACCGTCCCATTCACTAAACCTTTTCTCGCTAGTATGAACAGTTTGCTTAAGGTACTGATATCTTCCACATGTTCTAAAATGTACCTTCACTTTCCTTCACTGAGAGAGAACAACAGGTTAAATAAATGAACGTTCAGCCTAGAAATGGAGAAAACAAGCTTTATTATAATGATTTGAGATTTTGTGCATGGTAAGGATATACACATGAATCTTGTTTCTCCTATGTTTCAAGACAGAATTAATTTAAAGATTTATTGTAGACTAAAGCATCCAAAATACTGCAGTACATACGTAGCTACGAACATACAGACACTTTGATGCACAGCGCTTATTCTCTTCTTTAAATAGGCAGTCAGCATTTTGATTCATAAAAGAACAATCGATGAGAATATATCAGTACCAATGTCAAAGAGCGCAAGATTTAGTGTTCTATACACAAAATATATGAAACAGACCTATAAAGGTGGAATGTACAAGATTTTAAAAGAAAAAAAAAGGAAACAAAAATCCCTCATACTCATACATAGGATTGAAAGGCTATAGAACTGAAAATGATATAAAGAATTCTAAGAATATACTCTTTTGATGACCGAACATTCCCATGTCATAAAGCAAAAACATTTTAAGGCTGTGTTGCTTTCAAAAGTTACTGGAAGTGCTGTACATTCATTGGAACAACATAGCCAATTTATTCATCTATCTTAGAATAGTAATAGCTTCCATACATTCTCCACAAACAGACTATACAATCACTGCCACACAATTCATCTTCAGAAAGTTTAAGATTAACATCATGATTTGTAGCTTACTGTCACTTAAAACAAAACAAAAAATTATTTATTTATACCAAACAAATCTTTAATGGGCACTTAGTTTCCTTTATGGCAATGCTAGATTCCTAGTTATCAAAAATATTAAAATAATTGTAAGTTTAAAACCCTGTAACATTTACAGAATGCAACAATATCACGACTTTCAATTTTAAGCAAAATTAAACAATGTTTGCAGCAAATACCTTCAATTTTATCTTACCTGGAAATGTCTTACTTTTAAATTATTAAACTAAAAATATTCCTCCCTTTTTCAGAAGCTGGTGAATAAGGAGGATACTGTACAGTTCAAATGTACACAAAGATTTTTTCCATCTGAAGTAATCTGCAGATTACCTGATGTTTATTTGCTATTTCCTCCAATTAACTTAGGTATTACCAAAGCATTTATGTGACCCCTTTAGTGTTAAGGATCCACAGACACTTGCTAGCATACTGCTATTCCAGTTAACTCCCTTAGTACATACCCTGTATATTTAGTAGTAGAAGCAAGTGTATTCTAGTTGCATGGACCTGTTAGTATTTATTTGCCTCAAATCTAGTCAAAGAGTAAATTAAAAGAAGGTAACCTGGGGACTTTAGTTACCGGAGACTAAAGTTTGGTCAAGATACTAAGAACCATTTTTTTTTTTTTTTTAATGGCTAAGTGTCATAAAGGCTTTTTATTCATTTGTTTCTAAGTGGTCAAGTGACTCCACCCACCTCCCCATGTCCAGCAGGGGAGGTCTGTATTGGAGATACAGTTACTAATATCTGTAACTGGGGAGGGAATGCATCATCACCGACCATTACATTCTAACTGGCAACATTTTGCCGTGAGTGCCCAGGGGAAATTTGAATGGGTAGTTTTTCAGTGCTACTTATCATGAATGTATGACAGGTTCTGTACACGTGACAAACAGAAATCAAACAATAATGGTAGAACAGAAACAAAAAGTCACTTATTTTAATATCCTTCTCAGTTTACTAGAAACCACTTAGAATGTGACAAAACTCCATTTAAATCTTGTCTGTTCATCCTATCAGCAGCACTTTTCCCCCTAAAATATGCTTACCAAGAAATACAGTAAATGCACATATGTATCCAAATTTGAAACGTTATCTATACTTTAGCATATGCGACTGTATTTATTTTGGGGAAATATAGTGTTTCCTGGAGTGCCCGTAGCATGTGTTAGGAACAGGTAGTGGGACAGGTCTGAATCAAAGTATCTCTTCTTTTATTCCAGTTTCGTTCCAATATTGACATGTAAAAAAATCAGCTTTGTGTTCCTTCTATTAAGATAGCCAGTCTAATACATTATGATGGCTGGTTAATTTCTAAATTCACAAGTATAATTTGAATGTGCAAAAAACCCCTTTAAGTAAACGAGCCTTAAGATCCGTGGCCTATGACAGAGTCTACAGAGGAAGCTACTTTCACTGGTGAAAATAAACTGAAATTAATTTAACCAGTTTAAAACCTTTCCTTTTAAACATTTCAGGAATTATCGAGTCTAGCTTATCTTTTATGCAGAAGGTTAGTTAATGGTAAAATGACATTCCCACCCTAGAGTGTAAGCTCCAAAGGGGCAGGGGGCTTTGTTTGTTTTATCCATTACTTTCTCCCCAGTGCCTTGAATAGCCTCTGGCACCCAGGAAATGCTCATTAAACATCAGTGTTCAAATTCAAAGACTCATTTCACCACTGACTTTAGGAAAAAAGAAACATCACATTCACATAGTTATACATGTGGGAAATGTTTTTTCATAGTACAGTTTTAAGGTGCTTTTAGTGAAAAAGGTCCCCAAGTCATTATCGAAAATGCCAAACACAACATCTATTTGGTAGAACTGAGTAGAAAATCAAACAGTGGAAATACACCACATCTTATTTTACAGAATCAGATTTGACTAAATTATTCTTACCATTTCTCAAAATGCATTTATACTTAAATGTAAATCAAGTTCAACTTTGTTTCTTTCGACCTGTTTTTCGTTTTGCTTTTGAAAGCACAGAAGGCCATTTTCTGACTAGCAGTCAGCCGATACCAGCATTCCTGGAAAATGGCAAAAATGACATCTGCTTTAGGGCTTGCTCTATGAGGACGGCTTTAAACGGTGCAGTTTTGAGGAATGTGCTGAAGCTGCTTCTGTCTTTCAGAGTGCTGCCTATTTCAATACACCAAAGGTTCAGCTAAATATATATATATGATACATTCTACCTTACCCTAATCATGTATACATAGTCCTTTAATGCCTCTACTAGTCATTAGACAATGATAAATAACCATAACATGCCCTTACCTGTAATGCTCTCGCGATAACACGACTTTGGTAACACTTGCTTTCTAAGGGGAAACCACTGATCAATCAATCACATGCCTTTGGTTGACACCACCCGTCCTCCAAAGGGCTCCTTATGGCTCTCTGTCCTAGGATACTGGTGTCCTACTACATGTGCTGACATTTTGCAAGAGGTAAAGCTTTCGCATTCGTGAAGTGGAAGAGGAGAGACACGTGTGAGAACACGGCACAGAAAATGTGACTGACTTTTCCTTGGTTACATTCCAGTGCATTAACCTGGAGTTAACGGGCGTTGGTTTACCAAAAGGTAACATTACTGTTGTAAAATGCCTTTCAAAGTATCAGGAATTTCAGGCTTCCCTGAAATTGAACTGAAAATGAACTTTGTTTTTAGATACCAGGTGAGCAGGAGAGAGGTGAAAAGAACACATGAAGATCTTTGATCAAACTCAGAAAGGGTGGGAAATTTGCATTGATTTTTTAAGTGCTAAACTCAAGAGGCTTGCTAATCCCAGCTGGGAGGATTTTGTAAGACAGCTTTCGTTTTTTCCCAAAGTAATGTTATATATAGTTACTGATAAACAAAAAATGTCACAAGAGTAATATCTACTGTAAAAGTGAGGTTAGAAGATCCCCTGGGTCTTGTGACCAAGGTTAAATAAAGTATATAACTATAACAGATTTTGTTTTCATCTTGTTTTTGGAAGCTCTGCACAAAAGCTATCACTCACAGGATTAACAAATGCCTTTAAATATTCTAGTTGTTTTTTTAATGCTTGTTTGATTTGCAAAATTAAACTACATAAATCCCTGTCCTATGTGCCATAGTTCACAGGTGTAAAACTTTGCAGTTTTTATAGATTCAGTAGAAGAGATTTCTTTTTTTTTTTTTTTAACTCTAAACATGGATTATGGAAATCAGATATGCAGTTTTTAAGGAAATTGTTACATTCAGAAATAACCTTGGAAAGTTCACCGATGATTCCTTCTAGCAAGAAAAGTCTAGTATCATCTGGTCCTGCGTCAGGAAATCCATTCCAGTTTACGGTGTAAGATCTTCGTAAGGGGGTGTCCAGTCGCCCACTGTTACTGTAAGTACCGGTAGACCTTGAAACAGTGGTTTCCAGAGTCTGCAACCACCACGTGGCCGTCTGAAGTTAGGGCCAGGCCCTGGGGGCCATAGAGTGGATCAGCAGACGTGTTAATGTAGGACAGAAACGATCCACTTCCATCAAAAACCTGAAAACATAAAGTCAGAGTGCGACAGAAGTTAGAGTAACAGGAAGAGGCCGAAGTTAGGAAACCTCTGATGCTGGCGTTTCGCACCTGGAAGCACGGGTGCAGCCCCCAGGCTTGTTTAGGCAGCACTCACCCACAGCTCACCATGCCTGCTCCCCGTTCACTCTCTGTGCCCCAGGGGCACGGACAAGGCACGCACCCCCAGCCAGAGGACCCTGCTTACACGCTCACAGAGGTCCCATGTGAGGGGAATGGCTCTGGATGGGGCCTGAGGAACAAACCACCCTTCTGTCTCACTCTGAGCTTTCACTTCTCCCCTTCCAGCCTCACTATCTTCTTTTATTCCCAAGCACAAGAGGGAAAAATTGGCAACTAGACCACAGAAGAATGTCCTGAGTCAACGTGCATCAAGAAAATGGAGATTTTTTTTTTTCATTTTTGGAAAAGAGTAAGTTATACCAAGTCAATGGTTCAACACGTACATTTGGACAGAAAGTGGTCTTTCTTGGTCAGTAAGCTTCTGCTATGACGAAATAAAAAGAACTCTTTTCCTTCCCAGGCCCAGGCTGCTTTCTTCTGGCTTATAGGGTGTTTCAAAAGGCAGGTGTGATGAGGGCCACAGTGCAAACAGCTGATCATCTGTGGCCCTATACAGCAGCCTGCCTCCTGACTGTAGCCCCCTGTCTGCTTCTGGCTTCCCATCAGATACAGAACACCTTTTCCAAAAGTAGATGTCCACTGGGATAATTAAGCAAGATTAATACCCTGGAGAAATTACAAGTATACAGTGTTACATTTAAAGTCTTGACCCCTTTCCTGAGAAGAGGACATCCATCATCAGATTCAACTGCCGAACACTGCTGTTCTCAGAGCGACTTGGGATGCTCCCTGCTTTGCCCAGAGCACCCTGGGTTGACTTGTTTCTATTCCACCTTCCTTAGTTTGGCACTTCTGGTTAGACTATTTACAGCCTAATTACCTAACCAATGAACAAATGGAAAACATTCCAGTTTGGGGGACTTCACTTTCAACAAACAGCGATCACTCTAAACAAACAAATCCATCTACCTGGATCCTGCTGTTCCCCCAGTCGGCTACAATGATGTTTCCATTTGAATCCACCGCTACGCCTGTGGGAGCATTAAACTGCCCGTTTCCTTCTCCATTTGAGCCAAACTTCAACATGAATTCGCCTTCCTGATTAAACACCTGTATGAGATATTTTTAAATTATTTTAAACTAAAATAGTTAAGCCAACATTCTTGTTTTTAAAAAATGTCTGATCAGGTTATTTAGGACATTCTTCAAAAAGGAGCAGTTTACAAACTAGACCCCGCATATCACTTGTGGTTCCCAAATTTACCATCTAAATCTGATTTACTATTTGTTAAACCACTTCTTTTTCTAGCTTATATTTGGTTGTATTATTATGTGAAAAATACTTTTGTTATAAATTATCAAAAATATACAAATATAAGGTAGTATGAGTAAGTAGAGATGTAATTTCCAAACACATCATTCTTTTTGCATTTAAATAAATATCTAATTTCAAGAATAGGAATTGTATTTCTAACAGGATGGACAATCGCTCAAAGTTGAATCAGAAAGTAAGAGCTTTTTGTTACGCCAGATATTCAGAATTCACTACCATTTTACTACGTCAACATGAGAAGAAATGCGGCTGGACCACACATTTATAGCAAGGAAAATCCAAGTGAGTATGTGCGTGCGTGTGTGTGTGTGTGTGTGTGTGTGTGTGTGTGTGTGTGTGTGTGTGATGGCAGCAACTGAGGAATAAGAAAATGGCTTTTTAAAATAGATTTTCTCAGAATATTTTAGTTAGAATAGATAGCCATAAGCTTTGATGAATACAGCCCATGAGAGAAGGAGGATGATGGAAGAGGGAGCTAAACAAAACTGCAGAATTCTCAAAGTCTCTAATATCTGATACGGCCAAGCACTGGACTATTGTGGTTAATTAAATATTCTTGGTTTTTCCAGTGGTCATGTATGGATGTGAGAGTTGGACTGTGAAGAAGGCTGAGCGCCGAAGAATTGATGCTTTTGAACTGTGGTTTTGGAGAAGACTCTTGAGAGTCCCCTGGACTGCAAGGAGATCCAACCAGTCCCTCCTGAAGGAGATCAACCCTGGGATTTCTTTGGAGGGACTGATGCTGAAGCTGAAACTCCAGTACTTTGGCCACCTCATGCGAAGAGTTGATTCACTGGAAAAGACTCTGATGCTGGGAGGGATTGGGGGCAGGAGGAGAAGGGGATGACAGAGGATGAGATGGTTGGATGGCATCATGGACTCGATGGACGTGAGTCTGAGTGAACTCCGGGCGTTGGTGATGGACAGGGAGGCCTGGCGTGCTGCGATTCATGGGGTCACAAAGAGTCAGACACGACTGAGCTACTGAACTGAACTGAAATATTCTTATTAATAGTGTTACAGTATATGTACCAACTGTAGATTACTCAGATTACTAACACTGAGAGAATTAGCATTTTCATATGTGTTTAATGATAAGACTAGCAAGCATAACTTTATCTTGAAGATCTGGTTTTGAAACACGCTCAGGATATTCTCTTATGCCTTCATTGCCACGTGACACAGGCAGAAACGCTCACTGACCAGTCAGACAGTGTCGTATGCAAGGCACCCATGAGAGTGAGGTTTCTGAAACGAGGACCTGAGAGAGGCCACCAAGCCTGAGCACACGTCTCATCTGAAGGTGCTTTCAGAGCCTTTTAGAGATTCTCTTACTGCCATCTCTGTGGTCATGAAAGAGTAAAATGATGCTATTTCTTTTAGTTTCTTATGATGGGGAAGGGAGACGCTTCCAACTCTAAAGCCTAAATTTTCTTTAAGGTAAAATAAAAAAGTCGTGACCGCTTTCTGAATTAGTTACATGCTTGCCAAGTAAATAAGCTACCTCTTTGGTTCTTTGAAAGGACAGAGACAAGAGTCAACTTTTACTAAGATGTCGTGTCTTTGAAATCTTTTCTGATTCTTTTTATCTCCTTCACATAATTTTGGGATTAACATGTACATACTACTATGTACAAAACAGATAATCAACAAGGATCTAATGCAGCACGGGGAATGCTACTCAATATTCTGTAATCAACTAAATGGGAAAAGAATCTGAAAAAGAAAAGCTGTGTATGTGTAAAAGATGTCTGTAATGTATAACCGAATAACCTTGCTGTACACCTGACGCTCATACAGTATCGTAAGTCACAATGCTGTTGTGGTTTAGCCGCTAAGTCATGTCCGACTCTTTGTGACCCCATGGACTACATAGCCCACCAGGCTCCTCTGTCCGTGGGATTTCCCAGGCAAGATTATTGGAGTGGGATTTCCTTTTTCAGGGGATCTTCTTGACCCAGGGATCAAACCTGTGTCTTTGGCTGGGCAGGGGGATTCTTTACCATTGGGTCCTATACTCCAATACAAAATAAAAATGAAAAAAAAAAAAAGCTATACAAATAATCATTTTGTCTGCTTATCTAAGTCAGTATGTCTTCCTTGACATAATTTGAACGGCTTACATGCTTCCGCTCCATTCTGAAATTATGAAGAAGGCTAATTTAATCTTGTTTTGCAATGAGGAAAATGTATATAGTGAAGGTAGCTAAAGAACCAATTAGCCCACTTGGTACCCCTGACCTATAGTTCAGGTTTTTATGTTTACCAACAGAGAAGGGACTCGAATCAAGAATTCTTGTTAACTGCTCATGTTATATAAAGAAAAAACGCCCAACTATTCCATAAAAGCTACATGACAACAACTGTCGAAGAGAAGAGAAAAATCAAAATGACTGTGTTTTTTCCTTCTCAATGAGAGAAAAATTGAGTTTAAGTAACTAAACTGCCTCTACAGTACTGAAAACCTGAAATGTTTTCACGATTTTAATGACTTTCAATTTCTCATATTTTCTATTTTTCCCACCTAAAATGTCATTTAATTATTTGTAACTTATTCAGATGACAGCATACTAACAGGCAGAAGTATGATTGAAATCATTTTTATAGTTTTCTTTTTTGATAAATTTTTACGATTTTGATGATAGTCCTTTTCTGATTTCAAAATTCTGTTCACCTCAACACCACCTCCACTTGGAAGTCTTCCCTGACAGTCTTAATTATGGAAATCTTCCTTTTTCTGGATATTTAGAGAACTTTGTGTGCACCTTTTTTTTTTTTTGTATTTTTTGGCCATTCAGTCCTGACCGGGGATTGAACTCACGCCCCCCGCACTGGAAGCGGCGTCTTAGCCACTGGACCCCCAGGGCAGTCCCTACATGTACCCATTCTTAAGAAAGGCATTTGTGGCTCTCTGCCTTGCATTTTGGCTATTACATATGTTTTCCTTCCTCCTACAGTGTTAGGCAGGACTGGTAAATAGGAATCCTCCCACTCACAGAGGCCAGCTGGCTCACACAGTTGCCTTGAGCAAAGGGAAAGGAGAAGCTCTGAGCCCCAGCTGTGCTCAGTGGAAAAGGGCAGCCTGGTCACCATCACGTCTTCTGCTGGGAGTGGTGGCACCTAGGCCCAGCCTCGCTGGCCCTGGCACCACTGAGACCTACATGGGTTTCCTTCTTCTTGCGCGCACAGCGGCTAAATGAAGGGCTGCTCTATAAAGAGAGTGGAGGGTAGGGGGTGTCGTGATGGCCCATGTTGTCCTTTTCGAGTTATGCTCGTCCACAGGACTGTGACAGCCCCCTGGGAGAATGGCCGCAGGCTGAGGCTCTGCTGCCACTCTGCTGTGTGCGTCCCTCATTCTCAAGAGACCTTCCCACCGTCCTCTTCCTCTTACCAAGCCTGGGCGGTGTGTGTGTATGTGGAGGAGGGGACGGACAGGGCCCTGCCACTCAGGCAGCCACTCCGGAGAGACCCATGGCAGGAAGCGGCCTTCTAAGGAAGCAGCAACGGTGGGCATCCTTCCCCTCAGCCTGCCCCAGCACCACTGTGCTCCCCTCTCTGCACGGGGACTTGGCGCCCATCTCCAAAGCACGAGGCCTTTCCATTTATCTAGCCAACTTCAAGACACCTTCTTCCAGGAAGAGCTGGGGAAAAGCAGCAGTGAAGAGGGTTCCTCTGGGTTAGAATCCCATCCCTATTTAGCTCTTCCAGTCATCCATGCTGGCAGACTGATATTTAGCTTTGAGTGCTCAATGGTCGTCTCTAAGCGCAAACTTTACTCACTGGCCTCCCCCATGCCGTCTTCTTACCCTCCCGCACATCTGCAATGCCTGACTTTAAAACACTGAAGGGAGCTTACTTACAAGGAGAACTTAATGTTACTCCTAGGATCAGTGCAAACCCGTATCACTTGATGTAAACAGAAGGTAACCCTAAAAACAGATAAAGAACTCGGAGAGGAAAAGTGTCTGCCAGGGCACTGCCCAGGCCACCCGACACGGCCTTCAAGCGGACCACACATTACACTCGGAGAAGCTTGGTCTAGAATGCTAGCAAGCGTTTTCTCATTCCTGTGAGTGAGTGAGACTCTGGTTTTGAACCACTCTATTTTCTCCTGATTTGCTCATAATAGAGGTCAAATCTTTCTCCCCACTTACCTAGTAAGAAAGATGTACTACAGTGTTTGGGGGAGGGGGAGGGAGCACCAAGTGTGTGAAAGGATGTATGAAGGACACTCTATGAACGGATGCCAGGGCTATTCCCTCCTCAAATCTGTTGTGGCGGCAGAGTTCTAATATCTACTTTTGTTTGTAAGGTCCTAGGTGCAGAAAACAGAAAAAAGTCATCTGTTTTAATTTATCAAATAGCCACAAAACATTAAGCTTCAGAAAGTTCTGCCTAAGTTCAAGCAATTGCTTTTTCAAATTTAATTTTCAAGTCATCTCCATTTACATCAGTTTCAAATGAAGACACTTATTGCCACAATGTTTTGTTCACTTTTCTGACTCTGCAAAGTCTGTGTGTCCAAATTAAAACCTACATCTTTCAGGAGAAGCAAAGATCTGCTCTTTTAGGTTACATCCCCTAGGTCCTATGTGTATACGCAAGTCTCGTGTTTTCTCCCAGACTGATTCCTGCATTAAAGCAGTTAAAAGTTAACAACAATTGATGTGTTTATAGTACCTTGACAGAGTGATTATGGAAATCTGTAACAATAATCTCATTATTGCTATTTACAGCTGCGAAATGGGGACCTGAAATAAAAATAAGAAAAAAATATGTGATAACCATAACAACGAAAATGATTACAACAACACAGTAGTTACAGAACTTCATATATTAACTTAGTTATTTAAGAAAAAACAAAGAACTATAGACTCGGTTCTTAAAAGGTCATTCAGCCAGACCTCTGGCTTCAGATAACACAGATTCGATAGCATTCTACACTTGTGGCTGTCTACTCTGCTTTCTTCCAAATCAAGCTGACTGTTCCAGCAGCCCTCATGGAGTGGAATGAGCAGTAAGCATCAGAATTCCTTCTCCACACTACCATCTGAAAGTCACCTCTGCCGGCTTCCCCGACAGTCACACGGGGCCCTCAGCTCCCACTGAAGAGAGACATGGTGACCCTTGGGAGCACCGAGGGGAAAATATCCAGCGTGTAATAATTTTTTTTCAAGTAGCTCAGAAACCCACACTTTATAATTTTGGGCGACATTCAGAATTTGGCAGAACTGGAGACAAAGCATAAAGAAAGACTATGCAAATTAAGGTGAAGCACCGAAAGCATCCTCCTCAAAAGAAAATAATCAACTGTTTTCAGCCTCTTCTTGCAGATGTAAAAAAAAAAATGAAATAAGCCTGTGACTGCAAAGTGGCACACCAAAGAGAAAAAAAAGAAACTGCCTTCCCTGTGTTGAGCAAATATTCTATACTCCTGGTCTCATATAATCACTTAGGTGAAAACTATTCTCATTCAGAAACTTTTAAATAAAGCAACAGTGAGGTGGAAACAGGAGGCTTTCCAAGGTTCCTCAAACATTTTCATTTAAAAACGATTTTATTCAATGTTAATATCTGAAGATTAGACTTCTGAGTTGCCACCAGTAAAAGCCACACATGGGCTGCAGTAGCACTTACTGCCGGTAGAGTCACTGAGAAGCATCTAACCATGCTTTCGCTTACATTCCATCCCCAGTGTCTTTCCCAAAGCTGGCAAACACACTGGGGATGAGGCGTCTTCAACATGCTCCAACATCATGCAACTGTGAGCAGAAGAAGCATAAAAAAGGGGGTTTACATATTACCATCGAGTGTACCTGCAAACTGCCTGTCCCCATTGCCTCGGCTACCAAACCTGGTGACTATTTTCCCGTTTGGTTGGAAGATGAAGACGCAGCACGCTTTGTTATCCACCACGATGATGTGCCCGTTGCGGTCCACAGACACTCCTTTGGGCCCCATCAACTTTCCTGATCCGATTTTCGTCTGTCGGAAACAAGTGCAGAAATGAAGGTGAAAGCGCGGCAGAGCATGAAGACGGATGAGGGTGTCAGCAGACGCTGACCTGGCTGTTCAAACAGGTGCATGGCTACTCACGGGCCACAATTATCTGTCCTGAAAATGGTCTTCCCCACATCCATTATCTGTTACTGATATTTATATGCAATCACTTTTTTAAGGAATCAGCATCAAAAATGTTCTAGAATCCCCTTAACCTGAGTCACAATTCCTGTGTAAGGAAGCAGTTTGGTGGAGCAAGGAACCACTGGATTAGCAGCGGGAACTCGCTTTGTGTCCATTTTGCTATAGCATTTGCCATAGCACACATTAATTTTTTTCCTTAAGTTTTAGATTCTTAAATATTATAAATGTCAAAAAGTGACCTTAATCACTTCCACTGCTACTTCTGGAATATGTATATAGTAAAATAAATTAAGTATTTAGTGTAGAGTACAGCACATATTAAGCAGTCTTTAAAAGGAAGCAATCACTGTCTTTATTAAATATCATAATTAATATCTAAATGGCCAGGCATCTGCCATTGAACTAGAGCTCCACACAGGTGGGAATCATGTCTGTTTCATCCAGCACTGTGTACTGAGAGCCAAGCACACTTCCTGGTGCTTGCTTAACAAGTACTCAACAAATATTCACTCAATATATTAACTTGAAAAGTCTAGCATTATTGCAGGGTAACTCATGATGATTAAATGGTTCCAGTCTTTGTAGTATTTTCAAATGGGATAAAAGCATTAGATTTCTATAAAACACATACCATACATTTTTAAGACCTTACTTTTCTGAGTATAGTGTGTGTATCAATGCCTGTTTGTTGTAAGATGCCTGTCTTAAATCTTCACTTTAATACTTTGTTTCCTAGAGTACTTATAAAGACGGGCTTTATTCATTTGCCCATTTATTTATAATTCCACAGACGCTGACCAGCGCCCAGGGCATGCCGTGTGGTAGGGCGAGAAACAGCGCCAGCCCTCAACGACACCTCAGCTGCTGCGTCTACTGTGCCCTTTTGCACGTGCCTAGCGTCAAGGGTTAACTTTGGTAGGTTTGGGAGAATTCAAGGCCGTCTCAGAAGCCACGTGGAACAATACCCCAGTGATACAGGTGACACAGACAAGGGAGGAGAAGGCGCCTCCGAGGTGAGGGAGCACTGGAAAAGGACCTGGGAGGTGACAGGGAGGCAAGAACCACAGTCCTCGCTGGCACCAGCCTGGGAAATGTCAGCGGAAGCAGAGCTCTCTGTGCTTTAATGAAAACCTTCAGATACTGAAAAAGGCAAGGTACAGAACAGTACCCCACCTGTATTAAATATGTGTTTACATGCATATACATTCCTGGAAGAGAAACTAAGAAATCACGTAGTGTCTATGTGATACAAAGTGGTATTAACGGTGGCAGGAAAAACCCTTCTTCATTTTATTCTCTCCTCTGTAGACTGATTTGAAAAATCTATTTGCATACAGTACATGTTAACTTAAAAACTTAAACTCTGAAAAACATTACATTTTCAAAGGTTCTGTTTTAGACCCCTTATTTTCCCTTTTTCTGTGCTATTCTGATAGGAATATAACATAAGCTTCGCATGTAACTTAAAGTTTGCTAGTAGCCACATCAAAAAGAAAAAATAAACAGGGAAAATTCATTTTAATTATGTACTTATTTAACCTGATATACAGTCAGTCCCCTACATATGAACAGGTTCCATTCCAAGAGCGCATTCATATATCCAACAAAGTTAGCCGAGCTACCCAACTAATACAATCGGCCGTGTCGTACTGAAATAAAATTGGACGTATTGTAATAGGTTGATAGTACTTTTCACACAAATAATACATTAAAAAAAAATAAAGAAAACATTTCTAATCTTACAGAACAGTACCTTGAAAAGTATAGGAGTACAGTAAAGAGCTGGTGCTTCTTAGCAATACCAACTACATCACCATTGCTTTTATGCCTATTTCTGACATCCTGGGCTTGAAGTAAAGATACTGCACTATTGTACTCTATAAAGCACACAAAAGCACAACTTGCAGAGGCTGCGCACCGGCAACAGGGCACGCCAGACATGCTGGGAGCACACGTTCGCATCTCGGAAGTTTGCAACTTGAAGGTTCATACGTAGAGGACTCACTATATCCAGAAGTTACCATTTCAATAAGTAATCAACATAAAAATTATTAATGAACTAGCTTACATTCTTTGGGGGGGACTAAATCTTTGAAATCCAGTGTATATTTTACAGTCATGGTACAACTGAATTCAGATCAGTCCCCTTTCAAGAACTCAGTATTCACAAGTGGCCTGTGGCTACTACATTGGACAGGTCGACTCTGTACACTTCTAAAACCTCATTTATGCTGCGGCATCAGCTTTCACTGCCATGTGTAAGATTCTCAAATCCGTATCTTTAGCCATGGCTGATTTTATCTCAAACTCAGCCAACGTCAAACCATTTAAAACAACAAAATTAAAAAAAAAACCACCCCAAACTAGCACCTCTGAATTTCCTAACTTCTTTTATGACACCACAGTTTGTCCAGTCACTTAGCATCATCACATTTTCAGAGCAAAGTTCATTCTGTCACCATTTGGAACCTCAGTTTCCTCATCTACAAAACAGCAGCGATGACATTTGTCTCCTGGGTCGTGCAGATTCTGGAGGATAAAGGAAAGTGTCAGACACTCTCCCTCTCTCCCACTCTCAGTTGATATTATACCTGACGGGCAGGATTGTCCTCTGTCCCCGCAGAGACATGAAGATACGTGCAGACAGAAATGGAGAGAGGGAGGCGGGGCTCCCCACAGTGGAGGCTGAGGCTCAGCGCTGTGCTCCAAGCTGCTTCAGTCATGATCAGCTCAGACCCCATGGACTGCAGAGGAGCATGGGATTCTCCAGGCAAGAATACTGGAGTGGGTTGCCATGTAGGATTTTTCATTCTTGTATGTTTATAAATTACCGAGATTCAGTTCTGATCTCTTTAGAACAAAGAGACACAGTTTTTCAGAAAGGAAATACTGGCATTCTCACAAGGGAATCTGTTGGTTAATCCAATTCTGGTGTTTGCAATCTAGCTCGAAGACTAGACTACAACATAAGAGCTTGCAAAAAAATTTATATACTTTCATGTCTGAATGGAAGTTATGGCAGTAGAGATCAAAGGTAAAAGAGGGAACTCAGACGATTAACAAGAACATCACCATTACCTAATACTATGAACAATGGTTGTTACTTGGAATGACTCAGTCACATAATACCTAGAGGATGACAATTAGGTAGCATAAAAACAGAAAATAAGGGACAACAGCCGTTCTATCATGCTGTAGTGAGAACTAGCGCATGTCTAAAAGAAAAAAATGCAAATGTTGAACCAAAACCTCTTTTTCCTTCCACTTCCCTTCATCACTCCCGATTAGCTGCACTAGATTCTCCCAAGTGAAATAAGAACTTCTGACAATGTGTCCCCCATTGAAACAGAATACTAAGCAAAGATATTTTAGACCCTGGCTTCGGAAAAGCTAAACGAAAATATTTAACTCAAGAAATATGTCCTTAAATTGAAAGAAGAGATGAGGTATTTTAGAATACGGTGGCCAGGGGTCTCTTTATCTGTTCTGAGGTCACAAAAGGTTCCCAGATGGAC
This sequence comes from Ovis aries, assembly GCF_016772045.2. Taxonomy (NCBI): domain Eukaryota; kingdom Metazoa; phylum Chordata; class Mammalia; order Artiodactyla; family Bovidae; genus Ovis; species Ovis aries. Next base: position 4,546,995 of record NC_056070.1, read on the forward strand.
TGGAAGATCTAAGTCAGGAGGGAAGATGGAAAGGAAAAACTTAAGAGACACAGAGGAATAAAATTAGGCCTAAGAAGTTGGTAAGTAAAACAAAGAAAAGGAGATAAGAAACTATATCCTTAGAACTATTGGGAATAAATACAGAGAAATCTACATGTGTGTTAAGAGTTTGTTTTCCTGAGCATCTATTTAATTTTGCTGAATTCCACCAAAGAAGAAAATAAATATCTCTGTTTATGGTTGTGAGCATCACACTTGGATGAAATCTCATTAAGTTACAAAAGTTTTTTCACTTGATAAACTTTTAGCGTTTGGATTTGGATTTAAAAAAAGAAAAAGAAAAAAGGAGTATGTTGCAGCAATACCATAGCCATTCCCCCAGTCCTCTAGGGGGCATAAGTGTTCCTTCATGCTTATTCCAATTATTACCAACAGTCTTCCCACTATCAGAATCCAGTTCTTCCAAGAAGAAAGCCCCTATTACATACAGAATACTGAACCACTGAGTGAGAAATGTTTGACACAGGAAACCTTGCTTTCCTAAATATAAAACTACTGTTTCAAGTTGTTTTAATATAATAGATATAAAATATTTCAGATATAAAACTTTCAATAACTATTTTAGGGTCAGTTTTTAAATTTGAAACAACAGGTCATGGTTTTGCTAGAGTATGAAACTAGAATAAATGGGTTATCTCCAAATTAGAAGGTATTTTCAAGAGGTCACCGAACGTGTTCATTCTAGTAAAGTTAAAGCTGTCATATTTGGGTAAGCCTTACCGCAAATACAACTATGAAAACAAGAGGAGGAAGTTAGAGACACAGCAAGACAGAACTTCCCAAGCATATTGCCATGATACGGTCATTAAGTTAGCAGTGGAACAGAAAAATCAAGGACAATTGAAGATTGGTATGGAATATGGTGGAATTAGAGTTGATAGCTTTTTATTCTCCAAGTCTGAAAAAATGCTGCCCATGCAAAACAGAGGCTCCAACCTGAGGGTTAATAATTACGTACCTTTTAAAAATAAAACTGATGAGGTGACTATTGTGATCTAACAAACACACAAAGGAAAATATAAATTCTTCCAATAAGAGACTAAGTGAATTTCACGCATCTTTAGGATTTCAGAATAGATTATGAAGAGCATCATCCCCGCATAAGTCTGGACAAAGAAGGAATGAGCCCCAGGAGCCAGTATGAGGTCACGAAGCCAGAATCGTAACTGATCCAACAGACGGAATGCTTTGGACAGGTACTGGGAAAGAACACTTCTTGGATGCCTATTTCATACCAGGCACATATAAAACCCAGAAATAACATCTCATGTAATCCTTATCCAAATCCTGTATGTCAGATTTTTTTTAAATCCAAATTTGCAACAAGAGGCCATCAAGGCTTAAGAAAGTCATGTAATTTGCCAAAAGTCAGACAGTTAATAAGCCGCAGAACTAGTATTCCAATGAGTTAAAGTTCATGCTGTCCACAGACAGAGAAGCCTGGACCAGCAGGGGGCGGAACGGGGACAATACTGCACCTGGCCTTCAAAACACTGCTTGTGACAAACTTTTGCATGATCTTGGGAACAAACATGTAAAATGGGTTGGATGATAATCTTTTTGGAGAAGAGATTTCTGTTGTCATCAAACAGCTCTCCATTCTTCAGCGACTGGCTGAAGAAACAGAGGATGATGGGAGAGACAAGTCCACTGAATGATGGGTTCCCTCCACGCTGTAGCTCAGCTCGTATTTCCTCTTTGGAGACAGCCCCCGTTTTCTTTTCCTTTCAGTTCTTAAATTAGGTACCATAACACTATGGTTCAAAATTGTACCAAACAATTTATGACTGCCTAAAGGCTGACATGTGTAGTCTTCTCTTGTGTTGTTGGAAGAGGGTGTTTGCTATGACCAGTGCATTCTCTTGGCAAAACTGTTAGCCTTTGCCCTGCTTCAATTCTGTACTCCAAGGCCAAATCTGCCTCTTACTCCAGGTGTTTCTTGACTTCTTACTTTTGCATTCCAGTCCCTTATAATGAAAAAGACATCTTTTTGGGGTGTTAGTTCTAAATGGTCTTGTAGGCCTTCATAGAACCATTCAACTTCAGCTTCCACAATAATACAAGAGAAGACTCTACACATGGACATCACCAGATGGTCAATATCAAAATCAGACAGATTATATTTTTTGCAGCCAAAGATGGAGAAGCTCTATCCAGTTAGCAAAACAAGACCAGGAGCTGACTGTGGCTCACATCATGAACTCCTTATTGCCAAATTCAGACTTAAATTGAAGAAAGCAGGGCAAACCACTAGACCATTTGGGTATGACCTAAATCAAATCCCTTATGATTATAAAGTGGAAGTGAGAAATAGATTTAAGGGACTAGATCTGATAGACAGAGTGCCTGATGAGCTATGGATGGAGGTTCATGACATTGTTCAGGAGACAGGGATAAGACCATCCCCAAGAAAAAGAAATGCAAAAAAGCAAAGTGGCTGTCTGAGGAAGCCATACAAACACCTGTGAAAAGAAGAGAAGCAAAAGGCAAAGAAGAAAAGGAAAGATATACCCATTTGAATGCAGAGTTCCAAAGGAAAGCAAGGAGAGATAAGAAAGCTTTCCTCAGTGATCAATGCAAAGAAATTGAGGAAAACAATAGAACGGAAAGACTAGAGATCTCTTCAAGAAAATTAGAGATACCAAGGGAACATTTCATGCAATGATGGGCTCAATAAAGGACAGAAATGGTATGGACCTAACAGAAGCAGAAGATATTAAGAGGAGTTGGCAAGAATACACAGAAGAACTGTACAAAAACGATCTTCACGACCCAGATAATCACGATGGTGTGATCACTCACACTCACCTAGAACCAGACTTCCTGAAATGTGAAGTCAAGTGGGCCCCAGGAAGCATCACTACGAAAAAAGCTAGTGGAGGTGATGGAATTCCAGTTGAGCTATTTCAAATCCTAAAAGATGATGCTGTGAAAGTGCTGCACTCAATATGCCAGCAAATTTGGAAAACTCAACAGTGGCTATGGGACTGAAAAATGTCAGTTTTCATTCCAGTCCCTAAGAAAGGTAATGGCAAAGAATGCTCAGACTACTGTACAACTGCACTCATCTCACACGCTAGCAAAGTAATGCTCAAAATTCTCCAAGCCAGGCTTCAACAATACATGAACCATAAACTTCCAGATGTTCAAGCTGGTTTTAGAAAAGGCAGAAGAACCAGAGATCAAATTGCCAACATCTGCTGGATCATCGAAAAGGTAAGAGAGTTCCAGAAAAACATCTATTTCTGCTTTATTGACTATGCCAAAGCCTTTGACTGTGTGGATCACAATAAACTGTGGAAAATTCTGAAAGAGATGGGAATACCAGACCACCTGACCTGCCTCTTGAGAAATCTGCATGCAGGTCAGGAAGCAAGTTAGAACTGGACATGGAACAACAGACTGGTTCCAAATAGGAAAAGGAGTACGTCAAGGCTGTATCTTGTCACCCTGCTTATTTAACTTAAATGCAGAGTACATCATGAGAAATGCTGGGCTGGATGAAGCACAAGCTGGAATCAAGATTGCAGGGAGAAATATCAATAACCTCAGACATGCAGATGACACCACCCTTATGGCAGAAAGTGAAGAAGAACTAAAGAGGCTATTGATGAAAGTGAAAGAAGAGAGGGAAAAAGTTGGCTTAAAACTCAACATTCAGAAAACTAAGATCATGGCATGAGGTCCCATCACTTCATGGCAAATAGATGGGGAAACAGTGGAAACAGTGTCAGACTTTATTTTGGGGGCTCCTAAATCACAGCAGATGGTGACTGCAGCCATGAAATTAAAAGATGCTTACTCCTTGGAAGGAAAGTTATGACCAACCTAGATAGCATATTAAAAAGCAGAGACATTACTTTGTCAACAAAGGTCTGTTTAGTCAAGGCTATGGTTTTCCCAGTAGTCATGTATGGATGTGAGAGTTGGACTATAAAGAAAGCTGAGCATGAAAGAATTGATGCTTATGAACTGTGGTGTTGGAGAAGACTTTTGAGAGTCCCATGGACTGCAAGGAGATCCAACCAGTCCATCCTAAAGGAGATCAGTCCTGAGTATTCATCAGAAGGACTGATGTTGAAGCTGAAACTCCAATACTTTGGCCACCTGATGTGAAGAACTGACTCACTGGAAAAGACCCTGATGTTGGGAAAGATTGAAGGTGGGAGGAGAAGGGTATGACAGAGGATGAGATGGTTGGATGGCATCACCAACTCAATGGGCATGAGTCTGAGTAAGCTCCGGGAGTTGGTGATGAACAGGGAGGCCTGGCGTGCTGCAGTCCATGGGGTCACAAGGAGTCTGATATGACTGAGCAGCTGAACTGACCTGAAAGGCTGACATGAATTGTTTTCTATCATTTCCATGATCTGTCTTTTTTCCTCAAAATGCTTCTATATTTTTAAAGGGTAGGGACAATGTATTATAATTCTGTTTCTCCTGTATCATTATCTATCACAGGCCTGAAGGAACTTCATAAACGACAATCTATAGGCTAATTTGGGAAATATAAATTGCCTCAATAATCTTTTATAAAGATTGTTGTTTTTTTTGAATTGACATAAACCTGATGATATTAAAAAAAGAAAAAAAAAAAAAGAAGAAGCAGCACTACCCATGACATTTTTCACAGAACTAGAACAAATAATCCAAAACCTATATGGAACTATAAAAGACCCAGAATTGCCAAAGCAATCCTGAGGGAAAAAACAAAGCAGGAGAAATAACTCTCCCGAACTTTAGACAAAACTACAAAGCTACAGTAGTCAAAACAGAGGTACTGGTACAAAAGCAGACAGACGGATCAATGGAACAGAATAGCCCGCCCAGGAATGACCCATACACAGAGGGGATGGTGGTGGTTTAGTCGCTAAGTCCTTCCCAGCTCTTGAGACCCCACACTATAGCCCACCAGGCTCCTCTGTCCGTGGGATTTCCCAGGCAAGAATACTGGAGTGGGCTGCCATTTCCTCCTTCAGGATCCTGACCCAGGGACTGAACCCACATCTCCTGCATTGCAGGCAGATTTTTTATTGCTGAGCCACCAGGGAATGGTGGCAAGAATATAAAATTGGAGAAAAAGACAGTCTCTTCAGGAAGCGGTGCTGGGAAAGTTAGATAGCTGCACATAAATCAATGAAGTTAAAACACATCCTCACACTATGCACAAAAATAAGCTCAAAATGGCTTAAAGACTTAAACATAAGACATGACACCATAAAACTCCTAGAAGACAGCATAGGCAAAACATTCTCCAACATAAATTGTACCGATGTTTTCCTTAGGTCAGTCCCCCAAGGCAACAGAAATAAAAACAAAAATAAATAAATGGGACCTAATCAACCTAGATAGCATATTCAAAAGCAGAGACATTACTTTGCCAACAAAGGTCTGTCTAGTCAAGGCTATGGTTTTTCCAGTGGTCATGTATGGATGTGAGAGTTGGACTGTGAAGAAGGCTGAGCGCCAAAGAACTGATGCTTTTGAACTGTGGTGTCGGAGAAGACTCTTGAGAGTCCCTTGGACTGCAAGGAGATCCAACCAGTCCATTCTAAAGGAGATCAGTCCTGGGTGTTCTTTGGAAGGAATGATGCTAAGGCTGAAACTCCGGTACTTTGGCCACCTCATGCGAAGAGTTGGCTCATTGGAAAAGACTCTGATGCTGGGAGGGATTGGGGGCAGGAGGAGAAGGGGACGACAGAGGATGAGATGGCTGGATGGTATCACTGACTCGATGGACGTGAGTCTGAGTGAACTCCGGGAGTTGGTGACGGACAGGGAGGCCTGGCGTGCTGCAATTCATGGGGTCGCAAAGAGTCAGCACGACTGAGCGACTGAACTGAACTGAACTTACAAACTGAATCAAACTTATAAGCTTCTGCACAGCAAAGGAAACCATAAAAAACACAGATACACACAAACGAAAAGACAGTCTACAGAATGGGAGAAAATATTTGCAAATGAGGCGACTGACAAGGACTTAATCTCCAAAATATACAAACAGCTCATACAACTCAACCACCAAATAAAACCCAAGCGAAAAACAGGCAGAAGATATTAACAGACATTTCTCCAAACAAGACATAGAGATGGCCAGTGGGTACATGAAAAGATGTTCAACATCATTAATAATTAGAGAAATGCAAGTCAAGACTACAACGAGGTACCACCTCACACCTGTCAGAGTGGCCATCATTAAGATGCCTACAAATAACAGATGCTGGAGAGGATGTGGAGAAAAGGAAACCCTCCTTCACTGCTGGTGCGAGTATAAACTGTACATCCACTATCGGGAACAGTATGGAGGGTCCTCAAAAAACTAAAAATAGAGCTACCACATGATCCAGTAATCACACTCCTGGGCACATAGCCAGGCAAATCTAGACTTCAAAAAGATATGCACAACCCTCCATTTGTGTGTGCGTGCTCAGTTGCTTCAGATTTATCCGACTATTTGTGACCCCATGGACTGTAATCCACCAGGCTCCTCTGTCCATGGGATTTTCCCAGCAAGAATAGTGGAGTGGGCTGCCGTGCCCTCCTCCAGGGGATCTTCCTGACCCGGGGATCGAACCTGGGTCTCCTGCATCTCCTGCACTGCAGGCAGACTCTTTACCACTGAACCACTGGAGAAGGCCACCCTAGGCTCATAGCAGCACTGTTTGCAAGAGCCAAGACATGGACACAACCTAAATATCCATGGAGAGAAGAACGGATAAAGAAAAGGTGGTGCTAGTCAGTCATAAAAAGAACGAAATGATGCCATCTGCAGCAACATGGATGCAACCGGAGATTATCATACTAGATGAAGTCAGAAAGGGAAAGGCAAACACCACACGATATCACTTATACGTGGACTCTAAAGTACGGCACAGATGAAGCTACCTACAAGTCAGAAACAGACTCGTGAACACAGAGAACAGACTTGTGGTTGGAGTTAGAAGATGCAAACTATTACATTTAGCATGAATACACCACCAGGTCCTACTGTATAGTACAGGGAACTATATCCAACCCCCTGGGATAAACTATAATGAAAAAGTGTATTTAAAAAGAATGTAATTTTAAAAAGCAACTGAGTGAACTAACTGCTTTATAAAACAAAGCCATATTTCAGATATACATGAGTAGATTTATGACAATATCACTGTGACTCTTGCTTCATTAAACTTAGACGTGACAAAGTCAAGATGTTCTGCATATGAAAAACGGTTGAACATTTTATTGGATCTGTGAGACTCCCCAGAATAGACCATTTAATCTTGTATTTCTTATTCCGCCTCTCAACTGGTCAGTTGTAGTTAATCTTACCTTAAACTTGCCATCTGATGAGAAGATGCTAACCCATTTATTATCATAATCAGCAATGATTATGTCCCCACTGGGATGCACAGCTACTCCTGTGGGACGCTGCAGCTGCCCAGGAGAGCGTCCTCGTATGCCAAAACGACTTTTGAACTGTCCATCATTGGAAAATATCTGAAAAACAAATTACATTCATTGCAATGTGAACTAGCACAGAAATCATCAGGGCAAAAATAGGGAAGAATATTTGTCGTAAGGACTACAGGGCAGAACATGCAAGCCCTATTTGAAGTAAAGCCTACACACACAAGATAAGTTTCCCTTTCTTTTCTTGCATCGTAGGCCTTAAGTTGGAGAAGGCAATGGCACTCCACTCCAGTGCTCTTGCCTGGAAAATCACACAGATGGAGGAGCCTGGCAGGCTGCAGCCCATGGGGTCGCAAAGAGTCAGACACGATTGAGCAACTTCACTTTCACTGTTCACTTTCATGCACTGGAGAAGGAAATGGCAACCCACTGCAGTGTTCTTGCCTGGAGAATCCCAGGGACGGGGGAGCCTGGTGGGCTGCCGTCTATGGGGTTGCACAGGGTCAGCCACAACTGAAGCAACTTAGCAGCAGCAGCAGGCCTTAAGCAGGAAACTGCACCGGTACCTATTTTATCAATGTAAGTTGTTAAAGGTGTACAATTAGGAGCCATACCTGCACACACTGGTTGTTACTGTCAGCAATCAATATCTTCCCACTTGTAGATGCTGCTACCCCTTGAAGATTTGTGAATTCCCCTTTATTTCTTCCTTTGGTACCTAAAAGTAAATGATAAAACCACAGAAAATTAGGACTCTCCTTGGTGGTCCACTGGTTAAGACTCCACGCTTCCACTGCAGGGGGCACGGGTTTGATCTCTGGCTGGGGGACTAACATCCTATGCGACACATGGGGTAGCCAAAATAACAAAACAAACAAACAAACACCACAGAAGATTAAGCAATAGAGAGTTAGATTTCTCAGTTATAGCAAGAGAATTATTCAGTCCTCTATAAGTAGCCTGAGAATGCAATGGTTTTTAAATTACACTTTAAAAAAAAAGAGGAACCCTTCCCACTGACCTAATCCATATTCTACTAAACTTGTCTTCCAGACCAATAAAGTTTTTGCAACATCACATTATGGGGGGCATATACCAATCTTTTCTTATTAAACTGTGGCTGCAGACTGATATGATTAAAATATATTTAGATTCCACAAAGACATGATTATAAAAACTAATATTTAGTGGCAGAGGGTCTTATTCTGGGGTCGTGCCAAAATTCCTTCTGCAAATCAGCATCTCTTAGAAACCTGGACACTTGACTTTCAGCACTTTTAATGAACCACAAGGTCACAGGTGTTACAAAACCAGCAGGCTTATATTCAACCACTGGAGTTATCTACGAACTATTTTCAAAGACTCAGTGTCTCACTAAGCTTATCTCTCCTGTAAAAGATATCCTGACATGCTTTCTAGATTAAATAACTAAGAAAGGCAAAAGAAAATTAATCAGTGTAAGTAACAGCCTCATCCTTCCTAGAGTTTTTCACCAAAGAGATGAAGTAAGAGGGAAAAAAAGCTTAAAGGTATCTACGGCTAACAGATGTTTGTTTTTATTTCAAAAGAAGTATTTATAACTTATTTTAATAGGACCATGTAAATATTAACGGATGGAAATAAAAGGAACTTTGCTCAGAAATGACTGGGAAGGAGGTTTAAATTTTCACAGTTGGAGAGCGGGAGCTATGCCTCAGTTTTATAATTTCATTTACATTCAAAAGAGTAACTTGATATTTGTTTTTAGACGTCAATGCAATTTCCCAGGAGAGCAAAAACAGGCTGCCAGTGGCCAATGTCAAGGCCCTATTGAGGGTGCTTAAGAACAGGGAGACTCTTCAGAAACTTGGCTTCTGCACTTAGGAAGTGAAACTGCGACAGAATTAAACTTAGAACAAAACCGAAGACAGAATCCCCGGGTGAATCATCCTATCAGCTGGTTCTTATCAAATCCACAAGACAGTTGTTTTATTGAAATCCTGGGCCCTAACACGATGACTCATGATCTCTGTCTCTTTTAAGAACATGAAATAAAAATCTGATCCTCAAAAGAATGTCTCGCACGCTGTGGGATAAACGGTTCTATTTAATTTCAGATGTTTCAGAAAAGACGATCTTTATACTTAATCTGCACAAGATCCCTTGAATATCAAGGTCCATGGGATCAGCTAATACTTTAAAAATGGTGTGTTGATACCTGTTTGTGTTGGGGGGAGGGGCAGGAAAAGAGGTGGTAGGCCCTTGAAAGCGGTACCTGCCAACACGGTATTAGCTTTGGGGCATTCCTTCTGAAGTCTGAATAACAGCTGATTAACAGGAACAGCAAAACGAAAGAACAGACAGAAGCAACAATTCTTCTAAAATGCTCAGTTTACACTTTTTAAAAGGCAGTGGGGGCAAGGCCAGGGTCTCTCGAGAATAATAGCTTAATTTATCAAAAACGTTGATAAACAAAAGCATGGAAGTTATTAGCAAGATAAGGAACTGAGGATCAGATAAAGAAACATAATAAAAAAGAGTCCTACCAGTGGACTGGAAAAGAAGTGACTGTAAAGAAAACCCAGGCTGTTGTGTAAAACTGGAAGTTTACCCATGGCCCAGAGGGCATGCAGGCAGAGGAAAGAAATATTGAAAACAGGACGGGAGTAAGAAGCACCTGGACAGAGTAGACGAGCACTGGTTTGCTGTTCTTAAACCTGCCTGTTGCCCTCTTCTATTTAACTTTTGGCTCATCCTGCTAACAATGTGTGTGAGTCTCTCAGTCCTGTCCAACTCTTTGCAACCCCCTGGACTATACTGTCCGTGGAATTCTCTAGGCCAGAATACTGGAGTGGGTATACTTCCCTTCTCCAGGGGATCTTCCCAACCCAGGGACTGAACCCAGGACTTCTGCATTGCAGGTGGATTCTTCACCAGCTCAGGCACAAGGGAAGCCCCATTCTGCTAAGACAAAGCCTGTTCTATTCAGCGAAGGCTCTGCAGGCAGCAGCAGTTGAGGTTTGAAAGGAAGGAAAAAAAAAGAGACTGTGCTTCAATAGATGTTCAGCGGTTCCTCTGTCAAAAAGATTTAATTGTCCTTCTGAAAAAACAGAGGTGATGCAGAAGGAGGGGAATACCTGAGCAAAAAAATATGGACACCTTTTTTTGCTCTGCAGAAATAAACACACATTTTTGAGGGTCTGTAGAAATGGGAAACAACTGTACGGGGGACGATAATTTTAAAATTCGGTCAGACATATAATTGGCCTCCGTATCAATATCGTTTGGAACAAGGGGAAAGAAGACTCTGCCAGTTTGAAATGGATGTGAGATGCTCCGTACAGGCTCTGAGAGGAAAGCATCTACAATACAGAGGACCACACTGCGGGCGGAGGTCCTCCCACCCCCTCCACGCCCCAGGCTTATGAGCTGGCCCAGCCGTCACTCTCAGTCTCAAGTTAAGAGAGCCTGAGTCCGCTGCCCCACATGTCAGTAAAATCCCAGGGCTGGAGGCACATCTGTTAGATGGCTTATATATTTTTAAAAACATTAGATGGAACAGGCAATGCCATTTCCTGAGGATTAAAGGAAATCCAGCAACATACTTAAGAGACAACCCATGTTGACTAGTTTTACAAGGAAAATCTTAATGTTGAGTAATGATACACACAGAATCATTATGCTGAAATGCCCAAAGTCCAAGTGTTTGAAAAGTGTCTTGGGTCCAAAGTAAACAGAAATTCCAGAAGTTAGAAATAATCTGGAGTGATGCATTCCTCTTCAATATATTTAGTAAATACTATTTAGGCCATAGAAAAATTTCTAGCCTGCCAATAAATAAGGAAAACCAGTTCTTTCTTAACAAATGTTAAGTGAAGCATAAAACATACATAGTCGTCATAAAGTCTTTCCTTGTCTAATGGCTACATTTGGGCCAGTACAATGAGTAATGTGAGTTTTTAAAGTAATTATAAACAATCTGGTAACAATTCCTTAAGATAATTATATTTGTTTTCCCCAGATTTTAAACTAGCCTATGAAGCACAGAAAGACTCTTTATCAACTTCTTATCCATGCTCCTGCCCATGCCTCCAGGAAGATTACAGAAGTAAGGTAATAAGTTCCTGGGCTGAAATAGGTGATCACAACTGCAAATTTCTTCCCACTCCCACTCCAACCTAGTAAGAAAATTAACGCTAAATAAACCTAGATACTTAGAATCGGATAACGCAAAAGGACAAAAAAGCCAGACACAGGGTTTAACAAAGGATCTTCAACCAAGTAGGTGCTTAGCATACATTTGCTGAATGAATGGGTCTCTAAATGAATTATGAATGACTGAGCAAGTGACAACCCACATTACGTCATGGGAAAAGGAAGTGTTCAGTAATACTGACAGCACTTTCATATACATCCTCTGATGCACTCCCTGTAACAACCCCGAGAGTCATCAGCAGGATAAATATTATCAATCCATTTTAAAGATGAGGAACTGAAGCTAGACATATCACAGAGTTAGCAAAGAGACACAGCAATGAATAAAACCTGGTTCTCCTAACCCTTTACAAAATACATATTTTTAATACATACATTGCTTCTCTCTAAATGGGTATCAGGTTTCTGAAGTGAGGACAATTATTCTTTGGGTTCACATGAGCCATGCTTGCTCCATAAAAATCTTTGAGGAAATTCTGCTTTAACTGGTTCACTGTCTCCCTCACTAAACTATGATGAGCTCCCTAGGGGAAGCCGCAACATCTGTCCTGTTCTCTGCTGCAGCTTATAATACAGCGCAGTGCCTGGTACTTGGTAAACAGCAGTGGCATCTTTCCACATGTGAAATGCAAGAGACGTTCCCAAGGATGAGTTTCTTAAGGAGTAGGTCAGGGTTCCTATAAAAACCTCAGATGCCAAATTAGCACACTCTCCTTCCTCAGAGATTTTAGAGAGGGAAGATGATGCCTTGCAGAAATGAGGCAGGGAAGAGGGGTATAAATTATCATGTCTTCCTGTAAAGCCTCTGAACTCATGCTAAGTGATTTTATACAGCCATCTGCTATCACAAGAAAGCACACTGATCTAGAGTACAAATGAATGGTTCATTCACCACTTCCCAAGGACTCATTAAGGTATGGCGGATGAGTTGCATAATCTGAAACAATTCATCTGTAATTCTTTCATTCCCTCCCACCTCTTCAGCTTCCCCTTTGTTCAATGCTTTTCTTAAATAGCTCACAAACCAGCTCATGGCTTTTAGTCAGCAAACGCTGACAGTGCAGGGAAAAACAATCTCTTGATGTTTTAAGGCTTTATCAACAGAGGCGCTAAGCCACTCCCCTGCACTCCTTCAGGTTTGTTTAGCAATTTAGCATTAGAGTAAGACAGTAATTCACTCACTGCGGGCATATGTTACGTTTTCACGTGTGGGAGGTGTCAAGTATCTCAACTCTGGAAAACTGCGGAAGTTGACGGAGATTTCAGATGAAGAGGAACTGCTGTGCAATTAAAAAGGCAGGGGCCTCAGAGTCACAGGTGGCTTGGTTCCTCCTCGGGCTCTCCCGGGCCTCCATTCCTTCAAAGCTAAGAATGATTATATGTCGTTCTGGTCATTTGGTTCCTGAGCTGTTGGGCTGGGGAGGAGCTCTAATTTCTACCACTAGCCCTTTCTACTGTGTAAGAGCTCCCCTTACGGCTGATATCAATGAATTCAGTAAAGAGGCAGAGACAAAATTAACATACAAAATTCAGTAGCGTTTCCACACACTAACAATGAATTTTCTGAAAAAGAAACAAAGAACTTGATTCCACTGACAACAGCATCAAAAACAATAAAGTACTTAAAAGTAAATTTAACTAAGGAGCTGAGAGTTCTTACCTGAAATCTACAAGATATTAATGAAAGAAATTGAAAAAGACACAAAGTGGAAAGATACTCCATATTCGTGGATTGGAAGAATCAATATTGTTAAAATGTCAATACTACCAAAAGACCTCTACAGATTCAATCCAATCCCTATCAAGAGTCCAACGGTATTTTTTACGGATGTTGAAAAAACACTCCTAAAATGTATATGGAACCACAAAAGACCATGAATAGTCAAAGAAATTCTGAGGAAGAGGAACAAAACAGGAGGCCTCACATTCCCTGATTTCAAGCTATAATATAAAGCTATTGAAATCAAAACAGTATGGTACTGGCATTAAAAACCAATAGACCAGAACAGAACTGAGCCCAGAAAAAATACCCAAATATATACAGTCAACTAATATTTTGACAAAGGAGCCAAGAAAAGATAGTGGCTTCAACAAATGGTGCTAGGATAACTGAATAATCACATAAAAAAATGAAACTGGACCTCTGTCTTACATCATAGACAAAAGTTAACTAGGAAGGGATTAAAGATTTAAATATAAGTCCTGAAATCAGGTCTTATTTCTTCCTAGAAGAAAACACAGGAATAAAGCTCCCTGACATGAGCCTTGGTGAAGATTTTTTGGATAGGATACCTAAGGCATAAGAAAAGAATTCAAAAATAAACAAGCAGGACCATATCAAACTAAAAAGCTTTTGTTAGCGAGCAAAAGAAACCATCAGCACTGTGAAAAAACAAAAAATGGAATGGGAAAAAATATTTCTCACTAGGTATCTAATAAGGGGTTAATATCCAAAATATATAAAGAACTTATATAATTCAACAGCAAAAACCCAAATAACCCAATTAAAAACTGGGGGAAAGACCTGAATGGATATTTTTCCAAAGAACAGTCACAAAGGTCCCATGAAAAGACGCTCAAGATCACTAGCTATCAGGGAAATGCAAATTGAAACCACAATAAGATGCCCCTCATGCCTGTTAAAATGGTCACCATCAAAAAGACAGATAAAATATGGTGGCAGGCTCAACTAAAGATTCCTCATGCTGCAATGAAGACCTGGCCCAGCCAAACAAATTAAACAAACGGGGTGGCACGGGTGTGGATTACTGGTCGTCACGCCCTCTTGGTAAACTGGTAAGGCCACTACGGAAAAACTGGATAAAGGATCTCTGAAACCTAAAAATAGAACTACCATATGATCCAGCTTTGCCACTTCTGGGTATGTTCCATGTCTGGTTGAATAGTGTGACTAGTATTCAGTCATAAAAGGGAGGAAATCCTTCCATTTGCGACAACATGGGTGGACCCTGAAGGCATTATGCTAACTCAAGAAAGTCAGTGAGACAAAGACAAATAGTGTATGATCTCACTAACACGTGAAATCTGAAGCAAAACAAAACAGCACTTCCCTCCTGGTACAGTGGTTAAGGATCCTCCTGCCAATACAGGGACAAAGGTTCGATCCCGGGTCTGGGAAGATCCCCCACGCTGCCGGGCAACTAAGGCCGGGAGCCACAGCCCCCGAGCCCAGGCTCTGCGACTCCTGAGCCCACGCTCCTAGAGCCTGCACTCTGCAACAAGGGAGACCACAGCAATGAGAAGCTTGTGACCACACCCAGGGAGTGGCCTCTGCTTGTCACGACTAGAGAAACCCCTTGAGCAGCAATGAAGACCCAGTGCAGCCAATCATAATAAATAAACACAATGAAAACAAAACGGAACTCATAAAAAGAGATCAGACCTGTGGTTACCAGAGGCAGGAGGGTAGGGGAGAGGCCGCTGGAGATGGAGGAACTTCCCTGGTTGCGTGGTTGAGAAAGTGGCGCTGCTGGGGCTGGAACCAGGGCCATCCAGCCGCCCGCCCACAGCCCTGACCATTCACTCACATCCTGGATCACTGGAGTCAAGCAGCCGGAAGCTCACTTGGGTCCTAAAGTCCTGCCTGCTCCGTCCTAAGGATGTTGCCGCTGCTGCCGCTAAGTTGCTTCAGTCGTGTCCGACTCTGTGCGACCCCATAGACGGCAGCCCACCAGGCTCCCCGGTCCCTGGGATTCTCCAGACAAGAACACTGGAGCAGGTTGCCATTTTCTTCTCCAGTGCATGAAAGTGAAAAGTGAAAGTGAAGCCGCTCAGTCGTGTCTGACTCTTAGCGACCCCATGGACTGCAGCCCACCAGGCTCCTCCATCCATGGGATTTTCCAGGCAAGAGTGCTGGAGTGGGGTGCCATTGCCTTCTCCGCCCAAGGATGTTAGGAATCTGCATTTCCTCTCCACTGGCCGCATCACTCAATCCTAGCGCTTATAAGAGCTCACGTGACTGCTGCAACAGGAAGCAGCCCCTGCCCCCGCCCCCCCAACACTGCCGGTAGATCCCAGGCTCTGGAAATCAGTATCACAGTAAGTCACCACATCACACTACACTGTTCAGCGCCCTCTGCTTCACCCACACCGTGACGGGTCTCAAACCTCAGTGCGCAGAAGGGTTGTGGAGCCGGAGGCATGCAGATTCCTGGTCCCTTCCCCAGAGATTATGATTCTGTACATGCAGCTTGGAATCCAGCAATTCTCATTTTTGCCAAGCACCCCAAGGAACTCAAGTGGTTTATGGGAAACACAGGTGTACAGATAAAAGTTTCTGCTTAGCAAGGAAACAGAGCTTCTTTGCTCTCTTCACTCTATTTCATGCTTCAGGTAATGGAATCACTATGGTCCCTCGGACTACTCAGTGTCTGATCATCTTCCTCTTCACCTAAATCTCCCCTTTTCTCCTCCTAACCAGCAGACTCTTTCTCCTTCAAAGCCGGGTTAGGCTTAGGTGTCATCTCTAGAACCTTCCTTAACTCCCTGCTACCTGTCAGCCTCCCCATCCCGCCCGCCTCTGAAGGTGCTCCTTCTGAAGACACCACATTGTCATGTCTGACCCCTTCTAGACTGTGGCCTCCCCTAGGTCAGGCTCAGGATCTGATCCCTCTCTCTACATCGCCGCCCAGCCAAGTGTCGGGCACACAGCAGAGTCCCATTTAACGAGGGGCTGGATGACCAGGGACGAGAGGGAAAGTGTAAGTCAAAACTACCCTGGAAGACCTTTTCTATTATCCAGAAAGTGATAGTTCACTTTCACAAATACACACAGGTGTTCAGGTATGTACACAGCCTATCCGTCACGTATCTGTCCTTACGTATCTGTTATAAGCTGAACTGCATGTATCTCCACAAAAGTCATAAGCTAAAGTCCAGTCTCAACCTCCAGTACCTCAGATGTAACTGCTTTTGGAGTTAAGATCTTTAGAGGTGATTAACTTAAAACAAGGCCCTAATCCAATATGACTGGTGTCCTTATGAGAAGAGGGAGAAACACCAGGAGCGTGCGAGCACAGGGGGAACCTTCAGAGGGCAAAGCAGCGAGCAGGCGGAGAGGCCTCCGGGGGACCCGAGCCCGCCGCCTCCTTGAGCCTGGGCTTTCAGCCTCCAGAACTGGGAGAAGATCAGTCTCCTCCGGTTTGTCACCCAGTCTGTGGTATTGTCATGGCGGCCCTAGCAAACTTAGACATCATCTCTACTTCATTAACAACCGTGGACTTAGTGGTTTATGCCAGGGACTGTTCTAAGGGCCTCACAAATGTCTAAACATTTAAACACCTTGCCCCAGTGCCAGTGAATCTCCGAGGGTGCGTGTCTCAATGGGTAGGAGGGGACAGGAGGGGATCCCTTTCCCCTGGGGCGGGGCTGGGCATTCAGAATATAACTGGGGGGGGGGAAAAAAAACCCTAAGAGATATGTCTCTTTCCTCAGGGGAGACTCACAGTGGAATGGCAACGATTGAAAATAATAACAATAGTAAAAGGACGGCCATCTTTAACTCAGCAGTTACTGCACATAGGGAAGTGCCAGTCGTGAGAATTCCTTCTTGTCTCACCCCTAGGGCAACCTCAAGAATTAGGTAGGATTTCATTCCCTTTATTTTAGCAGAGGAAACTGGGTTAAGAAGGGAGAATCAGAATCAGGCCCAGATCTGGCCCTCTCTCCACTCTGCACACTGCCTGGGAAGCAGACCAGGGAACTTGGCTGGGGGAGGGGAGATTCCAAACGCAAGACTGAGTTTGCAGATCAATGGGGAGCAGCAAGGTCAATTGTTTTAGAAGAAAAGGCAGCAGGGAACATCTAACAGCCTCAATAACAGCTCATGCAAAAACAATGGCTGTGGATTATTTAGCTCTTCCAACATGCCAGGCATTAAGCTTGGAACTTTGAACAGTTCTGAGAAGCAGATATTTTTATCTTTTCTTTTTATGGACATGGAAACTGAAGCCCAGGGAAGCTGGGAGACCTGCCCAAAGTTGAAGCAAGTGGCAGAACCGGAGTGGCAGGCCTGGGAGGCTCCAATCCTGTGCCACCCAGCCCACCCCCTCTGCTTTGGCAAATGTCTCAACAGCCTCTGCACCCAACTGCACAAATGGCCAGTGAATGGACCAGGGCCTCCACACGCTGAGAAGGCAGCCTGCTTGCTATATCACAGTCTTTACCAAGATTTATCCTAAAGAATAGTAAACAATATTGAGTATTAAATAATAATGAGAAATGAATAATAAGTAGAGCAGCTCTTGCCCAAGAATGTTCCAAGGAGCCTTATTTTCCCAAGATGTCCACAGGAGAAGTGCTATGCTCAGAAGAGCTTGGAAGTGCTGCCTATTATCCCTCCACTGCCTGTGAGACTTAGAGTGCATGTCAGCAGATTCTGAAGGTACTACGGCCAAAAAACGAACCTGTTTCCCTCACTTAAGCTAAGCTTTCCCCAATCTGTCTGAACCACAGAACTGTTTTTCCACCTGTGTCAGTGGCCATACCTTGAAGACCTTTTTAGAGATACTGCAGTGGAGGACTGAAGAGGCAGAAAGGGAAGAAAGTGGGAACCACTTTTGGATACTAACAGACAGACTTTTTTCTCTTAAGAATTATCAAATTGTGAGGACTTCCCTGGCTGTCCAATGCTTAACACTCCCTGCTATCAATGCAGGGGGCCTGGCTTCGATACCTGGCCAGGTAACTAGATCTCACACGCCATGTGGCATGCCACAAAATTAAAAAACGATTTTTTAAATATATAATAAAAGAATTAGTAAAGTGGTGGTTGTTTACATTTAGCTTGTTTAGAAAATAAACAGCTTAAAAAAGTCGGAGGCAATAAAGCTGACAATGGAAGGACAATTCGAATTCCCAAATCTCTTGACTCATCCTAAACCTTCTTGCTTCCATCCCAACCCCATTCTATTCTCCAGGTTTCCACCCACCCTCTCCTCTTGAGGCTGCTCTCCAGCTACACGCAAATGGACATAACCACAGCTTGCAATGCACCATGCCCCTTGTCCCCAGGTCTTAAAATGTGGAAGCAGTGACAAGCATCAGACCCTCTGCCCACAGTTACCTCCTGCGCTGGCACATTCCAGAGAAACCGTGAAGCTATTTGACAGAAGCATGTCTCTGCCTTTGGGTTAGGCAGAAGTACTCTAAAGACATTATTCCCACGGGCGGGGGTGGGGGTGGGGGGGGGGATTGACAACATTTCCTTTAAAATGTGCAGATTATGTACACAGTTATATTTAAAATGGATAACCAAAAAGGACCTACAGTATAGCAAAGGGAACTGTGTTCAGTATTATGTAACAAAAGAATCTGAAAAGAATAGATACACGTATATATGTAACTGAATAACTTTGCTATACACCTGAAACTAACATTGTTAATCACTTACATTCCAATATGAAATAAGCAAACAAACAAACAAAAAAACTGCTACCAAAAAAAGTCCAGATTATGAGTGCTGTATTTTTCTAACTCTCTTTTTGCTTATTTTCCGTTTCTGATTTTCCAGAATAAATATGCAGCGCTGGCGTGGTGAAGAGGAGGAGAAGGAGGGTTAGGAGAGAGGGGAAGGAGGAAGAGAGAGCAGGGAGGGAAGAGGGAAGAGGGAGCAGGAGGAAGGAAGAGAAGGACACAAACCTTCTCCGGAGAAGAAGCCTGCATGAGCTCACCTAGTAAAATACAGAAGCTTATCTCCCGCACCATCAGCCCGAGCTGCGACCTGCCAAGCTGCAAGTCGCGACACTTGCCCAGTCCCCCCTTGAGCCCAGCAAAACCCCGCGTGCAGGCGCAGCGCCGCCCGCCCCTTACCCACTCGGAAGATCAGGTCGTCTTCGATGGGGTTCTCTTTTCGCTTCCCCGTGCTGTACATGCTGGCGGGCCTCTTGACCGCCTTCTGCTTCACATGGCCGCTGCCCGGGGACTTCACGCGCCGCTTCACGCCCTCGGTGGTGGGGGACACATCCGCCGAGCGGATCACCTTCAGCTTGAACGGGCTGCCGCGGATGTGCTGGTCGTAGAGCCGCAGCGACAGCGTGAAGTCGCCCTCCTTCTGCACGGTGTACAGGAACTCGTAGGTGCCGTTCTTGTTGTCCAGGATCTCCCCGTCGGCCACGCTGCCGTCGGGCGTGCTCAGCTCCGCCGTGAGGTAGGCGTTGCCCGTTTTGCACAGCTCGCCGTCTTTGTCCTTGGTTGTTATGGTAACAGACATGGGCTGCCCGATGATGGTCTGCCGCAGCCCCTCGCCCGTCGCCACCGTCTCGGAGGCGACGGCGTTGGTGGTCAGAATCGTCCCGAGGTTGTGGATGGACTTCTTGAGCCCCTCGGTCTCCACGATGAAGTCCAGTTGGTCGTTTTCTCGCGGGTGCAGCGGGAAATCTTGGTCCGCCAGTTCGCTGAGCTTCTCGCTCATCTGCTTCTTCACCAGCAGCACCTCCGTCTCCGTGCCGTGGTTCAGGGCCTGCGCCGTGAAGCTGCTGCAGCTCTTGATGCTCTCCTGCCCCTCGAGCAGGGTGTCCAGCTGCGACTGCAGGACCTGCGGGGAAAGCGAGCCGCTGAGCGCCGCCCACGGCGTGCCCCGGGGCGAGGGGGCTTCCGTTTAACCCAGTGAACCCGGCTGTGATGCTAAATCCTAAATCGCCTTCCCAGCCCCCTCTCTTTCCCGTCCTCCTCGCCCCATCTCTCCCACACACATATTTCTGGGATCATGTATCTGGGGTGAGCTGAACCGTCACCGAGAGCGCGGCGGCCAGAGTGCCATGCCTGACATCTGAAGTATTCATTACTCACTCTCTTTCCCTAATGTTCAAAGTTCCCCTGTCGTCAGCTCAAGGAGCAGAAACCAGACAAATGAAAGCTCCACATCTGAATATCAGAAGCTTTCACCCCTGGTTTTGTCATGGGACGTGCAGAGTTAAACAGAGGCTGCAGTCAGGGTTCACTCTGAAGTTGAGGAACAGGTTGGTGTGGGTGAGAGAGTCATCAAGAGACTATTAGACATTCTAATTAAGGAAGGAAAATAATCCAGTTTAACCCTAAATCCTGAAAGTATTACTTCATATTCAACCTTGCCTTTTATATAGTCAAGTTATAAAGTGGTACTTAAGGCCACAGAATCATAGTTTTGGTGAAAACAGGAAGGAAAACATGGCTGGAAACAGGAAAAAAATATGCTGTTAAGTAAAAGATACCTTTACCAAACAACAGTGACACTTAAGAACCCATTTGAGTCCCCTCTGCTGCTGGTGGAACAGTAAGCTGGCGTCAGGGAGGCCCGGGATCAAGCCTCCATGGGATGTCCTAAGAATGGCTGGAGTCTTACTTTGTGTTTGAGGCCATAGTTGACTTCCAGCTCCATAAGCAGCACACTCTTGCGCACGTTTAAAGTCTTCTGGAGTTCATCAAAGGTAGAATGGATGTCATCCACAATACTGGCCTTTTGGTTGGTTAACTGATGGATGATTTCCGAGATGAACTGAAGAGCTGAATCTATTTCTGGGAGCCTGGAGGACAGTTGTCAGAGGTCGTTATTCTAGTAACATCCACAGGGAAGTAGTAAAACAAAAACAAAACTATCCAAATGCTATATTTTGTCAAGAAACATTTTCTATGCCTTTCATCATCTTTAAAAAGTAAAAACTGAAGAACAGAAGCATAAGACATGCCATATTTACTGCCTTTGCGAAAAGAGATTTTGACGATCCATGTCTTATTTCAATCTACATCTGATTTATTTTTAATAATTGATGGTACAAAACCTCAAAGCTCTCAAAACCCCTCGGCTTTTTCTCCCACTGTAAATCAGGCACTCTACAGTGGGCAAGCACAAGGTCCTACTGTATAGCACCAAGAGCTATATTCAAAATCCTATGATACAGCAAAATGAAAAAGATTATTATGCATTACAGGATGTTTAACAGCATCCTTTCCTCTGTTCCTCCCCCACACACAGTTGTGACAGCAAATTGTCTCCAGACATTGCCAGTCTCCCCTAGGGGATATCATGGCCCATGGCTGAGGACCACTGTTCTAAATAGACAGCTATATCTTCTTCCCCAATCACATGAAAAACTGACCCAAACTGAGTTTCCTGTGAACTTCTTGCAAGTTTCCAAGTTCTTTTAATTAGTACAGAATAGCCACACTTTTCTCACTTCAACTATTGGTAAAGATTTATTTTCAGCTGGCTGTTTATTTCCTCCCTTTGATCTTTCTCACGCATCACACAACTACCCTGTTCCTTCATCTCCTTGCCAAAGAAAGAGCCTGGAGGCAAGGAAGCAGAAGGAAAACTGAGCAGTCGCTGCTCAAGACCATTTTGCTGGGCTCAAGCAGAGAGGAGCCAGTCACAGTTGGCATAATGGCCTGTAAGTGAGCCAAGAACAGTAGCTAAGAAAGGCTCTTCAGACAGCCTGGTTTCAGGCACAAATTTCAGAGATCTGAGAGCATTTTCCTCGAGTATATTTTGTTCATTTAATCATACGAAGGTGCTGAAAGAAAAGCCTACTTCTAACAAGGGGATTGGAATTTTACCAAGGGGCAGGGGATCACCCGTATCGCTCACTAGTTTATGACAGAGGAGACTTTACTCAGGTGACATGACCCTTCCATCCCACTGGGACATGAAACCCGGAGGCCGCAGGCAGTGGCCGAGAGCGCGGCGGGGGTGTGCACACCTTCTGTTGGCGGCGTCCAGCTGCACCTGGAGCGAAGCCTTGT
The DNA here is from genome assembly GCF_016772045.2 of Ovis aries. NCBI lineage: Eukaryota > Metazoa > Chordata > Mammalia > Artiodactyla > Bovidae > Ovis > Ovis aries. The sequence goes on from NC_056070.1 coordinate 4,569,378, forward strand.
GCTGCTCCACTACGTCCTTGAGGGGCACGGTGGGGTGCTCCGCGTGCTCCCCCTCTGTGCACTCCCGACACATGGCGGTCTCACAGGACTGGCAGTAGAAGTCCATCACCTGCGGGCGACACAAGAGCGGCTCCCGTGCTCGGCCTGGGACTGGGCGCTGCCCAGGCGCTGGGTCTTCCCCAGCATCCGCTCAGCAGTTCCCACAGCCTCCCCAGGGTGTGGGCAGTGCTCCATCCAGCGTCACCGGAGAAAAGGGAAGGTAAACTTTTGTGTGCCAGGTCTCAGACACAGGTGGATCGGACTCCAGAGCAGCTACAGGCACAGACCCAGCTGTACTTGGCCACTGCCCTAAGGCAGAACAGTACAGTGCTGTGGTTCTCAGATACTTGGGTCTCAGGACTCCTTTGCACTCTTTATAAATGACTGAGCACTTGAAATCCTTTTTGTTTATGTGAGTTATATCTACAGCTGCTTATAGTAAAAGTGGAACCTGAGAAACATTTCAAATATTAATTCATCAAAAGCAAAACTAAGCCCCATTAAATGTGAACATAAATAATATGATTTATGAAAAGTATATTTTGCAAAACAGAAAATCCTGTGAGAAGAATGGCACTGCTTTCCATATTTGTAAATTCTTCCGAGTCTGGCTTCACAGAAGACAGCTGGATTCTCATATCTGTTTCTGTTCAGTCTGTCTTGATAGCACATGCCATTTAGTCTCTGGAAAATGCCACTGTATACTCTGGAGACTGAGAGTGAAAAAGGTAAATAATGTTTAGTATTATCATACAGTTGTGATCTTGTGGATCTCCTGAAGCGGTCTGGGGACCCACGAGAGTTCCTGGATGGCACCCTGAGAATTGCTGCTGTCTGGATAAGAGATGAGAGGGACAGAACACTTTGTGTCCTGGCTCCACCACTTCCATGAGCTCACCGTGTCTCAATTTTCCCTCTGTCAAATGGAGACAATTGTGCAACCTACTAACCTACTTCACAGGGCTGCCGTGAGGATTCAGGGAGTAATCTGCACAGAGAACTCAGATGATGCCCAGCACTGACAAACAGTAAGTTCCTAAGCAGTAGCAGCGATGATAATGATGATGATATCATTTGCTTACTTGAAAATAAAACCCCTTTATCCTGATTAAAGATGAACTCTTGATAACAATATAACATAAAGCCTGAATGTTTCTTTGTGAAGGCATTCCCCTTATTCTCTCAGCGGGAAACAACTTCTTCCAATATTGAATTCCCAGGGCACTTTGAAGGGGGGAGTTTTTTCTTGAAGTATAACACACTTAAAAAAAATAGCATAAGTCCTAACACAGATTGATTTTTTCATAAAGTGAATGCACCCACTAAAGCAATTTTATTCATATCCCTTTTATGAAATATTTATAAGATTTTAAGTTACTGAGCACCAAAACAGTCTCAACCCAGAGCCTAGGTAATTCCTTACACAGAGTAGGTATATAATAATACTGATGAATGTATCAACTGTACGCTGTTTATAAGAGATTCACTTTAGGTTGAAAGTAAAAAGATGGAAAAAGATATTCCATGAAAATAGTAACTGAAAGAGAGCTGGAGCGGCTATTCTAATATTAGACAAAATGGACTGTAAGACAAAAGTTGTTATAACAGACAGACAGAAAGAAAGAAAAGAAAAAAAGTGAAGTCGCTCAGTCGTGTCCCACTCTTTGCGATCCCATGGACACCAGGCTCCTCCGTCCATGGGATTTTCTAGGCAAGAGTACCGGAGGGGGTGGCCATTTCCTTCTCTAGGGATATAACAGAAGGAAAAGGACTATCAACTATACTTCAATTAAATAATGACATTAATAATGACAACATGGTCAATCTGTCAAGAAGAGATGACAGTTATTAACAAAGCAAAAACTGATAGAACTGAAAGGAGAAATGGACAGTTCAATATTGAACTTTCAGTAATTGAAATTCAATATTGAGCTTTCAGTAATGATAGAACTATTAGACGGAAGATCAGTAAAGAAACAGAGAACTTGAAAAACGTTATAAGCCAACTTGATCTAACATCCACATAGAGAACATGCTGTTCAATAACAAAGCATTTTTGCCATGTACACGTGGAACCTTTTCCACAGTAAACCATATACAAAAGTCTCAATAAATTTAAAATGACTGAAATCATATAAAGTATCTTCTCTGGCTATAATGGAATGAAATTAGAAATCAGTAACAGAAGAAATCTGGAAAATTAACAAATATGTGGAAATTAAATAACATACACTTAAATAACGAGTCAAAGAAAAATTACAAAGGAAATTTTAAAATAGCTTGAGATTTTTTTATTTAAAAGTAACAACATGCCAAAATTTGAGAGAGAGTACTCAAAGCAAATTTTATAGTTGTAAATGTCTACACTGAAAAAGAAGATCTCAAATCAATAAACCTAAGCTTCCACCTGAAGGAACTAGAAAAAGAACTAAACCCAAAGCAAGCAGAAGAAAGGAAACAAAGATCAGAGTGGAGAATAGAAAAACAATCGCGAAATCAATGAAACCAAAAGTTGGTTCTTGGTAAAGATCAACAAAATTGACATAATACTATGGACTGTTGTAGGTCAACAGATTAAATAACCTAGATAAAATGGATAAATTCCTAGAAACACAGAATCTACCAAAACTAACTCAAAGAAGAAATAGAATATATGAATAGACCTATAGTAAGTAAAGAGGTGAATCAATATTCAAAAAACCTCCAACAAAGAAAAGTCCGGGGCAAGATGGCTTCTCTGGTGATTTCTACCAAACATTTAAGAATAATTAACACCAATCCTCAAAATCTTCAAAAAGTAGAAGAAAAGGGAACATTCATTCATTCTAATAGGCTGGTAATACACTGACATCAAAGCCAAAAACATCATGGAAAAAGAAAATTATAGACTAATATTGCCTATGAATATAGGTGTAAAAATCCTTTACAAAATACTAGTAAACTTAATCCAGCTGCATATTAAAAGGACAAAACACATGACCAAGTAGAATTTATTTCAGAAATGCAAGGGTGGTCCACATACAATAATCAATATATGTACTATACCATGGTAATAGGATGAAGGGAAGAAAACCTGTATGATCATATTAGCAAATGCAAAGAAAGTACTGACAATACCAACACCCTTTCATGATAAAACACACATCAAATTAGAAGGAAAATTCCTCAACTTGAAAAAGGGAATTTACAAAAACCCACAGCTTCTTGAATGGTAGTTCCCTAAGATCAGAAATAAGAAAGGGATGTCCACTTTTGGCACTTCTTTTCTTTTTCACTTTTGTCACTTCCGTAACAAGGTACTGGAAATTTTAACCGGAGCATATAGGCAAGAAAAATAAATAAAATGCATCCAAATCGGAAAAGAAGTAAAAATTTCTCTATTCAGAGATGACTTCCATATGGAAACTCCCCAAGAATACACACATGCACACACATACATACAATAGAATACTGGATCTAACAAATTAATTCAGTGAAGTGTTAGGATACAAGATCAACAAACAAAAAGCAGTTGTATTTCTATCCACTAACAACGAAAAATCAAAAAGTGAATTTAAGAAAATTCCATTATAATAGCATCCAAAAGAATATAAAATATTTAAAGAATAAATTTAACCAAGAAAGTGTAAGACTTATACACTGAGTACTACAGAATATTGTTGAAAAAAATTAAAAAACAATGGAAGTAAATGGAGAGATATCTTATGCTTATGACTTGGAAGACTTAATATTGTTAAGAGCGCAGTATTCCCCAAACTGATCTACAAATTCAATGAAACAGCTATCAAAATTCTAACTTCTTTTTTCACAGAAGTGAACAAGCTGTTCCTAAACTAATAGAGAATTGCACTGGGACCCTGAATAGCCAAAACAATCTTAAAAAAGAGTTTGAAGAGCAAAATTGGAAGGCTCGTATTTCTAAATTTTGAAACTACTTATGTGTTACCAGCATAAGAACAGGCATATAGATCAATGGAATAGGATTGAGAGTTCAGAAGTAAAACAATACATTTATGGTCAATTGATTCTTGACAAAGATGCCAAGACCCCTCAATGAGGGAAACAGTTTTTTCAAGAAATAATGTCAAAGCTACTGGATATCTACATGTAAAAGAATGAAGCTGAAACCTTACTTCACTACGTATATAAAAATTAACTCAAAATAGATTAACAACCTAAATGTAAGGGCTAAAACTATAAAAATCCTGGGAAAAAACCCATAGGGTTAACTCTTCATGACCTTGGACTTGGCAACAGATTCCTGGATATGACACAAAAGCACAAGCCAAAATAAAAAAGATAAATTGGACTTCATCAAATCAAAAACTTGTATATCAAAGGGCAGTAACAGAAACGTAAAAGGAATGGGGAAAATATTGCCTAGTTATACATCTGATGAGGATGCAGTATCCAGAACGTATTAAAAAACCCTGTAACTCAAGAACCCAATTCAAAAATTGTCAAAGGAATTAAATAGACATTTCTTCAAAGAGGCTAAATGAATGGCCAATTTTCACAGGAGAATACTTTCAACATCATTAGTCACTAAAAAAATGCAAATCAAAACCACAATGAGACATCACAGCACCTAGGAGGGCTGCTGCTGCTGCTGCTGCTAAGTCACTTCAGTCGTGTCCGACTCTGTGCAACCCCATAGACGGCAACCCACCAGGCTCTCCCGTCCCTAGGATTCTCAGGCAAGAACACTGGAGGGGGTTGCCATTTCCTTCTCCAGTGCATGAAAGTGAAAAGTGAAAGTGAAGTCTGTCAGTCGTGTCCGACTCTTAGCGACCCCATGGACTGCAGCCCACCAGGCTCCTCCATCCATGGGATTTTCCAGGCAAGAGTACTGGAGTGGGGTGCCATTGCCTTCTCCTCTAGGAGGGCTAGACTCAAAAAATCAGATAAAAACAAGTGTTGGTAAGAATATGGAAAATCAGAATTCTCATGCTTTGCTGCTGTTCAACTCTACCATATGACCCAGCAACCCAAGAGAACTGAAAATGTATGTACATACAAAAACTGTACATAAATGTTTACAGCAGCTTTATTCATAACAGCTCAAAGTGGAAAGTGGAAACAACCCAAATATCCACCAACTCATGAATGGATAAATGAAGTTGTGGTAAATTATTTAGCCATAAAGAAACGAATGATGTTCTAATATTCACTACAATATAGATGAACCTTGAAAACATTATGCTAAATGACAGAAGCTAGACTCAAAAGCGGAGAAGGCAATGGCACCCCACTCCAGTACTCTTGCCTGGAAAATCCCATGGATGGAGGAGCCTGGTGGGCTGCAGTCCATGGGGTCGCTGAGAGTCGGACACGACAGAGTGACTTCACTTGCACTTTTCACTTTCCTGCATTGGAGAAGGAAATGGCAACCCACTCCAGTGTTCTTGTCTGAATCCCAGGGACAGCGGAGCCTGGTGGGCTGCCGTCTATGGGATCGCACAGAGTCGGACACGACTGAAGCGACTTAGCAGCAGCAGCAGACTCAAAAGGCCACATATTGTAGGATTGCATTTGTATCGAATGTCCATAATGGACAGTTCCTTAGAGACAGAAAGCAGATGACCGGTGCCAAGAGTTGGGGTGGTGGGGAGGGGATGAAGAATGACTACTTAACAGGTACAGTTTCTTTGGAGGATATAATGAAAATCTGGGATTAGATAGTAGTGATGTTTGCACAACCTTTTTTAATATTCTAAGAAGGACTTTAGTGGTGGTTCAGTGGTAAAGAATCCAGCTGCCGATGCAGGAGATGTGGGTTTGATCCCTGGGCTGTGGGTTTGATCCCACGTGCTGTGGGTCAGCTGAGCCCACGCGCTGCAGTCACTGCTCCATAAGAGAAGCCACCGCAATGAGAGGCCCACACACCACAATGAAGAGTAGCCCCCGCTCGCCACAAGGAAGATCCAGTGCAGCCAAAACAAAAAGTGATGGAAACAGGGACTTCGCTGGCAGTGCAACGGTCAACCCTTCCAATGCAGAGGGTACTGGTCAGGGAGTTAAGATTCTACATGCCTCTTGGCCAAAAAGATAAAACATAAAACACAGTATTGTAACAAATCAGTAAAGACTTTTTTAAAAGATCCACATCAAGTAAAAATCTAAAAAATTAATAAAGTAGTTAGAAAGTTGAATTTTATGTTAAGTGATTTTCACCTCAATTTAAAAAATTGTATCTTTGAAGAGACAGCAGCAGACCTGAGGAACTGTCCCTGGTACCGAGCCCTAGTTGTTTCCTGGGAAGCAAAGGCCTTGAAATCATTTTGAAACATCACCAACCAGTTATTCTCTAATGCTTGTCCTTGGTTCTGATAGCTTTGGCTCAAGCTGAGACCTCATGTAGGAGTGAGCGACCCAGTGGAGCTCGTCCACCTTGGGTGAGATAACCCTGGTGCTCCCCAGTGCTGGGTGGGCTGGATGAGCTTGTGGTTGTTGACAGGTAGTCAACGTTTGGGTTCATTAGAAGAGAGGATGGCAGGACTAAATGCATAATAATGAGCTGTAAAGGATGGTCAGGGCCTTGCAGCCAACCCAGAGGCTTTTGGAAGTGGGGGCTGATTCTTGGCAAGGCATCCTTCATGAGGATCTCTCCTTCATACCTCTTAACGTCCTCCTTAGTAAGGCACTGAAGCCAGCAACAACAGGGCTTAAGGATTATTTGTGCTTTGGGACTTTAAGGCATGAGCTGAAATGTCTGGTTTACGTGCAAAGAACCTCTTAAATCACTGACCACTGTCCCCGTTTTTCTTTGTATCTGAACAATGTAGCGGTGGCAGTTTAATTAGAAGACAGTGTCACAGCACTTAAAGTAAATGACAGGCTTTCATCCACATGTGCTAACCAGCACCAGGCAGTTTATGACGGCAACATCCTGCTTCATTGTTAATTACCCGATTTTATTAACCTTCAGACGCTTGAACTGTTTTTAAAGATTTACCCATGGCAATTAACTGCAGCCAATTATCTGTAATATGGCATGCATTTGGCTTGAATATGCAATGAGGACCCCTGTTTCAAAGCAGCAGCAGAGAACTCCTATGATGGAACAACAGAATGATTAAAGAAGCGCAGTTAATTTTCCAAGGCCTCTTGCTGGTTTACACATCTTATGAGTCCAAAGAATCATAATGACTCAGCATAGAGAAAGTGCTCAAAACACCTCCAGGAGGATCTGACTCTTTAGAGTTAATTTTCAGTGTGATTTGATGTGATATTTTTGGTAGAGAAACAAAGGAAAGTTTCACCCAAAGGCTTCTTTACCTTTGCTGGAATTAGCATCTCTGAGAGTGTTCCTTCTTAGCAGCCTGTGGCATCCAAGGGTCTCTATTGCTTAGGCATGATCAGAAAACAATCTTGAAGAATTATTTGTGACGCTTAACATTTATTTCCTCCTACAATTATCAAATGTTCATATTTCTTCTGACTTTCTTATAGTTCTGTGCTCATTTTCTTTTGTGATATTCATATTTTTCTTAATAAGTGCTCTTACATGGTAAAAGTTTGCTGGGGTATTTAAATAAGAATTGTACAGCTACTTTCATAAACTTAGTGACTCAAGGTTTTTGGTGTCAAGAATTATGAGTATGTCACAGGTGAATTTGGGAGCTCCCTACCTTTTTTATGGTTCAAAAGTATACATACTATGAATCAGAATCATGTCTGTTTTATACAAGTTTGAAGGCATTCAGTGTTTGTTTGTTTGTTTTTTAATATTTTTACTTACTCGGCTGCACGGGGTCTTAGTTGTTGCCTATGGGATCTAGTTCCCGCATCAGGGATTGGATCTGCCCCACCCCAACTCCTGAACTGCCCCCCACCTCCACCTGGGAGGGCAGAGTCCTAGCCACTGGACCACCAGGAAAGTCCCGAAAGCATTCAGTTTTAAATTAACTTTCACCAGTTTCTTTCTTTTCTTTTTTTGAAGTTTTAGGTCAACTTGGGTTTTCTTGATCATTTGTAGTTTCCTAGATAATGATATATTTCATTCAGGCTTTCAATATCTTAGTCTTTAGCAGAGAATTGACTTGCTAATTAAAAAAAACTTTAATCTCTTTATTAGTCTCAATTTATATTTACCGTTTGGTGCTCTATCAAATTATTTAATTAATTTTAAAAAATTCAGCTCTTGGATTTATTCATCAACACAGTTGTTTCAGGATTTTCAAACTGTCTTTATTATTTTCATTTCTTTTGTGTTCCATACATTTATTTTATTGTTCTTTTCCTAACTTCTTGAAATGGAATATTTTTAAATAAAAGGAAATACTTAAACCTATAAAATTCTCTGAGTATAGATATGACTTTATCTTATACATTTAATAAAGTTTCTACTTTCAATATTTTGTAAATAGTCTAATTTTTCTATTTTCTTTGGTTAAATAATTATAAGCTTTTTAAAAAGACCTGAAGTCTCTTCATAACATGTTACTAATGTAATTTTAGTTCATCGTGCTGTAGGAAGTTGGTCTATACAATGAGAAAATAAAATAATTTTTTTAAAGTGACTTGTATGATCAATTTGAATTGCTTAAATTCTCACCAGCTTAATAGCTTAGTTCAACAGATTTTAGTATATGCCTTTTTATTTGTGGGGGCGGGGGTGGGTGGCGCCAAAGGTAAAGAACCCACTGCCCATGGAGTGTAGGCCAGACCTTTCCTTGATGACACCGCCAGCCCATCACAGTCTCTCTCCAGGCTCAGCCCTGTATTCCGTGGCTCGCCAGTGCTCCGCCACACGGGCGCATCGCCATGCCCCAGCTGCGCTGCGCTGGGGCTCGTTCCTGAATTCACGACGCGCCTGGCGCTCCTTAGGGATGGAATCTTCCTAGCTACCATCATTTATCTCCCACACGACTGTCTTTCACACGCCATTCTGGACCCATGTCTACAGCAGTCTCCTAACGTTTCTAAATGTGCTTCTCTATCAAGTCAGATCTCCAGAAAGTTCCTTGCCTGGACTACACTTTAAGGAAACTCTTGTGTGTGATACAGACACCTTCTCAGACTAGTATTTAGAATATGCGCCCCAGGAGGAGACAGCCTTAGCATTCACTAAGAGCTGTGGTTATAAGAAGGCACCCTTCAAGTTCCCTTTACAAAATTCATATGGTAATGCTCCCTTGGAGTACAGTGCACAGGAAATCTATAGTTACTGAGAGCCTGGTATGCTTTTAATTAGATAATTAAAAATGTAATACAAAATGTCTCTCTTGTTTTGGCTACCAGAAAACTCGGGATGCTATTTCCTCTGACTGTAGCATTTATCGTGTGTCAACTAGCTGTGTGACTTACACTGGCCAATCCTCAGTTTCTTTATCTGTAAAGCAAAAGTAACCATACCTACTTTACACAAAGAAATGTGTGAGAAACCAAGCAAGGTTTCTGGTCACTTGTTCAAAAATACATACCACTGGCTTCTGAGAAACTGAACACCACAATGCACAGTGGCTGGGCCGTGTGAAATAGAGCCCTGACCACAATCCGCCCAGGAAGCCAAGCCCTGCCTCTCCAGGGAAGCGACGCACACCAACCCCTGCCTCTCCAAGGAAGCAACACTCACCAACCCATGCCTCTCCAGGGAAGCGACGCACACCAAGCCCTGCCTCTCCAGGGAAGCGATGCACACCAACCCCTGCCTCTCCAAGGAAGCGATGCACACCAAGCCCTGCCTCTCCAAGGAAGCGACGCACACCAACCCATGCATCTCCAAGGAAGCAACACTCACCAACCCCTGCATCTCCAAGGAAGCGACGCACACCAACCCCTGCATCTCCAAGGAAGCAACACTCACCAACCCCTGCCTCTCCAAGGAAGCGACGCACACCAACCCATGCATCTCCAAGGAAGCAACGCACACCAACCCCTGCCTCTCCAAGGAAGCAACACTCACCAACCCCTGCCTCTCCAAGGAAGCAACACACACCAACCCATGCATCTCCAAGGAAGCAACGCACACCAACCCCTGCATCTCCAAGGAAGCAACGCACACCAACCCCTGCATCTCCAAGGAAGCAACACTCACCAACCCCTGCCTCTCCAAGGAAGCAACACTCACCAACCCATGCATCTCCAAGGAAGCAACGCACACCAACCCCTGCATCTCCAAGGAAGCAACGCACACCAACCCCTGCATCTCCAAGGAAGCAACACTCACCAACCCCTGCATCTCCAAGGAAGCAACGCACACCAACCCCTGCCTCTCCAAGGAAGCGACGCACACCAACCCCTGCCTCTCCAAGGAAGCGACGCACACCAACCCCTGCCTCTCCAAGGAAGCGACGCACACCAACCCATGCATCTCCAAGGAAGCGACGCACACCAACCCCTGCCTCTCCAAGGAAGCAACACTCACCAACCCCTGCCTCTCCAAGGAAGCAACGCACACCAACCCCTGCATCTCCAAGGAAGCAACGCACACCAACCCCTGCATCTCCAAGGAAGCAACGCACACCAACCCCTGCATCTCCAAGGAAGCAACGCACACCAACCCATGCATCTCCAAGGAAGCGACGCACACCAACCCCTGCCTCTCCAAGGAAGCAACGCACACCAAGCCCTGCCTCTCCAAGGAAGCAACGCACACCAACCCCTGCATCTCCAAGGAAGCAACACTCACCAACCCCTGCATCTCCAAGGAAGCAACACTCACCAACCCATGCCTCTCCAAGGAAGCAACGCTCACCAACCCCTGCCTCTCCAAGGAAGCAACGCACACCAACCCCTGCATCTCCAAGGAAGCAACGCACACCAACCCATGCATCTCCAAGGAAGCAACGCACACCAACCCCTGCATCCACAGGAAACAACCCACACCAACTCCTGTATCCAAAGGAAACAACCCACACCAACCACTGCATCTGGAAGGAAACAACCCACACCAACCCCTGCATCCACAGGAAACAACTCACACCAACCCCTGTATCCACAGGAAACAACACTCACCAACCCCTGCATCCGCAAGGAAACAACCCACACCAACCCCTGTATCCACAGGAAACAACTGACACCAACCCCTGCCTCTCCAAGGAAACAACCCACACCAACCCCCGTATCCACAGGAAACAACCCACACCAACCCCCGTATCCACAGGAAACAACCCACACCAACCCCTGCATCTCCAAGGAAGCAACCCACACCAACCCCTGCATCTCCAAGGAAACAACACTCACCAACCCCTGCATCTCCAAGGAAGCAACCCACACCAACCCCTGCATCTCCAAGGAAACAACACTCACCAACCCCTGCATCTACAAGGAAACAACCCACACCAACGCCTGTATCTCCAAGGAAACAACCCACACCAACCCCTGCATCTCCAAGGAAACAACCCACACCAACCCCTGCATCTCCAAGGAAGCAACCCACACCAACCCCTGTATCCACAGGAAACAACCCACACCAACCCCTGTATCCACAGGAAACAACCCACACCAACCCCTGTATCCACAGGGAACAACTCACACCAACCCCTGCATCTCCAAGGAAACAACCCACACCAACCCCTACATCACCAAGGCTACAACCAACATCAACCCCATATCCACAAGGAAACAACCCACACCAACCCCTGTATCCTCAAGAAAACAACCCAGGAAGCCAGGCTTCTATTAGTCACGCTGCTTCTCTGGCAATAATCCCAAAAGCTAAAAGATAACTTCTGCAACAACTGGCCCTCAAAGGCTAGGAGTTGTAACTGACAGCTTCTGTAATTTTTGTCTCTGCCTTCAACTTAGGACCAAGCAGAGAAAGTCAGATCAAGCAGTCACACAGAGTGGCCCCTTCTCATTAGCCCTCCTCCCCTCCCCAGCGAGCCACTCCCCACAGGGCACACCGGAAGCCTCCGCCTTTTCCACAGAGAGCTTCCCCACTCGTCTGCCTGGCTCTGAGAACACACGTGATGGCCCTGCTCTTTGTTTCAGCTCGTGCTGAGTAAGTAGCCTTTGCTTTCCTCATCTGGCTGGGCTCTTTCGATATGCACGCTTTCACGTGTAAGGCGCTGTGCTCACTGCCAGTGGTATGATGAGCAACACGGCCTCTCCCTCTGGAAGCTCACTCTCTAAGGAGAGCCAGCAAACACACAGATGGAGCCAGGCAGGACGCTGAGAATGTCATGAGGGAAACCAAGACAGAGGCGAGCTGGCGGGCAGCTGGGAGTCAGACGCGGTCTGCCTCAGATGGTGGGCTAGACAGGACTGCTCCGTGGCGGAGAGCTTGAGCTGAGGCACAGAGGGTGAGGATAAGCTGGCCACACAGGCGGGGCAAAGAGCATTCCAGGCGTAAAGGGTCAGAGGTGGGAAGCCACTCGGCAGGTTCTAGGAGGCCAGAGAGACTGAGGCCCGGCAGGAAGAGAGCGGTGTGAGAGGGAAACGAACAGTTATTAGCTATGGCTCATAGTGGTTGCTTTGCTAACAACCTCTGTTGCCTCAGCTGCAGTTTGAACCACTCTAAAGACAACTTATCTATCTATGTATTCATTTGTTTGGCTGCCCCGGGGCTTAGCTGCGGCCCTTGGGAGCGCCATCTCTGTTGCAGCGTGGGCAATCTTGTTTTTCAGTCGTAGCACGTGGGACCATGAGTTGCACCCGGAGCCCTCGGCACCAGGCGCTGAGTCTTAGCCGTTTGACTGCCATGGAAGTCCCAGTTTCACACACTTTTGAAGCGGTCACTGTGTTTTTGAAAAGTGAAACAAGTCATTGTGTATGTGGGTTAGTTGCTCAGTGGTGTCTGACTCTTTGTGACCCCATGGACTGCAGTCTGCCAGACTCCTCCGGCAGTGCAATTTTCCAGGCCAGAATACTGGAGTGGGTTGCTATTCCCTTCTCCAGGGGATCTTCCCAACCCAGGAACTGAATCCACATCTGCTACATCTCAGGCAGATTCTTTACCCTTTACTGTCTGAGTCACCAGGGAAGCCATCATTAATTAGAAATAATATTAATAGCTAATATTTATCCAGAGCTTACTATTTTCTACAACTTAAATATTTAATTCTCTACTTAATCGTGTATGGTAGTAATAGTATTTTTTCTTTTTCTTTTTTTTTTTGTATTTTTTCTTTATTACTTTCTTTCTACCAATGAGGAAGTGGAACAGAGAGCTTAGTAAATCTGTCAAAGCTTTGCCAAAGCTGACATAGGAAATGAGTTGCAGGGCAGGATTTGAATCAGCTGGCTGTGAGCTGCTGTGCAATGCTGCCTCTTCAGGCTACACCGCTCCTAGGACTCCTCTCTTGATGGAACACACAGGTCCTCCTGAATATGTAACAGTTGCTATGCTTGCTGGTAGCAGGACACAGTCTGGACTCCATTCTATAATCTCTTATCAGGGGTTCACATAACTTCAGATTATTTATGATGAAGTAACAGGATCTAATGGAACATGAGAAAAATTTCCCTCACAAGAAAAATAAAACACTGTAACATTCTAATAACCATTCTCAGTTTGCAGAACTTATCTACTATTTAATCTCTATCCATAATTTATAACATAGACGTTTCTGTGGGTCAAAGTATGCCCAGCTGGCAAATGGTTGTGAGTTTGCCCTCATGGGGAAACCAATAATTAGCGCAAAGTGGGCACAATGAAGATTGATTTTATTATTTACATAAGTTTGGTCAGAGAAAGAAGCAGGCAAAATAATCTGAGGATGGTAAAGGCGTCGTTAACCACTCCTTTTCCAGGTGGAGTCCTGTTTCAGAGTTGATACCCTCTGACTGCCCCAAGCCTCCCTGGTCAAGCAGCCCCTCTGCCAGGACTGCGCCCGCAGGGCCTCACTTACGTTCCCATCGTGGTTTGGGCATGACAGAGGCTTCCCTGCAGCCACGGCGGTGACGGTCTCCAGAATGGAGGACTCCTCAGCGCTGCTGCCTGGAGATCGCTGCAGCACGTCCATCAGGTTTGTGATGAAGAAGTTGTTCTGGAGCGCGGCCACCCCCTTCTCGGGCAGGATGGAGGTCTGGCGGCACACCGGGCAGGAGAGGGTTAAGCTGTGGGCGGGAATGTAGTTCTGCAGGCACCTGTCCAGGAACAGAAGCAGCGCTGTCAGCATAGTAGGGCTCCTGCAGTAGCTACAAAGCTGCTCTGCATAAACTTTCCTTGTGGTCTCCTTCGCTAGAAAAAGTGCATTTCTGAAGTCAATAGGTCACATTACATTCGACTGGTCAGCCATCTGGACAAATGATGCTCAAGAAAAAATCTCATTGACTCCAGTACTCTTGCCTGGGAAATCCCACAGACAGACGAGCCTGGTAGGCTACAGTCCATGGGGTCACAAAGAGTCAGACATGACTGAGCAACTTCAGTTTAGTTTAGTTTAGTTTGGTACTGTTTCCAAGAGCTTTGCCACACAAGCAAAGTATGGTCCATGGTGAGCATCACTGGCCTCACCAGGGAGCTTGGAAAAAATGTAGACTCCAACTCACAGGGCCCACTCCACGTCTGATGAATCAGACTCCCAGGCAATCTGTATGCCCATTTGAGGTTAAGAAGCATTGGCCTAGAGTAGCTGGTATGGCATTCACGAATTTGTGGAATTTTACACAAATTGGGAGAAACATGTCACTTTTTGTTCTTGTTAGCACTGAAACTCTGTACACACAAGATCATAAGCAGACTGCAGATATTAAAACCACATCAAAGTGGAAACGCTTTGTTTGAAATGGGGATGGGACACACCATCTCTTCTTACCTCTCCTTAAGAGCCATCAATTTCATTCACTTAATCAGCAAAGAAAGAAAGAAAGAGAGCACCAAGTCGTGTCCAACTCTTGTGATCCCAGGAACCTGCCAGGAGCCCGCCAGGCTCCTCCGTCCATGGGATTCTCCAGGCAAGAATACTGGAGTGGGTTGCCATTCCCTTCTCCAGGGGAACTTCCCCACCCAGGAATGAAACCAGGTCTCCCACAATGCAGGCAGAAGCTTTACTGACTGAGCTACGCCACATTAATGATGACG
Organism: Ovis aries; assembly: GCF_016772045.2. Lineage (NCBI taxonomy): Eukaryota > Metazoa > Chordata > Mammalia > Artiodactyla > Bovidae > Ovis > Ovis aries. Next base: position 4,584,388 of record NC_056070.1, read on the forward strand.
GACGCACACACTTCTCACTAAATATAAAGAATAGCGGGCCCTTGCACAATGTGGGAGTTAGGGGAGCTGACCCCCAGTGCAGTGGAAAATCCAAAAATCCACCCATGACTCAGAGCCAGCCCTTCAATTAGCCAGTTCCTACACATCCAGGGTTTACACCTACAGATTCAACCATCTGCAGATCTTGTCATTCTGTAGTATTAACTACTATTAACTACTGAAAACAATCTGCAAATGATAAATGCATGCAGTTCATGTGTTGTTTGAGGGTCAACTGTACTTCCAACGATCCTGTGATCGCTTTCAAATGTATGAAGAAACACAGGCAGAGAGAGGGTAGGCTACTTGCCCAAGGGACTTAGATGTCCAAACCCAGGCGATTTGGCACCAGAATCTAAGCATGCCATAACTACAATGTTTCCCAGCTTCTATGACAAATAGAATTTGAAAACCTCTTATTTCTCCCCATTTCTCTCATTTTGCAGATGGGAAAACTGACATCAAGGTTAACTGACTTTCCCTATGTTGCACAGGGATTCCCAGGAGGCCCAAGCGATAAAGAACCTGCCTGCCAATAAGACATAAGGATGTGGGTTCATCCCTGGATTGGGAAGATCCCCCGGAGGAGGAAATGGCAACCCACTCCAGGACTCTTGCCTGGAGAATCCCATGGACTGAGGAGCCTGGCGAGCTCCAGTCTGTGAGGTTGCAGAGTCGGATATGACTGCAGTGCCTTAACACGCACGCACACACGTCACACACGTAGACAGCACTGAGTCAACATCAGGGATGAAGTAGCTTCTGCTAAGGTCACCAGCAACACTGAAATCTAACACACATCTTTCCATCCTGCCACTCATCAAGCTTGTCCGCTCCCCGCTCCCGACTCCTTTTTCATCTGTCCTTGCCTTACGATACCACGCTCACCTGGCTCTCCTTCTCCCTGCTCGCTCTCTCCTGCTGAGAGTCAGTATGCTCTGGACTTCATCAAGGCTTATCGTAAGCCCTCTTCTCTCCCTGGGGTATTATACTACATAACAATAAGCGCAACACTCTCATATGTATGTTTCCTCCCATGGATGCCTCCTCTGAGCCCCATACCTGTACACCAACTGCTCTCTTGCATCTCTTCTTAGAGATCTCACAGGTCCTAAAACTCCACGTGTCCAGAACCAAACGCATGATCTTCCCACACTCTTTGTCCTCCTTAGCAGTAAACTGCATCTCCATCCTTTCACCTAAGCAAACCCAAACCAGGAGTGGTTCTTAAAACAGTAAGCATTCCCTTACTGGTCTTCACAGTTCATATCCAACCCATCACCAAAGCCTGAAAGTATCTTTCCAGGCTTCCCAGGTCTCTCCATCCGCATCACACCAGCCTTGCTTAGATTTCTGCAGTCACGCTACCCCTGGAATACTGTCATCTTCCTTGTATCCCCCTCATCCCTCTCCATATTCTAACCAGAGTGGTCTTCCCCAAATGTAAAGTTCAACCTCCTCCCCTCATATCTAAGATGAAACCCTTCTGTGGCTTCACTGTTCTTACAGCCGAGACAAGAATCCACACGTGACGATGTGCACTGCGCACCTGTGTGGCCTGCTTCTGCATTTTTCTGTCTTCCTCTAATTTGCTGCACATCTGTCACCCGAGGCTTATTAAAGTTCTTCCAAAGGTGTCATGGTCCCTCTCACTCTACACCTCTGCTCTGCTCTGCTAAGTCGCATCAGTCGTGTCCGACTCTGTGCGACCCCAGAGACGGCAGCCCACCAGGCTCCCCTGTCCCTGGGGTTCTCCAGGCAAGAACCCTGCAGTGGGTCGCCATTTCCTTCTCCAATGCATGAAAGTGAAAAGTGAAAGGGAAGTTGCTCAGTCGTGTCCGACTCTTCACGACCCCATGGACCGCAGCCTACCAGGCTCCTCTGTCCATTCTTTTCTTCTGCTTACTCCGCTTTGCTAAACTAATTTTTCTTCATCCTTGGGATTCTGCCTAATCATCGCTTCTGCAGGGAAGCCTTCTGCATTAGAGCCACATTTCCTATTATACGGTTGCCTGTGTACTTCAGGTATGTGGCCGTTGTGACTGGTTTAATTTCCTATTAATCTGAATGAATAGGTGGCTAATGACTGGCTGCTTCTCTTGGCTGGAAGCTTCAAAAAGCCAGGGACTGTGTCTGCATTCTCCAAGCATGGCACTCTGGAAGAAATGAGAATAAGAGAGTGGCTGTCCACCGAGCAGCCAGTGTTTGTGCCCAGCAAGAGGTGGAGACAATGGTCCTGGGTCTTCCTCTCCTCTGGCAGCGAGACAAGCCGTGAATTTCTGTCTCTACGTAAAATGTTCTCATTAAGGAAAGTTGCCAACACCTTGCAAAGGAAATCAGTTTAGTGCACATGATGCTCGAACAACTTTCACGTGGCATTCCCTAGGGACTTGCTTTGTCTGGCTCTTGAAAACCTCCAGCACCAGCTACTGGATGTGGGGTGGAAGTGGCCTGGGCTAGACCTGAGAGACAGTGCAAGAGGAAGAGCCAGGGAAGTCTGGAAGTGCTGCTTCTCGCCGGTCAGAGCAAGGGAATGGCAGGCAGACGCTAGCCTGAGCAGGCACCGAACCCTGGCGGCTCTGCCAGGCTCAAGCCAAGTGGGTCTCAGCAGTGAGCCTAAGAGTGCCCAGCTGTATCGATTCCTGAATATCAAATATGACCTTCCCATGTGAGTCCAGGGACATGTGCACAGTTAGCTGGCAGTCATGTTTTAGCCACGTCCATTGAGTCAGGGAGAAAAATCACTCACCTTGTTGCCATTCTGGAATACGAATTACAAAGTACTCAGTACTTGTAATTATGTTCATAATTATAAAATTATGAATAAAGTGCAAAGTATCAGTGCCCTATATACCACTGCTTAAAACAAACAAAAGACTATACATGCACTTGTGTACATGCACGCACACACACACACACACACACAACAACCCAAACAAAGAAAGCAAAACAGAACACCACAACCAGCAGTGACAAATCCACTTTCTCATCCATCCGTCACCACCGAGGGCGTGGCCATCCCACTGTAATCGAGACTTTCCAAAGGAAATCAACTCCAAGCATGTTCAGGGAGACAAGTGTACATTAAACTGGATGGCAAATGTAATTAGCATTGATTTGAAGTCACTGAAAACAGCAATTTTTGTTCTATGATAGGAGGTAGAAAATTTTAACCATGTTAAATTACCAACAACATTTTTTACGCCTAATTGCTGATGGGGTAAGTTGAACATGAGGGTAAAAGTATATTTTGAAAACTGGTTAACTCAGTGGAAAAAACTATTCAAGAAAGAATGTTCAGGTAATTCACAGTTATTTCACACACGCACACACACACATATTTCTTCATGTGAAACATTATCACGTTCAAATACACCATTAGTATGTGTCTTCTGAAGTATCTCTGGAAGAAAACTCCCTCCTTTGAACTAACCCCTCATATAGGCATGTATATTACTTGATTTGTTATGCTGGAGAAAATGATACATTTTTAATTATGTAAATATAAACTCTTCACTCAGTTGTGTCTGACTCTTTGCGACCCCCATGGACTGTAGCCCACCAGGTTCCTCTGTCCATGGAATTCTCTGGCAAGAATACTGGAGAGTGTTGCCATTCCCTTCTCTAGGGGATCTTCCCAACTAAGGGATCAAACCCAGGTTTCCCCTGAACTGCGGACAGATTCTTTACCATCTGAGCACCTGGGAAGACTTTTAATTGGCCCTCATCAAAGATTCTCTATGAGGGCAAAAATGGTTTCACAAAGAACAAAGGGAAAAGTTTTAAAAACCTGAATCTTAAAATATGTAATGCTCCATCTCCCGCGGAAGTAAATCAGTAGCTATTGGATTGCTTCCTCCCGCTTGTAGTTCCTTGAAAGTAAATTCTTTGCAACTCATGGTTACGTTTCTAGATGTCTGTCAGAAGCACAAAAGACTTATCATCTCCCATAGGTAACTGAAGAATTCTGGACAGCACCCTTGGCAGGTTGTAGAAAGTCAGTCTGTGAAACCCCCTTCTCCGAGCACAGAGGCTTACCTCTCGCAGAAAGTGTGCAGACAGGGGAGGACCTTGGGATTCTTGTACCTTTCCAGGCATATACTGCAAATCAGAAACTGCTTGTCAATCTGGCGCACCACAGGACTTGGGATGCTGGTGGCTTCACTGGCCATCCTAGACCACTGACATGGGGGGCCGGCTGTCTTTGACCCTGCACGCTGCTGCTGTCAGACAGAAAAACCAAAATGGAAACACATGTAATAATCTGCAAATACAAATCAATCATCGCTTTATTTGCTAGGGGCACTGCGCTCTGAATATGGGCAGGATTCCATGTCGTGACCCCAGCGTAACCAACTGGCAGTGTTACAGAGGGTGTACAGTGAGGGGCCCGTTTTGTAAATCAATAAAATAATCATATGTCCACCAGCCAAACAAAAAAAAAACTTAGAATAAGGTAGCTTGCTGGGAGACTCACAGATATGGAGAACAAACCAGTGGTTACCAGTGAGGGCAGAGGCTGGTGGAACATATTGATACAGCGATGGGGAAGTGGAGATTACAAACTATTGGGGGAAAGACAGGCTCAAGGATGTACTGTACAACATGGGAAATGGAGCCAATATTTTGTAATCACTGTACATGGAAAGTAACCTTTAAAAATTAAATTAAAAATTAAATTGCTACAAGAAAAAAAAGAAGTATCTTGCTGAATTTCAAAGCAGGGGCAGCTGAAGGGATAGATACTTACATAGCTCTGCCTGTTCACGCCTTTAGCCTCGACTCTATCTGAATATATATTTATAGTCTTATTAAAATATAGTCTATTATAGTCTATATTAAATAGAATAGTCTTATTAGGATAGAATGTATTTTCTCAATTATTATACTTGAAGGGGGTCAAAATATGCCACCTCCAAATAAGCCACTCTGACGTAAGGATTATTTTGAGCTGGAGTCAATTGAGAAATAGCAGATGAAGAAGAGCTCTCTCTCTGCCATCTGTCTACAAAGGCAGGGCACCCATTCCCATTTGTAAAGGTGCCTGCTATCTTCAACACCAGGAAGAGAGGAAGACTCTTAATCACCAGAGTGGAGCCTGCACAACAGACGTGACTAAACAACTCTTATCCACCGTATAATCCCGGTCACCTTCCCACAATTTACTGTCCCTAGCAGTCCGAACTTTTCCTTTGTCTAGTCAATTCCCCATAATTTGTGGTTCTTTACTGAAATAGTATATAAGCTCTTGGGTCTAACTGCCTCTTCTAGTCTGTGAAGCTCCTATCAATGTAAAATTTAAAATATTAAATAGATAAAGTTCAAGAAAACATTTTATCTTGAAAAAAATGAAATATCAATAAAATGTGTATATCTTTTTCTTCCGATATCTGTCTTTTGCCACGTTAATTCACAGGCTTCAGGTATGAACTTAAGTGAATAGAAGAAAAATGGTTCCTTCCCCATATATTATTAATATGCAGGAATGGAATAATTAGAAGTTTTCAATAAAAACTTTGTATGCAGTTCAGAGCATTTTCTTTACAACTAAAGGTTTATAGGCTTCATACTAATATGTATTTGTCACGAAGCAGGGACAAAGGCTAGAGGCAATCTCTATTATTTTAAGCAATGTCTGTTGGTGTTCGTGTGTGGGTATCTGAGGGACGGGCGAAGTGAATTAATCCAGAGGAGGTTTTAAAATGTGAGAGTTCAGGTCAGCAAAGGAGAACTGGAAGAGGGTAACAAAGAAAGCAGAGGGTTATGAAAGAATAGGGGAGGGGAAAATTACAACGTAAAACACAACTCCATTTATCACCTTAAAGAATTTCTGGCTTCTGTCCCACAGGGGTGAACCAAGGCTGAGCTCAAATTCACTTACTAATTGTCTAATATTTGCCAAGGTGTTCACAGCTCCCACCCCAAATCCCAATAGAAATGCTCTATTCAAAAAAAAATGTATGACCCTAGGTGGGAAGTAGGGAAGTACTTATGGAATGTTGAACCCATGACTTTTTCACCCTTTAAACCACTATAACTCTCCTAGACTTGGGTTTTCAGAAGGCTGTGCTATGGAAGCTTGGTTTACATACAACATTTTAACTTGATCCAGGACCTGTGTTCACAGAATCAACAACTTCACACTTTCTAAAAGAAACGTTATTTTCCAAGTACAAATGGTGTTTCTTCTTTCTCTCCACTAAATCATCAACTTTTTAAGAAGTATGTTAACTTTCCTGCAGAAACATATTGGAGAACAGATACGCACACGACACACCCATTTTCCAGCTCCATGCCTTCTGGGTAAGCTCCCTAAAGAGCATGATTAATAAATAGATTGGGCTTGTAAAAGCACCTGCTATACAACTGTTCAGAACTCACTGCATCAGTTAAACGGCGTGGGTGGGACAGATCTAATTAGCCAGCATTATCTGCTAGACTTTCATAGAATGAAAGTACCAGAGCAGAGAGTGATACCCATTGACTGGATTAAATGCAGCCCTTTTCTCAGGAGCTCAAAGGGTTAGCACATCATCGACGTTTCTTTGACTGCATCCCCACTGAGCACTAAGATATCCCTAAGAATAGGGAAGGGATGGATTTGTCTGGCCTTAAGATAAGGAAACCAAAGCTGAGGGTTTAAATGACTTGTCCAAGGTCATCCAGTAAAATCAGTGAATCAGAAAGTTCGGATTTCAAGTTTTCTGCCTTATCTGATAAGTTAATGTTACCTAATCATAAGCAAGTTCAGCACTTTGCTGGGGGGTGTGTGTGTGTGAGACTTGCAAAGATTATAGCCTTCTCACTTCAGCAGCTCCGACACTGGGACAATACAGAAGACTGGTTTAGGCCCTGAGCAAGCATGGCACACCAAGTGATCCAGATACATATATTTTAAGTCATACTATATGGCTGATCCATGTTGAGTTTTGACAGGAAACAACAAAATTCTGTATAGCAATTATCCTTCAATTAAAAAATAAATACGACTTCCCTGCCGGCCCAAAGGTTAAGATTTTATGCTCTCAAGGCAGGGGACCCCGGTTCAATCCTCGGTCAGGGAACTAGATACCGCATGCCACAACTAAAGATCCCACGTGTGGCAACGAAGACCCAGCGTAGCCAGATAAATTTAAAAAATTTTTTAATAAATAAATAATAAAAATAAACTAATTCATAAAATTTAAAAAATCATACTAAACTTTTCAGTTAAAGCCAGTTAAAAATAATTTTATTTTGAATAGCTCTTGAAAATGTTTATGTTGAAATGGAGCAGGATCAAATGGTCCTTGCCCACCCACCATGTCTTCCGCCTGCCTTTTGCCTGTGGAAAACTTTAGTCAAAGAATAAGTTCAATCAGAGAAGTGAGACATGCTGAAACAAGGAACAGTCAATGGAGACTAAATAAGAATAATGTCACCGAGCACAGTCAAGCCAAAGAGCATGTTCTTTGAAATAATCAGTCATGTTGACTACTGAAGTAAGCAGAAAGAAAACATCAAACTGGATTTTACTTTTTTTAACCTTAAACTTTCAATTTTGGCAAGGAAAAAAAAACATTTGTTCTAATCAAATGATCTATGCTGACTAAATGAAGTGTCCTGAGCAGACATTTCCAAAGAGGAAATAAAAAACATTTCATTCTAATTTTCACTCTAATTCCATGATAATTATTGTAGTGGGTGAGAGGGAGTCTTTGTTAGTATTGTTAATTTATATGGTAAATTGAGTTTATTCATTAACAGTAATTTAAAATCATGACCACCTCACAATCTGTCACAAGTGAGCTGTTGAAGACTTCTGGATTTTCAGGACTCCCAGAATCAACACAAAAGGTCTCCAACCCCCAAAGAGCTCCAAACCAAGACTTTGCCAAGATAATGATGATTCCCTGAATATAATTGGATAGCCACAGTAGAAAGAAATTTGACTGCTCCTGGAGGGAGAATGTGCTTAGAAAAACGGAGGCACAAAATGCACTCGTAAGCACTGTGGGAAGCTTCCAACCATCTGAATATGCCACAAGAGTATCCGCGAAACATCTGACAGCCTTTCTCCATCAAACCCTGTGGGCACAACTGCAGATCCTGGTCTCCTCGGATTAGAAAAGCTATAAGTACTTACTGGGCTTCCCTGGTGGCTCAGGGGGAAAGAATCCGCCTGCAATGCAGAGCCACAAGAGACGTGGGTGCAATCCCTGGGTCAGGAAGATCCCCTGGAGGAGGGCACGACAAATCACCCCAGTACTCTTGCCTGAAAAATCCCGTGGACAGAGGAGCCTGCTGGGCTACAGTCCACAGCGTCCCAAAGAGGTGGACATAACTGAAGTGACAGCATGCGCGCATGTAAGTACTTACCTAGATTCTCAGCTACTCTCCTTTCCCCTTCTTGGTTTCTGAACTGTCTGAGATCCTTCTTACACACATAACCAGCAGAAATTAAGAGCATGGTAGTAAAAATCAGAACACAGAACTACTCTTTGGCTGGGGATCTGCAAGGCACACATGAACACACCTGGCTGTACTCTGTCTCTGCAGGAGCCAGCTTGCTTCAGGATGCAGGAACCAGCAGCGCCTGTTCACAAGAGGCCGACAGAGAGGAACTGATACGGACGCCAGGGCAGAGCGAGCCATTTTAAAACCACACCAACAGCCAACGCCAGTGTAGTGCCGACATGAGCCAGCTGTGAGAGCTCTTGTGTGGGGAGAATAGCTGAGGGTGTTTGCAGGGGAAAGCCAGCAGTGCTGCTCACAGCGGGGCTCGCTCCCCACTCAGGTCTTTGCTTTAATATCCCCATCTCAGTCTGCCCACTCTGTTTAAAACTGATACCTGCCCCAGTCTCCTAGCACTCAGTACCCTCGTCCTTGCTCCATTTTTCTCCCTAGCCCTGGTCCCTTTCCAATACAGGGTGCGATGTATTTATTGCGAATATTGCCTCCTGCCCAGCCCACCCCCACACTACGACATAAGAGTCACAAAGGCAGGGATTTTTATCTGGTTGCTCTGCAGTAGTCCCAGCACCCAGAACTGTGCTTGGTACATAGTACACACATTTTGAACAACTTTTTAGCTCATATTGGGGTATAACCAATTAAGATGTTGTGACAGTTTCAGGTGGACAGCGAAGGGACTCAGCTATACGTATACATGTATCCATCACTCCCATGCAGGCTGCCACATAACACTGAGTAGAGGTCCATGTGCTCAACAGTAGGTCCTTGCTGGTTATCCATTTTAAATATAGCAGTGAGTACATGTCCATCCCAAACTCCCTAACGATCCTTTCTCCCCATCCTTCCCCCAGCAAGTTAGTTCTCTAAGTCTACGAGTCTCTTGACACATTTCTGTAAGTGGACTGAATGAAAGTGTAACATGGGAACAGACTCAGTCCCAGCAGAAAAGAGCAGCGCTTGCTAAATTACAAGACGAAGAGCATGGTTATCACCGGGCATTTGAACATTTTCACTTGAAATCAGACGTCACCTGCCTTCCCATATAAGTCTAATGATTGGCAACATAAGCCATGGTCCAGAAGCTAAATATTTAGTGACATATGTGAACACTCTTACATACGCAGGAAAAGAAATCGAGAACTACTAAAGACACATATGCATGGAAATAAAAAAAATCTAGGAAGGTTGACACATAAATTCCATGTTAGTGGGGACTTGCCAACTAAACACAGCTTGTGTGGGTAAAAACAATGTAACCATCAGATAACGAAATCCTTGGGCACAGAAAAATCCTGCCCCAGCATTTCCTTCCCCACATCATCTCTGGTATTTTGCCTGATTCGCTTTCTCACATCTACAACTTGGTGGAAATTACAACCAAGCAGAAAAGAAGAATTTGATAGGAGGAGATGAATGATAGAAAAATGCCTGCATCCACAATTCCAAAGTTGAAACCATATCTCCCACTCCAAATTATACCACTGAGATCAGAAAACTATCCAAACGCTTTATTGCTGACGGTAGAGTGATGAAGAGTAGGCAGAGAGGATAGAAGAGAAAAAACAGACTGAAAACGTCTTCTGGAGAAAGGGAGACTGGTGAAAGCTTGTCTGGCTGGTCTAAGAAACACGGTTGGGAAACAGGTCAAGAATCCTTTGCAAAATCAAATTTTAACATGTGATTTGTGGGTAAGCGGCAGCATATTTGATTATATGTCTTCCTAAAGGCACTAGATTCCATTTCCATTGTTTAATTTTATGGCATTCCTGGATTATGGCTTCTCTTTGTGGAACTTAACTGAATTTTTTATTAATATAGCCCCCTTTTTTTTTCTTGGACCAATGACAATGGTGCAGATGTGCTTAAATCAACTTCCCAAGAAGTTAAAAGTCTTCTTTTACATTTCTAGGAAGGAGCTCCTGAACCACTGGGATTATCTATAAACTCATAGTAAACTACCTTTTACCTGCCTGAGCAGGTGGTACCTGGAGCTCAAGGTACGGATTAAAATACAATTCAAAAAATGAGGTATTTTTTAATTTTTCAAATTTATGAGCATATTATTATCCACTTGCAATGAAATCTGCATTGTTACTGAGGACTCAACTGGAGGAAAGAAAAGAGGACAATCTTCAGTGAAATTAAAACAGGGTGACCTATTTCCAGTTTGATCAAGCCTCTATCCCAAATGGGCCATTTTGTAAATTAGAAAAGCCAGATGCAGTGTCTTTCTTGACGGGAGGAATGCGAGTGTGTGGGGGGGCGGGGCAGGGGGCCTCAGGAAGCCATCCGCTTTACCTTCTGTCTCCAGGGAGGCGTGTGCCCAAGCTTTCCAGGGGGATTCTCCTTCCCAGGGTCAAATGCATGACAGCTCCCTTAGACTGCTGAGCTTGGTCATATGGAAGCTGATTTTTAAGCCAAGCCCCCAATCTGTGATATGACAGTTATGCCTGTCTCCTCTACCTCTTTAGTTTGCCAACACTTGCCATTGCCTTCTTCGTGAGAGTACTCACCTTCCAGAGTCAGTTCTTAAGGTCTGCTTTGGACTTTCTAAGTTCCAGAAGGCTGGGTCTGTGTGATGGGGAGTGTTAAGTGGTCAGGCTAATTGACATTCATCTGACAGTGCCCTGGGACAGTCAGGGTGAGTGGGGTCTCCTCTCCCCACATCCATCACCTTGCCAAGTCTCTTCCTTGCTTTCCTTGGGGACTACACAAAGAGGCTGAATATTCTGGGGAAAGGCAGAGGGCAGCCGGGGCCCTAAGCCCCAGGAGGTGGGCGAGATTAGGGAGAAAGGAGAAGAGAAATCTATTCTACATCGGAACTTCAAAAGACACAGGCGTATATAGCAGCAATACATTTTTTCCCCTGGAAGCATATTATTTAAATCTGTTGTTGATTAGAATAAATGTTTACTTAAACTAATACGTTTCCAATCATAATAATAAAAGCACTTAGAAGAATGGAATTCTCAATAGAGACTATGAAGGCAGACGTGAGTAAAGTAGAAAAGGGGAGACTGGCATGCAAAAGCAGGAATCAGTATCTCCTCCAATGATGCTATTTTAATAATTATATTGGGTTCCTTTTTCCTCAGTATTTGGTCTAATCTGAATCTGCAAATTCTTCGAGGAAGCCTGATCTGGTCAATTCTGATAAACTGCATAATAATAATATTCAAAGAACCCTACTAGAAAGCAGATCCTATAAATCTACACTAAAATTCTTATATAAGTAGTAAAGGGACACAGATGGTATTAGGGTTTTTTTTTTTTTTTTTGAAAAGTAATCACAGGTGTGTGCAAATGAGACTTTGACCACAATTAAAAGTAACTCGGTCACATTTTTTAAAAGAAAAAAAAAAGACAAAAAAATTTGTGGCAATTTTTTAAGTTTGGAAGTATTTCTCTCCTATATATCTCAATAATACATATAAATATTTGGCTGAAGTCTTAGTTTTATCAGAGAGGTAATAAAAAAAAGCACAAGGGAGTCTTAAAAATTAAGCTTAGTTAAATAAATAGCTACATATTTAGGATTTTTTTCTACTTAATAAGGATAGGTAAAAGAAAGTCCTGGGTTTAGAGAAATTAATGTCTAAAGAAATCTAAGTGAAGGACATTTTTACTTTAGTAAGACAAAGAATGAGTATTTTTTTTTTTACCATCTTTCACAAGCAACAAAATCACTCAACTTTTGTTATCATATAAATGAAAAAAAATAAGTCATCCCAGGATTATAACATTAACTATGGTGAAAATATATATAGATTTTATTCTCCATTTTAAAATGTGTGGGTTATATATATGCTGTTTTCTGGTTTCTTGAAACAGCCCATTCTACCAGAGAACATTTTTAATTCAGCAGTGTTTTAACCTTTCCAATGCCAACCCCTCGTGTCTTTCCAGGAGAAAATTGGACAGAAACACTTGGAGGTTTAGGAAAGGCCGCTATTCACATCTCTGCAACAGAAAGCTGCTTTCTCCACCACAGCACACATGAAACTTCTCATTGTGTGCTCCCTCTGGAGGGGCGTGCATTATTTAACAACACAGTGGGTTAGGAAGGATGCTGCTAAAGCATCTGTCCAAAAATACTGAAAGGCACCGGGAAATAGGTTCACAGTGGGCAGGAGTGAATCCTCGTACTTAAGAAATCGATTCAAGAATCTGGGCAAACAAATGGCTTTCCTTACACTGTCTGATTAAAACAAAGCCGAGAACAAAAAAGCACTCACAATTACTCATGAGGACTAAAACTACTGCTAGGTGATTTAAACCAAAGAAGTGAACTAATAATTTTTAAAATGCCTCATTCTGAATCTATGGACCTGTTCCTTGAAGCTGATAGTGAAACCATCTTTTCTTAAGACAGAAATACCATTTTACCTTTGGGTTCAGAAACCTACTAATTAACATTCAATTTTTAATTTAAAATAATAGCCTTCCTACTTGCTCTCCTAATCCCCTGCCCCCCTACCTCAATAAGGAATAATGGCAGGGTGGGGCATCGTTGCACAAACAGCTCTTGGATACAAAAATGATGCCTACTGTTTCAGGAAGCAAACCTAAGGTCCAACCCAAGATTTTTCCCCCCTCTTCTGTGTAGTGCTGCCATTGAACTCCACCCAGATTTGAGTCTATTTCAAAGGCAGCAAAAAAAAAAAAAAAAAAAGTCAGAAAAGGCCCCAAATGTTCTCCTGCATATTTTCTGATCATCAATGGCATTCAGAATTCAGAGGGGCGAGTCATGCATTACGAATGACTGGGTTTCCAATGGCAACTGGGAACTGTGGCTCTCAACCCCAGGGCTCCCTAACAGAGGACACGGTGGGGGAGGGTCGAATCACACCGTCTCCTCTCCCCTGGGGTACCGAGGGAAAAAATCCTATATTTAAGATAGGCCTATATACACATTACAATAAAACTAGTAAAAATAAAGATCCAGTTAGACTACATTAGAAACTTGGTAAGAAAAACCTTGCATGATGATCACCCTAGTCTTGCTAGTTTGATGCTTTTGTTTAAGCAGAGTGGGTCTCCCTCTGTCTGACAGCTACAGAGCACACAGCGTCACCATTAGAGAGGAGAGAGGGGTGAACACCAGCACAGAGGCAGCAGGGTGAATTAGTTATTCACCTGGGCTAAGACTAAGCAGTATGAACACCCAGGACCTACCCATTTCTGCAGACAGACTAACGAACGAGGCAAAGAAGACATCTTCCCCCACCTGGCGCTGCAGCCCGCGGCCACCCAAAAGAACAATGCACATTTCTGCTCACGACTGGAGTTTGGAAGCAGCATGCAAAGAGACTGGTTAAAATTCCCTACCATGCAGTGCAGCCATCATCAGCAGCCCAGCATATCTTCTGCTCTGTGGAGTGGTGTGCCAGCTCATGAACAGAAGAGAGGGAGAGAAAAATGGAGGAGGCAAGAGAAGGCTCAGGACAGTCGGCAGGGATGTTTCTGGGTCATGAACAAGTGGGAGACCCCTTTCGGTATTCAAACCAATCAACCTTTATCTCCCAGGACATCTTTTTCCCACTCAGCGTCTGTTGAAAAGACTGCAGCAGACCAAGCAAGGGATTATGGGATCGGGATGCAGCGGCGAGCTGCAATGAGATTCGTGGGTGGCTTGCGCTCCCCTCTGAGTCAGCAGTCAGCTGTTTCCACGCTCCTGTGCTGGGCCGCGGCACCATCGCCAGAACCGGCTGCACGGTTACCAGGGGGAGGACTGTCTGTGCACAGCTCCCTGCGCCCGCAGCCGACAGGCTTACCAACCCGAGAGAGGGTGTGCCGCCAAGTAATCGAAAGGGGATGCAGTGTGGAAAGATCCCAGGAAGAAATTAGGCCCGCGGGAGCTCAGCAGGAAAAGTTCGAATTCAGAAGACTGGGTGGAGTGTGAGAGCACAAACTCACTTCCCTTAGTAAGGAGGAAAAAAAAAAAGATCTATTTCCTTAGATTTTTTAACTAGCTTGAAACACCAATGCAAATTCTTTTTTAAATGCAAAACAGCCCAGTTCAATAAGGCTCTACTTTTCCCTTCTTGGTCTTACCCAGGAAAGGCTCTATAAAATACAGTTCCTCAAAGTCAAATCACGCAAATGATATTTCTCTGCTTTTTGTCCTTCTAATCATTCAGAGAAAAATCATGTAAGTCAATATTTATTTCAGGGGGACAACAGAACCTTTTGTTTTTCTGATGACGCCAACGTTCTCAAACATTAGAAACTTTGTCAAACTTGACATATTAACATAACTCCTCTATCATTTAACTGATCCTGAAAAGGCTTTAGTAACAAAAATGACCAGCAAGAAGCCACATAAAAAGTTAGGTCTTCATATTACAAGCAATACTTTAGAATATAAAAATCCTATATATCAGAATGGAATCCATAATCATTCCCTTTCTATAGCAATGGAGCAGGGAAATGCATTGCTTTCTATTCCTTGGTTAGTTATTAGTTTAAAAGTAGACACTAATTATTTTATTTAAATGATAAAAACTGAATTTGCATGTTTAATAACATTAATATTCATTCAATTCTTTCCATGTAATCAGGCATTGCAGCAAGCCCGGTGAAGGGGCACTCAGCTCTGCAGAGGGGCAGGAGGGGAAGGTCACAGAGAATTTGGTGAGCTTGACAAATCACAGAAAAATGCACAGACATGCCCAAATTGGCATAGTACACAGTTCTCAAAAGCCCAGGTTAACACCTGCTCTAGAAGTTTTGTTTTGTTTTTTAACAGCTTTATTGAGACATAATTCACATAGTATACAATTCACCCACTTCAAGTGTACAGTTTCCATCATTTAAAAGTCTACAAACAATAAATGCAAGAGAGGGAGTAAAGAGAAAGCAACTCTCCACTGCTGCTGAGAATGCAAACTGGTACAGCCACCGTGGAGCACAGCACGGATGCTCCTTAAAAACTAAAAACAGTGCCGCCATCTGATCCTGCAATCCTGCTTTCGGGCACTGATCTGGAGAAAACGCTAGTGTGAAAGGATACATGCACCCCAATGTTCACAGCAGCACTACCGGCAACAGCCAGCACGCGGAAACAGCCCAAACGCCCATCGACAGGCAAACGGAGAAAGGTGTGGAACCTGTACACATACATGCACCGCAGAACACTGCTCAGCTGTAAAGGGAGGAAATAACGTCCTCTGCAGCAACATGGATGGACCTAGAGACGATCATACTGAGCGAAATAAGCCAGAAAGACAAGTATCATGTGGTATCACTTACACATAGAGTCTAAAAAATGATACAGATAAACTTATTCACAAAACAGAGAGACTCACAGACGCAGGAAACAAACTTATGGGTACCAAAGGAGAGATAAATTAGGGCTCTGAGATTAGCAGATACACATATGATTTTATATAGGAGCAGATGGAAAATAGTTAAAGGTCCTACTGTATGGCATACATCTTGTAATGAAGTATAATGGAAAAGAATCTGGAAAAAATATAACAGAATCACTTTGCAGTACCCTGGAGACTAACACTACACTATGAATCAACTATACCTCAATTTGATACGTTTCTAAAGCTGGACATTTTAGCTGTTACCCCTACCTTCCCATCCCCCACAGTCCTAAGCAACCACTAATCTACTGTTTGTCTCTATCTGTTCAGTTCAGTCGCTCAGTCGTGTGTGACTGTTTGTGACCCCATGGACTGCAGCACACCAGGCTTGCTTGTCCATCACCAACTCCCAGAGTTTGCTCCAATTCATGTCCATCGAGTTGGTCATGCCGTCCAACTAAATTGTCCTCTGTCGTCCCCTTCTCCTGTCTTCAGTCTTTCGTCCCTGCAGATTTCCTTATTCTGGCCTGTTACATAAATGGGATCATATAATAATGTGGATCGAGCGACTGAACTGAACTGAACTGAGGGGTCTGGCTTACTTCACTTACAGAACAGTTCCAAGGTTAATCTATGTGGCTTGTATCAGCACTTCATTCTTCTATATGGCTGAAAAATATTCCACTGTACAGATAAGCAGATGGATATTTTGTTTATGGACATTTGAGTTGTTTCAACTTTTTGGCTGTTATGAATAATGCTGCTATAAACATTCATATATAGGTGTTTGCTAGAAGTTTACAATTTAATTAGAATCCACTCTGGAAACTAAAGGCAGGCACATCCCACTCCAAGCTACGTCTTCTTCCTAAGACAGGCTATCACAACAGTCCCCGACTTCCTAAGACAGGACTCTCCTCTCATTTGTGTTTCTGATGAAATTTACTGACCACGATGAATCCGGTAGCCAAATGCATTGAAATCTACTCCTCCCCTCTGACATCATTTCTTCTGACCCCTCCACTCAACCCAAACTGTGGGGCACACACTCGGAGTGAGTCTCTGTTCTCACAGGACGGTGAGGAAGTGGGAGAGATCCTTGGTCTCGTTGCCTGGCTTGCAGTCAGAGAAGCTTCACCTACTCACTCAATCACTGAATGGCTAGCATGTGCCAGGCATTGAACAGGCTCTGAGGATACAGAGACGAACAGAACGGTGGCTCAGCCTTCAGGAAGATCACAGTCCAGAGTGGGAGATGGATGAGTAAGCAGACAATTGCAGTTGGGAGTGGTTAAGTCCTTGACTAGTGGTCATAGCTATTGGTACGGTTTCTTTCTGGCTTGGAGTTGCATTGAGACCTTCTGCAGCCAGAGGGTAAAGCCCCAAGAGCAGAGATGAGCCCAAGATCCTTGGGGCTGAGTCTGCGGCATGCCGTGCAGACTTCGTGGTGCTGTCTTACCCCTCCCCAGTGTTTCCCCCCAGCTGAATAGACGTTAGAGAGCTAGCTGCCCTCAGTCAGTTGCGGTCACTCAGGAAGTATAAGCAGTGCACACGTGTAAGAACACGAGAGGTGCTAATAGAGCTGGGCTTGGCGGGACCCTGGGAGACAGAGAAGGGAAATTTACTGACCGTGTATTACGTGTCAGGTTCAATTCAAAGTCCATTGTGTAGTCTACTTATCTCCAATCAAGGGCATCTCTGCTAGAACATAAACCTCTTAGGATGGCATATAGGGCCATTTATGATCTGCCCTCTGCCTTCCTCATTTTTTTTCCTTGTTGTAGCCTCCCCAGTCACACTCTGGTTCCTAAGTCATGCCACCATGTGTTTTTAAGCAGAATAGGGCAGGGCACCAATCCCCCTGATGGAGTGGTGGGGTACGCATTCAGGAATGGGAAGGGGCATTTTTGACTGTCCTACTGATTATGTGTCTGGGGGCTAGGGGTAGGGAGATACTACTGAGGTTTAGTGCCTGAGGCAGGATGCCTGCCATCCCCCAGCACGTGGGAGGGTCTCCTACAAGTATCTCTGTCCCCTCACTCTGCTGATAGCAATGTAAGAAACATAGCATTTGTTCGAAGAGGAATGTGCAGGCTCTTCTGACTCCTCTTCCAGGTTAACTCCTTCAAGTCCTCCAGAAATCCACAAAGACAGCCGCACTTTAGGGAGGATTCCCTGTGGCTCCTTCAGTCCTAGACCCTCCCATCCCCGTGTGGACTGGGTGCTGCTCCTGAGCTCCACAGCATTCTCTGCTGGAAACCACTGCCTGCTCCATCTCTTACCTCTAACTCCACAGTCCCTACGCAGTGCCTGTCACACAGCAAGCAGCCAGAAGGTGGGTGTGCAGCGGCAGAAGCCCTACCAACGAAGAGCCATGTAACACCATGTAAAGGTTCTGCTCGTCTCAGAACTGGAAAGTAGCTGGGTCAGAGACCATTACGGAAAGGCAACTCTTCGTACCTGATTCGTGGTTTAGAATTTAGAAAGCACCTTCATAATACAAAGCAACGCACACCCAGAGACAGAATTTAACAGGGACGGACAAATCTGACTCCATATTGGATCTGCTTCTTTGCTTTAACTTTTGCATTCTATTGCCTTTGCTCTAAGTTAAGAAGGCCATCTATAGCCTGAAATATACAGGATGGCCCACTCTCAAGGCTCTGGCCTTTAAAAGTGTAACACTTTTCCATTCATATAAGATAAAAAGTTGCAGAACAGAGAATAATGTCTTTTAGGAGGTTTACAGGAACATTTTGACTGGATAGCTGCAAGAACAAAGGATTCTGGCACCAAAAGGTTTGCTGCAACCAACCATACCCCTTCCCTTTTTAGTAGAAAAGAAGCCTGGGGAATTAATTCCCTGGCCATCCAGTGGTTAAGACTCTGCACTTCAACTACTGTGGGCCGGGGTTTGATCCCATCAGGAAACTGAGGTCCCTCAGTCTTGTTCGACTCTTTGCAACCCCATGGACTATAGCCCGCCAGGCTCCTCTGTCCATGGAATTTTCCAGGCAAGAATACTGGAGTGGGCTGCCATTTTCTCCTCCATGGGATCTTCTTAACCCAGGGATTGAACCTGGGTCTCCTGCGTCTGCTGCACTGGCAGACGGATTCTTTACCATTGAGCCACCTGGGAAGCCGGAATGGTATCACCAAAAAATAGAAAAATAAAACAAAATAATGACTCTACTGAAAAAAAAAAAAAAGCCTGAATTCTAACTTGGGGAAGATGGTTGTTTGGGGCACTAGTCCATCATCTTGACCTGCTGGCTTTCTGAATACAGTTGCTGCTCCTTGCCCCAACAACTTGCCTTTACTTATCGGCCTGTCACGTGGTGGGCAGTAACGAGAGCAGGTATCTTATTACTTTAGTGGAAACTGAGGTTCAGGTTTACAAGACCAGCCCAGAGTGCAGCCGCCATTAGGCAGTGAGGTGAACTAGAGTTAGGGCCTTGTGGCTGGCATAGCTCCTCTTTCACGGTGCCACAATGCCCCTCAAGGATGGGCAAAGGCCGGGACAGGGAGCAGCCAGTCCCACAATGCAACAGAGCCAGCTGGTTAGAGCGGGGATGTCTTTCAGGGAAAGATAAGTGCAACCAACTAGGAGGCCGCCGCCTAAAACCAGGAGCCTATAAAGTCAACTTAATATAATCGTCATTTAGTTTAGTTGTTGTTTTGTTTGATTTCATAATCTTTGTTTCCAAAAGCCTTTCTGAATATCGTTGCCAAATTGTCTTCTGAAAGAAGATGGTAAGGAATGATTATTTCCAGCTCAGGCCTGAGTGACTGCAGAAGAGATATTGTTAGGATGGATTTTACAGACCAGCACCCCACAAGTGACCCCTCAGAACCAGACTCTTCCTGTCAGTCCAGACTCTCTGCAACCAACTTGGGTGAATGGTTTAGCTTGGACCCCAAGAGGCAGTCCTCTCCTCTCCTTTGGCAGAGGTGGCACAGACCGCTCACCCTGGAGTCTAGGAGTCATTCTTCAGTGGTGGTGGAAAGGTCCTATACCAAAGAGGACTGTTTGAAAATAATGGTTGATAAAGCAGAAACAATCTTCCCTTTAAAAGTGTCCTTGCAAAGAGAGATGGTGCAAGTTGGCCTTAACCTAGTGGGGTTCTGTGGATGATGAAAACAGAATCAGCTGACTCAGTTACAGCCAAAGAACTCACACCAGAACTCATCTTGGAATTACCATTTAATTTTTTGGGGGGGAAGAGGGAGAGGGAGTTACCATTTAATGTCATACATTTTACAAATAATTATGTGCCAGGTGGTGTACTAGGCAATGAAGACCCAAAAATCAAGTCACAGGCATGTTGATTGGGTCTCAGGTGTCAGGACGGCCCTTCCTAGACAGGCCACACCCAAACGTAGTGGGGTTTGCAACTTGAACATATCTTTTTGAGGGACATAATTCAACCCCTAGCCTCTACTATGGATGAAGGGCTACCACAAGGCCTGGGCTGACGCAGACCCACCTGAGAAGGGCCTGGCTTTCCCGTAGCACCGTTCTCTCAAGAACAGAGTTGAGATACGTGGAGAACGTTACACCTGTCTTGTTCTGGTGTGCATGAGCGGAACTCCAAGGTGGCTGCACAACTGGAATGGCGTAAAAGGCGGGTGGGAAAAGGGGGCTACGACTTGTGCTCTCCTCCGCTGGCTTTTATCTCTGGTACACATCCCAAGCAGGGGAGCGAGGCAAGAGGTTCTGAGCCTCCCAACAAGGTGAAGACGTATGCTGCCTGCTTCACATCCTGTGCAGATGATTACAAACCATATCATTACCTTAAAATCTGTCTTGTGGGTCTGGGTGGCAGCTTGAACCCACAACCATCTGAGTTTCTTCTTCTTGCCCTCAGAAGCCCCTCCTCAGCCTGAAGATGTCCTTCACACAAAAGACTGAAGCAGAACAGGATTCTGCAATCCATCAGACATCCCAGCAGCGTGCTGACCCTTCCTTATTCTTTGTCTTGCTCTGACTATGACAAAAATAACAAGCAAAAGCAAGCAAACAAAATGCTCTTTTGTTTTACTGCTCTTTGGCCTCACTAAGTTTAAGTCGACCATCTATCCTGAGCATCCCTGGAAGAGAAGCTCCCAATCCTAACTCTGGGTCCCTAATTACTGATGTCCATACTGATGAGCACATCAAGACCGAGGGTTGTTTTCCTCTCCGCCAGTTTCACGATCACACTTTTCATCTGGACAATTAAACCCAAGGCAGCGCCAAGTTCCGGCTTGCCTCAGCGGTTTACCTTGTTTAAGTAATCACTGCAGTGGCTCTGACTACCAGGTTGGGATTTAGAGTCAGGGATTCTAGGCGGCAAATTTCCCCCGGTGACTGCCCTGCCAAGGCCGGGGCTGAGGCCTAGCCAAGACCTGAGCTGGGCGGGGCACAGCCCTGACCTGAAGGTCCCGGGGCTGCTGATGCGGCTGCGGTGCTGGTATCATCTTGCTGGACCCTGACTCCCTCTTCCCCGCGTTTCTTCCTCTCTGTCCCATAAAAAGCATTATTTTTTAACCAAGATATAATTCAGAGAGAACCTTACAAAAGTACATGTCTGCTGACTAAGTATTTCCGCTTCCAGAACTCTAGTCTAAGGAAATAATCCCCGGTGACGGCCAATCTCCCAGAGCCTGGCTTCCGAGGCCAGGCGGAGCCCGGAAAACAGCCCTGGGTCCAGACGCAGCCCGGCCGCGGTTCCTATGGCAACAGGCTCCGCCCCGAGGCAGCCGCTCCGTAGACGCGTCCACCGCTCTGCCTGTACTCTGAATCTATCTTTCTCTCCCTGGAGGCATCCTTTTCTAACCTTATTCTCACCAGGAGGCAAGACGACTGCATGAAATAACTGATTCACGTGGTGGTGATGCCAGCCCCGAGGAGGGCGGGGCGACTCAGGCTTTTCATTGCGGTGACAGCAATCAACGCTGTAACAGGGACCACCGAGGCCTGCCCCTCCCGCAACGCAGGTGCGCCGCTGCGGCGCTTTCCCAGCCCCTGGGCTGCGCCTCGCCTCTCCTGCCTTCCAGGCCTGCAGGCTTCCGCATCTGAGCTATCTTAACCAAGGTGCCACCGGGGCAAGGTGGGGTTTTCTCCGTTGACAGGCCTGAGTTTCCTGAGGACGTCTAGAGCTCAGCGCCCTAACGCGAAGGGTGGTACTCAAGGAGGAAGCTGGGTACCTTGGCAGAGGGAATAATCTGAGGATGGTGAAACTTGGCCCCACCCGCAGGAGGCTGCCTCACCCAACACCTGTAACCAGGGGAGAGCATTTTCCTAAGCGGCCTGAGAGACACCCGCCGCACTGGTCACCTGTATTAGAATCATACTGCCAAAGTCAGCGTGCAGCTGTAATTTAGGCGCTGGCTCTGGAGACACATCTGTATTTGCTCTGTGTTCAGGCTGCTCATTGCTTCTGTAAGCTCCTTTGGGAACTGTCCCTTCATAAGGCTGTCGTGATGATTAAATTATACAGCATGGAGGGGCCTGAGCGCCAAGCTCAGCGCACAACATGCTCAACCCTCAAGTCACTACCACCAGGGCAGGGGTGGGGTGTATGGGCTGTGGTGCCAGGATGGGTTGAGTCCGCATTCTGCCACTGATGAGTCTGAGCAAGTCCTTGAGCCTCTCTGTGCCTCAATGTCCTCATCCATATAATGGGCACAATAACTTGGCTCATTGGTTTTGTGTGAAAACTGAATGGTTTAGTCTATGAAGAGAACCCACGCCAGTGCCTGACACACAGCAAGGAGTCAGTTCATATACTAGGAGAGCAGAGGCACTAGCAGTATCGCCTCTACTAGGCTTGAGCTCCTTTAGGGATGACTAACGACTCTCTTTTGTATTCCGAGAGCCTGGCTCATGTAGGGGCTCAATAAACATTTATTTTTTGGATGAAAAGTTAATTCTCTTCTTATGCCAACTAAAACAAGTCAGGAAAGGAGAGTGTGCAGAATCATGGAAAATCAGAAATAATGTATCTGTCCACTTTTATCATCCTGGAAGGACACAGCCTCCCTCAGCCTCAGCCACTTAGCAATGGTGTCTCCCACTGCCTCTGACACTTTTGAGGAAGAGGCTACAGCGCTACTTTGTTGCTCTGGTGAGTCCTCACACTAACTCTTAAAGATAGGCCAGCCCAGCAAGGAAGAGGGTCTCTGCTCCCTTCCCTCTGGCTTGTTCTTGTGAGAAACAGCCCTGGTACTTTCTGCTGGTCAGCAGCCAGTGGACATGAGTCCTCACTGGTCAGTTGCTCGCCTTCAGACCCAGTAGCCTGCTTGGAAATATAAGAAGAAAAAGGATTCCTTTTGGCACCTTTCCAGAGTCAACATTTCCCCTTTGAGGAAAGCCATCCTCCCTAGATGTGAGAATGGGGGCCCTCGCTTCATGTCCTCCACTGAATGGACCCACTCTGAACCCTGATTCATCCAGCTTTCTCCCTCAGCAGTTAGCAGCATGTCTGGGCTAGGTGCCAGGAAACCACAGTGCCACCAGAGGTGAGCGGAGCAGCGGCAGGAGAGTAGGAGCAGCCAGACCATAGCAGAGGGGGTGTATCCATGGGTCAGGTCAGGCCTGGCAAGTCCAGGGCACCCTGTATCTGGTGCAGCAGGAGTCAGCTTGGTGCCAGGTGGAGCCATCCGTGGCCTGATGGCCAATGCCAGGGGCATCCCCACTCTTCCTCGATAATGTCTTTCGTCTTCCTGTCTCTCTTCTCCCCGTTCTCCTGCCCTCTCCCCATTGCCCACCCACTTCCCCTACTCCACTAGCTTTTAATTGCCCTCTACTATGTCCTGGGTGCTGTGCTGGGGTCCACATTCAGTCACCATCCTTAAGGGACTTGTGCACTCTTATGCGATGCAAACACAAAGTCTCAATTAAACATAAATTAATGAAAATAAAAATAAATTTGATCTCAAATAACTTAGCAAGGATGCTCATGGGTGCCACTCCAGCTGACTGGGATGGCGTTCTGCACTGGATGATATTCCAGACTCTGGAGTCAGACATATGTGTGTGCAAATCCAGCTCTAACACGGACCAGGGATGTGATGTGGGGGAAATCACACAACTTCTCTGGCCCTCCTTCTCCTCCTCTGTAAAATAGCGACAGAACAGTTACACCTGTAGGGCTGTTATGAGAATAAAATAAGTGGATGCCTGAAAGATGCTGAGCATGGTGCCTGGCACATAGTCAGACTCAAAAGACATCACTATGGTGGTGGTTTTAATTACTGAATCCTGGGGTCAGAAAGCTTTCTCTGGAAACATTTTAGACTCCGTGGGCCACACCGTTCTGTGTTCTCTGTTATAACTGCTCAACCCTGCTGTAGAGTGAAGGCAGCCCCAGGCAGTATGTGAAGGGGCATAGCTGTGTTCCAGTCGGACCGCCTTCATAGACGCTGATAACATCTGTAAATTTCACACGCACAGAAAATCACTTTGCTCCTGGCTTTTCTTCGCGAACCATTACAGCGCAGTGGGTGGATGTGGCCCACAGGCCTTGGTTTGGGCACCCGGGAGCAAGCCTAACGAAAGGGTTGGCACTTCCTGTCATGGATTTTGCCTCAAAGGGAAATCTAGTTGGTAGGTCCGTAACACCCATAGACAGTGTCTACTTCAAGCCCGGCTAACTTTAACAAGGGCACAGACCAACCCAGAGACAGGGAAAACCTCATAAAGGAAAAACAATACCTACAATTTATTTGTGCACAAGCAAAGACAAGTAAGCAATACCTTCAATTTACTAGTGCCCAAGATCAAAGTTGGAAAAGACAATTCCCTCCTTAGACACACGATCGCCCTGTGTTTTGTGGACAAAGGCAAGCTGTCTCTACAGGTGCGAGAACTGGCCCTGTGTGTACTTCACTTCTCAAGGCTGGGTGCAGAGACACCCAGCTGTCGGAAATGTCACAGAGGGTCACAACACCCCTAAATTTTACACGGAGAGGATGAAAGATGACAGAATGGATGAGGAGTGAAGAAGGCTGGGGAACATGAGGGCAGGCAGGAGGGACCCGCAAGAATGGACGAGGAGAGAAGAGGGCTGGGGAAAACGAGGGCAGGCAGGAGGGACCCGCAAGAATGGACGAGGAGAGAAGAGGGCTGGGGAACATGAGGGCAGGCAGGAGGGACCCGCAAGAAAACAGGCACAGTCCCAAGCCCCCTGCAGATCAAAACGCAGATGGTCCGCTTGCACAACAGTCGGAGGCCCCAAGTGCTGGGCAGTTCCTAGTTCCCGGCTCTCCCGCCGCCTCCCTCACTGCCTCAGCGTCCAAGGACGGAAACAGGACTTTGTGCTTCACTTTCCACTGCGATCTGGGATGGATTTTATTCTCTAGTTCATATCAAATTCCTCGCAGGCCAGACAATCTTTCTCGATGCTGTAGAAAGACCATACTCCAGGTATACTGCAATTAACAGTTAAACTTGTTTCCCTTGCTCCAGAGGAAATGCAAAGGCTTTCTTATAAGGCCATTCCAAGAATCCAATCTGTTCTTGTACATCTTTTAAAACCTATACACACTAATGTTCTCAATGCCACTGAACTGGACAGTTAAATATGGTTAAAATAGTATATTTTATATTATGTGACTTTTACTACAATAAAAAATTGTTAAACTATACACACTCCTATATATAAAAAATAGATAACCAACAGAACATACCGTATAGCTAGGGGAACGCTACTCAATAATATTTTTTAATAACCTATAAAGGAAAAGAATCTGAAAAAAACATATTCATGTATAACTGAATGACTTTGCTGTACACTGAAAGCTAATGCAACATTGTAAATTAACTATACCTCAATAAAAAAAAATTCAAAATCAAGACTGTGTTATCTATGTTCTGCTCTCATTACTGGATGAAGAACCTACTAACCCTGAACCACTGAAGTGCTGACTGGCCCTCAAGGTCGGATGTCATGCTAACACCCTCTAGCTGGCGGGGACTCTCCTTGGGAGTGGCACGGCCCAGCCACAGACACATATATAGTTCAAGTCATCCATAACCTGCTGGCTCCCTGCAGAACTGCCTCTTTAACTGCTCTCTAATGTGGAAAGCAAGCAAGGCTTCTTTAGAAAGAAAAAACTGAGAAGCTGGGCTTTGGGAAGGAATCTTGGCCAAGACTGACCTCACTGCACCAATACGCCTCCCCTCCCCACCTGTGAGCACAAGCCCGAGGTCAGAGAACCTGGCCTTTTCCTTCACCTCTCCCTACCACAGGGCGTGGCACAGGTTCTCTCTACAGGGACACAGCCATCCCTCCGTCATATAGATCGTCAAATGACCCGCACCAAGGGCAGAGACTGTCACTTTCTAGGCCCACTGGGGGCTCAGGTCGTCAGCCCAGCTCTTGGCCTGAATCCTAGTCCACTTTCCGTCTTGCCCTGGCAGAGCCTCTCCACCAGCGACTGGAAGCAGGAAGGCACAAGACTCGCATCCCTTCATAGAATCAGAGGTATTTAAAGCTGGAAAGGAGGGCTTCCCTGGTGCTCCAGTGATAAAGAATCCGCCTACCGATGCAGGGGACACGGGTTTGATCCCTGATCTGGGAAGATCCCACCTGCCACAGAGTAACTAAGCCCGGGCACCGCACCTAGTGAGCCTGTGCTCCAGCGCCCTGGGGCTGCAACTCCTGAGCTCACACGCTGCAGCCACTGGGGCCTGCGTGCTCTGGCGCCCGTGCTCCGCCACAGGAGAAGCCACTGCAATGAGCAGGCCATACCCTGCAACTAGACAGTGGGCCCCCTGCACAAATAGCGGAGAGCCCACACAGCAACGAAGACCCAGCACAGCCAAAGGTAAATAAACAGAATTGTGTATATATATATAAAACATCAGGAAAGGACCAGAGAGAGGATACAGTCCCATAGTTGGAAGGCAGCAAAATGCTTTCTCTAAAGACCTGGTCCTGATCCTAGGGACCCTGCCAACATGCTTGCCTCGCACTTGGCTGGGTCCCTGACTCCTCTGTTCGGGTCAGGGACCTGGAGCTCTCCAGATCATCACCATACAGACAAAGAAACAGGCCTGGGGAGGTGATGAAACTCCCCCCAGGCCATACAGTTAGCAAGCATGGCAAAACCTGATCTTGGGCATGACTCTGTCTCTCCAGCTGCCCCCTGCCCTCTCCGCACAGGCAGACCTGCGGAGCCGTTTTACAGGCTGCCCGGGTTTGCTTATGATCCCACCAGGTTTCATCATGACTCTGTTAGTTTTCTGGAGACTGATCCCCGCAGAAATGACTGGAAATACAAGCACAGGTGTATTTCTTGGCAAGTGAAAATAGAAAACTATACCGAGGAATAACAAACAGCTCTCATACTACAGCTGGCCTGCTTGGAGAGCCAAAGGTTCAGAATTTATGAATATGCAAACCCTGCAGTCAAACAGCAGGAGTTTCCAAGATAGCAGAGAAACAGGAAGCCACCTCAAAGGATGAGAGTACTAAAAGGTTAAATGCTGGCCGTCCGCTTGGCAAAGGGCAGGGAAAAAATAAACCATGACATCCTGTAGGAACGGGATTCACAGAGGAGGCAGGCTCCTGGGAATAGAAAGGAAAAAAAAAAAAGATAGAAGACATAATAGAGGCTATCGACCAACTTTGCACAGCTAAGAAGGGGCATATCTTCAGAATGACCTTGACTATAAAAATCTGACACTAAAATAAACACAGAAGTGTGGAAGTTAAATCATTAGCTGCTGTACGGACTGCTCAGGAAGCCTTGTAAGCTCGTCAAATCTGAGAGGAGCACGAAGTGGTAGAAGCACACAGACAGATTTACTCAGGCGTGTGTGGCTGGCATCAGATGGCCAGTGCGTTCCGACCAGTCTCTCTGTTCCCTGATGGCCCCAGTAGAATTTCCATTCTATTTTAAAAAGGCTATTAACTCGTGCTTGCTTGCCCCCCAGAAATGGAAATGGAAGAACCTAGTCTTAATTCAGTCTTGCCCACAAAGCTGATTCATGATAGAAACAGGGTTCATTTCTTTCCTTCTTTTTTGTTAAGTCAGGGCTCTCCTAGCAGCATTCTAGGCCTGTTCTTCCTGTGCCATCAAGTTTCTGCTCTTCCCTCCATCATTCTCTCTCCATGATTTCTGGCCTTTCAAGAGCCAGTGAGTTCATCACCTCATTGAAATTTTGAGATTTCAAGGCCAGAGGAAGAGGCTGCTTTTCGTTGGTAAATGGCAAAACAGGTCTTCAGGAGGGAGGAGTAAGCTCCCTTCAGGGCATGCTGTGCCCACTGCCCTATTGCTTGGAGCCCCCACCCCCAGATGCAAGCTTGTCCCTGTACCCTTGGCTCTCTGTCCAAATGATGCCTCCTCACTGGGGCCTCGCTGGGGCCTCCCCGACCCTCTCATCATAACTGGGTGTCCCCCGCCCTTTGTTTTTTAGCACTTTTCTGTGTTGGAATCCTTAATGACAACTATGACCATTTGTAATGACACATAATTATCTGCACGCTTGCTTAGAGCCACCTTCCCCACCAACCTGTAAACTCCATGGGGACAGGGTCCTACCCTAACGATGGACAGGGTCCTACCCCAACGATGCCACAGCACATGCACAGTCCTGACATGTAGCTTCCAAAACCACAGGATGAAGACCAAGAGTCAGCCTGCCCACAAGTGTACCAGCATGCCTCAGAGAATAGTCTCACTGGCCTGGTTCTCCTGTAAAATGCCTTCAGAAATACTTGTCACCACTGAACCTCTGCTAAAGATACATTTGATATAGCTGATTCACTTCATCGCCACAGCAGAAACAAACATAACATTGTAAAGCAATTATACTCCAATTTTTAAAAGAAATTAAGATACCTTTGAGCTTTATTTGTAGAAGAGATCTGCCAGGGAAATGGTGTAAGCAAGACATGATCAGGACAGCCTAACCTGCCTGAGTGTACTTACTTACTTTCCAGGAAGAGTTTCCTATCACTTTCTGAAAATGTTTTCACCTGATCCTTAAGGTATGTGGGACTACCCTGGTGGTCCAGTGGTTAAGAATCCTTGCTTCCACTGTAGGGGCACAGCTTCTATCCCTGGTCTGGAAACTAAGACTCCCCACGCCACAGGATCCAGACGAAAAATAAATACATACTAAACAAATCCAAAAAAAGTATGCTTTATAACACATTTACATGATTACTGAATTTTGATAAATGTGATGGTGTTAGTTGCTCAGTCGTGTCTGACTCTTTGTGACCCCATAGCCTGCTAGGCTCCTCTGTCCATGGAATTCTCCAGGCAAGAATACTGGGATGGGTTGCCATGCCCTTATCCAAGGGACCTTCCCGCCCAGAGAAGAAACCCAAGTCTCCTGCTATAAGGTGGAATCTGTGCCATCTGAGCCGCCAGGGAAACCCTACATGATTACCAGATACATGTAAATACTGGGAGTAATAAAAGTAAACAGGTTTTCTGATACTCTGTAACTCACTCTTGCTTTTTCATGTATTCTGAATTAGTGAGCCCTCTTAACACGCAGAGTCCCAGAAGCAGCAGAGGAAAGGATACCACTGATCCTAGACTAAGTCCTTTCACAGTGGGTGAAGGTCTCCTAATTATTAAAAGTTATTAATATTTGATATTGCTTTTTTAAGTAAGAGAAAAATACTTACTGCTTAGGCAAATGCATCACTTTGAAAGAGTTGCTCAAACTACAATGTAAAACCTCTTTCTTTAAACAGGGAGCCTAAAAACATATTGGAAAGGAAACACTATCAAGTAAGGTGTTGTGCCCCATTGTCTGTATCGCGTGCCCTTAAGTGTTTGTAAGCTTATCACAGGGAAACATTTTCAAAAATAGCCTTGCAATCCGTATGCACAGTTTGGCAGCGATGATCTTTTATATTTAGGCCAAATGAGGAAATAGGGATGTGAAATTCAGTTTTTATTTAGTGACCCTATCATGGCAGAAAGTTCAGATGCATTTCATGCTGCTCTAAAACTTTGCTTCGGGACTTCCCTGTGGTCCACTGATTAAGCATCTGTCTTCCAGCGCAGGGAACTAAAATCCCACACACCATGGGCAACTAAGCCCAGTGCCGCAACTAGAGAGAGGCCCACAGAGGACTCAGCACAGCCAGAATAAAAGCATAATAACAATAAGAGTAAAATAAAACTCTGCTTCCGATTAAGCTGAAGATGAACAAGGGAGGTATTACTTGATAGCAGTCATTTTTGTTGAAAAGAGGAAAGTAAAGAGAACAGGAGAAGGGCCCACAGCAGGCCACTGATACAGGACGGTCACGGATCCCTTCCTTCCCTGCACGTTCATGCAGCAATGAAATCATCTACCAGGCGCAAGGGGCTTCTACACTGAAGAGGATGCAAAACAGCATG
Organism: Ovis aries; assembly: GCF_016772045.2. Taxonomy (NCBI): domain Eukaryota; kingdom Metazoa; phylum Chordata; class Mammalia; order Artiodactyla; family Bovidae; genus Ovis; species Ovis aries. The sequence continues at coordinate 4,614,549 of NC_056070.1, forward strand.
ACGGTGATCTTTGACAAGTACAAACGAGCAAGTAACTTTTTCTATAGATTAGAAGGGACTAGAGAGAGATTAAGAAAACAGAAAGGCAAAGGAAAAAAAGAGCTACCTTTATGAGGCATGCATGTTGTACGCTAAGTCACATCAGTCGTGTCCGATTCCTCGAGACCCTAGAGACTGGAGCCCCCCAGGCTCCTCTGTCCATGGGATTCTCCAGGCAAGAACACTGGAGTGGGGTGCCATGACCTCCTCCAGGGCATCTTCCCAACTCAGGGATCAAACCCCTGTCTCCTGTGTCTCCTGCATTGGCAGGCGGGTTCTTATCCACTAGCACCACCTGGGAAGCCCACCTTGAAAACAATTCCATGCAAGTCAGTTATTTTCTAACTAGGAGACTGAGCACCAATCTCACTATGAGGGCCCCACCCTCACGACCCATCTATCCCAAGGACTTCCCCAAAGTCCCATCTATGACCGACTCCCAGCATATGAGAGGGTTACAGCTTCCAAATATGAATTTTGGGGAGATCAAACATTCAGTCCATTACAGGAGCCCTAAGATTTTGTACAAGAGGGTCTGGACCTCTTCGGCCTCTGGATCCCACCAACCCTGTGGTGACTAAAGCATCCAAACCACTTCGGGTCACTGGACACACTAAGAGCCCCCAACCAACTGCACGTCATGTAAGTAAGTGCAGCAGCTGCAGGGCAGGTAACTGGGGCTGGATTTGCTGCCCTTAGTGATTCCAGGCTTGCCCTCTGAAAGTCCTCTGTTAAGGGTTATAACTGCACTCACGCTAGGCCTCCAGAGCCTCCCTGCATCTTTTAAACCTTCGCGTGCTTTCCCTCTCCCTGGACTCCTTTTCTTCTCTTGCCAGACATTCACCTGACGCGTCACTTCTATACTGAAAACTCCCTGACAGCCGCTGCACTCAGGCAAGGTACTCAGCCCTCCCTGTATGTATTCAGGACTTCTATCGCTGTACTTACCACTCTCTGCAGCAATCACTGGTTTAGATAACTGTCTCTCCTACTAGAGAGTGAGCTCCTGGCCTGAGTCTTACTCATCTTTTTACCTCTGATATAGCAGGGTCTAGATAGAAGTAAGTCCTCAGTAAATAGCAGTCATTCAATGAATATCACTTTTCCCTTATATATATTCTGGTTCATGGTATGTGAAGAGCAAGGGAACTCACATTTATTTAGTACCTACTATGTACAAGGTTCTATTAACACCCAATTTTATTCTTAAGATGTATTTGTAAGACAGGAATTGCTGGTCTGATAAAACGGAGATTAAAGAACCATCTTATTAGAAATAAAAGTATTCAAAACGTCTAGGAACTGACTTGATCTATTTTGGATTAGTATTTCTGGAGCTTAGTTAAAATGTTAGTCACTCAGTTGTGTCTGACTCTTTGCAATCCCACGCACTGTAGCCCACTAGGCTCTTCTGTCCATGGGATTCTCCAGGCAAGAATACTGCAGTGGGGTGCCATGCCCTCCTCCAGGGGACCTTCCTGACCAGGAATTGAATCCAGGTTTCCTGCATTGCAGGCAGATTCTTTACCACTGAGCCACCAGAGAAGCACTTAGTTATCTCAACTCCAAAAGAGCAGTGACTGAAAACGGGGCCTGACAATCTCACTCCTAGGCATATATCCAGACAAAGCCATGATTACAATAGACACATGTTCAGTGCAGCACTATTTATAGACAGGCCACGGAAACCATCTAAACGTCCATCCTGAGAAACAGATGAAGAAGGTGTGGGGGGTGATTACTACTCAGCCATAAAAATGAATGAAATAAAGTCATTTTAACAACATGGGTGGGCCTAGAGATTATCACACTAAGTGAAATAAGTCAGAAAGGAAAAGGCAAGCACCACATATGAAACCATTTATATGTAGCCTTTAACTACGACACAGGGACGGCCCTCGTAGGGAGTCCGCCCGCCAGTGTGAGGGAAGCAGGTTCGACCTCTGGTTGGGTAGCCGGGATCCCACATGCCATGGGGCAACTCAGCCTGCATGCCTCAACTAAGATCTGACATAGCCAGGAACGAGTAAGTAAATGCATTAATCAATTAACATTGAAAACTATGGCACCAGTAACCCAGCCATGAAACAGAAACAGACTCGCAGACAGAGGAAGCAGATTTGTGGCTGTGAAAGGCCGGGAGAGGCAAGGGCTGGGCGTCCGAATGAGCAGATGCAAGCTACTGTATACAGAATGAATGACCGAGGCCCTGTGTGCAGCAACCACATCCAGCATCCTGTGTCAAAGCGCTCAGGGAGGCACACTGATTGAGGCCGCCCACCCGGGCCAGGCACCGTAGTCACCATGTGCATGAGCTGTTGTAAGACAGGAGATCCCGATAAGGACTACGGAACTAATAAGCCACCACCAACCGGAAGAGTTGGGGAAAGGTCTAAAGGAGACACTGCGTGTCCGTCCACTTCCCAAACTCCCTCTCGCTAGCATCCATCTTGGCTGAGCGATGCGTGCGCCACCAGGAAAGACTCTGAATTAGGATGATTGGTCAAAGACCACCCGGAAACTAATCCCATCACCATAAAACCCGACATTGCGAGCCACGCGGCAGAGCAGTTCTCCTGGGTTTCCTTACCCTACTGCTGGGGTCCCTCTTCCTGCAACAAAACCACAGTAGAAAAGAATATGAGAAGAGCACAGACACACTCATATAAAACTGAATCATTTTGCAGTAGAGCAGAAACTAACACAACTTTGTAAATCAACTACACTTCCATAAAACAAATTTTTAAACGGCGCTTTAACCAGTAACGTGTGTACGAATGGCTGAAACTTAACATTCAGCACAGCTTGGGCCTACCAAAACATGTATATGACCAAGAAGCACCTTGGCACTGACAGTTAAGACTGCCCTGTTGTCAGTGGAGTGGTCCCCGTGATCCAGTCTATCCTGCATTCAGAGGACTGTGTTGCTACAGTACCACCCATTTGTCTTTGGAAGCCGGTGGATCACAGCATCCCCACTCATATTGTTCCTTAGTGCAAATGTTCTTCAATTATCACACTGGCATCATTTTTAAAACTGGATGAAAAACTTCTTTAAAAATAATTCCACTGTTTGGATGCTCCTGGTGTTCCGATGCCCAGCTAAATAATCCGTTATTGTCCTGATTTTGTGGTCTCCCAGAACCAACATCAAAAGTACAAAGAGATTGTTTTTTGGTTATCACCAACATTTCCACATGTCTCGGGTGGCTCCGTCTAGTCAAGGCTATGGTTTTTCCAGTGGTCATGTATGGATGTGAGAGTTGGACTATAAAGAAAGCTGAGTGCCAAAGAATTGATGCTTTTGAACTGTGGTGTTGGAGAAGACTCTTGAGAGTCCCTTGGACTGCAAGGCGATCCAACCAGTCCATTCTAAAGATCAGTCCTGAATGTTCATTGGTAGGACTGATGTTGAAGCTGAAACTCTAATACTTTGGCCACCTCATGCGAAGAACTGACTCATTTGAAAACACCCTGATTCTGGGAAAGACTGAGGACAGGAGGAGAAGGGGCTGACAGAAGATGAGATGGTTGGATGGCATCACAGACTCAATGGACATGAGTTTGGGTGGACTCCGGGAGTTGGTGATGGACAGGGACCCCATGAACCTACTGTGGTTCATAGGGTCGCAAAGAGTCAGGCACGACTGAGCGACTGAACTGAATTGAACTGGTGGCTCAGACGGTAAAGCATCTGCCTGCAGTGCCGGAGACCCGGGTTCGATCCCTGGGTGGGGAAGATCCCTTGGAGAAGGGAATGGCAACCCACTCCAGTATTCTTGCCTCGAGAATCCCATGGACAGAAGAGCCTGGGGGGCTACAGAGTCAGACACGACTAAGTGACTAATACAACACGACAACGCCTGTCATTAAGGGCAGATGTGACATTTCAAAATCTGCTTGGGTGTAAACTGTAAAATGTGTGATGCCACAGAGCATGCTTTAATAATTTTGGAAGTTAGGACTCATCAAAACATAGACACAACTTAGAACTGGCAAACCTTCCTTAAGAATTCTGTGTTAATTTGGTTTGTAGATTTGGTTAATTAGTTTGTAAACTTGTTCCTGAGTATTGTTTGGACTCAGACACACAAAAGCTATAGCCGCCACCACCTTAAGGCTCACCGTTACTCAGGGGTTAGATGGAAAGAGGGGCAGGACAAACAAATGAGAAGATCCACCTGTCTGGCCCTTTCGCTTTAAGGAAGGAGGTTCAGTTTCTTGTGAATTAGAGAAACTGAGCTTCAGGCCATCTGCATCCAGACCAGCTCTGAAGGCCATTCCCTTGCCACATTCAGTGTGGCAGATCACCCACCACACCTCAGGCTTCACACAGCCAGGAAGCTGTAGATCACAGGGGGGTGGAATTGGAGAACAAACTACCAGTGGACCTTTTAGTCTTTGAAAAAGAAAAAAAAAAAAATTAGGTTTCAGTGTTGGTGAGCCATTCATAGCCTGTCCTGATCCTCCAGCTTTCGTAGAGGATACGTGCGAGTGTGCTCCGTTGTATCAGACCCTTTGCAACCTCACGGACTGTAGCCCACAAGGCTCCTGTCCACAGAACCCTCCAGGCAAGAATACTGGAGTAGGTTGCCATGCCCTCCTCCAGGGGATCTTCCCGACCCAAGGACTGAACCCACATCTCTTATGTCTCCTCTATTGGCAGGCAGGTTCTTTACCACTGAGCCACGTGGGAAACCCAATAGAGAGTATATCCATGTATATAAGCATATACTACTATCACCCCCAACGTGTGTTTTAACAGCCTTACATTTCATATACTTTGACTCTTACTTAATTTTATTAGTATGTATGCTCCTAAGTCACTAAGGACCATGAACAGTAGACCTGAAGGTATATTAGTTCTAAAAGCAACCAAACCACCAATTAATCATTAATTCATCAAGCATGTTTATTGACACCTAGTACAATGTGGTTATGACATGGTGCCAATGTACAGCTAGATGAATTATATTTAAGAGTCCAAAGGCAAGAGTTAAACTCTAATCTCTCCTACCCCAACCCCCAAAGATAAAGCAGCAAGCAGGCAGAGGGCCCAGTCTGGCTGATTCTCATTTCTGTTCATTCCCTCAAACAAGAGAAATGACAAGCAACTTGATGTTCCAGACGCTGTAAAGTTTACATAGAAGTTTAAGACCCAATTCTTGGGCTCAATAAACTTGCTGTCAAAACCAAGTATGCAGATAAGCTGCTGAATAGAGGACAGTCGACAACCTACACGAGACAGTTTGCAAACCACAGCAGATAGTCGAGGGGGCAAGAGAGGATGGAGCAAATTCGCTTTTGTTTATTTAGAAAATGGGTCAGGGACTTCTCTGGTGGTCCAGTGGTCAAGACTCTGGGCTTCCAATGCAGGGAGCCCAGGTTTCATCCCTGGTCAGGGAACTAGATCCCACATGCCACAACTAAAGACTGAACATCCTGAGTGCCACAACTAAGATCCAGAGCAGCCAAGTAAAGAAATACAAATAAATAAATTTAAAAAAAATTAAAAATAAATAAAAACACAGTGGATGGCAATCTGCCTTCCAACGCAACAGACGCAAGTTTGATCCCCGGTCCCGGAAGATCCCACGTGCTGCAGAACAAGGAAGCCCCTGCTCCACAACCAAGGGGCCGTGCGCCCAGGGCCAGAGGAGCCGGAAGCCCCTGCTCCACACCCACGGGGGCCGGGCGCCCAGGGCCAGAGGAGCCTACTCGCTGCAACGAGAGAAAGCCCCGAGCGCAGCGATGAGGACCCAGCGCCACCCACACAGAATAAAGGAACAAAATTTTTTAAAAAAAGGATCAGAAGAGGTTCTAGGACTGTCGTGCAGTAACACTGAAGGAGGCTTCACAGGGTTTGTGGGATGGTGAGAGGCAAAGATGAGGGCACGAAAAGCCGGCAGCTAAGGTGTTCAGTGTTTCCAGGCAGAGAGAGCCAGCATGGATGAGCACACAGGCGGTGCAAGCACACGGCATAAGGTGGGGAAAAAATAGGAAAGTCTGGAACACTAAACAGAAGCCGTCTCGGGGGTGGTCCTAACTGCTAGTGTTAGCAGAGTACAGTGACCGGAGAAACGTGAGAAGCCAGGTAAATGACGGAACTCTAAGAGAACTAATCCAGCTGCAGTTAACAGAATGAGTTTCCTGAAAGAGAGATGGCAGGAACACCCGTCAGGAAGTAATTACATCCATTCAGCCGTCAAGGGTACATTTACGAGTCATGACTATATTGTCAGGTATCTGCAAGTACTGAGGGATGGCTGCAGGAAGAAGAATGGGAAGGGTGATTGGTCAGAAGGAACAGCTGGTGCAGACATTAGTCTCGGACAACCAGACACGTTCGGGTCTGCGAGAAGCTCTGCTCCAGAGGACGTAAACTGAATTTTAAATAAAAATTTATATTAAATAAACAATTATACTGTTATATAATTATAATGATAATTATATTAAATCAACAGTGAACAGCCATTTATTCGTTAAGCCCTTAGTATGTGCCAGGCATTGTTCTTTATACAAACTCATTCATTTAATCCTTACAACTCTGTGAGGGAGACATTGCTATTCCCATTTTACAGATGCAGAAACTGATTTCAAGTGCCTCAGAAGTTTGCTTCTCAGAATCACACAGCTATTGGGATTAACATATACACCATTATATATAAAAACAATAATCAAAAATAACCGACTGTATAGCACAGGGAACTCTGCTCAACATTCTGTAACAACCTATATGGAAAAAGAGCCTGAAAAAGAATACATATAATATATGTATTTATATATAAATCACTTTGCTGTACACATGAAACAGAGTGTTGTAAATCAACTATATTGCATATAAAATAGGCTTCCTGGTGGCTGAGATGGTAAAGAATCTGCCTGCAGTGCATGAGACCTGGGTTTGATCTCTGGCCTGGGAAGATCCTCTGGAGAAGGGAATGGCAACCCACTCCAGTATTCTCGCCTGGAGAATTCCATGGACAGAGGAGCCTGGTGGGCTATGGTCTGTGGAGTCGAAAAGAGTCAAACATGACAGGGTGACTAACACTTCCACTTTCAATTCCCAATTAAAAAATAATGATAATAAAGCAACCAAAACAACTGAAAAACAAAATAAAAATTATTTTTTAGTACTAAAAAAATATCACACAGCTGTTAACTATTGACTAGGGGATTCAAACCTAAGTCTTTCTCTTTTGAAAACCAACCTTGGGCCCAAATGACAAGTAAAAGTTGTAGAATAGAAAGGTGGAGCAAGCATTCTAGGCACAAGAGACCTCGACGTATGCATGCATGCATGGGCAGAAGCAGCTCACCAGGCAGTCTGCGTGAAGCACGAGGCTGAGCAGGAGAGACGAGGGTAGGGAGAGACGAGGCCCCGGATGTGATGGACCTCGCTTTGTATGCTGAACGGTGTGAATGCTAACTTGGAATCCATGAGAGCCACTGAAGACGTACACACAGGACAGCCTGGAAGGGACGGATGGACACAGAAGAGGCAAGGTGTGGTGAGCAGGGCAAGACAGTGGGCAGACTCTCACTAGCCCAGCAAGGGGTGATGGGGACCTGGCCTAGAATTCTGCTCCTGGAAGAACGAGTAAGATGATGCTCAGACAGCCCAAGAGGGCAGTGATGGCCCCTCTCGTAGAAGAGTGGATTCCAGAGCAGAGGAGCCTGTGTGTTTGGGGGCAGGCAAATGGGGCAGCTGGGGGCTGGGGGCGGGGAGTGGGTGGCTTGGGGAGAGAAGGTGCTGATGAGTTCAAGTTTGGACTGTTGGGTTCATAGTTCCAGTCTCAGAAGAAAGGTCTGGGTAGGAAACAAAGGTTTGGGCTACAGATCTAGGTAGAAAAAGAAAGTATCATAATTGTGGATTATTAACCAGGAGCAGTCCATAATGCTTTGCATGCATTTTCTCTTTAATCTTTTCAACAATCCTATGAAACAGATATTGTTATTACTAACATGCCCATTTTACAGACTACAGTTCCAACGAAGCCACAAAGACATTAGGTGACCTGCCAAGGGCCACACTATTAGTAAGGGACTAATACCGCACCTCAGTCTCCCACACGTTTGTGACAGTGATCCACAGTGCAAACATGGGCTCCAGTACAGGCACAGATTTTTCACTAAAACAAAAGTTTCGTGATGTCACACTCAGTTCCCTGCTGTCTTCCACCCTGTTTCTTTTTTTAAGCAGGCTGCCTGCAACCCACAGCTTGATTCTCAACCTGCTCATGAAACCTACAGTTTGAGAACAGCTGTTCAACACCTACTGCCTCCTGCACCTGAATCAGGCGGCCGAGGTGGGACCACAAAGGTGAGGAGCAGGCTCAGCCACACCCCAGACCACAGGAGAGAATCCACTGCAGGGTGATTCTGGGCCAAAAGCGTAACACGATGAGACGTGAATCTCTTGCGCCAAATTACACCCTGAGGACATGTCTGTGGGAGCCAGCCCTTCAGCAGTGAGTCATCCACTGGCTGCAACACACATTTATGGGGATGGAAGCTTTTTTTGGCTGCCAAGTATTTCCACTGTATGGGACAGGAAAAGATGCTGAGACCTTGACTTTGGAGAACGATGAAGTTGTTGGCTCTAAAGTTGCTACAGTATTCAGTGGCAGCAGACTGTGGGCACACAGCCCACAGCAAACCTGCCCTGTGCCTGCCCTTCACTTTGATGTAATTCTTGCAGACAGTAATTGCAACAGGAAATTATACCTCCAAGGGGGAAGTTATGGAATATGGCACTTAACATCTTGCTCAGCAGGAAACGATTCTGCTGGCAGGACTGTAAGAATCCACTCCCCAAATATATCACAGAACCTGAACGTACATACTCTTCCTGCTGCTCCACAGGAAGACAGGAGTGTTCCTTTTCAGCAGAATTAAACCCTTCTCAGTGGCTCCAGGGGCTCAATCTCTCAGTTAACCCTTCATTCTTCTTTACTGCCAACATTTTCTCCTTTAACATAATTTCCCTCCCTTCTGAGTTCAAACAAACCCTGTTGTTGTTGAGTTGCCAAGTCATGTCGGCCTCTCCATGACCCCATGCGGCATGCCAGGCTTCCTTGTCCATCACCACCTCCCAGAGTTTCCCCGAGTTCATGTCCATCGAATCAGCGGACATGGCATCGAATGTCCATGGCATCGAATCAGTGATGCGATCCAACCATCTCATTTCTTCTGTCGCCCCCTTCTCCTGCCCTCAATTTTCCCCAGCATAAGGGTCTTTTCCACTAAGTTGGCTATTCCCATTGAGTTGGCTATTTCCAATACTTATGGCCAAAGTATTGGAGCTTCAGTTTCAGCATCAGTCCTTCCAATGAGTATTCAGGGTTGACTTACTTAAGATTGACTGGCTTGATTGGCTTGATTGATTGGCGAAGGGACTCTCAAAGAATCTTCTCCAGCACCAAATTTGGAAAGCATCCATTCGTTATGGTCCAACTCTCACATCTCTACATGACTACTGGAAAAACCACAGCTTTGATGATATGGACCCCGGTTTCCTCTCAGAAAGTCCCTCAGCAGGACAGAAGGTTAGGGGAGCAGAACCTGTTCTCTATCTTGATTGTGGTGCTTTGGGTGGTGGTTTCTATTCATAATCAGTATCTTAAAAAAACTGACTTCAGAATAAAAGCCCCGAATCCTACTGCCCTGTGGCCACCATCTTATTTCTTACCGTCTTTTCCTTGACACTGGCTCTCTCCAATGAATTCATCAACCCTGAATATTCATTGGAAGGACTGATGCGGAAGCTGAAACTCCAATACTTTGACCACCTGATGTGAAGAGCTGACTCATTGGAAAAGACCCTGATGCTGGGAGGGACTGGGGGCAGGAGGAGAAGGGGATGACAGGGGATGAGATGGTGGATGGCATCACTGACTCGATGGATATGGGTTTGAGCAAGCTCCAGGAGATGGTGAAGGACAGGAAGCCCAGCGTGTTGCAGTTCATGGGGTCTCAAGAGTCGGACATGACTGAGCAGCTGAAGAACAACAGAAATCCAAGTCTTCCCCAGGCTGACCCCCTAGTCAACTCTCTCCCAGTTCCTTTCTCGCCGTCTACAGTGCATGGCGTTGAAACTGTCTCTTCAGAACCTTGCTGCCTCTCTTCTACCTCTTTCCACGCTGCTGCTTTCCACGAGCAATGCCAGAATTCCACGCCCACCACTCTCCCCTGTGCGTCCGTTCCCTGGGGCATCTCACCCCATCTCGTGGTTCAGAGGCCAGCGTGCATGCACTCAACGTCCAAATCCACATCGAGAGAGAGGACAGCTGGCTTGGGTCCCCCGTGACCTGCAGGTGCCTCCGCCCTGTCACTGCCTCACATGTGGCACAAGCAGCTGCCCTCACTGGTGTGGATGACTTCCCCGCTGGTCCTCCTCCCAGGCCAGAGCCCTGGGATTCCAGACACGCTCATCACGATCAACACATGTAGCACAGCAGAAAGGCTCTGTGAACTGTCATGTTCTAAAATGGTTATTACTTCTACTCCTGAAAGCTGCTCAAATACTCGTTTGATCTCACCTAATTTTTCTCCAGCCTGTGCTCCACGTCTGTATCTCTCTCTTGCCCGCAGTGTACTGAGTGTTTTGTTCTTTGTCTCTTTACTAAAATAACCTTTTCCTCTCTTACTCTGCAGCTCAAGACTCTTTAAAGGCTCCCGTTACATGTCGAACTGCGTCTCCCACCCCCCTCCCCACAAAAGATATGTTTCTGAAGTCCCCTAGTACCTCAGACTCGGAGAAGGCAATGGCACCCCACTCCAGCACTCTTGCCTGGAAACTCCCATGGATGGAGGAGCCTGGTGGGCTGCAGTCCATGGGGTCACAAAGAGTCGGACACGACTGAACGACTTCACTTTCACTTTTCACTTTCATGCACTGGAGAAGGAAATGGCAACCCACTCCAGTGTTCTTGCCTGGAGAATCCCAGGGACGGGGGAGCCTGGTGGGCTGACATCTATAGGGTCACAGAGACTCGGACATGTCTGAAGTGACTTAGCAGCAGCAGCACCTCAGAATATGACCTTATTTGGAAACAGATCTTCACAGAGGTGACAAGGTGGAAATGAAGCTGTCAAGTGGACCGTAATGCAATATGTCTGGTGTGTGCATGTTCAGTCTGACTTCAGCGGTGTCTGACTCTTTGCAACCCCATGGACTATAGCCTGCCAGGCTCCTCTGTCCATGGGATTCTCCAGGCAAGAATACTGGAGGAGGTAGCCATTCCCTCCTCCAAGGGATCTTCCCAACCTAGGGATTGAACCTAGGTCTCCTGCATTGTAGGTGAATTCTTACCAGCTGAGCTACCAAGGAAGCTCCTAATATGTCTGATGTCCTTATAAAATCAAAAAAAAAAAAAAAAGGCAGTTTGGACAGAGAAGGAGGACAACGTGAAGACACGGGGAGAGCCCCATCCGTAAGCCAAGGAAGCCTGCGGCTGCTGGGAGCCAGAGGCTCACTCCCACTCCCCAGAAGGGGCCAGCCCTGCCCACACATTCTCTGCCATGTCTCTGGCCTTAAAGATCTTTAATTCGACCCCTCCTCCCCATTCAACCTTTATTCCCGCAAGTTCCCCACTTTGGCCTTCGGGTCAGTCTCCGCACCAATCAGACGTGTCTCCCTCTCGTCCTGATCTGGAAATGGCTCTCCACCTTTGCTTGCGATGTCCCCCACCTGCTTCTCTCTGCCATCAAAACCTCGCACATTCTTTAGCCTGCAACATCAGTCTCTCCCCCGCCATTACAGTGTCACTGATCTTTCGGCCGATTGCCTCTTCCCCTTCTCTAAACTATCGTTGTCAAGTCTTATGTCTTATAAACGGACACCCAATCGCAGCTTGTTCACAGTTCCCTAACGGCTTCTTCTGTGATGCTCTCGGGTCTTAAATTTTAAGTTAATATTTGAGTTAAATTTTAAGTCCCTATTGGAAATCACTTTTCCAGACACCTCCCTAGATTTGTTTACTCAATAAAACATCTTTTTGACCAGAGGCTCCCACAATTCTTCTATTATTTTATTACATAACATCTGATCAGACATTACTGAGCATTTGGGTCAATGAGGAACATCAAAGCTGTGAGTCCAAACTTCCTTTCCTTGAAAAGTCACTGGACTTCCTTACCTCTAAAATGTTACTTCTCAGAGTCCTTGTAAAGATAAGGTGGAACAATTTACATGAAAGTGATTTTTAAAAGGTGAAGATTTGCTCAAATGTGAGATTAAATCATTATCATCACAGTGCCAGGTTAGCTCAGCTAGTTAGCTGCCCTTCTGAGGAAATTATGGGCTTGAGCCAAGTGAGCTGGCTCTTCTAGGTCTGTGCCACAGCAGGCAATAAACTTCACAACTAACAGAGCGGGAGGAAGGATGGAGCCAACCACAAAGCAGGTCCAGGGGGTCAGCAGGGTTATCTTCATAAAGAAAAGACAGACAGCGTGCGGCCACCTCAGTCTCCCTGAGGCGTGCAGGACCTCAGGCTCTCGGAAGGACACTGACAGTCCCTGACACACAGCTCTGGTGCAATAAACCCACAGGTAATGGGTCATCCCCAAGTCAAGAGGTTTAACATTGCATTCTGGTTTTATTTGGTCATTTAGTTCTACTGGTTTTATGACTGAAAGCTAATCGAGAATTGCGAAAAATGCCTGAAATACAAAAAGCAGGTTGAGGACTTCCCCGGTGGTCCAGTGGCTAAGACTCCAAGCTCCCAGATCAGGGGGCGTGGGTTCTATCCCAGGTCAGGGAACTAGATCTCACATGCCGCAACCAAGACCCAGCAGAGTCAAATAAATAAATATTTAAAAAAAAAGCAAGTCGACCTCCGTCAATTTAGAATCTCAATATGGTCCATTCCACGAGCATATCAAAAGAGCCAAAGTCCAATTTCCAAAGAAGACGCGCTGTAGTGTTACATGGAGTCGACGCGTTTGGTGAGTATTCATGTTCCCAGACCAGCAATCTTTCCCCAGCCATATGAATTTAGACTTGTTTTCCTTAATTTAATGTTTCTTTTTAAAAGGGATTAAACTAACTTTCCTTCTTTCACTTCACCTTTGGTATTTGTTTCACAAACTTTAAACTTTGGCTAACAATTTTGCGTGGTCGGTCTGAAGTTCCAGATGCCAAATACAGACTGCACGTTAGTAAGTACTGCAGCTGTTTTTTATGTGCAAAATTCAGAAAACTGGGCCCTGGGTCTCTACGGCCTGGAAAATAGATCTAGGAGACAAGCAGGAGGTCTGAGCGTCTCCACCAGCAGTGACTCCATCCCTCTGGTCTGTTGGTGACCTCCTGTCCCTACTGACCCCCTATCAACAGGTCCCCGCCGGATGGCTGAATAATGCAGACTGCATACTGAAAGGCCCAGACTCGGCAGCGCTTTGGTGAATGCCTGCATCCAAGCGACCTGATGGAGAGGAAATGGTTTCGGAAAAATATCTAAGAAAAGAAATCTATTTAGTTCTACTTAGATTTAGTTCCAGCATGGAGCATCCTGTGTGGAATGAGCCCCAAACATGCCAAGAATATCTTGTACTACGTTACAAATGAAAACCAGCTCCCATGCAGATGGAATTCAGAATTTCATAACTCAACATGTCTGGCCCTCTCCCATTACAGAAACTGCTTTTAACTATTCAAAGCAAACTCTTAATTATTTCCCATTCTTGACATGCAAAGGCTTTTTAGAAAGTAGTATGAATTTGATCTATAATAGATGCTTATTAAAAATTCAGAAATTTTGTTTAAGCAGTTAGGTGGACTACAAGTAAAAGCCTTATAGAGGAAATCCCAGAGAGGCCCAACTGATTTTTTTCTTTCAATGAGATCATTTTAAAAATGAATAAAACATACCTTCCCCTGTGGGGTCTGGAGCTGAAGCAGAAACATTAGAGTAAATGTCACAGGGAAAAAAGGAATACTTTGCACAGACTCCCTCCCCCTCCCGCCCTCCCACTTCTTCCTGTTTCAAGCTCCTAGATCTTCCCATGTTGTGGGGTGGGGGTGGGGGTGGGGGGCAGCTTCCAGTGGGTTGTAGCCTTTAGGCATCAATTACTTTGTACTTCAGACTTCTGGACTGAGATGTTTGGGGAGGAAGAGGATGAAGGACACTTGAAGCGTAATTGCTACTTGATGGCTGAAAATAGGCAAAAACAGCAGAGAAGACCCCACCCCCCCCCCACCCCCCCGGCGCCCCTTAGCCTCTGCTCATCCTTCTTCTAAGCAAATGACACCCAGTCACATCACTGCCTTGTACAGCAGGACTGTGTGACTTCTGTGTGATCTGGGACGAAAGAAAGTGTCTGTCATCTCAGGCTCATCTGTTGTAGAGTGCGCGGCACAACAGGCTTATGGGCACTGCTTCTCTAAAATGGAAATAAGTTAGTGAGAAAAGACTTCTTCATGGCACCAGGTCTGGAGGCTACATTCTGTAACTATTTGTTAAGTTTTCCCTCGACCAGTGGTTTCATCCTTGGCTATGATTTACCAGAGAAAGACATGTAAGTTTTGCCATTTCTGCTCTGCTGCTATCAAGACACAAACATTCAACCTATCTGAGTGTCTTTGTATCCACCTCCCGTGGGTAACTTCTGACTGGTCATGCTAAAAGAAGGGGGGTTTCCAGGACTGTGCTCACATTCCTTAAGAGGCTCACTTTTATTATCTCCTTCTTTGACTAATCTGGCAATTATTTTGCTTTTCATAAGCAGAATCCAATGCAGGAAGATCTAAATAGACATTTCTCCAAAGAAGATCAACAGATGGTCAAAAAGCACATTTAAAGAAGCTCAATATCGCTGATTAGTAGAGAAATGCAAATCAAACTGAGGTGTCACGTCATACTGGTCAGAATGGCCATCATCAAAATGTCTACAAACAATAAATGCTGGTGGGACTGTAAATTAACACAACTATTACGGAGCCTAGTACGGAGGTTTCTTAAAAACTAAAAACAGAGCTGCTATATGATCCAGCAATTCCACTCTTGGGCATACCTCCAGAGAAAACCACAATTCTACATGATACATACACCCCAGTGTTCATCTCAGCACTACTTGCAATAGCCAAGACATGGAAATAACCTGTGTCCACCAGCAGAGGCATGGATAGAGGCGTGGCACAATGGAATATTACTCAGCCATAAAAAGGATGAAATAATGCCATTTGCAGCAACATGGATGGATCATCATACTAAGTGAAGTAAGTCAAAGACAAATATCATATCACTTACATGTGAAATCATAAAAAAAAAGACTCACATGAACTTACTTACAAAATAGAAACAGACTCACACAATATGGCTACAAAGGGGAAAGACGGGGGGAGGGATAAATTAGGAGTTTGGGATTAACATATATAATAAGTCCCCTACCTACAAACTGTCAAGTTGCGAACTTTCAAAGATGTGATCTCGCATTCCAACAATGTCAGGCATGAAACTGCAACTTGCCCTGCATCTCCTGCTGATGGTCCTTCAGCTCTACCATCTCCCACCCTCCCCTACCCCTCCAAACAGTAACTTCTTGCCTGCTTACTCAATGTCAGACTCTGGATGCCAGCTGTTGTACTGTACTACTGAACATTTCAAGGTACTGTACTGTAAAATTTTAAAAAAAATTTGCATTTTAATGTATTATTTGTGTGAAAATTATTATAAAACGATTACCGTACAGTACTGTATAGCCCACTGTGTTGCTTGGGTACCCAAGCTAACTTTGTTGGACTTACAAAACCAACTGGACTTGCAAATGTGCTCTCAAAATGAACTTAATATGCAGGGGACTTACTGTTCACACTAGTATATATAAAATAGATAATAGACAAACAGCAAGGACCTACTGTATAGCACAGGGAACTCTACGCAATATTCTATAATAACCTATGAAGTGAAGTGAAGTGAAGTCGCTCAGTCGTGTCCGACTCTTTGCGACCCCATGGACTGTAGCCCACCAGGCTCTTCCCTCCATGGGATTCTCCAGGCAAGAGTACTGGAATGGGTTTGCCATTTCTTTCTCCAGGGGATCTTCCCGACCCAGGAATCAAACCTGGGTCTCCCGCATTCCAGGCAGACGCTTTAACCTCTGAGCCACCAGGGAAGCCCTTAGTAATAACCTATAGGGGAATATAATCTGAAAAAGAATGCATATATGTATGTGCATAAGTGAATCACATTGCTGTACACCTGAAATTAACATAATATTGTAAATTAACTATATTCCATTATAAAATAAAAATTAAATTAAAAAAAAAACAAAAAAAGAATCCAATGCAGGAGGTAGGCAGAGGGAGCCCTGGACATATGCTGAACGATGCCAGGGTGCCAGCGGCCCCAAGCTCCCCAAGGAGACAATTCACTCACCAACATGAGGGAGATGACTGCACACCGAGACAGCCTGCGCTGCCACTAAAGCAAGCTGTGCTGCATGAAAAGATGCTCAGCATCCCTAACCATCAGAGAAATGCAAATCAAAACCACAATGAGGTATCACCTCACACCCGTCAGAATGGCCATCATCAGAAAGTCTACAGGGAATTCCCTGGTAGTCAGGGAGTATGGGTTTAGCCCCTGGTTGGAGAACTAGGATCCCACAAGCTGTGAGGCACACCCAGAAAAATAAAAATAATTAAAAATAAATAAAAAGTCTACAAATAAATGCTGGAGAGGATGTGGAGAAAAGGAAACCCTTCTACATTGCTGGGAATGTAAGTTGGTATAGCCACTATGGAAAGCAGCATGCAAGTTCCCCAGAAAAGTAAAAATAGAATTTCCATATGATCCAACAAACCCATCCCTGGGCATATATCCAGACAAAACTGTAATTCAAAAAGACACATGCACCCCCTCCACGGTCGTAGCAGAAAATTCTCAATAGTCAAGATATGGAAACAACCTACATGTCCATCAACAGGTGAGTGGAAAGGAAGACACGGCACACATGTGCAGCGGAATAGCACTCACTCAGCCAGAAAAAGAACGGAACAAGGCCATCGGCAACAACCCGGATGGACCTAGAGGCCACCATGCTGACCTAGAGGTCACTTACATGTGGAATCAAAATACAACACAAACAACCTATGAAACAGAAACCTAATCATGGACGTAGAGAGCGGACTTGCGGTTGCCGAGGGGGCGGGGTTTGGGAGAAGGATGGAGTGGGAGGTTGGGATTAGCACGTGTAAGCTTTTATAGGTAGAATGGATAGACAAGGTCCACTCTATAGCACAGAGAACTACGTTTGATAGCCTATGATAAACCATGATGGAAAAGAATATTAAAAAAGAATGTACATATACATATGCATATGCAAAACTAAATCGCTTTGCTGTACAGCAGAGATGAACACAACACTGCAAGTCAACTATACTTGAATCAAAAACATATTAAAACTACAGGAAACTGCGTTAACCTTGAACTACACAAAAAGGGATGGGTCGGAACTGACCCCAAGCTCCCCTTCTTTTGAGTCCTGCCCTTTCCCTTCCCCTCCTGTGCCTCCAGTTCACTATCTTCACTCCCAGCAGAATTCTGAGGCAGGCTGCCCAGCTACAAAGACAGCCAGGTGCCCTGCCATTGTGCCCAACAGCGAGGACATCCCGGCGAGCTAACAAGATGCAAATCCCCTGCAATGTGGCTAATGCCTTTTTTTTTTTTTTAATCCCTCAGTGAAGGCCCAGAAAACTCACTCTTTTTCAGATGGGTTTATAATATAGCCTTGACACCATGGTCGAATATTTAACACTAATTTAAATAAATTGCATGTGCTCAGCAAAAGAGAACATTCTGTCTTTGTTTAGTCTGAGGGTTGTTTTCAAGATGAAAGAGACCTGATCCTGTCCTCTAAATTAAGGCAAATCTCAAGGATAGCTATGTCCCTATTTTGGGTTATTTTGATATTAATGAACTGTTTGATGGCTGGGGAAGGAATATCACAGGAATAGAGCCATGTATCGAATTGGGGATTGACAGAAAGTGTCACTTTATCCAGGTCCTGTTGAAGAGCCAAGAACACAACTTTTGCTGCCAAAGGAATCAACTCGCAGACATCTGAGCTGAATTATAGAGGGGGCTCCTAGCCCAGCCCTAGACCTGGTCACCCAGGTAAGGAAATCAGTGAACAGGTGGGAGAAGGATACTCATTGATGTCTAACGGCACCACCAAAGCTTGAAAATTCCTTCAAGGCTCATGCTTTGTCTTTTACACTATTGTACCTCTTAGATCATAACGCAGTGAGTTTGAAACATAATATTTGTTCAACAAATCCTGTTGGTTGACAGATGGGGCTTGAAAAACAGCTTTCCTTTCTTCTGATTGGACAGAACATTCCAAAACAAAACTGGGTGTAATCTTTGACATTTTTGGTCTTCTGTCAGATCTCTCTTTTCAGGAGTCTTAACCTGAGAGCCTTCCCGTGTTGTTTCCTGGTCCTTAAAATCAGCATCCTTGAAGGTCAGCAATGAAAGTTCTAAAACGCCAGTCCTGACCGTAGACGGGGACAAGCAGGTCAGCCAGACTTTATGCCTCTCTAGACATTTTGGTTTGGTACAACTGAAACCAAAAGACATTGCTCAAACAGCAGACATTCTGAAACCTGAAAAACATTTCCAATAAAGATACAGTGATTTAAATGGCTAATCAACTTCCAGACCGCCAACTGCCTCCAGCATATTTGTGCAAATTGCTCTGGTGCCAGGAGTCTGCAAGTTGATCATTTTACTGCAGGTAGGGCGGAAGCAAACCAGTTCCACAGCTTCTATCTGAGACCTTCCACACTGTCATAAATGAATAAAGACGCTGACCGACACAGTGTTTTTGTTTGACTCAAGGACACATCCTAATCTTTCTGGCCAGCTCTTCTGCCTAAATAAATTTCATCCAGACATCCAGTATGTTATGAAAAAAAGAAAGTATTGCAAATTCTAAGGAGAGGATATTTTGGATCCTTGGTTCTAGGATCAAGATGAGATTAAAAGGGGGGATATGCAAAACTAACAGTTTTACATAGCAAGGAGCCAGTATTCATATTTGCCAGCGAGCTCACTTTCTGAGGTTGAATTACCGCTCCACTCTTCAAAAATACATAAAAGCTGAGTGGCTGGTAAACAACTGGCTCAGTCATTAGACTTATTCCCCTTCATTTCCTCTCTAGCTACTTATCTTGAAGGCTGCATTCACCGATTCTTCTAACTCTAGGAACAAATACTAGCCATATCAAAGACTTACCATTTTCTTGCAGAGAAAATAAACTAAACTCTTAGGTAACTTGCACTGACTTTTTTAGACCTGCCAACTGGCAGGCCAGTCTTAAGGTCTGATATTTAAGAGGATAAGAAATAATGCTGGTGACGGAAAATGACAGTGCCTCAGCCCTGACGCAAAATATTTAATATAACAGTCTCAGAGAGGCCTTGCAAACAGATATCCATGAAGGTATTTTCTCATGAAACCCCAAAAGAAAACTATCACCGTTTCTATCTGCCTCATTAGCAGCAGCATCAAAAGCATCTGGCCAACAGTTGCCAGCATCAACATTTAGAACCTGTGCAAATCAAACTAAGGTTGTCTTTGGGGGATTTACAATCCAAGATGGATTTACTGTAAACCAAGCAGTGTCATTTTCAGTAATAAGAGAAGGAGAAGGTTCTGATCATGTTATTTTCCCAGGTTTTAGGATTTCAGGATGGCACTTTGAAAGTGCCAATTACCAGATTGGGTTATCTCTGTTGAGTAGGCCGAATTCTCATCAAGAAATAGCTGGAGTGGTGATGAGTTACTGCTGCTTAGACAAGGCCAATAAACATATCACACCTGAGCCCCAAGGTAAATATCCAGCCTCTTTCTAAAGTAAGCAGTGGACAGAAATTCCAAGGACAGAATTCAACCCAAGGACAAATCAAAGTCAGTGTGTATGCTCTGTTCGGTGTGAAGAAGTGTGAGAAGTTCTTTCCATTTGTGTTTCAATATGAAGCAGGAATAAAAAGCTGACCAGACAATGAGGAAACCACGCAAGTCAACATTAAAATGACGACGCAAGAAAAATAATTCAAGACCTATGGCACATAGGGCTTCCCTGGTTGCTCAGATGGTAAAGAATTTGCCGGCAATGCAGGAGATGCTGGTTCAATCCCTGGGTCAGGTTTACTTTTGAGAGATACAATGGAATTTCCAATGGAGGGTTTGATAAAGAGTTTTCCAGGAAAACAAATGCAGGATATGGGAAAATGTCCTAATACTGATACGGGGACACAGTCAGCTAAACAAACTTGCCTCTAAAAGGTAGATATCCTAGATTCCATGAGCCAAAATGGAGTCATGGTGTGTACCTAAATAAGATAGCATAAAAAATGGTAGAAAGAAAAAGGCAGGGTCCACAGAAAAGAAGGTACAAACATGGGCGTGAGTGAGATCTGGTGCAAACCACCCCTACCCCGTCCAGAATATGAACTATCTCCACCATGAAGACATTTCATTAGTGCAAGCGGCCATGCCCTACTCAACCAAATCTGGGCTTAAAGGGAGGAAGGAGGTAGTTTTCTTTTGAAATTGTTGCTGTTTGTTGTTCAGCAGCTAGGTTGTGTCTGACTCTTTGGGACTCCATGGACTGCAGCACGCCAGGCTCCTCTGTCCTCCACTACCTCCTGGAGTTTGCTCAAATTTACGTCCATTATTGACTCTTAATTCCTAGATATATTTGAAGAGGAAGAAACAAGTAATGTGTGTCATAAAGAATTCAATCAAATCCTTCGCATCTTTGGTTAAAGTTGAGGTAGCCCAAGGGTTCTGAGTCATTTCTGCTCTTTTGTTCCTTTCAGTCCAAAGGCAGCTAAATCTGCCAGGGATGAAATCACGTAGCCATCTGAGACCAGAGGTCAAGAGAACGGCAGGTAGTGAGCCCAGCGAGCACAGTCCATCTTCAAACCCCTGACAAAGGACCCGGAAACACCAAAGAGTCGCGCAACAAACCCACCATATATCCTAAAGACTGATGCAAAAGTTACTCTCAACATTTATAAGAAAATAGGCTAAAAACTATTTAACGGAGGAAAAAAAGCATTGGTGAGCCTTGTTCCTATGACAACAATTCCTCCCACCCGAGGGGCTCACCTACTCTTTGGATGTCTAGGTGCTTAAAATTAACCACTTAAAAAGCATTTGAATCTAAAGCTGTCTCTGCTCTTAAGGTTGGTGAATCCTGAGGGGAGGGGAAGGGTGGAGAGAGAACTAGCTGCCTGTGGGATTGGATTACAGGTGGAAACTAATTTAGGGTTCACAGAAACTTGGGATCTGACAGAGGCTTTATGAGACCAGCCTTCCTCCCCACTCCCACTCTTACCGAATTTGTCCGCAGCGTGCGGTTTTCAACATGGGGCATGTATTTTCAGAAGGTATCAATCCATAAAAGCCCCGAAAACCCTCAAAAATCAACATCTCTCTCCTCCAAGAAGTCAGACTTGCAGTATCAACTTGGGCAGAGGATCAGAGTGGAAGCTAATTAGGAAGGAACCCGGTTTCAGGAGTTGGTTGGAGGAAAACAACCGAAATGTAACAGGGCAGCGAGAAGGAAATCCACCTTTTCAACAGTTATTAAATCGCGCGCTCTAAGGTTACAGAATATCTTCTTCCCTCAGTTGCAAAATGCCGAGAAAAGCGAGCGGGGCTCGCCCCTTTCCGGACTGGCGGCGGGTCCCCGGCCCCCCAGCACCAGCCCCGCCCCGGCCCGTCGACCAGGGCCCGGAAGCGGCGTCTCCGCCGGCTCCGCGCACCGCGGTCCCGGAGCCGGAGCCCCGAGGGCAGGCTCCGGGTGAGCCGGCGCAGCCCGCGGGCGCAGCCGCCCACGCGCAGCGCGGGCCGCCGTCCTGCAACCGCGACTTACCGCGCGACGGCGACCCGCCCGGCGACGGCAGCGGCGTGCGCGGCCCGCGGCGGGGGATTCCGGGCTCTAGGCTGAAGCTGCGAAAACGGACGAGCCGAGGGAGCGCCGCCTCCCTGCTGGATCCCCGAGGGCCTGGACTCGGCGTCCTCGCTTCCAGCAGGCTCTCGGGGCGGTCACTTCCATCCCGTGCTCAGGCCCGGGGCTGCGACATCTGTTTTCCATCAACCGCGCGGCCCCGGCAAATCCTGGATTACGCGCCGCCCGGCGCCCGCCGCTTTCCCGGCCCCGGCGCGGCGCTAATCCCCGCACAAAAGGCAGGCGAAGCGCACGCGACGCGGCGCCCCGGTGCAGACAGCCTTCCCCTGCGCGCCGACTGCGGGCTCGGCGGCCGGCTCCCGGGGGAGAGCCGATCGCAGCCCTGGGGCAGGCGAAGGGTGGGCGCGGTCCTCGGGGCTGCTCCCGCGCGCGCTTCCTCCCCCAGCTCGGTAAACTCGCTGCAAAGTCTGTCCCTTCGGGGGAATGACTTCAGTTTGACGCGGCTGTAAAGGGCCAGCCTCCAGAACAGAATGGCTCATTATTCAAAGCGATCACAGCCCTCAAAGGGAGAGAGGGGGAAAAAAATCTCTGCGTTTACTTTAAGTAAATTCTGACAATGAGCACGGGAAGCGAGGAGAAATTACTGTGTCTCAAGGTCTTCCATTTTATTCTGTAAATTAGATCGATGTAGGGAATCTCCCCGCTCCGTCCCCTCCCCTTCCTTCCGCCTAGAAACATTTGTGTGCCTCCTCTGTGCCAGGCACGAGGCTGGGGAAACACTGACGGAAAAAGCCTGAGGTCTCTACTCGCGAGTGCCTTAGGAGTAGCAGGGCAGGGAGAGAGAAGGGGAGAGGAAAGCAATGATTTCAGCGGTTGTGAAATTGCTGTAATAGTCCGTGTCAAGAGGGTTGCAAGAACACTGAAATGGGTTTTGAATCATGCTGGAAATCAAGGCTGGCTTCCCCAGAGGAGGCTGCCATTGAGTTTCGAAGACTGAACGGGCGTCAGGCGGAATGAAGAGGAAGACCTGAACATCTGTATGAGCGCAGAAAGCAGGTGAGAGGTGCAATGGTTAGAGACGGGATCATGCAGGACAGCAAGGAGTCGGATCCTAAAGATCTTATTGGCTCATTTCTGACCTTTGCACGCGCGAGGCCTCTCTGAAGAATTTTAAAGCACATAAGTGACTTGATTTGCCTTTGAGAGAGATCGTTGTGGAAGGCATCTAGAAGGAAGGCCGTCTAGGAAAGGAGTGGAGGTGGGGCTGGGATGGATGAGAAGTGCGCCAAAGCTGTGCCACAGGTGGAACCTTTAGGATTTGTTGCGGAGACGCAAGGGGGAGCAGAGTTGTAGGCAGGCACTTCTGACATGGCCAGCCGGGTAGACGGAGGGTGCCCCTCACCGGGAGACAAATGAAGACGAGGAAACAAGTGGTTTCTGGTTTCTGTGGACTATCCAACTGCAAATGTCGCAGCAGGCAAGGCTGCCATATGGACCCCTGTGGTATTTGGGATATTACAGGCTAAAAATATATCTTAGGCCCTTTTCCATTTATAAGAGGGCTTCCCAGGTGGCTCAGTGGGAAAAGGATCCGCCTGCCAATGCAGGTGGTGCGAGGAGACGCTGGTTCAATCCCTGGGTCAGGAAGATCCCCTGGAGGAAGAAATGGCAACCCACTCCAGCATTCTTGCCTGGAGAATCCCATCGTCAGAGGAGCCTGGTGGGCCCTAGTCTATAGGGTGGCAAAGAGTTGGACACGACTGAGCGACTGAACGTGCATACGCTTAGAAGAAGGTAAGTACAGCAATAAAGGAAATACACGACATTTGTCAGAGCTTCCATACCACCAACGGAGTGGCTTACACAACAGAAATTTATTGTCTCACAGTTCTGAGGCTAAAGATCCAAGTTCACTGGGTGAACAGAGCCATGCTCCCTTGAGGGCCCCAGGGAAGGATCTGCGCCAGGACTCTCCCCTGGCTTCTGATAGTTTCCTGACTTGTGGCAGCATAACTTCAATCACAGGGCCTTCTCCCTGTGTGTCTGCTTCCAATTGTCCCCTTTCTATAAAAACACCAGTGATACTGGATTGGGGCTTCCCAGGTGGGGCTAGTGGTAAAGAGCCTGCTTGCCAATGCAAGAGATGAGACTTAAGAGATGCAAGTTTGATCCCTGGGGCGGGAAGATCCCTTAGAGGAGGGCAACCCACTGCAGGATTTCTTTCCTGGTGAATCCCATGGACAACTGAGCCTGGCGGGCTACAGTCCATAGGGCTGCACAGAGTTAGACACGACTGAAGGGACTCAGCATGCACTCAGGATACTGGATTAGAGGCCACTCCACTCCAGTATGAACTCATTGTAACCAGTTACATCTGCCCTATTTTGAAATGATTGTATTTGCATATAAAGCCACATTCTGAGGTACTGGCTGTGAGGATTTCAACATAGGGATTTTAGTGGGACACAATTCAACCCATAACATTCACAGTGCAAATTAAGTTATCGAGTGGGATTCAATATGGAGTTGTAGAGAAACACCAGTTTTAAGTGGCTAAAAGAGCAGATCCAGGTGGAAAGTGAGAAAAAGATGATGAGAAGGTACAAGAAGGGTTACGCACAGTGAAGAGACGTGTTTGAGAGGGATCGTCCACATTGCCAGATCTTACCAAGTCAGGCCAGACAGAGCTAGACCTTGCCATTGCCTCTGGCAGTGTGCTAGTCATTGGACCAAATGGTCAGAACACAGGAGCCTCAAATACTTCGCTCCAATATTTTGTGATTTTTAAAACCATTGCCCAGGGAATTCCCTGGAGGTCCAGTGGTTAGGACTCAGTGCTGTCACTGCCGGGGCCTGGATTTGATCCCTGGTTGGGGAACTAAGGTCCTGCAAGCCACACAGGACCTCAAAAAATAAAAAAATAAATCTAAAAAAAAAAAATCATTATCCAGCAAACTCCCTGAGGGAACTGGGGGTAGTGGACACTAGTTTGACTCGTCCCCACGCCTAGCCTGCTTTCTCAGCCTCCTTTACAGCTGGGGCTTGAAACCCTGGCCTAGGCTCTGGCAGTCAGGTGGATAGTTGCTAGGCTTTAGTCTGGATGAAAGCCATATGGGAAGGCAGACTCTAAGGAAGCTGCTTTCTGTGAGGTGGTGGAATCTGGTAGAAAGATATAGAGGCCCAGGGCCAGCAGGGGTGAAGGTCCGAGACGCGCATGCCCAGAGGGACAGTGCTGGGCCCATACCGGAACCTTCCTGTGATACAGTTTAGGCATCGTTCTCAGTGGGGTAACCTCTAAGTCTAATTCTCTGGGTTTCTCGGAGATTCTCTGAGCCATGTAATAGTCTTAAAAAAGAAAAAAAAATGCTTTATTGAGATATAATTCACACACTATAAAATTCATCCATTTAAACTGTGTAATCCATATATATATATGAGAGATAACCAACAAGATATATATATGTGCGTATGTGTGTATATGACTGAATCTCTTTGCTAGACACTGAAAGTAACACAACACTGTAAATCAACTATACTTCCATTTTTTAAAAATGAATCTTCAAAAAAAAGTGTACAGTCCAGCGGCTTTTAGTATATTCACACGGTTGTGAAGCCATCTAAGTCCACTGTCTAAGTCCAGGACGTTTTCATCACCTGTGATCACTCCCGGTTTCCCCCTCCTCCCAGCCCTGAGCCACAGCTAATCTACTTTGTGTCTCTACGGATGTGCCTATTCTGGACATCTCATGAATGGTTCATCTCATGGTTCTGGCTTCTTCCACTGATGAAAAAGTTTTTAAGATTCATCCATATTAGCACAAGTTGTAGCACGAATCAGCGCATCATTCTTTGATATACTACATTTTGTCTATTGGTTCATCAGTGGATTTTCACTTTTTGGCTGGCGTGAATAATGCTGTTTAAACATTTGTGTGCAAGTTTTTGTAGGAACATATATTTTCATTTCTTTTGGGTATATATCTAGGAGGAGAATTACTGGGTCATATGGTAATTCTAGGTTGAAAAATTTGAGGAACTGCCAGACTGTTTTCCAGAGCAGTTACACCATGTTACACTATCACTAGGGTTCTAATTTCCCAGTGGGCATAAAGTGGTATCTCACTGTGGTTTTGATTGGCATTTTCCTAATGACTAATAATGCTGAATATCTTTTCATGTGCTTCTTGACCATTTGTGTATCGTCTCTGAAAAAATGTCTATTAAAATCCTGTTAGGGGAACTGTCCCAGACCACCTGCCCTGGCCAGGCACCATAGTAACCACCTGCACGAGCTACCCTGCAACAGGAGCTTCTGGTAAAGAGCTTGAAACAAAGAGGCTGATGCCAACCAGAAGAATTCAGAACAGGCCCAAAGGACAGAGGAGATGCCAGTTCATCCTTCTCGCCAGGGTCCATCCTGACTGATGCTTGTTCCCCTCGGAAGGGCCCTGAGTCAGAATGACTGGCCAGAGGTAGCCCGGCACCTAACCCTGTCACCACCACCTGAGACCGAGCCATGTGGCAGCGCAGTCCTCCCGGGTCCCCTCGCCCTCTTGCTCTCTGCCTGCACGCCCCTGTTCCGATAAATGCTCTTGGTTTGTCAGCACGAGGGTCTCTCTGAACAATTCATTTCCGAGTGTTAGGCAAGAGCCAACCCTCAGGCCCTTTTGGAAGGGGTTCCCCTTTCTGCACCATACCCATTCGAATTTTTGTAAATTTGCTTAAAAAATCCATAAAAGTGACCACTTTAATCATTTTTAAGTGCACAGTTCAGTCTCTCAGTCGTGTCCGACTCTTTGTGACCCCATGAATTGCAGCACGCCAGGCCCCCCTGTCTGTATTAAGTACATTTATTCACATTGCTGTGAAATCATCATTCTTTGCCCATTCTTAATTGTCTTTTTAAATTTATCTTTTAGTGTTTAATTTTTATATCCTGGAAACAAGTCTCTTAATGGAAAATGATTTGAGAATATTTCCTCTCATCCTGTAGGTTGTTCTTTCACTTTCTTGAGGGTGTTTTAATATTCTTTAATAAATTCCCTTCATGCTCAAATTAACTGGAGTAGCGTTGTCAGTCACTAAGAACATTGTTAAATACCATTTCCCCTCCCAAAAACAACCTGTCTCATATCACATCTTATATCCATCACTGACTTAGAACTTTGGGTTTTATTATTTTTCCTAAAGCCTTTCCTAGTCTATCTGAATCCCACTCTATGATATTGTGATTTATAATAAGAAATACACATTCGGTCTTCGTTGCATTTCTGGCACAGAGCTCCTAAAACCCTTGAACTTTCCTGAGTGATGAGCACATAAGTGTGTCTTGTTATGTTAATGAGGTGACTTCTGGATCACACCAGAAGGATGGAGACTGGCTCAGTCCCACACCCTGACTTCTAGGGAGGAGAGAAGGGCTGGAGATTGATCAGTTTCCACTGACCCGTGATTTAATCAATCATGCCTATGCAATGAAGCCTCCATAAAAACTCAAAAGGGCATAGTTCTGAGAGCCAGGCTGGGGAACACATGGAGATTCAGGGAGAGGAGTGTCCCTGGAGAGGCCCAGAGGCTCCTCACCCTTCCCCCACCCTTGCCCTGCGTCTCTCTCCACCCATCTCTTCCTGAGTTATATCCTCTCATAATACTGGCGACCTAGTAAGTAAAGCGTTTCTCTGAGTTCTGTGAGCTGCTCTAGCAAGTGAACTGACCCTAAGGAGGGGGTCATTTAAACCCCCATCTATAGCCGGTGGACCAGAAGCACAGGTGACAACCTGGACAGGTGACTGGCTTCAGAAGGGAGTGGGGGGAGCTGGGGGAGTGGAGGGTGCAGTCTTGCGAGACCAAACCCTTGACCTGTGGGCTCTGATGCTCTCTCCAGCGATCAGTGTCAGAACTGAGTTGAACTGTAGGACACCTGCTGGTGCTGCAGAAAATTGCTTGGTGGTGGTGGTGGGAACTGCTGCCCACCTCCCACCGCCATACAAATGTAGCAAGTTGTGCTCAGGACCCTCCTGTGTGTGACTCTTTTGCGACCCTGCGGACTGTAGCCCACTGGCTCTTTTGTCCATAGGATTCCCCAGGCAAGAATCCTGGAGTGGGTTGCCAGTGCCCTCCTCCAGGGGATCTACCCAACCCAGGGATTGAATCCAAGTCTCTTATGTCTCCACCACCCAATTATTTCTCCCCTCTCTGTGGTCCTACCCCAGACAGCTGCAGTCCTGTGTGGTAACCCGCCCCCCAGACACACATACGCCTCCATCCCTCTCCAGGCCTTCCCTTCCTGCTATAGGGCTGCAGTCTCTCAGGATCTAATGAACGAGATCGACGTCCTTTTACTCTTTGGATCATCCTCAGCGCCCAAGACAGGGCTTTGTGAAAACCTGCAGCACAGTGAACACATGTTCAAAGGAACTTGATCTTGTGCCTTATTTCCTTACTCTATGTGCTTTATTCTAAAATTATATTTATGCAGTCCTTGATTTTAATCTTTTCTCTAAGTGAACACCTCTGGGGGATCTGAAATGGGTTGCAGGGCAAATCTATGGTGTTCAATTTATGATTGGAGAAATGGGATTCTCTGGGGAATTAATTAATCTCTACGAGTTTGTGAAATGGTAAAAGAAGGTAAAACTTCACAGATAAAGTTCTCAGGACCCAGAGAGGAGGTAAAGAGTAGTCTAAGGGTCAAGGGTCATGGGTCTAAGGTGAAGGTATTCCCTGGCAGATTCTTCCAGAGGCCTGGGCTTCCTGACTGCCACTGCCCAGTGCTTTGGGGCATCTCTAGCCTCGCCTTCTGCTCCTTGGCCTGTAGAGCAGTCTTCACCTCCTCAGAGCAGGCACTGACTGCTGGGTACCTGTTGGAACAGCTGGAAAGAGCCCATGTTCATTCAGTTATAGGTCCATACACAGAAATCTGTCACGTTTCTATACGCCAACAACAAAAGATCAGAAAGAGAAATGAAGGAAACAATCCCATTTACCATCACATCAAAAATAAAATACATGGAAACTTACATTACCATCTATAAAATAGACAGCCAATGGAAATTTGCTGTATGACTCAGGAACTCAAACAGAGGCTCTGTATCAACCTAGAGGGGTGGGATGGGGAGGGAGATGGGAGGGAGGGGACATATGTATACCTATGGCTGATTCATGCTGATGTTTGACAGAAAGCAACAAAATTCTGTAAAGCAGTTATCCTTCAATTAAAATAAAATGCCTAGGAATAAACCTACCCAAGGAGGCAAAAGACCTGTACTTCAAAACTTATTGTTGAAAGAAATTGAAGCTGACACAGAGATGGAAAGATATATCATATTCTTGGACTGGAAGAATCAATATTGTCAAAAGACTATACTACTCAAGGCAATCTACAGATTCAAGGCAGTGCTATCAAATTACCAATGGCATTTTTCACAGAACTAGAACAAAAAAATTGTTAATTTCTATGGAAACAGAAAAGACACTGCAGATTACCAAAGCAATCATACAAAAGAAAATTGGAGCTGGAGGAATCAAGCTGCCTGACTTCAGACCATACTGTAAAGCTACAGTCATCAAAACAGCAGTGTACTGACGCAAAAGCAGACACAGATCAACGCAGCAGGACAGAAAGCTCAGAAATAGATCCATGTGTGTATGGTCAGTTCATCTATGACAAAAAAGGTAAGAATACACAGTGGGAAAAAGAGAGTCTCTTCAATAAATGGTGCAGCAAAAACTGGACAGCTAAATGTAAAAGAATGAAAGTAGAGAAGGAAATGGTCACCCACTCCAGTGTTCTTGCCTGGAGAATCCCATGGACAGAGGGGCCTGGTGGGCTATAGTCTATGGGGTTGCAAAGAGTTGGACATGACTAAGCAACTAACATGGAGAAGGCAATGGCACCCCACTCCAGCACTCTTGCCTGGAAAACCCCACGGACGGAGGAGCCTGGTGGGCCATAGTCCATGGAGTCACTAAGAGTCAGACACGACTGAGCGACCTCACTTTCACTTTTCACTTTCATGCATCGGAGAAGGAAATGGCAACCCACTCCAGTGTTATTGCCTGGAGAATCCCAGGGATGGGGGAGCATGGTGGGCTGCCATCTGTGGGGTCGCACAGTCGGACACAAGTAAAGCAACTTAGCAGCAGCAGCAGCAAAACATTCTCTAACACCATACACATGTAGGCATAGGTCCAACTGTCTACTGAGCACACACAATGTACAAGGCACTGCTCTGGGCACACAGAGGAGCAAAATTTGTTTCCCATAATCGGGAGTTGGATGACAAACAGAAGGTCAAGACAAACGCAATTAACTAGCATCCAAAGCAGAATGGGCCTCCAATAAAAGAGGCATAAAAAGCTGTCTTGAAGATTCAGGGAAGAAGAAATCACCCACTTTTTCAAGTAGGACAAACCTTATGGAAGGTGGGCAAGGAGAACTAGGCTTTTGCTCAGAAACTCAGGACCTCTAAGCCATAATCCCTGTTCTCTGCTAGCTCCCAAACCAGTCGGGATGAACGTCATACATACAGCGGCTGCAATTCAAGACCATGTATGTTAACACCAGTACAAAAGAATCACAGAAAAGCTAGAGATTATTTCCTATTAGTCCAGGAAATACTTTATGAAAGGGTGGACTTGGGCCCTAAAAGATGAAAAAGGTTTTATTAAAATGCTATTTTTGAATAAAAAACAATTAAATGATCTAGAAAATTTGGAAAACCCAATAAGGTATAAAGAATAAAATAGAAATCATTTATAGGGCCACTACCTACAGATAAATACATTGCCAGATATATAATATGCATAACAAATATTTGTAATATAAATAAATATAATTTGTTTATTCTTTCCCTCAAGTATATTTATTACATACATGATTTTGAGACTTGCTTTTAAAAAACATATATATGTAAACTTATCAGTAAAATTATTTGAAAACACATTTTTAAACAGCTGAAGAGTATTCCATTAATTTATATATCATTTATGCAACCAATTTTCAAAATGTTCACATTTAGATTGCTTCTAAATTTCCAATTACTATAAATTAAACTTCAATGAAATTCTTAAACACACAGCTTTGTCTACACCTCTGTATTATCAGCATAGATTCCTATAGGTGGGATTACCAAATCAAGGTATATTAACATTTCTGGGGCGCTCGAGAGAGTAAAACATTGCACAATTACTTTCTAGAAAGGCTGGGCCAGTTTACCTTCCCATTAGTTAGGTGTGCCAAGAGACACACTCCTTCACCAGCAGTATTATTTAAGGTGTTTGCTAATCTGATGAGGAGAAAATAGTAATTCATTGCTTTTAAATTTTGTATTTACTTGATCATTAGTGATGGGAACATTTTAAATATGCTCCTTTCCATGAATATTTCCTTTATGTTGCCAGTTCATCTATTTACAAGTGTTGTAAGTGAAACACATATTTTGAGGAGGAAACGTGGAAAGAATCTGCCGTTTCCTCAATCTTGGTGCTCGATGACTCCCTTTGGGTGGCCAGTGTAATCTTATTTTTTAAAGACACACTCCCGTCCATTCATCTCTCTCTCTCTCTTTCTCTCCATCCCCTCTTTCTTTCCCTCCCTCCGTTTTTTTCTTTTTTTCCTCTCTCCCCTGAAACACAGCCAGCTACACTCTTCATCTGGTGCTCAAAGAAACTGGTCTGTTGCAACACTGGAGGACAAACTGATGGTATTAGGATTATTGGGACAAAACATCCAGACTGCCAAGGGCAACTTAGCCACAGTGACTCTCTTTAAGTGCTGATTTCAGAATTAACCTCCTCTTACACCATAAGAGCAGACTCCGCAGTGTTCCCTCCTGACTCCTCAGTCTCATCTGAACTGCACTTTCCTGCCTCCCTGGCGTCCGCTGAGCCTGGTGTGGTCTCGTCTACACCTTCCCCAGTCCACAGCCTGCCTGTCCCTGATTGTGAAGCGCAGGTGGTGGCCTTTGGAGGAAGGGTATCTTTTCCTCTGAATTCCACAGCACACTGCATTTTATTTAAAGCATTGCCAGCCTCCCAGGTATTCTGGTTCTTTGTGCATGCAATTCCTCGCTTTCATTACTTTATAGACTCCTGGAGGCATCTACTTGAGGAGCGTCCGTGTCTTCTTTATGTCTGGTTTCCCTTAGTACAGTCAGCAGAAACTCAAAAATGTTTTACAAGGTTAAAAATTAAATGTTACGTAACGGAAACACTAGGCAAAAAAGTTTAATTTTAAAAAATGTTACTTTGAAAGAGAAAACAAAGTTCTGTTTGTTTGTTTGTTCTTGGCTATACTGTCTGGCTTGCTGGACCCTATTCCCTGAGGAGGACTTAACCTGAGCCTAGACGTGAAAGTACTGAGTCCTAACCACTGGATCGCCAGGCAAGTCCCTGAAACAAACTTAACTTTAATTGTAGTGACTCTGGTATGGAGAAGGAAATGGAAGCCCACTCAAGTATCTTGCCTGGAGAATCCCGTGGACAGAGGAGCCTGGTGGGCCACTGTCCATGAGGTCACACAGAGTCAGACACAGCTGAAGCGGCTTAGCATGCATGCATGCATTGGAGAAGGAAATGGCAGCCCACTCCAGTATTCTTGCCTGGAGAATCCCGTGGACAGAGGGGCCTGGTAGGCTGCTGTCCATGGGGTTGCACAGAGTTGGACACAGCTGCAGCGACTTAGCAGTGACTCTGGTAAGGCTATGGACTGAGCTGTGCCCTCCCATAAATTCATATTGTGAAGCCCTTACCCAGTTATCGCAGGGGTATTTCAGGGCCTTTCAGGGAAGTGGTTAGGTTAAATGAGGTCATAAGGTGAGGCCCCGGTCCAACAGCATCAGTGTCCTTATAGGAAGAGGAAGGGACACCGGAGCTTTCTCTCTCTCCAGAGCGAAAAGGCCATGTGGGCACACTGAGCAGGCTGCTTCTGCTAACCAGGAAGAGGGCTCTCATCAGAACCTGCTCCGAGAGGCACTTTGATCTTGAACTTCCAGTTTCAGAACTGAGAGAAAACTCATTTCTGTTATTTAAGCCACCCAGCCTGTGGTGTTTTGTGACGGCAGCCTGACACAGAGGTAATGGTGGGATGTTGGGTAGAAATGGAAGAAAGTCAGCTCAAATAAAGGAATACTGGTAACTCGATCAAAGAACTCAAAGACTCTCAAGGTGGGACACCGAGGGGCTAGAAACTAAAGGAAGAATTGGGAAACATGGCTTCTTGTCTCTTCAGGAAAGGCCTTCATCCTGAAGCCACTTTGGTCCTCTGTGGCAGAGGAATAAAAACTGAGGAAAACTACAGCTAGAGTCCAGGAACTAAGAAATTGAATGGGGTTAAACAATTACTTTTATGTCAAACATAAAGTCATCAGAGGGAAATAAGCACTAAAATGATATTTTAACAAACTGGAAGCTTGACAAGGCAATTGCTACTGGCTTCCATTAGAGTAAGAAGGTACTTCCCTAGAATGTTTTCTGAAAGGATGATATTCTGATCTTCCTGGGCTGGATCCATTAGCTATGGAAAGATGTACCTGAGTCTCTAGGGCCATTGCTGAACGCATCAGGCCATATCACAGAACCCGCTGCCTCAAAACCAAATATTAAGGGAGACCTTATTAGAAAAACAAGATAGAGCACAACTCTCTCCAGGATTGCGATCGCTGTTCTCAAGACCTCGCCAAACCTCACTCATCATAACCTTGCATTCTTTACATCTGTGTCATACTTTGGAAGCTTCAAACCAAAAAAAACCTTTCTTGGAGAAAACAAAGACAAAAAAAGGACTTTTTCTGAACTGCATTTCTTAGTACTATTGTGGTTTAATGTCTAATTCTTGCATTGGAAGTGGAAAGAAAGAAGGAATCATGAAACTTTCTTTTTAAATCTCCTTTTAGCCAACATGTGGAGAAAATATGATGGCAACTGAGTCATTTTCCTGTTCCTTACAATGGATTCCAATATGTTCTATCTCCTAACTTCCAAACAGTTATATTTGATAGTCTGTTTAAAAATAAACTTTTATGGGTGAAACACATGTACACCATGTGTGAACCATGTACACCCACGGCTGATTCATGTGACTCTATGGCAAAACCACCACAATATTGTAAAGTAATTAGCCACCAATTAAAACTAAAAATAAATTAAAAATAAATAACAACAACAACAAGAATTTAGGCTTCAATCAGAGGCCTAAGGCGGGGGGACTTTTAGTAAGTATACATTACAAACAGAAAAGTACACAAATTCTAAGGCAATAGCTTGATGAATTATTTATTGCAAGAAACCACAAAGGGTAAACACTATCAAACCAAGAAATAGAACATTGCCAGCACCCCAGATGCTTGCTTGAAAATGGAGTTTTGAGCCAGACATGTATTTTATTTTCTTAGAAATAATATTAACGATAGTTAATGCCCAGATTAACTGATAAAAGTCCAAAAGGTATATAGACACGTTGCTCAGGGGCTCATTCAACTTTTAGATTCCTTAGTCAATTGCACAGCATTCATGGGAACACAAATTAGCTAACTATCCTTGGCTTCTGACAAATAATTTTGTGATATATATATAGATCCTTCAAAATATTTCTATCTTATGCTCTAGTAATTCCAG
Organism: Ovis aries; assembly: GCF_016772045.2. Taxonomy (NCBI): domain Eukaryota; kingdom Metazoa; phylum Chordata; class Mammalia; order Artiodactyla; family Bovidae; genus Ovis; species Ovis aries. Next base: position 4,649,128 of record NC_056070.1, read on the forward strand.
CTTCAAAATGTCTCCTGAAGCAGAATCAGAGATATGGTCACAGATAAATGTACAGACAGTATCCTAAGAACAAAAGCTTTGAGATAACTCTGCCACTTCCTAATCCTGCCACCTGGGACAAAATGTTTAACCAACTGCTCTGGCCTCAGTTTCCTCATTGGTTCCATGGTACTAACAGTAGTCACAAACACTGAATTAGTTACAAGGCATAAGGAACTTGAAACAGGCTCTGCCACCCTTAGCAGTGCAATAAATGGTAAGAATCATTAGCTATTATTACAGAAACACTCATCATTACATTGTTAACAACAGGGAAAATTTTGAAAGACGTTAAATAATCAGAAGTAGGAGTCCGAATACATACAAAATAAAGAATATAACGCCCCTCCCCGGTATCACATAGTGGTTAAAAACGCAGCTTCTGGAACCAGAATGCCAGTCTACCCCAGACCAGCCGTGTAATCCTGGACAATTTTATTAATTCTCCGAGCCTCAGTTCCCTCGCCTGAAAACAAAGGAGAATACCTCCCTTGTAAGGTTAACCGGTTCATATACATAGAGCACTCAGAACAGTCCCTAACATACAGCTGGTGTTTAATCAGCGTTAGTCCCCCCGATTGCCCGGTGACCCAGCACACACACAAAGCTTCCAGGTCCAGGTCTGGGGACAGACGTGCCTAGAGTTGGAGGATATGAGAACACAACCCACGTTCCCCTGGAATTAAGAGAAGGAATCAGAGGCTTAGGCCTCCGCCTGGGGCTACGAACTGGAGAGAGCCATTCCGCGGGCAGCACCTGAAAGGACTGCTTTTATTCAAAGGAAGAAAGGCCCACCGCAGCCACAGAGCAGCCCAGGCGAGAGGAAGGAGCTGGAAGGCTCTGCTCCCCTCCAGCCCCGCAGCCTCCACCTCTTTTCCTCTCCCAGCCCTGCCCCCCCAGCCCCAGCCCCCGTCTTGGGGCTTTTTAGAGACTCAGGAGCGGAGACGAGAAGAGAGGTTCGCGTCCACCTGGGGGAGGAAGGGGGTGCGCAGTGACAGCGTCCGTGCAAAGGGCTGGGAGCGGCTCTGACGGGACCCCCTGCCCCACCCGGCTCCTGGAGCCCTCAGCGGTGTGGACAGGCGGCCGTGGTCTCCACTCTGCAGGAGCGGGTTCAGCACTAGCCTTGGCAACCCGGAAAGTACTGAGACGTTTCTCTGAGCTCAATTCGCGGCAAGGTCAAGGATCCCGGCCTCCAGCTCCGCTTCCACCCGGTCCTGTTCCGCGCTGAGCCCAGGTCTCCTCCCAAGCAGCAGCATCCCCCACCCCCGCCCTGGGGACCCTGCCCCTCGACATGGGCACCAGGTCTGTGTGCAGACAGTAACGGGGGAACCCCGACGGGCAAGGAGGCCGGCGTCCCCTGAATGTTGGGGCCCGCCTGGATGGGGGAGCTGGGCGCGGCCCGGCCCCCTCCGCCGCTGGTCCAGTGCCCGGGCTGAGAGTGGGAGGGTCACTGCTTTCCTCGGGCTGCCCCTGCCTTTCCTTGCCGAAGTTCCCGCACGGCCTCGGGGGCTTTTTAGGGTCACTGCTACCTTCCAAGAGCCTCTCCATTTTCTCTTCCTAATGGTCCAGTATTAATTAAGATCTATGCTTCACCCCTCCGCTTTCCCAGATCACAGAGAATATCCAGAAGACAATGGCTATTCTCCCTGAGGGTATCCTGAAATGGGGCACGTTTCTAAGACATCACTGATGGCTGCTATCTTCTCCTTACAAAACGCTCTTAAGATAACAGAATCATCCAGCAGTGATGAGCATGGGGCAAGACTCCTGTATTCCGGGAGCCCTGGTTCTTGTCCCTTGGTCCACAGTGGAAGAACCTGTGTGTCAGTGACACAGCAAAGGGATTCAACTCTGCTGGGCTTCCTGGAAACGCAGAGATGGTCCCAGTGCCCCCGGAACTCTCCAGGACCGTGGAAGGAGCTGCCTTGCACATTTCACAGGACTTCTGCGGATGGAGGCTCCTCAGTAAGATCATCTCACATGCTAGTAAAGTAATGCTCAAAATTCTCCAAGCCAGGCTTCAGCAATACGTGAACTGTGAACTCCCTGATGTTCACGCTGGTTTTAGAAAAGGCAGAGGAACCTGAGATCAAATTGCCAACATCCGCTGGATCATGGAAAAGCAAGAGAGTCCCAGAAAAACATCTATTTCTGCTTTATTGACTATGCCAAAGCCTTGACTGTGTGGATCACAATAAACTGTGGAAAATTCTGAAAGAGATGGGAATATCAGACCATCTAACCTTCCTCTTGAGAAATCTGTATGCAGGTCAGGGAGCAACAGTTAGAACTGGACATGGAACAACAAACTGGTTCCAAATAGGAAAAGGAGTACGTCAAGGCTGTATATTGTCACCCTGCTTATTTAACTTACATGCAGAGTACATCATGAGAAACGCTGGGCTGGAAGAAACACAAGCTGGAATCAAGATTGCCGGGAGAAATATCAATAACCTCAGATATGCAGATGACATCACCCTTATGGCAGAAAGTGAAGAGGAGCTAAAAAGCCTCTTGATGAAAGTGAAAGAGGAGAGTGAAAAAGTTGGCTTAAAGCTCAACATTCAGAAAATGAAGATCATGGCATCCGGTCCCATCACTTCATGGGAAATAGATGGGGAAACAGGGGAAACAGTGTCAGACTTTATTTTTCTGGGCTCCAAAATCACTGCAGATGGTGACTGTAGTCATGAAATTAAAAGACGCTTACTCCTTGGAAGAAAAGTTATGACCAACCTAGATAGTATATTCAAAAGTGGAGACATGACTTTGCCAACTAAGGTCCGTCTAGTCAAGGCTATGGTTTTTCCTGTAGTCACGTATGGATGTGAGAGTTGGACTGTGAAGAAGGCTGAGCACCGAAGAATTGATGCTTTTGAACTGTGGTGTTGGAGAAGACTCTTGAGAGTCCCTTGGACTGCAAGGAGATCCAACTAGTCCATTCTGAAGGAGATCAACCCTGGGATTTCTTTGGAAGGAATTATGCTAAAGCTGAAGCTCCAGTACTTTGGCCACCTCATGCGAAGAGTTGACTCATTGGAAAAGACTCTGATGCTGGGAGGGATTGGGGGCAGGAGGAGAAGGGGATGACAGAGGATGAGATGGCTGGATGGCATCACTGACTCGATGGACCTGAGTCTGAGTGAACTCCGGGAGATGGTGATGGACAGGGAGGCCTGGTGTGCTGCAATTCATGGTGTCGCCAAGAGTCGGACATGACTGACTGACTGAACTGAACTGAACAACCAAGGAAACTATATAGACTTGAAGCGACCTTGGTAAACACGTGAGTGCTCCTCATGGCACGTAGTTCTGAGGCCAACTCACAGCTTCAGAGCTCAGCATGAACTCAGTTTTACCCCTCTGGAGCAGAAGTGGAGTGGGGCAAAAGCATGCAGCGAGAACTCTGTCTTTGGAGGGCCCCTGGAGGAATCTCAGCGAGGACAGACTTAGCTGCCTGACACCTCAAAAAACGCACACTGGACACGGCCTGCCCTGGCCAGGTTTATACCACGGCTTTGAGGATGCTGCGGACTTAAATATCTTCCTCCTACACACCCATCGAGGAAGGACAGCACTTGCCACCTTAGTTGCAGAGGCTGGGGTCAAGAAGCATCTCTGGTGTTTGTGAAGTCAGAGGTTGGCCCTCTGGCCTCTTGTGGTTTCTGTAGAGTCCACAGTTTGAGGGATATTCTATTCTGCACAACAGCTGCGAAACGTGCTGTTCCCGGAGTCACTTCCTCAGGAACGGTACCGGAACACCCAACACACCTGGTTGCTAAACACTTACATACCAGGAAACGCTGTCCTTGAAAGGAGACTGCCGTGTGATAAGGGATTGTGTTCCCAGGCGTGGCTCGAGATGAGATGATGCTTATCTAAAAGGCTCCCAGGGGCTCCCCAGGGGATGAAATCTCAGTCTACTGTTCTGATTCCCTTTCCCTCTGTCTCTTTGGGACACTTTAATATCCAGGATGACCAAACTGCAGGCTCATTAAGCGTGAGTGACGGTGGGAGTGGCATCTCCCTTAAAAATTCAGACAGAAAACACAAGGAATGTGAGGGCGTAGAAACGCAAATCAAGCGGCTCCTAAAGCATGGAGCCTTGGAGAGCCAAGGTCATGGGGTCTCCTGTTCCTTAGCCACCTGCAGGGCTAAATTCTCTAAACTCACAGGTGTCAGTCCGTGGTGTGGATGTTTCCCAGGCCACTCACCTAGCCCCAGACCTGCCTTCACCTCAGACCTTGCCTCTCATGTTCTTGCTTCTGTAATTTACAGGCTATTTTGAGACTCTCTGTTTGGAACTCTCTACAGCATCATCTAGAAACCTCAGTCAGAGTGGATGAGTGGGAAAAGGGATGATTCCATGAGATTCTATGGAGGGATGTCTGTATGGTCTATCTTTTCAATCCCCACAACAGCCCAGTGAGGTGGATGTTATTCTCCCGTTTTCAGATGAGGAGAAGGAGAACTAGAGAGGTCCAGTGACTTGGCAAGGTCTCCAGGAGACCTGGTTCAAGTTCTGCTCTGTTCTGGTCTTGGTGCCTCTATGGGCTAGCCTCCTTTTTACAAAAGTTATTAATAAAAATTTAAACAAACACAGAAGTAGATGATGGATCCCTGCACATCCATCACCCTGATAAAACAGTTGTCAAGATCTTGCAGCTTATGGAACAGTCTTCTTTGGCTTCATTTTCTATCAGCTTTGTCTCACCCAGGACCACTTGTTCACTCACACGCCAGGTTTCAACCAGACTGAACAAGCCGTTTAGTTGTTCTCTGACTCTGGGCCTTTGCACATGTTGATCCCTTTGACTCGGTTGCTTCCAACCCTGGTACACAGCTGCCCACAAGACCCACCGCTGACCGACCACATCAGAAACTGCTGGCTCTAGGCACCCTTCCCTCCATGCCCGTTTGACCCACTCTTCTCATTCTTCAAGACTTCCTTCTAGAATCCTCCCTCTCTACAAAGCCTTCACCGATGTCCCCAGTCTGGCTAAAGGTGCTTCTTCCAATCTCCACTGGGCCTCGCACATGTTTCTATCACAGGCTGGAGCCAGGAGTGTCTGACTCAGCTGTTTCCTTTCACCCCCGTGTTATTTGGTTCCTCTGCTGTGTGTCATTCCTCCCAGGGTCCAGTACCACACAGCACAGGCCCACCGTGGTGTGGCAGGGCCAGGCCCAAGGGCCCCCAGCCCCACAGCTGGCCCTCCCTGGCACTTGGCTCGCTGGACAAGGCTGCTGTTCTTTGGCGCTCTCGTTCATTTAAAGGAAGTGGTTCTTGGCTTTCTTTCCCAGCCACCAATTACATTCCCACAGGAGGTCACATTTTGGTTGTGGTGATGGATTCTTGAAAAACTGTAAATTTGAAAATGCCAACTCTATTCCACAGAAACTCCTCACTTCATAACACAAGGTGATGTGCTGTGTACCTTCACATTTCAGGTCACTAATAAGCTGTGTGACTTTGGGCCAGTTACTTAACCTCTCTGTGCCCCAGTTTCTTTCTTCATAAAATGAGAATTGTACTTCAAAGGGATTAGGGAGGACTGAGTGAGAAAATGCACAAAAAGGCCTGGCGCATAGTACGTGCTCAACAAACGATAGGTACTATTTCTGTTAGACTTTGTCATCGTCATAGTATTTCATCCACACAGGCTTGTTTCTTTGGTTTCATAATAGCCCTCAGTATTGAAAAGCTCTAGAAGGGTTCCCTGATGGCTCAGATGATAACAAATCTGCCTGCAATGCAGGAGACTCAGGTTTGATCCCTGGGCCGGCAAGATCCCCTGGAGAAGGGAATGGCTACCCAGTCCAGTATTCTTGCCTGGAGAATTCCAGAGGAGCCTGGCGGGCTACAGTCTATGGGGCTGCAAAGAGTCAGACACGACTGAGTGACTAACACACATACACAGAGGAATACTACTCTATATTGTAAATCTTCTATTTTTATCATGAGCATAAATTCTGTACCTAAAAATGATGCTGTGTCTGAGATTTCCAGAGCCTGGAGTGCCCACCATTCTGATAAAAGAAGGCAGGCAGAGGCTGCCCTTGTTTACGTGGAATCTCCTGGAATTCACCCCGGCTCTCACCACCTCCTCCTGGTTCTACCTCTCTGACCATCCCCTGGGGGTGCTTGTGGGGTAGAAACAGGAGAGTACGATGACCTGAAGGAAGCCAGGATTTGGGAGGCCTGAGGCAAGAGGACAGGGTGATTCACACCTGTGAGCCCCATATCTCTAGGGCAGCACTGGCAGGGCCAGAAGCTCTGTTCCTGGACCAGAGCACCCATGGGGCAACTCGCCCCCTTGCTCAGGCACCCAGACCAGGGAAGGAGAGCCTGGCCGCAGTTGGAAATCACCAGGTGTCTTCATACACTGCGCTGAAACACTCATGATGCTTTGGGTCAACTTCATTTAAAAAAAAACTTTGCATCTGATTTAAGTCTTCCAGGAGCCCTACATCATGTTGGCTTTAAACATGCTGTGTCTGGATAATAAGTACTGAGGCCGGGGATTAGGTGAGGTGGGGAGATTTATAAAGCACTAGATGCATTAAAGCCCCATAATTCACCCTTTGTTTTGTCTAAAACTTGAGCCATACCCCTCCCCTTTTAAGGCTCCTGTCCATATCAAGCAGAGACTGGGTTCACTGACTTTGCACCGTGAGGCTCCTGTGAAAGGCAAAGAGACAAAAGCCTCCCATCAAAGCTGCCATAGTGAGTTTCTATTCAGCAGGAGGCGGGAATTCTTAAAGCAATTCCCAAGGCTTTAGACAGGCCCAGCCCCTCGTCCCTGCCTGCAGCCCAGTAACTGCGCACCTCCTCCCTGCTTGCCCCTTGTGGCCCTCTGCCCCAGGCGAGGTGCCTTACTCTGCCTAAGCGGGGGGCGGGGGGCATCCACGATGCTGCAATCCGGGACCAGAGGCGGATGCCTGAACGGTTCTCCGCCCTCCTTCACTCACGCGCAGAAACCAGACAGAACCCCAGGAGGGCTGGCGCAGCCCTTTTCTGGGCTCGCTCCCGCCTCTCACGTGAGGTCTTCAGGGCCCCCGGGTTTCTTCCTCGGCTAGTCACGGACAAATGCTCTCATCGCCCCAGGCTTTCCCTCATTCCCGAGCCCCACTGCAGCCGGCCTTAGTACCCTCTGAACACTTTAATGGGGCAGTAAAAACTTTACAGCCTGCAGCTCTAAACCGTTCTCACGTTTCTGAATAAAACAATTTATGGCACACAAGATTACTACGGTTTGCCCTTTGAAAACCCCGCAGATTCTAGACGCATTCAAAAGAGGCTGACCGAGTTACACTGGCCGACAGCTGGCTTACAGAAATCCACAGCGGCAGAGCTAAATTCTGGCTGCGAACGGCTAAGTCAGAAGAGAAAACAGCCCTAGAGTCTCACGGCATCACCAGGCAGCCCCGCGCTTTGCCTCTTTCATGTGGCTTTGGTGTCAAACCCGCTTGCGTGCGTCTCTCCCTGGATTTTTGCCTCCCTTCTCGGTTCTTGCCTGGATCCACAGGGATCCCTATGAGCTTCGTCAGCAAATCCAGAGACCCAATCTGTTCCTTCCGTCTTGAGCAGGCAGAAAATTAAAACCAGGAAAAAGCTAGCAACTCGATCACTACTCGTTTCTCCAAAACAGTGCCCAGGAGCCGCCTGTGAGCCCAGAAAAGGCATCTCAGTGCCCTTAGAAGCGCCCTTACCGGTATTCCATATCCGCCTCTCCGGTGCATCAGAGACGGGCCCCTGCCTCCTTGGATGTGGGGCCTCGGCGCTCTGCAACCCACAGACAATCGGGCCCATTATAGTCATCAGGCCGCCGAGTTAAAGGGTGGCCCTTAGAAAAATATAAACAGCTTGTCAGCGCCAGCCAAGGGGGCGGGGCTGCAGCATCAGGGGACAATGGGCGCCAATGACCAGCCTCTCTGGGCTCTGTTGGCTGAGGATATCATGTTTCATTTTGAAGACGGGGAGACAGAGAGCAAGGAACGCCGAATAAGAAGGGCCAGCCCCGCAGCATGAAAGGGGTCTGAGCTGAAAAGTTTAATCACTGCCCGCAGAAGATGATTTTCAAGGAGGAGTTTGATGCCTCACACAAAATAATGCAAATTTTTAGAAGTCACAGACGTTCGTGTTGCATTAACCATCTCTGGTCTCCTGGGCTTAATAAATAGAGTATTCACTGGGGTAGAAAGGGCTTTTTCAATCAAACAACAAAGGAAAGGAACAAAGTCCAAGGAAGATGCTTTTATGATATGTTTTTGTTATTAAATAGAATATCAGATAAGTACTTACTACATTTACAGAAAAAATGCTTGATTTGATTGGTTTGTCTTCAGAACTCAGAGAAGTGGGCACATTTTATTCGCCAAATATATATGCCTCACGTTAAAAAAAAAAATGCTCACAATCTGATCATACCTGCACACAGAAAACAGGAGTTAATTCAGTGTATAGGGGGGAAGGCAAAGGCAATGGCTTTTTTCTCTCTTCTGAAATTAACTAAATCCTACTTGTAAAGCTACTAGGCCAGCTTAAACTGTCGAAACCCTATGATAATAACCAAGAACCCAAAAATAAACTGTGGCTTTTTAAAATAAAATTTCTAAATAATACACTGAAGTAAGAATAAGGTTAAGAGCTATTTGGCTGATTTGTGGTATTGTGTAAATTATAGGCATAAAATCTTTGAGAAAAGCACAGTCATTACAATTGAGACTAGTTCCCTTATTTATGAAGGAAGCACAACAGCTATCAAAATTGACTAGCAGAGAAACAGAAAAATATTGAAATATAAGCATTTCCACAAATTTTGTATCAGGCTTTTCTGATTTTGATTATAAAAAGAACAATCCAAAGATACTGTCCTTTCTGATCTATGGTAGTTTAAAAATATTTATGATTCTGCCACTGATATTTAACTTATATTAAAGTGAGACTCCTCCGGTGCGTGCATGCGTGCTAACTTGCTCAGTCCTGTCTGACTCTTGTGACCCCATGGACTGTAGACTGCCGTGCTCCTCTGTCCATGGGATTCTCCAGGCAAGAATACTGGAATGGACTGCCATTTCCTTCTCCAGGGGGATCTTCCCGACCCAGGGATCCAACCCGTGTCCCCTGCATTGGCAGGCAGGTTCCTTACCACTAGCACCACCTGGGAAGCGAGACTCCTTAAACTAAAGTTCGACTCATTTAAAGTGAGACTTCCGATTACTTCATCTAAATAGTGCTTTGAGGCTGCTTCAGGTCCTTCTATTCCTCCCCTGATTATAAAGGAGCTTGTTACATCTGTATTTGCATGGCTCTGGATTTTAAAGTAAAGGTTACCTTCTGGAAAAGATCTAGTTTTCCTTTAATACTAACCAAGACCCTGTCGTAAAAATAAGCTTCAGAACACCAAAAGTATGAAAAAAAGGAAAAATAGATAAATTGGATTTCATCAAAATTAAAAACTTCTGTGCATCAATTCTATCGTCAAGAAAGTGAAAAGATGACCCACAGGAGAAATATATGAACATCATATATCTGATAAGGGTCTAGTATGCAGAATATATAATGAACTCCTATAATTAAACAATAAAAATAGAAATAACCCAATTTAAAAATGAGCAAAGTTCTTGTATAGAGATTTCTCCAAAAATGATATACCAATGGCCAACAAGCACATGAAAGATGCTCAGCATCGTTAGTCATTAAAGTGTGAAAGAAAAGAGAGTGACGTCGCTCAGTGGTGTCCGACTCCTTGCGTCCGCATGGACTGTAGCCAACCAGGCTCCTCTGTCCATGAGGTTTTCCAGGCAATAGTACTGGAGTGGATGGCCATTTCCTTCTCCATGGGATCTTCCTGACCCAGGGATCGAACCCGGGTCTCCTGCATTGTAGACAGACGCTTTACCGTCTGAGCCACCAGGGAACTCCCTCATTAGTCATTAGGGAAATTCAAATCAAAACACAAAGAGGTACCACTACACAACCATTCAGTTCAGTTCAGTTCAGTTCAGTCCAGTCGCTCGGTCATGTCCGACTCTTTGCGACCCCATGAATTACAGCATGCCAGGCCTCCCTGTCCATCACCAACTCCCGAAGTCCACCCAAACGCATGTCCATCGAGTCGATGCCATCCAGCCATCTCATCCTCTGTCATCCCCTTCTCCTCCTGCCCCCAATCCCTCCCAGTACCAGGGTCTTTTCCACTGAGTCAACTCTTCACATGAGGTGGCCAAAGTATTGGAGTTTCACCTTCAGCATCAGTCCTTCCGATGAACACCCAGGACTGAGCTCCTTTAGGATGGACTGGTTGGATCTCCTTGCAGTCCAAGGGACTCTCAAGAGTCTTCTCCAACACCACGTTCAAAAGCATCAATTCTTCGGTGCTCAGCTTTCTTTACAGTCCAACTCTCACATCCATACATGACCACTGGAAAAACCATAGCTGTGACTAGACGGACCTTTGTTGGCAAGGTTACATCTCTGATTTTTAATATGCTATCTAGGTTGGTCATAACTTTCCTTCCAAGGAGTAAGCGTCTTTTAATTTCATGACTGTAATCACCATCTGCAGTGATTTTGGAGCCCCCAAAAATAAAGTCTGACACTGTTTCCCCATCTATTTCCCATGAAGTGATGGGACCAGATGCCATGATCTTAGTTTTCTGAATGTTGAGCTTTAAGCCAACTTTTTCACTCTCCTCTTTCACTTTCATCAAGAGGCTCTTTAGTTTCTCTTCACTTTCTGCCATAAGGGTGGTGTGTCATCTGCATATCTGAGGTTATTGATACTTCTCCCAGCAATCTTGATTCCACCTTGTGCTTCTTTCAGCCCAGCGTTTCTCATGATGTTCTCTGCATATAAGTTAAATAAGCAGGGTGACAATATACAGCCTTGACGTACTCCTTTTCCTATTTGGAACCAGTTTGTTGTTCCATGCTCAGTTCTAAGTGTTGCTTCCTGACTTGCATATAAGTTTCTCAAGAGACAGGTCAGGTGGTCTGGTATTCCCATCTCTTTCAGAATTTTCCACAGTTTCTTGTGATCCACACAGTCAAAGGCTTTGGCATAGTCAATAAAGCAGAAATAGATGTTTTTCTGGAACTCTCTTGCTCTTTCCATGATCCAGCAGAGGTTGGTAATTTGATCTCTGGTTCCTCTGCCTTTTCTAAAACCAGCTTGAACATCTGGAAGTTCACGGTTCACATAGTGCTGAAGCCTGGCTTGAAGAATTTTGAGCATTACTTTACTAGCGTGTGAGATGAGTGCAATTGTGCGGTAGTTTGAGCATTCTTTGGCATTGCCTTTCTTTAGGATTGGAATGAAAACTGACCTTTTCCAGTCCTGTGGCCATTGCTGGGTTTTCCAAATTTGCTGATATATTGAGTGCAGCACTTTCGCAGCATCATCTTTCAGGATTTGAAATAGCTCAACTGGAATGCCATCACCTCCACTAGCTTTGTTCGTAGTGATGCTTTCTAAGGCCCACTTGACTTCACATTCCAGGATGTCTGGCTCTAGGTGAGTGATCACACCATTGTGATTATCTGGGTCGTGAAGATCTTTTTTGTACAGTTCTTCTGTGTATTCTTGGCACCTTTTCTTAATATCTTCTGCTTCTGTTAGGTCCAGACCATTTCTTTCCTTTATCGAGCCCATCTTTGCATGAAATGTTCTCTTGGTATCTCTAATTTTCTTGAAGAGATCTCTAATTTTTTCCCATTTTGTTGTTTTCCTCTATTTCTCTACATTGATCGCTGAAGAAGGCTTTCTTATCTCTCCTTGCTATTCTTTGGAACTCTGCATTCAGACCCTTATATCTTTCCTTTTCTCCTTTGCTTTTCGCTTGTCTTCTTTTCACAGCTATTTGTAAGGCCTCCTCAGACAGCCATTTTGCTTTTTTGCATTTCTTTTCCATGGGGATGGTCTCGATCCCTATCTCATGTACAATGTCACGAACCTCCGTCCATAGTTCATCAGGCACTCTGTCTATCAGATCTAGTCCCTTAAATCTATTTCTCACTTCTACTGTATAATCATAACGGATTTGATTCACAGCCATTAGGATGGCTATTAAAAAAGAGCAAAAACAAGTGTTGAGGAGGATAAGGAGGAACTGGAACCTTTGCACAGTGCTGGTGGGAATTAAAATGGCTCAGCTACTGTGGAAAACAGTCCTATAGTTCTTCAAAAAGTCAAACATAAAACTTTACCATGTGACCCGGCAATTCCACTCCTGGGTATACAGCCAAGAGAACCGAAAACAGGTACTCAAAGAAACACATGTATGCTTATGTTCATAGCAGCATTATTCACAGGGAGTCACAAGGCAGACACAGCCTACACGCCCATGCGTGCGTGCGTGCTGTCACCTCAGCTGTGTCCGACTGAAACTGTAGGGACTGTAGCCTGCCAGTCTCCTCTGTCGATAGAATTCTCCAGGCAAGCACACTGGCGTGGGTTGCCATTTCCCTCTCCAAAAGAAACTATAGGAAGAAAGAAAGTGAAGTCGCTCCGTCATGTCTGACTCTTTGCGACCCCATGGACTGTAGCCCACCAGGCTCCTCCGTCCATGGAACTCTCCAGGCAAGAGCACTGGAGTGGGGTGCCATTTCCTCCTCCCAGATAGACATAGTAGTGGTATAACTGCAGATGTGTTATCTGCCACTAAACTATTCACTTTAGATGGCTAATTTTATGTTTCATTTTACTTTTTATAGTTTCTTCTGGGTTCAACAGGAGGCTTCCTCAAAACGTCATCCCATGAGTATACTGAAGATTTTTTTTTTTAAGATTTATTCAGTTTATTCAATCATTATTTGTGCATTGTTCAGCATCTGTGAAGCACCAGATACTGTGGGGCAGTGAGTGCCAGGAGACCAATTTGCACCTTCTCTATTAAAGCTGAGAAAGAGCAGGATCATGCCGTCGGGAGAGGAACACGGCAGGCAGGGTGAGAGAAGGGATACTGCGCACACGGCTGCGACCTGCGGCCATCTCACGCTTGATCTCATCTACCACTCAGAACCACCGGGAGCGGAGGCGGTAGGAACGCTTATTCCCACATTATGCAGACAGAAACCGAGAATCAGAGTTAACTGCCTTCCCAAAGTCCCCCTGCCCGTAGGCACTGGAGCAGGTTCCTCCTCTTCTGCCAGCTGCTCCCTGAGCAGAGGTAAGGAGCAGAATCCATTCCCAATGCAGAAGGAAAAATATACAAACGACTTAAATTTACTAAGAAGCATTTTAGACATTAAAAAAAAAAAAGCAGGGTGGCTCTCTTTCTAGTAGGATAAAGACACAAACCAGGGAAAGAAATAAAATTGTCAAAGACCTACTCAGAAAGTTTCATTTTCAGAAAACAACCACATAACTTTAGACACAGAGGGATCTTCTAAGTAATCTGATCAGATACCCTTATTTTTCTGATGGAAAATCTGATGCCCTGCAAAATTAAGTGACGTGCCCAGAGTTACATAGCGAAATAGCAGCAAAACCAGGGCTAGGAGTCAAGTTTCTTAACTCCTAGTCCAGCGTTCCTCCTACTATGCCACACACGCAAAATTAAGAAACCAATCCCAGGTTAACCTTTTACTGAGCAGATCTCAAATTCTCTACCTCTCCATAAATTAACAGACCTAATAATTCCTACTCTCTGTACATTCCAAGTGGAGCGACCTACAGCACATATACAACATTCTCCAGGAGTCTACCATTTCTTTCTTCATATAGTTTGTTAAACACCAATAAAGAAGACAGCCATTCACAAGCTATAATTTGGGAAGGACTATATTCAGACTCAGTTGTTTTTAGCACAGGTAAGCCTCTTGGAACAGGAAATGAACTGAGAACAAGGAGAAGCAGTAGGCTCCGACAACATAGAGAGAAAACTTTGCCAGGAATTTCATCAAGAAAACACGACCACACAGGACTGAAAACCCTTGAGCGCACTGGCCCACTCCCCACTGAGGCCCGGTCTTTCCTGACCCCGCATCCCTTGGCACTGGCCTACTGCTGTTATTAAACACGAAGTAATTACAGAGGGGGACGTATGTTCTTTCAAAAGAGGGGGAGATGACGTCGCTACTTTCTAAATTTCAAATCACTCGATCATGCAATCCAGAAAATTGCCATATACCCTTTGAGAATGCTCATCATCCAATTAAAACTTCACCCTTGATCCAAAACAGCTGCCCCTTAGTCATCCCCCTCCTGGCGACCTGAAGCTTCAATTACGCACAAGCAGAGAGCGCGTCACCCAACCCTCCGAAGAGCCGAAGCCCCACATCACTGACTTGGTTCAACATCCCCCAGTGCCCTCCTTATCAAGCTCCTGAGTTGCCCAAAAGCACTGGACTGAGGGAAAACTATTAAACGGTCTACTGATTTTCTTTTTTTTTGACTGCACCACACGGCATGTAGAACGTCTCCCACCAGGGATGGGGGGAAGCACAGAGTCTCGAGCACTGGACCACCTAGGAAGTCCGGATATATATCTTTTAAAGTGATGCACGCATAATATGAGATTCTCCTGTTAGGACAGCGTACAGTTAATGGAACTGAGTGCTCAAAACAGAGGTCTTTTGGACAAAATATGGATGAATGGTCAGATTCCTTCAGTCTTCTCAGAAGATTCTGGGAATTACAAACTTCTAAGACTGAATCCTTTACTTTCTTTTTTATGGAGACAAAAGTGGTGCATAGGTATTAATAACATGGCTTAATGAAGAGGAGAAGCTGAAGGTTTACCCATCACTGACCCTGAAGGACTTGGCAGAGAGAAGGAATGAGAGTCAGAATCTTTTCATGACTTGACAAGGCTTTTGATTTTGTTCTGCTTAGCTGTTCCTCAATGCATTGTCAATTACGGACAAAAATCATTCATTCTTTGGTCTGCCCCCAACCTGCTCAAGAGGTAAAAATTCGCTAAACTTTCATCATCCTCAGATACATTTGTTCTTTGCAGATGAAGCAGTTTGTGACTAGTATGTGGATATTCCATACTTGTTCTTGTGTATGAATTGTTTGTATTTCTCTGAGAAAGACAGCTATTGTAAGGATTAAAGTCAGCTCATATGAAGCTAGGCCGTTAAGAGGGCCCTGCTAACCACACCTCAACATGAACGAACTTCATTTTTCCTATCATGCTGGTGGATTGCTATAAGCCTCCTCTTTTGCTCTGTCCCCAAATGCCAAATGGTCACATTTGCAAAATAATGCATAAAGTTAGACTCTAGCCGTGGAAATGACCAGGAAATCAACTTATATGGTGTACCAAGCAATGGCCTTGGGTCCATTTGCTATCACCCAGTCCACTGAGTTAAATCGTGGCAACGTTTGACACCACAAAGATGAAGATCATGAAGGGACTCACTGAAAACCTAGCTCAGAGTTAATCCCAGGGCCCATAAGGAAAGGTCCTTCTAAGAATAGAGCAGTGTTTTCACCAATAACCCACATAATGGAGGCAAATGTATCCTTAATTTTAAGGAAACTACAAGCTGACCCATCCCTTCAGAAGCAGGAACAAAGGGTGGTCCAGTGACCAAGACTCTGTGCTCCCAGGGCAGGGTCCTGGGTTCGGTCCCCAGTCAGGGAACTAGATCTAGTATGCTGAGACTAAGAGATCCTGCAGGCCGCAGCTAAGACCTGGTGCAGACAAAACGTGTGAAAAAATAGGAGCAGAACTTCACAATGAGGAACAGTATGTGCACAGCACCGGCTGTACGCCAGGCGCGGTCACAGGAACACACATATGCATTAACTCATTCACTCCTCCCAGCCAGCCCCGGGCAGCAGGAACTCACAGTCACTTCCCAGACAAGGAAACTGAAGGTTAGAGAGGTTAATGAATAACTCTCTAGTACAAGCAGCCAAATGCTAAGAAAATAAAATTCTAACAGGACTAATTCAGAGAAGGAAAAACAAACAGCAGAAATAAGATATGGGTGGGAGGGAGGGTAGTTCCCTGGCAGTATGGTGATTAGGACTTGGTGCCCTGGCGCCGTAATCCCTGATGGGGAACTAAGATCCCACAAGCTGCGCAGTACAGGCCAAAAACAAAACACAAAGACAACCCACAAAAAGAGAGAAATAAGATACAGGGTTAGAACTAAACTAAGGATAGTGACGAACAAAAATACCCAGGGGCTCTGCACTGATTTTCTAAGGCTGTTATAACACATTTCTATAAGTGTAAAACAACACAAATTTATTATTTTACAGTTCTGGATGCCAGAAGTCCAAAACCAAGGAGTTGACAGGGTTGGTTTCTTCTAGGGGCTTGGCAAGAATCTGTACCGTGCCTCGCCTCCACCTTTCGGTGGGTGCCAGCAGCTCTTGGCTTGCAGCCACGTCGCTCCAGTCTCTGCCTCTGTTTTCACACTGCCTTCCCCTTGCCATACCTGCCTCTCCTCCTTTGATGTCTTTTTAAGACCAGGTGTTATTGGATTTAGGGTGGGCCCTAATCCACAGTGATTGCATTTTGATATCTTTACCTTAATTGTAGCTACAAAGACCCTTATTCCAAATAAGGTCATATTACAATATTTATGTATGTATTTATATACTTGTACATTTATTTGGCTGTGCCAGGTCTTAGCTGTGGCACACAGGGTCTTGTTCCCTAACCAGGGATGGAACCCCGGCCCTCTCCATTGGGAGCGTGGAGTCTTAGCCACTGGATCACCAGCAAAGTTCCAACGTCACATTTGAGGTTCCAAGTGAATACATCTCCAGGGTCAGGGAGGGTTCCTCACACGGGAAGGGATTCAGGGGCAAGTGTCGTCTACAAGGGGAAACGTGCTGCGCAAAGATGTTTCTGTGGGCACGCGTGCGTGTATGCTAAGTACTTCAGTCGTGTCTGACTCTTTGCGACACCACGGACCGTAGCCCACCAGGCTCCTCTGTCCATGAGATTCTCCAGGCAAGAATACTGGAGTGGGTTGCCATGCGCTCCTCCAGGGGGTCTTCTCCACACAGGGATCGAACCATGTCCCTCAAGTCCCCTGCACTGCAGGCAGACTCTTTATCTGGGGTGCCACCTGGGAAGCTCAAACTTGTTCCTACCACTTAAACCCAAAACTAAAAAAACAAAAACAAAAAAACGAAGCAGAAAAGAACTCATTTGTTGAATCTTAGGAAAAGCCTTCAGAAAACAACCTTAAATAACAGATTTATAGGTTCGAACATCCCCAGTTTCTAGTGTCTATTTTGATAGTTTTGACATAAACGTGTACCTGTGAAATCATTGCCGCAATCAAGATAGGAAGATTTTCAATGCCTCCAAAAGCTTCCGTGTGTCCCTTTATAATGCATCTTCCTGCCCCTTCCTGCACCCCGGCCCCAGCCCCACCTAACCATGGGTCTACTTTCTGTTACTATCGATTTATTTGCTTATCTACTATTTTAATTTCAAGTGCCATCATACAGATGGGTTTTGTTCGGCTTCTGTGATAGTCCGTTCAGGATGCTGGAACACAATACCACAGGCTGAGTGGCTTATGAACAACAGACATTTGTTTTCCTCATCTGGAGGCTGGAAGGCCAAGATCAGGGAGGCAGCACCGTCGAGTGAGGGTGCTCTTCCTGGTCACAGAGGCCTAGCTGTGCCCTCATGGGGTGGAAGCGGATAGGAAGGTCTGGGGGAACTCTCTTACACCAGCACTAATCCACTCTTGTGGCTTAGTCACCCCGAAAAGTCGCAACCCTAACATCACCATCCCATTGTGCATTAGGATTTCAACATATGAACTGGGTAGGGGAGAGGGCAAACCTTCAGGTCACAGACACGTCTTTTGTTCTGCATCTTTCTGAGGTTTGTCTGGGTTGTTGGGAGTATCAGCAGCTGTTCAGTCGCTCAGTCGTGTGACACCATGGACTGCAGCATGCTAGGCTTCCCTGTCCTTCACTGTCTCCCGGAGCCTGCTCACACTCATGTCCATTGAGTCAGTGATGCTATCTAACCTTATCATCCTCTGCCGCCTTCTCTTTTTGCCCTAAATCTTTCCCAGCATCAGAGTATCTTCCAATCAGTTGGCTCTTCGCGTCAGGTAGCCAAAGTATTGGAGCTTCAGCTTCAGCATCAATCTTTCCAGTGAATAGTCAGGGTTGATTTCTCTTAGGATTGACTGGTTTGATCTCCTTGCAGTCCAAGGGACTCTCAAGAATCTTCACTAGCACCACAATTTGAAAACATCAATTCTTCAATGCTCAGCATTTTTTGTGGCCCAGCTCTCACATCTGTACATGACTACTGGAAAAACCATAGCTTTGACTATAGGGACCTATGTCAGCAAAGTGATATCTCTGCTTTTTAATATGCTGTCTAGGTTTATCGTAACTTTCCTTCTAAGGACAAAGCATCTTTTAATTTCATGGCTGCAGTCACCGTCTGTAGTGATTTTGGAGCTCAGAAAATAAAGTCCCTGCTTCCACTTTCCCTTCCTTCTGTTTGCTGTGAAGTGATCGAACTGGATGCCATGATCTTAGTTTTTTGTTTCTAATTTACTTATATTGATTGGAAGATAATTACTTTACAATACTGTGGTGGTTTTTGCCACACATCGACATGAATCAGCCACGGGTGTACATATGTCCCCCATCCTGAACCCCTCTCCCACCTCCCTCCCCACCCTGTCCCTCTGCGTTGTCCCAGAGAACCAGTTTTGAGCGCCCTGCTCATGCACTGAACTTGCACTGGTGACCCACTTTACATATGGAATATACATGTTTCAATGCTATTCTCTCAAATCACCCCACCTTCACCTTCTCCCACAGAGTCCAGAAGTCTGTTCTTTACATCTGTGTCTCTTTTGGTGCCTCCCATATAGGATCACTGAGATCTTAGTTTTTTTTAATGTGGAGTTGTAAGCCAGATTTTTCACTCTCCTCTGTTACCCTCATCAAGAGACTATTTAGCTTCTCTTCACTTTCTGCCATTCGAGCGGTATCATCTGCATGTATGAAGTTATTTATATTTCTCCCAGTAATCTTGATTCCAGCTTGTGATCCATCCAGCCCAGCATTTCACATGATGTATTCTGCATAGAAATTAAATAAGCAGGGTAACAATAAGCAGGAATCCCATCACCCTCACTCGCTTTGTTAGTAGTAATGCCTAAGGCCCACTTGACTTCACACTCCAGGATGTCTGGCTGTAGGTAAGTGATCCCACTATTGTGGTTATCTGGGTCACTAAGACTTTTTCGGTATAGTTCTGTGTATTCCTGCTATCTCTTCTTAATCTCTTCTGCCTCTGTTAGGTATCAATAGTTCAGACTTTTTTTATTGCTGTGTTGTCCTATTATATGAATCCAGCACAGTTTGTTTATTCACTTCTTAAAAGATTTTCGGTCAGTGAATTAATCTGATACTGCAATATTGGAGGAGAGATGAGGGAACATCAAGGGTAATTTCTCAGATCTGACCTGGGTTTTCTCTTTCTTTCCCCCCTCTCTCTCCCTGCCTAACCTCCAGGTTACTCTCACATGCTCAGGCCATGCCCACACTTCTTTCCCCAGCCCTCATTGCTTCAACCATTGGCCCAATACTGGCCATTTGCTGCTAGACTCCAAATTGGAGTGAGTGGTCCCAGTTAGGCGGCAGCTGAAACCTAATTTAGACGCTTCTCGTCAGCCTCTCCTGAGGCCTGCCCTTCTCCCCATGTCTGCCTGGGTCCCCCACACCCCTGCTCTCACTTGCACGGCCCTCCTTCCTTCCATTTTCCTCTTCTGAGTCGCCTACGTCAACTCGCCAGCACTTGGATGTGGTCCACTGCCTCTTCTCCAGCATCCATGCTCAATGGCCTTGCCCAGAAAGCACCCTATTGCTGGCCCCAGCCCACGTCCGTGCAGTCTGGGGCTTCTGCTGGATATATCTCAGTCACTTAGTTAAGAGAGGCAGCATGGCGGTGTTCGAGAGCACCGAACGTGGAGTAGGCCGCCGTATCTCAGCTGTGGGTGCGGGGCACCTGTCTCCTCATTAACAGGTTGGGGACAGTAATAGTCCTACTTCATACAGCCATCATGAGGACTGGAGATTTATTTGTGAATAACTTAGAGCAGTGTTTAGCACTTAATAAGTACTGCTGACAAAGGTCCATGTAGTCAAAGCTAATTTTTCCAGGAGTCATGTACAAAAGTGAGAGTTGGACCATAAAGAAGGCTAAGCACTGAAGAACTGATGCTTTCAAACTGTGCTGGAGAAGAATCTTGAGAGTCCCTTAGACAGCATGGAAATCAAACCAGTCAATCCTAAAAGAAATCAATCCTGAATATTCATTGGAAGGACTGATGCTGGAGCTGAAATTCCAATACTTTGGCTATCTGATGTGAAGCGTGGATTCATTAGAAAAGACCCTGATGCAGGAGAAGAGGACAGCAGAGGATGAGATGGTTGGATAGCATCACCAACTCAATGGACATGAGTTTGGGTAAACTCCAGGAGTTGGTGATGGACAGGGAGGCCTGGCGTGCTACAGTCCATGGGGTTGCTAAGAGTTGGACATGACTGAGTGACTGAACCACAACGAAGCATTATATATGTTTTCCATAAAATAAAGGTAAATGTTCAAGTGCTCTTTCTCACCACAAACAATTCTATTTGTATTCACAGATTTATTCATCCAAAGGTCATTTATCGCGAGTCTCTCTGTGCCAGGAACTCTTCTAAGAGCTGGGGAATAAAGCAGTGAACACAACATAACACAAACTACTTCCTACTAGGGAAGACAGACACACGAATTGACAACTGAAACTACAGACCATGTCTGTTAAGAGCTACGAGGAAATATATAGTAGTCTAAGAGGAGGACCTGGAATTCCCGAGGGTGGGTTGGAGTGGGCTGGGCTGAACAAGAGAGCTGCAGTTAGGTCAGTCGGGAGGGGTCTTCTTGGGAAGGCACTCTCTGAGGGAAGACCCGAATGTGCTCAGGTAGAGCGCCACGGGCTGTCTGCGGAAAGCGCATCCTTGGCAGTGGAAATGACAGGGACAGAGGCCCAGAGGCCCTGGCACCTAGTGGTCCAGGGGCCGCTGCGGTTTGGCTGACTGTGGAGGGGTACAGTTTGCTGACTTTTCATTTCATATGTTCTATGCGCTGTTGGAATCGCTTGACTTGATGTTTAAATTTAAAAATGTCTTTTGACATTCTGCACCCTGCCCCCCAATGTTTAGAGACTGAGACTGTGATGGAATTTAGAGCCTCCACACTCTTCAGCATACAGACACAGTGCTGGACACGGTGCTGTAGAAATGCTGTGAGCCGACAGCACGGTGCTGTGGTTACACCACCACCTCGATGCTGGGACGCCTGGGGAGCAGGGGCGCTAGGAATGACGCTCTTATCCCCAGGGCCTCACTAGGTGCCTGACTGCTGAGAGCTGGGTTTAGCATCCAAAGAGGAATGTGGAGATGGTTGGCAGGGAGTAACTAAGATAATAAAAGAATTGGAAAATACATTCAGAGGGGACATTTTAGGGGCTGAGCATGCAATTACTTAGCTGAAAGAAGAGATGCTTATGTGTTCTTATCCATTTCCACTGAGAACAAACTGGAAGAAAATCGGCTTAACTTGC
Organism: Ovis aries; assembly: GCF_016772045.2. Taxonomy (NCBI): domain Eukaryota; kingdom Metazoa; phylum Chordata; class Mammalia; order Artiodactyla; family Bovidae; genus Ovis; species Ovis aries. The sequence continues at coordinate 4,670,735 of NC_056070.1, forward strand.
AGCAAGATGACTTTAAGGATATTTGTAAAACAACCACCAAGCAAAACGAAACAAAACAAAAACACTGCAGACTGTCTGACTCCCAGTCTCTAAAATTACTCAAAGGAGGCTAAGTAAGTCACTTCAGCTGTGTCTGTTTGCGGCCCCATGGACTGCACCATGTCAGGCTACCCTGTCCTTTGCCATCTCCCAGAGCTTGCTCAAACTCATGTCCATGGAGGTCAGTGATGCCATCCAACCGTCTCATCCTCTGCAACCCTCTTCTCCTTTGCCTTCAATCTTTTCAAGCATCAAGGTCTTTTCTAATGTATATACATTCCCCTTCCTTTCAATACATACACAAACACACATTTCTACCCGTAATTTTTAACCTTGTTATCAGATTAACTTCTTTCTAGAGCTATGTATTATAAAGCAAATCAGTCGTTTAAAAACTACAAAAAGTAGGAAGCTTAGCTAACATCTGCCTAGAATTCTGCCTCATAGCAGGAAATCTGAGTACATTTCTCCACGTATAGCTTATTGGAGTTCCACTGAACCTCTGTGGTGCACTGAATCAGGTATACACTATGCAATTCTAATTTTAAAAATTTAAACTTAAAGATACCCATATTCCTCATTGCTGTGTCTTAGACATGCACTTTGTGGTGGCTGCCCAGCTCACAGTCATTTCTCCTTCTCTGGAGTGGCCTGTGACACGGCGGCAGCCCCCGAGGGAGCTGGCCTTTCCCGGCCTTGGGCTGGGCTCGCTGGCAGAGCTTCGATAGCTTTTTCAGTCACAAGCAGGCAACTGAACGCTTCTGACAATAGTCCATGTTCACAGAGGCCCTACTGCGTGTCACGCAGTTCTGAGGTCCTTAAAGCATCATTCTCTTCCGCCTCACAACTTTTTGAAGTAGTGTTAGAAATGTAACATTGTACACGTAAAACTTTAAAATATATGTGGCTGATTCATGTCGACGTATGGCAAAAGCCATCACAATATTCGATGCATGAGACAGGGTGCTCAGGGCTGGTGCACTGGGATGACCCTGAGGGATGGGATGGGGAGGGAGGTGGGGGGGATTCAGGATGGGGAACACACGTACACCCATGGCTGAGTCATTTGAGTGTACGGCAAAAACCACTACAATATTGTAAAGTAATTAACTTCCAATTAAAATAAATTAAAAAATAAATTAATTAATTAACAAGAAAAAGAAATGGAAAGGGAGAAAATATAACACGTGTTAATTCAATCTTTCAAAAGAACGCAGAGTGCAATAAAAATCAGAGCTAGATCATTCATAAAAGTCTCTGCAAGAAGCAACAAAGCGAGAGGCATAATAATTAAATTAACTAAGGAAAAAGCAACAAGGAGTAGAGAAATCAAAGAAGAATTAAATGTAAAAGTGTAGTTGCAAATACAACTAAATTTGAAATAAAAAATTACATATGTATATGGATTTTGCCAAAAAATTAAAAATATAAATAGAAAAAATAAATAGGTGAGAGTTTGCTGAGCATTTTTAACACCAGGAAAATCTCATTCAGTAATCTGAATGCCTTGTAAAGCAAAAAGCACAAACAACAGGGAAAAACTGATAAATAGAACTGTATCAAAATTTAAAAACAACTGGTCTTCTGGGGAATTCTTTGGTGGTCCAGTGGTTAGGACTCTACTTTCACTGCTGTGGCTCAAGTTCAGTCTCTGATCATGGAACTAAGATCCCCTGCAAGCCGTGAAGAGTGGCCAAAAAAGAAACCCGGTCTCTAAAAGACAATGTTGAGAAAATTAAAAGGCAAACTGCAGACCGGAAGAAAATATTAGCAACTATATCTGACAAAGAACTTGTATCCAGACCACATGAAGACTCTTACAGCCCAATAATCAGAAAACAAAGAACGCAATAAAAAAATTGGACAAAAAATTTGAACAGGCACTGGCAACAGAAAGTGTTGAATGGTCGATAAGCACATAACAGGCCCTCCCTGGTGTCCCAAGTGGCCAGGGGCCTGCCTTCCAGCGCAGGGGACGCGGGCGTGAGCCCTGCTCAGAGAACTAAGGGGCTTCCCGTGTAGCTTAGTCTGTAAAGACTCTGCCTGCGATGCAGAAGACTGGGGTTTGATTCCTAGGTCGGGAAGATCCCCTGGGGAAGGGAATGGCAACCCACTCCAATATTCTTACCTAGAGAATCCCATGAATAGAGGAGTCTGGCAGGCTACCGCCCATGGGGTCTCAAGAGCTGGGCATGACTTAGCGACCAAACCCCCACCACCAGGGAACTAAGACCCCACACGCCTTGGGGCAAAGAAAGCTGCCTGCTGTAACTGCTGGTTCCACGAACCCGCAGCGAGAGGGACGCCCGCGTGCTATGGCAGAGATCCTGCGTGCCACAACCAGGGCCCAGCTCAGCCAAGAATAAATTAACAGTATCAAAAAGTGAGCACAGAAGATGCTCAACACCATCAGCCACCTGGAAGATGGAAACTGGAACTACAATGAGATACCGCTGTATAACCACTAGAATAGCTAAAATTTAAAAGTTTAATATTGACATTACCAAAAGTTGTCAAAGATGTGGAGCTGGAATTCTTATACACTGCTTGCAGGAACAGAAAATAACACAGCCACTAAAGGAAAATATTTTGATGGTTTGTTATACGGGTAAACACATATGTATCAGACAACCCAACAATTTCCACTCCTAGGTAATTACCCAGAAGAAATAAAATCTTGTCTAATAAAGATTTGTAACAGAATGTTCATAGCCCATGTCTGGAAAAAACTCAGACGTCCCTCCATAAGAGGACATTATGGAAAATAAACTATGGTCTATCCTTGCAATAGAGCACTGTCGGCAATAAAGAGGAGGAAACTGCTGACACACACAACATAGATAAACCTCGAAAATGAATGAAGCCAGACACAGAAGAGTGCATACTGTATGAATCCATTTGTATGAAATTCTATCAGATGCCAACTAACCTGCAGTGGCAGAAGGCAGAAGACCACTGCTTACCCGGGGCTGGGGGAGGGTGCAGAATGGCAGTCAAGGGGCACAGGTGACTTTGGGGGGTGGCGAAGAACTGTGCGTCTTGACGGTGTGGTGGGCACGCAGGTGTAGACAGGTGGACAAAGAATGCCACCTGCTCTAGGAGAAAACGAAGGATGTGACCGCCATCAAGCCACCAGCCACTGCGGCCACCCTCGTCTGTGCATCCTGAGGGGTCTGGGGTGGAGAAATTAGGATACTGGCTCCAGATGGCTAAGGTTCTTCTCCAAGAAATGACCTCAACTAAGCCCCGATTCTTGCGTCTTCCCATATATAGAAAAGCGCTAAGTTCATTAACTTGAGATGTCTATTTTTCTTTAATTAACAGTAATTTTTTTGATGGTCCGACTACCTGGCTTTTGTTGCAGAAACTAGACATCCCAGCCCACTCCAGTACTCTTGCCTGGAGAATCCCATGGACAGAGGAGCCTGGTGGGCTATGATCCATGGGGTCGCGGAAGAGCTGGACACAACTTAGTGACTACACACTTGGTGTGTAATCTTCCAACATTTTCTAAAGTGAGAGACGCTTAACTGTACAATACCATACACAAACACACACTCCTAAAACTGCCTTTTCACTTATTTTGGAGACCTATGTCTCCAGGGATACATTCGCCTCATTCTTTTTTTTCTTGCACTGAATTTTATTATATTTTCAGCTGTTACTTGCTTTTAATGTTGAACAGAGTAATAGTCTTATGAGATACAGCCGGAGATGTGATTGGGGCCTTATTTTAAAAAGACTTAGCAGATTGGTGACATAGTTAAGTAAACACAAGCATGATTGAAGGTGTTTGATCTGGGTTATGGAAAGATGAATGAAATATCTTAAGATTGAAAAAAAAAACAAAACAAAACAACTAGGCATCCTGGCTCCTCCCTTCCCTCTTCTGAACAGTCTCTCAGAGCTGTCCGAGGGGCTGGCTCCCAGACTTAGGTCCTCAGCTAGTCTACCAAATAAAACATAACCCTCCACTTTTAGGTTGTGCTTTCCTTTTTTCAGTTGACTTACACTTGTCAAAGCTCAATGATCTACGCACCAAAACCAGGTACAGTTTACTGTAAGTCAGACCTCTTAACAGAGGCAATTTTACCTCTTCCAGTATGATGACGACAACTCTGACTTCTTGTTTACTTAGGGCTTCTCCTTCCCTGGTTCCTGCACGCTTTCATCCCGGAAGCCTGAGTGGAGCTATGAGGAAAGACTGGATTTTTTTTCTTCTTCTAGATTGTACTTCCGTCTCCCAGTGCTGTGAGGTTTCTGACCTTCTAGAATTACCCGAAGGAGGGAGAATTGGGGAAAGATGCTCACAGTCTTTTGGTACAGACAGAATAGGACACTGGTACCCTAGGGGCCTGGCAGAGGCAGGGGCCTGAGGCTTGCTGGGTTGGGAGCCCCGGTTGGAATCCCCATGGTGTGGCTGCTGCTGAGCATCAGGGCCGTGTCCCTCAGAGTCAGCCTCACGCAGACTCTCCTCTGCCGAGGCCCGGCCCCTCTCCTCTCCCAATCACCCTCTCTGGAGCCAGGGCCTCTTGACATGGCTCCCACGGACCCTCAGGAGAGAGGTGCTGGCCCCACGGCTGGGGGCAGCAGGACCCCCGCTGTTACCATCTCCCCCTCCCTCTGCTCTCACGCCAGTCCTTACGCTCTTAGAGCATTTGGGATGAGCGTCAAATTCGGACGGGTCCCCTCGAACTTCCCTTTGTCACGTGGTATAAGGTGAGCAGTTCTTGCCTGGAGAGTCCCAGGGACGGGGGAGCCTGGCGGGCTGCCGTCTATGGAGTCGCACAGAGTCGGACACGACTGAAGCGACTTAGCAGCAGCAGCAGCAGCATAAGGTGCAGGAAGCACCCCCGCCCTCTGCCATGGGTGGGGCTGGACAGGGAGGCTCACACACCGATGACCGATCCAAAGAGACAAAGAAGGCCTCGTGGTGGGTGACGGGCTGAGGGCCACGAGACAGCAAGCCCCCACCTTCGTACGTCCATCCCAGAGAGCTTACCTTGCTTTTGCTCCTGAGTGGGTAGCATCTACTGATTTTTTCTTGACCTTTGGAGCCTCTGATCTCACTGACACAGAAAGCATTCTGTGTTAGCATTTTAGTTACATCCATAAGATTGGTGACTGTAAATATCTACAAATAAATCCTGATACTTCCATGAAAATATTACTCCAACACTCTGAAATTCAAATGGACCATCTTTATGACACGGTAATAGATCCTTTAATTAGAGTTATCATCATACAGAATTTTCTCTTTGTAAACAGCACATTTTACAAGCATGATTTGAACTTTTAATATTGGAAATATTTTTTTTTTTTTTACAGTATAAGAACAGTTCAGTTCAGTGCTTCAGTTGTGTCCGACTCTGTGACTCCATGAACCGCAGCACGCCAGGCCTCCCGGTCCATCACCAACTCCCAGAGTCCACCCAAACCCATGTCCATTGAGTTGGTGTCATCCCCTTCTCCTCCTGCCCTCAATCTTTCCCAGCGTCAGGGTCTTTGCAAATGAGTCAGCTCTTCGCATCAGGTGGCCAAAGTACTGGAGTTTCAGCTTCAACATCAGTCCCTCCAATGAACATCCAGGACTGATTTCCTCTAGGATGAACTGGTTGGATCTCCTTGTAGTCCAAGGGACCCTCAAGAGTCTTCTTCAACACCACAGTTCAAAATCATAAATTCTTCTGTGCTCAGCTTTCTTTATAGTCCAACTATCACATCCATACATGACCACTGGAAAAACCATAGCCTTGACTGGACAGACCTTTGTTGGCAAAGTAATGTCTCTGCTTTTTAATATGCTGTCTAGGTTGATCATAACTTTCCTTCCAAGGAGCAAGCATCTTTTAATTTCATGGCTGCAGTCACCATCCACAGTGATTTGGAGCCAGAAAAAAAAAGTCAGCCACCGTTTCCACTGTTTCCCCATCTATTTGCCATGAAGAGATGGGACTGGATGCCATGATCTTAGTAGAAGAACAGCCTTCACTATAACTTTCTGTGGCAAGGGAATTTTCTTAGAATCAATTGCTTTTTCTGAAAAGTACCAATAATGTAATACCATCAATTTATTTGGGCAACTCTGAGAATTCATGTATTCTTTAGACCAGCTCCTCCACGTAGGCAAATCTTATATTCTCATTCTTTCTCTTGGGGTTGTTTCTTAGGGTCTGGAAGAGCAGGCTCCTTTAGATACGAAGAGAGATGGGCGGCAGACAGGGCGTGGCTCTAATTCAGTCACAACTCAGGGAAGAAAGGCCCTGGCTCGGAGAGCTGTGTTCCCTTCCACTTCCTTGGCAGCGGGGGCAGCACTTGCAAAGCCGCCTTCAGCTGCACTGGCGGCATCTTAGATTCTGTGTAACTCTAGAAGAGTCTGTCGCGGGCTGTCCCCTGAGCCCTAACAAGAGTTCCTTCCACAGTGACCAAGCATGAGAACGCGGCTCTTCCAGGGCCCCTTACAGGTTTTATAAAGAGGATATGGTTCAAGGTTTTATAGATTCGCCTGAGGTGGAAGCACTGTTTCCTTAACCCTCCCCATTTCCTCTGCTTCAAAACCATGAAATGGTGAAGATATCGCATCCCATCTCTAAGCTCCAGGTCAAGTCAGCCAGCCTCTCTGCATCACAGAATGTCAGAGCCAAACGTAACCCTAGAGGCCCGCACGTCATAGATCCGGAGACCCTGACCCAGGGAGGCCCAGTGGCCCAGCTCCCACCGGGCAGATCAGACTGCAGACTCACCAGGCTGTCCCTGAGGCTCTTGAAGCCTGGGCTGCAGAGCTGCGCTGTGGGACCGCCCTGTGCACCGCAGGATGCTTAGCAGCGTCCCCAGCCTTTCCTCACCTCTTCCCCCTCCGCCATGGAAGCAGCTCCAGATGTCTCCAGACACTGCCTGATGCCCCACGGGGGTGCGGGAAAAACCGGCCCTGGCTGAGAACCACTGGTCTAGCCATTCCGTCAGCACTCTGCCCACGGTGATAAGGGATGCCCAGTTTTAATGACAAGTCATCATGGGACTTTCATGACGACTGGTGGCTGTCAGAGGCTAAGTGGCTTATTTAGCCAGTGGCTAAGTGGTCCAGTGGCTAAGACTGTATCCTCCCAATGCAGGGGGCCTGGGCTCCATCCCTGGTCAGGGAACTAGATCCCACATGCCACAACTCAGGATCCCGCATGCTGGAGCAAAGACCAGGCACAGTCAAATAAAGAAAGAAATCTTTACAAATAAATAAATAACAATGGTCTGGAGAAGGAAATGGCAACCCACTCCAGTATTCTTGCCTGGAAAATCCCATGGACAGAGGAGCCTGGCGGGATGCAGTCCAGGGGGTCACAGAGCGTCGCGCGCGACTGAGTGGCTAACACACACACACACACACACACACACACACACACAACAACAACAACAACAACAACAATGGCTGCCCCCACAAGTGCCCCTTCCGGAGGCCCCTTCCCCCAGCCAGCTGCTAACGGAACCCAGCCTTTCTCACCCAGCTCCTCCTCGGTGAGAGGCAGCCCTGGGTGGGTTCAGAGGCCTGCAGGAGTCAGGTTTCCTCATGTGGCCTCCTGTCTCAGTACAACCTCCCGACGCCTTTCTGAGCTCCTGGGAGTGGGGGTGTGCCCTCCCTGACGGTGTAACTCACCCCACAGCCGCCCCTACTGCCTTCTGGGCTAGGGACAAAGCAGCAACACACCAAGGCCCCTGGCGAAACAGCTCTTAGGGAGGCTCAGCTCTGTTCAAACACAAAGGCACAGCTGCTTGGATCACACGCGGATATCAGAGCAAAGATGAAAGGATCACCCCCTGGAAAGGGACTGAAGGGCAGTCCACTACAGCTCAAGACCCACAGAGCCATCCAGGGACCCTGCGGGCTGTGCGCTCCGGGGCGGGGCAGGGAGAGCTGGGGTGGGGTGGGTGAGGCCTCAAAGTGCGACATTCTTTTTTCTCTTGATGTAAATGAGGCTGGAACTGAGTAAACCTCAGATAAGAACAATACAGCAAAAATGAAATCCCTCCTGAGATTTCCAAGTGCACATGCTAAGCAAATGGCTGTACGGTGAGGAGTCTGTCGCTTAAGGAATAACTATATTAAGTGCTCTTTTGGTCAGAAAGCTTTTATGGACTCGGCTGTCAGGAGACTACAGCCAGTGAAAGAAACGTTCATTCATTCACTTCTCCATTCATTTCAGAATTCATTGAATAAATACTTGGGAAGAATGTATGGGCAATTCCCTGGATCACTGTGGAGCTGTGCTGCTGAGGCAACATCAGAATGCCCAGCTGGGGAATTTATCCTGGAAAACGGCCACTGAAAATGGACACTACTGGACTCCCCAGACAAGGCACAGCAGCCCCTCCACAGGGAAGATGACGGCGGGGCAGACGGTGCTCGGGGTGGCGACACGACACCGGGCGTGAGGAGCGGCCTGAGCTTCTGCTGAGGGTCTCGTGTCCGAGAGACTCCACACCACCTCCTGAGGACAGGGAAGAACAGCAGCACGGTGGAAGCATCCTGGATTCTAGAGCGCCCATCCTAGCCAAGCACACGGGGGACTATCACCGTGAGGCCAATCACGGTGCGCGGTGCTGGACCCAGCCGTCCTGACACCCGGGGTCCAGAGCCAACGCGGCCCCTCCAGGTGCCCAGGGGACCTCCTGCTCCTCAAGCTACTCCTTGTGCTCATGGCTGTGGAATGTTTGTTTCCCCCTCCTCACTTCATACCTTGAAGCCCTAATTCCCGTATGGCCACATTTGAAGACGGACCCTCAAGGAAGTAATAAAAGCTAAAAGAGGTCATAGGGTGGGTCCCAGATCTGACAGGATTAGTGTCCTCATAAGCAGAGAGCTCTGCTCTCTCTCCACTGAGTACCCAGCAAGAAGGTGGCCGTCTGCAAGCCAGGAAGAAAGAGATTTCTCCAGAACCCAGCCATGCTGGTACCCTGATCTCAGACATCCAGATCTCAGAAAATAAATTTCTGTTGCTTAAGCCACCCAGGCTGTGGCATTTTGTTACGGTAGTCCTAGAAAGCAGATACAGTCCAGGCAGAACCCCTGCCCAAAGTAAAAGCCCCTTGGTTGCCCCGCTCCGCTCCAGAAGCTCATCACCGTGCAGCCCAGGATCTACACTACTGAGTGGCCCTTCATGCTTCACCCTGATGCTCTACTGAATCGCTGTGAGGTTGGCAACTGCTATCCTCACTTCGCAGTTGAGGAATATGAAGCTTAAAACAGTTAAGAAAGTTTCCCAAAATAAGACTGACCTGCGTGGTGGGGCTGGAATTACACAGAACACAGTTCTGAAAGCTCCTGTGTGTCATCTGACCCACACCTGCAAGACAGCTCTGCTGGGATGTCTTTCTCATTGTGAGTCTCTGACTTTCTTGCTTATTCCTTCGTGGGGTGCCCTAGGGTCGCTCTCACTCACAGGCTAAGCCCCTGCATTCCTTGGCCTCTCTCCTAACTCAGCTTCCTACACACAGTTGCAGACTCGGATTGCACTTATCTGACCCTGATCCCTCATCCTCCTCTCCCTTCCTCTCCAGCCCTTTGGACCATCCTATCTCACCCCTTGGGTGTAGCCCAGGTTCACAGCACCCGCGTGCAGAGCTGTGGCCGAAGGTGTGGTCCCCACCCCTGTTTCGACCGTCATCACCTTCTCAGTGCAGCCCTCCCCCAGCCCTCACGGACGCCCTCAGTGGACATCTCTTTCTTCTACTTCGCGCAATGCATACCCTCCAAGCACACTCATCATCCTGCTGGGGCCATAGGGCTTTGTCATGGGAATGGGAAATAACGCAGTGGTGGAACATGCAGACAGGTGTGGGGGGGGGGGCACTCATCGTCCCCCAGGGATGGCACAGACACAAAGACTGTGTGTTCAGGGAGAGGGTCGCAGTGCGCCAACACAGGCAGGACGGGTTCCGGAGCAAATGGCCCTGAGGCACCATCATGCGGTGGGGCCCACACTTCGGGGAAAGACATCCGTTCATTCATGCATCAAATCTCTATTAGGCTCCAGGTCCTGTGCTGAGTGTTGGCTATGCCGCAGTGAACAAGCTCCCTGGGGAAGTCAGACAACAGTTCAGTCTGTGTCTGGACCGCAGACTGGGACAAGGGCTCTGCAGGACTAACCAGGCTTATGTGATAGAGGGCCCAGGAGACAGGAGTGCATCAGGAGCAGCTGGGGGGAGCAGCAGGTCTCAGGGAGGCAAGCCCTTTTTCGAGCATGAGGAACACAAAGAAGCCCATGGTGCTGGAAGACAGTTTTTCTAATTCAACTCAAGAATTAAATTATTCTGAAACACCTCATGGTTTGAGGTGGAAATCCACAAAATTTATATGAACCATTCGATATTGTATTCACCCCAGATACTGAAAATGGACCTTTAAAAATCTGATTGAAATACGGTTGATTTACAGTGCTGTGTGTTTCTGTGACTCGTACACACGTATGACTGAACTCCCACTCCACCCCTCCCCCAGCCCTCCATGGCAATCAGGATTCTGTGTCTCTGAGTCTGTTTCCGCTTCTTAGGTCACTGGGGTCATACTTTCGAATCTATGTGTAAGTGGTATCGTATGGTATTTGCCTTTGTCTGGCTTACTTCACTTGGTATACTCATCTCTGGGTCCATTCATGCTGTAAACGGCGTGGCTCTGAGAATGAGCTCTGGTTCATCTTCAGTAACGCTGACACTGTGTGAGGGCCTACTGCACGGCAGGCTCTGTGCTCTCTGCCTTCATTTTCATTTATTAGTTCTTGTAATACTAATAACAGCCCTGTGTGGTGGGCCCTACTCACAGATGAGAACCTGAGTCACAGGCACACACTGCCCAAGGTCACATGGCTGAGGAATGGCAGATGGGGTTCAAACCCGGGCCTGCGCTCAGTCATCACACCACCTCTCACATCTTCCTCTAAGGCCCTTGGAGAAGGGCAGTTACATCAAGAAGCATGTCTGTACTCCAGTCGCTTCACTATTTCCAAGTTCTATGATCTCAGAAAGTACTCAGTACAACGGTTCAGGCTACAGCCTCAGGAGGCTCACCATCCTGGTGCCCCGCCGGTTCCACTTCTGATTCTGAACCAAAGGGTTTCTTCCTCACCTGCTGTCACTCATCATGTGCTCAAGGGTCTCAGTTTCACCTGTAAAATGGGCTGCTGTGAGTCCCCAGGTGGGTAGGGAGGCTTCTTAGACCCTCCCCATCTCTCCCCTCTGACAGCAGAAGGGATCAGAGGCTCAGAGGAAGCAAGCTGCTCGTTAGGACCTAGTCACACCGTTTCCCAGAGAACGCCCGTTTCTAAAGGCAGAGCGTTTCACTGCCAGACCCTCAGGGTGGGGAGCAGATGGCAGACAACTGTCTGGAGGGTAGAAACCCACGTCCCCCGACTCCTGAGCGGCACCTCCCCCAGCACAGGCTGCCTGGTGTCATCTGGGACAGGCAGGCAGTAGTCATGAGCTGGGCCCCGGAAGGGGCAGGGCGGCCCCCAAGCATCTGACGGCCCCAACCAGCCGGCAGCCGTGCGTCTGCCACCTGCAGCCTTGGTCTGCGGGGGGCTGCAGACTCATCACTGCCGCATCGCCACCTTCAGCATCCTGGCCCCGTGTTCTTTCTTTAATGTATTTATTCATTTGGCCAGGCCGGGCTTTAGTTGCAGCTCGTGGGATCTTGGAGCTTCACTGTGGCATGTGAGCGCTTAGATGCAGCACGTGGAATTTCTTGGATCCTGGGGCCCCTGCGCTAGGAGCACGGAGCCTTACTGGCCTCTACTGCTCACCCTCAGTGGATGAGGAAAGGTTGAAAACTGTCTTCAGACTGGCAGGTGGCAGAGTGTGGGGCCACAGTGTCTGGAAGGTCTTTGTTTGGGGTTAGTCTGCCTGGTGTGTCCTTGGGGAGACAAAGAGCAGTGAATCTTTTTTAAAAATATATTATTATTATTATTATTATTTATTTACTTGTCTGCACCAGCTCTTAGCTGCAGCATGTGGGATCTTTAGTTTCGGCATGCCAACTCTTCGTTGTGGCACTTGGGATCAAGTTTCCTGACCAGGGATCGAACCCAGGTGTCTTGCATTGGGAGCCTGGAGTCTTAGCCGCTGGACCACAGGGGAAGTCCCTGGGCAGTGACCCCCCTCACCCTGCTCAGTGGCCTTCCCAATCTGACTCAGACCTCGGCCATCACACGGTTACTGCCTGTGTGCTGGAAACGCTGCCCTGGCCTGACACTTGTGATCGGAGCTCACAGGGCCTCCAGAACAGCCTCCTTCCCCTAGCCTGCCACTTAAGGGCTTTCTGGAGAGGCAGTCTGGTTCAGTGGTTAATGGGAACTGTTTAGACGAGGTCCCATCTCTTCTGTGAGATCTGGGCAGGTCACTGAACCCCTGTGGGCCTCTATTTCCTCCTCTGTAAAGTGGATTTAGCCATGGGATCCACTTCAGAGAGTTGTGATGAGAACACACAAATTGGTACTTAGAAGGGGCAAGGCTTGTTATATGATGGTTAGGTCTTGTTATGATTATTACAGTTACAAAGGTTCATTCTCCTGTGGTCCTCTTCCTCGACTCTTGTCACACTCTACACTCCCAGAGGGCTCTACGGGACACTTGGGACAAGTGACAGGCACATCTCTGAGGGCAGGGCACCACTGGCACTCAGGACAATGCCTGGTACGGTGGGCACTTGGTATATATTTACTGAATGAATGCAGATTTCTGCAGGATGCCTAGGATCTAGCAGGAGTGGGTACTCAGTATTTTTCCCAAGGGATTATTTTTGTTTTTTTAATTTATAGGCAAGACTGCACCTCTCAAGCTGCCTTTCAAAGGCTTTGTGCTCGCACAGCTAAGACTTGGGACCAGGAACCCTGCCCTTGCTTATTGCCATGTCCCAGTTAGTTTCAGAGCCTGTCTAGAGCCTCATTTTCCTGAGAAGAAGATGAATGTCCAATCCTAGGTCAAAAAGAATGAGATGACACAGGAAATGTGCCATGAGTTTCACAAAAGAAAACCTTACTATAATTACTACTATAAAGCGACATTATTTAACATGTAACCCAAAACGCATTGAGTCAATGGGGCTGTTCATTCACTGAATATCAAGGATTCCCTTGTTTAGTTCCCTTCCCAGAGGCAAGGGTACAGTGTTCTTAACTAGCTCTCTGAAGATAAAGCAAATCCACTTACTCATTGCAGCTTTCAAATGCACGTTGAACAGATTTGTCCTCTTCTCCTCACCAGCTTAAGTAAAACTTAGTATGTATTCTGAACACTGGACACAGTTTGGAAGAGATTCCAGGGCTTCCTTGCTTGTAGGGCTAACTGTTAGAGATCTGGTGAGGAAAGTCTTACAGATAAGGCTGTCTTCCCCTCAGGGAGGCATCCTGAACACAGGCGCGACCATCCCCATTGCAGTCCCCAGTGGGTGTGCTGTGCACACCAGGTGTCCAGCCTTGCTGTGACATTGCCACAAACAGGTGTCAATCTTCTGCACACTCCTTAAGAAGCGCTGAAGTGTCAGTCGACCTTGCCCACAGGACTGCAGCTTCTGTTTGCTTCCAAACTCAGCCATCTGAAAAAACCTTGTCCTTATGCTTTAAAAGTGACTTATGCTTCATTTTCTGCACAATAGGTACCATGAGAATCCAGAAGCTTTGTATTAAGATGAAGCTAATGGCATTTTAGTAAGGGCTTCATGACTCAATAGCATCCTTGATTTTCCAAGGTGGGCTCAATAGGACAGAAGCAAACAAGAGACAGCAGGAAAAACGAAAAGTTGGCAATAAGAAGGCTTGAAACAGGAGGCAAGGGGGCAGGGCACAACTTTAAAAGAAAGACAGAGCTCGAGGATGAGACAGAGGCTAGCCAGAACCAAACAGGCCCAAGATGGTGAACGAGCTGACTTCCACCAGACCTTGAGCCTCAGCATATACACCCTGTAACACATCGGTAAGATAAATACACACTCACAGGCGCGTGGGACTGTGACAGTCCCACAGAGGTCAAAAAGGGGGCCGTGGCCCAATTCCTGGAAGTCCCCGGCCCTTCCCCAAATACCGAAGAACTGATGCTTTCAAACTGTGGTGCTGGAGAAGACTCTTGAGAGTCCCTTGGACAGCAAGGAGATCAAACCAGTCAATCCTAAAGGAAATCAACCTTGAATATTCATTGGAAGGACCGATGCTGAAGCTCCAATACTTTGGCCACCTGATGCGAAGAGCTGACTCACTGAAAAAGACCCTGATGCTGGGACACACTGAGAGCAGGAGAAGAAGGGGATGACAGAGGATGAGATGGTTGGATAGCATTATGAAATCAATGGACATGTGTTTGAGCAAACTTGGGGAGATAGTGAAAGACAGGGAAGCCTGGTGTGCTGCAGCTCACGGGCTGCAGAGGCTGACATGACTGAGCGACCGGACAACAATTCCTCCAAGTCACTAGCCTATGAGATTACACACTCCTATAAAAACTGACCACCTCATACCTTGCTGCAGCTCTTGCCTTCTAAGATGGCCTACGCTCTGTGAAGCGTGTTCCGCTCTAAATAAATCCACTTCTTACCTATCATACTGTCTCTCACTTAATTCTTTCTGTGATGAGACGTCAAGAACCCAGGCTTCATTAAGTCCTGTGACCCGGTGTGATCTCAGTTAAAAGACTGAGCAAGTCCCAATCTGAGTCACACCATTTCAGGCTGGGGACTTCCTTACTGCAGAACGTCTCAGAGCTTAGTGTATTATTACGTATTGTGACCCTCTAACAGAAGATTATCGGAGAAGGCAATGGCACCCCACTCCAGTACTCTTGCCTGGAAAATCTCATGGATGGAGGAGCCTGGTAGGCTGCAGTCCATGGGGTCATGAAGAGTCGGACACGGCTGAGTGACTTCACTTTCACTTTTCGCTTTCATGCACTGGAGAAGGAAATGGCAACCCACTCCAGTGTTCTTGCCTGGAGAATCCCAGGGACGGGGGAGGCTGGTGGGCTGCCGTCTGTGGGGTCACACAGTCAGACATGACTGAAGTGACTTAAATAAGAATAACAGAAGATTATAGAGTACACGATCCTCAAGTTTGTTTGACCAGAAATCATTTTTCATTCCCCTTGCCTCAAAGCCAGTATCTCAAGGAACTATAAAAACTGCTTATTAGCATAGCAAACTTTCCCACAAAATAGGCCTTTTCACCCTCTATGAACTGCAAAATGAATATTACTCTCATTTCTTTGTAAACAGCCAGAAAAATATTCCTCTTCTGCCCCAAAAGTATGGGAGGCAGCCAGGAGGCACTGAAGCCTTTATTCTGACCCAAGAAATCCTCTTTAGTTGTTGTTGTTTTTTAATAGTCTGTCCCCTTAGACCAAAGTCATTTCAGGGAAAAATCAGAGTAATCGGTCATTGGCAAGTGAGTCTCCTACAAATACAGTCTGGCTGAGTGGGGTTGAGGGGTTGGTGGAGTGCTGTTTGAAGTGGCAGAGGATTCTGGCACCGAAAGCCTGCAAGTATCACCCACTGCCTTAGCTGAATTGTATCCAGGAGGGCCTGCCTCACCCAGCCAGGCCCTTGAGCCACAAGTTCGTGGAGTTTGCTGGGCAGATGTTGTCTTTGTCAGGCGACCTCACCTGGTAAAGGCTGCTAATCGTTTGCCCACTGTCCGTTCTCACTTTCTTTCATATATTTGAGGCCCTGATTTTTAAATGGATTCAGGAATACCTATAACACAGGCTTCAGGTCACAAGTTGTCTTGCACCGAGGTGTGGCCAGAGACTGTTTCCACCAATGAGATGTACACAGAAACACTGAGTGATGGCTTCTGGGAGATCTTGTTTTAGGACAGGTGATAAAGACCTTTTCTCTCCCCATCTTTTACTTCAAGCCCTTCCCTTCCTCCTAGTTAGAATGTGGGAAATGGCTGGTACTCAAGCAGCCCTTTTGGTCCATGAGGTGGAAAACAGTTACTGAGGGTACCCAAGAAACATAAGCAGTGGAGCCCTAGACCCTGACAGTTTTATGAACTGGACTGTTCACCTCTAGGAGAAGGCAAAGGCACCCCACTCCAGTACTCTTGCCTGGAAAATCCCATGGACGGAGGAGCCTGGTAGGTTGCAGTCCATGGGGTCGTGAAGAGTCGGGCACGACTGAGCGACTTCACTTTCGCTTTTCACTTTCATGCATTGGAGAAGGAAATGGCAACCCACTCCAGCGTTCTTGTCTGAAGAATCCCAGAGACAGTGGGCCTCCGTCTATGGGGTCACACAGAGTTGGACACGACTGAAGCAACTTAGCAGCAGCAGCAGTTCACCTCTGGATTCCTTTTATCTGAGAGAGAAATATATTTTCCTCTTGATTAAGCTATTGTGGGTGTTCTGTAACAGTTGAATTACACCTTAACTATACAGTAGATACTGCCTAAAATATTTTTCATTGAGAAATAGTTTTAAACTTACAGAAAAGTAGCATGCCTATTACAGTGAATTCTGGTATACATTTTACTCAGATTTACCAATTTGTTAGTATTTTCTCACATCTCTTGGTCTCACTTTCTCTTCATAGACACACACACACACACACAATTTTTAACCATCTGAGAAGGAATCATGCACATCATGCTCCTTTTTTCTTAAACACTTCAGTGTGAACAAGGCTCCCATATAACCATAGTCACCAAAGTCAGGAATTTTATTATTGGTAAAGTGCATGCATGCCAAGTCCCTTCACGACTCTTTGTGACCCTATGACCTGTAGGGATTCTCCAGGCAAGAATACTGGAGTGGCTTGCCCTGCCCTCCTCCAGGGGATCTTCCTGATCCAGGGATTGAACCCGCACCTGTTACGTCTCCTGCATTGGCCAGTGTATTCTTTACCAGGAGGTCCATCTGGGAAGGGCTACTGGTACAGTACTATTATCTAATCTATAGTTCATATTCCAGTTTTACCAACTGCCTCAGTAATGTGTTTCCCAGTCCAAGATTCAATCAGAATCATATATTTATTTGTAACATCTCAGATAACCATTTTTAAAGGGAGTATTTCTCCAAAAAAAAAAGAAAGAAAAATCCAAATGAAACAGAAATCAGATTATTTGCATATCCATTCAGCTTACTGCCACTACCACCTCTTTATTAATTCACAGAGCTGCCATTCTCCAGTGTCAAGCTCAACTCTAGACCTCTGCTTTCTGCCACCTTTCCCTGTTGCTATAACAGTGAGCATGACTGTCCTGGCTGAAGCTCTCAAGAATATCAGCAACGCTGAAAAGAGAAGCAATTGCCAGGCACTTTTCAGGCCACACTCCAAAGTCACCATCAGGTTTCCAACTGTGATGGTGAAGCACGGCTCATTTCGGTTCAGTCGCGCAGTCGTGTCCGACTCTTTGCGGCCCCAAGGACTGCAGCACGCCAGGCCTCCCTGTCCCTCAGCCACTCCTGGAGCTTGCTCAAACTCATGTCCATCCAGTCGGTGATACCATTCCAACCATCTCACCCTCTGTCGTCCCCTCTTGTCCTCCCTTCAATCCTGCCCAGCATCAGGGTCTTTTCTAAGGAGTCAGTTCTTTGCATGAGGTGGCCAAAGTACTGGAGTTTCAGCTTCAGCATCAGTCCTTCCAATGAACACCCAGGACTGATCTCCTTTAGGATTGACTGGTTGGATCTTCTAGCTATCCAAGGGACTCTCAAGAGTCTTCTGCAACACCATAGTTCAAAAGCAGCAATTCTTTGGTGCTCAGCTTTATTTATAGTCCAACTCTCACATCCATACATGACCACTGGAAAAACCAGAGCTTTGACTACACGCACCTGTGTCAGTAATGTCTCTGCTTTTTAATATGCTATCTAGGTTGGTCATAGCTTTTCTTCCAAGGAGCAAGCATCTTTTAACTTCATGGCTGCAGTCACCATCCCAGTGATTTTGGAGGAAAAAAAAAAAAGTATCTCACTGTTTCCATTGTTTCTGCATCTATTTGCCATGAAGTGATGGGACCAGATGCCGTGATCTTAGTTTTCTGAATGTTAAGCTTTAAGCCAACTTTTTCACTCTCCTCTTTCACTTTCAACAAGAGGCTCTTTAGTTCTTTACTTTCTGCCGTAAGGGTGGTGTCATCTGCATATCTGAGGTTATTGATATTTCTCCCAGCAATATCCAGCTTGATTCCAGCTTGTGCTTCTTCCAGCCCAGCATTTCTCATGATGTATGCTGCATAGAAGTTAAATAAGCAGGGTGACAATATACAGCCTTGACATACTCCTTTCCCGATTTGGAATCACTCTGTTGTCCTATGTCCAGTTCTAACTGTTGCTTTTTGACCTGCATACAGATTTGTCAGGAGGCAGGTCAGGTGGTCTGGTGTTCCCATCTCTTTCAGAATTTTCCAGAATTTATCGTGATCCACACAGTCAAGGCTTTGGCATAGTCAATAAAGCAGAAATAGATGTTTTCCTGGAACTCTCTTGCTTTTTCGATGATTCAGCGGATGTTGGCAATTTGATCTCTGGTTCCTCTGCCTTTTTAAAATACAGCTTGAACATCTGGAAGTTCATGGTTCACGTACTGTTGAAGCCTGGCTTGGAGAATTTTGAGCATTACTTTGCTAGTATGTGAGATGAGTGCAATTGTGCAGTAGTTTGAACATTCTTTGGGACTGGAATGAAAACTGACCTTTTCCAGTCCTGTGGCCACTGCTGAGTTTTCCAAATTTGCTGGCATATTGAGTGCAGCACTTTCACAGCATCACCTTTTAGGATCTGAAATAGCTCCACTGGAATTCCATCACCTCCACTAGCTTTGTTCGTAGTGATGCTTTCTAAGGCCCACTTGACTTCACATTCCAGGATGTCTGGCTCTAATCCAGTGTTCACACCACTGTGGTTATCTGGGTCATAAAGATCTTTTTTGTAGAGTTCTTCTGTGTATTCTTGCCACCTCTTCTTAATATCTTCTGCTTCTGTTAGAGCCATACCATTTCTGTCCTTTATCAAGCCCATCGTTGCATGAAATGTTCCCTTGGCATCTCTAATTTTCTTGAAGGGATCTCTAGTCTTTCCCATTCTATTGTTTTCCTCTATTTCTTTGCACTGATCACTGAGGAAGGCTTTCTCATCTCTCCTTGCTATTCTTTGGAACTCTGCATTCAGATGCTTATATCTTTCCTTTCCTCCTTTGCCTTCAGCTTCTCTTCTTTTCTCAGCTATTTGTAAGGCCTCCTCAGACAACCATTTTGCCTTTTTGCATTTCTTTTTCTTGGGGATGGTCTTGATCCCTGCCTCCTGTACAATGTCATGAACCTCCATCCATAGTTCTTCAGGCACTCTGTCTATCAGATCTAATCCCTTGAATCTATTTCTCACTTTCACTGTATAATTGTTAGGGATTTGATTTATGTCATATCTGAATGGTCTAGCGGTTTTCCCTACTTTCTTCAATTTAAGTCTGAATTTGGCAATAAGGAGTTCATGATCTGAGCCACAATCAGTTCCCAGTCTTGTTTTTGCTGACTTTATAGAGATTCTCCGTTTTCAGCCGCAAAGAATATAATCAATCTGATTTTGGTGTTGACCATTGGTGATGTCCATGTGTAGAGTCTTCTCTTGTGTTGTTGGAAGAGGGTGTTTGCTATGACCAGTGCGTTCTCTTGGCAAAACTCTGTTAGCCTTTGCCCTGCTTCATTCTGTATTCCAAGGCCAAATTTGCCTGTTACTCCAGGTATCTCTTGACTTCCTACTTTTGCATTCCAGTCCCCTATGATGGAAAGGACATCTTTTTTGGGTGTTAGTTCTAGAAGGTCTTGTAGGTCTTCATAGAACCGTTCAACTTCAGCTTCTTCAGCATTACTGGTTGGGGCATAGATTTGGGTTACTGTGATATTGAATGGTTTGTCTTGGAAACAAACAGAGATCATTATGTCATTTTTGAGACTGCACCCAAGTACTCCATTTCAGACTCTTTTGTTGATTATGAGGGCTACTCCATTTCTTTAAGGGATTCTTGCCCACAGTAGTAGAAATAATGGTCATCTAAGTTAAATTCACCCATACCAGTCCATTTTAGTTCACTGATTCCTAAAATGTCAATGTTCTGTTTGACCACTTCCAGTTTACGTTGAATCATGGACCTAATGTTCCTGGTCCCTATGTAATATGGTTCTTCACAGCACTGGACTTTCTTTCCATCGCTGCTGCTGCTAAGTCACATCAGTCGTGTCCGACTCTGTGCGACCCCATAGACGGCAGCCCACAAGGCTCCCCTGTCCCTGGGATTCTCCAGGCAATAACACTGGAGTGGGTTGCCATTTCCTTCTCCAATGCATGAAAGTGAAAAGTGAAAGTGAAGTCTCTCAGTCGTGTCCGATTCTTAGCGACCCCATGGACTGCAGCCTACCAGGCTCCTCCGTCCATGGGATTTTCCAGGCAAGAGTACTGGAGTGGGGTGCCATTGCCTTCTCCATCTTCTATCACCAGTCACATCCAAAACTGGGCATTGTTTTTGCTTTGGCTCCATCTCTTCATTCTGTCTGTAGTTATTTCTCCACTGATCTCCAGTAGCATACTGGGCACCTACTGTCCTGGGGAGTTCATCTTTCGGTGTCCTATCTTTTTGCCTTTTCATACTGTTTATGGGGTTCTCACGGTAAGAATACTGAAGTGGTTTGCCATTCCCTTCTCCAGTGGACCATGTTTTGTCAGAACTCTCCACCATGTTTCTGAGAACTCTCAGAAGCATGGTAATATTGGCTAATTTGAAATCATTGATGATCACAGGAAAATTGGGAAACTGGGAAAATTGCTGTGAATCTCATAGGCAGGCTAAGTAAGTGTGGAATGGTCAGCCCCAGATTTGATGTGCACCTCAAAGATCCAGGAAAATGGCCAAAGAACCTTCTCCCGTCCCATCAGTTTGGTTTTATTGTACTGACAACCTCAACTGACATCATGGACCATGAAGAAGCAAGAGGAAAACACACAGGAGGGAAAATCCTTGGATTCTCTTTCTAGGGACGTAATGTATCCAAAGAAAATGACTCAGAGGACAAAAAAATGTCATAGATCCCTGAATACAGCAGCACCCACTCACCCCCACCTCATCCCAGTGTGATTCCCTAGATCTACCCACATCTCCTTCCCCCATTATTCCCATCCTGCCTCCAGGAGTTCTGCCCGTCCAGGTCACAGTGAGGCCATGATAACTGCAGTGTTAGAAATTCTCACAGATGGAGTGTCGAGAGAGGAGGTCACCCCATCACGCACACCGTTTCCAATAACCGCCTAATGGACTCAATGCACTGGAAACAGTTGCAGAGGCACTTGACAACGAGGTGGGCACGGGGCTCCTTTAAGCCTCCTGGATGTAACCGGCCATTGAACAGTTGTCTGAGCTTTGTTCAGATGTAGCAGCAATCAATATCTTGAATGCATTTGACTTAGGAGGTATCGTTTATTCGTCCTTGAGGGTTTATTTCCACTGCATCTGTCTCTATAGCAAGAATCACACTTGCTAACATTTCATTGCTGATGTACAGCAGAGCTCTCTGCACCTTCACTGGGCTTATTCTTTAGGCACCAGTCAATTCCTTGTATTTTATATAAAGAAAAGATAGGATTTTTTAATACTGAAATTTATTAAAAGGTATAAAGGTGGGTATATTACTAAAATAATCACCCTGTTCCCAGGAAACAGTTCCTGAGGAATCAGAGTGGTAGTGGGCTGGCTACCACCTTGTAGGGAGGCTGGCGACCTGATAAATAGGCTGACAAGGACTCCCTCCCTCGGACACCCTGGAGGATCCTGCTGATGAGCCAGGAAAGCCCCACATCTAATGATAACCCGACAGGCCGAGGAGACACATAGACACTGTTTGTCTCCATCGAACCTGGGTCTCAGGCTGAAGCTGGAAATGATAGGGGTGGAGGGGGAGGGTCATTTTTCTGACAAATGGAAGGCACTGACTGTACTTTCGGGAAGACCACCATCTGCATAATCGCTGTCACATTTTCGAACTGCAGTTTCATTGATTCAGAATCACCAGGTGGGTGAGCAGATGGTGAGCGCAAATGTCTCCCCTGAGAAGAAGGCCGTCCTTACAGCAGTTTCTGCTGTAGCTGCAGAGAGGGCACCCAGGCTGGCTTTGAAGGGAGCAGGAATCTGGGCTGGAAGGTGGAGGAAAGAGGGGTGGCGGGCTGCTCACACCTGTGGCCTGGCACTTCCAGGTCTGTTTCTCCTGAGACCACCCTGAGCATGTGTCACCTGCATTCCTTTTTTGGAGAAGGCGATGGCCCCCACTCCAGCACTCCTGCCTGGAAACCCCATGGACAGAGGAGCCTGGTGGGCTGCAGTCCATGGGGTGCCGAAGAGTCAGACACGACTGAGCGACTTCCCTTTCACTTTCCACTTTCATGCACTGGAGAAGGAAATGGCAACCCACTCCAGTGTTCTTGCCTGGAGAATCCCAGGGACGGGGGAGCCTGGCGGGCTGCCGTCTATGGGGTCGCACAGAGTTGGACATGACTGATGTGACTTAGCAGCAGCAGCAGCATTCCTTTTTTAGGGCCTTGAACTTAATGATGGCACCACGGGCGCTCAGCCTTCTGTCCCCGTCCAGCTGTAGCCCCACCGAGATGCTACTGTATCTCCCACACTGGATACAGCGTGGGCACATGGAAGCCCTCCAGTACACATCTGTGTGCTGGAGGAACAATTATGAGCTAACCTAGAATCACATCAACAGAGACACTGTCCCAGAGATACTGGGAGTGAAAAACTCCTGACAACTGGGCACCATCAGTACCCTTTAGGAACTGTTTCCAGAGTCAGTTAAAAATCACTGAAATGGGCGGACTTTCCTGGCGGTCCAGTGGTTAAGAATCTACCTTCCAATGCAGGGGACATGGGTTCAGTCCCTGGTTGGGGAACTAAGATCCCACATGCCTCGGGGCAACCAGGCCAGCGTGTCGCAACTGCTGAGCCCAGGTGCCACACGAGAGGAGCCAAAGAAGAGCCTGGGCACTGCCACGCAGACCCAATGCAGCCAAATAAACAAATATCACAAAACAAGTGCCTGTCACTTCAAACAGAAACACTGGAATGAGAAGAAGACTCCATACTTTCACTGCAGAGGATGAGGCGTGGGTTCGATCCGTAGTCAGGAAACTAAAGTCTTGAATGTCACACAAGATGGTAAAAAAAAAAAAAAAGAGAGAGAAAATCACCATAATGGGACAAATTTCCTGGTTTCTAAGGGAAAATAGAAAAGAAAAAGGGAAGGAAGGCGGGAAAGAAGTTACTAAAAACAGAGGCATGGGTGGGGGTATAAGAGAGAAAAATGCAAGACAATTAACGCAATGCGCAGGTAAGTTCCATTCTGATTCCACGAACTAAGATTAAAAATGCTTTGGTGGACTCCCCTGGGGATCCAGTGGATAAGAATCCGCTTGCCAGGGCAAGGGATATGGGTCCCATCCCTGGTCCGACGAGATTCCCCAAGCCAAAGGGCAACTTCAGAGCCTGTGAGCCACAGCTCCTGAAACTGCGCGCTGAACCACTGAAGCCCGTGTGCCTCGGGTTCGTGCTCTGCGCGAGAGAAGCCGCTGCAGAGAGAAGCCCGCGGACCACGACCAGAGAGGAACCTCTGCTCGCTGCAGCTAGAGAAAGCCCGAGCACAGCAACGAAGACCCGGCACCGGCGAAAATAAACAGATGCCTTTCTGACAGCCAGTCTGAAGTATTAGATGATATTAAAATATTCTTGTTAATGTGATTAGGTATGATAATTACATGGTAATTATGATGTTGTTTTTATAAGTCTTTGTTATTTATACTGAGCATTTATAATTGAAATGACCTACCTGGGATTCACTTTAAAATATATCAGCAAAAACCAAAACTCAAACAGGGGCTCTGTATCCACCTAGAGGGGTGGGATGGGGAGGAAGATGGGAGGGAATTTTAAAAGGGAGGGGATATATGTATTACGGCTGATCCATGTTGAGGTTTGACAGAAAACAGCAAAATTCTGTAAAGCAATTATCCTTCAATAAAAATAAATTAATTTTAAAAATTTATCAGCAAAAACTGAAACAGCAAAAAGTTGGTAGGGAATGGACAAGGCTGGCAAAATGTTGCTAATTATCAACACTGGGTTTGAATTCATGTAGGTTCATTATACTATTCTTTCTATGTTGTGTAGAAAGAAATTACTTTTTATGTAACTTTGAAACCTTTCAAAAGAAAAACATTTTACAAGCAGAACTCACAATCTCCAACCCCTGAACCAAGATGGACCATCTTTTTTCTGTTAGTTAATTTAATGCATGTTTACTGAAACTCTGCTGTGCAAAAAGCATTGAGGGATACAGAGCTATGTAAAACAAGATCAAATATCAAATTTGTACAGGGTAAATATCTCTGATGGTTTATATTTGACCACCTGGGCGCAGAAAACCCTGACTTTTCCCAGAAGCTGGGTATGCTCATCTGTAGCCAGCAGCCTCCATTCTAAAGCTAGCCATACCCCTTGCTAGCCAGGCCATCTTGGACAAGCCACTTACATTTCCTAAGCCTCCGTTTCCTTGTTGATAAAAAGCTACTAATGGTAGGGGTCACTTCGTGAGCTCGTTATGAGAATTAAGTAAGATAATAATAGGCATAGCCAAGTGTCTGCTTAGGCTATTGATAAAGAGCCAGTGACAACAGCTAGCATCGTGAGCTGGTTAGAGCAGCCTGTTTTTGACCAGTAGCTTTTTGAGCCATCAGGAAAAAGTGCCCTTTTCTCAGGGCCATGAACAAGGGTGAAGGACTTGGCTGGTCTTAGCCCCTTGTGTAGGGCTCAAACTGTACCTCATATGTGGGGCCTCTGAAGATGTTTCCCAGACCCACCCTGATTCCCATCAAATTTCCCAGAAGGAAGGAAAGCTCAGAGCTTGCCTACAGCTGAGCTTGTGGAAGAAGGTGCTTAGCACTCAAAAAGCAGATGCTTGGCGCTGACCAGCTTGTGTTTGGTGGTTGTTGCAGCAGGACGGCTGGGTTGGAAAAAACCACCACCCGCAGGTGCTTTACAACTAACTCCCTGCAAACCCACTCTTCCACCACCAGCCTTCACCTCACTGAGCTGGGGTCCTGTTAAACATGCCGTTGCTCGTGCTCAATCCTCCTCATGCATTTTAAAAACCGTGTTTTCATTTCTCCTCAGTGATGCTAACAGAAATAGTGACTCATGTAGATTAATGCTTTATACAGATTAATTGCTTGTTCCACTGGGAATGAAAGTGACTTTATCACTGGGCCTGATTACACCTTGTTGTGTCTCCTCTTTCTTCTTCTCCTTCGCCCCAATCCTTCCCCCGCCTCCGCTTTAAGTAAAAGGCAAACAGTGTTAGCACCACAATCAAGCCATTCACTTCAGCATGGATTTTGCTGCATGGTGGACTGAAATGCAGCAGCCACATCCCAGCTGCAGGCACCATTGCTGCCTCCGCAGTCACACAAACGCGCATCTGTACTGGAGATGCAGATGAAGCTAGAGCCTGCCTGAGGGGATGCCTTTGTGAAGAGACACGTGCCTCATCCGTGCAAAGCACTGGGCTGTAGGGGAAACGCACGCGGTTCACGTGCACCGTATTCAGGCATGGATAGATGCCACATGCAGACACCTGGGAGTCAGAAATTCAAATCCATCACAGACTATCTGGAAGGCTGGAGGAATACTTCACAAGGTTGGTGCTTTCGTCACTGTTACGACCAAGGATTATAAGGAGCCTTCATTAATATTAACATCTTTACAAATACTATGAGTTAGGGCTATCTTTTCTAGTAAAATGCCCTATAAATAAATATACATTTGTATACATCTATGGAGCTTCCCTGGTGGCTCAGACAGTAAAGAATCTGCCTGCAATGCAGGAAACCTGGGTTTGATCCCTGGGTTGGGAAGATCCCCTGGAGAAGGAAACGGCAACCCACTCCAGTATTCTTGCCTGGAGAATCCCATGGACAGAGGAGCCTGGCGGGCTATAGTCCGTGGGGTTGCAAAGAGCTGGGCGTGACTGAGTGACTAAGGGTACACACACACATATACATCTATAAATTTTGGATTACATCAGAAGAAGGACAGATAAAAAATGTTTCCTCAAATAGTCAAATGAAAATAAATTCAAACTGATACCCTAAGGTAGATCGTAATAGCACAGAATGTTACACAGGGTTTTTGTTTTTTTGTTTTTTGTTTTTTGTTTTGGCCACTCCGAGAGGCATGTGGGGTCTTAGTTCCCTGAGCAGGGATCAAACCCGCACCCCTGCAGTGGAAGCGCAGTCTTAACCACTGAACCACCAGGGAAGTCCCACAGAGTTTTCCTTTGAGTAAATTACTAAGACTACTGCCTTCCAGATAACAAGTACAGGGATAATTTTAAACAGCAAACAAGAAACGTTAAATCTATATTGTAGTGTGTGAGTTTGTTTTCTGAGGCATGCCATTCACAATGACACACTGCTTCTAAGAATCTGCCTGAAATATTGGCTCTAACTATGTCAAAATAGCAACCTCTCCACCCTTCAGTGTGGATTGCTTTCTCAAAGAGAACAAAGTGCTTGCAGTGCACAGAATTTATACCAAAAGAAAATCTTTTAAAGAAGTTTGAGTAAGTGCTAGATTAGAATTGGAAAAACCAATAATTTGGGAATACCGTTTAAAGATTTTTTTAACAATGCAATTGAATCAACCACTGTATATCAGTAGACTCTGTAATTTAAGAAACATTATTTTTATATCTTTAAGCCTATTAAACTGATTTCAAGAAAATGGAAAATGAACATTTTAAGTTTTTTCAAAGAAGTTCTCCATGGTTTTAATTTCAGTCAATCATGATTCTCCACTAAGGGTATATTAAGGTCATTTTCTTCTAATTTTGTGCTTACCACTGCCTGCCTTTGGTCACTTTTTAGCCATATACATTTTTTTCTAGTTTCCAAAGCAAGAAATGTTCTTTGCAAAAATTCAACTATCTTCTATTATCCTACCACAGAGAAATGATTACTAGACAATTTAGCATCATGTTATATGCTTTTCAGTCAAACATATTATTAAAACAGTGCTTATTAAAACAACATAATTCACAGTTATTTATCGTTTCTTTCACATCCTACCAATAACATGTCATGGATAACGTCCCTTATGGAACTGTTTGGTTCGATAAGCCCAATTTTCAGCGCATGGTTGCAGAATATGCTGTTTTATGGATGTAGCATAACTTACTTAACCAACCCGCTAATGTGGGTAAAACAATATTATAAGCAAATGGGGAAATATCCTTGTACAAACACCTTTTCAAAGTTCTCTTATTTAAAATGCTTTCTTTCACTCCAGTGTTCTTGCCTGGAGAATCCCAGGGATGGGGGAGCCTGGTGGGCTGCCGTCTACGGGTTCGCACAGAGTCGGACACGACTGAAGCGTCTTAGTAGCAGCAGCAGCTCATTATATTTTTGTGTTATTTTAATCACCATAAATAAAAAATTAAGTTAGTGACAAAGAAATTGGCAAATGAGCCATAGAAGGTACATGATTTCATATTTTAGATTTCATTCAAACCCTTCATATCTTCTATGGTTCTGAGCCAAAAAATCTGCAGAAGAGAAACTCTAGATCGAGGGGTTTAGGGCCACTTTCAGCACTCAGCCGAGGCTCGTTGAGGGACAGACCCCAGGCCTGTCTCCTCCTTGGACTGTGGTGTTGGGGGGTTTGGCCAGGATCTGCCTGCGTCTCCGCCCTCCTGCACTCTCTGGGGGCAGGTGCTGTGCTCCCTGTCAGGTTCTCCGCAGCCCACAGTCACACCTTTCCCAGAGGCAAAAGGAATTCAGCAGCTGAGGGCTTGCCCATGATAATTCTAAGTGCCGAGTGTAGTGGTGAACTGGAAACAAATGACTTATTAAAAATACTGCATATGAAAAACGAGTAAGGTTTCAAAATAAATATTGTTCCCTTGCCATTTTGCTGGACTGCTTTTGACCCTTTTGTAACACAAAGTTTTCATTCAGGGCTTCTTTCCATGTTGCAATTTGCCATTGCATCATCCTCATGTCATGGTATATTTCTCAACGGGCTATTTGTTTGGAGACTTTTTCCTTTTCTTTTTGCCAAATTCTGTGAACAATGATTTACTTCAGTGGGAAACTCCGCACCGTCTTTGCAGAAAGATCATGTGTGCAATTGTATTCCTTTGTGCTTTCATTGGTTTGGTTGTACAAGAGAAATCATTTTAAAAATATAAAATCAATAATTCAGGTTAAAGAGAAATAAAGTCTCAGCATGCTCTTTTTCCTCCCTGGGCATTGCACTGTTCACCTTTAGCATGGAGTCATGAACTACAGGATTTAGGAAACTTGAGCGAGGTCACAGAGCTGGTAACCATTGGAACCAAGATTTGAACCCAAACTTTCTGGCTACAGAGTCCAAATTCTTAATATTATTCTATGGCTAGTTCCACTACACACACCCAGTCTTGTGGCTAGGGAAGAAGTTAAAAAATTATTATTCACAAGGAGTATTTAATCTGAGGTCACCAGACCAACTCCTGGGGGGGGGGCGGGGCGGTCAGAGCACACCAAACTGAAAGCTGAAGATTAAAATGAAGTCTGTATACCGAATGATAGGCAGTCCAGATTCCATTCTCTTTCATGCTCTCAGAATGGTGGAAATTAATTGTATCTATCCAAAGCGTAAGTATTCTTAGGAGATGTAGTCACAGAAGAAACCAAATATTCCCATTAAAAAAAAATCCTTCCCACATTGCCTTTAGGGGTCTCTCAAAGAAAAACCTGGCTCACTGCCAGATCATTCTTCAAAGAAGGCCTGCCAATTACCAAACCCATCACACAAAGCCTGCAATCAAAGGTTTTAGAGCCTCACTCTTAATGGTGTGTGGACAGCCAAACTTCCCCAAACATGTGAGAACAGTCTGAAACAAACAAACTGAAAAAATGGGACTCAGAGGCCACAGAAACCATACAGGGACTATACAAAGGTTTCAAAAATCCACTGTATTTAACATCTTCAGAGCCAAACAAGAAGACACTGCACCCGCGAAATGACTAGATATTTTCTTAACAATTAAAAAACCAAGAATGACACTTTGGAGACTAAAAATCTGAAAACAAAGATCTCAGTAGCAGGAAAGATAAGAAAACCAGAAGATCAATTTAAGTGGTGTGTTGTCCAGCTAAGCAGAGTTCCAGACCAGAAAACAGGAGACAATGAAACAGAAGGAGTTAGGTGAAAATAAAATACATTTTCTCAGAAATGAAAGGCATGAGTTTTCATATTAAAAAGGGCCAAATAATCAAAATAATTAATGAAAAAACACTCAAATCATGGCAAGTCACTGTGAAAGAGCAGAATACATAGGAAGAAAAAACACTGAAAGAGATGGAGAAATGGAACAACAAAGGACTTTTCAGTAGTAAGAAAGGGTAGTGGTTGCTGCTGCTAAGTCACTTCAGTCGTGTCCGACTCTGTGCGACCCCAGCAATGGCAGCCACCAGGCTCTGCCGTCCCTGGGATTCTCCAGGCAAGAATACTGGAGTGGGTTGCCATTTCCTTCTCCAATGCAGGCAAGTGAAAAGTGAAAGTGAAGTCGTTCAGCTGTGCCCGACTCTTAGCGACCCCATGGACTGCAGCCCACCAGGCTCCTCCGTCCATGGGATTTTCCAGGCAAGAGTACTGGAGTGGGGTGCCATTGCCTTCTCCAAAGGGTACTGGAGGAGTCTTCAAAATTCTGGGAAAAATTATTTTCAGATAGCAATTTTATACCCAGCCAGACTATGAAACGACTGGGTAGAATAAAGACATTTTCAGAGATACAAGGACTCAAAATGTACCTTGCATGTACCTTTTCTTTAAAAACCCCTTGAGGGAAAAACAGAATTAAATCAAGAAAGAAAAAGATATTGGGGTCCAGGAAAAGAGAATCCATTCTGGGAGAATTGACAAAAGCAAGTCCCTAAACCACAGCTCACTGGGAGTGGAGGAAAAACAAGAGAACCAAAACAAAACAGAAGCCAGTCCAAATTGGAGTAGAATACAGGCCACGGGACACATCTGCTGGAACAGCTGAAAAAAAATAGTAACAATAGGCTCATAGAAAATCTAAAGAAAAAAATGAAGTGTCTATTAGCTCTGGGTAAAATGAAATGCAGTCTATAAACTATGTGGCTTGGGAGTGATAACTTTTATACAGTCATTATAATATAAACAATAATTTAATGAAGACTTGTCCTGTAACAAAGTTGTGGAGAAGGAAAGCAAGAAAACAGAGTATGAGAGAGAAAGCTAAATTCTCATCTCCGGTGGCTGAGAGTCAACAGATGATACCCAAGTTGACCAGTTAACAGTCGCGTGTGTGTATGCAAGATGATCTCAGGAAAAATATATGAGGGGTGAGTGATGTTGGTTGCCTGCAGAGAGGGGATCAGAGAGGTTCAGGAGCAGGGTAAGGAGACTCTTTATTGTTTTTACCCTTTTCCTTTTGAAGTATGTTGATATATTACCTTTCGGAATAAAGAAAAGAAATAATTAAAAGAGAAACAGCAGAAAGAGGATCATTTCTTAGAAACATGAATCAACTAATAGGAAAATGTAAGACTGTTCAAAGGGGTTGTTTTTAAGGAGGAGAACTGGGGGACAAGGGGAAAGGAAGATAAGAGGCTGCTGTATGTATTATAGGTATAAGCTTAAAAAAATTCAATTTTATTTTTAAAATCAAGGGCACATATTTATATAAATAAAAAGTTAGAATAATTTTAGAATATGCGAACTATAGAGGTAAACTTGGTGAGGTGAAATAAAACTGGGTACAGGAGGAATTTATGCAGATGTCAACCCTGAGTGAGCAAAACGCTAATGTCCTTAATAAAACTTTTTCCTCTAATCACTTCTTGTCCAAAAAGGTGCAGTAGAAAGTGAATTTGTATGTGAATAACAAAAAGAAATACTATTTATATCTCAAAGAAAGGACATGTTCCTCAGCGTCTTCACTTTGCAGCACATTTTTAACATGTGATCCCATGACATGACTTATGATTTTAGAGAATACATAATCTACACATTTCAGAGATCCACAGTAACCACCAAATTGCATTAGAACAACTAAAGAAAGTAGTCTTAAATACGGCTATGTATACTTGAGCAATATAAAGGTTAATTTTTCCAATAGGTCTTGAAAAAGCTGGGTTCTTAATATGCTTTTATGATTCTGACTCCTAAAAAATAACTTACCCGTTAGTTTGGAGAGCATGGGACCTGCATCAACCCCTTTAATTCACTTGGTTCAGTGGTAACTGATCACTTGGATCCAAGGGGCCCAAAGAAGGTTCTCTCAGAACCTTGGCATCAGAATCTGAGGTTTGTTGGAGCTACCCCACAGGAAGAAGAGCCCTTTTTATTAGCAAGATGTCATTTTAACTGAAGTCTGCAGTAAGAGACCAATGCCTGACGTTCCACTCACTTTACCACAGTCCAGAAACCGCGGCTTTTCATTCACTCATTGGGATAGTTAATTCTATGTGTCAACCTGGCCGGCCCAAGAGTGCCCAGCTAGCTAGTCAAACATCATTCTGGGTGTTGCTACAACTGTTTTTTTTGGATGAGATTAACATTTTAATTGATAGAATAAAGCTCATTGCCCTCCATACTGTCAGTGGGCCTCATCCAATCAGCTGAAGGACCGAATAGAACAAAAAGATGGACCCTCCGCCAAGTAAGAGAGGAATTTCTGGCAGACTGCCTTTGGACTTCATCTGCAATATTGATGCTGCCTGCCTGACGGCTTTTACCTGGAACATTGGCTCTCCCTGGGTCTCTAGCCTGCTTCCTCCCTACAGATTGGACTTACTGACCTCCATAATCATGTGAGCCAATTCCAATCAATCAATCAATATCCTATTGGCTGTGTTTCTCTGGAGAACCCTAATACACTCATTCAAACAAATGTTTATTTAGCATATACTGTGTGCCAAGCAACAAGCTAAGGGCCAGGATAAACAGGTAAAACAATGGTCCTTATCCTTGGAAATTTAGAAATCTGACACTGATTATGACAATAAAAATCTCTCCTAGCCAAGTGGCTCAGTGGTGGAGAAGCCATCTGCCAGTGCAGATGTGGGTTTGATTCCTGGGTCAGGAAGATCCCCTGGAGGAGGAAATGTCAACCCACTCTAGTCCTCTTATCCACGCGCTGCAACTACTGAAGCCCTCACGCACTAGAATCCCACGGACGTAGGAGCCTGGAGGGCTACAATCCATGGGGTCGCAAAGACTCGGGCACGACTGCCCAATAGTCAGTCATCCAGGAAACGTGTGGGACCTGCCTTGTAGTGGCTGGTTTATGAGAACTAGATGATTCAAAGAAAACCAGTGCTGGTCTCGTCTGTGAGAGTCCTCTGAGCGTGAACCATTCACTCATTCAGTTCAGTTCAGTTGCTCAGTCGTGTCCTACTCTTTGCGACCGCATGGACTGCAGCACACCAGGCTTCCTTGTCCATCACATTCACTCATTAGAGAGCTCAAATGAAACCCAAACTGGGGAACAGAATATTCCAAAGGATATTCTCTGTATCTACTGTATATAGAGTATACTAAAGTCAGGCAGGTCTGGGTCAAACCCCTGCACCTTCTTCTTAGTAGCTGGTAACCTTGGAGAACTGATCTAACCTCTCTGACCTTCTAAGATGAGGACCAAATACCTTCTCATAGGACTCCTGTTAGGACTCAGCGGGATCACAGGTGCATGGTGACAGAGAGAGTGTCTGCCCTCCATCACACATGCTAACCCATGGCGGTTACCTTTTAACTTGCAGCGGTGGTGGGTCTTTGATCCATCTCTGTGCTTGTAAAAGCAGTAGGGAGTGGTTATAAAAATCAGCTTGCAAAGTGTAGGATTACGGTTCTCATTTCAAAATTTTGTGCTGAGCTTTTTGAACAAAAGACCCATGTTAGTTCCAAGTACAACAAAACCTTTGCTACTCAGAAAACTAATGGGTGGAAAGTGGATGTCCAAAGAATCTGGTCAATGAAGAGTTAATCCACATTGGCAAGAAGATGGTGTCTGGTCTCTCTCTCCCTCCTGGAGAAACATAAATTCGAATGAAAGAAAAGAAAATGGATGCCTTTACTATTTGTTAGGCAGAGAACTGGCCCCCGGCCCCTCTCCCCGCTTTGAAAACAAAGCTTGGAATATAATCATCTTCTAGAAATCCCAATATTACCTCACAAAACTGATTTATTTTCCTTTGGGGAAGCTAATGACATCAGTGCCCCCCCCCCACCCCGATTATCTCAGAAATGCTTATTTCTAGGACCTTGGTGAGCAGGGAGAGTCAGATAACACAGTTTACTCCACTTCCAGATTATGTTTAACAAAGACAAACTCAAAGGAATTAGGGAAAGGAAGGAGGGGAGGAGTAGGGAGCAACATTTCAGAGAAACATTCCACTCAGAAGAGTTATAAAAACATTTTCAAAACCACAGTGTGAAGATAGCAAGTGACTCACATTCTAAAAATTGCACCAAACAATTCTGGAAAATTGTAAAATAGAGATATAACAATGGAAACATATTGCTCATTGCCAAACCAAAAGCATAGTAGAGTTATAACTTTTACTTAAAAGAGCTAAAAATGAAGGGAACTGGGAAAACGTCCAGGAATCGTATACTAGTTGAAATTAGGCAATCCTATATATTTAATAAACCTTTTTGAATATTGAATTTTCACAAGGTTCACCTGTCAAAGAAGTAATTGACAGAGTCTATCACATCATTAAACTCAGAGCTACTGTTAGTTCTCCGGAAAGGCTGAAGGCCAATACAGTGTTCACCAGAGAGCACGCAGCTCACTGACAAATCACCATGGATCAGAGTTTCTCAAAGATTTAGAGGAGTGTATTTACATTTTGATCAATTTGTTCAAGTATTTTAGGTTTGAATCACAAACACAAAAAGGAAGTGAAAACAAATCCAAGCAGAGGTTCAAATGGTCATATAAGAATCTGTAATAATCTAGTGAGCTTTTTGTATAGTGGTACAAGAAAGCTTCTTTTTCCTAAAAGATTCTACAGTGGTGCCATATTGTTTTGGGAATAAGTTCAAAGTCTTCCTTCTGATACTGAAGTTGGGTAGAGTCTCATCTTATGTCTTTCTTGTTGGCAATAATCACTAAAGATTAATTATCTGGGTGCCATGAACCATGCTGGACCCTTTATATCAATTTATTCCTCAAAATACTGCAGTGGCCGTCCCCACTCCTAGACGAGGGAACTGAGACTGTGGGTTATGCAAACTGCTCCAGGTCGTGCCCCTTTGGGATACAAATCCTGATTATCTGCCCCCAGGGAGAAGGCCTGTTTTCTTTCTCTTTATTAGCCATCCAAAATGAACTGCCAAAGTGAAAAGATGCTCACCATCGCCAATCATCAGGGAAGTGCAAATCAAAAGTATGAAACATCAACTCACAACTGTCAGAATGACCATCATCCCCCACCCCACAAAAAAAAAAAAAAAAAGAGAGAGAAAAGAAACAAGAAAGAGAAAGAAAGAAAAAAGTCCTTCCAATAATTATGAACTGTTTACGTTTTAAAAAAGAAAAGGAACACAACCAATTTTGGTTAAGGTGTGGAGAAAAGGTAACCCTCATGCACAGTTAGTGGGCATGTAAATTGGTGCAGCCACTATGGAAGGTTTCTCAAAAACCTAAAAACAATAACATGTGACCCAGCAACTCCACTCCTGGGTATATAGCCAGAAAAAACCAAAAACATTAACTCCAAAAGACAAATGCATCCCCCATAGCCACACTATATACAGTAAACCAAGGTACGGAAGCAACCTCAGTGTCCACCATCAGATGAATGTATAAATAAGGCATGGTATACATAGATATATATGTTCATGTGTCTATATATACACAGTGGAATATTGCTCTGCCATGAAAAAGAATGGAACTTTGCCACTTGTGGCAACACGGATGGACTTGGAGGACATCATGCTGAGTGAAATAAGTCAGGAAAAAACAAATAGTGTACAGTATCACTTATATAGGGAACCTAAAAAGTACAACAGATGAGTGAAAATAACAAAAAGGAAACAGAAATAGAGAACAAACCAGCGGTTCCCAGTGGGAAGAGGGAAAGGCGGAGGGACAGAAAAGGTGGGGGAGTAAGAGACACAAACCATTAGGTGTAAAACAGGCTACAGGGTGCATCACAGGCACCTCCCTGGTGGCCCAGTGCTTAAGCCTCTGTGCTTCCACCGCAGGGGGTACGGGTCCAACCCCAGGTGGGGAACTGAGGTCCTGCGCGCTGCGGCACAGCCCTAAACAGAAACGAGTTTAGAAAGGAGATGCTGTACAACATGGGGAATATAGCCCATGTTTCATAATAATTATAAACGGAACATGACCTTTAAAACTTTCGAATCTCTGTGCTCTACACCCGTAACTTACACAGTACTGTGCGTGCAACTATACGTCCATATTTTAAAGAAGCTGCCAAGCCCATGACTTCTGAGCCATTGCTTCAGCTGTCTGCCTTTACATGAACAATATCTCCACCTTCTCTGCTTACCTTTCCAGTTCTAGACCATTCCCCAAAGCCCTGGAGCCATCACAGAGTCCATGATAATAACCACAAACATCAGTGTCCGCCTTTCTAGCCTTGGCAGAGAACAGACAGTCTCCGCCACCGGCTCCCACATTTGATTAGTCAGTCTAGCACTTCCCCTGACACTTTCTTCATTATACTGTTTGCCTGCTTTTGTGTGTGCAAATCTTTCTTCTGAAAAAGACGGAGAGAGCTAGTTTTTAAAGTTATCATATGCTTCCTTCTTTTTTCATACTTAGTGGGAGAAACAGGGCAACTATTTCATAGATTTGATTTAAAATTTTCTGCATTTTGGCAACACTTAGAGATTATCATACTAAGCGAAGTAAATTAGAAAGAGAAAGATAGACACCATATGACATCACTCAAACGTGCACTCTAAAATATGACGCCAGTGGGCCCACCTAGGAAGCAGAGACAGACACAGAGAGCCGACCTGAGGCTGCCGAGGGGGCGCGGCGGGAGGGATTGGGAGCCTGCAGTTAACAGATGCGAACTAGTCTATGTAAGACGGGTAAACAGCAAGGTCCTATTGCACAGCACAGGGAACTGTATTCAATATCCTGTGATAAACCATAATGCAAACAAGTATGAAAAAGAATATATATATATATGTGTAACTGAATCGCTTTGCTGTATAGCAGAAATTAACCCAACACTGTAAATCAATTATATGTCAATAAAGTTTAAAACATAAAAAAATGTTCTGCATCTGTGGTCACCTACTATATATAACTATAGTAAAAGCGAAAGTGTTAGTCTCTCAGTCATGTCCAGCTCTTTATGACCCGTGGACTGTAGCCTGCCCGGCTCCCCTGTCCATGGGATTCTCCAGGCTAGAATACTAGAGTGGGCTGCCATTTCCTCCTCCAGGGGATCTTCGTGACCCAGGGATCGAACCCTGGTCTCCTGCATTGCAGAGTGATTCTTTACCATCTGAGCACTAGGGAAGACCCACATTAGGAGAATTTACTTACAATATGAGAATACTGTACTTTAAATTTTCCAATGGAACTGCTCTTTTTAAAACCCCTTATAACTCATATCAAATCTTCCCTGGTGGCTCAGACGGTAAAAGCATTTGCCTACAATGCGGGAGACCCGGCTTCGATCCCTGGGTTGGGAAGATCTCCTGGAGAAGGAAACGGCAACCCACTCCAGTACCTTTGCCTGGAAAATTTGATGGACGGAGAAGCCTGGTAGGCTACAGGGTCACAAAGAGTCGGAGACGACTGAGCGACTTCACTCAGCAACTCAACTCGTAGTTCATTTCATTGTATAACTGAACTTAGTACTAATATTATCATTAATCTCATATAACAAGAATATTTGATCATGCAAGACAGATGAATTGAATAGTCATGAATATACAGCTGCATTTTAGCCAACAGTATCAAATTTCCCCTTAATGAACTTTTCTACCATCATCCTAAAGTTCCAAAAGAATGGAATGGACACACCATGGACCCTCTGTCCCTGGACACACTTGGAGATCTTCTGCGAAGAGTAAATTTACTAAAAAGAGCCAACAGGAAGTTTCTAGAATGGGAATAAACTACCTGAAGGGAAAATACAAGCTGCTTGCATCACCCTGGTCAACAGCATGCACGGGCCAGGCTGCTCCAAAGGCAACCTGTCATCATCAAGCCAGAAATGGACGGAACTTGTTGTTCTGGCCGCTGGAAAGCAGGCAATTGGTATATATAACAGTCAGCCTGGGCTACAGCCGGAAGGAGGACAGACATTAAGGAAGGCTGATTCCAAAGTACACACTGCAGTTTGGTCCCAGGACTAAAAGGAACCTGCGTGGGAGCAGGCTTACCTATGGCCAATTGCTGGACCACAATTCTGGGACGCATGGTGGTGTGAGGTGAGTCAGACCCTCAGAGGAACCTCACAGCACCCCGCCTTACATCCGCTCTTCTGAAGCTGGTCCTGGGCTAGTGGCAGAGACTGACGGGGGGAATGTGTTCATATGGGATTCCAGGAGAATCAACCACTGTTTCTTCATGCAGGCATTAGGGGCTTCCCAGGTGGCTCAGTAGTAAAGAAGCTGCCTGCCAATGCAAGAGATGTGGGTTTGATCCCTGGGTTGGGAAGATCCCCTTGAGTAGGAAATGGCAACCCACTCCAGTATTCTTTACTGGGAAATCCCACGGACAGAGGAGCCTGGGGGCTACAGCGCATGGGGCTGCAAAGAGTCGGACACACGTGAGCGCGAGCACATACAGATTATACCAGGGCAGAGCATCTCTGCCGCAGCCTAAGGCCTTGACAGCTTGATACGAGAGTTGACGTAGCTTCTGTCCCTCTAGGAAACACATTTCTGGGTTCTGGCCTCCAGAATCCAGCCAAGCACCTGGATCCCATCTCCTTCCCCCTTTTCTGGGCCATTTCTACATTTTAACTTCAAATCTCTCTTTCGTTTTTCCTTGACAGTGAAATCTTTGATCATGGATGCTGCTTTTTTAAAAAAATATTTTGGCTGTGCCACCTAGCATGTGGGATCTTAGTTACCCGACCAGGGATCAAACCCCTGCATTAGAGGCTTGGAGTCTTAACCACTGGGCCACCACGGAAGTCTCGGGTGTTGTTTCTATGACGGGAGAACTGAGAAGCTGGCAGAAGGACTGAAGACACCATGGTCGTGGCTCTGGGAGGTTTTCACAGCCTCCAGAGTGGACCCACGCCTCTGTTCAGTCACTCTGGTTTTCCCTGTTCTTCAGAGCCTATGGGGAGTGAAAATGGCAGCTGCTAAAGAAAGCTTTTTCCATTTATGTACAGTGCCA
The DNA here is from genome assembly GCF_016772045.2 of Ovis aries. NCBI lineage: Eukaryota > Metazoa > Chordata > Mammalia > Artiodactyla > Bovidae > Ovis > Ovis aries. Next base: position 4,709,197 of record NC_056070.1, read on the forward strand.
CCTGGCTTAACAAAGCTGTTTTGAACAAAGCTGGCATCTGCTCATTGCCCGGGGCTAAGTGGTCATCTCCTCTGTGCTGAATCCCTGCCACTGTGCACACCCAGGTCTTGGTGTTAGCCTGGAAGGCTGCCTCATTTCTGGGAGGGGAGGTACCACCCTGGTTTCAGCACTACGGGCAGGGAGGGGGCAGACAGCCAGAGAGAGAGCAGGTGTCCTGACTTCCCGTTACTTCACCTGCCCCTACATGCACACAAATAACAGCAGTCCTAATCCAGAGAGAAGAGGCAGGGAGCATCCTGCCAAGTCACATTTTCAGGCCTTCTGAATTTCTCCACTTCCCGCTAGGTTCTCATCTGTGGAAAGTGGTGCTGAGTGCCTCCCCTTTGCTCATGGAGACATACCCTTTTCTGTTGTTTGTGCAGCTTAGGGAAGGTGAGAGGGAAATTCAAGAGATGTATGAACTGGGAACTTTTGAAAATTATGTTTCAGCATCAGAGCGGCTTGACACACGGACCATGCCCCTCCTAATCCAAGTGAGGCCAAAAAGCAGCTTCAGGACCATTGCCGGACCTCCCATAGAATGGAGCCAGCCTCCCAGCCGTCATTCACCTTACCTTCATAATCAGCAGAGCCAGAAACTCTGAGTGGGAGAGGTTGGGCAGAGAGGACGCTGGCGACCTCTTACCACAGGGGCCTAAGATCACCATCCCAATCCCCAAAGCCAGCCCCCTTATCTTAGATCCGGGGGAAGCTTAGGGAACTAGAGGACATTTCTTCATTCAAATAATCTAGAGAGATCTATCAAAGTATACAAATAATAAATGCTGGAGACGGTGTGGAGAAAAAGAAACCCTCCTACACTGTTGGTGGGAAGGAAAATTAATGCAGTCACTATGGAGAAGAGTAAGGAAGTTCCTTAAGAAACTAAAAACAGAGCTATCGTATGACCCAGCAATCCCATTCCTGGGCATGTATCTGGAGAAAACAGTAATACAAAAACATACACGCACCCCAGTGTTCATATAGCCAAGGCGTGAAGGCCACCTAAGTATCCACCAACAGATGAATGGATGAAGAAGTGGTACGTATATATTAATACAGCAAAATGTCAGTCAGCCATATAAAAGGATGAATTAATACCACTTGTAGAAACATGGCTGGACCTAGAGATGATCATACTACAGAAATAAGTCAGACAAAGATAAGTATCATATGATATCGTTTAAAAGTGGAATCTAAAAAAATGATACAAATGAACCTATATACAAAACAGAAATATATCCACAGACATAGAAAACAAACGCGGGGTTACCAAAGGGAAAGGGGAGGAGGGATAAATTAGGAGTTGGGGATTAGCATATACTCACTACTATATATAAAATGGGATTTCCCTGATAGCTCAGTTGGTGAAGAATCCACCTGCAATGCAGGAGACCCTGGTTCGACTCCTGAGTTGGGGAGATCCTCTGGAGAAGGGATAGGCTACCCACTCCAGTATTCTTGGGCTTCTCTTGTGGCTCAGCTGGTAAAGAATCCGCTCGCAATTCGGGAGATCCGGGTGCAATACTTGGGTTGGGAAGATACCCTGGAGAACGGAAAGGCTACCTACTCCAGTATTTTAACCTTGGAGAATTAGTCCATGGGGTCACAAAAGAGTCAGATAACCAGCAAGGCCCTATTGTATACCACAGGGAACTATACTCAATATCTTGTAATAACCTATTAGGGAAAAGAATCTGAAATAGACACACACACATAAACACACAAAACTGAATTATTCTGTCATACAGCTGAAACCAACGCAACACTGTAACACAACTGTATTTCAATTACAAACACTTTTAAAAGAATAAACAAATCCACTACAGTAACAAAACAAAGCAAAAGAACAGAACTCAAACTAGAAGAGGCCCCAGAACAGCCCCTAGTCCAGCCCGGCTCCTCCCTGAAGAGAAGGCAGCTGTCTGCGGCTGAGGTTGCCTAATCTGGCCTGGGGACCAGTTTCAGCAGATGTGTCTTGTTTGGCAAGCACAATACACTTTTAAATGTTTTACTCTTAATTAGTTGCAACCCTTAAAGATTTGAAGATTCCATATGTATCAGTAAATAGCTGGATTTCCAGAAACCCTTGATGAAACAGGATCTGGCGAAGCTGGCGGACAGCCCGTGTGGATCACAGCCGTCTTCTCTCCTGTGGCCCCGTCAGCTCCCTGGGGCTCCTGCAGCCGCGGACTCTGCCCTCTTAGGCATGATCACGGTTCTCCGACCTAATCTTGCACCTCAGGAGCTCTGACAAAATATCCACACTCATGTTCAGACCAGTTAAGTCAGACTCTCAGCCTGGGGAGGGACCCAGGCCTTAGAAGGATTTTAAAGTCCCCACGTGATTCAAACAGGCAGCCAGGTTTAGGGAGCATTGGGGCTAGACCATGAAGGGCAGATGGGAAATTATTCTCTTTGTGAAGCTCCTCATTTTAATCTTTCACCATTTGAGAAGTTCATTCTGTTCTATCAAAACCTGCTTTTCTCCTACTCTACTCTTTTCAGAGCCTCACCCAGCCTCAGGATTTAAAAAAAAAATTTTTTTAAGCTTCTCCTTTTTCTGGTTCATTAAGTTATTTTGGATGCTCCATTCTGAACTCCTTCTCCAGTTTCTCCACATTCTTTTTAAAGTACAATGGACAAAATTAGAAACAACACCTAAAGCATTATTTTACTAGAGTTCAGTAGGAGTATTTATTTCCAGTTCTATCATATTATACTTAACATCTCAGAACCACATTAATTTCTTTTTTTAAAGAAAAACTTATCATCTGGTTTTTGTTAACAAGAAACTCATTTGCAAAAGCCTGAGAAACCACACTGCAGGATGGAAAACCAAGTCTGGGAGCAAAGAAAAGCAAGCCTTCTTTTTCTGTTAGATGCCAAACTTTCTTCAGGGTCTCTAACCCTGATCATGTAAAATTAAAGAAGGCTTATGGGGAGTTCCCTGGTGGCCTTGTGGTTAGGACTTTGGGCTTTCACTGCTATGGCCCAGGATCAATCCTGGTTGGCAAACAGGTCCTTCAAGCCCCACAGGTTGGCCAAAAATAAATTCTAGAAATAAAGGGCTCATATGCGTGTCTATCTGGAGAAGGAAATGGCAACTCACTCCAGCACTCTTGCCTGGAGAATCCCATGGAGGGAGGAGCCTGGTAGGCTATAGGCCATGGGGTCGCAAACAGTCGGACACGACTGAGCGACTTCACACTCACACACTCACACTGTGTGTCTATGACAGTTTTACTTCTTTACTTATAAATCAAGTAATTTACAACCAACAGGCTAGTCTGTTTTTAGGAAATTTCTAAGCTAACTTGATAACTGCTTTTCTTAGGGCGATTTACAAGTTTTTCCATTTTGTAGGCTTTTCCTTTCTTTTCTTTTTGTTTTCATTAAGATAATCTCAACTATCTAGTTATAACAGAAAAACTGTTTAGTGGGGTGAGATCTGAAGACCAGCACAAACCTTAGTGCATCTCTGTGTTACTTCGTCATGCCCACTTTACAGATTAGGAAACTGAGGCCTGGAAACTTTTAGCAGTTTGCCCACAACTGACTGCCCACACACCTAACCTTCGAGGAGTCCTGGCTCTGGCCAGCCCCTGGGGCAGGTGACCCCTTCCATGGCCATCAGCTGCTGACACTGATGGCCAGACAATACAGCTAGAAGGCCAGCCACAGAGGCGGCAAGAGTGAGGCTTGAGAAACTACCTCTCAGTATCACACATTCCAGCCAGAACCAGGTCGACATGGAAACAAACACGACATAGTAAACATGATATTCTGGTGTCAACTGATGCTGTTAGACACTCCTTGGAACCCCTAGGGGAAAGCCAAGGTTTTTAAAGAAATACACCGACACCGAGAGATCCTGGTATGATGCCAGTTCTGTAATATGGGAAATCTTGTCCAGAAATATGTATGTGTATATATGTATATATCGGAGAAGGCAATGGCAACCCACTCCAGTGTTCTTGCCTGGAGAATCCCAGGGACAGAGGAGCCTGATGGGCAGCAGTCTGTGGGGTCGCACAGAGTCGGACAGGACTGAAGCGACTTAGGAGCAGCGTGTGTGTGTGTATGTGTATACATATATGTATATAAATCCGATGCTGAACTTCTAGATTCCCTCTAGCAATCGATAGTAAGGAAAAACACCACACCTCTTCACACTCTTAACTTCGGGAAGAAATTAAGCAATTAAGGTCTCTTCCCCTTATTAGGGTCTTCGTAAAATGTCAGCCCAGTTAGAACACAGCGTTCGAGGAGGAAAAGGGAGGGAGGGAGCTCAGGAATTGGGGCCTGAGCCCCAAGAGGCTCTGAAATCCCCAAGGGATGAGGACGCACCGACCTCTGGAGGCGCGCGAAGCTCCCGGCGGCGCTGCCACACCGGGGTCCCCACGGGACTGGCCAGATGCTCACCGCCAGCGCGCAAAGGTCCTCCGGGGCCGGGAAGCGCTGGCCTAACCTCATTGTTTCGAGCCATCCGTAAAATGCAGCTCCTCCCCTCTCTCAAAAAGGACCGGAGGGCCTGGGGCAGCCCAGGACTGTCTACACCTGCTCCCCAGGTCCGACGTCTTTGTGCATGTGGCTCCAAACCACAGGCCCAGATCGCAGGGCGCGCGCCAGACCCCGGGCGCCCCAGCCGCCTCTCGCAGCCCCCGGCCTGTCGCCTCCTCGAGGCGCCGGCGCGCACCACCTACGGACCAGGCGTGGCGGCGCGCGGCCCTCCCGCAGCCCGGCCCCCCGCGCGCCGGCCTCTCCTCCGCTGCCTCTGCGTCCCCGCCACCCGGCTGCAAGCCTTAGGAGCCGAGCCGCCGGCCCGCGGCGCGGAGCCGCAAACACTCACGTTTCCCACTGTTACGCCAAGTGCGTGCGCTCTCAGTGGCCGCTGCTAACGGGAGCCAGAGAAAGCGCGCTGAAACCCGCCTTTCAGGCAGCGAGAAGTGGCAAGCCGGTGCCCGGCTGGAAGCCCCTCATTTTCTGCAAGCTCACTCAAAATGCGCCTCGGTGCCGCCAACGCAGCTGCCAGGTTTAATAACTGTGTCAGACAGCCCCTCCCCTCCCGCCCCGAGAGACACAAAGACGACGGGCGAGGGGCCGAGAAGCGCGCGTTCGGCCGCGGCTGTCACCCTGCGTCAGCTCCGGCGATGCCGCGGCCGGAATGACTGCCCAGGCACGGACCAGGAGAAGGGTCAAACGCCAGCCTTGACCTAGGAACTGTCCAGAAACCTCAGTTCTTTCCTCACCGCTCTGAGCAGAGATCTGATACTCTTCCCAACGATACTTGTGAAACAAAACGAGGCGAGTGCCTTCCCAGTTAACCTAACCTGCGTCACAAATGTAAAGGGGACTGACTTAGAGCAACGCAGCAAACCTCAAACCTATTAATACTTGATTTTCTGGGCACTGGTAGAATATCCCGGCACTATGCAAAGGGCAGGAAGCGCATCAACCTGGGTTTCCCTCACGTTCTGTCGCGCACACGAACGCTCCAGCCTCTCGAGAGGACCCTGGCCAGCAGAATCACTGTTAGGGGAGGAGAGGGGAGGGCTCCTTTGCAGACCCTCCTCGATTTGGGCCATCCCTAAAGCGCGGACAGCTTCTCGAGAGCGACTGGGTTTGTATCGAGACGGAAGGAATTAGTGGTTCTGTTCTGCCGGTGAAATAGCCCACCGAAGACAGTGCTTAATGAAATATGGTGCATATATATCACCCATACCAGGCGCAGGGGGCGGTCCCCCGCGCCCCGCCCCGAGGGCGCCTTCCCGCGCCGCCCGGCTGCGCCCGCCGCACCTGCTTCTGCCGGGAGTGGTTTCCGTGGAAACTGCGGAGAGCCCGCTCTTCCTTCAGACACGCTGTTACCGGGACAACTGCGACCTGGCATGAGGCGGTCCGAGGGGGGCAATGGACGCCTGCTTTAAATCAAAGATGTAGAGATTCTCTAAGGCGGGAGGGCAGAAACAGGAGGGCAGGCAGCGATGTTTGGGACTGGAGGCGGAGCCCCGGGAGCCTGCGTGGGGGTGGAGTTAATGGGCGACGCAGACTCCGCGGACCGCGTAGCTCCCCCTGCGCCCGCACCAAGTGAGTTCATGCTTGGTTTTAGAAGCAGATCTATCATTCTCTGTCGCATGATTACTTTCCTTTATTCTGCTTAAGATACTGTAAAGTTATTTTGCACAGACTGAGCACTAACCAGCTCCGGGTAGAAGGGAGGAGAGGCCCACAGAGTGACGCCAAGGGGAGACCTCTTGGGAATAATAATTGACTGCAGATGGCCTCTGTGAATAGCAGGTTACGATAAACACATGGTTACAAAATTAAACTATTTCAGTGATGGTTTGGGAGCGGAAAAGGAGACGTGTGGATGAGACTCTTCATATTTGTTCAGAGGTTCGTTCAGTGTTAGTACTCTACCTTGTTAATTTTGGGCATAGGCAATTTATACTCGTCAAACCATAAGCAGGTATTCAAAAGTAAAGTGAAACAAGCTGGTGTGCTTTGTGCAAGGCATTATAGGATTGCAGAAACAAACAAACATACCCTATATTAGTTTCTCCTTACCCTAACTTCTGTTTTTCAAATATAAGTTTGAAATCAATGGTATATTTGAATTTATGAGATTTTACTACATACATTGTAATAATATAATGACATCAATCAATCTCTGGGCTGAGACTGAAATACATATTTGCATATATACGTGTGTGTCCACACAAACACACCTCTTTAAAAGTCATAAATGCATTTCTATTAAAAGTTCCACATGAGCCTAATTTTCATAAAGGAAGTGATATTTCTATATTCTAAGAAAACAGTTTATGTGACAGAAAACATACAAGTCATTTTTGTCAGAAAGCAAAGATTTTCATCAAGAATAACTATTTAATTTACATGTTTTGGAAATCCACATTTTGTATCCCAAATCTGCTTTGAAGCACATAACTTTGGAATCATGTGATTGCAATGTTTATTTGCAAAAGAGCTCTAAACCAAAAAATGTATAGTCAGCAATAGGATAGACATCCACTTCTCTCTCTCACTACATTTCAAGTTTGAGAAAATAAAAGTGTCAAGCAGATTATCTTCATATCTAACAAAAATTAACAGTGAATACTGTAGAATACGGAAGAATAGGGATAAAGGTGTTAAAAAGGAGTATGTCGAGTCAGTATATTGTCACCTGCTTATTTAACTTATATGTAGAGTATGTCATGGGAAATGCCAGGCTGGATAAATAACAAACTGTAACCAAGATTTCCAGGAGAAATAGCAACAACCTCAGATATTCAGCTGATACCACTCTAATGGCAGAAAGCGAAGAGGAGCTAAGGAGCCTCTTGATGAGGTGGAAGAAGGAGAGTGAAAAGCTGGTTTAACACTTAACGTTCAAAAAGCTAAGATCATGGCATCTGATACCATCACTTCATGGCAAAAATGAGGAAAAAATGGAAACAGTGATAGACTTTATTTTCTTGGGCTCCAAAATCACTGCAGATGTTGACTGCAGCTGTGAAATTAAAAGACGCTTGCTCCTTGGAAGAAAAGCTATGACAAACCTAGAAAGTGTATTAAGAAGCATAGACGTCACTTTGCTGACGTAGGTCCGTCTAGTCAAAGCTATGATTTTTTCCAGTAGTCATGTTCAGATGTGAGAGTTGGACCTTAAAGAAATATGAGTGCCGGAAAATTGATGCCTTCAACTTGTGGTGCTGGAGACAACTCCTGAGAGTCCCTTGGACTGCAAGGAGATCAAACCAGTCAATCCTAAAGGAGATCAACCCTGAATATTCACTGGAATGGCTGATTCTGAAGCTGAGGCTCCATCTGATGTGAAGAGCTGACTCATTGGAAAAAACCCTGATGCTGGGAAAGATTGAGGGCAGGAAGAGAAGCAGGTGACAAAGGAAGAGATAGTTGATGACATCATCGACTCCATGGACGTGAGTCTGAACAAACTCTGGGAGATGGTGAAGGACAGGGAAGCCTGGCGTGCTGCAGTCCATGGGGTCTTAAAGAGTCGGACACAAATAAGCAACTGAATAATAAAGAGGTTAAAAAAACACTGTACAATGAACCATTAAAAATTTTTCTCCAAAAATAAAGAGCAAGATGATTATATTTAAAATATTATGTTACTTAGTAATATTAACTGTAATGCAAAACAGTAGATAGTTGTGATCCCAATTCTTTCAAAGTTACGCATGTGTGTCTTTGTACATATGACAGCGATGATGCAGGGAAATTCTTGGCTTTACACTTGCCTATGTCACGTGTCTGTATTTTCTTTACACTTGCCGATATTTTGTGGTAGACTGCTTGAGAGAAGAGGCTCAGAATCAACTAGACTTGGCTTAAGTCCCAGCTGATACTTCCTGGCTATGTGTGTTTTCTCATTTGAAAAACAGGCTAATAACACCACCTTCCTTGTAAGGTGGCTGGGAAGATTAAGTGACGTAAGACTTGGAGAATGCACAGCGCAGGGCCCGGCATGTGGAGGAACCTGTCCATTACAGCAAATACATGACTCCCAATTGTTAGGTTACTTTTTCCCCATGATTTTAATTCTCTATGGGATATTTTTGACACTTCAGTTAGACATTGCTATTCGATATGTGCAGTATTGTTTGTATATTTATCCATGGAAAGTGAAAATGAAAGGCGCTCAGTCATGTCCGACTCTTTGCAACCCCATGGACTATATTGGAATTCTCCAGGTCAGAATACTGGAGTGGGTAGCCTTTTCCTTTGCCAAGGGATCTTCCCACCCCGGGAACTGAACTGGGGTCTCCTGCATCGCAGGCAGATTCTTTACCAGCTGAGCTATCAGGGAAGCCCCGTATTTTCCCATAGTCTTTACCTATATTCTCATCATTCCTTCTGCCTCTCAGAACTCCCTTCTGGGATCATTCTTCTTTCTCTTAAAGTACATCCCTAAGAACATTCATAGTGAGGGGTTTTGTTACTGAAATCTCAGCTTGGCTTGATAATGTCTTTCTTTTGATTTTGTCCTTTAAATATGGTTTCATTTGACATATAATTTTAGGTTCATGGCTATTTTCAATCAGCACTTTGAAGATATTCCACTGTCTCCTGGCTTCACTGTTGCTATTGAGGAATCAGCAGTCATATAATTTTCACTTTTTTCTATTAATAGGCAATCTGTCAATTTGGAATGCTTCATTCTTTGTTATGCTTTTATTTCATTATCTTATCTAATATTTAAAAATATTAAACACACTTTTAATATTCTATGCCAATCAGCCAGAATTGCTAGTCTTTACAGGTTTGACACAGCAGTTTATTATCTCTTATGACTCTTATTTCCTTATTTATTAGTGATTTTTATTTATTGGGAATTCATATACCTTGGAACTTTATCTGTGGGGTCCCTTTGAGTCCTGTGTTAGGTGGGCTGGGTGGGTGGGAGGAAGGTGGGCTGGGGCGGTAGGAACACTTTCAACTTGGGACAACTTCAAACTAAATTTTATGTTTAAAGTTTTCAAGTCCATGTAGGAGATGTAAATTTCAGGCTCAAACACTTTTGAGTAGAAGCTTAAGGTGAGAAGTGCTTTGAACAGAGTTTTCTTCCAGTGCCAAGGCTGAGGTAGGAAACATCTCCTTAAGCAGGTAGGTTATATTACCATTGTGATATGTTTCAGGAATTCTGGCCTCCCACTCCACTTAAGCCCAATGCTTTTTATCTCCTACCTCCTGGATGCAATCATCCAAACTGAGACTCTGAGGTTGGCAGACACCCCATCTCCTTCTGTCTCAGTGAAGGCCTGCTTTCCCTTCACTTTCCCCTTGACAATCAAGCTTTTTCATAGTTCTGCCTTCTCTTCCCTTCACTTTACCACCAAAGTACTCAAAGTACTGTAGTACTTTGAAAGAGTAAGACAAATTTTTTAAAATGAGGAAAACATTTAGACAGACATCTCACTGAAAAAGATATATAGATAACAAATAAGCACATGAAAAGATGTGAACATCATTAGTCGTCAGGGAAAAGCAAAGTTTGAAATGCCACCATGAAATGGCACTACACAAGAAGAGCTGAAAGACCGACAATATCAAGTATTGCCAAGAATGTGGGGCTACTGGAACTCTCAGACGTTGCTGGTGGGCGCTTAGAACGGTGTAGCTACGCTGGGAATCAATTTAGCAGCTTCTTAAGAAGTTAAACATGACACGCTGCATGTGCTAGCTTTTCACTGCTGTAACAAAACCGCAAATTTAGGGCCTTAGAACTACGTTTCTTACCAGCTCATTAGTTGTAAAGATCGGAAGTCTGGGATGGTATGCCTGGATTGTCCGCTCATGGCATCATGAGACTGAAGTCAGATATTCGCCCATATGGTCCTCTTCTGGACGTCCTAGGATGAACTCTGCTTGCAAGCTCAGAGGTGTGGGAGCAGTGCGGTCCCTGTGGGCGCAGGGCAGAGGTCCCGGCTTCTCTGCTGGCTGTCAGCTGATGGCTTCTCTTGGCTCCTTGAGGCTGTCCATCTTCCTTCTATCTTCAAGTCAGCAAGGACACATCGAATCGCCCCTGTGCTTACAACTCTCTGATTTTCTTTTTTGTCTAAAAGTTTTTAAAAGGTTCACATGATTAGATTAGACCCACCGGGATAATCTCCCTTTCCCAGGTAAGGGAGGCAGTCATGGAGGCAATAGCTCATCTTATTCACAGGTTCCACTGACATTAAAGGGGAGGGAATTAGCAAGGATGAGGTCACTGGGAGTCTTCCTTAGAATTCTGCTTATGATGCCAAATGAGCCAACCATTCCGTTCCTAAATATTCACCCAAGAAAAGTGAAAATATATGTTTACTCAAAGACTTACAGGTGAATATTTACATTCACTTATTCCTAACAGCCAAAAACTAGGAAGAACTCAAGTATCAATCAACAGTTGAATTAATAGAACAGTTTGTGGTATATCCATTCAGTGGACCACTGCTTGCTCATTAGTAGAAAGGAGCAGACTCCTGACATGCGCAACAGCATGGAGAAATCTCCAGAGTGTGGCACAGAGAGGAAGAATTCAAATACTGTGGACCTGCTTTATTCTGAAATCTGAACGTGGCTCCTGTGCACAGAGGGCAGGGACAGACTGAGGAAAGAGGCAGAGCACTTCAGATTGGTAGGTGGCAGGTTTCATCACCAAGGAAACGTACAAGGCTTGTCTGGGGCGGCCACAGATGAGCACATCTTCACACCTGTCTGCCAGATTCTTAACAATCTGTATGGAGAGGCCTTAGCTTGGTTTGGTCACGTACACTGTCTCAGCGGGCTCAGCCGCACATCACTCTCTCCAGGCTTGCGTCCTTGGGCAGCTTCTAGAATGGGGAAGCAGGGAGAGCTCACATTCCAAGGGCAGGGGAGCGGGTGGGGACCTTCAGCTGCCCAGGTCCTCCGGATGACCTCCTCTTACAAACACAAGAAACTACATACTGTATGGCTTCATTATATGAAGTTCTAGAGTAGGCAAAGCTATAGTAATAGGATCAATGGGATCAAACAGTCGAGAGGATCGGTTGCCAGGGGTCTTAGGGAGAGGGGAAAGAACTGAATATAGAGGGGCACAGGGTTTTTGTGGGTTGATGGAAATGTACTATATCGTGGCTGTGGTGCTGGTTACGTGACTCCATACATTGGTCTATATTCACTGAATTGTTCAATTAAAATCAGTGAATTTCACTATATGTAAATAATACCTGAACAAAACTGATGAAAAAGACTATAGTTTTTTGACATTTTATCCAGCATTTAAAAGTGTTCTATATTGAGAATTTTTCTAATCATTGAATCCACAAAATTCAGCTAAGACTTTCTTGACTGTGCCTAAATGTGCAATTCCACTGAAAATCCTTACTCTCAGTGGAACTGCACAATCAATCACTTGGCTATTGCTCACAGCTTCTGGGCTAGCCCATAAACCCCATGTGGGCTGGGTCGTGTTCACCACTGTACCCCCAGACCAGCCCAGAGTGGGCCTTGGATAAATATTTGTTGGATGACAAAAATATGTGATGAATAAGTGAATAGCCCCTTTCCCTGAGCAGTTTGGAACGCTGGAAAATCTGATTCCACATCTTTCTTCCAGTTGATCTCTTGTTACCTTCAATTCTATTACTGAAACCATGTCTAAACTATAATTGAAACTTGGGAGTTAGAAACCATTCATTTGGCCCCATTACGTTATAGAAACCACTTATCCTGGCTCCTTGTTTCCGGGCTGGAAGCCGGGTGCACTCGGAGTATCACCATGTGGGCTGAGAGGGGGAAAGTAGGCAGCTGAGGCGGAGGCTTTGAGCTGCTCCGCCTGCGCCTGCGTGAGCGCCCCGCCAACCCCTAGTCCCATTTCCTGCCGTTTCCAGCCCTCTCTGGTCTCGGCAGGCTAAGCACCATCTTTCACTCCAAGCCTTAAACTCTGTTTCCCTTTTAAGGTACACACACGATCCACGTAAACATTAAAAGTATGTCTATTAGCATTAGACAGAGGACAATGTCATGTGAGATCGGGTGATCTCATTAACGTGAACAGAAGCCAAAGAAGGCAGAGCCCTTTGGACTAGAGCCAGCAGCACCCTCAGAGGGGAGCAGGGTCAGGAAGGCAGCGGACAGATTTCTTTGTTTAGGGAACTCATTAGGCCCTCCATTCATTTGACCTTGGCCTCTGGTTACTTATTTGTAAATGCCACACTCACCTCCTGCCTTCCAGGACAGAATCAAGGTACAACACTGCCAAGCACTAAAAGCCTTCCTGGTTATTGTAGTCTATTGAAAGGGCAAGTCAGCTGAGAGACAGACATTTCCCTTGCCCTTGTTTTATTTATTTTTATTTATTATTATTATTTTTGCCACGGGGCATGTGGGATCTTAGTTCCCCAACCAGGGACTGAACTCATGTCTCCTGCATGGGAAGCCTGGCATCTTAACCACTGGACCACCAGGGAAGTCCCTTGCCTTTGAGTATAGTATACAGATCTGTAACCACAAATTGTGTGAATCCAGAGCTCCCTCTTAAAAATGCAGTATAGTGCACACTGGTTATTTGCTCCCCAGCGTTTATTCCCCCAGCTTGGCAATAGATCCTTAAATTTCCAGAGGAAACTTGACTTGGGTGGGATCGAAACTAAATTCCAGGAGTGGGCCCTATAATCTTAAACCATGACTTGGGGGGCGTACCACTCATGCCCCCAAGTCACCTGGATTGGCTCTAAGCTAATCACAGCCAGTGAGCCAGGAGAAGATATTGGCTGAGGCTTCGGGGGAAAATAAGCCTTTTTTCTTGTAGCAGTTCTGGGAGAAGAGACTATCTTTTGCTGTGGATAGTATGGTATGAGAATGTGACTTTGGGAGCTGCTGCAGCTATGTTCCATTAAGGGAGACCTTGGAGCTGCCTTTGGGGCCGGATTTCCCTGGTGGCTCAGATGGTAAAGCATCTGCCTACAATGCAGGAGACCTGGGTTCAATCCCTGGGTCAGGAAGATCTCCTGGAGAAGGAAATGTCAACCCACTCCAGTATTCTTGCCTGGAAAATCCCATTGACAGAGGAGCCTGGTAAGCTGCAGTCCATGGGGTCCCAAAGAGTTGGACATGACTGAGCAACTTCACTTTCACTTTCATGGAGCCTGAGGATAATGCCAACACCGTAGAAGGCAGAATGGGGAGGAGAGAAACCTGGCCTTAGGTGGCATCTTTTGAGCTGCTGGATCAAACCTCCCCTGAAATCAGTATCTCTAGATTTCCAATTACTACTGAATCAGTAAACTCCCTTTATCTTAGAAAGCAACCTGATTTCAGTTTTCTGTCATTTACAGCTTTAAAATGTGACAGTTTAAAGATGCTCAGATTAAAACTAGAATATCATTTTCACTGTTCTTCAAAGTTCTATTTTGCCTAGAGTTTTCATAGATCTCTCACAGAAGTTTTGCAACTGTTTTTCAAACTTTCAGAATTCAAATATGCAGACACCAGGTTGACTGCTGCCCAGTGTCCTGACACTGAGTAAGGCCCTGATCTTTGTAAGGCTTTTCTACTGTGATGCAGTGTAGGATGTATGTGCGAATTCTCAAAGCAAAAGCTTAGAAAAGGCCAAGGAGAAAGACTGGAGATACAAAGGAAAAGAGGCATATTTTACTGCTTTTTCTGAGCTACATGAGAAGATTGGACCCTCAAAATGTAAACTAATCCTAAAGAACATCAGTAGCATGAAAAATGTATGGTACTTGTGGTCAAAAACAGATCCTCAGGGTCTGATTTGCTGTCTTTATTTTAAAACTTTCATGAGTGATTTGAGCATGAGGAAAATTACATTGATTGATCACCATTTACTGATCAAATTGTTCGTGTTTTCTCTCTTATGCTTCTTAAATGATTATAGTTGAGATTTATCAAGCACTGACTGTATGTCAGACACTGTCATATGCTTCATCTCATTTGATTCCCAAATAACCCTATGAAGTTCAACTCCATTTTACAGATGAGGAGACTGAGGTTCGGAGTGGCTAAGTAGGAGATCACACAGCACGTGTGTGATCGGGCTGGGCCCCAATCCTGTCCCTGTTCTTATCCAGTACTCCAGATTCTTCTCAAGTCGACCCTCGTTCAGATCATTCTGACACTTCATCCAAATAGCAGCCAGTCATTTTCACCTTTCCCTGCCACAGCCTGAGGTCACGGAAGCGCTCTCCCGTCTATGAGTGAAGCCCGCTCTTTTGCTAATCCTCTCTCAGGGCCAGGCGCACAGGAGAGGAGCCAGCACCGAGCAGAGGTGGGGGTCTTTGGTTTCTGAAGACCACGCTTTGCTCTCCCAGCCCATCTGCCCAAATCCTACACACTCTTCACCTACCATCTCCCTCTCACTCGGAAGGAAACAGCTCCCTCTAGGGAAGCTCGCAGCCCTCGCCTCCCCACCGTTTGTCACTCGGAGCTGAGACTGTAGGCTTAATGTGCGGCTGCACACCTACTGTGTGAGCCGCTCTGTCACTCGGAGCTGAGACTGTAGGCTTAATGTGCGGCTGCACGCCTACTGTGTGAGCCGCTCTGTCACCCGGAGCTGAGACTGTAGGCTTAATGTGCGTCTGCACACCTACTGTGTGAGCCGCTCTGTGTGTATTTCTTTGCTTACTTGTTCCATTTTTTTCTATGTTCCTTTTCTCGTTGTAGTTCAAAGAGTGCACAGCATTGGCCCAATGCATTGAGTCAGCAATTTTTTAACAGAAAGAAGAAAGAGAAAGAAGAAATGTGAATGGCAGCCTGCCACAGCATAGATGATGGGTCAGCCGGGTCGGGGTGTGTCTGGAGCACCTAGCCCAGGCGCTGGGTGCAGGTCTTGTATTTCAGCCTCCTGCACTCTGGGAGGCAGGCCCTATTCCCACTTTATGGAGGGGGAAACAGACGTCTTGACCTCTGCCACCCAGGGAAGAGCCAGGGCTGGGGCCAGGGACGGCTGGGAGGGTGCTGTGAGAATGGGGAGGGCCGTGGTTACTAGAGGCTTCCAGGCTTCACTCTGGAGCAGGAGGAGTGGCCGAGGGGACCACGTCTTGGAGTCAGGAGCAAGAAGGGAGGGGGTGAGGGATGCAGGACGTGACAAGGTGTCAGAAGCAAAAGCAAACTCATTTCCCCTCCATTCTGTCCAAAGTGACCACAGCCGTAACGGAACAAAGCCAGCAGGAGCTGCCCAGTGAGGAGCGCCTGCTGCAGAGGGCCAGCAGAAGTCTGTTTCTTGGAGCTCAGCTGGCGGCTTGCTTTCCACTCAGCAGGCCCCCCTCCAATTCCTGTTAGACCTTGCTTCTCCTAGTTGTATGGACACGCGTTACGTGGATTTACGACGTTTTGTTTAATAAAACTTCATCCTCGATTCCCTGTCTTCAACAGCCTCAACAAAAATGTGCCTTTCTGGAGATGGATGGCACAACAATGTGAGTGGACGTGGGCCTGCACACCGGCAAATGGCTAACACGGTAAATTATGCGTTATGCATGTTTTATCATCATTTTAAAAAGCTGATTACCAATGCGTTTATCAAGACTCTTCACTGACTTCTGTCTAGGCCCTGTGATTTTATGGTCGCGCCCGAGGAGTCTGGAGCCTGGGCTTTTAGCTGTGCCCTCCTCCACGTGCTCCCCACCTCCCCCTATCCCCACGTCCCCCCCACCCCCGACTCCTGAAGCCCGGCTGGTCCCGGGGCGGGGAGGGCAGTAGTTCGGTAGCCTTGGCTCTGCCCTGTGCCTCCTAGGAAAGCCTTGTTGCCCATGTCTGTGATTTTAGACATGACACTCATCAAGGCTCATCAGTGCCTGGCCTGTGAACCCACGGTGCATGTGTTGAACTCCGGGCAACATGGGCACAAATTACTTTCCTGCAGATGCTGGAAGCAAAGAATTTCCTGTGTTCCAGCAGCCCGTGGTAGGAAACAACCCTCAGGGTGAAAACAGAGGCTGCCTTTGTTTTATATCATCTGGTTTCTTCCTTTAATTCGTTGGGTATAAGAAAGATCCCTGTTCATGTCTCCTAAACTCTGCATTCGTTGGTTTGTAAAATTCAGAAACTGACTCAAAAGAGGCCAGAGTACTCACATGCTACAGATACGATTCTGTTACAGATGTATTCCCAAAGGGTGAGCAGTTAAGCCATCACAGCTAACGTCTCCTGAGGGTTTCCCGGGCACCCGACTAGCCTTCTTCCCTGGCTTTGTCTCAGGCGGTCATCCCAGCAGCCCTCTGCTCAGAGCACTCATGAGGAAGTCTGGCACAAAGCGATCCCATAGCTCACCCCAGATCCCAGTGAGTACATGCAGCAGAGCCAGACTTGAGCTCAGAGCCCTACCTAATGTCAGAGCTCTTTCTTGTCATCAAAGTACAAAGAGTCAGTGCCTCAGTCGTGTCTGACTCTGTGTGACGCCATGGACTGCAGCTCTCTAGCCTCCTCTGTCTATGGGGATTCTCCAGGCAAGAATCCTGGAATGGGTCGCCATGCACCCAGGGGATCTTCCCAACCCAGGGATCAAACCCACGTCTCTTTTGTGCCCTGCATTGTAGGCAGACTCTTTACCATCTGAGCCAGCACCAAGGAAACTTGTAAAAACCTATAAAAGGAGTTTTGATGAAACCTTTCAGGGATAAGAGAAAGGTTCAGCACTAAAGATGACTGGACCGTATTCTTTTCATTCCGTATACGTTCAGACATTTTTAAAATTTATCAGATAGTAAGTGTAGCACACTCTTTCATACAGTTCACCTCAGATATTTTGCGGCACATTTAACATTTCATTGTCAAGACAACAGTCCCAATATGGTAATCCTTAGAACTTGGAAAGAGGAGCATGTATATCACTGTCTGTAGAAGATAAGAGAGAAACGAGCATTTCTGCTACCAAATCCTTTTGTTGAAGAGAAGAGGCACTTAGCCGTCTGAGTCACAGAAGCCTTCTGTCCTTTTCGATAAGCTGCCAGCCACCGACCAACCAGAACCCATGGGCCTGGGGCAGGCATCCGTGTTCAGATTAGGGCTGCAAATGACCAGAGCAGGAAATGAAATAAAGCCTGGAAAGCAGTTCTGAGGGTGATGGGAAAGATGCTGGTGCTGATGAGACTGTTCGGCGCTTTTTCCCTTGCAACTGGCACCAGGCTTTTTCTGTATTCTTGGCTGGAACTGGATCCTGGGCTGTTCCCGAGGAGATGCTGCCAGTCCGTGGAGTGCAGGGCGGGACCCACGCCTTCCTCCCTGAGGAGGCTCTGTCCTCCCCGGCACTGTGGGTTCAGGGCTTGCTCTCACCCTCATCGCCCTCCTCCACACCTCCCCACCCACCACCAGCATTCTTCCAACTTTACTCCCCAGACGCTCCTTCCTAATAACTCAGACTCAGGGTCTCTGATGTTAAGCACTTGCTACATGTCTGTCACTGAATTCAGGCTGGGGACGGGAACACCTCTTAAAAATTCAATAAAGTAACGGAAGAAAGTTGCCTCCTTTGAAAACGTCCCTTCCTTCTTTCTCCTGTTGAATCTGTTAGGTAGTTAAAATAGGAAAAAGGAGTCCAAAATGCTGATGGCTAAAAGACAAAGAAAGAGAAAAGCCCTCAAAAATGGAACAAAGGACAATCCACGGACTGAGGTGAGAACGTCAGTGAAACAAACACGCCCCCTTCTTGGCCAGCTCAGTTTGCACAGGGCAGGCTCAAGGCGGGGAGGAGACAGACGTGTAAAAGGAGGAAGCCAGGCTGGGCTGGGGCCTCTCCTCTGGGGCTGGCCCGCCCTCACGCCTCTAGGGTGTTCTATCCTTTGTTTGCCGAATAAAGATCTGAGCTGTAACACTGGTCTGCTGCTTCAAATCTTTGCTGCGGCAAGACAGAACTGAGGAAATTACATACTTCCCCCACAAAACCATTTTTACAAAACTTAAAAAGTTCCCTCAAGACATATTAAATAGAATTTGAGGAGAATTCTGTTTTTTAGACCCACAGCAATTCTGCGTCTGTCATCTGGAAAGCGTGAGGCCAAATGGACACCATGCTCTCTGGCAGCCACCTGAGAATCCCGAGTCATCTGCAATCCCTCATCTCGAAGTTTAGGGAGGGGTGGGGCATATGCCAGCAGAGCAGGGTTTGGAGAGTTTCAGACTCAGGAGGCTCCTAGAGTTTCGTTTATGGTTTTCAGATGTAGTCCAGCTAGGGAGGGAGGGAGTTCCCTGCAGCTCCTGGCGCTGCTCAGATGTAAGACTCTGTGTCCTGACACAGCTGGAAATGGGGGCAGGTGATGGGAGTTAGGAGCCAGGCTTTAGGGCACTTTTGGTGATGCTACAAGGACCAGAGGCAGATCTCTCTGCTCACGCGCTGGCTGGCAGTCTTCTGAGATTAAGTCCAAGATTAAGCGAATGTCTCTCCCTTTCTTACACAGCTCACACTCTTATTCTGTCTGCATGAAGAGGGCAAATGGGCTACTTCCTCTGAAGCACAGCTTCACTTCCACCCATGTTAAAAATCCCATGCTCCACCCTATGTGTATGGCGCATCCTTGTCCTTGGTGGACTTCTGGGCAGTTACATTTATCATCTTCCTGCCCCCCACGGCAAAGGGCCTGTGAATCGCCGGCTGCTGCCCCACCGCCCATGTGGGCTGTTCCCTGAGTGTCTCTCAATTAGCAAAGATGCTCCTGCCACTTGCTGAAAGTCTCATTATGGTTCTGGAAACACCTACTTGGCTTTTCCCTGCTTTAGTTTCTGCCTCAAAATGATGTGTCTGGGATTTATGCCACAATCATTTTCCTAATCACTTTCCCCTAATTTTCTCTTTTGAAAATCATCATGCTGGTGACAGTTTGAAATCCCACACTAGCACATACGAGGAGGGAAAGCGAATAAAAATCCTCATGGTGTCTGCTCGCTGTGCCAAGAGCTTTGCTTATGTGAAAATGCATCAGAAAAATAGTGAGGATCCTATGTCTGCGGGCATTCGTGTGTGTGTCTGTGTACATATGTACAGAATAACATCATTATTGAAAAGTAATAACACAATAACCATTATCCTTCTGCTAATGTAAAAACTGTTTTCATAGCTGAGCATTCCATTCTCACCTTTGCCAAATACATGCATTTTGTATGTTAAGTCATAGAAAACATACAGTTTTATTTCTGACATAGGAATTCCTACTGACAGAGGCTTCTTTCTTTGTACTGCCCCTCAAGCATATCATATAATCCACGCTTCTATGCTAGCAATTTTTTCCCTACACCACAATTAATATTTGTGTATCATTCTCTCCTGTCCCTGGAGGGGAGAGAGCAGGATCAATTTATCTTTGCTTTCTGAGCATTCAGCATGGTGGGTTTGCCTGGTGCATACTTGGCACTTGATAAGTGCCTGTTGAGGGAGTGATTTTAAGAACAGCATGATCTGAGTAGATTAGTCTAGACTGGGGCTATTCTTGCTCTACAGGCTGCAAATTTGTGAGTTCAGAGTTCATGGGATCCTAGACATTTCATATGTGGGATTAAAGGGGGCATGGAGAAGGCAATGGCAACCCACTCCAGTACTCTTGCCTGGAAAATCCCATGGACGGAGGAGCCTGGTGGGCTGCAGTCCATGGGGTCGCTAGGAGTCGGACACGACTGAGCGACTTCATTTTCACTTTTCACTTTCATGCACTGGAGAAGGAAATGGCAACCCACTCCAGTGTTCTTGCCTGGAGAATCCCAGGGACGGGGGAGCCTGGTGGGCTGCCGTCTCTGGGGTCGCACAGAGTCGGACATGACTGAAGCAACTTAGCAGCAGCAGCAGCAGAGGGGGCATCCTGAAAGTTTCAAAAAGCGTGCCCATAGTAAGTTTTCAGTAGATGCAATTTGCAAGATGCAGAGTAGACATGCAAAGGGCCAGGAGAGATGAGCCACAGCTTGACCTGGTGCCACTCGGCTCTTGATCAGAGGCCTTAGGCTAACTTGCTGAATCGCTGAGGATGGCTGATTGCTGAATGGGATTTGAAAGAACCCCGCGCTCCCATAGCGTTCAGCTCTAATTAATCACAGTGAGGAAGAACATACACCATTGGAAGTAACTAATAATCCCCAATATGATTACCAGCCTTGACCTGAATCCATCGATGCAGATGAATCAAATAGCACACCGAAAGGCAAATTAAACTTCATTGTCAGTGAAATGGTCTGAAAGGCAGTATGGTGATAGCATAGGTTTTTAATTACACCGAATTCCCCCATGAAAGCAGAAAGGGCAATAAGTAGCAAAACCAAAAACCCAGGAACAACCTTCACAGTGAAAGTTAAGTCGTTCAGTCGTGTCCGACTCTTTGCGACCCCATGGACACCAGGCTCCTCCGTCCATGGGATTTTCTAGGCAAGAGTACTGGAGTGGGTTGCCTTTTCCTTCTCCAGGGAACTTCCCGACCCAGGGATCGAACCCAGGTCTCCCACATTGTAGACAGACGCTTTACCATCTGAGCCACCAGGGAAGTCAGGAATTTAAACCATTATGACAAACTCCAAACTACAAGAGGGCAAAACACTGAGAGACCTTTGAACAGGAGAATCCCCAGATCACCAGGTGTTCACCAGGTGGCACGATGGAGCAGTCTGAGAGGGGCAGATGGAACCAGAGGGGGTCTGTCCAGCCCGACGGCAGGTGGATCTAAGAGGGCCACTGTAAGCTCAGGCACGAATGACCGAACAGTCCAGCCGGAGCCCCCTTGAGACACAGAGCTCCACGTGGAGGAGAAACCGTGCAGGCAAAGCGGAACAGGACCTGGACAACAAAGACAAGGAGTGAGAAAGTCCTGGTGAAAGTGATGAAAGGGAGCAGAGCCAAGAATTCTCAGAATGCAAGTCACACACACACACGTCCCAAAAGCAAGAGGGAGTTCTGTGAAGACGGAAAAGCGACCCTACCTCCTTCTTAAGTTAAGAAAAATTAATTTTTTTCTAAAAATGAGCAAAAGAGGAACAAAGTCAAATTCGATATGAAGTTTTTAAGGGGGAAACAAAGACCAAATTCAGAATAACAATATACAAACATTGAAAGGTAGCCAGAAAAAGGTTCACAGGAATGATCAGAGTTATAACTTTCTCTTTCAAAATGAGCTAAAAGACATTAAGAAAATAACACTGAATAAACATTCCTCCAAAGAAAATACAGAGATAGTCAAGAAGCACATGAAAACATGATTAGACATCAGGGAAATGCAAATCGAAACCTCAATGAAAAGTCACTTCACAGTCATTGGGATGGCTATAATCAAAAAGACAGATAATGCTAATTGTTGGCGAGGATCTGGAGAAACTGGAAACTTCATATGCTGCTGCTGGCACCACCAAATGGTGGAGCCACTTTGGAAAATAGTTAAGCAGTGCCTCAAGAGGTTAAACATACAGTCACCATATGACCCAGAATTCCTACTTTCAGGTGTTCACCCAAGAGAAATGAAAACACGGGCCCATACAAAAACTTGAATGTGGGTATTCGCATCAGCATTGCTGACAGGAGCCCAAAGGTGGAAACAGCGTAAATGACAATCAGTTGATGAATGGATAAATAAATCGTGGTATGCCCACACAATGGAGTATTATTTGGCCATAAAGAGGAATAAAGCACTGATACTTGCTGCAACTTGGGTGAACATATGCTAAGTGACAAAGCCAGACACTAAAGACGACATAGTCAATGATTTCCACAGTATGAAATGCCCGGAACATGCAAATCTATAAAGCCAGACAGTAGTAGAGTTGTTGCCTCAGGAGCTAGAAGAAAATGGGGAGTGATTGACCATGGGTATACAGTCTCTTTCTGGAATAATCAAGTGTTCTAGATTGTGGTGGTTGCACATTTCTGTGGATATAGTAAAGCCAATAAACTCTACACTTTAGATAAATAGATTATATGCTATGAAAATTTTACTTCACATAATACTTAAGGGAAGAAAATTATAAAAGACCTAAAAGAACAATACGAATCAGAATTCACCAAACTCAGAAATGAGGTGATGGAATTTAGAAAGAATTAGAAATAAAAGAAAAATATCATTTCAGAAGTGAAGAATAAACTCCAAGAAACAACAGACTGAATAAAATCCATAGATAATTCTTTATGAGATATAGATGATGAAAAGGAAGAAATTTTTAAAAATCAAAGGAAAATGAGACATTCAGAATATTCAAGAGAAAGTGACAAATAATGCAAATAAAGAAGATCCAACATATAGAGAACACGAGTTTCTAAAGAAAAAATATCACAAGAAGAGAACAAATACTGAAAATTACAATTCAAGAAAACTTTTCCTGAAATAAAAGAGATTTGAAATTATATGTTGAAAGAGCATAGCACATCTCTTGAATATTGATGGAACTGACACCAACATCTCTTTTAGTAACATTACTGGACTTAAAAAAAAAGAAAGCAAAGAAAGATATCCTTTTGTTGTTGTTCATGCAAAACTAATGAGTGGCTTATAAAAGAAAAGAATTAGATTTTCATTGGAAGAAAATGGAACAATATATTTATATTAATAAGTATATTTATTATTATTTAAATAAATAATAATATTTTTACTCAGGGGGAAAAAATGTGCCCAAAGATTTTATATCCAGCAAAACTAACTTTTGAGTCCAATGTACAGACTGTTATCAACATCAGAGAATATTGTTCCCATGAGCTTTTCCTGAGGAACTGATTAGAGAAAGACTTTCAAAAATCCAGAATGATTAGAGATTCACTGATATATGGACTGATGGGAAAAGATTAAACCTATAGAACTAAGACTTAGAGAGGGTTTAAAAGGAAGAGTATAAAGTATGTCATGGCTGAAAGTGTAAACAATCCAAATATAGAACAAGTATAAAAATAATAGAGGCAAATAGAGAGTATGTAAAATTTTAGACTATTCTCAATAATTTTATTGGTGATGGTAATAATGTTTCCAAGACTGTTGTGCATCTAATGTGGCCTAAAGCAAATGAATGTTACGGTATACTAATTCTATCATCCCTTGAAAACCAGGATTGTTGTGTTTCAGTTCAGTTCAGTCACTCAGTCTTGTCAGACTCCTTGCGACCCCATGGACTGCAGCACGCCAGGCCTCCCTGTCCATCACCAACTCCCAGAGTTTACTCAAACTCGTGTCCATTGAGTCAGTGATGCCATTCAACCATCTCATCCTCTGTTGTCCCCTTCTCCTCCTGCCCCCAATCCCTCCCAGCATCAGGGTCTTTTCAAATGAGTCAGCTCTTCGCATCAGGTGGCCAAAGAACTGGAGTTTCAGCTTCAACATCAGTCCTTCCAATGAACACCCAGGACTGATTTCCTTTAGGATGGACTGGTTGGATCTCCTTGCAGTCCAAGGGACTCTCAAGACCACAGTTCAAAAGCATCAATTCTTCTGCACTCAGCTTTCTTTATAGTCCAACTCTCACATCCATACATGACCACTGGAAAAACCATAGCCTTGACTAGACGGACCTGGACCTATGCTGGCAAAGTAACGTCTCTGCTTTTCAATATGCTGTCTAGGTTGGTCATAGCTTTTCTTCCAAGGAGTAAGCGTCTTTTAATTTCATGCCTACAGTCACCGTCTTCAGTCATTTTGGAGCCCCCTCCCCCAAAAAATTAAAGTCAGCCACTGTTTCCACTGTTTCCCCATCTATTTCCCATGAAGTGATGGGACCAGATGCCATGATCTTCGTTTTCTGAATGTTGAGCTTTAAGCCAACTTTTTCACTCTCTTCTTTCACTTTCATCAAGAGGCTTTTAGTTCTTCTTCACTTTCTGCCATAAGGTTGGTGTCATCTGCATCTCTGAGGTTATTGATATTTCTCCCGGCAATCTTGATCCCAGCTTGTGCTTCTTCCAGCCCAGCATTTCTCATAATGTACTCTGCATATAAGTTAAATAAGCAGGGTGACAATATACAGCCTTGACGTGCTCCTTTTCCTATTTGGAACCAGTCTGTTGTTCCATGTCCAGTTCTAACTGTTGCTTCCTGACCTGCATACAGATTTCTCAAGAGGCAGGTCAGGTGGTCTGGTATTCCCACCTTTCAGAATTTTCCAGTTTGTTGTGATCCACACAGTCAAAGGCTTTGGCATAGTCAATAAAGCAGAAA
This sequence comes from Ovis aries, assembly GCF_016772045.2. Classification (NCBI taxonomy): domain Eukaryota; kingdom Metazoa; phylum Chordata; class Mammalia; order Artiodactyla; family Bovidae; genus Ovis; species Ovis aries. The sequence continues at coordinate 4,733,847 of NC_056070.1, forward strand.
TAGATGTTTTTCTGGAACTCTCTTGCTTTTTCGATAATCCAGCTGATGTCTGCAATTTGATCTCTGGTTCCTCTGCCTTTTCTAAATCCAGCTTGAACATCTGGAATTTCACAGTTCACCAATTGCTGAAGCCTGGCTTGGAGAATTTTGAGCATTACTTTACTAGCGTGTGAGATGAATGCCATTGTGTGGTAGTTTGAGCATTCTTTGTCATTGCCTTTCTTTGGGATTGGAATGAAAACTGACCTTTTCCAGTCCTGTGGCCACTGCTGAGTTTTCCAAATTTGCTGGCATATTGAGTGCAACACTTTCACAACATCATCTTTTAGGATTTGAAATAGCTCAACTGGAATTCCATCACCTCCACTAGCTTTGTTCGTAGTGATGCTTTCTAAGGCCCACCTGACTTCACATTCCAGGATGTCTGGCTCTAGGTGAGTGATCACACCATCATGATTATCTGGGTCATGAAGATTTTTTTTTTGTATTCTTCTGTGTATTCTTGCCACCTCTTCTTAATATCTTCTGCTTCTGTTAGGTCCATACCATTTCTGTCCTTTATCAAGCCCATCTTTGCATGAAATGTTCCCTTGGTATCTCTAATTTCCTGAAGAGATCTCTAGTCTTTCCCATTCTGTTGTTTTCCTCTATTTCTTTGCACTGATCGCTGAGGAAGGCATTCTTATCTCTCCTTGCTATACTTTGGAACTCTGCATTCAAATGGGTATATCTTTCCTTTTCTCCTTAGCTTTTTGCTTCTCTTCTTTTGTTGTGTCTAAGGATATTTAATTATAACAGAGAAGAGATGATGTGAAAACCCTGAAGTCTTGAATTTGAGATAGTATAAATTTATGAGGTATTTTATCTCTATCAATCTATGTGTCCATGTATGTATTGTATGTATGTATGTACCTATCTCCTGGAGGAGGGCATAGCAGCCCACTCCAATATTCTTGCCTGGAGAATCCCCATGGACAGAGGAGCCTGGCAGGCTATGGTTCATACATAGTGTCACAAAGAGTCAGACACAACAGAAGCAACTTAGCATGCATGCATGAATGTATCTATCCATCTCCAAACTCCAGGAGATGGTGAAGGACAGGGAAGCTAGGAGCGCTGCAGTCCATGGGATCGCAAAGAGTTGGAAGGGACTTGAGCCACTGAGCAACAATAACAATGTATCTCTCGAAAGAAATCTATAAACAATCAACCAATCCAGCTGCAGTAAACATTTCCAGTACCCAGACTGTGGCTTGAAATACTGTTTCCCAACTGAAGGAAATCAGTTTCCTGGGAAAATGTTTGAATTATGGTAACAGTATTAGTTTGGACTCTTTTGTCATACAGAATATGATTAAACTATCAAAGACCACTCGAGTCACGTCAAAAGGACTCAGAAAACCAAACTGAAGAGGCACCTTTGACCAAATAACGGATACTGGAATCAAGATTGCGGGAGAAATATCAATAGCCTCAGATATGCAGATGACACCACCCTTATGGCAGAAAGTGAAGAGGAACTAAAAAGCCTCTTGATGAAAGTGAAAGAGAGTGGAAAAGTTGGCTTAAAGCTCAACATTCAGAAAACGAAGACCATGGCATCTGGTCCCATCACTTCATGGGAAATAGATGGGGAAACAGGGGAAACAGTGTCAGACTTTATTTTTCTGGGCTCCAAAATCACTGCAGATGGTGATTGCAGCCATGAAATTAAAAGATGCTTACTCCTTGGAAGGAAAGTTATGACCAACCTAGATAGCATATTCAAAAGCAGAGACATTACTTTGCCATCAAAGGTCCATCTAGTCGAGGCTATGGTTTTTCCAGTGGTCATGTATGGATTGAGAGTTGGACTATAAAGAGAGATGAGCACAGAAGAACTGATGCTTTTGAACTGTGTTGTTGAAGACTCTTGAGAGTCCCTTGGACTGCAAGGAGATCCAACCAGTCCATTCTAAAGGAGATCAGTCCTGAGTGTTCATTGGAAGGACTGATGTTGAAGCTGAAACTCCAGTCCTTTGGCCACCTGAGGCGAAGAGCTGACTCATTTGCAAAGACTCTGATGCTGGGAAAGATTGAGGGCAGGAGAAGGGGACGACAGAGGATGAGATGGTTGGATGGCATCACCGACTCAATGGATATGGGTTTGAGTAAACTCCAGGAATTGGTGATGGACAGGGAGGCCTGGCATGCTGCAGTCTATGGGGTCGCAAAGAGTCTGACAGGACTGAGCGACTGAACTGAACTGAAAAATAAAATGAGGGCTTCCCAGGTGGCGCTACTGGTAAAGAACCTGCCTGCCAATGCAGGAGACATAAGAGAGGCGGGTTTGGTCCCTGGGTTGGGACGATCCCCTGGAGGAGGCCATGGCAACCCATTCCCGTATTCTTGTGCTTCCCTGGTGGTTCACAAGGTAAAGAATCTGCCTGTAAGGTAGGAGACTTGGGTTCAGTCTCCGGGTTGGGGAGATCCCCTGGAGAAGAAAATGGCTACCCACTCCAATATTCTTGCCTAGAGGACCCCATGGACAGAGAAATCTGGTGGGCTACGGTGCACGTGGTCACAGAGTCGGACAGGACTAAGCAACTAATTCACAAAAATACAAAAGAATTTAAAAAGGCATAATAAATGCTGTCAACTAAAATTATGAAATATTTTTAAACCCATGGGTTCATAAGGACATCAAAACTTTCCCACTGGCCACCTTCAGAGGGTGATGAGGAACTGCTCTGATGAACTGTTGTGAATAACAAACTCCCCCCAAGGCTTAGTAAAGTCGACAACAGTTGTGTTACATTGTGTAGTCTACGCTTCAGTCCCCCTTCAACAGGGTCTGGGGGCTACGGCTCCATGAAGCTTGGGACCGCGTCTGTGAAAACGAAATGGCTGGGGCCGAAATTATCTGGAGGCTACTTTGCTTGTATGTCTGGGCCTGGGTTACCCTGAATCCAAGCCTGTGCTTAGCTGGGGTCATCCCGGAGCGCCTGTAACAGGCCTCAGAGTGGCTGCATTTGGCATAAGGCAGCTCAGGGCCCCGAGAGCATGCAGTCTAAGAAGCAAGGCAGAAACCGCACGATCTTATAGGCCTCAGGCATGGGAGCCACACCATGAAATCTCCGTACCCTGTTGTTTGAAGTGGTCACATCCCTCCCAGATTCAATGGGAGGGGACACAGATCCTACGTGTTAAACTTGGAAGTGCCAGAGAATTCACAACCATGTTTTAAAACCATTCATCACAGGAAGAAATTCATTTTCTCAAAAACTGATGATTAAAGCAAAGAGAAGTTAGTTTTTGCTATGTGGATGGTGCCAGCGAGGAAGCAAGCATAATATGAAGGGGAGCCCCCCTTTACAAAACTATCCAACTTATTAATGAGAAATGAATGATGAAATTAGAATATCACCAATCTGCAGATCCCAGTGAATTAATGGAGCTGGATGTTCAGTAGCAACAGCAAGTTACCCCATAAAGAGAGGGACAACCAGCCTTGTGAAGAAAGACGTCACCACCACCTGGGGTCCCGCAGAAGGGAGTGAACACCATCTGATCCAACCTCCAACCCAGGACCAATGAGCAAGACGTCAGAAGGTAGGGGAGATATTGAATTGTCCCATGAATCTAGTTAGGGAAATACAGACTCTGAGGGGCTCTGTAGGCCAAACCCCCCAGGTTCATTAACAGATCAATTGAAAAGAAAGTGAGACAGGCTGGGACCTGGGACCCTTTGCTGCAGTGCTTATACCTGGACAAACCTCTCCTTGAGTAACAAAATACAGAGAAACTTTAAGGGACTAGAAATAGCCAGCATGTGTGCAGAGCTGAGACAAGATACAAAAAGGCCAAAACACCCAGCTGCCGTGGGAGCAAAAGCAGGATATCGTGCAGGCCCCCGGTACACAACACTGAGGCAGTGGACACACTCCCTAAGCCCCCTCCCCAGTCTGAGCCCTGGACCCACTCCCATCCTCACACCATATAAGGTACCACCGCGACTCCCCTCAGGAGGCCGGTGGGCAAGGGAACCTGTTGCTTGTTTTTATTCCCTTTCTGCTGCAGCAGGCACAGCAATAAAGACTGGCCTGAATTCCTCGTCTGCCCTCTGATCAACTTCTATTGCTTAAGGAGACCAAGAACCCTGCTCAATATCAAAAGGAACAGAGGGGGGCTTGTAGATTAAACTCAAAAGATAGAAAGAGGAAGAGTAAGGAGGGAGGCATAGGGGCATAGACGGAGGCACAGTGTGTCTGAGTATTTGGTTGATAGAACCACCAAGAAACAAGGAGGTGATTATCATAAAAGTCAGCATGGTGGTTACTTTCCAGGGAAAGGAGACCCCTGAGGCCGGCACAGGGCCACAGAGAGGGGTCTGGGAGGTCAGTGCTTTTGGGCACATGGGGTTCACCTTATAAGGACTCAATAAAACTCTGCATTTATATAAGGGGTTTCTATAGGTTTGATTTTACAATAAAAAATTGAAAAAGAGGGAAGCAGAGGAAGACAGGAGTGATTCTGATGATGGTGGTGCAATAACACTTATTGCACACTCACCGATTAGATAGTGGTGTTGTCTAGTCGCTAAGTTATGTCTGACTCCTGTGACCCCATGGACTAACCCACTAGGCTCCTCTGTTCATGGGATTTCCCAGGTAAGAATACTGGAGTGGGTTATCATTTCTTTCTGCAGGGGATCTTTCCAGCTCAGAGATCCTGCATTGGCAGACGATTTCTTTACCAGTAAACCACCAGGGAAGCCCACTGATTAGATAAAGAATATCTAATTTAATTCTCACTATCATCACCACTATTATTACCATTTCTCATATGGTGAAACTGAGCATTTACAAAAGTTAAGTAACCTGAACAAGGTCTTAAGTTACTGAGTGATATGACGCACAAACCAAATATTCCCACAAATAAAGTCAAGGGAAGAGCAAGGCCATCTCCATGCTTTGTTCTCCTCTGCTGAGTGAAAAAAAAAAAAAATACAGAGTATTTACTCTTTGATATTCATTATGAAGATATCGTGAAAGGCACTCTTTCATTTTTGCCCAATAGCACTTTAGGGGAGTAAAGTTGGCTAAGCATTTTGTGATAAATGACTGGTACACAGCCAATAATTCAATTTGAGATTTACAAAAACTTATTTCTCCTCTTATCATGGTTTTAAATATCCAGCTCTCTTTACTGAAAGCGATGCGCTATATCCCCTTGCTATTCATCCTCTTCCTAATATTTAAAAGGGAAGAAGTTTTAAATCATATGGTTACAAATTTTATACAGAAAAAGAGAATGTCATTTGGTTTTTAAAATAAAACTTTGGCTATAACCTCTTATTTATTTATTTCCTAAGTTTTAAAAACTATTTTATTATGTATAAGAGATTATAGAAATTTCATGATATTTTAAAAAGGGTATTGGGACTGACTTGGCTAAATCCCAGAAACCTAATGCGGTAGGTTTCTTATGTGGGGCTTCCCTAGTGGCCCAGTGCTAAAGAATCTGCCTGGAATGCAGGAGACCCGGGTTCGATCCCTGGGTTGGGAAGATCCCCTGGAGAAGGAAATGGCAACCCACTCCAGTACTCTTGCCTGGAGAATCCCATGGACCGAGGAGCCTGGCAGACTACAGTCCATGGGTTTGCAAAGAAGCAACTTCGCACACACACACATAGGTCTCATACTTTGTGAGAGTGAAACAACTATTTTTAAAGATTTTAAAATTTTTAACTTTTTATTTTTTGGCTGCGCTGGGCCTTTGCTGCTGTCTGGGCTGTTCTCCAGCTGTGCCGAGTGGCGCTCCTCTCTAGCTGCGGTGCCCTGGCCTCTCGTGCGTGGCTTCTCTCGTTGCCGAGCTCCGGCTCTAGCGCAAGGGCTCAGGCGTGGGGGCGCACAGGCATGGGGGCGCACAGGCATGGGGGCGCTCAGGCGTGGGGGCGCACAGGCGTGGGGGCGCTCAGGCGTGGGGGCGCTCAGGCTTGCGGATCCCACTGCTCCATAGCATGCGCGATCTTCCCAGAGGAATCGAACCCGTGTCTCCTGCTAAAGAGGACTCTTTACCACTGAGGTACCAGGGAAGCCCCAAATACCGAAACTCTTAAGACAGTATCTCAATCAAAACAGAGAAACCAAGCTTTGAAAGTGTATACAGTACCCACTTCCCCAAGCAGCTTAATTTAAATCAGTGGCCCATGCAGTGAAGTGAAAGTCGCTCGGTGGTGTCCAGCTCTTTGCTACCACATGGACTGTAGCCTTCCAGGCTCCTCTGTCCATGGACTTCTCCAGGCACGACTACTGCAGTGGGTAGCCTTTCCCTTCTGCAGGGAATCTTCCCAACTCAGGAATCGAACCCAGGTCTCGTGCATCATAGGTGGATTCTTTGCCAGCTGAGCTACCAGGGAAGCCCTAATTTTAAATCAATGACCCATATTGATGCATAACAATAAAACTTTTTTTTTCAAGTTAAAAGGAGTATTTATTAGTGAGTGAATAAAACTTGGCTGCACACTGCAATCACTCGGGACTGCAAGTGAGTACAAATACCTAGGTTTCTCCCCAGCGGCACTGATGTAATAATTCTAGGGTTTGGCCTGGACATCAGGTTTTTAAATATTTTTGCTTTAATTTTAAAACTTCTAGTTTTTGCTTTTGGAAGTGTAGCTTTTTGTATGTCTGTGAGTCTGTTTCTGTTTTGTAAATATGTTCATTTGTATAATTTTTCTTACATTCCACATATAAGCAATACATGGAGAAGGCAATGGCAACCCACTTCAGTACTCTTGCCCGGAAAATCCCATGGACGGAGGAGCCTGGTGGGCTGCAGTCCATGGGGTCTCTAAGAGTCAGATATGACTGAATGACTTCACTTTCACTTTTCACTTTCATGCATTGGAGAAAGAAATGGCAACCCGCTCCAGTGTTCTTGCCTGGAGAATCCCAGGGACGGCGGAGCCTGGTGGGCTGCCGTCCATGGGGTCGCACAGAGTCGGACACGACTGAAGCGACTTAGCAGCAGCAGCAGCAAGCTATACATGATGCTTGTCTTCTGTCTGACTCTCTTCACTTGGTCTGATTATTCCCTAGGTCCATCCGTGTTGCTGTGAGTGGACTTATTTCATCCTCTTTTGTGGCTGAGCAATACTCCGCTGTATACATGTGTCAGGACGTCTTTATCCATTCTTCTGTTGGTGGGTGTTTAGGTTGCTTCCCTGTCTTGGCTATTGTAAACAGTGCTGCTATGAACACTGGGGTGCGTGTATCTTTTACAGTCAGCGTTTTCATCTTTTCTGAATAGATGCCCAGCAATGGGATTGCAGGATCATATGGTAGCTCTGTTTTTAGTGTTTTAGGAACGTCCATACTGTTCCCCACAGCGGCTGTACCAATTTACATTCTCACCAACAGGGTGCGAGGGAGGACTCCTTTTTCTCCGGACCCTCTCCAGCATTTATCACTTACAGAGTTTTCGATGACGGCCATTCTGACCCGTGTGAGGTGATACCCCATTGTAGTTTTGATTTGCATTTCTTTAATAATTAGTGATGTTGAGCTTCTTTTCATGTGCTTGTTGAGGTTATAACTTTTAAGGAAAAGCTATTTAAGTAAGGTGTCTTCTTGTCCCTCAAAGTCACTTTGAAAATTACAAGGCAAGATGTCTTATCTTCTAAGATAAAAGCAGACCCTTTGACTACACAGGACCTATTTAATTTCTTTTGTGTTCTCTACCAAGTAAATTCAGGGAAGGCCCTGTTTGCTCAATAGGCAGCTGCTTCCTGAATTTGCAATTAGTGGAATGTCCAGAAGAGGGCACTTGTTCCCCAGAACTCAAAGGAGCCACTCCAAGGACAAACGGCGAGCAGCTATAAACAAAACAGACCCAGTCCACCCAGAGGATTGAGAACAAAAGGGTACGTTTTTAAAACACAAGAGAGCCTCAGTATTTAATGCTGCCTCCCCTAACCTCCACAAACAGCCTGGAACTAGGTCACAACTTGTTGCAGACAGGCTGAATTCTGCAGCATAAAAAGTAAACTAGAAAATATCTGGTTTAAGAAAATGATATGGTTTGCTTAGTATAAAAAGTTCCATGCTCGTAATACCTACTAATTCAACAGCCGATCTTGCCTGACTTGTGCTTTCCCAGAATGAAATGCACTCAGGCTTTGCTGAACCCAAAACCAATACATTTAAACATGAATCATGTATTTGGTGGGAGAGAACTCTAGGTACCCTCTTTGGTAAGATATTGGTCAGACACTTAGTGCTTCCCAGGCAAGCCTCATGTTACCCCTGGCTTTGTTCTGGCTTATCACTGAACACACATCCCATCCACATGAATAGCTTTGCGCAAATAATTATGCTCTTAAAAACTTAGAGCAACTTTCACTGTCTGTTTTTAAGAAAACAATAACCATTCCTCAGCAAACACAAAGAGAGGAATATTTCAGAGCAAGCAACTCAAAGCAAACACACAAATGGAAAGCCAGCCCCTTGTTTACTTACAGGTCTTTAAGCTTCTAATATTGACATTAGTTTCTGAGGTCTCCCGTGCATGCTCTCTTCTACAGCAAACAGGAGTGCTTGAATCTACAAAGAAGCAGATTTTGCTGCTCCAGAAAGATGGGTTATTTGTCCCCCCAAGGACAAAAGACAGTTTGGAAGAGCTGATGAGCTGAGTTATTGGGGGCAATGGGTAAGTAGTCTCTGCTAGCCAAATAAGTTCCTTTGCATAAGCTATAGCAATACATTACAGAATCCAGGATAAAGACCCAGAACAAGAAACGGACAATCGGAAGCTTATAGTGTTTGAGAAGGATTCGGCTACAGCATTTTCTTAAGGTCTGTGTGAAAGAATTACCTTGAACTTCAGCATGCCTTTTTTAGAAGCAATTAAGTTAAAAGCTTTGAGAGCCTTGGAGCTTTATCTAAACGGCTATCTCTTGGCCTAAGGGACCTTAAGGTATTGCACTAAGTGAGTTTGCTCTTAACAACAAGAGCTTTCATAGCTAAAGCCAGCAGCATGCATGCATCACGCAAGCTGGGACGGATCTGGAGAAGGCCAGGTGCATCTGGGGAGGAGGGGGAGCTGTTGCTGTCGGCGGTCTTTTTCCCTCATGCGATAAACTGATCAGGAGAGGGGCCTGTGCAGTCTTCTTATTGTTCAACTTTTATTTTATATTGGCGTATACTTGATTTACAAAGTTGTATTAGTCTCAGGTGTATAGCAAAGTGATTCAGTTGTGCATGTATGTTGAATATATATAAATACACACACACACACATATATGTGGCTGTTGTTTAGTTGCTCAGTCATGTCCCACTCTTTTCAGATCCCCTGGATCACAAGGCTTCTCCATCCATAGCATTTTCCAGGCATGAATACTGGAGTGGGTTGCCATTTCCTCCTGCAGGGGAGCTTCCTGACCCAGGGATCAAATTCACGTCTCCTGCACTGAAGGCAGATTCTTACGGCTGAGCCACGCTGCTGCTGCTGCTAAGTCGCTGAGCCATAGGGGAAGTCTCTATATGTGTTGGCTCAGATGATAAAGAAACTGCCTGCAGTGCCGGAGACCCAGGTTTGATTCCTGGGTTGGGAAGATCCCCTGGAGAAGGGAATGGCAACCCACTCCGGTATTCTAGCCTGGAGAATCCCATGGACAGAGGAGCCTGGTGGGCTATAGTCCATGCGTTCGCAAAGAGTCAGACATGACTGAATGACTAACCCTTCAAAAAAAAAAAATCTCTATTCCTTTTCAGGTTCTTTTCCCACATAGGTTACTGCAGAATGCTGAGTAGAGCCCCCTGTGCTATCTGGTAGGTCCTTGTTGATTATGTGCCAACTGGAAAGGGCTCGCCCCTTCCCGGAGTGTCTCTAGGAGAGCCAGGCGGCGCAGCCCTCTGCGGCTTCCTTTCTTTGTCCCGCTCGATTCCCTCTCTGGATGAGTGCAGGCAGCCCTCCTACCCCCACCTGCAGCCCCGAAGCGCATTCAGCCAGGGTCGCCCTTCCCTCCGGGCACATCCTCTGACCGTGCTGTTTTCAACTTCAGTGACTTCCTGCTCATCTGCTAGTACAGGAGGTTTTTATCCTAGGGCCTTATGGATGGACAGGGTCTGAGATATCTTGAAGTCATATTTGAGAGGTGCGGTTACAAAAATGGGCACTGTCTATTCAGAACAGCCAAGACATAGAAATGTCCCTTGACAGATGAATGGGTAAAGGAGATATGGTATATACAGACACAGTGGAATACTACTCAGCCAGGAGAAAAACCAGAATAATACCATTCGCAGCAACATGAATGGACCTGGAGGCTGTCATATTAAGTGAAGTCAGAGAAAGATGAATACTGTGTGATATCACTTGTATGTGGAACCTAACCTATGACACAAATGAACCCATCTACCAAACAAAAATAGATTCACAGAGAAGAGACTTGCGGTTGCCAAGGGGGAGGGAGCTGGAGGGAGGCGTGTTGGGGGTTTGGGATTAGCAGAGGCAAACTACGTATACTGAACGGATAGACAACAAGGTCCCGCTGCGTAGCACAGGGAGCTGTGCTCAATATCCTGTGATAAAGCATAATGGAGAAGGCTGTGAAAAAGAATATACATATGGGCTTTCCTGGTGGCTCAGATGGGAACGAATCTGCCTGCACGTAGAAGCCCTGGGTTCATGTCATGCGTCAAGAAGGTTCCCTGGAGGAGGGCCTGGCAACCCACTCCAGTATTCTTGCAGGGAAAATCCCATGGGCAGAAGAGCCTGGTGGGCTACAGTCCATGGGCTCTCAAAAGACTGGGGCATGAATGAATGACTAACAACAGGTATAACTGAGTCACTTTGCTGTACAGCAGAAATTAATACAACCTTGGAAATCAGTTTTACTTAAAAGAAGTTAAAGAAATAAAAATGTGCATTGTTTTCTTCAGAGGATTAGCTTAAACTTTCATTGACTTCTCAGAGGGATTGACAGCTTCCAAAGGGCTACGGAAATCACCCCAGAGGGACTGTGGAGGGACTGAGGTTGGAGAAGCCACTCTGCCTCGGGGACTTGACGGGCAGAAGAGCCCCAGGGAGCTGACAAGCAGCCAAGGCACCCCAGAGGTCCTTCCTTCCAAGTCGGTGATTTTACAAATAAGGAAACTGAGCCTCAGAGCCATGCAGTAGGCCAGCACCTGGTCCCTAACTCTCCCCTGGGGAACTCCTGGGAGTTCCTTCCAGAATAGCGCTCAGGACGATCAGGTTCTTCCAGTTCTAATCCTGGAAGTTGAGCGGAGGGGAGGCAGGAGAGAGGGGACTTCCAGCAGCATCAAGGTAGGTTCAGACTTCACAGGGTTTCCATCAGCAGCTCATTGTTGGGGGTGTGGCTCTGGATCATGGGTGGAGTCTTGACTCTGCCCCTTCTATGTGGCTTTAGGAAAATCGTCTTCCTCCGTGTGCTTCAGTTTCCGTCTCTGTGAAGTGGGAATGATAGTAACACACACCAGGTAAGACTTTGCGGTGAGGATTAAATGAGCACATCTTGTGTACGTAGAACAGGGTCTGACGTGTATTCAGCACTGGCTTTGTCCCCATCTATTATTGATATTTTACAAGCATTTATTGAGCATTTCTTATATTCTGGCATTGTGCCGGACACTAAAGACAGTGATCAAGATTTATTAAGATTTATTTCCTTCAGCCAGGAGTGGGTTGTGGGGAAACCACAGTTAATTAAAACGTACTGTGACAAGTGGTTGGCCCGATGCCCTTGGTAATGGGAGAGACACTAACATCTAGGGTCTTACATTTCTCCTGAGACTCAAAATGCAAACCTACACAGGCAAACCACAGTCTGTTCTGTGGATCTCCCTACTAAGGGACCCTGGAACGATGAGGCAATGCCATATGCCAGTGGAAACACTCGGGGCAGGGCTGACAGGAGCTCCAAGCAGCAGTCTGGGACTGGACAAAGGAGCAGAGCTGGGGAGGAGGGCCACGGCGGGGGAGGACTGGGGTCTTAGGACCAGACGCTGCACAAGCTGCCAGGGTGCCCTGGGACCTGATTACACCCTGGAGTTTATGGGCCAGCAGGAGCTAAGACACAGAGAGGCAGAGCTGGGCTGACTTCCTCCCCAGTGACAGTGTATTATGTGGTCTTTTTTGAAGGCATGTGGCCAGGACCCCATGCCTACCAACCCCCTGAGTTAAGTGGGCGCTTGCTGTGTGCAGTAGGTGCAGTGAAAGCTGAGCCCTGAGGATCCAAGGATGAAACAGAGTCAGAAGAATAAACATGGTTACAGCCCAGAACTGACAGGGTCACAGGGCGGGCACATATACAGAAGGATGTGTATATACAGAAGGAGATTCATTTTGGGAAACTGGCCGTCCCGCTGTGGACGCTGCATGCATGCTGATCACTTCAGTCCTGTCCGACTCTGTGTGACCCCATGGACTGTAGCCTGCCAGGCTCCTCTGTCCATGGAATTATCCACGCAAGAACGCAGGAGAGGGTGGCCGTGCCCTCCTCCAGGGGATCTTCCCAACCCTGGGATCGAACCTGCACCTCCTGCCTTGGCAGGCGGGTTCTTTACCATTGGCACCACCTGGGAAGCCTAGAACTGCAGAGCAGGCCAGCAGGCTGGACACTCCAATGGAAGCTGAGAATGCAGTCGTGAGTCTGAGGCAAAATTTCTTTTTATGACTTTTTTTAAATTGGAGGACAATTGCTTTACAATTGGTCGGTGGCAGAATTTCTTTGCTGCCACCTGGAGGCAGCAGTCTGTCCTCTTCAGGAGACCTTAATTTCTGTTTTGCTTTTTCCTTAAGACATTCAACTGATTATATGAGGCCTACCCATGTTGCGGAAGATAATCTGCTTGTCACCAAGTCAATTGATTTGAATGTTAATCACATCTAAAAAAATACCTTCACAGCAACATCCAGACTGGTATTTGACCAAACAACTGGGCACCATTAGTTCCATGGCCTAGCCAAGTTAATGTAAAATGAACTATCACATCTGACTCCAACACTCACCAAATGCCCTAAACCCACATGAAAACAGAGGGAAAGAGAGCTTTTGGTTCAAAACCTTAACAAATCCGAACATTTTCCTGCAACTCTTCACCTCCTCTGCAAAGGTGCTCCCAGGCCCCAGGCCATGATCGTGTCCAAACCCTCTGGGGAACCAGCGTCCATCGCCTGCCCTTGTGACCCTGTCAGTTCTGGGTTGTAACCATGTTTATTCTCCTGACTCTGTTTCATCCTTGGATCCTCAGGGCTCAGCTTTCACTACACCTACTGCACACAGCAAGCGCCCAACAAACGTTTGCTCAGTGAGGAAGTTTCTGCTTCTGAAATTCTGCCAGAGCCTCTAAGACCAAAGAAGAGAGGAATTCAGGTTCCCTGACAAACCCTTGATGCCCAGAGAACCCAGCATCTAAGACGGCAGGAGCCTGTGTATTTGTGTTAAATATTGAATTTACCCAAGCCCACGTCATGCCACGGCAATGAGCACAGCTCTTCTATATAACATGCTAGCAGAAACGCACGCTTGCCTTACTCACCATCAGATAGCAGCGATGAGTCACTTCCTTGGGAGTGGGAGTTCAAGCCAAGCATCTTGATGTGGAAGGTTCCAGTTCTCTGGGCTTGTCTGTTGTTCATTCTTTCCTTTACCCTAAAAGCATTTCTTGGGTGCTGACTGCATCAGGAGCTAATCCCAGTCCTCAAGGAATGTTTGGCCTAGGGCTCGAGATTACATCTTCATGAAGAAATGCCAGATTCACTTGCTATTTGGCCATAAGGAAATGCAGTGAATCTTGGGTCAAAATGTCATGCTTTTTCAATGACTTCATCTTTAAACTTGACTCAGAGTCAAAGCTTGGTGAGGCAGGGGCCACTTCAGGTTTGCGCAATTTCTTCTTTAGTAGAATGTGACATGGGCTTCCCAGGAGGCGCAGTGGTAAAGAATCTGCCTGGCAGTGCAGGAGACACAAGAGACACAGCTTTGATCCCTGGGTCAGGAAGAACCCCTGGAGTAGCCACTGGTAACCCACTCCAGTATTCTTGCTTGGAAAGTTCCGTGGACAGAAGTGGGCTATAGTCCATGGGGTCACAAAGTGCTGGAGACGACTGGACGTGCACACACACACTTACATAGACTGCGAGCTGTAATAGTGCCCATATCAGGCTGACACTTTAACCACTTTAACTTGCAAAAACCAAGTCAAGGAAAAGTCCCTGGTCGTCTCCTTTCTCTTGCCCATGTTTCCAAGTTGAACTTGGAAAACCAAGGGGAAATAGAGAAAAATTTCCTTTGTAATTATCACAAGATTAGCATACTGTGAAATTTTAGATTACAAACTAGAAAAGCATATTTGTCCAGAGTGATGCTTTATAAAACCCAGTATGTCTCAAAGTAGAAAATACCCTTCAGCCGCACCTTGTGTTGCTGAGCCCGTCTGTACAACATCATCTCCAAGACACCCCCGTTTGCTGTCCATGTGCTGACAGAACATGGGAGGTGAGTGTTTCTTGGCATTTAGCCATTCCATACGGTGGGCGGAGGACATCTCCTGGAAGTTTCCATCTCCATGCTATTTTCATTCCCACGTCTGGCTCAGGAGAATACAGCTCAGGTAGTCCACACAGTATGAGCCACAAAGGAAAGAAACTCGATTTGAGATAGAGATTTCCCAAATAAGGCACAATATTTAAAATACCCACCTATTTAAAGTCTAAAGACTTACATTTTAGCTGTAGGAATTAGATTGATATGGAATTTTAAGTCAACAGAATCTGGAGAGCAGTTTGACAGCATGGCAGACTGAGATGAGATGCCCTCTCCCCAATAATGTGCTGGAAAATGTTGAACAACCAGCTCTTCCGAAAATGCTGTGTGTATATATAAGCTTATTACACATTTTCTTGATTTAAAAGATGTATGCCTGGGTGCTGAGTCCTTTCAGTCGTGTCCAACTCTTTGCAACCCTATGGGCTGTAGCCTGCCGGGCTCCCCTGTCCATGGGATTCTCCAGGTGAGAATACAACAGTGGGTTGCCATGCGCTCCTCTGGGGGGGTCTTCCCAAATCAGGGGTGGAACCCGAGTCTCATGTCTTCTGCATTGGCAGGTGGGTTCTTTACCATTAGCATCACCAGGAAATCCCCTTCGAGGATGTATATAACATATAATTTACAAATTATTTACAAATTATATATTTACATAATTTATATTTAAATTATTATATTTACAAATAACAGTTAAATATATAATACTCTTTGTGGTAGGTTTCATATCACCTCCTGACTCTCCCAGAGCGCGCTTGTTGAGTTTTGCAGTCCAATCTCTGTTTGCCGTCCAACCATGATTTGACAAATGGAGTTGCATTTTAATCTGCTAACTCATTTCCTGATAGATTTACTGTTATAACATTTGGTCTGTGACTCACTGTTAAACTATTTCTCTTGCTTATGCAGATTATGTTGATCAAAGTGAAACCTCTCTCAGCCTCAGCACTAGACTTGACATATTTTTAAGGTTCAGTGCAGTTCAGTCGCTCAGTCGTGTCCGACTTTTTGCGACCGCATGAATCACAGTTTAATCTGCATTATTAACATTTTCTCATCATCTTCTTGGTTCTAGGGTTTCCCTGGTAGCTCAGATAATAAAGAGTCCTCCTGCAATGCAGGAGACCCGGCTTCCACCCCCAACTCAGGAAGATGCCCTGGAGAAGGGAACGGCAACCCACTCTAGTATTCTTGCCTGGAGAATTCCATGGACAGACCACGTGGTCGCAAAGAGTCGGACACGACTGAGCAACTAACACTCTTAGCTCTAGACCAGGGATTGTCAGACTGCGGCCCGGGGGCCAGATCTGGCTTGAAGCCTGTTTTGTAAATAAAGTTTTATTGGAAAACAGCCACATGCGTTTGTTTCCATGGTAGCTGTGGCTGCTTTCACACTGCAAGAGCAGAGGTGAATAGTTACAACAGAAACTGTGTGGCCCACAGAGCTGAAAATATTTACCGTCTGACCCTTTAGGGAACAAGTCTGTCAACCTTTGAACTTGATGGTTAACAAATGATAAATCAAGCCCTGATTTGTGGTATTGGCAGGTTTGTATGATATAAAAGGTTCTCCCACTGCAGCCAGTTTCAAGCCTCTGCCGTGATGTCACTGAATGCAGAACTGGGAAGAACTGCTAAGATGTTCATCACACAGAAATCCGACACAGATACAGGAGACGGAAATGGCAGCAAGAGCATAGAGAACAGTGGAAGTATAGTCCAATCCCTTACAGGCGACGAGTTTTGAGTTTTTATCGCCTGTGTTTTATTGTAATGTATTTAATTATGGGTTTCTATAATTTAGTTTTTAATAATGGCTGTGTTTAGCAACTGGCTCATATAATTCCTAAAAATTTAGTCGTTGGTTCTTATGAACTGATACAGGCCAACGCTGGTACACTTCTGTCCCCTCCTAAAACTAGACCTCAGGGAAATGCTAGCTAAACTGTAACATAGCAACTATAACAGGTGCTAGAAATAGGAAGGGAGCTTGGAGCTGGAGCTGGATTGGTGAGTGCGCTAGAAACAGGAGAGGGCCAGGGGATATCAAACCCTCAGGGCTGGAGGGCTTGATACTCAAACAGGGATAAGGGCCACATGTGGGTATGCACAGGATTACTGAGACCCAGCGTTAAATGGGGGCCCTGGAGGGCAGCCTCTATATAGAGATTAGGAAAACAACCCAGGAGCCCTGGTAATGGCAAGGAACCACATCTGCCCGGGCAGATTTTTTAACTCTGATTTTATTGGAGCATATTGGTTTACGATGTGGTGTTGGTTTCGGGTGTGCAGCAAAACGTTCCAGTTATATGCGTGCACGTGTTCACTCTTTTTCAGGTTCGTTTCTCCTACAGGTTATCACGGGGCTTCCTTGTGGCTCGGTGGTAAAGAATCCTCCTGCAATGCTGGAGACTCGCAGGAGACGTGGGTCCTATCCCTGGGTCGGGAAGATCCTCTGGAGAAGGAAATGGCAACCCACTCCAGTATTCTTGCCTGGGAAATCCCATGGACAGAGGAGCCTGGCCGACTAGAGTCTATGGGGTCACAAAAGAGCTGGACACCACTAAAGAGCAACAACATAAGTTATCACAGACTACTGGGGAGAGTTCCCTGTTCTGTAAGTCGACCCTTATTGGTTGTCTTTCTTATACTTAGGAGTGTGTGTATGTATGTTCATCCCAAATTTCCCCTTTGGTAACCTTAAGCTTGTTTTTGATATCTGTAAGTCTATTTCTGTTTTGTAAATAAGTTCATTTTTATTTATCATTTTTTTAAGGTTAGATTCCAATATGAGTGATATATGATATTTGTCTTTCCCTGTCTAACTTCATTTAGTGTGATAATCTCTAGGTCCATCCATGTTGCTAGAAATGGCATTATCTCCTATTTTTATGGCTGAGTAATGTTCCATGGTATACACGCACCCCCGTCGTCTTTACCCATTCCTCTGTTGGTGGACACCAAGGCTGCTTGCATGTCTTGACTATTGTAAGTAGTGCATCGGAGAAGGAAATGGCACCCCACTCCAGCGTTCTTGCCTGGAGAATCCCAGGGACCGGGGAGCCTGGTGGGCTGCCGTCTATGGGGGTGCACAGAGTCGGACACGACTGAAGCAACTTAGCAGCAGCAGCAGCAGCAGCAAGTGGTGCTGCAGTGAACATAAGGGTGCTTACATCTTCTTGGATTATGTTTTTCTCCAGATATAAAGGGAGATTTTTTTAAAAGTCTCTTATGAGAAATCAGGCTTCCCTGGTGGCTCAGAGGTAAAAGCGTTTGGCTCCAAAGCGGGAGACCCAGGTTTGATCCCTGGGTTGGGAAGATTTCCTGGAGAAGGAAATGGCAACTCACTCTAGTATTCTTGCCTGGAGAATCCCATGGATGGAGGAGCCTGGTGGGCTGCAGTCCAGGGGGTCACAAAGAGTCGGACACAACTGAGCGGCTTCACTTTCACTTAAGAGAAATCAAAATCCCAAGCTTGTGTCCAGTGTAGATGTGAACCCAGTTTCACACTATCTGCAGGATGAGGGGATTTTAAGTTAAAAATTACTATAAAAATCATTCCTCGACCAGCAGGATGCGAGGGCCCAGACAGAGGCTCACATTTTCCTCTGATACACAGATTTCAGGTTCTAAGTCACAGACTGGGAAAATGATGTAGCCAACGAAGCTTGAATCCAGAAAAACAAAGCAAATTCTACAGCTCAGTAAGAAATAGACAAGCGATTCAGTGGGGAAACGAGCAAAGGGTGCAGAATGAACAATTTGCCGAAGAGGAAGTATTTATGGCCATTAAAAAGGGGGGAGAAGCTCTACCTCATCGGTAATGAAAAAACCATGAATTAGCATCACGAGGCCCTAGCATGTCATACCCTACTGAATTTTCAAAAATGTTAAAGATGTTAAAACCAAATGTTGACAGGGATGTGGGGAGGTCAGAACCTCAGCCTGCGCTGGTGAGAGTGTAAAAGACACCGCTTGAGGCGTGAGCAGCTTGTTCTCATTGAAACTGCAGGAACGGAAAATGGGAAACCTCACTGGTTTTCCAATGGGGGCTGCTGGGTAAATTGTGGCAGTATGCATACGCTGGAATGCTATCTATCAGATACAATGAACAAAACAGACGTATTAATGTAGATATACTTGGAAATACTAACATGAAACAAAAAAAGGTTCAAGAGCCTTTTGTACCCAATACAGAATTGTAAAGTAAAAATAAAGTAAAAAGAATAATAAAAAATAAATAAATAAATGAAAATAAAGGAGAAGAAAAAAAAAAAGAGGCTTTTGTACCTAAAAAGGAACAGATGGGACTTTCCAGCAGTTACAACTTCAAGCTTCCACTACATGGGGCTCAGATTCAATCTTTGGTCAGGGAAATAAAATTCCACATGCCACATGGTGTGGCCAAAATAATTTAAATAAAGCTTGGAAAGAAAAAAGGACTAGAAACACCAAATAGTGTGGTATATAAATAAATACACTAAACAACAAAAAATATATATATCAAAAGCATAAACCCATAGGTGAAGGACACATACCAGTTTCGGAGTCGTAACTTCCGGAGAGGAAGGAAGGAAGGGAGATAAGTGGGAGGCAGTGAGGACTCCAGGTGTATTTATCAAAATTTCTTTCCTTCCAAAAATGTGTGAAGGAATATTGCAGAATGTTAAAATGTGTGCCCTACTGTTTGGCACGTGAAAGTGAAAGTGAAGTCGCTCAGTCATGCCGACTCTTTGCGACCCCGTGGACTGTAGCCTACCAAGCTCCTCTCTCCATGGGATTCTCCAGGCAAGAATACTGGAGTGGGGTGCCATTTCCTTCTCCAGGGGATCTTTCCAACCCAGGGATCGAACCCGGGTTTCCTGCATTGGAGGCACACGCTTTAACCTCTGAGCCACCAGGGAATCCGTTTGGCATGTGAGTATCTGTTAAATTATTTCTGTGACTTTTGTGTGTGTGTGTCTGAAAACTCTTCGGAACGGTGTCTAGGCAGCATTCATGGCTAAATCCATCCACTTGATAAATTGTAAGAAATTGGAATAGAGGACTCTCCATCTCCATCTATCTGGCTCCCTTATTTTAGAAGACAGGAAAAACAGCGAGGCTAAAGCAGGTTTGAAATGAAGAATCATCTGACTCTGTTCTGGCACAGGTTTTGCCCATTATAGCTGAGGACCAGATACTTGGGAAATAAATGGGAAGTGCCCTCAGCGAGGGCTCCTTTGTTGGGCATCACTTTATCATCAGTTAACCAGGAGGTGCATGGGCCCAGGCCTGAGACTCCCCGTCCTGTCCCCCTGCTAGTCCAGCGTGGCTTTCACAGGACAGCACACAACTGTCACCTGAGGACTTGCTAAAAATGCAGTTTGCTTGGCTCTGCTGCCAAAGACACTCGTGGGGTGGGTGGGGGATGGGTGGGCATGGGCATGGGTTATTTCTACCGGCCACCATGTTGCTGGGGCCGTGGCCTACAGAACAACAGCTTCGGCCTCTTGGCCACATTTGCTAAGTACCCGCCTGCTTTCCTCTTCTTTGGAAAAAAAAAAAACACCACGTCTTAAAAGGAGGCCTGGCTTACTGCTGGTGAACATGAGACCTTAGAAACCAGGGCAAGTCTCATCATCCGGCCTCGTGGAAAAAAAATATGGAATAGTCGCCAAAACGAAAGTAGATTATATACCTAGTTAGAAATGGAAGCGGCAAGTTTCCACTGTAAGTGCCAGGGTGGCGGTCATGTGGTAAGATAACGCTTGAAAGACAGGAGTCTGGTCCCCGCCCCCTCTTCTTGATGGCCGGAGGGAGAACGCAGGAAGAAACTGGCTGGGAAAGTTCCTGCTGATTTCTTCACAGCGGGGTACTGCCTTCTTATCCCTTATTCAGGTTTGCAAAGTGCTCTCAGCCTCTCTGATAAAAAAGGGACAGAATATTGGCAGCATGTTCATTATTATTACATCATAGGAGAGGCCCAGCATGACTATGAAGATGGCCACTGACACCCAAAGGCAGAACTTGCCAGCAGGATGGATGGGCAGACAGAGAGAACAGATGTGTGGCCAGAACCCCAAAATGACGTAAACTAAGCCTTACGTGACACATCCTCCACCCTCCGAGTCACACTCCCTCTCCAAAGCCTCAGACAGGGGCTGTAACCAGCCGCTGTGGCCTGTGGCATCGGGCACCTTGGAGGTTGCTGAGTTTTGGGGGAGGCTGCTGAAATGACTCGTGTGGGAAACCCAGCAACTGGAAAGCCAGGGCACAGGCAGCGACCCACGCTGAGCCAGGCAGGTCCATCTACCCGGGCTTGGACACTTGAGTAAGTGAAGCAAAGCGTCAGGGGTGAGTGGCCTGCTTTTCAGGTAATGCCTGTGATGGCAGCAGCGCTGCGGCTGTGTCCAGAGGGTGCCCAGGCAGCACGGTCCCAGCCAGGATCTGGGTCATGATGCTGACTGAGGTCTGCTGTGGGCCGCCCGTGTCCCCACAGTCTACATTCCTCTCTGTGGCTCTCCGTGAGCCACCCAGGGTCCTTCCAGTTCTTTTTATTTTCCCTACTTGAGTCAGCCGATTTGGTGTCCATCTTTCACATCTAAGAACCCTAGTGAATTCACCCAATGCTTCAGAGACAGGAAGAGTTCCAGGTAAAGAAAAAGTGAAAAAAGGGAATGTGTTAGTTGTCAGTCGTGTCTGACTCTTTATGACCCCATGGATTGTAGTCCGCCAGGCTCTACGGTCCATGGAATTCTCCAAGCAAGGATACTCGAGTGGGTAACCCAGCCAAGGAATTCAGGTCTCCTGCATTGCAGGCAGATTCTTCACCATCTGAGCCACCAGGGAAGCCCCCAGGAAAAGGAAACTACCTATTTAAAAAACAGTCACCATAACTCACCCCAGAGATGATAAAGTCAGGCGCTTCAAAGCCTCATTTCTTATTCGTGATGAATACATGCCAAGGATCTCTACACATCTACGAAGTGCTGTGAAGACCTTGACTCAGCGCTTCCTATTCTCGGATCTTATCTCCAGAAACATTCCCACCGGATGATGCTAGTGGTTGGGCCTGAGCTACACTAGCATCATGGTGACACCATTGTCCGGAGCCTGATGGAGGAGAGAGGCTGGACAGAGGGGTGGGAATGGAGGACATCATTTCGGAGAAGTCAAGTTTGAGATGCCCCTGAAGTCTCTGAAGGAGGTACTAAACGGGTACTTGGACGAGTGTGAGGGTCTGGACGTTAGGTGTATTCAAACGAAGGAATAGATTTGGATGTTATCAGTAAATGGATGGGGTTTCAAGCTATGGATGAAAATACCTAGAAAAAGAAACAGATGGACACGAACGAGAAGGAATATGTAGAGGCCAGGGAGGAGTGACCAGGCAAAGGAGACTGATGGGAAGTGTCTGGTGGGATAGGAGCAAGCACCGAAGGCTGCTGGGTCAGGCCAACAAGAGACGGGGGCCGCCCAGGTGGCGCGAGTGGTGAAGAGCCCGCCTGCCAGTGCAGGAGGCCTGAGAGACGCGGGTTTTATCCCTGGGTAAAGAAGATCCCTTGGAAAAGGGGATGGCACCCCACTCTTGCAGGAAGGAGGACCCCTTCCAGGGCCCAAAACTGGGCTCTTGTCTAACACTCGGAAATAAATTGTCCGAGGAGACACATGCGGACAAAGCAAGAGATTTTATTGGGAAAGGGCATCCAGGTGGAGAGCGGTAGGGTAAGGAAACCCAAGAGGACTGCTCTGCTGCGTGGCTCACAATGTTGGGTTTTATGGTGATAGGATTAGTTTCCGGGTGGTCTTTTGACCAATCATTGTAATTCAGTCTTTACTGGTGGCGCATGCATCACTCAGCCAAGACGGATGCTAGCGAGAGGGATTCTGGGAAGTGGACGGACACGCAGTGTCTCCTTTAGACCTTTTTCTGGTTGGTGGTGGCTTATGAGTTCCATATTCCTTATCAGGATCTCCTGTCGTAAAACAGCTCATTCAGATGGTTACTATGGTGCCTGGCCAGGGTGGGCGGCCTCAATCAGTGTGCTTCCCCTAACAACTCCAGTATTCTTGCCTGGAGAATCCCATGGACAGAGGAGTCTGGCGTCCATGGGGTCACAAAGAGTTGGACATGACTGAAGCGACTTAGCACACAACAAGAGATGAGAGTGATTCAAGGAAAGGAAGCGGGCAGCTGTGTTTGTACCTCCCAGGATTAGTTATATTAGATGAAGTTGCATTTGACAACATGGAAATCACTGATGACCTTGATGAGAGGCGTTTCAAGGGAGGGATGGAGCCAGAATCCAGACTGAAGAGGACTGAAGACCTACCTACTCAATGGTCGGTGATGACGCAGAGGTAACAGTATGTCGTAGACAACTTGGTGGAGAAGGAGACCATAGACTTTGCTATGAAGGGGAGCAGAGAAAGGGGGGAAAGCTGAGGGCTTGAGGAGTCAAGGAGAGTCCACATCTGCACGTTAGTGAGAACGAGCTAGGAGGGAAGAGATTGATGGAATGAGAGAGAGGGAACGCAGGAAGGACGACCCGCTTCACCAGCAAGCATGCGGTGTTGCTGCGCGCTGGGCGCTGTTCTGGGCCCAGGTCACAGAGCGCTGAGCTCTGAGGTGAGTTCAGGCGAAGGGTGGCCTTTGACAGGTGGGAGACAGGTGTAGTTGTGGATGCATTTGCAGAGTTGGGGATGGGGGGAGAACTGGGCTCTATCTGACAGCTAAGGATGGAGCAGGTCATGAGCTGACACTGAAGGTGGGCAGGAGGTCATGTGGGGGCCATGGAGAGAGAGGGGAGGTGTGCTCCCAGCTCCTGGGGAAAGTGGACTCTACAAAAACTGACGGGGCAGCCAAGTCGTGCCCACGCGAGGTGTGGGGTCATGAATTCACAGTGAAAACAGTCAGCTTGGTGGGTCGTGTGATTGCTTTTCCCGTCAGGGTCAGTTGCTCAAGAGCAAGCAGGCTGTTCAGTTGCTCAGTCGAGTCTGACTCTTTGCGACCCCATGGACTGCAGCACGCCAGGCTTCCCTGTCCTTCACCATCTCCTGGAGTTTGCTCAAACTCATGTCCATTGAGTTGGTGATAACATCCACCTGTCTTATTCTCTGTCTTCCTCTTCTCCTCCTGCCCTCAATCTTTCCCAGCATCAGGGTCTTTTCTAGTGAAAAGGCAGGCAGGTGGAAGGTCAACATTTAAATCAGTCAGGGGTGGGCTTTTGCCACAAGAGAATGGCTTAGAGAAGAGATGAGCACAGGAGTGGAGGAGGTCTCCTGGCAAGAGGCCGGACTGATGGAGCCTGTCATCTGAGCGGGTAAGGAGGACACTGATGAAGGAGGCAGAGGATAGACAAAGGTAGACAAAGGTGGGGCCCTCAGTGAGAACAAGCTCTTGGGGTGGGGTCCTCGGGCTGGTAGGAGAGCTGGGCAGATGGGAGCTGGGGGCTGGGGCGGAGGTCTGGAGACTGATGTCTTAGAGGGGGAGGCGTGCTCCTTGTGACAGGTCTGTGGTGTGGCCGTGACACGGGAGGGGTTGAGTGGGGATGGGATGAGGTTAAATGGTAACCCTCAGAAGACGCTTCCCAGGTGGCGCTGGGAAGAACCTGCCTGCTAGTGCAGGAGACCTAAGAGATGCGGGTTCGGTCCCTGGGTGGGGAAGATCCCCTGGAGGAGGGCACGGCAACCCACTCCAGCATTCTCACCTGGAGAATTCCATGAACAGAGGAGCTTGGCGGGCTACAGCCCATGAGGTCACAAAGAGTCGGACATGACTGAGCAACTCACACTCAGAAGATATGTTCATGCCCTGGAAACTGTGACTGTGACCTAATTCTGAAAGTCTCTGCAGATGGAACTTGGTTAAGGATCCTGAATCATCCTAGTGGGCCGTGAACCCATGACGTGTGCCAATACCAGAAAAAAGAGAGGAGACGGACGCACAGGTGGAGCCATGGGAAGAGACGGACGCGTAGGTACAGCCGCAGAGCAGAGGAGCCGCCGGAGCCTGGAAGGGGAAGGAAGGTCCCCCCAGAGCCCTTGGGGAGACCGTGGCCCTGTCCGTACCTTGATTTGGGACTCTGGTTTCTGGAACTGCGAGAGAATCAGTTTGTGTTTAACTCGTTACAATAGGAGACTAACAGAGGACTTAGCCGCCATGGTGCTGGTTGGCTCCTCAACCTGGTTGTAAAAGTCGCTGAGGATGATGACAGGGTAAAAGCTGAGGGGCAGTCACTGAGTCAGGGCTAGAATTATTCATGAAGAGGGGGAATGTCAGAGGCCGGTAAAGACAAAAAGGAGAGGCGGCCGTGATGCCCCAGCGTGGTGTTGCTGTTCAGGCATTCAGTCGTGTGTAGCCTGCCAGGCTCCTCTGTCCATGAAATCCTCCACGCAAGAACACTGGGGTGGATAGCCATTCCCTTCTCCAGGGGATCTTCCCTATGGATCTAACCTGTGTCTCCTGCATTGGCAGTGAATGTGTTACTGTAGGGTCATCAGGGAAGCAACTGCATGGCACACCTTGAAATAAATTTTTTTTTTTTTTTTAAAGAGAGAGAGAAATAACTTGGAAATGACAATGGGGAAGGGCTCCCGGGGAGGCGATGTCCTGGGGGACAGCCTGGTTTCAGGCAACACAGAGATGGCGGGAACACTGAGAGGAGGGTGTTATAGGTGTGGAATCTGCCAGTCACAGCGAGGCTGGGATGTGGTAAGAGGGGCAATGGGTCCATTGAGGGGGCCATAGAGAGAGGAAGAGGGACAGGTCGGGGACCACTGCCCAGAGGCCTGGACTTCTCCCAGGACTGGATGTGAGGCCTGAGCGGGTGCTGGGGTGGGCCAGGGGCTTGTGCGTCTGAGTACCTCCCCCTGGGCCCTCTCGAGCATGGAGCTGGCTACGTGGCTTCTCAGACCTTTCCTAAGGGCAAAGCTGAAGTGTTCGGGCTTGTTTGTCTAGATCAATATCCAGATTATATGTCAAGATTTATATTGAGGTATATCTGACAGTGAGAGGTCTGCTAAATAAATTATGGTATGTTCCTACAATGGAAAGTTCTGTGGCCATTACAATGGAGTTGAAGAAAATAGAAGAAAACAGTAAGTAGTTAAGTGCAAAAATTGGGTCACAAAACAAACAATATGACCCCAGTTTGGCAAACAAACAAACAAAAGTTTATCTCCAAGTGTATGTAGGCCTGGAAGGAGGTACATGGAAACAGTAACAGCAGTCTTCTGGGATAGGAGTGTGAGTCTTTCTCTCTTCCTACTTTGTTTTCCAAAACTGACAATGAATATTTATCACTTTCGTGATCCGAGGGAGAAAAGAATGAACATTTGTCCTAATAGCATGTTCAAAAAATTTCTTTTTGCTCTCTCTCTGAGAGGAGTATTTTAGAAATTTTTCCAAAAAAAAAGAAATGTCCCTGGTTCCTTTGGCTCACAGTGAACGTGAGACTTCTTCTGGTCGTAGCTACCCACTCCCGCCTCGTGCCCTTTCCACCGAGCCCACTTCCCTTCCACATGCATCAGGGGCTCCTGGAACTTGACCCTGAGCCAGCCCTCCAGCACGGGATCAGCGGGCCTGGAGTTGGGCTGGCCACAGTGTTCTGGATCTGTGGGCCCTTTCTACGGTGCTCCAGTGCTACGGTGCTCGGACACGACCTGTTCCCATCTGAATGTAACACCCACCGCCCGTGCAGTCAATGCTTTTTCCTCTAAGGCTTGCCCTCCCTCAGCTGGTGGCTTTGAGGGAGGCAGGCCCCTCACCCTTCGCACCCCTGATGGTAGCCCTGGCTGCTTCCAATTTGGGGCAGTGACTATCCTGGGCTCCCCTCCGCCAGCTCCCCTGTCCCGACCCCGGGCCTCACAGGCCCTTTCTGGCACAGCTTCTGCCCTTGGGACTCAGCCAGTGTCAACTCTTCTTGGGTTTGGGCTTAGCCTCTGACTCATTCTGTTTCACCGCCCCAGCGAGATGCTGCCACCTCCCTTGGACCCCTTGGGAGGATCCCTCTTGCCTCCGCCCTGGTTGGATCTTTGAAATCCAGGAGGAGAGGAAGGTCTGGACAGACCTCTTTCTTTGTGTTGCCATTAATTTGCATTTGGTTCAAACTGGCCCATCTGTTAAGAATTTTTATTTAATTCCGTTTCAAGCCCTTTACAAATACGGCTGCATGTCGTCTCTGCCCCCTTAGATAACATTGATGGGCTTGGTGAATGAGCTCAGAACAGAGGTGCAGGACTCCAGAAAATTCCCACAGGACACAGTAATGAACCCATATGATATCAGTGACTCAGGCCTCATTTTTCTACAAGTGGGCGAGGTCAAGGTTAAAGACGTTGCTGAAATCCCCGCAGATAAACCTCAGCACTTCCCTGGTCTGCAGGCCATGGTTCTTCCTTAGTCCCTGCGCTGCTGAAGAAGGTGGAGCCTCACCCTTCCGTCTACGGAGTGAGGAGGTGGTAGGTAATTCTGGTCTCAGGCTTCAGTGAAAGCGCTCCGTGGCTCCTGATTTACGAGTATCACCCGATGGTGGTGACTGACAGCTGAAACCTACGGAGACAAGGCTGACAGGCTGGCGTGACTTGTTTTTGGTGATCTGTGCCCCTCCCAGCAATCACGACTTCTAAATGCTCACAAATCACCCACTGAATAATCTGTTCTAGGATGTTGCTAGGAATCTATTTTAAATTATACTCAGTGATCCATAGCTCATAAAAGGATCCTCTTCCCACTTTTCGAAGTTGAAGTAAACCTGTGTACCCTGGTGGGTCACTGACATGGAGGACTTTCCAGGTAATGTGCAGAACTCCAAAGCATCAGTAAGTAAAAGATAAAAGCCCAGCAGAAAAACTGGCCAAGGGCACAGAGGAACAATCGATGAGAGAGGAAACCTAAACACCAAAGATACTCCACCTCACTTGCAAGCAGGGAAATGCAAATTAAAATCATGGTGAGAAACCATTTCTCACGCATTATGTCAGGACACGGAGGCTGGGAACTTCTCACACTGCAGTGCGGTGGGGTTGGGTGGCTCTGGAGAGCAGCTGGCCACATCTAGGGAGGCTGGAGGGGTGCAGGCTTAACTGACCCCCCTTCCGCCCAGCAAGACGGAGCCTCGGTGTAAACCCCAGGTCAGTTCTTGCTCACACGCCTGAGGAGATGCGGACCCAAATGTTCACAGCAGCATTGTTTACTAGGAGAAGAAGTTCAAACAACTTAAATGTCCATCAATAAACGGACTTTAAAATCGTGGTATATTGATACAGTGGAATTCTACTCTGCAGTGAAAATGAACGGACGCGTGAGGGTGTACAAGGAAGGCGCCTAAGCCCTGGAGATGCCCGACATATCTTTCTCAAGCTAAGTGATGGTTGGTGTTGCTGTTTAGTCACTAAGGTGTGTCTGAGTCTTTTGAGACCCCCTGGACTATGCCCACCAGGCTTCTCTGTCCCCGGGCTTTCCCAGGCAAGGATACTGGAGTACGTTGCCATTTTCTTCTCCAGAGGATCTTCCCAACCCCGGGGTTGATTGGCAGGCAGATTCTTTACCACTGAACCCCCATGGAAGCCCAATACAATCACTTTGTAAAAAATACCTTGAGCTGTACCTTTAAGATTTGTGGAAAAAAAAAAAAGTGTACCAAGTATGAATGAGCGTGAACGACACGTATCTGTGTAGACTGATCTGAAAAACAGCGCGAGAGAAACACATCACTGCAGGCTGCATACAGGGCCTAAAGCTTGCGGAACAATGGGGTGAGTTGTTTATGGATACACACAGCGCTGGCGAAAGCATAGAGACGCAAACACGCCGTGTGCAGAGACTCAGGGAGCAGGTTCAGAGGGGCACGTGCAACAACGCGCCTGTAAACATTTGTGTCTTAAGCTCGGTGATGGGCACACAGGTATATTACTGTTACTTATATTTAATAACACCAATTATATTATTGTTACTTATATTTTTGTATAAGTAAAATATTTTGTTTAAAACTTTGTACTAAAAAGTTAGGACACATTATGTCTGTCTCCAGTTTTCTGGCTCCCTCCCTTTCTCCAGGATTCTCCCTGCAGCTGCTGCTGCTGCTGAGTCGCGTCAGTCGTGTCCGACCCTGTGCGACCCCAGAGATGGCAGCCCACCAGGCTCCCCCGTCCCCGGGATTCTCCAGGCAAGAACACTGGAGTGGGTTGCCATTGCCGTCTCCAATGCACGAAAGTGAAAAGTGAAAGTGAAGTCGCTCAGTCGTGTCAGACTCCTAGCAACCCCATGGACTGCAGCCCACCAGGCTCCTCCGTCCATGGGATTTGCCAGGCAAGAGTACTGGAGTGGAGTGCCAGTGCCTTCTCCAAAAGCTGAGAGTCCTGTCTGCATGTTTTTCTCCTGCTGACGGGAGTCAGTGCTGAGAACTCTGGAACCAGGCCGCCTGGGCTCAAATCCCAGCTCTGCCATTTGCTGGCTGAGGGACCTTGAGTGAGTGATTGAACCTCTCTGTGCCTCAGTTTACTCATCTGTAAAATGGGGATTGTAACAACACCCATCTAACAGGGTTACTGGTAGAGTAACTTGAGAGTTGGGCCTGACGATGGTCTGTGCTGTGTGCTCTAGTTGTTCTGTGCTCGCCAGGCCAGAGGGCTGCTAATCTCCACGCTTGCTGTGCTGGCCCACCATTTCCAGCCCCCCTGTTTGTGGAAGGCACTATAATCAAATAAGCAGGGCGTTCCCACATCCTGACTGCTTTCTTTGGTCCCTCTTGGGTGAAGGCTGGTTCCTCCTCCTTTCCCTTTCTTGGTCTGCCCTTCCCGCTAAACCCCATTGCTTTCCCCTTAGCCATCTTCTCAAGCGTGAGGACCATCTGGGCCTGCCTCCCCGACCTGCTGCTTCAGTGACCATTAACTATTATGTTGGGTCCAGTCGACGCGGTGGTGTAAAATATTTGAAACAGTTGCCTATGCTTATAAACAGGAATGCTCCCATTAAAGTCTGGACCCCTAACTTCTGTTGAAAACTGGGGCGATCTAGCCACACTGGGCTTTCTCACATCCCCGCGTGGCGACCACCAGTCTGGGCAGAGGGCCAGCCCAGCGAGCTGCACAGCCCTCTGACTGCCGTCCCCAGTGCCACCCGCAGAGGACAGAGGTGCCCCGGGCAGGGGGGCACAAGGGGCCCTGAGCTGCACCCTGGCTCTGCCCAGCTCTGAAGCGGGGTGCCTTCTCCAGAAGATGGGTCCCCTGTTCCTAAATGGCAGAGATGTTACAGAGGCTTGAGAGCTCCCTGCTCAGGGAGGGGCAAGACAGAACTCCCTGCTCTGTGCCCTGGCTTGTTCTGGCCTGTTGAGTTGGCACGCGCCCCTGAGGCTAGCAATCCCAAGCCCTCCTTATGGGACCATTCTCTTCTGAGTTCCTGAGCTCGTCTTCAACATTTGAGCCCCAGGAAAGTGTATCTACCCTTTGCGGTCCTGTGAGAAAGCACTCAGAGGTGACTTCCTTACGGAGAAAACATTTCACTGAATTTGAAGCATCCCCTGGAAGCGTGGATTCTCTGTGACAAGTATAGGTTGGCACCCGTGCCTCACTTCGGCGTCCAGCGCCTGGGTAGCCACTACTAGTCAATCTTAGATCAGCCACCCTGGTGCGTGGAGGAGGTGGGGGCTGTGGGCGCTGGGGGACAGACAGAGCAGAGCAGAAGGGCAAGGCATCAGTGTCCCTTGTGAGGGTGGCGGGGCTGAAGGCCCCTGAGATATTCGCAGCTTCTGGAATTTCTCCAGAATGCATATGTCTGACCCGCATCTATTTTCTTTTTTGTTTGGTGATTTGCCAATAATAAGACATAAGCTTAAGGGAATAAATACAGGTTTGTGGGAGCTACGAGACAAAAGTGTAGCTTTAAGGCTGTCTACTCAGTAAGTGATTTGGGGAGGGGGGAGCCAGAGGGATGGAGTCTGCAGCTCTGACAGCTGACAAAGAGGCAAATCCCACCAGATCCCAGGGCTCCTGACAGCAGGGGGCGTGGGCCTGGGTCCCAGAACAGGACCCTGGGGCAGAAACAGCAGGCCGGGGGGCTGCTAGAGACACCGGCTCTCTCTCCAACAGTAGGTTCCTTCATACTTCTCTGCTTGGGAGTTTATTTCTGAGACGGTCTCTTTTTCCCTTGACTTTTTTCAGAATCTCAGATCGCGAAATCTACCATTCTAAAGTCAGAAATCTTTAACCAAAATATCAAGCAGACCTCTACTTGACTGCTGCTCTGTTATTTATTCTAAGACCACGTCTGGGGTAGTAGGGCATCAGGGCAGCAGCCCCTGCCCCTCCTCCCCACCCCCGCCATCCCTGCCAGAGTCATCAATGCTTTTCTCCTTTGGCCCAAATTAGCTGCAGAGCAGAGCTCTCTCCACGGCCTCTGGGAGTCACTGCTGGGTGAAAACAGTTTTAACTGGGACTCTGTAAATTGGAGGAGGAGGAGATTGGGGCATGACTCACGAGCAGCTTGAGGTAGCAGACATCCTCAAGTCTTTTTTACTTTCAAGTTTCAGATTTAGGGTTTTTGTGCCTTTCTTTCAAAGACAGAGCTGCAAACCCAGTTATCAGACTCCTGCTCAGGACAGAACCCACAGTAACGGGCGTGGAGGGGCGTGGAGGGGCGTGGAGCAGCGGGCTGAGGGGAGCTGTTTAACTTGCTCACGTTGTTTGCCCTGGTGCGGGTAAAGCCCGCAGCACCGGTCACTGCCTGCTGTTTCAGGAAGACATTAAAGAGAAAAAGTGCTCTTTTTTCTTTTTTTAAAATTAAAATATCGGTAGAAGAAAAGTCGCTAATGTAGAAACTAAAGGCAAAGCGAGGCTAATGATATTTATTCTCCTTAGTGAACAGACACAAAACTTGGACGAAAAGCAGTTGTGAGCTCTTACAGCCCAGACCTCGTTTCACACGAGGCCGTTCTAGAACGGAAAAGCAACGCATTGAAGCTCTTTGTGTGCGGTGGACGGAGGGTCAGGTCCCCCAACAATCTTGTGGAAGTGATACCCCTCGTGGGATGGTGTCAGGCGGTGGAGTCTTTGGGAGGAGATTAGGATTCGATGAGGTGGAGGGTGGAGCCCTCCTAAATGGGGTCAGTGCCCTCATGAGAGTCAGGGAGAGCCTCCCAAATACAGAGCTGCTCCCACAGACCTGTACTGACGCCCAGAGGGTTATGGCTTCCTACTCTGCTTTCTACCGTGTGAGGAGACAATGAAAAGCAGGCATAACTCAACCCATTCTGATTAATGTAGAAAATGATACAGTTGCCCCTCAGTATCCACAGGTGGATCTCTGTGGCTACCAGAGGACGAGGGTGCTGGAGTTTGCTATGCAACATGGCTGGAGCCCGAGCAGCCATCTTGAAACAAGGAGGTGGAAGCTTCTTGTCGAGGGTGATGGGGGAGCAAGAAAGAAGTCTGGATCCCTGAAGCCTTCTCCTAGGCGTAGACTGCCTACCTTTGGTCTTCCTTACCTGGGACAACCGCTATTAAGGATTTTAGCCTAAACTGATAGACCCTTCTTTCCACAATTGTAATCAGTTTTGTTTGCATCTGAATCGTCACAGGGTCTTTTCCCGACAAGACGTTCTTTGCCTCCAAATGCACCTAAGTCAATCAACTTTGCTTTTCCCACTAAGAGAAAGCAAAGACAGTGTATGTCAGGGGAATGTTCCGGTTCTGCCTTAAATTAAAACAGAACTGAAATATACAGAAGTTGTTTATAGACACCTTGGAAGCCACGCCTGTGGTCTCTCTGTCGCCCACTGGGTGGCTCACTTGAGCTGCCTTGCTGTGCTGCTTGCTTTCCAGAGGGAAAGGCTGAATTCAGAGCGCGTGCAGTGGCTGCTCCGAGGTGGCTGGCGATCACGTGTCCGCTGCTCTCGTGTCCCAGCATCCTGCATTCCCAGCTTACGTGGTAATTGGAAGGGGGCCTCATCTAAGGCGTATTTTGCATGTGCTGGAATCCTTACAGCGGACATGGCATCTCTACTGTCTGCCTTGTACCCAAATTTCTACTTGATGGCAGAGGGATGACACAGGCCTCTGAGGTGGTCTTCTTGGCAACCCCAAGTCCCAGGAAACCTTGCTGGAGCAGCCCTGAGGGGCCAGCTGTCCCCAGATTTCAGCTCTGAAATGTTGTGGATGCCTCTGCCCAGGTGCTGTTTAGTGGGGCACCAATGCCAGATGTTGGCAGAGGGGATCCTGGCTATTTTCATCGGATGACTTTAAAATTTTCCTGTTGGCCGATGTGGAACAGCTACAATGAAAACATGTTCCACCAACCGACTCAGCAAGCTTATCAGGTTTGTCAGTGACTGGCTGTGTGTCAGCCTCCCAAGTTCACGCCTGTGTGTGGAGAGGGGACATGGCCCCCGCTGGTAGAGGAGAACTGCTCTGGAACAAGCGTTACTGCTCACACCGTCTCGGGAGCCTCCTCCAAGTGTCCTGAGACATCTTAGGCGGACTGGCCCCATTTGGGAGGCCTTCCCCCAACTGCAAGTTGTGAGTCAGTTCAGACGAGCTGACCTCTGAAGTTGGAAGGTTTATTTTGGAAGCACTGATTTCATTTCTGTTCCAGTTATAAAGAGGATTCCCTGGTGGCTCAAGCAGTAAAGAATCTGCCGGCAGTAGGGAGACACAGGTTCGATCCCTGAGTCGGGAAGATCCCCTGGGGAAGGAAATAGCAACCCACTCTAGTATTCTTGCCTGGATAATTTCATGGACAGAGGAGCTTGGTTGGCTACAGTCCATGGGGTCGCAAAGAATCAGACATGACTGAACGACCAACACTTTCACTTTTCTTTCCAGCTGTAAATAGTAAGACTAAAGCATATAGCTGAGGATTCAGACAAGACATGTCTTTCAAAAACCTAGTGATGAAATAGCTTAATGCAATACTAAGTTTCTTAACAGGATGTATAAAAAATGTGAAATCATTGAAGAAAAGCTGTAAGTTAGCATATAAATACTGTACGCATTTACTGAAGTGTGTTTACGCCAGTAGATGGCTATTTTAATGCAATTCCAGCACATTTTATGTAAGATAATCATCATAAAAGGCAACGGCAATGCAGGGGCATTCAAAATGAGAAACTGTGCGTTTTTAAAGAATGAAGTTATTCTCCTTTAGGGGCCTTCCGAGAGAAAAGCAAATGTAGGAACATAGGAGCCTCAGCTGAACAGTCAGCTGCTGAGTTAGAATTTGCAAGTCAAAACTTACTTGCATCTAGCTCTCAGAATAGAGAAGAATGTCATGGAAGATTGCTTAGAGGAGAAACATTTAAGTTCATTAGGAATTTCTTTGAGTAAACCAGGAGAAAGAAAGAAAGCAAAGTGAGGAAACAAAGTAAGAGGAAAGTAAATGTGCAGAGAAGGTCAGCTCAGTTCAGTCGCTCAGTCGTGTCCGACTCTTTGCGACCCCATAAACCGCAGCACGCCAGGCCTCTCTGTCCATCACCAACTCCTGGAGTCCACCCAAACCCATGTCCATTGAATCGGTGATGCCATCCAACCATCTCATCCTCTGTCAACCCCTTCTCCCGCCTTCAATCTTTCCCAGCATCAGAGTCTTTTCCAATGAGTCAGCTCTTCACATCAGGTGGTCAAAGGATTGGAGTTTCAGCTTCAACATCAGTCCTTCCAATGAACACCCAGGGCTGATCTCCTTTGGGATAGACTGGTTGGACATCCTTGCAGACCAAGGGACTCTCAAGAGTCTTCTCCAACACCACAGTTCAAAAGCATCAGTTCTTCGGCGCTCAGCTTTCTTTATAGTCCAACTCTCACATCCATACATGACCACTGGAAAAACCACAGCCTTGACTAGAGCAGTTCTCATAAACGTGTGTGTGGGTAACCCAGTGAGCGAGGTAATGGGAGGAGGCCTAGGTGCTCAGCATTAGGATGGAGACAAAATATGCATCAGATGAGGTCCCCGCCCAGACACTGTGCAGCTGGAAAAGATCCTGTTAGGAATAGACACTCATCTAGAAAGCACTTTCTTTCCTTTCCTCATTGAATTTAACTGAAATATATAGCAAAAGTCACAGCGATTTTGTGTAAACAGAAACACCAGGATTACCTGGGGCAGAAGTGAAAGTGGACGTTCCCAGAAGCCATCCCCCTTTGCCTCCCCTTAGACACCAGGACGCCTGCCTTCCTCACCCCTCACTGCCGCTGGTGACAGTCAGGTTTTGTCATCAGCGGCTCAGTTTACATTGATGGTGTTGTTGAGTCACCAAGTCGCGTCTTACTCTTTGCAGCCCCATAGATGGCAGCATACCAGGCTCTCCCGTCCTCCACTGTCTCCTGGTTTGGCTCAGGTTCATGTCCATTGAGTCGCTGATGCTGTCTAACCATCTCAGCCTTGCTGCCCCTCTTCTCCTTTGGCCTTCAGTCTTTCCCAGCACGGGGGCAGTTCTCATCAGGTGGTCAAATTTTGGAGCTTCAGCTTCAGGCCTTCCAATGAATATTCAGCGTTGATCTCCTTTAGGATGGACTGGTTGGACCTCCTTGCAGTCCAAGGGCCTCTCAAGAGTCTCCTCCAGCACGAGTTTACCTTGGGAAATGTCTGCTGGTGTTTCTCAGCACCCCTCAGGCTCCCTACCGCAGCTGTTTTTGGATGGTGTTCACGGGGTGAGCATCTCACCGGAACTCTGGTGCCTTCCCGTTGCCCATGCTTCCTCAGAGCCCTCCTGCTCTGGGACCTGCCCTCTGAGCCTCCCCTCTCGGGCTTCCTATGTGCTCTTGGTCTCAGTCCCTCAGAATCTACCCTTCACCCCAAGTCTTGCTGCTTGTTGTGCCTTTGAGCAAGCTCTCCTCCTGCCAGCCGTGCCCCCCTCCCTCTGCTCCCCACATCTACTAATATCTTGGCCTCACACTTGGTTTCGAGGAGTCCACAAGACGCATCCCTCACTTCAAAGCACCCTCCCGTGGGTGCCCTCCGTGTCGTGGGTGCATCTCTTTCAGGGTGTTTATCTTGCTGTGTGATTAATGGGGGCTTCTGTCTCATAGGAGCAGGTTACCGATACAGACTGTGAGATCCCAGTGCGCGGGACTGTGCATCACTCATTGCATCTGGCACAGTGCCTGGCACAAATAGTATACCTGATAAATAATCATTGATTAAGTGAGTGGATCCGTGAACGAACAAACCAGAGCTGGTGTCTGCTGCAAACCAAGACACTGATACCCTCTGCTTTTCCTCCTCGGAGAGTCTCCCATTTCACCCTCCGTTCCCACCTTGCCCTCCCTGACTCTCCACAGGCACCAGCGCTGTGAACAGGCCCCTGAGAACACACCGAAGGCAGGGAAAGGGGCAGGACATTCGAGGAAGGTGCACTGGTCTGTTTCACCATCCACTGCCAGTTAAGTTCCATCTCTGATCACATCAAGTATGAGTGTGAGCAGCAACAAGATTTGGAGCAGAAAGTCGCATAGACTGGGAAAGAAGAGGGAGGAAAAAACCTGTTTTGGGGGTAGTACATACAGTGGACATACAGTCCCCGTCAGACGAGGTTATAAAGAACCTCTTCAAATTGAAAGACATACTGCTGAATATGGGCTTCCCAGGTGGTGCTCGTGGTAAAGAACCCACCTGCCAACGCAGGAGACGTGGGAGACACATGCCCGACCCCTGGGTCAGGAAGATCCCCTGGAGAAGGGCATGGCAACCCACTACAGTATTCTCGCCTGGAGAATCCCGTGGTGGGCTACAGTCCATAGGGCTGCAAAGAGTCAGACATGACTGAAGCGACTTAGTATGCGCACACTGCTGAATATATTGTTGTTCAGTTGCTCAGTCATGTCTGGCTCATTGCTACCCCATGGACTGCAGCACACCAGGCTTCCCTGTCCATCACTGTCTCCCAGAGTTTGCTCAAACTCGTGTTCATTGAGTTGGTGATGCCATCCAACCATCTCATCTTCTGTTGCCTGCTTCTCCTCCTGCCTTCAATCTTTCCCAGCATCAGGCTCTTTTCTAATGAGTTGGCTGTTCCCCTCAGGGCCAAAGTATTGGCGCTTCAGCTTCAGCATCAGTCCTTCCAATGAATTTTCAGGGTCGATTGCCTTTAGGATTAACTTGTTTGATTTCTTTCCAGTCTAAGGGACTCTCAAGAGCACCGCAGTTCAATAGCATCAGTTCTTTGCTGCTCAGCCTCTTTACGGTTCAACTCTCACAGCTGTACATGACTACTGAAAAAAACCACAGCGTTGACTATACCGACCTCTGTCTGCAAAGTGATGTCTCTGCTTTTTAACACACTGCTTAGGTTTGTCAGAGCTTTTCATCCAAGGGGCAAGTGTCTTTTAATTTCATGGCTACAGTCACTGTCCACAGTAATTTTGGAGCCTAAGAAAATAAAGTCTGTCACTGTTTCCATTTTTTATCCCCATCAATTTGCCATGAAGTGATGGGACCAGATGCCATGATCTTTGTTTTTTCAGTGTTGAGTTTTAAGCCAGCTTCTTCACTCTCCTCTTTCACTTTCATCAAGAGGCTCTTCAGTTCTTCTTCGCTTTCTGCCATTAAGGTGGTGTCATCTGAGTATATACATAACAGAAAAAAGCAAACTTCCTATGCACATAGAAGCCATTGATGGTGTGTGTCTTTGTTCCCTCGGGCCCGTTTTCTGCGCTGCTTGCCCTGGGAGGCTGATGTATCCAGGCTGCACCCTGGGCCTCCCTGCCGTGGATCAGACCCGCAGGAGACGCCAAGATCAGAGAGAAGGAGTAGGAGAGGGGGGTTTCCTCTCTCCCCTCCATCCACTGGGCTCACTTGCCCTGTTTTCAACAGAGCTGCCAGACCGGCCATGGAAAGGACGAAGATGTCATGCTTATTTCGAGAAGGTGGCACCGCAGCAGTAAGTGAGCAGGCTTTGTAGACGTCACCAGTACAGGAATGAGGAGGCGGAGGAGTGATAGCTGTGGTGGTCCCAGCTCTGGGCCACCGAGACACAGCAAACTGGAGCTTGCTCTGCGTTCCTACCTCTACCATCGGAGACAGGAGGCGCCCCTGCTCCCAGGCTCTGTGCTCAGGCCCCTTTCCTTCTCTCCCCAACCCGCAGTTAACCCTTGCTGATGAATTCGAGCCTCGGAAGCAGCTGAAGGTCACTCCCTCTCTCCTTCCGCTCAGAGACCAAAGTCAAACGTTCTGTCTGAAAGTCAAATATCTGTGGCTGCTTTCTTCAGTGACCTTCGAGATTCTTCGTCTTCCTTCTTTCAGGTCAAGTAAGTGTTATTGATCATAGGGGAAATTATAAACACAGACAGATCGCTGCAAGAGAGCATGCTCTGAAGACATCTCTCTCTCTGAGGCTGGGGCAGTGCTAAGCAGTTCCACAGGCACTGGCTGATGTCACCTTAAAACCTGTGAGGTAGGGAGCATCGCTTCCCTCATTTCACTGATAAGAAACCTGATTACTGGAAAGTTACAAAACTTGCCCAAGGTTACATGGCTCCTGTCTGCCAAAGCTATATCCAGACACGCAGATGCCAGAACGCTTGTTCTTAACCACCCAACTCGACTACTGTGAGAGCTCTGACAACCCTGTGTCCACTCTGAGCCCGAGTTTCCCCCACTGAGAGTGAAGACGCAGGATTAAGTCATTGAAAAAACTGCATCCGGCTCCAAAATTTTCTCCGGAGGGGGCTGCTTTGCCTCTATTAACCACGAGGTGGCGCAAAGCCAACAATAGGATCTGGTTGCCAGGACTCCAGGGCCAAGACCTACTTGCCCCCTGAACCATCTCTGAGTGTGGCGTGGGAATGGAGTGGAAACTTGTTCCCAGGAGCAATCTGCAAAGGCACGCAACACCCACGTGGCAGAGCTAAGAGTTTAACCAGTTTGCCTGACTCCTCTGGGCACATTTCCATCAGCACTGCCGCTACTCTTAAGGGGACAGGCAAGAAGGGAGACTCGAGGGCCATGAGCTTGAGCAAACTCCAGGATATAGTGAAGGACAGGGAAGCCTGGTGTGCCTCAGTCCATGGGGTCACAAAGAGTGGACATGACTTAGTGACTGAACAACAAAGAAGGAAGGTCACTTAGCTCTTTTGAAGCAGTTTGAAGTTTTGTGCAGATGGCATGTTGGAATCAACCTTCCAAACGAATAAAGGTTGATGCATGCAATACCGAAGAGGATGTTCTCAATCAATGAAACAGGTTTGCTGCTAATTAAAAGAAAAGAGATCTAAAAGTTCAGTCCCTTAGTCGTGTCCGACTCTTTGCGACCCCATAGACTGCAGCACGCTAGGCTTCCCCGTCCATCACCAACTCCTGGAGCTTGCTCAAACTCATGTCTGCCCAGTCGGTGATGCCATCCAATCATCTCATCCTCTGTCATCCCCTTCTCCTCCCACCTTCAATCTTTCCTAGCCTCAGGGTCTTTTCTAATGAGTCAGTTCTTCGCATCAGGTGGCCAAAGTATTGGAGTTTCAGCTTCAGCATCAGTCCTTCCAATGAACACCCAGGACTGATCTCCTTTAGGATGGACTGGTTGGATCTCCTTGCTGTCCAAGGGACTCTCAAGAGTTTCTCCAACACCACACTTCAAAAGCATCAATTCTTTGGCACTCAGCTTTCTTTACAGCCCAACTCTCACATCCATACATGACCACTGCAAAAACCATAGCCTTGACGAGAAGGACTTTTGTTGGCGAAGTAATGTCTCTGCTTTTTAATATGCTGTCTAGATTGGTCATAGCTTTTCTTCCAAGGAGCAAATGTCTTTTAATTTCATGGCTGCAGTCACCATCTGCAGTGATTTTGGAGTAAAAAAAAAAAGTCTGTCCCTGTTTCCATTGTTTCCCCATCTATTTGCCATGAAGTGATGGGACCAGATGCCATGATCTTAGTTTTCTGAATGTTAATCTTTAAGCCAGCTTTTTCACTCTCTTCTTTCACTTTCATCAAGAGGCTCTTTAGTTCTTCTTTGCTTTCTGCCATAAGGGTGGTGTCATCTGCATATCTGAGGTTATTGATATTTTCCCTGGCCATCTTGATTCCAGCTTGTGCTTCTTCCAGCCTGGCATTTTACATGATGGACTCTGCATATAAGTTAAATAAGCAGGGTGACAATATACAGCCTTGACATACTCCTTTCCCTATTTGGAACCAGTCTGTTGTTCCATGTCCAGTTCTAACTGTTGCTTCTTGACCTGCATACAGATTTCTCAGGAGGCAGTTCAGGTGGTCTGATATTCCAGTCTCTTTCAGAATTTTCCACAGTTTGTTGTGATCTATGCAATCAAAAGCCTTGGCATAGCCAATAAAGCAGAAGTAGATGTTTCTCTGGAACTTTCTTGCTTTTTCTATGATCCAACAGATGTTGGCAATTTGATCATTGGTTTGATCTCTGCCTTTTCTAAATCCAGCTTGAACATCTGGAAGTTCATGGTTCACGTACTGTTGAAGCCTGGCTTGGAGAATTCTGAGCATTACCTTACTAGCGTGTGAGATGAGTGCAGTTGTGCGGTAGTCTGAGCATTCTTTGGCATTGCCCTTCTTTGGGACTGGAATGAAAACTGACCTTTTCCAGTCCTGTGGCTACTGTTGAGTTTTTCAAATTTGCTGGCGTATTGAGTACAACACTTTTACAGCATCATATTTGGGGATTTGAAGCGGCCTCCAATTGGAATTCCATCACCTCCACTAGCTTTGTTTGTAGAGATGCTTCCTAAGGCCCACTTGACTTCACATTCCAGGATGTCTGGCTCTAGGTGAGTGGTCACACAACCATGGTTATCTGGCTCATTGGGATCTTTTTTGTACTGTTCTTCTGTGTAGTCTTGCCACCTCTTCTTAATATCTTCTGCTTCTGTTAGGTCCATACCATTTCTGTCCTTTATTGTGCCTATCTTTGCATGAAATGTTCCCTTGGTATCTCCAATTTTCTTGAAAAGATCTTTCAGCTAATAGCACACTCAAATCCATTCTCAGAGATCCGCATGAGGCCCCTGCCCAGCACCCCCCTGTGCGTGAGTGATATGAAGTAGACTGTCATGGCTGACCGAGATGGAGACGTGGCTTGTGGTAGAGGCCCAGCCGGGAGCCCGCTGCCCGTGGGCGCAGATTTCGAGCCCGCAGATGGCGCCTGCTGCGTCGCGGAAGTGCGGAGGGTCTGGCCACGCTCCTCCCTGACATTCAGGCCTGGAGAAGCTACAGGAATTGTCCTCCGTGTGTCAGGTCTTCCTGGCTGCTGGGGTGCATGGCACCCTGGCCTGCGTTGTCTCCATGCTCTGAGATAAACCCTGGAGAGCGGGGCGTGGATACCTAGGGACTCAGGGAATGAAAGGGAGGAAATGGAGGGAAGGATTTTTCCTATTTTTTTGGCCATGCCACTAGGCATGCGGGATCTTCCCTGGCCAGGATCAGACCCATGCCCCTGCATCGGGAGTGTGGAGTCTCAACCAGGGAAGTCTGGGGATTCTTCCTTATTAATGCTCTGCCTGAGGCTCATGGGTGTGGTGGTGGTTTAGTCACTCGGTCGAGTCCAACTCTTGCGACCCCGTGGGCTGTAGCCCGCCAGGCTCCTCCGCCCATGGGATTCTCCACGCAAGAATACTGGAGTGGGTTGCCATTTTCTTCTCCAGGGGATCTTCCCTTCACAGGGATTGAACCTGGGCCTCCTGCATTGCGGGCAGACTTTTTACTGACCAAGCTATGAGGGAAGCCCGCCGTGGGTGTGCGCGTGTACTAATAACGCTGGCAGTGGCATTGAGACACCAAACATTTTCAAGGAGCGGATATATAGTCAAGGGGGTGGGCAGGGTTATTTCATGGGGGACAGGATCTCAAGTCCCAAAGCCATAATCACAGCACATGTCCTCTCCAGATTCTGGAAGCATCTGTGGCAGATCTCGTAACTTAGAACAGTTTGACCAGTTATCCTGACAAGCTGCCAAGTCTATGGGAAAAGCATAAATATGTCCACTAAGGAGAAGAAAATGGTAAAAGTCACTATGCTCATTTAGAACTGAGTTTGCCCACGTGTATTCCCATTTTCTCTTCCTGGTGGAAAAGAAAAGTAATTTCATTCTCCAAAGAGAGAATTTTTAAAAAATTAAATGCATTTGATTTATTTAGAAAGTCAGTGTGTTATGTATAGATGGTTCCACATGGACAGAGTCCCCGCTCCTCCTGAAGCTGGATCACCCAGACACCCCAAGAGTAAGAAATCAGCTATGAATCCAGCACCAACACGTTGGGCGGGAGCAATTAACCCTGAGTCAGGTCCAAGTGCATGCTGGGAGCGGATAAACCCTTAGTCGTTGCACCCACTGAGTGAGGACGCATGCAGTCCACTTCGCTCAGTCACTGACTGCAGCTCCCGCATTTACAAGCTGGGAGTCTCGTCAGGCTGAACCAATAAAATCGTCCTGTGGCTCCTTTGGACTGCTCTTCCCATGAAATGTCAGCTCTCATCAGGGAACAAAGAAGCCAGAGTGTGAGCTGGAAGGGAACTAAGGCACCATCTGGTGGCCGCTCACTATAAATCTTTGTGTCTGATGCAAACTTCTTGCACAAAGGAGCTCAGTCTTCTGATTTGTAGGCTGTCAGAAGGCAGTCTCTATTACCTGGAATACCCAACACAGCAGGGTAGGCCTCTTTTTAATTGTTTTCCCAATTTTAAGTACTCAATTGTATAGCGCAGGGAACTGTATTCAGTATTTTGTAATAACCAATAATGGAAAAGAATCTGAAAAAGAATATATATTAATATATACTGGAATCACTTTGTTGTATTCTTGAAACTAACACATCATTGTAAATTAACTATGCTTCTATCAATCAATCGATCAATCAATCAAGCACTTGATCCTAAGGTTTATAACAACATGTTGACCCTGCAGCAGAAACGCCCCCTTTGGAGTCTTTCACGCCTTGGAAAAAAGAAAGTGTCGTTTGGGTTGTGATGCTTTACCCTGTCAGTTGTGAGGGTTCTTGAAAAGAAAAAAATGCCTGAGAAATGCCGATTTTTTTCTCATGAATGTTCTGCAGTAAAATAGGAGAAGAAAAAAAAAGAGTATCAGGTTCTGATCCTCACTGAAAACTTCCTTCACTGACTAAAAATGATTTTTTCAGGACAAGTGAATTGCACACTTAACCTTCCCCAAGTCCACCTCCTCCCTTGGGCTCCCTGACCACTAGCTGGCTTTTGTCCTCTTTTGCAGACGGTGGTGACGAAAGTGCCTGGCACTTGACATTTATTGATGGGCAACCACAGAGCAAGGCGCCCTTGAGCGGAATCCCTCTCCAGCGCACCTTACTCCCACTGGGTGGACGGCTCATTCTCCCTCTAACTCCCCACACAGCCCATCCTGACCAAAGGGGGGTTTTGTGTCCCAGGTTTTTTGGTTTTTTTTGGCTGTACCGTGCAGCACGTGGGACTTCCCTGAACAGGGACCCACATCCCCTGCAGTGGAAGCTCTACGGGCAGAATCTGACCCATGGAACCACCAGGGAAGCCCCATAATAATATTATTATTTTAAATGTTTTGATTTAGTTGCATGGTATGCATTATTCTAGTTCCCTGACCGAGGACCGAACATGCGTCGCCTGCAGTGAACTCTCAGAGTCTTAACCCCTGGACCACCAAGGAAGTCCTATGTGCCAGTCCTGAAGCCTTCCTTGCTAAGGTAAAATACTCTCAGAAAATAGCTTCATTTTAGAAAGGTTTCACAAAACCTGCATGAGCCAAGGGACAAATCTTCTAACAATGTTACATTTCCTAGTGTTATGGCAGTGCTGGGAAACCAAAAGCCACGGGGGCTCCCCCGGTGTGCTCTCTGGTTCCCCCTTGCCCTGAGTCATTCCCAGCGTGGCCGTGGGCAGTGTGCAGTGGGCTGTCCACCTCAGGCAAGCCCCTGCCTTGTGTGTAGTAAGGCTGGGCCTCTGCAAAGGATGTCTAAGACCCTGAACGTGGTGTCTGAAGAATAAACCCTCGGCTCCCTGCTGCCGGAGCCCAGGGCCTTTGGCTCCCATCCAGGGGCGCCCTGATCCTTCTCCCCTTCTCTCCTGCTGTGCTTGGGAGGCCCATGTCCAGACTTGCCCATTCTGAGATAAATAGTGGGCACTGCTCAGAGGTGGGAACTCCACATTAATTAACAGGAAGAAGACAAAACAGGAGCCCAGCTGGGAAGGGGCCGTTCACCTCCTGGAGCAGGAGTTAAGGACAGGGCAGGACGGGGCGGCCTGCCCCAGGCTGTGCGTGTTCTCAGCGCGGGGCAGGGGGCCTGTCCCGGTCGGGGACTCAAAAGAGGACGCACGAGGGGACTCTCCCAGCACTCATTTGTCGGATGCTAGCAAAGCCCGAGGTGGCCACCACCACACCCCCGGCTGCAAAGGTCAGTGGCTGGGACGGGCTGCCGGATGCAGACAGGGCCCCACAGGACGACTCTGTGCCTCTCAACTGGAGCATCCCTGGGACCCTGACAGACACGCCCGGGGCTGCCTGCTCGTCTGTGGCTCTTCCCTGGGACGCCGAGGCCCCAGCCCCAGCAGCACAGAGCTGGGGTGGGGGCCCTGGGGGAAGAGCCCACAACCCCAGTGCAGGGGCCGTGCGAGATGCCTTCCCGCCTGGGGGGCCAGTGGCCCTGAGATCCTGAGAGAAGGAAAGCCCAGGCGCTTGATCTCATGCCTCGTGAGAGTTTAAGAACACCCTGTCAGCC
The DNA here is from genome assembly GCF_016772045.2 of Ovis aries. NCBI lineage: Eukaryota > Metazoa > Chordata > Mammalia > Artiodactyla > Bovidae > Ovis > Ovis aries. The sequence goes on from NC_056070.1 coordinate 4,778,060, forward strand.
ACAGACGGGAGAATTTGTCAGAAGTACGTGAAAAGGTTGTGATAGAAACCTTATGAGGTGTCAGCACCGACGCACTCCCCTGAGAGCAGGGTCTAGGGGCCAGGGTGCAGGGGGTTGAACGCGCTCCCCTCACAAACAGACGCAGGCTTCATACCACGATGCATCTCTGAATGTGACCCTATTTGGAAACAGAGGTTTCTAGAGGGGGTCAAATTAAAACGAGGTCAGTGAGACGGCCCTAGGCCCGTGATGACTGACACCCTAGTACCAAGGGGACGTCTGGACGCAGCCTGATCGGGGAGAATGCGGGCCGGTGGGGATGAAGACAGATTTACAAGCCAAGGAGAGACGCCAGAGCAGTTGCCCTCAGGCCCCTCAGGGGGAGCTTACCCCGCTGGCACCCGGAGCTTAGGCTCCAGCCTTCGCACTGGGGTTAGGAAGGCACACAGCCCACGCCCCTCGCCCCAGCAGCCCCGGGCCGATCCCCAGGTGCTCTCTCCATGGCGCTCTCCTTTGGGAGGTCCCCCCCACCGACCCGTTCCTCTGGGTGACTAGAAGGAGGCCGGTCACAGTCCAGATTCCTCCTCCCCCCGCCCACGCTGGCTCCTCTGCCCTGAGTCTGTCTCTCTGACACTCTGGCCTCTGGGCCTCTGCTGCTGCTGCCGCTGCTAAGTCGCTTCAGTCATGTCTGACTCTGTGTGACCCCATAGACGGCAGCCCACCAGGCTCCCCCATCCCTGGGATTCTCTAGGCAAGAATACTGGAGTGGGTTGCCATTTCCTTCTCCAAGAACCTTCTTGGAGCCTCTAAGAACCAGTTACTAAAAGTATCTAACCTAAAAATCTTTTCTTTCCCCCCTTTTTTTCTTTTTAAGTCCTTCAGTCATGGCTGACTCTTTGTGACCCCATGGACCATTGCCCACCTGTCTCTTCTGTCCATGGGATTCTCCCATCAAGAATACTGGAGTGGGTTGCCATTCCCTTCTCCAGGAGATCCTCCTGACCTGGGGATCAAACCCAGGTCTCCTGCATTGCAGGCAGATTCTTTACCATCTGAGCCAACAGGGAAGCCCAACCTAAAAATACCCTAACCTAAAAAAGTTACTGGACAAGGACCCTGCTTTTATGCAATAGTTCAGGATTGCCATGTTCCTAAGATGTTTGCTGGAACAGCGGTCTCCAGAGCTGGGGGTAGGGTGGGGCCTAAAGCGATGTTTGGAAGAGTGTTTGCATGGCTAGGGACTTGAAGTGCATTTTAGCTCTCTCCCTTCCACACAAGCCTCATCTGCTCCCACCTTGCCTGCCTTGAAGTTCAAGGCCTGTGATTCTTAGATGTCATTATTGGGGGTGGTGAGGAGGGCGCCCCTGCCTTTGAACCCACCTCATTAACCACACTGGCTGTTCCTGCCTGTTTCCCACAGCTCCTGCAGGGGATTGCCTGGTCTCACAGGGGGATGTGTGTGTACCGGGCGGGTGCTGCGTGTGTGCTGCAGGTGTGGGCTTGTTGGGCAAAGAGAGGCAGGAGGAGTGGTTGTGGCAGGGTGGGGGCAGAGGCTGGCACACGTGAGCAGGCGGGGGAGACGTTCGGTGGGTCTGCGAGTTCTTGGAACTGCCTCCCCCGCAGAATACTTGCATCGTTTTTTCTTCACAGGATGTGTATTAAGCAGGCCACAGCTGTGGGAACCAGACCTGCAAAGAAACAGGTCCATGAAATGGCTTGTTTTGACATTTTGATGCCAAAGTCTGCGGTGGGACCATTCGAAGCCTGGGTTTAATTGGGCAGCATCCCAATCGCCTCCCCCCAGCCCTGCCGCCCACCATCTGCAGAGGCCTCGCCTCCTGGGGTGTAATTCTTCTCAGAAAACAGACTCAGGGCAGCAGGGAAGACCAGGCCTGAGGGGGCCCTGAGGTAACGTCTCCCTCCCGGCTGGTGGGTGTGGGGAGGGAGAGGACGCTGAGGAACCAGGAAAAGGAGGAAGAGAGCAGAGGGGAGGGCAGGCTCCTCTGAGCTTCAACCCATGCCATGCCGAGTGACTCAAGTGAGGGTGGCGCAAGGCCTCCGCTGCCGACTTCCTGCTGCCGTGAGTCTGTGCGAATCATTCTGATAGTGACCCCTTACTCAGCCGGGGTGGCTTCCAGATAAGCCGATTGCTGTCAGCTTATGTGCGGGGCGCTCTGGGTTGTCATCTGGAGTGATATCACACGCTGCTGTGACTGACACTGCCCCGTGGGGCCCGGGCTGGGAAGAAACGATGAGACACGCCTGTCGGGGTGGGGAGAGGACCCCGCGGCGTGCTGGGGCCTGTCCCCTTCCTCTGGGCCCCAGGGACTGAGGCCCCGCGGGCGGCACTGGGCCCGCTAGCAGGCACAGGGTGCCAGGAGCAAGCTGGGGGGACGGAAGCCTCAGTCCTGAGGTGAGAGAGTTCCAGGTTGTCTTTCTTGCCAGGGGCCTTGTTCACACAAGGGATCGAGGTGGTCACAGCAAGGAAGCGGGGCTGTGGTTCATCTGTCACAGCGGGGCACCAAGTGCCCCCTGCCCCCCACATGGTGACTCTTTGTGCCACCCTTCCCAACACCTCTTTCCGCCCTGTTGGTAAAAGTCTGACCAAGGTCTTTGGGGAGCCGCCTCCCCTCCCTGCTCAGCCCACGGGTTCGGGGGACTCTGCCCACCCTTCTGGCCCCAGGGGGAGCAGGTAGCTCTGCACTGGCCCGGGAGAGCAGTGCCCGCCTGGCTCAGGGCCTGGTTTGGGCGCCTGCCTTCGGGACCTCCTGGACTGCTGTCACCCTGGGCGGGGGGAGCTGCGGAGTGAGCAGGGTTTATCAAGCATGGCTGGGGGCGCTTCTGTCGAGGCTGACCAGGAATAAAAGCAACACGGGCTAAAGCCAGGCAGGACAGAGAGAAGGAGGGAGACGAGACAGACAGGGAGAAACTGTCTTCAGCATCCACCCAAGCATCCCGACCCAGCATGGTTGGCAACTGAACAGAGCTGTGTTGAAACCCCATTATTTTCAGGCTTATAAGCCAATAAATTCTCAGTCTTTCTCTCTCTCCTCTGGTTGGTTTCCTTCATCTGCACCTGACAGAACCATGAGCAAAATCCAAAGTTTGTTGCCTCCAAAGGTGCAGCAGAGTCTGCTTGGTCTCCTGGGGGCCCGGCTCTGCTCTCTGGGACAAGCGGGGGGCGGGCCGCCTCTCAGAGGGGTCAGTGGATCCGAGTCTGCCGCTACACTCCCACTCATCTCTCTCTTCCCCTGATATTCTACTTTCTTCTTCTTCTTTCCTTTTCCCCTCCCTCTCTCTTAATTTTACCCAGGATTTGAAAAGGTGCTGAACATTTTGTGTTGCTAGAAAGTAAACAAGGGCTGTAAAAATGATGGGGCACAAAGATGGAGCAGCAACTGGCAGAGGCTCTCAGTGGCCAATTCTGGAACAATTTAAGCAGCAAAATAGTGGAGGACAGTAGCGAATTTCCAGTGTTCTTGCCTGGAGAATCGCAGGGACGGGGGAGCCTGGTGGGCTGCCTTCTATGGGGTCACACAGAATCGGACACGACTGAAGTGACTTAGCAGTAGCAGTAGCAGTAGAAAATAGGGCTCTGAATCCACACCAGTAATAAAGAGATCAGTGGATGAATGAGTCAATGGATGAGAAGGAAGAGCTTTCACCACAGCAGGAAGCCAAGTGCATGCGTGCTAAGTTGCTTCAGTCATGCCTGACTCTTTGCAACCCTATGGTCTCACGGAATAGCCCACCAGGCTCCTCCGTCCATGGGATTCTCCAGGCAAGAATACTGGAGTGGGTTGCCATGCCCTCCTCCAGGGAACCTTTCCAACCCAGGGATCAAACTTGCTTTTCCTGTGGCTCCTGCATTGCAGGGGGATTCTTTACTGCTGAGCCATGGGGAAGCCCAGAAAGTCAAGTACTGGTCAATAAATGTGAAAGAATTCATGGGTGAAAATGTATGAAAAGTTCTCATGTTGGAAAAGCATCATTTTTGAAGCATCATAATAAAAACTTAGGTAGTCAAGGATGGATATACGGATGCTAACTTCAGGGGAAGTTTTGCTGAGAAGTGCCATGTTTTCACAATCTCGGAGTATTTCCCCACAGATTGCCTATCAGCTGCCAAGGAAGGCGGAGTAACCACCCAGCGGAGAAACAAGACCACGTCTTCAGTAAAACTAACATCGGCGTTGAGAGCCAGGTGGACACCACATGCCTCCAGGACGCCCTGAGGAGAACACAACTTCCCCGCATAAACAGATTCCAGTCGTGAGGAATCATCCGACAAACCCCAAAGGGCGACTGTTTTGGTTGTTTAGCCATTTAGCTGTGGTGGAAAACACTAACGTAAGATTTGCCCCTTTAACCATTTTAAAGTGCGCAGGGCAGCAGCGTCAACCACACGCGCACTGTGTAACAGGTCTCTAGAACTCGTCGTGTGTATTCATCACAGGGGGCCTCTCCTGCTCCCCCGCTCAGAGCCCCTGGCAGCTGCCATTCTGCTGGCTGCTTCTGAGTTTGACCTCCTCGCATGCTTCATGTGAATGGAATTATGCAGTGTCAGCCCTTTTGTGACTGGCTTATTTCACGTAGCACAACGTCCTCAAAGTTTGCCGGTTCTCCAGCATGTGTCAGAATTTCCTTCCTTTTAAAGGCTGAATACTGTTCCATGGTACGTATATGCATATACTTCATTTTCTTTATCCATTCATGGCTGTTGATGGACATTTAAGTTGTCTCAGCATTTTGGCTATTGTGGATAATGCTGCTATGGATGTGGGCGTGCAACTATTTTTTCAGGATCCTGTTTTCAGTTTTTTGGTTAGATCTGCAGAAGAGGGATTGCTGGATCATATGGTAGTTCTATTTTTAATTTTTTGAGGAAACGCCATCTGTTTTCCATAGTGGCTTCATCATTTTACATCCCCGCCAACACTGCGTGAGAATTTCCTTTTCTCCACCTCCTCTCCAACATTTGTTGCTTTCTGCCTGTATGGGGGTTTAGGTTTTGTTTTGTTTGTTTGTTTTTTGATAGTGACCATCTTCATGGTATGAGGTGATATCTCACTGTGGTTTTGATTTGCATTTCCCTTATGTTTAATATTGTTGAGCACCTTTTCATATGCTTATTGACCATTTGTATATCTTCTTTGTAGAAATGTTTGTTCAAGTCTTTTTCATTTTTTAATTGAAGTTTTGTTTTTTATTGTTGAATTTTATGAGTTCTTTATATATTCTGGATATTAGCCATTTACCAGTTATATATATAACTGGTTTATAAATATTTTCTCCTCTTCTGTAGCTTGTCTCTTTCATGCTTTGATTGTTTGTTTTCCTTTGCAGTGCAAAAGTGCTAAAGTTTGGTGTGGTCCCATTTGTCTATTTTTTTGCCTCTACTTTTGGTGTCATTTCCAAGGAATCATTGCTAAATCCAATGTCATGAAGCTTTCCCTCCATGTTTTCTTTTAAGAGTTTCATGACTTCAGGTCTTATATATGGTCTACAATTCATTTTGAGTTCGTTTATGTGTATGGTGTAAGGTAAGGGTCCAGCTTCATTCTTCTGAATGTGAATATCCAGTTTTCCTGACACCATTTTTTGCAGAATACTGTCTGTCTCCATTGTGTAGCCATGGTACACTTGTGGAAGGCCAGCTGACCGTGTATAGGCCATTTCTAGGCTTTCTACTCTATTTCATTGGTCTATATGTCTGGCTTTACGCCAGTGCTTTATAGTTTGATTACTGTGTTTTGTAATGTGCTTTTAGAAATTAGCTTTATTTTTCTTTCTCAAGATTCTTTTGGCTATTTGGGGTCCTTTGAGATTCCACATGAATTTCAAGGGTTTTTTTTTTTTTTTCTGTAAAAAACAAAAAACCATTGAGGTGTTGATAGGGATTTTACTGACTCTGTAGATTGCTTTGACTAGTACAGACATTTTACCCTTCGTGAGTATTGAAAGTTTTGCCATTTATTTGTGTCTCTAATTTCTCTAAACAATGTTTTGTTGTTTTCAGTGCCTTCCTTCTCCTTGGTAAAACCTCCTTGGTTAAGTTTACTTCTAAGTATCTTATTCTTTTTGGATGCTATTGTAAATGGGATTGTTTTCTTAATTTCCTTTTCATATTATTCACTGTTAGTGTATAGAAACAACTGAGTTTTGTGTGCTGACTTTGTATCCTGCAACTTTCCTGAATTAATTTATTCCAAGTTTTTTTGTGGAATATTTAGGGTCTTTGACCTACAAACATTTTATTATTTGGATAGAAACTGTATTCCTTAAACACATTGCTATTATAAAAGATAAAGAAAAATTGTGGATGTAGTTCAGAATAGAGGAGAATAAATCAACATAAAAACCAAAAGCAATCCCTGATTCTAGATTGCATCCTGTAATGGAGGGCAAATGCTATAAACAACATAACTGGACCAATTCACAAAACTGGAGAATAAATGGTTGATTAGGTGAGAGAATCCTATCAATGTTTAATTTAGTGAAGTTGATAACTCTGCTGTTGAATTTTATACACAAGAGCAGCATTATTATTATTATGAAATACACGTTAAAGTATTCTCTGCAAATAGTTTAGAAAAAAAATATAGAGAATGACCACAGTTAATAGAAAGGGCAGAAAGGTAAATCTAGTGAAAATAAAAGAAATTAAATGACGCTTGCTCCTTGGAAGAAAAGCTATGACCAACCTAGACAGCATATTAAAAAGCAGAGATATTATTTTGCTGACAAAGGTCCATCTAGTCAAAGCTATAGTTTCTCCAGTAGACTAAGAAGAAAGCTGAACGTCAAAGAATTGTTACTTTTGAACTGTGGTGTCGGGGAAGACTTTTGAGAGTCCCTTGGACTGCAAGGAAATCCAACCAGTCAATCTTAAAGGAAATCAGTCCTGAATATTCACTGGAAGGACTGATGCTGAAGTTGAAACTCCAGTACTTTGGTCACCTGATGCAAAGAACTGATTCCTTGGAAAAGACCCTAATGCTGGGAAAGATCAAAGGCAAGGGGAAAAGGGGATGAAAGAGGATGAGATGATTGGATGGCATCACCGACTCGATGGACATGAATTTGAGCAAACTCCAGGAGTTGGTAATGGACAGGGAAGCCTGGCATGCTGCAGTCCACAGGGTCACAAAGAGTCGTACATGACTGAGCGGCTGAACTGAATGAAATGCTATATGGGGGAATTGCTGTTGTTGCTGCGTTGCTAGGTTGTATCCAGCTCTCCTGTGACCTCATGAACTATAGCCCGCCAGCCTCCTCTATCCGTGGGATTCCCAGGAAAGAATAGTGGAGTGGGTTGCCATTCTCTTCTGCAAGGGATCTTCCCAACCTAGGGATCAAACTCAAGTCTCCTGCATTGACAGATAGGTTCTTTACCACTGAACCCATTTGGATAACCTCTCTGTAGACTTGGGATTATTTCCAGACTGTTGTTGGTTTTAGGATGCTGGCGCCTGGTGCGGGGCTGTCTTGCTTGCCTGGGGACGAGGCTCCCACCAGCCGAGCCCTTGGCTGGATCACTTTGCTGGATGACCCCTTGTGTCCCACCAGGCGCTGTTGTAACTGCAAGAGCAGCACATGAGACATCTTTCCACATGGGTTGGTAGTTTTGTCAAGTGGAACATAATCCTTCCAAATCAAGAGGATTATTTTGGATAAGCCATTAAAATTATTAATTAAGATGTTAGTGTCTGATTGCCTTTATTCTTGTTTAGAAGAATTTTCTCAGAGCCTGGGTGCACTGACCTCCCTCTCCTGGCTCCCCTGTGGAATCGGTGTCACTTTCCATTTCGGCCTGTACCAAAGGAACCCTCTAAAGGAGGCCATGAGGTTTAAGAGAAGAGACATTTTAAGGCATCGTCAGAGCTAGTGAGGTGAAAGTTGCTCAGTCGTGTCCAACTCTTTGCTCAGAGTTAAGAGGACACCAACTGTTTTGGACTGAATATTTTTGGAGCCTTCTAGTGTGTGCAAGGCAACATCGTAAGATGTTGCTATTGTCCTCAAACAACTTACAGTCTAAAATAAGAAAGCAAGAGAACACACAGAAAGTCAGGTAATCGTAGAAGTTCCCCACATGAGAATCTATTAGGCAGTGGAGATTAATTGATTCATTAAGGGAAGACTGTAAGGACTCTGAATATTCAGAAAAGAAAAGGATCCTTGTTAGTCAGAGTCACAGAGACTGTGCAGAATGAAGAGGTGAACTGAGATGGAAGGATGAGTAGGATCTGAATAAAGAGGACGAGTGGTTTTCAAGAGAGAGCCCCAGAGCAGTATGTGGAGCTGAGAATGCTCAGGGTGCTTTGAAGCAGTGACTGGACCCACCTGTCAGAAGCTGAGGGTTTGGAATTAAAGATAAGTTTCTTTCAGTAAAATAGCTCCCTGGTGGCTCAGTTGGTAAAGAGTCTGCCTGCAATGCGGGAGACCTGGGTTCAACCCCCTGGGCCAGGAAGAGCCCCTGGAGAAGGAAATGGCAACCCACTCCAGCATTCTTGCCTGGAGAATTCCGTGGACACAGGAGCCTGGTGGGCTACAGTCCACGGGGTGACAAAGAGTTGGACACGACTGAGTGACTAACATTAACGATTCTTTCAGTAAATTGGTAATCAATCTCCAGAGCTCTGAATCCCAGCAACTTGGATGTTGTGGTGATAGAGGATCAAAGAAAAGGCTTCGGAGCAGAGCCTGGAGGTAGGAAGCACCCTTCAGAAGTGACTGACTAGGAGAGTTCACTTGTTGAGCACCCACTATATTTCAGATCATTTCTGAACTTGTCTTTGAGGCTTACAGAAACTCTGCAAGGTGGATAGAATCACACTGGCAGGAAGAGCCACAGTTCCTGGGAAAAGGCGAGTACTCCGCCTGGGTATAGATACTGGTGGGAAAGGGCAGAGCCTGGGGTCAACTCAAGGAGAATCAGACTTCAGAGCGAGCTCTCTCCGTGACAGCCTTTCCCCTCCCTGTCACTGAAATAAGGGCATGGAGCCTTAAAGTGTGAACAGGCAGTAGCAATGGACATGGAAGGAAAAAGAAAGATGTGGGGGAATGTGAAGGAAATGCTGACAAGACCGGGTGAACAATTAAGCTTAGGAGGGGACAGAAATGAAGTGAGATTAATTTTCATTTTTTATTTCTTTTTTTTAACGTGAGATTTTAGGTCCCCGACCAGGGATTGAACCTGCACTCTTGCAGTGGAAGCATGGAGTCTTAACCACTCGACCTCCAGAGAAGTCCCCATTTTGCTTTTTAAGTGAGAACAGACTGTTGCTGCTCTGCCAGCTATTTGGAGAAAGGGAAAAAACGATCACAATATAGCCTCTATACTGAAAAACATTAAGGTCTACTATAAGATGTTCTAAATGTACATAAATATGTATAATATGGGGAAGAGTTGGATAAATGCTATATGGGGAAAAGTTACAAAGTGCTGTGGATGGTTAGAAGAGAGAAAAACCTAGGCAGTAACATCAAGTATTCATTGAAGAGAATGTATTTGATCCAGACTTTAAAAAAGTTGCCGATGGACAGGGAAGCCTGGCATGCTGCAGTCCAAGGAGTTGCAAAGAGTCAGACACAACTGAGCGACTGAACTTAGATTTGAAGAAATGGATACAGCTTTCCCTGGCCCAGGGAGGCGAAAGTGAGGTTATTCCAGATCAGGGTTTCTCAGCCTCGGCACTATTCACGTTTTGAGTCTGGGTGATTCTTTGCTGTTGGAGCTGTCCTGTCCTTGCAGGACATTTAAGAGCATCTCTGGTTTCTCTCCACTGGATATCCCTCCCAGTGGGGACAACCAAAATGTCTGTAGACACTGCTGCATTTCTCCTGGAGGGCAAAGTCGACTTTGGTGAGAATCACTATTCTAATCCGAGAGAATGATGTTAGGAAGGGAGTATGCTTGGGGAATAAAGGGGCATCTGTATCAGCCTGTGTCAAAATGCGTTCCTGGGAACATTAGTGTCTAGTGAGATAAGTGATGGTCCCTTAAATAGGGTTCATGGTCAAATAGCATTGAGAAATAGCACATACTTTCCCCCTCAATTGGAAATTAACAGTGTATATTAGAATAGTAAAGGCTTTGAGCATTGTGCAGGAAATCTCTTTGACATTGGTTACATTTAATTACCAAAGAACTTAAAATCAACAAACAAGTATTAACCTCCTGAAGGGTACTATTGTATTGCAGGACACAGCTTGAAAAATGATAGCATATTTGACTGAAACATACAGGATATGAAAGATTTACAGCTGGAAAAGATTTAGAGCTGATGCTGGGAAAGATTGAAGGCAGGAGGAGAAGGGGACAACGGAGGATGAGCTGGTTGGATGGCATCACCGACTCGATGATGGACAGGGAAGCCCGGTATGCTACAGTCCATGGGGTCGCAAAGAGTCGGACGTGACTGAGTGACTGAACTGAACTGAACTGAACTGAGAGCTGGAAAAATAGAGATAGATTCTAGAACCAGATTCAAAGAGTCTGGAACTCAGGTTAAGGTGTCTGAATTTCATTTAGTCAACAATAGGGAGGTAACCACCAGGAAGCATAATTAAATCTGTGCTTCAGTTATTCATTTATTCATTCAGCATATATTAAGCAACATTAGTCTAGTGGCAGCAAGCCAGCTAGACAAGATGTAGAACAGGAATTAAAGTACATTAAGCTATTGCAAAAGTAATAACTTAGAGGGTGATGACGGAAGGAAGGGGCGTTTTGAAAAGTAACAGAACATCGTGTCTGATTTGTTGGAGGATGGAACAAGAAGATGAAGGAGCCAGTGATGACTATAGAATTTTATTTCTGAGTTACTAGGAGCTTCTTGGTACCTTTAACAGAGAGGAGATAGTCAAGAAAAAGATTTGGGAAGAAATTATCTTATTTTGGACATGCTGAATTTGAGGGGTTGGTAGGTCATCCAGGGACAAACATTCAGTAAGGAGCAGGAATTAAAAGTCAAGAGTAAAAATGGAACTGGAAATAAATTGGGGGGAAGTCATCTTAAGGTAATTTAAAAAGTTATGAATGTGAATGGGACGGTGAAAGGGGGAAAGAAGGAAAGAAGGAGATAGCTTAGAACAGAGATATGGGGAACATCTGTAGAGGACGGAAGGAGAATGCAAGGGACATGGACGGATCTGTCCGAGAAATAGGAGACGCAGGAAAAAATGTCAGAGAAGCCGAAAAGAATCAAGAAGCACTTGATCACGTTACAGAGAAGGAAAAGGAGATGAGCACTGGGGTGAGGCCACTGGACTTAGGATTTAGGTCAAAGGAGGCTCTTAAAAGGAGTTTCTGTCGAGTGATGACCACAGAAGCTGAACTGCAAGGAGTGAATCAGTGCTGAGGAGGCTGAGACAGGATTTTTTGAACAGTGTGGCATTCTGACCGCTTTCAGAAGTAGGAGCCATTGGAGGCAACAGGATTGAAGCAAGAACTGTTTGTTTTGGGATGGGGAGATCTGAGTGAATTCAATGACAAAAAATAGGAAACCAGAGGAGATGAAGAGATTCAGGAAAAGAAGAGTAATTATTGGTAGGCAAGGCTTAGAAGGGCTTCCCTGGTGGTTCAGTGGTACAGAATCTGCCTGCAATGGGGAAACTCGGGTTCTATCCCTGGGTTGGGAAGATCCCTTGGAGAAGAGAATGGCAGCCCACTCCAGTATTCTTGACTGGAAAATCCTACGGATAGAGGAGCCTGGCGGGCTACAGTCCATGCGGTCACAAAGAGCTGGACATGGCTGAGCGACTAACTTCACTTCAAGGCTTAGGAGGAGTCAGTTGAGTTAAGATTTTGTCAGAGATTCTTTGACTAAAGAGGAGAGACGTGCCTTCTTCTGAGTCAGGAGTAAAGGAGGAAAAGGAAAAGACAGATAAGACAGACTAGTCTTGAGGTGGAGACATCAATTAATTCAAACCTTAATACATTCAGAGATCTAGGTCGGCAGCTATAATGAGGAGGCAGGAATAGGGCTGAACATTGGAAAAGACGGGAAATAGCAGTAATGCAGAATATGAGCAAGTTGAAAAGAAATGGCTAAAGTGTTATCCAAGTTAGAATGAGATCTAAAATTCGCTGCAAGGACTTACAGATGACCCAGGTAGTATGATTTAGTGACTTTCTTCAGGAATGCTCAGAAACAAAGTGAATAGAGCAAAGGATCAGCAACAGAATATAGACAGTTCCTCAGTATGACCATATTCCAAGAGGCAGTCTCAGTGGAACTGGAAAACACTTCAGCTCAATGATGATGAAGATGTTACATAATAAAACACATGGAATGCAGTTAGAGTCATTTTTAGGGAAAAATGTGTCATCTGTAAAGGAGTAGCTTAGAAGATAATATCTGAAGAGTAAAGAAGATTAGTGATCTATCCAGATCTATAGATCAAGTTCCCAAATTAATAAATAAATTAAGCAAATCTATTGGAAACAAGGTTAATACACAAAATGAATTATATTTCTAAATATCTGCTATAAATAATTAGAAAATTAAATTTAAAACTTCATCTCATTTAAATAGAATCAAAAACGTCAAATTATTGGAAATAATTCTAACAAAAGGTGTGCAAGATGTTTATATAGAAACTATAAACATTATTTAGAGACAGCAAATAAAATCTAGATAAATGGAGGGCTATGCCATGTTTGTGGATTGGAGCACATAATATTGTAAAGATATCAATTTCCCTGAAATCCATAGATTCAATATAAACCTCAAAAATATTCTGGAATTTTTTTTTAAGACATGGAATTTGACAAGAATTTAAATTATATGTGGAAATACAAAGGGCCAAAGGCCAAGAATAGCCAGAACAATCTTGAAGAAGAGCAAAGCTGAAAACCTCACCCTGATAACACAAATTATAATGCTAATTAAGACAGTGTGGCACTGGCATGAGAAAGAAAAAAAAAAAAGAGGAAAAAACAACAGATCAATGGACAGAATAGAGGAGCTAGAAACAAACCAACACTTCGTTTATAACAAAGATTGTACTGTAGTACAGTGGGGGGGAACCATCTTTTTAATAAGTGATTCTGGGTCAATGGATATCCTTATGGAAAAAACCCCTTCTTAATCTCTATCTCACATGATTAAAAAACCCACAAAACAAGAGCCCAGCTGGACTGTGGACCTAAATGTGAAAACTAAAACAATTATAATTTTAGAAGATAACACAAGAGAATATTTTTGTGCTATTAAGATATGCTAAAATTTCTTAAATAAGATATGAAAGTCACTAGCCATAGATAAATTAGAGTACATGAAAATAAAGAACTTCTGTTCATCGAAAGATACCATTTGAAGGAGTAAAAAGGCAAGCCACAGACTGAAAACAGAAATGCAATATACATTTTTAACAAAGGGTTCATTCAGAATGAATGAAGAAATCCTTTAAGTTACTGAGGGGGGAAAAAAATGAAGAAAATGCTACAGCAAAATGGACAAAGGACTTAGCACGCATATCACAAGAGAATATCCAAATGGCTAATGCACATCTGAAAAGTTGGTTAACCTCATTATTCATCAGGGGAATGCAAATTTAAACTATAATTAGATACTCCTTTTTACTCACCAGAATGGTTAGGTTAAACAACTAAGTGTCAGTGAGGATCTGGAGCAGCTAGAGAGACCTCATACACTGTTAGCAGGTGTGCAAATCAGTACGACTTCAGAAAACTGGCAGCATCTACTAAAGCTGAATACGTGGATACATTATGACCCAGAAATTCCACTCCTAGGTATATATGTAACAGCCATACATACATGCGTGCGTATAAAACCATTAAAAGTTTCATGGCAGTAGTAGTCATAGTAATAAGCAAATAAAAACAATTCAAAGTCCCTCAACATTAGACTGGATAAACTATAGGATATTATAAATCTTGGAAAATTAATTAAATATTGTTCAATGCAATAACATGGATGATACAAAAATAATATTACAAAAATACAACAAGAAGTCAGACACAAAATGATGTGTATTTAATGATTCAATTTATGTAAAGTTCAAAACAAAGGCAACCACCTAACAGCCATTAAGGTGACTGCTATATTTAAAAAAAAAAAGGCAGAAAAATACAGGTGTTGGAGAAGACGTGAAGAAATTTAGACCTCTCATTCACTCTTGGTGGGTGGAAAGATAACGCAGTCACTATGGGAAATGTGGTGGTGGGTCTTCAAAAAATTGAAAATTGTATTGCTATATGCTCCTTGGAAGAAAAGCTATGACAAAACTTCACAGCATATTAAAGAGCAGAGATGTTATTTTGCCAACAAAGGTCCATCTAGTCAAAGTTATGGTTTTTCCAGTAGTCGTGTATGGATGTGAGAGTTGGACCATAAAGAAAGCTGTGTTAAAGAATTGATGCTTTTGAACTGTGGTGCTGGAGAAGACTCTTGAGAGTCCCTTGGACTGCAAGGAGGTCAAACCAATCAATTCTAAAGGAAATCAGTCTTGAATATTCATTGGAAGGACTGACATTGAAGCTGGAGCTCCAATATTTTGGCTACTTGATGCAAAGAACTGACTCACTGGAAAAGACCCTGATGTTGGCAAAGACTGAAGGTAGGAGGAGAAGGCGATGATAGAGGATGGGATGGTTGGATGGCATCACCAACTCGATGGATATGAGTTTGAGCAAGCTCCAGGAGTTGGTGATGGACAGGGAAGCCTGGCATGCTGCAGTCCATGGGGTTGCAAAGAGTCAGACGTGACTGAGCAACTGAACTGAACTGAACTGATTACTATATGATGTAGCAATCCCACCTCTGGGAGAATTTAAAGCAAGGTGTCAAAGAAATATGTGTATACCCATGTTCATAGCAGTATTATTTGCAATAGTAAGTGGCGGCAACCCAAGAGTTCATCAACAGAAGAATGATAAACAAACTGTGGCATATACGTAGAGTGGGATATTATTCAGCAGGATAAGGGAAGGAAACTCTGACATGTGCTAAATCTGACATAAGGCCAAATCTTGAAGACATTATGCTAAGTGAAATAAGCTAGTAAATAATACAAATATGTATGATTCCACTTACATGAGGTACCTCGGGTAGTCAAATTCACAGAGACAGGAAGTAGAACAGGTGGTTGCCAGGGACTGGGGGTGGGGGGGCAGAAAATGGAGAGCTATGGTTTAATGGGTATAGAGGTTTAATTTTAAAAGATGAAAAAGTTGTGGAGATTGATTGCACAATAATGTGATTCTGAGCATTAACATTAGTGAACTGTATACTTTAAAATGGCTAAAATGGTAAATTACATGCTACGTGTATTTTACCACAGTTTAAAATTTTTTAAGAGAAAAGTGAAATGCAGGTGGTGATTGAGATCAACACAGTGGTTGCCTTTGGTGAGCGACTAGTGACTAGAAGTCACAAGGGGAGATTTGGGGGTTCTGGGGTGCTCTGTTCCCACATCTGGGTAGTAAGAACATGAATGTTTTCACTCTTGAGAGTCAATCAGATTACATACTTTGCCTTGGGCACCTTTCTAGATGCTCGGATCAAATCAACAACAAAAGTTACTTTAAAAATAAGTCAAAGCAGAAGACCTAAGAATAGTCAAAGATTTGAGGGGAAAAGGATGGATAATGACTGGGTATTTACCTAATATCAAAATATACTATAAAACTATTAAAACAATGTGGCTACTGGCACATAAGTAGATAATTAAATATATGGAAGGAGATAAAGTCTAAAAACAGTCCCATGCAATAAACGAAAATTTAGTATATAATAAAGAAGGCATTTCAAATCAAAAAGGGAAAAGATGAATCATTTGTAAATGATATGGAAGCAATCGGCAACTCATTTGTGTGTCAAGGAACTAGATCCTTACTTAAAAGAACAAAATGACATAAGAGAAGAACTTTCGGTGGAACAAAGATTTATGTTTTTATTAGGAACCATACACATACTGTAATAGCAATCAAATCATGGTTATAATATTTTAAATCGGTTCTTCAAAATATTAGTAAAGTTTACCTCATTAAAAACAGCTTCTGTAACTACCAAAACCAAAAGACAAATTATTCTGTCTTTCTAAAACATTCTAAAAACATATGACAGCAAATTTCTAAGACATCGAGTTTTTACAATTAAAAAAAAAGTAATAATAACCTTTCAGAAAAATGAACATGGGGAGCTATTTCATTTTAAAAAGGACATTGGGAGCTATTTCATTAACAACAAAAAGCAAGTGGGCAGTAAACACATAAAAATGTATTCAGTATCATAAGTTAGGAAAGAAATGCTATTTTATATATTCATATATATATATACATATATATACATGGGTTCATCAGATTGGCAAAGTTTAAAAAGTATCTCAGAGCCTGCTGTTGGTAAGTGTATGAGGAAATGGGCACCATTGTATTCTGATGAGATTCTAAACTGCAGGGCAGAGTAATAAACTGTATCAAACTTTGATATAAACTTTCCCTTTGATCCAGTAAAATAATTTCTAGAAATTCACCTTTTAGTAAATAATCAGCCAAATACCCAAAAGATGTCCATGGCAGTGTAACATATAATATTGAAACACTAGAAGAAAACGAAGTGTATGTCAAATTGTTGTTGGCTAATAAATCCTGATACAGCGTACAGTGGAATACAGTCAGCCCTCCATATCCACGGGTTCCACATCCACAGAGTCAATCATCTGGGATAAAAAATACTCAGGAAAAACAGTCTCAAAAAGTTCCAAAGAGCAAAACTTGAACTTGCATGAACCAGGAACTGTTTACATAGCATTTACGTTGCATTGGGTAGTAAAAGTAATCCCTGTTTGCGTGTGCTGCGGGCTCAGTCATGTCCGACTCTTCACGACCCCATGGGCTGAAGCTCACCAGGCTCCTCTGTCCTTGGGATTCCCCAGGCAAGAACACTGGAGCGGGCTGTCATTTACTTCTCCAGGGGATCTGCCCAAACCAGGGGTCAGACCTGCGCCTCGTGTGTCCTGCGTCTCCTGCGCTGGCGGGCGGATTCTTCACCACTGTGCCACCTGGGAAGCCCATTATAAGTAATCTAGAGATACTTAAAAGTATATGGGAAGATGTACTTAAGTTATACGCAAAATCTACAAGGTTCTATATAAGGAACTTGAGCATTGGGGGATTTTGGTATCCTGAGGGCAGGAGTGTCTTAGAATCAAGGGACAACTCTATTGAGTAGTCTTGATAAACAGTCATATTTATTGTTGATCACTAAAAAAGGCAGTTACATAAAAACAAGCATATTATCCCCATAAGTAAATTTATTTCTAGGTGTACAAACACACACAAAGTTATCAGAAAAATGGTCACCAAATTGTAACAGCTGTTATCTCAGGGTGATAAGAGTTCAGCTTTCGTTTTGAATAGTTCTCTCAATGTTTGAATTTGTTCAGTGAGTAACGCAGTATTTGCAATGATAAGAAAAACTATGCTATTCTCTTTTGAAAAGTAAAAGGTCAAGGGACACTAATCTGGCCTGTCTTGGTCACAGGCGCCACTTTGACATTCTTGGGCTGCTTGTCCGTTTCCCCACTTGTCCCACTAACCTCCCCCTGAAACTGCAAATCAGACAGAACTAGAGGCTGGAGGGGCTCTTTGGAGAGTCACATCTCTGCTTGATTCACGGTGACTGGCGCTGGAAGGCCTTCTCTGCACCAAGCACATTGCAAAGATCAAGCTGCCTTGCTTGTGCTGAAATGCATGCCTTCTGCCAGCAGCTGGCGGCTGGGCCTCTTCCCCAGCCTCCTCTGGAGCAGGAAATAGTGCCGGGAGGTTCCCTAGGCCCCACTTGCTTTTTCTATGTTCCGGCGAGTTGAGGGGTAGCTGGGAGATTTGCATTTCTATAGGCCTTTCACTAGGGATCTAAGAGCTCAGTGCCCTTAATCGTGATCTGCAAACCCTGGTGGCCTGCGGAGGCCAGGCAGTGACGGGCTGGTTCGGATTTTAGGGGAGCTATATGTCCTACCAATGACAGATAGGGCATCCCACCAAATGAAGTTTGAAATGTTGAGTCCTATCTGCAATCTCTCTGCCATCATGTTTACTACCCATTCAGAAATAGTCATAATTTCTATGTTAATCGACAGCTGGGAGACGGTAACTCCTAGCAAGCAAGAGAAGAAAGGAAACATTTAGGATTTGGGCTGCACAGGGTGATGCTTCCAAGATCCGTACAGTTCCTATTCAGGACTGAGCACACCACTGAAAGAAGAATTAAATAACTGGAAAACTTGACTTTTTCTCAAGTAGCTCCTGCTAGTATAGACATTTCAGTGACGTACTGAATACCTGGGATGTTTTCAAAGGGCAAAGTGTGATGAAATTTCCATCTTTCGTGATTACAGTTTTGAGAACTCGAACTGCTCAAAGTATTGACCCAGTGCCTCAAAAATGGGCACTAGAACCCACCTGCCAGCAGCTTTCTTCTGTGACCTGCAAGCAAACACCTTTCCAGGGGGTGACCAGGAAGCCTGACAGGGTCACGTGCATCACCCCATGCCAAGTTCCCCATCTCCAGGGCACCTCCAGCTAATCTGAAAGCTTGATTATAAGCCAAGGGGAATGGTTATATAACCCTGAAAGTTTAAACTTGGGAGCACACACACGTATCTAAACAAGAGCTCAATTAAAAGGAGAAAACCACAGTGCTAGATCCCGTCTCTCTAGTTTACTGACCTGTAAAGAAATAAAGACGCATTAAGTGCTACATTTACCTGTCTTCCTGGCTACGCAATGGCCGTGCCATCCAGCTAATTAAAAGCTATGTACTTGCTGCATCCCAGAGCCTTTCCAATGTCATCCCCTGCGTTCAAATAAAAACAAAAATTCTTGTAACTGTCCACTGTAATCATCTTTGCATTTCTTTCTCATGACCAGTTCTAATGCGTGCATCCCCCAGCCTAGGAGGATAACGATGGCTCCTTCCCTGCAGTCCATGTGTCTGGTCAGCAGGAAGCACCCTTCCCACCATGTCACGGAGGCTGGAGGCAGAGCCTTTAGTGATGGCCCGGACCAGGGACAAACGGAGAGAAGGGCCCAGGGCCGTGCCACACGACCCAGCCCCCAGAACCCAGCATGGGGCTCTGTGCTCCGGTTTCTGTCACCTCTTTTCTGCCAGGAAGCGCCACAGGGAGCTGCGGGGCCAGGTGGGCCAGGAGGCAGTCCTGTGGCTGCAGGGCTGACAATGTTCACGGGTGGCACGGAGAGAGGGGAGGGACGCGCACGCTCAGCTCTGAGAAGGCAGACTAATCCCTGTGAGAACTGTTCACTGAGGGGGACAAGGGCAGGCGTCCAGGAGCCGGGGCCTGGTGCTGTCCCATGGGAGGGCTAATTCCACACCGCACTCTGCCCTGCTCTGTGAAAGGGGGCCGCGGGCCGGTCGGGAGGCAGCTGGGAACCGACCGGGGGCACGTGCTGGGGAGCACCCCACCCCTCTTCCTCCAGAAACAGCTGGCCACGGTCCCCAGCTGGCGCCAGGCCTTGGAAGGGCTGTCCCCCTGCTCCTGGGTTTCTGTCTATGAGACTCTGAAGGGAAGGCGGGGGCTCAGCTCCGTGCTGATGGACAAATTTTGCTTTGACAAGGTGAGAGAATGCCGTGAGATTTCTCAAAACCTTAATGTATTCCATTTAGAGATCGCTCTTCTTCTAACGCAGGGTCCAGCTTTGTGCTCTGATTCACATTACTGATGGTGTCACTATATGGTCAGTGTTGTTAACGTCCTTACTGGCTAACTTGTCCAGTTTTTACTTTGGTTTTCTTGGCCCACGAAAACCCAGACTACAGAGGAGAAGAGCATCCCAGGGCATAGTATTGTTGTTTGTTTTTTGTTTTTTGCCTGTTCCTTGTGTGAAGAAGAAGAAACCTATATCTTATTTCATAGCATGAACACCTATCATTCATCTCATGTATAATAAGTATCTATAATAAGTATCTATCAGTTTAGTTCAGTTCAGTCGCTCAGTTGTGTCCAACTCTTTGCGACCCCATGAATCGCAGCATGCCAGGCCTCCCTGTCCATCACCATCTCCCGGAGTTCACTCAGACTCATGTCCATTGAGTCGGTGATGCCATCCAGCCATCTCATCCTCGGTCGTCCCCTTCTCCTCCGGCCCCCAATCCCTCCCAGCATCAGAGTCTTATCCAATGAGTCAGCTCTTCACATGAGGTGGCCAAAGTACTGGAGTTTCAGCTTTAGCGTCATTCCTTCCAAAGAAATCCCAGGGCTGATCTCCTTCAGAATGGACTGGTTGGATCTCCTTGCAGTCCAAGGGACTCTCAAGAGTCTTCTCCAACACCACACTGCAAAAGCATCAATTCTTCGGCGCTCAGCCTTCTTCACAGTCCAACTCTCACATCCATACATGACCACTGGAAAAACCATGGCCTTGACCAGACGGACATTTGCTGGCAGAGTAATGTCTCTGCTTTTGAATGTGCTATCTAGGTTGACCATAACTTTCTTTCCAAGGAGTAAGCGTCTTTTAATTTCATGGCTGCAGTCAGCATCTGCAGTGATTTTGGAGCCCCCAAAATAAAGTCTGTCACTGTTTCCACTGTTTCCCCATCTATTTCCCACGAAGTGATGAGACTGGATGCCATGATCTTCGTTTTCTGAATGTTGAGCTTTAAGCTGACTTTTTCACTCTCCACTTTCACTTTCATCAGGAGGCTTTTAGCTCCTCTTCACTTTCTGCCACGAGGGTGGTGTCATCTACATATCTGAGGTTATTGATATTTCTCCCGGCAGTCTTGGTTCCAGCTTGTGTTTCTTCCAGTCCAGAGTTTCTCATGATTAAATAAGTATCTATAGATACATATAATAAATATCTATATTGGATACTTATTATATATTAGAAATATATAATATATATTATATGGAATATATAATATATTCCAACATATATATGTTGGAAAGGGCTTCCCTGGTGGCTCAGATGGTAAAGAATCCTCCTGCAATGCAGGGGACCTAGGTTTGATCCCTAGGCTGGGAAGATCCCCTGAAGAAGCAAATGGCTCCCCACTCCAGTATTCTGGCCTGGAGAATCCCATGAACAGAGGAATCTGGTGGGCTACAGTCCATGGGGCTGTAAAGAGTTGGACATGACTGAGCGACTTGCCCACACATACATATGTTGGCAAAAGACTGTCAAGAGACAGTATTTACTTATAGGGGATAAATTTTAAATATTTTAGAAATAACATGAAGCAAAAGTATTAAATGCTATCCTGTTCACTCACATTTAATCTCTGACACACTTAACCGAAGCTTAGCCACTAACATTACACTAGCCAGCTACCATCAAGAGATTTTCTCTCTGATTATGAACGCTGGTTATTTTTCTTAGCAATATTATTACTTAAAAAGTCACAAATTGAATCCTTCCCGACTTGAGGTGACCACAGCTGCTCTCACTGGCTCTCCTTTTAGCTGCCATCTGGATTTGCCATTCCACTTAGCTAGCCTAGTAAGTGAACGTGGCGGGCACTCCCAGAGACTGGGTCAGGGCTCGTTTGTTACTGCAGCCTATTGTCACTCATCCAGTGACTTACTGGGTTAGACCTCTTTCCTCTGAGTGCTGAGGGCTGACCTAATACCTGGATGAAATAAGTTATTGCTTCTGAAGACTGATTTGCAGGTTCTCACCTGAAAGTACCTCTCTCATTGTTGACTAAGTTTCTACCTAAAGTAATTTGACTTCAGACCTCTCCAGGCTTCCTTTTCCTCAGCTTCAGCATGTCCTTTCTCTTAGCGCTGTGGTGAAAAATACGTGATGTGACTGCGTGAATCGCCTGGCACAGTGCCTGCCACACGATAACTGTGCATCGCCGATGTGACTGGGGTGGATGTGCTTTCCTAGGGCTGCCTTCAGCAAGAAACAGAGACTGGGTAGCTTCAAGCAATAGAGATGTACCATCTCCCAG